>NC_058097.1:136427500-141427500 GCF_020171115.1 Neogale vison
GGTATCTCATTGTGGTTTTGATTTGTATTTCCCTGATGCTGAGTGATGTGGAGCATTTTTTCATGTGTCTCTTGGCCATCCAGATGTCTTCTTTACAGAAATGTCTGTTCATGTCCTCTGCCCATTTCTTGATTGGATTATTTGTTCTTTGGGTGTTGAGTTTGATAAGCTCTTTATAGATTTTGGACACTAGTCCTTTATCTGATATGTCATTTGCAAATATCTTCTCCCATTCTGTCAGTTGTCTTTTGTTTTGTTGACTATTATCTTTGCTGTGCAAAAGGTTTTGATCTTGATGAAGTCCCAAGAGTTCATTTTTGCCCTCTCTTCCCTTGCCTTTGGCTATGTTTCTAGGAGGAAGTTGCTGTGGCTGAGGTTTAAGAGGTTGCTGCCTGTGTTCTCCTCAAGGATTTTGATGGATTCCCTTCTCACATTGAGGTCTTCCATCCATTTTGAGTCTATTTTCATGTGTGGTGTAAGGAAATGGTCCAGTTTCATTTTTCTGCAGGTGGCTGTCCAATTTTCCCAACACCATTTGTTAAAGAGACTGTCTTTTTTCTTTTTTTTTTTTTAAGATTTTATTTATTTATCTGACAGAGAGAAATCACAAGTAGATGGAGAGGCAGGCAGAGAGAGAGAGGGAAGCAGGCTCCCCGCTGAGCAGAGAGCCCGACGCGGGACTCGATCCCAGGACCCCGAGATCATGACCTGAGCCGAAGGCAGTGGCTTAACCCACTGAGCCACCCAGGCGCCCGAGACTGTCTTTTTTCCATTGGACATTCTTTCCTGCTTTGTCAAAGAATAGTTGACCATAGCGTTAAGCGTCCATTTCTGGACTCTCTATTCTGTTCCTTTGATCTATGTGTCTGCTTATGTGCCAGTACCATATTGTCTTGATGATGACAGCTTTGTAATAGAGCTTGAATCTGTAATTGTGATGCCACCAACTTTGGCTTCCCTTTTTCAATATTCCTCTGGCTATTCGAGGTCTTTTCTGGTTCCACATAAATTTTAGGATTATTTGTTCCATTTCTTTGAAAAAAATGGATGGTATTTTGATAGGGATTGCATTAAATGTGTAGATTGCTTTAGGTAACATAGACATTTTCACAATATTTTTTCATCCAATCCATGAGCATGGAACGCTTTTCCATTTCTTTTTGTCTTCCTCAATTTCTTTCATGAGTACTTTATAGTTTTCTGAGTATACATTCTTTGCCTCTTTGGTTAGGTTTATTCTTAGGTATCTTATGGTTTTGGTGCAATTGTAAAGGGGATTGACTCCTTAATTTCTCTTTCTTCTGTCTTGTTGTTGGTGTAAAGAAATGTAACTGACTTCTGTGCATTGATTTTATATCCTGACACTTTACTGAATTCCTGTACAAGTTCTAGCAGATTTGGAGTGGAGTTTTTTGGGTTTTCCACACAGAGTATTATATCATCTGCAAAAAGTGAGAGTTTGAATTCCTCTTTGCTTATTTGGATGCCTTTACTTTCTTTTTATTTTCTGATTGCTGAGGCTAGGACTTCTAGTACTATGTTGAACAACAGTGGTGATAATGGACATCCCTGCCATGTTCCTGACCTTAGTGGAAAAGCTCTCAGTTTTTCTCCATTGAGAATGATACTTGTGGTGGGTTTTTCATAGATGGCTTTGATGATATTGAGGTATGGACACTCTATACCTACACTTTGCAGAGTTTTGATCAGGAAAGGATGCTGTACTTTGTCAAATGCTTTTTCAGCATCTATTGAGAGTATCATATGGTTCTTGTTCTTTCTTTTATAAATGTATTTTATCACATTGATTGATTTGCGGATGTTGAACCAACCTTGCAGCCCTGGAATAAATCCCACTTGGTTGTGGTGAATAATCCTTTTAATGTACTGTTGGATCCTATTGGCTAGTATTTTGCTGAGAATTTTTGCATCCTTGTGTTCACCAAGGATATTGGTCTGTAATTCTCTTTTTTTTGATGGAATCTTTGTCTGGTTCTGAGATCAAGGTAATGCTAGCCTCATAAAATGAGTTTGGAAGTTTTTCTTCCATTTCTATTTTTTGGAAATGTTTCAGGAGAATAGGAATTAATTCTTTAAATGTTCTGTTTCTTTGTTTTAAATATCTTGTTTCTTGGGAGATTTTTGATGACTGCTTCAATCTCCTTACTGGTTATGAGTCTGTTCAGTTTTTCTATTTCTTCCTGGTTCGGTTGTGGTAGTTTATATGTATCTAGGAATGCATCCATTTCTTCCAGATTGTCAAATTTGCTGGCATATAGTTACTCATAATATGCTTTTATAATTGTTTGTATTTCTTTGGTATTGGTTGTGATTTCTCCTCTTTCATTTATGGTTTTATTTATTTGGGTCCTTTCTCTTTTCTTTTTGGTAAGTCTGGCCAGGGTTTTATCAATCTTATTAATTCTTTCAAAGGGCCAACTCCTAGTTTGATTTGTTCTACTGTTTTTTTGGTTTCTATTTCATTGATTTCTGCCCTGATCTTTATGATTTCTCTTCTCCTGTTGGGTTTAGGCTTCCTTTCTTGTTCTTTCTCCAGCTACTTTAAGTGTAGGGTTAGGTCATGTATTTGAGAACCCTTCTTATTTCTTGAGAAAGGCTTATATTGCTATATATTTTTCTCTCAGGACTGCCTTTGCTGTGTCCTACAGATTTTGAACCATTGTGTTTTCATTATCATTTGTTTCCATGACTTTTTCAATCCCTCTTTAATTTCCTGGTTAACCCATTCACTCTTTAGAAGGATGCTCTTTAGTCTCCAGGTATTTGGATTCTTTCCAAATTTCCTCTTGTGATTGAGTTCCAGCTTCAGAGCCTTGTGGTCTGAAAATATGCAGGGAATGATCCCAATCTTTTGATACCAGCTGAGACCTGATTTATGACCCAGGATGTGATCTATGCTGGAGAATGTTCCATGTGCACTAGAGAAGAATGTGTATTCTGTTGGGATGGAATGTTCTGAATATATCAGAGAGGTCCCTCTGGTCCAGTGTGTCATTTAAGGCCTTTATTTCCTTGTTGAGTTTTTGCTTGGATGATCTGTCCATTTCAGTGAGGGGAGTGTTAAAGTTCCCTACTATTATTGTATTATTGTCGATGTGCTTCTTTGATTTTGTTATTAATTGGTTTATGTAGTTGGCTGCTCCCATGTTAGGGAAATACATATTTAAAATTTTTAGATCTTCTTGTTGGACAGACCCTTTGAGTATGATATAGTGCCTTCCTCATCTCTTATTATAGTCTTAAGCTTAAAATGTAATTGATCTGATATAAGGATTGTTACCCCAGCTTTCTTTTGATGTCCATTAGCATGGTAAATTGTTTTCAACCCCCCCACTTTAAATCTGGAGGTGTCTTTGGGTCTAAAATGAGTTTCTTGTAGACAGCATATGGATGGATTTTGTTTTTTTATCCATTCTGATACCCTGTGTCTTTTGATTGGGGCATTTAGCCCATTTACATTCAGGGTAACTATTGAGAGATATGAATTTAGTGCCACTGTATTGCTTGTAAGGTGACTGTTACTGTATATTTTCTCAGTTCCTTTCTGATCTACTACTTTTAGGCTCTCTCTTTGCATAGAGGACCCCTTTCAATATTTCCTGTAGAGCTGGTTTGGTGTTTACAAATTCTTTCAGTTTTTGTTTGTCCTGGAAGCTTTTAATATCTGCTTCTATTTTCAATGATAGCCTAGCTGGATATAATATTCTTGGCTGCATGTTTTTCTCATTTAGTGCTCTAAATATATTATGCCAGTTCTTTCTGACCTGCCAGGTCTCTGTGGATAAGTCTGTTGCCAATCTAATATTTTTACCATTGTATGTTACAGACTTCTTGTCCTGAGCTGCTTTCAGGATTTTCTCTTTGTCTCTAAAACTTGTAAATATTACTATTGGATGACGGGGTGTGGACCTATTCTTACTGATTTTGAGGGGCATTCTCTGCACCTTCTGGATTTTGATGCTTGTTCCCTTTGCAATATTAGGGAAATTCTCTACAATAATTCTCTCCAATATACCTTCTGCTCCCCTTTCTCTTTCTTCTTCTTCTGGAATCCCAATTATTCTAATGTTGTTTTGTCTTATGGTATCACTTATCTTGAATTCTCCCCTTATGGTCCAGTAGTTGTTTGTCTCTCTTTTGCTCAGTTTCTTTATTCTCTGTCATTTGGTCTTCTATATCACTAATTCTCTCTTCTGCCTCATTTATCCTAGCAGTAAGATCCTCCATTTTTGATTGCATCTCATTAATAGCTTTTTTGATTTCAACTTGGTTAGATTTTAGTTCTTTTATTTTTCCAGAAAGAGCTTTTATTTCTCCAGACAGGTTTTCTCTAATATCTTCCATGCCTTTTTTGAGCCCGGCTAGCACCTTGAGAATCGTCATTCTGAACTCTAGATCTGACATATTTCCAATGTCTGTATTTACTAGGTCCCTGGCCTTCAGTACTGCCTCTTTTTTTTTTTTTTTTTTTTTGGCGAGTTTTTCCGCCTTGTCATTTTATCCAGATAAGAGTATATGAAGGAGTGAATAAAATACTAAAAGGGTGGAAAAGACCCCAGTAAAATGTGCTTTAACCATATCAGAGGAGAACCCTAATTGTGTGTGTGGGGGAAGGGGGTAAAAGAAGTTCAAAATAAATAAATAAATAAATAAAATTAAAAAGAGAAAATAAAATGAAATAAAGAAAGAAAATTTTTAACAAAGAAAAAATATATATATTAGATTGGTGACTAGAACAGGGCCACCCACTTAATTTTGGGAGTATTTTGGTCTCCTGGAACAAACTACCTCCCAAAATTTTAAAGAATGAAAAACATATAAGGTAAACACGATGAAGGGATGGAATATGAGTATAAAGATTAAAATTAAAAAAAATATTCTGGGACGCCTGGGTGGCTCAGTTGGTTAAGCAGCTGCCTTTGGCTCAGGTTATGATCCCAACATCCTGGGATTGAGTCCCACATCAGGCTCCTTGCTCAGCAGGGAGCCTGCTTCTCCCTCTGCCTCTGCCTGCCACTTTGTCTGCCTGTGTCCTCTCTCTCTCTCTCTCTCTGACAAATATATAAATAAATCTTAAAAAAAATTCTAAAAATGGTGTTGATAAGTTGGTTGGGAGAATAAAGAAAGAGAATGTGGGAGAATTTGCTCAGGCTGGAGACTAGAACAAAGCCCTGTGCTAGATTTAGGGTATATTTTGATCTATTAGAAGTTGTATCCCAAATTTTTTTAGAAGAAGAAACCCTATGTGTATACAAAAAATAAAGTTAGATACAATGAAGGATAAAATATGACTATAATAATGAAGGTTCAAAAAAGATTTTTTGAAAGGTATTGTTGAGATAAACTAGTTAAACAACATTAAAAGAGGAAAGGGTAAAAGTTAAAAAAAATTAGTAGCAGAAAAAATAAAATTAAAAAAAATTAACTTTGCTAGACTGAAGAATCATGTGGAGAAAGTCATGAATTCCATGCTTTGCTTTCTCCTCTGGAATTCTGTTGTTCTCCTTGGTAAGTGAACTTGGTTGTGGCTGGATTTCTTGCTGATCTTCTTGGGGAGGGGCCTGTTGTAATGTTTCTCAAGTGTCTTTGCCTGAGGCAGAATTGCACCGCCCTTACCAGGGGCCAGGCTAAGTAATCTGCTTGGGTTCACTTTTAGGAGTTTTTGTTCCCTGAACGCTTTCTGTAGAGTTCTGGAGGACAGGAATGAAAATGGCAGCTTCCCAACCTCTGGCCGGGAGGAGCCGAGGGCTTGGGGCCCCATTCCTTAGTGCGCCTCAGAGAAAAGAGCTCAATCACCCCCATCTCCCTGGCCTCTGGCTGTGCTCCAAGCTCACCCAGCCTGTGACTGAGTGTCTCTGTCTCTGGCACACAGCTCCACCTGGAGTTTCCAAACCCTGCTGATCCTTGTGTTCTTTCAGGGGTGTCTCCCCAGATCTGTGGGGTTCCCACTCACAGAGCAGTGGACTTTGCCACAGATCACACATTAAGGTAACCTCAAGTTGAGAGTTCACTCCTCGGCTCTGTCTCCGTAGCCGGCTTCCCTTCTTTAATACTTGTGAGCTCTTTGACGCTCAGATACCCCTGATACTGTGACCCCATGGGACCTGAAGCCATGCTGTCCTTGTGTGGGCTTCACCCTGTTTTAGTCTCTGGAGCAATGTCCATCAGTGCAGCAGACTTTTAAAAGTTGATTTTGGCTCCGTTGCTCCGCTGCTTGCCAGCAGCTGGCCCCTCCCCCATGGTCTACCTTCCCATAGCTTTGGATTCACTTCCCCTCAGGTCCAACTTCAGAAAGTGGTCAATTTTCTGTTTCTAGAATTGCTGCTCTTCTTCTCTTCGATCTCCTGTTGGATTTGTAGGTGTTTGGATGGTTTGATAACTATCTAGCTGATCTCCTGCTACCTGATATCATCTCAGCCTGCTACTTCTCTGCCATCTTGACTCCTCCCTCATCTTTTCTTTTTCTCAAAATAATTATTGATAGCTATGTATTTATCACCATTTTATTACTGGTTTTGTGATTGTTTCTGAAGATTTTCTCTGATCCTTTCTCATCTTTCTCTCTTATGGTTTGCTTATTTTCTTTAATGATATATTCACATTTCTTTCTCTTTATTATTTGCATATTTATTAGTGGTTTTTGATGTGTGGTTACCCTTAAGTTTGTGTATAACCTCTTCTGCATATTACTGTCTATGTTAAGTTGATGGTCATTTGAGCACATTCTTTATTCCTCTTCTCCCCATGTTAGGTATATAGTGTAATATTTTACATCCTTCTATTTTGAGTTCCTCCACTCAAGGAGTCCCCTTAAATACTTCTTTCAGGGCTGATTTAGTGGTTGTGCACACTTTTAGTTTTCATTTTCCTGGGTAACTCCTTATTTCTCCTTCTGTTCTGAATGAGAGACTTGCTGGATAGAGTATTTTTGGCTGCAGATTATTGCCATTTAATACTTTGAATATATCATACCACTTCCTTCTGGCTTGGAAAGTTTCTGTTGAAAAATCCCTGGATGAGCTTTTTGGATTTCCCTTGTATGTAACTGTCTTCTTTTGTGTTGCTTCTCTTAAATTTTTCTCACCAATGTTTTGGTGTGAATCTGTGGTTATTGATTTTGTTGGGGGTTCTCTGTGCCTCCTGGATCTGGAATATGTTGCCTTCCTCAGATTAGGGAAGTGTTCATCTATTACCTCTTTAAATACATGTTCTGTTCCCTTTTCTCTCTCTTTATTCCTGTGTCTCCTATAATGTGAAAGTTACTTTGTTTGATGGAGTCACAGCATTCCCTAAGTCTGTTCTCCTTTTGCATAGTTTTTTTTTTTTTTTCACTTTTGTTCAGCTTGATGACTTTCCATTACTGTCGCTTCTAGGTAACTTATTCATTTATTTGCTTCTTCCAGCATGCTGTTCATTCTGTCAAGCTTGTTTCTTATTTCATTTATTGATCCCTTTACTTCTGCTATGTTACTTCTTATTGATATGTTAATGGTCTCACACATGTCTTCCACGCTTTTCTCAAGTCCGGTGAGTATCTTTATGATCACTACTTTAAAGTCTTTATCAGACATATTACTTATATATGTTTCACTTAGCTCTCTGGCCACAGCCTCGTCCTATTCTTTTAATTGGAACAAATTCCACTGTCTTCTCTTTTATCTAAGTCTCTGTGCCTGCTTCTCTATGTTAGGAAATTTATCAATTTCTCCTGTTGATGAGGGTAAAGAGATCCTGTAGTGCCTTGCAGTATGGCATCCCCTATTCCCTAGGGCCTGGTATTTTAGTGTGTTTCTCTAGCACATGTTGTGTGTGTTCTGCTGTTTTGTCCTGGCCACTATATCCTTTAGGCCAGCTATCTTCAAAGGTTCTCTTTATCTATTGTAGGCAGTGTTTGGTCCCTCCCTAAATGTGGTGCATTTTGACTAGCTGTGCTCTGGTCTGCTTGTGAAATGAGTCCTGTTGCCACCAGCTCTGGCTACTAAGGTTATGCAAACTCCTGGGTCAGGAGATGTGCTGTGAACAGGGGGTTTGAGTCAGTCTTCTGGGGCATGGGGCCCACCATACTGGGACTGAGCCAAGAATAGCTGGGAAGCGCAGTTCCATTGGAGTGCGGGGTCAGAGCTTGGTGTAAAAAGTTAGGTGGTGAGTGTAAGCACTGTGTTGGTCCTTTCAGGTGGATCTGTGTTTATGATGAGGAGCAGGTCAGGGAAATGGTGCCTGTTAGTTCCTTTTTTCCTGGAGGGGTCTCTCCATGACTGTTGCCTCTCAGGATCATCCTCTGAAATGAGCAGATAACCTTCCCACTGTGTGCCCCAGGTGCTCTTCAGATCACTTTCTAGGCTGGATGTCCATGGGTTCTTTGCCTGTCCTCTCTCCAAGAGCAGCACAATATCCTCCAGGCTCTCCCTGAGCTGAGTCTGCTGACCTTTAGAAATTTAGGCTTTAAACCCTGCTAATTTCAAGAACTCATGAAATTCAGACCCTCTTACTTTACAAGCCAGTTGCCATAGGGATTCATTTTTCCCATATGCTTCCCCATGTGTTAGTCATCTCTCCCCCCCTCTGTGACAGCATTTCCCTCCCCACCCCAGTGGTCACAATCTGTTTCTTTCCCAAACTGTGTTTCCATACTTCCCACCTTCTTTGATAGGGCCTCTTCTCAACCTTTAGTTGTGGAGATTTTTTTGCATGTCTTCACGTCAATTTCTGGGGTATTTAGAGTGATTTGATAGTTATCTAATTATATTCATGGGAGCAGGTGGGCCTAGGGTCCTCTTATTCCATGGCCATTTTCCAGACTCTACAATTAAGGCTGACTTTTGATGGTGGATGTAAAATGTGCAACATCATCCATCCCATGTTTCCTGAAAGGTCCAAATGGAATCTTTTGTACGTATTTTCCTAGAAGAAATGAAAATAAATTATTTAGAGTTCCTTTGGAAAATAAAAGCAATTTCTGAGAAAATTGTCCTTATGCAAAGTTTGTATTTCTTAAAATCCTTCCAAATCCAAAGTGGATTTCTATTTTAACAATTAAGATTTTAAAAATTATTATTATTGGTTATTTTTCAAAACATGTCAAAAATCAAAAGAAAAGTGAGCCTTGGGGACATATGTCTCTTCCTTCTAAGGATATGACATGGAATTAAACTAAGTTAGGACTTCAGGACAGAAGTCAGAAATACAGAAGTCAAGATCAATATAAATTAAAAACACTAGTAGCAATCAAGATCATGTTATCAGGCGCAAGCATAAAACAGAGAAGCTAGTGACATGTGTGGGAGTTCAGGAAGCAAGGATAAGCATAAATGACCTAGCTGGGGATGGCAGATTTCCAAAAAGAAAGAAGTAGCTGGGCTCTTTATACTTGAACCCTGTCATAACCTGGGTTTAAACATTAAACCCTGAATATCTAATCTTTACTGTTATGGCCCACAGGAGTAGAGTTAAAGACAAAGTATAGGAGAAGATGGGAGGTGGGTGTTGCTAAACACACCAGGAAAGTTGAGCACATATGATCATTTCACACTTCAAGGAAAATACGGTATGTGATAGAGAGAAGCCTATTATATTTTGAATGCCTACAATATACAGAGCCCACAGAACTGAGCAGATTTTTAGCTATAGGTGGAACTGATGTGCACCATATAAATTCACTCTTCTGGTTATTGTAGATTGGATCTGAGGTAAACATCTCACCCAAAGGCGATCAGTCTGTTTAGGCTAGCCCAAAGTCTGTGAGGTTGCCTAGTGAGTCAACTATGGCCATAAGGGCCCTGGGGACCCAATCAACTGTCTCTTTATTGAGAATAAACCAATAAAATTTCCTCTGAAGAAGTCTAAACTTAAAAAGTATAGTGAGGAGCAATCAGAGCTTCCAGACATGCCTCTCTCCCGGTTTCCTGGAGTTTCCTCACAGCATGGCCCCCAAATGCCAGTCTTCGCTCCCACCTCAAATGAAGAAACCGAGACAGCCTCCTGCCCCCAAGCCAGGCCAGACGTCAACATCTCAGCACTTGCATAAAGGAGAAAAAGAACAGCAAGAAGCAATTGAACATACTGATGAAGTACAAAATGAAATAGACAGACCTAATGAACAAGCCAGTGAGGAGATTTTGAAAGTAGAACAGAAATATAACAAACTCTGCCAACCATTTTTTCAGAAGAGGTTGGAATTGATCTCCAAAATCCCCAATTTTGGGGTAACAACATTTGTCAACCATCCACAAGTGTCTGCACTGCTTGGGGAGGAGGATGAAGAGGCGCTGCATTATTTGACAAGAGTTGAAGTGACAGAATTTGAAGATATTAAATCAGGTTACAGAATAGATTTTTATTTTGATGAAAACCCTTACTTCGAAAATAAAGTTCTCTCCAAAGAATTTCATCTGAATGAGAGTGGTGATTCATCTTCAAAGTCCACTGAAATCAAATGGAAATCTGGAAAGGATTTGATGAAACGTTCAAGTCAAACACAGAATAAAGCCAGCAGGAAGAGACAGCATGAGGAACCAGAGAGCTTCTTCACCTGGTTTACTGACCATTCTGATGCAGGTGCAGATGAGTTAGGAGAAGTCATCAAAGATGATATTTGGCCAAATCCATTACAGTACTACTTGGTTCTCGATATGGTTGATGAAGAAGGGGAAGGAGAAGAGGATGATGATGATGAGGAAGAAGAAGAAGGATTGGAAGATATGATGAAGAAGGAGATGAGGATGAAGGTGAAGAAGATGAAGAGATGATGAGGGAGAGGAAGGAGAGGAGGATGAAGGAGAAGATGACTAATGGAACACTGATGGATTCCAACCTTCCTTTTTTAATTTTCTTCAGTCCCTGGGAGCAAGTTGCCATCTTTTTTTTTTTTTTTTCCTTTTTCTTTTTCTTTTCTCCTCTCGTGCTCATTCGCCCTGTTTTTTTTTTTTGAAGTCTCCTTTTTCTTTCCCTTTATACCATGGTTCTCAGCTTATTTTGGGGGGAAATACCTTGAGTAGAATACAGTGGGAAAAGAATCTCTACCCCTTTTTGTTCCAAATTCATTTTTGTCCCTTCCTGTCTCAACAAAAACAAAAACTTTATGGAATCAACACCACCGTGCTCTGTGGGAAAAAAAGAAAAATATTCTGCTCCCTTAGCTCTGCTGGAAGCTGGAGGGTGCTAGGCCCCTCTGTAGTAGTGCATAGAATTCTAGCTTTTTTCCTCCTTTCTCTGTATATTGGGCTCAGAGATTACACTGTGTCTCTATGTGAATATGGACAGTTAGCATTTACCAACATGTACCTGTCTACTTTCTCTTATTTAAAAAAAAGAAAAAAAAACTTTAAAAAATGGGGTTATAGAAGGTCAGCAAAGGGTGGGTTTGAGATGTTTGGGTAGGTTAAGTGGGCATTTTGACAACATGGCTTCTCCTTTGGCATGTTTAATTGTGATGTTTAATGGACATCCTTGCAGTTTAAGATGACACTTTTAAAATAAAACTCTCTCCTAATGATGACTTGAGCCCTGCCACTCGATGGGAGAATCAGCAGAACTTGTAGGATCTTATTTGGAATTGACATTCTCTATCGTAATTTTGTTCCTGTTTATTTTTAAAATTTTCTTTTTGTTTCACTGGAAAGGAAAGATGATGCTCAGTTTTAAATGTTAAAAGTGTACAAGTTGCTTTGTTACAATAAAACTAAATGTGTACACACACACACACAAAGTATAGTGAGAAAGCTGGTTAATTGGTGGTGCTGGAAACAAAGGAAATTTTTTTTTTGGTCAACCACAAAATGGAGCCCTAAAATAGGTGTCAACACATCCTTTGTATCTTGTGTGATCTCCCAATTCTAGAATCCTTCCACTCTTCATGAGGTCTGGCTGTGTGAAAGAAAGTCCTATCTTCTTTTGTGGTCTTATATATACTTAAAATGAACTCTTGTGACTTTAGGCATCTTTTCTTAAAATTTACACATTTGTATACTACCTTTGAAATACAGACTTCTGAATAAAGGCTGTCAGATGTTAATCACTCACCTTGAAGTGTGTATTCTTGACTAGGGATGAATTCTTTTATTAATTTATCATACCTATGGTGAAAACTAGAATTAACTAGCATCTACCTACATAACATATTCTTTAGGATAAAGTATGTAAAGAACATGAAACAATATAGTAAATAGCAAAGCCTGGGCTTTTCCCTTGCTCTGCGCCTGGTGGCAAGTAGATCTTCATCCAGAGTTCATCATGTGGCAGATGACCTCAAAAAAGAGGCTTAAGAATTAGGTATTATGTTCTAGGCACATTCTGCTCAACAAGGCATATGACGCCTTTCAGAAGAAAGGCAAAATTGACAAATGTCCTTCCTCTCTCCTCTCCATCCACTTTTACCCCCTTAGCTGTATTAAAAGTTATATTATGAGACTTCTTTTTATGGACATCCATCCCCATTGTTCCCATAGCATTGTCTAGCCCACTTTTAAGTTTCATTTATTCTGTAAAAATAATAGATATCACATATTGAATGCTTCCCAGGTTTTGGGAGCTGGAACTATGATAAGCTCTTCATTCTGTCCCAGAAAAGTCTGAGCTACCTAGAAAAAAAAAAGTGCCCTGCTTCCATATCTCAGAGGGTTTGGGACTTAAACTATAGCTACTCCTAGAAAAAGACAGTGGAAAAGCCAAAAGAAACACTCTATTTATTTAACTATTTATATGTATTTTCCTGCTTGGCCATCTAGTTGACACCAAATTCCTGTGCTGTTTACTAGGGTGTTAAGGAAATCCTGATCACAGGATTGGTCATTTGATTAATCAATCCAAAAACTCTGTGACTCGGAATCTTACCCTGGCTTATATCCCAGCTCTAACACCCAGCTCTTTGAAAAACTCAAGGCCTAGTAATTGGTATGCTTATGTCAGGTCTCATCAAGACTCAACAGAACTAGGAAATCTTAATATCTTAAACCTTAACACTTAACTATTGAGGTAGAGGACCATTTACTTTGTGCAAGGGTCTAGAAGTGACAGCATCAACCCCCGTTTTCACATATCCTCCTTGGATAATGATTGCTTTACTTCCTCACTGAAAGTTTGACTTTTGTTGGATGATATATTAATGACTCTTACTGGATCATTGACATAGCAGCTGTTGAGCTTCTTTGGGAAAGGCTGAGAAGCTGTATAAGGAAGGAAGGAAGGAAGTCAACAAGGAGAGCGTATACCAGACAGCCCATGTCCCCAACTAAGGCTTCACTCAATAGTATTTTTCTTTTTTTTTTTTTTTTTTCAATAGTATTTTTCTTCCCTCTCACCTTCTAGGCTGCTGTACTTCTTCTCTTTGGTTGACTCACTCAAGAGTTTGCTATGGTAAAGCAGGATTTATTTCTTATTGGCTCATCTACTAATTCTTGGTATAACAAAATATTATTGGATTATAGTATGTTTATGAAGTTTTGTTAAGTGAGAAATTAAAATTTATTAAAGTAATATTTGCAATACTTTATGATTCCTACCTATTCTAATTATCTCCTAAGGCAGCAGAATCACAATCATGATTTAGGACTTCCTAAAATGCATGTATCATTTAGTTCTCACAATAACCTTATAAAATAAGTCTTAATACTGTATCACATTTTCAAAATAAAGAAATAGAAGCCTAGAAAGGTTAAGTAGTTTACTCAAGATTGTACAGTTAGTAGGTTGTGGAGCTAGAATTCAAACCACACTCCTGACTCTAGTTGATACAATGCTACATTAACCTGCCTTCTTAAAAGTTAATGCCTGCCTCTGGACTTTACCCCCGAGTCTACCAAGAAAGGTAGGTTCAGGGGTAAGAACAGCTTCAACTCATATCCTCTGTAAAACAGGGGTTGTCAAACTTTTTCTGTAAAGAATCAAAGAGAAAATACTCTAGGCCTCACATGTTTTATAGTCTCTGTCCTAACTACTCAACTCTGCAGCTGTAGTACAAAAGCAGCCATAGTAAATATATAAGCAAAAGAAAATAAGTTGTGTTCCAATAAAACTTTATTTATAAAAGTAAGTGACAGTGAATTTGAATTGTGGGCTATGGTTGACTACTAGTATAAAGATATCTTCCAATGATCATTGCCCAGTGATCTCTCTTACTCCTTTTTAGAATAAGAAATTACCACTTATTCCTTATAATCCTGTGGATTGCTGACACTATTTTCCTCAGAGACGTAACTTAAAGTTAATGCAGTTTTCTCAGCCTTCATCATAATGTTTAATGTCTTTATAGCATTTGGCACAAGTGGTGACATAATTTAATAGAAATATAATTAGGTTTGGAGCCAGAATATCTGAGTTTGAGTGCTGCATTTGTCATATTTGAGCTTTATGACTTTAAAAGTCACTTGGTTTCTTGTGGCATTTTCCCACTGCTCCTTCAGATACACCCTCTACCCTTTACCCTGCTCCTTGCCCTCGGAGGCCTACCTCTAATAACTGCATTCATGAGACTCCATGCCTTCTGGCTTTCAGCTGGATTTGACCTGTGGGGAGAATCAAGAAGAGATAAAAGTAAGAGAGATGAGTGAGGTTGTTTAGCTCCTTGGAGGGTCATCAAGGGCTGGTGGATTGCCTTGCCAGGATATCATTTCTCTGTAAAGGCAGTCCCTTTAAGAGTCTCTTTCTTCTGGTTCTAGTAACCATTATGCACTATGTGTATGCTGTATCCCTTGTGATTCTTTATACCTGTCCATTCTTTAAAAATTGTCCTGTTACTACACTCTTTTTTTTAAATTTATTTTTTATTTATTTTCAGCATAACAGTATTTATTATTTTTGCACCACACCCAGTGCTCCATGCAATCTGTGCCCTCTATAATACCCACCACCTGGTACCCCAACCTCCCACCCCACACCCCTTCAAAAACCTCAGATTGTTTTTCAGAGTCCATAGTCTCTCACGGTTCACCTCTCCTTCCAATTTCCCCCAATTCCCTTCTCCTCTCTAATTCCCCATGTCCTCCATGCTATTTGTTATGCTCCACAAATAAGTGAAATCATATGATAATTGACTCTCTCTGCTTGACTTATTTCACTCAGCATAATCTCTTCCAGTCCCATCCATGTTGCTACAAAAGTTGGGTATTCATCCTTTCTGATGGAGGCACAATACTCCATAGTGTATACGGACGACATCTTCCTTATCCATTCGTCCGATGAAGGGTATCTTGGTTCTTTCTACAGTTTGGCAACCATGGCCATTGCTGCTATAAACATTGGGGTACAGATGGCCCTTCTTTTCACTACATCTGTGTCTTTGGGGTAAATATCCAGTAGTGCAATTGCAGGGTCATAGGGAAGCTCTATTTTTATTTTCTTGAGGAATCTCCACACTGTTCTCCAAAGAGGCGGCACCAACTTGCATTCCCACCAAAAGTGTAAGAGGGTTCCCATTTCTCCACATCCCCTCCAACACATGTTGTTTCCTGTCTTGCTAATTTTGGCCATTCTAACTGGTGTAAGGTGATATCTCAATGTTGTTTTAATTTGAATCTCCCTGAGGGCTAGTGATGATGAACATTTTTTCATGTGTCTGATAGCCATTTGTATGTCTTCATTGGAGAAGTGTCTGTTCATATCTTCTGCCCATTTTTTTGATATGATTGTCTGTTTTGTGTGTGTTGTTTGAGGAGTTCTTTATAGATCCTGGACACATAGACCAGTGGAACAGAGTAGAGAGCCCAGATATGGACCCTCAACTCTATGGGTAAATAATCTTTGACAAAACAGGAAAAAATATACAGTGGAGAAAAGACAGTCTCTTCAATAAATGGTGCTGGGAAAACTGCACAGCTATATGTAGAAGAATGAAACTCGACCATTCTCTTACACCGTACACAAAGATAAACTCAAAATGGATAAAAGACCTCAACGTAAGACAGGAATCCATCAGAATCCTAGAGGAGAACATAGGCAGTAATCTCTTCGATATCAGCCACAGCAACTTCTTTCAAGATATGTCTCCAAAGGCAAAGGAAACAAAAGCAAAGATGAACTTTTGGGACTTCATCAAGATCAAAAGCTTCTGCACAGCAAGAAGTCTAAGAAAACAAAGAGGCAACCCACGGAATGGGAGAAGATATTTGCAAATGACAGTACAGACAAAAGGTTGATATCCAGGATCTGTTACTACACTCTTACCAAATTATCCATTTTGGGTATGTTATCTATTTCCCACCAGGCCCAGAAGGATATGTTTCTTTGTACTTTTGTTTGATCTTACAATACTTCGTTATGCAAACACCCATTCAGCACAATTATGTTCCAGGCCCTGTAGTAGGCACTGGTGCTACCATGATGATCAAGATATAGCAACCTCAAAAATTTCCAAAGAGCTGAGAAGAAGCACATGAAATAACAGATTGCTATAAAGACAATGCTACTATCAGAGAGTGAAGAAAGCAACCCAACAGGAAAGGGAAATGTGTAAGGGAAGCAGGGAATCTCAGTGCAGGATCCCGATTATGTAGTCTGGTCTTGGAGTGAAAAATAGACTCTCAGTCAAAATAGATACAATGATCCAGGGATTTTTCAGGTAGAAGTATGACCTCACTGACCAAGTAATCTTGACTTCTTCTTTTCTGATCAATCTCTAAATCCTTTGCCAGGTCATTTTCCTTTTTCCTCATTATAACAGTTATTCTTCAGTATGATTTTGCCCCCCCCCCCTTTTTTTTACTGTAGCCTTCGTGGAGCTCCCATTCACTTCTATATTTCCTCTCCTTTCTGAGCAGATGGGGTCAATTCTCTAGCTTTTACTTTTTGTCTGAACTCTAGCCCCAGATTCTCAATACAATATAGCACAAAATTCCTTATACTCCCTTCCCTTCAACCACAGGGAAGATTCTCCTCCCAACTTCCCTACTACTGGTTACTGATAGTATATCCAGGTACCTGGGCTGCAGGACTTACATTAACTAGTGCTACACATAATACTGCTTTCAACTTGTTATCTGTTGCCAGATACTTCATCTGTACACTTGTCTGAAATAGCCACTCATTCATTTAATACTCTTATCCAGTATTCATTGGATAACTATTTACTGAACACTTACTATTAGCCATAGATATTTCTAGGAGTTAGGGATATCATACTAAGCAAGAGAAACAATTCTTAGAATGTATAGCCAAATGAAAATAAATAGATAATAAATGTTGCCATATGTAACTGAATCTAAGATACCAATAACTATCAAATACATCATTACTTTATGCATCACCACAAAAATGCTACTAATTAAAATAAGATACTATCAGTTATGAGCTTTTTGATTTCAAGATGTTAAAATGTGTTACAATATGAATTTTTGCATCTTTAGATCAATGAAATTCAATAATGTAAATGCATGTAATATCTTGGATATTGGAACATGCCAAGGAGAAAATTTAAGTAGAGAAAAGGGATAAGGAGAGCTGGGAACGAGGGCTGTAATTTTAAATAGGGTCTTCAAAGAGGGTCCATTATGGAAATGATATTTTCAAGGGAAGTTAGCCTTAAAGACATCTGAAGGAAGAGCAGATCAACAAAGAGAATAGTAAATACAAGAGCCCTGAGGGAAGAGTATATCTATTCATGCTCAAGGTACAGTGAAGTGGCTAGTATGACTGGGGGTGGAGGGGTGGAAGTAAGCTAAAAGAGTAGTAGGAGATGAGGTCAGGAGGAATAGAAGGCCAGGTTATATAGATCTTGTAGGCTAATATAGAACCTTTGCTTTTACTAGTACAATGCAAAATGGTTGGATGTTTTTGCACAGAGAAATTAAATGATCTGAGTTATGTTTGAAAAGAATGACTCTGGCTAATGGATGGAGTAAAGATTGGAGAGGTTGATGCTAGGGGCCAGTTAGGGAGCAATGGGAAAATTCAGGAATGGGGTGCTGGTGACTTGGACCTGGATGCCTTCAATGAAGTTAGTTAAGAAATAGGGGACTTTCGGGCGCCTGGGTGGCTCAGTGGGTTAAAGCCTCTGCCTTCGGCTCAGGTCATGATCTCAGAGTCCTGGGATCGAGCCCCGCATCTGGCTCTCTGTTCAGCGGGGAGCCTGCTTCCTCCTCTCTCTCTCTGCCTGCCTCTCTGCCTACTTGTGATCTCTGTCTGTCAAATAAATAAATAAAATCTTAAAAAAAAAAAAAGTAATAGGGGACTTTGAGCAAGTATTAAAGATGGAGTTTTGGGATTTGCTGATTACCAAGATGTGAGGTTGAGGTTAAAGAGTCAATGATGGCACCTCTGTTTTTTATCAGGGACCCCGGAAAAGTGGAGCTTTTTTTTTTCAGGAGAAGAGGTAGTTTATGAGAGAAGCACGTTTGTTGGGGAGGATTAAGAGGTTAGGTTTGGCTAGCTTAGATTTGAAATTCCTTTCAGGTATCCCAGTGGTTATGTTTTCTGACACTGTTTAATTCACACTGCCTCTGCCGGACTGACACTTTTCCTGCTTAGATTCTTAAAACTGGTCTCCTTCTCTCTAGACCTTGCTTTTCCTGATTCATTCAACAAATTATTATTTTTTCATTTTAAGATTAAGGTGATTAACATGTTTATTATTTTTTAATTTTAATTCCAGTATAGTTAGCATACACTGTTACATTAATTTCAGGTGTACAATACAGTGATTCAACATTTCCATACATTACTCAGTGCACTCCTTAATCCCCTTCACCTATTTCACTGTTGCCCCCCACCCACCTCTCCTCTGGTAACTGTAGCTACCTATAGTTAAGAGTGTGGTTTTTTATTTGTCTTTTTTTCCCCCTTTGTTTATTTGTTTCTTAGATTCCACATAGGAGTGTAATCATATGGTATTTGTCTTTCTTTGACCTATTTCACTTAGCATTATATGTTCTGGCTCCATCCAAGTTGTTGTAAATGGCAAGATTTCATTCTTTTTATGGCTGAATAATATTCCATTATATGTATACCACAGGAGTGATTAACATCTTTGTTCAAAAACTTTGAATGTCTTTAGCCATTGCTTATTAAATTTAATTGACTCTCCTTGGCCTGACCACTGGCAGGCCTAAACTATGAGTGCTGGCAAATATATACAGATATGTAACCACCACCATTAAAACGATCATTTTAGTGTTCTATCTTCCCCCAAAGTTCTGTCTTGTGCTCAATTCCCATCTCCCAAATCATCCCCTGACAATTAATGATCTGATTTTGTCCCTAAATCTTAGCTTTTTCTAGGATGTTGTAAAATGGAATCACAAAGTATATAGCTTTTGAGTCTGGAATGTCTCACTTAGCTGAGGCCTTTGATATCCATCCATGTTGTTACATGTAAGTTGGAGTTTATTCCATTTTATTGCTGAGCTGTAGGCATGTTCCATAATTTATTGATCCATTCTCCAGTTTAAGAATATTTGGGCTTTTCCATATTTCGGTGATTATGAATAAAACCATATGAGTAGTGGCATTCCAAAAGGCATGTCTACTTAGTACTTCAGAATGTGACCTTATTTGGAATAAAGGCCTATGCAGATGTAATTAAGGTAACTATATTGAAATAAGATCATCTTGGATAGGGTGGCCCTAAGTCGAATAATGAGTGTCCTTATAAAAGATGAAAAAGGAAAAGACACTCAGGGACACGGAGGGAGGTGGCCAAGTAAAGACAGATGCAGAGATTGGAGTGATGTATCTACAATTCAAGGAGTACAAAGGATTATAGACAGCCACCAGAAGTTGGCTAGAGAGCTGGGATGTATTTTCCTTTGAGTCTCCAAGAGGAATCAACTCTATCAAAATCTTAATTTTAGCCTCCTGGCCTCCATAACCATGAAAGAATAAATTTCTGTCATTTTTAGCTGTCAGATTTGGGATAATTTCTTGTCATAGTAGTCTCTTATGATCCTTTGTATTTGTGGGCTATCAGTCATAAAGTCTCTTATTTATAATTTAACTAAGTCACTAACTTTTTTTTTTCTGGGTAAGTTCAGTTAAAGATTTTTTGTATTTTGTTTACATTAACAAAAAACCAGTTCATAATCTCATTGATCTTTTCCATTATGTTTACAGTCTATTCCATTTCTTTCTTTAAAAAAATTTTTTTTATTAACATATAATGTATTATTAGCCCCAGGGGTACAGGTCTGTGAATGTTCAGGCTTACACACTTCGTAGCACTCACCATAACCCATACCCTCCCCAAGGTCCATAACCCAACAACCCCTCTTCCCAGCAACTCTCAGTTTGTTTTTTGAGATTAAGAGTCTCTTATGGTTTGTCTCCCTCCCAATCCCATCTTGTTTCATTTTTTCCTTCCCTACTCCCCATGACCCCCCACCCTGCCTCTCAAATTCCTCATATCAGAGAGATCACACGAGAATTGTCTCTCTGATTGACTTATTTCTCTCAGTATGATACCCTTTAGCTCCATCCACGTCATTGCAAATAGCAAGATTTCATTTCTCTTGGTGGCTGCATAGTATTCCATTGTGTGTGTGTGTGTGTGTGTGTGTGTGTGTATGTGTGTGTGTGTGTGTGTGTGTGTGTATACCGCATCTTTATCTATTTATCTGCTGATGGACATTTATGTTCTTTTTATAGTTTGGCTATTGTGGACATTGCTGCTATAAACATTCAGGTGCATGAGCCCCTTCGGATCACTACGTTTTTATCTTTAGGGTAAATACCCAGTAGTGTGATTACTGGGTCATAGGGTAGCTCTATTTTCAACTTTCTGAGGAACCTTCATGCTGTTTTCCAGAGTGACTGCACCAGCTTGCATTCCCACAAACAGTGTAGGAGGGTTCTGCTTTCTCTACATCCTCGCCAGCATCTGTTGTTTCCTGACTTGTTAATTTTAGCCATTTTGATTGGTGTGAGGTGATATTTTATTGTGGTTTTGATTTGTATTTCCCTGATGCCGAGTGATGTGGAGCACTTTTTCATGTGTCTGTTGGCCATCTGGATGTCTTCTTTGCAGAAATGTCCATTCATGTCCTCTGCCCATTTTTTGATTGGATTATTTGTTCTTTGGGTGTTGAGTTTGATAAGTTCTTTATAGATTTTGGATACTAGCCCTTTATATGATATGTCATTTGCAAATATCTTCTCCCATTCTATCAGTTGTCTTTTGGTTTTGTTGACTGTTTCCTTTGCTGTGCAAAAGCTTTTGATCTTGATGAAGTCCCAAGAGTTCATTTTTGCCCTCTCTTCCCTTGCCTTTGGCTATGTTTCTAGGAAGAAGTTGCTGTAGCTGAGGTTGAAGAGGTTGCTGCCTGTGTTCTCCTCAAGGATTTTGATTGATTCCTGTCTCATATTGATGTCTTTCATCCATTTTGAGTCTATTCTTGTGTGTGATGTAAGGAGATGGTACAGTTTCATTCTTTTACATGTGGCTGTCCAATTTTCCCAACATCATTTGTTGAAGAGACTGTCTTTATTCCATTGGACATTCTTTCCTGCTTTGTCAAAGATTAGTTGACCATAGAGTTGAGGGTCCATTTCTGGGCTCTCTATTCTGTTCCATTGATCTATATGTCTGTTTTTGTGCCAGTACCATACTGTCTTGATGATGACAGCTTTGTAATAGAGTTTGAAGTCTGCAGTTGTGATGCACCAACTTTGGTTTTCTTTTTCAACATTCCTCTGGCTATTCAGGGTCTTTTCTGGTTCCACATAAATTTTAGGATTATTTGTTCCATTTCTTTAAAAAAATTGATGGTATTTTGATAGGGAATGTATTAAATGTGTAGATTGCTCTAGGTAGCATAGACATTTTTACAAAACTTGTTCATCCAATCCATGAGCATGGAATGCTTTTCCATTTCTTTCATGAGTACTTTATAGTTTTCTGAGTACACATTCTTTGCCTCTTTGGTTAAGGTTATTCCTAGGTGTCTTGTGGATTGGGGTGCAATTCTAAATGGAATCAACTCCTTAATTTCTCTTTCTTCTGTCTTGTTATTGGTGTATATAAATGCAACTGATTTTTTGTGCATTGATTTTATGTCCTGACACTTTACTGAATTCCTGTACAAATTCTAGCAGTTTTGGAGTGGAACCTTTCAGGTTTTCCACATAAAGTATCATATCATCTGCAAAGATGAGAGTTTGACTTCTTCTTTGCCAATTCAAATGCCTTTAATTTCTTTTTGTTGTCTGCTGAGTCTAGGACTTCTAGTACTATGTTGAAAGTAGTGGTGATAATGGACATCCCTGCCACATTCCTGACCTTAGTGGAAAAGCTCTGTTTTTCTCCATTGAGAATGATATTCGTGCTGGGTTTTTCATAGATGACTTTGATGATATTGAGGTATGGACCCTCTATCCTACACTTTGAAGAGTTTTGATCAGGAAAGAATGCTGTACTTTGTCAAATGCTTTTTCAGCATCTGTAGACAGTATCCTATGGTTCTTGTTCTTTCTTTTATTAATGTATTGTATCACATTGATTGATTTGCTGATGTTGAACCAACCTTGCAGCCCTGGAATAAATTCCACTTGGTTGTGGTGAGTAATCCTTTTAATGTACTGTTGAATCCTATTGGCTAGTATTTTGGTGAGAATTTTTTCATCTGTGTTCATCAAGGATATTGGTCTGTAAATCTCTTTTTTGATGGGGTCTTTGGTTTTGGGACAAGATAATCCTGGTTGCATAAAATGAGTTTGGAAGTTTTTTTTTCCATTTCTATTTTTTTGAATAGTTGCAGGAGAATAGGTATTGACTCTTCTTTAAGAGTTTAGTAGGGGGTGCCTGGGTGGCTCAGTGGATTAAGCCACTGCCTTCGGCTCAGGTCATGATCTCAGGGTCCTGGGATCGAGTCCTGCATCGGGCTCTCTGCTCAGCAGGGAGCCTGCTTCCCTCTCTCTCTCTCTCTGCCTGCCTCTAAATCTACTTGTGATTTCTCTCTGTCAAATAAATAAATAAAATCTTTAAAAAAAAAAAAGAGTTTGGTAGAATTCCTCTGGGAAGCCGTCTGTTCCTGGGTTCTTGTTTCTTGAAAGATTTGTGATGACTGCTTCAATTCCCTTTACTAGTTATGGGTCTGTTCAGGTTTTCTATTTCTTCCTAGTTTAGTTTTGTTAGTTTGTAAGTCTCTAGTAATGCATCCACTTCTTCCAGATAGTCAAATTTTCTGGTGTATAGCTGCTCATAATATGTTCTTATAATTGTTTGTATTTCTTTGGTGTTGGTTGTGATCTCTCCTCTTCACTCATGATTTTATTTATTTGGGTTCTTTCTCTTTTCTTTTTGATAAGTCTGGCCAGGGGTTTATCAATCTTATTAATTCTTTCAAAGAACCAGCTCCTAGTTTCATTGATTTGTTCTATTTTTTTTTGGTTTCTATTTCATTGATTTATGCTCTGATCTTTATGATTTTTCTTCTCCTTCTGGGTTTAGGCTTTCTTTGCTGTTCTTTCTCTAGCTCCTTTAGGTATAGGGTTAGGTTGTGTATTTGAGACCTTTCTTGTTTCTTGAGAAAGGCTTGTACTGCTATATATATTTCCTCTCAGGACTGTCATTGCTGTGTCCCACAGATTTTGAACAGTTGTGTTTTCATTATTTGTTTCCATGAATATTTTCAATTCTTCTTTAATTTCTTGGTTAACTCATTTATTCTTTAGTAGGATGGTATTTAGCCTCCATGTATTTGAGTTCCTTCCAAATTTCCTCTTGTGATTGAGTTATAGCTTCTGAGCATTGTGGTCTGAAAATGTGCAGGGAATTATCTCAGTCTTTTGGTACCAGTTGAGACGTGATTTGTGACCTAGGACATGATCTATTCTGCAGAATGTTCCATGTGCACTTGAGAAGAATGTGTATTCTGTTGCTTTGGGATGGGATGTTCTGAATATATGTCCATCTGGTCCAGTGTGTCATTTAAGGCCTTTATTTCCTTGTTGATCTTTTGCTTGGATGATCTGTCCATTGAAGTGAAGGGAGTGTCAAAGTTCCCTACTATTATTGTATTATTGTTGATGTGTTTCTTTGAATTTGTTATTGGTTGGTTTATATAGTTGGCTGCTCCCATGTTAGGGGCATAGATATTTAAAAATGTTATATCTTCTTGTTGGACAGACCCTTTGAGTATGATCTCGTGTCCTTTCTTATCTCTTATTACAGTCTTTGGCTTAAAATCTAATTGATCTGATATAAGGATTGCCACCCCAGCTTTCTTTTGATGTCCATTAGCATGGTAAATTCTTTTCCACCCGCACACTTTAAATTTGGAGGTGTCTTTGGGTCTAAAATGAGATTGTTGTAGATAGCATATGGATGGGTCTTGTTTTTATCCATACTGATACCCTGTGTCTTTTGACTGGGGCATTTAGCCCATTAACATTTAGGATAACTATTGAGAGATATGAATTTAGTGCCAGGGTATTGCCTGGGAGTTGTCTGTTATTGTATATTGTCTCTGTTCCTTTCTGGTTTACTACTTTTAGGTTCTCTCTTTGATTAGAGGAAACTTTTCAATATTTCCTGTAGGGCTGGTTTGGTTTTTGCAAATTCTTTTAGTTTTTATTTGTACTGGAAGCTTTTTATCTCTGCTTCTATTTTCAGTGATAGCCTAGCTGGATATAGTATTCTTGGCTGCATAATTTTTTTCATTTAGTACTCTGAATATATCATGCCAGTTTTTTCTGGCCTGCCAGGTCTCCATGGATAAATCTGTTTCCAATCAAATATTTCTACCATTGTATGTTACAGGCTTCTTGTTCTGAGCTGCTTTCAGGATTTTCTCTTTGTCACTAAGACTTGTAAGTTTTACTGTTAGATGATGGGGTGTGGACCTATTTTTATTGATTTTGAGGGGGAGATTCTTTGCACCTCCTGGATTTTGATGCTTGTTCCCTTTGCCATATTAGGGAAAATCTCTACTATAATGTGTTCCAATATTCCTTCTACCGCTCTCTTTGTTTTTCTTCTGGAATCCCAATTATTCTAATATTGTTTCATCTTATAGTATCACTTATCTCTTGAATTCTCCCCTCATCGTCCAGTAGTTCTTTGTCTCTCTTTTGCTCAGCTTCTTTATTCTCCATTCTTTGGTCTTCTATTTCACTAATTCTCTCTTCTGCCTCATTTATCCTAGTAATAAGAGCCTCCATTTTTATTGCACCTGATTAATAGCTTTTTTAATTTTAGCTTGGTTAGATTTTAGTTCTTTTATTTCCTCCAGAAAGGGCTTTAATTTCTCTAGAAAGGTTTCTCTAATGTCTTCCATGCCTTTTTCAAGCCCAGCTAGCACCTTGAGAATCATCATTCTGAACTCTAGATCTGACATATTACCAATGTCCATATTGATTAGGTCCCTTGCCTTTGGTACTATATCCTTTTTTTTTTTTTTTTTTTTTGTGGTGAGTTTTTCTGCCTTGTCATTTTAACTAGATAAAAATATATGAATGAGAGAATAAAAGACTAAGAGAGTGGCAAGGACCCCAGAAAAATGTACACT
The DNA here is from genome assembly GCF_020171115.1 of Neogale vison. Lineage (NCBI taxonomy): Eukaryota > Metazoa > Chordata > Mammalia > Carnivora > Mustelidae > Neogale > Neogale vison. The sequence goes on from NC_058097.1 coordinate 136,452,946, forward strand.
AACCAAATCAGAAGAGACCCCCCCAATCCAGGGGAGAAGAAAAAGGGTAAAAGGAAGTTTAAAAAAATAATAAAAAATTTATATATTAGACTGGTGAATAGAATAGAGCCACCCACTTGATTTTGTGTGTATTTTGGTCTCTTAGAAGAAACTACCTCCCAAGATTTTCACAAAAGACAAACTTACATATAAGTTTATAAAAATATATATATAACATATATAAAATATAATTTATATATATATGTTATATATAAAAATAAGGGTAAATATGATGAAGGGATGGAATATGACTGTAAAGATGAAGATTAAAGAAGTTATAACTCAATACACACGAAACAGGCAAACACATCAAAAAATGGGCAGAAGATATGAACAGACACTTCTCCAATCAAGACATACAAATGGCTATCAGACACATGAAAAAATGTTCATCATCATTAGCCCTCAGGGAGATTCAAATTAAAACCACATTGAGATATCACCTTACACCAGTTAGAATGGCCAAAATTAACAAAACAGGAAACAACATGTGTTGGAGAGGATGTGGAGAAACGGGAACCCTCTTACACTGTTGGTGGGAATGCAAATTGGTGCAGCCTCTTTGGAGAACAGTGTGGAGATTCCTCAAGAAATTAAAAATAAAGCTTCTCTATGGCCCTGCAATTGCACTCCTGGGTATTTACCCCAAAGACACAGATGTCGTGAAAAGAAGGGCCATCTGTACCCCAATGTTTATAGCAGCAATGGCCACGGTCACCAAACTATGGAAAGAACCAATATGCCCTTCAACGGATGAATGGATAAGGAAGATGTGGTCCATATACACTATGGAGTATTATGCCTCCATCAGAAAGGACGAATACCCAACTTTTGTAGCAACATGGACGGGACTGGAAGAGATTATGCTGAGTGAAATAAGTCAAGCAGAGGGAGTCAATTATCATATGGTTTCACGTATTTGTGGAGCATAACAAATAGCATGGAGGACAAGGGGCATTAGAGAGGAGAAGGGAATTGGGGGAAATTGGAAGGGGAGGTGAACCATGAGAGACTATGGACTCTGAAAAACAATCTGAGGTTTTTGAAGGGGTGTGGGGTGGGAGGTTGGGGTACCAGGTGGTGGGTATTATAGAGGGCACAGATTGCATGGAGCACTGGGTGTGGTGAAAAAATAATGAATACTGTTTTTCTGAAAATAAATAAATTGAAAAAAAAAGTTATAAGAGAGGAATTGATAAGTTGGTTGGGAAAAGAAAGAAAAAGAAAGTGGGGAGAATTTGGTCAGACTGGAGACTGGAACAAAGCCCTATGGTAGATTTAGGGTGTATTTTGATCTATTACAAGAAGTTGTATCCCAAAATTTTTTAGAAGAAAAAACCCTATATCTATACAAAAAATAAAGTTAGATACAATGAGGGATAAAATAGGACTATAATAATGAATTTATTTATAAAAAATAAAAGATTTTTTTAGAAAGATATTGTTAAGATAAACTAGTTAAAAAATGTTAAAAGGGGAAAGACAAAAAGTCAAAAGAATTAGAATTTAAAAAAAGTAAAATTAAAAAATTTAATTAACTTTACAAGGTTAAAGAATCATGGGGTGAAAGCCATGAATTCCATGCTTTGCTTTCCCTTCCTCAGGAATTCCGCTGTTCTCTTGATCAGTGAGCTTAGTCGTGGCTGGATAATCTTGCTGATCTTGTGGGAGAGGGGCTTGTAGTGCCTTGTTGTAGTGATTGTAGTGTTGTAGTGATTCTCAAAGTCTTTGCTGGAGGCAGAATCATGCCACCCTTGCCAGGGGTAGGGTTAAGTAATCTGCTCGAGTTCACTCTTGGGAGCTTTGGTTTCCTGAATGATTTTCAATTTCCATAGTGTTCTGGACGATGGGAATAAAAATGGCAACCTCCCAATCTCCAGCCCAGAGGAGCAGAGAGCTCAGCATCCCACTCTTCAGTGCACCCTCAGAGAAAAGTGCTCAATCACTCCTGTCTCCCTGGTCTCTGGCATTCCTTGGAGCTCACCTGGCCTGTGACCAAGCATTTCTGTCTCTGACACACAGCCCCATGTGGAGTCTCCAAACCCAGGAGATTCCTGCTGCTCTGCTTTTCCAGTGGATGAAGGTGGGTCTCCCCAGATCTGCCACTTGTGGGGTCCCTGCTCAAAGAGCAGTGATCTGACTGTGCCGCAGATTCACGGTTTAAGGTAACCCCGAGCTGAGAGCTCCTACGCTCTGTCTCTGTAGCCGGCTTCCCTGCTCTGATACCTGTGATCTCTGTTAAACTCAGACACCCAGAATCCTTCTGTAACCTTGTGGGACCTGAGATCACACTGTCCCTGCGAGGGCTCCACACCTGCTTAGCCTCTAGAGTGATGTCCCTTAGTGGAGCAGACTTCTAAAAGTTGGGATTTTGTGCTACACTGCTCTGCCACATGCCGGGAGCCAACCCCTCTCCCCACAGTCTATCTTCCCGTCACTTCATATTCACTTCTTTGCATGTCCTACCTTTCAGAAAGTGGTTGATTATCTGTTTCTAGAATTGCTATTCTTTTTCTCTTCAATCTCCTATTGGGTTTGTAGGTGTTTGGAGTGGTATGATAACTATATAGCTGAACTCTTGCAACCTGATGTCATCTCAGTCTGGTACCCCTCCACCATCTTGACTCTGACTCCTATTCCATTTATTTCTGCTCTGTTCTTTGTTATTTCCTTTCTTTTACTAATTTTTTAAAATTATTTATTTATTTATTTATTTTTATAAACATATATTTTTATCCCCTGGGGTATAGGTATGTGAATCGCCAGGTTTACACACTTCACAGCACTCACCATAGCACATACCCTCCCCAGTGTCCATAACCCCACCCCCCTTCCCCCAGCCCCTCTCCCCCCAGCAACCCTCAGTTTGTTTTGTGAGATTAAGAGCCACTTATGGTGGGCACCTGGGTGGCTCAGTGGATTAAGCCACTGCCTTCAGCTCAGGTCATGATCTCAGGGTCCTGGGATCCAGTCCCACATCGGGCTCCCTGTTCAGCAGGGAACCTGCTTCCCTCTCTCTCTCTCTCTCTGCCTGCCTCTCTGCCTACTTGTGATCTCTCTATGTCAAATAAATAAATAAAATGTTTAAAAATAAAAAAGGGTCACTAATGATTTATCTCCCTCCCAATCCCATCTTGTTTCATTTATTCTTCTCCTATCCGCCTAACCACCCCCCCCATGTTGCATCTCTACTTCCTCATATCAGCGAGATCATATGATAGTTGTCTTTCTCTGTTTGACTTATTTTGCTAAGCATGATACCCTCTAGTTCCATCCACGTCATCGCAAATGGCAAGATTTCATTTCTTTTGATGGCTGCATAGTATTCCATTGTGTATATATACCACCTCTTCTTTATCCATTCATCCGTTGATGGACATCTAGGTTCTTTCCATAGTTTGGCTATTGTAGACATTGCTGCTATAAACATTCGGGTGCACGTGCCCCTTCGGATCACTACATTTGTATCTTTAGGGTAAATAACCAGTAGTGCAAATGCTGGGTAATAGGGTAGTTCTATTTTCAACAATTTGAGGAGCCTCCGTGCTGTTTTCCAGAGTGGTTGCAGCAGCTTGCATTCTCACCAACAGTGTAGGAGGGTTCCCCTTTCTCCACATCCTCGCCAGCATCTGTCATTTCCTGACTTGTTAATTTTAGCCATTCTGACTGGTTTGAGGTGATATTTCTTTGTGGTTTTGATTTGTATTTCCCTTTTGCCGAGTGATGTGGAGCACTTTTTTATGTGTCTGTGGGCCATCTGGATGTCTTCTTTGCAGAAATGTCTGTTCATGTCCTCTGCCCATTTCTTGGTTGGATTATTTGTTCTTTGTGTGTTGAGTTTGCTAAGTTCTTTATAGATTTTGGACACAAACCCTTTATCTGATATGTCGTTTGCAAATATCTTCTCCCATTCTGTCAGTTGTCTTTTGGTTTTGTTAACTGTTTCCTTTGCTGTGCAAAAGCTTTTGATCTTGATAAAATCCCAATAGTTTATTTTTGCCCTTGCTTCCCTTGCCTTTGGCGATATTCCCAGGAAGATGTTGCTGCAGCTGAGGTCGAAGAGGTTGCTGCCTGTGTTCTCCTCAAGGATTTTGATGGATTCCTTTCTCACATTGAGGTCCTTCATCCATTTTGAGTCTATTTTTGTGTGTGGTGTAAGGAAATGGTCCAATTTCATTTTTCTGCATGTGGCTGTCCAATTTCCCCAACACCATTTATTGAAGAGGCTGTCTTTTTTCCATTGGACATTCTTTCCTGCTTTGTTGAAGATTAGTTGACCATAGAGTTGAGGGTCTATTTCTGGGCTCTCTATTCTGTTCCATTGATCTATGTGTCTGTTTTTGTGCCATTACCATGCCGTCTTGATGATGACAGCTTTGTAATAGAGCTTGAAGTCCGGAATTGTGATGCCACCAACTTTGGCTTTCTTTTTCAATATTCCTTTGGCTATTCGAGGTCTTTTCTGGTTCCATATAAATTTTAGGATTATTTGTTCCATTTCTTTGAAAAAGATGGATGGTACTTTGATAGGAATTGCATTAAATGTGTAGATTGCTTTAGGTAGCATAGACATTTTCACAATATTTATTCTTCCAATCCAGGAGCATGGAACATTTTTCCATTTCTTTGTGTCTTCCTCAATTTCTTTCATGAGTACTTTATAGTTTTCTGAGTATAGATTCTTTCCCTCTTTGGTTGGGTTTATACCTAGGTATTTAATGGTTTGGGGTGCAATTGTAAATGGGATTGACTCCTTAATTTCTCTTTCTTCTGTCTTGTTGTTGGTGTAGAGAAATGCAACTGATTTCTGATTGATTTTATATCCTGACACTTTACTGCATTCCTGTACAAGTTCTAGCAGTTTTGGAGTGGAGTCTTTTGGATTTTCCACATAGAGTGTCATATCATCTGTGAAGAGTGATAGTTTGACTTCTTCTTTGCCAATTTGGATGCCTTTAATTTCCTTTTGTTGTCTGATTGCTGAGGCTAGGACTTCTAGTATTATGTTGAATAGCCGTGGTGATAATGGACATCCCTGCCGTGTTCCTGACCCTAGCGGAAAAGCTTTCAGTTTTTTCCATTGAGAATGATATTTGCAGTGGGGTTTTCATAGATGGCTTTGATAATATTGAGGTAGGTGCCCTCTATCCCTACACTTTGAAGAGTTTTGATCAGGAAGGGATGCTGTACTTTGTCAAATGCTTTTTCAGCATCTATGGAGAGTATCATATGGTTCTTGTTCTTTCTTTTATTGATGTGTTGTATCACATTGACTGATTTGCGGATGTTGAACCAACCTTGCAGCCCTGGAATAAATCCCACTTGGTCGTGGTGAATAATCCTTTTAATGTACTGTTGAATCCTATTGGCTAGTATTTTGGTGAGAATTTTCGCATCTGTGTTCATCAAGGATATTGGTCTATAGCTCTCTTTTTTGATGGGATCCTTGTCTGGTTTTGGGATCAAGGAGATGCTGGCCTCATAAAATGAGTTTGGAGGTTTTCCTTCCATTTCTATTTTTTTGGAACAGTTTCAGAATATTCTTTAAATGTTCTTTAAACATTCTTTAAATGTTTGGTATAATTCCCCTGGGAAGCCATCTGGCCCTGGGCTTTTGTTTGTTTGGAGATTTTTGATGACTGTTTCAATCTCCTTACTGGTTATGGGACTGTTCAGACTTTCTATTTCTTCCTGGTTCAGTTGTGGTAGTTTATATGTCTCTAGGAATGCATACATTTCTTCCAGATTGTCAAATTTGTTGGCGTAGACTTGCTCATAGTATGTTCTTATAATGGTCTGTATTTCTTTGGTGTTAGTTGTGATCTCTCCTCTTTCATTCATGATTTTATTTATTTGGGTCCTTTCTCTTTTCTTTTTGATAAGTCTGGCCAGGGGTTTATCAATCTTATTAATTCTTTCAAAGAACCAGCTCCTAGTTTTGTTGATTTGTTCTATTTCTTTTTTGGTTTCTATTTCATTGATTTCTGCTCTGATCTTTATGATTTCTCTTCTCCTGCTGGGTTTAGGGTTTCTTTCTTGTTTTTTCTCCAGCTCCTTTAGGTGTAGGGTTAGGTTGTGTACCCGAGGCCTTTCTTGTTTCTTGAGAAAGGCTTGTACTGCTATATATTTTCCTCTCAGGACTGCCTTTGCTGTGTCCCACAGATTTTGAACCTTTTTGTTTTCATTATCATTTGTTTCCACGAATTTTTTTCAATTCTTCTTTAATTTCCTGGCTGACCGATTCATTCTTTAGTAAGATGCTGTTTAGTCTCCATGTATTTGGGTTCTTTCCAAATTTCCTCTTGTGATTGAGTTCTAGCTTTAGAGCACTGTGGTCTGAAAATATGCAGGGAATGATCCCAATCTTTTGATACTGGTTGATACCTGATTTAGGACTCAGGTTATGATCTATTCTGGAGAATGTCCCATGTGCACTAGAGAAGAATGTGTATTCTGTTGCTTTGGGATGAAATGTTCTGAATATATCTGTGATGTCCATCTGGTCCAGTGTGTCATTTAAGGCCTTTATTTCCTTGTTGATCTTTTGCTTGGATGATCTGTCCATTTCAGTGAGGGGAGTGTTAAAGTTAAAGTCCCCTACTATTATTGTATTATTGTTGATGTGTTTCTTTGATTTTGTTATTAATTGGTTTATATAGTTGGCTGCTCCCACGTTGGGGGCATAGATATTTAAAATTGTTAGATCTTCTTGTTGGACAGATCCTTTGAGTATGATATAGTGTCCCTCCTCATCTCTTATTATAGTCTTTGGCTTAATGTATACTTGATCTAATATAGGGATTGCCACTCCTGCTTTCTTCTGATGTGCATTATCATGGTAAAATCTTTTCCATCCCCTCACTTTAAATCTGGAGGTGTCTTCGGGTTTAAAATGATTTTCGTGGAGGCAACATATAGATGGGTTTTGTTTTTTTTTATCCATTCTGATACCCTGTGTCTTTTGATTGGGGCATTTAGCCCATTTACAATCAGGATAACTATTTAGAGATATGAATATAGTGCCACTGTATTGCCTGTAAGGTGACTGTTACTGTATATTATCTCTGTTCCTTTCTGATCTACTACTTTTAGGCTCTTTCTTTGCTTAGAGGACCCCTTTCAATATTTCCTGTAGAGCTGGTTTGGTGTTTGCAAATTCTTTCAGTTTTTGTTTGTCCTGGAAGCTTTTAATCTCTCCTATTTTCAATGAAAGCCTAGCTGGATATAGTATTCTTGGCTGCATGTTTTTCTCGTTTAGTGCTCTAAATATATCATGCCAGCTCTTTCTGGCCTGCCAGGTCTCTGTGGATAAGTCACCTGCCAATCTAATATTTTTACCATTGTATGTTACAGACTTCTTTTCCCGGGCTGCATTCAGGATTTTCTCTTTGTCACTAAGACTTGTAAATTTTACAATTAGGTGACGGGGTGTGGACCTATTTTTATTGATTTTAAGTGGGGTTCTCTGCACCTCCTGGATTTTGATGCTTGTTCCCTTTGCCATATTGGGGAAATTCTCTCTTAATTCTCTCCAGTATACCTTCTGCTCCCCTCTCTTTCTTCTTCTTCTGGAATCCCAATTATTCTAATGTTGTTTCGTCTTATGGTGTCACTTATCTCTCGAATTCTCCTCTCGTGTTCCAGTAGCTGTTTGTTCCTCTTTTGTTCAACTTCTTTATTCTCTGTCATTTGATCTTCTATATCGCTAATTCTTTATTCTGCCTCATTTATCCTAGCCGTGAGGGCCTCCATTTTTTATTGCACCTCATTAATAGCTTTTTTGATTTCAACTTGGTTAGATTTTAGTTCTTTTATTTCCCCAGAAAGGGCTTTTATATCTCCTGAGAGGGTTCCTCTAATATCTTCCATGCCTTTTTCGAGGCCGTCCTGAACCTTCAGAATCATCATTCTGAACTCTAGATCTGACATATTATCAATGTCTGTATTGATTAGGTCTCTAGCCTTCGGTACTGCCTCTTGTTCTTTTTTTGTGGTGAATTTTTCTGCCTTGTCATTTTGTCCAGATAAGAGTATATGAAGGAACAAGTAAAATACTAAAAGGGTGACAACAACCCCAGGAAAATATGCTTTAACCAAACCAGAAGAGATCCCAAATCGTGAGGGGGGAGAAAGGGGATAAAAAGAGGTTCAGAAAGAAAAAAAAAAAAATAGCAAAGAAAAGAAACAATTAAAAAAAGAACATGAATAAAGAAAAAGTATATATAAATATATAAAGTATATATATATTTATATATTTAGTATATATGTACATATATACTATGTACGTATAAAAAATACGTATGTACGTTAAAAAATAAAAGCGTAAAAGTTAAAAAAATTTAGCAGAAGAAGAGAAAAATAATTGAAAAAGGAAAAAAAATTAAATTAACTGCAAGACTAAAGAATCATGGGGAGAAAGCCATGAGTTCCATGCTTTGCTTTCTCCTCCTCTGGAATTCCGCTGCTCTCCTTGGTATTGAAACTGCACTCCTTGGTAGGTGAACTTGGTCCTGTCTGGATTTCTTGCTGATCTTCTGGGGGAGGGACCTGTTGTAGTGATTCTCAAGCATCTTTGCCCCAGGCAGAATTGCACCGCCCTTACCAGGGGCCAGGCTGAGTAATCCGCTTGGGTTTGCTTTCGGGAGCTTTTGTTCCCTGAGTGCTTTCTGTAGTGTTCTAGAGGATGGGAATGAAAATGGCAGCCTCCTGGTCTCTGGCCCCGAGGATCCGAGAGCCCGGGGCCCCACTCCTCAGTGCACCCTCAGAGAGCCACATTCAATTACTCCCGTCTCCCTGGCCTCTGGCCTCGCTCGGAGCTCACCTGGCCTGTGACCGGTTCAAGGTAACCCCGAGCTGGGAGCTTACTCCTCAGCTCTGTCTCTGTAGCCGGATTCCCCATTCTAATACCTGTAAGGTCTGCGACACTCAGACACCCCCGATCCTTCTGTGACCCTGCGGGACCTGAGGCCATGCTGACCCTGCGTGGGCTTCACCCTGGTTTAGCCTCGGGAGCGATGTCTCTCAATGGAACAGACGTTTAGAAGTCCTGATTTTGTGCTCCGCTGCTCCGCTGCTTGCCGGGAGCTGGCCCCTCCCCCGGGGTCTGTCTTCCCATCGCTTTGGATTCACTTCCCCACCAGTCCTACCTTTCAGAAATTGGTTGATTTTCCATTTCTAGAATTGCTGTTCTTCTTCTCTTCTTTTCGATCTCCCATTGGATTTGTAGGTGTTTGCAATCTTTAGATAAGCTATCTAGCTGATCTCTGGCTAGCTGAAGTAGTCTCCACTTGCTACTTCTTGACTCCCCCCTCTTTTACTAATTTTGACTTTAGCTTTTTCTTCTTTTCCCATTTCCTTGAAGTATAAAATTAGACTGTTTATTTTGAGATTTTTCTTTTTTCTTAATGTAGGAGTTCATTGCTCTCAACTTCCCCCTTAGGACTGTGCTTTCTGCATCCCATAGGTTTTGGCATAATGCACTTCCATTTTTATTTTTCTCAAGATATGTTTTTTTTTCTCTTTTGATTTTTCTTTGACTCATTGGTGGCTCAGGAATATATTTTTTAATCTCTATGTATTTGTAGATTTTGCAGTTTCCTTATACTTAATTTCTATTTTTATGCCACTGTGATCAGAAAACATGCTTCTTGTGATCTCAGTCTTCTTAAATTTATTAAGAGCTGGATGCATTGAACTGTGCTTCCTGTTAGTAATAGGTACGATATCAGGAGGCCAGGTGTCATTGGTGTAGGACCTATATTTTAATACTGCTCCTAAGACTTCATTTTATTACCAAGAACTCTTTAACTTTACTCTTTATAATTCTAAAGAACATAATTCTATATTCTTTATAATTCTATATTCTATTCTTTATAATTCTAACTATATTCTTTATAATTCTATAATTTATAATTCTATTCTCCAAATTCTAAATTCTTTATAATTCTATTATTCTTTATAATTCTTTATTCTTTATAATTCTAAATTCTTTATAATATAAATCTAAACTATGTTCTTTATAATTCTATAATTTATAATTCTATTCTCTAAATTCTAAATTCTTTATAATCTTTATAATTCTATTATTCTTTATAATTCTAAATTCTTTATAATATAAATCTAAACTATATTCTTTATAATTCTATAAAATTCTTTATAATTCTATGTAATTCTATAATTCTTTATAATCCTCTATAATTCTAAATTCTTTATTCTTTATAATTCTAAATTCTTTATAATTCTTTATTCTTTATAATTCTAAAATTCTATAATTCTTTATAACTCTATAACTCTTTATAATTCTATAACTTTATTCTTTATATTTCTAAATTCTATAAATTCTAAATTCTAACTTTATTCTTTATAATTTTATAAATTCTAAAATTCACTAGCATATATAGTTGAATCTCTTCATAATATCAGACAATATATGCCTTTTAGTTAGTATGTTTAGAACATTTATGTATAACAAAATTATTGATACAGTTGCATTTAAGTAAAACACCTTGCTAATTTTTTTGTTTATTCCACCTATTTTTTTATCTTATTCTTCAGTTCTTCTTGAGTAATGGGATATTTTTATGATTTTGTTTTATCTCTAGCATTAGCATAGTCATTATATTTCTGGGCTTTCAACTTTTAGTGCTTAGTCCAGCATTTACAATACACATCTTTAACTTAAGTATCTACTTTCAAATTATATTTCATCACTTCCTGAATTATTTCAGAAACTTATAACAGAATGCTCAACAGTCATTACCTCCATCCTTTTTACCATTGTGGATATATATCCTAATTCTCTCTCTCTCTCTCTATATATATATATATAGATATAGATATAGATAGATAGATAGATATTCCATAGTATGTTGTTGCTCTGACTGCTTTAGAAAGTCAATTTCCTTTACAACAAATAAAAAAAGGACATCTTTCATATTTATCCTAATTTTCACTGTATCTGGCACTTTTGATTTATTTGTATAAATCTAAATTTTCACCTAGTATTATGTTCCTTCTTCCTGAAGAAATTATTTTTAGCATCTCTTAGGAGTACTGATCTTCTAGCAATGAATTAAATCTTTCTTTGTCTAAGATATTTTTAAAATTTTTATCTTTAACGTATATTTTTACTTGGTATAGAATTCTGAGATAGCAGTTTTTTTTCTTTTCTTTCAGTACTTTAAAGATGTTCTTCCATTGTTTTCTTAAATGATTTCTGAAGTTGACTCTAATTCTCATATCTTTTATTTTATTGTGGTAAGAACACTTAATATGTGATTTGTTCTATCTTATGTAATGTCTCTTTATTTTCTATGGCTTTAAAATTTTCTTTTTATCTTTGTCAAAAATTTGAATATGATGGATCTAGATTCCCAGAGATTATTGTTTTAATTAATTTTGGAAATTCTTAGCCCAGAGTGAGAAAGAGAGAGAGAGCAAGAGTGAGCATGCACAAGGGGAGGGAAAGAGGGAAAGAAGAGAGAAACTGAAGCAGACTCTGCACTGAGCCAGAGTCCCACACCAGGCTTGATCTCAGGACCCTGAGATCATGACCTGAGCCAGAACAAAGAGTTGGTTGCTTAACCAACTGATCCACCCAGATGCCCCTTACATAGTCATTTTTCATACTTAATTTCTCTCTCTTCTCCTGGCAATTCAATGACACGTATATAAGACCACTGCTACTGTCTCACAGTTCACTGATGATCAGGAGGGAGTAAGTAAGTGAGAGAGTGTGTGTGTGTGTGTGTGTGTGTGTGAAGTTTCCCTGCTCCTTCCCTCAATGGGTTAAAGCATTTGCCTTCTATGTGTCCTGGAAGGCAGGAAATGTTTTGGGCTTGTCTTCCAGTGGCAGGGATCATGACTTGAATGCCTGCATTACCTAGCAGGGCCGTCTCCACTTACCTGACCTAATTCCATCTTCACTTTGAGCATCTAGTTAAGCCCCATAAAAATGAACTTTTGAGTGTGTACTTGCAAACTCTTCCTGAGTCTTTTGGGTTCCTTGTTATTTTAAACTTTCATGCTAGCCTGTAGTTGGCCTTTAGAAATCCATAAAATCTTACCTGAAGTTTTCTTTTTTTTTTTTCTTCCTTTCTTTCTTTTTATTTGGCAGAGCAAATTCTTTTATTGTTTTGTTTTGTTTTTAATTTTAATTTTTTTCAGTGTTCCAAAATTCATTGTTTATGCATCACACCCAGTGTTCCATGTAATATGTGCCCTCTATAATATCCACCACAAGGCTTACCTAATCTCCCACCCTCTCCCCTCTAAAACCCTCAGTTTGTTTCTCAGATTCCATAGTCTCTCATGGTTTACCTCCCCTTCCGATTCCCCCCCAACTCACTTCTGAAGTTTTCTTACCAACATTATGGAAACCACTTCTTCCCATGTTCTACAAACAGTGACACAGTTCATGTGTTCTGTCTCTCCCTGAAGGAGCTTATCCCTCTAATATTCATTCCAGGTCTTACTGTCTTGCAACCTCCGCTATCTGATGAGCTCAAGAGAAGTTATAATTTTGTAGATTGTTTGTTTTTTGTTGTTGTTGTTTGCATGGGAGCACCATTCTCTGTCTGCTTTTTCCATCCAGAGTAAAAGTGACATTTTTTGTCCATTGCACTGATCTTGATATCCTGATGTCTGGTAGTCAAAAAATAATAGTATATCATTCTTGACCTAATTCCTCAGAGTATTTCTCTCTCTCTCTCTCTTTTTCTGGTATTAAAACTTAGGAAGACATTGCCTGGAGGACATCCATATTTTTAATTTCTGGGAAAGTTCTTAAAATAGGTCAGGCCCATGTTGCCTTCTAATGACTTACTTAAGATAATTGTGTGTGAACTGAGAAAATTACCTCAATGTATTTATTTTCATCAGATGGAATGGGTTGATGCCGGAGTTGGATACCCTTTGACTTCAGTTTGGTCTCTCAAATTACTTGACTTTATAATTCCTTGTTATAGACAGCAGTACTTTGTTTATACAATCTGATTGAAAATATTGACTTGTCATTTTAAGAGAAGTATATGCTTGATTATAAGATGCTGATTTGGATCAATGTATTTCTATAATAGCTTTATAAAAATATTTCAGTGTGAAAGTATCACAATGTTTTGTTTTGATTAAATATCAGTTGAATAAATAGGAACACACTTATGGCTTATGCAAGTGACATTTCATGGTGTCCAAGAGTCCCAAATTCTTTGTTTCATTCTCCAGCTTGCATCCTAGCCTTGAAATTTACTGTTTTAAAAGGCATTTCTTTTAAGATTATATGTTTTTTTTTGAGTTACTGATTGCTTTATTTCTAGATCCCAAGATCAAACAATGACTCCATGTATAAAAGAAATAACAGAATTTTAGTATATGTGTTGCCAAAGTGAGTATTACAGAATTTTAAAAATAGCTGCAAAAGGGGCACCTGGGTGGCTCAGTCAGTTAAGTGTCTGCCTTTGGCTCAGGTCATGATCCCAGGGTCCTGGGATGGAGCCCTGCATCGGGCTCCGTACTCAATGGAGAGCCTGCTTCTCCCTCTCCCTCTGCCCTTCCCCGTGCTTGTATGTGCTCTCTCTCTCTCTCTCAAATAAATAAATAAATGAAATCTTCAAACAAAATATCTACAAAAACTCAGAGTATAGATGGTAGAGCACCCAAAGTAACTATGGTTCAATTAGTGACATCAAGATATTTTATGTAAACCCACCCATGATTTGAAAAGTGTATACAGTGAGTAGGAGTATACCTGCCTAGACCAGACATCATACCATATTTTCCAACTTTAGTCTTCAATCACCTTCTTTAACCTCAAATCTAAATATTGAGATTTCAGTTGGCCCTTTTATGAAATGGTTTGGGAGATCTAAGTATGTGTGGCCTGATCTAGCCCAAGTATTTTCTTTTGACAGACACTGGGCAGATACTGTTACTTAAAGTTAGACTAAAATTTTAATTCTCACTCTTCAAATATACAGTGTGTGTGTATGTGTGTATGTGTGTATGTATGTATGTGTGCTGCTAGTGGGTATGGGGGAGAAGGAATGTGCTCTCTGAAGATTAAATGAGATAATGTGTCAGAAGCACCAAACTTAAGACATTGCCATTTTATGACTCAATGTCATTTTTCTTTCCCTTTATGTGTCTTTTAAAATAGGGATCATGGTGGTCTATCAGAATGAGTGTAATTCTAGAGCTGGACAGAGTCTTCACTTTCAGCCCTATTAGTGAAGAGTGCTTTGTGATATTAGGAAGCTACATAACTTGCCGGCACCACTGCTTTCTTTTTTGTTAATGGGGGAGGGGGTTGAAGTCTCTTAAAGTATCCTGGAGATTAAATAAATAAACTCTTGGCATAACACTGGCATACAAAAGAATTCAATGACTATTAAGAAATATCTTGCTTTTACATTTTCTTCTAAACTTTCTTTTTCCCTTTTCTTAGTTTTTTTTTTAAACAGCTCATCCCCAGTCAGTTTGGACTTTTTTCCTCTAGTGTCTGCTGTGCATCCATTATACCAATGGTGACTCTGTGCAGAACCATTACTTGTTATAATTGGCATAATGTACTGAATACTCACTAGATACCCAGAAATATTTTAAGCACTTTACAGACATTATTTCATTTCAAACTTAGTCTTCTTTAAAGGAAAAGCTAACTTGTAATAAAAGAAATCAGACCAGTGGTTGCCTCTGAGGTGGGACACTCAGGGCTTAGCTGGGAGGGAAACTAAAGGAAGTCTCTGAGGTAATGAAAATGGGCTCTATCTTGATAGAAGTCCAAAAGCATTTGAAAAACTCATCAACTGTCCAAAGAAAACAGGTATTTCATAAAAAGCCAAATTATACACTTCAATGAAAAATTGAGAGAAAAAATTAATCTTTTTAGAAACATCCTGTGGCATAGAAAAAAAAATTAAAACTATTTTCAGGTGAAAAAAAACAGGGACCTGAATGTTCAGGTAATTTATTCAAGTGCCCGTTTACTGGTGACAGTACCAAAACCAAATCCAGGCATGTTCAAGCACACAGCCCAGCCCTCTCACTACCACACTATGCGTCTTCTGTTGAGGCAGGTGCATCCTGACCCATGGTTTGTGATTTCACTTATCTGATCCTTTGTATCTGTATCATACAGACTGAAGCAGAGAAAAACGTTTTCAAATGCCCTGACTTCTGACAGGGGAGAGGAATCCCATATTTTGGATAAAACTCTACAAAGAAAACCCATCTATTCCAAAATCTTAAGCTAGGACGATGTTTCCCTCCAGTATCCATCTAGTGGACTCAATTCCTCTTCCTTGTCAGCATGTGTTTCCAAGAAATTTGGGAAATTTTGAGAGCACTGTTTCAGTGATGGTAACCTCAGGCAGCATATTCATGGTATGGCCATACATCCTGTAGTATGAAAACTGCTGCCAGCATCTTCTGTGCAGTAAACCAGCAAGGAATCAGCAGCATCTCTAAGACGGGGTTTTAGCAATTGAGCAAGCCTGTTATCTCACCCTTGGTTACAAAGCATATGTTTAAATTTCCAAATAAAAAATGTCAGCAAAGGTCTCTTGCTATTTTGGTGATTGCCAAACAAAGCTGTCTGCAGTGTTTTTGGAGGGCTTGGGTCACTTCAGGGTTATTTCTTCCTTAAATGAGGCAGCAGCTTTTAAATTGACAATAATGACCTTGCATGCTCTTTCTCCTCCCAACTTCCCAACATAATGGCCATAAATATACAGAAAACTGAATCTGCAATGTAAATGTAGCAGAAGGACAATTGATTGAATCAAAGGGACATTCTTCCTCTGTGTCATGATGAATATAAACTGAAAAATGCCTTGTGCTGTCACCTGTGTAGTTCACCCTCTAAAACCCAATATTAATGCAAAGCACTTTATATGCTCATTTAATACTCATAGCAACCCTCTAAGAAATCTGCAATTAATATGCCCATTCATAAATTAAAATGTGTTAGCTAAGTTAATTGATTTGCCCAAGGACACACATCACCCAACTACAGAGGGGAGAGCCAAGATTCAGGCCACTTTCACTGCTCTCTCCATTCCCACTTGCCAAATATTCTCTCCCTTCCCCCACCAAATGAGAAAAACATGTTGATCTAGTCTCCTGTCTCTACTGTGATGTTTCTGGGAGGCACTGGCTCTGGTCAACTAGTTAGAGATAGTCATTTTATCCTGTCCCTTTGAGCACCCTCTCATCCCCAAACATCGCTTTAAACCCAGAGTCTAAAAGCATTGCAGACAGAAGCAAGGCCATTAAAACCTGGGTCTAAGGCAGGAAGAATATTAGCAATATTAGATGCCAGGTCATATGATCTATCTTGTACTAGACTGATCATTAAATTATAAGTGAAACCTTAGTTTCAATCAAAATTATAGAACCCACTATTGTGGGCATTGTGTAGAGGAAATTCTGTATTCATAAAGCAAGTGTACATCTGGGCATCACACATGGACCTGGGAAATAAACACAAAATTTGCCCTTTGTATGTGGATCTGAGAGAGAAATCCTGCAAGCCTACTAAATGTTGGCCCTGACAGAGCTCTGCCCATTTAAAAATCACTAAGGAAATATTAGGAAAGACCAGGCCAGAATCACAGGGCCCAGGAACAAATGCAACAGCACAAGGTAAGAAACCATATCTCAGAAACCTCAACAAACCCTTGAAAATGATAATTTATAATATCCAGAAGACTTCTTTACTGGACTATAAGCCCTAGATGAGCAGGAACATCCTGATTTTTCCTTAGGAATTCCCAGCACCAACAACCGTGTTTGACAAATAGAAGGAACTCCAAAAATGCTTGTTGAATGTCTGTTGGACAAAATGTTGAGGAAAAAAAAAAAAAGGCTTGTGACCAAAGAATGTCCCAAATATCTAGGTCAAAGGTGATCACAAATACATAATATCTCAAGTTATATGGCATTCCTGTATTAGTCCTGGGAAAGTCACTTAAAGAGATATGCTTCATTCCAGAAGTGACTCTAAGATAATTCATGCTAGCTGCTTCAATAAATATTCCCTAAATCTCAGTGACTTAGCAGAATGTCTTTTTCTTATATATGTTATAGACTGATGTGGGCAGAAGGATCTTCTGTGTTCCTCTTTTTCTGATTGATAACCCAGGGATCCAAGCTCCTTCCATCTCAGGGTCTTACACATCACTTCCGGTAGTGTGGATGAGAGAAAGAAAACATAAAGAAGTTCCTATAAGTCATAGCAGTGCCAGTCCTAGAAATATAATTTATCACTTTCTCCCACATACCATTGGCCAGAGCCAGTCATGTGGTTCCAACCTAACTAGAAGAGGAGCTGAGAATATACTCTTCCTGTCTGCCCATTAGGAAGAAGGGAAAATTGTAAGCATTTATCCACTGTGTTACATTTCACTGTTTTGAGCACCAAATACTCATTAAGCTTTTTCTAACATACGTAGAATATTCTCAGCATATCCATAAGGTAATAACCCAAAGTTTCATCTGATCACAGCACTGCATACATCTCAAAGCTTATAATATCCATTGATGAATTCCTTCTCTGAGTCCCTGATGTGGCTCTTTATAGTTACTAGCTCCCAGTATAGCCATTTGCAATGGTGGGACATGACCAGGATAACAAAAATAAACAGCTCCATTTCAAAATGGACACAGCAGTCACTGGTCCATATCAACTGTGAAATCTCACTGAGCACATGCTGCTGGAAAGCCCCCCTACCCTAAGAGTAGGGGTGATCCTTCATTAGGCCCTGATTTTGCTTTCTGACAGAAGTTTTCTTGCTCTCTTGCCCATTGTTCTCTGAGGCCTTACTAAAGACAAGATCCTCTGCACATTTTTCTCCTTGGCTGTTCTCAAGTGGATACAGGGTGTGTGCTCTCCTCAAGGACTATAGACACTTCAAAATCTGCCTTCTACTTATGGAAAATTGGGAACCTAAGGGTAATGACAAAGCTTAAATAACCTTGTGGGGATTTTGGGGGGGAGGGGTGGACTTAAGAGGAGAGATGCTTTCTTTGACAGTAGAGTTACCTTAAAAACTTACTAAGGTTTGGTATATTGGGTTCCAAGATGTTCCATTTCTTCTAACTACAGTGAAAGTTATATTATGGATATAATTTTAAAATATGTTTTATTATTTTTCTTCCCATTCCAGCATGACTCTTTCTTGATGTACGTGGAGCTACATTTAGACAAGTATGAATAGATCTATTCTTTAAGATATTTTATTCAACTAAGAAATTTTACTGGACACTTTTATCAAAGTCTTACAAATTGTTATGGAAATTTCCTAATATAGAAAAATAAAGTGCATAAAGACTCATTCTGATCCTTTTGTCCAGGTTCAACAATCTTTAACACATGGCCAATCTTGTTTTCTATACCCTTACCCACAAGCTCCCACAATCAACACATTATGGTTTTGAAGCAAAGCTTAGATAGCAGATCACTTGTCCATAAATATTTCAATATGTATCATAAAGAGAGCATTTTTAAAAATAAAAACATAGCCAAGAACTTTCATACTTTAAAAAGCAGTAACTTCTTAATATCAAATATCTTGTAAGTTGGGTACCTTTTTCTTATTTGTTTGATTTAAGGTCAAAATGAGGCTCATTAATTGCAATTCATTAATATAACTTGAGATTTTTCTTAATTTTTTTTCTCTTTATCATTTAATTGGTGAAGAAAGAGATCCTTCGTTATGCAAAGTTTTTTTATAGTTTGGTTGTATTGTTTGGAACTCTGTGTTGATGTTTAATATGTTCCCTTACCACTTGTTCATCTGTAAATTGGTAATTAGAGTAAGAGACTTGGTCAGAGTTCAGTTTACTTTTTTGGAAGGAATACATGATGGACAGGCCCTAGTGTGATCCCAAATAGCTGTCACTGTATGATGCTCATGCCTTTGTGTAATATGTTTCCTTTGAGTGTGCAAAGGATTGTGACTTCCTTCTAAATGATAGAGTATGGTAAAGGTGATGAGTTGTTACTCCTGTAATTAGGTGACATTATTTAAGATTCTCTTGTAGCTGGCTAGAAGTAAGAGATTCTCCTTCTTGCTCTAATCACATAAGCAGCCATGATGAGAGAGTTTGTGTGACAAGGAACTACACATGGCTTCCAGTAGCTGTTGGTGGCTATTAGGACCTAAGGGCAGCCTCTGGTAAACTGCCAGTTGCCAACTAGCCACTCATTTGTACCTACACAAGGAAATAAATTCTTTGAGACTTGAATGATCTTGGAGTAGGCTTTGCCCCAGTTGAGCCTCCAGATGAAAACCCAGCCCAGCCAACACCTGGATTGCAACCTTGTGAGAAACTCTTTTCTTTTTTTGAAGTTGTATCCTAACTCCATGTTTTTTGGTGTGTGTGTGTGTGTGTGTGTGTGTGTTTAAATTAACATATAATGTATTATTTGTTTCAGGGGTATAGGTCTGTGAATCATCAGCCTTACACAATTCACAGCACTCACCATAGCACATACCCTCCCCATTGCCCATCACCCAGTCACCCCCTCCCACCTTCCTCCCCTCCAAGGATTCCTGAGATTAAGAGTCTCTTATGATTTGTCTTAGCACAAATTTGTGTTTTAGCATAGATTAAGAGTCCCCTCCTGCTTTCTGAGATTAAGAGTCTCCTATGGTTTGTCTCCCTCTCTGGTTTCTTCTTGTTTCATTTTTCCCTCCGTTCCTCTATGATCCTCTGTCTTGTTTCTCAAATTCCTCATATCAGTGAGATCATATGATAATTGTCTTTCTCTGATTGACTTATTTTGCTTAGCATAACACTCTTTCGTTCCATCCACATTGTAACAAATGGCAAGATTTCAGTTTTTTTGATGACCGTATAATATTCCATTGTATACTTATACCACATCTTCTTTATCCATTCATCTGTTGATGGACATCTAGGCTCTTTCCATAGTTTGGCTATTGTGGACATTGTTGCTATAAACATTCAGGTGCATGTGCCCCTTCAGATCACTACATTTGTATCTTTAGGGTAAATACTCAGTAGTGAGATTGCTGGGTCATAGGGTAGCTCTATTTTCAACTGTTTGAGGAACCTCCATGCTGTTTTTCAGAGTGGTTGCACCAGCTTGCATTCCCACCAACAGTGTAGGAGCATTCCCCTTTCTCCACATCCTGACCAACACCTGTTGTTTTCTGACTGGTTAAGTTAAGCCATTCTGACTGGTGTGAGGTGATATCTCACTGTGGTTTTGATATTCCCTGATGCTGAGTGATGTTGAGCACTTTTTCATGTGTCTGTTGGCCATCTGGATGTCTTCTTTGCAGAAATGTCTGTTCATGTCTTCTGCCCATTTCTTGATTGGATTATTTGTTCTTTGGGTGTTGAGTTTGATAAGTTCTTTACAGATTTTGGATACTAGCCTTTTATCTGATATTTGTTTGCAAATATATTCTCCCATTCTGTCAGTTGTCTCTTGGTTTTGTTAACTGTTTCCTTTGTTGCCCAAAAGCTTTTGATCTTGAAGAAGTCCTAATCGTTAATTTTTGCTCTTTCTTCCCTTGCCTTGGCAATGTTTCTAGGAAAAAGTTGCTGCAGCTGAAGTCGAAGAGGTTGCTGACTGTGTTCTCCTCAAGGATTTTGATGGATTCCTGTCTCACATTGAGGTCTTTCATCCATTTTGGGTCTATTTTTGTGAGTGGTATAAGGAAATGGTCCAGTTTCATTCTTCTACATGTGGCTGTCCAATTTTCCCAACACCATTTGTTGAAGAGACTGCCTTTTTCCATTGGACATTCTTTCCTGCTTTGTCGAAGATTAGTTGACCATAGAGTTGAGGGTCTATTTCTGGGCTCTCTATTCTGTTCCATTGATCTATGTGTATGTTTTTGTGCCAGTACCATACTGTCTTGATGATGACAGCTTTGTAATAGAGCTTGAAGTCTAAAATTGTGATGGCACCAACTTTGGTTTTCTTTTTCAACATTTCTCTGGCTATTTGGAGTCTTTACTGGTTCCATATAAATTTTAGGATTATTTGTTCTATCTCTTTGAAAAAAGTTGATGGTATTTTGATAGGGATTGCATTGAATCTGTAGATTGCTCTAGGTAGCATAGCTATTTTAACAATATTTGTTCTTCCAATCCATGAACATGGAACGTTTTTCCATTTCTTTTTGTCTTCCTCAATTTCTTTCATGAGCACTCTATAATCCTCTGAGTACAGATTCTTTGCCTCTTTGGTTAGATTTATTCCTAGGTATCTTATATTTTTGGGTGCAACTGTAAATGAAGTCAACTCCTTAATTTCTCTTTCTTCTATCTTGTTCTTGCTGTTTAGAAATGCAACTGACTTCTGTGCATTGATTTTGTATCCTTATGCTTTACTGGATTCCTGTATGAGTTCTAGCAGTTTTAGAGTGAAGTCTTTGGTGTTGTCCACACCTTGTGAGAAATCTTAAGCATTGAGCTCAGCTAATGCACATCTAAACCCCAATCCACAGAAACTATGATATAGTTCAGTGTGTGTTGTTTTAAGGTGCTATGTTATAGAATTTTGTTAGACTGCAAAGACACCAAATAAATAAAAGAATAAATAAATAAATAAAATATTTTAAAAAGGAAAAAAAAGAGAGTCTCTCCCTCTGCCCCTCCCCCACTCATAACATGCGCTCTTTCTTTGTCAAATAAATAAATAAATTCTAGGCAATGAGACACAATGATGAAAAAGAGAGAAGACTTCCTTCTTTTTAAAAAAAGGAAGTCTTCTCTCTCTTTTTCATCATTGTGTCTCATTGCCTAGAACAATGCTAAACATGTGGTAAGATGCAGTGTTTAATAAATGTATGCTTAATGCTTTTGTTGCTGGATTCCTAATAACTGAAAGCAAAAAACTATCTAGGGTCCTCATCATGAAATTCTTGTCTGATAGAAAGAAGGTCCTGGAGTGCCAATAATGAGTAACACCCGCTTGTTGGTCAGGAATAACATACCATGGAAATGGTAATTCCTCCTTACTGCTTTTGCACTTGAAATCATCCTTCCTCATGTGATCCTGTGTTTAGGGAAGAGGGAAAGTATGAAAAAATTATAGGGGTCAGGACTGTTATGTATATTAAAAGCTTCTCAATAGAACTGTCACTGCTACTGCTGCTGTTAATTGGAGTGGACTGAGCATGTTGTATGTGACAGTTTTTAAGTCATATGACAGCCTTGTGAGTTAGGTACTGTAATTCTCCTCATGTAACAGCTGAGCAAATTGAAGTTAAATATGTTTAAATAAAGCCTAATAGTTAAGGTTTGACTAAACTCTGTGACTCCATAGTCCTTACATTACTGTAGACTCAGGGGGAATAAGTTATGCATAGTTAATGCACCCAAAACTTATTTACCAGGTGACACAAATGCAACCTGAGAAGCTCAGTGACTTGGTAAAGATCACAAATCATTAGTGGGAATCCCTGCACTTGAAACACAAGTCGTGGGATTCTTGTCTAGTTCTTTTATGTCTCACTTTGGTCCTGTGATTAAATTAGGAAACTGCTATATGTTTATCATTGTTTTAGGAAAAGCAAATGCTACCTTCCATAAGGAGCCTTAAGGTGATTTTGGAGGGATGAGATTTAGAAAACAGAAATAATTACAAAGTAGTTACAATTGAAGTCATAAAGTTAGTATTTAACTGTCTAATATCTATCTATCTATCTATTTATATTTCTATATTTCTTTCTTTTTAGTTTTATTTATATAAATAATCTCTATATCCAACATGGGGCTTGAACTCAAGACCCTGAGATCAAGAGTCACATTTTCTTCTGATTAAGCCAACTAGGCACCTCCTCCCAATCTATTTCTTCAAATATTTTTACTTTAATTTTCTTTATTGGTTGAAAATTTCTTCTTTTAAAATTATATTTAATAAGGGAAAAACTAAAGGCTGTGTCTATCTGCAATTCCAAAGAGGTGGAAATTTGGAATGAAAATTCCTAGAACAGAGGTGACTGGGTGGGTCAGTGGGTTAAGCCTCTGCCTTAGGCTCAGGTCATGATCTTGGAGTCCTGGGATCAAGCCCTGCATCAGGCTCTCTGCTCAGCAGGGAGACTGCTTCTCCTTTTTGCTCTGCCTACTTGTGATCTCTCTCTCTGTCAAATAAATAATAGATGTGGTCCATATACACTATGGAGTATTATGCCTCCATCAGAAAGGACGAATACCCAACTTTTGTAGCAACATGGACGGGACTGGAAGAGATTATGCTGAGTGAAATAAGTCAAGCAGAGAGAGTCAATTATCATATGGTTTCACTTATTTGTGGAGCATAACAAATATCATGGAGGATGAGGGGTGTTAGAGAGGAGAAGGGAGTTGGGTAAATTGGAAGGGGAGGTGAATCACGAGAGACTATGGACTCTGAAAAACAATCCGAGAGGTTTGAAGTGGTGGGGGGGTGGGAAGTTGGGGTACCAGGTGGTGGGTAATATAAAGGGCACGGATTGCATGGAGCACTGGGTGTGGTGAAAAAAATAATGAATACTGTTTTTCTGAAAATAAATAAATTTAATAAAAAAATCTTTTTAAAAAAAGAAAAAGAAAAATCCTAGAACAGTGAAATGGAAAAGGCATTAAAGCAAACAAAAGACCTTTTTTCTTATGTATGTATAACTTGAATTCATACAAACCTATTACGTACAAAATGTGCCTCATCTTAACTCTTAAAATTTGTGATGGTAAACATTTTTTTTAATGTATTTATGGGTCAGAGTTTTCTTTATGCAAAATGCCCTACTTTCTATTGAGTGATTCATTTTGTCTTCCAGGTTGATGAAAGCTCTTTATG
Source organism: Neogale vison (assembly GCF_020171115.1). Classification (NCBI taxonomy): domain Eukaryota; kingdom Metazoa; phylum Chordata; class Mammalia; order Carnivora; family Mustelidae; genus Neogale; species Neogale vison. The sequence continues at coordinate 136,476,800 of NC_058097.1, forward strand.
TATTAAAAATCTTAGGTCCTTTTTTGTTGTATATATTAGCAATATTTCTCCTTCTGTTATATACACTTAAAACATTTCCCTTAGTCCTTTAAACACTTTTAGTGGCATCTGTTTAAATGATAATAGATCTTTCTCTAACCAAAACTATAGAATATTTCAATTTAAAAAGACCCTGTTTCAGGGTGGACTGCATCAAGACATTGTGTAGTCACTAAAATGAAGACTTGCAGACCCATGAGATGACAACAAAGTGAGCCTGACCATTTACCCTCACAGTTACAACTCTGCATGGTGCCAGATGGGCTTCCCAGCACAATGGATGGGCAGCCCTTCCATGCATGCTGGGTGAGTCATAACGTGAGAGGAAATCGGGCCTCAGCCTTGTGCCAAACCACCCAGAGCAAGTCTTTACAGCCAGACATTTCTCATAAGCACAAAGGGCAGAAAAATCTCCAGAGCGGATTCAGCCTACGAACAAGCTAGGATAAGATGCTATAACATTTGAAGTTTTTTTCCTATTGGCAATTAAGCTTATGTTTTAAAAAGGTGCATTTTCTGGATGTCTTAGTTGGTTAAGCATCTGCCTTCAGCTCTGGTCATGATCCCAGGGTCCTGGGATGGAGTCCCACATGGGATTCCTTGCCCAGCAGGGAGCCTGCTTCTCTCTGCCTGCTGCTTCCCCTGCTTGTGGTCTCTGACAAATTTTAAAAAAAATCTTTAAAAAATAATAAAAATAAAAAAGCATATTTGCATTGTCTTAATGTTTCTAATTTGCTCTAATGTAATATATTTCTAGTTAGAATCAGCCCTCTTTTTGAGTCACACATATATTGCAATTTGATTCTTAGATGATTGTGAATAAAGCGATGTCTTCATTTATGATATATAAATAGGTTAATGGCATGAGACATCTGGGATGTCTTTTCCAAATATGTATGATTAATATTCTCATTTTGTTCAGCACTGCAACTCATGGCTAATTTGCTATTTTCACTTTATTCCCAAAGCTTCTGCCAATTGCTTACATTTGGGTCTCTTGCAGCATCTGTGACGTCCACCACTGGGGATCCCCTGAATGCTGGTCAGGATGGTACAGACATGGGTGCCCATCCTGGCTTTTTCTCTTTACAGCTGCCTCATCTGAACTAGGTTATTTTAGTTTAATTTTCTTATTTTTATTTTTTAGAGAGAGAGATGTGAATGGTGCTAAGGTAGGGGCAAAGGGAGGGAGAGAAACTTAAGCAAACTCCATGCCCAGCATGGAACCTGGTTTGGGGCTTGATCTCACAACCCTGAGATCATGACCTGAATGGAAATTAAGCCAGGCATTGCACCAGCTGAGCCATCCAGGTGCCCCTGAAGCAGGATATTTTATTTCTCTTAGCGTCAATTTTCTCATATGCAATTCCAACTTCTTTTTCTTTATCCCAAAGCTTTTTTATTAAGTTCCTTTCATGTGCTTTGGCATCCCCATAGTCCCTAAGAGATTACTGTATGTACTTTGATATTTCAGCAATTTTCAGGAGGTTCAACTACTTAGGTCGGATGAATGGTTTCCCCAACTCAAAAAACCAGGACCATGGTTTTTAACTCATGGAACGTTTGGCAATGTCTGGAGAAAATTTTGGCTTTCACAAATGGAGAGTACTCCTGGCAGCTAGTTAGTATACAACTGGGGTGCTGTTACACATCCTAAAATATGTTGGACATACGAACACGAAAGAATCATCTGGTCCAGAATGATAATATTACCAAGGTTGAGAGACCCTGGTATAGCGGAAAATATGGCTTTGGGGTCAGACCTAGGTTCTAGTCCCAAGTGAACAACTGTTCACTAGCTTTGTGATCTTGGAAAAGTTGCTTGACTCCTCTGTGCTTTCAAAAGTTCTTTCTGACATAAAATGTTACAGGAATCTAGACCCAGTGAGATAGATGAAAGCAGGGATTCTTGTTACGGTAAAACCCAGGGATTTGGGGATCTTAATAAAACTCAGGGATCTGTGTGTTCTTTGGAAACATAAAGTCCTCATTAAAACTGTGCTTACGGAAAGAGAAGAAAAACAAATATTGTGCCTATTTGTGGCCACTCTGAACACTTTAGCCTCTGCCTTTCAAGGAGACAGCTTTAAGAGAAACCAAAGCATGCAAAAGTGCTAACGGAAAAGATGTCAATTCCATCCACTTCCTGAGCTCAGTGAGTACCACAAAATTGAATGTTTGCTTAATTGATTTCATGAAATCACAAAGGCTTACTTTTACCAAGATTGTTATAATGAGGCTAGAGCCTGCAAAGAAGAATGTGAGCATCCAGAAAATCAAGACACAACACAGTGGGTGGACATGCCTGTGTGCGTCCACTGCAACCCACTGGGCCCTCTTCAAGGCCAGCCCCAGTGCTGGTCATGAGCTGGACCAGGTTCTTAGAATACATCCACTGTGGTGAGTGGGAGCCAAGGATTCTGTCCTGGGAGCCTGAGAACAAGCATGCCATCTCATTCGCTGTAACAGACTTAGGACCAAATGTAGCACCAGACACATAGTAGTGCTTAATAAATAATTACTGAATGAATACACAGAAAACCTGAAGCAGAATACTCCTGAGTGGGTAACATTTGACTGTGATCCCTGGGGCAGGGGGGAGCACTCTGGACAGAGACCAAGGTGGTCTCTTCCCACAGGGATTTGGGATAAGTGGAGGCCTTGGAGCAGCATGACTCAGGTCTACTATAGAAACATTGCTGAAGGATAATGCCTCTTCCAAGACCCAAGTCTTAAGGTTTCACATAAAGGGGGTAAGTACATCATCAAGTAGATTTTATTCCTCAAATCAGCAGTGATTCTGAAGGAAACCCCTATTAGAATAAATAGGAATTACAAACCAGAGTAAAGTATAAGCAAACTCAAGTGAAGAAAATAACTAGTCATGAGAATCAATGATTTTTCTTTCCAAAGCACGTGTTAATAATTAATATTTATTAAATGCTTCCTATATCCCACACACTGAGCTAAGTGCTTTTCACACATTTTGCTTTATGCTCACAGCAACCTAAGGTATAGATCCTATTGTTATCCCCATTCTATTGATGAAAAAAATCAAGACTCAGAGAGGTTAAAGGATTTGCCGAAGTTTCTAGAATTAGTTGTGACTAGTAGTTCAGTATGAATCCAGAACCTGGATTCTTAATCCCTGTTCAATGCTGCTGCTCTATTTGTAGAACAGTTTCTCAAAGTCATGGATCCTCCGTGCACATCATACTGGCTCTGAGAAATAAGTGCTTATGCAGGACTGTCTGAAGACAATATTGTCTATTTGATCCTCTAGGTACTATAAAATCTATCTCTAGATTGCATATGACCAGTGGGAATGTCCCTGGATTTCACGGTTACACTCATTTTGTTGTATGTTTTATTTACAGCAAGGATGCTGTTGTGGGCATTGTTAATTAAATTAAGTAGTGTCCTCTGTGTGAGGCCAGACAAATGGTTCTCTGGTTTTAATACCAGAGAAAATTGTGTTCTGACTAATGCCTCTGGTTTGTTTTCCTCTTTTGCACATCACATTATATAAATAGAGCTCCTTATTTGTTTTGGCTGCCAGAAGTGTATGGTCACTCACCTGGAAGTTTATTGAACTTTACACCTCAGGTAAGCACCTCTGACTGAGTCAGAGATTTGCCAAGGGATGTTTTCCATTTGAGAGGATGCTCGAAGGAATTCCCTGACCTCCTGTCGTTTCCACCTCCTGTTAATGGGAAAGTCATGGTAATCGTGCAGAGGAGGGAGGTAAAGAGCAGTCAAAAGGCTCCAAGCACTGAACGAGGGCAGAGTTATACACATATTCTGTATCCTCCCAGAGTTCATAGCTTGGTGAGGAAACATACAAATTTCATTTTTTTTTCCCAATTTATTTATTTTCAGAAAAACAGTATTCATTATTTTTTCACCACACCCAGTGCTCCATGCAAGCTGTGCCCTCTATAATACCCACCACCTGGTACCCCAACCTCCCACCCCCCCACCACTTCAAGCCCCTCAGACTGTTTTTCAGAGTCCATAGTCTCTCATGGTTCATCTCCCCTTCCAATTTACCCAAAAGCACATACCCTCCCCAATGTCCATAACCTTCCCCCCTTCTCCCAAGCCCCCTCCCCCCAGCAACCCACAGTTTGTTTCGTGAGATTAAGAGTCACTTATGGTTTGTCTCCCTCCCTATCCCATCTTGTTTCATGGATTCTTCTCCTACCCACTTAAGCCCCCATGTTGCATCACCACTCCCTCATATCAGGGAGATCATATGATAGTTGTCTTTCTCCGCTTGACTTATTTCGCTAAGCATGATACGCTCTAGTTCCATCCATGTTGTCGCAAATGGCAAGATTTTGTTTCTTTTGATGGCGGCATAGTATTCCATTGTGTATATATACCACATCTTCTTGATCCATTCATCTGTTGATGGACATCTAGGTTCTTTCCATAGTTTGGCTATTGTGGACATTGCTGCTATAAACATTCGGGTGCACGTGCCCCTTTGGATCACTACGTTTGTATCTTTAGGGTAAATTCCGAGTAGTGCAATTGCTGGGTCATAGGGCAGTTCTATTTTCAACATTTTGAGGAATCTCCATGCTGTTTTCCAGAGTGGTTGCACCAGCTTGCATTCCCACCAACAGTGTAGGAGGCTAAGAATCTATACTCAGAAAACTATAAAGTACTCATGAAAGAAATTGAGGAAGACACAAAGAAATGGAAAAATGTTCCATGCTCCTGGATTGGAAGAATAAATATTGTGAAAATGTCTATGCTACCTAAAGCAATCTACACATTTAATGCAATTCCTATCAAAGTACCATCCATCTTTTTCAAAGAAATGGAACAAATAATTTTAAAATTTATATGGAACCAGAAAAGACCTCGAATAGCCAAAGGGATATTGAAAAAGAAAGCCAAAGTTGGTGGCATCACAATTCCGGACTTCAAGCTTTATTACAAAGCTGTCATCATCAAGACAACATGGTACTGGCACAAAAACAGACACATAGACCAATGGAACAGAATAGAGAGCCCAGAAATAGACCCTCAACTCTATGGTCAACTAATCTTCGACAAAGCAGGAAAGAATGTCCAATGGAAAAAAGACAGCCTCTTCAATAAAGGGTGTTGGGAAAATTGGACAGCCACGTGCAGAAAAATGAAATTGGACCATTTCCTTACACCACACACAAAAATAGATTCAAAATGGATTAAGGACCTCAATGTGAGAAAGGAATCCATCAAAATCCTTGAGGAGAACACAGGCAGCAACCTCTTTGACCTCAGCCACAGCAACATCTTCCTAGGAACATCGCCAAAGGCAAGGGAAGCAAGGGCAAAAATGAACTTTTGGGATTTCATCAAAATCAAATTTCATTTTTTTAAATTGCGTTCAAGTCATGATGGGAGTACAGTTACATACACGGGTCAAGGAAATGAAAGTTTTAATACAAGAGTTAACACTTGGACAGGATTTCGAAGCACAAGGAAACATTTACTGAACGCTGCATGTGGTGTTCTTCATTTAGATTAGTCTCCTGAATCTTCACCACAAGTCCAGAAGACTGCTGAACTTCCCCCCTCCCCGCCCCACTTTTTCAGGTAGATGAGAGCAAGGCTGGAGGAAATCCACTCTTCCCTCAGGGCCACGCAGCTGTGAAGCTTTGAGGCTGAGACTTCAACCTAACTCAGTCTTCACACATACTCTTTCTCTCATGCATTAGGGCCCTGAAGGTCTAAGGAGGCCTTCAAAGCAAGTCTGCGTGTTTTGTGCTTGGTTTTGGGGAGTAGGGAAGCACCTTCTACCCAGGAATTACCCGGTTGAATGTTTGTGTCCTTTGTGCAGGCAGAGGAAATGGCCCCATGATTTCTCAGGCTGTTTTCAAGCTTGTGTGCTGGGCACGCTTTCCCAGGGAAGGGAAGGTCTCCACTTTTAACTAGTGACAACTTTTCCTTTCGGCTTAAGCATTTCTCTAGTTGTGCCCTGAAGATTTTGATGAGCTACACTTAAGCTCAGTGAGGGAGGGAATCAGATCAGTCTTGTTTGTTGCTGTATACCCCAGTGCCTGGCCCACAGAAGGAAGTAGCATTCATTAACTATTCACTGGATCAACGCATGAATCATGGAAGAAACTTGAAGTTAATGCATTAGATTTGGTAGTTTGGTAGTCTCTCTTTTTTAAAGATTTTATTTATTTGTCAGAGAGAAAGCAGAAGTAAGGGGAGCAGTAGGCAGAGGGAGAAGCAGGCCCCCATAGAGCAAGGAGCGTGATGCAGGACTCGATCCCAGGACTCTGTGACCATGACCTGAGCCAAAGGCAGACGGTTAACTGACTGAGCCACGTGCGCATCCCTAGATTTGGTACTTTCTATGTACCCCAAATCAGCATGAAACTTGAAATACTCATTAAATATTTGCATTTAAAAAATCCATTATTTAGGCGGTAATGCTTACTCCAATCCACCCCTGCCCCAAACTAAACACATTTCTACCAGGATTGTTGCAAGATTGTATGTCTCCTATCAGAGCAGCACTGAGCTATCTTGCAATTGCTGGTCACCTGTCAACCTCCCCGCTCCTCTGGAAGCATCCCAGAGTAAGCAGTCTGCAGGTATAGGCAGTGGATCCCTCCTCACCTTCCTATTCATGGCACCCATCCAAGAGCTGGCATGAAGTAGGGTTGGTGTGTTAACAGAGAAAGAAAGAATTAATTTATAAATTAATTAAATATTTTAGCTGCTCTTATTTATCATGTCAGATGATTTACAATTTTTTGGCGGGGAGTCATTATCCAGAGGAAAACTAAAAAAATACCTTGCCATATTCTCAAAGCAAATTAGTACATATAAGCTGCCCTCTCCTTACACATACACACACCCCAAGGAAAGAAAGAAATCACAAAAGTTCTGAAATGGCACCTAAGAAACAGTGTGAGAACCTTTAAAAGCAGTGCAAAACAGAACAGGTTGGTATCCATCCTTGGACCTCCCGGGCCTCCCCCATAATCGCTCCTTGTAGAAGTTCCTTCTTAAAGCCTTCTGGCACCTCTTCTGAGCTGCTGATGTCTGAACACGAGACATCTCACTCTGAAGGTTTTCTATCATGTTTTTAAAATAAATCATGCATTCAAGTATCTTCTTAGGCTTTCTCACCTTATTCTACTTTTCTATCACAATCCTTCTTTCATGCAAAATCTCTTCCCTCACACTATGCAGATGGGAAGTTGTAAGTGATGGATGTTTCTCTTTCTAGTCACTAAACATCTTGAAAGTGATTCAAAACATCTAGACTTGTCCTACCTACATCAATTCCTAGTATGTTTCAGTGGCAGCCTCATATTATTTACTATTATTCAGGACACTGTGTATCTGTTGCTTTATAAATGTCGCTGCTTAAGAATAATTGAATATGACTGATTTACAAATGGCCATATCTAAAGTAATATCCAGAGTAATAAACATTTGCATAGATATACAGTTTAAAGAATGCTTTCCTATCAGCACATCACCTCACTACAGCTGTATGAAGTAGCAAATGATAGATAAGGAAACTAATACCCAGAGTGGTTTGCCCAAGATCAAATAGTTAGCCTAGGTCTTTTGTTTGCATATTATTCCCCACATTATCCCAGCTGGGCAAAATTTAAAAGCAGACAATCCAGAGCCTGGGGAAATGGATTCTCATCCTAATGGTTTCATTCTGGGAACATGGTAGATTTAAGGAGATCTCCTGATACCTCCTTGCCATCACTTGACTGTGTGCTCTTGTGTAAGCTGTTCCTCTTGCCTGGAAAGCCTGTTCTCATTTCTAACCTGAGAAATCTTACACACGTTTGTGTCTAGATACCACTTTTTCTGGGAAGCATACCTGCCCCCCGAACAAAGTTAGTGGCTTCCTGCGTGTCCCTTCTGTTCCTTGGATATCTTTCCATTGCTGGATTTATCACACTGGAGTATCTAGAGAGATTTTTGCCTCCCCAGGTGTGCTAGAGGAAGCTAGAGGACAGCAGGCTCTCTTATTCAGTAGGTGCTCAGTAAATCCCAAGTTAGACCATCTCTAGGGTTCTTATACTTGAAACTGTGTTGGATGCACAACTGGGTGATATTACCCTTTTGCCTTCTTCTTCTTTTTTTTTTTCCTAAAATTTATACTCCTATCCAGGTGAACAATTTGCTTCATTGAAGTATTTCAAAGTCAGGAAATGGAAGTATTGTTTTATTTGTCTACATAACACATAAAGTTTGAGGCTGTTGGAATGCAGGAAACTACCCAGATGTAATGAACTCAAAGAGATCTGGTTTCACCCTAGCCTAGTTCTTCAAGACTCACCAAGCAAGGTAGAGATGAAAAGTCTTTCAAATGAGGGTAACCGCCCATCCATGGGCAAGAAAAATGGCCCCTTCAGAATATCCAAGCTCAAAGAGGTAGGACCTGGCACCTTAATTTTTAAAACAGTTGTGTGAGGCAGCATGCTATCTTCATCCTTCACAGTTTGTGAAAATGAGTTCAAGATGGAGGGATAATGGCTTCCCTAAGTTCATGTATAATGGAGATGAGAGATTTACAGAGTTCTGATTTCAAGATGGATATGCTTTCTGCTATACCACATGACCTTTGTTCCCTATATGGGCAGCAGTGACATAAATAGGAATGTTTTTCTCATCTCAGCACTCATTCATTTCCTCCTTTCCTGCCGCCACCATTGTCTTTGCTGTGAGAAGAAGATGCTTAACCCTTTTATCTAACATGGCACCTGGTTGAGAACAAAACTGGCTATTTGTCCTTGGCCGACTTACTTTGATAAATTTATTGAAGTTCTCTGGCTTGGTCTTATAGTCCCATCCTCCTGATGTCATTTTTTAATTAATTATTTTAAATTAATTTTTAAAAATTAATTATTTTATTAACATGTAATGTATTATTTGCCCCAGGGGTACAGGTTTGTGAATCATTAGGCTTACACACTCACAGCACTCACCATAGCACATACCCTCACCAGTGTCCATAACCAACCACCCTCTCCATTACCCCCCTCCCCTCCAGCAACCCTCAGTTTGTTTTGTGAGATTAAGAGTCTTTTATGGTTTGTCTCCCTCCCAATCTCATTTTGTTTCATTTTTTTCCTTCCCTACCTCTCAACCCCCTCCCCCCCACCTCTCAAATTTCTCATAACAGGGAGATCATATGATATTTGTCTTTCTCTGATTTACTTCACTCAGCATAATACCCTCTAGTTCCATCCATGTCATTGCAAATAGCAAGATTTCATTTCTTTGATGGCATAGTATTCCATTTTGTGTGTATGTATGTATGTGTGTGTATGTATATATATATATACACACACCACATCTTCTTTATCCATTCATCTGTTGATGGACATCTAGGTTCTTTGCATAGTTTGGCTATTGTGGACATTGCTGCTATAGACATTTGAGTGCACATACCCCTATGGGTCACTACATTTGTATCTTTAGGGTAAATACCCAGTAGTGGGATTGCTGGATCATAGGGTAGCTCTATTTTCAATATTTTGAGGAACCTCCATGCTGTTTTCCAGAGTGGTTGCACCAGTTTGCCTTCCCACCAACAGTGTAGGAGCGTTCCCCTTTCTTTGCATCCTGACCAACACCTGTCATTTCCTGACTTGTTAATTTTAGCCATTCTGACTGGTGTGAGGTGATATCTCACTGTGGTTTTGATTTGTATTTCCCTGATGGTGAGTGATGTGGAGCACATTTTCGTGTGTCTGTTGGCCACCTGCACATCTTCTTTACTGAAATGTCTGTTCATGTTCTCTGCACATTTCTTGATTGGATTATTTGTTCTTTGGGTGTTGAGTTTGATAAGTTCTTTACAGATTTTGGATACTAGTCCTTTATTGGATATGTTGTTTGTGAAAATCTTCTCCCATTCTGTCAGTAGTCTTTTGTTTTGTTGACTGTTTCCTTTGCTGTGCAAAAGCTTTTGATCTTGATGCAGTCCCAAAAGTTCATTTTTGCCCTTGCTTCCCTTGCCTTTGGCTATGTTTCTAGGAGGAAGTTGCTGTGGCTGAGGTCGAAGAGGTTGCTGACTGTGTTCTCCTCAAGGATTTTGATTGATTCCTGTCTCACATTGAGGTCTTTCATCCATTTTGAGTCTATTTTTGTGTGTGGTATAAGGGAATTGTACAGTTTTGTTTTTCTGCATGTGGCTGTTCAATTTTCCCAACACCATTTGTTGAAGAAACTGTCTTTTTCCATTGAACATTCTTTCCTGCTTTGTCAAAGATTAGTTGACCATACAATTGAGGGTCCATTTCTGGGCTCTCTATTCTGTTCCACTGATCTATGTGTCTGTTTTTGTGCCAGTACCATACTGTAATACTGATGACAGCTTTGTAATAGAGCTTGAAGTCTGCAGTTGTGATGCCACCAACTTTGGTTTTCTTTTTCAATATTCCTCTGGCTATTCAGGGTCTTTTCTGGTTCCACATAAATTTTAGGATTATTTGTTCCATCTCTTTGAAAAAAGTTGATGGTATTTTGATAGGGAATGTATTAAATGTGTAGATTGCTCTAGGTAGCATAGACATTTTCACAAAATTTGTTCTTCCAATCCATGAGCATGGAATGCTTTTCCATTTCTTTGTGTCTTCCTCAATTTCTTTCGTGAGTATGTTATAGTTTTCTGAGCACACATTCTTTGCCTCTTTGGTTAAGTTTATTCCTAGGTATCTCGTGGATTGGAGTGCAGTTGTAAATGGAATTGGTTCCTTAATTTCTCTTTCTTCTGTCTTGTTTTTGGTGTATAGAAATGCAACTGATTTCTGTGTATTGAGTTTATATCCTGAATTCCTGTATGAATTCTAGAAGTTTTGGAGTGGAGTCTTTTTGGGCTTTCCACATAAAGTATCATACCATTTGCAAAAGTGTCAGTTTGACTTCTTCTTTGCTGATTCAGATATCTTTAATTTCTTTTTGTTGTCTGATTGTTGAGGCTAGGACTTCTAGTACTACATTGAATAGCAGTGGTGATAATGGACATCTCTGCCATGTTCCTGACCTTAGCAGAGAAGCTCTCAGTTTTTCTCCATTGAGAATGATATTCGCTGTGTGTTTTTCATAGATGACTTTGATGATATGGAGATATGGACACTCTATCCCTACATGTTGAAGAGTTTTGATCAAGAAAGTATGCTATACTTTGTCAAATGCTCTTTCAGCATCTACGGAGAGTATCATATCATTCTTGTTCTTTCTTTTATTCATACATTGTATAACATTGATTGATTTGTGGATGTTGAACCAACCTCACGGCCCAAGAATAAATCCCACTTGATTATGGTAAATAATTCTTTTAATGTACTGTTGGATCCTATTGGATAGTATTTTGGTTTCATTTGGTTTTTAATTCAATTTTCTTACAAATGTGAATGACACTCCTGCTGGTTTTTAGAAATACACCTTTGTCATCGACATGACTTTCCAGTGACTTTTGTGCTGATAGTTTCCTCAGATGCACTGCTGGGACCTATACATACTTCATATTTACACATGCACTCCGTTTTTTTGCTGGTTGAAGAACCAGCAAGTAAAGCGACACTACACTCTAAAAGCTTTCCATCCTGATTTTCAGAGGTGGGTTTCAATGTCTTTTAGATCCCTGGAGATTTTCATCTATTTAAAAAAAAGCTTTTGCACACCTAGGTGGCTCAGTCAGTTGAGTGTCTGACTCTTGATTTCAGTGCTGGTCATGACCTCAGGGCTGTGGGATAGAGGTCCACATCCGGCTCCATGATGTGTGTGGAGCCTGCTTAACATTCAATCCTTTTCCTTTTGCCCACCCCCTAAACAAACAAACAACAAATACTTTTGAGGGAAATTGCTCATAATATTGTTGTTAATGCTGCATCAATAGTTCAGTCAGGAACTTTTGAGAATGGAAGAAATTATGAGGGCCAAATAACAATCTTCACCTCACATTTTACATAAGAGATTATCTGTTTGGTAGAATTCCAGTGGAGACCTAAGGAAGCATATGGACAGGATCTAAATAAGCTCTTGAAGAAAAGAGACCCAGGTGTGAAATTCAGTGCTACTGTTAGCTGTTTGTAGTAGTGGCCATATGCTTTGATATATGCATTAAAATTGTTAGAACTGTATGCCAAAATATTTGGAAAATTTTGGGTCATTATTTCTTCAACTGTTTCTTTAGGACCAAACTCTTTCTCATTGCTTTTTGGGACTCTGATAACACAAATATTAAGCCTGTTTTTATTGTTCTACAGGTCTCTGAGATGGGTTTTTTTTTTTAAATCTCCTTTTTTTGTTGTTCAAACTAGATAATTTCTACTTACATATCTTCAAGTTTCTGACACTTTTCTCTATTTTCCTCTATTCATCTCCATCTCACTGTGGAGTCCAGTTAGTGAATTCTTTGTCTCTAAAGGTTAGTTGTATTTTTTAGCTATAAGACATCTGTTTGGTTCTTCCTACATCTTCTGAGTCTTTGCTGAGGCATTCTATATTTTCATTTGTTTCCAGAGTGTTGATGATGTGTGTTGGAACATTTTATAATAGCCACCTTAAAGATGTGGTCAGATAATTCCAACTTTTGCAAGTTAATCCTGACTTCTGTAGGATTATCTTGTCTTGGGTTTCCAATGTCAATTGAGCTTTTAAAACCTTTGCTTCTATCTGTCCTTTCTGTGCTCTACTAGTGATCAGTCAGTGTCCTGGGCAATGATATACCTTGGCACAGTTCTCACAGGTTTCAGTTTGCTGGATAGAATCCTATCCACCCCTGCACAGCTGGGGGTGTAGGCCAGCCGTTGATATATAATATCCATGGAGTCACTTTAATGAGTTCTTCTCTATCCTTAGTCTCCTTGGCACTTTCCAGTTCCCCATGGCTCACCTTTTTGGCCCCCACCCAGAAAATGTGTTTTAGTTACCCTACTTGACTACAGGGTGAAGATCAATGTTAAATAAGTGAGACAAACATCACAGGGGCAAAATGTAGGTGGTGCCAAAAAAAAAAAAAATCAATAAACAAGGTAAATGCAACTATAATGCATGATTGGAGAATCAAAATTAATACAAAAATCCATCATATTAAAATTTTAAATGAAGACAGGATGCATGATCCCACCTCCCTCATCTTTCTAATTCCAGTCCCATCCTTTTGGGTAATTCCACAACTGTGCCCTATCTGGTGACCAATAGCAGGAAGACAGGTGGGGGAGCTGGCAAACGATGTGGCTATGGTGCTTCTTTGAATTCTGATCTTCTTCCTCCACCTGTCTGCCACTATTTATCTTTCAGAGTCCTGAAGCAGCTGCTGTCCACATTCTGAGCAGGTTTTATTGTTGTACTGTGGGAATGACAGGGTAGAGGGTGCTTCTTACTCTCTCTTAACTAGAACTAGAATCAGAGAGGAGTATTCTTAAAAATTTCTATAATGATCTAGAGGGGAGGCAGGAGTTGGGCAATGGGAACAATTTCTGGGGGTGGGGAGGAACAGTAAAAATTTCATAAAACAATTTTGCCACACTATACTTCCTAGTAAATGTCTGTGATCTTGAAAATAAAATTAACTTCTCAGACCTCCCAGGAATTAACCCAAGTGGTCCTTTAATCTTCATTCTCCAAGGGAAAGTAGACACACACACACACACACACACACACACATAGTGTCTATGTGTGTGTGTATGTGCATACAGAAGCAGGCATGCATACATTCATGGCCCAGTGAGAGAGCGAGAGAGATGAGGGGAATAACTTCAGTAAAGATCCCATAGATTTAGATAAATAGAGGTTTCCCTATGTTCTCCTCAAAATTAGTGAAAGAGAAAATGTTCAGATGGAGAGCCTCTGAATCCCAGTCCTGGCTTCCTCCTCCCTTCTTGTTTTTAGAGAATAATCAGGAAATAAACTTCTCTCATATGTATAGTATTTGCTAGCATGGACCATATTGCAATTTGTCCTATTTATAAGAAAAGGACACTTGCATAAAGGATAGATACTAGTTTTAAGCAAGGTGGGTCAAGTTCAGGGCTTTTATGTCTTCAGCTCTCTGTGCATCTGCCTTGAAAAAGGCTGGAAAACCTATTCAAATGCCTGTTTGAAGTCCTTTGTTTGGGATTTCTGCTTATTTGCCTCCCCCCACCCCAACCCCACCCTGGGCCCACAACTGCTTTGTTTATTGAACATGGCCAGCTTTGGGCAGAAGATGTTAAAAAGCAGTGCAGAATATATCTAAATATTATTGTTTGATCATTGAATTTAGAGAATGAGAGCTGTGTACAAAAACTGTTGACCTGCTTTCCGACTGCACAGCTTCTGGCCATTTTGTATTTATTTCAATGAAAAATAATTTAACCTATATCTTGGCTCAGAGAGTGGATTTCTGTATAATTCTGGAAAACCCTAAAACCCCTCACCAATTTCCTCCCTATCTCCTTTCCTGTCTCCATCCTGCCATTGCTCCTTTCTCTGATCAATTTCCTTCCTTTCTGGAAACGTTGACTTAGCACCTTTCTTTGTGCCTGTCACTTTCATAGGCTCTGTAGCCTGTACCAAAGTGGATGAGGAAAACTCCAGTCTAGCTAGGAGCACTGTCATCTACTGGGGGAAACAATCATGATCACATGAAACTGTTGAAACAATCCCGGAACAATATTGGCGTAATAGTATCTCAGAGAGATGGGCCATTTAGCTTATTTCTGATCTCTTTGGAGTTTATCAGTGTCTTTTAGATTTGTTACTTTGCGCAAGCTGCTTCTTTTCCAAAAAATAAAAAAATAGAGACATTCTCTTGTTGCTCATTGTGTGATTGTGTGTGACTGTGTGTGGGGGGGAGGGTTATGGTGGGAAATCTTCATTTAAAAATGCATGTTAGTTGTGTTTCAGGTGCTTGTTGCTACCCCAGGCTTAGCTATTGTTTCGTAAAGTTGAATTTTCTTATATTGCCCTCTGTGGACACATTTCTATTCCTAGCCCCTGAGCCACGTCACGTGGTAATTGTTCATCCTGTATTAAGTCCCAAGCCCTGGGCCAGATGTTGTCAGCGCTACAAGAGAAGACCACCCAAGTGTCTTATTTTACTGTGCTCTTGTTCATTCCAGGCAAAACTGCCCCATGAGGTCTTGGTTCTCTCCCTTGATTTTATCTCTGGTGATGACCCTATAGGCAGCCAGCATTCCCTCAGGTCGCAAACGTAGACAGCTTCTGTCTGCTCCCAGTAATGAGGGTGAGAGAGCTGATACAGTCTCCCTCTTACACTCTTCTATTTTCCCTCGCCCACTCCCTGACTTCCCTGGGTACTATGCCTGGGAATTAACCTCCTGTCCTATCATTCAAGAGGAAGGATGCCCATGATGCTTTGGGATGACTGCCTTAGGGTGCTCTGGAGAGACCTGGAGGCTGAGTGTCTGCCAGGATAATGAGTATATGAAGAGAGCCCTCAGGAATTACCTCAAGATACTGCCAGGCATCTCCTAACCCAGTTTCTTGTTGCATCCCAGGGAAGCAATTAGCACAGGGTGCGTGGTGGAGCAAGGCTGTGTTCAGGAACCCAAAGGCACAGGGGCTGCCTCTTGCGCAGAGACAGCCCTGTATGGGAGAATCTGTTGCCTGGAGTGAAGCTGGCCTGTGCCTTTTCCTGGGAAGCCTATGACCTCAATTTGATAGAATTTTTTTTTTCTTGAAAAGAGATAGATATTGAACATGGATGTGATGAAAAGACTTAAAATTTTAGAACCTGGACTAGCTTTTCAATTTGTTTGAAGGGCTCTCTTATATGTCTCCCTAAACCCCCACTCCTTTCCCTGAGTTACAGGTTTTGGTGGAATTAGGTTCCAGGAACAGGGCTTCCATCTTCATAAGGCAGGAATAAAAGTCCCTGCCACCTGATAGTAACAGCTCCCAGCAGGATTAGGGAGGGACAGAGCTGTCAGGTGTCAAGTGAAGGCTGTACTCAGGCATCCCGGAGCCAGTCAGCCATACACACCCCAGCCACCGAAGGAAAGCAGCTGTCACGAAAGTCTCAGCAGGAGAAACAATTTTCAGAAAATACATTTATCTTTTTTCCTTATTTAGGTGCTGCATCTGTAGTTGGAACAGAATCTCAGAAATACTTCACTTTTAGTTTTTTTTTCAATAAGTAATTTTTTTTTCCAATATCATAGGACAAGCATGTGCCACCAAGCATGTGCCACTTAATTCATTCAGTTAATTGTTTAATAAATATTAGTTGAGCTAATAATATTCTAGGTGCCAAGCTCTAGACATTGAGTTATGAGTGGTCCACTCCTTACATTGAAGACACTCTGAATCCTTTGGGTAAAACATGCAAAAAAATGTGCAATTTTAATCTGATATGATGTATATTGTGACAGAGGCATTATTTAGTGATACAAGAATATAAATGAGAGGCAAGAAACAAGACA
This sequence comes from Neogale vison, assembly GCF_020171115.1. Classification (NCBI taxonomy): domain Eukaryota; kingdom Metazoa; phylum Chordata; class Mammalia; order Carnivora; family Mustelidae; genus Neogale; species Neogale vison. The sequence goes on from NC_058097.1 coordinate 136,493,257, forward strand.
GCAGGAGGCAAGGTCATTTTGGGAAAGAGAGGAACTTGTGTACAGAAGGGAATGAAGATATATGTGGGCAAATGACGTGTTCAGCTCATTATTGTGTAGGAACAAGACAGTGAGTGGGGCTGGAAGGGCAGGTGAGGACAGATCTTTAGAAACTATGCTATGCTAGCGGTGCCTGGGTAGTTCAGTCTGCTCGGTGACAAATTCAGTTTCAGTTCAAGTCATGATCTCAAGTCATGATCCCTGCATCAGGCTCCACACTCAGTTTGGAGTCTACTTGGAATTCTCTCCCTCTCCCCTTCTCTCCCCCCCTTTATCTCTTCCCCCTCACCACCACTTGTGTGTGCTCTTTCTCTGTAAAAGTAAATAAATCCATCTTTTAAAAAAAGAACTGTGCCATGCTAGGGAATGTGAACTTTATTCTGAAGCTGACATTTATATAAGAATTTTAAGCAGATATAAATGGTATAATCTATTCCACTAGCTGAGAGTGCAGGTAAGTTGACAACAAAAGAATAAAAATATCCATAGGAATGTTGTCAGGGTACTTACTGATGACTCCTGTGAGTGACAGATGTGAATGGGAATGAAACAAGATTCATTGGGAGCTTCAACTGCATCTTCTTAATCATTAATATGTTAAAACAAAATTTTTGAAGCAAGCTGATGTAGCATTAGATATGAAATAATTGGTTATGGGTAATGATTTGATAATAAAATAACATAAAAATTCTAATGGGTACCTCTTTTTAGCATTCAAATTCCCTCAAGTCTCCGTTTGTGAACTTGGAAAGTGTTCTAGGCTGAACTGTGCCCTTCTCTGCCACATTTATATGTTGAAGTCCTAATCCTCAGTACCTTAGAATAGGACTGTATTTGGAAGTAGAGTCTGTAAAGAGGTGACTGAGTTAAAATGAGGTCATTTGGGTAAGCCCTGATCCCATACGAGTAGTGTCTTTATAGATAGAGGACTCTGTGAGGAGACCTGGGAGAAGACGGCCATCTACAGACCAAGGAGAGAGGCCATGGAAGAAACCAACCTTGCTGATATCCTAGTCTCAGACTTCTGGCTCCTACATCTATGAGAACATAACATAGAGCCATTCTGTGGCACTTTTTTTTGAGGCACTTCTAGCAAACTAAGACCATAAGGACTTTAGAGTATCTCTCCTAAGTCCTCCTCAATAGTCAACAAGTGTCTAAGAACTCCTGGGGAGTTATTCAGCCCAGTTTTTGATTCTACCTAGTCCTGCTTCTAGCTGAAAGAGAACTCAAGAATTAGACATGGCCACAGGCAGATGCTAGCTTTTTGACTCCCTGGTTTCTTCTGGTGCCAACTGGAAGAGTTGAGAACTTGTGCTGCCCTATGGAATATTTCCTGATCATCTGTAAGGAAGACATCATTACTGGTCTGGGTCCTACTCCCAATCAGCATTCTCTTCATCCACAGGTGCTCAAAGGGATGTACAAGGTTAGAGTTCTTTAGTTTTTCTCTGAAGGTCCAGCAATTGTGCCTAACATTTTCCTTTGAGATAGGGAGGGATTTCCAGTGTCAGGCACACATCCCACTCTCACCTCTGTTTGGGCCCTGCTGTGAAGCCTGGGTGGCCAGCCAGACTTGCCTTTCTCTCCTGGCACCTTCCCCTCAGGTCCTTTCCTGTCAGTGGGTCTTTTGTGGAATATAATCAGTTCAGCAGTAAAAATGTGATAGCATTGAAGCTCAAATAGAAAGAAGCTGGGATCTTAATCTCTTCCTCTCAGGAGCTTCCTAAGTCCCTTTGCACATTTTTTTTTTCTGCAATTTTTTCCCACACCGGAGTTCTGCTGATTTAGGGAATTAGTTGTCTATTTGATTAATATTTGCCTAAGGACCTGTTAAGTAAGTCTCTGCAGAATAAATAGATCTGATTTATGGTGCTTTGTAGCTCTACCATGAAAAAGAAGCTGAATTTTTTTTTAATGTTAAGTTTTCTTGCTTAAATCCCAAATAATCACTGTCATATAACAGAAAAAGGGAAATGATCAGAATGTTCTAATTCCAACAGGTCTTAAATCACCACTAATGCTATCTTCTAAAAATAATAGCTTATTCCTACCCCTGGCATCCCACTGCCAACAGGCCACAATCCAGATTACTCTTTAACCTGACTCCAAATAGAAAACAAAGGAACACACAAAATAAACACATTTCTACTCCTCTCTCAAGGTTCAGCTCAAATATTCACTCTTTTTTTCTTTTTTAAGATTTTAAAAATTTATTAGAGTGTACAGGTAGGAGGAGTGGCAGAGGGTGAGGGAGAAGCAGACTCCTGCTGAGCAGGGAGCCCAAGGCAGGGCTGGATCCCAGGACTCTGGGATCATGACCCAAGCCAAAGGCAGATAGATGCTTAACTCACTGAGTCACGTACACACCTCAGATATTCACTCTTACTTATGTGCTTCCAAATACAGTGATTCATGGTTGTTTTCTTTGATTCCTTTCTTTCAAATAAAAATAATTATGAAAGTATAGTTGATATTCAATGTTATATTAGTTTCAGGTATACAATATAATGATTCAAGAATTCTGTATGATAAGTGGTAATCATATACCACTGTACATTATTACAGTATTATTCACTATATTCTCTAGGCTATATGTTTCACTTCTGTGACTTATTTTATAACTAGAAGTTTGTACCTTTTAATCCCATAATCTATTTTGCCCAACCCTCCCCCCAATCTCCCTTCTGGCAACTATTAGTTTATTCCCTATATTTAAGAGTCTGTTTTGTTTTACTTTTTAGATTAAATATATAAGTGAAATCATATGATATTATCTTTCTCTGTCCAACTTATTTCACTTAGATAATACTGTCTAGGTCATCCATGATGCTGCAAATGGCAGGATTTCATTTTTTTTTAAGTTGAGTTATATTCCATTGTATGTATTACCATATCTTTGTCATCCATTTGTCTATTGCAGGACACAGGTTGGTTCCATATCTTGGCTATTATAAATAATGTAGCAGTAAACATGGGGTGCATATATCTTTTCAAATTACTATTTTCCTTGAGTAAATACCCAGTAGTGAGATTACTGGATCATATGGTATTTCTATTTCAAATTTTTTGAGGAACCTCCATACTGTTTCCACAGCGATTGCACCAGTTTACATTCCCACCAACACTGCACCCGGGTTCCCTCTTCTCCACATCCTCACCAACATTTGTTATTTCCTGTCTTTTTGATTCTAGGCATTCTGACTAGTGAGAGGTGGTATCTCTGTGGTTTTGATTTGCATTCTCCTGATGATGAGTGACGCTGAGCACCTTTCCAAAATGTGTCTGTTGGCCATCTGGATGTATTCTTAGAAAAAAGTCTATTCAGGTACTCTGGCCATTTTTTAAATCACATTGTCTGTTTGGGTGTTGAATTGTCTAAGCTCTTCATATAACTATATATTAGATGTTTTTATTTTGTATATACCACCTACTTCCTATAGTTCTGTATTTTGGATATTAATCCTTTGTCAGATATATCATTTGCAGATATCTTCTATTCAGTAGGTTGTTTTTTTGTCTTGTTGATGGTTTTTCTTTACTGTGCAAAGCTTTTTACGTTGGTGGAGTCCCAATAGTTTATTTTTCCTTCTGTTTCCCTCACCTGGGGAGACATATGCATAAATATGTTGGTAAGGCCAATGTCCAGGACATTACTGCCTATGTTTTCTTTTAGGAGTTTTATGGTTTCAGGTCTCACCCTTAGGTCTTCATCCATTTTGAGTTTATTTTTGTGTAAAGTGGAAGAAAGTGTCCAGTTCCATTCATTTGTATGCAGCTGTCCAGTTTTCCCAGCACCATTTATTGAAAAGACTATCTTTCCCCAATGCATAGTTTTGGCTTCTTTGTCCTACATTAATTAACTATAAAAAACATAGGTTGACTTCTGGGCTCTCTATTCTATTCCATTGATCTATGTGTCTATTTTTGTGCCAGTATCATACCATTTGGATTACTGTAGCTCATAGTATACTTTGAAATCTTGGGTTGCTCATTTCAGAATTTGTCTCCAGCTTTGTTGTTTCTCAAGGTTGTTTTTGCTATTTGAGATCTTTTGTGTTTCTTTCTTTCTTTTTTTTTTTTTTTAAAGATTTTATTTATTTCTTTGACAGACAGAGATCAGAAGTAGGCAGAGAGGCAGGCAGAGAGAGAGGAAGGGAAGCTGGCTCCCTGCTGAGCAGAGAGCCCGAAATGGGGCTCGATCCCAGGACCCTGGGATCATGACCTGAGCCGAAGGCAGAGGCCTTAACCCACTGAGCCACCCAGGCGCCCCTAGATCTTTTGTGTTTCTATACAAATTTTAGGATTATTTGTTCTAGCTCTGTGAAAAGTGCTATTGCATTTTGATAGGGATTGCACTGACTCTGTAGACTGCTTTAAGTAGTATGGCCATTTTAACAATATTGATTTTTCCAGCCCATGAGCATGGAATTTCTTCCCACTTGTTTGCATCATCTCCAATTGCTTTCATCAGTTTCTTAAAATGTTCAGAGTATAGGTCTTTGGCCTCCTTTAAGTATATTCATAGGCATTTTATTATTTTTGGTGCTATGGTAAATGGGGTTGTTTTCTTAATTCTTCTTTGTGCTACTTTGTTAGTATATAGAAATACAACAGATTTCTGTATATTAATTTTATATTTTACTAGTTTTTTGGTGGAGTCTCTAGGGTTTTCAATATATAGTATCATTTCATCTGTAAATAGTGACAGTTTTACTTCTTCCTTATCAATCTGGATGCCTTGATTCTTTATTCTTCTTTTTTTTTTTTTTTAAAGATTTTATTTATTTATTTGACAGAGAGAAATCACAAGTAGATGGAGAAGCAGGCAGAGAGAGAGAGGGAAGCAGGCTCCCTGCTGAGCAGAGAGCCCGATGCGGACTCAATCCCAGGACCCTGAGATCATGACCTGAGCCGAAGGCAGCGGCTTAACCCACTGAGCCGCCCAGGCGCCCGATTCTTTATTCTTCTTCTTAAATTTTATCTACTCCACTTGTAAAAGTAAAACCAAGAACATTTCCTTTTTTATCCTAACCATCACAAAGCATAGCAGAGTCCCTGCTTTTGGTAAATAAATAAAAGAATGGGATAGATTTTTGGAAAGTATTGCTGATAGCAATGTAGAGTATTTCTTGAAGTGCCTTTATGGTTTCACTCACTAAAATCAGGGAAAAAAGTGAAAATGAAAAACAATTTAAGCAAGAAATGTGTTGGACTTAATAAACAATAGTGAGATGGAGAATAACAGATGTTGGAGATAAAGGATTCTTGGGGCACCTGGGTGGCTCAGTGGGTTGGGCCGCTGCCTTCGGCTGAGGTCATGATCTCAGGATCCTGGGATCGAGTCCCACATCGGGCTCTCTGCTGAGCAGGGAGCCTGCTTCCCTCCCTCTCTCTGCCTGCCTCTCCATCTACTTGTGATTTCTCTCTGTCAAATAAATACATAAAATCTTTAAAAAAAACAACAACAACAAACTAGAAACCTGTTTAAAAAAAAAAGAAAAGAAAAAGGATTCTTGGGGTTTGGTATTTAACTGATCAAAGGTAAAGGGGAAGGAAATGACTTTTATATTACTGACAGAGAAAACCGAGTGAAAGTTGGTAACTGTTTCTGCTAGAATACCAGAAAAAAAAGAGCAAGTTGAGGGTACTCAGATTTTTTTTCTTCTTTCTTCTTTCTTCTTTCTTTTTTCTTTCTTTTTTTGGTACTTACAAAGTGTGATGAAGTGTGTTTTGCCAATAAAGAATTCACTGTCTAGTTGGAAGTTGAAGCATATCTTTAAATTACTTTTTTTAAATTGTGAAATGGCTTAAAAAAGATATCAAATCAATGGGAAATAAACATTACGGGGGAAAAATATACCAGCTACTTCCTAGAAAAGAGTAAAAGTCAACACTGTAATTACTGTATTACCTGGAGCCAGATACTCCACTACTCTGAGCTTGAGTTTCCAAATGGCATTAAATATTCTTGTTGTTTTGACATATTGACACAGGAAAGCTGTTGCTAGATTGTCTTGAACTCATTAGGCCTTATTGAAGACTCTTTATGTTTGGCAGAATCCCAGTTTACACCAGGAAATTTCTTCTGTTACATAACTAAAAGACTAGAGATCCTGGGATAGAGAGGTAGAATGTGAGGCAAGGCTCCTCAAAATAGTCCGTTACTGAAATAAAAGAGCAAGTTATAGATAGGCAAAAAATATTTTATATTCTCTCTCTAAGCATGCACACAGTATTTCTTTCAGATTTTTTCCATATATTTGTGAGTGAGTATTCCTACAGCTTTTAATAAGAAGGCAAACAACCCAACATGTAAGAGCAAGACTGAAACAGACTCTTCACAAAGAACATACTTAAGATATAAGATAAAAGTATATATGAAATGCTATATTCATAGAGTTATATTCATTCATCTGAGCAGTAAGAAGAAATGAATTACTGACACATATAGCAACTTTGATGAATCTCAAAAGCATTATGTGAAGTGAAAGAAAGCAGACAAGAAAGATTATATACTGTATGATTTTATTTATATAACTTTTTAGAATAGGCAAAATTAAGCTATAGTGAACAAATGATGAGTCATTTCCTGGGAACAGGGGTGGTTTTGGTGATTTATTGCAAATGTGCATAAGTTTTTGTGATGATGACAATGTTTGATTGTGGTGTTGGTGTGGTTACAAAAGTACATTTTTAAGATTGCCCAAGATGTATATGGGTATATTCAAGACATATTTATTGTGTATGATTTATAAATCAATAAATTGGTATTTAAAAAGTTCAAGTTATTAATCTACCACTCTTTGGGAAAAAAACATCGAATAGAGAAACCACTCTTATCTAACTGTAGTTAGATATATCTATCAAAAAATGAAGAGCGAATATATACACAAATATAAACAAAATGAAAAATGACAGAGGGAAATAAATCCTTTATTTAAAAAAAAACATTTTATTTATTTGTTTGAAAGAGAGAGAGAATGAATGAGAGCAAGCATAAGGCCAAGGGTGGGGAGGAGCAGGAGGGGCAGAGGGAGAGGGAGAAGCAGCCTCCTGACTGAACTGGGAGCCCAAAGTGGGGCTCAATTCCAGGACTCTGGGATCATGCCATGAAGCTGAAGGCAGATGCTTAACCAACTGAGACACCCAGGTGCCCCTGGAGATAACTATTTTAAAAAGATGAAATTAACATCATAAAAGGTTATTTCACATGAGTTACAGATACATATTTGAAATCTGAAGTGAAAATACAATTGGCTATAATTGACCCTACCTGTGATAGAAGGGTCTGATGACTGATTATCATATAAAAAAAGGATGGGGCACCTGGGTGGCTCAGTCCATTGAGCTTCAAACTCTTGGTTTCAGCTTGGGTCATGATTTCTGGTTGTGGGATGGAGCCCCCCCCCACTGGGCTCTGTGCTCAGCGGAGTCTGCTTGAGTTCCTCTCTCTCTTCCCCTCCCTTTGCCCCTCTTCCTTTGCCTCTGCCCTGCTCACTCTGGCTCTTGTACTCTCTAAAATAAATAAATAAGTCTTTAATCAAATTTTAAAATATTTTAAAAAGTTAAAGAATCCAAAGAACTACCTCTTAAAACTAGACATTAACATAGGGAATTTTACCAGTTCTTTAATATTCCTACTTAAATTCTTCTAGGGTATAGAAATAAAAAAAGAAGAAGAAAAACTTCTATATATTTATCTGAAACAAATGTAATGTTTAAAACAAAACCTGATAAAGATAAGAAAAGAAAGCTGGAAAAGTTGTTTCCTTTATGAATATTGATTTAAGAATTCTAAATAAACTATTTGCAAACAGAATTTTCCAACAACATATTGAGAAAATATTTCATCATGACCAAATTACTTTTATTCAAAGGGTCAAAGAATGACCCAATATTAGAGTACTGAGGCAAGTAATCATACATGGGTCTCTATAGATATATTTAACAAAATTCAAGACAAAAGAGGAACAAATGAACTTATTTGTATATCAAAGGAGGACATACTTGCATAGAAAAAATTAATTTAAGAAATTGCAACATGTTTTTTTGAATGTACACCCTTAATAAAATATGTACTAAGAATAAAAAGAAATACAATGGTATCTTGAACTTTATTAAGTTGTTAAAACAACTTACCACTACTAAAGCAGTGATTTTGGTTTAGACATTTTGAAATTATTTTGTGGTGCAGGATAAAACAGGTAGGTAAATTTGGTATGAAAAAAGCAGAGGAAGAGCACTGTGGCATTGGATTTGAATTTTTGTTCCCATGAATGATTAAATGTATGTAATTAAGTGACAGCGAGGGCCAGAAGCAATGTCACATCAATAGTTACCATTATACTCTTCTCCTAGATCTTGACTTGTCAACAGCATTCCTTATTAAAATGAACCTGGGATCCTTGGAGATATAACTGAAAGTACACCTTTGGCAGAGTAAGTACAACACAACTTGAAACCTCTTGCTACAGTCAAAAGCAAAGAAGTGTCCTGTATTGAGGGCACAGATCAAAATGGCCCAGAATTCAGCTTATCTGGATTTCTATTGTCCAAAGTTGGGATGACTTGATTATTAAAAGTGAATAATGATGGTTATTAAAAATAATGATGATAATACCTATAAATAGGAAGTTTCATTCACTTAAAAAAGATACAATTAGGTGAATGATGACAGATTGATGATTGATAAAAAGTTTAGAATAAGGAATCTTATCCTAAGGCTTTTGTTTTTGTCATCATCGTAGACAAGAAAGACTATCACAGAATAATGAGACAGACTTGTACATTTAAAACCTATTTTTGACTGTTATTAGTTCTGTGATAACATCTCTTGCTCTCTTATTCTACACCTGTCAAATGGGGGGATTAAAAGTACCTCACTCACGGTAACACTGTGAAGATTACCCAAGTTCACACATGTTAAATCACTTAGACTAGCAGGTAACATGTAATAAGCACTCAGTAAGAATCTGTTATTACCCTTATTAATAGTATTGTTAGAGACTCATACCAAGATTTCTGCTTTTATTGAAAGTTGTTGCTTTCACCAAGTTTAAAGTCTGATTTTCTGCCCACCACATTACTTCATCTTACAAACCCTATATAAGTTTTGTATATTCTGGAGAGAAATGGCTAAGGACAAATTAGGGGGTCTTTGTCAGTAGCTCCAGTTAGAGACCCTCTTTGGACAAGACCTATGTTCAGGTTGGCATTAGACTCATTTATCTTGGTTTTCTCTTCTTTACTGCATATATACTTTCGATATGCTAACCATGCAATTCACTATTCTAGTGAGGATTTCATGGTAGATCAGAGACAAGAGCCTGCTGTCAAAGACCTATGTGTGTGGAGAAGATAGACCACGAACATACAAGTGCATTTAGACTTAGTACTACAATATGAGGTACCGATAGTTCCAGAAAGTAAAAAAGAAAATTTGGGTTCAATTTTCTTTTTTACTTTCTGGAACTATTTTCAGGTAAATCACAGAGTACTCTCAGGGAAAGTTACATGTGAGACCAAATGAGATGTGTCATAAATATTTGGCTAAAAATATTCTTAGTAGAGAGGGCTGTAACATCAAGAAAGTGAGGCAGGATCCCATTTGGGAGTATTCAAGGAGCCAGAGTGGGGATGAGGGAGTGGGTAGAATATGAGTAAAGAGAAGTACATAGGGACCTAGATTTCACACATGTATCATTAGAAGGACTTCAGATGGGAAGACTTGTGTATTTAGCAAGGAATGGCATCATACAATTTACATTTTGTAAGTATGATATCAGTTGTCCCAGATGAGAGAAGAACAAATGAAAACAGAATAGTTAGAAGTCTGTGGCAGGGGAGCAGGTGGGAGACATGCTTTAGAGCAGGGGGTGGTAAGCAGACATGGAGAGATTGGGTTGTGGGTATACAGCAAAGGGAAAGCTGAAAGGATGTGCTGACAGAGTGGACGTGTATCTGTGTGAAGGAATAAGAGAAGTCATGGATGGCTCTAAGGTATTTGGTCTGTGCAACCAAAGGGATGGCGGCGCCATTTACAAAAATGGGGAAAACTGGGGATGGAGCAGGTTTGTGGGTGGTGGTGTAGGTGGAAAATTAAAAATAACTGTTAGTCATCCAAGCAAAGGTGGAAAGAAGCAGTTGGACACATGATGCTGAAATTCAAGGCAAAAGTCTAAGCTACTGATTTAAATTTGGAAACATGACTGAAGAGGAAGTATTCCAATTGATTTATGGAAATTACCCCGGGAGTGTGTATAATGTGGTTAGAAGAGAGGAGCAGGCATGAGCTGTGGTGTGCTCAATCTTTTAGAGGTGGAAAAGACAAAAATAATCCAGCAAAGGAAATAGAAAATGAGTGGCCAGTGAGGTAAGGGGGGGAGGTTTGGAACATGTGCCGTTCCCCCACAAATGAAGAATCTGCTTAAGAAATGGGAATGATTGAGTATGATGGCATTGCTCTTCAGTGAAAAAAATATGAAGGCTGAGAATTTGCCCATGTACCTGGTTTCTACTAGGAGCAGAGTAGGTTCCAGTGAAAAAAAGGAGTTGAGAAATGGGGACAATAAATACAACCTTTTAAGGAGTTTTGCTATAAAGAGAAACATAAGGGGTAATTATAGAAGAGGAATAGGAGGTTAAAAGGGAAGATTTTCTTTTAAGATCAGAGATACTTCACTGTGTTTGAATGGCAGTGGAAGAAATCTAGCAGGGAGAGAAAAGATGATGATACATGGACAAGAACAGACAATGTTAGAGAAATATCTTTTTAAATGAGGAGGGGTTCTGCTGTTTCAGGGAGGGGTGGGCTTGAACTAATGTCAGGAAGGTTAGCAGAGTAAATGGTACATATAAGGAAAGGCAGGCTAGGCTGTAGGCTAAGGAGGGAGGACAGGAAACTTCTCTCTCTTCTCTTCTCTTCTCTTCTCTTCTGCTTCCTTCCCTTTTCTCAATAAAATAAGTAGCAGGGTCTTTGGAAGAGAGAGAAGAGGTGATGCAGAACAATGAAGATTTTAGAAAAGAGGAAATCATGTGGAATTGTTGCTACCTTCCTCTCCACTATTTAGACATATATATTTCTTAAAACTTATTTATTTACCAATTTAATTTTAATACAGAAGAAAATGAGAGGAAAAAAAGGTCTGGGTAACATGCAATGACAGAGTTGAAATTGCCAAAGTCTGTTGAAAGCAGAGGTCTTGGAACAAATGCAGATTCCATTGGAAGGTCCGAAGAAGCCATTGTGAGACTTGGATATGTAACTGTTAATCTACAAATGGTTAAAAATCATTGTATGAGAAGAATTGGATATAGCCCTTGAGAAATAGGGTGAGTTTTATGTATATAGTTTCTTGATTATAAATGAATATGAAAGCATCACAGAAATGGTTATATGAAAAATTTTTATAATTCCCTCCTTATTATAAATGTGTGTATATACACAAATACATTATATATATCCTCTCTTTATTACCAACCAGAGAATATGAGATTGAAAGATAGATTTCCTCCATAAAAAAAATGGAAGCAACACATGAATATGGATGGTATCATAAATAAGGAAGGATCCATGGCTCAAAGGATAAGAATCTGGATCCTACCTAAATGTATCCTAAGCTGACTTTCCCTCTCTCACGTCTGTGCTTTCGTATTTTCTCCTCTCTGCCTGCAATACCCATCTTTGTTTTCTTGCCTATGGAACTGCTGCTGCTTCTTCAAATTCGAAGTTAAGCTTTGCCTTGTCTTCATTTTCTTCTTACTCTTAACAAACCCTAGGGGCTCTTTCCTCCAAGTTCCTGCTGCTTCCACAGTAGCGTTTATCACTTTGCTTTAGAACTGTTGGTTTGCAAGTCTGTTTAACCCATGATGCTGTGGATTCTTTGAAGGCAGGGACTAAATCTTTTCATTTCTGAATCATCATTTTTTAGATTAGTGCCTGGCAAGTTTTGAATGCATTTTACAAACAAGGAAAAATAAGATCTAGAAGAATGCATGTAACTTAAGCAAGCTAGTTGTAGTACAAGACAAGACCATGGTGTTTTTCTTGCTCAGTTGAGGTCACTTTTTATTTTTGCTTCATCTATTTGTTTTTAGAAAGGGCGACATTTACACCCGGAAATGGTGGTAGGAGAGCAATGGTGCTTTAGTGCACATCCAAAAGGATAAGTGCTCCCCCTTGTGGCATCTCTGGGAGGTGGAGGTGGAAATTACCATGGACTCCTACTAAATTCCAGCTAAGAAACAGGATGGATATTTTGCTGGGAGTAAAAAATTGTGCCCTCCAACCTTTGTTCCCCCAGGAGGAAGTTAATGGGAAGACATTTCCTTTCTTCACATCAAGCAAAAAATATCTTTCCAACGGCCATATGAGAAGGTTCCTTAGGCAGATACTGTCATCTGTCTTATCTGATGTAAGCCCTCACTACAACACTGAAGCAGGTTCTCATTCTCATGTCCTAGAGGAGAAAACTGAGGTTCAGAAAGTTAAAACAATTATTCTAGGGGTGTGTAGCCTGGAACTCAGATCTTTGAAATCTATGTAGTGCAATTTCCACCACATGGTGCTGTCCATTTAGGTAGTGGAAGAGTGGGAAGCTACAAACCCAGCAGCTATCCTTGTTACCAGAATTATGTTAGCTACCAAGTAAGCATAAGCTGCTGAATCTTGGCTGACAGTGCAGAAATCAAAGCCCCCTTTGCTTGCATAAGGACTCCATGTGTTCAAAATATTGGTTGAAGAGAAGGGGTACTGAGGCCAGGAGCTGGAGGGGAGGTGGCAGAGAAGTGCAGGTATTTCTCTCTCTTATCCACAAGCTCAGACTTCATGGGTAGCCAGCAATGATCCCAATACTTTGCCCAGAACAAAGGTCAGAGAAGAGGGGAACAAATCTTCAAGCTGCCTCAGAAAGGTACCAAAGTCCAGTCTGAAACATTTTTCTTTTCTAAGACTCGATACATTCTTTTAACCAAGACAATAGCTTGGGGACATGAAGCAGCCCATGAGGGACCGTTTAGAAGGACTGGATACTGTCCCTAGTAGAGGAAGCAATATTAGCTTTGATTTGATGAATGCTTTCATAACCTTCTCTTCCCTCCTTCTCAAGACTCTTCCCCTTAATAGATCCAGTAAACATCCAAATCACCACCACAGCATACTAACACATTTCCATATCTTGAACCCCTGCAAGGCAATGATTAAAATAATAGCTAACACCTATATAGATCACTCATTATGTGCTAAATGCTTTACCAGCATGATTATCTCATTTTATCTTCACAGCAAACCATATTATACTGACCAAGAGAGGCTCTAGAGTTTAATGGACTTGTCCAAGGTCACAGTGAATAGTTGATAGAGCTAGGGTTGAAAGCAAACAGCCCGACCCTGTGCTGTGGAATCATTGCCTGAAGGTCTAATTGTAAATAGCCGATCTCCTGAGTTTCAGAGAGACTGAGTTTCCACCTATTGGGCTGCTCCTCTGGTCTACTCAGCACGCTGAAGATGGTGAAACAGAGAACAGCCGAAGCTTCTCTTTTCCCAGTCTATACACCCAGTCAAATTGCTGAGGAACAGCCCATGATCTAGACAGCCGTGTGTTTCTGAAGAAAAATGAAAGCAATTAAAATTCTCACCTGGAGTTAAGATTGTAAAGAGATTTTATAAATGACAAAATTTGTAGAGAAATATGGGTGACTGGATGCTACTTGGGATTCTGATGTTAAGGTTGATCTATTGTTGATGACTAGTTTGTTTTGACTGTCAACTTTACATTCAAGAATTCATGGATTGTCTCTTTACGGCTTTCTGGAGGTTGCTATTTCTTTCTTTCTTTCTTTTTTTTTTTTTTGGTACTAATATTATGATATTTTAATTCCAGTATAGTTAATGGTGTTTTATTAGTTTTGGGTATACAAGATAGTAAATCAACAATTCCATACGTCACCCGGTGCTCATCGGACAGTTGTACTCCATAATTCCCAACAACTAATTGCCCCATCCCCCAACCACCTCCCATCTTACAGCTATCAGTTCGTTCTCTATCGTTAAGAATCTGTTTCTTGGCTTGTCTCTCTCTTTTCTTTGCTTGTTGGTTTTTTTCTTATATTCCACACATAAATGGAATCATATGGTATTTGTCTTTCTCTGACTGACTTATTTCACTTAGCATTCTAGTCTCTAGCTCTATCTTTTTTATGGCTGAGTTATATATATATATCTATCTATATAGATAGATATATATATATTACAACTTCTCTTATCCATTCTTCAGTTGAAGGACACTTGGGCTATTTCCATAATTTAGCTGTTGTTAATAATGCTTCTATAAACATCAAGGGGCATGTATCCCTTTGAATTATTATTTTTGTATTTTTGGTAAATACTCAGTAGTGCAATTACCAGATCATAGAGCAATTCTCTTTTTAATATTTTTACTATTTTTCACAGTGGCTGCACCAGTTTGCATTCCCACCAACAGTGCACACGTGTTCCTTTTTGTCCACATTCTTGCCAACACTTGTTGTTTCTTGTGTTGTTGATTGTAGCCATTCTGACAGGTGTGAGGTGATAGCCCGTTGTGGTTTTGATTTGTATCTCCCTAATGGTGAGTGAAATGGAACATCTTTCATGTGCTGCTGGTCATCTGTTTGCCTCCTTTGGAGAAATATCTGTTTATTTCTTCTGCCCGTTTTTAATTGGATTATTTGTTTTTTAGGTGTTGAGTTGTGCAAATTCTTTACTTGTTTTGGATATATCATCTTCAAATGTCTTCTCCTATTCCATAGGTTGTCTTTTAGTTTTGTTGATTATTTCCTTCACTGTTCAGAAGCTTTTTATTTTGTTGCAGTTCCATATCTGCTTTCTTATTTCGCTAGAAGCCATGTTATCCAGTACTGCCCTGTGCCAGCCTTATTAACACTTCCAGTATTGACCTTGATGGTTGTGTGTGCCTCTTGTTACCTGGTCAGTGGAAACTTGCTCCATTGTTGAGCATCAGATGCTCCAAACTCTCTCCTCTCATCCTCACTCTGAGGATGAGTCACTATGCATGTAACAAAGTCCAACAGGAAACAAAAGAATTGGAGAAGAATCCTCC
Source organism: Neogale vison (assembly GCF_020171115.1). NCBI lineage: Eukaryota > Metazoa > Chordata > Mammalia > Carnivora > Mustelidae > Neogale > Neogale vison. The sequence continues at coordinate 136,508,397 of NC_058097.1, forward strand.
CCAATCCATATGTTAGCCAGGGTGAAAAACAGGCTTCATCAGTAGGGGAGGGAGTAGGGGCAGGATTTGGGATCACCACTACCTCCCACAGGGCTTGCTACAACCAGAGGATAAGGGAGGAGGACAACGTTGAAGTCAGAACTTCAATATTTGATCTCTTAAGTAGGGATAATAATACCTACCTAGTAGCAATGTTGTATGGTAAGAGGAGTGACAGTTGGCTCATTGCCACTCCTGTAATTTTAGAGTCTATAGACTAGGGGGCAACATGAGGTAGATGGATGGGAGCAGGCATATGGGTTTGTGTCCTAATTTGCACCATTGAGTACCTCTGTGAATTTGCAGAGCTTTTTTTCAATTCCATATTCACAGTTGTCTCATCTGTAATACAGATTTGAAGCTACCTACCCCATGAAGTATAGAAAAAAGGCAGCGTATACAAGCAGCTGCCATTCGGACTGGCATACATATTCCAAACCCTTTCATTTTTTCCACTAGAGCTCCCATTATCCTTGATTTCTAGATACCAAAGAATCAGATGGGAAGAGGAGACTGCCCCCACAGGGGCCCTTGTCTTTTACCCACTCCTTGAGCATAGGGTAACAATAGCAACTACAGCTACAACCAGATTTCTAAGATGATGGCTTTTTTCCCTGCTGCCGCCCCTGCTGCTATTCTGCTATTGTTTATTGAGCACTACTACGTGGCACGTGTAAAGGGTACTGTGCTGTGCATTTTACCTACATTATTGATCTTAATCTCAGTATATCGGGTTTCTATGAAGTCTTTATTGCGTGGCCTTGAAAAATATCTCTTCCATTCCAGCCCAGAATGTTTTTAAGGCAGGGTTCCCATGTGAGGCCCACATTAGGAAGCAAGCTCCAGGGGCTCTTGGAGAATAGGACTCAGCTGTGCATCCTTCCTTTTTACCGTGTCAGCCACAGACCCTCTGACAGGTCCCTCTCTGACTAATTTCACTGTTCCCTATCCTAACCATCATGGGCTCCTTTCCATAGGGTTTCACTGCAGCGTTTTGCAGGCAAGCATAAATCTCCAAATCCTTAGGTTTTCAGTCAGGTAGAACAAACCCTCAGCATTGCTTTTCATGCTGTTAGTCATTCTCAAGCGGTTCCTTTCCTTTTGTTCCAGTCATTCTAAATGCTGAAAAACAGCAGAAACAAAAAGCAATCATGAAGCCACACCCTTGCATATCACTAGTAGAAAATAAAACAATATCCATTTTTATTCTGTTGAACACGTACTCTCTCTAAACAAAAGACATTGATGAGCTAAAAGCAAATTAAGTATGCCTTCCTCAGTTCTGCTTTAGACAGATAAGCAAGGACAATTAATATCAAGGCTGTTTTCTTCTTTGTTCCCATTTTCTATCCCTGTTCCTAATCCATATTCCCAGAGGTATCTGAGATTAGATAACCATTCAAGATTCCCTTCTGGATTATTTTTGGTACTTAGTGAAAGTTTATTTCTAATAGGCATTCTGATGCATATATTAATAGATTTATAGAATATCAGAACTAGAAAGAATCTTAGATATAATAAGCTCTTTCTGGAACAACCCACTCATTTTGCAAGTGAGGAATCTTGAAACCCTGAGAACTTTGGGATTGTGCGTGCTTTGGCAATTCAGAGGGGATCTTCCTTATAACCCAATATTCCCTTCTCTGCACACTTGGCTCTTGGAAAAAAAAATCAAATTCTTCCATGATGTAGTAGAGCAACAATACTTCGACTGACTCAGCTTTCTTTTTTCAATACTCACTGGGGCACAGAGGCAAGGCAGAAAGGTAGAGACTATACTAAACAAAATTAAGAAATAATACTATTTTTTCAACACAAAGTGGTTTTAAAAACCATATTGCTTCTTACCTGGCTGGTTGGAATTTGCTATATGTGTAATTCCTATCTCAGGGACCTGGGTCTATAGTCCAAACGATCCAGACTATTTTGGTGGACCTGGCAATTTTTCTTTTCTACACTTCCCTCCCAGAACCTGGAAAACATGCTGCCAGACATATCAGCTTTCCAGGCTTAAAAATATTTTTAACAGAAACCTTAGCTGGAAAACAACCCAGTTTAAGACCCAACGGCTCCTTACCCTGCTTTGTGCCCACCATTTCCCTCCCTGTTAATTACCAACAGTCCTGGCTCCAGTCTCTTCCCTTCTGATGTGGTGGCTTCTTCTGCTGCTGGTCCCATCTACTGATACAGATGCTGAAATGTGCCCCCTTGGTGTCCTCCCAAGGAGCAGAATGACATGGTGACTCTTTCTGTTCCTGCCCCAGTTGAGAAGTGTAAAGCTCCTGGGTGATCATCAACTTCATGCATCAATGAGGGTCAATCTGAAGGTTTTTACTTACCTGCTCCATGCCTGTTGGTGACCAGATGTCCATACTAGAAGCTGATGAGGCCCAGAGAGGGAAGGTGATTTGACCTAATGAATAGCAGGGCTAGGATTAGGGTGGGAATTTCTGATTCTAAGACCAGTGATGTCCCTTCTCTCAGGTAAATGTTGCAGGGTTTGAGACACCTTAAGGAAGAAAACTGTGGAAAAGGAGCGAAGAAAGAGTGTTCCCCTGGCTCTTTTGACCTGGACCAGAGCTAAGCACGAATGGGGGCAGTTTCCAAAGCAAAGTCTCTTTCCCAAAAGACAGTATGTTTTATTAAAGAACAAAAGATGGAATTGGACAGTCTATGCTTGAATGTCAGCTACCTACTATCTGACCTTGAGAAAAATTGCTGAACCCCTCTGAGCCTTGGTTTTCTAATCAATACATGAGAACTACAGTATCTATACCATGAGGTCTTTTCAAAGGGCTAAATGATATATTGTGCATAAAAGACCTGGAAAAGCATCCACAGGCATAGGCCAAGGTAATAATCATTAACATCAAGACTAGTCTTGCTGTATTTTTATTCTTATTTATATTTTAGAATTTTTTAGCTATCCTGCCATCTCAATTATTTTTTTTTTTAGAAAACATAACTCTTCCTAACAAGGAGTAGTTTTTAACAGCACATGATTTCAAATTGGATACAGATTAGAGGTACAACGTTTATTATATATATTACTTTCTGAAAGTCTAGCTTCTGCAAGGCACAGTCTTTGAACCTGTAAAATGGGGGTAATAATACCCCCCTGATAGAGATGGGCCTCTTTTGAAGATTAAATTAAATTGAATGATACTGTAAATTTTAATGAAAGCAGAAGCCCTATCTTATACAATGTGGTGTTCCTTGAATCTGACAATGTACCTGCCATATAATTAGTTTCAAATGAAAAATCAATAATACAGGCAATATAAGCTTTTAATGCAGTGTCTTATACATACTAAGTGAGAGATACATCTGTCTTTCTCCAGTTAAAATACATGAAGATGAAACGGAATTGCAAAGCCATTTAATACCTTCTCACAATAGAAATCAGTCTGGAATAGCCTATTGGATTACCAAGATGTCTCCTTAATAGCTCTGACAACTTTATTCTCAATAAATAAATCACAGGGAGATAAATGTCAGGGAAGGTGGTTAATAGCTGATCCTGGGCTCTCTTGTAGAGACCCCCAGAGAGGAAGAGTAGCTCCTAATGTTTGGAAATTCTAGGTGGGTAGACAGCAAAGTAAGAGATGTAAAGGGCTGTGAATCGGGCACCTAAGAAACTGTGAGGAAAGTAAAAAGGATGAGGTTCTTAATACCCAGCCTTAAATCCTGCCTTGGAACTCAGGCAAGTCGCATTTTTGGGTATCAGTTTCCCCACTTATAAAATAGGAAAAATGGTACTTTTCAGGGCTATTATGGTGGTTAAATGTGATCAGTAAAATACTGGATGAAAGTAAGGAGTTATTCCTTGAAAATAAAATTGTATCATAGAACTTTGCTTTCTCTGCTGAGGTTCTGTTCATTTTTTGGTCTTATTTTTTCTTAAGATTGGCCAATTTCTACTAAGTTGCCTTTAAGTTCCTAATCCTTTATTTTGAAATAACATATCTGTTGTTCCACCCAATCTACGACTTTTTCCTTCCAGATTTATGGTTTTTCAGTTCTAAAGTTTCTATTTGGTTCTTTTGTTGTTGTTGTTTTATTTTGTTTCCATTTTTTTCTGCTGAGCTTTTCCATTTGTTCTCTCTTTACATTCCTCTTTCAGTCCTTGAACAAATATACAACATCTTGTTTTAAAGTTTTTTTTCTGCCAATTATGATAACTGGATTTTCTTGAAATCTGTTTCTATTGACTTTTGTTTTTGCTTAATTTTTTTGCTTGGATTTATTTCCCTACTTCTTTGGATGTCTAGCAAATTTTTATATTGGTGTTGGGGAAGAAAAATTTTTCTTTATCCTTCAAGGTTTTCTCAGCTGGCTTAAGAATTAAGTTGACAAACAGAGTAACAGGAGAGAATTAAATTTAATACGTACCTATGAGGAATCCATTTAAACAAGAGAGATTCCGAAGTCAGTCAGGAAAAATGAGGTATATATGCCATTTTGGACAAAAGAGAAATGTGTAGCGGTCTATGGCTAAAAAGGGAAAGAAGGTAATTCACAGGAAAAATGGAAGAGTAAATATTTGATGAACAAATGCTTTCTGAGCCATATAGAAACAATGGGGGCACAGAGAAGAATTTTAACAGATTTTGCTAGCTTCCTCCCTGTGTACCCTACCCAGTGCATATTATTATACTAATGTTATCTATGGGAATAGTGAACTTCCTGGGATAGATCTCTATCCAAATTCTTTTAAGCAGTTAGTGGGAAGGTCACAGGTTCTTCCAACACTACTGTTTCTTAAAAATAATCAGGCTAAAGTAATTCACATGATACAGATAGATAGATATGGCAAGTTTTGTTCCCCTGCATTAGACATTGTTGATAATACATTGATAATACATTGTAGAAATACTGAATTATGTTGTCTGATTTTATATACATTGTATTTTTAAAAAAGTTCTGGCACACAATTAAATAATGATGGGTTTTATTGATCATATCAGATTCAGTTTTACTTTTGTTTATGGGGGCTATTTTAATTTTGTTTTTAGTCTTAGGACATGCCTCTTAACATAGGACATGGTTCTTACTAGTAAGATGGAGCACTGCAGAGATCTCCAATAGAGATCTCACCAAGGCTTCTTCACTTTAGCCTGGATTGGTACTTCCACATATTCCAGTAGTGCATGTTCTCTGCTATTTTCTTTTAGAGCTCAGCCTTGCACAAGTTCCTCCCCTCTGGGACTCACAGGATCTCACCCTTCACATATGCAGCCAGTTTTTGATAAGGTCTATGGAGCAGAGCCAGACAGACTTCTGGGTACCCTCAACTCTGCAGCTTCCTCCCTTCTGGTAGCTTACCCCAAATTCCAACTGTTGCAGAAGCCCTCTTCTCAAATCCCTGTCTCTTCAGCTCAGCAAGACTACCACACTCTGTTTGGTTTCCACCTTCCAGCTGCATGGACAGGAGTGCACCTCTAGAGTGAGAGCCCGGAGAAATGGCCTCTCCTTCTTAGTTTCTCTTATCTCTGAAACTATAGTACTGAGTTGTTGTCAATGATCCAGTTCCTGAAAACAGCTGCTTCATGTGTTTTTCTAGTTTCATAGTTGTTTATAGCAAGAGGGTAAATCTTATACAGTTACTCTTTCATGGCTAGAAGCTGGAGAACAAAAGATCTTTCTTTTTCTCTGATTATGATAGTATCTTATTCTTTAATGGATGAAATATCTTCTGTTATTTCTCTGGGGATATTAATGATTGTTTGCTTTTCTGTTTATTTAACTCCCTCCATTTTCTTTCTTTACTCGGTATGTCTTTTCCCTTTCTTTCCTTTTTTTTAATATTTATGTTAGCTCTGACTTATATTAGGGCTACCTCAAATATATAAGTAAGAGTCATTCAAAAAGCTCTTTGGAAACTCCTTTACAAGGGTGGAAGTTGTTGAATGACTTAATTCACCAGAATGTGATTAATTGGTGGAATTGGTTGCTTTATTGAAGGACCTCCAGATGTCAGTGGTGTAGGTCTATTTTTGTAAGCTGGCTAGTCATCTCAGAGAGGAGTTCCCTGAATCTGTTAATGTGAAAAGAAACATGAACTTCTGTCTTATTGAAGCAAATGTAAAGAGATGTTGTCACCTGGCAAGGTGCTCTAAGGGAAGAGTCCCATTGTGAGGGGTGCCTTATAAATATTTTCAACCAATTTCTTTACTTTCAGCTCTACCCTGTTCCCCAGTCATCAGAGTTAACCTCTGTATTTCCAATGTACTCTATAGTGCTGAGATGTGACCATCTCTCTTGCTGCACTTCTTTTGTGTATTGCTACTTCAGTAACTATTCATGCATCTACTTCCCATCTTCCAAAACTGGGCAGGTCATTCAGGTGGGCTGTTTCTTGCTTTAAAAGTATTTTTTAAAAAACCTTTTTTCAGGGACCCATGGGTAGCTCAGTGGGTTAAAGCCTCTGCCTTCGGCTCGGGTCATGATCCCAGGGTCCTGGAATCGAGCCCTGCATCAGGCTTTCTGCTTGGCAGGGAGCCTGCTTCCCTCTCTCTGTGTCTGACTCTCTGCCTACTTATGATCTCTGTCAAATAAATAAATTAAATATTTAAAAAAAAACCTTTTACAGATATTTTAGTGGGATTTCAAGAGAAGGAAGCAACAAACATGGGTCTTCAATCTACCATGTTTAACGAGAACAGTATTTTTTTTTTTTTTTTGCAGAGTGAAAGTAAGACAGTGAGGCAGAGACAAAGGGGATATAATTGAAGAATGGCCCTTTTAAAATCGTGTTTAAGCTCACTCACCCAACAGTAGGTGTGACCCATACCCATTCCTCCACATATTAGAACCTGGTCATCCCCTATCTTGCTCCAACATCTCTGGTCTTCTGTTCTATGTCCACAGAACTGAAGCAAGAAGAAGCCATTAGCTTTCAATGACCTGATCTAAACAAACACGTTATGTCCATGTCATTTATGCATACAGCTAAGAGAAGAAGCAGCAAAAAAAAAAAAAAAAGAGAGAGAGAGAGAGAGAAAGAGAGAAATAAATATTCAACAGGTGTGATAAGAACTGAAGTCATTTTCTCTGTACTTCTGAGTTGCACACTAATTCAGGTTTCCTCTGATTTGCAGAGATATATTAGTGGTAGCCTATCATTTCTAAACACAAAAACGCAATTTGCAGGGCTCTCTCTTGCCTTTCCTGACTTTATCTCAACAAAATAAACCCATTTAGAAACACCCTTGAAGCAATGTTCTTCCTGCCTCATTACAGCTACATCAACACATCAGCATTCTGGAACTGCCCCGCCTGTCTCCCTTCTCAGCCAGAGCATCTCATAGGCAATTAAATCCACTATAGCTCAGCTCTGAGACCTTGTCCTTGCTCCCTTAATGCTTTTCAATAGCTTGAAATCTAGTCATCTGAAAAACCAAACTGATAACCAGGCAGGAATCATCATTGGAGTGAGAAATGATGGAAGAACTTTGTGCACCACTGAGGACTGCCCCATTAGAATGTGGCCCTGGATATGAAATGAGCCTTTTTAGCACCCACTTGAGAGCAGCCGTGACTTTCTACACTTGGGTGCTCTGTTTGTGTTTCAAATAACAGGGATGGAGAGTGACATTTAGCTGCTGCTCAGGGACTCATTCTGTCCTTTGCCATTTCATGCCGGCATTGTTTAAACGTTTGTCACAGCATCCAAGAAGCAAAGGAAAAATCAAAGCCTTGAATGTAAGGCACTCAGTGGTGACATCTGGAGTCAGCAGTCAGCTTTCGGCTCTCCACCTCTTCACCCACTAGCTCTGCTTCCCCTGCAGGTCCCAGCATGCTTATACATCCAAAATACATGTAATGCCCGAGCTGTCTAAGGCTCCTTCTCCTAGACCCCTTCCTAGACCACCTGGAGAATGCCACAGCTGGAAGGGATGGTGGAAATCATCTTATCCAAGTCTTCCGCTTTACAGAATAAAATAAGTAATAAGAAATGCCTCTTTCTAAAATAGCAGAGCACACTTATGCGCTGGGTAAGGCAGGAATTTGGACTTCTAGTTCAGGGCTGGGATTTTGATGAAGCTGAGTAAGGCACCCACCCCAGGCATAAAATGTAAGAGGGCACCAGTCAATTTGGTGAGCAAGATAACTAATGTTTTGGTGCAATATTTTTAAGAAATAAAACGAATGCAAAAAATGCTAGGGTGAACAAAATACCAGAATTTTAAATAAAGGAAGGATCCAACAGGACTAGGGTTAGGGTGAGGCAAGTGTGGCAGGGCTGTACAAGTACAGAGTTGGACCTAGTTTTTATAAAATGTTGATATATTGTTCTTTTTGATTGTGCATTTTCATTTTTAAAATATTCAATTGAAGTGTTATTTCTCTACATTACTGATATTTTGGGGGTCCCCTTAAATTTTGCTCCTACGATGAATGTCTTGCTCACTAATTCCACCTCCGGCTCTGTTCTTATTCTCGAACCTGTTCTCTGTCTATGTCTCTGTTCTAAGTCTATTTCCCTGCCACTTCCCTGTCCATCTTCTCACGTTGAATTTTTTTTTGTTATAGCTTTTTTAAGATAGAACAGACATATAACATCGTGTAACTTTAAGAAAGGATACAATGTGAAGATTTGATACATTAATATATTGTGAAATGAATAAAACAACAGGGTTAGCACCTCCATCACCTCACATGATTACTATTTTTTTTTTTTGCATGCACATTTAGCACCTACTCTCTTAGCAATTTTCACTTATACAATACAGCATTGTTAACTACTGTCACCATACTATATGTTAGATCTCCGGAACTCAGTCATCTTTTAGCTGGAAGTTTATACCCCTTAACCAACACCTCCCCACGTCTCCTATCGCCCAGCTTCTGGCAACTATCATTCTACTCTCTGTTTCTATAAGCTCAGCTTTTTTGGGATCCACATATAAATGATGACATATAGTATTTGTCTTCTTCGACTGACTTATTTCACATAACAAAATGCCCAAAAGGTCCATCCATGTTGCAGGATTTCCTTCTTTTCTGTAACTGAATATTCCATTGAATATGTATACCGTATCTTCTTTATCCATTCATCTGTAGACAGACACACTGTTTCCATATCTTAGCCATTGTGAATAATGCTGCGATGAATACAGAAGTCAGAAATAAATCTCTTTGAGTTCCTGATTTCATTTCCTTTGGATACACCCAGAAGTGAAATTACTGGATATGATAGTTCTATTTTCAATTTTTTTTAAGAAAACGCCATTCTATTTTCCACAGTGGCTGCATCAATTTACATTCCCATCAGCAGTGCACAATGGTTCCTTTTTCTCCACATCCTTGTCAACATTTATCTTGTATTTTTGATAATAGCCATTTTAACAGATGTGAGGTGATATCTCATTGTGGTTTTGATTTATATTTTCCTGATGATTAGGTATGTTGAACAGCTTTTCATGAATCTACTGTATGCCTTCTCTTGATCCTAAAACACACTAGGCTGGATGCTGCAGCCTCCATTTTACTTTCCCAAGGACATTGCTCAATGCTCATTGTGATTTCTCCCAGGCACATAGATTTCAGCCAGCTTTCTGCACATGCTCATTAGCTGTCTGCCAAAGCTTGCTCTTGGAGTCCTGAGAGCATACATAGGAAACCATTTATGGGTACAGGGTATATGGATGAAGCATGCAGAATGTTGGGAGTACCCATGAGCCAACTGGCAGATTTAAGGGAAAGGCATCCCAATGGCTCATGGATAGGCCTCTTGCTGGAGTCTGTAATGTGGTTAGTAGGATCCTTGTCCCTTTTATACTTTCTGAGCCCTGTCTGTTCTCCTAGTGGCTTATTGCCTCCCCCACCAGCCATGCAGCTCACAGCTCAGCACTCTAGATGAGCCAAGAGAGAACGGGACCTCTTTGGCAGCATCCCGTATAGCTGGGGAGACCATGTGCTTACTCACAAACTCTCACTTTCGCCCACTGGAGAAAATGGAGACTGAGAAGGGCTCTCTTGGCTCTGGGCTGTGCCATCTTGGGCTAGGGGCGATATAGCTAAGGTCAAACTTTCTCTTACCTTTTTCAGTGTACCCAATGTTAGATCTTTTTTTTTTTTTTTTTTCCTTTTTCTCTTCAGTGGTATGCTAGAGCTACCCCACTGGACTCCTGGACTCCACAGAGGATCTCTTATCTGTGTTAACAGTTGAAGTTAGTGTTCTCCAGGGGCTCCTGGATCATAGCTGAATGAGAATAAAGCCCATTGAGGGTGCACAGCTGGGACCAAGGTCTATATGCCTATTACATACTGCATAGGAAAATAAGATTCCTCTCAGGTCCCTTGACACATGGTGCTGGATCCCGTAGCTCCCACAGAGGTGCTCTTGTCTATGGATGGGTGCCCAGTTATTGTCATTGATGAACGGGGGAGAGTTATAGACATCTTCTCTGGCCTTTTTGCAGACATCAGTTTTCTTTGAAACGTCTTGATTCTGCCTACATTGGTCTGGCAACTTTCACTCTTCCTGCTGAACATGGAACTACATGCTTATTTGGACTTGGCTTATTATGTGGGTTTCTATGTCGATTGGTACTCCTTTATTAAATCCCAGCCCTCCTAAGAACCAGAATTTCTTCTGCTTCTCTGGCCATGCCTGCATATGAGCTTACAGTCTCTAAACCCTACACTAGTGTTACCACAGGAAAAAAGCCAAATTGCCAGTTCTAAAATCAGTCACCTTTGTGCTGGACCATGCTAATTTATGGTATAGGGTAAAGAAACAGAAAAGCAAACATGGAAAATAAAATGTGTGTTAGAAATGTATCAGCTCTGTACTAAAATTCTAATATCCAATACCTTGGATAAATACAATATCCAATACCTTGGATAAATACAATTTTCCAGCACAGATGTAGCCATGAAATCTATTTCTAGACACCTTGGTCTGTAGTTGCATTATACTGATTTGTCTTTTTGGTTGATCAAAATTTTAATAATTGAATAATAATAATAGTTAACTTATAAATTAAAGACTTTATGAAATCATTTCTGTTCAAGGCCTGAGTCTTCTTCCTTCATGCCTAGCATGACTTTAGATATATAGCTGTGCAACATGCAGCATTCAAAAAATCAGTTTTTTTAAATGGTTAACCTGCTGGTGAAGTCATCATGATCATTCCTATTTTAACAAATGCTAACCTTTGGAATTCAGGATACCTTTTGTATATGACAGTTTTCCCTCAGGCACTGTACGTGGGTCTATTTGTCTTGGAGAGGGAATGCCCAGCTTAACCAAAGGATGGTGACGGTCACATGACCTGAGACCTTCTAGTGCAATTGAAGAATGGCAAGTAGGAAAAGTCCTTTCCATCATACTTTTAGTATTGTTAATATAATTTGAATTAACTTTTCTTCTTCTCTCTCACTACCAAAGGATTCATGTCAAACAATGTCCATTGGAAAAAAGATAAATAGGGAGTCAAACAGGCCTACACATTTCCTTATGATACTGATGAGACATGACCTTATAGACAGGTTTGGTATCTGTCTGGTGTCAAAGTACAAAGTACAAGACTAATAGGAGAAGAGTTGTTGCCAGAAGGTATTGGTTAAGATATTATTTCAGCTCTTTTTTTTTTCAATTTATTTATTTTCAGAAAAACATTATTCATTATTTTTTCACCACACCCAGTGCTCCATGCAAGCCGTGCCTTCTATAATACCCACCACCTGGTACCCCAACCTCCCACCCCCCCGCCACTTCAATTTCAGCTCTTTTAATGGAAACTGAGGAACAGAATTTTAAGTAAGAGAGAGGTTTTTTTGTTATCATCAGAAAAGTCCTGGGTGTCTGTATTTCCCAGGGATAGGGTGTCTCTGCTCTACATATTCTTCGAGGGAACCAGATTTCTTCAATTATATAACTATGTCCTCTTCTGGGGTAGTTCTACTAGACATATGGACCATCAGCTTTTTGTTACTGGTCTTCAATAAGATAAAAAGCTCACGCCAGTATGTAAAATAACCACATAACTGAGCACACTGCTTCGCTTTGTCCTGACTTTTTTTTTTTTTCTTAGCTAGACTTTGGTAATAAAGAAAGCAGTATTTTCAATCACATTATGGTACAAGCTTTTTACCTGCTTGTGCGCTGCAGGTTTGAGTTGCACCATTAGAATGTTGTTGTCTATATCCTCGTGACTGAAGCTCGATTGCCATCACTATTTATGTGTCCTGATCTGAGGAATAGTGAAAGGATATGTGTAGGACCAACAGCTTCTAAGGACATGCCTCTGCTCCCATCTCTTTAACCATATCTTAACACCTTGCAACACCAGTCAGGATAGGAAACTAGAAAATGTAGTTGCTAACTAGGTGCTTTGTCCCCAGCCAAACCTTAAAAGTTCCAGCATTAGAAGGAAGAAGGGGAAATGGATGTTGGAGACAACTAATAGTCTCAGACATACCACATTTTAGGCATGGAATGGCTATGGTTAAAATCAGTGAGGATCTTCAAACCAAATTTATAACGTGAAAAGAAATTAAAAAGTATAGCAAGGGAGGGGGGAGTCTGTTTTGGGGAAATTAAGAAAGTACAATAAATAGAACCCCTATTTACTCTTGTGAGTTCTGAACCACTTAAGAAATAACCCAAATTAAGGCAAATGAGAGACCAAAATATCAACTTTATTACTGGAGAAGAGTATATTGTGCTTATATTTGTAGGCAAATATGTTTCCAGTAAAGAACCTCAGAATTAAGAGAGTTACTCATCCAGTGGGTAATTGTTCCACTCAACCACTAAAGGTGGTATGCTCGCCTCCTCCCTGCTGATGGTGTCAGGGCTTTTCCTATTTTGCCCACTGAAAGACTGAAATCAATCAAGAGCACATAATCTCTGCAGACAGGATCATTCCCAACAAAGAAAGGAAGAAATTGAGCTGAGGCTCATCCATTTTATTCTTTCCAATTTCTTACAAAAGAATCATCTCCTCTTCTCTGGGGAGGAAGGAGTTCAGTAGTGTTATACTTACAGAGCTTCCTCCACCTGGAAGGAAACATCGAGAGTGGAGAAGATACATTCCTTTCCTCTCACATTCTCCAGCTTTTGTTTTCTTAACAAGTAAGATGATGACCAAACTGTGATAAGACTATCTTCCTAATGTATACAGATCTGCCATTTCCCAATCCAACCTTATTTTCACTGTCATGAGGATATTTTCAAATTATTACTAATTTTCAAATAATTACTAATGCTTTGGATGTAATCCTGAAATCAGTAGTGGACAGTACAACTTCTGACCCCAGAAGGTGCTGAAATTGATCCAAAGAACACATTAATCTTATTTCAATGCCATTATTTTCTACTCCAATTTATCCAGCCATCTTGTCCCGCATTGTCAATCAGAGACTCTTCGAAGAGATCCAATAACCCTATTACGATATTCTAATAATAAAATGCCAAGAGAGAAGTACCACAGATTTAGATACAAATATTTCTCAATACAGAGTAGAAAACAAATTTTGAATATCAATCTTTTCACAGGTTAAAGTCCAAAGTCTTCAAAATTCAAAGGAATTAAATTTGGAAATCAAATTCTCTGGCCTTCATTATTTCTTCTCCAAATTCATATTCAGCTTAATCTCAACCAGAGGACTGACTCATGCCTAACTGGAGTTAAGATTCCTTCAGTAACTGAAGTCCAAAAATGGCCATCCACAGAATTGTTGTGGGTCCTTCAGGACCTTAAAAACCGAATTTGTTCAAGACCAAATCTCTTAAGAGCCTCCCATTTGAGAAGTTTAAAGATTTAATAGCACTTATATGATCATCACAGCACTGGCCTGCACCCAAGAAATTTTGAAAATGATCCAATCCCTAACCCCTAGAGAAGTTATTCTAGACAAAATTGTGTACGTAATGTTGCCAAGGATTACAGCAGAGACATGGTAGGGTCTGTATCAAAGAGGGAAGATAGAGAAAATCACTTAAAAAAAGAGATTTTATTTACTTGTTTAATATAGAGAGAGCACAAGCAAGGGGAGTGGCAGAAGGAAATGGAGAAACAAACTCCCTGTTGGGCAGAGAACCCAATGCAGGACTTGATCCCCCTGGGATCATGAGCTAAACTGAAGGTAGGTGCTTAACTCACTGAGCCACCCAGGACCCACAAGAAAAACACTTTTTATTTCAGTCTAGAAACCGTGTCAGTCATCTGGTGCCTTGTCCAAAATCCATGACCTGTGTCTTATAAACTTAACTGAGAGGTTCATCTTGGCACTGTTAATTTACTAAATTAGAAGAGTGAAAATCACTGGGTCAAACTGACCTGAGTCAGCGTTAACCTAAAAAGGAGATATTGGTGTTTTAGGAGAAAATCATACCCATTTTGACTTTTGTTTCCAGATTTGGGTCTCAGTTGGATCCACTGGATTGTGATGTCAGGAGATGAATGTTCTCAGCCTCTAGGGTTGGTTTGGACATACAAGATGCTACAGTTACCACTTGAGAAGCTCTGACACTTTTTAAGAAGGGAAGGTGAACCATGAGAGACTACGGACTCTGAAAAACAATCTGAGAGTTTTGAAGGAGCGGGGCAGGGGGGGGGGTAGGAGGTTGGAGGAACCAGGTGGTAGGTATTAGACAGGGCACGGATTGCATGGAGCACTGGGTGTGGTGCAAAAACAATGAATACCGTTACACTGGAAAGAAAAAATTAAAAAAAAAAGAAAGACATTTGTCAATAGAATACAGTGTTTACAGTTTCCTTTTAGTTTGCATACTTTTTTAGTTTTTTAAAATTTTTTGTATATTAAATGAAATTAAAAATTTTTTTATATTAAAGTTAAAAAAATCAAATGACAAAAAAAAAAGAAATGCTGTTACACATTCACATGTTCTTAGCTCAGAACACTTCTCTTAATCTCTTCATTTCAACATTGTGTGGATTACACAATTTCACATTGAGCATTCACTGAGATCCTGAGGTCCTGAAGTTACTTCTCAGGAAACTTCAAATTATCAGATAAGACAAATCTTTATTAAGTCTACTCGGCTCTGGTCCTGGCTGGGATGAAAGTGCTCTCCGCATGATTGTTTCACCTGTTCTGGCTGGAAGGAGAACCAGGAGCACAAGCATCACTAGGTTTTGGAGGAGGCAGAAGAGAATCAGATGTGCTTAGAAATTTGATTTTATTCTGATAGCCACAGAATGGAAAAGGACATTGAAACTAAAGAATTGGATGGCTGGTTTAAGGTTGTTTTCTATCTCTCTTCAGTATGAAGTGAACTTGATCTCTGTTTAGGAATGGATGTGTCTTCATTCTCTTCCCTGGGACTTTGCTGTTTAACGGTAGTAATGTCTCCCATTTACCAAGCCTGTTTTCATATCCCAACTTTACTCCTTATAACACAGCTGCAGGGTGCTACCATGCAAGAGATGGTCAGAACTGAAGCCTAGAAAAGTAGGTATATTTTGGCTGGTCTGGCTCAGTGCAAGGTCGGACTTTGCCTCTCTAGAGAAATGAAGTAGGGCGTATACCTCAGGCTCCTCTTTATTTGTTAATGTTAAAATAATGAGCATTAAAGGGGTGTGATTTTGAAATCAGGCACCATGACAAGAAAGGAAGTAATAAAATTCAGAGATTAAGTGGAACTCCAGTTTGGAAGTCAGACAGATATGAGTCCATGTTCCCAGTTTGACCATGTAACTGTACAGACACAGGAATTAATATCTTTAAGCCTTAACTAGTTCATATACGAGAGGAACATTTTATTTATTTATTTTTTATTTATTTATTTAGAGCGTGAAGGTGGGGGGAGAGGCAGAGGGACAGGGAGAGAATCCTAAGCAGGCTCATTGCCCAGGGCATAGCAGGGCTCATTCATAATCCTGACGTCATGACCTGAGCCAAAATTAAGAGTCAGATGTTTAATTGACTGAGGCACCCAGGCGCTCTGAGAGGCGATTTTTAAATTACCTTATAGAGTATTTGTGGGGATTGATTCTAATGTGCATTAAACACTTAAAGTGGGGCCCACCACACAATAAACGCTGACTTTTATTATCATTGTATTGCCATCATCATTATTCAGTTCTTTACCTCTTTGCTTCCAGTCATACCCACGGCTTCTGCCTTTTGAACTTAAATATCTTTATATTCTAGTTAAAATCCAATTCCTCTAATTCTTTTTATCTACCATTCCTGTTTAAGGAGTGGGCTCTTGGTGCTGCTCAAACCATGATCTCTAGGCAGACAATCTGAACATCATATAGGAGCTTGTTAGAATTACAAATTCTGGGCCAAGACCTCCTTGATCAGAAGGTCTAGGGAAGGAATCTGCATTGTAATAAGCTTTCTAGGAGGTTCTAATACCTGTTAAATGTTGAGAAGCACTTTTCTAAGTCAATTACACAGTTTGATGAAAAAACCCTGATAATTGGTTTGAATTTGGATTTAAATCCCACCTCTGTCATTTACTGGCTGTGTGAACTTTGGAAAATCATGTAATGTCTTTGACTTCAGTTTTTTTTTATTATGTGTGTAAAGTTCCTTGGAGTTTTATTATTCAGGTCATAGGCTGAGCTGTAACAATGAAGAGACCCAAAAATACAGTTTGTGCTAGAGATTCAGGTGTTTTCTCTGCAGAACAGCCCAGAGCTAAGAGGGTGGTCCACAGTGAGTTGTTGCTTCTGTTCAAGAGGTCTTCTAAGGACTCTCTCCCTTCTCCCAGGATTCTCTTCCTACTCCCGGGACTTTGTTTTATTTGTATGATTGACATAGGTTCAATGACACTGTGTCAGACTTCTTGCTGAGGAAAAAAGGAAAAAGAGAGTAGAGAACAAGAGATTTTCTTTGAAGGAAGTGATTGAAGAGTTGCACACATACCTCCTGCTCATTTTCTCTTAATGAGAACCTGGAATTTTGGGCACACCTAGTACGAAGTTTGAAAATACGCCTATAAACTAGGTGACCAGGTTCCCAGCACAGATTCAGGAGCTGTGGTAGGTATTCTGACCGCTAATAAAATAGATACTTGTCAAAACACATAGCCGAACACCCAGCATCTAACAAGCACTCTAGAAATATCAACATGAAGTGGGGATAGTTTGGTATGGAAGAGTCAGGCAGTCAGGACCATGAGCATGAATGCAAGTTCTGCTGCCACATAGTATGTCATCCTGGGAAGATTATTTCTTCTTGAAGACTCAATCTCCATATTTTCTAAAATAGAAATTATAGTGTCTTACCTCGCCGTGTGGTTTTTAGGATGACGCATCATTGCTGGAGTTAGGCTACCTCCATTACTGGGTCAGTCTGCATTTTGTTTCTTTTAATCGCAACGAAACAGGAGATATACAAAATTAGTTAGAATGTTTTACATGTCATTAATCCCTTATCAAGCCAACTGCAAGCAACATGCTGCAATTACTGTACAGCTTTTGGCTCTCAGCCTGATAGGAATCGTAATCCTAGGGCCCATTTGATGATTTGTGGGGCATGCATAACAGAGATCTTGCCAACAGCTTAAAGCACAGCTCTGAGTTCCAAAGAAGGGGGTGGGGGGGGGTGTTTTCATCCTTTTACTATAATCTCCAGGGCAGAACTTGTAGGCCAGTGATGAAATAAAATTACAATTCTCCATTGTCTTATTTGGGGTATAAACACGAGTTCCTTTCTAATCAATTTACAAAAACAAACATATAAAGGAGAATATGCAGGTTTCCTACAAAAGGTTTGCATATGCCAGGTTTCCTACAGGGTTTGCATATGCCATTTATTCTGGCAGAGCAAAAATGCAGCTTTTTCTTTACAAACAAGGCCAATGCACACCCTGTTGAAGAATAATGTTCTTTATCGAAGCTTAGTTCCATCTGTCTTGACATCAAAAATCCTTTTTGGTACTTATTTTTCTGCCAGCAGTTTTCCATCTTTCAGAAAACATGTTTTCTATATGCTTCAAGGTTAATAAGGTCAAACACAAGACTAGTCTCTCTGCTCTCTACTTCTGTCCTTCACAAAACACAGTAAAGGCTGGGAACAAGATAATACATTATTCCAGGTATATTGCTACATTATTGGGAGTCCAGCTCCCGGTAATTTTCTTTGATGACCAAGGAAAGTGCCTAAGAGTGGGAAGAGGAGCATGGGGTATTAAAGAGGAAGGTTGGACTCTTTCTTAACTTGGATATCCTGCAAAGCAGAGCCTGAGACAAGGGTTTGTACGCAAGTGTTTTAGTGGTAAGTCATTTCAGGGAAAAGGAATGCAGCTATTGGAGAAAGAAACAGGAAAGGGGGGAGGAAGCGAGTATAAAATTGTGTTGTCAAGTTGTCTACTGCTGCCAGTAGATGAAGCTTGATCCTGCAGGAACTTCTGAGAAAACTTGTGACGTGAATCTAGGAACTTCTGCCTAAAGGATAAAATTACATGTGAGTTTCCAGACCCCTGGTCAAAGTTAAACCCACAGGGGTTTATTATCCTGCTCTTTGGTTTCCACATATGTCTCTCACTGTGGCATCTGGGAGACCATGGGGCAGAGTGCAAGAGGCCCAGAGAGCAGCTGTGGTCCAAACCCACTTACAACTGGCCACTGCAGCTGAAGAGAGCCCAGAGGGAGGCCAAGAGGAGCTGAGGTGATGCACAAGGGGTCTCTGATACAGGTGTTCAAAGCACATTTTCTGTCACAGATTTTTGATTCTACTTTTATGTTCCGTGTAATTTTATAATAACACCTACAATTTATCTGCTATTTGCCAGATGCCATTTTAGACACTTTTCACGCATGTTCCCATTCTCTTGTTTGTCCTTTATGCTAATTTTCTTTTATTCACATTTTACTTATGAAGAAATATGTTGAAAAAATGTAAGTAATTTACCTACTTTCATAAGGCATATACATGTGTGCAATTTTTTTAATCATTTCATTGATTCAGAAATTCTATTATCCCTATCATAGAGGCTTTTAAGCATTTTTTAAATTCAGCATTCATTGTATTAACACAGAAAACTGAAACAAGAATTTTACAAAATGATACTTCCTCTTTTTGCATGTTCTGTACCTTAGTGTTTTCTAGTCTGTTCTATTTGTGAGTGTGTGTGTGTGTGTATGTGTTCTCTGCTGCCCACTAAATAGATTTTATCATTTACTAGTTTATTATGAGTCATGACCCCATAATGTGAAAAATGGTACCCTAGTAACCAATATTTGATAGACAATATTCATGTTCAGGTGGTGGGGTCATCTGAAGCATCATGAATCCTTCAGTTTGATAGATAGATGATAGATAGATAGGTAGATAATAGAAAATAGGTTACATGTTGTGTTTATTAATCCATTTGTATGTGGCTTATAGCCAAATATAGACTTTGTATAAAAGCTTTAGTCTTTGTGGGAAAAAAAGGTCTATGGGATGAATTTTGTGAATTGCCAATATATTATTTCCCCAGAAGCTGTCTGGAGTCATCTCTCTGTGGGGAAAGTCTATACTAATGTCATAAGCGGGAAAAAAAATCTGGATATTTGGCCCATTGCCAACATACAAAGAGTTATTAAACATAACCAGAACGAATGAGAAGACATGGTGCCAGTTAATCATAGTTTCCTTCACCCCTTGGGTATCTGAACAAATAAATAACTATTGGTATTGCTCTTATAAAATAGTATCCTTGAATAGAGACAAAATATGTTCTTTCTGGTGAATCCATATAAATTAAAATATTTTGTTGAATCCTTATCTATAAATAGCTTGTTTTTAACAGAGATATGAGTGATTTAATAATTAAAAATCATTTCCTCCTCATCACCACTGAATAAATGAGGAGCATGTTCTTTTTTTTTTTAAGTTTTTTTTTTTTTTTAATTTATTTGACTCAGAGGGAGAGAGCACAAGTAGGCAGAGAGGCAGGCAGAGAGAGAGGGGGAAGCAGGCTCCCCGCTGAGCAGAGAGCCCAAACCAGGACCCTGAGATCATGACCTGAGCCGAAGGCAGAGGCTTAACCCACTGAGCCACCCAGGCGCCCCGAGGAGCATGTTAAAGAAAGGACACCACATTACCAGCTTGCCCCAGGTGCCCACCGGACAGTCCAGCTTTAACTTGTATTATGTTTAACTGGTTGAAGTTCCTGCAACATTTTATCCTCACCACTCTGGATTTGTCCACTTTTCCCCATTTTAACTCACTCCTTCTTATTCTTTAGTATTCAGATTAGGTTTTACCTTCTCCAGATAACCGCCCTTAATAATTCCCCCATTCCAAATTGGATCACTGTCCCTTCTTTGAGATCCCAAATAACCTAATAGTATAATCTCTCAATTTCATTTTCCATGAATTTGTGGAACAAATAACTCATAAGTGAATGAATATTTTGCATTCATTCCCTTGTATTCAGTTATAGTATTATTAGAGCTGCCCTATATCTCTTGGGAGACCTAGGCTTTTCACTTTATGTCAATATGCAAAATTAATTTTACTTTGCAATGCCACAGTTCTCTTTTTAGCAAAATAGCACTATGCAAATACAGTCATTTCATTAAATGGGAATTGATGTCAAAGATTTCTTAACCTAGATTAAGGATTCTATGTGCTCAGAGATCTCATCCTCTAGAGATCTCTAAACTGTGATTATGAACAATTAGAATGAAATTTATTTGTGGCATTTAATACCTAGAAACAGTCCATGCTCCTGTGAATTTTAATTGGTGACTTTTTTTCTCTGAAATAGTCCCTTTAATTGACTCTGGAAATGGTGAAGACAGATCCAATTAAGGACTCATTCCTTGGAATTAAAAACAACTAACAACACTAGTGTCACAAAAGCAAGGTGAATTATAGCTGATGGAATTTTACACAGCTCTTCAGTGTCCTCAACCCAGAGTGATTCCAATATGAATAAATACCGGCATGGCAAAGGGGTTCCATCCTAGAGCTCCTGCCGCATACTTCCCCAGTGCACGAACATGGCGGCAAGCCTTCAGTCAGGCTGTTGAGATTAAATGGGCTTCACTTGGCAGTGTCACAGTTTTTAGCAGAGTAAACCAAAACGTTAGGCTTGGGTACAAGTTACAGCTTTGTCACTATCGGTTACGTCCCCTTAGTCAACTCATTTTAACTTTTGTACATTGGTTTACTAATCTGTAAAACAGAGATAATACAAACACCCTTAGAAGTTTCTCTACAAGTGGACCAAGATAATGAATATATAGATGCTCATTACAGCAGTGGGAACATGACATCTTCTCTGTCAGTGTCTTACCCTTCTCGGTCCTCCTTGCTCATATTCTAGCAGACAGCCCTGTAAACTAATGCAGAGTCTCTAATGCCTCCTCCTCATTCCCTTCTTTCTCCTCCTCCTCATGGGTAGGTGAGAACCTGTTTCCCAGATTTTTGTATTTCATGGGTCAATAATATTATTTTAATGGAGGAATGAGAGAGGATTGGTATTTCCTTTGCAATGTAAAGATATTTCCCCCCAAAATGAGTGCTATCTACTATAACCATCATTTCACAAAGGAAAAGATCTTTAACAACAAAAAATAAAAAGGATATAATCCTAGGAGGAAAAAAAGACCCCTTTGAATTGAATCTATTATATAATATGGAAAATTAACCGCTTGTTTATTTTGTTTATCTCCTGTGGCCAGGGACTGATGCGCATTCCATTAGGAACCAGCCCTGGTCTATAGTCTGTGGACCTAAAAGGTCCCATCTCCAGGTAGACAGCCCCTAGGCATGGCTAGGGGTTGATTCCTTAGACTCCAGGTGCCCAGGTGATAGAACACATCTTCCAGAGACTGAAGAGACCAGGCAGGACTGAATTTACATGCCTGACATAAGTCAGGGTCAGTACCTTGTTTTGGGAATATCACCTAGTCCTACAGAGGAAGGGCTTAAGTAGTATTTTATTTGGGGGACAGAGTTTTTACAGTAGCATTTGAGGACTCTGCCACCATCTCTACAGCTTAGGGATTAGTTAGAGTGAACTACAACGTGGGTACCTGTATATGTGTGTGTGTGTGCGTGTGTCTGTACAGATGTAAGAGCACACGTGTGTGTATGTGTGTGCATATAGGAGCTGTGGAGCAGTTACTGATCAGGTTTAATTTTGCCAATGCCATTATACTGCTAACTTTCCCTTAAAAAGAGCTATTTTAAATGCATATATCAACATGGGATTTGGGGGCTCTGTGGGTAAAACTGGTTTTAAAATAAAAAACTGAATTCCGAGTGCTCTCATACATCAAAGAAGACCTAAGGCTTGCCCACGTGGCTTGGAGGGAACGGTGAATCCTCAAGAACTGAATAACTGACCATGGCAGTGAGGGACACTGAAACATCCCCTCTCCCCCCCGCCCCCATGCCTCTCTTCCCTGCCTTCAACTAGTAGGCACTGTTTAGATTTTAGAGGAAGAAATTCAGTCCTTTAAGATACATGGTGAGTGTATATCCCCCTACTAGTCAACTGTGAGTGTTTATGAAATCAGACAAATCAGGGTTTAAAGTCAGGTTTCCCATATACTATCTATGTGATTTAATCTCTACTTGGGATTTAATCTGTGGCTATAAACCAGAGGTTCCCAACACCCCCTCCCCAGATTGGATTAATTTGCTAGAATGGCTCACAGAGTTCAGAGGAACAATTTACTTACTAGATTACCAGTTTATTATAAATGGGTATAACTCAGGAACAGCCAGATGGAAGAGATGCATAGAGCAAGGTATGTGGGAAGGGGTGATGCACTCCTACGCCCTCCCCAGGCACAACACTCTCCCTGAACCTCTATGCATTTACCAACGCAGAACTTATTCCAACCCTTTCCTTTTAGCTTTTTATGGAGGCTTCATTATGTAGATATGATTCAGTGATTAAATCATTGGCCATTGGTGACAGATTCAACCTCTAGCTCCTCTTCTCTCTCTGGAGTTTCCTGATTTTAGAGGGAAAGCTTTCAGTTTTTTACCATTCAGTATGATGTTTGCTGAGAGGTTTTTACATATGGCCTATATTATTATGAAGTATGTTCCTTCTAAACCCACTTCGTGGAGGATTTTTATCATGAATGAGTGTTATATTTTATTGAATGCTTTTTCTGCATCTACTGAGATGATCGTATGGTTGTTATCCTTTCTCTTGTTAATGTGATGTATCACAGTAATTCATTTGTGAATATTGAACCACTCTTGCATCCCTGGAATAAATCTCATTCGATTGTGGCAAATGATCCTTTTAATGTATTATTGAATTTGACTTGCTAATATTTTGTTGAAGGTTTTTGTATCTATGTTCATCAGAGATATTGGTATATAGTTTTCTGTTTTGTTTGGGCTGTTTGTTTTTAGTGTCTTTGTTTGGTTTGAGCATCGAGATGATGCTGGTGTCATAGAATGAATTTGGAAGTTTACCTTCCTTTTCTATTTTTTTGGAACAGTTTGAAGAAAATGGGAGTTAACTCTATAAACATTTGCTAGAACTCACCTGTGAATCTATCTTGTCCTGAACTTTTATTTAAGAGTGTTTTGACACCAATTCATTTTTTTACTAGTAATCAAACCATTCAAATTTTCTATTTCACCTGATTCAGTTTTAGAAGATCATATGTTTCTAGGGATTTATCCATTTATTTCAGGTTATCCATTTAATTTTTCATAATAATCTCATAATTCTTTGTATTTCTGTGGTGTCAGTTGTTATTTCTCCTCCTTCATGTCTGATTTTATTTGAGTCCTCTCTCTTTTTTTCTTTATTAATTTGGCAAATGGTTTATGAAACTTATTTATCTTTGTAAAGAACCAGCTCTTGGTTTAATTGATACTTTCTATTTTCTTTTTCAGTCTCCATTTATTTCCAATCTAATATTTATTATTTCCTTCCTTCTAATGGCTTTGGACTTTGTTCTTTTTCTAGTTCCTTGGGGTGTAATGTTAGGTTACTTATTTAAATTTTTCTTATTTCTTGAGGTAGGCTTTCTATTGCTATAACTTCCCTCTTAGAGTGGCTTTTGCTATGTCCCAAAGATTTTGGACCCAAAGATTTTTGGCTACATGTATTTTTTAAATTTCTCCTTTGATTTCCTTTTTGATCCATTGATTTTTAGTAGCATGTTGTCTAGACCCTTGTGTTTGTGGTCTTTCCAGTTTTTTCTTGTAATTTATTTCCAGTTTCCTACTGTTGTGTTCAGAAAAGATGCTCAATATTATTTCAATCTTAAATTTATGGAGATTTGTTTTGTGATCTAACATGTTATCTGTTTGGGGGAGAATGTTTCATGTATTCTTGTAAAGAATATGTATTCTGGTATTTTGGGGCGGAATGTTCTATATGTTTCTGTTAGGTGCACCTAGTCTGATATTTTGTTCAAAGCCACAGTTTCCTTACTGATTTTTTATCTAGATGATCTATCCATTGATGTAAGTGGGGTGTTAAAATCTCCTACTCTTATTGTGTTACAGTCATTTTTTTACCTTTATGTCAGTTAAAATTTCTTTTATGTATTTAGGTGCTGCAGTGTTGGATGCATAGATATTTGCGATGGTTATATACTCTTATTGGATTGATCTTTTATTGTTATGCAATGCCTTTCTTTGTCACTTGTTACAGTCTGTTTTAAAGTCTGCTTTGTCTGATGTAAGTATTACTAACCCGTCTTTTTCTTTCTTTTTTTTTTTTTTTTGGCTCCCATTTGCATGATATTTTCCCATCTTTTCACTTCCAGTCTGTATGTGTCTTTAGGTCTTAAGTGAGTCACTTTTAGGCAGCATATAGATGAGTATTGTTTTTTGTTTTTTGTTTTTTTTCCTACTCAGTCTTTGTAGGAATATTTAGTTCATTTACATTTAAAGTGATTACTTATAGGTATGTGTACATTTCTATTTTTTTAAAGATTTTATTTATTTATTTGTGAGAGAGAATGACCGTGAGAGAAAGCATGAGCGAAGAGAAGGTCAGAGGGAGAAGCAGACTCCCCGTGGAGCTGGGAGCCCGATGCGGGACTCCATCCGGGGACTCCGGAATCATGACCTGAGCCAAAAGCAGTCGTCCAACCAACTGAGCCACCCAGGCATCACTGTACATTTCAATTTTATTAAATGTTTTCTGGTTGTTTTTGTAGTTCTTCTCTCTCTCTTTTTTTTTTTTTTTTTTAAGATTTTATTTATTTATTTTACACAAGTAGGGAGAGAGGCAGGCAGAGAGAGGAAGGGAAGCAGACTCTGAGCAGAGAGCCTGATGTGGGGCTCGATCCCAGGACCCTGGTACCATGACCCGAGTTGTAGGCAGAGGCTTTGACCCACTGAGCCACCCAGGTGCCCCAGTTCTTCTCTGTTCTTTTCCTCTCTTGTTCTCTTCCCTTGTGGTTTGATACTTTTCCTTAGTATTATATCTGGAATCCTTTCTCTTTAATTTTTATGTAGGTATTATAGGTTTTTGATTTGTGGCTAGCATTATGTTCATAAGCCAAATCCTATGTGTATAGTAGTCTCTATACACATAGACAGTTGCATAAGTTTGAACACATATTAAGAAAAGCACTAAATTTTTATTCTCCCTTCACATTTTATATATATGATGTCATATTTTCCATCTTTTTATCTTGTGTATCCCTTCTCTAATTTTTATACATATAATTGATTTACTACTTCTGTGTGTTAACCTTCATATTGACTTTTTAAGTGATTAATCAATTATTTTTATTATATGTTTGCTTTTACCTGTTAATTTTTTCCCTTTCATGATTTTCTTATTTCCAGTTATGGACCTTTTCTTCCACTTGAAGAATTCCTTTAATCGTTTTTTTTTTGTTTTTGTTTTTTGTTTTTTCTTTTTTGTAAGGTTGGTTTGGTGAATAATGAACTACTTTAACTTTTGTTTGTCTGGAAAACTCTTATCTGTTCCTCCTTCAATTCTGAATGATAACCTTGCTAGATAATGTATTTTGAGTTATAGGATTTTTTTTCCCTTTCAGCACTTTGAATATATCATGACTTTCTCTTCGGGCCTGGAAAGTTTCTGGTGAAAATCAGCTGATAGCCTTAGGGGGTTTCCCTTGTATGTAATTATATTCTTTTCTCTTATTGCTTTTAAAATTCTCTTTCTTTATTTTCTTCTATTTTAATTATTTTGTGTCTTGTTGTGGACCTCATTGGAGTATTCTTGTTAGAGGATCTCAGTTCTTCCTGGATGTGGATATCTGTTTCCTTTCCCAGATTAGCAAAGTTTTCAGCTATTATTTCATAAAATAAGTTTTCTGCCCCCTTCTCCCTCTCTGCCTTCTAGAATCCCTGTAATGCAAATGTTATTATGCTTGATGATGTCCCAGAATTCCCTTAACCTATTCTCATATTTTACTATTCTTTATACTTTTTGCTTTTCCTTACCTTTTATCCAAGTTGCTGACTCTCTCTTCTATATTCTCTAATGTGTTGTTGATTTTCTCTGTTGTTTATTCAGCTATTGCATTTTTCAGCTCTGACTTTTAAAAATATTTTCTCTTTGTTTAAGTTCTCACCAAGTTCATCTACTCTTTTCTCAAATCCAGTGAGTTTTTATGACCATTACTTGGAAGTTTTTATAGGGGATAGTGCTTATTTCCACTTCATTTAGCTCTTTTACTATGATTTCACCTCGATCTTTCATTTGGGTCATGTTCTGTCTCCTCATTTTGTCTAACTCTTCCTCTCTCAAAAAAAAAATATATATATTTCTATAAATATAGAATATTTATATATAATATATATAAATATATATATATCTATAAATATATATATGTATATTTCTATATATTAGGTAGGTCAACTACATCTCCTGCCTTGAAAGAAGTAGCCTTATGTAGAAGAGGTCTTGAAGTGTCCTGTAGCACTATCTCCCTTGGTCACCAGAATCAGGCACCCCAAGGGCGTCCCTTGTGTGAGTTGTGTGTGCCCTATTCTGTGGCTGAGCTGTGATTATCTTCATCTCAGCAAACTGCCATAACTGGCTTTGCCTGCTATGGGTGTAAGGAGTAGACTTGTTCTCCCTGCTTTTGAGGAGCCTGGTTCTAGGTGCCACAGGCTGATTGGTGAGCAGGGTTTATACTTACCCTAGCTATCTGCAATTGGCCTCTCTGCCACAGCTACTGGTGAGTTGAAGGTCAGAGTTTGCTTTCATGCAGCCAGCTAAGAGGGCTGACTGTGTGAATTGTGGGTACATTGGCGTATGGGGTTATCTTCCCTCCTTCTGTGCAGGGCAAGAATAACTTTGGAGAGGTACCACTGTGGCTGAAGCTGCCTGTTGGGTGTAATGGAGCAGGGACTGTTCTCAAAGAACACCTGCTGAGCTGGTGGATGGGGTGGGATAGGTGCACTGGGAAATGTCAGGGCGGAGCACACAGTGCTAGCATGTTAGCATTGACTCTTGTAAGCATCTGGCTATCTAGGCTAGGGGAGGGCAAGAAAAATGGTACCTAATTAGTGTTTTTTTTTTTTTTTTTTTCCCTCAGAGAAATCTGCAGATCCCTGCTGCTCTGGCACATATTCTAAGATTAATCAATAAGTCTTCACATACACTCTAAGGGCTCTTCAAACTGCTGCTTCTGTGCGGTATCTCAGTTTGAATTATTTAGTATGCTGGCTCCTTAGGGACAAGGACTTGGTTTCCTACTGTCCTCCAGCTGTCCCAGAGTTCAGCCCACTGATTTTTAAAGCTCATGGAGTTAGGCCTTACTGATTTTCAAAGCCAGATATTATGGGAACTTGTCTTCTCAGTGTGAGTTCCTAGTGCTAGGGGTCACAAATGTGGGGTCTGATCCTCTTGCTTCTCTATGCCTGTGGTGTCCTTCTCATTTATGGTTAGTTATGCTGGGACTTTGGTTCCCAGCTGTGTCTCCACCCCTGTCACACCCTTTTCAGTGTGACCTTCTATCTCCAACTAGCTGTGGAAGATCTATTCTGCCAATCATTAGGTTATTTTCAGGGTTAGTTGTATAGACATAGTTTGTTGCTTTGGTATCTATGGCATGAGGTGAACTCAGAATCCTCCTACTTTATTATCTTCCCTACAGCATTGACTTTTGGTGTTATGAATAGCTAAACTAAGGTAACTATAAAAGCAGTCAGAATCGGCATAAACTTTAGATTTGTATTGTGAGTTGTGAATTTTTAATCCTTTTATTTACATCATATGTGTCAATTCTTCCACCCTGGGGAATCATTAGGGGGGAGGTTATTATCCAAAGATGACAGTAGAATATTGAGGCAGAAAATGGTCATGTTTTTCTTACTCAAAGTTAGATAGATAAACCAGTCACATCAGTGGAAACTTCTGAGAAATACAGTATTTTAGACCCCATCCCAGACCTACTGGAAAAAGTCTGGACTTTAACAAGATCTCTGGGAAATTCTCTTTAAAGTTTAAGAAGCACACAGTTATCTGATTTTTCCCAAAGTCCTACATAGTGATAGAATGAAAATTAGTGGTAGTGAGTGAAATCATCAAGAAATGAAGAAATAATTTACAAGGAGATAAATCATTGAAACCAGTAACTTAAAATCAGGCTGTGCGCCATTTTCTTTTTTTTCTTTTTTTTTTTTTAATTTTTTCAATTTATTTATTTTCAGAAAAACAGTATTCATTATTTTTTCACCACACCCAGTGCTCCATGCAATCCATGCCCTCTATAATACCCACCACCTGGTACCCCAACCTCCCACCCCCCGCCACTTCAAACCCCTCAGATTGTTTTTCAGAGTCCATAGTCTCTCGTGATTCACCTCCCCTTCCAATTTACCCCAACTCCCTTCTCCTCTCTAACACCCCTTGTCCTCCATGATATTTGTTATGCTCCACAAATAAGTGAAACTATATGATAATTGACTCTCTCTGTTTGACTTATTTCACTCAGCATAATCTCTTCCAGTCCCGTCCATGTTGCTACAAAAGTTGGGTATTCATCCTTTCTGATGGAGGCATAATACTCCATAGTGTATATGGACCACATCTTCCTTATCCATTTGTCCGTTGAAGGGCATCTTGTTTCTTTCCATAGTTTGGCGACCGTGGCCATTGCTGCTATAAACATTGGGGTACAGATGGCCCTTCTTTACACGACATCTGTATCCTTGGGGTAAATACCCAGGAGTGCAATTGCAGGGTCATAGAGAAGCTCTATTTTTAATTTCTTGAGGAATCTCCACACTGTTCTCCAAAGAGGCTGCACCAACTTGCATTCCCACCAACAGTCAAGCTTTATTACAAAGCTGTGATCACCAAGACAGCATGGTACTGGCATAAAAACAGACACATAGACCTGTGCACCATTTTCTTGAAGGGAAAGCTGTAGGCCACAAATTGGGAGTCAGGGCTGTCAGTGGCTTCACCATTGGACAATCACATAAGGAGTAACAGAGAGACAGAGGTGAAAAATTGTTCCTTTTTGAGGATGATCCCAAGAGCAGGGCTTCTTTCTGCTGACAGGTGATGGAAACTATGTGCCTCTCAGGGCCTGACCTTGAGCTTTATTCCTGCAATAAAACAGAAGGAAGAAGAGCAGGGCAAAATTGGAAACATAATATAATCCAAATAGTAATTAGCCATGTTCTTTAGTTGGCCTCAATAATCCTCAGTAATTAAAAAAGAGAGAACATTTGATTTTTTCCCTGTTATTCTTTGACTTATAGGAAAAACTTGGAATTAGAAGTCCCCATTCCTTTATTCCTTCATTCATCCGTTCCACATTTGCTGGACAGATAGATGCCCGATGCCTGGGATATTAAAACAAAGGACACAGATTCTTGCCTTATGATGGAGGGGGAAGAGAATCAAGTAGAAGGGTGACTTCAGTCAACCTTCAGTCAATAATATAATCTTCTTCATTTTATGTGATGTGGACCTGTGCTTACTTGTTTTTCAAAGAACCCAACTTTATATCTCCTGACCAGAAACAAAAGAAAATTGTCTAGCTAGCTCCAGTAAGCTAAAACCCAGACAAAACTGTTATGAGTCTAAGTTGCTAACCCATCTTATGAACCAATCACTGTGGCCAGGAGATAGAAAACTCTGGGCCAGTTTGAGGCACTGGGCCATTTCTGTGATTGAAGCAGGGATAGAGCTGTTAACAAAAAGGCACAGGTAAAGAGGGTTGGATGGTGCTTTTTCCAGCAAATAATTGATCTGTGTCTAAACATCACCATATCTAAAATCAGTGTCTTCAGAAGGCAAGAATCTTTCTTTAGGTATAGGTTCACCATGACAGCTAATTCAAAGACACACATTTTAAGCTGATTTTGGCTGGGAACTGAGTGACCATAAACATACTCAGTCATGAAAGGTAATGCTAAGAGAATATGTGCTATTGTGAGTGCTATGAAATGCGTAAGCCTGATTATTCACAGACCCGTACCTGTGGGGCAAAAAATACATTATATGTTAATAAAAATAATTTTTAAAAATTTAACAAAAAAATTTTTAAAAATAATAAAAAAAGAAGAGCACGTGACTCTTGATGTTGGGGCCACAAGTTCAAGCCCCACACTGGGTGTAGAGATTACTTAAATAAATAAACTTAAAAAAAAAAGATAATGTTAAAATCTCTTCTTGGTATCTGGCAGGCACAAAAAACTAACTCATAAAGTAAAAAAACAATTTAAAAAAATAACAAAGATTTCTACCTTCAGGAAGATGTAATAGATATACTTTTTTCTATTCTTCCCATAAGTACAATTTAAAAAATCCTATAAATTATGCATAAAACAAACTTTAGAATACTCTGAAAGGTACCAAGAAAAAAGATGACCTAGGGATTTCAGGACCTTAGGAGGTGGTCCTGAACTCACAGTGGCGAGTTCTTGAGTTTTCTTTTTGCTTACATATTCCTGAAATGAAGCCAAAGAAACCAGCAACTAGACATTTACAGGGAAGAAAATAAACCTTGACCTAAGTCTCATACCTTCTACAAAAATTAATCCAAAATGGATCATGGCCATAAATATAAAATATAAAACTTTTAGAATGGCAATGTAAAAGAAAACCTTGAGGGTTTAGAGCTGGCAAAGAGTTATTCGACTTGACACCAAAAGCATGATTGATAAAAGAAAAACTGGATAAACTGGGCTTCTTCAAAATTTAAAAAAAATTTAATTGACAAAAGACCCTATTAAAAAGAAAGAACAACAATCAGGAGAGAAGAATATATTTGCAATTCACATAGTCAACAAAGGACTTTTATCTAGATCATATAAAGAACTATCAAAACTCAATAGCCAAAAAAATAAAAATAAAAAGCAAGCAATCCAATTAGAACATAAGTAAAAGACACGAAGAGACATTTTACCAAATAAGATATACAGATGGCAAATAAGCACATGACAAGATGTTCAACATCATTAGCCATGTAAGAAATGCAAATTAAAATCACTCTGAGTGAAAAAAATCAATCATAAATGGCTACACACTGTTTGATTCCACTCATAACTTTCTTCAAATGACAAAATTATAAAAATAAGAACAGGTTAGTGGCTGTTAGGAGTGTAGAGGG
Organism: Neogale vison; assembly: GCF_020171115.1. NCBI lineage: Eukaryota > Metazoa > Chordata > Mammalia > Carnivora > Mustelidae > Neogale > Neogale vison. The sequence goes on from NC_058097.1 coordinate 136,539,905, forward strand.
AGTTAGGGTAGGAGGAAAACAGGTGTGGCTATAAAAGGGAACATCAAGGATCTTTGTGGTAATAGTAATGTTCTATATCTGTCTATATCTGTGTTAATATCATGGTTATAACATTGTACTACAGTTTTTTTTAAAAGATTAAAAGATTTTTATTTATTTGAGAGAGACCAAGAGGGAGGGAGAGAGTGCATAGAGAGAGGGGGGGAAGCAGGCTCCCTGCTGAACAAGGAGCCTGACAAAGGGCTTGATCCCAGGAGCCTGAGGTCATGACCCGAGTTGAAGGCAGCCACTTAACTGACTGAGCCACCCAGGCACCCTGTACTACGGTTTTGTAAGAGGTTACCATTGGAGAACATCAGGTAAAGGCATATGGCATCTATTTGTATTAGATCTTACACTGCATACACATATGTAATTATTTCAAAACAAAAAGATTAATAATGAGAAAGAAAGGGAGGAAAGGAAGGAATGAAAGAAGGAAGGAAGGAAGAAGGGAGGAAAGAAGAAAGGAAGTAAGGACAAAAGTAGAAAAAGCAAACTGCAGCTGGTTCTAAGAAATAATAATATTAATATTAATCTCAGGGCAGAATAACAAACCTCCATAGAGGTTGAATGTAAAAAATGAGATCTTTCAAAAGGTATGGTCTGGAATGCAAAATGGCAGTGCGAGTTGATTTGTTGAAAGCAATAAATAATAAAGAATTTTGAATCTTCAAGGAATCCCAGGGCAGAAGCAATAAACAGATCAGGAAATGAAGAAAAAGGAGAGAGGCAGAGGACCAGAAGCTTGTTGGGAGAGCCTCCAAAAGGAATTAAAGCCAGAGAGAAATTCCACATGAATGAAATGACAGAGGAGCTATTAAAAATGTTTATCTAATATAAAATTTTATGGTTGTTTATCACATAACAACCCTTATTTTCTACAAACCTTTGATGACATTCTTATTAGTGTTCCTTTGGGGTTTTAAAGGAGAAAAGTTCCCATTTGTTCTTTGGGATGCTGCGAGGCAGAGAAAAAGACTTTCTAAGGCCAGATTTCAATGAAAAGAAGGGTTCAGTAAAAATAAGAATTTGGAAGCCAAAGTAATCAGGAAAATAAGTCCCCTGAGTTGTGCAAAAAATTAAGTCCATAGATATTGATCTAATCATACGTAAGAGAAATATTAAAGCTCCAACCTCCATTATTGCCATGTTGTAAATATTGTTAAAGTGAAAGTATCTCCAGGAGATTGAAGAGACAGTGAATTTCCTAGTGACAGATGCTTGGGCTGCATACTTATATTTTTAACTTAATGTGAATGTGAGCATTTGTCAAATCCTGTAGAGTTACAAGAATAATCATATGTCAGATATTAAGCTATGGCCTCTCAGCTCCCAGGACATTGTTCTTTGCTCTTCTTTGTGATATAGGAGCTGGAATTCTGCAAATCACATTCCTCCTTTACCAGCGGGCTCCCTGCTGAGTTCTAGGCCACCTCAGAAAACAGGAGGAAAGGAGAAAGAACTTGTCCTTTCCCACATGCTTGTTCTTCCTGTCAACCTTGTTCTAACAAAGGCTCTTCCCTTTGGCAGCTGGGGACTGTTTAGGTCTCTATTTTTTGTTCCCCGCAGCACTCTCAGAATCAACTTCATTGTTTTCTCAAAGATAACAGAACTAGCCAGGCTGCAACCCCTCCTCAGGGATCGAGTGCCAGCACTGCATAGTTTCTTCCTCAAGCTTCTAAATTCTGATAGCTCCAATGTGTCCCCATTGTTGCCCGTTCCTACCAGGTGGTAGCTGTTTTCCACAAATATGCTCTTAGTGTTCATTCCTTTTTTCCCCCCTTTTGATCTTTTACTTTAATTTTAACTCTTAAAAAAATATATTTAATTGAAATACATTGTATGTTTTCATTTTTTCCTGACCAGACCCTAGTCAGAAAATTATACTATGTTCATATAAATGATACTCATAGATGGAGAATTTTTATGAAAACACTTGGGAACAAGTAGTAGACTTGTAAGATGTACACAGTAAATGCCTCACTTCCTTTAAGATAGAGATAGACAATAAGCAGAATTCAGAAAGGAATTTGGCATTTTGGGGAGAACCACCTCAACTCAGTAATCTTTTATGTTACTGTTGCATTTATATTTTCCCAAAGAATGGATTTAATTAAGTCAGCTTATTGCCATTAGTTATAAGATAATATTTTGGGTAGATTTCCCAGCAGGCCACATATGAAATTAACACATAACTCACTTATTTATCTTCTAATCCAGTCTTTTATGATAACGTGGAAAAAAAGATTTTACTAACAACTTTACAATAGTCATAGCAAATGGGGTGAGTGTTGGGAAGATTGAAGTTGAGCCTTCAAGTTTTTCTTAAAACATACTATTGTAGGTAATAAATAAGCACCTACCATTTTATGGATTTCCCCCCTCAGTTGCTGCAATATTTGTCCCAAGCACATGGGCATGCTAGCTATAACTGAGATATACATTCAAACCTCAGTTTAATTTAAAAGACCTCTATACAAACATGGGATAGATTCAACTGCTTCACTGGGTGGCTAGAAGAGTCACAGATTAACTCGCAAAGGTATTGAAAAGTTATTGGCTATTTAAGAATGGATATAATGAGAAGCAGAGAAGTTTGGGTGGGAAGGTGTTTCAGTTAGTATTTCCTGAAATGAAAATTGCCCATCTTGATAGGGCTTCCTCTACTGCCATTGACGTATTAGCTTATGAGAAAGGGAAATTTGTTGCCTTATGTAAACTGTAAAATCCAAAGCTAATTTTTCTTTAAGCGCAATTTAACTCAGGACTCAAAAAATATGACCTGAACTCATCTGTTGGCTCTGCCTACATTCTGCTGGTTTCATTTTCAGTTCTACACAGATACATCAAGGAAACTTCGCATTTATATTATCTCATCCTTATCCAGCAGTTGAGAGACTCTGCCTTTCTGAGATCTCCACTAGAAGTCCTCTGACTCTGGAGGACCTGCCTTGGGACACGTGCCTTTTCAAAAACATACTGTGGCAAGCAGGATGGAATGAGATAACTAGGCTAGTCTGAACCACGTGTCCTACTGATGTACCTTTGCATGAAACCAACATTACCTGAAAAATGGCTAAACTGCGTTTTGAGTCAGTTTCTTTCTTGTTGTAGTCACGGGGTATTCATCTTTGTTACAAGATGAACCTCTGTATGTGGTACTTTGAGTGGTGTGTAGCAAGCTATGCTATTGCCTTTTTAAGGGCATTGATGGGGCTCTTCAGGAAATACGATTCTGCAGACTGAAGAGTCTCATAATATGAATGTTCTTATAATTGCAACCAAGATGTCTTGAGTCCAAATTAAAAATAAAAACAACAACAAAAATGTGGCAACATGACCTGTCCCTAGCTCCCTTTGTTGCTGATTCTGGAGTTAAAGATGTCCAATATAGAAGATCCCAGCAAACAGTACAGTTTGAAGCCTGAAGCTCAGCTGTCCTAAACGTGCAACTAGATGAGTCAGGGCATTTTTGCCCACATGCTGGACAACTAGCTATAGCTCTTCCTACACAGAAGGAAGGGAAGAGGATAATGTCTAAAGATGGGAGCCAAATGTTTACCTAACACATGGGAAAGCAGGCTCTGGAGAAATCAGTTTGTTGTTTTTCTAGCAGGATGATGATACCAGGATCTAAGTAAGATGTATCCTATTTTGCTGGGCAAAAGCCCATTAGAGGAACTTAATGGGGAAAAACCCATTAAAGGAACTTCCTACAGATTGTAGGAAGAGCCTGTATAGAGGGCTTGGCCATGCTGGTAGAGCAGCTAACCAGTCTGGACCACCCTGCCCAGATAGGGAAGAAATTCCCTGTACAAACCTCTCTCCAAGTTGCCCTTCTGGCACCTTCTAAATCTTTCCCTGTCTTCTCATGGTATTAAACTCTGTCCCAAAAGATTTCAAGCATTGCCATCCAACCAGAATCTGTTTCTTAGCAAATTTTTTCTGTTCATGGTCATAACTGAAAGGTCCAGGGTAGATATTGGATCCAAACTTTGGCATTTGGACTTGAGACATGAAGAGAGAGAGAGAGAGAGCAGTTTAGTCCTTGAAGACCAGAGCTAAGAGGTCATGTAGACACAGGGTTCCTTGTTCATTTGTTCTTGATGGTTACACAATTAAGGCTGATGCTGATGCTCTTCCCCAACCCCACTTCTGTGCATTGTTCAAATGCCCACATTTAACTCTTTATTTTTCTGCCCCTTTTGCTTACAGCAAATGGAGGTGCTGCTTCTTCAATCAGAGAACACATATACATTTCATTTTTGTTCTCACTCAAGAGTTCAAACTACAGAATTATGGAGACATTTCGTGTACTAGGTAAGGAGAAGTTACAGATGTCAAACGTTCTTAATATACTTCTTAATTTAACACATACATTCCCTCTGAATCATCAGAGTTAACAGAAGGGACTGATACTATAGGTAATCCAAATATAATTTCTGTTTGGCTTTGAAAATTGTTCTGTTCTGACATTTGAATGCTGGTGTGCCTGGAGCTCAGGGAGTTTACAACAGGGAAGCAGTCATATGATACCTGGTGGCCAATGGCCTATGCAAGACCAAATGATTTCTCAATTCTACCTCCTGCTACATGCCTCCCAGGGATGAACAGAAATGCCCCCCCGCCCCCCCCCACAGGGCATAGACCCAGTTGGCCTGAAGCGATCAACATTCTCTCATCTGCTCATACAGACAAAAAGGACAGATGATAAAATGAGGCCTTAACAAGAAAGAGAAACCCCAAACCATCTTGCACCTTCCCCAATCCCTTCCCTTCCTTCCTTAGTAACTTGCATTAAATTCTCTTTGGGAGCATGAGGGTCCCAGATGCTTACAATATTATCCCTGTCTTTAGAGATTTTGTTGGGTTTATTACCCATTCAATGTTTTAAAAATGAAAATTAATTACAGCTATACCTAAAATAATTTTCCAAATGATTATTCGAAATGATGATCTGAATGATTATTTGAAAAGGTTCAATGACTTGCCCAAGACTGCACAACACAGCAAAAGAGTAGTAGAAGGAAATATAACAACAGATAAAATCACCTAAAATTCAACTCCCATTCAGATTGGATTTAAATAATTATGATGTATCTTTAGTAGGAAAAAGTATAGGGCTTTTAATAAGAATGACATATACATATGTACATGAAAATATACATGTGCTATATTGTTGAAAGGAAAACACAGGTGACAATAATGGTGTGTATGGCATTATGTCTCTAACTAATTAACTAAACTACCTAATTACCTACTACCTAACTAAGACAATGTTATGTTACTATGGAAAAATAGTCCGGAAGTTAACAATGGTTATCTCTGCAAAGGGAGTAGGGTGGGTGGGGATGAGGAGATTTACTTTTTATTTTTTAGTGTTTGAAAAATAGTAGAGAAATGTGTGATTTTTTTTGTTACTCTTTCTTTATTTTTATTTTCATAATAAGAAATTGAGTGTTTCCTGCAACTCCTTGTGGTCTTTTTCTTTGAAAACTTAAAACTTTTTCAAAAGCCAATTCATCAAAAACACTTCCATTCCTTTGTTAAGTTTCTAATAACTATCACATTCATAGTATTTCACTGAATGGAAGCATTGTTTTGTATCCTTACGTGTTTTACTTCTTTTACCTTTGGTAGCTTAAAAAAGTGTTCGCAGTTTGTCTTGATGGCATTTACTTTAAACCTTTAAATCGTTTTAATTTAGATTTAATTACATTCGAACACAGTTTAAGATCTCTGTAATAGCCGCATAAGTCATGCACAGTAAGGCTGAACTTATTTCATTAGATTATAAGAACAGTGTATTACTGGGAAGAGTGAATTCAGAAGAACTTTAAAATTTGTAATTTATTTTAAGAACATGTGTCAGGTAAAGTAAACTTCCACAAGGATTTTCATTTCATATAAACTACTCTTCAGAAGAATTAATTTTTTATAATTAAAACAATTTTTAGAGCAGTTTAAATTCACAGCAAATCTAAGGGGAAGGGACAGAGATCCCCCATATCCTCTTGTGGCATTGATTTTTAAAATAAAGTAATTTTATCAAAACAGCTTTACCAAAAGTATAACACAAAAAGGGGGGGGGGAGGAGAAGTACTGCTACAAGTAATAGTAAAAACTTATTGAACACGTTACTTGGCAAGTACTGTTTCGAGTACATTACATTTATTAAGCATTTTAGAACCCCACTACAAAACTATTAGAATTCCTATTATCCCCAGATTGCAGATCAGAAGACAGGCATAGGGGGTGGGCGGAAAGGTGCCAGGTTGCTCAGTAGTTTAAATGTTGGACTCTTGATTTTGGCTCGTCATGATCTCAGGGTCCTGATATCAAGCCCCTCATAGGGTTTGCTGCTCAGTGAGGAGTCTGCTTGTCCCTCTCCTCTGCTCCTCTCCCACTGCCAACTCACTCTATGTATTATAATAAGTAAATAAACTCTTTTTTTTTTTAATTTTTAAAAAGATTTTATTTATTTATTTGACTGACAGAGATCACAAGTAAGCAGAGAGGCAGGTGGGGTGGGGGGAGCAGGCTCCCCACTGAGCAGAGAGCTCGATGCGGGGCTCGATCCCAGGACCCTGAGACCATGACCCCAGCCGAAGGCAGAGGCTTTAACCCACTGAGCCACCCTGGCACCCCAGTAAATAAACTCTTTTAAAAATTTAAAAAACACAAAGAAAAAGGACACAAGAAAGTTAAGTAACTTACTTGTACAAGGGTGTACAGCATAGCAAGGGCATAAGAAGAGATTTTAAGACAGATGAAGTTTTCATCGATTTATGAACCACAAGCTATTGGAAACTAAGGAAGGGAGAGGCCAACTACCCCATGGAAACCAGGAAAGCTTCTCAGATTGGATGTTCCCTTGTACCACATGGGCCATATGAACAAATGGATTTACTATTTGGGCAAAGTTGGAGATCCCATTTAGAGAACTAAGGTGCAAGAAGATGGACCACACCACAGGTAGCCCACTTCAAGGTAAAAATCAGGATACAATATGATAGATGCTTCTGAAAAGAGAGAATGTTATGCATAATCCAGCAACCTTCAAAAAAAAAGATTCTCAACCTTTCTTTTCTTTCTCAAGCCTATATTGGAGACCAACTCTATCAATGCTCTCTTCTGGGTACTGGAAGGTAGCAATGGATTCCACGTAAACCTTGCCTACAAGTAGCTCACAGTCTAGCGATGGACAGTTGAGAATCTTACAACAATGTCACATAGTCATAGGTATGTAATACATTAATATCCAAGGGAGAAGTACCTACCTGAGCAATAACTACCTGTAGTTCTTTATAAGCCCCCTGGGCTACATAAAAAATATGCAGAATTAACAGCAGGGATCATACAGCCAAAATCTGTTTGCATTTTGTCATTCAGATGCAAGTTCACATGCCATCATGTTCTTATCTATTCCTTTTGAGGAAGCTCTGCACTCTTGGATCCACTTCCGTGTGGCTGCTATCACTGCTACCTGTTGTAGAATGGACCAAACATGGCCAGACAGGGCTCTGGAGGAAAGCAGATGAACTTGTACAAAGGAAGCCTGAGCGGAAGACAGAGCTGTAGCTCAGTGCTCCCATCAACCCAGCATTGATGGATGAGCACTCCTTTAGAGCTTGGCCAGTGGGGCCCTCTGAGGAAAACCCAATGTTGCTCATCACCATCTAATAATGCCCAGCTCCTCAGCAGGACCAGCCCAGCCCATCACCTGCCAGCTCAGTTTGCTTCTCCTAATCCTCATTTAGACTGATCTGCAATAGCTTAACAACTCTCTTGGGTACTCAGGCTTCCTTAGATTGCTTCAGTGGGTCAAATGCCTATTCCTTGGGACTAAGAATGCTGAAGAGAAAATACTATGTGATTTATTTAAAGTAAAGCTGGAAAATTCTTGAGAGATCATTTAGGTCAGTTTTTTCACGTTACAGATGAGGTCTGGAGAGGTGAGCTCCCTGTCCTAAAGTCACACAGCTTTTAGGTGGCTGAGTTGGCTGGGGTCAGGGAATATCTTAGCTTCAGGGCCAATACTTTTCTACTACATTTTAACTGACAATAATTTAATAACATTTTGTGAGATTTTTTTTTTAAATTTTAGTGAATGCACTAACTTTTCTGAAATTTCAGAACGTAAGTCAATTAGGACTATAGGTTTGGGGATTTTGAGAGAAATTAGGTTGAGAAGGACCTGAGGTTGGAGACATGAGGTTAGCAATCATGACAGCAAAGGGACTATTGGATATTCTTCCAGTGTTTGGACCTTTCTGCTCATATCCATGGATGAGAACTCTGTACTCAGAGTCAATGTAGGCTGTAGGTAAACAGAGTGGTCCCCTCTCAGTGCTGCATTAAGCTAACATGTGGAGTCTGGATGGGTAGTGGTGTGGGATATGCTGACATGAGCTCTTCTCACCTGTTTCACATTAGGCCTAACACAATTGCAGTTCCCTTCATAAAGTCTTCCTGATCATAGGATGGCAGATATTGATGTTAAATGAGATAAATCAATGTCAAATAAATGTGGAAAATCTTTCCAGGTCACTCCAGACAGATGAAGGCATTATTTACTTAACCAAAGTGAATGATTTCCAGAGATAGCCCATCCTGCAACTGGAAAACTTAATAGGAAGAATGAACTATGTAGCTTCATTAGCATGGTGGTCTGCTTCCTGTAACACTGACACATGGTTCCCTCCAGGATGTGTAAGACTATCCATTGGGACATCTAGTCCAGGACCTAGGAGCATCTCTATTTGAAATCATTAGTCTTTTCTCTGAATGCCTTCACCAAACAAACATTTACCACACACATAGTTTATGTTCAAACTGTGCTAAAAGCTAAGCCTACCGAGCAAATAAGAGACTGCCTTTGTTAGTTTGCAATATGGATATTAGAAAAATAATTATAGTGCAACATGATCAGTCATAAGCATTATAAAAGGGAAATACAGATTAAAGAATATGGATGGTAGCTGGTCAATAAATATTTGTAGGAAAATAAATTCCTGCTGTTATCAGTAAAGGAAGGGTAATTAGAAAAGCTTGTAGGATGAATTGGCATTTGAATTAAGCCTTTGAAAGCTAAGTATGTATAACTTATACCAGTGAAGAGGTACCAAGCTGAATGCAATCGTACCTTTGTCCAGTACTGGGATCTTAGATATAGTAAAGCCAAGTTCAGTGAATTTTCAAAGCAGGAGCTACATGCCTTTCTTCTGCTTTTCCAGTGATCACAATGGGAGAGATGAACCATCACCAACAGCAGACTCTCCTGGCTGTCCTCAGTGAGGACACATGTCACCACCCCTACCTCCCTCACGTACCCAACTCCCCTCAATCCATTTCTATCATCCACAGAGTGTGCACACACTTGGGAGGGAACAAAAACCAGCATCTTCCTTCCAAAAGGCTAAGTTCTTCTGTTGTCCCCAGCACTGATCTATATGCCCTTATGAAACATTTGCCCCCTCTCACCTACACACCTGTATCAGCAGGTTAAAAATAAGATCTTGGGCAGAGTACCAGGAGATAAGAAAGACAAATATAAAACCTGACTAGAGTTGATGATTCTTAATTCTATAATTGAAACATGCTGAGAAAGTAGAACTTAAATGTTCTCACCCTTCTCCCCCACCAAAAAAAAAAAAAAAAGTAAATATAAAGTGATGGGTGTATTAACCTGATGAAGAAATCCTTTCCCAATATATAGGCATATCAAATCATCATCTTTAACACTTTCAGTATCTTAAAATTTCATTTGTCAACCACACCCCAATAAAGTTGGAATTTTTTTTAAATCAGGCTTCAGGATCAGCAGGAAATGTTCATTTTCCATACATATATGCCTACATGCACACACACAGACTTGAGGATTTGTATGCATAAGGAGGCGAGTGTGGTATAATGGAAAAATCAGTTCTCTGGAAGGATAGACATTGGCTTGAACCCGGCCTCTGCCACATACTACCTGTTTGACCCAAAGAAATTCCCTTGATTTTTATAAACCTTGGTTTCCTCTAGGAAAAGGAAAATGAGAGTTCCCACCTGCCAGTTGTGGAAAAGATGATCTGACAACATATATGTAAAATGTTCCCTCTGTGAGATAGAGGAAGGCTTGCTTCTACCTCATAAATACATGGCCCAGTGGAGTGAAGGAGGTGGCCCACACAAATAATGAACCCAAGATTAGGTCCTCTCCTACCACTGCACTATTAAGGCCCAGCTTCTAGCAACAGGATTTGCCCAAGAGGATAAAGGACACCAGTAATGTTTCAGTTAATGACCTTACTATTTTGCAAGCCACATTCCATTTCCTCATAAATGCTACTCCAGCTCAGATATTTTGTCATTAAAATTTGCTTTTTGAGTTCAAGGCTATGTCTTGTTTACCTTTGCATCACATTAAGTGCCCTGAACTTGCAAAGTGCTTTTTTCAGCAGGTGCTCTACAAGTGTTTGTGGAATGGAGTAGGTATGTCAGTGTGACATGGAAAAAGGACACAGTCATATGTTGAAGTCAAATACATATTCTGTCACTTGCCATGGAACTGGGCAATTTAACATCCCAAACTTTCCTTTTCTTACCAGTCAAATAAGGAAAGCAGTATCCTCCACACAAGAGTGTCAATGTCAGAAGATTAATTAAAATCCATTAGCAAAGACATTATTACAACAATGCCAGGCTTCTCGTTCAGAATGAATGTGTGCCTGGGTGCTTACCCTTAGCTCTTTTATGTTTTGTCCCCTAAGATGAAAGAAGGCCTTGAGATGTTTTGTTTTTTCCTTTTGATCTCACGGGTCTCTTGGCCCTCTCTGACTTGGGGAGGTGAACTTCGAAAAAGTTAACTCTTCTCTTCAAGGCTATAATTCATCAACTTCAAAACCATGATGCAAATGCTAACCTCACAGTGTTGCCATTGGAATGACATGAGATGGCATCTGTGCAGTGGCTTGCTCAGAATAGGCACTTAATTCATGGTAGCAATGATTATTAATTCTATCATTAAATGCATCTATGGCACCAAGTGATCCCTTTCTTGATGCAACTTTTTTTTTTTTAAAGATTTTATTTATTTATTTGAGAGAGAGACAGTGAGAAAGAGCATGAGCGAGGAGAAGGTCAGAGGGAGAAGCAGACTCCCCATGGAGCTGGGAGCCTGATGCGGGACTCAATCCCGGCACTTCGGGATCATGACCTGAGCTGAAGGCAGTCGTCCAACCAACTGAGCCACCCAGGTGTCCCTTGATGCAACTTTAAAATTACTTGTTTGCATGAGAAGTAATATTACTGCTTTTTAAAACTTGTCTGCTTTGGGATCCCTAAAAGCTAACACACACACACACACACACACACACAATCAACTGATTTTTCCTTATTGGAACAAGATCCAAATACCTTTCATTTTCCTGAGATGATTGTTTGTTTATGTTTATTCCCACTAATGAGTTAAGTTTATACTCAAGGGCAAAATAAATAAAGGAATTATATCTTACTCAGGTATCAAAATCTGAGAAGATGTGAAAAATACCTTTCTGTTTCCTGAATAAATACTCTGGAAAATAGGATGAAGGGTAATCAGTCTCCTTCTCTAGGATTTCAACTTAGCTACAACTTTGGGACTGTCTTCCTCTTCTGGTTTTATCATCAAAGGTGATAATATTAATACTAATCCTAATACAATAGGACATACTACTACTTCCATCTCAAAATAAGATCTCTGTGTCTAAAATTCAGGTAAAATTAGTCACTTTTTTATAATTTATTTATGTTATCTAAAAGGGAGACAGCCACAGCAATGACCAATAGTTCAGGTACAACTTCAAGTCAAAATTAGTCAGTCACATAATAGTCATGACCTTTCCTCTCTTCTTCCTTCCTTGCTCTGTCTCTCTTATCTCCTCTTTCTACTCTTTCCCTTTTTCTTTTGTAATTCCTCCTTCCTTCTTGTATTTCTCTCCTCCTAGCTTGCCTTATTTTTCCCTCCCTTATTTGTTCGTCTCTCCTCTTTTACTCTCTTCCTCCTGATCCCTCTCTTTTCCCTCTTTCTTTTCCCTTTCTCCTTCTGTCTTGTCCATTCTCTTTTCTTCATTCTTCTCTCAATTCCTTTAAAATGTGTACTGGGTACCTGGGTGGCTCAGTAGGTTGAGAATCTGACTTTCGACTTCCACTCAGTTCATAATCTTAGGGTTTGAAGCTTGAGTCCTGCATCAGGCTCCATACTCAGTACTGAATCTGCCTGAGATTCTCTCTCCCTCCCCGTCTGCCCCTGCCCCTGTTAACTTGTATGTGCTCTGTAAATAAATAAATACATCTTTAAAATATGTACTGACTGGCTGTTTCAGCCTCAGTGTAACATTGTTGGGATAAGAAAGATAAACACCCACCGAATTTTCATATACCACAAAACTTCTATGGTATCTGTGAAGCACAACCAAGTAAAACAAAAAAACAAGGTCTGCCTATATTGAAAATTTGCTCAGTGATTTGGAAAGAACAAAGTACAAATAATTTTTTCTCCATTTTAAGAGTGAAAGAGATCTCAGTAAGGTGGACATGAGTATCTTTTATTTTTTCTGATGAGAAAACTGAGTCTCAGAAAATTTGCATGACTTGTCTAATAAGAATATGACAGGGTAATTAAGCCTTGCCCTTTATCAAAAGGGTGAAAAGAGATAAGTGGGGGAAATTATATATTTAAAAACACTCCACATGAAAAACAAAGATTTCTGTGACTGAAACAAATATGTGTTCCCTAGCAGTTATCCTGTACCTTAATATTTAAAACAGGTAGATTAAAAAAAAAAAAAGAATATTAAATGAAGGTTACCCCAGAAATAAAAGAATTCTCCTCCTTAGAGGGTGTGCACTGTGGGGGCAGATGACAGATTTACCAGTATATTCTTTCCACTTTTGAGGCTGCACAATCTGTCTCCCTAATGCAATATAATTACCATTTAAAGTGACACACTGCATGAAGCATCTTGGCACGAAAGTGGAGTTTATTGTGTTCTGGAAATATTTACAGTCATATAAGTTAGATGCTGTCATGAACCAGTCTAAAACACTGTTCAAAATCCTTACTTAGAGTGTATTTAAAACATTCTCTTCAGAACAAAGGACACAGGTGCTTTTGAGAGCATATATCTGAAGTAGCAGATGTCCTTGATTTTCTACCTGGAGCCATTTTGCTCCTTCCTCATGGCTGACAGAATCCTGACTTAGTTTAGGTTCCATCCTATGCTCATGTGTTTCAATGGCTTTAGAGACTAAGTTCATCCCTTCATTAGTTTTTCTTGAAGGTGCTGCTTCAAAAATGGGAGTTATAGTGATGTGATAAACTTCTTGCTATCTGAAGAGAAGCATCTGCTTACCAAATATTTTACTCAATCATTCATTCAACAATTGTTTACTGAAGACTTTACATGTGTAGGCATGTACTGGTGCCTGAGGATGCAGGATGAATAAAATCAATACCTAAGCTCAAGTAGTTAATAGCTGGTAAATGAGGGGCATCTGGGTGGCTCAGTGGGTTAAAGCCTCTGCCTTCAGCTCAGGTCATGGTCTCAGGGTCCTGGGATCGAGCCCTACAACAGGCTCTCTGCTCAGCGGGGAGCATGCTTCCTCCTCTCTCTTTCTCTGCTTGCCTCTCTACCTACTTGTGATCTCTGTCTGTCAAATAAATAAATAAAATCTTTAAAAAAATAGCTGGTAAATGAGATAAAAAACAAAAAGCACTTACAGTACAAAGAAAATTGTGTTATAATATGTTTTCTATATACATATCCTCTTTGTTCTCTAGTGTTATATGTATTTTGTGTTATAACATTCTATTAGAGTTGTACTGAGAAGGTGCTCTTCTTGACTTGGAGTTCAGAAATGACTTGTGAGCTGAGAAGTAAGAGGTCATTTTGGACTCACACTCTGGGGCAATTTTTATCAACTAGTCCTGGAAGCATAATGTTAAAATGGATTCTGGCATTTATAGATTACTTTCCCAAACAAGATAAAGTAATAAGAACTAGATTTAGCCTCTTAACTGAAAAACTAAAGAAGACAAAATATAGGAAAAAACCACAGTTTTGAAAGAGGTGAAATCTGTCATTAAAGGAGAGTGATCTATAAGAGACAAGGAATAAATGAGACTGAGGGTCTTGCTTTTTTGTTTTTTAATATATCATTTTATTTTTGTATTTATTTGAGAGAGAGAGAGAGAGCATGGCCAGGGTGACAGATAGAGGGAGAGGAAGACAAGCAGACTCCTCACTGACTGGGAAGCCCAACTTGAGGTTGGATCCCGGGACCCTGAGATCGTGACCTGACCCAAAATCAGGAGTCAGATGCTCAACGGACTGCCACCCAGGCACCCAGGTCTAGCTTTGATAGCAGCAAAAAATTAGTACAAGATTAAATAAGCTTAAAAACTAGGTGGCAAACTTAAATGAAAACCTGAAAGAACTCTTTTGAATCCAACTCTTTTGAAGTAACTTTAATAACAACCCAGGGAAAAAATCTAGTTAGTTCCTGATAAGGTAGAATCCACAATGTCTAGCATCCAATAAAAACTGCTATCATGCAAAAAAAGAAAATAAGGAAAATAAAACTCATTATAAGGAGAAAAATCAATTGAAACTGACACAGAAGTGATGCAGATAATAGAGTAGTAGACAAGGATATTACAATGGTTAATATTATTTCATTCCACATGTTCAAAAAGCTGAAAGAAGGATTGAACATGTTAGGGGTAGAATACAAACCTCTACTGATAAAATCTACATGCTTGTGATGAAAACATACTGGGTAGGATCAGTGGCCAATAAATATTGCACAAGAAAATGTTATTGGTGAACTCATTTCCATAGCAATTGAAACTACCCAGATTCAAACACACAGAGGAAAAAGCTGAAAAGAAGAAAACTGAATGGTGCATCAGCTAACTGGGAGGCAGTCACATATAATTAGTGTGCCAGAATGGGAGAAAATATCTGAAGAAACAATGGCTATAAATTTTCCAAATTTATAAAAGCGATTACCTACTTATCCAATAAGCTCAATAAACCTCAATCAGAAAAAAAGTAAAGAAAAAACCATGAATAAAACTTCACCAGGAAATATGATAATCCAATTGCTTAAAATGAGTAATATAGGAAAAAATGAGGCAGGCAGATACTGAATAAAAGACAAATGACATTCAAGGAAATAAAAATAAAGATAGCACTGAATTTCTTGACAGAGGAAAAAGTAACACAAGCTAGAAGGCGGTGGAATAGCATCATTCGAGTGTGGAAAGAAAAAAAAAAAACAGTGAACCCACAATTTTTTACCCAATGAAAATATCTTTCAAAAACAAAGTCAAAAGTAATACATTTTCAGACAAGGAAAAGCTGGCAAAGTACATCATAAGAAGACCTGCACTGCAAAGGAATCTTGAAGGTAATCCCTTAGGCAGGACAGTAATGTCAGATAAAAATCTGAATCTACATAAGGGAAGGATAATCACCAGAAATGGTAAATAAGTAAATATAACAATGGTTCTTTACATGTTATTTAAATATATTTCAGAAAAAATGAAATGCTTAAAGTAAAATAATGATATATTGTGTAGCCTATAGCATATACAAAAATAAATTTTGTAATGACAATATAACAGTTGTTGGGAAGGAAAAATGAGACATACTGTTAGAAGTTTCTTTTATTTTAGATGAAGTAGTATATCACTGAAACATAGACTGATAAGTTAAAGAGCTACAATGTCCCCTAAAGCAATCATTAAAGTAACACAACACAGATATAGCTAATAAGACGACAAAGAGAAAAAAATCCAGAATCATAAAGCAAAGGAAAATAAAACACAAACAAACAAACAAAAACCCTCAACTGACCAAAAATAAGTCAGGAACAAAGGAAAAAGAACTTTTGGGGCAAATGAAAAATAGCAAGATGGCAAATTTAAAGATTTGTGTAAGTCAGAGTAAGTTGTGTAAACACCCCAACTAAAAGCCAAAGATTGACAAACTGGATTTTAAAAACAAAAAAGAGAAAAACAAGATTCAACTACATGTTGCATACAAGACACTCCCTTGGAGTATAGGGACAAAAATGGGTTTAAAAAGTAAAAAAGAAGGAAATATAGACCAGGCTACCACTAATGAGAGAAAGCTAGAATGACTATATTAATATCAGATAACTCATAGCAAAGAATATTACCAGGCATGTAGTAAAGTACCCAGGTAAAATACCAGGGTCATTTTACAATGCGATGGGAGTAAATTAATATAATGGTATATAATAATTCTGCTTATGCACCTAATAGCAGAACTTCCAAATACTTGGGAAATAACCTGATAAAACTGCAAAGAGAAAAATCCACAATTAAAATTGGAGATTTCCACATTCCTCCATGAGTAAATAGATAATTGATAGAACAACTAGACAGACAATCAGTAAGGATATAGAAGATTTGAAAAACA
This sequence comes from Neogale vison, assembly GCF_020171115.1. Classification (NCBI taxonomy): domain Eukaryota; kingdom Metazoa; phylum Chordata; class Mammalia; order Carnivora; family Mustelidae; genus Neogale; species Neogale vison. Next base: position 136,556,422 of record NC_058097.1, read on the forward strand.
CTGCAAACCAACTTAACTACTTGACATTTATAGAACACTCACCCGACAAACAGAATATCCACGATTTTCAAGTACAAATGAAATACTTATCAAGACAGAATTACAATCTGGCCATAACACCAGTCTTGATAAAATTAAAAGATTCATGTCCTTCCAGGTATTCAGTTCCAGTGGAAATGAATTAAAAATCAATAATAGAAAGATTGATGGAGAATCCACAAATATTTAAAAACTAAATAACATACTTTGATGTAAACAATGAGTCAAAGTAAAAAAAATCTAAAGGAAGATTCCAAAGTATCTTGAACTAAATGAAAATGCAATATATCAAAATTTTGAGATGCCCAAATATGTGATTTGTGAAGTAAAAAGTAGTGGGCAATTGGTTACACAGAGTAGTATGAATTTTAAAATAATTATGCTGAATAAAAGAAGCCAAAGGGAAAAAAGAATATACACGATATAGTCCTAAGGAGGAGAATGGATCAGGAAGGCAGAAGGAAAGACTGCAAGGTGCAAGAGGAAACATTTGGGTTTGAAAATATATTTATTATATTGATTTTAGAGATGGTTTCAAGTCAGGTGGAAAAACCTGTCAAATTTTGCAGTTTGAACATATATTTAGTAAAATATATAATATGTCAATACACCTCAATAAAATTGTTAAGAAAAAAAGAGAAGTACAACTAATATACTTCACAGAGGAGAAATGAATTTCTTAATTCCTCTCGACTGTGAGAAGTAAGCCAAGGTGTTATGGGAACACAGAAAGAGGGCAGGAGGCCAAACTTTGGAAAGTCAAGACATCTTCCTAGAGAAATCATACCTATGATCATCTTTAAACATTCGTAGGAAAAGCTCGATGAAAAGGAAAAGAAGGACATGAAGTTTTCCTCTACGGAGACTCTTGCATAAGCAGAAACCCAAAGGTAAAGGAGAGAATGATTCAATTTAGGAACTTGAGATAGAGTAAATGATTCTTAAATACGATAATGTAGAGGCAAGGGGATATATGTGAGTACAAGGATCTGTGATAGCATTATGTTGACCTTGAGGAATTGTAATACACTGAGGCATTCCCTGCTTCAATAAGGTTAAATCACTTTCCTCACTTTTCAGTTGTGAACATTTTGAAGCATTCCGCATTTTTCCATGATGGCAATCCTACAAGGTAAATTTTCTTATAAAACAGACTTTTCAAAGAGCTCCAGTTTATTTTTTTTTTAATGTTATGGATAAGAAAGAGCTCAGCATCTTAATTAAGGCAATGTTGTTCTGATTAACATGAATCCATAAGGTGAGATCCTCATTATCTGCCTACATATTATCAAATTCAAACTTCCCAAACATTTCCTTTAGCTGAGTCAATATGGATTTTTGGGTTACCATTAAAAACCATACAAGCTGCAACTCCTTTGAGTCAAAAAAAAAATTATTTATCCAGCAAATTGCTATGCGACAGACACAATGCTAGGCACTAAAGAAATATAAAGAAGAAAAACAAAGTCCTTACAATTTGGGAAAAAGCAGACTGTGCCTAATTAGGAGTAAGTATGTGCGTCTAATTTTCCCTTTATTAACCACAAAAGTCAGTGTGCTCTGCTGAACACCAATTTAATGGAATTAGAAATTTGTCTGAAGTCTGAAATTTTCATGGAGTTACCTATTTAGTCACCAAGGGAGTGTTCACCCATATTAAGAGAAAGTGGAATGTGACTTGAATTTTGCATCCCGATGACACTGTTAAGTACAAAACCCTTTCTGTGAGGTCAAGATTAGAAAGACTAGGGGCACAGAACAATTTTTCTTACAAGAGCAAGCTCTAGGCGTGTAGGTCTGCTTGATAACAAGGCTTTGATCTTTCTCATTTTGTTAATCTGTAAATCCAATCACATTTGCAGTTGAGCACACAAATCTCATTCCCACTCCTGAGCATGGCATCCCATTGAACTGCTATATCTAGGCAGAAACCTTCCCTAAGAGAATTCATGTTAAGTCTCATGACTTGGATTTATTGTTATAAAATGCAATTTAGTCTTAAAGGGAGACAGGGAGAATATGGTAACTACTGTAAGTGTCGTGTATGATTTAGATTGACTGAATCAGTGAACCACACTCCATTTTCTAACACAGCATAATTATTATATATATTTGTGTGCACACATGTTATTAAAATTTCCACCGGAAAACAAGTGTTAGCAAATTTAACCCACTGTATTGGATTTATAAAGCCTTATAGAATTATAGCAGAAGAGAAACACAGCATTTATAATGGAAAACAGATACATGTCATCGAACTGGATTTTCAATTAGTCATTAAGAAAAAGGAATTATTCAAGGAATGACATTGAGACAACTTACTAGCTATAAAAAAGGTCATTACTTCAGTCCTTATATAAAAATCTATTGTCTGTGAATAAAAATTTAGATGCTGAAAATTTGAAAAGTGTCATATTGGATATTTAGCAGTGTCAAAAATTGCCTGTAGGATAATTTTTAAATAATAGTGAAGTAGAGAAGAAAGGACATGGAAAAATGGATATCATAGTGGAAATTATTGAAAATATTGTCTATATAAAAATCTTAAACCTCTGAGGAGAAGAAAATGTCAAAAAGTCAAATAAAACAACAAAGGGGACAAAAAAATTAAAAGTCTTTCTTTAAAAAGTCAGTAATAGGGGTGCCTGGGTGGCTCAGTGGGTTAAAACCTCTGCCTTCAGCTCAGGTCATGATCCCAGGGTCCTGGGATCGAGCGCCGCATCGGGCTCTCTGTTCAGCAGGGAGCCTGCTTCCCCCTCTCTGCCTGCTGCTCTGCCTACTTGTGATCTCTGTCTGTCAAATAAATAAATAAAATCTTTGAAAAAAAAAGTCAATTAATGTTTGCATTATATGTCAAAGGACCAATTTCTTGATTCTACCTAAAAAATCTTGTAAATCAATAAGTAAAAGACAAACCAACTTAAAAAAAAGGAAAGGAGCCAAGTTTATGAATAGGCAGTTGAGGGTGCCTGGGTAGCTCAGTTCCTTTAGCATCTCCCTTCAGCTCAGGTCTTGAGCTCAGGGACCTGGGACTGAGTCCCCTGTGGGGCTCCCTGGTCAACAGGGAGCCTGCTTCTTCCTCTCTCACACTCTGCTCCTCCCCCTTGCTCATGTGCTTGCTCTCTCTTTCAAATAAATAAATAAATAAAATCTTTAAAATATAAGAATAGGCAACTTCGATAGAAATACAAATAACTCATAAACAAGTGAAATTTTCTACTTTCGTCATAGTAAAAGAAATACAAATTAAAATACTAAGATTCCAAGTTTCATATATCCAATGAGAAAGACTCCAGAGTTTGGTAATACACAGTGTTGGGGATGATGTAGAGAAATAAGCACTATTTGCAGAGGTGTAAATTGAGAAGTTTGTTGGAAGAAAACACCTATATTGACTAAAATATAAAACTGTACATAACTAATCTAACAATCTTAGTTTTTGAATTTACCTAGTCATGTTCCCACATGCAGAAAGATATATGTAAAAAATGATTATTAGAGCTATATTTTAAAAAGAAAAAAATCTGAAAATAACATTCTATAAATAGGAAGTGTTTACAGAAATTGTGTTACCTTTATGAAAAGCAATACGATGCATCTACTAAAGAATGAGCTATATTTACTACTGGGTATTTACCCCAAAGATACAGATGTAGTGAAAAGATGGGCCATCTGTACCCCAATGGTTTTTTTTTAATTGATTTATTTATTTTCAGAAAAACAGTATTCATTATTTTTTCACCACACTCAGTGTTCCATGCAATCCATGCCCTCTATAATACCCACCACCTGGTACCCCAACCTCCCACCCCCCTGCGACTTCAAACCCCTCAGATTGATTTTCAGAGTCCATAGTCTCTCATGATTCACCTCCCCTTCCAATTTACCCCAACTCCCTTCTCCTCTCTAACACCCCTTGTCCTCCATGATATTTGTTATGCTCCACAAATAAGTGAAACCATATGATAATTGACTCTCTCTGCTTGACTTATTTCACTCAGCATAATCTCTTCGAGTCCCATCCATGTTGCTACAAAAGTTGGGTACTCATTATATATTTTATATAATATATATTAATATATTATATATTTTATATAGTATATATTATATAAAAATAACATTATATAACGTAACATTTATTGTACATACAATACAAAGAATCTGAGTAGTATAAAAAGTTACACAATAAGAAGGGTCTGCCTGCCATCTCAGAGCTCTCATACTTCTGAGAGTATAAATATATATTATATATGGTTTCATTTATAACAAATACCTCTGAAAGGCCAAGCAGAAAACAATTACCAGGGATCTGAGAAGTCAATGGAGATTTCAGAGTTTGAGTTCCAACCACCCAGAGTAATAAGACCTTGTTGGATACCTCAGATAATTAGCACTTTAGAAAGTCCACATCTCAAGATTAGAGCTCTTTTAGCTGAACCCTAGCAAAACTTAACAGACACGTCTCAAAATGGTCAAGCTAATAACAGCCTGAAAATGAAAAACTTAACTCTCTTTAAACAAGCCAAAATATGGCTTCTACAACATCTAGAATTGAATGAAACATGAGACATGGAAAGAAACAGAAAAACGTGACTCATAATCAGGAGAAAAATCAATTATATAAGGAGATACAGAAATGACAAAATTATTGGAATTAGCTGACCAAGACATAAAGCAGCTACTAGGTTGCTGGGGGGAGGGGGGTTGGGAGAAGGGGGGTAGGGTTATGGACATTGGGGAGGGTATGTGCTTTTGGGTAAATTGGAAGGGGAGATGAACCATGAGAGACTATGGACTCTGAAAAACAATCTGAGGGGTTTGAAGTGGCGGGGGGGGGGGTGGGAGGTTGGGGTACCAGGTGGTGGGTATTATAGAGGGCACAGCTTGCATGGAGCACTGGGTGTGGTGGAAAAATAATGAATACTGTTTTTCTGAAAATAAATAAATTGGGAAAAAATATCTTTACATAGAAAAAAAAATAAAGCAGCTACTATAAATATACTCAAGGACTTGAAGAAACACAGATCATAAGGAGGGAACAGATAAAGGATTTGATTTAAAAAATGGAAACTAAAAAAATACAAAATTTTTGATTGAAAATATAACATCTGACAAAATTCATTGGATAGCTTATCAGTAAATTATAAACTGCAGAAAAAAATTTATCAGTGAAACTGAAGTCAGGAAAATAGAAATTGTTCAAAGTGAGATAGGGAGGGAAAAAAAAAGAGAATCTCAGTGATGGAAAGAAATAATGGTTGACTTTTTTCAGTTTCCATGAAAAACAACTCATAGTTCCAAGGTCCAACAAGCCCCAAGCAATATAACAAAGAAAATCCCACCAATATACATCATAATCAAAATGTTACAAACTAACAAAAAAAGCCTTTAAAGTAACAACCAAGATGAAAGGAAATAATAAATATGACAGCAAAAACCCATAAAAGAAAACAGAGAAAATTAACACAGCCAAAGTTGGTTCTTTGAAAACAAATGAAATAAACGCTTAGAGAAATTAAGAAAGAAAAGATAAAGTATATTACCAATATAAGAAATTGACAAAAGCACATCACTCTTTATAGTACAGACTTTAAAAGGAATGTAACAGAATTCAGAAAAACTTAATGCCACTAAATTTGAAAACTTCAATGAAATGGATAAAAGTTCTTGAAAAACATAGCCTATCATGTGCACCTGGGTGGCTCAGTTGGTTAAGCCTCTGCCTTCAGCTCAGGTCATGATCTGAGGGTCCTGTAACTGAGGCCCAGGTCAGGGTCCTTGCCCAGTGGGGAGCCCCTGCTTCTCCCTCTTCCTCTGCTCCAACCCATCACTCATGCTCTCTCTCTGTGTCTCAAATACACAATTAAGTTCTTAAAAAATAACCTATCTATGGAAAGAGCCCAGACACCTGTCTACAGATGAATGGATAAAGAAGATGCGGTGTAGCTATACTATGGAATATTATGCAGCCATCAAAAATGAATCTCGCCAATTGCAATGATATGGATGGAACTACAGGGTATTATGCTAAACAAAATAAATCAGGGAAAGAAAATTGTCATGTGATCTCACTGATATGTGGAATTTGAGCAACAAGACAGAGGATCATATGGGAAGAGAGGAAAAAATGAAAAAAGATAAAACCGAGAGGGAGATAGATCATAAGAGACTCTTAATCTCAGGAGACAGACTAAGGAGCAGAGGGGGGTGGAGGAATGGGGTGGCTGGGTGATGGACGCTGGGGAGGGTGTGTGTTGTGGTGACTGCTGTGTATTATGTAAGACTAATGAATCACAGAACAGTACCCCCGAAATAAATACATTATTTGTTAATAATAATAAAATAACAACCTATCAAATTTTACCCCAAAAGGAAGAAAACCTGAATCATCTTTATGTAATAAGGAAATTAAATTTATAGGTATACATAAATTTCCCACAAAGAAAGTTATAGGCACAGATGTATTCTCTGGTAAATTCTAAGAAACAATTAAGGAAAAGGGTAATCTTACACAAAATACTTCAAAAAGAGGCTTCATTGTCTGATATCAAAATCAGATAAAAATTTATAGTCAAAAACCTATTAAAGACCAATATCCTCAAGAATATAGGTTTAACAATCCATTGCGAAATATGAATAAATCAAATGCAGATACATATAAAAAGATAATACATCAAGAACAACTTAAATTTTTCCCAGGATTGCAAGTTTGATTTACATTAAAAAATAGTGATATAATTCAACCTATCAGAATAAAAGGGAAAAAATCATATAGCCATTTCCAAATAAAAATAAAATATATAAAAATTAAAAATTTAAAAGGCAAAATTCCATATTCATTTATGAAAAAACTCTCAGTACACTGAAGTAAAACTAAGTTTTTTTTTAACTATTTTATTTTTTTCAGGTAAACTAAGTTTTCTAAAGCTTAGGAAGAACATCTGTAAAAAAAAATAAAAGGCACAGTTAGCATCATTCTTTTTTTTTTTAAGGACTTACTTAAATTCCAGTTAGTTAACACACAACATAATACTAGTTTCAGATGTGCAACATAGTGATTCAACATGTCTATATTACACCTGTTGCTGGTCACAAGTGCACTCCTTAATCCTCACCTATTTAACCCATCTCTCTACCCACCTCCCTTCTGGTAACCATCAGTTCATTCTCTATAGTTAAGAGTCTGTTTCTTGGTTGGCCTCTTTTCTCCCTTTGCTTGATTGTTTTGTTTCTTAAATTCCACATATGAATGGAATCGTATGGTATTTGTCTTTTTCCTTCTGACTTATTTAACTTAGTATTATACTCTCTAGCTCTATATAAGTTACGGCAAATGGCAAGATTTCATTCTTTTTTTTGCCTGAGTAATATTCTACTATATACATTATACCACTTCTTTTTTATCCATTCGTTACTGGATGGACACTTGGGCTGTTTCCATAATTTGGCTATTGCAGATAATGTTGCTATGAACATCAAGGTGCATGTATCCCTTTGAATTAGTATTTTTGTATTCTTTGGAGTTAGCATCATACTTTCTTTTTTAAAAGATTTTATTTATTTATTTATTTATTTATTTGACAGAGAGAATGAGAGAGTACAAGCAGGGGAACAGCAGAGGGAGAGGTAGAAGCAGGCTCCCCACCAAGCAGGGAGCCCAAGGCAGGGCTGGATCCCAGGAACTTGAGATCATGACCTGAGCCGAAGGCAGATGCTTAACCAACTGAACCACCCAGGTGCTCTTGGAATCAGCCTCATTCTTAATGATGAAAGAGTGAATGCTTTGTTATTAAGACTAGGAATAAAGCAAGGATGTCTGTTCTCGCCATGTTTATCCAACATGGTATTAGAGATTCTAATACAATTAGTCAAGAAAAAGAAATAAGGCAGAATATTTGAAAAGATGAGTAAAACTGTCTTTATTCACAGATGACATCTTATTTATGTAGAATATCCTAAGGGAGCTATGAAAAAAGTCCCAATCAGAACTAGTAAATTATAATTATTAAATTGTATTTAAATTAAAGTATGTTTAGAATGACAACATAAATTACAATTAATTATTAAGTGTATTTAGAATTACTAAAGTATAATTTGGAAGGTCATAGAATGTAAAATTAATAAAAATGTGTGTATATGTGCAGAGATGATTAAATATATAGTGATCTCTGCACATATACACACATTTTTATTAATTTTACATTCTATGATTAAATATATAGTGATAGCGGGGCTCCGTAGCTCAGGGGTTAGAGCACTGGTCTCGTAAATATATAGTGATAACCAATTACATTATTTTTCTATCTTCTCCCATGGCCCAGCCTTTGCCCTTTCCTTTGTTGATGGCTTTGTTGAGCTCTCTCTTCCTTTGCATAAGATTTTTCACATGCCTCGAGGTAAAAAAGGAAAAATCAGCAAAACACAGTAACATATCCAATGTAGTAAGTGATTCTAGAAACTATAATTCTACAATATTAATATAGTTTTAGTCAAACCATGAGTCAGAGGACTTTCATGCTTAGTTATGATTATTAATACTCCAAAATCCTTTTTATAATACAATGGTACTTTTAAGATTCTTAGAGTGAGTGTAGTTCAGGTAATTACCTTATTCTGGAATGATTTACTGTTTAAGTTGAATATATGGAAACTGTTCCTGCCTTAGAGTCCCTGATCTTATGTGCCTATTTATTAACTCCGTTGCAAGTCAGCATATCTGTTGTTCTGCTGGAGTGCAGGGGAATGAATGCTTTAGCGGCTTTGGAAAATATGCTTGAGGCTGATGTTTATAGAGCTGTTGTTGATAAAATTTTAGTGAGGCTAGTGAAAGGATAAAGGTCTTTAGGGAAAAGATTTTACTTTCCTTATTGGATGTTGAGCTCCAATTCTCCAAAACAATCTGGAAAAGGAAATGAGAGCCTCGTGAATTTTTGTGGAGTCTGGGAACAAAATAGGCTTGACATTTTCAGCATTTAATTGAGACCATATTATGTGCCAGGACTGTGCAAAGTTCAGAAAAACATAGATCAGTAAGATAAAAACTCTGCTCTGAATTATCTTGTCTAAACTGGTTTTCAGTCTTTTGTACACATGAGCCACTCGGGAAGTTTAATAAATATTTATGAAGGGACACACTTTAGGCTAATTTAAGATTTTTAGAGTAAGTGCAGTTCAGGTAATTACAGTATTTGGGGATATTTACTGTTTAAGTTGAGTATGTGGAAACTGTTTCTCTCTTAGAATCCCTGGTCTTATGTGTCTATATACTAACTTCATTCCAAATCAGCCTGTCTGTTGTTGGGAGTAAAGATCAAACATGTGTAATTTTAAAAGCATTTCTGTTAATTCTCATGTGTGGACAGGATTTACTGAGGGTGAAGGTACAAGCAAGCTAGAGGAAGCCAAAGTTATTTAGCTAGCAAATGTCATTTTCCAAACTTTTGCAAGACCCCCTCCCACTTGTGCCTTCCAAGAAAGCTGGGATTTAGTTGATGTTGGATATAGGGAAAATATCCTGCTTAAATTTTGAGGATTCAAAGAAGTCAGTTCAAAATGAAATGAGAGTTCTAGAGAGTACAACAGAAAGGATTTGGATGGGAATCAATAAAGGATGGATGGGTATTTGGGCAAAATGCGTGAGAGAAGATGAAAGGATGAGAAATGAGAAAATACCAGAAGTTCTTCCCCAAATGCACCACCATCCCCCATCCCCCCCCACACCGTTTTCCTCCTCTTCTTTTTTCACCCTTAGTAACAGAGAGTCTGAAAACATAGGAGAGATTAAAATTAGATGAATATTGGGAACAGTGAATTCTAGCTGATTTATCAGACAGAAGGTAACATTTAGAACAAGAAAACTTGCTGATAAAGATAAATATTCAAGAAGAGAATAATACCACCTCTAGGCACTTGCTGAAATGTTATTTGTTGATGTTTTCTGAGCGAGCTTACTGTATTATGTCCTGTCAAGACAGTAAGTGCTCTTACAATTTTGTTTTCTATCCAGACGGTGTGGGGAGTCTCGGAGAACCTGTGTACTCCTTGGCAGCTCATGGCTGTCCACTTTTACACCATGACAGGCGTAGCTGAGGACAAGGATAAGCTTTGGGACTTTTGCATATGCTGTTTTTTTCCTCTAGAGGTTCTAGTTTACGCCCATCTTCTGGCCCTTTCCCCCCAGGTAAGTCCGTTCTTTCATAACTCCTCTCGATCTTCCTGGCTTCGGGTGGACTAATCCTAACACACCTGACCAGGTCTATTATTTTGTTACCTGATGTCAGTCTCCTATATACCTCCTCCTTTTATCTCAGTTGCCATTGTCATTTGACTTCTATTTTTTTAATAATTGTTTTTATTTTTTTATAAACATATAATGTATTATTAGCCCCAGGGGTACCGGTCTGTGAATCGCCAGGTTTACACACTTCACAGCACTCACCATAGCACATACCCTCCCCAATGTCCATCACCCCACCACCCTTTCCTGAACCCCCGACTTCTATTTTTAAGGTAGTTCTTTATTATTACAAGTCTTTCTTTATAGACAACAGCTTCATGGCATAGGGACCATGTCTCTTTTGCTTACCATATCTTTACATTTAGCTCACTGTCTCTACAAGGGCTCAGTAAGTATTTGCAAAATGAATAGAGGGTGACCATTGGGAAGAAGGGAAGGAGGTGAAAGAGAGAGACAAACCTGTTGCAGTGATGGGCCAACTGAGATTTTGCCAGAGAAAAGAAAGTTTTGTTTTGGCATTGTTTTCAAATAATCACTCTTTACAAGAGGGAAGCCTAAACAAATCATGCAACTAACATCATGACCTTTGGCAAATATATCCTATATAAACGTTTTTTTTTTTTTTTTTTTTCACTGCACAAGGTTGCGGTGGAGAGGTTATACTCTGGCGTTCTGGTGTATCAAGAAAGAGGCTCTAATGGAACTCACAGGGGAATCCACGTGCCCTGGATGAGTCAGTCCTCTCTGCCATTAAGACATTGGGATAGGGAAGACTGGTGGTGCCCCTTTCCTGATGCTAGTTGTCCTAAAACTTTCCTTCCAACCAAAGTATATAGCGATGAAGATACAGGAATTTTTCTTGATACAGTAGTAGTGGGAAGCATGTGCATAGTGTTATATAGTTCATACAAAATTTTACAGCTGCTCTCTTTCTTAAATTATTCCAAAGCTCTTCAAATAGCCATTAATAAGAAATGGAAACAGGCTTAGGGAAGTTATTTTTGCCAAAGTTATTCAGCTAGCAAATGTCATTTTCCAAACTTTTGCAAGACCCCCTCCCACCTGTGCCTTTCATCTGCATTTAAAAGGCACTCCTTATACACTATGGAGTATTATGCCTCCATCAGAAAGGATGAATACCCAAACTTTTGTAGCAACATGGATGGGACTGGAAGAGATTATGCTGAGTGAAATAAGTCAAGCAGAGAGAGTCAATTATCATATGGTTTCACTTATTTGTGGAGCATAACAGATAACAAGGAGGACATAGGGAGATGGAGAGGAGAAGGGAGTTGGGGGAAATTGGAAGGGGAGATGAACCATTAGAGACTATGGACTCTGAAAATCAATCTGAGGGTTTTGAAAGGGAGGGGGAGTGGAAGGTTGGGGGAGCCAGGTGGTGGGCATTATGGAGGGCACGTATGGCATGGAGCACTGGGTGTGGTGCATAAACAATGAATTCTGTTACGCTGAAAAGAAATTAATAAAAACACAAAAATAAAAATAAAAAATAAAAGGTACTCCTTTCCAATTCATAAGAGTGCTAGAAACTCATAGCATCTTATAGGTAGAAAGAATCTTAGGGGCCACCCCTCCATCTCTGGTGACCCTGTACAGTAATCCCTGACACTGTGTTCAGGAGTATCCATCCTGCTTTATTTGAAAATCCCAGCAATAGGCACTTTATTCTTTCCTCGGGCTGTCCATTCATTATTGATAGATCTAATTATTATTGCCTCCATCCAAATGTCTAGTACCAGTGAATGTGCACTGATAACCCAATTCCTGTCTAAGTGTTAGTGACAGTGCCATCATTCCTGAGAGTATTTTCATTAAAACAACAACAACAACAATAACAACAACAAAAAAAAACTTCCAGAACACAAAATACTTTAACATAGCAATAAATATAGAAGCGTAGTAGCAGGCATCAGTAGACCAATAAGGGTTATATTAGGGTCGTACTGCCCTCTGGAGCCTCGCAGTCCTTAGTTCATAAGGAACTCCTAGTCTGTCTTATGACCTCATCCCCAGCACCTTCTCCTGCCACCCTATCTTAGTTACACACTCATCATGATGGAAAGTACCTATTAAGGTACTTAATAGGTAAATACCTATTAAGGTAAGGGCCACTTAAGAACCTAGAAATGTACCTAGGAACTAGTGAAAAACTAGCATTTCCCATCCTACTAAATAGTTAGAAAATGGGCAGCACAGTAAAAAAAAAAAAAAAAAAAAAGAACTGCTGAAAAATTGCATGGTAGTGTACTCATCGATTAAGTCCTTCAACAAATGTTTATTAAGCACCTAATTAGTGCCACAAGTTAAATATGGTGTTGAGGATATAATGATGAGCAAAACCAGTCATGCCTCTGTGGTTGTAGAGTACACAGTCTAGAAGGGAGACCAGACACTCATTTTAAAAATTATAAGCAAATGTGAAATTATACCTGAGATTTGTAGTCTCAAAAAGTGATTTTTGCATGTTGAGAAGATTCCAGGAAAGTGAAATTCAGGGAAAGTAGAAGAAATCCGAGGATTTGATTTGTCTGATATATGAAGAAGACTAGAAGCATATTATGAAAAAAGTGGAGGGCAGGGGTATGGAAAAGTTTTTCCTTCCATAAAGGTAGCAGCATGTTCAATGGCCTCATATTGGTTGGAACATGGCACATTTGGGAAATGAAAGAGTAGTGCATTTGAAGAACAGAAATTGGTATGGCCTGATGAGGCCTTTTCTTGGTGAAATTCAGATGATCATTTCATCTTGACCCAATTTTTACTGTCTCTATTGAGTTGGTAGTTCTCGGAGGTTATTCATCTATCCAGTTGAATACCTGGGATCTCTCTCTCATTCTCTCTCCCTCTCTCACCTCTGGGAACCATAACATAGGTCCATGGACAAAAAATAAGAATCATTCAATCCTGAGAGAAAAAAAATAGCTCTCCGCCCGACCACCGCTGCACCGCCATCATGGACATGAGCCCATCAAGTTGGCCAGGGTCACCAAAGTTCTGGGCAGGACCAGCTCGCAGGGACAGTGCACACAGGTGCATGTGGAGTTCATGGACAACACGAGCCACTCCATCATCTGCAACGTGAAAGGCCCCGTGCGCGAGAGCGACGTGCTCACCCTATTGGAGTCAGAGCGAGAAGCTCGGAGGTTACGCTGAACTTGGAGTTGGGTCCTGGATATCTGAGTCGGCCGCTTGCTCCCAGGGATGATCTGCATATATTAATAAATCATTTGTCTGGCTCTGAAAAAAAAAACAAACCTGGAACTATTTCTAGTTCCAGTCCTTATAGATTCATGGTGGCTGCCTGTAATCACATTATGATAGGAATTCTGAGTCATGTCTTTTTTTTTTTTTTTTAAAGATTTTATTTATTTATTTGACAGACAGAGATCACAAGTAGGCAGAGAGGCGGGCAGAGAGAGAGAGAGAAGCAGGCTCCCTGCTGAGCAGAGAGCCCAATGCGGGACTCGATCCCATGACCCTGAGATCATGACCTGAGCCAAAGGCAGCGGCTTAACCCACTGAGCCACCCAGGCGCCCCTGAGTCATGTCTTTATCAAGTCCCATTTCCTCCTCCTGTGCTCAATCGCTAACTCAGTTCTAATGTTTGGCTACTCTACTTTCCTCCTTTGTCTTGGGAACCAAGAAAGGCTATGTCCTATTCATGCTAGAAAGTACTTTGAGATACACTTTCCTCTTGTGCATTAACAGTGGAAGTGTCCATTAATGGCATTTACCCTGGCAGGTGGTTCTGCCTTGAGTGAATTCTAGAGCTATTTCTTCTTTTTCAGCTCTTAAAAACAATTTCATATGGACTGGTGCTTTGCAGATCCATGCACAATTTAGGCAAATTCATACATTTGCTTTAGAAATTTGAAAGGAAACCCTTCCATTTATCAACATCTCTGCTTCTTTTCAGTTTCATTAAAGGAGAACAACAACAAACCTACAGAATAAATAAAAAACACCTATCTTGACACTATTCAATATTAACTTCAAGACCTTCAGGTTTTTAAGTTCTGGGAAATTGGGCCACAGAACTTCTTTTCACATATCGCATGCTACCCAAGAAAATGAAATATTTAGAAGCTAGAGATTGCTGGAAGCATGAAAAATACCAGTGTTTGCAAAAACTTATAATAGTAAAATATTTACAGTCTTCCCAAGTGGAATATTAATAAAAGTATCAGCAGTTAGAGCTTTGGGGTCAGATCTGAGTCATATTGGCTGTTCCATGATTTGTGACATATGGGAGAAATTACCAAGAATGATGCCAATTTTTATTTATGGTTTATGTTAGTCTTTGGGCAAGTTTGAAGAAGTATTTTAAATGAATACTGGCATATGTTCATTCTATTTACTTTAAAGGCATTGAACTTCCCAACTGATGAAAAAATATACCCTTCTAAGCTATAGAGTAACTCAGATTTCTGTACTTAAAAGGCAAAAGGAAGATCAGTAAGATTGGCTACAAATAAAAGATATATATGGAGTGTTTCCACAAGCATGTAAACTATTAATGAATCTCTAGTGCCTGATGCAGAGTAAGATAAAAGCCAACCTGGATGCAAAGCAGAGGAATATGCTAGTTCTGTTGAGTGACTAACATGTGCCTATTTGCTGCATATTTTGTACATATTAGGCTCTTTAATATTCACAAAGAAACTTCATACAGCCAATGCCAGCCTGGATTACAAAGGAGGAAATTGAAGGCCAATAGGATAAATCACTTGCAAAACATACATATTGGAGATTTGAACTGATGTCTGTCTGACTTAGAGATGCTTTCTCTGCTTTCTACAGCCTAGAAGTATTGATTGAAAGGACAACTAATTCTCTGTACTTTTTCTGTTCCCTAGCTCAACACCCATAGGAGACTTTGCTTTGGAAATTTTTCAGCAACCATTTTTGAGATTATTGGAGACTTGGAGGGTCCAGCTCTTCTGTCATAACTCTCAGCAGAGAGCAATATGTTTGATGTAATGTGTCTGCACCCAATTTGAAATAGTTTTCTTTCTTCTAGATGTGTTGACCCAGATTCCAACAAACACTCTCTCCTGATTTCAAATCAGATATTACCTACTCATAATGTATCACTTTTGGTAGACATCTTGTGGTCTAGAGTATGAGAGACTCTTAAAAGAGTGTCTGGAGGAGGATTTAATGGCCCCTTCGCATGGTCTCCTTTTAAATGTCTGGGTGGAAATGGAAGGTCATAGAGCTTGTGACTCAGTAGTGGTCACATAGCTGGTGAGTGGCTGAACCAGGATTTTAATTCAGGTCTTTCTGACTTTAATCTCTTATTCCTTTTTGCCAATTCCTAATAGTAGGATTCACTCTTATACTTTCTTGTATTTTCCTAAGTATTTGGTATAGGCTTGATTACATGCCATCTATCTAAATAAATAACATTTTGGAGGGGTGCCTGGAAGGTTCAGTTGGTTGGGCATCTGACTTCAGCTCAGGTCATGATCTTGGGGTCCTGGGGTTGAGCCCCACCTCAGGCTCCCTGCTCAGCACAGAGTCTGCTTGTACCTCTCCCTCTGCCCCTTCCCCTCTCCCCCCTAAATAAATAAATAAAATCTTTTTAAAAATAAAGTAAAATAGCTCCAGTCATTGAGCCACAGCCAAGGACTCCAGATCCTCCTCCTTGAGCTCCTTTACTTCCCAACAAATCTATCCCCTCCCTCCCTCTCCCACTACTGTCTTCTGTAGGCCGTTTCCATGGAGGAAAAGGAATCCTATCATATTTCCGTTATCCAGAATCTCCACTCTTTTTTTTTTTAAGATTTTATTTATTTATTTGACAGAGAGAGATCACAAGTAGGCAGAGAGGCAGGCAGAGAGAGGGGAGGAAGCAGGCTCCCTGCTGAGCAGAGAGCCCGATGCAAGGCTCTATCCCAGGACCCTGAGACCTGAGCTGAAGGCAGAGGCTTAACCCACTGAGCCAACCCAGGCACCCCACAGAATCTCTACTCTTTTGACGCTTTTGTTGATGCAAGGCAAGGTGATTGTCTGCTTCCTCCTGCCGCTGATGATTATATCCATATAAGAATTCAACAGAGAAATGGCAGGAAGACCCTTACCATTGTCCAGGGGACTGCTCAGTTATGATAAAAAGAAACCATTAAGGGTGTTTAAGAACAAATTTGCCTGCCAGTGACACTGTAATTGACCCTCCAGAATATGGAGAAGTAATTCAGCTACAGGATGACCAGTGCAAGAACATATGCCAGTTCCTCATAGAGACTGGAGTGGCTAAGGACGACCAGCTGAAGGCTCATGGGTTTTAAGTGGTTTTGGCTCACTGAAGCTTAAGTGAGGATCTCCCTGCAATCAGTAGAATTTTCCTTCTGTCCTTATCACAAGCTTAAAAACCTTACAGCTTGTATAATGTAACCATCTGAGGTCTGCTTTTAAGTTGGACTAGTGTAACTCCTTTATGCAACAAACTGAAAAGAGCCTTAAAAAATAAAAATAAAATAAATAACATTTTAAAAAAAGCTTTCTGAATTATTAACTGACTTTCAAAATAGTAAGCAGGCTTAAATCATTTAGAAGGAATAGGGGAAGAAAATAGCAAGTACAAAGGCCCAAATAGGTATGAGGGAATAGCGTGCACAAGAAATGTTCCTTTTGAAGACTTCATTTGTACCTTAATTTACAGCATTCATCATACTGTGCTATACATTTATAACAATAAGTATGAGTCTATTTTCTCAACTAGGTTGTCAGCATGTTCTGTGTTTCATTTCTGCATAATCCAAGTGGCCAGGACGAAGTAGACTTTCTCACTGTGCTTACTGCATGGGTTGGAATTATAGATGTATGCCAAAGCAGGGCAGTGAACACTACCCTGTCCTGAAGCTGGGCGGTACTGTAGGCATATGAGTTTTTGAGTTAAGGAGATTCTCCATTATCTAGATGTGTGCCTTAGTTGCTCAACTGTGAAATGGAGCTAATAATACTTTGCTTGCTGAGTGGTTGAGAGAACTCAGAGAGAAATGAAAAACTTAGCTAGGTTGTCCATCATAAACTTGAATGAAACAAATTTCAGGGGTCCCTATCATGCCCTTTTCTTGTTCCTCAAAGCAAAGGCTTGAGGAGTCTGGCTCTCACTGAGCCAAATTGTCCTCTCTCAGCATCCCATGCAGGGACTGCAAGCCTGCATTCCCTATAATTATTTTTCATCTCCCAATTGGCTACTACATTTGACTCCAAGAATAGAGCCATTTTGAAATGTTTCTCCCCTACCCCATCATCTGTGCTCTGTTTGACTCTTATCTAATACGGACAGGGATGTTTCATGCCTTCAACTTAGCTGCTACTCTCTTAAGTCAAACAGGCTGCTTTCTTTCCGGGTCCCCACTAGAGCAATTCACCCCCAATTCATACCTGAGGGTGCCTTTATTGTTCTCTTTAAATAAACTCATTCTGTTCTCCAAGCAGCCATTTCTTTTGAACTCTATCAACCCCACAAAATGAGACTAGAGGCTGCTGGCAAGACAGTACATTTCTTTTGCAGAAATTGAAATAACTTTATACATTGGTAACTGGTGGCTGCTCCAAGAGACTCATTTGTAATCAGAGCTACATAAATCCTTTCTTCTTTGCAAAGAAAGGAAATTCAATATGTTTATGGTTCTAGCTCTTTTATAATACTAAACATTTTATCTATATTACCTTCTCAGCTGCTATGCTGAGTTACATAAACATATGCATATACAAATGTAATATATACATATGTTACATATATATATGAGTATATATATTTTATATATACATGTATGTATCCTGGTCCACCATGTCTTCCAGTACAAAATGCAGGCCAAGTATAAGTTCCCACATTTCTCCTCATGCAATTCCAGATGTGGGTTGTATGCAGGAATGAGACGGAACCCATAGGAAAATGAAAGCGTCACTTTAAAATAAAACCTATTTAGTCTTAGGCAATGACTTAATATTAATATTAATATTAATAAGATACAATATCCAGCTTGATTTCCTTATATGTAACAAAAATAGCCTAAATTACATGATCTCTGAAACCTTTTCTAGTCTTAAGATTCCATGATTTTATAGGTTTTTAGATTATGTAAAGTTATGCAAGAATATATAAAAATCATTCTCTCTATAATCCCACCTGATGGTGAGCTCCTAGAAGTCAGGTACTTTTTCTTCTTTACTTTTCTCTATCTAATACCTGGAGTAATATCCTATACATACGAAGTCTTTAACACACAATGTTTAATGAGTAAAAAAATATAATATTCGATTACTCATAATTTATATGTTTAATATGGTTATTATAGCCAATAAATACTCATTATGCTTTTAATATTATGAAGTTCTATAAGTTAGTGGGACTTTGGACGAAAGATATGATATCTGCCCTTAAGTACAACATATTCTGGCAGCAAAAATAATAGAAAAACAAATACACACACAGAGTATAGAATATTGTCATGTATGAGGTTTCTCTGATGTAGGAGAACGATTATGAGATTTGGAGTCAGAACAATGCGGGTTCGAATCTAGACACTGATATTTAGCTACTCTGTCAGCTTGGAAGGCTCACTTGGCTTTTCTGTATGCTTCTTTTACAAAATTAGAGATTATACTTCTGTTTCAGAAACGTTATGAGGATTATACTGTATGAAACATGCAAACCACACACATTGCAGGTGCGCAGAAATCCTATCATTATTAATATCACTACCAACGCACACACAGTTAGGAGAAAGTCTAGTCTGAACAAATGAGGAATAGCTTTTCAGATGAATAGATCTTGAGATGATTCTTGAAAGATAAGAAGAAATAAAGCAGGAAAGAGCAGATCATTAATCCAGGGCAGAGGAAAGAGCACATGCATTTTGGGAGGTTGTGGGTGTTGGTGGCAAGTAGTTCTGTTCGGCTCCAGCAAAGTGAAAGTTACCTGCGGGAATCTTTACGAGAGCAGATGGAGGCCGGAGTGAGCTCAGGGGCTCCTCTGCCTGTGTCTTCTTTCTTCCTTCTGTGCTTCCTGGGCAGAGGCCACCACAGTGATTTCCTGACCTAACACCAAGAGTACTTTCATTTGGAGAAAAAAATAAGGTCATATTCTTTTTACATGTATATTTTCAGACTTTGGGAACTATTGTTGGTAAGGGGAAAACAAAGCTATTAGTGAGTGCTGGGTTCTGTGTGGTTTTCCCTTTAGAGCTACATGGGAGCTAATTAGGGAGAAATCTTTTCCTTAAAGTAGTGTTGTCTACTTTGAGCACTGCAACCCTGTACTTGCAGACAGCACTAATTGCTAGTGGTTATCTCCCTGGACATAACCCTTGTTATGTCCTTTTGTTCTTTCAGTTGGGTGGTGCAGTACTTAATTCCACCTGTCAGGCTACTAATGCATGGGACTAAGTATTTGAGAAGTTAGTTCTAATATAATACATGTGGGACAAAGTAATCTTTGAAACAATCCAAGCCTCTTTCCTCCTCCTTCCCTTATAGCAATGCTGGGTCTTATTCCTTACATGATACCAGATGTGGGGAAGGAGTAGGTAGGGAAGGCTCTTCTCTAAACACCTTGTTCTTGAAGGTTTACCAGAAGGCAGCTGATGAAGAAGGGAAAGCATGTTTGTGTAGCAGTGATGCCTTTACATGCACGATCTATTCATTCCTCCTAACTTCCCTTCAAGGTGTGTATTCTAATCCTCATTCAACAAAGAGAGGACTGAGGGTCAGAGAGACTAAGCAGTATGTCCAGGTCACAAAGCTAGTGGTAGGACAGGTATTCAGACACAGGCTGTCTAACTCGACAGCTCATACTTTCTTCATTATCACAGTACTCTCTCCTTTCCCTGGCTGTTCATAACGTACTGTATTTCATCAATTATGAGACACATTTTTTTGTCTTTGTTTTTGTTTTTATTTTTAATGTTATGAGCCTATATGAAAAGGACACACATAGTATGCTGTAGTTGCTATTAGCAAAAGAGAGTTATATGTCATTGCCTGTGTGTGCACAAACTTGGGTATTGTTCTTAAAGCACAACTTTTTTTTGAAAGATTTTATTTATTTATTTGACAGAGAGAGATCACAAGCAGGCAAGAGGCAGACAGAGAGAGAGGAAGGGAAGCAGGCTCCCTGCTGAGCAGAGAGCCCGATGCGGGACTCGATCCCAGGACCCTGAGATCATGACCTGAGCCGAAGGCAGCGGCTTAACCCACTGAGCCACCCAGACGCCCCTTAAAGCACAATTTAATGATGGCAATTTTCTTGATGTTTTTACCACAAGTCATTTAAGGAATATTTAGTGAAAGGATGGGTCTTAGTTGTTTTCTGAAAACCTTCCCTCATACCATTGCTACCATTATGACATGTAGAATGAGAGTCTGGAGCTTGGGAGAAAATCTCAAAGAAAATATTAGAGCACTTTTCAGAAATTTTGCATCACCAACTCCCTTGATGGCACAAGAATATTGTGCAGAAAAGCGGTAATTACAAAGATTCTTAGACTAAAGTTACTGAGAATAGTCAAACTGGTTGTGTGCATACTGCTACTATATTTTTGCTTGTATTACTATGTTCCTTTACTTTCTTATTTTGGAAATTGCTATATGCTAAAAATCTATGTTTTGAAACAGACCCCACATGGTTTTTGGATTCATTCATGAGTTTGCTGTCTCACTTTGGCCAGATGTGTTTCCCATAACAAGTCTGGCTATGACGAAACTAGCCACCATGTTTTTGACATCCTATTGTCTTCCAGTGGTGTGCTGCAGCATAAATTATATGCTTTAATCCTAACAACAATCTTGTCAAGTAGTTATTATCTTCCTGATCTTACAGAAGAGGAAATTAGAATTAAAGAGGTTATATAGTTTGCCCACACTCATACTGCTAGGAAGAGATGGGATTTTTAACCCAGGGTTTTCAGACTTAACAATCCTGCTGTTAAATATCACATTCTATTATATTTCAAAAATTTTCTGGACATGAACCTTGGGGTACAGCACTTTGCAGAGCACATGCAAGTACTAGTCAGTTCCTGGCCAATTAAATAACAAATTTCTGTTTTGTCCACTGGAGCAAGAAGGCAAGAGTAGCCAGAGCAATAGTGAGTGATTCAGACTCCCAGCTTTTTTACAGCACAGGGGGATCAGGCAGACTTGGGAGTCAAGCAGGCCTAGGTTTGAATCTCTAATATGCCATTCATGGACCGCAAGAACTTGGCAAGTCATGTAGCCTCTCAGAGTCTCATTTTTATGTAAAAGGGGCATGATAATCACAAGTCAGCAGGGTTTTTGATTGCCTTAGAGGAAAATGATGAATGTGATTTTGTCCACTTAGCACACTGACTAGCGCAAAGTCACCATGGGGAGACAGTTCTCTTTTCTTTTCATAGAATTAGTTTTGGGCTGAGTATCTCAGTCTCATTTTAGTCTTAGTCCTTTTTATTTAAGAAAGTTAAACTGGCTAAGGAAAATTCTTTTCTATTTCATCTGCTCCCAAACTGGGTGGTACATGTAATCTTTTATTTATTCAATACGTATTCATTCAGCACAGTGATAGGTCATACGGTGGGCCGGGCATCAATATAAAAATAAAAAATAAAAAAAGCAAGAATTTGGCATCAAGGTGTTTTGTGAGAGCCCTGGCTCCTTCACATGGTACACTTGTGGACAATCAGCTCATTATCCTGAACCTCACCTTGTTTATATGAAGTGAATAATAGTGTCGTTTCTCCAGGGCAGCAATAAGGATTGGGAGAGTTAATGTTTTCCATAGTGTAATAGCTAGTTCCTCTGACCTGGACAGCCTTGGACAGAATTGAACCACTAGCCAGAATCAAACCAGTTGCACTAGTTCCAAACCAACTGATCAAATGTTGGCAAATGCTTCACATTGGGCTCTCTGGTCCAGGGGGACGGCCGGGAGGGAATCTCTGGTGTGGCGGTTGATGATTTCCATGGTATAAATCTTTCAGGCAGCTCCAGTGCACCACTCACTGATGGCTGTTTCTCTTGTCTGACCTTTACAGCATGCAGACCCCTCCCTTGATTTCCTATGTAAGGTAGCATAGTCCCAGGTTCCAGGGATTTGAGAGTGGAGATCTTTAGGGGCCATTTTATTTTATTATTTTATTTTATTTTTTGCCTACCACAACTGGCAGCCATTTACTATGTTTTCTGTGCATTACCTTAACCTCTCAGCAACACCACTGTGTGCAGACTCTTATGCCCATTTTGCAGATGAGGAAACTGTGGCTCAGAGCGGTGAACTTGCCAAAAGTGACCTAGCCAGCCAGCACCTGACAGGTTCGAGCTGAAGTTGTTTAATTCCCAAGTCTGTGTTCTTATCCATCTCCCTCTGTTGTCTCCACTGTCAAGGATTCAGTAAACCAGCTCCCTGGTTTAGTAGAGAATTCCCATGGAAACAGGTGATTGCTGTGGTGGTGGTGGTGGAGGATTTATTCTGAGGTGCATGGTGTGATTTAGAATGGATGCTAAAAGCAAAAATTGATTCGGGGGGCATATTTGGTCAGTGGTAACATCCCCCCTTCCCACCCAGTAACTAGAGAAAATCCACTAAGACTGTTTCTAGGCCTTTGCTAGGGTGATTTCATGAAGCTTTGTCCACCACAGTCACCCACAGAAAAACAAATGTAAGAAAAAATAAAATCAGTGGAAATTAAATGAATTCTCTCCAAATAGCTGTATTAGAACTTGAAGCTGTCTTACAGAGCAATAAATATAGGGAAAATAGAGTAAATTCCACCTTTAATCTCAGCCAGATTTTTTGTCATCTTGGGGAGAAAGGAAAGCTTAAAAAAAAAATGCCTTATAAAGCCGTTTTCTGAAAAATAACCCAGACACTCCTTAAGAAAATAGGTAACTGTGTTTCCATGAGAATGGTCCATGATGTTGAGATTCTATGGCCAATGGGAAAAAGTGACCATGACCAAGAGCACAAAATGAGTGTAGCTGTAGACACATCTTGTTTCATGATCACATCTTGTGCTAATTGTTCCTTTACATTTCAGACCTCACCCCCTGCATTATATTTTGAGGACAGGAACCAACTTATTTAATTTGATATGTACTTCATCAGTGTTGGTAGAATGTCACTGAATATTACATTATCCTGGTGGAGTGGTTCCTCAATGTAATCTGTGGACTGGTAGATCTAAAATCACCAGAGGAGATCTGAAAAATGTAGGTTGCCTATAGTTATCATAGGGGTTCTCAAGTATAAATCTACAAGGAAGCCCAGATGCTTGCATTTTTTATAAAGCCTTGCAAGGGATTCTGAAATGCACACAAATTTTAGAACCAACGGTTATTTCTATACACAAATCCATAGGCAGCATGTTAGACTCACATTTGACCAAAATCACATTTAAGTTAATAACCCCTGTGAAAAAAGCATAGGAAGAATTTCTTTCTTTCATTATGGGCCTCCTAGGTGCCCCAAACTGGGCCAGGGGAAGTCAGGGATACCAGAATGATGACCCCTATCTCTCAAACATAAAAATTATTCTGGAAAACTAAAGCTATCTGTATGACTCAAATCTGTGTGTCTTAGGAAACCGATAAATTATAGGTAATAATTAGTAAATCCACTAAGTTATAAATTATAGGTAATAATTTGTGTTAAAGAGAGTGGCTGGAAAGGGTTGATTTGGTTCAAGGACAGTGCAAACTTTTAAAAAATATATTTTTATTACCATATCATGTCTTATTAGCCCCAGGGGTACAGGTCTGTGAATCACCAGGTTTACACACTTCCCAGCACTCACCATAGCACATACCCTCTCCAGTGTCCATCACCCCACCCCCCCTCCCAGGACAGTGCAAACTTATGGCAGGAGTGGAAGATGAGTGGCAGTTACCATTGAAGGTGGTGCTGCGTGACCAGCCCCCAGTCAGCCCTGTGTATGCTGAGCAGCTGTGTTCTTGCTGTAGACTCTGAGGCACGAGCAGCAGCATGAGTGCCACTCACATGACTTGGCTGGTTATACTTTTAGCAGCAGCAGAACTAGAGTTCTTGCCTTTTTTTTTTTTTTTTAAGATTTTATTTATTTGGTTGAGAGAGAGAGAGAGAGAGAGAGAGAGAGAAAGGGAACACAAGCGGGGGGGGGGGTGGGAAAGGGAGAAGCAGGCTTCCTGCTGAGCAGGGAGTTTGATGTGGGGTTTGATTCCAGGACCCCGGGATCATGACCTGAGCCAAAGACAGATGCTTAACTAATGAGTCACCCAGGTGGGTGACAGGAATGTGACCACGAAGCTAGTGCAGAAAATGGGGGAAACTAGAGCAAAAACAACTTGATCACAGAGAGAGCTGATTTATGGATCTCATAAGAAACACCCCATCAATAATTCTTAAATACCTACAACACAGAAATATTGTTGTCTTTTGAGTTCTGTTCTTACTCATAGTATGGCTAGAAAAACCTTGGTTACAATTAAACAATGAGAATAACAAATAAGTATTTAAAAAACGATAATAAACACAATACTAAGTGACATGACGAAGTTTCTAAAGTCAATATGAGTTTATGTCCAGAAGATATGGACAGAAATAAAAATAATGAGAACCAGATTAAAAAAAAAAAAAGGTAGAAATCTAGGAAAAGGCAATGAAAGGCCCAGGACTGCATTATTAACAAGTGAACAAGTATCCAATACCTTAGTGCCTGGTCTGAAATCCATCTTTTAAGTCAACACTATCCATAAAATATGACTCAATAAATGGCCTGAGCTGTGAACATGAGGGCAAAAGGAACAATGTCTCCCCCACATAGCCTGCAGCATTTCCTTCCCTTCAGCGTCTTCTAGGCACCAGTGTTCTTATGCATTGGCAATGCCATTAAAATAAGAAAACATCCCTGTTTTATTTTTCAACAGAGTACACAATGCTAGTTGATATTTTATTAATAATTCATTATTTTCAACTGTCTGAAATAGTGCCCTACACAAAAGTAAGCTCTGTGAGGGAAAGGACCTTTCTTGTTCACCACTTCTCAATGCCTTTTGTAAACCCTACTCGTCAACTATTAGTTGATGAAGAAATGACTGAGTGAAAAATATGAGTAGACATAAGACAATTAAGCAGAAAATTCTGAGTTTCTTTTGAACACTATTTGGTGGGGGGAATAGTTTATCGAGGATAAATCCTAGAAAGAATAGTGTGGCTGGTCATATAAGATGTATACTTACTGTTTTCACACCAAACAGAAAATGACTCTTCACACCGAAATGGAATATAAAATCTCTCAGCTTCAAACAACATATTAGTCAGTGGAGTCTAGGCTAAATGTGGTGAAAATAAACTTCACAGTTTAGCCACTTAACACAATAACATATAACATGTTTTTCATATCACAGTCCCTTGAGTGGTTCTCTGTGAGTTGTGACTTGGGGATCTAAGCTCTTTCCATCTGCGGCTCCACTATCTTGAAATCTTTCTTTTCAAGGCTTTAAAATGTGGATAGACAGAGCAGGGAAGCAATGTGTGACATGTCATGGCCAGAACTTGAAGTGATGTACATGGCTTCCAGACATATTCCATTTGCATGGTGTCGGTGAGTTGTAAGAGGTCTGCACATTGTAGTCATCTTGTGTGCCAAGGAGGAAGATTAAGTGGTTTGGTACACACATGGAGTTGTCTCGTGTTTTATTTCCAACTGGGTTTAAAAATAAGAAGGATAGTGGTATTTCTAGCCATAGCTGACAGGTATAGAAAATACAGATGGGAAATAAAATAGTTCAAAGAAACCCTTTGATAATAAACGTGGACTGTGGGGTGCCTGGGTGGCTGAGTTGGTTAAGTGTTCAACTCTGGATTTCAGCTCAGGTCATGATCTCAGGGTCTTGAGTTCAAATCCAAAGTTGAGCTCTGCGCTTAACAGGGAGTTTGCTCGAGATTGTCTCTGCACCCCTGCTCTCCCCAAGTGGACGTGTGCTCACTCTTTCAAATAAATAATTAACATCTTTAAAAATAAATAAATAAATGTGGACTGGTTAAAAGAATAATAATAATCCTTTGATAAAGATCCGATAGTCAGATATTAATTAACTTGGTCACTGGGTATATATGAAATTGTTACTATGTACCACTGTTTCCACTCTCCAGAAAGGAAGAAGAAAGAGTCAATATGAAGTCAGATGAGTGCTTTGATAGAGAAATACGACATGGTGAAAAGCTATAATAATATTTTAAAATAATAATTACTGATATTTTAAGCAGTGCAAGCACCTTATAGATATTATTGTATTTATTTTTTACAGTGCTAAGACATAGACACTTCCTATTGTTTTATGGATGGGTAAACCACAGCTTAGAGAAGACAGCAACTTGCTCAAGGTCACAGTAGTTAATGTGCTTTGCATAACAGAATAAGCAATGATTAGCCCTGGTAATGAAAGTTTTTCAAAATAAGAGCTGGATGGTTATACCCCAGAATAAAAATAATGTAAAACTTTCAGGTTAGGGGCGTCCGGGTGGCTCAGTGGGTTAAGCCTCTGCCTTCAGCTCAGGTCTCAGGGTCCTGGGATCAAGCCCCACATCGGACTCTCTGCTCAGCAGGGAGCCTGCTTCCCCCTCTCTCTGCCTGCCTCTCTGCCTACTTGTGATCTCTGTCAAATAAATAAATAAAATCTTAAAAAAAAAAAAAAACCCCTCAGGAGAAAACCCACATGAGACAAAGAATGAGACTATTCCATGACAACACAGAGGTTCTCACCAACTTTTCAGTCTCTGCAAAACTCCTCTCTCTATCCCTCTCTCTCTCTTCCTCCCTCTAATTTATTTTATTACCTTCTACCCACCCTCTCTTCCTAGAAAGAGAAGTGAAACAAAGCAGAGCAAAGCAAGTGTTCCCTCGAAATCTGTCCCTTATACTAGAATGTGCTGTGCCCTGGCAATGTGGTTACATAGCCACCTAAACGAATAAAAAAATATTTGTGAATGCATACAGTCCCATTGCAAGTAAATAAGAAATTTTATGCTCCGCTCTAGTAATTTATTATTTTAGTGATTGACGTAGGAATTAGTAAACAATGTAATTTATATTTATGATATTCCTAATATAAAAATATTATCTTTCCATGGTAAAAAAGAAAAAAAAAAAGCTATAGTTCTGTCTTTCTTTAGTATGACCCGCCTTCCCACCTCTCCAGCTCCTTTGCCAGAATTTAAATTCCTAGGCAATGTAAGTTTCCCACCGAGGCAAAAAAAAAAAAAAAAAAAAAAAAAGATTCGATAATTGCTCTGCAAATTAGAGAAGCCCAGCTAGGATAGGATACTCAACTTGGATATTTTCCATTGCAATAATGTGGAAATAACCAATTTAATGAGAATGGTACAATGAGGCGGGGTAACAACTTCATCCTTGAGCCAAAGGCTCATTTTTCTCTCCGTGGGATGGATTAAAGAGGTGGATTGAGCAAGGAGCTCACCTAGCGAGCCCACTGTTTGTGCAGATGTAAGTGGCACGCAGCTGGCTTTAACTGCTGTGATTTGCTTACCCATATGTGGTCGTACATGAATTAAAGAGGAGCTAAAACTGGGGAGTGGGAAATGCAATTTTTAGCATAGCCTCACTGTCAGAAATGGGAATTGCTTTTCTAACACTGAGATTATGCTTGATGAAAACATTCTTCGACATGCTCAACATTGCCTTGGGATAAATTCTTCCAGAAACCATGGAAGGCTTCCTCATCATTTTGCAGTTTTATTGTGTACTTTCTGGAATGTTATGAAGCTTGTGTACCATCCTCTGCTGTTTTCTGAGTGGCATAACCAGGGGGTTCACAAGTAAGAAACTGAGGTCTTTTAATTCAAATTAAATACTTCTTTGAGCATGTGTTAAGCATTGGGGACCCAAGAACAATTAAAAAAAGAGAGAGAGAGTGTAATGG
The DNA here is from genome assembly GCF_020171115.1 of Neogale vison. Lineage (NCBI taxonomy): Eukaryota > Metazoa > Chordata > Mammalia > Carnivora > Mustelidae > Neogale > Neogale vison. Next base: position 136,584,623 of record NC_058097.1, read on the forward strand.
GCAAAGCCTAAGTTTTAGTCAGGCAAAATGAAGCCAGCTGTGAAATTATAGGGAATTTATTTAAATTCTCTTGGGCTCGGTTTCTCTCTATGCAAAATGGGAATAACTTTTTTGCATCGTGTTATAATGAGAAGTAATGCATGCAGAGTCTGAAACAGAGTAGACACTACGGTATGGCACTGTTATAGATATGGGCCAGGAACTCAAGAAGGGGATAAAATTAGGGGAGAATCTGGGAGCACAGGGTGATGGAGGAGGAGGAGAGTGTGATTTCATTACTACTACAGAGACCTGGGTGGAAAAGTAGGTCTCACTGAGGATATCAGCTGTGAGGGTGAAAGTCACACTAGTAGCTAAGAGGAGCTCATTCAGTAAGGTTGGTGGGAAGAGACAGGAAGAAGATGAATTGGTTGTATGTTTATGATTTGTCCATTTTTCTCCATGTCTATTTCTATGAAACTGTACTTCAAAATGCCCAGGACTTTTTTATAGACTAATTAATGATCTTTATTGGAAGACGTTAAAAAGGACTTAAAATGCGTGTGTGTTTATGTGTGTGTGTGTGTGTGTGTGTGTGGTATGTGTGTGTGGTGTGTGTGGTGATCCAGACTTCTGGATCAACTCCCAAAGCCAGGCGCACAACATGTATTTGGGGATCTGTTTTGTAAATGTAGTTTTTTTCTTTTTTTTCTTTTTTTCACATGAAGCCTGACATCTTACCTAAGCTGAGCTGGCTAAATTCTGATCATTGCTTTACGGGAGCTGATGGCAGAAGGTGGGGAGGGGTTGTTGCGAATGGATCACAATCTGCTTCTCTGGAATCTAGACATATCACAGCTTGTCCTGAAGGCAGTCAGAATACACAATGACATGCTTTGACAAACAAACTAAAAACAAACTTGAATCATATTTGGACCTTCAGGTGAAATCAACTAAACACAAAAACGATTTTCTCAAAATTGTTTTGTTTAATTTTTACATATTATATATTAAACCCAGTGTTTGGATCCAGATTAAAGTTTGGAACAAATGGAATGGTTTGTACATAAAACATGGTTATAAAACCATTTTAACATTTTGCATAATAAAGTAAGACACAACATAATGCTATGAATGGTATAAAAAATTCAATTTCATAAAATACAGGATTGAATAGTTGCCTTACAACTGAAAAACCATCGTTTTTATTTGGTCTGAGCACAAAGTACAAACATACAGATTATGATAGTTATTCTATACACAAACACCAGACTGAGAAAAATCCCACATGATTCTGAGGCTGTCACTTTCAAGCATGTGAATAATAATTGGTGCCAAATAAGTGTTTACTTTAAAAGGCTAAATAATATCACGGCTAATCTAAACTAAAGCTATTAATTTTAGAAAGGTCTAACCTGGCTTGCACAGAGAATGGGAGCCATTGTGTTATGTCTTTGCTCAGGTTATTATCCTACTGCAATTTATGTGGGCATCTTTTTTTTATGTGGAATGTTATTAGCAAATACAAAGGATTTTATCTTTTATCTATCCTAGGATGCGATTGCAAAAAGAAAGACAAGAATAAAGAAACATGAATGGCCAAAAAAGCCAGCAGAGCCAAAGGTTGTAGTAAAGAAAAGTGATGGGGCCGTGGTGACAATAGGTGTGTAGACCCTGCCATGATTGATTTTCTATGATTTTTTCTGTTTAATATAAGGCATTAAAAAAACCTGAATTAAGAATAGATGTGAGCACTCTAGTGCGTCATTAGCATAAAACCTATTTCAACTTTGGGCTGCAACTGTTTTATACAACCCTGAACAGCAATGTTTCTGACCCATTGTCACAATGACTCATAGAGGATAGTGTTTATATGTCTGACATTCTGAGCCTATACAGATTTTTTTTCATGGAACTGTAAAAGCTTTTGTGAGGAAGTACAATAAACAGCTCCAGAGAAATCTTTTCTTTTCAATGAAGCACTCATAAAAAATATTTATTGTCAGCATGTGAATAATAAAATCAGTACCAAATAAGTATTTACTTTAAAAGGCTAAGTAATATCATGTCTGAAGTTATTAATTCTAGAAAGGCCTTTTTTTCCTCAGACTTCTATTCCACAGGAGTTATTAAGAGGAACAATTTTATATCATTTCAGGATAAGCACATAATTTATTTTGTTAAAATTATGATGAATAGGACTTGACTTTCTTTTTTAAAGATTTTATTTATTTGAGAGACAGAGCATGGGTGGGGGGTGGAGCAGAGTGGGAGAGAGAGGGACAAACAGACTGTGTGCTGAGTGTGGAGCCGGGACACAGGGCTGGATCCCAGGACCCTGAGAGAATGGCCTGAGCCAAAACCAAGAGTTCAGTGCTTAACTGCTTAGCCAACTGAGACACCGAGGTGGTCCAGAATTTCTGACTTTCAGCCCATATGATGTAGTACTCATTTTTTTTCCTCATGGTATTAGCTCAGTCTAGTTGCCTTTGATTTGGTAACATTCACATGTTTTTGTGAATTTAGTTCCAGAAGGGTCCTGCATACCTCCCCCACTGATACCCATCAGAGAACAGGTGGGTAAGAATGCAATTGGTTGCGCTGTGTTGCATAGATAGGAGGGTTGTGGGTTATGGGCTGTCTCCCACTCAGGAAAGCATAACAGAATACATACTGTTGTGAAATTATTAGAGATAATCTGGAATGTACCCCCATGGGTTTTTCCAGTAAATCCTTCACATATATTTGACCTTAAAAATCACTGAAAATACAAGAAATACATACCTGATATAAAGTCTATAACAACAGCACTATAACATTGCTGCTGTGGTATGTCCAAAACTACAAAACTATTGCATGTTCCAAGGAGAATTGATACTTTTGTTAATTCAGTCCTGCTTACATAAGTTTGTAAGGGGTGAGCAGGACACTAACGTGGGGTAAATGTTCGTGAGTCATATTGGGGTTCCAAGATTCACTGTTTACATATAACACCCAGTGCTCCATGCAATCTGTGCCCTCCTTAATATCCACCACCGGGCTCACCCATCCCCCCACTCCTCTTCCTTCTATAACTCTGTTTTTCCAAGCTTGCTTGCTTGCTTGCTTGCTTGCTTTCCTTCTTTCTTTCTTTATGTGTGTGTGTGTGTGTGTGAGAGAGAGAGAGAGAGAGAGAGTGTGTGTGTGTGTGTGTGCACAAGTTGGGGAGGGACAAAGGAAGAGAGTCTTCAAGCAGACTCCCTGCTAAACCTGGAGCCTGAGACTGGGCTCAATCCCAGGACCCTTGAGGTCATGAAATGAGCCAAAACCAAGAGTCAGTCACTTCACCAACTGAGCCACCCAGGTGCCCCATGATTTCTTAAGAAGATTAAACGAAATACTATGTTGGGAGCTTATCCCAGTGCCTGGAGAAAAATTAATAATGTAAGAAAGAGTAGCTGAACTTATTTGGTTGATGAAAGCAAATGATCACGTAGCAGAAGATAGTAAAAGTTTGCCACAAGAATGTAAGTTTAAGTGATAACGTCATTTAAAAGGATTGCTTTTGTGGTTTTATTTCTGGATTCTGATAAAAGAGAACAGGATAGGACAGTGGGAAGAAGTGAATCAACAATGATGGCTCAGGTTTGGACTCACTTCAGCCTCTTTCTTTCTTTCTTTTTTTATGGCGAGTATCTTTCTTTGCTACAGACTAATGACTACTTCAGGTATTGGCCCATCTAGCATCCTTTTTTTTTTTTTTTAAATAATGAAATCCAAGTGACTTTCGTTCGAATCTCCTCCACAACTCTTCAATGCTATTCAAAATGATCCATTTCATCCCCATGAGCATGATGGCTTTAATTTAATTTAGAAGAGAAACGTTATCTTTCACTTACTATTAGTCAGATATAATACAATGTTGAAACTGCTACCACCTTCCTGCCACCGCTATGAATGAACCTACCTGGGAATGGAGCCAAAGTAAGGAAGCAGAGCCAAGAAGTAGATAAAGAAGGAAGTCCTTTCGACCTAATGTCAATCCCTGAAACAGGATGTTTGTGACGCCAGCAAGAAGCAGCCCTAGAATTTATAGTTATACGAACCAGTACATTTCCTTTTTCTGCCCACACCATTTTAGGTTAGCGTTTCTGTTGATCACAACCAAAAGATACCTTACTGATGCTGCTGATAGATACTTAGAAATGTAAGTGTCAGACGTGGAGGGTATGAACTGTTAAAATTATTATAGATATTGACAAATTGCCCTTCCAACTTAAAACTTAAACAACTACCAACTGAAAACACAGCAAACTCCTCTCTATCAAAAATATTATAAACAATTTTATCATTTGACAAAATACAGTAAAAAATAATATCTTTTTAAACTGAATTATCTGATAAATAGGTAGGTTGATAATTTTTTCATATATGTTTGACTGTTTATAATTTTTCTTCTGTGGCTTTACTGTACATTTTTCCTTTTTTTTATTAGATCATTTATATGATTTTTGGATGGTCTTCATACATCCTTTGTTATATAAGGTGAATATATTTTCTTCTAAGTGACTCCTTTCTTGAAATATTATTTATGGTAGTCTCATATAGATGTTTTAAAATTTTACTAGTGACATCTGTCAATCATTTTCTCTGTAGTTGATATTTTTTTTTTGTCGTGCTTAGAGGCTCTTCTGAAAATCATATTAACTTTCTTAATTTTTTAAGTATTTTATCTTCAATTTTTATAATTTATTATTTGATTTTTAAAACATTAAAGAATATTTTTAAAGTTTTTTTCTTTTACTACTTTTAGTACAGTTGACACATAATATTACATTAGCTTCAGACACGTAACATAATGATTCAACAATTCTATAGGTTATGTTATGCCCAACACAAGTGTAGCTACTGTCTATCACTGTATGCTATTAAAATACCATTGACATTACTCATTTGGTTGTATATTGTGAGATAATATATAAATATATATATATATTTATATAATAAATAACCAGTTGTGCTACATACTATTTGTTAAATAGTTCATTCTTTCCCAGTGATTTGAAATGTCATTTTCGTCATCTGTTATATTCATATACCTAAGTTTGTTGCTAGATTTTATTCTGCTTCATTAATGCATTTTAATTTTTTCCTTTTGAACTCAGTAACATACAATTTTATTAATCGTATCCCTTGTTTTATGACATATTGCCAACATTGATTTATGAATTACATGGTTTCATTTATTTGGTTGGCTTGATAATTTAAAAAATACCTGCAAATCCATCACTGAAAGCATAATCCAGGACTTTGACAATGACCTACATCTAACAACTTAGTTATCTTCTTTCAATTTTTTAAAAGTTTTTATTTAAATTACAGTTAGATAACATATAGTGAAATAACACCCAGTGCTCATCACAGCAAATGCACCCCTTAATCCCCATCAATTTTTTAATCTATCCCCCCACCCATCTTCTTTCTGGCAGCCATGAATCTGTTCTCTATAGTTAAGAGTCTGTTTCTCAGTTTTCCCTCTCTCTCTTTTTCTTCCCCTTTGCTCATTTGTTTTTTTTTTTTTTTTTAAGATTTTATTTATTTATTTGAGAGACAGAGAGAGAGAGAGCATGAGCAGGGGGAGAGGCAGAGGGAGAGGGAGAAACAGACTCCCCACTGAGCAGGGAACCCAATGCAGGACTGATCCCAGGACTCCAGGATTATGACTGGAGCTGAAGGCAAGACACCTAACCAACTAAGCCACCCAGGTGCCCCATTTGTTTTGCTTCTTAAGTTCCATATAGAGTGAAATCATACGGTATTTGTCTTTTGCTGACTGATATACTTTGCTTAGCATTATACTCTCTAGCTTCATCCATGTCATTGCAAATGGCAAGATTATATGTCTGTGTAAAATACCTTTTTATAAATATATACCACATCTTCTTCATCTATTCATCAGTTGATGGACACTTAGGCTGTTTCCATAATTTGGCTGTTGTAGATATTGCTGTTATGAATATCAGGATGTATGTATCCCTTTAAATTAGTATTTTTGTATTTTTTAGGTAAATACCTTGTAGTGCAGTTGCTGGATCATAGAGTAGTTCTACTTTTAACTTTATGAGGAAACTCAATACTGTTTTCCAGAATGGTCATACTGTTTTGCATTCCCACCAAGAGTGCAAGAGGTTCCTCTTTCTCCATAATCTTACTAATACCTGTTATTTCTTCTGTTTTTTGATTTAAGCCATTTTGATAGATGTGAGGAGACATCACATAATTTTGATTTGCGTTTCCTTGGTGACCAGTGATGATGAGCATCTTTTCACAGGTCTGTTGGCCATCTGGATGTCTTCTTTGGAAAAATGCCTATTCATGTCTTCTGCCCATTTCTTAATTGGATTATTTGCTTTTTGGGTGTTTCCTCAATGAATATAGTTTCATAGAAATTCTTGTATCTCATAGGGAAAGTGTTATTTCCATCATCTATTCTTTGCAAATATTTGACTATCTATAGCCCTATTCTTCACCTAAAAGTAGATTATATCCTTCCCTTTTCAAATGAAATATTCACTTACCAGACTGAAATATAGCTTGTCACCTGCATCAGTCATATATGGTAAGCCTTGATGATAATTTCATGACAAAATTCAGTCCCCATTTTATTTAGAAGCAGTTGTTCTCAAGTTATACTCTAATAAGAACAAAGGATTCTAATCATAAATTTGAATTATTTCAGTTAGTCCCAGGTGTGGCAAAAAATTTTTTCAATACATTTATCTAAAACTATTGATGTTTGTTATTATTTTCACATATTAAAATCTATATAAGATGTATTAGGATAAGTATGTCTAGTTCCTGAAGCAAATAACCTCAAAACTTTATTGGTTTAAAATAATAAAGTTTTACCTTTTGTTCCTATCATAGCCCAATATGAGTTGGTCAGATTTGTGCTCCATGCAGTCATTCAGGAATCCAGTCATTTCCATATAATGTAACTTCCATCTTTAACATAACATTTCAGCAAGACAGGAGAATAATATGTGAAGAATCATCTAGATGGTCTTATGTATCAGTCATGGAACACCTTGCTTTCACTCAATTCTATTGGCCAGAATGAAGTTGATGATGCCGAATTTACTCTAATCATTAGGATATGTATCCTCCTGTTTGATCAGGAAGAAAATGAAATAAATTTTATAAGTTTATAGCACTTTCTCTGCCACAGATGATCGCTCATGTACCATAGTGTATGTTTGTAATTGTTTAAAGTTTTCATTTAAGTGCATCATGGTGTTTTATAAAATTACAGTGCCCTTTAGGAAGCCATCAGTTTAAAAAGCTTGAGGAACACTTAACTAAATGTTGGAAAGTTCTGTGTTTTACTACCAAGTTTGTATTTCCCTGTAGGTATTATATAGAAAGTATAGACAGAAAAATAAGATAGAGATGTGAACAAATATGCTGAGGCTATACTAATTGACTAGTAGAACTATTAACATTATTATGTTTTTTAAAAGGTAAATGTAAAAAAAAAATCTAAATATCTGTTACAACTGAATGCAGTAATTTTCTACGTAGAAAAAACTAAATTTCAACACGTGCATTCCAATTTTTATTTCACATGTTAGATGTTTATTTTATAAAGCACCTTCATGTAATTTTTCTTCTCTTTAAAATATCTTTAAAAATAGGTATAAATCATTATTTATAAAGTCACATTTTATTTTTTTTTAATTTCTATTTATTTTCTTAATTTCTTCTCAGTGTTCCAGAATTCATTGTTTATATACCACACCCAGTGCTCCATGCAATATGTGCCCTCCATAATACCCACTTCCACTTCACTTTACATTCTCTATTCTCAACATTAACTTTAATGACTTCTAATAGATCAAATTGAAATCATGGTTTACAATAAAAAATGCCTCCAATGTAATCATTAAAAAATTGTTGCTCCTTAGTAACTGTGAGTGATGCTGACATTACCACTGTTCTGAATTGATTTATAACCTCAGTAAGCCAGTAGAGATCTACAGGGATATTACTGAAATGGAAGAACAAGAGATTATTGAAGGAGATCACCAAGGAAACTATGCTTCTTCCTCGGTATTTCATCTAAAGACTTTATGGAAATATTCATACCCACTGAATAAACCATGCAAACTTTTAGAACTGACTACTCAATTTTGATGAAATCTGAGGGTCTTTAGAGCACAGAACAATACAAATTTCCCTGCTTACTAACTACAACATTTTCTAAGGAAAAAAAAAGAGGGAATCTCCAGTCCAAATTTCAATAAGCTTATATTTTAAGGGATTACAGCAAGTCCAACAAAAGCATAAAATGATCACCAAAAAAAACCATTACACTATAACTTTTTGTATTAACTGTCTGTTTTTTACATAATATGTCTTAAGAAGTCTATTTCTGGTAAATATTCAGCACTAGGATCTGGATTTTGGTTAGTGTCAAGGTTTTAGATAAAGGATAATGCTTAAGGGAAGAAGCATCACTGAGAAATTCAAAGCAATCTGAAAAGAAGACTGTAGAAGGAGAACAAGGTATTACAGAGGATCATCAAGAGGACATGACCACAGGTTGACCCTCAAGTTAAATCCGGGCTATCAGAGAGTCCTCAGCCTCCCTGTCCTTGGAATGTACGCTCACTGTTTCCACATCTGGAACCATTCTAGGGACCCAATCTTGAGAGAGATTGAGACTAAATTGTACATGCAACTGAATTCTGTTAAGGCCACTATAAGGGCTTGTCAGATTCTAGTGACCAGATGCAGAGATCTACTTGTCTTGCTGCTGCCAAGCCAAGCTTTTCATAATTTCTCTTGCTTATTAAAACTTCCTACTATCAATCTGGAGCAAGCTAACTCTTTCTTTGGTCTCCCCTTTCCCTCCCTGTACAGGGACTAGTTTCTAAACTAACAGAAAGGGAGAGAAACAAAGTAAGACTGTATGCTGTGCAATTACAAACTCTTTTCCTAACCCTCAGTGGTTATTAACTGGGCATGTAAACTATCCTATCTATTTCAGCATCATTTGATTATAGCTCTGTGAAAAAGATATACGAGATATTTAATGAAGGGATGGGGAAAGAACATTTCATCTTTATGTTGAAACTTGCTATTAGAATTGGAATCTCTTGCCTTCCATTGAACCACGTCATGTCTCGATTCAGGGTCTTTAGGATCAATCTTAAGAAAAGATGTATTAACCAAACACTTAAAGAGGAGTTAATGCCTACCCTTCTCAAACTATTACAAAAAATAGGAAAGGAAGGAAAGCTTCCAAATTCATTCTATGGGGCCATCATTACCCTGATACCAAAACCAAGTATAGACACTATGAAATAAGTCATGCAGAGAAAGTCGATTATCATTTGGTTTCACTTACTTGTGGAACATAAGGAATAACATGGAGAACATTAGAAGAAGGAAAGGAAAAGTGAATTGGAGTAAACTGGTGGGGAAGATGAAGCATGAGAGACTGTGGACTCTGAGAAATAAACTGAGGGTTTTGGAAGGGAGGGGGTGGGGGAATGGGTGAGCCTGGTGTGGGTATTAAAGAAAGCACATATTGCATGGAACACTGGGTATGGTGCATAAACAATGAATCTTGGAACACTGAAAAAAATAAAATTAAATATTTAAAAATCTGTTAAAGAAAAAAGAAAGAAGACATCCAAATGGTCAACAAACACATGAAAAGATGCTTAACACCACTAATCAGGGAAATGCAAATCAAAACCACAAGATATCACCTCACACCTGTTAGAATGGCTACAATCAACAACACAATAAGAGTTGTTGAGGATGTGGAGAGAAAGGAAAACTTGTATACTCTTTTTGGAAATATAAAATGGTGCAGCCTACTGGCAAAAAAACCAAAAGAACACCAAAAAACAAACAAACAAAAACAACAGACACATAGATCAATGGAACAGTATAGAGAACTCAAAAATGAGTTAACTCTATGGTCAGTTAATGTTTGACAAAGCAGGAAAGAATATCCAATGGGAAAAAAAAGCCTCTTAAACAAATGGTCTTGGGAAAATTGGACAGCCACACACAGAAGAACGAAACTGCACCATTTCCTTACACCATACACAAAAATAACTCAAAATGGATGAAAGGCCTAAATGTGAGAAAGGAATCCATCAAAATTCTTGAGTAGAACACAGGCAGCAACCTCTGTGTCCTCAGCCACAGCAGCTTCTTGCTAGACAAGTCTCCAGAGACAAGGGAAACAAAGGCAGAAATGAACTATTGGGGTTTCATCAAGATCAAAAGCTTTTGCACAACAAAGGAAAGTCAACAAAACCAAAAGACAACTGACATAATGGGAAAGGATATTTGCAATTGACATATCAGATAAAGGGTTAGTATCCAAAATCCATAAAGAACTTACCAAACAACACCCAAAGAACAAAATAATCCAGTTAAGAAATGGGCAGAAGATATGAACAGAAATTTCTGCAAAAATGACATCCAAATGGCCAGCAGATGCATGGGAAGACCCCAATATCACTGGTAATCATGGAAATACAAATCAAAACCACATTGAGATATCACCTCACACCAGTTAAAATTAACAAGTCTGGAAACAACAGATTGTTGGCGAGGATATAAAGAAAGGGGAACCCTCTTACACTGTTGGTGGGAACACAAGCTGGTGCATCCACTCTGGAAAACAGTATGGAAGTTCCTCAAAAAGTTGGAAATAGAAATACCCCACAACCCAGCAATTGCACTACTGGGTATTTACCCCCAAGATACAAATGTAGTGAAGTGAAGGGGCACCTGAATCCCAATGTTTATAGAAGCTATATCCACAATAGCCAAACTATGGAAAGAACCTAGATGTCCATCGACAGATGAATGGATAAAGAAGATGTGGTACATATCTACAGTGGAATATTATACAGTCCTCAAAAATGAAATATTGCCATTTGCAATGGTGTGGATGGAACTAGAGGGTATTATGCAAAGTGAAATAAGTCAATCAGAGAAAGATAATTATCATATGATCTCACTGATATGTGGAATTTAAGAAACAAGGCAGAAGATCATAGGGGAAGAGAGGAAAAAATTAAACAAGAAGAAACCAGAGAGGGAGACAAATTGTAAGAGACTCTTAATCTCAGAAAACAGAGTGTTGCTGGAGTGGAGGGAGACAGAGGGATAGGGTGAGTGGGTGATGGACATTGGGGAGCGTATGTGCTATGGTGAGCACTGTGAATTGTGTAAGACTGATGAATCACAGACCTGTACATCTGAAACAAATCATACATTATATGTTAATAATAAAAAATTACCTGAATCACAAAAAAATGATGCAGCCTCTGTGGAAAATAATATGGAGGTTCCTCAAAAAATTAAAAATAGAATTACCTGCAATCCAGTAATTTCACTCCTAGCTATTTACCCCCAAAATACAAAAAAGACAAATTTGAATGATGCATGCACCTTTATGTTTATTATTTTTTTTTATTTTATTTATTTATTTGAGAGAGAGAGACAGTGAGAGAGAGCATGAGCGAGGAGAAGGTCAGAGAGCGAAGCAGACTCCCCATGGAGCTGGGAGCCCGATGTGGGACTCGATCCCGGGACTCCAGGATCACGCCCTGAGCCGAAGGCAGTCATCCAACCAACTGAGCCACCCAGGCGTCCCCACCTTTATGTTTATTGAAACACTATTTACAATAGCCAAGTTATGGAAGTGGACCAAGTGTCCACTGATAGATAAATGAATGAGGAAGAGATGGTATATATGAACAATGGAATATTACTCAGCTGTAAAAAGGAATGAAATCGGGCGCCTGAGTGGCTCAGTGGGTTAAGCCGCTGCCTTTGGCTCAGGTCATGATCTCAGGGTCCTGGGATCGGGTCCCGCATTGGGCTCTCTGCTCAGCGGGGACCCTGCTTCCCTCTCTCTCTCTCTGCTTGCCTCTCCATCTACTTGTGATTTCTCTGTCAAATAAATAAATAAAATCTTTAAAAAAAAAAAAAAAAGGAATGAAATCTTGCCATTTGCAATAACATGGACGGTTCCAGAGGGTATAGTACTGAGAAAAACAAGTCAGTCAGAGAAAGACAAGTACCATATGATTTCTCTTATTTTTGAAATTTAATAACTAAAGCCATAAACATTCCATGGGTTACCTCTTTGTTTTGTTGACTATTTCCTTTGCTGTGCAGAAGCTTTTGATCTTGATGAAGTCCCCAAAATTTATTTTCACTTTTGTTTCCTTTGCCTTTGGAGACATATATTGAAAGAAGTTGCTGTGGCTGATATTGAAGAGGTTACTGCCTATGTTCTCTTCTAGGATTCTGATGGATTCCTGTCACACGTTGAGGTCTTTTATCCATTTCAAGTTTATCTTTGTGAACAATGTAAGAGAATGGTTGAGTTTCATTCTTCTACATATAGCTGTCCAATTTTCCCAGCACCATTTATTGAAGAGACTGTCTTTTTTTCCACTGTATATTTTTCCTGCTTTGTTGAAGATTATTTGACCATAGAGTTGAGGGTCCATATCTGGGCTCTCTATTCTGTTCCACTGGTCTATGTGTCTGTTTTTATGCCAGTACCATGCTGCCTTGGTGACCACAGCTTTGTAGTAAAGCTTGAAATCAGGTAATGTGATGCCCCTAGTTTTGTTTTTCTTTTTCAACATTTCCTTAGCAATTCGGGGTCTCTTCTGATTCCATACAAATTTTAGGATTATTTGCTCCAGCTCTTTGAAAAATACTGGTGGAGTTTTGATAGGAATGGCATTAAAAGTATAGATTGCTCTAGGCAGTATAGACATTTTAACAATGTTTATTCTTCCGATCCAAGAGCATGGAATGGTCTTCCATCTTTTAGTGTCTTCTTCAATTTCTTTCATGAGTGTTCTGTAGTTCCTCGAGTACAGATCCTTTACCTCTTTGGTTAGGTTTATTCCCAGGTATCTTATGGTTCTTGGTGCTATAGTAAATGGAGTTGATTCTCTAATTTCCCTTTCTGTATTTTCATTGTTAGTGTATAAGAAAGCAACTGATTTCTGTGCATTGACTTTGTATCCTGCCACATTACTGAATTGCTGTATGAGTTCTAGTAGTTTGGGGGTGGAGCCTTTTGGGTTTTCCATATAAAGTATCATGTCATCTGTGAAGAGATAGAGTTTGACTGATCCCCAAACCAGGCAAAGACCCCACCAAAAAGGAGAGTTTCAGACCAATATCACTGATGAATATGGGTGATAAGATTCTCAACAAGATCCTAGCAAATAGGATCCAACAGCATATTAAAAAGATTATCCACCATGACCAGGAAGTAGTCATTCCTGGGTTACAAGGATGGTTCAACATTTGCAAATCAATCAATTTGATAGAACAAATCAATAAGAGAAGAGAGAAGAACCACATGGTCCTCTCAATTGATGCAGAAAAAGCATTTGACAAAATCCAGCATCTGTTCCTGATTAAAATGCTTCAAAGTATAGGGCTAGAGGGAATATTCCTGAACTTCATTAAATCTATCTATGAAAAACCCACAGCAAATATCATCCTCAATGGGCAAAAGCTGACAGCCTTCCCTTTGAGATCAGGAACACGACAAGGATCCCACTCTCACCAGTCTTGTTCAACCTAGTATTAGAAGTCCTAGCAACAGCAATCAGACAACAAAGAGAAATAAAAGGTATCCAAATTGGCAATGAAGAAGTCATAACTAAAACAATAAACAAAGAATAAAAGAGACAATCCAAAAAATTAGCTCTTCACCATAGAGAACAAACAGATGGTTCCCAGAGGGGAAGACAGTGGGGGGATGAGTGAGATAGAGTGAAGGGGATTAAGCTTACACTTAACTTGATAAACACTGAGTAATGTATAGAATTGTAAAATCACTATATTGTGCATACAACACTCTGTTAACTACACTGTAATTAAAATTTTAAAAAATTAGGGTCACCTGTGTGGCTCAGTGGGTTAAAGCCTCTTCCTTCAGCTCAGGTCTTGATCCCAGGGTCCTGGCCTGGGATGGAGCCCTGCATCGGGCTCTCTGCTCAGCAGGAAGTCTGCTTCCCTTCCTCTCTCCCCACCTGCCTCTCTGCCTACTTGTGATTTCTCTCTGTCAAATTAATAAATAAAATCTTTAAAAATAGGGGCGCCTGGGTGGCTCAGTGGGTTAAGCCGCTGCCTTCGGCTCAGGTCATGATCTCAGGGTCCTGGGATCGAGTCCCGCATCGGGCTCTCTGCTCAGCAGGGAGCCTGCTTCCTCCTCTCTCTCTCTGCCTGCCTCTCTGCCTACTTGTGATCTCTCTCTGTCAAATAAATAAATAAAATCTTTAAAAAAAAAAAATCTTTAAAAATAAATAAATAAATAAATAAAATTTTTTAAAAAATTAGAAAGAAAGATACATTAGGATTAGGAACAACATCATTTTCTTAGAATTATTTTTCTCAGGATCTTTTCTTTTCTTTTTTTTTTCTTTAAAGACTTTATTTATTTATTTGACAGAGAGAAATCACAAGTAGACGGAGAGGCAGGCAGAGAGAGAGAGGAAGGGAAGCAGGCTCCCTGCTGAGCAGAGAGCCCGATGCGGGACTCGATCCCAGGACCCTGAGATCATGACCTGAGCCGAAGGCAGCGGCCTAACCCACTGAGCCACCCAGGCGCCCCTTCTCAGGATCTTTTCAAACAAAATTTTTCAGCAGCAAAATTGCCTTGATATTATTATTTCTAACAGCTGTAAAATGGAAAAAAAAAAAACCTTAAATGATTAGGAGGCCATGTTTGTGAATTTCAGAGGTCAACCAACCATTCCAGGTGTAGGGTTTCCCAGAGGGACTCAGGCTCTATGCTATGGACAAGTTCTCTGAAGGATCCAGGCTCTGTTTAGAGATACAAATGGCAAAGTTAATCTTGGGATTAAGATAAGGAAACTTCAGCCTCACATGGATTTTTTAAATGTAGAAAATGGAAACCACCTTGCCCTTCCAGCTATGTAGCATTAGTTGTTGTTGTTATTGTTGTTTTAACCTGGGGTTTTAATGCTAGTAGGTTCAACTTGTGTTTGTATGTAGGTAATAACTGGAAAAGAGGGAGGTAAGCAAGTGACCCAGGTAATTCAGCCCAAGCAAACAAACAACAAAAAACAGTTTACCTGTGAACGTCAACTCATCTAGTCATGGCATGCCATCCTGAACACTGTCTGTCAGTTGGTCTAAATAAGTCTAAAGGCTTTGTGAATTGTGGCAAAAAGCAACTTGTGATTCACTTTCATTTAAAATGGTATGGCTTCTACAATGTGGAAATCAGTTCAGTTCATTTTCATTAACTCTTACTGTGCCATACTAGATGTGGAAGATCCTCAAGTCAGCAAAACACAGCTCTATATTCTAAGGGGTTACAATTTAGTTGTGGGGCATTGGGGAAGGAAGACAGGCAAATAAATAGATGTTCTCAGGGTAACAGATACTAAATTCATTCTCAGAAGTCATCTTATTATTATTTTCAATTGAAGGAGGTATAGGAAATTTCTATAAAACACCATCTGTACTTTTTCCAGAGGAAAAGCTGGAGATGCACAGTATGTTAAGGTCCAAGTGCATCTTGCTCCTTTACCTCCAGATCTGAAGCCTTTGCCCCAACCATGAAATAAAGACCCTCAAAGCTAGATTTTTTTTTTTAAAGATTTTATTCATTTATTTGACAGACAGAGATCACAAGTAGGCAGACAGGCTGGCAGAGAGAGAGGAGGAAGCAGGCTCCCCGCTGAGCAGAGAGCCCGATGCGGGGCTTGATCCCATGACCCTGGGACCATGACCTGAGCCAAAGGCAGAGGCTTTAACCCACTGAGCCACCCAGGCGCCCCAAAGCTAGATTGGTTTTAATGGGTGTGTTTGAATTTTACCAACAACGATGAATTTCCACACCGCTCTATATGGAGCTCTATATGGACAAGCCCTCTGATGCTCCAGGATGCAGGCGAGATTTGTTTTGGAAATCAGTTGAAGCATGAAGCTAAAATTCTTTTTTTTTAAAATTTATTTATTTTCAGCATAACAGTATCATTATATTTTTACCACACCCAGTGCTCCATGCAATCCATGCCCTCTATAATACCCACCACCTGGTACCCCAACCTCCCAACCCCACCGCCACTTCAAACCCTTCAGATTGATTTTCAGAGTCCATAGTCTCTCATGATTCACCTCCCCTTCCAATTTACCCCAACCCCCTTCTCTCTAACTCCCCATGTCCTCCATGCTTTTTGTTATGCTCCACAAATAAGTGAAACCATATGATAATTGACTCTCTCTGCTTGACTTATTTCACTCAGCATAATCTCTTCCAGTCCCGTCCATGTTGCTACAAAAGTTGGGTATTCATCCTTTCTGATGGAGGCATAATACTCTATAGTGTGTATAGACCACATCTTCCTTATCCATTCATCCGTTGAAGGGCATCTTGGTTCTTTACACAGTTTGGCGACCGTGGCCATTGCTGCTATAAACATTGGGGTACAGATGGCCCTTCTTTTCACTACATCTGTATCTTTGGGGTAAATACCCAGGAGTGCAATGGCAGGGTCATAGGGAAGTTCTATTTTTAATTTCTTGAGGAATCTCCACACTGTTCTCCAAAGAGGCTGCACCAACTTGCATTCCCACCAACAGTGTAAGAGGGTTCCCCTTTCTCCACATCCTCTCCAACACATGTTGTTTCCTGTCTTGCTAATTTTGGCCATTCTAACTGGTGTAAGGTGATAGCTCAATGTAGTTTTAATTTGAATCTCCCTGATGGCTAGTTTTGATGAACAATTAAATACAAAGAAGTACTTTTAACACTTTGATGGCTGGGGATGCTGTGGGTTTGTTGGGGTGTGTGTGTGTGTTCGTGGTGGGTTGGATCATCAGAAGCTAATTCTTCAGTCAGCTTTTGACATCATATTTTGGGAGGTGGGAGAAGAGATTAAGAACATAAATATTTTGTGCCTAAAATATTTTGACTAGCAAACACTGCAAAATTGAGTGAGACTTTGAGCCACCACAAAGAAGCAGTTCCTAAGGGGCTTTGTGCATTTCTCACTACCTCTCTACCTAACACCCCAACCGCCACCTCCACAGACACTTCTTTAGAAAGATTATTTGTGGAGGAAGGGAAGTATGGTTAAAAGCAACAGAGTTAGGGGATACAATGAAGGAATTGGAACCTCTATATTTATAAATTGTACATATGTGTGTGTTAAAGGGAGAAGCAAGGAAAAAGACTTTTTTTCCATTTCTAGGAAAAACCAACTATTATAGGATGATTTCCCTGGGGAAAGAGGCTGCAGCAGAACTGATAGTATTTTGCTGAGTCAGGGTTTTGGCACTTCACTTCTAGCTTTTTTTATGAAGACTTGGTACCTTCGCAGACAAACAATTAAATTGGTTGAGTGATTTTTTGTGCTGACTTTCAAAGATTTTAATGTAGAGTATGTGTGTGCGTGTGTGTGTGCGTGTGTGTGTGTGTGTGTGTGTGTTAAAGAGAGAGAGAAAGAAAAGATATGTACCTAAAAGGCAGTGCACAGTGAGCCATAACTTTTTTCTTTTTTTTTAAGTCAAGAGAACAGCCATTTAAAAGATGTTTGCGTGACTGACTCATGACCGTTCAGGTCATGATCTCAGTTCAGCGTTGTGGGATTGAGCACCCTGTGTTGGGCTCTGAGCTGAGCATGGAGCCTGTTTGGGATTCTGTCTCTCCTTTTCCTTCTTCCTCTCCCTGCTTGTGCTTTCTCTCTAAAATAATAATAATAATAATTTAAAAATTAAATAAAGGATGTTTGCTCTTTCTGTTGATGATGGTGGTATGATCAAGCTACCTATGACCAGAATGTAACTGGTCATCATTTAAGAAGGCCCTTCGGGGGACGCCTGGGTGGCTCAGTTCGTTAAGCAGCTGCCTTCGGCTCAGGTCATGATCCCAGCGTCCTGGGATCGAGTCCCACATCGGGCTCCTTGCTAGGCAGGGAGCCTGCTTCTCCCTCTTCTTCTGCCTGCCACTCTGTCTGCCTGTGCTCACTCTCTGACAAATAAATAAATAAAATCTTTAAAGAAAAAAAAAAAGAAGGCCCTTCGGTTGTTAGAAAGCAAAACAACTACCCACATATTGGCTGGGTGGTAGTGCAGGCAGTTACGGGATCCATTTTTGGCTCTGAGTGAGTCGAGGAGTCAAATCCTGTTTGAAGGTGAGGTTCCAGGATACTAACTTATTCCTCATTTATGCGACCCATCCTATCTTTTCAGGGAAGTTTCTAGAAGGAAAGATGGCAGGATGGAGATTATTTCTCTTTGAAGACTCAAGTTATTAAGCCCTCTGGCTGGCTGGGAGAAAAGGACAACCAAGCCTCCCAAACAATATTCATAATAAGGAAGGGGTAAGCTATCTGGGTCCAAAATCAAAACCTACATTGTTGTAGAGAGGTAAAGAGTGTGTGGCTAGTGCTAAGACCCATTCTGACATCACGCTGACACCATAAAGTGACCACGTAACTCATAGCCCAAATCAGCAGCTCTTTGAAAGTCGTAGTAGGAGGGAATAGGAAGGGAACTATTAATAGTAAAACAAGGAAAAGAGCCATACATTCGTGATGTCCTGGGCAAACTGGAGTGCAATGGTCTAGAGATTTGAGCGAGATTGGTGGGACAGCCTATCTCTGTTGCTACAGCACTCTGTGATGCACCGATGTATGGACTTCCTGATTTCAAATGAGTGCTCTGTGGTGGTGAAAGTCATGATACTGGGTCCCTTTGATTCACTGTGAGGAATACAAAGTGCCGTTGAGACTTGAGAAAGCCCTGGTGTGAGAAATGGGAACTTATTCCCGAGCCCACAGTGAAAAATACCTGTCTTATAACCAATGGTCTAGAGATACAGGGCCTTTTTTTTTTTTTTAAGATTTTATTTATTTATTTATTTATTTGACAGAGAGAAAGATCACAAGTAGGCAGAGAGGCAGGCAGGGAGAGAGGGGGAAGCAGGCTCCCTGCTGAGCAGAGAGCCCGACGCGGGGCTCGATCCCAGGACCCTGAGATCATGACCTGAGCCGAAAGCAGAAGCTTAACCTACTCAGCCACGCAGGCACCCCCAGGCCTTTTCTATGAGCAGAAAAGAGGACTTAACTTACAAATTCAGGAACATTAATGTTGGAATCAATGCTTGACTATGTGAATCAAAGTTTAAATTAATGATAAAACTGCATGTTACTGTGCAGTTAATAACTCCTTTTCTTCCGAAGGTATTCGGAAATACCTTTTCTGATAATCTGTTTCTAAACAATCCAAAGCTTTTTCAGTCTCAGGTGTGGACCTGACAGACTGGTATCCTGGTTAAACTCTACTGTTTTCCCTGAGAGCCCAGAGAGATAAGAAACTTTAAAGCTGTGTGAATGTGAGATGTTATTGCATATGGATCGCTCACTAGCGTGTGGAAGAAAGGTATATCTAAATTTGGTGTTTTTTATCTTAAGTCTTTGTTGCCTGGATCTTGTTGTGGAAAATATAGGCACATGAACATATTTTGCGGTTCTGAATGGGAGAGCCATAGAATGATAAACCATAAATAAAAGTAAAAGCATAAATTATAAAAGATGATATTGAGATAGTCAGTTAATTAGGTTTACTTAATGAAGTAGTTTTAATGTCAATCTTCCTTGCTCATTATCAGAAAGAATCCTGACTTCCAATATTTTCAGGAGGAACAACTTATTTTTTTCCGTTATTATAAATCATCAGACCTGGAAGTTGGGAAAGGGGAGCCATAGACCACAGACTAACATTAAGAATATACCTAACTGAGTAGCAAGAAGGCCCTGGGAGAGGAAATTGGGTGCTGGCTGTCCTTTGGTATCTTCTCTACCCCTTCCACCCCTGTCTCTCTGAGCTTGCTAAGTGGATGTTGATTTATTCCCCCGATGGTAAAGCTGCAGGTTAGGGGTGGGATAGGAAGGTGATGGATCAATTTAGGTTAAAAGTACAAGTAGGTGTAAGAAATTGAAAAGTAGGTGTAAGAAAAGAGGTTAGTCTTTTCTGTTTTAAAGAAGTGGAAAAAATATAGCAAAGGTAGGAAATGATTATAATAGACTAAAGATCTATTCAATTTAATTGTATACCTTAATGTTTAGAGACTTATTTAATTAGAGACTGTTGGCCTCTGGTTAAGGATCTCAAGCCTTCTTTTTCTTTTAACTCTTTTTATTCTGGCCTACATGCTATCCTTTAGAGGAAGTAATGTAGATCTGTTTGCCTCAAGGCACTGACATTATTTATTGTTACTCAGTGAAAGGATTGGTCTTTCCCTCCTCTGAGTTTCCATTTCTCTCCCTTGATTTGTGGCTGGCTGCTGCTCGGGTTAAATCAATACTGCAACAAGATGGAAAAAAAATTTTTTTTTCTAATCCAGAATCCAAGCATCCTATGCAACCTTATCCTGCTGCAGCCCCCCTGTGGCCTTGCTCCACACTACCACCATCCCTCCCGTATTCACCTCCTATAGGAAACATACAATGATGTCCCCAGATGAAGGAGATTCAGGGAAGACATTTTCAACCCCACAGTGAAATCCTAGGTCTGGAGTTCCAATGTTGGGTAAAAAAATTCCTTTTCTTCAATTGACATAAGACTATTATTCAGTTATTCTGTTTCCTTTTGTGTCAATTTCTCTGTTTTATCTTTCATAGCATCTGTCCATTTCATGTAAGTTGTCAAACCTTTTGCCCAAAGCTCTCTTATTCTTTTAATGTGTAGTATCTGTGGTGACAAATCCTAGAGATCAAACATTAACTACTGAGGTTGTTGGTTTGTATTGTCCCACCTTTTGCCCAAAAGTTCTGGCCATGAATCATTAATTCTGTTGATTTTTTCTCAGAGCACCAGATTTTTACTTAGTTCTTTTCCCTATTATCTACCTGTTTTTAATATAATTTATTTCTGCTCCCTATTAACTTCCTTTTACTTTGTAGATATTTCTTTTTTCCTAATATATGCATATAAATTTTCCACTTACTAGCTTTACTTACACCTTACACATTTTGATATGTTGTATGTTTAAAGAGATTTATTTATTTATTTTAGAGAGAGAGGGAGCATGTATGTGCGTGAGTGCAGTGGGGGAGGGTTAGAAAGAGGGAAAGAGAAACCAAGCAGACTCCATGCCAAGTATGGAGCCAATCAGAAGGCTCCATCTCACAACCCTGAGATCACAAACTGAGCCAAAATCAAGAGTCAGGCACTTAACTCATCGTGCCACCCAGGTACCCCGACGTTGTATTTTAATCATATCAATTCAAAATATTTTAAAAATTTTATTGTAGTTCATTCTTTGATCCATGACTTATTTAAAAGGTGTAGTTTAATTTCCAGATATATAGCGTTACCTCAGTATTTATTGTTATTAGGTTCTAATTTAATTACATTGATGTGAAACACACTGCCTAATTCAGATATTTTAAAGTTAATTGCCTTGTTTTATTTTCTTTTATTCTTAATATTACTTATTTATTTATTTGACAGAGAGAGATCACAAGTAGGAAGAGAGGCAGGCGGGGCGGGTGGTGGGAAGCAGGCTCCCTGCTGAGCAGAGAGTCTGATGTGGGGCTCGATCTCAGGACCCTGAGACCATGACCTGAGCCAAAGGCAGAGGCTTTAACCACTGAGTCACCCAGGCACCCCTAATTGCCTTGTTTTATACTCGAGAGTTATTAGTCTATTTTATCAGATATTAGCATAACCAGTCCAGCCTTCTTATGCTTACTATTTGTATATCATGTTTTTTCATCCACTTACTTGAAAACTGTCTGTGTCTTTGTATTTTATGTATGGTTCATATGGCAGCATATACTTCAGTCTTGTTTTTACCTGTCAATCTCTGCTTTTTTTTTTTTTTTTAAGATTTTATTCATCTATTTGACAGAGAGAGAGCAGGAGAACACAGGAGGGGGAGTGGCAGAGGGAGAAGCAGGCTTCCCACTGAGCAGGGAGCTGGAGGTAGGGCTCAATCCCGGGACCCTGGGATCATGACCCAAGCTGAAGGCAGTCACTTAACCAACTGAGCCACCCAGGCACCCCTCAATCCCTACTTGTTAACTGAGGGTTAAAACCAATAATGGCTTATGTAATTTTTAATATAGTTGGATTTAGTCCTAACATTTCCTTGTTTTTTTTGTTTCTATAATCTCTCCTTGATTGGGAGGGGACTATTTTTAGTATTTCATTTTAATTATTATTTGACATTTTTAATATGCATCTTTGTGCATGTGTGTTTTGTTTTATTTGTAGGGGTTCCTTTGTGGATTACAACATACATACCTCACCTTTTACATTCCACTCAAGAATTTCTTCTAGCATTCTCTACAGAAAAGGTCTGTTAACGACAAATCCTCTTGCTTTTATTTCATCTGGAAATTTCTTTATCTCCTCTTCATTTTTCAAGGATATTTTTATTGGATATATAATTTTACCTCAACAGTAGAGTTTTCTTTCTTTTAACACTTTAAAGATGTTTGTCTGCTGGCCTTGAAGCTTTCTGATAATAAATCAACAATCATTCACACCATTGTCCTCCCTTAAGTAGCATGTCATTTTTCTCTACATGTTTTCAGGACTTCATATTTGAATTTTAGAGATTTATCTATAATGTGTCTAGTGGTGTTTTCTTTGAATTTATCCTTTTAGAGTTCACTAAGTGTTTTGAATCTATAAATGTATGTCTCTTAAGGGAGCTCGGAATATGTCTATATATATATATATATAATGACATATTCCCAGCTCTGTATACATATACATATGTATATGTATATATATGTATGTGTGTGTGTGTGTGTGTGTGTATATAGAGAGAGAGCTCCAACATATTTCACTTTTCTGGAATTCTGAACATGCATATATTAGATCTTTGCTATCTCACAGGTCCCTGAGGCTCTGCCTAATTTTTTTAATCTTATTTTTCTTTGTCTTTTTTCTAAAGATTTTATTTACTTATTTGAGAGAGAGAGAGAGAGTACAAGATGGAGGAGGGTCAGAGGGAGAAGCAGATTCTCCATTGAGCAGGGAGCCCAACACAGGGCTCAATACCAGGTCTCTGGGATCATGACCTGAGCCGAAGGCAGATGTTTAATGGACTGAGCCACCTAGGCACCTTTTATTTTTCTTTGTTATTTCTACTATCATATCCATTTTGCTCTTGAGTCTATCCAGTAATTGTTTTTCTCTCGGATGTTAAATTTTTAACTTGAAAATTTCCATTTTAAAAATATTATTTTTTATTATTTCCTGTTGAAATTTCTTATCTTCTAATCCATTGCATGTGTGTGATTTTTTTTTTTTTAACTTCATGGAGCATAATGTTGCTTTGAAGTTTTGAAAATTCCAGTATCTTTGTCATGTTGGGTGTTGCATTGTTGCATTCTTTGCTTTTTTATTTTTTGGAGATGGGTTACATTTTCCTGATCCTTTGTATGTAACATAATTTTGGATTGTATCAGACTCTATGATCGGTTATAATCTTCTGAAGAATGTTGAAATTTTTATATTACAGGCAATCAACAAGTGAGATTGAGGCACTAAATTCTGTCTGGCCTCCTGTGGGTGGTGGTTCAGATTTCAGTTCAGTTCTTTAAATCATTGCTATGCGTGTTTAGAACTATTATAGGAATGCATGATATGAAACTTAGGCTGAGATTTGTATAGGTGATACAAATCCCAGTTTAATTTTTAGAACTTTTGCTGCTCTGGTTTGAATCTGGCCACACATCTGTATTTTAGAAGTCAGGCTCATATTAGTGGTTCAAATCTCAGCTCAGTGATCCAGGTCTGTTCTACATTGGTTTAGGGCTGTCCTGTGCATGTTTGTTCAGAGTTTAGGCTACGGTTTGTCAATTAACTTTAAATTTCCTTATACACGCAAGGCAGATTGATTAGTTTGAAAGTGAACTTTTACTTTAGATTTAGTTCTAAGTTTGGCTCCTGGGTGGCTCAGTTGGTTAAGCATCTGCATTCAGCTCAGGTCATGATCCTGGAGTCCTGGGATCAAGTCCTTCATTAGGCTTCCTGCTCAGCGGGAAGTCTGTTTCTCCCTCTGACCCTCTCCCCTCTCATGTCCTCTCTCCCATTCTCTCTCTATAAGTAAATAGATTTAAAAAAAAAAAAAGCGATTTAGTTCTAAGTTAGCCACTTATGGATGCAGAATTGTAGAAACTCAGTGATGAAAATGGCAAGAATAGCCACTGAAATTCTTTTTCTTCTCTCTGATGAATTTTCTCATCACTGAAAATTAATAAGGTATATTTTGAGAAAAGTAAGGAATGTAATATAAATCTGAGAGGGAGTTCAGCATAACAGTTAAGAACATAGGACCTGGGATCAGACCAAAGTGGAATAAAGTCCCGGATCTCCTACAATCCAGCTCTGAAAGCTTAGGGAAATAAGTCTCTCTGAGCCTCAATTTCCTGCGGTGGGAAGAATGATTCCTCTCATGCAGTTTTCATGATGATTCCATATCATTGTGCAAACTGCTTAGCAAAGTACCTGACACACATTGAGATTTCAGTATATGGCAAGAAAATATTAAAACACACATGAAACAAGTTGAAATATGACAGGGTTATGGGTTAGAAAAACCTTGAATTCAGGTGCTCCTGGGTGGCTCAGTCCTTAAGTCCTGGGATCAAGCCCCGCATCAGGCTCCCTGCTCGGTGGGAAGCCTGCTTTTCCCTCTCCTACCACCCCACCCCCATTTGTGTTCCCTCTCTCACTGTGTCTCTCTCCGTCAAGTAAATAAATAAAATCTTCAAATAAAAAAAAAGAAAAGAAAAGCCTTGAATTCAAAATCTACCTCTGTATGTTTTACTTTCTATATAGATCAACTTGAAAGAGTAATCCTTGTTCTTTTGAAAGTATTCCTGTGGGAGTTAAATGCCAACAATCTATGGGAAAATGTGTTCATAACTATAGTGCACCATATAAAATACAAAGGAGCACTGGTAACTTTGAATTTAATGTGACATTGTATGAAGAGTATGGGCAGAAAATACATAACACAATTAAAATATCCTCAATAGAATAAATGAAACTAAGAAAAGAAGAAAAATGTTATTAAAAGTCCAGATCAATCAGTAACATCATAATGTCTATAGGACTATGTGCCTTTAAAATTGAAAGGTAATAATGAGTGCAAGGAAGGCGTTATTTGTAACAAATTAAACATTTCAGTAGAGCAAGGACACGAAAGACACATTACCCAGAGCTTACCTTATAACAGGTTTTTTTTCCTCCAAATTTTTATTTAAATTCCAGCTAGTGAACATATAGTATAATGTTAATTTCAGGAGCAGAATTTAGTAATTCATCACTTACATACAACTAACTCCCTGTGCTCTTCACAAGTGCCCCCTTAATACCCATTACCTATTTTAACCATCATTCCTCCCACCTCCCCTCTGGTAACCTTCAGTTTGTTCTCTGTAGTTAAAGTTCTTTTTCCTAGTTTGTCTCTCTTTTTTTTTTTTTGCCCCATGGGGCAAAGAAACAATCACCTTTATTGTTTCTTAAATTCCACATATGAGTGAAATCATATGGTATTTGCCTTTCTCCAATTGGCTTACTTCGCTTTGCATAATAATCTTGAGATCCACCATGTTACTGTGAATGGCAAGATGTTATTCTTTTTGACGGCTGAATGATATTCATTATATACATAGAGAAGTTGCAGGTTGTGGCTATAGGAATGTACATGAACTAGGATTTTATTGGAAGATACTCCCCTGACATCTGGCCAGCATGGGATTTGGAAGGGTGGACATAATTGGGTACAGCTGTGTACAAAACTTGGGAGCATCAACATAAGCTCTGTCGTGCCCTATTCTGAGTAGGGCGAACTGAGGAATCTAAACAAGGAATCTGGGATCTGAGAAAATAGTAAGTTTGTGGACCTTCTGAGAGGGAATGGAGCTCTGACAGACCCTAGTTAGAGGCCCCAGTCTGCCTATTTCAGCCAACACACTCTCCTGCAGCTTGTTTCCATGGCTGCAGAGCCCAGCCTGGCTAAATATAGACTTCCCATTGAGACAAATCTCATATTTTTTATGAAAAATGCCTTTCAAATGGTAGTGGATTGTGTGATGGCAGAGGTGGGGTCTGCTGATAAGGGCAGATTATTTTGGCCAATGTGGAAGATTTTGTGTTATGAAATAGGGTCATTTCCAGGAGAGTTAAGTTGAAGTAGAAATAATATGCAAAAGGAAAGTAGAAAATAAAGAACATGATAGTTTTGGTCAAAGGACTGTTAGCACATTCATTCAGGTAGCTCACAGTTTGTTGTAGTTTTTGGATAAGTGTACCTTTAGAGATATTTATGGCACACATTAATTTTTCAGATACCAGTCAGGAGCTGCTCTCTGAATTGTTCAGTGAGAATGGAGGCCCCTCCCCAGTAGCACTTGAGGCTCCTCTGGGCTCAGGATGTCATCACAGGAAGGGACCTAAGAACTTCTTTGCACAGCTTTACTTGGGCTCCAGGATTACAACTTGTTTCATGTGAACTTTCACCCAAATTCAGCACAAACAATTCAAAAATTTTATTTCTTTTTCTTTTCTGTCTCTTTCTCTGTCATTAACACAAGCTTAATGATGCTTCATTGTTTCCTCTCGGGGAAATTCTTGACATTCACTAGGGCTGCCATTTCCCATATCATCTTCTCCCTCCGTATTACTTACTATGGTCTAGTAAGCTGAAATTCCTTATTCTTTCCTGGAATAACCCCCTTAACACGTTCTTCTTTGTTCATCCATGACAATTCTCAAATCTCACTTCAATAGGATAGCAAAGAAGTGAGGTAATTCAAAGATAATTGCATCCTTAACCCTCTAGCCCTATCAGCCTCCCTTCCTGTGACAAAATGTATCAAAGAACAGACATAGAAAGGGGAAAACAAATGGGGGGAGGAAAAGGTAACACATAGCCAGGCAAATCTCTGAGAACAGAGAACTGCTTTTTTTTTTTTTTTTATATATTTATTTGACAGAGAGAAATCACAAGTAGATGGAGAGACAGGCAGAGAGAGAGAGAGGGAAGCAGACTCCCTGCTGAGCAGAGAGCCCGATGAGGGACTCAATCCCAGGACCCTGAGACCATGACCTGAGCCGAAGGCAGCGACTTAACCCACTGAGCCACCCAGGCGCCCCGAGAACTGCTTTTCTAATTCATTCTTCAAATGTCTTCTCACAGAAAGCAGAAATGAGTTACAGGTGAGGTGATCACACATGCAGTGTTGCCCAGGACATGCTGGTTTATGTTTGTGCTCACATCCAAACCAGAGGAGCACCACCTTTTATTCTTCAAAGTGTCTAGGTCTGTTCACCTATTGAGAAGAAGAATGAGTTTTTCACATCAAAGTCAAATTGCACATTTTGAGAAATAGGCACAGAATATCTGAAATTCAAGACTGATTTGGATCTTTGGGAGGCCCGGTCTTCAGAAAAACATCCAAGCTCAGAAACATCCATCAAGAAAATGTGCTCTAGACAGAGAACACTCACTCATCTTCTGGAAGGGATCCCGTCCTGGTGCCCAGAGTACTTATCAGGCCATAAGGATTTAGGAATAAAACCAAGCCCAAAGAAGAGATCTCTATTTCGGCCATGTGGTGTTTGAGGATGAGTGGGTGCGTAGAGTGGAGACTTGGATGTAAACAAAGTCAATGTAGTTCAGAGAAAAGGGGAAGGGCTTTGGAATCAGGTACACATGAGCTGAAGGGCCACTTCTACTATGTACCAGCTGTGATGCAAACGTCCAAGCTTCAGCTTCCTCATCTATAAAATCAAACCAAAAAATGGAGACAAAAAAACAGATCTTGGGGGCACGTGGGTGGCTGAGTTAGTTAGCAATTGACTCCTGGTTTCAGCTCAGGTAATGATCTCATGGGTTGTGGGAAGGAGCCCTGTGTCAGGCTCTGTGCTCAGTGAGGGGTCTGCTTGGAGATTCTCTTCCTCTGCCCCTCTTCCTACTTGTGCACATGCATACTCTCTTTCTCAAATAAATAAGTAAATCTTTAAAAAATATAGATCTTAGAGGAGTTATAATAATTAAATATAAAGTATGACTTGAGCAGAATAGTAATGGTAGCTGATATTCTTTAAATGCTTAGAATGTACAAGGCACTATTCTAAGAACTTCATAGCAATTCATTTAAACCTTATGAAAAACCAAAAGAAGATAACCCACTGTTTTCATTAGCATTTTGCAGACAATGAACCTGATGTTCAAAGTAACCAGGTGGTCAAGAATGACAGACTCTGGATTTGATCCAGACAAGGCTGGTTTCAGAGTAGCTCTTGGCCTAGGGGTGAAACATGACCTTAGTCACTATTCTCTACAGCTGTTCTCTGGCAAGAAAGCAATAAATTTTACTAATAAGGGCAAGGAAAAGAAAATAATAAGTTGTAATAAAATGAACAATGTACATAAATGATAATAGTTTAATGTGAGCCACCCTATATAGAGAACTATTAAAAAGCTCTAAGTTAAAAAAAAAAAAAGCTCTAAGTTAAAAAAAAAAAAGCTCTAAGTTGTATTTCCATATGACTTACACATGAGAAACATTTATATATATAGGTACCTTTTACATTATTTTTTATGGTAATTGACATTTTAGCACATTTTCTCTCTTTTGAAACTCCTAAAAAGTAGATTGACATGAGACAAGAAGTCTTAAAATAGACATATCAATGGATTAAACTATAAACACCTTAATTAGGATCAGTATAATCCTATAATGAAAATACAACCTTAATTTAGGATCAGTATAAAATATTGCAAATATGCTTTTTTCTCAGGATGCTGGACTAATAATTGTCTGTGTGTAGGACCTCCATTATACTGAATAAACAGGTATGCAGTCCTTCCATTGGACTTTGTAGAAGGGATATCATCCTGGTGATCACTCAGCAATGT
Organism: Neogale vison; assembly: GCF_020171115.1. Lineage (NCBI taxonomy): Eukaryota > Metazoa > Chordata > Mammalia > Carnivora > Mustelidae > Neogale > Neogale vison. The sequence continues at coordinate 136,613,574 of NC_058097.1, forward strand.
CCCACCCTCTGACCTTCAGGAAACCAGTGGCCAATTAGTTAACGCTTAGGCACTTTTGTTCTGTGCTATCTGTTTACTCTAAACCCAGAGGCTGATGCTAACTCCACATTTCTCAATGTTGCCAAAAGAGGAAGGGAAGGGAACTTCTTTTTTTTTTTTTCTGTTTTATCTCTTTCATTTAGTTTTTTTTTTAAATTTATTTATTTTCAGAAAAACAGTATTCATTATTTTTTCACCACACCCAATGCTTCATGCAAGCCATGCCCTCTATAATACCCACCACCTGGTACCCCAACCTCCCACCCCCCTGCCACTTCAAACCCCTCAGATTGTTTTTCAGAGTCCATAGTCTCTCATGGTTCACCTCCCCTTCCAATTTACCCAAAAGCACATACCCTCCCCAATGTCCATAACCCTACCCCCTTCTCCCAACCCCCCTCCCCCCAGCAACCCACAGTTTGTTTCGTGAGATTAAGAGTCACTTATGGTTTGTCTCCCTCCCTATCCCATCTTGTTTCATGGATTCTGAGGAAGGGAACTTCTTTCTTTTCTCTAGTTCAAACCTCAACAAAATTTAGTAATCCCTCCAGCAACCACCTTCCACTTTCAATTGTAATATCTAACATCTTCCTAACTCTTCCTTATTTTTATTTTTTATCACTTCTCTGCCCTTCCTCTCTTTTCCTCTTTTCACAAACATAAGAATCATTTCCAGTCACCTGTAGAGGCTTTTTTGAGCAAAGTAATTTGCAAGTTATTTTTCTATTTCCTGGGGTCCATTCTCACCAATGACATTATGTATGAACGACATAATGAAGCATAACCTTGTTCTTTTTGTTTTTATTCTCTGTACTTTTCAAAGCACTATGACATACATCACCACAATCAACCTGACAGAAGCCATTTGAAGTACTGGGACACATCCCTCTACTGGCCAGAGAAAGATTCATTCTTGGTATACTAAGAGTTTGGTCCAATTTCTGACATTAACTCAGTTATTAATAAATTATTATGAATTGACTATGCTGAATGGACTATTATGCCCTAAATTTATTGGTGTCCAAGTCAGATATATCTCCCATCTTCTATTTCATTGTTTTTCTAATACATTATATTGAGAAGTTTTATTCAAATATATCTCAGGTACATAAAAAAAACTCTGCTGCTACTTGCCACTTAGAAACTTCAATAGTTTTATCATTGTCTATATAAAGTAAGTCATGTAATTTTACTTATTCTGCTCAAGATGATCTTGGTAAGATGTAATTAAGGAAACAGCATGGCTAGTTTGGTAATTCTTTTTCACTAAAGAATAGTAACCAAAAGGCCAGGCAATCTATAATTAGAAAGAAACCAAGTATAACCTATAGTCTGGGATTCTTATGCTTAATAACCACAGGTCAAAACCTAAACATGTGGACCACCATCTGCCTGAATCATGAGTTTTCTGCAGTGTCTCTGGTCATTTAATTAACAAGGTATTTATTGTGTGTCTTCAATTACAAAGCATTGTATGACATAGTTAGAGATACAAACAAAAGATAATATCATGATCTTTGATCAAAAGACACACAACAGAAATCTATTAGACACACTTCAAACAGAGAGAGACAAAAGCACCAGGCATTCACTTTCTAATACCAAAATTTATGAAAACCATTAAGTAGAGGAGCTTTTACTACACTGTTGACTAGGAAAATATTATTCCATTCTAACGTTTCTCTAGTATCCCATGGATAGTAGTCTCTTTATCAAAGCAGTATATCACAGTGATTAGAAATATGGGCTTTGGGCTATGCCTTTTGTTGGTTGGTCAAGTCTGAACAAGTTACCTGTAAAATGGACAAATATTAAAATTTACCAGCATTGTTATGAGGATTAGCTAGATGATAACAGTAATGAGTTTTACACAGTGTCAGCACATAGTAAGCACTCAGTAAATGCTAGCTATTTTTACAGTTAACAGAAGATGAGTTGGCAGAACTATTTCAGGATGTCATATGTTGTTTCCATAGTGTAGGATTTGAATTAAAACAGAAAAACACGAAGTGACAAATGCCCACCATGAGGTTCAGACACACCCACATCATTGGCATTTTCCTTGTCCCAGAAAAGGTTTGTGCTACCCAGGATGCTTCTCCATGATAAAGGAAGAAAGAAGACCAAGTTTTCTGGGAATAAGTCAATCCCCCTCAGGTACTTTCCTCTCCCAAGAAAAAGATAGCCCAGAGCCACATCTTTACTGATTGAAGAAAGATATACTATGGATTCACATTCCTGAGTGAAAGATGACTAATGTTAATAAGTAGCTACTGATTCGTGAGTCTGGCTGTTACATAAAATGAGCTCAAGTATTTCTTCCTATATGTAATTCACTGGGAAGTGCTGGACACACATTACAAGGTATTAAGCAACATTCACACATGGAATATTTACCAAGTGTTTATTGAGAATTTGGTAAGTGCCAAATACTGAATGTTTTAGAGAGGTAATTTGAAGAAAGATCAATGCAAAAGAACATTAAAAAAAACCTATTAATTTGTAATCTTAGATGCCATGAAGATCTTCAAATATCTTTGTATACATGCTTAATATTTCATATTTTCATCACTGCTTTCCTTTATGAGGAATGGCTATCCAACCTGGTATTATGGGAAGTGCAAAAACTTTAGTCAAATATTAGTTTGACAGTAAGTACTAACACTGTCTATATGATCTAGAGCAAAAGTCTTCATTTACTTGGTCCTCAGTTATGCTATCCATTAAATTGGGGAAATAATACCTGATTCATTTAGTTATTATGAAGCTTGAGTCATAACCATTGCCTAGACAAGTTTGACCCTCAGTAGTAACATTAGTAAACATTATTTTAACATTATTTTAACTTTAATTTATTAGTTTATTTATTAATTATTAATAATTTATTAACTATTTAATAATCTAGTATCTGATAACTTAATTTAATGATCAATTAATAAATAATTTATTAATTAATTTATTTTAACTTTAATTAATTTAACATTATTTAATTTAATGTTAAATTAATTTAACATTAATTTAAAGACCTTCATCAGTAAACATTAATTTAATTTGGTCCTCTCTTCAGTTATATCATATTTCATGGCACTTCTGGCTTTAATCTTTTGCTCAATATTTGTGACTGATGTAGGTGTACAAGCTCAGAGGGACGTTCCAGAGCTTTATATCATGACTGCCAAAGCAAATTCCAGATCAAGCTTGATGCCTCTCTTGGAATAATTGATAACAGAAAAATCTCATCCTTTCAAGAAATATATATTAGGTGCTCACATGATGCTGGGCATTAGAGATACAAACGTGCCTTCATGGAGTCATGGACAAGTCACACAAATCTTTAAATAAGGTATATGTGTTCATATGGGGGAAACATATGGTTCTATGGAAGTATATACAAGGCATTCCAACATTAGTTTTGAGTTCAGGAGTGAAGTGACCAAAGAAGTTGCTAAAAGAGAATAATGAGAGGAATAGTAACAGTGACCATTTACTGAGTATTTTTAGTGATCAACTTGGTTATTGTGAGTGTTTTGTAAGACTTCACTCTGTCATTCTATACACTATCTCAATGAAGAGGATTCAGTTTTATACCTAGTTTACTGATGAAGGAGCTCAAGAACAGATTTCGTATTTTTATAATGACACATCTAGTAAATGAGGCACTGAGATCTGATATATAAACAGAAACTTTAAGTTGTTAAAGGGGGAATTCTGGGAAGAGGGACAAAGGTTTTTAGGGAGAAGGAATCCTGAGTACAAAGGTCTAGGGACGACACAAAAATAAAGATTAAATGGTGACGGAGCCGTAGGAACTAAAAGTGGGACTGGGAGAGGGAGAAGAGGTAAAGCTTCAGAGAGATGCAAAAACCAGATATCCAAGAACTAAGTGCACCCGGCAAAGAAGTTCCCATGTTCTAGAGGGCCATGGAAAGCCAGTGAAAGATCTAAACACTTGCCAGAATGGAGTTGCAGAATACTAGAGACAAGATTGGAGGAATGCAGTCTGCATTCAAGACAAAAAAAAAGTAGTATTTTGTGGTGGCAATTTTGGGGACAAATAATCATGTGCTGGCCTAGGGTAGCAGCGGAAAGGATGGGAGAAGTAGATGGGGCAGATGACTATTTTAGGTAGTTGAGTCAACAGCAGATGGTGATTAATTGAATGAGGAATTTGAATGAGACAGTAGTCAAAAATATCTCACAGGTTTCTAGACTAAGAAACCAGGTGGATAGAATTTTCCCTTGTTGGAAAAGGGAATGCTAGAGAAAGGACAGATTAAAGAGAAATGAATTGAGTTTAGTTATGCAATTGCAGTTATCTGTGCAACACCCCAAATTGGTTTTAAGTGGATTTTTCAAAAGTGAATTTGTCTGAAAGTTTCATGTCTTTCATAAAAGTCAGTGTGAAGGATTTTCTCATTGATCACTTCCTTTATAAGGGCAATTGCACTATTGTACAACCATTCCCACGTTATCCTACCTGTATATTACGTGGAACATTTGAGACTTGTTGAAGGAACAGAGCAGGTTAAAAGCTATATTTGGTATCCTGAAGCTAATGCTAATGCGGAGAATAAATGTCCAAATGTCACAGAAATTTCAAGCATCAGACCAAGCACTGGATTACTGTCTGAACTCCTTTTGTATCTGTATTTGTTTGCTAGGGCTACCCTACCAAAGTACCACAGACTGATGGCTTAAACAATAGTAATTTATTTTCTTACAGTTCTGAAAGCTGGAAGTTCAAAATCAAGGTGTTAGTAGTGTTGGTCCCTTCTGACGGCACTGAGTAAAGGATCTGTTCCAGGTCTCTCTACCTGGCTTAGAGATGTCTTCTCCCTGTGTCTTCACATTGTCTTCCCTTGTACACGCTTGTGATCAAATTTCCTTTCTTATAATGACACCAGTCATGTTGGATTAGGGCCAACCTTATGACCTCATTTTAATTTGATTATTTCTGTGAAGCCCCATTCTCAAAATATGGTCATATTCCAAGGGACTAGAGGTTAGGACTTCAGCATCTGACACTCGGGACAGAGAAGACACTAATTCACCCCATAATAGTATCTTTGGTAATATCCCCTAAGCCAGAACTTAATATGGAAGAAGTTGATTCAAGGATAGCAGAGACAGTAGGGAGTTCATTCTAGAGGTTTCAGAGATAGTAATCATAATATCCAGGATCCAGACCAGTGATGACAGCCACCATGCCCGACATTCAGTGCCTTTAATGGTGACAGTGTCAACTACATGGCCTAATTCCAGGTGGTGACAGAGGTAGGCTTGCTTTATCGCTCTTTGGGCTACTTCCTGCTGTTTGGCATCCTTGGTTTCTTCCCATTTTCTTAGCCTAGTTCTCCAGCTTTTCTAGGATTCTAGAAGGCACTCAATGCTTTACTTTCTTTGATTAAATTAATCAGATATGACTTCTTGTGTTCCTATCCTAAAACCTTGGCCACTAAAAAAAGAATTCAGAGATCCTTCTACATGTTGAATTAAGACTTACGATCTTTTATGGTACAGGGGAGAGAACAGACTGCAGAGCCAGCAGATCTGGGTTTAAGTCTTGGCTCCCTTGTTTGCCAGACACACAGGCAAGTTTCTGAAATTGAGCATCAGTTTCTTCATAAGGAAATTGGAAATCATAATATAGAATATGAAATATTTATTGGGCACCTATCCAATTCCAGGCACTGTTCTGGTATTTTATATACATTATGCCATTTGCTTCTTACAACAACACTTTAACCATAACTAGTATTATTATTAATATCAGTTTTTGATATAAAGAAAATAACACTATATGCTGATGACTCCCCCAAATGCTTGTCCTAAACCCAAGACCTAGCTTTTGAGTTCCAAGTCAATGTACTCAACTGCCAATATGACATATTGCAAACCTAACATAGAAAAAACCTAACTCCTGAGCTCTGATTCCTTCCCTGATCCAACAAATGATGACAGTCAAGTTCTCAATCCTGAAACATTTGTAATTATTGAGAACTTACCTTCCCTACTTCCAATCCTAACTAAACCCTGTTTAGATAACCTCTGTATTAGTGTTTTATTACTACTATAATAAATTACTACAAATTTAGCTGTCTGAAACAGCACCCATTCTCCCAGTTCTGAAAGTCAGAAATCTGGGTACAGCATGGCTCAGTTGGTTCTCAGCCTAGAGTCTCACAAGGCTAAAATCAAGATGTTGGCTGGGATGAGTTTCCTTCTGGCAGTTCTGGGGGTGAATCCTTTTCCAAGCTCATTAAGACTGCTGGCTGAGTTCAGTTTCTTGTGGTTACAGCACTGACAGTTTCTTTGCTGGTTGTCATTTGGGGGTTACTCTTTGGCCCTAAGGATTGATAGTATTTCTTCCCATGGCTTCCATGGTGTGCCTTTAACAACAGTGGCTCCAGTGCCCCCTCATGCTTTGACTCCCTGCCTTCCCTTTCTGCTGCCTCCCTCTGCTTCCAGCTGGAGACAGTTCTCTGCTTTGAAAGGCCTTATATAATTAGATGGAGTCCATCTGGATAATCCAGAATACTGTTCCCATCTAAAAGCCAGCTGAGAAATAACCATAATTGTGTCTGCAAAATCAATTTTGCCATGTAGTGTAACATATTTACAGAGTTTGGGATTAGGGTATGGACTTCTTTGGGAGGGCATTATTTTGTCTACCACATTAGGCAAATAGGTAAATATTTTATTACACATAGATAATAGCATTGTTACCTACTAAGAGTTGTAGATGCTGGAGCTGGACCCCTTGGGTTCTTTTTACCTCTTGATTATCACCTTAGACATTACTTAGCATCTCTAAGCTTCAGTTTCTTCACCTATAAAATGAAGTAATGATATTGCTCACATCATAGGATTCTTGGGAAAATTAAATGCATCACGATATTAAAGGTTTTTAGAACAATGCCGAATACCTAGGAAGTGCTATGCTTAATCTTGTCTATTATTACAAACTGATACTTAGCACAAGGGAAAAATGTGTTTCCTAAGAAACTGGTGGAGAGGACCAGCCTTCTAATGAGAGGTCAACAAAAATCTCCTTAAGCTCAAAACTGAACAACAGAAGCTATAGAGTGGCATGACTCGAGTGGCAAATTTTAGAGCACTCTGACAGCTCTGTGGGAAGGCATTGGCAAGGGACAGTCACAAAAGCAGAGAAACTGATTAGAAGTCCATGGGAACAGTGCACATGAAAGACTGTTTTGGGGCAGTAAAAATAAAAAGAATGGATTAAAATTGAGATATATATTTTTGATGGTTGTGGTAAGCTTAATAACATCCTCACACAAAGATGCCCATACCCAAAACTCTGGAACTTGTGAATATGTTATGTTACATGGCAGAGAGGACTTTGCTGATGTAATCAAGGTTACTGACCTTACTGACCTTAAAAAAAAAATGGGGAGAATTATTCAGGTGCGTTCAATCTAATCACACGAGTTCTTAAAAAGAGAGAACTGACTCCAGCTGGAAGCAGAGGAGTACTTCAGAGGGAGAAGGCATAAAGCGGGGTCAGAGCTTCTTAGAACGGTGTGGCAGACTGTTGTTGGCCCTGCATCCATGGTGCTTGTGTGCCAGGACTGGAGAGAGACCTGGAGGACTTCAGGGAAGCCTCCAGTAGGCAGCCAGCAAAGAAATGGGCCTTGGTCCTACAGCCACAGGCAACTAGAGTCTGCCAGCAATCTGCATGAACTGGGCAGCGGATTCTCCCCAAAGCCCTTTAAGAAGAGCCCAGCAAGCTGATACCTTAATTTTGGACTTGGGAAACCAGGAGCAGAGACACCAGCTGAGCCATCCTGGATTTCTGAACAACAGAATGGTGAGTAACAAACTTTTTTTTTTCTTTTTTTTCTTTTTTTTAGTTCTTTTATATATTGTTTTGTTTTGTTTTAAGCCACTAAAATTGCTCCTTGTGTTAAGTTGTTATGGCAACAGTAGGAAACTACTGCAGTGTTCAACACTCTATCCCAGGGACCTAGACCAATGCTTGGCATATAGTAGGTGTTCAATAAGTATTTCGTTGCAAAAATGACAGAAAATTTATACAACTTGCTTAAGGTCACACAGTGTTGGAAGCAGGCCTTAAGCTCATGCCAGAATACCATATATAACATGCAATTGTTTCGAACGCTGGAGAGCATATATAAAGTCTCTGACACAGAGTTGATCTTCAGGAGTTATTAAATCCTCCATTTCCCCTTAATTATCCTGACCCCACTTCTCAGACTGTCCTCATTAGCCTTCTGGTTAATAGTAATGTCCTAATGGGCTTCACTGACTCTAAGCCCTTGCTCATCCAATCAATCTCCTGCCAGATTAATATTCTACAAACACATTAGGTGAGGCAATGTCTTTGCAAGAACAGGGCCAATTGTAAAGCCTTTGTGTTACAACTATATTATTACCATCACTCCACTTCTCTGCCACATTAGATCTGCTGAGTCACAGCCACTTCCCTTGTCCTCCCAGACCTATTTCTCCCCATTCCTCAGTATGAACCCATCATGCAAGCCAAGCCATCTCTTTTCTTTTGGGGAAACAGCCATGACTCACTATTGCCCGACACCTTTGCTTATCCCCTTCCCTATCTAAATACTGCTCCAGCCCCAGCTTTAAAGCCTGCCTCCTCCTCACCAAGTTTTCTTTAACTACACTATGCATTGCTGCTCTCTTCCTCTAAATTCCTGTTCTTTTGCACGTATTTATTTGGTCTATTCGACCGTCCTAAATGGAGTACTTTTGACATCACAAACATTGCACTTGCCATAAACTGTGACCTTTGTTCAGTACTATTTTGGATATGGTTTTTGGTTGTTTGGTGAGTGTGGATATGAGTCTTGCCAGCTCTGCAGTAAACCCCTCACAGAGCCACCTAAGAAGCCAAGCGCTCAGGCTTTGGAGTCAAACAGGTTGTGTTCAAATCCCAAATATCTTTTACTAGCTGATTGACCTTGGACAGTTTCCTTAAATTTCTCTAAGACTTTATTTCCTCATCTGTAAAATGGAGAGAATAATGGTATACTTCACTGGGTGATGGTTGTGGGAATAAAAGGAGGCAATTCATGTAAAGCTTTTAAAATATTCTCTAGCCTATATGTGTTTGATAAATATTACCCACTGTAATTTTGTATTACTACTTCAAACACTATTCTGTATCTTCCACAGTGTTCATTACAACACTGAGCACATAGTAGGTGTTGGACAAATATCCTTCACTAAATATTGAAAGATAAGCTAGATTAGATCATTAATTTATCAGAGGAAAATCAGAAGTGGGGAAAAAAATGGGTTCAAAGGATTTTCGACTCAACTGAGCATTCAATTGAAAGAAACCAAGAATTAATTTGGGAGATGAAGATAGCTACCAATTATTCCAGTGTATATCAGTCAAACTAAGGAACAGGGAACTCATAATCACAGGATAATTTTATTTTTTGAACACTTTAAATTATTAAACTGTGCTTTCAGTAAAAATAAAATTCCAGCAATAGAGCAAGGAGCTAATAGGACCTTTATCTTTACCTCTCATAATTCCCGCTGCTTGGGGTACCTACTATGAAAAGTTTGTCTGGTTTTCCCAAAATTTTCTATGTGTGCCAATCCTTCCCTTTCCAATCCTCTGTTTCATTATTTTGAAAATGAGTCCAATACAACTTTTTTTGGTAAATTTGTTCCAATAATTTAATAAAGTATGCAATATTAGAACCAAAGTTAATTAGAGAATAGCATAACTTTATAGACATAGAAGCAAAAGAACAGAGATTTGTCAGTACTTTCAAGGTGAATCAGAGATTAATTCTTATGAAGGTATTAAGGCTCAAATGCATCTCTGAAGATTATTATAGAGCATGCTCTTTCCTAAATTCATTTAAATGATTGCCCTGTTCAAACAGAAGGTTGTAGATGAATTAGCTTTTAAAAATGTTTGTTGAGAAAGAAAATAAATATGTGCATTTATAATCATTCATCACAAAGTCAGCTTGCCAGATTTAAAGCTTGTTGTTTGGTAATCAAAAAAGCTGATGAGCAAATTGGGAAAAAATTTACAGAATGAGGAAATGAATAAGCAATTATTGGAGAATGGGTAACAGAAGAGTAGATGAGGAAGTAGAGCTTGGAGGCCACACCTGTATGCATAGGACTGGTCTCTGCAGTGTGATTGTCCAGAGTTTGTTCTCTGAGCAGGAATGACCTAGTGAACTTCGCTTGGTTGCCACCTCCACTGGTGGAACGTGAGACGGAGAGTATAAGGGACTGCCATAGCTTTCGTTTTCTACTATGTATCTTCACATCCTCTACTGAATATCTACTTTGCCTCTCAGTGTCATATGACAATGATAATAAAGCCTAGTGGTGACAGTAGTGATGATGGCAGGAGTTTAATTCCAGGACTATGAATGGCAGGGTAGGAAATTACATATGCAAGAAATGTATATTTTATTCCTCTGCATCCAAGCCAAATTTCTGTTTCAACTGGGCAGTTCCTCTAAGTCCATTTGAAATTTCCCCTAACTCTTTCCCCTGTGTCTATGTGATCACACACACAATGAGGCAAAGGGGTATAGGTGGGGTATCCTTTAGGATTCATCATTCTTTCAACCCAGCATTTATTCTTGTCTGTAGATCCTTCTGATACTCCTAAGCCATCTGGGAATAAAAAAAGAACCTCCCTGGTGCTCTCTGTCACCCTTTACCATTTCTAAGACTCTGTTGGGTACACAAGAGTTCAGCTGCTGCACTTGCCCACGATGGGGCACCTGGGGACTCTGTGAGCTGTGTTAGACCTGTCTGTTTAGGCACCAGCCTGTGCTGTGCTCAGAGGGCAGCAACAGACTGTCAAGTCATTCTCACACTTGGAATATCTGACTTCTTCTTAAACCACATGTCTCTAAAGTCCTCTTCTTCCAGCTGGACAGAATTTTAAGAATTCTCCTTTTTTAAAAAAATTTTTTATTTTTTAAATTTCTTTTCAGTGTACCAGAATTCATTGTTTATGCACCACACCCAGTGCTCCATGCAATACATGCCCTCCTTAATACCCACTACCTGGCTCTCCCAACCTCCCACCTCCCCACCCCTTCAAAACCTTCAGATTGTTTTTCAGAGACCATAGTCTCTCATGGTTCATCTCCCCCTCCAGTTCCCCCCAACTCCCTTCTCTCCATCTCCCCATGTCCTCTGTGTTATTTCTTATGCTCCACAAATAAGTGAAACCCTATGATAATTGACTCTCTCTGCTTGACTTATTTCACTCAGCATAATCTCCTCCAGTCTCGTCCATGCTGATACAAAAGTTGAGTATTCATCCTTTATGATGGAGGCATAATATTCCATTGTATATATAGACCACATCTTTCTTATCCATTCGTCTGTTGAAGGACATCTTGGTTCTTTCCACAGTTTGGTGACCGTGGCCATTGCTCTTATGAACATTGGGGTACAGATGGCCCTTCTTTTCACTACATCTGTATCTTTGGGGTAAATACCCAGTAGTGCAATTGCAGGGTCATAGGGAAGCTCCATTTTTAATTTCTTAAGGAATCTCCACACTGTTTTCCAAAGTGGCTGCACCAACTTGCATTCCCCCTCACAGTGTAAGAGGTTCCCCTTTCTCCACATACTCTCCAACACATGTTGTTTACTGTCTTGTTAATTTTGGCCATTCTAACTGGTGTAAGGTAGTATCTCCATGTGGTTTTAATTTGAATCTCCCTGATGGCTAGTGATGATGAACATTTTTTCATCATCACTACAAATCACTACAAATGTTAGCCATTTGTGTGTCTTCATTGGAGAAGTGTCCATGTCTTCTCATTTTTTGACATGATTGTCTGTTTTGTGCATGTTGAGTTTGAGGAGTTCTTTATAGATCCTGGATACTAGCCTTTTGTCTGTCCTGTCATTTGTGAATATCTTCTCCCATTCCATGGATTCTCCTTTTAAGGGTTCATGGGATTAAACTAGAATGGACCTCCCTGGATAATTCAAGATAATCTCCCTATTTTAAGGTCCATAACTTTCATTATCACGAAGGTCATAACCTCGACATCTGCGGAGTCCCTTTTGCCATGTACATAATCCCAAACTCTAGAGATCAGGGTATGGACATTTGTGAGGTGTGGCGGGATTACTCAGGCTACCACAACCTCCAAAATCTACCTGAAATATGTTTATTTATCTTTACCTCCATTGCCTTAAGTCAGTCTTTCATTTGGTTGGTTTTCATAGACTTCTCTGTTAGCCTGCTTTTGTTCTTGCCCTCTTCCCGTGCCTTTCCACATAGCAGTCAGAGTGATCCTCTAGAAATGTTACTTAAGTTCTGACACTCTAGTTCCCATTATTCTGTAGTCTAAGTTCCTCATTCTGACCACAAGGACTTGGGAGCTCTGACTGCCTCTTCCACCCCACCTCCCACTTTTTTTTGCTCACTCTACCCCTTTCTCACCAGGCTGCAATCCCAGTGATCTGCTGGAATCACTCAGGTCTATGACTATTTCCTTACCCCAGTCTCTGCACATCCAGAATTTTCTGTCTGGACTACTTCCTCCATTACCATATCCCTCTCTACTGCCTGACTTAGCAGTCTCCTTTTCTTTCAGTTCTGGAATAAAAAGAGCTTCATGTGGGTCACCATTGAGAAAATCAGTCTGCATCTGTCAGAGATTTCTATGGTTCTTTTTCCCTCATGAGGAGACCATGCCTAGAAGCCAACATAAAAATTTTACCTTCCCAAGGGCCCCATTTTCACTCTAGCTTGTCCTTAATGTTTTCCCTCCTTCCTGTATCCAGATGCTGTCTAGTTTCCATAGTGGGATGCAGAGCTCTGACACTTCATATTTTCTGTCTTCCATGTTTCTACAAGACTTATGCTTTAAAAGCTCCGAAGTACTTTTCTCTAAGTATATTAGAACTTTCCTCCCCTGATGCAATGGACGATATGGCCCACATGTCCATGAAAAAGTTATAGGGCAACAAGTTTGATTGAAAAATAAATCCATTAACATTTGAAAATATCATCCTAACATTATGATAAAAAGCCTGGGAAATAACTACCATTCACTGAGTACTTATGTACCTATAACTGTACCACTAGATGTTACAGGTTTTTTTAACTTCAAAATAGTACTGCAACAGAATACCTGCAACAGGTAAAATACCATTTTATTGATGATTAATCTGAGATTTGAATAAGCTAATATGATGCTGTTTTCAAAGATTTCTAATCAAAGATCACTGACTTCTTTCTGGCAAAGATGCAGACTTTTCCCCACACCTGCTTTGGGCGATTGTCTGTTTTGTTCGTTATAGGTCCTGCAACCCTCTTACTCATTAGTGACTTTTTCCCTTGGAAGTTGAGGAAAAATTTTCAATGTTTCCATATTTTCCCGTGTATAGCAATTCCCCCATCAAATATATTAGAACAGGTGTTTTGAGAGTACAGTAACCATGCTGCATTTAGGGAACTTAGAAGACCCGAGTTCAAGGATCATAGAAAGACAGAATAAAGCAGTGATGATTAAGCAGTCTGTTCTCCAAGAGGGAAGTCATGTCCAAATCTAGGAATCTGGGGATATTGAAGATCAAGAATTATTTGAAAGAGCCAGAGGGATAAGGGAGACCAGCTGAGGCAATGCCTTTTTTAGGCACAGGAGTTTTCAGAGGGATTGTTCAGAGTGTCTCACTTAACATCACCCAGTCATCAAAGAGCCTTGCTTCTACATCTTCAAGGAATGTCCAGGCGTGATACCAACCAGGCTGAATTCTCTGAGAATATTCTGTGGTACAGACCTTGAATGATTTACAAGTAGAAGTTTTTGGATCTAAACAAAGGGTCACAAGGCAGAGTATACTTCCCTTACCTTTACTTTCTTAACCTGGTTACTATTTTATGCCAGCAGAAAGGGATGCAAACCCACTATCTGTAGCACAGATGGAAGATAGTCATGTATCTTAAACATTTTTAACTGACAACCATAGCTAAGTGGGGATTTAAAAATGGTATCTGCCTTAAAGTATCCAGATGGAACTAGATCAAATATCTAATAAATATAGCATTTATTAATAATGAATGAACAAGGCATTCTGAATATCTAAGCAACAACATGAAAATTTTGGAAACTCTAAGCATGGTTTCCAAGAGTTTTAAGAAATCTTTTGGGACTTAGCATCAAATCAACAAAATTTTCTGTTTTCATACTGTTGAAGTCCATGATTTTTAAATATTTTTAATGTTTTATTTTGGAAGATTTTGATTTACAGAAATGTTGTAAAGATAGTATAGGAAGTTCCCATATTTCCCTCACCTACTTCCCCTAATGTTAATTGTAAGTTACCATGGTACATTTGTAAAAATCAAGAAAGCAACACTGGTGAATTACTCTTACCTCAGCTCCAGGCTGTATCATCGGTTTTTCCACTGAAGCCCTTTTCCCGTTCCAATTTCCAATCCAGGACACCACACTGCATTTAGAAGCTGCTGGATTTCAATCTCCTTTTTCCCCTCTAGAAAGCTAACTATAGCAGACAACCTATTTCTTCATTTTGTAAGGTGCAGTTTACAGCCGTTTCTATATGTTGCTAGAACTTGTTTGGAAAGAGATGGATTCAATCTGCTGATGGGTTTTGTCTGAAGTTTTTCAAATAATTCTTGTCTCCAGGTGCCCTGATTATTTTGGTAGTGGGCAGACTGACTGAATGTCAAATTTTCTGAGGTCAGTCAGTATATGGCAGTATTATAAATGTAGGAATTTTTTATTTTCTGATTTAGACTAGAGTTTCCCACTTAACTGATCTTGTTCCTAAATCAACATTACCATTGCTTCAGATTAATATATTTTCAGTCTGGGGTCAATAAAAGAAAAATCTATGACTACATTTTTGTTATTACGGTTCTGTGTTAGGATATTTCCTTAGGGGTAAAAAAAACATTTAAAGTAATCTGACCAATCATGTCATTCTCAATTAGATTCATATTTTCCATAGAGGGGGTTCTTAAAATCTTTCCAACTAAAAACTAATGAGAGAGTGAATCCAACTCAAACCCTTGAGATTTGGCAGCTTGTTATAAGAGCCTTCCGAAAGTTAAAAAAATCTTTGAAGTTGTCAGCTTTGACTTAAAAATACATATAAATTTTGCATTTTACTCCATGATGTATTTGCATTTGTTTTCATATAAAATTAGTGTTTAAATTATATACTCACAAGTCAAAGCTGAATTCTGTTTATCCTGTTTATCCTTCATAAACCACATGGTACACTGAAGGTTGTGAGGTGTGGATGTCCCTTCTCGATGAGAACAGCCTGTTGATGGAAGTCCATGCTAGTCAAGATGTTTCTTTTACCACAGCCCCATTTAACCCCTTCAACCAAATCTCTTTCTATAAACATTATCACGACTTCTACTTAGGAAAAAAATGTCTGAATTCCAGGGCTTAAGTGTTCATACTTCTGGACTAATAAATAAGTGATTTCCCTCTGTCTTCAATGTTCACCCCCACTTTATTCACCTACCAAATCCTGCGTCTGGTGAAGAACTTCTTGACACAGGCCTTGGAGTCAGGGAAACTGACGATGTGGGTCCATTCTAGACCAACATGGGGGGGGGCAATATTTACCATGTGGTTATGGTATTTAACCTTCTAGCACTTTCCCTTTTGAGCCATATGGCCTTGAACAAAACTCCACTAAGCCTTAACTCTCAACAGTGTTAAACTGAGATTGAGAATAGTAGCTATCCTTCAGATTTATCATGGGAATTAAATGGTAAGGTGCATGTGAAGCATTTAGCTAACTGTCTGACCCACAGTCACAGCTGAGTTATTTTATTATTCTAAGACTCAGTTCAAATGTCATTTCTTTTGTGGAGTCTTGATCTTTTTTCCACGGAGAATTAATGGTCTTTTGCGTTGGGTTTCCTGCATTTTTTAATTGAAAACCTATATACAAAGAGGATTACCATAGATAAATCATCATATGCTTTTAATTAATAAAATTATAGAACAGCAGGTGCAACATATGTGTGAGAACTGTGTAACAGTGGAATGTTTTCTTTCCATGCTTCTGTATTTTTCAAACTTTGTATGATATGCATTAAGTTTAGAATCTGAAATGAAGAAAACAAGGTAATACTGTTCTAACCATCCACATTACATTTTTTTTTTCCCAAAGGAACACATGCACATAGTCTTCTTGCCTGCCACTCCCTATCTACTGACTCCTGCTCCTCACAGCATATAATTTTCAGATCTTTTCATTGTTTCTCCCATTACATGTTTCGATATTTCTAAATAACATGCATATGTTGTTCTCTCAGTTTTCCATCTTAAGCCTCTATTGGCTTCCTGGTATGGGCAGTCTTGGACCACTTATCTCTTGAGCCACAATCCAGTTTCCTAATATTTTCTCCGTCCTCCCCATAGAATTATATCACAGGATTTTTCATTAATTATACCACATTGTTATTATAGCTGTTAAGTATAATTCATAGCTGTATTATATAGTTTATTATGTTTATTTTGTATATTTTGGTTCCCCAGCATTAATGATTATTTGAAAGATTATGTACCTATCATTGCTTCTTCTCCAATTCTCCCATGAAAGAGCTAATTAGTTCTTAATAACAAAGGCATCCAGTGGTCCTTCTTCCCCACCTCCCTCATGCCCTTGGAGATATCTTTTCTTGACCCTCTTGTCCTTTAGCTCACTGAGGACTGCTTCCTTTATAGGCCTCTCTTATGGAATGAATTGTATCTCCCCAAAATTCATGTTAAAGCCCTCACCTCCAGTACCTGAGACTATACTGTACTTAAGAGGTTGGGGCTGAAAATGGGTGATTAAGTTAAAATGAGGTCATTTGCCTGGGCCCTAATGCTATCATTATCCTGTATTTCTACCTTTACTTTTTGAACCCCCAAATTTTATTATTATCTGTAGTCAGTGTTTGTTGATACATAGCCACATACTTATTACTTTCTTTGCTTTTAATTGCTTCTTGTGATTTTACCTGGGATAAATTTCCTTCTGCCTTTAATAACCCTTAAGAATTTCTTTTATATGGGGGCCTTTGCTGGTAAAGCCTTTCAGTTTTTGTTTGAAAAAGTCTTCATTCCACTCTTGTTTTCCAGAGATACTTCTAATGGGCTTAGAATTCTAGGATGCAGTTATTTTTTCCTAATACACTGAAAATATCATGATTTCTATTGTTACTCCTGAGAAATTGGCTCCCTTTTTTCACAGTTTTGAAAGTATTCTATTATTTCTACTTGCCTGCTTTTAAGATGTTCTCTTTTTCTTTATGGTCCTGAGGTTTCACTGAAATGTATCTAGGATATTTTTGTTTATCCTGCTTGTGATTTATTGGGCTTCTTAAAATGTGGATTTGTTCCTTATTTGTCCCAGAAAAGTCTCACCCAAAATTCAGTCCAATGTTGTTTCTGTCCCTCCTTTTTCTCCTCTCAAAACTGAGATGTATGTTAGATGTTCTTATTCCAGTATCTGTGTCTCTTTGCTCCTCTTTTATAAATTCCATGTCATTTCTTCCTACTGGTTGAAGATATTTCTTGAGATCCATCTTCTACTTCACTAATTCCCTATTCTTTTCTCTCTAATATTTTGTTCAACCTACCCATTCAACTATTGAGCTATTTTCAGTCTGGGCATTGATTCTAGATTCTTTAATCTGGACATATTTTCAAACTTGTCTTATTTCTTAAAGCATATTATTTATTGTAAGCATAGTTCTTTAAAATCAGTATTTGCTGTTTTATTCTGATGATTTGGTAAGACTGGGTGTGCTGTCTGTTGTTTAAGCTGGTTTTTATTAATGGTACCTTGTTTTCTTGTGAATCTAGTTTGTTTTATTTTTTTCATGAGCTTATTTTCCTTGGAGTTTTATCACAGGAATTATTTGAGGCCTGGGATGAAAGTGAGTACTATGAAGGTGATTGGTCTTCATTTTTGCCAAATACTGGACCACTCTAAATATGTGACTGGGTTTCTTTTGAATCAGATGCTGGGATTATAGATCAAAATCCTGGGTAAAGTCTATGTTATAGTTCTCAGTTCTTACTAGTCATTTCTCCTTACTTTACTTTTCTTTATAATTAATTAATTAATATTTTATTTTTCCAGTGTCCCAAGATTCATTGTTTATGCATCACACCCAGCGCTTCATGCAATATGTGCCCTCCATAATACCCACCACCAGGCTCACCCATCCATCCAGCCCCTTCCCCTTCAAAACCCTCAGTTTGTTTCTCAGAATCCACAGTCTCTCATGCTTCATCTCCCCCTCCAATTTAACCCAATTCATTTTTCTTTTCCTTCTCCCAATGTCCTCCATGTTATTCCTAATGCTTCATAAATAAATGAAACCATATGATAATTGACTTTCTCTGCTTGGCTTATTTCACTCAGCATAATCTCTTCCAGTCCCATCCACGTTAATACAAAAGTTGGGTATTCATCCTTTCTGATGGCTGCGTAATACTCCATTGTATATATGGACCACATCTTCTTTATCCATTCGTCTGTTGAAGGGCATCTTGGTTCTTTCCACAGTTTGGCAATTGTGGCCATTGCTGCTATGAACATCAGGGTACACGTGGCCCTTCTTTTCACTACATCTGTATTATTGGGATAAATACCCAGTAGTGCAATTGCAGGGTCAGTAGTCATTTTTCATTTGGGGTTCATGATCAAGTTTCAAGACAAATAACCTTTCAGTTCACTGAAAGAGATTTCATTGGTTTGGGTTCTAGATTATCCTTATACTGAAGGTGTCTTATTTATACTTTTGAGGCCCTACGTGTAGCAGAGAAATCTATTTGGCTCCCTGCTTTTGGCAGGCTTTGGACTTTTTCCCCCCTCTCTCTTCCATTCTTTGAGTCCATGAAACCAGAACTCATGTTCATATAGTTTGTCAGTTGTCCTCAGAGTGAATTCCAGCTGCAGAGCTCTGCTTAGTTCAAATTGCTATTCTTTATTGGTGCTTGATCTGAGAATTCCTCCTTTCTTGAGAGGTTATTTTTGCTTCAAATTTATTTTTAATATCTTATCCATGAGTTTTAGGGTACATGAGCAAGGAGGATTGATCCACGAAACTGATCTTTTATATTATCAATAAGGACAGTCCTACTATTGTTGATACCACATCCATGAATTATAATGTAGTGCATGAATTTCCTGATGTTTCTTTCTTCCTACTAGACTTGGGGCTTCATAAAGACAGTTGTTCATCTCAGTGACTGGCTTATAAAAGGGACTCAGTATATATTCAATAAATATTAGTAAATTTGACATCAAATTATATTTTTCTTTTATTGATTACTTATGAAGCACATTTTGATTTGTAATTAGGATAAGATAAAGATATTCAGAATTTGAAATTTCATTGGTCAGATACTGTTAAGTCTTGTGTTCTTTTTTATTGAGATATAATTGACATATAACAGGAGTTTAGTTTCAGGTGTGCAACATAATTTTTTGTGGCATAGCATGCAGGAGAAATTTATTGATGCAATTATTAAATTCAGCATATTACCTCATTAAAATCCATCACAAATACAAACTAGTTGCCTTCACAGCATAAACACAAAAACAAAATAAAAAAAATCCTATTATATAACAGTGACTTTTTCTTGTCTCATTTTTTGGTGGCCTGTTGCTATGGAAATCTCCCCATCTATCTGCAGACATGAGTCACAGGGTAACACTACATCTGCAGTGCTGCAGTGTACCATATGGCCGATTTACTGCAGCCAAAGGAGGCAAGTAAGAACTCCTTCTACAATGAATTTACCACCTCAAAGGTTGAGGCAACTGTTAAGTAGGATGCATTGTCTGTTTCTTGGCAATACCAAAATTTACAAAGGCATTTGTCTTGAACAACTGAACACATGGGTGTTGAGCTGCTACCAGAATGAGTAGTCTAAAGGGCTGCAGGGAAGACAACTCCAGGAGAAAATGTCCAACCTGAATTGGGAAACACAGCCTCTATCCATCCCAGTTATCTGTCTCCACCTGCATCCAGTTCATCTGTAGTGTTAACAGAATGCTATTGATGTTTAGGTCTATAGCTATAGATCTATAGCTCCTAGGACACAACTCAATGTTGGTTTTGTAATAACTTTAACCTATGATTGGATGGATGGATGGATGGATGGATGGATGGATAGTAGAATTGGGAAGTAAATTCTTGATGTGTCTAGAGTTACAGCTGGTGTGAACAGATGATGGCTACACTTTATGTACTATCATACATGCTTTCATCTAAGTGTTTTACTGACCTTATTTGATTTTTTAAAAAAATTTTCCAACATCCCTATAGATATGATCCCCATTGGATCTAGAAAGCCCCTAAAGTTAAAAGCTACTAATTTGTCATTTCTACTTTATAAATGAAATGTGAAGTTCAGTTTTGCTGCAATTTTGTCTGACTTCAAAGCTTGTTGTCACTATATAACAATTTCTCTTCCAGACATGTGTACACAGAGCAAAGGTCAGCACTGTACTCTAAAGTCAGACTGGCTGGCCCATAAGTCAGCTCTATCTTTTACTATCTATGTGCTCTCAAGTTACTTAACCTCTTTTATCTTCTGTTTTTCCATCTGTAAATGGGGGTAATGAAAGTACTTACTTAGGAGGATTCTTGAGAGAATTAAACAACCTATTGCACAGGGCCTAGTAAGTACTAGGTAAGTGCTTAATAAGTGTTATTTACTATCACTGTGTTCATTCACTAATTTGAAAATATGGCGTACCAGTTTTGAATATACAACGATGAGTAATCTCTTTATTTCTTAGGGCAGTAGTCCTCACACTGTGGTTCCCAGACTAGCAGCATCATCATCAGCTAGGAACTTGTTAGAAAAACAAATTAGCAAGTCTTATCCGAGATACACTGAATAAGAAACTCTAGAGATGGAGTCCAGCCATCTGTGTTTTAACAAGCCCTCCAGTGATTCTGATTCACGCCAAAGTTGGAGAAGCATTAGTGTGGGAGAAAAAAAATGTTGTCTTTCCCAGTTTTAACCAAGGCCAGCTCTGCTCAAAGGATGTTATTGGAACCAATCCTGAGATGCTGATTTTTCTAGAATCAATTCCCACATCTTCAAATGGATGCTGCAATCATTCTGTTCCTTGAGCCCATCTAATCACTAAGATTCTTGATTAAGAGTTAATCATTTTGTCTTGACTGAATTTGAAATGATCAATTATTTTATAATGATTTCCTCTTGTGTGGAATGAGATGTAATGCTGTGATTATCACAGCCATTAGAAGACACTGTTGGAATTTCTCCATGGTTGAAGCAGGCAGAGTATTTGAGGTGCCCTTAAACGCAGGCTAGTCTCATTTTCCACGAAAAATTAACATTTGATTTTTTTTTTCTGACTAGGAATTATTTGAATCAACTTTGTAAGGCTTTTTTGAAGTTTCATGATGTTTGTGAAGGTTCATAAGTAGAAAATGACACATTGACAAAGTTTCAGATTCAGCCTGCTTCAATGCGGGAACAAAACTCAATGCATTTGAGCCTCAGGAAGATTAATTTAACACCATTCTCAAAAATGAAAATTAAGCTGCTCATTTTATAAAAGTCAAAAGGGAGGGAATGAAGATAAAATCATTTTTATCAAGATTTTTTAACAGATAAGGATGCTTAAATGGCTTAAACCTCCCTGAATTTTTAAAGTCCTTTACCTTTCTTAAATCTCTTTCCTTAATCTGTAAAACAAAGGAGTTATTTCAGTTGATTTTAGTATTATGTTTTGTTTTGTTTTTTGCTTTTTCTCCCCAAGCTGTCAGAAAAGAATGATGCAGTGAATACATTGGAAACTATCATTTATATTGAGGAATAAAATGTTTAATTCCTTTGGGAGTCCTTCTGGAGTAGACCTGACTCTAACTAGATAAAAAATTTAAGCAAGGTCTTTTGAGATTTTTACAAAAAACTGTCAGTTTGGTAAATTTAATAGCAGATCCTGGAACTGCTGGCATCTAGTGGTTAAGTAGAAGATTTTGACTTGAGCAGATGGAAAATTCCAGTTAGGCTGAGGTTGTTAACCTGTCCAGCAGAACTTCAATATTTTTATTTGGTGTATAGATAGGTAATATAATATAGTTCATAAAGTTCTTATAAGGATTACATAAGGTTATAAGTGTTAATAAACCTAATGCTTGCTTCACATATAGAAAGAGCTCCACATACATGTTTATATAATTCTAGCACTATGCACTATAGTTTCTAAACTTTGTTGGGTATCAGAATCACTTGGACTGGTAATTATTTTAAAAAATAGATTCTCAGGTCTCCCTCCAGAGGTAAGGTGAATGCACCAAACCTACATTTTAAATAAGCTTTCTAGGTGTTTGGAATACAACTCGTTGTAGGTATTAGGATTTTCCAAAGAAACAGAACCAATAGAAGATGGATATTGAGAATGAAAGGGAAAATTTGATTTATTTTAAGGAATTGTCTCATGTAATTGTAGGAACTGGCAAATCCGAAATCTGTAGGGCATGGCAACACACTGGAAATTCAAAGAACTGATGTTGCAGCTTGAGTCTGAACTCTACCAGGACAGCAGCCTGGAAATTCAAGCAGGTTTTCTATGTTGTAGTCTTTAGGTGAATTCCTTCTTCAAGTATCCTGAAAACAAACAGCCCTAGTCTTCGGCTTTTAAGGCCTTAAACTGATTAGATGAGGTCCACCCATATTATGGAGACTAACCTGCTTTACTCAGAGTCTACTGACTTAAATGCTGATCGCAACTTGAAAAATACCTTCACAGCAACACTTTGTTTTTGACCAAACAAGTATGTAAAGGGAGAAGGAATGCTGAAGTTGAATCAGATCTGGAACAAGTAGGGAAAGGTATTTTCATTTTGGGTTTTGGGGTTTTTTGTTGCTGTTGTTGTTATTTTGTTTTTAAGCATAAAACTCAAGAGCAATATTATAACCTTGTAGGAGTTTAAGCACATAGAAACTTCTTCCCAAACCTACATGTAGCTCAAGAGACCTGGAAGACTATGGGGGTGTAGGAAGAGTCCATGAGTGGTTTGAGGTGTATGTAGGACCTGGAATAAGAAAAGGCGATGATACTTACCTTATGATATTGGTATATACTTTTCATGTTCTAAGTGTTTCTGCTGCTTGTAAGTAAAAACAAAAGCATACAATGGTTAAAGACAACACAAAAGCTAACTCTACTGTCCAGTCACTACTCAGGAGCTGGAGCCATGATTAGATGGGTCAGATGTTGGCAAGAAGCAGCCAAACTAACATTTTGGAGCCTCTGTCTTTCAGAAACCATGTAGCTGCCTCATATAGAGTATCTTACTTAATTCAGACAACTTTTTGAGGTTTTTAGAGATAAGACACTTGAACCTCAGAGTCCTCAGGTAAATTGCCTGGAATTATACAACTTTTTAGTAATAGATCTGTAATTCAGAGCCAAGTCTCTGGAAAAGCCATTCTCTCTCTCTGCTTCCCTATTCTGACTTTGAAAAAGAAGAAAGAAATGGGAGTCTTGAGGTAAGGTGCTGAGGTGTGTCAAATTTACACAGACTGCTTCTGTCCAAAGTGGGCCTCCTCAAAAACACCAGGATTCTGCATTCCTCACAGTGCCTAATGCTCTTCTACACTAGCTCAGCCTCATTGTCCCAATTCCCTGTGGACAACTGAGAGTATCTGTGAAAGCCTTGGGCCTGAGATCTTGGGCTCCTAGTTTGGTTTGTAGAAATACTAAGACTGCATTCTGAACTGCAGAACTGGAAGACAAATGTGTGTGTGTGTGTGTGTGTGTGTGTGTGTGTGAGAGAGAGAGAGAGAGAGAGAGAGAGAGACAAGAGGTACCCTGAGTTGAAACCTAAATTAAAATCCTGGCAAATACAACCAAAGTGCCGATCTAAAGGAGTGAGAAAATAATCCAAGTCTGGGGCTGTGAAAAAGAAATGAAGCTTACCAAACCAGACCAAGAGGCATGAACACAGAGGGGAGAGGGTGTATGTGGGTATTTGAAGCCTCCTGAGGTAGTCAAAACTTAAATATAGACTCAAACACACTGTGTTTCCATCCTTGCTCCCCTGTCACTTAAAATCTGTATGACCTTGGACTCTCCAGGACTCCAGTTTCTTCATGTGTAAATGGATTTGAGGTTGAACGAATAATGCTTGTAATCTAAGCTTGTATCCATAAGTGCTCAATAAACTGCAACTGCTTTTGTTAATTATTATTAGCCATAATGAGAAGAGGAGCTATGAAGTTGGATATGCTTGATGGTTCAGGAGCCACACTTGACACCATGTTCTCCCAGAAGACCTGTGGAGATATCATCTTGCCCTCTTTCCCTAATGTTAGAGATGGCAAGAAAACAGAGAAGCAAGGACATGGATCTCACAGGGCCCTGGGTGGGGCAAGAGACTAGGTTACTGTCACAAGTATCTGCTGTGCTATACAGAAATTCATGTTCTGGGTGGGAGCTAAGCTGGAAGAAATCCAAATTTGTTTCTCCACCAAAAGAGTTAAGAAGTCAAGGCTCATAGCCAAAACCAAAAAGCTGGAGGAGGCAGGAAAGTTGACAGTGAAGAGAATAGGTATCCAGGAGTCAGCTAAAATGGATCCCCAAGATGGGATGACCACAGTGGATTCGGTAGAGTTTTAAGAGGTTCTGATAAGTGTTTGTTTTTGGCTTTGGCTCTAAACCAACCATTTCACTTAGAAGAACAGGATAGACAAAAGAGGGGATAACTATTACTATCTAGATTGTGACTTCCTTACAGAAGTGCACCCCCTTTTTTTAAGATTTTATTTATTTATCAGAGAGAGAGAGGGGGAGAGAGCGAGCACAGGCAGACAGAATGGCAGGCAGAGGCAGAGGGAGAAGCGGAAGCAGGCTCCCTGCCGAGCAAGGAGCCCGATGGGGGACTCGATCCCTGGACGCTGGGATCATGACCTGAGCCAAAGGCAGCTGCTTAACCATCTGAGCCACCCAGGCGTCCCGCCCCCCCCCCCTTTTTAAGTAGGCATCATGCCCAGCATGGAGCCCAATCCTGAGCTTGACTCACAACCCTGAGATCAAGAGTCAGATGCTTAACGGACTGAGCCACGCAGGTGCCCCAGAGAGGGCATTGCTCTTTAGAATCATATGTCTGAATGCAAACATTAGATCTTAAACTACCACTTAAGACTTCTCAATCCTGGAAGTGGAGAGAGGCATCTGGCAACCACTGGCCTCTATCTCAAGACTTCTTTCTGGGGATATAAGCTCTTGATTGTGCTCACCTACCCAAAGTACATTCATTCCCTGCATCAGAGCAGATGAAGCTAGGACTCTCTATTGGGTTTTTCCCCTCTACTTTCCCCCTCTTGGTTACTTGCCTCCTGGAAGGGAGGAAGAGCAGTCTTAACCCTGAACATAACAAATGGATTTCACCTTGGGACTGGCACAGTTCTCCATTAACATACCGTGCTACCTTAATGCCTGGGTGGATTTTGAAGGGCTTGGAAATCTTCCTCCTCATACCTTACCAAAATTCATCACTTCAATAAATTCCTCTGAAGTTTCTCAAATGGTGTTTTCTACTTCTTATTGGACTAAAAGATATGAAATGCCATCTGCATTCTATTAGAATTAAGGTATCTTACAGAGACAAAAACTTTTTACTCTACCCCTCCCTTCACTGCTATGTTATTAATATAAGGTGGAAAAAGAACTATGCCTTTGGTCATGGCTGGTGAGAAACAGTGGGTCTTTATTTAATAAAGGCTTGCAATTTTTCCTATAAAGTGACATTGCTTATTTTCAGAGAATGTCTTTGGAAAATAGCCATTAAACTTGTTTTTATCCATGGGGGGGTGCGGGGGAGAAGAGCCTGTGTTACAATTCTTGTATTCAATGAGACCATTTAGAATCCATGAGGGGCTATATTTCTCTAATTTGTAGGGAATTAATTCACTGCTGACCTAAATTCTTTAACAGTGACAAAATGAGAATTGTTTCCAAGCAACCGGAAATTACTGACATGAGGATTCAATGTTTTAGTATTTTGCACAAACACCAAGAAGTCTATTTTGCTGGTCAAATGAATGGAAGATGAATGATGAGAAGCCAGTACATTTGCAAGACCAAAACACAGGCTTGAGAATCAAGCGTACTGAACTGTGTAAGATTGATGATTCATAGACCTGTACTGCTGAAACAATACATTATATGTTAATAAATTAAAAAAAAAAAGTCAAGCACACACAGCCCTATTTACTGAGAAATCCCAAAAGACCCTCTATCATATTATTCTTATTCTGATTGAACATAAGTAATAGGTGTGCATAGAATATGTCCCCAAGAAAACCTGCGACTAAATGCTATCTTCAGTCTTAGGAATTGCCTTCCCAACCCCACCCCTCATAGCCTGAATGTTCATATATCTGTAGAGCAGATTAAAGGAGACAAAATAGGCTTAAGTCAGTACTAAACACACTGAAAATACTCAACACCACTTCAGGGATGATCTAATCATCAATGATGAAGGGGTGAGATTGGCCTCAAGGCAAATCAGAACCTCACCAAGGTTAACAGAAAGTTAACGCTTTTAGCAAAAAAAAAGTTGTGTGGGGTTTGTTTTGTTTTGTTTTGTCTTCTCTGAATTTGAGTGTCACTGATAAAGTCAACCCTCTTCATTTTACAAATGAGAAAATGAAGTTGTTTGCCCAAGTTTAGCAGGGGTACAGTTGAGTCCTAATT
The DNA here is from genome assembly GCF_020171115.1 of Neogale vison. Classification (NCBI taxonomy): domain Eukaryota; kingdom Metazoa; phylum Chordata; class Mammalia; order Carnivora; family Mustelidae; genus Neogale; species Neogale vison. Next base: position 136,640,367 of record NC_058097.1, read on the forward strand.
CCTAACTGTTCAATTCTGCTTTACTTAATTGTGAACACTAGGTAACCAACACGAAACTCTCTAACGACCTTCCAGGCTTGTTGTTTGATCTCTGGCAAAGCATTGGAGCCAGATTGATCTGAAGTTCTAGGAGGATACAAAATGTGTATATTTTGTAACGGAAACAAAGAACTCATATGGCTCTTTGGTAATTATTACCTGATAAACCTCATATTTGAAATTGCACACCTTTCAACTTCTCCCAAATTTCCCTCACCTCTCACATATGAAAGTCTGCCAGGACATTTCTTATATTTGATGAGTGTTGGGTGTTTATAACATAGTAATAGTGATCCTTTAGAAAAGGTACTGTTAGAGTTTTTGAAACAGTAAGTACAATCTCTGGTGCCTTTTCCTTGTCCCTGAATTTTAAAGAGCAACAAAATGGTAAAATTCTTTTTTTTTTTAAATTTTTAACTAACATACAATGTATAATTTGTTTCAGGGTTATAGGTCTGTGAATCCTTGGTCTTACACAGTTCACAGCACTCACCATAGCACATACCCTCCCCAATGTCCACCACCCAACCACCCCATCCTTCCCACCAACCTCCCCTCCAGCAATCCTCCTTTTGTTTTCTGAGATTAAGGGTCTCTTATCATTTGTCTCCCTCCCTAGTCCCATATTGTTTCATTTGTCCTTCCCTTCCCCCACAACTCCCACCGCCCCCGCCCTGCCTGTCAAATTTCTCCTATCAGTGAAATCCTATGATAATTGTCTTTCTCTGAAATGGCAAAATTCTTGATTAAGACAACCAAAATGAAGGAACAATTATATGGAAAGCCAGAGAACAGAATGAATTTTCACAGGGGAAATAATACAAGCAGCCTCTAAAATATTCCAAAGAAAGTGGGAAGCGGAGTAAGCCTTCCAAACAGAGGGTCACTCAAAAGAGGTACAGACCAGGAGATTCTGGAGAATTAGGGAAAGAAAATATTTGTGAAGAGATAAGAGATCAATCCTTGAGTTTGGTCCTCTCTATTCAGCATGGTAGCATTGAAAATTGAGAGCAGATGGGTATATGATCCTATTTGCATTTCAGAAAGAAATACTCATGAGTAGATTCTACTTACTATCTTGATCTGTGCTAATAGAACTTTACCTTTATCACAGTGGAAAAAATATAACCATTGAGTTCCTGAATGATTCATAACCAAGGTATAGCTAGGGACGAGAGCCTCCAGCTTTATGATTACTGGCTCATTTAAAATAAAATCAGGTTGGGACCTTTTTATATCAGAGCTCTTTTTTTTTTTTTTTTTAAGATTTTAATTTATTTATTTATTTGACAGCGAGATTACAAGTAGGCAGAGAGGCAGGCAGAGAGAGGGGGGAGCAGGCTCCCTACTGAGCAGAGAGCCCAAAGCAGGGCTGGATTCCAGGGCCCTGAGATCATAACCTGAGCCAAAGGCAGAGGCTTAACCCACTGAGCCATCCAGGCACCCCAAGCTCTGTTTTTGACTTAAACCTCCTCTGTGTCTATATGTTAATAGGTAATCTAAATTTTTCAGAAAATTTGAAGTATTGATGCGAAAATATTTTCTTCTTTTGGTTTTTATTTATTTATTTATTTGTTTATTTTACATGTCTGGGAGGCGAAGAAACTGAGCAGGATTTGAAATCTGGGAATAAATTAGGCAGGATTTGAAATAGTAGCTTATTTAGGAAACAACTCCAATGAATATCCAAATTCTTTTTTATTGCTTTTATATACAAAAGAGATAGAATATCTAAGAAATGGGTAAATCTATGTTTTCTAGTTAACAAGAATTTTTTAAAAAGCTTGGGAAATCATCAATATTATTGAAAGATCCCCCGGGGCTCCAAGCACCCCGGAATGGACCCCTTCTCAGGAGGAGACCCCCGGACCCAAAAACCAAGCCGAGTCCACTGATCAGATGCAAACAGCACGAGGTTTATTGAGTTGACACAGGTACCTGCGGGCGATCAAGTCTTAGGAAGACTCGCGCGCCAGCCCTTTGTTCAGGGCCTTTTTATGGGGTACGGGGAAGCGAAAACATACGTACAGAAACAGATACATAGTTACAAAGTTTTCATTGGCTGGTTTGAATATAAGGCATACTCGGTGTTTGTAGATTGGCTTTGAAGGACCCCAGCGAGCGAAGAGAAAGGTGGGGAGGGGGAGTGAGGAGGGGGAGTTGGATCTTATTACTCAGCAGAGAAACATCCTGCCTACGTGACTAGGTCCACATACTTAGGCGATCCCCCCCTTGCCTACGTGACTATCTGCGCGTAACAGGCCGTGCGCAGCAAGTGTACCTATTTCCCCCGCAACATGCCGTTGCCCCCCCCCAACTCCAGGGCTGTGCTGGGATAAGGGAGGATTGTCCAAGTAGGGGGAAGGGAAGAGGGGTCTCTTCATTCCCCCATTTTCTTTTTGGCCTGAGTAAAACCTTTTACTTTATTAGGGGCCAGTCTCTCGCTGCCCTACTGCATGATATTGTTGGGTTAATACCATGGTTTGGACAAGCGACAATCTATCTTTTATAAATTGGGTTAACCTGTTAATGATGCATGGCCCAAATGTTAGAATTAACATTAAGAGTATTATAGGTCCTATTAAGGAGGTTATTAGGGAAGTAAACCAGGGTGAACGATTCCAAACTCCTTCATACCAAGACTGTTGGGATTCAAAGTCTCTCTTACGCTTATCTAGCCTTTCCTTCAATTTGTCTAGAGTTTCTGTTACTACTCCAGTTTGGTCAGCAAAAAAACAGCATTCTTCTCTAAGAGCAGCACATAGGCCACCCTCTTTTAGGAACAGTAGATCTAAGCCTCTTCTGTTTTGTAGCACCACTTCTGACAGGGAGGTTAGGGATTCCTTGAGGGCTCGAACTGACTGTTCTAAGGCCCTAAGATCTTCATTCATAGCATGATGTAGAAGTAGGTATTGGTCTGTTCGGACCAGGGCGGCTGCTCCAGTACCAACCCCGGCTGCAATGCCTCCTACTCCCAGTAACGTAGCCAGGGTGATTAGGGTGACAGGTTCACGCCTTACTCGGCGAAGATCACTCCATTCATGATAGCTAAGAACCAATTCATCTGAATGGTAGGTTATTCGAGGCCATAGTTGAACTAACACACAATAGTCAGTAGTCTGGTTTAAGGCAGCAGTAGATACACAAGGGGTTAAGCCTGTGCTACATGCCCAATAGGTTCCATTGGGTGGGATCAAATAATAGGAGCCAGCCCATATTTTATGGGTCGAATTACAAAGTGTTTTTTTAACATAGTGAGGCGGGGTGCCTATACATAGTCCCGCTCCTGAAACTTGTGAGAGGGTTAGGCTATGATCTTGTCCATAGCATATAGCGCTGGGGACAGTGGAGTTAGTATAGTTGGCAGAGAGGGCTATGCCCTCATAGTATGGAGGGCTTGGGTTAAGACATAGCCAGCAATTGTTTGCTCTTTCAGGACTGGAAAGATTAAGTGCCTGATAGGCCCCTTTCACTAGGTTGATAAGCCTGTCTCCTGTTCCAAGTATTTCCGGGGCCTTTTTGGTTTGTATAGCTGTGGGAGTTGCGGAGGTTAAAAGTGGTGTTGGTCTTGGTGTTGACCTTAATCTTTGGGGAGGCCTTTGAGGTGGTGAGGCGAGAACTGGATTGGGTCCTATGGCGGCCCTTGGGGTTTCTATAAGAAGTTTTATGGTGAACGTTAGGCCGTCATCATAACGTTCTTTATAGAGTCTGAGGCCCCAGGTATATCCCTTTACCCAATTAAGTTGTTTCTTTCCTGCTTCGGTGAAGGCTATTTCAAGTGGGTGACACCATTGATTGTGACAGGCTGGGTTTTGTGTCCATTTGGGGCTGCTCCTGGCGTGAGAATAATTTGCCCTTACGGTGATATAGTCCCAACCTGAGGTGGGCTTCCAATAAGTGTCACCAGTGGTTTCGCAGCCCCAATTGTGACAGAAAAAGTGGGATGCCCCCCTGCATGAGGTCCACTCTCTGGGTCTGTGAAACCCAGGGCATACATAGAAGGTGAGTGTCCTTAACATACTTCGCTGACTCCAGTCCCCACAGCCTCCCCAAGGATCCAACCCGAGTCGTCCCCGTGGGGACGGTTGTGAAGGCGGCTTCTGTAGGTCAAAGTAATTTTCTATATCCCAGTTGGCTGGAGCTCCCATGGCTAACTTACAAATGTCAGGGTATAAGTTAGGCCACCAAGTGAATGGGGCATGCTGCTGAGAGGTGTTCCAAATTATTTGTCCTGTTTGCGACAGGACTTGCCAGGTGAGCTGTTTTACATGGTGAGGGGACCCATGGGAACTCGGAATGCCTATAACAAGAATAGTCAGTGTTATGATCGCACGAGTCTTATCTTTAGCGGATTTTGGGTGCGTTGAACTCGCCATCCCTCCTTGAGATCGGGTGTTTCCGAGTCGTCTGGTCCCAGATGGGCTGGTTTCACATGAGAGGCGTGGATCCAGGCCGCGATGCCGTCGACTTTTAGCGCCGTCGGGGTGGTTAGGAGTACAGTGTAGGGTCCCTTCCATCGGGGTTCAAGGCTCTTAATCTGATGCCTGCGGACCCAGACGAGGTCGCCGATCTGGAATTGATGTGGCACAGTAGGATTTTTTAGCTGTTCCCTATAAGCTGCAGCCAGTGGCTTCCAGACTTCTTTCTGAACGATCTGGAGTGCCTGGAGGTGAGCTTGTAGGGTAGCACGATCAGCAAAAGAAGAAACATAAGAATCAATAGGATTGAAAAGGTTTACAATAGGGGGTGGGGCCCCATACAATATTTCAAAAGGAGTTAATCCTAGGGGCCCGGGGGTATTCCTGGCCCTATATAGGGCCAGGGGCAGGAGGAGGACCCAGTCTCTAGAGCCAGTTGCAAGCGTTAATTTAGTCAAAGTCTCCTTGATTGTTCTATTCATTCTTTCTACTTGTCCTGAGCTCTGGGGTCTATATGCACAATGCAATTTCCAATTAATCCCCAATAACTTGGCCACTTTCTGACTTACCTGGGAGACGAAGGCTGGACCATTGTCGGTGCCTAATATCTGGGGCATTCCATACCTGGGAAAGATTTCTTCAAGTAGTTTCTTGGTGACCACATTCGAAGTCTCGTGCTTGGTGGGGAAGGCTTCTACCCATCCTGAAAAAGTGTCTACGAAAACTAATAAATATCTATAGCCATAGAGTCCAGGTTTTATTTCCGTGAAGTCGATTTCCCAGTGAACACCAGGGCGATGTCCTCGAATGCGCACTCCAGGGGCAGCATAGGTTTTTCTGGTATTTACTTGTGCACAGACTAAGCAATTTTTAATTATGGATCGCAACGCCTTGTCTTGGTTTAGTAACAAGTACGGTTGATGCTCATTATTTAGGAGGGTTTTCATTTTGTTTTCGCTCAGATGGGTCAGTGAGTGCAAAGATTGGACTATATGGTGAGAATACAGAGTGGGCATAACAATTTTTTCGTCCATGGTATATACCCCTTCTTTTGGGTCCCATGTAGCCCCCATTTTCTTTAGCAGCTCCTGATCCTCAGAACTGTATTCCATAGGTTTAATATTTTCTTGTGGGGGCCATGTGCTCAGGGTAAGAATGGGCCCGGTCTCTTTTTCCCCTAGGGCAGCTTCCTTGGCAGCTTGATCTGCCAGTCGGTTTCCCCTTGCCACTGGGCTATCATCCTTTTGGTGACTCGGGCAATGCATAATGCTCAACTTTTGGGGCAGGAACAAAGCTTTGAGCAGAGCCAATATTTCAGGTTTATTTTTAATTTCTTTTCCTTCGGAGGTGAGGAGCCCTCTCCTCCGATAGATTTCACCATGTACGTGGGCCGTAGCAAAGGCATAGCGACTGTCGGTATAAACGTTCAGTTTCTTACCTTCTGCCATCTGTAGAGCCTGAGTCAGGGCGATGAGCTCTGCCCGCTGAGCTGATGTCCCAGGGGATAGCATCTTGGACCAGATCACCTCTGTCTCATTAGTTATTGCAGCTCCGGCTCTTCGCTCGCCATTGTGCAGGAAGCTACTGCCATCTGTATACCAGGTGTAGTCCGCTCCCTTGAGGGGCTGGTCCGTCAGATCCTTTCGGGTGCCATGGACCTCAGCTAGGATCTGGAGGCAATCATGTGTTTCCGTAACCTCGGGTAAGGGGAGTAGGGTGGCAGGGTTGAGCGCCACCACGGGTCCGAACTGTACACGATCAGTGTCCAGAAGCATGGCCTGATAATGAGTCAGGCGAGCATTGGAAAGCCACCTGTCTGGGGGTTGCTTGACCAAAGCTTCGACCGCATGGGGGGCCAAGATGGTTAGTGATTGGCCCAAAGTTAGTTTGCCCGCGTCTTTGACTAAGATGGCGATGGCAGCCACCATCCGCAGACAGGGTGGCCAACCAGTGGCCACAGGGTCTAGCTTTTTTGACAGGTAGGCCACTGGGCGCTTCCAAGGCCCTAGCCTTTGGGTTAGTACTCCCTTGGCATAGCCCTGTTTTTCATCTACGAACAGTTCGAAGGCCTTAGTCACATCTGGGAGTCCCAGGGCTGGGGATTCTAATAAGGCCTTTTTGATGTCGGAAAAGGCCCGTTGCTGCTCTTCGCCCCAGTGGAACTGAGCCCCCTGCTTAGTGAGGGAGTATAAAGGGGCTGCCATTTCCGCAAACCCAGGGATCCATAGGCGGCAAAATCCAGCAGTTCCCAGGAATTCCCTTAGGTGGCGTGGGGTGGTAGGTGTGGGAATGCGGAGAATAGTCTGCTTTCGTGCCTCAGTGAGCCATCTCTGTCCTTCTCTCAGCTGATATCCCAAGTAGGTGACTTGTTTTTGGCATATTTGGGCCTTTTTGGCTGAGGCCCGATACCCTAATTGTCCCAGTGCCTGTAAGAGGGCTTTAGTGCCGTTCAGGCAATTTTCCTTGGAGTTAGCAGCCAAGAGGAGGTCATCGACATACTGAAGAAGTACCAGGGAAGGATGCTGCACCCGGAAATCAGCTAAGTCTCTGTGCAGCGCCTCATCAAACAGAGTGGGACTGTTCTTGAAACCCTGGGGAAGCCGGGTCCAAGTTAACTGTCCTGAGAGCCCTAGATCTGGGTCCCTCCACTCAAAGGCGAAGAGTGGCTGGCTCACTGGATGTAGCCTTAAACAGAAAAAGGCATCCTTTAAATCTAGCACCGTATACCATTCATGGGAAGGGGGCAGGGTGCTCAGTAGATTATATGGGTTGGGCACAGAGGGATGTATGTCCTCAACTCTTTTGTTGACTTCTCTTAGATCCTGTACTGGCCGGTAATCTCCTGTGCCAGGTTTTTTTACTGGTAAGAGAGGTGTATTCCAAGGTGACCGGCAGGGAATTAGGATTCCTTGATCAAGAAGCCTCTTAATATGGGGCCTTATGCCTTGGCGGGCTTCCTGTGACATTGGATACTGCTTTATTGACACTGGGGTGGCTGTTGCCTTAAGTTGGATTAAGAGAGGGGGCTGTTGACGAGCCATCCCCATGCCCCCCGTTTCCGCCCAGGCCATAGGGAATTCTCTCAGCCAAGCTTCATTTTGGACCTCTGGGGTCTGTTCAGGTTCATATAGTCTATATTCCTCTTCCAAATGGAGGGTCAAGACCTGTAAGGGTCCTCCATTGGGGCCTGTTATTGCCGCCCCTTCTGGGTTGAAGTGGATTTGGGCCTTTAGTTTGGTTAGAAGGTCTCTCCCCAGTAACGGGTAGGGGCAATCGGGTACGTGTAGAAATGAATGCGTCACCTTACCGGTAGCCAGCTGGACCCTGCGTTCCGTGGTCCATCGATAGTTCTTTCCTCCAGTTGCTCCTTGTACCCAAGCAGTTCGGTTGCTAAGTGGTCCTAGAGTCTGGGTTAGGACTGAATGCTGGGCCCCGGTGTCGACTAGGAAGGTAACTGGCTGCCCCCCGACGCTTAAAGTTATCCTGGGCTCAGGGGGGGGCTCCTGGCCCTGACTTCCCTAGTCTTCCAACGTCAGTAGGGAAGTCAATGGTTTGGGCGTCAAGGGTCCTCTGAGATTCTTGGGGTTCCTGGGACACTCTCGGGCCCAGTGTCCTCTTTCCTTGCAATAGGCACATTGGTCTCTGTCTAATTTGGTCCTTCTTCGTTCTCGCTCTCCCATCCTGACTCCCTCTCTGTCCTGTCCCTGAGTAACTACGGTGGCCAATACCTTAGTCAATTCCCTGCTCCGCTTTTTATCTCTTTCATCCTGTGCCTCTTTCATTCTTAACCATATTCTCTCCTCTTTCTCTTCCGGAGTTTCTCTTTTATTGAACACCTTTTCTGCCTCTTTTAATAAGTCAGAAAGTGTATACCCCTGTAGCCCTTCTAATCTCTGTAATTTGCCCCTAATATCAGGGCTTGACTGCCAGATAAAGGACATTGATACACTAGTTGCTTGCCCTTCATCATCAGGGTCATACGGGGTGTACATCCTATAAGCCTCCTTAAGTCTCTCTAGAAAGGCAGAAGGTGTCTCTTCCCTTCCCTGTATTACTTGCTTAACCTGAGCCAAATTAGTGGGCCGCCTTGCGGCTGCTCGGAGACCCGCTATGAGCAACTGGCGATAGAGACGAAGGTGCTCCCTACCTGCAGAAGTGGCGAAGTCCCAGTTAGGGCGGGTTAAGGGAAAAGCTATGTCGATCTCATTAGGCAACTGGGTTGGTCGCCCATCATCGCCCGGTACGTTCTTTCGGGCTTCCAGAAGAACTCTCTGCTTTTCCTCCGAGGTCAGCAGAGTCTGCAACAGCTGTTGACAATCATCCCAAGTGGGTTGATGGGTAACTAGAATAGATTCAATCAAGTTAGTCAGGGTGGCGGGGTCCTTAGAGAAGGGAGGGTTATGTTGCTTCCAGTTATAGAGATCAGAAGCAGTAAAGGGCCAGTACTGTGGCCGACCGTTAGGACCTTCCCTCAAGGGGAAAGCTTGGGAGACTTGACTTGGTGGCTGTGCACGTCGGTCCCTGAGTCGCCCCGCAATGGGTGACGCCAGGGAACTAGGCTTTCGCTCTTCTGTTGTGGCCTCCGGGTAGGGAGGGGGTTCTTCCGTTAACAGGTCGATAAGAGGGGACTCAGTGTCTGGAGGCAAAACGGGAGCAGACTGAACAGGCTCGGGAGCAGGCTGAACAGGCTTGGGAGCAGGCTGAACAGGCTTGGGAAGTTTTGGGGATTTATCCCGGAGTGGGGTAAGGGCAGGGTAAAGAGAAGAGGAAGTGGGAGTAGGTGGGGGAGGGGTGGGTTGCGCAGTCTCCCTGGAGGGCGTGGTTTGGGGGTGGGACAGTTGCTCTTTTAGGGGAGGCGGCGCAGTGGGGGTGATAGGGGAGGAGCAGGGTTTGGGAAGGAGAACAAAGGGCTGGACCCAGAGTGGGGGGTCTGAAACCAGAGCCCTCCAGGTGACGATGTAGGGCACCTGATCGGGATGCCCATGGGGTCCGGGGCTGAAAACTTTGGCTTCCACCTGAGAAATAATATCAAGGTTAAAAGTGCCATCGCGTGGCCATCCCACATTGAAAGTGGGCCACTCGGAGGAACAAAGGGTGACCCATTTCTTTTTCCGTATTTCCACCGATTGGTTGTTTGCCCGGTCTCGGACGTCGCTCCAGTGGCTTAGGGTCAGACTTAAAGGAGTAGTCACTGTCTGTCCCATAATTTCAAGAAAAAAAAGAGTTATTATCACAGAGACAAAGACTAGACTCAGACACAGAACAAACAAACGCGCTGCGCGATTTTGGCGCCAAACCGAAAGCAAAAACTCAAGCGGAGATTCAGGGGGTCCGGATTCCCCCTCTCCAACTAAGGCCGTGTATCCCTCCGATATCGGCCGAGCTCCAAATGCCCCGCTGCCCCGGGGCATAGATGTCCCGAAGGACTCAAATGTCCCGCCCGGCGGGACTACAAACGCCTCTGGAACGTCTTCCAGGGCTGTGAGGGAGAAGTCCGAGCCCGTCAGCTCCTTCTGGCCCTCACCAAATACAAATGGATCCGATCGAACCCCAAACCAAAACCAAACGCGTGCGCGAAATTACAAGTAACAGATCCAGACACCACTACAGACACAACGCGAAATCACAAGTAACAGGTCTAACTATAACCACAAACACAACGAATATAGCGCTGGCCAGCTTACCTCCTGACAGTGGGTCGGTGGTCCCTGGGTGGGGGTCTCACATCCCGGACGAGCCCCCAAATGAAAGATCCCCCGGGGCTCCAAGCACCCCGGAATGGACCCCTTCTCAGGAGGAGACCCCCGGACCCAAAAACCAAGCCGAGTCCACTGATCAGATGCAAACAGCACGAGGTTTATTGAGTTGACACAGGTACCTGCGGGCGATCAAGTCTTAGGAAGACTCGCGCGCCAGCCCTTTGTTCAGGGCCTTTTTATGGGGTACGGGGAAGCGAAAACATACGTACAGAAACAGATACATAGTTACAAAGTTTTCATTGGCTGGTTTGAATATAAGGCATACTCGGTGTTTGTAGATTGGCTTTGAAGGACCCCAGCGAGCGAAGAGAAAGGTGGGGAGGGGGAGTGAGGAGGGGGAGTTGGATCTTATTACTCAGCAGAGAAACATCCTGCCTACGTGACTAGGTCCACATACTTAGGCGATCCCCCCCTTGCCTACGTGACTATCTGCGCGTAACAGGCCGTGCGCAGCAAGTGTACCTATTTCCCCCGCAACATGCCGTTGCCCCCCCCCCAACTCCAGGGCTGTGCTGGGATAAGGGAGGATTGTCCAAGTAGGGGGAAGGGAAGAGGGGTCTCTTCATTATAATCAAAGTTGTTTTAGGGGCTCTCAGGTGGCTTAGTCATTTAAGCAACCTACTCTTTTTTTTTTTTCTCCAATTTATTTATTTTCAGAAAAACAGTATTCATTATTTTTTCACCACACCCAGTGCTCCATGCAAGCTGTGCCCTCTATAATACCCACCACCTGGTACCCCAACCTCCCACCCCCCCGCCACTTCAAACCCCTCAGATTGTTTTTCAGAGTCCATAGTCTCTCATGGTTCATCTCCCCTTCCAATTTACCCAAAAGCACATACCCTCCCCAATGTCCATAACCCTACCCCCCTTCTCCCAACCCCCCTCCCCCCAGCAACCCACAGTTTGTTTCGTGAGATTAAGAGTCACTTATGGTTTGTCTCCCTCCCTATCCAATCTTGTTTCATGGATTCTTCTCCTACCCACTTAAGCAACCTACTCTTGATTTCGGCGTAGGTGGTGATCTCAGGGTTGTGAGATCAAGCTCTCTATAGGGTACTGTGCTGGATATGGAGCCTGCTTAGGATTCTCCTCTCCCTCTCCTTCCCCTTAAAAAAAAAAAAAAAAAAAAAAAAAGTTATTTTGTCATTTTAGTTGTCTTACAGATTTTTAAGCAGAGAAGATGGAAATAAAGGATAAGAGGACAGAAAAATAAAACTAGTTTTGGAAATAGGCAATTTAGCTTCTGAAACTTTTTTTTTCCCCCAGAGTTTTCACTATTGGTAATTTCCATCCCTCTGATTAATTCTTCTAGGAAGTGCTATCATTATCCACTGAAAGCAAGAAGTCTTCCCAGGTTGATGTGAACATAGGTCTTGATTTGGTAAGAGGAAGTCCAAATTCTCAGGATGCACAAAGCTAGGATAAGCAAGAGTCTGAGGCCCCAACTTGCTATCATGCTGAGGGAGGCACAGCTTGACATCATCCCAGGCTGCAACTTTGGTTCAAGACCAAGAAAAGATTTAGTGTCTATCACATTTAAAAGTTTTGTTGTTGTTTACATTTGGGATTGAATGTGAAGATTCTTTTGTAGTCTGGGCAAAAACAGTAGTTCCATCTTTTTTTGGATTTTCTAGTAAATCTTCCACATCCTCTTATTTTCAAGATGTCCATATCCTTTAGATATGGCTCTGGTGTACAGCATACGACTGAGTTTTGTTCTTGTTTTTATCCAATCTAGAAATATTTTTCTTTAAAAATAGATCAGACGATCCATCTATATGAAATGAAATTACTCCCATGTGTGTTTAAACTTATTGTTGTATCATGTGTGTTGTTTTTCATGCTAATTCTGTCTACATCTTTTCCTCATTCATCTTGTCTTCTGTTGGACTCCACTTTACCAATTCTCTACTAGTTCAGAGCTTATATGCTTCATATCTGTTACTTTCATGATTAACTTTAAGTGCTTATCTTTATTAAAATTTAGTTTTAATTGATACCTTTATTTTCCTCCAGGAAAATGCAAAGAATTTAAAATGTTTTAATGCTGTTATTTCTCCTGATGGATAGGATATTGATGTGCATGAGAATATGTTAATATTCATGTTTTGTGTATATATGTAGATATAGTCCACACAATTATGAATATTTTATATTTTGCTTTTAGAGTCAGCCACCATTTTTATAGCTTCATTTGCTCCTTTTCTTTCATATATTTCTGAGCTTTTCTTGGCATAGTGTTCATACTGCCTCAACTATATGTTGAGAAATATTACCAGACTGTATCTACTGGAGGAAAACTCTCACTTGTTTTTGTTATAATAAAAAGTGTTATTTTACCTTCATTCATGAGATACATGCATTGTATATATGTTTCTAGACTGTCAAATGTTTCTTTTTAGTATATCGAGGACTAAATTTAATTAATCTGTACTTTTAATGTAGCATTTGTGAAGTTAGCTGCTACTTTAGTTGTTGCTCTTTCAAAGGTACTTAGTCTGGCTGATTTTAAGATTTTATCTTTTTTTATTGAAGTATAGTTGATAAAAACATTGTATTAGTTTCAGGTGTACCACCTAATTTAATAGCTGATAATTCTGTATAATACTCAGTGCTCATCACAAAAATTGTAGTCACCATCTGTCACCATACAACTTCCTACAATATCATTGACTATATTTCCCATGCTGTACTTTTCACCTTGAAAACTACATCCTTTCATCCTTGTACTTACTTTAGAACTGGGAGTTTGTCTCTCTTAATTCCATTTACCCATCCCCCCCACCCACTGCCTCTTTGGCACCCACCAGCTTGTTCTTTGCATTTTTAAGTCTGTTTCTGGTTTGTTTTTTTTAATTCATCTGGTTTTTTTAAAAAAAATTTAGATTCCACATATAAGTAAAATCATATGGCATTTGTCTTTCTCTGTAAAGTTTATTTCATTTAGTATAATACCCTTTAGGTCCATTCATGTTATTACAAATGACAAGATCTCATTCTTTTTTATGGCTGAGTAATATTCCATAGTGAATATGTATATGTGTGTGTGTGTGTGTGCGCGCAAATTTTATACATATATTAAAAAATACACAATATAAACTATGTTTTCTTTACCCATTCAGCTATTCGTGGATACTCAGGTTACTTCTGTATCTTGGCTATTGTAAATAATGGTGCATTCAAGATAGGGTTGGGTGTATCTTTTCAAATTAGTATTTTCAGGTTTCTTGAGGGGGTAAGGTGGAGATGGTTAATAACCAGTAGTGGAGTTAGTGTATAATATGGTATTTCCATTTTTAATTTTTAAAGAATCTCCATATTGTTTTCTAGAGTGGCTTCCTCAATTTACATTCCCACCAACAGTGCATGTGAAGATTCCTTTTTTTTTCCCCACATCTTCACTCACACTTTTTATTTATTTATTTATTTTTTATGTTAGGCATTCTGACTACTGTGAGGTAGAACTACATTGTGGTTTTGATTTATATTTCCCTGGTGATTAGTAATGAATGTCTTTTCATGTATCTGTTGGCTATGTGTATGTCTTTTCAGAAAAAAGTCTGTTCAGGTCCTATGTCCATTTTTTAATCAGTTGTTTTGTGTGTATTGAGTTGTATAAGTTCTTTATGTATTTTTGAATATTAACTCCTTGTTGGATATAAGCTACAACTTCTTCTTCCATTCAGTAGGTTAACTTTTTGCTTTTGTTGATGGTTTCCTTTGCTCTGCAAAAGCTTTTGATTTTGGTGTAGTCCCAACAGTTTATTTTTTCTTGTGTTTCTCTTGCCAGAGGAGTCCCATCTATAAAAACATTGTTAAGGCCAATGTCCAGGAGATTAATGTCTATGTATTCTTCAAGGATTTTTATGGTTTCAGGTCTCATATTTAATCCATTTTTGTTTATTTTTGTGTATGGTATAAGATAGTAGTCCAGTTTCTTTTACATATAGCTGCTCCATTAGCCCAGCACCATTTGTTGAAGACACTGTCTATTCCAATTGTGTATTTTTGCCTCTTTTGTTCTAGATTAATTGACCATATAATCATAGGTTTATTTCTGGGCTTTTTATTCTGTTCCATCAAATTGTGTCTGTATTTGTGCCAGTACCATTTTATTTTTAGTACTACAGTTTTGTAGTATATCTTGATCTGGGATTGTGATACCTTTGGTTTTTTCTTTATCAGATTGTTTTGGATATTCAGGGTCTTTGTGGTTCCATTCAAATTTCATGATTATGAGGTCTAATTCTGTAAAAAACATTGGTATTTTGATAGGGACTGCATTGAATCTGCATATTGCTTTGGGCAGTATGGACATTTTAACATTTTTCCCAATCTTGAACATGGAGTATCTTTTAATATTTCCATGTTGTTTTCAATTCCTTTTATTAATGTCTTATTGTTTTGAGTATAGGTCTTTTATCTCCTGGGTTAAATTTTTCCTAGATATTTTAGTACATTGTAAATGAGATTGCTTTCTAGATTTCTTTTTAGCTTTTCTATTATTAGTGTAAAGAAACACAACAGATTTCTGTATATTAATTTTATTTCCTGCAACTTTACTGTATTAATTTATTCTGATAATTTTTTGGTGGTGTCTTTAGCGTTTTCTATATGTAGTATTATGTCTTCTGCAAGCAGTGACAGTTTTTCTTCTTCCTTACTAGTTTGGATGACTTTTTTCTTGTCTGATCGCTGCAGCTGGGATTTCCAATATTCTGTTAAATAAAAGTGGCAAGAGTTGACCTTTTGTCTTACTCCAGCTCTCAGAAGAAAAGCTTTCAGTTTTTGACCATTAAGTATGATGTCAACCATAGGTTATTCATATATGCTCCTTATCATATTGAGGTATGTTCCTTTTAAACCCACTCTGTGGAGAGCTTTTATCATAAATAGACATTGTATTTAGTCAAATGTTTTTTTCTGCATGTCCTAGATGATCATATTCGTATCCATCCTCTTGTTAATGTGGTATATCACGTTGATTGCTTTCTGGATATTGAACCATCCTTGAATCCCTGGAATAAATCACACTTGATCATGGCAGATGATCTTTTCTTTATGTAGTCAAATTTGGTTTTCCAGTATTATGTTGGGGATTTTAAAAAATATTATTTTAATTCTTAGATAGTTAACACAGTGTGTTCTATTAGTCTCAGGTGTGCAATATAGAGATTCAGCACTATTCAGTGCTTATCATGATAACTCTATTCTTAATCTCTTTCATTATTTCACCCATCCCCCACCCACCTCCACTTTGGTAGCCTTCAGTTTTTTTCTCTATAGTTGAGTATTTTATTTCAGTTTTTTTTCTTATTTATTTGTTTCTTAAATTTCACATATGAGTCAAATCATATGGTATTTTTCTTTCTTTATTTCACTTAGCATTATATTCTCTAAATCCATTCATGTTGTAAATAGCAGTATTTTCTTTTTATGGCTCAGTACTATTCCAGTGTGTGTGTGTGTGTGCACGTGCATGCACGCGCATGAGTGAATCTGTATATTGCTTTGGGAAGTATGGACGTTTTAACAACATTCCTTCCAATCCATGGGCATGGAGTATCTTTTAATATTTTTGTGTTGTCTTTAGTTTCTTACATCAATATCTAAAAGTTCTCTATAGCTCTTCTATATCCATTACCTCTTCTTTATCCTGTCGCCTATCAGTGAACACTTAGGCTGCTTCCATAATTTGGCTATTATAAATAATAATGCAGTAAACAAAGGACTACATGTATCTTATCAAATTAGTGTTTTCCTATTCTTTAAGTAGATACACAGTAGTGAAATTCATCATATGGTAGTTCTATTTTTAACTTTTAAAGGAAACTCCATACTGTTTCCCCCAGGGTTCCACCAGTGGGTGTCCTTTTTCTTGACATCTTTGTTTCTCCAGCCCTTGTTTCTTGTGTTTCTTTATTTTGACCATTCTGACAGGTGTGGGGTGATATCTCATGGTGGTTTTGATTTGTCTTTCCTTGATGATTAGTGAAGCTAATCATCTTTTCATATGTCTATTGACAATCTGTATGTCTTCTTTGGAAAAATGTCTAATCTAGGTCCTCTGCCTTTTTTTCTTTTTAATCAGATGTGAGTATGTAGGCATAGGTGTGTATGTGTTTTTGGTGTTGAGTTGTATGTATTTTTTATATATTTTGGATATTAACTCCTTATTGGATAAATTATTTGCAAGGTAAACTGCCTTTTTGGTTAATGGCTTTCTTTGCTTTTCAAATGCTTTTTAGTTCATTGTAGTCCCAATTGTTTATTTTTGCTTTTGTTTCCATGTGCTTGGGGAAGCATATCCAGAAAGATATTAGGATTGAAATCTAAGAAATTACTGCCTATATTTTATTTTAGGAGTTTTATTGTTTAAGGTTTTACATTTAGATTTTTAATCCATTTTGTATTTATTTTTGTGGTATATGAAAGTGATTAGTTTTATTCTTTAACATGTAGCTGTCCAGTTTTCCCAGCACCATTTATGGAAAAGATGGTCTTTTCCCCATTGTGTTTTTATTCCCTCCTTTGTCAAAGATTGACTTCGTGAGGGTGGGCTTATTTCTGGTTTCTTTATAATGTTCTACCGATCTACATGTCTATTTCTTGCTCAATACTATCCTGTTTTCATTACTATAGTTTTGTAGTGTAATTTGAAATCTGGTAATATGGTACCTCCTGTTTTGTTCTTCTTTCTTACAATTGCTTTGGCTGTTGTGGGTCTTCTGTGGTTCCATAGAAATTATAAGATTAGTTGTCCTAGTTATGTGAAAATTACTATTGTTATTTTTATAAGAATTGCATTAAATCTGTAGATTGCTTTGGGTAGTATGGACATTTTGTCATTCTTCTAATTCATGAGCATTGCATAGATTTCCATTTGTTTGTGTCTCATGTTTGATTTCTTTTATCAATGTTTTTTAGTTATCAGAGTTTAGGTTTTTGACCTCTTGGGTTAAATTGTTGTTTCCTTTCTATTTGATCACTGGTGTATAGAAACACAACAGATTTCTGTATATTGATTTTGTATCCTGCAATTTTACTGAATACATATATTAGTTGTAATAGTTTTGTGGAGTCTTTAAGGTTTTCTGCATATAGTATGTCATTTGTATAAAATGAAAATTTCACTGCTTTCTTACCAATTTGGGTATCTTTTATTTCTGTTCTGATCGCTGTAGCTAGGACTTCTAGTACTGTGTTGAGTAAGAGTGGGGAAAGCGGTCATCTTACCTGGCTCCTGATCTTAAGGGAAAAGCCTTAAGTTTTCCACCCTTGAATCTGATGTAAGCTGTAGGTTTTTCATATCTGACCTTTATTATGTTAAGGAATGTTCTCTTTAAACCCACTTTATCAACAGTTTTATTTGGTCAGATTTTGGGGGGCATCTATTGTGATGATCATATCCTTCATTTTGTGGATGTTATGTATTATGATCATTGATTTGTGGATATTAAGCATCCTTGCATCCCCTGGATAAATCCTATTTGATTGCAGTGAATAATGCTTTTAACATTTTGTTGAATGGAGCTTGCTAATATTTTGGTCAGGATTTTGCATGTGTGTTCATCAAGGATATTAGCCTACAGGGTTTTTTTGTTTGTTTGTTTGTAGTGTCTTTGCTTTTTTTCTGCCTCATACAATGAATTTGGAAACATTCCATCTTCTGTTTTCTTTGGAATAGGTTGAGAACATTAACTATTCTTTAAATTTTTTTGTAGAATTCACCTGTAAAGCCATTTGGTCCTGGACTTTTATTTGTTTGTTTGCTTACCAATTCAATTTCTTACTTGTAATTGGTCTGTTCAGATTTTCTATTTCTTCTTGATTTAGTCTGGAGAGATTGTATGTTCCTAGGAATGTATCCATTTCTTCTAGGTTGTCCAATTTGTTGAAATAAAATTTTTCAAAATATCCTCTTAAAATTCTTTGTGTTTTCTGTGGTGCCAATTGTTATTTCTGTCCCTTCATGTATGATTTTGAGTTTTCACTCTTTATGAGAAGTCTAACTGTTTATCAACTTTGCTCAACATTTCAAAGAACCAGCACTTAGTCTCATTGCTTTTCCTTTTTTCTTTCTTTCTTTTTTCTCTCTCTCTCTCTTTTTTATTTTATTTTTTGGTCTTAATTTCATTTATTTCTGCTCTAATCTCTTATTTTCTCTCTTCTATTAACCTTGGGCTTTGTTTTTCTTTTTCTGTTTCCTTTGGATATAAAGTTAGATTGAGTTTTTTCCTCTTGAGGTATTGCTCAATTTCTCTCTTAGAGCTGCTTTTGCTACATCCCAAAGGTTTTGGACTATTTGTGTTTTCATTTGTGTCCATACTTTTTAATTTCCTCTTTAATTTTTTTATTGATCCATTGGTTGGTTAGTAGCATGTTTAGCCTACATGTGTTTGTGTTCCCTCCAGTGTTTTTTCTTGTAATTGATTTCTAATTTCATATAATTATAGTCTGACAAGATAGTTGATATGATTTCAACCTTAAATTTATCCTTTCACTCCTCTCTGCTTGTGATGACCCTCCCATTTGTGAATAGTCACATCAAGGTTTGATTCCAAATCAAGTCTCTGCCTCTCTTATATTTTTTGAGGTGATCTTCTCTCTATGACTAGCTGTGGAAGGTCTGATTGGCCAATTTATTTAAAATTGTTTTCAGAATGAATTACAATACATGTAGTTGTCTCCATGTATTCATTACACCAGAAAAGCTCAGGGTCCTTCTTTTCTGTTTTTCTCTTTCTCCACCATTGCTTTTTATAAAATTCATAAGTAATTTTCATTTGTTTGTTTTTCCAGGTGAAGTTTAGAGTTGCTTTGACACTCTTTTCCCAGATTCTTCAAATATTTATTGACTTGCATCAAAATTAGAAATCAATTTCAAAATAAATAGTATGTATTAATAGTTTTTAAAATGATTTTCATCCATCTTCTTAGGTTTTATGTTTTATCTTCTTTAAATTTTGTAGAGGCAAACTTATTTTCTGCTATTTCATGTTTGATTTTTCTACGATAAATATTTCTCACCTTGTATATTTTAAACTTCTTATTTCTGGGCTATAAGAAAGGCATTGTATTTTGCATTTTTATTTTGTTATCCTCTTATTGAGCTGTTAGTTTTAAATGACCTTTCAGTTGGTTCTGTTAACTTTTTAATTATTTAATTAT
The DNA here is from genome assembly GCF_020171115.1 of Neogale vison. NCBI lineage: Eukaryota > Metazoa > Chordata > Mammalia > Carnivora > Mustelidae > Neogale > Neogale vison. Next base: position 136,659,757 of record NC_058097.1, read on the forward strand.
ACCCCTGATTTAGATATTTAATTTCTCTCAGTGATATTCTATAATTTGTAGTGTATAAAACTTGGTTTTTTTTTTGTTAAAATTATTTCCAAACATTTACTTTTTTTGAAATTATTTAGAATGGATCTGTGGCCTTAATTCAATTTTTGGATTGTTTATACCTACTATATAGAAATGTAATTGATTTCTGTATATTGATCATTTGCTCTATAACCTTGCCAAACTTGTGTATTAGTTGTGGGAGGTTTGTTGTTGTCAATGGTCTATATTTCATTTCTACATACAGGATAGTGTCTGAGAATGAAAGCGGTTTTACTTCTTCATTTCATATCTGATATAATAAATTATTTTCCTCTCCTTTTCCTTCTTCCTCCTTTTACCCCTCCTTTGTTTGAAGGGAGAGTGTACTATACAGGCTAGAACCCATGGTACAAGGTTGTGCAGAAGTGTTGAAAGTCCATACACTTTCTCAGTTGTTTCTCACAGAACTTTGTATGTTGTGCATTCCTTATTCTTAGTGCTATTTCTATTCACTACTCTTGCACCACTACCTTAAGAGGTCATCAGAGATAGTACAGAAAAACACAAAAACAACTGAAGATGGAGCAGTAAGGTTTATACCTGGATAGCCATTTGATGGCTTTGTGAGCAAGGGAAAGATTCTAATAGTTTTGAATATAGGTTCTCATAAATAAATTACAGGTAATCGTAACAATTTTGTTGGAAAGATTAGATGTGACAATGAATATGGAAGTTTTGTTCATTATAATTTAGTATGTAATTGCCATTTATGACTGTAATTCTAAAAGGAGAAGGTGAAGAAACATTCAGAATGGGATGATTTATCCAATTTCAAAGATCTACTTATTACCTAACAACTGTACACAGCTTGAGCTTCCTTGAGGTGATTGTGGTCTTTCTGCTAGGAAGGGCCTTTGTGTTTATATCATCTTACCATGAACTATTATATTTGTCTAACAAGCCCTAGATCATTGAGTTTCTCCCTCCTGTGTCCCCTTTAGGATAGTTGTCAAAAAAAAAAAAAGTATTAGAACAGACATTTATTGTATTAAATGAGGCCCAGATATACCCATTGCTAGTGTGAAAATGACTAAATAAGGTACTTTTGGAGGGTAGCCAAATAAGAACAGAATGTGTTCATTGCCAATAATTCTCAAAGATATTTTTAAGATTAAGTCAGGAGATGTAAGAGGCAGTTAGATGAAATCATTGAGACTTAATTTCAGACTGTTGGATCCAGAAATTAGGTCCCCAGTTCTATGAATGGTGAGATGCAAGTATTTAAGAATAAAAACATGCCAGAGATCAGAAATTCTGGAACCCAGAAATTTTTTTTGAGCAGTGATTTGTATCAGCTGGAATTAATGGCCCAATTTTTAACTCACAGTGGATCCAATGAGCCTAAGAATCTATCTTCTGGCTGTTTACCTGGTTTCTCAATTATAGTTGTAGACCAGCTGATAGAATCTTCTCTTTGATTCCCATACTTGTGGAATCAAAAAGCCACTATTGGGGCGCCTGGGTGGCTCAGTGGGTTAAAGCCTCTGCCTTCGGCTCAGGTCATGATCCCAGGGTTCTGGGATCAAGCCCCGCATTGGGCTCTCTGCTCAGCGGGGAGCCTGCTTCCTCCTCTCTCTCTCTGCCTGCCTCTCCGCCTACTTGTGATTTCTGTCTGTCAAATAAATGAATAAAATCTTAAAAAAAAAAAGCCACTATTGTAGGAATGGGCATGTAAAAGTCTCTGAAAATGTTCATACCCCACTCACCAAGATAGGAAGTTAGAAACAGTGTCCTATCCAAAGAGAAACCGCAGATTAGTGATACTGCCAAAGATTCAAAGAGGTGGTAGTTGCCATTTAATTAATCTGTGACCCCTGAAAGCCCAGGTGGATTATGCTTGATGACTAAAGAGTGCTATAAACAAACAGGTGACAGCAATCTCAGCTGCTGGGCTGGGTGTGGTCTGTGTACTGGCACAAATCGACACAGCCTCTGGCACTGGATTGGAAGCTATTTGTCTGGCAAGAGTGCGCTTGAATCTCCCTGACTGGGGAAAAACTGAATGAGCTGTTGCCACTAGGAAATGAAAAACCTGCCCGAGCAGAGGCCACTATTAAGTCCTCATTATAGTACAGTTTCTTGAGAAGCCCAACCAGTCAAGTGGGAGCTTGAGTACATTGGACTTTTTCCGTTTTATTTTGACCTTATCTGACTTGTAACCTGATAAGTGACTTAACATTACATACATGGAGTCCTTCTCTGGATATGTATCTATTTCCCTCTCTTGCCCACAGAAATTCTGCCAGAGCCATTATTTGAGAGCTTATTTAATGTTTTATCTGTCATCATGGTGAACAAAGAAAGTGAGACAATCGGCATCTGACCATAGCATCCACTAGTCTTATGTTATAGACTAAACCTACAATCCACGTATAACAGAACTGTGGAAGAGCCTACTAATACTTAGTAATGTGCCAGCTCAGGATTGGCGACTGTACTCCAGGATACAGCACATGCAGTAGACCTATGCTCATGGTACTCTGTCTCTACTGGCCAGAATACACGATTCCAAGAACCAAAGGGTAAAAGTGGTATTATTGTCTTTAGCCATCATCATTCCAAATGATCCACTTGAAAATTTTGTTTTCCATCTCCAAAACGTTAGGTCTTCTCAGTTATAGGCCAGGATTTCAGCAGGTGGAAATTTCGATGAAAGACAATATAAGGATTCCTCTGAACTTGAAATTATGAGTACAGCCTGGTCATTTTGGGCTCTCAAAATCCATAAACCAGCAGGCAAAGAAAGTTACTCCTATCGGGGGTAACTGACTCTGAAGACCATGAGGATGGAGCTGCTGCCACAAGTTGGAATATGTGGAGGAATGAGTAGATCTGAAGTCCAGGAGGTTTTCTGAGGTGTCTATTTGTTTTCTGTGCTCAAGGATGAACAGGCAGTTGTTGCAAAGAAACCCTGACAAAAGCAAAGCAATAAAGAAATCAGGTTACTTGGAATATGGGTGTGGATCACCCCACCAGACAAACGACCCAGACCAACTAAAATGCTGGCCAAGGGTTAGCGATATATAGAAGAGCTGGTAGAGGAGTGGATGGTGACACTGGTTAGAGCCATGTGAGCAGCCACAGCTCATTTGGTTTCCTTACTCCCTTCACAGGGTCTTCACAGAGATTGTGGCCGCTCACCACCTGGAAGGGACATCTGTTGTAAACTAGACTTGAACGAGGGCACAAGTGGATCAGAATGGGCAAGTGGTGAAATATAGCAAGTACTTCTTAGGCACTGTTAAAAATCTTAGCCACACCTCTTATTCTAGCCGTGGTTGCTTTGACTAGGTTGGTACAGGTTCTATCCTGCTTCAGACTCATTAGGCTCCTCCTACTTATCCCTTGCCTTGCTCCATAGGCAGAAGGCAAACCACCTTTTGATTTGATGCCCACACCTGTGTGCATCAGAAGTAGAGAACAATTACCCTACAAAGTGAATGTTTTACCAATGGGAAATAGAAGCTAATGGACAAATGCTTTCTCCTTAGTCCTCCAGATAGACAGCTCCAGGAGGCATATTTTTTCCTGCTCCTCAGATGCTCTTGGATCAAGCAGCAAGCCAACAACACGTTCCTAGGATTCTGACTCCTTTCTGCTTTTTTCCCCTAGACTCCATGTCTGCTGCAGGAATCACACCGCTCAGTAAGGTACTCCCACAAAAACCTTCATCTCAGGCATTGCTTCCAGGGCAGCCAAGCTAAGATGCTCCATGAGAAAGCTATTATTAGATATGCAGTCCAGATGATAAATAATGCTGTGACTTACCTAGAGTCTCACAGATGGTGATCAGCTGAGCTACATCCTGATCCTATCATCTGACTCAAAATCTTGTTGGCTCTACGCTATACCACTCCTCAATGAGGTGAAGATAGGAGGTAGCTACGACGTTGCCAGTTCTAGTGACTGTGACTTTAAAGTAAAATCTTGTGGGGTTTCTTTGTAGTAAAAGCAGGGGCAGAATACGTAAGAACATAGCAGATTCCGTACTTTCAAAAGTAACAAGAAAGGGGAATGGTGACTACTTTAGGTAACCCTCTGTTCCCCAGGAACCGTGAAGGGGCCTCACATCACCGTGTCTACTGGGGAAAAAAAAATGCATTCCTGCCCCCACTTTTAAAAATGAGACACTGAGGCCCAGAGAGATTAAGTTATCTGTCTAATGTCACAAGCTCATTACTGACAATATTTAAATTCTGACTAGATAATCTAAAGAAAGGAGTAATTATGCTTTTGGTAAGTTTAAATACAGGTCTATGGAGGAATCTGGGAATTTTCGATAAGGCCTCCTGAGAACCCTTCTAACACTGTATTTCTGTGATTCTAAGTAATCATCACATCCAAAGAATTAATTATGCTACATGCTATTTTCCCAGTGTAATACAGATGGCTTCATCTTATAATTTTAGGCTGTAGTTAGAGATGATTCACTGGCATTTTAGAGGTACTGTTGCTACTGTTCCCCAGAAGAAACTCAAAAAGGCTGCTTCAAATTTCTGTGAATTGCAAATATATCACTTACCTAGGGGCAAGTTCCTGTGCATCAGAAAAGGAGATCTGGAAAATGGGGTCAATAATGCACCCCAGGTATAAACTGCCAAACCAGCCTTCAGAGACTGAGCTGCAATGGGTATGCCTGAACAGCAGGGTCTGGAGGCCTACCTTGTGCCATATGCCAGACTGGCTCAGAACCAAATGATGAAGCCACTGTTAAAAGGTCTTAGAAGCTCTGAGTCAGAAAGACAGCTAGAGAGCATTGGCGAAATGAAACTCTCTGTTAAAAATTTGATGCTTAAATCTCTCCCATGGCCTCCCTGTCAGACAGATATCTAGGCCCTCTCTGAATCCACTCAGTAGCTGAATTAAATGCTGAATCCACCACTGTCCAGTTTAAAGTAAACCTCCTTTTACCTACTGGACACTCTGTCTGGCTATAGAATTCACTTTGACATTCAATCGGTTTGACAAGTGTTTACTGAACAGTGTACAGCGGAGACACAAAGATGGCCACATGGCTCTGTGTACACCTTGCCTCGTTCTGAAAGATACTGAACAATACCAGTCTTCCCTCATGTAGAGCTCTCAGTATAGAGCAGATGCCAGAATTTCAACCAATGATTACCATAAATATGGTGCTGGTGCTCAGAGGGAGGGCCTGTTGGCCTGGGTGATCAAGTATGGTTTCCTGACGATGGGATGCCTGAGCCGAGGACTGGAGAATTGGTGGGATTACGTAGATGATAAAGGAGGAAACAGCAACATGTCCAAGGGGGAGGGTGCATGATGCAGTCAAGAAATGGCCACCAAATCAAGGAAACTGGTATAAAGTGCATGTGAGACAGGCGTGGTGAGTGAGGCTGGGCAGATGGGGGAGGCCAAGTCACGGAGTGGGCTGTAGAAGCTTCCACTTTATCCAACAACCTGTGGAGGCTGAGGATGAGGTTTGAGTAGGGGAGTAGTATCCTGAGATCAATTACAGCATTTTGTAAATTGGATTATAACTTCTGCAGGTCTCCCCATACAGGTCCTGCTAGTAAGTAGAATAAATGGAAACTTTCCCTGCTATAGGAAATCTCCTATTTCACACAGGAAGGAGATGTAAATTAATAAGTGATTATAGTGGCAATGCTTTTAACAGATGATTAGGTTCTTTCCAGCTGTTCCTTCATTTATTTCCTACCCAGGCTCTCTGGCTGTCTCCTCTACATGATTTGAATATTTCTCAGTCCAGTCATCTCTTGCCTGTCCTTTGTGCATTTAGTGGGGTTTTTCTTTGTCTCTCATCCAAACTCCCTAATGGAGGTTTTGGTACCATCCTAACTCTACGGCTCTCTTTGCAATCTATTCTCTTGGAAACTTAAACTGGTTGGTCTCAATCACTGTTTCATAAGTGGATTCATACACTGCCTAATGCTATCCCATAATATAAAATTGGTCCTTAGGAAAATGGGGAAAAAAATAATACACTGAGGGATTTGTGGTCTTATCATGTTGTTTGCATTTGGATCTCAGGTGACAGCGATGGATTAATATTTTAGTAATTATAATTTTCTTCTTTGTGACCTATTCTTATCATACATCCATGCATAATCCTTGTCTGTTTGCTTGTTTGAAACAGTTGAATTGTGTAAGTAGAGATAGATCTCCGATGCAACATGGAAACTAGAACATGGATTTTAACTTGAATCTGCATATGTAATCCCCATTCAATTCATTCTCATGCCTCCCTTCCCTTGCGATATTTCATTCTTCAAACAATTATATACACAGTTATATGCATACACATTTGTATGGAATCCTAAAAAGTATATCATAAAATTTTACTTTATAAATAGTGTGCCTTATTATATGTAAACTTCTCAGAATTTTTAATATTCAATCTTTTATTAAAATTCATATTTTTTTCATGCAGCTGTTCACTTAGCCTGACTACTGCATAATACTTTACTATGTAAACATACCACGTATTTATCCGTCCTCGTGTAGATGGCCATCAGGATTATTTCCCAGATATTTCTCTATGGCCAGGGCTGCTTGAACACTTTTGTGCATATCTCCTGGGGTATATTGTTAAGAGTCATCTCAGATAAAAGCCTGAAGGTAGAATTGCTGCATATTAGATTATGCATGTTTTCCACACAGATAAATGTGCTCAGTGGAAGGACTACTTATCCTTCCTTAGATGTGCTCTCTTATAGTAGCAAATGCCCTTTTAAATTAAATGACCCTAATTATAGATAGCAGTTGCTGATTTTTGAAAGGTAGCTGCTGTTAATAAAATGAACAACCTCAAATTTTGTTAGGAAGTTTTACTGCCCTGAAATTCTAAAGTTCAGGGAATGCAAGGCTAGGTCATACACAAGAGAAAGGCTAGATTTTATCCACCTCTGTGAAGGAACCATCATCACGGGGCTTCTCTCACTGTACCATCATGAGTGTTAATGAGATGAGTAATGGTAAGCACTGGTATACAGTAATGACCCAGGAATCTACCATGGCTCCCTTGGTTTCAGATGGTAACTTGTAAACAAGCAGGAAAGGGTGCTTGTTGCAGCATTTAAAAGCCTTTCTAAAGGTGGAACAGCCTTTCATGAATTGTCCACTCCTTGCCTTCATCTGTGAAACAAATAACAGTAGCACTCAGAACGTGGTATTAACCCTGGACTGTAGTGATGCCGTTTATTCAGATGGAATTCTCTTCTATTTGTTTTGACAACATGGGGGAGGCAGGGCCATGGCACAGAGGACATCTTTGGTCTGCTTCCGTTTCCTTTTCTGAGGATATGAGCACTGAACTAGTCAAGTGGGGGGGGGGGGAGAAGGCACTAGAAAAGAGAAAAGGGAGAAAGCTGCCAGTTTGTTACAAGAGAAATTAACTTTATTCCAGTCCCAAGGCTGAGAGGCCTCTCCCCTGGGGAGCTCTCTGGTGGTCTTCCCTGGCTGGGCACTGGGGTCTATGGGGGCACCTAAATGAAATTAGCTTCATACAGGAAAAAATTGTGGACATAAAGATCTCAGGGCATCTAGATGTCATTCCCATTCACTTACCAAATCCATCAACTGCATAGCCAGATATTATTTAAATAATTCAACAAAATACTACTACATAAATTTGAGTAGCTCTTCCCATTGGTTTATTGACAAAAGGGACATTTTTGTCCCTTGCTTGTAGTTGCTGCTTTGCAAGTGGAACTTAAGACACAGGTCTGTGTTGGGGTCAGGTGTTTGTGCCAGGAGGGAGAGGGGGCACTAACGTAACAGGTGGAAATGTCTCCAAAGTGCACTTACATACTTTAAAAATCAGTATGTGCTTTTCACTTACTATATGCCAAGCCGTGTGTAGGATACTAAGGATACAAACCTGAGTAAGAGATTTTTTTTCCCTTTCCTGAAGTTATGGCAGATGTGGGATATGGGCAACTGAAACCATTACAGCATGGCCCGTAACTATAAATCACCATGGGCAAGTGCTATGAGAGCACGGGAGATAGCCCCCTCACTGAGGATGGACAAGGAGCTGTCACACGGATAAGGTACCATGTAGGTAGAGCCTTGAAGCACAGGTGGGATATTTCCAGGTAGAGAAAGAATTCCTGAGAGCAAAAACCATTTGAGCAAAAGCATGGGGGTGAGAAAATTTGGGGTCTCTTCCAATATCAGGGCCTTTTTCACAGCCCTGAGAACTCTGTGCCATTTTCCTGCTCTTTTCCCTCCTGCTATGCCCCCACAACAGTGCAGATGACAAGCATCAGATGACACACATGAAGCACACAATGGCGGGCATGTGGACACTGGTCCGGAAATGGTGACTGTCACTATGGCAAGGCTTCCGGTGCATGTCTCCTATGTCTGCCCAACTTCACTTCTTCAACTTGTCCAACAGTGCACAGTGGTGGAATTGGAAGCCAGTCCAGCTCTGCCCGACTCAAAAGCCTATGCTTTTGCCATTGCTCCATCCAACTTCTCAGACTGAGTTCATGATAGATATTCTGAGGTTGACCGAAGTGAAAAACAAAAACAAAACAAAAAACCGTCAGCGTCTTCCAAATCTGTCCTAAGCCTGAATATTTGAAATAGCCCATTGAAGGCACCCACAGTTTCTGCCTGTCTCCCAAACTAGCATTTGGAAATCGCATCTCTTGCTGAAGCAGGAGCAGACATGGGTAGTGCTCCCTCCTGTTAGCCAGGTCAGAGCATTTGGAGACTGGCTCCCCTGAGGATAAGCATCTCTGACCAAGGCTTTGAGACTCTAAATGATGTTCTCATCAAGACCTTTATTTTCCTCTCTTTTGCATTTAACTTTTACGGGGTGGACACCCCCTTTTTTAAGAATCCATCTCCTACTGCTGACTAAGTCCCAAATACTGAGCTTTGGATTCAGGATGAGAAAACCCTGCCCCTTAAGCAATCCCTTAAAATCTGGGCTGTCACATATTTCAGTTTAATTTGGAAGAGAAGATTATATGCAGGATTGAGGATTTAGGGATTTTTCTAAGCCTGCGATAGAGTATGACTCAAATCTAAGAAGTCAGTGTAAGCTACTATCTACCTAATTCAGGAAGCCCCTAAGCCCCAAAGTCGAATTGTAATTAACATTAGAATTTCTTCTTTTCTCCACCTTGCTATCTGAGCATAAGGTTGACCCCATGAACCCATTTCAGCATAGACAAATGAGCTGTAATTGCTCAGCAGCTCATTGTGAGGCTGAGAACCCAATTATATTCATCTTTGATCATATCACCTCCATGGGGTTTAGACTCAGAAATATTTAAGAAATATTTGCTAAGTTAACAGAACCAAGATAAGAAGCAATTATCTTTCTAGCAGAAGAAAAGACACATGTCAAAATAGATGTTTTTTAAAAATTGTTCATTTGGCTTGTGACATAGAAAGTTACCACAAATAGAACACTTCCTGATGTTACTGCTTCAATATTTACTAAAACTTCCCAAACCATTGGTGAAGAACTGATGTGAGTCAGGCATGTTTCAAGGCGGGGTAAAACAGAGTCCTTCCCCTTAAGGGCCTTGCAGTCTTTTCGTGGAGAAAGCCACCTAACTCCTAAGTCTTGTAAAGCAGGTAGACACTCCAGCTGCTGTTCTGTGAGGGTGCTGGTGGCATGGCTCACGGTAGGAGAGCCAGGTAGCACTCACTTGAAAGAGACCAGAGAACAGACGGAGAGGAAGAACATTTGGGGCAAAAAAAAAAAAAAAAAACCAGAGGTAAAGAAGTGCAATATATTCCAAGAACGTCAAACATCAAGTGTGTTCTGGGCATAGAGATCATGCAGGAAGAAGAAAGGTTTGGGACCAGGTTTGTTCTTAATTATTGAAATACAGTTGGCATACAATGTCACATTTTTGGGTGTACAACACAATGATTCAACAATTATATACATTGCTCACCACTCACCATAGTAAGTGTAGACACCATCTGTCATCATACAATGGTTATCACAGCATTATTGATGGTAATCTCTATACCATACTTTTCATCTTTATATCTTATAGCGGGAATTTTATACCTCTTAACTCCCTTTGCCTATTTCAATAATTGTCCTACCCCTCTTGCCTTTGTCAACTGCCAGATTATTCTCTGTATTTGGGTCTGTTTTGATTATTCATTTGCTTTGATAATTCCCACATCTAAGTGAAATCCTTTTGTATTTGTCTTTTTCTGACTTCCTTCACTTAGCATAGTACTCTCTAGGTCCACTCATGTCTTTAGTGGCTGAGTAACATTCCAATGTATATTCATACACTGCAACTTCTTTATTCATTCATCTATCTATGGACACATGGGCTATGTCTGTATCTTGGCTATTATAAGTAATACTGCAATAAACGTGGAAGCACATACATCTTTTCAAACTAGTGTTTTTGTTTTCTTTGCTTAAATAGCCAATAGAGAAGTTACTGGATCATACGGTATTTTCATTTTTAATTTTTGGGGAACTCCATATCACTTCCCACAGTGGTTGTACCAATTTACATTCCCACCAACAATGCACAAGAGTCCCTTTTCTCCACATCCTTTCCAATGTTTGTTATTTCTTGTCTTTTGATTCTAGCCATTCTGACTGTTGCATTATCTCATTGTGGTTTGGATTTGCGTTTCCCTGCTGACAGTGATGTTAAGCATCTTTGATGTATCTGTTGGCCACTTCTATGTCTTCTTTGAAAAAATATCTATTCAGGTCCTCTGCCCATCTTTTAATTGATTATTTTGGTATTTTATGTGGGTTATATAAGTTCTTTAATATTTGGGAATTAACCCCTTATTGGATGTATTATTTGCAAATATCTTCTCTCATTCAGTAGGTTGACTTTTCTGTTTTGTTGATGGTTTCCTCTGCTGTGCAAAAACTTTTTAGTTTTATGTAATCCCAGGAGTTTATTGCTGTTTTTGCTTCCTTTGCCTCAGGAGACATATAGATAAGTTGTTAAGCCTAATACACAAGAGATTACTGCCTATGCTTTCTTCTAGGGGTTTGTGGTTTCAGATCCTTAACTTAAGTATTAAGCCAATTTTGAGTTGTTATTTTTGTGTATGATGTAAGAAAGTGGTCCAGTTTCATTCTCCTCCATGTAGCTGCTGAGTTTTCCAGCACTATTTATTAAAGACTTATCTTTTCGTTTTAGGTTGCAGTTTTTATGGTTTTTATTTTTTAAAAATTTTTTCAGTGTTCCAAAATTCATTGTTTATGCACCACATCTAGTGTTCCACGCAATACATGCCTTCCTTAATACCTGCCACCAGGCTCACCCATCCCCCCACTTTCCTCCCCTCCAAAACCCTCAGTTTGTTTCTCAGAGTCCACAGTCTCTCATGGTTCATCTCCCCCTCCAATTTCCCTCAATTCATTTTTCCTTTCTTTCTCCCAATGTCCTCCATGTTATTCCTTATGCTCCGCAAGTAAGTGAAACCATTTGATAATTAACTCTCTCTGCTTGATTTATTTCACTCAGCATAATCTCCTCCAGTCCCGTCCATGTTGCTACAAAAGTTGGGTACTCATTTTTTCTGATGGAGGCATAACACTCCATTACATATATGGACCATATCTTTATCCACTCGTCCGTAGAAGGGCACCTTGGTTCTTTCCACAGTTTGGCGACTACGGCTGTTGCTGCTATGAACATTGGGGTACAGGTGGCCCTTCTTTTCACTGCATCTGTATCTTTGGGGTAAATACCCAGTAGTACAATTGCAGGGTCATAGGGTAGCTCTATTTTTAATTTTTTGAGGAATCTCCTCACTGTTTTCCAAAATGGCTGCACCAACTTGCATTCCCCCCAACAGTGTAAGAGGGTTCCCCTTTCTCCACATCCTCTCCAACACTTGTTGTTTACTGTCTTGTTAATTTTGGCCATTCTAACTGGTGAACATTTTTTCATGTGTCTGTTAGCTATTTGTATGTCTTCTTTGGAGAAGTGTCTGTTCATGTCTTCTGCCCATTTTTTGACATTATTATCCAATTTTGGGGTATTGATTTGAGGAGTTCTTTATAGACATTGGATATCAGCCCTTTGTCTGTAATGTCATTTGTAAATATCTTCTCCCATTCCATGGGTTGCCTCTTTGTTTTGTTAACTGTTTCCTTTGCTGTGCAGAAGCTTTTTATCTTGATGAAGTCTCAAAGTTCATTTTCCCTTTTGTTTCCCTTGCCTTTGGAGACTGTCTTGAAAGAAATTGCCGTGGCCGATGTTGAAGAGATTGCTGCCTGTGTCCTCCTCTAGGATTTTAATGGATTCCTGTCTGACACTGAGGTCTTTTATTCATTCTGAGTTTATCTTTGTGTATGGTGTAAGAGAATGGTTTAGTTTCATTCTTCTACACATTACTGTCCATTTTTTCCAGCACCGTTTATTGAAGAGACTATCTTTTTTCCATTGGCTATTTTTTTCCTACTTTGTTGAAGATTAGTTAACCATAGAGTTGAGAATCCATATGTGGGATCTTTACTCTGTTCCATTGGTCTCTGTGTCTGCTTTTGTGCCAGTACCATGCTGTCTTGGCAATCACAGCTTTGTAATACAGCTTGAAATCAGGCAACATGATACTTCCAGCTTTGTTTTTCTTTGTCAACATTTCCTTGGCAATTTGGGTTTTTTTCTGGTTCCATACAAATTTTAGGATTGTTTCTTCCAGCATTTTGAAAAATGCTATTGGTATTTTGATCTGGATGGCATTGAAAGTATAGTTTGCTCTGGGCAGCATAGCCATTTTAATAATGGTTTTTCCTCTGCTCCATGGGCATGGAATATTTTTCCATCTTTCTGTGTCTTCTTCCATTTCTTTCATAACTGTTTTGTAGTTCCTAGAGTATAGATCCTTTACCTCTTTGGTTAAGTTTATTCCAAGGTATTTTATGGTTTTTGGTGCTATTGTAAATGGAATCAATTATCTAATTTCTCTTTCTACAGTTACATTGTTAGTGTATAAGAAAGCAACTGATTTCTGTGCATTGATTTTGTATCCTGCCACATTACTGAATTGCTGTATGAGATCTAGTAATTTTAGGGTGGAATCTTTTGGGTTTTCCACATAAAGTATCATATCTTCTGTAAAGAGAGTTTGACTTCTTCTCTGCCAATTTGAATACCTTTTATTTCCTTTTGTTGTCTGATTGTTATTGCTAGGACTTCTAGCACCATTTTGAGCAATAGTGGTGAGAGTGGGCATCCTTGTTGTGTTCCTGATCTCAGTGGAAAGACTCTCAGCTTTTCTCCCTTGAGAACGATATTCTCTGTGGGTTTTTTAGATGGATTTTATAAAATTGAGGAATGTTCTATCTCTATACTCTGAAGAGTCTTAGAAAGGATGCTGTATCTTGTCAAATGCTTTTTCTGAATCAATTGAGAGGACCATGTGGTTCTTGTCTCTTATTTATGTGTTTTATCACATAGACTGTTTTGTAAATCTACCACCCTTGTATCCCAGGGATAAATTCCATCTGGTTGTGTTGGATAATCCTTTCAATGTACTGTTGGATCCTATTAGCTAGGACCTTGTTGAGAATTTTGGTATCCATATTCATCAGGGATATTAGTCTGAAATTCTCCTTTTTGTTGGGTTCTTTACCTGGTTTGGGGATCAAGGTAATGCTAGCCTCAAAGAGTTTGGAAGTTTGCCTTCTGTTTCTATTTTTTTTTTCAATTTATTTATTTTCAGAAAAACATTATTCATTATTTTTTCACCACACCCAGTGCTTCTATTTTTTGAAACAACTTCAGGAGAATAGATATTATTTCTTCTTTGAATGTTTGGTAGAATTCCCCAGGGAATCCGTCAGGTCCTGGACTCTTGTTTTTTGAGAAGTTTTTGATCACCACTTCAATTTCGTTACTAGTTATTGATCTAGTCAGGTTGTCAATTTCTTCCTGTTTTAGTCTGGGAAGTTTATAGGTTTCCAGAATGCATCCATTTCTTCTAGGTTGCTTAACTTACTGGCATATAGTTGTTGATAATAATTTCTGATTATTGTATTTGTTTCTTTAGTGTTAGTTGTGATTTCTCCCCTTTCATTCATAATTTCATTAATTTGAGTCCTTTCTCTTTTCTTTTGGATAAGTCTAGCTAGTGGTTTATTGATCTTATTAATTCTTTCAAAGAACCAGCTTCTAGTTTTGTTAATGTGTTCTACTGTAGTTGTCATTTTTAATGCATTTATCTCTCCTTTAATCTTAATTACTTCCCTTCTTGTGTGTGGGTTAGGTTTAATTTGTTGATTCTTCAGTTCTTTAAGTTGTAAAGGTAGTTTGTGTATTCGGGATTTTTCTGGGTTTTGTTTTTGGGTTTTTTTGTTTGTTTCTTTGTTTGTTTGTTTTGGTTTGGTTTGGTTTTTTTGAGAGAGGCTTGGGTGGCTATGTATTTCCTCCTTAGGACTACCTTTGCCATATCCCATAGGTTTTGAATTGATGTGTCTTTGTTCTCATTAATTTCCATGAATTATTTAAGTTCTTCTTTGATTTCCTGGTTTACCCAAACATTCTTGAGCAGGATGGTCTTTAGCTTCCAAGTATTTGAATTTCTTCCAAACTTTTTCTTGTGATTGAGCTCCAGTTTCAAAACATTGTGGTCTGAGAATATGTAGGGAATAATCTTAATCTTTCGCTATTGGTTGAGACCTGATTTGTGGGTCTATTCTGTATTCAGTATGTGGGGTCTATTCTGGAGAAAGTTCCATGTGTGCTCAAGAACAATGAGTACGCTTTTGTTTTAGGGTACATATCTATGAGGTCCATCTTGACCAGTGCGTCATTTAAAGATCTTGTTTCTTTGCTGATTTTCTGTTTAGATAATCTGTCTATTGCTGAAAGTGGAGTGTTGAGCTCTTCTACTATTAAAGTATTATCCGCATTATGTCTCTCTATTTTGGTTATCAGTTGGCTTATGTAGTTGGTGTTCCCATGTTGGGGGCATAAAAATTTATGATTGTTAGATATTCTTGTTGGATACAGCCTTTAAGAATGATACAGTGTCCTTCTGTATCTCTAACTACAGTCTTTAGCTTAAAAGCTAATTTGTCTGATATGAGAATTGATACCCCAGCTTTCTTTTGAGGTCTGTTGGCATGAAAGATGGTTCTCCATCTCTACACTTTTCAGTTTGGACATATCTTTAGGTTCAAAATGAGTCTTTTATAGACAGCATATGGATGCGTCCTGTCTTTTTATCCAATCTAGAACCCTGTGCCTTTTATGGGAGCATTTAGGCTGTTCATGTTGAGAGTGATCATTGAAAGATAAGATTTTATTGTCATAATGTTGCCTGTGAAGTCCTTTTTTCTATAGATTGTCTCTGTGTATTTCTGTTCTGTATCACTCTTGGAGTCTTTCTTCTTTTATAGAATATTCCCTTAATATTTCTTTCAGGCTGGGTTAGTGGCCTCAAATTCTTTTAGTCTCTGCCAGTTCTGGAAGCTCCTTATCACTACATCAATTCTGAATGACAGCCTTGATAGATAAAGAATTCTTGTCTGCATTTTCTTCTCATTTATTACCCCGAATATGTTTTGCCAGCCCTTTCTGGCTTGCCAGGTCTCTGGACAGGTGTGACATTATTCTGATGTTCCTCCCTCCGTATGTAAGTAATCTCTTCCCTCTAACTGCCCTTAACATGGTTTCCTTGTTCTAAGATTTGTGAGTTTTACTATTACATGCCTGGGAATTGGTCTGGTCTCCTTGATCTTGGGAGGGGCCTCTTTGCCTCTAGGACATGAATGCTTGTTTCATTCCCCAGTCTAGGGAAATTCTCAGCTATGATTTGCTCAACTATATATTCTAGTCCTCTTTCTCTCTTCACTCCCTCAGGGATCCCAATAATTCTGACATTGGAACTTTCATGGCATCATTTATTTCTCTGATTCTGTTTTCATGGATTTTAAGCTGTTTGTTCCAGGCCTCCTTCTGCTCCTTCTTTTCTATCAGTTTGTCTTCAAGATCAATAATTCATTCTTCTGCCTCATTTACCCTGTTAGAGTATCTAGATTAGATTGGATCTCATTGATAGAATTTTTAAGTTCTTTAGATCCACTCTCATTTCTGCCCTTAGTGAATCTATGTTGCAATTGATAGGTTTCTCCAGCCTGACTATTGTCTTCATAACTGCTACCCTGAATTCTATTTCTGACATCTTGCTTAGATCCATATCCATTAGATCTACAGGATAGGCCATTGTCTTTGGGTCTCTTCTTTGTTGGGAGTTCCTCCTCCTAGTCATTCTGTTGAGTTGTGGTTGAGGGAATATACTGCCAAAAATACCAACCACAATCCAGGCAAAGTGTAACTTGGGAAGATTCAGCAGAATTAGAAGTTACCACCAAAAACAAAACAAAACAAGCAAAAAAAAAAAAAAAAAAACAGCCAAAATGAAACCAAAGAGTAAGATTTATAAAGTAGAAAAGCAAAATAAGCAAAAAGATAAAAAACAACAACAAAAAAGGAACCAAGAATAAAAGGGGTGAGGGGTGATGAGAAGGTGGTTATAATCTCTTGATGTGGGCAAGAAAGTTCTTCCTGCATGTATTTTGTTCTCTTTGCTAGAGAACTCTACTTCCCAGAGATACAGGGAAATTAAAACTGGCATATATATAAAGGTAGTATTAAACAGGAAAGAAAGGACTACCTTGAAACTTATATATATTTAAAAAAATGAAAAAGTTCAAGTTAAAAAGTTACTGTGGAATTTATTTTATTAAACATCTAGTTGAAATGATAAAGTAAAAAAAAAAAAAAAGAATTTAAAAAAAAGAGAGAGAAAAGTTGTATCTATGAAACATACAGGCCATGAGGCAACACCAGGAGTTTAATATACCATTTTCTCCTGGTTTGGGGGTTTTACAGTTTTATGGGGCCCCTGTGGTTGACGTCCTCTTGTTCTTTCAGATTGTCTTCTGGGGGAGGGGCCTGCTGCATTGTTTTTTAGTCAGTCCTGCTTGGACAGAGTTGTGCTTTTGTTCTCTGGAGTTTGGACTTTTGTTCTCTAGAGGCTTTTGTTCTTTGACAACTTTTCATGCCTTTTTGGAGGGTCAGAGCAAGGTAACCTGTCCACACCCAGATCTCTGCCTCAGAGATCTGCCAAATCCTCCAGAACATACAGACTCCCCATCTGTAAGCCCCGCTGAAAACTACAGCCTCCCACAAGTGGTGCACACCCCCAGCGACCCTCTCAGTGGTTGTCCGAGACCTCTGCTTGTCTCTGTACCCCTGTGCCACCAAAACCACGAGTGATACTGGTCTCAGTGAGCCCAGCCCCCATGGCTGTCATTCCCGGGACCATGGGCTCCAGTCCAAGCTGGGTCTTCTCTGGTGCAGGTGGTGGTGACAGTGGCTCCAGCAGTGGCAGCGGCTGCCACCAGGCCCAAGGACTGCTGACTCAAGTCTGTACCAGGTCCTTTCGGGTATGGGCATTAAAGGAATCCAAAATACATCTTCTTGTAGTTATTGATAATCAACCGTTTAAAAATAATTGGAATCATCACATTTTTATCTTCCGGGGGACTAGGCAGTGTGATAAAAATCTCTAGTGGCAATAAAGAAAAAAAAAAATCTCTAGTGACCTGGCATTCTGACCTCTTCCTTTATGATCAAGAAGTCCTGGGATAATGCCAAGGAATGAGTGTGAACTTATTTTAGGGTATAATTTTGAATTGGCTGTAGTCAAGGAAAATAAGTGAACTATGTATAAGCTTGCACGTTTTAAGTTGTTTTTAATAGAAATGATTTGTAACAGCCTTAACTCCCTGCCCCATTGCTCCCCAAACTGCTGTGTCCTAACATCATGACTGTACTGTGATCTGAGAAGTATGTGATTGGAGTAGGAGTCTCTAACAGCTATACATTGTAGGATGATAATAAAAGCCAAAAATTATGACCTTAATTGCCCCAAATCATAGAGTACTAAAAACATTTTTATTCCATTCCCAAGAACTTGAAAAAATTTTTAAGCTTTTTATTTGTAGCAGGTTTGAATTTTGCAGACCTCCCCTTGGCCAGACTGCCTTTAGAGAGATGTTTAGCTGCAGAACACATTGCGTTTTGTTGCTAGTTCAAATTGATCTCCCTACCTTGGTAAAAAAGTCACCAGTCCAGCAATTAGGAACTGCTGTGCTCTTCTGATTTTAGCTGATGTCCCATATTGAGAAAATTGCACTTTACTTTGCTTGAGTTCTATTCTTGAGTGATGCTCAAGTTAAGAAGCAAGTGTGGCTGGTAGCACTTAATTCTTTCAGTGGATAAAGTACTGTAAATGAGATGGCCCATATAGTCAGACTTCCAGTAAATACAGAATCATTAATTTTCTCTTCCCCCACTTTCAATGACCTTTGGCCTTTACCTGGACTCTTTCAGTAGCCTCCTAACTGATCTCCCTGATCCAACTCAAGTGCTCAAATCAATGACTGTAGTGCTGCGGTAGTGATTCCTCAATAGACAGCATCCTCTCACTTCCCTTTCATAAAACCTTTAAATAACAGTCCTGTTTTGAGAAATTAATGTTGAAAGTTCATGACTCAGTCCTAAGAATTCTTTCAGATCTGTTAACTTGAGTTTTTGCTCTTCCTTCAACACACCAATCTCTAAATCTCTCCCCGTCCTATGGCTTCAACTATGTTCTCTGAAAGAAGTTGCTTCCTTAAATGCCCTCCTATCCCTATTGGCTTTATCCTTCAGGATAAATCAAGGTTTTGTGACATTATTCAGTCTCCTCTTTGTCTTTGCAATCTTCTTGTTCATTCATATTGCCAATATTTACTGTTTCCCTTGTGCCAGGCACTGTTCTCATTGCTGGGAATACAGAGATGGACCAAGGTTCTTATCCTCATTCATCTTCTATTCTAGTGTAAGTTATATAATAAAGACAATAATTAAATGCTTGAATGTGTAATTCCAAGTAGGAATAAGTGCATTATAAATAACAAACCAGAATATATAATAGAACTATTTTTGATGGTAGTGGGGAGGCTTTTATATATTCTTTAGCTATAGACAATATATACTACTTTGGGAAATTGTTTTGCATGTTTTTTTCTTTGTTATAGCTCCTTAAGGTGATAAATCCTTTTTACCTTTGTCACCTTTAATCCCTTCTGCAAAACAGTCAGTAAGTACATGCTGACCACATAAATGTAAATATATATGGAAAGGTAAACAAATGAATTATTCTCAGCCATGTTTTATCTTGAATTCATTGGAAAGGAAATCCTTTGTGAAGTAATAAGTAATACTCCCAAGATGACAAATTGATTTCTTAACAAATACTGGGCCCCTAGCCAAAGACCAAATTATCTTCAGCACATGGATTAGAGTAATAAGATAGTCTTAGAACTAGGCATCTGGGTCATTTAATGTTCAAGGTATCTTTAAAGAGAGATGGAGTTTCTATTAGCTAATCTATGTTCTGTAATTTTAAAAATGAAGAAATCATTTTATTTCCTCAAAAACAATACATCCACTGTACCAGTTTTAAGAATTAGTTTAAACTAAGATTTTTGTTGTAAAACAATTTTCTGGGGGCAAAAATGCAAATTTGGCCTAAAGGTTTGGAAGAATCTATATTGTAGAGTCATTTAAAATGTTGTAATTATAGACGTACCTGTGTGGTGCGGTTAGATAAGCGTCTGACTCTTGGTCTCAGCAAAGGTCGTGATCTCAGGGTCATGAGATCAAGCCCCACAATGGCTCTATGCTCAGCATGGAGTCTGCTTGAGATTCTCTCTCCCTCTCCCTCTGCCCTCCCACCCATGCTTGCTCTCTCTCTCTAAAATAAATAAATAAATCGTTTTAAAAATAATGTAATTATATTGCCTAAGCACTATATAAAAGGCCACCCTTTTTAAAAAAATTATTTTTACCATATTAAGTGTCTCTTTAATCCCCATCACCTTTTCCACCCATCCCCCCACCCACCACCCCTCTGGTAACCATCAATTTGTTCTTTATAGTTAAGAGTCTCTTTCCTGGTTTGTGCCTTTCCCCAACTTTTTCCCCTTAAAAGTCCATCTTTATAGTGGATAGCTGGTGCCTTGTTCCAGGTTGTCCATTAATTCACTCTAATTTTAATTAAATCTTTTACTTCATCTATTTCTTAGCTTCTATGTCTATATGATGGGCTTCTGCAATCCTGCAATGTATCTCAGAGCCCCCCGGGTCCTCTGCTTTTTTATAGATCTATGTAATTATACTGAAGTCCCCTACCCTCACCAGCGGCATGTTCTAAAACAAGAAGAAATCAGAGTAAAAAGTACAGCATAGAAGGAAGCAAGTGTTCCCATAGGGATTAGTTGGTAATTTTTGTTTTCTTTGTCTTAAAAAAACAAAAAAGCACAGTGTATGGCAATGTTTGTTGAAGTTCTTTGGTTGTGGTCAGTAGATATCCTGTTATCAACTCTTGTTAATTTATGCCAAAAAGCAAGTTATGGAAAATCTGTGGAATAGCTTCAGAATTAAATAAAACTCTGAACAGGCCTCTGAAAGGACCAGGACTATGCCAATTCTGAAATTAACATAAACAAATGAAGACTCTCCTTAGGGCTTCACCATGAGGATGAATAAATCCCATCAATAACCATGACATTCTATGCTGCTCAAAATTTAAAATCTAGGGATGGAGAATTTGATTGGCTTTTCTTGGATCACCCCTATGTCAGGACAGCTGGGTGGTGAGACATTTTGATTGAAAGATTCACTATGAATGTATCTAATGGAAAAGATGCAGTTCCTCAATGGAGAAATCTGATGCTTTTCATAAAAGAAATGAAAACAGATGTTCAACAAACAAAATGTTTACCTCACACAAGGATTCAGATCTAGTAAAGGGTTGTCATAATGGAAAGAGAAATGATTTCGGCATTAAATGACCTGGAGTTCAAATCTGAGGTTCCCTACTTAGTAGCTATTATATGGAGATTATTTTGCATTCCCCAGAGGTTTGTTCTCAGGATAAATGAATCTATACAAATTAGTGTCTAACTCAAAATGAGTACTTAACCAATTGTATCTATTATTCTTGCTATTTTTGAAGAATGCATGTGTCTAGGGTATTTAGGGACAAGAATGCAAACATTACTGAAGAACCCTGAATGCCACCTAAAAGACACAGCTGAGGGGCACCTGGGTGGCTCAGTGGGTTAGGCCGCTACCTTCGGCTCAGGTCATGATCTCAGGGTCCTGGGATCGAGCCCCGCATCGTGCTCTCTGCTCAGCAGGGAGCCTGCTTCCTCCTCTCTCTCTGCCTGCCTCTCTGCCTGCTTGTGATCTCTGTCTGTCAAATAAATAAATAAAATCTTTAAAAAAAAAAAAAAAAAGAAGACACAGCTGAAAGACATTCAGGAAGCAGCCTCAGGATGTGTGCCTTTTCTGATATCTGATTGCAAAAGTCACTATCCTAAATTAATCTTAGAGTTGCCGACTGCTGTGTCCTCATTGCTGAGCTGGCCTCCTCCTTTCATTATCTTTGGCCCAAAGATACAGTGTTCAAATAATGGAATAGAGGGAGTAAATTGAAATGTTTGATTAAAATATAAGATGCTACTGTTTTCTCTCACTCTATTATTTGATACTTTCCAAACATAATCCTATTAAAACCAGGATTTTTGTATGTGCAGAGCATACTAAGATGTGTGATGGGCAGGAGGAATCTGTGTGGGTGTAGGTCTTATAGGCAATGGATACGTTTCCTATAGGGAATTTAAAAATAATAATAAAAACCTGGGTGGCTCAGTGGGTTAAGCCTCTGCCTTCAGCTCAGGTCATGATCTTAGGGTCCTGGGATCCAGCCCCGCATGGGGATCTCTACTTGTCAGGGAGTCTGCTTCCCCCTCCCTCTCTGTCTGCCTCTCTGCCTACTTGTGTTCTCTCTCACTGTCAAATAAATAAATAAAATCTTAAAAAAAAAAAAAAGACTATCTGCTCTTTACTACTACTATGTGTTGGCACTTCTAAACATTGTTCATGTTAAAATAATCTTCTTTCAGTAAAATCTCTCTCTTTTTCTCTTCTTGATTCATCCTTCTAAGTGTGTACTACCTTTCCTGTCCTATTACTAATTTTTGGAGAATAATCTCCATATCTTGTTCAATTTCGTAGCCACAGGCATTGACCTTATGCTCATGTGAGTGAAATGGGCCTGGGAACTTACCATAGTGATTTACTTGGTCTAGGTTACTCTCTTTAATAAAGATTTTTGACTCAATGAATTTAAATCTCAGGTTTCTTGTCTGAAAAATAGGATAATAATGCTCACCTGTGACCCTGAACACTGTGATGTGGATCAGCAACAAAATGTGTAAAATCCCTGGCACAATGCCTACCGCTCAGTCTTTCAAAAATGCAATTGCCCTACTTGGTATTTACCCCAAAGATACAGATGTTGCGAAAAGAAGGGCCATCTGTAACCCAATGTTTATAGCAGCAATGGCCACGGTCGCCAAACTGTGGAAAGAACCAAGATGCCCTTCAATGGACGAAAAAATAAGGAAGATGTGGTCCATATACACTATGGAATATTATGCCTCCATCAGAAAGGATGAATTCCCAACTTTTGTAGCAACATGGTCAGGACTGGAAGAGATTATGCTGAGTGAAATAAGTCAAGCAGAGAGAGTCAATTATCATATGGTTTCACTTATTTGTGGAGCATAACAAATAGCATGGAGGACAAGGGGAGATGGAGAGGAGAAGGGAGTTGGGGGGAAATTGGAAGGGGAGGTGAACCATGAGAGACTATGGACTCTGAAAAACAATCTGAGGGTTTTGAAGGAGCGGGGGCTGGGAGATGGGGGAACCAGGTGGCAGATATTGGAAAGGGCACGGATTGCATGGAGCACTGGGTGTGGTGCAAAAACAATGAATACTGTTAGGCTGAAAAGAAATTAAAAAATTTTTAAAAAATGGAAGCTACTTATGGTGACATCACTGAAATCATTATTAGGTCAGCAGATGCATAATAAAATTCTATCATATGTCAGACTAAGCTATGGGGATACAGAGGTTAACAAGACATTTCTCTTGCCCTGGAGCACATCATCAGCAGACATACACTTTAAGGTGGTCTAAAGTCTGTTCTGTCCTCTGGAAAGAATTGGTAAAGAATATAGGGCAAGGCATAGATTGCAAGCTTAAATCCTATGGGGGAAAGAAGGCATTCAGGAGAGGTTTCCAAGTAAAAGTACCAATGAAACAGAGTATATACCACCTAGAGATATCATGTGATGGAAAAAAATTAAGTTAATCATTCGAAGTCAGAAGATAATATGACTTAGAAAATCCTTCTGTAAAGATGTTAAGTAAAAAAATAATAAGACACAAACTATAAATTTCAACGTGGAAAATCACCTAGAATAATTAGTGGAAGAAATCTGTCACATTGTTAAAACTGGTTGTCTCTGAGTGCTGGGATTATAGGTAGTTTTCATTTTCTTTCCTGTATGTATGCAGTTTTTCATTTCAAAAATCAAAAGGTATAACTGTAAAATTAGAAGGAGAATCATGGTCCCTGAGCTGTTGAAAACTAAAGGTTGCAATTGTTAAAAATAAAACTTTATTTACTAGGCCCTAGAGCAAATAGCAGTTTCAGCTGAGAAACTTAGAATCTTTGGTTCTATGGATGTCTCTTGAGTGAGATGTGACATGAGTGATTTACTTTTAGATAAAATGGTGCTGAAGGTTACCTTGCAGAAGAGAGTGAAGGGAAGTTGCAGAGAGTTGTGGCAAACTTGTTGGAACTTTAGAATGTGTTTTAAATACTCAATTCTTTCATAAAAAAATGTTGGACCATCAGATAATGAGTCACTGATTTTGAAATAAGCCCTTTCTGACCTCTGACCCTTGCCCTGAATACCTTTCTGCTTTTCTACTAGTGAGAGCCTATTTACCTCCCAGTCCAAGGGAGTCCAGCTCCAAGAAGACAAGACTGGCTCCCCCAACTCCGTTTCCCCCAGCAGTATGTGTGTGTGTGTGTGTGTGTGTGTGCAGGTGCCTTCAGAGCTCTTATCACACAGCCCAAAAATATTCTTTGTGTTTCTCCCTTAGTGGACTGTGTTTACCATTATTCTGTTTTAAATATCTCCACAGAGTGTTTGGAATATGAGAGAAGACTAATAAATTTCTTGTCACCACATGTCAAATCCAAGCCATCTCAGTCCTTATCTTACTTGACCACTAATGCTGATAATTTCTGTCCTCCTCTACTAGCTACTGAGGATTGCTCCTCAGTGTTTTTCATTGCTAATATCCTGAGTACATATGTTTTCTAGAATTTAGTCTGTAACCCCCTTCTCTTTTGTATAGCTACTCTCCCTGACCAGGCTCATTTCCTTCTCTCAATTTGTCTCCACACATATGACAATGATATCCACATACCTTTTTTACAGCCAGACCTCACTGCTAAAATCCAGATCCACCCTGCATGTCCTGGCCATTTTTACCCATATGCCCTGTGGGCTTTCATACTCATCATGGTCACTTATGGACTCCGTAGTTTCTGGGTACCTCCCTCACCCAGGATCAACCTCCTCTTCCTGAGTTTTGTATCTCAATGAACCTCACTTTTTTTCACCCTCTTTTCTTTCTTTTTCTGTAATATGTTGATGACCAATTTCTTCTTATTCTGTATCTTGTAGTGATCCTTCTTTTCCCCTTCTCTATTCTCCTTCTCTATTCCCCCATTTCCTTCCAGTTTTCACACCTTTATCAACACTTAATATGGACTATGGCAATAGTCTAATAACTGATCAACTAAATATTATCTTCAAATTATTCTAAGGTAATATTTCTAAAAGCACAGTTGTTACTATGTTACTCTCTTGGTTCATGACTCTTCCACACCTACAGAAACAGTCCTCAGGTAGGAGGTTCTGTTCTCCACGAAGCAAACCCTGAATGGAGTTAGACATACAGAATCCTCATTAAGAAAGATCTTAATCCTCATTAAGAAAGATCTTCCCTGTTGAAGGGAAGAGAAGAAAGCAGGAGAGGGCCGAGGGAAAGGTCAAACTGTGGTATCAACCTGTAGCAGCCTCTGCTCATCTTATTTTCCTAATGCTCTAATCTCCAACCAGACTGACCTACTTGCAGCTCCTCACTTGCTCAGCTCAAGCTTTTCTGTCTTTTGCTTTAGATAATATTGGCCATTCTCTCTTTTACGTCCCACAGTGCTTGGTACTACAGAGTATTACACTTTTGATTTTTATGCCTCTCTTTAGTAGATACTTCTTGAAGTCAGGCATTCAACTTACTCATTGTTTATCCTAGGCACGAAACATATATAACATGTATCTGGCATGTAATACCCACTTAAAAGAACAGTATGGAAATATGGATGGATAGAAAGAAGGATAAAAACATTATCGTCATTGTAAGACACTGAATCACTCTTCAATTCTAGTGTAACTTTTCCTGAGAAGATGCCATTCTCTGATTTTCTGGGAGAGGAACAAGGATGAGTGGAGATAGTGTGACTTAAATAGATGAGGCCCAAGACCCAGACAAGTCAGCAAAGCCAAGAATGAGCAGTAAAATTCAATAGACAAGAGTATTCAACCTTCAGGTGGTGTTGGCAGAAGGGATCAGGAATCTGGGCTGAGGGAGAAGAAAAAAAAAAAAACTAAGAATACAGAAGCATAGTTTTGTCATAGAATCTCAGAATGCTAGAAAAGATCTTTGAGGTGTTCATCAAACCTTCATTTTTCAGAGGAGAAATGTTAAGGTCCTAGGAAGTAAGAGATCAATTCACCTGTCTATCCATCCATGCAATTATCAGTGCATTCAATATTCATTTGCAGTTAATGAGAACCTACCATGTTTAGATAGTGCGCTAGTCACTGGGAACATAAATATGAATAGTCATGTTCTTTTCTATAAAGTAGTCCTCAATGTGCTAGAAAGGAAATTGATATAATCAAAAGACTGCAATTCAATGTGATAAGTGCATGAATATAAGATTGTGAATTAGAGATGCCAGGAATGAAGTTCTAATCTTTTGGTGGGGGAATTGTCAAGTGTTATGGTAACTGATAATGAGTATGAGCCGCAAGAATGAAATCAGGTTTAGAGTCAAAGGTTTTGAGAACCAGCATCTCTCTACATTTTTCTCTGTGTTCAGAACAGGTAACAGATAGAAGAATCTGGCAGACTCAAGAAGATAGATTAGTCTGAAGTAAAGGAGGAAGAGGAGTTGATTTCTTACATGCCAGTATCTGTACTTTCACTTCTGCCTTCTTCCATTCCAGAAGTTGCCAAGGGCCATGACATAAGCAGCACTACACTCATTCTAGATTTTCTTAGTTGAACTTATTTATCCAGAGTTCCTTTATTTGTCTTTCTCTAAGAAAAAGGAAAGAAGGAAGGGGAGAGGGGAGGAAGGAAAGAAAGCCCCTAGAAACAAAGATTGAAAACTAGCACCTCTTTTTCTGAGGCTCCATTTTGAGCATGGCTTCATGATAGCTTTGGTAGCCTGGTGATTCCACAAGCCCTTCAGAGTCCAGGCATGAAGCCTGCTCCTATGAATTACTTCAGTGAATCAGGTCAGGCTGCCACAACATTTCTCAGACTTAACCTTAGGAAATAAATTGAGAAGAGGTGTTTGGTATATATTTAATCAGATGAAAATTTGCCTTATAAATAATTAATAATGTTTTATGCAGTCATTTGGATTTGTGACTCTTAAATTTATATCAGCAGCTATTCTTTTTTTCCCCCCAAAGATACATTTTATTTCTTTTTTTATTTTCAGCATAACAGTATTATTCCTTGTTTTTGCACCACACCCAGTGCTCCATGCAATCCATGCCCTAATACCCATCACCTGGTTCCCCCAACCTCCCACCCCCCCACCCCTTCAAAACCCTCAGATTGTTTTTCAGAATCCATAGTCTCTCATGGTTCACCTCTCCTTCCAATTTCCCCCCAACTCCCTTCTCCTCTCCATCTCCCCTTGTCCTCCATGCCATTTTTTATGCTCCACAAATAAGTGAAACCATATGATAATTGACTCTCTCTGCTTGACTTATTTCACTCAGCATAATCTCTTCCAGTCCCATCCATGTTGCTACAAAAGTTGGATAGTCATCCTTTCTGATGGAGGCATAATACTCTATAGTGTATATGGACCATATCTTCCTTATCCATTCATCCACTGAAGGGCATCTTGGTTCTTTCCACAGTTTGGCGACCGTGGCCATTTATCAGCAGCTATTCTAACACTGAAATGCTCTTGCCAGAAAAAGGAGCAGCGTGTGGAAAATACTAAAAGAAAAAGCTCAAAAGTTAAAAAATTAAGAAAATAAAATATGCTGCCTTGTCTAATCTCTGCTATTCAGATATAAATTGAGAATTTAAATGGCCTGTGCCCAAGTTAAACTCAAACTGTACTCAACCAGTTGCACCATAAATGTGTGTACCCTAAAATGTCAAGCAGTTTCCCATATTTCTTTCCTAGTATTTTGTTCTCATTTTTAAACAGAAAAACAATATAATGAGGACATTATTGGGAAAGCAACTACTATCTGTCCTTGGGTCAGTTAGCAGTTAGTTAAATCCCATTGCTAGGACCAGACACCAAAACTTACTGTTACAAAATAAATGTTACCATACTTTGAACATTAGACCACTCTTCCTTCATTTTAACATTATCTTTTCTTAAAAAATTTGCACTAAGTTGAAAAAAATTATAGATACTCCTAGGACAAGATGTGAGTCTTTATAATATCTTACCATGGACTTCACTTATGACCAGCCATTAGCATGCCCACTTGTAAATCCTTAGTTGACTACAGTGAAAACTAGGTCAGTGAATCACTGAAGGACATTCCACCAGGAATGAAGTTTCACTAATATTCACCATCCTTGCTAAGGCAGGACCAGTAGGTTCATAGAGACCATTAAAGGGTTTTTTAAAATTATTTTTATTGACATAGAATGTAGTATTTGCCCCAGGGGCACAGGTCTGTGAATCATCAGGCTTATACATTTCAGAGCACTCACCATAGCACATATGCTCCCCAGTGTCCATAACCCAGCTACCCTATCCCTAACCCCCAACACCCCCAGGAACCCTCTGTGTGTTTCTTGAGATTATGAGTCTCTTATGGTTTGTCTACCTCCCAATCCCATCTTGTTTCATTTTTTCCTTCCCTACTCCCCACAACCACCCACCTTGCCTCTCAAATTCCTCATATCAGAGAGAGCATATAATTGTCTTTCTCTGATTGACTTATTTCGCTCAGCATAATACCCTCTAGTTCTATCTATGTCATTGCAAATGGCAATATTTCATTTCTTTTGATGGATGCATAGTATTCCATTGTGTGTGTGTGTGTGTGTGTGTGTGTGTACCACATCTTCTTTATCTATTCATCTGTTGATGGACGTCTAGACTCTTTCCATAGTTTGGCTGTTGTAAACAAACATTCAGGTGTGCGTGCCCCTTCAGATCCCTATGTATCTTTAGGGTAAATACCCAGTAGTATTATTGCTGGTGACAATTCAAAGATTTTAACAAGGATAGAAATTACTTTCTGTCTAATCCCATGTCAAATCCAAAAATAAACTAACCAGCATTTTGACTTCTTCAGTCTTTTAGTTTCAAAAACAAAAACTACTCTGGTTCAAACATCCTCCAAAGAAATGTAAGGTAAAAACATCATCAGGAACATAAAATAGAAATGACTGGACATTTCACCAAAGATTCCACAACTTCTGAAATTTTCTAGTATCATGTAATGATTCCAGAAAAGACACAAGCTTTCTCAAGTCTAATCTAAACTTCTTCGTACAGATAAAAATTTAGTCTTTTCTGACCTAATTCCAGATATCCAGGGGAATAACTTTCTCCTCTTCATATGAAATACTCTGTCTTGATTTAAGATTTAGGGAGTTTACTTTCTGGCTTTTCTTTCTACATCTATGGCTCTACTAATAAAAAGAACATGCCCATGTACACGTTGCTGTCAGAAATAGTTTTGACAGAACTAACATTTAGGCTCCTATGTAAGTAAAACATTACCTACCTTTCTCCAGACACTTTTTACATTCTTAGGATGGCCCTTTAGTCTCTCAGGATGGCTTCTTACATTGGATCATAAATAAGGCCTCTCTGACCACCAACTGCCTATAACAACACAAGACATTCCTTCTTCCTGAATCCTAAAATCCTTCCAGTCTTTGCTGAGTTTTAGCTAAGATTCTAGCCAGAATATTTCAGACACCCCAGGATTATGGCTCATGGAACCCTGCTGGTGTTATGTCTTTCCTCTCATACTCCCAGATGAGGCAATAATAGGGTACAAACATGATTTCTCCATCAGATAAAAAGACCTGTCCAGTGGATTCGGCAAGGCCAATTTCCTACTTCCTAAGATCTAAATTCCACAGGGTCCAGGAGATCTATTTATGGGACAACAAAGCTGGGAACCCATTCTGCATGATAGACAATCTGGGATGAGTTGCTATGGTTGGACAGAGGTACTGAAAGATGGAGGAGCCAGGGAAAGAGGAGAGAATAATATACAAATTGATGTCTTTGTTGCACAACAAAGCTATGACTTTAAGATGTTATTCCTAGGTACTTTGATTATATTTGAGATGAGGATCTTAAGCTCCTTGTGACAGGTGGGGTGATTGTATAACTTGCAAGGGCAAACTCTCAGTCAGCCTGTGTCAAGCCCTGTGCAGCTCCCAAAAGGGTCTCTGTGAGTATACCAGTGTTCTCACCTACCACTTGGGGGACCAGTGACTGGGAAGATCCAAGTACCTTCATCCTTTGTGTTGCCTGGGATAGCTTTCACAAAGATACTGTTCTCAGAAGAGCTGTTAGTGGCAGCATGGTAAAAACTCCATTTCCTTTCATCTTTCTAAAATCACTAAATACTCCATTTTGCTGTAATTTTTCAGTGATGATATTCTAAGCATTTGAAAGCGAGAATAGTTTCTGCTTCTGATAGATGAAGCCAGATGGACTCAATAATAATTCTTTTAAATATACTCTAATTTGGGATCCTGCCTTTAAGCCACATATCACAATATCTCTTCCAAAATCTTAAGGCTGTGAAACAAATACTTTGTTAGGCTCTCTCAAAAAAAAAAAAACCAAAAAAAAAAAAACGGAAATGATGTCAGTTCTTTAGAATAAGTAAGAAGGAATGAAAGGATGGTGAGGGTAAAGCTTGGCTTTCACAACAGAAAGCCACAAAAGGAGCTATGAAAAAAATGGAATATTTTTGAAATGAGACAAATGGCTTTATGCTTCTTATATTAGCTATTAACTGCTGGGACTCATTAGATATACTATGCAAAAGGCAATAATTGAATGTGCGAACACTCTGCGGTGCCACAATGGTACTCCTATTTCTAGCGTCCACTATAATTATGAATCCTCCTCGATATATGGAACTCAGAAAAGAAATGCTGCCCTTGAATCAAGTTTGCCTGGTTCAAGGCATTTTTATTCTAACTCTAACTCATGGAGGTAGACATTCCAACTTACTGGATACAGAAAACCTCTTTGGTATTTCTGAGCACAGCACAGGAGATCTTCCCAAAGGGGTTTGAGGAGGTAAGGAAGATGAGAGACTTCACGTTCTACCAGAGCTCCAGTGCTCCCATCCTTTACCAGGCCTAATAACTGTTCCTTATTGAATCCCACATGGTTTCTAAGTGCCTCACCCTGTCCTGCAGGGTGTTCTCTCACACAGAGTCCCTTCCTCCATCAGGCCAGTTCCCTGGACTTAAAGCTACTTATCAGTCTTTTCAGCCATCACTGAGCATAACCTCAGCCTGATAGCCTTTTCTGCCTGTATTTAAATTTAACCTACCAACTTCCATCAACTAAACCATTCCTATAACTCTCCACCTTTCAAAAAAAATTTTTTTTCTCTCCATGAATAGCACAATAGAACTAGCTGTCAAGTTCTGAGTCTCCATTCAAAACAATCCTATGTGTGCAGGATGCTGAGGTTTCAGTCAAAACGTTCTCAGATTTCAGTTAATAATAAGCTTGGAATAAACCTGGGTAAATGGGCGGCAACTGCTAAACACTTCTCTTAGTCCTAGGTTGCACTGGGAAAAGTATAATGGCCTAACAGAAATAACAGTCCTTGTACATGTGGCATCAATCATGTGTCAGTCAGCATATAACACCTGGAAAGTGTGTTCACATCAGGGATATTGACAAAACAGAGTGTATACCAAGAGAGACAAGCAAAGTACTTAGTGACTTAAGAAATGTGTCCAAATAACAAAAGAAACATGTAGGGATATAGAAGACCAATGGGCCATTTTCCCATCCAGATTGTTCCCCTTCCTATCTTATTTTCTCTTCCGTCCCCATTGTATACCATGTCCTGTCATAGGCATTGAGGAAACCAAGATGATAAGGCTCATTTCTGAGGCTGCCAGCCACTCGTCCTCAGAATGGCTGGATGCAAAACACTGGATGCAATAGTACAACTCTGTCACAAATAGCTCATGCTAGTTTAATTGTGAGGGGTGCACTTAACCACACTTGAGTAATACTGTTAGTTGAATAGACATTATTGCATAATGGAAAGAACACAGGCTTTCCAGTCAGATAAGATTGGGTTAAAATTCCATTCTGACCAATCCTATCTGTGAAATGTATATTTGGAGAGAGTTTGGCTTACGTGGCGATGATCACGATTCAAATGACACTGGTGAATGCACTCAGTAAAAGGTCAGGTGCCTTGTAGTGACTCAAAAATGTTAGTTTCTAAATCTCTCTATTCTTACTAGTCTTAAAGCTCCTCTGAATTTTTTGAATTTAGCTTGACCTATTAATCCAGGGCCTAATGCACCTGACAAACTCTTGTTTAGTTCCATGTTTCACTAGATGAGTAATAGTTCTTTGTCTTAGAGGACTGTTGGAAAGATGAGCTACATTAAGGAATAGGCTTGCTTTCTAAGAACTATAAAGCATCACACGTATATGAGACAGGGATAATGATCATGACCACAATAAAAAGGGTACCATATACAATTGTCAAATCCAGTGCCACAGACAGGAAGTGTAAAGAATGAATAATTGTTAATGACGGTAGCTTGCCTCATTAGGTTTAACAACTGGTTTAATCCTCACAGCAACTCTTTGAGAGAAGTACTATAATTTCTCCCATTAAAACAAAGAAATTGTGGTACCAAGGGATTCAGGAATAAGAGAACACATCTAATAAGTCAGGAAACTGTGATTCATGGTCTGACTTCAGAATCTAGGCTAAGTATAAAAATCCCTTTTTCAGATCAAAACCAGGGTGGCACCACACCTTTGGTCAATGGTCTCTGCATGTTCCATTCATATACATCAAAACAAGCTGCATTATTTTTCACAAATCCTGAGACTGTTTCCAGCTCATTCCGTACATCCTTTGCCATGCAAAAAATAGGTCTCTTTGCACCCTGAGAATAATGGACTGAGCTTGGCAGAGACTATCATGATGAAAGCCACTCCGGCTGACTGTGGTTCTATTCACAGACTTTCAATTCTTCTGTCAAATCCACTTGTTCTGCGCACTTGAAAATGGCTGTGCTTTTCCCCCAGGCAACTCCTCAAGCAAACACTGGTGCTCTTTCCTGTCACCAGGCTTCGTGGATAATTGGAAGGTGTCCGTGAGTGTTGGCATTTCCACAGCAGCTGTTGACTCACTCTCATGCACAACAGCAGAAAAGCCTTCATTTCTAAAGAAATAAATCTTCACTACAGTCCACTCAAATAGATACGGATTGTGACAGTCCGCCAGGAAATGACAAACATACTTATGAAATCTTTCTTCAGCTGTATGGATTCAAATGATCCTGAAAACAGAGCCAGGTTCTGGACAGGCAGGCTTAGTGTACCTAAAATGACTGCAATATGGCATGTCAGAAAAAAGGTAAAATAGAATTTCCAAGGGTTTTCATAAAAATTGCATTGAACTATTGGAGAAACTATAATAGTTACTGTTGATGAACTTGTTCTATGGCAGGAACTGAGCTAGGCACTTACCTCGTTTGTTCTTCCATCCATTGATTCATTCTTTTGAGAAAAGGATAAACCACCTACATACAGTGTGCCGGGAGCTGTGGTAGGGGCTTGGAATAAAACAGTAGTATACATGGTCCCTAACATCATAGAGCTCATAATCTAGGGGAGGAAACAAATGTTAGAAAGTAATTTTTTTCTAAAATGAAATATGATTAACATATAATGTTATATTAGTTTTAGGTGTATAAGGTAGTGATTTGACAATTCTATATATTATTCAAAGCTGACCGCAGTAAGTGTAGTCACCATCTGTCCCCATATAACATTATTAAAATATTATTGACCATATTCTTTATGCTGTACTTTTCATCTGGGACTTATTTTATAAATGTAAATCTGTACTTTTTAATTCCTTTTATCTATTTTTCCCAACTCCCTTAACTCCCCACTGGAAAAATGTCCATTCTCTGTATTTATGAGTCTGTTGTTTTTAGATTTCTTTACTGGACTCTTTGTTTTTTAGATTCCACATATAAGTGAAATAACAAGGTGTTTGTCATTCTCTAACTTATTTTATTTTATATACAACCCTCTAGCTCCATCCATGTTATCACAAATAGCAAGACCTCGTTCTTTTTTATGGCTAATGTTACATTGCAGATATATGCCACTTCCTCTTTATCTATTCATCTGTAGATGGACATGGCTTATTTCCACATCTTGGCTATTGTACATATAGCTGCAATAAACATACGGGTGCATATATCTTACCAAATTAGTGTTTTCATTTTCTTTGGGTAAATACCCAGCAGTGGAATTACTGGACCATAGGTTATTTCTAGTTTTATTTCTTATAGGATAAAAGTAATTATTTAAAATTATGAAGTCTGAAAAGGAGAATTATTAGGCCCTCTCTATAATTCTCACTGGAGGAGATAGTTGAATTAAGATGAGAAGTGTATTATAGAGGGCACGGATTACATGGAGCACTGGGTGTGGTGAAAAAATAATGAATACTGTTATGCCGAAAGTAAATAAAAAATAAATTTAAAAAAAGATGAGAAGTGTAAGTGGAGTTCAGAAGGAAAAGCAAGCTAGTGAAGAACAGAAGAAATTATCTGGGAGAAATCATTTAAATAACTTTGAAAGGCAAGTGTTATTCTTTCATGGTAGAGCTAAGGACACTGAGGTGCAGAGTGAATTAGTAACTTGCTTAAGATCACACACTAGTAAATACTAAATCTACTAATTTGAACCCAAGTAAACACTTTTTCCCTAATAATTTCTTTTCCATAGAAATTACATACCAGAAGATCTTTCTACCCATCATTAATACTTTACCTTTAAAAAGAGACACTCTTTCTGTTGCCAAGGATTTTTTTTTCTCCATATCCATGGACGATAATAGATGAACGTGACTTTTAACTTCAAAAATGACACCTGTGGGGCACCTGGGTGGCTCAGTGGGTTAAAGCTTCTGCCTTCGGCTCAGGTCATGATCCAGGGTCCTGGGATGGAGCCCGGCATCGGGCTCTCTGCTCAGCGGGGAGCCTGCTTCCACCTCTCTGCCTGCCTCTATCTGCCTACTTGTAATCTCTGTCTGTCAAATAAATAAATAAAATCTTTTAAAAAAATTACACCTGTATTGCTCAAGATACATAACCAAAAGGAACTAATATACTTGGTTTCTTTTCCATCTCTAAGAAAAGGAAAATATCTCTTTTGTCCTTTTTTAGAATTCTTATCACTGCTAAGGATTTAATTCTGATATATTAAAGATAAAATTTTTTTAAAAGCCAGATATCATAGTTGATAGTTGTGTGAGGTCCCGGTATCACAAAGATGGAGATACCAGATAATGGTTTGAGTTGTGAGCACCTGAACGTATCAAGGAAATAATTTGCCTTCCATGTTTTAAAGCATCTTATTCCTGGAACTCTTCTCTGTGCCAAAATTTTTTGGCTTACAAAGAGATGACAATGGTAGTAATAACACCAATCACAACAGTAGTTATCATTCAGTGGGAGCCTGTGTATAGGCACTTAAGATTTTATTGATGTTTAAGACACACATTTTTTGGTCTTCATAATCAATGACAACTTTAAAATTGCAATTTTCTTAGTTGTAAGTGAAACAATGCATGCTTCTTATAATCAATGATTTCTTCAAATCAACATTTGACAACATATTTCTATTTGATCTTCACACCAACCTATGAGGAAGTCCCAATACATTTTTTTTATAAATGAAGAAACTGAGTCTTCAAAGGTTCAGGTAACATGTCTCAGATTGCACAGCCAGTAAGTGGGGAGAATGATTCTGACCCAGATTTGTTTGACTAAAGTTTGTGTTTTCTTTAGTCTTTGAAACACAATTGTGCCTTCGAGGTTTGCCTTAAAATGACCTAGTTAACGCAAATGGTCATAACTGGATCAAATATTGTTTTCTGTGGTCATGTCACTGCATGTGCAAATTTATTACATGTGCCTTATTTCAGATGTGACCTCCTCAGTCACATAACATGAGAACATATTGGATGGTACACTAGAAAGAAACCTAAAGTTCCAGTTGAATTTACAAAGCAAATGAATAAATCTCTAAAGCGGTTTGTATCTCATAACAATTTGAACTAGAGGCTTTTTTTTTTTTCCACACAATTTGGGTTCAAATTTTGTTTCTTCAACTTTGCAAGTTTGAGCAAATCATGCACCTTTTTTGAGTCCCATCTCATAGTCCGTTGTATGGTGCATTCAGTGTTTATACAAACTTTTATGATGTCAGCCAGTACAGACTGGACCCAGAGTCAGAAAAATGAGCAGATGCACAAGCGCCCTCCCTTACAACACTGTGAAGAGCATGCTTGGGTTGACCCACAGCTGGACACACCATGGAGCTACGGTCCAGGAAGTGATCCTCTCTCCACACAGTGACAAGGAAAGGGAGTCTCTGTGTCACTGCTAACACTTCTGCCATGAGTTCTAGGCACTGAGGTATTAAGTGATCTGTGTTTGCACAGCTGCTGGGATAATGGCACCTCCTCTACCAAAGCAAGGGCACAGAGCCACAAGGTTTACTTAGTACATGCTGGAAAACCAGGATAAAAGGGTCAGCAGTTGCATGAGAAATTAAAATATCAATACTGAAGCTCAGGACTATTTTGATAATTTAATTAGAAAATACAATTGCTTAGCAGCACATAGGATATGGTAAGGTTTCTGTTAATGATGATATCAGTGATGGTGATGATGATGATCGTATTTGAAAAAGACCACTTCATCTTAGATTCTGTTAAAGCACTGATTCTTCACTCTGTGTTAGGCACTGGGCTAGTGCTAGGCAAATTATCTTATTTAGACTTCATAAAAACCATAAGGCTATTTCTACCTCCATTTTTTAGATGAAAAAAATGAGAGCTCAGAGGGAACACCAAGGTCTTCTGATTCCAAGTATGCCATGACACTGTTAAGTCTTATTAAAAAGAGTCCTTTCCATAAAAATATTTGTCATAGGATCACTTTTCGTTATAAGATTTTCTGTATTTTAAAGTATTTTATGCACATTTCCTCAGTATTTATTTGTCACCCTATGGAAACTAATTGTTCAAAATACAATATGTGAATCAGAAACCAGATTTTATTTTTCCCCTTTGAAAACCCAACAAGCCCATTAGAAGAACTTCTATTGAAAAGTCTGCCAATAGCTTATATTGTTGAGGATTTAGAGCAACTGATATTTGTAAATTGCTGGTTGGAAAACCAGTAATTTCTTACGAACATAATATACATCAACCCTGGGACCCATTAATTCCACTCCTAGATATTTATCCAAAATAAATGAAATAAATGTCCAGAAAATATTTATACATGAATATTCATAGTCACTTTGTTCATAGCTGTACAAATTTGTAAATGGCCCAAATGCTCATCAATCACAGAATGGGCCAAGAAAATGTGGTAAACTCATATTATGGATTACTACTCACAACAACACAAATGACTCTTAAAACTCATTTCTTCCAGTGAATCATTTCTATAATAATGGTATTCAGAACAGTGGCTGCGGGGTGTGGGGTATTGACTTAGAAGGGGCATAAAGAAGTGTTCTTAGATGATGGAAGTGCTCACTCTCTTAGTAGAGTGTGGGTTAGGTCAGTGTAGATACTTAAACCTCATTGAACTGCAATAGTTAAGATCTGTACCTTGGACTGTATATAAATTTTGTGCCATACTGAAAAGAAAACACAGCAGATGCCAGAATTAGATTCTAGTATTTTACTTCATCTCTTCAGATTGAAGATTGTTCTAAAAGGATATCCATAAGGAGAAACACTGAGATGATTTTTATTAAGTCCCAAGCCTAAGTGCTTTTACCACTATGGCAGAGATTGGTAATTACCCCCCTCCTTTATCCAATCACCCCTTCTGCTTGTGTAATTCCCAAGTTTAGGTAGACACATGGATCACCAGCTAAAGACCACACTCCTCAGCCTTTCCCAAAGATGGGTGTGAACATGTGTGCTTAGGATCTGCCTAATTGAACATAATGTGTGTAACTTCTACATTATGACCTTAAAAGGGAGAGAATGTACTTTCTCCTTCCCTTCACACTTTTCTGCTGTGAAAAATATACTTCCAGCAGAAGGATACTGAACCAACCTCAAGCATGTGCCTATGACAAGGATGGAGCATTGATAGAGGAATTTGGATTCTCTCTCACAGCCCTGGAATGCCTACGGAGACTTCTAAAGCAGAAAGAAACTTCTCTCTCATTTAAGCTACTGTATTTGAGGAGATTGTTATCTAGCCACCTAATCCATATCTTAGCATAACCATTCTTTGTTTAGGCAACCTCCTTAGGATCCTGCTTCAGGGATCCACTAACATCTGCTTGAAGAGAGGATTGCAGAAAGGTCTGGAGGGTCTGCCAGATCACTGGTTCTTACACTGGATTCTTGGCCCTCAAATGAACCTCCGCTCCAAATGAAGCAGAATCTCTGAGAGAGATAGAGCCAACCCCTGTTCTTCAGTTACTCCATGGCTCACAAGCTGCTTCAGAAACGTTCTGTGCCAGGTGCAGGGAACTCAAACAGCCAGCAGATGAACCTTCGTAGTAAACCTCTCAGGCTGCATTTCTCCAAAGGAAAGACTATGGAGCAAATGCAGAATCTTTCCTCAATCTTTTTCCTGTGCTGCCCAGAGATTACTTCCTGTCAGTCAGACCTGGCTTTCAAGGTTTCATTCCATTTCACCAGTTTAAAGTTTGTTTATTTTAGCTTCATTTGCTCCTGGTTTTGACACAGCAAACTTGTTGTCTCTCACTGCTTTTTAATCTGCCTACATGATCACCTCTAGGTCGATGTTGACTTTCCTGAAGTGAATGAGCCCAAGAGACTTAATTAACCTCTTTAGATATTTCCTTTCACTTGGCAAGTTCCAAAGTCAATTTTTTTTTCTTCAGTACATTTTATCTTCAAGGAAGCCTTGAGTTAGGCAGAAAGTTCTAGCCTCACCATTTGAAAGATAGATACTTGAGGCACAGTGAAGAAAATAAATATGTCCCAGATTACATAAAGAGATGGTACGAAACAGGGTGTCCTGGTTACAAGTCTAATACTTATCTTCATGAAACTATGATCTCTCTCTTTGTATCTCATTTGGAAGGCAGGATTGTAGATATGAGTGGAGTACCCATTGTCTAGGTGATGACCAGATGAGTAAGGACAAAAAAAAAAAAAGAAGAGTTTTACATTCCAATAATTTAATTCTCTTTCCCTGTTTTGGTAAATGGCACCGCCATGAATCCAGCTGTCTGAGACAGAAAAAAATAGACTTGATCCAAAACATTTCCCTTTTAAGCATTTCCCACAACAATCATCTGCCAAGTTTTATTCTTGTGACCTTTTTATTATTTCAAAAGATATGTCCCACTCCTTTATCCTGACCATTACTGAATAAGACCTTTATGATGTTCAGTCTGATTTAATCAATAACATTAGAACTTTTATCCTCATCTCTATTTTTTTATCTCCTCCAATCCATCCTGCATCCTGCTGCCTCATGATCTTTCTATAATCTGACCCTGACACTTCCTGCTTGAGCTGCTGTAATTGCTTCCTTGAATTTTCTGGATGAGATTCAGATTCTCTGTCCCTGCATGCAGGACTCTTCCTATTCAGAAGCCTCTGCAATACTGCAGGTTCCTTTCTTTCCCTTGGCTGTATTCACCCTTCATTCTGCCCCGACTGAGCTACTTGAGGTTTCTCGAATGTGTCATTCTATTTGCTATCTTTCTGCTGACATCTGAAAACTCAATATATTTGGAGACCAAGAGAGTCATAAGTGTGTAAAATCACCTAGGTGTAAGATGATAGGGAGCGGTAGAAAGTGTGACACATGTGCCAAAAAGCATGGAAAGTCAGATTTCAACCCTGTACTGAGATCACACAGAACTGCTTGAAACACCATTCCAACTACAGCTGCCAGATTGTTACCCTTGATGCCTCCATGCTTGCTGAGGCAAGTACCAGCAGTGTCTGTCCCCTGTGACTTTGCCTCACTTGGTCCAATGGAGTCTTACAGACTCAACTTCTCATCCTTTCCTCTGATCCCAGGCCTCCTCTTTTGGCATCAGTCTTCTCATGTGTGCCCTTTTACGTGTCTTTGCCATCTCTATGGCCAGCCGAGAGCCATGACGGTAGAGACTGCTTACGTCTTATTTTACCTCCACTTCCAGTGCTTAGCACACAACTCGTGCTCAATAAACATCTGAGTGGATGGCTTTGTGAGTAAATTAGTCTTTCTGAATGGGAGGAATGTCAAGGAATAAATGGCCTGGATTTAGTGTTCCGGGCTACCAACAGGAATGTCTGTGTTCACAGGGAATGAGTTTTCCTCCATCATACCTACCCCATTTTCATGGTAGAAGGAATGTTTTCCAGAGCTCTGAGGGGTATCATTTCTTTTTAAGGTCCCCATGTTCCACTTTTCATTTTAAATAGCTAAATGTCAGCAATCTTGGCTTATACAGAAATGCCCTTCTTTTCCTCAAAAATTACAACTAAAATTTTGTTTTGTTTTCTTGTGCAGTTAATTGACTGTCACTGAATGGTATGTAACAGAGAAATGCCCCCTCATCAGAGTTTCATTTCCAAACAAATACCACATTATGAAAAGCAATTAAATATTAAGATCATAATCTCTTCATCTTCAATAATCTATGTGTGTATAATGTAGCAAGTTAGAGAGCTAATGGGATCATAATTGGCTGAGAAAATGAGATTGGAGGAATTCTGACATGAGATGGGCTTCAGGAGGAATGAAGGAGGCAAACGTTCAGTGTTCCTGGACATGAGGAGAAAGAAAGTGGCTAGTGGAAAGAATCCTCGTAGGAGGTGGTGTGCCTTATTGAGGTTGGTAAGAAATTGGGGAGGGGGGACATAAGAAAAAACTTACAAATTGCTCCTAGAAGAGAGGAAACGGCTCACTTTTTCCCTGGAAATTTGGGTGTTTCATAAATACTGGGTGCCTAATAACTAAAAAATCACAGCTCTCCTGAATAGCAAGAAAGCAGAAATAGAAGAGACATCCAGGATTGAAGTTGCAACAGAGCAAGGCAGATTGTGAAGGGAATAGGGGGCATCAAGCTGCTGCCTAGTTAGAATGAGATCATTAAGGGAATGTGATTGTAATCAAGCTACTTCTGTGCATGACACCAGGATCCCACATCTGCCTGAGACAACAAGCTCTGAAGATATCACTGATTGAAGTTGGAAAAATGGTAATAGGAAATCGGA
Organism: Neogale vison; assembly: GCF_020171115.1. Classification (NCBI taxonomy): domain Eukaryota; kingdom Metazoa; phylum Chordata; class Mammalia; order Carnivora; family Mustelidae; genus Neogale; species Neogale vison. The sequence goes on from NC_058097.1 coordinate 136,700,603, forward strand.
GCCAGACAAACTGTTTTTCTCTGAATTAAGTGATGAGGGTACCTCAGAACACAGAAAGGCCTGTTATAGAAAGAGTCAAGGGAGACTGTCAAAAATCTTTTGTTCTATTCCCCTGCCTTCAGGAGGAATGACCTCTAAGCTAACATGGGTAGAAGTGAAGATCCGCTAACTTGCAGCAAAAGAGCTCCTTCCACTAAGCCCTCTAAGGAAGGAATTACAGGAGTCTTTACCTAATTGGAGTATTCCTTTTTCCATTTATTGGGGTAAATTCTAAAGACCAGAGAAGTAGCAAATGTGTCGATTCTCTGTTGTCTATCACTTTCTGAGACATTCAACAGGGATCTAGCTGGCAGAGCACTGGACTCTAGGAGATAGACCACAGTCCTTGGGCACAGAGACTTTTGAGCTGCGTGGTTGGGGAAGCACCAGCCCCTGTCTTGGCACAACCAAAGACTGGGCTCCAAGCCTTGAGGTTAATCATGTAGTTATTATGACTTGGAAAGAACTTTGGCCCCCAGCCCTTTTCCATGACCTGAGCATTTACAGTTGGAAAAGACACCCACCTCTAGTGTGGTTAGACAGCTGAGGTCCTAAGCCATTCATTCATTTAAAACACTTCAGTGGCCTTCCACTGCCAATAGAATAAAATCTAGACTCTGCATCATGACATGCATGGCCTTTCAGGGTCTGAGGCCCACCCACCTGGTCAAACGGATCTATTCCACTCTCTCACATACTCATTCTATTTGGGCACAACATGAAGGCCCGCCTTTTCCATATCCCTTCACCTTTGCACATATATTCATTTTACCTTTAATATTCCCATTCAAACATACCTTGCAAATTCATATCTACACTTTGGCACCTGTTCTAACACATGCTTTTCTTACGATGATGAAATAAATTCCCTCAAAAGATCTACCTCTCCCCTTTCTTTGGCCACCATGCACCTCATGCATTCCTCTATCATTGTACGTGTGATTCAGTGCAAGAAATCACTTAGAACAGCACTTTACAAGTAGAAGCATTAGATGTTAAATGGTAGTACTTTTTAATCATTTTGCAATTATCAGTTTATATATGCATCTGTCTCTACTATTAGACTATAGATGCCTTGTTTATCTTCTCTCAGCGCTGTCTCTCTAGCTCTGTCTCTATTTAGAATACAAGTAACTTTTATTTTTATTCTCAGGTGAAAAAAAGCTATTGTGGTAGGAAAAGTTTTAAAGGGAAGAAATACTTGAGTTCAAATCCTAACTCTTCCATTTACTCCCTGGGATTTGCTATATAAATCTTAACTACTTAAATCTTTAGCTTCCTCATTTTTAAAATAGGGGGGGAAAACAGCTACATCATAAATGCTTTCTTAGGCCTATATGGAGTCATATATATTTTCTGGCCCATCATAAGATAATACGTGTGTCTGACTCTGACCTGGAAATAAAAATGAAAATCATGAGGATGCTGGAGATGGGAATGTGTTAACATGAGAAATTTATTAGAAGAGAAAGTTTTTCTAAACTTCAGAGATCATATATTTTTTAAAAAAAAATATATGTCTCAGTCATATAAACTTTCTTAAACAACTTTGTTCTTTTACTGTGAAATACAAAAGGATGTAATTGTGTGCAGTTGGCAAAGATTCTTACCGTTAATGTGAAATTTGAGGAAATCCAAGCTGCAATCTAGATTTTTTAAAAATCTGATCCAAAAGAAAAGTATTCATTGCCTTTAGAAAGTGACTCAGTGAAGAAGTACTTGAGCTCGAGGGGAAAGAATTTAGGACATTTAAACTTAAAAGAATAATACTTCTCTTTGAACCTGATGCTGGAGGAATCAGGAAGAATTAATTTTTTGTATAAGTCTGGTACTCCCTCTCTCTCCTATTCCTCCCTGCCTCCCATTCTCTTCTCTTTGCAGAGCAGTAATTATCAGACAGAATCAGCTTTTTAAGCATAAAATACCAAAGACTTTAATTTACTGTAGAATCACTCCAGGTAAAATCATATTCTTTTGTTACCCATGTCTATCTTTCTGATTGAAGAATAACAGGAGGAAAGAGCTTTATGAAGCAAAGAAAGGAGAATGGCTTCTGGTTATTTAAGAGTCATTACCGGGGGAGGGTAAGAGTCTCTGCAGAGCTGCATGGTACAAAGCATGGGGGTGCATTTGAAATCTTTTCTTCCTTCTGTCAGATTTCCTATGTTTTTAGGCACAGCGTTCAGCCTCATGTATTATTGCCTTGTCATATATTTGTTTGTTTTGTTTCTTAAGGATAACAACGAGATTTTACATTATTCTACCAATTAAGAAGTTTTATTTACTTTGCACTATTTTTATTGATACTCACCTTACAAACTTGGTGAGGAAAGGGAGACAAACAATGCCTTGCACTTAAAAGGAAATTGGGAGGGGAGGTGAACCATGAGAGACTATGGACTCTGAAAAACAATCTGAGGGGTTTGAAGGGGCGGGGGGGTGGGAGGTTGGGGGAACCAGGTGGTGGGTATTAGGGAGGGCACAGAAAATGTGAATGCGGATTCAAGCAGTCAAGTCATTTTGCCCAAGGTGACACAATACAGGTCTCAAACTAGCATCTCTAAGCTCTGGACGTGGTGAGTGGTGCTAGCAGCTGTTAACTGTGGGCAGGGCAGGAGCAGCTATGCACGAGTGGTGTAGGTTTTTAGCTCCAGACCCATCTTACCAAATGTTACAGCTGCTTCATTGATGCAAAAGCACCCTCTCTTGTCTCCGTTGTTTTTCTGCTAGATGGAAGGAAAGAAGTTTGCTTCTGGAAAGATTCAGAACTCATAAACTGCTCCCCTGCTTCCCCCACCCCAAACACCAAAATTGCTACTAGTTTTCCCGATCATAAGTTGTATTCCTTTCTTAGCAAGTCTCAATTTCTGTCATGCATGCAATGATGGAGTGTGGGGAAAGAGAACTAGGGATATGAAGCTCAGTTGTCTAGATTGAAAAGAGGCATAGCTCACATCCAGATGATCTTTTTTGCTTTTGGATGAATGAATCTGTTTGGTTAAGGTTGGGTCGGTCCCTACAATTAGTCCAATTGCCTTTGGTCAAAACTTGAGTCAGCCAAAACAGTCACTTAGGTAGAAACCTTGAGTGAGTACTGGCAGACAATCCTAGAGAGGGAGTCGAGGGCCGTGAGAGGCCAAATACTAGAAATACTCAGATAAAGGAAGGAGAGATAGTGCTTCCGGTGCAGGATAGTGGGATGTATGTGGGTGTGTAGGGCACAGCGAATCTGCTTGGTACACTGCAGAAAGGACATTTTTCCATTGGAACCTTATTTTTAAGACCTGGAAATACAAGTATGTATGAGATATAGGTTTCAGAAATCTCAAACACTAGAGAGCATAGTGGCGATGTACATAATTAAATGCAACACACTTGAATATATACAATATGCCTTCCAGATGCAACAGAAAAAAATGGATTCCATCTAGATGGTAAGCAGAGACTTTAGAAAGAAGCTGAAAAAACCTTGGGAAGAAATTTAACTTGATTTATTCAACAATTATTTGATACTCTGTTAAGCTCTAATGAATAAAATAATTTGATTCCTTTACAAAATTATTACATTAAATAGGGTGGCTATGGATGGACTCTGAGAAGAAGATGTTTATGCTGGTATCTAAAGGATAAGAGAGATCAGCTATGTGAAGGGAGGACAGAAAGACCATTCCAGGTAGATAGAAGAGCACATATAAATGTCTTGCAGATAGAGGAGACTTAAAATGTAATTAAAATAGGGAGCAGGCAGAAAGCAGTAGGAGATGAGGCTGGAGAGTGTGGCCAGATCATGCAAGGTCTGCTACACAGAATAAGTTCAGGATTTACTTTAAGTGCTGTGGGCAGCCAGTACGATGGTTTCAAGCAGACCTAAGACATGATCTCAGGCATGCTTTGTGCCAGGGAGACACACATTGAAGTTCTTATGTCTGAACATAGCATAAGAGCAAAAGAGCTGCCAAACTCTTGTTGGAGAGGGATACAAAGGCCAGCACTCAGCTGAGTGTGCTCCCTTTTCACCCTGATAATAAAGGGGACACAGCAAAGCTTTTTTTTAAGAAAGCTTAGCTACCTGAGGGGATTTATATTTTAGATTGTTCTTTTTTTTTTCTTTTCAGTGTTCCAGAATTCATCATTTATGCACCACACCCAGTGCTCCATGCAATACATGCCCTCCTTAATACCCACCACCAGGCTCACCCAACTCTCCATCCCCCTCCCCTCCAAGCCCTCAGTTTGTTTCTCAGAGTCCACAATCTCTCATGGTTTGTCTCCCCCTCCAATTTACCCAGCTCATTTCTCTCCATATCCCAATGTCCTCCATATTATTCCTTATGCTCCACAAGTAAGTGAAACCATATGATAATTGACTCTCTCTTCTTGACTTATTTCACTCAGCATAATCTCTTCCAGTCCTGTCCATGTTGATACAAACGTTGGGTATTCGTCCTTTCTAATGGAGGCATAATACTCCATAGTGTATATGGACCACATCTTCCTTATCCATTCATCCGCTGAAAGGCATCTTGGTTCTTCCCACAGTTTGGCGACTGTGGCCATTGCTGCTATAAACATTGGGGTACAGATGGCCCTTCTTTTCACTGCATCTGTATCTTTGGGGTAAATACCCAGTAGTGCAATTGCAGCATCATAGGGAAGCTTTATTTTTAATTTCTTAAGGAATCTCCACACTGTTTTAGAAAGTGGCTGCACGCACTCGCATTCCCACCAACAGTATAAGAGGATTCTCCTTTCTCGCCACATCCTCCCTAACACATGTTGTTTACTGCCTTGTTAATTTTGGCTATTCTAACTGTTGTAAGGTGGTATCTCAATGTGGTTTCGATAGATTGTTCTTTGGTAGAGATGGACTAGAGAGAGACAAGAGCAGACAGGCCCTTAAGGACACCAGGTGTGAAAGTCCCAACAGCAACAGCATGGGCTTGAGCAGCATCTTAGCCTCAGCAACATGGTAATGGACTGATTCTGCTGAATCCAAACATGGGTTTTTTTTTCTTTCTCCCTCAATTCCGATCTATTGCTTTCTTGCACTAACACAAAATTTTAATGGTCTGAATTAGTAATATGTGTCCAGATTTTTAACATATCCAAGATTCTGGGAGTGATACAATTTTTAAAATTTGGTATAGGTAGGCTTCTCTTAGGACATTTTTATATGTCCTGCTATCCTTCTGAAAGGGGGTTTTTCGGAGCGCTTTAGGATGGGAACATGAGAACTTTGGAGGTATCTGCTAGTATAAGAGATGCATTCAGCAGCTGCAGAAAAAATAGATGAAACAGATTCATTCATCCAATAGCAAACAAACCAAGGTTAAAATGGAAGAGAATAGGGGATACAGGGGCATAGGAGGTATTGCATACATATTTGGGGAATTATTTTGTCTTGAGAATTGAGAAAGTACTTGAGATTTCAATTTGCTTTTATAAACTAGATGACCCTGCAGTTAAACTTAATAAAGCAAGGTTGGAGTGCAGAGAGGAAAATCTCTACCAGTGTAGCCTAAAACACACTCACCGGTCAACTCACGTTACCATTTAAGGGCCTGTTTGTTCAAACTCATTTGATGACTACCACTACTACTACTACTAATAATAATACTAATAATAATAATAAAAGATATAGTGACATTACCTGTCATACCTTTGTAATATCTCATGTTTGTCCCCCAGCAGGGAACTCCCATGGTTCATGTGTTTCCCTTTTAGAGGTATATGACTGGAAATTCTAAGTAAAACATGGCTTGGTTATTTCTAAAATAAATTTAAAAAAATATGTAAAATGATACAGAATAAATAGAATAGGAAAAGGTAAGAATAATAATGTATATTTATATTAAAGGATTACATGAATGATTGAGTTAAAGGCACTTTGTAGAATGCTATATAAGAATATTACTTCCAAAACTTCCAGATAATGTGTATTTTGTAACATAATGCAGGAATAATTATGATAGTGGTCATCATACCAGAACTGAAAAATTTCCAAATCAGCATTTGGCAGTCTAGATTTTTCTAATTTGGTTGCCTCGTCATCACCTTATCAATGTGAGGACTTCAGCTATCATTCAACTATAGGGAACTTGGCTTTGCAATTTCTTAGGCATAACGTAATGTTGTAATCAGACATATTCAAATTTGGTATTTCAAGAGTCATTGTCTTCTCATAGAATAAATGGAATCTGATACTGTCTTGAATATCTTGACAGATGGGCTCATCATTTCAGAACAGATGGCAAGATGATTAGGCTAAACTCTGAAATCTTAAATACTAGACATATGAGCAGCTATACAAGAGCTAAAGACACTGAAAATACCTCTTTAGACAGCCTGCATTTTAGGGGGATATTTGTTTAAAACTCACATATTCTTTTGCTCTGAGGGAACTTATAGCAAATACATTCTGTTGTTGAAAGAGTAGAGACATTTTGTCAGGTTGCATTAGGTTTGAATCCAGGTTTGCTTTTTGCTAATGTGTGATGAGATACTTTGGCTCAGTTTCCACATCTATGAAGACTGGGTCAATAGTAACAGCCTCATGGAACTGGGGGAGGAATTTACTGAGATCACGCATGTAAAATATCACAGATATCTACCCCCCACAAATACTTTCCTATATTGACAAACAATTCAATTGTTCTGTATTTATAACTGAAGAAAAAATGTTTTCATAAACATCATTTTCTGGCATTTTAAAAACATTTCACTGAAAAGTATTCTAAGAAACACAAAACAACAAATGGATAAATGCATATAAAAATATACCAACATGTAGACATATGTGTGGGAGATACACAGACACCTTATCTTTATTTAACACTAATTACAGATTTTAAAGCACTTTTGCAATCTTTGTTTCATTCAATCCACACAATCATTCAGTAAAGCAGCAACATATCCACCTAAATAAGTTCTTAAGACTAAAACTCAGAAATTAATTGAATTTTCCAACACAACTAAAATTAAACTCAGACCTAAAACTGATATTTACAGATTCTGGGCCCAGATCCAAAGCAAAGGGATTCTGAAGTCCTTCCCAGACACAATTTCTGCTTCCTCCCTCCCCCATATTGATGCAACGAACATTGTTGGTTATGTTCTCAGCACCCACATCATCTTCCAGCCATCAGTATACCCAAAATTTGCATTGGAGGGATCATTACCCTCACATTCTCAGCCACTTAATTTGAATACTATTGATTCTCACCCTCAGATCCAGGAGTGGTTCATGCTCTGCTAAAGCTAATTTGTCTATTTAATCCCCCTGGCTATAATGATAGATTTTGGGAATAGGCGCAGTACTCGGGGTCAAAGAAATGCGAAGTGACTTTTGCTGGAGAACCCAAAATAAAACAGATTCCTCTCTCTTCTTTGAAAACGATTTCTCTGGAGACTGTGGTATACAAATGTCAGAAATGGGACCAGAGCAGGCATTTATGATAATTAGGGGAGCACAGGAGTGACCAGGGCACTGTAAAACCTGTGGCAGAACCTAACCTTGTAGAGATGAGAAAGTCAGATCTTTGTTGGCACTTAACCCCTAGATCAAGCTTTCACTGAATTACTCCTAAACTTTCAGTTAGATTAACCAAGGAATTCCCTTTATTATTCAAGTCCATCTGAATTGGATTTTCTTTCCTAGCAATAGAAAGACATATGTAAAATGCTATGGCTAAAATTTTGGCAATAAAAAAGCAATACTACTTGTGATAAACATTTGGATTCGTTGGAAAATTTATCTCTGGAATGCCATTTGAGCCAATTTTGAGAAGAGTTTACTTTTGTAAATTTTACAAACAACTTTCTGGGTTTTTTTTTCATGTCTTTAATTTTTATTTAAATACAATTAGCCAACATATAGCACATCATTACTTTCAGATGTAGAGTTCAGTAATTCATCACTTGCATATAACACACAGTTCTCATCACATCACATGCCCTCCTTAATGCCTGTCACACCCAAATTGCTGGAACTCATACAGGAATTCAGCAACGTGGCAGGATATAAAATCAATGCACAGAAATCAGTTGCATTTCTATACACTAACCTTGAGACAGGAAAAATAGAAGTCAAGGAATCGATCCCATATACAATTGTGCCAAAAACTATAAGAAACCTAGGTATAAACCTAACTAAAGAGGTAAAGGATCTGTACTCTAAAAACTACAGAACATTTGTGAAGGAAATTGAGGATGACACAAAGAAATGGAAAAACATTCCATACTCATGGATTGGAAGAATAAATGTTGTTAAAATGTCTATGCTACTCAGAGCAATCTACACATACAATACAATCAATATCAAAATGCCATCGACATTTTTCACAGAGCTGGAACAAATAATCCTAAAATTTGTATGGAACTGGAAAAGACCCCAAACAGCCAGAAGAATGTTGAAAAAGAAAACCAAAGCTGGTGGTCTTCAAGCTCTATTACAAAGCTATAATCATCAAGACAATATGGTACTATCACAAAAACACACACATAGATCAATGGAACAGAATAGAAAACCCCAAAATGGACCCTCAGCTCTATGATCAACTAATTTTTGACAACGCAGGAAGAATATCCAATAGAAAAATAACAGTCTCTTCAACAAATGGTGTTGGGAAAATTGGACAGCTACATGAAGAAAAATGAAACTGGACCATTTCCTTACCCCATACACAAAGATAAAATGGATGAAAGACACCTTACTGTGAGACGGGAATCCACCAAAATCCTAGATTTTGGAGAACATAGGAGAACATAGGCAGCAACTTCTTCAACCTCGGCCACAGGAACTTCTTGCTAGACACTTCTCCAAAAGCAAGGGAAACAAAAGCAAAAATGACCTATTGGGACTTCATCAAGATGAAAATCCTCTGCACAGCAAAGGGGTAAAAATAACTAAAAGGCAACCTGTGGGATGGGAGAAGGTATTTGCAAATGACATATCAGATAAAGGGCTAGTATCCAAGATCTATAAAGAGCTCAAACTCAATACCCAAAAAACAAGAATCCAGTCAAGAAATGGACAGAAGACATGAAAAGACATTTCTCCAAGGAAGACATACAAATGGCCAACAGACATATGAAAAAATTAAACTTAAATTTAAATTTAAAAAAAAATCAATAACCACATCAGTGTCATAATTTTTGGATCAACTGTCAAGCATAATTTAGAAAAATGCAAGAGAAGAAAAGTCTATTGTCGTTACCCAAACAATTTTATTCCTTATAGTGCTTTTTTTTCTTCCTTCCTAGTATTTCTGGAGTCTTTTATCATTTCTAGGTGGAGAATTTCCTTTTTAGCTATTCTTTTATGGTAGGACTTATGGTGACAGATTTTCCTAGTTTCCTCCTTTTAAACTGTCCTTTGTTTTTCTTTCATTTCTGAAGGATATTTTTGCTGGATGTAAGATTCTAAGTTGACAGTTTTTTTTTTTTCTTTTAGTCCTGGGAAAATGTTGTGCCATTTCTTTTTTTTTTTTTTTAATTTTTTATTTTTTGTAAGCATATATTTTTATCCCCAGGGGTGTTGTGCCATTTCACTGATACTCCCCTCTTCCCCCTCCATCCTGCTGTTGAATCTGTTTACTGAGTTTTCTATCACAGTTACTGTATTTTTCAGTTCTAAAATTCCATTTAGAAAACAAAATTAAAATCCATTTGGTCATTCTTTAGATCTTCCACTTCTTTCCTGAAGCCTTTTATTTTGTTAATTTGTTTCAAATATATAAATGATTATTCACTGAAGAATTTTAATAATGGATGCTTTAAAATTCCAGTCAGATAATTCCAACATCTGTGTTACCTCAGCTTTAGTGTCCATTAATATCTTTCTCATTCAAGTTGAGATTTTCCTGATTCTTTGTATAAGTGAGTTTCTATTGAAACTAGACATTTTAGACACTATGAGATGCTGAGTCTTATTTAAATATTGTTTCAGTGGGACTCTTTTGACACTGTGCCAACAGGGGAAGGTTCTACCATGTCATTACTGTCAGATTGAGTAGAAGTCCAGATGCCCCACTTGGTTTCTGTTGGCAATATCAAAAAGAAGAAGTAGCTCAGTACTGCTGGGTATGGATGGTAGCTCCTGCTCTCCATTAGAATTCTGGTGATTCCATTCTGGCTGCGAAGAAGAGTGGTGCCTTACTGTTCTCCACCTGGCTTCCACTAAACCTACAGAGGTATGGCCTCATTACTATCGGGTGGTGATAAATTCTTGACTCTCCACCAGATATCCTCTGCTACAATCCCAAAAGGGAGGGTAAAGAGCCCTTCATTGCTGTTAGCTGAGTGTGGAAGTCTAGCTCACTAGGTGGTCTCCATTGATAGCAATGTGGCCTGGGAAGGCTCACTATCACTTACCAGGCTGAAAGCACCAGCTTCCCAGAAGGCCTCTGCTCACCTTGTCATTGGGGCTGGGAGATACAGTTCAATGGTGGGAATTTAGGCTTTTCACTTAGTCTGTGCTAGCTGGAGTTTCATGTGGAGCCTCAGTTCTTTACTGTGGTGTTTGGCCAGAGCAGCATGTTGTTGTCTACAAAGCTTTTTTTGCTTGTTTGTTTTCTTGCTATGCTGACCCCTTCCTAGTTCTATGGTGAGAGAGACTGGGTTTTTCTTGGGATATTTTTAAAATCTATACCCCTTGGTGTTTCTGACTTGCTGATTTCTCTAGCATCTAGTCCAGGATATATGAGGCAAAAGAAACCCCAAGAAATTTACTACCACGTTGTTCTTTAGATCCCCCAAACCCTAGCATGTTTGTCTTTTTCTGTCTTTTATATACATAACGTCTGGGGTTTTTAGCTGTACTTGGCAGCAGAAACAGGGAAAATTAAGTCTACTCTTTCTAGAATAGAAGAGTATTTCTTACTACCTCTGTGTCACTGGGCAGTCACATAAATTCTCTGAAATGATTTTCTCATTTACATAAGCTTGGAAGCTACCACCAGTCTAGTACTGATGCTAAAACTAAGACTAGACAGTAATCCAGAGTTATGGTAAAGATAAAATTAAATAATAGGTAAGTTTTCTCCAAATTGTAAAATGATACATAGAAAAGTAATTGTACATATATCTTTCCATATACATATGTGGATGGTGTGTATATACAAATATGTGTGTATAAACACACAATTACATCTTTAAAAAACCCCTAGAGTTTCTCAGGGGTGTTTAAAATATTGTAAGAAATACCTTAAATAACTAGTCCTGTGGTTAATTCTTTACTATAATGCTTCAAAATTTTTAGTGTCTCATTATGTGATGTGAAAATCATTTCAAAACTAGAAAAATAATGACTCTGGTTATTTAATGGCCATTTGAAAGGGACAAGCTCTTCAGCATTATCTGCTTAGACAGCCAGTGATTCCACAAACAATATAATGGCTACATTTCCAAATTTGCTTTGCTGAGAAATCACAGCCTAAAGAGCAGCACAGGATATAATTTATCTCATCAACTTTACCAAAATTAGTAGGATTCTTTGAAATATAAGGGATAGAAAATTCAACTCCAAAATGTTTTAAACCAAGAGAGAAAATTTATAGACTCCTATAACTGAACAGTTCAGTTAACAGTCTCTAAATAGGGCTCGAAGCAGTGGCCAAAATATCTACAAAAGTCCAAATTTTCCCTATCTCTACTTCAATTTCATGTTCTTAGCTTTGTTCCAATAATATCCATCATTACTCTTGACATCCCTAACACATTCCAACAGCCTTAGCCTTTCTTCTTTGTTGGGGTGAAATATCTTATCACTTTTTTAAAGAAAAATAATGAAGTTTCCAGTAATTTTTTTCACATGGTCTATAATTTATTGTCCCTTATTGGACTGAATTGGTTCTCATGGAACTTCTCTCTGATAGGCCTGAGATCTAATTAAGTTCTATCTCAAATCCAATACCTCTTGTCAGAGAGCTGAAACACAATGATTGTCATTTTCATCCGTTCATGTTTCATACAGAAATGTTTTGAGATAGAAAAAGAAGCCAAATTTCCATTTTAGTATGATTTCCATTTTAAGGATGACCTGGTAGAGCTGGGACTCAAACATGGGTGTTCTAACTTTCAAGACCTGTTGCACTGCATTGCCCTCTGTGCCTAAGGATAAGCTTTCATGGTACCTACAGTTAACTGTACACAGTTTTGTAAAACTACATGCGGTGCTGATGAGCCAACTCTTTCCTATTTTTATCATATAATGCTGTCAAGAAATTGATATGACTCAATAATTATATAGTGGTTTGACAACATGAGACACAAACAAACCCATATGAAAATAAACCTGGTACTTGTGCAGAATTAGAACCAGGTCCAGAAATAAGAGGAAGAGAGGGTAATATTCCCTAACTCTGGCTGCTGGGAGTACAATGAAAAATCTGTTGTGTTTTAGTTATTATTTTTCCAAAAATTACTCAGGTAGTCATGGGAACAGAGCAGTTTTCTAAAAACCAGAGTTTGCAGCAAACTTAAAGAAAACCACCAACTAATACTCTGGGAAATTTAATAAAGACCCTGAAGTTTTTCATTTGGCAGACATTATTGAAATGAATAGAGCTCCAAATCCTAACCTGAGTAGTTATACCCATATGCAATTTCTTTTATAATTCCCTGTGAACTAAAATAAGAGTACAAATTCAGATGATAACCCTCCTAATATCCCTACCATGACTGTTCCTTGCAACTTAACCTCCCTTAGGACATCCCCACATCTTCCCTTACCTTAAAAATCCAAAGAGCAAAAACATGCATATGAAAAATGGTGAACTAAAAATTGAGTGATCTTTGAAAAATACCTCTCCTATGCATCAGCCTTCTGCCTAGCAAATCTTCTATGACCCCTCATTGCCCACACACCACATGGTTTAAATGCTGTTCCTTCTATACAACTCCTTTTAAAAGTCTATCATGTTTACCTGTTGTCATCTCTTGACCATCCATGTTTAATTACCCATTGCTCGTGCCTCTTGGATCATTCACTGTTCCTGTAGCACATCCGTACCTCTATGGCTCTCTTTGGTTATGCTATGCACTCTGACTTCATGTCCATGATCTTTTCCTCCTCCTTCACCATTCTTTTCAGCTTTACATTATTTTACTTGTTAACTATCCCTTCTTCTCTCTCAAGAATAAGTTCCTCTGAGAATCTCCCATCTCTTTCATCATGCTCCCACTGAAGCTCTACATTACTCCATTTCTAGCACATTTTCTATGTGACCTAATTACCCAAATATTTATAACCACAAACACAGAGCAGGCATGGGATAAAGAGAAGGGAAAAATCCCTGCCAGTGAGTAGCATACTTTCCATCTGGGAGATAAAAATATAACTGGAAAATTTCCATATTCTATGGCTAAATGCTGACAAAGCATTATGCAGGTTATGTTATCATAACACAAAAATGTGAGCAAGGTAACTCAGGAGGACTTCTAGAGATGACAACACCTTGGCAGAGCTTCGTAGGATGAGTACCTTAAATATCTGTTTAAACGAATGTATCCCCTATTTGAGCAAAATCCTTTCTTGAAATCCTATTCTTATTTTCATAACATTGAATGATGCCCAGCCAAGTCTAAAACAAGATATCAATAAATGTTTATGTGTTAAACAAATGATTAAAGTAATGAAAGGATAGATTTCTTATTAGGCACATTGCCTCTTGGATCCTGGTAGGTCAGATGGATCATTTCTTATTTTCTCTCATCAGCTCACAACACTGACAAGTGAAGATATAATCAATCAAAAAAAGAAAAGAAAAGAATTTAGCCAAATTAGAGCTGTGTTGTACAGTGTAGTATCACCCTATCTCCTACACATTTGCCCTGGAGGAATAATCTATGTGCCACCTTGCACTGGGATAAAGGGAATTGACAATATTACACAGATTGGAAGTTTTAAAGCAGAATAATGCTATTAAAAAAAAAAAAAGACTTCAAGTCAAATTTGGCCCTAATATTTTTTCCCATATGATTATATTTCACCTCTGAAGCACAATCCCTTCTCTTGTAAAATAGGAACGAAAATATCTTCCTCCAGGTTTACCTTGGGATCAAATGAAACAATACTTTTGAAAGCATTTATCTCAATGGTTAACACACTATAGTTACTCCTAAACAAGTATTTGTTAGCACTTTAGCCAATATTTATTCTTTATAATTTTGAGCAGTCCTTGACTTATACTTGATATTGGAATAAGACATATAGAAGTCTGCATGCAACCCATAATCACTCTCTACTGATACTGCAGACAAAGGCTTTAAAAGAAGATGGGGTGCTATAATCCCATTAATTCGATCTGCCAGGAGCAGTGGTCCAGGTTTCACACAAGAACAGCAACCTGGGAAGAGCCAGAATGGAGCCGGCACTCTGATCATCACATAGCTGGCCTGCTTCCATCCAGAGAGAGTACTTTGTAACAAGGCTTCCAGTGGGCTAGCTCAGTCTTGCCTTTTATTTTCACCAAGGGCACAAACATGGACTGTGACAAAATAAGATTACACATCTCCCGCTTGATTTGAGGCAAATTCTATGAGCAAGACACTCTATTTTTTCAAACAGAAAGCAAATACAGTTTTTGGACAAGGACAGTTCTCACAGTATCTTGAAATTGTTACATATTCTTGAATTCTGTATTATTAATTCATTCGGGATGAGATTTTAGTTCTTAGGGTAAATTAAGTACACTAGGTAACAGTTATAAAGCTACAGGAGAATGTGGAAAATTGTTAATTACTTGGTCATTTCCAGGTAGTCTTCAGACCTGTAAAGAGTAATTTGACCAACTGTAGCCCAGAAGAGCAGAAAATGCCAGAATTTTCCTTAGCGGCTAAGGAAAGAGTTTAGAGATGTTTATTCACAGACAGTTTGGGGGTCCACCAGTACAGTCATTTGCTTTTGCATCTTAAGTGACCCCTACTCACTTCTTCCTATCAGTCATCTGAGACCAGTCCCCATCAAAATCCACTGGAATGGGGTGGGAAAAATCTTCAACTTGTCATTTAAAGACAGGAAAAAATAAGAAATGTCTCATGTTTTAGAGTCTCCCATAAGTAAAATTGTATGTAATCATCAAAACAACCCCTCTGCAGGTATTTTATCTCCATTTACAGATAATAAGCTAGAGCTTGGAAATGGCCCCATAACTGCCAAGAGGCCAAGCTGCAGTCAGAACTGCATTTTCTAAAGTCAAGTTCTGTGTTCTTTCCACTTTATCATAGCTTCTGCTGATAGTTCTGACCTGGAGTGTATCTCAAGGTTTGCTTCAGCTATGCCAGCATCACAAGAGGATTTAAAAAACCCTGAGGCTATAAAAACCTCTCTTGAGCCCAAAGACATGTTCAGATGAGAGGCGGGGTATGAGCCAACTGACCAGCCTTGTTCATTAGCACAAACCCCCTTCCCTTACCTTATTACAGTGGCCGATGTGGAACAGCTGCCAAATTCTGCCAAACCCAGTGCAGCTCATTTTCCCCACGCACAGGCAAGCTTCCTCCCTGTAACTCTGTCCCCTTAATGCCTTGCAGCTGGAGAAGAATGAGAAGTCCTCTCTCAGCAGAGAGAACAAAGTAAGGCAGCTGGATTCGCCAGGGAAGGGGGGAACTTGGGAAGCTCTCGGGAGAGCGACCATCTCCCTCCCCTGGAATTGTCACCCCTGGTCCTATTTATTTGATTGGTCACATGGGACAGAGAACATAATGTGATCCCATCTAGATAACTGCAAGGGCTCCATTTCCAGCCATTTTAGGTCAACATTCAGTATTCATCACCCTTATCTGTCCCAACACCTTGCATGTGCCTGGTGCTTGTGGCTTCTCTGGAATGACTAATAAGACTTTCATCAATTCAGTTTCAACATCTCTCATTTTAAAGGAAAAGAAAAATGTTGGAATGGGGCCACTTCCAAAGCGTTATGAAACCCTAGCAGGAGAGGAACCACCAACAGAGAAAAAGGTACATTCATTCATTCATCACTAACTCACTGGTGTGTGAAGATTTGGAAGTGAATAAGGGCATAGGTCTTGGAATCACACACATGGGCTTCTAATCCTGGCCCCTCCACCTAATAGTGGTTGGGTGAGTTGTTTGATACTACTATGTAAAATAGAGATCTTACGAATGCATCAGTCATGCTTATTACATTGTGGAAATCAATAGGGAAAATGTGTATGAAGCTTCCAGGATGGCACCTCTCAGAGAACAGGTGACTGGCTCGCTCTTGGACATGCTGCTGTGGTCTGGCACAGACTGGGATGTCAGGAGCCAGAAGTAAGACTAATCTCTGACTTGAGGGGTGAGGAATAATTATAAAAGAGAGTAGAAGTGAAATTATAATACCGGAAGTGTTGAGCAACAGATAGAGAACTTGTCCAAAATAGGAAGCACAAGATTTAGGCATTCCTCCTCTGAGTTCCTTCTGTATCTTACCCGTCCCGTAGGGCAGCACATTCACTAAGAAATAGCTTCTTCATATCCCTAGGGTACCGAGCCACTTGGAGGTAGGAGGCATGTCTTTTCAAGTTCTTTTTCTGAATACCCATGAATGAATACACACAGCTTACATGGAAGGTTCTCAGGATATATTGGACAAAAGAATAAATAGTAGGAGGCGATGTGCAAAACATGTTCTGGTTACAATAAAGAGACTACTCGGGTTTGAGTAGGTTTATATAAAGAGGAAATAGGAAGGCCCCACTGTGGGAGGCCTGGTGTGCTAGAATAAGAAATTGGAGCTTCATCATGTACAGCTATTACAAGTTTTGGAAGACAGAAGAAAAAACAAAAGACATGTTTAAATTTTAGTTTGAATATGGTACTCAAGGTGGAATGGAAGGATATGGAGAAGACAAACCAGTTAATGCATTAAGGTGACAGCCCAGAAATTAGTTGCTAAGGGTCTTGTTGCTTTAGTAACTGGGATAGAAATGGAAGTGAGGGGACATTTTAAAAATGCCCCCCTCCCCCCCCGGAGAGGGACGTACGACAGGATGTGGTGACTACCTGGATATGGTAGAAAGGAAGGGGGATGGGGTCATCTTTGAGCCTGATCATGACAGTATTTGTGGCAAACACAGTGGGTCTTGAATGCCTCTCCCTTAGAAAGGAGATTTCCAAACTAAAGGCTGCCCTTAATTTCAATATTTTTCACCTGTTCTTGTCTTCCTTTCAAATAAGAACTGGGATTAGAAACCCATGGAAGTCAGTGACAAGGAGCTCATTCCTAACAAATAGCCAAAGCCAGGATGTTGAGAAAAGGTCACCATTTCTCACTTTGACAACAACCATCTTTCCATTTACCATCTCGTCCATCCATTCACTTGTCCATCCATCCGTCCTTCCAGCTCAGAATCTGAGTACCTACTGAGGCCAAGCATTTTCCTGCTTTCTAAATATTCCATAATGACAGGCAGTTTGCTGCTCCCCAGGAGTCACACAACTGCAATAGCAACTGTACAAAGTACAGAATGATCTCAAATTTTTTTTTATTACATTGATTGGTTCTGTTTCTTCATGGGGATAGCAGTAAATTGCTCTTTTAAATTTAGCTTTCAGACACTATAATTTCAGCTCTAAGTGCAGAAATTGAACTGCTTTTAAGGATAGCAAAATGATGGCAGTATCCTGGTGCTAAAATACAATGACCAGCTAAAATACAATGAACCATTACATTGCACGATGGGAGCTACGTATCCACACTGAGAAGGGCAACAGGCTTTGTGAGCACTATACGTCAGCACACTCCCTGAGGGTCCCCTTTCAATCTCTCAAGCAGGGATGATAATGCATGCCCACTGTCTCACTGCCAGGGTTGATGGAAGGGTCACGTGTTATAAGGTCTGGGAATGTGCCTTGTGAAATGTACTAATGTAAGGGAATATTATTTTGTCCTTACAGCTTTTCGGGGGGGTGGAGAGGACTATTTGTCGAAAATGTTCCCTGAGTCTCTCTTAGAACTTTGCATTCTATTGGAAAAGGCAACAGTATTTATCCAGAAAATAGTTCCATTGACAGGTTAATTTTGTTGCTATCTAACTAAGTGACCCTGAGCTGAATGTTTAACCTTGCAGTTTCTTTATCCTTAAAAGAGAGATGATCATAATACATGTTCAGAAATACTCCAGAAGCTCTCACACCTCCCCACCCACTCCCTAAATCCATCAGCCTGAAAAATACCAAGTCTCAGCAGCAGCACAGAGCCTTGTTTCCGCTTCAAGCTCCCAGGGGCTCCACCCTGACCTGGGATCCTACACCTTCTGCACACATCTCAGGAGACATCCGCCACATTTCTAAATGGTGCCTGTCATAGACTCTCTCCTGCTTCATCTCCCCCCACACTCTAGGCCCCTTGCGAAGTTGTCCCACTTGAACTTGTGGCTCAAGCGACCAGCCTGGTGCCTACACAAAGCAGATGTTTAATGGGTGTTTGCTGCAGTGGGTGAGTAAAAGATGTGGAGGACAATGCTTTGCAGACTGGAGGGGAGTTAGCAATTAGTGATAATTCTGAATCTCATTTGTTAAATGTTACAATGTATGAGTGAATTTGTGGCCAAACAAAAATGCATATAATAGCTCCACCCAAGAAGGACTGGACTTGTCCAATCTCTATAACTCAGGGTTTCTCAGCCTGGGAGATTTTGCTTGTCACTTTTTGTTGACAAAACTGGAGGGGAATGCTACCAGTGTCTAGTGAAGAGGGGCCAGGGTTGTTGCAGCTAAACACACTACAAGTCATAGGACAGACTCACGATAAAGAACTATTTGGCCCAAAATGTTAGTTGCCAACATTGAGGAACACTACCCTAAGACCCTTGCCTCCATTAGAGGATAGGCTGTCTTTTTTTTAAATTAATATGTTCAGTTAGCTACTGTATAGTACATTAGTTTTGATGTAGTGGTCAATGAATCATTAGCTGCACGTAACACCCAGTGCTCATCCTTAATACCCATCACCGGGCTCACCATTCCCCACCCCCCTCCCTTCTGAAACCCTCAGTTTGTTTCCTGGGTTCCATAGTCTCTCAGGGTTTGTCTCCCTCTCTGATTTCTCCCCCTTGGGATTTCACTCCCTTCCCGTATAGTCCTCTGTGCTATTGCTTATGTTCCACTTATGAGTGAAACCATACGATAAGTGTCTTTCTCTGCTTAACTTACTTCACTGAGCATAATCCCCTCCAGTCCCATCCGTGTTGATGCAAAACTTGGCTATTCATCCTTTCTGATGACTGAGTAATATCCCATTGCATATATGGACCACATCTTCTTTACCCATTCGTCTATTGAAGGGCATCTTGGCTCTTTCCACAGTTTGGCGACCATGGCCATTGCTGCTATGAACATTGGGGTGCATGTGCTCCTTCTTTTCACTACATCTGTATGTTTGGGGTAAATACCTAGTAGTACAATTGCTGGATCATAGGGTAGGCTGTCTTTTAGATTGTGCTGGCGATTTGACATTTCATCAATCAGTTTGGCACTCATCATTCTTGGATTTCACAAAAGGGACTATGTGATTGTTCCACAGACAACAACTTTTACAAAACACGCTGAGGTTTGCTCAAGACAACCCTAAGGAGAACTGTAGGCTTTCCAGGGTTTTGCATCCTACGGCAGACTGCCCTGGTTAGTCTTTGACTAGGGCTACAAACTCTGTCAAGAAATCTAAAGAAGAAGCTAGACTTAACTTCTTCTATGAGGAAATGTTCTTTCTAAAACACATTAACTGTTACAATGCTATCTTCTCAAGGACTATGATAGTATATCCATGGGAACAATCCTGGTTTCCAAGGAAGAGGTGGGATATAGATATAGAGGTAGCAATAGATAGTAATAGTAGATACTTGAATAGTTGGTCTGTTTTTAGTTTTTTTTCAAAGTGACTTTTGTTTTCCTCTTAAGGTGAAAACGCTTCTTGTGACTTACCAAATGTCACGTCCCACCTCACTCCCCATTTCTGCTTCACAGCCACAGAGATCTTATCTTGATTTCCTTGAACATCTTACATTCGGGCTCACCCCTCTGTCAGGTGTTCTCATGGGTTGCCTGGTTAATTCCTACATCTGTCAGAGCTCAGCTCAAATTGCATCTCCTATAGATTGCTTGCTGTGGCCCCAGGCTAGACCCTCATCTTGGGCCACAGCCATTCTCCCTCATTCTTATCTTAGCTGGGATTAAATCAGTTCTCTATGTCTGCTCTGTACCAGGAACTACTTCTGTCTCTGCAGGTAAGCGCTACATGTCGCTGGGATGCAATCAAAATTTGTTTACTTTAAAAAAAAAAATAACTTTAGAGGTGAAGTCCCCATTTCAGAATTCAAACAATCTTATGAAAAGAACACACAGAGATAATGTGAATTAAAAAAGTGAGGTTGAGTTGAGAACTAGGACTATACCTTGTCTCTTTCTACATCTAGTTATACCAGGGGATAAAGTCCTTTCTACAATTAGGGGGAAAAAGTTAACTGCTAAAAATATTAAGAAATGTATGGAAAGCTTTGTGAAAATACTAAAAAAAAATCTATTGAGAGATCCAAAACATTTTATAAATGAAGAAACTAAATAGTTCAAAAGTGTCAGTTCCCCCTAAATCAATTTATAGATCATTGTAATCCTGTTCAAAATCCCAGGAATATTTTTACTTGTTATAATGATTCAGATAATCACCTGGACTACTTACAGCCTAAAATAGCTAAAAGAGTTTTGAAAACAATGCAAACAGAACTGACCTAGTAAATAATAAAACTTCCATTGATTTTTTTCAACATGGCACTACAATAGAAATCAAAGGACAGAGCAATAGATTATAACAAATAATCAAAAACAGACCCAAGTGTATATTAAAACTTGGTAAGTGATAAGGAAATCATACAAACCAGTGAGAAAGGGTCAGTTAATTGATAAAAGGCAACGTTGAACATTTTGGGGGAAAATCAAGTTGCCTTACCTCTTACCATATACCAAAATAAATTCTCATGAACTAAACATAAAAAGTGAGTAAATTAATAATGAAAATAAAACAGAATATAAATGAATTCTTTATCACTTTTCTACGGATGTACACTTTCTGAGCTATAGGAGAAATCACAAAGGAATATATTCAGATATTTTTTACATGATTTTGACTAACTTATTAAATGCTTACTATGTTCTAGACTTCATTCTCTGTGTTTTATTTATGTATTGTTTGGTGAAAATTCATCACCTGCCATGAGCTGGGTGCAATTAATATGCCCATTTTATAGAGGAGAAAGGTAAGGCAGAGAGCTGTTAAAGTATTTTGACCAAGATAACACAGCATGGAGATGGCAGAGCCAGGATTCAAACCCAGGGATGCAAATACTAGAAACTGTGTTCATTACTGTGCTCTCTGGGATGCTATAAACTATAGATCTAAAGTAATAATCATTAAAAAACCCATAAAGTAAAAAAAAACTTAAACCTCCCATTAAGTAAAAGGCAAAAAACAAATTAGGAGAAATATTTTCAAGAGGTAAGACCATAAATATAGGTCTTTTACTTTAGTCCCTTCTTCCTACCCCACCCTCCCTACATCAGTCATCATTGTATAAAGGACACTTACTCATGTGTGGGCAAGTGTGCATGTGTGGGGAATATAAAAAGTTTTCATGAAATAGTAAAGACAACACTCAAACAGGAAATAACAGACAATCACATGATCTGAAACTTCAGGCAGGCTTAGAAATGGCTTTTAAACAAAATGTATTTAACCTAACTCGTAACCAACTAATAGCTAAAAAAAAACTAGCAACATGTTAGTGCCTGTCAAATCAGAAAATATTTGCTGATAAATTAGTATAAGTTTTCTGGAAGCAATCAGCTTATAAATATCAAGAATATATTAAAATGTCCAATTTTTAAAAATTTAAGCTATTTCTAAATTCTCTTAGCCACTGATTTTCTGAGATATAACAAGTTTCAGAATAGTAAATTCCTGAAAACAGCAACAATGGAAGCAAATTGTTCTGAATATGCTAGGTGTACAATCGACGGATAGGTGAGTCACATGATTCCTATAGCATATGTTTCTGAACAACCCTATCATCATGAAATATTTAATAATGTTGGAAAATGTCCCCAATAGAAAATCAATTAAAATACAACAGTATTCATCGTATAGAGAACTGGCAGATATTTTAAGGAAGACTAATAACAGCCAAAATGAACCTTAAGTTGCTGCCTCTTTCAAGCTGTGTCTAAAACCCTCATGACAAGAGAGCTTGGATGGCTGACAGAGCTACGGTTGGCATCCCTTAGAGCTTTTCCATATCAGCTCAGCTAATCGACTAGAATCCCGGTTAAGTGTGGGAAGCACTGGGGGAACCAGAAGGGGAATGGAAAAGGGAAGTGCTCCATCCCACCTAGGGACTAGACTGTCCATTCCCATTGCCACTGAGAATACCACTTAGACTGTAATGGAAAGACCTTAATGCTTTCCTCCACCTTCTCCCCCATCTCTTCTCCTCCTCTCCCTCCATCTTAGACTGAGTTCTTAGACAAAGAGATCCTAGTCTTGGATCTCTTTGCAAACAGCTTCCTGAGCATTGCCCTAAAATGGAAAGTAAAAGAGTGCTCAAAATTTCTAACAGGGCCTTGTTGCTAGGCAACCATTTCCTTTGTCTCTAAGTATATGGAATATGACATTGTTTAGAATGTGTTTTCAGGTCGCACCCTCATACAAAAGAGCAAGGTTGGGGGCTAGGAAGGAGGTGAGGGAAGAGATGGTAGATAAAAACCTTTAGGCTGAACAATATAAACATACAATATGAGGGGAAGAAAAACCAAAAGAACCCACCATGAACATTTCAACTCACCACCACCACATGGTGCCTGAAGCTTCACAATGGAACATTTTGTATATGGGCACATTTTCTTTGGTGAAAAAAAGCATATGGTTATAAGCATATTCTTACCTTCATTATGATCTACACATTTCCTCTCTATAGGAACATTTAAAGGCATTTTTGATATCTTTCTATAGTCACATAAGAAGAAAGCAGATAAAGAAATGCTGTAACTGGACTTGTTCACAAGTCACCAAGGTAGAATTCCTTAAGTTGTCTATATTTACAGCACAGGTGGGTCTTCATTACCTACCTGCCTTTGTGACCTTGTTGGCCTAAAGATTGCCTATAAATAGGAACAGACAGTGGTATCAATTGACCAGAATGAGTTCGCAACTCACTTTCAACCCCATTCTCAAAAGTATCTTTTTTTTTTCAGGTTTCCCTTTCTTTTATTAAATGTTTTAATACATTTGATTTCCAGAGATGGTTGGATTGCCAAAAGTATCATTTTTTCTTGATTGAGGGCAAGGATTCTGATTGGGCAGCTTTTACAAAGAAATGGATTGTAGCAGGATATGAACAAGCATACACAGACTTCTCGCTCTGCTTGGGGGCTGGCCTGCTATATTTAAAACTACTGTCACTATCAGGGTCACACACAATTCAGGACTTGGACGTAGGGAGAATGGGGTGTAAAGGGCCATTCACCTTGCTATGCTACAAGGGTCTGGCCATCTGCAGCCTGGAAAAGAGAACTTCTCTTCCTGGTCCAGTTTACTCACCAGGGATTGCACTGGGTTCAGGGATTCAAGCCCTGAAGCTTTGCTTTGTCAGTCAATAGGACATTTTTTTCTATGCATACATTTCCCTTTAGGACCCTGTAGGCAGGGATGGCTGATTGAGGTCAGGGGTTAGGAATTCTCTGGACAAAAGCATATCAACCTCCTTATGGCTCACAACATTGTCACTGGTGGAGAAATGGACTTGATGAGAATCCAAAGACTTAGCTTTCAGTCCTGACTTTAACATAAATAAGTAGTCGTATTTTGGATGGTTCTTTATAGTCTTGGTGTCACATTTTCTATTATTTAAGGAATCCTACTTATAGAAACAGGTATAAAGCATACATTAGCAGTTTCAAAAATAATACAATATACAACAATTATCCAATACTCTGATTCAGAAACAGAATATTCTGATCATGTGAAAAATGTCCCTGTGGCCCTCTATACCCTTGGCCCTGAGCATCTCCCTACTTTCCTTTTCCCTCAAGACCTAATCATTATCCTGACTTTTGTTTTAGACATCCTGCCACATTTTTGGTGATTTTTTTTATTTTATTTTATTTTTTTGAATGCTTTCAAACTTAAAGAAAATGGCAAGAATACTACAAGGAAATCTTGGATACATTTAACCCAGCTTCAATATTTGTTGACATTTTGTTCATTTGATTTATCATTTTATGTATGGACGAACCATCTGACAGGAGGTTGGACACACTTTCCTCATTGATTTTTCAATGTGCCTATTCCCTAAGGACAAGATCAGTGTGTGTTCCCTAAGCACAAAGAAACTCTCTCATATCATCAGATACAGTTACCCAAAACTGAGAGATTTAATATTGCCATAATATGCTTTCTAATCCATTTTTAAATCTTATCAATTGCCCAAATAGTAGTATGTCAGCCTTGGTCACCCTAGTCCAGGATCCAACCCAGAATCACCCATTTCATTTATGTGTCACATCTCTTGCGTAATCGTCTTTACTCTGGAATCATTTCTCAGTCCTTTTTCACCTTTCTTGACCTTGAGAGTTCTCAAGAGAGTGAACGATTATTTGGTAGAATACTCTCAATTTGGATTTATCGTATGTTTTCATGGTTACATTTAAGTTAGGCATTTTTGTCAAGATCGCAGAAGAGTGACATTATATCCCCCACAGGATTTGCATAATGACAGTTGGTCCTGATGTTAGTGATGTTAACATTATCACTTGATTTAGGCAACGCGTACCAGGTTTATCCAATATAAATGTGCCATTTTCAATTGCTAATGGGTATTTTGTGGGGAAATAACTTGAGACCATGTAAATATCTTATTACCCCTCAAACACTAACCTTCTACTTTTATGTCTCTCTTTGTTGAAATTCTGCTAACAGAATTTTTTTCCTTTTTTCCCATTTATTTATTCATGTTTTATACTAGTATAACTCATGGATTTGTATTTCATTCAATGGTTAAAAATACATTTTTAATATTATGATTATTTATTTTGGGACCTAAATTGCCACAGATTTGGCGAATGAAGTTGCTATAACTTGTCTCTGGTGTCCCTTTATAATGTTCTCATCATTCTTTGAATAATTCCATATTTTCTGACAAAATAACATGTTTCAAGGTCAATTCATAATTTCCCTGCCTTAGTCCTGGATCTGTCCATTTCCCTAAAGAATCTTGGCTCCTTTTAATAGAAA
This sequence comes from Neogale vison, assembly GCF_020171115.1. Lineage (NCBI taxonomy): Eukaryota > Metazoa > Chordata > Mammalia > Carnivora > Mustelidae > Neogale > Neogale vison. The sequence continues at coordinate 136,725,922 of NC_058097.1, forward strand.
ATGATATTTAGAAATCAAGATCTGGGCTGATGAGTAATGATGTACTGTACTGTGAGTAATGACGTTATACTCATTGCAACTGATAGGCCATGCATTTAGACCATCTCAATAAAATATCTAGGGAATATACATATATTTAAACACACAAATAAGAATACTCTCAATACATAATAGTGAGAAACCTGGCTTCCATTTTCTCAACACAATTACTCATTGGCTAAAACTTGGAAAACACAAAAAGTCATTTCAGCATTGGTATCCCATACCACAGCACCACGCAAACCTAGTAACTTCAGTTCAATATGATTTACATTATTTACTCAGATAAAATTTATGTTCAGTGAACAAAAATCTTAGGTATAAAATTTCATGAGTTTTGACAAACACATACATATGATTCGCACTTCTGTTCATAATAGTACATAGAATACTTCCATAACTTCAAAAAGTTTCTTCATGTCATTTCCCAGTCAAACACTCCTACCTTTTCAGAGTGTTCTAAACATTTTCAACTCTAAATTAATTGTACCTATTCTAGAACTTTAAATAATTAGAAGATAATTTTCTGTGGTATCTCCCAATCCTTGAACATGGTGTTAACTTGTTTTTATTTAGGTCTACTTAATTTCCTTTGCAATGTTTAGTACTTTTCAATGAATGGATATGTATCAAACATTTTGTTAGATTTATATCCAAGTATTTTACATAAGTTCCTCTTTTAAGCTACTATGAATATTTTTATTTCATTTTCTAAAAGATTGCTGCTAGTCTATAAAACCACAGTGTTTGCACACTGACCTTCTATTCTGCAACCTTGCTAAATTCACTCATTAGTTGTTACATCCTTTGCAGTTTCCTTAGCTCTTTTAGAGACAATCACGTTTCCTGCAATAAGGATACTTGCACTTCTTTTTTTCCAAACTTAGTGATTTTTATTAGCTTTTCATGCTGCACTGCATTGTTAGAACTCCCAGTATCATGAAGAATTAAAGTGTGAGAACAGAAACTACCTTGAACTGAAACAAAAAAAGATGATAGTGGCTGTAGGCCTTTCATAAATAACTTTTGTCAAATTTAAGGTAGTTCTCTTCTTAGTGTACTGAGAGTTTTTTTTTTTTTTGATTAATCAGTATAGACAGTTGTATTGATTATTTGTGTGTGTGTGTGTGTGTGTATGTCTGTGGGAATTGGAAATGATAAGAAAGAAGAGGAAAAGAGAAAAGGGTAAAATCATTCTTACCACTCAGCTTGGAACTTTCATCATACTTCCATCTCTCAAATGATTCCTCTATTACCTGAACTCAGATTGCCTTAGGAGTCCAAGCTTAATTGTTCTCTATTATGCGTGTGTTGATTTTGTCTTTACTTTCAAAGTAGAAAGAACCTTGAGGGCAGAAATACAAAGTTTTACTTCCTTGTACCCACTCCTGCCCTTGTATTTAGCTGGACTCATAGGGATTGCCTGATCAGGTTCAGTATTGATTTTTGTGAGTAATAAAATACTAAAATTGTTGACTATTTTAGAGTTCTGTGTCCGAGATCTCATCTGCATCCACGATCTCAAAACCAGAGGTGTATGACTTGTAACTTGTAAGTGAAAATGGAACTCATTTAAAACAGAGCCAGAAATAGAATTTGGGTCCTCTGATCCTTCATCCACACCCCATCTCAGTGCATCAAGCTGGCTGATCTCCCTGGTTCCTCTCAAGACTATCTCTGATGCAGGTAGCCTCAAAATTGGGTCAGGTCATGGTGTACAGATATTAAGCCACCAGTGACCTCTTATCCTCCACCACCATGGTATCAGCCCACTAACAAGCTTGGTGCTGAAAATGCCCAGTGGCCAAGCAGTGTCTTTTCAGACATTCTGGAACTTGACACAAATTAGGTACTAGTTAGGTACCTGTGATTTTATGTTGTACCTGATTCCTGGGCTCTGTTGTAGATCCCCTCTGGTGTGGGTAACTCTTTCCAGAGAAGTGTCCTCCAAAGGTTCACAGTGGGATGCAGTTAGGGTCACCATATTAGTTTCAGCTGCTGTACATGCTGCATCTCTGTTGCATTACTTGGTAGAGAGAATGGTCTGTACCATGTTCACATTAGACAGATGTCAGCTTCAGTGAGCAGTCCTTAAGACCCCGCCACAGGAAAACAGAGATCAATGGAGGGCACTTGACTTCATTTACCATGATACTGAAGCTGGTTCTCTCCTTAGTTTTTCAATTTTATTTCCTGCCACTCTCTCCTTTGCAGGGTATGGTCCAGCAACTCTAAAATATTTGTCATTCCCTACACACAATACTTATTTTTGCCTCCATAGGCTCATGCTGTTCTCTCTACTGAGAATGTCAAGAACTCCTCCCCTCCCCTCCCCATCCTTCTCTCGCATACAGTTTTTCACCCGGCATCCAACCATTTCCCAGGTATCTATTAAGCACTACCTGTGTGTCAGGTACTATGTGAGGTGCTGGAGATCTAGAGGGGGGTATCGTAAAGCTCCTCCCTTCCAGAGCTCCCAGGGTGAACATGGGGCTGACAGACAGGTAAATGAGCGTAGACAGCGAAGAAACTAGTTTAACAGTGATGGGGGACACAAAGAAGCATCCCCTATCCTGACCTTACTGGTCACTGAAGTCTTCCTGGTGGAAGTTATATAAGCTGAGACAGAAGGGATCTGGGTCTTAAGAGTTAGCCAGGCTGAAAGGAAGAAATATGAGAGCCAAGGCTGTAGAGTTTAGACTCTCAGCTTCAAGACAGGGCCCAGCTGTTGTATCTTCCAGAAGACTTCACCGACCTGTCCCCAGAATGTGTTGTCTGCTGAATTTTCATCACTTCTTGTGCTGATTCCAGTTATGACACTTGTCATTCTCTGCCATTGTCACTCATGCGTCTCTTCTCTAGTAAGCTGGGAGCTCCTTAAGAGTAAGACCTGAGTTTTATCCAGCTCTGCTTGCAGTATCTCGTGCTAAAACTGGTGCTCTAGGATCTTTAATAAATGTTGGGGGGTGTGAATGAATGAGTAAATGGACCAACCAGTACCTCCAGGGATCTTCCAGTGAGGATACACCAGCCGTGTAGCCCACTACACTGCTCTCGGCTCCAGTACTGCTGTGCAAAACCCGTGACCCCAGGCCAAACCAGTCTAGGCCCTCATGGGCTATGTCCTGGTAGGAAAAGCAGAGTGATGAGGTTGTCCTCCTTTGGTGTCATCATTTGTGACTTTTAGAACTACAGGGACCACTGTTCTTTCCTAGTTTCAGGAAAAGATTGTAAAAGATTTACATTCTCAGAATTGTATTCTTCTGTCTAAAACAGTTTCTGTTTCTCCATTGTCACATAGTTTTCATTCTTTTTAAGACTTGTAACGAAGACCTACTGTACATCACCAACCAGCACAAATAAAAATGAAATGACAATCCACCTTTGATTCAACTGCCTTCTCCTACAGCATGATGGGAGTCATTTTACCTACATGTTGTGGGGGGCAGACACCCCAAGCTTCATGTCCCTTCTGATTGGCATTGGGGAAGTAATCTTAAAAAATCTCCTGCCTGGAACCTGAGGCTGGCGGTGGGTATTAAGGAGGGCACATATTGCATGGAGCACTGGGTGAGGTCCATAAACAATGAATTTTGGAATACACAAAAAATAAAATTTTTTTTTAAAAAAGAACCTTGGAAAAAAAATTTCCTGCTAACCCGAAAGAAATATCTCTACAAAATATAGAAAAGAATGAAACCATTTTCTTGGTGATTAAGCGTGAAACCAGACTGCAATGCAGATCACAGGCAACTGCTAAAGTGATTGCAAGGACCGGAAGAAACCTTGCCCTTTAGAACAGCTGGGCAGATACATTCCATTACACAATGTTAATTATCTTTCTCCAAAGGAAAATAAACTTTAACTTTATGACTAGCGGATGGTTACCACTTGGAGCCAGGTGCCTAAGCTAACGAAACTCACACAGGGACAGGGAAATCTGGCACCATCCTCCCCACACTCACATTCCAGAGAGATGCCAGTAGGCTCCCAGAACATCACTCTTAGGAGCCAGAACAGGCCAGAGGCTACTTTCACTTTTAAAAAGATTTACATACATCTGAAGCAGTCCCTGAAAGCATTTGTAACTTCTAAAGGAATACTAGAAGAAAACAAAACAGAGGGGGTAGTTCTCTTTCCCTCTTGGCACCAGAGGACATTTTAAATGTTTCTTTTAGTATTTGGATATACCCATATATGGCCCATTCTTGTTTATCTCGTTCCTGCACCTGATTTGTCTCTCATGTAATCTATGATTATTATCTATTTCAACTTCTGATCCTCTCTCTCTGTCCCTATTCTGTGTCTGTCCCCCGTGAAACCTGTGATTTCACCAGCTGTCCTCACAGCCTGCACACAGTGATTGATTAGCTTCCGATAACCTTGGGCCCGCCCCATCTGTCTGTCCTTTCTATTGACAGTGACCAGGCACATCCTTAGAGCAGTTCTTGAACTTGAATGTATGTACGGTCATCTGGGGAGCGTGGTAAGACTTGGGTTCTGAATTTTCTAATCAGCTCCTTGGTGAGGCCATTGGTGCTGCCGAGGGACCACCTTTGGAGTAAGAAGCCCCGGAAACAATACTCATTTTTTTCTAGAGCCTGGGACAGGCTTGTTTATCTGCCCCTCCTGTTGCCTGTTTGCTGTTGTTAGTAATTTATTCATTTATTCAGTAATAAATATTTATTGAATGCGTTCTTTAGGCGATGTCACCCTCTCCCTTTTATCCTGCTGTGGCTGGCACTCCCAGCCCTTTAAACATAACCCTGCAACCTGGAACGGACTCCTTCCTAACCGCTGCAGCCAATTCCCTGTCCGCCTGCAGCATGTTCCTGGGACCATGTTCCCTTCCCATGGGGATCAGTTCTCCCTTTGTCTTTCCATGAAAATTAATCTCGAGTTGGAATACATCCCTTGGTCATAGTACATCCCCCAGCTTGTTCACTTGGAAAACAGAATGACAGAGCATAGAGCCTTTGGCGCGAGTCTGGGTCCCTTACAGCCTGCAGCTGTCATTGTTGGCTTCCAGGCAACGGGATGAAGGCTTCTCTGCTTTGCCGCCTGTGGCCGTGTTCCTCGATACATCAGAAATGGGGCAACCTGAGGGGTTCTGAGTGCTTTTCAGCACCAGCCTTCCTTCATCATCTTACTCTTTGTGACAGGCAGAGCCAAAGCAGGGTTCTCTGCACCCTGGATGACAGTTTAGCCAGTTCCCCTGCTGACTGTGTGCCCCTGAGCAGAGACCTCCATGATCAGCCGGGCCCTGAGGTCATCACCGAGGGGGGTTGGTGCTGGATCCAGGGGAAATGGTCCCCCCCCCCTTCAACTGCCATGTGGTCTGATCCTAAAAATTACTTTCAAAGTATTTTCTTTGATCTTCCAAATCACTGTAAATGCTCTCCAATTGGCATTAATTAACATCAAAGCGATTCCTTGCCAAGCCCCACAGGAGTCCAAAGCGCTATAGAAGATGTCTGCGTTGCCAGCGGCCCCTTTCTGGGTTCACTTATGGAGGGCTACTAATCCAGGGCTGCGGTTGTGCAGATCTGCCTACAGATTTGCCGTCAGCCCGGGATTAGGACCGCTCGCATGCGAGCCTGAAACAGCCAGAGCCCCGAGTCCGCTCCCGCCACTCTCCCGCCATGGCGCTTCCTCGCTGGCCCAGGCAGGTGTTCACCTATTGTTAGTCAGGTGCACAAACGTGTGGTTGTCCGTGGACTGGCGTGCTGAAAATTCAGGCAGTCAGGTGCCCAGAGAAGAGTGAAAAAAGTTGGAAACAGGCAGTGTTGGTATCGGTATTGAACGATGGGGATAAGGTAGGGAAGCCCTGCTGAGCATCCCAGACCCTGGCCATCCATCATCTCAGGAGCATTAAGATCATCTGAGTTTGTTTGACAGTTGAGGTCCAGAAGACAGACCATGTGCCGCCGCAGATGCGGCAGCCCCGAGCCCAGGCACATGGGTCCCAGCCTTCCAGGGCAGGGTTCTGTCTGCCTGCCCATCCATCCATCCACAAGGCAGGGCTGCAATGGCTCCTTATTCAGATTCTTGGGGTTTCAGCCTTTGAACACCAAGGCCCTGCAGTTCTCTGAATCATCCGAAAGCCAGACTCTCTGCACGGTGGATCCAGAGATCTGGTAGGAGAGCTCAGGTGGTGGCTAGATGGAGCGCCCCCTAAAGGACTCAGTGTTTTATGACAACCCAGGTATGTTTACAGCATGCAATTAACTCACGCATCTTAGTAATTTGAGAAGGCCTTTTTGGGTTTAGGGATTTTAGAAAATATAAAGGTTTGTTTTCACTGTGAGCTGGTTCATGTTCCCAAAAAAATTTTTATTTGGTTTCAAAGTATTTATAATCCATTGTTATGGTTCACTGGAGATGCTGAACCCTGACAAATTACTAATTGTGAAGGGAGCAGATCATTTTTATATTAGAATTTTTAAAATATCCCACTACATGTCCATTTATATATCGTTGATTCCTTGGCAGATACAGTATATTTACATAAAATATGCATGGTAAAATAGATTCAGTGTCTTAAGGTGTGCAAAATGCTTTTTCTTACACTTTCACATTGGCTTCTATATATGAGATAGACATTTTAGACATGTTAAATAATAAAAATTCAACTGAAAAATTTTAAATATCTATTTGGCTGAATGAATTGGGTAGCATCCCATCTAGCAAGTACAGGGAAGCTCTAAAGGGCTATAGAAAAGGAAAGGTTTTTAAAGGTAGAGAGGGACCAAAAAAAAAAAAAAAGAAAGAAAGAAAGAAAGAAAAAGAAATTATTGGCAAACAATCGATTATCTTAAGCAAGTTCACCCTCCCAAGGGAAATGGAAGAAGCTTGTCAGTAAATGTCTCATGCTGACCAGGAATTCTCATGTTGACTGGTTAAAGGTTACATTCCTGGGGGATGGAAACTACATTTAGAAGAGGTATTAAGTCCTGGTTTACCAGCTTGGGCCTAAAGGATGCCATTTTGGGTCTGGGCCTGTGACTTTCTATTTTTTTCTTGAGAGAGAGAGAGAGAACATGGTAGAGAGGGGCAGGTGGAGAGGGAGAGAGAAAGAATCTTGAGTAGGCTGTCCACCTAGCACGGAGCCAGATGCCGAGTTTGATCTCATGACCCTGAGATCATGATCTGAGCCAAAATCAAGAGTTGAACACTTAACTGAGCCACCCCAGGGCCCTGTGGTTTTCTTTTTTTAAAAGATACACACACACACACACACACACACACTTTTTTAACAGATAGACATAAAAAAGAAATACTCCTGTGTGTGTGTGGGTGTGGGTGTATAGTAAGATACATATTCCAAAATATCTATATATTCACTGCTTACCCCAGTGTGTGTGTGTGTGTGTGTGTACACATACTAAGTACCTATATAGATATATGTAGTATGTATATGTATATATGCACACAGATATATACTCCATGTGATTATGTAATGTACATGACACTTAGGTATACGCATATTTCTATATCACATATAGTATTTACAAAAAGTGTGATTTATACTGACTATATGGTAATTACCATATATAATATTTTGCACATATGCTATCTATGCTAACATAATATATAATACATTTAACTATATAGGACATATACTCATATATGCACAGGAAACTGTTCCTCCTCAAATAAGTAATTGGCACTTTCCCTGAACTGACTTATGTTTTAAAGTTTCAAGGGTTGTTCTAGATAGAAAGACTGTGCCTATAGCCTGAGTAATATACCTCTTTTTGAAGTTGACTTTGCATGTGCTTTTATTTGACTAAATTATGCACATTATAATGCATATTTTGCAATCAATTATTCACCGGTGCTTTAACTTACACAAGCTAAATTACTACCTGTGTGAAAAAAAGAATTGCTGTTTTGAACCTCTTCATTACTATCTAAGCCAGAAATTTTCATCATTTTCCTGTAAACCTGCAATCAACTAGAAGCCCATTCACTTTAGAGTTCTTGGCAACAATTCATCCTGCTCTCTGATTAAAGGCCACATTTCTAAGCAGAATCATGGACCTGGAACAAATTGCATTTGATCTTCACTAGAACCCTATGAAGTAGGTACTATTATCTCCATTCAACAGATGAGCAAACTGAGACAGGCAATATGTTAGAAGAGCCAGGATTTAAACTCAGCTATTTCAGACACAAATCACATACACTGCTTGTTGAGCTATGCTTCCCAATATAGAAAGAAGGAAAACGTGCTCACAGGCTTTACTGACATTCCTGCAGTGTAGTTGCATGGGGCTGGGGGGGGGCGGGCAGGGGTGAGCATTTGGACCAGTGACACTACTCTTAAAGCTTCTTATAAAACAATTGTATTTCCAAAATAACTTCGCGTGCTCCCTTTTCTATCTATGCAAATAGTACCTTCCCTTTTAATTCACTCAGAAACTCCAGTGTCATTTGCAAGCCTTCCCTCCCTCCCTGTATGTCATCACTTAGTGTCCCGCTTTAGAAAGATCGCACACATCTGTTCATCGCCTCACACCTACAGTTCCACAGTGACCTCCTCAACTTTCTGGTTTAAAATTTTAAAAATACTTTATTAGTATAGTTGAAATACTTTATTATAAAGTAAAAATACTTTATTATTATAGTTGAAATATTAATTTCAAGTATTCAACACATCTATGCATTACTCTATGTTCACCACAGTAAGTATAGTCACCATCTGTCACTATAAAAGTTATTACAATGCTATTGACTATTTTCCCTATGCCGTACTTTTCACCTCAGTGACTTATTTATTTTATAATTGGAAGTTTGTACCTCTTAACCCCCTTCATCTGTCTTGTTTGACTCACTCACCTCCTCTCAGGCAACCATCAGTTTGTATTTGTTTTTGTCTTTTAGATTCCACATGTAAGTGAAGTTACATGTTACTTATCTTTCTCTGACTTAATTCAGTTAACATTATGCCATCTGGGTTCACCCATGTTGTCACAAATACCAAAACATTCTTTTTATTTTATGACTGAGTAATATTCTTTTTTTTCTTTTTTTTTCTTTTTTTTTTTTAAAGATTTTATTTATTTGTTTGACAGACAGAGATCACAAGTAGGCAGAGAGGCAGGCAGAGAGAGAGGAGGAAGCAGGCTCCCTGCTGAGCAGAGAGCCCGATGCAGGACTCGATCCCAGGACCCTGAGATCATGACCTGAGCCGAAGGCAGCGGCTTAACCCACTGAGCCACCCAGGCGCCCGACTGAGTAATATTCTATTGTATAATATATACCACATATTCTTTATTCGTCTATCAATGGGCACTTGCTTGCTTCCTTATCTTGGCTATGGTAGCTAATTATGCAATAAAAAGAGAAGTGCATATATCTTTTCAAATTAATGTTTTTGTATTATTTGGGGTCAATACCCAGTAATGTTGAGCACTGATGAATCAGGTTATTTCTATTTTAGGTTTTTTGAGGAATCTCCGTTGCACCACCTGACCTTCCCATCAACAGTGAGTGAAGGTTCCCTTTTCTCCGGATCCTCACCAACACTTGGTATGTCTTGTCTTTTGATACCAGCCATTCTGACAGGTATGAGATGATATTTCGTTGTGGTTTTGATTTGCATTTCCCTGATGATGAGGAATTTTGAACATCTTTTCATGGGTCTGCTAACCATTTGTATTTTGGGGGGAGGGACTATTTATTCAGTTCCTCTGCCTGTTTTTAAATCAGATTATTTGGGGGGTGTTCAGTTTTATAAGTTTTTTTTAATGTATTTTGGATATTAACTCTTATCAGATATGTCATTTGCAAATATCTTCTCCCATTCAGTAGGTTGTGTTTTTTTGTTTTGTTGATGCATTCCTTCACTGTACAAAAGCTTTTAACTTTGTTGTAGTTCCCATAGTTTATTTTGGCTTTGTTTCCCTCACCTGAGAAGACATATCCAAAAATATGTTGTCAAGGCTAATGTCCAAGAGATTACTGCCTATGTTTTCTTGAAGGTGTTTCCGAGTTTCAGGTCTCACATTTAGGTTGTTACCCATTTTGGTTTTATTTTTGTGTATTGTGTAAGAAAATAGTCCAGTTTCATTATTTCAATGTAGCGCTCCAGTTTTCCTACCACCATATATTGAAGTGACTGCACTTCTCGCATTGTATATTCCTGCCTTCTATGTCACTGATTGACCATATAGGTGTAGATTTATTTCTGAATTCTCTATTCTGTTCCACAGATCTGTGTGTCTATTTTTATGCCAGTACCATTCCATTTTGATTACTATGCTTTTATAGCGTATCTTGAAATCTAGGATTGTGATGCCTCCAGCTTCGTTCTTCCTTCTCAAGAATGGTCTGGCCATTCAGAGTCTTTGGTGTTCTATATAAATTTTAAGATTATTTGTTCTAGTTTTGTGAAAAAATGCTATTGATATTTTAATAGGGACTGCATTGACTCTGTAGATTGCTTTTAGTATGGACATTTTAACAATATAAATTCTTCCAATCCATGCATGGAATATGTTTCCATTGGTTTCTGTTGTCTTCAATTTCTTTCATCAGAGTCTTAGAGTTTTCAGAATATAGGTTTCTCAACTCCTAGATTAAACTTATTCCTAAGTATTTTATTAATAATTTTTGTTCCAACTCTGTGAAAAATGCTGGTAGAATTTTGATCAGGTTGGCATTGAAAGTACCCCTGATGAATATGGATGCTAAGATTCTCAAAAGATCCTAGCTAATATGATCAAACAGCACATTAAAAAGATTATCCACCATGACCAGGTGGAATTTATCCATGGGATTCAAGGGTGGTTCGACATTTGTAAATCAATCACTGTGAGAGAACAAATCAGTAAGAGAAGAGGGAAGAACCACATGGTCTTCTCAATTGATATAGAAAAAGCATTTGACAAGATACAGCATTGGTTCCTGATTAAAACGATTCGAAGTATAGGGCTAGAGGGAACATCCCTCAACTTCATAAAATCTATCTATGAAAAACCCATCCTCAATGGGGAAAAAGCTGACAACCTTCCCTTTGAGATCAGGAACACAACAAGGATGCCCACTCTCACCACTCTTGTTCAATACAGTACTAGAAGTCCTAGCAACAGCAATCAGACAACAAAAAGAAATAAAAAGTATTCAAATTAGCAATGAAGACGTCAAACTCTCTTTGCAGGTTTTCACCATTGAGTATGATGTTAGCTGTGAGTTTGTCATATATGGCCTTTATTGTGTTGAAGTATTTTCCTTCTAAACCTACATTGTGGAGAGTTTCTATCACGAATGGATTTGCATTTTGTCAAATGATTTTTTTTTCTGCATCTATGGAGATGATTATATTGTTTTTATCCTCTCCCTATAAATGTGATGTATCATGCTGATAGATTTGTGAATATTGAAACATCTTTGCATTCTTGGAATGAATCCCATTTGGTCATGGTGAATAATCCTTTTAATATATTATTGAATTTGTTTTGCTAGTATTTTGTTGAAGGTGTTTGCATCTACATTCTTCAGGGCTGTTGGCTAATAATCCTTTTTTTGCAGTGTTTGTCTGATATTGGTACCATGATAATGCTGTCCTCATAGAACAAATTGGGACATCTTCCTTCCTCTTCTATTTTTCAGAATAGTTTGAGAAGAATAGGTATTAGCTCTTCTTTAATTGTTTGGTAGAATTACTAGTGAAGGCTTCAAGTTGTAGACTTTTTTTTTTTTTGTTGAGAGTTTTTAAATTATTGATTCAATTATGTTACTAGTAATGAGTCTGCTCAAATTTTTTATTTCTTCCTGATTCAGTTTTGAAAATAATACTTCTAGAAATCGTTCCTTTTCTTATAGATTGTCTAGGTGACTGGCATATAGTTTTTTTGCAGCAGTCTCCTATATTACTTTGTATTTCTGAGGTGTCAGTTTGTTCTCTTTCGTTTCTTTTTTTTTCCCTTCCCCCCATCCCCGCCTTTCATTTCTGATATTGAGTCCCTTCTCCTTTTTCTTGGTGACTCTGGCTAACGGTTTATCAATTTTGTTGATCTTTTCAAAGAACCAGCTCTTGATTTCACTGATCTTTTCTATTGGTAATTTTTTTTTCTTAGTCTCAATTTATTTCTGCTCTGATATTCATTCTTTCTGATTTGAGGCTTTTTTTTTCTTTTTCTACTTCTGTTAGGTGTAAGGTTAGATTGTTTGAGATTTTTCCTGTTTGTTGAGGTAGGTTTATATTGCTTTAAACTTTCCTCTTAAAACTGTGTTAGCTGCATCCCCAAGATTTGGGACCATTGTGCTCCCATTTTCATTTGTCTCTATGTATTGTTTTTACTTCCTCTTTGATTTTTTTTCATTAAGGTTTTGTAACATGTTGTTTAGCTTCCATATGTTTGTGTTTTTCTATTTTTTTTCTTAAAATTTATTTCTAGTTTCATACCATTGTGGTAAAAAACTGTGTTTTTGAAATCATGATTTCAGTCTTCTTATATTTATTGAGACTTGCTTTGTGACCTTACATGTGATCTGTTTTGAAGAATGATCCATGTGCTGTTGAAAAGAATAGATATTCTGCTCTTTGGGGATGGAATATTATATATATATATATATATATATATATATATATATATATATATAAAATCAACAAGTATACTGTGGTTTTGAATGATACATTAAACCAGATGGAATTTACAGATTTTATACACACACACACACATTACTTGTTGTTTACTTGTTGATTTTCTGTCTGGATGATGTAAGCAGGATGTTAAAGTCCCCTGATGTCGTTTTGCTGTCAGTTTCTCACTTTATTTCTGTTAATAGTTCCTTTGTACATTTAAGTATGCCTCTCTTGGATGCACAGATATTTAAAATTATTATATAATTTTGTTGAATTGATCTCTTTATCATTTTGTAATGTCTTTGTTTCTTCTTACAGTCTTTGTTTCAAAGTCTGTCTTGTCTGAGTATTGCTATCCCAGCTTCCACCCCCCCCCCCCCCGCCCCGCCACTTTTATTTACACAGAATATGTTTTTCCTCCTGTTACTTTCAGTTTGTAAGTCTCCTGTGGACAGCATTTAGATGGGTCTTTTTAAAAATTTTTAAGTTCATCTGGTCATCCTATACCTTTTGATTCAAGCATTTAGTCCATTACATTTAAAGTAATTATTTAATGGTATACATTTTTTGCCATTTTTTTCATTGTTTTCTGATTGTTCTTTAGTTCTCATCACCCATGGTTTGATAACTCTTTTTGTGTTATGCTTGAATTCCTTTCTCTTTATATTTTGTGTATCTATTGTAGGTTTTAGATTTTTGGCTATATGGCTCATATGTAGCATTCTATATATGTAGCAGTTTACCTTAAGTTGATGGTTACTTAAATTTGAGCATGTTCTAGAAGCAAGAAATTTTTACTCCTCCCTCCACATTTTGTATATATGATGTCATATTTTACCTCTTTTTGTTTTGTGTACTCTTGGCTCATTTCTATAGATCTAATAGATTTTACTACTTATGTGTTTTAACCACCATACTGGCTTTATAAGTGATTTATCTATATACTTACTATATATTTGCTCTTACCAATAAAATACTTTTCTTTATATATTTACTATATAAATAAAATATAATTTATATGTAAATAAATATATATGTAAATAATAATATAGTAAATCTAATATATATTTGCTCTTACCAGTTAAATATTTTTCTTCAGGCTATGGTCTTCTCTTTTCAGTAAAAGAATTTCCCTTACCATTTCTTATAAGGCTGGTTTATTGGTGATAAACTCCTTTAATATCTGTTTGTCTGGGAAACTCTATTTCTCCTTCAAGTCTGAGTGATAACCTTGCCAGCTAAAGTATTCTTGGTTGTAATTTTTTAGGTTTGTTTGTGGTGTTCTTGTTGTTGTTGTTTTGGTTTTTGGTTTTTTGGGTTTTGTTCCCCTTTCAGCACTTTTAATGTACAATGCCTTCCCGTCTGGCCTGCAAAGTTTCTGCTGAAGAAAACAGCTAATAGTATTATAGAGTTCCCTTTGTATGTCATTGTTTTCTTTTCTCTTACAGCTTTTTAAATTCCCTTTTTATCTTTAGTTTTTGCCACTTTGAATAGTATGTGTCATGGTATGGACCTCCTTGGGTTCATCTTGTTTGGAGCTTTCTGTGTTTCTGGCCATAGATGTCTGTTTCCTTCCCCAGATTAGGGAAATTTCAGCTATTTATATTCAAACGTGTTTTCTGCCCTCTTGTCTCTCTTTTCTCTTTCTGACATGCCCCTGTGAGTATGTTGTTATGCTTGATATTGTCAGCGACATCCCTTAGCCTATTCTCATTTTTTATCATTCTGTTTCCTTTTTGCTGTTCAGCTTGGTTGCTTACTATTACACTGTCTTCCAGATCACTGACCCATTCTTCTGCATCTTCTGACCTCCTGGTGCTTCCATCTAGTGTATTTTTCATTTCAGTTATTGTATCCTGCCGCTCTAATTGGTTCTTTTTTAATATATATTTACCTCTCTGTTGAAGTTCTCACTGTATTCATGCACTCCTAAAGTTTTATGACCATTGTTTTAAACTCTTTTTATTTTATTTTATTTTACTTTATTTTACTTATTTGACAGAGATCACAAGTAGGCAGAGAAGTAAGCAGAGGCAGAGGAGAAAGCAGGTCCCTGCTGAGCAGAGAGCCCAATGAGGGGCTCCATCCCAGGACTCTGGAATCATGACCTGAGTCCAAGGCAGAGGCTTTAACTGACTGAGCCACCCAAGGGCCCCTGTTTTTAAACTCTTTATTGGGCACATTGCTTACAACTGTTTTGTTTCTCTCTTTTTCTGTGGTTTTGTCTTTTTTTTTATTTAGGACCTGCTCCTCTGTCTCTTCTTTTTGTCTCACTCTCTGTATTTGTTGCTATGTATTAAGTAGGTCAGCTACATTGCCTGGTCTTGAAAGTAGTGGTCTTGTGTAGTAGAAGTCCTGTCACACCCTGTAATGCAATAATCCCTGTTCACCAGGGGTATCCTCTGTGTGGGCTGTGTGTACGCTCCCCCTATGGCTGATCCATGCTTGCTATGGGCATATAGGTGGGTGGGGCTGGTCTTCAGCTCAGCTGGCTGCAATGACTGTCTTTGCCCACTGTGAGCACACTGGGCAGGGCTTGTGCCCTGTGCTGCAGGAGACCTTGTGCATCTATCTTGGAACTTGTTGGTGGGTGGCGTCAGTGCTCAGCCTGGCTATCTGCATTTAGCCTCTGTGACAGCTGCAGGCTCACTGAAGGGCAGGGCTTGTTCCCTGTGCAGGCAGCTAAGACGCTTAGTTGCAGGAACTGTGGATGTGCTATTGTAGGGGGTTAACTGCCCCTACACAGAGGGTTGGAGTCACTTTGGAGGGCTGCCTCCAAATCCCCCCCCTGGGGATTTGCCTGGGGTAAAACTGGGGTTGCCTGCCAGTGTGGTAGGCAGGAAGGTGGGTGCCTGCTGCAGCAAGCAGACTAGGTGAGGCAAGTCTGCAGGGGAAGAGTGGCTCCAACAAGCATATAGTGATCCAGACTCGGGGGGAGAAGGAAAATGGTGTCTGCCAGCATTTTTGTTCCTAGAGAAATCTATAGATTCCTGCCACTCAGACACATGTCCTAAAATTAATCAGGAAATCTCTTTTACTCTTACCGCAAGAGCTTTTCAAATTGCTGTCCTGTGCTGTATCTGAGACTGAGTTATTTAGCAAGCTGGACCTTAAAGGATAGAGGTTTGGTTTTCTGTTGCCCTCCAGCTCTCCTGGAGTTAAGCACCACTGATTTTCAAAGCTAGGTATTATGGGCACTTGTGTTCCCAGTGCAGGTCCCCAAAACCACAGGTAGTGGGTGTGGAGTCTGATCTTCTTGCTTAACTCTGCCTGTGATGTCCCTCCCATTAGCGGTTAGTTGTACTGGTGGTTTGGTTCCTGACAACGTCTCTGTGCCTCCTACCATTTTTGATGTATCCTTCTTTTAATGACTAGACATGAAAGATCTATTCTGCATCCTCAGGTCTTTTTTCACAGTTGCAATACATACCTTGGTGTATCCATGGGATGAGATGAACTTAGGAAACTTTTCCTCCAACCTTTAAACTTACTTTCTCATAAAATATCACCGAGAGTTTTTCACTATCTTGAGGAGAAAATGAAGACTTCTCAGGTGTGTGAGACTCTAGGACCAAGCTGTCTTTCACTCATCCTCCATGCTCCCTCTTACTTTCCCATGACCATGGCAGTTAAGTGCAGCCACTGTTGAGGAAGTACTAGGGGCAAGTCTTGTGCTTCAACCTTTCCCATACTACTGATTAAATTTTCAAACAGCCCCATGGAGGGGACACAAGAGTTGGGCCTAGAACCAAGCCTTCTCCGCGACTCGGAAGGCCTGTTCTTCACCACTACACCATTCTGTCTCAGAACATGTGGTTTCTCCCTGACTTCTCCTAGTACCCTACCCATCACCATCTCTGTGGTTTTGCCCTTGTTCAAGTTGTAATTTGAAATTCTTTCCCTCTTGCAACCTGTTAAAATCCCACCCATATTTCAAACCTGTATTATTCATTGTTATATTCACTAAAAAAACCCAAAAAACAAAAAAATTTAGGGTTTCTTTTTAAATTTAAAATGTTTTATTGTGAAACAAATCATTAAGTATTTTATAGGTTAAAAAAGAACTACCAAAAAAGTATGTGTTACACCTGGTTAATTTTTTGTTAATGTTGATATATTTGCTCAAGATATTTTTATTAAAAAATAACAAATTTGGTTAAGGTCCCTCTAAATTCTTCTTTCCTGCCTATCTGAGAACATATCCTGAATTTGGTTTTTATTATTGCCAGGCATGTTTATATACACTCAATATGGAAGCATACTTAATGGAGAACACTGAATAAGTTTTGCACATAATCATGCCATTCTGCAAATTTTTCTTCACTAAACATTGGAACTTTGAAATAAGTTTTTCTATACTAATACATGTAACTCTGGTATACTCATTTTAATTTTCAATATTACATTTTATACATACTTTCCTGTTTACATTTTTCCTTTTTTATGTGTTATGTTGTAATCATTAGTTTTTGATGTAGTGTTCCAAGATTCATTGTTGACGTATAACACCCAATGCTCCGTGCAATACATGCCCTCCTTAATACCCACCACCGGCTCACCTAGCCCCCCCACCCCACCCCTCTGAAATCCTCTAGTTTGTTTCTTGGAGGTAACAGTTTCTCATATTTCATCTCCCCCTCTGATTTTCTCCCTTAGCTTTTCCTTTTATTCTCCTAATATCCTCCATGTTATTCCTTATGTTTCACAAGTGAAACCATATGATAATTGACTTTCTCTGCTTGACTTATTTCACTCAGCATAATCTCCTCCAGTCCCATCCATGTTGATGCAAAAGTTGGGTATTCATCCTTTCTGATGGCTGAGTAACATTCCACTATATATATATATATATATTGACCACTATATATATATATTGACCACATCTTCTCTATCCATTCATCTGTGAAAGGGCATCTCGGGTCTTTCTGCAGTTTAGCTATTGTGGGCATTGCTGCTATGAACATTGGGGTACATGTGGGTCTTTTTTTCACTACATCAGTGTCTTTGGGGTAAATACCCAGTAGCACAATTGCCAGCTCACAAGGTAGCTCTATTTTTTATCTTTTGAGGAATCTCCACACTGTTTTCCGAAGTGTCCACACCAACTTGCATTCCCACCAACAGTGTAAGAGGGTTCCCCTTTCTCCACATCCTTTCCAACACTTGTTGTTTATTGTCTTAATTTTGGCCATTCTAACTGGTGTAAGGTGGTATCTCAATGTGGTTTTGATTTGAATTTCCCTGATGACTAATGATGATGAACATTTTTTCATGTGTATGTTAGTCACTTGTATTTCCTCATTGGAGAAGTGTCTGTTCGTATCTTCTGTCCATTTTTGGACTTATCTGTTTTTTGGGTATTGAGTTTGAGGCGTTCTTTATACATCTTGGATATCAGCCCTGTGTCTGTAGTGTCATTTGCAAATATTTTCTCCTGTTGCCTCTTCATTTTGTTGAGTATTTGTTTTACTGTGCAGAAACTTTTTATCTTGGTGAAGTCCCAAAAGTTCATTTTCACTTTTGTTTCCCTTGCCTTTGGGGATGTGTTCACGTTTTTTTGTTAATGCAAACTTAGATTGCTTCTAATAAATACAATAAATACTCTTATACATGCATAAATACATGCATAAATGTATACATGCGTAAATAGTTCTAATCTGCAATATTGTCACAGAGGAATCACTTCATTGAAGGGTATACACTACTGTGAACTTCTAGTTCTTGTTAAATCCAAGGTGGTTGTACATATTTATACTCCCACCAGTAAAGGGTGAGCGTTCCATTCTTCATCTCCTGGGCAACACTTGTTATTTTGAACCTTTTAGTATTTGCCAATCTGTTGGAATAACATAGTGTACATTTTTGGTGGTGTTGTTCCCTAATAATTAATGAATTTGATCTTTTTTCTGTGCATTTATCAGCCATTGGTTTTTCCTCTTTCAGGAATTTTCAATCCCTTTTTCCAATTTTCTTTTGGTTGTGTATAAAAGTGTCACTCATTGTTATTACAAACACATTCTAACCACTAATTCTTGGCTATATATAAATACCTCCTCCAAGTTTGTGGTTTATCTTCCAATTTGTTTAGAGGTCTTGGCCACCTAAAAGATTTAAATTTTAATGCAAATTTATTTTTTAAATGTTCTGTTTGTCAAAAAATTATTCTTGTATTTACCATGTCCTTCTGCATTCTGTACTAAGGTTTGGCTTTTCATAATTAGGTCTTTCATCCACTTGGAAGTCATTTGTGTAGGGGACAAGGTGAGATCTAATTTTATTTCCAGTTGATTTTCTTCTTCAGGACCACTTGTCAAATAATCTATTCTCTTTCTACTACTTTTTATGCAACTTTTGTTATAATGTAAGTTTTCATATATGATGGATCTGCCTCTGTGCTATATTTCTGATAAAATCATCTATTTATCTTGCATCAAAGTCACACTGTCTTACTGACTAAATTAGGTTAGCAAGACTTATCATATTTGTCCAGACCTTTACATCTGTTCATTCAATGAAATTAATCCCTTTGTATGTTTTTATTGTAAATTCATTTAATGTTCCAATTTAATTTTTAGGACAATCACTTGAATTGTAATATTCTCTCCACCCATGAATATGATTTATCTTTAAATTTAACACCCTTTATTTCTATTTCAGTAGTGTTGTACTTTCTTCACAAAGACCCTGCATATTTTTTGGTTATTTTATACATAATATTTTTTAATTATTACTCCTAATTTGCTTAAGAATCCAGCTATACTGGCCAATGGGCAATGTGTGAAATTAACAAGTTCCTCTTTTAGGTGAAAGCTTTTAAAAGAAAAAAGTGTAATTCACTTAAGTCACATGGCCACCCCCCATGTTTCCAGAAGGAAGAGAATCAAAATATTAAATTATATTTAATGTAATTATTAAATATTAATGTTATTAAATATTATTAAATATTAAAGTATTATTTCATAATGAAGTTAGGAGTGTTTCTTTTATACTGCTGGGGAAAAGTATATGGTTTGAGACTGCACCTTCAGGAAAACTTACCTGAAACCCATTCAAATCTCATGCATTTTGAAAGGAAAGTAGTTGGAAAATTTTATATTCATTTGTGTTAATTACCAGAGGCCCAGTTTTCTTTTTTTCTCATTAAATCTATTTGATCTTAGCATTTTCTATGACAATGCCCATTACATCCAAATTTGAAGATTAATGCCCTAAATTATTCAAGCCATTTCTAATGATTTCTAGAAATATCTAATAGTCTTTCCTTTTACGATAAATCTTAACAGTTTTAACCGTTTTACTGGTCTTTTAAAAAATAGCTTTTGGTGCTTTGGTGAGTGCTGTGAAGTGTGTAAACCTGGCAATTCACAGACCTGTACCCCTGGGGATAAAAATATATGTTTATAAAAAATAAAAAATTAAAAAAAATAGCTTTTGTTGATATGCTCTACTGTTTCTTTTATGTCATTAATTCTTTAGATCTTTTTTAGCTTATTGATTTGAAAGCTTAGCGTTCTAATCTTTGGTTTTTCTTTCATATTAAAGATTTTATTGATTCTCTTGGAATGCTTTGCTGCAATTCATTTTGATGTGTAATATAGATAATAGTTTTTACATATGGTATATGCAATCATATACATCTTGATAGTATTTTCATTATGACCTAAATTCTATCACGATTTTTCCTTTGGTCAACACATTATTTAGCAATAAATATTTTTGAAAAAAAAAAACTTTTATTAGGGGATAGTTTTTAATTGACCACTTTTTCTGTTTGATTTTTATTGTTTCATTAAAGTATCCTTGACATATAATACTATATTAATTTCTGGTGTACAACAGTAGTGATTCAGCAATTATGACCAGCATTTCATAATGTATATAAATATAGTTAGCATCTTTTGACTTCTAATATAATGTCATAAAACATGGTCTGTAAAATTCTGATATTTGGTTTTCATTTTCATTTTGTACCCTAAAATATCAATATTCAGAAATGAACCATGTATAATTGAAGGAATTAGAGTACAAAGTTAGTGTATACCCATTAGATCAAGCTATTGATTATGTTATTCAAATTTTCTTTAACCTTACTATTTTTTTGTTTGCTTTAATTTACTGTGAAGTATTATTCTTTGGTAGTTAAGAGTGCAGACTGGTTCCAAACCTGTGTTTACTGTTTAGAAGCTGAGACTTTGGGCAATTTATTTAACCCTTATATGCCTCAAGTTCCTTATATACAAAGTGAATTGAATAATAACATCTAGCATGAAGTTATTTAAAGTGATTGATACATATAATTATAAAAATAATTACAAAGTTTGTGGTACTTGTTATGGCATCCCTAGAAAAGGATTGCAAATGGATCTATTAAATGTCTCATTAATTCAGAACATATCTGATCCCCCTGTTTTAGTGCCTTTCATTTCTCACTGTTTGCTGACAGTTGTTTTTTTTATTATATCTGTTAGATCCTTTTAATGCACCGGGACATAATTTATCTGTCTCAAGGAAGGGCACTTACCATTCTACCAATTACTCAGGATATCCGGATGTTGTCCTTGTCAATGTGCTAATCAATAACCAGAACCTGCATTACTTTCTCAGTTCTTAAATCCATCCACTTTGTTTTCTGTTCCCTAATCCAGAATGCTATCATTCCTGGACCGGAGTTGTATTTGTATCCATGTTTCACCTACCCATCCAAAAATTATTAAATAAATACTGTGGGACTAACACTTTTCAGGGGACACTGGATATAAAGGGGACAGAGATTGTGTCACTGCCCTGATAGCATTTATAACATAGTGTGGGAAGTAGCTATCCATCGAACACCCTCACAGTGGGATGCAACACTATCTCAATAACAGGAGCACTGAAGGAAAAGTTTCATAGCATTGTGAGTGAGGCCCTTTGGAGAATTTTTTCCTCTCTTCCCCTAGACTGGAAGTCAAAGAGAATGTCGGTGAGAACTAAGAAGGGTGTTAAGAAGGAATGCTTGAGTTTACGAGTCATTAACATTGATGATGCAGTTCCAGTGTTTTTCTGGGTTTACATTATGTTCTATTATAAGCTTAGTTTTCTATATTTAAGAAAACACACACTCGACGGAGATATCTGAAATAGCTTTGGATACATTGCCTCACTTGAGGTGTGCCGAGGTGACAACAGGACTCCTAGTCTCCCTGGTACAGTGGCCATAACAATACATGGTAATGACTGTTTATATGTCAGTCTCTTCCAATAGGCTGGAATCCTCTGAAGACAGGGATGTGCCTAAACACCTGTTTCACACACCAAAACCGTGCAGTGCAGCTGGTGGACCCTAAATAAAAGTGTCTGAAAGAATGCGCAGGCTGGAAAGAACAGACGTTTGGACTCCTTTTTCAGTAGCTCATTGAATGTGAATGTCCTGAGGATGATGAAGGGGGAGAAAAAAAACAGCAAGAGCTTGGATGCCCCACCAAAGATATGCTTTCAAGTAGAGAGGTTGTTTCACCCTTCAGCATTGTTTAATTTCATTCATGAATGAACAAAAGAACTAGGAGCTTCAGATCTTACTTACTCCCATTCCAAAGTATACCTGGTTTTCCATTTGTTCAAATGATTCTTTAATGTGAAACCCTCCGTGCAACTTCCAAACAGTGCCAATTATTTTCTGAACAGCAACGAGTCAATGAGCCAAATTAAGTGTCTTTTCTTATCATACTCTAATTAAAATTCTTCCTAGTAGGTAAAGTTTCTTAGCACAACATTAAAATATTACTCTATAATTCAAGGTCATGTTTGCACTGAACAAATTAGCTTAATTCAAGTATTACATTGATTAGGATATTGAGTATACACCCAAATGTTCCTAGTGCTTGGAATGTCCGTGGAATGGCTGACTAAACTTTGGATACTGGCATTTTAAAAAAAAAAAAGCAACCAAACCTCTGTAGTCTTAAGTTATGGAGTGAACTCCAGAGTATGTCTCTCTCTCTCTCCCTCCATATATATATATATATATATATGTGTGTGTGTGTGTGTGTGTGTGTATATATATATACACACACATCCATCAGCGATTATTTGAAACATGAAGAAGGAAGCACTTCTTAACCAAAAATTGGAGAAAATTCCAGACATTCTAGAGAGTGAGGAGTTGTTTAGCATTTAAAGGGATTCTAAAATACTACAGGAATACAAACTGGTTCACAGACAGTAATTGGAAATGCAATGGATAATCTTCATTAGCCATATATTGTTTGGTATGTCTCCCTTATTTTGCAGTACTTTGTACTTAATACACAGAGTGTTCAGCTTCTTCAGGTCATAAGAAAATAAATGCAAGTCCCACATACCGGTCAGTATTGGTTCAAGAATATTAATGTAATTTATAATTTTTAGGCCAAGCAATCTTTGGGAAAAGAAAAGTCAGAAAATAAATGAGGG
Source organism: Neogale vison (assembly GCF_020171115.1). Classification (NCBI taxonomy): domain Eukaryota; kingdom Metazoa; phylum Chordata; class Mammalia; order Carnivora; family Mustelidae; genus Neogale; species Neogale vison. The sequence goes on from NC_058097.1 coordinate 136,748,984, forward strand.
TTCATTTGGCTTCATCTTTTAGTGGCGTCACAAGATGTTGACTCTGCTTTCTTGCCTAGGTCTGTCACTCCCTTCAGATCCCTCTAAGATAAACGTCTGCAAAAGAAAGAACAATTCTTGTAAAAAGCCAGCCAGACTTCGCTCTGAGCATACAAGCTCTGCCAGTTATAGCCAGAGGTTTCTTTCTGTGTCATCCTTACTCAACTGAAGGTGTCTGACTGATGCACTGTAGTCCATTATAAGCAAACTGTAAGTACCAAATATTTGGTGTAACTATGCAGGCCTATAAATCAATACAGCATTGTGAGTGTATTCCACTCAGCATTGTTGCTCAGGATATAGTTTACTTTCTCAAAGTTGTCTGTCAAGTCTCCACAGAGAAAGACCCAGTAACTTACAGGTCTACTCAGTCTTTGCCAGCTCTCTACAAGAATGCCAGCTCTCAAAGAGAATGTTTCAATTATTCAATGTCATGTTTTATTTCTTCCAGGCTGAAAGGCACCCTCAAAGCAGAAGAAAGTGAACTCACATGATGGTATACCAGCTCCAAGAGTCTGTAGGACAGCCTGGCCTCCCATTCCATGCAGTTTGCTTGGGCAGAATTGAACCAAGAAATGAAAGATCACCTGTACAGAAGAACACACACATTTTGGTAAAACTTTCAAAATGCTTGTGGGGAAATGCTTGGATATGGGCTATTTTGACAAACTGTAGAATTAAACTTACTGAATCTTACTGAATTCTCTCCCAGTATAAACTTCTCCAGTGTCAGTTGTCCTAAAGCTTACTTGACAAGAAAAGCAATCAAGACAAGAGGATTATGACCTCAAGCAATAGTTTTCATATACAGTTCTACAAGAAATCAGGAGGAAAAAAGTTTAAGTTTGTCCACTTTTAAAATGGACTATAAAAAGAAAATTTTGTTTGGTTTATGTTTTGCATGTATTAGAAAGAGGAAGAAAAAGCATTCAATCAGGGAAATAGAGGCTAGCCCATGTTCTTTCTGAGTCCACTAGGGTGACCTCTGCATATGTTAGCATACAGCCTTAGGTTCCTTGTCTTTGTGGACTCCTGAAACCACAGAGCCGCATCCCTGGGTGGTCTGATACTTCATCACTGTGTTCCTGGTGAGTCTACAAGGTAGGATCTACCTTGGCCCTGGGGTACAAATGATCAGCCATCCCAAATACTGGATGTATATCTGTATGGCTTGCTCTAGAGAACATTCATAAGAAAGTAACATTCTTCTGGAGTACTGAGTGGGAATGTATAACAGTATCCATCTCCTAAGAATAAGAGAAGAAGGAATCTTGATTTAATGCCCCAAATCAGAAAAGCTTAGAAGTATATATTTCAGCATTGTCACAGACTTGAATTTGGTAAGGAGAATTAATGTAAGAGAGAAAAATTCAACACCATGATGAGTAAGCAACACTGAAATTAATCGAAAGAAATGTACAAAACAAAAACATGCATCATACATAACACAATGTTTTGCTAGAAGAATTATTTTATGACATTCATGAAATGGAAACAAAGTAATAAAAATGTTTCCTCAAAATATTTTAAGGCTGCCTCAAATTTTGGTTTTAAATCTGTATTTAGCTCAATTTGCTGATATCTACAAAGCAGTGTGGCTCAATTTGCAGTATCTTAAACCTTTATACTTTGGGCAACTCCTAATATGGATAAGCACTGATCTGGGCCCTTTAGGGTATATATATTGAATAATAATACAAATAAATAATAATAGCCAATGCTTACTGAGAACTGACCATGTGCTAACAGTTTTAAGCACCTGACCCTCACAACAATTCTAGGAGATGGAGACTCGTATCATTTGTGAAAGAGATTCCAAAGTGAAGTAAGTATTGCCAAAAGAATCTTTCAAAATAGGGCCAGGAAGACACTGATGAAGCAGGGTCTGTGCATATCTACTGTTTCAATTTTTAGAAAACTAAGAACTCTTACCTCCACTTTTGTCACTTGCACCTGGACCACTTCCTCCAACACATCTTTCTCCTTTGGACTGGAATAAAGATAACATACTAACTACTAGCTAAACGGCTAGTACTGTATTAGATAGTTAACCTCTGGCAGCACTAACCATAATTTTTTCAAAACAAGTTATGTAACCTTGTGAGTTTTGCCTTTATAAACCTGTACTCCCTGTTTCCAAGTCAGAGCACACTTGATTTCAGCTGACTTTGTAACTCTGTGTCTTCTGGGTTGCAATTCCCAAGACCTTAAAGAAATTTTCTTGATTGCTTTACAGCCTCACGTTGTTCTCAATCAACACAACCTGGCCTAGTTGGAAGGACCCCAAAGTGCCTGACCTCCATCTGCAGCACAGCTGTGATTTGGGTAAGATACCTGCAAGAGCCCACCGTGCCCTGTCATCCCCTCTGTGGCTTTGGGTCTGGTGGTAAGTCCTCTGGATTCCAAATATGACTTGCTTGAATGTGGGTGCCCTCTGTTGGCAGCTTCAATCCTCACTCATTTCTGAGAATTCTGACAGAATTCACTCATTCTGAATGGAGTCCTTGAGTAGTACTCCATTATGGGAAATAATAATTCTCAGTGGACTTCTGATAATCCGCCTCCTGCTGGAGCTCCTATAGGATTTCTCTCTAGGAGTATGTTCCTTCTTGCTAAAAAATTTTTCTCCAGTGGACCCATAGTATCTGGGATGATTTAAAACTTCATTGACCAAAATGGGACACTTTTCATATCACAAATCTAGTTTTTACCTGCATGCATGATTGGAAACCAAACAAAATGATTAGAAAGCTTATTTTCATTGGTATCTGCTTCCAAAAGAATGACTAAAAACCTGGTTTCCCTCCAGGCAGTTAACCCCAAACTTAAAGAAGGTAATCTGGACCTTTCCAAGGGGTTCTCAGACTTAGAAAAATCTGCTTTCCCTAACACCACCTGCTCCACCCGTGCAACCTAGTTTAGCTGAACTCCCCAGTCAATATAAACAATGTAGTGGTTTCTCTGGATCCTCCAGTCATCCAGGTTCCTTTTAAAGTTAGATATCATGAAGGATGCTGAAAGGACTTCAATAGTCACCTATGCTCCTTGGACCAAGGCAGAACTAGAAGCACTTACTAAGGACTTCCCAGTGCCCTTGAAGACTCTATAGGATTTGCTAAGGAATTTATTTATTTGTACCTATTAACCTGGTTATTCTGACCTTTATCAATTTATCCACATGCTTGGAAAGGAGGGTCACGTGAGGGAGTGGATGGAAAAAAGATGGACAAAGCCTTGATGATTTTCCTAAGCAAAAAGCTACAGATGAAGCAGAGCTTTTACACTAGCTAAATTTTACATAGAAGTATTCCTGAGATTTTTTTTTTCCAAAGACTATAGATTGGAGAAAATTTAACTATATATTCAATGGCCAAATGACTTTTATTATTATGACGATGTTAGACTGGGGGAAAAAATACTCTGGTACTGACAAAATTGAACATGAAACTTGTTATTTAACTCTAGCTTTGAGATGACAAAAATAGCTTAAACAGCCTAAGAGTGCTCTCATCTCTAAGAACATAAAGAAATGGGGAAACCATGTTCATATCAGAATCGGGCAATTCCAAGGACAAAAGAGGTATCTTCCACTACTTCTACCCAACACCTTACAGAAAAAAGATCTTATTGGGATTGAGGTGACTTCAGCTCTTAAAGACACAGGAGCAACACTGTCAGTTTTAAACCCCACTAGAGTCTCTTTCCCCCTTCAGAGTACAGAAACACTGTAAGTGGTGGATATCAGAATACACCATGCCAGTTTTGAATTCTTACCTATCACTCCCTTACAAGGTGCTCATGAATTCCTTCTGGTCCCTACAACCCCTATTCACCTGTTGGGCCATGATTTTCTTGAGATTTATGAGGCATTCATCATCAGGGAAATGCAAATCAAAACCACAATGAGATATCACCTCCTAGCTGTCAGAGTGGCTAAATCAACAACACAAGAAACAGTGTTGGCAAGGATGTGGAGGGAAAGGAACTGCTGTGCACTGTTGGTGGGAATGCAAACTGGTGCAAATTAGTAATAAAACTACCCTATGACCCAGGTATTCCACTATAGGGTATTTACCCAAAGAAAACAAAAACACTAATGCAAAAAGATGTTTTCCAGTATTATTTATAATAGCCAAGATAGGGGAATAGCCCAAGTACCCAACCATAGACAGATAAATAAGCAATACATATACACACAATAGAATACTAGCCCTTAAAACAAAATGAGATCTTTCCATTTGCAATGACATGGATGGACCCAGAGGATATAATGCGAAGTGAAATAAGTCAGAGAAAGGCAAATACCATATGATTTCACTCACATGTGGAATTCAAATGAACAAAGAAAAAACAAGACTGACATAGAAACAGACTATCACATACATAGAAGAAAATGATGGTTCCCAGAGGGGAAATGAATGGGCGGATAAATGAAATCAAGGAGATGAAGAGTACATTTGTCTTACTGAACACTGAGAAATCTATAAGTTGTTGAATCATACTGTACACCTGAAACTAATATAATACTGCTAATTATACCTCAGTAAAAAATAACATTTTCTTAGTTTATAAGTCTATTCTTGATAAGAAATTATAAACAAGGTTATTGTTAATATAATACTGTTAATATAATCTGTTTGGGTAACAAAAATTCTGTGTCTTTGTAAAAGCCACATCTTTGATTACTTAAAAATAAAAAAGAGTCTTCTCTATTCAAAAAGTGCCAAGGCTTTTGCAGCTATATCTGTCCTTGAAATATTTTTGTCATTTTATTGAGGTAGACACTTAAGTCACCAAGTGTCACAAAACTTACAATATTTTTGACAAACTCTTCAAAATTAAATTGTAAAGGGAGTCTTTTTTGCTCTGCAAGAATGCTCAACTCCCTTTATGTTGTATTTGCATAGGCATACGTTAAGTATTCCAGAGATTCTATGAAATTCCTAAAATTCTGACCTAAGTTTAATGACAATCTTTTCTCCTTGTAGCAGTATGCCCAATGCTCCTAATTACTTTGATCCACAGCCGATAAAAAGGGACACACTTCAATTTTGCAGAAGCCTCTTCAAATCCATAGAGACTAATCATACTTTGGTAGCATGCTGTAGAAGTAGGAAGACTGTGAATATCAACATCTTTAACCTGGAGACACCGTGCTCTAGAAGACACCTGCACAGAGATTCTCTGCAGCCTCACTGGAAGGGACCAAACCAGGTATTGCCAACCAACCTGTGCACCATTCAGTTAAAATACACTGATTCATGGTTTCAGGTCTGTTATTTTTTAAAAAGGCTCCAACATCCAAGCTGACTACTAAATCACCTGGAGACCTCAAACTGACTGTACTCTGGAGGAAGCAGCAGATGTCATCTGAGTAGATCGCTTTCCTAAGAGTCAAAACCAGGCCATTACGATACCACTTGCATATTTGCCCAAAATGTGATGAAAACTTTTAAGCTGAGATCTTCATTCTACTGTTAATCTCGGTAGGAATTCATATGATCTTTGCTGTCTGACACTCAGTAGCACTTCTTCACCCATGGTAACCAAATCTCAAAAGTTTCTGCATATCTGTTGGTCCCTTCTTTCCTTTATGTTCATCAATGTGTATATATGTATATGTGTTTATACATGTGTATGCACACATATTCCAAGAGGAATACTAACAGACTAATACCTCACAAGTAGAACTAGAAACCACTAAGTTACTCAAACTAGTTGGATTCTTAAAGGGACATATGAGCTGCTAACCTTAAAAGCATTGGTTATCTTAGCAGCAAAAATGGGTTTATTCAAGAATAACCAAAGAATTGCAATTTGGGACAAGCAAGCTAAGGCAAAATCATAGGGCAAATTAAGTTCCATAAACTCAGCAGAGAAATGTTATTTTATGGAGAAGGAGGAAGTGGGGAGGGGTTGTTTTGAATAAAAGTCCTTTGGAGAAAAGCAAGGGTACAGGGTGATAAGAGTTTTTCATTGGCTGAGTTGTAGGGGTAGTTGATTTCCCACAGGAGATGCATTGTACATTGTTCCCCATTGGGGCCTGTAACTGATAATTCTTTCCTGTTGTGCATTCTTCTATTGGGGGCCCGCAGTTGATAATTCCTCCTCTAAATGGCATTGAGTGACATGGTTCCCACTTCTAGTCTCTCAAGTCCACTTTAGTGAGGGTATCCCTTTTTTTTTTTTTTAGTGCAAAATTTTTTTTTCCAATTTATTTATTTTCAGAAAAACAGTATTCATTATTTTTTCACCACACCCAGGGCTCCATGCAATCTGTGCCCTCTATAATACTCATCACCTGGAAGAAATGCCAATTCTTTTTTGTTGTTGACTTAGGAAAGTTGGCACAGGAGTGGGGACCGCTATGCAGAAGCACAATGAAGAAAGAAGTCAAAACGCCCAGCAAAACTGAGGAAGACTCGGGATTTGGAGAGACCAAGTACCAGTGAAGACTTATGGTAAGACATGAGCCTGAAAATCAGATACCCAGGGCCCCTTCCCACCCACAAGCTTAAGTCTTGCTAGCCATTCAGAAGAACACTGGAGAGTCTAAAGAAACTGGGCAACTATGGCTTCACTTGGGCACACTAGAAAAAGCTGAGATAGAGTACTTGACAGAAGCACATCATTAACTCCCTGTCATGTCTTGATCCCAAAGGGTGTACAGCCAGACTGTATCCTCTAGGACAAGATCTCTGGAGGCTGACACTTGGGGACCTCCAACTGTGAAGGCTGGCTCCTATCCAGCCACTGCATTGTAAAGTCCACTTTCCCATGGCTTTGAGGACCTCCCTCTTCAATAGGAACATTTGATATTACCAGTTATGAACATAATATTTTTTAATTGAATATGAAAAATTATTTTTCTCTGACAGATACTACATCACAAAACAAGTTAAAAATATATTTTAAAAAAGCCAAAAACCAAAAGTTAGCCCCTGGAAATAATACCAGAAATAGAAATAAAAGTCTGGGAAGAGAAACTACTATACAAAAGAGAAAAAAGAAAGTGAGTTAAGAAAGTTGATCCAAGATGTTCAGTATTGTGTTAACAGGAGTTCCAGAAAGCAAGGAAAAGTAGAGGAAATTACAAAACAAAACCCACAATTTTCTGCCTTGTCTGCAGCGGAAAGAGCCTCACAAGCACCAGACACAGAGAGAAGCGGTGTCCGTAATTGTCACATCACCATGAAAGCTCAGAGCACCAGAAGGAAGAAGAAGATCCTAAAAAGAGCAAGGAAAAACAATTCACACACATACAAGTAAAAAAGCAAAATCGGAATGGGTATTTAAGATTGTTGAGCAACATCTTCAAAATTCTGAGGAAAATGTTTTCCCACTAGAATTCTCTATCCAGCCAACCCATCAACCCAATAAGTAAGTTCTGAAAAATTTTACCACCCAAGCAGTGTTCTTTTCTCAGGAAGCTATGAAAGACCTGTTCCAACCAAATTCGGAGAAAAAAATCTAGACGAAGGAAAACAGAAAACAGAGAATCCAAGAAACAAGAGCTCTAATGCAAGGTTTTGGTGTGAGGAGACCTGCACAAGTGGAGAGTGTCTCCAGGGAAATAAAGAAATTGATTATTTTGTTAAAGCATTTGGAAAATTTGTGAACAGGCACCCTATAAACCTGTTGAGAAAATTACCAGTAGGTATATAGAAAATTAGTAAAAAATAATAAAAAAATTTTTTTTAAAGTTAAAAGATAGTACCACAAATGTACTATTAGGCTCAGGGATAAACAATATTTATAGAGTCATAATAAACATTGACAATTGATTTAATCCCAAACTGTGAAACATGGGTCATTTTAAAAGACTAGGAAGAGTGGACATAGGATTGGGAGTCTAAATCTCAACCACAACAGGAACACAATAGATAATGTCTTAATTTTAATAAATACAAATCATATGCAAAAGCACATTATTTTAAAATATAGTCATGAATGTGGAAAGGATTTCAGAGCAGCTGCCTCTGGGTATAGAAATAGGAAGTATAGAGGAATGCTTGTTTTATAATCATGTATTTTTTCTAATTTTGTATTATGAATTCATATATGTAAGTATGAAAAATTCATATGTCAAATTCATATATTTATGGAGAGGTTTTTTTTTAATTTACTTTAAATTCGGTCCCATTCCTCTCTTCTTCCCAGGAAAATAGCCCTCACATGTTTTTACTACCATATTTATATGGCTTTACCTCTAATGATGAATGTCGCACTGTTTCTGGGCTTTCCTAGTTTTTAGAAATAGCATCATACTGTACACACCATTTCGCAACTTACTTTTTCATTGTGTACTAAGTTCCCGAAGGTTAACCATGCTAAGGCATACTTTTAGATCATTTTAACTGCTGCATATATTCAACAGAAAGATCACACCATTTATAAGTTTGACCTTCTGTTGATGGACATTTGAATTGTTTCCAGCATTACTTTCAGTAAAGCAATGACCATTCTTGTATGTGTCCTCTGAAAAAATGAGGTGGAATAGCACATCACAGGGTCTGAATATTTTAAATTTTACTAAATAGAACCAAATGAGCTCTTAACAGACCTTTTGTAATGGTCATTATCATAATTGATTTCAATATTTTTGAGAAGGAGGATTCTTTTCAAAGACAGACACACACACACACAAATCATTACCCTCTCTTCATGATAGGGCTATGATATCATAGAATATAAAATTATTGGGAATTTAATATCACTTTTTTATTATGTTCAGTATAGCACATCATTGGTTTCTGATGTAGTGTTCAATGATTCTTAGTTATATATAACACCCAGTGCTCATCACTCCTTAATACCCATCACCCTATTACCGCCTCCCCCTAACTCTCTCCCCTCTGAAACCCTCAGTTTGTTTCCTGGGGTCCACAGTCTCTCATGTTTTGGCTCCCTCGTTGATTTCTTTCCATTCAGTTTTCCCTGCTTTCCCCTATGGTCCTCTACACTATGCCTTATAGTCCATGTATGAGTAAAACCATAAGATAATTGTCTTTCTCTGTTTGATTTACTTTACTTAGCATAATCCCCTCCACTCCCATCCCTGTCGATGCAAATGGTGGGTATCCTTCCTTTCTGAGGGCTGAGTAATATTCCATTGTATTGTTGAACCATATCTTCCTTATCCATTCATCTGTTGAAGGGCATCTCAGCTCCTTCCACGGTTTGGCTATTGTGGACACTCAAAAACAACCCAGTCAGAAAATGGGCAGAAGACCTGCACAGACACTTCTCCAAAGAAGACATACAAATGGCTGATAGACGCCATCAGGGAACTTAAAATCACTTTTAAGTGGACTTTTAAAAAATTTATCACAAGAATATCTACATATTTTGCAGACTGATTGGATGTGTCTATCACAGAGCCTTGGGACACCCTGTCTTGAAACTTTTTCAGCCTCAACTACCATGCCCGAGTACTCTCTGTGTACAGAGCTCCAGAACGCTGTAGCTTAAACCTACTTTAGTCATCCTGTTGGTACACCTTCTGCATGGAGAGCCCCAGGATGACCCCAGCTCCACCCATGTCACCAGACCCCCAGCTTGTGTCACCTGGCACATGTAGTCTACACGGGGGATGACAAAGCATAAGACCATTCTTTAAGAGAAGAGGCTGTTCTAATTTATAGAAACAAACACAGAAAGCCAAGCAAAATGAGGAGACAGAAAATGCTCTAAATGAAAGAACAACAGCAACAAAAGACCTCAGAAAAGAGTACTAAATGAAGCAGAGATAAGCAATGTGCCTGGTAAAGAGTTTAAAGTAATGATCATAAAAATGTTCAGCAGACAGGAGAGACAAAGTAATGGAAGATATTATTAACAAGACTCAATCAGGGTTGAAGAATATAGCTGGAGCAAAAAATACTCTAGACAGAATCAACAGATTAGCAGGTACAGGGATTAGTGATCTGGAAGACAGAGTAATGACAAGCAGCCAAGCTGCACTGTAAAAAGAAAAAAGTAATTTTTAAAAATGAGGATAAGTTAAGGGATCTCTTGGGCAACATCAAGCAAACAAACATTCTCATTAAAAGAATCTCAGAAGGAGAAGAGGCAGGGACAGAGTGATTCCCTAATCTAGGGAAGAAAACAGATATCCTGGTTCAAGAAGCACAGGGAGTTCCAAACAAGATGAACCAAAGGAGGTCCACACTGCAGCACATAATTTTAAAAGCAGCAAGAGAGAAGCAAGTTATACGAAAGGGAAATCCTATAAAGCTATCAGCTGATTTTTTACAGAAACATGATACACCAGAAGGAAGTGGCAGGATAGATTCAAAGAGCTGCTACTAATACTATGACAAACTTAACATTCAGCATTAAAGCAGAGATAGTTTCCCAGACAAACAAAAGCTGAAGGGGCTCATCACCACTAAACAGGACCTCTTTAAGTGGAAAAGAAAAGGCTATAATTAGAAGAAAATTATAAAAGATGTAAAATATGACAACGTATATAAAATGAATAAAGTTTGAACACATTCTGAAAGAACTTGTTAAGTGACCATCAACTTAATACCGACTGCTATTTGGGATGTTATAGATAAACCTCATGGTTACTACAAACCTGCAACAGATACACAAAAAATAAGGAGAAAAAAAAACAAGTGTATTACTAGAGAGGGTTAACAAAAAAAGAGCAAGAGAAGAAAAAAGGAAGAAAAACAACCAGAAAACAGTAAAATGGCTATAAGTACACACCTATCAATAATTACTTTAAATGTTCCAATCAAAAGACATACGGTAGAAGAATGGATTAAAAAAAAAAAAGTTATATGTTGCCTCCAAAAGACTCAATTCAGATGGAAAGACACACAGAGACAAAGTAAAATTATGGAAAAAGTCCATGCAAATTAAAAAAAAAAAAAAACATGGTAGCAATACTTGAACAAAAGACAAAGAAGGGCACAACATAATGATAGATCAATCCAACAAGAGAATATAGCAATTGTAAATATATCTGTACCCAACATAGGAGCATAAATACATGAAATATTAATGGACATAAGGGATAAATTGATGGTAATACAATAATAGTATGGTACTATTTACATCATTGGATAGATCATCCAGGCAAAAAAATCAATAAAGAAACAATATCTTTGAAAGATACATTGGACTTAGCAAATATATATGGAACATTCCATCCAAAAACAATAAAATATGCATTCTTTTCAAGTGTACATGGAACATTCCCCAGGGTAGATGCCATATTATACCACAAATCAAGTCTCATAGATCTAAGATCGAAGTCATATCATCCATCTGTTCTGACCACAAGAGTATAAAACTAGAAACCGATCACAAAAAAGGGCAAACCCCACAAATATGTGGGGTTTAAACAACCAATAGGTCAATAAATCACAGAGGATCAAAAAATACATGGAGACAAAAATGAAAATACAATAGTCTAAAATCATTGGGATGTAGCAAAAGCAAGCAAAATATGCCTACTTCAAGAAAGAAGAAAAATCTCAAACATTCTGAACTTACAATTAAAGGAACTAGAAAAAAAGAAACATAACACAAAAGTGTAGAAGAAGAGAATAAAGATCAGAGTGGAAATAAATAAAATAGAGAATAATTTAAAAGAGCTCATTCTTTGAAAAGATAAACAAAATTGATAAACCTTGAGCCAGACTCACTGAAAGAAAAAAAGAATACCTAGGTTAAAAACGAACTAACAAAAAACAAAAGAGAATAACCATACCACAGAAATATGGAGGATTATAAAAGACTACTATGAGTAATTATATACCAACAAATTGGACAACCTAGAAGAAATGGATAAATTCCTAGGAACATAAACTCTTCTTAAATTGAATTATGAACAGAAAATATTAACAGACCAACCACTAGTAATGAAATTGAATTGATGATCAAAAAACTCCCACCAAGACAATTACCAAATGATCTCTCTGATAAGAGGAATTTGAGAGGCAGGGGGTGTAGATCATGGGGGGAACGGAGGGAAAAAATGAAACAAGACAGGACCTGGGAGGGAGACAAACCATAAGAGACTTAATCTCAGGAAACAAACAGCATTGCTGGGGGGGTGGGGAGTGAGGGATAGGGTGGCTGGGGAGGGTATGTGCTATTGTGACTGCTGTGAATTGCCTAAGGTTGATGATTCACATACCTGTACCCCTCAAGCAAATAATACATTATGTTAATAAAATTTAAAAAAACAAAAACAAAAAACTCCCAACAGCCAACTCCAGGACCAGACGGCTTCACAGGTGAATTCTACCAAACATTTAAATAAGAGATCATACCTATTCTCCACAAGTTATTCCAAAAAAATAGAAGAGGAAGGAAATCTCCCAAATACATTCTACAAGGCCAGCATTATCCTGATGCCAAAACCAGAGAAAGACACTATGAAAAAGAAAAACTATAGGTCAGTACCCCTGATGGAAACAGATGCAGAAATCCTCAACAAAATATTAGCAAATCAAATTTACCAATTAAAGGATTATTCACCATGATCAAGCAGGATTTATTCTGAGGATTTATCTGAGGATGCAAGATCATTCAATATTCACAAGTCAATGAATGTGACAGACCACATTAGCAAAACAAAAAGGATCAAAATTAGTATCATCTCCATCAATGCCAGAAAAGGATTTGAGAAACTCAACATCTGTTCTTGATTAAAAACTCTGAACAAAGTAGGTTTAAAGGGAACATAACATAATAAAGATCATATATGATCCGCTAACATTGTATTCAGTCGTGAAAAACCGCGAGTTTTCCACCGAAATGAGAAAGAGTGATGCCCGCAGTCACCCTTTTTTTTTCAACATAGCCCTGGAAGTCCTACCTACAGCACTCACAAATAAATGGCATCTGAATTGGTAAGAAAGAAGTTAAACTGTCACTATTTGCAGATGACATGATACTACCCATAGAAAATCCTAAAGAGCCCACCCAAAAAAAATAAATAAAAATAAAAATGCTAGCCATAATAAATGAATTCAGCAGAGTATACAAAATTAATACACAGAAATTGGTTGCAGTCTATATACTAATAATGAAGCAGCAGAAAGAGAATTTAAGAAAAATTATCATTTACAACTGTACCAAAAGAATAAAATGCCTAGGAATAGACCTAACTGAATAGGTAAAAGATCATTATAAAATACTAATGAAAGATGCTGAAGATGGCATAAACAAATGGAAAGATATTCCATGCTCATAAAGTAGAAGAATTAATATGGTTAAAATATCCATACTCCCTAAAAGCAATCTACAAATTCACTGCAATACCTATCAAAATACTAATAACATTTCTCACATAACTAGAATAATCCTAAAATGTGTATAGAAGCATGAAAGACCCCTAATTGTTAAACCAATCTTGAGAAACAACAAAGCTTAGAAGTATCACAATCCCAGATTTCAAAATATACTACAAATCTGTAGCAAGCAAAACAGTCTGCTACTAGCACAAAAAAAGACACAGATTGATGTAATACTATAGGGAACCTAAAATAAGCCCATGCTTATATGGTCAGTTAATCTATGACAAAGTAAGCAAGAATATATAATGGGGAAAACACAGTCTCTTTGATAAATGGTACTGAGGAAACTGGATGGCCACATGCAAAAGAATAAAACTGGACCACCTTCTTATACCTACACAAAAATAAACTCAAAATGGATGAAAGACCTGAATGTGAGACCTGAAACCATAAAAGCTGTAGAGGAAAACATAGGCAGTAATTTCTTTCATATTGACTTTAGCCACAATTTTCTAGATATATCCCCATATGTCCCCTTAGGCCAGGGAAACAAAAGCAAAAATAAACTGTTGGGACTTAACCAAAATAAAAAGATTTTCACGGTAAGGAAACTATCAAAAAACCCAAAAAGGCAACCTACCAAATGGGACAAGATGTTTACAAATGATATAAATGGTAAGTGCAACTCAAATATATAATTATATAAATATATATATAATTTGTATTTATATATATGAATATAATTTATATTTATATAAAAATATTGTATTTGTATATTTTATATATAAATACATAAAATATATAATATATAAATATAATGTTTGTATATAAATATAAATTATATTTTATATGAGTATAAATTATATTTTTATATAAATTATATTTTTATATAATTATATAAATATAAATGCAACTCAACACCAAAAACAAGAAATAATATGATTTAAAAATGGGCAGAGGACCTCAATAAACCTTTTTTCCAAAAAACATACAGCTGTCCCAACAGACACATGAAAAGATACTGAACACCATCAATTGTCAAGGAAATGCAAATCAAAATCCACAATGAGCTATCACTGGCCAGAATGGGTAGAATCAGAAAGACAAGAAATATCAAGTGTTGGAGAGAATGTGGAGAAAAAGGAACACTTGTGCACTATCGGTGGGAATACAAACTGGCACAGCCACTATGGAAAACAGTATGGAGTTTCCTCAATATATTAAAAGAATGCCATGCAATCCAGTAATTCTACTGCTGGGTATTTACCCAAAGAAAAAGAAACACTAATTTGAAAAGATACTTGTACCATGTTTATGGCAGCATTACTTACCACAGCTAAGGAGGGTATGGAAGCACCTTAAGTGTCCATCAATAGATGACTCAATAAGGAAATTGTGTATTTACACGCTGGAATGTAACTCAGCCATAAAAAGGAATGAGCTCTTGTCGTTTGTGACACCATGGATGGATCCAGAGGGTGTAACGCTAAGTGAAATAATTTAGAGAAAGAAAAATCACCACTTTGCTTTAAGTTCACTCTAAAAAAAAAAAAATGCATAAAAATAAAGTTATAAATACAGAGAATGGTTGCCAGAGGGGCGAGAATCGGAAGTTGGGCAAAATGGGTGAGGGAGGTGGGAGATACTGGTTTCCAGTTATGAAATGAATAAATCATGAGGAAAAAGGTATACCATAGGAATGTTATATCTGAAACAAATGTAACGACTCTAGGTACGTCACGACCTGTTTATTTAGTGGCCCATTCAAGGACAATATTAGATTCAAAATAAAAGTATCCTGAAAATTGTTTTTAAAAACCTGTTAAAAACAGTTTAAATAAATCTAAAATTTCCAGGAGGAGTCCAAAGGAAGACCACTGTTCACACACAGCAAACAGTTTTAAAATCCACTTCCTCAGCTTTTTCCTCAGTTCCTTCATATCCTGTTACTGCCTTAACTTTCCTGTCCTATCACCTAAACTCCCCTGAACTTGCTCCAAACTCGACCTAAGCTGTTGTTTCTGTGTCCTTGTCTCTCACCAGCTGCCCCTCTGTCTCTCTCCCGATTCACCCTCTAAATGGTCACTTTCCAGGCTGTAGTTCTACCCACTTCCCTGAGTAGAACCACAAAGGCCCAGGGGTCAGCAACCCTCAAATTAGAAGAATTCTTACCTAAGAGGCTGGGTAGGGCAAAGCTGCTTAACTTTGTCAAGCAATGTTAGGGATTTTCTCAAACTCTTCAGTCCCAAGGGTCCCTGACCTATGACAGAAACTACTACCTCATCTTATACCTCCCTTGAAATCTCTGCAGGACCCAGCTTAACCATTTATATGGTGTATTTGGTGACAGTACAGGGCGGCAATAATTTCTGAAACACACCTATTCAATAAATCAAGGTCCTTACCTTGCCTAATTTATTGACTCATGACTCACCTAGATGGGAAAAGAAGGTCATGGACAGCATTGGAGTAAATTCATATTGGTCTAACTGCCAAACAAACAAAAATAGAAAGCATTTCAGTATTTATTTACCCCATAAATTGATCAGTTTTCCATATAACTTTTTTTTAAAATTTTTACAACAGTATCTACTGCCTCACATCTGGCATTTTGTACAATTTATGTGAAAAATACTGGAAACCTCAACAGAATAAAAGTTAAAAGGTTGAGAAGGGATAAAGGAGGAAGAAAGGGGCAGGAATAAAGTATCTCATTTATTTTATTTTATTTTTTTTAAGATTTTATTTTATTTATTTGAGAGAGAGAGACAGTGAGAGAGAGCATGAGCGAGGAGAAGGTCAGAGGGAGAAGCAGACTCCCCATGGAGCTGGGAGCCCGATGTGGGACTCGATCCCGGGACTCCAGGATCACGCCCTGAGCCGGAGGCAGTCGTTTAACCAACTGCGCCACCCAGGCGTCCCAAAGTATCTCATTTATAAGAATTAGAGTGCTGGCACCTCATTGTTTTAGCCCAAACAGAAAAACCATGCTTGTCCCACCATAAAACCCAAGACTGGAGCATTCTAAAACATAAAAGTGAACATTTTCGAGGCCTTCTTATATATTGGAAAATGTCTTCTTGGCTCCTGAGAAGATAACCAATGAAGAAGGAAAATAAGCAGAAGTACACAGAGATAATAAACACACACATACATACATGTATTACCATGTGCCACGAATTGGGAGCAGGGAGAGCAGATCAGTCATGAAGAACACTGAGCCAGATGTAAGAAGTTGTGCCTTAAGACTGGGCTCTCACACTAAATGGTCTGGGTGCAGGTAGCAATTCTGTTCATTTTTCTAAGGGAATTCTGGCTAGGTGATCCCTAAGGTTTTTTGCAACTCCACAATTCAGAATTCCCCTCTGAAGTCAGACTCTTCCATTTATCTTGAATTCTAACAAAAGCTAACACAACAGAAAGAGCATTACATCTGGAGTCAGAAGAAAGAGATTTCTATCCCAGCTATGCCCTCCAGTGTATCATCTTGCACAAGTCATTACCTCCTTCTCTTCTTTTTTCTTTATTATTATTACTTTCACAAAATGTAATATTTTTCTTACCGTGCTGTTGAGAGGTGTAAATAGAATATATACACTAACTGACTAAATACTATGTGAATTTTGGTCATTAATATTTGCCTGGCTCTGTTAACAGGGTTTATTTCTCTGTTGACAGTGAGATAATGATATCTTGAAATTTTCCAAGATAAAGGCTAGTGTATAATATTCCTCATCCCCCCCAAAAACCATTTTCACAGACCCAGTGGCCAAAATTGTGAAATATTCTTTTGATTAATTATTCTATTTTAAAAATCTGAACTAATTTCCATAACAAGATAAGAAAGATCATCAGCAATATCACTTCAAGTAATTAAAAACCTATTATTATAGTTTCATTTTTAATTAAATAGGCAGGGAATAGTGTCTTAGTTTTAGTTGCTAAAGCAAAGTATCACAGATTGGGTGGGTTATCAATAGAAATGTATTTCTCACAGTTCTGAAGGCTGGTAGTCTGAGATCAGGGAGCCAGCATGATCAGGGTGCTACTGAGGAAAGTCCTCTTGAAGGCTGCAGACTGCTGACTTCTCACTGTGTTCCTTTCAAGGCAGAAAAAGAACAAGAGAACTCTCTGGTCTCTTCTTATGAGGGCCCTTATCCCATTCTTTAGGTCCCCACCCTCCTGACCTACTCATCTCCCAAAGGTCCCACCTCTAGTTACTACCATATTGGGACTAGATTTCAACATGTGAATTTGGGGGAGACACCACATTCAGCCTGTAACAAATGACGTTATACTAAGGTGGGAGAGAAATTTTAGCAAATTCAAATATGCTGATGTCATTTGAAAGAGTCTAAGATGAAAATCTTCCATTTCTTAAATTTAGGGATGGAAAACTTCTTTCTAGATGTTGATTTTCCCTTCACCTTCAGAACTTTTGGACTATTTTTCTCTCCAGACTCCTAAATGATTTTGCTCAACCTTCATTATCTGTCTGACCCAGAGTCACCAAGAGATATTTACTCTGGGGGGAAATAAATTAAAAGCCAGCAGTGGCTGCTGTCTTCACATGGAAAGTTATGCAAATGTTCATCTGTTCTCTTGAAGCCTCCAACATCCTATGGGACCAACGGTATGGTTGCCAGAATTCATCAGCCTACCACTTAAAGTGAAGGTGCATTTACCCGTAGCTCAGAAGCAAGATGGCCAACAGTGTTTCCAGTATCAGAATGATCAGAAACTGCTTCCAAATACTAAACTTCATAGTGGAATTGTGGCTCTTTGGGACTACTAGAACTGTCACTCACTCCACTGAGTTTCCTCCCACTGCTCCAGGAAGGGGGGTAGATTTGAGCAATCCCAGCCAGGGAAGCCTTGGAGACAGAGAAAAGAACTCAACTCTTTCATGGTACCCTTCCCTTCTTCCTTCCAAAATGGATAAAACTTTGACTAAATGAAATGCTCCCAGAGAGGGTGTTAACTGGATTGTTTGCCTATTGAGTGAATAGGGAGGAACCCACTTTTCCCCCCAGCTCCTGGCTAAAAACATCTTCCCAAAGAAGAGGGCCCAATTTCCTGGCGAGTTTTAAGGTTTGATTCAGTGTCAAACATTCTCAGGAAAACCTGTGCCTCAGCACCATCACAATCTAAAGAATAACGGCAATACTGGAGGGCAAGGAAAGGGTCAAAGGCTATTTTCGGGGAAAGAAGCCCCGCTTCATGGATTTTAAGCTCCCTAGAAGGACAAAGATGATGGAGCTTGTGCCAGGAGCCTCACTGCTGTTATAGTCTTCTATCTTTGTGAACAATTATATATGCAGGTTACTCCAGCATTCCATGGGTTTTAAAAAGTCCCTGTGGTAGGGAAGTCCCTAATGATAAACAGTGAGAAAAACTGTCTTCTCTCTTTACAGTACAGCAAGACTGACATGCTAAAAGCTAAGAGAATACACAATAAACAGGAATTACCTGGGCAAAGATGGGGGAGGTGGGAGGGGCAGACCAGTTATTATCCTTTTTTTTTTTTTTTTAATTTATTTGACAGATAGAGATCACAAGTAGGCAGAGAGGCAGGCAGAGAGAGGAGGAAGCAGGCTTCCTGCTGAGCAGAGAGCCCGATGCGGGGCTCGATCCCAGGACCCTGGGATCATGACCTGAGCTGAAAGCAGAGGCTTTAACCCACTGAGCCACCCAGCCGCCTCCAGTTATTGTCCTTTTTGACAGATAGTACAGGTGAAGCCCCAACAGATTATTTCCCCACTAGTGAGAGAAGAGACAGAATCCAGATCCAGATACCTGTCCTTCGAAGTACAGGTACTCAGAAATGCCCTTCTGCACTTTGGGGCACAGATTCCCTGTCTAGGCCTATGTAGGGATAAGAAGGGAATGGCCTAGGCACAACTGTCCTCAGATTTTTCTCCTAAATTGGGGAAGACTGAGGAAGGAAGAAATTTAGCCAACTGCATTTAACAACTAAAGCAGATAGCATCTATTTAATATGTTTTCTAGAAGTAGTCCTAAAAAGGAATTTTGTATTACTAGCTGGAACTTTGCAATGAGAATTCTGAGAGCACTTGAGCCTTGAACTTGGGGCAAGGTTGGGAAGATGAGCTGTCTGAGCCAGCAGCCCCACTTTCAGAGTCTGTGTCCACAAGACCTACACCCTAATCCACAGGCTCCTGGTCACCCTGCATCCCAGATGCCAACAAGACTGGCAAATGCTATGTCAGCCTTTTGCCAATCTCATAACTCAGGCTTGTTTCTTCCAGGACCTGAGCCATCTTTTTGAAATGTAGTTACCAAGGAAGATAAAATGCCCAATCTTCCAGTTTCTTGGGAGGAGCAGAGCCTAACTTCAGCAATCACCTGACTCCAAATTCCAAAGCCTACTTCCAGTCATGCCTATAGGAGAAAATTTGCAAATCTATCTTGAAAACATGAATGCAATGAGTTGCATTGACTTTGCTATATAACTGAGTGAGATTTCTTTCTGTCTTTGCAATCTCTTTAAGGGATGGCCTGTGATGTGCATCACATTCTGCTTTAATGCTGACTCAATAGTAAAGTTGTCTGCTCTCCCTTCTACCCTCTGTGGAAAAGTGTTCTGATTTGGGAGATTATGTTTTTAACAAAAGTTCTCCAACACTACCTGCCATTTTCCCAGTGATAGGAAGAGATGAATTTTATGACTGCCTAGAGTTTAGACAGAATCTTGACCTTTCACCAGGTCTGAGAAATGAAAGAGTGAATTGTTCCCAAAAATCACGTGGGAAGCAATTTTCAGCAGCATGCTTAGCCACGTTCTCAGAACACAAGGTCAAGAGCAGCCTGAGTCCCCTGTCAATCTCCCTCAATGACAATTTAATCAAAACTAGAATTTAAATTGTAAGGATGAAAGTGTCCCCTGGCATGGCCAGGGAAGTCTCAGAAGGAAGAAAATGAAGTCAGGCTCCCAAATCTACCAAAAGGAATGGGAAGCCCTGCTCTGGAAAGACCCTGAACAACACTCCCCTGCTTGTTGCTTATGTCTTTTCCCTGCTGTGCTTCCCAGCTGTCTGCAGCAAAGTGAGCCCTGCATGTACCTACCAGACAGCAGTGTGGAGTTCAGAGACTCTGCTGACTGACTTTGGTGGGGAGCCCCCCAAATGGTGGGGGTAGCTGTAAAGAGGAGGAGAAGAAACCTAAATGCCTGAGACCTCCAAAAGAGGAAAGGAGAGCCTGGGGGAAGGTGAACATCTTTGTGACTTGGGGACAATGCCCATATTGCAGGGGGATCTTCTGGGACATCTGGAAGACCCCTGAGGTCTACCCACCTCCAGGTTGAAATGTAGGATCTTCTACTGTCAGCACGTGGTGGCTTTGGCTGATGATCTGATCATTGTTAAGAGGATTAACAGTTTATTGAGCACTTGATATTTGCCTAGCATCTGAGGAGGACTCCAACGCTCAGGCACACACTCTGTTTAGGAAGTAAGATAGACAGACAGATACATAGATCTGCCTATCTGGATTCCTAGATCTTTGTATTCAGGTCTTCATTCAAATGCCCCCTCTTCAAAGAGGCCTTCTGTGAGCCCCTATCTAAAGTAGTCATTTTGTCTCTCATTGTTACAACATCCAAACGTCAATCTCTTTATGGCTCTTATTCCTACTTGCAGGGAAACCCATCTGTCTCATTCTCTGCTGTGTCCCAAGGGTTAAGAGCAGTGCCCAGAACCCAGAACAGGCACTTGGTAGCTATTTGTCTGTTTAATTCATTAACTGATGGCAAGTGCCCAAAGGACCAGAGAGTCTTTTTGAGTTACAGGGAAGTGGAGAGAAAGAACAAGGATGCTGCTATTTGTGGGCAATGAAAAAAAAGAGGGAGAAAGGATTTTTTTTTTTTTTTTAGGGAGAAAGGATTTTAAAAATATAAACAACTTCTCTCACTTCCCAGTTTTGCCCAGGGCTGCAAATGGCACTGACAGAAATAGTTTTACTCAAGAGTCCTATAAACGCAGGGTTGCTGTGCTCTGTTGTCCCCCAGCCAGGAGGAGACAGCTCCTCTAACTTCCCTGGTGGCCCTGTACCTCCCTTGTGTCACTTGCCATCACTTTGCACTGAAGTCACCTTCTTGCCTGTCTGTGCTGCTCCAAGGACCCCTCCTAGGTCTGAGTCCACTCATTCCCCTTTCCCTCTCATGGCCTGGCCAGTGGTCAAGGTCAGGTGTTACAAAGGTGCCCTGGGTGAATGGCCACAGGGCATACCCTAAATCTACCCTTGCAGAATACATGCCTGCAAAAATAAAATAGTTAATGTAATCTTGTTTTCTTGTCATTTACTTTTCGCATCAAAAAGTGTGACCAAAAATAAAGCAAGCAAGCAAGCAATAAAGAAAAAAGATGGCATTCTATTTCACTGAAGCCACCACCAGACGGTTCTGGTTAATTGGGGTTTTTTGTTAGGCTCTCTTTAGGAAAGACCCTGTCACACAGGCTTCTTTGCATCTCTTTCCATGCCTCAGAGCTCAGTGTTTGGGGAACATATGCTCTTTTTGAGAACTGTAGTCTGTCCGCTCGAGGAATTCTTCCAAAGTCCCACTAGTAGTGCTCATTATGACTCTATTTCCTCATAAAATTGCCATAAGGGTTACACCACCACATATTTTTACAGCCTTTTACAATTCACAAAGCACCTCGACATCCATGGTCTCATCTTCACCACAGGCTGTTTGCTCCTTGGAAAAAAGAGACTCCATTTGGAATCTAGATTCTGGAGGGCAAAGGAGGATGTACAGTGCCTTCTGGAAGGAGATTAAGGAACGGACACATCCTAACACAGCTTCTTGCGACACAGCAAAAGTAACGCATCTGTGCCCCTAACACCAGCTAGCTTGAGGGCTGGGGCCACACGGTGTCATTATCAATAACGACTACCCAGCATGTGCTGGGTTCCGTGCCCTAAGAAAGGTTACAAAATCCCATGTTATCGGTATGAATTTACTGAGAGAGCAGCATTGGGGAATAAAAGGCTTTTCTGAAAGCAAAGCCTAGGCCAAAGCCTACCACATGTATAACAGAAGAATGAAACTTTGTGAAGTGATCCACAGTCATAGCTGGATCCTTAGATCTCTCCTTCCTCTCTTCACTGATCACCCCTGCAGCCACGAGGACAACTCTGGGGACTGTCCAAGTCTAGGCAGAGCACAACTAGAAAGTGATGTGGAGAAACCTCGGCTGAGAGAAGCACCAGAGAGGAAAAAGTGAGAGGAGGACAGGAAGGAGGCAAAGGAGCCATTTCCCAGTGTGACACTTCATCTGCTCAGATAGTGAGGGTCTCAGCTGACATGGAACCTCCTCATGGCAGACACAAACCATCTCGTGTCCCCAAGCACCCTTCCTGTCTAGACACCTGCTGCTGGAAGTGGCAGTCACCCTGGACACTTGGCTTCTCTCTCCATGTGAGCGCCTCTGTGGAGGCAGAAGTCGTAAGTCTACCTGCCGCCCATTCCCCAGCATTCTCAAGTCCTTGTGAAAGGCATCCAGGCCAGCTGAGAGCTCTGCCTGCAGACTTCGGGGCACCTTGACCAGTCTGACTTTCCAGCATCTCTCTCTGTCATGCTACACCTGACAGATACTGATTTAGCAGAAACATGGATGGCTTGCAGAACTCACCTTGCTCTGACTTCACAGCAACCTCTCCACAGAGTTAGACAAAGGCTCAGGAGCCTGTCATCTATCATACTCACCTCTCATTTCCCAGACAGCCTCCCTGGGTGTTTTCCTACCTTGTCAATGCTAACAGAGCCTCTCCCAGTCAGAGGGCTCCTCCCACTTTCTGTGCTTCCTACAACAAAACCCTCTAGAATCACAGCACTGGAAATGCATAAATCAAAGCCCGGTCTTTCTTTGAACATCATGTTATCATAAAAAGCATATATGGAATTGGGCATACATAAAAATATAGCCTCCGCATTTTTTGTAGCTCTAAAATTGGAAGCGCCATCATTCCCTCTCAGTGGATTTCCTGAGACGGTATGAAAAGTGCTCCATGTAGCACCCGGCAGAGAGTAAGTGCTCAGTAGATACTCGTGAGTAAAGACATTGACATGTAAATAAGTACAAATATAAATAGATAAATATAAATAGATAAACAAATGGATAAAGAATAGTAGAGCACAGGACTTGGGGTGGGTTGCTATTCTCTCTTCTTCCCCTGTGGAGACAATCACTATTTACTAACATTTATATTTGCTGTGATTGCTTAGAAACTCAGATCTCATGTGAACTCCAGACACGTGCCCTAACCCAGAGGGCAGCAGAGATAAGTCCATGAGAACAGGGCCCGTGGAGTCAGACCACAGTGGACCAAATCCCAGTGGTGCCGCTTAATAGGTGTGTTACCATGTACAAGTCGCTTAACTTCACAGTGTCTTAGTTCCCTCATCTGTAAAACAGAGGGAGGGACAGAACCAGACTCAGGGAGATGGCAGAAAGGGTAATGAGATAATGCAGAAAAGAGCTTACTCCACTGCCTGGCACAATGCAAGGTGCCCCCCAAATCTGTTGGTGACAGAAATTACTGCTGTTCCTATGACCACAGTAACTCTAGACAGACAGATATCTACTTGCCTCACTTTGGGACTGCCATCCCTGAACATTCCTCCTGCTCATCTCACCCCTGGGTTGGACCCATTTGAATGATCTATTTCCCATTAACCCCCCGAGATCACCCTCCCCCTTCTGGGCAACACGCAGGCATTGCCAGTTACCCCCAGGCACCCACTCTGTGGGGAAGTCTGTGCCATTGGCCCCCATTCAGCCCTTCCTTCTCCTCCCCACAACCTGAACCACTGAGGTCCACGATGCCCTGCACTTGAGCCTCCCTAGGTTATTTTGCTTATGACAAGGCTATTCTGCTCCCCACGCACATCGCTCACATGCTAAATGTGCACAGGACTGCTAACCCGGGAGCCAGCATAAAAGCAGAAGAATAAGCATGACGAGGATTTGATTTGTGTGCTACTGGACTGGTGGGTTGTAGAAGTCGTGACATCCCCTTCAGCCCAGGCTGAAGGCAGGCAAGCTCTAAGACAACCATCCACAACATCACAGTGCCTCAGAAGCAAGATCAGTCTCTCATTCCCCGGCTGGAGGCCTGCTGAGTTGTGGACCCGAGGTTCACCCTGGGGCTACCATCAGAGGAGCTGGGATCACAGTGGGAAAGTTCGCAGAGCTGGACAAAGCCCCATCCCACAGGGGTACATGTGAGCCTGGAGTTGGTGCCTGCTGTTGGGCTGGAGAATTCTAAATATAGGGAGGTGGCTGGAGCAGTTGGCTGGATGGCAGGAAGTAAAGAGGAAAGCTGTAGGCCAGGCTGGACTCCCATCTTTGGTTGTCACCAGGATGCCGGAGTCTTCCCATAGCCTAAGGTGGTGCCATAGAAGGAAGCAGGCTTGGGCCACTTGAATGTATTATCCAAAAAGGAGGGTTTAAACAAGGGAACTCCATTACAAAGGGCTATGGTTTTACTTCAGGAGGTCAAAACTGGTCAGCCAAGGAACCCATCACCCATGCCAGACAACTCTGTATCGTGGTGATCCTCAAGATCTTCCTAAGAACCTACATTCCTTCTCAAGACAAAGCTAGCAATGAATATCTGCCACTCCGCATCAACTGCTGGATTATAATAGCACCAGTTCAGTGACACTTTTTCCTTTCAACATTTGAGTCTCAATCCCTCCAGTGCCCAGGTTAAGAAAGAGCCAGGAAGAGAGAGAAAAGTGGTGGGAGCTCTTTTCCCCCACTAGGTGCCTCCCTGAGCAGGAATCCGTTGCTGACTATTTCAGAGGGGAAAACCTTGATTTATAGTAGTGAGCAACTTCCATGGGGCAAATCCTCTCACCATAGCTGATTTTCATCCACCAATATATCTCTTGAGTTCAGAGTTGGAGGAGATGCTAAAAATTGGCTTTTGCTGAGACTTCCAGTACACGGCTGAGCTGAGCCGCGCAGAGCAGGTCTGAGCTGAGATGAGAAAGGGGTGTGAAGAGGGGAGAGTTTGAATTGGGAATGAGATTGAACTTTTTATTTACATCAGACAGGACTTTCTTTATAATGGAAAATGAGGTCCAGTAACCAAAGTGGACCTAGTCTTAGAGTTGAATGTGGTCAAGAAACTTCTCTCCAGATGGTATCAAGAGGTTTGAGAAGATCAAACAGATTGTTTTTAAGATGGCAATGAATAGAAAGCAAAGACATTCCTGGTATGTCATCAAGATTACACTGTTTAATATTCAGGTTATATTTTAGTCCCAAAGGCTCCCTGAAGAGCTGATCATCTATTACATTCCACAGGAAGAATTAGTCTTTTGTGGATCCTGTTACCTCTCATTCTGACCATCCTCCTTCAGGGAAATGAAGCTGACCTATCATAATGAGAGCTCATCACATTTATTTTGGAGAATTTTTTTTTTAAACTGAACAGCATAAATACCTCTAGTTATAAAATAAAAGTCCAGGCTGGTGGGGGCATGTCCAGGCTGTGCCCTGGTCTGGCTGCTCCCACAGACCCCGGATCACCCCTGTACTCTGCATGGCCAGCACACTGAAGACCCTGTGTAGCAGCTCAGCCAAGTCTTCAGAAGCCCACCTACAGTGGAAATGTCCCTTGCAAGACATTAAGCCATAAGAAAGAAGGACTGCTTTGGCAAGAGAAGTCATTAGGGGCTAAATGACTCTTGACAAGAAGTTCATTAGGCCTTGACCCATCACAGACAATTACAGCCACACAGACAACTTCACTCTAGACATCCTCCACATGCACAAGCACCAGCTTGGGCCAAGCCTCCATCACATCCTGCCTGGAGAATCAGGAGTCTCCTAACTATACTCCTTAATCCTGTCCAATCTAACCCACACAGCAGGAGGAGTTATCCTATAAAAACCTAGGTCAAATCTCTGCCAAAAAACAAAGAAAGGCTCCCCGATTCACTCACTAAAACCCAAAGTCCTTCTAATGACCTAAGCCTACAAAAACTGCCCAGCTAATTCTCTGATTTCACCTCCTACCATTCTTTCCTTATCCGCTCTTCTCCAGCCAGAATTGATCTCCTTGTTATTTCTCATACCACCAAACATGTTCCTACCTCAGGGCTTTTGTACTTGCTATTCTCTACCTGGCATAGCTTCTCACCAAATGCCATGCCATATACTCTCTTCTCAAAAGAATATTTTCAGCAATGGCATTCTGACCACCTTATATAAAAAGTCCTTTGTCCCTGGCTCAGAACTTCCTATTAATTCCTATTAATTTTTCCTCACCATGTTATCACCATATAATATGTTTATATTAGCTTGTTTATGGATCATTGTCTTTACATTTGCACTGTAATGTAAACCCCCTGAGAACAAAGATTTTACCTGATTTATTCTTTAAGAGTTTATTTTTGAAGTAATCTCTACACCCAGAATGGGGCTCGAACTCACAACCTGAGATCAATAGTCAAATGCTCTATTGACTGAGCCACCTGGGTGCCCCTATGTGATTGGTTTTGGTTTTTGGTGCATCCTTAGCATCTTGAGGAGCACCGTGCATGTAATAGCAACACAGCAGATACCTACTGAATGAAGAGGTGTTCTCCTGAGTAACGTATGACCAGTGAACACAATCTGGGGAAGGAAACCCCTGAGTCTAGAGAGCAAAAGGCATTCCATAAATCACTTATTTCCTTTCTCATCATGAGATGGATACCCAAAGGAGAAGAATCACCCCGTCTGGCACCCTATTTTTATAGAAAAAACTCTAACCCCTAAAGGGAGGAAAATAAACACATATCCCAAAATATTAAATGCCTCCTGAGTTCTGTTTTTCCTATTCAATCACACTGACTGTGTCCTCATTTCCCTATTTTCATATCTAACTGTTCTGCACTCACTTGATCCAGTCACATGTCTCGTTAGCTTGGGAAGGAGAAGTCTCAACAGATCTGCTTCACAGTGATCCCCTTTCATGTTTCATCCCTTTAGCAAGCACAGAGCCCTCTTAGCAGGTCTGATGTTCTCTGCCTAGCCAGTGAGACATTTAAGCTGAAATAACATTAGTTCAGTGTTTTGTTAAGATACAAATTACCATACAGTGAAATACACAGATCCTAAGTGCATGGGTAGAAAGAAGCTAATAGAGATACAAACCTGTGTAGCACACACACCAGTTGAGACAGAGAATATTTCTGTGACCTCAGAATGATCCCTGGTGTCTTTTGCAAGCAAATCATTGTCAGAAGAAACCAATGCTCTGATTTCTACCAACATCAGTTGGTTTTGCCTATTTAGGAATTTTACATAAATGGAATTACATGTACTCTTCTTTTTTTAAATTTTCATTACTTTTTATCAAAAACTGCACTGAATGCTAAATGCTCACCTTACAATAAACGTGTTCACCTTACTGTGTCTACAGTAGTGGTAACTCACACTAAAACAAAACACTTACAAAAGCCATTATTTTTCTGTTTGGGACAGTTTTAAAGGATTTTTTTTTTGGGGGGGTCACAAAAACAGGAATGTACCTATACAAAGGCTCAAAATAGGCCATCTTTTAAACAAATGATTCACAAAAGAGTATGAATATAACACGTAACTAGTTGGTACAAATCTAATAGGATTTGTTAAAATCAGTCACATCTAGTAACACACCTGAAGTGTTCTTGTATAAAATATCATGTGAAGAAAAGAAGATTTATCAATGTCTAAAAAAGTGGGTTTGTTCACAGACAATCTGACAAGTTACCATAAAAAGTGTTTCCTGAGACATAAGGAAATGCAACACTATTTTTCTTGAATTCTTTCAGCTCAAGACTTTCCACTCAATAAAATAGCTAAGGATCGTTTTTTATCTGGCTTCTCTTTTAGCATATTTTCAAGATTCATCCATGTTGTTGGATTATCAGAAATTGCTCCATTTTATTGCTGAGTAGTATTTCATTGTGTGAACATACCACAGTTTACTTATCCATTCACCTTTTAATGGGTATCTTGGCCCTTTCCACATTTCCATGTTTTGGTGATTATGAATAAAGCTGTTGAACATGTGTGTACAAATCTTTTTGTGTGTAGACAAGGTTTTTATGAACCAAGCACATTTTTGCTCTGTTTTTTTCTCTTGAGTGAAACCTGGATCTCTAAGATTATAAGATTCATATGGGCAGTTGTTAAATTTTTTTCAGTAGTGTTCTATAGTTTTAATTATAGAGTGCTTGCGTATTTTTAAATATTTCATATTTTTGATGCTATAGCAAATTGTATTGTTTTTATTTAATGCTGTATTTCAATTAGCTCACAGAATAAAACTGATTTTTGCTTATTGATTTTTATATCTTTGATAAATTCTCTTAGTTCTAGTATTTTTCAACTCACTAGAATTTCAACATAACAAGCAAGTGGTCTGAGTTTTTATTTCCTTTTCTACTATTTATGATCATTTCTTTTCTGTGTATTAGGACACTGTCTAGTTCCTTCAGTAAAATGCCAAATTGTAGTGATAAGAGTGAAATTAAATTTTCACAGTCTTACATATTTTATCATTAAATATTGTGTAAGCTGTAGGTTTGACAGATACAACTTTTATCTGGTTGAGGGAGGTTCCCTGAGTTCCCAATTTGCTAAGAGTTTTTTATTTTTGTTTGTTTTGATCATGACCAGGTATTGAATATTTAAGTATTTTTTTCACCTACTGAAAGGATACGCTCTCTTTTATCCTCTTAATATATTGAATGGCAGTGATTTATTTATGAGTTAAGCCAAGCCTGAACTCCCAGAACAAATTCCATTTGTTCTTGATCTAATATCCATTTGATATATTGCTAGATTTTATTTGGCAATACATTTTTGAATATTTTTACATTTCTGTTCATGAGGCATACTGGTCTACAGACTTCTGTTCTAATCTCTGGATGGTTTTGGTATCAGGTTAGTGCTAGCCTCAGATATTTTCTAAAAATCTTTAAAAGATTTGTATTATTTCTTCCTTGTATATTTGAGAGACTTCAGCAGGGAACCCATCTGGCCCTAGAATTTTCTTGGTGGGAAGTTTGTTAACTATGAAACCAACTTATTTAATAAATAAAAGGCACTTCTAAGATTTGCTTTTGTGTCACTCCTGGTAAGGAATTTATCAATTTAGTGTATCTGGTTTCTGGGTATACAGTTGTTCATTCTATTGACGCTAGGACTCAACAACTGTGTAGAAGTTCTAGTGATGCTGACACTCGTTTAAGATGCTGACCATCTGTGTTCTCCCTCATTTTTTTCATGATTTATCCAACATGAAGTTCATCAATTTTATTGATTTTTTTTTAATGGAGCATTTTTTGCTTTTGTTGGTATTTTCTACTCTTTGCTCCTTTGCTTCATTAATCTCCACTCTAATCTTTGCCACTTCCATGGATTTGCTATTAGATAGCTTTAGGTTTTAATTCTGGTTCTGCCACCGATTCACTGAACAGGCTTAAGAAATGGACTTAATTTCCCTGAAACGTTTTTCCTTCATCTGTAACCTAGGGACAATAATTCCAACTTTCCATAGTTTTTGTGAGGCTTGCATCAGTTATAAATGCAGTATCTATAACACAGTAAGGGCTCTATGGCTGTCAGTTCTTCCCCTTCCCCATATCAGAGAGTAAAAAGGGACATATATAGGGAAAAGTTCATGGGTCTATTGGGGCCAGATTTGGATTCTCTGAAAAAGTCACTGTGTCTTAGTCTCACAGTCTATAGCTTTCTGTCTCATGAGAGACTGACCAAGGGATCACTGAGTTTTCTCCAGGTGCAACACACATTTCATGTGTCTGGGAATACAGAGTAGGTCCTGCCTACAGCCTCATGACTCCGCCCTTCCAGCTAATACTATTCCCGTGACACCTAACAAAAGGGCAATAGAAAGAAGTTAAGGAAACAAGAGATTAAAGGAAAATGATGAGACAGGCTTCAAAGCACAGAGAGAAGGAAAGAAAAGGCAGGGGAATGGAATAGAAATGAAAGCTAATGGTAGACAGCAAAACAGGTGGGGAGCTGTGTTGCTGTTGGCGCTGTCAGCTGAGAACCTGCTCATTGGAATTCACAGAAATGATATGGGAAGGACAGAAGCCTGCCTGGGCTGGGGGCTGCTTTGAACAGGGCTCAGATCTTCCAAGGCAGAAACTGCCTAAAGCATCATAGCTTAATTTCTGAACTTCCAAATCACCAGCTGAGCTCAGCTTAGAAGTGGTAATTCTGAAGTTCTTTAAATTTTAACTTTCTTTCAAGAAAAAGAAAACCCTAATTTTTCACTGGTTTTGTCCCCTAAAGACTTAATTCGTGTTTTCATTTGGAAGGAATCAGTGAGAGAAGAGAGTACGTTGTAGGGAAAGAGTGATCATCAGTAAGAACACAGTTAACCAAACTTTGGGTCAGATACTGTCAGGTGCTTCTGCATATTCCGTTTCAATTTGCCTTCATGATCCAGGCACACAAGGCAGCTGGAATGTAATACTGAAGGGAAAAGGTTACTGAGCTAATTCAGGGACAGCATGTTTTATCTGAAGTCCATGGGTGTTCAAACATAAGGCTAGGAGGCAAGAGGCACATCAGAGAGATGTGCTATGCAGCCTTCAGTTCAAGGATCAAAGGATGCCATCACCAGGGAACTTCTTCGAAATTCAGAATCTCAGATGCTTTTACAGATCTTGAGTCAGAATCTGGTCATTTGTATGCACCCTAAAATTTGAGAATCCTTGATTTAGAAAATGAGAAGATCAAGCCAATTATCCCTACTGCAATTATAACAGGCCATTTACCTTCAACATTCTGTTTTCATTCCTTAATACTGATGGCAAATACAATTCAGATGGCCATTTTCCATGCTGGATACTCATGGAGTAGGAATGAGACTTGGGCCAGAAGCATCACTTTGTCACCAGTATGACAACACAGGGAAAGTTACTTATGTTTTTTAAGCTTCCACGTCTGCTTCTACAAAATTAAGCCAATTCATGTAATTCATAGTGTCACAGGGTCGAGAGGGAGATATGAAATAGAGTATGAATCATGGTCTACTTCTGCCTGGGAGCCTTCAGTAGTTCCTCCTAGCCTCCAGATCAAAGGACACTGTCTTTCAGGGGCAAAGTTCTTTACTCTAGCTCTATCCTACTTTTCCGTCTTCATTTCCTCTCATATTTTTCCACGACTCTTATACTTCTGCCTTTTCCTCAAATAGAACATTCATCTTCAGTTTCCATTCCTTTGTCCATTTGGTTCCTTCTGCCGGGTATGGTCTCATCTATCTCTAATTACCAAAATCCTTCTCATCCAGGAAGACTCAGTCTGGTCAAATACAGGTGCTTAATCAAGTTGTTACAAGTAGCACTAATCAGACGTCACTCAACATTTCTCTGCTCAGTTCCATGACTTGCCCTTTTCTCTACAACAGCATTATTTCATTCTTTTTTGAATAGGAGCGAGTTGTGTATGCACCTGAACTCACCTATGGAACACAAATACTCTGGGAGAGAGTTACTATCATTACTATATTCATCATTGTAAACCCCTCAATGACCAGCACAGCACTTTTTACATAATATATAAAGTTTTGCAAAAATTGGAAAGGAAAAAGAAAATTTCAAGACACTAGAGATACTTTTACTCTGGAAATTATCCAACAACATTCCTATATGGTAGCAATAGATTGCTAATAAAATATGTGCCTATCTAATGATAAGATGGTGGCAGAGATGGCATACATAATTCTATAGAGAGAAATCTCATTAATTTGTGCTTCAGTCCATACATTTCAAATGCCTGCTGTGTGCTCCCTGACACCCAAGATGCATCTCCATGCTCTCGTTTAGTTTGGGACATTGGAGAAGCAAAGTCTCAATCACTCCCCACTAGATTGGAATTATCCTGATAACTGCTCATTTGAGATCAGCTGAAGGTTCATATCTTGTGAAAGCATGGACATCCTTACACAAGGGCATAAAGGCTAGTTCTCACTGAAAAAAAAAAATTCAGTAAGAGAGACTGTTGCAGAGAGAATACTGAGCAGGAAATCAACAGATCGGGGTTCAAGTTCTAATTCTGGAACTATGTGACTCCGGGCAAGTAACTTGACCAGAGTGAGCCTTTGTTTTCTAGCTTTCAAAAGTGATTACTATGATCAAATAGATACTACTGCTTAGCTTTCTATAATTTATGAACTGTAAAGAACTATATATGTGCAGCATATCACTGGTAAATTCAGCTAGCAGGACAAGTTCAGACAGACCAGCAGAATGGCACAAGGCACAAGGAGCCAAAGACTGTACAATTTAGACCTAGTCCTCCCTCTGTGTTGTAGAACAAGTAAGACAGACAAAGAGTGGCACATTTCTTACTATTTTTCCTGCTCTGGCCCCAGATAAATTCCCCTCTCATATCTCTCCTGAACCAGCAGACCCACAGAATTCTTCCCCCACCTGCCACCTATTTACTAAAGCAGGAATTCAATGCCAGAGTCCAAAACATCTTCTAAAAATAGCCTAATGTCAGGAAAACAACAAATGAAGTGACTTTGAGATGGAAGTCAAAATGGCCATTTTCCCATCTCAGGGTTGTGAGATTGAACCCTGCATCAGGTTCTGCGCTCAGTACTGCATGTGCTTGAGACTCTTGCTCCCTGTACTCCACCCCACTGCATGCTCTCTCTCACACAAATAAATAAATCTTAAAAAAAAAAAAAGATCTTATTCTACTTATAGCATTTCACCTCTAAACATACAACTTCTAGCACAAGAGTACAGTGGTGAAGAATACAAGGTTTGGAGTCAGACTGACTTGAACTTAAATCTAGGTTCTGTTGAGAGCTAGAAGGGGTTGGGATTTGTCCTCACCAGCGAACAGGTTAGCTTACCACAGTTTCCAAGATGCTGATATTAAATATAACACTCTTGGATCAGAGACAAAGTTCAGTTTGTTACTCAAAGAAGTAACAATTAGAGTATAAGCATTTTTGTCATTTCTCCAAGCCCTACTGCCCATAGAGTGGGAAGGTCAGCGGATATGTGAGGAGGGTCAGCTGGAGGGTCAGCTGATATGTGTACACATGTGGGCTATGTTCTAGAAGAGGGACTTTGAACTCAGGGGAGCCAAATCTTCTATAACAGGTAGTCAGCATGCCTGTCCTATGCCTCAAAGAAAACCTATTTTACTGTCTTCACTTTTGTAGACATTAAGCCAGCTTGACCTTTGCCCAGAGGGACACTATCCCTATCTTCCAATCTTCATCACGCAAACATCCTTGAAAAGATAGTCCAGAACAAAGGCAATCAGTTCCTGGGCTTACAAGTTGCACAGAAACATGAAAGATCCATTGAGAATTGTCTGGCACCTACAGGATACGATTAAGAATCAAGTCTTACTTCTCTCTGAGCATTAGTTGTGGCTTTATCCACCTGTTTGTACATAATGCTTGTAACAGCACACATCTCACAAGGACAAAATGCGATAATCTATATTAAGTGCTTATCATACTGCCTCGTACCTCACTGGTTACTAGTTTAAGGCAACAGAGTGACAACAGAAGTGTGTGTCGAAATTCCTTCAGATCCTCCCCTAACACACAGTCCATTCAGAATGCTCAGCAGGCACAGAGGCAGTTCAATGTGATCCTCAGGACTAAGTAAATATAAGAAGTAGCATAACACAGAAAAGCGAGGCTATTCAACTCTCCAGATTACCAAGTAGGTGACCTTGGCCACTTAATCTTGGTAAAACTTATTTTCCTCAACAAAAAATGGTCCAATTTATCAAGTGATTATAGCATTTAAAATGGGACAATTATGTGACAGTGTTTAGCACAGGGCAGTGCTATTAGTAAACATTGGTGGACTATCATTAAATACAGGTAATTGCCCTAGTCAACGGGTTCAAGGTAACACTGAAAGTTGTTTCAGAGTGCTTTCATATCCACCACCATCTCTTCAGAGCTCCTGACCCACCCACGAATAAAGAACTGACTGAAGAGCAATCAAGACTCCACACTCAGTCCACTAATAAGGACAGACAATGTCCTATTGAAAGTAGCATCTTAAAATTATGTAACATGGCCTCTTAAGATCTAAGAATCCCAGATATTGAGCAGGAATGACTGATGCATCAGAATATACTTCTTTTTCATAGAACTCAGTTTCACAAGCTTGGCAATCTGAGCTCTGACTAACCAAGACTAAGAAAATCTTTCTCCCTCCCTTACCCTCTCATTCACTAATTAAGAGCTCATGTGATCACTTCTCATTCCATCCACCTATCCTTTATATCATCATCCTTTCTCTAGCTTTCCTTTCCCTATTTAATTAAATTTTGATTTATTAAGTATTAGGTATTTATTAGGTATTTCTGTGACTACTGTGTATGACCATTCAGCTAAATGTACTCCAAACATAGTAGATAACTATAGGAGGTAAAAATTGTGAGGTTATAATATGATACAGAGTCACAAAAAGAATCAATCTAGTTGGGACTGCAAAGATGTTCACATGTGAAAATTTAAAAATAAACAGCAAAAATACTGCAGTCATTCAAGAATTATACACATATGCACACATATGGGACCAAGTGTCCGTTTCTCTTGAGCAAATTCTTCACTGCTCCTAACTCAAATCATTTGTATAAACACATGAGATGATAACTAAAATAGAGACACAATTACATGCTCATAATTTGGGCTGGGTAACAGATAAATTAAATACTGATAAACTTGCTAGTGTCTTGTTTAGAGCTAGGAATGAGGGCTAGGGGCAGGCGGTTAGCAGAACCTGACTCTACCATTGCCCACTCTCAGGAGAGCAGCAAGAATACTGAAGAATAGCAAACTTTAGTTTATTTGTTATCCCTAGCCACCGGGCTTGAGATGAACATGTCAAAGGAAAATTGGTCGTTTAAACAACTTCAAGAAGCAGGCTGTGTTGATAACAATAGTCTGGTAATCTGCCCCTGACCAGATGGTGCTTAGCAAGGGTTCGTTGAATGAGTACACAAATGTATAGCTTCCATTATCAATGGAATTTTGCTACCTCCTTGCATCTGGGACACTGAAGGATCCTGGGCAAACAGCCCACCCAGATTTGTTCTGTTTCCAATTACATCTTTGTGTTATAAACTGTGGAATCATGTATAAACCATGTGGTACAGACAGCCTAATTTAAATCCTGAAAGACTTAGGGAAACATTATGTCTGCTCAGGAGACTCACAATATGAAATGAGACTCACAGGCATTGTTAGCCATAAAACGCTGAGGAGAGGGAAGATTTCCCTCAGGCAGCAGGCTCAGACACCTTTTCTCCACAGAAGCCTCATCTTTTGTTTTGGGAGTCTATCCCAGCAGAAGAGGATGTCTGGGATGTCCTCACTAAGAATGTAAGCTCTGAATTTCCAAGAAGACAGGAAGCTACTTTGGAGGATAAGAACAAGAGGATCTACTTCAGATGGAGAGAACAGCCTGGGGACTTTCCATGTTACATCTTATTTTAGGAAATGTGCTCCACTGTCATCCTGAGAACACATCAGTTTATATCAACAGTATTGTATCCTTCAAGTCCTGGGAGGGTTTATTCATTTCATATTTACTTAACACACAACTCCAGATCTTTAGTAGTTACCAAGAGCCTCCTTATTTACTTTGCATATGCTCTCTCATTTAATCTTCAAAATACCCCTGAGAGGTAGGTAGCATTACTCTTACTACAGATGTGTTATGGTTCAGATCAGGAAAATGGGGCTGAAACCATAATTAAGGTCAGAACACACAAATTGCAAAGCTGGCCTTGGGACCTGGGAGTGTCCAGTTTTAAAGCTCATATTCCATTGTATAGAAGCGGTAGTGACTACTCCGCTGGCTCAATGGCACAGATCTGAAAACAAGAAAAAGGAAAAGTCATCCTGTGGGATCATCATGTATCCAGTCAGTCCACCTATGAGAAGAACCTTAAAGGAGATTGAAAAGTTATGGAAAGAAAAGAAAATTCAAGAGTATAGGCTGTTCTAGACTGTATCATTTCATAGTTTAAGAGACACCAGTATGCTGATAATTCACAAATGTCTGTCTCCAGCCCTCCCCTCTGAACTCCAGCCTTGGATAACCAACAGACTACATAACATAACACCTCTGCTTGACATCGAACAACCACAGCAAACCTAACATTTCCCACATGGAGTTCCTGATACTTCCCCTGAAGGAGCTCCACTAGGTCTTTCCCATCTCAAGGAACAGCAACTCTATCCTCTTTTCCTACCCCACACCCCATGGTTCAGAAACTTTTGTTGGTCTTACCTTTTAAATATATCTAGTGGCTTCTCCCATCTACTTTGCTGCTGCCCTGATCCAAGCGCCTACCACTGGATCCCTGCAAAGGCCCCTTCTAGTTTCCATTTTTGCCCATGTCCCCATTAGCCCAATTTCAACACAGTAGTCCAGTGATGCAATCACAGCCACCTCCAATGGCCTGCTGACCTACAATTCCTTTTGTGATCTCTCCCACTACCACCCACTACCTCTCTGACCTCATTTTGCACTGCTCTCAATGCATTTGCTTGGCCCTATCTATCATCTACTGAAATGTCTATCTATCGAATGAATTTTTCCCAGGTTCCCACCTTCTCCAGGTTTTTTAATCCCAATCTTTAGGGAGACACTGCCTGGCTACCAAATCTAAAATTGCAGTGCCTCTCACTCCAAATGTTTGTTATTCCTTGTTCATCTTTACTCTCCCCCTTAACGCTTATAAATATCAGCATGCGACATATGGGGGTTTTTATTAAAGATCATTTCATTCCAATTTAAGTTCCAGGAGCGCAGAGTTTGTGTCTGTTTCTTTCACTGGTGTATCCCCAATGGCTGAAAGAGTATCTGATACAGAGTAGACAATAAATATTTGTTGAATAAATGACTCACCCAAAGAATACCTATTGTTGGTTTAAGGTAGGTATCTCTTATTGTTGATAAAGAGTTTCTTTACATCTTCTGTTTCTTTCTAAGTTTTAGATGTTCATTTTTATCATATCATGTCTTCATTTATTGAGATTATTATGTACTTTCTCCTATTGGCCATTAGTCTGAAGAATTTATTTATAAATGCCCTGCCATTCAATCATCTTATATACTTCAGATAAATGCTACTAACAGTAGATTATCTGCTAAACATACTTTCAAGTTCAATCTGCTCATTTTTATTGAAGACCTTCAAAAAAATTTTTTTTGGCATGTACTGTTTGAGTTGTGGATAAGCATATGCTATCTTTGTAAAATGATTAGATAGCTTTTTCACAAGTTTCTATGCCTTTATACAGTTTGTGTAATAAAAATGTATTACAAAGAATCATTTGTTTCCTCAAAGTTTAAGTATTCTAAATGTTTTTGGAGATAATTCTTAAATAACTTGTCGACTTAGTTCTTGGTTATTAGTAGGTTCAAGTACTCTGCTTATTTTTGAGTCAATTTGATAAGACATTCCTGTCAGGCAAAGTCATCCACTTCACCAAATTTTTAATGTTACCGTGCAGTTTTTTCTAGTGTATTTTTCAAATTGTAAATTCTTCTGTGCTTATTATTACAAACCCTTGCCATTTCAACTTTTGTTCATTTGGGTTTCTCCCTTTTTTTTTAATTAGACTTTCAAAAGTATTGGTTTATTGTTTGTTTTTTCAAAGAAATAGCTCTTGCATTCAATTCTATTCTATTACTCAATTCCTTAATCTTTGCTTGTATCTTTGTTGTTATATTTCTTTAAGAAATATGTAACTCTCCTGTGTGCATTTTAATTTTGCCACCTAATCTTACTTGTTTTATTATCCTTCCTCATCTTATCTTCTTTGTCCCACTCCCTTGTCATTATAAATCATCCTCATCTTATGAGGCATCTTAATAGCTTCTCCCTTTCAACTTCCTGCTCTTGTTCCATAGAAGTCATATCTTATTATATCTAACAGAAATCTGCAAAAGTTTTCCAAGCATAGGGTGGGGGGGATCTTCATAATAAGTTACTTCCTGAGTCTTTAGGTCAATTGTGTCTCTCCCTGTTTTATAAATATGGGGGATTTTGCTTGTGTGTTGTTTGGATTTCTTATCATTGTTTTTTCTGCATGGGCTAATGTTTGCCTTCGGACAGAATGCATGGTGGCACCTGACCTCATTCACATCCAGTTAAGGACTAGTGGAATCTTCTTCTCATATTATCAGGAGCACAGATCAATCACGATTTCTTGATCTGGTTTGCTTTACTCACGTGTTCCACTTGGCCAAGATGGGATCGTATCTAAACTCCTACACTCATAACTCAGAATAAATATACAATGAAACCTACAGCCTCCGCTTGTGTTACTGTGAGGGTTCTCCCAGTCTCAACCCCCAGCCACAACACTTTTCTATGAGGTTGCCATCTCTCGGCACTTATTTGTCTATTCCACAAATATTTACTGAGAACTTTACGTGGGCAAAGTGCTGCTTTTTAGCATTTGTCTCTCCTTATTTTCTGAGAAGCTATCTTCTGAGGCCTCTTGGTCTAAACCAAGTGATCAGAAGAAGACAATATTTGCACTACCCCAAAATACTACCCAGTTAGAAGACAGCAGTGACTTAGCTCAGGCTGCTGTAATACATTTATCATAAACCAGATGGCTTAAACAACAAACATTTATTTTTCATAATACTGAAGGCTGAGAAGTCCAAGATCAAGGTGCCAATAGATCCCATGTCTGGCGAAGGCCCTCATTCCTGGTTCGCAGGTGGCCATTCCTTCTCATTGCAGGGGACTTGTTGCAGAGAACAAGCTCTTGTTCTCATGAATTCTTCTCAATGAGGTCACTGGTCCATTCCTGTGGTCTCAACTCTCATGACCTAATTACAAAGCTTCCATTTCCTAATGCCATGAACCTCCAGGGCCGGGAAACATTGGAGGGGAAGCAGTGACACAAACATGAAGTCCATAACAGATAGACACATAATTTTCTGGTTGATAAAGACCTGGGTATCTGATCCAGAAAGACAATACAGAGGAAAAAGAATGTCCCTCCCTCTTTCAGGCCAGTGGTACTGCTCTTTCATGAGGTGACAGAGGATTATAACCACCAGTTATTGGTATCTATCCATCTTTCTAGTCTTACAGTAACTAGAACTGGTCCTAGATTCCTGTCATGGAATGTCTCACTGACTTTCCGTTCCCAGTGCCTTTTTTTTTTTTTTTAAAGGGAATAGTCAAATTGTATACTGAAGGCCATTTAGGCTGTTCTGAGCATCCCCACTTCCATGGTCTGGCGTGTTCCTAGGCAAAGGCAGAGCCCTCAGGCATATTCTAGCTGCTGGGGCACTGAGGAGGACAGCCATGCATCACAGAACTCTGAAATAAAATAAATGAACTAGAAGATCAGCCTCCTCAGAATGAATTCTCAAACCATAAAATCAACACTTCCTGTTATGCTTCTGCCCAGAGCCTGCTGCTGTCCATTTGGATAAGAGGCACAGCATGTGTTTCTAGGAACAGCTGCCTCTCTTTTCTCCTTTGGCAGCCAGGACATTGCAGCTAAAAGGATCTATTTTCCTCCTAGCTGCTACAAAGTCGGAAGCAGTGTAAGGCCTGTAATACTCCGGCCCATATGGTGTCATCTGTCAGGGGCACACGGGGGAGGGTCTGAAAGTCACCAATCACAGACACAACCTATGCAGACCCTCTGGCTCCAGGATGAGCAGCTGAGGTCTAAGAGAACTATTTGGAGTCTGTTAAGCCTTACGAGTGAGAAAGAATGGAGCTTTGCAGTCTGACATGCCATTTTAGCAAGTTACTCTTCTCTCTCGACATTTGTTTTGTAGCCTGTTTACTCATGTGAAGAATGAAGGTAACCGGGCTATCTCACAGAAGTAGGGAGAGGACCAAATAAGAGAGCTGATGTTAAATTCCTGGCATATCAAGTATGCCCTCAAAAGGATGATTCCGCTCAGAGCCAGGACTAGGATAAAGCATATAAGGCATTCTCCCAGGGCCCAAAGTTTAAGGGGAACCAAAACAACCCAGCAACCAAAGTCAATACTATTTTTAAGTAATCTCTTAAAATTTAAAAATAAAAAATTAAAATTAACACAAAAATTCTATAATGGACAAAATATCTAAATTTTTAGATTCTTACTCTGTACTCTACCAATATTATTTGCCTCATCCTAATACCAGCCCTGTTTTCAGTACAATTTTACTTACAAAATTAGGAACCAGCCAGTGGGCTATAGTTTGTTGATTTGATTTTTTTAATATTGCATTAAAATAGTATTTATATTGATTTCTGAATTTTGGGGGCAGCCATCTTAAATATTGTCCCTAAGATGAATTCCTTTCTCACCTAACCCTACTCCAAACTCTGGTTCTGTTAAGTACAATTTCTTAGTAATTTCTTATTTGCTGTTCTCAATCTCAGTGAGAAAATCCACATATTCTTTCCTCCTTCCCCTAGACTTCTCTCCTCTCTTGTTCTCTACTTAGCATCAGGAATTATTATCAGCATGCCCCTAGCTACAAAACATGGCCACATTCATTACATATTAATATAAATATTACTACAAAAAATACTACATTTTTTAACAAACATGGCCATATTTAAGGAAATGCCCCAAATCTTAATGGTCTTGCCCAAGTTGCCTTGATTAGTAGGAAGCCCTAGCTTCTCTGGAAGTTCTATACAAAATATTTCCACAATGTCTAGGGTGCTTTCAAGTACAGTCCAAATGTCCTCAAGGCCCCAATGTTTTATAAGCCAAATTTAAGATTACTTTCCCCCTGGAAAGCTATTATGGGGTGAAAGAGGTCTTACGACAAGTTTTAGGGGAAATACAGGTGGGTGTAAAGTATACCTATCTTCAGGGAATTTAGGGACTGAAGGGTAGGAATGAGAAAGTTGTATAAAATACTAATAATCCTCCACTGGGTGCATATAACATATTAAAGTCTGTCATATGTATCATCTCATTTAATCCTCATAAAAAGATTTTGCTGGTAGGTAACAGCACAGACTGACTTGCACAATCAGCTAGTAACTACCATTCCTAGGGTCTTTCCTGATTAATCACAATGAACTGTACACAACACTTTACATCTTAGGAGGTTTCTTTCAGATACAGTTTCCACTTTGGTCCTTTTGGAACCTTTGGAAATAGCATTCCCATTTTCCATAAGAGGAGACTAGGGTCCACAGAGCTCCCAAAAAATATTTTCCAGCACTCTATCCTTAACAGTTTGGTGTTTCTCATCTAGGAATTCTTCATCAAAACTCCCTAGCATTGTAAGTAAGTTGAATAAACTATGTCTTATGTAGACTCATGGGGCAAACATTATATTCAGCTCCCAAGGTCAAGCTTAAACATCTTCTATGCTAGGCAGCATCCTCCATTTACCTTCCAGAGTCACTGTCCACCCTCCCCCACACTTCCCTATCCTACACCTCACCCTGGAGGCCAACTGCTATGGACCACACCAACAGGTACCTCTGGCTTCCCACTGGAATCTGCTAAGCAGACAGCCCCAGTAAGAAAACTGAGAAAGAAGGAAAAGTGAAGTTGGGTCTCCCTGACTCCCTCCCTGTAAGAGGACCTCAGGCCAGCTGTCCCACCACAACAGCTCCACTGCCACTCCCTAACTTATTACATATCCCTGTGCCTTCTTAGACTCTACCCACATCCTTGTAAACAGTCCCTACTTAAACCCTACTTTACATGTGC
This sequence comes from Neogale vison, assembly GCF_020171115.1. Lineage (NCBI taxonomy): Eukaryota > Metazoa > Chordata > Mammalia > Carnivora > Mustelidae > Neogale > Neogale vison. The sequence continues at coordinate 136,791,026 of NC_058097.1, forward strand.
TCTTCTGTTTGGACACTGACTGACATAGCTCCCCCATGAAACTCAAAACTGTTATGGAGCTGCTTTGACAGACCTGAGTTTGAATCCCAGCACCTCTCCTCTGTGCCCTGAGAGAAATTTTCATTTTCTCTGGGGCTCAGATCATCACCCATGACCACCACTAGGAACACTCACTAGGAATTATTCATTTCTCATCACGTCTTCAAGACATACATGTTAAGCCTCCATTATGTGCAGCACACAAAAGAAGAAAACAAAGTCTATCTTGACTTCCCCCAGAGAATTCACATTCCAACTGGGATATGTAGATAGTAGAAGTACACAGCGGTCTCTAAAGGGACCCACAGCATCAGGCCAAGATGGAAACAGTGAGCCCCTATCAAAAGGTGTCTCAAGGGCCTCGCAAACTCAACAAGCCCAAATCCACAAACTCCATCCTCTTCTAAGAGCTCCCTGTCTCTGTGAATGAGTACCACCCCCATCCCACCCATGCAGGCCAGATACCCAGAAGCCATCTTTAGGAGCCCCTCTCCTCACTCCCCATATGAAACCAATCAGTAATTCTCATAATTGCCTCTTAAAATATCCTTAGAATCTGCTCACTCAGTCTCACCCATAATTTAAAACAAGCTACTGCCAGCACTCACTTGAATTGCAATGACTTTTTCCATATATACTTGCCCACAACCCTTTCCCCACCAAGTCATCTTCTCTATAGCAGCCACAGTGATCCTTGTAAGATGAAAATCTTAGCAGGCTGGCCTGCAATGGCTTTGATTTCAAATTAAAAAGCATCTCATTAAAAATGCCCACCTTTCCTCATGTGGTTTGGCTCTTGGCTACCTGATCTCAGCCAAGAGCACGCTAGCTTGTCATCTCCCTACTCTCCCTCCTCCCAACACTCACCTTCTCTCAGACCCCTATCTCATACTCCCCTCCAATACAGGAGTCTGTTTCCACTCCCTCTGAAGTCTTGACTTCCCTCCTCTTCACCAGGTACTTCTCATCTTTCAGGATCAGTTTCTTGGGGAAGACTTGTCTGACCCAACTCTATCACCCACTGTGCTATGGGCTCACAGAGAATGGAGTCTCCCTATTGCATGGCACAAATCTGCCTTTGTCTGTATTCAAATAAAATAATCCTTATTCACTGAACTTTATTTAAGTATTTGTTATGTGGTCTGAACATCAAACTGTTAGTAACATGAGGACAGACACATTAATGTCTTAATGTGTTCATCAGTGTATCCTCAACACATATTAGAATGCCTAGCACGAACTAGGAGTTCAAAAAATATCTGTGTTTTTTTTTTTTAAAGAACTGATTTTTTGAGACAGAGAGAGCCTGCATGCACATGAGTGTACTAGCTGGGGGGAAGAACAGAGGCAGAGGGAGAAACCGGCCCCCCATTGCAGCAGGAAGCCCAACATGGGGCTCAATCCCAGGGCCCCAAGATCATGACCTGAGCCAACACAGATGCTTAACTGACTGAGCCACCCAGATGTCCGAATATATGTTAAATTTTAGAGCAAAATCCCCCAGGAAGGAAAAGAAACAGCAGTGGCCCCTCCAGGTTAAAAGGCTCCCGTCAAGCATCAAAATACGTCATTTTAAAGCATTTCGGAGAATATTACATTTTCCCTGTCTTCTTAAGGTACGTTAGAAATAACTATTTATTGAAGGTTCTAAATCTTTATTAGGAACCTCAGTTATTGGATTTTCTTCTGACACTGGCTGGCTTTTGACTTCTGTGCTTTTTAGATTGCTCAGACTGCAGTTTCTGCCTTCAGAGCTGGCAGTGTCCTTTCTGGCCTGTGTCATTGTGCCTGCCTTCAACAGCCCCTTTCATGCCTTCTCATTTGTTGCTCTGAATTTCCTGCAGACTGGGAAACTAGATAACCAAGCCGGGTGTATTGAGTGTGAAGTCAGATTGACACGTTCCAAATGAACCCACAGGGTTCTTCTAAACTAGAGCTAATGACTTCCAGTACCCCCTGCATGCCTAAGACCAGCCACTCTCATCCCACTTTTGCACAGTTCTTTGCTTCTTCCTCTTTTTCTCCCTCTTAATAGCCTTTATTTGGCAAGATTGGTCTCTTACGGACTTGGCAGCTAATAGGAATTTTCCTTTCCCCCTTAAGGAGCAAACCCACCAAAATGGACGTGACCATCAGGATTTCAATGCCCTTATTGGTTTTCACTGTTCTTAGGAACAAAGTAATATATGCAAGAGTTTACTTCTCCCCATGTTTCATGCAGAAGCTCAGAACTGGAGAAGGCTGCTGTGTGTGTGTGTGTGTGTGTGTGTGTGTGTGTGTGTGTTTGGTTTTGTTTTTGGATAAATGGAGTTTTACCCAAAAGAGATGGATACCAAAGATATCAAGCAGTTATTTGGAGCATGTGAGACTTTTAGCAGCAGATAAAACCTGGGTGTCGGTGATAATGACCTTATTTTCTTAGTCATAAAGAACCTTCCTATCTTTCTATCCAATTAGAATATTAATTACTTCCACCTTGAGTTAAAGGGAAGCAGAGGGAAGTCAAACTGCTGATTAAAAACTTGGGAATGGTTTTGCTGGCTGTGGAGGGACACAAAGTAAGGAACTGGTGTGGGGAATTGCTCAAGTACAGAGCAAATGAGAAAGCAACAGCTCTCAATCCTATCTCCAATTTGAGCACTTGGCCCTTTCAAGCTGACTGCATGCTCTGAAAATGCATTAAGGAAAAGCAAGGAAGATGAAGAAAACAAAATTTGGAATGACAAGGTAAGAATCAGGCTCTGATTCGAAGGGCAACTTCTCGAATGATTCTGAAGACTTGGGCTAACACATGGCTTTGTGTAGTCAGCCAGAGCAGTCTTTTCTCTGTTAGGCCATTACTCCCGTTGATGTATATGTGATGTTAACGGCAGGTTAGAACCAAAGGTGAACAAAAATGACAGCACTATCTCTTCCCTGAAAAAAAGAACAGTATGACCACAGTTTTCTACATGCTAGGAAGAGGCCAAATGCACCATTTGGGGCTGGAAAACACCCTGATGAAAAACTGGGAGGCCAGCAAGAACAGAAGCGGCTGAGCTTGGCAAACAGCTGGCCGAGCAGGGGGTTCAGGACTAGACATACTTACATAAGGGAGGTCCCAATCCTCCTGCATTTGTGAAGTAACAGTGACTCTGAATAGTTTCTTGAAGTAATTTCCCACCCACATACATTTTTTAACTGTTTTCCACCCAAAGGGCTTGTCTCTTAGAATAGGCTTGAAAACCCAGCTGTTCTAAGAAGCTTGTAACAGGCAAACAAGGTGTTAGCAAGAATCGGATTGATAAGAAGGGCAGTGCCAAGGTGTAGAGGAAAAAGCCCCAGACGCAGAGCAGATGATCTGAACACTAATCCAATTATGTCATTCACTAACTAGCTCTGTGACCTTGGACACAGTGGGTGCTGAAGCCTCTGGTCTAGTTTCTTCAACTTTAAGTGGCCGAGTTCAGTCACATTCTTCTAAGGTTACATTCAATGTACTAGAAAATCTATGATTTTTAGGAATTTTGGACGCTTGAATTCTTATAGTTCATCACGCTATTGGATGTTGGACAGGACAGTGAAGAATAAAAGAAACCCTGGTCCTGCAGTAGAAAGAACACTAGACTTCAAGTAACAAGTAGCATTTGATTTCTCTAAGCCTTGATTTGCATTTCTGAAAAATGGGTATAACAATAATGTACTTCACAGGGTTGCTGAGTACATTAAACAAAACCATGTATGCCTAAACTGTTTCTGTAAATCTTTTAGGAAATTGTGCTCCAGGTCCTCGAGGACTTCAGACTAGTTTATTGGGTGGATGGGAGGGCCCAACACTAACAGAGAACCATGGTTCTCAAACCTCAATATACATGAAATCACCTGGAAATTAGAAATGCAGATTCTGGGATAGAACCCCAGATGCCGTATTTCTAACACACTCGAGACAGATCCTACTGATTCCTAGTTCGCATTCTCAGGAGAGAGGCTATCAAACAGACATGTTTAAAACAAGACACTCTACACTAAAGCAAGTGCATGGTGCATGTCATGAGTGAAAACCTCTACTCCTTCCCACATACCCAAGTCCTACCCTCCCTCCAAGACCAGTTCAAGCAGACTGGTTCAGACTACCACAGCCCTCTTTTTTTGTAAGGGGTGGGGCAGAACGCTGGAGTCCAGTAACTATCTCAGGTGACCAAGATAGTAAATTGGTTTAACACCAAGCACTACAAAGGTGGTTCTCAGCCCTGGCCACATGTTAGGATCAACTGCAGAATTTAAAAAATGTATAGGCTCAGGCACTAGACCAGCTAATAAACTGTAAGCCATTAAAGTACCCCAGGTGGCTCTCATGTGACCCAGGTTTGAGAACTACACACCATACTCCAGTCTACTAGTGAGGGCAGAGACCACGTTGGCTTGGTTCACTACTCTATTTCCAGAGCCTGACACAAAACCTGGCATTCAACAAGTATGTGTTGAGTGAATAAATCATTAATAATAAATAAGTAAATAAATAATAAATGAACTAAAGTAATGAAAATTTAGGTTGCCAGTTACTTCCTTAATCTCTTTCCTGATGCCCAACAAAACCAAGTACTAAAGCATAAGGCTAAAGTTTACCTCTGGAGTAGAGTACCCAGGTTGGAATTCTGACTCTGCCACTCAAAACCCGTGCAACCTTAGGCAAGCTTCACCACCTCACTGTCCCCTAGATGCCTGCTTAAAACAATATTACCCACTGTTTGGAGTTTGGCAGTAATTAAATGAGTGAGGACATGGGAAGCCTGCAGAAAAGTGTGTGCCACATTGTAACCACATAAGGACTGAACACTGTGTTTCTATTCCATCACTGAGCACAGAGTGGTTCTAAGAGTTCTGCAAGTGGTAAGAACAATTAGCATTCTCCTGTCATTCTTCCAGCTGATATTTCTTAAGCATCATCTCTAGTCCATGCACAGAGAATCTGTGACTGTAGATATAGCAGTAAAAGGAGAGACACAGGACTGTTCTTACGTTATTTAAATATAGTGGGTGAGGTGTACATTGAGCAAGTTATTTCAAAGTGATGAGTAACAGAAAGTTATTTTAAGTGTCCTGAGTATTACAAAGGGAAAAGAACCATGAAGACAGAAAAAGGGGGTGGAAAGGCAACTACAACTATGTCTAACAGGGGCGGTAAATACTGAAGGTCAGGGAAGACTTCCTAGAGAAGGAGGGAAGATCAAGCCAATTTGGATGAGAAAGGAAGAGAGGCTGCAGAACCTTCCAGGAAGAACATTCATAAAAGCTCTGAAGCATGGAAGAACAAAGTATGCTTTAGCCACTGAAAGAAGGCAGGTGTGGCTGGGACATAAGAGAGCTTAGGTTGGGCTTTGAGGCCTGGGTACTCTTGGAAAGGCAATAAACAAAACAGAGGGAGGAAAAACAGGAAGGTGAAGGTGAACATGGCATTTATTCATTCAGGAAATAAGCAAGGTGACATGCTGGGAAATAACAAAAATGTCTGAGAGCCAGAAGGAGGTATGTCTGATAGGATCAAAAAGGAACTACTGATCACCAGTGATGTGGTTCTACAGGCATGGCCATGCCAAATTGTAGCCACCCTGGAAAGATTGGCAGATGACTTTGACATCTTTAGAAAGGAGCCTGCTCCCTTTGTGATGATCTGTATTTCTGCCCTCCTTTCTCTCTCCTCATGAATCCTTTCCCTGCTCTACTAAGGTTCCTTTATTAACACATCCTCTCTTTCCTTCTCTTCCAAAAATCATGTAGAAAAGGGAGTATCACATAGAAATCACTGGTATGCCCCAGACATGAAATTAGAAAGAAATAATTTTGAGGTATAAGCTCCCACCTTTATTAGTTATAAGACTTGAAACTTCAGTTTCTTCATCTGTAAAACAGAGTAATGACATCTGTATTAGAGATCTCTGAAAAAGAAAAGGATATGCATACATGAGGGGTGTGTGTGTGTGTGTGTGTGTGTGTGTAGTGAGAGAGGAAAAAAGATAAAGGGGGGGGGTTATCAAGAACTGGCTCATGTGATTGTGGGAGCTGGTAAGCCTGAAATCGGCAGGCAGAGAGAAGACCCAGAGAAGACCCAGAGTCGACTTTACAGCTGAAATCTGAAGGTGGTCAACAAAAGGCCCAAGTCCTTCAACAAATGGGATGAGATTCCCCCCACGGATGGCAGGTAATCAAAACTATTCAAAACCTACTGAGTCATATGTAAACCACATCCAGAAAATACCTTCCCAGCAACATCTAGATGACTTTTGACCAAACATCTGGCCACAGCCAGATTGATGTAAAACTAACCATCACACTATCCCTTTACCCACACAGGATGTCACTTGGAGCACACTGATTAATACACATGGATAAACGTGGGCAGGTTCCTTTGTGTCTCTAAAGCTCAGTTTCCTTATCTGTAAATTGCAAGTAAGGCTGTCTTGCAAATCAGAATAGAATGAGCTATCACCTCACACCTGTCAGAATGGCTAAAATCAACACAAGAAACAACAGGTGTCAGCAAGGGTGCAGAGAAAGGGGAACCCTCCTGCACTGTTGATGGGAATGCAAACTGGTGCAACCACTGTGGAAAACTGCATGGAGGTTCCTCAAAAAGTTAAAATAGAACTACCCTATACTCCAGCAATTGCACTACTAGCTATTTACCCAAAGGATACAAAAATACTAATTCAAAGGGATATACACACTCTGATGTTTACTGTAGCATTATCTATAATAGCCAAATTATGGAAACAGCCCAAGGGTCCATCAACTGATGGATAAAGAAGAGGTGGTACATACATACAATGAATATTACTCAGCCATCGAAAAGAATGAAAGCTTTCCATTTGCAGTGACATGGATGGAGCTAGAGAGTGCTATGCTAAATGAAGTCAGTCAGAGAAAGAAAAATACCATATGACTTCACTCATAAGTGTAATTTAAGAAACAAAACAAATGAGCAAAGAAGGAAGAAGAGAGAGAGAGGAAACCCAGAAACTGACATGTTTTAACAATTTTAATTTTATTTCTTTTCAGTGTTCCAAAATTCATTGTTTATGCACCACACCTAGTGTTCCATGTAATAGATGCCCTCCATAATTCTCACCACCAGGTTAGCCTCCTACCACCCCCTCCAAAACCCTGTTTGTTTCTCAGAGTCCACAGTCTCTCATGGTTTGTCTCCCCCTCCGATTTCCCCCAACCCACTTGTCTACATCTCCCCATGTCCTCTGTGTTATTCCTTATGCTCCACAAGTAAGCAAAACCGTATGATAATTGATTGTCTCTGCCTGACTTATTTCACTCAGCATAATCTCTTTTAACTACAGAGAACAAACTGATGGTTACCAGAGGGCAGGTGGGTGGGGGATGGGTGAAAGAGATGATGGAGAATAATGAGGGCCCCTGCTGTGATGAACACCAGGTGATATGTGAAAGTGCTGAATCACTATACGGTACACCTGAAGCTAATATAACTAACTAACTGGAATTTAAATTAAAGAGAGAGAGAGAGAGACTACTTATCTCAGAGCTGTGATGACAGTGGGGCAATCAAAAAAAAAAAAAACTAAGCACAGTGCCTAACACCTAGTAAACTCCCAAATGTTTCTGTCAGTTATTATCTTCATGCTAGTATTATCTGCGCTGAGAACTTGGCGTTTTCTTAACTCTTAACCTTAGTATATCCTTCTATGCCTACCATTTTCCACTGTGACTAAATTCAAACCATATTTCAAGAATCAGCTTACATGGGAATCCCTCCCTGACACCGTCTGCCTGATATTCAGGATTAGCTGCACTGTTTTCATGTGTCTGTCATAACACAGAGCATGTTTTGTTTTATTCTGTCTGGTTGGCAGGCTTCATAACTAATGTAAATCCTAGAGGTAAAAATGTGACCTTCATTCCCATGTCCCATCACTTAACAGAAAGCAGGACACAGAATATTTGATGTAATTGCAAAATGAACAGAAGTGCACAGATCTGTTTGTTGCTCATACAATGAAATGTACATTTGGAGGCATTTTATCCCCCTCAAATTATACCCATTCAGCCTTCCTCACACCTCCAGGGTGACCATGAGAACTCCAGCCATGTCCCAACCTCTGGAATCACAACCTCTAATATTTATGCTCTATTTAGTGACATCTTTCTTCTGTGTAGTCAAGTAGGAAAAGATGTTCAATATTTATTGAATTGAAATAAACTGATACTGACATAATAGGATCTAACAGATTCAGTATGTAGTTGTTATAGAGGAGTCAGGTATGGCTTGTTTAAACTAACAAGAGGGAATGTTTTGGGAATGATAGAACTGTTCTGTATCCTAACTTAGATAATGGTTATATGAATTAAAATTCATAAAACTATATACCCAAAAGTCAGTATTACTGCAGCCTAATAGAAATAGAAAAAAATCAACAAGTGAAAAGTGTGCATAGTGAGACAAATATATAGACCATGGCCAGACAGTAAAACTTTTAGGACAATCAACAATTTCATAACAACAAAATTCTGACCTATTACCCCTGCAGCAACCAAGCCAAGAATTCAGAGCCAGACCATAACCTCTGTAAGCAACTGGCCCAGAATGGCCATGACTTGGTGATAACTGTTCAACTTCCCTACCTTTCGTCCCCACTTCCAACTCAGGGCCAACAAGAGCAGGCCAAACCAATCACCAGGAGGCTGTACTTCTAATTACCCCATCCCCAGCTTCCCCAGGCCAACAGTCTGCCAATGAGGGCACATCTGAAGCCTTCCCTTTTCTTCTCTGTACTGCTTTCTCACCCTCCTGCCTGCCTTTGAGTCTGTCCAACACAGTACAGGGGGCTGACTCTCTTGCTATAAGGAGTTCTGAATAAGCCATTTGGTTTTTTCTTATGTGGATGGTCTTTGTTTATTTCCACAATACTATGCTATCATTTGGGATAAAACAGAAGTAAATGTATGTGTTTGTGTATGCATAGATTGTAATTAAAAGTACATGCACACACATGAAAACAAAAAGGATTGTGCTTCCTAGGTAGGGAATTGGTTGGTTGAACAATAGGGGTAATAGACTGATTTTTCAGTGTTCTTTTTGAGCCTTTTGAATGTCCCCCCACCACCAAATCAATGATTTATATAAAACTAAAAAGCCAAATTGACATTCAGTAAAATACAAAGACTCCTAGATTATAAGAAGTATTTATTATTCAAATTCATAAATGACTACAAGCAGTCTCTAGAAGTAACCAGCCTGATCATTATTCTGTTTAGAGTAAATTGGCGAGAAGGTGTTTGGTGAGTCGTTTCACATCTCTGAGCTCCAATGATACCACGAGGGCAGCCCCAGCCCAGGGAGAGGGCAGGCAGGACTTCCTCCCACTTCATATGTGTGGTTCCTGTCATATCTTAAGTGCATTAGCTGGGCTAGACCAACTGCTAAAGAAACACAGCCCAACACTTGTTCTAACTCAGTTACAGTGAATGTTTCTTTCTTGCTCAAGCAACAGAGAGAGTGACTGAGGTGTCGGGTGGTTCTCCCCCGCTCAGTTGCTCAGGAGCACAGACTGACTGCTGTCCTGCCATCTTCGATGCGGGGCTTCTAATGTCTCCCTGGGTAGCATCTCTATCCATCTAGCTCAAATAGGAAGGACACAGGGAAACACAAAAGGGAGGCTCTCTGGGCCATGTCTGGGAATGTGGACTGTTACTTACAATCACCAGATTTAGCAAATGATGGGACACTCTGTATTTTATTCGGGAAAATGTGAATTCTGGATAAATAACACAGTATTCTTTTGAGTACAAGTAGTAAGTCCCATACAGGTTTCAGTACCTATTTATTCTAAAAAAAATTATTTATCTAAAATTCAAATTTGAGTGGGAATCCTATCTTCTACCTGGCAATCAGGGGCCACATTCCATTGGTTAGAACTGAACACAGGCCTCCATTAGTCAACAAAGAAGGCTAGAAAAGTGTGTTTTTTTTCTTGCCCCAGAAGGAAAGAGTGTGGGTTTTGTTAAGCAGCTAGCATTCTATGCTGCAGAAAGAAATGAACAAAATTTAGCTCCTTCCTTATTTCTACACTATAGGTGTTATAGGACCTAGAGAAGTAATAGAAAATAGCAGTTCTTGAGCTCTGACATGACCTAGAATTTCTGGAACGCTAGTTAAAAGATTAAAATCTTTTGTCCCAGATTCTTGACCATTCCAAATTCTTTCAATCTTAGAGCTCAGGATCTTCTTCCTTATCCAGTGCCCCATGGGGCTCTATCGTAGGCAGTGGAAGCAACATACTTTGAGATCTTAGGGACTTGGACATATGTACATGAAAACATTAAGAACTCAAACAGTTTGAAATGAAGCAGTAACAGAGGCACAGTTTCCTCTAACTAAGCGTGCAAGAGGCCACTCATTTGGGGAACAGAGCACAACTCAAACACCTGCCAAAACTATCTCCAGAGGTTCTGCCACTTGAAACAAGTCCTCAGTAGATGACAAAAATAAAGTAACAAGAAGAAAGTGACCCAACATTCTGGTCCTTCAACAAACTCAGACAGTCCTCCTCCCCGGGCTGCAGGGCCATTCGCTAGAGTGAGCAGGACAGCGAGTGTGGACTCCACTAAGTCATCTGCTTGGAGTGGTGTGATTTGCAGAGCTGACTGCTGTCTCCAGTAGTTTAAAGAACAAGAGCGGTATTTTTTTTAACAAATCCTCTTGTAATGGTTGAAATCCCGGCATCCATTTGTATTCATTTTGGAAGCTGGCACCCATCGCTTAAGGGACCGGTAATAAAACTGACAATCCGCTACTGTGGAATCCATGTAGGTATTATTAACTTTAACTGAATTGATCTCAACTAGATCACTGTCAGAGAGGATATGGTAACAATCGATTTTTTTTCCCGCTCTGAGAGCATTATCAGTTGACTTATTTCCATTTCTCCAGTCTTTTTTTTTTTTTTCTCCTTTTGCTTGAAGGTTTATGGCAGCATTTCTTTCTTCTTGCTTTCTCATTTCAATTTGTAAATAGTATGCTTTTAAGCACAATATTTAGGGAGGAGAGGCAATGCAGCTTCAAAAACAACTCATCCAAGCCCATAAATTTGGCAGCTGTAGAATATGCTTAAATAGGGATTGAGAAAAAAGAACACTCTCTCTGAACACGACGCATTTCAACCATGCATTATGGATGGTTAGGCCATCCATAATGTCCATCTTTTATGGACAAAGTATGCCCCCCAATTTCATATGTTGAGGCTCTAACCCCCCAGTGTGGCCATATTTGAAAGAGGTGATTTTATAGAGGTTAAGTTTAAATGAGGTCATACGGATGGGCCTTAATGCAGTAGAATTGGTGTCCTTATAACAAGAAACACCAGGGAAACACACACACAGAAAAGGCCAGGTGAGGACACAGCAAGAAATCAACAATCGGCAAGCCAAGGAGAGAGGCCTTAGGAGAAACCATAGCTGACAACACCTTGAACTTGGGACTTCCAACTTCCAAAACTGCAAGGAAATGAATTTCTCTTGTTTAAGTCCCCCAGATCTGTGGTGTTTTGTTAGGATAACCAGGTTGACTAATGCACGCACCTACCCAGAGGACTGCAGTGCTGGGCTACAGTGTTTCCTGATGGGCTTGGGAAGAGCACCATGTTCTCTATCAGCATTACGGTGAACGGAGGCATCACACTGCATATTCCAGGCACACACGATCCTGTTCCACGTACCTAGCATTTGCATCTGCTTCTCCCACTGTGCTCACCTGTATCAGCAGCCAGTGCAAAACCAGAGGCCTTACAGGGAAGGATAGAGCATGGAACTCTGGTATGGCTGACCCTGGCCCTGCAGTTTCCTAGCACTGTGACCTTGAGCACTGTGACCCTGGAAAGTGAAGCCGCATAGACTTCAGTGTTACTACCTGGAGGATAGGGAGACCACCACCTGCTTCTGAGAGGTGTTACAATGATCCAATGGAATAATAAATATGAAAGTATCTTGTACAATGTACAATGTAACAACTAGTAACAGGTGGAAGGATGCCTACTTGGCTCAGTCATTAAGTGTCTGTCTTCAGCTCAGGTCATGATCCTACGGTCCTGGGATTTAGCCCTGCGTTGGGGTCCCTGCTCAGCAAGAAGGCCACTTCTCCCTCTCTGACTCCTCCTGCTTCTGGTGTTCCCTCTCTCACTGTGTCTCTGTCAAATAAATAAATAAAATCTTAAAAATAATAATAACAGGCAGAGTAAAGTTCTGATAGTAGAGTGTTATACGAGTCATTCTTTTCATTTGTTATCTCAACTACTTCAGGAATGTATATTTTAAACTTGAGTCTATCCAGGGGGGAAAAATAAACTTTTCTACTGCTGGAAATCATTTTTTAAAGATTTCATTTTTATTTATTTGACAGAGAGATAGAAAGTACAAGTAGGCAGAGCAGCAGAGGGAAAGGGAAAAGCAGATTCCCCGCTGAGCAGGGAGCCCAATTCAGGGCTCGAATCCCAGAACCCTGGGATCATGACCTGAGCTGAAGGCAGCCGCTTAACTGACTGAGCCACCCAGGCACCCCTGCTAGAAATTATTTTAACAAAATCAGTAAGACAGAGGTCTGTGCCAATTACAAAGTGATTCCTGAAGATGTAGGAGTATATTAAGACAAATTATAAATAATCCAAGGTGTACAGAAAAGTCAAGAATGCTGGTTCCTTAAAGCACAGGGCCTGCACTCAGTCCCAACTCTGACTATGATTTTCATCTTTCTCTTATAAATGATGTATTAGGGGCAGGTTATTTAATCTTTCTAGGCCTTACATGTTTGTTAAGGGTTAAATATACTATATGTGTATATGAACTACCATGGCGCTTTCTGTGTAAGAAATGTGCATTATTGGGGCGCCTGGCTGGCTCAGTGGGTTAAACCTCTGCCTTCGGCTTAGGTCATGATTCCAGGTTCCTGGGATTGAGCCCCGCATCGGGCTCTCTGCTCAGCAGGGATCTTGCTTCCCTCTCTCTCTCTGCCTGCCTCTCTGCCTACTTGTGATCTCTCTCTCTGTTAGATAAATAAATAAAATCAAAATTTAAAAAATAGTAATAATAAAAGAAATGAGCATTATTATTTCCTGTCCTGATTCCACCAACAATTTCCTGTGTGACCTTGAACTCAACCGTCTAAGCCTGTTTCCTCACCTGGATGCTAGGACTTCCTTCAAACAGGCTATCATTTAAAAATAATGATAAATAAAATCTTTAAAAAAAAATAATAAAAAAAATAAAAATAATGAACTATGTGGTTATATTGTGAGGCTGATTGATAATTCAGGCTATGCTACTGTGAAATAAAACTTACAAATCAGGACTTTAAAAAAAAACACCAAAAACAAAACAAAACAAAACCACCAGTGAATTGATTTGAAAATTGTTCTCCCTAAGCACACAGGGTCATGAACAAAAAACCGAGCCTCGTGAATCTTTTTCCTCCGGACCAGTTCACCATTGCAGAAATGCACATCAGGTACCAACTCCGTGCAGAGCACGGTTCTAGAAGCCGAGAACACTGCCAAGGCAAGCTCATGCATGGTAAACCATACAGTTTAGAGCAGTCACTGCTGTGCCATGCAAAGGACTTTATCGAGAGAGAGCAAGCTCAGCATCGAGAGGAGGTTAAAGACGCAGAGCTGGATGTCAGTCTTCAATATTTATGAGGTGGAACAATTCTAGATGAGCACAGCTCCACTGGCCTAGAGCTGTCAGAAGGAGAGCTAAACCGTGTGGGCCTCTCTCCTGGTGAGGCGCTGGGCCCTCCACCCTGACCTCACAGTCCTGTGCCAAGCATGCTGACATAAATTACCCAAGCTTGTCCTTACTTAACTTCCCAAATCACTGTCTTTCTGAAGCCACAACCAGGTCAGGAGGTCAGGCAATGAAATCAACCCCCTGCATGTGTGTGTTGGTTTGTTTTTACTCATCTGTGCAATGAGACCTACTTCACAGGGTTTTTCTAGAAATAAAATTAGATACTATACAGCAAAATGCTTATAGAAGCGTCACAAATACAAATGCTCATCATTGCTGCCATCATCCGCCTCAGAGGGCTCCGCCATGTGAAACCACACACTTCAGCCTGACCCCACAGCAGATGGCTGCCAGAAATATCAATAGCAGCAATTTCTCCATTCTTCAAATTCTGCTTAGTGTTCATTATCACCTTTATTGACTTAGCCCAGCTGCAGGCACAAGCTCAGCTCCATCATTCTGTCACCAGGATTCAGCTGGGCAATTTGTGATTTCCTGAGGAGGAAGGATGTTGGGGCAGGAATGCAAATAGAATTCAACAGCACAGCCTGAGGGCCCCCTCCCTCCCACTGTCCTCTGTCATGGCTGGGTCCCCACAGAGTAACAGCAGGGTTGTTCCTTTCTGATCCTGGGGTCAGGAGGGCCTTCAGAGCTGGAATCTATGTTCTGCAGGGCCGGCCATCACTTCAGTATTAGCTTTTTACAGAAGCAATGTGACATAGTGGGAAGAACAGTAGTAATGCCCTGTTTGCTGGGCGGGCGGGGGGGGGGGTGCTATGTTCCAGTCTCTCTGCAGAGGCTCTAAAATTGCCTAGATTTGGGGCCCCTGGGTGGCTCAGTGGGTTAAAGCCTCTGCCTTCGGCTCAGGTCATGATCCCAGGGTCCTGGGATGGAGCCACATCTGGTTCTCTGCTCAGCAGGGAGCCTGCCCCCCACCGCCGCCTGCCTCTCCACCTACTTGTGATCTCTGTCAAATAAATAAATAAAATCTTTAAAAATAATAAATAAAATTGCCTCGATTCAAACGTCAGCTTTGCCCATTTCTATCTGTGTAGCCTTGAGGATGTTACTTAGTCTTTCTGTGCCTCAGTTGCCTCATCTGTAAGATGCTTCTGCCATTATTTGGAGGATTATATAAATATATAGCATACAAAATGTACACAAGTGGAAATATATAAAGTATGAATATGCAAGATATATACTACATAATATATAAAACTATATAAATCTACAAGACAACCTATGTATTTTATGTGTCATATTAATTATTAGTTACATTGTCACTACCATTATCATCATTATTATAACTCTCCTATATTCATTTCCTGTTATGGCTATAACAAATTACCACAAAATTTGTGGCTTAAAATAACACAGACTTACTATGTTACAATTCTAGAAGGCAGAGCTGTGTTCATTCAGGAGCCTCCAGAGGAGGACATACTTCCTTTCCACTTTCAGGTTCCTGAGGCATCTCCGTTCCTTGGCTCATGCCCCTCTCCTTGCACCTGTCCAACCTCTGTTTCAGTCCCTGCTTCTCAACTCTGGTCCTCCCACCCTATTACAAGGACTCCTGTGATTCCATTAAGCCTAACACAATAACCTAGCACGACATCCCCATCTTGACAGCCTTAACTCAATCACACCTGCAAGGGAAGGCAACATATTCACAGGTTCTGAGAATTAGCATGGAGACATCCTTGAGGGGCCACAATCGGGCATCCCACAGCTCCCGAGAGTGAAATATTTGCCAGGGTATTTTACAGTAAGGAACAGTCTTGGAGGAACTACAAAAAAGCTAAAAATGCTAGAAGTGGGTTCCAGACAGAAGTCTTTTTTTTTTTTTTTTTTTTTTTTTTTTAAACAAAACCCATATTCTTTGTGCTAGCTCCTCCCGGACAAGGAAATGGACGTTCTGAGCTGGTGTCCCAGCTCTGCTCCAAGCTGCCCGATGGCTTGGGGCCACTAAGAGATGCCAATGAGAGTATGGCTCTGGAGTGGATTTAAACTATGTTTCACTAGAACAAGGCCTCCCTACCCCTTGTCTAGGGGTCCAGGTAGGGAAACCAGGGCCAGGGGAGTGGAACAATGTGAAGGACACCTAGTAAGGACATAGTAGAGCCAAGATTTCACCCCAGATCTGCTTGATTCCAAAGAAAATAACAGCTGTATTCAGTGAAAATTATAAAGAGTCATGGCAAAAGAAATGTGCTTTTGTAATTCTCAGCTGGAATATATATGGTGTAACCTTTTCATACTCTCATGTACATAACCTTTCAAGTACAAAGCATAAAGTGCTTCTATTCAGTCTTGTACTTTATATACTACAACCTTTACACTTTCAACATGGACACATTTGGGGCTGAGAAGCTGGGACTGACATCTGAACACAGAAGGAAAAGGTTATGGCTCTCTGCTAAAGAAAGGGGAAGGTCAAGAGAGGACAGGCTCAGAAACTCGAATACCATGACCCCCCTCATATAAGCAGAAACCCGACTGGTTCACCCACTTCTGGCAGAAAGTACAAGAAAACACCTTAGAATAAAGAGGAAGTCGTTTTTAGTGCCAATTAAATCAGGTTCTTTCCACTGTGCATGGTGGATGGCAGACTTAAAGAATGTATTTCTTTCCTCTTGCCCAAGTTAGTTACATTTAAAAATTTAAGTATGTCTGAATGGGGGTAGGTTAAGTCAAATGAATTAAGAGCATTGGCTGGCTCCTGAGAGGAACTGAGCACAGACTTGCCCATAAGGTTGGCCGCCAAGAGGTTGGAATGTGATGGTTTGGATCATGGGATCAAATGTCCACTCTGCTTTGTTATACTGAATAAATTTTTTTAAGTTTCTATTTTAATCATCTGGTGCCGTTTACAAGTTCCCTTCTTAATCCCCATTCCCTAATTCACCCATCCCTCCCATCCACGTCCCCTCTGGTAACCAGCAGTTTGTCCTCTGTAGTTAAAAGTTTGTTTTTTGGTCTTTTTTTCTCCTCTTCACTCATTCATTTTGTTTCTGAAGTTCCACAAATGGGTGAAATCATATAGTATTTCTCTTTCTCTGACTGATTTATTTCACTCTCTAGCTCCATCCATGTTGTTGCAAATGGCAAGATTTCACTACTTTTTATGGCTGAGTAATATTCTACTGTGCATACACACATACACATACATACATCTTCTTTAACCATTCATCAATTGATGGGATACCTGAGCTGCTTCCAGCCCATATCTTGGCTGTTGTAAATAATGTTGCTATAAATGTTGGGGTGCATGTATCCCTTTGAAGTAGTGTTTTTGGGTAAATTCCCAGTAGTGCAATTGCTGGGTCATAGGGTAGCTCTATTTTAAACTTTTTGAGGAACCTCCATACTGTTCTTCAGAGTGGCTGCACCAGCTTGCACTCCCACCAACAGTGCAGGAGGGATCCCTTTTCTCCACATCTTCACCACCACTAGTGTTTCAAGTGTTGCTGATTTTAGCCACTTGACAGGTGTGAGGTAACTTCTCATTGTAGTTTGATTTGCATTTCCCTGAAGATTAGTGATGTTGAGCATCTTCTCATCTGTCTTCTGGCCATCTGTACTACTTCTTTAGAGAAATGTCTGCCCATGTCTTCTGCCCACTTTTTTTTTTTAAAGATTTTATTTATTTATTTGATAGACTGAGATCACAAGTAGGCAGAGAGGCAGGCAGAGGGGGAGGAGGAAGCAGGCCCCTTCCTGAGCAAAGAGCCCGATGTGGGGCTCGATCCCAGGACCCTGAGATTATGACCTGGGCTGAAGGCAGAGGCTTTAACCCACTGAGCCACCCAGAAGCCCCTTCTGCCCACTTAACTGGATTATTTGGTTTTTGGTATTGAGTTGTATCAGTTCTTTCTATGTTTGGGGTACTAACCCTTTATCAGATATGTCATTTGTAAATACCTTCACCCATTCAGTGGGTTGCCTTTTAGCTTTGCTTATCTTTTCCTTTGTTATACAAAACCTTTTTTTTTTCTTTTATGTCATCCTAGTAGTTTATTTTCACTTTTATTTCCCTTGTCTCAGGAAACACATCTAGAAAGAAAATTGCCACAGTTAATGTCAAAGAAGTTCCTCCCTGTGATCTCTTCTAGAACTTCTGTGGTTTCAGGTCTCACATTTAGGTCT
This sequence comes from Neogale vison, assembly GCF_020171115.1. NCBI lineage: Eukaryota > Metazoa > Chordata > Mammalia > Carnivora > Mustelidae > Neogale > Neogale vison. Next base: position 136,808,993 of record NC_058097.1, read on the forward strand.
TTAATCTGTTTTGGATTCATGTTTGTGTACTCTTAAGAAAGCAGTCCAGTTCCATTCTTCTGCATGTTGCTGTCCAATTATCCCAGCAGCATTTGTTGAAGACACTGTCTTTTTCCCATTGGCTCTTCTTCCCTGCTTTGTCAAAGATGAATGGACCAAATAATTGTGGGTATATTTCTAAATTTTCTATTCTGTTCTACTGTATGTCTATTTTTGTGCCAGTACCATACTGTTTTGATTATTACAGCTTTGTAATATAATTTAAAGTCCAGAATTTTGATGCCTCCAGCTTTTTTTCTTTTTCTTTTCAAGATTGCTTTGCTTATTCACAGGGTATTTTGTGGCTCTATACAAATTCTAGGATTGTTTGTCCTAGCTCTGTGAAAACTGCTGTTGGAATTTTGATAGGGATTGCATTAAATTTCACTGGATGAATTCTTAACCTCGTGAGCCCCACTCTTCCTCTATAAACAATCATGTATATTCCTCGGGGGTTTTTAGGAGAAAAAAATGAAAAATGATTTGTAAACCACTTTGCAGAGTGACTCATACATCACATGCACTGATGTGATGATGGCGTATGTTAACTGACATCTTCCCACATTATAACTCAGGGACCTTTGACCAATCCTGGCATTCTTATTACAAAGTGTAAACTCAGCAGAATGCATAAGAAGTTTCTAGGAGCTTATTTCAAAAACTATTCAAGTAAGAAAAAATAGAAAAATATACCAAAATGATGATAGTTAATATTTATGAAGCATCTGTGGTGTTCCAGGTACTCCTTTAGGTATTTTATGTATATTAATAATTTAATCCTTATATAACCATGATTATAGATTTAATATCAACCCATTTTAGAGATGATACAACTAAGGGACAGAGTTCACAGTGCTAGGAAATATTAGGGCCAGGGTATTAACTCAGGCAGTGTGGTTCCACAGCCTACACATTTTATAATTACACTAAGGTGGCTATAGTTTACCATACAATCCAGGACATTTTTTAGAAAGGAAAGCAGGCAGAAATCTGGAGTGTTCAGGCTAGCCAGGACATTTTGCCATGCTAGCTCTACTGTCCATGTAATAGCCTTCAAGACCATAAATGGATCTTAATCATCATCCTCTGCTTGCCTGTAATGGGGAAACTTCAGTGTCTGTCACATGGCAGGAACTCAATAAATTTATGTTAAATGAATGAATGAGTGAGTAAATGAGTTGAGTAACTTGTCAAAAGGCTGAAGTATCATTTTCTGTTATTCTTATGATGTGATTGCATAGCTTGGCAATACCTGGGTTGAAGTTGTCTGAGCATTTTCCTGTACTTTCTCTCATAGGACAGACAGTGACTACTAATTACTTCAGGATTAATTCCAGAGATAAAACAACTTACTGGGGGTGATGAGAAAAAGATCTGAGAGCAACACATTGTTAGGCAGACAACTGAAACACTGTGCCTGCAGAAGAGTCAGGACAAAAGACTGATCTCTGTCTCCCTGGCAATTTATGTATAAGAAACAGATCCTATCTAGTCCTTCTATATTCCATATTGTCCCATAACATCAAAGAAAGTTTTGCATATTTTCTTCTCAGGTAATGCCAGCAGGTGCCTTGGAAAATAAAACAGTACCTAATATTCATGGTTCTGACTATACACCAAGTATAGGTCTCAACAACCTTACATATAGGAACCTTTACCATCACTTACAAGGCAGGTACTACTGTTATCCATTTTATAGAGCAGGAAATACACATAGCTAATAACTTCCAGTGCTGGGAATTAAGTTGAGAAATTATGAATTAAATAGTTCCAGAGTCCATGCTCCTCACTGCTGTGCTCTGCTGCCTTCTTATGCTAATGCAAATGATCAGCTCTGTTATGAGAAGCATCCAGATAGATGGAGGAGAGGGATAAAGAAGTGTTACAGAGAAGAATTACTCACTAGCAGAGAGACAGGAAATAACAGTTGTGAAAAGATGGGCATTACTAGCCTTGTGGGCTGGTTATGGAGAGAGTGTTCCCTGACATCAGGAGAGTGAGAAACCAGTAAAATTTTGGAGGACAGCTATTTCTCAGGTGGCAGATTTTGAGAATATCAGCAATGAAAAGAAAGAATTTTAAAGTTATTTTCCTGTGTTCTAAGAATATATTTCATCACCACCCTAAAAGTTAGAAGTGATTTTTAAGAGGCCTAGTAAAGTTTTTACTATATTTAAACTGTGTGTTTTCACAGAATGTCTGTTCAAATTGACATAAAGTTGTTCCATTTGGCCTTCACATACAGTATCCATCTTATCTGTACAAAGGGACTGTGAGGTAGATACTACTAATGCCACATTGTAGATGAAGAAACTCTGGATCAGAGAATTTAAGTAATTTGCTTACCACCACCCAGAAAGTAAATATTAGAGCTAGGATTTGAACTAAGGTCTGAGTCCAAAAAGCCCTATTCTCACAATGCACAATAAATTGGTTTGCTCTTCCTGTGACAAGGCCAAAGTTCACCCAGAAACAGAGAAAGATCTAGAATATCTAATTCTAGTGACATTATAGCTTCCCTTATTGCCTACATCTCCTCCCAAATGCATACTTTATACACTCTCAGGATATTTCACACATAGAAAGAAGGGAAATTCTAGACTGGAAGAAAATGTTAGTTTCCAAAGAAATCCCTTCTGAATGTTACTGATATTTGACCTTGCACCTCACTTTTTTCAAAAATGAACTACATGAAATAAGATATACCCACACATATTACATACACATACCTATGTACATACATATATGCAATAAGCCATTCTTTGAACTTGTGGTGAAATGGAAGGCCATATACTATATCTGTTAACAGCTCTGATTTGGTGGGAGACACACGTGAATGTAATATCAGTCCACCTTTCAGTATCTATAGGATTATGGACATTTAATTCAACTACTCTGTTTCTCAACTTTTTCATTGGTAAAATAAGGGTAGTTATTCCTCCTTATAGTGTTGTGCTGATTAAATAATATATGTATGCCACTTGGCACAGGCTTGGCACCAGAGTAAGGACAGAATAAAAGATTGCTTTTATTACTTCAAATAAAACCTTTCTGTTGTTAGCCGAATTAAGTTATCAAAATTAACTGTGGCTTAGGCAGTTAAGTATCTGTCTTCAGCTCAGGTCATGATCTCAGTGTTCTGGAAGCCAGTCCTGCATTGGACTCCCTACTAAGCAGGCCACCTGCTTCTCCCTCTGCCTGCCACTCCCCCTTGCTTGTGCTCTAACAAATAAATAAAATATTTTTTAAAAATTAATTGAGCTTTCTCAGTACCAATCACATACAGAAATGGCCAAAACCACTGGCCTTATCATGTAAAGGACCATGAATCAAATGGTCACAAAGTCACTCATCTATCTTAATGGTATAACTAGATAAGTCATTTCTTTTCCTGAGCCTTTTTTTTTAATCAATGTCATCTGATTGAATCAAATATTATTATGGGTAAAGCAATGGTTTATGTTCAGTTCTGACATTAAAATACAGTTCCTAGGCACAGTAAATGTCAACAGCACCCTCTTCCAACATTAAGAACACTGAATCTTGGTAAAAAGTCCTCAACAGGTCATCCTGGATGAAACTGTATGGAAACAGGACATTCTATCTTAATGAACAATTTGTGGTCCTATAAAAGGTTGTCACCTCAACTTCCTTCTAAGAAGGAAGCATTTCTATCCAGATCCTGAGGGAAGGGTAGGGATTAGTACCTAGAAAAGTAAGTAGACTTAGTTCTGACTTCCTCCCACCACATGAGCACACAAGGTGATGTCACAACAGTCAAATGAATACTGCTCTGGAGATAAAGGCATCTGTTAGCTGTCCTTCACATAGCTCTAGACACTGTCAGGTCATCCAATGTCATCCAAGAATAAATACTACAACTGAGCTGACCACTTTAAAATGTAGAGCAAGAGGGCGCCTGGGTGGCTCAGTGGGTTAAAGCCTCTGCCTTCTGCTCAGGTCATGATCTCAGGGTCCTGGGATCAAGCCCCGCATCAGGCTCTCTGCTCAGCAGGAGCCTGCTTCCTCCTCTCTCTCTGCCTGCTTCTCTGCCTGCTTGTGATCTCTGTCTGTCAAATAAATAAATAAAATCTTTAAAAAACAAAATAAAATGTAGAACAGGGCGCTTGGGTGGCTCAGTTAGTTGGGTGACTGCCTCCGGCTCAGGTTATGGTCCTGGAGCCCTGGGATCGAGTCCTGCATCGGGATCCTGCTCTGTGGCAAGTCTGCTTCTCCAGCTGACCTCTCTCCTATCATTCTCTCTCTCTCTCTCTCTCAAATAAATAAAGTTTTTTAAAAAAAATAAATAAAATGTAGAGCAGCCATCTATTCAATTCTTTCCATTTTTCATAGAAAAATCAAACACATGTAAGTAACTGGCTCACAGATTCTTTAATTCGTTTATAGATTCAAATTCCTTTATGGAATGCCTACTAATATGCTAAACATGTGGGAGAAATTAAAATACAGTTTTTGCCCTCGAGGCTCATAGGCAAGACAAACTACTAACGTGATGCCAGCATGAGAAGGGGCTGAAAAGTACTATGAAGACTCCCAAACCCACCTGAGGGAGTTAAGGCAGCAGTGTGCTAACACGCTGGCTCTGGGTGGCAGGAGCTCGGGTTTAGAGCACTTGCTGATTTCTGTGACGTTGAAAACTTCACAAAGGCCTATTTCCTGGCTTCATCAAAATAGCCCTGAACACAGAGTTGGGAAGAGGGGTGTGTAATTAGCTCTTATAAACTAATCTACCCCAGCAGTAAAGGGCAGAGTCTCAGAAGTACTGACAAAGGCTTTCTTATGTGTTTGACCTTTCGACTAAGAGAGTTCTAAACTAAGAGATTCTACCAAAATGCTGGGAAGTGCAGACGGGACCCATAATATTTATTAAATCCATGCAGGGAGCTCTTTTGTCATCGAGGGCAGATATGCCTGACTGCTGAGGTCCACCTATGTTTTCCTGTGTCTAGGAAGAGTACTTAGCATTTTGGAGCGGTACATTTGTTCAGATGATCAACCGCATGCCCTCAGAATAAAGATTCAGTGAACCTGCTGTCAGAAGAATTTCCCCTGTGGTGGCAGAATGAAATCAATGTGTTTGGTGGAATACAGTTAAATCAATAAGTAGTGCTGTTTTAACACATCTCAGAAACTGCCAAGAAACCTGATCTGAGTTTAAGAACATGACGAAAGCCAAACTTTCTTGTTTATACAGCAATTCAGGGATATTGGGGGAGTTATTCAAGACATTTAGCTCTTTCATAGTCACAGGCCCATACAATGTTAAATGAGTAATTTAATAACTAAATTTACTGTTCTGTAGTCCAAACATTTGAAATACTCTGTTTCACTGTTTAGTGGGTTTTTCTAGTGCAGGATTTCTCAGAGTTTTTATTCTGCATTAATTATGGCTACCTTATTGACCCATATTAAGTTATATCAGTCAATCATCTGTCAAGCACTTCAAATATGTTACCTCTTTTAATCTTTTTATCAATTTTGTGAAATAAAGATGATCATCTACATTTTTCTGGAGATGCAACTAAGGCTTATAAACTTGAAACACTATGTTCAGGATGATAGACCCACTGAGCAGATCTTGAACCCAGACCTCTCTGACTTAGAACCTATCTTCTTAAACTTTATGCTAGATTCGCCCTAGACTGGGAATCTCTGGCTCTGGTGGAATGTATGTACTATTTTTCTTTTTTTTTTTAATATTTTATTTACTTATTTGAGAGAGAGAGACAGTGAGAGAGAGCATGAGCAAGGAGAAGGTCAGAGGGAGAAGCAGACTCCCCATGGAGCTGGGAGCCCGATGTGGGACTCGATCCCAGGACTCCAGGATCATGACCTGAGCCGAAGGCAGCTGTCCAACCAACTGAGCCACCCAGGCGTCCCTGTACTATTTTTCTAATATATTTAAGGACTAAATGATTTTCCGTAGACCCTTTTTGTTTCACCAGTGTCCAACACAACATACTTCGTGAAATCCTGCACCACAGGAATATAATACTAACTTTTAAGGATCTAACACAAAGAAACAACTAAGGAAATCTTATTTAGTGGTTGAAAACTGTGGTACAGCTAAAAGGAATCTAAGTAACAAAATTAATACAGTTGACCCTTGAACACCATGGGAGTGAGTGGTGCCAACTCTATGCAGTCAAAAATGCACGTATAACTTTTGACCCTAAATTACTAATAGTCTACTGTTGACCAGAAACCTTACTGATAACAGTTAATTAACATGTATTTTCTATGTTGTGCATACTATATACTATATTTTTACAATACAGAAAGTCAGAGAAAAAATGTTAAGAAAGTCGGAAGAACAAAGGGCTAGTATCCAAGATCTATAAAGAACTCCTCAAACTCAACACCCAAAAAACAGATAATCACATCAAAAAATAAGAAGAAGACATGAACAGACACTTTTCCAAAGAAGACATACAAATGGCTAACAGACACATGAAAAAATGTTCATCATCATTAGCCATCTGGGAGATTCAAATCAAAACCATATTGAGATACCACCTTACATCCAGTTAGAATGGCCAAAATCAACAAGACAGTGAACAACAAGTGTTGGAGAGGATGTGGAGAAAGGGGAACCCTCTTACACTGTTGGGGGGAATGCAAGTTGGTGTAGCCATTTTGGAAAATAGTATGGAGATTCCTTAAGAAATTAAAAATAGAGCTTCCCTATGACCCTGCAATTGCACTATGGGATGTTTACCCCAAAGATACAGATGTCGTGAAAAGAAGAGTCATCTGTACCCCAGTGTTCATCGCAGCAATGGCCATAGTCACCAAACTGTGGGAAGAACCAAGATGCCCTTCAACGGATGAATGGATAAAGATATGGTCCATATATACTATGGAGTATTATGCCTCCATCAGAAAAGATGAATACCCAACTTTTCTATCCACATGGACGAGACTGGAAAAGATTATTCTGAGTGAAATAAGTCAAGAAGAGAGAGTCAATTATCATGTGGTTTCACTTACTTGTGGAGCATAAGGAATAACATGGAGGACATTAGGAGAGGGAAAGGAAAAGTGAATTGGGGGAAAGCAGAAGGGAAGATGAACCATGAGAGACTGTGGACTCTGAGAAACTAACTGAGGGTTTTGGAAAGGAGGGTGGTGGGGGATGAGTGAGCCTAGTGGTAGATATTAAGGAGGGCACATATTGCATGGAGCACTGGGTATCATGCATAAGCAATGAATCTTGGAACACTGAAAAAATAAAATTAATTAAAATAAATAAACCCATCTTAGAAAAAAAGTCATAAAAAGAAGAAATACATTTACAATACTGTACTGGGTTTATTTAAAAAAAAAAAATCCACGTATGGGGCACTTGGGTGGCTCAGTCATTTAAGCATCCAACTCTTGGTTTTGGCTTAGGTCATAATCCAATAAAGGTCATGAGATCAGGCCTCCTGTCAGGCTCTGTGCTAAGCATGGAGTCTGCTTGGGACTCTCTCTCCTTCTACCCATCTCCCCATGAACACACACACACACACATGTTCTGTCTCTCTCAAATAAAAACCTATGTATAGGTGGATCCATGTAGTTCAAACCCATTATTCAAGGATCAACTCTCTCAAGGGCAAAGGTGGGGTTGTAGAAACTGTTCAAGTCTTCAGAAATGGGTTTCTGTCCTGGAAACATCACAGACATAACCTTGAACAAATTGTTTCACCTTTCAGGCTCAGTCTTCTCTGCAGAGTAATGGTGTTACATGAAATAATCTCCCTGCTCCCTGCTGCTGGGTTTCGTCTACCATGGTTGTCCTGCACTCCCTCCATGTCTTGCTGCATAGGCCCAATTTACAATGATCATTCTTTCACTCTGTGCAAGTGCCTTGTACGGTTTTTCATGCAGTCGGCAATTCTGAAAAGTGAAGAATGCACTACATGGACCTATGCTGTGATGTGTTCTCCCTCTGGTCAGAGAATATGCTTGCTTGCTGCTTGCGATTAAAGCAGGGCAGAGAAAGACAAATATCATATGATCTCCCTGATATGAGGAAGTGGTGATGCAACATGGGGGCTTAAGTGGGTAGGAGAAGAATCCATGAAACAAGATGGGATAGGGAGGGAGACAAACCATAAGTGACTCTTAATCTCACGAAACAAACTGTGGTTGCTGGGGGGAGGGGGGTTGGGAGAAGGGGGGTAGGGTTATGGACATTGGGGAGGGTATGTGCTTTTGGGTAAATTGGAAGGGGAGATGAACCATGAGAGACTATGGACTCTGAAAAACAATCTGAGGGGTTTGAAGTGGCGGGGGGGGTGGGAGGTTGGGGTACCAGGTGGTGGGTATTATAGAGGGCACAGCTTGCATGGAGCACTGGGTGTGGTGAAAAAATAATGAATACTGTTTTTCTGAAAATAAATAAATTGGAAAAAAAAAAAAAGACATGGATGCTGAAAAAAAAAAAAAAAGCAGGGGATTCCCTCATTTTAGAACTTCTTTTTTGTGGTGTACTCCACTGAGCATAAAGACTCTACCTGGCCCTCTTTGTTGTGTGTGGAATTTAGGGATCATGGAACTGGTTTGGCAATGGTGATATTCCTGTTACTGACTTTATAGCAATTTTTATAGAGAGCTTTGTCTCTGACCCAGGAGTCTTGTATTTTCTAGCGGCACCCAAGCAACTCTGCAAGGCTAAGCTGTCAGCTTATGAAGTTGTCCTGCTGCTAGCTCTTTTCTGCACTGTCAAACTTATTTAACTAGGGTAAAGTCCTAACAGATGGCATAAGGGAGCACATGGTACTCCCTAAATTTAGCAGAATAAAGAGAAATCATGAAGTACAAGATATGACTGGTTTTGGGTTTCTTTTTTTGTGTACCATTCATTTATTCATTCATTTAGCAGACACATTTTAAGTCAACGCCCTGTGTCAGACCCTAAGCAATACATGATATGGAAAAAACAACTCCAATTTTCAACAAGTTTGACAGAGAAAAGAATCAAACAATTCTAGAATAAGCAACTAAGAAACTGCTAAAGGTTTAAGTATGTCTGTTTTTAAATGGATTAATGCTGCACCAAAATAAAAGGTTAATCTGCAAAAGTTGTCCAAAAACTAGATAACTAATAGAGGAGAGACACTGAAGTTGCCATTGACATAATGAGACCAGATAGTGTATGTGAGAGTAACTTGTGTGTGACCCCTTATAGGTGCTAAGTAATGCTTTCCTAAATCTTAAATTCGGAGAGCCTTTATACTTCTTTTCAAAACCAGATGCAAGTGGGCTAATTGTTTCCATACAAAAATGACAAAATATTAAGGTCCACTCCATATCTAACAAAATTTCACTATATTTGAAAGTCAAATCATTCATGGCATGAAATTAATTACGTGATCTGGACAAAGAAACACACAAAACACTGAAAACCTTGTTCTCAGTAAGCTTTCTCAGTAAGCTTTTTAATTTTAGTTTTCATGAATTAAAGAAGCAGAGAAAGAGAGAAATTACAGTACCCCATGTGAGGAAAACTATTCACCTTGCTGCTCAGAAAGCAAGGCCAAGGCTTCCAAATAGACCTAAATGTTGCTTAGTGATTTTTTTTCCAGGCCAGTTTATTATACAAGTGCTAGAGAGCTCTCTTATCACTGTGGCCAATGCAATTATAAAATATGGATGATATTTATCAAAAAAATTACTGAAAAGAATAGGTCTATAAACTTTCTTCACATATTAATTCTTCTAATAAATATACAGAGTCCTATTGTGTGCCAGGCAATATATGAGGTGCTGAACCAGAATGAAGGGAAGTATTTGTAATGTGTTTGAATGTGAATTGTTAGGGTAACTGAAGCTGACCTCAAACACTGCAAAAACGAAGATAGGCTTAGGACTCCTGATGTGGAAATCCTTCCGAATGAACAGAGCATCTTCCGGTTCAGAAAGACAGATTTTTGGTGAGAAGTCACCAAAAGCTAACATTGCTGGATGGAGAAGAGCCAACTCAGATCAGTTTGTAAAGGCTGCTGGAAACAGCAGCCCAAGACAAAACAGTATTCTCTCCTACATGTGGGCATAGGACGGAAAGCAGACCAGTCGCATGCGGGCAGCAGAACCTCAGTCCGGACTTAGAGCTACGATCAACTCAGGAGCCAGGAGTTTAAAAGACAAAGACAGCGAGTGGCTTTATGGATTTTGTGAGAACCAGCCAGATTTCCAATTTAAAGATATATGCAGGTCACTAAGTCAAAGCTCTAGCATGCCAATGAGTATTCTTGAAAGGCTGAACCCAAAAGACTGCTGCCATTATTAAAATTAGAAAAAGAATCCAGATAATATAGAAACCCAATAAAGCAGAATTCATGGGAGACTGGGGAAATAGGTTCCAGATAAGTTTCTGTTCTGGCAGCATAAGAATGTCCTTTGCTGTGCAGGAAGGCCACCCAAGGCTCCAAGGAAAACATCCGAATGCAAGCTAACACACTGTTACCCAGCGGGGGATCTGATCTCCCAGCCTCCCTTGCAGCTGGGTATGGTTATGTGATTCAGATCTTGCCAGTGAGATGGGAGTGCAACTTCTGTCTCAACTGCTTAAAGTTGCTTAGAAAGTAGGCAAGGATGGTGCCCTTGAGATGGCAGAGAAACAAGATGGAAGGAAGCTAGGTAGGTCCCAATGTGACCTCAGAGAGCCAACAAGCCCCACAGACCCTGATTGCTACCTGAGACAGAATATTCTGTTTTGAAATCTCATTATGACATCAATTCACTTATAGTTTTTGCCCTAACACAGTTACTCAGAGAAAGTGCTCTGAAAGAGACTAGCGAAATTTGAGCAAGATGTGAAGGATGCACATCTGCGATTTTAAGCAGTTAGTCTGAAGAGTTGACAGGAAAATGTGCTTGGGAGAAAGATAAGGGACAGTACAGACATGTAGAGAGGTTACAGTGTGCTCACAGAGCTGCAAGAACTTACCACCAGAGCACAATGATAGGAGACAAGCTCTCTCTCTATACATGATCAACCAGCAGCATAAATATTAACCCAGATTACCTCCAAACAGAGGCTCCGTTGTAGTCACACAGATGCCAGAAGATGGTATATACATTTCTTTGTATTCCTATCATGTTAGCCACATTGGCCATTTAGAGGCCTTTCATCTTTCTTCTTCCCCTCATCTTTTCTACCTGTCAACTCTCTTCCCAGACCCCAGCTCCAGAGGGCCACAAGCTCAATCAAGGAGACAGACACACTACTATCTCCACTTTACAGAAACTGAGGTTCAGCGAGAGTAACTGACCCCAAGTTTCATGACCAGCAAGTGATACAGCCAGGATCCAAATTCAGGTAATCTGACACAAAAATCCACTCCTTTAATTACCATCCTCCCTGCCCTGGCAAGCTCAGCTAATCTTCAAAGTGGAGCATCTTCAAAGCAGTAAAATGTTTATCATGCTTAGAGTGAATGCTACTAATAACATAATCTTCCTATTAAAAAGTCTTCATTCTTCCAGGGATAAAGAGGAAGAAAAGGAGGATGAGGGGAACAGAAAATTCCATCTTGCTACACTTAAAAAGTATCAATTCTCAGAAGATGATGGCTATACCCCTTCTCCAACACTGATACTCCCATGAAATAGCATTATTTCCCACATATGTACCAAGTGGCAGAGGTAGTACTCCAGGTTAGGTCTGCAATGATCACATTGCTGTTGCTTTCTCCAAAAAGGAAGAAAGATCCATAATGTCCTGAGATATACCTAAGTAGCCCGCAGTCATAAAGCAGTATGCATAGAAATGTCATGTGCCTGGTAGTTACTGGCTGTGTCTACCCCTTGCTATCCTGCTCCCTGGTCTCTGGCATCTTTTCCCCTCCATACCTCTCAGTACTTATGGGGAGCAAGTTTCCTTCCCTAATGAAACTCCACTCTCAACGAAGACCCCAGCACACTCCTTCAGACTAAAAGAGAAGTGAATGGTTATGCTCTAAATGTAACACAGACTGAGAATATTCACAGTTTGACAAAACTTAATCTCCAGCCCGAGAGAACATTCTCACTCTGGGATTTTAAGCATGGGAGTAGGAATGTCTAGCCAACTCAGCTGCTTTGAGGTCACCCACACCTCAGCCTGATTAAAAAAAGTGTCAACTGTATAGTCAGGTAAGACTTCAAATTGAGACTAAGTTAAGGCAGGCATCTAGCTTCTGAAATAGTAGAACCAAAGTACTCAAAACTTGAATAAGCTTCATGTTTTTCTCTTCCTCACAAACTACCAAGAAGGCGACTTGTTAGAAATTCACTGGGGTCAGTCAAGCGTGTTTGAATCTGGGCTGGTTAGCGATGCCTCTGACAGCAGGAGCAGACAGGTGACCCAGAGAGCCAGGCAATGACAAATGGCTTTTCACAGCTGGCCACGGAAACACAGAGCACAAGTGTAATCACATTTACTGCTATTAAAAAAAAAAAAAAATGTCTCCACAATTAATTTTCCTGGCCATTAAATAGTTAATGGCTTTGCTTAGACCAGAGTGGTCAAGTTGCATTTCTTGTTTTATTGGATTTACTTTTAAATTTCCTCTAATGGCTAAGCAGCTCCGAGAGCATGCCCTGTGGCTTGTTAAAAAGCTCCAAAAAGAAAGAAAACAAAGCTGGGAAGCAGTGTCAATGTGCTACAGCTCCCAGCACGAAGGCCAAGAATTTCAAGGGAGCTGCACAGTTATTTCAAGGGGCCACAGAATTCTTCTTCTGTGTATTAACCACCACTGTAGCCTACATTAATGTCTCACACGCGTGTCTCATACTCTTTTCAAAGTGGTACTGTATTCATAGTGACTCCCTATCATTAATTATAATATAGTAGTACACAATAGTTTTAACATGCAAAGGACTTTATTCTTGAAACCAACCACTGATATTATTACCCACACAATTTAACAAAATGTAAAGCTAGTGTAAGGACAGCCTTCAATAAAAGCACTTAGGAGCAGTACAACTCTTCACAGGCCCAAGGTCAAATCAAAATGTAACCCTTCAGAACTTTAGTTGAAGTGGTATCAGCAAAAAACGTCAGTCTGTTCAAGCCTCCAAACTAAAAGGGGGACAGTTCCTCTTACTCACAACCTCAGGTTGCCAGGAACCCTAATTCAATAGGAAATGTTGATTGGTTGCCACGTAAGTAAAAGACAACTTCCAATCTGTATACAGTCCTGAGACTCAACTCTACCAGCAGACCAGCACATCCTAGACAAAAACCCAAAGACGACGTCTGCCCTCAGCCACAGCCTCCAAGCGAAAGGACAAAATCATGATGTTTACAGATTTGGGACCCAGAGTGTTGGTCTGCGTGGAGGGAAGCTGTTGCCACTTTTATAGATTATTATGTTAATGGTTGCCTCGTTCTTTTTTTCATGCCTGGAGTAAAGAAACTTTTATTTGGTTGAAACATGCAGCAGGCAAGGAAGAATCAAACTGTCAAGCCCAGGGTCATGCCCTCACACCTCCTTCCAGAAAAGAAATCTATCCTGACCACCCAACACTGTATTTGGACCACAGTAAAACTTCAAATAATGTTTGTGAAAGAAATTATTGAGTTTTGAATAAGATACTCAAAGCTGAGCTGGACCTCCTTTCCTGTAATACTGAGAGACTGTTACTTTTTCTGAGAGGTGAGTATGTAACATAGGAAGCCTGAGTTATTTCCTCAAACAGGATCCCAGGTCTAAGAGGCTGACCCCTTTATAACCACAGACACTGGGTTTGCTATTGTTTCATTTTCCAAATACATGTATTCAAGCTGTAAGTTGAAAAGACTTGTCCCAGTCTAGATTTTGAGGCCAGGAGTTTATTGAATTATCAAGAATTTTGAAAAGCCTTATTGTGTCAGATATATTCTATTATTGAAATTTCTAACTTTAATTCCCTTTCCTGAACCTAAAATTGTCAGGAAGGAGGGAGTGCCTGAAGGTGACAGGAGTGCCGCCCCCTTGATGTCCTCCTCCACCACCAACCAGAAGCCGAATAACCCACAAACCCACATGCCCAACATGTACCTGCTCAGAGTTCAATGCCAGCTATCCAGCTGTAACTCTCAGGAGATGATGAGTTCCTTGAGGACAACCACCCCATTTTATTCTTCTCCATAACTCTATAGCTCAACCCAGGAATGGCAGGGACTCTGTGCTCCATCAATATATTCTGGACATTACTAAATTCACTTTCTGTCTGAGCTCATGCTTCAGTGAGACCTTTCATAAACCTCTTGTCACTTCCATGTTTTTGAGAGCAGTTCTGTATCTCCCCTTTGGTCTTTGTCGTTCATTTCTTTTATTTTACAGAGTCCAGAACATCACCAAATGGCAAAACTGACAACCCCAGAGAGAGAACTGAGATAATCACTGAGTAGCAAACCCACAGCAGTCCCTTACTGCAACCCAGCCCTGGGCCCTGGACACACTCTCACTCACAGACTGTGACCCCAGCTCTGGCCCTGGACCCACTCTCACTCACAGACTGTGACCCCAGCCCTGGCCCTACTCACTCACAGAAAGGCAGGCTTTAAGCTGAAACAACCATGCAAGGTAGCACTTCCCTTGCTGAGTCAATTCTTGTTTGGTTATTTAATACTTGATAGCAGAGAACCTTCCTGTCTTTCTTCCAACTATACATCATCATCATCATCATCATCATCATCATCACATATTAAATGTTCACTGCATACCACACACTGTGGGGCCACATTAGGGCTGGTGGACCACCCTCCCCTGCTCTGCCCACACACATGCCTAGATAACTCTCTCAGCTCCAAGTTCTGCTCATATGTCCCCTTTGAAGGACATCATCAATGATCTTCTGATCACACCAACCCTTTCCCTCACTCTGTCACTCCTAGTCTCACTTCCCTAATTCTATGTGGTTTTTCTCCATAGCATTTACCACCTTTTACAATGCCACATTTTAGTGATTTACTATGTTTGTAGTCCATTCATTCCTTTTCCATTACTTCCGCCTCCATAGGAGAAGAAATTGTGTCTTGTTTACTCACTAATGTATCCCAAGTACCTAGAAAAGGTTCTAGTTCACAATAGCTACTTAATAAAGACAGGCTTAAAAGAACAAATTATACAAGTGTCTGCACAATGCTTAGCATATATTGCTAAAACATGCCCCTATTCTTCAGGAAGCTCACAGCATAAAAACAATTTTAGAAAAAATTAAATTTTTAAAAAATCCTCCATCTGAAGACATTTTCAGAAAAACAATTTTTTTTTTTTTTTTGGTTGCAAAGTTTTTCTTCCTAACAAAGCTCTTTTCAGTTTGACTGACATTTATATTTTTCTCACACACAGCATGTACCTTTCCTGCATGACAGATTTTCTAGAGATTGATTCTGCTCGTGCTGGGCTTTTTGCCCATTTTTCCATATGCTGAGTAGTGACTAGGTAAGAGAAACTAGCCTATCTGTGATCTGGTTCTCCAGATCTGGCCAAGAACAGCCTTGGCCATCCCACGAAATCATCCTTAGACATTCACATTTCTTGTGCTGGGAATGGAAAGAGGACTAGAGGGGGATATAAAAAAATGTAGGATGTGGCCAGTGGTTTCAAGGAGTACCTCATCCATGATGTTCTGAAATGTAGTTTAATAAGACTATGCTCAAATCACGACTCTACTGTTCACTAGCCCTATGTGACCTTACACAATTCACTTAACCTTGAGCCTTGAATTCCTTGCCTAGGAAAAAAGGAGAGGATAGTCGTATTACCTCACTGGATCTGTAGGGGAAAATGATGTTTATAAAAACAAGAGATTAAGATGCTCAGAGGAGATACTACTTAACCCTTGCATTCAGTGTGATCTGACAGAACAGAGGCGTGTGAAATGAGAATAAATATCAATAATTAAATGAACAAGAGTGGCATTTGAGTCAGAGAATTATGATGCCTGCAATACAGAGTATTTCTTCATTCTATTCATTTGCTAAACATATAGTGTAAGAAAATACCACTTCACCTTAAGGAATTGTAAATCTGGTGGAAGGGACAGAGGAAAACACAGTGTAATTGAAATATGTGATGGGAGTATTATTGAGAAAGGTCATCCTGTTGACAATATGAAATACATACATAGGATATCTATATTACAATGCAAAATATAAATACATAGATATATAAGTATATACACATATATATAAACTTATGCATATACATATGTATAGAGAGAGAGAGGGAGAGAGAGAACAATGTGAAATTCATGTATGCATGCCGGTGGGTCAAAACAAGAAGACCTGTTTGGAATTTTTATATAGAATTCTAGGTGAGATACCACAAGAGTGTGCAGAAAGGATACTGATAGGAGGATGAAAAGGAGGGTTCAAAGTAAGAGCTACTTAACACGTTGCTTCTGCCTGGACATGGTCAGTTCTCCGTCTATACCTTATTTAACCTATTAATATCATTACATAGAATTGACCACTCTTTCTTTGAAACACTTTCTTCCCTTGGTTTCCAAGATATCACTTTCTCATGTTTTTCTTCCTCCTTCTCCAGTGAACTCCCCAGCAGCCTGAGGTTGTTTGTTTTCTTCCTCTTGGGCCCCTAAACTTTGATTTCTCAGGATTAATTATTAGGACTTCATCTCTCTACTAGCTACTCTCATCCCCTTTGTATTTCTACCAGTCTCTCTGCATTACATTTTGCTAAATGTTGATAACTCTTAAATTCTTCTCCAGATCAGATCTCCCCTTGAACCCTATTTTTGTATGTCCCATTTCCCTCTACACATATCTTCTTAGGTATCTAATAAATATCTCTAACCTAAGGTTCCCCCCAAACAAGCTCCTTACACCTTCTCTAGCCAGGGCTTTCCCCCATCTCAGTCACAATTCTATTCCTTGAATTGCTTAAAACATAAACCTTAGAAAGATTTTTGACTCTGTCCTCTCATCTCCATATCCAAATATCTTATCAGTTCTAATTTCAAACTATCCCAGAAAACTAATTCTAGTCAATTCCCTGACTATTATCCAGGTCTAGCCACCATCATCCCTCACCTGGATTTTTACAACAATTTCCTCTGTGGTTTCCCTATTTCCACTATTGACCACCTTCAGTCTTGTCTCAATATAGTAGCCAAAGGAATCCTTTTAAGACTTGACTTAGACAATGTCACTCTTTAGCTCAAAAGATCACAGGCTTCCTTGCTCATTCAGAGTCAGGGTCAAGGAACTTAAGATAGCTATAAGCCCTTGATCAATGGTCTCTAGGACTTCCTGTCCACATCTGCTAACTCCCACTACTTCAGCTTCACTGGTTTCCCTGCTGTTCCTGGAATACTCCAGATATCCTCCCACCTGAAGGATTTTGCTGCTGCTGTTCCTGTGCCAGAATCTTCCCTTAAATATACTCAGGGCTTCCTCCCCTGCCTCCTTCAAATTTTTGCTCAAATGTCACCTCTTTAATGAGAAGTATCAGCATCATACTATTGAAAATTAACATTCCCACACCTCTACTCCTTACCCCCTTTCCTGCCTTACTTTTCTCCATAGCATGTATCATCTGTACACATTTCATATAATTTGTGTTCACCATGATGTGCGTCCCCATCTAAGAAGGTAAACTATAAAAGTTCAGAAATTGTGTCTGTTTTGTTCAGCCGACATCTCCAATGCCTAGAAGACTGTTTGATACATTAGAAAATTCAGTAAGTTGTTTCTGAGTGAATACCTGAATTTGTTATTAACTGAATATGAAAAGCAAAGGTTTGCAGATAAAGAGGACAAATACAGCAGGGTTTTTACTGAATTGAGAAAGTGAAATCAACTTTGGTCTGGAAGATAATAAGCTAGGAGCCTTTCTTATTTGAGAATTCTTTAGGCTAGCCAAATAAAGATGTCTAGGTTGGCAGGCAGAAGTGGAAGCCAGGAAAGAAGGGTTGGGGAGGCATAACCAGCCCAGGAATGGAGAAATATCCAAGTGTCCACAGTCAGAATGAGAAGCATCAGCCTTGTAGGGGAAGAGACAGTGGGAAACATCACAGCTGTCTTCCCCATTACTCTGTCATGGTGTCTAATACAGTAGGCTCAGGGTGACAATCACAGTTCCAATAGGTTCACTGTTCATAATGGGATTACAGGGACTGTTTGCCCTCTAGCCTTAAGCAAAGAACAAAAATATAAACAGACAAAATTTGTGAAACAACAGTTTTAGATGTCAGACAACAGATGGAGCAGGACATGGATCCCAGAGAAAGGAGAAAGCAAGCAGGTGAACCCTATAACTTACACCCAGAGATGATAAGCTTACTGCCCAGAGAGTGCTTCCAAACTCTAGCCTAGGGAAGATGTACTCAAACTGAGTTCAGCGGTCTCCCCGAGCTGAGAAGACAGAGTTCAGAATTCAGAGAGTTCACAGGTAGAAGAATTTGCAAGGCAGGGAACTGAGAGGAAAGAGCTACAGAGAGACCTCTGGAAATGGGCAAAGGGAACCCCCCCACACTCTAGCAAAGCAGTTATCACACATATTTGAGGGGAATACTCAAGGCCTGGGGGGAAAATTACCAAATTGTATCATGCAGAAAAATCTAGGCAGTCACACGTGACTAGACATATTTCCTGGTCCCACCAGCCACAGGAATGAACACTCCTATCATATGATGGACCTATCGAGCAGAGCCCCCAGAGGAGTGCTGCCTCAGTAAAGAGACAAATTGCTAAACTAAGGGAATAAGAGAAAAAGAAATGCATCTGTAGGGCTGTCCAGACCTGTGTGTCCTCAAGAACAGAGAATGGTAAGTAGTGTGCACAATGACACTGTTGAAAAAAAAAAATCAAGATGTTTACATTTTGAGAATTCCATGGTTCTGGTTATTAAAACATCATCATTGATTTCAGTGAGAGAAAATTTAGAAGGCACCGGATAGTGGGGAGAAAATGTGGAGCATGCTTAATCCATAGGATAGTATGCAATCACTTGAATCTGATAATATACTGGTTTATAATCCAGTCTTTGAATTAACAAAGACCAAGCAAGAATACATTCTAGAAGAGAACAAAAAAGGTAAACATGTGATAAATTCTGCATAGTTCATGGGAGAGAGTCACAAACTGATTTCTATTTCAAGCCTGCATAACTAACCACAGGTATAATTAAAAACTGGACTGACAATTTTCCAGTCGTTACAAGTTAAAAGCCAACAAAATATAGAAACCAGGGGCGCCTGGGTGGCTCGGTCAGTTGAGTGTTCAATTCTTGATCTCAGCTGAGGTCTTGATTCTTGATCTCTATGTCATGAGTTCAAGCCTGGCACTGGGCTCCACACCAAGCATGGAAACTACTTGAGGAGGAAAAAAAAGAAGGAAAAAAAGAAATCAAAGGAAACTTTAGGAAAGCATCTAAAGCATAGAACTAGGTGGCAGCTAGACCTGTGATAACAATAAATACCATGAAATGAGCATTCCTAATTTTACTAAAGGAAAGGCATTTTTTTTTCCCCAAAAGAAAGAAAACTGCAGCCAGGTTGTGATTTTATCTTCAAAAAGTGATTGCCCAAAAAGAAAGCAGAATTGTCTTTTTGCAGATCTTTCTAAATAGATCCTGTAAATGATATTGTTTTTCTTTTTGCCTAAAGGCAGAGCAACTGATTAAATGACTTTCCAAAGTTCCTTCCATCTGTGATTGCAACCAAACAGATAGAACATAAGCAATTAAAATCAAATATACCAACTCTGCTGGGGTAGAGTTATAGTTCTAACAGAAATAAATATGAGAAAGAATAGCCACTGAAAGACTGATTATATTGGAGAAAGTATCTATCACATGTAAAGACAAGAAGACATCCATCAGAGATAAACACAAAATGAATTATGATAGCAAAAAAAAACTGGTCAGTCAGCTACAATATATAATACTGCAGCATCGCATGCCAACTGTTTGCGCATTTTAGAGCAAATTCACTGAGGAAAGTAAGTCTAAAATGTTATCTACCGCCTGGCCTTTAATAGGCCTTTTATTAATTTTCTTTAATAGAAAATTAATAAGCTTGCTGTGGTATAGTTACATACTCATTAATGAATAAATTTAAAATCAAGTTATTGCATCTTCACTGAGGTTAGAACAATGGTACAAGAATTTTCATGTTTGTTAAAGACGTGTCTCGTCTCAGAATGTGAAGCAGTTAAGAGAGAGACATCAAAATACCTAGGCAGAAGAAATAAAATTTTAAAACAGCTCTCCTTAGAAGCAGCTCTGAGGAAGGAACAACCAGAATGGTGAACTAGCAAATACCAAGTTCATAATCAATTCCCTTTGTCCTTAAGGGGCATATGAATTCAGGATGTGTCAAGATACTATCTGCCTTGAGGGTGAGATTTCAGGCGTAAAGCCCTACAGAACCGCCAGCATCTAAGAATCATAGATTTGTTCCAGACAACAGGAATTATTGAAATGCCATCTTAAAGTAAGCTAATGATCCCCATTGCCCTCCCAGGAAATATACTTTCAAATAATTGTTCAGCATTTAACAGAAAGCATTTTGGCTTGGCCTCAATATATAAAACCAGACAATGTTACAATTCCCATTTTACTTATGGAGAAACTGAGCTTCCAGAAACTGAAACATTGCTTTTGTAACTCAAGACTAATAGCAGTGCTGCTGTGTGAGCCCTTATCTTCCAAATCCAAGCAGGGAGAACTTACCAGGTCGTCAGAAGCAACCACATTAATAAAAGATTTCATTCTGTACCCTACACATCAAGATGATTTGTGTGAGGTTGCTATCGATCCAGAGCAGCGAGGCAGACCAGATGAAATTGATGCCAGAGGAATAAGCTAGGAGAACCTGTGTGTGAGGAGCAGTGTAAGTGAGGGCATGTGTCCAGGAATCAGTTCTCAGATCAATAGGGGAGCAGAGGTTTATGTGAGGGACAATCGGAAAACCAAAGGTCTGACCCGAAGGTGGACAAGAAGCTAAATATCTGTCTTGAGTGAAGACAGGGCACTACCCAGAGTCCAGGAGAGCTGATCAAAGGAGAACAGGACTTTCCCATTTTTAAGTTAAGAACCTCTTCATACCCGCTAGATAAGGAACAGCGAAGTTTAGTGATGTGTCTCTGTTAAACTGCAAAGGGGCCCCACAAGAAAGAGGACCCAATCCTTCTGAGTCTTTCCCAAAAGCCTAAAGTTGAACAAAATAAAAAAGCAAAAGTATACAGAATACTTCTAAATCAGACCATTCTGCCCTCTGAATGGGGCCCACAGAAAAAGGGAAGCAGAAAAAAAGGTAAGAATTTTACTTCATAACTTGGTAATTTAAAATCCCAAAATGGGGCGATTTAGAGATTTTGTTGATTTTGTGCTTGCTTGGTTCTTTCCAACAGGCTTGAACGTAACTGACCAGAGATTTGCTCTCTTTGCTCCCCTGTACAGGGAGAGAGAAAGCAAAGTAAGGGCAACATGGGAAGAATGGACACCAAGGGTGAGATTGGCCTGGGGGGGGACGCTGCTTGCCATTCAAAGACAAAGGCCAGAATGGAAACAGACTACCTTTCCCTGTGACTTCTGGAGGAAAAAAAAAAAAAAAAAGTTTAGCAGAAAATACTACGGCTCAAGTGGGGATAATTATAACAGAGAGGAAAGGAGCCAGACTAAGGAAAGAAAATTAAGCCAAAAGAGAATGCAGACTGTTCACCAAGGGAAATGGCAAAGCATGGAAGACTGAGATTGGGAAAATATCTTCTGAGAGAAATTAGAGGAACCCTATTGCTTGTGTAATTAAACACAGATATCGTGCTATAGGGAGTATACCTGAGGTGACAGAAGAAGAAAGGAAAGGCCCATCTGGGGATCCTCAGCTTTCTCATGGAAAGTCCTGAACAAGGGAAAAGCCCTGCCTAAGCATAGGTTTATTATAAATTTAAAAAATCATCCAGCTCCACCACTGATGTTTCTCTAAAATGCAGCTCAAAGTCTCCTTCCCCTTCCCTCCAACGGTACCCACTTGATGTAAGCTTCATTCTTCTGGCATTTTGCTGTGGCTATTTGAGGTTTACCAAATGTCTCCCACTTTGTCAAAATTTCATGTGTTTTTAGGACTCTTCTCAATGATTATCACACATAGAGTAATAACAAATCACTGGATACAGCCTAAAGTAAACACTAATTTGCATGGTAAATTACAATGATCAGAACAGGCTCTGGAGTTGGAACTGGGTCAGAATCCCTCACTATGTCTGATCTGGATTGAGTTAATTAACTTTTCTGAGGTTTCATTTTATCATCTGTAAAATGGGTACAAAAATAGCTCTCCCTTAAGATTACTGTGAGATGATAAAATTTTTAAAAATTAATGCAGTCCATGGACTCTGAAAAATAATCTGAGGGGTTTGAAGTGGCGGGGGGGTGGGAGGTTGGGGTACGAAGTGGTGGGTATTATAGAGGGCACGGCTTGCATGGAGCACTGGGTGTGGTGAAAAAATAATGAATAATGTTTTTCTGAAAATAAATAAATTGGAAAAAAATAAATAAAAAATAAATAAAATATTTAAAAAAAATTAATGCAGTGCCTGGAGAAAATATGCTACAAAGCCTCTTAATAAATGTTATCAATAATAATACCAACGATGAAAGTGAAAGACACAGCTCCAGAGAGTAACGGAGTAACGTTCTCCAGAAAGAGAACGGAGAGAAGATACCAAATGTGCATTTTTACCTCCTCCTTCCAGGTATAGGGAGTGTAAAAAGGAGTAAAGGGATCCTCGTTTAAAATAGAGTCAGGGGGCACCTGGGTAACTCAGTGGGTTAAAGCCTCTGCCTTCAACTCAGGTCATGATCCCAGGGTCAAGCCCCGTATCAGGGATCAAGCCCCGCATCAGGCTCTCTGCTCGACAGGGAGCCTGCTTCCTCCTCTCTCTCTGCCTGCCTCTCTGCCTACTTGTGATTTCTGTCAAATAAATAAATAGAGCTTCTGTATGACCCTGCAATTGCACTACAGGGTATTTACCCCAAAGATACAGATGTAGTGAAAAGAAAGGCCATCTGTACCCCTGGCCACGGTCACCAAACTGTGGAAAGAACCAAGATGCCCTTCAACAGATGAATGGATAAGAAAGCTGTGGTCCATATACACTATGGAGTATTATGCCTCCATCAGAAAGGACAAATACCCAACTTTTGTAGCAACATGGATAGGACTGGAAGAGATTATGCTGAGTGAAATAA
Source organism: Neogale vison (assembly GCF_020171115.1). NCBI lineage: Eukaryota > Metazoa > Chordata > Mammalia > Carnivora > Mustelidae > Neogale > Neogale vison. The sequence goes on from NC_058097.1 coordinate 136,832,227, forward strand.
GTCAAGCAGAGAGAGTCATGTATCATACGATTTCACTTATTTGTGGAGCATAACAAATAGTATGGAGGACATGGAGAATTAGAGAGGAGAAGGGAGTTGGGGGAAATTGGACAGGGAGGTGAACTATGAGAGACTATGGACTCTGAAAAACAATCTGAGGGGTTTGAAGTGGTGGGGGGTGGGAGGTTGGGGGAACCAGGTGGTGGGTATTAGAGAGGGCACGGATTGCATGGAGCACTGGGTATGGTGCAAAAATAATGAATACTGTTATGCTGAAAATTTAAAAAAAATTTTTTTTAAATAAAATTAAATAAATAAATAAGTAAAATCTTTAAAAAATGAAATAAAATAAAATGGAGTCAGGAAAAGACAAAACCAGAGAGGGAGACAAAAGATAAGATACTCTTAATCTCAGGAAACAAACTGAGGATTGCTGGAGTAAAGTGGGGTGGGAGGGTTGGGGTGGCTGGGTGATGGGCACTGGGGAGGGTATGTGCTGTGGTAAGCACTGTGTATTGTGTAAGACTGACGAATCACAGACCTGTACCCCTGAAACAAACAATACATTATATGTTAATTAAACAAAACAAAACAAAAAAAACGAGTCAGAAAGCCCTGAAGTGGGAGTTCTCACACAGGAGCCACACGTTGCAGTTGGCAAAACCATCAGGAAGGTAACTCTTATCTTGATGAGGTTTCCAAGTTTCCACACAGGAACTTCATCGCCCACCCTTAGGACAAAGAAGGAAGGTTGCTCCCCGCCCTAGCAACATGGCACTAACTACCACATGCAGCCAATGGAAGCCCTCATAAGCTCCAACTCCTATTCCTTTCCCCTGAATTTTTGTTCCAAACAACCTCCCAATTTCCTTCTAAAACCTAATAGAAGCTGACCTTCCCTTTCTCTTTAGACTTGCTGGTAGTTTGCCAAAGTTCACTTGTCCCGAATTGTAGTTCTTCTGCTATTCCCAAAAAAACTCATGTTGCTACTGAAATAGCTAGCTATTTTATATCTAAGGGTAACAGAATGCTTGGTGACTCTTATGTCATTACACATATGGTCATATAGAGTACTTATGGAAGATACAATGATAGTAGTGATGACACAGTGATGTCATAGTAATGACATTCAAACATTTTCTCTCCAGGGTCATTTAAAGAAAGAATGAAGAGATTAGGAAATGTAACTTTCTGGTGTGTCTATGTATAAGGTTAAGAGATCCGATGCCTTATTTTCCCAATAAAAATCCTGGCCAGAGTCCATAGTCTCTTGTGGTTCACCTCCCCTTCCAATTTACCCCAACTCCCTTCTCCTCTCTCACACCCCTTGTCCTCCATGCTAATCTGAGGGGTTGGAAGTGGTGGGGGGGTGGGAGGTTGGGGTACCAGGTGGTGGGTATTATAGAGGGCACGGATTGCATGGAGAACTGGGTGTGGTGAAAAAATAATGAATACTGTTTTTCTGAAAATAAATAAATTGAAAAAAAATAAAATAAATAAAATAAAAGTTCATTTTTAAAGAATCATTCCAGTATATTCAATCACTATTTTTCATCCTTTTTCCCATGGCCACTCATGAAAGCGAGAGACTCATCTTCCCTTACAAGTGTGACTCCTTACAAATACTGAACAAGAAGGAACAACAGAACTCAGATAATGAGAATTATCACTTTACATTGCTCACACCATTGAAGGTAGTTTTTCTTTCGCCCTGTAGTAGCCCTGAGAAGCTAAAAACTAACTTTCTAATGTATATTAAAATGTGAAGATGCAACACATACAATAAAAAGACTAACAGTGAAAAATAAATAAATAAATAAATAAATAAATAAATCCTGGCCAAAGTCTGTAACATAAATAAACATAAAGAATTTGTGGGACGCCTGGGTGGTTGAGCAGCTGCCTTCGGCTCAGGTCATAGTCCCGGCGTCCTGGGATCGAGTCCCACATCGGGCTCCTTGCTCGGCAGGGAGCCTGCTTCTCCCTCTGCCTCTGCCTGCCTCTCTGTCTGCCTGTGCTCGCTCTCCCTCTCTCTCTGACAAATAAATAAATAAAATCTTTAAAAAAAAAAAAAAGAATTTGCTCATACTTTATTGCTGAGATAATCTTGGCTTTTTGTGATGGAAAGAGAAGTTTAAAGTCAGAAAATGCAGGTTTGTGTTCCAAGACCAATACTTCCTCCTAGTTTAGTGAAAGCTTCTCTGTGAGCCTCCATTATACTCATCACAAAACAAAAATATTTCTCTTCTCCCCAGCTACCACACAGGGTGGTTTTAAGAATCAATTAATAAAGTTTGTGGAGGTGCTTTGTAACCTCATGTCAAACAATACCTTACCACATTATTATCTCACAGGAAAGTAAAGTTCATTCTTTATAAGGAAAACAGAAAATAAGCTCCATTATGATGGGCTCTCCATGGGACCAGCAGTCTGGTATTCAAACACCTATGGGTGACCCACCACCAACTCCCTGCTATTGTGAGGTTCGCAAGCCACACCCCATTCAACTTATACAGTAGAAAAAAAATTGTACTTGCATGAAAAACTGTGTATTGTCTAGAAAACACCACTCCAGATTATCTCATTCTATTCTTTCCTGTCGTTAGGCTATTTTGCAACTGTATAAATTGTAACTGATAGCAATGCAAGATTATTCTTACACAAACACGCAAGTTCGGTCTTGCCTGTAGAGATTCAATTGTCTTTCCGCCCACTCTTGTGAAAAATTAGTTTTGCCACCGTTTACATATTTCAATATTCCTGATCTCTAAATATGCCCCCTTTTTTTGCATTTTCTTTTGAATCACATTTGCTTGTCCATCACAATTACCTGATTCCCTCACAAGTTAAAAATCATTAGCAAGACAGGAAACAACATGTGTTGGAGAGGATGTGGAGAAAGGGGGAACCCTCTTACACTGTTGGTGGGAATGCAAATTGGTGGAGCCTCTTTGGAGAACAGTGTGGAGATTCCTCAAGAAATTAAAAATAGAACTTCCCTATGATCCTGCCATTGCACTCCTGGGTATTTACCCCAAAGATATAGATGTAGTGAAAAGAAGGGCCATCTGTACCCCAATGTTTATAGCAGCAATGGCCACGGTCGCCAAACTGTGGAAAGAACCAAGATGCCCTTCAACGGACGAATGGATAAGAAAGATGTGGTCCATATACACTATGGAGTATTATGCCTCCATCAGAAAGGACAAATACCCAACTTTTGTAGCAACATGGACGGGACTGGAAGAGATTATGCTGAGTGAAATAAGTCAAGCAGAGTGAGTCAATTATCATATGGTTTCACTTATTTGTGGAGCATAAGAAAAAGCATGGAGGACATGGGGAGTTAGAGAGAAGGGGGTTGGGGTAAATTGGAAGGGAAGGTGAATCATGAGAGACTATGGACTCTGAAAAACAATATGAGGGATTTGAAGTGGCAGGGGGGTGGGAGGTTGGGGTACCAGGTGGTGGGTATTATAGAGGGCACGGATTGCATGGAGCACTGGGTGTGGTGAAAAAATAATGATACTGTTATGCTGAAAATAAATAAATGAAAAAAAATCATTAGCACATGTTCATTATTATATCTGTAGGAGAATAATGAATTTAGTCTTTTTTGGAAATCATCTTAGAACTGTTTGTTCATTCATCATTTATCCTGCAAACGTTTGCCAAGTGATTCCTCTGTGGCCAGCTCTGGTTAAAGTAGTCATCAAAGCCCTCAGCACCCTGTAGCACTACTGTGAATCCAGTTTCCTGCCCCACCCCAGCTTCACCGGGCACAAAACAAATACTCAATAAACAGGTATTGAATTAACTTTAAAATGTCTTTCCCTAAAGGTGCTAATTTGTAGTCTAGTATTTTCTGGTCTTACAAAGGCTTTCCAGCTAGAGCCCAGACAGTGCTGAGGATGCTAAAGACATTTGATACATGTTTGATGAACAAATGAACTTACAGTCTGCTTTTGAGGGACTCACAGTCTACTGATTTGGCTGCTCAGATGAACCTCCTGCATCCAGGCTTGCATAGTTCCCCACACTCAGGAGACACGCAATCAATACCTACTGACTGACTTCCAAGACATGGCAGATGGAAAAACCCAATTTAAATATTACATTCTTCTCAATGCAATCACCTCCCTGGATTAGCAAACCTGGTTAGAACAGCGAATCTTTAGTAGCTTTTCTTGAATGGTTAGATTCCCAAAGCAAAAAAAAAGTTGTTCTAGTTAGCTTTTTCCTTAGTCTAGTAAGTTAAATTTTTATCTTTATTTTTTAGGAGTTGATGTCATCCCTGTTCCACTGTTAATATTTCTGTTCAATTACCATCAACCACAAACCTTCGGTTCATTTTTATCAAGCAGATTTTAACATAATCTCTGTCTCACAGATACTGACAAGAACACCAACATGATCATTGGGTTTCTTTCATAAAATGGAAAAGAATAGTTATTTTATAAACTTTCTAAACCCTGCACACTGTGAGAAAAATCTATGCCTAGCAAAGATAATTTAGTATATAGAATTAGATATAAATCTCACCAAAAAAATTAGAAGAAACTACATGCTTAGAAGGAAGTGCAAATCATTTTCTCCAAAGGGGAGCTGGCATAAACCTTGAAGAGATTTATTAATAATGCCCACATCTGCCCTGAAACTTTCTCAACACCAGTGGGAAAGAATGTTCCTCACTGACCATGCTATAAATACAGCTGGCAGGAGAGGGAGTTTTACAGCTTCAGAATGACCGTGTGGATTACTGCTAAAGGTTGTACCCAACACCAGAGGGAATTAAATTAGCTGCTCTGAGAGTCTCAGAAGGTTGAAATGTGCTATTGTGCTGATATTATGTGTCACAATTGATGTAGTCAGTATAGCGTTTTCAGCTATAATAAGTGAAAAAAATGGCCAAATTGGCTATCTTAATTAGGCAATCTGAAGATGGCCATGACAACTGGCAAGGGACATACAAACGCAAATCAAATCATGCCTTTCAGAGGTCACAGTATTGTGGGAGGAATGAGCCTTGAACATAAACAACTGGGTAAGTAACCCCATGTGGGAAATGCTCGGTAAAATAACAGAAGGAGAAATAAAAAAATATGGCAAGAGGGAGAGAGATTCAGCGACATTCAGCTGTGGCTGTAGAAGGCTCTCTGTGGGAGCGGAATTGGAGCCGGGCCATGAAGGATGAGTATAGCAGTGTTGTGTGGAGATAGAAGACTGGGCATGCCATGAGTAAGTCACAGCACTGGTGCACACCTGGAAGAGAGATGAAAGGACAAGCAGGTGGAAGAGAAATAAGCTCCTTTTGTGAATGTCCTCCATGCATACACCTACCTTGCTTTGATGGCTTTCTCATTGGTAAGACTATCTTTTTGGTGATAATCACCATAAAACTGCCATATGTGGAGACTACAGGGAACATGAACACAAGAACTCAGACACGGGCAGGCTTGGACCATGGACTGAAAACAGCAGGGTCTCAGTTTTCTGTAAGAGCAATGATTTTCAAGATTTATAAATCCATGGAAACTCTACATTAAACACAATCTTACCTGAAATCACAATAAGCAAAACAGAATTGCTATTTTCGAAGCAGCAATGGGGGTCCAGAGGCTCATGTATTCAGCTTCTTCTCCCTAAATAGGAGGCCAGGGAGGAATTATCTTACTGTTCTCTGGAATAGAGTTTAGAGGAAGCACTACTTTCAAGCAAGAAATATAAATAAAATTTTAAGAAATCAGAGCTTTGGTTCTGATGGAGAAGGGACTGGAATTTCAGGTTACATGTTTGGTTTTTATTCTGTAAGGAATAGGGAGTCATTGAGAGTTCTTTGGGTAAGGGCAATGTAATCTGAGAGAGAGAAGACACAACAGGAATGTAATGATGGAAAGAATACATCATTGAGAAAAAACTCAGCAGGACTTATCAAGTGATTGATGTGAAGGGCAAGGAAAAGGGAAAAGTCCACAAAATAAGGCAGGACTTCAAGCTGGGTAACTGAAGTCACGAAAGAAAGACAGTGACTACATTCCTTTTCTCATTTATTAATTACCATTTGGGCTTGTGGCATAGTGATAGATCCTGTATATAATTTTTAAAAAGGTACTAGTGGACCCTGGAGGCAGCTTGGAACAATTAAAAAAAATTTTTTTTTTTTTTTTTAAAAAGCACAGATTTGGATGTCTGATAAGTCTGGACTTGAATTCTGGCCAAGTTACTAACCTTCCCCTAAAAGAGGATTTGAATCTCAGAAAGAAAACACACTGAACAGTCAACAAGACACTGGCAGGATTCCCTGAAAGGATCCTACTTCCTCTGCCCCAAGTGGAAGTCTTACCACTATGGCTCTGACTTGCATGCTCTGGGAGGAAGAAGCACACCTGGTAGTTGCCCTATTTTCTCCAGGCCCCCGTCTGGCATCAATGCCATTCATAAAGAAAGTTCTTTATTTTCTTGCTCAGGGTGGAGAACAGCTCATCAATCTTCCGTTTTTTTATAGATCTTTAGTTTTTTAAAAAAATCAATCTGTTATATGATGCCTATCCTTACAGTAACTAAGAAAAAAAAATGGTGGACATTTCCACTTCATAGAGTTCCAAGCAGCACTTTTTTTTTTTTTTTCCTGGAATCTGCCTCACACAGTTTTGGTACCTGGGTGGTCCGCCTGTATTATTTGATTAGAAAGCTAAAGAGATAAAGTCCAAACTTCCAAATCCTTAATTATCTTGACCTGACCTACCAGAATAGCGAAAAGAAAATCTGTTCTCTAATAATACAGATAAACTGGTCCTTCCTAAGTCAGTGATTATAGCCTAACAGAACCCAAGAATCTAAGGAAGATTTTGTCCAGACACCTAACTTCAAAAATCGAATGTGACCCTAAAAACAAAGACAGAAAAAGTGAAAACATAAGAAAACAAAAATAATTGGAACTCTATCAAACCAAAAACCTTCTGCACAGCAAAGGAAACCATCAACAAAATGAAAAGACAACCTGTTACGCTGGGAGAAAATTTTGCAAATCATATACCTGACAAGGGATTAATATCCAAAATACATAAAGAATGCCTACACTCTGGAAAAAAACAAAAACAAAAACAAAAACAAAAACTAACGCTGATTAAAAAATAGGTAGATGACCTGAGTAGATATTTTCCCAAAGACATATAGATGGCAAATAGGCTCATTAAAAGATGCCCAATGTCACTCATCATCAGGGAAATGCAAATCAAAACCACAGTGAGGTGTCACCTCCTACCTGTTAGAATGGCTATTATCAAAAAGTCAAGAAATAAGTGCTGGTGGGGATGCAGAGAAAAGGGAACATTCATGCACTGTTAATAGGAATGTTAACTGGTACAACCAAATGGAGTTTTCCTCAAAAAATTAGAACTACCACATGATCCAGCAATTAAACTACTGGGCATTTATCCAAAGAAAACAATAACTTAGGGGTAGCTGGGGTCTCAGTGGGTTAAGCCTTTGCATTCAACTCAGGTCATGATCTCAGGGTCCTGGGATCGAGCCCTGTTTGGGCTCTCTGCTCAGTAGGGAGCCAGCTTCCCCCTCTCTCTCTGCCTGCCTCTCTGCCTACTTGTGATCAATCTCTGTCAAATAAATAAATAAAATCTTTAAAAAAAAAACTTAAAAAGATATTTGCACCCCCATGTTCACTGCAGCATTTTTAAAATAACAGCCAAGATATGGAAACAAACTAGGTGTCCATCAAAGGATGGAAGACTAAAGATGATGGTGTGTGGGTGGTGGAATATTACTTGGCCCTAAAAATGAATGAAATCTTGCCATTTACAACAACATGAATGGATCTTGAAGGCATTACGCCAAGTGAAATTAGTCAGTCAGAGAAAGACAAATTCTATATGACCTTACTTACACATAGAACCTAAAAAAAAAAAAAAAAAAGCTCATGGATTCAGAGAAGGGATTGGTGGTTGTCACAGGTGAGTGTTGGGAGGCTGACAAAATGGTGAAGGGGGTCAAATGGTACAAACTTCCAATTATAACATAAATATGTCATTGGTATGTCATGTATAGAATAGCAACTACAGTTAATATTGTATTACATATTATGAAGTGAAGGATCATTTGGGGGAAGCCACTTTTAAAGTACTGAGTCTACCTGCACCATCCCGTCCCCTGTGACTGAATTACTGCCTCCATCTCCAGTCCTGATATTTAATTTCGTTCTGAAAACACACAACGGTTGCAGCAGCTCCAACTTCCTACGTGACTCTACCACATTAACCGTGAACATGCAAACACCTTCCCCATGGTAGGCAAAGTCAAAGTGCCTCCAAGAAGTTTTACTAAAAACTGCATGGGTTAGTTATCTGATCCAGGAAACAGGGTTTTCAAACTGCCCTCCATTGCAAATGGTCCCCTAAGCTTTGTCATCTCTTCCCTTGTTTTCTGTTAAATTAAAATTATTTTCTCTGTTTACTTTCTCATCTCTCCAGGTTTGGAAATGAAACAATCTATGTCCCTTCTCTCTAGTGGTTGCCTTGACAGAGTTGGAAGTTGATCAGTAGTCTCTCACTCATGGGCCTTATGTGGGAACACTGGTGAGAAAAATATTCAGAAGAATAAAGAGTTTTCACCAGCCAGTAAGTGAGCACTTTACCCTGATAGGATGATAAAAGCAAAATATTTTCCAAACTATATAGATTCAAGGCATTACGAAGACACACAGATTTTGCCTTATCACTACCCCCTTACTTCTGCCTTTTTAATAATAAATCGCCATTTATTGGTTTCTCATTTCTGCTTTGTGGGGTTGGCTTTGCTTTCCAGGCAACGACTATTTAGTGAAGATTAAAGACAAAGGAAAAAAGAAAAAGTCAAGAAGCTTCATGCATTCCTTGGTAACTTCAGAAGAGATGTGAAACAACTCCTTTAACTCGACTCTGAAAATAGTCATTATCCACCATCTATGTATGCTAGTGGGCTCAGCAAATCCTGGAAACTTTGGGGGTTTGCCAGACTAAATTCTGGAAAGATAACACAATAGAAGATGAAAGTGAATATTGCCTTATTCCACTCACATAAAGAAATATTTCTCCTTTTTTTAAACCACAGGAACTTGGGAAACTTAAAAAGGTTAAAAAAGAGAACTACGAACCCAGTATGGGTAGTAGAAGGAAGACAGAAGGCAAAAACTATGGGGTTCAGAATCCTTACCCAGATATGTGAGCTCTTTTATTGTGACTGTGACTATGACCATGACACTGAAAGGAAGAAAACTTATTTGGGTAGTTAGCATGCAGTTGTAAGCCCTATTGTCAGTTACTATTTGTAGACTGTTAGCAGACAAGTCAAAACGAGAAATCATTCCCAACCTGGTATGAAGTGATTCCATACTCGCTAGGTCAGAATAACTGGACCCTCCAGGTCCATCTCCAGGTTGAATGTGTACAACATAAACCAGTCCTAAGTTTCAGGAACAAAGAAAGTAAGTCTTATATAAGAAGGTGTCATAGATGTAAAAGTCAACTTCTGAGTATTCCAGTGGGCTTTATAACAAACCACTCCCCCCACTTTGGACCCTACGCCCCAGGCAAGACCATGAGCAGGGATGACTCAAACCAGTAAATTCATTTGCTTATGAGTGACCAGTTTAATCCTCTTTGTTGTTACTGGAACAAGGGACACAGGTGGAGTGAATGAGAAGGTGAGAGACAAAAGTGCTGTGTGGTCATTATTCTGTTCATCAGAACAGCACCTTATTTCCATTTGAACAGATGAGGTTGTTGCCTAGGCAATGTTTAGAAGCCACTGTGTCATTAGAGAATGAGAACCCGTTGTTAGAATCCTATTTTCTTTCTCACTGACTACATGAGCGTGAACAGGTCATCTTGACCTAATTTATTAAGCTTAAAAAAAAATCAGGCTTACAGAAAATCCTAGATGTGAAAGTAGATTTTCTCACTGTAGCAAAGGACCTAGAAAAATAACTGAGCTGTGAAACTTCTGGGGATTCAAATAAGCCAGATATGAAGTCCAAGAGGGGATCTAGGAGTGTCTGCCTGGCTCAGTGGAGAGAACACCCACCCACTCTGAAATCTACCATTTATCTAACTGCTGGTCTCTTGAAGGCAATCTTTTTCCCTCTGAGAGCTTTTATCATCTCTTTATCCTTGACATTTTCACTACTATGACCAGAAATTGGTATATTTTTACTGATTGTACGGAGTCTTCAGTATGTTTCATGATCTAAGAATGTGTTTCCCTTCCTCAGATACTCTCCATCATTCGCACGTACCTTTGCTCCGACTTGCTTTTTACTATTTTCCCCTTTTTACATTTTATTTTCCCTTTGTGATAGACAACCTCTCCAGATTTAACAGATTTTTGATAGGTCCCATCCAGTACTCTAGGCTTAAGCAGTAACTTATAAGGTTAGATCAAGATTCCTACCCAAAATATATTGAGATTTTACAGTCTTGCAGTCAAAGCTCTATGCAGATTATTTCAGTCACCCGGCTATATCAGAAAGCAGGGCTATTCAAGAAGGCTGCCAGGTCATGAGAAAAAAAATAGCATAACACATTCATAGCATATGAGGGGATTTCCTCATCTTCAAAAGCATCCCCAGTTTTCACATTACTCTGCATTGTTCAGAGGTTTTACTCTAGGAACTCACACATATCCCCACTCTTTTAATGTATAAATTTTTTTTAAAGATTTTTTTTATTTACTTGACAGAGAGAGATCACAAGTAGGCAGAGAGAGAGGGGGAAGCAGGCTCCCTGCTGAGCAGAGAGCCCGATGTGGGGCTTGATCCCAGGACCCTGGGATCATGATCTGAGCCAAAAGCAGAGGCATTAACCCACTGAGGCACCCAGGCGCCCCTAATGTATAAATTTTAAATACTAGATTTTAAATTAAACATACTTTACTAGAAAACATTTACATTACAAAGATAAAGCAGCAGCAAAAGCGTGTCAACTTTCACTTCACTAAAAACACTAAAGATGTCAGCAGGGAAGTGGCTCTTCCTGGTAGAATACCAGACATGTCATTGGTGAGAACAGAAACTTCATATGCAAACATTGATTTTAATATAGAAGATAGAGATGAACATAGCTAATAGACTTCTGCTACAGCCCAACAATTGGTCACTGTTGGAAAGTTTTATATCAACTTTTTATATTTACTTCCTATAAACTGGTGACTTGTTCTTGTCGATATGATACAAAAGTACATTTTTTAACCTGCTCAATATATCCTGATTTTTCTTTAGCTCTTGAATGTAAATCAACCTTGATAAAAACATTTTAATGACCCAAGCACATCTGACATTTCTTGAATGTTACCTGAAAATCCTCTCAGCTTCATCTCTTATTCCAGTCACTGATACATAAACTAGGTTTTGGTTTTTTTTTGTTTTTGTTTTTGTTTTTTGTTTTTTGTTTTTAATCACTTGGGAATTTCCCATTCCTACTCCTGCCTACATACCACAATCCAGAAGCAGGAGATTTAACATCGTGTGGGCTCATCCTTGACCAATGGAGAGAGGAACTAATGGATAAATGTGTATCCTTTTTTCCCCCGGCTAGATAATTCTTAGACACATTTCCCCACAGGATTAAGCAACCGATTACCTATAACAGTGGCCATTTTATTGGCTTCCTTCTGTGTTCCTTCTCTTCCTTCCTCACTCTTGCTCAAGGATCATATTCCCATATAAACCATCTACCTTCAAGCTTTTCAAGATACTTTTCAAGAACCTAACCTTTTCATACACAGATAGGTAGTCAATTGTGAAGCTATAATCCACATAATGAATTCATTTCTTTTTAATCACAAAGTTAATGTATGCCCACTTTTGTACTGAAAATAGGAGTCTCACCATTTCTGACCTGATGATTTTCTGTACAGTACTGGACATTAAATCCTTTAAATATGATTGAACTAACCTGCCTCAAATCAAGGCACATCCTGCTAGTTCCTGACACCCACCAGACAAAATGCCCAAAAAGATTTTAGAAGAAAACCAAAGTCCATTCATGAATTTACTAGACTAGTAGATTGTGTAAGTATCTGTGGATACAAATATGAAAGAGGAGCCATCTCTGCCTTTGTTGAGCTATATCATGGTAAGATAAACATAATAGGTTCATATTCATACACATAAATGATTTATCAAATGCAGTATAATTAGATGACATATAACACAGAATATTACTCTACATTAGATGAATTAGAAATAACATGATGCTTAGATTCCACCTCCCCAAAACAGATCTTTGTTGCATAATTTGGAGCACATTACTGTATACTCTGAGTCTCAATGTTCTGAAATATTAAATAGAAGCAATTATAACTATTCTAAAAAGTTTTGTGAAAATTCAAGAAGGCAGTATGGTATTTATGATGTGGTACCCACTATTATTATTCTTTGTTATAGAATTTTCATTGCTGTCATTAATAACATTTCATTTACTGTCATTGATGTAAGATGACCATGATCATTAAATTTAACAAATGTCTGAGTACCTACTCAATGACAGGCACTGCAATAACAATACAACACAAACAGGAACAGAACAATGGTAAAAAGAAATGAAGTTAGGCTACATGGTCTAGAGAGAAGTAGGAAAGGCCAGATGGATGCTCTGAACATAAAGGTCAAGAGAAGGCAGCAGACCTAATAAGAAGTTCACTGCACAGGTGGGCTCATGGGTGTTCCAAGTCCTTGGTACACAGTATGAAGGAATTCGGGATTCTAATTTGAGGTCATGACTTTCAGAGCCTGCCATCTGTGAAAGAGCAGCATCTCGATCACCCCTGGATCCATGACAAATACAGCGCTGTTGCTTCACTGGCTTCACCCCTCCAGCAAGTGTTAAGTGGAAACTCATTCAAGCAGAGCTATTTAGCTGTCCTTTCCTCTCTGTTCTATTGTCTGTGTTCTGCCATCATGTATATTCAATTAAGATTAATATCTGTACCAAAAGAGTCTGAATTCTCACCAAGCCCCAAAGAGAAATCACTCATTGGGAACCAAAGTCCTATGGCTCCATTATGTTCCGAGGGCAAACAGCTGCTAGATGATGAATTACATACTCTATCTTGTTGTTGTTATAGTTATACATGTTTCAAATGATACTGATATAACACGGTGCTGAAACCTATCAGTATCCAATGCAAACAAGACTTTGATTACTTTGATTACCTTTGATTACTGGATGGATAGTCCTTACATCCTTTTCCATTTTATTTTATTCACAATTAATGTCTCTAAGAACAAGGAAGATTTACTCTTATTTTGGCTCATTTGAATTAACAAGATGTATTTCTTCTTGATAAATTATGTTGAATTAATTCCTTTGGACAGCACTGAGGACCAAATATTGAATGAGCTACTTAATCATGAGCCCTGTCATGAGCCCACCCAGACTATCTATTGGAAAATTGTACAAACAATGAGCATGCTAACACAACACATAAAGCTGCCTACAGACATTTGAGAAATGCCTCCACAGGATGTGTTCCAAAACTCTGTACACACATCTAGAAAGACATAAAACTCTGGGGTTAGTCATTATAAAATAAAATAGCAGATTCACAGTTACAAATCCACATTTGGGGAAATGGGAATCTTATACGATTTGAGAGGGCATTTTGAAGAAAAAGAATAAAAACAAATAGGAGGGTGCCTGGGTGGCTCAGTGGGTTAAGCCGCTGCCTTCAGCTCAGGTCATGATCTCAGGGTCCTGGGATCGAGTCCCGCATCGGGCTCTCTGCTCGGCAGGGAGCCTGCTTCCTCCTCTCTCTCTCTGCCTGCCTCTCTGCCTACTTGTGATCTGTCTCTGTCAAATAAATGAATAGAATCTTTAAAAAAAAAAAATAGGAAATAGGTATAAAATTCAACACATACATAGGCTAAAAAAAAGAAATTTCAATAAATGGTAAATTTTAAGTTGAAAAATATCACAAACATCACCAAAGTCACAAAAATAGCATTTATTTACTAAATTGTGGCCTGATCCAGTTCTATAACACTTCCTTACTTCCTTCTTTTTTTTTTTTTTTTTTTTTTTGCTGGTTACTCTGATTGCCTCTTCATATGACAATTTTGTAAATTTTGTAGTATCATTCTTTGTAGGAAAAAATGGAAAGAGCCCTTTTTTCTAATATGGGTGATCAAATATTGATTTATTATTATTATTGATGGTTTTGAACTGAATTCTCTACTTACAATGTTACATGTCTGAAGGTGAAAAGATCATTCCACAGACAAGCTTCCAGCTCCTTCCAATAAGCCCTGCCCACACAATTCCAGGCCTGGTAAAATAAAGCACATTCACACTGTGATGTGGCATCTTTCTCTGTGTCTTGATGTCATAGTGCCTGGCATAGCTAGTGTTAGAAATATTCCTACAAGCCATTTCTAGGCCAGGATGGTTAACAAGAGCTTACCTAGTCATGAAACTGGCTATTTTCATGAAAAGGTTATTAGCATCTTTCAACATGCTAGTGACAAATATTGGTCCAGAGCCTCATATGGTGACTTGATCCTCTGTTCTCTTCCAAGAATATAAGCCATATAATTTTTGACCTCCACATTGGAATCCAGATCATTTAATTTCTTTATTGTTATCATTGGCCTCTTCTGTATCTCTCCCAATCCTATGTTGAAAAACCCATCAATGAGCACAGAGCCTGCCAAAGCACCAGGTCCCTACTACAACTAATGAAAGGATTCCCTACGGTTCTACATGCATACCAGAGGGCTCAGCTCTGCCAAATACAGCAAATCTAATCATCAAAAGGACATTTAGGAATTATTTTTACTAAAAGCACACTCCTAAAATTTAAAAAAAAAAAAAAAAAGCAAAAGAGAAAAGTACGAATCTTAAGCTACTGTAACATGGTGCCCTCAAACTCGGCTAATAAAAAAGAAAAAAATCTTGAAGAATTAACCATATATTAGGGATTCTACATTTTAATTTTAGCATGAGATCTTGGAGTTTTAAGGAAAATACACTATTTTTCAAGTTATCTGATAATTACACAGCTTATATCCTTTTCTTCCTTTTCTCAGATTCCTGTAACGGTTTTTTAACTCTAAACAGGGCTAGATTTGGAAGCAGGAACAAATTTAACACTTACACAGAATTCCTTAATGTCATTTCTTCTCCTAACAAGCTTAGCGAGAAATGAAAAGATGAAAGAAAAGACATTTCTTACTTGCGTGCTTCCTCTAAGCAAAGCGAGAGAATAGTTGTAACAGATTCCATGCATTAGTGGACACTTTATTACCCTATTTTGCTAAGAATCAAATGAAAATAGACATCTGTTCTCAATAATTTTTCTTTCTTCTGTATCAGCAAACTGCCTTTAGCAGAGAAAGAACTCCACAGTGCCATCAAGAACCCCTCTGGCTTTAAACAAACCATTACATGAAGGTCAGGTCTATATGCTACCAAGAACAGTTACACAAAGAAATAAAAACAATAATAATAATAAATATTATAGGTATACCATAATTACACACACACACACACACGCACGCGCACACATCGAAAGGATGACAGTTGATCTTCTGTTAATCAAAGTTGTGGCCCGGAAGTCTCTATTAGGTTGAATTTTCCAGTTAAGTGAATGGTAAGCATGAGATCCTCACCATGGTACATGTTGTATGTCACCCTACTCTAGGACCATGCTTCTCAATGTTTTTTTCAACTTTGCTCTTTCTTGATGAATGTAAAAATCTTTTTTTTTTCTTTTTCCAATTTATTTATTTTCAGAAAAACAGTATTCATTATTTTTTCACCACACCCAGTGCTCCATGAAAGATGTGCCCTCTATAATACCCACCACCTGGTACCCCAACCTCCCACCCCCCGCACTTCAAACCCCTCAGATTGTTTTTCAGAGTCCATAGTCTCTCATGGTTCATCTCCCCTTCCAATTTACCCAAGCTTCTGCTCCTCTGTTTATGATGTAATCACTTAGAGAGGAAGTTTTATTTTCTATATGCTCTCATCAGCCAAGAAGTTTCCTTTAGCTCTTCTGATGTAGTTTACACTAAATAATAATGGCTTTTTATGACATTTCAATTTTAAAATTTGTGTGATGTTAAATAAATATTTTTGTATATCCCCTGGGAGAGTGATACAGTCTCCCGGGGAAAGAAAGGAAGCTGCCCTCTCCCTAGCCACAAGTAGGAGATGCTGCTCAAAGACTAATGATTCCAATTTTCTGCTTTAGTAAATAGGATAGAAAGAACATAATTGAATTCCCATTTAGTGCTTAGGATCTAATAGTGCCTCGGGCTCTGGATGATAAACTTGGATCTTCACTATCCAGCAGAATAGCTACAGATTTACAAAATAAGTGCGCTTGTGTGGAAGGTGTGCCACAAAATCAGGAAACATCACAGGGGACCCCCTCCCCTATTATTACCGTTATTGTTATTTTAAACAGAGTCTCAATCATGATAAACACTGTTCAAAAATTCAACTTGAAAATACTTAAACTATAAGATGCAACTCATCTCTAGTGATTTCCCCCCAATGCATCTTCCATTATTTATGACGAAAAAAGCTAATCTCTTTTTTAACCCATCACCTCAGAACCCTCCTACATTTGCAGATATGTAATGATTTTCCCATGTCAGTGTTTGCTCATGCTCTGGATATTAACTGCTATAATTCTTCCCACATGCTCCTGCCAATTAATCCCTCATGCAATATGCATACTTTAATGCCCTTTTAGTGCCTGACCTCCACCGTCACATCTCCCTAGGCTAATACCATGCTAACACCTGGCTTCTGCCTTCCAATTTGAAGATATATTGAGTTCAGGAAGCAAAAATAGAACAGGCTTGAAATGTCTCATTTTCCTTCCACCTTTTTATGGTCCCTTTGTGTTTCACCTTAAAAGTAATTAAGAGAGGACAGTGAGGTGAAACTGCACCATTTCCGCTGGATGCTCCCCCCTCCCCCTGTTCTGTTTTTTGTTGACTCTTGGACTGCCAAGATTTCAGAGATATTTAAAATGAGGAAAGGATTACAGTTTCTTGCAGATGCTTTTGGTCAAACACAGATGCATCCCCCTCCTTGAATTTTTTTATTTATTTTGGTTCCTAAGTATATGAAAGTATTGTTATGGTATAAAGTTGCCAAAAGGGAGAAAAGATTTAAAAAAAAAAAAAAAGATGTACATGAGGTAAGAAGTATGGTTGACTCTGGGTAGATGATGGAGACAGCAGATCTTATACCCCATAAAAAGGTGTGATATCATTACAGAGCAAGGGACAGTAGTGAATGAAGTTTCCACGCCTGCAAAGAGATCAGGAAACCAAGGAGATGCTTGCAAGGCTGTTCACAGCCTGGGCAGCAATCCTAAACCTGCACGTGAGGGTACATGGGGGCATCAGCAAGATGAAGTTAAAAATATTCATCTATTTACTTTAACATCCTAGGCCTCAGCTGACACCATATTACCACTACCAGTTAAAAATGGACACACACACAGTAACACAATAACACAGGGTTTGACAAGTTCATTCAGGCTGTTACAAGGGGGAGTACTGCAGCTGGCCAGTCTGGAAGCAGTAAATGGGAAGAAACAAATGAAGTGTGAGCAAGCACCACTGGGGACCAAGAGAGAAACTAGTATCAGTCAGACCAGGTGTCACTTCTAAACAAAAAATGCTCGTCGAGGCATGAGGCACATTTCCTAGAAGGGTCCTTCACGGTCACACTATGCAAGGGGTGTGCAAGATGATTTGCAGAGCTCTATGGATGATCTCCCAACAAGACAGTAAGAGCTGGATGGGACCATGACTTCACTCTAACACATTTGCAGAGAACGACCACGCATTAGGTGCTAGGCTGGGGGTGGGAGAAAGGGAGCAAGGATCCTAGACAAGCAACGATCCTGTCCTGTGCTAAATGAAGCTACAGGATCCCCCGGGGAGTCAGGCAGATGGAGAATGGATTCATTCTACAAGAGCCAGGGACAGCATCACAGAGGTGAGTTCTCTGTGCTGAAATTTTCTTAGTGGGAAATAACAAAGTGTATTTCGCTATTTTTAGCAGCAAATACACTTACCAGAGGAAAGCTCGCAGGTTTTCTGAGAGACTATACAGCCAGGAATAACACCCCAAATCTCATCACAGAGCTGCTCCAGCAGAGACCGCTGCCACTGCCACCTCTGGGAAGAGATCCAGTTCTTGGCCCCACGAGCTGATCAGCTGCTGCCTCTGGAACTGGATGCACCTGCTGTCTCCTCAGAAGCTCCAGGTGCCGATTCTGAGTCTGGGGTAAGCGCATTTGACAGGTGGAGCCTGGGTCTCATGGAAGAGAAAGGAGGAAAGCCCATTTTCTGAATTTGAGACATGGGGGAGTAGAGAATGCCTCAAGAACAGAAGGCATATTTGAGGTGTCTGGACACACAGAAAGAATGACAAAGGTTCACTTCTGGGGTCTGAAAAGGGGTTCACACAAGGAAGCAAAGTGGGGAGTTGTACACACAGAGGCGCTGGAGGGCAAGCGGTGTGGATTACAGCAGAGTGGAGAGGTCACTGCTCTCAACTTACTGTTTCATCTTAGGAGAGGAATTTGGGAAGCAGCAGCTCCACTGTATGGTAACCAGAGAGGGGATTCTATTACTTTAGCTATTGCTACTATTAATACTCTTATTCTCAAATGACAGATTCAACGTGTCCTGGATGCTCTGCCATCACTAGCCAGAGCCTGTGCTCAAGCATGGGAAACTAAGGCTCAGGAACAGCCACTGAGCCCTTCTGCCCCATCCCAGGGCCCAACATACTTGGATCTGTTAAAGCTAAGTCTTCTACAATTATTCAGGATATTCTCATATGCATGCTCAACTGAAGCTTGTCTAGAAGTATTTCCTATTAGAACATTTAAAAATCAATTGCTTGCCATCCGAGCACATGGTTTCTGTTAACTAACACACCAGCCTTGGTACAGGCATTATATAGCCACCTGCCAGATAAAAGGCACAGAAGCCTGCTCACTGCAAATATTTTATCTTCATAAGCAACTCGTCCTTACAGTACCTGTCAGAGCAGTTCATGCATTGCCATTCACACATCTGTCCACCTCTCAATTAGGAAACAATTAGAGGAAGCAAAATGAGGGGAGCAAGCCTGTTCCAATTGGTCTGGCGTTCTCACACCAATGCAAAGCTGACTTGGACAGAATACTTTTTGATACTTTAATGACCAGTAAGCCAAGAACTTCACACATTTTCAAACTTCCCTAGCAACTCTGCATAGACCTAGACAACACCTTAGGGATCCGTCTAGCTTATTAATTAGTCCTCACACTCTTGTCTGGTTTCTAACATTTCAGAGCCAGCTTGTAGAATCAGCTCAAGTTACAAAATCTGCTGCGTCAATAACTTATTTCCCATAACACTAGAGGCACAATTAAATCAGTCTTTATAGCTTCTTGAAGATTTCATATTCAGTTACCCAATGCACCAGAAATTTCTCACTTTACTTAGCCAGGCATTTTCCTTCTGTATTACTGCAATGAACTTCTTTCTGAGCTTTCTCAAGCTCTCCATCTGAAATGCCTTGTTTGGAAGAACTCCCAAACATAAGCAAACTGTTCTAGTTCAGTTTATGATTAAGAGCTATCTAAACACCCTCTCCCTCAGTTCTCCCTCTTCCAGCTCTATTTTTCTTTCTTATTGCTTTGATCAACTTTTAATTGGCCCACCAGAGACAACTAGAAACCCAGGGAAGAAAGCTCATTGTCCTCTCCCTCAGTGTCTAATGTTTGCTCTGTGATGTTCTTCAGCTCTTCTTTGATAGGTCTTTAAGGAGACATCTCAGAGAAGCCCATTTTTAATAGTTGACCAACTTGAATAAAACCAAGAAAGATGTGGGAATACATAAAGATAAATTATACTCCAGTGGAATAGAAATATGATACAGATCTGACAAATCAATCCATTTTTTTGCAAAGAATTCTGCTGAGAACACACTTGGATGAAACCTTGGGACACAGTGTACTGTCATTTAAAAGAAAATGTTTTAAAATGGATTTATTGCTTATTTACCAGTGGACATAATTTCATATTTTAAAAGAAATATAATTTGTAATGAAACACCCTCACCCCACACCTTGCCCCAGAGTGAGTGATAACTACTTGTTCACAAATAGAGATAGCAAACTTTATAGAACAATTCGTGGCTTATAGGACATTTCACAGAAATCATCTCATTTGAGCCTTAAATCAGGTAGATAGTTTATTCTTCAGTCCATTTCAGTAACTAGGAAGCTGAACTCAGCATTTCCCTAAGATCATATATGTAATTAATGAGGGAGCCAAGCCTCTAATCTAATCTTCTTACTTCTTACTAGTCTCTTTTTAGTGGCCCTGAAACTGATGCTTGAGTACTGAGCATCTGACTGTGCCAGTCATTCCAGAAGAGTCCAAGGCCCACCCTGGGTCTGCAAGCCTTGGCACCACCAATGTTGAAGAGAATGAGGCCAAAGGCCCCATCACACACCAAATAGAAGACAGGCTAATAAAGCACATATTTCCACTTCCATTACGTTGTTAACCACCTTAGCCATAGAAGGAGCTCAGCAAGAACACCCTTCCGACCCAGCTGCACAATTTACAGAAGAAACATACTGTGTGTTGGGTCCCCAAGACTTTCCCTTCTACTGGATCTTCCTCCTCCATCTTCCTATCAAATGTTCCATTTTAGTTGCCTTTATTTATTTTTTTTTTAAGATTGATTGATTTGAGGGAGAGAGAGTGTAAGCACAAGAATGGGGAGAAGGGTAGAGGGAGGGAATCTCAAGCAGACATCGTCGTGCAGTGCATAGCCTGATGTGGGGCTCCACCCCAGGACCCTGAGATCGTGACCTGAGCCCAAACCAAGAGTCAGACACTTAACCAACTGTGCCATCCAGGAGCCTTTATTTCACTTCGGTAAGATTTTCAACATTTCCTGCAAGTTGTTTTGTCCAGTGATTATTCTGTCCATTCTCATTCTACACAATGAGAAAGCCACAAAAACTTTCACCTAGTTTAGAAGCAATTAAAGCCAAAGTCTACCATGACCCTAGAAAAAGACTTAAATCTCCACCCACCACCATTCTGTGCTGGCAGTTTTCTCCATACACAATACAGTGTATTCAGGAATAAATGCTCCCACCCTTGCCTAATTTCTGACTTAAGCCTTCACACAGAGTCTCTAAGCAACCTAAAGTTACTTATATTATTTTGGCCTCTGAAATCAGTGCTCTGTGCCTTGGGTACACATGCAAATTCTGAATAAAACTGTCTCCCCCCTCATAAGACTTAACATTTTAAAGATTTATTTATTTATGAGAGAGAGAGAGAGCATGTGGGAGGACAGGCAGAAGGAGAGAATTCTCAAGCAGACTCCCCACTGAGCATGAGATCCATGCAGGGGTCTATCCAACAAACCCATGCAATCATGCCCTGCTGAAACCAAGAGCCTGACACAAATGACGGAGCCACCCAGGTACCCGAGACTTACATTTGAAACAGAACTCATGATAATGACAATTCTGTGTGAATTTTCTGGCTCTACACTGTGCCTAATACCATGGATTATAATTATAGTTCTAAGACACCAAATATTTATTAAGTTGAATCATAATTATAGACAGATTCAGGTGTAGTCATTCTGATAAAATGCCCTTTTTAATCACAGTTTCAAGAGAAATATCAGATAACTTCTATAAGAACATAAAGAGAACAGACTGCCATATCTAAACCACAGCAAGGTAGCCTCAAATGTTCCAATATCTCTCACTACCCAGTTGTGTCATTTACACTTAAAAGCAGTTTCCATGCAAATGAGATAAATAGCTATGAAACTCAGGGGGCTGGTTCACCATCTTAAAATAATTTTTAACAGGTCTTCCTACATTTCTTTCATAAATTAAGTGTTCTTTAGTTTTAGCCACTTCTTTTCTTTTTTTTTTTTTTTTTCATTTTTGGTCACTGAAACTACCTAACACCATTTTTCTTAGTTCAATAACCAGAATTTCTATTTTGGACTAGTTTTCAAGTGGGCCAATAGCTGTCCCCAGTGTTTCATACTTTCCCATTATTCTTTATCAAAATTCCCACATATGTTACGCTCTCACATGGTTCAAACACCAAATAATCTCATGGCTTAGTTTTGTTTTTGTTTTTATTATTTATTTATTTATTTGTCAGAGAGAGAGAGAGAGCGCGTGCACACAAGTAGGAAGAGTGGCAGGCAGAGGGAGAGGGAGAAGCAGGCTCCCCATTGGGCAGGGAGACCTATGCAGGGCTCCATCCCAGGATCCTGAGATCAGGACCTGAGTGGAAGGCAGATGCTTAATGGACCAAACTACCCAAATGTGAGTGGTTCTATCATTTCCAAATTTTGATGGAGAAGCTGGGGCTCATGGCACCTAAGTGGCCTTGAAGAGGACTTCACAAAGGGCACTACTGAAGATGGTGACTGGATGTAGAGAGATGGTAAGCAGGAAAGATAAGCATTCCAGGTGCAGAAAATAGCCAGCCAAGCCTTAGTTTAAGAACACAGCTGAGTGAAGACCAGCTGCCCCAGGATCTTTGATTTGTGTAGACATTCCCCTTTATCACCATCCTGTAGCTTGATCCTTGAATGATAAAAAGGCCACCTTGCATCTGGTGAAATATAATAGGCTTGTGATGTTTTATAAAGGAAATATTAAAATACTCCTTTATTCTATAATACTTTATCTCACTGACTCAGACCTAGGTTTCAAAACTACTCCATTAGATACAGAATCAGTACAGACTGAGTTTGTATAATGTTTAACACTGACACTGTATAACTTTGTGGAGACTCACCTACAAGATGCAGATAACAGGTTTTTGTAAGGACTAAGCAAAATAATCTGTGAAAGCACCCAGTGCCCGGCACAAAGAAATATTGTTTGGGGTCATCTCAATGCATTGGGCTATATTTGGCTAAAGTCTCCAATCCAGCCTAAAAAAGAGCAGGCAACCAGCTACTAGAGAGTTTATGCAGTAACTTACAATAATCAGTTACTAGGAACTTAAATTCTACCAGCTGTTTTAAAAAGTTGCAAAGTGTTTTCTGTTTCCTTCCAGAATCATGCTGATGCCCAAAAACCACATTAAAAATTACGTACAATTGTTTGAAGTAAATGGCTTAACTTTTTAATACTTCCCTCCTGGTGCATCAGCTAAGCCATTAGCACCAAGGGCATATCTGGAACTCTTCCTAGGATCCCATCTGCTCCCCAAGGCTTATTTTAAACAATAATCTACTTATTCTAAGATGAGAGATGTTCCCATGACATTAAACTGAGAGGGTTTGGTTTCCCAGTTATTTTTCATAGGGACTTAACAGCTCAAATAATTTCAACCTGAATGTTGGTAGTTGAGGGGAATAGAAACATCCTGGTATTAGATATTAGCCCAAGCAAACCTAAGTTAGGAGGCACAGGTACTCTGAAAAAGGAAATATACAAAGGTACAGAAAAAGGGCCAGGTGAGAAGTTGAGTCCAGAAACCTACCAACAAGTCAAGAGTCAGGAAATCAGAGACAGAGAGGCTGGAGACCAGGCACAGCAGCAGAACATGGTAGATGAAGCACCTGCTGGCACAAGGTTTTACCCTCAAAGACAGGAATGGCCTGAAGTTAACGTTAGAAACATCTGCCCTGTGCTGTAATTGGGAGGACACAATTCTTAGCTGGGGACCCAAGTCAAATACCCAGCTATCAAATATAAAGGAGAGTTTTTTCAGTTTTCTCTCTCTAATCTTTGTTATCTGACGACACTAACCAATGAATTAGAAACACTTCTCCATTGCCTGTAGGACACTGAGGTCCTCATGCTAACTCCTGGCCATTCCTTGACAGCTCTTTTAGGTGGGTCTACCCACTTCTAAATATTAGTGTTTCCTTTCTAATATCTCTAAATGATCTCATCTCTCATGTTTCATCCATTACCTATAAAAAGATGCCCTATAGATCAATATCCCTCCTAGATCTCCTTTCTGAATGTCAACCCCATTTGTCAAGTGTGTAAAGGCCAATGATATGGACATTTCATTACCTCCAGCCCATCCATACTTCCTCCAGAATCAGTCATCCTCTGTCTCCCTTTCTCTTTGCCTTCTCTCTCCCCACTTCCTTTCCTGTTGCCCATACACACATATGCACATACATACCTACAAAAGCAAAAGCTCAATTTTGTATAAAATTGTGCTTCATAAACCTTTATATATATACATATATATAAATGTGTATATATGTGTGTATATATACATATACATATATATGTGTATATATGTGTGTGTGTGTGTATGTGTGTGTGTATGTATATGTATGTGTGTGTGTGTGTATATATATATATATATATCACCTGGGTGTCTTGCTACAGTTCAGGTTCTGATTCATTTAATCTGGGGTGGGACTCCAGATGCTGTATCTCTAACAACTCACAGATGTCATTGATCCTGCTGGCCCTGGGCCATTCTTAAAGTTGCAATGGTAACCGGGAACAAGGTCACCTAAGTTAGAGTTGCACCTCTGCCATTACCTCCCTTCAGACCCTGAGTTATTCCATTCAGTGTCTTTATCTGTAAATGATACAATGAGACTACAAAATTCATAAGGATTTTACCCACTTAAAGCATAAATCAAAAGCTGCTATCTATTACCTGTAGCTAACAAAATGTACCCCATTTCTGTGCAGGGAACCCTATGAAAAACTAACCAGGATCTAGTAGCAAAGCTAAACCAAACTAGGATTTAGTAACAATCTAAAGTGTTCAGAACACTACCTGCAATAGATATGGGTCCAGAAAACACATTCTTTAAGGCATTAGGATTAGGCCAGGGGCAAAACTGGCACTGGTAAAACACAGTGTTATTTTGTGAAATAATAACAGTTTGAAATGACTTCTTTTCTCGGTGGTTCTCTAAATCAAATAAGAGCTATCAGAAATACACTTGGAGAACAATCACCAAATAAATAGTACTAAAACAAAACCTAAATATAAGTGTATTCCAGGTCTAATGGTTATTTTGATGGCCTAATAAGCAAGGTGTTTAGGGCTGTTCTGTATGTTTCCCAGGGGGGTAGATGACATGCAAGCCCCATACTGATTTTTATTTCTCCATTGCAGTGGTGAAGTACAGAAGAAACAAGACATGGCTTGGAACACTTAAGATTTGGGTTCAAGTATAAGTTCTGTCTCTTACCAGCTAGATAATCTTGGTCAGATGATATGAGCCCCTGTTTCTTCACTGGTGAAAAGCAGATGGTAATAATGCATGTGCTAGTATATTGCTTTGGGGATCAAATTATCTAATGGTAACAAAAGCTTAACAAAAATTACACTACACCATAGAATACCATATTCTCCAATGGTATTCCCCATCTCTCCTTAAGAGAGGGGAGGGAGAGAAATAGTGGCATTTTGGGGGGGGGGGTAAATGCAGTGAAAATGGAACACTTCCTATCACTTCTTTTCTAAAAAACCTTCAAATGCCTTATTGTTTACAAAAATTAATTTTAAAAAATCATGCCCTTTGAGGACCACCACAACTTTGTCTCTGCCTACATTCCTAGCCCACTTTCTAGTATAGTATGTTGGCTTTCTACTGACAAGTGGTTGTAGGGTCTCCGTGTTGGATGAGTGAGTGGATTACTAAATATTTAAAAGGGATATGTAACTACCATTTGGAATTGCCTACCATGTGTGATGTTGTGTATTTGCTACTTAATTTTTTTTTCCAATTTATTTATTTTCAGAAAAACAGTATTCATTATTTTTTCACCACACCCAGTGCTCCATGCAAGCTGTGCCCTCTATAATACCCACCACCTGGTACCCCAACTTCCCACCCCCCCGCCACTTCAAACCCCTCAGATTGTTTTTCAGAGTCCATAGTCTCTCATGGTTCATCTCCCCTTCCAATTTACCCAAAAGCACATACCCTCCCCAATGTCCATAAGCCTACCCCCCTTCTCCCAACCCCCCTCCCCCCTGCAACCCACAGTTTGTTTCGTGAGATTAAGAGTCACTTATGGTTTGTCTCCCTCCCTATCCCATCTTGTTTCATGGATTCTTCTCCTACTTAATTTTTTCAACCACCCCCTTGAGCTTGTAAGTCATGTTACACTTGATGGTCCCTTCGGATTGCCTTGGTCCTACCAGCTAAAGGTCAAGGGAGTTGCTCTGGAAGACTGTTCATTCCCCATTTTTTTTTCCACACATTTCTTCCTTTTGGCTTATCAAAACAGGATTAATCAAACTTCTCAAAGTTTAGAAGTGGAATCTATTTCCTTTTCATTATGCACCAGTTAAAATGATCCTTCTAGCAGGCCTGTATTTGTTGATACAATATTTTCCAAAGAATAAAAGTAGTAAAAATTTTTTGTGTGCTCATTTCACATATAGTCGTCTTTGCCATGACACATAGAGTACTATGTGTTAGATTACTACAAGGCAATAACAGATTGACAACTACTGTGTGGGCACTGGCTGTACAAAACAAGAGAGGTATGAGGTTCACCCTGAGGGCTAAGAGAAACTGTTCTATTGTTTCCATACCAGTGTACAGGGTGCTATGTATACAGGTATCTCATTTTAATTCACTGAATCCTCCCCACCATCCTGTAATCTTATCCCCATGGACCAGCTGAGAAAACCAAGACTAAGAGGGATCAAGTGACTTCCCCAAGGTCATGTGGCCTATAGACACAGGATACCACTTTAAAATACATGTCTTTTATCTCTAAATCCCCACTTCTTTTATGACCTTACTTGTTTCTCTAACAAGTAAATATACAGTACCTGCCAGGGGCCAGGATCAACTCTCCTCACCAGACACCCGTTAGTAGCTCTGAACTTTCTGAGAGAATTGTTTTGTCCAGATCAAGACTCAATGCCTTGTTCCCCTACTCTAAAAATAACATGTGGCCCTGGAATTCATTTTTCCCTTGGACCCAGAAATTTAACAATATTTAAATACCATCATAAGGGAAATAATAAATTTGACATTTGTGGAGACTTCTCTTGTTTTAAATCTTCCTTGGGGTCGTTAAGTTGGCTATCAAAGGTACCAACCTATTGAAAAAGATGATAGTTACTTCCCTGTCTCCCTGTTTTTGCCAGGCACAAAGGAGAATAACTCAGGGCAGGAAGTGGGTACAACACATCGCAGACAGAGATTAGAAACTTCTTAACTTTTATGCCAAGGTCTTTACCTTCATGTCCATTCAAGCCACTGATTTATAGATTCATAGGCTGCAAGGGGATATGAAAAAGGGACCCTTGGCAAGAAACATCTTAAATAAACCATTTTCATTAAAAGGCAGGAGAGTATAGAGGTTAGGAATATGAACACAGAAGCAGATCACTTTCCGGTATCAAATCCCAGCCCTGTCACCTAATAGCTGTCTGACCTTGGGGAAGTTTCCTAACTATCCTCTGCCTTAGTTTCCCATCTGAAAAACAGAATGGAACATAATAATACCTAGCTCATAGATTTTCTCTAAAGAGTAAATGAAATATTATGTTTAAGGTATGTGGAAGATCACTTGATAAATAGTAAACACTCAGTAAGTACAATTATTATTGCCACTGGCTTCCTCAAAAAGCATGATTCTCTACGCCAACAAATTAGGTCCAAACCACCCACCTCGACCTTCAGGCCTTTGGAGATCCTACGCTATATCTTGAGCTTTATTTCCCACTATCCATTCAATTGTAGTTCAGTAGTATTACCCAATCACTAAGCTCTTACTATGGGCTGAGTGCAGTTTTAGGTGCTGAGGTATAGAGAATAGGCAACACACTATCCTTGGACCCACAAAATTCAGTTCCTCTGATCCAGGCAGCCAAGTCTCCCCACTACCCCTTGAAATGTCACCTTTGTCCAAAACATCCTCCTATCTGAAATACTTAAGTAACAGTTAGGAGTCTCCCTTCTGCCTAATCAAATCTTATCTTTCTGTCAAAATGCCCTCTTGCATGAAGCTTTCTCTGACAGTTCAAGTGGAGGTTGCTCCCCTCTTAATTCCCATGTCACAGCATTTAATTATCTACTGTCTTTATTCTTATGAAAATATTTTACTCACACTGTAATAGATTAAGGCATTAGTGGTCAGAAAACCTTGAATGGAAAACCTAGTGCTACTGTTTCTTAAGTACATGGCCCCAGATTTTTTCTTTAGCCTCTACAAGCCTCAGCTTCCTCATCTGCAATGGGAACACTAAGACTGATATTATGGTATTACGGTATTATTACAAGTAAGCAAAGCACACAGTAAAATTTCTGAGATATGGAAGGCACTAAACAAATGGTCATCTCCCTTTCCTTCTCTTCACTCCCATTGATCTTGTCTTCCCATCTAATGGCTACGTCCTCTGACTTGGTCGACTATGGCTCTAACACCACATATGCAGGGCTGAACATATATTAAGAACTCAATATATTAAGAACTCAAGAACTCAAGGGCACCTGGGGGGCTCAGTCGATTAAGCACCAGCTCTTCACTTCAGCTCAGGTCATGATCTCAGGGTCATGAGATCGAGCTGCACATTGGACACCTAGTTCACCAGAGAGTCTCCCTGAGATTCTCCCCCTGTCACTTCCCCAACTTATCTCTGTCACTGACATAAATAAAATCTAAAACAAAACAAAACTCAAGAAATGAGAGGGAAGAGAAATTGACCCTACCATCTAGAACTGACAGAGAAAATCATTCATGTCCTGCCTTGATGACAGGGCACCTCCTATCTTATCTAAAAGCACCTCCTATAAAGTGCTCTCATATGACAAAATGGCACATGCCAAGCACTAGTTTTCCAGTTTTCTACACATCCATAGCTATCCATAATAGCTACCATGTGCTGAACACCTTATTTTTGCTAAAATGGTTTACATAAATGACATCCTTTAATGCCTGCTACAACCCTGTGAGATGGCAACTATTATTTCCATTTTATAGATGAGAAAAGGAGCTCAAAGAAGTAAAATAACTGATTCAAGTTGACCCAGCTAACAAGTGGCAGCACAAGAACTCAAATACAAATATGACTACAAAGCCATAATAACAGTAAACATTCATATTACATCAAATCTAAGATGTAGTTTTTTTATATATTTATACCTCTGATATTAGGATGAGTCTGTTTCCTAATTGGTAATTTTGTTACATTATAATTATTAGCATTTATGATGCATTTCTCAATCAATGGTTTCTTTGATTCAACAAATGTTAAAAATTCTTATTTGAGAGAGAGAGAGAGAGAGAGAGAAAGCGTGCTCACAAATGAGGGGAGAAGCAGAGGGAGAGGGAAAAGCAAACTCCCACTAAGTGGGGAGCCCAATGTAGACTCAATCCCAGGACCCTGGGATCATGACCTGAGCCCAAGGCAGATGCTTAACTCACTGAGCCCCCCAGGAGCTCCAGATTTTAAAAATAAGTTAATAGTACTTTTTATGCAACAGGCATAATTCTAAACACCTTGCAGCTATTAACTCACCCAGTTCCCACAACAAACTTTGGATATAGTCCATTATTATAATTTTTGCTCTACAGACAAAAAGACCAAGGCATAAGGCTGTTATGTGTCTCGCCCTCTCCTTCCTCCAGCTGGACAGCTGAAGCATACTGTAGGTAGTACTGGAATCCCAGACATGGTCCCAACTCTGTGATCACAACCACTACATTGTACTCATTAATGCTATATGATCTGTACAGCTATTAGACATCAGCCCACTCCACACTGTTTTTCTGTCCAAAGAGGTCATCAAGAATTATTTATAGTTTTTTAACAAGACCATAGGGCTCCTTCTTCAGCTCTCTACAATTCCACAGTGCCTAGCACAGTGTCTTATTACCTCACAGGCAAATGCTGAAAATGCATGAGTCTAATTCTAACATAAATATCAAAAATAAAAATTTTATAGACTAAACAGCCTTTTGTAAACCTTGGGTAAGGTTTACTACCAGAGTCCTTTAATTCAATGGCTCCTAATGGGGCAATTTTCTTTTCTCCCAAGGAACCTTTGTGGGTCTATGGAGAGGCTTTTCTACAGTTGGGGATGAGGGTGCTATTGGCATCCACTGAAAAGAAGCCCTGAATTCACTGAATAGATATGGAGCACCGTCTCAAGCCATACTTTACTCATCTAGAAATCTGGAAGTTCAGAGTATCAAAAAAAAAAAATGTTTTGAGCCAAAAGTACTCCCACCTATACATGAATTCCCTTTTCAGCAACCACATCAAGTAGCCTTAAGCCTCTAAGTGACCACCTCGTCTTCACAGGCCAAAATTGTATAGTCTCTGGAGAAGCTCACCAGTTTCTAGAACTGTTCATTACTATTCCTAACGAACATGCCAGAAACATAGCTATGATTCTGCTTAACAACAAATGAACCAGGCTCTACTACTGGGGCTGAAAAAAGTGCTATTAAAAAAAATTGCCCATGACATTTTCAAAATGACTATTCTGTAACATGTAGTCTCAGTCCACTAACTAAACCCTTTCTTCATCTTAAATGCAATTTTCCAGACAGAATATTCCTGACTAATGGTTCTTAGATAATCCTCAGAAATGTCAGTACCCTTCACTAATTCAGATTATCAGAGAAAAGCCAATCTTAGAGAAGGACATTTCAAAATTATGACACATCTATAAAATTGCCTCTGTATTACTTCTAAATGCTGTTTTCATTCCTCCATGCAGTAAGGCCTTTTGTGTTCCCATGCTGGACTTCAGAAATACAAAGATGAAACAGGACAAAACCCTGTGCTGAAGGAATCCACAGTCCATCCATGGAGGCGAACATACTGCATCAAGACTGCAACCAAGGAAAGCACTGATGAAGAAGTCACCAATTCTATGTGCAGGACTCAGAGAGAATTTACAGAACAGCTGCCTGAGCTAAGATTTAGAAGATTTGTAGCAGTTCCCAGGCAAAACAAGGGAACAGTGTGTGCAAACATACCAAGTCTGAAGGAGTGAAGAACATTCTGGGAACTGTACCTAACCCACCAGGATGGCACTCAAGACTTGTGTACAGATAAGCAAAGCTAAGGCAAAAGATTTTGTGGAAGGTCTTAGGTACATTTCTAGAGAGTTTGGACTTTATCCTGTGGGCCCAAGAGCCACCAAAAGGGAAGAGACCAGGTCAGAATGTACTCTAGAAAAGATCTCTGGCAAAAGTAGAAACAGACAGGAACTGAGAGAGACTGGCATGCTAGGGTTATGGTGACTTATCTAGACATCTTGGAAAGGAATTGTTCTTCCTACTACAATGTTTGCCTCACTTAATGAAGACCTAGGGTTTATTTTAAATTGAGCACCTCAATTGCTATCATTGTATTAAGTTATAAAAGTCCACAGAGAACAACTTCTGATTTTATGGAGGAGCCAACTAAGTCCAAGGAAGGAAAACAGTGTGCTTTCATGCCATAGTAGTTAGGGAAGACATAGGGTGAGCATTCAGGGCTCTAAACACCCAGCTCTTTCCGCTTTTTCTACTGCTAGGAGATTGCTTTTATTTGCTAGTGAAAGGCTATTTTTACCATGAGAGCAACTAAGTGTCTCTTTCTTCTTCTTTTTTTTCTCCTATCATTCACCTGATGTTCTATTTACCCAATTAATTTTTACTGTCTATGAAGAAAGCCTTTTCAAAACCAAGGTAAATTTCAGCCTACCCTTGTCAGCCTACTGGCTGATTCCTAATTAACTGAGATGAAATGAATGGAGGTTTATTGTTGAGCTTCTTAAAGCCCGTTGCTTATACTGGATTTGGAAGCACTTGACAGGAAGAATGTGTGTCTTATATTTTTCAAATCCAAGCTTGATGATAGACAGACAGAGCAAGGGAGATGTCATAGGGCTGTAGAATCCCAGCCTGCCAGAGGTTTCCCAAACCCCTTACTAACTACCGTGTTGATGCAGGGGGAATACTCCATGAAATGGCGTTGTCTGAAAAGGGTCTGATCCCAAACCTTACATTGGTGACATCCTTGTGTCTCCAAATTGAATAGTCTTGAGAACCTAAGTCTTAAGATAGAACAGGATTATTGTTGCAAGTTTATCATCACTGCAATTCTCATTCACACAACTATGGGGGTGGTTACGATTCTATGGAAGCTAGAAGTGATGACTACCCACAATCTCATATGCTTTTTTAGCTCTTATTTGAAGAATAATGACCAAAGTTTCTCCATATTTGATTGAAACCATAAATCTACAGAGCCAAGAAGTTCATGAATATTAAATACAAAAAAAAAAACCTATACCAAGGCACATCATCAAAATGCTCAGAACTGATAATAAAAAGGAAAATCTTAAAAACAGTCGGAAAAAACACTACAAGTTACAGGTAAACAGGAATAAAGATGAGAATGACAGCAGAGTCGTGGTTAGAAACACAAGTGAGAAAATAGTGCAGTAACATTTTTAAAACACAATAGGAAAATAACTGTCAATTAAACTTCTGTACCCAGAAAAATAACCTTTGCAAATGAAGGCAAAATTAAGAATATTTCAGACATACAAAATCTAAAAGAATATCAGCAGATCAGCAATACAAGAAATGTTAAAGGAACTTTTTAGGCAGAAGGAAAATAGTACAAGAGGAAATTAAGAATCTACATACACAGGTACATAGAGAGATATCTGGTGTTCTTCCAAATTTGGTAATATTTTTATAATAATAATTGACTATTTAAAACCAGAAATCAACAAATTACTGTCCGCAAACTATTTTGTGGTATGGATGTTTGTATCACCCCAAAATTCACATGTTGAAATCCTGTTGTCCAAAGGTAATAGTATTAGGAAGTGGGATCTTTGGCAATATTAGGTCATGAGAGTAGAGACCTCATAAACGAAATGAATGCCTTACTAAAGAGGCTCCAGTGGGGTGCCTGGGTGGCTCAATGGTTTAAAGCCTTTGCCTTCGGCTCAAGAGGCTCCAGAAAGATTTCTTGCTCCTTCTGCCATGTGAGGCTATAAGAAGAAGTCTGCAAACTGGAAGAAGGCCTTCATCTAACCATACTGGCATCCTAATCTCAGACTTTCAGCCTCCAAATCTGTGAGAAACAAATTTCTCGTTTATAAACTATGCAGTCTGTGATATTTTGTGATAGTTGTCAGACTAAAACCAAATCTTTCTTGCTACCTTTTAAATAAACAACTACTAGAAAACAGTCATTCTCATTCATTTACATATCACCTATGGCTACTGTGAACTAGAGTGAATTACTGCAACATAGACCACATGCACAGAAAGTCTAAAATATTGACTAAGTAGCTCTTTATAGAAAAAGTTTGCCAACCTCTGGTTTAAACAAAAATAGTAGCCATCCATGATGGTGTTTTTAAGATATTAAAGTACAATGTATGATAAAATAACACAAAGTCCAGGAGGGAAAAAATATATGGTTGAGAGTCACTATATGCACTATATCACTATATGCACACTGATAGAGTATTTCTTGAAAAGTGTAATACAGATATATGCTGTAAATCTTTAAGTCACCACTAAATAAAACAAAGTTACAGTTAATAAGCCAACAAAAGACAAGTGGAATCATATTTGAAGGAAAGAAAAGATGAAACAAGAAAAAGAATGTAGATTTATAATTAATCTATCAATACTTACATTAAATCTAAATGGTCTAAATACCTTGATTAAAAGGCAGTTAAAGTCAGACTGGATAAAAAAGCAAGGTGAAACTATATACTACCGAAAGGAACATATTTTAAACATAAAGACATTATTAGACTAAAAATAAAGGAAAGGTAAATAATACATGATGCTAACACTATCAAAGGGAAGCTGGAGCTGCTATATATTTTCAAACAAAGGAGATTTCCAAATAAAGAATACTATCAAAGATAAAAAATGTTACTTGATAATGATAAACAGGTTAATTTCATTAAGAGGATATAACAACCTTACACAATTATGCATGCAAAAAACAAATAAATGAAGCAAAACATATGGAGCAAAATCTAATAGAACTGAAAAAACAAATAAGTCCACCATTATAGTAAGAGAGTTAGGGTAATACAATTAAAGCTATAATGAGTACCACTTCCCACCTATTAGCATGCTTAAATTATAAAGCTCATCCTAAGAGTTGGCAAGGATATGGAAAAGTTAGAAATCTCATACACCATTGGTGGGAATACAAAATGGTACAACCACTTTGGAAAAATAGTATAGCAGTTTCTCGAAATGTTAAACATGACCTACCATATGACTCATACTTCCAATCCTAGGTATTTATGCAGAAGAAATGAAAGCATATATCCATACAGGGGCTTATACACAAAAGGTCATGGCATTTTTATTTGCAATAGCCAAAAACTGGAAACAACCCAAATGTCCATTAATATTTGAATGAATACACAAACTATGGTATATATGTACAATAGGCTATAAATCAACAATGAGAAGGAATAAACTATTGATATAAGCTAAAATATGGATGAATCTCAAAATAATTATGCTAAGTGAAACAAAGACAAAAACGATTATGTACAATGTGATTTTATTTATATAAAATTCTATTAAATAAAAACTAATCTTACAGGAACAGAAAGATCAGTCATTGTCAAGTGATGGAGGTAGAGGAGGGCAGGGGGGAGCGAGTCAGAGGAATTACAAAAATGCATGAAGACACTTCAAGAAGTTAAGCTGTTATTAACTTGATTGTGGTGATGGCTTCACAGGTACACGCTTAAGTCAAAGCTTACCAAATGGTATACTTTATAGGTAGCTTATCCCTATGTCAATTATTCTTCAGTAAAGCTATTTTTAAACATGTAAGGAGAGAATCACTGATCCGTATCAAGGTCAAAGGTGGCTTGAGAGGACCCACAAAGCATAACTGCTTTGTCTGCAGAGAGATATAGACCTAGTGGGTCTCCAGAGTGCTCCTGGCCCTTTCCACTGTCCCCTTCCAGGACCTGGAGAATATTCGTTCTAAAACCCATTTTTGTTTCCTGTGAGATCACAGAGAGCTGCTGTTCTGTCTCATCTCAAGGGTGTGGTAGGAGGAAGTACTATTTACC
Source organism: Neogale vison (assembly GCF_020171115.1). Taxonomy (NCBI): domain Eukaryota; kingdom Metazoa; phylum Chordata; class Mammalia; order Carnivora; family Mustelidae; genus Neogale; species Neogale vison. The sequence goes on from NC_058097.1 coordinate 136,867,332, forward strand.
TACCACCATCTTTTCAGAACAACTCTCTGCCAGCACCAAACACTGGCAGACAGTGGAAGAAGAGGTATCCACAGCTTTGAATGATTGCCAATGTCTAATTGGTACTGTTAGATTATACAAAGGCTTTTTCTCCATGCAATCATTCAGGAAGTATCCATGCTGGAAAATCAATCTTTTTTTAAAAAGTACTGACAGTGTAATCCGTCATCATTTTTTTTTTAACCAATGTACTTCCCAGCCCAAAGAGGAACAGTGTATAAATTAAGGAATTAGCCTAAGATTATAGATGTGTTGCTCTAACATAATACCTTATCTGTGCTCCCCTCTATGTAAAATCCGAAAAATTCTTTCCATCAATACTGCACCACCCACATTTTATACTAGCTACACCTGGGAGGCAATACATGATCCACACTCCAAGTGATTAATCAATTGGCCAAATCCCACTTATACTGTGCTCAGAGGAAGACCAGACCAAGCTGGCAAACTAGAAATTGAGAAAATGATCATTCAAGGAATTCAGAATTCTACTGAGTACAAATAAAGTCACCAGTTGGCCTTGATTGTCCACAAATTGACTCTTAAAACTGATAGCACTTAGATTTTGATGTGAGACATGTTAATGTCAAATATATTCCACATGCTTTAAAAGACAGAAATCAATCTAAGGAACACCATGTGGTAATAATAGTCTATTTCGACAGTTACGTTGTTGTGGTGGTAGGAAAGATGAAGAAAAACCTGACTGATGCCTATGGAGCAAAAAAAAAAGGGGGATCCCACAGCTTCATGGAACCCTCCCTGATATATAGAATATAAGACAGAAAGAGGATTTTCTTCAGCAGAACTGATAGGTACAAAATCTATCCTTGGCTTATCTTTCTTAAAATCTGAAAAGGGCAAATTCTGTATTATCACTATATAATGTATTCAATCACATTTCCGCTTCTGAGAGCAGATGAAAAGTGGGATGCCTGGGATTCTAAATTAATTCCTTTTATTTCTTTTCAAGATACAGCTTCTGTGCTGTAGAAGGAGATTGCTGCTCCCTTCTCATTTCTTATTTATAAGTCAACTCCCTGTCCTAATCATCTGCAGCTCTTCCCCACAGCTAAATGGTTTCAAAGAAACTGAAGTTTGGCATCTTCTGCAGTGCCCACTGCTTTACTCCTTAAATATTCATATTTACTTTAGAGTTAAAAAGTAAAGTTGGTATGTCCAAGGATAACTCCATACACCTACTGCTAGATCTGATTCTGACTGGTAATCCAATATAATGACTGAAATAGGCAGAACTCTTTGATTGTAAGAAATAGAAAGCCAGCGCAGGGTTTTTTCTACAAGCCTATAAATATAGCCATAAACAATGTCAGACCTATAGCCTTCAAGCTAATGGCCAGAAAGCAATTTTGAATTGCACACTTGCAATTTGAGATGCTCAGAAAGGACTCTGAGTTCCATACCCCAGGATGGAGATGCTAGGATTTTCAGCCTCCACTAAAATGACACAATTTGGCTAAGGAAGGAGCAAATTTCAAAAAAGAAGGGGAAGAAGAAGAAAGAGAGAAAAGAGGAGGTTGGGAAGTGGGAAGAGGAAAGAGGTTAGGCCACACAAAACCACTTGGTGAATAGTTGGGAATTGGGAAACTATTTTATTACATCCATCCACTTTATACTTTTGGTTTCCTACTCATTTTACAGACCTTTTTAACCACCATGAAAGGTAACACTGCTACGTGACAATGCAACCGTAAGCAATGGCAGGTGTCTTAAATGCATGGTCCAAAGAAACAGAGTTAAACTACCGGAAGTTTTATCTGAACTACAGATTAGACTTTTTCCTTTAAGTTAAAAAAAATTTTAAATACCAAGAATTATGACATGGGTAACATGGAGAATTTGTGTTTCAAATAGACTAACCCTAGATAAAATTTTGTGCTTGCTCACTACCTCTTAACTGTTAGAAATCTGAGACTTCTGCCTTCTTTCACCTTATAACTTCAAAGAGTAAAATAGGTTCACTCATATTGGCCTTTAAGCCTCAAAACTTAGAGGTTTGAACAATTTTCCAAAATGCGCTTTCATCTACAGAACAATTCTATGAAATGTTTTCAAAGTGATAGATTTGGGCTTTGTCCTGTCTGTGTCAGTCATGGGAGGATACCATCAGAGTGTGAGAGAGTAATGTGCTTTGTGTTTGAAAATTCACAGGAAACCTCAACTGGGCATACATCACTTCTTGTACTATAACCCTGTACTAAGTCCTTCATCCTCTTATCCAGAGTGAGACCCCTCTTCCCCACAATGCTGCCCTCCTCACCACAGCAACTGAAACAAAATGATGCCCCTCTGTCTGAAAACACCTCACACACCTTATTAGCTTTAATAAAGACCTTCACTTCATAACACCTGTGGTTGCTCCAGCACAAATTATCATAGTATGGTTTATCCTTTATGTAAAAATAATATGCTTCCTATAGAAAACTGAAAATATAAAGAAAATCTTCAAAGAGATCACACCAGCTTTTCTCATTTGATAGTACATCATGGGCATTTTTTTATATGACTAAATCTGAAAATATGGCTATATTGGCTATAAACCACCATTAAGTTATATTAATGTGCCATAATTTACTTAATTACTAGTATTTATTTCCATGTTTTTCTATTAATAAACAACACTATTAAACATCCACAAATCTTCTTCTACAGAATTATTACTTTGAAATTAATCTGGAGAAATGGAATGACAGGACACAAGGAGATAAATCATTTTAAAACCCTTGATATATACTGCCAAATTTCTTCTCAGCAAAGATACATTAAATTTTCACTCTTACTAGCAGAATCTGAGAGATTATCTTTGCCATCTATATTATCATCATGTGAGTATTTTCAGCAACAAAAGTTAAGGAAGGTTATTAAAATAAAAATTTGAAATGGGTTCATTTTTCACTCACCAGCTGACTTAATTTGCACCATGACTCACATCCCAGTAGTGATGCTTATTTTAAAAGGAGACTTGTCAGTAACCTAAATGTTTATCAAAAAGGGGACAGTTATATTATGGTATACCTATACAATGGGATAATACATAAGCAATAAAAAAACATAAAATATCTATGTTTCGTTATTTAAAAAAACTACATACATTACTATATATGGTACATATAGTATATACCATATACATACAGTATATATCTGTATATCATGTATATATGATTAAATATCCATAGAAATATGAACAGAGATAAGCACCAAACTATTATGAACAGTCTTAACCTAGCAAGAGTGGGTTTATTGATGGGGAGTGGGGGGTTCTTGAGTTGGATATTTCAACTTGAATTTTACTACAATGGGCATAATTTTGCAATTGTGTCCAGTGAGAATAGATACAACACTCCATTAGAATTAATAGATATTTTTACTACCTACTAAGGAAATTTTGTTTTACAGGTTTTGAAGCCACAAAGTAATTTCTGAGAGAGATGGGAAGAATACTAATTTTTTATACCTACCTTTATAATATTTTAAGATCTTTCTGGTAAACTTAGGAATAAAAAAATGTAGGTATAATCTGATACTACTTGCTATCTTTGAACATCAATGTGGGGGTTGGGGGATTTAAAAAAACAAAGCCAAAAACATCAAGGGAAAAATAGTCTGAGATGACTGATCATCCTCTCCATTTTTCTGGGTCCAAACCTTGGCATTATCTTCTACTTATTTCACTCTACCCTCTTATAGCCAGCATGGGTTCTATCTACCAGTCAACTCAGATCTGTACCTCCTTTTATCTCCCACAATCAAGGTCCTAATACAGGCTCACAGTTCTCTCACCCTCAGTAGCTTTCTAGGGAATTTTTTGCCTCTAAGTCACCGTCTGCCACCTGCAACTGAAGTGATTCCGCATTTCCCTTGCCAAAACTATTAGCACATTTTCATCAGCTGTAAAGCAAAATTCTTGACATAGCATTCAAGGACCTACATCATGTGCTGCCTGGTCCACCATTTTCCACCATGTGCCTCCCCCATCTCAACTCAACAACCAATTCACATTTCTCTGTCCTTCCCCTTAAGTCCTATCTCCATGTCTCGGTTTGTGATGACCCATCTGTGTCCCAGATTTTTAAACTGAGGAACTATTCTTCCTTGAGGATATGCAAAAGGAAGAGAAACCAGGGAAGAACTTAACTTTGATCACCAAGATTTGAGAGTGAAACTTTATTTTTTTTAACTTGGATGCAAAATTCAAATGAAACTTCAAGGCAGTGAGAAATCTCTAACTATCCCCTCCACCACCACAACTGGTGATGGGGGTGGCAGCACAGACACCCCTCCCAAAGCCAGCCCCCCAAGGTTTGTGGCCACCCCCTTTTGCTATCTGAAGTCTTCTACCAGAATTTCTGAGAAGCACTGCTCCAGGTTGAAAATTTTCCAATCCCTTTCTGTTTGACAATTCATGCCCATTTTTAAGAGCCAGCTCCTCTACAAAACACTCCAAAATCCCTCCAGAAAATCCCTCCAAAAACAAAACACCCTACCTTTACTCCCAGGCATATACAATGAATGTGATAACCTGCTGTTAAGGAGGGGTCCAAGATGGCAGAGGAATAGGGGACCCTATTTCAACAGGTCCCCTGAATTGAGCTGAATATCTACCAGACCACTCTGAACACTCACAAAATCAGCCTGAGGTATAAGAAGATATATCAGGATATATGCCAACTCCGGTGGCCAGTTTTGAGGTATGAAGCAGGGAGCTACAAGATAAATGGAAGGGGGAGAGAGTCATCATAAGCACTGGTGCCAGGAAGGTGAAATAATACAGAAGCACAAAAGCTCCCATGTTGGGGACGGGGAACAGACTCACAGACCGGTAACAGACAGCAGGGAAAGGACTTTAGGGAAGCCCCCAGACTGAAACCTGGAGCTTTGGGGGCATACATGCAAGCCAATTGCTGGCAGTTTTAGAAGCACAAAGGACAGAGACATGTCAGACCTGGAAGCAAGGGCTGGGAGTACTGCTGTGGGACACACAACCTAGTTTTTATCAACACAGATAAAAACAGAGTCTGTGTGATCTGGAGGGCTTTTTGGAGAACAGACTGCAATCTCTCTGTTCTGAGACACAGGACTGAATACAGTCACTTCTGCTCTGACTCTCAGAAGAGACACAGAAAGCTGTCAGGTAAAGCTGCCAGAGGAAAAAAAAACCCCAAAACTGGTTTTCACTGAACCCATTCCCCCGCCACAGGGGTCAGGGCAACTGTGCCCAAATAGGGTTGCCTGAGTAAACAGCATGGAAGGCCACTCCCCCGCAGAAGACAGGCTGAAAGCTCAAGAGGCCAATAACCCTAAGGTCCCTATAAAACAGGTGCATCTTGCTTGGGTTGTGGTCAATAGTTTGGACTCTGTACATTCCCTCAACCATCTCTTACTAAAATGACTGGAAAGAGGAACTTCCAACACAGGAAAAATTCAGAGACTGAATTTTTAATTTAATTTAAAATTAAACTAAACTTAATTTAATTTAAAATTAAATTAAACTTAATTTAATTTTATATTAAGTTTAATTTAATTTTATATTAACTTAAATTTTATTTTATTTTATTAATTTAATTAATTTAATTTAATCTCTTTCAGAGACTGTGACCTCTGCCACAGAACTAATGGATATGGACATAAGCAAGATGTCAGAAATAGACTTCAGGTAACAGTTATGCACACAATAGCTAGGTTGGAGAAAACCATTAATGGCAACATAGATTTTCTAAGGGCAGAAGTGAGAGCTGACCTGGCATAATTTAAAGATGGAATAAATGATATCCAATCTAATCTAGATACTCTAACAGCTAGAGTAAACAAGGCAGAAGAACAAATTAATGATCTAGAAGACAAACTGATAGAAAAGAAGAATCAGGAAAAGGCCTGGAACAAACAGCTTAGAATCCATGAAAACAGATTTAGAAAAATAAATGATGCTATGAAGTTCCAATGTCAGAATTATTGGGATCACTGAAAAGGTGGAAAGAGAGAGGACTGGAAGATATATTTCAGCAAAGCCTAGCTGAGAACTTCCCTAATCTGAGGAATGAAACAAGCATTTGGGTCCTATAGGAAGAGAGAACACCCTCCAAAATCAAGAAGAGCAGACTGACCCCCAGGCATGTAATAAGCGAGGGCTTTCTGGAGAACAGACTGCAATCTCTGAGACACAGGACTGAATACAGTGACTTCTGCTAACTCATGAATCTTAAAACCAGGGAAAACATCTTAAGAGCAGCTAGGTGGAAGAAATTCCTTACGTACAGAGGGAGGACTATCAGAATAACACCAGGCCTGTCCACAGAAACCTGGCAAGCCAAAAAGGGCTAGCAAGACATATTCATGATACTAAATGAGAAAAACATGCACCCAAGAATACTTTATCTGGCAAGGCTGTCGTTAGAATGGATGGAGAAATAAAGAGCTTCCATGACTGGCAAAAACTGAAAGAATATGTGACCACTAAGCCAGCCCTGAAAGAAATACTAAGGTGGGGTTCTATAAAAGAACAAAGACCCCAAGAGTGATATAGAACAGAAATACAGAGACAATCCACAGACTCAAGGACCTCACAAGCAACATGATGACAATACAATCATATCTTTCAATAATCACTTTCAATGTAAATGGCCTAAATTCTCCCATAAAATGGCACAGGGTTGCAGACTGGATAAAAAGACAGGACCTATCCATATGCTGTCTACAAGAAACTCATTTTGAATCTGAAGATATACCCAGACTGAAAGTGAAGGGATGGAGACCATCTTTCATGCAAACAGTCCTCAAAAGGAAGCTGGGGTATCATTTCTCATATCAGACAAATTCGATTTTAAGATAAAGACTGTAGTTAGAGATACAGAAGGACACTATATCATTCTTAAAGTGTCTATCCAACAAGAAAATCTAACAACTGTAGATATCTATGTCCCCAACATGGGAACAGCCTACTACATAAGACAACTGTTAACCAAAGTAAAGAGACATATTGATAAGAATACTTTACTTGTAGGGGACCATAACATGCTGCTCTCAGCAACAGACAGATCATCTAAAAGAAAATCAACAAAGAAACAAGAATTATGAATGACACACTGGACCAGATGGACCTCATAGATATATACAGAACATTCCACCCTGAAACAACAGAATACTCATTCATCTCGAGAACAAAAACACATCAGTCCAAAACCTATGGGATAGGACAAAGGCATTCCTAAGGGGAAAATACATAGCCATCCAAGCCTCACTGAAAAAAAATAGAAAAATTCTGAATACATAAACTACCTTTACACCTTAAAGAACTGGAGATTTGGGGCACCTGGGTGGCTCAGTGGGTTAAAACCTCTGCCTTCGGCTCAGGTCATGATCCCAAGGTCCTGGGATTGAGCCCCACATCGGGCTCTCTGCTCAGTGGGGAGCCTACTTCTCTCTCTCTCTCTGCCTGCCTCTCTGCCTACTTGCCTACTTGTGATCTCTGTCAAATAAATAAATAAAATCTTAAAAATAAAAAAAGAACTTAAGAATCAATAACGAATTAAGCCAACCCCATGCACAAGAAGGGACATTATTAAGATTAGAGCAGAGATCAATGAGTTAGAAACCAGAAACACAGTAGAATACAACAACGAAACTAGAAGCTGGTTTCTTTGAAAGAATTAGTAAGATTGATAAACCAATGGCCAGACTTATCCAAAAAAAAGAGAAAGGATTCAAATTAATAAAATTATAAATGAAAGGGGAGAGATCATAACACCAAGGAAACAGAAACAATCATCAGAAATTATTATCAACAACTATATGGCAGTAAGTTAAGCAACCTAGAAAAAATGGATGCATTCCTGGAAACCTATAAACTTCCCAGTCTGAAACAGGCAAGAAACTGACAATCTGACTAGACCAATAACTAGTAATGAGATTGAGCAGCGATCAAAAACCTCCCAAAAAACAAGAGTCCAGGACCTGACAGATTCCCTGGGGAATTCTACCAAACATTCAAAGAAGAAATAATACCTATTCTTCTTAAGCTGTTTCAAAAAACAGAAACAGAAGGAAAACTTCCAGACTCTGTGAGGCTAGCATTACCTTGATCCCAAAACCAGCCAAAGACCCCATCAAAAAGAAGAATTTCAGACCAATATCCCGGATGAACATGGATGCTAAGATTCTCAACAAGATATTAGCTAATAAGATCCAATGGTATATCAAAAAGATTATCTACCACAACCAGGTGGGATTTATCCCTGAGATGTAAGAGCAGTTCAACATTCACAAATTAATCAATGCAAAGGAACAAATTAATAAGAGAGAGAAGAACCACATGGTCTTCTCAATTGATGCAGACAAAGCATTTGACAAAATACAGCATCCTTTCCTGATTACAACTCTTCAGATTATAGATAAAGAAAACATTCCTCAATTTCATAAAATCCATCTATGAAAAACCCACAGTGAGTATTTTTCTCAATGGGGAAGAGTTGAGAGCCTTTCCCATAAGTTCAGGATCATGACAAGGATGCCCACTCTCACCACTATTGTTCAATATAGTACTAGAAGTCCTAGCAACAGTAATCAGACAACAAAAAGAAATAAAAGGTATTCAAATCAGCAAACTAGTCAAACTTTCTCTCTTCACAGATGACATGATATTTTATGTGGAAAACCCAAAGACTCCATCCCCAAATTACTAGGACTCATACAGCAATTCAGTAATGTGGCAGGATACAAAATCAATGCACAGAAATCAGTTGCTTTCTTATACACTAACAATATAACTGTAGAAAGAGAAATTAGAGAATCAATTCCATTCACAATAGGACCAAAAACCCTAAGATAAACCTAACCGAAGAAGTAAAGGATCTATACTCTAGGAACTACAAAACACTCATGAAAGAAACAGAAGACACAAAAAAGATGGGAAAACATTCCATGCTCATGGATCAGAAAAATAAACATGTTAAAATTTCTGTGCTACCCAGGGTAATCTTATACTTTCAACAGCATCTCGATCAAAATACCATCAGCATTTGTGAAAGTGCTGGAACAAACAATTCCAAAATTTGTATGGAACCAGAAAAGGCCCGGAATCCCTAAGGAAATGCTGAAAAAAACAAACAAAGCTGTGGGCATCACACTGCCTGATTTCAAGCTATATTACAAAGCTGTGGTCACCAAGACAGTATGGTACTGGCATGAAAACAGACACATAGACCAATGAAACAGAGTAAAGAACCCAGATATGGACCCTCAACTCTATGGTCAAATAGTTTTTGACAAAGCAGGAAAAAATATCCAGTGGAAAAAAACAGTCTCTTCAATAAATGGTGCTGGGGAAAGTGGACAGCTATATACAGAAGACTGAAACTCAACCATTCTCTTACATCATACACAAAGATAAACTCAAAATGAATGTAAGATCTCAATGTGAGAAAGGAATCCATCAAAATCCTAGAGGAGAATATAGGCAGTAACCTCTTTGATGTCAGCCATAGCTACCTCTTTTCAGACATGTCTCCAAAGGCAAAGGAAACAAAAGCAAAAATGAACTTTTGGGACTCCATCAAGATAAAAGCTTCTGCACAGCAAAGGAAACAGTCAACAAAACAAAGAGGCAACCCGTGAAATGGAAGAAGGTATTTCCAAATGACACTACAAAGGGCTAATAGCCACAATCTACAAAGAACTTCTTGAATGCAACACCCAAAAAACAAATAAGTCAAAAAATGGGGAGAAGACATGATCAGGCCTTTCTCCAAAGAAGACATACAAATGGTAGCAGACACATGAAAAAATGCTCATCATTAGGCATCAGAGAAATTCAAATCAAAACCTCATTGAGATACCTTACACCAGTTAGAATGGCCAAAATTAACAAGATAAGAAACATCAAATGTTGGAGAGGATATGGAGAAAGGGGAACCCTCTTGCACTGTTGGTGGGAATGCAAGTTGTTGTAGCCACTTTGGAAAACAGTGTGGAGGTTCCTCAAAAAATTAAAAATAGAGTTTCCTTCTGACCTAGCAATTGCACTACTGGGTATTTATCCCAAAGATACAGATGTAGTGAAAAGAAGGACCATATGCATCCCAATGTTCATAGGAGCAATGGCCACAGTAGCCAAACTGTGGAGAGAGCAAAAATGGCCTTCAACAGATGAATAATAAAGAAGATGTGGTCCATATACACAATGGAATTATTACTCAGCCATCAGAAAGGATGAATAGCCAGGTTTTGCATCAACATGGATGGGACTGGAAGAGATTATGCTGAGTGAAATAAGTCAAGAAAAGAAAGCCAGTTATATGTTTGCACTTGCTTATAGAACATAAGGAATAGCATCTAGGATATTAGGAGAAGGAAGAAAAAAACGAAGAGGGGGAAATCAGGAGAGGGAGACAAACCATGAGAGACTATGGCTCCAAGAAACAAACTAAAGGTTTTAGAGGGGAGGGGTGTGGGAGGATGTGTTGGCCCAGTGATGGTTAAGGAGGGCACGTATTGCATGGAGCACTGAGTGTTGTATGCAAACAATTAATCTTGGAACACTACATCAAAAGCTAATGACACACTATATGGTGACTAACAGAACATTATAAGAAAGAAAGGGAAAGAAAAGGAAAAAAAAAGAAAGAAAGGATGGATGGATGGATGGATGGATGGATGAATGAATGGATGAATTACTGTTAAGTTTAGTTGAGCTTGTGGACCCCAATCCCTACCTGTTCACAAAACAATGCATCCCAGTAAAGATAAGGGACAACTGAAGTGAATGCATGCCAGGATACAGCTGGTCAAGCTGTGGAGAGATAAAACTTCCCAGAATTTATCTATGATCCTGGAAAAAGCTTCATCCTCCTGAGCTACAAAAATGTATATGCTCTAAAGTGAGGGAAAGCTTACTTTCACTTCTCCTTGAAATATGTCTAGATCTATAGTTTAAAATCGACCCAAAAGTCAAGAGGTTAAGTCCCAGGGTAAGTTCCTGGGTTAGGTCAGAAGGTGCTTGAAGAGAGCATTATCTACTGAGGTATTCCCATTTCAGGAAGTAATAAACCCCCAACCTTGGGAAACCGTTTGTCACAAATCCTAGAGACAAGGGACTATTAAGTATCTGGAGTGATTTTATTTGCAGCTGCCTCCCTCTCCTTTGTGTGCCAAAAGAAAAAAATCATTTTTCCCTTTCCTCACCTATGGGGTATCCAGTTATTTGCACAGAACAGTTGGCTTGGCTGTCATCACATCACCCAGGGGCCAAGACTAGGGCAAAGAGGACGCCAGAGCACTTAATTACTGTGAAGTATTTAATAAGGAATGTGTGTCTGATAAGGAATACGTCATGGGCACATTCAGCCTTAATTAATGGCAAAAATTAAAAACCTAACATAAGGCTTATAAAAACTTAAATGTCACCAATATTAGTCTTCATTCTTGCATTTTGCTATTATCATTATTGTTTTCCCCCAACTCTCATCTCCTCTCCCCACTTCTGCCATCCATTTGCTTCCAGAAGCCTCATTTATGTTTATCCTTTACCTCGTTGTCCTGATCTTGACATACTGCTGCTCATTAAAACATCATTGTTTTCCAGAAGAGAGCTCTTTTTCAGAGTGATGCAGAAGTGTTTTAATCTAGTTATAGATACTTAGGATAGTGAGTCCAGGTAACCTGCAAGAAGCATGAAAGAGACATGGTAAGTCATAAATCCCCAATCAGATCTCCTTGTACTAGCTCATAATGTGAAAAAATGCAAAGGTAGCAAATGAGCATGCAAGAGATAGAGGTTAGCAAGCTATGGCTGCACTGTCCATGCTGATCATTCTTCTATTTAATATATTCATGGAAATTCTTATGCCTACTTAACATATTCATGAAACTTCTAGTACTCACTTAAAATATTCATGAAACTTGCTCATTTTCAGTCCCACGGTGCTCACAAAAGTTATTACAAATAGATAAAGTAGGAAAGGTAATATGAGGCCAGAATGTGTCTGCCTCCCACAATTGTGTTAGCACCTGATCAGGAGCAGAGACGGTATCTAATGAATTCTGACTTCTCCAAACATCTAACATTATACTTCACACACAATAAAGTTTTATGAGACTAAACGTTTGTCAAATCAAGTAATTTCTACAGGCAAAAAAAAAAATATATATATATATATGATTAATAGAGGATGAACTGAATAGTGTTAATGAAAAACTTACTCTGGGTAAAAAATTAGTTTATCACAGTGTTGGTAAGTATATGGGGAGATAATTATAAATACATAGTTAGTGGCCATATAAATTTGTTCATTCTCTTTGGAGGGCCTCTTTTTGAGATTATCAAAATTTTACTACACACACCTTTTCACCTAGAAATTCAACTTCTAAAAATACATATTATAAAAAAACACATCTTATAAATTTATGCATCTGGAAAAAAGAATGTGCACAGATAAATGACTGCTATATTGTTTTGCAAAACAAAGGGAAAAATAAGGTTTATGTCCATTAACAGAAGACTAATTAAATGAGCTATACTACTTCCACTCATTAGGAATATAACATACTAACTACTATGTCATTGACAAAAACCAAAACATAGCAGATAGACCTATATGACATGGTAAAATCTTCAAGATAAGTTTTTACTTGGAAAGAAAATCAATTACAATCTAGAACAGTATGTTTAGAACCTGTGTATTTTTTTCTGTGAAAGTAAACACATACACACACACATTTTCTGAAAGAAGACACAAGAGACCATTGAGAGTAGTTAAGAATTTGGATGACAGAAACCATTTTATTCTCTTCTCACTTGTTTGAATTTTTATTCTTTTTAATTATATAAAAGAAAACAATACAAAGTTAATTTAAAAAGGGCACTGGACTCCTGGCCATAGCAATCAGACAAGAAAAGTTATAAAAGGCAACCAAATTGGTAAGGAAGAAGTAAAATTTTCACTATCTGTTGATGACACAATACTATACACAGAAAACCCTAAAAAAATCCACCAAAAAAACTATTAGAATGGATTCAGTTAGGTTGTACAATACAAAATTAATATACAGAAACCTATTGCATTTCTATATATTAATAATGAAGGAATAGAAAAAGAAATTAAGAAAACAATTCCATTTATAATTGTACCAAAAAGAATAAAATACCTAAAAATAAACTTGACCAAAAGGTGAAAGATCTGTACTCTAAAACTATGAAATACCGAAGAAAGAAACTGAATACACAAATAGAAAGATATTCCATGGTCGTAGAGTAGAATTAGTATTGTTAAAATGGCCAGCCTACCTAAAGCAATCTACAGACTCAACTTAATCCTTATCAAAATACCAACAGCATTCTTCACAGAACTAGAATAATCCTAAAATCTGTATGAAACCACAAAAGACCATGGCAGGCGAGAATTCTACCACTGAACCACCAATGCACAAAAGACCATGAATAGCCAAAGCAATCTTGAGAAATAACAAAGCTGGAAGTATCACAATCCAAAATTTCAAGATATTCTTTTCTAATTTTATAGTTTAATTCCAGTATAATTAATGTACAGCAAAAAATTCATTTCATGTGCACAATGTACTGAAGCAACAATTTTATACATTATTCAGTGCTCATCAAGATCAGTGTACTCATAATGTCCTTCATGTATTTCATCCATCCTCCCATCCACCTCTACTCTAGTAACCACCAATTTGTTCTCTATATTTAAAAGTTTACTTTTTTGACTCTTTCTCTTTGTTCATTTAATGTTTTTCTTAAATTCCACAAATGAATGAAATCATATGGTATTTGTGTTTCTCCAACTGACTTATTATTTCACTTAGTATTATACTCTCTAGATCCATCCATGCTGTTGCAAATGACAAGATAGCATTCTTTTTCATGGCTGAATAATATTCCATTGGGTCAACAGAACATGTTAGAAAGCCCAGAAATAGGGATGCCTGGGTCACTCAGTGGGTTAAAGCCTCTGCCTTCAGCTCGGGTCATGATCTCGGGGTCCTGGTATTGAGCCCACATCAGGCTCTCTGCTCAGTGGGGAGACAGCTTCCCCCTCTCTCTACCTGCCTCTCCACCTACTTGTGATCTCTGTCAAATAAATAAATAAAATCTTTAAAAAAAAAAAAAAAAGCCCAGAAATGAACCTACATTTATATGGTCAATTAATCTACAATAAAGGAGGCCAAGAATATACAATGGGGGAAAGACAGTCTTTTAAATAAATGGTACTGGGAAAACTGGACAGCTAGAGGCAAAAAAAAATGAAACTGAATTGCTTTCTTATACCCTACACAAAAATAAACTCAAAATGGATTAAAGAAGCTCAACATGAGACTTGAAACCATAGAACTCCTAAAAGGAAACAAAGACAGTAGTGTTTGACATCAGCCTCAGAACATTTTCCTAGATCTATCCCTTCAGGCAAGGGAAACAAAAACAATAATAAACAATTGGGTCTATACCAAAATAAAAAGCCTTTTGCACAACAAAGTACACCATCAACAAAATGAACAGACAACCTGCTGAAGGGGTCTACACCAGTTAGAATGGCCAAAATTAGCAAGACAGGAAACAACATGTGTTGGAGGGGATGTGGAGAAAGGGGAACCCTCTTACACTGTTGGTGGGAATGCAAGTTGGTGCAGCCTCTTTGGAGAACAGTGTGGAGATTCCTCAAGAAATTAAAAATAGAACTTCCCTATGACCCTGCAATTGTACTACTGGGTATTTACCCCAAAGATACAGATGTAGTGAAAAGAAGGGCTATCTGTACCCCAATGTTTATAGCAGCAATGGCCACGGTCGCCAAACTGTGGAAAGAACCAAGATGCCCTTCAATGGACGAATGGATAAGGAAGATGTGGTCCATATACACTATGGAGTATTATGGCTCCATCAGAAAGGACAAATACCCAACTTTTGTAGCAACATGGATGGGACTGGAAGAGATTATGCTGAGTGAAATAAGTCAAGCAGAGAGAGTCAATTATCATATAGTTCCACTTATTTGTGGAGCATAACAAATAGCATGGAGGACATGGGGAGTTAGAGAGAAGAAGGGAGTTCGGGTAAATTGGAAGGGGAGGTGAACCATGAGAGACTATGGACTCTGAAAAACAATCTGAGGATTTTGAAGGGGCGGGGGTGGGAGGTTGGGATACCAGGTGGTGGGTATTATAGAGGGCACGGATTGCATGGAGCACTGGGTGTGGTGCAAAAATAATGAATAATGTTCTGTTGAAAATAAATAAAAAAATAAATTCAAAAAAATCATTAAAAAAAGTATTTGCAAATGATATATCCAATAAGGGATATTAACCAATATTCAAAATACAAAATATACCAAAAAAAAAAAAAAAACTTATACAACACCACCTAAAAAAACCCAAAACTCTCATTTAAAAAACACCAGAGGATCTGAGTAGACTTTTTTCCAAGGGTGACAGTTGGTCAGCAGACACATGAAAACATGCTCAACAACACTAATCATCAAGAAAATAAAAATTAAAAAACAGTGAGATATCACCTCACTCCAGTCAAAGTGGCTAGTATCAAAAAGACAAGAAGTGTAAATTTGGTGAGGACATGGGGAAAAAGGAATCTGTGTACTGTTGGTGAGAATGTAAATCAGTAAAGCTACTGTGGAAAACAGTATGCAGTTTCCTCAAAAAATTAAAAATAGAGCTACCATATGATCCATTAATTGCACCACTGGATATTTACACTATGAAAACAAAAACAGTGAAAAAATATATGTATCCCTATTTATTGCAGCATTATTTACAATAGCCAAGATACAGAAGGAACCGCAGTGTCCATCCATAGATAAAGATGTGGTATGGGTATGGGTATACACACAGAGGAATATTACTCAGCCATAAAAATAATTAAATTTTGCCATTTGTGACAACATGGATGGACCTATAGGGTACTATGCTAGGTGAAGTAAGTCAGAAAATAAAAATAAAAATAAAAATACCATAAGATTTAACATGTGTATGGAATCTAAAAAACAAAATACAGAAAACAAACATGGTTGCCAGAGTGGAGGAGTGGGAAGAAAATGGGCGAAGGGGAGAGGGAGGTACAGGTTTCCAGTCAAGGAATGAATAAGTCATGAAGATAAAAGACAGCATAGAGAATATAGTCAACAATGTAATAGTGTTCCACAGTGACAAATGGTACACTTGTGAGCACAGTATAACACATAAACTTGTCAAATCACTACATTGTCTACCTGAAACTAATGGAACATTGTGTGTCACCTATACTTCAACTTAAAAAGAAAAAAGGGAAAAAAAATAACGTAAAAGGGAAACAAGCTATAGAATTCTAAAGATAGAGGGGACATTAGGGGTAATTAGCTCCAAAGGACAAATGCTAAGGGAGTTGCTTGAGGGAACACAGCTGTTATTGGTGCTTCAGTTGCAACTAGGACCAGGTCTTCTGATGCCTAATTCAGATCCTTACCCAAGTTTCTTTAATAATGTGCATACTAGTACCATTTATCAAGAACATACTCTGTGCCATGTACAAGGCATCATACTACGTCCTTTACAGAGAACACCTCTAATTCTTTCTCATTCTTACAAGAACCCTGCAAAGTAGGGTTTGAGGGTGTTATAAAGATCTTTCAAGTTTCAGGACTGTTTCATAGCCTAGAGCAAATTCCCATGTTCTGGTTAAGTGACCTGGAGTACTAGGTACTTCACATACATTATCTCTGCTAGCTCTACTACCTTAAAAAGATAGGTTTTATTTCCACTTTTTAAATAAGGAAACCACACATTTTGCTGATGATTACACAGCCAATAGGTGGTGAGCGTGGAATTCCAACCCAAGTTTGCCCAACTCCCAAATCTCCTTGGTACTACTTCACATTCTATATCCTGAGACTATGGACAGTCCGAGAAGCTGATGTAAAGCTTTTCTTACTTGTTGCTAGTTGACTACTAGCAAATCAGTAGGAATACTTGTATGTTTTGACACAGATACTCCTTTATATATTGACAGCCCACGCAAAAGTCATACATTTCACCACCTAGTTTTTTTTTTCCCAATTTATTTATTTTCAGAAAAACAGTATTCATTATTTTTTCACCACACCCAGTGCTCCATGCAAGCTGTGCCCTCTATAATACCCACCACCTGGTACCCCAACCTCCCACCCCCCCCCCCCGCCACTTCAAACCCCTCAGACTGTTTTTCAGAGTCCATAGTCTCTCATGGTTCACCTCCCCTTCCAATTTACCCAAATTCCCTACTCCTCTCTAACGCCCCTTGTCCTCCATGCTATTGGTTATGCTCCACAAATGAGTGAAACCATATGATAATTGACTCTCTCTGCTTGACTGATTTCACTCAGCATAATCTCTTCCAGTCCCGACCATGTTGCTACAAAAGTTGGATATTCGTCCTTTCTGATGGAGGCATAATACTCCATAGTGTATATGGACCACATCTTCCTTATCCATTCATCCGTTGAAGGGCATCTTGGTTCTTTCCATAGTTTGGCGACTGTGGCCATTGCTGCTATAAACATTGGGGTACAGATGGCCCTTCTTTTCACGACATCTGTATCTTTGGGGTAAATACCCAGGAGTGCAATTGCAGGGTCGTAGGGAAGCTCTATTTTTAATGTCTTGAGGAATCTCCACACTGTTCTCCAAAGAGGCTGCACCAACTTGCATTCCCACCAACAGTGTAAGAGGGTTCCCCTTTCTCCACATCCTCTCCAACACATGTTGTTTCCTGTTTTGTTAATTTTGGCCATTCTAACTGGTGTAAGGTGATATCTCACCACCTAGTTTTATCATCTAGCTCTTTCACTACTGCACACTGTTCTCTGTGATTCCTGAGCCCAAATGTTCTGTCACTTCCACTTCGTGCCAACATACATGCCCTGGTTTGATGCAGAAAAATCCTAAAAATACTTAAGTTTCCACACCCAATTCTGCTTGGGAAAGAGAAGCTACTTCTCTTTTGAAAGGTATTTTTAAAAATCACAAAGTAAAATCTTAGTATTACAAACTAATTACTGTACATCTCCCTCAATAATTACTATATTAAGCAACTTACGATTTCATTCATTTATAATTGAGTTCCACATAGTTCCCACTGATCGCTATTTTAGTTCCAAGACTTAAAATTCAACTCAACAATTATGTTCATCATTATGAAAATACATGGCTCCAACTACCCATACTGAAAAAGTGCCTGAGTGAGCTAAAGTTTCAGGTTTCTTGAACCTATATCTTTCTGTTCTCTATCATTGGGTCTGAAAGCATGCTGTATAACTCAGCCTTATCTCCATGTAGATATTTTTAAGTTATAAAAAATATTACTAGACATGCTTAAAATTGTTTTGCTTAGTATTTCTCACACTAAAGATATAAAAATGAATTTCTCATCAAAGTTTCACAGTATCACTAATTATATCAATAAAACAGCTAAAGAAGCTAACATACAATTACATGTATTTATAGAGTCAAATTTGAGAAACTGTCATATATTTACCTGTGAAACCATCACCACAAACAAAATAATAAACATATCTGTTGCCCCCAATGAACTATGTACCTTTGTAATTCTACCTTCCACTATTTCCCATTCCTGGCAATCACTGATCTGCTGTCACTCATATTAGTTTGTAATATCTAGAATTTTATATAAATAGAATTATACTTCATGTATTCCTTTTTTGGTCTCCTTTCACTCAACATAATTATTCTGAGATTCATCCATGTTGGCATGCATAGAAATAATACAAATGAAGCTGCTGCTCTGAATATTTACATACACCTCTGTGTATGGATGTATGTTTTTATTTCTCTTAAGTGGCATGACTGAACCATAAGATTGGCAGTTTCTAAAAAGTTTCACATAAACCTAACTGCTTTCCAAACTGGTTAAACGTTTTACAACTCCATCAACAATAGAGAAGAGTTCAAGTTTCTCTTGAACTCTTACAACTCTCTACATCCTTACCAATACTTGATACAATCAGTATTATAAATTAAAAAAAAATTTTTTTTTAAGATTTTTATTTGAGAGAGAGAGAGAGGGAGAGAGGAAATGAGCAGCGGGGGAGGGGTAGAGGGAGATCATGCAAATACCATGCTGAGCACAGGGCCCAACACAGGGATGATCTCATGACCCTGAGATAATGACCTGAGCCGAAATCAAAAGCTGGATGCTTAACTGACTGAGCCATTTAGGTACCCCATTAAATTGTAACCATTCTAAAAGGAACATACTATTGTCTCATTGCAGTTTTAATTTGTCTTCCCTTAAGTACCAACAACATTGATGGTCTTTTCACATATTTATTTACTACTTGTCTATCTTCTTGGGTAAACTGTTAAGAATTTTTACCTATTTTTGTGTTGGGTTACTTATTTTCTCATTATTGAGTTTTGAATGTTCTTTACATATTCTGAATAAAAATTACCAGATATATGATTTGCAAAAATATTTTCCCAATGTATGGTTTGTCTCTTCATTCCCTTAACAGTGTCTTACAAAAAAGCAAAAGTTTTTATATTTATGAAATACAATTTATCAATTATTTTCTTTTATGTATTTTGCTTTTGGTATTGTATCTAATCCAAGGTAATAAAATTTTTATCTAGAAACTTTATAGCTTTTGGTTTATGTTGATGATACACTTAGAGTTAGTTTTTATATATGGCATGATGCATACATTAAAGCTTGTTTTTCTGCATCCTAACATGCAATTGTTCCCACATGTTTTATTGAAAATACCATCCTTTCCTCACTGGATTGCTATTGCACATCTTCCAAAAAACAATTATTCTTAAATTTAAGTGCGAACCTATTTCTAGACTCGCTATTCTGTTCCATTGATCCTATCTTTTTAAGTTTTTTCCACTGTGAATTATCTTTTCCTAGCCTTCACTATTAACAACTAGTTTAAAAGTACAATTAATTAATTAATTTGGTTTTGCTTTTTTTATCCAGTTATCTCTACCTTTTAGTTGATGTATTTTATATGTGATTACTAATATGGTTAAGTTTCATTTTATTATTTTGCTATTTGTTCTGTCTGTTCCTTGTTACTTTCTTCTGCTCTTTGTCTTGTTTTGGATTAACTGATATTCTTGTAAAGTGGCACTGTTGGGTTTTTATTAGCTATAATTTTATTTTTGTTTCATTTTTATAGTTTTTTAGTAATTGTTTTAGGGTTATAGATTTTTTTCATGGTCTATATTCAAATATTATACCATTTTATGCATAGTATACTTTCATTTCTCAGACTTTTGTGCTATTGTTCTCACATACTTTGCTTTCACATATAGATCCCACACTATATGATTTTTATTTCATATTCAATATTTCAAACTACTACCTTTTAAAGAGCTTCAAATAAGAAAACAATCTATAGACTACTTGTGGAAAAGATGTCAAAGTAGGAGGATCCTAAGCTCATGCTGTCCCACATATACATCGAGATAATACCCACATCAGTGTAACTAACCCCGAAAACCCAAAGATTAGCAGAATAGACTCTGCACAGCTAAATGTAGAGAAGAAGTTACACCAAAGAGAGTAGGAAGGGTGGGGATATGGTTGGGAGCCAAACTGACCCATGGGACTGTCTGTGGCGAGGGAGGGATACCAGGGGCATGGAAAGGGGAGGGAAACAGACTCTCAAGACCAGGCATCCCAGGCATAGAAAACCTGCAGTATGAAGAAAAATCCCCATACTTTTTTACTTTGAAAACCAAAGAGGCCTACCATTTTGAGTTCTTAAAATCAGTAGCGCTTAACACCTGGAATTTTAAAAATCAGCAGCTTGGCTCAGGATGAGCTAGGAGGGCAAAAGAAAACAGACTCCCCACCCTTAAAGAGACAGCACAACAAAAACAGCCGCACTGAGATACTGAGATACATCAAAAAAGCATCAATTTGAAAAATGCCTGAGGTAGATGGGAAGATTTACTTACTAATCTTAAAACATGTGCTAGAGGGGAAGGGATCTCTGGGAACTTCAAAAACAAAAGACCTAGCGTGTGCCACTTCCCTCCCCACCTCTCAAATTAGACACATGAACACATACAGCAACCAGTGCAGCAAGAACACTCTCTAACTAGCTTGTGCTCAGTGCACCCTGCCCACAAGCACTTCTAAGGACCCTCCCCCTCTGTCACAGCTTCAGCAGGAGTTTTTCCAGGGTGGCTACAGGTCTCCTCACATAATGGACCTGGGCAGACCTTGTTGGCACCACATACCTTGTGCCAGCATTTTCCTGTGGATCTGCTCCCTCCAACATTTGGAGTCTATCCAAAGCAGTGCCACAATCCTCACAGTGTATAAGCTGCCCAGACAGGGGCCAGCACATGCCAAAGTGATTCCTACCCTGGGAATGAGAAGGTAGCCATGAACATCAGTCTAACTGCAGCCTTAGTGCTAGGTTGGGGGCAGACAGCTCACATGACTGCAGGCCCTGTATACCAAGGAAAACTTCTCAGGGGACAACATAGAAAAAAATGCCCTGCTGTTTAATGTTTCTGCATCTGCCAAATGGCTGGTCTGACAACTGAAGCATAAGGCCAACAGCCCAAGAATGGCTCACTAACACAGGGACCAAACCCAGCCTAAAGCAGGCAAAGTAAACTACTGCAGACAACTGACCCAAAGGCAAATGTGTCTCAGCCACAAGAGCAGGGCATACATATCACACATAAAAGATAGCCCAGCAGTATCAGTTTCCAGTGAACTGGGATATTACACTACAGAGCACTAATGTACCTCTTCTTGAGAAGGCAACTACTTGAAAGAAAAGAAGATGTAGCTGACATTCCTAACACAGAGAAACAAACATAGTCAGTCAAAATGAGGAAACAGGAATGTTTTTCAAATGAAATAAAGAATAGGGGAACAGGACAAAAATCATAGCAAGACAGCTCAACAAAATGGAGGCAATTTGCCTGATAGGAATTTAAAGTAATAAATATACTCACTGGACTAGAGTAAAGAGTGGAGGAACTCAGTGAGACCCTCAACAAAGAGTTAAAATACATAAAAAAGAACCACAGATGAAGAACTCAATAAATGAAATTAAGAATATACTAGATGGAATAAATCTTAGACTAAATGAAGCAGAAGAAATCAGTGATCTAAAAGACAGTAATTGAAAGTAATCAAACTGAACATAGAAAATATAATAATAATAATAAATGAAAACAGACTAAGAGAACTCAATGACGTTACACATAATAACATTTGCATTATAGGGATCCAAGAAGGAGAAGAGAGAGAAAAGGGGGCAGAAAAATCATCTGATGAAATAGTAGCTAAAAGTGTCCTGAATCTTGAGAAGGAAACAAAAATCCATATCCAGGAGGCACAGAGACTCTGCAAGAAAATCAATTCCAGGAGGTCCTCACCAAGATACATAGTAATTAAAAGGGCAAAAAGTAGTGATGAAGAGAATTTTAAAAACAACAAGAGAAAAGAAAACAGCTACATGCCAGGGAAACCACATAAGGCTTTCAGGGGATTTGTCAGCAGAAACTTTGAAAGGCAAAAAGAGAGTGGCAGGATATATTCAAAATGCTGGAAGAAAAAAAAAAAACCAGCAATCCAGAATAGTCTACCCAGCAAGGATATCACTCAGAAAGAAAGAGAAACAAAGAGTTTCCCAGACAAAAAAAGTTGAAGGAATGTATGACCTCTAAACCAGCCTACAAGAAAAGTTAAAGGTAACTCTGAGTGGAAAACAAAAACCATAAATAGGAGTAAGAAAAAGTAGGAAGCACAAAAGCAGTAACATTAATTATATCCACCAAAATTAGTCAAGGGATTCACAAAACAAAGGGATGTACATTATAACACCATATACCTAAAAGATGGGGTGGGAGGAAAAAGGAGTAAAGAATGAGTTCAAACATAAGCAGCCAACAACTTATTACAGACTGTTATATGCATAAGATGTTATATATAAACCTAATGGCAACCACAAATCAGAAACTGGTAACGGGCAAAAAATAAGGAGAAAGAAACCTACAT
Source organism: Neogale vison (assembly GCF_020171115.1). Taxonomy (NCBI): domain Eukaryota; kingdom Metazoa; phylum Chordata; class Mammalia; order Carnivora; family Mustelidae; genus Neogale; species Neogale vison. The sequence goes on from NC_058097.1 coordinate 136,890,409, forward strand.
ATATCACTGAAAAAAAAAAAAAAACAAGCCATTAGGGAGCAAGATAAAAAAGAACAGCTAAGATTACAAACACAACCTTAAAACAAGGAAGAAAATGTCAATAAATGCATACCTATCAATAACTACCTTGAATGTAAATGGACTAAACGCTCCAATCAAAAGGCGCAGGATAACAGAGTGGATAAAAACAAGTCCTATCTATCTGCTATCTACAAGAGACTCATTTCAGACCCACAGACACATGCAGATTAAAAGTGAGGGGATAGATAAGCATTTATCAGGCAAATGAAAGTGATAAGCCAGGGTAGCAATACTTACAAAGTAGACTTTAAAACAAAGAATAACAAGAGACAAAGAAGGAGAACATAATCTTAAGGAGAACATCCTTTATAATCATAAGGAGAACAATCCAACAAGATGTAACAATTGTAAATATTTATGCACCCAACATGGGGTACCCCAAATACATAAAACAGCTAATAACAAAGGAAGCAATTGAGTCCTTTGATTGAGTAGGGAACTTTCATCAATGAATAGATCATCCAAACAGAAAATTTAAAAGGAAACAGTGGCTTTGAATGGCACATTGGACTAGATGGGTCTAAGAAATATATTCAAAACATTGTACCCTACAACAGAATACACATTCTTTTCAAGTCACAGGGAATAGCCTCCAGAACATATCACATATAAGATCATAAAACAAGTCTCAACAACTTCAAAAAGATCAAAGTCATACCATGCTTCTTATCCAACCACAATACTATGAAATGAGAAATCAACCACAAGAAAAACTCTGGAAATATCACAAATGCATGGAGGTTAAATTACATGCAATTAAAATGGGTCAACCAAGAAATCAAAAAGAAAATTAAAAAAAAAAAAAACACAGAAACAAATAAAAATGAAAACATAATGGTCCAAAATCTTTGGGATGCAGCCAAAGCTGTTCTAAAAGAGAACTTCACTGCATTACAGACCTATCTCAGGAAGAAAGAAAAATCTCAAACACACAACCTAACAAAGTTCCTTTAGGTATTAGAAAAAGTACAACAAACAAAACCCAAAGCCAGCAGAAGGAGGGAAATAACAAATATTAGAGCAGAAATAAATGAAATAGAAACTTCCAACAAAAAAAAAAACAGACCAATGAAACCAAGAGCTCTTTCTTTGAAAATATCAACAAAATTAATAAACCATTAGCCAGACTCATTGAGACAAAGAAAAAACTTAAAATCAGAAATGAAGAAGAAGAAATAAAAACTGGCACCACAGAAATATGAAGGCTTGAAAAAGAATATTATGAAAAATTATAGGGCAACAAAATTGGACAATAACAAAGGAATGGATAAATTTCAAGAAAAACATAACCTTCCAAAACTGAATCAGGAAGAAACAGAATATTTGAACAGACTGATAACCAGCAAAGAAATTGAATCAGTAACCAAAAAACTCTCAACAATCAAAAGTCCAGGACCAGACAGCTTCACAGGTGAAATCTACTAAACATTTAAAGAACATTAATACCTATTCTTCTCAAACTATTCCAAAAAATAGAAAAGGAAAGAAAGTTTCCAAATTTATTCTATGAGGCCAGTGTTACCACAATACCAAAACCAGATAAAGATACTACAAAAGAGATACACACACACACACACACACACACACGCACACACACACAGGGAATTATAGGCCAGCATCTCTGATGAACATAGATGCAAAAATTTTCAATAAGTTATTAGCAAACCAAATCCAACAATACTTTTTAAAAAAATCATTCACCATGATCAAGTGGGTTTTTTTAATTAATTAATTTTCAGCATAACAGTATTCATTATTTTTGTACCACACCCAATGCTCCATGCAATCCGTGCCCTCTCTAATACCCACCACCTGGTTCCCCCAACCTCCCACCCCCCCACCACTTCAAACCCCTCAGATTGTTTTTCAGAGTCCATAGTCTCTCATGGTTCACCTCCCCTTCCAATTTCCCCCAACTCCCTTCTCCTCTCTAACTCCTCATGTCTTCCATGCTATTTGTTATGCTCCACAAATAAGTGAAACCATATGATAATTGACTCTCTCTGCGCGACTTATTTCACTCAGCATAATCTCTTCCAGTCCCGTCCATGCTGCTACAGAAGTTGGGTATTTGTCCTTTCTGATGGAGGCATAATACTCCATAGTGTATATGGACCACATTTTCCTTATCCATTCATCCATTGAAGGGTATCTTGGTTCTTTCCACAGTTTGGCGACCGTGGCCATTGCTGCTATAAACATTGGAGTACAGATGGCCCTTCTTTTCACAACATCTGTATCTGTATCATAGACCAGTGGAACAGAGTAAAGAGCCCAGATATGGACCCTCAACTCTATGGTCAATTAATCTTCGACAAAACAGGAAAAAATATACAGTGGAAAAAAGACAGTCTCTTCAATAAATGGTGCTGGGAAAACTGCACAGCTATATATAGAAAAATGAAACTCGACCATTCTCTTACACCATACACAAAGATAAACTCAAAATGGATAAAAGACCTCAACGTGAGACAGGAATCCATCAGAATCCTAGAGGAGAACATAGGCAGTAATCTCTTCGATGTCAGCCACAGCAACTTCTTTCAAGATATGTCTCCAAAGGCAAAGGAAACAAAAGTGAAAATAAACTTTTGGGACTTCATCAAAATCAAAAGCTTCTGCACAGCAAAGGAAATAGTCAAAAAAACAAAGAGGCAACCCATGGAATGGGAGAAGATATTTGCAAATGACAGTACAGACAAAAGGTTGATATCCAGGATCTATAATGATCTCCTCAAACTCAACACACACAAAACAGGCAATCATACCAAAAAAAATGGGCAGAAGATATGAACAGACACTTCTCCAGTCAAGACATACAAATGGCTATCAGACACATGAAAAAATGTTCATCATCACTAGCCCTCAGGGAGATTCAGATTAAAACCACATTGAGATATCACCTTACACCAGTTAGAATGGCCAAAATTAACAAGACAGGAAACAACATGTGTTGGAGGGGATGTGGAGAAAGGGGAACCCTCTTACACTGTTGGTGGGAATGCAAGTTGGTGCAGCCTCTTTGGAGAACAGTGTGGAGATTCCTCAAGAAATTAAAAATAGAACCTCCCTATGACCCTGCAATTGCACTCCTGGGTATTTACCCCAAAGATCAAGTGGGTTTTATTCCCAGGATGCAAGGGTGGCTTAATATTCACAAGTCAATCAATCCGATACAACATATTAACAAGAGAAAGGATAAATACACCCATGATAAAAACCCTCAATAAAGCAGGTTTAGAGAGAACATACCTCAACATAATATAGGCTATATATGAAAAACCCACAGCAAACAGCATAGTCACGGAGACAAACAGAGCTTTTCCTCTACAGTCAGGAACAGGACAAGGATATCCGCTCTCATCACTTTTATTCAACATAGTGCTGGAAGTCCTAGCCAGCAATCAGACAACAAAAAGAAATAAAAGGCATACAAATCAGTAAGAAAGAAGTAAAACTTTCACTATTTGCAGAGGACACAATACTTTACATAGAAAGCCCTCAAGACTACACCAAAAAGTTACTAGAATAAATTAATTTGGCAAGGTTGCATGATACAAAATCAATATACAGAAATATATTTAATTTCTATACAGTAATAAGTAGCGGAGAAATTAAGAAAATAATCCCATTTATAACTGCAGCAAAAATAATAAAATACCTAGGAATAAACTTAACCAAGGAGGTGAAAGTCCTATACTCTAAAAACTATAAAGCACTGATAAAATAAATTAAAGATGATACAAATGGAAAGATATTCAATGCTTATGGATTCAAAGAACAAATATTGTTAAAATGTCCATAATACCCACAGCAACCTACAGATTTAATGCAATCCCTATCAAAATACCAGCAGCATTTTTCAGAGCTAGAATAAATCATCTTAAAATTTTTATGGAACCACAAAGCACCCCAAATAGTCCAAGCAATCTTGAGAAAGGACAAAACCAGAGGTATCACAATCTCAGATATCAAGATACATTACAAAATTGAGGTAATCAAAATGGCATGGTACTGTCAAAAAAAGAAAATAGACACACAGATCAACAGAACAGAATAGAAAGCCCAGAAACAACCCATGATTATATGGCCAATTAATCTATGACAAAGGAAATGAAAATATCCAATGGGAAAAAGGCAGTCTCTTCAAATTGTGTTGTGAAAACTGATAGCAACATGCAAAAGAATGAAACTGGACCACTTTCTCAGACCATATACAAAAAAATGTAAATAGATTAAAGACCCCAACCAAAGACCTGAAACCATAAAAATCCCAGAAGACAATACTAGAAGTGAACTAATTTCTTAGCAACATTTCTCAGATATGTCTCTCAAGGCAAGAGAAACAAAACCCAGAATAAACTGCTGGTACCACAATAAAACAAAACTCTTCTGCACAGCAAAACTCAAAGACAACCTACTGAATTGAAGAAGATGATTGTAAATGACAGATCCAATAAAGGGTTAGTACCCAAAATGTAAAAAGTACCTAAACAACTCAACATCAAAAAACAAAAGACAAAAAAAACAACTCAAAATTAGGCCAAAGACACGAACAGACGATTCTCCAAAGACATACAGATGGTCAATGAAAAGATGAATAACTGGTCACATGAAAAGATGCTCCACATCACCAACCATCAGGAAATGCAAATCAAAACCATAGTGAGATATCACGTCACACCTGTCAGAATAGCTAAAAGCAAAACACAAGAAACAACAAGCCCTGGTGAGGATGTGGAGAAAAAGGAACCCTCATGTTGATGGGAATGCAAATTGGTGCAGCCACAGTGGAAAACATTATGGAGGTTCCTCAAAAAATTAAAAATAGAACTACCATATGATCCAGTTACTCTACTACTGGTATTTACCCAAAGAATATGAAAACATTAATTCAAAAAGATAAGTGCATTCCTATGTTTACTGCAGCATTATTTACAATAGCCAAGATATAAAAGCAGCCCATGTCAATCAATAAATGAATAAAAGAAGATGTGTTATATGTAAATAGAATATTAATCAGTCAAGAAAATACTGAAATCTTGCCATTCAGCAACATGGATAGATCTAGACGGTATAATGCTAAGTGAAATAAATTGATGAAAGATAAATACCACAGGATTTCACTCATGTGGAATTTAAGAAACAAGGCAAAAGGGCAAAGAAAAAAAAAAAGACAAACCAAGAAAGAGACTCAACTATAGAAAACAAACTGATGGCTGCCCAAGAGGAGGTAGGTGGAGGATGGGTTAAATAGGTAAGGGGATTAAGAGCACACTTACCATGATGAGCACTGAGAAATGTATAAAATTACTCAATCAGTATATAGTACACCTGAAACTATTAACAGTATATGTTAACTATACTGGATTTTTTTAATTTAAAAATTTAAAAAACAATCTATATTTATCTATGTAATTACCATGATCATGTCTGATACTCTTCATTCCTTTGTACAGATTTTCATTCAGCATCAAACATTTACCCTCTATCTCAAGAGCTTACTTTAATATTTCTCATAGTACAAGTATGTTGGTAATTATTTCTTCCAGATTTTATGTGTGAGAAGTCATTATCTCACTTTTATTTTTTAAAAGATATTTTTCCTGAGTGTAGATCTTTAGGTTGACAGGTTTTCTTTCATAACTGTCAGGATCTTGCTCCACTATCCTTTTACTTGCATTATTTCTGATAGAAAATTTGCTTTATTTCTTATCTTGGTACCTCTGTTTATAATGTGTCTTATTTTCTCTGGTTGCTTTGAAGCTTTTCCCTTTATCATTGATCAATTTTTTTTAAATATTTTATTTATTTATTTGACAGAGAGAGATTACAAGTAGGCAGAGAGGCAGGCAGAGAGAGAGAGAGGAGGAAGCAGGCTCCCTGCTGAGCAGAGAGCCTGATGCGGGACTCGATCCCAGGACCCTGAGATCATGACCTGAGCTGAAGGCAGCGGCTTAACACACTGAGCCACCCAGGCGCCCTATCATTGATCAATTTGATTATGAATCACCTGTGTGTAGTTGACTTTAAGTTTCTCCCGCTTAGAGTTTTTGAGCCTCATGGATCAATCAGTCAATCGTTTTCATCAACCAAAGAATCTGTGGGGAAAGTAAAATCTAATATTCCAAAAATGTTTCTATCCTCCCTCACTTTTTCTTCAGGGAATGCAACTCCACATAGACAATTTGCAGTTGTCTCACAGCTCACTGATGTTCTGACAACGTTTTTACTTTTTCCTCTCTGTATTTCATTATGGATAGTTTCTACCCCAAGGTGAAGTTCATTTAATTTTTTTTGTAATATATAATTTGTCATTATTTTCACCCTGTACTTTTCACTACACATATGGTGGTTTTTCTCTCTAAAAGTTGAGTTTGATTCTTTTTTATATATTCCACTTCTCTGTTGAATTTTTGAATGCGTGAAACGCCTTTATAATAATGGTTTTAAAGTCCTCATCAGCTAATTCTAACATCTGTGTCAGTTGTGGGTCTCTTTTGATTTTTTTCCTTTTATGGGTTGTATTCTCCTTTAAACACATAGTAACTTTTTATTGGATACCAGAATTATGAATTTTACCCATTGAGTACTGGATATTTTTGTATTGCCATAAATTTTCATTAGCATCATCTGGAATATGGTTCATTTACTTGGAGTCAATTTGATCCTTTGGGGCCTTGCTTTTAAGATTAGGGAATAATAGAGTAACACTCAGTCTGGGGCTAATTACTCCTCACTACTGAGCACAACCCCTCTGTATATCCACTGAGTACTAGGAATTGTTAGGTTTTCCAGTCAGGTGAGAACAAGCACTTTCCCTAGTACATTTGTGCACACCTGGTGTTCTCCCCTCTAATCCTTTTGAGTTGTTCTTCCCCTCCTCAAGTGGCTGCATCACATGCTGAACAATTCTCTGCCGAAGAGTCAGATGCAACCCTCTGCAGATCTTCGGAATTCTCTCCATGTATTTCTCTCCTCTTCAGTCCTCTGTCCAATTAACACTGGACACCTCAGTCACTTCATACTCTCAACTCTGTCTCCTTAGCTCTTGGTGTCACCCCACATTGACCTCCACCTGATTTCTTTCTCTCTGCACCACTACCCAGTGACCCTCTCAGGACAGTAAGCTGAGACAATTTTAGGGCTGACCTCATCTCTTTCCTGTCGCTCAGGGATCACTGTTCTTTGATGCATAGTGCCTTGAAAGCCATCAATTCATAGATTTTATCCAGTTTTTCGGTTGTTTCAGGTGGAAGGCTAAATCTAGTTCCTAATACTCCCATCAAAACCAGAAGTGAAATCCAAAGCCAATATTAATATTGTAACAGAATCCTATCCAGAAAGCTGACAAGAGACATGTTATGGTGAAAGAAAACAAATGCTGATTAAGGAGTTTTCAAGTCCTGTTCCTGCTCCTACACTGCCGTGTGTCCTTGGACAAGTGACTTCACATCTATGAAACTCAGTTTTTTCCTGAATAACGGAAGATAATTGCAGATTTCCTATCACTAACATTTAATCATTTAAAATTACATTTACTTATATTTTTATATACACATATATGTGTGTTAAGTGGATATATGGGATTTTAGAGGTAGAAAGAAAACCCACATTGTGCCAGGATTTGTCCTAGACTCCAGGAATATAACAATAAACAACACAGACTTGGTGTGTGCCTTCATAGAACCAAGGACAGTTTTTGAGAAACTACTGTATTCTAAGGGAAATTCTGGAATGTTTGTCATGTCTTATTCCATCTATGCCTGAATATTTTATTCATACTGCACGGCCCAATTAATATTTTTATCTCTTCTTTGATGTCTTTTGTAGTATCTCCACTTACCTCTGATCTAAAAAAAAAAATTACACACATACACACAAGCTTGCAGATACATACACATTTACTGAATGTTACCTGCTTAATTTACAACTCTTAAGGCACACATTCATTATCCATTTATTCAGCTATTATAAATTCAGCCCATACTCGAGGCCAGGGCACATGCTAGGTATCAAGGATACAACACTAAACAAAAATGAATTTTTTCTCAAAATGTTTCCGGTCAAGTATGTGTAACAGACTATAATAATGCACAGAATGTGATACAATGGACTGGTGGGAGAGGGGCACCATGCTGTTGGAGCATGAATAAAGGATACCTAACCATATCTGAGGGAATCATGGGTGATGTCCTGTTAAGGTAATCACTATTCAAGTAAAAATTAAGAATTAGCCCATCTGAGTTCTGCTTCTGCTTAAAATGTAGAAGGATGACAAAGACCTCCATTTCTGTCCAACATGCAATTACTACGAACACCCATAGTCAGTCAGACCAGGCCAAAAAAGGCAAGACCTAACTATATGATGTTTATAAGAATTGTATTTTGACTATAAGAAAATACAATCAGATTAAAATTCAAAGATTTGAAAAAAGATATACCATGAAAACATTTTATAGGAAAGCTGGAGTTTTAATGTTTTAAAGCTGGAGTATTAAACAATGTTAACTTCAAGAATATTATCAGAAGGAGAGAGGGAAATTTTATAATAAAAAGATCACTTCACCTGGAAGACATACAGTTCTAAATGATGTTTAAATTATAGGAAGTGATACCTGGAAAAGTTCAAAGAGTGAAATAGACAAATCAATAATTATGGCTAGAGATTACAACATTCCTTTCTTAGTAACTAATGAGAGATATAGAAAAAAAAATCTAGATTAGACCAACACTATCAATTCAGTAAAATCAACATTTACAGAACTCTACCATTAATAACTATGGAATATATTTTCTTTTCAAGTTCATGTGAAACATTCACAAAAATGGACCTTATGCTGGATCATAAAAAAGGTTTTTAACAAATTCAAGGATTGAAATCACAAAGATTATATGCTCTGACCATAACATTATATTATAAATCAATAACACTACATATAGCAAAATATACATATATTTGAAAATGAAGCAATAAACATCTAATACCCATGGGTCAAAGAAGATATTACAAAGAAAATTTAAAAACATATTTAATGGGATAATTACAACATATTAAAATTAACTAACTAAAGTAGTCCTCAAAGGAAATTTTACAGCCTTCATGTTTGCAGTAGAGAAGATTAAAGTACAGATAATTTATTTTATGCTTTAAGAACCTAAAAATGAAAACAAACTAAAACTAAACAAAATAATGGAAATAATAAAAGACATCAGCATGACTGATAATAGCTGAAGAAATTCACGAATAAAATAGTTTTTTGCAACGTTAATAAACTTGATAAATTCAGGGCTAGATTAATCAAGAGACAGAGAAAGGATAAATTCTCTGCATCATAGCATATCTTGCAGTCATAGGAAATGAGGTTTTATTATGAACATCATGCAAACTAATTTGTTTAGGTAAAACGGACAAATTATTTTAAAAACACAACTTACTAAAACAAGAAGACTAAAATAAGAAGAACTAGAAAATCTTATTAACCAAATTAATATACAAATACTTCTATGCTTTCAGAAAATATTTGTTTCCCAATTCATTTTGTAAGTCTTGCAAAATCCTGATAACAAATCCTTAAAAGAATGAAGTCTTAATGAAGTCTTACACTTGATATGATTCAAATTTTTTGGAAGACTCAGATGTCTCCAAGAAAATGCAATGAACAATCTCCCATATCAAGTGTCCAGGTACTAATATTTGCAGACAGGGCATAACAGTAGGAAAAAAAAAGATTGTTTCATAAAGAAATGTTAAGAATAAATGTATGACCAAAAGGCTGATCACTAGGCTACGCAGTATATGAATTTTTGGAAGGTTTCACAGACATACATCATGATTTGATTCGTGACTTGGATTAAAAGTTCTCTTTCTGGGCATCTTTTGCATGACAGAATCCCAGCACAGCTCAAGTTCCTGGAAGGTATTTACCAATACCTTCAATAATGTAGGCACAAGAGTTCTAAATAAAGTAATAGCAAATTAAATTAATATATAAAATGTTAATATATCGTGTCCACTGAGGCTTATACTGGGAATGCAAGATTGGTACAATACTTAACATTAATTCAAGTACACTACATTAACAGAATAAAGAAAAAAATGATCACAATAGATGCAGAGAAGCATTTGACCAAATTCAGCAATCATTTGTGTTTAAAAATGTTTATCTCAGCAAATTAAAGGGGATTTTCTGAGTCTGAAAAAACATACCTGTAAGAATCCTACAGATAATATAATGAAATATTAAATAACTTTACAATTAGGAATAGGACATTTTGGTCCACTTTTAGTATTTCTTTTCAACATTGTACCAGAGGTTCTAGCCAGTATAATAAGATAAAAAGGGAAAAAGTACCTATAGTAACAGACATCATGATTGTTTACATAGAAACTCCTAAGAAATCTACTAAAAATAAGAAAATTTAGCAAAGACATGAGATATAAGTTCCATATCCAAAACTAATTGCATTTATATGTAGTAGGAAAAAATAGAAAATTAAAATTTAAAATACCAGTTAAAATATCATCTAAAATCAAAATACTTTACAATATATTTAACAAAAATGTACAAGACTTCTACACTGCAAAGTATCATTATAGAGAGAAACTGAAGATGGTAAATTAATTTAGAAAAAATAAACCTTATTCATGAATTTGAAGATACAATATGTAAAGTTGTTAAGTCTGTCCAAATTCATCTAGTCAAAAATCTCAGGAGGCATGGCCAGCTAATTCTAAGATTTTATTTAAAAATACAAAGAACACTGAACAGTCAAAACAATTTTGAAAAAGAACAAAATTGAAAGAATTATATTACCTGATTTCAAGATTTACAATAAAGCTATAATACTCAAGTCAGTGTGGTATATGTAAAGAATACACTGATTGGTCTATTTTCTTTCCTTTGATCTTAGACTCACATACATATAATTAAGCTTTCCATAGAGAAATTGTGTTTTTGCAAATACTACTAGAAAATTCTGACCTCAGTATAGTACGATATAGTCTCAATATAGTACAAGTTCATTCTTCACTCCTACTTCAAGCAATACACTAAAATTTACTCAAGATGGATCACAGACTTAAGCATAAAATAAAAAATTATAAAACTGCTAGAGAAAAATGACGGAAAATATCTCCATGTCCCTGATAAAGGCAAGGTTACGCAAAAATTAACTATAAAAGAGGGCACGTGGGTGGCCTAATGGGTTGGGCCTCTGCCTTCTGCTTGGGTTGTGATCTCAGGGTCCTGGGATCGAGGCCCGCATTGGGCTCTCTGCTCACCAGGGAGCCTGCTTCCCCCTCTCTCTCTGCCTCTCTACCTACTTGCGATCTCTCTGTCAAGTAAATAAATAAACATCTTTAAAAAAAAAAAACTAGCTATAAAAGAAAAGATTGCTAAATTGAATCTCATTCAAATTTAAAACTTCTCTTCTTCAAAATAAGAGTAGGACACTTAATGAAAATAAAAGATAAGCCACAGATTAGGGAAAAATTATTAAGACATAAATATAAAAAATAAATTCAGAATACGAGAAGAACTATATGTTTCTTAAGTTAGACAAACAGTGGGCCGAAGACTCAAACATACATTTATCAAAAATGCTATATGAATTAGAAGCACATGAAAAAATTTTTAACATCATTAGTCATTCTGGAGTTACAAACCAAACCATAATGAGATATCACTTCACAAGCACTAGAATAGTTAAAGTTAAAAAGACCAACAATCTGAGGGTTTTGAAGGGGCAGGGGGTGGGAGGTTGGGGGAACCAGGTGGTGGGTATTAGAGAGGGCATGGATTGCATGGAGCATTGGGTGTGGTGCAAAAACAATGAATACTGTTACGCTGAAAAAAAATTAAAAAAAAAAAAAAAGACCAACAATGCAAAGTGTTGCAATGAGAATATGGAGCCACTGGAACGGTCATAGACTGATTGCTGGTGTGAGACCAAAACAACACAACCACTCTAGGAAACAATGGTTAATCATATACTTACCAGCAATTCTCCTCCTAGATATTTACTCCAAAGAAAACAGGTATTCACAAACAGTACAAAAAAAAAAGTTCATAGAAGCTTTAATTCACAGTATGCAAAAACTAGAAACTCCCTCAAATAGCCCTCCACAGATAAATTAATTTTAAAATATAAGTTCATACAATGGACTCAATAACAAAACACAAACATGCACGCACGCGCGCACACACACACACACACACACACACTCCACAATATCATGAATGTATCTTAAAAACTTCATGGTGAGTAAAAGAAGCCAGACACAAAAGAGCACATACCATCTGATTTGTTATATAAAATTCTAGAACAGACAAAATTAAACTATGCTAATAGAAATCAAATGATCACCCAGGCAGAAAGGACACAGTGGGTTAAGTGCATCAAAGACTTTAAGTGATAAAAATATTCATGGTAGGAGAGGTGGCTACAGCAATGTATTTACTTGTTAAAACTCATTTATCTGTATACTTAAAATCTGGTTATATTATCGTAAATCCTTAAATACTTATATATCATAAGTATTTAAGAGAGCCAGTCTTGGGAAGATCCATAGGCATTTCATACAAAGTCTCAAAAGGGAAAAGAAAATCAGGGCTGCAAAGTGGCTTACAAATTACCTGCTGGACACTTTATAGCCAATTTTAATAGTCTAACCTACTGGTGTGTTTTAACTTAATTGTACACACACACACACACACACACACACACGGTTCTTGGCAGTCTCACTAGAATATATGCATGTATAGTGTGGTAGAGCCAAAGTGTTTAGAGCTTGGCTCTGGACCCAGGATTCAAAGCCTAGATTCAAATCCCAACACCATCTCCCCTCCAGTTTAGTCCTGTGAATGCTTAGTCAAGAACTTGATTTCTCAATGCCTCTATTTACAGATCTCTAAAATGGAGATGAGGATAATACTTTCTCTTTCCAAGGTTTCTGGGAGGGTGACATGAGATACACATATAAAGTACTTAATATTTATTATATGATGGGCACTAATAAATGTTAATTATAACTGAGGACAGGGTCTTTGTCTCTTACTCACACCACTTCCTGGCACATAGTAAGGTTCCCAACTGAATTTATAGGTTGGCAATTATAGCAAAGTAGTCTGTTCCATTCAGAAAACAAAGAAGGGAGATGGACAAATAACCCTGTATCTCTTGCAAGTCCTGGGGCAGAAAAAGGATCTGTTTCTATTCTTAGTGTTTTCCCTCCATATGGAAACTGCTTGTCAACATCCCTAAAACCACAACCACCAAGACCTTCCCTTTCTCCTGTGCAGCTACAGAAGTAAATTCTTTCTAAAACCCATGAAGAAAATAAAGAAATAATTTCAGTCTCAACAATCTTAGCTTTTTTACTTAATACGTAATAATACATGGGTTTTAAAAATTGTGCACAAATCTCATTAACCAAGAAAAAAGTATTTTTTATTCAGCTATCCAAAATATTATAGTATAAATCAAATCTTTTATATGGTCCCTACTTCTTAGGCAATAAAGTCAATCAAACATATTCTCCCTAAAATCCCACATAGTCAGTTACACGCCTGATTTTGCTATTCTCTCAAGGGTTCATCATAAGCTCTATAATCACTGTACTATCCTGCCTCTCTGAGTCTGATCTCATTGGAACTGATTCAGAATTCCTATGAAAGTCTGAAAAACCTAGACCCAGTTAAACCACCTATTCCATAGCAATAGAAACCAAGATCCAGAGAGGGAAATGTTTTGTCCAATGCTGCGCAGGTTGTTGTTCAACAAACACAGATGTCAATTAACAAAGTATCTAGAGTGACAACCATGTGCCTTCTATTGGACACACTCTGGATCTTCAGAGAAATAGAAAAAAACCCAAGATGCCAGCATTCCTCCCACTCACAAGGCCTCAAAGGAAGAGAAGTATGGTGGGGACTATCTCCCAGAAGATCAGGAGGAGCAACAAGAGGGATTTGGAGTGGATAAACTTGTGGATAGCTGGATCAATCCCCTAAGTCATTATCATAAGGGGCTACTTGTGATTTATTCACCGTTGTGTACTCTTGGATGGTTAGCAGAGTGTCCTGTCCATAGGAGAAATAGAAGCTCAGTAAGCAGAATAAAACTTCATATCCACATAAATTCTATGGAACTTATAAAATAGAGTGAGAAAAATGTAATGGAAGGGAATGGGATAAACTGGAATGAGAAGGAATGGGAAGGAATTTGATGACTTTGAATTGAATGAAGTCAAATCAAATCCATGATTAATGGGCAGGAATCTATTGCCATCCATCTTTAACAAGGAAGCTGGCAGCATTTTCTCAGGGAAAAAAAAAAAAAGTCATATTCCATCTTAGCCTCTCAGCCTCACAAAATAACCCACCAGGTCTGCCAGTCCCAATAAGAAAGTCTAGGATCTCTAGCATGTCCCTCCCCCACCCCCAAAAAAAGAGCATCTGAGACCAGGAAAAGAGAAATGCTGAGCCAATTATGAGTCTTCCACAAAAACAAAGCAGAATCAGAAAGGCATCAGAGTTTCAGCCTACTTTCCCCACCCCAAAATGACAAAGCTTCTGAATACTTTAAGAGAACAACAATTATGTGGATGAATACAGTATTCATTACTTGAAGAAAACAAACTCATCAATATTTCACGTCCTAAGGAGAGAAAGGTGTGGGGAGGAAATGGGTCCAGGATGGATTCTGGGACCTTGTACAGTTCCATCCTGAACTAAGATTGAGGACAGCACTGCTGCCGTCCTGTCAGGGTCAGGATCTTTGTGACCCTAAAATGTAAGGCTGTGATTTGTCACTATCTCAAAAGGCATCTGCTTCATGCTCACTTCAAAGTTCTCCTTATTTTTGTGCTGTTTCTTCAATGACCAGAGCAACTTTCTGCAGAGAAATCCTCTCCATCAACACAAAGCAGATGGGCAGCCCACCAGAGCGTAACACCTGAGTCAACCCTTCTCAGAAAGCTCCTTGTGCCTCTGCTTCAATTCCTCATAGCTGCTGTGTCAGAATATTCCAGATCATTTGTAACTCAGAGTATGCTAACCTGGAGCAGCATTATACAGCAGACACAAGCTTTGCCTGCCACTGGTCTCTCAACTTCTATGTTTGTGGGTCAGCTTGCTGGCCAGACTCATCTACCTGTCTTCCCACTAAGCTCTCAACAAATCCTATACCACCCTGTGCTCCTGAATTTGCCTAACCACTTAGTCCTGGTATATAATAGACAGGGAATAAATGTTTCTTTCTCTACTCTTCTTCAGATGGCAGCTGAAAAAAAAATCAGTCCTTGGGGTGTTATAGCATCCTATGCTTGAAAACTCTACTGCGGAAAAAGGAGACTGTTTGTGGTTTGACTTCAGCTTGGTGATTTCCAGTTGGAATGAAGTAGGGAAGACTTGGGGATTGGGCACTTAACTCATTTCTTCATGTTGAGAATTCGTACCATAAAGGCAGTTACCTGTAACACATCAAATTCTATATCGCCATTCAGTCAGTTGACAAAGCTGCTCAGTGACTGCCTTCCCATGACAAGAACTGTCTTAAGTCACGGGGGAATGGGATAATTGGATTATCTAGAGATATGGCACATAGATGATGCTTCCCACATCCAATCCCTCTATGACTATTACATTCACTGCTGTTGTTGCCAGCTCTGTTTGTGGCCTTTCCTTTCCCTGGACAGGGAATTATTCTTACCTGTGGCTGACAATAATGACCTTTATAATGTGCCTTTCATCATTTCTGCCAATAATCATCAATGCAAATCTACCTTCCCTACATTAAACTTCCCTTCCAGATAATACCCACTTTTATCTGTCTCTGTTGGCAGCTTTAACTGGGATTTCTAGCTCCTGCTCAGGTATACCAGATCTTAGAAGTCTTATGTACTTTGGCAAAGCCTACAAAACCAACTGAAAGATGACAAGTCAGCTGACCGACAGGTAGGCCTTCTGACCAGCCACATGCTGGTCACACTGTTTGTTTCCTATGGGAAGCAAAAAAAATTTTTGCAAAGGACCTGCCATATTCTATCAAAACCTATGCCACAGCTATCCTATCAAACTATTGGGAAATTAAAGAAAAGTGGCTACAGCTCCTTTGACAGTCCTGCCACGAGAGGTGGGATATTTGTCCCCTCCCCTTGAAACTGAGCAGGCCTACAACTTAATGATAACCAACTGAATGTGGAAGACTTCTGAGGCTCAGTAAGAAAAGGTGAGGGGCATTTGGGTGGCTAAGTCAGTCAAGCATCTGACTTCAGCTAAGGTCATGATCTCAGGGTCCTCAGATGGAGACCTGTGTCAGGCTCCCTGCTCAACAGAAAGTCTATTTGTCTCTCTCCCTCTGCTTGTTCAATCTGTCAAATTAAAAAAAAAAAAAAAAAGTGACACAGCTTCTGCCTTATTCACTGACACACTCATTTTTGGAGGCCTGAGACACCATTTAAGAAGTCTGACCTCCTTGGGGTGCCTGGATAGTTCAGTCGGTTAAGCATCCAAATCTTGGTTTCAGCTCAGGTCATGATCTCAGGGTCATGAGATCAAGCTCCATATCAGACTCTATGCTCAGTGCAGAGTCTACTTGAGATTCTCTACCTCTTCCCCTCCACTCATTCACTCTAAAATAAAATAAAATCTTAAAAAAAAAAGAAGTTGTCGTCCAACTTCCTTGAGACCACCACACTTTTGGAAAGTCCAGGCCACATGTACAGGCCATGTGTACGCACTCTGGTCAACAGGACTGGTGAAGGGCCACACTGATGACCAGCATCAGCTGCCAAACATGGAAGTGATGGTGCGTTCATCAGAATCCAGCCCCAGCCAAACAGTTACCCCTATCCTTTAAGGGTGGGACAAGGCATCCCCACTGTGTCATATCTGGAATTCCTGACCCACAGAATGCATGGACATATTAAAATAGGTGTTTTAAGCCACTACCTTTTACACTGATTTGTTAGCAGCAAGAGTAGCCAGGACAAACAGTGTTTAAAGTCAAACAAGCCTACACTGAAATTCTAGATCTATCCCCTGTGGGAAGTTAGCAAGCTATTCAGCCTCTCAGAGTCTGGATCTGATGTATAAAATCATAATAACAAAACTGACAAAGAATCTGTGACCTAACAAATGTAGATGGAAATAGTGCCCCTCCCATGGGTGTCTGCTTTCTTCCTCTCTTCCACTAATCCCTCATCCTCAGATCTGATGAACCAAGTGGAGGTTGGAGGTTCATAAACCATTGCTGTCAATGATACAAATGTAAGTAATATATTATCTTTCAGCTGCAACCTAATTCATTTATATAAAAAAAGAGAAGTTGAGGGAATACCTTGCTCAAAAGAAACTAAAAAGTTTTCCCTCATCTGGCTGCTCTTGCCAAGGGCAGCTCATCTGGTTTTGGGACAACTAGAGACATTCCCATCTTCACCCAGCCCAATTCCCTAACCTTTTATCCCTCAGTCATTTTCTCCTGCAATCATCACCACACACTTATGAGCAGTGGTGATTCTGCTCTTTCAAGGTTAAGAGATGGTCAAGGAGAGTCCACCACTGGGCTGTAGAATCTAGGAGGACAGCAACATCAGCTTCCTGTGGGTGAGCAACTAGTCATGTTACAGCTGCTCCACACGGTAACTTTGCTATTGGCTGGCAGCTATTTGGGAAGAGAGATTTAAGTGAGAAAACAGGAGAAACTCATTTCTGCTCTTATGTAGCCTGAGTTACTGATGTGGGGAGAGAATATAAACATACTGAGCATTTAGCATGTAGTGAGCATTCTGCTGGCTGTTTTTCCTGCATTACACACTCTAATACCCAACACATTCTCAGTTCATCTATAACCTTATTTTATAGATGAGGACATGGAGGCTCAGGGGGATAAGTAAATTTACTTCAACTCAAGCAGGAAGAGATGATGGAATGGGCAGCAAGGCTAGTGTGTCTGATTCTAAACCTATAGATTCCCCTTCAGCACCTCTTATTTCCGGACATGTTTTATTGAATTAGTGCTATGTCAGTGAACTTGTGCAGATTTGGTGGACTGGTAGATTTACTGACAAGTTAGCTGATAGGGCTTAGCAGAATTCAATTTATCTTTTGGCCAAGTCAACCCACAGTTTAACTGACTTCCATGAGCTCAAGTCTACCTGTTAACTGATGTGCAAACAAATTAGCCTGAGAGCAGAAGTTACAGCATCGGAAGCCCAGATTTCACTGGATTCTGCCAGCTTGGAGGTCACTTGCTGGGCTTGGCTCCTACAGAGTTTCTCAGTAAACACTGCAAATCTAGCTTTGCGCAGTGGCAGTATCGTAGCCAATGAGGTTTATCCGAGGCGTGATTATTGCTAATTGAAAACACTGCAAATCTGAGGACACTGTAAGCCTTGGAATGCAAATGAACTTGAGCCCTTTATCCTGAATTTTTCTCAAGTTTGAATCTCTTTATACACTCATGGGGACTCAGACTACATGTTAACATATAAAGCAGCAAAGGGAGAGAGAACAACTTTAGCCCAGAATTGACTAGAAAACAAGGTGGGATTTATTAGAGTTAGATGCAAAATGGTAGCCTTCTGTGGGACCTCTCACTAGCAAGGTGAAACAGGACAGCAGATGGCCTTATTTATACCAAGACTGCATGTAGGTCTTTCATTTGCTTGCTGTCTGAGGTTGAGGAACAGATTCAAACTAACTTTAGACAAGGGGGTTGATTATAAGGAATCAGGAGTACTTAACAGGATGCAAGGACAGGAAACACAGCTGAGCCATACAGGCACTGGAAAATCTGGAGTTGTGTCTTCTGTGTCTTCTCGGTCACTCTCTGAAGCAACATGGCCTCTTATCTTTGCTAGAAACCTATTACATTCCTCTCCCCCTGGATGATTTTCTCTTCCTTCCTTCCTCATCATTTCGATTTGCATGGAGCTCCACGTTGCCATGGTGCTGACTCTAGCTGCAGTGTGACCTTACAGCTCCCCTCCCCATCCCCATCTGACAACATCTGAAACATCAAATTCTAAAGAGAGAATATGACAGTCAGCTCAGGGTCACTTCACAGGAACACCATCCTATCCCTTCTTGATGTGGGTGGCAGCCTGGCTTGGAAGGTGCTTTCAAAGAAAGGAAAATGACCTTAACCGACTGTCAAAATATATCTAGTACATACCTGAGGGCATGTAGGCAGAAACAGATGAGAGAAAAGCTGGCCTAAACCTGATGGAAGCCTAAACAGAACCAAGAAGGTAAGGTCCCCTCAAGTGCTTCTATTTTGTGATTTTTCCCTCTTTTGTAGCAACTGTCTTTGTACATGAAATGTAGGTCTCACAATCCTCAGACTCACACCCAGGTATGAGTGACAGCTGTATGTCCCATGGGCCTTCCTTATATCAGTAAAATTAGGGGCAATAAAACCAACAAAAGGCTAGTTTTTTCCCTGACAGCCTGGAACAGTGAGGGCCCACTGTGTGCCAGGCACTAAGCTCAGCACCAGAGACACTAGTCTGTGCCCAGAGAAGCTAGTACAATTGCAGGAAAAAAAAAAAACAGATTACCTTAAACAAATAATTATACTACCACAGTCTTTACAAAGTACAGTCAGATGATACCCCATTACCATACAATGCAGCGTCGAGCTCCAATATTAGGGTATATAAGAATCTTCTGGGTTCCAGCTCACAATGCAGATTCCTAGGTCTCACCCCCAAATACACAGAGTCAGAAACTCTGGAGTTAGAGCTCAGGAATCTGTATTTTGAGCAATTCCAGGGAAATCCTAGGAATGCCGTGTTTGAGAACCACTGTTCTCTCTCTTAGGGAAGTGTCACGGTTGAGGCCACGCCACGGCCATAGGAAACAGCAATTCCTTGTGTGCCAAGGGTTAGAGGAGGCTTCCTAAAGGCAGGGAGATGTTTGAGTTGAGTCCCAAATGCATTTGTCAAGGAAAAGAATGAAGGCAGAGGAAAAAACAAAACACCAGAAGCATGAAAATCATGGCAGGCTCTGAGGGGCAGAGAAAAGACCCCCCAAACATTTCTGGGAAGTGTGGCAAGATGGGAAGGAGGCTAGATCCTGAGTGGGAAGGGCTAATACACAAGGTTTTAAAATAAAAGGTTCAAGGGGCCCTTAAACAGTTTTTTTGACTTGTATTTTCTTTTAATATTATTTCTCCAAAATTCACTTTTCTGGCCATGGCCCCAGCCCAAGAAAGTCCTCCAGAATCTTAAAGGAACTGCTCATCAAACACAGCTGTTGAAACAAACTAGACACAGAGCCTGGAGCTGACTCCAGCTGATGCCATTCACTGGAAGGAGAACTGAAATGAATCCTGAGACCTGTCAGCACAAGGAAGGAGGAGTCCACTCCTCAAATCTTCTCTCTGAAAGCCTGGACAGACTGGGGATTGCTTTTGCCAGACTTCTCCTCGACCCAGTGCCAGCCAAGGTCCAAGAGCTGCTTTGTCTCCCTGCCAGGCAAGAGAGGCTGGTATTCAATGATTTCCCTCCCCAGGCCAGGAACATCAACCAACCTTGAACCAAACTTCAATACTGCCTGCTTCCCTCCCAGAATCTGGCATTTCCATTTCTAAAATTGTCCAAATAGCCACATGCAGTTAGGTTAAGGGCAAAACCCACACCCAGAAATGTTCTTTTTTTCCGTTGTCAATAGGGACAATTTGCTTTTAAAATAGTCACCTAAGGTGTGATTGATGGGAAATCAGTACTTGTCATTTCTGGCTCCCTAGGAAACATCATTTAGTCAAACTTAACTAAGCCTTTTATTTCCCATATTCACTGCCTCCGGAACTGGGGCCTGTCAGCCACCCATTCCAGAAACAGCAGAGAGCCCGTGTATCCTGCAGTATTTTCATAGAGCAATTCCTCCAGCCTCACAGATCAAACGTCCAGGTCTTCTCATTCTCTCTTCAGAACCAGAGAGCCCTCCCAGAGCAGCATGTCTAACTTTGTTTAGATGCCAGTGAGGACAAAGCAAGGGCTTCAGTTTCTGCTTTTCCTTTTCCACACTCCTCCGTCTACCTCCTCCATCCAGCAACACCACAGGAACCCTGGTTTCCTGAAAGAATCAAATCATCTTCTGAGGTGCCAATATTTCCCTCTCACACTTGCAGTCTGTCGGATTTTCAGGAGCTTGCCTTTAGGGCTGGCAGACCTGCAGATGCTCAAGGGCAGAGTGAACCTGCCAGGGCTCCATGAAGGGCAAGGGCTTTGAAATCAGAATGACCAGGGTTTAAATACCAACTCTCCCAGATAGTAGCATTATGCCCAAGTTTTTGCTCCAAGAGACCACCAAGGAACTAACACCGATGCAATCACATGAGGTTTTATTTAACAAGCTTAAGCTTGGGCCCAAGTATACCCAACAAAGAGGAGTAGGGACTTGGACCCAGAGCTTAGTTAAGGAAGGGTATTTATGGGTTCCTGTTACTAAAGCAGGGTGGGGATTTCTGGAACCAAAGCAGGGTGGGGGTTCTTGTTACTAAAGCAGGGTGGGGGTCCTTAGAACTAAAGTAAAGTAGGGGAAAGTTCAGCCCTTGGGCACAGGGGTCTGAGATGGCTGCCAGAGCTAAGATGGCTGTACTTATGCTAAGGTTAAACCTGAGGTGGGATGGCCTTAATTTTTCTCGGCCTCCACAACTAGCTATGTCACCTTGACCAATGTATTTTTTTGATGAAACATCAACTTTCTCACTTGTGACAGGATAACAATATTGACATCTGTCCAGTTTTAGGGTGAGAAGAAAGTAATTGTGGCAGACACTGTTGATCGTTTCTCTCAGTTTGATTGTCCCTTAATACCTTCCCACCTCAGAGGCTGAGAGAGCTTACTCCTCAATTTCCCAGTCCCCCTTCCATGAAGAGTAGGTGGCCAGAGAACACAGTTCAGAGCAGCAGAATTAAACAGAAGTCTGAAGTGGCTCTGGGAATGTTTCTGCTTTCCTCATAAAAGGGTCAGATGAGGCAGACCCTCTTTTTCCCCCTCTATATGCCTTAACCGAAGATGAGAAGTCTGGAGCAGCAGGAACTTTCTTGTGACCAAGAGAGTATCAACATCATCACCCCTGACATTGACAGAGACATCATCAACACATTGAACCGAAGCTATGTGCCCCAAATTCCAGGTTTCTCATGACATGAAAAACACAGATCCTCTTCATTTAAGGCACTGTAAGTTAAGCTTTCTGTTTCTTGCCACAAAATGCATTCCTGAGAAGCATAAGGGATATATATACACCCCAACTACCATAGTCACCCTCCCTCGAAATGGTCAGCCCGAATCTGTACCATGGGGGTTGTTCATATTTATGGTAGAATTTGGGCCCAGAATATAGATCCAGACTAACTTTCATGGCCTCTGCAATTGGCTTCTTCCTCCCATGGCCCCTTGCACATTGCTGTCAAAATCCTAATCAATGCCAGCCAAGCCAGTTGGTTATACTACCCATGTTTCAGTCTCATTCTATCCCCAAGTCTCCTCTATTCCCACCTTCCCTCATTCTTCCCTACCCCTTCCTTTTCCTTTGGCCTGCCTCAATCTTCTTCATCCTTTAATTCTTAGCTGCTGTCCTACCATCTCCCTGAAATACCTTTTCTGATGTGGTCAGCCACAGTCAGGACAGGCAAGAAAATCCAGTGGTACAAACATGGTTGCCCCATTTGGCAATGACAATGAGTATACAGGAATATGGCTACTGAAGGGAGCCCTTGGAAAGAAGGGATATAAAGTTTTAATCAGCAGTAACAAAAGATAGACCTGTAAGAAAAGACAGGGCAGTTGCAAAGCAGCCCTCAGGGCTGGACTTCAGCTCCTGTAGAAATAAAAATAAAAGAACTGGAGAGCTAAGGTCACCCAGGGACTACCCTTGACGTGGCAAGAAGAGGCATCTAGGGAGTACAGGAGACAAAGGCAGCAAGCACAGTGCAGCCCATGTAGGGTCCCCAGAAGCTCTGCAAGGTTCCTGACCCAAAAAAAGCGGGGCATGGAATTGAAAATCCAAGGCTTTGGAAGACTTCTCTCCTGCCACACCCCCTCAGTACAAGAAGGGGCGGTGGATCACCACAAGGTTTACCAGATAAACACTGAACAAAGGATGAGCTATATGGCCCTTCCAGCAGAGTACTAGCTAGGAGTTTATCAGCAGCTGCCATCAAGCCCCCATTGTATTCTTTTTTTTTTTTTAAATAAGATTTTAATTCTTTTTTTTTTTTTAATAAGATTTTATTTATTTATTTGGCAGAAAGAGAGAGAAAGAGAACACAAGCTCGTGACATGGAGCTCAATTCCAGGACTCTGGAATCATGACTTGAGCCAAAGGCAGACACTTAACCAATTGAGCCACCCAGGTACCCCACCCCTATTGTGTTCTTCTTGGGTAAACTGTGACACCTGCTGGTTTATAATGGAGAAAACCCAGGCTTCTAGAATCTGGTAAAATAAAAAAATAAATAAATTTAAAAAACCTTTCCCATGCTAGTACAGGACACATGGCTCCCAAACAGACTAGGTTCTTTGCTAGGGAGATATTGGACATCTTAGAGTTTCTGTGGCCCCATGAAGGCTCAGCTTCCTATGGCCACAGTTGTTTTAGCGTCCTGAAAGGACAATGGCAGTAACCAGAAGGTGAGCCACCATGATAAGAAAGTGTTACCAGGGAGACTAAGCACAGAGAGACTTGATTTTCAGTTTTGGCTCTGCCTCTTCATGGCCTCAGGACACTAAGCAAATCATTTCTGTCCTGTTTCTATTGTTCTTTTCAAAGACATTATCTTTATTATACCTACCTTCCAGTTTTGTGCATAAGGAATCAAATCATGTGCTTATTAATACCACGAATGTGTTTCATAAGCAGTACTCAAACATCTGCCCAGTGCTAACTACCGTATGTGTAGAGATACACACACACATACATGTACATACACAGAAGCACATATATGCCCAATACACAGAACTGGTGATACACAAATGAGCCAACCACAATTATAGTCCAGGAAGAGGGACAGACATGCAATCCAGACAATCCTGTTCTCTTTGCCTGAAATTCTTCACAGCCTCTCTTTTCAAGTCCCAGCTGGCATGTTACCCCATGTGAGATGCCTTCCATGCCCATTCCTATCAAGCCACATCCTCTGCAACACTCTCGGAGTGAGCCCTGTCATTCCTTCGGAGCAAGAGCCTGGAATCAGGCAACTATGGGTTCAAATACCCCCTTCCCACAGTAGCTTTGGAAACTCGGATGAATTACCTAGAATCATCAAGCCTTGGCATCCTTTTCTGTAAAATATGAGTGGTAACGCCTGTTCCCCAGGGTTTTATTTGCACTCAAACTGGCACGTGGAAAGTACTCAGAAAAGTACCTGACAAATAGTGAGTTCTCAACAATGTTAGTTTTTACTTTCATTTATAGGATTTTTAGTTTAATGTCCATCCCTCCCACCAGACAATTAGCCAAGGCCTGATCAGCTTTGTTCATGCCATGTTTCCTGTATCTACCACAGTACCTCAAAAACTGAGCTTTTTCTTCTAGAAAATACAAAGAATAACTCATTCCCGGGGACAGTGTAGAGATCAATGGCAGTAAGACTACCAGTGAGCAGGAGTCAGCATGAAGACTAGGACACAAGGATGTATTCAGTTGATATTATCCTTAATACAAGTGAAGTAAATACGATGGTCAGAAGTATAATAGGAAACATAATTAATTTTACCTAGGAATAGGGAAGGATGCCTGGGCAAGGTTTTAAGGGATGGAAGAAGGAGTTAGCCAAACAATCGGTGCTCAGTTGCTCAGTTGTGGATAGAGACAGATGCCAGGCCCTGCCCTTCAGGAACTCACGATCCCATATAAAAAGATAGCTTCCCCCCAGCCCCTGCCCAGCCCAGGTCCTTTAGATGCACAAAAAAGATGCCTGATCCAAAAGCCTGTGCAGAGAAGTCTTCTGGAAGGTGACCCACAGTAGAGCTGTTCAGACAGAGAAGGGTTAAGCAGCCTAGAAACCAGAAGAAAGTTTCATTCTGCAAACCAGCAGGAGACAGTGAATGCTGGGGAAGAGCAAAGAATTCAGGCTTTGGCTCTCTGGGCCCAATTGGAGAGAGAAAGTCAGGAGGCAGGTAACGAAGAGCCAGGTAATAAAACTATGCTAAGAAGATGTTGGACTTTATTCAGTAAACTGTGGGAGTAGTTGAAAGATTCCAAAAGCAGGAAAGTGATATGCTCACAGTTACATTTTAGATAGGTTATTCTAAAAGGAAGTCAGGCAGCAGCAGGGAGATTAGTCAAGAGGCTTTTGGGAGAATCCTGACAGGCAACGTTGATGGCTTGCCTTAAAAAAGTAGACATAATGAGAGGCCTGAGTGATTTAAAAATAGAATTAGGATGTACAATCAACTGGACTTACAGAGTTGATGTGGGGAAGCAAAAAAAAAAAAGAAAAGAAAAAAGCAAATGATCCAGAATTTGACTTGCGTGACCAGGTGGATTATGGAGCCATTCACTGATTCAACGATAACAAGAAAAACAGCAAGTCTGCAACAGCAAAAGGGCCAGCACCGTTTTGTACATATTTCATTTGGGATTTCTAAGGAGCCAATAACAATCCTTCTCTTTGATGTTACATAACATCATTCCCTCATGCGCCAGCCACCTGCAGACTTATATAAGCAGCCCCATCTTGGTCTTTCAGCTCCTACCAGCTCACATGTGAAATGAGAACCATCATGGGGCCTCCTTCAAAGCTTAAGTCACGTGGTCAAGCTGCCTACCTTCCCTGGCTTCTCCCTGGCCCACAAGCCCCTCCAGGAGTGGGGGGGGTGGGACAGAGACAAACCAGGCAACCAAGTCTCCAGTCGGCAGCTTCAGGAATGAAGCTGAAATTCAGAGCAGAATTGGAGCCAGCAGTACCCACTTTGAGAGTCATAAACACAGAGTTTGTGAAAGCGCTGCATGGAGAACAGCCAAACTGCCCCAGGAAAATTAGGCAGGGTAAGGGGCTGGGCCCAGATGGAAACCTGAATGTAAGGACCATCAAGAAAACCATTAAGAGAACAGCAAGGCAGAGGGAGAAGGGCTGACAAAGGAGAAAGGGCCAGAGTGCAGAGGAAGAAAATCACAATAAACTCAAGGGAGGAGGGATCTGAACACACAGTAGTCAGAGACATCCAGTGCCACAGAGAAATCAGTACTGAAATCTAAACTCAGGGCTGATGGGGGCTTGGGTAGTTTTGGGGGCCTGGGAGCAGTTGAAGATGGAGGAAGTAGAAAAGCTATTTTGTGAAGACAACTCTTTCAAGAAATTTGTAAAAAAAAAAAAAAAAATTCAGAAGCCAAAACTAGTAAAGTGTAGAAAGTATTTTTGTTTTTTATTTTGGACATTAGTGTTTGTGGCAAGGCAGCATGTAGTGAACATCACGTACCATAGCCCAGCTTCTAAAGCCAGACTTGAGTTCAAGTGCCAGCTCTACACAGAAGCTGGGCACATCCCTCAACTCTTCAGGATCCCATCTGCTCATTCACAAGATGGGGTTAATAACAATACTAACTACACAGAGTCCTAGTTAATAGCTACAAGGTGTCAAGTGCTTACATGGTGCCTGAACCATTAGAAACAATAAAAGTCAGTCCTTTCTGTTGATATTCCTATTTAATAATAGAAAAAGCCATTAAAAGGAGACCCTGAAGATACAGGAAAGGTAAGGAATTAGTGATGTAGTGAAGTTGCTAAAGAGGCAGAAGGAGATGGAGCAGAGCGCCAAGAGAGAGGTGGCCTTAGACAGGAGGAGACAGACAGGCTGCCCTGCTTGTATTCACTGAGCCAGAGGAAGTCACAGGGTTCAGATTCCAATGTGTTACTCTTAAGGAAAAAGGAGAAGAGAGAGTTGAGAGAGCCTCTCTTCGTCATGCTCTGTGAAATACAAAACAAGGTCATCTGGTGGAGAATGAAGGAAGAAGTGGGGAGAGAGGCAGAGGTTGTTGTCAGAGACAAGGGTTGGGACAGTCTGCTGTCCCACCTTCCCGTGGACAGTGGAGGCACGGTTCTGGAGAGGGCTCCAAGATTGCCCGAAGCACTAATGCAACCACTTCCTCAGCAATCTCAACAGACTGTCGGGACAGTAGAGAGGACTACTGGTTGGACTGCTCCACGGTCAAGACTTGGAGAGTCTGACAGAAAGTGAGGGAGACAAGGACACCAAGTAGTGTAGCAGTAGACAGAGAGTCCAGGTTGGAAGGGAGAGGATGTAAAGCCAGGAGAGGAAGAAGGTGAAACCACCAGAGGAACTGATGTCTCCTCCTGTAGGCACAAGGAAGTAAGAAAATGGAAGATGGAAGGAAAGAAGCTAGTGGCCAGAGAAGTAATACATACATACAAACATACATAAAGGTTTAATAGATTAAGAAGGGCCACAGACTCATTGCTATTTCTCCCACTGAGTGGAAGAGTCTAATTTCCCTCCACTTGAATCTGACTGGGCATCATGCTTAGCTTGACCAATAGGATCTGGGCTTCACAGGCTGGGTCCTGAGAATCATTTTAGCTTCCTTCCACCCAGAACTCTCGGAAGCCTTGCTGTTCAAGTCCTGAGCATCCTGATAAGCAGTCCAGCTCTCCTGAGGTCCCCATCCTGGGGAGACCACAGGGAGATGCCACAGAAAGGGATCCTGGGATTACAAGGAGAGGGAGATGCCTGGCCAGCCCTCGGCCACGTCAGGCCCAGTTATTCAAATTACCGAACTGAGGGCCCAGACACCATGGAACAAAGACTATCTGTTCTTGAGGACTCTGACCACCATGCCAATTCAGGAGAATAAGTGATGGTTGGGACTTGGGGTGGTTTATCATGCAGCACTGAACAACCAGAGCAACTGGAGTCAAGCTATCTGAGATGGTACAGTCTGGGCTGAAGACAAGACCCAGCAAATGGCTGTGATGACCTGGTGGCCGAAGCAGAGAGACTAACTGGTACCAAGAGGTCACATCAGAAAAAAGGCCACCCTCACCGTGGACACAGAGGAAGCTAGATCAGAGAGAGGGGACCAGGTAGGACTTCTCAGAATATGTAAAACCCACAAGAGAATAGTTTTATTCTCAAGTACCATAGAAACATCTATTTTTATTTGAACACACTTATTAAGTATCAGTCTAAGTGTTCACGCAAACTGGTCCCAAGGAACATACTGTGTTTAAATTTAGAGTGTATGATGTTGCCCTAGGTGATCACTCCATAAACGTGAAAGGATACGTTCATTTCTTTAAAATGGTGTTCTTAAATATAGATGTTGTATTACTCAATGATTACACCACCTCCCCCTCAACTCCCATGTGTTGCCATATATAGTCCTGTTTCTCTCTTCTGTGATGTTAAACATTCAACAAGTCTATAAAGAGCACCTGCTAGGTGCCAGGCTCAGTGTTAGGAGCTGGACTTGGGTTTTTACTAGTCAAGTCCTGTCCGTGTTGGGGAACTGTAATGGAGAGGTTTATCAATCACTTAATACAGGCCAGGCCCTACACTGAGCCCTCCACAAGCCTCATCCTATTCCAACAATAATAGGTGGGTTCTGCTTCCAGTGGGGTTCAATCAGAGAAACAAAACACTATAAATATAGAAGGATTTGTTACAGGGGTTTGACTTGATACAATTGGGATCCGGCTGTCCTCCCTTCAGATGTTGGAGCTGGAAGTCATTATAGGAGGCAGTCAGCAAGGGAAGAGGGATGTGAAGTGGGCAGAGATCACAAAGATGGGCTGAAATCAAGTCATGAATTGAATGTTTCATGGTATGAGTGTTCTGCAGAAGCCAGGCCTTGTCCTGAAGCTTAATAGACATACCAGCCAGGAAGTCAGAGCAGCTG
Source organism: Neogale vison (assembly GCF_020171115.1). Classification (NCBI taxonomy): domain Eukaryota; kingdom Metazoa; phylum Chordata; class Mammalia; order Carnivora; family Mustelidae; genus Neogale; species Neogale vison. Next base: position 136,919,365 of record NC_058097.1, read on the forward strand.
AGGGAGGATCTGAGGAGAGGAAAAGTCACTGCAGGTCTGGCTGCTACCTCCCGCCAACCAGGTGAGCAGATAAACAAGGATGTGTGTCAACTACCAAATGACGATTGCTTCCCCTGCACTTGGCAAATCTCCCACTGGCATCTCTGTTGAGGCCACTCAAACCAGAAACATACCAGAAAGGGAATTCTAGGTTACAGAGCCACCACAGAAACTATTCAAACCACAGTAACCAGGAGGCACTGTCATCACTGACATTTTAATGAAGACAGAAACAGAGGCTCCGTTCTCAGAAACCAATGCTCTGGGTCGACAGACTTGGACCAGCTTGCTGCCAAAGCCTGAGCTTTGAGCCATCGCACACAATATTCTTGGCTTCTGTTTCAGGAAAGTTCACAACAGGGGCGACAATAAAACACGTAGGTCTCCTTAAGCCCCGGTTGGCCCACATGTGGGCCCAAGATGTAGGGCTTTGTCAGAGGCCTAAATAAGAGGTGGGAGACCAGACAAATATATTGGCTACAAAATACAAAAAGGAAATTCATAATCCAAATGAATATGCACTCGATACTAATTATGTCAACACATCTTCGACTCATCTACAACTTACATGAAATTTTAAGTAAGTTTTTTATCATGCAAGATTTAGATGAATATTGTCTTTGACAAGAGACGAACGCTCCAAAACTAAGATGCCCGAGGCCTACCAATTTCTTCTAGACAGAGGAAATTTAGGGAGGCAAAAGGGAACTGATGTTGTTAAAACCCATTGTGGAGACCACATTTGGAGCAGACACCGCAGGCCTGCCTTATTTAGCAACTTGGAATTGCAGATATGGAGCAAAAAGGAACAACACTTACCTGATAGTCACCAGGGTTTTATACAAAATGAAGAAAAAATGGGCAGCCTTGGTCTTGGCACACTGCCCACCTTGCTGATATGTTGGGAGCATTTTAAACCTATCACTGTGGGTGGTTGAACGAGTACAGAAACCAGAACCGTAGAGATTGAATTTTAGCAGCAGACTGAATTGCACTCAACAAGACGTTTGCCTCTCCACCTGTTCCCTTCATCCTCTAAGCTCAGGCTGCGGGATGCCTAATCACAGAAGGCAGCCTTCTAGCAAATTCAATTAACCAGAGAGAGCTTTGCGTGGGTTAATGGGTAAGAGAAATGGGAAGAGACAGGACTGCACAGAAATGCCCATGGGCAGTGTGGAAAGGACTCTGGGCTCAGCCAGCCAAAGCTCATCCTTCTCAGGGAACCTGTTCCTCCCCCAGGTGTAGCAGCTCCACATGCAAGGTTGGGAGACAAAGGGGATGAGGGAGACAGAATTGAACTCTTCTGGTTCATTTCCTGCCTCTGTAAGACCTCAGCTCCATGACCAATCACAAGCACTAGCATCCTGATCTTTGAGGATATGTGACATCTGTTCTGAATACTTAAATGGGGGTAAAGGATAGCTGGCATGGACTGAGCATTTACCACGTATCAGGCCTTGTGCTAAGCCAGTTTCCCTTCCATCTTCCCAGCACTTGCTCTTAACCACAATGATAAACTGACCTCATGGCTTTCCCAACCCAAGGGCAGCCCACTTGAGTTTAAACTCCTGCATAAGGAGGGAGCTATACTTCCTGCTCCTCCCTTCTAGATGCCCATGTTCTAAGACATGATGATATATGACTGCCTGACCTGCCTCTGGAGTATACAATCTCATCCCTCCTACTGGGTCTAAAATGCTAGGTCTCTTTCTCTTGAGTCTTCCAACAAGGCTTAGTTTTTAATCTCGAACTGTATTTAATTATAACACATAATAAAGAGACAGCATTGGTGAAGAGTGTGGTCTTTGGAGCCAGACAGCCAGAGTTTGAATTCCAGCCTTCACATTTATGGTCTTATATGTATGGGCTTGCAGATTTGCTTAAAATCTGTCACCCTCTGCTTTCTAATCGTTAAGATGGGTAGAATAGTGCCTACCTCACCTAAGATGTTGTGAGGAATAACATACACATAAATTTACATGCTTCACATGTGCCACATAATCCATACTCAATAAATATCGACACCTAGCTATAGTAGAAATTGCTAATAAATGTGCAGGGTAATGAGTAAGACATTAGCCCACCCTTAGTAGCTCACAGTTCACTTGAGGAAGCAGGCATTAAACTAAATAATCATAATACAATAGGAGTACAGAAGTCCAGAAACAGTGGTCCACAACCTTCTTTCTGTCCTCAAACTCCTGAAGAACAAAATGAATTCCCATGAGAAGCAATAGCTCACTCTGGAAGGAGCACATCCTACCAGGATGGAGGGATGGGAAGCCACCCTGGATTCCATTTCCCCACTTTCCAACCAGCCCAAATTACCCGAGCAGCTCTGATGACATGCAGATTATAGTCCATTGTCCCTTTCAACACATACTTGTTAAACACAAATGTGCAAGGTCCTGTTTTAGGCAGTGCATAGTGTTTGCAAGCAGCAGAGAGACAATATTGAACCCGAAATTGCAAGTTTGCCAAACATCGACAAGCAGAGATGTTGGTGCTGAGAATTTTAAAACTTCCTGAAGAACAGGAGACCAAGGTTTGAGGAGTAGTTAGTTCAGAGAAGGAAGTGAGAAGCCTTAAAAGCATGTTTGTCAAAATAAAGAGACTTCACCCCAAATTATAATCCATACTATCCTTAAATGCATGTGTATAAACAGATGCAGAATCCCTTAGGACGTAGAATGAGGACAGAATTCTATCTCCTTCCTAATAGTCTGAAACTATCTCATCAATATAACGAACAGTAAAAATCCTAAAGGATATGGTTATCATTTGTAGCTTTTAAATAAGGAAAGAGAAAATAGCAAATAGTTAAAATAGGTGGGACTATAACTGGAAACACAGTTGTGTATAATTTAAACCATGAATAAGAACACGAAACCTACATGTAAGCCAATATATGTACTCTATCTCGAATCGCTTCCTCTCTGCCCCTAGAATTTCTCTGATGGTTGACAACGAAGGCTCTTATCTCACGAATTATCAAATCAAAGGCCATTATATATTCACTCTTGATACAGCAAACCAATAAACTAATTAAATAAAGCTGCCGTCTTTCTTGTCCTCCTAGAACTAACCTTCCTGCTTCGAGCAGGCCACTGCTGTTTAGATTCCAGTCATGTCTTTGTGGCTGTCTCTGCTGTCTCCCCAGAAATGCCGTCTGGGCATCCACAACCTCCCTCACAGTCTGGGAGATTAATGGACCTATTGCAGCACAGGTCAGAGGCAGCCAGGCAGGGAGGCTCTTCACGGTCCCTGAGTTCCTTAGAAAGGGAGTGAGGAAGAGTTTAAATAGAAAAGTCTACAAATAAATTTGAATTAGACAAAAATGGGAGCTGAATATAAAAAGGAACAATTTTTTTTTAACTCAAGCAGAACTGACATACAGTATTACATTAGTTTCAGGTTACAATATAGTGATTCCACAATGCTTTACGTTACTCAGTGCTCATCACGGTAAGCATGCTATTAACCCCCTTTCCTATTTCACCCATCCCCTAACCACCTCCCCTCTTACAACCATCAGTTTGTTTTGTATAGGTGAGAGTCTTTTTTTATCTGTCTTGTTTGTTTCTTAAATTCCACAGAGGAGTGAAATCATATGGTATTTTTCTTTCCAAAGAAGCAATCTTGATACTGTGAGGACTGGGTGACAAAGTTTCTAAGACAATGACAGTACCTCCCATCCTCACAGACTGACATTTAGGAGGATCAAGGCCACCAGCAGGAGAAGCAATGTCAGCAGAAGCAGCCAGCAGGAAGAGTTTTTGAATCATGCAGAGCTCAGCTGAAGACCCAGCTTTACCACTTAATAACTATGTGATCTCAGACAGGTAACGTAAGGCTGGGTTTTACATCCAAAAAGGGAAGATGATTATTTAACTCATAGGTGGTGGTAAGGATTAGCAACTGTTTATTCAAGCCAAAGATCTCGAATCAAAAAGCCCAACTTAAACTATTTTAAACTTAAAAAAAAAAAGTCAGTATGGTGTAACTAGGGAGTCTGGAAGCCCAAGGGAAAAACACATCTCGGAGACTCAGACGCTGTCCAGACTGTTTTCTCCTGTGTGGCAAGCCCATCCTGGCTGACTGCAGATGGCCCTCCTTCAGGCAGCGGGGAGAGGGGAGGAGGACAAAAGGCCACGGGCTAATCATCTGGAAGCAGAGAGGTAAAGCCTCTCATGCCCGCAGCACAGCGGCCAGGGGCTGGGGTTCCAGGAGGAGCTAAGCCCGGAGTCACTAAGACCCTGCAGGTTAGGGGATGAGATTTCTGGATTCCAGTCAGCCTAACCCACCGAGTACTTGACCCTCTCAGTCTTCCCTCATTTGGAAAGTAGAACTATCATCCTACAGAGATAAGCAGAGCACACTGAGAAATAATATCCCCCTTGGCACTCCAGACTACTCAGTAAACATGAGGACAATCATGGGGCAGGATTTCCATGATCGTAATCACCATCTAGTAACCAAACAGGCTAAAAGGTAGACGCCTTTTGTCCTCAGCCATTCTTTTATGCACATATTCATCATTTCATTCGTTTATCCATCCATCCCTCGTGGAGCATTTACTATTTACTACGTGTCAGACGCCGCTCTGCACTGTGCACTTCACGTGAGCTCTAACATTTAGCCCTCAGGGTAACATTAGAAAGCACGGTTGTCAACCCTGCTGCACAGTATAAAAACAGAGGCTCAGACTGGTGAAGTAACTTGCCTAATATGTCACAGAAGTGGAACGCAAGTCAAGTCAAAGGCCAATCTCTTAAATGCTGGGCTACTAGTTGGTTCACAAACACAACAGAAGATCAGGGGGAAAGAGTGATGAATTCTGTCCAGGGCAGCCTTGAAGGCCAAGTCAGAATCTCCCTGGCAGGGAAGACAGAAAAGGGCACCTGAGGCACAGGGCAGATGGTGTGCAAAGACCCTGTGTGCGGTCAATGTCCTTTGTTTCTAGTCAACATCCAGCAGGTCCTACTAATTCAAACTACTAGAAAGGACAGCTTGAACTAGCCAAAGATCCAAACGATGTTCACTTATTAAAAAAAAGTAAATGCAGGTTTATTACATTTCCTATGCTTACAAACACAAAATTTGCAAAAGAAAAAAACTTATTAAGAGGTTGACCTGTTCAGTGTAGCACCAACTATCCTGGGCCACACAAACACAGTGGACAGACCCCAGCCTTCCCTGAACCATTTTATCAGGCAGCATACCACCTTTCTCTTTTTGAAATTCTTACAACTGACTTTCCCAGCCTAACTATCTGTTAATTGGCTACTGAAGACCTATGTAAGACATCATCCATTTCAGATATTTAGTGACAATGGAACTCACTTATGTGGAGTTTCTACCTCCAAGGGACAAATACTGTCTTTGGAAAAAAAAAAAAAAAAAAACAGGGAAGGTTTAAGTAGTCATGGGAAGTAAAACACAAAGACTGAGTTTCTATTTCCTGTGATAAACGGCTTCTCCCCATACCCTGAAAGTACCACTTCATTCCCGAGTTTATCAAATAGGAAACTAACGCCAGCATCATACATTCCTCAGACTTCATTCTCTCTCCCTTCCCCTTCATGGAATCCCCTGCTCTGGGAGTCTTGCCTCCTTCCTATCTTTGCCCCTGCCCCGGCTCACCGTTCCCTCTGTCACTGAATCAACTCAGGATTCATCCCCTCTCCCCTCCCTGCCTCTGGGCTCGCTCCCTCCTACCCATGCCCTGGAGTGAGCTGTTTAATACCGGGTGCTGTCAATCATCTCACATCACTGGCACGACTGGTCAGGCCAGGCAAGGTGAACCAGAATCCTTCCCCAGAACATAGATGCCAACAATTTAAATTCCTCCTCACGTCTTCTGCCCCGTGGGGAGGCTGCAGCCAAGAGGTGAGGAGAAGGCCACCATTCGAAAAGAAGGAGAAGAGAAGTAGATGAGCCACGGGGAGTCCTGACAATGCCAAATCCTTGGTTCTCAGCCCTAATCTGATTCTTTTTGGTTACCCCTATAGCAGTATCAACCACAAAAGCCAGCAAAATACTTTTTTGCTTAAAAACAAAAACACTGCTTGTATCATCCCTGGATCTTCACTAAGTCCTCATTACTTTGAGGGTGAAGTTCAAGCTTGGAAGCCAGCAAGCTATGACCCTCATAGCAAAACGTTTCGGGTTTTTGTTTTGTTTTTTTTTTAAAGATTTCATTTATTTATTTGACAGAGAGAGAGAGCTCACAAGTAGGCAGAGAGGCAGGCAGAGAGAGGGGGAAGCAGGCTTCCCGCCAAGCAGAGAGCCCGATGCGGAGCTTGATCCCAGGACCCTGAGATCATGACCTGAGCTAGGCAGAGGCTTTAACCCACTGAGCCACCCAGGCGCCCCACAAACCGTTTTATCTCCCACATCCAGACTTATCTCCACAGCCTCCCTCACCACGCTCTAAGTTCAGAGCTGCATTCATCCTAAGCTCTGTTTTGCTGTGGCAATTCGGGTCACTATTGTTTTTGGTGCCCAGATTTCACCATACGCTTTTGGTGCTAGACCTCTGCACTTCACATGACCATACTTTGATCTGCTGAGCTTAATTCTATCCATCCTTCCAAAGGTTCATCCATCCTAACCAAACCCCTTCTCTTGGCACCCTTAGCCTCTAAACATAGCACCACTGTGGCAAAATAAACACACTGTTTCACAAAAAGATTTGCTTTCTTGCCTTCTCCTATTCAGTCAAAGTAGGGAAGGACTGTTTCTTTCTCCTCCCTAAAGAACACAGTGTTGCTCTATAAACTGCCCCCTCCCCAACCCAAACAAAGAGGACAAGAAGCAACTGAAGAAAGAGGTAAACTACACCAGAAGGGTAGGTGGCAGTTTGAGTCAGCAAGGGAACCTACACACACAGGTCTTGGGCAGCTGCAAGAGGAGCAGATCTCCCCCCATGCCCACCAGAATCTCAGAAGTCCACGTAGAAACCCTAATGGGGTAGAGTCAAGTGTACCATCCAAATGGTCTCAACACACTGCTCTCTCAAGGTTGCATCTTAAAACAGCTGTGGGAGCATAACAAATAACATGGAGAACATGGGGAGATGGAGAGGAAAAGGGAGTTGAGGAAAATTGGAAAGGGAGATGAACCATGAGAGACTATGGACTCTGAAAAACAACCTGAGGGTTTTGAAGGGGCAGGGGGTGGGAGGCTGGGGAGCCAGGTGGTGGGTATTATGGAGGGCACGTATTGCATGGAGCACTGGGTGTGGTGCATAAACAATGAATTCTGTTACACTGAAAAGAAATAAGTAAAAAAAAATTATGATTCCTTTTAGACTAACAAAAAAAAAAAAAAAAAAAAGCTGTGGGAACAGGAAGGAATACACATTCTAAGGACAGGGGACAAGGTAAGGCACCCCCAGTGGCCCAGACCCAGCTCTTGGGTCAACTGGTGAGAACATCCACTCAGTGACACCTGCAATATTCCACTCCCTGTAACTGGCTCTTACCATCCTATATGTTCCCTTCTTCCACAGTGTGCCCTGAGGGGTCAAAGGGCCTTACAGCTTGGAGGTAGCTCATCCGGGGACTATCTAGCTGCACTATCCCGGTGGAACATTCGATTGCCAGTTCCAGTAGGTAACACCTCTCCCAGGGCAGCATGGGGCCTGCTGTTCTCAGCAGCACAGCATGTTGATCCCCGCTGAGAGTTTGGGCAGTGGCTGTTTCCTGTGATCCCTACAGCTAGGTGGTGCTGGGGACCTCAGCAGGGTCCCCAGTGAGGCAAATGGGGCAACAGAACCAACAGGTTAGCCATTAAAATGTATTAAAATGTATTAAAGCCTGGGAAAGTACTTTGGCTGGCCCGGCCAAGGTGGCTTTGTTAATAATGTAACCTGCATATACAGATACAAAATTTTAACTGTGTTGCTTGTGGATTACAGACACAATGGAATTTACACATCACATGCTGTTCTTTGGTCATTTTTTCTATTATGACCTTTAAAGTGTGACCCCCCCCCCCAATCACTGTCCATCCAACAAGGGTACCCACACATGGTATTCAGTTTCTCTAATCTTCTCATGGCTACAGCCTGGTTGTGTGGCAACAGAAAAAAGCTTAGGTCAGACATGGTGTCTACGCAAGCCAAGGTGTATGTAGAACACTTGAAAGAATGAATTGAATTTCATCAATTTTCCAATCCTTTACCAATTGGGAACTCCTGTGGATAGCCTCCGAATTCCTAGGCAATTGCACTGGGCATTGTTTAGAACACATACGGCATGCTATGAGCATATTAACTGGCATCCTTGGAACACCTGGGTGGCTCAGTTGTTAAGTGTCTGCCTTCGGCTCAGGTCATGATCCCAGGGTCCTGGGACTGAGCCCCACATCAGGCTCCCTGCTTAGTGGGGAGCCTGCTTCTCCCTCTCCCACTCCCCCTGCTTCTGTTCCCTCTCTCATGTGTCTCTGTCAAATAAATAAATAAAATCTTAAAAAATAAAAAACAAAACTGGCATCCTTGGCAATATACCATCGCACCCAGGAGCTACAGGGGTCACCATTTTTACGCTCCCAATCTGCTCTATCTACAGAAAGGCCAGCTGCTAGGGCTCATCCCCAGCCTAGGGTGATCAGCTTCCTGATTGTCAGAGAGCATCAGTGCCTATGGCACTAGAAAACAGGGAGCATTGCCTCAGGCTCTTGCAGGTGAATTTGGTTTTTGTTGTTTGAGCATATTATGCCCACAAGGTCTTTTTTTTTTTTTTTAAGATTTTATTTATTTGACAGAGAGATCACAAGTAAGCAGAGAGGCAGGTTGGGGGCGGGGGAAGCAGGCTGGCTCCCCGCCAAGCAGAGAGCCCTATGCAGCTCAATCCCAGGACCCTGGGATCATGATGTGAGCTAAAGGCAGAGGCTTTAACCTGCTGAGCCACAGGCTCCCCACAAGCCACCCCTTGGCTTTTTCCATTGTTCATGCCAGTAGGGTTAATCTCTTTAAAATAGCCCAACCATCAGTGCAAAAAGGAAGGGGAGTTCCTACCCGATTATGCTGTTTCTTCAGGAAAGGCTTTACCTGGAGAATACAGTATATACTGTTAGGAGCTGTTGTTGCTCTACCGCAGTGTTATTTGGTCTCTGCCCTTCTAGAGCCTGAACCAAAATCCTAGGAGTAGCCTCTCCTTCTGTTGATGATCACAGTGCCCAAAGCATACCTTCTGGAGTCACAGAGACATTTAATTCAAACGAGAGCCCTGACTGATAGATTTTTCAAAGCTTTAGTTTACTTCAACGTATTTTTCCCTTCTTAAAGGCAACTTGATGCTCTGATCCCCAGTACCACATATTTTTTCTTTACCAGTTATCAGTGACAAAGGCGGGATGGAAAACAAGAATCCTCCAAAATCCCCCAAATTCCCCCAAAACCCCCTACAAAGGCGATACCTCTTTCATGATTTTAGGGGTATAGCTGCATGGATGGGGCACTACTGTGTTCGATATGGGTCATCCACAGTCCTCTCCCATGAGCCAACCAGCACTTGTACTGGCCTTACCAAGCCGCTGAAAGCACCAGGTGCAGGGCATAACACCCCCCATTCAGTGAGGATCTGAAAGTTTCTCCTGTTTCCTTATGCTCCCCTCACACCCAAGAAATGTATGTTGTTTGACAGTTCCCACTCTTCCTAGGAGTGGCAGATGTACTGGTTCCCAGCTTGTGTTCCCCTCAGCACTGGCTTAACTACTTGATCCCCAAGCACAAATTCACCAACAGATGTTTACGAGTTTGACCTTGTAAAGTATCTGTGCCTGATATGTTAGAGAGCTTCATATTCTTGTGAGAACACTCAATTTTCAGTTTCAAAGGACCACTTGGACCATAACCAACTGCCTTTTGTACCATCAGTGGCACTAAGGGACTAGAAAACTTTTGAGGGTTATCATGTATTAGAGCCTATTTGGCTCCAGGATCCACCAGAACCCTCACCTTGTTTATTTCTGGGGCACCAGTGCTCGTTTCGGCAGCATATATACTAAAATTGGAACGATATTTCTGGGGCACCAGTCAATAGTGAGCTCCACATGATACCCTGATTACCCCCAATGGGCCTTACCTGGTGATGACCTTGGCCTGCATCCTATACCTGGGGAATGGGAGGCAACCCTCTCCACATAGCACCTAAGGCGTCTAAGGAGGTAGGTGGCTTATCAGTGATAGAAGGGGCAGGTGGGGTAGATTGGGCAGGTTTAAAGGCTTCCACAGGCCAACAAATGTAGTACTGGGTTACTGGTTTTACTTTTTAGGTAGGTCTCAGTAACAAGGGGGTCAAACCACTTCTGAGTTACTTTTACTACCTTTATAGCCAATTGGGATAGCCATTTGGCTTTTTTAGTTTCCTCTTTGCCTCTGATCTTTCTCACAGCTGGTACCAGTTGCTGGTATTTGTCAGTTCCCACCCGCCCCAGACCAGTAGTAGATACCTGCCACCCCCACATCATACATGTCTGTCCCACAACCGGGCTCAGCAAGGACACTGTTCAGTACCAGATGCTTGGGGCATCCCTGCAGTCCATGTGGCTCCATCATGCCTTCAAAGACAGGGATGCAGATGGCCTGGGTCATTCCCAGCTCCCTAAGGATTTGTTGTACCTCCTCTATGGATTTCGCGGGTCCCACATGACCAGGGAGATAGCCCTGACCAGCCAAGCCTACCTACAGCCTAGAATAATCCATCTACGAGAGTAAGTACCCGAACCCCACAACCCAAGACCACGCAGGCATTACCAGAGGGCCGGTGTGTGGTGATGAAGCTCATTTTCTCTCTCTCCTGCCCAGAGAAAGGCCACCTCTCCCTATCCCCATGGAGGCACTAGCCGGGCCTGGACACTCACCCTGGCTTCTTGCTGGGATTTGGCAGCGACACCAGTAAGCTCAGTGGGAACACAGTCGCTCGTGGTGAGTACTTCCGGAGTTGGGGGCTCCCCTGCGGGCCCGAGTGCCCGTCCGTGTGTTTTTGTTGTCCTTTGTATCCGGGGTGAGACAACATGGGCCATTTCCCCCGCTTCACTATCACAAAGTACTCGCTCATTCTCCTCAATCCCCCAGGGATCCCTGCTCCGGGCAGCTCACTTGAGCTCCAGCCAGTGGGCAGTTCACTGAGTGGACAGCTCACTCAGCCCAGACCGGCGCGCTCCCAGCCTCCGGAAACCACACGCAACCTTCTTCCACGGACGGCCCTGCTCTCCCGGCTCACCTGCCCCCGCAGAGCCCGCCGAGAGGTGAACACCGGCATGGGCTTCTCCAGCCTCCGCTCGCCCGGCTCTCGAACCCGAGCTCCAGCCTCCAGCGGGGCCCAGAAAGCCAGTGGAGCTGCCCCAGGCGAGGCCCCCAAGTGAGGCCCTGCAGCGCATGCGCGCGCACACCCACCTGCACGGCCGCCACGTGCTTCCGTGGTCAGCGGCTGCGCACAGTGCATGTCCGGGATCCCACGAGCGTGTTCAGCCCGCTGGCGTTTTCGGGCGGGCACGTGACGGGCCGCAGTGCCCAGCGTCCAGGCCGCCGCTCCCCACACAGAGGTAGAGGGCCAGCTAGGGTGTCCCCCCGCAGATGCCTCTTCCCCAAGACTCCTTTCTTCCCGCCGGCGGGCTCACCCGCGGTTGGTTGCAAACCAGTCCCGCACACCGAGGGCAAGGACGGGCTAAAGGGAGAGGCAGGCCGCTCCAGCTCCGCGGTGGCAGGTTTCCTGATTGAGGAATTTACCAGACTGGTCTTGGCCGGCAGCGTCTCAAGTTTAAAAAGAGGCCTTAAGGCGAGGGGGCTGAGTCATTACACCCACCAGATGGTCTCAATAACATTACTCTCTCCAGGTTTCATTCTTAAACAACTCCAGCTGCGGGAACACTGGACGAAAAAGACATCCCAGGGACAGGGAAAGGGGGTTAGGAGCCTCCCAATTTGACAGGTGCATCTCTTGGGCCAACCAAAGGTCATGTCCTCTCAATGACCTCCTCTAACTCCCAGGGCCTGGAATGCATAGCAGGTCATCAGAAATGTTTGCTAAATAAATAAAGGAATGAATATACTGAAATAGTTCAGTTTGGACATCTTGGAAATTATAGGGTCCCACCTTGCTTTAGAAAATCCCCTCAGTGATGCAAGACAGAATGTTCTCCCCACCACCCCCCCTTTCACTGCAGGCTGTAATACATATGTATTCAACCCATAGGTTAGATTTCCTCATGATTGAGTGGATTCGCTTAAAGAATTTAATATTAGCTTTTAATTACATCCTGCCATGCAACTAGTACTTTAATAAATGTACGGGAAGAAACCCCTCTGCATATCAACAGAGGAGAATTCAATAATTCTATTTAATTAAGCATTTTTGTGCCCGATAGACAAATTGATATAGGAGATGTCATTTCCATAAAAGCTTGTCAACTAGAGAATGCTGAGCAGTTACTTGGATACTTTTTAAGGGCTATCTCTTTCAAAAGGGTTTTTTTTAATTTTTTTTATTTTTTATAAACATATATTTTTATTCCCAGGGGTACATGTCTGTGAATCTCCAGGTTTACACACTTCACAGCACTCACCATAGCAGATACCCTCCCCAATGTCCATAACCCCACCCCGCTTCTCCCAACCCTCCTCTCCCCAGCAACCCTGTTTGTTTTGTGAGATTAAGAGTCATTTATGGTTTGTCTCCCTCCCAATCCCATCTTGTTTCATTTATTCTCCTACCCCCTTAACCCCCAATGTTGCATCTCCACTTCCTCATATCAAGGAGATCATATGATAGTTGTCTTTCTCTGACTGACTTATTTCACTAAGCATGATACCCTCTAGTTCCATCCATGTCGTCGCAAATGGCAAGATTTCATTTCTTTTGATGGCTGCATAGTATTCCATTGTATGTATGTATATATATACACACACACACACACTACATCTTCGTTATCCATTCATCTATTGATGGACATCTAGGTTCTTTCCATAGTTTGGCTATTGTAGACATTGCTGCTATAAACATTCGGGTGCACATGCCCCTTCGGATTACTATGTTTGTGTCTTTAGTTTGTGTCAGTAATGCAATTGCTGGGTCATAGGGTAGTTCTATTTTCAACATTTTGAGGAACTTCCAAGCTGTTTTCCAGAGAGACAGTGCCAAGGAGTGAATCAAAAGGGTTTTTAAGTGATTTCCAAAGGCCAGCCAGTTCCCTCACCTCTTCTCAAGAGTGCTGGATCCTTTCACCCCGCCCCCTTCCCAAAAGCAGCAATCTAGGAGGGCTGGGGGCTTTCTCATGCTCCTCCCCTCACTTCTCAGGCAACATACACCCATCTCCTCTCCACCAAACAAATTGGTGTCCTTTCAGAGTTCATTCCAGAAGTCATGTCTTCCATAAAGTCTGCACAGACTTACCAGGCATTGGTTTGGAGCTATCAGAACATCCTCAATGTGCTCCCATAGAGCACGACTTTCAAGGTAAATTAACCCAGTCACAACCTCAGCAAAACGAATGGATTGTTGTGATTCACCTCCCTGAACTGTAAGAGAAGCCCTGGGATCACAGAGAATTCTGTATAGGAACCCTAGGTCTGGTGAATACTTGTGCAAATAGCAGCATCTCTATGGGCCATAATTTCTGCACCTGTAAAATAGAGACAATATCACTTAGCTAACAGGCGATGGAGAGGACACAGTGGCCTAACATGTGAGTTTATCACCTCCTAACTGGGATTCAATCACAGTTCAAACCACTCTTTCCAGCCATGAGCTGTGGAACTAAAATGGCCATCTGATGCTCGCCTTAGAGGACACATGTAAACACACCCTGTTCTCCCTCAGCCACATTTCTCACCCAGTGGTTCTCACAGAGGCTGTGCACCTAATTCAGTGAGCAAAGGTTTTTCAAAATACAAATTCTTCCTGAATCAGAATCTCCAAGGGAAGAGCTGTCAAACATGGACATATATTAGTCATTTCTTTGTTCCACCGATGTTGATAAACAGCCAATATAAAAAACTTCCAGACAGCCTGCCACAGAAGAACTTCTTTAGCTGAACAGATGACCAGACAGGAGGAGGCTCCATAACCACAAGTTCCCAGCCCATAGTAATGGAGAGGTAAGCAATTAGGGAAGTAATTGGCTAGAGAAGGGGAAACTCCCCAAACTGTAGGCAGCCATCACATCAGCTCATTCAGGTGCCCTGAAATCAAGAAGGAAAAGCTCTTGCCTTTCTGATTGAGCACCATAACCCCAGCAGGGGCGCGATCAAAAAGACAAGTGTATTTGGTACACACATCTGAGAGCTGGCTCTCTTCCAAACCCACACTATCTGCTAAATAAAGGGGTAGATGAGGTCTGGCAACAAAGTTAGCACAGCCTTGCTTGCTTCCAATTACCACCTGCCAGGCAGCAAGCCTTCTTCACATATCACCCCTTTCAATTTTCACAACAACCCATCAGGTAAGCATTGTTACCCCTGTTTTACAAAGGAGGGAAATGAGGCACAGAAAGCTTAAATGACTTTGCTGGTATACAGCGAGGTCGGACATGAACAGACATCTGCCTGACTCCAAACTCTCTAGAAGTTTGGGGACTGTATGTTACTATTTCAATTCTATAAGCCTCTATTTCTTCATCTTAGATAATGGAGATTTTCCTATTGCAAAGAATTAGAGATTAGGAAGGACCCATGGCCATCAGTAAATGAGAGCTAGTATTGTTGTTTAATGTTCCTATAGGAACCCTCTAAAATGGGACCACATAAGGGATTGCGCGCCAAGGGATAATTAGGGGCGCATTTGCAGAGATGTGAAAGCCAAATTTAAATCTTGAGATTTGTGAGTTACTTATTGACAGCAACACACATTGTTGTACTCTTCTTTGTCTTTTTTAGTAACTCTTAGAAAGTGACTAAAAATGTGTTCCTACACAGAAAAGTCCTCCAAATTAGAAAGGAATCAGTTATTTGTAGTTGAAACGCTAGGTCATGCTTTGATGTGATGTTGCACAAAAACCACAATCTCCTAACAGCAACATGATTCTGGATATTTTTTCATCCTAGACATGTACATGTTCCAGAATCTGGGCTCCTCTTCCCAACTGTATCAGGGGTGTCCTTGCCCCAGCGCACCTCCTGCTAAATGCCTGGGAAGCTACCATTTGCCTTCCTGCTTCCCTTCTCCTTTTGTTCCCTCTCTTCCCTCACACTGGGCCATACTCCAACACATGGTGGGGTTCCAGATCACAGTGCCCCTCACGGTGGATGACAACTTCCACTGGCCCCTCAAGAAGTCAAATAACCCAATTGGCTGGCTTCCTGTTATGCAATTTCCCCACATCTCCACCCTGGGTTTCAGTTCTACACCATTTCAAGCCTGCTCATGTGAATCTAGACAGTGTACAGCACCTTGAGTTGAGTTAGCCCTCTGAACATTCCATGTGTTTGTCAACTGTGAAGGGCTCAGCAGATGTCGGCCATGTTATTCTTGCATGTGCTGTGTTGTTCTTCCCTGTATCACCAATGAATTTAATTTTGAATCAATTTTTGCTCGATGAATAAGTAAAATGCAGTAGAGTCTCTGGGAGTACACAAAGACCTCGGAGGGAGATCACATACAGTCCCTGAGAACAGCCAAACTTTCGTGTTTACTGAGTGCTGCCCTGTGCCGGGCATTGCACGAGGAATGCCATGCATGCTCACGGAGGCCCCTCAATGTGAGCAGTATTGGTATCAGCCCCATTCTCTGGAAGCAGAAATGGAAGCAAAGTGAGGGTCAAACTCCATCCCAGGCCACCCCTGACATGAGTGACAGAGCTCATGACACAGCCAAGATGTTCCAGAGCCCACCACCTTAATCATTCTGCTCAGCAAACATAAATTAGACTTGCAAGAGAAGGTAGCCATTTATAGAATCAAACACACATAAATTACTGAGGACGAACATGAGACACAGAGCGATTCCAAACTCCATCTATCGCCTTGAGTGGTAAAAGAGCTTAAGCTTTTATTCTCAGATCACGGTGGTAAAATTCTAGCTCTGCCTCTTAGGAGCTGTGTGGCCTTGAACATATCACTGAGCCTCTCTGAGCAAGAATTTGTTGTTTAAATGGATGTTCCCTTGGGAATCCTGGGAAGGGTGTACGGCCCTGTAAGTCTGTTGCCAGACTTAAAGACGGTGTAGGTAAACACTCAACAAGAATATCACAAAGCAGCTGCTCAATAAATGACAAAACTGTTATTTTTAATAATCTGTTTCATGCCACTATCTCTTTGGACATGTTCCCCTGTTCTCTTACATGCCTGACACACTCTTACACATCCTTAAACATTGCAGCTGGGGGCCTAGGCCCTCTGTGAAACCTCTTCTGGCCCCCCCTTCCCACTCTCTTTCCTTGCAGAGGTTCTCATTCCTTCTCTAGAGCCATGAAGGCCTCTGGAAGGAACCACAAGGCTGGATAAGAGATAGGGTGAGACATGGCTCTTGGGCCAGGCCCTTCCCCAAAGTAAAGGTGGAAGAAAAAGACATTGGAAAACAAATTCAACAATTGTTGCACATCTGTCATGTGGCAGACATGGTTCCAAGTCTGATGAACCAGTGTTGGATTCTATGTGCTTCCTCTCCTTCTACAGAAAAATACTAACATAGAGGACAAAGCCACAGCAACTCACCCTTTATCAGTCAGGATCATAAGGGTGAAAGCATGCTGCGGTTCAGATCTGAGGCAGAACTCTGGGACTACACATTGGAAGACTGGCCAGAGTTTCCCACCAAAAGGAAGGCAGAGAGTGCCAAAACCATAGGCCAGTCAGAGCAGTTCCCACAAAGTATGGGTATAGAAAGCAGGGCACATTTGCCTTGATCCTTAAAGTCGAGCTGCCCCTTAAAGAAGGAAGCAGATGAGTAATGGGGCGAGATTTACCTTCTAGATAAATGCCAAATCCCTCCTACCCTCATGGCTCCATCTCTTTCTTCCCACACATTCATTAAGACAACACTTCTCTCAAAACCCCTACTGAGATTTGTTACTTTCCTCCTCTCTGATGTTGAGGAGGACCCAGTCTTGCCTTACAAAGGAGAGATTAATGTGGTCCAACAGCACGGCTTCAATTACATGAAGAAATGTGATAAAGTAGTGATGAAAGCTGGGAAGGATTTTTCTTTTTCTTTTCTTTCTTTTTTTTTTTTTTTTTTTTTTTTTGAGGAAGAGATGTACCAAGACACTTGGCAGAACACATTTTATTATCTTGTGTTATTATCAGAAAAAGAAAGTCTGGTCCCTGGCTCTGTAGGCCTTTTCCACACTGTTCAGGGAGTACTTTCCAATCAGTCAGGGAGATGGTACTTGAATTCGGGATGGCCTGTCTCTGTGTCTCCCCAAGAGGATTAAGACAGACTCTTTGCATGACAGGGCCATTTATTAAGAGCAAGGTTTCAATACACTTTCTGTGATACAGCAGCCAGAATCAGCTTTGGACCCGTTGTGTAATCAAGATATTCTGCCTCTTCAAACCTCAGCACAAAGACTTACATCAACAAAGCTATTTTTCTAAGAGAAGAGGAATTTTCCCAAAAGTCCCTCATCTAGATAACATCATTTTTTCACACTTGCTTTCTTCTTTACTGCTCTGATTTGGTATTTGTCTTCCTACTTCACAGACATGGCTATTTATGGAGCTAATGATGAATTCATTTTCTAGAATGTAAATGGCATTTTAATAATAACACTTTATCATTATATAGCTCTTTACTACTTACCAAGCCCTTTTTTTTTAAATTTTATTTATTTATTTATTTAGAGCGTGCTAGTGGGGGTGGACGGGAGAGAGAGAGAGAGAGAGGATCTCAAACAAACCCCACACTGAGCACAGAGCCTAACTCCAGGCTCAATCTTACTACCCTGTGATCATGACCAAAATCAAGAGTCAGATCCTTATGGGCTGATCACCCAGAAGCCCCTTACCAAGCCCTGTCATTTGTGTTACCTGGTCGCCAAATTAAGTGGCCTATCAGTTAATATGTTTCCTCATTTTTTTTTTAACTAAATTTAACAATCCTAGTAACCTTGGAAACGTCTTCTCCCTTGAAACCTTTGATAGTTCCTGATCTTGGGACCTGAGTTTATGCCCAACCCACCTATTGGCTAGCCTAGTGTATCAGTCAGCTTTCACTAGGTAATGCTGTGGTAACAAACAATCCTACCATTACTCAGATTTTTTTTTTTCTTAAATCAAGGCCCTTTTCTATCCCCTCAAGACACCAAATCAGCTGCAGGGTGCAAGAAGCAGGTTCATTGTCATGCTATTAATGATAATTAAAAACTAGAGGAAAAAGCCTAAATATCTAGAAATTGGGAACTGGTTTAGTAAATTAAATTTACATACTGGGGTGCCTGAGTGGCTCAGTGGGTTAAGCTGCTGCCTTCGCCTCAGGTCATGATCTCAGGGTCCTGGAATCAAGTCCCACATCGGGCTCTCTGCTCAGCGGGGAGCCTGCTTCCTCCTCTCTCTCTCTGCCTGCCTCTCTGCCTACTTGTGATCTCTCTCTGTCAAATAAATAAATAAAATCTTTAAAAAAAATTTACGTACACTTAAAAGAATATTAAAATTTTAATAATTGACTGTTAGGAGAGGTCTGAGGTAAAAAGGATTTTGTTTTAATTAATAGACTTTATTCCTCAGAACAGACTTCAATTCACAGCAAAATCAAGAAGAAAGTACAGAATTCCTACCCCCCACACGTAAGACATATATGCGTGACCTCTTCCAGTCTCAACATCCCACACCAGAATGGTGCACTTGTTACAATGGTTGAACCTGTGCTGATATATCACCATGGCCCAAAGTTCATAGTCTACCTTAGGGTTCTCTTTTGGTGTTGTACCTTCTATAGGTCTTGGCAAATATAGAATGACATTTATCTACCATTACAACATCATACAGAATAGTTTCACTGTCCCAAATAACTTCTGTGCTCTGCTTATTCACCACTATCCTGGAAAACATTGATCTTTTACTGTCTCCAGAACTTTGCTTTTCCAGAATGTCATATAGTTGGACTCATACCATAGGTAGGATGACTAAAAAATGCTTACAGCACTCTACTTTTTTTTTTTTCCACCCTGCTAATCTCCTCTCTCCTCTTCATGTTGTAGGCCTTTCAGTTTTCTCCTAATCTGTAGGGTTTGGGCCGCTGTGACGGGCTCAGTTTCCTTGTGGAATGAACATAGATGTGTTTCCAGTTTACTCATTCCTTGATTCCTACACGGTACATCACATTTTCTATAATTTCTGGTTTCATCACTAAGCATCAGGGAGATTCAAATGAAAACCACATTAAGATGACACCTTACACCAGTTAGAATGGCCTGGTGAGTGGGAGCTCAGGAGGATGTGGGAAGAGAGCAGTCTACTTTGAGTGCTGTCCCCACTGGGGCTCTTCCTGCGGCTGCCCCTGTGGATTTTCCCCAGAAGCCATGGGGTGCTGCCATGCGCCCACAGCGGCCCTTTTCAGACTGGCTTCTTTCACTTCATAATAATTATCTAAGGTCTCTGCCTTTTCATGGCTTGATAGGTCATTTTTTTAGTGTTGAAAAATATTCCATTGTCTGAATATACCACAGTTTATTTATCTGTTTATCTATTAAGAGACATCTTGGTTGTTAGTTACCATGTTTTGTCAATTATGAATTAATCTGCTATGAACACCTATGTGCAGCAATTTTTGTGTGGACAAAAATTTTTAACTCAATTGGATAAATAATAAAGAGTGTGATCACTGGATCATATGGTAGAACTATGCTCAGTTTTGTTAGAAACTGCCAAACCATCTTCCAAAATGATGTGCCATTTTCCCACTGAGAATGAATAAGAATTCCCATGACTCTATATCCTTGCCAACAGTTCGTAGCATCTGTGTTTTGGATTTTAGCTTTTCTAATAGGTATAAAGTGGTATCTCATTATTGCTTTGAGTTTTCTAGTGACAAATAATGTTGACTATATTTTAATATGCATATTTTCCATCCGCATATCTTCTTTGGGAAGCTTTTCAGATATTTTGCCCTCTTCTTTAATTGGATTTTTTTAATTGTTGTATTATAAGAGTTGGTTGTATGTTATGAATACAAGTCCTTTATCAGATAAGTGTTTTTGCAAATATTTTCCCAGTATATGGCTTATATTTCATTACCTTAGCAATGTCATTGACAAAGCAGAAATTTTTAATTTTAACAAGGTCCAACCTAACTTTTTCTTTCATGATTGTGTTTTTGTTATTATATATAAAACTTGATCATCAAACACAAGGCCACCTAGATTTTCTCCTATGTTATCTTCTAGAAGTTTTATAATTTTGCATCTGCATTCAGGTTTTCCATTTTGAGTAAAAATTTTTGAAGTGTGAGGTCTATGTCTAGACTCACTGTTTTTCTTCCTTGTTTGCTTTTTCTTTTTTGTGAGGATGGAAATCACATCTAAACTCTTTACATGTCAGAACTGAAACCAGGATTCATATTTTTGTAGGGCATAAATACTTCAAAGATATATAAAAATCTGATTTCAAAGAATAATGACAGGAAAATGTTTAATAGCAAATGAAAAAAACCAGCATATCTCCAAATAGTATGTCCAGAGAGAGATGAATTTTCTTGAAGCGTCAATGTATATACATACAAAGGAAAAAAATGGGTTATCTCAGAGTTGTACATTAACCCTTTTCATTTTTGTATGTGACTTTTTTCAAATATGTTACAATAAACATCTATGAATTTTATAGTTGGAGAAAAGCAGTGAACGCTGTTTTGGAAAAGTCAAAGGACAAGTTCAAGGGTAGAAAGCATCAAACACTGCAGTAGCAGACATGCCAGATGCTTGGGTCACAATACGGGGCAGCTGCTCCATGTGAAGGGATCAGGAAAAGACTTGCAGGGTCATTCCTGTGCATCCCAGGGCACATCCACCCATAAAACTGCCTCAGATAGTTACACCAAGGACAGAGGGCACAGCCTCTGAACTTCACCTAACTGGTTTGGAAAGTACAGTAAAATCGCTTAGGGAGTGAGCATGCATTAGTGTCCTAAACTTTGCATCTTCTCTCAATGGCTTAAAAGCTTGGAGGTAAAAATCTCCCTGGGTTGCTCCCTATTGCATAGAGCAATTCTTTTATTTTTACTTATGTTTCCTCTTTTATTATGCAAGGGCTATCTCTTCATTCTGTTTCCAAACTTATAGTTGGTGTGCAGTCACTTAAAGAGGACAGCACCCTTTCCAAGTCATCTGGGATGGGCCACAGGATTAAAATAAATAGCTGTATAAAGGAGGCAACATTACACAGACCAGTGCAGAATTGACCCATCTCTAGAGATAGTTTGGGTCAAAGAAAATTTCCAGTACATTGTGAAATAGAGTAGCAACAGACTCCTAGAATCAGAAAATATGTTTGGGTCAGCAGAGTTTAACACCTCAAATGGAATGAGCTGGAACTTTATTCCAGATTTGCTTTATTTCAAGATTTGCCTTTTAATCAGAAATCTGCATTGAGAGAAAGAGAGAGTCATCAGAGGAAATACTTCTATTTTCGTACCAAGATTTTAGATTGTACTAAAGTGACATGTAGTGAAAAATAGCTTAAGCATGACAGAATAAAATCACTTTAATACAAAGTCTGGGCTTCTGGTTTAAACGATGAATTGAAACCCTATGTTCATCATTGTTCCTTCTCTCTCTACTCCTTTAAATGATATTACAAGGATTCAAAAAGTATAAACCTACAAGAGCAATGAAGGGGAGAAAGACAGATGTCAACAAATTTTGCAAAGATAGAAAGTACCAAAAGGTGTTAGTGGGCCTGAGAAAGCTTGAATACCAAGAAAAGGCTCCAGAAAAGGGTGTCCGTAAGACTGACCCACTCATTCTGTGCTGATCCAGAGAAGCTGGTGCAGGAGATGCCAATTTCCACCGTCAAGAAGTATAAAGTAAGGGGTTAGTGCAAGTCTCTTTAACAAATAGAATCTCAGGTCTCCACCCCCATTTGTTGAAGGTAGATAACTACCTCACCTGTTCAGGCAGGACACTGGAGGATTACTGTGCAAGGAATTGACATGAAGCAGTTACTGATTTGGGATTACCAGGCAGAATGGGAAAAGGCTATACTGAAAACAAGGTAATGAAGTGAAAGTCTACATATTAAATATGATATTCCCCATTCCCTGAATACCCCCTTGGCTCTAGGAATGCCATTGGCCAGGTGTGTTCTTCCCAGATAAGAGATTAGTTTCCTGGAAAAACCAAATGGCCCCCTGAGCAGATCCATAGACACAGATACCTGAGAATCTTCCAATAGAAAGGCCTGGGAAGTTCCCCACAAAATCAACCCACAGTGAAATTCACAAATCAGTTATCAAATCCCTCCCACAGATAGTTAGGATATCCAATCACCCATTTAGGACGTCACTCTTAACCATGAATGGGCAGCTAAGGATCACCAGACATTTGTATAAAGTCTTCAATGTGAAAGGCAAAGACTAAAATAAATATTTTTAAAAAGTAACTCAACTCAATGGAAACAGAAAAACACAGGGAAAAAAAAATTTAGAAAACTACAATTGATATCCTTAGATTACCAGGAGAGGAAGATTAGGATACTAATTTGTTTAAAAAAAAAAAGTTTGTAACAAAACATTTATAGAAAAAGAAGCAGATTTTGTAAATTAAAAACATTATAAACGAAATGAATTCAATAGAATGATTGACAGAAAAATTGAGGATGGCTCTGGGAAAGTAGACCAAGTGATGGAATATATGGGAAAAGAGTGTTAAAATAAAATGGAGACACCAGGCTTCAAGATCCTCTGATCAGACAAATCCATTTAAGGCACCTAGGCAAAACTTCCGTTAGTTTATTTCATGCATGTGAGGCAACTTATTTCTCATAAATACTTCTGATAATCATATCAAAACTTTAGTCATCTTCCTAAATTGATATAAGATAATCACCTTTACCAACCCAGAAACTCCCATAGAAATAGTCAGTTGTCAATAATCAGTCATCGTAAAGGCTCCCCGCCTTCCTCATTCTCACTTGAGAAGCCATCCTAGAACATCACATCTATGAGTTTCAATCCCGTTGTGGGTTCTAAGTCTCCCAGTCTGTTTCTTGCTCAAGAAAATAGCCATAATTAAGTAGAGCTCCCTAAATTTCCTTTTTGACAAAAGATAAGGCAATTAGAGTATCGATATAGGGGGCCCAACATATAGTATTCCAGAAAGAGCTAGGAGAAAGTTACATAAGTAACAACACTAGAAATTTTCCAGAACAAAAGGATCTAAGTTTCTGAATTGAGTGTTCCCACTCATTGCTTGGAAAAGTTAGTGGGAAAAGGTATATATTTTGGTCAGATTTCAGAATTTGGGGACCAAAAAGAAGACCCTAAAATCTACAGAGAAAAAGAAAAACAGAAGTGATGTAGTAAAGACCAAGAATCAGTATTGTAGCATTTACAGCAATATTGGAAGCCAAAAATCAATGCAGTAAAGGCTTTCCAATTCTGAGGTTTCTAACCCAGGGTCATGACCAGACATACTGTGAATAAACTGTGAGTTGGGGGTGGGGGGACACGTTTTTACTCATAAAATTTCTCCAAAAAAATTACATCCTTTAAAACACTTTTCCAGGAACAACCAGATGACATTCTCCGCCAGAGTGAGGAAATAAATCAAGAACAAATACACATGATCCAGAAAATAGGAGATCTAACATAGTAGAGCAGTGGAGAAAGTCCCAGGATGACAGATGTCAGGTGTGCCTGCAGAGCCCCTAGTCCAGGCTGTATCAGAAAGACAAAGGATTCCAAGAGAGGGATTCAGGAAATAACTGGGCTAATAGATTATAACATGTCTGGTGAGTCTGACCATGTGCTAATAATATTTAAATGAGCTTTTAAATTAAGTTGAAGCATTTTAAGAATAATAGGATCATTAAAAACATAGATAAAAGACCAAAAAACCCACAGTTAATAATTCCAGAAAAAAAGTTATTCAAGAAAAGTGATTTGATCACAGTGCATGACTTATCTTAACAGTGAAAACACTCCTCATACATCTAACCTGTTTAACACAATTGCCAGTGACTTAAGACCCATGTCATTTCTCCTCTTCAAACACCTCTGGATATTGTTGGATTCTGGTTTGCTAGAATTCTGTTGAGAACTTTTCCACCCATGTTCATCAGGGATATTGGCCTGTAGTTCTCTTTTTTAGTGGAATCTTTATACGGTTTTGGCATCAGGGTAATAAATGCTGACCTCATAGAATAAATTTGGAAGTTTCCCTTTCTGTTCTATTTTTGGGAACAGTTTGAGAAGGAACAGGTATTAACCCTTCTTCAAATGTTTGGAAGAAATCCCCAGGGAAGCCATCTGGCCCTGAACTTTTGTTCATTGGGAGTTTCTTTTATTAATGATTCAATTTCTTTTCTGGTTATCAGTCTGTTCAAGTTTTCTATTTCCTCCTGTTTCAATTTTGGTGGTTTTTTATGTTTGTAGGAATGTATCTATTCTTCCAGATTATCCCAACTTGCAGGCTTATAGTTTTCCGTAGTTTTCTCTTATAATTGTTTTTATTTCTGTGGTGTTGGTTGTTATTTCTCCTTTCTCATTTGTGATTTTATTGATTTGGATATTTTCTCTTTTCTTTTTGATAAGTCTGGCTCGAGGTTTATCAATTTTATTAATTTTTTCAAAGAACCAGCTCCTGGTTTCATTGATCTGTTCTACTGGGGTTTTTTTGGTTTCTGTATCAGTGATTTCTGCTCTAATCTTTATTATTTCCCTACTTCTGCTGGCTTTAGGTTTTGTTTGTTGTTTTTTTCTAGCTCCTTTAGGTGTAAGATCAGATTGTATATTTGAGATTTTTCTTGCTCATTAAAGTAAAACTTCCCTCTTAGGACCACTTTTGCTGCATCCCATTGGTTGGCTTTGGACCATTGTGTTGTCAATTTCATTTGCTTCCATATATTTTTCATTTCTTCTTTGACTTCTTGGATGACTCATTCATTACTTAGTAGCACGTTGTGAAACCTCCATGTATTTGTGGTCTTTCCAGATTTCTTCTTGTGATTGACTTCTAATTTCATAGTGTTGTGGTCAGAAAAGGTGCATGGTATGACTACAGTGTTATTATATTTGTTGAGTTCTATTTTGTGACCTAATATGTAATCTATTCTAACATACCATGTGCAAATATTGTTGAAATGTCTATACTACCCAAAGCAATCTACATAATTAATGCAATCCCTATCAAAATACCAATAGCAGATTTCACAGAGCTAGAACAATTCTAAAATTTGTATGGAACCACGAAGGACTTCCAATAGTCAAAATAATCTTGAAAGAAAAACAAAGCTGGAGGCATCACAATTCTGGACTTCAAGTTATATTACAAAGGTGAAATAATCAAAACAGTGTGGTACTAGCACAAAGAACCATTTATCAATGGAACAGAACAGAAATCCCAGAAATGAACCCACAACTATATGGTCAATTTATCTTCAACAAAGCAGGAAAGAATATCCAACGGGAAAAAGGCAGTCTCTTCAACATGTGGTAACAGGAAAACTGAACAGTAGCATGCAAAAGAATGAAACTGGACCACTTTCTTCCACCAGACACAAAAATAAGTGCAAAATGGGTTAAAGACCTAAATATGAGACCTGAAACCATAAAAATCCTAGGAGAGAATACCATAGTAATTTCTTTGACATCAACCCTAGCAACTTCTTTCTAGATACGTCCCCTGAGGCAAGGTAATAAAAGCAAAAATTAACTACTGGGATTTCATCCAAATAAAAACCTTCTGCACAGTGAAGGAAACAATCAACAAAATTGAAAGGCAGTCTATGGAATGCGAGAAGGTATTTGCAGATGACATATCTGAAAAAGTGTTAGTATCCAAAATCTATAAAGAACTTACAAAACTCAACACCAAAAGAAATGAATAACCAAGTTAAAAAATGGGCAGAAGACATGAAGAGACATTTTTCCAAAGAAGACACACAGATAGCCAACAATTAAAAGATGTTCAACATCACTCTTCAGGGAAATACAAACCAAAAATCAACACCACAATGAGGTATAACCTCAAACCTGTCAGAATGGCTAAAATCAACAACACAAGAAACAACAGGTATTGGTGAGGATATTTAGAAAAAGGAACCCTCTTGCACTGTTGGTGGGGATACAAAGTGGTGCAACCACTCTGGGTAGCAGTATGGAGTTTCCTTAAAAAGTTAAAAATAGGGACACCTGGGTGGCTCAGTTGGTTAAGCATCTGCCTTCAGCTCAGGTCATGATGCTGGGGTCCTGGGATCAGGTTCCTCATGGGCTCCTTGCTCATCGAGGAGCCTGCTTCTCCCTCTGCCTGCTGCTACCCCTGCTTGTACTCTCCTTCTTTCCCTGAAAAGTAAATAAATAAAATCTTTTTTTAAAAAGTTAAAAATAGAACTACCCTACCATCCAGCAAATGCATTACTAGGCATATACCCAAATAATACAAAAATACTAATTCAAGGGATACATACATCCCGATGTTTATATCAGCAGTATTTACAATAGCCAAATTATGGAAACAGCCCAAGTGTCCATCAACTGATGAATGGATAAAAAAGAAAGGTGTGGGGTGTGTGTGTGTGTGTGTGTGTGTGTGTGTGTGTGCATACACATATACACAATGGAATATTATTCAGCCATAAAAAAGAATGAAATCTTGCCATTTGCAATGACATGGATGAGCTAGAGAATATCTAGCTAACCAAAATAAGTCAGAGAAAGACAAATACCATATGATTTCATTCGTATGGAATTTAAAATAAAACAAACAAGCAAGGGTATAAAAAAAGAGAAAGAGGCAAACTAGGGAATAGACTTTTTTTAAGATTATTTATTTATTTGACAGAGATCACAAGTAGGCAGAGAGGCAGGCAGAGAGAGAGGAGGAAACAGGCTCCCTGCTGAGCAGAGAGCCCGAAGCAGGGCTCCATCCCAGGACCCTGAGACCATGACCTGAGCGGAAGGCAGAGGCTTAACCCACCCAGGCACCCCTAAGGAATAGACTTCTAACTACAGATGGTTACTAGAGCATCAGGAGTGGGTGGGGAATGGGTGATACAGGGGATGGGGATTAAGAAATGCACCTGAGGGCGTCTGGGTGGCTCAGTGGGTTAAAGCCTCTGCCTTCGGCTCAGGTCATGATCCCAGGGTCCTGGGATCGAGCCCTACATCGGGCTCTCTGCTCCATGGGGAGCCTGCTTCCTCCTCTCTCTCTGCCTTGCCTCTCTGCCTACTTGTGATCTCTCTCTGTCAAATGAATAAATAAAATCTTTTTTAAAAAATCTTATTTAAAAAAAGAAAAAAAAGAAGTGCACCTGATGTGATTAGCACAATACCATGAATGGAAGTGTGGAGTAATAATATATTGTACACCTGAAACTAATATTTTACTGTACATTAACTGGAATCTAAATAAAAACTTAAAAAAAAAAAAAACTTAATGTCTCCTTCTGTCTTTCAGGACACTCCATTTTACAAACCTAAGTGCATTCCCTCATTTTGGTGAATAAACTAGGTCCCAGAGAGGTGACCTGACCTGCCCAAGATTGTTAATCAAGTCAGGGACAAGCCTGAAAGAACCTGGACCTCTGTCCCCCAGTTTACTGCCCCTTCCGTTGTCAGCCTGGCTGACACAGCGATCTGTGTTCTGACATCACCAGTCACACCCAGTTCCCAGTCAGAACATGCACGCGATTCCAGGAGCTCCTCACTCTTACTCAGTGATCCCCTATCCATTAAATCCAGAAGAGCAGCGGGTTGCTCCTGGGATCCAGTTATGTAAAAACCAACAGAGACTTGAGAACCTGGAGCAAGCTAGCATGAGATGTTCATTGACTCTGGGTAGGCTCTCCCTGGCCTCTGTCATGCTGTGTCACCCACCCTTCCACGTACCCAGTTTGAGCAGGGCATGAAGTCGGGGGCGGTTTTCAGAAAGGCAATGGGGACAAGGGGCATCTGAACCTCAGTGCTCATGACTTCGAATGCCTTGGTCCCAGGACACCCAACTTCACCTCCCATTCGTCAAGGTTCCAGGCCACCGCTGCAGCCGAAGTGCTCTGGGCACACTGCCCTTTTCCCTAAGCATCTATTCCTTCCCTCATTGCATCTTTACTGGGTGTCTGCTCTGGTTCAGGCAGCGCGCTAGGACTGAGTATACAGTGGCGGGAAAGAGAGTCGCAGTCTCTGGCGAAGGTTAAGGTCAAGACTCTAGGGAAAGTTGACATGTGCCCCTGAGAAGGTGGAGCAGGGTGGCTGGGAACTGCCTCGTTCACAGCAAAATAGTCCCCTCGGCATAACCATGGTCTGCCTGACATACCTCGGCTGTGGTAGAACAGAGCATTTAGAGCAGAAAGGGCTGCAGCCTTGGAGCAGAAGGCTCCCTAGCTTGGAAGGGTTCAAGTCTGAGTTGACTGAGCACAGGGAGAGCATTCGAGCTTCAAGTCTGATTTTAGATGGAAAGGCCTCTCAGATTTCCACCCTTTCCCCACTTTGCAATGCCTGATAAAATCCACCCTTCCTCCATCAGGAGAGGTTCAGACATCCTGCCAGCCATCATATTTATCCTGATGCCTCTCAAGCGTCTGTTGTTTCCACTCTGGGCTGTCTAGCATGCTGGTCTGTTCACTACTCTTTCCCTCGCGCTCTTTCCCAGAAGTGCCTGGATCATGATTTTTTCATTATATTTTTCACTACAAATAAGCACGAGAAGGGGAATTCAAGTAGACACAGGGCCCTGGGGGAGCCCACGTGTGCTTCCAGCCCCATCTCATGGAATCGGAAAACTTCTACATCAGGAGGCGGCAATGTTGCCAAATCCTGCAGGAGCGGCAAGGGTAGTCAGGTCACGGCCATGGAGTAACTTGGATTTAAGCTCTTCTGTTCATTCTTCCCACGTTGGGGCCCACCTCCTCCAGGAAACCACCCCCACCCTTCCCTGCCACATCAGCCCTCACTGACCGAGCACGCTCCATTTTACCCCTGCAATGTCGTCTAGGACTCTGCTTCCAGTAAGGAATTGATTCAGACGGTTATCTAAGAATTCACTAGGAAGCTTGCTTAAAAAACATAAGGAACACAAAGCATAGATTTCTGGGGCTATCCCCACATATCCTAATTTGATCAGAGCATTTACTGTCCATGGGCTCCCCTACGTGAATCTCGTGTCTGACCAGGCTTGGGAAATACTATGGCACACCATTCCTTTCAGAATATTCCATATCAACCTATGCTTATTTTCTAAGGAGATGTTAATGCTATTTTCTCACCTCTGTTAGAATCTTTTTGATCTTGAAATTGACATGAGTTTTCTTTCCTACCGACTGTCAACCCTGTTTCCAACACAATGCTGTCCCAAAATAGGTGCTCAGGAAATAGATTAAGTCAATGAAGACTGGATATGAGTAACAGCCAGAAAGAATAGAAAAAGATAGACATTTGCCCTTTAAGGCTAAAATTCATACAATATCATTGAATAATTCTGACACATGACATTTACATGGTGCTTTGCAATTTAGAAACTGTCTTCCCAGATGGTTTTGCAGTTGATCCAACAGCCCCATGGGGCGGGTAGGCAGGAATATTATTATTACAATTATAAATTAGCACACTGAGGCTCAGAGATGCTAAGAGATTTGCTCAAATGGAAGAAAGGATCAAAACCCAGTCTTAAAAAATTCAAAAAGCTTGTCCAAATTTCTTCCCCATCCATCACCTTCACAAACGATCTTTTCTTTTTTCTGTTTTTTAAAGGAAAGCAAGTTCATTCTTTTCCTAGTTTAGATGGAGTGTGAATGTATTGTGGGTGGAAATAAATCTCATGTAAGGAATATGTTTGTCCATGGGCTAGCCAGTGATGAATTAGTGGGTACCAGGGAATCCAGTCTGACAGTAAGATAAACGTTTGCATTTGGCAGGAAAAAAAGATGATGATGGCAGATAAAGGCCCAAGAGCCTCCAGAAGATTTTGTCATTGCCCTCTGTGACATGATATCTGCAATGATTAATGGAAACATTTTGTAGAGTGATAGTTAATCTCTGAGTTTGGGGAGTTCAATTCAAACAGTGAACAAAATCTCTCATCAAAGGCAAGATCTTGGGTTCACAGACAATATGCAAATGGGAGAAATTTGGAAAACACGACAAGGTTACAGGGAAATGTGGATAACCATGCCTCAACTTATCCAACCGCTGATTCTAAGACTTTCTCTTCTGGAGGACCGGCCAGTTTGTGAACTCTGCAGGATATTTTCTCCCGGGAAGATGATACAAACCAGGGTTTTGACTTAGTTAGAAACAATGTTTCTTTCTGCTGAGACAGGGGTCCCTTTAGATATAATCTCAAGCTTGCTCAATCATTCTCATGCAAAACAAATGTGACACTGTTTGGGAACCATGAGTCTATGAGAGCATCTGGGAAACTCAAAACCCTGTCAAGCTAGCAAGCATGCATACTTCAAGTCCTAGAGCCTCATCCCTTCTCCTTCAGGGTTTCAATAAACTTTAGGTAGAGATGGTACGCACCCCTCACATTCACAGTGGGAGCACGCCGGCTCTGCGCCATGCATGCTGGTCCCTAAGCCCATCCCTAGCCTCTCCCTCCTCCTCACTCAGCATCAGTGAGCAGCACACGGGGTGAGCGTGTTCCCTTCTCTTCCTTCCCACGGCCCTAGCCCTCCCCTTTACTCAGAGATTTTTCTGCCGGGGGCAGAGGCGGTGATGACCATGGTAATGACCTCCTGAGCAGTGTCCTTCCTTTAGATTTTTCTCTTGCCATTTCTTCCTCCAGCCTCCTACCTAAACCATCCTCTAAAAGCAAACATGGCCAAGTTGCTTCTCTGCTTCAAACGCATCAAGAGCCCCCTCTTCTTACTGTGTGAGAGAGAGAGAGGTGCCCGAGTTGCTTGCACACCTTTCAAGTCCTTCCTGATCAGACCCCAGCCTGCCTAACCTTATTTTACATCTGCCTCCTGCACCCTCTCCCTCAACCCACCACCGGCCCTCTGGGTGCCACCCTTCCTGTCCGCATCTCATCCTCTGCGCCCCAGATCTTTACTCTTGACATTTTTTTCTCACCAGACCCACCCTTTCATCATTCCCTCCACTCCTCACCTCTGCATTTCTCAAGGTGCAGCTCAAGAGGTCCTGTGCCAACGAAGGCTTCCCAGCGCTCCCCAGCCTCAGCTGCTCGCAGTCCTCTCCTGCTCCGAGACTTCTGTTTACCCTTCTGTCTTGGAATGTCATGTTCCGCATGTATTTAATGCAGCGCCTATGAGCTTCCTTCTCCCTCGCAAGATCCTTGAGGAGAGTTCATCTATTTTTCATCTCTGTTTTTCTAACATTTAGCACAGCGCCTATTACATAGTAGGCAACAAACGCTTATTAAATTAGTACTTGAGGAGCTGCGTGGAACTGAATTGAACAAACATTACCTGATTTGAATTGAAGACACTTTTGAAGCACTAGAAGAACCTCAGCATTGCTTTCGCCCACGGCTTAAGCAAACTCACTTAATCTCTCAAGATCAATTCAAGCACAAAGGGAGAAATTAAAAATCATAACCCTGCTGGGCAGAAATAACCCTATTTTGCATTTTAAAACTGAACCGGCCCTACAACTAACTCTGATCCCTAAGGCCCTGTATTAGCCTTCCTAATTCTTCCTCCCCCTCAATGGAGAGACTCCCTCACTCCCTGCTCTGTCCTCCCCCTCCCCCTCCCTAAAGATAGTCTGATTTTCACAATTATTGCTTCCTTTCTCTTCTTCCTGTTTATATAACCCTAAGTGCTATCATCTACATTTGCCCATTTTTGAACTTTATATAAATGTTCATACAGCATGCACTCGTTTTGTTCCTTACTATGTTCTGAAAGCTCATCCGTGTTGCTCTTATGCCTAGGCTTTGATCATTCTCATTGTGCTACAGTATTTCATTTAACTCTCAACAGACATTTAAGTTGCTTCCACGTTCTGCCTAATTAATATTGCTATGAATATTGTACACACCTCTTGGTGCATGGGTGGCATTTTTCTGCTGGGTACATACCTAGGGTAGAGTTGCTGAATATTTGCAATGGAAGCACAGAGTAACTTCCATCAACGAGGTAGTAGTCTCTAAGGGAGACAAATATATACCATGTAAAGTGATACGTGCTATCGTAGATGAGAGGTGACCACGCAAGAGATCCCGAAGGCCCAACGATGAGTAAAAATATTAGCCTGAATGAGAAACAATGGCAGTTCTTATCCAAGGCTGGTGGGAGTAAAATTGGTACACCACTTTGGAAATATTTGATATTACCTAATAATGCTAACAATATGCATACTCCTATGACCTGGCGATTTACTCTGCCTGGGATATTGCCAGACCACATCTCCCTCTAAAACTGGAGAGGGGGAGCACATAACCGAGTTCTGGCTTTAAGAGTATAGATAAGTAGGAATGTGTGCCATTTCCAGGACTGGCCCATACAAACCTTACATATGTGGTATTCCATGCGCTCTTCTCCAAGCCAGTGACTATGAATACCAAGGAACTGACACATTTAAATACATAAAAGCTTACAGAAGGAAGTTTTAAGCAGTGTGGTTACGTTCACTGCATTCAAGAAATGCAAATAAATAGCTCAGGCCATTTTGGAATTACTCGAGATCACTGGACTGTGGTGCTCTATCTGCTATAACACTAGAAGATTGAACTGCACGTATAATGGTCTTGAAAGGATTGCAGATCACACAACACATTTTTAGGGAAAAACTATGTGTCAGGCACTGAGCTGGGGGCTGGGGAAATAACGCTGAGTATGTCATAGGCCTTCCTACCAAGATGCTCCAACACTAGTGGAAAGGACACTAGTGGAAGTGACCAACTCAGTGCACTAGAGTGGGACGTGTGCACTTGTAGAAGTGGGAGGAGGGGGTACGGAACCTAGCCTCTGTCCATCCTGCGGCCCAGCCACCTTCTCAGGGAGATGAGAAGGACAGAAGTGCATGGGGGTCTTAACAGGGAGTTGTAGGGAGAGGAGAGAGGAATAGAGGTAGAGGAAGAGACAACCTAAAATCAAACAGAAAAAGAAGCATTGGCCCGGAAAAGAGAGGAAAGTTGAAAAGTGATGAGAAGGCCCTTCCTGATGAAGAGAACAGAGCATGACGACCCAGACCAAGAGACAGGAAGGCGTCTTCTGCAGTCTGCAAGGACAGCAGACGCTCTTTCACAGACCTTGCGTAACCAGCTCGTTAGTTGGGCTGGTGCTGTTTCCTGTAAAATACACAGAGTGATGCCCATGGGACCCAGATGCCCGCAGCCAGCCACCTTCCAGGGCGTCTCCTCCCGAGTGTCCCCCAGTTGCGTTGTGCGCTCCAGAGAATCTGTTTCATCCATATCTACATCTGTTCACTCCAGTAGGACCTGTTCTTGTAATTAAATCCTTTAAATAAGTCCCAGGTAAAATGACAAACTTCCTGTGTGAAAAGAGAGTTCTCGTTGGTGGTGGTGTTTTTTGTTTGTTTGTTTGTTGTTTTGTTTTGTTTTTTTTCCTATGGAAACTAAGCTAAAGACTCCAGGAAAACTTGAGAGAATGGCAAGAGAATCAGCTGTAAGAGACAGAGGAAGGAAACATAAAAATCCAAAGTCTGAGAAGCTTAGGTTGATTGATTTCCAGGTGTACTGAGGACCTGATCTACTTTAAAGGAATCAATACCAGAAACTGTAGACAATGTGCTGCAGATATGCCCTGTGGAAGGAAGATCATACATAATTTCAACAGTGGCCCATGATCAAGGAAAAGGAGACTAGGAATCCCAGTGTGGGATGAGAGAAAGCTCAGGACAGCTGCTCAGCTTCCTGGGACCATCAGCGTCACCCCAGCCAGGACACAGCCCTAAAGAACTTCTTCTGCCCATATCCCTTCCACCAGCCATGATTTCCTGTGCCCGACATCTCCCCCCTGCCTAGAACCTGGCCTTCAGCCACCATGAGAGCACCCTGGGTTCACACAGTCTGTGAGGGGCACCAGAAAAATGGTGTAGGTTGATGTTCATGGCAGCCCTGTGGGGCAGGGGCTCACTGCCCCCAGTTTGCTGGCGAGAAAATTAAAGCTTAGACCAGCCAATCTTGAGAGATTCTTCCCACCTGTAGCTGCTTTTTGTAAGTGATCTGTGCATTTGAGGTTCACTGCCCATCCTTAAAGAACTTTTTTAATTGTCGGGGCGTCTGGGTGGCATGGTTGGTTAAACGTCCAACTCCTGGTTTGGTCCTGATCTCCAGGTCAAGAGATAGGGCCCCGTGCTAGGCATGGAGTGTGCTTAAGATTCTCTCTCTCTCAAGCCAAGTATCATGTGTTTTCACTTACTTGTGCAGCATAAGGAATAACACAGAGGACACTGGGAGATGGAGAGGAGAAGTAAGTTAGGGGAAATCAGAGGGGGAGACAAACCATGAGAGACTGTGGACTCTGAGAAGCAAACTGAGGGTTTTGGAGGAGAGGGGCATGGGGAGTTGGTTAGCCTGGTGGTGGGTATTAAGGAGGGCACGTATTGCATGGAGCACTGGGTGTGGTGCACAATGAATTCTGGAACACTGAAAATAAATAAAATGAAAAATTAATTAATTAATTAAAAAAAGATTTATCTCTCTCTCCTTTTCCACCTCTCCCTGCTTACATTCTATCTCTCTAAGAAAAAAGAAAGAAAGAAAATAATAATAATAAGGAACTTTCTGAATTGTCAACCTATTATAATGCTTGGTGCAGAATATGATTAATAAATAATCATTATTCTTACAAAAGTATCTAACATTTCCTTAGTACTTATTAGGAGCCAAAGTGCATTCTTTCACTTCATCTCACAATACTCTTCTCGAGGAAGGTGTTATCATGACCCCATTTCATAGATCAGAACGCTAAGCCTC
The DNA here is from genome assembly GCF_020171115.1 of Neogale vison. NCBI lineage: Eukaryota > Metazoa > Chordata > Mammalia > Carnivora > Mustelidae > Neogale > Neogale vison. The sequence continues at coordinate 136,954,396 of NC_058097.1, forward strand.
AGAGGGTTACTAATCCAGGTTGGTGGGTCTCAAACCCAGGCTCCCCAGCCTCAAGGAATCCCGCGGCCTCGCCGGTTCCTCCCAACAACTGCTTACAGATGCCTTGCTTAAGTCACGTCGTGATCATTCTCTGTTCCTTGCCTCTTGTGTCTACAGAACTCACTCCACATTGGAGAGTCCTGGTGGGCTATACATAGGCACTGCAGCTTGCCAGCTGGGCCAAAAGTGGCCTGTCCTGGTTCTCCCTCACCATCTGCCACCCAGCAAGGGTGAGATGGCTCCCTCCCTGGAGGGAGCAGATCTATGGGAGTTTGCCTCAAAAAAACTCCACTCACAGAAGATTCAGGCCCCTCTTGGCTCTGATAACACCGGCCCTGGGGCATCTGCCTGCCAGCATCTGGGAGCTTTATTTACCTCGAAGCAGGCAACAAAATGATGTCTCCAAGACCCCAGTTCACTCAGAGAGAGTGTACCCTCCAGTGCCCAGGCTGCAGAGAGCCATTATCCGTCTAGGCTGAAAGAATTTTTGTGCTGGGGAGACTCAGGGCAGTGAAAACATGACCTCTTGTCCCCAGCACTCAAACCTATTAATGGCAGGATAGGACTTCGAGCTAGAGAGGTAAGAATTAAAGTCTGAGGCCATGGGAACCAGGAGGGACCTCGGTCAACATCAAATCCAAACCTGTTGTTGCACAGAAGGCAAAGCCCGCGCTTCTTGTTACCTGCTGAACCCACAGCTAATCTTTCCATCTCAGATCAGATGTTGTCTGCCTCCTGCAGGAAATCTTCCCTGATTCTCTCCACACCCATCGTCCCTGCACTCTCCCTAACACGGTTGATCTGTTTGTCTACACGCCAACCTCTCTGTTAGACTTGGAGTCAGTCCTGCTCACAGGTTCTAGCCCTGGCATCTGGACCAGCACCCATAAATACTGTCGAACGGTTCGGTAACAACCCAGTTCATCCAAGGGAGCTGGGACTTCGGACGTAGCAGGTGAGGCTGAATCACAGCCTCCTCTTCCATCCAAACCCAGGGCTCCTGCCTCCTTCCCCCACACAGCCGAAGTCCTCCCAGGACCTCCGTCTGTCCAAAGATCCTCTCCCGGTGTCCGTCCCTTCCCTAGGTCTCTCTCCTTATCCTCTCCATTCCCAGAATGCCCTCAGTCCGTCTCCCCCAGTCTCATGGAGTCCAAAACAATGAATCATCAGAGGGTCTCAGCAGCTGATAATCACAAAAATGCTGTCCTCCAGAAGTGTTTCCATGGTAACGGAGAAGTTGTGAGATATGATATGATACTTTCATCAGTCTCTATGTTCCATTCTTCAGTTTATTGTCTTTTGTGGCCTTGACAGGTTAAACTTATTTTGTGGAATGTCCCCCAGTCCAGGTCTGCCTGATGTTTCCTCCTGATCGTACTTCGAATGAACGTTTATTTGTCAGAAATATCACAGAAGCGGGGCTTATCTCTCTTTGTAGACCGTTTCAGGAGACACACGATGTGGGCGATCGTGGAATCTTGTGTTTGTCTTCAGATCTCTTCACCCAAGACGGGATGGAAGTTTTCACCCAGAAGGCCGCCCCCACGCAGTGTGGTGACTGCCCAGAGCAGCAGAATGAGAAAGGCCGTCTATACTCTGTGGAAAACAGGATCAGGATCAGCCAGTGCTGTCTGCCGTGAACACAGGTGGTCCGAGAGGTGGTGCCGGCATCATCAATGTGCTCTCCCTACTGGGGCTCATTCAGTCTGGATAGGAAGCCTGAGGGTAGGCAGGCCAGGAATCGACATCCACCCTTCACACACTTGACGAGAGGAAGCCACGGGCAGAGATCCAGAAGGGGTTGATGAAAGGCGGGTGGATAGCCCTGACAGATTTAGGCACCTAACAAAGAGGGCGCCCTTGTGTGGGAGCGTGTTTTTGAATTTCATTCCACACCCATGGAAGCCTTTTTTCCAAGGGGTGAATTTCATCAACAAGGATAAATGACCTTCCATAGCCCTACTGTGAATAGGCTTTTAAGGAAATGTATGATTTTAATTAAAATGAGAAAATTCGGGTGAGTTGCTAAGAAACAAGTCCCTCTCACCGTGGCCATAGGAGCTCATGCCAATAACTTCTGGTTATGGATGGGTTTCCTTGGAAACAATTCATGGGCATTCTTAAGTATTAATGCTGAGCAAGAATAAAGTCTAACAGAGGTAGATGAAGGCAGTAAAAAAAAGAATTGCTAATTGAGCAAACTGGCCAGCAGAAAAGGTAAGATATGCCCGTAGAAATGATATTCAAACTCAATAACCTTCTCTCAGTCTGTTCTATTTCATCCTGATTTTTTTTTTCCTTTACATGTTTATAGGGCAATAATTCAAAGAGTGAGGGAGGGAATGCGGTGAAACATAGAGCTGCACTTTTTCTCGTCCACCCGCACAGTTCTTCCTCAGAATTAGCCACTGCTCACTGCTTTCTGGGTGCCCTGTGAATATTGTTTTTGTAGGTCCAAGCATGGAGAGGCATATTTTTACTTCATACGAATGAAAACTGTATATCCCAGTCACAGACTTGCAATTTTTTGCTCCCACAAGATGTCTTAGGCGTCTTTCCATGGCAGGATGTGGAGATCTCCTCCATTCTCCCTGACAACTGCCCTGCAGCCTGGATGACCCTGAAGGAGAAGGCCCTCACCCATTACCCAATATTGACTCGCAGCGTTTCCACTGAGGCTCCCGCCAGCCATGTCACAATGAACGCCCTGTGCCTGTCTCTGCCGACTCCTGTTCTTCCAGCTTTAGGCTAAATCCCTAAAAATAAAATAGTTAAGTCAGATTTCAGACATAGAGTTTCTCCCTATTGCCAAAATTGCCCTCTAAATATATCATACCAATTTATTCTTGCACCAACAGCACAAACGTCTTCCTATTTCTGGCCCCCATTCCTGTCCCTAAGCAACACTGGGTCTCATGGAACCTCAAGGTCAATGATAACCTGAGAGGAGAAAATAATACCTCACTTTTTATCTTTTGCATTTCTTTTCTTTTGAATGAGAGTATGCATCCCTTCATATGTTTATCGTCCATTTACGTTTCTCATTTCTCTCTTTATAGATGGCCCGATTCGTGGCCTTTTGCTCACTTTTCTCTTGAGCTACCATTTCCTTACTGGTGCCTGAGCTCCCTTTGCTTACTAAGAGAATTAGCTCTTTATGTTTCCAAATACCTGTTTGCCTTCTTCCTTGAACAAAGGTGTCAGTTCTGCCTGCCTCATGGGGCTCTTCTAAGCCTTGGCTAAGATAATAGCCTACGTGAAAGTGTTTTCACTAATGCAAAGCCCTAACTGACACGTACATTTTTATTACTATTATTATTTTGTTCTTACTATCAAAGCAGGAGAAGCTGGTGGGAAAAGCACCCTGTTTGGAATCTGAAGAAACCGGTTCAGACCCTGGCCCTGCCACTGCTTGCTGGGGTGGACTGAGCAGATGAATGGCCCAGACTCGCAGGCTCCCTCCGCCCGTGCCCAGTCCTGGAACCCGCAGTCCCCTCCCCCAGCTCTGGCCTCAGTGGCATGACTGGGTTTGCCAAGGCAACAGACGAAAGCAGAGGCTTGAGCAAGGGCTCCCACATTTCTGCTTCCTCTGTGACTTCTCTGCCGTCACTGTGAGAACATCATCAGTTGACCCTGAGAACAGAGACCAAGTGGGAGAGCCCAGCGAGATCAGCGAGGGCATTCAGCTCCCCGTCAACTCATGGGCAGCAATAAGCTGCTGATTTGAGGGGCGGGGATCTGTGCTGCGGTGAGAGCCACCTGTTACACTATTTATGTCATTAACCTCGCTGCATCTCAGTTCGCAAATTCGTAAATTGGGGATAACATCAGCTTCATAGGGCTACCGTGTGACCTAAAATATCACTTATCCTGTTCTTGATGACAGCCAGGCTGTCACTACCAGGGAGGAAACTCAAGTACAAGAACTGTTTGGGGAAGAGTTGCAAGGCCCTTGAGCTGTTAGGCGTGCAACCCCGGGATAGAAAGTGACCCTCACGGCAGGCATTTATCGTTAAGATCTTCTTAAAATTTCCAGGTCTACCAAAGCGGCTTAAAAGTCCATAATTTAAGCAAGTGGCCTGACCTCTCTGGGTTCCCCACAGTAACCCCACCTCTCCCGACTGCTTTCCAATCTGGCACATTCTCTCAGCTCTCGGACTCAGTATGGGTTTACAGATATTTGTCTTTTTATCTCTTTGTACAGGAATCTGAGCCCTCCTGGCCCCGACTCCTCTACCCTGTTGTATCCCTCAAACTTTTATACTAGAGTAATAATTCTTCTTTTTTTTAAGATTTTATTAATTTATTTCACAGAGAGAGAGAGATCACAAGTAGGCAGAGAGGCAGGCAGAGGGAGAGGGGGAAGCAGGCTCCCTGCTGAACAGAGAGCCCCATGCGGGGCTTGATCCCAGGACCCTGAGATCATGACCTGAGCAGAAGGCAGAGGTTTAACCCACTGAGCCACCCAAGGGCCCTAGAGTGATAATTCTAAAATACAAGTTTACTTTTACCATCGACCACTTACCCCCTCAGTGGCTTGCCCCAGCCTTGAGAGGGAAATGCAGTCTGTGCAAGGACCCCACGTCCCGTTCGACCCCACTCGCTTGCTGCCACGCAGCTCCCAGGAAGCTCCTGCTGGGGCCTCGGGGCCTTCAGGCCAGCGGCCTCCTTGGCCTTGCAGCGCCCTCTCCACCAAGTCGGGCGCCTGCCCATTTCAGCCCCTAGGAAGCTTCTTCCAGCCCAGAGTCACTCAAGCTCAGGGCTATTGCCTTCTGGGGCCAGATAAGCCTCTCCTGTGCATCAGAGGATGTTTAGGAAGATCCTTTCCAGGATTCCAGTATCATCCCCTCCCAACTCGGGACAACCAGCGTGGCTCCCGACCTTACCGGATATCTCCTAGGGACAAAACCGCTCCCAGCTGAAAGCCAACGCTCTCACCCCACTCGCAGCCCCACTTCCAAAGACAGCTTTAATGGCTGCCTTCCCGGGCCGAGTTCTACTCCAGCACTTACACACTGTATGGTACGTGTCTCTTACCAGTCCATCTTTCCCATTAAACCTGATGCAAAAATGATGCCTTCAATCCTTATAACATAGGTCGTCTTCTCCTTCTGAGGCAGAATAGTTTTCTTACTCCCACAGCCTCTCCATGGCCAGCAGAGCCTATCTCCTTAGCCTCCCCGGCTTCTCCCCACTCTCAGTAGCCTTTCCTTCCAAGCGAGCTCTGCGGAGCTCTGTGGTGTCCGGACAGTGTCAGCTTGCCCCCAGAGAAGAGGATGAGGGCCTGGGCTAACCCAGTGCAATGTATTATAAAAGTACATACCACACAAAGCAATGCTTAATATACATTAAAGATAAAGAGAGCTGCGCCTGGTGAATATCTCTTTGCAAGAGGCTGTGGAGGCCAGGCCTGAAGGAGTGACTGATAGCCAGAAATTCATCCCGAGGCAGGGCAGTGGGGTGGAACGGGACTGGGAGGTTGACAGGCTTGAAAAGAACATCCTCATTCACTCTGCCCTGACAGGCCATGAGCGGATGTTAATGGGGGAAGCACTGTCAGCAGCCTGAGCAGGCAGGAAGTCCTCTCTCGCCCACTGGGGGAGCCAGCCATCTCTGGAATCGTTGATGATGTTATCCACTCCGAAAGCTGTAGCTCTGTCAGAACGCTTTTCAGTCCGGGATGTCTGTATTAGTTTGCTAGGGCCGCCATAACAGAGTACCACAGGCTGGATGTCTGCAACAACAGAAACTCACTGTCTTAGTTTCTGGAGGCTGAGAGTCCAAGATCTAGGTGCTGGCGGGCTTGGCTCCCGCTAAGGGCTGTGAGCAGAGGATCTGGTCCCTCCTTGGCCGTAGGTGGCCGTCTTCTCCCTATGACTGTTCACATCGTCTTCCCTCCTCATGGGTCTGCCTCCAAATTTCCCCTTTTCATGAATGAGATGGGATTAGCACCCATCCTAATCACAGTTTAACGTGATTACCTCTGAAAAGACTCTGTATAAGGTCACACTCAGAGGTACTAAGGGTTAGATCTCGCATATACGAATTGGGGGAGGCAGACATGCTTTGTATGGTGCATAATTTTATAATAAGTTGCTGCGACCACTATGGAGAAGAGTATGGCTTTCGTCAAAAAATGAATAATGTAACTACCATAGGATCGAGTAACTCTCCTTCTGAGTATTTACCTAAAGAAAACAAAAATGCTGATTTGAAAAGATACATGTAACCTACAAATACCTACATTTTCATGTATATAAGAAAAAAAATCCGTAAGGAATTCCATCGACTACAAAAATGACAACTGAAGAAGAAAACTCTACAATGAGAGCCCATCCTTTGCCTTTTTTGATATTAGACCTTTTCATCAAGCTCTTTCAACAAAAGTTCTGTGTTCCATTCAGAACAGGCTCTCCTGGCCAGAGCCCTTGGCTTCGAGTCCTCGTGCGGGTTTCTTCCCAGCCTGTAGCCCGGTTCCTCCCATATCACGTATGGTCCCCTTTGGTTCCAATGCCGCAGTCTTCTCAGCTAGGGATGAGACTATCTCCGGTACGTGTCTGAGCCCTAGGAGGATTCTAACCCTTCCCACTACTGCCCTTACTAAAAATCCTTTGCAATAAAATGTTGGTGTGAACTGTCAAACCAGTCCTTCAGGTGGCATGACTGGGCTTGCCCAGTCATGTGCAATTGACAATGCCCAGACATTGGCATTGACACAGACAATGGCTCTTGGCCCTGAGCAGGTGGGGGAAAAATGCAGGGCCTGGGTGCCTGCAGAGGAGAGCCTTCTCCAGAGGACCAGATCCCACCCCTGCTTCCATTCTTAAGGCAGGAAAACTGTGACTCCCCACGGACACATTATCAATTCTCCCCTCCTATTGTTTTGGTCCTCCCTATGATCGATTTGGTGTTTGCTGCAATGTAATTCCACTTTACTGAAGCTGGTTTGTCCTGCCATGAGGAAAGGAAGAATGATGGCCGGGAAAGACTTCTTTCTGAGCATCAGAAAACTCGGCTCCTAGGCCTGGCTGTGGGACTAATTAGCTGTGTGTCTTTGGGCTGGTCCTTTTCCACTCTATGGGCTCAAGGAACATTGATCGGGGGCCTCTATGATCATGTAGTCTGGCCCTTCACAGACTCAGACTCTGTGTGTGTGTGTGTGTGTGTGTGTTGTGTTAAGAACAGAACATTTAACAAAAGTTCAAGTGTACATGCAGTATTGTCAACTATCAGCACAATGTAGCTTTGGCAGTTAGCACGTCCACTCCACCTTACGGACCAGCAGTTCAGACATCATCACGGAGTCCTGCCCTGCTGAGAGACAGTCCCAAATCACCTGGGGGCAGCCTAGCAGCTGGCCAGTCCTCCTACCACCACTAGGTGTCACTGTCCTGCCTTAAATACCCTTCCTCGCCCGGAACAGCTCCCATGAATGCCCTGGTTCTTAGCATGTGGCCCCAGTATGCACCTACATTTATAGACCTTTCCCCTCTCCAAAAACAGACTCAACAAAACTACTTACCAGCATCTGCATACCTTACCTCCAGGTCTTTGGATTTAAACAGTGACATGGAATGTGAGGTACACATATGCCCAAGTTAAAAGGGCCTAGCCCCTTTATTCATTCTCATTAAATCATGAATTTAAGGAGTACCTGCTATGTGCCAGGTCTTGTGCTGGGAGCTGAAGACTCCAAGCATAAAAGCACAGCCCCTGAGCTCAAGAGCTCACAGCAGAATGTCAGCATGACTACCATCTGGTGCGAATGTTGAAAAGAAGGACCCCGTGCCCTGAGCATACAGGAAAAGCCCTTGGGGAGGCCTGACTCCCTAGGTAGAGAAGGTTCACAAGAGTAGTCACAACCTTTGGGCTGACACTTGAAAACTGCACAGGTCTTAGGCGAATCATTGGGACAGATCATTCCAGGCTGATGGAAGAGCATATGCAAACAGATGAGTTTCATTAAGCCTAAAGAAGGCTTTTCCTATAAAAACAAAACCATATTGAAATCAACTTGGACCCTGCATGGGAGAAAGAGCAAGTTCCTGCCCCACTCTCCATTTATATACAATCATCATTAGTCTATCTTACCCTTGAGCACAGAAGTGTGACTTTTTCATTTTTTCGTATCCTCAAAACTGACCATAATGGAGAACAATATATTCGAGTGTATGAATGTATGAACAATTTATTAGCTAAGCAAAGCTACTACAAAGACTACTCGATTTTGAAGAGGCCTTTGCAAGAGGGGGAACTGAGGCATGGGCTCGTCTTTAGGAGAACCATACATGCCTCCTTGTTCCTGAAGGGCTCTCTGAAGAGCCCACACTATGTCATTCTTTTCTCAGGGTAATTGATTGTTTAGGCTGATCAAACTCAGAGAATTGCCTATACCTTTGTTCCTACCAGAAATTCTCCCTACCCCCCCTTTCAGGAACACTGCCTGAGGGCAGGGGGTGGCTCAAGGAATTTATGAAAACATCCAGGTTGAATCAAAGAACAGTGGGAGGTCCTCTATAAACTAATCTCACAATCTAGACCTCTTGGCTGTTTCCAGAAATCAAACAACTCAACGATTGATTCTGCAGTGATTTTTTTTTTTTATTCCCAGAAAATCATTATCGTGGTTTTTTTTTCTGCCCAAACTTACTAGGAGCTTTGACACTGGGAGGAGTATACATCAGAAGAAAGGAAAGGTGGGGAGTGGAAAGTGCAAAACACAGGAAGAAAGAAGTAAAGGGACCACAAGAAGGAGTCCAGCTCTGACAGGGCGCTGTGAATATTGACTGCAGAGAGCTTGGATGAAGTGTGGGAGGGAGGAAGTCAGCAGTCAACTTAGGTGGAAAGATACTCTTGAATTTGTCTCTGCCAGAATCCTTCCCTCCACAAGCCCCATTTCCAATGGAATAAAATCCAGACTCCTTAGCCCAGCAGTCACGTCACTGTGGTCAAACCCTGAACTACATTTTCAACCCCTGCTCCCACTACTTTCCATTCCTTGCACACAACCTAGCAGAACGGACCCACTCACCCTTACCAGGAAGGCCTGTTGGTTACCAGCTACCTCCTGAACCTGGCTCCTGGTGTCTCCTCGAAGACCTACTTCATCCTGCATTTACCCCTCCAGGCAGACCATGCTCCCTCGTACTACGTTTATCTCCCTTGTTTAATTGGCATATTTCTACTTAACCTATTTACCCTTCAACATCACCACTCCTCTTAGAAGTCTTCCCACTCAGGGGTGCCTGGGTGGTGGCTCAGTTAGTTAAGAGTGAAACTCTTGATTTTGGCTCAGGTCATGATCTCAGGGTCGTGAGCTCAAGCCCCACATCAGGCTCCGTGCAAAGCATGGATCCTGCTTAAGAGTTTTTCTCTCCCTCTTCCTTTCCCATGTGTGCTCTCTCTCTCCAAAAAAAAAAAAAAAAAAGGAAGGAATGAAAGAACGAATGAATGAACTTAGGAAGGGAGGGAAGTCTTTCCACTCCTGCTTGAACTTTTCTTGTACACCTCATACCTGCAGGTAACACAGATCTTTTTACCGTGCTACGAAATTATTAGTTTGCATGTCTCTGAATTCGGAGCATCTTACTGACAGATGTCATATCTCTTATTGATACAACACCAGCTCTAGCATAAAGCTTAGCATGTAGTAGGCACTTGGTATTTAGGCATAGAGTGCTCAAGGGCAGAGACTAGATGATATTCATCCTTGTGGCTCTAATCTCTAGACTGTTGTTTGACTTGGAGAAAAACTTCAATTGTGAAATGAATGAATCTGTTTGATGAAAAGATGGTTTGTTGTCCACATTAAAAGAGTTATTATGGTGGAGTGACCAACTCATCCCAAGAAAAGTCCTGAAAGTTCCAGATCTCAGGAATCCTTCAGTCTTGAGCAAACCAAGATAGCTGTCACCATAGGCTGTGGCCACAGCCCACTACCAGACAAACCAGTAGCAGCTCTGCACATAAATTCATAATTTATTTATTTGCTTAGTCAACAAATATTTTCTGACTATATAAGCAGGGATGTAGACTGAAAAATGTAATTTATAAACATGTGGATACATTTTCTAGTGAATTTGTTTAGTGCACTAGTTAGAGCTAGCCAACAGACTTTGCCCCAGCACTCACAGAGTTTACAGTATGGTCAGAGAATAAAACAATGAGCAAATGGATATATAATTACAAATATTACCATGTACCATGAAGGAAAATAGAGTGTACTTTGATGGTATCTAATGGGAAGGACAGCAGTTGAATAGGAAAGGCAGACAATGTCTCCCTAAAGAAGTAATATTTGTGGGGAGGCAAAGGAGTGAGTCCATTGAAGAGAGGGAGAGGAAGATCATGTACAAAAACTCTAAATTAGGAAAGCAACTGTGCCATCAAGGAGCAGGATATGTGACCGTCCATGACGTAATTTAATTTGTATTTTGTAAAAGATGGCTCTGGCTGCCCTCTGGGTGACCGTTGAAGTTTCACAAGTCAAAGTGAGAGACCCACAAGAAGGCAGTGGTCTGGGGAGATGGAAAGGATGGCCCAGCCCTTAGGACAACAGTGGAGATAGAACTGAGAAGTCTACGAATGGGGTGCTGCTCTCTGAGGCAGGAGAAGACCATATCAGTGATGGGCAGTAGCTGAGACATGTGGGACACCAAATATCACCACCTGAACAACCGCTGAGCATTGCCATTCCTCAGAAATCAATACTCACCTTCCCTGCTTGAGCATTTCTACTGGGGAGGAACCACACACATGGTGGGTAGGTAACTTTTCCTACACTGCACTTGGGCTTTGGCAATTTTTTCAACTGGCTAAAATACTGAGTGGTATGTATGTATGTATGTATATATGTACTATTTGTGGATGTAGGGATGCAGGGAGGGGAGAAATAAGTGACTCATCACAAAACCCAATTCCCTATGCTTTCAAGAGTCATTCATCCATCACCATCTTCACTTGATGCCCTTTCTTTCTGGAGCAAGGCTGACCACAAGCAGATCCCATAGCTATGGACTTAGAATCTTCTCCCTGGAAAACTTCACTGTTGGGCCTGGGCAAGGTTTTCTGACAGCAGGCTTCCTTGACCTCAACTTGAGCCCCAACATGAGCAACAGGTTGGGCAGTCAACAGGACTTCTCCTTGCAAGGAGATCCTCACAAGCCCACTCTCAGGGGCTTTGACAGTGCCAAAGAGCCTGAACTCCCGAGAAATAGCAGCTTATCTGCCTTCACGACCATGGGGGGCAACATTTATCTCCCCAGAGAGGTCTATTCAACATGTCAGTGCCACCGCCGTCCAGACCAGAAGGAATCATCAGGCATGGATACAGGGGACCAGAGGAACTGCTACAGCCAGGATGACCTACCTGCGAACAGCTGAGTGCCCCCAGGGCAGAGTGCAGAGGACACCTGTAGCTCAGCAGCCCTCAGGTAAGTGTCAGGAGCCCACTGGAGTGGAAGTCCAGATGGGAGGACTTAGGAGCCCCTACTGCTAGCAAGACCTACAGGCAGTGAGGCCTGAGGAGCCTGCCCTTAGAGAGCTGGCATTTAATACAGGAAGCAGACAAGTAGATGAACAGTACTAACCCGGTAAGTTCTATGATGGAGGTGAACACATAGTATCATGGAGGGTAGAAGGAGAGAAAAGAAGAGGCCCCAAACTCTGCCCAGAGAATCAGAAGAGACTGGCAGGAGGAGGTGATGTTTCTCTGCTCCAAAGACAGCCCACTGGAATCCACAGGGTGTAAGTAACTACACTTAGAAAAACTCAGAAATGCTAACAGCACATTTTTAAGGGTATACCAGCTTCATTATTCATTTAAATATAATGACTCAGTGAAATTAATTTCCTGCATTGATTTTTTCCCCTGTGAAATTATTCCTAACAGCTGAGTTTTCAAATATAAAAATTTTGCTTTTTTAAAAAATATATTTTATTTATTTATTTGACAGAGAGAGAGAGAGATCACAAGTAGGCAGAGAGGCAGGCAGAGAGAGAGGAGGAAGCAGGCTCCCTGCTGAGCAGAGAGCCCGATGTGGGGCTCGATCCCAGGACCCTGAGATCATGACCCGAGCCTAAGGCAGAGGTTTAACCCTCAGAGCCACCCAAGCGCCCCTAAAAATATTCCTTTTAAAGGTAGACTGCCTAAGATTTGCTATTTAAAACCAAGCTCCAGAAGAGTCCAAGCTATGCAGGATAACTGCCCTTGAGATGCACCTGGAAAGATTTCAGTAACAGGAGCCTTGCTGGGAAGAGGTAACAGATAAAATGGGGGGGGGGAGCCACACCTGTTGGGGACACATTCGCAGGACTGATGAATGGGAGGCACAGGGAAGAGCAGGAGTCTCCTCCATTTCTTTGGCCCAGGCTGCAGAAACGGAGTGAACTTTTAAAGCTCTGAGAAAAGGCTTTTATCAGAAACAGAAAATTCTGGGATGATTTTTTCTAAAAGCCAACTTTTAAGGAAAATCTGAAGCATTATACTTCATCGTGCTTGCCCCAGAGAGAACATGTGATGCCAGCTGACAGATACAAAAAAGAATTAATAGTCCACTCCCACTCTCTGCCCTCCTTCCAGTTTTTGGAAAGGGAAGCAGTAAGTCACTCATAGATCTTCCCAGCCCATTCTCTGTAGGGCCTGGGGTGTGTCGGGTGGCACAGGTGGAGGGGGCAGGAAGGAATTATAGTCATTTATAAGAACATAACATTTGCCATTTATAAAGTCTTTTCGCTTACATCAACCGGTGAAGTCCCTCCAATCACTCCCTGAGGATATAGGACAGAGCCAATCATGGATTTATTAAGAAACAGAGAGAAGATTCAAATAAATTCATGAAATCCATGAGCTATGAAATCAACAGAAATTGTTCTGACACGGAGATACAATGGTAACAAAAACCAAAATTCAGATCACAAACAAATGTGGGTAAGCCTGAAAAGGAAAAGATCAACTCTGAATAGAAGTCATGAAAAGGCTCCTGAATTATTTGATAATCCAATAAATGAAGAGGAGGGAAGCAGATAGATGCATTGGAACACTTTTTGCTGATTGACATATTGACAATGACAACATAGGACATCAAAGACAAACTGGTTAAAGAATATTCTCATTTCAGAGAGTGCTACACAAGAGTACTTGAATATAACTTATATGTGTGTGTTTTTTTAAACTTACAGGTTTCTCAAAATTGACAATCAAAAAATTTACACACTAGTGAAGCTAAGAAACAACATCTCAATACTATAATAATAAAATAAAAATTTTGATCAGCATGCAAGAGGAAATAATATAGCATCTTTCTGTTTTCTCACAGACAGTGATATTACAAAGTCATATAAAAAGATAATCAGACAGTAATAAGGCAAAAAAGTAACAAAAAACAGTATCATAGAGGTATGCCAGGCAGCTAAATAATAATAATATATTATTTTCTTAAATTATACAACATTTGTGGTATTTTAGGTTTTGGGCTTTTTTAAGATTTTATTTATTTATTTGACAGACAGAGATCACAAGTAGGCAGAGAGGCAGGCAGAGAGAGAGGAGGAAGCGGCTCCCTGCTGAGCAGAGAGCCCAATTCGGGGCTCGATCCCAGGACCCTGGAATCATGACCTGAGCCAAAAGCAGAAGCTTTAACCCACTGAGCCACCCAGGAACCCCTATTTAGTTTTTTTAAATTTGTAGTTTGTAGTTATTTCTTTTCTCATTCTAAATGTAAATTTTGTAACTGATTTTTTATTCATAACTTTGTGTTCTTTTTCTTAAACAGAGCTCACAAATTGTATGCTTTGGCCCCCATAAAACCTGGATTTTATGCCCATTTTGCAGGTGGGAAAATAAACTCAAGAGAAGTCTCACCCTCCCCCAGGGTTACAGTGATAGAAGAAGCCAGGATTAAATGTTATGCTCCTCTTCCTATAGGATGTGGTCTCTGCAAAGAGCCGTTGATGCACCAGATCAACACCTCTGTGTTCCCTTTGGGGAAGCATCAATACAGTCAGATAGGACATTTTAAAAACAAAGAGTACTCACCCAACTTTCTAAAGGACTCAGCATGACTTTTAGTGCCCATCTCATCTGCCTTTAGGACCTGTGTCTGCAGAGAAGAATTCAACTTACAGTCAACACTGGAGTCACCGTTGCAGGCACAAAGCAAGGCATCAATCAAGCACACTGAGGGAAGTAAAGTTGGGTCACCTCAAGCATTCTAGAGCATTCTGCAAGTACAGGTAAACTAATTCTTCCTTAATGCTTTTGTCTTTATCCACATGAATAATTCTCATCTTTCTAAAAACAAGAAAATAGAAACTCAGTTGCCCATGGGGCGCCTGGGTGGCTCAGTGGGTTAAGCCGCTGCCTTCGGCTCAGGTCATGATCTCAGGGTCCTGGGATCGAGTCCCGCATCGGGCTCTCTGCTCAGCAGGGAGCCTGCTTCCTCCTCTCTCTCTCTGCCTGCCTCTCTGCCTACTTGTGATCTGTCTCTGTCAAATAAATAAAAAATTTAAAAAAAAATTAAAAAAAAAAAAAAGAAAGAAACTCAGTTGCCCCATTTCACAGAGCTAGTGAGAGACCGACAGTAGGCTACCAAGGCAGATCTGCTCTGCCCCAAAGCCCACGCCCAGGAGTAGGTTTTCCACTGGAGCTGGTTCACACTTAGGCACATCATTTCCAGTCACATGAGACTGACAGCATCACATGTTCTTGTTCCTTGGCCCCTCCCATGTCAAAGCAGCCAGGCAACCTTGTTCTTCTGCCAGCTGAGGTGAACAGATAAAAGAAATGGCTTTAACCCACATCCGGCACTAACTCCATCCCAACCTCACCTCAGACCAGAGCCATCCATGCAGGGTGGGAGGCAGCAAATCACAAGGGTGATCCCAAGGTCCTGAAGCCACGCTACTGTGGGAAAATGGGGTCATGTTGTCTATTAGTGGTTCTTTGCTTTTGCTCTCATCAGCATGAACACTGGGAGCCCAGGCCTTCCTCAAAAACATGGGGCCACCAATCTCCCACCACTTCTGTGATTCCCCAGGAACCGCCTACAATTGCGTTCTCTCAGCTTCCTCTCCCCCTCTCTGTCCTTCCATGCTACTGAGGACATTAGACCACTGATGCCTGTGCTTAAAATCCATGCCAAGGGCCACCAGCCTCTGCGTCCGTACTAGCCCACCCAAACTTGATGTTCCTCAGTGTGTTGTCCAGGGCCCTCATCAGATCATGGTCACTCTTCCCAGCTGACTGGATACACAGCAAGGATTCTAGTCACAGCAGACATCCTGAGAAGACCCCCAAGAACCATACTGAAAGTCCAGGTCTCTCTCCTTGGTGGCTTTTGGGATGCATCAAACTGGATGTCCCATAGGCATCTGCGGCTCAGCATACCCTACACTAAACCCCCACCTTCCCCACCAGTCTGCTCCTCCGTGTGTGTTACCTAGCTCGGAGAACAGCATGGGGGCCATCTCTGGCCTAGTCACTCTTTCACACCTCCACTGAACACACCCCTCCACCCCCAGGTTCTATCACTTCTCCTACCTCATGATCTTTTTAATCCGCCCTGTTCCCTCCAATCCCATTTCTCTCTCCTTACTTCCTCCACCATCATGCTGGCTGTATGCTCTCAGACCCCTCCACCTCCCCGAGCAAAGGGTTTGGCCATATTATGTAATATATGACACCATGTTGTAATTGTTTTATTATCCTGCAGAATTAACTGTTTCTAATTCAGTGTCACAGGTCCCTGAGACTGTACTGGGTGCAAAGTAAGCCCTTGATTAGTATGATGAATGAATGAAGCCCACTCCCTCAATACCCATAAATGCTTATTTCAGGCCAAGACATCTCTTGGCCTTGAGTATTTCAAAGTCCTAATGCAAGGCCTTCCATGACTTCGGGCATTCTTTCAGGGATAATCAATCCCTCAGGCCAGAGGTGTGAGCATATTGGTCACCCTCTGTATCAGTCACTGGAGTTGTGGTAAATGTGTCTTTGCTGATTCATTCGTAACATCAACATATCCAATCCTTACATCAGAAACAATTTGCTATGGAAGTAGTATAGGGAACTACTTTAAAGTGATTTTCTGTGGTATTTATTTCTTATTCTCTTTATAACCGATTGTAATAGTCTGACCTCTTTTTTTTTTTTTTGAAGATTTTATTTATTTATTTAACAAAGATCACAAGGGGGGTTGTTGGGGAGACAGGCTCCCTGCTGAACAGAGCTGGATGCGGGGCTCGATCCCAGGATCCTAAAATCATGACCTGAGCTGAAGGCAGAGGCTTAACCCACTGAGCCACCCAGGCGCCCCTGACCTCATTTTGATGTAAGATGGCTGGTTTCTCTTAGGTCTCACTCTCCCTTTCCCTTTGGCCTCACATCTGGACAAGCTGAAAAGAAGGCCTATGATGTCAGCTAGAATGGCACTAGGAAGAATTATAAACCTTCCGAGACCAGGAGCCTCTCCCCAGCCCCGCTCCTTAGCCACCATAAAGTCCCGAACCCACTACCTCTGCTTTGCCCACGCGGACCTGGACTTTGTCTGTACCTTCCCCACCCTTCCCAGGGTCCCTCCTGTGAGCAATAAACTTTCTCTCAGATTCTCTTGGTGCATCAAGTATCTTCAGCCTCCACAGCCAAACCAACTTTTCGGTGGCCCCTCCTTCCACTACAGGGGGACTATCCAACACCAGCGACCTGCATTAAACACACACACTCACACGCATGTGTGCAGAAATGCACCAGGTGTCCCAAGGGTTTGCTCTCTGTTTCACGCTGATTCAGGTTTATGTTCCCATTCGATATGATAGTACGGTCAGGAATGGCTTCCCATTAATTCCATTTCTGCCAAAGTAAAAGTCATGACAAGGAGAAATCTAGGAGGGTCTAGAAGGTCTCAGAGAGCCGGACAGTGGCTAAATTCCTGCCTCTGGTGCCTTCCCACACTCACCCTCCCATCACACCCTCCAAAGGAGGCACCATCACCACAAGCTTCAGTAATTAGTAATGATAATGGCTACAGTGCTACAGTGAGCTTTTACTAAGTGTCAGGGATTGTGTTCGGCATTTTGAACATTTTTCTCTTTTGTATTCAGCACTGTGTATAACTAAAACGTTACACCCATTGACTGGCTACTTTTCAGGGCCCTCCCTGTAGCCCGCCACCCGCCACCCTACCGTGTGTCCCTGGGAGTCTGACTTAGCTCACACAGCTACGGCAGATCATGCAGGATTTATCCTTCTGTGACTCGCTTCCTTCACTCTGCATAACTGAGATGAAGTCGGTCATCTGCTTCGAATCCTTCAGTGGCTCCTAGCTCACTCCGGAGTCAAAACCAAAGAGTCTTCAGGCCCTGCAGTGGCCAGCCCTCCGCCACCCCCAGCCTGGGGGGCTCCAGCTGCCCTGCGGTGCACTCACCGGGCCGTGTGCTGCTCCACCAACCTGCCCGGCCTGCCCTCACCTCAGGACCGTCGTACCGGCTGCTCTCCTGCCCAGGACCGTCCTCTCCCAGATAACCACATGGCTGCTTCCTTCACCTCCTTTGAGCCTTGCTTCAGGTAATTCTCAGTGAGTCCCCGCCTGACCACCCTCCACACCCCACACTCGTGATCCCCGTCTCTGCTGGATTTTTTTCCCCCTTTGTTCATGTTCATCTTCTTATGCCAAAGCTCCAGGAGAACAGGAGGTTTTGCCTGTTTGCTTTCCTGGTAAAGGCTGGGGGCTCCAAGGGGAGCACTAAGCACGTAGCAGGCGCCCAATAAATTGTTACCGAGTGAATGAAGGACGGTGTAGGATGTGAGAGCTCCGGCTCTGGGATGAGCTACACCCAGGTTCAAACTCCAGGGCCACCACTCACAAGCTGTCTGATCTTGAACAAAGGTCCGGAGCTCTCTGGGCTCCTATCTCCGCAACCAAAAGAGGGCCTTTTGGTTTAAGGAAGGTCATTATACTCATACCCCCCTTTCACCCTGAGCACCAGACCACCTGCATTCCCACTGACAGTGACTCTCACGGAGGTTCCATAACCTGTCTAGGGCCACGCGGCTGGGAATGTACAGCTTGGTTTGTTCCATATCTGCTGACCCAAGAGATTGTTGATCTCTCCTCCACAACACAACCATTTTATGAGCATCTTAAGGGCTCCCTGCGATGTAGACCCATGAGAAATACTAATAATCTTTCACATTTGTGTGGAATTTTTATAGTGAGAAGCAGACGCTCCTACCAGGCGGGAGCTTGGGGTGAGTTGGGGAACATCAGAAGTACTTCAGAAAGCTTTCCCGAAACATATATGCCTGTTTGCACCTCCCAACCTCAAGGCGTGGCCCTGTGCAGGGACATGTTCTAAAAGTTTCTCAGCTGATGCTTACGTATTTTCTGGATAAGAAACCACTGTTTTAAGTAACTGAAGTTGGTCCTCAAAACAATCTCATAAGACATATTTTATTGTTCCCCCAGTTTGAAGGATTAGGGAGATAAAACGGGCAATGTAGCAAGTCATTTTACTGCTTGTTATGTCCCAATAACGGGTCCGTGATCAAAGGAGCAAGAACTGATATAAAGCGAAGGTCAAGCAAATATTTATTTCGTGCTAAGCATCAAGAATCTAACCGAACGTTCGGGGACGCTCCTCTTACAAGAGAGGGCGACCCTTCTCTGTTTCACAGACTAGCTTTTAAAGGGCAAAGGCCATGCGGTCGGGCCTGGCCACACACAGGTGGCCAATGAGATTGTAACCCACACAGGAAACACCACAGTGATGCTAGGTGACCAATTGAGTTACAATTTACCCTAGCAGACATTTGACCCAGCCTATTACACCTTGATTGGGATTGGCACCAAAAGGGTTCCCAAAGGGCAGGGGTCCCTGTTCCTTGGTAGCTAGGGAGACAGTATGCAACCCCCTACTGATCAGATATCTCCACCTGGCCTGACCCACCCTTATATCTGGGCTTTGTTACCTGGAGCTGGTTTCGGGACTTGTTTATAAGTGAATCCCCTGGGGGCAGGGGAGCAGGGACAGTTTAACTTTAATGAAAGCCTCTTGCTAAATAGGTCCTTACACTGCTCACCTTTCATTTTGAGGGGAAAAAAAATATTTATTTCTTTGAGGCAAAGAGGGGGAGGAACGAGTGGGATAACAGGCATTGTTCATCAGTTGCCCATTGGAGAAGAGAAACTCCCTATGTTAGTACACTCAGTCTTCCTAAGTGTCCAGTAGGGTAGGTTTTATTACCTTCATTTTATTGAGACGGAAATGCAAGCACACAGCTGGCATGTAGTAGAGAGAGATTCAAATGTCTGTTGTTCTGATCCCAGATCCCACATACTTTCCAAGAGGATTTCCAAAGAGGATAGCAGGGGAATTAATAGCTGTGAGATAAGTATTAGATATAAAAGCACTGGCAAACCCTATATTATGATGCAAGTCCTAGATATCTTCTACCTTGTACATAAGCCATAGAGCTTTTGCTGATGAGATCACACGAACGTTGATTTACAATCACAAATCACATTCAGTTAAATTCAGATGATAGTTCACGGGCACCTTCTGGACACTGTGTGGTCCAAGGTATGAACAGCATTCAGATATCACTCTGATTAGCTTAGTACGCTTTCCCAACAATGGCACACAAAGCACAAGCCCTCAATCAATTCAGATCTGCAGCATATAGCAGTACTCCCAAGTAGCTCTTTTTTTTAAGAATAGTGAATACAAGTTGACTGGGTTACTTTGGATAGATCCCTCTAGGGCATGGAGCTGGAAGAGAAAATAGTCTATTCCAAGACCAGGGGACCCTGCCTACTACACCTCGTGCTCAGTCAGATCCACTGACCCTATTTCAGAGAGACACTCTTCTAGTTATACCTGAAGGCTAAACCAGAGAACTGTCAGTGGAAGGCAGAGAGATGGGCAAGTAGTTAACACTCCTTCTACTGTCTCTGGTTCCTTCCAAGTCCTGGGCAAAGCCGATAGTGACCCTGGCATTTGAAGGACTCCAGTTAACACTCCTTCTACTGTCTCTGGTTCCTTCCAAGTCCTGGGCAAAGCCGATAGTGACCCTGGCATTTGAAGGACTCCAGCAGGTGGCAAAAGTAGGAGAGGCGTTTACCAGGAGCATCCCGAGCCCAAAAGCCAATGGGATAATCTGAGTCGTAGCTATGGGTAAGGCAAACACCAGTAGCTAGGGGGTGTCAAGGACTAAGTTCACGCACAGAGTATGATGAGGGAACAGAAGGCCAGCTGAGGACAAAGCAGAAGCTGGCACCCTACACTCCCCGCCTTGTGACATGTGTGGCATTCCTCAGGCATTCCTGGCTGCCCTAAAGGAAAAACAAATAGTTGACTTCTAGAGATCAAAATCCTGCAAGACCTGAGTCTCCCTCCGTTTACAAATGTCTCAGTGATTTACAAGGAAGAGGCTTTCTTATCAATAGCCTAACTTCCAGAGACTCATAAATCAGTCCCTGAAGCCCTAACATCTTTCCCTCCACAAAATTGAGGGAGGCTGAGGCATAGAGAAATTTAAATAAAGTTAAATTTCTTCTAAACCTAGAGCTCATTGATAAGGATGTGTGATAGCAGGAATGTGACATTCCTCCAGGAAGCTCTCAACTCTCTTACTGCTAATACCTTACTGAAAGAAAAAACAACCTTAACTTCACAAATAGAAAGCCTCCCATATCCTGTGTGTCTTCTTTTAAACCCTCCCTTTGCCTTACCTCCCCCAACACCATTGTATATAATCAGCCATCCTTCACAACCCCAATGCAGCAGCAGTTTCTGCCCATGGGTCTTGTCCCTGAGCTTTAATAAACCACCATCTTGCACCAAAGTTGTCTCAAGAATTTTTCTTGGTCATTGGCTCCGAACCTCACCCCAACCGAACCTTACTTCTATTCTAAAACTTCATCAAGTGAGAGATCTTGAGCTGAGATCAGAGGCAGGTTGGAAAGAAAGCAGGTTAGAATGGGTGATCAAGAATTTCAGAAAGCAAGCTGTGGAAAAGTTAGAGCCAACAGATTTCTGTTGATTCTTCTGTGATCAGCATGTTAAATACCATTTTTCCACGGGTGATGGGAAGAAGAAAGATGTTTTGTTTTACAATAAATACTATCCATCCATGTGTACCTTAAGCTGATCACATGGGGCATCAGCAAGAGTGTTATATGTTGGCCTTTTGCTTAGTAGAGCCCAATAAATGCACCACCAGGGTGGGCCACTTCAGGACAAGGTCATGGAATACCTTATCTCCAGAGAATGCCAAGGCTAAAATCATGGGACTGCATGCTTGATTCATTGTAAAAATTGACTGCAAGTATAAGGGTTGTTTCTATTTGTTTTGTCTAATCCTTAACCCTGTTTCTATGGTCGTATTAATAACAAAAATCCCACTGGACACCATGGCCTTAACAGCCATGGACTGGATTGAACCTAATGCAATAGTTTGGACCGTTGAAGTTAAAGACATCAAGGAGACAACTGACTGTGACTTCTAAGTGCTTTAACTGACATAAGGCCCTGGAATTCAGACAAGCAAAGCCTCAGGGAGCCTTTGCTCTGAAGGGAACTGGAAGAAAAGCCTAGGAGCCTTTCCAAGACTGGAAGAACTTGGATGGATCAAGGAGGATGAAAGGCATTCCTTTCCAGCCCCAGCCCAGCCCCAAGGCAGACTGGGGACCTTGGGAGCCAAGGTCAGGAAAGGAACATCTTGTACCCCCTGACAGAGGCAAGTAGGGCCTGGGGAGATTTTTTGTTTACATGTTTGTTTGTTTTTTTCCAACCTTCCCCACACATTCAGGGTGACCTTTTCCCTCCATTAGCAGCCTTGTGGGACAAAGGGCCTGATCCTTGGCCAGATAGTCCCAAACCACTTCTGGAAGTAAAGAAAAATGCCAGGTATCCTTGGAAGTGTCTGAGATTAGAAAGAAGGAGCATTGTTTACAGAATCCAAACTCCTGGCTATGTGCAGTTCTTCAGCCTGTCACTCATTCAAACTGTAACCAAACTAAAGTGGGTTTCACTTCTTGGTGAGTCAGAAACCCTGCCAGTTTGAACTGTCACACAAAGAAACCGTTATTTGCAGTAAATAAGAAAATGGCTTCCAAAAACCGTGACTCCCTGAGAGAGGGTGAATGGATTCCTTTTGTTTAGGGTGAGAATGAATAGTTAGATATTAGATAGGGACGCCTTGTCTTTGTATGTATCTATGTTGAGGTGGGCACAAAGTCGCACATGCGCCGAAAGGAACCATGCCTCTACATACATTGTACGTTATGTAAATCAGGCTAAGGCTTCTTCCTCAGTGGAGATGTTAGTATTATAATGAGGTAAAGGAGATTGTCAGTCCTTCCAAAGGTCACTCTGTGTCCTCCTGTGCAGGTGCTAGTCAGGTTTAGCTCAAAGCATCTGGGTGGTCTGGGCCAAGCGAGACTTTATCCAGGCAGTTGCTGTCAGCTGGAGGGTGATTAGGGTTTCCTTTGTCTGAGTTGAAGGAAAAGCCATGAAGAGCCAGAAAAAGAGCAGGGGAAAAGATAAGACAAAGGTTACTGAGTGGCAGGTGAGCTGTAAAGGCAGGGCCTTGGGTTCTGGCTGGTGACAAAATCTTATGTCTTTGCCCCTTGTGGACTCTGTTTTGTCCCAAGAAAGTAATACAAATTATCATCACATTTTCCAATTCACAGAAAGAGTTACTGATAGAATTACCACAAAATACAACAATAAAACAGATGACAGGGGAAACTCAACAGGATAAAATTTGTTATAGGCAAAAAGGAACTGAAAAATCATAGATTACTGAGTATATTGCAAAATGCAAAAAGAAAAAAAAATTACCTGAGGGGGTGGGAAATCTGTTTTGAAGAAATAATCAACAACAAAATAGAACTGTCAAAGGTCAAACTGCACACAGTAAAGTTAGCAAAAGAATCAAACCTTCTGAGGCACCTGGGTGGCTGAGTTGTTAAGTGTCTGCCTTTGGCTCAGGTCATGCTCCCAGGGTCCTGGAATCAAGCCCCACATCGGGCTCCTTGCTCCTCAGGAAGCCTGCTTCTCCCACTTCCTCTACTTGCGCTTCCTCTCTGTGTGTGTGTCTCTCTGTGTCAAATAAATAAATAAAATCCTTTTTAATAGAATCAAAACTTCATGCAAAATTTACATCTAAAAAATTTTATCTGAGAAGACTGAAGCTAATAACTATAAGAGCCATAGAGGAAAAAAACAGAAGAAACTATAATCAGTGAAAACTTTCAATAGCAAAACAAATGACAATAACAAAACTATAGGTAACATCAAAGGTTATTGTAAAATCCATACAGAAAGCATTTATCCACATCTACATTAGTAACATAAAAGTAAAACTGGAACTGCTTTAACTACAGTATATTAAAAAAAAAATTGATCAAGGAAATAGATTAGTACAGAGTCCTTCCAAAGAAAAACGTTTTTTCAATAGACATTCATAAATCAGGCATAATCCTGATTTAGACTTTTTTGTTTTTAAATGTGGAGCTTAAATATGCTAAAGATCAAAAGCCAGATCCAAATACCCGTGAAGTCCAAAGAGGAGTCAAGGCAATCAAAATGTCTTGCACTCATCTCCCAGGATTAAATCTTGGCTCTGAAGCACCTGCTTTGATTCTAATAAGCCATGTGATTTGGGGAAAGTTACTGAATGTCTTTAAGCTTCAGTCTACTCATCTGTAAAACGGACAAGTTAATTCATAATATTCTTGCTCTTAGTGTTTATACTGGATATCCCAAGAAAAACCATGGAAAGCCTTGCCCATACCTTTCTCCTGAGGCCTTTACCCAGCGTTTCCATACTTTGTATTCTCAGAACCTCAGGTTCTAACCATAAGCTCCTGAACTAAGTCTGAGTACTTGACTCAAAGATAAATATATCTAGATTGGCCAGCAGCCTGGTACAAAGCATTACCCTGAAAGATACTTTATACTCAATGGTTATTGGACCATCCAATCCATTAACTCCACTCTTAGAAAATTTTCCTATCAGATGTGCAAAAAAAGTGAGCAGAGGGTAGGATCAGTTGGCAGAGGCAGAGAGAAGCAAAGAAAGAGAAGGCAAGAGGCAGAGGCCATTGGTGACATGACTAATGAGAAAGTAAAATGTATGAGTAAGCTAAAAGCAAAAAGGTTGAGAGCAGAAGGGAGAATGAGTCAGGAATTAAACAGGAAGAAGTTGGTGGGGAGAAAAACAGAGATGGAGTTGCTGTGTCATAAACTCAGAAGACATCTCAAATTCTTATCAGGGCTCAGAGCTTTTGATGGAGTCTTCATGCTGAGGCTGAGTTATATGTGGTGACAAACAATGTTCCAGGTCTCTGGAGTTCTGGTTGTGCCACCTTTCGAATTCCCCCGTGTCTCCTTGAAATAAATGCCCAGGGCTGGAGATAACAACCACAACAACAAAAAAAGCAAATGGCCTTTCAACATATGGAAAAACACTCACCCCCACTCTTAAGATAATAAGAGAAATATCAATTAAAACTAAACTGAGATTTTATTACTCACCTCTCAGGCAAACATTCAAAAGTTTGATAAGAAACTTTGATCAAGGGGTGCCTGGGTGGCTCAGTGGGTTAAAGCCCCTGCCTTCAGCTCAGGTCATGATCTCCGGATCCTGGGATCGAGCTCCCACTGCAGGCTCTCTGCTCATCGGGGGGCCTGCTTCCTCCTCTCTCTGCCTTCCTCTCTGTCTACTTGTGATCTCTGTCTATGAAATAATTAAAAATCTTTTAGAAACTTTGATCAAGACTATGGGGAAATGGACACTTCTCTGCTGGTAGGAAAACAAAATAATATAACCCATAGGTAGTGGAATTTGGTAATAGTTGGCAAAATTACATATGCATTTATTCCTTGATACAGCAATCTTACTTCTAAGTATCTATGCAAGCATACACTGGCAAAAATATAAAAAGATGAATGCATTTTATATATATATATGTGTGTGTGTGTGTGTGTGTATATATCTATATATCTATATATATATATATATATATATCAATTTAAATAGTAAAAAAAACCCTGAAAATAACTTAAATGTTTATCTATAGGAAACTAGTTGAATAAATGTAGTATATCTACAAATGGTATATAGTTATCTTAAAGAATAAGCAATGTTTCTGTGTACTACCACAGAATGATCTCTAGGATTTAATGTTAAGTGAAAAAAAATCAAAGTTAAATACTTGAATGAAGCTTATCCCACAAATGTATTTTCTCTGTAAGGGATATCAGAGCCTTCTTACTCTTAGGAACATTTCGGCACTATGGTTGTGGGTCATTTTTTTTTTTAAGATTTTATTTATTTATTTAACAGAGAGAGAGAGAGATCACAAGTAGGCAGAGAGGCAGGCAGAGAGAGAGGGGAAGCAGGATCCCCGTGGAGCAGAGAGCCTGATGAGGGGCTCAATCCCAGGACTCTGGGATCATGACCTGAGCCAAAGGAAGAGGATTAACCCAGTGAGCCACCCAAGCACCACTTTTTTTTTTTTTTTTTTGCTTGTGGGTCATTTTAAGTGATGAAATCTCCAGCTAAAAGCACAAAATACAGGCCTAAACACACTGCAATAAAGACACCTGTTTACATATGAGACCTGAAACAAGAAGATTCTTTGTTTAGACCCAGCTAGGAGCAGCTATGTCACGTTGAGATGACTCAAGTTTTTCAATGTTCTATATGTGTTCATGAATGACAGGGAAATGCAAGTATTGATTTGGGGGTTACAAATAAATTTTAGCATGTAAATGAATTTGGCAACATGGAATCTGTGAATAATGAGAACTGACTGTATTTTTTTACATTAAAAAAAGAAAAACATGCTATAAAATAAATAAAACATGAGAAAGGAATAGGTCAGGGATAGAGAATTAGAAGACAAACTTTTCCATATATTCCTTGTTTCATAATTTGTATTTTGAACCATGTTGAAGTTTTATAAAATTCCAAAACAATATAAATCAAAATGAAATTAAAAGCAATCCCTAAAGATGAATTTGAAATCTTGGCCTAATATCATGATCTGCTTTCTTTTTAAATATGTCTTTCGTAGCCCTTTCACTGTTAAGACCTAAAAATAATAACCAATCACAGTAGCTTTGAGCACTCACATACCTTAATTATGGTCTCTAAATAACACTTATCACTAAAAGAAACCAGACTTCTTTGAAGAAATGGCTAGGTCTAGATCCAGAACCAGAAATCTACACGATAAGAAAGAAAGAGAGAAAGAGTTAGGAAGGAAGGAGAAAAGAGAAAAGGGGAGGGAAGGAAAGGAAAGGAAGAGAGAGAGGGTGAGAGAAAAGGAAGGAAGGAGGGAGAAAAGAATCATTGACAAGATGATTCTAAAACATCTTTATATTCAAAAAGTAAAGAAGCTACCAAAGACTACTACAGTTATGTCAAAAGGACTCCAGGGACAATTTACAGAGAATCTCATTGGCTAAAGATGTGATAATTTGGGCACCAATAATAACTCCAGTGTATTAAAATGTATCAAATATATTTAAATCCATTGAGTTCATAATCACACACATACATATAAAACTCATTGTCTATTTTGAAGGATACTAGAAACTAATTCATTACTCTAAATATTGTTAACTAAAGGGTAACAATCAAGCACTTTTCTGCCTTTTCCTTATGAACTGAATTTTAGAGCCACAAAATATATGTTGAAAAAAATGTTCTTTCTTTAGAAGTATTTTGGCTTACAAATAAAGGAGGAATGATAGAATATCGTCCTTTTACAAATGCCAACTATAGTGGTTAAAGTATTATCATGTTTCAGGATTTTAGCCTACTTCTTTAACTTTAGCCCTATACAATTCAGAGAAATCCTATGTCAACCCTATGCAAATACTATAGACAAAATGGAATTCCTATACTTCTAGGATACATTCAGAAAGAGAATCTTCTCAAGAAACACCTCTTGATTTCTTGCCTGGGGTCCAGCCAGGGAAGCTTCTTTAAGGCCAACCTATCTGATGCTTACTCTGCTCCCAGACTCAGAGCTGAGTAATTCCCTGAGTAGCTCTTGGCATCACTAACTTTATTGCTCCTTTTTCCTATCCAGTGTACATCTGCTCATTGCCTCCTTCAAGTCTAACACACCCAGTTACTCTCTCCACCTTGACCTCACTTCCTCTCATGGCCCATTTCATTTCTCCAGCTAGGCTGGTCTCCTTAGGCCAGCCCTTCCAACTCCTAAGGCAGGGGTAGCCCTACCACCAGCTTCAGCATGACATCCCACAGCACAGCAGACATACTTTCAAAATGCCTCCTTCCTGTCCATCTTTCTGCCCTGGATCATCTTGCTATCCAGACTAGATGGTATCAGAATATTCAAATCATCTTTCTGGTGTCTCATTCCCTTTCTGCTGACACTTTGCTTCCATTTTGCAGTGGACTTTGTCCAGATTTTACAAAAATCAATGAGTTCAGGATAACAAGTATTATAGTCTCATGTGGCCTCCTTAAAATTGTTACCACATTGTTATTGACCTACTTATTACATTTTACTATTACCAGAAATCAACTGCTTAGGCAATTTGGGGAGTATTTCACATCTATTTATTTCATCTTTACTAAGTAGGATGACCTTGCAGAACTCAACTGGTTATTCCCAAAAACCAACCTACTAGCTGGCATTATTAAAGCTTATGCAATTTCCAAGAACACTGGATTCCATATTCTTTTTGAGGGCAAGTATGCAAAACTCTAATTTCCCACCAGTGCCTATGCCAGTGGGGCCAAAGACTTAGAATAATTTAGTGCCCAACAGGATATATATTCAGCATGATAAGAACAGAGAGATTAGCACTGTCTTCGATTAAATCCTGTCTCCTACACTTCAGTTCCATCACCAGTAATATGAGCATTTTTTAAAAACTTGTGTCTGTCCCCGAAAGTCTTGTATCTATCCCTCTAAGAGTGCTTCGAGGTCAGGGACTGTATTTCATCCTTTCTGTATCTCCAATGACAAACATAGTTTTGTCAAACAGAAGACATTAATTTTGAATGATTGCACAAGGCTCTGTAAAATTTTGACTTCCATGGAAATATCCAAAACCCCTGACACCATCAACAGCTCTGTATGGCAGTAATAGCCCTCCATCTGTGATGAAGAAGAGCCCTGGGCACATTAAACCCAGTTCCCAGTTACAAGATTCTGTTCTAGGCCATGATCCTAGAAAGGTGATACAGTGCAATGGGAAGCGTGCCGGGCTCCGCGCTTGGACCTGCACTGTCTGGGGAAAGGCTGGACATGCGCAATTGGACCTGCGTTGTCTGGGGAAACAATGGACATGCGCAAACCACAGCTGTCATGGTCAGAGAGGCCTGAATGTGAGTTGGTTCCATCAGTCCCCCACTTAAGTTTTTGGCTGTAAGAAACAGAACTTAATTGAGCAATAGTAAGTGAAAGGTGGGTTGTTTTTGTTTTTGTTTTTTGGGGGGGGATGATGAGAACTATCAACACAAACTCATAGGGAGTACAGACAAGCCCCAGAAAGACCTGGTGCCCGAAACGAAACACACACCCTCCGAACCAGGCCAAGACCCACCCCACCACTGAGTCCCGCTCTCTCTGGGAACCACAGGGTCTCTCATCCCCTCTGCCATCACTCCGCATATCTCTCTGTAGGGAAAATTTTCTCATTCCCTTGTAAACAGATTAAACATGACTGCCCAGATCCTAATTTTCTCACAGTGTGCAGGTCAAGTACCCACAGCAGCCACTTTGTGGCTCTGAGCTTTATTTCCGGTTTTCTGGGAGATGCCATCTGATGATCTCCCCACCCTGGACTGATGAGCTCTTCCAGCCCAGCCAGCAGAGGCTGTGGGAGTCTACCTCCTGAGGGGTGGTGATTTTATTCAAGGGATATCAGATGATTAGCTTCCCATTTTATGGGAATTATAAAGGATATGAAGGATAATTAAGTTATGAAGGATATTTTGTTATGAAGGATAATTAAGGCTCAGATCAGTTCCATGGCTATTGCATCAACCCAGAAAAGAAACGATGAGAGCTTAAGCAAAATCAGAAAAGCTATCAGGAGGATGAAGGAGGACATGAATATAAGAAGTCTGAAAGAATCAGAGTCACAACATTAGGTGTGGGAGATTAGGAAGGGGGGTTTCTGGTATGGAGAGGGAGGAATGGCAAAACTCATTAAAGAAGAGAACCAGGGAGAATCGTAAATTTGGGTGGGGTCAGAGTGAGGAGGGGAAGGAAAGGAATGGATTTTTGTATTTTAACAAAAAAATATAAGAATCTGAGTGTAAAGATCAGGGAGAGATATCCTAAGGAAGGGGGAGAAAGGATGGCTTGCAGTGATCAATTACAAAGCTCTCTATTACTATTTCCACCCTGATTAACACCCCTCAGCAGCTCCTAATACTAAAGGATAAAATCTAGTCTCATGCATGCCCCTCAAAGCCCTTCGTTACGCAGCCTGTGACCACTTCCAGACCCTCGGCTTCAGCCACAGCAAGCACTAACCCCGGCTGCGGTCTCCTGAATGCACCACCTTCTCCTGCCTCTGAACTGAGACTTCCTGCTCCCTCTGCCTTAAGAGCCTTCTTCCTTCAGCTGCCTGGCAGGCTTCTCTTTGTCCTTCAAGACACCTCACTCAGCATTTGGTGTTCTCTGTACTCTTCCCTGCAGGCCCCTAGCAAACTGCTAGATTGCAATCTGACATTTTGGTCTGTCTCTCCAGACTAGGAATCCATGAATTTAGAAGGTGCTGCTTGCATCTCAGTACCCTCGATGCCCGCCACAGAGTAACGCCTATCGGATATTTGTGAAGGAGCTGGAATGGTAGAATGACCTCTGCAAAGTAGGCACACAAAACCCTTACAGCATTTCCCCCTGATGGTGTGAATCATCTCTATCTCTCTCTCGTTTTCTTCTGCTGCTTTCCCATTACTGTGCATTTCTTCTCTGAGTGAGGATAAAGGGAAAAATGCTCCTTGTTTCAGCCTCTGCATCGAATGCACATCCCCATGGCCTTGGTATTAAAGGATCCCTTGACCTTACAAAACTGTGCAGGGAAGGAAAAGAAAACAGACTTGCTTTAAGTAAATTAAAATATATTCAGGGAGGAACTGAGTCTACAGGAGCTGCAAATATAAGGAAGAAGAGAAAATGGCATTCTTTAAACTTTACAGTGGGTGAACCAAAAGAAGTTGAGTCATAGGTCTTGGATTTAAAAGTATAAAAGTTGGATACTGCACACATATTCCCTCTTGTTTTTTTTTTTTTTTTTTTCTCAAGCCAGATTGCAATGGGATGGAGAGAATGGGAGACACAAAAGGAAGGAAAGTGAGATACTAAGGACCATGAGGTGCAAGCTTAAAGCAGACTGGAATGAAATTGTGGTGTGTGTGCGTGCATGTGTGTGTGTTGAAAGATGAGATGTAAGCTTCTCTGTAGACTAAAAGAGAAGATTAAAATAAAAGGGAGAACTCAAAAAGGGACATTATTGAAGCAAGATCCTAGAGAAGGCCAGAGGTTGGGGTCAGGAGCACAGAAGAGGAAACACATTTCCTCTTCTATCCAGATGATAGGGCCCCTACCAGCTTTTCTAGCTCCTCTCCCAACACCCACTGAAACATCCTCCCTTCTAGGCCCTCCATCTCTCTTTCTGATCATGCCACACTTTCTCGGGCCTTGATGGTTCTGCACATATTGTTCCCTCAACCTGGAATGCTGGTCACCCAACTGTCTCATGTGGAATTCTGACCTACCCTTCAGACACAACTCATAGATCCCTGTCACTGGGAAATTTTCCTGAGTCTTCATCTGAGCAAGGTAAATGTTTTTTCTCTGGTATTCAGACTTGTAAGATACACATTTATTGGTGTACTTATTCTGACTTCCCACCAGAACGGGGGTGCCCTGAATAAGAAGGACTGTGACACATTCAAACAGATCAGACTCTCAAGAAATAGTTCAATGAATGAACAAATGAATGGGAAAAGAGAAAATCTTTAGGTGCTTTAGGAACTTTGAGATGGAGAAGAAAAGTACAGCCTCTTCCTAGGCTGAAAAAGTTGAATGAGCTGAAGATTAAGGAGAAAACAGAACTGTCCAAAGCAGTCTCTGTTGCAAAGTCAGAGATGATGGAATGATTAAGAGGCACAGTGAAAGCTTGGCTGAGGTTTGCATGCCAAAGGCACCAACTAACTAATAAACAGAAATTCAACAAATGAAGTTCATGACCTTGCTGCAAAATGAAAAGCAACTTTCCCACAGTCAATAGCTTTATCTGGGAAATAAATTAACAGTGATCAAATCAGATTTGTGAGACCTGAGGGACAGAGTGTCTCAGACAGCTGGAGCTTTCTAAAAGTCATAAAAATTCCAACATTCTGTCCAAGTCCATGATCAAAGGCTTGCCAGACTCACTCATGAAGAAGAAAATCCACTTAACGGTATTAAGATAGTCTTTGATTCCTAATCTTTTGCTGTGTAAAAATCTGAGTTTTATTCACCAAATAGCATTAAGTATCAATTAGAATGTTTTTAAAATCTGTATTGTAAGAGTACTAACTGATGTGTGAGGCTAGTGAGAAATCACCAGATATAAATCTAATATAAGCTTGAATGGCCTTGTCTCATCTCATTCCCTTCCTGGAACTCTGCAATCTGAGCATATCACACGGTGTGAGAGCTATACAGAAGCTTGAAGAACATCTAGGCAAATAGTCTCATTTTATCAGAGGCCAGGGTGGAAAAGGGAATTTCTCAGGCCTCCTACCTCATTAGTGGTAGAAGTGAGCTGGAAACATGACTTTCATCAAATGATCTTCCCCCTATACCATGTCACCAAAAAAAAAAATGATGTTCAATGTTCTCGTTTCAATGAGCAAATTATGTAGTATAGTTCAAAAGTTTCGCCATCCAAAAGAATTAAGTTGAATAATGTTTTCATGCCCCAAATGGTAACCTCTCAAAGATCCAGAAAGTACTGCTTTTTGGAACCCTTCATTTCCTTGGACAGCTTCAGAAAGTCACAGTTTTACTGAACAAATGCTAAATGTCCCAAGAATTCTGAAAGAAAGAGACTGGGACTGATGTGGGAGATGTCAGTAGATGATGGAGGAGAGAAGTCTTGAACAGGAAGCCTGGGAGTGTGGATTGACCATGGAGTCATGCCAGAATGGCACTCCTGGCCTAGGCAAAGGACAATATGACAATGAAAGATGTGGGGGACCCTGACTGCCAAATCTGGATCGGAATTCATTTGTTTAGAGCAGTGTTTCCCAGAACACACTCCATAGAACACTAGTTCCACAATATGCTCCATAAAAAAATAAAGAGGGAGGAATTCTGTGTTCAAACAAGATTAAGAAATGCTGCATACACATTAGCATATGAAGGGTAGCAGGTTTTTCTGTGGTCAAGTTTCCTTATTTTGGTGTCCAGGTTTTTAAAAATGTAAAACCTGGGTGGCTCAGAGGATTAAGCCTCTGTCTTCGGCTCAGGTCATGCTCTCAGGGTCCTGGAATCGAGCCCCGAATTGGGCTCTCTGCTCAGCAGGAAGTCTGCTTCCTCCTCTCTCTCTGCCTGCCTCTCTTCCTACTTGTGATCTCTCTCTGTCAAATAAATAAAATCTTTTAAAAAAATGTAAAAACTCTTCTTACCTCAAGAACCATATCAGAGCAGGCCACTGCTTAAGGTTTAGCTCTTTGCCAACCCTTTCCAAAAAGGCCTGTTTCATGTCCTTTGTCCTTTTTTTTTTTTTTTAAACATCATCCTTATTAATGTCCAATTTCTGCTGACCAGGTTCCTGGACCCAATTTCAATGTGTGTACAAAGAGTTGGTGTTTCCCATACCAACAACAAGCAATGTTCTAGACACCAGCTTGATACAATTTAACTCAATTCTGTCACTCTCTCCCCTGAGATAGCATTGGAGTCCACAGGGTAAGGGCTCAGTCCTATAGGGCTGCCTCCCCTCATCTTCAGATGCCAGGTGCCAGCCAGACTATTGCCTATGCTTCTGACTGACCTGCTACAAATTAGAGCTTCGAACACTCTTCGAATCAGTATGCCAAGAGCAAGTCCAGGTTATTGCTTGTACTTCTGACCAATCTACTACAGACTGGAGGTTACCACAACCTTCTCCTTGAGTTCCATTAATCTGCTGGAGCAGCTCACAGTACTCAGAGAAACATTTTACTTACTAGATCACCAGTTGATTATAAAAGGATATAACTCAAGAATAGTCAAATCAAAGAGATGTGTAGGACAAGGTGTGGGGAAAGGGCAGAGAGCTTGCATGCCCTCTCCAGGCACACCACTCTCCCCAAATCTCCACATGTCTACCAACAGATGCTCTCCAAACCTCACCCTTGTGGGTTTTCACAGAAGCTTCATTACATAGGCATGATGGATTACATCATTGGCAATTGCTGACTGATAGAAATTCCAGCTTCTACTCTCCTCTCCCTGGAGGTGAAGAGGGTAGGACTGAGTTCCAACCCTCTAATCACATAGTTGGATCCATTGGTAATGGGTCCCCATCATAGGGGCTCACCAAAAGTCACCTCATTAACATAACAAAAGAGATCTTTATCTCCCCAGATACTAAGGAAATTCCAAGGGTTTTATAAGCTAAGTCAGGAATCACAGGTGAAGATCAAATAAATATTTCTCACACTTTTTGGCTATCTTAGTGACCAAATGTATATTTCTTATAATCACAATATCATAGCTTCTGATTCTGTGAGAGACATTTTAGAAAATATAGTTTAGGGAAATGGCTCTCAAATGTTAAACGTGATTATCAACTGAAATGCTGGTTAAATGCAGTTTTCTGGACCTGAAATCTACATTTCCAATCAAGCATTCTAGGTGATTTTGATACAGATGGTCCAAGACACATTTAAGGGAAACCTGACACCAATGGAAAAGTAAGGGTGGTGATGACCTTGAGGCAGAAGGTCAAGAGATGATTACATACAATGATGGGGTGAGGGATGAAGGGAGATAAATTACAGTTATTTCAGAGAACATTTTCAAATCTTCTCTAGGTAAAAATGGCCATCTCTCTTAAATAATTAAAACGAAGAACATTTGCACGAGAAGAGGAACAGTCACAGGCCTCCGCCCAAGATACCCTGTGCCTTTGGGGATGCCTCTCAAAGCTTCCCGGCCCACACCTCTTGACACTGGTAGGGGTGAGCCAGAAGGGTCTTCACCCCTTTCCTCAGTCCCCTGTGGTGGGGCGGAGCCAGGAGGGGCACTCATTCAGGGCTTCAGGAAAGGCCAGTGGGAAACAAAGAAGGAAGAGAGCAGTATGTAGCTCCATAAACTAACTCTCAAGGTTTCACTCAGCTTAATCACAGGCTTTATTCTCCAGAGCTTGGGGGCTCCCCCTCCAATAGAAGTTTTAGCTTGAGCCCGATCGCTGTGTCTCTCTTCCCAGCTCCTGTTCAGTGAGTATCTTCATGTTGGCACCTAGAAATCAACCATGCTGGGAATGTTTACACCATTGAAATTGGCAAAAATCAGGATGTTATTTATTTATTCAATTCTGAGAGCCGGTGGTTAAACAGCTACCAGCA
This sequence comes from Neogale vison, assembly GCF_020171115.1. NCBI lineage: Eukaryota > Metazoa > Chordata > Mammalia > Carnivora > Mustelidae > Neogale > Neogale vison. The sequence goes on from NC_058097.1 coordinate 136,989,038, forward strand.
CATCACGGCCTCCAACCCACGACCCTGAATGCTGAATAGCTCCATGGGTAAAAGTGCAGACTACATGTTTTAAAAGACCTTGTTTTGGATCCCAAGCCCATCCCGTACTAGCTATGAAACGTAATGTATTGAGAGTCTCCGTCTGCCTTCCGTGAAAGCGGGGAGAACGAACTCCTTCCACTTTAGGGCCAAGAGTTTAAAGCAAGCACTATACCAGAAAATGTGGCCCCTAAAACCTGGCACCTGGCAGGTAGCCCCAGGTGAGTCTGGACATCATAAGGACTTAAAAGTAGAACCCAGACAGGAGTTCTGTATCTCTTCTGTGTAATGCTCTTTCCTTCCCTGCCTCTTCCATGGATGACTGAGAGTGAGACTATCTCACTCTATGTACAAGACCTTTTCCTACAGATTAAATTGGCCAATCCTATCAGGATGTGACCCCACAAAGCCCAGCAATCGCAAGAGACACACACATACAGTTTCATTATAAAACCTCCGAACCCATAATAGTGCCATGTCTAGAGCACTTGTTACTTTCTCCAGCAGGTGCAACCCTCAAGGACAAACAGCGGGTTCGGGTTCTCTGCATAAACTGAACCCTGATTTCTGGAATGACTGATATGGCAATTAACAAGGATGTAAAGTTTTTCATGCATCTTGATACAGATTCTACTTATCTGCCTTAATGGGTAGGAGCATTCTGCATGCAGTCAAGCCGTTCCCAGGGGTCTGCTGACACTACCGGCCCTCTAGGTCCTCATTCTTGACATCGGTTCTCCCCTCCTGATACAGCAACTAGGGAAGTAAAATGCTGCCCCGATGCTGTATGAACCAAGGGACAGCTCAGAGACACTGATTGGGTTTGGACCAAAGCCCTGAAATTCAGTTGTTTCCTTGTTATTTGCCTCTCCTCAGGGCTAAGAAGATTCACAGTGGATTGTGAGACACATTTCTATAATCCACATTGATTAAGGTTTCAAAACCCAGATCTTACTCATCTGCCTCTCCTTCACCCATGATTGGGTGAAAGCAGACCTATGGGAACCCCAGCTTCCCTCCCTTCTGTCCTTTACAATCTCTTTGCAAGGGCCCCACTGTCCTCCCAGTTTCTCTAAAGGGGGCAAGTTTTTTCCCATAGGACTTTAATCGAGGTAGCCCAGAAATTAGTAGGCAACCCACAGTCCCAGATATGTGAGCAGTGAAACAGATCAACATGTCACTTATTTCATTAGCTACAATTTAATTACAAGCAGAAATTTCTTCCAGTTGTGTGTCTCCAACAGCGCTTGATGATCAGAGTATAAGGACAACTTCATTTGGATGCAGAAAAGTTTTCAGGAAGAGCTTCTGCAAAATCAGACTTGGAAAATTCGAGTGTCTGCAATAAATAGCTTTAAAAGTATGAGTAGCCTGATCCTTAACATCCAGCATTTAAAAAAAAAAAAAAGATTTTATTTATTTGAGATCGAGGGGGAAAGAAAGAGAGAGAGAGAGAGAGCAAGACTGGGTTGGGGGGCCAAAGGGAAAAGGAGAAGCAGACTCCCGCTAAGCAGGCAGTCTGACTTGGGGCTCTATCCCAGGACCCCAGGATCATGACCTGAGCTGAAGGCAGACGCTTACCCAGCTGAACCACCCAGGCCTCACAACATCTAACTTTTAACCAACAAATACCTGGCAAAGGCCTTCCACTACGGCATGATGCCAGGCCGAAAGTACAGGACAAAGAGACTCCTGCCCCATGAGGGAGCTTGCATGCTGAGGAAGGATCAATACTGACACATTGCAGACACTAATAAAGATGTGATGATACATGAAGGTAAATGTCATGAAAGCCAAGTGCAAGGAGCTTCTAGGGAAGTAGTGTGGCTCTGCAGGAGTTAGGCATGGCCCTCTGAGTAAGCGATATTTAAGCCAAGATTTGGGAGCAGAGAAGAGGGTCTGACATAGCATAGAAAACACTATTTTATTATATTTTTTAAAGATTGATTTATTTATTTGAGAAAGAGAGAATCTCAAGCAGATCCTATGCAGAATTCAGAGCCTGATGTGGGGCTCAGTCTCACGACCCTGAGATCATGACTTGAGCCAAAACCAAGCATCAGATGCTTAAGTGACTGAGCCACCTGAGTGTCTCTTAAAAATTCCTGACTGACCTGTTAAGCCTACATTTCTGGGGGGATGAAAGAGGACATCAACCACCTCCACTTCGTTCTCAGTCTGAACTTTTATTGTTTTTCTAAGTAGGCTCCGTGCCCCGGCATGGAGACAAATGTGGGGCTTAAAACCACAAGCCCAAAATCAAGACTTGAGCTGAGATCAAGGGTTGGATACTTAACCAACTTAGCCTCGGGCGCCCCAAGACCATCTTAGAATAAAGGACTACCAAGAGCAAAGGTCCCGAGGTAGCAGGGAGCAAACCAGGAAGCTGAAAGGTCAGCGTGGCTGAATCACAGTGAGGACAGACAGGAGTGCCACGCAGTGGTCAGTCACAGATTGGGGCCATTATCTGAAGAGCGCAGGAAGACACAATAGCGTTTTCAGGAAATGAGCGCCATAATCAGCTTCGCATGTTTTAGTGATCCTTCTGACTATCGTGTGGACCATGGGCTGGAGGGCGGCAAGAAAGCTTGTGGGAGGCCAGCCAGGAGGCTTTGCTGGAACTTAGGAAAGTGAGGTGAACATGCTTCCACACACCAGGACACTGGAGATGCAGCCCGCGGGAAGGGACATTCTATTCAACTAGAGCTTCTAGAGCTACTGGCCGGTGGGAAGGAGGCATAAGCTATCCACTGCACCGCAGCCATATGGCTCAGTGACCGAGATTTCTGGACTGCGAGTCTCAGGGTCCACAGGGAGCCCCGGCCGAGTACGGGTGGCCGGCTGCAGGCTAACCTGTGTCGTGTCCACTGGGACAAATACTTAGCTGTGCTACACTGCAACCCGAGCACAGCTCAGCCTTTAACTGAGCGGACAGACTCCCGCCGGAGGAGGCAACGCCGGTTGGGCAAGACGGTGAGTGAGTCACGAAGGGGAAGCAGCTCAGTGGCCCTGTGACCCTCTGGTGCCCTCCTTTCTTCATCTCCCCGCCACATAAGGCTGAGACGGCTCTCTCATGGGGGCTCGGACGAGTTCATAGAAAGTAAATGGTCATCATGCGTTAAGCAGTATTTCGCACAGAACCTCCCCCACCCCCAGAAAGTACTCAATAAAAGGCTATTGTTGGTTTTCTCATCTGGTGGGTCCCGTGGAATCTGGCGTGTGTTTGAGTCCCACCCCTGCCACTTAGACTTTGTGACTCGGGCAAGTTCATAACCGGCTCTGGGTCTCGGTTTCCTCATTTGTTACAAGGGGGTTGATAAACCCTCCCTGAAATCATGGACATTACATGAGTCAATGCTACTCACTTTTCCTTTTCCCCGGGGGGCTTCCTTACAGGGAGGGACTCCGGACGGGAGCAGGCGCTGCGAGGCGCCGGGTGGAGGGAACAGAAGTGAGACAACTTTGAGCTCGGGTCAGAGGACTCGGGCATCCAGGTACCACTCTCACGCCACATCTGCACTCCTGCAGAAAGAGGATGAAAATTATTCAGAGTGAAGCTGAATCTGCCAGAGATCCCTCAAGGGAGACCCTAATTAGCATTTAAAGAGATGCTGGGGATGGGTATCCGCTGATAAGGTAAAACCCTTCAGCTTGGAACTCTCTAAAAATGTGCATCCCGCTCCACAGGGCAACAACAGGAACCTCCGAAGTCCTCTTCCTGTTTTGCAGCGGAGGAAGTGTGGCGTGTGCTGACTCTCGCCAGATCTAGCTCCCTCAGGGGTGTGTGGGGGGTGCATCTTTATCTCCTGATTCAACACCATCCTGGCAAGTGCCAGGCACCTTGCTGTGGACGCTTGGGGTGGAGGAAGGGGGGCTCTTTGAGGAGCTCAAGGTCAGGCAGGAGAGGACAGCAGCACCATACGTGGGGTAAGCACTACCACTGGGGCCGGGACGCTGAGCAGCAACCACTAGCGCCTTTGCCGGAGGGAAGCTCCTGAGCCCTGGTTTGTACTGTGAGTACAAGGATGGGCAGAGCAGGCACCCTGAGCCCGGCACTGCCCAAACATCATCTGGAGTGGGGAAGGAAGGCAGCACCCGTGGAGGAAAGCCACGGCACCAGCAAAGGCAGGGAGGTGAGGGGGAACTTGGCCCTAAGCCAAGCCACAGAACACCCTGTGAAATAAGAAGCGTATTTGTTGGTCTCTGCCACCCGCCCATGGCAGCACAGAGCTCCCGAAACCCTCATCTTTTCCTAAGTGGTAAGAAGACTGGGAGCATCTCTTGTTCTAATATGGCGACTCTGGGTGGGCCCCAGAATAGCTCCTGGATGGGGGCAGGTCTCGGGTAAGACCAAGCCATGATGAGAAGTTTGGAATTTTCAGGGGCACCCCTCATCCTCCAGAGAGGGGGAGTCCATAACTGATCATGGCTACATGAGGAAGCCGCCATAAAACCCCAACAGTGTATGGTTCAGAGAGCTTCCGGGTCGGCAATACATCCACACACGGAGGGTGATGAACCCCAAGTCCATAGGGACAGAAGCTCCTGCACTCGGGACCTCATCCTCTGCATTTCGTCCACCGGATGTTCATCTTTATCCTTTATCATAGCTCTTAATAAACTGGTGAACGCGTTGCCCTGGATTCTACGAGTCACTCTAGAAAATTATGGACCCCAGAGAGGGGATCCTTGGAATCTCCCACCTACCCCTGGTTGGACCGAAGCACAGATGATAAGGTGCAACTGGCAACTGAAGGGGGCGGGGCGAGCATCTGGTGCGACTGAGTCCTTCCCCTGCGGGATCTGATGCGATCTCTGGGTAGATCGTGTCAGAACTGAGTTAAACTGTAGGATACCCCGCTGGTGTCACACAGAGTTGCTTCTTGTAGAGAAAAATCCCCAGAATAAACGCACAATAGTGAAGAATTGGGTTTCTCCCTAAATATGACGGGGGAAACTGAGTTTCTTCCTACTATATATCCCCAAGAAGAAAAACCAGCCAGACAGAATGAAGAATGAGGGCTTCAGCACTACCCCGTATGAGAAACAATCTAAATGTTCAGTACCAGGAGAATGATTGAATAAAATGATCATGAATCCACTCAATCGACTCTTCATCAGCTATGAAAATCTTTATAAATAATATTAAAATACCTGTAACATATTAAGAAAAAAGATACAAAGTAATAAAAATAATGTATTAGTATTAGCTAAAAGAAAATGGAAAAAATAATTTAAAAACAAACTAAAAACATTGGCAAATGATAATGAACTAGAAGTGGGTTTTTAAATTTTAATTATTTTTTCAAAGTTTTTAATTAGCACATAATGCCGTTGTAATGCTAAGTATGCAAAAATATATACTAAATAATTATATACCTATACAGACGTATGGAAATTGTGTTTCTCCCTTCACCTTCTTTGGCTGGAAATAACAAGCTAGCTGAGTTTGAGGTCAGCTAAGTCAACAGGCAGTCACTGCACCTCAGCTTGTGTGCCCCAAACTGTGCAGCATACTGTGGGAGACAGAAAAATAATTAGGACAAACGGACCCAAGCTCGCAATTCCTAGAGAAGCAAGCCCAATACCAGCGCGGACTCTGGGGAATGGCAGGCCCTCATTATTCACTGGACGAATGAGGGAGTGAGTGGATGGAGATGGGTCTGTGAGGACTATACATATATAGGCAGGATATATATATATATATATATATATATATAGTCTCAGCAGCATCCTGCCCTAGCCTTTCAGGGGAAAAGCACAGAACTAGCCCTAGAATCCCTTTCTAGCATGATTCTGGATTAGTTCTGCCAAGAAAGCTTTTGGGGGGCTCTGGAAGACTGAAGAGAATGAGAAGTCAATATTCCCTGGGGCAAATGTTTGCAGGCACCTGGGCATTTGGCAGAAGGCCAAAATTTGGCTCAACCCAAGAATCATCCTTTCCCATGTTGCAAACCTGAGCCACCAAGCACGGGTGGCCTTCTGGGAATCACTCCCCTCAGAGCAGTAGCTGAGTTGGGGTGGGGGCAGCCTCCTGGAGACGGCGGCTTGAAAGCAGAACTCTCCACCTCCCAGTAACCGCAGACATCACTAATTCCCTGTATTAAACCTCTTTGTACTTGAAATACTTAGCGTGGATTCTGTTCTGGGCTAATCGTGACTAATATGGATGACATACAGTGAAATACAAGACTGGACGGATCCTGGGATTCCATAAGCTCTAGGCATGCTGGCGAAGTCTGAATCATGGGATCCCTGCCAGGCTAGAAGCAGCAACCAGACATGGGAATTATGTGTCCAGATAAACGACTCTCCTCCCTGCTTACTTTATTCAGTCATCTCTTCAATCCTTCCCTCACTCACTCAAGTTTCTTTCTGTAAAGCCTCTGCCTCCTTATCGTCGGGGGAGATGTGAAAATTGTGTCACGTGCTTTATTAAAACAACTGCTAATAAATACTAATTCTCCCCAGGGGGGGTCTCATTTTGAGCGCTTAGTTTGGTTTCCTGAAGGTGGTGGTAAACTTCCTGAAATAAATCTAAGGTCAATCTTTACCAAATCTCCAAGACATCTCAAGCCCAGGCCACCTATTTCCTGGGACAGCTTCCAGATGAATCCACCCCTACATCCAGAGACCATGGAGGCCTGGAGCAAAGCCCACTGCAGTCTGGTAATGTCACTCAAGGCCAAGGGCAGTCTGGCCATCTCATTCATATTCACTGTCTACCCATTCAAGATGCACATGTCAACGTTCGGCTCTATGCTAGGCACTGGGTGGGGGGGGTGGTGACAGAGACACTATGACAGCAAGACATGGTCCCCATCCTCGAGGAACTCAAGGTATAGGGTAGCAACAAATGCTAAAATTGCAATCCTAGAAGGGTGCTTCTTTCAAACAGTATTTTTGACCTAAGTGCTGTTACAGAAACAAAAATAAAGATCAGGAGACAAATTGAGCAGCGAGCGGAAGTCATTTGACTCCCAGGGAGAGAGCGACAGTTGAGGTACCAGAAGATGAGACTTGGGAAAAAGAATATAGAATCTGTCTGTTAAAGCCAAAAAAAAAAAAAAAAAAAAAAAAAAAAGGAACTGTCTCTTTCATTTAGGAAAATAAGCCTCCAAATGCCACTGACTGGCTAGTGACATTCAGGCTTAACCCTTAGGTACACACAAGTGCCAGGAAGGTTGCACAGGTTTCTGCAGCCTACAGGACATGCCTGCCCCAGGACCAAGGCTTCCAGTCACCTGTGCTCCTTACCCTGAGTTGTCTAATTGCAGATTAGGGCTCCCAGTTGTCATTTCAGCAGAACTCAGGTCTGTACTGTTGGCAGCAGACAACATGTCAGGGTTCATTAAGAGGGTGACCATAGAACTTATCATCTCAGCCAGGACGTTGTTTGGAGTACAAGAGTGACAGCTAAAATTACAATGGGACAACACAATAGCTCTAACTAGGACAGCCCTGAGGAAGGCAGGAACTGGCTAGAAAAAGAATGAGGGCTGAAGCATAGGGAACAGTACAGGCAAAGGAAAGGTGATGTTCATGATGCTTTAAGGACACAGGGAAACAATGAGTTTGCTCCTGTACAATGTTAAGGAGTCTTCAGAAACTCTGTCCCAGAAGATGGGTCATTGTGTCAGGCCAGTGACTGTGCCATGCTTCCCATCATCTCCTTTCCAACAGTGTGTATATTGGTTCTCCTGCTCCAACTCCATCATTGCATACTGGGTGGTTGGGAGGTGCAGAGATGACCGGGCCCTTCAGTGCTTGCCTCACTAGACAGTAAAGGCATCCAAATGTGAAAGTAGGTATACACTACCCATCATCCAGAGATCCTACTGTTCAAGCTGGTCAAGACTTTAGGGTTGTCTCTCTTGGGGGAAAGGGGGCAAATGTGTTCTTTGTAAGAGAACAAAGGCGTTTTTGGTAGCCAAATGGTGCAGGGCAAGTACCTAGCTAAATGATTACATCTCTCAGCCTCCCTTCCACATGCATGTATCCATTTGATTAAATTTCATTCAATAATATGTAAACAAAAGTTGCTGGGTAGGACTTAAAAAGAAGGTAGACAGTGGCAGGCATAGTCACTTTGTTTGTTTTTACCTTTTACCCTTTCTCCTGCTTCCTGCCTGGGATACAAAGATGATGACTGGTGCTCTAGCAGCTATGTTTGACAATGAGGCGATTAATTCTAAGACTGAAGGCACATACTAAAATGGTGGAGCAGAAAGACAGAAGGGCTCCTTGGTTCCAAAAGATGCTATGAAAGAACATACTGTCCTTTAATATTAAGTACAATAAACTTTCAACTTGTTTAAGTCACTGTTTCTCCCAGTTTTGGACTCTAGCAACTAAAGGCAATTCCTAACAAACACACTACCAATATGCAGAAAATTCACAGATTTATTTACCTGTGGTTGAGGTCCCTCTCAATTATAAAGCTTCCCTCTAGATGGTCCTATTAGTGGTCTCGAATTCAAAATTTTCAAAATCAAATGTATTACCACTGTGTCCAACCTCATCCCCTACTGAGTCTGTTCCTTGGCTTGGGGTGTGGGGGGACGAAGAACTGAAGAGCTGGCAAGCAATGAGTACTGGGACCCAGGAAGAGGGACACAGACCAGGGCTGGCTGCCTGAGGGTTAAAAAGGGAGAAGGGCTCCAAGCTTCATGCCCGACCGTTCCTGGGCTAAGATCCCATGATGGACTCATGGCAGGCTCTGCTTGTTCCAGACTGAGGGTTTGAGAGTACGTATATGTTCATCATGAGTACGGCAGGCAGGAACAAAAGCCTGTTCTCAGGAGGTCTGGCCAGTTTTTATGGGAGTGGAAAAAGTATGGGCCAGTTATTACCGCTGGAAATGTCTAGCAATATTTGATCAAGAAACAACCCTGGAAGAAATAGGGGGAAAAACCTATCCATCATGTAACATGGGTGTCAGCCAGGAAATGGCCATGTTTCCAGGTTTGTTGGACCTGAGGAAGAGTGAGGGCATATGGGCGGTGTGTATAAGTTTGTGTGGTGTGGTGCCCATAGGCTGGAGGGAGGTGGTAAGCAGGAAGGGAAAGAAGGCTAGGGCTGCCTTTCCCAGAAAGGAATAGCTAACGTTGATCATTTAGTATCACCTTCATGTCTGTGCACCATCTGAGCCCCACAAAAGCTTGCGAGGTCACAATTAAGATTGCTTCTACTTTTCAGGAGGAGACTGAGGCACAGAAAGGCAGAATCCCCCCCCAAGCTGTCACAATGCCAAGCCCCATGCCAGTTGTGTGAATGCTGGTAGTCTGGAAGGGAACAGAGTTACCAAACATAGATAGCTACTGAGTTCAGCATCCATGTGTCCATCAGAGGCTCCTGTGTCCCAGCCCTGCATTGATCTGCTCATCTACTCGATCCCTGTTCATTGGCTCAGTCTTCAACAGGGATTCAGGTCCTCCTGCACATCAGGCCTGCCGCCCCCGGCTGTGTTCAAGGAAGACAAGGCAGGAGGTCTGTGTGCCCACAAGCGGCACTGTGTGCCCACAAGCGGACAAAAATGGCATGAGGGGAAGTGAGTGGAGGAGGGGCATGGAGGAAGAGAGTGGGCAGCATTTAGGTAAATTGTGAACTCATCCCAAGCTTTCATTTCTTTATGTTCAGGTTCTACTTGATTGAATTTCAGAACCATGGAGTTTATGTTCAAATGCCTTCTAAAATTAGCACGCACAGGCCCGCATGTGGTCTGGCATCATCTCTGCATGAACCGCGACACTGCCCTTGACCGGCAGGAGCCAGAGAGCGAGTCTAGGCTCGGGTCTGAGCTTGGCTCTGGCGGCCCGCAGCCCACAGCCCCGTGGCTCTGGACAAGTGACTTACCCTTCTGGGTCTCCACGTACCTCCAGTAAAATTAGCAGGAAAGAGAAATGGCTTTCTTGGAGATTCGAGGCAAAAGTGTGGGTGCGTGTGGGTGGCGCAGTCCAGCTCCGTCCGGGACGACATTGCTGGCCACCAGGCCCGGGCCTCTGAGCATCTGACCAACAACCGTGTTCTTTGTCCTCTCAGCTTTCCAAGCGCTTTCGCACCCAGTTCAGGAGACCCCTCCCCTCGAGACAGGCATCTCTTCCCGTGCCAGTTTTAGAGAGCTTTCCAGGCCATCAGTGGAGGAGCCAGAAATCAGACCCAGGACGCCGGCCAGGGATCCAATCATTTCTTCCTTCTATCCACATTTTTTGCTTATCCTCTAAATCCCAGGCACACAGCAATGACCTGCGTCTGGGGCCTGCCTGCAAGGAGGCTCGGTCTACCCAGAAAGGCCAGTCACAGGTCACCAGGCGATTACCCTGTGACAGTCCTAGGACTGGATAACCAGCCGGAGGCAGAACAGGGGTCCCTCCTGGGTTCTGGCCAGAAGAACGGGACTCCCTCTGTGCTTCCCCGGTCTGGGTCACGGTACTCAGCCCAGCTCTGACGCTGACCCCGGGAATGTCCAGCCCCATGGGTCTCACTCTGTGCCTCCCAACTCCAGCTTCCCCGTCGCCCCCTCCCCTGCCTGCGTGTCCCCAGATGTCCAGGAGGTCCCTGGCTTCTGTTCCCTCTCAGAACCTTTACTGCAGGGGATCAGACCCCAGGAGACCTCCCCATGCCACTAGGCCCTGGGGTGCAGGGGGAGTTCAAGGATTAGATATTAAGCTGAGAGGGTACACACTTGCTCCCCTTTTGGTCTTAGTTATGGGATAGGGCAGCTTGGATCTCTGGGAGAATTTGATTCCCTTCCCTCCACAGCATTCACAAGTTTTATCATTTCATGTTTAACAAAAGATGTAGGTATTTTTCCCAGCTCTAACCTGTTCCCCACCAAAACTGTTGAAAACCTTTTTAGGATTCTGCTGTGGTAAACGTCAAGAGGTGAAAACGTCATCTCAACAGCCAGCCACGGACTTCCTCTGAGGGAAGAACTACTCTTGTGTGGGGACACCCTGAGGAAGAAGATCAGACGGACGGCTACAAAATCCCAGGCTGAAGCGGACCTAGAAGAAAAAGAGGGGAATGTGCTCGGCCCTGGAGAGGGTGGGGTGGGGTAGAAAGCTGAGGGAAGGAGACTGGAAGGAGAGAAAGCAGGAGAGAAGATTAAGAGGAAACCGAAGTCCAGCCTGTGAACTTCCCCACAGCAGGGTGGCATCCAGCCGCAGAGGGCAGAGATGGTTTTGTGTCAGAAAACTGCAAGAACAGGGATGCCCAAGGTTCAACTGGAAAGTCTCATTGCTGTGGTGTCAACCCAGATACTGTTTCAAGAGCTTAACGATGGGGCTGAATTTCTTGTCCAGATCATGTCACGGAGACAGACACGTCTCGGACGGCCGCTGCCCTTATTCTCTGGGAACCTGCAAAGCTCTGTGGCGCCACCACGGGCTCGTGCAGAGACGGTGGTTTGGGGAGGAACACGCTGATGTGCTCGTTCACATACATGCTAAGCAGTTCAGCAGGCGGCTGGGGGCACGGGGCCAAGACTCTAACTTGCTGCCACCCCGCCCAGGAGCAGTGTCACCCCACCCATGAGCCGCTTGCAAAGCAGTGTCTGGTCTCATCGCACTCTGCCTCTAGGAGGCAGGTTAGGCAGAGAGGTTTATTTTAAAGGTGTAAGAGACGTGCCTCCTTTTCCGACCCTTTTGGGCAGAACCTTTCCCAGGGAGCTGGTGACTCTCCCACGAGGCTCCCCAGGAGTAGGAAGCAGTCAGCTCGCTGGGCTATGGAAACCAGAAGACCTGGAAGGCCGGCATTGCGGGCGGACCCGGGTGTGTGGAAGGGGTTTTGTTCTGCTTGGAGTTCTGAAACACTAGATGCAGTGCGTTTGCGCTTTTCCGATGATTCTGGGGCAGAGCTTGCCGGCTCAGACATCCCCAGGGAGCAGCAGGTTCCAATATCAGCCCCGCTCCTCGCTGAGGGATGGGGAGAGTCCCCACACTCCTGCAGCCAACCCCCACACTCCTGCTCACGTCACTTCTCATCAGGGCCCACGATCTGCTAATGACCTTTCTGTCTTTGGGCTGCTTTCCCATCCTCAGCATGGGGGCCCTGGGTGGGATTTACAGAAGGAATGAGGCCTCTACTCGTGCTTCTCCTCAGGGTTCGCCTGAGGACCTGCGGCTTAGCCCCAGAAGTGTTGAGGGGGTTTGCTTCCCTGGGAGGCCCACCTGGCTCAAGGCCCCGGACCCGCCGGCCAGCACCACCTCACCTCTGTTGCGTGTGCTAAGGCTCCCTCACATGCAGTCTCATCTGTCAGTTTTCCTAAGTGGGAGAGAAGGTATTTTAAGCTTTTTCAGGGAGGAGAGATTTCCTGACTGCGATCCAGCCAGCACATGGTTCGCTCTACCCTCCTTTCTCTCCAGTCCCTCCCTGCCTCCACACACCAAGCCCAAGGCAGAGTCTTCCTGGCTTCTCCTGTATGACCCCCCACTCCAAGTGTGTTGGAGTGGTAGTGGGGGGTTAAGCACCGTACATCCTGTGTCATATATGCCTCAAAAATAGCCTCACAGGGCCCCTGGCTGGCTCCAGGCCAAAGAGCATGCAGCTCTTGATCTTGGGGTTGTGACTTCAAGCCCTATGTTGGGCATGGAGATTACTAAAACTAATGAATAAATTCCCCCACCCCCCCTCAGAAAACCATCCTCTCTTCTAAAACTTTATACAGAAGATACAGTTGCTATAAATATATAAACACATGAATATATGAGGGTCCTAACCATCGCTCCTTTATGGCTGAGCATAAGACAGACAAATTAACCTCTCTAGTTCCATGAGGGCACGCACACTGAGAACTCCGGTTTCCAAATGAGAACTAACAGCTCCCAGCGGCCTCTGAGTGGGAAGTGGAAGAGTCAGACAGATCGTGCCTAGAGTGTGGTACCCACTGACAGCTGAGAAACAAGACAAAAGAGGAGGGCCACAGAGCCCAGGCCCAGGAGGACAGAAGTCTCGGCTGGGGAGATGAACTTGACACACAGCTCCGGAAGGGAGGTGGCATATGTGGCCAGGCCTGGCCCGAGGCACCCTGGTCACTTGCCTGAGCACATCAGGGCATCCTCTTGGCAGGAGTTGACCTCCAATCTCCCCCAACCTCCCCATTTCTTGCAGGTCATCTGTTATTCGGAGGAAAAGCCGGTTAACATGATCATAACAAAGACAAGCAGATACATGGCGTTTCTGACCATGGGCTGGGTGCAGGGAGGCAGGACAGCAGGAGGCTGCCTGGAGAACACATTTTCCCAGACCTGGGCGTCCTGTAAATGCCACCGACGGACAGACTCCACGACTGAAGGTGTGATGGCTCCCTATGTCTTCGTGTCTCCCCCCGCCCCCCCTCCCCCGGCGCTGAGCCTCCTAAAGGCCAGACAGGCCCCCTGGGAGAAGGGCCATCACCCCTCTACACGGAATAGAATAAACACAAACAAAGGCTTGGGGAGGCAGAGCGTGGACCCTCACTTGTGTGAAGACCCATGCAGGGGTGTAGTGGGAACGGATGTTGGCTCATGGCTCGGAGAGCCGGGGTCTGGATTTACGGCCCCTCGGTCCCGTGGGTTTCAGCGCTGAACCTCTTGCACCCCCTGACTCCCCACTGGATTCCAGAGGCCGGTCGCAGGCCACGGAGCAGAGCCAAGCGGGGAGCCCTAGCTGAGCAACGTAGCCGCACCTGTGGAGCGCGGGTGCCCTCTGGTGGCGATATCTGGAGTGACCGGCGCGACCAGAGTCCAGAGGACCCCCAGAAACAGCCAGTGCGACGGGGATCACTATGGCCACCAGGGCTTAACTATAATGATGGCAACACCTTATCAACACCACCCATCTTCCCAGCTATCCCATACTCTGCCTGCCCTATGTTTTTGTCAGGCTGGTCCTTCTGTCCCTACAATGATAAGGGTAATATCTAACTCCCAAATAACCAGAGTCTCCACCATAGATCAGACGATTGCTTTCTACCATGCACAGAGTGAGGCACAAGAGATTAAAAATGACCTAGCTATGGTCTCTTCCTTCAAGGGACTCATATGCTCAGATATTTACAACTGACCAACATACAGGACAAGGGATGACGAGAAATTCAGTAAGCTGAGCGGGCAGATAAGGCGATAACGTTGTTGAACATCAGGAGCCTAACGGGAGGCATCACTGAGGTTCCTGGAAGTGTAGTATGTGGTAAGATTTCAGCAGGTGGCCCAGGGCACTACATTCCAAGCAGAGGAACTTTACAGGCAAAGGCAAAGGCCAGTGAAAACACACAATAGGCTCCCACAACCAGCAAATGTGACTGTGGAAGTTTGTGGGAGAGGGGATGGGAGGAGATGGAACTTTGAGCATAATTGAGTTGAGGTGTGCCTTAGAAGCTAGGTGCTGGGTGTGAACGTTTCTCCCGAGGGCTAAAATGAGGAACTGAAAGGGGGTAACTAAGTTGATCTTTAAAAGATCTGCTTAAGAGGCAAGTGTGTGGAGAGGCTGATTTAAAGAGCTTGGCTGCAGCATTCCAGCGACAAAATTAATTCCTTCAATCTTCAGTGGACATTTGGCAGGCCTGTGATGTGCCAGGCACTGTTCATACAAAAAGTCCTTCCCTCCTGGAGCTTGTGTTCTTGAGCATGACGAAGGTGTGGGTAGAAGGCATGGTGAGAAGGGGACAGACAGATATTGCAGAATTCGAATCTCCAGGACTTGATGGCCAGTGGTTAAGAAAGTGGGAAAAAAGATTTAGCATCAGTGATGGAGAGAGGAGTGAGGCCACTCAAGGCTGGACCAGACCAAGAGCAAGTTCGAGAGGGAAGGAAATCAGTCTGCTTTTGAATGTCATCAGTAAACAGAACAAGGACCTATGAAGCAAAAACTTCACAAAAATCAATGTTACAGTGACCACCCTCCCCCAGTCCCAGGAAAACTCAGAGTAGGTTTTGTAGAAATGTTTCCTGCCATTAGAAGTCAAAATTGTATTGAGTCAATTGTCAAATACGAACCTCCATCAACAGAGTATTCCGTGTTTGCTGAGCCAGTGGATGGGAAACAGTAACTGATACGGGTTACTGAGTTCTCAGTGTGAAGGACGCACATGCTCACTCAGCGCTTCCTCTGATGACCAGAGTCCAGCTTCACAACTGCCTGCAGCCCATCAGGAGGCTCAGGTCACACAGTGAGCAAGGGTCACAAGTTCCTCAAGAAGGTCTGGATCTGGGGCGCCTGGGTGGCTCAGTCGGTTAAAGCCTCTGCCTTTGGCTCAGGTCATGATCTCAGGGTCCTGGGATTGAACCCCTCGTTGGGTTCTCTGCTCAGCAGGGAGCCTGCTTCCCCCTTTCTCTGCCTGCTTGTGATCTCTGTCAAATAAATAAATACATCTTTTTTAAAAAAAGAAGAAGGAGGAGGAGGTCTGGGTCTCTTCTTATCCTCTCAAGCAGGGGTTGTGTGCAATAGACATTGGCTGGCCTGATGACAAGTCCAGCCATTTTCCTAGAGTGCTTGGATTTTTATTATCAGAGGCTTCAGGCCCTACTTGGCTGGTCATGGTTAAGGGAGGGAAGATACCAGAAAGCTGGGAAAAGCACACCTAGGAGAAATGAAGGGACAGCACCCTGGCAGCAAGGCAAGGAAAAGAAGGGTACCATTGTTCTTCTTTTGGAACAAAGAAAGACAATGTGGGTTTCAGTGGTAGTGGCGGGGGGCGGGGGTGTGCCAGGCTGGACTTCTGGGGGACCAGACTCCCCGTGTGGCACCACCAGCAATGGGCGGGGTTAGGGGTGGAAGGGAGACAGCGCTGGCACAGCTGCTCCCACTAGAGGGAGCCGGTCAAAGAAAGCAGCCTGTCTGTGCAAGGTTCCCGGCCCTCCTGGGCCTGAGACTCCAGGACAAAGGACACTTCAATCTTACCTTAGCTGTGGGGGAATTTCAGGGCTTCTCTTCCGCAGTTCTAATTCCCCACTATTCCTGCTGTCATATTGAGCAGGTTGTTTAATCACTATAAAAGCATTCAAAACAACACTGAAAACACATCTCATTGTGTGAAACCTTTATAATAGTAGTAATAATGATATAGCCCTAAAATAGCCCCCAAACATCCGTCTACAATATGGACCACTTCACCCATATGGGGAATAAGTATGGTCCTGTTGCTTTATGCTTTTTCGATTGATGACTTTTATAATCAGGAAGTCCCGTAACCATTTGCCAAATGCTTGCTATGTTTCAGAAACTCTTACGGGCTATCTCTTAGGGACAGGTCAGTGAGTGAAAGCGATTTCCATCCTTGCAGGCCGTACTCTCTAGTGGGGGGAAGATAGTGAAACAACAGATTTAATAAATTAATATTTTAGCATGTTGAAGGGTTTAGCAGTGTTAAGGGGCCTGAGATGCTAGGGTGGCCTAGGCCTTATTGGGAGAGCGACATAAGCAAATGGAGCCCCTGGAAGCAGGTGACCTTGGCCTTCACAAAGCTATAGAAGTCCTGGTTATACCCATACTCCAGGACAAGTGGCCAGTGTCTTACATTTATAGCATTAAGATGGACCTCTCAAGTGGTACTTCTTAGAACAAAGTTGGAGTTCAAAGTGACCTGAGTACACTTACACTGAAAAGTAGCAGCAGTTCCTCTCACCAAAAACATCAAGTTTCTACTCCCAGAACTTATAAAATTAGGGTTATAATCCAAATAACAGCTTCATAGAATAACAAGGCTAGTGGTACATCTGTGGGTCTTAGACCACTCGGAAATGTCACCTTGGTGCTTATTAGAAATCTTCTGTGATGTTCGCAGGAGACCACATGACACAAGGAGGGTGATCAGCCAGTGTTAACAAAGGTTACCCTCTATTTTTCTAAAGCTTACCCCACCACTCCTCTGGGCTCAGGCACGTGGCTCTAGGAAACTCCATGTGGCCCTAATGAAAAGCCTACATTCAGGAACCCTGAGACTACCGTAGGCCCACCGGTCTCAGTAACAGTAAGAATTATTCTTTTAAGATTAAGAAGGACCCGCTAGCACCCAGTATTATCTGCAGACACGAGGCACAAAGTGAATGTTTCCATAAATAGTGAATGTTTTGCTCCCAGTAATGGTGGAATAGATAATTCAGAACAACCTTCCAAATAGACAACCATGAAAAAGGGGCAAAATATGAAAGAAACAACTTCTTGAAGGCATTAGAGAGCCAATTAGAACCTGAATGAATGAGCCAGATCCACAGGTAAGACAAGCCCAGAGAGGGGAGTTGAGCATTTGGGGTTGCTTGAGCTGTGAGTCCAATAAGGCTTTTGACAGCCTGGTAGTATAAACTGCAACAACCACTTTGGAAAAGGCTGATCTAATACACTTGAAGAGGTAACATATCCTAACCCCCATAATAACCCATGGAACAGTGTGTGCAGGGCCCCGAGGGACATATACGGAAACATTAAGAGTGCACCTTTACAGTAGCCCTACACAAGAAACAACTCGGGGCCTTGGTATATATAGAATATCATACAAAATGAAAATCAACAAATTATAGTGACACACAACCTAAGCCTAGAGAGAGAAGCCAGATACCAAAACAGAAAATAAAATATAGAAACAAAAATGTAGTGCATAATTCCATTTATATAAAATTCAATTAACTAGCCGGTAGAATCTCCAGTGCTTGGGAATGCCTGTTAAGGCAGAAGTGGTTATTATAAAAAGGACACTGTCACTTTTAAGGTAGGTGAGCTCTGGGATTGCAAGAGGGTACAAGATCGGCTTCCTGAGCACTGGCAACATTCTATTTCTTGATTTAATAATGGGTGACTATGTAATTATTTGTTTTGTGATAAATCATTTATCTGAATTTTGGGGGGTGACAGAGTTTGCAATTTTGTATATTAAACAATCAAAAGGTTTTTTAAAAAATTTAACAGGTGGTTGAAGGAATCACTAGTTAATTCTTTGAAGTGCTGCATAATATTTTATTATATGGACATACCAAAATTTGTCTATCATTCACCTACTGAAAGACGTTTAGTTTGTATCTCCTTTCCAGCTATCAGAATGAAAGCGACTATGAATACTCACGTGCAAGTCTTAGTATGGATATATAATATCTTTTCTCTTGGGTAAGTACTTACCATTAGAATGCCCAAGTAAAATGGCACTGTTTGTTTAATTTTCTTAAGAAACTGTCGAATTCTTTTCCAGAAAAGTTGCTCCATTTTACATTCCCACTGGCTGTAAAAAGGGTTTGGGCAGCTCCCTATCCTTGCCATCCTTACTATCCTCAAATAGTCTTTTAGATTACAGTCCTTTTAGTGAGTGTGTAGTGGCATCTCATTCTGGTTTTAATTTGCAAGAAGTTTGATCATATTTTCATGTGCCAATTTGCTATCCATGTATCCAACTCTTTTGCCTACTTAAAAAGTCAAACTGTTTACTTATTGTTGAGTTTTGAGCACTCTGAATATGTTATCCCATGTCTTCTAACCTCCATTGTTTCTGCTAAGTCAGTTGTTAATCTTATTGGGGTTCCCTTGGTAAGCGATGTGTCATTTTTCTCTTGCTGCTTGTAAGTTTGGATGTTTAGCATTGTTACTGGGTTTACTGAGTTTATATAACTTGGGAGTTCACCAAACTTCCTGGATGTGTACATTAGAGTTTTTCAGTAAATTTGGGATGTTTTCAGCCACTATTTATTTGAATATTTTTCCCCTCTATCTTTTTTCTCTGCTACTCCCATTATGCATATATCAGCATGCTTATGGTGTCCCATCTTCCTCAAGGTTCTGTTTACTTATTCTTTCTTCTTTCTGTTCTTTGGTTTATGTAACCTCTGTTGATCTATTTTGAGGTTCACTAATTCCTTCTCCTCTCGGTTCAAATCTATTGAGTTTCTCCATTGAATTGTTTGTTATTGTCCTTTTCAATTCCAGAATTTCCATTTGGTTCTTCAAAATTCTACTTCTTGGGACCCCTGGGTAGCTCAGTTAGTTAAGGGTCTACCTTCAGCTCAAGTCATGATCCCAGGATCTTGAGATCAAGTCCCACACTGGGCTCCTTGCTCAGCAGGAAGCCTGTTTCTCCCCCTGCCTGTGCCTGCTACTACTCCCCCTTCTTGCGTACTCTCTCTCTCTCTGGCAAATAATCTAAAAAAAAAAAATAAAATAAAATTCTACCTCTTTATGATATTCTCTATTTGATAATACATTGTCATCAACCTTCCTTTAATCCAGCTTTCTTTTACTATGAACATGTCTATAATGACTACACCAAAATATATTATTAAATCTGTCACCTGGTCACTCTCACAGCAGTCTTTGTTGCCTGTTTCTTTCTCTCCAATATATGGGCCATAGTTTCCTGGTTCCTTGCATGCTTAATAAATTTTCATTGGAAAGTGGACATTTTAGATAATACAGTGTAGCAACTCTGGGTTGGATGTTTCTCCAAATCCAGGGCATATTATTCTTACTTGCTTATTTGTCTAGTGACTGGTTGATTTATTTTAGTGAAGTCTATTTCTCTCTCAGCCTCTGAGGTTGCTCCTCCATGTGCGGGTGGGGGTGGGGGGCTGCGGGGGATAGCTTTGGGTAGGCTTAATGACCCTGTGATGACAGGAGTACTGGTAGGGCCCCCTTCCATCTTTCCCTGACTGTGGGCTGAGAGTAGAGTCAATGGCAAGCTTCTCTTGGAATGAGGCTTCTGCTGTTGGAGCTTAGTGCTCAATGGAGGGAAGGAAGGGGAGTAGCTTAAGGTCCTCTTGACTTACCTTTCATAGCATGAAACCACCATCTCACAAGATGGGTGAAAGGCTATCAGTGCCCCAGTATTCTCAGCATGCTGCATCCAAGGGAGAGCCCTCATTCCACAATGAAGGTTGGAGAGAAGAGAGTTCCCACTTCTCAAATGCACTTGCCATAGATTTTGCCTCAACAATAGTCAGCTGGGAACAGGATGAAAATGATGAAAGTCCTGCTACTCCTGAAGGAAAGCTTTCTTGCTAGAAGCTGGGGAGTGAGAGAGACCTATATTCTTGGCTGCAGCAGTCTGGAGTGGAGTATCCACCATGCTGAGCTGGGAGGGAAATGGGTAGGATATTGGTTCAAACATCAGAGACATTTTTACTGAAAGTAAGATTCACCTTTCTTACTCAAAGTAAAATTCACCTTTCTTACTGAATTGTCCTAGATTTTCTTGAAGAAATGTTTCTTCATTTGCTGTTTGTTCTTTGGACCACTTCCAGAAGTTTTAAATGATTGAATTTAAAAAATAATTTTCACCAGTTTCCCTGGAGAGTCAGCAGAGCTCTTCACACTGTCATGCCAGAAGTCATCTTCTTATTGTTTTAAAGAGCTCTTTATATATTGGATCTGATAAAGAGCTCTTTATCAGATGTGATCTGCAGATATTTTCTTCTAGTATGTAAGCTGCCTATTCATTTCTTTCAAAGTGTCTTTTGAAGAGCCAGTTTTATGTTTTTGTGCTTGCATTTGCATGTGGCTAGCCAAATGTTTCAGCACCCTTGCTGAACAGATGACCCTTTCCCCCACTGAATTACCATAGCATCTTTGCTAAATATCAGTTACCCAAATAGATCTAGGTTGATTTCTGGACTTTGTATTATGTTTGGCTGCTCTATTTATCTATATCAATACTAGCCTATTTTGCTTATGGTAACTTGTAACAAGTCTTGAAATCAGATAATGTAAGTTCCCTTAGTTCTTTTTTAAAGTAGTTTTGGCCATTTAATACATTTTCTATTTTTATATACACTCTAGCATCAGTTTGCAAAACTAACTTATCAATTCTAACAAAGCTGTTTGTAGATTTCATAAGATTTTCTACATAAATGAGCATGCCGTCTATAGAAGAAGGTGTTTTATTTTCTAATTTGGATTTTTCATGTCTTATTGCAATGCCTACAACTTCCAGTATAATGGTGAATAGAAATGGTAAAAGGAGACATTCTTGTCATGCTGATACTACAGGAAAAGCATTAAATAATTCACAATGAGGCATGATGTTTGCTGTAGGGTTTTTTGTAGGTGACCTTCATTAGAAAATTGCTTTTTATTCCTAGTTTGAGGAAGTTCCTTCCTACTTCTGGTTTGTCGAGTTATGAGAAATGGGTGGTTACATTTGGCAAATGGTTTTTTAGTTCTATTGAGATGACCATGTTAAAAAAAATTTTTTTTTTTTTTTTAAGCAGAGTAGCATGATAAATTACATTGAGTGATTTTCCATTGTTAAGTCAACGTTGCATTCTTGGGATAAACCCCACTTGGTCATAATGTGTTATTCTTTTCATTCACTTTGCTAAAATTTTGTTAAATATTTTTGTCTATATGTTTGGAAGGGATGCTGGACTTTGGTTGTCTTTACTTATAATTTCCTTGCCTGATTTTTTTTTTTCTTAAACTAGGAAAATTGTTGGCCTTATACAATGAGATGTGGTCTTCTCTCCTCTTTAACTTTCTGAAAAGGCATCTATAGAATTGGTATTGCCTTCCTTGGATGTTTGGTGGAACTCACCAGTAAATAGAGCTGATCCTAGAATTTTGCTTGTGGGAAGTCTTTTAACTAAAAATTCTATTTAAATGATCTCCCTAATATGAGGAAGTGGAGATGCAATTTTGGGGGCTTGAGGGGCAGGAAATGAATAAATGAAAGAAGATGGGATCAGGAGGGAGACAAACCATAAGAGACTCTTAATCTCACAAACAGAGGGTTGCTGGGGGACAGGGGTGGGGTTATGGACATTGGGGATGGTATGTGCTATGGTGAGTGCTGTGAAGTGTGTAAACCTGGCAATTCACAGACCTGTACCCCTGGGACTAATAATATATGTTTATAAAAAAATTTAGAAATTTTTAAAAAATCTAGCACTATTCAAATTATCGTTATTCTTGTGTAAGTTTTGTTATCTTGTATCTTTTAAGGCATTTGTCCAGTTCATCTAAACAATCAGATTTATTGGCATAAAGTTGTTTATAATACTTATAATTCCTTAAGAATCTGTAGTGGTGTCACCTTTCTCATTCTAATAGCCCTATACTGACTCCTCTCCCCACCATCAATCTCTTTGGTTAGGGGCTTATCAATGTTATTAATTTTTCTCAAAGAAACAACTTTTTGTTTAATTTTTCTTGGCTTTCCATTTCTATTTTGATTTATCTTATCCTTATTATGTCACTTTTTTTTCTTAATCTGCCCTCTTTTTTCTGATTCCTTAAGGTGTAAGTTGAGATCACTGATTTGAGAACATTCTATTTTAATATCAACAACTGTTACAAATTTTTCTCTAAGTGTTGCCTTATCTGTAGTTAATATATACAGGTCATTCAGGCCAATACACTTCTAAATTACTGGGGCGCCTGGCTGGCTCAGTGGGTTAAGCCTCTGCCTTCAGCTCAGGTCATGATTCCAGGGTCCTGGGATCAAGCCCCACATCGGGCTCTCTGCTCGACAAGGAGCCTGCCTCCCCCCCTCTCTCTGACTGCCTCTCTGCCTACTTGTGATATCTGTCTGTCAAAAAAAAAAAAAAAAAAAATATATATATATATATATATATATTTAAATTACTTTTATTTCTTCATCAGAAGCATGCTGTTTCCAAATATTTGGAGATTTTCCAGATATATGCTATTGATTTCTAATTTTTCTTTTTCTTTTGCTGGAGAATCTACTTTGTATGATTTGAACTCTTCATTTACTGTAACTTGTTTAATGGCCCAGAATATAGTTTCTAAAGAAATGTTCTCAACGTATGTGAAAAAAAAAAATCTGTGTTGTACTGTTGTTGGGTGGAATGCTCTATAAAGTTTAGTTAAGATGGCTGGAAATTTTTTTTAAGATTTTGAGAATAAGCACGTGAGCAAAAATGAGGGGGGTGGGGGCAGGCAGAGAGAGAAGCAGGCTCCCTACTGAGCAAAGAGCCAAACGCGGGACTCAGTCCCAGGACCCTGGGATCATGACCTGAGCTGAAGGCAGACACTTAACCTACTGAGCTGCCCAGGCATCCCTAGATGGCTGAAAATATTTTTTCAAGTCTTCTAAATACTTGGGGTGCCTGGGTGGCTTAGTTGGTTAGGTGTCTTGACTCTTGATTTCAGCTCAAGTCATGACCTCAGAGCGGTGGGATCGAGCCCAGTGTCAGGTTCTGTGCTCAGCATGGAGTCTCCCTTCAGATTCCCTTCCCTCTTGCTCACTCTCTCTTTCAAATAAATAAAATCTTATATAAATACATACATACATACTGACTTTTCCCATGTTTTATCAATTATTGAAGGCACTGAAGTATCCAACCATATTTACGGGTGAGTTCCTTCTCCATGTAGCTCTATCAATCTTTTCTTCATGTATCTAGAGGTTCTGTTATTATACATATACTTAGGATTATAGTTTCCTTACTGAACTAACCCCATTATCATAAATAACCATTCTAATCTTTGATCTTGGTAATATTCTCAAGCACTGAAATCTACTTTGTTTACTACTACTATAGTACATTTGCTTTATTAGTGTTAGTGTATCTTTCACTACACTTTTACTGAAAGCCTAGTGTCTTCATACTTCAAGGTTTTCATCTCTCCTTCTTGTATTCATGTGACAATCTCTGTCTTTTTATTGGGTATTTAGACCATTTATAATCAATGTGATTATTTATATGTTTACACTTAAATCTATTACCTTGCTGTTTATGCTATTACCTTTTTGTCTTATCTTGCTACCTTCTCCCCTTTCTCTTCTTTCTTTTGGATTAACTGAACACTTAATAGATTCCATTATAATTTTTTGTCGGCTTTTAACTATAACACTTTTGGGGGAGGGAAAGATAATTACTTTATCGAGTATATGTATCTTTAACTTACCACAATTTTCCTTCAATTAATATACCACTTCATGTATAGAATAAGGATGTCACCATAGTATATTTCCATCTTCCCCTACCTAAACTTTCTGTAATTGTGTTATTTTACTTTGACATTTTGCTATTTTTGCTTTCAGCAATTATCTTGTAAGGAGATTTAAAAATAACAAAAAGAATTTTCCCATTTTTCTACAGATTATCATAATTCCACAAGTATTATTTCCTATTTGTTTGAAAGACTTCTTGAGCATGAGAAATGTATAGAATTGAGCCACCATATTGTACACTTGAAACCATTATAACACTGTATGTTAATTGTACTTGAAGAAAAAATAAACATTTCCTGTAATGCAGGTTTGCTGGTGATATATATTCACTCAGTTTTTGGATGTTTGAAAAATTCTTTGCCTTTGTTGTTTGAAGGATTATTTTCACTGTATACAGAATTCCAAGGTGATAGGTTTTGTTCTGTTCTTTTTACTATATTAATGATATTGCTCCTCTGTCTTCTGTCTTCCATTGTTTACAGTGAGGAGCTTTGTCATTTTCATCTGAAATCCTCTGTATGTACGTCTCCCCCCCCCCAAAATACTATGTAAGATTTCCTTTTTATCACTGGTTTAAAGCAATTTAAAATTTGTTTTGACATGATTCTCATGTTTCTTGTCCCTGGAATTCACTGAACTTCCTGGGTCTGTGAGTTTATAATTTTCATCTAATTTTAAAATGTGGCCATTATGTCCTCAAATGACTTGAGTGAAGATGAAAACACAAAATATTTTTCTGTACCTCTCTCCTCCTTACACCCATCTCATGTCCTTTGAGTTCTTCCAATTATACCAGGCCACCAGAAGTTGGCCCAGAGCTCATTGAGGTTCTTCTGCCCACTTTTTCCCCCAGTAATGTTTCACTCTAAGCTTGGAATAGTTTCTGCTGCTAGGTCTTCAAGTTCCATAACTTTGCTTCTAATCTACTGTTAATCACATAGCTGTTTTTTGTTTGTTTTTGGTTTTTTTCTCCTCATTTTCTCTTTCATCTCTTATTTTTGGTCTTTTTTATCTCTTGTATGACTCCACTTAACGTGCTCAGCTTTTTCTCTTTTTTTCTAATTACCTTCTTGAAGAGGTATACCACATGCCATTTAGTTACAATGTTCTTTTGTCCACTTAATAATTCTATTATTTGTGTCATTGTGGGTCTGTTTTTGTTGTTTTGTGTGTTTTCCCTTCTCATATGGGTTGTATTTCCTGGGGTTTTGCATGTCTGGCCATTTTTTATTGGATGACAAACACTTCGAAGTTCTCCTTGTTGCATGCTCAATATACTCAATATATTTTTGTATCCCTATATTCTTCTACTTAGTTCTAGGAGAGAGTTCCTTAGAAACAGTTTGATACTTTCAAGGCTTAAGTATTTTTAAAAACATTTCTTTATTTCAGAGAGAGCGTGTGCATGTGTGCTGGGCAGGGGTTGGGGGTGGGGAGGATGGGAGGGCAGAGGGAAGTTTAAGCAGACTCTGCATTGAGCACAGAGTCCAAGGTGGGGCTCCATCGCATGACCCTGAGATCATGACGTGAGCTGAAACCAACAGTCGGAACATTGGACTGACGGTGCCACCAGGCACCCCAGTACTTTTGAGCCTTTAGTCTTGGGTTAATTTTGCTCTCCTAATGAGGCAATACTTTTCTGACTCTCCTATCTGGTGCTCTTTGAATTACAACATTTTCCACTCTGGCTAGCAGAAATATAAACTATTCACTGCCTGTGTAGAATTCAGTGATTGTTCCCTCTGCTCCTTTCAGGTGATTCTTTCTCCAGTTTCAGTAGTTTCCTCCCATGAATACAGAAGTACTCAGCTTAAGTCTCAAGGGAAACTCTCTTTAGATCTCTAGGCTTTCTCTCAGTGCAGCCTGCTCCTCTCTTGTATTCTCCCTTATCAAATTCACCCATTTTGGCCTCTCTGGACTCCCAGGTCTGTTTCCTCACTCCAGGGAGTCCTCTGGGTACTCTGTGCTGTTCCCTAAATTGTAATCTGTAATCTCTCTCCAGGTATTGGCTGAGGAAATCACAGGAGTCAACTCGTTTATTTTCGTTCTTCCTGGGATCGGTGCCCTGCAGTGCTCAATATCCAGTGTCTGAAAACTATTGTTTTATAATACATATTATCAGGATTTTTTGTTTTTGTTTTCAGGTGAGAAGATAGTTCCAATTCTTGTTCGTCTATCTGAGCTGCAAGTAAACATCACAACCAGTTTTGGAGGCATGATTTTTATTACAATGTCATATGAGGACTTCTAAGAGAGAGGAATAAAGATGCCACTTCTTGGCAGGAACTGTTATATTCTGAGAAAAACAAAACAAAACAAAACTTAAAGCTTTCAACTCTTGGTGATCTGAACTCAAATTCCGGTACTGTCACCACAGGCAAATTACCAGGGAGGCAAAGTGCCTCCCTGATTCCCAGTTCTCTCACTGCTAAGATAGAACCAATAATATCTACCTCATAGTTTGAAGGTTTGAATGGGATGTAAACAATCTACCATACATCATAGGCACCTCATACATTTCACTACCCTTCCTCCCCCCTAAAAATGAATATCAGAAGAAGCTATTTGTTAAGAATCTGCTACATTGTTAAGAATCCCACATTGTTCTCAAATATCTAACATCCTTTCTGTTATAAGAAACGAATAATCCTAACATGCTACTGAAAAGCCAGACATGAAGCCTAATTCTAGGAAAACTGCCTGGGAATTTTCACCCTGTGAAAATGAATGGGAAGGAAGGAACTTGTGTTCTGCCCTGTCTACTTCTGGTTTAGATTTGGCAGTTTTTAAAGTGGGGAACAATCTAGAATTCCAGCTCTGTCAGGAAAAAGCAAACAAATGATACAGATGACAAATCATTTCTCTAAGACCTGAAGCCAAACTGGCTCCAGTAGCTGCTGGAATGGCAGCAGAAGCCAATTTCCTGGAGTATTTACAAAATCATTTATAAGGATAATATTTTCCAGACTTTTACAGGGATGGCTAAGGGTAGATTTTTAGTCTGCTGACTCCACAAAGTTAGCATGTCTTCTCTAGGCAGTTGCTGAGATCACTACCTCCCACCCTAACTCTCCCACCCCACCCCCCAAGAGAAAGGTCTGGTTTAGGCACAGAGATGGGGAATAAGCTGTGGTCCTTGCCCTTCAAATATATACACCATCTTCTCAAGGAGCAACAGGTGAGCACAGCTAATGAGAATCAAATGGAACATGTTTTATGGGAAATATTAGCAAACTGCTTTAGGAAGACAGAGATTAAAAGATCAGCAAAGCCTTCAGAGAGGGGACTGACTATTTCAGGATACACGCTGAAGTGGAGTAGGAGAGGAAAAGAGAGCATTCTCAATCAAGGGAGGAAGGGATACAATGGGAAAAGAATCTGAGGTCTGATCTACAAAGGATGGGAATGTGTCAATTAGAAATGTTTTTAGCTGGGTTGTAGGGCAGCTCTATTTTTAACTTTTTTGTAGAACCTCCACACTGTTTTCCAGAGTGGCCATACCAGCTTGCATTCCCATAGCAGTGTGAGGGGGTTCCCCTTTCTCTGCAATGGCCATAACAGCCAAACTATGGAAAGAGCCCAGATGTCTGTTGACAGATGAATGGATAAAGAAGATGTGGTATATACACACAATGGAATATTACCCAGCCAATAAAAAACAAAATCTTGCCATTTGCAGTGATGTTGATGGGAACTAGAGGGTATTATGCTAAGTGAAATCAGTCAATCAGAGAAAGACAATTATCATAGTATTTCACTTACATTGGAATTTGAGGGGAAAAAAAACAACAACAGAGGAACATAGAGGAAAGGAGGGAAAAAGAAAATAAGACAAAATCAGGGAGGCAAACCAAGAAACTTCTAATCATGGGAAACAAACTGATGGTTGCTGGAGGTGAGATGCGGGGATGGGGTATGTGGGTGACGGGCACTGGGGAGGACACATGACACAATGAGCACTGGGTGTCTATGCAACTGATGAATCACTGAACTCTACCTCTGAAACTAATAATCCACTAAACCTTAATCAACTGAATTAAAAAAAATTTCCCATTCAAAGAAATAAAGAAACAAAGAAAAAGAAAGGTTTTTAGCTGAACATAACAGCCTCCTTGACTAATAGAGCCTTAAATGATTGAGGTTTGTTTTCTCAAAATTCTCAGAGGTACGTGGTTACTGGCTTTGATTCAATGGTCCAGGAATGTCATCTGGGAGGCAGGTTCTTTGACCATTTTTCTGCTCTGACATCTTTAACACCATGGTTTTTCATCTTTATACTTTTCACCTCGTATCTGCCAGGTTGTTGCCACAGATCCATATCCCATTAATTAGTGTTCTGAACAAGAGAAAAAGGAAGAAGCTAAAAAAGCTTTACTTAAATCAGGGAGGGAAAAATTTCTCTAGAGCTTCCCAGATTTCCCATCACATCTTACTGGCCCAAACTGGATCACCTGGCCATCTTTAGAGAAAAGGACGGAAAAATACCTGGACAAGAAGAAAGGAGAGGCGTGGAAGCCCTAGAAAAAGAAGAGCCGAGCCCCCTGAGCCGGGTGTATTGTCACCTTAACAAAGTCCGTGCTCCGTCAAAAGAAAAAAGGATTAAACAACCATTAGGTGAGGAATTAATGATGAATTGCAACCCACTTCCGAAGTCTAGTCCCAAGTTACAGAAAGAGTTCTAGTGGGGGGAAAATGCCTATATGATTCTACTCTACCTCTAAGTTTTGTAGATTTATTTATCCTGCCTTCTTAGGTCTCAAGAAAACCCTAATTCCTGAGAATGGCAAGCTTTAAAAACTGCAGAATCAGATTCAGAAGCTACTGAATTTCTTCCCGTAGTTTTGTAGATTTTACTGAGATTACCAATTCCATTTCAAAAGGAGGAATTTAAAACTTTATTTCTATAAAACCTCTTTTAAATACATTGAACACACTTTCAACTCAATGAGCAAACACCTGCTGGCATTCTTAAGCATGACAAGGCCGTCCAATCATTCATGCCATCAACACAGAATACCCCGACGAAGCCAAGCACTTTGTCAGTTAATACCTAGTCTGGCCACTGGCCTCCGGTCAGGCTTATATCTATAATGCTTGCAGACATGCCCCACACTCTGATAACTCTGAGAAAGATCCCCATCCCTCCTCTTTCACAGACTGTGTCTCTTCTCTACGCCACATTTGGTAGTGCACCCCTGTCTCCCGCATCACTGGCATTTAACTCCCGATAGCCCCACTTTGAATGAATCCCTCTGGCTCACTTCTGAGGGGAGAGGAGAGAAAGAGAAGCTAAGCTACCTCTCTTTCTAGCACATTCCACAGCATTCCTTGAGGCTCTTCCCCGACCAAGAGTCAGACTGATGCTTGTGTCTCACCTTCAGTTTCCTCTGAAAGAAACAGGAAAGTGAGAACTTTTTTTTTTTCCTCTGAAGAACTCAAACTGAAGAAATAAGGGGCATAAATGTGGCACAGGCCTGGGAAAGTAAGAAATAGGAGGAAGGAGGGGGCGGAAGTGTGTGTTCAGTCTCCTCTCACCCATCCCTTTCAGCACCTCACCCTCCTAACGACCAAGGAACAACCTCATGCTTTGAACTCTGGTGGACCTTTGGCCCCAATCCATCCCAATAGCCACAGCATCCTCCTGTGTGACCAAATTAATCTGAAAATTCATTTAAGGGGTTGAATGATACCTGAGACACTGAGTCTCTTAGACATTGAGGAAGGAGACCTCCAAAATTGCCTGGTCCAAATTAAGGGACAGAGGAAAGTAATACTCCTGGGTGATCTCTGCTAATACAGGCTGTGTGACACAGGTCCACCTGCAGAGGGCCGGACCTCCCCAGCCCTCAGAGCTGCTGAGGCTTGTACGGTGTGTGCCAAGGATCACCCACAGCCTGGGGTTTTCTTACAAGGTTAGAAAGTTATGCTTTAGGTTGGGCAAGGGAAGGCAAGCACTAAACTGAATAAACAAGCAAGTTGTGGTGGCTTGTGAACTAGAGAAAAAGCACAAATGCTCCTGACCTGATGCCTGGGCTGTGGACCAGATGGGTGTGTGTATGTGTGTGTGTGTGTGCGCGCGCGCGCGTGTGTGTATTACTGGGATTTTCAGGTCCGAAAGGACAATGCATAAAGCCCAATACATTATTTCACTTAGGACGTACCTGGTGGAGGAAGATGGGGAAAGAAAATGGAGAAGGTATTAGGAAATAGGAAATGAGTTCTCGCCCCTTCCACGTAGCAAGTCTGATGACTTCACAGGGTTGTTGAGAAGAGGCTATCTTGAATTTAAAGGCTCCACATTCAGAGGAACGTCTCTTTCCACATGTGTGCAATTATCTTCTGTGCCTTCAGCCTAGGAAATGTGGAGCTATAGCATTGTCCCTGAAAATGGTTATTCAATTTTCATGATCCCACAAGATGCCCCCACCTTACCAGACGCCACCCAAGGGAGCAATGGCATGTTCACCTTCAAGGAGCATAGTTAGCAGCATGGAACACCAGGCAGCAGAAAAAAGGCAAGGGGCAGAGTGATGAGCAGTGAGGAAGGGCAACACAAGGTTAGACATAAAGATTCTAAGGCTGGGAAGGAGGAAAAAGAGAAGAGCTGGGACAGAGAAGGGAAGAAGGAGAGAGAGGCCACGTCAAAGAGCAAGAAAGTGGTACCAGATATGAAATCTTTCTTCCAATTCACCGCGGTGGGAAGCTTAAAGCCATACAGGTGCTCAGTGCCCTGCCGCACTCCTAGGATACATGCTACATCACGGCCAACTTCCTGCCCCTTCTCTGCTTCCAGAAGACACACACCTTTGTCAGTCTCCTTTCTTTGTAGTCACCCTTTTCATAACTGCAGAGCAACAGTGAAGTCCCCTGGGCTACAGCTGAATCAGAAACACAGCCTCAGTCCTGGGGTCCCCATATCAGAAGCTCGAGGGAAGCACCACACCCCCGGGATCCATGTCCATACCCTTGATCTCGGGGTCAGCTCAGTGCTGGACACTCTTTTCCTTGCTAAGCGCACAAGAAGGCACTGCAGAGCGAGTGAACACACAGCCACAAAAGGAGCTACAAAAAGGAAGGCGCAGGCTTGAGGGAATGGTCAGAACAGTCTCCTGGTGTCCATAATTCAACTAATCTTATTTAATCACAGTCTCAACCTAGCCCTGCAGGAAACATTCATTCTTCACTCTTTTTCTGACAACATTTTTCTTGATCACTCATCTTCCAGTTACCCTAGGTTCTCTACCTGAAAATGAACAGCAGGTGGAAAAGCAGCCACAGGTTAATTGTGGGGAGAGATGAAGTTTTTCAGGTATCTGCGCAGTTCAGAAATGAATACTTTTGTCTCTGCGGAACAAAGAATTCATCCACATGAGAATGATCTTGTTGTTCGGACAAACTGCTTTGTCTTTAGGATAAAAATAAACCACAGAGAGAATTCAAGGACTCCGTGGGTGTGGTGGCCTCTCTGATTCAAAGGTGCTGAAGGCCAGGCCAGGGCTCATAGTGAGCATGTGCTCTCTGGCCCTGCAGAGAGACTGCTCCGAGCAGGTGACAGAAGCCAATGGACGAAGCTTCTTGTGAGTAAAGGAAATTGATTTTCACTAACTATACATTGACAGGGGACTAGAAACTCAGGGCTGTGATAAAATACAACCAGAATACAATTTTGTAGCTCTTAACGACAAAATCAAGTGTTAGCCTAGACGCAATCCACAAGGAAATACACAAGCTTGACAGGAAAATGCTGTGACAACTGGCCAGTTCGGGTTTCATCATACAAGACATGTTCGTCATAGAAAAAAATAATAAATTATAAAATCTGAGAGCAAAGAGTAAAAAGATAGAACTCTAAATTAAATAACCACGGACTAAGCAACAAATGAAGGCCAAAAATAAACTAGAAATCAACCAAGTGATAACCATGTCCAGAGATCAAGGCAAAAGTTACAGAAGTGACCATAGGATTTGTGAAACAACAAAACATGGTTTTATTTCGGACATGAGTACTAAAATGGACTCAAACTATCTGATGAGAAACTGGCAAGAATCTAATAGATTGGAGACAATCTGTTATCTTGCAAGCTCAATCTTAACTGGGTTAGTACTACCTCTAGGATTTTATTCACGCAGGAAATAGCAATGAAACCACCATAATAAGATGCCCAGACCAACGCACTGTCTTCCAGACTCCAAAAAGATGTGGGAAAAGCTAAGGGGGCATATCCAGGTTTCCTGCAGTCAGTTCTGATGGAAATTTACCATTAGCAGGATGTCTTCAGTGTATAAATGGACTAAAAAACACATTTTGGAAAGGACATCTATTTGGCTTTATTTATGGTGCCAAGCTGTCAGCCGATACCTGATTGGTTAGAGGTAGAAAGATACCCATTTTGATTGTCTTCAGGAACACGAACAGTCTCTTGTTTTCTCAAATAGCTACACTTTGCAGGCTGCCTCAGTGAAATCAAATCAGACTTCTCTTTTCACCACGGCAAATTAGGTAACTATCTGCCCAAGCTATACGTTCATTACTGTATTCATGATGCTTCATGATGGTTATTTCATTTTACATTTTATATTAAAACATGACTAGTTTGAGAAAAAAGTAAATCATAGAAATGTGCCTTTTGACAGTAAAATTTTACTAAACAATCTCATCGAATTTCAGTAGATTTGTCTTTTAACATCATAGCCTTTTTAATATTAATAAAATCAGTAACTTACAAATTAAAATGCTTTTCTTTAAAGCAGGCAGGAAAAAATTATAAACATAATTTCTAAATAAAGAAAATGAGGGGCAGGAAGCAGTGCTTTCTACACTGCTATAATACTTCATTTTTAAAAGTAAACACAGTACCAATTGTCATTTTGATTCCAGTGAATAAAAACTTAAAACTTAATTTATTAATGAATTTTGAAGTCTAAAACCAAAACGATGCCTTAACAGTATTATCTAATAGAGAAGTCAATTCCAAGAAGTTAATCACAATGCAGAATTTTGATCTAATTAAAGTGGCTCTCTCTGTTACCATGGTACCAGAGTCTGTCTTTTCGTTGGGTTTCAATTCACCATTAACCACCAAGGATAGGATTACATGTAAACAGAAATATGTGAGGCTTGATGAAATTGAATATGGAGGATCAAGCACTTTTAAAGTCTGGGTTATAATCCTTGTTGCGACACAAGTTCTACTATATAATTAATTTACAATGGCCTAAAACTTTATAGCAACAAAATGATATTAAAAAAATATACCATCATCCCTATTTGTTATATTAACTATAGACATCATAACCAATTAAGCCTTTCATCAACTTAGAAAAGTAAAACTTTTCCCTGAAATACTCTAAAGAGTAATCATATTTCAATCACAGCTGTCCTGAACTTATAATCAACAGTGACTCCATTTTGTCACTTCTTTTATTCTAACAGGAATAAAAATGGTGACAATAAGTTTTTGAAAAGAGGCTCAAGAACCTGAATCCCGTTAGTGATGAAATGGCCTTTTTTAACAACTACCGGATTTTTATATTGTATGTAGTTGTAAAATATCCATTGTGTAGGTAGAAGAGTCGAAAGGGAACAAAATGACAAACTTGCCAAAACCACTTTGGATCCCTTCTAAATCTACAATGGCAGACAACCTTAGCCATGAAGAATTCAGCCCTAATAAATGAAAACAAACATCATAAACCCACAAGAGGTTTAGAAACAACCTCATTAGCTTTTAAATATTCAAGTGAAATGCTTCTGCAAAAGATTAAAACACACACTTCAACGGCATCAGGTATGTCCATTTCCATTTACTTCTAACCTGCCATTAGTACATAGGTTCACTGGGCTGCCAGACAGCCCAGCTCATCCCGGAGAGAGATGAAGCTATCATCAGCGGAAGAAGACAGGGATACCACCGCATTTATTCAAACAGCATAAGACCCGTCTTTGCATCCCTGAAGTAAGAACGGCCACCTTCTTCAATTAAATTGCTTTATACTAAAGCAGCATTGTCTGTGAAGAGTTACTTCATATCCATACATTTTACTACTATAGTTACCAATTCAAAAGCTAAAAAGAAAATACAGACCAAATCCATGTACCCGTGATCCTTTGTATCCTAAAATGTAGAAATATTCTTAGTTTTAACCAAGAATTATATTGGAATGAACTAAAAACATCTTTTAAAGTAATTTTAAGTATATTCTTGTTACTACATTTCTACATAGATTATTTAAGATTGCTTATGAACATAACTTAATCAATAATATAGCATCATGTCAACCACTACAGTGTCCCAGAATCAGATTCCGGCTACGGAAGGGTGCTTAATTATTAAGCAACACCTTCCTAAAAAGCTTCTGTACTTCTGATTGGTAAGAAAAACAAACAAAGAGCATCTCTCATTGAAATAACACTGAAGTTCAAGCTCAAGACTCCTTCTTTGCGATTCAACATAATTGACTCTTCAGAAGAAAATAATGAAACATTAGGTCACATTAATAAATTACAGTCATCTTCAAGAAAACTCGATGGGCAACTCTGGTGTTACAGTCGTATATCTCGGATCCAACCTAGGGATAAAATCCTGAAAGTGTTTAGATGCACCAGTACCAAAAACATCAAGGACTTTTCGGTTCATGACAGCAAATCTGTAAAACAGAGGACACAGTGAACAAGCATTTAACAACGTTTATAAAATAGATGGTTCACTTGACATGTCTTTCATTGAATGGGAAAATAGAAAAGACTGACACGACAAAAGACTCAATGGCCGGTTCAAAAGTCATACTGATCCTCTACCTTAAGATTCCTGGTCTCATATTTTCTTTGAAGAGATAATAATTCCCCAACCTGAGACCCCTGAGACTCCCAGAAGACCCTTTCAAGTTCTTTCTACTAGATTATGTCAAATAGAAAAACAGGCTCATTATAATTTTTCTGATGAATGAAATCACAGGAAACAAACTCAACAAATGACTGAGCTTAATATTACCAATAAGGCAAAGGTATTAAATGTAATTTCTTTCATAACTGACATTTTGAGGTCTTACAATCCACAGAACATACCCATATGTGTAAGTATTTAATGATTAAAGGGAAAACAGCATATAGGTTTGCAAATTTCTAATAGACACAACAAAGTAAAAGTATACCCTCATTTTATCCATCACCTAACTTAAAAGATTAAAAAAAATCTTTTTGAAAGACACATATTTAGCCAATGTGCCAGAGGAAACTGTGTCTCTATGCCTGGTCCCAAGCATTTCTTCTGGAGAGAATAATGAATTTAGTTTTGAACCCTGGGCCATTGCCACTATTCCAAGAAAAATAAATGTAACTTTCAGTGCCTTTCCAAAGTTAAGTTCCCTTCCAAAATAATCACTGGAAAAGCTTATTAATAGGCAAAAAACTAAATGACAAAGAAATAAATGATTAACTAATAATAACATAAAGGACACACCGAAATCATGGCTAACAGGAAGACTGCTGAAGCCAGGTGACCTGGCTCAGATCCCACAGATCCTTCATCTGCTGTGTGACTCTGGCAAGCTAGCTTACCTCCATGTGCACCTCAGCTGACTCCCACATAAAATCAGGATCTTAAAAGTACTTATCTTGTAGAGCTACTTTAAGGATGAAACACCTATGCATGTATCCCTGTGTTGTATGTGTGTATGTATCTTATAACCATATCTGGGACACAGTAAGCACTATACAACTGTTTGCTATTAAAACTATGAATGCTAGTAATATTAATAACAGCTGCAATTTACTAAGTGCTTACTAGGTGCTAAGTGCTATTACAAACATCTCGATTTTCCCACAATCGTACAGAAAATATATTACTGTTTCTAGTAGGGAGAGAGAAATGGAGGCTCAGGAGGGTAAACAACCTTCTCACCAGTGATACAGCTAAAGGTTATCAGAGCCAGAGTCAAACCTAAGTCTGTCCGACTCCAAAGCCCACAGTCCTTCTGTTAGGTCAAGCTGCCTCCCAGAGAATTAGATTAAGATCAGAAAATGCTAACAAAAACAATGAAGAACAGAATAATAAAGGCAGAGGAAATTATGCTTATAATATCAAGAAAGAATAGGATTATTCTTCCCCAAATGGAAATCATTCAATTATTTAGGCAAGACTGCTAATAAATCTACTTAGCATTTTTAATCAAAAAGAAGAGATCAAAGACTTTGAAAGTGAGACTTAAGTGTGTTATGTAGCAACTAATGAGCAGTTTTCAGATCAACACAGAACTTTCCTACAACATTTAAAATATCTCAAATAGGGGTCCCTGGGTGGCTCAGTGGGTTAAAGCCTCTGCCTTCTGCTCAGGTCATGTTCCCAGGGTTCTGGGATCAAGCCCCACATCAGGCTTTCTGTAGAGCGAGCCTCCTTCTTCCCCTCTTTCTCTCTGCCTGCCTCTCTGTCTACTTGTGATCTCTATCTGTCAAATAAATAAAATCTTTAAAAAAAAA
The DNA here is from genome assembly GCF_020171115.1 of Neogale vison. Taxonomy (NCBI): domain Eukaryota; kingdom Metazoa; phylum Chordata; class Mammalia; order Carnivora; family Mustelidae; genus Neogale; species Neogale vison. Next base: position 137,025,421 of record NC_058097.1, read on the forward strand.
AATATCTCAAATAATACAGGGAAAAGAAAAGTCAAAATAATGTTCGTTATCTGTCAAATAAATAAAATCTTTAAAAAAAAAATATCTCAAATAATACAGGGAAAAGAAAAGTCAAAATAATGTTCGCTAAAAGAAGGCCCCATGTTGTTCTTGTTAAGATGGTCATATTTGCTTTATACGTAAGAGGCCTACTTGACCAATGAAAGAATATTCCCTCAAAAAGATGGAAAGATTCAAAATCTGTTTTGTGGCAACTGCTCTTTTTCTATGGTCAGTTACAACGTCTCCATCACTTACTTGCCCTTGGTGAGCCTTAAAAGGAACTTCCAGTAAGACGGCCGCAAGGTCTGAACTTCCATGACAGCCTGTGGTTAGAACATTTCAGTCTGAGACTTCTTTTAGTCAATAGGAAAGAGGATTAGTTGTATTAGCCAAAAGTGCATTTTTATCTCCAATTTTTAAAATACTGTATTTTAAAATACTGCTCATGTATTTTAAAAGCAACAGTGATGAAGATACAAAAATATGTATCTAGGTTTAAGTTGAATAATTCCTGAGAATCTTTGTAAATAGGGCCTCAAATAAGAATACTGCTTATACTGAAATAATAGTTGAGTTAAGTCACTATTATTAGGAAAGCATTAACTGAATACTCATTAGGGAGCTCTCACTTCACTAGTTATAATGAGTTTATCAACCCGGTGGCATTACTCTGAAAAAGTGCAAATAAAAGTAGTCCCCCAAATTTTGCAACAGCCCTAAAACCATGAACATCAATAATGACAACTACAGAATTTAAAGAAGTTGAACAATGTTTCTAATAATCTAGATTGTACCCCATCCTTGCTGCCTGAGTAACACCGGGGAAACATAATTATTCTTATTTATGTTCATGGTATCTTCGTTCCTCTAGAAGTTTAATTAAACTGGGCATTCTAGGGGCGCCAGAGTGGCTCAGTCATTAAGCATCTGCCTTCAGCTCAGGTAATGATCCCAGGGTCCTGGGATCAAGCCCTGCTTCCAGCTCCCCGCTCGGTGGGAAGCCTGCATCTTCCTCTCCCACTGTCCCTGCTTGTGTTCCCTCTCTCGCTGTGTCTCTCTCTGTCAAATAAACAAATGAAATCTTAAAAATAAAATAAAATCTTAAAAAATAAATAAATAAAGTAAAATAAACTGGGCATTCTAGCCAAAGTACTAGAGTAACAATTTACCTATAAATTATACTGTTTAAACCTAAATATTATTGTGTTCAGAAAACATGACTTGGCCCATTAAGTTAACATGTTAACGATGTGAAACTCAGAAGCTATCTTGGTTAAAAAAAAAAAAAAATTAAGATAAAAGTAAACTATAACCAATAGAAATGTTTCTAGGCTTTATTTTCCCCTGTTGGTTTAATGTACAGAAATAGAAATAATTCTATTTTTCATTTCAAAAAGCTATACTTACTGCCTGGAAGCAAATTGCTGTAGAGATGGAATAGATGATAGTATCTGCATGGGGAAAATAGGGAACCTTTCCTGCTTCGATGCCTTTGAAATACATTGTCTGGAATGAAAAACAAACATAATCCAAGATTTATTTAAAAAAAAAAAACAAAACAAAACCCAAACACACACAACTTTAAATAGCATGAACAATACGGTGGAGCAATATATTCACTCCCTGTCTACAACTATTTTTTCTACCTTCCAAATACTCATTATCCTTTCAGAGCTCAAATTACAGGTCCTATCTTCCATGACAGAGTTAAGTGTCAGCCCTTTCCTTCCCGCATTCCCTCACCCGAAACCTGAGACACCAGTAATAATACTTTTCTGTGAAATTCAGTAACTTTTTATTGCTACTTCTTTTATATCATTTATCCTTCAATGCTTTTGGTCCAATGCTCAGGTCCTCCCTTCTCTGCTGTAACTGTTCACTCACTCACTCACTTACTCCTTCACTCAATATTTAATGGTGTTAATTAGTGACATGCTGGGCAAGATGCAGAAGCCTGGGATTTAAAAATGAATACAAGAACATCTAAGTTGGTGCATAAGAGAAATAACAAATGCACTTAGATGTATAACTATGTATATATATTTATTGTGTGTGTGTAATATTTTTTTTTGTGGCTCCCCGCTTAGGAGGAAGCAAACTGCTGTGTCTAGGACAAAGGAGCAAAGAGAATCTCAGAAATGACTACATTTGAGTAGTGCTTCTCAAACCACATGCAGGGAGGGAAAAAAAAATTTTTTTAAATCTAGTTGTCATGGCTTGATGCTTTCATAACGCAATAAAAATAAATTACTAGAAAAATACAATTTAAAAATATAAAACTGAACCAAATTTTCCCTCTTATATTCAATAGACAAACTACTCTGCCAAGTTGCTATAGAAGTTTCCAAATGCTTGCTCTCAATTTCTATACTTATCTCATCCTCAACCGAGAGCAAACCGTTTCTGGACTAGCACTAGCCTGCTGACCACACTCCTAATAGTGCTGCCCCCTAAGAGGCACAAGACAGAAAAAGCAGGGGCAACAAGCTGGGTGAAAGTACATGATACATATGGGAAGGACCAGTCCATTTATATGGATAGAACATGGCATAATTCATGGCAAAGGTTTCTCTGAAACATGGGAAAGCTAAAGTATGACTAGTACAAAAAGTGAAAAAGAAGAACCAGGAGAAAACAGTGTGTGGAGGAAGGTTCAAGAAGACAAAGGTCTTCTTGAACTAAAGAACATGAAAAAAATTTTTCCCCTAGAAGTTGTCTATACAGATGGTTTTTATTTAATATTCATTACATAATCATGCAACATTTTAATAAAAAATTAATTTCAATCTGTAAGATAATGTACAAAGAGTTATAATCTACTTAGGAAGGAACATATACATGGGCTGGTATTTTGCAAATACTATACAGTATATTACAAGGAATAGGTATATTATAGTGTGTTCTTGCTGACAAAAATCAAAGTCAAATGTGGTAGAAGAGCATCATAGAAACATGTGAAACAGTTATTTCTTGATATATGGAATAACTGTTTTCCTAATTTCTTATAATAAAACTTATCTGTTGAACCTGATTCTAAGTTAATGAAAGGAGGAAATCATATCCTATATTTCTGTGTACTTACCAGCACCTAGTACAGTAATGGGAACATAATAAATATTAAATAAATACATCTTGGAAATAATTTTTTCCAAGAAAAAAGGTGTCTAGTCAGCTTTTATTTAATATTCATTATTAAGAGTAATGCAGCATTTTAATATAAAATTAACTTCAATCATAGGAAAATGATTGCCTATTATGCCATAGCCACTAATTCCACAAAGGACACCCTAAGTTTAAATCTGTAACTTTCTGAATTAAAAAAAAAAAAATTCTCATCAGCACACTTTACATCCAGTTTCTTTTGCCAAGACCCAATATGGCCTACTGATTTAAGAAAATAGCTACACCATGCTTGGCTTAAAAAACTCTAGGCATTTAGGGAAGCAGCTACAAAACACACCTTTTACAAACTAGATCTCGATACTAGATTACCCCAGTGTCACAGAATATATCTTTGCTAGCTAAGGGATACGTTCTTTCTTGTACTTTCCTTATCCTCTCCATTAATAAGCCCTGCAGCTCTGTCTCCTAAACACACACCAAATTTGTATTTCTCCTCATCCCTCCTGCTACTGTCCCAGCACAAGCCACCATCTCCTGCCCAAGAATAACAGCCCTCCCAGCTTCCAGTCTTGCCTCTAGTCTATTCTTTACAAAATGGCTAGAATACTTTCTTCTTCTTAAAACATGAATTAAATCATATCATTTCCATGCTTAAAACTCTCCAATGACTTCTAATTGCACTGAGAAAAATTTCAAACTCTCTTTCTTTCCCTTCTTCTTCTCTCTCTATCTCTCACACACACACTTGAATAAAGCAAATATGTAATTCTCCTTATGTTATTAGGATACAGACTTTCAGTGAGGTAAAATTTTTAAGAAAATCAAATAAATAATTAAATAAGTTAATAAATAATTAAATAAAATCTGTAATCTTAACTTTGAATTGAGAATATCAATATGCTCCTTATTTTCTCTTTCTCTAAAAAAGGGTGGAGGGGAGAAGGATTCTCTAGCTCTGTTCACTGGAATGGCCAAGAAAGCTTACCTAGCCAATGAACAAGAAACTTCTTGTACCCAAAGTCTCTAAATACCATTTCCCATGAAAAGAAATTAGTGGTCACTGCAGAAAAGGCTGATTCTATGCCTGGGGCAGGAAATGGCCAAGATGAGCCTGGAACATCTTGTTTTATCACAAAGTGAGAAAGCTACCAGAGATCTAGGCATTATATAAAAAAGAAACAGGAATCAACCTGTAGACACTCTCATGGTCAAAGACAGGGCAATGAGTGCAATGCCTGGGTCGAAACAAATCAAGTATGTTAAAATTCATGTCTTTAGGATGACACGTGAAAATAAAGACTCACAGGTCAATTTTGCAAAATGCCAAAAACTAATTCATTCTGAACACCAGTAAAGAAAAGGAAGTAATCAAGCATTTTATTATCACTTTGTGAGCAAACTATTTCAAAGCTGAAACAGCTGAAAAGGGAAAGTTTTTTTTAAAAGAATTCCCACTAATTCCACGAAGAAGAAACAATTATAGATTATGACCATTTTGTAACTCTCAATGAAATAAAAAGACCCCGGCAATGACTATTAATGGCTGCTAAAACAATTAAGTGAAAGCCTAATAGGAGTCTTATGTTGGCTCTATTTTTTTACATTTATTTATGTTAGCTTTATTAATACTGAGCCCACTGATCAATCTTAGCATCACAAAAAGGGAGACAACTAAACACTTCTGTGCTTCCTAATATGATGTAATGGGAATTCAAACACACAGTAAATGTGAGCTATTTCTGTCCCCCTCCACCTCCTAAAAATTGAACCTGAATTGCTTAAGCCTCTAGATCTAATGAACAGTTTACAGGAAGTTTGTGGGTTAAGGAAACATGTTAACACCACCAGTGAGGATATGATCAGCAAAATCCAGAATGTGGGAATTCCACAGACCTAATAACCTAGATCTTCAACAAATAAATGGCAAGGAAAAAAAGAAAGAGGTGGGAAAGGAGAGTTGCTATTAAAAACTAAAAGAGACTTTGGATCTCAAAACAAAGAGACTGCAAAAAGACATCTGCGAGATTATCAGTGAGAATATAAGCACTAACTGGATATATATTGATAGTAGAAAAGAATGACAAGGTTTTCTAAATGTAGGAAAACAGTATTTTGATTACACTTTGGTAGCACTATTGATCTTTCTTTTTTAAGATTTTGTTTATTTATTGACAGCACAAGTAGGCAGAGAGGCAGGCAGAGAGAGAGAAGGAAGCAGGCTCCCTGCTGAGCAGAGAGCCTATGTGGGGCTCCGGGATCATGACCTGAGCCGAAGGCAGAGGCTTTAACCCACTGAGCCACCCAGGTGAACCGATCGGTTTGTTTTTAAGGCATCTTTATCTAGAGTTGGAAGAAGTGATATGGTGTCTGGGATTTGCTTCAAAATAATTCAGGACTTGTGGAGTTGGGGCAGTAAAGATGGCATGAGATTGGTCAAATGCTGTTAACTGCTGAAGCCATATGATGGGTACATGAGTAATGGTTACTTTATTCTTTCTACACTTGTATATATTTGAAAATAACACACATAAAGAAAGAGGAAGAGATGGGAGAATCGATTTAATAAATACTTTCATAGACGGACTTGCTCTTGTAAACTGGAATATATATTTGTGAAAATCTTTATATTCTTTGGAAATATACATGCATAAAAATGTTTGCTTACCTCCACCAATTTGGAAGCTAAATACATGGAAATTGTCGTACTTTTATAAAACATCATTGATACTCCTGCCAAAAATCCTGAAACAACAAATAAAGCAAAACTGATCAAATCCCGAAGTATTTGTGGGTAAGTCACTCAGAAACGTCACTTCACTTAAGTAAGACAGAACTGATCTGTAGCACTGCCTTTTGTTATACAAAATCAACGATAGGAAGACTTCATGACATTAAAATAGAGTAAGTATCATATATTTTAAACTGAGAAACTGACTTGTAGAGTTAGGAACACACAGTTCTGATACATATATTACAAGAAACTTTACATTCTAAATTTAACTTTAAAGACAACAGTGGTCTGACAAATATAATGATTTTCAAAATCATTTCTAAGTGGAAACATTTATTAATCTATTCTTCTAACAGCTCAAAATTACTCCTAGTGCTATCATCACGCTTCCCTCCATAGCAGTGCCTCCATTCTATAAACGGAAGCCCAAGGCAGGAAGAGGCCAGGAATACTGCTAGCAGGTATATTACCACTAAATACCTGAAAATTATTAATTTAACTTAAGTAGCATGTATGTTACAACTTGCAGAAAATGTTAATCTCGTGTTTTAATTTTTATGAAATTATTTACGCTTCTAAAAAATAAAAAATTTATTTTATTGAAGTATATGTAATGTGCTCGTGGCAAAAACCAGAATACTTTAAGAAACAGAACTGCCTTTCCATTAGTCACAAAATTTGTTTAAGTTCTGTGTTCTTCTATGACACATTCCCTAGGATTTCTGGCCTGTAGCGGGCAGATGCCCAAGTCATTACACTGCCAATTCAAAACACCTGATGGCAAGAATGCCTTAACAGGTTAAACTTTGCAAATATAAAATGTTTGGGCGACTGCCTCAGTAGAGATTCTATTACAGAGAAAGAGAGATCCCTAGAAACCAGATGAATTAGGAAAATACTCCTGCGTCATTCCTACCACTGATTGATACAATAATAACAACTCCGTTTTATCATTGCTTTACCAGCTACAACAGCATGCAGTTCATCATCCAGGTTTCTGACCCAGCGCAGGAAGCAACTAGTACCCTGTATCAAGAAGAAAATGCAATGACTTCAGTTGTTTTGTTTTTAGAAAAGATGCATGTAACATCTATAATGAGTGAGTCACTAATAGAACGTGGAGGCAAACCGGTGATCCTATCTGAATCAAACTAAACACATGATTGGGAAAATTATCAACAATAACCTGCTATAAAGTTATTGTTCTGCATAGACTCATATTAAGAAATCACACATAATATTTTTCTTGTCATGGTTTTTCAAAATGAAAGCATAAACTCTACTTTGCCTAGATACAGAATCACTTCCACTCTAACAAAGAGAAAAGCTGGAAGCCAGAATTCTATGCTGAGAGAAAATATTTTTCAATATGAAGATGAAATAAAGACTGTCTCGGGTAGATAAACACTGAGAAAATTCATCATCTACAGACCTACATTACCAGAAATGTTAACGGTAGTTTCGCAGGCAAAAGGAATAGAATACCAGTTTAGATCTGTAAAAAGAAATGAGGAGCTCTGAAGATGGCAAAATGAAGATACATTTAGAAGACACTTTTTAATATTGTTTATTTCTATAGAAATAAATTAACTCTCTACAGCAGTGGTCAAAAACTACAGCCCACTAGCCAAATCTGCTGTGTCACCTGTTTTTGTATGGTTCATGAGTTAGGAATGTTTTTATTCTTCTTGATGGATGAAATTAAAAAAAAAAAACAAACACACTGTGATATGTCAAAATCTTATGAAGTTCTAATTAAAGTGCCATGAAGTTTTATTAGAATGTAACTATGCTCCTTGATTTATATATTGTCTATGGCTCCTTTCACACTATAGCAGAGCTGAGTAGCCAGGAGAGAGACCAATCATGTTGTCCCCAAAGCTTAAAGCAGTTATCATCTAGAAGCGCCTGGGTGGCTCAGGGGGTTACGCCTCTGCCTTCAGCTCAGGTCATGGTCTCAGGGTCGCAGGTTCAGGCCCCGCATCAGGCGGGGCTCAGCAGAAAGCCTGCTTTCCCCTCTCTCTCTGCCTGCCTCTCAGCCTTCTTGTGATCTGTTAAATAAAAAAATAAAATCCTTAAAAAAAAAAAAAAAGAGGTATAAATAGTAAACCAACAGTGAAAAATGAATATAAAAAATATTAAAAATTGATAAAAATTAAAAATAAAATATAAATTTAAAAAATCCAGGAGGTAGAGAAAGGAAAAAAAACTTGGGGGGTGGGGGGAACACATACAAAACAACTAGCAAGAAGAGCTTTAAGCTAAACCGTATCAAAAAGTATATTAAATGTAAGTAGTCTAAATATAGCAATTAATAGATTATCAAGCTGTATAAAAAAGAACCAACTATATGTCATCTAAAAGAAATCAATCTTTAAATTGAAGACACGGAAAGATTAAAATAAAATAGTAAGACTATATATCAAGTATAATCAAAAGAACACTGAAGTAGCTACATTAATATCAGACATTACAGACTTCAGAGCAAGAATATTACCCTAAATAAACAGGAACATTACAAAATGAAAAAAGAGAAGACACAGAAGAAATAGGGGTTGTTTCCCTGTCCTCCTCTCAATTACATTCTTATAAGTATGTTAACGGCACTGACAATTTTATTTTCAATTGCATGTGGCTTTGGAACACACTGTACCATTATTTTTTGTAAGGTATTTTCTGACCTAGTTGTATTTTTCTATAGTTTAATACCACTACTAGTTTGTATTACCTGAACACAAAAATAGTAACAGAAATTAAAGCAAACAAACAAAAACATGCTCTGAGGTATGCTGGACGGTGAAGAACAACCAACCTGGGACAAAGATGTTGGGGATAATCCACATGTAACACTTAAGAGTTTACATTATGAATAAATACAAACTCTATGACATGAGGAATGAAAAAGAATATGAATATAAACATAATTGCCAATACTGTGTCCTATTAACTCTTGTGCATTCAAAGACATTAGTAATGTTTCCTAGTCCAACCATATTGAAAATATTTTCAATATTTTTAACAGTTCATAAAAAGTAATTAACTAGTTTATCATTTGTTACTTCTGTTCTCATGTCCATTTCAAAATACTTCCCCCATACCTACTTTTTATAATAAATATTTATATAAAATGACACATAACCATCTTAACCAAAATGACTCCAAAATTCAGGTTTCCCAGCATTAATTTTTTTTTAGTTTAAGAATAAAGTGTGTGTATATGCATACAATTACCCTTAGTCAGCACATGTTACCATTTGGAATCTACATTTAGATTTAGAATCTATATTTTTGATGGTTAATAAAATGTCAGTAAAATTTTTATATGAGTGATTCCCATTAAACAAAACACCATTACTTGAAATTTCAGAGCACTGTGTCATGGATGACTCCTATATAAGTGTTTACGTGTGCGTTTATAAACGTGTGGGTATGCTTACAGGAACATGGAGAAAGGGATGGAAGGATGTTCACTACGGTTATTTGAGAGAGCACAGTAGGAGCAGAGAGTAGGTCAAAGAGGGATCATAAGTCATTGCTTATATAAGTTACAAAAGAAAATCTTCACTGGCTCAAGTGTTGATAACCACCAGACAGTCTGAAATATGTTTAAATTAATTTAATAACCAGGAAGGAAGTAGGATTAAGAAATACAAATAGACCAGATCTATTAATCCACTTTTGATGTCAGAAATATCAAGTTCATATTTTTTCAGTATCTACGTTATTGGGGGAAAAAGTAAGTCTTTGAGAATCTTGAAAATTATGTATAAATGCAAATAGGTCTACACTTTTCAGCACTTTAAGTAACATTTTAAAAGAAGAAATTTCTCCAACCTCAATTCCTAATATACTGTGTATATTTGGAGACATTAAGATATTTATGAATGCAACAGAAAGAAGTATTTAAAAAATGATGGATGGGTGAAGGCTGTATCTCATTCTAGTAATAGCCATCTTATTTATTTCCCATTTTTCTTTCCTCTTGAAAGCCTTACCTTGTATATACTAACAAAAGAGCCTAGAAAAGCTCCGAGCTGGAAGTTTTCTTTATTGTAGAAGAGAGAAAATAGCCGGGATGGCTGTGTAAAAAGATGCCTGAAAGCAGAGGGAATTCGGAGGCAGCACTGGATCAAGTAGCCCACGCTAAACATTCTGATGAAACCCTAGAGAAAATTGGGAAAAATTCTGATTTACATCCAAATTTCTAAGTCTGATAGACATTTTACTATCGCAGAGTCAAAACAGAACTCTAAATAAATAAATAACACAAATTTATATTAAAGTATTTTCAAAATTAAGCATTAAAGACCTCAAACAATCTTAAAACAATTACTTTAAAATAAGGGTAAAATTTTTCAGGGACTATACTTTCTTTGATTTTCAAAAACTTCAAAGTCTCACAAGCACCAGCTGAGCTTGTCTATGCACCAAACTGCCATTTCTTGACATTTTGTTAACATTGTTAATAGAGTTGTAATTCCTAAACCACAACTGAATTTTAGGGAAAAAGGCACTATTCCAAAAAAAAAAAATCACAAAACAAAACTTAAAAAAAAAAAAAAACAGTTAACAAAACCAAACGCTTTTTGGAAATTTTAAGAGAACTCTTCTTAATCATTACTACAAGTAGGAATTCTTTTGACAGAAAAAGTAATTTTATTTTTAGACCTTTGGTATCAACTTCTTAAATGATCAGGTTAAAAGAATTCTCCAGGAAAAAAAAAATTGTAGCTAGGTTTTTATTTCTATGTATAACAGTATCAGAAGAAAAAATCTCTAAGAAATGGTAGCTTTAAGGTATACTCAACAAAACCTGAAAAAGCAAATCCACTACAAAGGCATACTAGCTGCCAACAATTTTCCATATTACCTACAACAACCCATAGTGCAAAAGGGAACAGAGACGATGACTACTGCTGGTCAATTTCATTTCAGTAATTAGGGTAATAAAGTTTAAATGTTACTTCATACCGAGACTGAAAAATTACAATGAGCACAAAAGCAAATGTTACATAAAAGAACAGTATTTTACATGATTCAACCAATACACTGGAATACCGGTCTCCCATCCTCCTCTCCTCTCCCCACCAGTGGGATGGGAAAATGTCTACATTCCTGCTAAGTTCTAAAGGTCAGGTTTGTATCTTCCAGAGAACAGCTTTATTTTTAGAAGAAAACTGATTTACTATTAAGAAACATTCATGAATTTATTTGAAACTATCTAATACCTGGTTAAAACATGAAAATTATGCTGCCTGACCAATTAGCATAAATAACCATGCATTTGCTTAACTGAAAGTGCCCCGCATGTTTAATGCATGAAGTGTTCACACTTTATCCTGCCATTAATAATTTAACAATATTAATCTAAGGATTCAAGGGTCACACTCATGTTCAATCTTTCCATGCTATTTTCAAGAGATCCATTCATCCATCCATCCATTCACCCTTGCACGTATTCAGGAAATAGCCTCTGAAGTCCCTTATGTGCCAACCACTGCATAGAAGCTGGGGACAGAGTGGTGAGGATACAAAGTTCCTGCCTTCATGGAGCTTCATGCTCATTAGGGAAAGAGTAAATAAGGGAATAAATTAAACAATTACAAATTACAGTATGTGTTGTGCAGGAAATAATCAAGAGTCTAGGAGGGAAATAACAGGCAGCCTTTATTAAATTGGGTGATAAGGGAAGGTGACAGAGGATGTGATATTTAAACACACAGAAAAAGCAGGAGCTAGCATGTGAAAAACATTTGAGAGAGCTCGGACAGAAAGCACAAAGACAAAACAGAGATTGGTAGTTATGAGGAAATAAGAAAAAGCATGAATGGAGCATAGCGAGTTGCAGGGAAAGCTAATTCATGTGAATATTTGCTCAGGGATGTAATTTAACATGTGGTCTAACTGAGCTGATGGAATAATGAGGTGCACTGTCAAAATATTTTACTGTATTTGTAGAGTAAATTCCTCACCTACAGGTCTCCAAATAATTTTACATTCAAGGACAACATTCCAATTTATACCAAGTTTGTAGGACTGGTACACATTTGAAACAATGACTAGATGTTTTCCTTCCTCAGTAATTCTGCCTAATTTTCTCATATATTTTTTTTAATAATCACTTCCCCTCTTCCCAAACTTTCTCAAATAACTGATTTAATCAGAGTATTTTTCTTAGTTCTCCTCCTGAAGTCTCCCCTTAAATCGGAATTATGTTCACTTGGGAGGTAGAACTCCTGTCTGGGAGCTGGCAGACACTGAGGCTGCCAGCAACACTGCTACCCTCCCCCACCCTGCCTGTACTAGTGGGGCAGGAAATCAGATCTGGAAGGAGTGTATCAGAAACCATCACACAAGTGAAAAAATACTCTATTCCTTTAACCTCCGCTCAGACCTTCAGGGACAGTAAGGGGAAGTGCTGGGTGGGTACATGCCACCGTCAATATCAAACCATAGGCATTCACATTCAGAAGCACTTGATACAGTCCCTCTCCCCCACTGTGACTCCCAGGAGGTTGTTTTTTAGGGGTGCTATACCTCTTCCCATCATCAACAGAGTGGGGATCAGATATAATAAGGAAGAACATAAACTTTTTAAAGCCTCGGGATTTTGAGAGCCTCACCCAAAACTAAAGAACTTTTAGCAGGTGGCACCACCTGTGCCAGACTAACTGCAAGGAAAATAACTTCATGTCCAGAGGTGGTGGTGCTGAAGGATGGGAAGACAGCAGCAGGCACAGACCACGGGAGGGGCAAGTAGAGACACTCGTGGACACAAATGTTATCAGCGAGGGAGGAATTTATGCCAGTGGACATGGCTGACTTCCGGTATGTAGAGCAACTGTGGACGTGCTCCAGGCAGTGCCATGCCTTAAAACTAACATCTTTACAAGTCCAACGCCAAATGCCACTGCACCAGACCGTGCACAGTGCATGTTTGTGACTGCTGATCCCCTAGTGCACAGCACACTTCAGGGACCTTGTTCTAGACTGTATTCTAGTAAGAATGTATTCTAATAAGAATACATTACAACATATACATTCTAATAACTTTATTTTTCTGTTTTCTTTGCTGTTGTTGGATCACCTTCTCTTCTGCTTTGAAAGTTTTACACTAATTTTTTAAAAACATTTTATTTGACAGAGAGAGAACATGAGCAGGGGGAGGGGGCAGAAGAAGAGGAAGGGCAAGAAGCAGACTCCTCACTGAGCAGTGAGCCTGACACGGGGCTCAATCCCAGAACCCTAGATCATGACCTGAGCTGAAGGCAGACTCTTAACTGAGTCACCCAGGTACCCTTTCATTAATTTTTAAACAAGCAAATTTTGAAATTAATTAACCAAGGATCTGGTAAATGAATACTAAAAGCTAAACTGTTATCTATTTTTCACAAATATCTCATTCTTCAAGTCAAATGCAAGGAATGATAGCAATTAATGTCTACTTTTCCATTTCCTTTGAAATCATGCTTTAATTCAAGTTATTTCTATATGGGGCGCGCCTGGGTGGCTCAGCCAGTTGAGCATATGACTTCAGCTCAGGTCATGATCTCGGTTCCTGGGATCAAGCCCAACATCTGGCTCTGTACTCAGTGGGGAGTCTACTTGACCCTCTCCCTCTGCGCCTCCACCCACCCATGCCTTTTTCCCTCTCTCTCAAGCAAATAAATTAAATCTTCAAAAAGATATTCTACACATATTCCCCATAGCTAACAGTGATACTTTTATATACTTACTTTAATGCAATAAGAGATGCAATTATCTTCATAGTGTTTGCAACATCTATGCCTTGGTCCATGCCTACATCTGAAATAAAACAAAAATAATAAATGATGTGTATGTGTGCAGATGTGCTTAAAACTCTCTAACCAAAAAAGGAGAAAACATTACCCACTTGTTTCTAAATGCATGCATCTTTTGGTTTCTTAGGACATAAAAAAGCAAAGAGAACAGATTTTTTTTTCTTTTCAGTTCACCATTTGAAACAGTGCATCATAAAATATGTGACTGCAGCCAAAAACTTAAATACACAACAGAAAAAACACTGGTAAATATGTGTGACTAAATATGAGAAATATGTACATATTATCTCTATGCTCTGCCAAATCTTTTGGAAGCTTTAAGTTGCTCACTGTAGAGTGTAACGGTCATAAGTCACCCATGAAGTCAGTACTTGAGCAACAATCACAATGAGAACGTGCTCAGGTTACAGGAATTTATACTTAATTATGTATGAGAGAAAACATCTGGAAAGGAAACATGATATGGTATTAGACCTCAAAATTCAGTTTTTAAAATAAATACAGTAAGAGATCATGTGGGAATTCAAAAGTGAGTTATTTGTGATTTAAATGCAAACCACTTGGTCCTCTGGTGTTTAGTAAATGTTTCTGCTGGGGGGACTACTGTTCAAGATAGACGGAGTTTTAATTATTTGGTATGTTGGCTCTAGGACTATATATTCACTTGAGGCATTAAAAAAATAAGTAAAATATCTAACGTGGCTCTGGCTCCCCCCCTTTCTCTGTGAAGTATTCACGTTCCAAAATGAGCAGTTTTCATAACTCTTGTAGACTGCAGGTTATTAATTATCTTCATGGTTGGAACACAGTAACTTTCTCATTTGTAACAATAATGCGTAGAGTGATATTCTGGCTCCGTATCTCTCTAATTCCATTTGCAAAGTGATGAGCAAAACCCTTTAGGAAATCTAACTGAGCACCATAGCTGGGGTACAAGGGCAGCCTTTCACAGACAGGGGGAGAGTAGGAGCTCCTGCTGCCCATAGCCCTTATGCCATCAGAATGATGGGACGTATCTGGCCATGTGAAGTTGAGGGATTAAAGCTGGGCCCTAAACGAGGTAAATCAGAGAAGGGGGACCGTATGTAAACCATCACTCTTCATACTTCTAAGTGTCCTCTTCAAAGACATTCCTCAGCCAGTGCTACTGGAACTACACAGATATCATTAAACTCTCTTTGCTAGAGGAATTCAATTCTGCTATCAGCTAGACTGTCACTTAATCTTCCCTTAGTCTGTTATTAAAACTTCTCAAAACTGGACTCCCCATCTCCTGTCTCATCTACTCCACTTTTGTATATTACCCTGCATCTCCTTCCACAGCAGAGAACACACTGGGGCGAGTCTGACAAGTTCAGCCATGACCTGATTAGTTCTGATATCCAAGGCATCATACACCCACGTGATGCATGCTCGGCATTCCTGTCTCTGCATTCCCCTCTGATTCTCAGTGACATGATTTCCACAAATAGGGATTCCCTGTCACTTTTCTCCACTCAGGTGATCCGTAACTATTTTGAACTTGTTTATTACCAGTTGCACTAGTGGGTATTTGCCCTGAAATTACAAAACACTAATTCAAAGGGATATAGGTGCCTCTATGTTTACTGCAACATTATTTACAATAGCCAAATCATGGAGGCAGCCCAAGCATCCCAGGATAAAGAAGAGGTGGCGTGCGCACACACACACACACACAGAAATATTATTCAACCATATGATATTACTCATATGTGGCATTTAGGAAACAAATGAGCAAAGGGAAAAAAATGGAGAGAGAAAAACTAACCAAGAAAAACAGACACTTTAAACTAGAGAACAAACTGATTATCAGAGGACAGGAAGGTAGGGATATGGGTGAAACAGGTGATGGGATTAAGGAGTATACTTATCATGATGAAAAAAGTAAAACAAACAAAAAATACATAAATATTTTTAACGTTCTCTATCACAGTTATTTCTGCCATCTGTTATTCCTTTCCTGCCTCTTACCTTCTATATGTGATGTATGCTATAATGAAGACACAGTCTTTAAATTCAGTAAATATTTTGAACACCTACTCTCTGCTCATATACATGAGGCAACTCATACGTTATTTCATTTAACAGATGCAACACTCCTTAACAGAGATCATTAACCCAAGTTAACAGATGAGGACTTCAGGGTCCAGAGGGGCTAAATCACTTGCCCAAAGTCAAAAAGCCAGCAGGCATGAAATGAGAGTCTAAGACAAGTCTGATTTATAGCTTCAGCTTCCCAAAACTGATCCCTAACTTTCTACATTGGCTTTTCATTCAACAGTCTCTAAAACACCACTACCAAGATAATTTTTATTAACTGATGTTCTAATTTTAAATTTTCTTAAATATCTATAATTGAAATACAAATATTATTTGTATGAAACTCAGACTTCTTTGTATAATACACAAATAAAGATGTTTTATTCAATTTCCAAAGCCCTGAAAATTTCTACTCTTAACAAAAACCTTTACGTAAGATTTGCTCCTTACCATTTCTGCATCTTCTTGAATGTGTCCCAGAACTTTTCTTTGTCTTTTCCACATGTGGCATATCTAATTAGCACATATTGACCTGTTTCCAAAAGTTCCCCATTCTAGTCTCCTGCAACTGTGTCTAGTTTGACATAGAAAACTATTACAAGTTCATATAAATCTAATTCAAAGGCATATGATGGTCTATAGGCCAGACAAAAATAACAAGTAACATTGATTTGCCATTATGTGCCTTTTATAAAACTCTATGCACTGTTTCTGGTAAAAAGAAAAAAAAAGAAAAAAAAAAATATATATATATATTTACATATAATATATGATATGTATATATAATGGTATGCATATGTATGTATATATAATGATAAATATATCATTACTCAAGAGAGTACCTTGGCAGAGTACAAATATCATATAAAACAGTAAAGTGTGCTAATATCAAGATAAAAAACTTACACTGAATCCACAAGTTTCCTGATTAGAGCAATTATATTCATTCTCCTTGGCTTTTCTTCATGTTTCTCTGTCTTTTGTTCCACTTTTGCATATGCTGCTTCTGGTGAATATGAATGTGTGGGAATTTCTTCCTTCCCTACAATAAACCTAAAGAAAAGAGCACAATGTGAGTGAGGCATTTTCACCTTTAAAAAAAAAAAAGGAAAAAGACAATTAAAAAAAAAAATGCCCTGATTCTGTTAGTATACAAATACATTTTGGAGAGTACCTTACCATTTAAAATAACGTTTTTTTTAAATTTGCATAAAATCTTATCCTTTATAAATATAGGCTTTCAAAATCTATTGAATACTTAGAAAATGTTGACAGCCATTTCTTTTATAATGCAAATTCTTCTATTAAGTTTTCTGTTTTAGTTTCAGCATAGTTAACACACAGTGTTATATTAGTTGCAGGTATACCATACACTGATTCAAAAATTCCATACACTATTCAGTGTTCAACAAGGCAAGTGTACTATTAATCCCATTCACCTATTTCACCCATCCCCTCACCCACCTACCCTCTAGTAATCATCAATCTGTTCTCTATAGTTAAGAGGCTGTTTCTTCTTTTGTCTCTCTCATTTTTTCCTTTGTTCATTTGTTTTATTTCCTAAATTCCACATATATGTAAAATAATACGTTATTTGTCTTTCTCTAGTTGGCTTATTTTGCTTAGTGTTATACTTGGTAGCTCCATGCCATGTTGTTTCAAATGGCAAGTATCGTTTTTTGTGGCTCAATAATATTCCATTATATGTACATATAAATACGTGTACACACACACACACACACACACACACACACAAATAGCTAAATTATGGAAGCAGCCATATATATATATAAAACCTCTTCTTTATCCATTCATCTACTGATGTACACTTGGGCTACTTCCATAATTTAGCTATTGTGAATAATGCTGCAATAAACATAAGGGTGCATGCATCTCTCTGAATTAGCGTTTCTGTATTTTGGAGGTAAATACCCAGCACTGCGATTACTAGATTGTAGGGTAGTTCCATTTTCAACTTTGTAGGGTATCTCCACACTGTTTTCCAGCATGGCTGCACTAGTTTGCAATCCCACAAACAGTGCAAGAGGGTTCCTATTTCTCCACATCCTTGCCAACACCTGTTGTTTCTTGTGTTGATGATTTAAGCCATTTTGGCAGGTATTAAGGTGACATTTCATTGTAGTTTTGACTGGCATTTCCTAATGATCACTGATGGTGAGTATCTTTTCATGTGTCCATTGGACATCCAGATGTCTTCTTTGCAGAAATGCCTGTTCATGGTTGTCTGCCCGTTTTTAAATTGAATTATTTGTTTTTCAGGGGTTGAGTTATTTAAGCTCTTTATATATTTTGGATGCTAACCTTTATCAGATACGTCATTTGCAAAATATATTTTCCCATCCCACAGGCTGTCTTTTAGTTTTATTGATTATTACCTTTGCTGTGCAGAAGCTTTTTATCTGATGTAGTCCCAATAGTTTTATTTTTGCTTTTGCTTCTTCTCCTGTCTCAGGAGACATACCTAGGAAGAAGGTGCTATGTCTGATGTCAGAGAAGTTACTGCCTGTGCTCTCTTCTAGGATTTCTATGGTTTTGTATCTCACATTTAGGTCTTTAACCCATTTTGAATTTAGCTTTGTGTATGATGTAGGCCAGTAGGCCACTTTCATTCTTTTGCATGTAGCTGTCCAACTTTCCCAAAGCTAATTGTTGAAGAGACTGTCTTTTCCCCATTGGATATTCTTTCCTGACTTGTCCAAGATTATTTGACCATATAATTTTAAATTTACTTCCGGGTTTTCTATTCTGTCCCATCGATCTATGTGCCTATTTTTGTGCCAGTACCACACTGTTTTGATTAATAAAGCTTTGTAGTATAACTTGAAGTCTGGAATTGTAACACCTCTAACTTTGCTTTTCTTTTTCAAAATTGCTTTGGCTATTCGGGGTCTTTTGTCGCTCCATAAAAACTTTCGGATTATTTGTTCTAGTTCTGTGAAAAATGCTGTTGGAGGGCGCCTGGGTGGCTCAGGCGAAAGCCTCTGCTTTCGGCTCGGGTCATAATCTCAGGGTCCTGGTATCGAGCCCAACATCGGGATCTCTGCTCAGCAGGGAGCCTGCTTCCTCCCCTCTCTCTGCCTGCCTCTCTCACTGCTTGTGATCTCTGTCTGTCAAATGAATAAATAAAAATCTTAAAAAAAAAAAAGAAAAATGCTGTTGGTATTTTTATATGAATTATATTAAATCTATAGATTGTGTACATTTGTGTAGTATGAATACTTTTATCATATTTGGTCTTCCAATCAACGAGCACAATCTTTCCACTGTTTTGTGTGTGAACATCAACATCTTTTATCAATGTTTTATAGTTTTCGGGGTACAAGGCTTTCACCTTCTTGGTTATGTTTATTCCTAGATATTTTATTACTTTTGGTGCAACTATAAATGGGATCGCTTTCTTAGTTTCTTTCTGTTGCTTCATTATTAGTATATATGGATTTCTGTATGTTGATGTGGTATCATGCAATCTTACTTAATTCAT
Organism: Neogale vison; assembly: GCF_020171115.1. Lineage (NCBI taxonomy): Eukaryota > Metazoa > Chordata > Mammalia > Carnivora > Mustelidae > Neogale > Neogale vison. Next base: position 137,044,682 of record NC_058097.1, read on the forward strand.
TTATCAGTTTTATCATTTTATTTTATTTTATTTATCATTTATCAGTTCTAGTAGTTTTTTGGTGGAGTCTTCAAGGTTTTCCATATATAGCATCATGTCAAATGCAAATAGAGGAAGGTTTACTTCCTCCTTACCAGTTTGGATGCCTTTTATTCCTTCCTCTTTTCTGATCACTGCGGCTAGAACTTCCAGTACTATGTTAAATATGAGTGGTGAGAGTGGACATCCCTGTCTTATTCCTGACCTTAGGGGAAACGCTCTCGGTTTTTCACCATTGAGTATTATGTTAGCTGTGGGAATTTACCTGTGAAACCATCTGGTCCTGGACTTTTGTTTGCTGGGACATAGGTTAACATTCTCTTATAATCTTTTTGTATTTCTGTGCTGTCAGCTGTTATTTCTCCCCTCTCATTTCTGATTTTATTTATTTGAGTCCTCTCTCTTTGTTTATGAATCTGGGTAAAGCTTTATTGATTTTGCTGATCTTTTCAAAGAATTGGCTCCTGGTTTCACTGATTTGTTCTACTGATTTTTTAGTTTCCACTTTGTTTATTTCTGCTCTAATCTTTATTATTTCCTACCTTCTACTGGCTTGTGGTCTTGTTTGTTGTTCTTTCTCTAGTTCCTTTAGATGTAAGGTTAGATTGGTTGTTTATTTAGGATTTTTCTTGCTTCTTACGGTAGGCCTATATTGCTATAAACTTCCCTTTCAGAACAGCTTTTGCTGTATCCCAGATTTTAGACTACTGTGTTTGCATTTTCATTTGTCTCCATGTATTTTTCTTTGATTTCTTGGTTGACCCATTCATTGTTTAGTAATATGTTATTTAACTTCCATGTATTTATGTGCTTTCCATGTTTTTTTTCTCGTGCTTGGTATCTAGTTTCAAAGCATTGTGGTGAGAAAATATGTATTTTTATTAATTCAATCTTTCTCAATTTGTTGATACTTGTTTTTTGGCCTAATATGTGATCTAGTCTGGAGACTGTTCCATGTGCCCTTGAAAAGAGTCTATATTCTGCTGTCTTAGAATGGAAAGTTCTGAGTATTATCTGTTAGATCCATCTGGTCCAATGTGTCAATCAAAAACCACTATTTTGGGGGCACCTGGGTGGCTCAGTGGGTTAAGCCTCTGCCTTCAGCTCAGATCATGATCCCAGGGTCCTGGGATCGGGCCCTACATCAGGCTCTCTGCTCAGTGGGGAGTCTGCCTCCCACCCCCCACCCCCCGCCTGCCTCTCTGCCTACTTGTGATCTCTCTGTCAAATAAATAAATAAAATCTTAAAAAACAACAACACTACTTTTTTGTTGATATTCTACTGGGATATCTGTCCATTGATGTATGTGAGGTGTTGGAAGTCCTCTATTCTTGTAATACTGCTGATAATTTTCTTTATGTTTCTTTATGTTGTTATTAACTGCTATCTGTATTTATTTGGGTGCTTCCATGTTGGGCTCATAAATATTTATACTTGTTATATCCTCTTGTTGGATTGTACTATTTATGATTATACAGTGTCCTTCTTTGTCCCTTGTTACAGCCCTTGCATAAAAGTCTATTTTGTCAATATAAGTCGTTACTCAGGTTTTCTTTTCACTTTCATTTGGACAATAAATGTTTCTCCATCCCTTTACTTTCAGTCTGCATGTGTCCTTAGGTCTGAAATGAGCCTCTGGCAGGTAGCATATACATGGGTCTTGCTTTTATCCATTCTGTCACCATGTGCCTTGATTAGAGCATTTAGCCCACTTATATTCAAAGTAATTACTGATATGCAATTACTTATTGCCATTTTGTTACTTCACTTATGGTTATTTTTATAGTTCTCCATTCCTCTCTTTTTTTGCTATCTTCTTTCATGATTTGTTGGCTTTCTTTAGCAAAATATTTGGATTCCTTATTCTTTATTTTTTACAAATTTATTACTGTTTTTGAGTTGAGTTACCATTAGGTTTATATATAACATCTTCTGGATATAGCAGTCAATGTTCAGCTAATGGTTGCTTAATTTTGAACTCATTCTTTACTCCTCTCCTCTCCACATTTCAGATACGTGGTATCATATTTTACATCCTTTTATTTTGTGCTTCTCTTGACTGATTTTTATAGAAGTACTTTTTTTTTTTTATTGCTTTTACACTTCCTGCTTTTTCTTACTCTTACTTATGATTCTTGTTTTCCTCTTACAAAGCCCCACTTAGCATTTCTTGCAGGGCTGGCTTAGTGGTCATGAATTCTTTTAACTCTTGTTTGCCTGGGAAATTCCTTCTATTTTGAATGTCAGCCTTGCTGGGTAGAATATTCATGGCTGCAGATTTTTCCCTTTGAGCACTTTGAATATATCATACCAGTCCCTTTTGGTCTGCAAAAGTTTCTGCTGAAAAATCAGCTGATAGCCTTGTGGGATTTCCTGTGTATATAACAGTCTTCTTCTCTTTCACAACCTTAAATTCTTTCTTTATCTCTATTTTTTACCATTTTAATTACTAGATGTCTTGGCGTGGACCTCCTTAGTTTGAATCCTAATGGGTGGATCTCTCTGCCCCTGAATCAGGATCTCTGTTTCCCTCCCAAGATTTGGGAAGTTTTCAGTTATTATTTCCTCAAATACATTTTCTACCCATCCCCCACCTTCTCTATCTTTTCCTTCTGAGATCCCCATAATGTGAATGCTATTATACTTCACGGTATCGCTGAATTTTCTAAGGCTATTCTCATTATGTAATATTTATTTATCTCACCTGTTCAGCTTTATTGCTTTCTATTACTCTATCCTTGCATCCCTTACTGGTTCCTCTGCTTCCTGTAGCTACTGTTTATTCCATCTATTGTATTTTTAATTTTACTTATTGAGTTTTTCACCTCTGATACGTTATTTTTCATCTCTGTAAAGAGTTTCACTGATGTCCTCCACCCTTTTCTGAAGTCCACTGAATATCTTTATGACAATTATTTTAAATTCTCTATCAAACATGTTACTTTTTTCTGTTCACTTAATCTCCTGCTGTGATTTTGTCCTGTTTCTTCATTTGGGACATACTCCTCTGTTTCCTCATTTTTCTATCTCTCTGTGTCAGTTTCTGTATGTTAGGAAAGTCAGCTACATTTTCTGCTCTTGAAAGTAGTGGCTTCATGAGGAAGAAGTCCTGTAGTACTTTGCAGTACAGTGTCCCCTGTTCACCAGAACCTGGCACTTCAGGGAAATCTCCTGTTTTGTGTTGTTTGTGTTGTCACTGGGTCACTTTCTCTTCCAGTCCAGACATCTTCATTGACTATGTACCTACTGGGGGCTTCCCTTGCTCTCTGTGGTGTTAGTGAGACACAGGCAACAAGCTCTGAGGAGGGATGACTGCAGGAGAGCTTGGGGGCAGGGCAATGGTGTTAGCAAAAGGTCCTGAGCTCAGTGCCGAAGTCAGCAGGCTTGGAGAGCACCAGTCCTCAGCAGAACACACGGGCAAGGCATACTGCTAGCAGGTTAGGGAGCAGGTGTCTGCACAGTGCCTTCCACAGGTGGCCCTGTGTTTAAGCAGGGCAGCAGGGGAGGAAAATGGTGCCCACCAGCTCCTTTGTTCCCAGAAGTCCCCCAACACACTCAAAATCAGTATAAACAGATCTTCCTCCTGTTTGTCCCAGGCACTGTGCAAACTCTCATTTTTATATTGCCTACCATAGGCTGCTGTCTCTTTAAGGGTGGGACCCAGCTATCACTCACTCTCCCATCTTGCCCAGTGCTGAGTCAGCTGACTTTTTAAGCTCCACATTCCAACTTCTGCTGTTTATACAAACTCATGGAATTTAGCCCTTATGGTTTTCAAAGCCAGATGTTATGGGGATTTGTCTTCTGGTTTGGGCTCCCTAGTGTGAGAGACCGTTTCTTTCCCCTCTCTACACCCACAGCTACTCCCATCCTGTGGGGAGCTCCCAACCCAACTGTTTCTACCCTTTGTAACCTCTCAGATATAGCTTCTTTTTTTTTCCTCTTTAAATATTTTATTTATTTATTTATTGGAGGAGGGAAGCACAGAGGGAGAGTGAGAAGCAGACTCCCCACTGAGCAGAGAGCCCATTGTGGGGCTTAATCCCAGGACCCTGAGATCATCACCTGAGCTGAAGGCAGAAGCTTAACCTACTGAGTCACCCAGGCATCCCTCTTAGATGCAGCTTCTTCAAATTTAGTTATGAAGTTTGTCCTGCCCATCTTTGGATTGTTCTCTACTGTATTTACACGGATATGAGTGATATCTAGTTGACAAGATGGGATGAGGTGAGCTTAGGGTCCTCCTACTCCAACATCTTTCCAAGCTTCCCAAAAATGCAGGTATTTCAAAATCAAATTAACCAAGTAAAATACAGCATAACCCTTTTATGATGCACCCTTTTAACTTAAGTTACTCCTTTTATTTTTTTTTAAGATTTTTATTTATTTATTTGACAGGCAGAGATCACAAGGAGGCAGAGAGGCGGGCACAGAAAGAGAGAGAGGAAGGGAAGCAGGCTCCCTGCTGAGCAGAGAGACAGATGCAGGGTTCAATCCCAGAACCCTGGGATCATGACCTGAGCCGAAGGCAGAGGCTTTAACCCACTGAGCCACCCAGAAGCCCCAAGTTACCACTTTTTAAAGATAATACACATCTTAAGTTTTTTTCAAGCAAAAAAGCAGGCAAAATATTTACTTGGGTCTACTAGTTGATCACAAACATTATGTTTTTCGTCTAAATTCTACTAATAGTTACAACTGAATGAGGTCCTTATTTTTCAGTAAAAAATTGTATCTCATGTCACTCTGAGTCATAATAGCTGCAATGTAGTATTAGGTCATATAAAGATATTCAGGGAAATGGAGAGAACTAAAGAATGAGAATCATAAAATGGTCAAGATCCATGTATTCTCACATAATTTCATTAGAAAACCTTAAGTTCAATGTTATTCTAATCTAGTTATTTCTCTTTTGAAAAACCTAATATCTGGGGAAAGACACTACTCTTATCTCATCAAAACTGGAATATGTTTTCCCAGACAATGAGAGAGCAAGAGCGAGAGCCAGAGAGAGAGAGAGGGAGAGAGAGAGAAAGGGAGGGAGGGAAGGAGGGAGGGAGAGAAGGAGAGAGGAAGGATCATTCAATCAGTATCCTGTACTAGTTTTCATTTTTGCTGTTTGTACCTTCACTATAAGACTCATGGCTCTTAATAAAGAATAATTAAGCTTTCTTAAGAGAACTCTACCTGCTGAACTTTCAGAAAATACCATAAAATGCAAATAAAAACAAGGGATCAGTAATTCTACACTAAGGTTCTAGAACATGGGACCTATGACAAATAGAGTAAGGAAATGTCAACAATCAGAAAAGAGAGGTGGAAAAAGCTATTACTACCAACAATTCCCATCTCATTCGGACAAACTTGGTAAAACATCTAGCTTATTCAATCATAACGGGCATGTAATGAGATTGTCACAAGGTGATAGCTGTGCAGTCCCGGTAGCTGTTATTCCAAAAGAATTTTGTTCTTAATCATGGGTGTGCATGCAGAGTTCAAGATCTGTACTACTGTTCGTTATAAACAAGACAAAAACTATGTTAGAACAGATATAATCATCTCTCTCATGCTGTCTGTAACACTGTTCCTCTTTTGGCCAGGACTGACCATCTCAAATCGGAGGTCACTTCCTTGGAGAAGTTGTCCCTGTACAAGCTGGAGTGAGTGAGCAATCCTTCCTTTGTGCTTTCAAGGCCCAATGAGTCCCCAGTAGTGGAAGCACCTTGTTCGTGGTTTGCATCCCTCACTAAAATGTGGGGTCTGTGAGACTCTATACATCTTTTGCTATTATACACCAGAGACTGTTAATAGTGTCTGGCTCATAGTAAAAATTTAATTAATACATTTAGAATGAGCACACACAGTAATAGTGAGCATTTTCTGTATGATAGGACAGTATTGATATTAAGTCATTTAATCCTCAGAGCAATACTACGAAGCAGGTGCCATCATTTCCATGAGCGTTACCATGAAAAAAACTTTTGACCACAGCCAAGAACAGTAATTACACGAACCCCAAAAAACTGTCTGCCTCTAAAGCCTGGGTTCTTAATCACCAAGCTGTCTATATACTTCTAATTATTAAACTATGTTGATGCAGGGTTAGTATACCGTAGGCTTCTGAACTGGTTCTCAGCCTTTGGCTCTATCCTCAACTCTTTCTATCTGCTCTCATAACTTCTACTAAATTAGCAAGAATTAATAATCTTTTTTTCCAGAATGTCTTCCTATAATACAGAGTAAATTCTAAGTGCAAACAATTCAATCCAGCCCCTTATTTTAAGTGGATTTGATAAAGAGACACAAAAGTGGGCGCCTGGGTGGCTCAGTGGGTTAAGCCACTGCCTTCGGCTCAGGTCATGATCTCAGGGTCCTGGGATCGAGGCCCGCATCGGGCTCTCTGCTCAGCAGGGAGCCTGCTTCCTCCTCTCTCTCTCTGCCTGCCTCTCTGCCTGCTTGTGATCTCTCTCTGTCAAATAAATAAATAAAATCTTTAAAAAAAAAAAAAGAGACACAAAAGTATCTGACACACTATGAGTTTCTGTAAGGATTCTGGGAGCCTATGGAGAGACACGGCGGGGAAAGGCTAAGTTTTCTTCTTAGGAAAGCCAACTTTGGGTTTTGTTATAAAAGTTTCTGACATAACACAGAGTCCTGAATAGCCACTGCAACAACAAGAAGTTGTTTTCTAAAATGTCTCATGATCTTTTAATGAAGAATATAATGTGAAAAAATTACTGCTGTGTATTATGACTTAGTTACTGTTACCACAGAGTTGCCACAACCAAAGATACTCTTATTCACACAGTGGCCTCAATCTGTCCCCTCCCAAACTAGTTTCCTTGCATGCCATCTGATTTTCTTTGAATAGCACCTTTTTTCAGGTACTTACTTAGGTTTTCAGCTCATAGCAAGGATTAGAGGGAGAGAGGAAGAAGGAAAATAAGAGTCAGTAGGTCTTCATTTCCTTTTACGCCAGTCACAACCTTGCCTGTTTCTCTTTAATCCTCCACTGTCACCCAAATCCCAGTCCTTACCACTTCATCTTTCTTCCTTTTGATTCTTTCACAGTGCCCATCCCAAATACTGTGGCCAGACTAATCTTTCTGAAACAATGTCAACTACCCTGCTCAAAACCCTTTAGTGGCTCTCTACAGCCCATCTTTTCAAAGTCAAAAATTTTTTTTAAAGATTTTATTTATTTATTTGAAAGAGAGAGAGATAGATCACAAATAGGCAGAGAGGCAGGCAGAGAGAGGGGGAAGCAGGCTCCCTGATGAGCAGAGAGCCCGATGTGGCACTCGATCTCAGGACCCTGAGATCATGACCCGAGCTGTAGGCAGAGGCTTTAACCCACTGAGCCACCCAGGCACCTTCAAAGTCAAATTTGTCTTTTTTTTTTTTTTTTCCCTGTTTAGGTCTTCCATAATCTGGCCCTGCTCTGACCATCATTAAAACAAACAAGCAAACAAACAAAAAAAGCCCACAAACCCACAAAACCTTATAATCCTTAAAATAAGCTTTTCATACTAATTAAGTTGATTTTCTCACTCTTACCTCATATTTCATGTTTATAATTTTCATACTTTTGCTAACATTTTTCACTTCTACCTAGAAGGTTCTTCCTCTTTCCTTCTAAAGCTTCTCTAAAGCTACTTTTCAAATGCAGTTTAAGGCTTATCCCCAAAAGAATAATAAAAACAATAATAGCCAACATTTCTTGACCACTGTGTGCCATGAACAGTTCTAAACACTTTTCATGCATTAAGTCATTTGATTCTCAAAATAACCTGTTAAGGGGCGCCTGGGTGGCTCAGTGGGTTAAGCCGCTGCCTTCGGCTCAGGTCATGATCTCGGGGTCCTGGGATCGAGTCCCGCATCAGGCTCTCTGCTCCGCAGGGAGCCTGCTTCCTCCTCCTTCTCTCTCTACCTGCCTCTCTGCCTACTTGTAATCTCTCTCTGTCAAATAAATAAATAAAGTTTAAATAAATAAATAAATAAATAACCTGTTAAGACAGTCATATGAAATCTTCTGGTATACCAAAGCTTACCCTCATTTTTCCCTCCTATTATAACAAACACTTCACACTTTATGATTCAAACTGGAAGAGCATTAGGTTTCAAGTAAGTATATGAAGTCACTGTGTGACATTAAATTTGTCAAATATTCTAAGCCTCAATTTCTTCTTCATGTCACATGGGCATAAAAATACCCAACTCACAGAACTGTTGGGAAAATCTTCTAACCTATGTGGAAATGCTTGGTGAACTATAAAATATAATGTTAATGCTGCCAACCAACATTTCTACACTGTCTGCTATCATCTGCCAAAAAACTATGGCAAGAGATAGTGTACAGCATGAAAAGCATGCTACTGACTCTAGTGAAGCCTGTGATCCAAAATGTGTCTGACACAAGCCCTGTCCTAGTGAAGCCTGTAATGTGGTACTACACAATTCCATACTTCATTCTGCAGTAATTATTTATGTATAGCTTTCTCTTTCCAGTGCTCCTTCAAGAGAGAGTTCTTGTAATTATTTCTTAACACCCAATATATGAGGCACAAAATCAGTCCCAAAAGTATTTGTTAAGGGGCGCCTGGGTGGTTCAATTTGTTAAGTGTCTGCCTTCGGCTCAGGTCATGATCTCGGGGTCCGGGGATTGAGCCCCACAACAGGCTCTCTACTCAGCGAGAAGCCTGCTTCTCCCCTGCCTGCTGCGCCCTCTACTTGTGCTTGCCATCTCCCTTCCCTTCTCCCTCATGTCAAATGAATAAATTTTTAAAATCTTAAAAAAAAAAAGTAGTTGTTGACTAACTCATTTTTAGGGGAAAAGAAATCCAATAAATTACTCTTCTAATATAGTATTGTAGAAGTGACTTTGTGACTTCTGCAATTACTTTCAGCTAGAAAATTGAGTTGATAAACATCTATTATAATTATGTGCAATACTACTACTTTTTGATAAACTTAACTTGCATATTCTCTCTTAAAATAAAGGTAAAAAAGCTACTTACCTAAGAGCGGAGAATGTAAATCCTTTCAACCCATCTTTGCACCTAAAACAGTTAAAATTTATAATAAAGTAACCATTTTTGAGATACAAAATAGCATACTAAGTAGCTATTAAAATTTATTCTGCAACTGATTACTTTTAGAAGGCGAAACTTTTAGGACAGTGTGATCTGAGCAATATAGATGCAATAAAAACAATTAAGTAAGCCATCTTACACAAGATGATTTAAATCTCCTATGTCAAATTAACATAATTTAAGGCTCAACTCTCAAATTTGTAGGTCCAAGAGAGATTTAAGTACACCTTCTGAGAGCTCCATGTGGACTTAAAATGAGTGGAATATTCATTTTACCTAATCCCTGGGGGAGCAATTTGCTGAGAAGAAAAGGCCACATACACCTGCTGGGTATTATGAATAGGTCAATTCAAGGTCCTGACTTCTCCCTACTTACTAATTCAGTGAATGCAGAGCAAGGTAGAGTTGGCAGGCACAAAAAGGCTTCAAGTTTATTTCAACAGTTTTAACTTCTGAGTAAGCCCAATGAGAACGGATAACATAGCATGGGGGAAAGAATGGGGGTAAGGGGAGGGCACAGACGCAGGCCTTCAAATAATATTTATTGAGTATTTACTATTGCTGGGCATTGTTTTGCGCACCTTATATGTGTTGTTTCATTTAATTATATTACACCTCTATGAACAGGTATTTCTCTATTCCATAGCTGGGCAGGGCCGCCCCTCCCCCACCAGGAAAATGCAGCAATTTCCAAGAGGTCACAAAATAAATCATAGTCAGAATTTAGGAAAAAAAATTAAAAATTCCTCTGACTTAAAAGCTTTAGTTTTCTCTTATACCTCCTTCTGAAACAGTGTATTCCTTTTAATTTAGGGAAGGTTCAAACCGCATGACAATTAAGAAAAAAAGATTCTCAGATCTGCAAAAAATTTTTAAACAAGATTTTAAAATGGGGACAGTACTATACTGGTCTTAATGGTCTGCTTTATAAGTATGACCAAGTTGCTAAAGAATTCTTGGATATCTAGTATCAGAATCCCTTGGAGAAACTATAGAGATTGATGATACCCAAATGTATGTTAATTTTAGACACTGGATATTCTTGTATAAAAAGTACAGCCTCAAATCTAATTGGGTGATTCTCTCAGTATACCTTTTATATGAAAGGTCACAAAGGAAATGCATAAAAACATAAGAAGTCCTGGGGGGCACCTGGGGGGCTCAGTGGGTTAAGACATAAGAAGTTCTTCTGAAAAAAATGTAAATGTAGAAAGAACACACAGACTCTCAGAAATGAATTTAATTCATGCACACAGAAAACTTTAAAAACTCTTAAGAATTCATTTTCATTAAGCAACATGATCTACTCTGCGGTCATGTTAACAGTGAGAAATGTAATCACAAAATTTAGCTAAGGTACTACATAATTATTCACCCCACACAGAATGAGGGAAAAGGTAAAATAATTCATATGTAAAGCTAAAAATATGCATGGGAAAATTATAGCATTAACATTCTTAAATCTGAATGTTATCCATCTGAAGAAAGTGTTTCTCAGTAATTTAAAACCCATAATTGGGCAATTTCTAGATAGGTGGGGTGGTGAAAGGGGTAAGGCTAGGCGTCTATTGACTGGAAAACAGAAAGCAGCAGATTGATTAAAGATTATATACAAGTGGGAACAAATTTTGGCTTTGGTATGCTATTGTTAAGAGATAGCCATTTATCTTTGTGCAGTGCTGAATAGATAAAGGATTCTGACAACTTGGTCTAGTCGGGATTGCATATTTGTGACCTTAAACAATAAATCTAATTGCAGACCAAACATCAAAAAGTAGCTTTCAAATAAAAAGAGGCATGTACAAATGAATTTGCAATTTCATTATGATGGAAGTTTGGTTCTTTCAGCAGAACCCTGTGGGAAGCACTTCATGTTGATAAAGTCTTAGCCCGAATTCAAAAGGGGCTATTCTTCTTTCCATTCATGTGTATAAGGTCTGTTAATGTAATTGAGGGTCAGATGTCTATGTCAAAAGAACAAAAAAGTAATTATTCTCCTAAAAAGAATCTTTAAAATAGTAATATCGCCCTGCATTTTGATACCAAGAGTATTGTCTGAGCTTTAGCCTAACCGAAACGCTATCATAATCAGAGTTAAATGTAAAACGTATGGTACGCACAGAAAGATTTATACAGAACAAACCCCATTAGAAGGTGCCTCACTATTTAACAGATTCGGTTATTATAATGCAAATCAAATTACTTTCTGCATTCAGGTCTTAAGGCTCGAGGATTTCCTCAACAAATACTGAATGAATGCCTACTATGTGTACGCTCTGGACCCAGTGCTAAGGAGGTAACAGCAGACAATACGGAATCTCTGTTTTCATACAGCTGACATTCTAGGCCAGAGAAAGGTAGGACGAAACAAGTAAATATGTCAGGTGGTGATGAGTGCTATGACAAACACGACGCAGGCTAACAGGAGAAACTGATGGGGTTGGGCCTTCTTATTTTATGTAGGGTAGTCCAGAAGGGCCTCTCCAACAAGGTGAAATTTGAGGATGTGATGGGAAGCCTTACAGAATGGAGGGAAGAGTATTTGATCGAAGGAAGAGCAAGCACAAAGCCCCTGATGAGGAGTCTGCCTGGCTGGGAAGGAGAACACCAGAGTGGACTACTTGCAGCTGGAGCTAAGCCTCAGTGAAAGGTCACAGTCACAGGGAGGAGGTAAGGCGTGGTCTACAGTTCTTGTAGTTAGGCACAGTAAAAAACAAAAACAAAACAAAACAAATAAAAAAACTGTGGATGGCTCTGGGCAGAAGAATGACAAAACCGGTCTTAAATTTTAAGATAATCTCCGGCTGCTCACTGAAAAACAAACCACGGGAAGGCAAGGTTAACAGCAAAGAGGCTAATTAGGAGCGGAAAGATGACTTTGGCCTTGCTGGATCATTAAGTGGTAGAGGTAGAGAAAGGTTACTAAGACTCCAAATGTATTTCAAAAGCAGAATTGGTGGAATTTCTTGATGGTTTGAATGTAGACAAGAGACAGAGAACATTTACAAATTATTGAAGTATTTTTTACTTGAGCAAGCAGAAGTATAAAATGTCCATTTACTGAAGTAGAGGAAAGACTACGGGAGGGACAGATGTGAGGAGAAAATCAAAGTTTTATTTTACATCTGGTAAGTTTGAGATGAATGTTATCTACAAATGGAACTGTTAATGAAGCAAGCGGCTGCTGTCCAAGTTTGGGTGTCAAGAGGGTGATTCTTCTAGAAGTAGATCTTAAATCCATAGGACTAGATACAATCTGGGAAATAAGTGCCAAGAGAAAATATCCAAGGACTGAGTGTAGTTTATTTCTCTATATTTTAGAGTGCAGAGAATCAATTCCATGGGTGGTAGTGGGGAACCCAAAGTCATTTCCCCTCCTAATGAAATCATCCTCTAATATAAAGTTATATATTATATATGTAATATATATAACAATATATATTATTTTTGAGTGTGCACAAATACAATGAATATAACTCATGTACACATAGATTTTTCTATCAGGCTATAAATGGTGTAAATACCTGGTATGACTAAACCGTAGTTATTGACTTTCTACATTTGCAAGGTTATGCGCAAGGTTCAGGAAAGAGGAAGGAAAAAACTGCAGCATCATATCAAAAAACTTAGGTGACCCAAAACTTACTATAGGGCACATGGGTGGCTCAGTGGGTTAAGGGTCTGCCTTTGGCTCAGGTCAGGATCCCAGGGTCCCGGGATGAGGCCCGCACTGGGCTCCCTGCTCAGCAGGCAGTCTGCTTCTCCCTCTCCCTCTGGACCTCCCCCTGCTCGTGCTCTCTCTCTCTCAAATAAATAAAATCTTAAAAAAAAAAAAAAAACTTATTAAAGAGGTTCAAGCTGGAATTACATACTGTGGATAAGAAAGTATAAAGTTTAATACTGTTATGAGAAAAATATATTTGGTCAATGCCAACGGGAAGGGGAACCCACAAACACAATTTTTTTTAAAAAGACTTTATTTATTTATTTGACAGAGAGAGATCACAAGTAGGCAGAGAGGCAGGCAGAGAGAGAGAGAGGCGGAGGAAGCAGGCTCCCTGCTGAGCAGAGAGCCCGATGTGGGACTCGATCCCAGGACCCTGAGATCATGACGTGAGCCGAAGGCAGCGGCCCAACCCACTGAGCCACCCAGGCGCCCCAACAATTTCTTTTTTTAATTGTAAGTGTAAATGATAGCTTAAAAAAAAAAAAAAAAACTCTGCCCACAAAGATTCTTTGTCTCACACTTAATTTCCATGAAATTACTTCCAGGAGATACTTTTATTTTTATTACCATATTATACCAGCAGATGTCACTAGTAAACCATTTTTGGAAGAGTGCAGCTCTGTGAGGTGATTTCAGATCATTTTGTTGCATGTGCACCCTTAAAAATACATTTACTGACACTTGAAATATTGTTAATCTCAGTTACATTGCATTAAATTCCCACAAGTAAATATAATATTAGACTTTTAATTATAGCTGATGTTCCTGTTTTTTATCATTTATACTTAAGAAATCTTTAAGAGCACCCTACCATTTGACACCAGCATAAAAATCTAATATGTACACGTGCTACATCATCATATTCTCCATTAAGCTGAAAACATGAAAACTTTTGTTTCCTACTTTTTTCTATACAGTTTTTATTTGGTAAACATAATGGGATATAAAAGATGTAGTACTTTATAAATCCTTAAAACATTTCTTTCTTTTTTTTTTTTAAAGATTTTTATTTATTTGATAGACAGAGATCAAATCGAGGTTCTTTCCACTATACCATGCACTGCCTTCAAGAAATGTTTTAAATCCTTAAAACATTTCTTGAAGGCAGTGCATGGTATAGTGGAAAGAACCTCGATTTGAATGATTCACAGCTGTAACTTCACTCCCAACCTGGAGTAAACCATTTAACTTTAGGGTTCAATTTTGTTGTTAAACAAGAGCCTGGAAGTAAATTATCTTCATAATTGTCTGACTGAATGTCTTCTAATTCTGAAATTCTATTAATTATTATTTTATTTAATGCTAATGTTATTAGAAATCACAACAGAAAAAATAGAATGAATTATTCTAAGTAACTAGAAAATTTTAATATAAAAGTTAGAAATCAGTATAGAAAAATAAAATTAATTATTCTGTCACTAATAACAAATAAAAAATGATCTCATCAACATTGAGAATAAAAATTTTTTTAAAACACTGAATTTGCCCTAGATTACTAGCCTGCTACTATTACTATGTTTGCTTATTGTTTTGTAATACTTAATGATGTTGAACTTATTCTTGCAAAGATTCAAAAAGAACCTTTTCTTTTTTAACTTTAAGACTACAAGACCAAATATTAGGTTGGTCTGCTATAGAAAGACCTGATAAGAGACACTGTCAAATAAAAGAAGGAATTCTACAGATAGAACCCAATAACAATTAAATATAACATTATTGGCTTTACTAAATATCAATGCTGAAATATAATTAGTGACAAAATGTAAAAATGTTTAGTATATACATATAAAATGTTATATAGAAAGTGGTCAAAAAGATATATCCAAAACACTTGATAGTAGGCTACCTAATAAAGTCAAATGGGTTAAGATGCATGAAAAGAATATAACTTTTTGCTCTCTATATTATATATTTTAAAAATTTTACAAGTATAAATTTATGTATCATTTGTGTAGTTTAATTTAAAACATCAATACTGTAGTACTTTGGACCAAATTAAACAGTGCAAAAGTTATTCATCTCTATTTCACCTCCACAATGGCAGAGAACATAAACTTCAAGTAGTCAATGTTGCTAATTAATACTTCTGTAAAAGTTTTGCTAGAAGGCATAAAATTACTAACTGGATAGTTTAAGTCAAAATTTTCTGAAACTGTATCGCCAGTGAACATGGATAATTAGGTGACTACAAGGATTAAAAAAAAGAAGAAATATGCATTAAGTATCAAATTCAGAGTTCTTTTATCCACTTTTAATCACTGAATTGATTAAAAGGAAACTCAAATATTGATTAAATATTACATTGTCTATCTTTATTTGCTTAACAGTCATTTATTTATTGGGCAGCTCATACACAGAAAACACTATACCCTCAAGGAAGACAAAGATAAATTATATGCCATCTCTGACCATAAAAAAATAAAAGGCCTATGCGAAGCTCTGTGTATGTATGTCAAGGCTAAAAATAATCTTGACTAAAAGTTATAACCTTAACTAAAAGTTATGACACAAAATTTCTTGTATCAGCAGTGCTTTTCAAGAGCTTAATTACTCTCCCATGCTTTATATTTCTAATTCAGCTTCAAAGTTCTTTAGCCCAGTCTTTCTCCGTTTATCTTCCTAAATTATTTGAGAAAAGCTGTATATGCAAAACCATAATTAATGATCCTAAAAGACTGGCAACAAATAAAGATGAACTAGATTTAAAATAGTTGAGTACGCCAATAAGCCTTAAAATATTCTATTCTGCTGATTGTATCGTAATCACCAAAGTCAGTATCAAAAACAAGTTACATTATTATATGTGAACAAAATTATTTAAAACAGAAAATGCTTAGACTTCAGGTATATGGAAGGTATGAAAAGAATGGCATATAAAGTTAATTATAAATAATAGTTATAAATAACAGCTGAATCAAAATCAAAATTTTGATTTGTCTAATTATTACTGGTACTAAAAACATAAATATATTTGGAGTGAATATGACTAAAAAGTTTAATGTGAAAGTTAAAAAGGAACCAAAATGCCTATTTAAATGTTTCAAATCTGGGGCGTCTGGGTGGCTCGGTGGGTTAGGCCGCTGCCTTTGGCTCGGGTCATGGTCTCGGGGTCCTGGGATCGAGTCCCGCGTCAGGCTCTCTGCTCAGCGGGGAGCCTGCTTCCCTCTCTCTTTGCCTGCCTCTCCACCTACTTGTGATTTCTCTCTGTCAAATAAATAAGTAAAATCTTTAATAAAAATAAATAAATAAATAAATGCTTCAAATCTGTAACTCACTGTTGTATTATAAAGAAAACTCATGCAACTTTATATAGTTTTCTTTTTTTTTTTTTTTCTAAGATTTTATTTATTTATTTGACACACAGAGAGAGAAATCCCAAGTAGTCAGAGAAGCAGGTAGGCAGAGAGAGCGGGGGAAGCAGGCTCTCTGCTCAGCAGAGATGCGGGACTCGATTCCAGGACCCTAATACCATGACCTGAGCCGAAGACAGAGGCTTGACCCACTAAGCCACCAAGGCACCTTCTTTTTTTTAAATGAAAGTAAAAGTCCATGATTTTATTGAAATGCTGTAGAATGCTAGGGCACCTGGGCGGCTCAGTGGATTAAGCATCCAACTGTTGATTTCAGCTCAGGTCCTCAAGGCTGTGAGCTTGAGCCCTGCAGACAGGCTCCCCACTGTGCATGGAACCTGCTTAAAATTCGCTCTCACCCTTTGCCACCCCCAGCCACCCCACCATGCACACATGCATGCTCTCTCTCATTTAAAAAAAAAAAGTTTTAGTACAGTGTTGAAATATCTTAAAATCATATATCCTAAACCAATACAAGCATTGAAAATGACATATCCCTGAATCTAGTTGACATCTAACAAAGGAAAGTTATAGTATGAATATCCATAAGTTGATTAATATAATTTATGTTAGAGGCTGAGCAGCCCTATAAGAATATATTATATAAGAAATATTCTTACTTCTCTGGCTCCCTTTTCTGGCTAGATATATGCCAAGTCTAGCCCATTCAGCAGCATTGGATAGTACCAAAGTACGTGGTAGTTTCCTAATGTTAATGAAAATATCAATGTTTCCACAAGGGATGTGCAAGTTCTGGGATTAGGCTGCTCTTGAGGCCATCTCCATCATCTTTGTTGCACTGTATATTTTTGTGTTTTTTTAAGTTAAATTTTTATTTTGTCTTGAAAACCCACATAAAAGAATAAAGCACTTTTTCTCATTAATTTTCCTAATCCATTTTCAGGTGTAGAAACTTACCTAAGTCCTCAGTTATAAATTAGTAACTGAAATTTGATCAATAACTACAGAATTTTGATTGATACCTGTTTATCATAAAAATAACAAAAAAAGATTTGACATGGAATTAATTCTAGCCTTTTATTTGTGTTTTGTTTAAAATTTTAAAAAAATTTTTAAGAACCTTCAGTATTCTAATTACATAACATGCTCCAATGGCTTAAGTCAACAATTTCAATTTACTACTCAGAAATTGAGGTGCACAATTAAAATACATTACATTGCTTACATACATACGTACAACAGGCTTTCCCTCTTAGGTCTAATATTATTTGACTAACAGACGGAGAGAGTTCAGTTTCAGCCTGCATATGGCACTGATAAGAGAAAGCAAAATAATTAATGTTATGTTCCTATCTTAAGAACCTCATACAAAAATCTGAAGATGGAGCAGCAACAAACCAAGAAATCTGAGGACAATTATTTTCTTTGCTTCATGAGCATATTATGCATCTTCAAACTAATTTTCAATTGGATTTCTTTAAATATAAGTCAATTCTCCAAGTGCATTAAAAATGTTATTTTTGATTCTGGTACTTTATTTCATATGGAATGGAACACTGGTGCCTAGCTTTGTTCTAAGGGACCTAAGGGACATTGCTGAAGCAGGCAGCAGTTACAGGTAATCAAGTGTGATTGCAAGTCCCCAGATGAATATTGTGCACTTTTTCTGGTGTGTCCTAAATATAAATTGGAAACATTTGGGTAACAAACTTACAGTAACAACTCCAAAAGAATCATATTTCTCCTTCAACTTGCAGAGGCTGGAACTGTTTTTGCTTTAAAATCCAGACTAAGGAAGGTCATGCTCCAAACTGTCTTCAATTGCTAAGGAACCAAGAACCACCTTTAGAAGGTTTCTAAAAGAAATGGGAATTAGGATGAATTTCCCTCCCAAAATGAACTAGTAACGGCAATACTAGTCAAGTTTTAAAACACTTGAAAAAGCAGTAGATCTGAGTTGCCCTGAACCTAACCTGAAAGGCCTGTTTGCAGTTGCTGAGGAAATGGCATGTGTTTAGACTTGACAAATTAACTGGAGGCAAAAACCAAATTTAAGATCAAAATGGTATTTTATGTAAATCCAAGGAAAAACTTAGCAAGTTCCTTAAGATTTGGGCATTGCTATGGCCACAAATTATTTACATTAGACAGAATTATAACCACAATTCTGAACCAATCTATTTTTTTAAAGACTTCAAGACTGGCAAGTATTTTCATTTCTTCCCCCTCCTATAATGGTTTTAAAAGAGATTAAAATGAATGTTTTCAATTATACAAAATCTTTGAATCAACATTAATTTGTTTTCAAATGCATGTTGGTATCTATGTCATTAAAATAACAGTGGCAATTAATTTTCATATTGAACAAAGTGAGCAGCTATTTGAGACTGAGACAGAAGGCAATACTTCTTCATAAGCTTATGCTTATTCAGTATCAAAGTTCAAATCTAAAAATAAATAAAAAACACCATCTATGGGTAATGGAGCAAAAACAATATTTTGGAAGCTTTCAGAAAACTGTTTTCTGACTAACTGAGCACTACAGAGTATCCCAACTCTAAAAGAAATACTTTCACTTCAAATACTGCACGTACTTCATGCATTTCAAAGATTATGAACTTAATCTCTGGTATGTTTAATAGAAATTAGGTGAGTTGACACATATTGGAATTCTGCTGGCCAAAAGTATTAAAAAATGAAATACCGAAACCTGAGAGAATTTTATTTTACAAATTAAGAAACCAAGGCCCAGAAAAGCTAAGTGATCTGCCTTAAACAGTTCACTCCTTGACACCCCCACACAACAGTAAAATCATTCTACATCCCAGTCAACTAGCTTTCTCCCTGCTGAGGTCTCCTGGTGGAAAAGAAATACCATAGAGAAGCAGTGGGACCTTGGGCCAAAGAAGAGAAACCACAAAACATCTGAATGAAGGGAGACAGCAATGCTCTTCCAACTGGTTCTATGCAAAGACTTTACATGGGACTGCTGCGCAAGGAATCAATTTCCATTTCCTCACTTTCACGTGTCTCCTAGCTGAACCTGACTTGCCAGAAAGTGTCCTTTGCTCAGGACTCCACACTGGCCTCTCTCACTAACTTCCTCTTCAACAATAGCTTTTATTTAGAGCAGTCTCTCCAGAACTTCCTGGACAATCATAAGGCCTTCCCTTGGTATTAATTTGCCACCTTTAGCAAGGAAAACTCCCAAAGCACCTCAATGCAAGACATGAATACACATGAATACAAAAAACAATACTGATCTGAAGCTTCACTGTGCTTCATTACAGACCAGGTAAAAAACTGGACTTCTGAGGGGCGCCTGGGTGGCTCAGTGGGTTAAAGCCTCTGCCTTCGGCTCAGGTCATGATCCCAGGGTCCTGGGATCGAGCCCCACATTGGGCTCTCTGCTCAGCGGGGAGCCTGCTTCCTCCGCTCTCTCTCTGCCTGCCTCTCTGCCTCCTTGTGATCTCTGTCAAATAAATAAATAAAATTTAAAAAAAAAAAAACTGGACTCTTAAGGAGACTCTCCCTTATTTGTCTCTCAGTAGCGAACTCTATCAGTGTGATGATGTTCAGATGCATTTCATACTTTCTCACCTCTTTCATTTTGGTCACCCTTAGTCCTGCCATATGCAATGACCTCTATAACCACCCTCCTTTTTTGAGAGAATTCCTACTAAGTCCATTGCGATGGCATTTTTCTCCCACAATCGGATGTGACTGACTGTTCCTTTCTCAATCTCCCTTTGCTCTTTGTGTATTTTTAGCAGCTTTTATTTGAATCTGACTAATATTATAGTAATTTCCATGGTTATCTAGTCCACTCTACCAAATTTAGGGCTTCTCACATTTTGTGTGTCCATGTTCCAGAAATCATGCTCAAGCTGGACAACCATTGGGCTAGGTTATGTTGCTGTAATAAATTTTCAATGGCTTTCAACAACAGAAGTTTGTTTTTTTTTTTTTTTTCCCTTGCTCATGTTACATGTTACATGTCAAACAAGGGGTGGCAATGGCTCAACTTACAGGTCATTTTTATTTCAGACTTTAGGGTGAGGAAGAAGCATCTATTCAGATCTGCTGCTTGTCAAAGCAGAGAAGAAAAGTGACTATAGGACACTATGTTCTGACTCAAAGCTTCTGCTCATGAGTAAACATAAATCATTTCCACTCCTATTTCATTAGACAAGGCAAAGCCAAGGCCTGGCATGAGGTCAATAGTACAGGGAAGTATAATGCTTCCCCAGGGAGAAGCAGCAAAGGTTTCTGAACAATAAAATAGTCTACCATACAGGCCAAATATATTATTCCTGAAGATCAATTGTATTTGTTTATTACATTTAAGGAAATTCAAAGCACAATTCCCTTTTTCTTCCCAAATCCTACCATCAATTTAGTTTCTTTCACAACAACTTTAATATCTCACTTTAAATAATCCTAAAATCTTTAGGTATTTGTTTTGGAAATAGGCTTATCTACAACATAACAATTAGTATTTTACATATACGCATAAACGTGTGTGTGTGTGTTCTAGGCTCCCTTTTTTCCTATTTATTAAAGCATTCAGGAAGTTGACATTGTTCAATTCTGAATCCCAAGTACCTACAGCATGCATAGCACGTAAGTCATTCAAAAGATGTATGTTGAAAGAGAGAAATTTTTATCTGTGTAGTAACTAATAACATCGTACTTCATGTATTTCTAATTGGGTACCAAATTTCTTGGATTTTTTTTTTTTAACAGCAATTCTAGAGTTTTGGGGTTTTTCATATTCAGTTTCTAAAGAAATTTATATATATATATATATATATATATATTTTAAGAAACTTTTTAGAAAAGATTTTATTTATTTATTTTTAGAGAAAGACAGAGAGCACAATAGTGGGGAGAGGCAAAGGGGGAGAGAGAGAGGCAGACTCCCCACTGTGCCGGGAACCGAACCTGGGACTGAATTCCAGGACTCTGGGATCAAGACCGGAGCCAAAGGCAGATACAGACTCCATAGCCAACTGAGCCACCCAGAAGTTTGTATATGTTTAAATTAGCTACCCTGTCCCTTATTAATTACTCCTATCAATTGTCCTTAACATCAATTTGTATTCATTTTTTTATGCTGATAATGTGGCATGAATTTATATAGACAAAAATATGCATAAGTAAGTCTCAAATGGGAGTCGTTCAGCTTTTTTTAATGAGGAGGGTTTTTGTTTGTTTTTTGTCTCTTTACGGAGGCTCCACACCCAACATGGGGCTTGAACTCATGACCTTGGGATCAAGAGTTCCATGCTCTACAGACTGAACTAGCCAGGTGCCCCTAGAGCTATTTTAAATACCCCAAATGCAATTTAAGTGACTATAATGTAAAACTATCAAGTCTAAAAGGCAGGACTGGGGATGCTGCTATAGTTAGCTTTGTTAACTTACCAGGAACTGTACCTGAGTTTAAAAAAAAAAAAAAAAAAAAAAAGAAAGCCCATAAAGTTTGTAGACAAGGGCCTTATTCACATTCACTCATCATTCATTCACTTATTCATACATTTCAATATTTCACAAATATTTACTATGAGTTAACTACGTACCTGGCAGGTTGCCAAGTGCTGGGAATAGCTATTTTCCCTGTTTTCCAGTTTCCAGAAGTTCACAACCCAGCAGGGTATACATATAAATGGAAAGTGCTACAATTTTATAGAAAGTAGGTCAATATAAAGTACACAGTATCATAGGAGCACAAAGGAAGAATGCCTAACCCTGGCTTGGTCGTGGAAGGCTATGCAGAAAAATGCCATATTTAAGGTGGTAAAGGAAGAAGGGGAAGAAGAAAGCAGGGAGAGGCAATATCTATAAGAGTTAGAAAAAAGAGAACATTTTGGGAACTGAAGAAGTTTAATGTAACTGGAGCAGAGTGGAAGGAGACTGGCACAGGCTACACCACCTGAAATTTACCTGTAAGGCAAAAGGCCTCAGGGTCCAGAAGAATGACATGACCAGATTTGTGTTTAACGATGATATTCAAAGTGGAGTTTCATGACATACTACTGAATCTCATTTCATTATTTACCTCTAAATTAACCTGTTAGTAATATTTGTTTAAACTTTGTAACATATCAACTTGCAAACTGAATTCTGTTGATAACAACAGATATTAAAGCCATCTAAAAACTTATATTGTTCTTTAAGATAATAAAGGCAGGGAGGCACATCAACTTTAAGACAGATTTTTAGTATCTTTTGATAGATTAACAAATTAGTTTAAAAATAATAACTCCTTTCAAGACCACAACTAAAGCAGATATAAAGATAAAGTATGAAACTTAATAATAATAAAAATCAAGGTCATTAACACTAGCTATTGTAGTAAGCAAGTAAAAAAATCTCAGTAGTTTAACATAATAAAAGACCAATTACTTGCTTGTCACCAGCCAAGTAGGAATTCACCTAGACTGTCTCTACCTCATTTCTGGTAACCATACTGGAATTCTAGATATTGCTCTGTGTGTATATGATTAATAAAGTAACATCATTCATTTATTGTGGGAACAGGGGAAGGATGATGAAAACTACTGCTATCAATGAGTCATATCAGGATGGAGTTATATACTTTTGTAACTAACACCATATCCAGAAAACTATGAAGCTATCCTTATGCTTCTACACATTCATTCGTTCATCCCACAATTACTAAGCACTGAGGCATCAGAGTTAAAAGGGAGGGCTATAGAACCAGACAAGTAAGTTGTATAAATTCTGTGTCTGCCTCTCTATATGTAAAATGCAAAAAATAGCACCAACTTCATATAATTATTATACTAAGTGCTCAGTAAATATCACCTATTACTACTGCTTCTGTTACTACTACAACAAACTAGAAAGGTGAGTGTATGGCAGCTCCTGTCCTCAGCAGTGGGAGGATTATAAAGAAAATGTAATAATCCCTACCCAAGCCAAGCTCATCAGCTTAAACTCCAAGCTGAAACATCAAGCCAAGAATAGCAAGAGGAAATCAGACAGCATCTGCCACGACATTAACACCACTATCTAACAGGTCCAACGTTACAGCATCCCCCCAAAGATACAAAGAGATATAATCACATTATAACCTAATTATTTACAAATTGAGGACAAATATATACAACATAAATTGTCAAAGGAAAAGTTGACCCGAATTGAAGAGGATTACGCAGACATAAGAATACGTAAACTGTGGCATACAAGGGAACACTACTCAGCAGTAAAAAAAGATACAGAAAAACAAAAAACAATGAACTGGTGATAAACTCAACAGAACGGATGAATTAAAAAAATGCAGAGAAGGGACGCCTGGGTGGCTCAGTTGGGTTAAAGCCTCTGCCTTCGGCTCAGGTCATGATCCTGGGGTCCTGGGATCGAGCCAGGCATCGGGCTCTCTGCTCAGCGGGGAGCCTGCTTCCTCCTCTCTCTCTGCCTGCCTCTGCCTACTTGTGATCTCTGTCTGTCAAATAAATAAATAAAATCTTTTAAAAAAAAAATGCAGAGAAGAAGCCAGACCCAAAAGTGTATATACTGTGTGATCCTACCTATATGAAATTCTAGGGAAAGAATCTCATCTAGAGTGACAGAAAGCAGATGGGCATTTCCCTGGTACCAAGGAAGGGGTTAAGGCAGGAAGTGCAAAACTGCATGAAAGAACAACCTGTTCAGACTAACGGTTAAATCACTTGACTTCAGAGGGCTTCCACTTCCTCAAATGTAAAATCAGACAGTCTGACTTCCCATAAGAGCGCTGCTGCCATAGGACACAGAGGTCTGGTCTGAAGCACAGAAGGTGCTCAATACACTGTTACTGTCTGGGGTTTTGTTGGTGGTCTTTTGGGAGGATGGGAAGTGCCAGAGGGTTCCGGCATCATAATATATAGTTCTCTAAACACAGGATTAAATGCCTGTCATGAAAGTTTAAAAAATCTCAAAATTACTCACCGAACACAGAATTTATCATCCTTTCTCATTATAATTTTAAGATGACAAAGTGAGCAAAGCAACCTCCAGGGGGGAAATGAGTGACGAAGACAGAAAAGATGGAGGGAGCACTAGGGGAGGGTATGGAGGAGAAGGGGCTCCGGAAGTCTTCCTAGTCCATTCTAGGAGGATCTCAAGGGAAATCTTAAGTTTGATGGCTCTTACCAGCCTTACAACTCTACTTCTGTGAATATTCTGGGGGATAGAGTTGAGTAAGGAAGAGAAAAAAAGCGATTGGTTGCAGACATACCCTGATATTTTTTGAGAAACTTTAGAAAGGGATGTTTTATTTTTCCCCAAGCTTTATTAAAAATAACATTCTACACAGGTAGGACACTAAAATAAAAAGGTTTTAATTTATCAAACTACTTGGAAAAACGAAGTTTTTTTGAACACGCACACAAAATTTTTGAACACACACACAAAACACAATGGATTTACATAAAAACGGTCTTGTTACCTTAAAAACAAAACCAACCCTATCCAACTAGCCTGAATAAGGAACCAGCAGTGTTGCCACAGAGTTCAGTAAACAAACAGTAAAGCCATCTGGAAGGGATTTCTGAGATATCAATCATGTGGCATTGATAATTTAGAAATGCAAGAGAAAGGAAAGACAGCTATTCCTGCTTGAGCAATATTTCACTTACATTACTGGAGTCAACAACTTTAATGACTCAGAATGGTCTTAAGGTTATCATGAATTTCCACAGAAGTAATTGGTTCATCTACAAATAGGTAGATAGATATATATATGTTCTGATATACTGAGAGGTTAACTCTCTTCATTCTAGTGAACAGTCTTCTCCTCCCAGCTTAGACTCCATAATTAATTATGATAAGCCAGAGTCTGAGATGCTCATTTTTAAATCTGGCTCTTTGACTAAACAGTTACAAAATCTTAAATAGAAACATACGTTTCTCAGCCTTAGTTTCTCCAAGTATAAAATGAAAGGATTGAATTGAATGGTCCTTCAAGATTCTTTAAAACTTAAAAATTCTGATGCAAAATATTATCCACACATTTTTGATTTGCTCAAACTTGATGCAGTCCCATTCTGAATCTAGGTTTCAAAGTAAGAAACTATAAATCAATACCAAATTTGTATGAAGTGCCCTACAACATATTCTAGGGACCACTGAAGATACCTTCTTCTATGTTCTAAGTAGAAAAAATACTGTATAATTAACATTCTATCCAAAGTAAAAGAACTTCTTATAACAGCTAAATACTCAAATGGTCAAAATCAGATTTTACCTTCAAGGGGTCATCTACAGCTGTATTAGTCCATCATATTTCTGTATGTGAAAATTAGCTGAGCTCTGCTGAATTAAGTACCAGAGCATAATCAGGATATACTGCTTACAGTATCATCTACATTTTTTATAAGCTGACTTTCTGCAACATGCTCTTGCTTTTTTACCAGCTCTGAAAGGTGAAATATTCATGTGCGACATTTTAGAGCAAAATATCTTAGAGTATTTAATGTGTATATAATCTAATATTTAGCAAGAAAATACCTCAGAACACTTAACAAACCTGGGAAATGTTTAAAAATATATTAAAGAAGCTGAAAAGATTTATATATACACACACAGTTTCAGGATTAAAAACGTTCTTTTTTTAAAGATGGCAAAACTGATATATGGGGACATCTAAGTAATTCTAATCACATCTTAATTCCCTCCTTAAATATCACCCTAGCTAATGTCCGTTCCTTATAGTTTTTTATTTTCCTTCGCATATGTAAGTTGAAATGCTACTGAGTCAAAAGTAATAAAACTATTTAAAAATGCAGAAAATATTTTCTTTTCAGTGCTACATGATTAGGGGTCCCTGTGGAGCTTGGCAGTAGGGAAAAATGGGAGGAAAATTTTAAAATCCAAATTAGCTTGGCTTTTCTCACTATGAGACTCTAACTTGGTGAAAAATGTATTTTGTCTTCCAACAAGTTTGTATGTGTGGGCTATATTTTAGGTTTTCAGTATCCTGCCAGACAAATACTTAATACACAGAGTGATTTTATTTTTTAAAATCTTTGGCAACAGTATATCAAAACTCCACATTCTTAGAGTTAGTCCAGTGCCCTGTCCTAGAACACAGAGTCACCCAACAGCCAAGTGGCTAACAGGCAGGCTTTGGCCTTAAGGAGCCTGTATTGGTTGCTAGAACTTAAAGATGGAAATCTACTTTGGACTTGAAGCCATGCTTTGTTCTGCATCTCTTTTTTGTAGAAGAAAGGGAAGGAAATTCAAGCTTCAGAGGCAAAATTCCAAGAAGCTAAAAAGAAGGGAGAGTTAAGTAAAAGCACAAAAGACAATCACACAGTAGGACAGAAGAATTAAAGCGTTCTGATATTTAGCTTGAAATAAAATTACCTAATGTAACAGTAATACTTCAATTTTTTTTAAGAATTTATTTATTTATTTGACAGAGAGCACAAGCTGGCAGAGAGGCAGACAGAGAGAAGAGGAAGCAGGCTCCCTGCTGAGCAGAGAGCCTGATTGGGGCTCGATCCCAGGACCCCAGGATCATGACCTGAGCCGAAGACAGAGGCTTTTAACCCACCGAGCCACCCAGGCACCCCAATACATTTTTTTAAAATAGAAAAATTGCAGAGGTCTGAATGTGGAGATAACAGAGAAATGAAATGAAAGAGAAAATGAAGAAGAGGTTAAGGGTTATTTGTTCTAGAAATATAACAGATCCCTCTTTTCTCCTTAAGGGAAAAAAGACTTCTTTAGAAACCCGTGCACTTACAAATCATATTTTGTAAATGTCCTGTCTAGGCTTCTTTTGTTTGTTTGTTTGTTTGTTTGTTTTTAAGATTTTATTTATTTGAGAGAGCAAGAGAGAGACCACCACGAACACAAGTGGGGGGCAGGGAGGAAACAGCAGAGGCAGAGGGAGAGGAAGAAGCAGACTCCCTGCTAAGCAGGGAGCCCAAGTCGGGGCTCCAGGTTCCATCCCAGGACCCTGATATCATGACCTGAGCCAAAGGCAGACGCTTAACTGACTGAGCCATGGAGGAGCCCTAACGGCAGCCTTTTTGCTGTGTGAGAGAGGGAGAGAGAGAAGTCTTGTCTGGCTTTCTTTAATATGAGAACACGGACTTGATATTCTTTCTCAAGAGTCCATTCACTCCTGCTATGACACTCAAGTCTGTACAGCACATATGCCATTAGACTTCGAAAGCACAAGGTATCCGGTATCTTTTGGCTGCTCCAAAAACAAAGTCAGCAAGTCAGAAGGGAAGAATAGACTGGTGGAACCTGAGAGACGTGTGGGGTAGAACACGAGGGAGCTAATAAGCAGAAAAGCATGGACAGAGGAAAGCTTTGAGGGGAAGTGGGCAGAGACTGTCATAAGCCACATTTGTGAAGACATTTCAAGTGAGTCTGGAGTTAGTCCTGAAAGGCACAGCATGATTCACAAATTTACAATGACCATTTTAGCTTTGCCTACCAGTAAGGGACTAGTTGGCAAAAGAGCGAGAGCCGGATCCGAAGGGAATGTGGGAAAGAAAATCAGACACTGAGAGGTTTCACTTTTAGTGTTCAGCAGCTTTCAGACCTGAAAAGTTCTGTTGACATTTTTAGCTTGGGGAAGGAAGGCCTCCTGAATTACCACTACCACCCCTTCCACCCACTCTAAAGACTGGTCTAGAGATCTATGTTTCCCAAAACAGTACAAAATTCATTTCATAAATATTGTATCTGGTATCCTTGTTTAAAAACACTCAAATTTCATTTAGTTTCACTAGTACACTGGAGATCAACTCTGTCTACATTGTTAGCATAGAACTCAAGCACCCAAAGTAAACAGTGCTTACCAAACAATGGTCTTGGAGGGGAGGGAGAATGCAGATAAACAGTAAGGAGGGACTTGAATAACTTGAAAGCAAGTTACTTAATGGCCTAGTCTGCAGTTCCTTTCTCTTTGAGACAGGAGGAAAAAAACAGAGGTCCCTTAAAAAACTGCAGTGAACATGAAATAAAAGGAGGTAATATGAAATCATCTCTCAAGAGTAGTGCTGGCACATGATAGGTATTCAGTATGTGCTGGGTTTTCCCTTCCCCTCGGGTCTTGTTTTCTTCAGTATATGGTGTTCTCCCTTCCCCACCCTTGGGATTAAACTCTTCTCTGAATCAATGATCTCAGCTATTAAAAATCTACATGCAAATCCCAAGTGATGCTTTCCATTTTGTGAGCAATAAGATATTTGCTCTATTTTTCTTTATAGCCACAGTCTGTTAGAAAGACTAAAAATATGGGACCACAAATATCAAGGGATAAGGGAAAAAGCGAAGACCTAAAATGATAAGAATAAATAGCAAGGAATAAAGGACACTAGGAAAGGACAGCGCCCTTGAAGCCAAATGTTGTCAAAAAGAAGGTTAAAAGGAAAATATCTCTGAATAAGAGCATGGGTAAGTAGTAACAATATTTACATGAGGTTTTATTTGAACCTCACAATACCCATTTTACAGATAAAAAGATTGAGGTTTAGGAAGATAAGTGTCTTGTCCAGGATTGTTAAGTCAATAAATTATTAAACAAGGAACCAGAATTAGAATCTAAGACTCTTGACTCTAAATCCTATATTCATTCTATTATCCATTCTAGACCTAATGACAGAACTCAGACTCTTGAGAAGTCAAAAGGCTTGGATGGAATAAATGGGATCACAGACAAATTAATAAATATGAGTATTTTAATAATAAAAACGATGAAGAAAGGCATGATGATAGTAGAAAGATCCAACTTCAAAAATGAGAAAATCTAGGCATCATAAAAAGTGTAAAGGAGAAATTATTCAAAGCAAAGAAGTCTGGTTCATGCCCTGAGAAACAGAAAGGATTTTCCAAGAGCTCTACATTCCAAAGTAACACACTCTAAATAAATTGCTCTCAATAGAGAGCAATATCATAACAATCAAAAACAAAATGATGGCTCCATAGTCAATCAGGACATCAGTGAGAATCACCACAATACTGGGAACAGAAGGATCAACAGAGATCATCTCTAGTCTTGTATCTGCTAAAGCATTACTATTCAACAGAAATATAATGCAAGCTATGTATATATAAGTTTTCAATCTCCTAATGCCCATATATTAAAAAGTAAAGTGAAAGATGAGAAATTAATTTTAATAATACACTTCACATAACCCAAGAGGTCTAGGATATATCATATCAACAAATAACATAAAAGAATTATTAGTGAGATTTACACCTTTTTCTGCACCAAGTTTTCAAAATCCAGTGTGTGCTTTATACTTGGAGCACACTAAATTTGGACAAGCCACATTCCAACTGGTCAGTAGCTTCCAACTGCTCAGTAGCTACATGCGGCCAGTGGCTACCATACAGAACAATGAACATAATCATAAAAGTAACCACAGCCTGCACATGTTAAGTGACTTTCTAAAGATTAAAACTAATACTGTGATAACAGAATATGAGATACAACTTTTTTCTCTTCATTGATACTAGAAGCATGAAAACCTCCCAGAAATCCATGCCAAGTTAATGTGACCATACTGTAGTCCTGGAGGTGGTTACTGATCAACTGAACCCAGTAAGATTATGATCACAGACATAAAGTTTTACTGCTGGTATATAATTTTCAAGGGGGGCTTTTCTTCTAAGGATTATGGTCAAGAAGGAAACAATCATATAGGATCTTTCTAAAAAGTAAGCTGATGGGTAACCTGATACAGCAAGTGTCATGAGAAGTATTTTATAACTGGGAGTTCACATAAGAAAAACTGAATTGAGATTTTTACAGATGCTCTCTCGGGTATGTATGATTTGATATGATAAAAACTGAAAGTTTCTCCAAAACATTTCTACTGATTTGCTTAAGTGAAATGAGAAGAGTACAAGTAACTTAAAAAAGAAAACAGAATCCTTTCTTAAAACTAGCCAGTTTTTTAAAAGCAAATTTTGGAATCTATAAATCTACCAGTATAACAAATTGAAGCTTAAGTACTGATTTTTAACATGAAAACCTAAGTAAAATTCTTTGAAACTTAGAAAAACAAAGAATTTAAACTGCTTAAGAAAGATGAGGAGAGGCATCTTAACCAAGAACTGCCTTTTCCATCTAGATGCTCTGTGAAACCTAGATTTCCAAGTGAAAAACCTCAAACAGCTGGAATCCAGCTTAGATACACAAAATAAATCACTTCTGGCTGAAATTCACTCTGAAAAGCTCTAATCAGGTTTCCACAAGCAACAAAACAAAACAAATAAAGAACATCAATAACACTAGTAAACTGGGTTTACTAATTGTGCCGCAAGAGAAAAAACACAATAGCAAAGAGGAGACAGAAAAGAATTCCTTCTGAAATCCATGATCATCTATCCAGTTATCTTTGACCCTTAAGGTCAGAATTTTGTTCCTAATACACTCTTGAAATAAAGATGTAGGTTTTCTCCTTCTAACTCAAATCCTTAGATTACTTATTGGAAACTTAAGTCATCTAAAATGTGATAACTGAAAGAATGTGTACAATGAACAAGTCATGTAAATATTCGTATTTAGACCATCTTTAGAAAAAAGATGTACTTAATCTCCCCTGAAAATAAACAAGACTTTACTTAGCTATCCTGTATTCCAAATAAGAATATGGATCATGGCATTTAGTTTCACAGTTTTTTAAAATGTATATTATGCAAAATATTCTCTACTTCCATGAAGACTTTTTATGTATTACCAAAAGCAATAATGAAATCCAAGGTGTGAATAAAACAAGAAATGAATTTAAGTAACTATCGGAAACTTATTATCTTCCATGGCGGGGGGGGACAACTTTTCCAAAGAGACATTTTTCTCTAAAATACTTCTGTTTTTCTTTTTTCTGTATGGTAGAACTCCCACAACTACATGTGAAATGGGATATAGCATGCTTTCCACTCTTTGAAGAATGTGGACAAGAGTGCTTATCTCCTGAGAGATAGGGAGAATTAGAAAGGAGCTTCCCTCTATCACTTAGGATTCTTGGTTCAATAATCAATCTTCTACACACCTAAATAAATGACACAAAGTGAGAATTTTTTCATCCACTCCCTTCCAATTGGGGACAAGAAGCCCAATTTAAAAACACTGCTTAAAAAGTACTGCTTTTTATTAACCTGTTAATAACAAATTTTATGTCAACGTATAATGAGACTTCACCAGTCACTTTATGGAAGAGTTCGACTCTACAGGAAAACTACAGCAATTATGACTTGTGCCCTCTGCAATTTGCTTTTTGTTACTCTCACCATATGCCATGAGTGCCCCCAAATCCCCATTCTATTGTTTTTCAGTATTTCTCCTCACCTGTGTCTGTTATTTAAATTTACAGTCCAGAGTGCCTGGGTGGCTCAGTGAGTTAAGCATCTGCCTTCCACTCAGGTCATGATCCCAGGGTCCTGGGATGGAGCTTGAGCTTTGGGCTGCCAGGTCAGTGGAGAGCCTGCGTCTGTCTTTCTCTCTCTCTCTCCCCCTACCCCCAAGTAAATAAATGAAATATTTTTTAAAAATAAATTTTCAGTACAAAATGTTCTGATAAATAAGCGTCAAAGACCAGTAGGAAAAGATGTGGATACCAAGGATGGTGTCTCACAGACTCCTGGATACGATATCCATTCTCCCTTTCTAAGTAACAGAAATCCATCATCTAGTTAGGCGTGCTGCTATCCAGAATAAAAGACCACCATATGACTGAATTCTAAATCATGAAATGAGAGCAAAAGTGTTGTGTGGGGCTTTGTTTAAAGAAAGCAAAATTTGATAGAAAGGGTCTGTTTTCTTCTTTTTTTACTCTTACTGCCTGTAAGACAGATACAATGGCTGCAGTTCCAGCAGCCATGCTAGTATAGGAAGCGATCTCAAGAATGAAATATATTCATAAGGCGGATAAAACAGATAGTGGGTCCAGACACAATGACTGTGGTGTTGCCGTATCAGCCCTGGACTGCCCACCAAGGGTTCTCTTTTATGTAAGAAATAAATTTCTCTCACTAAGTTTAAGGCACTGTATTATTTTGGGTTCTTCAATCTTAAACACTGACTCCTCAGTAACCCATGGCACTAAAAAAATAAGGAAAAGATAAGAAAAAAGAAAAGATAAGAAAAAGTTTTATTTTTTCATGAGCCATATTTTTCCCGATATCACATAAAGTAATTTAGCATAGTGGTTAATACTGCAGACTCTGGATTCAAACAGCTGGGTCTAGGTCCTGGCTCTGCCACTTATCAGCAGGTTAGTTTACCCTCTCTGTACCTCAGTCTACCCATCTGTAAAAGTAGCATGATGATAATAATGGGACTACCCCCATAGGATTGCTTTGAGCATTAATTAATACATGTAAAGTATTTTAACAACACTTGACACAATATAACTGAGCTATCTATGTTAGCTACATGATTACCTCTCACACTTCCAATAACAATAAATAGCTTTGATTATAAATTTATATTTCAATACTAAATGGATCTGAGGAAATTGCTTAACACAAGGAGATTTTCTCAAGCATATGCAGAGTCCAATACTGGAGGATGGGAGCAGCCAAATATATCTGCTTAATAAGAGGAGATTTATTTCACTGGGAAATTTTAAAAAAATATTTCCAAGAAAGGATAATGACATCATTCAATGAGAAAACAATTTTTAAATTTTACCACTAAGTTAAGTGAATCATTAAAGAAAAAGGAATTTTTATACTATCTTTGTAATTTATAAACCCGATCATATGATCATTAACTCAAAGAATATAAAATTTGGAAGCATTTTCTTTAAACAGCACGAGACACTGAGGGAAATTTAATTCCAACAGGTGCATAATTAGTTTACCACATTCAAAAATAGAATTCTACAGTCCTTAGACAGTAGATGTTTCATTTGACTTTTAAATTTTGCAATGACATAACCCATAGTTCTAATCATTTCTCTCACTCATCCTAGTACTCTTGACTTCATCTCTTTAATGGTTAGATTATTAAAGTTCACCTGTAGTAGGTATACTCCATTCCAAACACCAATACACATGAAAACCAAAGGTGGTAAGCACATAATATTGGTGTTTCAATCAACTTTATTACCAAATCACCTTTCACCGAGTATCTATTATCTTGTGTATTGTCCTATAATGCTAACTCCATCTTGAAAAGGTTGTGTGTATTGTATGTGTATTTTTTTTCCCCCTTTGGACTGTCTCCAGTGAAAAGTAGCTGTCTCTTAGAGACATCGATGTCCAGCAGCCATCTCAAATGAAGGCTATCTATTTACTAATCACCTTCTTCTTACTCTCTCTTTCTCACATTATACCATTTATCTCCAGTTCTTTAGTAAAGATCCTGATCATTTGAGGCTTATACATTCAGTCATACCACCCCCTCTGCCTCCGAATCACTGTTGTATCTACTAATCTCTTGTCATTCTCCCATATTCATCAAAGATTTGGGGACTTAATTCAGAGTCTTCTCTGGATTTCAAATCCTTCCATTACTCTGGATGATTTCCGTATCCACATGCCGGATCTAGGCGGTCCTCTGGCCTTCTTGGTTCCACTGAATAACTCCATGTCAGCCAGGTCATTTACTTCCACAGTTATTACCATAATCTTGCCATCCTACCTATTCTTGAATCATTTATTCAAGCAGTCTATCTTACGACTTCTGTCTTGATGAACTATTCCCACCATGAAGATTCTTTGGTCTCTCTTCTTCCAATTCATTAGCTATGTAGTACTTCCCATCTATTAGTGCTTTCTTCTTCACCATCTTCCTAGTCCACTTTAAATTCCATAATCCTAGGAAACATTCTCTTACTCCAAACTCCTTACCCATTCAGTCCTTGCATCGCCTCCATTGGCAAAACTGCAACCATCGAGAAACTACTTTCTCCGTAAATACAATGAGGCTGGTGTGTGCTGCTGGGGTCATCACCATGCTCAAAAGCTGAACGTGGCCCAGCAATCCTATCATTTCCCTCTGATCTATACAAAACCA
The DNA here is from genome assembly GCF_020171115.1 of Neogale vison. NCBI lineage: Eukaryota > Metazoa > Chordata > Mammalia > Carnivora > Mustelidae > Neogale > Neogale vison. Next base: position 137,078,850 of record NC_058097.1, read on the forward strand.
GTATTTCAAATCCTCCGAATTCTGATCCTACCTTCTACTTTACCGAGAAACAGAGGTCCACTGACATGACTTTTCAATGAAAAGTGGAGGATATTCATGCCTGACAGCTTCTGCTCTATGCCATTTTCTCTTTCTTCCCTCCTACCATTAGACCGCAGTTCAAGCTATGAACAGGGGATAAGCTATTTACAATGAGAATACAGAAGAGAGAGAAGAAGAGAGTCTAAAACCAACCTTTGAAGAATTCTAGGATTTAATGGCTGAGTAGAGGAAAATGAAGCTTCAAATCAAGGTACAAATTTTGCACTAAAAACAAGGCAGCTATATTTTGTGTGTGCGTGTATATACATTCATGCACACATACACATACTCATATTTATATAAGAAACTGGTTTTGAAGGCAAATATAACTCTAGTGTTTTCCAACAATATTAAACATTAGCCCTTTGACAGATGAAATTTGGAAATGTTATTATTACTAAGGTCCAAAGAAATCTTTTCCCCTGTGGAAATGAAATAATCTCCTTGACAGAATTTTATTAGCCAAGGGTGGTGGGGAGAAACATGAAATTATTACCCTTTGTAGACATAAAACTTTCTAGCTGGAACAAAGATAGCTCTTGCTCATCAAGAGCATATGTAGATTCAAGATCCTTAACTATAAACAGTAGGCTTCAGGCCTGGGTGGTCTGTGTTATGTCCAATAATATATAAATTGGCTTATCCTCAAAATAAATATTTCTTTTTTCATTACTCCGAGTCATGGAAGAGATTCAATCTTTGGTTTAAAAAAGAAAGGTTTTCAATAAAGTCTTTTAGATGTAAGTCCATGTATTCAACAGATAGTTCAGGATACTATTTTTCATTAAATGCAGATGAAAAGATATTAAATGATTTTCTCAGAAACTCAAGGAACATTCAGTAAACTGGGAAGATACTTAATGAACAATGAATCCTCCCTATGCATTTAATGACTACTGATTTTTTTGCATACTGTTTAATAATAAGCTATGATCCAGGGGATGAAATGAACAATAAAATACCCTACACTCTTGTTTTTATCTCAGATATAACTTAGTACTATACTATTTGGCATAACATACAGGCCACCTAAAGACTATTTTAAAATGAACTTGTCTTTCATTTCTTTAAAATTTCGTATCACAATGATGGCTGATTAGGTTTAAGGTGTCTTTAAGAGACTATTTAAATATTTTATAAATGATGCATATGAATTATTTTCAAGCCTTCAGATCCTTATCAAACTTTGGTCTAAAAATAAGGAAAAGTAGCATACAAATGAAAGGCAGCAGATCTTCTTTCTTTTTATTTTTTGAAAATGAGTGGAAGAGAGGAAAACACTGAGGAGTAATATACTCCATTTACGTACAATATGGCAAAACAGCTCCATGAAACCATCCACGGAACTGTTTTTCTCTTTCAGGATGAAAGAAGTCCAGTATTCTTCACGCATGATAGGAACTCGGTCTGACTCAGGATTTGTTTCCATACCTGCCTAATGAGTTGGCCAGAATATAGTCTAAAGTCATAACAAAGACCTATCATCAGTGTGTAAAGATTCCAAAATCATCATGACCAGATGTGTAGGACTGAAAATCATGGCTTCTGGCTGGGTTTCTCACAGTTGGTCTATAAAATGAGCATTAAATATTATTTGTTCTAGCTCTAAATTTCCTCCTCCTAAAAGAGCTGATCTAAGTGTGAAACACTTTCTCTATGAAAAGTTAATGAACATTATGAGGAAATGTTTGAGGGGCAACTGGCTGTTTTCCAGACAGTACATATGGACTCAGATGTTCGCTTGGCTCTTACATAACGTGGTCCTCAGACCTGCATCGGTGGATTACTAACACTACTTTCCCCCCTATATAATTAATATCATACTTTTTATTTTATTATCTAAATGATAAAAAATTTCACCTTTGATTCTTATTTTTTCCAATAACTGAAAATCTGTGACAAACACCACAGCCATCTTTTAACTATAAAAATCTTTATTGTATTGGGATAACATAGGTTCAAAAAGCTACGCAGTTTTAATACTGAGGTAGATAAGACTTAGCTTGAGTCTGAATCCAAACATTCATTATACTAGTATCACTGGGTGCATTAAACTAAGTCTAAATAAATAGAAATCTAATATGTCAGGGGAGGAATGCACGTTTTAAGTAAAAACTAAAAATTTTGTTAAAAGAGAATAATGGATAATAAAAATATATGCCATCTTTAAATTATTCTAGTTAAAATATGAAAACAGCATTTTTCTTTTCTTCCCTATAGTAAGACAGTACTAGCAGGAGCCATGAGTGTGCAATATAGGAAAACTTCCATGTGCTTATGGAAAACTTCACTTCAGAGTTGTCATTTAAACATTAGTAATTGCTTTATAAAACAAACATTTTATCAACCCTGGGACATGTCCATTCAGAAAGAGTGTGTGATTTCTAATACAAACTTCATAAAGGATGGTCCTCTTTCATACTTGTGTCACTCATACTCCTTATTCTGTTTATTATTATATAAAATTTTGGGGTGTAAAATACCATTAAAATGATGACTTGATAATCAGAGTTTTATTATAATACATTCAAATGAATCAAAATTCTGGATAATATACTGGCATATAGCACACAAATTAAAAGCAGTGTTAATTACTCAAGAACTACACATTCTAAAGGAAATGCTATTCTTATGTGGCATGAAATGATAATGAATATAATAAGACTACTCAAACATAAAGCAAAACTATTCCTAAAACTAAACTAGAATTTGTTTCTAAACTGTTTCTAACATTGGCATTTGCCACCAAAGATATTTTGGTTACGTATCACTAAATCTATAAATTTTGTCAGTTCTACAGAATCAATAATGTATACAGAGTCTCCTGGCATAGATCAGGATAAATTTGCAATTGTGGGAATTTTTTAAACTCTGCTGCAATTTCAGATGTATATTGCCTCTCTTCTCACATGGCAACAATATTCAGAAAGCCCTAAACAGGGAATCAAGATTTTCTTCAAATACAAGACAGTGGACAAAACAGGATATGAGATAGGAAATTTGCTTCACCAACAAACTTTTATTGTCAGGTGGGCACAAAGCAAACAGCATTTGGACAATTTAATTTATATAGAAAGTTTCTAGACTAATACCTATTCACATAGGCAAGTCAAGAAATAATATTTCTATTATCTCTATATTAAATATGCAGTCATACATATAAATATGAGCATGATAATTACGCTGCTGGATAACTAAAGAAGAAATTGAATCTAACCTACCATTTGTTGAGGGCCTGTAGTATAGAAAGAAATGAAGACCTATGTTGACAGGGGACTCCGTAGGCCTCTAGAACTAAAAAAGAGTTCATGCCCCTCAAGAAACTCATAGCCCAACGAGTTTTATGTGATATTACAGAAACTAAAAGGATTTTATAAGGGATACTACTTACAAGAAAAGGAATAGTATCAGTCCTTTCTAAAATCATGTAGACAAAAGGAGGGTCTTTAATATTTCATCAGCACCACAGTTCACAACAATTGCAGTTAACAAGGGGGGACAGGAACTCCCGTATTTTTAGCACCATCTAAATTACAGTCACAGAGAACAATGAATATGCTGTCCCATAATACATTAGCTCATATCTTTACATCATCAGGAGGCACTATCCCACCCTATTTCATGGGTGAGAAAAGAAAACCAAAAGAACTCCAGTATTTGCTTGAGATGAAGCAGTCTGAGGAAGTGTGCACATTCTCGCCCAACCCCCAAAGCATGAAGAGCAGATGCTTAGATGGTCCACCCCACCAGTGTTGCAAGCGGCAGCAAGTATTAGGAAATACCATCAATCTGAATCTACGGTTCCTAATTGTTTATCTTTCTCTCAGGATCCGTGGTGTTCAGTGCTGTTAAACAGCTAGCTACTCTTGCTATCAGACCGGGGGTCCTCCACACTGAATGAAACGCAGAGGCTTTCTACTGCCTAACAATGTACGCAACCCCCATGTTATACTCACTCAGAATGCAACGTCTAGATTCCAACATGCCTTTTAAGCACTACGTTCTTACAAAATAGTGTGTGTGTTTTTAAAGGTCAGAGTGTTCAAAATCAGTTTTGCATTAAAGAACAATCATAAACAATTTGTGTTTTCTAAAGGTCGAATCTTCATTGACAACAAGTATAGATTTTGCTTCATTCACATAAAAACTGCACACACTTTCTGGGTAGTTCCGTATCATTCTGGACATGGTTTGACAGCAGTAAGGAACCATGCGCCAATCTCAGTGGCATGCTACGAGAAGCTTATTTCCAGCTCACGCTGCGAGCTCAGCAGGAGGAGCTCTGTTCCCAGTAGTCAAATACCCAGGCTAATGGAGCCTCTCTACTTTGACACATATTTCCTCCAACAGGGAGATAGGAGTAGGGGATATGGCAACTGATACATGAATTCTTAAGGCTTCTGCCAGGAAGCGACATACATACATCACATTCATTCACATCTGTTTGGCCCAATTCTAGTCACATTTAGCTTCAAGGGTCAGTAAAGTAGATGCCTACCATGTAACCCAAGGTCAGGGGAGAAATTTGGAAATATTTAGAGATTAGCACTAACAACTACCACAAAATCTAACAAATATTTTCTCAAACTAAAATAAAATACCTTCCTTCACAGAAGTGGCACAATCCCCACAAATTTACTGAGTATTTCCTATGTGTCAGGCACTGTCTCTAATCTTCAGTACAATCAGCAAAGGAGAAACTATTGGTATTTTATGAATGAATAAATAAGCTCCAGGAGATTAAGTACACTGTTCAAGGTTACACAACCAGTGAATGGTAAAAGTGGAATCTGAATCCAGATTAGTTTAATCCTAGAGCCTGTGCTCATTCCACTACAAAACTGTTAAATACATGTTCAAAAGACAGTCAAAAAAAAAAAAAAAAAGAGAAAGAGAGAGCTTAAGTTTCCCTCCCCCATCCTAAATCAAACTAAAATGTCAGGATGAATGATCTAAAATCACTGATAAAAGCACAAATAGTGGAAAAGAGAAGCCAATCGCCAACACTTCATTTCCCAAGATGTTAAAGGAGGAAAAAATCAGAAGTCACCTAGAATACAAATGCACTAATGTAAGTAAATATGTCTGCGAGAAAAATCAAAGAAAAAAACCTTCTTTTATCTGGTATTAGTGAAAAGCAGTAAGTCATAGTCTCTTCATAAAGAGCTCGATTAACTTGTGAATTGTGTTGTCTACAACCCTACACCCTGATGGTTGAAAACAGAGTTGATAATCTCTTTATTAAAGAAACAGAAAGAACAAAAAACTATAAAATTCTGAAAAGTGAAAAATTTTCAGAGTTTTGGCCAGCTAGGGCAAGTGATCCAAAAAAAAAAGAAAGAACAAAAAGCAGACTGTGCAATAGGTATGCATAATACCAAATTAAATCTGGGATGAACGACAATAATTGTTGGATAATCTTTCCCAATGAAATGAAAGAAAAAGGTATTACCACATAGGTGGCAACCAAAGCCATTCTATCCTCACAAGAGATTCTAATGTGTTTGGTGTTTAAAAATACAGTACTTGTTGTAACACCACTTAAAGTCTATCACAAATAAAATAAAAACCCAATAGAAACATCCTAAATCTTCAGACAAAAGCTCTATTCCAAATGCTCTCCTTTCATGAAATGTACTAAGCCTACAGAGTCAGATTAAATCAAGCCTGAACAGAACTTCTCAATTGTCAATAGGATATTAGTTCTTTTTTTTTACATTTGCAAAAGTACAAAAGGCTAAAGCGACAGACATATTTAACACAAGCTCCTCTAAACATAACTCAGAATGTTTCACTTAAAAGCCTGAGGTAACACATGTCAAATATTTACGTATTTATTTTGAGCATTTGAACACCGACTCCCGAAATCCTTCATGTTACAAGGCTGATGCTTAGAATTTTTTTTCTTTACATGCTGAGACTATAATTTACTCGAAGAATATATTTTATGCATGAGAAGTTTGGATAAATATGCCATATTTACATACATTTAAAATAACGTCAGGATGAAAACACTAAATTATTTTTCAACACTATTAGAGAGACAAAGGAGATTGTGTGTGTGTGCATGCATTGCCTCAAAAGACTTGTGACAGATAAGGAAAAACATCTGAAAACATGAATAACTGGAGCACTTCTTGGTCATCTATCTGGATTTGAATTCCAGCTCTACATTTGACAGGACTCCCTCATTTTTTAATCCTTCAGTTTCCTCATTTGTGAAACACGGCTACAAATAACATTTCCGAAAGTTCTTTTGAGGAAAATAAGGCACATAAAATGTTTAACATAGTCTCTGGCACATAGTAGGGGACTCAATTAATGTTAGCACCACTGCACTGATTATCTTTTTAAAGGACAGATCAAATTTTCACAAAATATCTTCTTCTGCTTTTAAAATCTGATGGTCTTCAAATGTCTATTCTCTCATTGGCACCCAACATGTAAACCACTTACTTTGTGCTAGTACATATTTGCAAGGATCACCAACTACCTCATGCTTCCCACATATGCCGAAATCACAGAAATCCTTGTGCTCTACCCCGTGAATGACCACATTAAGGCCGTAAGGCCCTAAAGTTGGATTTTTTAAAGAGGTTGGACTTTTAAAAATGGATTTGGGTTAGGTAACAATTTCAATAATAAGAACTAACATTTATTGACTAATTACTATGTACCAGGTACAGTTCTAACAACTCATTCAATCCTAGCAATAATCCTAGGCCTTATCATTAATCCCATTTTAACAAAGCAAAGAAATGAGGAAAACAAAAGATAATCCAGCCAACATCACACACAGTAGAATCTAAATCCAAGCAACAAACTCCAATTCCTGAGCTCCTAGTCTCTTAGGTGAGACCAGACCGTTATAAAAAGCCTTATTAATACCTGAGTTTAGACTTGACTCTGAGGGCAAAAAATTCACTGAATGCCTTTAAACGAGAAGCACAGGATTTGAATACATTGCTCTGGTTATAGTATGGAAACAAAATGGACCGGCGAGACAAGAGATGTGTGGGGACCTATGAGATGGCAGTTGTGGAATCAGGCAAAGGAGGCCTTGATCAAGAAGGAGAGCAGCAGTGGTGGGCATGGAGAGAGTCTCAGGGATTTGACATTTATTAAAGAGGCAAAATAGATAATTCTTGGTGACCGAATATATCAGAGTAATTAAAAAGGAGAAGTTTGGGATGGTGGCCAAATTTCCAACTGGGGCCAACTGGGTAAGTGGCATTTCCATTTATTGAAAGGAACACTTGATGAAAAACAGAGTTTGGGGGAGAAGAGGTTAGGGGAGGCGTTGAGACAGAGACAATATGTTCAATTTGGGGAAAAAAAATTTTTTAGGATTTTATTTATTTATTTGACAGAGAGAGATCACAAGTAGGCAGAGAGGCAGGCAGAGAGTAGGTGGGGAAGCAGGCTCCCTGCTGAGCAGAGAGCCTGATGGGGGGCTCAATCCCAGGACCCTGAGACCATGACATGAGCCCAAAGGCAGAGACTTAACCCACTGAGCCACCCAGGCGCCCCAGGAAAAATTTATTTTGAGAGGCAGTGAGATAGCTACACAAGCAGTTCAGCAGAGATCTGAGACACAGATACAGATTAGGGGGTTGTCAGTATAGACATGATCACTGAACCCAGTGAACAGTGTGCCCACAGAGAGTATGGAGGAAAAGCTGAGGTCCTAGAAAAGAACACTGAATACAAGAACACTTACTGGATGGCAGAAGTAAGAGAAGGACAAAAAGGGGATGGAGGAATGACTAGACAGAGAGGAAAAGCATGATTTCAGGGAAACTAAGGAGAGTGTTTTAAGGGATGACACATGGACAACAATGTCATAACCAGTTAAGAGACCTGATGAGAAACATAAACGTAGGACATTTAGTTACAGGGTGTCTTTGATGATCTCAATGAAATGAATCTCAGAGGCATACTATGTGGAAATCAGATTACAAAGGCCAAGAAGAAGGCCAAGCAGCAAGTATGAGCAAATGGTTTGAGAAGTCTGGCTACACAAAGGATCAAGGAAATAACAACAGCGGTTAACCGGTTAACTGGGAGAAACAATGGGGCAAGAAAGGGTTCCTTTCCCCTCCCTGTCCCTCCCTTTCTTTTTAACAGGTAAACATTGTTCTAAGCATTTCATCTTCGAAGTCTTTCCTGATACTATCAACTCTATCTGCGTTACTGTCCTCACCACCAACCTCTTAACCTATTGTATTTAAATTCTTCTAATCTTTCAAGGCTTGGATAAGATGCTACTTATTGGTAATGCATTCACTACACTTACTGAAACAGATCCCAGTTCCCTTCTTCTTCATTGCACTTTGTTCATGGTACCAGTAGGATATGGCACACATTAGATTAAAGTTACTGATGTACAAATGTCTTAGTCCATTTTAGCTGCTTTAACAAAATGCCATAGACTTGGGAGCTTTTAAACAATAGAAATTTGGGCGCCTGGGTAGCTGAGTGGGTTAAGCCTCTGCCTTCGGCTCAGGTCATGATCTCAGGGTCCTGGGATCAAGCCCCCCATCGTGCTCTCTGCTCAGTGGGGAGCCTGCTTCCCACCACCCCCACCTGCCTCTCTGCCTAATTTTGTATCTCACTCCCTCTCTGTGTCAAATAAATAAATAAATAAAATCTTTGAAAAAAACAATAGAAATTTACTGCTGATAGTTCTAGAGCCTGAGAAGTCCAAGATCAAGGTACCTGCAGATTCAGGGTCTGGGGAGAACCAGTTTCCTGGTTTGTGGATGACACTTGCTTGCCATGTCTTCACATGGCAAAAGGAACAAAGTATCTCTTTTGGGCCTTTTCTATAAGGACACAATCCCATTCACGAGGGTTCCACCTGCATAGACTAATCACCCCCAAAAGTCCCCTCGCCTTCTATACCATCATCTTGAAGGTTAGAATTTTAATAGATGAACTTGAAGGGGGACACAAACATCCAGACCATGGCAACAACTATCATCTCTGCTGGCTAACCGTGAATTTTTAACGACCAAAGCACATAAAAATATTCAATAAATATTTTCTGAATGAATGAAACTCAACCATCAATAATATATGTTGTTTTGACTACAGGAGACAGAAAGGGAAAAACAGAGAAGGGGGAATATAACAGATCTGAGAACACATCACCAATCCAAACTCCCACCACCTGGCCTGTCATGGTAAGATGGTAAGGGAAGCTGGAGGCATTGTGACCTTGGGAAAAACACATTTACCCCTCACCTCCTGTTTTCTACATGGCCCCTATAGTGTCGCACAGAGCATCCCAATGAGTAGGCCTGCCACAAATGGCTGAACAGTATCATTAGGTACTAAATCCCTCTTCATGCTGACTTGACTCAGTGGGGGTACAGGAAGAAACCACTAGATATCTACCCATCTCCCCATCAACTGCCTCCTGTTGTAAGCAGTCTCAGCCATTTCCCCACCATGCTGTAAACATGCACATTTTCTATGGACGACGTGCTATGAAAAGGACCAGAAGTACTCATGTGGTCAGACAGGTAAGAAAACAAGAACAGGCTCTGCAATTAGACAGACCCGAATGCAAACCTCACCTCTGTTTATTTCTAGTTGCACAATCCTTGGCAAGTTACTCAGCCTTTCCCTACTACATAGCCTCAGTTCCCTCACATGGACTGCGGAGAAGATAACAGTACCTGCCCTGGTGTACAGTGGGTACTACCAAGGATTAACCCAATACTGTTCAAAAAGCACTCAGCACAATGCCTGGCACATAATAAGCATTTAGTAAACACTAGCTTGCTATAATTATTTCATTTTTCATCAAAGTGTCCCATCCACAGCTCTCTCCGATTGCCAAAGAGGGACAAACTGGCCCTGAGGCTCTGGGAAATGACCAGTAGGGTAAATTTTTTTAAGTCCCAGGAACTTTGTATACTATTTACATGTAAAGTTCCTATGAATGTAGGACTCCTTCAAAGCTGATAAAGCTTAAATGTCTGTTCTTCAATTCCTGACATTCGTCTCTTTCACTACTAGGGTATGTTAGCTCTTCCCATAAGCATTTAAAAGGTCTTTCATTTATGTTGCATGATCAGGAATCAGACTTTCTTTACTATTTCCTATAGAAAAGTGTTACAGTTATATATAGAAGGTTCTACTTCGGGCACATTAGTCACATGCCACAAAACTGAGCACGGAAATAAGGCACAGGGTAGACTTAACTGACAGGTTTGGGGGGGTGGGGTGGAAGGGAAATGATGCTGAAAAAGAAGAGACATTTTAAATTTAAACAAAAAGTTCCCAGCCCCAAAAAAGAAAAAAAAAAAAAAAAAAAGAGGGGGAGGACCCCCAGGTAGCTCAGTCAGTGAAGTATCTGCCTTGGACTCACTCAGGTCATGATGTCAGGGTCCTGGGATCAAGCCCCACAACGGGTTTCCCTGCTTAGCAGGGGGAGGGGTCTTCTTCTCCCTCTGCCCCTCCCCCTGCTCATGCTCTTGCCCCTTTCTCTCAAATAAACAAGTAAACTCTTTTTTAAAAAAGTTCAACAGCCAAGAGAACCTAGTTAGATTTGCAGAGTTAGAAACAGGCAGGAGGTCAAGATCTACAGCAGATCTAGCTGTTATTAACCTGTAAAAATAGGAATTAAGATTTGGAAAGAATACTTTTAGTCAAGACAGAACGTTATACAAGGTGGGTATGATGAGCCTAATATCCATTTAATTCATTTGTGGAGAGGAAACAATATTTGGTTCTTGAAGGGAAATGAAGCAGAGCAGAATCAGAACTAAATTCAGTAAGCTAAAAGATGAGACTTGTGAGATGTTCTAGATGCACAATAAAATTCTAGCTACTCTCTTTTATGACAACAGCTGTTAGTAACATTCCAATTTCTGCTTTACATCAAAGTTTCATATTTCAATTGTAGCTTATTATTTCTATAGTCAACTTTATCTGAAAACCAAGAATGTAAAACTTGTCTTCTACAACCTAGCTTCAGACTCAGCTTATGAAATTTCAAGTAGTTCAGAGCTTAAAAAATAATCTCTTTTTATAAAAATCTCTTTGGAAACCTAATCAATTATTTTTCAACAAAATAAACTTTAATACCAGAAGTAAAATAATGTCCTCAAAAGTAATAAATACAGAATCCAGTTCAATACATTTCTAAGTTCCTAAATGAAATTAATATCTTACCTTTAGAAGATTAAATTAAGTGACAGTTGACTATCTGCACTGGCCTTAAGGCTACAACTATATTGCAGAAATTAAAACTGAAGTCCTTAAAATGTACAAACTGCTGTTTAATACATATCTACTCACACTTTATAAAAACAGGATCAATTCATGATAAAATTTCAGAAATGATTATAAATATATGCTAATGTATAGTTTCTTCATCTTAAGAAATTAATAATAAGGCATAAGGAGGAGTAACATAAATTTAATTCCATTCTAAAATGCCATTCACAGACACATTTGTCATATTTAAAATGACATGATTAATATTTAATGGTAAGTGCCATAAACCAATTCTAGTTATTCCCTTGACAGGATACAATAAAGCAAAAAACCAAAAGACTGAAAAAGACACAGGGTAGAGAAGGGCAGAGGCAGGGAGGAAGATAGGGAAATAAAGAGAGAGGGGCTAAAACACAGAGACAGAAAGCATAGCCATCTGACTACAAAAGAGCTTTTTTCCCTTCTGGCTTAAAATCTAGTCACAAGAAAGGAATTCCAAGGATTTCTAATGGCAATAATCAGAAATATTATTTCAAATAGAAAAAAGAATAATCCCATGAGATGGCATTTCTGTTATAGTTAAAACTATTTTATACACAAAACCTAAACGTGCATTAAGAAAATTGTGACCAAATTTCTATCTTCCTTAATTTGTAATTTTTCCATTTAATTTCATCTTTCCTCTCAAAAACAGCTTTCCATTATTCTGTACAGTTAAGAGTACAAAAATAGCTAAATCATTTGCCATGTTCCTCACATAAATTTCTAAATATTCAACTGTTTTGAAATAATTTATGGTATTTAAAGCAAATTATTCAAAATTATACTTCTACCCCTGCCCTAATTGCTGACTGAGCTAAGACAAGTCACAAAAAATCTCAGAGAGTCTGTTTCTTCTCTAGAAAAGGGACAATGCTGTATTACATAATCTCTAATTTGCTCCCTACTCTAAAAATCTAATCCTAAAATTCTAAAATCTAAAAACGATCCTCTGAAACTTTAAGTATTGGTAATATTCACTTTAAAGGAAATACTTTTGTTTATGGAATTATGCAACATGTCAAATAAACTTAAACTAACACTGAATCAGCATATAGTCCCTGAATTCTTGAACCTTATTTTTAGGCTAGAATAAATAGGCATCAAGTTCTATGTCAAATATATAAACTGATTCCTACAGTGAAAGTATGACTGAAGTTTGGCTCTACTAGGATAAATAACAAATCCCATCCCCTCACTGGGGAAAAAAAAAAAAAAAAGATGTATGTGTGGTGGGGTAAGGGTCAAATCTTGAGAGCTTTCAGGCATAGAAGAAATCCTGAAAGAATGTAAAAGAAGCCAGGATGATGATATTGCAGGGGTAAAAGGTGTAGGATCAGAAGTTAGTAAATGTATTTTAAATGTGCTCTTTACTATAAAAAAAAAAAAAATCTAATCTTCATTTAGGAGACTACATTTAATAAGACAAATTTATCTTAGCTTCTCTATTTTCTCTCTGTAAAATATTCTAATATTCACACTGATTGCTCAGAGGTAAAAACACCCCTCTCAAATATGACCACATACACATCTGTTCACACTAGCTGAGTTGTACGTCTGCCAAAAATCAGTTGTGTTTGTCCCCAAATGTGTTTATGTCATTTATATTTGTTAATGTAATTATGTAACTGACCTATATATTACATAAACCAAAAAGGACTAATTTTTTTGCCATGGAAACTGAGTTGAATGCTTTGGAAAGGCAACCTCTTTTAAGTATGGTTTATACAACAAAAACAACTCAGAACCCCAGCTACGGAACTCAAACTCAGAAAAAGAATGCCTTGGTAAATGAGCGAATATAGATGTGTGCTAATAAAGCACTGAAGACAAATACATAAAAATATTTTGGAGGTGGTGTCAGTAAAAACAAACCCCATTCCACTGCCCTGAGAACTGCTTTCCCTGTGTAGCTTTGTCCCCTCAGCATGGGCATCAGAATGAATCCATGAGGAGCAGACCTGCCCTAAAACTGAGCCACTGGCCTGCACGTGACACAGAGCTGGCCCAGCCAACTTGCTTGTTACACGTTATGGTATTAGATGATTTGCAACTAAAACTGGGATAATAAATTAAAGTAAAATATATAATAAATGAAAAGAAGTTGATGTTGAGAAAAATGTGAGAGAGAGAAAAAGAAACCTAATACTCCCTATGCATCCGAAGGGAGTATATGAATAACTGTTTTCTATTTTATCTGAGAAGAGGACTTCGGGGTAAGCCCATTCCCCCTTGTTAGAGATGTTTACGATATTTGGGGGAAATGTCCTGACTGTATATATTGTAAACTACTAGAACAGATTGCCAAGAGAGACAGTCAGATTAAAGTCCCAGATATTTTTTTTTATTTTAATTTTGTAATTTGTTTCTTGAGGTGACTTACAGGTTTGCTGCTCAGGATGTGATCCCAGGGCCAGCAGCACTGCCATCACCTGGGAACTTGCTGGAAATCCAGAAGCTAAGATCCCACCCCAGACCAACTGAATCATCAGACGATGATCTGAATTTTAATAAAATCTCCAAGTGAGCTGTATGCACATAAATGTTTGAGAATTTCCTTATAGATTTCACATTAGACATTCAAATTTGTAATAGTTCATTTTTTATCTCTTGAACATTAATAAGTGTGTACTTTGGAATCAATAAAAAGGAATACCTCATTTAACAATAAAACCTTTCTTTTTCATCCTTACTGAGACTATTTTAGTTTTGCTCTTCTTAAAGAATAATTTAAAAGAACACTATTTCACAGGCTGATATTCTTTTAATGTGAAAGCCACATCAGTCCAACTCATATTCATTCACATAGTTCTTCCTATCATTAGAATGTAATAGAAAATTATAAGGGATATAAGCTAAAAATCCAAAAGAAAGAGTCAATAACTTTAGTAAAGCAATCAAAAACTTTAATGACTATAAAAGTCTTAGGACTCAAGTAATTTCAACAAGGTTGGCTTGCTTTTACAAGTTTCCCTACATGTTTCATACCAGAAGTTGCCAGTAATTTTAAAAGGTGAGGGAAGTCTCCTCTTTTGTAAGAATCCATGAAATACTTTAAAAGGACACCCTAAAAGAAGGGTTTGTGCAAAATATTGTGATTGGTACATTTACAACTGGTACAACTGGGAATCTTTTTAACACTCAAGCAAGAAACAGAAGTTAAAAGAGCAATTGTGCTATTAGTAGAGCTTGATGTTTCTATGATATGACATTAAATCTGATAAACTCAACTGCTTTCCATTAACTGATATGAGTATCATTCTTGTTCTGAATGTGCCTATGGAGCTTAAAACTGTAAGAATTACATATTGCATTTTAATGAACAAGCAAATCACCTCAGAAAGACATTCCAAGGTCGCTTGGATTCAGAGCCCAGGCTGCCCCAGGCGACTTACTCTCTAAGGCCTGAGAACCCAAAGTTATGTGTTCCTCCTCCTTTTATTTTGCATTTTAGGATGAGGGGAACTGGATAAACAGCCAGCCCTCAGTCGCCATCCAGGCCCCACCAGTACAAAGAGGCTTTGTGATTGACAAGAGCACATAAAAAAGGGAGGAGACCCACTTTTTTCTTCCTCTAGAGAAGACTATGGGTGAAATTGTAGAACTTAAAAGCTTCTCCCCTTTCGACCAGCTCACCTTGCAGGTAAACACCTTCCTGGTTCAGTGACTCAATCACACATTAGAGACAGAATCTGTGCTGAAAACTGATCACGGTGGAAAAATATTCTTTTACTGTGACTTTCAGCTCAGTGCGGCTGTAGCCTACTTCCTCCCCCAGGAAGCCCTGCCACTAAACCTGTGCAGCATGAAAAATAAGCCTTCGAGAGCAGAGATTTTATTTGACATTTTAAGGATACAGATTGCAATAAATCCAAATACTTCCAATTTTTGTTATGACTTGTTAAAAAATGTTTAGAATAGACCATGAAAGGAAAAAAAGAGGATGATATATGATATAAATATTAATATACTTCTCTATTACACCCTTCCATTCAATTCAATAATTTTCTATGGCAAGGACAACAATTTTGAAACATCTCCCTCAAAATAAATAGAAGTTACAGCAAAATTCTTCAAAATATAATCAATATCAATATATAATCAAATATAATCTATGAATTACATATTCAAAATATAATCAAGTCACGAACTATTAATTTATTTTGCCAAAGACTGTATAATTTAATTTTCATTTAAACTAAATTGGAATGTATCAGCAATGAACTTTCTAGTATTGAAAGAATATCCTCATGATCAGTCTTTAAATGGCAATCCATGACTTTTCATTTTGATAAGCAAGAATGTGTCAGACTTATACTTGAGAATATTTTCACTGAACACCTGTTTCATATATATAAATTTACCTCATCCTTCATCTTGTTTTCCTCCAGTTAGTAAGTACTTTTGATATTAGACCATATCTGCATATATTTCTGAAATCAGTCTTCGTTGGCAAGCCTATAAAACTCTTTTTTAAACTGCACTTTTCGAATCCTCCTACTAAGTAAAAAGTTTAACATCCTAACTCAGCAATATAAAAAAAAAAAACAAATTTCAGCACAATGTTGTATTAGCAAGCTTAGGTATACTTGCGACTTTTACGGTAGCTTCCTCTTTCGTTTTCTTTCTAATTCCAACGTGTAGTGTCTCTTACTAAGAGCATGCACATTCTAAACTGCAGTTCTGACCATTCTGGAAAGAGAGCTGACAAGCCCTAGGGCACCTGCATGTTTTTCATTCTGTCATTCTCCAAAGGAACACTCCTTCAAATAAACCTAAGAATAAGGTCAGTTTTCTGATGGTTTCTTTCAATGTATGCCTGGGTGCCCAGGAAAACCAGCAGCATCCCTGAGATGCAGCAATCAGAAGGATATCTCATGGTGATAACACAAGAAACACCATGCCCCTGTGCAACAAAGATTTGTTCCAGATCACATTTTTTACAGCATGTTAACAGATACAATTTATGTAACATACAACTCACTATTTAAAGTGTAACAGTCAGTGATTTTGATGCTCCCAGCCTAGTGTACCCATCACCATAATTACTTTTAGAACATTTTCATTACCATTAAGAAAACACTCATTTGTAGTTATTTCCCTACAAGTCCCCTAGTCATAAGCAATGTAAATCTACTTTCTCTCTCTATGGATTTGCCTATTCTGGACATACCATATAAATAGACTCAGACACTATGTGATCTACACAGCTCAGACTTAAATGTAATAAAAACAGCTAACATTTACTGAGTATGTATAATATGACAGTCATTTAATTCTTAGAATAATCTCATAAGGTAAGCACTATCGCTATTCCCACTTCAAGATAAGAAAGCTGACACACAGAGAGGCTAAGCAGCTTTGCCAAGATCACAAAACAAGTTAGATGAAGTGAAGATTTGAACATAAAGCAGTCTGGCTCCACAGCTCATGCTCTCAACCAACTCTGCCACACTATCGTGCCTCTTACTTACCTCTAAGAGAACTCTCAGGGTAGAAGACAACAGAAACAAAAAGTCAGGCTTGAAAAAAAGTAGTGAATTACTGCATTCCTCATAACCAATAAATTAAGAAGTTAACTGCTTCAAATTTGTACATCCATATCAAGAAAGTCTAAGAACTGTGATTGTAGTAATTCTTCTTAAACAAGAAGATAGCACACAGAAGAGGATTCCCAGAACTCTGAAAGAATAGATACTTGGAATCATTATTTTAGTCATGTTCAGCTTATTAAGAGTTACCACCAGTTTCTTTTAGTGAAGAACTGAAGACTGCGATCAGAATCCTTTCTACTGCTTCTCATAATTTGTTGTGTGCACCTGGACAAGTGGATGTGAGTATAAGTGTGTGTAATTCAAGGGAAGGCTTGCTGCTTAGACTAATCACAGAAAGTTCTTAGTCTTTTCTAATGCAGATATGCCAAGAAAAGGTATTTCATCATCCAGCAACTGAGAAGATGGAGAGAGAATATAAAAATATCTATGTGGAAGGAGAGGGGAAACAAGTAAAGGAGGGGGAGGAAAAGGAGTAAGGAAGGAAGAGGAAGAGGAAGACTGAGGGAAGGCAGGTAGGTGGAGAGGCGAGAAAGACTGACAAAGACATAGCAAATGATCAGACACATGAAAAAATGTTCATCATCATTAGCCCTCAGGGAGATTCAAATTAAAACCACATTGAGATATCACCTTACACCAGTTAGAATGGCCAAAATTAACAAAACAGGAAACAACATGTGTTGGAGAGGATGTGGAGAAAGGGGGAACCCTCTTACACTGTTGGTGGGAATGCAAGTTGGTGCAGCCTCTTTGGAGAACAGTGTGGAGATTCCTCAAGAAATTAAAAATAGAGCTTCCCTATGACCCTGCAATTGCACTCCTGGGTATTTACCCCAAAGACACAGATGTCGTGAAAAGAAGGGCCATCTGTACCCCAATGTTTATAGCAGCAATGGCCACAGTCGCCAAACTATGGAAAGAACCAAGGTGCCCTTCAACGGATGAATGGGTAAGGAAGATGTGGTCCATATATACTATGGAGTATTATGCCTCCATCAGAAAGGATGAATACCCAACTTTTGTAGCAACATGGACGGGACTGGAAGAGATTATGCTGAGTGAAATAAGTCAAGCAGAGAGAGTCAATTATCATATGGTTTCACTTATTTGTGGAGCATAACAAATAGCATGGAGGACAAGGGGCATTAGAGAGGAGTAGGGAATTTGGGTAAATTGGAAGGGGAGGTGAACCATGAGAGACTATGGACTCTGAAAAACAGTCTGAGGGGTTTGAAGTGGCGGGAGGGTGGGAGGTAGGGGTACCAGGTGGTGGGTATTATAGAGGGCACGGCTTGCATGGAGCACTGGGTGTGGTGAAAAAATAATGAATAATGTTTTTCTGAAAATAAATAAATTGGGAAAAAAATTAAAAAAAAAAAAAAAGACATAGCCAATGGCTGTAAGGATATACAAAAAGGTGGTAGTTATTCTCTGAAAGATGTTGTTTGGTGGCATTTTTCTACAATGAGCAAAATATATACAAAAAGTCAATATAATCTTCATTTGAGGCTATTTGCCCTTTCTAATGTGTTTTACAACATTCTGGCTATTTTTCTAATTCATAAGGCATTTGAGACCTATCTCATTATAGAGTAAGTTTAATCATTCTTCTATATTCATCTTAATTCCAAAATTTAAAAATCTCTCTAGGCATCATATCATAACTCAACCAAATAAAGCCAAAAGATAATTCTTAGAAGTATCTTCAAGTACTTCTTTATCACCTCTTCACAGCTAAATAGCTTCAGTCTTCTGTAGCTATCACTTATATTTTATATTCAATTTTGAATAATTTTAATCCCATACTTTCAAAACCATTATATTTATGTAAATCTCAAGCCTGAATGGGATAGACTAAGTTATAATTATGACTATGGTGTATAGGTGTGTAAGTCTGCACAGCTGGAATACCTGGTTTTGGCTAATACAATAGATTTTCTATTGTAAACAGTATAGTGGTACTTGGGTTAAGAATGAACAGTAAATCTATTCAAAGGAGTTTTTAATTTCAGACTTCATTTAAAAGACTCCTATTAAAAGACTTTATTTTATTTAAGGGAAGCTTACATGGAGACAGTAGTTGGCCTATACCTTGGGGTAGCAAGGAGGTCTACAGGCCAGTTTTTGTAATGGACACCTGAAATATGAATGTGTTACATTAGAAAGTTGAAAAGCCCTTCCCAGCTGTCTTAGCTCAAGCTATTATAACAATATGCCAGACACTGGATGGCTTATAAATGACAGAAATCTATTTCTCACAGCTCCAGAAGCTAGGAAGTCCAAGACCAAGATGCCAGCCAATTCGGTGTCTGACATTGCCCATTTCCTCATGCACAGCCAACTTCTCACTGGAACTTTATATAGCAGAAGGAGCACAGGAGCTTTCTTGAACCCCTTTTATACAAGAAGATGATATACCAGAAAATTCTGGGAAAATACTGCCTTTTAGCTACACTGAAGATAAACAAAAATGAACGTAGATCCTTTCAATACAAATGGCCACTCTAGCCAACGTTAACTTAGGCCTCCTCTTACCCCACTGCTTCTAGCAATTGCTTCCTCTTTCTTATTACTCCTCTTCTCTACCATTCCCACCTCTACAGGAAAAAGATGAAACAGTCAACTGTGAGAAAACGGGGTCAAGTGCACGGTAGCTGTTTGAAAATGACCAAAAAAGTGCTACAGATGCTTTCAGGAGTCACCTGTGGCTTTATTTCGTCAAGTTATGATAGAATATGATGCAGTATGATGCCTAAAGACATTTGGAACTTGGAGGGAAAAGGATGCCCTGTTTGGTTCCATTCTTTTTTTTTTTTTTTTTTAAGTTTTTATTTTAATTCCAGTTAGTTAACATACAGTGTTACATTACTTTTAGGTGTACATACAGTGATTCAACAATTCCATACACCACCAGGTGTTTATCACAAGTGTACTCCTTAATGCCCATAACCTTGTTTCATTCCATTCTTTACCCATTTTAACCATTTAACCTCTTTAAATTTTTTTTTCTTTTTCATTTTTTTTTTCAGTATTTTTTTTCCCAATTTATTTATTTTCAGAAAAACAGTATTCATTATTTTTTCACCACACCCAGTGCTCCATGCAAGCTGTGCCCTCTATAATACCCACCACCTGGTACCCCAACCTCCCACCCCCCCCGCCACTTCAAACCCCTCAGACTGTTTTTCAGAGTCCATAGTCTCTCATGGTTCATCTCCCCTTCCAATTTACCCAAAAGCACATACCCTCCCCAATGTCCATAACCTTCCCCCCTTCTCCCAACCCCCCTCCCCCCAGCAACCCACAGTTTGTTTCGTGAGATTAAGAGTCACTTATGGTTTGTCTCCCTCCCTATCCCATCTTGTTTCATGGATTCTTCTCCTACCCACTTAAGCCCCCATGTTGCATCACCACTCCCTCATATCAGGGAGATCATATGATAGTTGTCTTTCTCCGCTTGACTTATTTCGCTAAGCATGATACGCTCTAGTTCCATCCATGTTGTCGCAAATGGCAAGATTTCGTTTCTTTTGATGGCTGCATAGTATTCCATTGTGTATATATACCACATCTTCTTGATCCATTCATCTGTTGATGGACATCTAGGTTCTTTCCATAGTTTGGCTATTGTGGACATTGCTGCTATAAACATTCGGGTGCACGTGCCCCTTTGGATCACTACGTTTGTATCTTTAGGGTAAATACCCAGTAGTGCAATTGCTGGGTCATAGGGCAGTTCTATTTTCAACATTTTGAGGAATCTCCATGCTGTTTTCCAGAGTGGTTGCACCAGCTTGCATTCCCACCAACAGTGTAGGAGGGTTCCCCTTTCTCCGCATCCTCGCCAGCATCTGTCATTTCCTGACTTGTTGATTTTAGCCATTCTGACTGGTGTGAGGTGATATCTCATTGTGGTTTTGATTTGTATTTCCCTGATGCCGAGTGATATGGAGCACTTTTTCATGTGTCTGTTGGCCATCTGGATGTTAACCTCTTTAAATTTTTTTTTTAAGCCAATTTTGAATGGATGGATTAGCAAGTTGTTGAGAGAAAGGCTGGCAACAGAAAGACACAGCCAAATCTTGCTGCTCTGGGAATTTGGGGCCAATACACTTCCTTCCTCCTCACTTTCCTCTCTACCCACCTACTCCCAACCCCCACAGTGCCCATCCACACTACACTTCCAAAACCCCTTCTTCTCCAGCCCCACTTAACTGTGCTGCCCCAACACCCCTCCAGTCAGGTGGCATCAGAATAGGGAACAGGAAGAAGAAAGAAAAAGGAAGACAAATGAACAGAAAGCCCCAGGTTAAACCATAATCCCAGTCTCTTGCAGATTAGCCTGATTTTGTTTCTTTTGAGTCTTAAACCAACTCCTCACAGAGCACAGGCCCAAGACGGGGCTCCATCTCATGACCCTGAGATCACGACCTGAGCCAAAACAAAGAGTTGGACACTTAACCAACTGAACCACCCAGGCGCCCCTGTTTCATTTTGTTTTTAACCACTCTCTTCCTCAGAGTCTAATTCTGTTCTTCCGTCCCCTCACAATCCAGTCTCCTATGCTCTGAGCTCTTTCTCCAACAGGGGACGCTGTGGAGTAGCTCAAGAACTGGATAAATCCCAAGCCTTCTGCTTTAGCTCTAACATATTAGAAATAAAAATATATTCTCATAAATATCGTTTGTTTCTATAGTACCACTGGCACTATACTCCAAATACATTTTATAGTTTCATTTATATGTTAACTTTAAAGTATTGGTTTGGAAACATAAATATCTTTTAAAAACATATTTTCCTGAGGGGTATCTGTTCTAAATTCTCATTGCCACAGGGATACTTTTATGGATGAAAACTTTAAAAACCAACCAGAGAAATAATTTACCGAAGCCACAGAATTAGTAAGTGGTAGAGCCAAAACCTAAAGAGAGGTTTGTTTGAACGTGAGGAACTGAAGACTATACAATTTCTATTACACCATAGAACTTCCAAAATCACATCTACGTGTTTCATTAAGTACATGAAAATTCTGAAAAGCTAAAAATTTTACTCCTAATCATTAGATACTTTAAACTCAGCATCATTTATTCAAAACATTTATGGGATACTCTCTTACCCAAACACCTCCAGCAATAATCACCAATGCTAATAAACTATTACTGACATCATCAGGAAAAAAAAAATGTATCTACATTATTTCAAGAATTCACTACTAATGTTAGAGATTTATTGTATCATTTCTCTTACTTATATTTAATTTGATGAGACTTCTGTTACGGTAACAGATTCTTATACCCAGGAGCAATTTCTTGTTGCTCAAAAATGAAATGCTTTATTGAAAAATGCTTTGTTAAAATCTTCTGTGAATTGCTGTTTCCAAAACAAAAACATTTTCATTTCTCCTAACTGCTTAAGAAGAATTACTTATAAGAATTATTCTTCTTTCAATAAAATAAATACAACTGTAGAACTTGGAACAAATGACTTCTTGTTCATGACATAGCTATTACTACAATTAAATTCTAGCTACATTGTATCTTACAGGTTCAATAAAAAATAAATGCAAATAC
Source organism: Neogale vison (assembly GCF_020171115.1). Classification (NCBI taxonomy): domain Eukaryota; kingdom Metazoa; phylum Chordata; class Mammalia; order Carnivora; family Mustelidae; genus Neogale; species Neogale vison. The sequence continues at coordinate 137,101,324 of NC_058097.1, forward strand.
AACTAAATGGTGCCAACTTGATTCGGTGAACAGTGCTAACAGAAGTTAAAATTGTTTTAGGTCAGAAGTGTACTTCACGTTCTTAGTTTAAAAAAAGAAAAAAGGATAAACATAAGTAAGGTTTATTCTTTATTTTAACTGCAAAACTGCCATTTTCATTCACAGAGACCCCAATATCCAGGGGACCCTTAGAACTAGAATAAACCAACTGGCATGTTAATGGTGTAAACTCATCACTGATTGGTAACATGTGGATGTCATCACTTCCTGAACTTCAACATCAGTAAAAGAAAACAAAACATTTACATTTAGGAAAACACCCAAAAATGCCGTTTTTAGTCTTGAAAATAAAACTGCAAAGACAACTGACCACTTCTACTGTGATTGTGCACCTTAAGTCCATAAGAAGTTGCATTTTGAGTTGATAACATTTCTCTTCACTTTCTACTAAAAACAATAAACATTTAAATATAAAATGTCTGAGCAATTTCTTTATTTGAGGCACAGTGTATCAAAGGCTGACAGGCTAAAGTGAAAAGGGATTTGCTACAACTTCCATCAGCAGAGGGAGTACATTCACCACATGGGCAGATTAATTTTCTTCCCCCCCCAAAAAAGAAAGATTACAGTCATTTGACTTGACAATAAGCTCTGCATTGCTGGAGAAAGTGATTTACAAAATTTTAAACCTGTTTCCTCACCTTTTCAGCTTGCTTTGAGGAAAGCAACAATCCTAATGATCTCAACCTTTATCTTTGCATAGGACAGATTGTGCATTCTTGATAAATTCACTAGCTTAGTTGCCAATTATGAAAGTACATTCAGCTACATATATCTTCTGAGGAATGTTGGTTTCCCAAGCCCATACCAATTTTTATTAACAAGTTAATTAACCTTTTTTTTTATTATTTTTTTTTAAGATTTTATTTATTTATTTAACAGGCAGAGATCACAAGTAGGTGGAGAGGCAGGCAGAGAGAGAGAGGGGAGAGGAAGCAGACTTCCTGCTGAGCAGAGGGCCCGATGCGGGGCTCGATCCCAGGACCCTGGGACCACGACCCAAGCCAAAGGCAGAGGCTTTAACCCACTGAGCCACCCAGGCGCCCCGTTAATTAACCTTTTAAGAATGACAATTAATTTAGGAAGCCAGAGGCCTAAGATTTTTTTTAACTACCTCTTCTATTAATGTATCAGTCCTCTTCCACTTTAACTGTATGTTCAAAGCTTTCAAACAGAACTTCAATTCTCTCCTAATCCTCTAACATGCTCTCGCTCAGACAAATACGTATTTAACAATCTAGCTATCTATGTTGACATTTTGGACTACATTTTAGACCATTTCTCTTCTCTTTCCTAATTCCCCAACTTGTTAGTTCTCCGGCTTGTATAACCTTCTCTGACTCAAACCTTCCCATAGTCTAGTCTTTCTTGCCTAAAAAAATAATAAACTAAGAAGGAATCCAAAGGAAAACCTACTCCTGTAACAACTTGCCCTTTCTCCTCTCAAATGAGATTATACTCATTCTGCTTCCTCAGCTCACATTTTTTTGCATTTATTAAATAAAATTTTCCCAACTTTATAAAAAAAAACTGACAGATTTAATTGTTTATATTTAAAATGAACATCATGTCACATTTCTCAATCTAGTAACCAATTCAACAACAAGAATTTCTCTAGCTGGTTACCACTAACCTCCAGGTTGCTAGACCAAATGAACATTTTTAGCCCTTACCTTAATGAATATACTTACAGCATTAACACTAAAGATAATGCCCTCATTCTCGAAGTTTTCCATTTTAATTAACTTGCTTTCCTAGTTTACAGATAATAATCGTTACTCATAACTCCACTTCTGCTAAAGTAGTAATAACTGAGCTAGGTAATCATCTGTGTTAGCTCAGTGTTTTTTTTTCACACTGCTGTTGTTACTCTTAGTGGTTCATAGCAGCTTTTTAAATAGATAAATTAGAATAAAAAATCTCCAAATTGTATTCCATGTGATAAGTTTAAGTATTATTCTGGAAAATTTATGTATGTGTGTATTCACAATATAAAATGTAGTTTATTTAGGATCATATTCAAAAAGTTTGAAAGACGCTGTGTCTAATTTAATCATCCAACCTCTGAGGTCCATATAATAATTTATATTTTTTAGGAAAGAAAAAACTGAGCATACAGAAGTTGTACATAATTTGTCTGTACTCAACCAACCAGTGTGACAATCAAGCATAGCCTCTATCGCCTACTCAAATAACCACGTGATATTTATATCTCTTAATGTGAGTATCTTAAATGCACTTCAATCTCAGTATTTGCAAAACCTGTACTCAATTTCCACACATTTTCTAATTTTCTAATTTATTAATTTCCAGTGTTTCTCTCTTCTTCATCCAAGCATCAATCCTCATATATCAGGGGCCTGAGTGGCTCAATCGTTAAGCATCTTGCCTTTGGCTCAGGTCATGATCTCAAGGTCCTGGGATCCAGCCCCACATCAGGCTCCCTGCTCCCACTCCCCTCTCCCACTCCCTGGCCCCCGCTCATATTTCCTCTCTTGCTGTGTCTCTCCATCAAATAAATAAAATCTTTAAAAAAAAAAAAAAAGTCCTCATATCTCAGATAGATCCACGCTTCACTACGTCATTATCATAATAACCTTCAGTCACATCCCCACCATTTCCTTCCAGGATAACTGCAACAGTATCCTCCCATTACCTGCCATTATATCCCCTCCAAATCCCCAATTCACTCTCTGCTTTGCTGGAAGAAATCTCTTCAAAATACAAATTCCATTATTCAGGGAAAATTCTCCTAATCCTGAAGTAAAACTTTTAAAGTTCAAATGCCATATCTAATTTTCTAGACTGGATCTTTCTGTAATTGTAGGCGATACTTTAAAAAATAGAACCTAAGGGCTTTTGTTAAAAAATCAATAATGGTCAAAAGACCCAGATCGAAAGTTCTTTACTCGCTGCTAAAGTTATTTCAAAGATACTAAGTTACATTTACATTAAGAAATTCAAGGACAGGGGCGCCCAAGGTGGCTCAGTGGGTTAAGCCTCTGCCTTTGGCGGGTCATGATCTCGGGCTGGGATCAAGCCCCGCACTGGGCTCTCTGCTTAGCGGGGAGCCTGCTTCCCTCTCTCTCTCTCTCTCTCTCTGCCTGCTTGTGATCTCTCTCTCTGTGTCAAATAAATAAATAAAATCTTTAAAAAATATAAAAATAAAAAGAAATTCAAATACTATCACAAATGTCTTTCACACAAAAAAATGCAGACAGCCTATAAATAGTGTCATTTCATTTTCTTGAAAACAAAATATATCCATTATCTTGGAACTAATGAAACAGTTTATTATTCCTACCTTCACAGAGAGTCAACTAGGACTCATCAATGGCAGGCATTAACAGTGTTCTAAATAATGTTTTAAACACAACAACAATCAACTTTAATTTGCACTGGATTCTAAATAAAAATGCCATGTTTTTCAATGTTTACAGCAGTTAAGATATGTCTCCTTGTGAATCAGTCATAGAGTCCACAGATTATTTGCTATGACAACAAGCCTGAGCCTTTCGATCTACGTGTTTAAACAAACTGTTGGATTTGTTGCTGCCTTTGCAAAGGCAGGTGGAAAGAATTTCTAGCTAGGTATTCAACAGAATGGGATCAAAGTTGTCATGATATGCTTTATGATACTGTCTATTTGAAATTAAGTTATTAATAAAAAGTGAAGCTGAATTATTTCATTTTCCTAAACTATGTGTTCTCCATCCACAGATACCTAATGTTGAAAATAAAACCAATAAATAAATAGTTTAAAGTGTAGCATGTTTCATTGTTTTTTGTGAGCAGGATTATGTGTAGTAGTTTTGACATGCTGTTTGTGTTGTTGTTGATTCTTTCCTTTGCTTTTCAGTTAAAACAAAACAAAACAAAAAAAGCTAAAGGTTCAAAAGAAACTAATTTCTTCTCTCCATATGACTGTTAGAAAGATCCTAGTCAAGCCTGAATCAACAACTATAATAAATCCTTGACTTAAAAATACAGGCTGCTTTACCCGTAAGTACACATTTGGAAGTTTAAAAAAAGGGGGGGGGGGACTTTAAAGGTATGCATGAGAAAAAATATTCTACCAAACTGTCAACCATGACTTTTCCGTCGTTGTGGCAGACATGTTCTAAGACAAAGTTTTGACAACATACAAAATAACAACATGATTGAACAATGGAAGCACGATCATTAAGAAGAATGCCCACTGGGGGGTTGTACAGAAAGACTTCTTTCAAACTATCTTCAAACCATTGTACCCCAGTTCCTAACAGAATCCACAGCACATGCTTGTATCGAAAGAAACCTAGATGGATGGATGGCCAGCTTGCTAAGACCTAGAACTCTCCTCAGGTATTACCCTTCCTCAACCCAAGCCTCTGAAGTTTTCCCACGATTGTATCTGAATATAAGCCTTATTTCTGGTGTCCAGATTGAAAATCAAGATCACTATGTATGAGAAAACACACATAGTAAGAAAACTGTACCTATTAAAAAAATAACAAAAGAACTACTCAAAAGTAAGAGTTTTTATTACACATTTTGATAGTCATTCTTTTAATACTAAGAATACTGCATTACTTTTAAAGTAAATTCATACTATAATCATCATATCCTATATGTCACTTCTAGAAAATAATGCTATGGACTTACTACTTCAAGTGCCTTTTCTAAATAAATAAAATTGACACATTTTCTCTCTATTTGAAAGGGGGTCTCATTTCTCTTTTTCCCAATTGTAGGTTAGGATAAAAACACAAGTTCATTAATTTCTAAAATCAAATGTTTCCCTTATCCTCTCCTCTCAAAGGAAATTACCATAATGGAAACCTAGGGACAATATCATTTGATATTTATTTATCTAATTTTAAGCAATTAGAATTAAAATTGTTAATAAATGGAAAAAATGTGACCTCAAGTATTTGTATATAAAACCAAGTTTTAAGGATAAAATATTTTAATGCAATTAGACTTGCTAACTGCTATGTACAATACTGTTTGTTCATTCCACACACACGCCGGGGTTCAAACATGTAACACTGTTTTGTTTGATTGTAGTACTTTATAAATGGTTTTATTTTACCATTTGCCAAACCTCTTTTGTTGAGTTATTCAAACTAATTTCTGCCAAGAACACTAGGAATTTGGTGATAGTGCTTCTTTTAGGAGAAAACAACCCCTTTCCTCAGAAAACTGAAAATGTTTGTTTTGGCACTAAAACCTTGTATTGAGCCTTCTGGAAAGTATTTTAAATTGTTGTTTTTAACCTAGACTTTGTGACTGAAACAGGAAAAGGTTTCATAGCTCTACACCAAAATACATATTTATAGGGCTGATTTTCTTCCTACACCAAAAATACTACGTTGATGGCAGCAGTTTTCAAAGTATGATTTCTGAGGACCAAGCTAAAACTTGGGCATTATCACTATATTCAACAAACAATTTGTTTTTTAAAACCTCAAAAACTGATGACTAAGAAATGCTAACTGTTGATCAAATACACTGTCTTTACGTGTCATATTGGAAGGATTGCTGCATTTAACTATCTTCTTTTAGGAATTTTCACTAAAAGAAAATTTACTTGATATTGTATTTTCCTCCTGTGCTTGTCAACAGAGACAGGTTTCTAAATTTTTCCCTTTTTAATATTTTCCCCAGTAGATCTGCTTTACCTTCAGACTAGACAGACATAAAGATCAAATCATGTGAACTTTGTACAATACTTTTCTAATAATGTATCTGAATACAATACACAATTTTTGGAAACCGATGAAATGATGTCCCTAACTCCCCTACCTCACCCCTATATTATTAAAATATAAGAAAGAGACTATATGGTAGCTCAAACTATTTCACAAAGACTGTCAGTGAGCTGCAGTGATTTTTCAGTCACTAATAATTGACAAAAAATATTATGCACCCACCACCAATCTTTTGAAAATCTCCCTACCTTGAAGTCTGATCTATTTTTCCCTTTAATGGCCTGGCTGTCCCTTTACAAGAATAACAGCAGCAACATCACTTTAAATGTACATATAAATTTTTTTATAAAGTCATAGTAAGTTAAAATCCTATCATTGTGTTTATCAAATATTTATTAGGATGTTCTGGCAGGAATCAGTTGTTTTAAAATTCTGGTATGGTTGAATTGTCTGATTCAGGTAAAAAAGAAAAAAAAAATGAAGATATGTACCAAATACATCTTATTAAAATCTGTAACTGCTTTTGTCAATCCAGTACAAATTTTAATTTTAAAAGTTTGATCCTTCCTGCTATTCCTGAACCCTCCCTATTCCAAAAATAAATAAATAAATAAATAAATAAAATCAAGAAAAAGTCTATTCAAATTACTGTAATAAGAGTGAAATAAATGGGAATTACTGGTATCACAAATGTTATGAAGGCGTGGAATCTTCCCAATCCAAAATCCCCTTTCTGTACTGCTATGGTTATAGAACAGTGATATCCTTTTCATTGGCCTTGAAATCTTGAGCCATCCTAAGACTCCTCCATGGGCCTCACCGTTTCAGGTCAATGGGAAATACAATTCTGACATGATGGACTCATTTAATATTTTAAAGATGATGACTGATGTGCTAGATTACCTCTGTAGAAGATTTATATTAAATCCTACCAACATTTTTTTCTTAATTTAAAATGTTGACTGTTTTATAAGGAGAGTGAAAAACACCTGAACTCGGGTCCACAAAAAAAACAAAAATCCACTTGTCAGGTTTTGAGACCATTTATATACTCAGCTTTCCCAGACAAACCTATTAATAATATGGAAAAAGGGAAAACAAATCTTCTTTCCTTCTCTTCTATTCTACTAGGAAGCAACGGTTTATCTCTAAACACTCTAAGGAGAAAACACAAGAAGAAAAACGAAATCTCATGCCACTTGTGAGAAATAATTATCTAGGGAATAACTTTAGCTACATGGATGATTAAAAACTACAAAGGAACACTATTTTTTCTATGAAAATAAATAGGTATAACAGGACATACCTGAAAAAGAACATGTACATGGCAGCTGTGATGCAGAACAAAAGGACCTACAACAAGGAGAAAATATATTACTTGCAAAAGAACACTGATATCATTTGTGTGTCTTTCTGTTCCAATTTTCACCTCAGTATAGTTACCATACAATGTTATACTAGTTTCAAGGGCATAAGATAATGATTCCCCAATTCCATACATCCCCCAGCACTCATCAATACACCTGTGCTCTTTAAGCTGCACCCCCCCCCACCTTCCCTCTGCTAAACAGCAGTTTGTTCTCTACAATTAAGAAGAATCTATTTCTTGGTTTGTCTCTCCTCTTTTTGTTCCCTTTACTTGTTTTGTTTCTTAAATCCCACACATGAGTGAAATTACAGGGTGTTTGTCTTTCTCTGACTGACTTATTTCGCTCAGCATAAATGGACTCTCTAGCCCCATCCATGTTTCATCATTTGTGTCTTATAAAAGCAAAATACCCACTTAAATCTTGTACCTGAAACAATTTAAAGATGTGTAAAAATAATCATACATGTATTACATTCTCTACCTTTCAAATAAACCATATTAAGGCAATAAAGAGCCTGTACACACACATATAATAATTATATACATTATATATTATACAATATGAATATATATTATGATATGTATGTATGTATATATACTGGGTAGAAGGGTAACATGGTTCAAAAAGGAACCACCATTTTTTAAAAATCATCTCTCAAAATGCCAAGAAAAAGCAAGTCACTTAAGAACAAAGAAAATAGCTCTTCTATAACGAAGTCGGCAAATAAATCATAAACATATTAACTGTTAATACCCAGATGACCAGATTTTTTTTAATGTAAAATACAGTTCAGTTGTCAACCAATTCTAATCAATGAGAAAAACTCCTGAAAATATAATTAATCATCCTTTCTGGGATATGGACTAGCTATTAAAAATTCCTCTAGGGGCGCTTGGTGGCTCAGTGGGTTAAAGCCTCTGCCTTTGGCTCCAGACATGATCCCAGGATCCTGGGACTGAGCCCTCCATCGGGTCCTCTGCTTGGCGGGAAGCCTCCTTCCTCCTCTCTCTCTCTCTCTCTCTCTGCCTGCCTCTCTGCCTACTTGTGATCTCTGTCAAATAAATAAATGAAATCTTAAAAAAAAACAACAACCCTCTAAAAACAGGCGTCTGAACACAGTAAACCTAAGTTTAAAAGCTCTCCTCAAATATGTAACACTAAACACAACCAAATAAGGTATACATGGAGGGATGCCTGGGTGGCTCAGTCAGTTAAGCATCTGACTTGATTTTGGCCCAAGTCATGATCTCAGGGTTGTAAGATCAAGCCCTGCGTCCAGCTCCACACTGGGTATGGAGCCCACCTAAGAATCTCCCTCTCCCTCTGCCCCTTTCTCCCTACTCTTTCTCTCTCTAATGAAAAAAAAGTATATATGGAAAGAATCCAGAATCAAAGTCCTGACCAAAGCTTAGTTGTGCCAATAAAGTGGATCTCCATAAGTTGTTGTAAATCACTGAAAAGCAAGTTGTAAAATGTGTTTTTATGTTAACAACAGTGTAGGCTCAACATGACTGTCAATGGCCCCACATCATAGACAAATGACAAATGAACAATCTTTAACTGTTAAAAGCTGACCACAAAGTACACCAAAAATGAATATAGTGTAAAACAGTGTTTTGCTACTTCCAACACAAATAATTTCTAGTCAACTTAAGGAAAGTCTAATAGTTTTGCTATTACAAATTAAGCTTGAAAGGTTTTCCGCCTTGACTTAGGATAAGCACTACAAACATAAGCTGAATGGCTTAAAAATCTACAAACCAAAGGAAAATAAGTATCAATTACTACAAAACAAATATTTTATTATTTATTACATATAAAATACATAAAATCTTTTTCTATATGTAAAGTATATAAAATCTTTCTAATAAACACAGACACATAATCTTCTGTTCTCCTCACTCCTTCTTTCCCTCTCTCCTTTACATTAACTACCCTATCAATAATGTATAAGGTTCATATCACTGCTTTTGACAACATAACTTAAAGCATATGGATTAACTTTCAGCTACTGATTAACCAATTAAAAATTAAAGTCCAAGTGAGTTTGTTTACTGGTTATAATTTGCCAGCCAATGACCCAGACTATGAACCTCAACTTGTATCTAGCATTCTTTACCCTTTGGACAAAGCCACCCTTCCTAATATTCAATGTTTCATTCCTTCCCTGACCTAGTCATTTTCCCCTTTGCAGACCTACTCACAAACCTCTCTAGAAGTGTCCCACAAATACTTCCCACACCCTCTAACTTCTCCAAGGAAAACTTCCTTAGTCTCTTTCCCTCAAAATGTTGCTATGCTCTATCCTCACATGCTAAATCTACTGATGCTCATGTTAAACTAACATTTATCTCTGCAAATAATTCATCTGAAACTGGGCAAGAGTACAATGTTTAAGATCTCAATCTTTGGATTGAGACAGATCTGAGTTTGAATCTAGCTGTAAGTGACTTTCAAAGCCTTATTTAACTTCCCTAAGCCTTGGATCCTTTGTCTGTAAAGTGAGAATTTTATCTCACTTTGAACTGTTGGGAAGATTCAATGAGACAATGACTGTTAGGCATTGAGCAAACTGTTTCAATCTTGTTTTGTTACTTACAGAAGTGATCTGGATACAAAAAACGTCACCTAGACACCTGAGTCTGGAAAGTTTCTAACAAACAAGCAGACCTTTCAAAATCTCTCAAATCCCCAATATTTGGAGTTCGTTTTTTTATACAGTATAGAGCCAAGAGATGAAAATCTGTGCAAGCAGGGAAGGGGAGGAGAATCTAAAGAATACTGATGTACAATTGATCAATTCATTTACCAGATACGTACTGAATGCCTATTGGGTGCTGGGCATAGTTCTAGAACTTACAACAGTACACAAAATGGACAAAATCCTTGCCCTAATGAGAGCTATCTTTTAGTTAGGTATAAGATATTAAAGGAAAAGCTAGTGATAGGAGTTCTGGAGAAAAACAAAGCAGGGTAAGGAAATAAATGCAGGAGAATAGGGGTTGTTGTTTTATATAAAGTGGTCAAGGATGCAGAGACTTGATACAGACACTGAGGAAATGAGAGATGAGCGAGGGGACTGTATCAACAGAACCACTGGAAAGGTCTGATTTTTTATTATGAAAGGTGTTTAGTACTGTCTTAATTAAAGAGGCTAAAGAAGGGGCGCCTGGGTGGCTCAGTGGATTGAAGCCTCTGTCTTCCGCTCGGGTCATGATCCCAGGGTCCTGGGATCGAGCCCCGCATCGGGCTCTCTGCTCAGCAGCGAGCCTGCTTTCTCCTCTCTCTGCCTGCCTCTCTGCCTACTTGTAATCTCTGCCTGTCAAATAAATAAATAAAATATTTAAAAAAAAAAAAGAGGCTAAAGAAAAACTGAAATGTGGGTGATGTAGTATTTCAAATTTTTAATCGATTGTGTTAATTTACTAAATAGCTTGACTTTCAAAAAATGGTTTTCCAAATAAATGCAAATTTGTAATTAAATAAGAAGATGTTTCTGTGCTTCAAATTACAGAATTTTAAAGCTAAAAAGAACTTAGATGAACCTCTATTTCTTCATATCAGGAAACTAATATGCTGAGAAGGCAGGTGATACACCCATGCTTACTAGTTGTATCTTGAATTTCCTTCACTAAACAAATATTGGCCAAATGAGTTCCTCTATAGTTGCTCTATACAGACAATATTTAAATACAGTTTTGATCCTCCAGGAGCTCAAAGGCACTGCTCCACAGTCCAGTTCTATAGCTACTATTCACATGAGGCTAGTTCAATTTTTTAAGAGTTTTACTGATGTAAAACTAACATACTTAAAATATATAATTTTTTAAGTCTTGACATAGGTACATACTATATACCTACCATCATCATCAAGATAACAAACATCCAGCACACCCAAAAAGTTAGTAGCTTATTACCCTCTTCATATCTGTGGAATTTGTAGTGCTGGCACTGCTCTCATTCCCAATTTAGTAGTCTGTATCTTATTTTCTTGACCAGTCTGGTGTAGATATGTTAACTGCACTGATTTTACCAAAGAACAAACTTTCAGTTTCATTAATTTTCTCTATCATTTTTGTGTTCTATTTCATTGATTTCAATTTGATCTTAATTAGTTTCTTTTCTGTTTGGATTTCATTTGCTTTTGTTCTCCTATTTTCTTAAAGACTGAAATTTAGGTCATTGATCTAGATTTTTTTTTTCTTTTAATATAGGTATATAATGCTATTAATACTTTCCTAAGATCTGCTGTACCTGTACCCTGATGATTTTGATAAGTTGGTTGCCCATTTTTATTCATTCAAAATACTTTCTAATTTTGCTTTTGCTTACTTCTGTGATCCACAACTTAGAAGTATGTTATTTAGTTTCCAAACATTTGGGGATTGTAAGTGACTTTTCTGTTGTTACTGACTTATTTGATTCCATTATGGTCAGAAAATACTTTATTTCTATATTTATTTAGAAATATGACCTGATTATTTCTAAATCAGGACTTATTTTGAGTCCCAGAACATATCAGAATATGTTCCATATACTTGGTAAATATCCACGTGTATTTTTTTTTTTTTAAGTCATCTCTACACTCAACATGGGGCTCAAGGTCACAATGCTGAAACCAGGAGTTGCATGCTCTTCAGACTGAGCCCGCCAGGCACCACCCTGCCATGTGCATTTTAAAAGAATGTGCATTCTACTGTTGCTGGGAGAGGTATCTATAAGTAACAATTAGGTCAAGTTGGTTGACAGTGTTGTTCAAATCTTCTGAATCCCCAATTATTTGTCCACTTGTTCAATCAATTACTGAGAGAAGTTATCAAAATATGTCCTGCCATAATTGTGGAGTTGTCTCCACAATCTCTCCCTGTAATTCTCCTTGTAGTTTTCCTTGGGTATTTTGAAGCCTTCTTTTTAGGAAAATAAACATTTAGAATTATGTCCATTTTATCATGATGAAATTAGCTTCTTTATCTCTGATAATATCCTTTGCTCTGAAACCTATTTTGTCTGATAGTAACACCACATTTCTTTTGATACTATTCGTTATCCATTCTTTTAACAGATTGGGCTTCTAAATTACAAGTTCACTGTGTGTAGGCATCTGTTGTTTCTTGCTTTTTTTAAAATCTGATAATCTCCATCTCTTCATTGGCATTGAGTGTTCATATTTAGTATGACTACTGGTAAGTTCAAAATTAAAACTATCATCTTGGTATTTATTTTTCTATTGTTTCTCATTTGTGTCCTTTTTCTGCCTTTTCCAAATTAACTATTTTTTATGATTCTCTTTTCTCTCCTTTGTTGGCTTATTTTAGTGTTTGTTTTAGGATTTACTATATGGAACTTGAAATTGATACAGTCTCCACTGAAGGGATATTATACTACTTAATATATAATATAGACCTTTACGATAGGATACTTCCATTCCTCCTCTTCTGCCATTTGTGCTATTGTTGTCATCTATCATACTGTAACCTATACTATAAAATGACTACATCTTAACATTTTTTCCTTTAAAAACGTAGATCTAAAATAGTTTCTTTTGTTTTGAAAGATTTTTGCAGGGTGTAGATTTTTAGGTTGAGGGATCATTTTATTTCAATAGTTAGCTCAACAAATGTCACTCTAAAATCCCCTTATAATTTGATTTTGATGTGTCTTGCAGTAGTCTTCATGTTTCTTCTACTACAACTTCATTAAATTTCTTGGGCCTGTGAGTTTACAATTTTCACCAAAACTGAAAATTTTTCAGCCAGAATTACATCAAATTTTTTTTTCTTTTCCCCTTTCCTTCTTTAGGAACTCAAATTAATGTACAGCAGGTCCTCTGAAGTTGTCTCACAACTAACATTCTCTTACTTTGTTTAAAAAAAAAATCTCTTTACTTTCTCTGTTTTGAGTTGTTTCTATTGTTATGTCTTCACTAGTATTTTCTTCTGCAATATGTGTCATTAATGCCATTCAGTAAATTTTCCATCTTCCGCATTGTAATTATTATCTCTCGAAGTTTTAGATTTTTTTCCCCCTATTTTCCATGCCTCTAATTTTTTGAAACTATGGAATTCAGTTATAGTAACTCTTTTTAATGTCCTTGCCTATTAACTCTAACAGTCAGTTTGGGTTTGATATTGACATATTTATTGTCTCACTACAGGTCAAATTTTCTTGTTTCTTACTGCATGTCCAGTAATTTTCACTGGAGATTAGACTCTCTGAATTTTACCTTGGTGAGTGCTGGTTATTTTTGTATTCTCATAAATCTTCTTGAGCTTTGTTCTGTGACACAGTTGTTTGGAAACAGTCTGATCATTTAAGGACGTGCTCTTAAGATATTTTCGGATGGAGTAGACTAGTGCTCAATTTAGAGCCAATTACTCCCCATTACTGAGATAAGACCCTTCTGTGTACTTTACCCAATGCCACATGCATCTTCAGGTTTTCCAGTCTGGCTAGTAGAAACAAGACACTCTTCTACCTGCTATCTGAAAGCCTAGCACTCGAGGAAGGACTTTAAATCCTCTCAGGGTGTTCATTCCTTGGCCTGAGGCATTTCCCGCAGGTACAGGCCCTAATCAGTAAGCAGCTAAGCACTTTTCTCTCTAGACTTCTTTTTTTTTTTTCTCTCTAGACTTCTGTTCTGTGAACTCTATCCAGCATAGGCTCCTCTCACTCTCCATTAAGTTTGTTCAACGCAGAAAGTCCTTAACTACCAGAATGCTTCCTCTTTGATTCAACCCTGGAAACTCCCCACGCAGTAAGCTAGCATACTCCTAGGGCTCACTTTATTTGTTTCCCTGCTCTCAGAGACCTCTGCCTTTCAGCGCCTAATGTACAGGACCCTGAACCATTGTTTCGTGTGTTGTGCAAGTTTTGGTTGTTACAGATGAAGGAGTAAGGATTATCCTGACCAACCAGTAACTTACTACATCAAGGACAGAAGCAGAGTGTAGTTAAATTTAAATTATTTACAACTAAATAACATTAAAATTCAGTTCCTCAGGGGGTGCCTGGATGGCTCAGTCATTAAGTGTCTGCCTTCCACTCAGGTCATGATCCCAGGGTCCTGCGATGGAGCCCCGCACCGAGCTACTGCGCATCAGGCTCCCTACTTAGGGAGCCTCCTTCTCCCTCTTCCTCTGCCTACTGTTCCCCCTGCTGTGCTCTCTCCCAAAAAAATATATAAAACCTTTAAAAAATAATAAGATAAAATAAAATTCAGTTCCTCACTCACACTAGTCATATTTCACATAATATAGCCACATGTAGTTGTGGATACTATAATAGAAGAGATACAGAACAGCTCCATAATTGCAAAAAATTCTATTACAACTGTCTGGCTAGTGAATGGTATCTCCACTGTGTACTGTGGTAATGTTATATAGCACTTAAAATATTCTAATTTTGACAGTAAAGCAGATATCTGCATTCATCTATGTTTATACTTTACACTTCTATGTGAAAAGTAACACAAAATTTATAACCATACCACTTAATCTACTCACTTGTAGAAACAATATACAAGTTTATTGTATATAATAATATATAATTATTATAAATAATATATAATTATTATATACAATAATAATTATTGTATAATTATTATTATTAATATAATATATATTACATCTATTGTAAAGCCTAAATGAGATAACACACATAAAGCCTAAAAGAGATACTAGTACATCAAAGGCGCTCGAGAAATAGTAACTATTCACAAGAAGTAATTTCTCTGTAATTCTCTTCCATTTCACAACCACTGCACAACATACCGAAAAAGGATAAGGAATTTTGCAATTATTTTTTTACTTTAATTTTAACATTTTTTAACTCAAAAAGCAATGTAGGGCATGCTACATCATGGATGAACCTCGAACACATTATTTAACAGAAAGAAGCTAGTTAAAAATGACCACATATTGTATGATACCTTTTATATGAATTCCAGGATAGACAAATCTATTTACAGAAAGTAGAGTAATGGATGTCTAGAGCTAGGGAAGTGAGGTATGACAGCAACTGTTTACTAACAGTACAAAGTTTCTTCTAGGGATGACGAAAAGTTTCTAAAATTAGACTATATGGATAGATACAGAACTCTATAAATATACTAAAACTCACATGATTAACACTTTCAAATGGCAAATTTTATAGCATGTAAATCACATGTCAAAAACTATTCAAACTGATTTTTACAAAGTAATGCACATACGAAATAAAAACAAAACTGCAAACTGAATAACAATAATACAGTGAAAAGAAATTTCCCTCTTTTTCCAGATCTCTGATATCCTATCTGTGCATACATTTGTATATAGATACATACCTAATAAAGGCATTGTTTTATACTTCCCTTTCTAATTTTACACACACACACACACACCCATGCATAAATGCTGACTTTTTTTTAAAACAGTCTATGAATAGGTATTTAGAGTGAAAGAACCAAAAAATATTGAATACCAAAATACATTTTGCAAACATGCACTTAGATCTTTTGAGGCAAATTCTTAGATGTGAACTCACTGTATTTAGGTCTAGCTGCATTTTTTATTTTGATTCATTCCCACCATCCATATATGAAAGCACTTATTTCCTTACACTACCTATTTTCCCATACCCAGTTTGTGTTTTATTAAACTATTTATCCTTGCCAATCTGGACGGATGGAAGAAGTGAGAGCTCATATTGTAGCTGCATTTTTCTTTAAGTGAAACTGAGCCTCTGAGATTTATAAACATCTTCGTTCATTTTTTGGTCAGTTGGTTTAATTCTTTTTCATATCCTTTGCCTATTTTTGGATTGTTGATCTGTTAAAAACCATTTTTTAAAGATTTTATTTATTTATTTGACAGAGATCACAAGTAAGCAGAAAAGCAGGTAGAGAGAGAGAAAGAAGCAGGCTCCCTGCTGAGCTGAGAGCCCAATGCGGGGCTCAATCCCAGAACTCTGAGATCATGACCTGAGCCAAAGGCAGAGGCTTTAACCCACTGAGCCACCCAGGCGCCCCCATTTTTATTTTTCGAAACTGCATATACTTATATGAAAACACAGACTTGATTTCATTATTATCTATTTACCCCAAAAATATGAATAGTTAAATAAAAAGTAATCATGGAAGGAAATCTTATAATGCCCAATGCCAACAGAACATTTTAGGCAAAGAGTACACACAAAGTATAACAAATAATACGAAAGTAAAGTTCATTCAGTTGAAAAATAGTTTCTTCTGGAATGCCTTTTTAGGAAATGATAGATTTACAATACATGGTTTCCTCCTATCGAGGTTACAAAACTTTCAGGAAAAAAAATTGTACCATTATTCTCCTCCCTCTGTGGAATTATATGAAAACTGTCCCTCTCAAGGCTCTAACAAAGAAACAGTATCACAATATATGAATACTTTAAAATCCTAAAATTAACCAGAAATATTAAAAATGTGAATATGGCCCAGTGTGAACATGTCCTGGAAAAGAAAGCTGTTTTTACCATTTAAGCCTCAAAATGGTTAAAACACATATCCTGAAGTCATTTTAGAGCCTACTAGAGACCTAAACAGATGGTGCATTTAACTACTTCCTACCACAGTGCTCTCCTGCTTTTCTTTAACATACTCGATAAATGTTCCTTGTCCCCGACCACTCCTTCTTGAGTGTGTCCAAAGACAATGACACCCTTTGCTGCCTGGCCTTCGTTACTCATCAAGCCCACTTACCCCACATTCATTGAGCCCTCTTCCTCCTTGACACAAATACTGAAATCTCACCTCTGTTTCTATAAAAGAAGCAACAAACTTCCCTTGCCCCCATGTACTTTAGTCATACGTTAGCCATGCATCCACCCCCCATTCACAAAAACTGATCTGGTGTCTACGTGTTTCTAACACTTTGTGACTTGAGAGAGAGCTATACAAAGGAAAGCTCCAGACAATCAGGAGCCTGTATGATCTTTGGGTGAAAAAGAACAGATAAAGCACAGGTTCTCAACTTCATTTACATACATATTCAGTACTTGCTACATTGCCAGCATATTAGGGAAATGAAACTACATAACAATTGATGCCTGTTGCCCTTATGAGGTGAGTCTTGTGGAAATGTGGGTACATTAACAAATCACTCCAAAATGATATGCTAGGAACAGAATATTTACATGTCACCCTTCAAGAAGTACTCGCCAAAACATCTGATTATGTTATTATTTAATTATTTGACATATTTAGGCAATGCTTTTGGTCATGTATATACCTTGTTTTAGGACTCCACCAGAACTTACTTAGAACACAAGGTCCCAAAGGACAGTCTCTATTTTACCTAATTCCATATACAGATGGATTTTTTTCCTTTTTTTGACAGAGAGAGACACAGTGAGAGAGGGAACAGAAGCAGGGGAAGTGGGAGAGGGAGAAGCAGGCTTCCGGCCAAGCAGGGAGCCCAATGCGGGGCTTGATCCTAGGACCCTGGGATCATGACCTGACCGAAGGTAGATGATTAACGATTGAGCCACCCAGGCACCCCTGGATTCTTTATATATTTGGCTTTTGATATGACGTTAGTTTCTGTTTACAGAATCCATCTTTCAAAAAACTAAATAGCACTCCCATTCATACACTTTTTAAAAGGCTGAACTTTAGATTCTAAGCATTTTTGCACTTTTCTGCAAACACCCATCGTTGCATGGCCTCTTGGAAGAAACCACTCTTACTGGATGAATGAGTGTTATCATAATTTGCAATGTATATATTTTGACTCTGAACACACAGCATGTCATCATCATCATCATATTAACTGGCTTTAGACAATGCATAGTTTTAAACAGCACAATGCTCAAATTAAATAGCTATGTATTGCTTTATGATTTTAATAAGTCCTTGTGCAATTAAAATCCCACCTAACATATAATCCATTTTTTTTAACCTCTGCTTTAGATTAGCAGTTTTACTTTAATGATTGTTTTGAATTTCCCTTCCTTAATAAAACAAATACAGAAACAGTACAAAACACCTTATGGGGAATGTTAGAGTCACAAATACCAGACAAGAGGTAAGAAATAAGTCTTGGGTCTCCAGAGTAAGACTATAAACTTGATCAAATCACTTTCATTTTTTAAACTTTAATTCGTTCATCTTTTAAAAAAGTTAGATTAATCTCTACGACTCTTCAGAACTCCAAAATTGTATGATTACCTGCATCAATTTTTTTTCACTGTATGAGAAAATTATTTCAAAGCAAACTGTCAGTAATAAACTAGGAGATAAATCACAGAATATATGTACATACTAGGACAATTTAAAGTATTTGCATTGATTGAGCTGAGTGTAAGAAATAACACTAAATATGACCAAAATTTGGGCCTAGTCTCTTCCTTGTACTGATGGCTATTCTTGATTTATACATTTAAGGTCAGCAGAGACAGTCAGGCAACACATTAACCTTGAAATTTTTCAGCTGTAAAAGAATTATGTTAGATAGTGGCTGGGAAGTACAGCCTATATGATATCCTGTCCTTTTATGGTTAAGTGAATAAGCTCTACTTTGTCTTCCATAAAAATGAAACAATGTAAAATATATAACTATGAAACATTTCAGTATGCAGTAACTAATAGAACCTGCAAGTTAATTCCTTGTAACAACAAGATGCTAATTTTGCTAGTAGATTTTTAAAAAATAAATAGCTTTAAACAACTCACTATTTAAGACTACACCTAAAGGTTTATACATAGAAACATTCAGTACTTATTTAAAATTTTTTTAGAAACCAGGTAAAAGCCAAGATGTGAATTCATTCACTGAACAAAATACTCATTGAAAACATTCTCTTTGTACTAAGCTAAAAACACCAATTAGAGATTATGGTCACATACCCACGACACTTTTTTCCGCATCTAACTTATAATCAAATAAAGGAAATGCAGTTTATCAGAAGTAAAGTTTGGTCCCTGACTTATATTTAAAAGTTATCAAGATATTCAACTGCTTCTTTTTCCCCCACACCCATTTCTCTATTGTACAGTCAATTCATTTCATCATTAAAAGTCATCAAAAATGCAATTCAAAACAAACGGGAAAAGAAGCAAGTGTGAAAAGGAAGCCAAAAGAAACCATGGATAAGTTTAAAGGTGCAAGGACCAGAGAACATGGAGAAAGAGGAGAGTGGAGGAATAAAACAGATAATAAAGTGCTATTGATTAACAGTGCCAGGTACTATAAAAGGTATTTTTAAAATATTATCTTTAATCCTAACAATGGCTCTTCAGGGTAGGTTGTTATCAGTCCCATTTTGAGGATGAGGGAAGTGAGCTCAGAAGATAAATTACTCACTTAAAATCATAGAATATTTATTTAGTGGCTAAACTGAAACTCAAAGCTAAGATGACGCTGGTTTCAAATTCAAGGCTTTTAATTATACTCCTCTGCCTCTAGAAAATATTTTATCCTTATTAATGTTGATTGAGTGGTTACAGTGTTTCCATGGGAGGAATAATCGCCATAATGCTTTGAACGTATTATTTTGTTAACCCAGGTCTGTCGTGTTTTTTTCAAAAAGGGAAGGGAATTTTTTCATAGCTCAATATAATAATAATTAAAACAACAGTGCACCAACACCACCAATTGCTCATGTTACTGAGCTTGCTAGATGTCACAGGCAGTAGTAGGTGCCTGACCTGTAACACTGCACTTGAGCCTCAAAACAGCCCTGCAACGTAGGGGTTACTATGCCTATTTCGGGGAAGATGTTCAGAGAAACATACATAGTTATGGAATTGAGGCAGGGTTAGAAACCAAGTGTGATGGGACGCCTGGGTGGCGCAGTTGGTTGAACGACTGCCTCCGGCTCAGGGCGTGATCCTGGAGTCCCGGGATCGAGTCCCACATCAGGCTCCCAGCTCCATGGGGAGTCTGCTTCACTCTCTGACCTTCTCCTCGCTCATTCTCTCTCTCACTGTCTCTCTCTCTCAAATAAATAAAAATAAAATCTTTAAAAAAAAAAAAAAAAAGAAACCAAGTGTGATGACAAAACCCCTGATCTGTGACAGATTTCTCTCAAACATTCCTTTAAAAAAACCCCATTGGGGGTGCCTGGGTGGCTCAGTGGGTTAAGCCTCTGCCTTCGGCTCAGGTCATGATCTCAGGGTCCTGGGATCGAGTCCCGCATCGGGCTCTCTGCTCAGCGGGGAGCCTGCTTCCTCCTCTCTCTCTATCTGCCTGCCTCTCTGCCTACTTGTGATCTCTCTCTGTCAAATAAATAAATAAAATCTTTAAAAAAAAAAAAAAAAAACATTGAGTCACCTGGGTGGCTCAGTCCTTAAGTGTCTGCCAACTGCCTTCAGCTCAGGCCATGATCCCAGGGTCCTAGGATGGAGCCCTATGACTCAGGCTCCCTGCTCAGGGGGAAGCCTGCTTCTGCCTCTCTTACTTGTGCTCCCTCTCTCACTGTGCCTCTGTCAAATAGATAAATAAATCTTTTTTAAAAAAATTAATAAACCCCCCATTAAAGCATCAGTTTATAAATTTCATTCAACTTAATAATGAAACATCTCTTATTTTCATACACAGCAAATAAAATAGTAAGTTAAGATATACTCTCTGTGTGAAGGAATTCACTATTTGCATAATGAACCCAATTTAAGAAAAGCAAAGATGACAAGAAAATTCCATAAGCCTCAAAATTTCTATGAAATATTCATTCTAGTAAAGAAAAACATATCTAAAAATGCATTTTTGTCAATTTCTAAAATTATTTGAATATTACAATTTTAAAAAACCTAGAAACCTTTCTTGTTTATATACTAAGTGAGATGAGAAAAAAATTATATGAGCCAGTTTTCCAGTATGTTTACATAGCTATGTAAAGAAACATTCTTTATCCTAACACTGCCAAGCATGTTACTGTTTCAATTCAAGGAAACAAACAAACAAAAAACTCATATGTGATTCCGCACATGGAGAAGGGTTTTTATATGGACTCAGAACAAAGTTAAAGCTGAAAAAATAATGTGTTTTCAGCAGGGCGAAGTAAACAGGTCACCTAAGTGAAACCTTATTATTATATAAGTAGACAATTTGTAATAGGTTAGTTATTTTCATCCAAATGATGGTATTCCCATTAACCTCAAATAAGAAATGGGCTTAGGGTGATAAGGTGTTTTTCCCTCAGGGACATTACAAAAACAAATACATAGGAGCACCAAGATTACTTTAGAGAGGCCAGAGTAAGGTCACATAACAGCACGTGGCAATATGGCAATTCAGACTTTTATCATTTGATAAAGGTAAGAAAGACCATTAGAATGAGGGTCATTATAGTATTAATAAGGTGGCCAGTAAGACAGCACTCACTGCTTTACCAAACAACACTGTGCTGTGGACCAAAAACCAACAGCTGCCCTCCAGCTGGGTTCCAAATATTTTAGGTGTCCACTGAGAACCAGCTCAATCCCAATGCATAATCCTCCCCCCCAAAACAGCCATCAACAATAGGTAAAAGGATATGTCATCTCTTTACCGTTGGTTTAAACAGAGCATAGGGTAATTTTACTCATGGACTGGTATGATAAAATATCACTTAGTTCTCCCAAATAGTATATCCGATGCCCATTCTTTTGGTATATGCTCATTCCAGAATTCATTTGAGAAAATCCTTCCTTGATTAGGCACGGCATTGCTCATATCTGTCTTGGTTCTCACTATTTCTACCCAGCTGCTGATTCGTCTTTACATACTACCATTCCTTCAAGCAGGAAAGGTCCAGAACTAATGGGCTGTTTTGTTTGTTTCCTAAAGAACATTTAAAAACTCTTAAAGCACAATGTAGTGGGCATTACCTCTACAAAAAAAAATAATAATAATAATAATAATGATGATGATAATAAAGGCTAGGGTGGGGTGGGTATAGAATGTGCTTGAATTCTGAATCAGATATACTGTGGAGGACTTCAATCATCTCTTCCAAACTGAATCCACACACAAGATTGTTCCTTTTGAGCTTCCAATGCTTATTATATGAAGGGAACACAACAGATAAAGGCCTCTCTGTTATGCTGGGTAACTAATTTTAAAAAAAACTTCATTGTCTGTGTTGTTTTTTTCTGCCCCAGTCAAACAAGACAGATTCAGTACCTAGTTTATCATGAAGAGACACAATAATATGGGAATGTATGCTTTTTCAAAGTACCTACAAAAGCATCTTAAGTTTTAAAAGAAAAGAGAATGATAAAAGAATTAAAATAAAAATCACTACCAGTATCTTTTAAAATCCAAAGTCAACTTTGTTCAGTACTTAAGGGTCTAGGGCAACGAGAAGAAACTTAAATGCTTATCTGGTCTTATTCCAACAGTAAAAATGAATTAAGAATAAACAGAGATAAAAATCTAGTACAAAATGAAGTTTATATCCAGTATTAGCTATCAGTTATGGATTACAAAATGACTTTCAAAAGAGAGATTTATAGAGCGGGCATCAACTCTATTGAGGAAATCTCTACTTTGCCTTGTATTCCAGCTGCATGTGGTCAAGACCTTGAATGAAATCTGTACACAAGCAGTTTCCAAGATGAATCTGGACCATATGACCTAAAATGCAGTGTGTGTCTGTCTACCATTCAAAACCACCATGTTAGGCACTAATATCTGGGAATGTTTGTTCAGACTCTTCGCCCTTCGAAGTATGTTACTCTTACAGCACTGAGGTCAGTACTATGTTTATCAGTAGACATGTATATATGTATGTGTATGCGGAAAGACAAGACAGAGGCAGATGGGAACATAGGTTGTTTTATATGCACAACTCCTCTTCAGAACCCTCTTACCAAAAGAGTACTCCCTACACTTTCCAAATAAACTCAAAACAATATACCTGCAAATCTGAGTACAGTCTAAACTCGGAGAACCCTCCATTTTGTTTTCTTTCTCTCCATCTGACTTGCTTTTTCATACCTGAGATGACTAGGCATCCTTAGGATGAAGAATGTGATCCTCATACGGTAACTGAGTCCCTCAATTATATTCGCAAACTGATAATCATCGACTCCTATGGAAACTCTCATGAAAGGAAAAATAAGTTTTGTATTTTCTTCTCAAATTTTTTCCCCAATAGATGTCAGTAACAGGCATGGGAAGAGCCGAACAGAGGTTTGTTGTTTCTTTTTTTAAACCTTTTCACAATAGCATTCTTAATGTTCTCATAGTCCTTTTTTAACAGCAATTAGCATAACTGCAGCTTTAGTTTACTTTTCTCTAGCATCTTACATTTATTTAATAATCCCCAAAATGTGAATTTATACTTATTCTAGGTTCTATTCCAAAGCAGTACCTTGAAAATGCAGATTATTGAACATATAGACATTCGGGACATGGAATTCATGGTTAAGAACAACAATAACAAAAACATTCACTTA
This sequence comes from Neogale vison, assembly GCF_020171115.1. Taxonomy (NCBI): domain Eukaryota; kingdom Metazoa; phylum Chordata; class Mammalia; order Carnivora; family Mustelidae; genus Neogale; species Neogale vison. The sequence continues at coordinate 137,124,837 of NC_058097.1, forward strand.
AATTACAGACTAAGTTATTTCACTCACCTGAGTCAGATTTTTTGAGGTGGTTATTTTTAAAGATATTTTACAGTTTATAAAGAGCCTTTTCAAAGGGCTGTAGAATTTGTAAAATTCTACAAATTACAGCATATACGAAGACATCCCTGGGATATATCTAAAACAACATCTCTAAATACCATTGTCTCCACCCACAAAGTCAGAATGAGATGAATATACCGGCAGAGCTCAACGACCTAATATTGTCACGTGAGTAATACCCTAAAAACTAAGTCCTCACAACACCCAAAGTACTTTGAAACTGATATGACTTGGGCTTCTCGGTCTTCAAAATTTAATTAGTAACAATAAACCAAACTAATTGGGAGTAGAAACTGCAAAGTTCTAAAGAGCATTTCTAAATGTAATTTTCTTAGTGTATTAAATACAGGGCATGGCAAAAATGAGGTATGCATGTATGTTAGCCAAATTTTTCACATGGAAATTCTGTCATAACAACAAATAGTCTGATTAATATTTTAATAGAAAAGGCCCCTAAGGAAAGCAGGTGGTTCCCGGTACACAGAGTCTCAGTGTCTGAGTTATCCTGAGTGTACATTCCTTCATCTTAAACAAGCTGGGAGCCAACGCATAAACTGGCATGATCTCATTATTATGAAAGTGAAAAAGGGTATGATGACCAGTTTTTAAGGGAAAACTAAACATTAAAATATTGGTATTTGGCCTCAAAACTTTATATGCCTCAAAACTTTCATTGGAAATACACTTTTATATATATTGAGAACTAGCTGAGCAAAAAGTAAATTCTTCAAATAAATCTACTCATTATTTAGGAGTGAGCATAGTATGAAGGACTAGAAGAAAGCTTTTCCCATTATCTATAATAACAAGATGACATTTGAATTTCATTTCAGATTGTTAGTTCACCAAACTACAAATCAAGCTTTTTATTTATATCAACTAAATTTCAACACAAAACTACTGCCTGGTTATTCCATTTCTGCATACATATGTAAATAAAACTGATGGTCAGCCAACCTTCAGAAGTTAAGCAATCTGTACCCAAGTGATTATAGATCATTCTTAGTATTAATAATTTCCAGTATGCAAACTGCCTTCACTGATATTTTAAATCTGAGTTGCTAGCTCTAATTAGTTTCATACAAATGCATGTAAATATTTCTAATGCCTTTTTTAAATTTTTATTTAAATCATTTTGCACAGATATCAGGCAAGAATCCCATTGTCTTGCTTTAATAAAGTATTCACATATAATCTGTGTGAATGACAATCTGTAATAGCCCCATGAGTAGACAACTGTCCATCTTGGAAGGATCCAGCAGAATCACCATGAACCGCGAGAGAGAAAAAGAGATGCAGGTATGGGGCGCCTGGGTGGCTCAGTGGCTTAAGCTGCTACCTTCAGCTCAGGTCATGATCTCGGGGTCCTGGGATCGAGTCCCGCATCGGGCTCTCTGCTCAGCAGGGAGCCTGCTTCCCTCTCTCTCTCTCTGCCTGTCTCTCCGTTTACTCGTGATTTCTCTCTGTCAAATAAATAAATAAAATCTTTAAAAAAAAAAAAAAGAGAGATGCAGGTATTATCACCAATTAACAGAGGGGCACTAAAACAATATGAATAGGTATGTTCTTTTTTCTATTATCTAGGTAACAAAGAACAGATGTGGAAGAAATACGGCCCAAGGGAGCTAAGTTTGATAAGATCAAGAATTGTTAGAAAGGACAAACCCAAAAGGATGGTACAGAGGCAGACCCCACAGAGCATGCAAGCAATGGAATTGACAATGTGAAGGGCAGGGCAAGAAGCTGATGAAAATAACTATTTCCTATTTTCCACTTCTGCCTAAGGCCAGCATGAGCTGGACTAATCACTTCAGGCCCAAACCAGTCTCAAAGAGCTGAAGGTGGAGGTTTAACCCACTGAGCCACCCAGTTGCCCTCCTCTTATCAAGCAAACCAGCAACTGTACTCCTTGGTATTTACCCAAGTGATCTGAAAACTTCTGTCTACACAAAAATCTACACATATGTTTATAGCAGTTTTATTCATAACTGCCAAAACTTGGAAGCAACTAAGATGTCCTTCAGCAGAGGAGTGGATAACTAAGGTTTATGGAGACAATGGATAATTCAGTGCTTTAAAAAAAAAAAAAAGAACAAGCTATCAAGCCATGAAAAGAAGCCATGGAGGAAACTAAACATAAATTACTAAGTGGAAGCCAATCTGAAAAGGCTACATACTAAACGCTTCCAACTAAACGATGTTCTAGAAAATGCAAAACTATGTAGACAATTAAAAGATTAGTAGTAGCCAGAGGTTGGGTGGGGGTGATGAACAGAGCATAGTGGATTTGGGGGGCTATAAAACTATCTTGTATGATACTACAGTGGTGGATATATGTCATTATTCATTGTCAAAACTCACAAATGCATAACACTGAATAAACCTTAATGTAAACTGTAGAAAAAAAAAAAAGATCAAAGATTTGGACCACTGTCTAAATCACTCACTCTGTCAAATCCCTAGAACCAACTCCCAGAGTTTCTCACCCGTGGCAACAATTCTTTGTTGTTAGGGGCTGAGACATGGGAGGCTGTCCTGTGCATTGTGGATGTGTAGTAGCATCTCTGGCCTTTACCCACCAGAGGACAAAGGCACCCTCAACACTAGTGAGGACAACCAAACAAAATGTCTCCAAACATTACCAGCGATCTCTGGGAAGGTGTTCAAAATCACCCCCAGCTGAAACCACTGACCTAGAGGAAGCCTACAGATGTTTTTAGGTGGACCTCTCATACAATCTTCAGCATTGATAAAACCCTGAGAACTATCTGATCTAACTAGTTCTCTCCTGCATGAGTCCCTTCTGTGATGACCATCAAAGATCACTATACAGCTTTTACTTAAAAATCTCCTAGAATGAAAAACTCTCAATTTTGCTAGAAAACCAGATTCATTTTCTGGACAATTCTATTTGAAAATTCTTCCTCATCACTGCACTGAAATATACTCTCTCTAAGTTAAGCGAGTAATTTCCAGTTTATTTAAAAAAGAAAGGATCTTCCACAAAACCTGTCCTTCAAAGATGATAACCTCAATACCTTCATCCCTTTAGGTCAGAACTACAAGGGACATGTAAACAATCTCAATCAATATTTTAGGTACTCCATGATCAAGCTATTCCATGGAGGAACAGAGTAAGTGGACTATCATTCAGCTCCAGGCATGTCCAGCCCTGGGTCATATATACCTTCACAGCAACATTTATAAAGCTTTTTTTTTTTTTTTTTCATTTAAGCTTTCATATCCTCAAAAATACACCTATAACTTATGGAATGACTTTTTCTTTTCTGATTATTTCCTTTCCATTTAACTAGCATTCGATTCCTGATGAAGTTTTAAATACTTAAAAAAAAAAAAAAAGATCGACTCCCTTATTGGTGGGCTAAATGTTATATATTCCTTAAACATACTAAGACTCTTCATTTTGCTGTTTTACTGTGTTCACTGCTTTCTTAGATGTAAGTTAGTCCTTAATTTTGTATAATTTCATTTTTTGTGTATAATTGGTGCTCTAAATTTGGGGCTGCTAAATTTTAAGAATATGTTTGGGTTGTTTTTTTTTTTAAGATTTTATTTATTTGATGGGAAGAGAGAGATCACAAGTAGGCAGAGGGGCAGGCAGACAGGAGGGGGGAAGCAAGCTCCCTGCTGAGCAGAGAGCCTGATGCGGGGCTCAATCCCAGGACCCTGGGATCATGACCTCAGCCGAAGGCAGAGGTTTAACCCACTTTGCCACCCAGGTGCCCCTAAGAATATGTTTTTAAAGGGTCTGATAAAACTAAAGCATAAAACTTCCCCATTGAGAAAATGCATTTTTGAAATGGCTTAAGGCAAAGGATTTTCATAAGGTTTTAAATCATTTGTGTTTTAACTGTATAATTAACCTCAGCTATCCAAAACTCAGTTGGTCAGTAAGTCTAATTACCTAAAATGGCAGTTTTGTTTTTTAAGCAAAGAAAGTATTTGTTCAAATAAAATCAAATATGTAAAACCTTTATAAGTAAAATACATGAATGCAGAAATGCTCTGCTTGGGGTACTGCTTTGTCTCCTATACCACGCTACACAGTAGTTCTTAAGAGGCTCTGCAAAACTCTAGAAACATGTGAAGAATATCTTAGGAAACACTATCTTGGCACACAGTTTGAAAAAAAAAAAAAAAAAAGTTCAAAGCCTGAAAGAGATGTCATGACTAGCATGTACTTGATTTATAGTAAATTACCTCATGTCCTTTCTTACAGTAAGTCTGTTTCTTAATTTACATGTCATTCTAAAAATGTGGGTTAAGTGGTCTCAAAAACATAATAGCAAATTCACAGAATGGAAAGGTTAAGAGACTGGGATGCTAGAGGAAGGCATAAAAATAATAATGATGTAATGGTTGAAAGCAAAAGCAAAATAGGAAATGGTTAAGAACATTATACTGTGTGCAAAGTCGGCCACAACAACTTCTCCCATCCCTACGTGTATGACCACTTGCAATCTGACTTTGCTGCTCTGTTCGTTAGAGTTAACAAAAGAGACTAGTTTCCCTCCCTTCCTGGGTTAGCCCTATGATTTGGTTCCATCAACAGAATGTGGCAAAAACGACAGTGTGGGACTCCCAAACTTAGGCTCCAGCATCACCTCTTGGAACCTGGAGATCACTGTGTCAAGAAGCCAAAGCTAACCAACCTGAGGGTGAGACCAGGGAGACAGAGAAGCAAATGCCTAGCTCAACATCATCTAAGGCCACGAAGCACCAGAAGATTTGACTTGTGTGAGTGATCCAGAAAGACCAGCAGAAGAACTGCCTGGCTAAGCCCAGACAAAACTGCTGATGCACAGAATTATAAGCAAATAAAATTGCTGCTGTTTGGGGGGAGGTTCCCTATAAAGCAATCGATAATAAGTAAGCTAAGCTCAAAATTAACAGTCAATGGAGATCATTTAGTTAGAATAAAGAACCCTCCCCAATTTGATAAGTCCTAAATATATAAATATTCTGAGATTATAAAATCTTTCATATTAATAATAATGAACAATTTAAGTTGTTTATTATATTCTAGTTAAGAAAGAAATATTTGACACCTTTTAGAAAAACTTAATCTAGGATGATTTGAAATATTTTAATGAATCCAAAATGTATAGAAAACTTGGGGGTTTTGCATTACTAAATACCAATGAATTGTTGGTTTTATATATATGATGGAAGTTACAATAAATAATAGAATAAAAATTTTTAGCACTTGTATCTCCTTATATATTCTATCAGTATTGGATAGGAAGTCAATTATGGATATATAAAACCTAGAACATACTTTTTATAATCTAAGAAAGATGCATACTTTGGCAGCTGACCCAACTTTATCCAATTCTTTATTCAAGAAGTTGGCTGAAAAATATCTTAGAATCATTCAATTGGGGGGCACCTGGGTGGCTCAGTGGGTTAAGCCTCTGCCTTCAGCTCAGGTCATGATCCCAGGGTCCTGGGATCGAGCCCCGCATCGGGCTCTCTGCTCAGCGGGGAGCCTGCTTCCTCCCCTCTCTCTGTCTGCTTCTCTGCCTACTTGTGATCTCTGTCTGTCAAATAAATAAGAATCATTCAATTGTTGTAGCAGCAGAAACTCTGCATAAGTGACCCATACCTTCAATCTTTCCTTCCCATAACATTCCATAGTGATGTAATATAAGGAAAAATGTTTTAAATACTTAAAATAAGACCATTTAATTAAGCAAACACTATAATTACTAGTGTATATATATATTTCTGCCTCATAACCTAGTGCTATAGCCAAAAGAAAACACACACACATACACAAAAAAAGTGTTATAGAGTCTGAACTACACAGGTAGTGTGTTTTCCTTAAAGAAAACTCTCCTTCACATGATGACCTACAGCATAGCCTATCAAGAAGTAACTTTCCCATATAGGTATTCTGCGAATAAGACTTAATTAAGCATACCTACCACCAATCCTACTAAGTCAAAGAAGTATGAAAACAGGTCTGTTTTTCATGGACAAGGCACCTGGGCAGATCACCTAGTGTTCCCACTGATCCCTAGCAGGACTGCATTACATCAAGAATTCACCACAGTCTGCAACAGAGATTCTCAACCTTCTTATGTGCTCAGAGCACTTTGGAATGAAGAAATTAAGACTCAGAATAGCACCAAAGTCAGCCATGGCTATGACTACTACTACAATAAAGCTAATAGATTTTAGATTCCATAAAAGAATTCATTTTTTTGTCTCATTTTAAGGATCTAAAACTCTATTTTCCAACATCACATCATTATGGAATGCTATAATAATTCACTTACAGACTTTCTGTTGCTGAACTGAATGGCTAGAAGGTCTTTTTAAATCACCATTTAGAAGAGGATAAGAGATGTGATATCAGACTAAATATTATCTTTATTAGGTCATTAAAGAGCATGTTCCACAAAAAAAAAAAAAAACGCATACAGAAGAAAGAATAAAGAAGAATGTAGAAACTTTTGGATGTGATAGACAGGTTTATGGCATTGATTGTGGCAATGAATTCACAGCTGTATACATACCTCCAAACTTACCAAGTTGTATACATTAAACATGCACAGCTTTTGGTATGTTGATCATACCTCAAAAAAGTAGTCTAAAAAGAAGTGTATTCTATGTTTTGTATGTCCACAACTGACCTCCTGTACATCACTGAATGAACATTCAATCTACTCACCCATTCCACAAAAATTTACTGATACATAACACCATGCTTAGATCCAACAGAGAACAACAGATATAGGAGCCACTAGTTTGGAAGCTTGAAAGTTGCCCTTCTGTAGAGTCTGTGAGTATACGTGGATACTCCTCCTGTAGAGGCCAAGTTCTCAAATAGCTCAAAAGTCTTTCTTTGGTGCTGGCTTCTTATCACACTCTAGGTATCTCAGGCATTATCACTTTGCATGCTTTATTATGGTCAATGTTCTGCCAAATGATGTCACAAGAGAACTGTATAGTTGCAACTACAATAAAAGTTTGTATTGACTAAAATTTGGCAGCACACCTTCCATGGGACACTACTGGAGAGTAGTTTGACTCTCAGTAGGCAAAGAAACCTGATTTCTTAGTATGCAAAGAGACCATTTCACAAATGCTTATTGACATTCATCAAGCTATCAGAAACAGCTCCAGCCAAAATGTAGTTTATAAACATGTAATATAAAACTTAACTGCCAAAACAACAATACATTCTAAGGCTTTTATTAATGAATACCCTCCCTAAATGCAAACTGCATAAGCCAGATTAGAAGATTTCTTGGTGAACAAAGCCTCAGAGCAAGACGAATTAATGTGGAGGTTTCAATACATAGCGATGTCAAGCTAAAACAAACAAACAAAAACACCATTTCTATTAAATCAGGAGAAATACACTGATCACACACAGGACATTTCTACTCCCAGGCCATGGCATTCTCTCTACTATCCTGGCAGTGCTAACCTTCAATCTACAACTCCTAATTCTCCCTTCCTTGAATGACCAACACCTTCTGTAATTTACAAAGTCCTCCTTTAGAATTATTATTATATTCCATGATATTTCAGCCAAATTTTATTCTGATGTAAGAACCACTCTGATCCTTTCGAGTAATTACATATTTCTACTTTAATCCATCCATTTTGTAACTCCCACAATTCACACAGGAGATAAGCAGTCATTACCATTTACCAGCAAGGAAAAAAAAAAATGCAGAAGAGCTAAAGTGGGTAGTGTTAAAGCAATTTTTCTTTTAAGATTTCATTTATTTATTTGTTTGTTTATTTAATTTATTTGCCACTCACAGTGAGTGAGAGCAAGCGACAGAGCACAAGCAGAGGGAGTGGCAGGCAGAAGGAGAAGCAGACTCCCTGCTGAGCAGGGAACCCGATGTGGGACTCAATTCCAGGACCCTGGGGTCATGACCTGAGCTGAAGGCAGTCACTCAACCGACTCAGCCACCCAGGCATCCCCACCCAACCACCTAAACAAGAAAGCCTTTAGAGTGAAATGGCTCTACACTTTGGCAACCTCCACGCAATCCAAAACCTAAGCTAGAATAAATTTCCATAAATGTCTCAAGGTTAAGAAACTGAAACCTAAGAACAACCAATCACAATAACCAACAAACTAGGTTTTTCCAAATGAGGCACCCAGTTAAGCTATAGCCAATCAAACAGTTTCCTTGCATTCCTACTGTAGAAAAGCCTTCCCCACCCCCCCACCCCCGCTCCTGTCCACAGAGCACTCCCAACCACTTTCAGTTTGGTGTTGCCCAATGAAAATTTTCATTGCTCAAATAAACTCTTCTAAATTTTACTGTCTCTGTTTATCTTTTAACAGCTCAAAACTGAATGGGGTCTACACATTTTACTAAAAAACCAATGACTTTAATGCAGATTAGTTAATATTCACTACCAACTACCAGGTGTTTGCCATGTATCAAGCCGTATTCTTCATAGACAGATCTATATGAGATATACAGATAGATATAATATCTGATTTTGGCCTTTTAATAAACACTGAGTATGTATCACGGTGTCCATTTTACATGAGACAGTAATACTAAAAAAGTTAATAAACATGCCCAAGATCTCACAGCTCTGAAGTCGAAGAGCCCTTTCTTTACCTATTTACGATCTCCTACACTATCTCAAGAGAATTTCAATGTTTTATACTTGGTGATATTTACAAACAAGGACTCAAAAGGAAAGAGTGGCTTAAAAACAGATCTCTTTAGTTTTCTGTCTCCCCAAACTCCACCTTCCAATGAACTAAATGAGCTTTAAAAGGAATAAAGAGAAGCTCAAGACACGCCACCTCAAGACAGTGCATGGTCGAGGGCGCCATTCCGTAATGGTTTCTGCAGCTTCCTCAATTCTACAGGGTCTCCCTACTCTCTGTGTTTTCTTCCTAATTCTCTTCAATATACTTCTTACTCTGTGGACCTCACTAAGTCCATGACAATAGGATGCCTGGGGAAGGAAGACCAGGGATAGAGAACTTAGCAACAGCAATGACAGCTCTGTTTTTAAAATCTTCCATGAAATGAGCATATATGAGTTTACGTGATGTTAGTAAACAGTATATTTATAGGAAACACCAAAATCTAACTTCATTAAAAATTTAGTACTCCAACAGGCAGTGTGTTATTCTGGAAAGTACTAAGGCTCTGAAATCCTTATTGTGTGACCTTTGGCTCTGAAATCCTTATTGTGTGATCTTTGGCAACTGGGAAAGTGTCTCCAAGCCCTGTTTTCTATCTGTAAAAATGGGGCTAGGAATGCATCCCTTCTGAGCTATTCTGAGAACTTAATGAAGTAATAAATGCATGTAAGGCATTTAGCACATTACCTGGCACAGGGACGAGGGTCAATAAATGGTGGTGATTACTGTTACTATAGCCTGGAAAATTTATGCTTTCAATTAAGTAAACAATGTTACCTAATGACAACTCATTAAACTAGAAACATGTGCTCTTTGAATCCCAGCGAGAGATCTAAGGGACACCTGGAAAGTCTCCTGAAACTATTTCAGGTACAGCAAAGATCACAGGGAAGCAGAGAACAAGAGCCAAAACGTAAAAGGATCACAGCAAAACTTCCAAGGGCAATACAAAAGCAGAATTATCAATTTCACCACCCTAGGTAAAACTTTAAAGTATTTTAAAAAACATAAAACTTGGTGCTTCTTTCAGAGTGTTTCCCAAGAACTTAATGTCCCAAAACAAATAGCCCAAGCCTTCAAATTAAAACACATTAGAGCCACAATTACTAAAAAGTTTCCTATCTCCCTTTCCTCATCCTTCACTCTAGCATTCTGTGCCCTATGAATCATCAATAAATTTAATCAGAAAAATTCCTAAAAGTGATAGCTAGCTACTACTCTAGTAGGTATACTGCCTCGTCATGCCTTGCCTACATCAAATGCATGTCTTCATAATTTTCAACATTACAGGGAGAGAGGAGGGAGGGAGAGAGAGTTTTCATTAACCTTACCTTTAAGTGGACTATTCTGGCCAACACAGGCATGGAGATCATTTCAAGTTTGCTCATCCATTGCAATAACACATAAACAAGATTTCAATGAAAATGCAAAGAAAATCCCCAAAATAATGATTCCTGCTAGAACAGTTTTTAAGCTATTAGTATCCTGCCAAAGTACCTTTAAAGATTTAAACTTGTGTAGACTAAACTTTTTATTCTGATTAACTACACTATATGTATGAAATAAATATTCTCAAACTAATAGTAAATGTGAATATGCCTAACAGATGTTTCAGATTAGCCTCTTAGCAACCCTACCACAGGTTACACTCTGGATACTTTAGAAATATTTGCCCTCACTGCAAGATTTGTTTTCATATTATTTTATTTAATAAATCTTCATCTCTGAACAATTACAAAAGTAATCTGTACCATGAGATAGGAAGAAAAGAGCAAAACATTTAAAAATTCCTGCATGAGTTAAATGTATCACCATTTGCCTTTCTGTAGTCCTAGACTAATTTGAGATTAATTATAACAAATTCTCACAATTCTCTATTTTTATCCACTATATACAGACATGTATCACCAGAATTACTGAATACTAAGTCACAACATTTCACAGAAATGACCACATATTACTCTCAGATGCAGTTTCTGAAGTTTTGCCAACAATCTGGAACACAGTATGGATTTTTCAAACCAGATGCATATCATTTCCTCACTTTATGAAATGTTACTACAAAGCTATGTTTCAATAAAAATATTACAAAATGAATTACATCTTGAATGACTAGAACAGTAGTTCACAACCACCTGTGCAAACATAAGTGACTAGTTAGGCCTAGTGATGGAAAGAAAAATGAAGATTCATTACAATTAGTAAGAAAGTGAATCCCCATGTTCATCCCATCAAGTCTATCTGCCTTGGGGCGCCTGGGTGACTCAGTCAGTTAAGCAGCTGCCTTGGGCTCAGGTCATGATCTCAGGGTTCTGGGATCAGCCCTGCATTGGGCTCTATGCTCGGTAGGGAGCTGGCTTCTCCCTCTCCCTACACCTCTCCTGCTCATGCTCTCTCTCAAGTAAATAAATAAAATCTTAAAAAAAAAAAAAAAAAAAAAAAAAGTCTATCTGCCAAAGAGGTTATCTCTGCAAGGGAAGAAAAAGACCCACCAAAGCACTTGCTATTTTTCCTAATTCTCCAGTTTCCTACCCTTTTGATCAGCAGCATACTGAGAGACAGTTAAGGGAAGAGCCTGGGATATGGACTCCAGACAAGGGACACACTGCATGAACAAAATCTAACAAATTACTATGCTCAACCAAATTTTAGGTCTGAAAAATACGATACTGTCTCTTATTCATCTGTATCTCCCCAACAGCTACATTAGCATCACAAATATTAAGTAATTAACTGATATTTTTTCAAAATCTGGCTGTAACATCACTTGCTATATCAAACTTTCAAAGAATATAAAAGTTTCATATAAACTGTGGTATTAAATTATGTCCCACTACAGAAATGGCAACGACTCCATCCTACTCTAACCTCTGATCCCTCCCAAGTATTAGTTTTCACACTAAAATATCTATGCTATCCAACGAAACCAAGATAACTACAAATACCTTCTAGCTGGCTTCTTAGCATTCATTTCTCCCAATCCATAGTAAATAGACAGACATGTATTGCCAAGTGCACCATTTTTATCACACCATTCTTACTCAAATATCTACAGGTCTTCTTTGCTTATTGAAAATCCAAAGCCACCATTCCATCAAACAATCTTAGCACTATCCCATCTCACTTCACATTACTCCTTAAAACAATCCTATGTTTCAACCGTGTTCCCATATCTTCCTTACAACTTATCTCCATCTATTTTTTCCCATCTATGTAACTTCTCATTTCTTGAGGCTCGCAGCCACCATTTCTTTCAGTAGCATACAAAGAATGTAGATGACATAGCCTCTGACTTTTGCCATAGGCAAAACTAGCAAAAATTATTTTATTTTAATTATTTTAATTAAAATTGAATTATTTTAATTCAACAACAATTCGCATTAAATAAATACTGATTTAAAATAAGTGCTCGCAGAACATATATTCCATACTATCAGGGAGTTTCATGGTGTAGGTAAAGCAGAACAGGTAGAATTCAGAAAAGAACTACAAAGGGCATTTCAGATGGAAGAAACAAATGAATAAAGTATAGTTACAGAAACAAGTATTATATTGTACTTTGTAGGGAACCAGTGGGAAGCAAAGTTGAATACACAAGAAAGGAACAAATTATAGATGGTCTTAAATATTAGGCCAAAGGGTCTGGGTTTAATGGGTCATCTGTATGAATATTCAATCCACCCACTCAGAGAACAAAGATTGGCCAAGTAAACCTATTAGAGATTTATAAGGGACTTTCAGGAAGAGGCCAAAAACAAAATGAATGAGAAAAACAGAAAGCAAGGGAAAAGACCTCCCAGATTATCTACAATAACTGAGTCAAAAGAGGACAAGCACCCAAAAATGAGTAATGGCAGTGAAGCTAGAGAGGAAAGCATAATTCTAAAAATTATCTGAATAAGAAGAACCTACAAAAGACTACATAGAGGAGAAAAGGAAATAAAAGAATAAAGAAAAAATAAAAAAAATATTTTATTTGGGGAGAGAGTATAACAAGGAATAGTTAAATAGATTCACTCTGGAGTCATTCTACCAACACTTGACTGGGAGAAAAATTCTCCATAGGTCTTTCATGTTTCTGCATGTCTTACAAGAGAGGCATTTACCTTTTTCTAGACTGTCTTTCAAGGATGTCTGTGTACAATGAACAACTTTGGAAGTTTTTTTTTGCTCTGGAGCAAAAAAGCATGCTTACTGCCCATTATAAAAGATTTGGGCTCCCCAGGCTCAGAGTCTTCTGCTTGTCATGCAATCTACTGTGTTTGCAGTATCACCTGGCACTCTTCACTTCACCCTAGAACAACTAGGGCTCCAGAAACCATCACAGGAAAATGATGATATTCCATCTACTGTTATTGCTGTAAGTTTTTTGTCTCTGAACAGAAATCTCGTGTCTTCTGCAAAATCCATGAAACCAAGGCAGGCTAATTTGTGAGCCTGAAAGTAGGGTAAAATCTCTCTTTACAATTCCTTTTTATTTTTTTTTTAAAGATTATATCTATTTATTTGACAGAGAGAATACAAGCAGGCAGAGCAGTAGGCAGAGGGAGAGGGAGAAGCAGGCTCCCCACGGAGCAGGAAGCCGATGCCAGGGCTTGATCCCATGATGCTGGGATCACGACCGACGCCAAAGGCAGACGCTTAACCAACTGAGCCACCTAGGTGCCCCTGACTCTTTATAATTCTTGACAATATCCTACTTATCAAGAGTGTGATCATGTGGCATTTAGTTGATCTGCAGCCACAGTTTTCTATAAAATAAAAATAACAGTAGCATCTACTTTATAGGTTATCGACATTAAACTAAATATGAAAACCCATATAACTAAATTAGCACAATGCCTGATACCAAATGTCAATCATTATTACGTGTAATATGTTACGCACACACACATCTGCATAATATAAAAGTATTATTTTATAAAGATACATGTGTGGTTTGCTACTTGTCCCTCAAAAGCCATACAGATTAATAAAACTGCAAACTACAGAAGGGGAAATGACATAAACATTTAAAAATCTTTTTTAAAATAAAAGCCAAAAACATGCATGTATATTTATGTGTGGATGTTTTCAAATCTCACATGTCTAAGAAAATGTAATCACAAGACAGATTCCATTACAGTACTATGCATGTGTAATGGTCATTTCTGAATGGCTTAATATAAATTCAGTATTAATATATTTTAGCAAAATAGCAATAACCGCGCCTCAGATAAACCTCATTGGCTACGATACTGCCACTGCACAAAGCTTTTATTTTAGCAAAATAAATAAAATTTTTCAGTGTAGTAATTACATATGTAATTATTTCAAATATCAGGTTTTCTAAAAACATGAGGGGAAAAGGCACATTATATATAAACCTAAATTATTTCCCACACCTCCCAAAGTAGGAGCTTTCACAATGTATAGCTGACATTAGCTGTCATCATATGATCAAATTAACTCCTTCAAGTAGCAGATGTCTTAACAACAACTTAAACAATTAGCATGCTATATTCATTGACTGCATCAGAAAAGATATATAATTGACAAGATTACAAAAGGATAAAAACCCAAACTCTGTACTGCACAAAATCTTAAAGTTAGTGAGATTTAAACTGTATCTACTAACACTCTAGTTAAAACCTCAGTAAAATGGCAGTTTATTTTCCACACCAAAAAAAAAAAAAAAGGATAGAATGTACAAGATGTAAAAATACAGTATTTTTAATAAAAATTTAGTTACACTTAAAATTTCAACATATCAGATTTTATTTATGTTAACATATTCCTTCTCTAAGATAGAATGACAGTAGCAAGATCTGGGATTCAACGTGATTTTGGAATAGGAAATATTTTTGGATTTTTGGAATAGGAAAACCTATTCAACTTCTCTGTACCTCAGTTTCCTCATGTGCAAATAGAAATAATTGTACTTTACTTAACAAGAATGAAAATTAAAATGAAATTTTTTTAAAATAACAGCACTAACATAATAGGCTTCTTCTATTCCTAAAAGCTAAATGAAAACAATGGAATATTGTTCAGCACCCAAAAAAAAAAAAAAAAGAGCTATCAGGTCACAATAAGACACAGTGGAACCTTAAATGCATATTACTAAAAATAAAAATAATTAATTAATTTAAAATGCACATTACTAAGCAAAAGAAGCTGCAAAGGCTACACACCATTTGATTTCAGCTATATGACATTCTAGAAAAGGCAAAGAGACTATAAAATGATCAATGTTGCCAGAGGTTTGCAGAAAAGAAGGGATGGACAGAACTTAGGGGATTTTTAAGGCAATGAAACTTTGCGTTACGCTATAGTGGCACCTACAGTCATTACAGATTTGTCATAAGGCACAGAAGGAACAACAGCAAGAGTGAACTCTGAAGGAAAAGTGTGGACTTCTTTTGGCAATGATGTGTCCATGTAGGTTCTTCAACTGTAACAAATTTACTACTCTGATGGGATACCCTGATAAGAAGGGAGGCTTAGAGATGGAGGTGGTAATATGAGAATCTGTCATGTTTGCCTCTC
Organism: Neogale vison; assembly: GCF_020171115.1. NCBI lineage: Eukaryota > Metazoa > Chordata > Mammalia > Carnivora > Mustelidae > Neogale > Neogale vison. Next base: position 137,140,108 of record NC_058097.1, read on the forward strand.
AACTTTGCTGTGAACCTAAGACTTCTCTAAAAAATAAATTTTACTAATATTTTTTAAAACTAAAATAAATCAAAAAATGACTTATACACTATGAAGATAAAGCATTATATAAAGTTGGCCACCTTGAATTAATTCTAAGATTACCAAAACCTAACAAGATTATTCAAATATCTAGTTAGGTTACTTTACAAATAATAACATTTTTGCTCATATGCAGACAAAGCCTAAAGCCCTGTGCATGCCCATATGAATTATATTTAGGTGGCTAAGCTATTTCCTATTAAAAATAAAATAAAAAAAAAAAGTAATAAAAAAATAAAATCAGCTCTCATCTCATAATTTAAAACCACTGTCTCACTTCTGTAAAATAATTATCAAGTCAAAAATTATGAATTATTTTAATTTACTTGTATTTTAATGAGGAGTTTATAACAAGTATTAATGAGCCTCAGAGAAGGACAAGTTAACTTGAGGATTAAAGTGAAATTCCATTGTAAGTAGACAGACTCAAAGAAAAGATTCAAAGAACTTCTCTCCTGGCTTTACAAACCCAAGCTCTTTCTTCCTTCTACTCACACATTTAGGCCTAAGCTAGTTTTCTCAAATGCCTCCACGAGAAATCTGCAGGCATCCATCTCGTGCCAAAAAGCTCAATAATTATTAAATACTACTAGTCTGTGCTCAGTTGAGTAAATTATTGTCCATTCAAGTTCACAGTCAGTAGTTCCAAACTGAATGCTTGTAATAAAACAGAGCTCCGAGTGGAGGTCACAGCTTTCTGTGTTTACAGCTTCCCCACACAATTAGTCTTGCAGCTGCACTTGATTAGTTTCTGACATGAATGCACTGTCTCAGAAAGGTCAATACAAGGAGGTTTCCATCCTCTTGACACTCCCTGTAACCTATGCCATTCAGAAACATTAAACCACTTGTAACGGCGCTACACAAGGAGTTCCCGAACTTCTGCACTCTAAGAAAATTCTCTGCGGTCAGTGCTGCATTCTCTACACTCCAAAAGGTAGTCTGAACATGTCCTTCTTTGAGCGTAGCTTTTCGAAAAAGTGTAATAATGAAAAAGTTCATTATTGTGCAAGCATCAGCCCCAATTTCCAATGAGGATGTCATACTATTTCAGCAGAAACAGAACTGAAAGAATACCGATAATGACTGCAAATCTAGGATTTGAGGTTAAGTTCTTCTCCCTAAATATAAATGACTAAACTGTCTTCATTAAAACAGAAATCATGATAAACGGTCATACACACCAACCATTATGTTAATATGACACAGACACAGATGAATATAAGAAAAGTGATGCGCACACTTCCTTTTTTACACCATGGCTTGTGAAAACTGGTGGCTTATCCAAACCAAAAGGCTGACAGAGAGCATCAATCACACTACAGAACAACATTAAAGTGGAAAAAAATAAAAAATTATATATACACATATATATAAATACATACACAAAAGCAATTATGCATAGAGAAAGCATATAGGTTGTATGTCTATTTCTCTCATAAAATTAATCTGTTTGTAAAGTGGCAGAACTGTACACCAGCAGGTAGAATATGCCTAATTGCAGAGAAAAGCTTGTTTCTATAATTAAGGAGCAATAGCTTGAAAACAATTCTACAGTTAAAAAAAAATCTAATAAAAAATTATAACTTAGATTTTAAAAGTAAATAAATAATAATTTCATGCCCAAGTCACCGTGTTTGTTGTCAAACACGGTATAATTTTATGTGATCCTTATCAATTTGCAATGTCCTTGCTGAGTGCCCTCAGGTCAAGATCTGTAAAAATTGCCATATGCCCTCCATTCCACTGAGGCTTTGAGTCAGCTAGGGGAGACACACTACCATAGACTTGATACACTGTAACACCTGTTAATTAAACACTCTTGAATTAATAAGGTGATGTAGTTATAAGGACTTCTAATACCGTCACTAACTTAAAAATTAACTTTGGGGATGTGGGGTTGTGGGTAAGAAAAAAAAACACTATCATAAAAGAACTTGTTTAGAAGACATATACAGCTACTGTTCAAAATCTAGTCAGTTAAATAAAATGTTTTGGAAATGCCAAAAAAAAAATTATTAAGAATCTCAAGAGAAACATTTACTTCTTTTTTTTTTTAAATATTTTATTTATTTATTTGACAGAGAGAGATCACAAGTAGGCAGAGAGGCAGGCAGAGAGAGAGGAGGAAGCAGGCTCCCCTCTGAGCAGAGAACCCGACATGGGGCTCGATCCCAGGACCCTGAGATCACGACCCGAGCCGAAGGCAGAGGCCCAACCCTCTGAGCCACCCAGGCATCCCCATTTACTTATTTCTTGAAAACATCTTAGACAATTTCAGTTTGCAATCAGTGAGTGGAACCTAATTTAAATTAACAAGAGACATACTAATCTAAAGTCATACAGAACACATCTAATTTAACTCTGGTTGATCTCTAGTGCCTTTTAGGACTTTTAGTTCTACATCATGCAAAACATTCATGTAAGGTAACACTAGGAGTTATAATTCTCAGGGCCATCCTAAGAGCTTATTATTTTTCATCTACCCCATATATGAAATAAGCAACTCCTAACTTATTACAAAAGAACCAAAAATCTTAGCTTACCAAAATCTCTCTTCTAACACTCGGTTCTCCCTGCCATGCCAGTCTCTGCAAGGCACTCAGTGGGGAGACTAAGACAACCAGTTGAAGCTGCAGTGTTCCCAGAGGGCCTAATGCCAAGGGCCAATGGGTCCAGGACTGTCTCTGGAACTCGGGTCCCAAACACAGCCCCATGGCATCTGCCAGATGTCTTTGAAAGTGAGCTAAGCAGGCCCCTTATGCGTAGTGAGGGGCAGGGAATGACTGGCCAGTATAAAGGCTACTTCTCTGTACTGAGCACAGGCTGATTCACAGATCAATGAATGAATCAAACTCTCCCAAAGGGAGGAAAAAATTCTTTCTCCTAACATATGATGAATATGCCCTCATTTAAATCATCTGTATTTCCTACCTCAAGTACATACTACAAATTCCATTTCTAAAGACAGGTAAAAAACAAACAAAGCAAAACAAAAAAATCAGCATAGCTGAAGACAAATTAGGTATACTTAACAGAAGGCAGAATTTCTTTAAAAGAACACATCTTATCACCATCTCCTCAAAAAAAGAGGTCAAAATCTTCATTTGAATTTTCTTCCCAAATTGTCAATCTTTTTTATCAAGGAAAATGGGATAAGACAAAAATTCGGAGTGTGAATAAATTCTCAAACACGTGATTCTGTTATAGAATCATCAGCATGACTTACATTGAATGCAAACCTTAGTGCTTATCTAGGATTTATTGCTATTTCCCAGCCCAATAACTTGTCTTTAATTGAAGAGCTTTCTAATTTTTTCAGTATAGGAAATTCATATCATGTTTTCAAATATCCATAAAATTGACCCTAGAGGGAATTGTGTTTCAAAATGAGTAGTAGCAAAAACTTTAATGCTGATGTTAATTTCCTTTATATTAAACAGCTGTTACTTATCCAAGGTCTTTGGAATGAAAAAAAAAAAAAAAAAGCTCTGATATGGCAATAAAAGGCGGGATCTCCAGAAGTATATTTATAAATCCACAAGAATTACTAATAAACATCTAAACTTGTATATCCTTGGGAAATTAAGACCTTTCCAAATTCTGGAATTTGCAAATTTTTTAAACTACTTTCTATCACATTCCTCATATACAACTTCCAGTAAAACAGATTTACAAAAGTTCCCAAAATTCTTTTTTTCTATTCCACATTTCTTCAAAATATTGGAAAAAGCGTATAGTTTAGAATTAAAAACAATTAAATTTATCACTCTATCCCCAAATCAAAATGCTATTCTTCTGTGGCACTAATGAAGGCTGACCTTATGTTACAATTTCTTACGTATCTGTTGCTCTTCAAACTAGACTTGAGGTCCTTGGAAAACAGGGACAATGACTTACTAATTTTTGTATGCACTATACACTTTAATCAGTTCTACATCTATCTATATGCCAATAGCAACTTGTTATATTTACATACCACACTCCAGAGCATTTTTAACAAATAATTTTACTATTATAGCCAGGTTTCTAAGATACTTCTGTCCTTTATCTTATCAACAGTAAAAAATGTCTGCCAGCTGACAATGGCTATTATCAAACCCACTGTTTACTCTTAAAAAGGAGGGAAGATAAGAGAGTAGGCAAATAGGCAAGGGGGATGGACAGGAAGACGGGTTCTTTGGTTTGTGAGATGGAGATATTTGGTCATACCTATAGTCATCATGGGCACCCTAGAGGTCAACTCAGTAAATACCTTGAAGGAAGAAACCATGTCTTTTAATTTAGTTGTGTACAGAATTTAGTACAAAATATACATACTTTGATGCATTAGCAAATATAAAAAGTAGAAGGACCAGAAAAAGTTGAAATACGTTTTGGTTTTTAAATATTTAAATAACATCAATTTCTCAATCCATCCTCTGAATATTGCCTTTGATTTTGCTCTGCCAATGATAAACATGTTGAAAAAGTGTAAAAACTTAAAAGTGGAAATGCCTGCGTGCCTCAGTCGGTTAAGCATCTGCCTTCGGCTCAGGTCACAATACCAAAGACTTGGGATCCAGTCCCCCATAGGGCTCTTTGCTCAGCAGGAGCCTGCTTCTCCCTCTCCCTCTGCCTGCGGCACCCCCTGCCTGTGCTCTCTCTCTGACAAATAAATAAAAACTTCAAAATAAAAGAAAAAAAGACCCTGAAAGTGATGCATCATCTTTAAAGTTATTATTTTTAGCTACTTATATTCTGCTGATACTACAAAAAACTTTTTACACATTAGTTTGGTCAGAAATCAGATATGGATCAAAATCCCAGAACATTACACTGCAATCTATTCCAAGAAGCTGTCTATTATCACTTACAAGTCTGTTTTTAAGTTAATTTTGGAGAAATCCCAATACTACTGTATGTCAGATCCCAAATAAACTTTTGAGAACAAGCCTTAGAATCTAACAACTTTTAAAATATTTTTTGTAGTGTAAAAGTATTGTATCAAGAAGGTGACATGGGGACACATGTGTCTTTAGCAGAGTGACCTGGAAAGAAGCGAATATGAGAGCAACTCCAAGAAAGCTTATGTTCTGAGCATGGCTCTACCCATCCTTTGATGCACACAGCCAAGGAACATCTCATTTTCTGAATGCAACACTACCTTTCCCAATTCCCAGACCACAACCGTGATGCCTTCTTACTCCCCAGAATGCGGGGAGAAGATAACTCAGTAACCCTATAGGATGTTCCCCCCCGCCATCCATCCCTAACGCTAAAGATTCTGGGGTAGCAGTAAGGCTGGGTCTGCAAAATTCATAAATTCTAATATTAAATAACTGTTAATAACACATGAGGAATCTGAACCAGGCTTCCAAACCTGAGCTAATAATCTTTTTTGAAGGCTGATCGAGATGCTCCTTTCTTTACACTCCCATGGTATTTGCTATATACTTCCATTATAGCGCCAGATATTTTTTGCATCATGACCCTTGTATGAGCAAAAAATCTCTAGTGCCCACCAAAGTAAAAGGCATTCAAAATTCATTGAATGAATTTACAGAACTAGGCATTCAGTCATATGTTCTCTATTTCGAAGCATCTTTTTAAACTTGTTTCCATTCCTTTTACTTGTCCCCACCAATTGCCATGGTGCCTGAACATAGTAGATGCTTGATTATCATTTGTTCGTTCATTCACTGGAGTGGGTGGGGGAAAAAAAGGAAGGGAAAAAGATGGAGGAGGGAAGAAAGATGAGAAAAGCAAGAGAGGAAGGAAAGGATGGAGAAAGGATGGAATGAAGGAAGAGAAGGAAGGAAAGGATAGAAGGAAGGAACCAACTAACCAAGCTCAGTTATTTAGATGTTTTGAACATGGAAGGTCACCACATTAACTTCTTTGTTGTTTTTGTTTTGTTCTGCTTGCTTCTTCCCTAGCATATTTTAATGTTTTTCAAGGGTTCTCAAGATTCCTGTTCCAGTACACCAGCTTCTAAATAAATTTAAATCAAAAAGAAGTATCCCGGGGCGCCTGGGTGGCTCAGTGGGTTAAAGCCTCTGCCTTCAGCTCAGGTCACGATCTCAGGGTCCTGGGATAGAGCCCCGCATCAGACTCTTTGCCCTGCAGGGAGCCTGTTTCCTCCTGTCTCTGCCTGCTTCTCAGCCTACTTGTGATCTCTCCCTGTCAAATAAATAAATAAAAATATTAAAAAAAAAAAAAAAGAAGTATCCCAATAAAAACGCATAATGAAATGAAATGAAAATGGATTCTGAGATAGAATTAATTTGTGCTTTGTTAACTGTTTTCCAAATAAATAAAATGTCAAATTTCTTCACCGATAATATATAAATTTCAAAAATTCTGCTAACTTTTTCTTTCTTATTAGCATGGTATTTATCCAGATAAATGGACTTAAATTTGTAAGAAATATTTCAAATAGTTAAGCAAGAAAAAAAAATTTTTTTAGGTTAGATTCCTGCCAACCTAAGTGACTTTTTTACCAAGCCACACATTAAAAAAAAAAAAAAAAAACCTCAATGACCACAAATAAACCAAAATAATGAAAAACTAATAGAACTGTTAAATACTATCATAAAGAAACCTATCTCATCACTGCACAAATTTAGCAAATTTTACTTGCTAACTCAGAAAGAGATTTTATCTAATGTCAATCTGTAGGTTACTGTCTCCTTCCTTGATTCTGATATAGGAAAAGTGTTTTCCAACACAAAGGAACTTAGTGTATTTTTCCTTTTATAATACTTAACAACACTCTGTATGAATGCCATGTACATTTTACCGTTTATGCTGACTTGGAATGTCTTGCATTAAATTAAAAGAATGCATAACCATGTAGATATTACACCTTCTGTTTATAACAAGAAATTTCTAAAAAGAGTAACAATATTTTTTAAAAAGAGTAAGAATACTTAATTTTGTTTGTCTAAAGCAAAAAATAGACTAAACCTGAAAATACTTAATTTCCTTTTTCTGGTTGTAAATATGTTCAACTCAGGTTTCTTAAGGAATATAACTTGCTTCATCAATAGTCCCTCAATGTTCCAAAACTTAAATTTTAAAAACCCATATTTAACATTAGATAATGTATATTACAAAAACACGAATCTGTTCATAAAGTAATTTCAGTTCCTTTTTGGATAGTAATTTTCAAAAAGAATTCTTAGTATTTTTTTAAAGTACACACAGCATTTATCCCACTTGTAGGATTATGCATTAAAGTCTAAAAGTTCAGGTTTCACTGAAAATTTCACTCAGTCTGGGCTTTGTCTTATCAGAAAGTCAGGAAATACTGAGTAAGTGGCCAGATTGTGCACAATTATATTTGGAATCTACTTCCTGACAACTCTGAAAAGATCTTCCGGTAAAACTAAGCCTCAATGTCAGGCTCCCTGCACTAAATTCCATAAAAATAATGGTCCCAACTATGCACAAAAGAAAAAGAAAACATTCTAATAGCCAGGCATCTAAATCTGACATAATCAAGTTACAGTAATTTTTAGGCTAGAAAGACTAGCATATCCTAAAATAATCCAACATACAGTGGATTTCTGTAACTTTATCATTCTTTTTTACTTCCTCAGCATTTGTTCCAAGTTCACTAAGTTAACTACAGTGAAAAGGGAAAAAAAAAATCTGTTAATGTAAATTCATAACTATTTTAAGTATTCCAAAAGTTACAATATGAGCATACATGCAATCTGTAATCAAATATTTAATTGGTGAGTATTTCACCATTGCAGAGGCTGATTAAAGCTACAGATCTTTTAGTGCAACATGCCCAAATATTTCCCAATAATACTGTCACAAATATTATTTTCACGTGATTTTATTCCCTCAACTAAAATCATGAAGGGAGATTTTTTTTTTTTAAACTGGCTTTTCTTTCATAACACCAGCCAACAGAATGGTATCATTTCATACACATTTATAACTGCTGTGAAACAGTCTTGCCCAAATACTGAAAACTATTTTAAAATGCTACCGTAACAAGCAAATGCCGTATTTCTGAAATATCTCAAATTTTACTCATTGTTATTAACATGGAACATCAACACTAGGAGGCAGGCTTAAGTAGAACTACGTAAGTAGAACTATAAAATGTAAAAGAAACTAAAACAGAAAATAGCTCCAAAGAAGACTTGATATAACTGTAATAGAATATTTGAAGTCTTTGTCCACTAAATCATTTAAGAGATTTCTTCTGTGATTTGGAGAGTGGTACACAGTTACCTGGACTAAGATACTGCAGGGTTTAGCATGATGGACAGTGCTTTCTAAGTTCAACCACAGCTGCTAGTATTTTGTTAAGTTTGAGAATATGTACATGAAATAGTAGCTTTCTGGGTAGCTCCCTCCACTCAGTGAAGTCCTACATTTACCAACCTCTTTTTTTTTTTTTTTTTTTTAGCTTGAACAGGTAAACTGTTGCCTTTTATGTAAAGCCAAAAATTGTTCCTATTTCATTAAATGTTCTTGAAGTAAAAACCACTAAAAAACTTAAGATTGATACAACAGCATAATCTTTAAAAATGTGTTCAGCTGATTCAAAATAGATATTTTAGGAAGATTTTAAAGAATAAGCATAAACACCATAATTTGAACATCACACTAACTCTTCCTGCCAGGAAGTGAAAAAGCAGAAATAACAATACTATGTTTTACCATGAAAATATTTTATCATTTTCCATAGTAATGCTTCAATACATACAAATCAAACAGAAGTTTATTGGGTATTTCCTATATTCTAGATCCTAAGGTCAGCAAAAATTCAGAAAAAGTATAATATATAATTCTCCTCATTAGTGAACACTTAAGACATGAAAATGAAACAACTAAAGAAAAATAAAGAAAACTGAGTTATTTCTCTTTTTCTGATTATAAAATAAAAAGAAAACTCAGATCATCTTAATGTCATAACCACAAAATTAAAAGCTAAAGAGCAATTCATGGGTATTTAGTAACAATTACTATCCCCCTCAAAAGGGGGTTAATTTCTAATTGTTAGTACTAAAGTAAATTAATTTTGATATCTGCAGTCACATTAATATTTAGCTCTAAGGAAAAATAAATAAGAAAAACCTGAAAAAAGTATACAAATTACAAGAAAAAGGACAAAAATTAAAAAGCTCAACTACTGAGTGGCCCATATCTTAACCTCCAGAAAAACTGAAGACAAAATAATTTTATGAATTTGGCTTATAATTTTGACATCCCCTAAATACTTCTTCAATCAGATCTTACTATCACTGTCCTAGTTTAGAATCTACTAGATCTAAGTTCCTCCTTAAGAGCAAGTACCAAGTCACCTCCACTGTTATGTCACCCAATTCTAACTTAGGGGTGGACTGCAGTATCTGAGAAAGAAGGAAAGAGTTAACAAATGGAAACCTGACAACCAAAATATTTCTTAAAAACACTGTCATCTGTTTCATTCACTCATATAATCACATTCTTACCAACATGTAAGCTGACTTTATAAAGAAATAAACTCAAGGAAGACTGTTTAATTGAGAATAGATCTAAAAACAAACTCAAATTGCTATATAAAGTTAGGGATAAAGAGTATCTCTCTCCTCCTCAAGAAATTAAAAATAGAGCTTCCCTATGACCCTGCAATTGCACTACTGGGTAGTGAAAAGATGTAGTGAAAAGAAGGGCCATCTATATCCCAATGTTTATAGCAGCAATGGCCATGGTGGCCAATCTGTGGGAAAAAACCAAGATGCCTTCAATGGATGAATGGATAAGGAAGATGTGGTCCATATACACTATGGAGTATTATGCCTCCATCAGAAAGGATGAATACCCCACTTTTGTATCAACATGGACGGGACTGGAAGAGATTATGCTAAGTGAAATAAGTCAAGCAGATAGAGTCAATTATCATATGGTTTCAAGTATTTGCGGAGCATAACAAATAACATGGAGGATAAGGGGAGATAGAGAGGAGAAGGGAGTTGAGGGAAATTGGAAGGGGAGGTGAACCATGAAAGACTATGGACTCTGAAAAACAACCTGAGGGTTTTGAAGGGGTGGGAGGCTGGGATAGCCAGGTGGTGGGTATTATAGAGGGCACAGATTGCATGGAGCACTGGGTGTGGTGCAAAAACAAAAAATACTGTTACACTGAAAAGAAATTTTTTAAAAAAAGAGTATCTCTCTCATTAGTAGTATGATGAACTGACTGATGTCTTCAAATAGCATACACAATACAAAAAAAGGAAATACATGTTTTTTTGAAAACTCTTACATTCACTCATATTTACCTAACTAGTAATGCCTTCACCTACAGGTCAAAAAACAAATATGTGTAAGACAAGTGTACTTCTCTTTTAAAGAAATATTTCTGATGTTTGCCTATATATAAAATATGTAAGCATGTAATAACATTTTTATTTTACTTTCATTGGTTTATAGTATAAAAACGTAAGATATGGACTTCTAAGTATAAATTTGCTTTCAGAAACTATCTTAAAAAATGCTGAAACTGGGACCAAAAATGGCTTTGATAAGAAGTCTACATAAATCAAGTATTATGAAAAAAATAGAAAAAGTAGTTAGACAGCTCCCAACAAAAGAAGGCTCAGGCCCAGACAGTTTCTCAGGAGAATTTCAGAATACTTTAAAAAATTATCAATACCCAAATGATAATTGAAACTGTCCCAGAAACATAAAAACATAAGAAAAACTTCCAAGTCATTTCTGAAAAGGGAGTATAACACCCATTGCAAAACCTTAAAAAACAACTTCATTAAGAGCAAACCACACCACATCTCATTTATTAACATTGCTGCAAAAATCCCAAATAGACTCACGTCACGTCTTTTAAAAAACCGTATGTTATAACCATATACCATAACATCATGACCATAATATTGTGGCTTTAAAATACACTGCACAATTTCTTTATATTCCATCCTTCAAAAGGTAGAACCTAATTCTTTTTATAATGAGAACCTAATTCTTTTTATAATCTTTTTATAATGATTCACTTCTAACAAACAGAATGTGGCAAAAGGGATAGTGGATAGTATGTGACTTAAGAAATGAGGACAGAAAAGACTATGGCTTCCTCTTTGCTTCTCTCAAACACTCTGGGAGTGCAAGGGTACCTTTTTTAGCAAATTGTTGCAATTCAAAAAGATTTCCAAGTATTTAGATGTGTTAGTCTAAGAGTTGGTTTCAAGTATTCCAATTACTAAAATACCACCAGAAAAGAAAAAACCTAAGAAAAAGGTTGCTTGATTCTTGTTAAGAATACACATTCCTCCCCCACCCCACTCCCTCTCTCTCCCTCACGCAATACCACTTAAAACCACTAGAGTGGCTCAGTTGGTTGAGCGGCTGCCTTCGGCTCGGGTCATGATCCCAGCGTCCTGGGATCGAGTCCCACATCGGGCTCCTTGCTTGGCGGGGAGCCTGCTTCTCCCTCTGCCTCTGCCTGCCACTCTGTCTGCCTATGCTTGCTCTCGCTTATCTCTCTATGACAAATAAATAAAATAAAATCTTTAAAAAAAAAAAAAAAACCACTACTCTTTTAACCAGATGGTTCTCTATTTTCCTTGGCATTATCTGTGATAATCCTCAGAGACAGCAGGCAAAGATAAATTGGAATTAGGTAGTGACAGTACTTTACTTCTGGAAGACGGTGATTATGTTTATCAGGGAGTAGTAAGAGCTTTGAAGTCTGGAGAATATCTGTAAACAAGAGAGAAAGTCAACTCTGGCCCTATCTGACAAGGTTATGAAATAAAGTGAATGAGATTTTTTGTAAATAGCTCTCTTGGGAATCTAGGAGATCCAAAAAATACTAAAATAAAGTTCCTTGCTCAACATAATTGAATTAAAAAAAAATCTGGATCTGCTGCTCTATCGTTGGCCTTTAAAATGATTCTTTAAAAAATCTTAACAGCAAAGTCAGAATGCATATTTCCCAGTCCCATAAACATTTCTGTCAAACAAATGCCCACTGAGATGTTGTATCTGCTATTCTTATCACTATACAAGCTCTTAACATGTTGAAAATGATTACTATGTGGCTGAGAATACATGGAATTCCTAGAAGGGAAGCACGAGGAAGGTCATGAGTATAGCTGGTATATTGAGGTAATAATCCTATGCATGGGATTGGTAAAGCCTTTAGAAAGCATGACACAATCCAATAATAAGACTTCAAAAAACATTTTTTTCTACTTTATGCAACTATGGAAAGAATATATTGCATTGGGAAATGTAAATTTTAAATTCAAAAAATGACAATGATACTCTCTAGCCTCTGGCATCTTAGGAAGCTAACAAGATAACACACAAAAAAAAATTAAAGAAAATTACAAAATCAAGGAAAAGTAATTAGCATGACACAGAACACTAAGAGGGAAATGTATATATAGAAAAGTTAAAACTTAAGCTAGAAGGCATATAAAATCTATGTGTGTCTAATTCTATAAATAGGGCTTAAATCGCATTAAAATTTACTTAATGTAGTGGTGGTTTCTGCAGCAAACTTCCATTCATAACATAGGCTTTACGGATGCTCATTAGATTTATTTTAATTCCCTGGGCACACTATAAGAGGCATAGGAAAATAATATCAAATAAAAATATTTTAAAGATGGGAAATAGCACAGGGTTGCAGTTAACCAAGATTCAAAACTGGCCATAAAAGTATTTCAAAAAACCAACAATTTATCTTCCCAGGCAGGTAAGAGCTAACCATGTTTGGAAAAAATTACCATTAATTTGGAATTTTGGAAGTTTTCCCATAAATACATTCCCTTCATGAATTTACAGAATAAATGAATGTCCTATATTCCAATCTTGGAGTTTAAGTCAACCTAAATCAACAAATCCTTATTAAGGAGTATGGAAGATTCTGGGGAAGAAAAAACATAAGTAGAAGATACAGACTCAACCCTGGAGAGTTTAATATCCCCTAGGGAAAAGGAAAAAAAAAAAAAAAAAAAGCCAATGAGACCGGAAATTTAAAGGGTGCCTGACTGACTCAGTCAGTTGAGCATCTGACTCTTGATTTCAGATCATGATCTTAGGGTCATGAGATCATGCCCCACACATCGGGCTCCTTGCTCAGCACAGAATCTGTTTGAGATTCTCTCCTCTCTGTCTCCCTTTGCTTGTGCTAGCACTCTCTCTAAAATAAAAAGCCTTAAGAAAAAAAGACTAGAAATTGGAAACTCTATTAAGCTACATCAACTTATCTTTTATCTTTATTTATTTGTCAGAGAGAGAGAGAGAGAGAGAGAGAGCGCACAAATGGGAAGAGTGGCAGAGGAAGAGGTAGAAGCAGGCTCCCATAAGCAAGGAGCCTGATGCAGGGCTCAATCCCAGGACCCCGGGATCATGACCTGAGTCCAACTCATGACCTCCAACTTATGATTTGAAAATGTGCTATCATGCCATCTTATTTTTCATCTTTCATCTTCTATGTTCTCAAAATTGGCATAAAATTTAAAAATATGAAAGTTAACAAAAAGTGATGTCATTTGGATGCTCCAGCATGAACTGATTCATATTTAAAGGGAAAAACAGTGAAGTAACAATGACAAGTTTTCCAAACACCAAGAAACTTTACCACTGTTATGTTTCCTCATTTCGTCAGCGAATTCTCTACTGCCTGTGTTCTTAGTCAGCTGCTAGTAAAAGTCACAAGTCAGAGCAACAATTCAGGAAAACTAAGAAGCAGTTCAGAATGAAAAAAAGGGTGAAAATAGTGACTTTTCTCACTTATTAAAAAGGCCAAAAATTAAGTGCCACTGTTGGCAAAGCTGTGAGGAATGTATGCTGGGGTATAAAGTAGTTCTAACTTCTGGAAAGGCAATCTGGCCAAATAATCAGTTTTAAATGTATACACTCTTTCACCCAGCAATTTCTTCTGCAGAAATCTGTCCAACATAAGAATAAACAATAGTACCTAAGACTATATATGCTCAATGGCATTCATTCTACCATCAGAGAAATAAATTACTGAAAGCAACCCAAATGTTCAATAGTAAAAAGAATGAATAAATAAACAATGGCATTTCTAAACTATACAATACTTATACAATTATAAAGAATAAATTGGACTGACACATGTATCAATTAGAAAGATGTTCATGATCTACTTTTATGTGAAAAAGGTAATAAGCAGAAAGTATAAGATCCCATTTTTATTATAAAGTAGATACATATACAGTATTTCTCTATGCTCATATAGAAGGTATGCTTATATTTGTCAATGAATACAGAACAGTTACGAAAGATCACACTGCTACCAGTGGTTCATCCACAGGTGGAGAATGAGAGAAAGTGAAAAGGGGACATTCATTTTTTACCTTACACATTTCTATAGAGTCTGAAAGTGTCAACTAGCATACATTACCTTTAGAATTTTTCTACTAAACCCAATGGTAACATTAAAAGACAAGATAAGGAAAAGAAGAAAGTGATTAAAAATAAAATAAAATACAGGATATTAGGCCATAACACTTTTTCTTCAGACTGACTTCATATTAGTTCAATTCAATTAACCTAGAGAAGTTCCATGACTTTTTTTTCTTTTTTTCATAAAAGCTTCTGTATGAGACTAGGGGTGGAGCACGAACAAAAAGATGACTGTGCAAAGCGCATGGGCTCCCTTTCTACAGCACTCCGAAGAAACAGACATCCGAACACCACTTAAAACTTAAGCTAGAAGTTTTCATCATCACAACAAAGAAGAGTCTGTGATGGTGCTCCTCCTTGTTCAACTTTGAACTTACAGCTGAAAATGCTGAATAAATAACCTTATTTATTAGCACAATATCCTGTAGCATAAACACAAAGCGCTCTTTCTAAATAAGGTCAGATATAGACATTATCTGAGTCCTGAAGTATAAAATAGTCTAAGGAGGTTTAACTTTGACAGATCGGCAAGTAAACAGCCTCTAATCAGGCGTAAGTAATATTTTGGGCTAAATGAATGAATGGCAAAGGAATCTGACTTTGTTTATTTTACCACAAACAAGAAGAAGCTGTTAAAACAGCATGGTGACTAGACATTTTCTTTACAGTTTTACAGTTTGGTTGAAAAATGCTCTAATCTTTTAAATCTAAAGTTGTAAAATACTATCAAAAGACCCTCAATGGTCAAAGTATTTGCATCACGCAAATCCAATGGTGCACCGTGTACACGCAAGTACATGCAGAGACACACACCACACAACATGTTTCAGGTCTTCTTACTGCAAACTCTTACAAGAGACCATGTTCTGACTGGGCTCAGAGAGGGTGGTTCTGTGGTGGTTAAAGGTCAAGCTCTGAAAGATCCCCAAAATCCATAGAAGGGTTACACTGAGTTCAACAGGATCACCTCGATTTGGCAGTTCCAATGCAACCACAATACTTGATGACAGACAGGAACTAGTTCTCCATTCCCTGTTTTCATTCACGTGGACACATTAGTCAGAATGTGGGCTCAGCTACTTTACTCTGTTCCTGCCAGGCCCTTCTAACTTAACTGCTTTACCTCAGAGACTTCCTGTGAAGTGGTCTTATGGAACCTCTGACATATAAATTCAAGCTAAATCTCTGTGAGGAACAAACTCTACGAGTTTTATTAATGAACTCTTACTGTGTTTGATATATCTCCTTTTGAGACACCAACCAAACACCGACATTTCTAAACAATGAAAATCTCAAAATCTGAAAATATTGGAAAACCCAATAGGATAAAATATTTTTTCCAAAGATTTTATTTTATTTCAGGGCCTGGGGGAGGGAGGCAAACAGAGGGAGAGGGTACCCTGAAATCACAACCTGAGACAAAACCAAGACTCAGATGCTTAACCAACTGTGCCATCCAGGCATCCCAGGATAAAATCTTCTTTACTAATCATGTAATAAGCACTTAGTCAAACAATTATTTTGACCAAGATTCATATAATTATAAACCATGAAAACAAAGTATCCATAATACTAACCACACAATAAAAACTGCACGTTCTAGTATACCATCTTTAATAATGTTTAATAATGTTTAAATATTGGAAGCTTTTATACCCTCAATTTTTCCTTTCTCTTGTTTGATAAAATAAATTCCCATTCACTCCTACATCAAGTTCAAATCTAAAAATGGAAATCACCAAATGAAAATTATTAAAATCAGATGATTCAAATTACTGAGTTTCACAAACAAAATCATAATTTCATAAATCTGTTTTCCTACTTATAAAATTGAAGTAACTATACATATATGGATAAAGCTAAAGAAGTATTATAATGCTAGTCACTCAAATTCTACATCACAAAAATTTAACCACCTTTACAGATGAACTTTATTGTAACAGAATTCCTAGGGTGAGAAACTAAATCTCAGACTACTGACTTCAACAGTGGACAAATCTTAAAAAATGATTCGCTCATAAAAACTGTGTAGTCAAATGAAAATTTGTTTGCATGGGGAGGAATTATTTTGAAAGATTAAAACATTTAAGTTAAACTCCTTCTTTATAAAATAGTCATGGTTGCTTAGAGCAATGGTTGACTCCCACTGGGGCCAGAAAATGTACAAGATGAACATCTTATCAGAACACTACTGGGGCGCCTGGGTGGCTCAGTGAGTTAAGCTTCTGCCTTTGGCTCAGATCATGATCTCAGGGTCGTGGGATGGAGCCCAACATCGGGCTCTTTGCTCAGCAGGGAACCTGCTCCCCCCACCCCTCTCTGCCTGCCTCTCTGCCTACATGCAATTTCTCTCTCTGTCAAATACATAAATAAATAAATAAAATATTTTTTTAAAAAAAAAAAACCTACTAAGGTTACATCAAAAGGATTCAGAAGCCAACCTGTAGAGGCTTCTACTGGCCAAAAAAGGAATCATCCGACCACAAAGAAGGATAAGGATAATGACAATGGTTTGAAACACATAAAATCTGTTTAAATCTATAACTTTATAATAAACATTTTAAAAATCTCATTACCCATTTTTGGGGCTGGTTTCTAGGAAACCAGAGTAAGATGGATGAAAGGAACTGACCAACTAAAACAATTTAAGATCTATTAGCCAATTGGAATTTTATCTGCATTCTCACTTTAATAAACAAGAGAAAGAGGTCACTGGGGAAATATGAACAGTGAAGTAAATTGTGTGAATAATGAAAAACTTAAACGAGGAAGGTAAATGATACTGTGCTTACATTTTTTAAAGGGAGTCCTTATCTTTTAGTGATACATACTAAAACTATTTATAGATGAATCATATGATGTATGAAATCTGCTTTATTAAGCAGAGCTAATAGGAAAGTGGGTAGGGATATGGATAAAAGATACGGGCAATCAGTTTATAATTATCAAAGCTGGAGGACAGCAACTCTGTTTTGTTTAAGTTTAAAATATCCCAATAGAAAAATAAATTTTTATCAGAAAATCCTTTTATGGGATGCCTGGGTGGCTCATTGGCTAGGAATCTACCTTCAGCTCAGGTCATGATCCCAAGGTTCTGGGATCAAGTCCCGCATCCATCTCCTTGCTCAATGGGAAGCCTACATCTCCCTCTACCTGTTGCTTTTCCTGCTTGTGATCCATCTCTCTCCCTCTAGCAAATAAATAAAATTTCAAGAAAGTAAAGAAAAGAAAGAAGAAGGAAGGAAGGAAGGGGAAGGGAGAGAAGACCAGAGAAAAGAAAATCTTCTTATAATGTAACATGGTATCCTAAATTTTTTATTTAGACAAGAAGTTATTTGCCTCCTGGGTTTTCATAAATAGAAGTAAACCAATGTGTAGTAATACTTCCGTCGGGTTTAAAAAATCTTATAAATCAGTGTTTACTCACAACTGTTTAACAATATCAACCTTTCAGGAAGCATTTGAAAGAGCAGTTCAACTATCTCCATTTTGACCTCAATCTGTTCTTTCTAATTGACTAAGTCCTTCTTTCTAGCTCATCTCTTCATTCAGGCAAAAGGCCCCACAGGCAAAGCATGCCCTGATGGGAACCAAAACTACCCCTCAAGTAGTAAGGACTGCCCTGAAGTAGCAAGACCCACATGACTGACCCCAAGACAATGATCTATCTGACCTTTACTGCCCAACTGCTGTACCCAGCGACCTTTGTCCCAACATTTGCCTTATATAAACCCAGAAGTATGTTCAGCACTTTGGAGACAGTCTTTGAGACATTAATTTACTGTCTTCCTGGTGTCGGAGTCCCTGAAATAAATTCCTTTATTTCACCACCACTCATCTCTCTGCCTTTGGACTTTGTCAGTGGCAAGCTCTGAACCTGGTCTGTTTGGGATGCCCAGAGCCAGTGATCTTGTACCCTTGGGCCCCCATTATACCTATACCACATCCCAGCCTTTGGAATTCAATATAGAAAGTAATATACAAAATAAACATGATAATTTCATTAAATGTAATGCCCCTTATAAAACACAATATTTAAGAAGGAAAAAGAGCAGAGCATCTAACTCTATGAAACATACTTAACACAGTTAAGTATGTTTGTCATGTCTATAGTTATTGAAACTTAGTTAGCATTAGAAAGTTCTTCATTCACTATGGACTAATTTTTAGTAATTTTCTAAGAACCATTCTGAATTGCTGATTCTTAAAAACCTAATCAGATACTTCTATAAAATTCTTATCTAGAAGCCATTCTGTCAGGCAAAACTACACATTAATTCCTCACTATGCATTTTTCAAAGAGTAATATTTAAAGACACACCCTACTACTGAAAATTGAAACCTTTGTTAAACTACAAAATAAATAACCAGCCCAACTATGTAGCTAATACCAACCAGAAAGGTAATCTGAAATTAAAATGCCTCTATACAATATATATACGATATTCATGTAACTATTCTTTAATTTTTCCCATCAATTTTTTAGATCACAGATAATTCACAAATAAATATATAAAAGGAAAAATTTCAATTTCTCTTAAATAATTTTCCAAAATAACAAAATAACTGTGACATAAAGTCCTTTCTGAATTTAAAAGTTCTAAAATATTTGAAAGATACACTGCAAAATTTTTGACTTAGAGAATGCTCACTAAACATGCTCTTAGAACAAAAAAAGATTAGGATTAACTTAACTCTGCTGGGATTTTTAAACAATACTATTAATACAGAAACAGCATTCAAAAAATATGTGATATGCATACTTTGCTATCAGTACATACATTTCAACTATACAAAGGAATTCATCATTTTATCAGATGATTTCACTGTAATGTCCTTTTTTTAAAAAAAATGCTCTGGAATTAAAAACAGTAAGAGCTAAATCTTACTTGCTGTTAACTTTACTATAGACTATGGCAGAAACAAACAAAATTTTAATGATTACTGAACCATGTCAATAGAAAAGAAACATCAATCACTTGGACAGCTACAATTCAAATACAATACAGCTTTTAGCTTCAAGCAATAGCTTTCTCTCCTTGCCCTTTCTTAACCTCAGTTCTATAGAACTATTAGAATTAAAAGTAACTAAACCCTGACAGATCATGGGCACATGATAGAGGAAATTTCCATCAAATACCATAGTAAAATCAAGTATTAATTTTACTTATTTTCTATTTAACAAACAAAAAATCACATTTCAAATACTTAACGCTAAATATTCTGGAGATAAATTAAAGGAAACCCAAATAAACAGTACTTTTTTGAAATGAGATGCATGAAAAGCAGGGGCCATGTCTTAATTATTAGTACATTTCCCTTTGTCCAGAACACAGTTTAAAAACAATTTTCTAAAGAACTTAAAGCCAATCTGATGTCATGAAGTAAATAGTAAGTGATGCAAAAAAGTACCTTCACAAATTCCCATCACATTAATGTTAAAATCCATCGTTTTAGTAACCAAACACCCAAAAATAGAAGCAAACTGAAATTCTATCTGGCACAGCCCTACATGTGGGAGATTTAGGGAGATTTAAATTTCTGTGCAAAACTATCCCTCATTACCTACAATTCACAGCACTCTGATTAAGGCGCTATCATTTTAATCATTTTATCACAACGGGTATGTGGCAATTACTACAGGCTATATGGAACAACCTTCCCCCAGTCATTAAGTCTAAGCAGTGAACAAGAAACTGTAACTTAAACATACATACAAGAGGATTTTCATTTTTAGTTTGCTCCTCTTAATTTACCTTCAGTTGGTCTTCCATTAACTTACTGACTATAAAATGGGACTCTGTATTAAGTGATATGCAGAATACAAAGGAAAAACAGATTTAAAAAAAAAACCATCCTTGAAGAGCTTAAATCAAGCAGAAAATATAAGGCAAATAACTAAATAACAAATGTTGATGCAGGAAATACTGGAAGTTTTTAGAGTACAAATATAGTGCTGTGATAGTTCAGAGAAAGAAAAAATGACTTAACAGCTGGGGAAATCAAAGCATGCTTCACGGAGGAGGTAACAATGGCGATGGGGGACCTGAATAGGAAAAGTGGCAGAAATGGGAATGGGCACATAGTTTGTTTTCAACAAATATTTACTTGCTTTTGACTCTTTTGTTGTCTTTTGGCACGGCACAACTAGTATCATCATCTGCCTTTAAGTGGTCTGTGAGGTAAGGAAACAGTTGGATTCCTTTTTCACTGCCAAAGGTGGTGGCAGAGGAGGTAGTCACAGGCTGCAATGTCGGGTTTTAGCCTCCCCAGACTGTTGCACAGCCTCGGCAACACAAGAAAAGGAAAACACCTTCATATGGTTTTACTGTAACTCTTTGGGAGCAACTGGTCTCACCTCATTGAGTATATTTGATTTGTTTAAAATGTTAATTCAGGGCACCTGGGTGGCTCAGTCGTTAAGTGTCTGCCTTCAGCTCCAGTCATGATCTCAGGGTCCTGGGATCCTGTCAGGCTCCCTGTTCATGAGGGAGCCTGCTTCTCCCTCTCCCTCTGCCTGCCACTCTGCCTATTTGTGCTCTCTCTCTCTCTCTCTATGTCTGATAAATAAATAAATCTTAAGAAAATAAAATAAAATGTTAACTTATATCTGTACTTTAGTAATAGACCATGTTTATGAAAACTATAAAGAAGACTATATACTCATATAACTTGACTTTCAAGGTTTTCTTGTACTTAACATTTAAGTGAAAATGCAAAGCAATGGTTAAAAAAAATACTAACAGCCAAAACAACTTTGACAAAACCCATGCAAACCAAAAGTAAAAGCAACTCTTAAGACAGCAGAATCTGTATTCTTAAAACACAAGATAACACAGTAAGATAGCTATCAGAGCAGTAAAATCAGGAGCTAAAAGGTCACTGACTGAGAATTCTTATTTCAGCCTGTGGACCTCCATCTAATCCACTTGAGCAGTGAACAAGAACTTTAACTTAAACACACATACAAGAAAGCACTTTGATTTATTTTCCTCCTAATTTGAATACAGAATTTTAAAAAAAGAAAGAAATAGCCTGTAGGTCACAAAATGTACATTGTACATTCCTACTATTAACAGGAAATACAAAAACATATACATTTCTTTTCAGCATGTAAACTTGGAAAGTTTGCATGGAAAAACAATAAACAAAAACTTCATTTTAATACTCTTAAACATCATTACATATTCAAAATTCTGTCTGGTTTTTATTTTTGGAAAATATTTTCAACTTCTTTCTTGGACTTTATTAGAAATATTAAGGTTTATTTCTCTCTCATTTCAAATACACTCCACGTTACCAATCCTGTCTTGAAGAAAAAAAAAAAGACTGGACCTTTTGTTCAAAGAAACTGAATATTTCAACATCATATAGAAATAATGAGGACAAGGATTCAATCCTCCTGAAGGAATCTGAGGGACTCCAGTTTGCGGTTCCACACTCAAGGAACTTGGAAGTCACCACTCCATGCTAACAAGTAAAAAGCTGTTGAACAAACTGAAAAACCAACAACTCTCCTTGGATCCATAAGAAGTGAGGACACAGGGCAAACCACTAGCCCCAAAACTGGAGAAACAGACTTACAGAGAATACAGGAAGGCAAGGCTCACCTCAGCAGACACTCAGGAGTGGAAACCACAGGAACCAGCCCTGGGGCAGGAAAACCTATAATTGACTAAATTGCTGGAGGCTCTGTGTGAACAAGTCTGAGAGTTAAAAACTCCAGGGAAGGGGGCACCTGGGTGGCTCAGTGGGTTAAAGCCTCTGTCTTCGGCTCAGGTCATGATCCCAGGGTCCTGGGATCGAGCCCCGCATCGGGCTCTCTGCTCGCCAGGGAATCTGTTTCCTCCTCTCTCTCTCTGGCTACCTCTCTGCCTACTTGTGATCTCTGTCAAACAAATAAATAAAAATTAAAAAAAAAAAAAAAAAACCTCCAGGGGAACCCACTCATGGCAGGAGGAAGACTCACACTTTGGTGAGTTTTACCTCCAGAAGCTTGGCTGGGTTCTCATAGTAAATTTCAGACAAAAATCCTCTAGCGCTCCCAAGCAGAACTAAGGGAAAAGGAGCCATTCTGAAATCAGCCAGAGAACTCTTGTTCTTAACAAGGCCTACCCTCAAGGGAACTAGTTACCCTGAGCCTATCTTACTGAGGTATTATGAGAGTCTAACTGATGTCAGGGAAGAGAAACACCCACCTCCAGCCCACTTTAGCTGTCCTGTCCCACCTAAGGGAGTTGAAAAAAAAAAAAAAAATGAGAAACACCTGTGAAGCTCACGGACTGAGGCACGGGCTCACTAAAGAAACAAATCAAAGGATGACAACGCTTCACCTCCTCCCACACTTCAACATCATATTACTAAAGTTATTTGAGCAGCTTCTTTTACCTTCAACATCATGTCCAGCTATCAAGAAAAATTACAAAACATACTAGAAATGCAAAAAAAAAAAAAAGAAGAAGAAGCCACAAAGCAAGCATCAGAACCAGGCATGGCACAGATGTCAGAATAATCAGACAAGGAATTTGAAACAACTATGATGAACATGCTAAGGGCTGTAATGGACAAAGTAGATAGCATGCAAAAACAGATGGGCAATATAAGCAAAGAGCTAGAAACCCTAAAAAAAAAAACAAAAGAAATGATAGAGAAAAGAAACACTAACAGAAATGAGGAATGCATTTGATTGGCTTATTAGTAGATTGGACATGGCTAAGGAAAGAATCTCTTAACTTGAGGATACATCAGCAGAAACCTCTAAAACTGGGGCGCCTGGTTGGTTTACTATGTAGAGCATGTGACTCTTGGTCTCAGGGTTGTGAGTTCGAGCCCCATGTTGGGTATAGAGACGACTTAAAAATAAAATCTTTAAAAAAAAAAATCTTAAAAAAAAGAAACCTGTAAAACTGAAAAGTAAAGAAAACAAAGACTGAAAGGAACAGAACAGAATATCTGAGTACTATGGACAACTACAAAAGGCATAGCATACGTTACGGGAATACCAGAAGGAGAAGAAAAAACGAAACAGAAGAAATATTTGAAAAAATGACTGAAAAATTCCCAAATTAATCTACAGCACAAAACAATATGGGGCACGTGGGTGACTCAGGTAAGCATCTGCCTTCAGCTCAGGTCATGATTCCAGGGTCCTGGGATTGAGCCCCCCATCAGGCTCCTTACTCAGTGGGAAGCCTGCTTCTCCCTCTCCCTCTGCCTGCTAGCTCCCCCTGCTTGTGCTCCTTCTCTTTCTGGCTGTCAAATAAATATAGTTTAAAAAAAAAAAAAAAAAGACTCAGCAAGCTCAAAAAACATTAAGTAGGATAAATACCAAAAAAAGAACTACACCTAGGCATATCATCATTTCGAAACTAAAGAATATCAAAGATTATTAAAAAAAAACTCTGTAAGAAAACAAAGGAAATAATCTATAGAACCAGCCTCTTTAATTATGCTCCTTAATCTTCAACAATCAAGGAAAAATAGTAAGAACCCAACTATTCTTTTTTTTTTTTTTTTAAAGATTTTATTTATTTATTTGACAGAGAGAAATCACAAGTAGGCAGAGAGGCAGGCAGAGAGAGAGGGGGAAGCAGGCTCCCTGCTGAGCAGAGAGCCCGATGCGGGACTCAATCCCAGGACTCTGAGATCATGACCTGAGCCGAAGGCAGCGGCTTAACCCACTGAGCCACCCAGGCGCCCGAACCCAACTATTCTTAATGAGATTCTCTTGCAATACACGTTTTTGTTATTTTAACTCCTAATTTACATACAATAAAACTTGCTCTTGGGACGCCTGGGTGGCGCAGTTGGTTGGACGACTGCCTTCGGCTCAGGGCGTGATCCTGGAGTCCCGGGATCGAGTCCCACATCAGGCTCCCAGCTCCATGGGGAGTCTGCTTCGTTCTCTGACCTTCTCCTCGCTCATGCTCTCTCTCACTGTCTCTCTCTCTCAAATAAATAAATAAAATCTTTAAAAAAAAAAAAAAAACTTGCTCTTTATGGTGTACAGCTCCATGGATTTTGAAAAATGTACAAAATTTTGTACCCACCATCAGCATCATGATACAAAATAGTTCCAACACCAAAAATGTTCCCTTGTTTTGTCTTCCTGTAACCAACCACTCCTGCTATCTCTGACAACCACAGACCCATTCTCCCATCCCTGTACGTTTTGACTCCTCCAGAAGTCACATAAATGAAGTCATATAATATTTAGCCCTGTAGGGGTTCATTGAGATTTATGAACATGTAAATATATGTCTGTCATACAAATTTGGAAGTTTTCAAGCCATTATTTCTTCAAATATTTTTTCTACACAAATCTTTTTGTCTTTTCTTCGGAGACACGACAGAAAGGTGAGACCGTTGCTAGTTATCGGACACTCTGCTCATTCTCCTCAGTCTTCCTCTCATTATTGTGCAGACTGTACAACTATTACTGAGCTTTCTTCAACTTCACTTCTCTTTCCTTTGTCCTCTCCACTCTACTATTGAACTCACCTAGTACATTTGACATATTTTAATATTTAATATTAGTATTTGAGTTATTTTAATTTTCTGTCCTAAAATTTCCATTTAGTTCTTCTTACGGTTTTTCTTTGCTGGGAACTTCAGTCTTGCTACTCACGTCAAAAGTGTTTACAGGGTTATAACAGTTGCTTTGAAACTCTTTATCGTAATTCCAACATCAACATCACCTCAGGATTGGCATCTGTTGATTGCTGTTTTCCCTACTATTGGTTATGATTTCCCTGGTTCTTGGCATGTCAAATACTTTTGGATTGTATCCTAGACATGTGTATCATGACATTCTTGGTCATGTTAAAGATTCTTGGTCCTCTGGATAATTATTATTAGTTGTTGTTGCTGCTAATGCTGCTGTTTTTACTGATGTTGTTGTGGCTGTAGGCAATCAACCTGGTTAGGTTCCAACCACAAGTCCTAACCCACCTTCTACAGAGTACAGTTTCAAGATTTTTTTTTTTTTTAAGATTTTATTTATTTATTTAACAGAGAGAAAAGAGAGAGAGCACAAGCAGGGGGAGCAGCAGGCAGAGGGAAGGAGACAAGCAGGTTCCCTGCTGAGCAAAGAACTCAACATGGGGCTTGATCCCAGGACCCTGAGATCATGACCTGAGCTGAAGGCAGATGCTTAACTGACTGAGCCATCCAGGTGCCCCCAGACTGTGGATTCAATATCATTTTCAGTTTCCCAAGATTCTTCAGTGTATTCAGCCTGTCCACATATGCGCCACCTAAGGGCAGTGGTCTAGGCTATAGTTCAGTTCTCAAGGCCTTTATCATGATTACAGAGGTGAGTCTCAGATATCATACACAGATTTAGCTCATCTTTTTCTTTACCTCCTGCCTCTCCATGATTTTCCCCACACTCCGACTCCCAAACTTCATTTCTTGAGCCTCTGTTTACACCAGGGTTTTGCCTCCCCATACCACTGCACATAACCTGCAACAACATCTGCCTCGGGGGTAAAGTGGCAAGAAAAGAAAGAAAGGGAGGGAGGAAGGAAGATGGAAAGGAAGGAAAGAAAGGAAGGAAAATAGCTAGGAAGGAAGGAAGAAAGGAGGGAGGGAGGGGGAAGGGGGTGAGAAACAGAAGAAGGAAGGAAGGAGGAAGGAACAGATATTCTCCCCAAACTCTTTGGACTACAAGAACCCCCTTTCTAGTTTCTCTGGTCGAAGAGAAAGACACCTGTGTTTTCACAGCTTCACAGCTGCTGCTAAAGTAAGGCCTCACGGCTGGGGCCTGCTTGGAGTCCTACCAGGAGAATAAAATCAAAATGCAAAACATAGTAAGAAAATGGCAACTTTTACAGTCTTCTTCATGCAAAAGCCCTCCTTTCTAGTTTTCTGACCATAAACAGAGGAATGGGAGAGGGGTCCTGAAGGTTTTTTTGTCTTCATTGAACAGATCAAGAATAGGAGATCCTCTGGAGTCCAAACCAGTTGATAAAGGATGTGAGTGGGAAGAAATAGGAAACTTCACTGGTATTAGTTTACACTTTCAGTTTGGGCCCCCTTCCCCAAACCTCCTCCTATCATTTAAGATTTCAGATGGTTGCTTTATGTATTCTGTTCTGGGTTTTTAGTTGCAATTAGTGGGAGAGATAGACGGACTATAGTTCCTCCATCTTAGCAGAAACAGAACCACAAAATTTCCAGAAATAAACCCTAACAGTTATGGTTAATTGATTTTGACAAAGGTGTCAGGGCAATCAACAAGCAAGGAAGAATTTTTTCAACAAATGCTCCTCAGACAAATGGATATCTATATGCAAAATAAACAGCTGAATCTTTGCCTCACACTAATGCAAAAGTCAACTCAAAATAAATCATAAATCTAAATGGTAAAACCAAGAATTATAAAATTTCCAGAAGAAAACACAGTAGAAATGCAAAGGCAACTCTGGGTTAGGGAAAGATTTCTTAGCTAAGGTTTTAAAAAAAAAAAAAAATCACTGAACAGAATCTTCATTAAAATTTAAGACTTAAAAAAAATAGGACACCTGGGTGGCTCAGTTGGCTAAGTGTCTGCCTTTGGCTCAGGTCATCATCCCAGGGTCCTAGGATCGAGTCCCACATCAGGCTCCTTCCTCAGCGAGGAGCCTGCTTCTCCCTCTGCCTGGCATTCCCCCTGTTTTTATGCTCTGCTCAATCTCTCTCCCTGACAAATAAATAAATAAAATATTAATAAGTAAATAAATAAATAAAACTTCTAAAAATTTAGATTTTTATTTTCAAAAAGTACTGTTTACAAAATAGAAAGACCACAGACCGGGGGTGGGGGGTTCCAAAACATATATTTAATAAGAGATTTGTACCCAGAATTTTTTAAAAGTCACCTCCTGCAACTCAATAATGAGAAACAAACCCAATGAAAATATGGGCAAAATATTCCAATAAACATTTCTTCAAAGATATATGAATGACTAATAAGCACACAAAAAGATGCCCAACATCATCAGTCATTAAGGAAATGCAAATTACAACCATAATGAGATACCACCACATACTTCTAGAATGACTATAATCAAAAAGACTGAAAACACCATATTTTGGCAATGATGTTGACAAACTGGACTCCTTCTCCATTGCCACTGGGAATGCAAAATGGCACAGCTACCCAGATAACCTAGGAATTCCAATCTTAGGTATCAACCCAATTCCAAACAAGGTATCAAACATATGTCAACACAAAGACTTCTATACAAATAATCACAGAAGTATTATTTATAATAGCCAAAATCCAAATCTTCATTAACTGGTTAATAGATAAACAAAATACTATCCATACAATAGAATACTATTCAGTCATGAAAAAAGAAAAATCTGATACAGATAAAGCCCCAAAACATGTATATGTAAAGCCCCAAGTCATGTATATTGAAGTTTTCAGAAAAAGCAAATCTATAGACTATGCTATAAAGAACAAATCTGGTCTCTGTTTCCAGTTTCTGGTACACAACTTCAAAAATCCTTGGAATTTCCTGAAGATTAGGAGTGCCTGTTATGCTAATGAGGTGAGTCACAGAGACAGATTTAGGTTCAGGGCTGATCACCAGAAAGACCAATCACATCATTTAATACACATCCTCTCTTTTCTGATCTGCCGCCTCCCTACTAACCACCATAAATAATACTTATCACTAGATAGCAAATTTACCTATTGACAATACAGCCAAGAGTCAATAAAGAGAGAGAAAAGATGTACAAACCAAATGGTTCAAATTATATTGGTCATAGATGTGTGTATAAAATTACATTTCTTTGGCAATTCAAAGAGTTTAAATTTCTTGTTGGTGAACTCACCCCAACATTTTACACAGGATTCCTTTAGTATGCTTTGTATAAAAGAATATTTTCTGTATATCTAAATACTTTATTTTTATAATACAGCCTGCATTTTCTAAGGCATTCAACCACACTTAGCTATGTAACCAAGGTAGGCAAGTTTAAGTTCAGTGGACGGGTGAAAGGGAGGTAGCTAGGACTGACTTTACCCATGTGGAAATAATTGCTTTCCTGGCCTAAAGCTCTTCCTATTAGGATCAAAACAAACTGATGTTATCTTAAGAGCCCTTCCAATTTTTGAAAAATAAAACCTAAGTGTTCCAAACTTAGCCAGATATTGTCCAGATATTGTTTGTTTTGTTTAAGGAGAAAATTATGGCACATTTATTTTTGTATTTAAATTAAAAGCAGAGTTCCTATTAGGAACAAAATAAGGGCACTTGCACAGATAATCATCTCAGTATAGAAAGGCACATGAAGAGTTGGTAGAGACAAGGCCACCAAGCTTAAACGTTGTGATATGATATTTTTAAAAACCTCAGCTTAGCCCCTGGCCGCCTTTGTCTGCACCAGAATTTTCCAAATAAATTCTGTTCACCAGGAGTACATGAAAATGATATAGCATATAACATGATGAGCCACTTAAAGTAATTTAGTGACAAAGATAAAATATTCCAGTAAGAATAAAATACAAGTTCTGAAGTTCAGTGTTTTATGATGTAATTCTGTCATGGATTCTGAATTTTCCAAACACCTGCCAAAATATAACATGCTATGTTGATTAATGGAATTAAAAAACTGGAAAAAAAAAATACACACGCACGCACGCACGCACGCACACACATGCACCAAGATGCTACATAAACCAGTCTCGTGCTTCTGCCAGTTCAATATCTAAACCCCAGACCGACAGCAATTAAGAAATAAACCTTTTCTTTAAATGAGCAAGATAGCAATCCCACAACCTCTCTGAAGCTTTTGAATGTTTCATCATCCTAAAAGTAATGACCATTGGCTTCAATTGTCTCCAACTTTCTGTTCTGTAACCAAAACTCATTTCTTCCCACCTCATTAGAGAAAGTTTTGGGACTTCCCTGCATTACCTGGCTTGTTATAAATACTCTGAGCCCTAACCTTTCTCTCCAGATCATTTTCCATATTTATTTCTTCTCTGTTTTTCTAAAGGATGCTAGCCATTTCCCCCATAGGCTTTTTTAAAAAAGCTACATTCTGGCTGTTGATTGAAAGGAAGAAACATTATAGTAACTTTTCTAGGCTAAACTCTAATAGATTATTTGTACAGCTTGTCAAT
This sequence comes from Neogale vison, assembly GCF_020171115.1. Taxonomy (NCBI): domain Eukaryota; kingdom Metazoa; phylum Chordata; class Mammalia; order Carnivora; family Mustelidae; genus Neogale; species Neogale vison. The sequence goes on from NC_058097.1 coordinate 137,169,692, forward strand.
AAGCATACAATTTCCAGAAGGAAAAAAAAAAACAAACAATAGACTTGAAAGAGTTATTCAGGAACATTCTAGAATGGTCAGAATTCCTTTCTTCTTTTTTCCTTAGATGGCATAGGGATATGGGAGGAAGCTAATCAAGTTAACAAAGACTGTATTTCAAATGGCAATGAACATATATAAAACATCTTAATATTTTCTTTCTGTCAAAATACAACACATAAATGAGAGGTCTTCTTACAGAAGAGATAAGCTAATTTCCCTTGATAGGATCAACTGAACCTTACTCTTACACTTCTGTAAGGTCAGGGTCTCACCATTCACTGTGGAACTTTTGTCATAAGACTTGAAATGATCAGAACTAAGTTTCCACTATGTAATGCCTCTACCCTGTTTTTCAAATTGAATTCTTAGGTTTATTGGTGAATTTCACCTTTTCTAGCATCACACTTCCTCCTGCTATCTTTATTCTATGTATGGAAACAAAATCATGATCAGCAGAATTTGGTTGAGTAGGAGAATTCAAGTCTGTAACTAAACAAATATTCTGTATATTACTATACTATGGGCACGTGACAGCTGAGGGCACTGGCAATACAGGCTGACCAAAATATTTAAAGTCTGTCTTTCATCACCAGTTCTCATTTCACACACTCATAAATAGCCACAGTTCAGAGATCTGAATACATACTCCCTCTAATATAGAACATGCTCAATTGTATTTAAAGAAAAAAGTTATCAGTGCACCTGGGTGGCTCATTCAGTTAAGCATCTGACTTGATTTCAGCTTAGGTCCTGATCTCTGGGTCATAAGATCAAACCCTATCTCAGGTGCTGCACTGGGCATGAAGCCTGCTTAAAAGATTTTCTCCCTCTCTCTCTCTACCCCTCAGACCCCACCCAGACTCTCTCGCTCTTAAAAAAAAAAAAAAAAGTTATCATTTAGGATAGGCTAAATTCTAATAGGCTTACTTTGCGCCATTGTGTTAACTGCTTTATACATATTATCTCATTGGTTTCTCACAAAGTAATGCAAGAAGATGGTTTTAACACTATTTACAGTACAAGACACAGAGTAGCAAGGTCGTAAGTGGCAAGTGGCAAGTTATGGACTCAGCCACTGGACCAAATATAAAGCTTCCTCAGAGCAGCAACCATATTAGCTTCATTTACCATTACAACCCAGGACCTAGTATTGTGCCTGACACCCAATTAATATTTGGAGAAGAAAAGAAAGGGAAGGGACACCAGATCTGACCCCAGTGCCATGTGTTAGCTGTCTGTAAGATGCTATCAATAGGGGCGCCTGGGTGGCTCAGTGGGTTAAGCCTCTGCCTTCCGCTCAGGTCATGGTCTCAGGGTCCTGGGATGGAGCCGTGCATCAGGAATCTCTGCTCAGCAGGGAGCCTGCTTCCCCCATCCCCTCTGCCTGCCTTTCTGCCTACTTGTGATCTTTCTCTCTCTCTGTGTTAAATAAATAAAATCTTTATAAAAAAAAATGCTCTCAGTAAATATTTATTCATTTGATCAGATTTTATAAGCCATTAGTTCCTGGCATTCACCAGACACCAGGCTACAGACTTCACTATTTGAAATACTAACACTTCGCTTATTAAAGACTTATATATTTCCTTAGGTGGTATTAAAAGAGAAACAGTAAAAATATATAAAATATTTAATTAGGAAAAAAATGCAATTTTAAAAATATAAATGTATGAAAGCTTACTTCTAGATTTCTTTATATAAAGAATTTTTATTCACAAAGAAGAAAAAATATGTAAAGTATTACACTAAACTGTATTAATTTTTAACAACTTCAGCAATTTTGGAAATGGATCTTAAAATCTTAATAATCAATTCACTTTGTGGACAAGATGGAACTTCAAATATGTATGTTTCATAGTCTATTCAAGTAGTCCTCAATTCATGAAAAAACTTGATGTCAAAAAATATATCATTTTATTACAAATGTCATCATCATTTTGAAATAATATAGCCCTAGTACTTATTATACATATAAATCTGTATTTATGGCTATATTTATCTTAAACTAAGAGCTGATTAAATCAAAGTGACATATGCCACATAAGTTCTAAATAACTCTATTACTGGTTCACCAGACATATACTAAAATACTTATTATGTGCTACACAGGGGCTAAACCTGAAGAAACAGAAATCCATACCAAAAAGTTCCTATCCTTACTCTAGCAATTACATTTAAAGCAAAATATTCTCTATTAGTTACTTAAAGCATCTTCCAGAAAGGCAAAAAAAGGTTTCCATTCTAATAAAACATGCAGAATATCTAATACCACACAGTAATAGAAAACAAAACTAGATACTGGATCAAATCCCTTAACCATCTTTCCAAAACAGCCAAATCCATGCTGCTGTACTCTGCTTTACATTTTACAAAAATCTTTAAATACACTTCAAACTCCTTGCTATCATCTGTTTCGTCTTACTCAGACTGTGTGTTTCTTGAGTTCAAAGAAAACATAAGAGTGAAAAATACTTCCTTAAAATAGTTTACAGTGGTGGCTAAGCATTAAAATTAGTAGATTTTAGTAGCTGTGTATACTAGATAAGTAGTAGTTCTATAGTAGATTAGTAGATCTATATAAATACAGATACTGGAGCCCTTAGCTAGACATGATGGACAAAGTCTTTGGGGATGGAGCCCACCTACCTAAATTTTTTGGAGCTCCATGGGCAGTTGTTATGTACAGTAAAGGCTAAGAACCACATTTTTTTTTTTTTTAAGATTTTATTTATTTGACAGAGAGATCACAAGCAGGCAGAGAGGCAGACGGGGTGGGGGGGGGGGAGCAGGCTCCCTGCTGAGCAGAGAGCCCGATGTGGGGCTCGATCCCAGGACCCTGGGATCATGACCCGAGCCAAAGGCAGCAGCTTAACCCACTGAGCCACCCAGGCGCCCCAAGAACCACATTTTTTTAAAAAGAGGGGGTGGCATCTGGGTGGCTTACTTGTTAAGCCTCCAACTCTTGATTTCATCTGAAGTCTTGATCTCAGGGTCGTGAGTTCAAGCCCTGTAGTGGGCTCCACGCTGGGCATAGAGTCTACTTTAAAAAGGGGGGGCTGGAGGAAGGAGGGCACATAAAGCTGCCTCAAGTAGAAAATGTTAAAGTTGTATAGAACCTTAAAGATCAACTAATCAAATCATTTTTCTAAAGTATGAATCTGAAGTTGCGAGAAATTAAATAAACTATCCAAGGTCACATAGTTATTAAAGCCAGGAAGAGAATCCACATGGACTAGCATGCAGACTAGTGTCCTTTCCAGCACACAAAGCTGGCTCTCCTACTTGGAAAGGGAAGTAAAGTATCAATCCTTGATTCACAGGCTTACTCAATATAAGCACTCATAAAGTAAAATCTCAGGGAAATGTGATTTAAAAAAAAAAACCCTACAGTTGACCCTGGAACAACATGGAGGCTAGAGACACCAACCCCCAGCAAAGTCAAAAAAAAAACTGCATATAAATTTGACTCCCCAAAAACTTAACTACTAATAGTCTATAATTGATTGCAAGCCTTATAATATCATCAATCAACACATATTTTGTATGTTGTAAATTTTTTAAAAAGTCTTCCCAGGGGCGCCTGGGTGGCTCTGGGGGTTAAGCCTCTGCCTTCAGCTCAGGTCATGATCTCAGGGTCCTGGGGTCAAGCCCCGCATCAGGCCTGCTTCCCCACCCCTCTCTCTCTGCCTGCTTCTCTGCCTGCTTGTGATCTGTCAAATAAGTAAATAAAGTCTTTGAAAAAAATTCTTCCCAAAAAACTGCTTCCTAGCTTATATAATTTAACCAAGATACCAAAGATCTAGCCCTCACACAGGACTGTACAAAAAACATATCAACAAGGTTAGACATTTAGTGACTGAACAGTGAACTGAACAGAACTGTGAAGGGTCAGTATTTTTTTCCATTCACTTTAAGTCACATATTTCTCTATGTCTATACTAAGACGGAACAGTGATAATCGGAAGGCATAAAAAATCATGGCTGATCACATAATCTTAGAGGTCTTAGCTACTCTGCTATTTTTCAGCTGTCGAGCTATAGAATAACTGAATAATTAGAAAACTGTAAGTGAATTACATTGGCAGAGACTATACAGAGTACAGTGTAATGACTGGGCATTAGAGTCAGACTGGTGCTCAAATCCTAGCTCTCCCATTTCGTGGCTATTTGATCAAAGGCAAAATATTTAAACCCTCTGAACCTCATTTTACCTATAAAATGAGCACAATAATTTCCCTCAGTGAAGATTTTAAAAAGATAATGTGTCATCCCTTTGTTTAAATCCTCCAATGATTTACTATAACTTTTAAAGCCAGTTTCAAAGCCTTCAAAAACTATCTTCTTATTTTCTGAGAGAGGAAGCAGATTTTCTGGTCTCAACGTTTCTTAAAACATCCAGGAAGAAATGCCCAATAACTAGACTTAGGCATAGGCTTAGAGTCAGAACACAGGGAAGGGTGGACAAGCAAATGTCAGTGTCATAGTGCAACCAGACAATAACTTACTCAAAGACTGATCTTTTCGTAATTTGGATATACCAGTCTTTATTCTTCCCACTTGATAGCACTGTCATGGAGTTACTTCTTAATCTCTGCTTAACAGCAATAGGCTAGAACAATTTTTTAAGTACCCTAGGATAAGTAAACTGCTTGCCCCTCTCCTCCCTTAGCATTTCATAAATTTTCCAATATGATAAATATGGTGATTACAGCTTCTGTTTAAATAATTCCCTAAACTGCTAACCTTTTAGCATTTCTCCTACTACCAAATGAATTCTCTTTTGTTGCCCTGATACTAAAATTTAGCACATTCCAAGTGGTCTCTGGACTCTAGTTACTTCCAAACTCAACATGACTAAGCATTTTCTACTCTGCCAGATTTTTTTTCCAGGTAGTCATGCAATTGTTTCCTCAACCAGAGTAAACACCTCTAAAGGCGAGAAGCATGTTATATCATCTATTTCCATAGTACTTAGCCCAGCAGCTCCAAAAATCTATGCCACTTGTATATACACATATTTAATAATATCTTTGTTTTGTCTTGGATTTTCTATTTTCCAAGTCAAATAATTAAATTAAAACTATTTTGTAGCCTATCCTAACTGCCATTTACTGAATACGGACCACGTCACTGTATTTTTTAAAATACAAAATATTATATTTTATCAATGTTAACATATCAGAGACTTATAAGAAATCGTAGAATTACTATGAGGTGTCACTGATGAGAAGACACATTCCATTTTCAGAGATCTTAAAATATAAAAGAAAAAAAAGTACAACTTAATAGTTTTAACCTCACTTTCAAAACTTAAAATCAGAGAGTGCTTAAAAACTCTGTCCAAGGGATACCTGGGTAGCTTTGTCAGCTGGGGCTTCTGCCTTCACTTGGGGTCATGATCTCAGTGTCCTGGGATCCAGCACTGCATTGGGCTCCCTGCTCAGCAGGAAGCCAGCTTCTCCCTCTCACTCTGTCCACCCCCCAGCTTGAGTGTGCAAGCTCTCTCTCTTTCTCACTCAAATAAATAAATAAAATCTTAAAAAAAAAGAAAGAAAGAAAACAAACCTCTGTCCAACATTAATACCTCTTAATGAGGTTAGTAACCTGTGGCAATCCCCAGTAACTGGTAACTGGGAGGGAGAAATGGATCAAAAGCCAGCTGCTTTAACTACTTCCTCTTCATTATATAAAATATGTACATATCCAATATGTGTTGATAAGCTCAAAAGATTACATTTAAAACTGTCTTGCATATATTTACCTTCTTGCAACAGAACATGAAGTTTAAAAATGCACTGCCACCCCCCCAAAAAAATACATAGTAATTACTAAATTCTGAGATTCATTTTGACATATTCTAGGCAGACAAATACACTTGACTTTATTAATGGGAATTTTTTTTTCTCAAAATGGCACCACATACTAGTTTGTTGAGAATACAAAGAGATCAGTTAAGTCTTTTTCATAGACAAAATATGTATTACAAGTTCCTTGCCAATATACAATTCAGCATTTAAGAGTATATGATTCCCCAGTGATTGTACATTTTCACCTAATAGCAGATAAACTGATCAATAAAACTTATAATCATACAGTAATTCAATTTCAGTTAACTCCTCAGATATTCAGTCACTTCTACTATTAAATATTTAGGTTATTGAATTATAAATACTACATTAAATGGCACAGAATTTAATTTTAGAACAAGGAACACTATATTTTATCCTTGAGTATCTGCTAGAAGAATAGAAAAAACATGGCAACATGACATCATATTCAACCTCAACTTACGTATGTCTTGGTGATAAAGTAAATTAAGAAAAGGCAGAGAGAGTGGTAATCAGGCTGGTAATAATTCTGGAGCAAAAATTTATTTCAGTAGTAGCAATTTTTTTTAAGAATTCTCAGGAACATTCAGAACAGTGAAAACTTAGAATCTGTTATCTTAATTGAGCCTAACCTATAAAACAAATAGACTAAATTCCATATTTCCCACCCTCTCTCTCTTGTTTCTCTCTCTCTCTCTGTAATAAATGTCAACTTTACAAGTTATTTTATCCTAAGAAAGAAGTATCAGATCTGTAGAACACAGAATAAAAAAAAAGGAAAAAGTACAGATTATCATTAAAAATATATATATTTGCAGAAGTTATTATTAAGTAAATTGTCATCTTCTTTTAAAAGTAAAAGCAATTGGTAACCAAATATTAAAGAGTTAGCAATTTGCTTTCAACCCAAGATCCAGTTCAATATGAATGAACTAAAATAGATTTGTAGGTCAGATTCACTCAGTATTATGTACATCATGTATTTCTCAATTTGTTATATAAAGTATCACAGAATTCACCACACTTTACGTTTTAAAAACAGGAGACTATGAAATAAATAATATTTATGTCAAAATTCTCATCTTACTTCTCCATTTCTTAATGTTGTGATGGTTCCTCTTGCTACTGCCATTCTAAATAGTGTTTCTGTGGCCTGCAAATTAAAAAAAAGCAAAAATACACATTCATAATCTGTACTCAACTGTATATCTCCCCAAACTGTAAAAAAATTCATTACTATTATATTTCCAGCAACTTCTAGAGAAGTATCAATAAGTCATATTAAGAGCTACATGATCTCCATTATACTTCAGAAAGATCATCTTCAGAACATTTTAATAATATTAAGGAGTGCAAACAATTGTTTCAAAAGTTATTTTGATCTGCTGGTATTCATCCATGTCTACAGAGTTCCAAATTAGTACACTTACATAAGTTTAAACCCCAGTCTGACTAACAAAGATTAAGTAAAAAGCTAGCATTTGGATTCAATTCAGAAACTATCATTTTTTTCTGATTTTTAGTTTCCATTTAAGTTCCATTCAAATCACCCGACTGCACTGAAATACTGACAGAACATGAAGTAATTCAGTGATTCCATATATAAAATAACACCCAAAAAGAGTTTTTGCTTTCTATATACTAACAATGAATAATCCTAAAAAGAAATGAACAAATCTAAGTAAATTTAACCGATGAAGCAAAAGACTTATTCATGGACAGCTACGCAAATTGCTAAAAGAGATTACAGAACACACACATAAATGGAAAGGCATCCTATGTTCATGAACTGTAAGACAGCTGTTAATAAGTCAACACCACCAAAAATGATCTATAGGGTCAATGTGAATCCTACCAAAATCCCAATGACTTTTTCTACAGAAACAGAAAAATCCATCCTAAAATTCATACAGAACCCAAAGGACTCCAAATAGCCAAAACAATCTCGAAAAAGCCAAGTTAAAGGACTCACACTTCCTGATTTCAAAACTTATTTCAAAGCTATGGTAATCAACCAATGTGGGACAGAATAGAGAGCCCAAAAATAAACCTTTGCATGTATCACCTAATGACATTCAATAAGGGTACCAAAACCATTCAGTGAGGGAAAGGACAATTTTTTAAAGAAAATATCCACATGCAAAAGAACGAAGTTGGACCCTTACCTTATACCATATATAAAAATTAACTCAAAAGAAATCAAGGGCATAAATATAAGAGCTAAAACTATACAACTCTTAGAAGAGAAAATAAGGGCATAGCTTGATGATTCAGGGTTGAGAAGGACCCATTTCCTGGTTCCTGGACAGCTGGAAGCAAAGAGGAGCAATTTTTTTTCTCTACTCTCATAAGGGCACTAATCCCATTGGTGAAAACTCATCATCTAATCTGAATTACCTCCCAAGGGGTAGGATTTTGACATGAATTTCGGAGTGACAAAAACACTGAGTCCAGAAAAAGCTATTCCAGTCAGATGGAGCCAGGAATGTAAAGGCCAGTAGGTGAGATCATGCTTGGCATGGACGAAGACAAGCAGGATAGCCAATGAGGCCAAAAGAAAAAGGGTTTGTGAGACTATGGTTGGGAAAAAAGAGGATGCAAATTCATCTGTTCAATACATGCTTCTGATTTTTAACTTGGCACAAGAGGAATTCATTTCCAACCTTCACTAACAGAAGACAAAACTCAAGGGATGCTCTACAAAACATAAATTTTAAAGAATTAGTAATCCCCGCCCCCCCGCAAAAAAAAAAGAACAACAGAAAAAGGCATTCCTAAATTTAAAAATCAAATGCACATCTAAAGAAATCCAAAGAGTAGGAGGGTTGGAAACCTGGAGGAAACTGGAATAAAACTGATGTGTGTGTGTGTATGAACTTAGTCTGACCGGCGTAACATAAACAGCAGTGTAAACATGTTAATTTAGACATAAGGAAATAAATAACAGAAGAAATGAGTAAAAGGTTGCAAGCAGTTGCCTCTGGGTGGTGGAAATCAGGCATCGGAAGAGGTGAGGAAGAACACTGCTCTCTTTCCATTAGCTCTGCAGCAAGCATGCTATTTGACTGTTTACACTATATAGACATCCTTGATCAAAACTTTTTTTTTTTTTAACTTTTAAAGGTTGATTTTAAGTAAATCAAGAGTGTCCAATTTTGCAAACAGGTCAAATGCTTTACAACTTCAATCGAGGAGTGCCTCCAAGAATAAAGCCAAGGACTGAATAAAAGGACATAAAGTCAAACAGTGTATGTAAACTCTGAAAAAGTTTGACAGTAAAGGTAAGAAATGACTATGAATTGTTGCTAGAAAGAACTGAGTTGAGACAAAATTGAAGACAGTATACTTTTAGGACAGAAGAGATTTAAACAAGTTTGTAGTGGCTAAGTAGAAGCAGTCAGTCAGGTAGAAGAAGTTCAGACACGGGGAGGAAAATGGATCCCGACAGAAGGGGATTCCTGTGGAAGACAGGATCAAGAGCACACAGCAATCTGTCAACTAAGTTAAAAGGGAGAAGGTACAAATATAGGCAAATGCTTTCCCTCTCCTTCCCTCTGCTCTTCACCCTCTCCCTCTGACCCCTCCCTTTCCCTCTCCCTCTCTAAACCACAGGGCAGGATAATCTGAGAATGACAAAGACACTGAGAGAAAGAAAGATGGGGATGAGAAGAAAAGTAAAAGCAAAGCAGAAAGGAATGGAATTGCCAAGCAGTACTAAAAACCCAGCTAAGGCTGAAAGTCATATATCTCTGTTGTTACAAAGCTACACAGTTACAGAATTAGAAAGCTAAGACTGCAGTTTAGGAAAAACGAGCAACCCTAGACAGGGCAGGAATTAAAAAGTAACTTTTCATTCAACTTTACTGGTAAAATATAGCATGTAACTTATCCATAAAAGCCAATTTTTTCTAACATTGTGTATGAGAAGAGCAATCTTGAGAACACTCCTTTACGTACACATACACACCCTGGTGGGGGGGGGTGAATATCTACACATGAAGTTAGAAAATAAAAAATCTTTTAGAGCAAATGCTGTTAAATTTTGTGATTGCAGCCCAATATGAATATAATTGCAATTCATAATTCACTGAGAGAGGTAAAATAGGCCATTGATGGCAAAGAAAAGGGGTTGTTATTCATATATCCATATAAAAAACACATTATAAGTGAATGACTTTGCTATGACAAACAAACTTTACTAAAGCATATAAAACTAGATAATAAAAGATCTATTTACAGAAATTGTCACTGAAGGAAAAAGTTTCCCATCAATGATGTACTTGCATTTTTTCTATTCTTAACAATATGTATATTAAATTATATCTTCGATCTTCCTATCTTCCTATTTCATTTTAAACTTTATTTAATCTAGTGTTGTGATTATCAGTATTCCTCTAGGTCAGGTTAGTTACTATATATATTTGAAGAGAAAAAGATCACAGGCAGAGGCAGCAAGCATTTGGGTTATACAATAACTTCTCTAAACCAGATCACATTATTTGCTTTTTTGTGTCCCAAAAACCTGAGGTAGTCTGAAGATCTAATTCTTTATCTGTACTTTCTCCGGCAGAAGAATTCCAAACTCAATCTTTTGTTTCCAACTAAATTGATTTATTTCACCGGCTCTTCCCACCAACATTTTCAAGATGTCTCATTCTAACTTTACTCTGTCAATTCAGATCAGCTTCCTTTGATTCTATAGGGAACCACTGGAGTGTACAACATTCTTCTGACCTCTACTAAAGAGATTGCTTTTAATTTACTTGTACTCAAACAATGTCTAACAAGTGTCAAAAACAATGAGATACAGGGCTAACTCTTAGCATTTGCAAATTGACCACCAGCAAATCCTTCATTGAAATTTCCCTCTCCTTGAGTTTTGATAACAACTACAATGACTATACAAAAACATTCATTAAACATTTTCTGTCAGTGGCAGGGTAGAAAAACATCAATAGGTCCTTATTTAGAAATAGGTTACCAAGAGAGACTGCTTTTTTAAGAGTGTTAAATAAGAGACTTAGGACACATGAAATCTAGATGTAATAAATACAAGGTTCTGGGCTGGATCCTTTTATTTGTCTGTGTATGTGTGCAAATAAAAAAAGATCCAGGAATTATAATGAGCTGGTAACAGTAGTAGTCTCCGGATGTTTTCTTTTTTTTCCCTCCTTTCTAACTATATATATATATATATATATATATATATATATATATATATATATGTTATACACACACACACACACTTTTGGTAATAATAAAAAGGAAACCAAAACAAGTAACAATTTTTGTCACATTAAATGATAAAACAGATTTAAAGCAGAATTTTGGAACAATGTAAATGCTATAAAACAAGCAGTACTATACTGAGTAGCATCTAAAGTGAAGATAACCAAAATTCAATAAACTCATGCTCTTATATTCTAGTAATTTTTCTTTCAATAAACCAACACGAAGTAAAATTGAAACAAAATTTATATTTAAAATGCTTTACCTTGAAAAGCAGTGTAATAGCTTTAAAGCATCATATTACAGTCAGACTTTAGTACATTAATTTAATTTGAAGTTTATTTATATAAAAACAAAAGTTGTATTTAGCAGGCATTTACTTCCTATTAATTAAGCAACTAGAATTCTAGTTACCTTATTTTCACTATTTACAATCTGGGCAAACGTGAGGCGGATCATTTAAACTCTCTGAACTCTGACTTCCTCTGTAAAAAGGTAACAGGAATATCAACCCATCTTCTTGTGTTGGTTAATGCAGGTATTAACATATGTGAAAAGCTCAGAAAAGGGCTAGCTAAATACAAAATAGTGAATCCAAGCTCTAGCTTAGGACAGCACTTTCATAATGAAACAATGTTTAAGAAATACTAATTTTGATTTTTTTAATGTAAAAATAAAAACTGGGCTAATGAAAGACCAAATATGAATAAGCCTTAATCACAGCTATGAATCTAAGAACAAAACATCTATGTCAAAGAGTCACAGCACTTACTGTTCTATGAATATCCCCTGATCGTCCTGCTTTGCCAACTAAACAGAGAGGTCCTGGAGGGCATGAATTCAATCTTTTATTTATGTATTCCCAGCATCTGGTGCAATGTATCACAATTAGCATAAAGATTAAGAAAAGCAGGTTCTAGAAACAGATTGTTGAGTTCAAATTCTAGCTTTGCCGTTTGTAAACATATGCTCTTGGACAAGCAACTTTTTGAGCTCAACTTTATCATTAGCAAAATAAAGATAATAATGGTATGTTACTGAAGGAAACTTTCGCATGCTCAATAAATGATCATTTTCTTACTATTAATTTCTCAAAGGAAATGCAGAATTCTATCTTTAAAAAATCAGTCATCAATGGCAATTAAAAAACCACATCAGACAGCAATTAAAAATGCACTATATAAAACAATCAACCACAATTAACACATTATGCCAGATGATCATTTAATTCTGCTAAAATTCTTGACAGGATAGCCAGAAAGTAGAAAACTTACATTATTTCAAGATTAAATTATCAAAAGTCTTCAGAAATCATATGTAAAATTTACTTCCACAGAATAAAAAAAATTTAAGCACTAGTCAGAAAAGATTTAAACACTGAGGTTTTCAAGCACTAGGTATTTTCCTTTTTATGATAATAAAAGCACCAAATAAAAAATAGGAAAACAGGATTAGCTATCTGCTTCTCACAAAAGGAAGAGGGGGCCCAAGTGAGCCACCAAATGTGTAGGGAATTAATCCTTGGCTGTTCATGGCGTTTTCTGTCTTTGTTCTCTCTTGACTCTGGCCCAAAGACAAACCCGTTATAAGATGAAACATCAGCAGTATAGGTAGTTGGTACTGGAAAAGAAATGCTGTTTTTCTGGCCAAAGGCATATGGAAAGGGATCCTTTCCTTGAGTGCAAAGAAGAAAGGAAAAATACCCACTGTATTTTTCACTCTCTTCTCTAGCCACTTTGTCCCAAAAGCAGGCCCTGTTCAGCATGTGCCGCTAAGATGGTGGTGCAGGCAGCTACACCACCAAGAAAAACCCTGTCCTTCAGGACCCAGGACCAGGAAAAGGAGGCCCAGTGAGGCAGAGAATAGAGGGGTAATCCCATAAAGGAAGATCTAGAAAAGGAGGCCCCTCTAACTAAATCTGTGGTTGAATTGGCACAAATACAGGGCTCATCCCAAATCAGTGTAAGCCCTGAACAGACCCAAGCAGCAAAGCCAAGGCTTTGAGAGCAGAACTACAATTAAAATACAAGCCAAGTCCTACCATGACCCATGAGTGGCACACAGATAGGACAGACCCAAAGCCCCATCACAGGAAAGATAATGAACACATAACTACTAAGAACTACTGCTGCCTGAATGGTGGACATTAGACCTCCTACCCACCAAAGATGAGACAGAATTTGCAGTCCAAACCTAATCAAACAACAACAATAGCAACAACAAATCAACACTCTCCAGAGGATTGTAACAGGATCCAGAGTATTACAATATGATATTCAAAACATCCAGGTTCAATCTAAAAGTGCCCAACTTGCAAAGAACAAAAATATCATGACTACTTCCCAAAAGAAAGACAATCAGATATTGAAATTACCAGACAATGTCTAAAAAGCACCTATTAACTATGTTCCACGAGGTGAGATAATTACACACACTTACTATGAATGGAAAGAGAAGTTCTCAGCAAAGAAATAGAATGTATTTTTAAAAATGGAAATTCGGGGGGGGGGAGGAGGGTCAAGATGGCAGAGGAGTAGCAGACTAAAATGACATCAGGTAGCAGGAGTTCAGCTAGATAGTTATCAAACCATTCTGAACACCTAAAACCCAAAAGGAGATCAAACAGAAGAGCAGCAATTCTAGAAACAGAAAACCGACCACTTTCTGAAAGGTAGGATGTACAGAGAAATGAATCCCAAGCAACAGGAAGATAAACCGTAGGGGAAGAGGCTGGCTCCTAGGAAGCGGTGGAGCAACCGAGCACAAAATCAGAACTTTTAGAAGTCTGCTCCACTGAGGGACATTGTTCCAGAGGCTAAGCTGGGGTGGAGCCCTCGCAGGAACAGTGCGATCTCAGGTCCCGCAGGGTCACAGAAAGATCAGGGTTGTCTAGTGTGGGAGAGCTGCCAGATATTGGAGCAGGGAAGCTCCTACAGAGACAGAGCCAAGGAGTGAGCTTTCGGATCGGGGTTACCTTTAACCATGATCCAAGGCACAGTCGAGCCACTGCTTGTCAAGTAGGGAACCCACAAGCGGCAGATCCAGAGAGACTGACCTTCCTCCTCCAGAGCAGCAGCATGGCAAGAACCTGATGGTTTTAGAGCCCCAAAGAGGGCCATGCACCAGAGACAGAAATGCTCAGTCACAGGCCAGGTGAGCCTGGAGTACGGTCAGAGACCAGGGAGATGGGAGTGATTGACCACTTTTCACTCAGGATGCACTGAGGAGTGGAGCCCCAAGCTTTCGGCTCCTCCAGGCTGGAGATTGGGAGGCCACCATTTTCATTCCCATCTCCCAGGGCTCTATGGAAAGTGTTCAGGAAACAAAACCTCTCAAGAGTGAACACAAGCAGATTTAATAGCCTGGCACCCAGCAAGGGCAGTACAATTCCGCCTCGGGCAAACACACTTGAGAATCACTACAAAAGGCCCCTCGCCCAGAAAGTCAGCAAGAACATCCAGCCAAGACCAAGCTCACCGATCAAGGAGAACAGAGGAACTTCAGAGCTAGGGCAAAGCAATGCATGAAATTCATTGGAATTCAACACCTGAATTCAACAAATGGAATTCAACACATGGAATTCAACCCCATGATCCTTTAGTCTTACAATGTTAAATTAAATTTTAAAAATTTTTTTTCTTATTCCAATTTTTTAAACTTTTCCTCTTTCCTCTTTGATAATTTTTTTAACTAGGTTATCTTAACAATGACTTTCTAAAAAAAAAAACTTTTTTAAACCTACATTATTACAGTCATATTCTAACCTTCATTGCATTCAACTGTATTTTTTGTATACATATGGGTTTGTTTGGGTTTTTTTCCTAAAAAACTTTGGGATACAATTTCTTTACTAGATGAAAATATACCCTAAATCTGGCACAGGGCTTTGTTCTAGTCTCCAGGCTGAGCACATTCTCTCCTCTTTTTTTTTTTTTTCTTTCTTTCTTTCTTTTTCCAACCAACTAATCTTATCAATTCCTTTTTTAGAATTTTTTTTAATTTTCATCTTTACAGTCATAGTACATCCTTTCATCGTGTTTACCCTTATTTTTGTATATACATAAGTTTTTCTTTCTTTAAAAGTCTGGGATGTAGTTTCTTCTAAGAGACCAAAATACACCCAAAATCAAGTGGGTGGCTCTGTTCCATTCACCAGTCTAATTAATATATATATATTTTTTTTTCTTTTTTTCTTTTTACCCTCTTATTTCTTCCCCCAAGTTTGGGGTCTCTTCCAATTTGCTTTGTGTACATTTTTCTGGGGTCTTTGCCACACTTTTAGCATATTATTCTCTCGTTCATATATTTGTATCTGGATAAAATGACAAGGTGGAAAAATTCACCACAAAAAAAAAAAAAAGAAGAACAAGAGGCAGCACCGATGGCTAGGGACCTAATCAATACGGATATTAGTAATATGTCAGATCTAGAGCTCAGAATGATGATTCTCAAGATGCTAGCTGGGCTGGAAAAAGACATGGAAGATATTAGAGAAACCTGCCTGGAAAAATAAAAACCCTTTCTGGAGAAATAAAAGAACTAAAATCTAACCAAGCTAAAATCAAAAAAGGTATTGATAAGGTGCAATAAAAAATGGAGGCTCTTACTGCTAGAATAAATGAGGCAAAAGAAAGAATTAGCGATATAAAAGACCAAAAGTTGTAGAATAAAGAAGCTGAGCAAAAGAGAGACAAACAACTACTAGACCACAAGTAGAGAACTTGAAAGATAAGTGATACCATAAGATGAAACAGTATTAGAATAATTGGTATTCCAAAAGAAGAAAGAGGGGCAGAAGGTATACTGGAGTGAATTATACTAGAGAATTTTTCTAATACGGCAAAGGGAACAAGCATCAAAATACAGGAGGCACAAAGATCCCCCCTCAAAATCAATAAAAACTGGTCCACACCCCATCATCTAATATTAAGCCTTACAAATCTTACTGACAAAGAGAAAATCCTGAAAGCAGCTCAGGACAAGAAGTCCATAACATACAATGGTAGAATTATTACTCTGGCAGCAGACTTATCCACAGAGACCTGGCAGGTCAGAAAGAACTGGCATGATATATTCATGAAAATGAGCTGGAGCTGCTGATGTGCGGCCTCGGCGACGTGGATGTCAACGACTGGAGACAACACTCTATTTACAAGAACAGCTACTGCCCAAATCACCCTGTCATTCAGTGGTTCTGGAAGGCCGTGCTGCTCATGGACACCGAGAAGCGGATCCGGTTACTGCAGTTCGTCACGGGGATGTCCCGAGTGCCTATGAACGGCTTCGCCGAACTTTATGGTTCCAATGGTCCTCAGCTGTTTACAACAGAGCAATGGGGGAGTCCTGAAAATCTGCCCAGAGCTCACACATGCTTTAATCGCCTTGACTTACCTCCATATGGAACCTTTGAAGATTACGGGAGAAGCTTCTCATGGCTGTGGAAAAAGCTCAAGGATTTGAGGGGGTGGATTAAGCACCCCCCACTCACTCCCCAGCCTCGGGGTGGCTGTTGGTCCAGCAAGTCCTGCTTGCACTTTTGCATTTGCCTAACAACAGACTTTGCAGAGACCAGGCAGAAAGAGCAGCTGTGGGCATGGCTCCTGAGCCGAGCCTTCGCGAGCCTTCGCCTGTGACTTGCCCAGGTTCGGACGTGGGAGCCCGGTCCCAGGTCATGTTCCTGAATTTTCCACCACGAATTATCAACTGGTTGATGTGTACACTAATTACATTTCAGGAGGACTTAATTCTATTTATGTTGTGCCTCTGTAGGCAAAGCCCTTAATAAATATTTTACATACTTTAAAAAAAAAAAATTCAGAGCACTAAATGAGAAAAATATGCAGCCAAGAATACTATATCCAGCTAGGCTGTCGATGAAAATAGAAGGAGATATAAAAAGCTTCCAGAACAATAAAAATTAAAAGAATTTGCAAACACCAAACCAGCCCCACAGGACATATTGAAAGGCATCCTCTAAGCAAAGAGAGAGCCTAAAAGTAGTAGACCAGAGAGGAACTAAGACAATATACAGTAACAGTCACCTTACAGGCAATACAATGGCACTAAATTCATATCTTTCAATAGTTATCCTGAATATAAAATGGGCTAAATGTCCCCATCAAAAGACACATGGTAACAGAATAGATTAAAAAAACCAAAACCCATCGATATTGCTGTCTACAAGAAACTCATTTTAGACCCAAAGACACCTACAGATTTAAAGGGAGGGGGTGGAAAACAATTTACCATGCTAATGGACATCAAAAGAAAGCTGGGGTGGCAATCCTTATATCAGACAAATTAGATTGTAAGCCAAAGACTATAATAAGAGATGATGAAGGACACTATATCATACTCAAAGGGTCTGTCCAACAAGATCTAACAATTTTAGATATCTATGCCCCTAACATGGGAGCACCCAACTATATAAACCAATAAATAACAAAATCAAAGAAACACATGAACAATAATACAATAATAGTAGGAGACTTTAACAGCCCCCTCCTCACTGAAATGGACAGATCATCCAAGCAAAAGGTCAACAAGGAAATAAAGACCTTAAATGACATACTGGACCAGATGGACATCACAGATATATTCAGAACATTCATCCCAAAGCAACAGAATACACATTCTTCTCTAGTGCACATAGAACATTCTCCAGAATGGTCACAAATCAGGTCTCAACCGGTACCAATAGATTAGGATCATTCCCTGCATATTTTCAGACCACAATGTTCTGAAGCTAGAATGTAATCACAAGAGGAAAGTTGGAAAGAAGTCAAATACATAGAGGCTAAGGAACATCCTACTAAAGAATGAATGAGTGAACCAGGAAATTAAAGAAGAATTGAAAAAATTCATGGAAACAAGTGATAATGAAAAAACAACTGTTCAAAATATGTGAGACAAAGAAAAGGAAATCCTGAGAGGAAAGTATATAGCAATAAAAGCCTTTCTCAAGAAATAAGAAAAGTCTCAAGTACATAACCTGACCCTCCACCTAAAGGAGAAAGAGAAAGAACAACAAAGAAAGCCTAAACCCAGCAGAAGAAGAGAAATAATAAAGATCAGAGCAGAAATCAATGAAATAAAAACCAAAAGAACAGTAAAACAAATCAACAAAACTAGGAGTTGGTTCTTTGAAAGAATTAATAAGATTGATAAACCCCTGGCCAGACTCATCAAAAAGAGAAAAGACCCAAATAAATAAAATCAGGAATGAAAGAGGAGAGATCACAACCAACACCAAAGAAATACAGACAATTATAAGAACATATTATGAGCAACTATACGCCATCAATTTTGACAATCTGGAAGAAATGGATGCATTCCTAGAGACATATAAACTACCACAACTCAGCCTGCTTGTGATCTGTCAAATAAATAAATAAAAAATCTTTAAAAAAAAAAAAAAGAAAAGAAAAGAAAAAGGGGTGCCTGGGTGGCTCAGTGGGTTAAAGCCTCTGCCTTCCTCTTGGGTCATGATCCCAGGGTCCTAGGATCAAGCCCCACATCGGGCTCTCTGCTCAGCAGGGAGCCTGCTTCCTCCTCTCTCTTTCTCTGCCTGACTCTCAGCCTGCTTGTGATCTGTCAAATAAATAAATAAATAAATCTTTAAACTACCACAACTGAATCAGGAAGAAGTAGAAAACCTGAACAGACCCATAACCAGTAAGGAGACTGAAGCAGTCATCAACAATCTCCCAACAAACAAGAGCCCAGGGGCAGATGGCTTCCCACGGGAACTTTACCAAACATTTTAAGAAGAATTCATCCCTATTCTCCTGAAACTGTGCCAATAAATATGAAATGGAAGGGAAAACTTTCAAACTCATTTTATGAGGCCAGCATTACATGGATCCCAAAATGAGACAATGACCCTATCAAAAAAGAGAATTACAGATCAATATCCTTGATAAACACAGATGCAAAAATTCTCACCAAAATACTAGCCAACAGGATCCAGCAGTACATTAAAAGGATTATTCACCAAAACCAAGTAGGATTTATTCAGGGCTGCAAGGTTGGTTCAACATTCACAAATCAATCAATGTGATAAAATACATTAATAAAAGAAAGAACAAGAACCATAGGATACTCTCCATAGATGCTGAAAAAGCACTTGACAAAGTACAGCATCTTTTCGTGATCAAAACTCTTCAGAGTGCTGGGATAGAGGGTACATACCTCAATATCATCAAAGCCATCTATGAAAAACCCACAGCGAATATCCTCCTCAATGGAGAAAAACTGAAAGCTTTTCCGCTAAGGTCAGGAACACGGCAGGGATATCCACTTATCACCACAGCTATTCAACATGGTACTAGAAGTCCTAGCCTCAGCAGTCAGAGAACAAAAAGAAATTAAAGGCATCTGAATCAGCAAAGACAAAGTCAAACTCTCACTCTTTACCGATGATATGATACTTTATGTGGAAAACCCAAAAGCCTCCAATCCAAAACTGCTAGAACTCATAGAGGAATTCAGTAAGGTGTCAGGACATAAAATCAATGCACAGAAATCAGTTGCATTTCTACAGAGCAACAAGACAGAAAAGAAATTAAGGAGTCGATCCCATGTACAATTGCACCCAAAACCATCAGATACCTGGGAATAAACCTAACCAAAAAGGCAAAGAACCTGTACTCAGAAAACTATAAAGTACTCATGAAAGAAGTTGAAAAAGACACAAAGAAATGGAAAATCGTTCCATGCTCATGGACTGGAAGAACAAATATTATGAAAATGTCTCTGCTACCTAAATTAATCTACACATTTAATGCAATCCCTGTCAAAATACCATCAATTTTCTTCAAAGAAATGGAACAAATAATCCTAAAATTTATATGGAACCAGAAAAGACCCCAAATAATCAGAGTAATGTTGAAAAAGAAAGTCAAAATTGGTGGCATCACAATTCCAGACTTCAAGCTCTATTACAAAGCTGTCATCATTAAGACAGTATGGTACTGGCACAAAAACAGATACATATATCAATGGAACAGAATAGAGATTCCAGAAATGGACCCTCAAGTCTATGGTCAACTAATCTTTGACAAAGCAGGAAAGACTGGAAAAAAGACTATCTCTTCAACAAATGGTGTTGGAAAAATTGGATAGCTACATGCAGAGGAATGAAACTGGACCATTTCCCTATACAACACACAAAAACAGACTCAAAATGGATGAAAGACCTCAATGTGAGATAGGAATCCATCAACATTCTTGAGGAGAACACAGGCAGTAACCTCTTCAACTTTGAGCCACAGGAACGTCTTCCTAGAAACATCACCCAAGGCAAGGGAAGCAAGGGCAAAAATGAACTACTGGAACTTCATCAGGATTAAAAGCTTTTGCACAGCAGAGGAAATAGTCAACAAAACCAAAAGGCAACTGATAGAATGAGAGAAGATATCTGCAAATGACATATCAGATAAAGGGCTAGTATCCAAAATCTATAAAGAACTTAACAAACTCAACACCCAAAGAACAAATAATCCAATCAAGAAATGGACAGAGGACACGAAGAGACATTTCTGCAAAGAAGACATCCAGATGGCCAACAGACACATGAAAAAGTGCTCCACATCACTCGGCATCAGGGAAATACAAATCAAAACCATGAGACACCACCTCACACCAGTCAGAATGGCTAAAATTAACAAGTCAGGAAACGATAGATACTGGTGAGGATGTGGAGAAAGGGGAACCCTCCTACACTCTTCATGGGTATGCAAGCTAGTGCAGCCTCTCTGGAAAACAGCATGGAGGTCCCTCAAAAAAGTTGAAAACAGAGGTACCCAATGCCCCAGCAATCACACTACTGGGTATTTATTCTAAAGATAGAAATAGAGTGATCCAAAGGGGCACGTGCATCCCAATGTTTACAGTAGCCATGTCCACAATAGCAAAACTATGGAAAGATTCTAGATGTCCATCAACAGATGAATGGACAAGGAAGACGTGATATATATGTACAATGGAATACTACGCAGCCATCAAAAGAAATGAAATCTTGCCATTTGCAATGACATGGATGGAACCAGAGGGTATTAGGCTGAATGAAATAAGTCAATCAGAGAAAGACAATTATCATATGATCTCCCTGATAAGAGGAAGGTGAGAGATAGAGTGGGGGCTTTGGGGGATAGGGAAAGAAAAAATGAAACAAGATGGGATCAGGAGGGAGACAAACCAGAAGAGACTCTTATTCTCACAAAATAAACTGAGGGTTTCTGGGGGAGAGGGGGTTTGGTGAGGGTGGTTGGGTTATGGACATTGGGAAGGGTATGTGATATGGTGAGTGATGTGAAGTTACACACTTAACAATTGACAGAGCTGTACTCCTAGGGCAAACAATACATCATTATGTTAATAAAAGTAATTAATTAAAGACCCAAAAAAGGACAAAAAGGGAAATTCTGAAACTTAAAAATATCATATATAAAATTAAAAATTTTAAATTTAAAAACTCAGTGAATGAAGGCTCTCCAACAGTGTGGAGAAGAAAGAGGAAAGGCTCAGTGAATTAAAAGGTGAATCTATAAAACTTATCCATTCTATGAAAGAGAGAGAAAAAAAGATTGAAAAAAAAATTAATAGACCCCCAGACACTTGTGGGAGAATAGCAAAAGATCTGTCATATGTTTTACTAAAGATCCAGAAAGAGAGGGAAAACATTAATACTGAGAAAATATTTGAAGACATGGTATCTCTAAACTTCCTAAATTTGGTAAAAGGCATACATTTCCAGATTCAAGAAAGTCAGTCAATGAATCCACAGAAAAATAAACTCAAATAAAACCATACCTAGATATATTATAAACAAAATGCTGAAATACATATTTTTTTTAAATCTTGAAAGTAGCCTCCTAGAAAAGTACCCATACTTATTTTATATAAAACAACTACTATTAGAATAATTATGGGTTTGCCATCAGAAGCCAGGAAAATGAGAGAACATCTTTAAAGTTTTGCAACCCAAAAAACCCCTATTATTACAGAATTCTATATCCAGTAAAAATATCCTTTAGGAGTGAAACAAAAATAAAGACTGTCTTATACGAAAGACAGTAAGAGAATCTGTTGCCAGCAGAACTGTTCTAAAGGAAACGCTAAATACATTTCTATAGGTTGAAGAGAAATAATCCCAGAGGAAATATTAAACTTTATGAATGTAGAGAAGGAACAGAAATGGTGACATTTGAGTAAATGTAAAAGCTTGTATTTCTTAAGATCTTTAAAATATATATGACCATTGAAGAAATTATAATATTGTCTGATGGGGTTTCCAATATATGTAGATTAATGTATATGAGCATTATCACATAAGAGGGGGAGAGTAAAGAAGTCTAAGTGATTGTAAACCTTCAATTTACCAAAGGTGGTAAAATACTGATCTAAGTAGGTGGTGAAAGATTGAGCATGTACGTTATAATCACTAATGGAACCACTAAAAACTAATACATAGCAATCTATCCAAAAAGCCAATGGATAAATTTAAATGGCACATTAAATATATAATCTAGGGGCACCTGGGTGGCTGAGTGGGTTAAACCTCTGCCTTTGGGTCAGGTAATGGTCTCAGGGTCCTGGGATCAAGCCCCCCATCAGGCTCTCTGCTCAACAGGGGCCTGTTCCCTCCCAAGCCCCGCCTATCCCTCTGCCTACTTGTGATCTCTCTCTCTAATAAATAAATAAATAAATAAATAAGATCTTTTTAAAAATTATATATATATATATATATATATATATATATATATATATATATAATTTAAGGAATCTAAGGAAAGAGAAATAAGAAGCAAAAAAAGAGGTGGCAAACAAAAAACAAGTAAGAAGACCTGGGGAAAAAGTAGTCTTTTCAAACAATGGAGATGGAACAATTGACTTTCCAAAGAGAATTGGAAAAACTGACTTTCTAAACAGAAATCTATGATCCTTGACCCATGCCATGCTCCTTACACAAAAACTAATTCCAAATGGAACACAGACTTAAATTTTGGGGCTCAAACCATAAAAGTCCTAGAAGAAAACACTGGAAATCAACTTAAAACACTTGATTTGGTCTAAAAGAAGTTACATAAGGAAAAAAAGAATAAAACATTATAGAAAGAATTCATTATGGCAGATTGTACTTTCCAAAGACAGTCAAACCAACAAATATCCTACGCCACATGTGCATCTTAAAACATGACGTCAACTCTCCTACATATTTCACTGGCTCCCTCCCCTTGGACCTGCAACCTTTGAAAATACCTTTGTAACTGTTACTTAATGAGGAAGAAGTGATACTGACTTTAAGTTTAAACCATTAAAGGCAAAATGGCTTCTGTATCGTGTTCTCACATTGTATATGTGCCTTTGAGGCCCTGAGCCGGCATGTAAGAAGTCCAACTACCTTGAAGCCACCATGCCAGGAAAACTATATAGAAATAGAGAGAGATGCCCTAATTATTCCAATATACAGCTCTTCAAGTACTCCAAGCCCAAGTGTCATTCATGTGAGTGAATCTTCTGATGATTCCAGCCCTTAGCTGCCCCAGCAATGTCAAGTAGAGCAGTAATGGGTCTATTCTGGGTGAGCCCTTTCCAAACTGAAAATTCATGCAATGCAAATACTATTGTCATTTTTACTCACTAAATTTTTAATGATTTGTTAAGCAGCATCAGACAACGATACACAGGTAAAATGTGCTTCATCAAAATTAAAAACCTTTGAAAGATTCAACTGAGAAAATGAAAAAGGCAACCACAGACTCACAGAAAATTTGTGCATATGTATACCTAACAAAGTACTTGCATTCAGAATATATAAATAGCTCTTACAACTCAAAAATAAGACACAACCAAAAAAAAAATGTTAAAATGATCAAAAGATTTCAAAAGATACTCCATCAAAAAGAAAAATATAGGGACGCCTGGGTGGCTCAGTTGGTTGGACGACTGCCTTCGGCTCAGGGCGTGATCCTGGAGTCCCGGGATCGAGTCCCACATCAGGCTCCCAGCTCCATGGGGAGTCTGCTTCACTCTCTGACCTTCTCCTCGCTCATGCTCTCTCTCACTGTCTCTCTCTCTCAAATAAATAAATAAAAAATCTTATAAAAAAAAAAAGAAAAATATATACACATATACATAATATTGCACACATACACATAGATATATTTGTGAATGGACAAAAAAAATATTCAGCATCATAACCTTTAGGGAAATGCAAACTAAACCCATGATAAGGTACCACTACACATGCACCAGATGGCTAAAAGTAAAAAGAATGACAATGCCAACTTATAGTGGGAATATGGAGCTACTGGAACTCTCACACATTACTGGTAGAAATACAAAATGGTACAGTCACTTTAAAAAACAGCTGGGCAGAGTCCTATAAAGTTAAAGATAAACTTACACCATAAGACCGAGCAATTCTATCCTTCAGTATCTACCCAAGAGAAATGAAAACATACGTCCATTTATATGAATTGTAGAAAAGTCAAAATTACAGTGACAAAGAGCAGATTAGTGACTGCTTGGGGCTAGGACCTGGAGGGAAGGCAACTGAGGCAACTGCAAAGGGAGTTTTTAGGGAACAGAGAAGTATTCTCTAACTTAATTATGGTTTTAGTCACATGACTATAAACATCTGTCAAAACTCATCAAACTTTCTACTTAAAACAGGTGAGGTTCATTAAATATAAAGCTGTTAGTTTGTTTTTTTTTTAATGCACACCTGCCTTCCTCCCCAAAGCTGTTCTCAACTAATTGACAACTTAATTCTGACCAACTATTAGGAAAAAACCTGGATACCACCTTGATGGAAATCATTTTTTGAAAGGATATTTATATACATTTATTACAGATTTCATCTTAAATTCATATAAACTGAGGACAGAGTAGAGTTGACCAAAGCAGAAATAAAGTGGCAATAATACTACAGCCAACAGTAAATTCAAGACATGAATAATCTAAGACAAATAAGATTAATAGAGTCTGCATGTCACACTCACAGGAAGACTGAGTAGATCAAGAAGAGTAAACTGGTATGAAAACTCTGCACTTAATACAAAACTAGATATGCCGCCAATAATGGTGTACTTAGTACTCCATGTAAAAACCGAGCAATCAGCAAATAAATGAACATCACCAATCTCGTCTTCACTTGAAGATGAGCGTTCATGTACCTCTGTTTCTACCCACCATTTGCCCAGTGAGAAACTTGAGTAATCTCTGATTCTCTCTGTTCTTTCACCAATGTATACATAAGTAATAGTTATTACAGTTTTATACTTAAAATAATCATTATTGCATACTTCTTATATTAATAACCTATTCATCTAAAATTGTCACTAGACTGTAGATTTTATTTCACCTATCATTAAACCTCTAGGACCAAGCACCTGAGGAACACTCAATAAATGGTGGATAAATGCAAGAATCAATAGTTAAGGAATAAGTAGTTGTTTGGAATACGTCGAGTAAGAGCTTACTTGTTGTTAGTTTGGGGGTTATGCTGTACCACAGTGTGAACAAATATGTCCTAAACTGTATTATAACAATTTTAAATGCCGAAAGTACAACTCATTAGCCTATCATGTTAATGAAATGAACTTGATCATTTTAGACATCATAAATGTCATAATCTGTTTCCATTCAGTACACAGGAAATATGCATTACATATGGAGACAATGGACCTTAGCAGTGGTTTTAAGGTTATGAAGAACGTTAACTTCTGTTTATAGATGTGGGTTCCTAAGTTATCCAGGAATTTAAACAATAAGCAGATGGTTTGTTTCCAAATTGATAGCAGTCCTCTGGCTCTAAAGAAGAGTGTATTTTTGTAAATATATGTTCTGTCGTGTTCTATACAGAGTGGCATGACGAAATGACATAGTATGTTATGGTCTGCTTTTCCTCTCTGAACATAATAAAACTTCCAAAAAGCATGGGATTTTCCCCCCCACAGTGCCAGTGAGTCTTCTTTTAAGTCTTCTTAGACTCAAAAGTCAGAACAAACTAACAAAGGATAACAAACAAACAAATAAAAACACAAATGATTAAGTTTAGAGTTAGACTTCTACTTCATAATAGAGTTGAGTCATTCATTCAACTGAGTTGTCTTTTTTTTTTTTTTTAAGATCTTATTTATTTGTCAGAGAGAGAGAGAGAGTGCAAGCATAGGGAGCAGCAGGCTCTCTAATCAGCAAGGAGCCCAATGTGGGTCTTGATCCTGGAGCTGAAGGCAGACAACCAACTGAGCCACCCAGGCATCCCTCAACAGAGTCTTCTTAACCATGAAATGGTGATAATACAGTCTGTTTTAATTATATCTAAATTTCACCTTTTATTTAATTAGCACATAAAATATTTTTAAGTAGTCAAGTTTAGTATATGTAATAAATAATCATTAGAGAACTGTACAATATCCTTCCCCTTTTCTTCACTTCTTTAACTCTCTTCTAACAAATGTTGGTTTTCCTTTTTTTTTTTTTTTTTTAAAGAGAGTCAGGAGAGGGTGGGGAGAAAAGAGAGAGAATAGGGGAAAGGGGCAGAGGGCAAGGGAAAAGAGAATCTTAAACAGGCTCCCGACCCATTGCAGAGCCCAATGCAGAACCCCACACAGGGGCCCACAGGAGCCAGAAGCATTGCCAAAAACAAAGCCCAAGTGGAGCTCAGTGCCGTGTTTGAACTCACAACCCTGAGATCAAGACCTGAGCCAAAATCCACAGTCAGAAGCTTAACCAACCAAGCCACCCAGGCATCTCTTTTTCTTTCAAGCAGGCTCCCACCTAGCCTGAAGCTCAAAGCAGGGCTTGAACTCACAACCCTAACATCAAGACTCAAGCTGAGATCAAGACCTGAACTAGGCTAAGAGTAGAATACCCACCCAACTGAGCCACCCAGGTGCTCCAAATGCTGATTTTTCTTAGGTTACCCACCTTTTTCTACAAAGCTTTGGTTTAATTAAATGAACAATGTTAATCCCATTCCCCTTGCCAGTGATTTTTTTAGATATAGGCATATAACACCAGAGACAAAGAAAGCCATTTCATAATAATAAAAGAGCCCATTAATCAAGAAGACATAAAAAACTTAAATGTTTATGAATCTAAAAGCAGGGATTCAATATACATGAGTGAAACACATACAACTACATGGACAAATAAGACAAATTCACAACTACAGTCAGAAATATATCCCTCCACAGTAATGGATGGAAAAGCAGAGAGAAAAATCAGTAAAGATATGACCCTGGAAAAATACTACCAATTAACTAATTTTTATAGAGCTCTGCACTAAACAAAAGCAGAACAAGCATTCTTTTCGGACCCATACAAAACATTCCCAACATAGACTATGATCTGGAGGGAAAAAAAAAAGAGAAAGCACAAACTACTATTATCAATAGGGTCATATTATAAGTTTTTCAGAAATTAAAAGGATAATCAGGGAATATATGTAAACAATTTTATGCCAATTAATTAAACAACATAAATAAAATGAAAAATTGCTTGGAAGACACAAACTACCAAAGGTCACAAAGAGAAATAGAGCCTAAACAGCCTAATGTTTCTACAAGAAACTGAAAGAGCAGTTCTAAGTATCTTCCCACAAAGGAAATTCCTGGTCCATATGGCTTCACTGGTAAATTCATACCAACATTTAAGAAAGAATTAATTCGAATTCTATACATACCCTTCCAGAAGCATGAAAAGGAGGGAATGGAATGCTTCTTAACTCAAAAAGGGCAGTTATCCTGACAGCAAAATCAGATGAAGAGATTACAAGAAAAGTAGAGACCAATATGCCCCATAAACATAAATATAAATAAGCTTAACAAAATCTGAATACATTGAATCCAACAATAAAATACAAAAGAAATAACATGTCAAGTGGGGTTTATTCCAGGATGCAAGATTTAACATTCAAACATCAAGCAATGTAATTCACCATAAACTGAAAAATAAGCACATGATCATCTCTATAGATAAGGGAAAGACATTTGACATAATCAAACATATATTCCTGATAATAAAACTTTGATAAAAACTAGGAATAAAAGGGAACTTTCTCAAATGGAAAAAGGGAATTAAAAAAAAAAAAAAACTATAGCTAATATATTTAAGGGTAAAAAGACTGAATGTATTTCTCCTAAGATCAGGAACAAGGCAAGATGTCAGCTTGATTTCTATGCAGTATTGTAGGGGAAGTCCTAGCCAGTGCAGTACTACCAGGAAAAGAAATAAAAGGCAACCAGTTTAGAAAACAAGAAATACATTTTTCTCTTTTTTTTTTTCAGATGACATTTTCATAACGACTAAAATCAATAAACAACTTTTCATTTTAGAAAAGGCAAAACTATAAAGACAATGAAAAGACCAGTGGTTGCCACGTATTGGAGAACAGGTTGAACACAGGGGTTTTAGGGCAGTGAAACTATTCTATACGATAATGTACTGGTGGATAAATCACATTATGCATTCATCAAAATCCAAGGGATTGTACAACACAAAGTGTATACCCTACCATAAACTATAGGCTTTAGTGTTTTAGTTAATAATTATGTATCACTATAGGTTCATCAATTGCAACAATTGTGCTATACTTCCTGTAAAATGTTAATAATAGGGAAAAGGAAAAGGGGAGATTATGGGAACTATCTATACTTCCTATTCAATTTTTCTATAAACCTAAAAATAATCTGAAAATTAAGTCTAATTTTTTCATTAAGATTCTGTTTATTCATTTGTCAGAGAGAAAGAGAGATAGAGAGCACAAATGGGGGGGCCGGGGGGGAGGCAGCAGGCCAAGGGAGAAGCAGGCTCCCTGCTGAGCAAGCATCCCAGGAGCCTGGAATCGTGACCCGAGTAGACGCTTAACTGAGCGCCACCCAGGAGTCCCAGTAAGTCTAATTTTTAAAAGTACATATGTACAATCTAAAAAGACAAAAGAAAATGGAAGATGGAAAGTCAAATACCAAAGTTGAAAAATAAAATAAAAACTCTAACAAAACATATAAATTAGAAATAGAACCATTTATACAGCCAAATTAAATAAATACCAAAAAATGGGTGGGGGCACCTAGCAGCTCAGTGGGTTAAAGCCTCTGCCTTCTGGCTCAGGTCATGATCCCAGGGTCCTGGGATCAAGCCACGCATCGGGCTCTCTGCTCAGCAGGGGGCCTACTTCTTCCTCTCTCTGTCTGCTTCTCTGCCTACTTGTGATCTCCGTCTGTCAAATAAATAAATAAGATCTTTTTAAAAATAAATAAATAAATAAATAAATAAATAATGGGTGAAGTTAGAAGACAACCTGAATATAACTCATTTAAAACATCTGCTATTCATTCCATACTAGAATACCCAGAATCATTAACAATGATTGTAATACCCAGATGCACAGTCCAATTCTATAGGCCATGAAAAGAACAGTAAGAAAAGAAGGAGCACAAACAGAAAAAGGAAATGTGAATATAGAAGGCCTTCCCTTTCCATGTCAGGATTTCAGTCAGATGACTTCTAAAATATCAAGAGAACATTACTTTCAAAGAGTTGTGTCCCAATTTGCAATCTGTTACCCAAGTCCTCACTCCAAAAATAGAAATACTAATTGTACATCCTTTACCACCATCACTATCATCATCATCGTGGAATTTATTGACAAGCACAAAAGCAAGAAGCCAATGAACCAAAGAGAGCAAAGTAGAAAGATATAAATAGACTGAGTTCTTGATGACATCACAGAATCCTGGAACTGCTACTCTTCAGACTCTTTGTAACTTACTTTAAAAAACAAATATACTTACATCTTAATTCTCTTGTAGGTTGGTATCCAGCTACTTGTATCCAAATAAATTTAGCCCAGTGAAGAACGTCCTTCAGAATTTGTTAAGATAAAAATCTTTATCTTGGAGTGGAACTCCAGACTCATCACTTCTTAAATATTTGGGGTCCTAGATGTCTGGAGAGTTATGAACTAGTTTCCCAAATATTTATATTTTATTAAGTTGGGGCTCAGTTTTTCCAAAGAAAGAACGTAAACAGTTTTATATTAGTTATGACAATGAGTAAAGAGCATGTAAAACTAAACTCTGCTGATAGTACAAACTTTGTTGTTCCTTTCAACTATAGCCATACCACTATTAAGGTTATTTTTAAGGAAAGTAGAAGTTATAAATTACAAAACCATAAAGTAATATGTAAAAAAGCCTCAGGTATTAACAATGTTAAGCTATAATACTAAGAAAAACGAACTTAAAGCAGCTTAATTTCCAAATAGGAAACAGCATGAGTTTTTGAAAGAAATAATTCATTGGAGTTACTCAGAACTGACTTAAAGCTTCTATGCCGTTTAGTAACTCTAGAATATGAATATACAATTTATTTATCTATTCAGTTGCTGGTGGATTCCCAAGTTGAACTGAGGTTTTTTTTTGGTTTTGGGGTTTTTTTGAACTGAGTTTTTATAATTATGAGCATGCTGCTCTAAATATTTTCGGTTTCTCCTGTTACACACAGGTAAAAAATTCTCTAGTCCATACTTAAGAATGAATCAATGAGTTGTAGAATATGTGTATGTCCAAGCTGACTTAAGAATACAAAACTGTTGGGGCGCCTGGGTGGCTCAGTGGGTTCAGCCACTGCCTTCGGCTCAGGTCATGATCTCAGGGTCCTGGGATCGAGTCCCGCATCGGGCTCTCTGCTCAGCAGGGAGCCTGCTTCCTCCTCTCTCTCTCTGCCTGCCTCTCTGCCTACTTGTGATCTCTCTCTGTCAAATAAATAAATAAAATCTTTAAAAAAAAAAAAAAAAAGAATACAAAACTGTTTTCCAAAGTGGTTGTACTAACTTGCAACCCATCAGCAATAGACAGCAGTTCTTATTATTTCCTAATTACATTTCTCAGGGGTAACAGAAGAAGTTTATCAAATCTCCTGAAACATCTAAAGAAATTTCCAAAGTAAAATTCTTCATTTCTTCAATAAATGATTACTGATTACCTACTTAATGGTACCATGTGATAGTAACTCAGTAATCAAAAGCATTTTCTTAGCTTTCTCTTGGTAGCAAAAAAAAAAAAAAAAAAAAAACCATGGAAAACTTCTTCTAAAAGTTGTCTTAAGGGGAGACAAAATGGCGGGGAAGTAGGAGGAGGCACCACTTCAACCTGTTAGTTTAAAGTGAGCTGATTACCCAGCAAAGAACTCCGTTCACCCATGAAATCAGCTTGAGATCAGAATTATACACGTCTGGATCTCTACGGGGCAGGTAAAGCGGAGTGGGAACATCCGACTGATATCAGAAGATAAAAAAAGGGGGGAGGGAGCCACCAGAGGTGACCCATCAGAAAGTAATACCCCAGTAGGAGAGTGCCCTGCACTGGGGACCAGCATTAACTTGGAATCTGGTTGAAAGCACTCAAAAAGAGCAAAGGATCGTGGGGCGAAACTGTGGGAATCGGGGTGGTTAAGGACAGGGGCTTAAGTCCCTGGACCCGGGACAGCCACCCCTGGCGCTGAGCCAGAGAGAGGGCGGTGGAGAAACCAGGTCTTAGTCCCTGAGCCACCAGCGCGCCTGAGAGCCTGTGAGGACCCATGAGGGGCTGGGAGTCTCGCCAGATGGCAAAAGCATATCCTTTTTGCAGTCTCCACTCATGCACCATGCCCTGCTATCAGACCCCGAGATGTGCGGGCCCCACATCCTCCCCTGAGACAGGTACGTGCAGGTGCCAGCCCGGCGCTCTCTGACTGGGAAAGACCAGGCACTCCCAGCCCAGGCCAGTGGGAGAATCTCAGTGTAGGATCTATCGCTGCTTAAAACCTCTCTGGCAGTCCGGAGCTGCCCAGACAGCCGCCGCTGTGGTTTTGGGTATAAGCAGGAGTTCCTGCGTCCCCAAGGACCATCACTCTGAACGTGCTCTGCCAGCGGCCGAGGGGGAACTTATGTGCTCCGAAGCACCTAGACGGGAACAGACTGAGGCTTCTCTCTGATAGGGAGGATATATAGCTGAAGAAAAACAGAAATAGGAACAGAGATGCTGAAAAAGAAGGTGAGAGCGTACCAAACAAAAAAGGTGCCTGCCTCGCCATTTTACCACCACCTCACTCTAAACACCAATAGGAAAAAACAACATTACTGCCGTCTTTGAAATTTCACCTACTGAAGACCAATATCCTAAACTGGCATAAAGTTTCACTTGGCTTTATTTATTTGTTATCATAACTGTCTAGTATGTCTTACCAAGTGATACTTATTTCTAAATGTATTAGTGTAGGATTCATGTTGGACTCCATGCATAACTTAAAAGGGAGAAAGAACGGGATAAAAACAGAGAAGCTCATAAAAAGGAAAAGTGACGTTTCAGATACTGAAATGCCAGCGCCCCAAAACCTGGAGGCCATGAGTCTTGATTACTCCCCAGAAAAGTCTGCTTATGGAGACTGTGTGGCTGGCACCCCTGGAGCAAGTAACTTGGAATGAATGGAGCCCTTAGAATTTTGTATTAATTGAACTAAGACATTTAAGAATCTGGCACTTCTACTAGTTAGTTCACACTAATTGAACACAATGTTTAACATTATCCTCAGACACCAAACTAAAATATTTAACAACCTATAAACAGTGTCTCGATATTGAATTCTTTGTCTTATTTAAGTCGAAAGGAACCAGATTACCTTGTTACGGCTTTAACAAAGTAAACAGAAGTTGGAAAATATCCAAAATTGCTCAATCAATGTTACTTTCTACCAGGCTCAGGCTGTTAATAAATACATTGTAAATGAACTTAGCTTTTTTTACCTACACTTGTATGTGTGTTCTTAATAAGAATGTAATAGATCCCAATTCTTAATCATTCCCCTAATTCCACAATTTCTCACCATTTCCTGTACTAGTTTGCCTCTCCTGTTGACTTTTATTTCCACCATAAATTACTCTAATAAAAAGTCAGAATGCAAACATAAATTTTATAAACACATACAGTATACATGCCTATTTAGTAATTAAAACCAGTCTTCTTTAAGTGTAATGCTTCCTTTCTAGTACTTCCAAATATGCACAGGCTATACTTCGTAGGAACTTTATTTTATAAGCAATTTTTTTTTTTTGGTAAAAGTTTTTTTTTTTAATTTTTATTTTATAAGCAATTTTTAACAACAAAAATGGGAACCATGTCTTCTTAAAAACATCAGATTCATAATGGTATGGATCAATGAGGCCCTTTCTCCCACAAGTGTTTCTGTGTGTGTGTGGGTGGGTGTGTGTGTGTGTATAGTGTGTGTGTGTGTGTGTGTGTGCTATACGAAAAAAAAAAGAAAAAGAAAAATAAAGAAAAGACCATAGCACTTCTAAATCTATACAGTCTTACTAGCAAAGGACTAAATTTCCTTCTTAAAAAAAAAAAAAAAAGCTGAAGACTACAGTATACTAAATTTTTGCTAGAAGTTAATATAACTTTTGGTTATGGTCATTTAAATTTTCATTTTTAGCAAAAGGATAAATAACTATCAACAACTGTTAAGTAAAATATTTTAAAATATTTGATAAAACTGAAATAAAATTAAGATAAAAATTTTGATGCTGCCATAAATGTAAAAATAGAGTCCAGACTCCAAAGGGATAGCCACGAAAACTGCGCTTCAAAGCCTAGTGCTAAAGATATGAATTATACTTCCTTTTCAAAGCAATCAATCAATAAAGATTTATATTAATCCTGTGAATTAAAATTTTCTGTATTTGCACAGCACTTTAATAAAACTAACAAGTCTATTTTATATAAATCTTCTAATTTAAATGATTATTTCTAACTGAAATAAAAGATTAATACATAAACAAAATAAAATGGTTACCTTTCATCTGGAACAGGGATCTCAACCTTTTTTGCATGATGACTCCTACACTGGCTGAGTTAACACTCTCTTGGGTATTCCCAAGATTATGGGTAATTAATGTCAGGCTAGCTATAATTCACTCCTTTGTCTTCCACTCAAGAAAGTATTTCAGGATGCAATTCAAGGGAAGTTATGTTATTTAAAGAGATAATTAGAATATTTTCACTAGCACAAGTAAAAAATTCCTGGAACATGCCTCACAGCAGATCTCAAATACATACTGTTTCTCACGGCGTTGCTGAAAACAGCCAATAAGAGACAGGGCGGGTGTGAGCAGTCCTGAGAGAGGAGGGTATGTTACACGCTCACTACAAATTGTACTTTGGTAAAAGACTAAAACAAATTGATAGAAATTTTAGAGGATAGCCAAAATTTACCTGTACTAAAATGAACTGTAAAGTTTAATCAGATCATTTTTACATGACATTTAAACTTTCTGGAGCTCTTTAAATCTGCTATTATAGCCTGAGAACTGGCCCCAAAGTTTCCAATATTGTTGCCTATCTCCCCTACAATTACTTCTTCCCAAATAAGCTAGAGTAACTGTTTGAAAAGACAAATCATCAGATCACTCTTTTGTTTAAAAGTTTTCAATGGCTTTCTATTAAATGTAAAATGAAAACAAGTCCCTGAACATGAACTCTCCTTTGCCTACTTTTCCAACTCAGTTCATTTCATTCTGTCCAGCTATAATAGTCATCTGGGCTACAAATCATATGTACTAAGTTTGTTCCCATCTAGGGACCTTATTTACTTTCTGTTCACTCTCCCTGAATACTCTTTCAAAAGATGATCTCTAGATGAGGCTCATTAGAATACAAATATGACTAAAAGGGTAATAATAGAGAAAAGAAACAGAAGAGAAATGGAGAAAGGAGGGAAGAAAGAAAGAGGACAAAAAAGAAAGGAGGGTGTGTGCGAGGAAAAGACACTGCTACTAGAGAATCACAAATCACAAAAAGTTCCATAGGAGAACATTTCTAATTTGAAATATGTCACTGTTTTAGGCACATAACCAGGAAATAACAATGACACGTAACATGTATTAGATGGGGATTATTCTATTGGACCCTCTAAAGCACAGAGGAGGCCCGTGTATGATACAAAAATGTCACCGACAGAACTGACAAAATCCCCCACCTTGCTACGGTCATTTGATCCAGAATCAGATACACTATACCCAAACCAGGCCAATTAGATTCACCCCAAAAGGATTTGTAGGTTCAGGGTAAAGGCAAAGGGGAAAGGGGAGAGGTGGGACTTTGGAGCTGAATCACTATAATGATAGTGTCATATTTTAAAAAAGGGCTCACCGCTAAGTTCTCTGTAACTGCCCTGGTTCATCTTTCCTGAGACTTAATTGTTTAGCATTTCTCTGGATTCTGTGAGCAATCTCGATGTCCTTCCCTTAATCCCAATTTTTTTCTTAAACTAACTGAATTGTTTTCGGTTATGCACGACCAAAGCCAATGTGATCGAGAGATCTAAAACACTGTGAATATGCAATCATTCTAGTGAAGAGCTAAAGGAGATTGAGGGTTTGGGATCTATTCCAAAGAGTAGTGTGAAGTCACTGTGTGCAAATGAACTATACTGATATAGCAGGAAGAGAAAAATAGTAGTGTCACTCACTTTCAGGCGCAGATTCAAATCCCAGACTATTGGCTACCTTGCACTGTGACCTTGAACAAGTAATTTAACAATGTTCTCGGTCCATTTCCTGAGCTGCTGGTGATAAAAGTAACATCTGTCTTACAGTGCTGTCTGAAGATTAAACCAGATAAAAGATGTCAAAACACTTAGTAAAATGGCTGGATGACAGTAGGAGTTCAATGAATGTCAATTTTCACCTTGTTTTCCAATAAGAATAAAATGTTCAATCAGAGAATAAATGAAAAGCCAACTCTGGCTAGAGCAGAGGTTAGCAAACACAAGCAGGGGCCAAATCCACTGTACCACCCGTTTTGCGTACCCCACAAGGTAAGAATGGTTTTTATATTTTAAATTGAGACATGGTTTGAATATTGCCCCAAAGAAGATATGCTGAAGTCATAATCATTGGTACCTGTGAATGTGACAGGTACCTCTCTCTCTTATTTTGAGAGATGGCCATTGCAGATGTAATCAAAGTGAAGTCATCTTGGATTATGGTAACCCCAAATCCAATGCCTACTGGTCTGTAAGAAAAAGGAAATAGAGCCTTGGAAACAGAAACACACATGCAGGGAAGGCAGCCATTTGATAATGAACCGAAATGCCCCAGTTAAGTCAAGGTTTGCCAAGAATTACCAGGAACCTCCTGAAGCTTGGAAGAGGTAAAGAAGGATTCTTCATAGACTTCAGAGTCTTCCCACACCTTAATTTCAAATTTCTAATCTCCAGAACTGTGTGAAAACTGTTATATTAAGTCACCCAGTTTGTGGTAATCTGTTATTATAGCCCAAAGAAACTAATTAAAATTGGGTATTTTTTTTTTTTAATCAAAAGAATAGTATTTCCTGGGGCGCCTGGGTGGCTCAGTGGGTTAAAGCCTCTGCCTTCAGCTCAGGTCATAATCTCAGGGTCCTGGGATCAAGCCCCACATCGGGCTCTCCGCTCAGCGGGAAGCCTGCTTCCCTTCCTCTCTCTCTGCCTGCCTCTCTGCCTACTTGTGATCTCTGTCTGTAAAATAAATAAATAAAAATCTTTAAAAAAAAAAAAAAAAGAATAGTATTTCCTAACATGCTAAAATTGTAAAAATTCAAATTTCAGGGTCCTTAAAAAAGTTTTATTAGAGTGCTACCACACCTATTTGTTTACATATTGTCTATGGCAGCCTTTGTCCAATATTGGCAAAGCTAAACAGGAACTACAGAGATCATATGGCCAACAAAACCAGAAATATTTACTATTTGGCTCTATACGCAAAGTTTGCTAATCCCCAACCTTAAGCATTATTGCCTGAGACACAGTAGAGTTCTAAAACAAACCTGTACCAGTGAGAGGCTAAGATTAAAGACCTAAGTGAACAAACAAACAAAAACCTAGGATTTTTATCAACAAAAAAGTGGTTTAAAGTTTTAATATAAATCAGGGCTTGGCCAAGAACTAGCAAAACACAAAGGTGCTAGTGTAGAACAGTCCGGTATGTCTTATTTTTTGAAATAAGTTGAAAGACATTAGTTGTTGTTATGATGGAGAAGCTGGGTATGGTGGAAGGATGTGGAATAAGACTACTAATTTGCTTTATTATGCATCGTAAGATAGGCAGAAAACATCCAGTAGAGGTCTCCTGAAAGCAGTATCAAATGGAATTGAAGAAATGATTTAAAAATTCAGAGATTGACATACCCTAGTCTTCTCTTTCCAGCCTAAATGCTAATTCTAAGTAAAACTCTGTTGACTCAATGTTCTAAAAACCTCTCAACTGGCCATCTATTCCTACTATATCCCACCCATAAGAGAACTTTCAGAAGGACGTGATCGTGCTGTGGAATTTCTACAGTTAATTTTTAGTAAGGTAATATGTATACTCCTATGCTCAATATATAACGTTCTTCAAAATAAGACTCCAACCTATTTAGTCCCATTTTACACCACTCCTTGAGATTCCAAAAGCTTCTCCTATATTTAACATTGTTATACACACACCTGTAACACCCTACGCTTCCCTTTTTGTAACGTCCATTATGATTTTAATTATTTGTTTATTCTTCCACACTAAGCTGAATTTTATGATAGAAGCATGTCTGTCAAGGTTCACTATGTTTGTTACACACAGCACTCAACACAGTGCCTGGTTAGGGTTAGGGTTAACCCTGCAAAATACACGTAGGCTGGGGCGTCTGGGTGGCTCAGTGGGTTAAGCCTCTGCCTTCAGCTCAGGTCATGATCCCAGAGTCCTGGGATCGAGCCCCGCATCACGCTCTATGCTCAGCAGGAAGCCTGCTTCCCTTCCTCTCTCTCTGCCTGCCTCTCTGCCTACTTGTGATCTCTGTCAAATAAATAAAATCTTTAAAAAAAAATACTCATAAGTTAAAAGAATAAATTAACAAAGAATGACTAAGTACACATGGCCAATTTAAACCTTCATTTTTGTGCACACAATGCTCCCTTCTGCCGAGAATTCCCTTTGCCTTGCTTATCTATTGGGAAAATTTGTACTCATCCTTCAAATGCAGCCTCCACAGTAAAATTCTTCCTTATATTTCCTGGAAAATTGTTCCCATCCTTTCTCCACATCACTAACATAACATTTATCATACTGTAAGGTATTTAGTTGTCAGTACTTAGGTTTCATTGTACCTCAAGTTTCCCAAGGATAAGAACTATGTTTTATTAGTCATTTTCCCCAACATTGGCCAATGTATGGAATATGTGAGAAGTGAAGATATATTTAAGTGTATAAATTAAAATTATCTGAAAAAAAATTTTTTTTTAATTTATTTCACAGAGAGAGAGAGAGAGAGAGGGAATACAAGCAGGGAAGTGGGAGAGGGAGAAGCAGGCTTCCTGCCAAGCAGGGAGCCCAATGTGGGGCTCAATCCCAGAACTCTGGGATCATGACCCGAGCCAAAGGCAGATGCTTAATGACTGAGCCACCCAGGCGACCCTTATCTGAAAATTTTAAGACAAAAAATAAAGCTCTAAACCACAGAACACTGTACATTTAAGTATATTCTCCATTAAGAAATTAGTTTCAAGAATGTATTGAACAGTTCTTTAAACAACCATGATTGCATGTTTTAATTAAAATAAGTATCATCTCACATTGCAAATTATTTTATTATAGAATTAAAATAGACCCACAATAAGACTGGAAATATTTAGAATAAAACCTGAAATTCCTTGCACTAACATTCCCATTTCAAACGTATTAACTATAATGAAGCCATTTAGCATTTTTCAAATGAATTTGTTTGGTTCTTTATCTAACATTTATATATATACATATACGTGTTTGTGCACATATGCTATAAATCTTAGTAGCTATAAATCATTCATTTATACCAATCCTATCAAGACAGTTCAACTTAAATGCATCCAAAATAAATGTCAGTTTAATTGTAATTTTCTAATATCTGGAATCAATTAGTTCACGAAAGTTTCAAGAAGGCCACCCAGTAATAAACACAAAATAAATTGTGTCTGCTGTCCTGTTAGTGATAATTTTTTATTGCTACCTCAGTTTCAGATGTCAGACTAATGACTTCCATATTCTGATTAAAATGCAAATTGAAGCCATATGTTAGGAAAGCTTAGGCTTTCAATATTACTATTTTCTGTCTTAAAGCACAATAAAAGTATGTTTATAAAGGCTAATAATTACCCAGATGAAATATACCAATTCTAGATGTAGAAATATGTACTTTTACATTGTAAAGCATATCAATACATGCAGTTGTAGCACATAAATTAACGGCTACTGTCATATATAGATCACTGCCCAGAGGGGGTCAAAACTATAAAACAATAACAGAATGGATCTTAATTGATTTTCCTCGAGTAAAAACTGGAAAGTGGTTTTGTAAACCTATTTTTAATTTTCAGACTTGCCAAACTAAAATTATCTTTAATCTATATCCTAATAAGATAAATGAAAAGTAAGCAATTGATTGATATTATTTTGCCGTGTTAAATAAACTAAATTCTACATAAATCATTTTAATGTTTAATGAGTTTCTAAGACTATGCCACAAGTTTCCCAAAGATCTTCTTAGATTGTGATTCCAAACTGACCAGCCCAATGATAAATATTATAGCCTCTATTCTTTTTCTTTTTTGTGACATTAAACTAAAATTGCAGTACAGAAAATATTTTTATTTTAGAAAGCAAAATTATAAACAGTACTCCCCCAAAGAACTAAACCATTAGTATTCTACTCGAGTAAATATTTTTAAATTTAACTATCTACCTTACCTAATATTAGCTCAATGTAAAAAATTAATAGAAAAGTCAATGCCAGCTAAGCCATTAAATTATACAATTTATAGACCTCAAAGGTAGTAAACTCAATGTAAATAGAGTTCAGTTGCATAAGTATAAAAGTGAAAGTGACTATAAAAGTGTATACTGAAATAAAGAGGGACTGGCATGAGGTAGGGCAAGGATAAACCACAGTTCCCCAGACAAATAAAATTATTTTAATTTACCTTAAAAATGTCCCACTTGAAATATGGAAATAGAAATCCCTAAAGAGTAAAGTCATTAAAGTCATTTCCAATGCAGAGAAAAAAGAAATCTATAAACTAAAGTGATCTCAAATTATTAACAAGGTGTAAGCTGGGGGAAGTGGGTGGGGGGATGGGGTAACAGGGTAATGGATATTAAGGAGAGCATGTGATGTAAAAAGTACTGGGTATTATACAGGACTGATGAATCCACTGACTGCTACCTCTGAAACTAATAATACCTTATATGTTAATTAGCTGAATTTAAATAAAATTTTTAAAAAGAAGGTATAAGTCAGAGAGGATACATACCATATGATTTCACTTATATGTGGAATCTAAAAAACAAATGAATAAACAAGCAAACAAACAAAAAGCAGAACCAGACCCACAGATACCGAGAACTGCTGGTCAGCAGAAGGAAGGGAGGATGGAAAAATGGGTGAAGGGGAGTGGGAGATACAGGCTTCAAATTATGGAAAAGCAAGTAATGGTTATAAAAGGAACAGCACAGGGAACACAGTCAATTGTACTGTACTAGCATTGTATGGTGACAGATGGTAGCTGCTCTTGTGGTTAGCACAGCACAACCTATATAGACTTACAGAATCACCATATTGGTACACCCAAAACTAATGTAACATGTGCATCAACTATACTTCAGTAAAAATGAACATACATACATGTATACATACATACATACATTTGTTTAAGAAAATTTTTAAAGGATATTAATAAAATGTCACGGGCTTTTTGCAGTACTATGAATTCTTTTAAATAAAATAATGAACACTTCTTAAAGATCTGGCTTACAAAAATCTTAAACAAATTTCTTTAATTTTTTTTTTCAAGATTTTATTTATTTATTTGACAGAGAGAGATTACAAGTAGGCAAAGAGGCAAGCATAGAGAGAAAGAGGAGGAAGCAGGCTCCCTGCCAAGCCAGAGCCCAATGCGGGAATCAATCCCAGGACCCTGAGATCATGACGTGAGCCAAAGGCAGAGGTTTAGCCCACTGAGCCACCCAGGCACCCTCTTTAATATATTTTGAAACTACGATAAAAATTATTTCATTTAGTGCTCAATCATCAGTCCCCTTTTTAAATAAATTAGTGGCCAGAGTTTCTCTTACAGAGCTCAAAATCCCATGTTTCTCCAAAATTCTCTGTATATACTGCTTTTGTTTGGGTTTAAAGATAATAATGGTGCATGAATTTTCTGGTATGCAATCAGTGCTCTATTCTAGACTTCCGTTTTTCTAGCTATGAGCAGGACTAGCTAGTTTGCAAAAGTCTCTGTTCTAAAAGTAATATGCCATTACAAGTACTGCACCCTTGTTTAACTAATCTATACAGTTACTTCCAGGCCCTGCACAGATAAGTCCCTCAGTTCACAATCAGCTTCAGTATTGTTTCTTTTGCACTTCTTACTTACAGTAATCTGTAACACACAGAAAAACAGCCTAAGTGTTACACTTTAGTTCCTAATTCACACATAATACAACTCACATACTTGTCAGTATAAACTACAACTCACTGACACTATTCAAAAAGCAATCTCAGCCCTGTGGACTAAGTCTAATAAACTGGCTGGCAGAATGATGATTTCATTTTCTATCCTTAGACTCCTAAGCCATAGTCTCAGTAGTTTTTTCCCTTAATTTAGTTAAAAAATCTTAAAAAGGACTTTGGGAGGTCCATTATACTGAAGAATAATTAAAACCAAAAACTCACAAAAAGAATTTTGGTTCACTTAAAACACAGATGAATATTTGGAGTAAATATTAAGAAAATAGTCCAGTTGGGACCAGAATTTAAAAAGATAAATTTCAACACTTTCTTCAGCTGTTAACTGACAGGTCCATACTTCTCAGTAATTCAATTTTTTATAAATATTAACTTTTTTTTTTAAGATTTATTTATTTATTTATTTATTTTTTTGACAGAGAGATAGCACAAGTAGGCAGAGAGGCAGAGAGAGGAGGAAGCAGGCTCCCTGATGAGCAGAGAGCTGGATGCAGGGCTTGATCCCAGGACCCTGGGATCATGACCTGATCTGAAGGCAGAGGCTTTAACCCACTGAGCCACCCAGGCACCCCTAAATATTAACTTTAAAGGGCTTCATGAAATGTCATATCTTTTAATTATCTAGAGACCGCCAAGGACAGCGACAAGGCTGATTCAGGATTAGTGAATATTTGGCATTATACTAATTTTGGCTATACAATACATCCCGATAGCAGTAACATTGATAATGGTAACTCCCAACCCATAAGCACACATGTAAGTAAAAATAATAATAAAATAAAGTGGGAGAGAAAAACAGGCAAAGCCAGAGAAATGACATAAATGTGAGAAGTTCTAGTGCTATTCAACTAGCAACTCAGAAAGTACTTAAACTGTTTATGACTTTAGTTATTCAACTGGGTTATCACCATAAATCTACATAATATGTTTATACATTAATTGTTTAATCCAGCTTTACTGAGATAAAATAGTATATTTTATTTACTTATAGATAAAAATACTATTTTTTTAAAGATTTTATTTATTTATTTGACACAGAGAGAGAGCTCACAAGTAGGCAGAGAGGCAGTCAGAGAGAGAGAAGGGGAAGCAGGCTCCCTGCCGAGCAGAGAGCCCGATGCGGGGCTTAATCCCAGGACCCTGAGATCATGACCTGAGCAGAAGGCAGAGGCTTAACCCACTGAGCCACCCAGGTACCCCAGAAATATGATATTTTTAAGTTTAAGGTGTGTAATGTGATGACTTCATACATGTATATATTGCAAAATGACTACCACAATAAGGTTGTTAACATCTCCATCACCTAACATAATTTCTCTAATGGTGAAAACATTTAATATCTACTATCTTAGCAACTTTAAAGTATATAATATAATACTGGCAACTATAATCACAATGCTGTAAATTAAATCCCCAGAACTTATTAATTTGTACTCACTGACCAGCATCTAACCATCTCCTCTACCCTCATCCCAGCTCATGGCAACCACCATTCTACTCTGTTTCCACATCATCTGCTATTTTAGATTCCACATATAAGGGAAGTCATAAAGTATCCATCTTTCTTTATTTATTTCACTTTATAACACCTTAAATATCTGACATTCTCTTTTACAAATGGCAGTATTTCCTTCTCTTTTACAACTGAATAATATTCCATTATACATACATACCACATTTTCTTTACCCATTCATTCACTGAGAGACATGTAAGTTCTTTAAATGTCATGGCTCTGGCCAATACTGCTGCAATGAACATGGGAGTGTAAATGTACCTTCAAAATAATTATTCATTTTCTTCAGATACATATTTACAAGCACAACTGCTGGATCATTTGGTAGCTCTTTTAAATTTTTTGAGGAAGAGCCTATCTTTCACAATGGTTGTACCAATTTACATTACTACCAACAGTGCACAACTGTTTCTTTTTCTCCATCATCAACATTTATCTCTTGCCTTCTTGATAATGGCCTTTCTAGCAGGTGGGAGGTGATACCTAACTCTGGTTTTGATTTACATTCCCCTGACAATTAGGGATGTTGAGCATTATTTTGGGTACCTGTTGGCCACTATATGTCTTCCTAGGGCTTCCTTCCTATTCAAGTCCTCTGCCAAACTTTAATCAGATAATTATTTGATATTTGGTTTATGAATTCCTTATATATATTTTCGATATAAACTCCTTTTAATCAGATGTATGATTTACAAATAGAGAGAGAAATAAAAAAAAGAATCCCGTTTACAACTGCATCAAAGACAATGAAATACCCAGGAATAAATATAACCAGAAAGGTAAAAAACTTATATTCTGAAAACTATAATACACTGATGAAAGAAACTGAAGGCAACAAAATAAATGAAAAACAATACCATGATCAGGGACTGGAAAAATTAATATTATTATAATGTCCATACTACCCAAAGCAATCCATAGATCTAATGTAATCCCCATCAAAGTATAAATAGTATTTTTCACATAACTAGAACCAAAAAATCCTAAAATCTGCAGGGAACCAAAAAAGACTCCAAAAAAACAAGCAGTCCAAGATTTCAAATAGAATAAAGCAGGAGTTATCATAATCCTGGATTTCAAGATATATCTCAAAGCTGTAGTAATCACAACAGTATGGTACTGGCACAAAGGAGAAACATAGATCATCAGAACAGAATTGAGAGCCCAGAACTAAATCCACATATATATGGTGAATCAATCCTTGATAAAGGAGACAAGAGTATAACGGGTAAATGTCTTTTACCCATTCTCTTCCATAAATGGTGCTGGGTGAACTGGACAGCTACATGCAAAAGAATGAAACTGGACTACCTTCTTATCCATAAAAACAAACTCAAAATGGATTAAAACCCTAAATGTAAGACCTCAAGCCATAAAATCCCTAAAAGAAAACAAAGGCTGTAATCTCTTGGACATCAACCTTAGCAATATTTTTCTGGATTTCTCTACTAGGGCGAAGGACACAAAAGCAAAATAAACATTTGGGATTATATTAAACTAAAAAGCTTTTGCACAGTGAAGAAAACCATCAGCAAAACAAAAAGGCAGCCTACTGAATAGGAGACAATATCTGCAAAGGATATATCCAATAAGGGGTTAACATTCAAATTATATAAAGAACTCATAAAACTCAACGTCAAAAAATAACAATAATAATCTGATTTAAAAATGTGCAGAGGACCTGAATAGGCATTTCTCCAAAGAAGACACACAGATGGCTAAAAGACACATGAAAAGATGTTCAACATCACTAAACATTAGGGCAATGCGAATCATAATCACAATGATATCTCACCT
This sequence comes from Neogale vison, assembly GCF_020171115.1. Taxonomy (NCBI): domain Eukaryota; kingdom Metazoa; phylum Chordata; class Mammalia; order Carnivora; family Mustelidae; genus Neogale; species Neogale vison. The sequence goes on from NC_058097.1 coordinate 137,214,662, forward strand.
CATTCTAGTCAGAATGGCTCATATCGAGAAGACAAAAAATAACAAGTGTCAGCAAAGATGTGGAAAAAAGGAAACACTTGTGTACTGTCAGAAGGACTGTAAATTAGTACAGCCATCCTAAAAAGGTATTGAGGTTCCTCAAGAAAGTAAAAACAGAAGCACCATTAATTCCACTTCTCAGTACTTCCTAGAAGAAAATGGAAATACCAATTTGAAAAGACACATGCACCTCTATGTCTATTGTGCTGTTATTTACAACAGCCGTGATGTGGACGCAACTAATGCCCACTGATACGTGGATAAAGGAGATGTGGTCTATACACACAATGGAATATTACTCAGACATAAAAAAAAGAATGAAATCTTGCTCTTTGTGACAATATGGACATAAAGCATATTATGCTAAGTGAAATAAGCCAGACAGAAAAAGACAAATACCAAATGATTTCACTTACATGTGGACTCTCAAAAACAAAACAAATGAACAAACTGAAAGAGAGACCGACTTATAAATACAGAGAATAAACTGACAGTTGCCAAAGGGAAGGAACAGGCAAAATGGGTGAAGAATTAAGAATTAGAAAATTCTATACTATATGTGGAAAACCCAAAAGACTCCACTCCAAAACTGCTAGAACTTGTACAGGAATTCAGTAAAGTGTCAGGTTATAAAATCAATGCACAGAAATCAGTTGCATTTCTCTACACCAACAACAAGACAGAAGAAAGAGAAATTAAGGAGTCAATCCCATTTACAACTGCACCCCAAACCATAAGATACCTAGGAATAAACCTAACCAAAGAGGCACAGAATCTATACTCTGAAAACTATAAAGTACTCATGAAAGAAATTGAGGAAGACACAAAGAAATGGAAAAATGTTCCATGCTCCTGGAATGGAAGAATAAATATTGTGAAAATGTCTATGCTACCCAAAGCAATCTACACATTTAATGCAATTCCTATCAAAGAACCATCCATCTTTTTCAAAGAAATGGAACAAATAATCCTAAAATTTATATGGAACCAAAAAAGACCTCGAATCGCCAAAGGGTTATTGAAAAAGAAAGCCAAAGTTGGTGGCATCACAATTCTGGACTTCAAGCTCTATTACAAAGCTGTCATCATCAAGACAGCATGGTGTTGGCACAAAAACAGACACATAGATCAGTGGAACAGAATAGAGAGCCCAGAAATAGACCCTCAACTCTATGGTCAACTAATCTTCGACAAAGCAGGAAAGAATGTCCAATGGAAAAAAGACAGCCTCTTCAATAAATGGTGTTGGGAAAATTGGACAGCCACATGCCGAAAAATGAAATTGGACCATTTCCTTACACCACACACAAAAATAGACTCAAAATGGATGAAGGACCTCAATGTGAGAAAGGAATCCATCAAAATCCTTGAGGAGAACACAGAGAGCAACCTCTTCGACCTCAGCCGCAGCAACATCTTCCTGGAAACATCGCCAAAGGCAAGGGAAGCAAGGGCAAAAATGAAATATTGGGATTTCATCAAGATCAAAAGCTTTTGCACAGCAAAGGAAACAGTTAACAAAATCAAAAGACAACTGACAGAATGGGAGAAGATATTTGCAAACGACATATCAGATAAAGGACTAGTGTCCAAAATCTATAAAGAACTTAGCAAACTCAACACCCAAAGAACAAATAATCCAATCAAGAAATGGGCAGAGGACATGAACAGACGTTTCTGCAAAGAAGACATCCAGATGGCCAAAAGACACATGAAAAAGTGCTCCATATCACTCGGCATCAGGGAAATACAAATCAAAACCACAATGAGATATCACCTCACACCAGTCAGAATGGCTAAAATCAACAAGTCAGGAAATGACAGATGCTGGCGAGGATGAGGAGAAAGGGGAACCCTCCTACATTGTTGGTGGGAATGCAAGCTGGTGCAACCACTCTGGAAAACAGCATGGAGGTTCCTCAAAATGTTGAAAATAGAACTGCCCTATGACCCAGCAATTGCACTACTGGGTATTTACCCTAAAGATACAAACGTAGTGATCCAAATGGGTACGTGCACCCGAATATTTATAGCAGCAATGTCCACAATAGCCAAATTATGGAAAGAACCTAGATGTCCATCAACAGATGAATGGATAAAGAAGATGTGGTATATATACACAATGGAATACTATGCAGCCATCAAAAGAAATGAAATCTTGCCATTTGCGACAACATGGATGGAACTAGAGCATATCATGCTTAGCGAAATAAGTCAAGCGGAGAAAGACAACTATCATATGATCTCCCTGATATGAGGGAGTGGTGATGCAACATGGGGGCTTAAGTGGGTAGGAGAAGAATCCATGAAACAAGATGGGATAGGGAGGGAGACAAACCATAAGTGACTCTTAATCTCACGAAACAAACTGTGGGTTGCTGGGGGGAGGGGGGTTGGGAGAAGGGGGGTAGGGTTATGGACATTGGGGAGGGTATGTGCTTTTGGGTAAATTGGAAGGGGAGATGAACCATGAGAGACTATGGACTCTGAAAAACAATCTGAGGGGTTTGAAGTGGCGGGGGGGGTGGGAGGTTGGGGTACCAGGTGGTGGGTATTATAGAGGGCACGGCTTGCATGGAGCACTGGGTGTGGTGAAAAAATAATGAATACTGTTTTTCTGAAAATAAATAAATTGGAAAAAAAAATAAATAAATAAATTCCCTCTAACTGGGCAGTAAATATATACCATAAATTTTGATATATTGTGCTTGCTTTTTTCTTCAGATCAAAACACTTTCTAGTTTCCCTTTTGATATCTTCTGAAGTATGTTTCATTCCAAATATTTGGGGATTTTTTAGTATCTCTTACTTGTTTCAAATTTAATTACACTGTGGCTAAACAACAAATTGTATAACTTGAATCCTTTCACACTTATTTTATAGTCCAGAATATGGTCAATCTTTTTTTTTTTTTAATATGGTCAATCTTAACAGCACTTGAAAATATGTACATTCTGTTGTATGATAGAGAATTCAAAAAATGTAAACTATATCAAGTTAGCTAATAGTGTTATTTAAGTGTTATTTTAATAGTGTTAATTTAAGTGTTATGCATTATTCTATAAGCATAATGATTTTCTTTTGACCATGTCTATCAACTATTAAGAAAAGAATGCTATAGGCTCCAAGTATCATTGTGAATCTGTGTATTTCTCACTGCAGTCCTGTCGGTTTTTGCTTTATTTATTTTGAAGATTTCTTATTAGGCACATAAACATTTAGGATTATTATATCCCAAATACTATAAAAACCTTACATCACATTTCAATTCCTCCCTCTTGAACTTTTTACTATTGTTGCCATATTTTACCCTTACATATGCTATAACCTCACAGACTACATTGCTATTATTTTTACAATTATAATTTTAAAGGGATATATATAAAGTATTTTTTAAATTTACCTATATAGTTACCATTTCCAGTGATCTTCATTTCTTTGTGTAGATTTAGATATACAACTGTTAGCATTTTCTTGAATACTTCTTGACAAACTTCAACATTTCCTCTACTACAGGTCTGCTGGTGATGAATTCCTTCAGGCCTCCATGTCTGAAAAAGTCTTTATCTTTGTTTTTTTATGAACATTTTTCTAGAGGTACCTGGGTGGCTCAGTCAATTAAGCCTCTGACTCCTGATTTTAGCTCAGGTCATGATCTTAGGGTCCTGAGCCCCACATGGGGCTCCAAACGCAGCACAAAATCTTCTTGTCCCTCTTCCTCTGCTCCTTTCCCTGCTCCTTCTCTCCCTCGCTCTCCAATTAGTAAGCAAATAAATAAATAAACAAAAACAAACAAAATCTTCAAAGATATTTTTCTAGGTATACAACTCTAGGTTGACAGCTCCTTTTTTTCAGTTCTTTAAAGATGTTGCTTAACTGTCTTCTGCTCTGCATTATGCCAAAATGAGAGATTTGCTATCATCATCTGTGTTCCTCAAAATAAAATGTTTCTCTTTTTTTTTTAATGCTTTCAAGATTTTTTTCTTTATCACTGGGTTAAATAACTATAATACAGTTTCCTTCCTGTTGCCAGGGTGCTTAAGGTTAATTAAGCTTCTTGGACATGACGGCTTACTTTTTAACAAGTTTGAGGCACTTTTATTCATTATCTCTCCAAATGCTTTCACTGACCCTCCTGCCCTCCCTCTTACAGAGACTTCATATGCATATCAGCCTTTTCAAGTTGTCATATTAGATCACTAATATTCTGTTCCTATTTTTTTATTTTCTCTTGGTGTTTCATTTTGGATAGTTTCTATTGTTATGCCTTCAGGTTCACTAATCTTTTCTGCAAGTTCTAACATGCCATTAATCCTACCCTGTGTATTTTTCATCTCAGATGTTACAGTTTTCATCTTTAGAAGTTTAATTTGGATCTCTTTTATATCTTCCATATCTGCTTAACATGTTCAATATCTCTCCTAGGTTCCTGAGTTTATGTAATACAATAATAACTACCATTCTGAAGTCCTTGTCTACTAATTCTATCATAGGTATCACTTCTGAGTTGGTTTCAAATGATTGATTTCTCTCATCATTATTGGCCTTTTCCCTAATTCTTTTCATGTCTGGCAATTTTTCATTGTATGCCAGACATTGTGATTTTTATCTTATTGATTGTTGTATATTTTTGTGTTCCCATAATTTTCTTTAGATTTATTTTGGGATACAGTCATTTGGAAACAGATCCTTTCACATCTTACTGTTTGTTTTGTTGTGGTGGTGGTGGTAGTGGTGGTTATTTTAGTTGGGCCCAAAGCAGTTTAGTTAGGGCTAATTTTGCCCCATTCTGAGGTAAAACCCTTTTAATGCTTCTAATGATTTCTAATGTTTCTAACTCTTCACAGTGCCTTGGAAATTATGAAATTTTCCACTCTTAATGATGGGAACAGTAACCATTCCTAGCCCTGCAGGAGCTCAGGGAATTTTTTTTTTTTCCTCTCTAATGGGTTTGGCTGGTTCTTTCCCCAACCTCAGCAGATTCCTCACATGCATGCACCAATCAGAAGTCACCTGTTTGCTGGGATCCTCTGCACATCTCTGCACATCGTTCTCCTCTCCCACCTGCAAACTTTGTTTGTCTCCTTGGAATCCTGGCTATATCTTCTCAACTCTGGGGCACAGTCAGGCTCAGTTTTATACCCCTTCTCCATGGCCTAGAAATGCTCTCCGCATAGGAAGCCAAAGCAATCACTGGGCTCATCTTGTTAGTTTCCAATCTTTCAGGATCACTATTCTTCACTACTTAATACACAACGTTTTGAAAACTGTTATTTCTTTTGTTTTGTCAGGGGGTTTTTTTGTTGTTGTTTCAGGCAGAAGGGTAAATCTGTTCCCTGTTACTCCAATTTGGCCTGCATCAGAAGTCATCTTCTATTTTAAACATGGTCAACATACAAGTTTTATAACATTTTTAGATAATCCCAATATATACAGTCTGTTTTGTTGTTTATTTGTTTCTGTCAGATATTGATCTTGGTGCCTTGTTTTCTTAAGTGCTTGATTATTTTTGACTACAAAAAAAAAAAAATGAAGAAGGACTTCTGCTTCTAGGAAGATCCAGCATACATCTTTTCCTTACATCCACTAATTACAACTAAAAACCCTGGACATTAGATATAAAGCAAACATTAAAAACTGAAAATTGAGACGAGAGCAGATCATCTACAGATCATATAATCCAAAGAATGACATGGTGGTAAGTAGCCTTGTATATTCCAGTCTTAGATCTGAAGAAGCCTGGCAAACTAGAAATGCTAATAAGCACAGACCAAAATCTACTCTGTCTTGCTAAAGGACCAATATAAAGGCAGTCTATCAAAACACAAACTTCTGAACAATAACCACTCTACTCCAGCCAAATACAACAACAACAAAAAGGAAAAAAAAAAAAAAACCCTGTGACCCAACCCCCAGCAATGACCAAATGATCACCCTCACAAAGCTATACTAGGGACTCTAACACCTCCAATGAGGAAGAGTCAGAGTACACGAAGTACTAAGTCAGAGAATACCAATGCCAAGTACAGTCAGAGAATTACCACATACCAAGACTTCCATCCTACTGGCTGATAACTAGGCCTCCGCTTCCCTACCCCCATCTCGGGGTGTCAGCAGAGACCATGCCTGTAGTAAAGAGGAGCTACAATCCCCCTTCAGAGGTCAATGGAAGCCCAATGCTTAATATATGGGTTGGTTTTATATCTTGCATTTTCCTTTCTTATACACTGCTTTTGTCTCTTTTATTTATATTCCTTGATAAAATTCTGCTTCATATCTGCTTTTTTTAGATGTACTTATTTTTATCAGTTGTCCTTTGCATTTGTCTCTTTTAATTTCCTTATATTTTATATTATCTTTCTCAAGCAAAAAAAATAATAATAATAATAAACCTGGATGATGAAGACTAGTTATGATGATAAGCTATACCCAAAAACAAATTACAGTCTTTTTCCTTTGGTCTAACCGACCTTGCAGTAGTACTCCAAGTCATTTATAGCAGAGCCCCTAATACTTTCAAGGTTTAACCTCCAACCTTAAAATCCCTAAGATGATTAATTAAATTATTTATATAGAAACAAGTGGCTCAGTGGGTTAAAGCCTCTTGACTTCGGCTCAGGTCATGATCCCAGGGTCCTGGGATCGAGCCCCGCATTGGGCTCTCTGCCCAGCGGGGAGCCTGCTTCCTCATCTCTCTCTATCTGCCTTGTGATCTCTGTCTGTCAAATAAATAAATAAATCTTTTTAAAAAAAAAGAAAGAAAGGAAGGAAGAAAGAAAAAGAAACACAAGACAAAATTCTCTCCTAAACTAACAAAAATTCTATCTTAAGCAACTTATACACAGTGAGGGGGGAAAAAACAACAAATAAAACAATTTCAGTGCTTATCAATGCCACAAAAAAAGGTAAGATTAGGAGTTACAAAATAGAGAGGTGAGGGCAACTTGTTTAACTATGATAGTAAGAAAGGGCTTTCTCACCAGGTGACAGTGGGTCAACTAGGTAAGGAGGAGATGCTAGACAAGAAATTTAGGGAAACAGATTTCCAAGCAAAAAGAAAAGCAAATGTTAACGCTGTAAAAGAATAAGCTTCAAGTGTTCAAGAGACAGAAAGAAAGCCAATGTAAAGAATGAGACGAAAAAGTAGAAGTCAGAGCCTTGTAAGCCGGAGTAAGGCGTTTGAATTCTATTTGGTGTCTAGTGGGAAGGGAAGGTTTTTCTGAGTTTTAAGCAGAAGATCAACATGCTGTAATCTGTATTTACAATGACTCTCACTTCCACATATGGAAGAGAAACTACAGGAAGACAAGAGTGGAAAAATGGAAACAAGAGATGTTAGGGCTCGGACTACAGTTATAACTGGAGGTGGCGGGTCACTTTAAGATCTAGAATATATTTCAGAAGTGGAATAAGATTTCCTACAGGACTGAAGTGAGAGTCTAAAGAGAAGAAAGAGTGAGAACTCTAAATTTCTGGCCTGAGCAACTGGACGGATGGATGATGACATATGCTCCAGAGGGAAGGCTTAAGGGAGCAATTTGAGAAAGGATGCTTGTAATTGTTTTTTTAACTTAATACTTTCAGTTTCTTTCTTTCAAGTTCACCTGTCAAATTTCTCCAACTAGTTTACAATCCATTTTGTATTTCTTTTGTATCCTTATGTGCACAGCACAGTATTGATATATAATAAGTAGCTGCTAAATCTAATTAAATTCAAGTGGCCTTATAAGAAAACATACGAATCAACATTTTCAAACCTTATGTTTAAAAAATCAAATACAGATGTTTTAATCAAGGACACTGCATGTTTAAAATTAAAACACAAATGCTAGAAGCGGGCCTACTAAATATATATTTACAATTTTAAAGCACATGCACTGTTGAATGCTTGGTTGCATAAATGAAATTGCAGAGAAAAGTTTTCAAACGGACCTATATAGAAAGATTTTTAAATGTCATAAATTATAAATTAAACTAAACATAAATGAACTACACCTAACATCACATTTTAAACAACTGTTAGCAGTATATGATGAACTTTGAAAGACTGGAACCCTGTCATTGTCACAATACACATAATAAAGGGAAATCTTATCAATGCAAACTTTTATGTGTTCTCTTTAAAATAATATTGTGGCGAAGTTGAATCTAAGCAGCTGGTGTTCTTGTTGTAATTAGTTTTAGTACATTAGCCCCAAAAAAACATCTCCACCATTTTAGAGCCCTATCTTTGGCAGAAGCTAGAGAAAATATTTAATTCTTTACACCTTGTCTATACTTTTCATATATTTCACCCTTTAACAACTAATTCACTATCAATTCTAAAAAGCTAAAAAAAAAAAACTATACTATTTTTTAAGTTATACACTTTTCCTTCCAAAATTGCTAACAAACACATAACAAGAAACCATTCTCAGACAGCTAGTAAGTCAATTGCCTTAAGTTTGTAATTCTTAAAACTGCTAGCTAATCCTTAAGGCTAAAAACTACTGATCTAATAACTGAGACTTGCCAGGGCTTACTGACAGATACCATGCGTAATAAGAGTAACTGTAAGATAAGATAAGATATTCAGATAATAACAAAAGCTCTAATGGAAATGCCCTTTATTGGGCACCTGGGTGGCTCATTGATTAAGCAACTGCCTTCTGCTGGGGTCATGATCCCGGAGTCCCAGGATCTGTCCCACATGGGGCTCCCAGCTCCATGGGGAGTCTGCTTCTCCCTCTGACCTTCTCCCCTCTCATGCTCTCTCTCACTCTCTCGCTCTCAAATAAATAAATAAATAAATCTTTTTTAAAAAGAAAGAAAGAAATGCCCTTTACTTAGAGTATCTGACTCTTCACCTGTTCTCTATAACTAACACAAACACAACTAGCAGAAGGTATACTCAAAATTGCATAGCACAAACACTAGACTGTTTTCTGCTTTGAGACAACTATCAACATATTCCTCTCCCAAGTAAAGCAGAAGGTCCCTCAGAAGGAGAAACCATATAACCTTGCTTATTTTAATGACTCCAATTGCACTTACAGTGTCTAACACAGTAGATGCTCAACAGTTCTTATCCTTTTTTGGCTCCTAAACCTTGACCCCAGCTTGGCAATCCTTGGAAAGGTAAGAATTTTGTCCCATGGTCACCAATGACATGTCTCAAAGATAGAGCTGCCTCCAAGTTCCCTCCTTTCTTCAAGGTTCAAGTCCCATGTAATTCATAAAACTTTCTGATTGCTCCTGCCCAAAGCTAACTTCCTTTTCTAAAGTTTAAAAGACTGTATTGTCTTATCACATATTCGACATAAATGTACTATCTTGTATTATTAATTTACCTATTCATTTTAAATTCAGATCTAGATATACCTTGTACCCTCAACAAAATTAATTTTGAGAACAGAATAAAGGTTTATATTTGTGGCCCAATACATCAAAAGTGCTGTGCATGCAGTAAACATTTACTAATAAAAATTACAATAAAGACAATATGAAGCCAGTTCTGCATATTCTTCCAGCTTGTACTCATTCAAAGGCAGTCAATGCCTTTGAAATCTCCTGGTCAAAATGACTAAGAACAGGTAACTATCGTAACCAAAAATAACAAGATGATATTGCTACTAACCAAACAGTTATTATCTCATTGTCTCCGAACATTTTGAGGGGGGCTGTATATATACGTATACATATGAAACGAACCCATTATCACAAAGATATAAAAAGAAGTGGAAAGGTAAGAGTACAACCTCCAAAAACTGATTATTTAATAGCATGAGCAATAAAACTATACAGCACAGTAACAACAGATGTCACAAAATAATATGTCCCCAATTTTTGAAAAAGGATATATAATGTGGATTGTGAATGTGCATCTATGTCCATGCATTTATGTATACACACTGGAGGAGAAGGAAGGACATAAAAAACACCAAACTGGTAATAATTACTACATGGTAAAATTACAGATGATTTTTACGTTGTTTTTTAATGCTCTTCTGTCTTTTCCAAATCAGAAATACATACCTAATACAATAAATAATTTTAAAATAAAAGCTCCTCACATTTCAAAATACTGTTGTTGATGTTATAAGCCAACAACTTAGTCTAGTAAGCAAAAAATCAAGTGATAGAATAAAGTTATTTCTTAAAGCTGAGTTCAGTCTCTCTGAAAATATTTAAATCTTCACCTACTCTGCACCAACTACTCTCCTACTAAAGAAACAGCTTTATAGAAATAGTATAAATAAAAGGCTCTATTTAGATAAAGAAAATCAAGCTTATTGGGTTATCACTGGTACCCAGAATATATTATATCTAAGTTCACTTTCCTTTAAACATGGTCAAAGTCTGTTTAAAAGACCTTCAATCTCATTAAAATTTTGTAGGTAATGATAAAAAAAAATCCTTAATAAAAGATCAAAATTAAGTTTTGATTCTTGTCATAAAAGGAAGGTTCTCTATCTTAACTTAAATACATCAATATAATTTTGATACTACTACAATTTTGTAAGTTATTTCTACTAGGGGAAACGGAGGGTATATGAGATCTCTTTAGTATTTGTTACAGCTACATATGAAGCTATGTATGATTCCTTCAACTAAAGGCTTATTATTTAAAAATATATTAATATGTTATAATATATTGATATAATATATTAGGGCAATCTCCTACATTGATTATATCAAACAAAGTCAAAATCTTCTCTCCAGGAATTAACAACCTAAACCAGGCACACACACAAAAAAAGGTTATGAAACTTTACTTAGAATTTAAAGGTAAGTATTTAAATACAGATGTTATTTGGGTATTAAAGTATATACCATGTGGTAGTTATAGAAAAGCATGTTCATAGTTAAAGGAAAAAAAAAACATTAAAACTCAAATCTATTCTAGCATGAAGGAGAAATAGTTCTATGTTTCTTGAAAAGTGAGAAAGAAGAGCAACACCCACAATAGGTTGGTGTCACTATTATGGTTCTCACAATGTGCTATAATCTATATTCCAGTCCTTTCCAAACATTATTATTTCTACTGTGACTTCTTCACTAACCAGCAAACTCCACAAGTATAAGAACCATCTTCATCTTGTCTATCAGCAGACAGCATGGTAACAGACATATGATAAATGCAGAGCAAAAATTAAATTATTTTATACCTGAAATGAGTATTTAAATAGAACTTTGAACTATTTTCCCTTGTTAGAGAATTCAAGAATCCTCAGATAAAGAAGTATTTTTTTCTTAGCTGAATTTCTCAATGTTGCCTATTAATTCTATTAAGCAACTTTAAACTTTTTTCATATAAATGTATTTTTAATAATGGACTTAATAATGAAAATTATATAATCTTGATTATATAGTTACCATAAAGAATATTAGACTAGACAACACTGATTTCATTCTTATAAACTTTGAAATTTAGAAGACCCACTAATTATGTTATTAAATATACTCGGTTTGGAGATGGGACCAATGTTCTAATGTCCAAGAATAATGACATCACAAAAGCTCATCCTTAAATCATTTTCCCATAAGAAATGGCAAGAGAAGCAGAGTATGAAATGAAATTAAAGATATAGAGAAAGACATAGAGATATATATCCTATCAAAGATGAAGATCTACACTTAAAGAAAAGAATAGTCATGAAGGGCAAAGGGCAGTGAATCACTTTCTTCCTGAAATAAATGGAAATAAGTCACATATGATAGGAATAAATAGATGGCATCAAGGTTCTTTTAAACATTTAAGACTATCCCTCAAAACAGAGACAAGATCTTCTGAAATTTCAGTACCTTTCTTTCCCTTTTTTTTTTTAAGGGAACTTGATTTAAAAAAGAAAGATAAAAAAAAGTACATGGGAAAACTTCAAAAGCAACAACAACAACAACAAAAAAGTAATTACTTACCAAATTGGCCATATAAATTGTGAGCAGCCCTCTCCTGCAAATAATTTTAAAAAGAGAGTTAGATTAAGCATCCATATGACTTAATACTCACTTTATCATTTTTTTAGAAATCAAAACGATTATCAGGAGGAGTTAAGAAAAAAGACAGATTACACTGAACTTAGTTTTCAGTACCCTAACAACTAGATCTAAATAAACAAGTCGTTCTGTTCAGTGCTCATTAAACATTCTATTTTGGTGGCCATTAACTGAAATAATTTAATTATATTGCCTTATAATTATTAACTAGATTAAATATAATGGTCATTTCACAATATATACCATTATTGAATGATTATGTTGTATACTTGAAACTAATATAATGTTATGTGTTAATTATATCTTTATTTTAAAAATTACTATTATCATTATGAATTAATAAAAAGAGGAGTATAATTTGCCATTAGTCTACATTTATGTTAGAGAATTCTAAATTTAATAAAGAACCCTAAAGAATCCATCTTGCCAAAAGGTCAAGGTCAAGGCCAAAACAATGCACATTTATGGCAAAAAAAAAAAAAATCATGTCTTCTATTTATTTCACACACAGTACAACTATTTATTAGATGTTCTTACAAATCATACTAAACCATGTTGGTTTTAACTTCATTGTTAAGTGAGTAGTTAGGCACTAAATGAACTTTCTAATGCCAAAAGACAAACGAACGTTCAAGAAACAGTCACTTTAGGGAAAAACTATACACTTATCAAACTTATTTAATGAAAATAAAGGTAGAAAGTCAAAGAATATTTAATCACCTCATCTAACTTATACTGCATGTAAAGCCATGAATAAAGCACATCCTATTCTTTAAGAAAGAAATCTTCAATGTTTTAAGAGTTTAAGGGCAGAGTTAAAATAAATGTTGATGGGGCACCTGGGTGGCTCAGTTATTTAGGTGTCTGCCTTCAACTCAGGTCATGATCCTGGAATCCTAGGATCAAGCATCACATGTGGCTCCCTGCTCAGTGGGGAATCTGCTTCTCCCTCTCCTACTGTCCCCCCATCATCACTCTCTTTCACTTTAAAAAAATTTTTAAAAAAAGAAACTTTGAAAATAATAAAAACTTATTTGGAGTTTCAATTTTGAAAATTTCTAGTACTTAAAAAAAAAAACTTTGTAAATAAAACAAGTACCAATATCAAATCATTTTCACTTAAATTTCATGCCAGGTCTTCATATTAACATTGTCAATGAAATCTTGAAGTCAGATCTAGTCATATATAATCTGGATTGTTCACTATTTAAAATGGCTTAATACGATTTCTAATATCACTAAAGCCACACGGAGGCCATACAATCTAACTGAACAACTGAAGCTCAAAAACCAGGGTTTCATTTAACTTTAATTCTTTGGTACTCTGTAATTTAATTTTTTCATTAAAATGAGGGAACAAGGGGTGCCTGGGTGGTTCAATAGGTTAAGCGTCTGCCTTCAGCTCAGATCATGATCCCAGGGTCCTGGGATGGACACACATTTGGCTCACTCAGCAGGGAGCCTACTTCTCCCTCCACCTGCCGCTCCCCCTGCTGTGCTGTCTCTCACTGTCTTTCTCTGTGTGTGAAATAAATAAATAAAATCTTTTTTAAAAAAATAAACTAGGGAATAAGACTAGTTACCTAACTTACATTTAAACATAAAAACTATTTAAGGGGAAAAAAAACATAGATTTATCACCAATATATAAACATAATGTTGGACCTACTCTGGTTGAAAGGGGTAAGGAGATCTAGGCGAACTCATGGAACCAAACCCTGCAGGCAACGACCCTGCTCAGCAGGTCCTAACACACCTTAGTAAAACAAAAGAATTCTTTTTTTTTCCATTTTATTTTATTTCTTTTCAGTATTCCAAAATTCATTGTTCATGCACCACACCCAGTGTTCCATGCATACCCACCACTAGGCTCACCCATATCCCCAATACTCCTCCCTTCTCAAAACCTCAGTTTGTTTCTCAGAGTCCAAAGTCTATCATGGTTTGTCTCCCCCTCCGATTTCCCCCATCTCACTTCTCCTCTCCATCTCCCAATGTCCTCCAAAAACAACAGAATTCTAGTGCTCCTCTAAAAAGGAATTTTAAAATCAATGATAAGATGATCTCACAGCTTTCTTATCTATGACTTGTACAAATGAATTGAAATTGTTCTTACTCATCTTTACCAATCTTATCAGTTCCTACCTAATTCTAAACCAAAGGTGTTCTACTAGTACTTAAGTAAATTAAATAAAGAAAAATTAGGGTAACATCAACATCCAAGAGTCACACATACACAGAAAACTCAAATCCTTCTCAAGTGATACCTATTCTTACCAAAAGCTATTTACATATGAAGAAAAAAATCAACACAATCACAAAACCAAAACCAAAGTGTCTCTCCAATTTCAGTGGCAGTGCTGATTATGCATTTCCTTATGAAGTAAACGAATGTATTTGTCCCACTGATCTATTTCCATCTCTAAAATTCAACAAATTATCAACCTGATACTATAACTGTTTATCTTTAACCACCAGGCAAAGATTAGATTATCTTGTTTACCTTCACATTTCACACACCTGCAACAGTACCTGGCATCTAATAAGCATTAAACAAATGGTTCTGGAATTACTAGAAGAAGTGTTACTAGGAACTCAGCCCTATAAAAAGGAACAGACAAGAGACATACAGTATGTATAGAAATATAATCACAAAAGACAGCCAGTAAACAGGAGGGAAAATTAGTGATATCAATTGATCAGCAAGCAAAGATGTGATCAGATTATTTTACATATGCATAAAATTTAATAATCTACAAGGTATAATCAATACTTGAAATCAGAGTTTATCCTCTCAATAGTCCTATGCAGTGTAGACACTATTATCCTTACTCTACTGAAAACCAAGAATCAGAAAAGTGTTTGCCTCACAAATACAAAAGTAGCAAAGACAAGTTGGGATTAGAAGTCAGTTCCATGTTCTTTCCAAAGCGCTGCTTCTAAGACAGAAAATCTGTCCCTAACTTTTCTTTAAATTCTGCAATGACTTGTTTAATACAATATCCTAACAGGCTTCTGTGCTTTGAGAGTAAGTAAAGCCCTGACACACTCCTACTACTGGGAAAAAGCAGAGGATGTATTGTTATTAAATTACATCCTATCCTCGTCTCTAGTTCCAATTTACTGTTCTCAAATAATGAGGAAGAGCACCTCCTTCCCAGCTTTATCTGAATTCCAACCCAGAACTAAGAGCCTCAAGAATGAACAAACAGTATCTGAGAAGTGCAGGACGGGCTGTATTACATAGCAGACTCTTCTTGGCAGGTTTCCCTGGGGTGATGTCTTGAACCTCAGCTCCAATGTCAATTTGGGAGGTGCAGAATATCAGAATATTGATTTATCCTATCACTTCTCCAGGGATGTTCTGTATCATAAGAAACTGACAAGTCAATTAAATGCCATTTTATTATTTACCACTTGACTATCTCTAGCCCAGATCTAAAGACCAACAGGTCACTCCCTTCTGGGTTGAGTAAATTTTCTCTGAAAACCAAGTTACCTATTAAAATACTGCTAAGTCAGTGATGGGGAAGGAAGAGGTGCCAATAAGAACAGAACGTGGCCTAGGCCTAATTAGGAAAGGCTAGGGCCAAGAAGAACAATAGCTTTTTAAATTTCACAGGAGATTGCGATACACAAATACTTCCATTCTTCTCAGAATCACTGGATCCAGGGAGGGGTGAAGCTCAGTGAGCCACAAATAATTTTTTTTTTCTTTTTTAAATATGGGAAGGGGTGAAGCTCTTCAACTTGCATGCAAAATTTAAGGGGCTGTGCACAGCAGGGGGTGCTACGTAAAAAAGTCTTAAGAACCACTGTTTAAGAACTCTGTGTAATAAGAGTATTAATATTCCCACAGGAAAACATTAAAATAATTAAATTTTCTTAATACCTCAGTAGAGTAAAAGGTATTCATCCTCATATTGCTTAAATTCTAAATTTTATTATCTTCTAACAACATTATTGTATCGAATTAGATGGGCAATATTTTTTTTTCTTTTTCTGGAAACGTTAATGTATATATTCTTTGGCTAACCTACTGAAACTTTTGAACAACATTGTATACAACACATTTCATAACTAAGGTTATTAGGGACTATAGCAGGCATGGTATAACTTCTAAATTCTAAACATTGATATATTCTTTCTCTGTCTCTCTCTCTCCCTCTCTACATAATGTTTTATGTTCTACAAAAAAGGGGAAATTACAGATTAAAGAAAATCAAAGTGGAATGTCGTAACACCTGTAATGGCTTACTAAGAGATGCTATTTAACCATCTCAGAAAGGCTTTCAAGATAGAATAAACTTTCATCTCCAGAATGTTTTAAAACAGTATAAAAATCCTGCCTTAAAGTACAGGAACAGATAAAATATGAGCAAGACTTCATAATCATATACTGTTATATACAACAGATAAAACAGAGTAAACACTTCAGAAGACTACAAGGTACTTTAAATTTTCTTCCTGTGAAGATAACATGACACTGACACAAGACGATGTCAAGAATTTACAAACCAAATTCATGGTATTTTATTCACACATTATAGAATTCATTCATTCTGATCATGTCTGCCTAGGGGTTTCATAACAACAACAGTATAATTTAACAATTCAACCCATGAGTATGTTTAGAATAAATATGCAATTTTTGATATTTTAATACATGCTCATGTTTGAGAACCCTGCAGTTTCAACTTATCTAAACTAATACTAAATATCAAAGCAAATTCCATAGCAATTCTACAAAACAAAATCCATCAGAACAACTTTCTGAACCACAAACAAAGCACTTCCTAGAAAAAGAAAGAGAAGACTAGTTCTTAACAGCCCACCTAGGGACAAACTAGATGTTACGAATGTTTCCTGCTGAGTTACTATGATCACAGTCCTTTGTGGCACAAATTTTTTAAGAAACCCTGGAAACAACTTCAAAGTTTTCTCAGAATCCCACAGTGATACGATTAAGATTTAAGTAAATTGCCCTCTTAAAAGGTATCAGGAACTAGCTGGCAAAGCATGCCTAATTCTATAATGGGAAGGAGTGAGGGAGACCGGGAAGGATGGATGGATGGATGGATGGATGGATGGATGGATTGAAGAGAAGAAGGAAAAAGTAGGAAGGAAAAAAAACTAACCCAGGATAGATGAGGACGTCCTTAGGAAGATTAGACAGATCATTACTTAAGTCTCTGTATCTATATGCATGCATCACATATGTGTGGATTGTGCCTAGTCACTGTACATTCTCACCGCATTAAATGCTTTGGGAAAACTGATTACACAATTGAGTACAAAATATATAATCTTTGAGTAAACATTTCATTATTAAATAAGGTTTTATAGATTTAAAAATTAGAACTAGCACTACTTGCTAATTTGAAGAAAAAAAATACTGCTAATCTTCCATACTCTGTAATGTCCATTCTATTACTGGTTTTATTAACTATGAGCTGTATGAATATCACAATGGACAACTTAAATGTTGCTGTTTCCCACCTTCTACCCTCAGACTTCTTATTCTGGGTTTTTACATTCTAATCTTCTCACATAGCCTCAATGACTAACTTTAAGAAGAAAACTTCCAATTTTTTTTATGACTACTACTGCACTTCTCCTGAAGCTAAACTCACACTTGAGGCTGCCTACTGGCTGTCTCCACCAACATATCATTGATTTTCTTCATTAATTAAAGGCATAATCATATAGTCCTTTTCCTTAAAGTAAAAGCTGTAATAATAATAAACTTCACAAAGGGTACTAGCTGTATTAATTTTAATATACACATAACTTCAACCTCTGTAAGTTACATATATTCTTTTAAGGGATTTTGATATTTAATGGCATCTTAATAAAAATTTGTGGTAAGCACAAAAAACTTTTTTGAAGCAAATAGGCTATTAACTTTTGCACAATTTCAGATAAACATAGGATAGACTTAGTAATTTTTTAAATAAGATACACTATAAAACAACTTGTAAAAAAATAAGCAAAAAGTTTGCTTTCTATGTTTTAAGGTTAACTCCAAAATTTTTTTTTTTAATCTGCTCCTTAGAAAAATAAGTCACTACCTTCTGGATGATACTAGAAGAATAAAATTAAAAGTTTTTAATTAGATCCTAAAGTAGGATTTGTGGTTGCTAGACATATACACACACAACCCTCTCCCCCCGCAAAAAATATCTAGCAAGCTATTTCCAGGTATTAACGGCATCACCTAATGAACAACAGAACTAAATCAACACATACCACAAAGGGTTCAACTCCTTAACAATCACATCAAGGAAAGACAATTTTTCTTCAGCAACCACATGATAATCCTTACTAAAAGCTACACTTCAATTTTTGATTAGGTTAAACAACTCCAATTACTATTCAGAACAAATCATAATGCATAACCACCTACAAATTTTCTGGGACTATCTAATGTCTATGGATAAAACACTAGTGCAATAGTTCACTTAAAAGAAATGAAAGCAGAACACTTTAAAATAAAAAGTTCACTACCAAAAGTAAAAAGAGAACAGGAAATAAACTAGTAACTAAAATCCAAGTTATCATCTCACCTCCAGGAAACCTCTTTGTGCCTTAAAAAGTTATAGCTCTTGGTATCAATAGCACAATTTTACTTTGCTGTTATTGTATTTAAACACATGTTTATCTTCAAAGAAATGCTTGATTTTTTTAACTAAAATTCTAAAAAAATAAGACCTAATGTATCAAGAGAAAAGAATTGAGCCCTCAACAACACACACATATATATAAATCGGTATATGACATATACATAAATTAGTTACAAATCCGTGGAGAAAGAATTCACAATGGAATCCCTGGTATAAGAGAAAGTGACTACTTGCCAGCCAAAAAAAAAAAAAAAAGCTGGTGGGGGAGGGGGATGGTACAGGTAAAAGAGATCCTATGGCAAGCAGCCTCTAATATGTACCTAAACACATTTCCATGTTTTACAAGGTGAAGGAAGTATTACACTAAGAAGCTCTAAAGTTAAAGATTTCTATAGTACTCCTTAGAGCAAGCACTAAAAAAAGTACTAGAAAACAGACTGAAAAAAAAATGTCTTCTTCCAGTTTCTAGTTTCTGTGGAAGGAGCTCAGAAGTCAACACTGAGTCCTAACATTAAGTAAAAAGCTGAGGAAGCTGGAAACTCAACAACTCTTCTTAGATCCGTACAGAAGCAAGGTCACCCTGCAAACTACTGCCCCCCAAAACTGAAAAGATGATAGACAGATATAGAGAATGAGAGTTTACCAGAGCAGAAACCAGCTGAAACTTCGAAGGGAATGAGAGCCAGGACAGAAAAACCTAAACTGAGTTTTCTGTCACTAGGAGGCTCAGAGGGACAAGTCTGAGAGGGAAAAATTCCATGGAGACCCAGTCACAGGGGGACCCTCACACCCTTGTGAGTTTTACCTCTGGGAGCTCAACTAAGGTCCCACAGTAAAAATCAGAGGGAAAGCCCTTTGCACTTCCAAGTAGGGGGAGAGAAAAAGGAACCATTCTGAAATAAACCCCTGTACTCAGCTCTTAACAAGGTCTGCCTTTGGTAGAAGCTGGTTAACCAGAGCCTAACCTAGTAGGGTTAGGCTCTCTGAAGAGAGCTTAACTGACTTGGGGAAGGAAAATACCCAACTCCAGCCAGCTTTAGAATTTCACATGGAAGAAAGCGAAATACCCAACTCCAGCACACTACAACCATCTCAGTCCCACCTAAAAGGAAAAGAAAACCTGAGAAATACTTGTGAAGTTCACAGTCCAGAGACAGAGGCTCACTGAAAGACTGAGGTCTAACCACAGTACTGTAGAACAGTTTCTATCCTCCCCCCCAACACCTCAACCCCAACTATTCCAGCAATTCCTTTTTACCTGGTTCATCATGTCTGGCTATCACGAAAAAAATTACAAGGCACACCGAAATGCAAAAAAGACACAATCTGAAGAGACAGAGTAAGCATCAAAACTAAACACGGCAGAGATGTTGGAATTATCAGACCAGAAATTTAAAACCAACACAATGACTAATATGCTAAGGACCCTAATGGATAAAGTAGATAATAGCATGCAGGAACAGATGAGCAACGTAAGCAGAGAGATGAAAATCCTAGGAACCACAAAGAAAGGAACTACAGCAGAAATGAAGAATACCTTTGACGTAATCAATAGCAGACTGGACACAGTGAGGAAAGAATCTCTGAGCTAGAGGATGTTTCACAAGAATTCTTGAAAACTATAAAACAAAAAGAACAGAGACTGGGAAAAAAAAAATACAGAATATCCAATGCCTGTGCAACAACTACAAAATGTATAACATACACATAATGGGAACAGCTGAAGGAGAAGAAAGAATGAAACAGAAGAAATATTCAAAGCAATCATGACTGAGAATTTTCCTAAATTAATGTCAAACACCAAACCACGTATCAAGAAAGCTCATGCCAAAAACAAAAACAAAAACAAAAGCAACACTTAGGAATATCTTACTAAAACTACTGAAAATCAAATATAAAGAAAAACCATGAAAGAAGCCAGAGGAGAAAACCACCTTACCGATAGAGGAACAGAGGTAATTGCATCCAAATTCTCCTGAGAAACCATTCAAACAAGAGAGTGGAGTGATATATTTAGTTGAGAGAAAAAAAACCCACAAACCTAGAATTCCATACCCTGAGAACTGTACTTCAAAAGTGAAAGACAAAGATTTGACCATACAAAAATTGAGAATCCTCACTGCCAGTGGGCCTGCTCTGCAAAAAATGTGGAATGTTCTCTAAAGAGAAAGAAAACAATACAGATCAGAAACTTGTGTATGTAAAGAAAGGTATAACATTAAAGAAAAAATAAGTGAAGGTAAAATAATTTATTTTTCTTATTCTTACTTGCTCTAACAGATAACAGTTCATTCATAATAATAATGCAACAACATAATAAAAGCAACAATGTGATTGTGCTGATGTGTGTATGTGTGTGTGTGTATGGTGTGTGTGTGTGTGTGTGTGTTTGTGTATTGTCATTGCTACTGTAAGGTACAATGAAGGGGTATAGTGTTATCTGAAAGTAGACTAGGAGCGGGGCGCCTGGGTGGCTCGTGGGTTAAAGCCTCTGCCTTCGGCTCAGGTCTTGATCCCAGGGTCCTGGAATCAAACCCCACATCGGTCTCTCTGCTCAGCAGGGAGCCTGCTTCCCTTCCTCTCTCTCTGCCTGCCTTTCTGCCTATTTATGATCTCTGTCAAATAGATGAATAAAATCTAAAAAAAAAAGTTTTAAAAAAAAAAAGAAAGTAGACTAGGATTGATTGTAATAGGGCAACAACTAAAAAGAGTTTAAAAAAAAGTATAACTGATATACTAAGAAAGGAGAGAAAACAGAACGACATAAAATATTCAGCAAAAAGCAGAATAAGAGTAGAAGATAGAAAATTAAAGAACAAGGGAACAAAGAGAACACAGTAATGAATATAGTAAATATTAATCCAAGTATATCAACAGTCACTTTGAACATCAATAGTCCACACCAATTAAAACAGAGATTATCAGAGTTGATCAAAAACATGACCCAATTACATGTTGTCTACAAGAAATCCCTATAAAAACATCTGCAGATTAAAATTAAAAAGCACATGAAGAAATGCCCTGCAACATATAGCATCAAGGAAATATAAATTAAAACAATGAGATCCCAACCCACATCTATTAAAATGGCCAGAATACAGACCACTAGACAACACTTAAATGCTACAAAATGTATAACATACACATAATGGGAACAGCTGAAATGAAATGAATGAATGAAACATTCATTTGAATATTTCTTCTGAATGAAACAGAAGAAATATTCAAAGCAATCATGACTGAGAATTTTCCTAAATTAAATAAATTGCTGGAGGGTATGCAAACTGATACAGCCACTTTGGATAACTGGTGGTTTCTTATAAAATTAAACATACTCTTAATATATGATACAGCAATCGTACCTCTTGTAATTACCCAAAAAGGCTGAAAAGTTATATCCACACAGAAACCCATGCATGGATATTTATCAGTTTTACTCATAACTGCCAGAACTTGGAAGCAACAAGATGTCCTTCAGTAGGGCAGAAGATAGGTCCTGATGCATCAAGACAGTGAACTATTATTCAGCACTAAAAAGAAAGACCCTATCAAGCCATGTACAGGCAAGGACAAAACTTAAAGGTATATTACTAAGTAAAAGAAGCCAATCTGAAAAGCTTACATACTGTATGATGTTAACTATACGACAGTCTGCAAAAGGTAATACTCTAAGACAGTAAAAAGATGACTAGTTACCAGGGGCTGGAGGGAGGGTGGGATGAATAGCCAAGCACTGAGGATTCTCTGGACAGTGAAATTACTCTGCATGATACTGTAATGATCAAGACATGTCAATGTAAAAACTGGTGACTACGAATAAGGGCCATAATCTAGCTGACAACACTGTCAATTGCCCGGTTTGATATTATAATACAGTTACATAATATGCTATCATTGGGGGGAAACTGGGTTAAGATTTCAAGTAGATCTATGTACTATTTGTGTAATTTTTCATGACTCTATAATCATGTCAAAGCAAAAAAACAATGACAAACATAATAAAAATAACATAAAATAATAAGGCAGAATTAAACCAAATATATATCAATTGTATAAATAAATGTATATGGACTGAACTTACATATCAAAATAAAATGATTTTTTCAGATTGGCTCTCCAAATATAACCGAGGTTTACATGGCATATGAGAGAGACACATCAAGTGTTTCAGGAAGATAAAGACATACTAGGCAAATGCAAGCAAGAAGAAAAAAAGATAATTAAAAATTTGGAACTCAAGCCAAAATACATTAAATGAAATAAAGAATATAGTTGTTTTTTTTTTAAAGATTTTATTTATTTATTTGACAGAGAGAGATCACAAGTAGGCAGAGAGGCAGGCAGAGAGAGAGAGGAGGAGGAAGCAGGCTCCCTGCTGAGCAGAGAGCCCGATGTGGGACTCGATCCCAGGACCCTGAGATCATGACCCGAGCTGAAGGCAGCGGCTTAACCCACTGAGCCACCCAGGCGCCCAAGAATATAGTTTTTAATGCTAGAAACTGCACCTCAAGTTAAAGATACAACCTAAAACCATACCCAATAGCACAGATCTTATGGCTATCTGTCAACCTTTGAACTCCCAATAAAAGACAATGTACTTTTTTACAAGTGTTCAAAAAAAGGCGCAAAAATTGAGCATAAATTCAGCCATAAGGAAAACCTTATTAAGTTCCATACAGAGAAAATACTATGAAAACATTCTCAAATAAGAATGCAATAAAACTGAAAATTAGTAACAAAGGGGACATTCCATCTTCTTAAACACTCTAATAAATAATTCTTACATTAAAAGAGAAATACAAACTAAAATTGCAGAATTTCTAGAAAATGATAATGAAAGTATTATATATCAGAACCTATCGGATATAAGTAAAGCACTTATCAAAAGAAAATTCTGCCTTAAATACTTTTATCAATAAAACTTAAGGAATGAAAAGAAATGAGCAACAAATGAAAAGGTTTCCCAAAAAAAGGCAAATTAATCAAAAGAAGGTAGAAGGAAGGGGAAAAAAATAAAAACAAGAATTTAGAAACCAAAAAACAGAAGTAATAAATGAGATGATTTATTGGGGAAAAAAAATCAACAAAATTACTAGTTAATTTAATCAAAAAGGGAAATGCCACAGTCACACAAAATAAATAGAAAAATAACCATTGAAAATATGAAATTCAATCAAATCATAAGACCACTCTGTACAACTCCATGTAAATATAAAAATCTTTATAAAATAAATACTTTCTGGGAAATAGAGCTTTCCAACTATCAGAGAAGATTACTGAACCTCTTTATTGAGTGAGCTTCAAGTTTAAACAGATTAATTCCATAGAGGAAAAAGACAACTTTTTCTAAGAACTACCATCCCCAGAAAAGTCACCATGCCCAGGTTTTATAGAGAAATGGACAAAATACTCAAAGGCCCGAAAATTCATTGCTACTTAAACTACCCCAGAGCAAGAAAAAAAAGAAGGAAAACTTCTGAACTATTTTTTTTTTAAGATTTTATTATTTATTTGACAGACAGAGGTCACAAGTAGGCAGAGAAGCAGGCAGAGAGAGAGGAAGGGAAGCAGGCTTCGCTACGGAGCAGAGAGCCCGATGTGGGGCTCGATCCCAGGACCCTGGGATCATGACCTGAGCTGAAGGCAGAGGCTTTAACCCACTGAGCCACCCAGGCGCCCCTGAACTATTTTATGAAGTAAATGACACTCAAACCTGATAAAGAATACACAGAGACACACACTCGAACACATGACTAACCAGTCCTCAGATCATGGTATCATGATCAACTCAGGTTCACTCCAGCAAAGACAAGACTGTGGAATGTCAAGAAATCCATTCAGCTTGTTCCCTCAAAATAATAGGTTTATGGAAAAGATCTGGTGATTACCACTTTAATCACATACTCAAACTTGAAACTATTTAGAAATACGGACCTCCTGATGGCCTCAGCATCATCTAGGAACTATATGCTTACCAAGAGTGTTTAAACTTAATATAATCAAGTCTTCAGACCCAACTTCAGTTCACAGGAAAAACACAAGTTGAGTGAACCAATCAAACAATTCCATGACGAAAAAATTCAGACAAAACTAGAAAAGTTTTACGCATTACGTAACTGACCTGGTCACATCAATAAATTAATGCCATGTGAGGAAAGTGGGGAGATTAAGCCAGATTAAAAGAAAATAAGGAAACATAACACCATACTAGGGTGTGGTTCAAAACAGGATAAAAGCATTTTAGGACACTATGGACTAGATGGTATTAGGGAATGACAATTTTCTTACATGTGATAATAGTGTTGTAATTTTACAGAAAAATATCCTTATTTTAACATACGCATGTGGAACCACCACACAACCACACATACATATATATATAAACACTTACAAATAAACAAAAATAGCAACATGTTAACAACTCTTGACTCCAGGTGGTTATACATGTGTTCAATTTCAACATTTTCTGTTGAAAATTAGGCAAATAACTTCAAAATGCTCTTATTACTCAAGAGCTAAAAATAAATAAATCAGAGCAAACTTGGTTTAAAGCATTTTTAAAGCTTCACGTATAAGTTAAATATTTTGAAATCGTATTTCTAAAACAGGTGTTCACATTTTTAAGTGAATCAGGAAGTTAACAATAATCAGTAGAATAACTCTCTCACTCCTAATAGGCAAAAACCAGTAATAACAGTTAACATGTAACATTTACTATATGTCAAGCACTGTTCTGAGCACTTTTACATACAGTAGTTCCTTTACTGGATAGCCATGTGACTAGATTATCACTACCTCCATTTGCATGTAGGGAAAGCCATAACACAGTAACTGACAGAGCCCGCTGCCCCAGCCAGAAAATACAACTTCAGAATCCACACTC
Organism: Neogale vison; assembly: GCF_020171115.1. NCBI lineage: Eukaryota > Metazoa > Chordata > Mammalia > Carnivora > Mustelidae > Neogale > Neogale vison. The sequence goes on from NC_058097.1 coordinate 137,240,183, forward strand.
TCTCTATTTTTTTTTTTTTAAGATTTTACTTATTTATTTGATAGACAGAGATCGCAAGCAGGCAGAGAAGCAGGCAGAGAGAGAGGGGGAAGCAGGCTCCCCTCTGAGCAGGGAGCCAGATGAAGGGCTTGATCCTAGAACCCTGGGACCAGGACCTGAGCCGAAGGCAGAGGCTTTAACCCACTGAGCCAGCCAGGCGTCCCTGGAATCTACCTCTTAATATGCGATAGTATTCTATACTGTACTCTCAGGCAACAGAACCTATGTTTTTGGCAATACTGACTTGATGATGCTGGGGTAATAATATCCCTTGATTTTAGTAATATTAATAATCCAATCATATTATGACAAGCAAAGAACCAAAAGTTTAGACCCCAAAAATTTAGATACCATTACATTACTTAAACAAGAAGGCATTAAAAGTGACCTTAGGAGGTTTAACTAAATACTTGGTTATCAGACAAGATCTATCTAGACTCTTACTACGGGATCATTGATTATAATGAACATCTTCATAAACTAGATGATGACTCGATCTTGGTTAATACATGACCCTTTGATTAAAACATGACCCCATCTTGACTCTCTGGGATAAAGATGGAAATCAAAGCAGTTCCCAGTGATGAAAATAATATTTATAAGATGGTAAAAATTCAGGGCGCCTGAGTGGCTCAGTGGGTGAAAGCCTCTGCCTTCGGCTCAGGTCATGATCCCAGGGTCCTGGGATCAAGCCCCGCATCGGGCTCTCTGCTCAGCAGGGAGCCTGCTTCCCCTTCTCTCTCTGCCTGCCTCTCTGCCTACTTGTGACCTCTATCTGTCAAATAAATAAATAAAATCTTTTAAAAAAAAAAAAAAAAAGATGGTAAAAATTCTTTCAGGCAAAAGCTTTACCTTCAACTGCTTACCTGACTGAATAATTTACGTAAGTTTGTAGCATTTTATAGAAATCTTATTATGTCACAGGAAACATTTTCTGGTTTATATGAAGAAAAAAATTTTTTAATGAGAAGATACCTTAAAAATAATAACGGATTTAACAGAGGTCAATGAGCTTGAAGCAAATTAGAGATGTAGATAAAACTACATTAATGTTCTTAGGTGTGACAGTGGTATTGTGGTTATGGAAAAGATCTTTAATTAGATTTGTGTATGTCCTGTCTTAGGCCCATTCGAGAACTCTCTCATTTTTTAGCAAACAAAGACCAAAGGGTTTTATTGTTCTATAAAGTCAATCTTTACATTTTTACAGGCTTAATAAACATACATAGTAATATTAAAATAAAATTAAATTTTGCATCAAATATTTGCAAGGCTAAAACACATGTGAAAATATTTTTCATTCCTGGGCTACAATAAATAGTAAGTTAAAAAGAAATTTATTTGGGGTGGAGGACAGTAAATCAATTCTATTAAATATGTACATATATAAAATTTTACCTGCTTTTTCTTTCAATCAGAATGGCCACATAAGATGCTGGTAAAGCGGCACCAAAGCCAGGACTCCAAGAGTAGAATTTTCCAAGTATCTTCCTGAAATTCAAATTTGGAATGTTTGTATGAAATTGCTATGTGGTTATTTCAGTTATTGCGAACAGAAATTCCCCTTCTCAGCCTACCCTCTACCTAAAGTCCCACAGTGCCCCAAATTCAACATGCCCGTAACCAAACTCATCAGCTCTCTTCCTTATCCCCATGAATTTGCTCTCTCCTCTCTTTTTCTAGGTGAATGGGATCAATACCTAACTACCCACTCATGTGTGATCCTTTGAGACATCCTTAGCTTCCCTTTTTCCTTTTCCCCCACATATTAAATCATTCCCTAAATTTTTCCATTCTCTTAAATTCCTCTCCAACCTGCCACCCCTGCCTCAAATTAAGTCCCTCACCATCTCCTATTCTGGTTACAACAGCAAACTGATAGGTAGCTCTCCTTCCAGTAATTTAGTCAGTCAGATCCTTTCACAAAATCCCTAGATCCAATACTACTCACAATGCAAACCCTCTACATTCTCAGCTGCCTTAGGTATCAAATGGGAACAATAATACTTCTTGTCTCATACAGTTGTTATGAGAACTACATGAGGAATTTCCTAGCACCATACATGGAAAGTGTGAGGAAAATGTTAGCTGTTGTTATGATTACTATTACCACTATTATTTTTTAACACATGATAAATATTCAAAAAATGTCTCCCCTTCTTTGCCTCAACAACCCTTGATAACTTTTCCTTATAGTACTTATGGAAGTATTTTCTATTTTTTTGTTTTGTGTGTGTATGAAAGTGTTTATATAATTATTCACTTACTGGGATATGTCCCTTGAAAATAAGAACCTACAGAGTATCTCACATGCTATAAATGGTGATTAGCTGCTTGGGTTTCTTAAAAGACCAAAAAACATATTTGGAAACATTAGGAAGTTTTTTGTTTTCCTTTCAAAGACTGGATGTTCCTAAGAAATGGATAGCAGCACATAAAATTTGTTAGAAATGATCTGAACAAAGTTGGCCAAATGCTAAATAACACATTATAAGAAAAATGTATGTACATACACATAAGGATTAAGAATCACTGATGAAATTGTATTTTTAACTGAAGCTTAGCTTTAGAAGAATTAGAAAACCAACAGAGCATATATAACATTAGTATTTCTAAAATGAACATCAGAAATCTTTGGCCTGAGAAAACCAGAAGTGATTTTTCCCCTCCACATAAAATCTACAAAGGCCTTAAGAAGTTGTTGAATGTAAAAATTAAAGAAAAATAACTCAAGGAGACAGTTACAGGAGGACCACAGATGTTATTTTAAGTAATATAACTATAAATCCAGCAAGTGTTTTGCATTTCCACAATTTAACCAAACAGGTTCACAGAACTTAAAGAAATATGCTACAATAGCAACTTATGATTATTGCAATGTTTTAAGACCTAATTATCTTGGAACTTTATTTTTAGTGCGTGAGCAAGTATTAGAAACTTTCCAGAGAACATATGACAGAGTTTCAAGTTAAAGGCACAATTTTTTTCAGTAGTATAAACCTTATCAACTATTTTCTGCATAATTTAAAAGTTTATAAATATTAAGGTACTGAGGGAAAAAATCTGTAAAGGACGTATGAAAATTATCTTTTTAACTGTAGTTAATATGCACCTACAGAACTACTCTGAGCCACACTAATATGAGAAAAATATAAATTCAGTATTTTGACAGTTTTAAGAAAAACATTAGTTTGGATTTTCAACAATCAAGGGGGAAAAAGATAAGAAGAAAATATATAATAAACATGTTAGGTATATCACAGCACTAAAAACTGAATTCCAGCTGTATCTAAATCATAAGAAGCATGTGACACACGTAATCATAAGACTTAATCAGGACCAAAAGTTCCATCAACAGGATATTCCAGAAGTTAATTTACTGTTATATATGTAAACATAAGCATTTTATAGTCCTTTTGAAGTCTACTCACTGCATGTGGACCTCACCTATATCATGGATGGGTGCTCTGAATTCCTGATCCATGAAATTAAAAAGCTAAGAAATCCTAATCAACAACTTGGTAAATACAGTAGGCCTCAGAAAATGCATGACACACCAAAACACTTTTGCTCTATAGTCACTGCAATAATTTTTAAAGTTTATATTACATCTTTAGGCCAGAGGCCCACAACCCCTTGTTTAACAAGCTCTCTTTGAGATAAATAAATGTCTTTGATGGAGGAAAAAATATACAAGCAGTGACCTGCACAACATTTATAAAAACATCCGTTTGTTTCAATTTCAAAAAAGGAATCTGTATTAATCTCCAGTGGTGATTATGAGTACCAACCTTAAAATGCAAAAGAAAGCCATATACAAGGCCCCATTAGCAGTCAGAAATGAAGCAGATTGTAGGATCTCAGGGAGTAGTTTGTGTAAATAATAGTCTAATTTTCGTTTCCGGAGAATTGCTGCAATCTGGAAAGAGAAAGGCTTTTTTGTTTAATTCAACCAATTTTTCCCACTTAAATTAGTTCTTAGGTGAAAGGTAATGATAATAGCATACATTTTAAAAATAAAGTTAAAACTGATATTTTACTGGTTCCTCTCTAAAAATACAATTTCTGGGACAAAAAAGAAGACACTTTAATTTATTAAAGATATAATGGGTAAATAAAACACCAAGAAATTAAAACATGGGTCATTGAGAATAACTTCCAAATGTTGTGATAAGTATCTAAAATATCTTGAGGGACGCCTGGGTGGCTCAGTTGGTTGGGCAACTGCCTTCAGCTCAGGTCAGAATCCCAGCGTCCTCGGATAGAGTCCCACATCGGGCTCCTTGCTTGGCGGGGAGCCTGCTTCTCCCTCTGCCTCTGCCTGCCACTCTGTCTGCCTGTGCTCACTCTCGCTCTTCTCTCTCTGACAAATAAATAAATAAAATCTTAAAAAAAAAAAAATTCTAAAATATCTTGAGAACAGTTTTAAACTGAATAATGGAAAAAACTTTTTAAATGGAAAAAAAAAAGCACAATTCAAATAGAAACTGAATGTCAAAACAAAAATATTTTACAGGTATTATCGGCCTGGATATTAGAGAAGTTCAGTGATAGAAACCAATGAAATTCATTCAGCTATTCAAACATGACTACTGTGTGACAAAACCATGATATGAATACAGAAAGTAAAAAATAAAATTAATGATTTCTGGCCCCCTGGAGCCCATTTTAAAAAAAAAGACTGAGAATCTAATCTACAATAGGTTTGCTGGTACCACAAATGTTACCAGCATAGGGAAATAGGAAGAAGTTCCTATACAGAGGATGTATACAGAATCCTATAGAGAAGTTAGTAACAAAAATATTTCCTAAAGGTATCATACAACGAGTCTATCTAATCTTTTAAATTTTGCTTGAAAACATATTTGTTTTCAGTGCTTTTTGTATGTAAACTGAATTTAAAAGAAAGGTTTCAATATTAAAACAAACCAAAAAAGCTCTGAAATAAGTTAGTAATGATATTTAAAAATCAAGACATGAGATCTAAGTATGTATCGAGTACACTATAAATGTTATAAGTTATAAACAGAATATGAATTAAAACATGGTATGATAAGATATGGACAGAGATTCAAGAATGACTAAGTTTTAATACTATAACATGAAGTACCTTGGAAGTTTATCAAAGAGTGAGTTTAATACAGGAGTAGGCAGCAGATTCACTGCAAAAGTGATACGAGTTATATCTGGAAAAATAGAATTTTCACAGGCCACAGGGAAAAAATACTTTTCCATCATGATAAAACAATGTATCAAAGGGACAAAAGTTAAAACCACATAATTAGGGAATAAGGTAGGAGGTATAAGAAAGGGCAGGACTGGGACACCTGGGTGGCTCAGTTGGTTGGGCAGCTGCCTTAGGCTCAGGTCATGATCCCAGCCTTCTGGGATCAAGCCCCGCATTGGGCTCCTTGCTCAGCAGGGAGCCTGCTTCTCCCTCTGCCTTTGCCTGCCACTCTATCTGCCTGTGCTCACTCTCTGTCAAATAAATAAATAAAATCTTTATTTTAAAAAAAAAAAAAAAAGGGCAGGACTGACTTGAAATAAGACTAGAGAACTCTCTATTCACTCCCAGATACCACTTTTCCTAAGGTCCATGATCAACAAATCCAATGGCCTCTTCTCAGTTTTTTTTGTACTCCACCCCTTAGAAACCTGAAACTGATCATCTCCTACTTCATTCAATTAAACAAATTGTTATTAAGAATTATGCCATACACAGAAAGAACAATAATGAATATCATGTAATCTCTGCCATCAAGGAACATAAAATCTTGATAGAGAAAGAGACACACCAACAAGAAACTATAACATGGTGAAATGCCAGACAGGAGGAAAAAGAAACTGCTTTAGAAATATATATTAGGGAATGACTAAAAGGAGATGGGACTGGGCAAGTGATGATGTCTGAAAGATATCACTGAATTTTCTTTTTTTTTTTAATTTCTTTTCAGCATAACAGAATTCATTGTTTATACACCACACCCAGTGCTCCATGCAATACCTGCCCTCCATAATACCCACCACATGGTTCCCCCAACCTCCCACCCCCAACCCCTTCAAAACCCTCAGATTGTTTCTCAGAGTCCATAGTCTCTCATGGTTCATCTCCCCTTCCAATTTCCCTCAACTCCCTTCTCCTCCATCTCCCCATGTCCTCCATGTTATTTGTTATGCTCCGCAAATAAGTGAAACCATATAATTGACTCTCTCTGCTTGACTTATTTCACTCAGCATAATCTCTTCCAGTCCCGTCCATGTTGCTACAAAAGTTGGGTATTCATCCTTTCTGATGGAGGCATAATACTCATAGCGTATATGGACCACATCTTCCTTATCCATTCGTCCACTGAAGGGCATCTTGGTTCTTTCCACAGTTTGGCTACCGTGGCCATTGCTGCTATAAACATCGGGGTACAGATGGCCCTTCTTTTCACTACATCTGTATCTTTGGGGTAAATACCCAGTATCACTGAATTTTCTAAGACAAATCTTGACAAACAGGTGCAATTTTGACCACAGAGGTTTCTACGGTTTCCGTGACAATGCATTCTTTTCATTTTCCCATTGTTATCTCTAAATCCTTTTTCCTTTGTTAGCATTTCTTCCTCAGATTGCTACTCATTCCACATATGCTCTCTCCCATGGCATCAGCTATCATCTCACAGTAGGAATTATAACTCCAACCTCTTGCCTAAATTCTTAATCCATACTTCAAATATCCATCCTTCTTGGTCATATCAAGAAATATGTACAACAGGCATTTAAAAAAATCAGCATGTCTAAAGTAGAACTCATTACATTTCTCCAAAATGCTCTTACTTGTAAGTTTCCCCCTCTTATTACATCCACCCAATTACTCAGGAACAAAACGTTGGTGTCATTTTCAATCACTCCCTGATCCTCAACAACCATCTCATTGGTTTTTTGTTGTTGTTGTTGTTGTTTTTAATTATTTTTCTTTTTAAATTAATTTGCACACCCAACATGGGACTCTGGGACTCAAACTTGAGCCGGCCAGGTGTCCCAACCATATCATCAGTTCTAATGGTTTCCTAGTATCTTCAGGTTTTGGAATGCAATGTCTCTTTCATTTTAGACTTAACAGTGGGCAGAATCAGCTACTCTGTTATATATTCAAGTAGATATCCAAAAAAAAAAAAAAAAAAAAAACCTCTGTTCCTATAAAGGAAGAAACAAAATTATCCCTGTTTGCAAATAACCTGATTGTCTAACATAGAAAAATAGAAAACCCCAAACAATATACAAAATAAAAACAAACCAACCAACAATAATAAGGCAGTTCAGCAAGAGCAAAGGATATAGATAAACATACAAAAATCATCTGTAGGGGCGCATGGATGGCTCAGTTGGTTGGGCGTCTGCCTTCAGCTCAGGTCATGATCTCCAGGTACTGAGATCAAGCCCTACATTGGGCTTCCAGCTCGGTGGGGAGTCTACTTCTCTCTCTCCCCTTCCCTCCCTCTTTGCCCCTCCCTACCACGTGTTCTCTTTCTCTCAAATAAATAAAATATCTTTTTAAAAAACATCTGTATTTCTATATAAGAGCAATCAACATATAGATACCAAAATTAAAAATACAGTAACATTCACAAATCATCAAAAAAATACAACACTTAGAGAAAAATCTACCTGTATAGGATTTGTATGCTCAAAACTACACAATGCTGATGAAAGAAAGCAAAGTATGGATTAAATAAATGTTTTGGACTAAAAGATTCAGCATGTCAATTCTTCCCAAAGTGACACAATTTCTATCACCATCTCAGAAAGATTTTTGCAGAGATATAGGCAAAATTATCCTGAAATTTATTCAGAAAAACGGAGATTATTAGAGCTAAAACAACCTTGGGAAAGAGAATAAAGTAAATCAGGCTATCCAATTTTAAGACTTATTAAATTCAAAGAGCAATTGGGTTTTGTGTTATTGGCAGAGAAATATACAAATACGTTAATGAAATAGAACAGAGAACCTAGAAACAGAACCACACAAATACTTCCAACTAAAGACTTCTCAACAAATGGTGCTAGAGCAACTGAATATCCACAGCCAGACAATAAAAAGTAAAAATGAAAAAACAACCTCAATCTAACTCTCACAGTTCACACAAATTTAATTGAAAATAGATTACAGACATAAATGTAAAATATATATTATAAAAGCTTAGGGGGAAAAAATTCAAAATCTTAGGGATTTAAGGCTAGGCAAAGAGTTTGTAGACATGAGACCAAAACATAATTCAGGGGCGCCTGGGTGGCTCAGTCATCAAGCCTCTGCCCTCTGCTCAGGTCACGATCCCAGTGTCCTGGGATCAAGCCCCACATCGAACCCGTATCAGGCTCCTTGCTCAGCAGGAAGTCTGCTTCTCCCTCTCCCACTCACCCGGCTTCTGTATCCTCTCCTGCTATGTCTCTCTCTGTCAAATAAATAATTTTTTAAAAAGCATAATTCATAAAAGGAAAAACTGTACATTACACTTCATAATTTAAACCTTTTCTCTTTGAAAGACATGTTAAGAATATAAAAAGACTAGCTACAGAATGAGAGAAGATACTTGTAAACTACATATACAGCAGAGGACTAGAATCTAGTATATATGTGGAAATCTCAAAAGTCAACAGTAAAAAAGTTATGCATAAAGTGGCAAAGATATGAACAGACATTTTACTGAAGATGAGCAAATGGCAAATGAGCATACTAACCATTAAGGAAATGCAAATCAAAATCACAATAAGTTATCACTATACAAACATCTGAATGGCTAAAATTTTAAAATACTGAAAACACCAAATTCTGGCAAAAAAGACAGAGAAATTGGATCACTCATGCATTATGAAGGAGAATGCAAAATGGTACAGTCATTTTGCAAAGCAATTTGACAATTTCCTGAAAAAAAAAATATAAGCTACTATCATATGATGCAGCAACTACCATCCAAGGTGTTCATCCTAGAGAACTGAAAATGTATGTTCAAAACCTGTGCACAATTGTTTCTAGCAATTTTTTTTTTAATCTAATAGTCGAAACCCAGAAAGGACCCATATGTCTTTTAAGAAGTGAATGATTAAAAAAAAAAAATTGGTGGAATATCCATGTAAGAGAAACTACTTAGCTCTGAAAAAGAATAAATGAGTGATACGTGAAACAATCTTGATGAATCTCATAAAAAAATATGAATAAAAAAGGGCAATCCCAAAACAATGCATAATGCATGATTTCATTTATATAACATTCTTGAAATGACAAAATTATGGAAATAAAGTAATGGTGGCCCAGGGATTAAGAGGAGGGAGGTATATAGGAAGGAACTGGGTATTGCTATAAAAGGGCAACCTCAGGGATCCTTTTGGTGATGGAGATGTTCTATATCTTGACTATGTCAATGACAGTATTTTGGTTGTGACATTTTACTATCATTTAGCACCACTGGGAGAAACCAAATAAAAAGTACAGGGAATCTCTCTCCATTATTTCTTACAACTGCATAAGAATCTACAATCATCTCAAGATAAAAAGGTCAATTTAAAAAAAAAAAAGTCATCCACATGGTCAATAGGTAAATGAAATATGCTTATCAGCATTAGTCTTCATTGCATCAAGAAATAGGAATACACAGACATCAAAATGACTAAAATAAAAAGAACTGATAATGCAAAGTACTGATGCGAATGAAAAAAACTGAAAATTTCATATACTGCTGGCAGAAGTGTAAAACTGAAGAGTTTCTTTACTATTAAACAAAATAAAATGTACACTTATTCTATGATCCAGCAATTCCTCTCCTAGGGTATATATACTCAGAAGAAGGAAGTGCTTATTTCCACCAAAAGTCATATTAATAGCACCATCTGTAATTACAAATACTTCCAAAAACTAAATATCCATTAACAATGAGGTGGATAAATTGTATATATTTGCAATACTGGTATACCAAACTATATAGACTATTGCAAGAAACAGGAAAAATCTTACACAAAACATGAGAAATAACCTAGGACCTTATCATCACTAAGCTCTAGTCCAGAGCATCCAACCAGGGTTTACAGGTGGCTAAAACACTGATCCTCTCAACAGTTTGGGTTGTCAGGCCTAGTCGGCTGCAGAGCACAGTAATAAACATCTCAGTTGTCCCTAGTGTGGCACACAATTATTGTCACTCCTGGGTATACTACTGTGTTAAAAAAGGTTAGGAAACACTGATCTCACAAAAAAATGCTACCAGGTAGTAACAGCACATGTCCATGTATATAAAATCATTATCAGACATTCACAGGCACCTTCATACATATATTTTTATGGCAAAAAATATGTTGTAATGTTCATAAGTTTTGACCAACAAATTCCACACTAAGTAATTCTTAGGAATTTTCCAAATATACTTAAATTTAGCTAAATACAGATACATAATAGCACTATGATTAAAATGGTAAATCTCTGTTTATTTTAGTTATATAATCTAGTTTTAGAAGACTATTTAATGACTAGGAAAAAATAAACCAAAACATATACAGTGAAAATGTAGACTACAAAGCATTATTTTTTTAATAAACACAAGGAACAAACATGAGAATGTCATACATTGGTTATTTCTAATTGTGGCAACAGATTATTTTACTCTTCTTTCTGTTTGTGAGTATTTTCCAGACATTCTACCATAAGCATACGATATATGTGTAAATGAACATATATGAGAACAAGTATGAGAAATGGGGATTAGTATAGAAAAAATAACCTAACAAGAGACAGAAATAAATACCATGATGGAGTACAAAGTAATCACGAGATACAATTTTTAATTTTAGTTCTACAACTAAAAATTGCCATGAAAGATCCTTGTTTAGATATATTTCTTTAGATTTCAGTTTCCTCATTTATTAAAGAGACTGAATTAAATGACAGGAGTGACATCAGCCAAATGGCAGAATAGCAGTTTCCAGCACTCAACCCCTTGCAGAAACATCAATTTGAATAACTACCCATGCATGAAAATCGCTTCACAAAAGCTAAGGATTCCAGGTGAGAGATTATAACACATGGATAGAGCACAGAAATAAGAAAAGACACACCGAAAAGGGCAGGAAAGACAATCTCACATTATGTGTATTACCTGATCTCCAAGCCCAGGCAAACCAGTGTGGAGAGAGACACCCACCCAATAAAAGAAGAGTGAAGTGAGCATCCAACTTCACCACAATCTTAGAACCAGGCCTGCCCTAGTAAAGTGAGGTACAAGGCCAACCCACACCAACTGTAGACTCAGGCTCAAGACCCATCCCAGCAACAGGCTAACTTCCAAGAAACCAGGCTCTAAATTTGTTCCAGGGACCAAAGCTCCAGGCCCAACACCAACATCCAAGCCACAAGGCCTCTCCCCAATAGGCCCAAGCACAAGGCCCACGTCAGTGAACCTAGGCTCTAGACTCACCCCCAAAACACCAGACCAATCTGCCTGAAGACTTTAATAGCAAGTCCATGCACAGGCTTGACTAAAAAACCTACCCAAAATCTCTGGATAGTTTGCACGGTGAAGGGCTTTCGCTGCAGGAGCCAGAGTTTGGAGACTGGAAATGATGCCTACTTCTTCAAATGCACACACATCAAAACTAAATCACAAGGAATACAAATAATCAGGAAAACAAAGAAACAAAATAAAACACCAGTAACCAATCCTAAGATAGAGATCCAGGAACTACCAAAGAATTCAAAATTGTCATGTTGAAAAACCTCAGTAAACTACAACAGAACAATAATACAACTAAATGAAATCAGGAAAATAATGCATGACCAAAATGAGAAGTTCAACAAAAATGAAAAGAAAGAAAGGGAGGGAGGGAGGAAGGGGGGTAGGGAGGGAGGAAGAGAGAGAGGAGAAACAAAAAAAATTCTAGAGCTGAAGAAAACAATGAAAAAACTAAAAAAAATTCCATAGTTAGCTTCAACAACAGACTAGGTCAAGCTGAAGAAAGAATCACTGGGGTCAAAGACAGGTCATTTGAAATTACCCAGGTGGAGAAAGAAAAAGAAAAAAGATTGAAAAAGAGTGAAAGAAGTCTACAAGATTATGGAAAACAAGTCAAATAAATTAGCATCTGGGAACCACAGAATGAGTTAAGAAAGAGAAAAAAACAGAAACCTTACTTAAGGAAACAATAACTGAAAACGTCCCTAATTTACACAAGGAAACAGACATTCAGAACCAAGTAGCCCAAAGAACCCCAACTATATTGACTATAAAGAAATTTTCAGTTAGACACATCATAATCAAATTCTCAAAGGTCAAAGAAAAAATTTTTTATTTTAATCCCAGTACAGTTACCCTACAGTGTTATATTAATTTCAGGTGTACACTAAAGTGATTCAATGATTCTATACATTACTTAGTGCTCATCATTGTAAGTATACCAAAGAGAATTGTGAAAGCAGTAAGAGAAAAGCAAATCACTGTATACGGAAAAATCCCAAAAGAATAAGTGAATTTCTTAGCAGTATTCTTGCAGGCCAGAAGAGAGTGGGATGATATATTCAAATTGCTGAAAGAAAAAAAATGCCAACCAAGAATACTTTACTTGCCAAAGCTGTCCTTCAGCACATGAAATAAAAACTTTCACAAAAAAACAAAAGGTAAGAGAGAACATCACTAGAACTGTATTACAGGAAAAGCAGAAAACAGTTCCTCAAGCTGAAATGCAAAGACATTAATTAGTATCATAAAAACCTATGAAAAATATGAAACTCACTGGTGAAGATAATGCATCATCAAATTCATACAAATATACAGTCAGGTATTTTAATGCTGTCATGGTGCTGTGACAGTACCAATTCAAAAGTATTGACAGTACTAACTCTAAAATGAAGATCAAAAGATAAAGTATTTAAAATAACTACAGCTATAAAAATATATTGAAAGATACATAATACAAAAAGATTGTCACTAAAAAAACATGGGTGGCTCAGTGGGTTAAGCCGCTGCCTTCGGCTCAGGTCATGATCTCAGGGTCCTGGGATCGAGTCCCGCATCGGGCTCTCTGCTCAGCGGGGAGCCTGCTTCCCCCTCTCTCTGCCTGCCTCTCCATCTACTTGTGATTTCTCTCTGTCAAATAAATAAAATCTTAAAAAAAAAAAAAAAAACATAAAATGAAGATGAGAAGTAAAGGGTAGTTTTTGTATGTGATTGAAGCTGTCAATTTTGTATGTGATTGAAGCTTAAAATAGACTGTTTATAAATATGTTTTATATTAGCCACATGGTAACCACAAAGCAAAAGCCTGTAGTTGATATAGGAAAAATAAAGAAATCAAAGCATGCCACCACAAGGAAAAAAAAAAAAAAGTCATCAACTCTCAAAGAAAAGCAGCAAGAGAGAAACAAAGGAACTACAAAATAGTCAGAAAACAATGAACAAAATAGCAACAGTAAGTACTTCCTCTTAATAATTGTTTTACATGTAAACACACTAAGTAATACTATCAAAACCACAGAGTAGGTAAATGAATTAAAAATAATAATAATAAAATTAAATTAAAAACAAACAAGACCCAAAAAATGCTGCCTAGAGAAAACAATCTTGGAAAAGAAAAGCAAACCTGCAGGCTTCACAATTCCAAACTTCAAGTTATATCTCAATGCTGGAGTGATCATAACTGTATGGTCCTGGGCCTAACACAGACACAGAGATCAACAGAACAGAAGAGAAAACCCAGAAATAAACCCATAATTATACAGTCAACTAATCTTCAACAAAGCAGGAAAGAATCCAATAGGAAAAAGTCTCATCAACAAACAGTGTTGGGAAAACTGGACAGCAATACGTAAAAGAATGAAACTGACCCACTTTCTTATACCATACACACAAAAAAATTAAAAGTGGTTTAAAGTTCCACTCATACGTGGAATTTAAGAAATGAACAAAGGGACAAACAAAAGAAATGAGCAAAGGGATAAAGAGCGAAAGAGAGACAAACCAAGAAATAGACTCTTAGCTACAGAGACAAACTGATGGTTATAAGAGGGGAGCTAGGTGGGGAATGGGTTAAACAGGTGATGGGAGATTAAGGAGTGTATGCTATGATGAGCACCAGGTATTGTAAGGGAGTGTCAAATCAATATATTGAACACCTGAAACTAACATCACACTGTATGTTAACTAACAGGAATTTAAGTAGAAACTTAAAAAAAAAAAAGGGTCAAACAGACATTTCTGAAAAGAAGATACACAAATGGTCAACAAGTATACAAAAATATTTTCAATACCACTAACCAGGAAAATGAAAATTAAATCACAATGAGATACCACTGTGCACCTGTCATAGTGGCTCTTATCCAAAAGACAAAAAAGTGGTTAAGTGCTGCTAAAGGAGTGGAGAGAAGGGAATTCTTGTACACTGTTGGTAGGAATGTAAATCTGTATGGAAACACTGTGGAAGTTCCTCAAAAAATTAAAAAATAGAATACCACATGATTCAACAATCCCACCTCTCGGTACATATCCAAAAGTAAATGAAATCAGTATCCTGAAGAGGTATCTGCACTCCCATGTTCTTTACAGCATCATTCACAATAGCCAAGATATAAATTCAACCTAAGTGTCCATCAATAGATAAATGGTCAAAGAAAGTGTGGTATACTTACACAATGGAATGACTAAGCCTTAAAGGAGGGCAATTCTGTCATTTGTGATAACAAGAATGAGCATGGAGACATTACATTAAGTGAAATAAGCCAGGAACAGAAAGACAATTCACTTACATGTGAATTCTAAAAATAACAAACCCAGAAAAGCACAGAAGAATGGTTACCAGTGGCTAGGGAGAAATGGGATGATGGTCAAAGCATACAAAGTTGCAGTTATGTAGGATAAATAAATCTATTGAATATACCACACAGCATAATGACCACTGTTAAGGGCGCCTGGGTGGCTCAGTGGATTAAGCTGCTGTCTTCGGCTCAGGTCATGATCTCAGGGTCCTGGGATCGAGCCCCGCGTTGGGCTCTCTGCTCAGCAGGGATCCTGCTTCCTCCTCTCTCTCTGCCTGCCTCTCTGCCTACTTGTGATCTCTGTCTGTCAAATAAAATAAATAAAATATTTTTTTAAAATGACCACTATTAATAACATGATACTGAACACTGGAAACATGCTAAGAAAGTAGATTTCATATGCTCTCATCAATGTGAGGAGATGATATGTTAATTAGTTTGACTATAGTAATTATTTCACTTGGGGTGTGTGTGTGTGTGTATATATATATATATAAAATCATCATGTTGAAGAATACTATGTATATCAAAACATCCTGTTGAAAGATAAAATTTAAAGGTCAACACTAAAAACAAATGACGCTAAGAGTTCTTTTTCCCCCACTTCTAAAATTGTATCTTTTTTAAAAAATAAATAGTACTAGAGGAACTGGATATCTGTGTAGAACAGAACATTAACCTTGATCTCTGCCTCATACTATACAAAAAAATTAGTTTGCAATGAATCATAGACTTAAATTTGAAGATTACATAAACAGTGAAGTATCTAGAAAAAATAGAGGAGAATATCTTTATGAACACTCCTCTGCCAAAAAACAGAGGCAGCATTAAGGACAGGCCATAGGGAAAAAAAAAAAAAAAAGGTTAGTTTACACAGGAAAAGTATGGTAACCAATCTGACTAACACAAAGGCTATATACTGAAGTGTAATGCAAAATTATAATTATGGGCCCCCAATTTAGGAGCTTCTCTTTATAAAAATATTACTATTAAACATCTATTAGACCTGTAGGCATTTAATTTTGTTCACTTATATTCCCTTGTCTGTTTCCCCACGTGATTAATGCAGCACATTCATCATAGAGATGGCTGACTAGTATTCAGATTACCGTCTATGGCCATGGAACAGAACAAACAGAACAAACAGCTAACTGGCCCTCAAGGTGGCCAACTCCATGATCTTTGCCCTATTAGCACCAAACTCCAATTCAGCAGTCTTTCTTAGGCCCAACACTTCTAGAAGTGTTGACACTTCTCTTCTAGAGAAGACTACTAACTCTTCTAGAAGACTACTTCTAGAGGGGCTGAGAAATCTAGTTCCTTTGGGAAATAAGAATTCTTCATGATAAGGATGTCTGGATGGTTCAGTCTGTTAAGCATCTGCCTTCAACTTGGGTCATGATCCCAGGGTTCTGGGATGGAGTCTGGCATTAAACAACCTGCTCAGTGGGGAGTCTGCTTCTCCCTTCTCCCTGCTCATGCTCTCTGTCAAATAGATAAATAAAATCTTTATAAAAAGGGACGCCTGGGTGGCGCAGTTGGTTGGACGACTGCCTTCGGCTCAGGGCGTGATCCTGGAGTCCCGGGATCGAGTCCCACATCAGGCTCACAGCTCCATGGGGAGTCTGCTTCGCTCTCTGACCTTCTCCTCGCTCATGCTCTCTCTCACACTCTCTCTCTCAAATAAATTTAAAAAAAAAAAAAAATCTTTATAAAAAAATTTTTTTTAATTCTTCACAATAACAAAGAGATGGTTTCATGTTTTATGTATTTAATCTTTCTTTAAGTAATCACTAGCAAATAATGATTTATTTAAGGCAGGGTCTCTCAACCTTGACACTATCAACATTGGGGACCAGGTTATTTGCTGTTGTGGAGGACTATCCTATATATTAGAAGATGTTTAGAGCATCCCTGTCTTCTATTCTCTAAATGCCAGCAGCATGTTATGAGCTGTGACAACCAAAAATGTCTACAGGAATTGACAAATGTCTCCTAGAAGGCAAAATTACCCCATATTGAGAATAACTACTTCAAAGAAAACAGCATAATGAACCTACATTTTTTAAATATTTTACTAACAATATTTATTTTCTTAACAAACTGCTCTAAACACCATACAAATGTTAACTCACTTAGTCTTCACAGCAGTCTATGAGATGGGCATGATCATTATCCTCTCTCATAAGAAAATAAGAAAACACAGGCACAAAGAAATGATGTTGCCCAAAGTCACACAACGAATTAAGTAGCAGAACAGGGAATGAACTCCAGAAAGCGGCTCCAGAGTCCATGCTCTAAACTGCCATGCCTGATGCTGAAGTCAGGCTATTCTAAATGTGGACAAGTATCATTTCGCCACAGTGCATGTTACAAATAGAAAGTTATGACTTACTATGCCCTACAGGAATTCAGGCTGCCTATCCTGAAAGAAAAAGGTACAAAAATATAGGGAAAACACAATTGAGATATATAAATAACCTAATAAGATATTGATAAATGTGGGGTGTACACACACACACACACACATAAATCTCTGTGTGTGTGTGTGTGTGTGTGCGTGTGTCTATCAGTGTGGGGTATATATACTGGGGTGAATATATATATATGTTCTTTACAGCATCATTCACAAGAGCCAAGAAATAAATTCAACCTAAGTGTCCATCAAGAGATAAATGGTCAAAGATATATAGATATATATATAATCAGTGACCAAACCTGGGGGAAGACTAAATGAGGCACGATGATGGCTCCAGAGGTAGAAACTACATCCCCAGTCCACAGAGCAAAAGATGAAAGATAACAGAAACACAACATTAATACCACTAAGTCAGTAAGTCAAAAGAACGAATCCTAACAGAGGAAAACAGCACCGGCCACTTGTGCAGTTAATGTTGCTTTCTTTCTTCCAACAAGTCAGTACTTTTGAATCAGATGACAAATATTAAGTAACCAGCCGAGTATAATCTTAAAATGTTAGTTTCCTTCACTCTGCACAATCACTCCCTGCCCCAACCCCAGTTCCTTTTTGTGTTATGCAGGTTTAAGTATTTTGCAGAGATTCTTGTCTCCAGTAAGTAAATGTCTGAAAAAAATAAATGGGACTGGGGCGCCTGGGTGGCTTAGTCGGTGACGTGGCTGCTGCCTTCAGCTCAGGTTATGATCCTAGGGTCCTGGGACTGAGCCTCACATGGGGCTCCCTGCTCAGTGGAGAGCCTGCTTCTTCCTCTCCCTCTGCCTGCCACTCTGCCTACTTGGCTCGCTCTAATTCTCTGTCGAATAAATAAATAAAATCTTTTTAAAAACATAAATACATAAGTAAATGGCAATCACGAATTCAGTCCCTGTTCTGCCTTCTCTTATAACAGAATTGTCAGTGAGCCCTGTTGCTCAACTGTCGATCCCAACATTTAAAATCAGAGACAAGACTAGTTAATTCATGCTCTAACTAAAACCCACCATGTTATTTCTTATCACACTTTCTTGAGTCACTGAGTAAGACATTTTATAATAACTGGAACATTCCAACCACCAAACAGATCAGAAAAGCCCTGACAGCAATAGAATGCCTAGAACACCACACTCCACCCATCCCCTTCCCCACTCAGGGTCACCACTGAATACATGCTAACCCCAACCCATGATCACGTGCTCTCTGCCTGCTCTCTTGCATGCACTCACCCTCAATCTCTCTCAATAAATCTCTATGTGTGGCCAAAGAGGTTGGTTTTTAAGACTTGAGCCTGACACCTCCCTCCCACTGCCAGCACCTAAAATAATTTCTCCCTTTCTCTTTTCCAAAACCTCATCTCTTGAGAGCTTGGCTCAACCCAGAGCTGTGCTCTGTATTTGTCCAGACCCCTCAGGACTCCCCTGGATGGAGCAGTTGGCTGAGGAATGCATCAAGGCTTTGCGCATTCATTTCCTGACTTAGAGACTGTAAGGGAGCCATTGGTAACAGGATCAGTAGATGTTAGAGGAGTGTTCACTATAACCTAAGTGTTACATGGTCAGGGAAAAGCTGTTAAAAAAGAGAAGTTACACGGTCCCCATGAGAACCAAAACTAAACCACATTTTCATAGCACCAAGAGATTGAAAATAAAAAACAGAACTTCAATGAACAAAACTAGAGAGGGATCTTCATCCACAGTTAGAAGAGTTCCTATATTTTGTCTCTAACAAATTTCAAAACCTTTTGAAAAAATAAGACCTCGGGTGCCTGGTGGCTCAGTCCATTGCGCGGTTAGCTCAGGTCATGATCTCAGGGTCAAGAGATGAGCTCAGCACTCTGCAAGGAGTTTGTTTCCCCCTCTCTCTCCCTCTGCTCCTCGAAGCCCCACTCATTTGCACTGAGAACTCTCTCCAAGACAGATAAATCTTTAAAATAAATAAAATAAATAGGGACAACTGGATGGCTCAGTGGGTTAAGCGTCTCCCTTCAGCTCAAGTCAAGATCCCAAGGTCTTGGACTGAGTCTAACATTAGGCTCCTCGCTCAGGAGGGAGCCTGCTTCTCCCTCTGCCTGCTCTGACTATCGCTCTCCCTGTCTGAGCTCTCGCGCTCTCTCTAACAAATAAATAAATAAAATCTTTAAATAAGCAAATAAATATAAAAAATAAGACCTCATTTTTTAAAATATTTAGAATAAAGGAGGTAGAATTACTTTATTGGCACAAATCAATTTATACTTCAAGTGCTGGTTAGTTATGTGTCAACTTGACTGGACCACAAAATGCCCAGTTTGTTTGGCCAAACATCATTCTGGGTGTGTCTGTGAGGCTGTTTCTAGATAAGATGAACATTTTTAGCAGATTGAGTAAACCAGATTCCTCAGGTGGGTGGACCTCATCTAATGACCTGAAGACCTGAACAGAACCAAGCAGTTCAGTACAGGGAACTCCTCCTGCCTTCCCTCAGCTGGGCATTAGTCTTTTCCCACTTTCAGACTCAGAAAGAAAACATCTCCCCCGCTTTGGTCTCAAGCCTGATGAAAGGCTTTCTCTCCTGTGTCTCCAGCTTACTAATTGTAGATCCTGGGACTTCTCAGCCTCCATAACTGGGAGAGCCAATTCCTTTTAGTAAGTGTGTGTGTGTGTGTGTGTGTGTGTGTGTGTGTGTACTCACATATATACATACCCTTTTGGTTATGTGTTTCTGGAAAACTCTGACAAATGCATTACATTTAAATTGCTTCCAAAATGTTTACTTTTTGAGATTAAAACTATAAGCTACAAAAGCTGAATTTAAATACCAGAAACAAAAAAAGACAAGAAACCAAGTGTCATAACAAACCAAAGCATATCTTTTTACAGTTTTCAAAGCTTTTACATATGAACTATCTCATATGTTCCCACAGCAAGTCATGAAGTAATTAAGACAGGCTTATCACCTATTTATGGATGAGGAAACTGAGGGTCACACTATAAATCACAGAACAAAACAAAAACTACAATCTTGTAATTTACACCCAATGCATACACATGCTGTCTTATCAGGTACAGATAACCAGATTAAAAAATAATAAAAATCGGGGCGCCTGGGTGGCTCAGTGGGTTAAGCCGCTGCCTTCGGCTCGGGTCATGATCTCGGGGTCCTGGGATTGAGTCCCGCATCGGGCCCTCTGCTCGGCGGGGAGCCTGCTTCCTCCTCTCTCTCTCTCTGCCTCTCTGCCTACTTGTGATTTCTCTCTGTCAAATAAATAAATAAAATTAAAAAATAATAATAATAATAATAATAAAAATCTAGGACAACTTTGTTAATAATATATGCTGGAGAATACAAGCAAATCTTCAAAAGTTTTCCTTAACTATTTATTATAAGCCTTCCTGTAATGAATATCTTATCATCAGGCATTGGTGATGACCAGTAAGCCTCATAGTATCTCTACTCTCAATAAAAGGACTACAATGAAATATATATAGAAGTTGACATCAGCTTTAAGATAAACCTAAATATATACTTTACATATAATATTGAGAAAAAAATATGACCAAGAACAAGACTCAGATTGAGCCCTATATACATTAAATCCATGTTCCAAACCAAGTAATACTAATACTTTTGGTAATATACACATTACCTGTTACTTCCACTTACCAATATAATTTCCCATGTAATACTATAACCTTAAGCCAAAAAAATTTTCATACCCTATCATCTCCTGCATATTTAAGTACAAATATCATGGGCTCTAATAGGAAATACCTTGATTAATGAAGAAAGCTTCTAAAAGTAGACTTCTCATTGAAGAAATTTATTCAGGTGCAAAAGAGAAAGAATGCACACATATTCCATTCTCTCCAATAAGAATATTGGGTATACTGAATTGAATCCTTAAAACAGAATTTAAAAAGCTCAAGCCAGAGAAATAGGGACAATTTCAGCCAGAGAACCCACAGCTATCAGGGGATTGTGCAAGCTAAATACCAAAGTGCCTTATCATTTCTTCATATATTAAATCCCATCCACAGAAGACAAAGCCATTCTCCAAAAGTTTAAACTGCACTTGTACTCACATATTTCTAAAACTAACTCATGCTGAAGCCTTACTAATTAGCCCCTCAGCTACTTGATAGATATAACATCCCTTACTATTTTTCTGATGGGATAACCCTGATCATCTACCTGAACCAGAAAAAAGGCTTAACCACAAATTTAACCATGAGAAAAAAAGAAAAGAGCACAGAAAAAGCTTTAAGAAGATGCTTAACCTCCCAGATCTCACAATTTTGTCCTAAACATCCTTGATTTACCTTTAGATGAGTGAAACAAACAGAGGTTAAAATAGCTTTTCTAATATTTGTAACGACATCTGTAATCTTTTGTAACTGAAAATGTCTACCTTATTTAAAATACAGATTTTATTATAAGAGAGGTTCAATCTCAGCAAATCTGGTAATCAAGGTGTTTGTATGGTCTGAGATACCTTATAATTGCCTTGGGCTTCAAGTTTAAATAAGGGTCAAAGTCAAAAGGAAAGAAATCAAATTCTTGGCCAGGATATTGGATTTAAGAAAATCATTAAATACTCTCTATGAAGTAATTGCTTCTTATTTCTCTCAGTTTCCTCATGGTAAAATTTGGGTTTTGTGCTATAAACGTTAAGCCTAATATATATATACTTAATATATATTCATATATTCACTGTAGCTCTTCACTGAGAAAGCATTCCAAACCCACTATACTAGAAGGGATTGTCCTATTATAACATAGTCTAGAAACAACCTGTACTCCTTAAAAGCAGTTAGCAACTTCTTATCATAGTTGAAAGAATTTCTTGTCTATTTCTTGTACATTTATCTTCCCCCTTAACCCTAATGTCCAAGTACATCTTGTTCCCCCACCATTGAATTTCTGACACATTACAGGCAATCTCTAATAAGAAGGTCTGAAAGCAAGAGTGGGAGAAAATGAAGACTCAGTAAATAGTTACATTAACACTGGACAAGCTCCAAATGGAACTATAAGCACACTCTGTAATCATCCTGATGAACTCAGCAACCCCTGTGCGTGAGAGTTTCTGAGACACAGGTGTGTGTGTGGGGGGGTGGTCTCCATGTCTACTTTCTGCAAGGTTTAGAAATCACAACTGAGGGGCGCCTGGGTGGCTCAGTAAGTTAAGCCTCTGCCTTCAGCTTGGGTCGTGATCTTGGAGTCCTTGGATCAAGCCCCGCATCGGGCTCTCTGCTCAGCGGGGAGCCTGCTTCCCCTTCTCTCTTTGCCTGCCTCTCTGCCTACTTGTGATCTCTCTCTGTCTCTGTGTCAAATAAATAAATAAAATCTTAAAAAAAGGAAAGAAAGAAAGAAATCACGACTGAGCAGAACCAACCTCCTTCTTACTGCCAATAGCCACAAAGGTATCCTTTGAGGCAACTCCCAAACTGGATAAAGCCCAATCCAAACTGCTGAAATCTAGTTAGAATCAAGAAGCCAATGCAACGTGACATGTGTAATAAGTCAAAAGACTATACGAAATAAATGGTAATAAATTGAAAACACTGTAAATTCAGCATTCTTTAAAAAAAGAAACCTGCTCAAATCTAATGATACTTGATCTAGCATTCTTCCTTCTTTTCATTTTTCCACACATAAACTCATTTTACCGAATATTTTCCAGTGCAGCTAAAAGCCAAATTATTTAAAATCTGCTTTCATTCACTTCAATTATTATTAATTCTCCTCAGGTGTTAAGTATGAGGAAAGAGAGCATCATATACAGTTTGTAATATCAATGGAAAATACTAATTTGATTCATCAATGAATCAGGCTCATTAATGAATAGTTTTCAGCTATACTCCTTGTTGCCCAAGATGAAACAGACTTACATTAAACATGAAGGAAAAAATACACACAAAAAATCTCAAATGACAACACTCTTTGAGAGGAAATCAATTAGTAGGAAAAAAGTTAAGATAAGTGATAAACCAACAGACAATTTTAAAGTTTGACCTCATGTCGAGATGCAAACAAATCTTTAATATGATAGTATGCTATAATGAAATATTTTAAGACCCCTAATCATAAAAGTATCAACTACCATTATGAATTACTATGTGGCTAGTACAGTCCTCAGAAATATAAACATACTTCCGATCACCATACCACACAAGTAATGCAAGAAATTGTACCAACATGTTTTGAAAAGAGTCTCCAAAAACTTTTTCTTTAGCTCTTTGTTAAGCAGTCACTTAAATTAATTAATTAACTGAATTAATTAATTCCCATTCCCTAATTATCGCCTAGCATAGAACTCGTTAGAGAGTCCATTATTTGACAAGCATATTATAAACCTATTATCAAAGTCCTACCACACTTTTTTATCCCTTTTTTTTTTTTAAGATTTTATTTATTTTTTCGACAGAGAGAGATCACAAGTAGGCAGAGAGGCAGGCAGAGAGAGGCTCCCCGCCAAGGAGAGAGCCCAATGCGGGGCTTGATCCCAGGACTCTGGGATCATGACCTAAGCCGAAGGCAGAGGCTTTAACCCTCTGAGCCACCCAGGGGCCCCTTTTTTATCCTTTTTATGGATACGTTTGTGCTTCAGCCTTTTTTAAGGGCCTATTCAGCCAGAGCAGCCACACCCCGGTTGAACTGCCATTTTGCTGTAAAGCTTAAATTGACCTTGCGCACCCCCCACCCAACTTATTTAATAGCAAGTCTGGGAAACCAGTCCCAGGTAACAAAGTCCAAGTCCAAGGGTGGGTCAGGCCAGGTGGAGGTATTCAATCAGTGGGGGTACATACTGTCTCCTAGCTACCAGGGAGTATGGGCCCCGGCCCTTTGGGGAGCCGTTTGGCGCCAATCCCAACCAAGGTGTGATAGGCTGGTTCAAATGTCTACTAGAGTAAACTGTAATTCAATTGGTCGCCTAGCATCACTGTGGAGTTTCCTGTGTGTGTTATAATCTCATTGACCACCTGTGTGTGGCCAGGCCCAAGCACATGGCCTTTGCTCTATAAAAGTTAGTCTGGAAAGCAGGGAGGGGTGGTCCTCTCTGTAGGGGCGGCCCTGATGGGTCTGTTTGACGGTCGATCTGATTCCTGATGCTTGGCGAGAAATAAAGCTTTGCTTGATCTTCGCTTTGTATCAGTCTCGCTCCTTTAATCACGGACCCATTATTGGGGTACCCAATTTTGGGGGGACCCAACACTTTCAATCCAGGTTGTCTTGTCATAATCAATAAAAGCAGTTACTTATTTTTTTTTTAAGATTTTATTTTATTTATTTGAGAGAGAGAGACAGTGAGAGAGAGAATGAGCGAGGAGAAGGTCAGAGAGCGAAGCAGACTCCCCATGGAGCTGGGAGCCTGATGTGGGACTCGATCCCGGGACTCCAGGATCACGCCCTGAGCCGTAGGCAGTCGTTCAACCAACTGCACCACCCAGGCGTCCCAAAAGCAGTTACTTATATGTACATGTATATTGCTTATGCACAAATAGGAGGCAAGATATTTTTTTCTCTCAAAGTCAAAACTCAAAAAGAGGAAGTCTCCGTGTATTAGTTCACTCCTTAGAAATGCTCATTTTTTGACAATCTGTTGTCCCTTCTTAAGATATTCCTCAGAAATCAAGAGCTCTCTATGCTAGATTGCAAAACTTAGATTCAAAAATACAAATCATGTAATTGCATCTGGGTGGAGGTGAAATAAACACAAGGGGAAAATGATATGACATGTAATCAAACAAGTAACAGCCAGATCATGTATGATTCTGTAGGCCATGGCAAAGCTTGCACATTAACTGAGATGGAAAACCACTGAAGAGTTCTATGCAAAAGAATAACAAATGCTGGTTTCTATTTTTTAAAAATATGGGAGCACCTGGGTGGCTCAGTCAGCTAAGCATTTGCCTTTGGCTCAGGTCATGATCCTGGGGTCATGGTATCAAGTCCTGCTCAGAGGGAAGCCTACTTCTCCCTCTCTCTCTGCCCCTCCCCCAGCTCATGCTTTCTCTCTCTCAAATAAATAAAACCTTAAAAAAAGAGAGAGATTTCTTATGAAAATACTGGGGTTCAAATATGTTAAGCATCTTGCTCAAGGTCACAAAGGTAATAAGTGGCAACACTGAGATCCAAGCCCATGCTCTTCCTACCTCTCAATATCTCCCAAAACTCCCTGCTCAAGATTTCTCTGCAACATTCTCTTTTCAACCTCTTCATACCTCTGACTACTTCTCTCATTTTTTTTTCCTCTACTCCAAAAACGAGCATTCCTCAGACCATCTTCTCTTTCTCAACTCTCTCCCTTCTTGACCTAAGGACCTCGCTTCCTTGTCAACCTACCATAACTTCAACTCTAATCTCTATTCCTATTACATCTTAACCTAAATCTCTAGCCCCATCTTCTCTCTAGATTAGCAACTCTACATTTCTCAATGCTTCCTGGTCATTCTCCACTCACATATTGCACTAGCAGCTAAAACTCAATATGGCCCCAAACCGATCCAGCATATCTAAATGAAAATAGTTTTTCTCCAAAGCACTAGTTCCTACACATCCCAATAAACAAGGCTTAAAACTTTCCTCTACTTTACAAGTGAGTCACTAATTCTAATCAAACAATTCTATATACCACTGCCAGATTAAGTTTGTTAAAACAACCTCAGGCATACTACACCCTGTTAGCAACCTTTAGTGATCCCTACTATGTCAAATCAAATAAAATCCAAATTCCATCTGCCATCTCCGAAGCACAGCGTACCTTATTCTGCCTGAATGGCTTAGTTTAAGCCATTCTTCTCCCTCATCCATCACCTATTTCTACCTTTCCAAATCCTACCTTTCCCTCAAGGCCAGTAAAATGCCACCTTTCCCATTAAACTTCCCATTATCTTTCATTCAAATGTAATCTACCTCTAATCTCCCAAACCATTGTCCCCGTACCTCCCAGGAATTTGTATTACAGGATATCACACACCTGTGGTATCTCCCTCCTGGACTATACATTCAATCTAAGAAATACGTCCCATTCATTTTTTTAATTCTTCACCACACACATGGAACACGGCTGCTGTAACAGCACCCTGCAAATGGCAGATGCGATAAATAGCTGGTAAACAGTGAGGGACAAATATTCCAAATACTAAAAAGTTTAGGTTTAGATATTACAAAACCTAATCATCAAATTTCAGTATCCCCTCCGTTAATGTATATTTTTTTCATCAATATTTAAAATGTTTTAGTGTCCAAAGTCCATGACAAATACAATTCTCTAAGTACTAAATAAGAGATCTGGTTATTCAAAATCATCTGCATCACAGTGAATAACTAGAGTTGGATAAGAAGGCAATCTGATGGAAAATCTATCACCACAGAGATTATCAATATGGATCTGGCTCCCTCACTCCTCCAGGTGGGTTTCTCTCTCTACCAAAATATATTATTTTATTGAAGAGGATAAACTTTCCTAGAGAGAGGACCACTCCTTTGATGTAAAGAGAATTTTCTAGCAAAGATACAAAAGTAAATAATGCTGACATTGAAATATGCACATTAATGGTCAGAAGGCTGTTTAAGTTTTTTTAAATCAACCAAATACCTATAATCTACTGACTCAGAAACATGAACAGTAATGGATCATAATTACTTAGATCCTACATTCCAACATTTATTAATTTTTATCCCTGATGTATGATAACTGAAGAGGCAAACAAGAGTAAAGCAGATATGGCAAGCTACACTGAGACAGTTGCTACAGGGTTGAGTTGAGGAGTGTTTAGTAAATCAACTTTCAGCTGAACACGGTGTGCTCGAAGTGTACTTTGTACTCCACAGAGATCAGTCAACAAGAAGTCACATAAGAGAAACAAGTTCAACAGACCCCAAATGTTATGTTGAAACACAGGAAAGTTCATAATAAAAGTGCTTATTTAAAAAAAAAAAAAAAAAAAAGCCACATTACTGTTATATCTCCAAAGGCATAATAACAAATTATGTAAAAATCATCATTTATTTGTTGAATAGACTGATAAAGGGAGTCCCTTACCTCCGCCCCCAAACTAGGCTTCAAACAAAACTTTAAGAGACATTAGTCAATGTGTTTACAAATTCCATGATCTCCAAAGGTCAAATAATGCAAACAGCTCTTCTCAGTTGAGCAGTCTGTATTCTGCCATCACTTCAGTCTCTTTTTCTCTCTCTCTCTTTTTTTTTTTTTAGTAAAAACAAAAACAAATGGCCTATTACCAAGAACCTGGAAAAGTCTCATGGTAGGGGTGCCTGGGTGGCTCAGTGGGTTAAAGCCTCTGCCTTCAGCTCAGGTCATGATGCCAGGGTCCTAGGATGGAGACCAGCATTAGGCTCTCTGCTCGGCAGGGAGTCTGCTTCCCACCCCCTCTCTCTGCCTGCCTCTCTGCCTACTTGTGATCTCTGTCAAATAAATAAACAAAATCTTTAAAAAAAAAAAAAAAAAAGTCTCATGGGACAACTGGGTGGCTCAGTGGGTTAAGCTCTGCCTTCGGCTTGAGTCACGACCTCTGGGTCCTAGGACTGAGCCCCTGCATCGGCCGGGAGCCTGCTTCTCCCTTTGCCTATCCCTCCCCTTGCCTGTGCTCGCTCGCTCGCTCTCTCTCTGACAAATAAATAAATAAAATCTTAAAAAAAAAAGAAAGAAAGAATTTCGAAACGTCTCATTGCTGGTCTCCTTTAGAAAACCTGCTCAACCACCACCCTTAAAAACTTTGTCTACACTATTTGCCAGAAGCACTTTACATATTATGCTTCATTTAATCTTCACAAATGTCACCCGAGGGAAAATTTCTCCAATACTGCAGACACAGAAATTGAGGTTTAGAGTGGTTGGGTAATTTGTCTGAGGTTACCCAGCTAGTAAGGAGTGAGCTACAATTCTAACTTGGGCAATTTGATCCCAGAGTCTAAGATCCTGCCTATAAGCCACACTAAAATACAAAAATCTGAACAGCCTCCTGCAAGTAGAGTCAAGCTTTGGGAGTTTTCTAGAATTACCATTTTTTCTATAAAATAAAACTATGTGAGAACATTAAGAAAAAAAAGAAGGGATCTTAGTCTACCTTAATGAACAGATTTCTTTCGCCAGTGGTTTCCAAGCCTTTTGCAACTAACTAGAGACTGTCCCTAAATTTTTTTTTTTTTTAATTTCTAAGAATTCCAACTCTTGCATAAATGTTTATTCAGATTAGGGGTGATGAACTGAGAATCGGTTAGATTATGTGGCTCAAGGGAATCAATATTCTATAAATATTTTTGTGGTCTGAAGAAGGTTATAAACATCTGAAGGTCAATGAAAAGGCAGGTTTTTAAATCACTCCTTCCCAAAAGTGCAAAAGGTTCTACTTTGCAGTCAGCTACCTGTAAATGCCAGTACTCTAATCTAAACGTTCTAAAGATAGTCACTGAGGAAAAGCATATTTAAGAAAGTAAGTTATGTGAGCAAGTCTTCCTTCTTAAGAAGAGACCTAAGAACTTGAACAGCATAGAATCCATCCCCTCAAATGGGCAAGTGTGTATTCTAAATTTGTATTCTAAATTACAGATGACACTAGCTTTCTTTCATTAATGTTAGTGACAGCCTAGGGTTTAAACAGTTTAACACCTGTTTCCTGCATGTGTGTATGTGTGTGTGTGTATGTGGAAAGGGGTACCGCTTGTTGTGAGGCGTGAGGTAATAACTAACATTCAAGAAATGAAATATAACATCCTGAAATACATTTTTGGTACATATATAAATCATTAGTATATATTATAGTACATTCAGGATTCTTTAAAAAAAAAAATACAGGAGGGGCGCCTGGGTGGCTCAGTCGTTAAGAGTCTGCTTTTGGCTCAGGTCATGATCCCAGGGTCCTGGGATCAAGCCCCACATGGGGCTCTCTGCTCAGCAGGAAGCCTGCTTCTCCCCTCCCACTCCACCTGCTTGTGTTCCCTCTCTCACTGCATCTCTCTATGTCAAATAAGTAAATAAAATCTTTAAAAAAAAATACATGAAGTGAATTGATGACGAGGACTGATGTTCCTTAAAAACTATATAAACACAAAGATTCACTATTAAAAGGAATAGTCCACATACATTTCAACATGGTTTAAGCATTAGAAGCATAAAAACAACAGTAGATACCAAGAAGGAAACGAAGCGAGAGAACAGTAAATATGAAAGGAATAAAAGGAATCAGTTTAGTTCAACACACATGGTAATATTAAAATGAAAAGCAGAGAGATAAAACCCAATTTACAGGCTCCAAAAAAACCTCTTAATTAAAATTTCCCCAAAACCAGCTTCCTTTCAACGATGGCATCAGCATCAACCAGATTTAAAGTCCTCGAAGCAGAAACAAGTCTTCACACTAACCCAATACTCAGTCTCTAAGTCCTATTCATTCTTCCTATGAAACACATCCTATGGG
Organism: Neogale vison; assembly: GCF_020171115.1. Classification (NCBI taxonomy): domain Eukaryota; kingdom Metazoa; phylum Chordata; class Mammalia; order Carnivora; family Mustelidae; genus Neogale; species Neogale vison. The sequence goes on from NC_058097.1 coordinate 137,269,875, forward strand.
GGCACCTGGGTGGCTCAGTGGGTTAAAGCCTCTGCCTTCCACTCAGGTCATGATCTCAGGGTCCTGAGATCAAGCCCCACATCAGGCTCTCTGCTCAGCAAGAAGCCTGCTTCCCTTCCTCTCTCTGCCTGCCTCTCTGCCTACTTGTGAGCTCTGTCTGCCAAATAAGTAAAATAAAATTTAAAAAAGAAATACATCCCATGAAACATCTCTCTTGTAAAATGCTTCTAAAGCTGCCCTCCATTCTCTCGCACTGCCCAGTATTTCCTTACTCCTGAACTATTCATGAGTTCATTCATTCACATTTGCACTTATTCAGACACTAAGCACTTACTGAAGTACTGTGCTAATTCTGAATGCAAGCCACCAGCCTAACAGGACACAGAACATATGCACTGTTTTAAGAACAGCAAAAACTTATTGGGGCCCTCCTATGTGATAGCTGCTATTCTGACACACTATTATCCCACCTATGTCCTCAAAACAGCCCCAAGAGATGAGTATAATTATTTTCTGCAAAACAAGGAAACTAAGGCTCAAAGAGGTGAGGTCATTTCCCTAAAATCACATTGCGAGTAAGTTGCATTGAGGGATTCCATGGGAAGTGGCTCTTTCTGCCCCTTAGTGAGTCTCCTGCATCAACTCCTAAACAGTCTTTCCGATTAAGTCCACCCAGTGCTACCAGATTCATCACCTCAAAGTCACCATTTTGTACTTGTAACCCCTTTGCTCAAAAAAATCTCTGGCTCCTTTAACCTGACCTCTAAGACAACTTTGAGTCAAAACAAAAACAAAAAAAAAAGCCTAGAACTGAATCCTGTCTCTCCCTTACTAGCTCTGAATCTTGAAGTCACTTAATCTCTTTAGCGTTCAGCCTTCTTACCTATTAAATGTGGATCCTAAGACAGAGTTGTGTAAGAATTAAACCAGATAAAATATGCAAAGGTCTAAGTCATGCAATTATTCAAGAGTTCTTTTTTTTTTTTTTTTCAGATTTTTATTTATTTGACAGACAGAGATCACAAGTAGGCAGAGAGGCATAAAGAGAGGGAAGCAGGCTCCTTGCTGAGCAGAGAGCCCAATGCAGGGCTCGATCCCAGGACTCTGGAATCATGACCTGAGCCGAAGGCAGAGGCTTAACCCACTGAGCAATCCAGGAGCCCTAAGTAAGAGTTCTTAAAGCTCATGATTCCTGTACACAAAACTTCTATTTCAGTCAACCAATATGCATACTGCTTCTCTTACAAAACCACTTAGTTTTCTGCCTCATTTCACATTATACTCTGTCCTCCCCATTAGGAGTAAGTATTCTACAAATGGCTCCTATAAGAATCAATGTCTGCCCCCCCCATCTTCATGGCCCAACTCAAATGCTACGTCTGCCAAAAAGCCTTGCCTATTGAACTTTATATCTAACTTAAATGTCACTGGGGTAAGAGGGAAGAAAAAAAATGCCTAATTCTTCAAGACCTACTTTGAACCAGGAAAATACATGATGTATCTTCAATGAATTCTTTCACTTAATTCTCAGAGACAGACAAAGTAACATAGACAAACAGCTAGTAATTAATGGAGCTGAGATTCAAATGCAGATGTCCTTGATCCCTTTTAAAGCCCACTTCTTCCCAAGCCACCTTTTATCTTGGCACTGGAGGTTACATATTTAATCAACAACTATCCAACACTGACAAAGGGCACAGTGTTCCTATTTGCTCTAAGTTGCCCCAGTCACACACACAAACATAACTGAAACAAAACTGTCATGAAATAACACTTATCCTTAGTACCTGCAAAGGACTCTCATTTTTTCTGTTCTCTTCTACTTCACTTAAAAGAAAACACTGGTGGGGGTGCCTGGGTGGCTCAGTCGTTAAGCATCCAACTTTCGGTCTCGTCTCAAGTTTTGGTTTCAGGGTCATGGGATCAGCCCATGCTCAGCACAGAGCCTGCTTAAGATTCTCCCTCTCCCTCCCTCTCTCTGCCCTCCTTGCTGTCTCGAGGACTCGCTCTCTTAAAAGAAAAATAGTAATAATAAATAAAAGTAATAATAAAACCTTAGTTCCCATTAATTTTTTTTTTTAAAGGTTTATTTATTTGAGAAAGAGAGCATGAGCAGGGTCGGGGGGCAGTGCAGAAAGGGAGAGATAAACTCAAGCTGACTCTGTGTTGAGAGCAGAGCCAAACATGGGGCTCTATCTCACAACCCTGAGATCATGACCTGAGCCAAAACCAAAAGTCAGACACTTAACTGACTGGACCACCCCATCCCCCACTAATTTTATTTCACAACCACTCTTTTTTTTTTTTTTTTAATTTCACAACCACTCTTGAGCAGCAAACCAAAACCTAAAATACACAGGTTATAAGGGGCACAAGGCCAAATAAGATAAAGAATTTATCCTCAAGAAGTATTCAGTGGGAGATATAACATTATCCTCAAGAAGTATTTAGTGAGAGATATCACAGTGAATCGTAGACTTTTCCTGACCCCTGGCTCCACCCTACCTGTTGTAAAAGAAAAACCTGTTCCTATTGCTCCCTTGAACTTCCCTATCATGGAACATAACCAATAAATTGTCCAGGCTATAGATATGACAAAAATCAGGCACTCAACAAATAGTTGTTAAATGAATGAATGAGACACAATAAAATTTTCAGAGGGAGAAATTAGATAGCATAAACTCTCTCCCCACCTACATCATAATCCCCTAAAAGCAGGAATAATCTTTTTTAATTATTGAATATACCAAGAGCTCAATATTGTTTGTAGATATTCTGTTTTAAAAAACACTGAGCTAAAGACTGGCCACAATTCATGCGGAAAATCAGATAAACATGGATCTTGGCCAAAGAAAATCAAGGCAGAAATGTCCAGCTCCTGTAATAGTTTTATTATTAGCTTCTATTTTAGGTCCTTCCTATTCAAAGTGTGACTCTTGATCCAACAGCATCAATATTGCTTGAGAGTTTGTTAGAAATGTAGAATCTAAGGCCCCACCCAACCTACTGAATCAGAAACACTCATTTTCACACGATCCCACGGTGCGAGGAGGTGGGGGTCTGAACACATACTAAAAAGTTTCAAAAGCATGGGTCTATATGATAAAAATTTAACTGATTTCTGCAAGCTCAGGGAAAGTTACCATCTTCTTTGCTATCTCTGTAATAAACAACCAGACTTTTCAAGAAGTACCACAGATAGGGCCATGGCACACTTTCTGACATATTAGGCTACAGATCCAAATTACTACTCAATGAAAGGTAAGAACTGACCATCCACTGACCATTCAATGAAACCCATAGCAAATATACAAAATATATGACCTCTGACTTCTTAGGGCACAACTCTATGGGCAAGAAAATGAGAGGATGAACTTGATGGTCAAAGTAATACATCTTTAATATCAAGCACAAGGTTACTGAAAAAAAAAGAAAGAAAAAGATGCTAGTGAGAACATTAAAGTACAAACTTCTTTTGGGGCACCTGGCTGGCTTAGTAGAGCATGGGACTCGAGCACAAGGTTATTGAAAAAAAAGAAAGAAAAAGATGCTGGTGAGAACATTAAAGTACAAACTTCTTTTGGGGCACCTGGCTGGCTTAGTATAGAGCATGGGACTCCAGCTTAGTTAGAGTCGTGAGATCAAACCCCACCTTGAGCACAGAGCCTACTTAAAAAAAAATTTTTTTTTTCTTTTAACAGTTCTTAGTGATACACACGTATTTACAAATATTCTTTACTCAAAACTCCAAACTTAAATTGCTTTGGTGACCTAAAGTCAGGTTTTTCAGTCACCTTCACTGACTCACTCTGGAATCATCCTTTAAATCAGCACTCAAAATCTCAACCAGAAGTCTACTCTGTGAACCTGCAAGAACACTTGCAAAACCCTCAAGTCACAATACTATCATGCCAAACTAAGACCAGATCTGAGCCCACAGGGATCTGCTGTCAAATACCCTCTTAAAAAAAAAAAAAAAAAAAAAAATGGAGAGGGGTTATAGAGGGACTTAGACAAGGAAAGACTGCAGGGCATTTCTCATCGCCTCGCTGACCTACAAACTCTTCTCCATTAAGGCAAGAGAGAGGAAAAGCACCGCAGTTCCCTCAATTCACAATGTTAAGTGTCCTAACTTAATCCTGAAGTTGGGAGCCCCGTCCCCTTCCCATCCACAGGCATTCGGATGACAGCTCAACCTCAAGTTCCCCTCCCCCTTCTCCGGCCCAATGGAGCAGGTGAGATATCCGCCCCTTTCGACCTCCACCATCCCGCCCACACTCCCCCAAAATCTCCAAAGGAGAACCGACAGAGGAGTCGCCCAGGCCGCTCGGAAGCACGACTGCACTCCCTGACCCATCCTCCACACTAAACTCGCCGAGGGAGGAGCTGATGGATCTCACCAAGTACAGGGGAGCGTAAATCTTCAGGGACTCCTCCAGGGCGCCCCTGGTGATCTGCACGAAGGAGACCCCGCAGGAAGGGTGCCAAGTGTGGCCGATCTCGTAGCAGTTATGAGGGATGGACTTGCTGAGAGCCGCCATGACGGAGAGCCGCGCGCAGGGGCAGCGAGAGGTGCGCGGAAGCTCCGAGGGAGCGGGCCCCGAGGGAGCAGAGCGAGCACCCAACCGCAGCCGGCGCGCGGGGCCCGCTGCTTAAGGTGCGAATGGAGGGGAAAGGTCACCTGAACCGGGTTACTCTGGGCCAAAGTCCTCGGATGTTGAGCCCTCAGCGTATCGCAGCCCGAGGGGGCGGGGCGCGCACCGAGGAGGCGGGGAGAGGCGGAGCGTGCGCGCGCCCGGCCCCCGGAGCCGGGGCGGCGCGGGGAGCGGAAGGGGTGAGAGCGTGGCTCGGGGACGCGCCTGTCGCCCCGCGGCACACGTCAGCCCCTAGCTGGAGCGCGAGCCCTGCAGCGGGTACGCAATGGTAGGTGACTTGGGTCCCGCTGTGCTCCAGCCTCTGTCCTCTCAAAGTCCTACCCAGTAGAACCCAGGGCAGTGGAGGAAGGGGAGGAAATGTCTTTGTTGGGGGCTGGGGGAGAAGACGGTGGCCAGAAGAGAGCCTGGACAACCGTCCCCCTCACAATTGCCAGCTCCCCTTCCCTAGGGTGCCCGGTAGCAAATGGCTAAGGCTGCCTACTGGGAGCAACCGCACTGCTCCCGGCTGCTGCGCTTTCTGAGTTCTGTGGTGTCCGAGAAGCTTGAAAAATCTATGAGCCAAGTGTATACACTTCCGGTGTGGTGAAAGGGCAGTAGATCACCCTGCCAAACCCTGGGCCCCTGAGCGGTTCTTTCTACGGTATCCCGGTATCCGTAACAAGTGCTTTTCAGCCAAAGGGAGCACACAGTAAAAGGGACAGTGGTCTTAGGACACTTGGCCATCAGTTGGCATAACAGCGGACCCGTGTGACCTATGAATCATTTCACCCCTCTAAATGTCAGCTTCCTCGCCTGTAATAACACAGTGTCTTTGGAATTCTAAATTCTATAGTTTCTTAAAGCAGCAGCTTGCTACCTTTAGAGGAATCCCGTTCTCATCTACCCTTCATTCATTCCACAAAGTCTTTCTGAGCACATCCTATCTTTCCAAGCGCTGTTCCAAACTGTTTAGATTCAGATGTGAAAAGGAGGGTCAAGGTTCTGGCCTGAGCCTTTTTCCCCTCCCACTCCCACGGAGCCTGAGCTGCTGTAGCAGCCCCTGGCATCGTGGTTTCTGGCGTTACTAATAAATGATGATGTCAGTGAAGTTGTTAATGAGAATCTTCTACACAGGAGGAGATCAACAAAAAAGAAAGAAAGCAGTTCTCTCCAGTTTAAGCAATGGCGAAAGAATTGTAGAGAAAGCAAAGCAGATCTTGGTGGATACTTGGTGATACTGTGGAGGATCCGTACACATCTTTTGTGAAGTTGTTGCTATCTCTGAATGATTGCCAATTTGCTTTGTATGATACCACATACTGAGAGTCTGAGAAAGAAGACCTGGTATTTAAATTCTGGGGTCCTGTAAGTGCACCTTTGCAAAAGGAGATGATTTACGCTAGCTCTAAACATGCCTTTAAAAAGAAATTTACAAGTATTAAACATAAGTGGCAAGTAAATGGTATGGACAATACTAAGGATCATTCCTCACTTGGAGAGAAAGTGAGAGGCAACATAATAGTCTCACTTGAAGGAAAACCCTTATAAAGTGAGAGTCAAATGCCATCTGGATGTTAGGGAACTTCCACTTCTCCAGCTCAGTCAATAGGAATAATGTTAGGTTTTGTTCTGTTTCTTCCCCTTCTCAATGGGCCCTTCTAAGCCAATGAGTGAAGGAAATATCATTCATTTAAGCAGCCTATCAGTGATTGCTATTTGGCTGTTTCATATGGTTTACTTTTACATAGAACCCAAGGACTGCCTTCCCATCATATTTTAGCCAGAACAACTAGCTATGTGCCTCCCTTGAAGCAAGCACTACAATGAACATGACTGTCAATGTGAATAACTTAGGATACCGCAAAGTGTAATTGAAGGCACTGAAAGTATTATCCACTCATTAGAGGGTAAACTTTATTCAGTATTATTTATAGCTGCACTTGACTGCAGTTCTGTGAGGCTTTAGCATTCATACACCTCACCTTCCTTGGCAAGTTTATTTTTATGACATGGGAGGACGGATATAACACCATGCATCGAAAGCACCTTTTTGTGATGAATTTAACCCCCCACTCCCAAGAGGAATGCCAATTAAGTGTGTTAACTAGGTCATCAACTTCTGGTACCCAATGTTCATTCTTCTTAAAAGAAATAGCTGTTATTACTGCCTTTTGTTTTCCATTAAGTGCACAGTACTGAGTAAGGATAGCAGTTTTGCTTACCATGTGAGTCTTACAACACTAAAGATATTTTGAATATCAGTCATGATGGCAATTTCTGTATAAAAGAACCTCAAATGGAACATTATTTTTAAGATCAAACTCCCCATCGTCACAAAAATGGCCACACTGCAATAAAAATTATAGCATATCACAAAAAAGGAGGAGCAAATTTTCTATTCTCATAAAGCTAGCAGTCTAGAGGGGAAGATGAGAAATAGGCAAGAAGACTAAACGAGATAATGGGTATGACTGGTGTAATAGTAATATAAGACAGTATAAATAAGATAAGATAGTTAAAGGAAAATCAAAGAGGAGTGCTCATTGATGAAAAGCCCAAAATAACATGGTAAAAAGATAAAAGCTTCTCTCTCTCTCTCTCTCTCTTTCTCAGGTAAACATAAGTAGTCCTAGACTAAAATGGTAGCTCCATAACCATCAGGGAGCTCAGACTCCTGACTTCTTGTTCTGCCACATTTACCTGTGCTTTCCAGCCTGACTTATAAGATGGCTGCTCCATCTTGAGTCATGACATTTGCTGGCCAGGAAGGCCAGCAAAGAGAAAGAGAGGGCACACTTCCTCTCTTTCAATAAAAACTTCCCAGAAGAGGGGCGCCTGGGTGGCTCAGTGGGTTAGGCCGCTGCCTTCGGCTCAGGTCATGATCTCAGGGTCCTGGGATCAAGTCCCGCATCGGGCTCTCTGCTCAGCAGGGAGCCTGCTTCCTCCTCTTTCTCTCTCTGCCTGCCTCTCTGCCTACTTGTGATCTCTCTCTGTCAAATAAATAAATAAAATCTTAAAAAAAAAAAAAAAAACTTCCCAGAAGACCTATGCAAATTACTTCTCCTTACATCCCATTGGCCAGAGTTTAGTCACATGGCCATACTAAGCTGCAAGAGAAGCTGGGAAATGAGGCTTTTTCTATAGGTTGGATAATGCCTAGCTAACACTTAGGGTTTTATTGCTGAACAAAATGTTAAGAGCAGATACTGGGGACAACCAGAATTGTCTGCCATTGTTCCATGTTTCTAACTACTCAAATTTCTGGGTACATTCTTCTTCACACAGATAAACATACCCTCCCCTTCCCAAGGGGGCCAACCAAAAGTTACATACAGTTACCCCATCCTATTCAAAATCCAGGACCTTTCCCAGGAACAAGTACAGCTCTCCTGATCAGATCATCTCCCAGCTTCACATACCCCATCACAGTGGTATGTGGCAGGACAGGAAACAATTAATCACATTTTTTTTTTTAATTTCCAATTCAAAATATGACAGGGTAAGAAACCCAGCATAAAACTTGTCCACAGAAATTACAGGAATAGAATGCAGGTTCATCCTACTTAATTTTAATAATCCATCCCTGAAAATCTGATGGCCAGCAGGAAAATGCTAAATGAGGGCCTAACTTTAAATGGGAAAAAATGTGTTACACATCAATCCCAAAATTCCTATCATGTATTTAGAATAAAGTAAAATACCAGATGTAAGTAATAAACTATCATTTTGGTATGTACAATCCTTAAAAAAATGGCAAACTAATTACCACTTCATATAGCTGCTAACTCTCAGTTGCTCTCAAATATAATAGTACATGTAGTTGCCTACATTATGTTTACCATGTAACACAACGAATACATATCAATAGCTAAGGAAATTTTTAAATTACAATTAAAAGCAGGACATTGGGGAGGGTAAGTGCTATGATAAGTGCTGTAAATTATGTATTCACAATTGCATGAGATTCACAAACCTGTACCCCTGAAGCAAATACTATATTATATTATATGTTAATTTAAAAAACAACTTTCAAGAGAAAATCACACACAAACATTACGTCAGAAGTACTTGAGAGGGACAGAGGGGCGGGGTACAAGTTGGATTGTTGTTTGTGTCAAGATAATAACTTGTGACATATTTTGGAGATGGGACATAAGTGTCTTTAGATAGTTTGTCTATGCTTAAAATATTTCACAATTTTAAACAATAACAAAACATGAAAGAACAAAGACAATACTTTTGTTATTTATAATTTTTTGTATATTAAAAATACCACTTTTAAAAATTCAAAAATAAATAAATAAATAAATAAAAGCAGGCAATTTATTTTAACTGTTAAGAAAGAAAGAAGAACTTAAGAAGGAAAGAACACAGTTATTACCATCACAGGTGCCAAAGATGACAGTGCTGATGGGTTGGATGGTGGAAGGCAATTTCAGGCAACTGTCAGATTCAAAGGAATGGAAACAGTATTATTCTCTATCTTTGCTGGTGCTACTGTAGACACTCTAGGACAGGAAGGCATTGATAAATTCTCAAGGAGGATCATCTGTGCTTCAGGATGAAAAAGTCATGTGTTTTGAAAGAAAGGCTGCTCCTCATGCTACCAGTATGTTTAAGGGTAACGTTACATGTGCTATCTACATGAGCCATTTATTGTTTTAGGCTCCCTAGGAGCAGTGGTTGGCTAGAAACTCTCTTGGGCCTTCACTGTTGCTTCTTTCCCATAAAAATGGTTTTAGGATTCTTCAACAAGGTGAATCAAAATGTTCCTTCAAAGTAGAAGCAGAGTGAACAAAGGACACAAATCTGGAAATTTGTGGCTAAACTCAAAGGCTTTGAAGACATTCCAGGCTAAAAATTGTTGCTTTTGCAAGATTCTGACTTTGAAGATGTCCATTAAAAAGAACGGAAGAGCTCTTATGATTTCAGGTGAAGGATTTAGCAACACTGAGTTGGTCAGCTTTACATGCAATCATTGTAGACATGCGTATCAGGCATAAACACAGTGACAAAGCATAGCCCAAACTAAGTATGACACTGGGGTACTTCTTAACTCCAACAACACTGAGATACACACTCCCTTTGTTGATACCAGGCAAGATTTTCAAAATAGCTACATACGATTCTGATTTTCTACCAATTTTGGTTACAACAGAACTTCACATTTTTCTTTACATCATCTTATTTAAAATATTATATTCCATTCTTAAGGTGTAAATATAAGTTTTTGCCATATAAACGTTGAAAGCTGTTGCATGAAGAGATCCTTACGCCCTTTCTGTCCAAGCAGGTACTGCTTCTGCCAACATAATTCTCTAAAAATTTGGAAGATTCTTATATATCAAATTATAGCCACCCCATTAAAAAAAAAAATACCCACAAATCTCTTTGAGACAACCACTTTCCATCTTCAGCTGAGAGTTGGAAAGCTGTTTGAAATTGTCCTTAAAATATTGGAAGCCCTTTTATCAAGCCTCGTCTAGGAGAAAAATCAATTATTTCTACAAGCTTTCAGCTATACCCTGGATTTAACCTTTGCCTTAAAACAATTCCTTACTTTCAGAATCATTTACCATCTGGAGATGCTCAGAATGAAAAACAGCTTTATTTTTGAACCCAAAGATCCTAGACTCTTTATATTTCCCCAAATTTCTGCTTAAAAATTGGATAGTTCTTTTTATTTCATCTCTCTCTCTGTCTTACCACACACAGTTTTTTTAAAAAAAATCAGTTAGCCCTCTCAACATTCTGCGTGGAAATGTGACCCAAATGTACCAGTTTGTTAGAGATAGTTTCTATTTCCAATAACCTAGCAGGCAACAGTGTTGCTAAACTTTCCTCTACTACATAATGGAGATCTCCCTTTTTCTCCAGTCTCTGATAAGAAGTTCTGCTCTGTCCTTCAGGCCTTCAAGAATGCCACAAATCCCTCTCAAAAAAACCTTACAAAAGACTCAGGTACACTGTCTATAAGATTCCCAGTCTCTCTATGAGTCTGATGATGTCGTCAGAACTTGTGTACTGTGGCTAAGGACTCCATCCTCTCCCATTTCGATCTCTTTCCACTCCTACTGCAAAATTTGAAAGTAAAAGACTTGTGATTTTTCCTTGATAGGAAAAACACACAATCTACACATACTAGGAGTAAATATATAAATGGAATGCCTCAAAGGCCAGCCACATTATCTAAAAAGTTAGACTGAATGCAATAATAAGACTAAAAAGAAAAGATGATGAATTGAAACCAAAAAAAGGAGAGCCACTGAGGCAATCTGGGCTGTGCCTAAGGCAGTGGAAACTATAGGTCAGGGACCGCAGGTATTCTGGACCCACTGACAAAACTACCTTTACTGTGAAATGGATTCAGAAGTGCTTTCAGAAGGATGTCATTGAACATTTGATTCTGCTAACTAATGCTCTTTTTCTACAAATAGGTGTGCCAACCAAACTTTTATTTTGGTTTGACCCATGCAAGTCAGTCTGAAGAGAGAGAAAGGGCATGATCATGGCAACACAGATACACTAGTTTATAGAAGAAGGGTTTTTTTTCCCTCCCCATAATTTAATAATTTGACATTTTGATTTATACATTCATTTATAATATTATTTTGTGTCACTTAGCCTATGAGAGACAGAGCCTTCCCTGGTGTGCTGATAAACCAGGTTTCTGACCTTGGCAGTTTGTGGATGATAAATCCTGTATTAACCAAGAAAGATTAGGATGTGCCGAGATAACAAATATGCCTCTACATCTCAGGGGATTAAAATAAGAAAGGATTGTTTTGTGCTCATACAAAGTCCAAAGCTGGCCAGCAATTCAGGGCAACTTTCCTCCAAGTAGTGATTCAAGGTTAAATGTTCCTCCATCTTTATTGGGCCTTCAATGGTTGCTTTTTTCTTCATTCCTTTCTTTCTTTTGTGTGCGTGTGCATAATTTTTAGTTGTTGTACATAATAATGTATAAAATTTAAGTGTACCACTTGACGCATTTTTACATTTGCCCTCCCTCCTGAGACAACTATCCAGAACAGCTTTTTCATCACACCAGAAGGCTTTCTGGTGCCCTCTCCCAGTTAATACACCTAGGAACAGAAGCAACAACTATTCTGGCTTCTATCACTATAGCTTCATCTTGCCTTTTCCTCAAATTTACATTAATAGAGGCAAACATATTTTTTTGGTGTCTGGGTTCCTTTCACTCAAGAGTTTGTGCATGTTGGGGCACATATTTGTAGCTCATTGATTTTTGTTGTTGTTGCTGTGTGATATCCTATTGTACAAATACAGTACAATTTTTCCATTCTAGGATATTTGGATTATGTCCAGTGACTCAATGTCCAATGATTCATGTCAAGGACTCAAAATGGCTTATATTACTTCCTCCATCCATTTCCAGAACCTGTTTACATGTTCCCATCCTAACTTCAAGGGAGGATGGGAATGGAGTCTTCCTGTGGGTCCAGAAAAAGAAGATGAAATAAGATTTGCCAAGTATCTCCCACTGTCTCTGCCACAAACGCCACCTCCCGTGTCAGGCTACCTGTGAGACAACCAGCTAATCTTAGTTGATTCTCTTTCATGCTTCTGGATTTCATGACCCTTTTTCTTCAAATATTCACTTGTGCAACTATATATATCCACATGTATAGGGATATATGGATATATCCATAACTATACACCTGTTTTAAATGAACAAATACAAGATGATCATCATCACTTACTACACTGGACTGAATATGTCCCTCCAAAATTTGTATGTTGAAATTCTAACTCCCAGTGTGATGGTTTTAGGAGGTGGGGGCTTCTGGGAGATGATTAGATCATGAGGTGGAGCCCTTCAAAAAGGGATTCATGCCCTTATACAAGACTCCAAGGAGTTCTCTTGCCCCCACTGCCCCATGAGAATGCTGCCAAGGCACCAAATATGAACCAGAAAGTGTGTCCTCACCAGACCCTGGATCAGCCAGGACCTTCATCCTGGACCTCCAAGCTTCCAGAACTTCAATAAATAAATATTTATTGTTTAAGCCATCCAGTCTTGTTATAGGAGCCCAAAAGGACCAAGACACATTTAAATGTTTAGTAAAACTCCTGCTCACTGTAAGCTTCTTGAAGGGGAGATCCACTTTGGATTCTTCTGGATTATATTCCGTGCTACATAGCATGACACCTTGAACACAGGACACATTTAATAAAATATTGAGGGAATAAATAAATGAAGACTTTGGTGGGAGAGAAATTTTAAAGCACTCTGTCCTCTTCTTAGAGGAAAAGCAAGACAAATATTGAATACTTATAATTTCTTATTTATTTCCCTATTTGTTTTGGGTTTACTTGCGTAGCTCCCTATTAAACTTTCAGTTCCCTGGAGGCAGAATCCATTCCCTATTTGTCATCATTATAGTGTCTTCTGCACCTAGCATACTCGTGTGAAAATGTAACATTTTGAGGGAAGAAATAACTGACTCCCACACAGTAAGTTTGGTTTATCACCCCAGTCTCCAGTTTCTAGAAATGAACCCTTTTTTAAATATGAGGACAATAGTAGCCTGACTTGCACAAAAATATCCATAAACTCCATAATTCTGGAATACTGACAAGTTGCCATTGTTCTATAATGTATTTTACTTGAGCCTAGACACTTGAATTCATGGGAAATAGCTACATTCTTATTGTCTTTTCACCCCTTGGGCTTCAATTATCCTTAATTCTTTCTAATAATTGATTATTATTTTTGATAGAAAATACAAAAGCAAGAGGGGAGTGAATCACTTTGTGTTCTGCCTAGCATCCATGTAGATTACATTATTTACCCCCATGTACAGCGTCTACTCCTGCCCCATCTGAGGCCAAACTTGGCCATCATGTCCTATTTGTTGACCATAATGAGACACAAACAATTGTTCATTCTGGGATTTAGCCACATCCAGAGAGTTCTTGCTGCTATTCAGGTGTATTCTTCCTTGAAGATGTACATCTTTTTCTAACTTTTCACAAGTCCTTTGAAAATCCATGCAGGACATAGGGTAGCACCATTTTATTTTTCTTCATGAAGGTTCTACTGCTTTTCTCTTAAACCATATCTTGTGAAACTCTGGTACTCTAAAAAACCCCTGCAAGTGCTTTGAAGGCAGGGACCATCTCTTTTTGTGTCAGATACGCTTGTAGCAGGTTGTTGTAATCTTTTAAAATAAATACTATTGTTAGGCTCCCTGTGACTGATATCACCCATTTGCAATATGGACATATTTTTGCTTAAAGTAATTTAGGAAATTAATATATGTCAAATGCATTAAGTTCTTCAAAACTGCCATTTCCCCCAAAATAGATGCAGTGTCTTTAGTGCCAAACCCAGTCTTTAGTACATAGGCACTCTCAAGGGGCTGCTGAATTAGTGAAATACAACTTAAAATATACCTTCACAGGGGCTCCTGGATAGTTCATTTGGTTAAGCCTTCAACTCCCAATCTCAGCTCAAGTCTCGATCTCAGGGTCGTGGGTTCAGGCCCTGTGTTGGGCATAGAGACTTCTTTTTTTGGGGGGGGGGCATAGAGACTTCTTTAAAGAAATAATAATAAAATAGGGGCCCCTGGACGGCTCAATTAAGTGTCTGCCTTCCGCTCAGGTCATGATCCCAGGATCCTGGGATCCAGCCCCCAATCAGGCTTCCTGCTCAGAGGGAAGCCTGCTTCTCCCTCTCCCACTCCCCCTGCTTGTTGTTCCCTCTCTCACTGTCCCTCTCTCTGTGTCAAATAAATAAATAAAACCTTTTTTAAAAATTATAAAAAAAGAATAAAAGATCTTTTGTATATATGTACCTAGGCAGTGAAAAACATGTATGAGAATACACAACAAGTAAAGGCATTGGGATAGAGTTCTTTCACTTTTTATTTTACATATAATATATTATTTAATTTATTCCCAAGTTATGCTTGCATTCTAACACTTCCTTCTGATTTTTCTGGTTTTTGCTAGAGTTTGTTTTAGGTCACAAGTGCTAATTGTTGTAAATCTTTTTAAGTCCAAAAAAACAGCATTATTTTACCTTCATTCCTCCTAAACTACTGGTAATCTGGCTATGAATAAAATTATAAATTCAAAGTATATTTCTCCTGAGTATCTAAAAAATATTTCTCTATTGTTTTCTTGCATAGCACTGTTAATTACATATTCAGTGTTATTTTATTTAATTTTTTTTGTAGGTAGTTCTTCTTTTTACTCTGGTAGTTTTTAGGGTTTTCTCTTTATCACTGATGTTTTACTACATGTTTCTAATTAGGTTTATTTCATTTTTTAAAATTATTCTGCTACAATTTAGTGAACTACTTTAACCTGAAGTATCAGTATCAGGTCCTCTTGTGATATAAGTGATATAAGTATCACATTTTCTCTGTTTTGGGGAATTCTCCTAGAAATCCTGCTAGACCAGAGGGTTTTTTTTTTTTTTTTAACTTGGGGTCTGTTGATAGAATTCAGGGAAGTCCATGAACTTGGATGAGAAAACAATTTCATTTTTATTTCCATTAACCTCTAACTGAAATAAAATATCTCCCATCTCTTGAATGGAGACAACAAACCACAGTAGTTGTGATATTATCACCAGTAGAAATCAGATATTTTCATATCATATAATTGTAGAAGATATGTCAAAAATCATAGTAAACTATCAAATCTTGTTATTTAATTTGCTAATGTCAATATATCACAAAATTTTAATATTTGGTATTGCATTTCAATATAATATCTTTTATAATCTTAAGTATTTTATTTTATATATTTAAAGGTAATATTCTGAGAAGGTGCTATGGTCTGAATGTTTGTCTCCTCAAATTCATTTGTTAAAATTCTAAGGCCCAGTGTGATAGTATTAGGAGATGGGGTGTTTGGAAAGAGCTTAGGCCATGCACGTGGAGCCCTCATGAGTGGGATGAGTGTCCTTATAAAAGAGACCCCAGAGAGCTCTCTTACCCCTTCCACCTGCTGTGAGGACACGGCAGGAAGTACCAGCTAAGAAATAGAAGAGGACCCTTAAGAGAACCATGTGGGCACCTTGATCTTGAATTTCCAAGGCTTCAGAGCTGTGAGAAATAGATTTCTGTTATGAGCTACCAAGGCTGTGGTATTTTGTTATAGAAGTCCAATCAAACTTAAGAGAGAAGGGAGCCACAATATTCACTATGCTGCTGAAGGGATCCATGGCACAACACATGTTTAAAACACTTGCATTAGATCAATGATAAGATCTCCCTAACACCAATGCCTTTTAGTTTCTCTTCCCATTTCAGTCTTTCCATCTCTTCATCTCTTTGGTAAAATTAGAGCTAGAAGGTCTCCAGTCAGGGCAGCACATGACCAAGAGCTGCAGCTTTGAGATGGTGGGAGCCTCAGCTCTGATTTCTCATTTGTTCACAGCTTCTCATCCAAAGAAAGTTCCTTCCTTGTTTTTGAATATTTACTAAAATCTATGGTTTATGAGTGTTACAGTTTTGGTGAGGGAGGGAGAAATGATCAGTATGTACTCCATTTGCCATCTTAAAGCTGGGATGCATGTATTCATTTACATTTAGAAAAAAGAGAAGAGGCAATGCTACATTGTTTCCCCTCTGTTATTATGATTATTTTATACAATATATAACATCATTAGAATGGGCTCTTACAAGACTATTTTACAAGTGAGAAAACTGAGGGTGGTACAGGATAATCATTGATTCAAAGTCATGTAACCAGTTAATAATAGGGCTGGGATTAGAACTCAAGTCTGCTGGCTTCTTCTGCAGAGTTTGCTCTTCTATGTTATCTTAGGACTCATCTCTTTCCTTTCCAGAAGCTAATGGTGCTGATGTTATAAACTACGGTAAAATCATCTTGTATTTGTTATCATACATGCGGTTCTCTCTGCCTAAGACACTTTCAGTCATTTAGTCAACAAATATTCTAGAACATTTGATGTGTGCCCAATGCTGGGTGCCAGGCTTACGACAGTGAACAGGACCCAGTCCTTGCCCACATGGTTTTTAGGGTCCATCCAGTAAGAAGGGGATCTGTAATATCAAACAAATACTGAATTCCCCTCTCCTTCTTTTGGTGACCCTCTACTCACCCTTTAAGAAGTTTTCTAGATTTAGTTGCTCTTTTCAATGCTTCTACAACACATAATTCACACCCGTGTTTTTAACTGAGAATAGGCTTTTTAGTTTAATATTTTAGTTAACTCTGTTTTCTGCCAACCCACTCACCTCTATCCGTTAACCGGGTGGTAACGAATTCGAGGGCAGCTTTGCTCATTCATCTTGATAGCAGCTTCAGGACCTAGCCCAGTGCCTGCCACACAACAGGCAATAAGGATTTAAATGACCGGAATTGAAATCAAGAAAAAAGAATGGAAAGTTCTCTATGACTCCTTTTCTGTATACTGTATATATGTACTATACTGTGTTTTTAAAATTAAAAAATGGCATCCCCCACTGACATTTTGAAATTCATGATTGGCAAAATCCATTTTTATTGTTTGGGCGAGCGGCCAATAGAAATAGAAATAGAAATAGGTGTGAGCACTTTCCAGCTGTTGATAATTATAGAATCCCAAAGTCCATTCAGGAAAGTATGGAGAAAATCCATACTTTTGCTTCAATTTATCTGAGCTGACAGTCTCCACCACCTAAACCAATTAAAATCCACACCTCCAAACTCATTTAATTCTGCATGACCTATGACTACAGAAATTGACTCCCTAAAGAATCTCAATTTCACAATTTGGCTAACTGTAATTCTTTTACCTTTATAAAATTCTTTTTGAATGACTGTTGACAAGCCAGGTACCTAAGGTTGAAGGAAAAGAAATCAAAATTCATTCCATATTTATGTGGCAGGGGAAGGGCTGTATAGCCTGGTTAGAGGAAGCAGTTTCTCTTCTATCCTCACCTCAGAGCTTGGACTCCCCAGTGAGTGAGACCCTTGGAAAGAAAAGAGACCTCCAGAAACAGACAACCACATAGCACTTTTAACTAGAAACTAGAACCCCCAAAAAAATGAACCTAAGATTTTTGAAGGCTGGGGTAGGCCGAGTGGTTTGAACACTGTGATTTCAGATCTTCAGGTAGTTTTTCAAGAAGGCAAAATTTTCATCCATTTCGAGGCAGATTCGTCCTTGGTTTGAGGAGAATTATCTAAATGGACAGGGTTAGATATACTAACATTGAACCAGAACTTTTTCTGGTATGGAAGTTTGACAGTTGTGACTCCAGAGATCTAAACTTTTCTGCATAATAATATTCCAAGTTGCCTTTATTATTGGCAGAGCTGCATCTCTGTAGTTTACGACTCCTTTGGAGAAATATTTCCTTTCAGGTGTGGGTGTAGACACCTCCAGTCTATGTTTAGTTTAGTTGAGGTGCTACTACTTCCTTTTAAAAAGCTTCTCACGGAAGACTGGGGTAAAGATATAAGGGACTACCGGGAAGCTACAGTTCTGGGGTTTTTTTTAACCTCATGTGGAAAAAATGTCATAAAAAGAAATAGGGAGGCAGTGCCTGGGAAGCGAAGTCTGTTAAGCATTGGGCTCTTGGTTTCAGCTCCAGTCATGATCTCATGGTCATGCTCAGCGTGAAGACTGCTTGAGATTCTCTGTCTCCTTCTCCCTCTTCCTCTGCTCCTCTCCCCATTTGCTCTCTTTCTCTCTCTCTCATAAAGTCTTAAAAAAGAAAAAGAAAAGAGAGAAACAGAACTCGCTGAGGCTAAGTACAAAAAGATTGGCTTGCTAGTATCTCACATGTGGTAATGCTCACACACAGACTTGGGCAATGTAGTCCACTGGATTTTTTGCTTTTATGTGATGATCTCATAGAGACCATAGGAATGAACCTGATTCCATGGTGAGCAGGGCTGGGGTTTCCTCAGAGGATGTGGACAGGGAGGGGGCCTGAGACCACAGACACCAGGGGAAGAAATGTGCTCTCCTCCTGAGCTTCTGGAGATGGGGGCCTGGACTTGCAGGAGGGCCAAATCACTGGAGGTCACCCCCAAAGGGAAAAGATAGCCTAAGCCCGGGAACTTGGCCAGAAGGCGTGTCCACAGCTTACAACTTATGTGTTGGCTTGTGGACACAAAGCACTCAGAAATCACAGCCATCTTTATCAGTCTTATAATGCCTTCCTCTTATCCTCGATCATTCTGTAAAATTTTACTAAATGTTACAGTCTAGTCCCTGCAATGATGTGGGAAATTAAAGGGTCTGTGTCTACCTTTGGGAACGTTTAGTGAAGGGAAGAAGAGCCTTCTCTTGAGGCCAGCATAGCCGTGGTGGAGTTGTAGGAGGGGAGAGGTCATGGGGAGGTGGGGATGGGGATCGGTGCTGAGCACTCTAGAACCACAGAGGCGGCCGAGACAGTACGGATTTGTGGAATGCAGGAGCAGCTGGGAAGAGCAAAGGTCTACTTGTGAAGGAGTCTCATAAAAGATGAAACTTCCTGTCATCAGATAAGATGAAAGACGGAGCCACGGTTATTTGGACATTACGAGGTAAACCTGACCTCATTGTTAATCATAGTCTGGTGAGGTCTGGGAGACTGGGTACACACGTCTGGAATGCACTATAAAACGTAGTCCTTGTATCTTAGTAACCTGTTTAACGTAAGTTTGCACAATACAAAAGCAGGCCTGACATGGGTTCCCAGGCGAACCTGCGGAAGTCACACTGATCGCATTGTTTTATCCACTCGTTCCTACGTGATGACGTACGTGATGATGTACGTGATGACGTACCGGATGCCAGCCCAGGCCAAGCAGTGTGATAGAAACCAAAGCAGATCCACTGAAATGCTGCTGGTAGAAACTGCTGCTTCATGTTCAAGGTAGAATTATGATCGCACATTCAATTCTTCTAATGGATGAGACAATGACTCGAGCCCCCTTGTGCTAGATTCGCATGGAAACCGGTGTCGCTTTCTTAGGGTCCCTTTCCCCTCTTCTGGATCTTGTAAGAACCCCGGAAGCTATACACTGACCGTTTAGGCGGTGCATTTGATTTCCCCTTCAGGCTAACATATGCTCTGATTTCCAAACATCCACACTACTCCTTGAGGCCTCAAGGTCAAGCAATCAGGAATTAGTCCCCCGACTGGCGGCCTGGCTCTGCCACTGCTGGTCCAGTGGGCTGCACAGCCCAGCGCGCTACCTCCAACCAACACTGCATTCTCTCCGGGCCACGATCAACAGGGAATGACCTTTGCCGGATCTCCTGATCTGCAGGCTTGAGCGCTCAGTGCTCTCCATCCCGCGCCACCATTCCCCTCCAGCCCCACCCGCGGTAATAGGATGGTCCACTCACATCGGCTGTGAAACCCCTGCCATGCCTTTCTCCGCGGCCTGCCAGAGGCCAGCTCCCTTTCCTTTCCAACTGCGCTCTGTGCATCCTCTGCCGGACAACAGGCCCTTTCAAGCCCTCAGCTAGAGCGACTACCTAGGAGGTCTTCGAGGGGGCCCCCGGTCCTCCGCTGGTGGCTTTGTTGACCCCTAGACATCAAAGGTCCTTCCTTAGCAATAGGATTTAGAAAGCTTTATCTGACCACCTTCCTTGATGCACAAATACCATTCACAACTTTGATCCTAAATGACACACCGTGCATGCCTTGGAGAGAAGGTTCAGGGATGAATTTTAGTATTTCACAAACTTCTCTAAACCTAAGAGCTGCTTTTCATAAATAAAGACATCCAGGCTTTACTTCTGGAGATTCTATCCGATGGGCTTCAGGTTGGACCTAGGAATCTGTATTTTTCCCAACATTCTCATATGACAAAAAAGTTCAGGTGTGGAGGGAAATTCCAAGTGAGTAGGTATCCTCACAGACAGTTTAACCCAGTAGTTTCTAATACTGAACCCGAGATCACCTTTTGAGCCAACAGAGCTACTGTGGACTTACCTGGGATTTTTTTTTTTTAATTTGAAAATAATCTCAAATTTACAGAAAACTTGTAAGAAGACTACAAATAATTTTTTTTAAAGATTTTATTTATTTATTTGACAGATCACAAGTAGGCAGAGAGGCAGGCAGAGTGAGAGCATTAAGCAGGCTCTCCTACTGAGCATAGAGCCCAATTCGGGGCTGGATCCCAGGACCCGGAGATCATGACCTGAGCTGAAGGCAGAAGCTTTAACCCACAGAGTCACCCAGGCGCCAATAATTTCTTTTTCTGAACCACTCAAGTTAGTTGTTAACATGGTGCCCTAGCAAATACTTAAGTATTTCCTACAAACAACGACATTCTCTCACATAACCAAAGAAAACGCATTAAAATGAGGAAAGTGAACATCAATAGGTTGCTATCTTCTACTCCTCAGACCCCATTCACATTTTGTGAATTGTTTCCCAAAAATCCTTTCAAGTAAAAAAAGAGTATAGAATCCTGTGCTGTGTTTATGACGTCTTTTTATTTCCTTATTCTGAAAATTCACACCTTTCCTTGATTTCTGTGACCTTGATATTTAAAGATTCTGGGTCATTTATTTTGTAGAATCACTCTCAGTTTGGTTGTCTGAAGCTTTCTCATGGCTCGATACTGGCTACACCTCAGAAAGGAACGTCAAAGAAGCAATGCCACATTCTCTCACTGTGTCCTATCAGGTGGCCCTCAATTTTGATTTGCCCTATTACAGTGATGACTATTTTGATCACTTGATTAAAATGATATCTGTCAAACCATAAGAGACTCTTAATCTCACAAAACAAACTGAGGGTTGCCATGGGGGGGTAGAGGGTGGTGGGGTTATGGACATTGGGGAGGGTACATGCTATGGAGAGTGCTGTGAAGTGTGTAAACCTGGCGAGTCACAGACCTGTACCCCTGGGGCTAATAATACATTACATGTTAATAAAAAATAAAAAATTTTATAAAATGGTATCTGTTAGTTTTGTCCACCATGAAGTCATTCTTTTTCTTCTCTGTAATATGTTTTTATGGGAGAGAAATTTAAGATTATGTAAATATCCAGTTCCTTATCAAACTTTACATTTTTTCATTTCTTTCTCTCAATATGTATTGATAGAGTCCTATTTTATCCAACGAGTTATGACCCACTACTATCATTACTTATTTTGATGTTCAGACTGTCCCAGGTATGGCCAGTGGGAGCTCCCTCAAGCCAGATCCTGTGTTCTTTACAAATGTCCGCATATTCTCTGAGCACTCCTTTTTGGGTTTTTTGGGCACAAGATGTCCAGATTCATTTTTTACTTTCACTGCCCCAGCATGGAAGTCTCCCAATCCTGCAAAGAACTCTGGTTCCTTACAGAAAGCATGACGTTCAGTACACTCTTTGCAACTGGGGTGGGGCTGCTCCCAAGCCCTTCAAGTGAACAGAACTAAGATGTGTGTGCGTGCGTGTGTGTTTATTATTAAAGTATTTTATACTCACATTGTGTTATCTATGTATAAATGTACACATATACACACACATTAATGTACATATATACACACATATATATTTATACATATTTGCACATACGTACCATTTATTTACATCTATATTGATTTCTGTATCTATTTCCATCTTGAAAACCACAAAAGCCTCCCATGACAATCTGACACCGTGGAGTCATTCTAGTTTTCTCCTGTTCCATATTTGTAACTGTCTGATGCTAAGAGACTTTTCATCAATAAATGTACTTATTTATTAATTTTTTCTTACCCCAGTCCCCAACACCTATATAGTTCCCTCCTTATGCCTCTAGGGCTCTGACACTTCATCCAAGCAGGAAGACGTTGCATATACACACCACCCTTCATCTTGCTTGGACACCCCACCGGAATGCATCAGGCTCTGATGCTCCTTCCCAGGCCACCACGGCATCATGCTCTGTGTGACTGCCCTTCCCACTCTGCTGCAGCTCTGACATCCATACCACACCACCCTCCTACCCAGGGACACTACTCACCCAGCTTAGGTTTTATTATTTCACCCTGGGTCTCCATCCCCCCCCCCCGCCCACCACCACTATGGATACCCACATTGTCCAGTTAATAGCACTGGACTGGATTGTTCAGGAAGGAAAACAATGGGAAGAGGAAGCAGAAGAGGTAGAGGAAGAATCATCTGGGAGATCCTGCATTGAAAATAGCTATAGTGGAACATCAGTATCTGTGTTCTTAAATGCTCCCTCAGGAGATTCTGATAATGCCCACGTTTGGGGTCCACTGGATTTACAACTCTTACACTGGGAGAGGCTGAGGAAACCAATCCTATTAACTAAATATTTACTAAGTGCTGTTCATCGTATTAACCCTTGAGACAGATAAGTAGAAAATAAGCTACCATCCCTGCCCTGGGGAGCCGACAATCCAGAAGAGGGGAAACACTGAACTAGCATAGATGGAGTCAACTTGTGGAAATGGGGATATGTTTAAATGCTATGGGGGCAAAGAAGAAATTAGGAACTCTGGGGAGTTGGGGAAAACTGGGTTTTAGAGGATAAACAGAAGTTTACCAGGAGAAGGGGAGGAGGGAATGTGTAGCAGAAGGAAGTGCTTATTTAAGGTAAGAACAGGTAAAATCTGGGATTGTTATTAACACAAGAACCTGCCATGAACATTATCCTTTGAGTTGGGATGTGAGTTAGTTGTTCAGATCAGTCAACAGCATTTTGCCTGTTGGGTCATCAAAGCAGCCAGTCAGTCTTTGAGGGCAGTACCAAGAAACATGGTCAGAGTCCTACATGAGTCAATCTGTTAGAAAAATCAATAATGCCAATATTGAAAAATTTAAATATTCCAAGGACCATACCATACCAAATTAAAGTCCCCGCCTGCATCTCCATCTCTCAGAAATATTCCATCTCCCACACTTAACCATAGCAATAATTTAGTATCTTTTCCTCATGATTTTTTCTATGCATACACTACCAATTATGTGTGGGTACATCTACATTTTTCCCCAAAATAGAACTTAGGATATTTGCCACTTAAACTTGCTACTTTTTGTAAAGGAGTTTTATTTATTTATTTGACAGACAGAGATCACAAGTAGGCAGAGAGGCAGGCAGAGAAAGAGGAGGAAGCGGGCTCCCAGCTGAGCAGAGAGACTGATGCGGGACTAGATCCCAGGACCCTGAGACCATGACCTGAGCCAAAGTCAGAGGCTTAACCCACTGAGCCACTAAGGCACCCCTAAACTTGCTATTTTTAACATAACATTTCTTGGATAGTCTTCCATATTAGTACATAGAATTTTACCTAGTTATTTTTAAAAATATATTTTTCTGGGTGCCTGGGTGGCTCAGTGGGTTAAGCCTCTGCCTTTGGCTCAGGTCATGATCTCAGGGTCCTGGGATCGAGCCCCGCATCGGGCTCTCTGCTCAGCAGGGAGTCTGCTTCCCCCCCCCCTCTCTCTACCTGCTGCTCCGCCTACTTGTGATTTCTATTCAATACATAAATAAAATCTTAAAAAAAATAAAAATAAATTTTTCCTTTACTGTAATCATTTTTCTTTATGTTTATTTACACACTACATGGATAAAATGTCAATGTAAAAATGGGATAGATGGGCACCAGTGGTGTGCTCTTACCATCTATTCACACTTCCTTTCTCAGAGGTAACCGTTGTTGTCTCTTGGCATATGGCCTACTTGCTCTTTATTCATTTACACACACACACACTCACCCATGTGTGTTGGGTGGGTGGGTTTTCTTTCTCATAAATGGGATATGTGTCAGGAATTGCCAAATTTCAAAGGCTGAAAAAACACACAAGAAGGACTGCAATCTGACCATCATTCCACGCCCTTTTTTTTTCCTCAAAGCCCTCCAATCTCACTTGTATTCTAGCCACTGCAAACATATCATTGGCAATGGGAGCCAAGCCACATTAAAGAAGAAGGTGCATCAATCAATCAATCAATCGGTAAGCTCTCCATGGGACAGCGGGCTGCCCCTGCCCTGCCCCACTCTCCTCTTGTGGCTTTCGCATTACAAAAGTGAGCTGAGCACAAACAGGTGGAAGAGAGAGGAGAGTAAAGGCTGCTTGGGATCTGAAGTGTCTGGGGCTTTAGGTTTTCGTATAGCTCTCACTGGGACTCTAGACCGCTTTGCCTCTCGTCGCCAGAGGGATGGAGTTTGAAACATGTACGATCCTGGAAAACGTACAACTGAGCAAGGTCTAATTATCACTGATTGGAAGAGAAACGTGCAATAAGAGCCAACTGGGATTGAACTCAAAGGCGTTTTGAAAGTTTGCTTCAGTGAGTTAGAATTGCAGCCTTTTGCCCCATATTTCTCCACAAAGATTCTATAGGCATTTTTTAAGCCCCAGAGCCCTTCACTAATGTTATTTGAGGCAATTTTATGTATCTCTAATTGTAGATTGTTTGCGAACTCTTGAGCAAGAAACGATCTCTAAATCCCCTTGTGTCTACTGATATTTCAAGGTAAGAGAATGCTCTGGAATCTTTCCCATTTTCCAAATGTAATATTTTCCAAAATAAATGTTGGAGTAACTGCAGGGTTGATACCATGTGAATATTTTAATTCACACAATAATATTCTAGAGTTTATGGAAGCTTGGCCTCTTTCCAGGAGGTCTGAAAGTCCAAAAGTTGGCTGTTTCTTCTCAGTGGGAGAAAAGGTGGAGGATGGGAATCAGGATTGGTAAATTGGAGAGGAGGTCACAGGCTGAATGGCGTTAAGTAGGGGAAAGTGCAGTGCAATCTTCCGTGGGAGGAAAGCCAGTTGCACAAAGGGGAAGGACTGGTTACCATTAAAGGCTTCAAAATTAGGGCCTTGGAGAAGAATTGAATGGGAAAGTTAACAACCCCTTGTTTCTCTTCCTCTTTTAGACGATGGAGTTGTAATAAGATCCAGGTGCAGCACTGGGATATCGGAGATCCCCATCCTAGTATGGTTAGAAACCCCCCAAACTTTCGATGTTTGCGATTCAAATGGCTCCTCTTCCAAGGAGCCTACCCTGATGGCCACATTGTAGTCATCAGATGACATCACACTGTCAAGACGACCTGTTTCCTCATCCTTTCCCCCAAAGCCTGTGAGTTTCTTGAGAGCAGGATGTGAAAGGCACAAATAATTATGTGCTGAATGTTGACTGAATGAGCCTCTCTGGCTGGAAATAATCCCTCCTACTCTGGGCTCTCTTGGTACTTTACACTTACCTCACTGATGTAATTTTTTTTTTTCACATTCTACCTTGTACTCTCATTTCTGTAGAATTTAGCTCCATTATCAGAGTCAGAATTTTTCTACAAGGAAAATGAGATAATGCATGTAAAGCATTTGTGCCACATCTGCTGAGTAAATGATAGCTATTATTACTTGTGTAATGAGATGGCTGGAGGAGCAGAAAATACATCTTATTTTTTAAAAATAAGCTTCAGAAAATCACTTTGAAATAGATCTTTGTTTTGTTTTGCAAGAGTCACTTTATTTGCCTTTCTCAATTATAAGAGACCTTTCGCAACTACAAGAGACCTACTGGCTGGGAAGAAGGCAGTAGTCTTAGTCTAGAAATATCCATTCTTTCTTAGTATAGACATATCCATTCTTTCTCATTCCTCTTGAATAGAAAGCTGGGGAAAGTTGACGTTGAGTTGCACACCACCAGAGAGTTCCATTCATACTGTCATCTGCTATGATGGACGTAAATATTCCTTGGAATAGGCTCCAAGGGGTACCCTTCCTTCTGAATATAATACAAATGGCGTCCCTGGAATTGTACAAGGAGGCAGCCCTAGGAAGAAAAGAGGAAAGGGTCTCTGGCTCTTTTTCTTTGAGGTTCAAGGCTATTGCACCAGAAATGGATCAGGTAGTGCTCACTGAGATCTATTGGCAGGAAAGAAGATGAAGGGCCCCAGAGAGTGTTTGCCATAAGAAAGGACTGCCTTCAGACAGCTGGGCCCAACAGAAGTTTCTGAGTGATGATGTCCTTGAGATACAGGGACAGAACATGCTGAATGTGTACTAAGTGAGCCGTGGAGCTGGACCTTGAGGCCAAACCTTGGTGCCTCATGCAGCCAGGGCAAGATGTGGACCAGTAATAGCACTGCCTCAGCAGTGGACTATAAAGGAGCAACAAGGACCCAATATGGCAGAAAGAGAACTAAGAGACCTTTGGTTTGATCAGTTCCCCAGTTTCCTTTCAACTTATTGGTTGGAAGTGGTGATGACCCTTTGGATTGAGGAAATGTTTTGAATTCGGGAATAATTCAGGGGCACGTGACATTGGACTTTCTGCTAATGAAGACATAGGAGGTAGAGCAATTAACTGAAGAAATTAACAAGATGTGATTATATTTGGATTTTCAGATGGTAAAATATCTTCCTTTTCATCCTCATCAGTTAGCTTTATACACTCGAAGCATCTATTATGTGGGGGGCACATAATAGTAATGCGTGAGACCAAGGGACCTCAGAAAAGTCCATTTTCCCCATAAAATTGAGAGTTCAGATCTTCTAGATTGAAACTGGAGTAAACGCAGAGTTTCAGTGTGAAACAGACTCCCAGGCCAACTGGACAATAGACCTGAATCCCTACAGGACACTGTAGTCAAAACACCTTTCTGGACTGCCTCCAGCAGAGGTGAATCTGGAATTCTCCCTCTCTCTGTATTTCACCTGTTGCCTTTTCTCAAGGGTCCAAGAAGTTGCAGTTGGTGTCTCACTTGCACTTCAGGTGAATTCACTCCTCTGTGTAGCACATGCTCAGCACATACTAATTAATGATTGGCCAGGTAGCTGGTCCTGAGTCAACTGATTCCAGACATGAGATCACCGTGACAATTCAAGGAAGGCAGTTCCTTGTGATTTTGTTTCTGTGCCTGATTTTTACGATCAAAAACCTAAATCTATCACTTCAGAAGAAATATTTCACTTCTAATTTTATAATCAGATAAACAAAAATATCTCCTGGCTTCACCTTCTCTTCTGGCCCCAGGATGGTAGTCAAGATCCTAGGCTTTGGGTCAGTTCATGCTAGGTTTGAATCTTGTTTTTGCAACCTATTAGCTGGGTGATCTTCAGCAACTCAACTTCTAAAGTATGTTTCTGGTGCATAAAAGAGGATTATAATTATACACAGTTCATACGATGAAATGAGACATTTTATGTCAAACACTGTGCCTGACACAAAATGGGTGCTGAATAAATGTCACTATTTATTAGTATTTCCTTTATCACCAAATTCCTCTCTGCTTCCTTCTTCTCCTTTATTCATGTTCACACATGAATCCACTGTAATCCGCTGCCCGTGCTCCAGACACCCTGGACATTGTGTTAAAGATCTTCAATAGTCTTCTCACTGCCAAGTCAATGAGTACTTCTCACTGTTACTTCTGCTTTCTCTGGAGGATTTGACATCCCCAGATACTCTCTTTTTGGGATTTTCTCCCCCCGTGGTTTCCATGGCAATCCATTTTCTCGATTGTTTTGATGCATCTCAACACCTCCCAACCTTCTTAGCTGGTTTCTTCCTCTGCTGATCAGCCCTTACCTGTTTCCATTCACAGATTTAACCCTTTACCTGTTTCCTTTTCACCTCGCACACTCCTCCCTTGACTTCAACTGTGATCAGTAACCTAATTACCCTTACTTACCTTTATATTCACACTTCTATCTGAATCTCCTGCATTTTTGATGCCTTATGTGATGCCTGAATTTTTCTTGGGAACCTCAACCCAGTGTACATAAAGTAGAATGTGTCCTCTACCACCCAAACAAGCTCCTTTTCCTGTAGTTCTTTTCCCGTTAGTGGTATTACGACTCCCCAGTCATTCAAGCAAGCTGACTTCATCTGTGACTTCTCTTCTCTCACCCCCCACAACCCCAGTATCCAATCATTCTAGTCATTCTACTCCTAGACAGCTATCAAATCTATCCTTTCTTCTCTGTCTTCACTGCCACAACTTTGACTCAGGCCATCATTATCTCTTGCCCAAATAGTGCAGTAGCATTCTAAATTTCAGCTGCCATTTTGTGTTTCTAAAATACAAATATGACCACATCACTTACCTGCTAAAATCCTTTACAGACTTCACCCTCAAAACTGGACAGCCCAGAGTCAGGCTGCTAAACAAAAACAATAGGAGTAATTTCAAGGTCATTTCAAGAGTAATTTCAAGAGCAGTTTCAAGGTCATCTCAATGGCAAGCTGTACTCACTTCTAATATGTTTTCTTAAGTAGAAAAGAAAGAAATGGAGCTAGAACCAGCACCTTGGAATTCATGGCAGCCTGGGACTGCCCACGGGAACTGGTCATGTGAATACCATTCACCACGTGTGTTGGGAAATAAAAGTTGAGAACTGCTGGACTGTGTTTCAATGATGACCAACTTCCAAGATTTCTTCCTCTGCTTTGCTAGTCCATATGTTTGCTGAGTTCAGCGCTAGGGATGACAGGGGCCTGCCAGTGACTCATGATAAATAAATTGCACACGAGACTAAAAACAGACACCAAATGACGATTTAATAATCTTCAGTGAGCAATGAAACTGTCAAATAGATTAAAATATCAGCATTATATTGAGGGATGCTTCTGCTCCTTATTATTAAGCTGCACAGGAAGCCTAATTATAATAATAATGATTGCTTTGTGAGCCTGGCTAAGAAATTCTGTTACATCTTTCTCATCATGAGACTGCTGGTGGGACTGGAAATTCAGAATCTCCTGTATTTAGTTCCACTGTAGGAAGAACCTTGTCATTAGACCAGGAAATAATTCAAAGTTTATCTTCAGCAAGGGATCTTCACCCCCCCCCGGGGCAATACTGAGATGGGAAACACTTATATTTGCTGCTCAGACTCTTAGTCTGTGCTTTGCAACTGAACAATCTCTCTCAGCGTTGTAACATTTTTCTGTAAGTCAAGTTACAATCAAGTTTGGGAACTTTCTTATCTGTAGGTGATTCTTCATTTCTGCTCTTATTGTCTTTAGGGTTTCAGTACCACGTGGGTGGTTTATTTCACAGGTTTCCAACTATCTTGAACTTACTCTAGACCTTAAGTCCCAACAACAACCAGTACTGACAACCAGAATGGAGGAATGAATCCTTTGTGGAGATGACCGAGGGTGTCACAGAAGTGACAAATGAGTTGTTCATAAAGGATAGGTAGGGGTTTTCCAAGCAGAGTGACCTGCATTTACAAGACAAAGAGGCTAACAAAAGCATGCTATCTTCTGGGAGTGCTTAGAAATTTGGTATGGGTGTTTTGATAGAGTAGGCAGTGGTAAGAGAGGGGACAGGTCACATAGGTCAGAGTCAGATTGGAGAGTCTCGTGTGTCATGATAGGTCATGGGTATTCGACATGGCCATTATGGACTCCAGTGAAAAGTCTAATGCCCACCCCTTCCCCAATAAGAAAAAAGCATTTCTTTCCATTCTCTTTTACACAATAAGCAGGGTAAGTGAGCATGTTCATGGGGGGAAGGTTTTTGTTCTTCTACAGCAGAAGCAAGCTTACCACAGAATGACCCCTGGGCATATGACCTGGCCATAGGTGGCACTCAACAAATGCTCGTTGAATGAATTATTGGATGAGTGAGTGGATGAATGGAGGGCTGAATGGTGGAGAAATGGCAGATGCCTTTATAAGGAATATAAGTAGTTTCCAAAGCTGCAGAGTTGCTAGTGGGAACTTCAGTAAATATATGGAATGGGGGTGGAAGTGGCAGCTGCATCTAGTCCCTCGTTACCTCAGTGCTGCCTTGACTGTTTCCTCTGGGCTCTTGGCCCACAATGCTCAGCAGTGCCTGCCCCACCAT
This sequence comes from Neogale vison, assembly GCF_020171115.1. Taxonomy (NCBI): domain Eukaryota; kingdom Metazoa; phylum Chordata; class Mammalia; order Carnivora; family Mustelidae; genus Neogale; species Neogale vison. The sequence continues at coordinate 137,300,266 of NC_058097.1, forward strand.
GCCTCAGAGAGCCCACATTCCCACTGCCCTGAACTGACCACACTACCTGATCTCATCTCACTTTGACCTCTGATTCCCAAACTTGCTCCTTTCCTAAAAAAAAAAAAAAAGGCTTCTATCCTTTCTCTCTTGGCCAGGAATGCTCCTTTATTACAAAAATCTATGTTACGAATCCTAAGCTGTGTACTACTGCAAGGTCATGGCCATTTTGGTAGAGAATTGCTGCTAAACATTCACAATAATAAACAAAAAGTGTCCTACTTCTTTACCCCTTTTTTATTTGAGAGGATGTCAGTCCCTTTGTGCAAAAGGAATCAAGCCCCAGAGAAAAACCAGTTATTATTTTTTAAACAAAGGACAGAAAGTAAACAATTCATTTTATTGAGCACTGATAGAGCAAGGCACTTTGCATCTTCCAAGCTATTTTGCTGGAGTGTGTGGTGAGTATGCCAGGTATATGTTTACACTAAATTCCAGTTCAACATGGATTCAAACAAAAAGAAAGATCAAATATTTGGAAAGTCTTCTGCAGATTACTTTTGAGGTTAGTAGACAAAGGTGACATCAGCAAGCTTATAGAAAGGGAAGTCTTTCTGAAGCAACTTTAGGGAATGGTGCAGAATCAGTCCACATTCAATTCTATGAAACACCTCAGGCATTTACTGAATACCTGCTGAATACAGGATGTCATCCTAGGCACTGGTGGGGTGGAGTACAAAGAGACATACGGGCAGGATTAAGGCACTCTATCGTTAACATTGTATTAGAGGTGAAACTAAGAAAGGCAGGCAGTGATAAGCTATGCATTAGCTCTTTCTTGGCATCAAGTGAGAGAAAAATCCCATTCAAATGGATTTAAACAAACAAAAATTATTATTCATGCAATGAAAAGGCAAGAGGTCTTGGGCTTAAATGAGGTTTGATCAAAGTACTCACTGAGACCCCCAATCTCTCCACCTTCTTGATCTGTTCTCCCAAGTGTAGGCTTCACTTGCAGAGTTTGTGTGAAGGAAAGATGACTTCCCACAGCTCCAAGTCTATGTTCACCAAATTTAAGTTTAATAGGAAATAGGACTTCTCTTCCAAAACAGAGTGATATAAGTCTTGGATGTGAGTTGCAGTGGCTTGGATTGGTCTGTAAGTTTTTCCCTAATCTTTTCATGGTGGCCACAGGGATGTCATGTTCTAGTTGATGACGACTATGTGACTTGCCCAGCCCTGGAAACAAGGATGGAGTCAGCACCTGCCAAAGCAAGTGGACCAAGGTTGAGAGAATGGATGAATCCTCTGAGGGGGAAAAAAAAATCAAGAGTTCTATTACCAGAAAAAGGAGAAATTATTAAAAAGAAAATACAACAGAGGAATAAGCATTGTATGATGGGAGGTTGGGGTAGAGATATATTCTGACTTTAAGGGTCTATAGAATAGGACCAAGAAGTGAAACAGAGTTCAAATTCCTTCCTATTCTGAGAATCCATGATTACGGAGATTGCCCTAAGACACAAACAGCTTATAAATAGCTGACAAAATAGATGACAGTGTGATCTAGTACCTAAGTTCTTTCTGACTCTGATGTCAGACAAGTTGGGGAGTGAGACCCAGACCTGCTCCTCGCAGGAGGTTGGATCATAAAGCCTGTTTACATGTGTAATACAGGGTAATAAGAGTCCCTACCTCATAAGGCTTTACAAGGATTAAATACGATGTTTATTACAACATAAACATGTTGAGACTAGGTCCCCAAATCTTGAGAGAGTATATCATTACTTCATCTTCCATTTCTTTTTCATTCCACTGAAGTTAGGTTTCCTCCTCACCATACCAATTAAACATCTCTTAGTAAGGCTATGGATGATCTCTTAATGGCTAAAGCCAGTGGATAATTCTCAGCCTTTATTTGATTTGCCTTCTGTATAAGATTAACCATCTTGCTCAGTACTCCCTCCTTCTCGAAAGTCTTTCATCAATTTTCTTCCATTATTTCTCTCTCTTTTTTAAAAGATTTTATTTATTTATTTGAAAGAGAGAGTGCACACCAGCAGGGGCAGAGACAGAAAGAGAGGGAAAAACAGTCCACTGAGCAGGGAGCCCGATGAGGGGCTCGATCCCAGGACCTTGGGATCATGACCTGAGCCTAAGGCAGACGCTTAACCAACTGAGCCACCCAGGGGCCCCATTATTTTTCTTCATAAATTTTCTTTCCATTGCTATCATCTTTCCTCAGTTATATCCTCTGCCCATACCTTAGATTTTGGGTTTTCTTTGTTCTTGTAGTAGGTAGAGATTATAACCATGACTAACGAGTGTCTTCTGAATATGGTCAAGTATATCATCTGACTGAAGCTTATTGAGCTATAATACACAAATTCACTCAGTTCAGCAGTACAGGAGCATCTGAATTCCTTTTACCAGTGCAACATAATTTTGAAATCTTATTTTGTTTTTATTTATTTTTCCTGCTAAGATTTCAATAGTGCAATAAGAACTTTTAAAGCAGAATCTATTTTAGATATTTAGGGTCAATGCCTTCTTAGCTCAAAAAAAAAATTACAAATCAACTCAGCAGTAATTTTTCATTCTATTTTCACTTAGCTAAAAATGACAATCCAAAGCATTTCAACTATCCACTCTGTTTGTGATGTGATGTGTGTGTTCAGCCTTTCTATGTTAGGGGAAATTCCCATATTTTAGTTGCAAATTTTCCAATGTAGTCATCCATCTCCTTTGCAATGAGGCTGCAGACACACAATCTTAATACATCAATCAGTTCAAACCATATCAGACTTCACAAGAAACGTGGTATCCTTAATTATTACTCTCCAGTTTCCCCATCTACTCAAGTGCTAAGCAACTATGAATCTGCCTTCTATCGCTATAGACGTCTCATATAAATGGAATCACAAAATTTGTGAACTTATTTCACTGAGCATGTTTTCAAGCTTTATTTGTGTTGTAGCCTGTATGATATTGATTCCTTTGTATAACCAAAGAATATTCCATTGTATAAATGTACCGTATTTTGTTTATCCATCTGTCAGTTGGTGGACATTTGGATTATGGCCATTTCTATTATTATTACTTCTGTTTTGTTTGAGAGGTAAGGAAACTGAGTATCAGGGAAGTAACCTATCTGCTAGAATGGGACAGAACTGAGAGGCACACAAACCCAGGTGTACCTGATGCTTTAATTCCTCCTCTTAACCACAAGACCCCTGCCTCTGACCACACTATACAGCGCCGTAGAGGCCAAATAAGAGTAGATGGAACAAGGTCACTACAATTCTCATTGGAAATCTTTTCAGGAGCATGACTGAAATTTCATCCTGAAAAGCAAGTAGGTACAACTATCCAAGAAATTTTTGAAAAATAAGCAATTTTTAATGTTTTTTTATGTTTATGTATATGTTTATTTTTTTAAAAAGGTTTTATTTATTTATTTGACAGAGATCACAAGTAGGCAGAGAGGCAGGCAGAGAGAGAGAGGAGGAAGCAGTCTCCCTGCCGAGTAGAGAGCCCGATGTTGGGGCTTGATCCCAGGACAGTGGATCATGACCTGAGCGGAAGGCAGAGTTTACCCCACTGAGCCACCCACGTGCCCCAATCAATTTTTTTAAAATAGGAAAAAGAGACCTTAGCTCTAACAGATTCTAAAACAATATAAATCTATAATAATCAAATATTAATAAACAGCACTTTCACAGCACTTACTATAAGCCTCTAAGAACAATTCCAAGTGCTTTACATATATTATTACCTAATATTGTGTTGTATTGTATTGTTCTGTATTTTTGTTAAGTAGGCTCCATGCCCAGCATGGAGCCCCACATGGAGCTTGAACTTGTAACCCCAAGATCAAGAACTGAGTTGAAATCAAGAGTCAGATGTTTCACTGACTGAGCCACCAAGGTGCCCCAGTATATTACATATTATATAATGTAATCATCATGACAACTGTTTGAGTTACGTGTACATTAGTGTCCCCATTTTGCACATGAGAAAATTGAGGTGCTGTGAGTAACTTGCCCCACATTGGAGAGCTGGTGGGTGATAGAGCTGGTATTTGAGCTCAGGAAGTCTCACTCTAGATTTTCGGTCTTAATCACTACTCTCCTGAGCCAAACAAACAAACATAATCAAAGCAAACAAAGAAAAGAATGGTTATCAATGGTTATCAAATATCTGGGAGGAAGGCTATTTAAGCGTCAAAGTCACAAGAGGTAACACGAAGTTAAAAAGCACCAGCACCACAATAAAGCACAAAAAACGTTATTCTGTATCCTAAACAAACCAGAATGAAATGGAAAACAACAAATGAAAAGATGGTATTTATAGTATCATAAGGAAGATAAGGATGAATGTACAGAAAAATTAACAAGAAAAATATTAAAGAACCAAATGGAGAGAGGGAACAAGGATATAAATAGACACCAATGTCCAAGAAGAAATACTTATTTGAGAAAAAATATTTAACTTCATTAACAATGGAAGAAATAGAAGTTACACCTATGATGATTTTTTTTCCTATCGAGTAAGAGAATGATGCAATATTGAAGGAGACCATCTAGTTTCGGCTACGGTGAAATATACTGGCATTCTCTAACATGCTGATACAAGCATAAGCTGGTAGAGCCTTTCTATCAAACTGTCTTGTGACAAGCTAAGAACTTAAATATTCCTAACATTTGATCTTTCTTGGGAATCCAGCCTAAGGAAAGAATTAAACATATAGAAAAGACTTTATGCTCAATGGCATTCAGGACAATTCAGATGAAAAGTAACCATGTAAAATACCTAACAATGAGGAAACAGTGAAACAAATGAACCAATTATACATATTACCCTGCTATGGAAACTTTATTTATCCAAGAATATAAAAAATTGGGGAAATATTCCTGTTGTATTTTTAAATTAAAAAAAAAAGCCAGGATATAAATGTATATTTATTACAAAATGTATATAATCACAACTATTGAAGGAATAAGCTAGTGAGAGACTTTAAGCAAGACCCATCAAATACGTGAAATCATTAAAAGAATTTTATTCTTTCCACTTTTGGGGTTTTTTTTTGCCAAATTTTCTATAATGAGCACTGATTCGCTTTATAATGGGAAGAAATATAAATAACCCTTGCTTTTAAAAAACAGCTAATGGGTTGTGCTGTGTGTTGAGCTGAGTAAGTGCTCCCAATTACGCAGGCCTCTCGCACACAGCTATCTGACCCAGGGGAATGGTGTGTGCAGATCTCTTTGAAGAGCCCGCTCAAGAGATAATCCTGCATTGACCTGCAGGCCTGCTGATTTGTTAGCAAGGCCAGATAAGGAATTTTAAACAGAAGGAAACTACAGAGCCACTGGCTGGTCTGCATCAGGAGAGCCCAATCAGTCCTTTTTTTTTTTTTCTGTTTCCTCTGGTCCGTGGCCCTGAAAGGCACAGTGTAATCTTGCCTACAGATTACACTGTAGTTTTGCCCTCTGTCCAGGACTCCAGGCCCCACCACTTAAAGAGCTGAGGTGTGCTGGTCTGGCAGCTGAGGCATGCCTGGCTGGAAAGACAGAGGAAAATGACACCCTGTGGAGAAGGATGCAGATAAAATCTCCAAACAAAGATACTTGTTCTGGTTAACAGTTTCTACAGTCTGAGGAGCAAATAGAAACCGCCAGGAAGGAGGGAATGACACGTTTGTAGGAGTTTCTTGGCCTGGCCAGGGGAAGGCTGAGGAGCCCGATGAATTCTTCCTCCTGTTCTTCATTCTTGGCTTTGCCAGTTATTAAGTGAGCACGTAGGATAAGCCGGAAGTAGCCCCTCATGGGTTTTGCTTCTAGACTCATACAAGAGACAAAGAGGCAGACAGTTGGGTCCAGTGCACAGAAGGCTATGGCTGTGGTATCAGGTTTGTCTTCAGCTAATGGAGGAAGGCTTTCTGGAGAAAGGTGACTCCAAAGTCAGTCCTCAGAAGAGAAGTTAGCTTGATGAGGGTGAAGGGGTTGGAGGAGAAGAAAAGTCTTCCTGGCTAAGGAAATGGCTGATTCCTGCAAGCAAGAGAGGTGGAGAACTTTTGAAGAAGCCTAAGACTTCTGGAATGGAAGATGGGAAGAAGGGATGTGGTGGTTCCCAGTTCCCCTTAGATCAAGTTGTGGAGAAAGGTGAGAGGAAAATGAAGAAACATGGATTTCGGAAAGCCTTTCTTTTCTTCATCTCAAAGCTTTGTCCTTTTCCTTTGTTCCAGAGTATGCTGTTCTTGGCTCTCCTACTCTTCATGCTGTTGTTTCCAGGCAGAGGAAATGAAGGGACAGAGGCAGCCCAAGTTTGAAGGATCAACATAGATTCTGTGGCCACCACAAACAGAGGACATTGACTAGCCAGGCCAAAGGTGACTCCCACTGCCCTTAAGCATCACAACTGCAACCACTGTCAGGTCCAAGGGCCAAGGGTAGGGGCAGGGATGTCATGCCATCATCATTCTTTATGTGTTTACTGCACAGCGGGTATCCACTGATGTAATTAACAGCCTCACCAGGGACATAATATATGCAAACATGAATGGCATATATTTACTTGGTGTGAGACATTATGGTGGGGGGTGGGTTACAACAAACAAACATATTGAGTTCTCATTACCTGTTGGGTGCTATGTCAAGTGCTGGGGAGAAAAGATGATAAAAACCTACCTAAAGTAAATCAGAGTCCACCAGCCTGTGTATACACATAGTGGAAAGAAAATAAGATAGGAAATGAATATTAAAATACGATTCAAGGGACACCTAGATGGCTCGGTCGGTTAAACATCTGTCTTCAGCTCAGGTCATGATCCCAGGGTTCTGGGATCAAATCTCGCACTGGGCTCCTGGCTCAGTGTGGGGGAGGGGCTTCTTCTCCCTCTCCCTGTGCCTGCCACTCACCCTGCTTGTTATTGCTCTCTCTCTCTCTGTCAAATAAATTAAAAAAAAAAAGAAAATGAAAAAAAAAAGTGTATTTTTTTGAAAAAAAAAAAAAAAAACAATTTAAAGTAAATGCTTAATTATCTTCCAAACCTATTAAGATAGATCCATTGGCCCTCTGCCCTGTTGCACAGCTCATTGAAGAACTAAATTGAATAACAGGTGGATATCTCATAGCCCCTTCACAGATGAGAAAACTCACAAAAATAGGCTATGATCAGAAAACCATGAAGTCAGAGGGCCCTGAGTTTGAACTTAGGACTGTACTCATTCAACTTGGGTCCCTGGGCAGTTTACTTCCCTTTCTGATCTTCAATCTCCTCACCTAAAATGGGTAACAGTGGCTGTGTATGGCAGAAAATGGTAGTGGCCTACCCAATGACAGTGTCCTCTTTGTGTCGCTCTTGAGGCTTTCCCAGTTTTGTTTTCAGGAGAGAAGTACCTAACCTAGGTGATGGCTCATGAGTGGCTTACAGCAGAAACCGGTAAATCTTTCTGCAAAAGGGCAGATAGTAAATAATTAGACTTTGCAGACCCTTGACTCTTTTCCACTGACTGCCACTGTGGCATGAAAACAGCCAGAGACGATACATAAATGAACGCATTTGGTTGTGTTGAGGCCAAACTTTATTTATAAAAACAGGCCATGGTTCAGATTTTGTTGGTGTTTGCCCATCCCCAATCTAAGGGCACCCTGACAATTCTAGTCCTGATTTTCTCCAGCTCCTCTACAACTAAAGGTATCCACATGATCCGGTTATGGCCAATGATACTTAACTAGAAGCCTCATGAGCAGGTTTCTAGGAATGTTCCTGCTTTCCTGCTAAAGTGGAGACTAACGTGGCCGGCCCTGTACTTCCCTCTTAATTATACCTTGAATGTGGATGTAGTGTCTGGAGCTGAGGCAGCCATCTTGCCATTAAGAGATGAGAAGCATAAGACTAAATGTCAACTTGCTAAGGTTAATGATGCAGAAAAAAGGAACTCACTGTGATCACTAGATGTCATCATTGAGAAGCTGAGTCAATGCCAGGATCACCTACTACACTACCAAACCTGTAATTTTTTAAGTCATTGTGGTTTGATTTTCTGCGTTTCGCAGTAAAATCTATTTTTAAGTAATTTCAATATATCACAGTCTTACTGTGAATATGAGATGGGCTTAATATACAAATCACATAGTAGATGCTCAAAAAAATGATGGTTCTCTTCACAGTTCATTTCCCAGAGAACGGACAGATATCATTCCCTCTGTGTTCAGTATTGTTAACATTTTGTACAAGGTCCTTTTAAGAATAAGTCACTTAGGATGGAATAATTTTTCAGAGCCATTTCTGGTTTTACTCTAATTTTAATCTTCCAAGGCCTCAGAGAGACTAGGAAAGGGAAGGACTAGAAAAAATATCTAGTTTGGCAAGAGACTGAGCATGAGAAGATCCCAAGCAACTGTTAAATAAATTGGAGAAACAATCCTTCCCTAGTAACTATTAACGAAAGGATCCTTCCTCATCCTTATACACAGCAGCACGCCGGTTTGCCTGCCTGCCTCTGACTTCAGATGTGAAGCTAGGAAGTGTGTAGGGTGCCCACAGTCATGTGTGGCTCACAGGAGACCTTCCATGATGCTATTCGATGTTCCCTTCCTCTCTTCACCAGGCCTGACACCCTCATAGTCTTAGTTTATTAAAGAATCAGGCTCAGTATGCAAGGGAGCCCCATGAAGAAGACACCTGAAGCCCAAAGGAGGAGGACAGGTCAGAGAATGATTATTCCAAGGACTGGGAGCAAAAAGAAACAGGGGTTTAGAAATGTTACGGGTCAAGCTGTCTAGAAACAAGTTTCTGAGAATCAAGTATCTAGGATCTCTTTCTCTTTAAACAGTGCTCTGTGTGTGTGTGTGTGTGAGAGAGAGAGAGAGAGAGAAAGCATGTGTAGAGAGCTGAAAGTACCCAGGCAGAGATCAGCATTCCAGAAATGTTTGCGGAAGTACGGGTCAGGGAGCGGGTGGCTGGATGGGTGGCCGCCTGCAGACAGGACTGGCTAGGTGAGCGATGCACCGCAGTGGCCTGGCTGTTGCCTGTCCTGGCCCGGTTTTCTGAGAACTTTTCAAACTCTTGGTCGCCAACTACTCAATTCTTCCGTTCTAGAGCGGAATCAGCCACAGACAATATGTAAAGGAACTCCTACAGATGTGTCCCCATAAGACCTTGCTTACAGAATCAGGTGACAGTCTGGGTTTGGCTCACGGGTCACAGTGTACCTGCCCCTGCTCTCTCCTCCAGCCGTGTCTGGGACGGCGCCTCCTGGGACTGCAGCTGCCATATCGCTAGCTGCCTGAACGTGGAGACGGTGGGAGCCAGACAAAGGAACCTGGTCCCTTGACAGAAGCCTCTACCCCTGATACACCTGGAACCCATCTTCACTCTGTGTTTCCTATCTTGTGAGACAGATGATTTCTTTTTTATTTTGTCCACTTGAGAGGGTTTTCTCTGGTGGCCAAGAGCATCCTAGCTATCAGACTTCCCTAGACAAAATGCTCCCTCATGCCTCACTAGCTCATGGTGGAATAGGAAATGTACTGAGAGCTAAAAGCTGTAGGAGAAAGAAGGAAAAAAGTAAAGGCCTCCTTACTGAAGACTTATAAACAAAAACCCACCTTATTTTCGGAGATTTAAAAATCCTTTAGGAATTGCTATATGGCCAAACTCTCTGAACTGTCACCTCTCTGTTCCAGGAGTGTCCAGAGAGCTTTGGAGACGATTGGGATATGGTTCCTGCCCTTGTTTCGTGGGCTAACTTCACTGAACCACTCATTTATACCATCCTTCATCTATTTCTTTCTTCCTTATGTATGATTTTACCTCCACCAATTTAGAAAGATGCTCTTTCATGGTAGAGAACTTTTCGTAGCTCTGACAAAACTGGGCACCTAAGAGTATGCAACATATGCACCAACTGAATTTTTGAAGGGGTATATTCATGAACATATTACAGAAATAAGAACCACTGGTAGTCATTTTAAGCAGTCCCAATCTGATTTAAGCTACCTATTGCAAAAAATAAAATAAAATAAAATATCATACTGAGTCTATCAGGGAACTATTTTGAAATTCAGCTAATTTTGAACTCTTGGTTCATTCTTTCTCTCAGGGGAATATTTTCCCTGCAATGAAACTTGTACAGTATGAACTTGTCCCACAGGAACTGTCTTCTAGCCTTTGGTTGTTCCAATCAGCATATCACAATAGGCCTGGATTTACCCCTCTTTTTCTGAAATTAACAAGACATTTATTGTTATGCACGAGTATCAAAAATTGGTCACTAACTTTGGAGCAGTTTTCAAACACAGCTGAGAAAATACAGAGGACTAGTAGGTAAGGATAAATTAGATTATTATGGGAAACAAAAAAGAAGAGAAAAGAACAGTCTAGTTTAAACTTGCCTTTCTTACAGCCTCTATGCCACGAAATGTGGTAATTTGATCCCAGTGATTTTTTGCACTGGTAAATAGCCCCAAATTGCCTTTTGTATGAATTATGTTATAAGAACTGTGTAATTTTATTAGAGAGAGTGCTTAAAGTTGGTCTTAAAAAAAAAACCATAGAGATCTTTTTAAAATTGAGATTCCTATAAACTGTAAGCACCTTTTTAAAAAGTTACATATTTATTTTCCTGACTGTGCAAATAACACATAACATGCATATGCTCAAAATCCAAACATAATCAGTCTTCCTCTCTCTCTTCTCTCTCTTCTTCTCCTTCTCTCTCACACACACATGCACACACATACAGAAAAGATAGATCTATTTTAAGGTCTATAGTTAAGATTACATTGTTTACCATAAACTTTCTCTCAAACCACTAAGAATTTTTTATTAAGATTTGTAGATGGTCTGGGGTACCTGGGTGGCTCAGTGGGTTAAGCCTCTGCCTTTGGCTCAGGTCATGATCTCAGGGTCCTGGGATTGAGCCCCAGATCAGGCAGGCGGGCTCTCTGCTCAGTGGGGAGCCTGCTTCCTCCTCTCTCTCTGCCTGCCTCTCTGCTTGCTTGTGATCTCTCTTTCTGTCAAATACATAAATAAAATCTTAAAAAAAAATTTGTAGATAATCTTTCAACTTATTTTTCAGTACATTATATCCTCCCCTTCCATTTTAGTTTAGAAGATAAGACATTCATTTAAAATAAATTTCAAATAAAAATTATTCACAATCTTATTGTTTTAGTGTAACTATTCTTTTCCCCTACACTTTCCCTTTCAGAGCTGAAGCTCTTCTGTATTCTACTACACAGTAAATACCTCAGAATTTGACCATGGAACCCCTTCTTCAGACACTGTTTTATGGCAGTGGTTCTCAAAGTGTGTGCCCTGTCCAACCGCAGTATCATTTGGGAATGCTGTTGGAAATGCGAATTCTCGGGCTCCACCCCACACCTACTAAATTAGAAACTGGGAGGTAGTGGTTGGTGGGGCAGGGGAAGGAAAAGGGCAATCTGTGTTTTTTACAAGCTATCCAGGCAATTCTGATGCTCACTAAAGTCTGAGAACCACTGTCCTATGGTTAACAAGCTGCATGCAGAACACCCTTTGGGAAACAATTTGTAAAATTGCATTTCTGACCAGTCCCTATACTTCCTGGAAGGAAGATACAAATTGCTGGCTGTCTCTGTTCCCTCAAGGGTAAAACAGGGATATTCACTGCCTCCCAGGATAAGGATTGAGCAGGATAATTGGTAAAAGTGTTTTGTTAACTAGGTGGTAAAGTGATCTATAGATATTAGTTATCGTTATGGTGACCCTGAATTTCAGCTGAAGGATTTATATTACTGAGCTCTGGGGAAAGCCAAATGGAATGTGGACACAGATGGTTCTTAACTTTCACATAGGCAAGTTTTCTACAACTCGATTTTCACACATTATCCATGCCATCCCTAAAATGCCTTTCCCACACTGAATCGGGACTTTCCTACACTTGCAGGGTGATGAGCAATTTGAGGTATCCCACGGCCTGCACCACCTGCCAACCCACAGCTCTGCTTTTGGCTGGGGCACATCTTTTCCTATTTCACAGTTTTGGTGCATATTTTGTTGCATCTGGCCATTATGATTTACAAAGAATATAGGAGGAAAACGGTAAGCGACACAGTGCTCGGCCACGTTCGGCTTCTCTTACGTTTCTCTGGCAGTTTTTGGCTATGGTTGTTTGGGTTTTTTTTGTTTGATGCATGGGATAACGTCTCAAATAAATATCTCCTCCTGACTCAAATTCGTATTTCTTTCAAGTTCTCCTCTGCTCCCAGAGTTATTTCTGCTTCCTCTGGTCATTTGTTCTTCTTGCTCCTTCTCTGTCTTGAGTTCTGGTGATCCCCAGATGCCTGGGAATCCCCTCATTGTCTGTTCATATTTTTATGATTTGGGGTCCTGGTGTGGGCTCCCTCTGCAGCTGCTGGGGCTTGTTTCCCCCCATGAGCTCTCCCCGAAAAGGCAGGGGGGTTGTGATCTTCTTTTAAGTGGGTAGGGCCTTGACAGAGAGAACTCCACCCCAGGGACTGGGACACGGGGAAGACAGGCTGAAGATACCTTACCCTCTCTGCTCTCACCTCCTGCCAGGTGCTGTTGGACTTCAGTCAAGTTTCCACCTCAGGAAGGATGATGTAGATAGTTTAGTTTTCTGAGTCCATTTTGGGATTTTTTTTGGTTTTTTTTGTTTTTTTTTTAAGATTATTTATTTATTTATTTGACAGAGATCACAAGTAGGCAGAGGCAGGCAGACAGAGAGAGAGGAAGGGAAGTAGACTCCCCGCTGAGCAGAGAGCCCAATGTGGGGCTCCATCCCAGGACCCTGGAATCATGACCTGAGCCAAAGGCAGAGGCTTTAACCCACTGAGCCACCCAGGCGCCCCTCATTTTGGGATTTGTAATTCTCTTAGCCCTCTATTTCTGCCCCCCTCCACCCCCGTTGCTACCACCCCTGTCACTATCCCTCTCCAGACAGGAAATTCACATTATTTGGAGGAATATTCTCTTATGGGTTTTATCCCGGGGTCTGAGGCTGCTGCTGCTACTGGCAGTGGTGGTGCTGATGGTGGGGTCAGAGACATGACTGGCTTTGCTACTCTGAATGCTGGTCTGTAATTAATTATATTGTCATTAATGATCCTGATAATTATCTCAGAGCCCCCTACTATTCTTGACTTGTCACCCTGACTCTGAGCTGGGAGTTTCTTTTCATCTTGTATCTTTCTTTCTGATCCAATCTATTTTTATAGATTTCTCTAGAATGGTAGTTCCCTAGTTATAGTGCCTGAGTCAGCAGCATCAGCAAAACCTGGGAACTTGCTAGAAATGTAAATTGTTTAGCCATAAGACCATTGATGAGCATTTGGTTGTTTCTAGATTTTTGACAATTACAAATAAAGCTGCTGTGAATATTGTTGTACAGATGTTTCTGTGGACATATTTTTTCATTTCTATTGGGTAAATACCCAGAAGTAGAATTATAGGACAAATCCAGTCTGATGCAATCCAAAACTTCTTCACAGCTGTGATCCACTAATGGTACAGTGTTATGGGTTTCTTTTATGATTGGCAGATAAAATGCAGTGAGTCCAAAATATTTCATTTAGGGCATACTTTTGCTAAAATATTATTCTTTGTTTACCTGAAATCCATATTTAACTGGATGTCCTGTATTGAGTTTTTTGGTGTTGTTGTTGTTAAATATGCTCACCCTAATTCCTTTTTACTATCGTGTGTGTTATTTTAAGAGCTTAGGAAGGTAGGAGAAGCAAGATTTACTTGCATGATCATTCCACCATCTTAAGATAGAAGATGGCAGAAGATAGAAACTTGGCAGAAAACTGATAGCCTCATAATCCATTTATTAGTCTGTTCATTCCAGTGCAAAAGTCTGTGCCCAAGCCAGGGAAAATTTACCATCAGAAAGTCCTCCTTCCTAACATGAAATCAATATCTTATGTCTGCAAAATGTCATTTCAAATAGGCTAGGAGCAGAATTTGAGGTGAGATATTATGTTAGATAAGAAATTCTATTGCCTGGGGGCACCTGGGTGGCTCAGTGGGTTAAGCCGCTGCCTTCGGCTCAGGTCATGATCTCAGGGTCCTGAAATCGAGTCCCACATCGGGCTTTGTGCTCGGCGGGGAGCCTGCTTCCCTTCCTCTCTCTCTCTGCCTGCCTCTCTGTCTATGTGTGATCTCTCTCTGTCAAATAAATAAATAAAAATCTTAAAAATAAAAAAAAGAAAAAGAAATTCTATTGCCTGTATTTAATGTTTAATTTGTGTTTTGAACATTTTTAATAATAATATATATTATATTAACATTCTGGTTTCTATTTTCAATCCAAGATTAAAACATTTATAACATCTACTGGGGACTTTATCTACTTTTTTTTTTTTAAGCTCTTGAGGATAAAATTCCCTGCATAACATGTAAGGCTATTGCTTGATTTTCACATATTAAACTTTTCGTGTACGTTTTCAGAAACTCATTAAACACAAAAATAGACCTGTGTCCAAAAAAATGTAACGGGAAGGAATAAAATTTGACGTAACCATTAGACCCTGGAGCTAGAAAAAGAAATATCTAGGTGTTGGGTGCCTGTGTGGCTCAGCGGGTTAAAGAAATATCTAGGTGTTTTATGAGCTTTCTAGCAAGCTTAATCAATATTGTCTCCCTACCATTTTCTCTTTGTTTTACCAGATAAAGCGTGCTGGTGTTGTTAGTTCTCCCTTAGCAGTTATGGATATTATGAGATTATTATACATCCTGCCTATGAATATTTTGGACTCGAGTTTCTTTGTCCTGTAATTTTTAAAATTTGGGCTCCTTCTACCCCACTGCTGTGGTACAATCTCTTGTGGTGAGTTGGAGGAAGGACACCACCCTGGCTTTGAGGCTTCTGGCAGAACATGAGTCTTGTGTGGTTGTGGTTAGCACTAGTTTATTGCTGAGAAATCATATCCAAGGCTGATCCCCAGTTTGGGTTTTTCCTATGCATTAAATACTGTTAGTGGTTTTAGTCCATTCATTGTTCCCATTTGAATAAAATAAAAACTCCTTGTCCAACAGGATTTCTGGGGATGGTGGGGAAAGCTTTAGGTCCCATAAAGGCAGGGTTGTTCTTTGTAGACTGGATTTACTTCTGTTTTACTCAGCCATTCTCTGGAAAGGCAAGAGAAATTCTGTCTCTAAATGTGCTACATCGTTTTCATATCTGGTAGAAACATTAATAATCAGAATTTACCATATACCAGGGTAAGTACTAGTGTAAAAATTTAGCATGTAAGTCTTGTTTGGTAAGAGTCATAATCATAACCAGTATCATTTATTAAGTCCCATCTAGAAGCCAGGTGTTTTCACCTACATTATTCTTCCTCTACAACGACTTTCTGAGAGAGGTGCTTAGAGATCAGGAAATCAAGGCGCTGACAGTTAAGAAGTACGTCCAAGATTATACAGGTGCCAAAACACAGAACTGGGATTTAAATGCAGACTCTTGAGCCTTTTTCCTATAATGCATTTGAATCCATTTTTATACCTAACTTGGTTATACTTGCACTTCGTTACTTACTATTTTCTTTCACTTTGATAAGAACTTCCATGGGAAGAAAAGCAGACAGCCTTATCTCCATCTTAAAAGTAAGAAAAATGAGACACGGGAAGGTCAATGCCTTGCCCAACTTCACACATGAATGGCAGAGTTGGTCCAGAGTCCCCATTTCTGGCCATCAGCGCAACACCTTTTCTGCTGTTCACCCACCCAATGTCTGGGTAAGTTCATGTTAAGACAGCACAGTTTTAAATCCCTGCACTCAGAGCAAACCTTAAGACCTTGAATTCCAAGTTCCCACATACGCACTGTTTATACCTAGTCTAATCGCGGTAAGGAAATAGGCAGTTGTTTAAATATCCAAGAACCCAAAGCGCCTTAGTTTGTGCCAGAAAACACTGATCTTCAAAGATCGAGTCCTCAACCGTTTTTACATTCCAAACCACACTTCCCAATAAAAATGATCCTCCAGAGCAAGTTCCAAAGTAAGCTCCAGGCCCAGATCCCAGGCCATGGGTCTACAGGAGGGCGCCATCCACAACCCACCAGAAATTTGGCACGTTGTTTGGACAACCCATCTCCAGGGAGCTGTCTTCGATGGCAAAGCCAGATGGGCTTCTCTGGGAACCAGCTGACCTCCTCCTGCTCACCTTCACAGGGCTCTCCTCTTCGGTGGCCTTTCACCTCCAGCTCTAGTGCCCTGCACAAATGCTGCTCTTCGCCAAGAAGATATATTGACTCAAATGATCAGATAACTATGCTGAACATTTTTTCTTGGCCAATCAATGCTGTGTCACTTCAGGTCTCTGGAAAATTTCCTCCAACTACTTGACAGCCCTATCTACTTACAGAGTTCTTAAAACCTAGATGCAGGTTGAGCCCCGATTCTAATTTCAAATCTCCCTTGGCTCACACTTGGGATACGTTCTGTCTTCCATCTCCAGCTGGCCCACTGTCATGCCCTTTCCTCTGGAATGAAGACTTCCCCACATTCATCTCCACATTCCTCACACTTACACTAGTGGAATTTATAGCTTGCTAACTCAGCCTTGCTCCCAAAGAGCAAGCAAGAGGGAATTTGGTTCAGGGTTTGCCTGCTAGGCGGAAAATAGTCAAAGTTCCAATTTTTGAACTTTTTGGCCAAATTTGCCCTTTTCCCCCACTTGAAAGACTTGCCTTCTAGAGGTCTCTGCTTAACTTTTTCAGTATCTAGCACTTGACTTGAACACTGCCTGGTTAAGGTTCAGGGGGGAAAAAAGGCCTACAGAAAGTTTGTAGAATCAGATCCTTTTCCTACTCAGCAGTCCAGTAGGAGGTGTTCTTGAAAGATGCATTGACTTGCAGGCCACCTTGGTGTCCTTAGGTAAATCACTGCCTATGAAATGACCCATGAAATGGGGTAAATTTCTACCCCGCTGCACTGAACGGTAGCACAGATGGCCCTACAAACTCCCATAATTTCTCAGAGTTCTCGAAAGCAACTCAAACAAAGAGAAAACCTCATCGAGTCCGGGTCCCCACAGCCATTTCCTGTTTTATGGAAAGCAGATACTTGTACTCATTTACTCATTAATTCAAACATTCTTTGTGCCCCGGCTCAGGGCCAAGTAAGAGTTATGCTGAGGGTACACCAGGGAAACACCAAATAACAATAATCCTTGTCGTCAAAGAGGCCCAGAGCCTCAGGAAGGACTCATGCCTCAAGCCCCATCTCTATTTCGGGTGGCTTGACCCGTCCTGACCTCCTGACCCACTACTGAGGGCTGGGAAAGAATTGCCCCTCTCTTCTCATTTAATCCCTCACCCCCTTTGGCATGGGGGGGGTATGTGAAATAGAGACCGATCAGGTACAAGTTCCCCTTCCCTCCTTGTTTTCATCGTTTCTTAGACTCTAGTCATCTCAGTTTCGTTGTCCATAAAATAGTAGGTATTATTTCCGTCTACTTTGTAGGGGTGTTACAATGACTAAGAATCATGTATACAAGTAAAGTGCCTGGCACAGAGCAATTGCTCAAAAAACAATGGCAGCTATTTCAATAAGAAATGGAAAGAGGTACAGTAATTGCCCCACAGGCTGTAGCTATTAAAATGGTAGTTCTTTGTCCTCAATGCAAAGCTCCAAGGGCTGATCCATCAAGGTGAGGATCAATGGATGGTGATGGAGGATTAGTTTTCCTTGCCTCCTTTTTCAGCCTGCATCACACAAACTCTGTTTGTACAAGCCTGTCTGCTCTGTCCTCAGGAGCTCAGGGTGTCTCAGCGCCTCTGGCAGGCTGAGTCCTACCTGCGGAAGCTCTTTGTGCAGCCAAGGGTCAAGCCGTTGGCAAAGTCAAGGCAGCCAGCTGCTGTGAAGCGATACTTCTGAAGGAAATCCTGGATCGGTCCTGCAAGGGAGCTGTCAACTGCAGCCTGGATTAACCCAGGCTGTTCATCAGTGTGTCTCAGCTGCTCATCCTCTCGGCTGGACTGGGCAGCTGGGCAAGGACTCCAGGACCGCTGCTCCCAGTGCTCGGAACGGCCAGAGGGAACAGTGGGGATTCCTGATCCCAACAGGCTCTCTTTCCCAGAAAAGGGATTAAGCGTGCCCTGACAAAGTTCCCTCTTCCATCATTCTCTCCTGGGAGAGAAGTGGGTGAACCAGCCATTTCTTACTCCCTTAAAAATCCCTTCAAACTTTTCCAAGCGACCTTCACACTTTGTATCTGAACAAGCCATTCACCGCTCTACTGCCGTCGGATGGGTCTGTGTTCTTGGTAAAATGAGGCAAATAATGCCAACGGTGGTGGGCTGCAGTGAGAAGTAAGTGAGAGATCACACGTGAAAGCACTTACCAACTCTCTGGTCCATGATGAGGACAGAATGCACGCTAGCGTTGCCTTTTTCTGAGTAACTGTGTAAGGTAGTGTTGCGCAGGGTGAGGAAAACAAGCCCACGCGTCTCTCTCACAGCTCTCTCGTAGAGGTGACCGAAACCCGACTCAAAGTCCGTTAGAAGAAAAATAAAAGGAATTCACTGGTTGATGGAATTCATAGGTATGGCTAGAACTAGAAGCTCAAAGGAGGTTTCCAAGGCCCCTTTTCACTATTTGTTAGCTGGCTCTAATTCTCTTTGCTGTTGGCCTCATTCTCTCCTGTCACAGTTTCTCTCCATGTGGGAAGGAAGACAGCCATGGAAATCATGATCCAAAAGGAAGAGGCACACGTTCTCTCCCAGTGTCTGCCTTTTAAAACTCATGGCACGACTCTGGCCTTTTGCGGGTCACGTGCCCCTTCCTTGGAACAGGAGTCAACAAACTATGACCCATGGGCCAAATCCAGCCTATCTCCTGCTTTTGGACAGTGTGTCCAGAATGGTGTTGTCATTTTTAAAAGGTTGGGGGAAAAAAGCCCAAAAGAAAGATCATATGTTCTAATTCCTGTAAGTTATATGAAATTCACATTTCAGTGTCCATAAATTTCAGTTTTACTGGAAACACTATAGCCATTCATTTACATATTGCTTATGTCTATTCCTCTACAACAGTAGACATGGAGCAGTGGTAACAGAGACCAGATTGGCCCATGAGACCTAAAATATTGCTATCTGCTCTTTACAGAAAAATTGTGCTGACCTTGCCCTAGACCAATCATGGTAAACAGGAAGACGGGACACTGTGATTGGTCGGATCTGAATCATGCGCCCACACCTAGGAGACAGACAAGGTAAGGTAAGTAATTATACTTTGTAATTGTTGAGCACTCAAGAGTGTGAAGCAATGCTATCAGCACTTCATTTGTATTAGCTCTCTTAGTCTTTATAGTAACTTCTATCATCCCCATGTGATAGGCAAAAATACTAAGGCACAGTGAAGGTTAAGGAATCTGTCCAAAGTGACACAGCAAATAAGTGGTAGAGCTGAGATTTGAACCAAGTCATTTGGCTCCAGGGGTCACTCTGGCCACTGTTCAGGTCTGTTCCAGCCAAACAACGTGGGATGGGAAATAGGATGGTTTTGCGGGTAAAGAGGGGTGTTGGGGGAAAAGAAACAACACGTAACCATAACCACGTTAGATCACTATGGGCTCAGAAAACCTGCACTTAACTTCTCAGAACTTCAGGGGTCTTTTGCTGTTTTGTTTTGTTTTGTTTTGACCTGGCGTGAAGTGGCGCGAGAGCTGCCCTTTGGGGCAGTCGTCGGGGTGTTTGCTAACGCTCATGGAGTACTTACTTCAGGCTAGTCCTAAGTCCTTTGTGGATATTGTCTCATGGAGGAAGCCAAAGCTTTGACAGTTTACACAGGTTGCACGGGGGTGGGGGGGGCACAGTGTCCTGATAAGAAGCCAGGTTCTATCTACCCCAAGGGCCTGGGCACTCAGCCATTACACCACACTGCCACCCACTCCAGAGGAGGAAGAAAGACCAACTTTCGGGCGGACCCAGTAGAGAGACTGGTACACTGTGGGCACTCCATTCAGGTTAGTTTCTTCTCTTCCTCTTTCTTGACTTTTCCTATTCACGTAACAGAGATGTGCAGGAGCAAGGAATCCATATGTATCCTTTGGAAGAACATTTTAAGTAAAATTAAAAAAAAAATCTCCCTTTAATCAGTCTTGCTGTCAAAAAGGCAGAGCAAAAATAGTAAAGGTTCAGAGCAGGGAAGTGAAAATAATGTGTGGCATGCATGACAGAAGAACATGCCAGGTAAAGAGGCATTCCAAACCCCGGGATCATTTCATTTGGAAAGGCAAGCTCCCAGAAGCACAGTGTTTACAGTATCACAAGCCGACGACAGGTATAGGAAACGCTAATCAGGACCTGGTATTTACTTTTCCCCCAAAATACAAGAACCAGACTGTTTAACGCATTGCATAAGAGCCGTGTCACCTTCCACTTTGGAACACTATCAAAGTGAGCTCTACCCTCCCTTCCTATGGACTGTGCTGCCAAGCCACTCCTCCCGCCCCAATCAGTACACAAGACACTGCGCTCTACACGTACTGCTCAGAATTGAGGTTCCTAGCTGGAAGGTATGTTGGGGCCAGGTAGACAAGCCCCCCACTCCCCGTTGTACATGAAGGGCAAGCCCAGGAAGGTGAAACGGCTGGTCCAGATCTGCAGGGTGAGCTCGTGTGACACATCTAGATTCAGCTGGGCCTTGCAACTGGTTGGAGGAACTGGACTGAGGTCCTGGCTAGACCTTGATGACCTTCCTGACACTCAGCATCCTCATTTCTTACATGGGTGGAAGATCAAATCATGAAAGTAGCCTAATGCTCAGTTCAGTATATTCTGGCTTAATGCTCAGTTCAGCACTTTTTCCTCCATTCTGCTCCTTCAAACAGCTTTCCATAGGAAAAGAGTGCAGTGCTGGATTGTTGAAAAAAATTGGAAGATGCTGCGCCCCCTCCCCCCCTTAACTTCCCCCCACCAACAATAAAGTCCAAACTTCAAAAGAAACATGCTCGCAAATGGTGGGCAATCTTTCCCGGAGTGGAACCCTGCAGTCAGATACTGGCCAGGGCGATCCTTGAACAACTTGGTTACAATCCAAGCCTGTTTTCAGTGGGGGAATAAAGTTCATGTTTTGGAGGCAGTATCCTTGACTTTTTTATCCTGTTATTCAAATATTTCCTAATAATCTTCAGCATTTATACACTCAAGAGACCTTGAAGGAAAAGGATGCAGGGCTCCAGTCTTTTTTCCTTCCTTTCGCTAATGAATAGATGTTTTCTTTCTGAATTCACTGGCCCTATCACCCTATTTTTTTTTTTTTAAACACTCAAACAACCCTCCAAGCAAGAGGTCAACTAGCAAATGGGAAACCATAAGTTATCAAGTTTGGGTTTAATGCTACGAGTACCTTTTCAACACAAAAAACCTAAGTCGAGAGGAATTGAAATTTGAGCAAATCCATACATAACGCATCAATTAGTTGGGATAAGTGTGGGTGTTTCTGGTGCCACCTATTGGTCATAGTGTAAGACTGACTATATGCAATACGGTTGGTCCTACAAATGAAATACCAAATGGAATTTATACTGTATCAGTCCCCATTGCATATTTCAATAGGGCCGGCTGAGTGTCAAAATAGGGTGACTATTGCTTGAACATCATCTTTAGTCACAGTCACTCAGAAGTGTAAGACCATTTTACTATGTGGTTTTTGCCTTGCTTTACTCACCAATACATGTGTAGAGAGAAATACATAATGAGACATAATCTCTGGGAACTTTGAGATTAATGAACCAATACTCAGATTCAAATGATTTTTGTGTCTTGTGACTCAGAACTGGTGTTGGTACCCTGCCCAGATCCCTTTACCAGCCAGTGCACCAGGCAGTTTCTCCGAGCTGCTGGGAAGTTGGCTCATGTGACACACAGCTACCCACTTCTCTGGAGAACTGCCCTTGGCCAAGAGGGAGCCACCTTGACCAGGAGGCTCCGTGAACATGTACACATTTATGTGGCCTTCATAGCCAGTGGCCAATAACCGCATGTTGCAGAGGCACAGAGGGCCAGCCCTCCTGACCTTAAGGCAACGCTAACCCAATGGGGTGATGTGTTGCTCCAGAGCTCCCCACGGGATCAAGCTGAAGCCAAATTCTTGCTTAGCACCCCCTTCCCTGTCCTGTGTGGTTTCTCCTTGAAAACACTCCATAAATCACTTGAACACAACTCATCTCGGGCTCTGCTTCCAGGGAAGCTGACCTAAGACAACAACGATCCCACGGAAAGCCTTATCTGTAATGATGGAAGTCAGAGCAAAATAGCCCTTCGGGTCCACAAGGGTGGTTCTTCCCAACATGCTCGAGTGGCTCAACTAAGCAACTCTTCTCGGTAGGCGGCAGGGCCTGGAATAAACAGCAGCAGTGATCCTGTGCTGTGGGACCAAGGACCTGTGTGATGATATGAAATATATTCTTGAAAAATGGCACTATGCCTGTGTTTTCTGAGAAATGCATTTAGTTTCAAAATAGTACATCCGTGCTGGCATTAGACCTAGTGCTCCCAGGGGCAATGAAGAATGATCTGGAACCGGAGCACTTGAGGCCTTCCACACTTTGGCATCTTCTGGACGAGCAAGGACTTTTTGGCTTGTGCCAAAGGAGAATGTTGGGGAAAGGAGAAAGCTCTGCAGGGGGCAGTTCTGGAAATCTCCTAAAAATCGTGGCTGATTGGATTGGGTTCTGGCTATAGAAGCTGTAGCTGGTTCTCCAGAAGTCACAGTGCCCAGTAAGAAGCTGGAATGGGTGGCCTCTGGTCAGGCCCGGGTTTGATTCTCCAACTTGCTAACTCAGTTTCCTCATCTACAGAATGGGGATCCTAATATTCACCCCCTCAAGGTTTGGTGGTGGGAGGGTAGGGAGGTAGAATTAGCATCAGTTTAGCACCTGGTATACATTAGCCAGTGACTAAAAAGCAGCTACTTTTCTGTACTCTAGTAGTAGCATCTACCAATCAGCCTGGCTTCTCTCACTAATAAGGGTGATATTTTGGCCTTATTTATTTGTTTATTTACTCATTCATTCGTTCATTCATTCATTCAACTTGTTTCAAACAAGTGGGGAAAATGATGTTGCTTGTTTAGAGCTCTACTGGGGACCCCCGCAAAGAGCTATTTTAATTGTTTTTAATTAATTGTCAGATTATTACGATCCTCAGGCCTTGAGCAGACTGCACAGTGGTCAGATGTGCCCCACTTTGGGTAAGAGGGGCTAAAATCCAGCCTTCTTTCTCTCACCAAGCCATGAACCCCAGAGGCAGTGTCCATCAGGATGACTACTTCACTAGTTCTCACAACAAATGGGCTAGAGGCAGCCCTGATATTGTGCAAGCCCTTTGTTCAAGATTAGATCCCTCTTGGGGGCAGAGCAGACTATGAGGACCCCCTGAAGAGAAGATCTAGGCATCATGCTCTCTAGATCCACTTTCTCTCACCTATGTGCCCAACCCTCACAAATGAAGCTTGACAAAGATATTTTAGGCCATAATAATTACCTGCCAGGAGTCTCCTCAAAATAGGATGCCTAGATCAGACGTCCCATACTGTAATAATATTCAAGGTAGGGTCTGAAAAATCACCAATACCCTGGGGTACTTGGTACCCCAGTACCTGGGTTATTTGATGGAACACGCAATTTCCTGAGCCATATACCTGACCTTCTAGATTCTTCAATCTCTAGAGATTAAATTAGGGAAAAGCTGTTAATATATTATTAATTTCTTCCTCACAGGCTTCCCTTCATTCCCTTCTACAGAAGAGTCATGGTGAAGAGTTGAATGTTCCCTAGAAAGGCTCTTCCTCTTAGAAGAAGCCTGAGGATTCAAAAGCCATAGGCTTCCTTTCCCTTGATAACCTTCTTCCACTCCACATTCCATACCCCGAATACATATATATTACCTCTCATAGGGCTCTTTCTTCTCTCTCCCTTTCTTGTTTTTGGCTGTGGTATGTAGAACATATCTCCCAGCAAGCAGAGGCAGCTTGGTGATGGCTATCCTTAAAACTCTTGTTTACTGGGGCACCTGGGTGGCTCAGTAGGTTAAGCCTCTGCCTTCGGCTCAGGTCATGATCCCAGGGTCCTGGGATCGAGCCCCACATCGGGCTCTCTGCTCAGTGGGGAGCCTGCTTTCCCCCTTTCTCTCTGCCTCCCTCTCTGTCTACTTGTGAGCTCTCTCTGTCAAATAAATAAATAAAATCTTTAAAAACAACAAAAAAACTCTTGTTTACTTTTTAGAACAACGTCTAGCATTTTCTATTGCTCTTCCTAGAGTCCTGTGTTACCGAAGACCTTCCAAGCAACCTAACTGTGTCCTTGGTGGCAATCCTAGCAGTTAGGGAATGTCCACATGATGGGTTGTTAAGTTAATGACACCTTCAATGCAGTATAGGCTTCACATAATAGTAGTTAATATATGAGCACATTGCTGTCAAATAAGGTTTGCCCATTGGAGAACCAAACTGAGCTGTTCTATAACCAATGACTATACTATGAGGTACACATCTAGAATTGTGTCAAGTTTACTTTGCCCAGTTTCTACATAATTATTTCCAAGTGAAAATTAAGGAAGAACAAATTCATTAAAAGACATAGTAAGAAACATTCAATACCTATGCTAGGAGCTAGAGCTAGAGATAAACCAAATGTGTCTCAATTTTCATGAAATCCAGCCCTAGTAGAAGAAGGCCTATGGAAGCATTCTGTTACAAACATAAGACTATACTATTTAAGGGATTATCATTATTAATAAAAGATTCTTGCACTATAACTTAGATGCTGAGAAGAAAAGTAGTATTTACTGATGACCATTGAATCTTCACAAAGATCCTACTGACTTGATTGTTGTGTCAGTTATGATGCCTCCAGGTGCAAGAAATAGGAAACCCAACGAACAGTGACCTAAAAAAGAAAAATGTATTATCTCACTTAACCACAAGGCCAGATGTAAAGATTACTGGGGCTGATTAACTCAGAAGCTCAGTTATAGCCACAAGAACCCAAGTTCTTTCTGTCCCTCTGCTCTCTTATTATATTAGGGTTCTTCAGAAAAACAGAACCAATAGAATATATATGCATACACACACACACACACGCACACACACACACACACACACGTATTTAAAGAGATTTATTATAACAGATTGGGTATGGAGGCTAACTAGTCCCAAGGTCTGCAGGATAAGTTGGCAAACTGGAGATCCAAGAGAGCTGATGATATAGTTTCAGTCTGAAGGCTGGCAGGCTCAAGACAGGAAAGAACCAATAGTTCAGCTAGAGTCCAAAGGCAGAAACAAAACAATACCCCACCTTGAAGCCAGGAACACAGGAGGAATTTCCCCATTTCAGGGGAGAGCTGGCCTTTTTATTCTATTTAGGACTTCCACTGATTGGATGAGGCCCACCAACATTAGGGAGAGCAATCTGTTTTATCCAGTTTACTCACTTAAATATTACACACATCCAAAAATCCTCACAGAAACACTCAGAATAATGTTTAACCAAATACCTAAACACCCTGTAGCCCAATCAAGTTGACACCTTAAATTTTATCACACACTCATCTTCAGCATTTGACCTATACCCTTTTTTGTATGAGGGATGGCAGCAACACTTCTAGTTATCACGTCCTCACATGACATCCAAAAGCTGGAGGAAGAAAAGGCATATTTTTCTGCGATACCCTTTGGAAGTTAGGGACAAACCCTCCCTACCTATCCCCCATACTTCTACATCCATCTCATTAGCTACAATTATGTCATACACCTACTCTTAAACGAATCATTTGCAAGGGTAAAATTTACCCCAAGCCCAAAGACTGGGAAAGAGCTCATCTTCTTAAGAAGCACTTGCTATCTTGATACATTGTTGTTACGAAGAAAGGTTTGGATTGGGCACGGTAGGGGCTAGGGGAAGCTACTGGCTTAAAAACTAACAATGTTTTTCATAATTTCTATTACCCATTTTAAAGATATGATCATTTAGGCTCAGAAAGATTGCATTGGTCAGCATCACACACCTAGTAAACTGTCAAGCATGAAGTTCGAAACAGATCTCTCTGGCTCTAATTTCCTTACTCTATTTGCAGGTCTATTTGTAAATATTCCTAACTCTGCCTGTATGACAACCTTATTCCCTCCAAATCTTCATTTCCATCACTGATAACCAGACATAATAGCAGTCCTTACCTTTTAGAGTATCATTTAACTTAATGAATGTAAACCTTCACTATTACAGATATTCCTTGACTTATGATGGGGTTGCATGCTGATAAACCCATCATATGTTGAAAAGATCATTAAGTCAAAAATGCATTTAATCTACTGAACATCATGGCTTAGTCTCACCTATCTTCAAGGTGCTCAGAATACTTATATTAGATTACAGTTGAGCAAAATCCTCTAACACAAAGCTTATTCCTATTTTATAATAAATGCTAAATTATCTCATGTAATTGATTGAATACCATACTGAAAGTGAAAAATAGAATGCCTGTATGAGTACAGAATCATTGTATGTATATGGGTTATTTACATTCATAAGCTATGGCTTGCTGCCACTGCCCAGCATCATGAAAGAGAATCATCCCTCCATATTGCTAGCCTGAAGAAAGATCAAAATTCAAAGTTCAAAGTATGTTTTTTCCTGAGTGTGTATTGCTTTTGCACATTGTAAAGTCACAAAATTATAAGTCGAACCATTGTTAAGTTACAGACTATCTGTATTTGCTGCCCCACCACAGTATAAAGAGCCGTATCTTGTACAACTGTAGGGGGCACTATTTACCTAGAATATACAATGACCACCTCCCCTGGAGTTTCACCATAGCTTACTAAGCTGTACAGAAAACTTACCTCTAGGATGAGAAGTGGAGAATTCTTGGATTTAAGTAGTTACAGCACTGGCGAGTTTCAACTCAATGTCACAACAAACAGGTGAAGGAAAGCTAACAGGACCTTCATATATATATCTCATTAATTTTCACAAAAGCCCTAAGTTGATAAAGAAATTTTCTTAAGCTTTTCTTTTTCCTGTAGAGAGTTACCGTGATAGGTTTTTTAATTCTAAGACGGAAAGAGAATTTCTGATTTCCTTGCTGGAAGATACTGTCAGTTATTCAACACCCTTTCCTGGGGCTTACTGTGTTTCTGTGTTCTACCTGCCAAGGCTTCAGCATGATGCAGTAAGTACTGATCTGTGAAGTCAGAAGGCCTGGGTTCTAGCCTTACTCATATGTCTAGCTAGTAGTATCAAAGTGGACAGTCAATTAACATTTCCTTTTCTCTCTCCACATTTATCTAAAAATGAGGTGATGAGGTAGATTCTTTGGCTTCTAAGAGTGGTTTCTTTTTTCTCTTCTTTTTTTAAGAGAGAGAGAATGCACTTGCTCTTGCACATGAGAGATTGGGGGAGGTTGGGAAGGGGCAGATGGAAAGAGAGAGAGAGAGAGAATCCTAAACCCATTGCGGGGCTCAATCTCACAACCCTGAGATCATGACCTGAGTCAAAATCAAGAATCGGACACTTAACTGATGGAGCCACCCAGGCACCCCTCAAAGAGTGATTTCTAAGGGCCCAGTTACACTAAGCAATCTAACACCAAGATCTCTGTATTTGCAGGCTAAACTCTCAGGTCTGATTAATAGGTCTGCTGTTATTTACTCAAACTATCCTGGTTTGCTAGGTGGAAGGAAGACAGTGTGATGTAATGGGAAGAGTTCCGAAGGCAGGGTAAAGGATATCTAGTGCTAACTCTGTCATGGAGAAGTCATCAGTCTTCTTTATCCATTAAGTGGGGTTCTGCAGAAGATGAACTGGAAGGTTCCTTCCAGGTCAATGGTAGTCTAACAGATGCTATCAGATCCTACAGTTTCTTTGCATGTGTCTGAAAATTGTTTGTCTTGAAATGTGTCCCTTGTTTTTGTTTTATGACAAAAATGAAACCCCAGGTATAGATTTTTGAAGGCCAAAGAAATGGGGGGGGGGGAGGGGGAAGGCAGGAAGGCCTAAAATGCAGTAAAATTCTTAAAATGAAAAAATTGAGGACTACTCAGATGTCCATTGACAGATGAATGGATAAAGATGTGGCATATAGATAGATAGATAGTGAAATACTACTCAGCCATCAAAAAAGAGAAAGAAATCTTGCCATATGCAATGATGGGGATGGAACTAAAGGTATTATGCCAAGTAAAAGAAGTCAATCAGAGAAAGACAATTACCAAGTGTTCTTACTCACATGTGGAATTTAAGAAGCAAAACAGAAGATCATAGGGGAAGAGAGGAAAAAATAAAACAAGATGAAATCTGAGACAGATATAAGCCATAAGAGACTCTTTTTTTAAAAAAAATTATTTATTTTACAGACAGAGATCACAAGTAGGCAGAGAGGCAGGCAGAGAGAGAGGAAGGGAAGCAGGCTCCCTGCTGAGCAGAGAGCCCGATGCGGGGCTCGATCCCAGGACCCTGGGATCATGACCTGAGCTGAAGGCAGAGGCTTCAATCCACTGAGCCACCCAGGCGCCCCAGCCATAAGAGACTCTTAATCATAGGAAGCAAACTGAGGGTCGCTGGAGGGGACAGGGGTGGGGGAATGAGGAAACTGGATGATGGACATAATGGAGGGCACGTGATGTAATGATTACTGGATATTGTAGAAGGCTGATGAATCACTGACCTCTACCTCTGAAACTAATAATATATTGTATGTTAATTAACTGAATTTAAATTTTTTGATAGATGAGAAAGAAATTTAAAAGATGAAGGCTGTTGAAAAAAAAAAATACAGGCATCTAGAAATTCCCAGGATGTGATAAATGAGTGATCTTTAGTATCTGCCCTGTTTGGGGGAACAATTTCTGTTACCTTAGTAATGTACATGATAAGAATTCAAGAAATAGTTGCTGACTGATTAACTTTACTATAATGATTAGGCATGGAATTAGCTGATTATCAAAGCTTCCTTGCATTTCTAGTAACCCATGATACCTTTTGCTGAATTACAACACAGGTCTTCCTGACTCCTCAGCCTGAGCTCTCGACCATTAGCATCCTACTTTAGACAGCTCCATTGCCTCCACAAGTTGGAATTCAGCGTTCTCAGGGACTCTGCTTCCTTACCTATAAAATGGGTAGAATAACAGTAGGTACTGTATAGGTTTGTTCACTTAACAAATATTTAGTGAGCACCTGCTGGACATCAGGGATATCTTAGTGAACCAGACAGTTAAGGCCCTGTGCTTGTGGACATTCTTTCTAGTTAGGAGAGACAGAAAATGAGTAGATAAGCAAGTGAATAATCAAGACAGTGAACAGACATCAGTAAGTGCCATGAAGGAAATAAAACAGGATAAGGAATGACTAGAGGGAAGGATTAAAGAGGAGTGCTAGAGAAGACGTCTCAGAGGAAATGACATTGGTCAAGAAGGAGCAGACCTGGGAAGATGGGGGAGAATATGATGATGGCATTCTACACAGAGGAAAGACTACAGACCCTACAGCAAGAAATGGCTGGGCATGTTTCAGGAATAAAGGGAAAGTCAGTGTAGCTGGTGTGTGGTGAGCAAGGCAGGGGTGTGACCGAAAGTGAGGGAAGATGGCCAGATCTTACAGGACTTTGTAGGTCTGATAAATTTTCTTCCAACAGCAATGGGAGACCACTGATGAGTTTCCAGCAGTTTCAGAGAAGAGCATGATCTGTGGAAGCTGGTTTGAAAGCGTCCCTGTTTGCCATGTAGAGAAGAGATTGTCAATGAGCAGTGGTGGGGAGAGGTCTGTCAGGAGACTCCACGTGAGAGCAGGTGGGGACTGGACTGTTTGTGGTGATGGAGATAGGGAGTGGAGAGAAGTAACTCAAATTTGGGATTTCTTCTGAAGGGCATGTGGATTCAATGAGGTGATTTCAGCAAACACCTCACAAAGTGCCAGACAGAAGAGGCTCCATTAAATGCATGCTGTAGATAATATGGCGTGGTGTAGCAGGCCAGTCACAATCCTGTAAGTCAAAGAGAAATCTGCCAAATTCTTAGAGTGTCACAGAGCAGGTTAGCAAACTGGTTCAAGCACTCATTATTAATGTGCCACTTGGGCAAGTCACCTTTTGGGCCTCAGTTTCCCCATTTATAAAATGAGGAGTGGGCCAAATGAACTCTAAGGCAGCTTCCAGAGCTATATACTTCAAATATTTTGATGGAATATATCACCAGGGTTTGCTCAGAGAAGCAAAGTCACTGTGAGTGAAGTAGAATAAGGAATTTATAGCAAGGACTAGACCTCACAAAACTGTGGAAACCAGTGAAGTACTTTATGTAAGTC
Source organism: Neogale vison (assembly GCF_020171115.1). Lineage (NCBI taxonomy): Eukaryota > Metazoa > Chordata > Mammalia > Carnivora > Mustelidae > Neogale > Neogale vison. Next base: position 137,330,567 of record NC_058097.1, read on the forward strand.
ATTGCCTCTGTGCCTGGTGTTGGGCCCAAAGTCTGAGGGATCAGCTAGCCCTGCAATCAAGAAGGAAAGTTTGGGAAGTCAAGGGCAAATCGGAACACACAGAGACAAACTAGATGCCAAGTCTGTCTAACCATCTCTAATCTCGATGCAGATGACTTGCAGAAGCTAGAGTCCTTAACCATGGAGCTATCATGCACCTAGCCCAAGACTCAGAGGAGCTGAAGGACGAGCTCACGCAGGTCCGAGTGCTGTCCCTGCCCATAAGACAGCCAGCCAACTCAGTGTCATGAAGGCACCCAACTGTGACTTTCAGAGTAGAAAACAGAACTTTGCTTCCCACCTCTCCAGTCTTATGCCAATTTCTCTTGTGGCCAGTCCCCATCATCTGGAATCATGTAGGGAAGGGAATTTTGACAAACGAGTTCCACTATAGCAAAATAGACAGCACAGAGCTACCAGAATCTACTCCTTGTCAACCTGGCATCCAGACACACCTTTTAAAATCACATGTAGCTGTTAAAGATAATAGCAAAATCATACTTTCACTTAATATAACCCAAGGGTCCCTCGTGCAACAGAAAGCAGTCTATCCTTCTCCCCAAAAGAGGATATAAGTCCCTTTATGTACCTTTGGGTGATCTTTGTTCTTTTTCTAGCTGAATCACTCTCTCCTTTGGAGGTAAGGGCTTTGAGAGGTGATTAGGTCACAAGAGCAGAGTCCTTATAAAAGAAACCCCAGGGAGTCCCCTCATCCCTTCTGCCCTAGAAGGGCAAGCAAAGAGATAGCCATCTAGGAACCAGGAAATGGGCTCTTACTAACACTGCCTCTGCTGGCACCTTGATCTTGAAGCTCTTAGTATCCAGAACCATGAGAAATAAATGTGAGGTGTTGGATTATATCAGCCCAAATGGACTTGGACAGGCATAAAACAATCATCATGATGGAATTTTTGTGTCAGGGATTTGCAAAAGGCACAGCAAGGGTGGCTCTTCTATGCTCCACGATGCTGGATTGAGATGACTCAACGGCTGGGGATAGGAACCCCTGGGACCAGAGAATCTACTTCCAAGATGGTTTCTCCATTCTTACTTCTGGTGCACAGCCCGGAGGGGCTGAAGGAGAGGCTTACCTGGCACTGTCAACTGGAACACTGGCAGGTGGTCTTAGGGTAGCTGAACCACTTAGAGGGCTGCTCAGAGCCCCGAAGCCAACCTCCCAGCAAATGAGGAAGAATCTGCATGGCCTTTTATGACCTAGCTTTGGAAGTCACCCGGTGTCACTTACATTGTATTCTATCAGTTGCAGAAGTCACGAGACTTCCCAAATTCTAGGGGAGGAAAGATAAATTCTGCCCTTCAATGGGAAAAATGTCGAAGAACTTGAGGCTATGTTTTCAAACCACCACCTGACACTTTGTCTAGTCTAGTTCGTGTTTATCCACAGCAGGTGGCTGGTTCACACTTTTTCATAATTTCACATTATTTTTATTACTGTTCATTTCTCACCTGTATCAACTGGTGAGAATGCTGCCTGTGAGATTATTATCACAGGTGCTTTCCCTACCATGCTTCCCTGGGTCTCTTGGAAAGTCACACACAGCTAGGCTCAAATTTCAATTTTTCTACAAACTTACTACTTACAGGTGATCTCCTGACTTAGAACTCGTTGGCTGGATACTCTTACATATAGGGCCTCTATGATTCCTAATGCCTTCTGTGGACAATATTGAGATCAGTGGTCAACTAGCCAATGAACAATGCTAAGAGAATATCTTGGGCTGATTCATGAAGTTTAGAAACAGGCTTCTGAATCAAACAACAATTCTAGCCAAGGCATTTTTCTACCTTAAAATATTTAAGAACCTGAACAAAAACAAAACAAAACAAAAACAGAAAAGGAAGTGAAGTGATTGGCAAAACTTTCGAGTTCTGATGAAAGCAGAAAGCTGTCCTGTAGGCACGGCCTGTAGAGTAGATTTGACCATCATTCCGGAACCAGCTGGGTTGCATTTTTTTTTTTTAAAGATTTTATTTATTTATTTGACAGAGAGAAATCACAAGTAGACGGAGAGGCAGGCAGAGAGAGAGAGAGGGAAGCAGGCTCCCTGCTGAGCAGAGAGCCCGACGCAGGACTCGATCCCAGGACCCTGAGATCATGACCTGAGCCGAAGGCAGAGGCTTAACCCACTGAGCCACCCAGGCGCCCCCAGCTGGGTTGCATTTTGATGGCCTCCTGTACCCTGAACATAATGAAGGCTCTTTTTCCTGAAGAATTAGAGCACTTATAGCCTGAACTATTCATTTTATTCAACAAGCATCTATCAAGTGCTGCAGACATGTAAAGCAGATTCTGCATTGTTCAGGAACACAATGATGAAGAAGACACAGCCTCTGACCTTGAAGGACGATGAAAGGGGTCAAGACCAAGCCAAACCAAAACTGACACCAAAACAAAATCCCCAAACTTACAACGAGTAAGGGAGCTCAAGGAAAAGCACTTAATTATAAATAACTTTCACTCTGGGTCTTGTGTCTTGGTCTCCTCTAATGTGGCTATAAGCTTGCTGGAGGCTGGAACCACATTCTAATGCTTCCAGACGTCCCAGGACTCTGCTTAGTGACAGGTCCACAAGAACCTATCACTAAACATTTGCTACTGGTTTGACGGGCAAATACTGAAATGAAATAAAGTCATAGAGGTATGACGTATATTGGTAGTTTTATTGCCTCCTGTGCAGGTTTGAAGTTGCCCATCTGTATATTAGACCATCACCACCAACAAATAAGACTGTCCTCTGTACCATTATGCTTGGTAGGGGGAACAACAGGGCTTTGATTCCCTGACATTTAAGACCTCTCTGGTCTTGATTCTTTCCCGGCTAGTGGTGCAAGTGACAAGAAGGCCGAGGTTTGACTCTCTTCTTCGGGCCCGTGATTCCTCAACTTTGAGCAAGATTGGGGTTCCCTTTGCTTTACTCAAATATACATGTTTTTGTTTCATAACTAGTTTAGGTGCAGACGGAGTTACAGTACCCAGACTATCTATAAACCGATGGGATGGGACCTGGCTTCTCCCCATAGTCCCCTTGTTCTTCGATAAATTCCCAGTCCTTATGAAGTTTTGGTCCCAGTGAATTTTCCCCTCAAAGACCAAACAGGATAATAATGAACCATTTTCTTGCATTTTCTACCAAGACAGCTCTTTGTGAGTTCTAAATGTTCTGTCCATATTCAAAGAAGCTGGTTTCTTCTTGAGTGGTTGGAATAAGACTTCTCTTGGAAGCTACTGAATATGGATTAGCTGGATTGTTTCGCAGGAAATAAAAAGCAGGCTCTGGGGTGAGTACTTCAGCACTTAATTGGGTTAGCAAAGTACAGCAAATGAGACGTTTTCCTTAGGAGGGAAAGGATGTTTACGGCCCCCCACCCCCCTAGGTGGTGGATTTTAACCTAAACCCTAGTCTTCAAATGCAGCCTTTAATTTAGAAACCATTACAAGAATCTATTAGAGCAGAAAATGTCAGGTTGAAAAATTAACACATCACAGGAGTTAATTAGAACCCAGCCTCTCATTAGATGCAAATAGAGAGCCCTCCAACTGCCGGGCGGCCTGCTGAAGTCACATTTGTTGCAGCTCCAAAGTGGCTGCCTCCTTCCCACTCAGCTAGCGGACAGAGGAAGCTGTCCAGGCCCTCAGGCCAGAGCCACTAGGGGCCCCTAGCCTGCCCTTTAGGTTAATGGAGGGTTCCACTGCCCTGTCCCCATCTTCTGCTCCTCTCCTACATGCTCTGCCTGTCACAGGGCGGAGAGCCCTCTGCCTGAAACTCCCTCAGGGAAGTGTTTTCTGCAACAAAGACAAACATGCCAGGCCTGTCACCGGAGCAGACTGGAGACTGTGTAAACCGCTCTGTGAGAGGCGAGGCTGAGGGGCTCCAGGCCATTCAGACTTAGCTCTAAGTCGTGGTCTTTGTTTTCTTTCCACATTCAGACTGAAATGTGATTCCCCTGGCTTTCTTTTTTTGGAAAATACCTGCGATGAGTTCCATGCCCAAAAAAGAAAAGCTGTTGACAGGAAAAGCTTCTGCCGGGGAAGGGGCTTCTTCCAGCGTCCTCAAAGGAGACAGTGCTTCGAGCAAGCTGGGGCAGGGATGCCAAAGCTAGGAAGAAGAAGTCCACATTGCAAAAGGGTCATCTGTAACTAGGGATTGGGTGGAGCGTCCAGCGGTTTCCCCTGTGAGAGCAGTACCAAGCCCATGAACTTCTGGGCCACACAGCCACGTGTCTGAGTCCCCTGTCATTTACTGCGTGATCTTGAACAAATTGTTTAACTCCCCAGACACCAGTTTTCTCAAGCTGCTGTGTGAAATAAATGGACTAATGCACAGAAAGCATGTGACCCAGTATCTGGCACAGAGTAAGTATTCTATGGAAGTTCTTGGTTGTCGGTCTGGTAATAGCATTGCTTCCTCCAATACTGATGGTGTTCTTTCTGCATGCCAGGCCCTGTGCTGCTCCCTGACCTCGTGGAGTTCATCATTCAATAAACCATGTATGCATGACTTCAGTACACGGCAAGCCTTCCTCCCTGTCCTGCAAACATGTCAGAAGAAGTGCCCATTGCACACTAACTTTGCTTTGCTGAGTAGCTCAGAATACCACAGGCCATCTACCTCTGAGCAGCCCTGTAACCTCAGCAACCTCCATCCTCACTTTACCCACTATTCTCTCTTGGAGTACTTACCACACTGTGTTACAGTTGTCTGTTTTTTCTTTGCTTCCTCCTGTGAGTTCCTAGAGGGTGGGGATCATCTATTCACTGGATTCATTCATCTCCTCATTTATTCATCTCTGTGGGCCTATGGTCTCCTGCATTACTCAGCACAGTCAAACAAAAGAGGCAACCCTACTGCTGTGTATGTAAACTTCCAGGTGGGAATATTTCTAGGAAAATAACCCTGCCTCCCATCTTTAAGGGTCCTCCTTGGGCCCTAGTTTGCTTGTTCTTCCATTTTCTAACTATTACTTTGGTTCTAGCCTCAGTTTCTTCATCTCTTTAAGGGGCTAATAGAGTTTCCTTCCCTGGGAGGATGTGATGATGGCTGGAGACAAAGCAGCTTTTATGTGCCTAACACAGTTCTAGGTACAGAGCCAAAAACCAAAACAACTTAATTCCATTCTTGCCCTCAATCAAGTCTAGTCGCCAGTATATGAAAACTAAAACTAAAAAGCAAAACAGGAGCACCACATGAGTGGAACACATATCCTTTCAACTTGTATCCAATCTCTGCCATCTGCCAGGCTTGGCTGAAATAGAGGATACAAACATGCATAGAAACCTGGACCCTGTCACCAAGTCCCAGGAAAACCCTGGCAAGTGTTGGCCAAAAGGATCTCAAGAAGAGAGGAGAAAGCTCTTTCTTCAGATTTTCAGACCTGTACTGAAAGAGATGTCTTTGGGACTAGGCTGGAAAGCAGGAGGTCGCCTCAGAACAACAAAAACCAAGTTATTTAGCACTTACTCTGTATGTGCCAGACACCGTGCTAAATGATTTACCGGCATTCTCATTGAACTCTTGGAACAACTGTGTGGGGTAGACGTGAATTTCCTTATTTTACAGATGGCCCATTTGAAGCTCAGAGAGGCACAGTAGCTTTACCACAGTCAAGCAATAAGTAAAGGCTTAGAAATCCACCTGCTGAGGTTTTCACTGGTACGACTGGAAAGGGAAAGGGTGAACTAACACAAACCTCCACCCTCGGGGTAGGCAGTGGGGTCGGGGAGGCTGAGAATGAGAGGCGGGAAGAAAATTGGATCAAAACAGCGGTCCCATGATCCCCAGACCTCCAGGGCCCTTCGCAGCAGCAGAATAAGTTAGAGATGCAGGCTGCCCTGGAGGGATGCCCGGGAGGCGAGGGGGGGAAAGGTACCCCCGGCGGTTGTGCGCCTTCTTCGCCTCCCGTGCACAGGTCAAGCCTCTCCCCTCCCGCCCTCTCACCCTCCCAACCTTATTTAGAAACCGTGTCCCCGAGACAGGAAGGGCGGCGGGCCGAGAAGCACGGAGCGTCCCGGTCTCATTTCCTTTCGAATCCCCCTGTGGAATTTCATTTCATACGGTGAGGAAATCGGAGCGCGAGACCGTCGGCTGGTCGGCTGCTCCGGGGCGCCTCCCCCACTCGCGGCTGGAGACAGGCAGCTCCGGGCGCAGGTCCGGCCGAGTCTGGGGGCGGGGAGACGCGGCCCGGCTCCAACCCAAGCAAGTTAGCAGTGAAAATAGCTGCGAGCCTGCGTTGTACCAGGCACGGGGCTAAGCGTTTTACGCATTACCTCTAATCCTCCCAAGTCTCTTTACGGGTGAGGAAACGGACGCCGAGAGGTTGAGCAATTTGCTCAAGGTCACACAGCCGGGATTTAAAGCCACAACGTTTATAAATCGAAATCCCGTGTTCTTTGTGCACGTTTCTCTGCCTGATAGGTAGGTAGCTCGGGCTGAGGTGACAGCCGGAAGAGGGGAAGGGAAGAGAGCCGACTGATCAGGGAGCGTTTCTCACCTGGGAGAGGAGGGGGCAGGCTGGCCCAGCGGGAGCAACTCCGCTCCATCCCCGCCTGGCCCCCGAGCGCCGCGAACCGGGTGGGAGGAAAGTGAGAGCCGGGAAGCCGGGCGGGGCCCCGCGGGAGGGAGGGACGGAGGGACGGAGGGACGGGGGAGGGGGGCTGGCGGACTGGCGGGCGGGGGCCTGACCCTCCCAGCGGCAGGCGGCCCCGCCCCTCGCTGCCCACGGCGCCCGGCCATTGGAGAGGCGCGCTGTCCGTCCCGCCCCGCCACCGCCCAGCGAACCTCCAGCGCCGCGGAGGGCTGGGGCGGTGAGAACGGCGCGGTGCTGGGTGCTGACGGTGTTCGCCCAGACGCAGAGCGGACGCGGCCGGCGCCGGCTAGGGGCTAGGGGGCTCTCCGCCTGCAGCCATGACCCTCGCAGTGTGTCCTTCGGCCCCCGCCACGGGCGTCTAATATCCCACACAGTCGCGCGCAGCTGCCGGAGACCCGTCCGCTGCCCCTTCTTCGCCCTTGGCGCCTTATCACACTCCCTTCCCGGGAGCTGGGAGCAACGCGGGCAGCCGGCGCCTCCGTGCAAGCTGGGGGTGTCTGCTGGACCACCTCCCGCCGCCGCCGCCGCCGCCCCCGGCTCTGGCCATGGCCCGGCGGGGCGCAGTGCCGAGCGTCCTGGGGGCGCCCGGGGGCGTCGATCTCAGTCTGAGGCTGCTGCTGCTGTTGCTGCTGCTCCTGGAGCCAGCGCGGGGCTTCGGGGACGAGGAGGAGCGGCGCTGCGACCCCATCCGCATCTCCATGTGCCAGAACCTGGGCTACAACGTGACCAAGATGCCCAACCTGGTGGGGCACGAGCTGCAGACAGACGCGGAGCTGCAGCTGACAACTTTCACGCCGCTCATCCAGTACGGCTGCTCCAGCCAGCTGCAGGTGGGCGCCCCCACCCCCACCCCTAGCGGGACGAGACCCCTTGGGCAGGGACGCCCCAAGCTAACTCCGTGGAGCGCTTGCCAAGCCAAACCCCCTGCCCCCTTCCAAGGCTGAAGGGTAAAACTATCCTGGAAAAGTGATTTCCAACCCCACCCCCACTTTTCTGTCCCTTCTCAGGGACTGGAAGCCAAAACGTTGTGTAAGTCATCTGGCCTGCGAAAGAACCCACTCTTACACCCCGCCCTTCCGTTTTTCTCCCCTGCTCACCCGTGTCTAGCCAAGCCCCTAACCCCAGTGGAGCTGAGGGTTATCTTTGCCAAGGATTCTGGCGGCCGCTGCTCGGTGGGCGAGTCCCCAGCAGGGCAGCCAGCTGCAACTAAGACTTGGAAGGAGAGATAAGGAGCCGGGAACTTCTCCCTCTCAGACCTTCTTTCTCCCTGATATTTTGGGGTGGCTTACTAAATGAAACCCCCCTGTCGTGTTTTCTGCGGAGCGGCCCCTCCTCACGTCGTCCCGCATGACTTTACAGGTCATACAGGAAGGAATGGTTGGGTGGCTTGAGAGCGTTTGATCCTCAGGGTTGAGGGCAGGTTTAGGATTTGGCGGAGAGAAAACACAGCTTGGGGAAAAGGTGATAGTGTGTGGTCAAGCTCCAGGAAGGTAATTTGCATATTGGAAGGGTTTTTTTTTTCCAGTCATTAAAAATTTTAAAGCTTCTGTAATGATAGGGAAAATGTTCAACCTACAGTAGGTGAAGAAATAATTTGCATATACAGGGTAGTTATAATCTTAAAAAACCAACAACCCATTCATTTTTTTTTTTTTAAAGGAACTGAAAGATTTTTTTTTAAAGGTTAGCACTGGTTGTGTTTTGGTTGGTGAGGCTCTGAGTGAGTTTTAGAAATTTAGACAAGAGAGAACTTGGGAAGAAAAACAGAGGGTAGTTGTCCAGGCTGAAAGCTTCAGAAATCCGTGGTTCTGGTTATAGCTTCCAAGAGATAAGAAACAGGCAGGCAGCTTACTTAGTAGGTGTGTGTTTTTACACAGGTCATTTCAAAAAGTTGGACTGTGGTTTCAGAAAGATGGTCGGGATTAGACCTGTTGCTGCTGAAACACTCCCTTTGGAGTGTTCAGAACTTTAGAACTAGGTTATAAAAGCTTCAGAAATGATCCGCTAGCTCTCAGTTTGGAAACAGCACATATCCTGACATCAGTGGCAATTTTGTTGGAGAAACAGCTTTTGCAGGGATATATATTTTTAATTACATGTATCCTGGGGAAGCAGCCAAGCTGTTTTGAAGGACAGGACTGGATCCCTTTACATGCTGGAAAATAGTGACTTGTAACTCTAGACTTCATAGACAACATCTGTAAGGAGCCAAGCCGACTGTTTATCAATGCTGGAGGAATTGAGGACAGCAACTGGAGTCTGTCCTGTTGGTACTGCTGTTCCAGAGACCTCACATTTATATTTTCCTATTATGCTTCATTATTATTCATTGAGGAAATCTAGCCAAACAAAGCCCTGGTGACCAGAGACCCCAACCTGCACCCCATCCTTGGGTCCATCAGTGTCTCAATTAGGACATTTTCTGTTTCAGTATGGGACTGATTAACAAAATAAATTTGAAGGGATAAAGTAGAGAAAAGAGAGAATATAAATAGGAGAAAAGCCTGATCTATAATTTTTTTTACATTTATTTTTATGGTGATAAAGAAGTGGGGACCAAAATTACCCCATCACTGGAATGACTCAGTCATTTGATTAGTCTGTTCAACTCTTTGAAAGAGGGAGATGCAAAGTCAAGTCCTAAGGTTTATTTTCTTAAGCGTTATGCAAAAAAGGGGTGATGTAATTCTTCAGGTCCTTTTTATATATTTATTTATTGACGGTCTCTGGGAAAGGATTGCTAGAACCCAGGAAGCAAAGCGTGCATGCGATGGATTTTTTTAAGCACCCTAGTCTGAGGTCAGAGTAAACAGAGTCCCTATAGCTGGTTTAAAAGTCGATACGTACTTTTGCCTGGAAGCATTCAACTCCGCTTCGTGCAAGCATTTGGTCAGACTTCCAAGTCATTGTTTTCTTTGTTCATTTCATTACTTTTCCAGTTCTTCCTTTGTTCGGTTTACGTGCCAATGTGCACAGAGAAGATCAACATCCCCATCGGCCCGTGTGGCGGCATGTGTCTTTCGGTCAAGAGGCGCTGTGAACCTGTCCTGAAGGAATTTGGCTTTGCCTGGCCCGAGAGCCTGAACTGCAGCAAATTCCCACCCCAGAATGACCACAACCACATGTGCATGGAAGGGCCGGGTGATGAGGAGGTGCCCTTACCTCACAAAACCCCCCTCCAGCCTGGGGAAGAGTGCCACTCCGTAGGCACCAACTCGGATCAGTACATCTGGGTGAAAAGGAGCCTGAACTGTGTTCTCAAGTGTGGCTATGATGCTGGCTTGTACAGCCGCTCGGCCAAGGAGTTCACGGATATCTGGATGGCCGTGTGGGCCAGCCTGTGCTTCATCTCCACCGCATTCACTGTGCTCACCTTCCTGATCGATTCCTCCAGGTTCTCCTACCCTGAGCGCCCCATCATATTTCTCAGTATGTGCTATAATATTTATAGCATTGCTTATATTGTCAGGCTGACCGTAGGCCGGGAAAGGATATCCTGCGATTTTGAAGAGGCAGCAGAACCTGTTCTCATCCAAGAAGGACTTAAGAACACAGGATGTGCAATCATTTTCTTGCTGATGTACTTTTTTGGAATGGCCAGTTCCATCTGGTGGGTTATTCTGACGCTCACTTGGTTTTTGGCTGCCGGACTCAAATGGGGTCATGAGGCCATTGAGATGCACAGCTCTTATTTCCACATTGCTGCCTGGGCCATCCCTGCTGTGAAAACCATTGTCATCTTGATTATGAGACTGGTGGATGCAGACGAACTGACCGGCCTGTGCTACGTCGGGAACCAAAACCTCGATGCCCTCACAGGCTTTGTGGTGGCTCCCCTCTTCACATATTTGGTGATTGGAACCCTGTTTATCGCTGCTGGTTTAGTGGCCTTGTTCAAAATTCGATCCAATCTGCAAAAGGATGGGACAAAGACAGACAAGTTGGAAAGGCTGATGGTTAAGATCGGGGTCTTCTCGGTCCTGTACACGGTGCCTGCCACATGTGTGATTGCCTGCTATTTCTATGAAATCTCCAACTGGGCGCTCTTCCGGTATTCTGCAGATGACTCCAATATGGCGGTGGAGATGTTGAAGATTTTTATGTCTTTGCTGGTGGGCATCACCTCAGGCATGTGGATTTGGTCTGCCAAGACTCTGCACACCTGGCAGAAGTGTTCTAACAGATTGGTGAATTCTGGGAAGGTAAAGAGAGAAAAGCGAGGGAACGGTTGGGTGAAGCCTGGGAAAGGCAACGAAACTGTGGTATAAGGCTACCCGGGCCCCACGCTTTCCAAATTTTGAAGGTGGGGGGGATGCTAGCATTTGGGTGCAAGAGCGACTAAAAGTTTCCTGCAGTGTATCTCAGTTTGAGCGAACTGGCAACACGTCAGTGACCCCTATAAGCCACCGCCACCTGCCCGCCCCCCACCCCCGCCCGCCACTCCCCTGCATCATAAAAGGAATGATTTTGCTGCAGACTTTGGAATGATCCAAAATGGAAAAGCCAGTTAGAGGCTTTCGAAGCTGTGAAAAATCAAAACATTGATCACTTTAGCAGGTCGCAGCTTGGAGCGTGGAGGTCCTGTCTCGATTCCAGGAGGGTCCAGGGCGATACTGCTTTTCCCTGCAGAGTGAGATCTGGGCTGTGAGTAGGTAATTCGCAGGGAGAAAGATTAACTTTTTTAACCCTTAAAATCTTAAATACTAACTGGGTCTTTCAGATAGCAAAGCAATCTCTAAACACTGGAGACACTGGGTTCAGACAAGTGTTACAAGAGTTTTATAGTTGGGCTGATCTAACATAAACAATTTCTGTGGTGTGCTGTCTGCTGTTTAGGGCTTTGTGGATTGCTCTCCCAAGAGGTAGTGTCAGAACCTTTCAGTGCCTTTGTCATAAAACAGAATTGTTTGAAAAAAAACAAAAGTACTGTACAAACACACGTAAGGTATCCAGTGGATTTTTCTTCTGTCTCTTCCTCTTAAATTTCAACATCCCTATTGTAGGCTGCTGCTGTTTTCTTCGTTTTGCATTAATGACTCAAAATAGGTATTTTTATAGGATTTTTTCTTTTTCTTTTCTTTTTTTTTCTTTTTGCACAGCAGCATGCCTAATGAGGGGGAAAGTAAGGGTGATTCACTTTCTGACAATCATTTAATTCAGAGGAAAATGAGATTTATCAAGTCGACTTACCTTACTGACCCGGGAGACCTGTTGCATTGAGCAATGGGACTTAATATATTTTACTTTGTGTGATTGCATCTATGCAGACGCCAGTCTGGAAGAGCTAAAATGTTAAGTTTCTTGGCAACTTTGCATTCACACAGATTAGCTGTGTAATTTGTGTGTGTCAATTACAATTAAAAGCACATTCTTGGACCATGACATAATAGTATACTCAACTGACTTTAAAACCATGGTCAGCTTGCATTCTCAGAATGATAGTGCCTTTCTTTTCTTTAGCATAAGAATGTTATCAGTCTAGTCTATGACCACCATGAAGACTTTTCTGTTCTGTAGAGAGAACTAAGGACAGCTACTCCAACTACTCGGTGCAGAATTGTTTCTTAGTAATTGGCAAAGGCTCCTTACAAGATTTCATTGGAGGCAGTGTGGCCTGGAGTATTTATATGGTGCTTAATGAATCTCCAGGATTCCAGCCAGGAGCTAGGTTGGTTAGTAGGGAATAAAGTGTAGACCATATGAAGTGAACTGCAAACTCTTAACAACACAGGTCTTAATTGCCTTTTGCAGGGGTATCCAGAGCTTTTAAAAGTTATGCTTTATGTTCCTCACAATGGGGTACCCCCCTAGCAGCCTCTCAAAAAGTTGCAATTCTTTTAAAATTGTAACTGGACTCTCTCTTAACCTGCCTTAGGCCTTCTAATCGTCAGATCTCTGGGACAAATGGTTGACAATGTCACAGGTCCTTGTAGCTCATACCTATTTTGCTTCAGCAACTACTTTGCAATGACTCACTTATTATTTATTCATGCCCTACCCCACCCCCCTTTCAGAAACAGGTAGGAAAACTCTTTTATCACATTTCTTTGTGGAAAAACATTTCCAGGGACTCAGATTCCCTAATAGGTGGTCAGATTCTGGAAATACATGTGTCCTTTCCCATCCTTTTTGAGCTGTGGTTTGACACTTTTTTTTCTTTGTTTTCTGGGGCTCCTGAGCCGTCTGAGGTAAAGATGCATAGAAGGTCTGTTGTGTATTTTGGGAGGGAAAGTCTCGGGCTCTGAGGACAGATGCTGACTGGGTGCGGAGGGTCCCTGGTGTGTGTGTGTGTGCGTGCCGTGCCCCAGTACCTTGGCTGGACTCCGGGTCAGGGTTCCAGGAGCATGAGAAATGATCCCCAGAAGGGCCCGTTGAACTCCATCTGAGACTGTGTCGCCTCTGGAATACAAATGTGAACTCCCTGTGCTGCTTGCAGACAGTTCCCAGAGCTGCCCAGGGCCGTGGAGTGTTCACCCAGGGGCAGGGCCTGCCCTTACTCACGCTCCGCTCCAGCGTCCTGGGAGTTGTGCGGAGACTCAGGCCCAGGAAGGGGAAAAACGACGGTGCAGCCGGGGCACTGGCCTCACTTTACGACTGTAGGCCTCTGTCAGGCGCTTGTGTTTCTGATGGCTCAGTGATCGTGTGACCCAGGCGGCACCCAGCACAGGACCAGGCACAGAGTAGGTGCTCCATATCTGTGAGAAATGAAATAATAAGAATAAGAGGGCTTGGGTGAACCAATCCACCCGAGTTCGAAAACAAACACATCCTTTCTGCAAATGTCTGGCCTTCTCGGGGGGGAAAGTCCATTTGACCGGAAGTGGCCCTCGATGCAGCCGGGATTAGGAGCCCTAGCTGTGTCACAGGGCTGTGGGCCTTTCCTTTCACATTCCAGACAATGGAGAGTGTTTACAGTTTCAGGAAAAGAGCTTTGTGGCTGCGGTCAGTTACGAGTTACCTTGACATGACCGCATCACCTCTTCAGCTGGTATCTGTTTAAAAAAAAAAAAAAAGTCAATTATTAGCACATTTATGAGTGCCCACTCTGTGTAAAGCCCCGTTGTTAGGCACCTTTGGGGCCGTGGAGGAGTACAGGCTTTGTCCTCCCCACTGGCCTGGACTGAGGATGCTCCTGGGTCTGCCGAGTGTTGCTCTTGGTTTTGGGGGAGGAAGACGGCCCTCTGTATCATGGTCTCCCACCCATCAACCACTTCCTGGGTTTTTCTGCCTTTCCTGTCTCTCTCATCCCTCCCCACGATTCCCCGGCTCGTCAGCTCCAGGGGTTTTGACAGGATGCCTCAGCCCAGTTTCATGACCAGCTCTGTGGAGATCTCCCAGGAAAACACTGAACATTAGCTGAAAGGATGTGAGCTCCCACACCTCGTGGGGATGGGGGGGGCAGGCCGCTCAGGGCTCGGGGTGTTTTGTGTGACGCGTGCAGGGGAATCTGAGGACATCTTGCTAGGGAAAAGGTTAGGGCTAAGTTTTTTTGAAATCTGGAATAAGTAGGGATGATTGTAGCTTCTCCCAAAATGCCTTGGCCTCTGGAGATTTTACTCAACAGGGCCCCAGGGCACCTCTGTCCATCCTCTGCTCTGGCAAGCCCCTCTTTCTCTTCGCAAAGGCCACCCTTCAGGGCCGAGGAGCACGGGGTAGGGTGGAACTGGCTAGAACCGTCTGGTTGAGCTACTTGGTTGATTCATATCCTTTTCCTCCTGTTTCCTGAACTCTGAGAAGGCTTCTGAGCCACCAATTTGCTCAGGGTCCTGAAACCACAGAAGGCAATGCCGCTGTTTCTTTCCCTGAGATGCTCTCTGACTTCCTCTCCCCAGTCACTCCCTCACCTGCACCCTCAAACCCAGGATCAGGACAACTTCTGTGTTGACGTTCTGAATTGTGACTTTACCAGCACCCTGAGCTCTGTCTTCTCTGGTACCCTCCCACCCCCCAGGCTCCCCCGTCACTGAATTCAGGCCTTACTGTGTTAGCAATGGAGCTGGGACCTGAGGACACGGAGGAGCTCGCCAGCCTCAGCCCTGGAGCACAGACTCGGTTTACCAGGTTGTCACCAGGCCGGTGTGGCCTGTGGCTTCTGGGGAGGTAGCCCTAGCAGCAGTCAGTGGGGAGAGCCATAGAGCACGGACTTTGGAAGGAGCCCCAGGATTGACCTATGTCCTGATTTTCATTCTGTGATGGGAGGGATTGGAGGGAGTTGCCTTTCCAGCCAGTTACATCCAGTCACTGGACTCAAACGGTTCTGGGTGTCCTTTTATTGTATTTGGGTTGAATCCTCCTCTGATTTGCCTAATGTTGGGCGAAGGACCCAGGTTATCATTTTCCTCTGGGCCTAGGTCATAGATCTTGGAATCTCCTAGAAGAGCATTTTGCTCCTCCCAAGGATCAGGTACCAGAGCCTTAAATAATGGATTTTGTTTCCCTGTGGCCTGCTCAGAGCTCTCTGCTGCTGCATCTTGCCAAGCGCATGTGCGGTCATGGCCTGCTGACTCTCCCCGAGAGGGAAGTG
This sequence comes from Neogale vison, assembly GCF_020171115.1. Classification (NCBI taxonomy): domain Eukaryota; kingdom Metazoa; phylum Chordata; class Mammalia; order Carnivora; family Mustelidae; genus Neogale; species Neogale vison. The sequence continues at coordinate 137,345,736 of NC_058097.1, forward strand.
AACCCTGACCCTCTCCAACAGGCCTCTTCCCCTCCGGTGGCCCATTTGCCCTGTAGCAGCCTGTTCCTGTTTCTGATTTATCTTACTTCCCTTCTTCTTCTCTGTGCCCGCGAATTCCCCGTATTTGCCCAGGCAGTTGGGAGAGGGCCTATTTGGGGTCCTCTGTGAGCCACGTCCTCTAGGCTTTGATGGCTCCTTGATCTCCTGCCATATTCAGTATCTGACCACTGTCCTCTCAGAAGAGCTTCTGAGAAGAGGGGTGGGAGCAGCTCTGCTCCCCGAAGACTGGTCTATCTTCTCCCCCAAGATGTGCTCCTCTCCACGTCCTGCTCATGGGCTTGGGCCCCAACCTGGTTGTGGGCTTTGGGAGGGGGAGGCCGCTCTTTCGCTGTCTTCCCCGCTGCGGCATCTAGGTGGTTCTGAATTTTTTCCTACCTCACAGGGATGTTGTGAGACTTGCAAAGGTCTGAGGGTGAAAGGCTCCTTGAGCTCTTTGCAGGAAAGGTGGAGTCCGTGTCAAGCGTGATTCGTGAAGAGACGAACTGGGACTCACCATCCTTGTGCAGCAGGCAGGCCATGCCCTGTGGCCTGTCCTTGGATCCCGTGCCACCCTGCACCTCCAGCCACCTTGAGGCCAACCCCGGGGGCTTCCAGATGTCCGACATAGAGGTACCAGGCACCTGCTACACTTGCCCTCATGAACTGCTGAATGTCAAAGGAAATGGACCCTGCTTTTAAGGATGTACAAACGTGTGTCTGCATTGATGTCTGTACTGTAAATTTCTAATTTATCACTGTACAAAAAAAAATAAACTTTGCTATTTAATTTTTGTATTAAAGGAAAATAAAGTTTTGTTTATTAACTGGTCTGAGATGTGGCGTGTTCCTCGAGGTGCAGCAGAGCTCCCAGGAGGCACACCTTCCCAGCAGCATGAAAGAGAGCTTTGGGTCTGTAGGGGAGATTGAGAGGCTCTTTCTGAGAGCCTCTTTGTTTCTTTTTTTGCTGGTGCTATTTTTCCCCTCTGGGATTTCTCCTGGGTCAGTAAACCCCCGAGGTCCAAGGTCAACAGAATTTATTGCTCTCGTGGTCATCAGTATCACTGAAATCGTCACATGATGCTTTAGAGGAAACCGTAGTTCCCAAGCTGTTGTCCGTGACACCTCTTTCTGGTGTCTCCACTAGGCGTGGCTATTTTTAGTATACTTTCCAAGCTCCTCTGACTTAATCTGGTGGCTTAAAAGTTTTTTGTATCACCACGAGAGCTTCAGGGGTCTTTAAAAAGGGCAGGTTTTTTTTAAACATTTTCATTAAAATTTTTTTTCTTCCTGATTCCCCAACAGTCATTTCTGTGTAATAGATATGGGAGTATGTCATGTCAGTCAATCAGGATGATCATTTCCTCAGTTAATTTTATAAATGGAGTGGCCTATGTCTCCATATCCAGAAGTCATCAGATGAAGTGAATTCAAAGCTTTTACCAGAACACTTCATGGGAGCAAATAATAAGGACCACACAGACGCAGATGAAAGGGGAACCATTCCCTTTGGAGATGTCTGCTGATGGCCCAGGAGAGAACATCAGCCCTCCTGGTTTGCCTTTAAATTACTTTCCACACCCTGGTTTCACCTGAATACCACCCTGTTTTGGTGTAAGGAAAAAGCCCAGGGAAGAAGATCTGTAATACTATTCTCCTTCACTGCAGATTGCTATTGTATTTTTATCTGAAACCATAAATGAAGGAAGGTATGTAATTTAAATTCTCTTCCCTGTAAGACAGGCTGTGTTTCTCATTTCATTACCTACCCATTAAGTAGTTAGGAAGTTAAGGAAAAGTCAACACAATCTGGAATGAATTCATAATTGCACCGGAGGAACACTTTCCACATGAAAATAGTTTTACATTTACATGATTTCATCTTATTCTCATGGCATCTTTAAAGTAAGCCCGGACAGGCATCATCTTGTTTAAGGAAGAACTGAGACTTAGGGCAAGGGACTTGCCCAGGGAGTTAGCAAGTTGGACAGCCTGGTCTTCTCACACCCAGCCCATGGATTTTTGTTGTGGTCTTACACACACTGGTGAGTGGGTGTGTTCACCCAAAAGACATGTTGAAGTCCTACCCCCTATACCTGTGAATGTGAACTTATTTGGAACTAGAGTCTTCACAGCCTTAATCAGGTTAAAGCGAGCTCATACCCCATTTGGGTAGGCTTTCGTTCAGTGGCTGGCGTCCTTATAGTAAGGGGGCAGTTTGGACACAGACACTGAGAGGAGAGATCGCCTCATGAAGGCGGAGGGACAGATGAGGGTGATGCAGCTACCCGCTGGGCCAGAAACCCCGAGGATGGTCAGTCCCCCGAAAGCTAGGAGGGAGCAAGAACGGTTCTTCATCCAAGCCTCCAATGGCAAGCCCGCCGACACCTAGACTCTTAACTGCACAAGAATACATTTCTGGGTCTGAAGCCACCCAGTCTGTGACCATTGGTTATGGCAGCCCTAGGAAATGAAAACATGCTTGATTCCTCTGATTCCTTCCACCCCTGCAAACTGTTTGGTGGGAATGGGTAAATGTTTTGGCAGGCAACTCTCTCAATAATGAGAGCTGGCCATGAGCTTCTGTTGTTTAAGGATTATGCAGCATAAATCACCCAGGCAAGTTTCTTTATCTGCAAACTGGACACCTCTAGAATCAACCCCATGATCCCTGACGCTCAACTGGCTCGAACTGGTCTTGGCTAGTCTCCGACCCACCCACCCACCCCCAATGGGAGCTCTGTGTGCAGGGCCAGGACCTTGACTGGAATGTGGCCCAAGGGTTTTTAGCATTTCTGTCCTGAGAACTGATTTTTTTCCTTCCCATTTTAGCTTTCACATGCAATCATAATTTTAAAGTTGAGCTCACTCTTGACTAGAGAGGTCAGCCTCGGCTTCCTGTCTTCGGAGGTTCTGTGAACAGAAACAAACCGCACTTGGAGAAGGCGGTCATCCTCGCTCCGTTTTCCTTCTCAAAGCAGCAGAGTTGGAGGAATGGGACCATCTCGCTAGATGTTGTGAAAACGTTGGACATGCAAAGGTATATTCCAAAAGGCTTTCGAAATGGGCCTTGGTCCCACCTGAAATTCCTAAAATCATCCTGTCTTCTCTCTCAGCTTATTCTCAGGCTAAGAGAAGCCACACATTCACCTGCCCTCCCACAAAGGATTCCAATGTCTCACTCCCAGGAGAGAGAATAAAGATTTTAAAGAACTTACTACATTTCACCTCAGTGTCCCAATATTTATTAGCCTCCCACGTGGTTTCCTCTCAGTCCCTGATCCTGTTTTCACCCACCAGCGTGTTTAATCTCCTGGTGCGCCCACCTTCTCAGTGCCTTTCTTTTTAAGAGATGAAGGGATTGGCTCTCCCAAGTTTTCTAAAATGCCTGAAGGTTGCATCATTTCACAGGGTAGGAGGCTAAAAGGTGGAGTATAAAGCCATGAGATGGAACTGATAAATCACAGAGAACAATCCGTTCATGCTTTGCCTCTCACTCTCTGGCTTTTTCATAGGTGTCTCCCCTTGCCTAGAATGCCCCTTCCATCTTTCTTCAAAGAGGAAAGTTGTGTCTGTTCTTCATTCAAGACTCAAGTCTTAGAGCATCTCTTCTGGGAAGACTTCCTTGACTCTCCTCCTTACACTTCTGGCCTTTTGTTCTGACCATAGGGTGACTCTAAGCCCCTGTGCTTCCAACTCTGGGTGTCATCACGGCACTATGGGTAATGGTCTTGTCATGTGTCCATCTCCCCACTGGACTGATATCCCTGGAAGTGACTGGGTGCCCAAAGCTGCCTGCCTGTGTGCCCTCGGGGTCTGGCCCTCGCTGTGCCTGACACAGGGCACGAGTCACCAGAATGTCTATGGAAAGAAGATGGGAGGGAGGCAGAGCTTTAAAACTGTGTTAGTTAGGGGCTGGGGGTGGGGGTTGGTGACCAATGTAACCAGCATAGGAAAGAAATCAAAGCTAACAAGAGCCGTCACATAGGCAGGACTTTCTGGAAAGATGCTCTGGCAAAACTCTCAAAGAAAATTCTCTAGTCTCAAAGGCAGTTTTGAGAATGATCACCTACCCCCTGTGCTGCTTATTTTCAGTTGTCTTTCTTTCCTTCTTTTTCCCTCCTTCCCCTCCCCAGCAACATTTGCTGCGAGCCTACTGTTTGCAGAATACTGGGCCAGGCCGGGAAAGGGAGAGATGGAGTGCTTGTAAAATGCCGCAAAAGACAAGGTCCAACTCAGAGTCCAAAAGTGCAGATGACAAAACAGAGAAAGAATTCAGCTGTTATTAACAAGCTTAAAACTCCAAACCTGGAAAAACAAATCCTCTACTGCTTAGTAAATATTTGTTGAATAGCTGAATGAGGGCCCATCATGCACCAGCCACTGTCCTGGGAGAGCCCTGCAGGGGACACCAAGGTAAATAAGATACGAGGTCTCCCTCCAGAAGTTCATCGGCTGTACAGCACATCTCCATCTATCCTTAGGATCTATCCTCCATCTATCCTGAAGGATCCGTGATACTCTTCTTAGGGCATTTGCTATGTAATTTTTCCTTAACCGATGTTCTAGGACCTTGCTGGTTTCGCTTGCAAAGAACAGCTCTGGGTACCGAGTACAATGAGAAAGCGTTCGTCACACTGTTGTCTCATCATTCAATCCCGAACAGGACGCTTCTGCCTCAATAGGTAAATGTGTAGGGAGGCAGGAGGAAGAGGAGAGAGGAAGGAGTGGGTCCCAGAGACCAACACTCTTAAGATTTGGTCTGCTCATCACAAGCACTGGTTGATCGGCTGGTTTCAGTATGTAAAAAATAAAACATAAAACATACCCCTGAGGGGTGCCTGGTTGGCTCGGTTCGTTAATCGGCTGCCTTCGGCTCAGGTCACGATTCCAGAGTCGTGGAATCGAGTCCTGCATCTGACTCCTTGCTCAGCGGGGAAGTCTGCTTCTCCCTCTGCCGGCAGCTCCCCTGGCTTGTGCTCTCTCTCTAAGAGATAAAATCATTAAAAAACAAACCTAGAATGTACCCATGATGTGCCACGGAAGGCATCGAGTCATCAGAATGGGTCACCACCCACCCCTGAGCATCTTTCCCAGCCCCCGTGTTACTCTGGATTATTTGCTCTGAAAGGACCGCAGTGCAGGTGGCTCTGCCTTGTGTCCTCCGAGCCGCGTTCCCTTGCTTCTCTCTTGTCGTAATTCCATAAATCCCAAGAGTGGAAGTGTAAAAAGGCATGTGGTCAATCGCCATTTCCTCCTTCACCCGGACGGAGAGGAATAAACGTGCCAATCAGCGTGCGGAGGAGAGTGGCCCAGGGTGCAGGCGGCCAGTCGCTCCGCGGAACTGGAACCGGAGATTCTTGCAGTGGGAGGGAAGGTGGCCCGAGGCCAAGTCAGGAAAGGCCTGGGAGGCCGCGCCGGGCACAGTGCGAGGGCAGGGAGGGCTCCCGTCCGCCTTGGGCTTTCCGCGCAGCTCGGCCCGGCTGCTGCCGGGACTGGGGGCTGGACACCCGGCAGAGGCCGGCCCGCCCGTTTGGACGAGAAACCACGAAGGCCTGAGGGAAGGGGGTCGCAGAGAGAGAGAAAGGCCGGGGCCACGTTCAGAGAAACCACAACGCGTGGTGGCCTCCAGGGCCCTGGTCAACAGACCGAACCTTTGCTTTCTGGCCGCGGGGGTGGGGGGTGGGGGGTGGTGGTGTTTCAAGGCCAGAAGCTTTCTGTTTGCTCCGAGCCCCTGACGCAGCCCGGTCCCTGCACCGCCGGGCGCAGAGAAATGACCACCTGCTCGGAAGGGCCTCTGAAATTTGCCGAACACGGCCCAGGCGGCCCTGGGGAGCTGGTCTTTTCCCGAAGGAGGCTCCCTCCCTGGAAGGGCATGGGGCCGGCCTGACACCGTTTGCGCGTGGCTGGAAGGGATGTGAGCAGAGGGTAGTGTCTGGTTGTTCCTAATCGGCGGAGGCCCCACCACCTCCTCTGGACTCAGAGTTTCCTATCAGGACATGCTTCCTAGAATAGCTGATGCAAATGCCATAGTAAGGGCTGAATTTAGGACAAACTTAATCCCCAGTCGTGTCCTTCCATCTAGATTTTATTTCTTGACACAGTTTTCTGTGCCGGCTACCGTTCGTTATCAGCAAAAGTCTGCACTGCCTACCCAGATCCACGGAAAAAGATATCATGGGCACACACATTTTTCCTAGTCCTCTTCCTTTTCAAAAGTGTGAAATTCTGTATAACATTTTCCATAAGTAAAAGAGAGAACCACTTCCTAGCTTTTTTTTGGTGTTTTTTTTTTTTTTTAACAACAGACCTTCCTTTTGGATTTACATCAGCATTTAGCTAACTTCCTGAACACTTCACCCATTTCCTGAACTTATTCTAAGGAAGGAAAAACATCCTCCTTCAGAAATAAATGCAAATAATCGCAGAGATTATTTTTATTAAATAAATAGTGTAAATGCAATGGAATTTCCTGCACGATGTACGTTTAGCATGGGTAGTTCAACAAAAATCTGTGGCAAGCCTCTAGGAACCATGCTATTTACAGGTAGTCTGAAGAATTCTGACCATTATGAAGCTACTCAAGATTTAAGTTCTGAACATTTGCAGTTTGTGTTCTTGTTAAAAACACTTTTTCCTGAAAAAATTTGAACGCTGGGGAAAATTGTTTTCTTTAGGTCTGCAATTTTGGAAGCTTTGTTTCTTTTAAAACGGGGTTCTTGTGACACCTAGCGGTGAGTCTTGGAATAACATCTTCAGGGCAGAGCATCGATTTTTCTTGTTTCTGCCTTTGCTTTGGAGATAACACACACCTTCCGAGGACTTCTTAGCCCATGCTGCCCAGGAATCCTGAGAAGTAGTGACAAGGAAACAACAACTGTTATGTGTTTCTGGAGATGTTCTCTTCTCTTGATTAACATTTCTTCAGAGGCAGCGTACCCCTAGGGCTAACTAAACTGGTTCAATTTTAAGAATGAATAAAACATTAAAAATTAAATAAATTTTAAAAATAAGTAAATAAATAATAAAAAATTAAAAATTGCAGAATAAACATATAATCTATCAAGCTAGGATCAGGTTTTTACATTTTTTTAGTTTTAAAAATGAAAGTACTTTCCATGTGAGAAGGCCTCTTGCCATTCAGCCATCTTTTAGTGGAGAAGAAAAGTACTTTTCTGGTGACTAAATCTCATTGGCATCTCAGAGATAAATTTTAGGCTGGCTGCCCGTCATTTATGAACGCTTTCCAGGGCCCTTCTTATGTTCTCTAGTGTTTGGCAGCCGTTGATTTTTATGGAGAGAGGTGATAGGGATCTCAGAGAGTTTGCTTGCCTCCCTTATCCCTACCCCACCCCTGCCCCGCAGAAGTCCATGCAGAACAGATGGATAGCTGCCCTTCTTGTAGTGTCCCCAGGAAGAGATTCCTTCATCTGTCAATCTGGTTGACATTCTTCAGAGATTCCAAGGGAGGCCCCAGAAGCTGGTCCCTTCCAGCACCACCTCCCACGTCTTCCTCAGACGTAGCCTATGTTCTAGCCAATCCCACCCACTTGGACCTCAGGCTGCCTTGTCCTTCTCTGCCTTGCCACGTGCCCATCCCCTCAGCTAGAAGACTCTTTCTCTGCATGGCCTGGAGCCCATTGTTCAAGACCCTGTTGTAGGAGTTTTTTCTCCTGGGAGCCTGGTGTGCTCCAAGCAAGCAGAGCTGATGGCATCTGTCTGTATGTCAGCATTCAGCCTACCTCAGATGTCTATAATTACACAAGTTCTGTCACATTCTATTGTTATGTGTCTCTCCCCTAGATGCCTGTGAGCTTCTTGAAGACACGGACTCTTCTTATCCCCAACACCTTGGCTTGTCAGGTGCTCCCCAAATGTTCACTAATGTCCTGACATTAGCCATTTGTGGTTCTAGAATGTCCCATGTGGCGACAGTGTTTTGGTAGCTGCACATCAGGAGTGGGGTAACTACCTCAAGGAAGAGTTGACCATTGAGTCTTTGGAAACATACAGAACCTTTTATTATCCCAAATGACCTCGGCCTTCACCCCCTCTGAGGAATAAGACGATTTCATAAAAATAATCTCTAAATTTCTGCCTGGGTCTAATATGGTAGGTTCTATAATTTGGGAAGCTAGGATCTAAACCAGGGTTTTTTAAAAAAAATATGGAGTCAATGTAGGGAGTCTATAATTGTATGCAAAATACTTTATGTACCCATGTGTCCTTTTTCTGTGGTGATGGCCCATAGTTTCATAGATGAGTCTATGATTTCAGAAGATTAAATATAACTGATTCAGAACTGCTGAACGAAAGGCCCATCATAATCTGCTGGGTCCATAGCAGCGGACACCTTCTTGAACGCTTCAGGAGCGAGGCTTATAAACCAGCATATGCAGAGTCCTTGTTGCTTTTTCCTCACCGCCCTGCATTACAGCACACCTACAGGTCGGCTCTACAGCTGAATAAGAGAGGCAAAGGGGCTTTGGTGCAGCCAGAACCCTTGTCAGTCCAAGAAGATCTATCCCCCCATCCCCAAAATGTTCCTTCTCTGGGAAAGTTACTGCAGAGAGCCCTGAAGTTCTGCCAGAGGAATCCATGCTGAGCCCTGGGGGGCGTGGGGTGGGGGGCGCCTCAGGAAGTGCACTTGTGAAGCATGACTACTGGAAAATTCTGTCACTGAGGTCTAGGCCTGCCAGTTACTATGATGCTTTTGCTCCTTGATGGGAGATGATAGATGATACCTGGAAAGTAAATTGTAGCTGGCGGGGCAGACTTCCCGGGTGTGTGAGCTGGACAGTTGTTCAGAGCCCCACGCTTAGAAAGGCCCTCTGCCTTATTTAATGCTCTACTGTACTGCCCTGAAATTCACAATAGTTTCTGAACAAATGACCCCCGTATTTTTACTTTGCGCTTGTTTCTACAAATTATGTTGCCGGTCCTGAGTTGCTGCATACGCCTGAAGCAGTACCACATAGTGGAAAGAATACAAGTCTTGAAGTTGATAGCTTCAAGTTCTGTAACTTCCCAGCTGTGTGAGCTTGAGTAGGTTACTTAACCTCTCTGAGCTTTAGTGTTCTTATATCTAAAATATCTTCTCTAAATTCTTATATCTAAAATATCTTATATATAAAATATCTAAAATGGTGATCATAATATCTAACTTTTACAATTGTTGAGGCAATTAAACAGTATATAATGAATTAAACAGTATGCAATGGTTTATTATAACAACAATTATTTGAAAATAGCTAAGTCAAGGAAGAATAAAATACATTAGTGTGAAAAGCAGATGGAAACAAAACACACAAATAAGAAAGCCACACACACACAGACTTTTAAAGCTGGGTCAAGTTGTTTCCACCTTAGTCTTTCCATTGCACTTTGCACAGAGCACCAGTAGAATGCTTAAAAATATTATAATACTGGGTGCCTAAGTGGCTCAGAGGGTTAAGCCTCTGCTTTCAGCTCAGGTCATGATCTCAGGGTCCCGGGATCGAGCCCTGCGTCATCGGGCTCTCTGCTCAGCAAGGAGACTGCTTCCTCCTCTCTCTGCCTGCCTCTCTGCCTACCTGTGATCTCTGTCTGTCAAATAAATAAATAAATAAAATCTTTAAAAAAATTATAATACTTCTATTTTCCTTTATTATGCATAGTTTCCCCAATTAAACTTTGAGGCCCCTTGAGACCAGGGGTCTATCTACCTTTAAATAATACTTTCAGTTCCTTGCACAAGACCTGTGTCAGATAGATGTTTAGTAAGTTATTTGTTGAAAGAATAGACTAATTTATCAGGTCATTTTATAGTTGAGGAGGTAAGGCCCAGAGAAGTGAAGTGAGTGGCCCTAGCTCACAAAGCTTGTCCTTGGCAAAGCTGGAACTGGAGTCCCCTTTGTCTGTTTTGAAGAAATTGCCTGGGGGCCCCTTGTGGACTCAGCCCTTAGAGCTATTAGACAGTCTTTATTGCTTGCTGAGTTGCAATTATCAAATTACCTGGTAAACATTTGAGCCTTTGGGGTAAGTATATATTTATTTATTTACTTGGAGTAGAAAATCAGAGGACAAGAATAGCCACTGAACTAGAATATTCTTGAGACTCTATCCCAAGCAATCCCTCAGATCATCCTTCCTGAGCTCATAATTCTGGGGCAGCTCAGACTCCCCCTCTCCCTTTCCTCAAGTCCTTCTATTCATGAGACTCTCTTCTGTGATGCTGATGTCCTAGGTGTGATTGATTACCCCCGCTCCTATCTTGGGGACCCGAGAGTGACCTTCTAGATGCATTTGTAAGGAACCAGCTTGGAAACAAAAACAAAAACTTGAAGGCATCCTCTGGTTGGCCTGAGATAAGGGGACCTGCGGGTCTTTCTTCATTAGCCTGGCAAAACAATCCAAACAATAAAAATCCGTAAGAAAATATTCTGCTTCCAGGCGCTTAAAAGACGCTAGGAGTTTCACCCACCCTGTCAACATGAGACCCTTGCCGTGTAAGAAAAAATAAGTGTGTTTGTGGGGAGAGAGGAAGGGAGGAAAGAAGAGAAGGAAAGGAGAGACACAGAGAAAGGGAGGAGGGAGGAGAGGTAGAAAGCCAGGGGAAAGGTGCAGAGATACAGACCAAGACAGAGAGAGGCTGCATGTGCTCGGACAATGACGTGAGACTAATGTTTACCTGCAGAATCCCAAGAGGCCAAATCAAACCATCAGCATAAGTCAGTGCAAATCTCTTTGTTAAGACCGGGTGATGCAACAATAATTCTTGTGTGGGGCGGGAGGGACTGTGGGGTCTGGCCAGAGGGTCTGGGTTTGAGTTTTCGCTACGACGCTCATTTGTTGCATGAACACAGACACGTTACTTCAAATCCTGAACCTCAGTTTTCTCATCCAGAAGTGGGGAAAACAGATGAAATAAAACATACGAAAGTCATTTGAAAAAAAACAAGCGTGTGAGACAAGCAAACATGGTCTCGCATTTATACTCAAGCTGGATCCATTTCCCTTAAATCAAAACAGACTTCGGAGCTCCACCAGCTCTGCCGCTCACGTGCGGGCTCAGTCAAGTTTCCTACCTTGGGTGTTTTAAAGAAATAAATACATAATCCAGTGATCGCGTCACATGATTATGAACTCATTCCAAATCCCAGATACAACTTGGCAATCCTACCATAAAAGGAAGAAGGCCCACGGTTGACCCACTGGTGCTCAACACACGTGTTCAAGCAGAAAGGACAGGTCTGCTTAGCAGCCCACTGTGGTTCCTGGGCAAGACTCCCAGCCTCACCCAACCTCACTTCTGCCACTGCCAAGGCGAGACACCTCCCTCCCCGTGACGTCACCACCAGGGCATCTGTTACGGCCTCTGCCTCGGCGGACCCCCGCTGGATCCTCAATCCTGGGATGAAGTGGATGGAAAATGTGTGGTTCTTTTCCCTCTCCTGTCCTCTTCCTCACTCTTCTCTCCTCATCCCCACTCGCACGTAGGCAGTGTCTCTCCATTGTCCCCATAGTAACGCCCTGGATCGGAGTGTCTGAGAAACCGCCTGAGAACATTTCAATGAAGGCGTGAGATGGGACATGAAGCCACTAATTTAGGACTGTGTATTTTTTTTTCCTAAATATTTAATTTATTTATTGGAGAGAGAGAGAGAGTGAAACAGAGAGCGAGCGAGCATGAGCAGAGGGGAGGGGCAAAGGGAGAGGGAGAAGCAGACTCCCCACGGAGCAGGGAGCCCCACGTGGGGATCGATCCCACGACCCTGAGACCAGGACCTGAGCCGAAGGCAGCTGCTTAACTGACTGAGCCACCCGGTGCCCCTATAATTGTGTGTTTGTCTTGGGTGTCAGAGGTGGAAACAGATTCCAGGTAACTTAAACAGAAAGGAATTTACTAAAGGGGTATTGGAGGATAGAAATGGGTAGAAATTAAGAGAGATTCTTGTGCTAGGCAGGAAGCAGTGGGGATACAGGAAAATCTAGGTTTGAGGGAAGCCTGGGTGGTTCAGTGGGTTAAGCCTCTGCCTTCAGCTCAGGTCATGATCTCAGGGTCCTGGGATCAAGCCCCGCATGGGGCTCTCTGCTCAGCAGGTAACCTGTGTCCCCCCCCCCACACCCCTGCTTCCTGCTCTGCCTACTTGCGATCTCTCTCTCTCTCTCCCTATCAAATAAATAAAGTCTTAAAAAAAAAAATCTAGGTTTGAGTTTGGACCTGGATGATAATTTATCATGTGAACATAGACACGTCATTTTAAGTCCCAGGATTCAGTTTTCCAAACCAGAAGTGGCAAGTCAGAGGGTGAGGTGATAGTGTCTTGGTGAAAGGACTAGGTCAGCATGCCAACTTCAGAACAAATGACTTTTTGCTTTGTTTTTAATATTTTATCTATCTATCTATCTATCTATCTGACAGAGACACACAGCGAGAGAGGGAACATGAGCAGGGGGAGTGGGAGAGGGAGAAGCAGGCTTCCCACCAAGCAGGGAGCCCGATGTCAGGCTCGATCCCAGGACCCCAGGATCATGACCTGAGCCCAAAGCAGACGGTTAACGACTGAGCCACCCAGGCGCCCCAAACAAATGACTTTTGCTGCTTTTGAACACCTGACTTCCGGCTGCCTCCGTGGATGACCACAAGCCACTTTCATGCTCGTGTATTGCTCTCTGGAGGCTCCCAGTTCAAGGGAAGACCACTGGGTAGGCTAAGCCCAAGTCAGGTGGCCGTCACTAGATTCTGCCAAGGCCAACGGTGTGAGTATGTGTGGGTCGGTGGGTGCAAGTGTGGGGAGAGAGAGAGGAATAGGGAGAGATCCCATCTACTCTCAATGTGAAAGATGGGTCCTACCTCACACCAGGAGAAACTACAGCAGAGACCAATCCTTAGAAAGAGAGGGAGATTAGGGGACAGACACTAGACAATAAAAATATGGCAAATGTCCACAGCAGTTCTCAAGAGGCTCTTCTAACCTCCTCAGGAGGTCATAGAATCTAAGACTGTGACCCGAGCAGGGATGGCTCAATGACAAAAGGCCCAGGTACAGTGCAAGGGGTTTAGCATCGTTGGATGTGGCTAGGGCAGACCCGGCTGAGTCTGCTCATTCAAAGAGGTTTTGGGGGAGAATCAATAAGAAATGCAAGCAAATAATTAGGGATTTATTAACATTGAAAAAAAGCACATAAAAAAAGCTGTGTTTGGTTAAATAGTGAGTAGCCAACCATTCCGGTGGCTTTGACTGCTTTCCCCACAGCTGTTTCTCTAAACCTGTCTGCACTCCGAGGCAGATGCTTCAAGCAGCCCACGTGGGTTTCCCACACACTCTCAGCTCCCAGCAAACTCTCCTGAAAGCTGGGTGGCCGTGTCACTGATCATTATGGTCCCTGCCTCAGGAATTGACAGCCTGCTTCCTTTTCTTGGTATCCTTCAAACCCTAATTATTCAAAAAATAAATTCAAGACTCAAGTCAGGAGCTAATTGCGTTTTTTGGTTGTTGTTTGGAGAGCCCAGTTTTTAGTAGAAAATTATCCTTGGCAAAAAGGCAGCTCCGCCTCCCACGACCTCTCCCCACACTACTTCATTCTTTCTAAGATTTTTCTGAAGATTTTATTTTTATTTTAAAAGATTTTATTTATTTATTTGACAGAGAGAGATCACAAGTAGGCAGAGAGGCAGGCAGAGAGAGAGGAGGAAGCAGGCTCCTGCTGAGCAGAGAGCCCAATGCGGGGCTCGATCCCAGGACCCTGGAATCATGACCTGAGTCGAAGGCAGAGGCTTAACCCACTGAGCCACCCAGGCACCCCCTGAAGATTTTATTTTTAAGTAACCGCTCCAGCCAGCGTGGGGCTCCAATGCATAACCCAGAGATCAAGAGTTGTACGAGCCACTGGCTGAGTCAGCCAGGCACCACCACCACTTTATTTTTGCCTCAAGATCAAGTATTCTGATGAATCGCGGCAGCCTCTGGATCCATTTCCCGCCACATGGTGACAGACCTACAAGAAGATCATGATTAACAGTCCGCAAGCCCCTCATTGCAAATAAACAGGACGGCCTCCAGCAATCAGATGTCGCACCTCCAGAATTCGATATGGGTTAAGTTTGACTAAATCCTCACTTTTGTACAGGGCTTCACTATATGTATACAGCTGTACAGTCTGCATGGACCTCCATAGTTTGCCTTCTTCTGCACACTATTTTACTTGAACCTCATCATAGGGCGGGAGTGGGAGAGGGAGAAGCAGGCAACCATGACCTTTCCCCCAGATTACCACAAATACTTCCTACTTTTCTCAGTGACCCCTTCCTTCCTTCCTTCCTTCCTTCCTTCCTTCCCTCCTTCCTTCCTCCCTTCCTCCCTCCCTTCCTCCCTCCCTTCCTTCTCTCTTTTTCTTCTTCTTGTATTACAGAGATATATGATATGCTTCACAGAGAATGAAAAGCATAAATCTCAGTTGTTTAGTTTGATGAGTTTTGACAGTACACGCACTACATAATTGCCATGGACAACCAGAAATAAAACATTTCCATCACCCCAGAACATTCTCTCATTTTTCCAGTCAATTTCTTTCTCCCCACTAGGCAGCTACTTTCTGATTTCTAACACTATAGATTATTTTTTTCTGTACCTGGATTTCATTTCATGTCAATAGAGTCATACGGTATATGCATTTCTGTGTCTTTTTTTTTTTTTTTTTTCAAAAAGAAGATTTAAGTATCATTTGTGGTGTGTGGATCAGGAGTCCCTTCCTTCATATTGCCGAGTAGTACGTCAGTGTATAAATACACCACAATTTGCTTATAAACTCGTCTTATCATAGAGATTTGTAGGGTTTGGGGGAGGTCATTTTTGCTATTACCAATACAGCTGCTATAAAAATTCTTGTGCAAATACTTTTGTGAACATATGTTTTCATTTAACTTGGATAAACACCTAAGAATGAAATTGCCAGGTCATAGGGTAGGTGTATGTTTAACTTTGTAAGAAACCACCAGATAGTGCTCCAAAGCGGCTTCTCAGATATATGGGTTGTCAACATCCACTCTGGCTTCCCCCAGTCATTTCTCCTCAGAGGCTCCAGAACAATCTATTCAAAACATAACCTTGATCCCATCACTTTCCTGCTTAAACTCAATGGTTTCCTACTGCCCTTCGGATAAAGTCCAAGTTTTTTAACATGGCTTACATACTTCGGTCCTTCGCTGTGTCTTCAGCTCCTGTTTCCCAGTCCCCCTACCCCTCGTGTCTGCAGGGCAGCTGTACGAGGTATCTTTCTGTTCCTGGAAGCTGAAGCCCTGTCCCTCCTCAGGGCTTTTGCACACGGGGTCCTTGTTCATTCATTTGCTCCTTTGCCTATTTCTCCATCAAATTTCATTTTAAAAGTGACTTCCTCAGGGACTTCCTCTGCCCGCAAGTCCACACCCCGTCATCTGCTGCCATAGCGCCCTGGCCTCCTGCTTCCCCCTCATGCCACTGCTGTTATAGTTAAATTCTGTCTATTTGTTTCCATTTTTGAATGGGTTATACATTCATGAGGTTCAAACATTCTCGAAAGATTTTTTCAGAGAAAAGTTGTATTCCTACCTCTTTCCCCATTCGCCTGGGTTCCCACCTATACATTTTTAAAAATTTTTTTAAAGATTTTATGTATTTGTTTGACAGAGAGCGTGAGCACAAGTAGGGGGAGAGGCAGAGGGAGAGGGAGAAGCAGACTCCCTGCTGAGTAGGGAGCCCAACATGGAGCTCGATCCCAGGACCCTGAGATCTTGACGTGAGCCGAAGACAGGTGCTTAGCTGACTGAGCCACCCAGGTGCCCCCACTCCTGTATTTCTTAAAAAACCCTAACCCCTTGTATTGGTTTTAAAAGTCTTTCCAAAAAAAAAAAAATAAATAAAAAATAAGTCTTTCCAGAGATTTTTTTAAATGCCTACACAAGGATTTTATACACACACACACACACACTATACTCATTATTAGCATTACTCTTACTATCACGTGATTTTATCCTATTAGTGTACAAATATTTCTAATCCCATTTGAGTATTACTCTACATGACTACCTTATTCTTGTTACTGTACTATCACTAGCGTTACATTAGCACCTTCTACACCCTGTCCACACTTTGCTTTTTCTGCTCACCAACATGCCTGGGCAATTTTCCATTTTAGACCTTAGATGGTTTCTACGTTTTCTGTCACCGAAGCTCAGTGTTTCACTCTCTGGCTGATCCAAGGCCACACTGAAGGCCACTGAAGTCATTTTCATCTGCTGCTATTACAAACAGTGTTGCAATGATAACAATCATATGCATACGTTACTCTTTATAAAGAGTGTGAGAACATCTGAAGGATAATTTCTTGGAAACAAATTGCTGGTACAAAGGGTATATGAGCTTGCATTTTAACAAATTTTGGCATGGGGTTGTACCACTTTGTATTCCCACCCACAATGTATCAGCGTAAATGTTTCCCCTTGGCCTCACCCGTATGTGTTGCAGAACATTTGGACATTTGGCAATCTGAGAGCAGAAAAATATTATTTCAGCAGAGTTAGTTTTATTTTGCATTTCTTACTTAAGAAAAAAAGCATCTAGTAGAATCTGTTGTATTTTTGATTACTTCACACAATGCCTGACATGTGGCAGATACCCAGTACATTTACTGATACAAAAATAAGCATCTGCTTTATATAGTAATCTATAATATGGCGTCTCATATGCTATATATGTATGTCTTAGGTATTAACATACAATATGCATATGTATTATATACTAATACATAGATTAGTTTAATGGATGAAGAAATGAATGATGATCAAAGACCTTGAGGTGAAGATATTTAGGACACACAGCTTGTAAGCGGAGACCTTCTGCAGGAACTAGTCTGCTTTCTATCAGTCTACGCATAGTGAGAGAGAGCACAATGGGGGAGGGTGGGGAAAAGCAGGCTCCCCGCTGAGCAGGGAGCCCAATGTGGGATTCAATCCCAGGACCCCAGGATCATGACCTGAGTCGAAGGCAGACGCTTAACCGACTGAGCTACCAGGCGTCCCTGTTGAAGTTCTTTTTATATATGATGCTGGGTATTCATTCTCTTTAATGCCAACTAGAGAGTACCAAGGTCAAGGCCAGTCTGGGGGCCTCATTACTTGTGTTCCATTAAGAACATGCCATGAGGGTTGATCGGACCTGGGTAAGAATCTCAGCTCTGATATTAACTGTGAGACTGTCCTCTCCTAAGATGCAGTTTCTGGGACAATGTGTACCTCTAACAGGAATCTCGAGGCTGCTGCTCAGCCTGATTCTCTTCCTCCAATGACTCTCCTCCCTCCCTCCAGCCTGGCAGAGCTGCCTCAAAGGCATGTGGACCTAGAACCCATAGGTGCTGCTAATTCTTGGTCTGGGCAGTGGGGTGAGACCATGACCGGCTTGTCCTCCCTTTGACTGAAGGTGGAATTTGAGAGGGCCCACTAGTGGCCTCCCCTTTCTCCGCCTTGCTTCAGAGCCAACTGAGGGATGGACAGGGAAGAGCAATGTATCAGCTTTTTGCAGATAAACATGGCTTAGTGTGGCATTGCTGAACCCTGCTGTGAACTAGACTCTTTATAGGCAGCCCGAAATAGCCAGAGGCTGCTTCACAAAGATGGAGGAAGGGAGAATGAGGGCTTTCTGGGGGCTTTCAGGAAGAAAGGGGAAGAGAAGGGCCCAGCTTTGTGTGCCCTATGCTTTTCCCAAATCCATGACCAAAGGCTGGGAGTGTAACCTTAATGAAGTCCTTGTATTTGAAAACAAGGAAGGTCACCCTAACACGGAGGTACAGAGAAGCCAGGCCAAGAGACAACTCCACCCAGAAAAGTAGCTCCTGTTGTCTGTGTTCTGCCATCCCGGCTCCTGCTTCATCTCCCTTAGGAAGCCTGGCCACGCTTCTTACCCTTGTTCTCCCAGATACAGCCTAGTCTTTACAACCCGACGTCTCCCCCTGTTCAAATTCTTTCACGTGGTCCTGCTACTGGTTCCCAAGATTCTGAGTCACACAATTGTTGTGAGGTTTGAAAAGAAAAATGAACACAGGCACCTACTCCAGTGGACTCTTAACATGTGTTCAGGTTTATGGCTACAGACACAGATTCAGGTGGGGGAAGCATGGGACCAAGTTTTAGCCTCAGTCGGTCAATTCATTCCTGCTTTGAACATGACCCCAAACAAACCCCAAAGCCTAGACATCTTGACTTGAAGGTCAAAGAGCCATAAAAAGTAGTCTCTTGGGAGCGCCTGGGTGGCTCAGTGGGTTAAAGCCTCTGCCTTTGGCTCAAGTCATGATCCTAGAGTCCTGGGATTGAGCCCCACATTGGCTCTCTGCTCAGCAGGGAGCCTGCTTCATCCTCTCTCTGACTGCCTCTCCGCCTACTTGTAATCTCTGTCTGTCAAATAAACAAATAAAATCTTAAAAAAAAAAAAAAAAGTAGTCTCTTTGCTGGGAGAACATCCCAGAAGACATGTTTTGACGGGCTGGGAAAGCTGCGTGCGGCAGTAGCTGGGGCCACATGCACCGGAGTAGGAATTCAGGCTCCAGCGCCCCCGAGCTGAGAAGGCTTACGGAAATCATCACCTCTGGGAATCTGAATTTCCTCAATCACAAGAGAAAAACTTCATTTGTGCAGTTGTTGGCTGTTGTAAGCACTAAATGTGTTCCTGGCAGGTGGCGAGTGCGCGGTAAATGGGAAGTAACAGTGTTACATTCTCAATATTCCCAAGAAGGGTCAAGAGCACACTCCATCCTGGTAGTAAGAGCTACCTGCTTCAGCTGCTTTCCCTTTGGGCCTGGAGTTCAGAATCAGATGTAAAGAACGCAGTTTTGACAACCTCGTTGCCGTTAAAGCTGAAGTATCAAAACCCCTTTTCCTGGTTCTTGATGTTCAACTTCCAAAGCTGGCGGACCAATGAGAAGAAGCTCATCAACCCGAGTCGACATTCGTGCTGACCTGAGGGCATTCGTGTATATTTGTGCGTGTACACACATGCCCACAAGCTTCAGATAAACAGCGATTTTTCAAGGTAATTCCCACTTGGGGGATTGCCTGCCAAGAGAAAATGTATATCACTTTCCAGTCCAGCATCCAGGGGCTCTGCAAACGAGTCCAAGAGAAATTTAATCTTGGTGTACATAACAGAAACGGGGCAGCCAGCCAGCAAACTTGGGTTTTATGTTTGAAGAAAAATGGAGAGAAGTGCAACATGTTCTTTGTCACGTAATGTCTAGGATGACGGAGTGTGATCCTCCTGAGCTAAGGGCTAACCCGCAGTCAAGGGGGACCTTGGTGGGTTGTACTAAGGGACGGTCTTTAAGGGATGGGTTTCCTTCGGCGATTTAAAGGCTGCTGTAAACGCCAAGGAAGGAAACACTGAGCTCCGGGCATCGGGGCTGTTGGTTGCAAAAGTGTCACAGATCAGAAGCTGCTAAGGATGGAGTGGGGGAGAAGAAGAGGGGGAAAGGGGAGGGGATATGCCGGGAGGAGGGAAGCTGGGAGATGAGCCAGGGCCAGATCACAGCAGCAAGGGAGCTTACACCTTCTCCTCGGGATTGTGGGGAGCCTCAACCATTTTAAACAACAGTATTTTCTTTCCTACTCTTCAACATCGATTGAATTTGGAGATGGGAACTCTCTCATTATCATGTAACTATAGGACAATGCTAGGAGGTCAGTTTTATTACTTTTCCTCTCCAATTGACTAAACTGAGACTCAGAGGGTAACTCAGTTGCCCAGGATTACCCCACAGGTAGAGCCAACACTTGAACTTGAGTCTCGGAGCCTTCAGGCTCAGGGACCACATTGTTCCATTTAGCTTCAAGGCAAGAACATTATTTTATTTTACTGATCTGTGTTTTTCTGTCCCTCCCTACTTGGTCCTACTCTCCAAAAGTTGATTGGGTCTGGGGAGCTGAAAAAGTCAAACATGACAGGACCTTTTTTTTTTTTTTTAAAAGTCCGCCAGGCCCTAGAAATGGCCGTAGGAGCTCACAAATTAAGTGCACGTTGAGGCCAGAGGCCCCTTTCTCCCCTTCTGAGCACATTCCCTTTCCCCGTCCAGTCTCTGGGAGAGGAATGTTGCCCATGGGAGCTGTCTCAGGTGCCGACTGCTCCCCCTGACCTTTCCTTGCCTCCCTACCACATTCCTGCATCTCAATCAGAACTGGTCAATGTTTCACTCCCCCAACTCTCCTCCCCACCCAACCTTCTGAGGCTGGTGAACATTAACTTGCAGCAGCTCTTGATCTCTCCCCAGAAGGCTCCCAGCACTTGACTGCTGGGTATCAATGATCTACCAAACCTGACAGGCCCCGGGTGTCCTCTCCTATCTTCCGGGAGCCCCTTACACACGTATTTACAATGATTCTGAGGATATAAGATTCTTCCAGACAAAGAAAGACGTCTTGGGGAACAACTGAGCCCAAGCACCTGCATTAAGTCCCCAGTCACATTTTCCGTTGGAAATTCCTATGAAGACCCAGAGAAGAGGGCGGAAGACTCTAGTCTAGCTGTAGCCAGCCGGCCTCTGACAAGTATCTCCACTTGGGCAGGTCTTCTCTTCATCATTTATAAGACGAGGAGTGTCATTCTTCCCTCACATTTTTATACAGAGTAAATGGCAATGCGCACAAAGCTCTGACCTATAGTAACAATTAAATAAGTATTTATACTTATAAACTGTAGCCTGGGGTGCCTGGGTGGTTCAGTCGGTTAAGTGTCTGCTTCGGGCTCATGATCCCCGGGTCCTGGGATCGAGCCCTACTTCAGGCTCTCTGCTCAGCAGGGAGTCTGCTTCCCCTTCTCCCTCTGCTGCTCCCATGCTTGCACGCTCTCTCTCATTCACTGTCTCTCTCTCAAATAAATAAATAAAAAAAAATCTAAAAAAAAAAAAAAAGAAAGAAACTGTGGCCTCAAATTGATAAAATCATAGAATGCTTCAACTGGAAAGGGCCTCATAGAGCTTGTACATCTGGCACGTATCCGATGATCTATCAGCCGGTAAATGGTCTGTGGTCTAGCTCAGCTCTGTCTAGTAGAAATCCAGCATATAAGCCATATACGTAATTTAGAAGTTTCTAGTAATCACATTTTAAAAAGTAAAAGGAAATAGGAGCAATTAACTTCAATAACATACTTAACTCAGAATAGGCAGTATAATCTCACTTTATGTAAGCAATATAAAAATTATGAATGAAATATTTTACTTTGTACTAAATCTTCAAAATCTAGTGTGTGTTGTACAGTTGCAACACTCAACTCAGACTGGCCACATTTCAGGTGCTTGATAGCTACATGTGACTACACATTATTGGGCAGTGCAGGTCTAGTTGAATTAAAGTCAGCAAACATTTTGTGCCAGGCACTCTGCTAGATGCAGGGAGATGAAGACGAACACATAGCAGGGGGCTAGGTGGACAGCTTTGGAAACCACAACCGCCAGGGTGCCTGGGTGGCTCAGTGAGTAAAGCCTTGGCCTTCGCCCGGGGTCATGGTCTCAGGGTCCTGGGATCGAGCCCTGCATTGGGCTCTCTGCTCAGCAGGGAGCCTGCTTCCCTCTCTCTCTGCCTGCCTCTCTGCCTACTTGTGATCTCTGTCAAATAAATAAATAAATAAAATCTTAAAAAAATTTTTTTTAAAAAGAAACCATTCAAAATTAGACCATATCCTTAAAACATAGAGCCTATGACACCCGTGGGGCTTGCCTGGCTGAACTTGAACTAGACTGATAGAAGGGTTAAAAAAAAAAAAACCTCAAAACTACAGGTTTATTCTGTCATTTGAAATAATATATTAAATTATATTTCATTTGGTCCACAAATACTTTTAAAAAATGACTCACTAAGTGCTGTACTAACCATTAAACATACAAGTTTGAAGAGAGTAAAGATGGATTTACCCATGGGGAATATTCAGTCTAGGAGGAGGCAGACACAAAGAAGAAAAATGCCAGGGAAGGGCACCTACCCTTCAGGTGCCAGAAGCTAAGACCCTAATAGTTGGGAAGTCTGGATTGCAGAAGTCATGTGTGGGTATGCACATTTAGGGGATGATGCATAATATTTAAAACCATGGGAATGAATGAGATTCCCTAGATAGAGAAAAAAAAATGTTCAGGACTCAGCATGGAGGAATACTGACAGTTCATGAGGGCTGGTCTAGGAGGAGGTGACAAGGAGAGGGGGAAGAGAAGGAGCAGAGAGTCGATTTGAGCAAGAAGAGTGCCTCACCACCCCTAAGGGCTGCTGGGAGAGAAAGTAAACCAGCAACAACAGGAGAGGGTCATTTGGATATGGTGTGTGGGGACATCCGTTAGTCATTGAGGGGTTTGGGTGAAGTTTGAATGGGAAGCGGGGGTGTGAGGACAGAGCAAGGAATTTGCTCTTTTGGAAAGTTTGGCCAAAATAGGCAGTTAAGAAATAGAGTGATAGAGAATCTTTTGGGTTGGTCAAGAAGGTTTTGATCTCAGATAGGGCACAGAGCTGATGTTTTTGTGCCCACATTCACTCGATTCCTTCTTCCTGGAGTGTCTCTTTGGCAAATTTCTAGTCATTGCTTAAGGTCCAGATTTAAGTGTCCTGTCATCTGTCAACGATTCTTTTTAGGCCCACAGAGATGACCATCTTGAGCCCCGTGCCATTCTGTGAACATGCTGTCTGTCTTATTTTACTGCATGGTGATGCAGTTCTCCTGGCTCTCTTCCCCATGAGACAAGAGCAGTGTCCTTGAAGGGTACAGACTGTGTCTTCTCAAACTTGGGTCATGAGCTCAGGTAGGTGCTTAGAAGTTGGCACTCAGAAGATAATCATTGAATATTTGACGCATAAATAAGTAAGTGAATGAACTAACTAACCAGGAGTTTGAATGTTTGAGTGGCAACTTTATGGTATGAGTGGAAAAATGAAGGCACAGAGCAATCTGGAGTTTGATTATTTCAGAGTCGGAAGAGTGCCTGCAAAAACCATGGAATCTTCAGCCCAACCCCGTTCATTGTTCCCAGGTCCCTGCCAGCCCGCAAGACATCTGCGGTTGAAACCCTCCCGTTCCCATCAAGCCTCAAACCACATCGGAGAAGACGCACCGGACTTGCGTGTGGGTGGGTGGCCGCGGACAGGGGGGACTTGGCTTCCTGCGAAGGAACGCATCCGGCTGTGGGCTAAAACAATGGAAGCTCAAGGGGCTCCACAAGGTGTCACTGTTGATCCTCGGTTTAACAAAAACTCATTTGGGCAGAGACTTCAGAAAGCCTTTAAAAGCACTTACTTTGCAGATGAAGAAACCGAGGCACAGAGAGGTAAATATGATTTTTAACTAAGCTCACATTACAAGTTAGTGGCAAAGCAATTCACAGAGATGGCCCTTTAACCTCGGGGCCAACATAACCACCTTCCCCACTGCTCTTAGAAGGGCATTTGGAGATGAAACCCAGCTGTCCCTATTATCATTCACTCAAGACAATGCCTCTAGACTGGAAATAGACTAGAGAAAAGACGAAGAAAGAAAAGAGAATGAAGAACCCCGTCCAGCTTTCACCTTCACATGTGCCTTATTCAAAGTGTCCAGGTAGGACGCCATCGCTGACAATGAGACACGGCCCGCGGGGCCGCCGTCTGTGGCCAGGTTTGAATAGCTGAATAGAAAAGTATCAGGTAATGGGTTTCATCCTCTTTATGGCTTCGACTAAAAAGAGTCTGGTTCCCAAGGAAAACAAGAAGCCAAGTTGCCTCGGCAGAGAATGACTGAAACCTAAGTAGGAACTAGATAAAAACATTTGCTGGAGAGAGGCACAAGGATCCATTTCTGGGCCCTGCTGTTCAGGGGATGGGAAGCTACAGGGCAGAAGAACCTTTGTGAGCCAGTGACCCCAAGGCCAGGCATTTGTCCCTGTGTCTGGAAGGAATAAGGTAGCCAAGGAGCCACCAGGGAGGGACTCCAGCCTTCCGTCCAGGTGTCCCATGAGCTCGCTCCCAGGCTCCTTGGCCTGACAGCCACCAGCCCTTTCTGCTCCCTGTGAGGCATCTATAGGAGTCCCCTTTTCTTGCCTCCCAGGTAACATTTTTTTAAATTAAAATAGATTTCTTGTTGCTTAGGTAATAAAATTAATATGGGCTCATTACAAAAATTCAGGTGCCAAGTAGCAGAAAGAAGAAATGGAAAGAACCGTAATCCATCCATTCAGAGAGCTCCTGCCCGGTGTGTGAGGCACTGGGTTCAGAGCCAGGAAACGACGCCCACCCAGCTGGCCTCTCCCAGAGCTTACATTCTAGTGGGGGAGTCGGGGGGAATCAATTAGTTTGAAAAGGAAGTTAAATATATAGAACGTCAGACTGTAGTTAACACTATAAACACAAATAAACCAGAGAAGTGCATGGGGACTGAAAGTAGGATATTCATTTTTTAATTTATTTACTTATTTAGATTTATTTATTTATTTGAGCAGGGGAGGGGCAGAGGGAGAGAGAGACTCTGAAGCAGACTCCGCCCTGGGCGAGGAGCCAGGACACGGGGCTTCACCTCACGACCCTGAGATTGTGACCTGAGCTGAAATCAAGAGTCCGACGTTTGACTGAGCCACCCAGGTTCCCCGAAACCAGGATATTTAGAAAGCAACATTTGAATAAGGACCTGAAGCAGATGAGGGAGCAAACTGCGTGGACACCTGTGGGAGACTCTCCTTTACCTTTTATTTTCTGTGCACATATAATAATGCAATGATAGTGTAAGCAATATAAAACTACATGTTCAATGTGAAAGTCTTCCAACAACACAGGAATATAGGGTACCAAGAGCCCATCCCTCTCACCTCCTCCCTCCAAGTAAACACGTTGACAATGGTGCGTTCCCTTCCTGAACTTTGTCACTGCGTTTATGTTCATTTCTGTGTCTCTCACGCACACATTCAGTTTTATTTTTTTTTTCCTACATAAATAAGATTATTCTTTGTGAAGGTGATGCCTTTTCATTTTCAGCAGACCAGCTCTTCTTAATGGTTTCTAAACTTCAGAGGTCTAGGAGAGCTATGGCCCTTATTACTAAAATGAAATTAAGTGTGGATAAAGGTTTCACTTCCTCCCATGGGCTATTAATCTAGTATTCACTGCATCATATTATACTAATTTGTTTCTGCTTCTGTCTCTTGTCCTGGACAGTGAGTTCTTTGTGGCTGGGGATTCTGTCTTGTCATCCCTGACTTTCCAGGGCCTGTACAATGCCTAGCATATGGTGGGCATCCGGTAAGTGAATGGGCAGTTAATTACATTGTATACATTACCCGAGAAGACCTCCAACACTGGGTGGGATTTAGGCTGACATCGATGTTATGTTATGGTCTGTCCTAACAGGAGCCAATTTATTCTCCCTTGAAAAATCTGTGTCACTGCTGAATTCAGGGACTGTGGATCCAGCCAGAATGACTGTGGTCAGGTCCTTTAGATCACAAAGTCCAATATTAGCATTCGAATTAAAAGACCAACTAAAAAGAAATTTCACTCCCTTTGCTGAAAGAAACGGGCATTTAGTGAGTACACAAATGTGCTAAGCATTTTGTAAAACATTCGTCATTTAAGGCAGAAAAGAATGAGGTAGATATCGTATCTGAGTAAGATCACAAATCAGAGGTTGTTATGGATATGATGTGGGTCCATTCAAGTACCACTATCCAGATTATCTTAACATTTCCCCATATTTGTTTTAGATTTTTTTTTTTTTTTCAGAGCGCCTGTGTGACGCAGTCGGTCAAGCACTGGACTCTTGGTTTCAGCTCAGGTTGTGATTTCAGGGTCCCGAGATCCAGCCCACCCTGGGCTCTGTGCTCGGCAGGGGTCTGCTTGAGATTCTCTCTTCCTCTCCCTTCATATCCTCCCGCTCTTGCTCTGTCTCTCAAATAAAAAAATAAATCCTTAAAAAATAGATTTTTTTTCCAAAAAAACGAAACAATAAATATACCCTGGAGGGTCATATTCACGAATTCCATTGCCAACACTGGATGAGATAATTTAAACGTCACTTAATGCAACTTGGCCACTTAGTCGACAGACGTTAATTGAGCTCAGGCACAATTGGTCTTGGCCCTATGGATATGGAAAGGAACGCTGCACAGTCCCTGTCCAAAGGGACCCATTTTTAGGGGGAGAGGTGGGGAAGATACAAAAGGTTTTGCAGTTGAGAAACTGAGGCTCAGGGACAGACGGTGACCCTTCCAAGGGACAAAGCCAGGTTTGGAGGCCAGAGGCTAAGTGAAGCTGTCTTCAAGGAGGACCTTACAGCATGTCCCTGCCCTGTGACAGCAGGCTGGCCCCTGAGTGAAGGCGGCTCCTCTCCCAGAGGTGCCAGCTACGCAGCTGAGATGGTCTGATACAATCAGGCAGAGTCTGTGAGAAATGCACACGGGTGTTTGCTCTCTCTTCACTAACCATCTTTTTGCTGCAAAAAATTAAATTCTTTCCTGGTGACACACACTTCCTGTCAGGATGAGGCACACCCAGTCGAAACCACCCAAATTAAATGAAGCCAAATCCTTTTAATTCCTCTAGGTACACACTTTTGGGTTCCACTAGATTGTTGCCATTTTCCCAGCGACCAAGCCAGAGGTGGATTTGGGGAACAGCAAACAAGAACAATATACTAATAAGGGTAACAACCACAGTGACACTGAAACATGCACAATTTATTATCTCTAATTCCCATATTCTGTAAAAGCAATTCATTCTCACAGAAAATGGCAAAAAAATTTGTGTGCTTTTTGGTAAAAAAAAGAACAAACCACCAAATCTCTAATTTCCCAGTCTAAACAACTACTGCTAACATTTTGTTATACATGCTTTCCTTTAAAAACATATTTATATGTACTTTACATCCTGCTCTGTTCATATAAATTTATATGGTCAATGTTACCCCACTAATTACATTCTTTAAAACATAATTATAAATGATATATAACATTCTGTTATACAGTTGCTCTGTGGTTTGGTTGATCAATCTATTGCTCGACATTTAATCCCCCCCTCCAAGTTTTGGTTAGTATATTATTATGACTCTTCTATTTTCAAGTTATCTCAACACCCAACGTGGGGTTCGAACTTACAACCCTGAGATCAAAAGTCACAAGCTCCACCCACTGAGCCAGCCAGATGCCTCTATTTTACAACTCAAAGCAGACACTTGCCTCATTGAGAGACACCACAGGTCTCTTTCCTTATTTATCTTCTTCCTCATCTTGAGCCTCCAGAGTGGCCAGTACGGAGTTTTTAGAAATGAAAGACTTAGGACTCAAAGGGGGTGAGGAACCATCCCAAGGTTAGAGTCAGGTTTGGAACCAGGTGTCTCTAACCCCTGAGCCAGCCTATCACACTCTGGTTGTGCTTGGCTCTCTCTACCCCACAGCTGCCATGAGTCTTCTGTCTTCCCAGAGCATCATGGCTTATGATGGGAGAATGTTCTTATACTTTGTCCGAAATCTTAATCCTGGTCTCACTCTTTTCACGTCCCCATGGGTACCCTGGTCCCTTAATGAGATTCAAGACTCTCCAATTAAACCCTCTCAACTTGGAAGTTCCCAGGCAGCTGGGCTGATGCCACTGATGGTTCCCAACTGCTACTCCATGTGCTCTCGGCCTCCCTTGTTCTCAGCTGTTCTCACATGGGCAGGCTATGAGGCTAATCATGTCTCCCCGGTGTAAAAGTGAATCCTGACATACTCACTAAAGCCCTCAGGGTTCCTGGGGCCCCATTTAGATTCCCATTTATATTCTCAGCAATTTCCAAGGTCAGAGGTGGCCTCAGCAACTCAGCACATTTTAAACATGATGATAAACTTAAAAAAAATACATCAAACTCAAACTTCTCTTCTGAATCCTGGACTCACACAGCCAAACAGTCTAACTGACATCCTTCCTCAGATATTTTGAAACTTGCCACGTCCATATCAGAATTCTTGTTGTTGGCCGTCTCGCCCTTAGCCATCCCCGTTCCTGCTCAGTTCACAGAACCTTGATTTTGCTCAGGGGCAATGTGCCCAGAGCAGGGCTTGAGCCAAGATTGGTCTGAGCCCATCAAGGCGATCTCCATAGGGTACGCCCGTTCCTGGCCTCCAGCAAGGAGAGGTCAGTGAGATTTAGAGGAAGTCTGCCAGAAAGTTTCTACATACAAACCATCCTCAAAAGAAAAGGGGAGCCATCTTAGACATTTCTTATGCAGCACGTGAATTCATCTGGGCCTCACCTCTTATTCCAGCCATCTCTGTGGGCATCATTTATTTGCCAGATTCAACCAGCTTTTCCCACTGGTGCACCTTCAGCCCGCAGCCGAGTGCCTCTTGCTTCCCACCTCTCCAGCCACCACCCCGGCCCAAGATGGCGTCATCTTTCTCTTAGACTTTTACAACACCACATCGGTCTCCTCCTTCCAACTCCTGCCCCTTCCCTGATACAGTCCCCACATCAAAGCAAGAGTGATTTTTTTAAAAAAATGTAACCTGAATCACGCTAATTCCCTGCTTTAGGCCTTTTGAGGATGTGGCATTATCTTTGGAGTAAAATCCAAACTCCTTACCCTGGTCTGCAAGACCTTGCATGATACGGCCACCGACCCCATCTCCAACCTTGGCTTATCTCAATTTCCCCTTCCCAGGGCCCCCTGGGTCTTACCTGTTTGGAGCCTTCCCAGTACCGATCCTTCTGCCTGGTACACTCTTCCCCAGTCACCCCATGGCCAGATCCCTTTTGTCAACCAGGGGCCAGTTTTATTCTCTTAGAGTAATGCCTTCCTTACCACCCAGGGTTAAGCAATCCCACATGATTCTTGTTTGTTTTCTTCATAACATTTAGGGCAAGTTGCAATTACATATTTATTTGTTTCTTCATCCTTCTTCATTCTTAATCTGCCTGGTAAGGTTAGAATCTTTTATGGAAAAGTCCAAATTTTCATTCTCCTCCAAATACCCAGATCCTTGTACAATACCTGTCTTTGAATATGTACTCCATAAATATTTGTTGAGGGAATGAATGAATTGTGATAATAACAATATCAGTTTCCATTGAATGAGGTCCTTGTTTTTGTGTTCAAATCCTGACTCTGCTCTGTGAACTTGGGCAAGTAGCTTAACCTCTCTGTACCTCAGTTTTATCATCTTCAGTGGGGATACTAATAATCAGTAGTTAAGTTGTCAAAAGAATGAACGTATTTATTACATGCGAAGAACCTAGCCTGGCATCTGGCAAATGTATATGATGCTCGTTTATACCAGCATCAGATAAATGCTTAGCTGCTACAGCTGTTGCTCTCCTTAATCTCTCTGCCCGGAACTGACGCTCAGGAAGATTAGAGCCATATACACAGTAATTGGCAGCTTAGGATCTCAAAGGACTGGAAGGAAGAATTAACAAAAGTGTAAAACCTTGTGAGGAGAAAGTTATTCATGGACACTATAGACAGTGTCTGCCACATTATAATCTATTTGCCAACTGTTGGCTTCTAAATGTTTTTGAAAGCATAACCAGATGGCACTTTTTCCCCAAGGATATTCATGCAAATGTGGGGGCAGAAAATGGCTTAATGTAATTACACTTTTCAGAAATTACATGGTGCCTGATCATGAAATTTATGTGTGGGGAAAGAACAGCGGAAGACAAGGGAGGTGGATCTATAGGTACGGAGCAGTGGGAACCTCCTCACATTCCATTCACTTTTTAACCCTTTCTGATGGGGCTTCTCCACGCTCTACTAAAACTGCTCCCACCAAGGTCAGCATGACTTCCCAATGGCCAAGTCAGAATCGACTTTTGGGACTCTAGCTCACTGCACTCATTTGACGCACTTGACGCTATTCACCAGTGGTTGGTTGGTTAACGTGCTCTCAGCACGACCGTTGCCATGTTCCCGATTCTCTCTCTGGCTCTTCTTAGCCACCTTGCTGCCCTGTCATGGTCTTTGTCTTCCCTAGGGTCCACTCCTGGTCCACGTCCCTTCCCATGCTCTTCTGGGAAGATACCACTCAAGACCATCACATCAACTCTCACCACAACCTAAACCACCGCCCGGACACTCTTGACACTTTTGTCCAGACTCAATTGTTGGCCATTTTCCCGAAGAGCGGGAACCTCAGTCTGGACCTCTGACACATGAGCTTTCCTTTTTATCTACTCGCTGCTGCTGAGCACCCTCATCACTGGCTCCTGGGCATCCTACCAGAGCTCCCCGACTGGTTTCTCTCCCCTCTGTCACCTCCAACCCACTCTCCACGCTGCCATAGAGCACTTTCTAAAACGTGGTAGTCGGGGCACCTGGGTGGCTCAGTGGGTTAAAGCCTCTGCCTTTGGCTCGGGTCATGATCCCAGGGTCCTGGGATCGAGCCCCACGTCGGGCTCTCTGCTCTGCAGGGAGCCTGCTTCCTCCTCCTCTCTCTCTCTGCCTGCCTCTCTGCCTGCTTGTGATCTCTGTCTGTCAAATAAATAAATAAAAAATCTCTAAAACGCGGTAGTCTGAGTTTCCACTTCTGATCATGGTGGAGTTGTTCCCGCTAGACAACCCTCCATAAAGAACAATTAGGAACCATAGAAAAATAAAAAAATAAAAACTAATGACCAGAAGGCACTAGAGAAGAACCAAAAGCAGACAGATGGTGGACAGGGGTTAGCACTTGGAAGAAGGAAATGTCATGTGTGAGTTGCGCACTTTTATGGACTTTGGCCTGGGAGCAAATCCCAGTCAGTGCTAAGCAGGGAAGCTTAGCACGAGATACGAGAACCAGAGAAAAGCATTCAGGGTAACAACCATAGCAGTGTTAACTTGGGGAGTGTGGTGGGGGGAGCTGGAGAGTCGAAGACAGGAGGAAGCAACTTCAGAACTCATCCTGCGATGAGTCATACCGGTTACTTTTTGGATTCCATTACTTCCAGCACAATTCATTATTTTGATTTCTTATTATACAAATGGTGCATAGGACAGTTAGAAGATACGGGAGAACAAACGTAAGATGAATTCATTATTCAATAATTATTCACTGAGCAGCAATTACGTGCCAGGGACTATCCTTGGTACTTGGAGCACAGCCTTCAAAAATGAAAGTCCTTGTTCTCACTTGAGTATGTGAGTCACATGAGAAGAAAAGAAACAAAGAGATGTGTAATGTAATACTCAAGATGGGAATTTCAAGAAAATAAAACTCAACATTGCTGGACAACACTGAACAAGAGAGAGAATATTTAGAATGATGGAAGTGAGCACTTGTCCGAAGTCTTTTTCTTTATTGGGAAGAATTTAGCTCATTCTTGATACTTTAGAAATTACTCTCAGGTAGCCAATGGTACAGATGTACATAGTTTGCATGTAGACACCTTAATCACAGTTAAGGGTATGTTATTTTTTACCCACAAAATGCTAAAATATATCCTACATAAGTACAGTCTAGGTTTTGTGGTTAGATCTGTCTATGAAGTCAAATGATTCTGACCGATTTTTTTTTTTTTAAACCGTGAACTGACTCAGGGTTTTGGTGTTATTTCAATTGAGCATGAATTTACTCGTCTGTCATTTAGAGAAGGCACGAGGTATTAGTACAGTCAGAGAAGGGCTGTAATGAAAGGCGACCCCGCATCATCTGTCATCTCCCCTTGTCTAATGAAATGCTGCTGCAAGCTTCTGATGAAATATTGTGCCACGGCACCTTGCCCTGTCATGCGATTTCTGTGGAAGACATTACAGGAGCCATCTGAGCCTGGGCAACATTAATTGCTGTTCCATCTGTCCATTTATTTCTAAATAAGCATGTATTTTAATGATCTTCTATTTCCGGTGCATTGTGCAGAAGTTCTTTTGGAGGCTCATTCAAAACAGTTGTATTCTTTTCTTGAAATTTTTAATTGGACATGCATTTCTCTTCTGAAGCAGCCCGTCCTTAAATTCTGTTTTGAAAAGAGCACGTATGAGCAGCCCAGCCCATGGCACACTGTCACTAGCCAGTACTCCTTGCCTGTTGGCAGCCCTTACCTAAAATGTTCATTTGATTTCTTCAAGCTTACTCTTTAGATGACTACCACTCAGTTTTGTCAGAGGTTAAAGAGGGGGAAGTCCCTGAGAGGCACAGTAGCTGGAGGCAGGGCAGGAGGGGCAGGAGGAACTTCCGATCAGAGCAGGTGTGTGACTACCAGGGCCACACAGTGCTGGGGGAGCTCACAGTGGACCTGTTCTGCAGGGAGCCCTCTGGACATGGCTACTCCTTTCCCGTCGGCAAGACGGTTCCTCCCCTGCCAGTGCCTTTGCAGATGCACCCAGCTACACAGTCCTGAGTTCCAGTTTTTGGGAAGCCTCTGCTCCTCACCCTGATTCCAACTAGCTCTGCTGCTTGGGCCAACTCACTTGCCCTCTCTGGGCCTGTTTCTTCCTCCGAAGTTGGATAGGGTTGGACTCCATGAAAGCCAGGGCAGCTTCAAGCTGATGCCATATGGTGGCCCTCTCCCCTACTCACACCTGGCCCTACAATCCCTTGGTAGATCGCAAACATCAAGCCTCAGCCCCTCCCCGGGGTGGGGGTCAGCAGACTGTCATCAGGGTCTTATGGGAGAGCAAGAAATGTCCGCAGGAGACTCAGACTGTCTTCTTCTTCTTCCTGGAATGGGGCCCCTAGGATCTGCGGGCTGTGCTGTTGAGTCTAAGGCAGAGGACTGTGGGTGGCCCAGCTCGGGCCATAGGGAGGAAGGTCTGGCCCATAAACACAAGGCCAGGCGAGCCGTAGCTGGTGTGGATTCAGCTCCAGAATGGTGAGATTGAGAGCTGATCCAGACGGGAAAGGGTGTGTGACCCTGGGCAGCCACTTAACTCTAGCCTTGCCTCTTCATCTGTAGAATGGGGACAACCACCCCTGTACTAACAACTCAGGGTTGTTCAAAGACCAAAGTGGGGAAACTCACTCAACACTATCTATTTTTTCTTTAAAAGATAATATAAACCGAATGTGCAAGTAAATCACTTGTCATCTTGTTAAAATGCAAACTCTGGGGGCACCTGGGTGGCTCATTGGCTTGAGTGCCTGGCTCTTGGTTTTGGCTCAGGTCGTGATCTTAGGGTGGTAGGATGGAGCCCTGAGTTAGGCTCTGCTCAGCTGGGAGTCAGCTTGAGATTCTTCCTCCCCCTCTGCCCCCGACCCCCAGCTCAAGCGCATGTTCTCTCTCTCTCTCTCTAACAAATAAATAAATCTTTTTAAAAAGTGAAAATTCTGAGTCAGTAGATCTGGAGTAAGGCCCCAATTTTTTTCCCCCAATTTTTAAAAAATATTTTATTTATTTATTTGACAGACAGAGATCATAAGCAGGCAGAGAGGCAGGCAGAGAGAGGAAGGTAAGCAGGCTCCCTGCTGAGCAGAGAGCCTGTTACAGGGCTCGATCCCAGGACCCTGAGATCAGCACCTGAGCTGAAGGCAAAGGCTTTAACCCACTGAGCCACTCAGGAGCCCCAAGGCCCCAATTTTTGCATTTCGTACAAGCTCTGGGATGAAACTGGCTTATAATGCCTGCGCTCAGGTGCGCCACCCTCTGGTCAGCAAGGATCCAAACCATTAAAGTTTTTGAAAATAAAAACAACAAGAAATTACCTAAATCCCACCACCTTAACACTACTTTCACTTCTGCTCTCTCTCTCTTTTTATTTTTTTTACTTCACTTTACATCTTCAGTGGTTTCCATGTTTCTACAAATTGTACAGACCGTGAAGCTTCTGTAATTATTACTCGTAAATCGTGTCCAGCACTCCGCAGTGTGGAAAGAGCACTACTTCGCCAGCCTGATGCTAGCCTTGAGGATACCCCGGCTGTCGGCCTCTGCCTATGGCTGGGCTAGAGAGTCCCCCTGGGAATGGTTGCGGGGGTGGGGGGGGGAGCCCTGTGCTCCCGAGATAGCTGGAAAGCCTTCTTTCTCCCCGTTCCTCCCTAGAGTCAAGCTGTAGCAGGAAACTGACTTGAAATTATGAACATCTTCATGAACTCCTTTACTTTTGACATATAAGTCTCCTGAAGGTTAGCAAAGTGATAGACACGCACATATATTGATTACTAAAAATACAGATCCCCCCCAAACACACTGTTGGGGAGGTGTAAGATGTGAACCACCATGGAAGACAGTGTGGAGGCTCCTCAAAAAAATTACAACTAGAACCACCCTGGGATCCAGCAATCCCACTTCTGGGTACTTATCCACAAACACCAAACCTGGATCTCAAAGAGATTGTCTGCACTCCCGTGTTCATCGCAGTACTGTTCACAATAGCCAAGGTGTGGACACAACCTAAGGGTCCTTTGACGGATGAATGGATAAAGTAAATATGGTATATACATATAGTGTGAAAAAAGAAAGGACATATTGCCATATGTGACAACACAGCTGAACCTCGAGGACATCACACGAAATGAAATAAGCCAGTCACAGAATGACAAAGACTTACGTGAAGCATCTAAAACAGTCAAACTCGTAGAAGCCGAGAGTGGAAGTGTGGTTGCCAGGGGCTGGGTGTAGGGGGGACATGGGGAGATGGCTGCCTCACAGGTATGACATTTCAATAATGCAAGATGAAAACGTTCTAGAGACCTGCTGTACTGCACCGTGCCTACAGCTAACACTACGGCATCGTGCACCTAAAAATGTGTTAAGAGGGTAAATCTCACAGTAAGTGTTCTTACCAGCACAACAAGAAAATACATGTTCCTTACAGAAAAAAGATAAAAATGACAATTGACCTAATATCATGGCTACATTTTGATTCCTTCAGTTTTCTCCATCATGAATTTATTCCATAAATACTTTCTGTACACTTAGACTGTGCCAAGTACTGTGCCATGCACTGAGGTCAGTGCAGGGAACCATCTTTCTGTCTAGATATAGGCCCAAAATATCTGCCAATCTCTATCACAAAACTATATATAATGGTGTGTCTAATATATATTACAAGACAGCTTCACGTACGAAGTTTTATGTGAATAACAAAACAAAACAAAGCCACCCTAACTGAGCCAAGGAGACAGAAAACAGACCAATATGTGGGGAGAGCTATGGGTATTTTAGGGTCGCAAGGGGACAAAGTGCAAGATGGGACTGTGGAAGATGAGGAAACGAGCCTAGAGTTAGGTGGCTTCCTGGAGTTCCTGTGTCTAGGTGGAGCAGGACTAGAATCCAGTCCGACTTTCAGTCCCATGTGGGTTTTTTTTTTTTTTAAAGATTTTATTTACTTATTTGAGAGAGAAAGCATACACAAGCGGAGGGAGGAGGAGGGGGAGGGGCTGAAGGAAGGATAGGGACAGAGGGAAGGTGTGGGAGAGGGGGAGAGAGCGTGAGCACAGAGGGAGAGGGAGAAGCAGACCCCCCTGAGCAGGGAGCCTGATGCGGAGCTCAATCCCAGGACCCTGGCATCATGACTTGAGCCGAAGGCAGAGGCTTAACCGACTGAGCCATCCAGGTGCCTAGTCAGTCCTATGTGTTTGCAACAACATCAGGGACAGTAAATGTACTGCAGAGGAATGGTCACTCCCTCCACCCAGGCCCATGGCAGATAGTGCCAAAGGATCACAGAACTCCTGCTGGGCCAAACAGAGCTTCAGAAGGCTTCTCAACCTTGCAGATATGCAGGGACCTCTATCCACCAAACACAGCTGAAAGGCACGTTGAAATCGACTTGCTTTTCCTGATCTATGTTACTTAAGTCAGATTTGCTTTTCTCAGAAGCTAGTAGGAAAGACTGTCCTCAGTAAAAGCTACCAATTCAAGCAGCCCCCTTTAGCACATTGTAAATTACTGTTTACTTGCCTGTACCAGGTCACCCAGCTAGTGGTCTACACAGTTTATCTCTTAATCCTCACTTTGAGGGCATGAGGGGCATAGATCCCTTACCCAGCGGCCCGGAGGTAAGCATTTCAATTGTTCTAAAAGTGTTCTAAATGATTATCCATGAAAAATTGTAATAGCACAGCTTGGCATGGCGGTAATACATCAACCTGGGTTGTGAATGACCGGCGGCCGTGTTGAGAGGCTCCATCTACACAGCAGAGAGCGTGCTGTGGACCATTAGGGCTAACTGTTGTTATCTTGAGAAACACAGCTTATAAAACAGAAGGTGGGGGTGATTCTTATTTGACTATATTTTGGGGGATCACATCTTTTACTCTTTTAAAAAGGATATTTAATTTATTTATTTGAGAAATAGAGCATGAGCAGAGCATGAGCACGGGGGTTTGAGGGAGAGGCAAAGGCAGAAGCAGACTCCCCGCTGAGCAGAGAGCCCAATGCGGGACTCCATCCCAGGACCCCGAGATCATGACCTGAGCTAAAGGCAGAGGCTTAAATGACTGAGCCACCCAGGCACCCCTCTTCACACTCTTTAACAGCAGCTGTGAAAATTAACATTAGACATCTCATCTCCTAATCCATCGCGGGGAGAGAGCTAGAGAGCAAGAGGGTGGAAGGAGGAGAAAATATATCTAGAAGATGCTGGAGCTCGAGCACATGGTAGCAGAACAAGCTGTTTTGAAGGTAAGATATCTAATCTTTGGAAATATCCTTCATTGGGGGCAGGTGAGGTCCCTGACGTTGCAGTGGGCAAGCTTTGTCTGCACTCTCCTGTATCTTGGCAAAAGGAAATTGAGGCTTGCAGGGGTTACATAGCTTTCCCCCACTACTCAGAGGTGGACCAAGAATCTCCAAAGCCCAAGCTCTTAACAACTGTTACATATGTCTTTTATCCTTAGGAGGAAAGGAAGAAATTTCTAACTCAGGCCTGAAAACATAAAATGGTTTAGAGAAGCAGTCTGGAATTCATTCATATTAGAAAAAGTAAGCACCAATCAGTGCCTTGAAGCTATTGTGTTTGGGGGTTGTATTTTTACTGTCTTTCTAGGAAAAACACAGATAGTGGCATGATGTCCACTAATCTTTCCTCCTCTGTCATTCATGTCTGGAGGGAGTTTAATAGCCAGACCTGGGACACCATGCCTGTTACCTGTCAGCTGGTGGCAGCTCCCTAAGTATCCCATTTTTCTGGGATTCACTGTTTCAGATTTCATAGAGGGGCTTGGACTGAGGGAAGGTTGGTGGACCCACAGTGGCTGAGGCTTGAATGAAGACTCTTATCCAAGTCAGCCAAAGGTGGGAATGAGATAGTCTGAATTACAGTTCTTAGGAAGTAGAAAATTGAGAACAAATGCCTTGTCCGAAAGGAGTCCTAAAGACTCTAGCTAGGAGATACTATTGTAGGTCAGAGAACAGGCTACATCTAAATAGAACAGAAGTTGGGAGGAAAGCGAGGGGGTTCTGGAGGTTGTAGAGAATGTCCCCACAGGGTCTGAGCACTGGTAGACCTGAACAGATGATCTCTTCTGTGCCCAGCACCGTTCTGGTACCCAGAGAGAGCAACTTGCAGTTTCTGGCCGTGAACCCAGTCCTGGTTCAGTAGAGGGAGACAGACATGAGTCATGAGTTTCTCTCTTTATCTACTTTTTCCCTGGCAGTTTCCTGGTTTTCATAAACGACCATGACTTGATATGCTATGCCTTTATAATAATACTTTATAATCAGTGGAAAACCAAAGGAATGACTGGAAGTTGCCTTTCGTTATGGGAACAGCTGGGCCTCTCAGGATCACACTGGAAACTACTACCTCATGTGAGCAAGGAGTTGTGGGTTTTGCTGGAGATGCAGCTGCTTCTCTTTCAAATAACAGCTTTAAATTCTGACATGTTAGCATTTACACGAATGACTGTACGACTAGAAACCAGAGTGACCAGCTCTCCCAGAAATCTTCTGATTAGTGGCTTTCTGGTTTTGAGAAATGGGTCTTGTTTTTCTCAAAGTTCTTTATAACTTTGTAGCCCACTGACATCCCCTTCTTTTTTAGGTTTGTTTATTTATATAAGAGAGAAGGAGAGAGAGAGGAGAGGCAGAGGGAGAGGGAGAGAGAATGCTAAGCTGACTCTATGGTTGAGCACCAGCCGGAGGCCAGGCTTGATCTCATAATCCTGATCTCACCACCTGAGCTGAAACCAAGAGTCCAAGCTTAAAGAACTGCACCCTCCAGTGACCTCCCTTTATCACAATTCTTTGGCTAGAAGGAGAAGACAGTCTGTGAAACTACCATTTTGTCTAATTCAATTCAGTTACAGGCACTTTTAATAACTTGATATTCTGTCCTGAGCTGATTTTGGTCAGAAGCCATTAGCTGTAGGAGTCTATCAGCTGGAAGTTCTCTTCAAACCAGCCATTCATTCACTTTCCGAACATTTGTCACACCCTGCCAGGAGCTGTCCTACCAACAGCCAGGAGCTGTTGTGAGGTTCTCGGTGTCCAACACACAGAAAATAGATGTAGTCAATGCCTCCATCTATCAGAGACGGGCAACAGGCATTGAACAAAGAACCCCACGCATGCATTTTAATAAGTGTCACTAAGGAAAAGACTGGGCTATTGTGAGCTCATCATGGGGTGGCCCTACTTAGGATGGGGAGACAAGGAAGCCTCTTTAAGAGACCGTAACACTGAGATTTGCAGCAGTGGGCACCAGCGAGGCAGAGTGAGGCAAGGCGGCCAGGCAGAGGGCAGAGCGTAAGCTTCGACTGTGAGCAAGGAGGGAGTCACCTGCAAACGGTGAGAAGGCAAACAGCTGTGACACAGTCGTGGTGGGGGACAGTGACGCAAAGTAAGCCAAGGCGAGGTGGCTCAGAGCCACCGCGCAGGGCCTCGCACGCCCTGATGACTGTGGGTTGCATCCTGGGGGCGAAGGGGCATGGGATGTGACGGAAGGGCCGCAAGCCAGGAAACGGTGTGATCTGCCTACATTAAAACAATCTGTGGATTCGGTGGTTGCCGGATCAGATGGATCCCATTACAGAGCCTGAGTCATACCGCACCTGGCTTAGCCGCCCTGTGCTCTGAGCAGCTCCGGGTCTGAGCTCCCGCGCGAGGTGGGCCGGAAGCTGCGCATGCGCGTCCCGGGCGCCTGACGCAGCCGCCTCCCTCCTGCGTCCTCGGGCTCACGTCCTACCTGGGAGGAGGGCGCCTTCCAGACCCCGAAACCAAGTGTCTGTGACTGCAGCACAGGAAGGCTTAGAGGCGGAAACAATAAATCAAATTTTAAAGATGTCACCAACTTGGAGAACAAGATTGCAGTCTCAGGTTGACTCAGGGAAAGGAGTCCGCTTGGCGGCAAGCGTCTCAGCACCGGGTCCTTAGGGCCGGTTGATTGAGAAACATCTCTATTTCCCGAGTGTTCAGTCAGGACCTTCCTTTTCTAACTCCATTTCCTACTTTTCTCCCTCACCGACCATGCATTCTTTGGTTATCTGATTTGCCTTTGTAATTTTTTTTTAAAGAAAAGTAAACACATCTTGAAAAATCTGACCCTGTTCGAGTCATTAGTCATTAGTTTCCCCTCCCAGTCGACTTTGTGGCTGTGACCTCTCTTGGGGTGGTATTTTTTTCTTGACTTGATGGAGTTAGCTTGGTTCTCCTCTCAGCCCCTGTAGGCGGGGGCGCGGAGTTGGGTAGGGATCAACACAGGAGTGTGCTGGCAGGGTCGGAGTTTGTTGAAGTAGGTGGGGGTTGAAGGGTGAGGGACACACACCTCCCAGCTTCACACTGTAAACACGGGGGCAGTTCATCTGGGGTTTACCAGGTGCACTTTGTCTGCAGGGTGTGCGTGGAAGTGGAAGGAAGCCTCAGAGCACACATGACCTACCGGTCAGGAGACCTGGGTTCGATTTCTTATCGCTTCCCAGTGGATAACCCTAGGACACAAAGGCATGAGCATGAATGAGTGCCTGTGAGCACTCAGACAACGGACATAAATGGCCTGTGCGGGCCTCAGTGTACACACCTGAGGGGTTTCTAGAATGGGCCTGGGATCTCACCTGTTCCTAGGAAGTTGTCTGTTTGGGGACTGGATCTCACCTGTTCCTAAGAAGGTGTGCTCTGTTTGGGGACCTGCTCTTGGCCCATTGTTCCCCACTCCTATTCTGTATTTCCCCTACAGACCAGCTATCTGGAGCCCGTACCCCTCTTCTCTCAAGTAGTACCCTCTGCCTAGGAAGTCCTTGTCTGTCCCAGCCCTCTCTTCTGAGGAACTCAGATTCTGTCTGTTAGTCCCAGCACATATGTCTTCAATGTGACACACAAATCTCCCACATAAGACTTAGGCCCCCAGGGCAAGAACCCATGAAGGAACGACAGCAGAAGGATACAGATCTGGAAGGTGCTCAGTTCCATTTGCCCTTTTCCCAAATAATGCGGGAAAGGGGCCCAAAGCTATGGCCAGGGTGGGAATTCCTATAGGGACTCTTTCCTTATGACTACGTTCAGTGGAAAATGGTGTCCATAGGACTCAAGCTCTAATAAAGAAAAAAAAAATAGATGATAGATAGATACTGGTTGGTAGGGATTGGTATTGATATTACCAACCTTAGGGTATCAAAGTGGCTTTAAGTCATGGCATCTTGCTCATATCTTTTTTACAGTATGCTTGATAAAGGAAATATAAAAAGAATAATTCAGTTTCTCCATCTGGTTTGGTTTGGGGGCCTTCTTCATTATTATCTTTTTTTTTTTTAAACATGCATGGAAACAGAGGTGAAACCCTTCTCCTCTGTCTCACTGCACTATTGACATTATAAACATTGACCTAAATTATAACCATTAGGTTCCCACTGAAATGAAAGGTCTGCCCTGGGGTTTAAATTCCTAACCTGCTGTGTAAGATGAGCCCCAATTAAAGTCTTCTAATAAGAAAAACAGATTTGGTGTTAAAACATCTTCAAATAATCTGTGGGGAGCTTTACTTGTAACTGTATAGCACTTACCACAGTCTGATTTGAAGTAGGGTGTTGGTTGATCTATCTCCTCTACTGAGGGGAGAGCTTCTTGAAGAGGAGGAATTTCTCTCCTTCATGCTAATATTTGGTACATGTTTGAGCTGATAAGAGGCACTCAGCAAACTCTGGTCAAGCAGAAAGGAAAATGACATACTGAGATTAAGAGAACAAGGTAAAGCCATTCTGGTCTTTTTCTACTTCTTTGACGATGATGGTGATGATGGTGATAGTGATGATGGTAATGGTGATGATGGTGATGGTGGTGATGATGATGATATGCTGGTGAGGATGAGATGATGGTGATGATAATGATGGTGATGGTGATGATGATGATGGTGATGGTGAGGATGATGGTGATAATGGTGATGATAGTGATGATGATGATATGCTGGTGAGGATAAGGTGATGGTGATGATGATGGTGATGACAGCAAAAGTTACCACTGACTGAGTTGCTTGCTATGTGCTAGGCAGTGTCAAGCACCTTACATACAATCTCTCTCTCTCTCTCTCTTTTTAAGATTTTATTTATTTGACAGAGAGAGAGAGATCACAAGTAGGCAGAGAGGCAGGCAGAGAGAGAGGAAGAGGCAGGCTCCCCGCAGAGCAGAGAGCCCGATGTGGGGCTCGATCCCAGGACCCTGAGATCATGACCTGAGCCAAAGGCAGAGGCTTTCACTCACTGAGCTGCCCAGGCACCCCTACAATGTCTCTTTTAACTCATATAAAAATGATTCCCATTTTCTCCATTAAGCAGATGAGGGCCCAGTGTCATTAACTGAAATGACCAAAGATAACTGACTTAGAGGTGACAAAGATCTAAGATCTCAGTTCAGGTCACTGCATGCTTTTAACCACTCTGATGTCTTTCCGAATGAGCCAACATTTCTTGCCTTTTTATGCAAATAATTGGGTCAAGTTAGAAAACCTTTCATGTGTTCTTATTACAGTTGTTTGCAAAGCAACCCTGCTGGGGCTTGAATACGGTAGAGGATAGGCCTCCATGGGCCAAAGTTTGATACATAAACATATAGGATGTATGGGATAATGTTTGTTAACCTGGAAGGGTTAAAGAGAATTAGAAGTTTCAGTGTAACTACCAGTTTGAGGCAGGAAAGTGCTAGCATGTAATGAGGAATTTCCCTTCCTCTAAGCCACTGGGTCTTTTCCAAGGCTGCAGGGTAGATACTGCATTAGCGGAGAACGAATTTGATCCAATAAGACATCTTCTCAATCCCTGGGCAAGATTAGTCTGAGTAGGAATCACTTGGTAACAATTTGGAATGGAGTGTGTTAGAAAAACATAGCTCTGTCTGGGTTGAGCCTAGAAATGGGTGACAGATGTTAATGATGAACGACTGAACAGATGTTTGGGGGAGAATTACAAAAAGGTTTTCTATCACACAGGATCCTAAACCTTAACCTTCCTGGCCGATGCTGAAAGGAGAGCTTGTTTATGAAACATGTTCTTGCAAAACTGTTTGGCGGACTGTGACAAAGATGAATGACCGGATACTATAATTTAAATTTGAAAATAAGGTAAATGGGAGTCCTTGTTTGTGTGCTATGTATATGTGTTCTCTTTGACAAGGGTCAATGCCTTACTGAAGAATAGGGAGGCCAAGTAAGTCATTCCTCTCTGCCTGCCCCATTCTTCTACTCCTGAGTGGAAGGAACATGGTGTGTTTGATACCACACCTTCAGGCTCAACAAAATTATTAAAATACCATCGCTTATATACATTCTGAAGTATCTGCCCTATCATTATGTGTGGAAAAAGGAAAGAGTTTCTATACGATGTAATTGGTCATTTTAACTGGGGGTTCTGAGACTTACTTAAAGTTTTAAGGAGCCTAAAAAAGATCCCCCATCCAAAGTAAATAAGAAACAAAGGTAGGTTTTTAAAAGCTGTATACTTACGACCGTAAGCCAATCCCCAATTACCCACACCACAGGAAGATGAACTGTTACGTTATACAAATTACTGTGATACTTCTGATAATTTGCCTGAAATGATGGATGGGCTGATCAGAAGCATCTGTTAATATAGCCTAAACTAGACATACACCTGACATATCTTCTGCAGACTACAGATCTATCTACACAGCAATACCATGCATTTGGTTAAAAAGGATGAAGGCAGTCAAAAAAATCCAAATACTCACAGTTTGGGGTTGAAATAAAAATAAATGCCATTGAATTCATGATACACTATAGACAGGAGTTTTATATGTCACAATAGCTCTGCTATGTGGGTTTATTATCCCTGTTTCATGGATGAGAAGGGAGACATCCAGGAAGTTAAGTGACTTGGCCAAGGTCATGATTCCTAGTAAGCAGCAGGATCAGGATTTGTATCTTTACTGTGTATTCAAAATTCTTCTTTCTTTCTTTCTTTCTTTTTTTTTTTTAAGGATTTTATTTATTTATTTTAGAGAGAGCACTTGTGAGTGGGAGGAGGGAGGGGCAAAGGGAGAGGGAGAGAGGGAGATAATACCAAGCAGACTCAGCACTGGGTCCAGAGCCTGATGCGGGGCTCAATCTCAGGACCCTGAGATCATGACCTGAGCCAAAATCAAGAGTCCGAGTCTCTCAGGTGCCCCTTAAGTTTCTCTGAATTTCTAATATGCTAGACTGTCATTTTACATTTTTAGACAGGCATGTGACTCTCTGATTAAATCTTATGTGTTACTGTAGATCAAAATGAAGTCTGATTTGAAGCCATGATTATCAAACTCAGATCTGAAGCCTCACTTTTTTAAAAAAGATTTTATTTATTTGACACTCAGAGATCACAAGTGGGCAGAGAGGCAGGCAGAGAGAGAGGAGGAAGCAGGCTCCCCGCTGAGTGGAGAGCGTGATGCGGGGCTCTATCCCAGGACCCTGGGATCATGACCTGAGCCAAAGGCAGAGGCTTTAACCCACTGAGCCACTCAGGCGCCCCTTACTTTTTTTTTTCGAAATCATAATCAGTTTTGCTGCAGAAGGACCCTGAACATATTTATCAACTCTAGTATCTTAATAGCTACACAAAAAAACATTAACATACAGAAACACGCATCACGAGAAGCAAGAAAGAGCACCCATTTCTTCTTCCCTATATTAGCAACACTTCTCTCCTGAGCAACTCCTGCTTACATGCGGAGGTCTGAGAACAGTCAATTCTCAGTCATCCGGAGTCAAAGAAGGAAAGAGTACTATTCAAAGACCGCTGTTAACTCTGTGTGCTGTTGAAAGGGGAAGGGAAATACTAGACTCTTCTCTTGCTTCATACTGAAGAGAGACCAATAGGGAGGAAGGTGATAAATGAGAAAGAAGTCAGCTGTGGGGAAAACAGGGTACTAGAAGCTGTGAGGGTCAAAAAGATAAATGAGGTACTT
Organism: Neogale vison; assembly: GCF_020171115.1. Lineage (NCBI taxonomy): Eukaryota > Metazoa > Chordata > Mammalia > Carnivora > Mustelidae > Neogale > Neogale vison. The sequence goes on from NC_058097.1 coordinate 137,389,996, forward strand.
AGAGCCTGCAGGAAAGATAAGACACACACAGAAATAGACACATACATCAAGGGATCTGGGAGCTTAGGAGATAATGAGATTTTTAGCTCTGGGGATTAGGCAAGACTCCATAGAAGGGATGGTGTTTGTACTGTGAGCTTTGGAGTTCAAGACCAGGAAAAGTCAATCCTGTTTCCCTTCTTTCTGACTTTTCCTTCCTGTTCCTAGCCTGCTTTTTCCTTTTCTTGCCAATTCTCAAAGGAGTAACCAAGATGTTTTGTTTTCATTTCTTCATTATTATTTAGGAATCCTTAAACTCATGATTTTGGTTTCAGTCCTTTGGTTAAGATTACTAATTGTCCTCTAACTTCTGTTTTCTCTGTGCTTTTTAGGAAGAGAGCCCTCCAGTTGTAGGCACACGGCCACAGGGAATGAAGCCTACACGTGCCAGCTGACCTTGCAGCAAGGAATGAACATATGACTAAGATCTGGCCTAACAGGACACAGTCAGAAGTGATGTGTACAACTTCTAGGTTATACCCTTAAAGGGAAGGGTATTTGTTTCCCCTTTCCCTGCTTCTTGTTGAAAGGAATGTGGTTGTGGCACTGGCATGCCATCTTAGTCCATGCAGATGAAAAGTGTCACTGTAGGGATGGGGGAGGAATAAATGAGACAGAAATTGGCTGTCCCCCAGTACTGGGAGCTCCACAGTATTCTAGAATTCTTTTTTTTTTTTTAAAATGTGAAATGATATCTCATTGCTTTAATCTTATTTTTCTTATTAGCAGTAAGATTAAAAATATTTTCATATATTAAATGGCCATTGAGTTTCCTGTTTTGTGAATTGCCCATTTTTCTGTTGGGTTACTTTTTTTAAATTTTTTTTTAAAATAAACATATAATGCATTTTTATTCCCAGGGGTACAGGTCTGTGAATCGCCAGGTTTACACCCTTCACAGCACTCACCATAGCACATACCTTCCCCAATGTCCATAACCCCACCCCTTTCTGACCCCCCTCCCCCCAGCAACCCTCATTTTCTTTTGTGGGATTAAGAGTCACTTATGGTTTGTCTCTCTCCCTATCCCACCTTGTTTAATTTATTCTTTTCCTACCCCCCAACCCCCCCCCACCATGTTGCATCTCAACTTCCTCATATCAGGGAGATCATATGATAGTTGTCTTTCTCCGATTGACTTATTTCGCTAAGTGTAATACCCTCTAGTTCCATCCACGTCGTTGCAAATGGCAAGATTTCATTTCTTTTAATGGATGCATAGTACTCCATTGTGTGTGTGTGTGTGTGTGTGTGTGTGTGTGTGTGGGTATATATATATATATATATACATATATATATATACCTCATCTTCTTTATCCATTCATCTGTTGATGGACATCTAGGTTCTTTCCATAGTTTGGCTATTGTGGACATTGCTGCTATAAACATTCAAGTGCACATGCCCCTTCGGATCACTACATTTATATCTTTAGGGTAAATACCCAGTGGTGCAATTGCTGGGTCATAGGTAGCTCTATTTTCAACTTTTTGAGGAACCTCCATGCTGTTTTCCAGAGTGGTTGCACCAGCTTGCATTCCCACCAACAGTGTAGGAGGGTTCCCCTTTCTCTGCATCCTCACCAGCATCTGTCATTTCTTGACTTGTTAATTTTAGCCATGCTGACTGGTGTGAGGTGATATCTCATTGTGGTTTTGATTAGTATTTCCCTGATGCCAAGTGATGTGGAGCATTTTTTCTTGTGTCTGTTGGCCCTCTGGATGTCTTCTTTGCAGAAGTGTCTGATCATGTCCTCTGCCCATTTCTTAATTGGATTATTTGTTCTTTGGGTGTTGAGTTTGATAAGTTCTTTATAGATTTTGGACACTAGCCCTTTATCTGATATGTCCTTTGCAAATATCTTCTCCCATTCTGTCAGTTGTCTTTTGGTTTTGTTAACTGTTTCCTTTGCTATGCAAAAGCTTTTGATCTTGATGTATTCTAGAATTCTAATGTAAGTATTCTAGAATACTTACATTCTCATATAAGAGAGTGCCAGGAAAAACTAAAATAATTTGAAATGAGTCATAAAAAGATTCAGGGGTGTCCTGAGGAGCTTATCCAGTGGTTATCTCTACCATTCATTATCTTTGAACTATTTTGAACTATTTTAAGTTATAGACAATGGATAGTGGTCCAAAGGACTATTTCTCTTCCACGCGAACAAATTCTGTCCAGTGGGGGGATAGTCAATTCCCTTCATCCTTGCTCCTCACTCCTGCCCCATGGAGAAAGCCAATCTTACGTGTATTTATAAATTACTTTCAGCCTTCCTGTTTGACTTATGTAAGTGTGATACTTTGAACTCTCCATTGAACTAGTAGTAATATCCTACTGGATCCCTTATCAGTTAATGATGAGGGATCCAGTAGGATCTATGTCATGTATTCAGTTTATGCTGGTACAAGAGTTGAGATTTTACCTTTTTTTTTTTTTTTAAGATTTTATTCATTTATTTGACAGACAGAAATCACCAGTAGGCAGAAAGGCAGGCAGAGAGAGAGGGGGAAACAGGCTCCCCGCCAATCAGAGAGCCTGATGTGGGGCTCGATCCCAAGACCCTGAGATCACAACCTGAGCTGAAGGCAGAGGCCCAACTCACTGAGCCACCCAGATGCCCCAGATTTTACCTTTTGTGTAAAAAGAAATTATTCTTTAACAACAGGAGTCCACTATTTAAGCCACTGCTACTTTGGGTCTTTGTTATAATGATCAAACCTCTATTCTAACCATCAGCTCCTACCATCCCTTCTTGAATTATTCCCTTGCTAGTCAGCATTGACTCTTCCCTCCAACCCCCACCAACTTTTTGGTTGTGTTTATTTAATGTGGATCCAGCCCTGACTCTTAATGACCAAGTCCAAATATCCTTTCTCACTCCCCATTTATCCTCAATGAGACACAAAGTAGGACCATTTTTTTTCTGTTCTGTGGATGAAAAACTGTGGATGGCAACCCCTCAGAGGGTCATGATATCAATTTCAGTTGGTCACAACCAGCATGGATAGAAAATATCAAAGTGCATCACACATAATAAGGATATTCTGTGGAGCTATAAGCACATGTATGGGTTTCCTCCAGTTGCTGTTAACAAATTACCACAAACGAGGTGGCTCAGAATGAGAGAAATGTGTTCTTCCAGAGTTCTAGAAATTAGATGTCTGAAATCAAGGTGCTCAGAGCCAGACTCCCAGGAAGCCTAGAGGAGAATCCTTTTCAGATTCTCCCAGCATCTGGAGGCTGCTGGTATTCCTAGCCTATCATAGCACACCTGCAATCTCTGCTTCCATCTGCACATCAACTTCTCTGTATCTTACAAGGACACACTCATTGGATTAGGGCCCACCATCATGCAGCAGGATCTCATCGTGACCCTTGCCTAAATTACATCTGCAAAGACCCTCTTCCCAAATAAGCTATTTAGAATATTCTAAATATTCTAAAGTTCAGGATGGGCGTGAATTTTCAGTGGATTCTTTGCTAATAATTTTTCCTCTACCGCTCTACCTTAAAAAGCTTTCCTTTTTGCACAGCCCTCTGGAGCACCCCTCCACTTGCTATATCTTCAAAATTTACTCAGTTGAATTTGTATTTAATAAGGTTTTTATGAATGAATACATGTTCTTGAACACTAGGTAAGATACATTTATCATGGAGAGAATTTTCCAAAAGTTTAAAGGGCGGGACTAGAAGACAGATTTTTACTACCTCTTCCACCTTGATTCCAGAGAAGCATTTAACGTTCTTGGCCAGGCTTTCCTTTTTTGCCATAGTCATAGTAACAATTATGTAGTGTAAAATTTCTTTAAGCAATTTTATATGCAGTAAATCATTTCAATCTCATAACACCTCAGGAGGTGGGTCTTAATAACACCACTGTTTTAAAGTTATTTTATAGCCAGAAAGTGAAGGAGCCAGGATTCAACACCAAACCCATGTTTTCCCAGTGCATCCTGGTCTTCCTTGGTCGCCATATTGTTGTATTGATCTGAGTGTTTCTGCCTTGGCTCCATTATCTGGCTTTTACTTTTCCTTCCCATCTCCTAATAGTGTCACTCCACACACCGCTGGCTCTGGCCTGGTCCCACCCAGCCTCATTTGCTACCTTGCTTGCTACTTGCCAGGGCTGGAGAAGACTGAGCCCTATTTGCAGAAGGGAAGGAGCCAGTAGAGAGCAAAGACTGAGGAGAGATGAGAGACAGGAATGACTGATGAACCAAGGTTCTGGAGGGATGACCAAGTGCTCAGGAGGAGGAACTCTCCTTGGGAAATAGGACGGATGCCCCTTTCTCTGAGATGTTTGGTCATATCCATGAGGAAGACAGTGACAGCAGCAGAAGCAAGGCAGTTCCTGTTCCTTTAGTTGGAGTAGCTTCTCCAGGTTCCAGTCATGAGCCTTCATGTGAAAGACAAGGCTTGCCACATGGATATGGCACTTCACATTACAGACCCAGCCCGGTCTAGCCCGGGGAAAACAGGAATGACCGCCACGTGTTTGGTTCTGTAGTTTAAGGAAGAAATGATAAGCAGAAATGAAAATTCAACACCCAGCAGCCTTCCTCTTTGTCACCTCATTAGTTGAGGTGACGACTCCCAGAGACACAGAGAACACGCCAGGAATCCAAGACAGCTGCGTTCCTCAGCCAGGAGGAGCAGTCAACAGCCATGGGATCCTTGAACACCGAGAAGCTGCTATCTATGCCAGATGATTAATGAGGCATCCTGTGGCAAACGAGGAAGATGCAAGCATCAACAGTTTAATTCTTTAAGTCAAGAGCTTTTAAATAAGAATGCGTCATTGAGGGGGCAATAAAACTATCAGAATGTGGCTCTGGATTCTTTCCATCTTATTAGGCTTGAGGTCATTATCCAGGTAATTCAGGAAAAATAAGCCCCATTGCCTGAATTACTCCGACAATTACCTCACTGTTCCAATTCAGTCTGGTGGTAGAGGTCCCGCTGTAAATGTCTCACGGGCCTCAAATAGTCTGATAACTGAAAACAGGCTTGGTAATTTAGGAGTCAGGGTGAAGCTCTGAAAGGGCTGAGCTCACATAATTAGAAAATCCGGGTGTATGCAAGCTCTCCCGCATATGACCTGCTTACTCTGGGTTGGTGACTTAGATACTGAGTCTAAGGCCATTTTCAGGATGATAAGCTATAAAAGCTAGTCAGTATACTGTATTTATTTTTTTTTAAGATTTCTATTTATTTGTCAGGGAGAGAGAGAGAGAGAGAGAGCCAGGCAGGGGGAGCGACAGGCAGAGGAAGAAGCAGGCTCCCTGCTTAGCAAGGAGCCCCATGCAGGACTCAATCCCAGACCCCTGGGATCATGACCTGAGCTGAAGGTAGAGTTTAATCATCTGAGCCACTGAGACGTCCTGCCAGTATACTTTAAGCAATTATTAGTAGTAGTACTTTAAAAAAAAAGATTTATTCATTTATTTTTAGTGAGAGAGAGAAAGAAAGAGAGAGAAAGCATCTCGAACAGACTCCCTACTGAACGTGGAGGCTGACCTGGGGCTCGATCTCACAACCTTGAGATCATGAGTCAGATGCTCAACTGACTGAGCCTCTCAGGCACCACAGTACTACTTTTTTGTTGGTGGTAGTACATTCTGGCATAACACTGAATAAAAAGTTATGTTTTATTCAATGGTAAGAGATTTCAGGGCAAAGCTTCTCACCATAGCTGCCTATTAGACTTACATGGGGAGCTTTTAAAAAAGAGATTTCCCAGCCTCCACCCCAGACCAGTTACTCTAGATCTCTGGGGTACAGTCCTCAACACAGGTATTTTTAAAGAACTCTCCAGATAATTCTTAAGGGCAGGACCATTGCAAGGTAGAGGAAGACTCAAAGATGGGAGGGAAATTCCTGTCACCTGAAGGTCATGTCCAGGGTTTAACATGTCTGATCATGAAGACTCAGAGTGTGACAGGTGAAGCTGTCTGGCTGTTCAGCCTACTTCCCAGAGTTCCAGGCAAAAGGGACCCAAACTGCCCTGGTCCCTGGGTCTCAGAGGTGTTCATTGTGTCTGTCCGCTGACATCCACCACTCCTGTAGACAAAGTTTGCATGAGGGTCCAGTGGTACCCTTCGTCCACACCGAATTTGAGTAACCTAAGGACTTACCCCAAACCACTTAACTAGTTATTAAGAGAGAACTAGTTATTGACAAAGAGGGGCCGAAAGTACCATTTCCATTTCCCTTGAATTCCTTAAAGCTTCCCCTCCCAAGGACTAGGAGCAGGTGCATCCCCACCTCATGGTGGCCAGGCTTCTTAAGGTGCCTCTGTGAGTCACACCCACACACATTACAAGCAACAGGACTGTAATAGCTAAAAGCTGAGACTTCATCCGGGCAGCAAGTGTTCCCCGAGCCCAAAGCTGCCATCTGGTCATCAGTAGTGGGAACTGGCCAGCTCTTCCTTCTGTGGCAGTTCAGCAGCTCTTTTGGCTTCAAAGCACCTGGTTAGTAACCGTGCATTCAGCATGAAGCCATCTTCCCCGTGTGGTTTTAAATGCCTCCAGGTCAGAGCCTGAGGACAGAATTCCTGTAGTCTAGACGCCAGTGCGGCTACCAGGACTTACAGACGGGGCTCTCCACTAAGTCTCTGGGGGCACATGGCTTAGACATGATCAAGCAATCTCTTGAGAATGGTCGACAGCCTGAGAACAGAGCAAAACATCTGTTTCCTCTGTGGAGCTCCAGGGACCCCAGGCTGCCTTCCCCGTGCACATGTGGCTCCTGCTGGAGTTTGATGACACGTACATTTAAAGGACATTTCTTTTGCCCCATGACAGGGCTTTCAAAGGATGAAGTGCTTGGATTTACAATGATTTCTCCAGGAGTATTTTCTTCTAGTTGTTGAAATATGGAAACCACCAAGTGCCTACGATCTATTACAAGATGATACAGGAATTCTTCATCATGGAGTGCTCTCCACACCCTGGAGAAAAACAAATAGTGGGTGTCCTTTTCCCCCTTAGAAAATAGACTAGTCTTTTACATTCTCTGTGACTGCAGAGAGCTCTGTTATCCTTCAAAACCCTGCTCAAAGGTCAGCTCCTCGGGGCACCTGGGTGGCTCCGTCGGTTGAGCATCTGACTCTTGATTTCAGCTCAGGTCAAGTCCTGAGTCAGGCTCCATGCTGGGTGTGGAGCCTGCTGGGGATTCTCTCTCTCTAACTGCCTCTGCCTCTCCCCACCCTCTCTATAAAACAAAAACAAAAACAAAAAGTCACCTCCTCCATGAAGTCTTTCAGGGTTTTTCTCAAGCATTCCTTCTGTGCCAGCTTGGTCTCTCTACTGACTCTTCATTCAGCTGCACTGTATGCATTCAGCTGCTTAGTCAATGTGCCTATGTCCTGCATGTTCCCACCTGCACTCCCAGGACCCTGGACTATGGGCTCCTTGAAGACAGGGATTGATTATGTAGTTAGATGCCCAGTAAATATTATGTGAGGAACTGAATTTGCTCCTAGTTCATGTTCATGGTTTTTTTTTTTTTTTTTTTTTTTTTGCAGTGGGTGTCAGGGATATTTGACTTTTCCAGGTGTTCCGTAAAGATGTGTCCCAAGTCCTCGCAAGAAATATTTCCTGAACCTTCTCATCTGTTTCTTCATATTGGGGCTATGAAATCTTCCTCCTGCAACAGCCCTGGTTTTCTCCCTCTGGTTTTCCCAACTGTTTACCTGTCGCTTTCCAGGGGTCTCCGATTTGGCGTTTCACCTCTTGGATAGCCTTGGCACATGTGTGTAGTCCACTCCCAACCCAGGTTGGCTCTGAACTTTGCTGCAACAACCCAGTCTCCACCTGTCATGTACCTTCCTCCAGATATTGCATCTGGAGTCTCCAGAATGATGATGTGAAAGAAGACGGGAGAGCCTAATGAGGATGAGCACAGATTTGGACTCGGTCACACCTGGACTTGCAATCCCTCTTGAATTTTACTATATGTCAGTCAGTCACTTACCCCTCTTATGTTCAATTCCTCCATCTGTGAAAAGCAGATAACAACTGTACCTACGTTTTTTAGGTGGTTGATGATTAACAATCCCATCGTTTGAATACTTGCTCTCTGTCAGGCCTCAGGCAAAGGACTTTTGGTGGATTCTTTCATTTACTCCTCACAGCAGAGTTGTTGTGGGTTAAGTTCTTTGAGAAGCGTCTTCAAGCCTTCAGCCAGTCTTACGGGACCCTCTGAAGCTGGCTGGCCCTTCAGACTTGTCTTCAAATCTAGGGAGGGAGCCGGGGTGTCCTCCATTGCCCTGGTATTGGGAGGAGGTTGTCCCTCTCCAGAGGGAGTGTGACCTCGGATGAGGCAGCTCTTCCCAGCTGAGGGCAGCTATTCAAATGCACCCATTTCACAGATAACACGTGAAACACTTAGCACAATGCCCGTCAAAGAGGAAGCACTTGGTAAATGTCAGCTGCTCTCACTGTCATCATCACCATCGTTATTCACCACCACATACCCCATACCTGCCATTTTACCAGCAAGAATAGAATAAATTGCTCTGCTTGTAGAAAAACCAATGAGCTTATTTACTGAATTCTTCCCTTAAAATAATTGATCTTTCTTTAGCAGCATAAAAAAAGCTAATGCTTATGCTAATGGAAAAGATTCTTAGGTATTAGACAGGCGTCCCCAGAGAAGTGGAGCGAATAAGGGGTGTGTATGTGGAGAGAGAGAGAGATTCATTTTAAGGAATCGGTTCATGTGATTATGAAGGCTAATAAGTTCAAAATCTGCAGAGTGGGCCAGTGGGCAAGAGACCCAGCGAAGAGTCAGTTCAAGTCCAAAGGCCATCTGCTGGCCACATTCCGTGTTCAGGGGAGGTCAGTTTTCATTCTACGAAGACCTTCAACTGATTCAATCAGGCCCATCCACATTATGGAGTACAATCTGCTTCCACAGATTCCACAATCAGATTCCACAGATTTCAGTATCAATCTCGACACAGAAGTCCAACGAAGTTGACTTAACTATCACGGGAAGTGAATAGGAGAAATCAGCTAATTTATGGACTCAGAATTAGACAAAGAGTGTTTTATGGTGTGAAGAACATTATGCAGTGATAGTACCAGAATAGGTTTTTGGTCTCTGTTCCTTTTTTTTTTTTTTTAATTTTGCCTATGAAGTACTTGGTGATGAAATAGGTAAGTCCGTAACAAACACTCATGAGTCACCGGTAGTGAGGGAAATTTAATGCTGTTATATAGTACGTGGTAGGGTACGATACAGTGGGAGAGTCAGTCTTGGAATACCTGTTTTGGGCCAGCCTTTCCTCTGGCACTGGAAATCCAGAGACAAAATATGTGTTCTACCTTCAAGAAACTATTTTCTAGTTGGAACACAAACATCCCAATGAGTGCAATGAAATAAAATAACTGCCTTACTGGAGATGTAGATTCAGTATACTGTGAATGGAGAAGAAGCACCTAAGTTTGTCTGGCAGAACAGGGAATGCTTTCCAGAAAAGGCAAATTCTGAACTGAGTTTGAAAGATGCTAGTTGGAAGATTGCCAAGTTTGGGAGGAGCTCTCTGGGAGAGGTAGTATCATTTAAGGTCATGGAAGCATGAAAGACAGAAAACATGTTCAGTAACTTAGCACGTCTGGGACGATCAAGTAAGGCATGGTGGTATAAACCATCATGGAGCTAGAGATGGAGCGGGTTTGGGACAGTGGCCTTACCTTGAAGGCACTATGTTATGCAAAGGAATATAGGGATTATTCTACTGATAATGGAGTTTTGAGCAGGAAAAGATGGATATGATCAATTTTGAATGTAACAATATTCTGTAGGCAATGTGGAAGGTGAATGCAAGGTGTTGGGGACTAGAGACTAAGAGGTAAAAATCATCATAATCTGGGAGAGGGAGAGAGGGAGAGGACCTAGTCTCTACAATAGCACTGGTGCAGAAGGAAGACAGAGAACAGGACGCATGCCAAGATTTTTGGGGGAAGATAGAGAAGCAATAAAACTAGATGATCTATTTATTGGCTATGCCCATAAGAGAAAAGTGAATAATATGGGATGACTCTAGGGCTTCTGTCTTGGGAAATGAATAGAGACACATACCAAAAAATTAAGGAATATAGGGTGAGAAGGCAAAGTAGAGAAGGGAGACCAAAAAAATTTTATTTTAATTTTGGTTACTAAATTTGAGGTGCCTAGGAAGCATCCATATGTTTACAATTTATAAATACGTGAAATTAAACAACACAGTCCTAAATAACGATCAAAGAAGAAAATCACAAGGGAAATTTGAAAGCACTTTGAGATAAGTGAAAATGAAAACACAACATACCAAAACTTGTGGGATACACTAGAGCATTAGCCTAAACGTCATCTTGAAGTGTAAATTTAACAAAAGAGGGGGAAACTTGCACAATATTACAAATCATTGTTAAAAGAAATCTTAGAAGAGTTAAATACACAGAACTGGGTAAGGAGAAGAGTATACACACTTCATGGGCCATTCTGGTGGGCCAGAATAGGGACCTTTCTGATAGCCTGAGACAAACACTTCCCACGGAGAGCTGGGCATTCTAGACAAGAGATGTTGTCCTTGACCTCAAGGAGCTCATAGTGGATTGCAGGAGATGGACTTGAATGCACATAACAGCAAAATGGACAGGGTTATGACAGAGGAGTAAATGAGACACACTGTGAGAACTAGACATCTGCTCAGCACACTGGCCTGAACAAACCTATGGGCAGCCATCTTGGTTTCTGTGCAATTGCCATAGTGAGCCCAGGATACCACAAGGTGCCCTGGTCATTGAGGCGGCAAAAACAACCTGTTTGGCCAAGGCCTAGCTGTGCAGGCAGGGAAGAGAGCTTATACAATTCAATCTGACATTGGAACCTCTTTCCTGGGTAAACTTAGGGTAATAAGACTGAAGCATGTGTTCAAAATCCCACAAACCCTGCAAATCCTTCTATAGGCATCCCTGTTTTTCCCTTTTAACTGAAATCCTTAAAAATTAGGCTTTTAATTTTTATTAGAATCTTATGCATGGTACCCTAGCTAGGTTGCCTTATAATGGATCTTAAACTGCTTTGTTTTTTACCTCATCAAAATGCAGTAGTCTCATGGACCACTACCTTGCAAGCATTAATAGGTATAGGTGTCACCTGCGGGGCTTATTCAATTGGAAATTCTAATTAAGTAGGTCTGGGGTGGGGGCCCGAGAGTCTGCATTTCTTTCTTTCTTTCTTTCTTTCTTTTTTTTAAAGATTTTATTTATTTGACCCAGAGAGTGATCACAAGTAGGCAGAGAGGCAGAGAGAGAGGGGGAAGCAGGCTCCCTGCAGAGCAGAGAACCCGATGTGGACCTCGATCCCAGGACCCTGAGATCATGACCCGAGCCAAAGGCAGAGGCTGAGCCACCCAGGCACTCGAGAGTCTGCATTTCTAACAAGCTCCCAGCTGATGCCAGTTCTGGTGGTCCCTGGGCCACACTTTGGCTAGTAAGGCAAGACCACATCTTTAATATTTTCACATTTACAAAGCACTCACATACCTACATCTTAGGATATTCGAAATAATCCTGTGAGGTAGGAAGAGTAGGAGTATTATTCCTCTTGTAACAGATAAGGAAACTGATGCACATGCTGGCTAGCCAGAGGAAGCGTGGAAGCATCCTGCCTAAAACTCAACCTTAGACAATCTGCTCCTCTGCAGCACATATGGGACCCACTAAATCGACCATGATGTCTCTGGTGACAAGAACTGCACCCTGATCATCACTCTGTCCCCTGTGGTGTTGGCACATGGCAGGTGCTTGATCTTGACTCATTCCAAAATGTCCTTTTATATCCCGGTAGCCACTGTGCAATGTTTTGGCTGCTTTAGTTCAAATTTATTATTCTAATCCTTGCACTAAACCACTCAGAATTATTACTTGCGTTGTAGAGGCTCTGTGGAGTGACTTACCAAAGTCTACCCAGATAGAAATGAAAATAAAAATCTGCATCTGCCCTATGTTTTATTTTATTTTTAATTACACAGTCGTGCACACATCATACAGGGAAGAAATGCTTCTCAACCAATCGCTTCCTTATTACCGATGCGCCGGTTGTCAGAAATCTGTAGAAACTTGACCATGAGAATGATAGTTGATCTGCCCAAAATCGCTGAAGATGAAAAACATTTTCATTTCTCATTTTCCTGCTGTACATTGTCACAGCTGTTGCAACCTCTACCCACAGCTTTATGCCAAATGACAGAATAATTGAGGAGGTTGGAGGTCTCCGTCTATAAAGAAATTAAGCTTGTTCTGGTGGTCCTGCTACGGGACACAGTTGCTTAAATTCTTAATCAGAGATTTAGTCAAGAAAGAGTGCAGAAGAAGTTAGTGGTCATGTCGGTGCTGCTGAAGATGGCCTGAACAGATGTTTGGAAAAGAATTTTATGCCGTGGACTTGGCAGGCATTTGAGTTCTTACTTTGTGAAAGAGCCAGAGCTCCTTACAGAGGGTCTCTGATAGACATTAAGAGGCAAGCAGAGTTATTAAAAATGACATTCTCAAAAAAAAAAAAAAAAGGGTCTCGGTTTGGTCACCTAATTAGCGTGGCACTCTAAGTCATGACTATAAATCCTTTCACACCTAAAGGTGAAATCTAGATCCAGTCTCCTTGACACAAGGTGGCTTGTGAATACTTTGACCAACACCAGAAGCAAGGCTGTAGGACTTCTGAGGCAATGTCATAAAACATCATGCAGTTTGCATCTTATTTACCAGAACAATCATGCTTGGAGCCCTAAGCCACCATGTAAAAAGCCCAACTAGCTCGAGGCAGCCATGTTGTGAGGGATTCCAAGCCACGTGAAGATGTGTGTGGGCTTTCTGGTTGAACCAGACCCTGAGACCATGACCTGAACCCACTGAACCAGCCTCTAGGAAGCCAGATGTAGGCATGAAGAAGCCTCCAGATGACTTAATCCTCCAGCTCCTTGCGTCATCCTTTGCTATTTGGACCCCAGATGAGGCCTTGGATATTGTGGAGCAGGAATAAACTATGTCCTCTTAATTCACGAGGCATGGAATCCACAAGCATAATATGATGGTTTTTGTTTTATACCAGGAAACTGAGGATGGTTTGTTACACATTGATAAAGAACTACATCAACCAACGTGCCTTGCAGATGGACTGTGGGAACGTGACTGACCAATGGCCCCAGGGCTGCGCTCTGACGGCCATCCCTGTGTTCACACTGAGTCCAAGCTTCTCACAAGCTCAGTGGTGCCAGATTTAGCAAATAAAAATACAGGGGGAAAAAAAAGGGTCCCCTGTATCAGGGACCTATTTATACTAAAAATAATTCATGGTTTATCTGAAATTCAAATTTAACTGGATGTCCTATATTAGGCAACCCTGTACAAGTCACTCCCAGCCTTGCTTACCTCTGGATCAATCATTTCTAGCCAGAGATACAGACTGTAAGAATGTGAAATTTCCTATGCAAATCACATAGTGGCAATTGCAGGGGAGGGAAATTATTCCCAAAAAGAAAGAAAGACGGTTGTCTAGACAACATTATATATGTGAGGTCCACGATCGCTCCTGATCTACCCTGTAATGTGCACCAAACTTGCTGGTGTTACATAAAAATCCAGAATTCATTAACGGTCAACTGAATCAGTAGAATGGAGGGGAACTTAGTTTTTTGAGCTATATTATTTCCTTATAATCTTCACAACAGACCCTATGAGGTAGTTAGTATTCCTTTAAAAAAAAAAAAGGTTTTGTTTATTTAAGAGAGAGTGAGGAAGAGAGACAGCACAAGCAGTGGGAGGGGCTGAGGGAGTGGGAGAAGCTCCCCGCTGAGCAGGTAGCCTGTCTCGGGGTTCAATCCCGGGACCCTCAGATCGTGACCTGAGCCGAAGGCAGATGCTTAACCCACTGAGCCACCCAGGTGCCCCACTGTTGTTACTCAATTGTGATAGATAAAAAAACGGAAGTGCAGGGTAATAGTCACTTATTCAAGGTCCTTCACTTAGTAACAGCGGGGAGCTAGGATCTGAAACCAGGTCTCTGTTTTCCCATGTCTTTCTACTACCCCCAACTGGCTGTTCAGTATGGAGTCAGTAATGGGATAATTGTATTTTCATTTTTACAACACGTTGCTTTGCTGCGGTAGATGCATAACTCTAATTTTTATTCTCTTGTGTGAAAAACTGCTTTTTTTTACTCCACTTAAAAAATTTAATAAGACTTGAAAGAACTTACTCTGTGCTGTGCCACTGTCCATAAGTGAATATGAATAAAACAAATATGAATAAACAGTCCTCTGCAGGCAGAGGAGCTGAACCATCTAAGATAAGAATGTGCCACGAATGTTTACAGCAGCAATGTCTACAATAGCCAAACTATGGAAAGAACCTAGATGTCCATCAACAGATGAATGGATCAAGAAGATGTGGTATATATATATAATGGGATACTATGCAGCTGTCAAAAGAAATGAAATCTTGCCATTTGCAATGATGTGGATGGAACTAGAGGGTATTATGCTGAGTGAAATAAGTCAATCAGAGAAAGACAATTATATGATCTCTCTGATATGAGGAATTTGAGAGGTAGGGTAGGAGGTTGTGGGGGGTAGGGAAGGAAAAAATGAAATAAGATGGGGTCGGGAGGGAGACAAACCATAAAAGACTCTTAATCTCATGAAAAAAAACTGAGGGTTGTTGGGGGGTAGGGGGTAGGGATAGGGTGGCTGGGTTATGGACATTGGGGAAGGTATGTGCTATGGTGAGTGCTGTGAAATGTTTAAGACTGATGATTCATAGACCTGTACCCCTGGGGCAAATAATACATTATATGTTAATTTAAAAAAAAAGAATGGAGGGGTGGGTGTGGAGAATAGACATGTTTATAAATAATACAAATGAGGGGATGTTAGAGTCAGGAAACTGCTGAGCGTGGGATGGACATGAAATTCTCCGTTGTTCCTAGTCAAACCACTCGATTTCCAAGAACTTGAAACAACTCAGAAAAAAATGGTATTTATATCTGGAAAATATTGTCTGATTTTTACACAGGGCCCAGTAAATGAATTATTGTTATACTCTCTGAACATTTTCTAAACCTTTACAAAAGAACAAATTACAACGACCCACTATGGAGAATTGATGCTACTATTTTGTTAGATGTTTTACATAATTACCACGCGGAAGCACCACCGGGTTCCTGCTGGGTAGAGGCAGCCCACGTTTTCTCTGAATGGAAGAAAAGGATCCTGGAGGGTGGGCTTCCCCTGGAGGGGGTGCTGGAACTTGTGGGGCAGGAGAAGAGGACACTGTGCGGAAAAGGAGCTTCGGATATGTGCATAGAGAAGATTTTGGGTCTCTGAATGAACACCCGTTTGCTCCAGCGCACGATCAGACTCGCGAAGGCCTGGGAGGGAACAACACCCAAAGGTCTGAGAGCTGAGCGAAGGCTCCCGAGATCAGACAGGGCTCGGAAACGCTGTACATTCAACCAGCTCCCCTGAAGGGATCTCATGAAACTCAGGGAATTTGGCTGAGACATCAAGAAGGCCGTGCTTTCGGGATAAGGATCAGGTCCTGGGGTGAGGGCCATGCTGGAGCGACTAATAAAACGCAAAACCAAGTCTCACCAGGGTCAAGATATCAGCTGGAAACTGCCCGCTGAAATAAAACTGCAACTCTTCAGAGGACAGCGATGTAATCCAGACCGTCTACCACTGGCAATTAGGTGAGGATCCCCTGCAGCCCCAGATCTGCTGTGCAATGTCAGCCAAACTTTTCTGGCTCTCCGTAGAAGGATGACTTCTAAGTCCCTTCCCGTTCAGATTTCCAAAATTAAAGATCTCATCACAGCTGTCTTTCCTTGGTTCCAGCTGGCTACCCAGGTCACTCTTTAGGTTGCAGGTCTCAGAATCGGTACACCGGAAAAGGACCAGGACTGATGCAAACACCTCCTTCCAGGACTCGCCTCCTAGAGAGCAACTAACTACACGGTTGACAACCCTCCAAGCAACAAGACAGATGCTGTCGACACAGGTGGGATAATTTGGAAAAGACTTCTGGCTCAGGTGGTTTGTTTGTTTGTTTTCCCTTTGTTAAAAAAAAAAAAAAATCCATCGTCTCTGCTTAGTCAAGGACGACAGGATGAGGACTTGTCAGCGGGTCCCTGGAAGCTCGATGCATCCGAGCACGCCCTCTGCTGGTCAGATGGAGCCATCTCATGCTCTGCTCCGTTGGAGGGGGAAGACGGATTCTTGACGTGTCATATTTTTTAATCCCTTGAAAAAAGAGAAGAAGAAGAAGAAGAAGAGAGTGGAGAGGGGGAAAAGAGAGGTAGGAGAAAGAAATAAGAGAGAGAGAGAGATCGAGCATCACAGAAAGCAAAGGAGCTGAATTTTATGAAGAATGGATGAGTTTGCCTCTCTCCTCTGACAATCTCGGGCTGGCTGGAGAACTCCAGGCATCGGCTGGGACATTCACATGTCGCTGGTTCACTTTTTCCTTCATTCAGTGTTGGAGGGAAAAGTCCCGGGTCAGAATCGGAGGACATGAATTCCGTCCCTGCCCTGCTGCTTACTATTCAACTGACCTTAAACAAGTCAATTTACCTCGGTGAGCAACGTTCATTCGTTGAGTCAGTATGCAGTATTTATTGAGGACTTACTATGCTCCGATCCCTGTATTAGACTTCAAGGGGAATACAGAGATGAAGGAGAGGTGGCCCTTGCCCTCAGGTTGCTCACTACTGGTGGGGGAAACAGGATTATTTCATAGCGGCCAATCTGGGAGGTGCTGTTGGAGCTCTCACCCCTTTGGTGCTCTGTTTTTGTGCAAGAGAAATATACAGAAAAACACGAGACAGGCTTTCAACCACTAAAATATTCCAGCTCAGTTTAGATCTAGGAGGCCATACAGGAGAAGAGGAGGCTTTTCTCCAGCTCCAGAAACCTGAAGAATGACTCCCATAGCTCCTCAACTGTGAAATCAAAGAAGTGAGGATTGAGGACCAGGTTCCCAGCCATGAATTTGTTTATTCAGTACCACGTGGGCTTCCGCAGGCTGCGTTTGTGACTTCAGTTCCGAGGATGATGTGTGATCCATTGACATTTTCCATTTATTCCACGCACGGAAAATGGATTTGTAATCAGCTGTCCTCTTGGCCCAGTCCCGCTTTTCCCACTGAACTTGAGAACACTTCGGCATCATGAGGTGGGTAGGAGGAGGTCCCTGAGCTTCCGGCACTGGGCGTGGAGTCCTTAGTGGGATCCAAACCAGGAATCAGCTGCCTGAGAGAGGCCGCCCACAAGTGGAGGAGTGTAGACCCACGAATCGATGGCCAGAGAGAGTCTGACCATCTCCTGAGCCTTGCACAACAACTCACCACCTTCTTCCTGCACTGCAGAAAGAAAGGCTTTCTACAAAGAAAGGCTTTAAAGGCATTTCTGCAACGGTGCCCGCGGTGACTCATTCTGCCTCAAACATCTGTAATTAGCACGCCCGTCACTGCCCTCAGAGAATGCAGAGAGCCGGTTAGGATGGCCCCTTGTTCATCCGTTCTGCACATTGCCCGCATTGTCTCTGAACCACACAAGAACCCTAGGAGGTAAGTGCTGCCGTCATTCCTGCAGGTGGGCACTGAAGCTCAAAGAAGTTAAGTCTCTTGCCCAAGACCATGATAAACCGTAGAGTTGGAAATCGAATCTCACACCCATCCGGCTTCAGCGCTTGTGAGCTCCTCATGGCATCACGGTGCCTACTTAGAGTGGGAGGGCCAGTTCCAGGGCAAGAAATATCCACCAAGGTCCTGCTATGTCCCTTTTGCGGAAACAGAATAATGTGCTGCCCGTTTCCACCACCACGGAAGACGGTCAGTCACATCCTGCTCCTCAGGCTCGGTCGATAGCTTATCTTATGTGGCCTCAGGACTTCCCAGACTGAGCTGCGTTAAGGATCTCGAGATGGGGAAAATACCCTGAATTATCTGGGTGGGCTGAATCTGATCTCGAGAGTGCTTATAAGAGGGAGGCAGGAGTGTCACAGTGAAAGAAGTCCAATATGCAGAATCTGAGAGACCGGAAGCTGCTCCCTGCTGGCTTGAAGGTGAGAAGCAGGGCTGTGACGAGGCCATCCTCTAGGAGCTGGAAAAGGTAAGGGAACGGATTCTCCTCCGGAGTTTCCAGAAGGAATGCACCACTACTGACACCTTGTTTTAGCCTCTATGACCCATTTTGGGATTCCTGAGCCACAGAACTGTAAGACGATAAATCTGTGTTCTGGAATTCACCACGTGTGCCATGGTTTGTAACAGCAGCTGGATGAAACTAACACATTCTGTAAAATATGAGAGCCTGCCGCAGGACAAGAGGGACCCTGAGGGTCACCGTGAGAGCTGGTGATCGGGGGAGGTGGCCCCAGAGAGACAGAGTCTTTGGCCAGAACTGGGGGCACCACACCTGCCAGGATTCTCGGGGACGGCTGCCTGATACCTTCTCCAGGTTATGGCTCCAGCCCCGCGGCCACTGGGCTTTCAAAGCCTCCCCGTGTTCGCCTGGCTCCTTCCTGGGACCCTGCATCTCCCATCCAGGCCTGGGCCTGTGGCAGCTGCCTGATTCCCAGCCCTGGCTCTGCCCTCCTGCCCCCCACCCTCTTTCTACCTTTGCCAGGTCCTCGGTCAGGCTGGCAACCCCAGGCTTTGAAGAAAAAGAGTCCAGGGAAAAGAATCCCCTTAATGGACTGTGTGGTACATGTGAGGCTGGGACCACAGGCTCGAGGCCAAGGTTTTTCATGTCTCAGCCTTGGTGATCTCATCTGTGAAACTAGGATAGGAACACATACCTCATGGAGCTGTCGGGGGCGGAAATCTAGATGATTTATGCAAAATACCCTCGGTACATGAGGCACCAAGTCAGTTCCCCCCCAAATGACAGCTACTCTCATTACGATTATACATTTTAAACGTGAGTCATGGACGTGAGCTCGAGTGATCGCAGGTTGAATACCCACGTGGGTATTTGGAAAGCACATGGCTCCTGTGTCAGGCATGGCCCTGCTATACGGAAGGATGATGGGAGCTTGCTTCAGACTACAGACCTGAATTTGGATTTTAATTCTGCTCATAGCTGGTGGCTGTCTCTTCCTTCTTTTTCTGTTAATCGTGAGGAAGTCGAAATTTTAAAACTGCATGGGGTGGGGAATGCTGAAGTATTTGAAGTCTAGGAAGGGGTTTTGTGAAAGAGAAAACAGATCTGGGAAAATCTGTTGAGTGGAAAAGAGAGAGAAAAAGTACAGTGTTGTAAGCATTTTGAGTTGCCGTGAGACCTTAAATTCCTAAAGTGAGGATTCTGCCATACAAGAAATATCTTGTGACCCACAAATATTCTCACCTCCCCAGGTGTCCATTCCTGGCTCAGGTTAGCACCTGTGCATTTCCTGTATCCTGCTGGGTGCTATGAGGGTACTAGGATGTTTGGAGCCAACATTGTCTCCTCTAGAGATTCCTGATGTAGTGAGGGAAATGTTACAGGAAGAGAGGAGAGTTTTAAAAAAATTAAAACAGAACCCTATGACCCTGCAATTGCACTACTGGGTATTTACCCCTAAGATACAGATGTAGTGAAAAGAAGGGCCATCTGTACCCCAATGTTCATAGCAGCAATGGTCACAATCACCAACCTGTGGAAAGAGCCGAGATGCCCTTCAACAGATGAATGGATAAAGAAGATGTGGTCCATATAGATAATGGAATTACTCAGCCATCAGAAAGGATGAATACCCAACTTTTGCATCAACATGGATGGGACTGGAGGAGATTATGCTGAGTGAAATAAGTCAAGCAGAGAGTCAAATATCATATGGTTTCACTTATTTGTGGAGCATAAGGAATAACACGGAGGACACTGGGAGATGGAGAGAAGTGAGATGGGGGAAATTGGAGGGGGAGATGAACCATGAGAGACAGTGGACTCTGAGAAATAAACTGAGGGTTTTGGAGGGGAGGGGGTGGGGGGATGGGTGAGCCTGGTGGTGGGTATTAAGGAGGGCACATGTTGCATGGAGCACTGAGTGTGGTGCATAAACAATGAATCTTGGAATACTGAAAAAATAAAATTAAAAAATAAAATAAAACAAAGAAACCAGAACTCATAAGGCAAATATTCTATTCTTGGCAACATTTATTGGGGGCTCATTGTACAGACTACCATTTATTGAACACCCACTATGTGCCAGGCCCTTACCTGCAGAGATCTACCTAAGTCACACAACTGCCCACTGCCATGCCCCACAGTGAGTTAGTGATGGAGACAGGATTTGGAACCAGGCGGTCTGATGGGAGTCTCTGCTCACACCACATGCCAGCCGCAAGGATTAAGTGTGAATAAAAGGAACAGGGAGGGTATGCTCTTGGAATTCAGGGTGGGAGAGACAGCTATGACCTAAAAAGGTCAGTGAAGGATTCGTGGAGCACATGGTGTTAGCTAAACTGGGAAGGAGTTAGAATTTGGATAGCTGGAGAGGAGGGCAATGAGGAATATTCAGGAGATTTAACTGAGCCCCTGCTGAATTCTAGACACTGGTCTAGGTATTTGAATAGAGCCATGAGCAAAACAAATATCTGGGATGCCTGGGTGGCTCAGTCGGTTAAGTAATTGCCTTTGGCTCAGGTCATGATCCCAGGGTCCTGGGATCGAGCCCCACATCAGGCTCCCTGCTCAGTGGAGAGCTGCTTCTCCTGCTCCCTCTGCCTGCCCCTCTGCCTACTTGTGCTCTCTTGCTCTCTCTCTGTCAAATAAATAAATAAAATCTTTAAAAAACGAAACAAAAACGAACAGACATCTGTCCTTGCCTCTGCGGAGCTTACATCTAGTGTGAGGAGAAAGACAAAATAGTAAAGTATAACAAGTAAATTATATGGCATCATACAAGGTGATAAGTGCAACAGAAACAGGAAAGGTAGAGGAGTATATTCATTTTCTATGGCCATTGTAACAAATTATCACAAACTTGGTGGCTTAAAAGAACACACATTTATTCCCTCACACGCATTTATTGAAGGTCAGAAGTTGTGTATCAGTTTCAAGTTCCACTAGGCTGTAAGGTCAAGAAGTCAGTAGGGCTGGTTCCTTCTGGAGGTTCCGAGAGGAGAAATCATTTTCTTGCCTCTTTCTGCTTCTCTGGCTGCCTGAATTCCTTGGCCCCTTCCTCCCCCTTCAAAGCGCATCATTCCAACACTTGCTTCTGTCATCAGAAACCTTCTCCTGATCTCCTACCTCCCTTCTTTTTTTTCTTTTTTTAAAGATTTTTATTTATTTATTTGACAGAGATGGCAAGTAGGCAGAGAGGCAGGCAGAGAGAGAGGAGGAAGCAGGCTCCCGCTGAGCAGAGAGCCCGAAGCGGGGCTCAATTCCAGGACCCTGGGATCATGACCTGAGCCGAAGGCAGAGGCTTTAACCCACTGAGCCACCCAGGCGCCCCAACCACCTCCCTTCTTTTTAAGAAAATTTATTTATTGGTGAGTGAGGAGGAGGGGCAAGGGGAGAGGGAGAAGCAGACTCCCCGCTGAGCAGGGAGCCTGTCTCAGGGCTTGATTCCAGGACCCTGAGATCATGACCTGAGCAGAAATCAAGAGTCAGGCGCTCAACCAGCTGAGCTACCCAGGTGTCCATTTCCCACCTCTCTCTTTATAGGGAGTCCTGCCATTAGATCAGCTCTCCCCAACACTCTCCCCCTCCTTCCAGAGACCAGAATAATATCCCCCACTTCCAACCTTAACTTAATCACATCTGCAAAGTCCCTTTTGCCATATAAGCTCACACTCCCAGCTTCCAGGAATGAGGGTGTGGAGGGGCCAAGGGGCCCATTTTCCAACCTTCCCCAGGATAAGGGGAATTAAAAATGAAGGATGAATAGGGTTGGTCGGGATAGGTGTTTTAAGTTGGAATCTTGAGAAACAGAGCCCAACATAGGCATTTGGGTGTACAGAATGAATTTTAGGAGAATCCCGTAAAGAAGGGAGCAAAACAGGACAGAAAGAGGCCTCTGGAGTGTAAACTCCACCACAGACCACAGATTTGTTCCCTCTTGAGGCTAGAGGCCTGCCTCTATTATTTTTAACTTTTTCTTTGGAAATTCTTCCAAATTTACAGACAAGTTGCCAGAGTAGCCCAGGGAACTCCCACATAAATTTCAGGTTAATCAATTTTAAACTTAGTCTAGTCTACATTTAAGATTCTGTCTCTGCTTGTCTGTCTTTCTCTCTCTTGCAGACACACACATGCACATGTGGATGTACTTTATTTTTCTGAGCCGTCTGAAGGCAGTGGCTATACCACGCCCCTACCCTTCCTCCTGCCACACACTCAAGGTGTACTTCCTAAGATGATATGCACAGCGCAGTTCTCTTATGCACGAAGCTTAACAGGTATATAATACTTGCTACAGTTTTTATTCCATTTCTATAATTGAGTCTACAGTTTAGACCCCAATGACATCAATTGTCCCAGTAACATCATTCATAGCATTTCTTTCCCTCTGGTTTAAGATCTAGTATCCCATTCAATTCTCTTCAGTGTCTTTTCCTAGAAGAGAATTCCTTGGTCTCTCTTTATCTGTCTTGATAGTCACAATTTTCCAGTTATTTTATAGAAACTTTCTCAATTAGACTCTAATATTTCCTCAAGATTAGATTTGGATTATACCTCTGCAGCTGGATTAGAAATGTTCCTTCCCGGTCTCCCACCTCAAGGCACACCTGGTCTGGCTCTCCCTCCCTGGTGAGGCTAATGTTGATGACCTGGTCACGATGCTGTCCGGCTTCTCTACCGCGTGATTAGGATTCTTCCACTTTGCAACTGTTAGCTGAGGGAGGCGCATTGTGATCATGCAAGTATTTGGCATCTCATGAACCTTTCCCTCCTAGTTGGAAGCTACTGATGATCTTGCTTGAACTCTACTTTACTATGATGTGTGTAAAATGGTGATCCCCCCAACTCCATCCATCCTTCCACATTGATCAATTAGCACTCAGTTCATACTATAAGATAGAGCTCTCCTTTCTCCCCTATTTATAAATTAACTGATTTGTTTATTATCTGTTGATTATCAGCATGAACTCACAGATTCCTCTTTCACGCAATGAATCATGTCTTTCCTGTCCTTAGTTCTTATGATCTTCAGAGTGTCCCAGATTTGAGGATCATGATAGATAAGGGGAGTAAGGCTTAGAACTTCTGTGTCATTTGGGTCAGCCGCATTGGTTTTTTTTTTTTGAGCTCATCCTTCCTTTATGGCCCAACAACGTGTCCCAGGTTATCCCATACCTTCCCTCCCTCTGAAGTTTCTGCCTATATATTCAGTGCTTAGTTTTCAACAGCAAGTTCAAGGAGATCTTCTAGAGATTTCTGGTGCTTTTTCTTATTATTTTTTTGGGGGGGGGGAATCTATAAGGAGATACATGTATGCTTTATTTCTTCTTATTGCTTACACAAAGTGTAGCATACTATATAAACTCTTTTGCTCTTGGCTTTTTCACTTAACAATGTAGCAAGGAAACAACACCCTATCTGCTCACAGAAGACTTCGACAGCTCTCTGCACATCCTCCAGCATTCTGGTATCTGCTCCACAATTCCAGCCTCCTCGGTTTCCACGGCCTCTATCCCCTCAACCCCACAAGATGGCCCCAGTCAGCTTGGGTGCCGCCATCAGGCACAGCGGTCCGGGGAGCACCTTTGGCTGAAAGCAGTGTGATCACGGAGCTCATCTCATCCTTTTCCCCTTACAGGGGTCACGATCTTGTGTTGCCAATTACCCTGAAGGTCTTCAAATGACAGTTTGATACATTGTCTCCGGGTTTCCAGTCCCAGAGAGAAACTTTGCATACAGAACAGAATGACTTCCTTCTGCTCAACCAAATGGGGCTCCTTTCCTCCAAACAAACTCTTTTTGAACATAGTCGGAATGCTGGAAACAAATGTCTAAAAACGTGCACATATTTTCTGACAACCTTAATATAACTCATGCCTTAAAACCAGTGTTGGCTCTGACCTCTTATCCTTACTTGCCTTGTTCTTCCTGATCTGAATTTAACTGCCCAGTGTTCATGGCCCATGTCCCCATTTCCTGATGCCTGTCCGATTTTACCGTCCTATTTATTTTCATTTCTCTTTTAGCTCTGGTCACTGCCAGCTAAGCTTCTGAGGTCTCCTTTTCAGATTATGGGTTCTCCATACAAAGGGAATCCTTATATAGCATTTTTAAAGCATCTTGCATTTATTAACGCATTTCAACCTTATAATGGGCTCATGGGGGCAAACAACAGCCTTTGCCCTCAACTTCTCCATGAGGAAATTGAGGCACGGGATAATTGGTAATTTGCCTACGATCACACAACCCAAAACTGGCAGAGCTGACATTTAAGCCCGGTCATTTCTCTTCAAAACTCATGGTCTCAACCCTCTCTGTACTGTCTCAGCCCCGTATACAGAGTGAGGCCCTGGGCTTTGGAGGGAGATGCTTTTAATCTTGTTGTCTAGCAGTTGTATGACTTAGGCTCACTCTGCAAGCTTTAAGTTCTGCATTTATAAATTAGAAATGATAATAGCATCTCACATGGAGTATTGCAAAGAGGTTTAATTTATATCATATAATATATGCATTTTATATTTATATAATTATAGCATTATACAATGATCTATGTCTATTTCTATTACTAGCAGAATACTTGCCAACAGTGAACTCTTAATAAGGGAGAGTTATTATTATCACAGATTCCCAGATTAAATATGACTCTTACTTAGTGGTTCTATAATGACTACCCCCCACCATTAAACACACCCAAAGGCCCGGATTTAGGTATTGCTATATTTTATGCCAGCATCTATCTCATTGTCTGGCACAGAATGGACACTCCATAAGTACTTGATGCATATATTAATGAACAGATGGATTGAGTGAGTGAGGGGCTGGCCAGACAGTAAGAATAAGCAGCACCTTCTCATGGTGGACGTCCTTGGGGCTCTGGCGGGGGGCCTGCAGATGGGTGAAGCTCACCAGCTCTCAGAGGGCAGACAGGGGTGGGAGAGTGAGACCTCATTGTTTTTCACAGCAGAAGGGCTCACCCGAGCTCTTGTTTATTCTGTTCGCTTCGGTGTCCTCCAAGCAGTGACCACACAGTAGTCCCAGCCAATGTTTAGGGTTGCTTTTCTCCCAGAGAACCACAAATGTGGTCTCTGTGGTGGACATTTGCTAGCTTCAGTTCCAGACACTCTTCAAAGTTGCAAGGAAAATGCTAGCTGTTTTTATTCCAAGAACTTTCCGAGTCCCTATCATGGTACTTGGTGGCCATTTCTCAAACACACATTGACTGCTTCTTGCTTTTCACTGCACTCAGAGCGGCTAGAGGTATGAGTTGACATCTCTGGGTTCAGACACTATTCTGCCATCACTTGCCTGTGTGAACTTGGGTGAGTTACTTAGGTTCTCCGAGCCTCGGTCCCCTCATCTGTAAAATGGGGGTTGTGCAGATTAAGTGATATGTGTGTGATGTGCGTAGCATGATGCCTGGCCGTATGAGTCAGGGATCTCCAGAGAAACAGAGCCAATAGGATGTCTATAAATATACAGCTAGAGAGAGAAGTGCCATAATCTGCCATTGGCAAGCTGGAGGCCCAGGGCAGCTGGTGGTATAGTTCTCGTACAAACCGAAGCCCCAGAACCACAGGTGCTGAGGTCTGAGGGCAGGACAAGATGAATGTTGCAGTTCAAGCAGGGATCAAACTCATCCTTTCTCCCCCTCAATAGATGGGACAATGCTTGCCCACGCTGGTGAGGGAGATCTTCCTTACGCAGTCTACCAATTTGAATGCGAATCTCTTCTAGAGACACCCTCACAGACCCACCAGAAACAGTGTGTTACTAGCTATCTGGGCATCCCTCAGCCCGGTCAAGTTGACACATAAAATTGGCCATCACAGTGGCCATCAGTGAGGTTGAAGTTTAGGTGCTTTATGTCCCACTCCTTTAAGCAGAGTGAGATCATTGTGTCCTTACAAAGAATGCTACCTAAGACAACCTGTACTGCCCCTCAACTCCCAGAAAAGTGCCTACCATTGATAGATCCCACCTGGGAAGGACCAAGTGACCCACTTTCACTATCCTGCATGTCTGAATTTCTGGACATGACTCCTCAAATTCTGGAACCTCTCTACCCACTCTGCTCAGCAGTAAGTTACACCATGATGGGACTTAGGATTTGCCAAGCTTTTGCTCTCTAGCCATCATGGATATAGACGGCTCTGGGGGGTGGAATCCCTATGTACAAAGAGATGCTCCCCATACCCTCAGTCTCCAGTAACAGCGGGTCCACTTTCTTACAAGAACCATTATTGTCATCATTACTATCACTACTGTAACAAACAGTCCCAATTCCCCCTTGAATGCTTAAGAGCACTTATCTTAGGACTGAGGGTATTTTCTGCCAAAGCAAGGAAAGTGACCTTGCTACATTACTATATGTTAGTCCAATTCCAATTCTGCTTATTGTCCCGATCGTGTCCATTATGACTCCTGCCCCCTCCCTCCAGGATGAGGAGCCAATCCAGGATTCTGCATGGCATTAGTTGTCACCTGGCTAGTCTCCTTTTAATCGGAGGTTGCACGGAGCTGATCAGTCCCGCTGTTCTTTCCACTACAGCCCTGCTTCCCTGCTCCCAAGCACCAAGAAAAAACTGAGCAAGATACATCACCCTGTGCAAAACCCTCCCGGGACTGCAGTGGGGCTGCTATTTAGGTATTGGATTAATGCCAGTGCCTCTGAGGTGTCTGAATGGCCAGGCGTCCTGCACTGGAGCTAAGAAAAGTAAATTATGTATTTGCCATACCTATTTGAGAACAAATCCCTATCTTAGCAGCTCATTTTTTTTTTGACTTGGCAAAGATATATGGTGTTACTGAGGGCAGCCCCACGCCAAAGTCAAGCTTTTAAAAACGCTTTTTCCTCTCTCTCTTTCTCCCTTTCCCTCCTTTCATCTCTCCCTTCTTTTAGTTATCTCAGCTCAGAGATCATCTCATAAACATCTTAACACTTGAATAATAAGAACACCCAGTGGTTCTTTGAAATGGGAGGTCCACAGTTGGGGCTGCTTCCACTAGGCAGAGGTTGTTTTAAATGATGGCAGAACCTGAGCACTCTTGCTTTTGGTGGCTGCTGTCCAACATTAAAATCCACATACGAGAGCTATAAGTGTTTTGAAAGTCTTTTTATCATATGTTTTTGAAATGATTTAATTATATTACTTATTTACTTAAGGATTGCTTATAATACCTGGGAAATCTTAGTGCATTCTCTGGAAATCTGGGAAACACCTCTTTACTTAACTGTGAGTGATGTGGAGCAGGGCACTTGCCTATTTTACAGGACCCAGAATAGGGCCAGTCCCATATCCATCCATCTACCTATCCTCCATCCATCCATCCATCCGTCCATCTGTCCATCCGTCCATCCATCCATCCATCCATCCGTCCATCCATCTGTCCACCCACTCACGGATGCATCCATTCATCCCTTCAACAAAAACTCTGAGCATCTACTACGTAATGGTAATCCCATCTTGGAGATTATGTATATATGTATGTGTTGGGGGGGCATTTTGAACTATAAAAAGTTTATTGAGATTCCAAATAAGTGATGTTAATATATACACTTTGACTTATAAATCACATGATTAATATGTTTACAAAACTGTTTAAGTTTTATCAAGGAAGAATCCGATCTGTGTCTGCCACAGCCCAAATGTTGGGGTTTTGCTGATGTCAGGGAGTGGCTGAAACACAGTTAAGCAGCAGGGGAGTTGGACTCAATTTGAAGCTTGAACACTGAGCTTAGCAGCCTGGAGCAAGTGATTTAATTTCTGTAGCCTGGAGTTTTTTCACCTGTAAATGTGTATAAGAGCAACTGTTTTATTGACCTCAGGGCGCCTTTGGGCGGAGGGGTTCATGAGATCATGAATCTGTGTTTTATGAACTGTGAAGAACAAAACATCGGTTGTACAAAAATATGATTATGAACGTGATGACCAGGGCCGTTATGAGAGGGGAGCAAGTGGGGTGTCAAGTGATAAAGTATTCTATAAAACCCAGAGACCAAATTAAGAAAAAATGGTGAATAGACACAAAGAGAGGGAAAGTTGGAAGAAATATTGGAAGGAATAAAGAGTGATCGAGACACAACGCTTCTCCACTGCAATAAACATAAAGACTGACCTGCACATGAGAACACAAAATCAGGACATCATTCATGACTTAACAGTCTTTCTGTAAGCCCCTAGAGTAAATATTTAGATTCCAGATTCAGTGATGCTGTGGAACTGTTCCTCCCTACAAGAATGTGGGCCACGATCCACAAGGGCTGGAGGGAGGCTGCTTGTGCTTTCTCCTGTTTTGGAAACTTGTTGGTGATGTCGATCTATTTGCAGAGCTGTTCTGTTCACGTGGCTACCCAACTGGATGGTCAGCCCTGTTTGCCTCTGCCCACAGAGGGAGGGAGGCCATGGCTTCCCACTAGCCCACTCTGCCTAAGGCTCCTTTCCCCGGCTTTATTGGATCAGCAATACTTTCTATAACACACAAGGTCAAGCGGCCGTATGCATTTAAATCAACACCCTGGCGGGATGGGCACCAAGCCTCCTTCTCACTTCATGGCTCATTCTGAGTGCCTGCCAGCTCAGTGGAAGTGTTGAGAGCAGAAGTGTGGTAGAAACCGGTGAGATTTAAATCACAATGAAGAAAATCATCTAGGCACCTCGAAAATAGGGTCAGATAGCCACACGTGGTCCTTGGCCATTACTCACTGGGTTTCTGTGGGATTAGAACTCCAGAGAGGAGAGTGGGCTCTACCACAACTTCAGAACTCAAAGGCTCTGCCTCACTGTCCTCAATCCCTCCTCCTGGGCAGGCGCTCTCTTGGCTTCCACTTCTCCTCCCCAAGGCCCGCTGCTCTGAATCCTCCCTGTCACCTTATGAGCGAGCTTTGCTCCATTAAAGTGAATTGCACTCTCTTTCGCAGAGACCTATGTAGGAACCTGCCTCCTTTACTCTTCTGTGAATTCCATGAGGGGAGGCCACCATCTTCTCTCTCCTGGTATCTCTGCCTCTAGCCAGATTCTTGAACCTCATATGTACTTAGGAGGTGATTCTTGAACTGGATTAGAAAATCTTGAGCCCGCTCTCCCACCGAGGGGTAGAAGGTGAGGCACAGAGCAGGAGAGGAACCCAGGTGTCCTGTTTCAGTCAAGAGCTCATTCCACTCACTAGAGGGGCACCGTGGGGGACAGGAAGGACAGAGACAGGAATGCTAGTCCTGATCTTGCTACTAATTAGCTGTGCAGCCCTCAGTTCTGCAAAATGGGATGATCACACCTACTTTTCAGGGTGCTTTTAAAAGATTAGAAATACTCAAGTAAGAGAAATAGGCTCTGAAGAAACTGAAGGTGTGATCATTATTGCCATCTGCATGTGTGTGTGTGTGTGTGAGTGTGTGTGTCCAGCTGCTCAGTATGGCCTCCTGACTCTCTTACCACAGTAAATTGCCCCATCTCCTGAGAGGGTCCTCCCCACACTCAGCCTGGCCGGATCCAGACCCAGGGTGACCTGGACTCAAGGCACTCCATTTCCGGAGGCTGAAGATGACAGGAATTATGGCTTCAGCTCGTCTACAGCCAACAGCTCCCTGATGGGGCTCCCACCCAGAGAGCTCCCTGACTCTCTGGCCAATGACCGAGGCTTTCTATCTCAGTCCCGCCATCTTGGAACGAAAAGATAGAAGGCAACATGGATATCATGTATCCCCATCTTGCCCACCCTACAGAGATCCCTGATTCTAGGTCGTAAATTCCTTATAAAATACTTACACTGATAGAACATCCCCTAGCCCACCCACCCTCTGCTTCCGGAGGCAGACGCACCCCATTTCCAATGAGCTATGATTACAACCAGGGTCTTCCTTTCATTGAGTGAAAAGAAGCACCTTGAACGTCCACCCACTGGTCCTAGTTCTGCTTTCTGCAACCACACAGGACACGCCAGCCACTCTAGCACAACACCACAAGTCCCGAAAAGATGGGACATTTCCCCGCTAAGTTGTCTTCCTGATGTGTGGGATGAGAAATAGCCGCCCAGGCTTCACAAGCACACACATCTTTTCAGTTTTATCTAAGTGGTGCTTTGCACAGAACAGGTCCTCAATACATATTTTCTGAATGAGTGAATGAATGGCCCTCTTTCAAGTGCTGTTTAGTTACACAGGCCCTTTACATTCTCTGTCTCTAATTCTCACAGCTGTGCTGGGAAGAAATCACTAGTCCCATTTTATGGACATTGTTTCAAATACAAGGATCCTCTCTTTTTCAATCATCACTTCATCTGTGATTTCTTAGGATTCGGACAAAAGCAAGTGTTTTGGTTTTTCCTTAAAAATACTTCAAGGGGCGCCTGGGTGGCTCCATTGGTTAAATGTCTGCCTTTGTCTCAGGTCATGATTCTCGGGGTCCTGGGATCAAGCCCTGTGTCGGGCTCTCTGTTCAGTATGGAGCCTGCTTTACCTCTCTCTCTGCCCCTCCCCCTGTGCTCTCTGCCTCTCTCTCTCAAATAAATAAAATCTTAAAAAAAAAAACACTTTAAAAATACTTCAAAAAAATTTGCTGGTATTCTTATCTACTAAATCAAGCCAATTACTGGCTTTTTGCTTATTAAAGAAGGTTGTTCAGATGATGATGATTGTTGCATTGAGGATCCGGTTCTGGTCTGCTTGGTGCAGGAGACTGGGACCCACATTCTGCAGAGGGTCAGGTCCATCACGCTGGCCGGGCCCCACCCAAAGCTGGCAGAAACACAGAGGTGTCTCATGTCATTTGGGTAAAACCCAAGTGGCTCGGCCAATGTGTCACAGCCCTCACTGTGCAGAAGGAGCCAAGAAGTCTGGGGCTGACTGAGGCTTCTAGAGTGGTGACTTGTTTCTGTGGGTGACGGATGGGGCTCCCACCCACAGCATTCAACGGGCTTCATTGGCATTTTCGAGGCACAGCACTGCCTATAAGTCCTTGTCTCATCTTTCAATTACCTGGCACCAGTCCGGTGGGATGTTGACAGAGGGAAGAGAGTGAGGGGAGGGCAACTAAAAACATGGTGCCATGATACAAAGAGGAAAAACAAGAGCACAGACTTCAGGGAAGGATTAATCCCCACCATCGGCAGCAGCGTGTCTTAAACACCACCATGTCTGGATCACTCTGCACACTACTCACTTTTCACTTCAAGATGCTGTCTTTGGCAGTTCCCCTGGGCAAAGGTGAGAAGGTATGGAAGGAACAAAACTAGAAACATTCAAAGCAACCAGGCGTTTCCTAGTAGTATCTGAGAAGTGGTCATGAATCAAGCAAACCACTAGGGGGCGATCCAAGAATGAGCAAATGTCCTGCCCAGTTGGGAAAGGAAAGTTCTCTCAGGGAGAGAGGCTGTTTTTTGTGTATTTTTCAGAAGCTTGAAGAAATCTGAGGTTATTGGCCTGAATGTATAGAGCAAACAACTCTTTATTTAATACACATTCCTGCCATTTTGGATGGTGGATTATCGTGACTTAGAGAGGAAAGCTCTTCCAAAATGGCTAGGAATGTGTATTAAATAAAGAGTTGTTTAGAATTATGTTATCAAGACAAGAGACAGATTAGAATTAAAATTTTAAGATTCCTTCACCAAGACACTTGAAAACCTTCCAAGTGCTGGCCATTTTATTTTTAAAAAGCTTTTACTTATTTATTTATTTGACAGAGAGAGAGAGAGAGAGAGAAAGTGCAAGCACAAATAGGGGGGAGGGAAAGGCAGAGGGAGAGGGAGAAGCAGACTCCCTGCTGAGCAAGGAACCGGAGGTGGGGCTCCATCCCAGGACCCCAGGGTCAGGACCTGAGCTGAAGGCAGATGCTCAACCGACTGGGCCATCTAGGTGTCCCAAAATTTTAATTATCAATATATATAGGATGTGACAAGAGTGTAAAAGATATCTGAGAATACTCCATTGAATAGGTGAAATGAATAGAATCATACTGATTTGTATTATACTTGAACTCATGTTGCAAGTTCTTGGATGTGTAATATGGCTTTGCGAATATGTGCACATTATTTTCCTAGTGCGTCTTCTTTCCAAGTAACTCCGTATCTGCTAACCCGTTGCTCTCAGGGATTAAATAAAGGCTTCATCAAGGCTCAAACATCTCTTGTTCTGTGCTACATTGCTGGATGTCCCATCCCCCAACAAAGAAGCACAGTTAGTTGCTAAATTCTCAGTAGTTCCAAGGCCCCTTGTTGTAAGTAGAAAAGAGTATAAACTCTGGAGGCACACTGGTAAGATGAGATTCCCAATTTTAACTGTGCATGTTTGTCAAGTGACTTAACTTCTCTATGTTTCCATCTCCCCTTCTCTGCAACAGAGAAAAAAATCAATGCTGACTTCATAGGTTTGTTGGAGAGAAATAAACGAGCTGGTATATATAAAGCACTTTGGAAAGTATCTGGCATACAATAGGTGGTCAATAAATGCTTATTGATTCCATGAATGAATGACTTAATACTTGTCTTCACTCAGTATAAATTCATTATAAGGACAAATCGGTGAGGAAATTGCAGGATCCTTGGATGTGTGCTCACTGGCTGTAAAAAGTCAATGGACCCGTGACAGACAGCAGAGTTGAACAGTGAGACCCTCTCCAAAAAGGAACTCTAACTGGCGTTCAGGTCTACCAGGCAAGCCTCTTCGTCTCACCTCTAGAACATGGCCACAATCCGTGAGCCAGAATATTGGCACTTCAATAGAAGTTGAGAGTTTTGTCTCAAAAATGCCTGTTTGCCACTTAGAAAAGTTCTATAGTTCTCTCTGCAGTCACAGAAATTTCTTGCTTTGTTTTTTTATCTTTTCAGTTGTAATCATCTAAAGAGCTTTAAAAACCTAAATCACTAACTTGATTCTGTGGAGAGATCGATAACATTTCGAAAGAGAATTTTGTTTGTCTTTAACAGCATCTAAAAGAAACACTATATAAAGGGGTTACGGAGCTCCAGAGTCAAGAAAAACATGATCCAAGGGACCCTATCAATGAAATAGAAAATGTCAAGGGAAAAAGCAGCTCACAGTAAGAAGATAATTAAAAAAAAATCAAATCAAAGGCTCTTTCTAACTCCAAAAAGCTAAACTTTCAAGAAAAATGGGCTATTTGAAATAATATGGGCTGAAAAGAAAACTGATCACAAATGTTAATATCCAGATTCATAGACTCAAATGTGATCATTGTATATTTCATCCTCTCACATGGTGGGTATTATAAATAATTGGATATTCAAGCCAAATATTTTCCAGATAAATCTCCATAACATTTTAGCATGTTTAAGATTGTGGATGTATGAAAATGCAGAGAATATGGTTATTAAATAGCATGAAGAACTTAATGAGGACTAAGAAGCAGATCAATAAAAATGTAATAAAGGAACTGAATGAATTTTTGTGGATATAATGATAGTCAACCAACAAACACATTTTTCCCTTGAGGCTAGGAAAAAGGTGGCTGCATTTCCGTGGGATCTTCTGGCTCTGTGTTTGGCCTGTCGGCTAAATGTCCTGGAGTGGTTACATGTGTCACTTTTAAAGGACAATGTCCTTATGTCTTAGAATGGTTTATCCGTGGAGGATATTAGTCATACTTGAGCAATATTGGTTTACCAAACATGGCATTTTCTACATCAGGAAACTGGATGGAAAGCAAATATTAGTTAAGTCCAAGGAAAGAAATGCACTAACCAGGCAGGACAATCTAACTCAAAGATCTATTAAAATGCGAGGAGAACATTCAATTAATTCCATTTACAAGGTGGCAATTCCATTTCACTGACACTAAGATAGTCTTAGAAAGAGGGTAGTTAAAAAAAAAGAAAGAAAGAAAGAGGGTAGTTATTGAGCTCACCACTGGGGAGGCAGAGCAAGAGCCACGATTACAGTGACCTCTAAAGATGACACACGAACATCTTGAGCACAGGGGTGCGTCTCCAGGGTAAGCCCAGAGTACCTTCAAGAAGGGCTTAATCTGGAATGAATAACTGAAATTATTGAAGAGGTGGGGAACGGGCTCCCCAGGGAGAGGAAGAGAGCTTGGGCAATGAGCGAGGCTTGAAAGCACAGATGCATTTGGTGCAAATTGCTGGAGAGCAGGTTGTAGGACTGAGGAGCAATGGAGGCTAAAACTGACCACCATCTTGGATTAGGGGGTCGATCTGAGGCTAAGAAAACTAAGCATTAGCCTCTAGTGGCCAGAGGCTAAGTCCACAGGACACAGAGTAAGGGACCTGATCAGGTCTTCCTTTGAGAACATGCCTTGGGCAGCTGTGGGTGAGCTCAAGATTGAGTTCAGAGTCGCCTATGATGATATAAAGAAGAGAGGGCAGGGGCCAGAATTGGGGTCGTGGCAGAGGAGCTGGAGAGGACAGGGGTAGCACAGACATCTAAGGGACATATGTCCTGACTACTTAGGAGATGTGGGAGGGGCAGGAGTCTCTGGACCACAGGCTAAGTTTAGGAGAAACAAGCACATAAATAATAGCAATGTGATACAGGCTAGAAGACACGCTTACAAGCCATCACCCAAGTTTTATTTTGGAATATATGTGGATACAAGGAAACTCCACACCCACGTCATCTCAAGTCAGGGCATTACAGGTTATATAAAACATGATGTATGGAGACCCGTGTGCCAGGCACCAGTCCAAGTGTGGGGTAAGTCAGACACAAAGCCTCACCTTCATGAAACTACATTCTAGGGACAGAGAAGGACAAAGAAGAGAAACCAACACAGCAGAGTGGGGGAGACAGCCCTTAGTGCTCAGCGGAGACAATGAGGCAGGGAAGGGAAGTGAGGGGGGCTGGGGAGGGCGGGGCTTTTAGAGAAGATGGCCAGGGAAGGGACAACTCTGCAGAGAGCCAAGCGGGGCCGCCGTGCCCTTAGCTGCAGCTCCAGGACCAGCCACTCGTTCTGTTTATTTCGTTTTCTGAGCTCTCCTCTTTCTCTCCAGTGCAAAGAGTTCAGTCTTGCTTCACTGGATTGGAACTCAACGCTTCCCCAAACTGTCCTGTTTATGGAAGAGAGCGCCTTCGTCCTTTATTTTTTCCTTTGGTCATCTCCACTCAACATGGGACTCGAACTCATGACTCCAAGATCAAGAGTTACGTGCTCTACCAGACTGAGCCAGCCAGGGGTCCTGGCCTGATGACAACAGGCAGTGATAAATCAAAACTAAGGGACACTTGGTATTTTTATGCACTTGATACACACACACACACACACACATACCACACTGAAGAGTCATCTTGCACTTTCTGCCCTCAGAAAACATGAGGCTGGGCAGGGGGGGGACCGTGCCCCTGGGCGTCTCTAAACCTATGTTTTCCTGGCCCTTCCAAAAGCAGATTTTCCCAGAGAGGGTGTGGCCCTGGATCCTCACACCTCCTGGGGGCACAGCTGTCCCAAGGCTCCTTGGGAGGGTTCCATCCATCAGTCACGCCAAGCACTGACCAAGCATAGCCCGGGCTCCGGCAGCTGGGAGCCCAGAGATGCACAAGGCCATGTTCTGTGTGGAGGACCATGTGGCCCCTCTCAGGTCTGCTGCCCACAGCCCACTGCTTTGCCCAGTGCAGCCAGAGGGACATTCCCTTGGCTTTTCCTCTTCACCCACTCCACTTTAGACTTTTTCCCCTTGGCTTCTGTGAGACCACATTTTCGTGGTTTTCCTCTGACCTCATGGGTTGCTTCTTCCCAGCCCCAGGGCTGCCTCTTCCTCCTTTTCCTCCTCCTCCTCCTCCTCCTCCTCCATGAACCTGACCTCTAAACACTGGTAGACCAGGACTCTGTCCTGAGTTCTCTTCTCAAGCCTCATGCTCCCATTCTCGCCCCTCGTGATGTTATCTGGTCCTGCGGTTTTAAATCCCACATGCTGATTCAGGTCCTTCCAGCAAATTTCACAAACTCCTAAGCTGAGAGCCTTCCTGAGCAACTGGAGTGCTTACCTGACATCTCCACTTTCCTTTTTACAGGTTTATTTACCTGAGGGAGAGAACACGGTGGGAGGGAGCAGCAGAGGGAGAAGGAGAGAAGCAGATTCCCCACGGAGCGCGGGGTCCCAACGCGGGGCTTGATCCCACAGCCCTGAGAGCGTGACAGGAGGCAAAATCGAGAGTCGGACACTTAACCGATGGAGCCACCCAAGTGCCCCTCCACTGGGGTGTCTATTTTTTGAATCTAACATGACCAACACAAAAATTCTTGATTTTTGTTCCCTGAGTCCTAAACCCAGTCCCTTCCTTCCCCAGTTCTCGCCATCTCAGCAGATGGTACCTGGACTCTATCTAGAGGCTCAGGCCCCAAACCAAAGTGTCATTCTATTTTTCTTTTTCTTACTGAGGTATAATTAATATTACACACACACACACACACTATAATATTAGTTTCAGGTATGCAACATAATAATTGTATATTTGTATTTATTGTGTTATGATCACCACAAATTTAGTTAATGTCTGCCACCATACACAGTGATAACAATTTTTTTTTCCTGTGATGAGAACTTTTAAGATCTACTCTCTCAGCAACTTTCAAATATGCAATGCAGTATTTTTTATCATAGTCACTGTGCTGTAATTACGTCCTCATGATTTACTTATTTTATAGCTGGCAGTTTGTACCTTTTAATCCCCTTCACTCATTTCTCCTCTTGAACAGGCCAAATTTGATCCTGCTAGGGGCCCGCTCACACTTGGCTCCCTCAGCCTGGAACATTCCCTCCCCTGGATCTTCAATGAGCAGCTTATGTATAACAAACCTGGGCTTGGGGTAGTTTGTTGATTCACCACTGGAGGGGGCTGTCTGGCAGGTAATTGTGTACCAACCTCAGAAGGCAGAGGGTTACATTACCACAGGTATGTGTTAAGGAGGGTGGAAGAGCTGGTGTTACCTGAGGAGCAGCAATCACTGAGAGGACACAGATGTTTGCCCTTTCCCTCTTTCTCTGCTCCACTCTAGCCCACTGGAGGAGCTGGATCTGAAGACAGAGGATCTTTGAATCAGATAGGAGGGTTTTAAGTCTTCAATTAAACTGCACTGAGATTTATTCACCAAAAGGAACCAGGCAACTATGGAATCAGTCTGCCCAACTCCAAGGCCATCATGTTCCCTCACCAGTCTGATGTCCTAACTCTTAGCCTTATTTATTCTATTCCTGGAAGCTGGTTTCTTTCTTCCTCTGGGCTGCTAGGAAATGGTCAGTGTTTACCACCTATCTGCTCTAAATGCCAGCCCAGCAAAAAAAATTTTTAATACCCTTCCTCCACTGGAAGCCCTCTAAATGCTGCTCCAGGCAAAGGCGGCATGCAGGAGGAACCCCATGACAGCCCAGGTATGAGACAGGCAGGAAGCTGCAGCCCCACCATTGCTCCGAGGTTACCAAAATGGCTGTCGGTCTGCATTCTTTCCAGACAGTGCTCTGAAGGGCTTACCAGTTAGAGTGGAGCAGACATGTTGGATTTCCAGGGACACACCTGGTATATGCCTGCTGTCCTAAACTCATTATTCACAGACTTTCCATTCCGGCTCAAAAAAAACTCCATTCTAGATAAAATAAATGGACGTTCTACCAAATAGACATAAACTGACAGTGGCAACCTCGAGGCATCCTTGAGTTGGTTCGTAACAGGGACTAAGAGGGCCAGGCATGTAAAGAACTCAGAAAAATCAAAGAGAGCCAGGCCTGGGCAGAGCCTATCTCCTAGCCTCCCTGGTCTAGGACAGTGACCAGCCCCTTGAAAGGAAGCGCCAAGGACTTGGGTCAGAACTCCCCTGCTGACTCTCCTTCAGCAGCATGTGTCGTCCTTGTCAAGCTCTGGACCAGGGACTCCGGTAGGTGTTAGAGAGAGATCGCTGCCTTAAATACTGCCTGGTGTCCCCGGGGGCTTGCCCTGGTACTGAACAGGGACACGGGGTCACACAAAGAGAAGACCATGATCTGGAGGTTCCAACTTGTTTTCCAATCACTTTAAATCCACTTTCAGTCCCAAAGTAACGAAAAAAGAAAAACACCTGCAACTCCACTACTAGCTGGCTCATCTTTCTTTTCCTTTTTAGGCATATTTTTTCTTTCTTTTTTTTTTTTTGGACTAGATCCTTTCTAAAATTCAAAATTCTGAATAAAGTCTATGGGGGAAAAATGTCCCGGATTCTGCCATAACTTTCTGACTCGCAGTGACAAATGATTTGCAAATTTCTTCTCTCCCGTTTTACCCCTGGAACCTTTCCCTATCTGGATCCCATGTTCTGGCCACACCCCAAAGGCACCAATGCTTGATGCCACTAGGGGCTCGCGGTCCTTCCTGTACAATCTCCTTGACCAGGGCTGCTACAGAGATTCCCACAATGTACTTACTAGAACACTAAATCGCTCATTGGCATTACATGAGAAAACAAGGGTTCAGTGATCAAAGGTCTTTATTGAAGTGCAGATTTTAAAACATTACCATGATTCTTTACTACAGGACTTCTTAGAGCTTTCAAAGTGCAAACAGGCAAGTGAATCCCTGCTAAGGAAAGGGAGTACCGTGAGGCAGCTCCCCCCACCCCCACACTCAATGGTGGTGCCCTTTTGTTCTTTGGAGATTGTCTGGAGGGATGAATGTTTATGGCACATACTTTTAGGAATGCCGTTCTACTAACCTTACTAGAAATACATCCCTACCATGTATAACTAATACATGTAAAACACTAATTATATTAATTTCATGAGTCCGTTCTTTTTTATTTCCAATTCCGCAACAATCTGATGCCATGCTTCCTTTTATTAGCACTGAAAAGATGGACACGTTGGGTTATTTTACCATCTATGAGTTCTGTCGTACATAGCATGTGGGTATTTTTCTTGAGTAAATGACACCTATTTGAACTCAACATTGATAGTACTTTGAATTTGTGCCACTGCCTACCTTTGGCAGAAGAAGTTTCAACTTTGCAAAATATCAAAATCAGGAAATCAGGTGCATCACAAAAGGAGCATCTATTTTTTTTTTTTTAAATCAGTCTTGTCTAGGTGTTCAGTGAACTTCTTTTCACATCAATCAAGAGCAAAAATAAAACCCCCCAAATCCCACACGGGGAGGCAGACCTTTCTTCTTCCTCATGCTCAGTTCCTGCTAGATTTCAAAGCAAACTGTACTGGAACTCAGAAGAACCCCGGCCGCCTTACCTCTCTTTGTTATGCATGATATTTCTTATGTGATTTGAAGAAAGCACTGTGGCTGTCCATTTCTTATGTCTTATCAGGATTCTTCAGAAAAGCTCAAGAAACCCAAGCCAAAAGCCACCCGGAGAAAGCTGACGCTTCCGTGCCATATCTGAATGTCCTTGCAGAGCGTTACAGTTCAGGCTGATTATGACCTAAGGTACAAGCCCAGCAGACGTCTGTCCTGTAATCCCTTTGCTCTTCTGCTCCCCCCGCTCTCCCACCCCAGACATTTAGGAAGATGTGCTCAGGCTAAGAGGCATAAAATGAGAACATAAAATAAGTCACATTCTTTTCTTTATAAACTGTGATTATCCTATGGGTAAAACATTCATACAGACATCTGCTGGAGCAGGAATTCTGATCCACTTTGCATTCTCCCGACTTCCAACTTTACTACTGGTGTTTGATTGTTATGTGCCTGTAGCCTCAAGTAACCCAGTAAAAGAGGCCCTTTAAAGCCAGTTGGGCAGGGGCAGGAGTGGGGGGAATATCCTCTTGGTTTTTCTTAAAGCACCGTCCAAATATTTTTACTGTAGTAAGTGAAGTCAAGGAGAGAAGCTTCCGAATCGCTCAAGTCCATCACTCCCTGAAAGCACATTGAAAACTCCGTAGCACAATTCTGATTCGGCTGTGGGCCTGTGCCAGGCTCCAGACAAGGGCTCAGTCCAGTGTGACATCTGCTGTACTATGTGTCCATTGCTCTCTGGAATTTAATTCATTTGCAATCACTCCATCCAAATGATAAAACATGAGGTGTGCTATACTCCGGGGGTAAAATGAAATGATTGTTTTTAGTGGGACCACAACCATTAAGCAATACACAGCTTTTTCTAATTGGGTTCTGACGATTGTCTTCTGGAAAAGAGCGAGTTCAAAGAACGTGAGTAAAATCCTGTGAAGTGGAAGGCTGGGCATAAATGGTCTTGCCCTCTCTGGTGCATCACAAAGCTGACAGGGCCATAGGTTGGGTCTTCTCCAGAAGGATAGCAACAGTCTTTGGGAGGGAAACTATTTCAAAACTGCAAGCAACTTGGGATACTGACTTACTGTAAGACACAGTTTAAAAGGTGTACCAATATAGTCAACAAATTCTTTTACTTATCAAGGACTACTGTGTAAACACCTCCAAATCCAAAATACTATACCCGCCTGTCTACGAAGTATCGTGAAGTTTCCTAAGAGTTGTATGGGGAACACTGCCCTCTGGAAATGTTAACGACTAGGCATTAAAAACAACAACAACAACAACAAAAAACCCCAAGATGAATCTCAGGAGAAAATACACATATATACACACATAAGAATTTAAGAATCTCTTATCTCCCGTATGCCACATATTTAATATAAACCTTTGAAACAAGTTCAGATGAAAAAAGTTCAAAGTTCTCCAAAAGTGAAAGATTAACTTACTTGCTAAATATTCCCTATTGTCCCAAACATCAGTGTGGTGTGTTTGTTTGTTTGCTTTTATTTCTATGCAAAAGTATGCCTTTAAACTCCTTAAATGATACAGGATACACAAACCAGTTTTCAAATCATAAAGCCAGGCATCTTGCAACTTTAAAAAGTTAGGTAAAAGGAATCATGACACATCACACACGCAGGCACGCACGCACACACACACACACACACACACACCCCAATGACAACATTTGGCCTCTCCTAAAATAAGTACACGAAGACCATCAAGTGTGGCCAGGAAGGAACACTGCGTCACCCCTCCCTGCAATCCAGGTAGTTTCCTTTAATCCAATAGCAGATCTGAGCATATTTGAGAGGGGTGATTCTAACGGCCACGTTGAAGTCCTGCGGAGAACCATTCATGTCTACCCACTGGTGCCCTGAAAAGATGCCAATAATTTTCCGCTCCCACTTCTGCTGCTGCCTCTTCCACATCCTCACGTAGACCCCGGAGCCGCTGGCCCCGGGCTGGGCGTCGCACTGCTGGTAGAGCAGGTCATAGGTCTCGTCTTTGACATCACAGAAGCGGTACACCAAGTTGCCGGGTCGATCATTGTCATACCCAGAGAAGTGGATCCTGCCTCCCGGCAGCTGCTTGGCCGGAGGGCTCACCCCAATCTTCATGAACTTTCTCTTGTGGGGTTTTTTGAGTTCTAGGAGGGCGTAGTCATAATCCATGCCAATGTCGTTGGCATTGCCTTTGATCCAACCCTTGGGCACGTGGGTACGCTTCACCCGGATCCACTGAAACTTCATCTTCTCCGGCCCCGCGGAGCTTGAGCTGTTGGCCCCGCGACCGCCGTCTTTAAACTTGGGCTTCAGGAAGCCCACTCGAAGTTTCTGGGTCCCCTTCACATAGGTTTTCCCGTCGTGGATGCAATGGGCAGCCGTGAGGACGTGCTTCTCCGCCACCAGGGTGCCCGTGCAGCCCGTAGATAACTTCACTGATGTGGAGAAGGGGTAGTTGAGCAAGAAGTCCTTCCCGAAGATGCTGAATCTGCTGTCGTAGCCATAAATCTGCCGCTTCCTCCGAGACCTCCCCGAAGACTCTCGGCCCCCGCCACTGCTGAGGACGTAAATGCCCACCTGCGTCTCCGTGCGGCTGCCGTTGGCATAGAGCGTCTCGTAAGACAAGTACTGCTTGGCCTCTTCGTAAGTGGGCAGTGGAGTCCCCTTATGACACTGGGGTCCGCACGAGGAGGACACATCCAATCTGGCTTCGGCCCCAAAGTCTGGCTTGCCCAGGTTGAGGGTGGACTGGGGCAAGACCACGGGGAGGCGGTAAGCCGGCCAGGTGGGTTTCCAGTGGGTGCCATAGGGGCTCACCTGCCCAACAGCACAGAGCAGGAGGAGGAAAAGGAAGAGAAGCCCTGGGATCCCCGCCATGCTGAGCACCACTCTGTAGGAACAAAGATAAGCAGGTCAGGAGGGCAAGGGGCTGAGCAGCGGCTGGACAGCCCGGCAGCATGCCTGTCATTGTTTCCAAGTCTGTGAACCCTCCTCAGGAATCAGGGTGTGGAGAGGAATCCCAAGATAATGGTCTCACTTACAATCCAAGGCTGAACCCGGGAACGTTCCCGTGCTCAAAATGAGACGGGGTGTTCATTCCCTTCTACGTTTCAGATGTCCCTCAGGATGGCCCAGCGCGAGGTGGCGCACACACGGTCGTTCGTCCCCAGGAGAGCTGCTCTGGGAGCCCTGGGTTCTGTGTGATGTCTGGCCTTCTTTGTGCTCGGTTCTAAGCTTTTATTCTCTCCCACCTCCCTGGTCCACCTGCCCCTCTTTCCTTCTTTCTGCTGTTCTCAGTACAGCCTGCGCTTGGAAAATCTTCAGTGCAACTTGCTCCTGTAAACTTCAACCACACAGCTAACTGAGGGACCAAGGCTTGGAGGAGGGATAGCTCCACAGCATGGCACATGCTGGGATTCCTATTGCTTCGAAGTGGGGAGTGACTCCAAAGAGAGCAGGAGACTTTTTTCTTTTTTTGAAAAATTTTTAAAAGATTTTATTTATTTATTTGACAGAGAGAAACCCAGCGAGAGAGGGAACACAAGCAAGAGGAGTGGGAAAGGGAGTAGGAGGCTTCCCACTGAGCAGGGAGCCAGATGCGGGGCTCGATCCCAGGACCCAGGAATCATGACCTGCGTGGAAGGCGGACACTTAATGACTGAGCCACCAAGGAACCCCCCCCTTTTTTTTTAAATTTAAAACAATCTTAACTATTATGAATTTAGTTCCAGAGTCATCAGGCCTCTAGCAAACAAGATATTCCTTCTTCCTTTGGATTCTGTGGCCTGCTAACAGAATCTCTGTCAAAGATCTGAAGCTCTAACGTAGCATCAGGTATCACATTGTGAGCTTTACTGCTGGTTACTTTTCAGGTCTTTGTATCTATGTTCCTGGCTCCACTGAATGCCTTGAATTTGGCCCCTATGCTAATGTTCGCTCAACAAAGATTTATTGAGTGGATTTACTGAATGAGTACTTGTATTCATCGAAGAGTGAGTGAGTGATTCGTGTAGCTACAAAAACCACATTTCTGTAACGATGCATGCTGAGTGCTAATGACAGAGATGTATGTGGATGATGGGGCGGCTTGGGGGGAAAGGGCATGGAATCCAGGTGTGGGGAGGATCAAGAACAGGGGAGCCATTCCAGGGGAGGTGATGCTTGAGGTGGGTGGTGAAGGTGAGGAGAAGTTAGATAATCTAAGACAGGGTGAAGGCGACACTTCGAGAGCGGGGGCAGTAGTACGCAAAGACGCGGAGATGTG
This sequence comes from Neogale vison, assembly GCF_020171115.1. Classification (NCBI taxonomy): domain Eukaryota; kingdom Metazoa; phylum Chordata; class Mammalia; order Carnivora; family Mustelidae; genus Neogale; species Neogale vison. The sequence continues at coordinate 137,433,628 of NC_058097.1, forward strand.
CGACCGTGCGAGTCATTTCAGAAACTGTACTTAGCTCAGCAAAGGTGGGAAAGGCAGGGGGCAAGAGCCATATTATGCAAGACTGTGTACACTAACTGAAGAAGTTTAGATTTTCTCCTGAAATGTATGTTCAAAGAGCTGGATCAATCATCCCACCAGAAAAACAACAATGAAAAACGAGATTGGGAAGTACTCCCATAAACATTCAAGGACCAGCTGGCTCTGACTGGCTGTGGATCTTCTGCTCAGGAAAAGCTGATGCAGCAGGTAAGGTAATGTGTTCACGGTGACGTTTTCCCGAAAGGAGGACATGGAAGGGTTAGGTCTCCCAGGCTTTGGAACCTGGCAGGAGTGAGGAAGAAGCCATCTCCTTGTTCCCATTCTCTTCCTCCTGAGAGCACAGACCTGCTGGCAGCTTTTGGGTACCTTTTGCTTTCTTTTACATAGAACTGGTAAATCCCATCGATCTGATCTAGTCCAGCTGAGCATGCCAACCCACACTCCCAATATCTACACACGACATTACGAAGAGGTGTGCTTATCCGCCCCCCTTTCTGAGATCGTTTTGCTTGGCTCCTTCTCTCTGATTCCACTTCTGTTAGAGAAAACAGGGATAGGATTAAAAAGGAATGAGCTCCCAGAAAAGGTAATTCCTTGGCTCTTCCTGATTCTTTGAAATTGTTTCTTTCCCTTTTGCCAAACAGGAAGAGTCCCTTGGCTCTTCTGCAGGAAGGCAATACATCTAGTGGTTTCTCCAAATCCTCGAAACTCCGGGGGACGTGTGTATGTGCACATACGTGTTTGCATGTGCTTGCTGGTGGGGAGGGTGGATACCTTCATGACTAAAGGCTCTAAGTGGATGAGGGAGGGGATGCTAATGCTAGGAAAGCCTTCCTCCCTAATGGGGACTTCCCCGGTGGGCTAGTTGTGGTGAGGACAACCCTTTAGGAAACGGCTCTGTGTCTGATTATTCCCGTCTCCTGGCTCAGGACCCAGTCCTTAAAGATACCAAAGGTCCTGGACAGCCTTTTTCTCTATAAGTTGCTGTCTGGGTAACTAAATGCTCCCCCCCCCCCACTAGAATCCCTGCCAAGTGTGATATGTACTAGGAGGAATCCTGCATCTCCCACAGGGCTGTGTCTTGGACCCCTACACACCTTTGCCTCCTCCCTTAGATTACCGTGGAGAATGCTGATGCCTGATAACATGGACCAGCAGATGTGTTAGGCCATGTTTGACTTCAGCTTATCTAAGAAAGAAAACACAGGATCCAGAGGTCCTCGCTGCCACGTATTCCTATTCTCAAAATGTGATTCTTAAGCCAGAGAGAGAGAAAGAGAGAGAGAGGAGATGGTATTATGCTATGAGTTTTTGTAAACTGTAGGTAATCTTTTTGGTGTGTACGAAGAACAGGGACAGGGCGGGTAGAGCATGCTCCCAGGGCCCCCATCTAGAGCTTGCATCCTCAAGTCTCAAACTGGAAATTTACATGTGAACTGGATGCGGGAGCGCACTGCCTGAATTATCTACTGTAGCAGAATTCCTCCAGTGGCATCTCTTTATCCAAACATTGAAATAGTCCATTGGCAGGAGTGTCAGGGAAGAGAATGGCAGGAAAGAGTCTGCAATATTTAACTAGCAACTGGGTCTTAATGAATTAACCTCCTCTTAGGCAAAATTAACTCTAACTTCACTTTCCCAAGTGCTTTGCCTCTACAGCAAACCCATTTTAGAAGTATTTTCAGTCCTTGAAACGTGTCTTACCTCACAGTGAGGTCACAGATTTTTTTTTTTTTTCGTTTTTTTTTGTTGTTGTTGTTAAGGTCGGTCTTTTCAAAAAATGTTTTGGAACCAGCTCCTGAGAACATTTAGGAGAGTTAGGGGTCTGGAGAAATGGAGACAAGTTTTTTCGTGGGCATAAGGGCTGGGCAGTCAGTTAAGATCTCTCACTGGCCACGGCTTCACTCTGCTTCCAAAAATACAGGACTGAATTTGTTCCTCAGAGAGAGGACAAGTGACTGTGCCAAGAACTTTTGGGATCATTTATAAATCATATGATGCTGGTAGAGGATTCTAAAGAGAGTTTTATTAGGATATTAATATTCTTTAAGAAATATCAATATCAATATTCTAGATAGAATATTATCTAATACCTAACAGTCATTCAATGATATTACTAATTCAAGAGTCCTTACAACTTAAATTCTGATCATTTAGCCAGTGAAGGAGAAATTAGCCCAACTTAAGTAAAGGTCTGCTAAACCAACAGGGCAGTATCAAGATTTCACCCCTTAGGAATAAACTTTTCGGATCCCTTAAAAACAGAAACTTCCATTATTCAGAAATACCGCCTGCAGGTTCCCTATATTATTGCTTAAACTGAACTCATTAACTTGTGGTAAGACCTTGTTCTGATGGTTTATATCTTGATTAAATTCTCTTTGTAACTTTGAAGGCTATAAAACTGCATTAAAAAGACTTTAATTCATATTTAGAAATTAAAGCAGACTAATGCAGGTCAAATTCTTCCAAAGTGGTTAAGTTTGTTGTTATTATTATTTTTAAAATTTTACTGAAGTATAATTATATTAGTTTGAGGTATGCAACATAATGGTTTTTTAACTGACTATAAATTGGGAGATAAAGTTGTCTGTTCTCAGGCTCCCAAATGGGTTTAAGCTGACATTTGTATTAAGGTTATGTATTTCATAAACTGCTCACCCCTTTACCAGATGTGTGTTTAGTATAGCTTAAAAATTATTCTGAGTAACAACCTGAATGGATGATCCCTTTAGTCTTTTTAGTGCTGGTCTTTTCAGACCCAGGATTTTCTAATTTTAGAATTTTCCAGGGTCACAAAAGCCCAGGGCAAGCATTCTGCTGTACACAAACAGGATCTGCACCATCATTTACTGTTTGGGAGCTACACGCACAGAATTCAGGAGGCCAGAGGCAGAGGGTAAGAGGAAAATTTATTTTGCTAATCTCTTGCCTATCTGGGAGACAAGATTTCCCTCCTCAGTTCTCCAAGGAAACAAAGGCCTCCAGCAGAGGGCGGCTTTCAAGAATGGTGTGGAAGGATGGCTGGGTGTGCAAGCTCTCAGAAAAGTGTGAGGGGGGAATCTCACCCATCAAGGCCCTTTCCCAAGGCAATCACACCCTACCCTGACTCCTTCCCCATTAATAAGACGCCAATGATAACCATGATGCTTTAAAATTAGGTTGGTGGCTTTGCATTAACTTCTCAACTCACCTGATAATAATTTCCTGAATAATTTCACAGAAGACAAGTATTGTTTCCATTTTTATAAACTCTAAGCAAGCCTGCACTATGCCCATTTAAGTCTACTTAAACAAACACTCTAGGATAGAAACAGATATAATAACAACATTCATCATCTCACTGTTGGAAAGGAAACTAATGGATTCCATTACCTTGAAATTCTTTCTTGTCTTCACAAATGAGTCACCTCATCTTTATAGAGCTGTCTGAAATACTCACCCCTTAAAAAACAAAACAAACAAAAAAACCCAAAGATTTCCAGATCTTACCTTCCAAATCTTATTTTCATTATATCTAACTCCAGATGGAAAAAACTCAGGTCTATAACATTTCATTTCTAGGAATAAGCCTTTACTGGATAAAGATTCCTCACATACATAATTATCTTGTAAAGTTCTCAACCAAAGATTCTCATGTATCACTTCACCTGAATGACAAAGCGGAATGGAAAATTAAGGTAAGCAAGTATATATATTTTTTAAACCATGCTTAGTAATACAGAAACGATTCCTTTTCCAGCTCTGTATCTCTGACTGACAAGAGTTACACATTCCGTGCTCCAGCACTCAGCATGAGCCACTGTCCTGCTGTCCACCATCTAAAAATATTTATACATTAGGAGGATGCTGCTACTTCACAAATCCACTCATAATCTAATGGTGAAGGGACTGTGCACATTGACGTACAAACCACCGCCATCTGCTTAGAGGTTTGGGCACTGACACTTCTCTGCCCCAGAACTGCAACGTCTTCAACACTGCAACAACCCAGTTCTCCTCAAGAGGGCAAGTGTTTGGGAGAATGACTAACTCCTCTAGCAAAGAAGTGCTGGGAGAAGAGAAAAAAAAAAAAAAATCTAATCCTCAGGACATACATTCTCTTTTGTACAACAGATGAATTCCTGTGACCACTATAAACAGTAATGTTGAAACAAACAGTGGGCAAGTCTGTGGAGATAAAAGTTTTGGACACCATCTGGAAGGCTAACAAAGGGTTTTCCATGGAATCTGCGGCAGGAATACTGAACAGTGAAACCATGCTAATTCCTAAAGCAAATACCTAAAAATGAACAAAGCTCTATGAACTCTCTGCAGCCAGGCTTGGTCTCATTTTCCAGAGTCACAGAACCTGTTAAAGGAAAACAGACCTAATCACATAATGGTTTAAGAATTACAACCCGGGGGCACCTGGGTGGCTCAGTGGGTTAAAGCCTCTGCCTTCAGCTTGGTTTGTGATCCCAGGGTCCTAGGATTGAGTCCCACATTGGGCTCTCAGCTCAGTGGGGAGCCTGCTTCCCCCTCTCTCTCTTTGCCTGCCTCTCTGCCTGCTTGTCATCTCTGTCTGTCAAATAAATAAATAAAATCTTTAAAAAAAAAAAAAAGAATTACAGCCCGGACAGGAAAGAAATATAGGGCATTTACAAGCCTGAGCACCCTAAACATAATCTTGTGGTCAAACCCAAGTTTAACTTCTTCTGTATCAACTTTTAGGCAGAATGAACTACCCTAGTGAGCTTGGGACAAACCAGGTGGCAGAACAAGAACAGAGTGTACCAAACTGTCAGTGGTGAGACCTGGAGAAAGGAATTCCCCAGAGCCAGTGGGAGTTATGCATGAATAATGCCCGGTGGACTGAATCCTAAGGGATCTATGAAAAAAAAAAACTATTGGGAGAACCTGAGCCTATTAGACACTGCAGACTGGGGCCAGTAATGTTCTCAGATCCACCAATGGGTACTGCAGTATTAATACTACAAACAGAAAAGTGCACCCCAATTCACCATCTACTTGAATAAGGTATTGGTGTTACAAAAATGAGATCCATATTAGTTACCTGGCAAGAAAGCTTCCTTTCCAGCTAAGGTACAGGAAAGCATGACAGTGACTATTTACGTGGGAAGAACACAAGTGAAACAATTTATTCGAATGCAGAAGGTCTACATATGATGAAACATATGATGAAACTTTCACAAGTAAACATAGTGGCTTTTGTAGCATTTCTCTTAAATTCCTTCCCCCATCAGGCTTCTTGAGAGACACAGTCCTAAGGTCTATTTCCAGTGCTTTTACGCACGAGGAGGATCCCGAAACAAGGGCAATAAATATCCTCACTTTAACGGGCATTAGGCTTTGGCCACAGCTAACTTCAAACTATAAAGTCCACTCCTTCCCCTAGGGCCACGTGAATGTGACTGGCATTGGCCTGTCTGCTCCGAGGAGCACACAGGGAGGGACTCCTTAAGTCCAGTTTTGGGCGCTGAGGGAAGCCAGTCCATCCCCACACTGATCCCGAACAACCTGGAGCTTTCCACCAGCCAGCGGCTGTTCCTCTTTCTGAAGTCTCTTGGGTGTCGCCCGAAGGTTAATAAAACACCCGGAATTTTATCAGCTGCTTTTTCATAAGATGTTGGAAAGCAACCCTCATTTGTATTCCGGAGGGGAATGGTGGTTTTTCCTCACCAAAATAATAATTCTCCCTCCTCTTCGAAAACATTTGTTAAACTTTTCAAACTTTTATTTAAAAGTTAACTCGTTCCACAGGCCGAACAAGAAATATTTGCTTCCAACGGTGGTGATAGTTCACAGTTTATAAGGAAGCACACGGCCATCAATTAAAGCTCCAGAGAAAAGATCCTCGTTCCTAACCTATGTTTGCTGCACTTTCCTTGCTGGCTAAGATGTGTTCACAATCACGCGCCCAGTTAAAAATTAATGTTCAGATCATGTTGGAATACATGAATGCAAAACCCCAGGAAAGAAAGTGCTGGTGGTGGTTGGGGGTGTGCGGGCGCGGAGGAGAGGGGGGTGTTGTCATCGCTCCGCTGGAGGAGAGCTCACCCAGACCCGGCTCTTCCTCTGCTCCCACCCAGCATCCAAGGCAGCACCCGTCTTTCCCACCCGCGGCCGGGTGACACTGTGAATGCAGGCGCCCTGCTGCCCCTGAGTTTCCGCGGAGCTCCTTCAGGCCGCGGGCCCCAGCCCTCCAGCCCCGAGGGCGGCCGGACGAAGTCCCCGGTGCCCCCCGCAGCCAGCAGTCACCGCACGCCGCGCGCACCGGCCCTTTGTCCCGCTGCAGTCGGCGCCGCGCTCCCCGCGAGTTCCGCGGCGTCCCGAGCCCGCGCCCGCACTCACCCGCGCCGAGCAGCCCGCAGGGGCTGCGGCTCACTGCGCCGCTCCAACAGGTGTGGGCGCCGGGAGGACGCGTGCGACTCCCATGCCTGCCCCGCGGCGCGACCGAGTGCGAGCTGGCGGGCGGGCGAGCGAGCAGCGCCGGCAGCGGGCGGGTCCGCCCCGCGCGCCTCCCGAGGCCCGCCCGCCCCGCCTCCGGCCTCGGGGAAGCCGCGCGCCAGCCGCCCCTACCCCACCCCCCGCCCCCAGCCCGCGCGTCCGCCCCAGCCCCCGCCCCTCGCCTCGGGCGGGAGCTGGGGGCTTCCAGCTCGGGGTTCCGCAGCCGTGCGGTCCGCGCAGGTGGGTCCCCGCGGCGCGTCGGCTCTCGCCGGTCTCGGCCTCTCAGCGCCGGCCTGCTCCGCTCTCGCGGAGGACCCGCCCGGCCGGGGAGCCCGGCGCCTTCACCCTTCCGGCCCCGCGCACTCGCGGGGCTCGACCGCAGCCTCTCGAGCGAGTCTCGGGCCTTCGCCGCCTGCACGCAGCTGCCTACTCGCAAAGACGGAGTGCTCCCCAGGGTCGCCCCCAACCCCGCCTGTGAACGCGGGCTACACCTGGGGCATGGGGAAACTCGGCAAACTGGAGTTGGGAGAACTCTGTGCACTTGAGTTTTTAGGGGATGACCGAAGTCCTTCCCGCTTCACCCAGTTTCTCAGGTGCCTCCGAGGAACGCAAAGGTGCGTTCGGGGGGCAGGACCACCAGTGCTTTGCATCCCTTTCCGCACGCACGGGGTGCGTGGGGCCCGAAGCACTGCAGGCCTTGGCCGCCTTGGAGTGCCGGGCGGGCTGCTGAACCCACCGCCCTGATCAGCTTTCTATAGGGGCACCAGCTGGTGGAGCCACCTCCTCGCCCAGCCGGCCTGCTTCCTTGAGTTCTCGCCTAGGAGTCCGCAGTGCCGGGTCTCCGCCTAGCCAGGCCGGTGACTGCGCCATTTAAAAATCTAGTGGGGCGCCTGGGTGGCTCAGTGGGTTAAGCCGCACTTAACCTTCGGCTCAGGTCATGATCTCAGCGTCCTGGAATCGAGTCCCGCATCGGGCTCTCTGCTCAGCAGGGAGCCTGCTTCCTCCTCTCTCTCTCTGCCTGCCTCTCTGCCTACTTGTGATCTCTCTCTGTCAAATAAATAAATTTTAAAAAAATCTTTAAAGAATCTAGTGCTAGAGCTTTCCTCTTCTCTCCCAGTCCATCAGTATGTAACTAGGAACCAGCTTTATACATCAACCTTTGCGGTGAAGAAGCGGCAGAAACCACTGTTTCACAGATAGTAACAGAAGTTTAGAGGGTTAATGACCTGCCCAGTGTACAGAGGCCACATTTTCTCCGTCAGGCCCCTTAGGGGTCCGTTCTCTCATCAAAGCCCACACTCAGAAAAGGAGGGTCTAACATACTCTTTCACACCAGGGTGTTAATGATACACCTAATGTGTTTGTGTCTGCAATTGATTTTAAATAGGAAAGCCCCAACATGTGCTGTTGTGTGGTGTTTCTCAGTGTGAGAGAAACCGATACCCTCCACTATTTTAAGGGCAAAATTTTTTCAAACCTCCCCAGTATTGGCTTAAATTCGTTTCTTTTATAATGTTACCTTACTATATATAAGCATTAAATCAGATACACATTTCTGTTACAGCTTATGAACAATTCTGGAATAAAGCCAAAACAAATTTTTAAATTAAATATAAAAATCCCTTCCCAATACAGTAACGTTAAATTAGTAATGTTTACTCAACTACTATTAGCATCATGTGGTACTGACTACCCAGATAGGGGTACATTTGAGCTCTGGGTGGCTCTCCTGCTCTCAGTATTGACACAATTTTCTCACTTCTTTCCTCTGTTTCAGTAACCACACCTTTACTCACACCCTTTGTCATTATATTTGGCTTTCACTTGACTCTAATATATATAATATATATATGTATAATATGTGTTAATTTTGTGGGTTTTTTTTAAGATTTTTTATTCATTTGAGAGAGAGAACAGAACAAGTGAGAAGGCAAGTGGGGAAAAAGGGCATTGGGAGAGGGATAATCAGAATCCCTGCTGAGCAGGGAGCTGGACAGGACCCTGGGATCATGACCTGAGCCAAAGGCTTAACTGTGCCACCCAGGCACCCCTACACTATTCCTTTCTTAATAGCATGAGGGGTAAAGTTATAGCTCTTGGCACCAAGACGCAGCACACATAGACACTCAAATCACAAAGCAGTTCTTGGTATTAGATGGTTATCCCAACGATCCAGAATGTGTTTGTATTCAATCCATATGAAAACTACAAAGAAAAGTTAATTATGGATCTCCAAGGGTCCACAGCTCCCAACTGGAAAAACATCATTAAAAGCCAAGTACCTTCCTTAACAGAGGAGCTGGAGCTGGAACTGGAAGGAGAGGATGAAGGGAGAGACTTCTCAACCATGCTTGAGTATCATTAGTTTTACCCCAATTCAAATATTTATTGAGCATCTGCTACATGCTCACCATGGTGGTAGGCACCCAATTAAAGAGATGGCAGGAGGAAGCCAGTACAGCAACATAATTAAGAGTGCACCAGAGGCATTTAAGTATGTGAGTACTATTCTGACCTCTGTCATTTATTAGCTGTGTAGATTTGGCTTAACCCTTCTGTGCCTCTGTGCCTCTGTTTCCTCCTCTGTGAAATGGAGACTACCTCATTGGGTTGTTTCAGGAACTGAATGAATTAATATACATACAACACTTAGCACACCACCTGACACAGAGTAAGCCCTGAATAAATATTAGCCACAGTTACATCTGTTATATGAGAAGAACAAGCCTTAGCTCTGCTTTGGAGCGGGCTCTTTCAGCAGGACCTCAACCCACACTGACATTCATGACTCCTTTGTCCTGATAGTTTAAAAAATTACACTGTAACCAATTTGGGGAGCTAGGATGGTGGAAAATAAGATCATTATTCCCATCACTCAGAAAGAGAAACTGAGGCACGGAAGGACCCAGAAGCATATCCCTTCCCTATCACCACTCCCATAGCTCATCTCAGGTCTGATGCTCCCTATCTAAGGAAGTTCTAACTACAGTTGATCCCCGTGAACTCGGGGCTTAAACAAGCACCATCCATTCCTGTTGTTTCCTGAGGCTGTCAAGAGTGAAATGAAAGGGATACTACATGGTTCTTAGGTTATCATGGTAATTGCCACAGGAACACAAGCAACAGATCTGTAGTGTGTCTTGGTCTCCAAGAGAAATAGCAGATGCCCTCCTGCTGAGCTTAGGTATTTTTCTTTATGTTTTTGACACACTCCCCAGTTCTCAAAACAAAACCAGAAAAACCCAAACCCTCCCTGCTTCTTAAGAACTCAGTTCAAATCCATGTTCATAATTGTCATATACTTTTCATTGCATAGCAGTCCAGTAGTCAAAAATGCATTTGGGGGGCGTCTGGGTGGCTCAGTGGGTAAGCCTCTGCCTTCGGCTCGGGTCATGATCTCACGGTCCTGGGATCGAGCCCCGCTCTGAGCCCCGCTCCAGGCTCTCTGCTCAGCAGGGAGCCTGCTTTCCACTCCCTCTCTGCCTGCCTCTCTGCCTACTTGTGATCTCTCTCTCTGTCAAATAAATAAATAAATAATCTTAAAAAAAAAAATGCATTCAGGGCAAGTCCCCGTGTTTCCTGAGTGCTCACTCTATGTAAGGTGACTGTGAGAGAGAGCAAGAGGAGCAGATCTCCCTCACCTCAGGGAAGGTATGCTGTGGATATTAACAAGCAAACAACAACAACAACAACAAAAATCAAATACAGGAACAAGTGAGATGCAGACTGGATCAGGCTCCAGCAAGAGAACAAGGAAGAGGGAATCATTAATTCCCACTTTGGCTTGCAAGAAGTGATGGAGTTTGAGGTGGAGCTCAAAGGCTTTAGCAAGCCTTTATCTCATTGAGAGAAGCTAATAAACTTCATCTCATTGAGTGCCTTCACTGTGTAAATGAGTGAATCAGTGGATGAATGAGGGGGCAGAACCAGCACTGGATTGTCATAATTATAACTATTGTTTATTGAATACATACTATGTGCCAAGTAGCGTAAAAGAAACTTTACTGCATGTAATCTTCAAGATAAACAGAAAAAAATAGAGATCAGGATTATCCCCATTTTGCAGGTGAGGAGACTGAGGTCCAGAGCAGATCGCTAAGATACCCACTGTTATACTACTGAGTAACACGGATGGGACTTCTGCCTGATCTGTCCCATTCTTTCATCAACTTTTCCACTCATCATGTTTTAAAAAATCTTTTTAGAAAGTTTTAACTCTTGCAGTTAAAAAATCAGTCAAAGTCATATCAACCTTTAGGGATAAACCTTGGGGTATTTAAAATAACGTTTGGAAAATGGAACCACATTTCTAATTGCTAGCATAACGCTTTGTTCTTGGTAGAAATCTTTTTTTTTTTTTTCCTTCTGTTTATGTCCCAGTTATAAACCCTGGCCATACTGACTTCTGTGCTAGTACATTGATCTCAAAGAAAGTCAAGTTCTTCTGCAAGAGAATCAGGATTCTTCGTGGCAGCTGATAAATTCCTTTCCGGCATGTCTGAGCTTCATCAGTTCATATTCAGGCATTACATCCGCCCCCAATCACAGACACACCTTATTGGTAGGAAAAACTGAGGCTTTGCAGTACAGGCTGTCTGCTAGTTAGAATCTGATCTCCAGTGAACTAACTGGCCGACTCTTCTCTCATGGTGCTGTGCTGCTTCCCCGACCTGCCTCTTCTCTAGCTTACAGTAAGGAGGTTGAATCAGCTGCTGATGTCGCTCCAGCTCTAAACATCCTTTGGATTCTTCCTTTTGTTCCTATTGTGCAATCACTAAGTAATGTCCTGTTAAATGACCTTAGAGCAGCAGACAAGATGACTGAACGCAGGTAGGTGAGAAACCCAAGGCCATCTCTAAACCTAAACAGCTAAATACTGTTTTTTTTTTTTAAATTTTTTTTTTTTTAAGATTTTATTTTATTTATTTGAGAGAGAGAGAGACAGTGAGAGAGAGCATGAGCGAGGAGAAGGTCAGAGGGAGGAGCAGACTCCCCATGGAGCTGGGAGCCTGATGTGGGACTCGATCCCGGGACTCCAGGATCACGCCCTGAGCCAGAGGCAGTCGTTTAACCAACTGCGCCACCCAGGCGTCCCCTAAATACTGTTTTGAGGGCTATTTTTTCCTGAGGCTGAGCTCTGTAATCCGCTTCAACAATTTAAGTCAGTTCGAAAGTTATCAATGAGGATTATTTCTAAGGAGATACATTTACATACTTAAAAATCGTTTCCATGTGGTTTCTTTCGTGATAATGTGGCTTCTTCTGTGGTGTATAGTATGGGTCTAGAAGTTTACTGGGCTAAGTAGGGCTTTCAGCTCCATGTAGTGAGTAAAGAGAGTGGAAAAGAGAGACAATACAGGAGATTGGCGGTGGGGTGGGGGGTGCGAGTGGGGGGGCATTCTAAACCTGTCTAAGTGACCTTGAGTAAATCAGCTCACTTACCAGCCTTATTTCTCATCTGTAAAAAGAGGGCCTAGATCACCTGTTCTAGCAACCTTTGGGTCTATTACACTGTAACCCTCGCAGGAGGGAGGATGTATGTATTCTGTGATCGTTGGACACACCTACCATGGGATCCTGGCGTAGCAAAGAATATGGAACTCTTGGAGTCAGATTCTCTTGGATCCAATTCAGAATTCATTTAGTCTCTGGGTGATCATGGACAAGTTATGAGTTTCTGTGCCTCATTTTTCTCATCTGTGCCCTGGGGCTAATTTAGGACTATTGTAAAGACTCAATCAGTACAAAGCACATGGTATAGGGCTCAGCACAAAATAAATTCTAAACTGAACTTAGCTATTACTACTACTACTACTACTGCTACTGCTACTACTATTGTGAATGTGCAATAAATGTTATAAATGTTTTAAAATTTGTTGAATGAATGAATGAGTCAATCAATCAATTATGTTGGTATAGCATCAATGCTAAAATGTTTAATGCAGGCTTTGTAAGAAGAAATGGTCTTGGGACTCCTGTTAAACAACTCTCAAGGCTTTCTGTCTTAACTCTGATCTGTAGCAACAAAGAGATTCTTGGAACTGAATTTGGGAGAAATTATAGATTCAAATGGGAGTCAGGGTTATATTAGTCTTCTCTTCCAAGCTTCCCTGTGGTACCATCAGTTATTTATTCCACAAACATCTACTGAACCACTGATATTACGAGGTCTGTATGTTTGTCAGTGTTTTTGAGAGCAAAACCAGATTTTTTCTTTGTGATGATGGATTTAAAATCTTGCATGGTAAAAAAAAAATAAAACCACAATAAACTCCTATAACTAGCCGTAGTTTTTTGAAAAGCCAGCAAAAAGAACCACTTTAAAAAATCTTTATAGCATTTAATAAAACAAATGTGTTTGTATCGCACTTAAAACTTTGTTAAAATTCCTCTTTTTTGTTAAGTTTAGATTACTCGTGTTAAGTGTTTAGGAATATAAGCACACTCTGAATATAAATATGGGAAGGTATAATATGCAAAAGATTAATATATAAAGTAGTTGTAGAGTTAAGTTGCCACAGTGGCACACATGGTGCCCTTTAAAAAAAAAATGGTGCACAGCAAAGAAAAGCTTTACTCTAATCCTACTTAAAAGAATATAGCAATTTAAAATTATCAGGAAGAAAAACAGGCTTTGGCACTAGCAATTTCCTGTAAACCGTGGGCACTATTCTAAACTGAAAAATTAGAAACATTTTGAAGTAACTATATGTTTCTCATTTTCTCTGGTCCAATTCAAAAAGTCTCCAGAGACCAGCACTGGGCTTCTCTGATGTCCTCCAACTTGACTACTGGATCTCATGAAAAAGAACAAAAGGGAAAATAAAGGGGTTTTTTTTCTTCCTTTAATTGAAGGAGAAGCAGCAGAGCCACTGGCTTTGAAATGGACATTAATAATCTTTTGATATTATCTTTAGATTTATGTAATACAATTTTCTCCCAAATCTCTGTAACGTTAAAAGGCATTGGAGGGGGGATTATTTTGTTTTTATGTTTATATTTATCCATAAATCCTGGATTTTCTCTTTTCTGTCTTATAAGGAGCAAGCTTTTATGTGGTTAAATATGGGGTCTGGATACTAAAAATCAAGGTCTTTTAAGAGTTTTCTTCTTTTTCCTCTGGTAAATGTTACTTGTCCTTCAAACTCAAATATCAACTCTTTTCTGAAGTTTTCCAGATCCTTCATTGCTGGATATGTAAATTCATCCTCTATGCTTTTATAGAATCGTATTGACATCTCTTAAATTGTAACTACAGCTGACCTTTAAACAACACTGGTTTGAACTGTGTGGATCCACTTATGTGCAGATTTTTTTCAATGAACACAGTACAGTACTGTGATACGGCACCCCATAACCCAGGCATTGCCCAAGGGTCAAGTGTACATATGTACATGTTCAACCTCAAGGGGTCCTGAGCTCCCTATCAGCAGGAACTCTGTCTTGTTTTTCTTTCTTGTCTCTGTGGTTTTCCTCAATAGTCTAGCAGAGAGCCTGGCTCCCAGGAGAGGCTCAATTGATTTTTATTAACAAATGATTGAATGAATTAAGAAGTGAAATTCTAATCTGCTTAAAATATCAGATCTGAGATAATTTGGCTTGCCTGTCACTAAAATCAGGACACATTGTATATACCATTTGTACCATGAGGGCTCCAGTGTTTTCCGAGATATAAGTCTGAATTTCTGTTTAATGCCCATCCACCATTCCTATCTTACAGAGAAATGTCAAGATAACAAATCTAATGTCTGCTTGGCTGCTTGTTTCATTTCACAACTCATTTTATGGCTACATGATGGTGTTCTAGGTTATTTGCTCACAATTTGTAATATTCTCATTGACTTTTTGCAGAACACTTTGGAATATGCTCTGAATTCTGGCTGCCACAGTGTGTTCTGAGTTGGTCTGCCGGGACTCCTACAGGATTGTAGAATCTTATTTCCCGAACTTTATTTTCTCCCACACCTCTAGAAGATGTTAGAATAGGTTGTCCATGAAAAAAAAAAAAAGTCAAACATGCATATTGGCCTTTCAAATGCTTGGAGAAGTCCTGAGTGGAGAAACTTGGTTAAGCTCCTTTAAATCAAAGTTATCCAATCTTATTTGACTGCGGACTCTTTTTTTTTTTCAATATGATAGAACGTTCATGGAACAGTAGAATTCCCTGGGATATATTTTGAGAAACACTATCCATAAAGTTGCTCCTATTCTGGTACTAAACTACTTCTGTTCTCAAAATGTGGTTTGCGCTTTTGTTTGTATTTGAAACTCTGTTCTTTATATCCACTTGTCTCAATTCCACTCATATATCAAAACTCGAACACAATGGCTCATCCTCTACAAAGTACTTTTGTTGGTCTTTGATTTTTCCATAACACTTTCTACAACTTTCTTATGGCTCTTTTAATTTTATTTTTTTTTTCAAGATTTTATTTATTTACTTGAGAGAGAGACAGAGATAGCATGAGCATAGAGAGAGAAGCTGGCTCCCCTCCGAGCAGGGATCCCAAGACCCTGGGAGACACTCAACCAACTGAGCCATGGACGTCCCAATTTTATTTCTTTCACTATCTGCTTACCTTTCCTCTCCCCAACACTGGCTGTTTTGGGTTTGAATCTCTGGTCTGCACTCCTTTTGCTGGATGTATCAGTTGGTCCCAACAGGAACACAGTTTGCCCCTGATTGGTTCAAATGAAGAGACTTCATGAAGCAGCTACTTGTAGAGGTGAGAACAGGAGTGAGGGAGGAAACAAGGACAGAGAGCACCCAACTCTAGTAACAGGGAGATGCCATCACTGCTGATCAGGTGGGAGGTCGGGGAGGAAATGCTGTAGCCCCAAGGGGAGGACACATTAGGGGGGGCCTCTTGCTAGAGCTGCATGGTCCAGGGAGGTTGTAGCCGCTGCAAGGATCCGACATGGGGGAGGGATGGAGTGAGACAGAAACATCCTGACCTCTTCTCCTCCTACCCTCTGATCCCTGGAGCCTGCCAAAGTCAGCTCACAGGGGAGCCGGGCTGCGGTGTGAGCAAGGCTCAGCCTCACAGGCACGGAGCAGGGCGGCGGAGGGTACAGAATGGCCGAGAAGAGCCAACACACTGGGAAAGCCAATGTTTCCTCATTTACAAAATAGAATAGTGGCAATCCTTTCTTCACGGGATCAGAGTGAGGATTAAATTAGGAAACGTGTCCAAACAGTAACATGTTCTCTCGTGCCTGGTTCTCTGGTCAGGTTAGCTACTCAGCATTATTACTATTATTTATTCCAACAGCTCTATGGATAGCGACTAGTATAAAAGCTAGTTGAGGAAGATAGCCCATGTTGGTTACTTTGTACCCCTTACACATCCAGAACGAAACCCCATTTATTATAGCAAGGCCCCAAATGGATGGTATCGTACAGGTGACAGGGAGCTCTTTTGAATGGAGGAGACAAGAGGGAAGCTAGTTGGGCTGTTCTGAGTGACATCATCAGGCAATCTGACCTTGAAAACTGACAACAAAAAGCTAAATTTGAGACTTATTTTTAGTTCTTGGCCAATTGTTTGGCATTTCTTAGACACCGTCTTCAGCCTCTGGTTTTCCTTCCCCTCAACGGAAAAGAGAGTTATTACACACCAAGCCAGCACCCCTGGACCAGCCCTCCACAGCCATGCCTGGGAATGGTAGGGATTTCCCACGTTTTGAGAACAAAGTCAGGATGGCCAGCCCCAAGGTAAAGCAGAAGGGTTTGTGTCTAGAGAGAGCCCCAGTTTGCTTCCTGTTCTTTCAGATCGGTAACCTGTTTTATTTCAAACACAGGATCACCTGGCTCCTGCTGCCCTTGGTACACAGATTAGGGAAACCACAAGAATAGCTGCCCTTGTTCTTTTCACTTCAAAGCCTGCAGAAGGCTGTGAAGGGCTCGCTCTCTGCCTGAACCAGGGAGGCCAATTCCAGAGAAAGCCTTTCATACGAGCCTGGGGTGGGGTGGGGAACTTACCCACAGGAAGGCAAGTGGATGTCAGAGCCAGTGGCCGCACAGGTGCCCTCTGCCTCGGCTCATGCTCTTGGAGGAAGTGCAAGTTCAGAGCCTCTCCAGAGCCTGTCGTCCGGACAGAGCAATGAAGGTCACACTGGGAGGAGATTCCCGTACTGACACCAGCAGCTGCAGGTAGGGACTTCCTTCAAGGAGGAGTGACTTTTTATCCGGGTTTCCGGTAGACTAAAATTAGTGAGAAGAACACTCAGCCCCTAGATCCAGTGGCATCCGTAAGTAGTAGTTCACGGTATCGTCCCTGTGCCTGAAAAATCAAGACATGAACCGACACTATTAATAAGCAGCTCTGAAGTCACCATGTCCCCGAACCTCACATTCTCCTCGTGGACCTGAGCGTGGGAACTTGGGCTTTTCCTAGGGCACACAGATGTTTTGTCTCTTCACTCAAGGCTGGCAGAGGCCCTAATTGGACAACTGTGTAAAGTCAGAGCAAGGACAGATTCTCCGGATAAGTGGGACCGGACCACTCCATCAAACAGAGGGATCTTAAAAAAAAAAAAAAAAAACAGAGGGATCTTAGGTAACAGAGAGGTTTGGGGATTATGCTGCCAATAAAAATTAGCTCTTACCACGCCACGTGGCACCAGTCATTCCAAGATGTGCAATATTTTTTGTTTTAATGTTAAAATGAAAAAGGCACTCGGTTTTAATCCGGGAAGACCCAGGAAGGCCCAGCCCATCCTAAACTACTGTGACCTCACCGTTGTATAAATAGCATATTGATAAAGTAAGGTGACTCTAGCTACCTTTCTGTTCAGGACAAGAGATGGCAAGGTCTCTCCCTCTTTCTCTTTTTCTAACAGTGCAAGAAAATTGAACTATTAAATCCTTAAAACCTTTTCTGCAGGAAAATTAAAAACAAATAAATGACAAGTCTTTGATTTGTTAGACTACTCTTTGAAGAGTTGATTGCTGACTTCAAGGCAAATTCCGATGTTGGTAGCAGCCCCTCAACCTCAGCTCCAATAGTGAGTTTATTATCGACGCTTTCATCCCCTGCCCAATGATCTCAAAGCTTCAGGGAAATGAGGTTCACTCAGAGGTTGGGTTTTCTTGATCTAAGCTTGATAGGAATCAACCTTTGTGCTTACTCTAATGCCCGCCCGACTAGAGAAGAAAGGAGGAGTGAACCCATAAAGTTGTTTTGTGTAAAATTATGGTTTAAAAAATATTTTTCAGGAGGCACCTTGGTAGCTCAGTCAGTTGAGTTTTCAACTCTTGATTTTGGCTCAGGTTATGATCTCGGGGTCGTGAGATCAAGCCCCACATTGAGTGTGGAGCCTGCTTAAGATTTTCTTCTCTTCTTCTCCCTCTGTTCACTCTCCCTCTCTCTAAAAATATGTGTGTGATGTGTGTGTATGTATATATATATGTATATATATATATATATATATATATATATATATATATATATATTCCCCCCCCCGGGGGGCACCTAAGTGGCTCAATTGGTTAAACATCTGATTCTTGACATCTTAAAGTGGTGAGATTGATTCACGCATCAGGCTCCACATTGGGCTTATGGCGCTGGTGTGGCTAGAGTTCATCTTAACAGTAATGGCTGTTTGTTATCTACCATGCACAAGACTTCCCACTACTTATTGCATCAGACTAAATAAGCCTCAAGTTACAAATAGTTAAGTAATATTCCTAGTTTAAACCCAGGACTCTCTACCTCAAATCTATATATCATGAAGTTTCCCATATTGTTTGTGTTGGGATGATTTCAGGTGCAAGTAATGGGAAACCCTGACTCATCCTGGTTTAAAAGATAAGAAGACTGATTATTTCACATATCAAGAAGGTCTAGCATAGGGTGGCTCCAGGTGAGTGGCACTCTGCTTCTCTTGGCTTGACCCTCTTCTGCATTGTCTCTATCCTCAGGCTTGTGGCAAGATAGGGGGAGAAATAACAAGGAGCTGCCATATATAATTATATTCAGGGGAACAAAAAAGGGGGGCTTCTCTTCCTATGTCTCCCTTTTGGGAGCAAGAAATTTATGCCACTCCCTAGGCCTCTCCTCATATAGCAATGGTCAGAATCAATGGCCACAAGGCCTTTATTCTCAGGGGAATGAGTTGCCTCAGTTAGCCTGAGATAAGCAACATGGGCTAATCACAAGAGCGCTGGATGAGGGGTCAGAGATCTTGGGTTGAGGTCCTGGTTCTATCGTCTACTTAGTTATGGAAATTGCTGGTTGCTTAGCCTTTCTTAGATCTTACCTTTTTCTTGTTGGTAAACAGGGCTGATGATTCTTATCCTACTAATCTTATAGGTTGTGATATAGGAATGGAGTAATGACCATGGAAGCATTTTGCAAACTGAAACATACAACTTAGATGCATAGTATTGTGTCTATTAACACGGTTCAAATGTTGGCCATAGGACACTTTCTCAATTACACTCGTATGTGGGGCTTGATCATCACCAAGATGATAATTTGAAATTTTTAAGGTTTTGCCAAAGATTTACCTAAATTTTACTTTTCTGCTGGAAATTTTTTAAAAGATTTTATTTATTTGGGAAAGACAGTGAGAAAGAGAGAATGAAATGGGGGAGGGCCAGAGGGAAAAGAAGACTCCCCACTGAGCAGGGAGCCCCATGCGGGACTCCATCCTGGGACTCCAAGACCATAACTTGAACCCAAGGCAGACACTTAACCTACTGATCCACCCAGGCGCCCTCTGCTGGAAAATTAATAGTGCAAAATAGGCAAAAGTGAAATTTAGTACTTAAGAAAACCAAATTTTAAGCACCCTCATAAACTCCAATAGTATCTATTTATATATGGATTGGTTATTTATAGGTTATTTTTCATATTTGCTAAAAAGCAAGTTTCCTAAGAATCTATTAAACAACCTTTCTCATTCCTTTATTTATTTATACCAATTCAATAAACATATGTGGAATATTACGATGGGAGGAAGGGATGGGGATGCACACAAAAGTGAATCCCAAGTAGACCCTTTCTGAAGGAGGGTAGCTATCTAGGATGGAAAAATTCTGGAGAGAAGACTAGACAGAACATATCCTTGTGGCTATAATACATAGAAAGATAAGAGGAAGTGAGAGGTAAAGTCCTAAGGATTGAAGTGATAAGAGGATTGACATGGTTTCCAGCCATGGGGTTAGGAAGGCTTAGGACAAGGTGTCATTTGATGAGGGAGTTGGGAGTTTTGGCATGGAAATAGCAAGTTCACCTTGGCTCCACCTCAAACTTGCTCTGAGGACTTAGCTATCCAACCAGAATACACAATCCTTCAGTACAAATAGTGCAAAACTATAGTAGAAATAAAAGTTGGGAAGATAGACATTGCACTTAGATTATGGAGGGATTGGAAATGTCAGACTGAAGAATCTGGCCTTTATCAGTAGTTGTGAGATAACACAAAATATATATACTGGCCTCTGCCCCCAGTTTCTGGAACAGAGCTCCTAAACCACTTGTGATTTCCTAAGTAAGAAGAGTACTAGGAGCATCTTTTGTTCTGTTTGGTCTCGGATCTCAGCTCCTGACACAGGGCTCTGGAAACCCTTATCATTTCCTGAGCAATAAGAGTGTCTTTCGTTCTAATGAGGTGACTCTGGGTGGGCTTTGTAATGCTCCTGGGTGAGGGCTGGTGGCCAGGAAGACCAAGTCATGATTAGAAGTGTGGCATTTTTAGCCCCCTATTTTCATGAGAAAGGAGAAGGGCTGGAAACTGAGTTCATAATTGGTCATGTCTGCATGATGAAGCCTCCATAAAATCTTATAAGTATGGGGTTCAAAGACCCTTCAGATTGGTGAACACATCCATATACCTGAGAATGGCCCACCCCAACTCCATGGGGACAGAAGATACTGCACTTAGGACCCTCCCAGACCTTGCCCTATGTATGCCTACATATGCCCATGTATGGCTGTTCATCTGTGTCCTTTATTATATCCTTTAATACATGAGTAAGAGTAAATGTTATCTTGAGTTCTGTGAGCCACTCCACCAAATTAATCAACCTTGAGAAGGAGGTTGAGGAAACCTTGGGGACCTATTATTTGCCATTGGCATCAAAATGGGGTGGTAGTTTTGTAGGACTGAACCCTTAACCTGTGGGATCTAACTCTATTACCAGGTAGACAGTATCAGAATTATATTAAATCGTAGGACACCCAGCTGGTGTCATGGAAAACCGCTTGGTGTGGGGGAACCCCTCTTCCCACATTTCCGGAGGTATCAGAGGTGAAGTGTTCCATCTGAGTAGTAAAGGAGACAAACAAGATGTTGGGGGTGGGGGATGCGGTAAGACTGGGTTTGTTTTAATTCAATTGGCAGTGGAGAGTCAGTAAAGGTTTTTAGGTAGTGGAATGGGAGTCTTCATTAAAACTCCTTTTTGAGGACTAAGGGGACAACTTCTGGAAAGATAGAAGGAGAGAAAGCAGAGGCTAAGGGACAGACTAAGAGTCTGCATGTTCAAGTAAGAGGTCATGAGAACCTAAACTAGATGATGAGCATCGGGATGGGGATAAGCCAACGAATATGAGATATTTTGGATGGAGAAATCACAGTTCTTGGTAATTGATAGAAAGACCAGTTGGGAAGCGGAGACTTAAGAGTCTTTCATTTACAAATGACAAAACATCTACCCAAATTTGCCTAAGTGAAGAAGTGAATTTACCCATTCACTTTTTTTTTTCATTTATTTATTTTCAGCATAACAGTATTATTATTTTTTCACCACACCCAGTGCTCCATGCAATCTGTGCCCTTTATAATACCCACCACCTGGTACCCCGACCTCACACACCCCCGCCACTTCAAACCCCTCAGATTGTTTTTCAGAGTCCATAGTCTCTCATGATTCACCTCCCCCTCCAATTTACCCCAACCCCTTTCTCTCTAACTCCCCATGTCCTCCATGCTTTTTGTTATGCTCCACAAATAAGTGAAACCATATGATAATTGACTCTCTCTGCTTGACTTATTTCACTCAGTATAATCTCTTCCAGTCCCGTCCATGTTGCTACAAAAGTTGGGTATTCCTCCTTTCTGATGGAGGCATAATACTCCATAGTGTATATGGACCACATCTTCCTTATCCATTCATCTGTATCCAAATTGGTAATGAAGAAGTCAAACTCTCTCTCTTTGCAGATGACATGATTCTTTATATGGAAAACCCAAAAGACTCCACCCCCAAACTACTAGAACTCATACAACAATTCAGCAACGTGGCAGGATACCCATTCACTTAACTGAAAATAGGTGTTCACCCTCAGCAACAGTTGGATCCCAGGGCTCCCGTGACATCAATCAGGACTTTGGCCTCCCTACCCATCAGTTTTACTTCTGTGCTGATTTCACTTTATGGCAACCCCCAGAAGATACTAATTAATATTGCTTGATGATTAAATGTGGTGGAAGAGAGACAGAGCTTGTCTTCCCCATCAGCTCCAACAAACATTCTGGACCCGCCTCCCATTGCACATTCCTAAAACAATCCCTCTGCTCTAAGAGATCCCTGAAGATTGGCTTAGAACTATATCTGGTCTTTTATTTTCTGTTGGTATTTTTAATAATTTGTTCATGAAGATAGCCTAACTGTAGGCCACTATAAAACACTGCTCTGTGACCAAAGTCAGGTATCATTCTGATGAATTCTTGCTAACTTTAAAAAGATACTGATGCAGAACAGTGATGGCTCCTCATTCCATTTCCCCAACTGCAATAATTTTTGCAGGCAAGTTGCTTGATCTGGCACATAGCTGAGCTCATAAAATGCATAAAACCAAGACCATTTCTAGGGCAGTATTCAAACTGGGCGGTAGAAACGGTACATAAGTGCCAAAGGGATTTCAAGTCTGGAAAAGAGGGGAGAGTTGTCAGAGAGGGCTGGGCAGAGGACAAACCATTGACCTAAGTCTTGAACCAAGGATAAGCTTTATTTCAGAACCATCTAGGCAGAGCATTGAATGCCAGCCAGATGTTGTCAAGACCTTTGTATTTCATTTGAAGTGGAGTAACGGCTCTAAAAATAACCCGGGGCTCTCTGCCTGAACTGAGCAGTTTTCATTTTACCTAGTACAGGTGATGTCTAAACAGTGTTTTGCCATTGAAATTTTACAAAGTGTTTAAGGATACTACGAAAGCATACCCCTTTCAGAACCGCCTCCCCTCCCCCCATAGCTCTGTTAAAGAAAAGGCTCGTGCTGTGAAGTGAACGGATCAACCTGTAAAGTGAATCTCTCTCCCCCACGCTGAAGGATGTACATCCATTTTCACAGAACGTACTGCCTTCAGAGTCAGGTATGTACATCTGCACAGCATTATGAAAAAATGATGAATCCCATTATGAGATTTTAGATGTGGGGTCTGTTTTTATGATGTAGGAAACATCAATTTGAAAAGTGTTAAAGGCAGAAACACTGCCTGAATTAAGTTTTCAGCAAAAAACAAAAACAAACAGAGGTGCCTGGGTGGCTCAGTCATTGGGCATCTGACTTCAGTTTAGGTCATGATCACAGAGTCCTGGGATTGAGCCGGCATTGGGCTCCCTGCTCGGCGGGAAGCCAGCTTCTCCCTCTCCTACTTCTCCTGCTTGTGTTCCCTCTCTCGCTGTGTCTCTCTCTGTCAAATGAATAAATAAAATCTTTAAAAACAAGCAAACAGACAAAACACACATATATACACACAAAGACAAAAAAACCCACACTGTTCATTTTTAAACATATGGCAAAGCTGCTCTTCCAGCTTTCCAGAATGATCATCGTCCTGCTGATGCAAATTGTAACATGTAATTTGGAATGAGATCAAAAGTTTGAAAATGAGAAAAGACAATCCTGGTGGAACACTGGATTTTTGATTCTGCAAAGCAGACCCATGCCCCGGTCTGGCCAGGACCCATCACTCCTCTAACCCCCAACAGGCCCTACGGGGCTGTGGGCTTGCAGCAATATGGCAGCTTGATTTGCAAAGCCCAGGAGCCTCTTGGCCCTCATTTGACTGTTAAGGATCTTCCCAAAAGAAGCACAGGTATTAACAACAATGCTGAGAGAAGACCCCGTTTGGGAGAGAATCACTTTTTCCTAATTTTGTAGCTTTCAAACTGGGCCCTGAGAAGACTGGAGGCAGCTGGAAAGGGAAAGATGATTTCAGTGATCTGTATTCCCTTCTTTAATTAAGTGCCCCCACCCCAAGAAATAAAAAGAAGGGACCAGAGAAAGAGCTTGCATTTGGCCACCTGTACTCAGCATAATGCCTGACACATAGTACACACTCAGTAACAATCTGTTGAATAAATGAGCGAATGACTGTGTGATTGGGTGAACGGGGAGTGTAGGTTATGAAAAGTGCCCTCGGTGTGATTTTTCTGGGAGTGGCTTATAGCATGCTTTCCATAGGGTCACGGGATGGAGACTCTTATTTTGTCTCCTGATTGGCTGAGAGACAAGGAATTATGCAGAAAACTTACTCATCTTAATAATCTTGAATCTTACGAGGCCCAGTAACTCCTTTCCAGACTTATTTGGAAAAACCTCAAACTCTTTTCCCAGAGAAGACAAATTCTGGGAAAAGGAATTTGGGCGCCAAAGTCCATAATCAGAAGCAAAGGTCCAACCCTCTGTTGAATATACAACATTTCACTCATGTTAAAGTTGGAGAAATTGTTAATGATTTAACAGTAGAAAACCAGAAAAGCTGTTTGAGGTCCAAAGCCAAAATGACACCCCCAGTCCCCCAGTCGAAAAGGTAAGGCTCTGGAGGACGGGAAATACAAGAGGGAACCTCCCCGATCGATGCCCCTTAGAAAGCTTGGATTGACTTTAGACCTCTGTGAATCTGCACATGGGCCATGAAGAGCTAATGAGGACAATGCCTTCTCTTCACTTTCTCAGCACTCAATATTTTTATTTTTGTGGATGGTCAGTTTGCAACTTCTAGTTTTGTCATGAGGTTTGAACATCGAGAATCCAAGAATTTTGAAGAAAGGAAAAACAGGAGCAAAAAGGCAGAGGTATTTCAAGAATCAAAATGAGTTTGACCCATACTGAAAGACCTTAACTAGAGCATGGGAAAAACATTCCAAAGCAAGTCTTGGGCGTGTGTGTGTGTGTGTGTGTGTGTGTGTGTGTAGGAGCGAGAGGGAGAGAGATTGAGATTGGGAATGAATTTCTGAAGGCCTCTTTCTAGTCTGGTTCACATGGAACTGTAGGAGGTACACACATCCTTTTGGAAACAGGTGGCTTAATGATGAAGGTCCACAGAGCCCCTATGTCTTTGCCTTGAAAGTTTGTTTGCTTCAGCAGTTTAGTAACCTGAGCCTGCACCTGGTATCCGTGGACTTTTTTCTCATGCAGCATTCAGGGCCCCTCTTCTGGTATTAGGAACTTAGGAGCTCTGCTTATTCCTTGACAGCCAGTTGGTGACGCAGTTGGCTTTTTAAACCCCCCATCCCAAGACCAATGCCTCCTACTGAGTCCCTGAGAGTCCCTTCCTAGTCCTCTTGTCCTTATTGTCCCCAAAGAGGCAGACATGAGCTCATGCAGAGTTTTAAGTGTTTTACTGTTAATCACTCCGTAAGAGTTTCTCAGTGCTCAGGGGACCGTCATGAGAATCATGGGAACTCTTTGTTTGAAACTCCCAAAACTGTTCTAATAATATTCTGTTTCTTGATCTAGTTGTTGGGTGCATGGGTATATCCAGATGGTGAAAATTCAATAAGCTATACACTTACGGTATGCATACTTTTCTGGTTGCACCTTATATTCCTAAAGCTCTTCCAAAAAACACCCAAACCAAATGAATCAGAATCACAGGGGTTTGGGGCCTGGGAATATGCATTCTTACTAAACTCCTCAAATGATTCAAGTCTGAGGGCCTTGGTGCTGAAAGAAAATAAACAAAAGATAAATCACAAATATTCAAAGACCATTATACCAGTGCTCATGAATTGTGTTTCCTGGCCTTTTTCATCTACTCATTCACTAAGGTCTATTCCCTGAGTGATCGTTATAGGGTCCAGGGTGATGGACCGCCCCTCTTGCTGTTGAAGGGCCCTACTGGACCTAGATACCATCTGTGCCCTGAGGGAACTCCCTGCCTCCAGGAGGGAGTGGCCACCTGAGGTAGGCCACTTAGTCCTAAGGGAGGGAATGCCTAGGGTAATCTGCGAGCCTTGGGAGAATCACTAACCATAACCCTTGTAGGTGGTCACTTCAGATCATACAGACTTAAGGCTTCTGCTTTGAATCCTAGAATGGCATGGCCTTTCTCCCCTCCCACGGAGGGCTGCACTTCCTTTCTCCATCTTCCGGGATGGCCCCATCCCCCTGCACTGGGACTGGAGGACAGGCAGGGAGAAAAAGTGTGTCAAGAGGGGACTCACACTGTTATGGTTTAAAGCACAGGCTCTAGAGCCAGGGTCCCTCACACAACCCAGCTCAACTGCTTCGTCACTGTGCCAATGATCACTAGAGGACCTACATAGTGGTCTCATTTACTTCTAGGTGTGGTTACTAGGGAGAGTGAGTGGACTGTTACCCCCTGATCTGCTATCTGCTCATAAGGGCAGCTGGTATACAGCAGTGCTGTACAAGTGTTAGCTATTGTGACTGTTATTGTTGTTGTCGTTATTATTATTTACTCTATTCTCAGATGTCAAAGCTGACCTTGAGTGGATTAATTTACATTCCTGAGAACTTTCAGACAGGGTGACACCCATCTCTGTGGGATCAGGCCACCTACTGGAATGATCCCCTTGGGGCAATTCCTCCCAGCTTGTAAGCAAATGAGCCAAACAGAAAAATGCTTAATTCAAACAAAACAAAAGCTTGATGATTCAACAGGAGGAGGAAGGGAAAAATATCAGTCACAGCCTTGTAAGTGCCCTTCCCACAGGCTGTCTCCCCATGCTGGGGTGGAGGCAGCTTTCTTGCACCCCATCTGTGCAGCTGTTAACGTTACTCAGGGAAATATTCATAACAAGAGACTGGAATCATGCAGTGTTTGCTGCAAAACATTCAGTGGCCTCACATAAGGACAGCTTTCTCCTCTTCCTCCCCACTTGAAGGAAATTCACAGAAGTAACCCCTGTTATTGTTCATTTTTCATTAATGGCAAATGGAGGTACATCCAGGGTAGGCAAGCTACTGGCTCCAGCTCACAAAGGTAGTGAAGGAAAAAGCCAGACTTTACATCCTTGCCTCCTAACTCCAAGGAAGTGTGCACCATGAGAGCCAGATAAGCAACTCCTGGCAATGTACAAAGCCTGACGTGCGACGTGGGAAGGTTCAGGACGGGCAGAGCTAGGGACCCAGACACAACATGGCAAAATGATTCAGAGATGAGTTTTGGAATTGGACAGGTCTGGACTTGAATCCTGTTTCCGTCAGTATTAGGAACTGAAAGTTTGTGTCTCCTTCCCTGCCTCCCAAAATTCATATATTGAAGCTCTAACTTCTGGTGTGGCTATATTTGGAGATGGGGCCTCTAAGGAAATATCTGAGGCTAAATGAGGTCATAGAAGTGCCCTTGTTAGGGTCCGTGATCAAAGGAGTGAGACTGATACAAAGCGAAGGTCAAGCAAAGCTTTATTTCACGCCAAGCATCGAGAATCAAATCGACCGGTCGGGGCCACCTCTTATAGAGAGAGCGACCCCTCCCTGCCTCACAGACTAACTTCTATAGAGCAAAGGCCATGTGGTTGAGCCTGGCCACACACAGGTGGCCAATGAGATTGTAACACGCAGAGAAAGTTGCATAGTCATGCTAGGTCCCACACGGGTGGCCAATTGACTTATAATTCACCCCATAGTAGTTATTTGAACTAGCCTATCACCTTGGTCAGAATTGGCACCCAAAAGGTGGAGCCCACATTCTTTAGGGAGATAGTGATTGGATGTCTCCACCTGGCCTGACCCACCCTTGTATTTGGGTTCTGTTATCTAGGACTGGTTGGCCATATTTTACTAGTTTCCCGGACTTGTTTTTAAGTAAGTTCCCCTGGGCAGGGGCAGGGTCAGTTTAAGTTTTACTGCATAAACAACAAAATGGCTGTTCAACCGAGAGGGATCTGCTCTGGCTAAATAGGTCCTTACACCCTGATCTACTACGATTAGGGTCTTCAGAAGAAGAGACACTGGAGAGCTCTCTCGCTCTCCATCGGCATGCATGGAGGAAAAGTCACTTGAAGACAGAACCAGAATGTGGTTAGCTGTGAGCCAGGAAGAGAGGGCTCACCAGAAACCAAATCAGCTGGAACTTTTTGTTTGGACTTCCAGCTTCCAGGACTGTGAGAAAAGTAATTTCATCATTTAAGCTACACCATATATGGTGTTTGGTTATGGCAGATTGAGCTGGCAAAGACAGTCAGTATGAGTTCTGTGAATGAACAAGTAACCCTTCTTAACTGCCATTTCCTCATTGGTTGAATGAAGATAATAGTGATCATACCTCATGAAATTGTTACAGTGATTAAGTGAGGTAATGCATTCAAAGAACATAGCCAAGGGACCAGCATGTAAATGTTTAAAAACTTATTCACTCACCCTCTTTATTTAACAGATATTGATCAAATATCTGCTTTCTGCATAAGCATTGTTCTGGGTATAGGAAATCCAGGAATAGCTATGAAAAATAAGATGGAGCTCACAGTCTAGCTAGACAGACAGATGATAAATAAGGAAATAATATTTGTGGGTTATAACCGTTGTCTTTTTTTTTTAAGATTTTATTTATTTAACAGAGAGAGAGAGAGAGATCACAAGTAGGCAGAGAGGCAGGCAGAGGGGGAGAGGGAAGGATCCTGAGATCATGACCTGAGCTGAAGGCAGAGGCTTTAATCCACTGAGCCACCCAGGCGCCCAGGTGCCCTGATAACAGATGTCTTGAAGGAAATAATCAGGTAAATGAGATAATCCGTGGAAGCCATTTATAACAGGGGTGTCAGGGAAGGTCTCTCTGAGGAAAATATCTGAGTCAAGGACCCAAAGATTGAGAATGTGCCAGTCATCTGAGTAGCTGGTGAACAGCCATTCTTGAGTAGCTGGTGAACAGCCATTCCAGGCAAAGTGAACGGATGCTAAAACCAGGAGGTGGAAGAGGCTTGGCGCACTCCATGGGAGAGAGAGCAGCCACTCTGAATGGAATGCACGAGATGGCGGAGGGAGGCAGGAGCCAGAGTTTGCTGCGCCTTGTGAGGTATTTTCTATGAGCAATGGACAGCTATCAACGGACTCTTTGTGGGGGCGGGGGGATGATGTGGTCTGCTGTGGGGGTGTAAGAGCTGACTGGATGTTGTTTGGAGAATGAATTTGGGGGATGTGACCAGAAGCAGGGAACTGCTAGGTGACCTTCACACCAGTTTGGGAAAGAAAGATAGTGGCTGAGACAGAGTTGGGGAGGAGAGGTCAGGTGCTGATTAGGATGGCAGAAGAACAAGAAGAATTAGTGCTAGATTTGAAGGGACTGGGAGGAAGGGAGGTCGAGATGACACCCTGGATTTCACGTGGCACTGTCAAATGACCACGGAAGAGAGACAGGGTGGGGGAAGTCAGGAAAGAACAGGCTGGAGAGCCTCAGGGACCTGCAGAGATTTGCAGATCACACTTGGAGAACTGCTAATCTATGGAGTAACAGGAGTGTAGTCCTCAAGGGGTTAGAAGAGATGAGGTAGAGAGCACAAATAACGGGATGGAGCATGGGGACAGAAGGGACAGTTCTTCCCTTTTAATAAGTAAGAGGCAAGAAGATTGGTACACAGTTTCTTGAAAGTGATTTCAGGCCATTCCTCCCTGCTAGCATGTATTTTCTCAGCGGAGTGCAAGTCAAGATCTTCAGTGAAGAAAAATGGTAAGAATGGATTGGGGAAATTTAAGAAGAAGGAAAAATGTGTGAGCTGGTTGGCTTGGTAAGCAGGAAATGAATTTGCTGGAGTAGCATAGTAAATTTTTCAGGCAGTGCTCATTTGACATTCATGAGGGCATGAAATTAAAGAGACACCTGTTGACTGAATTTTATGCTTCTTTTTCTTTGGAATTTCAGCTGCTTGGGTATAGGCACAGAAAAGGTACATAATTTGGGTCAATGACTGCCTAAGTTTTTCTAAATGAATACAATAGAAAGAGAGAAAGAGAGGGAGAGAAATAGTTGGCTGAGCAAGCAAAGGCGTTGAGGGTGACTGCAAGGGAGGGATTGTTTAAATTGGGTGAGAAGAATCTGAGGATGATGGTCAAGGACAGTAGGAAAGGGACGGGGTGGCTAGCCTGGAAGTTTTGATAAGGCGGTTGTCGGGAAGTGGGATGTTTGAAATCAGGGCAGAGCTGCTGTCCATAGCAAAGTCATGGGTGGGGCTATGGGAGGGGATGTTTGTGGTTGGGGAAGGTGAGAAAGGCAAGGAGCACAGAGGTCATGGATTCGAGTAGTCTATTCATTTGTATGTTGAAGGCATCCGGAAGATGACCAACTTGAGGCCTGAAAGCAAAGCCTTCAGTGAAAGAAGGAGCATCGGTGCCCGGTGAATGGAGGGGCAGACATTTGACAACTACAAGATGTGTGTGTCTGTAACCTGAAGGCCCGAGCTTCAAAGGAGCTGCAGTTTTAGAGAGAGGAACCTGGGAGAAATGGTTTACTAGGTGCAGGAGATACGAAGAGGATACTCACCTCACTTCCTAGCCCCGAGATACACCTGGTGTGAAAGGGAACAGGACCTTAAGAGGCTGTGAGAGAAGCGTGGTCTCAGGGGAAAGCTGGGTTTCCAGAAGGCCCGGAGAAGTTTCCACTGGTTGGAGCAATGGAGACATGGGGGAGTTTGTGGATCATGGATCTAGCTCTGGAGGGCTGTAGAAAAGGGCTTGAGAGGACCATGAGGGATGAAGGATTGGTTTGGATGATGAAAAATACACAGCATTAGCCTTGAAGTTCTGTGAGCTCTTGAGATGATGCATTGACTCTCCTCCCGGTGAACCCTGATGGGACAGCAAGAGAGGGAGGGCCATGAAGTGTCTTTCTTTCAGGTCAGCCTGGTATTATTATGTATAATTATCACCACCCAGCTCATCTCTCTGCCTCAGGGCATAACTGTATATAGATTGTCCTACTTTCAGGTCTCCCAAAGTAAGTGATTTTATAATTTCTCTTGATAATGCATTCCCTAGTTTAACAATCAGTACCAAGAACACTGTCTGACACATAGTAGGTGCCTAATAAGAACTGTTTGAGTTTGAGTTAACTGAATGCATTTATGGTGTCAAGATTTTCCTTTCATCTCCTTTTATTTCCTCATGCTGTGATTCTAGTCCATTGTACTACTACGACAACATGGATCCCATAATTATTTTCCCATTTCATAATTTCCAATATCCCAGATAAGCTGTTCTATGTAATCTTTTACTCAAATCCTATTTCTGCTGTTATTTAGTTGTGTCATATCTGCATCTCAGGTCTCCTCAGCCAGATTTAAATACCGTCCGTGGTAGATAGTGGTTTGCTGATTCTCTTCTCCACAGTGGCTACTGTAGTGAAGGCAGAGCGCTAATATTTACTAGTCGCTTTTTGAAAAAAAAAAAATCAATATACTCTCGAATTCTTTTTTTTTCTTTTTTAAGATTTTATTTATTTGATTTATAAAAATAAAAATAATGGTAAAATACTCAAGCCAGATCACCAATAAGTGCCTACTGGTCGATTCAAGAGACTGTATTGTGATGGAAGAGTTAGGCACACCCTCTACAAATAAAATACTATTAAATGTTTTGCTTCTCAGGTAATTACAACAGGACCAGATCGGTGAAGTTAGCATAGAGAAATGCCCCTCCCCTTTATAAAAAGGGGAAACATGAGAAAAACCTAGTAAAACCTAAGTTGAAGCTTCCTGAAATAGAGACAGGGACTGACAAAAAACAGAAAGGCCATAGCATGAAGCTGAGGGCTTTGAGAAAATGTTTTAATATACAATTACAGAAACAGAAAATGCTGCATTCAGTAAATGCCAGAGATGAAAGAAGGACAGAAAAAATAAAAAATACCATTGCATGGATTATTATTTGCTTCTGTTCACAAGGCACCCAGACCCAGAGCTCAGGAGTATAGAGAAGTAGGAGGTAATGAAAACGTTATTGTAACTTTTGATGAAAAGCAGGCTGGGGAGCACTTTGCAAATGGGAACTTGGCAGAATTCTCAGAGCTACAGGAATGTTCCTCAGGGGTAAAGAAGGGGGCATTTGCATTAACGTGTTAAAGAAAAACTAAGGTAGGTCCAGAGGTCAGAATCAAAAAGGTGATTTACATTCAAGGACGAATGTAGATCTTCTTTCATTGAGCAGGAAAATTAATGAAACAAGATATTAAAAAAGTAAGCCTTAAGACTTTAAAAAAATAATAAAATTCAATAAAGGTTTTTTTTTTTCTTTTTTGAGAGAACGTGAAATCAACCCAAATTCCTTTTCAAATACTTGGTCCCTGAACAGGCAAAGGAAGATATTATTATGCATTCAACATATTCATTTTTCGGTATTGGGTTAGAATCCATAAGCTACCTATAAATATTTTAATTTCAAAGTAATGTCTTTTAGGTTTTCAAAGTGGTAGGATTAAATGTGATATTTGATTTCTTTTTTCACAGTTGATGATGTGCCATTTTGAAATAAAATGTTTTTATAAAAATTTATGTATAAGAAGTCACATTGATTAAAAATTGACCAAAAATGAACCAAACTGACCCTAAACTAAGGGGAATTGGAGCTGGTTTGCCCGTGTTGGGGGAGAGGAAGGTGGGGTCCAGCAGCCTCAGAAGCTGGCGTCAGAACTGCTCCCTTCCCTATCTGGGTGTGTAGTCTGGAAGAAGTCAGGGTGACACAAATGTGATTTTCAGCTGACCCAGCATTGGGAGGTGTGGCTCATATATTCAAGACAGCAAAACCACTGAAATCTGACTCAGAGACCCTAGAAATACTGCCTTGCAGTAATTTTAGAAAAGAGCAAGAGAGAGAATAAGGCCGACAATGCACAACATTTAATTCGTCAGCACTGACTGGAACTTGCTGTGGAATGGCAGAAAGGACAGAGGGGTTTTTGCAGTTAGAAATCCTGAGCTCAAGCCCCCACGGGGTCTCTCAGGGACGAAGTACACTTGGGCAGATCCTTTAAACTCCCCAGGCTTCAATTTTCTCAACTTTTTCTTTTTTTTAAAGACTTATTTATTTACTTTAGAGAGAGAGAGAGAGAGAGGCAGGGGAGGGGCAGAAGAAGAGGGAGAGAGGGACGCCTGGGTGGCTCAGTTGGTTAAGCAGCTGCCTTCGGCTCAGGTCATGATCCCAGGGTCCTGGGATCGAGCCCCACATCGGGCTCCTTGCTCGGCAGGGAGCCTGCTTCTCCCTCTGCCTCTGCCTGCCTGTCTGTCTGCCTGTGCTCACTCGCTCTCTCTCCCTCTGTCTCTGACAAATAAATAAATAAAATCTTTAAAGAAGAAGAGGGAGAGAGAATCCTAAACAGACTCCTCACCCAGTGTGGAGCCCAACATGGAGTTGAATCCCACAACCCTGAGATCATGACCTGAGCCGAAACCAAGAGTTGGATGCTTAACAGAGAGAACCACCCAGGCACCCCTTCATTCTTCTCATCTTTAATTAGAAAAGAAAATAGCATTCTTAAGCACTTCAGGGATGTTCATAGGGATTGTTCCAAGAGGCTGCAGTGATGACAGCGAGGGTAAGATTGATTGAAAATACAACAAAACGATAGAAAGAATGTCAAATTTAGAATCAAGCAGACCTGAATTCACTGAGAGTCAAATCATACATAGCTTTTCTTCTTAGTGACTGTTGGACTTTGGGCAAGTTTGTCTCACTCCATTTTTTTTTTTTAAGGGACTATCCCATATATTGGAAGGAGTAAAGCATTTATTTTGCTCTAGAAGTTATTTTGCTCTCTAGAAGGGTCATTGATTCTCATGGAAGGATCTTGAAAGACACCAAAGAGGTGAATTTGAAGGTGGCTGCTTGAGGGAAGGAAATTTCTAGAGACTAGAAGAAGAATAGTGTAGGTGAGTCAGAGAATCTTTTCAGGCTGGTGTCTTTGGCAAGTAATGGTCAATATTATTGAGCATTGTATCAGTTCTCTATTGCTGCTGTCAAAAATTACCACACATTTAGCAGCTAAAACAATGTAAATTTATCTTTCACAGTTTCTGTGGGACAGAGGAGCAACATCTGTCTAACCTAGCTAAAAATCAAACCTATGCTCCCTCCTGAAGGCTCGTGGGCAAGAATTCACTTCCAAGCTCATTCAGGGTATGGGAATCAGTTCTTTGTGGTTAGGACTGAGGTCCCTGTTTCCTTGCTCTCTATCAGCTGAGGGCCACCTTCAGCTCCTAGAGACCTTTCTGTGGTCCTCCTCTGTAGCCTATTCCATTCTTCAACCCAGAGGGGTGGCTCCCAGTCTTGTTTCGAATTTCTCTGATGTCTTCTGCTGCTGTGTCTCTGTTTTCTGACATGCCCCTTGAATAAACCCAGCTATCAAATCACACTCTGTGCTGCAGCCCATGGCTCCCTTTCCATGGGTGAGGACAGGGTAGAGGCTGGGAGGGGGACTTTGTGACCCTTCTGTCCTGCTCACCTCCACCCTGGGTGGGTGTGCTGACTGTAGAGCCTGGCTTCTGCCAGGAGCAAACATGATGTGCTTGAGGAGATGCCTTTGGGCAGGTGTCTGAGAGCCAAGGTGTGGACCCAGAATCCACCGCAGCAGTGGCACGGGAGGGAGAGCAGTGGGAGTGCCTTCCTGACCTCAGGGGGTGCTGACAGGTACACAGTGCCCTGGGGCAGGCAGGCCCTGGAAGCCAGGGCCAAGCAGGGAGGCATGAAGCACCTTGCACCAAGGGCAAGCTGTCAGCAGCTGGGGAGGGGGCACTGTGGGCCGGGGAGGCTCTGGACAGGCCAGCCTTGGCATCAGTTGCTATAACTGGTGCCACACCCACATTTCTAGTACACCCCTGTCCCCCATGGTCCAGTTTCTTGTTTCCAGTTTTAGGGGTCTTTCAGGCTTAAGCAAAGCTCCCCTTCTTTAAGGAAAGAGAAACACTTCCTGGGATTCTCAGGGTAACCTGTGTCAGGGCCCTGTCGTGGTAGGTCCCCATGTTTCTCTGAACTTCCAGAGACACAGGTACAGCTTACAGAGTCACTGTTAGGCTGCCAGCTACAGAGTGGATTTTATCTGAGGGACTCATTAGGGACACCCATGAGCACTCTGGCCTCTGGGCCACATCTCGTAGGTCATTGCTTTTCTGGTCTTCTCATGGTTTGTCTTTTAGGGTGAAAAGCCTTTTCCTCTCCTGCTCCGTGCCCGTATACCTGCCTACAGATGAAGCTTGCCAGAAGCAAAGCAGCTCAACGAGGACTCTGGTAGGTGACTGACCAGCTCATCCTCTCACGGGAGCCCGGACACGATGCCCCTGTGTAAGTAGATCCCCCAGCTAACAGGTTGGTCCCGCATCCCAACCATGAACCAGCAAGTGCCTATGGAAGATCACCCAGACCTTAGATCAGGGTACTAGGGTGGCTGATGGGTGGGACCTGCCAGAGGCCCCATCTCAGATCTGGGCCCTGCTGGGCAATTGCTCATCATGCAGCCATAGTCACTGTGCTGGAAGAGGGGATAGAACCCCCGTGCTCTTCTGGAACTTCTGGGGGCCCACTGTTACACAGGGATGGGCAGAGACCGCAGGCTGTGTTTTGCCAACACAGTCTGCTGGGATAATGAGGTGAAGCTTGGTTATCAGAGGAGGGGAGGGAAGGATGGATGGACTGGCCTGCAGGTGCGAGGGACCCCACCTGGAGTCCGCCCCGGCCTCCCTTGCTCCAGAGTTAACTGCATCCACACCGCCATAGTCCTGTCCCTCCGGGCGGGGCCTGTGCGCAAC
Organism: Neogale vison; assembly: GCF_020171115.1. Lineage (NCBI taxonomy): Eukaryota > Metazoa > Chordata > Mammalia > Carnivora > Mustelidae > Neogale > Neogale vison. The sequence goes on from NC_058097.1 coordinate 137,469,062, forward strand.
TGAGGCAGGTGCCTCTGCCACACCCCATGCAGACTCGGTCCCCTGAGATCTCCAGGTACTGGGGCATGCCTAGGCCATGAACAGAGAGCCTGGGACCCGTTTTTGGGACCTGGGGGCTCATGTCTGAGGTGTGCCGGCTCAGGTGTGGTGGGAAGAACTAAAGGTTCCAGCAAGACTGTGGTACACCCTGCCCAGGGGGCACATGCTCAGGCAAGCTGGCGAGCCAAGTCAGCCCAAGGAAGCAGCCATGGCCCCCGGCAGCGCCACCTACAGCACGTGGCCAGCATCCTGCTCTAGCTCCTCACACTTCTGCTGCAGCTGCTGATTCCCGGCTGTGCAGGCCTGCTCTGGTGGTGAGCGGCTTCAGCTGGACCTGTGTCCTCCGCCCTCCTAGGGAAGCCTGGGGAGTCTTCTGGGCCCAGCATGGTGAAAATAGGGTCCTTGGTGGATGCTTCCTACACATTCTCCGTGATCTGCTCCACCATGGGGGCCCCTGAGCCTGGTGTCAGCGCCTCTCTCTTCTTGAACTTGGAACCCCCCAAATGTTCACCCTGAGCTGCCAGCACCGCCCAGCACCCACTTCCACGTACTGCTGCATCTCTTATGCCTCTAGCCAGAGGAAGCACTCTGCTTTTAAGGGCCCATGTAATTAGATTCGGCCCACTCACATCTCCCCATTTGAAGGTCCTTAATCTAAATTATATCTGTGCTATTTCCTTCTCAGGTTCTAGAGATACAGGTGTGGACGTTTAGGGGGACCATTCTCCCTACCACAGCACTTTATAGGGGCCAGGCACTTCGCTAAATGTGTTCTGTATGTTACCTCACTTAACGGCCTCAGTTAACTCCAGTAACTCACTAATTTAACCCTTTTGGTTACCCTATGACAGAGGAAACTGAGATTCAGAGATGTTAATCAGCTTGCCCAGAGTCACACAGTAAGTGTAAAAGCCAGAATTTGAGGGTAGGTTATCGGAATCTAGACCTCATGTCTCTGTAGAGGATAAACATCAAGAAAGAAAAGTCACCAAGTTGGAGGGCCTTGACTGCCGGAGTGAGACGCATGGACCCTTTTTGTGTGTGTGCAGCAATGCTCCATGTCACTATGCGGGGAGAAAGCACCTAAAACACAGACACTCTGTGGAAGACTGAATGGTATTTGGAAAGCATGGGTCAGACACATTCCTGGGGGATGGAAGGCAGATCACAATTTTCAAGAAACACTGTATTGGTCTCAAGAAATTATATTCTTGGAAAGATTCCAGCATGGTCTGTCAAGGCACAGATATGACCATGGAATAGATAAAAATGCAAAGTTATTAGCCTACCTTCTGGGAGGTCTCCGTAGGTTGTGATAGTGCCTGAATGAAGGTCACTCTTTGGTGTGTTTGACTGATATCTTCATGAGTGATCTTGGAATATGGGATCTACATCCTTTTAAATGAAATTCGTGAAGATAACAAATGTCTCAAGTTATAGTCATCAAAGAGGACAGAAGAAATGTTGACAGGAAACATTCCCCATTCAGCTTGGTGGGAGGGGGGAAGCAAGGAATTCAAAACACAGATAGTCACTAAGATAAGGAGTCTGAACAGAGCCACCATGATTTAAGAGTCCTGCAATAAACAGAAAAGACAGAGGAAATCATGAAAGTGAAATGTGATAGCTAGCCTGAGAACTGGTTCCCGGATGCGCAAATTTCCAGATGTCACAAACTTCTGTGCTTTGGGCCACAGCTGGAGGGAGGCCCATGGTCATGCTCTGGGCTGGCTTCCAGGGTACCAGGGAGCAGGAGTAGTTTGGGGGGAAGCTGAGGCAGAGCAGCACAGAGAGGGTTGGAGAAAAGGGTCAAGTATGAAATGCACGTTATGGAGAGCAGTTGCACCTCCTCTCAACTTGCCCACCTGCCCTCTCCACTCAGTTAAGTCTTTGGGACTGGCCCACAGGGCCTGTGCTTTTCCCTCAAGAATCAGGAACCTCCTGCATCTTCAAGACGTCATTATATATGTCAGGCTGGTTGGTATTTACCGGCTTACTTGACTCTCTCCTTCTCCAAACTAGGGCTCCATAAAGCTATTTGAGGAAAACACAATTTAGGAGGCTGTCTACAGAAGTGGCCTTAAATCTTTTTTTAGTTCTAAGATCCCTTTAAAATTTTGATAAAAGCTATAGGTATTATTCTCCTAGAAAAATAAATGCACAATGGGACGCCTGGGTGGCTCAGTTGGTTAAGCAGCTGCCTTCGGCTCAGGTCATGATCCCAGCGTCCTGGGATCGAGTCCCACATGGGGCTTCTTGCTTGGCAGGGAGCCCGCTTCTCCCTCTGCCTTTGCCTGCCATTCTGTTTGCCTGTGCTCGCGCTCTCTCTCCCTCTCTCTCTCTGATAAATAAATAAAATCTTAAAAAAAAAAAAAGAAAAAAGAAAAAGAAATGCACAATCACAAAAATATTTGCATGCAAGTCTAGAGGATTCATGAAACCCCTTCAGCCTGGAGGGAATCCCCTGGTCTAGTGCTCCAGGTTAATAACCCCATTGTTACAGCAATAGCAAATGCTCAACTCTCTTGCTACAATCTTCACCACTCCTTACCTCAGTGCTCCCCACCACATGCCTCCGTGCATTGGTAAACATTTTCCTGCTGAGCCTGGTTATGGTTTCAAAAATCTACCTCAACACAGTATTCCCAAGTAGTCCTACCAATACTTCAACACTGGCACCAACTTCAATCCTGGGTGTAGCAAGAGAAGCTAGGAGAAAGAATCAAGTCAAAGGAAATTGTCCAGGTGGAAGGAAAGGGAAAGGCTGACTAGGATGAGGATGAGAAAAGGATTACTGGAGTAGTCAGCTGGATGCTTGGGAACCTAGGAGAGAGCACTTTAAGCAGAGTTGTGGGTTGCAGCCAGATTGCAGTAGGCTAAATTGGTGGGTCTCCTTGAATGTATTCTAAATAATCAATTGTATATATGGGGCAAACATACAAGGATGTTCACTATGGTATTATTAAACTAGCACCAGTACAAATTGAAAATAGTCTAAAAGCCAAATATTAGAGAATTTTGTTCATTTGATTTTAATGTATCCTTACTATGGAATAAGATGATATTAGTGAGAACTCCTTAAGTAACAGAAACTTGAATCAAACTAGTTCAAGCAAAGAAGGAAAAAAGGAACTTGTTAGCTAATGCAATTGAAGAGTGCAGAAATTGTCTGGATTTAAGCACATGCTGATCTTGAAATCTCTCTCCCCTTCCCTCCCTGCTTCCACCCTCTCTGCCTCCCTCTCCCCTGTCCTCTGAGAAAGATTCATTTTAGAGCTCTCTCTACATGGTGGAGAGGATGGCCCCCATGGCTCCAGCATTTCTAGATTTCACGGTCTCCACAACAGAGAAAACTTCTTTGTCTCACCTTCTAAGCCAGGACCCTCGTCCTGTTTGGGTCACTTGCCCATCATTCAACCAACTGCTGTGTCCAAAGAGGTGGAATACTGTAACTGGTCAAAGAAGTTTGACAAACCATCAGAGTCATATTGTGTGAGGAAAAGGCATCTTCCAAAGGAAGAATGATGACGCCCCCTAAAAACTGTCAATCATAATGGCAGACTTATTTTTTTTAAAGATTTTATTTATTTATTTGACAAACAGAGATCACAAGCAGGCAGAGAGGCAGGCAGAGAGAGAGGAGGAAGCAGGCTCCCTGCTGAGCAGAGAGCCTAATGTGGGGGCTTGATCCCAGGACCCTGGGATCATGACCTGAGCTGAAGGCAGAGGCTTTAACCCACTGAGCCAACCAGGCACCCCTTATTTTTTTTAAATAAATGTAGATCTATGTTTATGAGCATGGAGGCTTTGGGGGATGGGGAGAGATTGAGTCCCAGTCACAACTCTGCCTGGAATTCTTGTGCCTGAACTGCCACCTGACACTTTTATCTCTTCTACTTCTCTAGACTAATGACTACGTGGGGTAGGCAGGATAATGCCCCCCTTCTCCAAAGATGTTCAGGCATGGGAAGCCTGTGACTACGTTGCCTTACTTGGCAAATGGGACTTTGCAGATGGGATTAAGAATCTGGAGATAGGAGATGACCCCTGGAAAGATGTTCCATTTACACTGTGAAGTGAGAAAAGCAAGTTACTGAACACAGTGTAGATATGATTTTATCTTTTATCTTTAAATCTTTTTAACTTCTTGATCAAATTCTTCTCAGTGTAGGGATAGAGGCTACATACCTCAATATCATCAAAGCCATCTGTGAAAATACCACAGCAATATCATTCTCAATGGGGAAAAACTGAGAGCTTTTCCCCTAAGGTCAGGAACACGGCAGGGATGTCCACTCTCACCACTGCTCTTCAACACAGTACTAGAAGCTCTAGCCTCAGTAATCAGACAACAAAAAGAAATAAAAGGCATCCGAATTGGCAAAGAAGTCAAACTCTCACTCTCTGCAGATGATATGATACTTTATGCGGAAACCCCAAAAGACTCCACTCCAAAACTGCTAGAACTTGTACGGGAATCCAGTAAAGTGTCAGGATATAAAATCAATGCACAGAAATCAGATGCATTTCTATACACCAACAGCAAGACAGAAGAAAGAGAAATTAAGGAGTCAATCCCATTTACAATTGTACCCAAAACCACAAGATACACAGGAATAAACCTAACGAAAGAGATAAAGAACCTGTACTCAGAAAACTATAAAGTACTCATGAAAGAAATTGAGGAAGACACAAAGGAATGGAAAAATGTTCCAATGCTCATGGATCGGAAGAACAAATATTGTGAAAATGTCTATGCCACCTATAGCAATCTACACATTTAATGCAATCCCGATCAAAATCCCATTCAATTTTTTTCAAAGAAATGGAACAAGAAAATTTGTATGAAACCAGAAAAGACCCCAAATAGCCAGAGGAATGTTGAAAAAGAAAGCCAAAGTTGGTGGCATCACACTTCCAGACTTCAAGCTCTATTACAAAGCTGTCATCATCAAGACAGTATGGTACTGGCACAAAAACAGACACATAGATCAATGGAACAGAATAGAGAGCCCAAAAATGGACCCTCACCTTTATGGTCAACTAATCTTCAACAAAATAGGAAAGAATGTCCAATGGAAAAATGACAGTCTCTTCAACAAATGGTGCTGGGAAAATTGGACAGCCACATGCAGAAGAATAAAACCGGGCCATTTCCTTATACCACACACAAAAATAGACTCAAAATGGATGAAATACCCCAGTGTGAGACAGGAATCCATTGAAATCCTTGAGGAGACCACAGGCAGCAACCTCTTTGACCTCAGCTGCAGCAACTTCTTCCTAGAAACATTGCCAAAGGCAAGAGAAGCAAGGACAAAAATAAACTACTGGGACTTCATCAAGATCTAAAGCTTTTACACAGCAAAGGAAACAGTTAACAAAACCAAAAGACAACTGACATAATGGGAGAAGATAATTGCAATGACATATCAGATAAAGGGCTAGTATCCAAAATCTATAAAGAACTTATCAAACTCAACACCCAAAGAACAAATAATCCAATCAAGAAATGGGCAGAGGAAATGAACAGACATTTCTGCAAAGAAGACATCCATATGGCCAACAGACACATGAAAAAGTGCTCCACATCACTCGGCATCAGGGAAATACAAATCAAAACCACAATGAGATACCACCTCACACCAGTCAGGATGGCTAAACTTAACAAGTCAGGAAACAACACATGTTGGTGGAGATGTGGAGAAAGGGGAACCCTCCTACAATGTTGGTGGGAATGCAAGCTGGTGCAACCACTCTGGAAAACAGCATGGAGGTTCCTCAAAAAGTTGAAAATAGAGCTGCTCTATGACCCAGCAATTGCACTAGTGGATATTCACCACAACGATACAAATGTAGTGATCTGAAGGGGCACATGCACCCAAATGTTTATAGAAGCAATGTCCACAATAGCCAAACTATAGAAAGAACCTAGATGTCCATCAACAGATGAATGGATAAAGAAGAGGTGTTATGTATACACAATGGAATACTATGCAGCCATCAAAAGAAGTGAAATCTTGCCATTTGCGACGATGTGGATGGAACTAGAGGGTATTATGGTGAGTGAAATAAGTCAATCAGAGAAAGACAATTATCATATGATCTATCTGATATGAGGAATTTGAGAGGTAGGGGAGCTTGAGAGGTAGGGAAGGAAAAATGAAACAAGATGGGATTGGGAGGGATACAAACCATAAGAGAATCTTAATCTTATAAAACAGACTAAAGGTTGCTGGGGGGAGAGGCGTATGGGGAGGGTATGAGCTATGGTGAGTGCTGTGAGTGTGTAAGCCTGATGATTCACAGGCCTGTACCCCTGGGGCAAATAATACATTATATGTTAATAAAAGTAATAAATTTTTAAAAAAGAAAAAAAAACCCTGTTTAACAATTTATGTCACATATATGCATAGAAAAAAGTTTAGGAAATGCACTCCAAGGCAATACCAGAGTTATTTCTGAGCGTTGTGATAGATTTTTTCCCCTTTTGCTTGTATGCAGTGTCTAGCTCTTCTACCATGAACACAGATGACTTAAATAGTTCATAACTATGAGCCCAAGAGGTGAACAAGAGGAAGCAGGCATTAAAGAGAAAGGTGAAATAGTAAATAGTTCATAACTATGAGCCCAAGAGGTGAACAAGAGGAAGCAGGCATTAAAGAGAAAGGTGAAATAGTATTGTGAGTGGGAAGCATGTTGAAAAAAAATGTTGTTTGCTTATTCATTGATGTATTTATTTGCACGGGAACACCTGTCTATCTGCTGAGGCTACAGGCCTGGGGATGCTGAAGAAGGAGAAGATGCACAAACAAGGAAATGAAACAGGAAGTAGCATTTCTAGGAGTAGGGGTAAGGGAAGGACCTCATAAGTACTGAGAATGGGCCCCTCGATGGGGCAGGAAGGAATGAGGAAAGGCTGGGAAGAAACAAAGCAGCTTCTAATGGGAAGGGAAGGTAGTCAACAACCTGTCTTCCAAGCAAAGAAGCATGTGGGCATGGGGGCCAGAGTGGGTTGGGGACTTCAGAAAAGTGGAAACAGTTGGAAATTGTGCTGTGGGGAATGGGATGGGGATCCACTAGGATGATGGGACTTTCTGAAAAGCACTGAGGGCCCAGCTGAGATTAGATAACAGGGATTTGTCCTTGTGCTAATCATAGCAGAGGCATGACTTTTTCTGGGGACACTGAGCAGCTTGGGGACAGAAGCAAAGCCAGCAGGGAGAAACCAGCACACCTAACTACATGCACCAAAACTTTGGATTCTGAGTGAGGAGCTCCTCACTGGACCTTAGTGACTCCCACTGTGTTTCCGGATTCAGTTCTTTGACTAGGAGCCCACGGCATTGCTCTTCCCTGGGCCGTATGTGATGGTTGCTGGGTATCATGCAGGCCTTGCTGAGATGAATCCAGGAGCTCGCCAGTGAGGGTGTTTGAGAAGCCAAAAACAAAAAGCAAAAGCCAAAATAACGCAGGAAGACAAAGGATGTAAGCAAGTGGTGCCATTGCACTACTGGGAGAACCCAGAAAAAAGGAGGAGGGGCCAGGGTAGCTTTCAAAGCAGAGAGAAAGCCCAGGCTGATCTACAAAGGATGAGTAAGAGTTACCAGGCTGAGTAAGCGGGGAGGGCATCCCTGGAAGGGGAATCGCATGAGGAAAGGAGGCATGCAGTTGCGTGCTGTGTACAGATAGCCCCACACAATGGAGTGTCATTACAGAGTGACCTAAAGTGGGGCATGGTGGGAGACAGGGCTGGAGGGGGCGATCAGGGACTCATCCCAAAAGGCAGAGGAAAAGGGTCCTATGAAGGAGCTTGAGAGAGCAAGATCAGAGGAACAATAAGAGTAAAAGAAGAGCATGGTCTCTGAAGTCAGATTAGTCAAGAGGTAATTAGGAAGAAATGATTGACATCCCAAGTGTCCTAAAGATGCCTAAGGAGAACATTTCAAAAATCTTATCAACAGACTTGGCAATTAGAGCAGCTCATGTGACCTTTGCCAAATGAATGTTGATGGAGCAGTGAGCACTGAAGTCCACAAGGAATGGCGGGTAGCGGTGAAAATAAAAAGAACAAGTGGAAATCACCACCAGAGAACTCAGCAGAATAGACAAGGGAAATAGGAGTGAGAAGGAATCGGAATTTTAGAAGAGGATTTGTGCATTTAAGGATGGGAGAGAGTCTAACAGAGGCTATCAGGAAAGTGCAGGGGAGGTGGAATTTTAAGAAAGAAAAGATAATGAATAGCACGGAGCCCTTGGGATGGGAAGGGGTGAGTTTCAACAGGAGGAGGGATGCCTCTTTCTCTGGGTTTAAAGAACGGGTATGAGCACACATACAGGTGTAGCTACATTGATGAAGAGGGAGCAGAGCTATCCTTGCCTGACTGCCTTTGTTTCCCTTATGCAGCAGGCAGCATGATGGTCCCCTAAAAGTGAGGTGAAGAAAACCGAAGAGTTAGTAGGAGAAGGACCCTGAGAGGGCCATGGGAGCGCACGAGACCTGTGCAGGCTGCAGGAAGTGTGCAAGGTCAAGTGTGGAAAGTGCACAGCTCAGAACCAGGCAAATAAAGGCCCTCAGTAAATGGGAGAAATTGTACCCAAGCAAGGAGAATCTTGAGGATCTTGAGGGCCTAACAAACCTCAGAGGGGCAAAGTCCCAGGTGGGGGCAGTGATGGGTCCAAAGGCCAATGACATATGGGAACTTGGGAACTTGAAGGCAGATGTCTAAAGAAAAGACTTTTTTTTTTTTTTTAAGGTAGTTTGAACACTGCTCTCTAGCATCTGGGTGTTCAGATTTGGAAAGAAGAGCCAATTCTGAAAAACAAAAACTGTACATTTTGGAGCCATGTTACAATTCCAGAGGCAGAAACAACTCCAAACTCAGTCTCTTCCTGTTAGGGATGGACTAACCCCAGTGACTCCAAATCCAGAAAGATTAAATTGATAAAGGTGATGCCACACTGCAGTCTGAGGTGACGTGGTTCAACATGGTGAGGTGGGGTAACAAACCCCATCCTTGTTTCTGGGATTGGCTGAATGGCTAGATCTACCTCAGAGTGTTTCTTACCTTATTTAGTCTTCTAGTCAGTCAACAAAGTCGACAAAAGCAGAGGCTGCCTGAGACTTTGTCAGTGTGTCCCCAGTTCCGCAGGATGTTCTCCGGCAGGTGCAGGTAGCAGGTGCAAACACACCAGTCCTTTTACTCCCTTGTGGCATCATGGGGAACAGGCTCAGAGGAGCAGCTCAGCTGTTGCATTCACTGAGGTTGATCCCATCTACCCCGACTCAAAAGTGTCCCATCCCTCTGTAAGCCTCAGTTTTGTCATCTGTAAAATGTGTATGACATCAGCATTTATTTCCAAAGGTCCTTGTTAGCATTCCATGGGGTAATGCATATACAACACTTAGCACTTTTGCCTGGCAGATGGAAAGTGGTCAACAAAAGTTAGTCCTTATATTATGAATAGCCTGGCTTTTCTAGAACCCATTCTCAGTTTTTTAATGTCCTTCCACCGGCGAAGCTCTTTTCACTGATCCGTGAACCATAGTCAGATGAGGTTCCCAGAAGGTGGGGTGGTCATGTTGTTTTTATAATATCACAGTTTGCCAAGCTCTGTGGATGACAGAGATGCCATTCAGACAGAGTGCCCTCAAACAAAAGCAGCTGAGTGGGTCTCATTAGTAGCAATAGTGTCGTAAGGAGGGAGAAGCACAGCTCCTCCTTAGCTAGAGGTCTTCCGGCCTGCTCTCTTTGAATAATGAAGTCATAGGAGAAATATGAGAGAAATTAAAAACCTATTAGTCCCAAACTGAGACTTTACCTCATGAAGAATCAGAAAAATTAAACAGGAATTGAAAAGGGAATAACTTTCTTATATAGGTATGTGTTATTTAATGCTGTGTCTGTATGTCACATACTCCCAGTTGTGTCTCCCATGCTGGTCTAAGGCAGTACATTTTACTCCTTAGTCCGGAAGCTCTTCTAAGGTGGAGAGTGAGCTGTGTCAAGATGGGGAAGTAGCTAAGGGGGGGGGGTCGTCTGAGGCTGTACCCCTAAGTTAGAGCAGCTCTGCTTTTATTCAGTTCTGTGAATTACTTCATTTTTTATAAAAATTTTATTTATTTGAGAAAGAGAGCACAAGTGGGGAGGAGGGCCTGAAGGAGAGGGAGAAGCAGGCTTCCAGCTGAGCAGGAAGCCTGGGGCTTGATCCCAGGACTCTGGGATCATGCTCTGAGCTGAAGGCAGACGCTTAACTGACTGAGCCACACACACAACCAACTACTTCATTTTTTAAAGGGTTATTTGTTAGAAAAGAAAAATCTTGAAAGCTACCAGCCTATTGATTAATAATATCCATTTATCATACATCTGCTATGGGCTAGATACTTTATATACTTTAAACTTCTCTCTACAAGGTAGCTTACTAATGGAAGAGGCAGTTGATACTCTGAAAGATTAAGGAACCCATCCAAAGTTATTCAGCTAGTAAGTGTTAGAATTGGCATTGCAACCGAGTCTGTCTGCTCCCTTTCCACTTTTACATCTTGCTTTGGAATTCTTTCAATTCAACAAACATTTATTAAAATTCTACTACTTTCTAAGCACTTGTTAGATTCTGGGATTAGAAACTCACAATCTATTGGAATAGGAAAGCATGTGAATAAATATTTATACAAGTGTTTTGGAATGCTGTGCTCCAGTGAAACATGGAGTGAAGAGTGGTGAGTTCCAAGTGGTGGGGTGAGAGAGTGGTCATTTAGGCTTCTTACAAGTGGTGATGCTGCAGGGCGCAGTGACAAGGAGCAATGCTGGCAGAGAGGACAATGGAGGGTTGAGGAAGCCAGAGTTTAACAGGCTTTGTATGTCATCCACATAAGGACGTACAGCCCTGGGGTCTGAGAATTGCATCATTTAATTGATTTACACTTTCCCCCCTCTTGTTTGCACTCCTCTAATATTTAGTTATTTTAAAAAGTCCAGCCTTAGCTAAGGAATCGATGGAAGAGATTTGTTGTCATTTTAAGAGGAAAATGGAAAGATGTCTGAAGAAAGATAGAAAGGTATATGGAGGAGTATCCCTCTCCCATCAAGGATTGTGGACTTTAGACAATGGGGAGCCAGTGAAGGATTATAATGCTAATTTATCATACTGTAACTCTGAAGTCAAGTAGGGCCTCCTCAACCCACAAGATCCAGCTAAACCGGCCTCACAGTTCCAATTTCCCAGCCTGGGGAAGCCCTGTGTCTCCCCCAGTACTTGTTCTCCAAGGACTGATTCTCTCAGGGCTCATTCGTGTGTAGATTTTGTCTTCCTCCACTGCTATCTTTGTGTTGCACCAAGGATGACCCCAATCAGACATGAAAGTCAATGTCCAAAAGAATTCACTCACATAAAAGCACAAAGGAGTACTGTAGATTTGACTAAAGATTTCTTAGAGGCATCAGAAGATTTTACAGCAGTCCATGAAGCCCCCCTTTAAGACGTTCCAATTCTCTTCAAATTGGTCTTTCATGCTGTATCCAGCCCAAAACACCTTTCCTCATTTCCTGGATTATCTGTTGGAACTTCAAATTCTTCTATTACTGAAAAATTCATCCATTTCCCGGACCCAGGAACAGATCTGGACTAGGGCCCAAGGTTTAAGATCAACTTCAAGCCTCAAGCATGTATAAAAGCTTCTAACTCCATCTCCCATAACTTTCAGGCCAAGATACAACATTTTTCGTAAGAGGAATCCTGGTGCATGGTTTTCCCTCTCTGGTTATTAAAGATTAAGATAAGAGTAGACTTTTGATCCAAAAGAGCCAGGGATGCCTTTGTGGCTCAGTCAGTTAAGCACCTGCCTTTGGCTCACGTCATGATCCCAGGGTCCTAAGATTGAGTTGGGTTCCCTGCTCAGGGGAGCCTGCTTTTCCCTCTCCCTCTGCCTGCCACTCCCCCTGCTTGTTCTTTCTCTGACAAATAAATAAAATGTAAAAAAAAAAAAAAAAAAGAGCAAAGCCATACCAATGTTTGTAGTGGGCGACCTCCCTATAAGATTAAAATTCCCCTCACTAACCCTGGGGGGAAATGTGTTAGCACCAACTTCAGATGGGCAGGAGAGGGGACTCTTTTTCAGTCTTGTCAATGGAAAGAGTCAAGGTGATTCAAAGAAGATCCTAGGAGGTTGGGTATCAATCTATACTCACCCATGCAGAAATTGGATGGGAGCTTTAAAGTTTTTTTTTTTTTTTTAATATTTTATTTATTTATTTGAGAGAGAGAGAGAGAAAGGAGCAATGGGGAGGGGTAGAGGGAGGGAGGGAGAGAAAGAAGCAGATTCCCTGCTGAGCAGGAAGCCTGATGCAGGGCTTGATCCCAGGACCCAGAGATCATGACCTGAGCAGAAAGCAGAGGCTTAACTCACTTGAGCCACCCAGGCGCCCAAGGGTGGGAGCTTTAAGGTGAGGGTCTAGGTAAAAGCTTTGGGAAGTGAGGTCAGCTCGTTAGGGTAGCTAGCTCATTGCCATTCATGGATCTTATCTGATATGCGAAGAGGAGAAATCCTGAGAAAAATTCAGCTCAGGTGAAGTCAGAGCCTGTGCTTTGGAAGTAGGTGGCCATCTTTTAATCCTTTGCCTCATGAGTCTGGAGATAGTATAGGAATGAATTTTTTTGAAACATCCTTTGGTGGTAAGAGTAGAGGCCCCTGGAGAAGATGATGGGAGGTCTGTCTGGGTTGTGGGGACTTTTGGTACAGATTCTACGTCTAAGTGACCTCAAGGCTCAGAAGAGGATTTTGCATTTTTCTGGTTTCTTTTGACTGGTTTACAAAGTGGTCTGAGGAAGTACCTTCGTTGTATCCTCAAGTCCATGGGTAAGGCTGAATGAGGAAAATGGCTCTCCTCTTTCTCTCCATCAGGCCACCAAGCAGAAAGCAGAATCCATTAGGGTATCTTCTCTGCCCTTCTTTTGTTCTTTCTCGTTGTCAGGCTTTCTGTAGACATTCTCTAAGTGGTACAAGGCTCAGTTACCTTCTCTGATATGCTAAGATCTCTTTTTTATACCCCAGTTATCTGGTATGTCTTTTCTTTCAAATGGAGCAAGGTGTGGGGTTGTTAAAAGGAGAGGAAGACGAGGGGATGGACAGGGTCTCTTGTGCCTCTGTGAGTCCTGAATTATATAAGTCTTGCTCTGGCTGCAGATCAGATACGCAAGATCCATGGAAGTCAGAGGCAATCACACCAGCTCACCAGACTTTTGCTGCCGTCAGGAAGAATTCATGAAGAGCTGGCGGCTGGCCAGACCTCATTGACAGGATTTTGTGCTTAAACTTGGCCTATAACTAGTTGTGTCCCCATCCCTCACCTGCCCCAGTTCTCTCAGACAAAAGAGAATGGGGTGGAGGGTGGAGATTAATTGCAAATGACATCACGAGCTTCTGGAAAATTATCCAAAATTATTTCACAGCAGAAGGAAATGAATGGGTTCAAAGATACAGGAAGAAATCACAAGGCTTCACTCTGAGGCAGTTTGGTCTCATATACAGCAAATAAGCCACAAGTGACTAGAACTTCCTTATATTCTCTCCATTCCCACATTCCATGAAAAACATTATACCAGTATAGCCGTTTCACTTTTCTGTTTCCCAGCCAGAATACTGATAGGATAGGTCAAGTTGTCAGTAAGGCTGAGGGCCAGGGCTGGCTACTCACCACCAGGCCCAGGGCCTGTGAGAGCTGTGGCCAGTGGAACTCTGTCAACCCAGGCAGACAGTGGCAACAGCAGTGCCAGTGGGCATGTGGTTCCAGCAGTAGCTTTCTCTCCCTAGTGCATGGGAGCGTTGGGGGCTGGAGATGGGTCAGTAGAGCCTCAAGCTCAGACAGTTCTACTTACTGCATCGCCTACCTCTCCTGGCCTTGATCACTGTAAGATCTGGGTTCGTGTGGTGAATGGGTCCAAAAAATTGACAAACTAACTTCTCTTTAACTGTATGTGATTTCTACGTTGAGCTATGATTCTATCTGGTGGTAGGAAGTTCTCTGCCTGTTTGAGCATGCCCACTTTTTTTTCCTGTTGATGCTTCTAAGTGGTAGGTAGAGGTACAGAGGGCATTGGATCTGTGAGACTATGTGCCTGTGCTGGCTTCTTCTGAGATTGGGTCCTCAATCATCTGTCCACATGGGTTGCTTTGGACTTAGTCTCCATTCTGACCTGAAAGCCCCTTTGGTGTTTGTGACAGCCTGGACCTCTCAAGAATGATTCTACAACTCCAGTGCCACGTCGGGACAGACCTGTTTTTATTAAACTGAAATTACCAGTCTTATTGCCAAAGATGTATACAACCTGAGAACCTGAATTTAAAAAAAAAAAATTCTGAGTTTCTATAAGAACACCTTTCCCCACCCCCAACCCCTACACTGACAGTATTTCAGACGAGATCAGGCGCGTTCAGGGTGGTATGGCTGGAGACTCACAGTAAGAGTATTTCAATCTCAGTTCCCTTTATTTCTGGGAATTTTAAGGCTACTCCCCACCCCTCCTTTACAATCTTTAAGCCAGCAAGAATACAATGAGCTTCTTTAAGAGAATGTGCAATTTAATTTGGGAATACCACCCAGAGGTAGGAAAATACTACACACTCATGTAATGAGAGGGTTTCTGAGGCCTCTTTGAATGACAGACACATACACATACAGACATAGAAGGAGAGATGCCCACAACTCTAGTTGCAAAATTTCAGCCTCGGGTTAAAGTTGGTTCTCCTCTTTGTTCTCAGTCTTCTTTCCCAGCTAGCACACTGGCATCCTTCTCTTTCCTCGAAGCCGATTCTAAATGAACCTCTCCTTGAAGCCTTGCCTCTGCCTTCAGTCATTTCTTCCACAACCCTTGTTCCTCCCTGATTGATTGACTCAGTCTATGTGGAATCACAGTTATTTGTGTATATCCCTCATCTTCTCTTTAAATCCAGACTTAGTGATGGCAGAGATTAGATTTTATTTCCCTTCACAAATGCATACTCTCCACCTCCTGTGTTTCAGGTGCTGTACTAGATAATTTAAACAGTGAGGGGGGAAAAGGGTCCCTGCCTTTAGGGATCTTCCAGTTTAGAAGTTGATATAACTTAGTCATTCAGGATTAGCAGTGGTGTGTTGTATAAATGAATAAATGAATGAATAACTTCAGGTTTAAATTCACCCTGACACTCAAAGAGAGGTAACTTTTTTTTCTTCTTTTGGAGGATTTATTACATACTCTGAGCTCTCGAGCCCTTTGTACAAATTATTTAATTTAATCCCCCTAATGTCCGGACTTGGTGCTGCGAGTTTCATACACCTATTTCTAACCTTTACAGCAACATTGTGAAGTAGATAGTATTGTCCCCATTTTACAGAGGAAACAACTGAGACTCAGTAAGTTTATCTCGTTTTCCCGAAGCTGTGATGCTTATAGGTGCCAGTATAGGGATGTGAACCCAGGCCTGTCTGACTCCAAAGCCCAGAGCCATACTGCTGAGTATGGTGAGGTCATACATTCCAGAGAGCAAATCATAGGTAAGTCATAGGTGAATGTTGATGGAGGGAGTCTGTGCCCCTCAGGCACTTAACAATGGGGTAGACCACACTGGTGACCTAAGGGCCCCCCTACCCCTACCCCCCAGCCCTCAGTTAGATGAGTTCAGGTGAGAGCTGAGGCCAGCAAGTGTTGGCATGCTGTGTGCAGGTGGTTCCCAGGGGGCAGAGGTGCTCTCACCTGGAACCACGTTCAGCCAGGCAGTCAGGAGCCCCGGGCTGCCAAGGAACAAGAAGAGCCATTCATGCCAATAGCGCACTCCTCCCACTGAGCCCATAAATCATATTCCGTGTTTTAAAATTAGTGCCCAGAGGTGGGCCTTTCGTGGAAGAGATGCTGCATATGTAAATGAGCTAAATGAAAACCAATACCAAATGAATTCTAAGCCTTCAGCTCTGCAGAGAGTGGCCACAGTCAGTCTAACAGATGGTGACGTTGGGGAGGAGGGAGATCAGCGTTGCTGCCTTTGCTTGAGGGATGAAACAGCTCCCTCAGCGTCTGCAGAGAATCAGGGCCAAGAGCAAGAGCAGAGAGCATTAAGAACACATTTACTCTGTTGAGGCTTTGCAGACATGATCACATTTATTTATCACAGTCACCCCGTGAGATGAGCACTATTCTCCTCCTCAAACTACCAGTGAGGAAACAGGCACAGGGTGATTTAAGTCCCTTGTCCCATACCACAAGTCAATGGTGGCACCAGGATTTGAAACCAGATGAAAACCAAAGACTGTGCTCTTAACCGCTACATTCTATGGCATCACCAGGCATAAATACCACAGAAGATCATTCTAATAATGGCCACCCATGAAACATTACCTCCCCATACCCACACCCCTTTGCAACCTGTCAGTGCTGCCTCTCTCCCAAGGAGGTGGAGTCTACTGCTCCACCATCTTGTCTTTCCTGTTGTTTTGAACCAGGGATAATCCCATGAGTTGCTTGGACTAATAGAAGGTGGCCAAAGAGACACTGGGGGAGTTCCAGAGCCTAGACCTCAGGAAGCTTCGCAGCTCTCACTCTTAGCTTCTTAGAATTCTAAGACTGCCATATTAGGAAGAAGGCCAGGCTGTCCTCTTAAAGGATGAGAGGTCATATGGAGCGGAACTAAGGCCCTCCAGACCACAGCCAGCACCAGCTGCCAGTTGAATAAGGCCCTCTTGGACGTTCCAGCTTCGGCTGAGCTCCGTGTGCCTGCAGCTGCCCCTGCGAGCCCAGGCACAAGCAGCAGCAGAACCTCCAGTCAACCCACAAATCAGAAAAATCCCCAGTGTTTTAAGTCATTAAGTTTTGAGGTGATTTGTCATGCAGCAACAGAACATTCAAAGAGGTAGATTTTATATTCATTATCTATCTTGGACTGCCTGCTTTTTAACAATTGAGGGCTATATAATGGAGAATCACAGGAAATTGAGCTGGAGGGGCCATAAGATGGCATCTACTTGGACCCTTTCATTTTACAGAGGTAGAAACTGAGGCCCACACAGAACTTGTCCTAAACCACTGTTTCTTTCTTTTTTCTTTTAATTAACATATAATGTATTATTAGCCCCAGGGGTACAGGTCTGTGAATTGCCAGGCTTACACACTTCACAGCACTCACCATAGCACATACCTTCCCCAATATCCATGACCCAATCACCCTCTCCCTCCCCACTCCCCACAGCAACCCTCAGTTTGTTTCGTGAGATTAAGAGTCTCTTACACAAACCACTGTTTCTAACCAATGCAGGGCTAAACCTGTCCAGATTCCCATGGCTAGAGCTGCTTGCTGTGCCGTACTGCCTAACGACACATGCAGTAAGAGGATGAAAAAGCTATTTCCAACTAATTTCAAGGATGAACACTAAAAGCCATGTATCATTCATACCCTTCAATTCTCAGCATATCCATGCAATTAGACTGATATGCCAAGGACCCATAAAATGCCAGGAAGCAATTACTGGAAGGAAGACAGTGAATTGTCATGACTGAGTATATACATTGTCTCTCCTGGGATCTGTGCCTTTATGGGCGTGCCAGCTCCCCGAAGATCAGATGTTCTCATCTTAGCTGCACACTGGAATCATCCGAGGGGTTTTGAGGAATATATGCAGTATGGTCCAGGCATCAAGAGTTTTAAGACTGGCCCAGGGTATATCTAATGAGCAGCTGGCGCTGAGAACCACTGCTCTGGAGTTCCCCAGGGCAGGATATTCGTTTTTGCATCCCCCAGAGCAGCATGCCACAGAGCAGTTGTTGACTGGAACCAGAGGTGCAATGCGGAGAAGACTTAGAGCAGCTGTGGCACCGAGGAAAACTCAAGGCCTTTGACATCAGGAGTATCTCTCTGTCTCTCAATGTTGCAACTTAGTAGCTGTGTAACCTTGCATGCAACAGTCTGTCTGAGCCACCTGTAAAGTGGATATAAAGATGATTCTGACTTCCCCAGGGTATTATGAAGCGCAGCTGAGATGATTTAGCTTTAAAAAAGCTCTTTGATAACAGTAAAGACCTGGCCAAGTACTGCTTTTTCCATTCAAAATAGAAAGAGAGAACCTTTTGGACCACCTGAGTGGCTTAGTTGGTTAAGCGGCTGACTCCTGATCTCAGCTTAGGTTTTGATCTCAGGGTCATGAGTTCAAGTCCAACACTGGGCTCCATGCTGGGCATGGGGTCTTTAAAAAACGTTTTTTTTTAAAGAAATAGAGAAGATTTTTAAAAAATGGTAAGGCAATGAAAGGTGACTATATGAATTTAAGTAATAGAGTTACCAAAAAGCTGATACAAATTACTTATAATTCCTCCATAAACACATTTAAGCTATTTTGATTTTCCTTCCAGATTTTTTCCTTATTTTTTAAATAAATTTTTTAAAAAGATTTTATTTTAAAAAGACAGAGATCACAAGTAGGCAGAGAGACAGGCAAAGAGAGAGGAAGGGAAGTAGGCTCCCTGCTGAGCAGAGAGCCTGATGTGGGGCTTCATCCCAGGACCCTGGGATCATGACCTGAGCCAAAGGCAGAGGCTTTAACCCACTGAGCCACCCAGGTGCCCCAGATTTTTTCCTTATTGTCTATATGTGTGTCTGCACAAAAACACAATAAAAAACATATATAGAATTGTATTATGTTCATTTTCCATGTTAATAACTATGACTTTTCATAAACATGAGTTGTAACTAACGTGACCTAGTGATTTGTTGAGCAATTGGAGGAGGTAAAGTGACTAGGATGAAATGGAAAGAAGAGCAAGACCAATGCAAATTTGCAAAAAAGGACACACTGTGTGCCTAACGATTGTTGAAAATCATTTGCAAGTTTCCACAGAAGCCTACGATTTCCTCCAGAGACTAATGTTTTCCACAAGAGCTTAGAAATGGACACAGATGAGTTGAGTCTATCTGGTCAGCCCTCACTAGAGAGACTTCCCTCTCTAAAGAGGCCTTGGTCACAGCTCAAAAATCCTTTGGGCCAGCAGTGTTTATTTGCACATGGTTTCAAAGGTAGTAAGGAAGGGGATGGAAGGAAAACCAAAAAGTGCTTATTTAAGTTGACCATTTATTTGGGGAAAGCAAGTTTCATATCCAAGCTAACCTAGAGTTGTTCCCAAAGTCAACAGTTGAAAGAGCCAGAGCAAACATGCAGACCAAGTCTGCAAGGGTGCCATTGTCTGGCATGGAATCTAGCTTTGGGAAGCATATGAAGAACACTTTCTGGCCCAAGCCTCCCCTTTCATGGGACTTAATTCCTCGCAGCACCAGAGCCTCCACCTGTCTGTGGGCTGGAGGCCTTGCCCATAAGGAGACTATGTTTACAGAATCAATGAGAGGAAGGGCAACTGACAATCTCAAACAAGAGGCCCCTTTTAAGGACATTCCCAGCACAGGCATGCTGAGTGAGTGTGGCTCCCTCAAAATAAGGCCTGGGCCAGAATGCTGTCTTGTTCTGCTTGGACACCACTGCTCAGAACAGCCTTGGAATTCTTCTTTGCAAACTTTCTTTAGAGGCCCACAAGAAAAATTCAACTCATTTTTTTTATAGTATCCCCCCAAGAGATATATATAGATCAATATTGCCATAAGGATCTTGTTTAGAATAAAAAAAAAACTAGGCCTGGCATTGGAGAAATCTATATATGAATTCCAATTTATCTACTTCATAGCTGTCTACTTGGTTAAGTCACACACTCTCCAAATTTCTTAATTTCCTTATCTATAAAGGATCATGATTCTTACTTCTATCATTTATGATGTGGGAAATTACTTTGGTGCCATGGCAACCTCCAAGGTCACTACCAGACAAGCTAGTACTTCCCACCAGAGGCCATGGAATAGAAGCCCTCATTAATCAAATTAAGACACTCAAATCTCATGTATTATAAGATCAGTTTAAAACACATAGTGAGAAGCAAGGGGGAAAGATTAGCACTGTGAGCTAGGGTATGAACACCTTCCAAATCCTGGGGTAGACTGTGTTCATCTGTCCCATCTCTCTCTCTCTGCCACGTCAGTCTTCCCCACTGATGGTTTGGTTACAGGGCCAGAGTTGAGGTTCGGGCTAAGGGGCCTGCAGATGGAAAGGCCCCAGCTGAGAACACACACTTGCTCGATTTGCAGAGATGCAGGGACAAATACACCAGGCCACTAGCTCTAACTTGCCAACTCACCTACTGAACGGCTCTGAGTCGTAGCCAGGAGCTGGCAGAGGACACATGGTGCCAGAACAGGTGTCATTAACATGTGGCTGAATTATGGCCTCGTGATTATTGTTTGCTTGTGTATATTTTGTGTACCCACAACATTTAGTGCGTTGGGTCTCATGCATACTGTTATATCACTGATATTTAGTGCACAGGTGTTTCAGGACTATCTCATGCCTCATAAATAGGGGGCATCTCTTGGCCCTTTCAATCTATGTTAAACAACGCATGCCATAGTTTCTACATATTTTATTAATCTTATTTATCTAATTTTTTCCTTTTTCCCTTTTGCAGAATTGGATGTTTTCAAACAAAACAACAAATACACATTATAGTAGCTATTGGACGGCTCAAGTGAGAAAGCACTTTGTATACTGTACTCTTACACAATTTTAAGGGATCATTATTCTTCCTTATTACAATTACGACTATTACAAAAAATTAGGGGCACCTGGGTGGCTCAGTGCTTCCTTCAGCTCAGGTCATGATTTCAGGGTCCTGGGATCAAGCCCCGTGTTGGGCTCCCTGCTTGACGGGGAGTCTGCTTCTCCCTCTGCCTCCACTGCTCTCCCTACTTGTGTTCTCTCTCTCTTTCAAATACTAAATAAAATCTTAAAAAAAAAAAAATTAAACCTATCTTCCAAAAGCAAAGAGGAGGCAGTTTAGCCTAAAGAGCAAGAACTGTCAACTTTGCAATAACTGGCTTTGCTAACCTTTGTTAGGGTCCAGTGTATAACCTCCCTCAGATTGTTTCCTTGTCAGTAAAATGAAAACAATGGTAGCTACTTTACAGCACTACCATGAAGATCAAATGAGATAATGTACTCGGGAAACACTCAGGAAAACACTCGGGCATTGCTTGGCCCATAAAAATGTTGATACCTAACCTTTATCCAATGCTGACTCAGTGTCTGGCACTCTCTGATTATACAATTATGTAAGTATGATTATTGTGCCCATTATACAGATGAGGATTTTAAGACAGAACCAGAGTTCAAGCCTGGGTAATCTTACTAGAAGCTCATGTTCTTAAACATTTTGCAACATTAACTTACACAGTAAGTATTCAATACATGTTGCAGTAATATATTAATTAGATTGCCCACAATAGAAGACACTCAATATCACATGCTAAGTAAATGCCACTGGTATTGATATTCTGAATTGACTCTCAACTGCAATTCTACCTTTTATCTGATTAGAGAGATTGAAAAACTATCCATGACATTTTTCCAGAATCCTTTGCAGCTTGGGTTATAGATGTAAATTCTAGTTTGCAATTAGATGCATTTGTGAATAACATGGAAGGCAGAAATGAGGGAAACCAACTTCCTGATGCTAAGGCTGTTGGCAAATAAGATGGGGAGGGCAGACTCTTAGGTGACCCCATGACCTCCCCCTCCCTGGAATATGGGTGATAGGACCTTCCAACCAACGGATAGCAAAGTGATGGAATCGTGTCTATATGATTATCTTGTATGAGAAGACTGCAGCATCCATCTTGCTAGAAGACACTCTCCTGCTGGCTTTGAAGAAGAAAATGGCCACATAGCAAGGGGTTAATATTTCTTGCCTAATAATCAGCAAGAAACTGAGGCCCTTCCTCTGACAGCATGGAAGGAGCTGAATGCCACCACAATTCCATTAGCTTGGGTAAAGATCCTTCCCCAGTCAGGAGCCAGATAAGATTGCAGCCCCAGTCGAAACCACGATGGTGGCTTCATGAGACATGCTTCAGATTATCCATCTAAGCTGTGCCTGGATTCCTGACCCACAGAAACTGTGATAATAAATGCTTGTTTTCAGCCACGAGGTTTGTGGCAAAATTGTCATGCAGCAGTAGAAAACTGACACAAAGGATCATACAGACAGAAGGTGGGTGTGGCAGCTACAGTGGACTGGGTGCCCTTGAACTCAACAGTCCATTGCTGGCCCTTGACATTCACTCTTCCAGCACTTTTGGCAATTTTGTATTTCCCTAATTGCCTGCATTAAATCACTTTTTTCTTGAATTACTGAAAGTGATTGCTGTTTCCTGTACTGAATCACCTTGCTTCAAAGCCATGACCCATCTATCCAAAAATTAATTTTTGTTGGTGACCCAAAACATTTTAGGGGAGAACAGAGTAGTTTCCTTTCAAAATGTTAAGAGAAAAGGGAAAGGATAATAATTGTACAACGTTATTTCTTTGAATAGCCACAATTCTTTAAGAAGACAATATTAATCCCATTTTATAATAGAGAAAACTTAAGTTCAGACCCCAAGTGATTATCCAAGATTGCACAGTTTATAACTAGCAAACCTAGCATATAATTCTAGGTCTAATGGACATATGACTGAACATTCTTTCCACTGAACCATGCTGTTAAGAATTTCCTGGGTTCCTCTATGTCCTTACACTCACTCATTCCTCAAAACCCAATTGCATATTTACCATATGTGCAGTGCTGTGCTAAGCAAAGGGCCCATTCAGGGCCTTGACCTAGTGGAGCTCACAATCCACTAAGGCAGATAAATGAGAAAACATACCATCACAAAGCAGTACATCAAGTTCCATGATGGAGGCTGGCATAGGATACAGAGGGGACAGTGAAAAGGAGCATCAAATAACTCAACTGGGTGGGAGAAAAGGCTTTCAGGAGAAAGGGGCCTATGATGGCATGGAACAGCCATAGAATAGCCTTCCCTGCAGGATCCTTCAAGGATCGCTGACATAGCGGTGGGAGTTCTAGAGCAATGTTACCAGGCAGGGACACTTGCAGAAATGCTCATGTGACTTGGGGGAGACCTCTGACAGCCTTGACTGGACACAGAGCTGACCCTGGAGACCCCACACTTGTTCTCCAAGGCCAACTGGCTGTCAAGCTCCAGCAGGCCATAGCCTTATTTTATTTAGTTGTTTGCTCTTTGGAATCAACGTGTTTCCCATTAATTGTGGTTAAAAAAAAAAAACTAAATTAAAAGCTTTTGATTTAGTCTAAAGATAGATTTAGCTAACTTTCTTTAAGCTTATCCAGCTGTCCCAACAAGATTTGAGAGTTTAATTCTCAGGCATAACTTAGATTAAGTTGGATACCAAAATATATCAGCTTTAAGGGCCCATGGGCAATGTTTTTGAACCCTTCTAAACCTCCATTTCCTCATTAGAAAAATGGGTCACCAATAATTCCTACGTGGAGGTGTGACTGTTTATGTGGGGACAGAATACTATAACATAAATGCTCTTATCCCTGGTGTGCTTGCCCTTGACAATGTCACATACCCTTCCCCTGCTTGACTCTGCACAGCTTGGGCACAGTCTGTATTCCCAACTCCCATATCAGCTGGCTTCCCTCTGGGTGTGATCAGTGGGACATGCTGACAGAAGATTATAGAGTGGGAGGAAGGCAGAGGGAGAGGTGTTCCTCCTCCCTCCCTCTTTGGGTGTCTCTCTAGAGCAGCAGCTTCTCCTGGCACCAGCCTCCTGCAGGCACATCTACCATGGTCTGGTTTCAGTGAGTGGGGCCCAGGTGCTGGTGAATAGCCCTCCTCCCTTTAGCCAAGGATGCCAGCGGCTTCCTGCTGAGGTTGACCTCTGGGCTGCCTCATCCCCTCTTGCTTGGTTTCTCCCATCTTGTATCTTCTCCATAGCCATTATCTGGTCTCAGATTCTCTCTGTTTTGAATCCTTGGAGGAGTTCTATATTCTGGTTGGACCCTGACTACTGTGGTGAGCGAAATGTGCTTGTCCAGTGGGATCTATTTTCTCAGTGAATGATTAGGCAAGATATTAAGTGAAAGGAGGGGAGTAGAGCTTACCACAGAGAAGACTGGTTATAGATGTCGGGGTTTCTTAGCCCAATGTCTATGATAGGTGCTCAATAAATGTGGCCATGATGGGAGGATTGTCCCTTTACTGTTTACAGAGTATAATGATAAACATGCCCTTGGCTGGAATGGAAGGGTAGAAAATCTAATGCTTTCTGCTGACGGCTGGCAGCTCCCTCCAGTGCCCTGGAGCCTAAGTCCACCTGCTGGGAAGAGCTGGCCCAGACTCCCAGCACCTAGGCTGTAACCACTGGGTGACTTGGGAAGGCTGGGTCCTCTGCACAGAGTCCCCCTAATGAATGGATTTTTCCACCCCAATAATCTGGGGTGAGAGCTCCTCCTCCTCACCCTAAGAAGAGAGGGAAAATGTTTCAAAAATTTTTTGCCACAGCTATTCAACAAAGATCTTGTTTTCACATTCCTGCTGACAGCTTTGCAGCTCCACACCAATCTGTTATTTATGTCCCGCGGCCATCTTAACTTTCATTCCCAGCAAAACCCAAGTCAGAGGCCATCTGGAACCGGTCCCAACCAGAGGCAGACAGAGTTCAACACGGTCTGTGCCATTGGGAAGGTGACTGGACAATCACCGGATGAACTCCTGGCACAAGGGAGGGGGGGACGCGAGGTGAGGTTTGTGCATCTTTATAATCACGTGCCCGGGTGGTGCCTGGCACATGGGGAATAAGGAACGCAGGGTCTGAAACCGGCCTCCCTCTCTAACACCACCGCATCACCTGAGCTATGACTGCGCAGGCGCCTGACACCCGCCGTGGCTAATCCTCACCGCAGCCGTGGGAGGCGCTGCTGTCAGTCGTTTCCAGATGATGCAACCGAGGCTCCGAGGGGCCGAGGGATCCGTGCAAGATAGCACCGCTGGTCCCTGTCGGAACTGGGATCCAAAGTCACATCCCTCAGGTTCCAAAATCTGCGCGCCAGAACCCGCTCCTTACCCGTGGTTTCACTTTCTAGGCGGGCAGTTCTCCGGGGTCAACAGAGATCCCGAGCCCCTGAGGCGTAGTGGGTGCGCAAGAGCCGCGGAGCGCTGCGTCACCGCCCAGACGTCCTTCACGTCACGTCGTGACCTCACGCAGCTCCGGGTGCTCTCACGTCACCGGAAGGGTGACTAAGTGTCCAAAGGTATTTTGAGAGAGAAAGAGGCACCCCATTCGCCTAACCTTTATCACAGTATACTGTTACAATGGCTCTATTTTATTATTAGCTCTTGTTAATCTCTTACCGCGCCCAAGTTGTGGATTAAACATTCTCATCAGTACGTAGGTATAGGAAGAAACAGTATAAGCAGGGTTAGGTACTCTCCGGGGTCTCTGAACGCATTCCCCCGCCCCCACCCCCAGCGGACCATGGGGACAGCTGTGTTTCACCAATGCTGCGCTGCCTCCCTGACAACGTCGCGGCAGAAGTTTAAGAATGTGGAGGCTGAGAAAAATTAAGGCCATCCCACCTCAGGTTTAGCCTTAGCATAAGAACAGCCATCTTAGCTCCGGGAGCCATCTCAGACCCCTGTGCCCAAGGGCTGAACTTTCCCCGGCTTTACTTTAGTTCTAAGAAGCCCCACCCTGCTTTAGTTCCAGAGACCCCCACCCTGCTTTAGTAACAGGAACCCATAAATACCCCTGCCTTAACTAAGCTCCGGGTCCAAGTCCCTACTCCGCTGTGTCAGGTATACTTGGGCCCAAGCTTAAGCTTGTCAAATAAACCCTCGTATGATTGCATCGGAGTGGGCTCCTTGGTGGTCTCTCAGATGCGGAAACTCAGGTACAACAAAGAATATTCTGTGTTGCCTTGCTGCCTATTTTGCAGCTGCCTTCGCCGAAGTCTGGGTGGACCCCAGAGCGGGAGGGAGAATGCCTCCGAGCCCGGTGAAGCCCACTGCAAGCTATCCTGCGGGTGTCTCCTGCGGCTCTGAAGCTCCACGCCAGCTGTTCCTGGGGGAAGCTAGAGGCTATCTGCAAAGGGCAGCGACACTGTAGTGGGAGGGTTCCCTCGGGTACACCTCCTGTCACCTTGACATTGAGTGACATAAAAATTGAGGGCACCTGTGTATGGCGCCTTAATGTCTGGCCTGAGATCCAGGCTTTTGTTTCTGACACCAGTTACCACTGTAGTGAATGCCCATAAACCAAAAGACACCTAAAGAAAAAAAGCAACCGCTGGAGAGCACCTATTTGCTGAACACGGTTTCTGACCTTAAATTTCCATGATCTGAATATTCCAGAAGACCTCACCGAAGCAATCACATTTACACCTGTACCCAAGTCTCAAGGGCACTGAGCCTCTACCTCCTTGGGTAAGAAGACCAGTCTTTGACAGAAACTCCTCTGAAATACGTCTGCAAAGTTTCAGGGATGTTTACATGTGTCCAAGAATCAGTGCTGGTGGTTGCTTGGTAAACATGGCAGCCACCGCCCAAGGCCGGATGCTGCCATGAGGAAGAAGAAGCTCCTCATAGGTGACCCTCAGCCAGGGGTCCACAGCTTCAGCCCCATAGGATGGTGAGTTTAGTAGTCTATCCATATATTCCCCTTCCAGCTGCGCATTGTGGTGGGTAGCCAACATCCGCTAATAAAGAAGTTATGGAAAAATGATTCCCCTTCTACCCCTCGGTGTGTTTGGAACCTCTCTTTCTCTGACAGATGATTCAATTCAGGAGAATCTATAGTTCCTCTTGGCCAAACTGGCTCTTACTGGATAGTTCATATGCATTCTATTTAAACATCACTGACAAATAGAATTCAAGTCCCTGTTCGTTTTTTAGTAAACTCTCCAGCCCTCTTGCAAATCAGTGGATAAAACCTGATGTATGTGAAAAGGAGCAGTGTCACTTTTTTTTCTTTTGCCAGGATTACCTGAAGCATTGCTCAGCCAAGAGTCCTTACTAGATTTCAAACGCAGGAAAAAGAACTGGTATGCAGCCAGCTAGCCGTAAGCACTCTAATTAGAATCATAGATTACTAGCTTTGAAGAGGGAATTTATAGATAACTTAGATCAGTGATTTTCAATGTGTGAGCTATATACTTAGGTATCTGTGGATTATAATATTTTAATCCAGAGGATGCCAAACATTGTCCAGACTCTAAATGAATAGTACATACATCTCCTCTTCTCCACATAGAAGACTATTTTTCAAATATATATGCCCTTATTGAGATGAATAAACTACAGATGAATCTCAACGTGTGAATTCATGACAATTTTTAGTTTTATGCATTTCTTCAAACAACCAACATAAAAATCCACCTACATTTATAGGGAGAGAGCTCATGAAGTTTTTTGATGCACAAAAGGGCATCCTCATATTCAAAAGCGTTTGTGATACTTTCGTGTAGGCCTACATTTCCTAGAATCGCATGGCTGCTTGTAAAATGCACCCCAGATCTGGGAATCCATATCTAGCAATAGGGCCCAGGAATCTGCATTTTAGGCACATTGTTTCAGAAATTCACCTGCATACTAAAGTGTGAGAACCTTGGCTTAGATCCATCCACTGATTTTATGGGCAAGGGAATTCAGGCTCAGAGGGGATGTGACGGGGCCAAGGTCCTAAATTCTTCATCATAGAATCAATAGAAGCTCATCTATCCTGTCCGTGTCTTGTTCCTCTCCAGCCCAGTAAGGCGCCAAGCAAGTTTACTTCTCTCCCAGGAAGGGCCGAGCTGATGAAAACCACATAGCCTCAGTACGGGTGCCTCCATGGGTGAATAGGTTCTACCTCCGAGATTCCCACTCTTCACTCTCAGCTCTCCCGGACCCAGTCAGGATGGCCAGGCCAGTCTCCTTGCTGCACTCTGTTCATGTCCAGCATTTACAGCCACCAGGCCTTTCCCAGTGCTTTTCCTGCTTCCTCACGCCCTTGCTCATCCTCTATTGGTAGATGTCACCAATTCTCTCAAGTCCCAGCTCCAAGTTTTGCATTGGTTTGGTCTTGAAACCCTCTGTACCTGCACCTGTGCTGGTTTCCATGCTGTTTTTATTTGTGTCTCACGTGCCTGGAGCAGAGCTGTGTGCGGAGGTGCTTGCTTGAATGTGTCCAAATATGCATGGCACCAACTCCGAAACATTTAGTGTGGACATACACCCTCTTCACCTTTTTATTTCTTTATAACCATACTCCCTAAGTGCTTTTTGCCAGGCCCTGGAGATACAAATGGACCAAATGTAGCCCTTCTCCCAAGAAGTTTGTATGCCATGAATGGTTTAGATCCCTCCTGCTCTTTGAGGTGTTGTTTTTTTTTTAAATGTATATATTGGCACAAATTTAATTTTCTCTGCACCCAAATAGGTGGTAAGTAATTATTAAAGTTTGTAAGCAAGTAGCAAAATTGTGAAGAAGAACAACCAGCAATGGAAACATAAATCCTTAAGGAATAGTATAATTATCTAATTTTAGAGCACTTGCTACATTCTGGACCATTTATAAACAGCATCTTATTTACTCCTCAATGCAACCCATCAAGTGCACTCTTATTTCTGTTTCAGGGAGGGAAAAAATGAAGTAAGTGACTTGCCTGAGATCCCATCAAATGTGATGCCAGATTTGTGTAATAGGCAAAGCTGCGTCCTTAACTGCTGCTCTGTATCTCCGCCCCCTGCCCTGACAGTCCTCCTGCATCTAGGTTTGCATAAATGCTGAAGTAGAAGCAGTTGCCAGAGAATGAAATGAGCAGTGATGAGTCACGGAGGGCAGACAGCAGACCTGAGGTGATTGATGAATTTGTTATCAGTAAGTGGGGTCAGGCATTACAAAACAGCATTAGAATCTTTTGCACAAAACCCCAGGCTCTCAGTGAGCCATGCAGAAAACCAATGCGCGTCACCGTTCTCTGATGTAGAGTTTGGTGTCTTGACCTGCCTTCCCACCCATTTACCCTGGAGCCCTGTCTTCTTCAAGGCTGGATCTCTAGAGGCAGTCCAGAGAATTCAAATTTTAAAAGCTTGTCCCCAGCCTCCTCTGCCTGACTCATTGTGTGGTCTCTCTCTGGTGAGTCACCAATCTGTGACTCAGTTTTCACATCCTACGCAGGGCTCAGAGCTTGGCTGTTGGGATTCTGGGGACAGATTTATACGGAGGTAGCATAAGGTTAGTGAACCCAGGATCCTGGGCTATGTTTATCTCTTTTGGTTGCTGGGAGCATCTGTCAACCTGTCAGAGGTATTTATGGGTCAGTCAAGATGGGAAACTCAGGTGGCCTCACCAGTGAAGTCAGCCTCCATTTTGAATGATGCTATGTGTTCAGAGAAAAGGCTCATGTAACTTTCACTCCAGATGTTTATCCAAATCAAAGACAGGGAAAGGGTCAGAGAGAGTGGAGCAGGAGGGGTTAGAGAAGAGATTCCTCCAGAAAGAGCTACTCCTGATCTCTCCCTTAGGGGCAGGGGTGGAGCTGCTGCAGGATAACACTGGAAGCTACTCCTTGCAGTAAGGGGATGCAGGAACTAGTGCCCTGGTCATGCCTGGTGACTGCTACCTGGCTCCTGTCTTCAGGAGGTAGCAGATGAGAGATGGGTGACTTGCTTTCTAGGTGCAGGAACAGGAAAGAGTGCTGGGTGGGTTTGGATGCATTCTTAGAGTTCTACAGAGTAGGGGATACAGTCATTTCCTGTACATGAGATGTAGGTCATACCAGAGAGACAACAATCATGTGGTTTGGGTTATCTAAGATCTTTTTTTTTTTTTTAAAGATTTTATTTATTTATTTGACAGAGAGAGAGCACAAGTAGGCAAAGAGGCAGGCAGAGAGAGAGAGGAGGAAGCAGGCTCCCCGCTGAGCAGAGAGCCCGATGTGGGACTCGATCCCAGGACCCTGGGATCATGACCTGAGCCGAAGGCAGTGGCTTAACCCACTGAGCCACCCAGGCATCCCGGGTTATCTAAGATCTTGTATGAAAGTGCCTGCTAGAGGAATGAAGGGCTTCTGGCTGGAAGGCAAGATGTGCTACTCCCCATTGACGCAGGCAGCACCAGGAATGGAGTTACATCTGTCAAGGTCAAGAAAGTATAGGACAGAGGTCCCAGAAGGGGACCTTGGAAGAAGCCATGGCATGACCCTATGAGAAGAGTCCTGTTTGGCCCACCAGGATGCTTTCTGTGGCCAAAGGCCAAGCTCAAGTCCAAGCTGTCCTACTCCTTGCATTCCCCCTTCCTGTGGGTTTCCCTTGAAATAGCAGAGAGCAAGAGTAGGATGGGGAAGAATCAGGACAGGAGTCAACTATAAAGCTACATTTCTGCTATGCTGTGAGTCATGCTTGTTCAACGTACTGGCTACACAAATCAGGAAGGTATTGCCTATTTTTTATATATTTATTTTCTTAATTACTGATAGATGCCTTTACTTTTCCCTTGGAGCCTGGCCACATCCTTACCTTTCCATTCCTTCTCTCCGTATCTCATAATATTGTTATAGGCCTCTATGATAGCATGCTACATTGTATCCTGATAGTTTACCAGTGTTCGCCATATTAAAAGATGAGTTCCTTGTAAACAGCAATATATCTTATTCAAGATAATATTCTCCATAACCAGCATAGGGATAGGGTATGGTTGGTATGCAGTCATTTCTTACTAAACGAATGACATAATGTATGCACATTGATAGGAAGGACTTAGCAAAAGGGAGATAGATTTATCTAGATCTTTTGGAACTTCTCACATCTTACAGTTTGGCTCTGTCCGTTGTTTGTCCATGTAGCTCTAGTTATAGTCCCTGAAGACCTGAGTAGCTCTTTGCCCATGTGAACTGTTGAGGGAAACTCCAATTATACCCATGAGACATGTGTCCCTGGGGAGGGATGGAGACATTGAAGAGAATAAGCTCTCGATCAGGATAAATAAAAAATGGGAGCTGAGCCACGCCTGCTTGGTTTCAACAGAACCCACTATTGTGCAGGGAACAGTGGAGAAATTGTTCATCCACATCTCATTGCTCATGGAAATATTCCGACTGCTAAGTCAGTGTCAGCTTTGATTTCCTGCCCTGGGAGGAGGCTTGGTCAAAAGGCACAACGTGGGCCTCTGCAGAGTCAGAGGGGCTGTGAGGTGGGGTAGGAGGAGACCCTCACACTCCATCTTTGTTCTCTGGTGGAACTTCTAGTGCTGGGGTGGTCAACCCAGCCCAGCCTAGTTCTAGCCTTAGGCTCCTCTGAGAACTCCTCTTGCAACCACAACAAAATCATAGGCAAAAGAGGTCAGACCAAGCCTGAGAGTCAGTGCCTCAGTCCTTGAAAGGACCAAGCCCTAGAGCATTGGGAATCCAGGGGGCTGAGGGCTGGGGAATAGAGAGGCAGAATTCACCCACCCGTTCTGGGTCCCCTTAAAGAGGACAACAACCAAAATAACCTGGAAAAGGCACTTAGAGAGCAAAAGCAGAGCCAGTTGCTGCCTCAAAGCTAATTTTAAGAATGTCCCTTTCTCTTGAAATTTCATCACCATGACTCATCTCACTGCAGGCCAAGATTCTGAAGCTCTGAGTCAGACTGGGCCCTGGGAGCTGAGTCTCGATGGGAGTTTTACCTAAATAAAGCCTGCAAGCTGGGCCTGCTGTGAGAGTTGTGTTTGGAATTTGCTACTTCAGCAATACACAGGCCCCTGCACCTCTCCCATGTAGTTGCCCACTTTTTCTGGGGCTGCTGGTACAAAGTCTCCTCCTTGACACGAGATCCCCCTTCCTCTTGCTTGAACTTTCAGTTAGTGTCTTTCCATACCTTTCCTGCTAATTTAGTTCTTTTTCCCCAATACAGTAAGCATTGCCATAGCTGCTTTTTGGATACTTGCAGGTGCAACAGGTGTGATGATAAAGCACAAATTCCAGAAAGGATACAGGGCCCCCTTCTCTAAATGGCAATCAAAGGGAATGGCATTTAAACTTGCATCCTAGAAGGTCAGAGCTGGAAGGGGCCTTGGCTCTTCTCATCCACCCTCCCTGTCATTATATAGATAAGTAATCCATATCTCGGAGATGTTAACCAATTTGCCCACGGTAACATAGCAAGGTAGGAGATGAATCTAGACAAGAAGCTGGGGGATGCTCAAATCTTAATCTCTTGATTAAACTGCTTCTCCTTTTATTTACTCTATGTCCATATTGATCCCTGGATTCTACAAAACCTACATTTAGATATGGGGGGAGGAGAGGACCTATAGGAATGAGAGAAGAGTCAATGTTCAGGGCTGAATGCCCACTTCTTGGAGTCCCTTGAGCTCCAGGCCAGCAACCTGACAAGATGGCTGCCATGACCATGGTGGCAGGTTATGGCCACTCCTCCTGCCATGGAGGCTTGGAGATATGCCCTGGAAGGGAAGATGGGCTGGTAGCAAGTGGCTTGGGGGAAGTGACCCAATTTTTACTCAGGGATGGTGGTAGTAGAAAGTTAGCCAAAGCAACCAAGACAGAAACTCTGGCATCTCGACTGTCCTTGAGGCACATGGTGGGCATCACCCTTACTGTGAATGAGAGCATGAGGGGATGTGTAGCCACGTGTTGTAAGAATGGGTTTGGCATCAGGCTGTTGAGGTTAGAATTTTAGGAGGGTTGTAACAGAGGCCCTCTCATATAAGCTCAGGTAGGAAGGATTGCTGTGAGTGTTCAGAGTCCTCACAGGAGCCCAAGGATAGGTGCTGTGGTTCAGCCAGGTCTCAGATCCAAGAAGAGGGCTGTGTCATGAAACCCTTCAGTTCCATGGAGCATGGTTCCTGGCTCCACTCTCTCTGACTCTGTGTCCTTACCCCAGATCTCGTCCCCCCTCTCTGTCCTTCTATCTGTGTCTCTGATTTTACACTCACTTTCTCTTGACATCTCCACTTCTCTCTGTGCATCTACTGTCTTCCTCTCTCTCTGCCTGCAGTTTTCCTCACTTTACTTCACACGTGGCCCAATATGGCTGCCCCTCCTTTAAGTGCAACTCATCAACCAGTGTTGTATTCAGCTTCCAGAGCTACATGGCTGTGATTTGTCCAGATTCTAAAACCATAAGAGAGGAACCAGATGGGCCAATCAAGTCCTAGGCTGTTGGCTACCCCATGGATTAGCTGCCCTTGGGTCCAATCATCTATGGCCATAGGAGCAGGGTCTCCAGGACACAGACAGTCGACAGGAATAGGAATCCTCCTATGGAGGATTCTTGACACACACAGTATCTGGCTATGTATTCTAGCCTTGCCACTTCTGTGACCTGTGACTTTGGGCAAGGATCCTTACTTCCCTGAACCTTAGTGTCTTTATCTAAATGAGGGAAATAATACTTACTCCACGAGGTTGTTGAGAAGACTGGATAAATACAATATGTCATCATCAACCCACGCCATCCACATGGCAAATACTTAATAAATAGTTGCTATTATCGACTAGCACTGATTTAAGAGAACTGGAGTCTTGGGCATACATAGCACACTCTGGACTGTGGCCTTTTAAACTTCTTTTTCTTCTTGCCATTTGTGACGGCGTAGTTGGAACTAGAGGGTATCATGCTTAGCGAAATAAGTCAAGCGGAGAAAGACAGCTATCATATGATCTCCCTGATATGAGGAAGTGGTGATGCAACATGGGGGGTTAAGGAGGTAGGAGAAGAATAAATGAAACAAAATGGGATTGGGAGGGAGACAAACCATAAGTGACTCTTAATCTCACAAAACAAACTGAGTGTTGCTGGGGAGAAGGGGGTTGGGAGAAGGGAGGTGGGGTTATGGACATCGGGGAGGGTATGTGCTATGGTGAGTGCTGTAAAGTGTGTAAACCTGGCGATTCACAGACCTGTACCCCTGGGGATAAAAATATATTATATGTTTATAAAAAATAAAAAATTCTAACTTCTTTCTCTTTTGTCTTTCTGCACTTGGAATTTTTTTTTCTTTCCCCACTTGATGTTTCTTCATTTTCCCCTTGTTGTCTGTGCTGTAACCCAATGCTTGAGGATTTCACAACAGGATGCATTGAAGCCAATGTTTTCCATTTGGATATGCCTTACACGCTCTGCCTTGCTGTTGTCAGTAACATTGAAGGGGTGGAGGGTGTGGTTTACTGTACTGAATAATGCTGTGATCTGTTTTTTCTTTTTTAAATTGCTCCAACAAAGGAAGGAAGTTGTCTGTGATGGCACTGCTGGCTTTTATAACATAAATATGAAAGTCTGGTTGTTGTTTGGCAAAAATCCCAAAATTTCCCTCAAGAAGCTCAGGCCAATTTAAGAGTCAGCTATAGAATGCAGAGATATATTTAATAAAAAGCAAAAATTACGCCAGCTGCCAGAAATTTTTATAAATAAATATTTTACCAAACATACACAGCCTCTCTCTGTCCCTGTCAGTCCCTTAATTATATATTCTGCAAAGTCATTGCTTGGAAAACTGCATGGGTAAGCTGTGTACATGAGAATGTCAGTGTGTGAGCACTGGTCTTGGGGGAGGTAGGTTACTAGAGCCTTCGGGACTTAGGGCCAGAGTTACAAATGGAGGAAGGAGTTCACAGATAGAGACAAAGTCCTAACAGCCATGGCAAAGAAAGGCCTGTTCCAGGTTAGAGCAAGGAAATAGGATACAAAAACAGAGAGAGAATCTATGATAAAATTCTAGGTCATTGCAAAAGTTTTAGTAAAAGCTTGTAGGGCCTGGGCTGACTTCATGGGCATGTGACCTGAGCAAGTGCACAGGTTCCTACACTTAGAAGGATCCCATGCTTGCTTTAATGTTCTGTGGTTGATGTACTAAATTTTTTTAAAAAGATTTTATTTATTTATTTGACAGAGAGAGAGAGAGAGGGATCACAAACAGAGGGAGAGGGAGAATCAGGCTCCCTGTTAAGCAGGGAGCCAGATGTGGGACTCAATTCCAGGACCCCAGGATCATGATCTGAATGGAAGGCAGATGCTAAACTGATTGAGCCACCCAGGAGCTCCAATGTACTAAAACTCTTAAAGATTTTTGAACAAAGGACCCTACATGTTAATTTTTGCACGGGGCCTTGAAAATTATGTTGCTGGTCCTGGCCCAGGAAAATTGAACCAAAGACTCATTTCCAGAAATACAGCTAATACGAAGAAAAAGGGAAGGATGAAGGAGCGACCCCTCCCGGTTATCAGGGTGAGGCCTAGAGGCAGCCATCAAGTGATTTTAGAACGTAGTAGAACTAGGCAGAGGTCAGTGATCCAGCTTGAACAGGCAAGGACTGTGGCAGCAAATGACATGCCCATAAGGTTGTACCTTGAAGTGTGCCTGGGGGTATGGCTCACAGGGCACTGGTCTCAAACTGGAAACCTGCCTGGGTATCAGGTGTCAGTCCTTATCCAATCACAGCAGAGCCTCTTGGCCACAGCCAATCAATAGGGAGGGAGAGCAATACAGGCAAAGTACAGGTACAGGTGAGTTCTCCATAGACGGACATAGATACAAAGGTCAGCTTTGCCCCTTACTGGTGTTGTGCTTTTGGGCAAGCCTTTTTACTTATCTGAGACTTAGTTTCTTCATCTGTAAAGTGAGGGAAACAATACCTATTCACAAAATTCATCAGAAGATTTGATGAGATGCAGTATATAAAATTCCTGTCACTGTGTGGTACATGCAAATAATCAACAGTTCCTATTATAGCCTACGGTTGATTTAGGAGAACCAGAATTAAGAAGAGTAAGTTCTAATCCCACTCATGTGACCTTGGGCAAACCACTTTACCTGTCAGTTTCCTCATAAGTAACAGAAAAATTAAAAAAAGAAAAAAACAAAAAGCCACCTATGCCTAAAACAGTGCCTTACACTTACCAGGTACTCACTGAATATATGCTACTAAGTGAATGAGTGAAGGTGTGTGTCCTGCCTCACTGTGATAAGGAATATGAGAGCTATTTTCAAATCTACAAAGAGCTTTTTAACTACATTATCTTTTTTGCGGACTTCAGAGAATCAGACTTATTACTTTTGGGGGGAAGGGATCAAATCTGTTTGGGACCACCTCACTCTGAAAATAAAATAACTTTCTGAGTGCTTGCCTCGTTGGGGATTTTGGTCAAACTTTTGTTACTGGCATCAGCACATAGCTAACTAATCCAAATGTAACCAAACTGGGCTGGGAGTCTTTTCATTGCTTCTTTCTCCTAAGTTTTTCTTTCCAGAATAAAAGGGAAATGCTATTATCACATGGCTTACCACAAATCAAAAAGTATAATTAATGACAAGACATTCAATCTGCGTGAGTCTACATCAAATGGATTTAGAGCATGTCATTTCTTTTCATTATGGCTCATGAAGCATGAAGAGTATTTAAAGAGAAAAAAAAAATGTTTCATTCATTAGCCTCCGAGATGCCAAAAGGGGAAATGACTTATGTACAAATGACATAAAGCACATATTTTCCTTGTTCTGAGTTTACATATCCCATATGGGATAAAAGGAACCCCAATGTCACCACCATACCAAGCGCCTTAGATGAGAAGAGTTCCGGACTTCAAGGATAAAATAATAATCTGAACAATGAGAGGTCAAAGGTGAGCTCCACCAAACTGGAGTGACCTTGAGCTTAAATGGATTCTTGAGGCATTACATACTTTCTGTCTTGAATGATGAAATTGGGATATGGTTAACAATTGCTAGAAGACCAAGCTGGCTAAATCTCTACCAAAAATCTGTGCTCCTTCTTCCCTTGTATAAGTTGTGGCTTCTCAACCAAGTGCTAAATTTTCCAGGTTTCTAGCATTGAGTGTGATGATATAGATAAATTCTCAACAATGCAACATTAGTGGAAGTGATGTGTTCTTGTCCTCTGGAGAAATATGAATACAAATCCTTGGCCCATGATTATTTGGATTATTTGTCTTTTTCTTATTGAGCTGTAGTATTTATATATTCTGATTACTAGCTCTCTATCAAATGTATGATTTGCAGATATTTTCTCCCATTTTGTGAATTATCTTCACGCTTTCTTGATAGTATCCTATGAACTGCAAAGTTTTTAACGGATGAAGTCCAATTTTTCTATTTTTTCTTTTGCTGCTTTCCATACAATTGCTAAGAAACCATTGCCTCATTCAAGGTCATGTACATTTTCTTCTAAGACTTTCATAGTTATAACTTTTACATTTTGAATTTTGAACCGTTCGAGTTCTTTTTTATATATGACATGAGGTAGGAGTCCAAATTTATTTTGCCTGTGGCTATCCAATTGTACCAACACCATTTGTTGGAAAGATTATTCTTTTCCTTATTGAATATTTTGGCACCTTTGTCAAAGTCAGTTGATCAGGGTTTATTTCTGGATTTTCAGTTCTGTTCTCTTGATCTGTATGTATACCTTCTGCCAGTACCATGCTATCTTGATTGCTATAGTTTTGTACTAAGTTCTGAAATCAGGAAGTGTGAGTTCTTCAGCTTTTTTTTTTTCCCCCCAAGACTGCTTTGTCTTTTCTGGGCCCTTGCATTTCTATTTGAATATTAAGATCAGCTTATCATTATCGGTTAAAGAAAAAAAAAAAAGGCAGCTAGAGCTTTATTAGTGTTGTGTTGACTATATAGGTCAATTTGAGGAGTATTGCCATTTTACCAATACTAAGTCTTCAAATACATAAATATGGGATGTCTTTCCATTTGTTTAGATTTTCTTTAAATTCTTTCAACAGAGGTGCCTGGGTGGCTCAATCAGCTAAGTGTCTGCCTTCAGCTTAGGTCATGATCCCAGGGTCCTGGGATGGAGCCCTGCATCAGGCTCCCTGCACAGAGGGGAATCTGCTTCTTCCTCTCCCTCTGCTCTTTCCCCTGCTTGTGATCTCTCTCTCTCTTTCTCTCTCAAATAAATAAATAAAATCTTTTAAAAAATATTTTATTAATTTATTTGACAGAGATCACAAGTAGGCAGAGAGGCAGGCAGAGACAGAGAGGGGGAGAAGCCAACTCCCTGCTGAACAGAGAGCCCAATGCAGGGCTAGATCCCAGGACCCTGAAATCATGACCTGAGCTGAAGGCAGAGGTTTAATCTACTGAGCCACCCAGGCGCCACAATAAATAAAATCTTTAAAAAAATTCTTTCAACAATGTCTGATAGGTTTTAGTGTATATTTCTTGCACTTTTAAAATTAATTTTATTCATAAGTATTTTATTCTTTTTGATACTATCATAAATGGAATTTTCATAATTTAACCTTCAGATAATTTACTGCTAGTATATAGAAATAAAATAATTTTGTATATTGATCTTATAACCTGCCTGCTTGTTATACTTGTTTATTGGCTCTAATAGGTTTTTTTTTAAATAAATTCCTTAGAATTCTCTATATACAACCTCATTTAAACTGTGAGTGAAGATATTTTTACCTTTTTTTCTTTCTAATTTGGATAACTTTGATTTGTTTTCCTTACTTAATTCTCATGGCTAGACCCTCTAGTACAATATTGAATAAAAGTAGACATCCTTGTCTTGTTCCTGCTCTTAGAAAGATTTCAGTCTTTTATTATTAAATATAATGGTAGCTGTGGGTTTTTCATAGATGTTCTTTATCAGTTTGGGGAAATTGCCTTCTATTTCCAGTATGTTGAATTTTTTTTTTCCATGAAATGGTATTGGGTTTTGTCAAATGCTTTATCTGCATCTATAAGATGAGTATGTGGTTTTTGATCTTTATTAATGGTATATTACATTGTCTAATTTTCATATGTTGGATCTAACATTAATTCCTGGGCTAAATTCAATGGGCATGGTGTATGATCCTCTTTATGTGTTATGGATTTGGTTTGCTAGTATTTTGTTGAGGATTCTTGCATCTACATTCACAAGAGATATTGGTTGGTAATTGTCTTTGTGTGACATCTTTGGTTTTAATTTCAGGAAAATATTGGCATCATAAAATGAATTGAGAGGTGTTTCCTCTTCTATTTTTTTTTTGTGAAGGATTTGTGTGAATTCTTCTTTAAAAAAGTTTTGCCACCAATGAATGAACCCTGTTTTAGAATTTTCTTTGAAGGAAGTTTTTGATTACTAATTCACTCTCTTTACTTGCTATGGGCCTACTCAGATCTTCTGTGTCATTTTGATTCAGTTTCGGTAGTCGGTTGCACTCTAAGATTTTGTTTGTTTCATCCAGGTTATCTAATTAGTTAGCTCTCATTGTTAGTGAATAATTGTTCATAGTGTTTTCTTACAATGCTTTGTATTTCTCTAAGGTTGGTAGTGATATCCCCATTCATTCCTGATTTTAGGGATTTGGTTTCTCTCTCTCTCTCTCTCTGTTTTCTTGGTTAGTCTAGCCAAAAGTCTTGTCAATTTTGTTAATCACTCCAAAGAAAGAACTTCTGGTTTGTCTGTTTTTCCCTATTGGTTTTCTATTTTCTAATTTGTTTCCATTCTTATCTTTATTATTTCCTTCCTCTAACTGCTTTAGGTTTAACTTACTCTTTTTCTTCCTAGTTTCTTAAGGTGGAAATTTGAACTACTGATCTGAGGTCTTTACTCCTTTTTTCATATAGGTATTCACAGCCTTCACAATTTCTAGCAGCAACCTTGCCCGGGTGTGGAATCTGAAAGTTAAAGAGCTTAAATGACTTACTAAAGGCTGTATAGCCAGTCAGTGGAAAAGCTGGAATTAAAATTTCAACCCTCAAAAAAAAAAAAAAAAAGAAAGTAGAATTTCAATACTCTAAGTGGGGAATGAGGAATTAATCAAAGTCACCATACTTTTCTTCTCTGCCACATTACTTTTAGAGGCATTAAAATATTCCCAGAGAATTCTAGCTCACTCTTTGTGTCACACTGTCTTATGTGATTCTGTAATCATTGTAACCATTGTGCATGCATGTGTATGTTTTGACAGCTTATGTAATCTGTGTGTGTGTGTGTGTTTTGAAAGCTCAAGAAAAACACATTTTTTTGAAAGCAGAAAGTATTCTATGAACTTCTATATCTGTAGCACTCAGAATCAGTTCTTAACATTATAAGAAAACACTATGAACAATTTAATGTTTGAATGTTATAAGAGAGTCTACTCGATGTCTTTTCTCATCTATTATGTTATTTTAATTTCAGCAAGATCCTTTAGATGGGTGATATTCCTGGGCCCAAAAGCTCAGACATGGTAGCATGTGGCCAGGTCACAGCACTAATAATAGGTGGATTATAGGCATGAAACCAGGTACCTGATTCCACATTTTGTGATCTTTCTGTTCCACATAAGATGCTATGATGAAAATGGAGTAGATGAAATGAAGTACTTTATTTATTTATTTATTTATTTATTTTTTAAATGAAGTACTTTAAAAATAATGTTTCATTCATTCATTCATTCATTCACTTCAGAAATATTTATTGAGCCTTCGTTATATGTCAGGCATTGTACAAATACTTATAAGTGGTGAGCCAAATTAGACATTGTCCTTTTACTTGTGAATAGAGAGATATTAATCAGATTGTCCATACAAATACATGTATAATTGCACCTGACATAAATGTTAGAAGGTAGACTCATAATGATGAGTAACTAATGAGGTGATCTGACTGGTAAGCTAGGTCAGGTAAGACCTCCTTGGGAGTACTGTTTCACTGAGATCTGAAGTTAATAGGAGCCAAATGAAGAGTGCTGCATGCAGAAATAACAGTATGTATAAATGTCCTGTGGTAGCCCCAGCTCTTTGAGAAACCCAAGGGTTTTGTGTATTTCATTTAAAACATTGTAGTCAAAACCAATATGACACATCACAACTGAACAGTTAAACAGTGCAATGTATGAAAAAGGCAAGTTAATCCTACCTTCTTCAAAGACCAAGTTATTTATCTATCTGCTTATAAGCATTCACATCAGAGGATAGAGAAAATAGTGGGGGGGAAGGAAGTGATATTACTACAGTTTTCTAAATACAAATCTGTTCATGTCAGTCCTTGCTTTAAAAATTTCTCCACCTCTTCCTTGTGTGCAACAAGATTTTTCTGCTTTTAGATAGTGGAAGACTGAACAATTTAAATTTCAATGGTAGTATATTTATCTTAAGGTCTAGCAGAAATTGCACTAGTAATTTCATACATATTTCTTCCTAGAGGGAAGTGTAAGTAGTTAATCCTACTGTAATGTACCTTAGACAGTTGGCATGAATTACAGATGAATTTTTCAGCCATACCTATTGATTTTTTTTTAATTTTTAATTTTTTAAATTTCTTTTCAGTGTACCAGAATTCATTGTTAATACACCACACCCAGTCACTTACTGATCTTTTAAAACATCACTAGCCAGACCTCTGCCTCTACAGTTTAGAAAGCATACAGTGCAGAAGTACACATTGTATATATAATGTGGTTTGCTAAACATGGACCCTCACATCCTGAATTTCTGGGTACAGTGCTATAATTTTTTCAACCATACATCAAAATGTTATTTCTAATAGTACACAAATATAACAGTAACAGCCAAACATTTTTTAGTTCTTTCCAGATGCCAGGCACTGTCATAAGCCCGTGGCATGACTAACCCATCATAGGAGTGTAACAACACCAAGAGGTAGAGTCTCAGTTCTCCAATGAGGAAACTGAAGCACAGCATGGTAGATAATTTGCTCAAGGTCACACTGCTAGGACACGGCAAAGCTAAGATAAACACCAGACTGGCAACCCAGTGCTCTTGTTCTTAACCATCACAGACCAGAGTGATTCAAAATCGTGATGGTGGCACAGAAAGGAGCAATTTAGGAAACAGAATAGTAGATAGAATCTAATTTCCTCAACCAGGTACCCTTCTGGCCTCATTTCCTGCCCTTCATCTCATGTCGCACTGGGCCACTCGCACCTCCCCACCCCGAACTGTGTTGGGACCCTTCAAGCCTGGGACCTTGAGCCATACAGACCCAGACCCCATCCCCCATTCACTGCTGTATCCAGAACTTCCAACGTAGAGCTCCACTCAGAGAGTCTTGTCGGCTGAGTGTTAGATCCAAGAATATTAGAGCCAAAAGATTTTCTAGATTAAGGAAAGAGAAGTCTAGGGGAGGAGACTATGTTCCTTGCAGTCACACATCAAGTCACGCACAGATAGGATCAGAATCAAGACCCAGCTCCCAGGCCAGGAGCTTTGCTAACCCATCTGGCTCTCAGCCTTTTGTCCTTTAAGTTCATCAAGGAAGATCCAAGAAAAAAACAGAAAAACTAGAACACAGATAGCAAAGGACTATGGGTACCTATTTCAATGTTTTTATTAACTCTTGAATACATTCCAGTGCATTTCAAAGTGATTTAGAGACCACAGAGTGGGCCTGGAAGTCAAAGTCATCCTAAGCAATAACAGTGTTTATGACACCAGCGCTTCACAATGAATCCAGAAAGCATCTGGGAACCTAAAATAGATTCCCCCAGGCTAAGGGGAAAATCTTCACGTAGAGATTAAGAGATTTGTCCAAAAGCATGTGGGGACTCAATGGTTTGGGATTAAGCTGCATGGGCCCATGCCCTCCAGCCTGATTTCATCTGACAGCCAACCAATAGCATTAGCCTTGCAGTGAAGACAACACTCACTCACTCACTCATCATTCATTCATTCATTCAACACATTCATTGATGTCCGGTCTGTGTCAGGCAGAGTGCCAGGCATGAAGCACTAGGTGCCTAAACAGAACATCATGTCAGGATGGCATGTGGTCACCTACCCTCAACAGCGTGCTGAGAGCCAGAATAAGGACTCCGTGAAGTACACATGGAATCCCAGAGGAAGGAATCATTCTGGTGAGGGCTGCACCTGCACCTGGTTTGAATTCTGTCTCCAACTTCCTAGCTCTGGACCTTCAGAAAGCTAATTAGGAGTTCTTGGTCTCGGTTAGTTTGACATTAAAATGGCAGGGGGCATAACGAATGAGAGTATCTACTGCATAGGACCGTTGTGTGGATTAAATTAAATAACATCTGTCGAGCAATAAGAACAGTGGCTGACTCATCAGTCCTCAGTAAAGGGCCTGTGAATCGTCAGAGGTCAAGGGCTTCCTGCTCTAGCCCCGTTTCCACCAGCCGTGTTACCCCAGGCCAGGGACTTAACATTCCTGCATTTCCATTTACTCATTTCTAGATAGCGGGTTGCTCCATAAGAAATCAGAGATCTATGTGTCCCCTATTCTTCAGCGAAGAAACTAAGAAAGCCATCCTGAACCCCAGAGAGTAGCTTCCAGTAGAGAGGAAAGTAAAGGGTACTCCATGAGTCTCCCTTAGAAGCAAGCTGGGGGCGCCTGGATGGCTCAGTGGATTAAAGCCTCTGCCTTCAGCTCAGGTCATGATCCCAGGGTCCTGGGATCGACGAGCCCTGCATCGGGCTCTCTGCTCAGCAGGGAGCCTGCTTCCTCCTCTCCCTCTGCCTGCGCCTCTGTGATCTCCATCCTTCAAATAAATAAATAAAATCTTTTTTTTTTTTTTTTTTTTAAAGAAGCAAGCTGTATTCATTTGCTAGGGCTGCCATACCCAAGTACCTCAAACTGGATGGCATAAAAGATATTCATCATCTCACACTTCTGGAGGCTAGAAGTCCGGTGTCACATTGTTGGCAGGGTTGGTTCCTCCTGAGGACTGGGCAGGAGGACCTGGTCGAGGATCTCTCCTTGGCTGCAGATGCACTCCTCCGGGGGCTCTTCACAATATGTCTTCCCTCTGTGTGTATCTTTGCATCCAAATGTTCCCTGTTTTGATGAGGGCGCTAATCATGCTTTCCTGGGTCCCACCCTAACGACTTCCCTTTAACTTGATAACCTCTAGAAAGACCCTCTTTCCAAATAAGGTCCTATTCTGCAGTGCTGGAGGTTAGGACTTCAACATATGAATTTTTTTGGTGGGGGGAGGGCACCAAATCCAGCCCATTACAGAAGGGAGTTAACATTTGAACCTCTGAAAAAGAACTAATAAAAATATATGGCAGATTGTTTTATAATTCACTAGTATCTGTTTTTTCATCTGGGAAAATTAAATTCCCCTGCCCCTTGAAATTAGTCTTGGCTGGGTAATTTGTTTGGATCAATAAAATGCCAGCAGAAGTGACACTCTCGGCAGCAACAGTTTTTGCTTTGTCATGCCACCAGGACTGGCCCTGAATCAGGGGGTTCCTACTCCATCAGCCTGGGTCCCAGAGTAAGGATAGCTATCGGTAACAGAACCCAGAATGGCAGTAAAGCATAAATCTTTATTTTTACAAGCCACTAAGATTCGGAGGTTCTTTGTTACCTCAGCATAACTAGATGAAGGATAGGCAAACTCTGGTCCTTAGGCTGAATCCTTCCTACCACAGTTTTTGTAAATAAAGTTTTATTAGAACATAACCATGTTCATTCATTTGCCAGTTGCCTATGGCTGCTTCCGAACTATAATGGCAGAGCTGAGTAGTTGTGACAGAGACTGCCTGCTCTGCAAATTCTAAAATATACACTATCTGGTCCTTTATAGAAAACTTGCCAACTCTTAACCTAGACAGTTCTTACTAATACAATATATTTGAGGCCTGAATTT
This sequence comes from Neogale vison, assembly GCF_020171115.1. Taxonomy (NCBI): domain Eukaryota; kingdom Metazoa; phylum Chordata; class Mammalia; order Carnivora; family Mustelidae; genus Neogale; species Neogale vison. The sequence goes on from NC_058097.1 coordinate 137,513,589, forward strand.
TTCCTTGGAATTTTGCTTTTGCAACGTTCCACAAACTTTGATATGTAGTATAATAATGATTATTTATTTCTAAATAGTATATAATTTATTTTAATTCTTTTTCATCTGAGTTATTTTAAAAAGTACAATTAGTTTGTTTTTTAAGTATACTATCCTTTCATTGTATTTACTATCATATCAATGATACTATCATATCATGGTATTATAAGGATACTGTCCTTTCAATAGTACTTATTACATTATAAATGTAAATACCATTACATTATAGTCAAAGAATGTGGCATATTAAGTTCTATTGTTGGAATTTATTGAGTTTCTTTGTGGCCAAATACATAGCCTATGTTTATAAATGATCCACGTATATTTGAAAGGAATGTGTATTTTTCTTTGTTAGATGGCGAGTTCTTTCTCTGTGTCTGACTCTCTCCTTCTCTCCTTTTATATTTGTGATCAAGATAGTTAATGGTTATTATTTTTTATTCAGATCTTTTCCATCTATACTTGCTTTTGGCTTTTTGATTTGCCCTTTTCTGAGATAATGTTAAATTATTCCTTTATAGTTATGAAGTTGTCAATGTCTAACTTATGTCCATCCTTTTTTGTCTATATATTTTGAAGTTATGGTCCTATATATATAAAGGCACCTGCCTCTTACATCTTCTTGGTGAATTGTACCTTTAATAAATTTGGAACATCTTTCTTCATTCCCTTGAATGTGTTTTGTCTGGCATTAATACGTCTACATCTGCTTTCATTTGGTTAACATTTGCCTGTGTCTCAGCGTTCTCAGCTTTTAAGTTTCTCTAGTTATTGTTTGTTTTAGAAGTGCTTTTGGATCTCTTTTTAGACTAAGCTGAGTCTCTGTCTTTGAATAGTGAGAGTTAATACACTCATACTTGTTACTACAAATATGTTGGGATTTTTAAAAAAATATTTTCATTTGTTTCCTGTTTAAATTGTATTTTTTTTCCAGTTTCCCTTTTCTGCTTTTAATTGGTTTATTGAGGTGTCTTCATCTTTTTTCTTCCAATGTTTAGATTAGGTATGTTTCCTTCAGTTCTATGGAAGTTAGAATGACACACAACTTTTTTCTCTTTTTTTAACTGAAGTGTAATAAACATACAGTGTTATGTTAGTTTTAGGTATACAATATAGGGATTCAATAATTCTATACATTACTTAGTGCTCATCACAGTAAGTGTACACTTAATCCCCTTTATTTCATCCATTCCCCCACCTATGCACCCATCTCCTCCCTGGCAACCACCAGTTTCTTCTCTGTATTTAAGAGTCTGTATTTTTGTCTCTTTTTTTCTTTATTCATCTGTTCTGTTTCTTAAATTCCCCATGTGACTGAAATTATAATGGTATTTGTCGTTCTCTGACTGACTTATTTCACCTAACATGATACCCTCTAAGTCCAACCATGTTGTTTCAGATGACAAGATCCCATTCCTTTTAATGGCTGAGTAATGTTCATTACACACATACGTGTGCGCATGCACACACACACACACCACATTCACTTTTTTTTCTTAATTTTATTTATTTATTTATTTTCAGCTTAGCAGTATTCATTGTTTTTAGAGATTATGCTGAGTGAAATAAGTCAAACACCACATTCACTTTATCCATTTTTCTATGGATGGATGCTTGGTTTGTTTCCATTTCTTGACTGTTGCAAATAATGCTGCAGGGGGGTACCTGGACTGGCTCTGTTGGTTAAGCATCTAACTCTAGTTTTTGTTTTTTGTTTTTTTAAGATTTTATTTATTTATTTGACAGAAAGAGAGAGCACAAGTAGGCAGAGAGGCAGGCAGAGAGAGAGGAGGAAGCAGGCTCCCTGCTGAGCAGAGAGACTGATGCAGGGCTCGATCCCAAGACTCTGGGATCATGACCTGGGCCAAAGGCAGAGGTTTTACCCCACTGAGCCACCCAGGCGCCCCTAACTCTAGGTTTCAGCTCAGGTCGTAATCTCGTGGTTGTGGGATCAAGCCCTTTGTTGGGCTCTGCACTCAGTGAGGCGTCGGCTTCAGATACTTTCTCCCTCTCCTTTTGCCCCTCCCCACTCGTACTCTCTCTTGCTCTCTAAAATGAAAAAATTAAAATCTTTTAAAAAGATAATGCTGCAGAAAATATAAGGCTGCATATATCTTTTGGAATTAGTATTTTTCTTGTCTTTGGGTAAATACCCTGTAGTGCAACTACTGGATCATATGATAATTCTATTTTTAATGTTTTGAGGAGTCTCCATACTGTTTTCCACAGTGGCTACACCAGCTTACATTCCCACCAACAGTGCATGAGGGTTCCTTTTTCTCCACATTCTTGCCAAACATTATTTCTTGTCCTTTTGACACTAGCCTTTCTGACACATGTGAGGTGATATCTCACTGTGATTTTGATTTGCATTTCCCTGATGATTAGTGATGTCAAGTGTCTGTTGGCCACCTTTATGTGTTCTTTGGAGAAATGTCTCCTCAGGTCCTCTGCTTAATTTTTAATCACTTTATTTATTTATTTATTTATTGGTGTTTGGTTATATAAGTTTTTTATATGTTTTGGATATTAAGCCCTCATGGGATGTATTATTTGCAAATATCTTCTCCCATTTAGTAGGGCAAATTTTTTGTTTTAGTGATGGTTTCCTTTACTGTGCAAAAGCTTTTTTATTTTGATATAGTACCAATAGTTTAATTTTGCCTTTTTTCCCTTGCCTAAAGAAGCATGTCTGAAAAAATGTTTCCGCAGCCAGTGTCAAAGAATTTACTGCCTGTTTTCTTCTAGGATTTTTATGGTTTCAGGTCTCATATTTAAGTCTTTATACATTTTTAGTTAATTTCTGTATATAGTGTAAGAAAGTGGCCCAGTTTAATTCTTTTGCATGTGGCTGTGCAGTTTTTCTCAACAATATTTATTGAGGACATTGGTTTTTCCCCATTGTATATTCTTGTCTCCTTTATCATAGATTAATTGGTCATTTAATTGTGCATTTACTTCTGGCTTCTCTGTTCTGTTCTATTCATCTATGTGTCTATTTTTGTGCCAGTAGCATAATGTTTTGCTTAGGACAGCTTTCTGGTATATCTTTAAATCTAGAATTGGGATACCTCCGGTTTCGTTTTTCTTTCTCAAAATTGCATTGGCTAGGGGCACCTGGGTGACTCAGTGGGCTAAGCCTCTGCCTTTAAGCTCAGGTCATGATCTCAGGGTTATGGAATCGAGCCCCGCATCAGGCTCTCTGCTCAGCAGGGAGCCTGTGTCCCCCTCCCTCTCTGCCTGCCTTTCTGCCTACTTGTGATCTCTGTCTCTGTCAAATAAGTCAATAAAATCTTTTAAAAAAAATTGTTTTGACTCCTCAGGATCTTTTGTGGTTCTAGCTCTGTGAAAATGTTACTGGTATTTTGATAGGGATCGTATTAAATTTGTTGATTGCTTTGGGTAGCATGAACATTTTAACAATATTTGTTCTTTCAATCCATGAGCATGGAATGTCTTTCCTTTTATTTCTGTCATGTTTAATTTCTTTCATCAGTGTTTTATAGTTTTCAGAATATAGGTCTTTTACTTCCTTGGTTTATTCCTGGGTATTTTTTTTGTTCTTTTTGGTGTTATTGTAAGTGGGATTGTTTTCTTAATTTCTCTTTCTTCTTCTTCATTATTAGTGTATAGGCATGTAACAAGTTTCTGTATATCAATTTTGTATTCTGTGACCTTACTGAATTCATTTATCAGTTCCAGTGTTTTTTGTGTTTTTAAGTAGTTTTCCAGTAGTTTTTAAGGCAGGTGGATATTCAAAGTATTAATTATAAAAATAAAAGGGATATAATCATATTTGTGTACCATGTTTATGGAAAGTTCTTACTGCATATAAAATGGAGGTAATCATCCTATCTGTTCTCCCTGTGTAACAAGAGGATAAGGAGATAAAAAAGGGAAATGAAAGCCAGTTCTGTTCTGTTAGTGTTTATGTTAAGCTAATTATAGCTCCATTTAATCAAGTTATTTGAACTAATTCTCGAAGCCTTAGCCTTACTTATTAGTTTAAAAGGATTGGATGAATTTCAGGCACAAGAAATCACACAAGCCTGACTCTAGGTCAATACTGACTTTTCCCTATTGGCAAAATTTCCTTTCTACACTGAGGCCTCTGAGCACATAAAAAGCCTCAAGGTAAGATAAAGGACACAGTAGAGCTGCCTTGTTCAAGGGCTCAAAGTACCTTTTCTAACCAAGATTCATGATAAATCTGTGTGATTTCCTATATGTCAAAAGAGGAATTGTATTTGTTCAACAACAGCTTTAGTTTTGTTCACACAGCTCAAAATTTTGTTTATGTGTCCTGGATTTTTACTTCTCCTTTTCTTCTCTGCTGACACCCAGTTATTCTCTCTCCTAATGTTTCATCTGTCACATTTCATTGATTACTTCATTTGTTCATTTATGTAGTCTAAATTGACCAAATGCCTATAAAATGGTATAGATGCTAATGGTACAAAGTTGAACAAAAGGATTTCTTTTCCTCCAAAGCACAGAAGCTGGTTTTTAGAGGATGAATGGTAGGAATTTTATAGACATGGGAATTCTAGGCAGAGTGAAAATTATGTACAGAATTCTTCCTCCATGGTTCTGTTCTAATATGTCTGGGATGACTTCGGGGTACTTTGGGATAACAAACAGAGCCCAGGAAAGCCTCTTTACTAAGAATATTACAGGAAATTCTTCTCACCTGACCTTTCAGTGTGTGAAAGAGTCCTTCTGCCTGGGATTCATTTCTACTTTTGGGGACACTGGTAGATTCGACCTGAACTCAGAAGTCCCAAAGAGGGTGAAGACAAAAGAGGCAAGGGACAAAGATAGCCGTCAAGTTAAAACATAACTCCTGGATTATCTGGAGAGATTAAGCCATAATTCTCTTAGGCCCAATTGTAGGGAGTTGCTTTTCTATGCAGAAAAATCCTGTCTGGAGTTGGGGCAGATCCAAGTTCTGTGGGGCCTGCTGATTATTATACAACTGGGACAAGAAGGAGGGTGGATCTTTACAAAGACAGCTATAAAACTACAAATCTGAAAGTAGATGCAGTGCCTTGGAAGAGGCCCATGCAAGTGAGGGCCCTGAAGCTTGTCTCTCATTAGATTCCTGGCAAAACTGCCTCTGACCAGAGCTCCAGCAATAGGGAGTAGGGAAACATTAGGGTTCTTCAGGCATGTCTGGGCCGTGAAGTCACTAGGACTTGTTTTTCAGGATGTAGCTCACCCAGATATCTTCATGACATATCCTTGAGTATCAATTATATTTAATCCTATTGGGTACCAAGGTTTCTGGAACCCTAAATCTGTACAACTAATCAAGAAGAGTGTGCTTGTTGACTATGATAGAAACGTTAGGATGCTAGTCTCTTCTCTGGGGTGGTTGTTAGCTTCTCAGTGGAACAAGCATCATCATTCCTTTCTAGGCCTGTGAGGGCTGGGAACCAGGAGCCTTCAGAGCCACCAGGGCAGAGTAAGTAAGCTATTTTGCTCTGGGGTGTTAGGCATGTTCCCTCATGTATTTCTATGTTAATCAACTTGAGTTCTGGTTTAAAGGCAGTGAATCATCTTGAGGACAATCTGTGCTGTTGGTGCTTGTAGGAGTTTAAATGGCCAACTTGGAATCCAGCACTGTTGAATTTAGAGGGCAAAAAAATTCACATGTAAGAAGGATGTTTCTCCCTCCAACCAAACAAAATAGAATTAATCCTTATTAAGAAGGAGGAGACCTACAATGTCTGGCAGGGAGAGAATGTCTGGGGGAAATAGTGATTTGCCAATTTACGTAGCATCCTTATTTCTATTTGATTTCCTTCTTGTCCAAGAGTTTTGTTTGGCATTGTATGTGCTTAGTCATTTTGTCATGCATCAGTCAGACTCTATACAGATCCAAGCAAGGACAGGAGCTGGGGCTACAAAGAAACCTAAGAAGGTCTTGCCTTATAAGGAATGACCAGCAGAGAATCTGACCCCAAGAGGTGCTTTGTAAATATCTATTGAAATGAATAGAATTGAATTAAGTTAAATATTCTCATAGTTTGGGGGAGAATAAAGAGTAATAAGAAGTAATTATCCTACAGTGTAGCAACTTTTTCCCCCTTAGAAATGCAGGGTTGTATAAACAATGGCTCTAGATTTAGAGAGATTAGTATGAAATCCAGGCTCAAATTCTAGCTCTGTCAGTAATCATGAGTGTGACCTTGAGCAAACTGCTTAGCATCTCTGTGCCAATTACCTCATCTGTCCAGTGAAGTAAAAACTAGTACTTACCTCATAGTGTTGTAAAATTATGAGAGATAATATAAGTCAGTCAGTAAGATGCCTGAGCACAAGAACATTTTGTGTTGCAAAGCATTTACAAGGGCTTAAGAAGCACAGTGAAATGGAAGAGAAGGGTTTTGCATTTGGATAGGTGGGGACCAGGATGTGACTTGGATTAGATATAAGGATGTATGGGAGGGTGGATGGATGGATCAGTGGATGAATGGATGGATGAATTGGCAGTAGGGTAACTGTGGTGTGGAAGAGGATAACACACGATCTTTTGTTCTATCTGGCCTCTGCAGAAGCTGTTTTCATGTCCCAGTGGCTCTCATGTCATTCATAGGATGGGCAGGGTATGACAAAGCCTTGGTGTGAGGGGCTCTCCTTCTTTACGTGTCTGCACAGTACACAGTGTGTGGTTCTGGCACAGTGAATTATCGAGACACCGGGGGTTTGGATTTTAGGGAGGGAGAACTAGGTAGGGAAACAGGATAGTCAAGGAAGGCATTAGCATTGGTGGAAACATTTGGGTACTGTGGGCAGTGAACACCAACAAGGAGGCTGAGGCAGTAGGAGGGGTTCAAACTTGATCATGAGTTCCAGTGAGACCTAGAGACTCCACCAAATGATTGAGGGCATCTTTGAGGAAGAGTTGTGATCCTGCAGGTGGGGCTGTGAGCTTGCAAAACTTGGGTACTAATAGACTTTATTCGTTCTCTCAGATTGGTGGGATTTGAGGACATTTGGGTTACACAGGGTTTTAAGTATTCACAGTATCATTTCTTCTCTTTACTAAGAATATTACAGGAAATTCTTCTCACCTGTTTCTGCACTGAATTTTAATCATTTAATTCACTTCTTTCAGTGATTATTCATAAGGAAGAGAAATAAAATCTAAGTATCTGTTGAGAAGGACAAACTTTTCCTCTTCCAATTTGGGTCCTGTACTCGGGGTCTACAAATTAATTGACCATAGGCAGACTAAGAGGAGAAAAGAGAAAGTTTATTTATAAGAGGTTAGTGGCAGCTATAATTTCTACCATATTTTTCAGTTTTTGGTATATCATATTGTACAGTTCCCATTAAATTCCAATGAACTTCTACCTATTCCCAAATATTTTGTATTTTTTTGATATGATAGTAAATGCAAATTATAAAATGTTTGTTTGAATTTTATCTTCCACTTAGTTGTTGTGCATAAGTAGAAATGTAGTTGATTTTTGTATATTGACTCTCTGGTCTTGCTAAATTCATTTCTTAGTTCTAGTAGGTTTTTGCCAATCTCTGAGTTTTTGTGTTCTTTCTTTCTCTTTTTAAGAGCTGAATGCATTTTACTATAGAGCTCACTTAGAAATACTTAAATACACAACTTAAGATGGTATATATTGAGTTTTGAAAGACAGTTCTACACCCTCACTCAAGAACTAATGAAAACCATTGCATTACCAGTTAGTTTGAGTTCTGGTGTGTTCATGTTTCTCTTCTAGAGCTTGCCCCAGTTTTGGTTGTTCCTCCTCTGTTGGAGGAGCACCTGTCCTTCCCATTGCCAGACTGAGAGGCTGCTTCTTGCCCTCAGTACTCTGCACCATGACGGCTGCCAGCTGGTTCTTCATCTCTCATTTGGGGATTGGCTTCTCTCACACTCTCTCTCAGCCTTGGAGATGGCCAGGGTGTATTCCTTGGCCCACCCACTTTTCAGCACCATGCTTCACCCTCCATTAGTCATGGAAGGGAAGAGTATCATGGAAAGAGTGATTTCGGTGGCTGGGAATGGAGATAAACAAAGGATCTGCCCTTGGCAGAAACAAACTCCTGGGACTTACTGTGTAAACTGTTAAACCTCTAGGCTGCAGAAGCTCAGTGACTTGGTTTCCAGCTTGACCTTTGACATCGATTTCGTAGGTGGGGTAGGGGTGAAGGTCTAAAAGCTGTTACATAGAAATCACAATAAGCTGTGATCATAATAGTAAAGCAGCCATTTTTAAAAATAATTTTTATTAACATAAAATGTAGTATTTGCCCCAGGGGTACAGGTCTGTGAATTGTCAGGTTTACACACTTCACAACACTCACCATAGCACATATCCTCCCCAATGTCCATAACCCCACCACTCTCTCCCTCCCTCCCTCCCCCCAGCAACCCTCAGTTTGTTTTGTGAGATTAAGAGTATCTTACGGTTTTTCTCCCTCCTGATCCCATCTTATTTCATTTTTCCCTTCCCTAGCCCCCTACCCCCACCCCGCCTCTCAAATTCCTCATATCAGGGAGATCATATGATAATTGTCTTTCTCTGACTGACTTATTTCGTAAAGCAGCCATTTGTATTTGACCCCACAGCTTTTCAGTTCTTTTCATTGCTCAGTAATAGGAAAATAAAGTGATCTAAATGCTATACATAAGTATTCACAGCACTGTTTCTTTTAAGATATGAAAGTATGTTCAGGACTTTCATGAATTTTAATTGTTGTTTACCTACATAAAAAAAATTGGTCTTCTGTATGCCTTGCATGGTTTTTGATCTTTCACTAGTTTACTTTCCCTTCTACAGCATCTATTATTCTCCATCATAATTCATCTACTGCAAGACTGAGAGTACATTGTGTCTGGTACAGTCATTGGTTATCCCTGTATCCAGCACACCACCAGTCACAACAGGAGGGGATGATTCCTTAGCCTTTCTGTGTAAACAGTCATGTTGTCCGTGAATAGACTTTGTTCTTTCCATCTTTATGCGTTGTATTTCTTTTTCTTGCCTATAGCACTGACTAAAACCTTCTGATTAGTGCAGAATAGCAATGACAAGAACAGACATCCTTATTCTGTCTTTCATTATAGAGGAAAAAGATTGAGAATTTCACCATTAAAGATTATGTTAGGCATAGGTTTTTTTCATAGATGCCCTTTATCAGATTGAGGTGTTTCCTTTTCTTTCCTATTTTACTGAGGATTTTAAAAACAAATGGATGCTGAATTTTGTCAGCTGTTTTTTCCCATCTGTTTCAAGGACCTATGGTATTTCCCCATCGTTTTCCTAACATAGTTAATTATATTGACTGATATTTGAATACTCAATTATCCTTACACTCCTGGGGTAAGTCTTATTTGGCCATGATATAGTATACTTTTTATATACTACTGCATTTTATTTGGAAATATTTTGTTAGAAATGTTTTTATCTATGTTCATGAAGAGTATTTATTTTTAGATTTTTTAATGTAATTTTTTTCAACATCAGGGTTGACATGAATATTAGGAAGAAAATAATTTAAATGACAAATTTTACATAGTTATTAACCATTTAATGGTCCTAACCATGTTAGAACTCTTCAGTAGCAAGTAACAGAAAGTAAGTTGAGCTAGCTTAGGCAGCTAGCACTGATCCCAAGATCAGACATGAGACATGTATCCCAGCCTCTAGAAGGAATTGGAACCACAAACCACCAAACCCTCCACCTCCCTACGTCACTATCCTTATTGCTCAGCTTCATTCTTACCATTTTGAGAACTTTCTCTCCCTACTCCTCTGATTCACATGACATTTCCTAAGCTTATTACTAAAAAACAAATAAATGAGTCCCAGAAACCTTTCTCATGCATCACAAATGCATGCACAGTTAGAAAGTAATCGACTAGTCTTAGTCTAAGAAAAAGGAAAAGCAAATTAGATCAATTGATCAAAACAAAATTTTCATTAGTAATGATTATAGCTAATACTCACTAAGTGTATACTATATACTAGACCATTGGCAAGCACTTCATTTACTTTATCTTATAAGACTTAATCACATCCTTATGGATAAAAACTCATATTATCTCCATTTCATCAATGAAGAAATTGAGGCTCAGTGAGGTGAGATAGCTTTATAGACTTCTCTGTGAGTTAAAAACTTCACAGTCAATATTGTTGCATCTAAATGGAATGCAGACCTCTGGACAGAACACAAATTATTAGAAACAAAAAGGAAGAAGTCAGAATATTAAAACTATTAACCTTCCTATTATGTCTGAGGTTGCATTTACTATCTGTGGCAATATAAAGATGATTCCCAGCAGTAATGCTACAGAAAGACTTTTGTTTAACAGTGCTGCTGCATAGTCAAAATTATAAGATCGTTATCTTTTTATATTACAGTAAAGACGCTTTTGTATTCTCAATAGCCAACTGAGCACTCCTATAGCAGAATATCAGAAAGAAAAAGGAACTAACCTTAGTATTAAGAAAGAACTTTAAATTTTAAAAAAATAGCCAATAACAATATAACAATGATTACTACTTTATTCAGTATTTACTAAGTTCTAGGTGCTCTACTAGATGCTTTACCTTTACTGGTTTATTTGCTAGTCACACAACCCCAAAAGTGGGTATTACTGGCCCATTTTGGAGACAGAAAAACTGAAGCACAGAGGGGTTTAGGAACTCTCCCAAGAATCCCAGCAAGTAAACTCCAGAGCTAAGAGAGTACCTTGCATGGTTGCAAGTTATGTGAGCACAGATTGGCTCCTTGCCTTTGGATTCGTGTAGCCCATTTGTTATGGTTATTTTGAAAAAAAGCACTTTATGATTTTATGCCAATTTTCAAAATTCCTTGCTGCCTTTTAGAATAAGACAATATTGTGAATCCAGGAACTCTGAGATACTCTCATTCTGGCTCTCAGCCATAGAGATCACTGCATTTCCTTGACCACAGAAAACACTGGCTTCTATAGCCCAGGGGTCCAGGGCTCATAACCATTTCCAGTTCCCCCAAAGTGCTGAAGACTAGAAGGTAAATAGTCCTTCAGCATGAAACAGAGCAGGGCAAACACACCCTCAGGCATACACAGGATGGAAAGTTTGCTTAATACACAGAGCTCTAATGGCAAACACAGCAAAGCAAACATGGCACTGAGACGAGAAAAAAGGAACAGGGCTGGGGAAAGTCAGCTGATCACATCCAGACATTATCTGCCTGAACATCTGCTTCCCTGGAGGGGTATAGGGAAGGACCCAAGTGGCCCCGATTTGCATCCTTTAAACACTTGCTGCCCAAGATGAAAACATCTTGAATATTGACGTTCATCCCTGATGGATTAACAACAACAACAACAACAACAAAAGGGCAAATATCAAATCAAGGGGCTCCCAACTGCTGAAATTCACAGGCTTGCTCTAGACTAATTAAAACTCAGACTAATGAAACCTGGGCAAATGGAAATTTGGGGACCCTTCTGGGGAAACTCTATGGTACTAACTTAGGTAAAGTTGGCCTCTAGGAGGGGCTCCATGAGTTGGGAGGAGGAAATCCTTCTCTGCCCTTCACGAACACACATTATCACTATGATCTTCATACCCAACCAAACTAATAAATCTTCTAGTATGCATCTTCGGTGATTACTGATTGATTGGCACTAAAATCTTGAGGGTAGCCAGTTGATGAGTAAGAGATAGAACCTTCAATCCTCATGGTTTCCCTAAAATGGAAAATGACATCACCTATGGATTGGTCTAATACATTTGTTGGCAAATCTGGAATATGCCCTTCAGGTGAATGGCCAATAGTACAAGGAGGCTAACTCTGTAGGCTATGAAGAGACAAGGTGAAGATCAAAGCACAAAACACTTTGTCAGTTCTGCCTGTTTGCCTGTCTTGAGAAGTAATGAGTCTTCCAGAAAGTGGGGTGGGCAGCACATTGTAGAAGTAGCCAAGCATACCATGGTTTTAGATATCCTGCCAGGTCAGAAAAACTGAGATTCAGTGTTCCTAAATTGTTCTGAGACATTTCTTGAGCTTCCTCTATATTCCAGGCATGGTGCTGGCTGCTGGTGGCATAAAGACGAAGACAGCGTCTCATCAGAGTCATGCAGGAAAGCTGGGGACCCAGACACAGAGGCATACTATCTCCATCAGGCATGTAGGTGCTGGACCAGAGTTCTGTGCAGGCCACTATGGGAGTGCAATGCAGGGGACCACTTAACACAGGCTTTGGTGCAGGCAAGGGAAGAGGTAGAGAAGTATTTCCTGGGAACCATGTCTGAGCTGAGTCTTAAAGAGTGAGTTAGGAGAGGGCTAAGTGGAAACAGGGAGTTGAGGGCACCATATTGCAGTCTTGCCATATCCTGAACTGGGAGCTGGAAAGGAATGAAGCCAGAAAGATAGGGGTCTGGTAACAGAGAAGAGTGTGTGAAAAAAACACCTCTACACCCAGCCACAAAGCACAGAAGTGATGTTTCAAGAAGTTAGATCAAATGCCTATGATTTGAAGCCAGCCAGTCCTAAATTCAAGTGTCAGGTCTATAACTCACTCATCAAGTGAACATCTAGCAAGGTGTTTAACTTTTGGGTCCCATTTTCCTCATCTGCAAGCTGGAAAGAATGACAGTACCCACCTAATGGGGCTGTTGTGAGGACTGAAGGAGGCAGTGTACGCAAAGCCCTTCAGGTGGTCTCAGCACATTGTAAACACTCAGTAATGATAGAAAGTAACTTTAGAAAAAAAAATATATACATTTGCTCATGATCTCACAGTAAACGGCAGAGTGTGGATCTGACACCATCTGCAGGGAACACCCAGGAAGACAGTGGGGGTGACCTGCCTTGGGGGCCAGCAAGAAGGGGAGCAAGCTCAGTAGAGAATTTAAAACTGTAATAAAACTGAATCAACAGTCGTCTGCTTTTTATTATTGTCAAGCACACAAAATTCCAAACGTCGTTAGTGATAAAATACTCCTCCCCCTCCCATATGTTTTGTTGGCTTAAGAATTTCTAAACCATTGCTGCATGATGACTGTTGAATTTAAAGACATATCTGAAAGCCACAGTGGCCGCCAACATACATTGTCAACTAAAGACCTTCCCCTGGATCTCCTTCAGCAGAGCATAATTTTCAAATCTTCACTCCAGTGGCTCTCTTTTCCCCTTTATATTTTAGGCAGGTAAACATTCCAAATGATCACACAGGGTGATAGAAGTGAAGTGACTCAATTCTCTTTCTTCATCTTTCAAGCTCTCAAGCTTTCTAGGCTCTTGTTGTGTAATCTGAATCTACTGTTCCAACAAGGGAGTACATACGAAACCTCATCTGCACACAAAGTGTGCTCACGTGTCTGTGAACTTTTAAGAAATGATGAGGAGTTCTCAGAATTAACTTCCATATAGATAAAATGTTTATTAAAGAATAAGGAATAAAAATGGGCCAATTTAATGCTATTTACTCCAAATAATTTTTCCTGCGGAAGAGGGTATTTAAAAGTTATCGGCTTCATGTTTCATATATGCTAGGGTCTCACCTCTGCTGACCTGTCAGGCTCTAATGGCCCGGCTGATTCTGCCCCTCTTCCCTCTTAACTCCCGCAGGGCTCCCACTGTCCCGACGTCTCTCCCTCTCCATGCTGGAACCCCCACACTCCTGTCAGCAGAGTCAGTTACTCAGGTAAGACTGTGTCCATCTGAGGCCTTGCTGTAGTGCAAACTCATCACCCAGAACGGACAACACCTCAGTGCTTAGCTACCATGACAGCTTAGCAGGTATGGTGCCCTCTCGAGTAGCAAGCTCTAGATGAAGCACCAAAATAGAGGATGAGGAGAGAGGAAGGAGGCAGGATTCAGAGTCACGGTGACAGTAGAGAAGCAGACCCAAGTGAGGAGAGAGCCCAGAAAAGAGAGGTGGCTTACAGGGTAGGGCCGGAAGGCAGCATCAACAGTGAAGTCTTTCCACTTCACAGTTTTGCCCAAGGCAGAGGAGTATAAATTTGCTCTTTGTGTTCTGCTGGTTTGGAGGGATTCCAAAAAAAATCCCCAAAGTCTTGAAACTAATTACAGCAGATGATGGGCACTCTTGTAAATACACAAGGAAAAGACAGGAACAGCCTTCTTTTCAAAAGAGAATTTGAGTGAAGTAGCCAAAAACCTGACAGGGACAAGATTGTGGTATCTGGGCACAGAGACCCTATAAACCTTCCTTGTTAGAAGCCTATGTGTCTGCCTAGTCTTCCAAGTAAGTGGATTTTTAGAAAGACTTTTATTAATGAAAGATCACTGTGGAGTTTCCAGAAGTGACGTACAGAATGACAATGTGTTCTTGAGATGGTCAATGCCATCAGTTCTCTTCACTATCTGGACATTCATCCTATATTTGTTGGGCATTTATTTTGCCTCAGGTACTTTGCTTGACCCTTGAGATGCAGTTATGAATGAGAAAAACACCGTCTCTCTTCTCACGGGGATTAGAGTCTACCAGCGGTGACAGTAAATAATAATACAGTAATTAAATAAATTATCACCCATACAGTAACAAATTCAATGATTTCAAGTGACCAAAGTGCTATGAAGGAGAAGTACCAGGTGCTATGGGAGAAATAGGCTGGTGGAATTCAACCATGGCAGTTCATGGTAGGAAATCAAGAGTAACGTGAGGCTAGGAATCACATGGCGGGATCACATACCCACCTATGAAGTACATGGCATTTGCTGAGTGGAGCTATAGGAAATTCTTTGGCACACTCAGACTGAGATACATTTAGCAGTAACTTACACTCACATTACTTTATCTTGGGGAAATCAACATTTCTAGATAGAAAATACATTTCCAGACTGCACTGTTGCTGTCATCCAAACAATGACAGCAATGTGCATAGTGGAAGAGCCCACACTGGCCTAAAGACTTCCAGTGAGGACTCGGTAAAATGGGTTCCAAGCTCGGGGTCCTAGGACAAGCCAAATGCACTTACAGTGAAGAAAGATACAATGAAGAAAAAGACTTACACAAGGGGCCTTTTTCCAGGAAGAAGGAAAGGACACTATAGCCTGATGCAACAATTTCATGTCTGAGAAATGGACCCAACAAACTCAACAAATAATTAAACAATATGCTAGAGGATAGAGATGGGCAAGAGTTTGCACCAGAATCCAAGAAGGATTATTAAATAATCTCATTTAAATGGAAACAGAGGTACCTAAACCTCTGGTATCCCTAATCTGCAGCAAATCACAAATAGTGAAGGTAATTTACATAGGTATTTTCTTACTATTCTCACTCAGACTCCTCAAAATTAAAAAAAAAAAGAAAAGAAACTAAAATAAAGGTAAGAGATATTCAGTTGTACTGTTGGAGGGGACTATAGGATGTTTGTTAAATTTGAGAAACTATGGCCCCAAGATGAAAGATGGACCTTATTCAGAGAAGAGAATAGTTGTTTTGTTGGAGGAGGCAGTTAGTTAAGTTCTAACAGGATGCCTGGAGGCCAGCAAAGAGGAAGTTATGACCAGTTCTTGGGGAAGTCAGAGGCCTGTCCTGGCAGCCCTCCACAAGAAGTGGGATCAAACGAGGCAGGCCCAAGATGGTGGATGCCAATATAGGAAACCCCTGAACAAATAAGGAAGAAAAAGCACAATATCCTGATTCCAAGAAATCTCCACCCCAAGTAATGAATATTCCACCCCTTAGTTAATAGCTGTCAATGGAAGATAGAAACCCAACTGCCCAGGGCAGGCAGCTCTCTTTGTGTGCACCCCTTACCCCTTCTCTCTCTCTTACATTCTCTAAGAGTATAATTTTCACTTAAAAAAAAAAAAAAGTATAAACTTTCCCACTGTGTCATTCATCTGCTGTTCTGTGTCTGTCCTTGAATTCCTTCTCCAGATGAGACCATGAACGTTCTGCAACTCCTTTGGGATGAGGTAGGTCAAAGGCCCAGGGCCTGAAGTCTCTTCAGTTTACCAAACAACAGTTTTATTTCCAGAAACACCTGGATCCATTGTACTGACCATTTCTCCTTACTGTTTTTCATGGTCTAGAATGATTTTATTTACCTCTACTTTTTATTGTAAAAGTCTCCCTACTCTAGTGTATACAGTTTACTACACAGAACTTCGCTTGTCTAGTTCACAGATATTACAGTCCTTGGAGCAGAGTAGGCACCGAAATAAGTATTTAAGGGATGAAGAGATGATATTACATCAAGAGTAGGACATAACAAGCCAGATATGGCCTGGCAATGAAGGGAGTACATTCCAGATAAGTGATATGCAGTGGAGACCAGTACTCATTGCTCCAAGTGGAGGAAACTCATATTGAACAAATCCCACACAGCAATTCTAAGGTTGAACAGGAGATGAATAAAACATGACAGATGCTTCATTCTTCCAGAATACAAGCTGAGCTTCACAGAAGACTAAAGAAAAATCAGGAGTTTACTTTGGAAATGATGAGTTTGAGATCACCTGTTCTCTATCCAGGTGGTATTATTTTTTTATTTTATTTATTTTTAAGATTTTTATTTATTTATTTGACAGACAGAGATCACAAGTAGGCAGAGAAGCAGGCAGAGAGAGAGGAAGGGAAACAGTCTCCCCTCTGAGTGGAGAGCCCAACGTGGGGCTCCATCCCAGGACCCTGAGACCATGACCCCAGCTGAAGTCAGAGGCTTTAACCCACTGAGCCACCCAGGCGCCCCCCGGTGGTAATATTAAAGCAGGCAGTTGGATATACAGTTCAGGAGAGAAGTCGAGGCTGAATTTGAAATGATAATGTGGAAAACAAAATTCAACTGAGTAAATTTGAAGATCTAATTGGCTTTCTTTTTTTTTTAAATTTTATTTATTTATTTCACAGACAGAGATCACAAGTAGGCAGAGAGGCAGTCAGGATATACAGTTCAGGAGAGAAGTCGAGGCTGAATTTGAAATGATAATGTGGAAAACAAAATTCAACTGAGTAAATTTGAAGATCTAATTGGCTTTCTTTTTTTTTTTAATTTTATTTATTTATTTCACAGACAGAGATCACAAGTAGGCAGAGAGGCAGTCAGAGAGAGACGGAGGGGGAAGCAGGCTCCCTGCTGAGCAGAGAGCCCCATGCGGGACTTGATCCCAGGACCCTGGGATCATGACCTGAGCCAAAGGCAGAGGCCTTAATCCACTGAGCCACCCAGGCGCCCCCTAATTGGCTTTCTTAAATAATTAATCAGTTGGGCGGCCTCCCACCTAGCAAGTAGAGGGGTGCTCCCAGGAGCTGTACAAAACAGAAGGTTTTTATAGGAAGGAGGATGGGGCAAGAAAGTTACAAGCAAAAGAAAAGAAAGCATTGTTCCAGGTTAGATCACTTTCCCCTAGGGGGAAGGTCAGGGAATCTTACCAGGTAAATTACCTCATCTTCCTTTGTGACAGACTACTTCACAGGTGCTTGTCAGAAAATTCTTGATTAATGGGTTAAGATTTCCATTTCTGGGGGAGGTTAAAACTACCGTTAGGTTAGCTACTCAGCGCTGATTTGGTGACTTGACCTATCCAAGTAACACCATTTTGGGGCTGTGGTTTTCTTTTTAACAATAGATATTCATTTAGCTGAACTGTGAAGTATGAGTGAGGACAATAGTGCTGTAAGATAGGGCTGGAAAGGCAGGTTGGGGACAGTATGCTAAAGAATTTTGAAAAGAAAGATACATTCTACGGTTTCATGGTGATGAGGATGAGGTTGAGGATGAACTAACTTACCTGTTGGTCCAGAGAACATATGAGGGCCAGCACTTAGCACTGGGAATAAGTGACTAAGCCTGGGGGCCTTCAGAGATAGCATGCTCAAGCATGAGACCTCCCAGATACCTATGTACTTCCCAACTCCCCTCCATTGAACCCCCTGAAAGGAGAAGGAAAGGAGCAACAGAGGAAGATGACACAGTGACTTTGCGCAGTCTATCTCCTGCTTGGAAGAAACTGAATTTAGAATTAGTCATGTAAAAACACACAACAGGTGATCTTAATGGAAGCATTGTGACATTGTGATTACAATGAGAAATATGTGTTTGATCTTCTTCTCTGGCTCCAGGTATAGAGCTCCTAAAATCCTTGAAAGTGATGGGGGTGAGAAGAGCATCTTTTGTCATTGGCTGTTAAGCCCCTTTCAACTTACCTGAGTTTATGCCAATTAGATAACCTGGAGGTTGAGTTTATGCTAGTGAGATGACTGGAGGATGGGACAGGTTGCTGGAGGAACTTTCAGGTCTCACCCTTGACCCCCTCCTGGAGCCTCGCCAATGGCCAATGACTTAGTCAACACTGCCTATGTGATGGAAATTCCAGAAAAACTCTGAATGAAGAGGTTTGGAGAGGTTCTGGGTTGGTGAATACGTGGAAGTGCAGGAGGGTGGCCTGTCCAGAGAGGGCATGAAAGCTCTGTAATTCTTTCCACATACTCTGCCCTATGCATCTCTTTCATTTGGCAGTTCCTAATTTGTATCTTTTACAGTAAACTGGTGATAGTAAGTAAACAGTTTCCCTGAACTCTGTGAGATCATTCTAGGAAATTATTGAACCTGAAGCAGGGATTGTGGGAACCCCCAATTTATAGCCAGTTGGTCAGAAGTATGGGAGACCCAAACTCGTGGTTGGCATGTGAAGGGGTGGCAGTCCTGTGAGACTGAGCCTTTAATCTGTGGGGTCTGCACTAACTCCTTGTAGATAGTGTCAAAATTAAATGGAATCGTTGGATACCCAGTGTCATTGTCCACAGAGTTGGAGAATTGGTTGCAAGCATGGGAAACCCTCACACATTTTGTGTCAGAAGTATTCTGTGTGAAAAGAGAAATAGTTTTCCCTATTAGTTTACATCCCTGTAGGTGTGTAAACCTGTTCTCTTGACTAGGCATTAGGAGCTGAGGACCCTGCTGCCATTTTGTGTATTTCCTACTATGACCAGACACCAAGACATATGAATAAATCAAGCATTGGCATTTATGGATTTATTGCATCAGCTATGGTTCAGAGATGTATTGGGCAGCCAGGTCACCAAAAATCTTCTGAGGACAGAACAGCAGCGATAAAGGAGCCCACTGCCTTAGAAGAGCTTGCTAAGGCAGCTCTATTGTAAACTCTTCTGCATGCCAAAAGCCTTTCTAAAAGTTTTATGTACTGTATCCCATTCAAATCTGTAGGAGTGGAAGTTCTCTTCTTTCATTCTAGGTTCTTTGGCTGATCTAATAACTGAATTAATATAAGACAGGTTAACAAGAGAAAAACAAGCAGAAATTTAATAACAGGAATACTCCCTGTATACACGGGAGAGACCCAGGAAACTGGAGTAACTCTCGGCAATGTCCAACCCATCACTTTAAACACCATCTTCAGTTTAAGACAAAGATTTGGGGTTGGGGAGTCAGTTATGGGAGGTAACCAGGACAGACACAGTTAAAAAGTAGGATTGTTAAAAAAAAGAAAGAAAAAAGAAAAGAAAAAAAAAGTAGATTGTTATGCAGATTTAAATTCTTGCCTTCTCTATCATACAAGTTTCTAGATATTTGGTCATCCTCCTCTTTAGGTAAGACAAGGAAGACGTCCTTACAAATGGGGATATCCCTTATAAATGTAACTGCCTCTTACAAAAGAATGGGTAACTTACCAGTTTTCAAAATGACCAATATAAAATATGTCCAAGAGGCCATTTTTGAGGTGGCAAAATCTGTTTTCCTTCAAATACTATAACAAACATTTTCTGGTGGCTGAGCCAATACATACACATTAAATTATAGTTATAACTTCATGATTGAACCCAATGAGTACATTCTAAATGGAGGACTGAAAATTTACCTTTATGAAGACAAAATTTTTCTATGAAAAAAAGTCAGTGTTTAAATTCAGTTGGCAAAATCTAATTCTCCTGCCGATTTGTAGTTTGATCCATAACCTTAGAATTTGCTTAAATGGTCCCAAAGGCTATGGAACAAAGAAATATATATTTGAAAACGTCAGTGAAATAATTAGTTGCAACCCTAAAGATGTACAAATGTCATTTCATGATTTTTGGCTAGCTTCCTCTTTGTGTGTGGGGTAGGGAAGGACAGCATGTTTTCCTTTTTCAATTACTTAGGAGTGATAATGAGTCTTTCTTTGACTCAATATGTCATACCACTGAAAAACTGGTTCCTATTTTAGTTAACATTTGTGAGAGCTGGGTGAGCAGTGTTTTTGCCAGAGAACTTTCTCCTCTCTGTTTTGTGTATGACAGCGCTATGTTAAGGAAAGAAGAGTCCCATTGCTTTGCCAGCTTAAGTTCTAGAAAGATGTAGGATTTTTAAAGCCAGGCTCCAGGAGGATCCGTGAACCCATAAAGCAGCAAGTTATACATATTTATCAGGTATGTACATTTTTCTAGGATGGGCCTATAGCTTTCACTGGAGTCTCAGAGATGTTCTGAGCTTACCAAAGATTAAGATCACTGTTGTACAACTTTCTAGAGGTATAACTAACTAAATAGGTAGAATAATCGAGACTCTTTATAGCTAGATGTATTATAGTAATTTTATGTAAATGCAGTGTTGCAGGAGAGTTTGAAATAGTGATGGTCCCCATTCACGATCCCCATGTTTTTCTCTTTCTGGGGTTTTCCAGGTCCAGCCCTGTGTCAGAGTATTCTGTTTGTGCCCTTGATATTGTTTGAGAATGCTGTCTTCTGTTGCTGAGATACGGTGTAGAGGTGGTATTTTGATTTTTTTCTTTTAGTAGAGAGCATGGTCTCGCTCCAACATACTCTCTCACTTGTCAGTTCCCCTGGAATATCAGAAAGCATTTATTTGTTAGGTAATCAGGCTAAATACCGCGTGTGTCCATGAAGGGACATCAGGGTATACACAACAACTAATGCTGAAGAAAATGCCTGCGCTTTAACATTTAGTGTGTAACCCATGTAAGTTTCAACAGCCCAGTGACTCCATCTTTGCATGGTGTCACACTGAAAGAAATTTAGTCCTGCTTCTCAAACAACTGCAGAGAAGTTAATTTTTCATTGAATTTCTCAGACAGCACTAAAATACAAAATAATGAAAAATAAAAATATTTGATATCCCTTTTTCCTATCTCTGATCTCTATCGTTGCTTGTGCATGGTGTGTGCTCCCAGTATTTCTCCTCCCCCATTACGTGCTCTCCAAAATTTCCCCCAGTTCAGTGCCTTTAAGCTTGAACATCTCTCCTCCTCTCACCGTCTTAGTCCAATGTTCTATAGATCAGCTTGATTTGTTTTGGTTTCTTTCTTTTGCCTGTGTGTCACAACCCCAATTCTTCCTCCTTGCTCCCTCCCCCCAAAAGCTGATCCAGCAAGCAAGGTCTTTCTGGAGGGCAGGGGAAGGAAAGAGGGAAGATGAATTGCTATTGCAACTTGAATCATTTACCTCTGACACCGATGTAAAAAAAAAAAACCCACCACACTCATTTGAGACCGAAGCACAACTTCAGTTTGGGATCGTATCTATCTTAATTAACTTGTCTAATTAA
This sequence comes from Neogale vison, assembly GCF_020171115.1. Taxonomy (NCBI): domain Eukaryota; kingdom Metazoa; phylum Chordata; class Mammalia; order Carnivora; family Mustelidae; genus Neogale; species Neogale vison. The sequence continues at coordinate 137,535,125 of NC_058097.1, forward strand.
GCTGTTCACACCTGATTAATTTGATAAGAGGAACGGTTTATAGACATTAGCCCCTACATGGTTGCTCTTTATCCTCAGCGATTTCATTCTGCGTATGTAACACAGGCACACACATCCACAGGCACGCACACAACCCCATCACCCTTCCCTTTTTAGCTTTGCATTTAATTGAGCCTATCTTTTACTCTAAGGGCCCTGATCCAGGAAGAGTTTTAAGCTTCAGGCAAATGGAAAACTAATTTGCATAAAAGCTGCTTTGCGCCAGTGAAAGTCTGGCACGTTCTAAATGCTGTAAGTACTTAGCCTCCCTTTGCTTTAACCATTAAAATCTGCAAAACAAACCTCCAGGGAAACCATCATGATGGGACTTGTGGAGTCAGGCACATTGGTAACTCAGTTTAAGGAGTCTTTCATCTTCATTCTCATGGCAAGGGAGCCCTAAACACCACCTGACCCGAAGCTGTGCCCTCACATGGGTTGCAGAATGTGCCAGGCCCGACTCCCAGAAGCAGCAATCCCAGGAATGATTGCTGCTGAAACCTCCCTGGGTTTCAAAAACAAGGAGAGGGTGAGACCATCAAACTTGCAAATATCCTTCTGAAAACTTCCATTAGTAGTAAAAACAACGTGGTGTCACCTCGGGGTGTCTGTGTTATGCATTTCCCAGCTTGGGAGACATCTCCTTTTCTGGCTCTTGTCACCAATTACTTGGGTGATTTTAGCCTTGAGAATGCCTTCCAGGTCTAATACTCTCTCATAATAACACGAGCACCTTCATAATTCATGATTTGAAAGCAATGTACATGGGAAAGCACGTAAGACAGTGAACAACAAAGACACTTTCAGCCCTGGGCCTTAAGTTCCTCACTTGTAAAAGGAGTGGCACAGAGCAGAGAGAGCAAAATTATCTCCTGAGGGGTGGTCCTGCTTAATGCGTGTACAGGTTTTTACTCTTAGGAAGTAAACACTGGCAGAAGCTCTGTAAAGAAACATCACCAAAACAAAGCAAAGCAGAAACCACCTCTGGCCCCGTATGAGCTCCCACCTAGCTGAAGAGAAAAGAGATCTTCACTTGTTAGCTAGACGGCAACTCTCTCTGTGTGTGTGTGTGTGTGTGTGTGTGTGTGTGTGTGTAACAACACCGGTCAAAGAACTTATGAACACGAATTGAACATCTGTGTCAATATTAGCAAGTGTTTCTTTCAAACAGGCTGTTAGAAATAATAGAAATGATTAATTATTAATTAATTATCAGAAAGTGCTAAACATAATAGGAAAGAGGGTAATCCTGCATTCTTTGCCTGCCTCCCAGCCCCACTGTTCATTCAAGCCTGACATTTACACGTGACTCCCATAACCCTTGAACCTTTGTAGCTCCAAGCACTGCCATCAACCCCGCTGGTTTCTGGAAATGTCAGATGCCATGGCAGTGACTCTCTAATTCAGTAACAAGTCACTCCTGCTAATTTATCTTGAAGTTATCTTTGTCCCCTTGCCTGGACCCTCATTCATTAATTCATCAGAGAAGCTAAACACTTTGTTAGGCACTTTGGGGTGCAAAGGAAAGTCTCAGCTTGAACATCACTCTCTCGGGAAGGCCAGATCACCCACCCTCTTTGCAGAGACTGGTAACTCCGGTATCCCTCTTGAAGTCTGCCATGTATCAGGAGTTTGTCCTTCTTTATTGCTGAGTAGTACCCACATGGTGTGACTGTCCCAGAAGGTATTCAGTCCTTGAAAGACATTTGGGTTGTTTTCAGTGTTTTGCTATTACGCATAAGACATGTGAATGTCAGATTCCCTTTCTCTAGAATAAAATGCCCATGAACGTGCTCACAAGGTTCTATGGCAGGTGCGCGTTTAGTTTTGTGAAAAACTCTAGGACTGTTTTCCTGACTGGCTGTGCCATTTTACATCAGCGCATGAGAGATCCAGTTTCTCTGCATCCCCCAATTATATTTTACTTGCTCTTGTAGGTTCGTAGTAATATCTCCTAGTGCTTTAATTCACATTTCATCAGTGGCTAACAATGTTGAAAATTTCCTCATGTGCTTCTCTTGCTATCTCTAACTCCTCTGTAATGAAATATCTGTTTATTTCTTTTCCCTCTGTATAACTGGATTGATTGATTGAGCGTTTTTTTTTGTTTGTTTGTTTTACTATTGAGTTTTGAGGGTTTTTAAATATCTTGTAAATATAAGACCTCTGTTGGGTAAGTGTTTTGCAGATATTCTTTTCCAGTCTTTAGCCTTTTTTTTTTTTTAAGATTTTTTTATTTATTTGACAGAGATCAGAAGTAGGGAGAGAGGCAGGCAGAGAGAGAGAGAGGCCTGAGCAGAGAGCCCGATGTGGGGCTTGATCCCAGGACCCTGAGATCATGACCTTAGCCAAAGGCAGAGGCTTAACCCACTGAGCCACCTGGGTGCCCTCCAGTCTTTAGCCTTTTGATCTTCTGCTGGGAAGTTCTTTCACAGAATGAGGTTTTTAATTTTGATGAAGTCCAGTTTAGTAGCGTTTTCCTTCATGGATTATGCTTCTGGTATCAGGTCTTATAACTTGTCACATAACTCTAGGTCTTGAAGATGTTCTTCTCTGTTTTCTTTTTCTGAAAGTTTTATAGTTTTATATTTTACATTTAAATCCATGATCCATTTTTGAATGGTTATATATGATGTGGAGGTTTAGACCAAGTTTCTTTCTTTTTCTTTTTTCTTTTTGGCCTGAGGAAAACAAGTTGTTTCTGAATAATTAGCTGAAAAGATTAGCCTTCTTCCTCCATTGAGTTGTTTTGCACCAGCAATAGACATCTTTTAAAAATTGATTTTCATGAGAGCTGTGGTCCATGTCCTCATGGAGGTGAAATCTCCAGAGGGAAACAGCAAAAATCACAGCAGCTTAAGAGAAAAGCTGGGAGAGGGGTGTGCGCAGGAGTCTGGGGAAGCAAGGAGCTGTGCCTCAGTGCCTGGCTTCCTCTCTATCTACTTGCATCCACACTGTTCTGTGGCTGAGTGCCTGGAGCTCCCCGCTCTGCACAGAGACCTTCCTGGACGAGAGTGGTGAGGTCTAACCAGCTAGCTACATTGGAACAATGACCCCTGAACTATTCTCCAGGATTTTCACTCCAGATCTCTGCTTGCCCCCCCCCCCGCCCAGCAAGTTGACCAAACTCATTCTAGTTCTACTGTAGTCTTGGCCATCAAATGTCTCCTGAGATGTTGTATTCCCAAGTATGAAACCCATTGTTTCTCCCCAGTTTTGTTTGAGGTTGCCTGCGTAGACCAAGGATATCAGGAGAGAATAAAGCAGAAATCTGCGCATTCTCTGTGAATTGGCTCTGTGCAGATAACCAGTGAGGTACACTCTGACTCCAGGTTAAGGAGATGGTGGACAGAGAGAAGAAAGAGACATTTCTTACTAGACTGACAGTACTTGATTTGAGCTTATTTGGTCTACGGTGTGCAAAAAATTAAGTTCGTAGCCATAATAACATCAACAGCAATAACCCACTGTGTGGCCCAAACCGTCTGGAGTGTTGATCTCTGTGGTTAAAGAGATTAGCCACAGAATTGCTTCACTCCTACCATTAGAGGTTTTGTTTGGCACTTATCACATTTAGCTATCTCTGTTTAACTATTTATGGCCTAAACTGTGAATCAACGTCTTTGAAGAAAACTCATCTTTGCAAAAACAACTAGTAGGGGTCCTGGTCTGGGGGAATTTTCTTCTACCGCCACAGTGACTGCTAAAATTGAGGGTTAATTTTTTCTTGTTGGAAATATGATTAATCAATTAAGGGCTGGAAACACTGGACTTTTTCATCACTCAAAGGCCCAGGATGCTAATTAACCAGAGTCATCCTATTTCCATAGCAGACCTGGTATGTAGTCAAGTCTTAAAAGGAAAAATTCTAAGTATGACCTGTTAGTAGTAAAGAATTCTTATAAGATCTATTCATTAATGAGGTCCTCCTGTCTTGGCATATGTTCTTAACCAAAGAGATAATCCCTTTTTGGTTAATGCTAGTGACTATAACCCACAAACTACAAAATATTAATAGCTTAATGAAATAAAAATATGTTTCTTGCCCATTTACTTCCAAATGGATTTTCCTACTTACTGGTTAGTTCTGTTCCAAGAATAATTAAGGAACCCATGCTCCTCTCATCTTGGAGCTTCTTCATTCTCAGTATATGGGTTCCAAGATCATTGACTTGGGAGAAGGAGCACAGAGGATAGCTATTAGGTGATTTAATGGGCCAAGCCTGCAAATTGCTCAGATCATTTCTGTTCATATTCCATTGCCTAGAACCTGGTTTTATGGCCATACTAACTTCAAGGGTGCCTGGGAAATGTAATGAAATTGTGTCTAGGAAGAAGAAGAAGCAGGTTTAGTGAATCTGCCATAGTGTCTGTCATAGTCTCTGAAGTCATTGCACATCAGTGATTTGGAGCCAAGTGATCTGCAGTGATTTGGAGATCTTCCAGGACATATGGTCCCACATAGTCTACCTTGCTGAACACGATGGTGATGACGATGATGACAGGAGGGCTGTTGATCCATTAAAGTTCCTGACAGGTCAGTGAGCTCACCACCAAAATTTATTCAGTTATCTTGCTTTTTTAAATCTATAGATGAGGGCTCTCGTGGAGGCAGCTAGCGCGAGGTTGGGGAGCGCTGAGCCGCACGTCGTGCCCTGCACTGCCCAGACTAGCGAACAATACAGTCAGGATGGCTAAAGGTGATCCCAAGAAACCAAAGGGCAAGATGTCTGCTTATGTCTTCTTCATGCAGACATGCAGAGAGGAACACAAGAAGAAAAACCCAGAAGTCCCTGTCAATTTTGCAGAATTTTCTAAGAAGTGCTCTGAGAGGTGGAAGACTATGTCTGGGAAGGAGAAATCTAAATCCAATGAAATGGCAAAGGCAGACAAAGTGCGTTATGACCGGGAAATGAAGGATTATGGACCAGCTAAGGGAGGCATGAAGAAGAAGGACCCTAATGCCCCCAAAAGGCCACCGTCTGGATTCTTCCTGTTCTGTTCAGAATTCCGCCCCAAGATCAAATCTACAAACCCTGGTATCTCCATTGGAGATGTGGCAAAGAAGCTGGGTGAGATGTGGAATAACTTAAGTGATGGTGAGAAGCAACCTTACAACAATAAGGCAGCGAAGCTGAAGGAGAAGTACGAGAAGGATGTCACCGACTATAAGTCTAAAGGAAAGTCTGATGGCGCGAAGGGTCCCCCCAAAGTTGCCCGGAAAAAGGTGGAAGAAGAAGGTGAAGAAGACGAGGAGGAGGAAGAGGAAGAGGAGGAGGAGGAGGAGGATGAATAAAAGAAACTGTTGATCTGTCTCCTTGTGAATACCTTAGAGTAGGGAGCGCCGTCATTGACATTGACACCCCTCTTATTGGAGGCGTGTCTGTTGCCCTCGTTAGGTTTAATCACACAATTGGGTCATGGTCATATTGTAGTTTCTCAAAGTGCTCTAGAAATTGTCAGTGGTTTACATGAAGTGGCCATGGGTGTCCAGAGCACCCTGAAACTGTATCAAAGTTGTACATATTTCCAAACATTTTTAAAATGAAAAGGCTCTCGTGTTCTCCTCACTCTGTGCACTTTGCTGTTGGTGTGACAAGGCATTTAAAGATGTTCCTGGCATTTTCTTTTTTTGATTTGTAAGGTGGTGTTAACTATATGGTTATTGGCTAGAAATCCTGAGTTATCAACTGTATATATCTATAGTTTGTAAAAAAAGAACAAAACAACCGAGACAAACTCTTGATGCTCCTTGCTTGGCATTGAGGCTGTGGGGAAGATGCCTTTTGGAGGGGCTGTAGCTCAGGGCGTGCACTGTGAGGCTGGACCTGTGGACATTGCAGTGGGCATCCATTTAGCTTCAGGTTGTCTTGTTTCTGTATATAGTGACCTAGCATTCTGCTGCCATTCGTAGCTGTGGAGAAGGGGGGGGGGTCAGCTGGCATGAGAAGTGTTTGGATCCTTTTTAGTTAAGTGCGGTAGTTTTAAACTGTTTGTTTTGAAACAAACTGTGTAACTCTTCATTGTCAGCAAAGCGAAAGAGCCACTGCATCAATGAAAGTTCAAGAACTTTCAGTACTAAACACGATTTGCAACGTTCTGTTATTTTTTTGTATGTTTAGAATGCTGAAATGTTTTTGAAGTTAAATAAACAGTATTACATTTTTTTTAAAAAATCTATAGATGAGTGAGTATATAAATTGGTGAAATACTTCCTTTGCCGTGGAAATAAATTAATGGTAAAAAGTCACTAGCATGATCCTCATACCTTCATCCCGAATTAAAACACTGTCCATGAGTTCAGCAATTCTTTGCCTAGAGAGGCAATATAGTGTAGTGGCCATTAACAGAGTGTAAAACTACGCCTGGGTTAAAATTCTGTCATAGACTAGCTGTATTAATTAAGACTACTTAATTATGAGGAGCAGAGACAAATGAGCTAGTTTATGCTGATAAGGGGCATTTGTTATAAGGATGAAGGGGTATCTTCTGGAAATCAAGAGTAGGAAAACAGCTAGAGCTCAAGAAGGGATGGAATGTTTTCCCATCTCTGCTTCTTTCTTTGCAGAAGATTTATCCTCATTTTTTCTGCCCCTATCCTTTTTTCACCATATTATTGCAATCTGTCTCCCCAAGGCTGTCTATTCTATGTGTTCCAGCCACAAACAGGGACTTGCAGTCTTTGAATTTCAATTTCAAATTTCTAGGAGAAAGAACCTGATTGGTTCAGCTTGGATCACGTGCTCATGGATGATCCCAATCAATAATGAAAAAAGAAGCAAGGTTCTGTCCAAAAATAGCTTCCAGAGGCCAGGTCCTATAAAGGTAGGCTCAGTTTTTTGAGGGTGCAAGGGAGGGACAGAGAAAGAGAGAGACTCTGCTCACAGATGTCTTGTTCCTGAGCCTAAAATTCCTTGTCTATAAAATGGAGATAATACCAGCCAACCCAAAGGGTTATTCTGAGGATTACATGAGACACTGTATACAAAATCTTGTGTAGTATCTTGCACAAAGAAGGTATTCAATAAATGATGAATCAATGGATGGATAGAAAGTAACAATACATCACTGCTTTTATCAGAGGCTATAAGCATTAAGGGACAAGTTTGATTAAGGAGGTAGAAGCTCTGATATAAAGGTGATTGGCTTTCAGTTTTATACAACATTTTTCATGCTACAATCTGGAAAACATGAAGTTGTTATGCATAAAACAGTGAGGATCTTGAATCCCGATGTAGGTATGCAGGCTTGCCAAATTCTGCATTTGAGCTTTGAAAGAATTTATGGAAGAGCAAATAAGCCTATTACAATAAGAAATTATTGTTCCTAACTCATATGCTCTAATGTGCAATGGGTCAAGCAGATGATGTTTTTATAAAAACAATTCATTCTCTGGTTTCCTACCTGTTGCGGATTGCAAGTTCCTGCCCAGAGGGTCTTTGCCACCATGTTTATTACTCCAATAATAGGAGTTGAAACTCCTCCAAACCCTACGCTGAACATTATTTGGCTAACACGCGCAGGGTATAACATAGATTTCAATCCCACTGCCCCTGCCATTGCCACACACAGGGCATCACTATATTTCTCCTGGGTCAGAGAAATGGTTCCTGTGCTCATCCTTTTCTCACCCCACTACCGCAGACCTCTCCAGGCTTGCCCCTCACAGAACAAATACACCTCAGACTGCTCAACTTAACATTCTGACCCTTTAAGATCTGGTCCCAGAATATTTTCTAATGTTATTTCCCATCACTCTTCAGTCAATTCTAATAGCCTCCTTTCTGTCTTCTAAACACTCTTCAGCATTTGCATTGATTACGCTGCTCATGCTTTTATCTCTAACTGCAGTATTCTACCTATTTCTCTCTTTTTTGAGGTCTTGTCCATCTCAACTCAAACTTCAACCTCTCCACAAAGCTTTCTGTAATGACTTTAGGTAGGAATTGTTCTCCTCACCTGTCCAGACACTCATTACCTACTGTGGCAAGTCAGTTGTTTGTATCAGTTGTCAAGAATGGCAATAAAGAATTTATCTATTAAAAATGTATAGTTAATCCAAAGTAGGTTATGGTAAACTCTGAGAACAGACAGAAGGATCCTTGACACAAAAGAGGCATCTCTAAAGAAAAACTTACTTGTAACCTCGAAACAAATGATCATTTACTTCCAGAAAACTTAACTCTTGTGGGATAGATGAGACGGGGGAATAAAAAGCATAGTCCAAGTTTCATTTTAGTTAGTAAAGGAGTGAGAGTAGAGAAGCTAATGAATAAAAACATCTACTTTGGGTTGGTATTATATTTTCATATCAATAAATAAACACAGAGTTTCTAAAAAAATATTTTATTTATTTGAGAGAGAGAGAGAGCACACGCAGGGAGAGCAACAGGCAGAGGGAGAAGCAGGATCCCCACTGAGCGTGGAGCCTGATGTGGGACTTGATCCCAGCACCCTGGGATCATGATCTGAGCTGAAGTCAGGAGCTTAACTGACTGAGCCACCCAGGTGTCCCAAGAAAAATGTAGCTTATACTATGACTCCATTATCAGCAAAAAACAGTGTAGCCCTCCTACTAATTAATAGAAGGAAGAAAAAATTTTAAAAACTTGATCAAACTTGGGGCACCTGGGTGGCTTAGTGGATTAAGCCGCTGCCTTCGGCTCAGGTCATGATCTCAGGGTCTTGGGATCGAGCCCCGCATCAGGCTCTCTGCTCAGCAGGGAGCCTGCTTCCCCTTCTCTCTCTGCCTGACTCTCTGCCTACTTGTGATCTCTCTCTCTCTGTCAAATAAATAAATAAAATCTTAAAAAAAATAAACTTGATCAAACTAGCAAAAAGAAGATAAAAGGTAATAAATGTATGTGTAAAAATATTATGCAAGGAATAAAAGTAAGCATATCCATAACAATAAGTGTAATAAGTTATCTCATCAAATGACAAAGGATCACAAATTGGGAGAAAAATCAAAATAAAGAAAAATGCCCCCAAAATGATTTTTAAAATAGTTAACAATAATGGCATAGAAGCTAGCCAGTTAGAAGAGATGTTTGTTATAAATAGCTGGCAGTGGTGTGTCAGCAAATACCAGCTTCTTGCTAACCCTGTCAGAGGAAGATCAAAAAGTGTACAAGACATATGAAACCAAACGATAACAAGGAGATAGAATTAATATCAAATAAAGTAGAACTCAGAGCAAAAGAGTCAATAAGACAGAAAAATATTTTGAATGATAAAAAGAAAATACAACTTCCACAAAGGCTGATGTACCAACCAAAATAGGATTGAACTGCATAAGACAAAAACTCTTAGAAATAGGAGGAGAATTTGATAAAAGCACAATCAAAACCATATTGGTTCTTTCCAATTTGGGGCTATTTGGTTATTATAAATAAATCTGCTGTAGACTTTCAAGTAAATAAATTTTTTATAGGCATATGTTTTTATATGTCATGGGCAAATACAGAGTGGAGTTGCTGGGTCATATGATAAGAATATGGTTCACTTTATAACAAACTATCAAACTGTTTTCCAGAGTGGCTGTACATTTTATAGTCCCACCAGCAATGCCCGAGTTCCAGTTGTTCCATTTCTTTCCCAACACTTGATATTGTCCGTGTTTTTTTATTTTAGCCACTCAAGTGAGTATGGTAACAACATGAGGTTTTCGTAAAGATTGAATGAGATAATATTTTAGAGCACTTAGTCTAGTATCCGGCAACTTAAGCACTTAATAATTATTAGCTATCAGAATTACCAGGTAGCAGAAAAGAGATTAATAAGAAGGCAATAAAAAAGGAATGTTTATAATTTTTTTTTAAGAGAGAGAGCCAGCGAGCAGGGTAGGGGTGGGGAGGAGCAGAAAGAGAATCTGAAGCAGGTTCCACACCCAGTGCAGAGGACATCACAGGGCTTGATCTCACCGCCCTGAGATCTTGACCTGATTCGAAACCAAGAGTCAGACATTTAACTGACAGAGCCACCCAGGTACCCCAAGAATGTCTATAAATTATCAGGAAAAGGACTGAATAATCCTTTTCCTAATAATCCTAGAGATAATGAAACAAATAGTCACTTTGTAGAAATTATAACTAGGCAATAAAAATATGAAAAGATTCTCACCTTTACTAATGGTCAGGAGAGTAAAAATTATAATAATAATGAAGTTTTGTTTCCCAACTGATTAACAAAAATAATGAGACTGATAACATAAGTGTTTTATAAGTGTAAAAAGAGGAACATTTTTGTACACCAGTGATGGGAATATAAACTGCTATAACTTTTAAAAAAAGAATTGGCCATTATCTATTAAAATCTTAAATGTGGATATATTTAATTTGACACTTCTACTTCTAGGCCTTCTGTCTTTCATCAGTAAAAGCATAAGAACATGGTAATGTAGTTTATAATAGAAACAATGAAAACTCTCCTGGTCACCCATTAATGGTAGAAGGAAGGAATAAATTTCATACAAGTTTACTAGGAAATACTGTGCAACTAGTATTTCCTAGTGCAACTAGAAAGGAAAGAGATAGGTCTATATGTATTGTCTGGGGGAATTTCAAATGATATATTGCTAAGCAAGTCCCAGAACAATATTTATGGTATGATCCTATTAGGGGGAATGACCTTCATGGGCCACAAACTCAGATGTGCAAAAAATATATGATAATTGCCTTTTAAAAATACTTTAAAAAATTTTTAATAAACATATAATGTAATATTAGCCCCAGGGGTACAGATCTGTGAATCGCCAGGCTTACACACTTCACAGTATTCACCATAGCACATGCCCTCCCCAATGTCCATAACCCCACCACCCTCTCCCTACCCTCCTCCGCCTGGCAACCCTCAGTTTGTTTTGTGAAATTAAGAGTCTCTTATGGTTTGTCTCCCTCCCGATCCCATCTTGTTTCATTTATTCTTTTCCTACCCCCCAAATCCCCCACGTTGCATCTCCACTTCCTCATATCAGGGATATCATTTGATAGTTGTCTTCCTCTGATTGACTTATTTCGCTAAGCATAATACCCTCTAGTTCCATCCACGTCGTCGTAAATAATTGCCTTTATTTTTATATGGCTGAACCGATGTTATATCTTGAGTCCCCGTTTTGCATTATGGTGAAAACGGAGTCCTAGTCAATGTAAGATTTCTATCTCCCTCTCCTCTTCTCTCTTTTCCCTAGGGGTAAGGGAAAGTTAAGGAGACACAAGCCTTGAAGTATGTGAGTGGGGCAGGCACTGGGCAGTTTTTCCTTGGTCATCATCTGCTGCTGTGTCCTTCCCTCTAGACTGTCAGGTCCCTTGGGTCTGCTAGCAACTGGTGTCACCCAGCTGGTTACAGATCATAGCACAGGGGAAAACATTCTGCTGCTCACTTAGGAACACTGAGGGCCATAAAGACTCCGAGCGCGTGCCACAGTCCTATTCTACAGTGCTTTTCCTTTGAGATATTTACTCATTCAAAAGTAATGAGGTGTGAAAAGGAGTAAACAGAAAAGCAGAAAGCAGCCCCTGAGCAAAGCCTGGACAGTCTTACAGAGACAGCATGCAAAAATGGTCTAAGGATGCCAAATGCTATGGACTGCATGTTTGCAGCCCCACAAATTCGTATGTTGAAATCCTCATCTCTGATATAATGATATTGGAACTGGGACTTTGGGAAGGTAATTAGATCATGAGGGAAGAGCCTTCCTGTTGAGGTTAATACCCTTATAAGAAGAGACTGAGAGAGTGTGCTCCTTTTCCTCATTACCACGATACAAGACAGCCATCTGGAAACCAGGAAAGGCCCTTCACCAAGAACCCAATCATGTCAGCTCCCTGACCTTAGACTTCTAGCCTCCAGAACTGTGAGAAGTAAATGTTTGTTGTTTCAGCCACCCAATCTGTGAGATATTTGTAGCCTGAACAAAAACACCAAGGCATGCAGGACTTGAGGGGCTCGGAAGCTTGAGGGAAGGAAAGTGCAGAGAAGTGAGTCCTTGAGGCTTTTGCAAGTTCCTAAGCAGCCTCAAACAAAAGCAGCTGATAGGAGGCTGAGAAGCTCATTGAGCTTACAGTTCCATCGTACACTTGAAAGATAAAAATTAGAGTTCAGGGCCTTCTAAGGAGAAGAGACACTAGTCGATAATCCTGATCCTCCATGGGGCCCCAAAGGGCTATACTCTAGACATAGGGTAAATGTGACTATACTCCAGACATAGTGAAATTGGGAATTCCTTGTCTTTGTGACCCTCTTCAAAGACCCTCAACCCAAAGAGTTTGCATCTTTTCTGCTACAGTCAAAATTCACTTTGAAAATGTTCTTCCAAGTCTGTTGTTCAGACTTGATAGACAAAACCATATTCTTTTGGTTCTCTCTTCGTTTCTGTTGCAGTAACTTGTGGGTAACCAGTGTCGAATGTAATTTGAACAGAGTAAAGCCATCAGTTTTAAAGAGGAAAAAATTAATTGTACAAAAATATAAATTCTTATGTGTTAGATGGAGATGATAAAACCTAATGTGTAAAGCTGTTGGGATAGAAATAATGAATGTTAAGTGTGTAAATCAGTTTCTAGCACACAGTAGGACTGCGGTATAACTCTATCACTCTTATGATTCACTCTTTACAAATTGTCTCATTGAGACTGAAGAGAAGTGTTTATTTCAAGCTCAGCCAAGCATGTGTTTGGAAAGGCAGGACACTATAGTTGACTCTCAAAGTTTACCTTTTATAGCTACTATTTGACATTTTGGACAGTCATCTATGATCAGTGTTTTTCTGGAAGCAGACCTTTGAGGTCGTAGCAGTGTTGAGTTCAGCAGAGGGTTGGTGAAAGAATCAGAAAAGGATTAAAATAAAGCCTCCTCATTCTTAGTTCAGCCTTCCCAGAAACTAAGGGGCTTTAGAAAGTAAAGCTGAAGGTTCAAAAGCTATTTTCAGCATTAAATAAAACTTTGCAGAAACCAAAAGCTTGTCACACAAGCTAAAATAAGGGGTCAACTTTCTTCAGGCTGGAGTACACCATTTCTGTGTTAACACTGTTTAGCTCATGTTGGTCAATAGCTTTGATGGCTTGTTGATGACATTGGAATTTCTAGGATGCAGTCGGTGGGTAATATGTTCTTATAGACACACATTTGGTGGTTTCAGTACCCCAAGGGAACTTGTCCTGAACAGTCATGGCATTGGACACAAGTATCACAGTACAACAGCTGGTGTTAGGCCAGTAACTGCTGACTTTACTTTCTCTTCATTATTATAATTAGTGCCACAGCCATGGCAACGACTCATGTGATTACACAATTCATCATGCTAACTAGAAGTGACATTATTGATCGTTAAACAATAACTGCCCAAGCAAAATCATTGATTGAATGGCTAAACTTTTTCTTTATAAATTTTGTTTACTTGGAAGATGCACTTTTTCAAAACATGGACTTCATGGAAGAGAGAATAGGGCTTGGGGATCAAGACTTGGGAAATGACTTACTTGAAGCACAAAGACTTTGAGTGGTGGTGGTTCTAAGGAGAAAGATGTGCAGAGAAGGCTTGAAGAATAGGTGGTGTACGAACCAGGCAGCGGGGAATACCTCTGATTTAGATATTGGTGGGTAAAGGGTACTCCAGGAGGAGGTAGCTGCTAGAACAGAAGTAAGGGGGAGCAAGGTGAGAGCAGTATCCTCAGTTACCAAGTGGGAGAGGTCAGCATCAATGCATCCTTCCTGTCTCAGAGAAGAAAGTCCGTGAAATGTGTATTCACCATACCCTTTCTTGATGAGCAGAAATTGCAGATATCTTGAAGGATAACTGTGAGATTGTTAAACTCAAAGCAAGTTAAGAGTATATTATATTTCCTATTCTGTACCTTTTACTTATTTCTAAGGCATCTATTACATTGGGCTGTTAAGAATAGAAACTATAAAGCTACAATAAAATAAATAAAAAAGGAACAAAAATAATATGCAACATATTGATGTGTCATTTATTTTTATATATATCACACACACACACATGCACGCTTGGTCAAAACTTGTTGATTAAAACTCTGTCACAAACTACTGATGTTTATATTTGTTCCAAGAAAAACACAAGATGTAATCCACATGCAATTCTATAACTTTGGGTTAAATACATTCAGTGTTAAGATTTGGTTTTAGTCTTTCTTCTTAAGCTTTTCTAATATCCTAACAACCAAGTGGCTGTTTTAATCTTATAAAAAAGATCACTGTTGTCCGTAGGTTTTAAGTATAGAACATGCACTGTGATCCGTTGTGGCAACCAAAGAGTCTAGAGTTGAGAGTCATTATGGGCTCATCTTTTCTGCTTTACCAATTTTGGGGTGGTTTTGCCTGTTGGGACTCATCATGTACTGTCCCTATGAGTCAGAGAGGGTTGTGAGCAAATCTGCTCTGGGGTTCCCAAGGAACCAAGATCATCTGGAAAAGCTGTGTGGTATCAGATCCCAGGCCCTGTCAGGACATCCAGGGCAGAGACACCCAGGGGTTTTCATGAGTCTGCATGACGTTTCACTAATAACAATAGTGAGTCAAGAGGTTCCATGACTGGCATGGGTTATTGAATGAGATTCAAATATGAGTCATGTTTGCTTAATGCAATCTATGTTTCCTATACTCGGTAATCCTTAATGCTCTGGTATTGTGATGTACTGTTAATGTATTTAAGTTCAAACACCTCAAAATTTGATAATAGCATTCATTCACTTTCTTCATAATGATTAATAAATGGGTCCAAGTCTGCTGAGTAGCACTTCTACTTCTACACAATGGGAGTCATACAGGTAGTTACAGAACTCTGGCTTTCTAGTTCTTTTTTTTTTTTTTTTTTTTTTGCTAAAATTCTCCATCAGAGTGATGGTATTTGATATTTGGTCCATGAGTTACATGGTAAATGCCTGTGTCCCACAGTCACTTTATTCCTGAACTTCATGTCCTGCTCACGTCTCTTGTCAATTCTCCCTCTAACCCCTTTCTCATTATAACCCCCCACTACTTTTTAAGGTAAAGAAAAGGAGAATGGGAGACTTATACCAAAAATCAGAGAATAGTGGTAACTAGACAACAGATTTTTCCAGTTAGCTTGGAATTAAATGGATCTTTTTTGTTTTCATGTCTTGTTGAAGGTGAATTAACCCACTTTTTGTCTCGTTTTGGTCTTGAAATTATGGGAAGTTTCTAAACACAACATGAATTCTCACTCTGTAGACCTGTAACTATATGGGTAGATAGGAAAGACTATTGGGCAAAATGAGATTGAGTCTAGCCTTGTAATTTTTTATTTTATTGACTTTGATATTCCTTCATTTTGTTGATGTTTCTCTGAATACTCCAGTCCTGCAAGCATAACTAAATAAGAGCGTCTGAGTGTCGATTTTTTAACAGAATACAAGATCAGTGGCCTAGGCCGGCTCACCACAGAACTCAGTTCTGTCCTGAAGTTCCCGTTAGTGTGGTCCCAAGAATGCCAATTTGCCAAATGTGTAGACGATGCAAAACTCTGAGCAAGAGCTAACACATCAGAAAGAAAAGGCAACACTGTGGAGATGGCAACGAGCAGAAACAAGAGCCAGACATGAACAAACATGAACAAAATTACAATTAAAAAGCATGAAAGAACAAAGAGGTATTTAGGTTTGAAATTTTCTGTAATCTCAAAAAAAATCAATTGTTCAAGTAGACGCTTGTCTCTTCAGCAGTTCATTTGACCTTCAGACTTCTATTAATGACAACCCAACCTATCCAACAGTGTGACAGAGCTCTTACACATTTCAAGTGATCTGAGGCCGTATTATTGGAATTTTGATGGATTAGGGTAGGTAAGGGTCCCACTGGACTTTCCTTATCAGTCCATATCTGGAGCTGGGGGTGAGGGAGGTGGGTGAGAAATCTGCTATTAAGAAAATTGCTTGTTTTCACTCTTTCTGCTTTGGTGACTGACATTTAGTACAGTTTTATGGTTTGGATTTCCAATGGGTATTTGCTCCAAACAGCTAGTGCCTTCCTCATATGATGGTCCCTGAAAACACATAATATCATGCTTTCCCTCAAAATTTTTCTTTTCTTATTAAAAAAACAACAAGCAAACAAAAACTCTTATTTTAGAAAAGCATGAACCATGAACTATTACTAGTGTAACTAGTGTAACTAGTGAACTAGTGTTACTAGTTCAATGTACTGACCCAATGCAATACAACAGGAAACGCCCATTTTATCCTTTTCCATCATGACCTTTGGTTATGCTTGGTCAGGTCTGCCACCCCCACCCCTGCTGCCCCCCACCATGCCTTGAAAAAATATCAGGCCAATCTCAAAACTTACAAGTGTGAGGTGATAGAAGTTTAGTGAGGTACAATTTAAAATTTCAATCTCACATTCATTTCAAAGATTCTTCTCCAAGCTAGGCCTGTTTTACATGCAATGGGAAATGTCTGGGGGGAGAAAAGGGTATGTATAGTCTGTGTTTCCCTCTTCTTCCCTCTCTCCTACGTGGTCCCTTGGAGGTTTCTTTCTTTGCATACCAACAACAAAAGACTTCGGACTCGGGACTTCTGTCCTGGGGAGCTGAGAGCAATCCTGGAGGCCATTCCTTGCTTCCTTTATATTCCTTTATAGAATGTGGGGTACAATGTATTTTCCTTAGCTTGGGGTGTAACTGAAATCCTGAGATAATAAGAAAAATCCCATTCAATATCCTGTCATACGGTATATAGATCAGTAAGCAAGATTTCAGAAATGCAAATATATTGTTCCAATTTGATAGCCTCTTTACTAATTCTAATCTATCATCAATTATTTCTTATTTTGTCCAGGATTTTCATCTTGGCTTGGTACGAGCCAAGAACTTAGAGTTCATTAATTGCCAAGAACTTTTTCTCTATGCTAGCTCCAGTGCTTAGCACGCACATCATGTATCTTCCAGTCTCTCACTTTCTTCTTCTCTTTTTAAAGATCTTTATTTATTTGAGAGAGAGGGTGCCCATAAGCTGGGGTGGGAGAAGGGGAAGAGGGAGAGGGAGCTGGATGTGGGGCCTGATCCCAGGACCCTGGGATCATGACCGGAGCGGAAGGCAGATGCTTAACTGACAGAGACACCCAGGCATCCCGCAGGAGTAGGGTTTCTTACTCAAAGGAAATTCTGTCCTTTGAGTAAGAAAACCATTCTTGTGATTAAAAAATGATCACACTCGGGGCGCCTGGGTGGCTCAGTGGGCTAAAGCCTCTGCCTTCGGCTTAGGTCATGATCCCAGGGTCCTGGGATAGAGCCCCGCATCGGGCTCTCTGCTTCGCAGGGAGCCTGCTTCCTCCTCTCTCTCTCTGCCTGCCTCTCTGCTTACTTGTGATCTCTCTGTGTCAAATAAATAAATAAATAATCTTTAAAAAGAAAAAAAAGAAAGAAGTGTGTTTTAAAAAAAAAAAACGATCACACTCAACTGTCTTATTGTTCCCCCCATTGTTCAGCTTTCTTCAAGCATCATGTTGTAGGAAGGCATTTTTTCCTTTACAAGAGGAAAGTGAGAGGGGTGCCTGGTGGCTCAGTTGGTTAAGCATTTGCCTTCCGTTCGGGTCAAGATCCCAGGATCCTGGGATCCAGCCTCATGACCAGCTCTCTGCCCAGAGGAGAGCCTGCTTCTCTCTCGCTCTCTGCCTGCCATTTCCCCTGTTTGTGCACACGCTCACTCTCTCTCTCTGTGTGTGTCAAATAAATAAATACAATCTTAAAAAAAAATGATAGAAACCCTGCTGCTACATGAATGTTTAGTGTCTCCCTGCTTACAGAAAGTTCTTTCTGGGGAGCAAAGTTTGTGTTCTTGGCACCATCGCTGATTTGTTATAAAACCTGGACTATCTCTAAGGTCCTTTCCAACATTAGAATTATGTAATTGTATATACTCTGGTAATTACTGGAAGTTTTAGAAAGTCCCCAACTCAACCCCAATACTTCTCCTGGTTTGTAAAGAAACTCCAATCCTCTCTTCATTTCTGTCACACTCATCTTTTTAAAAACAGGTGTCAGGGCTTCTTGACTGAGTAAGAGCTGGGCTTTGGATGCAGTTCCATAGAATCACACAGCTTCTATTGGAGGGTCTTCTGTATGCTCTAGGCAGACAGATGTCTTTAAGGTGACAGGGTGATTAGACATGTAAGCCCCTCTCTGGACACATCTCTGTTTTGTATCAGGCCTTGGAGACTCATGAAGAGAAACTTGGGCCTCACCTTGGTTGACTGATACATATGTCTATTGAACCCGATAGGCCAACTGAACCTTGAAGCTGGACAGGGAAGATGCCTTTCTTTCAGAAAAACCATATTGGACAATGGATATTTGCAGGGTAGGCGAAATTAGAAACCATAACAGGAGGAAGCAGAGGTTCAAAATGTGGCATGAGGTTGTTCTGGAATCCAGTGGGGCCCTGTCTTTCCCCGGGAACACTTGTGTGCTCTGAGAAGGGGAGAGATGTAATAAGTGAGTCCAGAGAGGCCCATGCCATTCTGCCAGGTAAATCTGAAAGAACTATGCCAGGAGGAGTCCTACACCTTCTTCTTTGCCTTTGCCTGCCACCATGAAGAGAGCTAAACTCTGAGAGTCTGGCAAGAGAGAAAAAGTGGGGAATCAGGAATTCAGAGACAGGAAGAATTATCGAGATTTTCAGGCTGTCCTGTGGAGAAGGCAGCCACCCTGGGGACTTCCGAGGTGTAGGGGTACAGGCCACTAAGTGGGAATCTGAGCAGAGTTTCACCAGTGTTGGGGACTGGATCAGGAGGCCACAGCCCCAGAGGGCAGAGGGAGCAGAAGAGTCAAAGGCGTAATTCAGATTATAAAACCTGCCTCTCTTCTGGGCAGGCTCCTAGATACAGTGTTTGAGTGCACTCAGATCCTGACATTTAACAGGTGGAGGGAGACAGATTTTGCAAACTAAAAGCCCAAGGAACTTCCCTGAAACACGAGAGGGGTGGGGGGCTGGGGAACATTCACAGGACTCCCATGTTAATAGAACCTGGGAGTGTCTAAAAGGCTCACACTTCTGTGTATGTGTGTATGTGTGTGTTCATTCTATGATCACTAAAACATAGTTAAAATTTACTGAACATTCAGCTTTTACGGTTACCTGCCTTAGAGCTATACCAGTATTTCACACTGAAACTTTGAAAATTGTACCTTTGAAAATTCAGTAAAATGCAATTTAACCAATGTTTATTCAGGAATGATTACACAGAGAACACAGAGGAAGTATTGAAACAGTAATAGTTAATATTTATTGAAGATTTACTATGTACCACATACTGCATCTTCATGACCACCTTATGCATTAAGTACTATCATTATCATCCTAGTTTTATAGGTAAGAAAATCGAGGTTCAAGAAGATGAAGCAAATCCCCCAGGATCACACAGCTAATTACTGGCAGAGGAGGGACCCAAACCGCGAAGCATCTGACTGCAAAGAGAAAGCTCTCAGCTTCCATACAAAGAACTTGTAGTGTATATTGGCAAAATACTCAGATGAAAACCCCACGCGGTGACCTTGGTTTCTATCCCTTATTTTATCCCTTACTTATTTTATTGTGCAAAGTAAGGTGTTAAATAACGTATTCGTGCAGCTCACTCTGAAAACCTGCTATGAACATCAGGGTCAACCCCTAAAATATAAAAAGGCACTTAGCTAACTCTGATGCCTGAAGAGAAAAAGGGCGTCTTCCAGTCCAGTCCATATCACCTGAATGCTGCTTGATGGGTCTCCACGTTCACCCTTTACAAGCCAGTCTTTTAGATTCGGAACCGAGCCCCAGGTTCAAGCTAAGGAGAATTAAATCCACCTGCTCCGAGAAGTGCAGATTCCTAACATGAGCGGCCTGCGTGGGACAACTGGTGGGACCTGGACGGAGAAACACTGGCGTTTGGGTCGGAATCCACATGCAGCCTCCCCGCCCAGTGAACGCGGGCTCTGTCATCTGAACGATGACACAGGTAAGTGCGCCGCAGTGACAGACTGCGCAAGCCAGCCACTCTAACAGGGGATCCACAAAGAAGGCAAATTACCCCTCTTTCGGGGCAAGGCTCAGTGAATCGGGAAGGGGTGCTGGAGGCTTACTCTGAGCTGCGGGGAGGAGGGGTGGAGTGGTGAAACTTTGTGAGACGGGGACAGGGAGCGGAAGAGAACCAACGTTTGCTGAGAATGGCCTGTCGGTCTCACCGATCACCTTCACAGAAGCCTTCATATGGAAACAAAAAGTAACCCAAACTCTAGTGCATTCCTCAAGATGCCTCCAGAAAGCGAATGATTTTTGTTCCACTGAGGAATAAAACTGTCGACAGAGGAGAATACTCTTTTTTCCCATTATGGAAGTGGGCTGGGACTGTGGCGAAGTCCATGAGGAAGCAGTAGGCCACGCTCATTACAGTTGAACAAGCTTGGAGCCCAAGAAGCGAAGGAGCCAGAGGAGCAGGGGTCAGAAGGCGTGGGGGCCGCTGAAAGGGCCAGATGGGCGAATCACACCGCGGACAAAGAACTCTCCCCTTCGACTGCTGGGCCACTGCCCTGACCTCCCAACAAACACCCAGGGCACAAATTTGTTCCCCCTTATCAGCTGCTTAGCTCAGCAGCTGCTGCCATGAATTTCTGTTTCCGCGTCCTGCTTTTTACGAACAGTTGCCTTTTTGTCTAACTTTTGTGTGAGGAGGGAGGAGGCCGACGGGCCAGGAGCATAATGGAGAGATGGCGCGGTCGCTGTTCAGAGGACTGAGGGCTTGAATGGAGTGTTTCAAGAGGGGCAGAAAATAGATTTTTTTTTTTTTTTCTTAAACAACCTCTGGGAAATCCGGAGGCCTAGAGAACACATATGAAGTGCTGGTTATTCATTCTCTCCCCAGTCACTCTGATCAAGGGCATTTTCTTCTTGGGATTTCTGTTGCAGGGCGGAAGCAGTGGGCATGTGTGAATGGATTATAGATTGTTTGTGCCGAAACCAGCCATGAAAATAAGAGCTGGCCCGTAGGCCAGGCTGGGAAGGGAGCAGACCTGTCGAGGATTAGTGCGGAAATAAGTGAGAATCAGGCAGGGAGTCTGATGAGAAAGAAATACTGTACACTGTATCCTTTGCTCTGGAAGCAATTACGTGTGGTACCACAACTCCTTGGGTAGAAACCTGAATGGGTTTATAAACAAGGATTTCAAAGTGTTTTTGTGATAACAGGATACAGGGATAATGGAGTCTGGTGGCCACTTCTATGAGAAAAGTGGGTACTTCAAAGATACCCATTTCTTGTGAAAATTAGGTATTAAAAATTATGGCAGTGCAACAGAAGGGCAGGGAAATGGAATGCAATGAAGTAGAAAAATAAGAAACATGTTTTCTTCTATTCTCTTATCCAACAAAATGACTGTTTGATTTTCAGAATGTCAGGGAACTGTTTATGCCCACTGGATCGGACAAGGGGAGGGTGGCAGGGAGGTGGAGAGAGGAAAAAGAAGAGAGGGAAAATCAGTCACCCTGGAAACAACCCCAAAGGAAGGGTCAGTGTCTCCGTGGCCCCTCTCCTCCACATCCATTTCTAACTCATGCCCTTTGCACTACGTTGGCCTTCCCCATTCATGTGGATCAAACGCGGTCCAGTGGGCATTTGTTGCAAAGAAACCTGTGCTAGGTATGGTGTAAGATACAAGGTTGATGAGTTAACAGTGAGGATGATAACTGGGGATCAGATGACCTCGGTACATTTGGAGCTCACTGGTACCAGGCCTCACTAAGCACTTCCCAAACAGAAGCCCTTAGTATCCTGGAGTGTGCCAGGGCCTCTGGAGCCTGGGTTAAATCCTGGTCCACTTCAGAGAGTTATTTGACTTCTCCAGGTTTTATTCTGTCATCTGTAAAATGGAGACAATAATGGTACCCGTATCAAGCAGGGTCCAGTCAGGATTTAACAGAAAGAACTGGTTTCACGGGTACTTCAGGGCTGAATGAGAAGGGAGTTTTGAAGCAATCACAGAGGGTAGCCTCAGTAAGCAGCTCCCACCTCTAAGGCTGGAGGAACCAAGGGAAGAGGCCTGGACGGCTAAGAAGCTACACCTGTAGAGGAGAAGACCCCTAAAGTTTATGGGGGCCTGTGAAGCTTGTTATAGAATGTGGGAGGACAGTGGAGGCTGCATCTGCTTCTGATGCTGGGGGGTTGGGGAGTGAGGGGATACTGAAAGGCAAAAAAAAAAAAAGCAAACCCAGAGAAAGGAGGCAATGCCCCCCTCTGGCCTTCCATCTCTCTCTCTCTCTCTCTCTCTCTCTCTCTCTCTCGTGCCCCCTATTGGCAGAAATTAATAGGAAACTTGAATCCAAAGAACTGCTTTACAGAGTCCAAGCACCGGCAATACACCAGAGGATAAAAAAGAAGATCTAGAGCTGAGAGAAATAGCTTAAAAACAAGCTCAGTATTTTATAAAAATATGATGGCATTACATGAGTTGATACTTATAAAGCACTAGAACATGCCTGGCATGTGGAAGTACATTTTAATGTGCTTTAAAAAAAAACAAATAAATACATTAATCCACCAAAAACCAATGTAGGAAGTCATATTAGAATCCCAGTTTTATTCACGAAGATGACAGGGTTTAAAGAGGTCACATAAAGTGCCCAGGGTTATACAAACTCGTCATTGGTGAAGTCAAGACTGTCTGAATGCGAAGCTGTTGCTTTTACTTCTCTGAGCCCCACTGAAGTGCGGAAAAGACAAGCACGTAAGTCAATTACTTCACAGAGAGACAGACTATAAAAGCGCAATAGGACAGCTGCAAATAACAGACTTTGGGGAGCATGCAGAAGACAGAAAAGCTGCTGTGGGCTGGGGAATCTGGGCACACTTACCTGCTGGGGGATGTGGTGTCTGAGTGAAGCCGGGGAGAAAGGACAGGGTCTAACTGGCAAGTGCCAGAAGCAGAAGAAACTACTTGAGCTAAGTCCCAGAGTGCAGGCATGCGTGCCGAGTCTGAGGACTGGGACAAAAATGTTCCTGATCGTTCTCCTTTGGCATAAACAGTAGAGCTGAAGTATCTCTGAATATAATATAAATTCTATTAAATATAGTAGAATTTAATGGGAATTAAAGAGTTCTTTTAGGGCAACCATGAACATGAAATGTTGTGTAGAATATTACACATTTGTGAAACAATGGGATTAGCCAAAAATTAATGAATTTTTAATGCACCTCCATTTTTTTAAACCCATACGTAGAGACATTAAGATCTGCTTACAAAAGACAAATGGTTTTGTTTCAAGATAGCTGACTGGACTAAAACTCTTAATTTGAAGCCATTACAATATCCTTTCAGCAGTACACCAAATTTGGTTTTAATCAAGTCCACTTCTTGGAAGGTTATGCACATATTTGGTTCACTCCCATTTTATTTAATTCAACAAAGTGAATGCATTCTTGGTGCCAGGCGCTGTCTCAGGTATTGAATATGCAAAGAATTGCAAATGGTGGTTCCAGCCCTCAAGGAGCTCAATCCAGTAGGGTAACGGATAGCTATGCAAATCTTGGGAATCCAAAATGGAAAAGCAAAGGTACTAAGTGCACTGGGAATATGGAAGTGGCCAGGGAGGATGGGAATGGAATTCCTTTCCAGCCACCCCAGGAAGCAACATCACAACCATGGCAGTAAATGGGACGTGCAGGGAGAGAGGCCAAAACAAATTATGGAGACTCATTAGTTTTATCTAGTGCTGGACCAGATCACAGCAAGGCTAGCTAAGGAAGTCAGATTTGTAGGGAGTTGGAAGAAGTTCTGGAAAGTTTCTATGACTTGAACCTTGTCTCTGTATCCTATGGTTAGCTGTAAAAGTAAAGAAATTGTCCTAAAAGCAGAGATGGAAACCATGCATGCCAATAGTAAGAGCTAACGGTGTCTGAGCATCCACTCTATGCCAAACACTTTAATATAAAATGAGTATTATATCTAGACATGTAGTTTTTTAGTCCCCAGGAACCCATTTTCCCCTTCTTCCTTGTAGTAGAATATGTGCCTTTCCCATTACAGACAATATTTTTCCAGGCTTCCCTGTAGTTTGACTGTGACTTAGTTTTCATCAATAGAATGTGAGTAAAAGTCATGTAGGTAACTTACACGTCACTTCCCCAAAGAAGTGCCCTTCGCTTCCTTTTTCCCCCTTTCCACTGGCTGGAAAGCCCATGTAGTTTCAAGTGCTTCTGGGCACAGTAGGACACCTGGACAAAGGACATGGGCTCCTGAACAGCTCTGTGGCAGAGAGCCCTCACCTCCTCTTGCTACTGCCTTCTGCTGCTAGGACCTCTTCTTTCCTGCAGCCAAAGATCAAACACACACGAAAGAAAGACAACATTGCTAGAATTATGTCTGAGTTAAGAAAGGAAAGGCCACAGATGGGGACATGTGAGAGACTCTCATACTATGTGAACTGTGCATGCTTCAGTGAATAGATTATATAAAAATTATATTGGCTTGTTTGGAGCTTTTGTTGTTTCTGTCCTGGCTTCCAGTACAGTTTCAAATGACTGAGGTTTACCTATGAAGTGTTCTCCAGGTGAGAGAAAGGTCATTGTATCAAGCCAGGCAGGCTCATTCAACAAACAGGTTTTGACCATTTGCTGTGTGTCAGGAATCAAAGATGAAAATACACCCAGACACACAATCTCACCTCTCAAGATTTGTTGGAGAGAGGCCAACAGACAAATGGTTTTGTTTCAAGATAGCTGACTGGACTAAAACTCTTAATTTGAAGCCATTACAATATCCTTTCAGCAGTACACCAAATTTGGTTTTAATCAAGTCCACTTCTTGGAAGGTTATGCACATATTTGGTTCACTCCCATTTTATTTAATTCAACAAAGTGAATGCATTCTTGGTGCCAGGCGCTGGCACCAAGTGAGATGATGTGCACATATAAAAACAGTATTGGGGCGCCTGGGTGGCTCAGTGGGTTAAGGCCTCTGCCTTCGGCTCAGGTCATGGTCCCGGGGTCCTGGGATCGAGGCCCGCATCGGGCTCTCTGCTCCGCGGGGAGCCTGCCTCTCTGCCTGCTTGTGGTCTCTGTCTGTCAAATAAAAACAAACAAACAAACAAACAAACAAAACAGTATTGAGAGGAAGGTATCAACTCAAACTGTTTGTTTGTTTGTTTGTTTCAATCATGTATTGGCTTACGTAGATCTGCAGTTCAAGGGTTCACCATGTCTGCCGCTGCCCCTGCCTAGATTCAGGATCCTCTCCTCTCCCTTAGGAAGAATCTCCTTCAGTCTTCTTTACGGTCCAATCTTTATGAAAGTGGTTGTCCCTTTCCTTCATTCACCCAACTATCAGTTGGACAAAATTATATAAAATTCACTTAGCTCACACCCTGAGCTGAGAAGTGAAGATACAGACGTTTACAGGCAAAGAGCCTTTCCACATGAAACTTACATTCTAGATGGAGACAGACAATAAATAATTAGAGAAATGAGCTAATGACTGGCTGTGGCAAGTTCTGTGAGGGGAAAAATCCTTCTCTCTATAGTCCCTCGTGGAGGCTGACATTGAATGAAGTGGAAGAAAGGCCTTCAGTTGACAGTTTTATGGAGACCAGAGAGAATGAACACTGTAAGTAGAGGTGACAGCAAGTACAAAGGCCCTGGGGTGGGAAGAAATTGGATGGGATGGAAACACAGGAAAGAGCAAGTGTGGTTAGAGTGCAGTGAGAGAGAGAGTGGGATAGGGTTCACCCTATCTTCAGATTCACCCGAAGAAGTTCATTTTCTTCAGGTTCACCCGAAGAAGTTGCAGAAGGCAGGCTGTGGGATAACCTATAGATATCCAAAAGAGTTTGGATTTTATTCTACATACAATGAAATGTTTGCTTTAAAAAGAATCTCCTGGCTACTATGTGGGCAAAGTATAAAGTTAAATTCAGGACTAGATGGACCTCAGGTCCTTGTCTGTCCACAGCAATCCATGCCTGGGCTCCACAAGGTACGCAGGAGGCCTTTTGGTAACTGTAGATCCTGTATCAGTGATGTCCCATAGAACTTCCCGCAAAGATGTAAATGTTCCATATCTGTGCTATCCAATCCCAAGCTGCTAGACAGGGCCTCTTGAGCACATGAAATGAGGCTAGGTGTGACTGAGGAAATGGATTTTTAAAATTTTATTCCATTTAAATTATTTAAATTTATAGATCCACATGTGGCTAATGGCTATTGTACTGTGCCATGCAAAGCAACACTGGGTGTCTGGGGATTTCAGCTTTGAAACCCAAAGCCAGGGCCTTCCTGCAAAGGTGAGTGAGCAGAGGGCATGTTACTCCCTAAACGCTAACACCCTCTGTGCGTTCAGCTTGTCAAGATGGAGATGATCAGGAGGCATTCTGAGCTTCATTTTGCCCCTGGGGAGGCACGTGCACAGGGTTAAGAGGCGCCCCACGGGCGTCCTCAGGGGAAGTCCCGCACTGCGAAAAAAGGTTTGGGGACCTCTCTTTCCAGAACGCATAAGCCCTGCGCTCTCGCGGCCGCGGGTGCGGTGCAGCCATTGGCAGGAGGAGAACATCGGACCGCAGCGCCTTGCCCCGCCTGCGACACCCGCACCGGGCGCAGGACAGGTGGGCTGGGGAAGGAAGGATCCGCGAGCCGCCGAGCGACGTTGGAGGTTCGGGGCCCCTCGCCGCGCAGTTGCCTCTTCCTCGCGGGGATGGGGGCGGGGGTGGCGCGGGCGGTCACCCGCACCGGATCTGCTTCCCGGGCTTGCTTTCGCTTTGGCGGGGGCTTGGCTAGGCCTGCGCACCGCAAGCTAGCGGAGAGAGCCGCGCAGGTGGCGGCCAAGGACGGGCGGAGGCTGGTGCCTTTCGCCCTTCAGGACCCGCTGCCTTCTCCCGAGGAGGCGTCCCGGTCTCTGACTCGGTGCCCTGAAGCGCGCGTGGCTCCTGGTTGGCCGTCAGGCACCCCTGACCTTGGTTTCTCCCCTGTGCCAGGTCTGCTCAAGGACCATGGGCGCCACGCTGGGCACGGGCGCGCGGCAGGCGCTCCTTCGGGGCCAGGCCTGCGGCGGCGTCCCGCGCTGGACGCCCTCCGCGTCCGCCCGCGGCTGCCACTCCAAATCCGGCCCGGCTCGCTCCGTGCCCCTGAAGAAGCGCGGATACGATGTCACCAGAAACCCGCATCTCAACAAGGTAACGGTCCCGGAGGGTAGGGTGGCCCTAGTCGCTGTCCTGTGGCGGGCCGGGAGGGGCGCCCCGCCTCCTGGGTCTGGGCTGGATCCTCCCAGGCGCCCTTCCAGAGGTTTTCCATTTTTGTCCTGCAGAGGCTTCGCGTTTGTCGGTTTGGCTCCCTCCCCTCCTTGCTCTTCTGCGCGGAAAGCGGTGACCGGTAGTGCAGGGAGCCTCATCGCTTCCACAAGAACAATAAAGACTGGTTAAGGTCCTCTGACCAATCTGACCTGTGGTCGGAGCTCCGCCTGAGGTTAGCCAATTCTGTTGGTCGCGGGTAGTTCATTTAGCCTCTGTCAAGCACGTTTTCTTATCTGTAAATGAGAGACAGTGGTAGTGAGATTTAGAGAAAAAATGGAGGCAGAGTTCTTAGCATAGGACCTGACACCCAGTGAGAACAAATGTCAGCTACGGTTATAACTGTTATTCTGAGAAAAAGATCATTTTTGAGAGCTGGGGGGAAAAGGAAGGCTAAAATTACAGAACTTTTAGACCTTAATGGCCATCAAAGATCCTAATTCAAACCTCTCCTTTTATAGATGAGAAAACAAAACAAGGAAAACTAGCTCAAGGTCACCAGCTAGTTAGTTCTGGCCCTGCCACTGGAATCCGGAGCGTGGTGCTGAAGATTCTGGAAGTAGAGTTTAGTATTACTGGAGTAAAAGCCCTGGAAGCAAAGAGACCTAGATTTAAGTCCTGTCTCCCGACACCTCCTCAAATTAACTTGGGCATCTCATTTAATATTCAGGTTCAACTTTCTCCTGCCTAACATGGATATAGTGACAGAATCACCATTCTTACCTCATCTGGTTATTGTGACAATCAAATGAATTACTAAACTTGAAATACTATTTTAAACTATATAGAGTGCTTGATAAATAGGTAATCACTACAAAATAAAATTTTTAATAATTTTTTTGACTCAGAATTGTGAAATGCAAGTGAGAAAACACATGTGGAAAGGTTTTTTTGAGAAATAATAATATTATACAGATGCTAAGTATTAGGATTATTTTCTACAGAATTAATAGAAGAAGCTAAGGGAAAAAAAAATCTTTCAACCTCTGCTTATTGCACTACTCCTTGGTCCCCCCCAAAAGACTGTAAATCTTTTGTATATTAATACTTTGGGATACTTAAAGTGTAATTGCTTTGGTAGCAAACTGGCTTGACCAACAGATACCTTTTACTAAATATGTAGAGAAAGGATTGCAGGCAAGGCTTGACCCTGCAGTGCAGATGGCGTCTCTAAGGATGCAGGTTCTCTCTGGCTCTCTGTTCTGCTTCTTCAGTGTCAGCTTCGTCCTCACGCTTCAGGCAGTGGAGTCTTTCACCTCAATGCTGGCATAATCTCCTATCTCCTTTTCCCACACCGCACTGTGCAAAGATAGAAAGACACTTTCTTTGGGAAAGGAGGATACTTTCTGAAGCCTCAGAGAAAGAGTCCTTTTGTCTCATTGACTCTGATTGAATTCCCTTCCTATTCTCAAACCAATTTTCCTAATTTAAGCCAGTCAGGGCTCACCCCCGAAATTAAAGAGAAAGTTTAAGGTAGGACCACTCCAGCTGGTTTAGAGTAAGAGGATGGGATTCCTCCACAGCAAATCTGTGTCCTGTCATCAGACAAAGAAGGGATCGGTACTGGAAAGCAAAACAATAAATTCCCACTACAGACTCCAGGGGTTTTGATAATACTTGCCTTAGAAGTACTGGCATATTATCAGTCACCACTTACTGCTTTGGGACTAGTTTAAAAAAAATAAAGGAAGGGCTTGAATGTCTTCTTTTTTAGCCCTAAGTTTGGGGCTCCTTAAAAACACTCTTCTCTTGTCCCTGATATAATTTTTTCCCCTCCTAAATAGTAAAAGTGGGTCGTTGTCCATAAATCTAGGGGATCGGACCCTTTCGTAATGTTCCAAAATCTTTGTATGTCCCTGAAGTCCGTTGATGCTGGTCTGGGGTGAGGCGGATATCTGGGGTGATGCAGAGGGCTGGAGGAGGAGCAGTGGAAGGAGAAGCAGGGCAGGGAGCTGCTGAGGTCGCCCTTCACTTCCCTCTGGAGCATCCCTCTTGCTGTTCCGCTGACCTACAGCACTCCGAGAGAGTGGGCTCTTTCCATCAGCCAGCTGGGGAGACCTGCTGAGTTAAACAGAACAACTGAGGTTATCACTGAGAACATAAGAGAATGACAGCTTGGCAGGGAACTGCACTTAGAGGTGGGTCTGTGGGTGGATCCCCATCCCCCCAGGGCAGGGGCTGTGTTTCATGCATTTGTGGTGGCACAGGGTAGTTGCTGAAAGATCTAGCAAGGCCATGAACATGAGTATTAGCATTACATTCTTGCAGTGTGTTTACTAGATTCTTTTTAATTTTTGTCTTTAACTATTTTTTTAAATTGATGTGTGGTTGACATACAGTATATTAGTGTCAGGTGCAGTTGTTGCCAGAGGTGAGGTAGGTGGGGGGATGGGTGAAATAGGTGAAGGAGATTAAGAGGTGCAGACTTCCAGTTATAAAATAAGTAAGTCACAGAGATGTAAAGTGTATGTGTTCACTAGATTTGCATCCCACATTATGAGTATTCTTCGATTGCATGTTTAAAAATTTTTAATTTAAATTCAATTTATTTAACATATACTATATTATTAATTTCAGGGGGTAGAATTTAATGATTCATCAGTTGCATACAAATGCCCAGTGCTCATTCCGTCAAGTGCCCTCCTTAATGCCTGTCACCCAGTTACCCCATCCTCCCCCCCACCTCCCCTCCAGCAATCCTCAGTTTGTTCCCTGAGTTAAGAGTCTCTTTTGGTTTGCCTCCCTCTCTGTTTTTATCTTATTTTATTTTTTCTTCCCTTCCCCTGTGTTCATCCATTTTGTTTCTTAAATTCTGCATATGAGTAAAATCATATGGTATTTGTCTTTCTCTGATTTATTTTGCTTAGCATAATAGTCTCTAGTTCCATCCACATCATTGCAAATGGCAAGATTTCATTCTTTTTGATGGCTGAGTAATATTCCTGTGTGTGTGTGTGTGTGTGTGTGTGTGTGTACACACACCACATCTTTTTTATCCATTCATCTCTCAACGGACATCTGGGCTTTAGATAGGTCAGGAGAGACATGTAAGAAGCTTGAGGGCAGAGCATTGTCAGGAGGTGGAATTCTCCAGAAGAATAGCTGCTAAATAGACTAAGCACCACCGCTGTTCTATAATGAATGGGTCTGGTTCCTGCTCTGTCATAATCTCACTGTGAGATCCGTGACAAGCTCAGGGACCCCTCTGCCCTTGTCACACCACTGTTGTAAGGATCATGGGAGATGCCTGGGAAATCATTTTGAAAACTGTGGTGAGATAATCAGATGATCATGTGGACACTTCCCAGAGCTGGGGCTGGAGGAGCCTGTAGAGAAGACCTAGTCTGGAAGTTTTCAGATTACGGGTCACAAATTGTGGGACATGAAGTTAGCTTAGTGGGTCTCACAAGCATTTTAATTTTTTTAAAGTGGGTTAGAATAGAATTTAAAAACAGCAAATGCATTAAACGTAATAAAGAAGAGTGTTAAATCAGCATGTGAAATGCTGATCTTCACTGTGGATTTTTGTTTAAAAAAACAAAACCTTTTGAACATCGTTGTTCTCATTCAACACGTCAGTTTCAGATGAGGGAACAGACTGAGAAAGTCAAGTAACCCCACAGAGACTGTCATTTGTTGCAGAAGTGGGCAGAAGCAGCCCGCCTCCTGAATTTCAGGCCAGTGAACAGCGATGACATTTCCCATGTACATCTGCTTTGGCTGATTTAGACGGATTCCTAATAATGACAGGGTTGGAACTAGATGATTCTGAGTTCCCTGCAGGAGTCTGTGTTTTCTAAGTCATACAAATGCACTGGTACATCAATTTTTATTTCCTTTTTCACTCCTACCATTCATCTCAGATTTGCACTAGATCTTTTCTATTATCCATGGTGACTGTGGCAACAGAGCAGAGCTTTCATTCTGTATTACAAGATGTCAGCCATATTTTACTTACATTAAATAGGCAACGATGTACTCCATTTCATCGTCATAGGCAGGTATCATCCCCATTCTGTTCAGGTAGCAAATGGGCCTTCAGACCATTTCTGGGCTCAACTTACCTATAGCCTCTCTTAGGAAGGGCTGTCCTATTCCCTGCTCCTGAAACAAGATTTGAGCATCCCCCCCACCAACCCACTTGTCTTATTGCTCTGTGTTCGTTTCCTTTTGGCCCTGAGCACCTGTTATAAGATCTGGTTGGTGTTTCTTCCACCCTGGGCCCTGGGTACCCTGCAGACGGTCTCTCTCTGACACATGATATTCTCTATATCTGACTTGAGATGCTCAATGAATATTTGCTCTTGAAATGACCTCAATTGAGTCATGACCCCTTTGCTATCAATGCCATTAATCCTACTGCCACTACTTTATAGTTAGCCTGATGCCCTCATTGTCTGAAAAAATGCCTACCAATGGCCTGTTTGAAGGAAAAATACCTCCTTGGCTCTTATCTCCCCACACTTAAGGACATTTCACTGCACAAGTCTGTTATTTCCCAGAGCATATCAACCTCCTCCTTTGACCCACATGCCAGTGATGGATTTTTGCCTTCTACCACCCACCACCTGCTTCTTGGCAGTTTTTCTTCTTGGACTTGATACGCAGGGAAAGAATGAGCAAGAAGAGTGTTTAGATCACCATGATCACGCGCCTGTGCCTTTCAGGCCGTGGGACCTCCGAGCTGCAGGGCCCTGTAGGTGACCACCTTCCTATGTGGACTTGGCGCCTGGAGGTCACTGAACGTGCAGAGGTCCAGTGGCCAGCGCTGTGGCATTGGCTGCACGTCTGAGGTGGCACGGGTTTTAGCTCCATCTTCTGTACACAGTGGTGAGTCATTAGATTCTTATTTGGTGCCAGCTTAGAACTTGACCTTGCCTCCTTTGCATGAGGGGAATCTGTCCCACACGTGGCTCATCGATCTGTCAGGAGATGGTGGCTGGGGGTATGGAGATCGAGCAGTTTGTTGGGGATACTGCTTTCTGTCCCCAAAGCAGACAGCATAATGTACCTTCGTGAGACCCGTACTTCGGGCAGGATGTTGAATTGGGCCCCCCTGACTGACAGAGAAACAGTGGGTTCTTTTCTTTTTTTTTTTTTTCAATAGCTAACAAGTTTACTAATTCATTTTTAAGCTTAAGATTACAGAAAATCTCTTCTCAGTTTGTGAATGATTGCAGCGATGGTCCCAATGTTTTATCCATCCTGTATCCATCGTTTTTACCATGTAACCTCATACTCTTTTACCACTGGGATCAGAGTGTCCTACTATATCAATTGACACTGAGTTCAACCATGTGATTTGAAGCAGTGGGCTCTTAAGTCAACACTGTTTCCATGATGTATCAGTTCATTCTACACTGGCGCCTCTTGTACCTTGACTCAGGATGTTGAAGTGCAAATATTGTTCCAGTATTTTAAGAACCAACAAGCAGAGGCAGGTTGAAATTAAATCCTACCTTGTTGACTACTGTTCTGGCTTCATGGGACTGATAGCCTTTGGTGTCAGGGCTTTGTGCTTGGAGTGGCTAATGGAACCTGTATTCGTTTGGCCAAAGTTTAGGCAGCTGTAAGGAAGCAAACCCCAATACGGAGACTTAAATGAGATAGAAGTGTGTTTCTCTAATCAACAAGCCTGGATAGACAACAGCAGGTCAGTGTGTGGCCTGACGTTGTTGCTCTGTGTGTTGCTACGTTCTGTGGTCCAAGATGGCTGCCCTAGCCTCTGCCAACGATTCCACACAGAAACCAGAGGGAAGGGGAAATGCCTCTTGAGGGCACAATCTGAACATTGCAGGTATCGTTTTCACTCCCACTCAGCTAGCCAGAACTTGATCATAGGCTGCAGCTAGCTGCAAGAGAACCTGGGAAATGGAGTCTGTAGCCTGGGGTCCGTATGTGCAGCTAACATTTCTACACCATTAAGGATATTGGGGAAACTGCCACAAAATGTTTCTCTTTTAACTTTTTTTTTTAAAAACTCTTTTAACTTTTAACGTTTTTAGTGTCAACTTTACCCCAAACTTTAAAATCCATCCATTTCTCTCCATTCCTGCTACCTCCAGCCCTGTCCATCCCTTCATCATCTCGTGTCTAGATTTTGCAGGAGCCTGCTCATTGATCTGCCACCTTCCCATCGTCTTCCTTCGGATTCTCAGAACCACATCTTGGGAGGTTAAAACCTGGCACACATCCTTAACCACTCTCCTTCCTTCAGACCCCATATCCAGTCCTCCAAATAGTTCTTTTGCTCTATTTTTGGACGAGGTCTGGAATCCAGCCCCCGCTCACCATGGCTCCCACCCTGACCTAAGCCACCGACGTTTCTTGGCTGGGTAACTGCAGGGGCCTCCTCGCTGCTGTCCTTGCTTCCCTCTGAGCTCCTCTTATTTACTTGTGCACGGCAGCCAGCACCTCTTGAGCACGGCAGCCAGCGTGATCCTTTTAAAACCGTTTGACCATGTCACTCTTCTGCTCAAACCCCACAGTCAGAGTGCTTAGAACAGCTTGCCTCATTGGACCCCCCTGACCTCGTCTTTGCTGCTGCTCAGCCTCACTTGCTGCCAGCTGGCCTCCCTGCTGTTCCTCACACACCCTCAGCATGCTCCTGCCTCAAGTCTTTGCACTGGCTGTTCCCCCTTCCTTGAACGCATGTCCCCTCAATTGCCACATGTTAACTCCCTCACTTTCTTCAAGGCTTCTCCCTTTCTCAGTGAGACCCACTCTGCCCCACCAGATGTCCTTGTGAATGCCCTGCACTTTTCTTGGCCCTCCTTAATGTGGAGGGTTTTGATACTTCCTAATGTATTATTGAATTACCTTACTGAAAATATCCTTGTTTATTGTTTGCATTTCCTCATGACGATGTAAGCTCCGTTTGGGCAGGCATTCTTGTCTTATTTGTTCATTGATGTATCTGAGGCACTCAGAACAGTGCCTGGCCCGTATGTGGCACTCAATAAATAGTTATTGGATGAGTGAGTCATTCAGAGACTTCTGCTGAGGCTTCTTCCTCTCATCCCTTCCCTTCACCTCCCTTTTCACCAAATCCCCTGTCTTTCACCCTGGTAACTCTTCTTCCCCAGGGCCCCCCTTTGCAGTGTTGATATGCCCAGGATCACCTCTATCTGGATTGTAGATCACCAGGGCTAAGTAAATAACTTTCAGACCAACTTTTGGAAGTTCATGCATCTCACTCCGGTGACATTTGTATTCTGTGGAAATCCCACAAAATAGTCTTATTTCAAGCTTTGCCTGCATACCATTAGTTTTGTCTAGAGGCAGTATGTTTATTTTCATGTAATAAAATGTTAACACAGGGACCCTGCCACCTGTTCTAAAAATGATTGTAAACAGCAAAATCTAGTTCATGGAAATAGCAACGCTGGAGGGCACATGCCATACAGAAATACATGTGTTCTGGCTCAGACTTGGGCCAGCTGGCCTCTAGGCCAGTCTAACTCCAGGCTGTCAAGGTGGGGTGTCTGTAGATGCTTTTTCGGGCTCATCCCCAGTCTCCCTGTTTCCAGCTTCTCTTGGTCCTCTTGGACCTTTGTAAGCTCTGGGGCTATGGCTTTATTTTACTTGGCATTTTTGTCATTTCTACCAAAGGTTTATCATCTACCCTCTTCTTTCCAAATGCCAGTTTTGTAGTGAGAGGGCAGAAAAAGGTCTTTCATTCATAGGGCCCCTGCAAGGGGATCACTCATGTGCGGCACTTCTGTTTGCAAAGACATGGACTATAGTCCGCTTCCAGACCTTCACTTTGATGTGTAGAAAGTACATTGGGAAATCCTTTGGGGTGGAGTCCGACTGCCCGTCTGATGCAGAACACAAAAGATGCTCTATGATGGTGCGATGAAAATCTGAGGGATACCCTCCTGTTGGGGTGCTGAGGTCAGTGGTTAAAAGCATGCCTTCATTCTGTACCCAGATGGTTGCCTGGCAGCCTGCTTACAACACAGCACTGACCAAAAGGACTCAGTAAGGAGTAGAATATACCCAGTCATTTGAGGAGAGGGATTTTTTGATGGAAAGATCGTCAGCTTTGAGAAACTTGAAAAGAGAAAATCAAAGCTGCATTTGCTTTTAAAAGTTGTATTGAAAGCTGGAGGGACTAAAGAATTGAATTGAATGATTAGCAACTTGAGAATATTATTTTTTTAAAGCATTTTGTCTGGATTCTGTGCCACTGTTGGAAAGCAGAGCTACATGATGCCCAGAGCACACTTGATCCTGAAACATACTCCCTTGAGGTGTGGAACTCGGAGGGGGCAGACTCTGGTAGTTCCTTTGGGTCCTTTTCACTTTGCTCTTTCAAAAAACAGAAGGAGGGTGCTACCGTCTGCACAAGTTCGTATCCCTCCTGAGCTCCTGAGATGTCCCATGACTTTCCCAATAAGAGAAAGGAAGCCAAGTGCCTTCACATCTGAAGAGGAGCTGGGTCTCCACTCACAGTAGACAGTCTCTACTCCCTCTTTCTCTGGTTTCTGAGGGATGTGGTGAGTTTTTCAAGCCAGATTCCTTCTGTACCAAATTTCCTTCCCTAGGGGAATGTCTTGTGGAGGGAATTTAAGGAATAATGATAGGAATAGCATTTTTTTAGGACATGCAATGTGCCCAGAATTGTTCTAAACAGTTTCTGTGCATTAACTCATTTCATATACCATAGTGTTGTGATGTATGCTCTTACATTCCAGATGAGGAAACTGAGGCCCAAGGAGGTTGGCTAGGTTACCTAACTCACCCAAGATCATAGTGGCAGAGCTGCATCTCGAACCCAGGCCATCTGGTTGTAGGTCCACATCCTCCCCCACTGTGATGCACAACCACTTCTGGGCTCCAAGTGCCCTATCTCTTGAGACTGGCACGTGGAGTCTGATGGCTCTGGACCATTTCCTGTCATGGGCCTTTGACGGACTGTTAGCCCTTCCACCGGCTCTGTTAGATCAGACTCCGGGAGTTGGAGAGAACTTCAAGGATCATTGGATGCCTTCTCTTCACCCTTTAAATGTGTGTAATTCTCCAAAGACTCCTTTATTTATCAAAGTTATTCAGTCAACATTTGCTCCATATCTGTTCTTTTTTAGGCAGTGGAAACCCAGTGGTGAATACAACCCTTCTTTGGCCTTCAAGGAGCCTATAGTGTAAACAGGGTGATGGTGGAACCAGTTAGGAAGCAGGAAGTTCAATTCAGAAGGTCTGTGTAATGGGAGGTGCATAGGTACTCGTGCTCTCTGGGGCCACCTCTCCACTCCAGCTTCCTCGATGAGCCACATGGAAGTGACTCATTCATTCCTCCCACTCCTTCGGCATTTAGCTTATGTGGTCACGGCTCTCTCCCACATTTGGTCTCAGTCTACAGACACAGTGTGCATGACTGTCTTCATTTCGGTGTCATCTTCAGAGCCAGGACCACGTCTGAGGCATTGCCATGGCCAGCCACAATGGCTTCTTCGTAGTGTACCTTCAATAACAATTAGTTAGATGGATCCCTTTCCCCTTCCCCCTGGACAGGTCAGAAACCACTATGGCGAAGACAGATAATATGCAACCCCATTGGCCATCTCTTCTAAAAAGATGGAGACAATATAAATTATATTTCGATTCTCCTTGGGAGTTTGAGGATTTTGAAAGTGAAGGGAAATCTTTTATTCTGATCATAGAAGTTTCGGGAATCTACTGCTTTAAGAGAATCTCCTGTTCTGATGGCCTGCCTGAAGTATGTCATCTAAGGGACAGAACGCTTACAATAAGATTCTTTATTCTAGTCCTTTGAAGACACTAGATTTAGGCCTGCTGTAACTAACAGCAGGTTAAGGGGTTTTGGAGGTTGAAGGAACATAGCTCAAATCGATTGCGTGTGGCCTCCCAGGGCCATGGCCTGTGACTAGGTGTTATGCAGCAGAGCACACAGGCTACCATTGAGGGGCTGGACCCAGAAAAACCCAAGGTTCCTGCTCCAACTCTCATTCACTAGATCTGGGACCTTGAAAAGGCCATTTCATTTCTCTGAGTCTCAGTTTCTCATCCGGGAATGGGAGGGATAACAAAATATACCTATCTCACAAGGGTGCTCTAATGTTTAAATGAAATAATGTATGTCAAGCATATTGTAAGTGCTTGGTTTCTCCGTCAACCCATGTCTTTGAAGTTTCTACTCCATTCTGAACACAAGGCATCACCCTGGAGCGTGTGGACCAGCCCTCTTAGAGCATCTAGTCCCAAGGAGAAGGGAGGAGCAAGAGATCCAAACTCATCTTAAGTCGGTATGCATGCTTCCGATTTTGGCAGAGGTTTGCTAAGAGAGGAATGAGTCAAGGAAGAGGCACGCTGGGTGGAGGCACAATAATTTCTCTGTACTTGATGGAGCTTAAGCTGGATGTTCTAGATATTTGTCTGAAAGAAACTTGAGTAAAAATGTCTGTAGCAGCAGAAAACTCAAGGGCCATTTGAAGAGCTGGTACTTCTGAAAGTTGAAACTAGGGTCGAAGGGAGTGGCCACCATCATACCCTGCAGGAATCCTGGGACTTTGTCCCAATATTTTGGCACATCCTAACCAAGGTTTTAAAAACTGACTCTGAAAAACAAATCCAAATTTAGCTCATCTGTTTATCTGCCAGTCTGTCTTTGTAACATGCCTCTGTCCTTCTATCACTATAGCACACTCAGTCTCCCGAGATTATGGTATCAAGACAGCAAGACAAGAGCACGTCAGCTCTGGCAGTTTAGCATAAAAGTTAAAATGTTGCTTCAAATCCAGCTAAATCGGGCATGGCGCACCTCCCCGAGCTGGCGGCCAGACCGGGCGGGGAGCCTAAGCAAGTCCTACCGTCTCCACACACTTGGCTGTGGGTGATTAATAAATACTGGCATTAAAAATATTTTAAATGAGGATCCTCCCTCTGTTAGAATCAGAATGAACGTGCCTCCAAAGACTATTCACAAATCACCGGTCCAGCCCTCCGTCTTGGAACAGACAATATCCTAACACGTACCACGATTTTACAGGGAGGGTTTCCGAGACCCAGACAGCCTGCCTAGGAAGTGAGTTGAGGCGGCCCCTGGCCCTTCTTGGGTGGTGTCTGTGTCCCTTAGACCTGCTGCCTTTGAACGGGAGCACTTCGCTTGCCCTCGGAAAATAGCGCCTGAATCCGCCTCACCGACTTCCGTGGAGGGCCTTTGAGTCTCCCCATGGAAAGGAGATGCTTAAATATTGACATTGTCCTATGTTGCTCATCTGACCATGTGCTGGTGCAGCTCCTGCTGTCAGCCCTCGGGGGTCCGTTTCTGAAGAGCAGACCCGCTCCCGACTCCCACCACCTTCACTTGAGGTGTTGCGTTTCCCTCTGCAGTATCGCGATGGTGAAGACAATGCGTTTGACAAAACGCTTGCCCCTCATGTCACGCTCTCCCTTCTTACCTCTTTTATTTTTGGTCTTTTCCACCCCATGATTATTTGTTTTGACTAGTAAGATCTCTTCAGGTCACAGGACAGTGAATAGCAATGCTATTGCCACCTGATAAAACAGGCACAGATATAGATGGTGTGGGAAACAAAACAAAACAAAACCCTATTCACGGCCATTTTTAGAAATGGGCTTTGAAATCCGCCCATCGGAGCTGAAAGATTTCCACTGTTCTCACACTCCAGGAGCTGGCAGCGCTTCTCCTCGCATCTCAGGAGCCTTGGGAGCCGCCTAGCTGTGTCTGTGGGGATGATGGCACAGGTGCAGGTGGGGCGCCTGCCAGGAGGCGCTGGGAGCAAGGGCCTGCCAAGCAGAGGGACCGTCCGGCCTCCAGGAAGCCACCCAGGCGCAGGGCCTTGAGCATCCTCAGCTGCTCCTTTGTTGAGTGAGCTGATCGGTGTTCCAGTGTTCCATGACCTTCTACTGGTCAACTGGACACTGAGTCAAGTGTGTCTTCTGGAACTCATGATTGCTGGAGTGATAATATTAGAAATAATAATAATAATAGACACGTACAGAATGCCTACCCTCCCAGGTACTCTTATAGATGCTTTACGTATATTCTTGCCAAGTGGAGAAAAAAGGGTGAAGAAAGTCAACTTTTCCTGTAACTCTCTGTGAGAGAGATAGCAAGTCAATGAACAGAAGTATCAGGCAGTTGTTGGTGGTGGAGGGGAAATGAGCAGGGTCCATTTGAGGAAAGAACAGAGGGTTGACTTCGGCGGAGGGAAGACCTCTCAAGGAGACGATATTTGCAAAGGTCCCTAATGTAAGAGGGGAAACCAGGATAAGAGTGTTTTGGGCAGAGGGAACGGTGCCTGCAGAGTCTGGAGGCAGCAAGCAGCTTGGCCTGGAAGATTCTGAGCACAGACAACATGCACTCCAGCGGGAGCATGATGAGCAAGGGGAGGGGGCCGTCTGAAATCCAGGTGGAGAGGACCTCGGGGCCAGAGCGTGCCGGGCCATGGCATCTGTGGGCCTAGCTTCATTCCCAGAACAGCAGGACACTCTTAAATGTTTCTAAGCGAGGAGGTGATATAAGTGGATTTATGTCAATGAAAGATCTGTGGAGAACAGGTTGGAGCACCAGAGTTGAAGCAGGAAGACCAGAAGGGGCTGCGGAAGCAATGGGTGCAAGAAAAGATGGGGCTGGCACGTGGGGGGTGGCAGGGCAGAGGAGAGAAGTGGCTGGATTGGAAATGGAGTTTGAAGGTGCAACGGATGGGACAGGACCCTGTGTCCTCCTCCTTTAGTTTCGCCAGGACTCCATCCTGCATTTTTCCCTGTCACACCGCCTACCCTCCATGCAGCTGCCCTCTCCCCCACCCCCGCCGTGTACTGCCGTACCTCCTATCCCTCCTCAGCACACCTCATAACACCTCATAATTATAAGGAAGTAGGAGGTTGGTGTTTTACCTTTGGAGCTTAGGAAGTACTTCTTGATGCGTCATCTCATTAGATCCTCACAAAAACCTTGAGTCAGGCATTTGTTTTCTAAGCGGGGGAGACCAGGGCCCAGAGAACACAAGTGAGTCTCTCAGACCATGAAGGGAAACAATGAAGGGATCGATTCAGATCCTCTGAGACTTCACTGGTTTATTAAACAAACATCTGTGGTGCACCTTTTGTGTCCCAGGTACTGTGCAGGGTTTGAAAAAGAATGAGATGCATCAGTCGTGATCCTTGCCCTCAGGGAACTTACGGTTCAGACTTAAAACCTCATAAATGTAATGCAGTGTGATAGGTTTTATAGTACATTAAAAATGTGCTATTAATAATGTCCCGTGGAGAGAAAGAAGGGTGAAGTTTCTTAAAGTGGATGACCTTTGATCCTTCTTATTACAGTGTGTTCCATAAAGTGAAAAGGGAAATCTGCTCTGATTTGTCTCCTAACTACTTAATTTTCTTGCTGTGTCAGGGCAAATATCTATAGGATATAAAGGGGTTCCCTGGGTGGACAGAGTAGGGGAAAGGCGTCCTGAGCAAATAAGGCAAAATGTCATGGCATGTGAGGCAGTGTGGTAATTCTGAAGGACAGAGTGTGTAGGGTGTGGAGGCTGGAGAGCAGGGCAGGGGTCAGACTTGGGTGGGACTCTGGGGCTGCTGCTTGGCTGCCTGAAGAGTTTGACCTTTATCCTGAAGGGCGGGGGTGGGGGGTGGGGGGGTGGACCTCTTGAATGTGACGCTAGGGGATTGGAGCAGTAGGCAGATCCCTCTGGCCAGCGGAGGGCACAAGAGCAGAGTCTCGTTAAGAAGGAGTTCATTACTGAATGGGAGATGAGGAGGGCCTGATATGGTGCTGGTGAGGTGGACACAGACGTGAGAGGTGCCAAGGAAGCAGAAGTCTGCATCCGTTCCAGAATTCCTTGAGTTCCATCATAGCAGTAAAAGTCCAAGATTTATTGTCAGTATCCCAGAAAAACAAATGGAAACCTAATATTTATCCATCAGGAATTTACACAGCTTAATCAGGATATTATATTCCTTTGTCTTTGCCTAGAATTAAACAGAGTAAAACTATTAACACTGGTTATCTTATACCAGGATCAGAAATTCCGCTTGGCTTACACGTTGTATGTCTTAAACATTGAAGAATTATTGTAAGTGCAGGATTTCTCAAAACATGAAATTCCACAAGGAGTACTTTGGCACTGGGGAAAATTACTAATGAGGAATTGCTAACTTGGGCTTGCTTTATTTTAAGTGTTTTACTCTGAATACTGGTGTGTGACTGGCCTTTATCTAGCTAACCATGGTCACCTT
Organism: Neogale vison; assembly: GCF_020171115.1. Lineage (NCBI taxonomy): Eukaryota > Metazoa > Chordata > Mammalia > Carnivora > Mustelidae > Neogale > Neogale vison. The sequence goes on from NC_058097.1 coordinate 137,576,677, forward strand.
AGCCCACATTTTTGTCATTATGGAGACATTGCCCTACCTCCCATATGGTAATTGCCATCTCTGCCCTTCCCCCACCACAAAGATTGGGCGAGACTATTTTAACACCTACAGGAGTCCAAGGGCCTTGCTTTTTCTTTCATGTTTTCCTTCAGTCCCCTGGAAAAACAGTAACTCCTCACATAGAAAATGGAAAGAATATTCTTTGTTTGAAAAGTGTATTTTCTCGATGAGAATTTCCTTCCTCTGTTTTGGTTTTGTTTTTGAGACGACTTAGGTGGAATAGAAACAAGGATTTGAGATTCATGCCATATGAGCCTTCCACAGATTTGGCCCTCCACGGGCAGTGTTGCTGCTTTCACCGTTGGATTGAACTTTAGCTCATCTTTTTCTTTGCTGAGTGCTGGTTTGTCTTTATGGACCATGATTCCTGGAGAAGGAAAATAGAAAGTCACAAGTTTATAGGAATTTTTTTCTTTTGGGGGGGAGCTAATTCCACCCAGTATCCGTCACTCGTCTAGGTAAAAAGCTATTTTAAAGATTTTAAAGAGGTGAAGTTTTAAAAGAATCAGCAGCACAGATACCCCAGTAAGCCAACTCTTGTTTTTCCTACATTCTTCGGCGTCATCTGGGCAAAGCCCTCTGTCACATGTTATGACTATAATCATGAAACTATGAACATCATAGAAAAAGTCCAATGATGAAAACAAGCTTTCCAAAATGAGAATTCTTGGGAGGCTAATAGTCTTATAGTTCTTGCAGAATTGTAAAAGATCTTTGGTCAAACCCACTGGATCCAACCATGGGTTTCCCAAGACTTTGATCTTGGGAAACTCACTGTGTCCTATCGCTGCAGTGGTCGTCTTTAATTCTCTTCTTCTTCAAAGGAGTGAATTTTTATAATGGGGCCTAACTCTGTAAGCATTTCATAATATTGTAGCTTCAAAGAAGGAAGGCTGTAAACACATTTGCATCCACTTAGCTGATGGTTTGTAGATCTGAGGGACTCTTCGTTCCTTGCGTTCCACAGGGAAAGCATTTATTTCATTGGTTTTGCCTCTGAAGTGGAGTTCCCAACAACCCACTCAGAGAGGAAATGCTACAGTAATATCTTTGGTAGAAAAACGTCTTCTGATGTACTTGCTCTGGTGTTTGTGGTATAATTCTACCTCTGCCTTAAACGTTTTATTAGTTTTACTGCCACTTTTTTGTTTTCCATACCAAGTGAGTAGGACTTTTCTCCTACTTCCTTCTTGTCTTCTTGGTGTCAGGATGTGGTATTTAGCCCCCTAGAGTTGCATAGGGGTCACTAAAAATTATACTTAATTTAGATACATATTACACATTCATGCTTTTGAAATGTTCTAACGTGTGCCTTTCATGGATCCCCGTGAAACAGAAATCAGATCATGTATGCCTGGTTGACTCCCCAGTTGTTGAGAATGGTGATACTAGCCTCTGGGGTTCAGAAACCCTCTCTTCCCCATTTCTTCCCATCAGAACTAAGGGCTTAAGTCTGGAGGCAAGATCCTGGGGCTAAGGTGTAAGGGAAAGATGTATCCCAAAGTAGCAATAGGAGAGACACCAAGCCAGGAAGGAGAGAAGTGGGGAGTGGGGAGGTGGGCCAGTGGTGAAGGCCAAGAAGAATTGAGTTGTGTGTCTTGTTAGAGACCATAATAATAGGAAGAGCATGACAGACAGGAAGAGAGGTGAAGAGGGAGGAATGAGGATCAAGGTCCATGATAGGTAAGGTAGGATAGTTCAAGGTCAGAATGAATGACTGCTGGCTGCCTATGGAGCATTAGCATTTTGGTGGGTCTGGGAACCTCTGAAGAGGTAAGGCAGCTTCTTAAGAAAGCCAGACTGGGCTGAGCAGCTGCAGATGGCCCAGTGAGTGCAGGAGGCCTGAGGTCCCAGATGGCGTCATTTGAGCACACAGTGGTCTCGGGCTCAAGCTGTTGCCCAGCCTTGGGCTCACAGCCACTCACCTCTGCATACTGTGGCAGTTGCCCTGCACAGCTGCAGTTTGAAGGACATCAGACACCCCCTGCCCCCACCGAAGTTCAAGGATATAAGACCCAGAGGCCCTCTAGCTTTGGGAAACCCCATAGTCTGCTCTTTTTTGTTTCCATAATGTGGTAGCCATCAGGGTCAGAAGCTAATATGTTCTGTGGATCTCCACCAAGCCTGAATTCTCTTATTGTGGGAGCCGGTATACCAGAGATGTCCTTGGAAGAGTCTTGTCTAAGCACCAGAAAGCTGTCCCACAGTCTTGTTTTGTTGTCTCTTCTCTCTATATCAAGGACTTCTCAAATTGTTATCATTCACCTGTACCCCCATCTTACTAGTGAAGGAATGCTAGAAGTTAGGGCAGAAACCTACAGGTGGTTGTGGATTGACCTTGAGGCCAGAGGTCAGTTCTGGCCTCACATCCACTCTCTCTCTGCCCACTGGCAGATGTTCAGACCACAGGCCCAAAGGTGAGTTCTGATTCCCATCAGCTCCACTCGCTCCGTTCCCTTATACCTCCAACGAACCTCACCCGCCTCCAGTCACCCACCCAACCACAGAGAACCAGAGGACTGTATCACCACTCTCTGCCATCTTGGAAACTTTGAATCACATGACTCTTAGAGCAAAGCTGTGTTTCTAGCTTAATTTGAAAGAATATTCTCATTTCTTTCCCCTTAAGGGTTCCTGCTTCATTTTCATGCCTGTGAGCATTTTCGTCTGTAGAAAACAGAGGGGAATTCTGTCCATGACTTCACTGAGATCAGCATGGCTAAGTTTATGAATTCTTTTTTTTTTCCTTTGAGGAAAGGTCAGCTTTGGATCCAGACACAATAGAAAGCTCAGGTCTAGGATTCTGGGATTTGAACACCACACAAGGGCATCCTCTGAGTCCTTTTTAGGGAAGTCGTCATTTATATCCTAGCTCAGATGTATGCTTCTGTGCCAGCAGTAATCGGTTACAACAACATGTGGGGGAGATGTTTCTCCTTGGGACAAATATTTGGGTGGGAGGTTTGTGTTTCAAGATACTGAGCACTAATGGTAAATAAAGCCATTTTGCTGTGATTCAATCACATCTTACTCATTCTCTTGTAGGATCGTGTGGAGGGAGATTATGTACATTGGGGAGACGCAGGTCATGCTTTCCCATTGAATAGATCTGTTAAAGGAAAAGGCATTATTTCCTTCCCAGCTTCTTTTTAGACTCAGATGAGAATAGAAATCTCATTATTAAAAAAGAACAAAAACAAGAATAACAAGCCTTATGGGAAAGCCCTGACTCCTGAGACAGGAAACCTCAGGCTCATAGAGCAAGGTGAACGCTGGCTAGGGAGAGAAGAGCTGAGCAGCCATCCTTCTTGGCTGTGGATCCTTCATGGGGCCCGGGACAGGATCCACACCCATCTCCCAGCTTCTGTTTCTGGAGGTCAGGAGATGATTGCTTCCAAGTCTCCTTCCGGGCTGACATTCAAAATGGGCTCCATGAGGGTGATTTCCTCAGGGGCTTTCCAGCCAGGGGAGAAGGTAGAGCCATTCACATTTTGGCGAGGAGGGGAGCGGGGAAGGGTCCTTGGAGGAACTCTGGTTTTGGAGTTCCTAGAGGGACATGGGTTTGCATCCCGCCCTTGCCACTTACCTGCTGTGTGATCTTAGTTAGGCTACTAGATCTTTCTCTCCCCGCCTCTCGTGTCTGCAAACCGTGGCTAACCATCCCAACTTCCCAGAGTTGTTTTCAGTATTAAATAAAAAAGGAGGTAACATCTCTCTAAAGTGCTTGCTTAACCCAGCACCTGATGCACCGTAGGAACCCAGCATATGCTCCTTAGCTCCCTAACCCTTTTACTGCTGTTGACATCCCATTATATATAAGAGTTCCAGAAACCTGCAAGATCGTGTATCCTCCAGCCATACGCTGCTCTCCACGGAGCTTCCACCTTCTTTCCAATAAGAGCTTCTCGGTTAAGGAAGACACAGTAAATAATGCCGGCTTCCTTCCATGTGTGCTGTGGGTTGCGATTCCTTCCTTCCTTTCTCTCTCTCTCTTTCTTTCTTTCTTTCTTGCATTTGTTTATAAAAATCAGTAGCAAATGCTGATTTCCCTTTCCCCTGGTGGCTGTAATTGCTGTGCTCCTTTAAAGGTCTTGATTGCAGAAATGAATGCAGCTGTTGTGTTCTCCATCCGCACAACCCCGGGGGTCCTGTGGGTGTCCTGCCTCCGGGGCTCCCAGTTCTTTCATCATTCAGGAGGAGGTTTCCACCTCAGACTCTGGGCTTGAGGTTAGTCTGGAAGGGAACAGCCCTTTGGGCTTTTCACTGAAGGGAAGTGGGTGCATGGGGGGTGGAGGGGGGGTTGGTGGTGGTGGCTCAGGTAACCCCTGGGGAGGCAGAGCTGGGCGTGGGGGGGCTCTATGGGAGCGGGAAGCTGGGTAGGATTCATGTTAAGTTGTTTCAGTAAAGGCAGAACCAGGTGTGTGTGAGTGTGTTTGTTTGTGTGTGTGTGTGCGGGAGTCCGTGTGCACGTAGTTCAGGATCTCATCTGTTCTCATTCAATGTGCCTATGGTTTCCTTATTTATCGCCTCATCTCCAGTTTCTCCCACTCTAGGTCCAGCTTCTTTGTCAGCCTCCACTAGATGAGATTTTTAAAACATGCTCACTCCCCTTCTTAAAACTTTCTGTGGCTTCTTCCCACCCATAACCACAAATGCAAACTCCCAAACACAATGTCCGAGGCTTTTCTCAAGGGAATCCTAGTCCAGCCTCCTCATCTCTCGTCCTCAATTTGCGCTCTTTTCCTGCCCACACCAGACTTGCGAATGTTCTCAAGTGCACACCAGGCTGTCCCTCCTTCGAGCCTTTGTGCCTGCTGGTCCCTGGTTCCTCTTAGTTCTGACAGCCCCGGTGTCCCTTCCTCTGGAAACCCTCCCTGACACCTCCAGACATGAATGCAAGCTCTCCCCCGCCGTATCTCCGTGTTATGCCACCGCTGTGGCTCTTACCACGTTCTTGCGATGATCTTGTTATTCTCTTCTCCACTGCGCTAGGGTCCCCCACAGCAGCGACGGTTCCTTCGGCCCCAAGAGCCTGCCTTGGTGCATCACTCAGTTCGGTGGCTGAGTGAGCTCATGAGTTCACGTGCTAAGTATATGTGTTTGTGTGTGTGTGTGTGTGTGTAGATGTTCGCTGTGGGTAAGACCCAGCCATGGTTGGTCTTGAAACCCTTTGGGGATTCCGGATATAGACCTCTGTAAAGATTTGCTCATTGTGGATTCCATTTTATACTTTTAGTTCTTGTGGAGATGCAAGAATCGTAGTGGGCAAATGGCAAATCCTTGCCACATAAATCATTAGCTTCTCATTTCCTTTCATAGATCCACTCTGGTGGCCTCACGGCCTCTGAAAGCCTAGATTTTAGGCCCCACTCTGCTGTTTACCAGCTGCTGTGTAACTACAAGCAAGGCACTGAAGGTGAAACCAACACTAACATTTTTAGGGGACACTGCTGTGACATGACTTTCTCATTCAACCCCACACCACCCTTTGAGGTCACCGTTTATTAAGTCCATCTGTCTTTTCTTTCTCTTTCTTTCTTTCTGTCAATACAGAGAGTGAACATTAGAGAAGTTAAGTCACTTGCCCACGATCACATACATAGCAAATAAAAGCCAAAATACATGCCACTCTGATTCTCAAACTTACACCTGTTCTTCCTGATGGCTTCCTCTTCTCCAAATCTCAGTTTCCCCATCTGTCGTCTTCTAGGCTGTCAGGAAGGAGGAAGGGAGGATGGGTGGCCCATGTCTCCTGGTGTGGGGAGTGTTTCCCCATGGCTTCTGGCCTGGACGAGGCTTCTCTGGAACGAGTGCTGGCTGCGATGGTCAGGCACTGCTCTCCAGCCCAGACCATGACCTTGATCCTTCTCTTTAAGACTGTTTACTCTAAGAGGCAAATACTGGAATACCATAATTAGTTCCATTTATAGGTAGGAAAAACCGAGGCACAGAGAGGGTAATAGGCATCATTAAGGCCTTCCAGGGAATTAAACCTAGAAAGTTTGAGGCCAGACCTCCTTCATGCTGCCTCCCAACACCAATCCACAGAACAGACTCCAGTTCCCTCACCTGTCAGAAGCAACAGGCTTCTGCAAGGGCTCATGGAGGTTTCCTCTCTATTACCCTGATGACTAGTAAATAGTCTGTGCCCCCTCTGCCCGTCACTGTGGGAGCTTCAGCCGGGAGCCTTCCCGAGACCTGGGGACTAGGTTAAACAAGGTAGCCTCAGGAGAACTGGAAGGGAAATAACCAAGTCAAAAGATCAGAGTTCCTATCCTGCCTCTGCCCTTTCGCCAGCTCGTGCTGGTCCCCCAACCTCTGTGAGTCTGTTTCTTTATGAAATGAGGATAACATCACTGAGTTGTTCTGGGAGTGACATAGGTTCTCGGATATTTGTAAAGCCCTTGCCTTGGCTTGGACTGTCTTAACAAAATGCCATCCACTGTGTGGCTTACATGACAGACATTTACTTCTTGCAGTCCTGGAGGCTAGAAGTCGGAGGTCACGGTGCTTGTGTGGCCGGGCTTTGGTGAGCACCATCTTCCTAGCTTGTAGTTGGTAGCCTTCTCTCTGTGTTCTCACAAGGCCTTTCCCGTGTGCAGGCACCTGTGCAGAGAGAAAGCTCCTGTGTCTCTTTGTCCCAGCAGGAGAACCCTGCCCTCCTAGCTTCATCTTAACCTAATCACCTGCCAAAGGCCCACCTCCAATCACAATGGGGATTAGGTTTTCAACATATGAACGGGTCAGGGTGGGGGCACAAATATTCAGTTCGGAATAGCCATCAACCAGCAATATTCATCATCATGATGTTAAAAAGGAGAAGGAAGAAGATTGCAGGACCAGCCATCAAGACCTCCTAGTTTGGGGGACATCTTAAGGTCACCTGCGAAGCTCTCATGCCTCAAGTTCACGGGCAGTGCCTAATTCTTTAACAGTGCCCGGTGACATCCAGAACAGAGCAAAGATACAGTCTCACCCCTGAAGAATCGCAGTGGAGAATTCCATCTAAATTAACTTTCATCATTCCTTATCATCGATTAGAGTTTCAGTTTGTCCCCGAGGGAGCAAGCCGAGTCTCTTGTTCAAAGGCACCTGCCGAAAAGTTTCCCAGAAAGACAACAGTGGACACACCCGCTGCTATCTATGACTCCCCACCCCCAACAATAAAACCCCAAAAGACTAACAGACAGACACAAAACCCACAACCATTTCCAGCCCATAAATGTGGCCTTCTCTCCTACCTGAGCCTTCATGCAGAGTAAACAATGCCTTGGGGGTGGGACTAACAGGCTACCAGCCACTTTGTTGTTTGGATCATTTTTTCTTTTGGAGACACAGATCATTAATTTCAAACCAAAAGCCACAACTTTCCTGAAAGACAGGTGAGCAGTGGATCTGACTATGAGCTAAGAGCCCTGGGAAGTCCGGTGTTTATGTTGCTCTCCCAGAGGTCGCGCTGCCTGCCCCTTAGGCCGCAGGACCAGCCAGCCCTGTCGGGAGGCAGGTGTGGGGTCTCATGGCTGCTCAGGCTGCTGGGGTCCAACAGTGAGCTCAGGCAGGGGTGAATGTGGCTCACTGACATGGGCTGTGGCCCCCGCATTCCCTGGTTCATCTGGGGAGAAGGATTTATTTATCTTTTTAATTTTATTTTCTTGGCAGGGGGAAGGGGGATTTAAATCCGAGCCTCCACTTCGGACTGACCAGGGGGAGACTTCCCTGAACACTTCTCTCAGGTCTCCCTCTTTTTCCCTCCCTCTCCCTCTTCCTTCCCGTTCTCATGCCCCCAAATGGCTGTGTGTTGGAGTGGAAGGACGGGGTGTGTTTTGGGTAGGAACTGGGGACTGAATTAATGGAACGGATCAGGGTCAATGCGGAGTAAGTGCAAGAAAGAAATCCTCGTTCCTTGTCATTGCTCCCATCTTGGACTCCAAAGGCACTTTGGTGACAGAGTCAGCACAGCACTGTGAGCTGGTGGCCTTGCTCTCATGTCAGCTCGGCCGCTACTGGCGGGCCAGCCACTGAACTGCCCTGAGTCCCGGATCCTACACTGAGATGCTGGGATGTAACCTTACAATATCGCCGTGATAACCCAGTGAGATAGCAGAGGCAAACATGGCTTGAGAGGTCTAAAAGTGCCATTTATATTAACACCTGTATTAACTATAACATTTGTCCCCGAGGGAGAAAGCCAAGTCTCATGTTCAAAGGCACCTGCTGCAAAGTTTCCCATCTATCGGAGCACTTTCCCTGGGGCAAGTACTGAACTAAGCGTTTTCTAGATACTAACTTTTGTATCTCATGATGACTTCCGGTGGTAGGTGCTATTATTATATGCCCATTGTATAGAATTTGAAACTGAGGCACAGAATGAAGCAACTTGCTGCAGATCACACCGCTAGTGAGTGGTGGAGCTGGGATTCAAGCCAGAGCATGCTACCACCAGAGTCCGAGCTTTCAACCAAGCTTCTGTAAACATGAGCTGTAGTCTTGCAAGGACAAAGAGGCATGGGTCCTGATAGAGTAGATGTTGTCCATCCCATTCCCTGGCTTCCCTTGGTCCATTGGCCTCAGCCCCCTCCCCTGTGGGCCACCATCCTCTGTGTAGCCCACTGGGTCGGCTCTTCCTCCAAGATTCTATACTGTCTCCTATGAAATTCACCTCCATCCTCCCTATTCCACTGGATACGCAGGGTAGGCACCTCTGGGTTGTTGAATTCTTCTATACTTTCTCCTCACCCCGTGTCTCCTGTCCCAAAGTCCTATTGATTCTTCCTTCCCAACGTATCTCTCAGCTTAGCTACCTGGTGCCACTCACCTGGGCCAAGTCCCACTGCGTGCTGCCTTTCTCTCACAGCGCCCTCTTGACAGCTTGCTGCTCTGCTCCCGCCTCAACTGGCCGCACATCCTGCCCCAACACAGCTTGTGAGGGCTTTGTTCTGTCATGTATTGTCCCGTTCGGAAACACTCAGCTACGGTGGCCTGACAAATAAACCCAAGCTTCTTGGCCTGTTGCTTTAAGTCTCCTGTGAGGAGAGCGCTGCAGCTTGGCTTGCCCCATTACTTCCCTTCACACATACTGTGACCTGGGAAAACACACTCTTCCTCCTTCCTGAAAGTACCTGGACCTCCCTGCCTCTTGGCCTTCGCTCAAGCCATCCCACCACCTGAAAGGACCTCCCCAGACCACCACCACGCCACCTTCATTTGTGCCTAAGTAACCCTAATGCCCATGGCAGATACTTTTTTACAAAAATTAATTAATTTGTTTGAGAGAGAGCAAGGGAGAGGCAGGGGGAGGGAGCCTCAAGCCGACTCCCCACTGAGCATGGAGCCTGATCTGGGGCTTGATCTCATGACCCCAAGATCACAACCTGAGCCAAAAGTGATAGTCAGATGCTTAACCACCTGAGCCACCCAGGTGCCCCCAAGGGCAGATATTTCTTATGAAAACTTTCAAGATGCTCTCTTCCTCCTCAGAATCCTTCTAGCTCTGATCTCTGTTGCCATCTGGCCTGAGGAAGAACAAGCATTTGAATTTCAGATCAACCTGGATTTGTATCCCAGATACCTATAACACATATTACTTCTCTCCCTTGCTTCCACTTCTATAGCAATGGAGTCCCAATGTCCCTTCTGGTTCCCTTTTATTTCTCTTGTTATATTTCTCCTCCATGCCCTTGTTTTCTAGTTATTTAATATAGACATAATATAGACAGTGGAACATAGAATTTAGGAAGAAGGGCTGTAGAACCAGCATATCATGGGGTCACATTCTGGCTTGCCCTGTGACTCTGGGCAAATTGTCTAGGCATGTGGTGCTCAGGTTCCTGATCTATAAAACAGGGTTATTAGCAATAGGACCCCTCCTGTCGTCATTAATGAAAGTGAAATGAGCTAATACCACAAAGCTTTCAGCACCGTATCTGCTACATAGTGACTCAATGTCAGTCTGTCCTCAGTCACATCTCTCCTGTGTGCCAGCCAGCTGACTGGAAACCGTAAAGCTACTTGATACTCTGCAAAGAGGAGTTTCTGTGGCTAAGGATTAAGAAACCAAACCCCCAGCCAGGCCACACAGTGCTCGATGGTGACTCAGTGGTCACTGTAGGAATGCATGTTGGAGACCCACAACGTTTTTCTGTGGGAACCCTCAACATCCTGACTCTGCGTCCCTGGGCGCTGGGGCTCGTGTGGTGCTGGGGAGGAGAGTGACTAAGAGCAACCTTTTGGCTGTGGTGACTGACTCATGAATGAGAGGCGTGAGCGGAGGGGGCTCTGTAAGCCCACGTCTCTGTGTGTGTTTCCTGGCAGTACAGCCCTGCCCCACGGCCCAGGGCTTCTATGGAGGGGTTCGTGTAACTGCAGCACACCCCACATTTCCCTGAAGGAAACTGCCTCCCTGGGCCACCGCTCACACCTCCTGTGCCCACCCATGGCCCTGGAATGGCAATTCTGCCCTCGGTCTCCTCAGCACGTTGTCACAGAGAATCAGTGCATCTGGGGCTGAGAAGAGCCTTGGGAATGGGGCCCAGGGCCCCTCCCCGTTTTGCAGTTGTGAAGACCGATGTCCCAGGGGAAGCAGGAGAGTTAGCAGCAGTCAGGACTGGAAGCCTAAGAACTGTGTTCTTTCCCAGAAACCCTGCAGTCCTCTGTGCTAAATGAACAGAGATGAAGACAGCCAATCCTGAGCCCAGTGTCTGGCACCAAGCAGGCATCTAACAGGGTCTGTTATGTGATACTACCTACTCGTTTTAAGACCGTTTCAGATTGCCTTTGTCATGCCACTGGTTCCTGGTGCATTGGGAGCTTTGTAGAGGATACAGCATGATTCAGCAAGTCTGGGATGGGGATGGGAATATTCTTTCAAGTTCGTCAAAGAGATTCAGCTGTGTATTGGGTTTGGGAACACAGAGACCCCTCCGTGCCCACTGTTTTCCCATCATGAGTGTGGCTCTAGTTCTTTCCCATTTCTTCATTCTCTACAAATGAAAGGCAGCTTTGTGGGTGGGCTGGACTTAGCTTTGGAAAATTCTGACTGGGGCCTCTAATTTGTACCCGTCTTAATGAGCTACGTCCCACCAAGACATGGATGTGCAACAAGGGAGGGGTCTGTGTCCTCTCAGGAGGCGGGAGAGCACAGGGGCTGAAAACACCAGCTTCAGGATTGAAAATCCCTGTTTGAATCCAAGGTTATGTCATTTATTGTCAGGTTCCTTTAACTCCCCAGGCAAGCTGCAGGACCCCCATTTTTGAAGTACTTATTACGCATTTTGTTCTACTCAGCACCTACAATCCAGTACAGAACATCTGCCCCCCACAGGTCAGGAGGCTAGAGAACGGGGGTGGTGGCAGGGAGGCATGTTCTCCAGCGTCCTGCTCCCCCCATCTCCCGCAGTGATCTGGGTTCGTCAGTGATCTAGGCGGTACGTCCTCTCCAGTATCTTTTCCATTCATGCCCTTCCTGCCAGCCTTCCTGCCCCCTTTCCAGGGTCTGTGTGGCCCCCAACTTTTCTCCCCCAAGGACTCCTGGTGAACTCTCACTTCCTCTCAGCCCTCCCCCTACCCATGGCCTCCCTATTGCTGACAGACCCAGGCAGCCCTGTACAGGCACCAACCTCAGCCTGAAAAGCCCTTTGAGAATCCTGACACAGGCCTCTAGTAGCTCACTCACACTGATTAACATGATTATTCAAGGAATAACTACGGTTTCTGAGGAGAAATGCTTGGATGTTGCCATTCTGAGAAGACGCCAAGAAGCGTGTTTTCTCTGGGCCAGAGGCCTCATTTGACAAATCGGTTTCGTTCTGTTGATTTTTCCTGGCATTTGGACGTGTTTGAGGTAAACACTGTGGGAGGTTTGGTTTTTCACCTGAAATTGTAATGTTGCTTTTGGGCTTGGAAGCTCGTGTATAAAGCACCCAAGTTGCTGTTTAACCTCCACAGCGAAGAAAAGGCCAGAAACAAACTCCTAGCGGTCTTTTTCATGGAAACCTAGAAGTGGTGCCATCCATAGCAGGATGAGGGACACAGGAGAGTCACTGGGGACAAAAATCCAATGAGGTGTCCAGCTCAGGCCCCTGGGGTGGGAGCCCCAAGCCTGCAGAGTCCATCTGCATTGATACAACTCTTCGAGCGAGTGTTCTCTGTCAGGGTCTTGTGATCAGAAATCCAAACTGCTGCCGCTCGTTCCTTTTTCCTTTATTAATACCAAGCGCTGAGTCAAGATGGCTCCTACGCTGCCAACATGGCCTTGAGTTCTCTTCATTAGGACTTTGTTGGGGGGCGCCTGGGTGGCTCAGCTGGTTAAGCCTTTGTCTTCGGCTCAGGTTGGTTCTGGAATCGAGTCTCATGTTGGGCTCCTTGCTCAGCAGGGAGCCTGCTTCTCCCTCTGCCTGCAGCTCCTGCTGCGTGTGCTCTCTCTTTCTCTTTCTCTCTGACAAATAAATAAATAAATAAAATCTTCTAAAAAAGAAGAAGAAGAAGAACTTTGTTGGGAAACCCCGTACAGAAAACAGGTAACAGCAATGAAAGGTTCGCTGGGGGGATTTAGATCTTTAGTTACAAGTAAGTCGTTGTTTGCAGAGCCCCTGTATTTCCCTGGGTTCTGGAGCTCTGATTGCTCCAGGCCTGGTTCAGATGTGGTTTCCTCTCCTGTGTGCTTCGTACAGCTTCATTGTCACACTGCAGGGATAGCCTGAAACCTCAATAGTTCACGTTTTATTATTCATATCCAACTTCAATCACAGTTCCTCGCCCGTCAGAGCTGACTGAGGAGGTGCCTGGCAGGAGCGGGTGGGCCGTACGCTCAGCCAGCAGGGTCATTTCTGAAGGCTGCCTTATTGGGTAAGAATGATCGCTTTGCCCCAAACCTCAGGCACCCCTGGCTTGTATCAGATGGGCCACATCTGACCTCTGGAAGCAATGCCAGAAACCCAGGGCTCAGCAGAAACCCAGGACAGACAGAACTGACTTTCGGATGGGAAGACAGTGTAGACTGGCCAGCTCTGCTTCTATCAGAGAGGAAAATCAGAGTTTTAAGTGGTTGGTCTTCATACAGTGCTTACGGGTCCCAGTGATGAAGGAACTTGTAACCAGTCCAAGTGTACCTGTTCCTGGGAGATAATAGGAAATCTAAGGTGGAGAAAGGGCATCTTGTCTAAAGCTTAACATGTGGTCAGTCATCTTTCTTCAGCTTAAGAGAGTGTTCCTAAGTTGTTGTTGTTTTTAAACTGTTTTGGGGGGTGCCTGGGTGGCTCAGTGTGTTAAGCCTCTGCCTTCAGCGTCAGGGTCCTGGAATCGAGCCCCGCATCAGGCTCTCTGCTCAGTAGCGAGCCTGCTTCCCCCCTGCCTCTCTGCCTACTTGTGATCTCTCTCTCTCTGTGTCAGATAAAAAAATAAAAATCTTAATAATGATAAACAACTGTTTTCTAAAGCTTTTCCTTAAGAAAACAAATGATTAGAAGCTCTGCATCTTTCTCTCGCAATGTGTTTTGAAACCCCATAGAGAGAGCCACGCCTCTGGGAATAGTCCAGCTGCTCTAAATGTTATAACAAAGGACTACAAGTTCAGGGACATGAACCCAAAATACTAGACATTCTCATGACCCCTGTGAGAGAGATAGTAGGGCTCCAGTTTCCAAGCCTGGGTTTTCTTTTCCCAAAAGACAAATCATCACTCAGTCCCACTGAATTCTCTGTATAACCAGCCAGCTTTTGTAGTAGCAAGAGGAGGCGGTGCATGGGGCTCACAGGTTTTTGTCTGTGGGGACTATGGGGTGTGTCCATGGAGAACATCATCAGGGAGGAAGAATGGACTGGCTCCATGCTTGGGCTAATCAGATGACAACCATAGTCACCTTCCTTGTTTGTTTTTTTTCATCCCGTATTTGCCAACAGGAAATACTAGATTTAGAGGCTTTTCTCCATGTGAAGTTTTTCCCATACCTGTGCAAACTTTTATGTTGGCAAGACTGGGAAACTAGAGCCACAGAAGCCCATAATTTAGTCAAGATTCACATAGTGGAGGGGTTGGAACACTGGTCTACATAAATCCAGAGTCTGCCTTCCCACCTCCTGTCTTGGTTACCTAATCCATTACCTAGAAAGGAGCTGGGATCCTAGACAGATGACCAGAACAGAAACATTATATTAAAGTTTCCAGGGAGGACGAATGTCTGGATCAAGTTTTTAGTTATCAAATCATCTACAAGGTCAGGGACAGACACAACTGTAGGATGCTGGTTCTCAACTTTGACGGCACTGGATTATTTGATGAATTTTAAATAATACCAATGGCAGGTCCTACTTCCAGAGATTTCAGTAAAATTTGTCTGAGATATGGCCTGAGCATCAGACATTTTTTTTTAAGATTTTATTTATTTTACACAGAGAGAGAGAGAGATCAGACAGAGAGGCAGGCAGAGAGAGAGAGAGAGAGAGGAGGAAGCAGGCTCTCTGCTGAGCAGAAAGCTCGATGCAGGGCTTGATCCCAGGATGCTGAGACCATGACCTGAGCCAAAGGCAGCTGAGCCACCCAGGTGCCCAGCATCAGACATTTTTAAAAAGCTCCAAGGTGAGGGACACCTGGGTGGCTCAGTGGGTTAAAGCCTCTGCCTTCGGCTCAGTTCATGATCTCAGGATCCTGAGATCGAGCCCTACATCGGGCTCTCTGCTGAGCCAGGAGCCTGCTTCCTCCTCTCTCTCTGCCTGCCTCTCTGCCTACTTGTGATCTCCCTCTGTCAAATAAATAAATAAAATCTTAAAAAAAAAAAAAAAAGGCTCCAAGGTGATTCAGACGTGCAGCCAAAATCGAGAACCACTGCTTAGGAAAAACAGAAATGGTGTCTTGGTTCTAGCAGTCCCAGCAGTACTGGGGAGGAGGTGGACGCAGGGCAGGCAACAGAGATCAGCCAAGGCTGGGACCCAAACTGTCACACTAAGTACCTGCGGTGATTACTGTGTGTGCCAAAAGGTTGACTCTTTTGTACAAGCTTGTTACTATTTTGTGTACTTAAATCTTGACTCCCCAAACAGATTATAAGCCCCCTCAGAGTTTGAGATGCCAGTACCCAAAAGATGTCTACCATCTCTGCCATCATCCCCAAACTCTGTGATCAGGAGGGCAGGATCTTCTTATTCTTAATCTCCCGGGCTGCAAAGCAAAAAGGCCTGGCACGTGGTGCCTAGAGGTGAGGAGGATGGGTGCATCTTCCATAGGGGCATGGTCATCCATGGAAAGGGTAATATTTTCATGTTAGTTTATTCCAGAAGCCATTCTGCTTTGGTGTCTGAAATGGGAATATGTTTGTGTACACTGTAACCAATCCACCCTTTTCTGGCAAGTTCATGGGTCTCTTGCCAGAACGTTAGCCTCCCTGCTTTTCCTTTGGTGCAGGTACACAGGCTTCTGCCTCACAGCAAATCAGCTGGTGAGGAGGGCCTTGGCAGAGAAGCTGTAAGGAGATTCACGGGGTCCGGCGGGTTGTGATTTTGAGGTTGATACTGAATCCTTCAGAGTGAGGAGAAAGGGGCAGACTTCACAAGTCAGCAAAAAAAGGCTGCCAAGAATGTGCTTGCCAAGTGGCTGTGTACATGATTCTCAGAGCCTTGGAAATTTCACTGTGTGTCTGATTGAAAAATTACATTTGTGGTCTCAGGCCAGGCAAGAATAAAAGAAATAACATACTTAATATTTGTATGCTTCTGGGCTGAGAAACTTTTAGTTTGAAAAAGTTGTTCTCCCGAAGTTGAAAATCACAAAGGACAAGCAACTTGGGTTAGAATTTTGTCAGAAGTCCAGCACAGTCCTCACGGCCATGATACAGAGGGGCTCGAAGAAGGAAATTGTTGAGCAACTGTTTGTTTCACAAGTTGTTTTGGAAGCGTAAATCGTTAGATACTTGCCACACACTATGTTACCCATGAAGATATTTTCAAAATACAAATATGAGACTATCACCCATCTGCTTAAAGCCTGTCAGTGGCTTTCCGGAACCTTGTGGAACACAAAACCAATCCATGGCATGGCCTACAGGGTCTTGCTGGACTGGTCCCACGCTACCCATGGTCTGTCTGCTCCTTCCTGCTATAGGGCACCTACAGGCATGCTTCTCTCTCCCACGCCCCACACCAAAGCCTCTAGCCACTCTTCACTGGTTGGTTCTGGCCCCTCCTTCAGATCCCAAGGGAAGCGTATCCGTGAGGATCTAGGCAGGAGTCTGAAACCACACCAGTTACCTGATCCAAGGGGCTATCCTATAACAAACCACTGAACAACGGCAAAATCATTAACTAGATAAATAAAAAGAATAAGAAGGAGATTCCAAGGTGGGGCTGGGAAACTATGGCCCACGGGCTAAATGCAGCTCATGTCAGGCTTTTATGACCGGTGAGGTCAGAATGGATTTTACATCAGTAAAAAAGCTGTTAGAAGTCGAATACACAGCAAAGACGGCACGGGGCCCAGAAAGTTTGAAGTGTATGCTCTCTGACCCTTCACAGAAAAGTGTGACAATCTGCGCTCTGAGGCATCACAGGGGTGACGGCTGGGAGACCCAGCTACCGGCCCTCGGTCTGCGGGAACGGAAGTGGAAATTCCTAAGACGCAGAAACTTCAAGAGGGGTCCCAAAGGCCTCCGACCCAGACCGACTACTGTCTCTGAGGTGGGGCGTGGTGGCGCAGAGGACCGCAAGCTACGCCTAACCGCTGCCTCAGGCAAGACCATTGCTGCTGGCCCAGAAAGCGCTGCAGGGACACATGCCACATGCAGGTACAGGGAGCCTGCAGAAGCGCGCCAGGAGGCAGGCAGGAAGGAGTAGGCCCTTCTGTCCCCTTCAGGCTTCCAGTCTCCCTCCATTGTGCCCTCCAGTAGAGCCCAGCATGAAGGCAGCATCCCAGCCCCCAGATCACAGCACAGACATTTGGGGAGCAGGTTTGGAGCATAATCATGCAATACTTGGTGCAGGAAGCCTTCCCTGAACTTCCCTGTGCGCTCAGTGCCCTCCCTCGTGTCTTTATTCCATGGCGTGTCTTTTCTCTGCAGCTCTTCCGGCGGGAACCGGGGGGTTATAGCAAGCGCTTTACACAGTGCTCACTGCACCCGCACAGTTCTAAGTCCTTTCCAAGATGAAATCTTCCCAACAACCAAAGACGGATACTCTGTCATGCCCATTTTACAGATACTGAAATGGAGGCATACAGACATGAAATAACTCATGGCTTGACTCAGCTGGCAGTCAGAAAAACCAGCCTGTGGACTAAGGCGGTTTTGCTCTAGGGGTCTGTGTTGGGAAACCACCCTCTACTGCCCCTCAGTTTCATTTTACATCTGTGAATCTTGACTCAGTGTTGTGTTTCCCTCACTAGACTGGCTTTCACGAGGCAGACGTCAGATCTCTTCCCGCTGACCGTTGTGTCCCCTGGGCCCACCGCACAGTCTGACACGCAGAAGGCTCTCAAGAAATACTTGTTGAATGGATGAATATGGGGGAATGGGAGTCCAAGAAAAGGGAAGCTAACGGTTAACTGTCTGAGCTGGGATTCCAACACTGATGAACTGGACTGTGGAGCCCGTATTCTCCCCAGCCATGAGCGAGCCCATGAGGGCTTGCCAGCCAGTCATGCATGAAGTTCCTGAGGATGGCCTTGAGGCGCTATAAGTTTCCCACTGTTCTCTGTATTTTGAACAAATGATAGTGTTCCTTGCGGTCTTCGGGTTATCCAGAATGTGTGACCAGCTATAATTCTGCATTCCTTGGTCATGCCGCATGGGAGAGATCATTATGCTCTATACAATCTCCAAACCAGGGAGTGGGGCCTTCCAGCAAAGCTTTCTTTCTTTTTTTAATTAATTTCTTTTCAGCATAACAGAATTCATTGTTTCTGCACCACACCCAGTGCTCCATGCCATACATGCCCTCCATAATACCCACCACCTACTTCCCCCAACCTCCCGTCCCCTACCCGTTCAAACCCTCAGACTGTTTTTCAGAGACCATAGTCTCTCATGGTTCATCTCCCCTTCCAATTTCCCTCATCTCCCTTCTCCTCTCCATCTCCCCATGCCGTCCTCGTTATTTGTTATGCTCCAAAAATAAGTGAAACCATATAATTGACTCTCTCTGCTTGACTTATTTCACTCAGCATAATCTCTTCCAGTCCTGTCCATGTTGATACAAAAGTTGGGTATTCGTCCTTTCTGATGGAGGCATAATACTCCATAGTGTATATGGACCACATCTTCCTTATCCATTCGTCCGTTGAAGGGCATCTTGGTTCTTTCCACAGTTTAGTGCAATTGCACTACTGGGTATTTACCAGTAGGTAAATAGGTAAATAGGGAAGCTCTCTTTTTAATTTCTTAAGGAATCTCCACACTGTTCTCCAAAG
Organism: Neogale vison; assembly: GCF_020171115.1. Lineage (NCBI taxonomy): Eukaryota > Metazoa > Chordata > Mammalia > Carnivora > Mustelidae > Neogale > Neogale vison. The sequence continues at coordinate 137,595,125 of NC_058097.1, forward strand.
TGGCTGCACCAACTTGCATTCCCACCAACAGTGTAGGAGGGTTCCCCTTTCTCCACATCCTCTCCAACACATGTTGTTTCCCGTCTTGCTAATTTTGGCCATTCTAACTGGTGTGAGGTGGTATCTCAATGTGATTTTAATTTGAATCTCCCTGATGGCTAATGATGAACATTTTTTCATGTGTCTGATAGCCATTTGTATGTCTTCATTGGAGAAGTGTCTGTTCATGTCTTTTGCCCATTTTTTGACATAATTATCTGTTTTGTGTGAGTTGAGTTTGATAGGTTCTTTATAGATCCTGGATATCAGCCTTTTGTCTGTACTGTCATTTGCAAATATCTTCTCCCATTTCGTGGGTTGCCTCTTTGTTTTCTTGACTGTTTCCTTTGCTGTGCAGAAGCTTTCAATCTTGATGAAATCCCCAAAGTTCATTTTCACTTTTGTTTCCTTTGCCTTTGGAGACATATCTTGAAAGAAGTTGCTGTGGCTGATATCGAAGAGGTTACTGCCTACATTCTCCTCTATGATTCTGATGGATTCCTGTCTCACGTTGAGGTCTTTTATCTATTTCAAGTTTATTTTTGTGTACGTGCTGGGAAAATTGAACAGCTATATGTAGAAGAATGAAACTCGGCCATTCTCTTACACCAGCAAAGCTTTCTGAGACACACACCATGTTAACTGACGGTGGTTATGTCTGATGAGGAGCTTAGCGATGGGGGCAGGGATCTTATCCTTTTTATTCTACATACAGCATAAGGAATAAAATATTTGGACTTCGTTTTCAAATAGCACACTAAAAAAAAATCTTTAATTTAAAATGTAGAAAAAATCATGTTCTTTTAGCAAATTGAAACAAAGTTAAATGGTGCTCATGACGTCAGGTCCACATTCTCACCCATTGGCATGTCCTCTGCTGCTCCCACGTGCATCTTGGTCTCTCTTCTCTCTTCCCGAGAAAGCTCAAATACTTGCTGGAATCCCCACGCTTCATTTTCTCTGTTCTTGCAACCTTTTGCAGTACTGTTCTACTCAGAACAAAGCCACCATCCCTGCCACCGTATACGAGGCCCTCTGTGATCTAGCCCTCGGTGCAGCCCTTTGGCCCTGGCGCTCTTTTCCTCGGTCTGATGACAGAGCAGAAGCTCAGGGGAACTGGAGGGAAACAGCAGAGAAAGACAGAAGAATGGAGGGGTTTTACTAACCTTCGTTCCTTGTTAACCTTCCAACTTACTAATAAAATTTAGTCGGTAAAATAGCCAGTTTTCTGCATGGACTATTTTAAGACCAGTGAAATAGATCTCAGTTCCCTGTGCTGGTGGTCTCAGATATTCCTATGAACAGTAGCAGCTCCAGAAACTCTGCATTAGGTGTGACCCCGGGCAGTAATCTCATTGCCCTTTGGGGAGGACATGGGGGAGTCATCTCAAAACTCCATTTGTATGGTAAGCATATTGTTTTTAGTTGATTCTGTGTTGATTAGGTTGGAGAGGTCTGTTAGAGAATTCACAAATTTCAAAGTCACTGCTAGTGAAAGTAGCTACTACATCTCTTCTGATTAAAACAAACTTGATCTAGATTAAGTAAAATAGAGAACCGAAGGCTAGAGGGGTGTCAGACAGATCCAGTCACTGGCATTCGGGGCAGGCCTGGGGGAACACTGGAACCAGGGACTGGGAGGCCCTCAGAATGTTCCAGCTTCTCTCCTTCCTTATTGCCAACAAGCTAATTTCTTCGACTTCTCAGTTTCTCATTGTGGGAAATATGGCTGCTTCACAGCTCCCAAGTTTACATTAAAATGCCAATTTCAAAGAGATACTAACTCGGCCATCTCTTAGTCCCAGTACTAAATTATAAGAGAGAGAATGTACTGGTCCGGCCTGAGTCGGGTGGCCACCCCCAGTCGAGTCACCGCTGGAGGGAAGAGGCCGCACTATACGTCTGGGCTGCTGGAGGGTGCGTGGGGTCGTAGTGGTGATATTCACTGTGTTAAGGAAAAGGCATTTGTAATCACCATAAGGAAACGTGGATATACCCAGAGAGTTTGATAGCTGCTTGCTATTGAACTTACCTACTAATTAAGCTGTGGATTAAGCTGTTACTTCTATAACAGTGCCTTCGTTATTTGACTCTTGACCGTCTGGTAGCTTCAAACAGTATGAAACAAAATAATAATATTTATAGTAGTAATAGTAATAATAATAATAATAGCAAAGACTTACCTTGTACCTTAATAAACCAGACCCAATTCTAAGCACTTTGCTCTTTGTTAATTCATCTAAATTAATCCTCACAACAATGGCATCAGGTGGATGTGATTATGATTTCCATTTTAAAGTTGTGCTAACTGAGGCACAGAGGACAAAGTCATTTGCTCAAGGTCACATTGGCAGTAAGAGGTGGAGCCAGGATTCGAATCCAACAGCCTACCTCCAGAGTCTGTGTTCCCGGGAGAGTGGTAGGGAATGGCTGAAAGGCTCCAAAGACAAAGCTGGAAAGACATTCTGGGTTGGATCCATTCACCAAATAACCAAGAGGGACTCATCGGCTGACGATGGCAGCTAGGGCTAGGAAGGAGATGCTGCACCAGAAAGTGAAGAGGCAAGAAACCATCACAAAAATATGGATGGAAGGAGAAAAAGACTAGGCAAAAGTGGTGCTTGTGAGGCAGTGTGAAGTCGGGAAACCATAGCACAGAACTGGCAAAAAGCAGAGAAACACCATCCCAGTGTTTTTCAAAAATTGGTCCTTAGACCTACAAGCCCTTGGAAAAAAAGCAGTTGTCTGGCCCCTACTCTGGACTGAATCAGAAGTTTATCAAATCTCCCAGAAGACCACAGGATTTCGCAGACATTGTTAGGCACTCATTTCATGATTGCCCCAAGGGAGCCGCAGACAGCTTTGCGCACCCCCAGGACCCTGGAGGCCTCACTGCATGTGGCAGTGTCTTCCCTAAACCAGCTTCTGGGGCAGGGAAGTGTGTAGTATGATTTCTAATGATGCGTTGATAGTAAGATCTCAAAGGAGAACCCGGACTGCGAAGCTTTCACTCTAGCTTTGTCACAAACCAGCCATGGCAGATACCTAAGGTTTCTTTTGTCAAGGTTGGATATAGGTGAGACTGGGCCAACGGAAGTATCTGGAAAAGTCCTTCCACACATGTCCTTCCTTTAGTCCTGCTCCCTATCGCATCCCGCTCTGCCCAGGGCAGACAGTAAACAATCAGACACTCCTGACTGAGCTCACTTCCCTGTATTAATCACAGTGCCCCAGGCACCCACTGACAATTGCTTAAAGTTGGCCTCCCTTTGAAACTTATATGTTATCTCTACGGTAGATGATCCACAGAGTTCTTGTAAACTCTGAAAATTCATAGCGTTCTTCAAGGAAAAAAAAAGTAATTTCATTGTTTGTCTTAAAGGGTTCATTTTCATTCCTATAAAAATTCATGCAACAACTGTTTTCATATTTTGATTTTCTTAAGTCTCAAGCAGACCTTCTCTGTCCCAATTATTCCAATCTAGACTGTAATTATGATTTGAATGTTGTTTGTACTGAAAACCCTGTAAATCTTCATTATTCAGTTATGCTAAGACGTTGGACTAACTTGACTGTAAACTTATGTTTTAGATCGACTTGAATGTGAATACAGCTTTATTTAGAAGGACAAGTTTAAAGTTTAAAAGCAGGGGGGCATGGATGGCTCAGTCAGTTAAGTGTCTGCCTTCAACTCGGTCATGATCCCAGGCTCCTGGGATTGAGTCCCACCTCTGGCTTCTCTGCTTCTCCTTCTTCCTCTGCCCCTCCCCCTATGTGCACATGCTCCTGCTCTCTCTCTCAAATAAATCAATAAATGAATAAATATAAATATTTAAGAAAATTTTTTAGAAAGGAAAGAAATCCTTAAATTTTAAAGTATTTTAGGTAAAAAATATAAATAAAAACTTTCTGAAGTGTTGAAACCAGGCCTGGCCTGCTGATTCCTTATAAATTCTTAGACTGGTTGTAAGTAATTCAAAGTTTTGTTTTTTTGTTTAAGAATACTAAGGATGATGCTTATAAACTAGCAAGCCTAAGGAGAAAAAAGTTTTTAAAATATGGTACAGTTGACTTTTATTGTTCTTAAGTTCCACGAATTCTGTGCCAATAAAAACATTAGTTTTCTTTCTCCCATTGGCACTGGGTTGAAATTGCTGAAAATGGTGATTTTGCTTCTTTTATTAACCTCAAGGAACATTGTGTTGAGATGGGAAATGAATATTTTAAGCAGGCAAACTATCTTCCCAAAGCAATTATGGAGAAATCTGGAATTGGCCTGAGTAGGTGGGTTTTGATACTCTGATTTGAACTCAAAACAGAAACATTTTGGTTCTGGACACTCCTTTGTGAGGTCTGGAAGGGTTCCCTTGATATCAAGTATGTCCTGGATCCAAACCCAGACCTTATTTCCGAGGAGGCCGAGTCCCGATCTTGGGCTGTGTTCCATTATTTAACCAATCGCAAGGCCTGAGAAACCTCACACTCTGATGGGAAAATGTACTAAGACAAGTGGCCCTGGGTCAGATGGAGCCCATTATGTAAAGCCTCAGGAAATTGGACTAAGGCCCTGGAGGGCAGAGAGATTGGCTGAATTAGTAAAATGTCTGAATTATAAAGTGTTTGACCAGAAAAAGATGTATTTTGTGAAGACACACAAGTAGCCGAGACTAACTCCTTAATGAGCCTTGCCTGGTAGAGATGCCTAGAAGGTGAACTTTCCCTTTGTAATCCGCAGAATAAATACAAAATGAAGCATGTGATCCACTTCCTTAAATGATTGTTCACTTCCGCCTGATCTACGTTCTCCCTGCAACTCTATGGCGTGACGGAAAGAGGAGTGCCTCTGTAATCCAGCGATCAGAGTTCAGACGCTAGCTCTGAATTCTCTCGCATAAGGCCTGACGTATTAGGAAAAAGAAGATGTATATTCTAATACACTAGAAAAAAGAAGACCCTCTAAGGAGACAATGTGACAGCAGTTAACAGTGGTAACTGATGCCGTAAACTGGTGCTTAAACTCTCTGATCTTCAGTTGGCTCATTTGTAAAATGGAGCCATGGCCTCTGCCTCACAAGGAAAATCCAATGGCCCATGAGCCCCTACCTGCTTGTCCTCTCCACAGGGCAGTTTCATCTCCTCCTGGTCTTTCTCTTGCTATGCCACTTGGTCAGCCAGCCTCCCGGCTCTTCTCTATTCTGGCTTTATGGGCTTTGCTGCGCTTTGTCCTCAGCCTGGAACCTGCTTCCTCCACTTTGCTCGGCCTACTCCCTCCCCTCCTTCAAGTGCTCCTTCTCACAGGCCAACTTTGACCGACGTTTTTAAGATTGTGACCTGCTCTACTGGCCATGTCTCCCTCTAGATCTTCCATATCACATTTGACTTTTTTTTTTCCTTAGCATTCATTGTTAATATACCTCTTTGTTGACTTACTATGTTTATTGCTTATTATCTATCTTCCAACCGAAGTATCCTTGAAAAGGGGTAGAGAGTTTTGTATCATTTTCTTTCATTAATGTTGCACCTAAAAGAGTGACTGGCACAGAAAAAGACACTCAATACAATACATTTTTTTTAATGAGTAAATGCAAGCTAAGTCTCCAAGCAACCAAAGAGCCTATGCAACACAACACATGTGATTTATTCTGAGGGCAGCCCTGGAGTCCCTTGCACAGAGACCTGTTGGCCCTTAGTTTTGGTATAATCCCCCAAAATAGGCTCTCTGGTTTCCCACCTTACAACATTTTAGAAAAGAGAAGATCCTAAAAGGTGGCAATGTGACAGCAGCTAGCAGTGATCACTGACACCTTGATCACAAGAGAGGAGATGGGAAACTTAGAAACAAGCTGGAAAAATTAGATCCTATGTCTGAGACCATTTTATGAAGGCAAATAGCCCCAGAGGACTTCATTCACATGTAATGTTAGGCATTTATGGCATTGAGAATGGTGATTACAGTTGTAAAGATAAGGTTGAATCATGTTCATCAAACCCTACTTAAGATAAAAATATATATCCTACTGCAGTTCAGTAGGATGTGGAGTGAATGCCTAGTAAGTTCCAGGCACTGGGCTTGGTGCTAGAGATTTAAAGGAAGATGTGTTTTGGTAGTCTGGAGTGTGAAAGAGATAATGAAGACAATTTTAATTTTGTCCAGAGATATTGAAGTTTTAGCATTTAAGAAGGCACAATAATTACACTGGAAAATTTACTTAAATAAAAGAGCTCATTCCCTGGATAAGTTGCTATGAATTAGTGCGAATCCCAAAGTTGGAAGAGCATTAGTCAGCCAATCAGGCTTATACCGAAGGATACATAATTAATGTAGGGTATTTGATCCAAGTTCTTAACTTCTCTCCACTTACCAAAGGTACCATGTTGACAAGTAAGGTCAAATTTGGTGACCAAAAGAGCACTGGCATTAGTTGAAATCATATTTTTAACACTCTAACACTCTATCATGCAGTTTCAGTATTATTCTGTAATTTTTCATATGAATAGTTTTTTCAGCAATGAGGTTGCAGATTCCTTAACATTAGAAACAAGGTCATAAATGTGACCAGGTCAGTGTTGTGTATGTTCAAATTTAGATCTCGCTAATATTTATTCTTTGTCTCCTATATGCAAGCTCTGTGCAAGGCATTTTTCCACTATCTCACTTACTCCTTATATTGTTTTGTAAAGAATCTTGTGATGTAGATATTCTTATCACAATTTCTGGACTGAGGAAACTGAAGCTACTTAGGTTATTTATGCCCTACCTCTTGTAAGTGGATTTGAATTCAGGCCCTAGACTTCAGGCTAGGATCAGTGGTCTTGAATAATGAGCTTTGGTCCTGCCCTACTTAGTCTTCACTGAAGTTTAATGTCATCTCAGAATATTTTTTTGATCTTGGATTATTTATTTTCTTTTTGTCATTTGGACCCCACTTGTAGATCAAGTTTCACATCTGTGCTGCGGTTTAGCACCCAAAAAAAGAAATTTTATATATGATAGAGCCAGAATGTATTTTTCTTTATCCTTTGGTTATTTTTCCTTTCCTACTCACATAGCTTGTGGTTAAATTATTTTCCTTAGACTTTCATACTAAAATAATTTGTCTTTGGGTAGAAGCCAAACACAGACCATTTTCAATTCTCTACAAGATTGTTTTTCTAAGCAGTTCAAATGAAAGAATTCCCATGTCTCACAATGGGCATTTGTAAGTTGGTTATTTTGGGCAATCAGTGCTAGAATGTAGTCTCATTTCAAAACCTTGCATCTTCTTACTACACCTTCCCTTAGGAAACGACCCAATAGCTACATAGAAAACAAGAGCAGTGACCTAAAAGCCCACACCAGTTACTGTTTCCAGATTCACATAACAGTTTCCTTCATGTTGAGTTTGAAATTTTAATGAGGCTATTTAATTTTCCACTTTTTACATAGCTATGCATAAATATTACTTCTTACCTTAGAGGGAACTAAGAACTGGAATGAAGAACCCGTGAACTAATCAAAATAATCCCATGGTTTAGACTTATCAAGTACTTATCTCATACCAGGAATAATGCTAAGTGATTTATCTACCTTATTCTAGTTAAGATCTACAACCCCCTGTGGTAGATGAACAAACACTCAAAGAAATAATTTGTCCAAGGTCACTCAGCTGTAACAAATGCCAGATCTGGGACTCAAAACCAAATCAGGTTGGCTCCAGAACCCCTTCTATTCATCTCCACAAACAAACAAACAACTAAGATTGTTATTTTGAAATATTTTAGATATACAAAGAAGTTACAAAGAAAATACAGAGAGTTCATGTATACCCTTTACCCAGGTTGGCACATACATTTCCAGAATCATTTATTAAAAATAAGAAATGGATGTTGGTACATCGCTATTAACTAAATTCCAGATTGTATTTGGATTTTATCAGTTTTTCCTCTAAGACCCTTTATCTTTCTTTCTTTTTTTTTTAAATTAACATATTCTGTATTATTTGCCCTGGTGGTAGAGGTCTGCAAATCATCAGGCTTACACATTTCACAGCATTAATCCATAGCACATACCCTCCACAATGTCCATCAACTAGCCATCCTATCCCTACCCATAACCCCAGCAATGCTCAGTTTTTTTGTGTGTGTGTGATATTGAGTCTCTTATGGTTTATCTCCCTCCCAATTGCATCTTGTTTCATTTTTTCCTTCCCTAACCCCACAAGCCTCCACCCTGCCTCTCAAAATCCTCATATCAGGGAGATCATATGATAATTGTCTTTCTCTGATTGACTTATTTCGCTAAGCATAATACCCTCTAGTTCCCTCCACCTCATCGCAAATGGCAAGATTTCATTTCTTTTGATGGCTGCATAGTATTCTGTTGTATATATATACCACCTCTTCTTTATCTATTCATCTGTTGAAGGACATCTAGGTTCTTTCCATAGTTTGGCTATTGTGGACATTGCTGCTATACACATTTGGGTTCATGTGCCCCTTTGGATCACTATGTTTGTATCTTTAGGGTAAATACCCAGTAGTGTCATTGCTGGGTTGTCTGGTAGCTCTATCTTCAACTTTTTGAGGAACCTCCGTACTGTTTTCCTGAGTGGCTACACCAGCTTGCATTCCCACCAACAGTGTAGGAGAGTTCCCCTTTCTCCACATCCTCAGAAACATCTGTTGTTTCCTGATTTGTTAATTTTAGCCATTCTGACTGGTGTGAGGTGGTATCTCATTGTGGTTTGATTTGTATTTCCCTGATGCTGAGTGATGTGGAGCACTTTTTCATGTGTCTGTTGGCCGTCTGGATGTCCTCTTTGCAGAAATGTCTTCATGTCCTTTGCCCATTTCTTGATTGGATTCTTTGTTCTTTGGATGTTGAGTTTGGTAAGTTCTTTATAGATTTTAGATACTAACCCTTTATCTGATAGGTCATTTGCAAATATCTTCTCCCATTCTGTCAGTTGTCTTTTGGTTTTGTTAACTGTTTCCTTTGCTGTGCAAAAGCATTTGATCTTGATGAAGTCCCAATAGTTCATTTTTGCCCTTGCTTCCCTTGCCTTTGGTGACGTTTCTAGGAAGAAGTTGCTGCGGCTGAAGTGGAAGAGGTTGCTGCCTGTGTTCTCCTCAAGGATTCTTTTTTTTTTTTTTTTAAGATTTTATTTATTTTATTTGACAGAGAGAGAGATCACAAGTAGGCAGAGAGGCAGGCAGAGACAGAGGGGGAAGCAGGCTCCCTGCTGAGCAGAGAGCCGATGCGGGGCTCGATTCCAGGACCTTGAGATCATGACCCGAGCCGAAGGCAGAGGCTTTAACCCACTGAGCCACCCAGGTGCCCCTCCTCAAGGATTCTCATGGATTCCTGTCTCACATTGAGATCTTTCATCCATTTTGAGTCTATTTTGTGTGTGATATAAGGAAATGGTCCAGTTTCATTCTTCTGCATGTGGCTGTCCAATTTTGCCAACACCATTTGTTGAAGAGGATGTCTTTTTTCCATTGGACATTCTTTCTTGTTTTGTCGAAGATTAGTTGACCATAGAGTTGAGGGTCTATTTCTGGGCTCTCTGTCCTGTTCCATTGATCTTTGTGTCTGTTTTTGTGCCAGTACCATACTTAAGACCCTTTTTCTATTCCAAGATCCAATCCCAGGGAACCAAATTTCATTGTGTTGCCATGTCCCCCTAATCTGTCTGCTCTGGATACTTTCTCAGTCTTTGCTTTTATGATCTTGGCAATCATGAAAAATACTAGTCAGGTATCCTATAGAATTACCCTCATCTCCCAAACTGGGTTTGTTTAATGTTTTCTCATGATTAGACTGGGGTCATGAGTTTTTTGAAAGAATATCACAGAGGTAGAATCCTTGTTCTTAAACATTTCCTGATCCTGTGTCACTTTCAGTTGTGCCTATGTTATAGACTGGCATTATATTTCTGTCTGCCGTTCTACCTGAGAAACAACTACAACTGTAGTGTGGCTTGGAAAAACACAAAAAGGCAGAGGTTCATTTAAGTTTGTAACATAATGAGAAATCACATGATGACTGACTTATTTCTATATTGTCAGTTGACAGCTTGTGGAGAAATTCCTAATAAATTCCTAATGTTCAAGTGAAGAGAAGTTCCAATGTTTTGGTGTTAAATATCCGTCCAAGAGAAGTACACCTAAATATGGCAAACACTTTATTTAAAAAAAAAAAGTTTTTAATGCTGCTTACAATAATACAATGTTCAAAAAATAACATAAATGCCTGACAACAGAGGAATATTTACATAAATTGTAGCATATCCCCATGATGGTATAACACACAACATTTTATACACATATATACATTTTAAAATGATGTTCATAAAAGGTAAATATTAGTATAGCTAATATATAGTGGAAAAAGCTAGATACAATATTGTATATTTATCACTGTCACAGCTAATGATGTACGCATTGTCCAAAAATGACTACAGGATAAAAGACAAAAATGTCAGCAGTGGTTGGTGGGTGGTAGGATTATGAGTAAGTTTTACTTCTTTCTACTTTTCAAAATATTCCTTGCAATTAGGATGTTCACTTTTCCTTTGTTAAAAAAATCAATCTATCTATCTATCTATATGTATAATTATAGATACATTTCCCCCCGACCAAGGAAGAATCCTTGAGAGCAAGACAGATGAACTGGGCCTCATCCTCTCTCTAATCCCCAAGCCACAGCAGCCCCAGGTCAGAAGCTAACATTCTTGGGGTTGGAGGGGGTCAGGAAGAGGAAGGAGGTGCTCTGCCACCACCCACCTCACAGCACCATCAGCAACCCCCCCCCAACACTCGCATACCTTGACAGCCCTCCAGAGGCAAAGTGCTTCCCTGTAGCCTCTTGACTGTAGACCGAGAATGAGGGGAACACTTCCTAGCTCTGCGATCTCGAATCAAGAGATAAAGAACTGGCCAAGTGGGTGTCCCACAGCTTGGATTTGAACCTTGGCAGATAATGTTACCTTTGTGCCTCTGTTTTGTTATCTATAAAATGGGAATAATAACAGTATCTACCTTGTGAGTTTTGGGAGAGGACAAAGTAAGTTATACCTATGAAGTGCTTAGAATAGTGACAGGGGGCGTCTGGCTGGCTCAGCCCGTAGTGCATGTGACTCTTCATCTTGGGGTCATGAGTTAAGCTGCACATTGGGTGTAGAGATTACTTTAAATTTTTTTTATTAAATTAAAAGAGGGGCGCCTGGGTGGTTCATTCGGTTGAGCATCTGCCTTCGGGTCAGGTCATGGTCTCAGGGTCCTGGGATCAAGTCCCACACCAGACTCCTTGCTCAGCAGGGAGGCTGCTTCTCCCTCTGCCAGCCACATTCTCTGCTTGTGCTATCTCTCTCTCTCTGACAAATAAATAAATACAATCTGTTTAAAAAAATTAGGGGAAAAAAAAAAGAAGAACTGTGCATGGTACATAGTAAGTACCCAATGAATGGTCTTTAATATAATGGCTTGTGATGGAACCATTAATTTTTATTCACCAGGAATCTGAGAATGCTCTACTAATTGATTTCTTGGGCAACCTCCAACTCTGAAACTCAGTGATTCCATTTATCCAGAGGCTGTAGCTTCTGAAACTGTGACTCTGAAAAATATAGGCAGGGTCTAAATGTGACCAGAAGCTCACGAACATCTATTCACTTGGAAGAGGGGTGTATAAATTCCAGCTTAGATTCCTGAAAGTCAGAAAAACATGTCCCAAAAGGACCTCCAGCTGAAGGCTCTGGGTTTTTCAAGCTGGATCACATAAAAAAAAAAAAAAAAAAAAAAGAATGTGGATCTGCCAGAGCGGATGTATTCTTACAGCCAAAAATCCTAAAAGTTCTCTTGTGGCCCCATGTGACGTGATTTAACATTTCAGACATTATGTGAAGAAGAAGCTGATTAATTTATTTAAAGTGGTGAACGCTAAAAAAAAAAAAAAAGTGGTGAACGCTATAGAACTTTAGCACCAAACACTTAATATTTAATAAAATATTAAGAATAATGCCAGGATAAAAGAAACAGCTTGACTTGTTCTAGGCTAGGGGATACAGTGAAGCTATTGAAATGCTGAATTTCCAGAGCCATTAATTCAGGGTTGGCAAGCGAAGTGAATGTTTGGGTTAGAGGACCTAGCTTTTGGAGACCATGAAATAACTCCTTAGATACCTCATTGGTGACCGTTGCCAAGACGCTGTGAAGACAAAGACTTGAGGTCCAAGGTAAGAGAAACACCTTGGGGATTGAGAGACTCGGGTTCCCCAGGGAAGGTTGTTCTCATTTTGGGGAGCCCTTCATGTCCTGCGTGTCCAGACAGAAAGGAAAACAGGTCTCCAGTCTGCTCATGTGGCGATAAAGGGGTCTTGGACTCACAGCAATGTCGTAATCCAGCCTGTGTGTTTTGGATCTAAATTAATCCCAAATCAGGCCAGTTCAAGAGAGGATGTTTGAACCTAGTTGAGATGAGTTTGCAACTTCTACATGAATAGTAGAATAATATTTTCAAAGCATTTTGCAACCTCAAGTGCTGTAAGCCTTTAGGGCTAGACACATCCGGATTTGAATCCCAGATCCACAGTTTATGAGCTGTGAGACTGGGGCAAATTACTTCAGTTCTCTGTTGCGTAGTTCCTTCTCGGAGGTGCTGAGAAGTTTAGATGAGATTCTGTTTCAAAGTCCCAAGTACAGAGTTAGACACATAGTGAACGCCCAGCGGTCACAACAACTGTCATCTAAAGGTTCATCTTTTCTCCTCACAATGCCCCTTTAGGTGATGGTTGTTGTGGCCCTTCTTTTGAAGAGGAGAAAACTGAGGTAGGAGAAGCTGAGTACTTGTTGAAGATCAGACACGTAGAAGCAGAGGAAGAGCCAACATTCACGGCCCCATCTTCAGACTTAACCTCTAGGTCTTCCCATTGCATGACAAGGCAATGCCTTCCTTTGGGTGTAGCACCAACCAGAGACTCATTTGTATCAGCCAAATAAGTGTTTTTGGAGCAGCTACTTCTCTTTGTGCTCTTGGGAAACCAGTTTTTTATCCCCAGAGACTCTGGCAAAGTGGCCAGTTATGCTGTCCCAGATTTTCTGATCCAGAACCCAGACAGCTGAACATCCAGTGAGAACAGGTGAGCAGGGGTGGGGGTAGTCCCCATAGGTACAGGTGGTGGAGGGGTGGATGGAGGCAGGGAGTAGTGGTGGCATGGGGCATGAAGTCTACGGTCCAAGTTCAGGATCTGAACCTGTGTCATCTGGCCTGGGGCGATATCTGGACTTGGGGGCTGTTCTAACCCAGAGCCACAGCTGCCTTAAAACTGGACTGCCTGAGGTCTTCCATTGTGCCAAAAGTTCGTTCAGTTGTGGTCAGTGAAGCACTTAGCCCCTGTTGTCAGCTAGTCACTGTCTGGGTTTTGAGTTGCAGTTGAATCCCCATCATCTCTTCCTGAAGTCAAAAGCAGACAGCCATTCATCATTCATGCCTGTCAACACAGACTTCTGCATCCCGGCCAATCTGCCTTTGGGTGGCAGATAAGCGCCCCTCTCTTCCCCAACACACACACACAAGATTTAAGGGAGAGCTACAGGATGTCAGAGTCAAGCCAGCCACCCCTGTCCGCCCTGGACCAAAAGATTCTCACATTTGTTAGTCCAATGGAAATGCCCCTTTTGGGGGCCCCTGGGTAGTGCAAATGGTTAAGCGTCTGACTCTTGGTTTCAGTTCAGGTCACAATCATGATCTCAGGTATAAGACTGAGCCATGGCTTGTATCCAGCCCTGGGTCAGGCTCCGTGCTTAGCGTGGAGTCTGCTCAAGACTCCCTCTCTCCCTCTCCACCTCCCCTCTTCTGTCTCTCTCAAATACATAAATAAACCTTAAAATATATAAATAAAAACACTTTTCTCCATGCAATATCAGGAATAGTGTTTCTTTACCTCGAGGCTATTTAATATTTAGGTATTTAGTTTCTGCATGTTGGTAATTTTTTATTATGAAATATTTCATACATAGAAAAAGTATAAATATAAAAGATATGTGGCAGTCATTATATGAAACATTGTAAATACAATTTGATGTCCCCTCTAATCCCCTCCTGGATCATAGCCCTCTCCCTTTTGCCGCCCCTAAGGTAATCACCATCATAATTTTGGTATTTAATAATTCCCATGCATGTTTTAATGCTTTTAATACATATGGATGTATTCTTAAGTTATTGTCTTTTTGCATATCTTTAAATATCTTAGCAATTACGTCAAAGGAGGTATGCCTCAACTTCCTCATGTCTAAGATGGGTTTGCTTATAATATCTACTTTTTGAAGGTTTGTTGTGAGGACGAAATGAGTTAATACATGCAAAACACATAAAGTTCTACCTGCCACTTAAGTGTTAAATAAATCTTAGCTATTATTATCATTATATTTTCTACTTACTGTACTTTAAGAGTTATCCATGAAATACAGTTCCAGTCCATTTATTTTAATCACTACATATAACATTCCATTATATCAGTAAACTGAAATGTACTTCTCCTGGCCTCTGCTAAAAACTATTTAATTGTTCCCAATTTTTGCTATTAGAAACAATTTTGCAGCCAACACTCTGGTACATGTCTCCTTGTATGCGGGCAAGTTTTTCTGACTTTCATGTAAACAAAGAATGTAAAATTGCTGGTATGTAACTTTAACATATATTAACTCACTTCTGACTAATATAATTATACTGGGCTGTGTGTGTGTGTGCAAATCCTGAACATTGCTAGCCGACTCTAAGCTCTTAAAAGACAGCCAGTGTCTTTCAGTCTTTCTTTGATGTGTGCACCCAGTGTAGGAAGCATACAGGTCTAGGTGACAGGATATAAAAATCAAATTGCATGGGGCGCCTGGGTGGCTCAGTGGGTTAAGCCTCTGCCTTCGGCTCAGGTCATGATCTCGGGGTCCTGGGATCGAGCCCCACATCGGGCTCTCTGCTCAGCAGGGAGCCTGCTTTCCCCTCTCTCTCTGCCTGCCTCTCTGCCTACTTGTGATCTCTGACTGTCAAATAAGTAAAATCTTAAAAAAAAAAAAATCAAATTGCATGGATTGCATCCCAGGGGTGTCTGTGTTCTGGAAGGACACACTCGGGACACAGATAGTCAGGTTGGTGGTCATTTTAGAGAAGGCTTTCACTGAAAATTCATGACGGACCAGGCATCATATGTACACTCGTGCCTCTCATTAATGGCACCTCTTATTGTTGGGTGTTCAGAACTCGTCATTCAGCTTGAAAAGTCCAGTTTCTGATGAGAAAGCCCTGTTCTATTGTGTTTAAAAGCACAGATCAGAGTTCAAGTCCTAATGTCAGCCCATAGGAACTGCATTGCTCTTGGTAGAAAGGATTGAACACCCGTAAGCCCCTGCTTCCTGATCGGTAAACGGTGCTAATACTAGTAATCTACCTAAAGAGGGGGCTTGTGACAATGACATAAGAAAATGCAAGTAAGGTTTTTAGCACAGTGCCTAGCACATAAAAAGTGCTCAGCAGTTGGTAGCTCTTACAATGGTCATCTTGATTATGTCATCCATTCACAAGAAGATGCATGCCCTTTTAGGAGTGAGCACAGCTAGGAGGCATCAGGAACTTCTGCTTTCTTCATTGCGCTGTCAACCATGGGCCTGTTACCTGATTTGAAACGTTAGGATGTGAATGTATATACATTCACAATGTATTTGATCCCAGCTTGCTTTATTTGGAGAATGGAGAAGCTTTGTTTTGTTCTCTGATTTTTTGTTCAACCAACAGATTTGGCTCTAATTCACAGAAAAAAAAAAAAAAAGATAACTTCTTTTATGTCTCTTGATTCCCTTTGGAAACTGGGGCAGCCTTCCAGGCCCAGGAGGGCTGCACACTTGAACCTCTAGAGGGAGTTTACGGGGTATTTGAGTCCATTGCTTTGCCTCTGGGCGAAACTGCATTAAACTGTACCTGAAAATATTGCTATCATGAGTAGATTCTTGGAGAAAATTTCCAGGATCATTTTCCAAACTAGATTCAAACAGTGCCCAGCCTGCTTCCATCACATGTGCACTTAATTTTACTGGAATTAGGTTTCCTTTCAGAGTGGTCTCCAGCTCCCCACAGTGGCCCCTCCTAGGAATTTTCCTAAATTAAGCAAGCGTGCGTGAACTCCAAGAGACTCATGTCTTATCTTTTGGCTGCCTCTTTGTCCCTTTTCTAGAAGCAGGCATAGCATTTCACAAATAATGAGCAGCTGCTAAAATTAACTTGCTAGATTTATCCCATAATGTATGGAGCTTTTCCTGTCTCTAAGAAATACCTCCGGTTATTTTTGTTTTTTGTTTTCTTCATTTGTAACCTTATACTTAAAGGAGTGTCTGCTCATGCTTAAATTAATCAGCTCCGGGGTAAAATGTATTTCTATTCCTCTAAACAACAGCCTGGTTCCGAGCACTTGGAAAATAACGTAATGGGTACATTTGGCTTATGGGGAAGTCAAGGCATAATCTTCTTGGGAGTGGGCCTGAAAGAATGATTCTGGAACACCAGTCTCTTTCTGAAGGAGAGAAAGTAGAGGAGTGTCCTCCTCCAGTATCCAAAGGGCCATCGGGCAGAATGGAAAGTAGATTTACTCTGCATCTCCAGAAGGCCCACAAGGGCCTACAGGTAGCATTGAGTAGGAGGTCAACTTCTGCTCAATGTAAAGAAATACTTTCTAAAAACCACTGACTGCTCCAGCTCTGGAAGTGTTTGAATGGAAGCTGAAGAAACATCTAGCAAGGATACTGCACGAGGGGGTGGAGAGGACTCTTAGATCCCTTCCAACTCTGCAATTCTGTGACTCTCTTATGGGAAGGGCCTGCTTCCCTATTTGCCTCTTGTTGGTGATATTAACTTGATTCTTTGGGGTATTTTCCCCCTGTAGTGAAAAAACTGTGTCTCTTAAGTCATTGGTGTTACACGGTCATTGGCATTATATATATTAGTGTAATTGGTGCTAATGGAACCAGAGAGGACAGAATGGGAGTGTGTGTGGTGGGAAAGGGAGAGAGGACAGGAGAGGGAAGGCCTCCCAGACCTGAAGACCCTGAAAGATGAGAGAATTAGGGAAGGCTGGGGGTCTCCAAGGCAAAGTTATGAGAAGATGAAAGATCTTGGTTTATTCGAGGCATGAGGCATTTTCTGGAATGGTTTGACTTAGTGCCATCAGGGTAAGGGGAGAAGTAAAAGTTAAGAAGGAGGTGTGATATTCAAAATATTTGATGACCCGAATGGTTGGGATCTAAATCAGTCAAAACAGCGGCTAGCTATGTCTCAGTGCTATTGGAATACCAGATAAATATCAGCCCAATCAGTAAGTCTGCAAAGTAATTTTTGACCAGAATATCCCAGACAAGGAGTGGCACAATTTAGAATGATCGCTCTGAGAAGAGAATGGATTGCTCAAATTCTTAAGGGCTGTGAGTGTAAGTTCACTAGAATTTATTCCGCAAACTTCAAGAAGAAACACTGCATTGAGCCATAAACCCAGCCATGGAGAATCAACCTATCCCTCAGCCCACAACAACAATGATAACAACAAAACCCACAATGTGCCAAAATGAAAATCAAGCTGTTGGTTTACAAGAAATGTAACCCTGTCTCCTTCAGTTGTTCTCTGTGCCAGACTGGTTTTCAGGCGATGCCTGGTTTGGCATGGATTCCCGACGAATTTGCTGAAAACCGCAACCTTACGTGTTTACACTTCTTTCTCCCAGTGACACATGGATTAGAGAAAGAAATAGGGGTGCTTAAGACAGAAGGGGTAAGCAGCAGATAATCCGAAGCCAGGCAAATGACCTCCATATCAAAACCAGTCAACTGACCAAAGTCTCCGTACTGCTCCACCACAATTTCTCCACTTTTCCGTCTGGGGAGAGTCACCAGCACTGTGAACTATCAGTTGGTTCCCAGTGGGCACTGGTGTATTTTTTCTGTCATCCCTGAGTAAGAACACGAGGCCTGAGCAGCATCTGGTGAGCATCAGTTACTGAGCTTGTCAGGGGTATTCCGAGGTACTGATTCAAGCTCAGGGGCCCCAGGAGGAAGCCTGCGTAAAGGAATGTGAGAACGCTGATGGGGACGCGAAAATAGCTTCACCAAAGGCGGATTCTTTCGGGTCAAGGCCAGGTTTCCAACTGAGTGGCATTTGTGTGTGTAGCTCACAGTGGCCAGAAACACCCCTTTCCCTTGCTGACCACAAGGAGAAATTTAGGAGATTTCCACAAACTCTAGCTCCACAGTTTGTGTCAAAGGCTCAGGAGGGAAGTGATGTACTTCACTTCCGATCGATTCTTTCGGGTCAAGGCCAGGTTTCCAACTGAGTGGCATTTGTGTGTGTAGCTCACAGTGGCCAGAAACACCCCTTTCCCTTGCTGACCACAAGGAGAAACTTAGGAGATTTCCACAAACTCTAGCTCCACAGTTTGTGTCAAAGGCTCAGGAGGGAAGTGATGTACTTGGAGCCAAGCATGTGGTCACGGGCAGGGGAACTCCTGAGCCTCCTTCTCCTCAACCATAAAGTCAATCCTCACTCTTCTTGCGGGGATTGCTGTGGCCTTCTCATAAGATAAGATACAGAAATGAATAGATTGCTCGTTGTGTAAGTGTCATATGATATGGCTGTTATTGCTCTTCTCAGATGAGCTCGGATAGCTGTGGGGGTGGGGGCGGGGAGGTGGAGTCTTCTCCCGGCCACAACTTGAAGCCGCCGACTCCCAGATCCTTCTCTGGGAGGGACACAACAAAGGCTCTGGAAGCTCTTAGAAGGTTGGAGTGGAGAACTAGTCCATTGTTTCTGGGCCAGTAAGTTGGGGCCCTCTCCTCAGGGAGGGGAAAAGCATTGAAAGTGTCCTGGAGGAAGAGACTTGAAGTGAAAAACTTTGAGCTTTGGAGTCAGACTGTCTGGGTTTGAAGCCTAGCCAGCTCCTCCCTCTCTGGCTCTATGACTCAGGGAGGCTGCTTGTCCATTCCATCTGTAAAAGCAGGCGTGATTTTTATAAATCTGTTTTTAAAAGGTTGTTATAATGATTTCAAATAATGTAGTTCAGGAGCGTCTGGGTGGCACAGTTGTTTGAATGTCTGACTCTTGATTTTGGCTCTTGTCATGATCTCAGGGTCATGAGATCAAGCCCCATGTTGGGCTCTGTGCACAAGGGGAGTCTGCTTGAGATTCTCTCCCTCCCTGTCTATCCCTTCCCCTCTATCTGCACTTTCTCTCTCTAAAATAAATAAATAAGTAGTTGTAAAAAAATAATAATGTAGTCTAATAGAGCCTAAAATAGTAAATATCAGTGAATAATGACTATCGTTAAGTACCACTGATTTCAATATACAGCTGGCCCTAGAAGGAATAAAGTGGTGGTCAGGGGCACCAAGCAGTTGAAAATCCTTGTGTGCTTTTCACTTCTTAGACTTCACTACCAATAGCCTACTGTTGATTGGAAGCCTTACCTATAGGAAACAGTTGATTAACACGTATTTTGTAAGTTAACGCTTACAAAGGATTAACACATATTTTGTATGTATTATATATACTGTATTATTTCAATAAACTAAAGAAAAGAAAAGGTTATTAAGTAACTTATAAGGAAGAGAAAACATGCTTACAGTACTGTACTATATTTATTTTTAAAAAATTCATGTAGAAGTGGCGTCATGCAGTTCAAACCTGTGGTGTTCAAGAAGGGTCAACTGTAATTCAACAAAAAATACTTGTTCATACAAATGCTACATGTGGCAAAGTTACATGTGGAATCTCAAAAAAAAAAAGGAAGGTGAACACACAGAAGCAAATTAGAACGGTAGTTGTCTAGGGCTGGGAGAAATAGGGAGAAGTTAGTGAAAGGTACAAACTTTCGGTAAGGATCTGCTCTAATGCATAGCATGGTCACTGTAGTTGCTGGTGCTGTATTGTGTAACCGAAATTTGCTGAGAGTGAAAGTGAAGTGTTCTTACACACACACATATACAAACGGTAACTATGTGATGTGATGGTTACATAATTAACTCGACACAGGGTGTACATATAAGGACTCATCCTGCTGTATACTTTAAATATATTACCTTTTTTTTGGTCAATTATTCCTCATAAAGCTAAAAATAAGTACTTGTTTGCAGAGGAAATGCCAAGTCCTAGACAGAAAGGGACTCAGAGCGCCCCTGAATCACAGATGAGAAGGCTGAGAACCAGAGAGCACGGCTCCGGGTCACATAGCTATTGGGAGCAGAGTTGCACCATCCACACTAGCCTTTGAAGCCAGAGTGATCTCCTGTCCCTCAAGCCTCTGAGATGGAGGACGCTGACAGGTGTCAGAGCCTATGACTCAGAAGCACCTCCAGCCTTCTGAGTGCTGGTGGAACAGCATGTCCAGGTGCTCTAAGGAGTCACGGAGGGCAGTGCAGACTGGAAACCAGGTTGGCACGGCCCGGCCCGGGGCCCTGAGCAGCAGAGCGACAGAGTCAGAGGAGAGGCTGAAGAAAAGTCACATCACCAAGTCTCTCTTTGAAGACAGGGAGCCACTGTAGGACTTTAGAGGACAGAGTAACCTAGTCAGACCTGTGTTTTAGAAAACACTCCAGGAGTGCTGTGCAGACACCATCCTGCCTGGTTTGCCCAGGACATCGGCACAGGGGTGAAGTTTACAGAGTGCCCGTGTGTGTGTGTGTGTGTGTGTGTGTGTGTGTGTTGGGGTTGGCAGGAGGACTCCACAGAGCTCTCGAATTCCTGGTGCAGATTCTCATTTTTCTCATCTTATCCTCACAACAGCCCTGGGAGGGAAGCAAAGCAGTTAGTACCAGCCCTGTCCTGCAGATGAGGAAAACCAAGGTGCAGAAGTGAAGCGCCTGCCTGGGCCTGAAAGCCAAGGAGCTGGCTCTCATTCTAGTACTATACACCACACTGGGTTGTGTAGGCTGTAACCATGTCTGTAGTAAAAGTCTTTTGCTCCAAAGTAAACTAAAATAACTTGAGAACAAGAGACATAGTATATGCTTATTAAATACTTGTTAATTTTTTTCTATTACAAACTACAGAGTTTAGTAACAAATTTCAGTAACAAATTTTGATAAATGCAGTTTTCCATAGCAAACATCTATAGTGTCAAGGGCATAACAGTATTTATAAATATTGAAACAAACTTTTTACTATCCTAGGAAGTCTATTTGAGTAAGAGACTTAGAAACTCAGCTTTAAGGTAACAAAATAATCTACAGAATGGGAGAAAATGTTTGTAAGTCATATATCTAGAGTCCAGAATATATAAAGAACTCTTATAACAAGGAAAAGATAAAGAAACTTTAAAATGAACAAAGTTACTTAAATAGACATTTCTTCAAAGAAGATGTACAAATGGCCCAGGAAAAGATACTCCGAATCATTAATTATTAGAGAGATGTGTATCAAAATCACAGTGAGATGCCACTTCACATCCACGAAGATGGCAATACTAAGAAACAAAAAACAAAAAACAAAAAACAAGAAACACTGGGAAATACCAAGTGTTGATTAAGATGTGGAGAAACTGGAACCTTTGTACATCACTGGTGAGAATGTAAAATGACTCAGCCACTGTGGAATTTGCTGTGGAATCTGACTCAGTCACTATGGAATTTGTTGTGGGGGGTTCCTATAAAAGTTAAACAAAGAATTACCATATGACCCAGTAAGTCCCCTCCTAGGTGGATACCAGAAAGAGTGGAAAACAGACACTCCAACAAATGCATGTGTAAGAGTATCCCTAACAGCACTCTTCACAGCAGCTGAAAGGTTGAAAGAGCACAGATGTCCACAGGTATGGATAAGCAAATAGGAGCGCACCTGTACAGTGGAGATGAGCCAGCCATGACTGGCACGTGTTACAGGAGGGACGAACCTCGAAAACACGCTAAAGTGAAAGAAGGCAGACCCAAAGGGTCACTGATTATATGATTCCATTTCGATGAAATATCTAGAATAAATATATCAAAATAGCAAGATCTATAGAGACAGAAAGTATCTGCGTGGTTGCTTAGGTCTAGGGGATGGAGGAATGGGAGTACAGAGAGCAGCTGCTGAATGGCGGGGGTGTTTCTTTTTGAGATGATGAAAATAATTTAAAACTACATAAAGGGGTTGGTTGTACAACTTGTGAATGTGCTAAATGCATATTTACTTATTTATTCTTAAAGATTTTATTTATTTGTTTGAGAGAGAGAGCATGAGTAGAGCGGGGTGGGGAAAGGAAAGAAACAGACTCCCCACTGAGCACAGAGCTCTATGCTGGGCTCGATCCCAGGACCCCGGGATCATGACCTGAGCTGAAGGCAGACACTTAACTGACTGAGCCACCCAGATGCTCCCTAAATGCATTTTTAAATGGTTAATTTTAGTTTTAAAAATACATAAAATATAAGGACACCAAGGTGGCTTAGTCAGTTAAGTGTCTAACTCTTGATTTCAGCTCCGGTCTTGATCTCAGGGTTGCAGGTTGAAGCCCCATTTTGGGCTTTGCTGGGCCAGGAACCTACTTTTAAAAAATAGGTATGTATATATACACATATTTGTATCTATATCTACACACACATACATTTAAATTACAGGTGTAGTAATATTCAATAGTAATTTTCTTAACTATCTATTAAAATTTCATTTCGGGCCACCTGGGTGGCTCAGTGGGTTAAAACCTCTGCCTTCGGCTCAAGTCATGATCCCAGAGTCCTGGGATCAAGCCCCGCATCAGGCTCTCTGCTCAGCAGGGAGCCTGCTTCCTCCTCTCTCTGCCTGATTCTCTGCCTACTTGTGATCTCCGTCTGTCAAATAAATAAATAAAATCTTTTTTAAAATGTCATTTCTAATCTAGTGGTTTTTACTTATCTTTTTTTGTTTTTTAAGAGTTCAGCTTTTTATTGAACAAGTTACAGAAGAAGTTTAGCCGGAAAGACCAAAGCCCATGTCTTCATCAGACTCCTCTGATTCTTCTTTGTTTCCATCTTCTTCTCAGCTGGGCTGGCCGTGCTGCGGGGGGGCAGGACCAGCTGCTGGGGCAGGTCCACCAGCCCCTACATTGCAGATCCGGCTCCTGACGTTGACATTGGCCGGGGCCTTTGCAAACAAGCCCGGCCGGAAAGGTTCAACACTTACACCTGCTGCTTTAATGAGGGCATTGATCTTATCTTCCGTGACTGTCACCTCGTCGTGGAGCAGGCTGAGGGCCACATAGATGCAGGCGAGCACCAAGAAGGGTGGGCAAGTGCTAAGCGGGTGTGGCTGGGCACAGTGTAGTCGCCAGATGAAGTGAGGGTCTCACCCCAGCGTGGCCTTAGCTTCCTCTAAGGTATTGCATTTTTTACTCAAGAGTTAACTGTCTCCCAGATTACTTACAGAAACTGTGCCACAGTTTCCTCATCTGGCAAATAAGAATCATAATTGCACCTGCTTCAGTTAGTTGTTGAGAGGACTAAATGAGTCAGGAGATGTAAGTTTATACCTATGTAAGTCTGCTTGCAGCCACATTAATCTATTTACATGATGTAATTTAAATATATTTGTATATGATTACATTTATGTCATATAGAAATTCCCTTTTATCCAATTCTCAACTGTTTCTCAACAAAACAAGAAGTTAAAATGTGCAGAGAACATTGGTTTTATGAGGGGACCCTTCATGGCTCCTTCTTTCGTCTAGGAGATGGCCCCTTTGGAGCCAAGTGTGCTCTCTTGCTTCAAGGCGTTTCCCAGGTAGACATTAAGTCCTCATGTGAGAAGGTCATGCTGTATCCACCGGTACTTCACAGAGCTGGATGGGTGGACAGGGGCCACAACAAGTCTGTTCTCAGTAGATGTCTAGTGGGCTTCCCCCTCCCCAGCAACAAGAAGTATGTGGCTCCACTTCCCTTCACAGTTCTTTGACCAGAAATATCCATGGCCCCTGTCCAGCTGCAAGGAAGGCTAGATTTGTGGAGGTACATGGCCTCTTTGGTCAGCTGCTAACTGTCTCTGCCACACTGGTTTGGAAGAAGTTCACTACTGGTTTTGACCTGACCTTATAAACATGTTCCTTGGGACTGAATTCTCACTTCTAGTTCGGGGTCCCAGTCACAACCTTTGGTACCGTACCTCAGGTCTTCTAAATGCAAGTTCTTATTCCTGAAAAGCCATTCATGAGTCTGGGTCTCTGCCACTCATCTAATCTGCTTACACAATTCTGGGTATTATCTGATGTTGAATTCCCAGCTCTCCACATACCTTCTATCCACCTGAGTTTCTACCTTATGCTGGACCTGTCAGTCACACTTTCTCTGGCTGCCTGTTGCCAGAGCCTTTCCTCTGTTTCCTGTTGCACCTCACTATGGCTGTTATCCACAACCCAATCCACTCTGGTTTGACACACTGCCTCATCATCCAAGGTTCTAACAGGGGAGATGGAAAGCATAACAAAAAAAGGAGAGAAAGTACAGGAAAGG
Organism: Neogale vison; assembly: GCF_020171115.1. Lineage (NCBI taxonomy): Eukaryota > Metazoa > Chordata > Mammalia > Carnivora > Mustelidae > Neogale > Neogale vison. The sequence goes on from NC_058097.1 coordinate 137,619,630, forward strand.
AAAACAGAAAAGAGAGGCATGGTGACATCACGAATGAACATTACATGTAGAATGTGGTTCAAGTCTACACTCAGCCACTTACCATGTGCATGACCTTAGCCAAGTCCGGAACCTTTCTAAAATTGGTTTCCTCTGTTACAACGTGAGTGAGGTAGACCAGATGATTGTTAAGGTCCCTTCTGGCCAGTATTTTTTGATTCTACATGTAGTTAAGAAACCTCCTGAAAGTTTCTTGGACTCTTCTGAGAGGAAGGAAGGAGGCTGGAGCATCCCCACTGACTGGAGGTGTTACGGGCTGAATTCTGAGTGGAAACTACTTAGGAGTATCCAGTCCTTCTGGTTAAACATTTTCCTGGACTTGACTGAGGAAAACCCCAAAACTGTGCCTTCAAAAATGGAGAAGGGAGAGAATTGGCTTTAAATATATTTCATCTGACTATGATGAAAGTATTAAAATGGCACAAGTAAGAAATTTATAGGGCACTTTACATTCTGCTCGTTTTTGCACTCGTCAGAAAAACTGAAATTCAGTATGTTCTCAAATTAGCTGAAGAAACCCCTTGTCAAAGACCCCTCAATCCATCTGGTTATCATTATTAAAGCATTATGGGGTGTGTGTGCTTTCCATAGGAAAAAAATGAATAATCCCTTCAAATATGTAATTTTATAGGTTTTGAAATATGAAGGCAACCATTAAGGGAGCTATCAAAGCAGCCTGAGGCACAGGGCAAGTTGTCAGGGGAAAAATATAAAAGAATTTTCAATAACTGAAGGTTCAACTGATTTTAATGCCAAGGCCTAGGATTGTTACAGAACTTCTTGGAATTCCTAAAGACTGCTGTTCCTTGCATGGAGGAATCTGAACCAGAAAGATATATTCTGAATCACCTGGATCATATTAAAGTGACGGGGGCTTGAAGGGGTGGGGGGTGGGCCCAGGTGTGCCTAGGGGCACCCCCCCTCCCGCCAAGCACAACACAGCTGAGAACCTCTGTTCTTCTGACTCAGGCATTTTGTTCCAAGAGCTCTGTGCCCTGGGCCAGAGTTGCCTCTTAGACATCAACCCAAACAAGACAACATTTTCCCTTAAACAAAACATAGTAGAAAGAATGAGGGCCTGGAATTAGATCTTGAGCCAGATGCAGACTCCCAGCCCACCCACTCATAAGCTTTGTGACCCCGGGCCAGCACAGCGCCTCGTTCATAGAAGATACTCAATAAATCCCTCCTGACCTAAACTGTGTTTCTTCATCTACCAAATGACGATGGTAGGATCCACATCATAAGCGGGTTATAATGGTTATATGTGTCAACCATGCTCAAAGCAGTGCTGGATACATTATAACCACTATATATGTATATATGGTGAAAAGAATATTCTGAAAGTTTCTAACAGGTATTTAAACACTCCCCAAACATTATATATAATATTTTCATTTTCTTTATTTTTTATTTTGTTTTATTCACTTTTTTAAAAAAAAGATTTTATTAATTTATTTGACAGAGAGAGATCACAAGTAGGCAGAGAGGCAGGCAGAGAGGGGGGTGGGAAGCAGGCTCCCCACTGAGCAGAGAGCCTGATGCGGGGCCCGATCCCAGGACCCTGCGATCACGACCCGAGCAAAGGCAGAGGCTTAACCATCTGAGCCACCCAGGCGCCCCATGTTTTATTCACTTTTTAAAATGTATTTCCATACATATTATAAGACCCTCTCAAAGTCTTCAAAATCCTTCCAAGTTCTCCCTTCTACCATTCAGTGCTTTAGTGGAAGAACTGACTTGACCCTGCCTTCAGCCCTGCCCTGCAGAGATCCCCCCTGGCCTGTCCTGCCTGTGAGACTTGGTATTTGGCTGGAGAAACTTGCTGCTGACTCAGCTCCTAGACACCTCCAGTCCTAACAGGACACAGATTTTCTTTTTCTTTCTTTCTTTCTTTTTTTTTTTATTAAAGATTTTATTTATTTATTTGACAGACAAGATTACAAGTAGGCAGAGAGGCAGGCAGAGAAAGAGAGGAGGAAGCAGGCTCCCCACTGAGCAGAGAGCCCGATGATGCAGGCTCCATCCAAGAACCCTGGGATCACGACCTGAGCCAAAGGCAGAGGCTTTAACCCACTGAGCCACCCAGGCATCGCATGGACACAGATTTTCCATCCTCATTCCCTACTACCATCAGGGGTTCCCTTGCAAAATATAGGAGGTGATTTCACTGTTGCCATCCCTGATTTGGGGCTGGGATTGTTTTCTCACTGGATGAAAAAAAAATAACATTGAAACTTGGCATTTGGATGGGTATCTAAACGTCTCTTCAATCTACTTGTATTTTGTGAATTGGTAAATGTGTGGAGACAGAGAAGAAAGGGGGAAAGTCCTTAAAGAATGCAACACTGCCATTAACTGTAATGAAATTGTCAAAAAAAAATTTAGACCATAATCCTCAGTGCTAGTGAAAATGCAGTAGGATGGTTACTTATACACTGATTTGGCAGTGTGCCTAAAAAGGCTTACAATTGCTTGACCACTTTAGAATGTAAGTTTCATGAAGGCAGGGATATTTTGTCTGTTTTGAAATGTGTTTGTTATTGCTTATTACTATATTTCCGATTTAGAACATTGTCCAGCATCTAGCAAGTACTCATTACCTATTTGTTGAATGAATGAAAGAATGAGAGTTATCAGGCTCTAAAGGTCCATAACCATTTAATCTAAAAAACAGTCAGAAAAAGATAAGATAAATAAGATAAAAACCAGAAATGCAAACCAAGTGCATGCTCATCAAAGCATCATTTATGATAGTGAAAGGTGGGAAACAATTCTACAAAACAGGAATTATTAGATAATCAGTTGGAATGTTTTTCAGTTTTGTAATAATGCTTTAAAAGTTGAAGTTTTAGGATATGGGAAAATGCTTATATAATTTTAAGTGAAAAAAAGACCTGGAAATTTAATACAGAGTATGATCTCAACTCTGTCTGAACAAGTGTTTTTCTTAAGCATAGAAAAGATGTTGGAAGAAAACAGACCAAATGACTTGGTATTTATCTCTGAGTGATGAGACTAGGTATAATTTTTATTTAATTTTCTTAACTTTTCAGTGGATAATAAGCATATATTACTTCAAAATTTAGGGAAAGGTAAATGTTACAAAATCCCTATTGAACTCAGTCAGTTGGCGCTGAGGCTTGTGACTCCTCTCCCCTCTCTGCAACTTGCAGGTTGTGCGTTGATGTTCTGAGACTTTGTGTAGCTCATGTGATGTCTGTGAAACGTGGATGTGTGTTTCACAAAATAATAAGCCTTAAACCAAAGGATGTGCTGATAGCTATTGATACTATTCTTACTCCCGGGGTAGCGAAGTGGCAGCTTTTGAGAATGCTGTGCAGAGCATCGTGAGGTCCTTGTGGGATGGGTGGCGGAATTCCGGACAGGTTGGGCATGACCTTGTCAGTTCCCAGAGGGGGACCCTGTCTGTTTTGTGTAGTACGAGTCTGGCAGATGGCTGTCTTGTTGTGCCGATTTGTCGGGGTGACGGTGAACCACAGCGCTGGCGCGCGGAGGGGAGTCATTTTCCCACACCTACAGACATCATCTCCATGCCCCTTCTCTGTTCTCTTTTCACTCACGGCCGCACCGAATCCTCGTCATAACCCTGTGCAGAGGGGTCTATGTTAACTTTTAGATGAGGAAGAGGAGGCCAGTGGAAAGGTAAACAAATTACCTGAAGTCCCATACTTAGTGACCAGGGGAGCCGGAATTCAAATACAGCTCTCTTTGACTCCTCAGTTCTGGGCTCTTTCCGCCTCACTGCCCTCTTTCCAGAAGAGTGACCAGGCAGTTTGTGCTGCGGGTCTTGTGGAATTTGAGGATTTCCATGCATATTCCAGATGGTACGGTGCTAACCTTTTTTGTGGTTGCTAGCCAGAAATAAAGAAATTTTCAACATCTCAAAATCTGGATAGGAATTGGGTAAAATGCTCCTTTGTGGCTGGTTTCAGGAACAATCCTTAGATAAGTGGCTTATCTCAGATGTGGAGACCAAACTAGCTAACATCCAGCAATTATCTGTGAAAACCATGCTTCCCATTGGTTACAGTGAGATGCCCTGTGTTTGCCCCCTCAAGGCCACAGGCCTCACACTTCCCTCCTTGGATTTAGGGAGGTTACCACAGCTAGGGAAGTGTTCCTTGACCTCTCTGATAGCCTTCATCTCTTGAAGCTGGACTCTGTTTATATTGTTCTTCCAAGTGGTATTTTTTCAACATAGCTCAATGGTCATTGTGGGACAGTCTCCGTCCCAATGCCAAGAAAGTGGCTCTGAGCATATGATGAGAGCTGTGCTGTTGTCAGCTTTGTGAACCAACTGAGGGACTCTAGAGAAAAGCCCCAGTCCACTGCTGGTAACAACCCAGTGCCATTCTTGTCACAGTGACTGAATTCTTTGGACTTACCTGCCCATGGTGTTTCATGGTGCTGTGACTACAAAAACAAAATCAGCCAGTGGAGAAGCTGGTCTGGCCGGAGAGATAACGGGAGGCAACACGGCTCCAATTCCCAGGCCTTGCTTACTCTGATTGCAGGCAGGCTGGGGCTCTGGGTGAGATTTTTGTTTACAGGAGGTATGTTACTTTGCTGGGGCTCCCATAACAAAATACCACAGACTGCGTGGCTTAAACAACAGAAATTTTCTTATAGTTCTGAAGGTTAGAAGTCCAAGACCAAGGTGTTAGCAGGCTGGGATTCTTCTGAGGCCTCTTTCCTTGGGTCACACGTGGCTGCTTCTCCCTGTGTCTTCACACAGTCTTCCTTCTGTCTGTGTTGTCTGTGTCCTGATCTCTTCTTTAAGGACACCAGTCAGAGTGGAATAGGATCCACTGGACAAAACCAGTTTTACTGTAATTACCTCTTCTAAAAAGCCTTAGCTCCAAATAGTCATGTTCTATAGAATTAGGGGTTAGGACTGTACCACATGAACTTGGGGGTTGGGGGATGAGCAGGGAAGGGAAACAATTCAACCTATAAAGGGAGCCCTGTAGAGAATCAGAGTCAGAATAGAACAGTCACTCGACACATTCCAAACCATGAAGGCTGATGTCCGCCAACTCCTCCAATGCTGGCGTAGCTAATCAGACCCTAGGAAAGGACAAGTGTCAGTGAGACTTTGAGGACTCCAGCACAGATGCCTAAGCAGTGCTGAGAAATAGAAATGGGGACTGGCCTCAGTTTCCCTGGCTTGAAACATCTAAGCCCTGCATGTTTTCTACCTTCCCCAAATAGCTCAATACACAAGGAGGCAACTTACCGTGCTTTCTCTCACTCTGAAATGCACCTTGAAGCTATTTATCCCTTTCTTCCTCTCTGTTTGCTCTGCCCTGGTACAGAGCATCTTCCTCCTTCACCTGGACAGTGGCAGGGGCCTGTCACTGCCCCCTAGCCTCCAGGCTCTGCTCCTCCCCGGTCCTCCAGTTGGCTGCCAGAGGACTCTTTAACCTGGAGACTAGACCCTCACCTGTGTGCGTGATTGCCTTCTCCGTTGCCTACAGGACAGTTAGCGTTCCTTAGCAGGGCACGTGAAGACCATGCTTTAAAACCGTTTAGGAGCTCCCTGCTGCCTCCAGAACACTATAATTAGCTGAGCTTGCAGGCTCAGACCTGCATTTCAATTTGGTCAGACCTCCCCCCACCCCAAATCCTGCTGCCTGATGTTAACACTGGCCTTCAGCCCTGCCTGCCCCCAGTAAGATCCCCCTCCCCGGATCTCTTGTCTTCCTCCAAAAGCCTGCCCTGCTTTCCCTCTCTTGCCTCTAGGCTTGAAGAAATGTCCAGAGTCAAGGTCTAATTCAAATGTAACTTCTCTGTGAAGCCTTCCCACTGCTCACCCCAGCCCTCAAGAAGAATCATTCTCTCCCTACTCTCTACCCCCAGAGCACTTGATACATTTCTCTGTGAGTTTAATATCTTGAATTGTTTCCTTTTCTTAACTTTGTCTCCATCCCTGGAATGGGAGCTCCTTAAGGAAGGGACTTTCTCTACTTCATCTCTATACCGCCCTGCCCCACACTGCCCCTTGCACAGAAGTCACTTAACAGCCTCTAGCTGAGTAAAGACATGAAGTCAAGGAGTCTCTCCATCGCGTTGTTGTTGGTCTGTGCTTGGGAGGCTGCCAGATTGACTGATGATGTTCTTTTCAAACTTGAATGACGTCCATGACCCTTCTGCTGCGGTAGCTCTGCAGTGCTTGTGGGACCAGCACCCTCCTGGTGTGGGGCCGTTCGCAGGAGTGTCGTAGCCCCTCACCCCCTCACCGCGCTCCGGGGCAGTGCACTTGTAAGCACTGCGCATGCGGGGGCCAGGCAGCAGCGGCTGAGCTGTCGGAGCTCGGTCCCTGGAACAGCCCACCGTGGCTACTCTGCAAGTGACTCCCCTACTCACGTCATTGCCTCTGTGGCCTTCCAAGAATAAGATGCAGAAAAATGTTCCATCAGTGCACTCGGAAGCTGAAGAGATGCAAGTACTTGGCCGCCGTGGAAAATAGCAAAGCTGGAGGGGACCTAAGGGAAAAAAAACAATCTAACACAAAATATTTTCAGACACTTCCTTTTACTATAGAACCTTCTTCTTTCAAAGGAAATCTTGAGTAAGGAAGCCCAAGGAGTATCCTAAAATCTGGGTTACACTGTAGTAGAGGAAGCAAGACAGATCACTCTTCCCACGACACTCTCTGCTTAACACCTCTGTAGAAACTCCGAGGACCCAGCACAGTCCCTCAAGTCCACCCTGGCCTATCCTAATCTCGTTGTCCAACTCTGAATACCGATATTTATTCATTCATTCATTTATAGTCATTCTTTTCCCTCTCTCCCACCCCCCCACAAACATTTATTAAGCTCCTACTACCACACAAGCACTAAGGGAAAAAGAAGTAAGACATAGTGCTTGCCATAAGGAAACCTAAGAGTCAAAATGGGGACTCAGACTTGTAAACAAACCCTTGTAAACAAACCAAAGCTTTCAAATCTGAAAGCTATTTTTAGAGCTCTAGGTCTTGTGGATGACAGAGAGGTCAGCACCATGAAAGGAGAGAGCAATTGATTCTCCAGTCAGTGTCCAAAATAAAATGGTCACTATTCCCAGGCCAGGGAGATTTATTTCCCGCCATCTGCAGCTAAAGGAATAAAAGAGGGACTTTTCGTGTTCAGACATCCCAGCTCAGACGGTCTCCCCAGCGGCGTGGGTGCTGAGGGCACAGAGCAGGTCCTGGGTGGTGATGGAGGTCAGGGGACTCAGGACACACAGTCACCAGCCCACAGAGAGCGGGGCCAGCTCCTTGGCCCGATTCTTTGGTCCTAGGGCTCTAGGGAGTTAAGAAAGCCTTTGTGCCCAGAGATCTTAATTTTTTTTTTAATGATTTTATTTATTTGGCAGACAGAGATCACAAGCAGGCAGAGAGGCAGGCAGAGAGAGAGGAAGGGAAGCAGGCTCCTCACTGAGCAGAGAGCCCAATTCGGGGCTTGATCCTAGGACCCCGAGATCATGACCTAAGCCGAAGGCAGAGGCTTTAACCCACTGAGCCACCCAGGTGCCCCAGATCTTTAAATCCCATTGTCACTCATGAGGAAACTTCAGAGAACCCAGGCTTTCTTTCACCAGAAATGAATTGAGCTCATTAGTAAAGGGCCCTCCCGACCCTTCATATTCCAGTGGATGGACAGGCCATGGAGAGGGCGTCGCAGCATTCCCAGGCTCCATTGGAGGCTGCCATTTTTGACCCTCATGGCCTAGGGCCTGGGACAGTGCCTTACCCCGTTGGTTGATGTGTTCACTCTTTCTGCTCTCTAGTGAGCCAAAGGTTTTTAGAGGCTGAGATATGTGACTTGATGTGGTCATTTTTTACTGAGTCTCCTTTGACTTACGAGCCTGGAGAGAACATGAATTTAGTCACCTTGCAATGGTCTCCTCAGGGCACATCTGTGTTTGTGAGGGCCTGACATGGTACCTGTTTGCAGCAAGAACCCCTAAACACTTACAAAATAAGGAACTTGCATGTACTTGCACACAGCACATGTTACAACTTAAGAAAGTGAGGGAACTTAGTGCGTATTGGGGATGCATTCTGAACTGGGCACCGGTGCCTAGCTCCCTAGATTATTAAATGGGCAATTATTGTGGTATTATTTCTGTAATGTCTCTCCCTCTGATCTGTGAGCTCCAGGAAGGCAAAGGCTGTGCCTGTCTTGTGCACTGCCGTAGCCTGGCTCCTAGCATGCTGCCTGATGAGCAGGAAGGCACATAATAAATATGTTGAATGAGCATGCAAACTATTTTATATAACCCTGTGGATTTGGTATTATTAGCCCACTTACAGATTAACATATTGAGGCTCTGAGAAGTTGAGTGACTTGCTTATGGCTCCACAGCCGGCCCTAACTACAACAGTATTAACCCACGGCTTTCCAGCTGAACCCTTACATATACTTGAACCCAGAAGTTAACAAGAAAAGAAAAGGAATCTGTCTTCCCAATGTTCTAGAAACAACTCTTGTTCTGCCTTCTTTTTAGATGAACCACAGGTTACTCTCTCATAATTATAATTTTATGTCCTACCATGTTTCTGGTAGTGGAGGCGCATGTTTGCTAATAAAAATGCTGAAGGACAGCCTTTTCCACAGTCTTTCTTTTGGGATGTGGTTCTGACTTTAAGAATGGAAAACATTTTGGGAAATGGAGGAAGGTGTGGACAAGAGCAGCTATGAAGTGATTTATCCCAGGGTTAAGGCTTGAGTTAAGCTTGGGATGAGTAATATTTACCAGAGAGTTGAGTGTCCAGGGACAGTGGGAGCCAAAGCATGGAAGCGGCAATGAGGAATGCGAAGAGACCCACCTGCCTGGAACAGAGACAATTGAAGATCATGTCTTGACCCCACTTAAAAGCCTACAGGAGCTCCCTAAGCCACAGGCCTCTCAGCTAGACTCCAAAGCCCCCTGTGACCTGGGCCTGCCTTCCCTGTACCTGTCCAGGCCCCTGGCCTCGTCATCCCCCACTGCTGTGCCTAGCAGACCCCTGGGGCAGACTGCAGTGACCTTGAGCAGTATGCCTCCTGGGCCTCAGAATCACTGTGCCTATGGATCCTTCAACCTGGAATGTTTCCTCTTCCTCTGCGCATCGACCAGACTTCTGCTTGATCTTACCTTAGATTGTGGGGTGTAGATTGTGCGTGTGTTTCCTATTTTGTTTTATTTAAATTCAATTAATTAATACATTATACAATGTATTATTAATTTCAGAGGTAGAGGTCAGCGATTCATCAGTCTTATAGAATATCCAGTGCTCATTCCATCACATGCCCTCCTTAATGTCCATCACCCAGTTACCCATCCCTTCACCACCCCCGCCCCGCTCGTCCCCTCTGGCAACTCTCAGTTTGTTTCCTATGATTGAGAGTCTCTTACAGTTTGTCTCCCATTCTGGTTTTGTCTTGTTTTGTTTTGTCCTCTCTTCCCCTATGATCCTCTGCCTTATTTCTTAAATTCCACACATGAGTGAAATTATATGATAATTGTCTTTCTCTATTTGACTTATTTTGCTTAGCATAATACCCTCTAGTTCTATCCATGTCATTTCAAATAGCAAGATTTCATTTTTTGAATGGCTGAGTAATATTCTATTGTATATATACACCACATCTTCTTTATCCATTCATGTGCCGATGGACATCTGGGCGCTTTCCATAGTTTGGCTATTGTGGACCTTGCTGCTATGAACATCGGGGTGCAGGTGCCCCTTCAGATCACTACATCTGTATCTTTGGGGTAAATAACCTGTAGTGCAATTTCTGGGTCATAGAGAAGCTCTATTTTCAACTTTTCGAGGAACCCCCATACTGTCTTCCAGACTTGCTGTACCAGCTTGCAGTCCCACCAACAGTGTAGGTGGGTTCCCCTTTTTCCACATCCTCGCCAGCATCTGTCATTTCCTGACTTGTTAATTTTAGCCATCCTGACTGGTGTGAGGTGGTATCTCATTGTGGTTTTGATTTGTATTGCCCTGATGCCAAGTGATGTGGAGCACTTTTTCATGTGTGTGTTGGCCATCTGGATGTCCTCTTTGCAGAAATGTCTGTTCATGTTCTTTGCCCATTTCTTGATTGGATTATTTCTTCTTTGGGTGTTGAGTTTGAAAAGTTCTTTATAGATTTTGGATACTAGCCTTTTATCTGATATGTCATTTGTAAATATCTTCTACCATTCTGTAAGTTGTCTTTTGGTTTTGTTGACTGCTTCCTTTGCTGTGTAAAACTTTTCATCTTGATGAAGTCCCGGTAGTTCATTTTTGCCTTTGTTTCCCTTTCCTTTGGAGATAGGGCTAGCAAGAAGTTGTTGCGGGCGAGGTCAAAGAGGTTGCTGTCTGTGTTCTTCTCTAGAATTTTGATGGATTCTTGTCTCATATCTCTGTCTTTCATCCACTTTGAGTCTATTTTTGTGTATGGTATAAGGAAATTGTCCAGTTTCATTCTTCTACATGTGTCTTCCAGTTTTCCTAACACCTTTTGTTAACGAGGCTGTCTTTTTTCCATAGTATGTTCTTTCCTGCTTTGTCAAAGATTAGTTGACCATAAAGTTGAGTTTCCATCTTTGGGTTCTCTGTTGTGTTTCTTTGAGCTACATGTCTGTTTTTGTGCTGGTACCATCCTGCTTTGATGATTATAGTTTTGTAATACAGATTGAAGTACAGGATTTGGTTTTCTTTTTCAGCATTCCTCTTGCTATTTGGGGTCTTTTCTGTTTCAAAGGGATTATCCCAGCTTTGTAGAAAAAAAGTTGATAGTATTTTGATGGGGATTTCATTGAATATATAGAGTACTCTAGGTAGCATAAATGTTTTAACAATATTTGTTCTTCCAATCCACAAGCATGGAACATTTTTCCTTTTCTATGTGTATTCCTCAATTTCTGTCATGAGTGTTCTGTAGGTTTCTGAGTATAGATCCTTTGCCTCTTTGGTTAGGTTTTCCTAGGTATCTTGTGGTTTTGGGTGCTATTGTAAATGGGATCAGTTCCCTGATTTCTTTCTTCTGCTTCATTGTTAGTATATAGAAATACAACTGACTTCTGTGCCTTGATTTTATATCCTGTCATTTTGCTGAATTTCTGTATGAGTTAGTTCTAGCAATTTTGGGGTGGACTCTTTTGGGTTTTCCAAATAGAGTATCTGCAAAGAGTGGAAATTTGACTTCTTCTTTGCCAATTTAGATGCCTTTTGTTTATTTTTGTTGTCTGATTGCTGAGGCTAGGCTTCTAGTACTATGCTGAATAGCAGTGGTGATGGTGGACATCCCTGCCACGTTTCTGACCCTAGGGGAAAAGCTCTGTTGTTCCCCATTGAGAATGGTATTCACTATGGGCTTTTCACAGATGCCATTTATGATATTGAGGTATATTCCTTCTACTCTACACTATGAAGAGTTTTGATCAAGTAAGGATGCTGTACTTTGTCAAATGATTTTTCTGCATCTATGAGAGGATCATATGGTTCTTGTCCTTCTTTTATTAATTTATTGTATCATGTTGATTGATATGCAGTTGTTGAACCACGCTTGCAGACTAGGAGTAAATCCCACTTGGTCATAGTGAATAATCCTTTTAATGTACTGTTGGATTATATTGGCTAGTATTTTGGTGAGAATTTTTGTATCCATGTTCATCAAGGATATTGGTCTGTAATTCTCCTTTTTGTTGGGGTCTTTGTCTATTTTGGGAATCAAGGTAATGCTGGCCTCATAGAAAGAGTTTGGAAGTTTTCCTTACATTTCTTTTTTTTTTTTTTAAGATTTTATTTATTTGACAGAGAGATCACAAGCAGGCAGAGAGGCAGACGGGGGTTGGGGGGAAGCAGGCTCCCCACCGAGCAGAGAGCCTGATGTGGGGCTTGATCCCATGACCCTGAAACCATGACCTGAGCCGAAGGCAGCGGCCCAACCCACTGAGCTACCCAGGCACCCCTTTCCTTACATTTCTATGTTTTGAAACAGCTTCAGAAGAATAAGTATTTTTTTAATTTTATTTTTTTATAAATTAATTTATTTATTTTCAGAAAAACAGTATTCATTATTTTTTCACCACACCCAGTGCTCCATGCAATCCATGCCCTCTATAATACCCACCACCTGTTACCCCAACCTCCCACCCCCCGCCACTTCAAACCCCTCAGATTGTTTTTCAGAGTCCATAGTCTCTCATGATTCACCTCCCCTTCCAATTTACCCCAACTCCCTTCTCCTCTCTAACATCCCTTGTCCTCCATGATATTTGTTATGCTCCACAAATAAGTGAAACCATATGATAATTGACTCTCTCTGCTTGACTTATTTCACTCAGCATAATCTCTTCCAGTCCCGTCCATGTTGCTACAAAAGTTGGGTATTCATCCTTTCTGATGGAGGCATAATACTCCATAGTGTATATGGACCACATCTTCCTTATCCATTCGTCCGTTGAAGGGCATCTTGGTTCTTTCCATAGTTTGGCGACCGTGGCCATTGCTGCTATAAACATTGGGGTACAGATGGCCCTTCTTTTCACGACATCTGTATCTTTGGGGTAAATACCCAGGAGTGCAAACCAGGCAAAGACCCTACCAAAAAGGAGAATTTTAGACCAATATCACTGATGAATATGGATGCTAAGATTCTCAACAAGATCCTAGCCAACAGGATCCAACAGCACATTAAAAAGATTATCCACCATGATCAGGTGAGATTCATCCTTGGGCTACAAGGATGGTTCAACATTCACAAATCAATGTGATACAACAAATTAATATGAGAAGAGAGAAGAACTATATGGTCCTATATGGCATTTGACAAAATCCAGCATCCGTTCCTGATTAAAACGCTTCAAAGTATAGGGATAGAGGGAACATTCCTGAACCTCATCAAATCTTATCTATGAAAGACCCACAGCAAATATCATCCTCAATGGGAAAAAGCTTGCAGCCTTCCCGTTGAGATCAGGAACAAGACAAGGATGCCCACTTTCACCACTCTTGTTCAACATAGTATTAGAAGTCCTAGAAACAGCAATCAGACAACAAAGAGAAATAAAAGGCATCCGAATTGGCAATGAAGAAGTCAAACTCTCTCTCTTCGCAGATGACATGATTCTTTATATGGAAAACCCAAAAGACTCCACCCTCAAACTACTAGAACTCATACAGCAGAAGAATAAGTATTAATTCCTCTTTAAATGTTTGGTAGAATTCCCCTGGAAAGCCATCCAGCCCTGGACTCTTATTTGTTGGGAGGTTTTTGATGACTGCTTCAATTTCCTTACTGGCGATGGTCCGTTCAGGTTTTTTATTTCCTCCTGTTTCAGTTTTGATAGGTTGTAAGTTTCCAGGAATGCATCCATTTCTTCCAGATTGCCTAATTTTAGCTTAGGTTTAACCATCTTTGCAAACCCTTCCCATCCACCATATTTGTGACCCCAAGCAGTCAGCTCCCTTCTCTATACCCCTAACTCATGCTCTGTTTGTATCTGTTTCTCTATCAGACTTCATGTTTGTACATCCTTGCCCCTGACCCAGCCTTCCATTCCTTGCCCCATACCCATCCATTTGAATTATGGGAAAAACGGCCTTCCTTATATCTTCAGTCCCTTCTAGAACATTGTCTCCAGCTCCATCTATTAACATCTGTAACCCTCACACTGAGTTGACTTCTCATTAACCACTCTCACACCTCTTTTCACACTGCCCAGCCCTCCAAGTCAGGACATAGGTAAGTATCCTTTCATTTCCTCTTATTTTAAAACCCTCTCTCATCCTCCTATTTAAACAAACAAGTAACTTCCACAGCAACCAAGTCTGCTTCCTTTCTCTAAGAGTTGTGCTAGTTAGAGACACTGACCTTTTCTCCTTTTCATCACTGTCACTTAACCACCTTTCATACCTTGAGGACTTTGGCACCAGCTTATAGACTTTCTCTACCCCAGTCCTGCCATCATCTTGGGGGATTTCAGCATCAGTAGGGCTGGCTCCTCTAACACTCTGGCGTCGCCCAACCGGGAAACATTTCCTTTGCATTCCCCCGAAGCTGCTCCCAGAGTCACACCCTGGACCTTTGGCACTGAGTGAAATTCCTCTACGTGAACCACAGAAATCCTGGAATCAAAGAAATCGGTGATTGTAACAATATGCTCTGACCAGAGACACTGTGTGGTTGGCCAACTCTCTGTGCTCCCAACAGTCTTCTGTCTCCTGAACAATCCACCTCACCCACCCACCTACCCGTTCCAGTCATCACCCCTGGTCACCATCCTAATCCAGTCCAGCTTGGAGTGCATGGTCCAATTCCCACCCCTCCTGGCAGTGCCCCAGATTTTGTGCACCTTTTTATTTCACTGTACTCTTAAGAGAAATCACAACCCTGGATAAACCCGGTGATCACCAGCATCAACAGAGGCCTTCTTGGGGCTGAGAATTTTCATGTTTCTCTGATCACCTTATTCTCACACTCTCCACAACCTCTCTTTCAAAAACTTCTCCATTCTGACATCACCAGCCCTCCCTCCCCACAGATGATTTCTGCATGGGGCATGAAAGTGCACAGCACTTCCACATGTCAGTGCTTCCTTCCGTCCTGTTATAGCAGCTGAGGGGACCTCCTTTCACCTCTCTATCTGGGTTCTGTCTCCTATTCTCTACCTTCTTGAAGAATTCCCCACATCAGCATTTCAACGTGCTCGAGCATCTCTGCTTGACACCACACACATTTAGTAGCCAAAGTTTTGGAGAGTTCTATGTGTTTTCTGTTTGTTTCCTCACCTCCTGCTCTCTTATCCGAAACTCTGGTTTTCCTGGAGCTGACCTTCACTGGCTTATAGAGGACCTCCTCTTTGCTGAATGCAGTATATGGCTTTCAGTCCTCATGTTTCAGAGAAATTCAGCAGTGTTGACCACTCCTTTCTTCCTTCCTTCCTGAAACACTCCTCTTTGGCCATCTTGTGACAACCCAACTTCTAGTTCCCAATCTGTCTCTCAACTGTCCCTTCTCAGGTTCTTCCAGCAGTTTATCCTCCTTTATCCAGACTTCAAATGTTGGATTTTCTCCAGGCTCAGACCTAGGCTCTATCCCCACTCTAAAGTCTCTCCATAGAGTCTCTAATTACCACCTGTTAGCTAACAGTTTTCAGATTCATTCTCTGGTTCTCTCTCTATGGCCAGAAATGTGGATGTCCAGCTGCCTACTGGACATCTTCAGGTGGCTGTCTCACAGGCTTTCAGACTCAGTATGTATCAAGTACAATCTGAGATGTGCTCCTCTCCTTCCACCCCCTCCCCCAAATATCCTGGTCCTCACTGTTTGGTGTCCCACCTCAGCAGTGCCACCACAGTTATCCATCTGGTTATGTTGGCGACGATCCTTGACCTCTCCCTCCCACTCAACCCCAAATCTCGTCCGTCACCAGCTCCTGTTCATCTTATCTCCTCCGTACATCTCTTACCTTCCAGTTCTCTCCATCTGCACCCACCATTCTAGTCCAAGTTGCTGTTACCTTTTACCTGGACTGTTAAAGGAATCTCCCAAGTTATTAGCATATTCTTAGTCCCTCCAAAAATTCTCCTCACTGTAACTGAAGCAATCATCTGCAAAAACAATCAAACTGAAAACTGTGAAGTTAATTATATCTCTTCTGTTTCAAACCTTTCTGTGTTTTCCCATTGCCCTGAGGCTGAGAACCCAAGTCCTTAGCAAAGTCACCTGCACCATCTTGGTCCTACCTGTGTTCCTTCCCCTTTCCAAGCCTTTGAACATGCTGTTCCTTCTCCACTTAGAGTATTACTCTGCTGAACTCTGCCTTGGCACTTGGCCTAATTAACTCTTTATTTGGTTTTCATATCTCATCTTGAGTTGCTTCCTTAGGGAAGGCTTTCCTAATCACCTTCTTCCCAAAGGAAGCTACATCAGGGCTCCCAGTTCCTCCCATGCCTAAATAGCATCCTCTGCATCTGTTCTGTAGTATTTCTTATCATAAAAGGACTCCTTGGGTAATCATTTATTTAATAAGTGTCTTCCCTGTTAGCATGGGAACTTCTCTTTTTCACAGCGGTACCCCCAGCCTGCATACTGCCTTGCACAGATGAAGTGCTCAAGAAATTTTTGTCAAATGAATGTCATCGCTTTGTTTTGTAACTTTGTTTGAACAACAAATCACTTTGTCTTGTATCTTCTATGTTAATTTCCCCTGCTGGAACATGAGATTCAGGCTTTTTCATCTCTCTTTAAAACTGTATCTAGAATTATATATTCACACAATATGTGCTACTTGAATGAATGAATGAATGAATGAACAATGTGTAGGTTAAGAAGAATGGGCAGATGGTGAATATCTCAGCAGAGACAGCAGTGAGAAAATCATTCTAAGGTCCTTATCTCACGCTTTGGATTATGTGGTTTGCATTAACTTTCAGCCATAAAAATACTTCAGAGATTTGTTCCCTGTGAAAAGCCAGCCTCTGATCCTGGTTTCTCACCAAGGTTTAATTGCCCCAAAAGCCCAGATATTTAACTTGAAGCTTCTGTTCTTTTTTCTTTTCTTTTTTTTTTTTTTTTAATGGGAAAGTAACAGAGAAATCCCTTTTTTTCCAGACTTAGTAGACACGGCTTGGCTTCTGTCTTCTCCATAAGCACGGCAGCTGATGTTCTCTCTCTGTTATAAACCTGCCCAGTGCCAAGACACTCATCAAGGTTTTCCACTAGGGACAGAGAGAGACCTTGCTACAACAGTGTGCTATGATTAGTGGTATCATTGTGATTTGGCCGTCTTTATGTTTTAAGGCAATAACATGATAGAGAATTATATTAAATAGTAATATTTTCCTGTCTTGTCATTGCTGCTCATTTAAAAAGACAGATCTTTACTAATAAGTCAACATCTACCCAGCCCTCCTCCTTAAAAAATTGTCCTAAATGAATTTCTATTGTGAAAATTCCCAAGGACCAAGCACTCACCTTTCCTCCTGAATCTGCATGTTGTGGATTAGAATTTGTGCAAAACTTTCATCTCCTCTTCTGTGCAGTTTGTCATAATCCCAGAGGTACAGGTGAAAAATCCCTGACTCCACAATAATCGGCATTTATACGTGGAGGCCTCGTACTTGAATTTTAAGCCAGCAACCCAGGTGCTCTTGATATACAGTGAACTTTGAGGCTCAGAATACTTAATTATAAGTTTAAGTCAAAGACCTTTCATCCTTCTGTGACTTTAGTGATGAGCAGACACACAGAAGTGCACTCTCAGCAGAGGACGCAGCATGTGCCCACACAGGGGCATGGAAATGCTGGCCTTTGCTAGGAAAGATAAAGGAGCTTGCTGTATTGAAGGCTACTCATGGAGGCTGGCAGGAGATGAAGCCAGAAACAATCCCTAGCTCATGAAAAACCTTGCAGACTTTGATAAAGGTGTTTTAGGTTAGGAAGTGAAATTGTCTAATTTGGTTTTTGGAAACTGTCTGGCAGAAGTTCTAGAAGGTGCATTCCAGGAGCAGGAATGAAAGCTTGGGTGACAATAGCTGAGTCCAGAGCCCAGCTGTTGAAGAACCATTTGTTAATAGAGACCAGGGATGATACTGAAGAGAACAGGATGACGAACATGAGCAAGTTGGAAAAGAGAGGAAGAATTAGAACCATTCAGGAGATAAAACTCCATCTGAACTTAGCAATGACTGTGGATACGGGGAGAGTTGTGAGGAACACAGGATCTGCCTCTGAAGTTCCTCCTGGGCTCATGGGTGTTTCCAGTGATGAGGAGAGAATGCAGGATGGAGGTCTGGCAAGGGAGAGGAGTTTGGTTTAGCCCATGTGGGGTTTGACAGGGTTCTGAGACATATAGGTAAGCATGCGGGAGCAGACGGATATATGCATCTGGAATTAAATGATTCTGGGGACATGATGCAAACCATTTCCCTTGCCTGCCACCAACTGATCACCCAGACTGTTGTATTGAATGTAACAGTCACTGGCATTAAGTTAGTGAGTCTTACTAAGCGTCAGACACCCTGCTGCACATGTTATGAAATAGGTACTGTTAACCATCTGTCTTACAAAGGAAGAACCTGAAACCTGAAAAGTTAGGTAAGGTACCTATACCATGCCGCTTGTGAGGGTCAGAGCAGGGATTCAAACCGGCAATCCAGTAATCACTCTCCTGAGCTACAGTGTTTCTCAAATGTTGAAGTCACACTTGTGGTTAAAAGTGCACTTTATATCACAGGCCAACACCCACAGATGCCCATTACACATGTGTGCATACACTCACGCAGACAACTATGTAAATAGTGAGAAAAACAGCTCTTACCCTGGCATGCCAGCAACCCAGCAACCCTGGCTGGCTCAGTTGGTTAAGCAGCTGCCTTCAGCACAGATCGTGATCCCATGGTCCTGGGATCAAGACCCATATCAGACTTCCGGCACTGCAGAGAGCCTTCTTTCTCCCTCTGCCTGCTGCTCTCTCTACTTGTGCTCTCTCTCTCTGTCAAATAAACAAATAAAATCTTAAAAAAAAAAAAAAAACAACCTAGTACTTACCCTTACTGCTACTAATAATGCAACCTGATATTTTTCTACTCAAGTCTTTATCATCTTTTTTTTTTTTTTTTAAAGTAGGCTCCACACCCAGTGTGGGGCCCAACACAGGGTTTGAACTCATGACCCTGAGATCAAGACCTGAGCGGAGATTAAGAATTGGATGCTTAACAGATGGAGCCACCCAGGCGTCCCTATTGTCTTTTAAAATGGTGGTTACTTCCTACTAAATTGAGTTCACAGCCAGAGTTTGATTGAGTTTGACAAACATTGCTCTGTTTTGTTCTCCTGGGGCACATAATTCATTTCTCTTCCCAGGTCTGGTCATTCCCTCAACCTTTGAGGCGAGAACACTGAGTGTTGCTACATGTGTCCCTCCTTTTTCACTCAAGAAGGTATTAAAGGTAAAAGGCTGGGTGTAGTGGGATGAGGCCAGCCAGGAAACACTCACTTTGTGGTGTAGACGGATCAAACCTCATCTTTTTTTTTTTTTTTTTTTAAGATTTTATGTATTTATTTGAGAGATCACAAGTAGGCTGAGAGACGGTGGGAAAACAGGCTCCCCGCTGAGCAGAGAGCCCTATTCCGGGCTTGATCCCAGGACCCTGAGATCATGACCCAAACCGAAGGCAGAGGCTTAACCCACTGAGCCACCTGGGCACCCCTCAAACCTCGTCTTTAATGGGGCTCATGAAGTTAGTGCAGAATGTGCAAAACCACAGCACAGAACATGGTGCAAAGCCGTGTGTGAGCGCAACAGCAATCGCTAGTATGAACTTCAGTGGCACCCAGGCCTTGGGGTCTAGTCCAGCTCTACAGCTTCTTCCCTGCATCTCGCCAGGCAGATAAGTTACTTCCAGGGTATTGTGGGAGGAGAATATTGAAGTGGTACTTTGGTTCATTCAACACCTACCATGAGCCTGTCCCTTAGTAGGAACTGAGGAAATAGTATTAATATCTTTATTCATTTAAATCATATATTATCATATCATCATCTAATCATATCATTAATATCTTTATTCATTTAAATCATAATGTATACACTAACTTACAAACTGAATATTCCAGACTATTCTGTAATGACCTATCAATCAGCCAATGATGTATGGAATCAGCCAGCTCTTAGTAGGTCATTTAAAGGAGACTTTAAATATTGATTTCACTCAGCACAGGATGTAGGTCTTAGAAGAGGCTGGCAGCTCAGTGTCACTAAATGTGTCGGGCACAGAGTTGTTTATTTCAAGCCATCTGCACGTGTCCCTTTGGAGTAGACCATGTCACTCTAGACCACCCATGCTGCCTGTGTGCAAATCCCAGGGCCCTGTCCAGAAGCTGTCTGTGGGAAAGAGCTAGTTCATTACGTACATGTCATCCCGAAACATGCAGAGCCTAGAGCTAACGATATTTATGAAGCGAGAACTTTTTTAGAAGACTTTCGAGTTCATTAAGTGCAAAGATGAGATTCTAATCTCATGGGGGAACAAAGCTCCAGTTCAGGGCTGATTGTAGAATCGAAGCACTGTGAATCAAACAGAAACAAGCCATGTGAGCTTGCGGTGCAACATTTCCTTTCCCTCTCTTGTAATACAAATCTGATTTAAAAATGGAAATATAATTCAGATAGCATTCCTGGTACTTGAGCTTTTACCTTGCAGTCCGATCCCTTTTGAGCATCTCTTATTAATTTTAGATTTGTATCAAGTCCTCATTACTAGTTAAAATTTATCAGATGCCTAGTCTTAAACTCCAGGATTTATCCCTGAATTTGGGTGCCCCAGCTCTGAGTACCAAAGAAGATGAACACAGTGGATTGAGGGTCGAGGTTAGAGAGGGAAGAATACACAGGAGGGGAAAATCTAAGGATGCTCTAGGCTGCTGTGCCTCTCAGAAGCACGACAGTTATACAGCCTTGCTTTCTTTGCCACACTCAGCATCTAGTAAGGACCCAGGCACAGCTCCATTGACTGATGTGCTGGCCATTGACTAGGCACACCATGCAGGGGGTTTCAGTTGGTTCTCACAGCAATCTTGTGAAATGGGTATTACTATCTTCATTCCACAGATGAGGAAACTAAGGGTCAGAGAGGTTAAAAAAGTTGTCCAGGATCACACAGCTAGTGGGGGCAGAGCCACAGTTTGAATCCAGAGCCAGTATCTTCAAAGCCCTATCTCCCTTCTCCTTTGTGTACCTGAACTCTGCTAGTTTGCTGAGCACCCCAGCCTGCCAGGCACTAAACTAGTGTGCATAATTCCAAATTAATTCCAAAATACAAAGAAGTGTAAAGGCCACTGGTCTGAGTGAAAAGATCACTAGCCTGAAATTCCATGGACGCAGAGGCCA
This sequence comes from Neogale vison, assembly GCF_020171115.1. NCBI lineage: Eukaryota > Metazoa > Chordata > Mammalia > Carnivora > Mustelidae > Neogale > Neogale vison. The sequence goes on from NC_058097.1 coordinate 137,640,549, forward strand.
GATATATTTGGTCTCTCACCGTATACCGGGTGCCTATTACATGGCTAATCCTCAAAACATACTTGTTAAGTGAAAGGTTACTTAAAAATTAATGAACCAAAAATTTGAAATGGAATTCAAAGTTTAAGTCCTGTTTCTACAACTTGCTAGGGACTTGGTTTTGGTAAATCATTTAATTCTCTTAGCCTCAGCGTTACTATCTGCAAAATGGGCAAAACACTCTCACAGCCCGCCTTATAGGGCAGTGGTTCCCAACCCTTACTGTACCTAGGAGTAGCCCATGGACCTTTAGCAACTTCTCATCCAGGTTTCTGTCTCCAAAATTCTGACTTGCTGTGGTGGGATGTGATCTGGACATTTAACAGTTCCCTAGGTGGTTCTAATGGGTAGCAACCGCTGGAAACGCTGTCATAGGAATATTCTTTTTCCTTTTGGGGGAATTGTCAAACATAGCAAGGAAACAAACCTGCTCTGTAAAACCTAAAGAGGCAGTTAAATAGAATCAGTTGTTATAAAGTCAGTCCAGAAGGACCCTGGGCCTCGAGCTCCTGCTTCCCAATGTCATGACAGAGAAAAAGGCTGATTGCTCCAGTCTCCCATGTGTCCCCAGGTCAAAATGCCCTCCTTCCTGATCAGGTGGATGCAGAGGAGGAGGATTTGGTTGATGTCAGGGCTGTAACAGGTTAATAGCGACCTGCGGGACAATTGCTCCGTTGGATGAACTTGTCCTTGGACAGTCTCACGTGCCATTCTGGCACCCCTGTGCACTCATTCCCCCAAACCGGGGCTACATGCACAATGCCTATTCAGAGGCCCTCCCAACTATGTCCGTTTATTTGATTCTTTCTGGTCATGGTTCACTCTTTAACCCAGGCCGCTCAGGCTGGGGCTGTGTTGTGGGAGGAAGGAAACAGTCCGCCCTTGCCCTCAGCAGCTCCCCTGTCTGTCACCTTCCTCTGCTGCTACACTATGGAGGGACAGCTGAGTAAGAGGGCCTTCAAGGTGCCAAGAACAATATTATTTAAATTTTAAATGATAGTCTCTTGGGAAGAAAGGGTCATGAGGCATTCGAACCACCACAGAGAATTTTGCCAAGAGAATGACTCATAAGGCTTCCAGCTATCTACCTCTCTCCCCTTGTTTGGTTAGGACAAAATCCTGAAGTCACCAAGTATTTCAGGAGCGGGTTCTTCCATTTCTCTTGCATGTTGGTCCTTATCCAACAATTGTGCATACGCCAGTCTTCCGATGGCAAAACAATTGGAATAGCCATTATTCTCACATGCTTTTGAACAGTGTATATTAGCCACATGCCTTCACCGTGTCACTGACCCATCTGAGCCACAATTTCCTCTTCTATAAATGGGCATAACAACACCTGCCCTGTCTAGGACTAAATGACATGAACTCTCTGAGACCATTTCAGAAATAACAAAGCAAAAAAATATGCAAGTTGTGCTAGCCAGAAAAGGCACATGGCTCATATAGTCATAATACCTGTCCTCAAGGAACTTACTATCTTGAAGGGAAAAGAGACAAAAAGGAAAGAAATACCATCAAGAGTAATTGCTCAGTTGCTTAGGGTCCTGAACTCAGAGGGATTTAAAACTACAATTGTTACAGCCTTTATTTTTTAGCCCTTCTGCCAATTTTTTTGAATTTGGGAAATCTCAACATCCATATTCTCATTTGTTTCACACAATCACCCAGTGAAGGCAGCAGACTCAGAGAGGTGAAGTAACTTCTCTAGGGATACACAGCCCGAAAGTAGAGAAACTGAATGTAGAACTTTTACCTGCAGCTCCCCTCCCATTCCCCCATAATGGCACCTTCATGTCCTGGTCCTTATCCCATGGAGGGAAAAATGGGATTGTATTTCCCACCAGAGCAAGAACTTCTCTGTATATCATAGATGGAATGGTCACAGACAGCCTCGGTGAATTTGCAGCCCACAGCACCAAAGCCCCGTCTTTGAGCCCAAAACTGGGTTTGGGTTAGTTCTGGGCACTAATGAGCCCTGTATCCTCCACTTTGGGGAATTTTCAGTGTGTTTCAGGATCTGTAATTTTGCACCTGGTCACAGAGCTATGTCTGAGGTGGAGGGACCGCATTCTCAGCCCTGTGTCTGCTAAGACTTCCCAATGCATGAGTTTCTAAGTCCCCCAAACGTCCATCCCAGGAGTGTGCTCGGGGACCCTCATAAACCTGGGGTTGGGGGTTCAGCGAGAGAACAGCAGCCTTGTAACCCCACTTCCTACCTCCAAGAGTCCGTGTCACCCCAACTCATATGAAAGTCCCAAATGGATAGAGTCTACGCAAAAGGAGGAGAAAATGCCTTCTGGTCCTCTAGCAGCTCACCAGCCTTCACTGTACAGTTTGGGAGCTGGTGCGCACAGCTCTGTCCCAGCTGGAGGCCTCTCTCAGCTGATGGATGGAGGAAGTGGCTTAGGGCAGAAGCAGTCCGCTCTAAGCCTGATGTCATGATGGCGGAACAGAGTGCCTTTACTGTTACGCATGTGTCTGCTCCCCTTCCTTCCATAATAACACTGGTCGGAGGAAACACGGCTCTGTGTGTGTCATGTGATCTTCAGGGTGCACTCACCCCTGTTTGCAGATGGGCTGATGGGCCCGAGGCTGATACAGAGGATCTCTCAGCGGCAGCTGCACAGTTAAGGTCACTGCCTCTACTTGGAGAAGCAGAATACTTTCACCCCTACTCAGATAACCACACTGTGGAAATAATAATCACAGGGTTCTTAACCCAGGGTTGATGTGAGGATTAGAGAAGCCAAGTGAGAAGCGCAGGTCTCAGTGCCTGACCCAGCCCCGCAAGTGCTCAGTAGAGGTAACAGTTGCTGTTGTTACTGACGATGAGATTACCATCCTGCAGACCTGTGTGAGCTGCTTTGAACTGCCTGCTGCTTACCACCCCAAGTTTAGGACCTAGTAGTTACTGCTTAAGAAAGCAATCAAAAAATACATTCATGTGCTAAAACTGACACTGATGCTGAGAGAGGGGGGAAGGCTGTGTAATATGGGGTGTCAGCGGCAGCCTCGTGTTCCTGAATGTGGATTAGGAGATGGAGGAAGAAAGCCGTCAGAGCACAGTGGTCAGGGTCCTGGTGTGTGGCCATGCGTGGCAGCCAGAAAGAGTATGCCTGTCGGGGCCTGGGGAAGAGCTTTGTTCAGCCATGCACGGGCACTCACCTGGAATGTGGTGACATCACCACGGCCCCTACTCCTCCAGCCCCTTCCACCAGACTAGCTCTGAAGCATGCCCCTTCCACCAGACTAGCTCCTAAGCATGCTTCGGGGCTTATCCCCAGCATCTGCGAATAGACTCTCCTGGGCCACCGCCCTGTGAACAAAATAGTCACAGCTATCAGGAGAACACCTAGCACTCCCCATCATCATCGAACACTGCCTCTGTGCTTCACGCCCATTGTTTCACTGAATCCCATAATGGGAAAACAATCAAAGAAGTGGCTTGCCTGAGGCAGAAGCCCAGAATCTCCATCATGTGTTAATCCACGTGACTCCTCTGATCGACTCAGGAGGGCAGCGAGCAGCACCTGTTTCCTCTGGGACTCCCCAGTGTCTAACAGGTCATCTTGGCACAAAGCAGGAACTCACCAATGCCTGTGGAAGGATGAGAAGAGATTGTCAAGTGCATCACAAGGCACTTGAGAGAGGGGGGATCTGCCAGAACCACTAGGCAGATCACCAAGTGGGATGGAGAGGTCTCCCCTCAGAAAAGCTAAGTCACAGGAGCCCTGTGCAGCTTGGATGTCTCAACAGCAGGAGGCTGGGTCAGGGGCACAGCCCGATGCAGCTTGCTGCCTCTGAGCCATGTCATTGGACGGGGGTCTATGCAGAAATCTCTCTGATGTCAGAAAGTTTTTTCCAGGAAACTTGGGCAATGCTGAGCCCATGGGCAGATTTCAGCAGCTGGACCAGAGATGATCATTCAGAGAAGATGATAAGTGAGGGAAAATCAGGGCTGACACTTAAAAGATTCACCCTGGTACAGTTTAGGCACTGACCACTCAAAACAGCCCAAGTCCCTTAGTTCTAGAATGGGTCTGGAGGCCACCCACTCTGCCCAACTTTAACCCCTTGGCCATCGGATTGTGGTGGGAGCAGGAGGTCCAGAAGTTCCCTGAAAGAGGCCAGAGCTGGTGAGCGATCCACTTGGTCAGAGCAGTGGCTCTGTAACAATTGAAACATTTCAATTGTTTCAACATAACAACTGTAGGTACCTACTATTATGTGCTGAACACTGCAAGGTTGACCTATGACTAAAAGAGCTGGCCATTTTTCAAAAGCCACTTGTTCTATTTTGAGAGCTTTATTAAAACTAGATAATAGAATACGTGACTTTTCCTTAACCAGGCACACAGAAACTATAATTTCTCAATGTGATAAGAATGAATAAGGGCCGCACTGCCAAATCCATGTTGCACAAGCCTGACTTCTATCTTAGGATTCCTGGTATACCTTTTAAAGATTTTTTTTTTTTTTTTTTTTTTTTTATTTGAGAGAGAGAGACAGTGAGAGAGAGAATGAGCGAGGAGAAGGTCAGAGAGCGAAGCAGACTCCCCATGGAGCTGGGAGCCTGATGTGGGACTCGATCCCGGGACTCCAGGATCACGCCCTGAGCCGGAGGCAGTCGTTCAACCAACTGCGCCACCCAGGCGTCCCGGATTCCTGGTATACCTTATGGGAATTATGTGACTTTCTGACACAAAGACCTAGAGTTTTCAGTATCAATTAGCAAAGTTTATTTCTTCTGTAGAGAAATACAAATTCTAATACTTCTCTCCCACAGGCTAGTGAATCAGCTTGTTCCAATCCTATCTTGGAGGCCATGGTATCTGCGAAGTGCCTGCATTTCTGCTGTACAAACTTGTAAATCTGAAGTTGCCTTAACATTAGCTTCAGGATGAAGAGAAGCTTCTGGAAGTATTTTTTTTTTAATCCCTGAAATTAGCAGTTGCTAAACAGTCATAATTTTTTCCTCAAATACAAAAGAAGTTGGTGGCAGTCAGCCAAGAGAAACAACTTCAGCTTGTAGAGAGAAGCAGGCTGTTATTAAAAGCCACTGCGGTCATTAACGAAGATGATGTCATCATTCAGGGCCTGGACCCTCCTGGGATCTCCAGGGCCAAGAAGGGACGATTCACAGTCTTTACCAAGCCAGTGAACAGTCACCTGCCTAATGGTGTTTGGTGAAAGTGCTCAGTCTCCAGGGTGGGGCAGTGGGTGGTTCCTGTGAAATGATCAGGGACATTAGTGTCGTACCAGCTTGCAAAGCTGGTGGCCAGGACAGGGGATTTATGAACTGGTGACTTCAGACTTTGATAAATAAAAAGTTTGGTATTCTTGTGTGGAGAGTATGTAAAGAATTCTCTGTGAGTCATACTTTCAAACAAAGTGGAGCCTATCTTTGGGTAGATCTTTCTTACCATATCAGCACTTCTTCTGAGAGGAGGGACAACTTTTCAGATTCATTAAGTTGAGGTATCATTATTGCTTTTTTAAAATTTTTTTTAAAGATTTCATTTATTTATTTGACAGAGAGAGATCGCAAGTCAGCAGAGAGGTAGGCAGAGAGAGAGAGGAGGAAGCAGGCTCCCCGCTGAGCAGACAGCCTGATGTGGGACTCGATCCCAGGACCCTGAGATCATGACCTGAGCTGAAGGCAGAGGTTTAACTCACTGAGCCACCCAGGTGCCCCATTATTGCTTTTTAAAAACACTAGAGGAGCCTAGTATTCTGAGATTCCTACGTTACAAAACAAAACAAAACAAACAAACAAAAACAGAGAAAATTACGAGTGACTAAGGGGTCTAAACTTTCATTTGCTTCTTTATTTTTCTCTCTTTCCATTCTTCCCTCACCACTCCCACCCCACTCACATTTTCTGGGGTCCGTATCACAAAGGTCCTAGGAGGAAAATACTGTAAGGGCAAGAATGCAGCTTGTGATTAAATCTTGGTTCTTCACTTGCCTCTAGTCAAAGAAATCATCACAAGAAAATGATCCCACCAAATGGACTTCCTGATTATAAGACGCATCCTGGTTAAGATGCAATAAAACATGGAGAACAGCTATGCAGCTTCCAGAGCATGACAATCTCTCTTGCTTTGCCTTCTTATCTAGAAAGTGGAGGTTATAAAACCTCCTTACAGTGTGGTTGTAAGGATATGGTAAGACAGAGCATTTATTAGAGTCCTTTTCTTGGAGCCAATGATCGCCAACAACCCTGTGGGTGTTGGATGTGGTGTTGATATCAACAAATGGGCTTGTATCTCCCTGTCACTCTTGAACTTTCTATAGAAGAGTTTGTAGTAATTATAGGGGATGAGGTCTTTTTCAGCTGGCAGAGCAATGTGGGGAGTTCTGGTGCTCCCTGCCTTTTCAGTCTTCCCCACCCCCAAGGGGTCTGGGGGAAGCTAGACTGCCCTCCAAAAACTCTAGGTCTGCTTTATCACCCACACAGCCTTCTGCACTTCTAGGAGGAACCTAGCATTACCTGGGGATCATTATAAATAGTGTTCATTAATTATTAGTTAAGGGCTGTTCAGAGTTCCCTACACAACACCCATGGGGATGCTGGTCCCTTCCTTGTCCTCCAACCATGACAACTACTCAGGGGCTTGCTACTAACGTCACCACCGGAACCCTTCACGAGAAAGCCAGGGGGCTGAGGAAGCCAGGAGCTTTGAGGTCATGCTGGCTGACTTCTACATAGAAGGGGTCTCCTTTACACAATGGGTGACACCTTATCATGTTGGGATAAAGGTGGAAGAGCTATGGTCCCCATGCCTCTCAGTGTCCCTTAGGGAACCAGTCCCTGTACTCCTGCCAACAGACACTGCCTCCATAGGGCTTAACTGGGCCAGGGGGCAGATTCCATGAGCCCCACTGATTCCCCGTCTTCCTGCCAGTTCCCGAACCAGAAGAGGCTTGTTTGTGAAAGACTCTTGTGAGAGAATGAAAAGACAAGCCACATACTCAGAGAAATATTTACAGAATACATGGGCAATACAAGACTCAGATCTAAAACATGCAAAGAATTCTTTTAAGACAGCTTTATGGAGTTATAATTCACCCATTTAAAGTGTACGACTCAGTGGTTTAGAGGTGTTGTATATTATTAATTTTTTAAAGTTGTGGGAAAGTAGAACAAAACGTACCATCTTAACCATTTCTAAGTGTATAGTTAAGTGGCATGATGTGTATTCACAGAATTGTGTCATCATCCCAAACAGAAACTCTGTATCCATTAAGCAAAACTCAACCATGCCCATCTTGGCCCTTAGTGAAATCTAATCTACTTTCTACAGGAGCCTGACTGGCTCCATTGGTGGAGCATACGACTCACCATCTCGGGGTGGTGAGTCCGAGCTCCGCATCGGGTGTAGAGATTACTGAAAAACAACAACAACAACAAAAACATAAAAAAGTCTCTAATCTACTTTCTGTGTCTATGACTTTGCCTATTTTAGATATTTTGTGAAAGTGGAATCATGTATCTGTCCTTTCATATCTGGCTTATTTCACTTAGCATGCTGTTTTCAACGTTCATCCACGCAGTAGCATGGACCAGAACTTCATTCCTTTTTGTGTTTGAATAAACCCTCACTGCACACATATGCATCTTGTTGGTCTGTTCATATGTTGGATTGATTCCATCTTGAAGATATTGTCGATAATGCTGTGTTGGGTGTTGGTGTACCAGTGTCTGTTCAAGTCCTTGATTTCAGTTCCTTCTGGAATATACTTGGGTGTGGAATTGCTGGGGTCTTACAGTAGTTCTAGGTTTAGCTTTCGGTGGGCCTGCTAATACTTTCTGTACCTACCAGCAGCATACAAGGGTTTTATTTTTTCCACATCTTCATCGACACTTGTTATTTACTGTTGCTTTTATTCCATCCATCTCCGTGGGTGTGAAACGACATCTCGCTGTAGTTTTGATTTTGCATTTTCCTGATGAATGATGCTGACGTTTTTCCCATGTACTAGTGGCAATTTATAAATCTTCTTTGGAGAAATGTACTTTCAGGTTCTTTATTTGCCCATTTTTCAATGGGATTTCTTTCTGTTGATTGTTCTGCTGTAGCAATTATTCATAGATTCTAGATATTAAATGCCTTACGCTATTTCCAGATGTTTTTCCCATTCTGTGAGTTGTCTGTTCACTTTCTTTTTTTTAACTTTTTTTTAATAGATTTTATTTCTTTCTCAGGGAGAAAGAGAAAAAGCAGGGGGAGTGGCAGGCAGAAAGAGAAGCAGACTTCCCACTTAGCAGGGAGCCCAATGTGGGACTCCATCTCAGGACCCTGGAATCATGACATGAGCTGAAAGCAGAGGCTTAACCGACTGAGCCACCCAGGCGTCCCTGTTCACTTTTTTGAGAGTGTCCTTTTTGTATGAAAATTTTAAATGAAGTCAATTTACCTAATTTTTCCTTTGTACTAATGCTTCTGGTATCACATCTAAGAATTCATTGCTAAATCCAAAGTCATAAAGATTTACCCCTATGTTTTTTTCCAAGAGTTTTATGATTTTAGCTCATATATTTTAGGTTATTGATCCATTTTTAGTTAATTTTTGTATTGGGTGTGAGGTAGGGAACCAAATTTATTCTTTTGCATGTGGAAATGCACTCGCCCCAGCACCAACTCTTTAAGAAGCTGTTCTCTCCTCCATTGAATAGATATGATGTCCTTGTAAAAAATCAATTGCCATAGATGTGTGAGTTTATTTTGAACTCTTGATTCTAGTCTATCTATTTATCTGTCCTTATGCAGTACCACACTGTTTTGATTACTGTAGCTTTGTATTACATTTCAAAATCTTCTTTTTAAAAAATGGTTTTGGATGTTTGGGGCCCCTTGTTATTACATATGATTTTGAGGACTGGCTTCTCTATTTCTGCAGGAAAGGCCATTTGAATTCTGATATGGGTTGCATTGAAACTGTCGATCAAAGAATTCTTAAGACTCAACAGTAAAACAACAAAACAAAAAATGGGCAAAAAATCTGAACAGATAACTCACCAAAAGATAGACAGATGGAAAATAAGCATATGAAAAAATCCTCAGCATCAATATGCCAATAGGGAATTGCAAATTAAAACAATAATAGCATGCCACTCCATATCTATTACAGTGACTAAAATTTTAAGAAATGACACCACCCAATGCTAGAGACGGTGTGGAACAAGAGAAACTCAGAGGCTGCCGGTGGGAATGCAAAGTAGTGAAGCCACTTTAGAAAACTGTTTGGCAGTTTCTTTAAAAAGCTAAACATAGTCTTACCATATGGTCCAGCAACTGCACTCCTACGTATTTACCCAACTGATTTGAAAACTCATGTCCACACAAAACCTGCCCATGAATATTTATAGCAACTTTATTTATATTCACCAAAAGCTGGAAGCAACCAAGATGAATAGATAACTGGGGAAACAAACCACAGTAAAACCAGACTGGAATGTCATCCCATGATGAAAAGAAAGGAGTTATAGGGGCATCTAGGTGGCTCAGAGGGGGAGCCTGCTTCTTCCTCTGCTCTTCCCCCGACCCTGCTTGGTCTCACTCTCTCTGTCTCAAATAAATTAATAAGACCTTTAAGAAAGAAATGCATTACAAAGCCACAAAAATGGATGGATGAAACTTTATATGCTTATGGCTATGTGAAAGAAGCTAGTCTGAAAAGGCTACACGCTGTGTGATCCCAATGGTTTCACATTCTGGAAAAGGCAAAACTATACAGACAGTGTAAAAATATTCAGTAGTGAGGTGCCTGGGTGGTTCAGTGGGTTAAGCCTCTGCCTTTGGCTCGGGTCATGATCTCAGGGTGCTGGGATCAAGCCCTGCATTGGGCTCCCTGCTCAGCAGAGAGCCTGCTTCCCCGTCTCTCTCTACCTGCCTTTCTTCCTACTTGTGATATCTTTCTGTGACAAATAAAATCTTAAAAAAAAAAAAAATCAGTAGTTGCCAGAGGTCCAAGGCAAGGAAGGGAGGGATTGATAGGTAAAGCACATGCTGTCATGATGGATTCATGATCTTACGCATTTATCAAAACTCATAGAACTTTACAGTACAAAGAATGGCTCTTAATGTATCCAGATTTTCTCAAATCATTTAGTAGGTTGTTGTATCCCACGAAAGAAGGCAGACTGTGATAGGAGAATATAACTGTGTTATAAATGTATGATACAACTTTAGTGAAGGAGGTGGAAGGAAAAGTGATGACCTGAGTAACTTGGGAAATAAGTGGAGTTTCTAAGACTGAAGGCAAAAGGAACAGCTCGTAAGCACTATACTCTGATGTACTAAGTTGATTCCCATTGCGGCGTTAGGTAACAATTCTGATACTTTTCTATGTGTGTGTGCTGGAATCTAGTAAGTAAGTACATAGACTGCAGGTGGGGGTAGCTAAGTCTCTCCTGGGTGGAGTGAGAATTTACTGATTAGCGAAGTGGTGAGGCTAGAATGACCCATGTGGTAATGGACTAGAGACATTTGGATGTAGTTATGTTTAGCTTAGTATAGATTCATTTCCTTGCTCTTTCAGCTGAAAGGAACTAGAAACAACAAAACCCCAGTAGTAAGTAGCACATTTATTAAATAGAGCCCAGATCTTGGGTCCTAATGCCATGCTCCAAAGAAGGAATCAGGCCTCACTGGGAAAAAAAAATGGCTGATTCTAGGACTAGGGTAGGCAATATACAAGATGGGCTTGGAGCATACTGTGCCAGAAAGTAAGAAGTAGAGGAAAGAGAGGAAAGAAAGAGAAGAAAGAGAGAAGGAGAGAAAGAAAGGAAGGGAGGGAGGAAGGGAAGGATGGAGGGATGAAGAAAGGAAAGAAGGGAGGAAGAAAGAAAAAGAAAGAAAGAAAGAAAGAGAGAGAAAAAGGAAGGGAGAAAGGGGAGGGAGGGAAGAAGGGAAGAGAAGGAGGGAGGAAGAAAGAGAGAGAAAGAAAAAAGAGAGAGGTGGCGCCTGGGTGGCTCAGTGGGTTAAGCCGCTGCCTTCGGCTCAGGTCATGATCTCAGGGTCCTGGGATCGAGTCCCGCATCGGGCTCTCTGCTCAACAGGGAGCCTGCTTCCCTCTCTCTCTCTCTCTGCCTGCCTCTCCATCTACTTGTGATTTCTCTCTGTCAAATAAATAAATTAAAAAAAATTTAAAAAAAAGAAAAAAGAGAGAGGAAGGATGGGAGGGAAGGGAGGGAGAAAGGAAAGAAGGGAAAGGGAAGGGGGAAGGAAGGAAGGAAGAAAGAAAGAAAGAAAGGAAAAGAAAAGGAGGAAGGAAGAGAGAGAGGAAGGGAGGGAAGGGGGAGGTAAAGGAGAGGAAGGAGGAAGGACTTAAGAGAATATGTTCAAGGGCCACAGGAACTGACTGAAAGAGTTCCCAGTGGCCAAAGCTGGAAAAATTTGAGTAAAAAAATAAAGCAGTATTGGATTATAATCCAAAGTATAAAATAAATACCCACAAGTCTCTTTTCATATAGACAAGAGATTGAATAAAGATACATGGGAGAGAAGAGACAAATCTCCCATGCAGGAGAGTTCCGAAAAAGAAGTCGCTTTACAGCAGAGAACATGGGCAAGCAAAACCCAGCCTGCTGATCAAGGTCGTGATCAAGGTTGATCTCAACAGTGATAAGTCATGCTGAGAGTATGGCTCTTGATCTGATGTGAGCAAAATGGCCTTTCACCTCCGCGGCCTTCTTTCTAAAACCCCATAACCCCACTGAGTAGTGAGAAAAACACGAGACCAATGCCAGCAGAAGGTGACTTTTGGCTCTCTGCTGCTGGGACCTCCCTGCTCCTCAGTTTCACACATATCCTTTCATGGGTGTGTGTTTCTTTCTTGTTCTCTCAGGGGATGGCCTTTACACTGGAAGAAAGGCTGCAGCTTGGAATCCACGGCCTGATCCCCCCCTGCTTCCTGAGCCAGGACGTCCAGCTCCTTCGGATCATGAGATACTACGAGCGGCAGCAGAGCGACCTGGACAAGTCAGTGCCTAGAGTCCGCTCCCTCAACCCAAGCCCCAAGTTCAGCGGTCTCCTGCGGCACAGGGGTTGTCTGGTACTCTCCAGGAGGAGAGGCTGAGAGCCCCTGAGAGATCCCAACCCCAGCCCCAGCCCCAGGTCATCTCCCCGAGGGACTGGGCTTGTTAGGACCGAGGCAGAGTCAGAACTGGGAAGGGAGACTGACTTCCAGCAGGTGCAATCTGGTCGGTCCTCTGGGAAGCGGTGGCGCCCAAGTTGGCCCGAGAAGCACAGTTAGGGTTTCATCAGACAGTGGTGGAGTTCATAAAAAGCATTTCACTCAGCAGGAATAAGGGGAGCGAGCGGGACAAGTATGTCGGGAGAGGGGTCCATGGTCCAGGTCCCTAGAATAAGGGGAATGTTGTGGGGAGCAAAGTGGAAATGCACAGCAACACCTTGGAAAGGACATAGGATATCCTATGTTAGAGGTTTATGGGAACTGTTACTAATCCTGCCACCCCTCTGGGTTCTCCTAGGGAGGATATTCCATGAAAAGCCAACTGAGGGATCACAGGTTAAGCTTCGTCAGTTTCCCTACAGAAGGTCGTGACCTCCCAGGTCACATGGCTATGAACTGGTACAGCCAGGATTCGAACACAGTTTGTTCTGGAGTCTGCCTTTTACTGCTCTGCTATGCCACAGCTGGAGGCTTTGGAGCTTAACGGCTACAAGACTAGACCCCAGTGTCAGACTAAGTTCCAATCCTCATTCTACCAGTTAATAGCAAAAATTACCCCTCATTGGGTCATTCCTCATTTGTACAATGTGTAGATCAGTGGTATCGAACTCATACGGTTATGATGAGGCTTAAGTGCATTAGTATTCTAACATGCTCAGAACACTTACATAGTAACTGTAACTTACAACAGGAGGCCCTATGCAAAAGCTTGTAAAATAAATACGTCACCTTGCTGTGGGCTCCAGTGGAAATTTAAGGGGAGGATATGGGTTCCCCCTACATATCTGTAGAGCTTAATGGCCAAGATTTGGGGTTGTTGATGGCGTGGCTGTCCTCGTGGGGGTAGAACTCAGCAGCATGGTGGGGTGATCCTGTACCCACCTTCTTGTGCTCCCCTCACAGTAGCCACTGCTTCCAAATGGTAGTGGATGAGGAAATCTCGGCCTACTCCCCCCACCCCCCACCCCCGCAGTCCTGAAGGGCTGAATGCTGTGGATATCACTCCCATGAACTCCAAGGCCATACTACAGCTCAGGTCATATATTCACTCCCTCTTGTTTATTCTACCCACACTGGGTCTGGCTACATCACCCTGAAGAGCCAGCCAGAAAGTACACAATGAATTCAACTGACAGCATTACACATGCTTTGAACTTTGAACAACCTGAGCTTCCCTCTTCTGTTAAATTTACAAAGAATTAAAGTCTAACGTGAAATCCTCTTTGCTCATACTTCTCTGGGTTTGTTCAGCTAGATGGAACTTACCTTTATAAGAGGGAAGACATGGCGGGCCCCGGGAGCAGGGGACCTGCCTGATCGTGGGAGATTCAGAGAGCTTGTTCCTGGCGCTCTGCTGACTTCTGTGACCCACTGACCCACTGACTTCTCTGACCCACTCATTCCCAGAATTCCTTATTTCAGCAGGTGCTCAGGGAAATGCTAAGGAAGCTCCCCAGCTTCTTCTGGGTAAGGGTAATGGGATGCTGGTAAATGTTTACTGACTGGTTCTGGGGCACCAAGGGAGCCCTGATTTGTAGCATTTGCCCATTTCCATGATGGGAATATTCCCAACCATGACCGATTTCAAGTTCCCAACTCGAAATCACTGAATGCAGAACTGAGAAGAGATGTGTGTAAATGACTACTGAGGAAAATAATGCTTACACCAGTAATGAGCTGAGATGCTGGCTTTTCTAAGCAGAAATCCTCCCTTCCTTCTAAACACTATTTTTAGTTCTGGACCAGTGCCTTTGGAAAGGAAGGAGAGACTGAGGCCCCAAGAAGTCATGTGGCTTCCCCAGAGTCACAAAACGAGGAAATAGCAGAGCCAGGATTCAAACCTAGAACCCTGTTACCACACCCAGGGATCATTGCCCTATGGGAACATCACTTTCACCCATTCCATGCCAGGGTTCAAGCGCCCGCAGGCTCTCCTAAGCTGTTGTCCAGGAAGGGTGTGATGTCAGTAGTCACCTACACCCCATCATGAATGTCAGACCCTGGGTCTTTTTTCTCCCAGGGTTTTTGCATTTTCAGGACTGTGAAATGAAAGGCTGTTTTCCTGGCTTCGTGATTTTAGGCTTCAGGGACTAGGTGAGAAAGAGATTTTTTTGGAGCGTGCCGTCTGAGGTCAGGTAGTACTCAGACACTTGTGAGCTCTGGCTGTGACAGGATCCAGCCACAAGGGGTGGGAAAATCACGGGTGCGTTCGGTATCTTCCTGGACCCCACTCCGCCCCAGCCTGGTTGTCTTTTCTCAATGTCCACCTCGTGAAAATGTAACTAACCATGGCACCGTGGTTGAGATTCGAGAATCAGATTGCTTAGACTCAAATCCTTACTCTGCCACGAGACCTTGGGGGAGCGATTTCATCTCTCTGTGCCTCGTCTCCTTATCGCTAAAGTCGTCCGCATTTTAGCGCCTGCCTCACAAGTCCTTGGGAGTTTTAAATGAATTAATGTAGAATATTTAGAGTTGTGCCTATGCCGTGAATAAGAGTAAGTACGATAAGGCAGATGATTCTCTCCTCATTTCACAGAAAATGAGACTCATGCCGAGGAGAGATGGTGATTTGCCCATGAACGTGCCATTGTACGTAGCTGAGCGGGAGCCCTGGGTCTTTGCATCAAGGGCCCTTTGTAGGGCCCACGTGACCAGCTTGGTTCTTGTCTCCCTTTCCAAGGTACATCATTCTCATGACACTCCAGGACCGGAACGAGAAGCTCTTCTACCGCGTGCTGACGTCAGATGTGGAGAAATTCATGCCCATCGTGTACACTCCCACCGTGGGGCTGGCCTGTCAGCACTACGGCCTGACCTTCCGCAGGCCCCGGTGAGCCGTCCTGGGGCACGGGCTCAGGGAGGGGCTGTCTCCTCAACGGGAATCAAGTCTTTCCTCTGACCTTGTTTAATGGGACTCTGGAGGCTGTGCCTGTCTGAGCCAGAGGCTTGACAAGACATTTGATTTTAAGCACTTGCTCAGAAAATTACCCCAGGCACAGAGCAATGAGGGGAGTATGGAAGCAAGGGGAGAGCGGAGGTCCTTTCCGCTCCAGATGATAAACGCCCAACATATTGTTCAAAGTTGTCCTGAGAGGTATTTTGGATTGGTTTTCTTTCATTATCCACCTAAAACACCCCCCACCCACCCAACCTCTGCTTTTCTGGTCATCTCCACAGTGCTGACAGTTCTCTTACCAATTCGGGCCAATGAATAATGGAGTGTTGGATTCCAAAGACTGAATTCTTCTGCTGACTCAGAGAACCAGTATTCATTCCTTCATTGGGGCTTGACTCAGATTCCACTTAAAATGTCATTTTATTAGGCAAAAATTTGGCACTAGGTTTTCTTTAATAGACAAAGAATTTGGGGGAAGCTTTCTAAAAAGATTGCTTGTTTTTTTGGTTTTGGGGGGTTTTTTTGTTTTATTTTGTTTTCCATGATGAGTTTAGAAGATATATATATATATTTTTTAAAGATTTTATTTATTTATTTGACATAGAGAGAGAAGCGAGAGCAAGCACAGGCAGACGGAGTGGCAGGCAGAGGCAGAGGGAGAAGCAGGCTCCCTGCCAAGCAAGGAGCCCGATGTGGGACTCGATCCCACGACACTGGGATCATGACCTGAGCCGAAGGCAGCCGCTTAACCAACTGAGCCACCCAGGCGTCCCTAGAAGATATATTTTTAAAAGTATATAAAAAAAGGAAAAATGGGAGTATTTTCCCAAAATCCTCAGCGCAAGGTGCCTGGTAATTATCAATACGTATTTCTGGCACTGACAATAATAAAAGGGACCTGCATTTATTATAGGTAATGGGACATTGTTTTGGTCTGTGTTAGAACATGGAAAAATATAGTGTATTGTGCAGAGATGTGTCATTTATGTTTCCATAGAATTTATAAATCTGTGTGTATATATCATTTGATGTATGATGAATATGGAATCATGGATCTCAAACATCTTTTGTTAATTTGGAAAAAACAGTCTTCCTGTGCTGATGCCAGCATTCGGGCTAAGCCTTGCAAGCTGAGAGCCCAGGGACTAATGCTGGTTCCCCTCCTTCCTTTTCTGGCCATACATCACCCTTGACAGAGGGCAGTGTATCAGACCTCATCTTGTGGGAGGTTGTGCAGCTGTGGACAAGTCCTCATCCCTCAGAATAGCCATGCTCTTGCCGTCCTGGGGGGGGGGGGGGCGCTTCATTGGGTTCCAGAGCAATTTTAGTCTTCAACCTCTCTTTCAACAGGAAAGAGACTCCTTTTTTCTTATTATCATTCCGAAACCCGTCCTGGCAGAGACCTTGGAAACTGACGGTATCTTTCTGAAGATGCAGGACCCTATTTACCTCCCAGTCCCTACTCAGAAATGATCCCCCAGGCCCTCCCTCCTGCCCAGTGCAGGTCAGCTCATGATCCTCCTCTGAGGCTTTCAGCGGCCTACAAGGCTGAAAGAAACAAGTCCAGCACTTTGACAGAGCGAGTCTGTCACAGCCCAGCTCCTACTCAGAAATCCCATGCCCTAGCTAACCTGATCTGTTCCCCATGCCCAAGGATGCCTGGTGCTCCAGCCCTCCGCCCTTTCACACTCGGGGCTCTCTCCACCTCCCGCATCTGCCTGCTCTCCTCTCCTCGTTCTCGGTCCGTCAGAATGGAGGCTAGACTTTCAGGATCCCCAAGACTAGGCTTCTCTGTCTTCCCTGATCCCCACTGGGTAGAACGGCTCACGCCCCCCTCGTGCTCCCCCTTAAGTCATCACACATACTTCTAGTCCATAGTTACAGTTTTCGTGCTTCATGTTTTTAATTATGTGTATATCAGCTGTCTCTACCAGAACACAAATTTCTTGAGAGGGCTGGAAACATGTCAGTTCCATTTGTGTGGACTAGACCAGTACTGGGCAAGCACTTGACACTCTAATGGGAAAGCTGCATTGCATACTGGCTAGGAAGACCTAGGTCTTTGCTCTTGGCCGTGAGATTTAGTCTCCTTGATGTTAGGCATGCTCCTTATCCTCTCTCAGCCTTAATTTATGAAATGCAGGTAATATACTACTACTTCAGATATCATTGTGAGGGTAAAATATGAGGCATAAATAAGGGACCCGGCATAAATGTGAGTGTCGATTTGCCTTTAGTGACAGTTACAGGAAGAAGGAAGAATTGCTAAACATAGAGTCATATTATACATAGACGCCATTACATTTTTAAAAAGAAAATCGAGTCATTGAACACTTAAGGAACTCACACATTGACCTACACACACGATTTGGCTCTTCCAGAACTCTTTGTTTCCTGAAGTCCTTTAGCCGTAGCTCGCGGCCGCTACTGGTTTGCAGGTAAGATCCTGTGGAAATGCAAGCCTTCCTGCTCCCAGGCTGTGTGGGAGCCCTTCTCCACAGACTCCGTGGATTAGGTTGTAGATTAGTTGTGGGCTCCAGATGAACTAGTAATAGGTCAGGATCCTGCATACACAGCAGGATTTGCCTCCAGAACCCACTCCAGAATCCAGGCAACACACAAAACAAAACTGAAGTTCATGAACATTTATGGAGCAGCTCCTGGGCACTGGGCATCATGAAATTACCCCCAAAGAATGAATATGGTTCTTGACCTCCAGCAAATCCCTAGCACAATAAGGGGAAAGGCAATAATGATAAGTTAAATATAATAAAAGTTTAAAAAAAGAGAGATTTAATAGAGACAAAGAACTACATGGGAGTACATGGGAATACATGAGAGGGAGAAATTTATTTTCCCTGGGGGCAGTAGGATTGCGTCACAGAAGAGATGATATTTGAGCTGGTCCAGGAGAATGACTGGGAATTCCATGAGTAAAGAAGGAGGAATGGCCATTCCAGGAAAGGGTTTGATTTTGTAGACACCTATGTAGTCAGCCTGCTTGGGTTTCTCCCCATCGCCTGTGCCTGGCAAGGAGTGTAAGGTCGTGGGGTGGGGAGGTAGGTTTTTACATCCATTCGCTTATATTGGATCTTCCCAGTGTCCTGTCAAGTTAGTTTGGTAGCAGTATCTCCATTTCCCAGACGGGAAAACTGAGGTAGCCAGAGGAAAGGAACTTGTCCAACATCACAGTTTAGCAACCAGTGAAGTTAGAATTCTGACCACGAGAATCAGGGAAAGCCACATCAAAGACGTGCCATTTGAGCTGGGCCATAAAAGGTGAAAGCAAAGAATGGAGGAGGAAAAATTATTTGTTGACCCAGGCATACCCACCTTTCCGCTTGCTAGAATGTAAGGCCTCTGGGACCTCGTGGTGGGTGAAACGGGAGAATAGAGAGATCGGAAAATTGGCCAGTGAGTCTGCCCAAAAAGAAGAAAGTGCTTGGTTCCCTTCCCACCCAAGCCCAAGGGGTTGGAGTCACGGGGAGCTGTGTCACTTGGGTTCAGGCCCCATTGGCAATTCTCCAATGGGTCAACAATGGAGAGGGACGTGCGTGGCAGCCGAGTAGGGGGTTCATATGGGTGGAAATAGGACCCTGCCATCAACTCCAGCCCAGAGAACCAGGTCAGCCCTGAGAGGGTACAGTCAGCATACTACAGAAGCTGGACACATAGCGTGGGAAACAAGGCATGTTGTCATCCCCACAGACCTGCAGTTGCCCAGAGCAGAAGAGGATGATAAGCACAATGCATGTCTGCTGAAGGCCAGGTACTACCTATCCTACGGTCTTTATATATATGAGCTCATTTAATTAGCACAATCCCCTAAGAGGTGCGTATGACTATCATCTCACTTGTAGATGGACAAACTGAGGCATAGAGAAATGACTTGCCCAAAGTCACACAGCTCATACCCAGCAAGGCCTGCGTGCCAACCCATGCAGTGTGAACCGGAATGTGGATGGGTACCACCAAGCTCCACTGCCTGCTGCGGTCTGGGAGTGGTCCCGTTTGGTGGGCTTTTGGGGCTCCAGGAATATTTGATCGCTAGATCCTGTTTGCTGAGCCTCTCTTGGAAGAGAATGGGCCCGAGGCTGTGCGGGGCTGAAGCAGGCATGGGCAGACTGGACTGTGTTCTTGGATTCTTCCCTCACGCTCCTGGTATAGACTTACCACATGTGTTTTGCACAAACCCTCCTTCAGATGATTACCCAACGAAACTATTTGACATGTGACATCTGAGCTGTTGCTCCAGGTTTCCATTTGGCCGCTTTCCAGGTGTTGATTCCACACCTGCCTCGCTCTTGAAGGAATTGAGAATACAGGCTCCACCTCAGCCCTGAGCTGCCTCTGAGGCCTGGCTTGGAATGGCTTTATGGATTAGCATCTGAAAGGAGGACAGCCCCAAGGCCAAGAGGGAGAGAGCCAGCTCCTTCTCGGTTTCTGAAATGATAAACATTCCTGCCAGGTTCCCAGGAACAATGGAGTCCTCTGTGAAAGGGCCTGCCCCCCTCCAAGCTAACTAATCAGGTCCAGCCGATGCTAAAATTGAACTTCCAGCGTGCCTCTGCATCGCCTCACCACCTTGAGGGAGATGCTGGGCTATCTCATGGGCACCTGAATATCCCTGGGCAGATAAACACGGCCGAAGGTTCTAGGCTTTGTGGAGCCTCCTCTGCCCCTTCCTTCTTCTCCTTTGGCACACCCTCTGCATGTGCCTCTGTGGGCCATAGATCCTGCAGAGCTTGGCTTGAAGCAAGGCCTTTGAGTGTCATTAACATGTGACTCAGAAGAGGAGCAAGCCCTGGGGGAGCCCAGGCAGGAGTCCAAAATGCAACTCAGCTAAGGAGGGGGCTGTGGGGAAGCCAGTATGGGTGTAAGACTGCTATCCAGTGAGAGGGAATCCCCGCCCTCCCCCAGGCACCTCCATCTTGACCAAACTGGTCAACTCTGGATCACAGGAACTGTCCACCTCGTGGGGACATCGTAAAGGTCAGAGGAGCTCAACGTGTGTGAATGTGCTTTCTCCATTGTCCAGTTCCACACAAGCTTAAACCTTGTCTTCACCGCCCTCCTCTTGGGCTCTGAGAGATGTGCACATCCCTGGAACCCTAACATCGCCCAGACTCTGTGTGCCGTCCCACCTGGATGGGTGATCAGGGCAGTGTGTAGGTAGTGGAAGGAGCATGGACCTTGAAGCCAGGCAGACTTGGCCTTGAATCCCCGTTTCCGATGACTATTTTCCAATGACTGTTGATGGTTTAGCAGCTCCTCAGTCTCCTCATGTGGGAAATGGGAGCGATGCCCGTTCGTGTGGCTGCTTGTCAGTGAGATTCCGTGTGTCAAGGGCCTGCCCTCCTATGTGCTCAGCAGCTGTGCCCCCGGGCTCTGTCCTGTGACTCTGAGTCACCCTCCCCGGCTGAGGCAGTTCGGTCCTCTGAAGTGCCACACACTTTCTGGTTGGACGTGGACCTGAAATGATCTGGACTTGTGTCCCTTTTGGCAGGGACAGGTGCAGTCCTAGAGGCTGTGGTGAGTGGGAGAGGTGAGGGGAGGAAGTGGGCCTTGGCATCACTGGGCCGAGGCTCTGTGGAACACACCTGAAGTTGGGTTTGGATCTGGACAAAGCCAGCCTCCCTGGGCCCCAAGCCAGGCTATTGTCTTCCTTCTCTGCAAATCCAGTGACATGTTTACAGGACAGTAAGGACTGCCATTTATGGAATGCTGACGACGCCATGGCAGGCCCTCGGCTAGTTACTTCAGGTCCTTTATCCCTGAGCCCTACACGACCCCAAAAGGGGCTTCTTACTTTACCCAGATCAAAACAAAGGCTGACTTGTCTAAGACGTCCCTGCTGACCCAGTGCCAGTTTCCCATGTTTCTCCTGCAATCTCAGTCGAACTGCTCATGGCCCTGGTCAGTGGGACACGTGAGGGATTAACATGTAAGTTAGTGTAACTTCATGTTACATGTTACATGTTAACTTCATGAAAGTTCCCTTGCATGACTGGCCTGCACACATGGTGGTCAGACACACACAATCCCATGGTGGACAGAGCATTGGGACTGGGGCCCAGGGGAAATAGCTCAGCTCTCCCATTAACCCCATGGCCTTAGAGCTCAGCTACTCGACCTCCCCAAGGGTCTGTCCACCTCGTGGGCGCGTCGTAAAGGTTAGAGCTCAATATGTGTGAACGCACTTTCTCCATTGTCCAGTTCCTCACAAGCTTCCAAAGACATGACTTTTTCATCACTTCTCCTTCACCCCAGCGGCCAGAAGGGGTGTGATTAAGGCTCATACTCACCGCCTTGGGCTTCCTGCTTTCTCTTCACTATATCTGTTCAGCCATTGCCTCATTTTGTTTTTGCTTTTGTGCTTGAATCCCTACATGCTTTTATTTGCTCTTTTATCTGGTTTTGTTTTTACATCGGAACCTCTTTACCTTCGACCATCTCAACCACTTCCACCACCTGTCCCTGCATACACATACCCAAGGGCCCTGGGCCACATGCCTCTGCATCCCAAATGCCAGCTGAAGCCATTGTTAGCCCTTCACAGGACCAGTGGGCACCAACATCTTGACTTCAAGCCACTCTGGGAAACAAAGACAACATTACCTCGGCAAATGTCCGAAGACCCCTGACACCCAGGGACGGCCTCTGAGCCCATCATCACGTGGACCTCAGCCCCACTCTCAGCTGGTCCGGAACAGACACACATGCTCCCAGCATGACTGGAAGGCAGGCAGAAAGCAAGGGTTAGCATCCTTAGACCGGCTGTCTGCTCCCCATTCTTGGGGCACTGAAGCGCTGATTCCTTTGGCCGAGCCCATGTCTCATCCGGTTACACCAGGTTTCTCTGCCAAGCTGTTGCCACCGTGCCATGGAGAAGGCTCCCCAAAACACAGCAAGCACACGGCCCATAGCTGGGTCTGCTTAGCTTCTCATCCGGCAGCCCTGGCACTTGGCGCAGAGCATGGATGAGGAGTCAGGACGTGTGGTGTGGAGCCCTCGCCCTGCTTCCCGGCTGAACCTATAGGCAAGTCTCTGAGCTCCGTAGTCTCAAGTCAAAGCATAGGGTTGGACTGCATGGCTTCTGTGATCTCTTCCAGCTCTAGCCTCTGATGATCTAATAACCCAAACTATAACCAAGTTAGGAAGGAGATCTTTGACTGAGCCCCAATCACATTATATAGCTGAGCCTATTTCCCCACCTGGAAAACAAACAGGGTCAAGTTAAAGCCGTAGTTCTCAGTGACAGCTGTGCATTAAAAACATGTGGGAGCTTTCAAGACAGAATCCCCAAGGTGGGTCCCGGGCAGGTTTCCTTTTCAAAAGCTTGCCAGGGATTCTCATGGACAGCCCATGCCACAAACCACTGCGCTGGGTGATCTCGACAGTTTTCCCAACTTGGTCTTCTGTGACTTTCGGGGCATCAATAACCTGCCATCCCTATTTCCTAGGCCACTCCAGCCTGGCCGTGAATCGAAGATTAAGGTCATGATAATAGAACAGAACCTCCATCTCCATTCACCCTTCAGCAAGCCTAACTATTGTAGCCGCTGCCAGGTTCCCTCGTGTCTCATTCACAGGGTTAGTGCAGAGGTTGGGGCGGGTTGGAAGGAGACCCTGGGTGCTTCCTTTCTCTTCCCCCAACTTCCTGCTCCTGCAGAGTGCACTGAAGTCCTCCCTCTCCCAAAATGCACACTCAGCAGTTGATTAGACAGGAAAACTTATCAGACCAAAGACCACCAAGCACTGGAGTGACCAGCGTGGCCTGGCTCAGAAGACAGGCTGGGCCCATTGGAGTCCTTGACAGGAATGTGATGGAAAAATAGGAAAAGTTATGTAGGGAGACTTTTACAGTTAGGAAGAGAAATTGGGCAAAAAGTGTGATAAGGTTTAGACATCAGAGTCGGGTCGTAGTAGACCAAAAGCAGATGCCAGCTATGAAGGAAGAGAGGGAAAGGAAGTAAGTGAGCAGATCTGGGGGGAGAGGACAGCCGCGCAGGTGGGAGTGACTGGAGGAAGTAGGGGGAGCGAGTGCTGGTTCTTAGCTTTCCACTCCAGCTCCTAGTCACAAATTGACCATAAACTCTTTCCCCAGGGGTACCTTAAGTGAACAACCACCTTACAGGTCACTTGAAGAGCTAAGCCAGAAAAGGGCTGTGAAATTAAATGGATCTGATTAGCGTCCTGACCCCCTGATGAACTGGGTGGGTGAGGCGAACGGGTTAACCGTAGGGCATCACAGATCAGCTGGCATTAGAAGCACCCGGAGTCTTGGTAAAACGCAGATTCGGGGTGGCCCGGATGCTGCTGGGGAAGGGGCCCCACTTTGAAAGCCACTGGATGAAAAGCTGGCGAAAGGTTGCCCCCTGAAAACTGAATGGAGACCATCTGTAGGAAGCAGAAGGAGCAGATACTTCCAGGCCCCGCTGTGCATTCGTAGAAAAAGCTGTGAGTCATGAGACGAAGGCTTTTGTGCCAGTTTTAGCGTTTTGGCAGTGTGACTGTCAATGCATCCCTCCCCGGCTCTGGGCCTCTGTGGGCTCATCTATAAAACAAGAGAATTTTATTAGGGGGTCTCGGGGGCTTCTTCCCATTCCAACCCTTCTAGTCTGTAAATGTTGAGCGGACTAGAGCACTGTGCTATATCCATTTGCCTCTGAGGTATCTGGCATTGAAAGGTGGAAGATGTAAGAGGAGATGGAAACACATACTTACCATTTTCTGACAAGAAAAAGCTTGCGGGCTTATCCGCAGAAGTGTCATTTTGCTGAAAAGCTCTGACTCACACATGGGCCCCTTCCCAGGCAGACCAGCTGGGCCGTCCAGGGTCTGCCTTGGGTTGTTCCCGTGCTTGGGAATTGATGGCTGGAAGAGAGCTAAGAAGGTGCCACCAGGAATCTTTCCAAAGCATGAGGTGATCCAGCTTTTATCTGACTCGAATGTCTCTTTTTTTTTTTTTAAAGATTTTATTTATTTATTTGACAGACAGAGATTACAAGTAGGCAGAGAGGCAGGCAGAGAGAGAGAAGGAGGAAGCAGGCTCCCTGCCAAGCAGAGAGCCCGACGCGGGGCTCGATCCCAGGACCCTAGGATCACGACCTGAGCCAAAGGCAGAGGATTTAACCCACTGAGCCACCCAGGTGCCCCACGAATGTCTCTTGAAGCAAGTTACATTGTGTCTGGATCCCACATCACTGAAACACTCTGAAACAGAGAAACACAGAGGAGAGAAGGACCGTTAATTCTTGTGTCTGAATTACAGGGAATTGCCTTTTTCTTTTGCAGAGGAAGGTTGAAGATTTACGTACAAAAGAAGTGAGTTTGTACTGAACTGCCTGGGACCTGCCTGGGACGTTAGCATCCAGAAGGAGCATCTGCTTTTTGGGGAGGACCAAGGAGCCCCTAGCCATCCATGAGGGTGGGTGTAGGGGCTGAGAGTAAAGGTGGGAAAGATTGAGCCGCCCCCACAGGCACAGAGATTCTATTTTTCTGCTCAAGCTGGGAGCAAATGAGCTTTATTAACTAGAACAGGATGTTCTGGGTTTGACTTCCTTTAGCCAAAGGCAGATTTCCCTGGCAATTTAAACAAACTGATTTTTGTTTCTTTTTTATCGGACTCTGTCCTTTTCCTCCTTTGTCCCTGGCGATCCCAGCCATGGTGATCAAAAGAATAGGGGTGGGAGAATTTCCTTACAGAGAAGGAAATACGTACATATAGGCAGGAGTTGAGTAGACTTTTCCTCTAATAACCTTGATCTCTCGTTAACCTGTAAAATGCAAGGCAACTTGGGTTTGCTCACACTAAGTTTAGTCCAAAGGGAGTGGCTTCACAAGAGATGCCCCCAACAGTGCATATATTTTGAAAGGCTCTGGGCTAGATGAAGAATAAAGGATCGTTGTTGTAGAATTTCTTGGAAAAGGGTAAATTTCTGCCTTGCCAGAAAAGAACTCCACCCCCAGCTGGCAGATGCCTAAAATCCACTCTTATAGTCAGGTCCTTGGATTGGCTCATTGCCCCTACAGGAATCCCCTCAAATGTTTCATGTGCCCTGGATGGGTAACATTGAAAACTTTATCAATGAACTGGTTTCTTAGAGACTAATCTTGAACCAGAGTTTCCTAAAAACAAAGATTGTGGGCCCCTCGGTGGCTCAGTGGGTTAAGCATCTGACTCTTGGGGTTTCAGCTCAGGTCATGATCTCAGGGTCCTGGGTTCAAGCCCTGTGTCTGGGTGTGCACTCAGCAAGGAGTCTGCTTGAGGATTTTTCTCCCTCTCCCTTCTCTGCCCATCCCCCTGCTCTCTCTCTCAAATAAATAAATAAATCTTACCAAAAAACAAACAAACAAACAAAAAAAAAGCCCACCCACGGAGATTGGGAGTTAGGAAGGATAGGTTTTTGTGGGAATGGGAGAGTGATGGGAAGGAGTAGATCAGGAGGATTCTGTCTGGGATGCTGCAGATGGAAACAAGGCTGCGGCAGGGTGCCCAGTGTGGCCTCAACGCTGTCCAGAGGTTACTGGAGGGGAACAAGTGAAAAAGTCAAAAGAGTAAAAAGTAATCTGGGTGGTGGAAAACGGACTTCTCCAGCTTGACAGCTCTTATCATATGAGCTCCTCTCCTGGACCCCAGTCTTCAGGAGGGAAATGAACTAGGTTTTGTTCTTCTCTGTGTCTCCCATGGTGCTGAGCATAGTGCCTGCAGACACACCAGACAGAATGCTTAAAGACTGTCTTCTAATTAGGTTCAGCAAGCCTTGATTAAGCACCATCTTTATGATTGGCCACCATCAAGTATAGGGAAGATCCAAATGGAATAAGATAGCTTATTCCAGGTCTATGACCCTGAGGAGTTCACAGGCCAGCTGCAAAGAGCATCTCTAAAGCAATGTAAGCCACTTAGTAAAGTGTGGTGGGGATTGCCTAGTTTATTCCAGAAGTATGCAGGTAATTCATTGTGGTAAGAAATCTCTCCACTGAATTGCTGTTTCTTGATCTAAACCTTGAAAAACAGATTTTGATTCCCATTGGGAACATGACCCAGCACAATCCCTTGCATGCAAAGATTTGTGGATGAGCTCCAAGCAGGAAGAACTGCCTGAGTGAGACACATGGTTGGAACAAGCCAGGATCACAGATGCTCGGGAATGGGAATGCGGAAGACACGTTGCTGGCTGCCCTTTCCTCCTTCACAAAACCCTGGTTGTGTTTTTGTTTTGCTTTGTCAGTGATCTTTCTTTCTCCCAGTGGCCATGTGCTTTGAAGAAGTCTTGGTCTTTCCCAGCACCAAGTAGTGGGTCTTAGTTAATCCCAGCCAATCATGGTAAAGTCCTTCAGCCAGTGACATTCTGGGCAAAGAGAGGGGAGGGTAGTCTGCCAGAGGACTCCTGGAAAGGTGTTTCTTGTCCCAAGAGGATTCCTTCTTCCACGTCCGCATGGGATGCGTGGAATTCTGTTAATCATCCTACAGTCACGAAGAAAACAGCCCAGAGGCCAGACCAGTAATGCCCCAAATGGTAATGCGGGCAGCCTGTGTCCTTAGTGACATTGTTGAGCCACTGAATAAACAAATCGTGGAGGTGCCTTCCCCTGCACTTCTTGTTATGTGAAATGAACTTCCTCTTTCCAGTCAGTTGAGTCAGTGCTGTGTTGCTGGCAGCCGAAAGCAGTGTCCCTTCCTGAGGGGATGCCTGAGTCACCTCTGTCACATAGCAGCAGCTCACGTTGGTTTTTTGAGACCTCCTGATGCACCAGACACTCTTCTAGGATTTCACCAATTTCACAGCATCTCTCTGTGGTAATACTGTTAGGCCCATTTTCATGAAAAAGGAAACTGAGGCACTATGAGCTGAAGTAACTACAAATGTCTAGTACATGGAAGCGCCCACCCCTCCGAGTCTCCAGAGTATATGCCTGAGCAACCTTCCTGAGTCTCTTGCCTCTGGTGACTGAGCATGTCCGGTGGGAGGACTCACCACCACACTGGCCCACGGCCCGTGCAGGGGGTCTTAGGAGACTGGCCACCGACAGGCTGGGGGAGGTAGCACTGATGTAAGGCAGAGCGTGGGGTTGGGATTGTATTAGTGTGAGACCACAGTACACTTTTGAGTGGGAAACTGTAACAAAAGTGTTTTTCGAGAAGGACAATTCTTGAGGATTCAAGAGGAGAGGCCATAGGACACTGTTTTATTTACAGAAGCACCAGGAGAGCAGAGCCAGAGAGGGTCCTAGATGTGAAGATGAAAGTGAGGAAAGGGACCCTGTAGACGCTGGTGTGATGTGGTGGTGAAGGGAGAACTGTCAGATCTGAAGGTGCTGGGGCATAATGGCGGTCATGGGAAGTTGAGATGGACTCCAGAAATGAACCTTCAAGCTGGATGGCTACCACCACCACCACTGTCTTTCACTGGGTGGCCAGTAGGGTGATGATTCTGGTATCTTTATTATCTCTGACTCTTACAACAGTCCTGAGAGGTCAGAAACCATGATTGTCCCCAGGTCACAGACAAGAGGTTCAGAGGCGATGGGGACCTTGCTTAGAGCCATCTGGCTAGTGCCTTCCAGGGTCTAAACCCAAGTCTGTCCTCTTCCAATGCCTCTCTCTCCATCCTCATTGGAACTCCCTCTAGTCCTGCATTGTTGAAACTTGGCATTTCTGAATCATGGGTCCACAAATATTCATACACACACACCCCCAAACAACAGGGGCAAATCAAACACATTCCTTAGCCTAAATGACATTAGCAGTTGGTGTCTGCAGGAGCCCCATGTGCATCAGCTCCGTTAGAGTCTCCTGGGGGAAGACGAGGTGAAGTGAGGCTATGAAGGGCAATGCTCTAACAATGCTGTTAGAGCACCTCAGGGAGAGAGCCAGACCTTGTGCCTTGGCAGGTCCTGCATACCTGCACAGACAGAGCCTTTCTGGCAGGTAGCAAGGACACACCAAGAGCTTCAGGGTCCTGCTACCATGACACCCCCTTGAGCTGGTATTGGGGTATTACATGGCCTCCAATTTTAGAAGCAGCCTGCACAGCCAACACAGATGTTACCAGTGCACCCTGGAACTCCCAGACAGCACTCCACTCTGGGTTCTGAGACAGGTGGAGGCATTGGCCTCCTACAAAGACTTTGAAAAGAGTCCCATCTCTTCCAGAAGCCTCAGGGGGAGCCCTGTCTGTGAGGAGGTGGAATTGATTAGCTCTGAAGACACCTGGGGCTCTAGCTGCAATTCTGCAGGTTCGCCTCCCCTTGCAGCATATAATGAGACCAACCTGCAGCTGTCCATCAACCAGCTCAAAGGCCAAGAGGGGACATGACAGCTTGCCCAGGGGTACAAGTCAGTGGGAATGGTAGGACTAGAACTCAGGTCTAGAGATAGATATCCGCCCCCATCATTTGAATCAAGCTTAATTCATAATGATGACTTATATGTATAAAGTAGTTTGAAGTTTTAGAATGAATTCAAATACGGTCCCACCAGCTGCTCTGTGAAACAGATAGGTCAGCCCCTTTCACTTGAGGAAATGGATGATTCCTAAGGTTGACTTCCCCAGGTTGTACAAATAGTGAGAGGTAGAACCGAACTGTTTCTATTTGCCATCCAGGACTCTTCTTCCCACCGCTTCATGGTAAGCTGGTGATGGGCAGGAGTCATGTGTGTTTAGCTCACCATTGAATACCCAATGCCCAGCACTGAGCCTGGCATATTGCCTTGTTGGATAGAAGGAAGCTATATGGAAGGATCCACAGTTAGAATAGGAGCAATGATAAAACAAGCTTGGAGTCTCATTTCCCTGATGACTTCTAATACAATCTTATCTAGATGAAGGGCACCTGGGTGGCTCAGTCAGTTAAGCATCCGACTCTTGGTTTTGGCTCAGGTCGTGAGCTCAGAGTTGTTGGATCAAACTTCAAATCGTGGGTCTCCCCACTCAGCAGGGAGTCTGCTTGTCCATCTCCCTCTGCCCCTCCCCCTATGCCCTCTCTAAAATAAGTAAATCTTTAAAAAAAAAAAAGAATCCCAGATGAGATTCTATTAATGATTCTTTAAAAACAAAGATCTTTAACTTTATTAATTTTGTTTAAAATTCTTAGTGTTTTAATTTTTTTAACATTAACCTAAATGTTATTTGATTCCTTTAAGAATCTTTAGCAGGTAGACCTTCCAGGACCTGAGACAGAGTAGCGCTCAGTAAGTGCCAGGCTAAGTGTTTCTGGAATTTAATAGAATGTAAAAGCTAAGCTGGGGAGATAAAAGTAATTGCAGAGTTTCTATGTTACTGGGATAATTAAAGAATAACATTTATCCCCTTCTTTACAAAATAACTTTATCCACAAACCCAGACCTATCAGTTGGGAAGATCAATAGCTAGAGTGGAACGCAGGCCACCTGGGGGGCTCAGCCCGTTAAGCGTCTGCCTTTGGCTCAGGTCAGGATCCCAGAGTCCTGGCACTGAGCCCCGCATTGGGCTTCCTGCTCAGCGGGAGGCCTGCTTCTCCCTCTGCCCACCACCCCCACCCCATTTAAGCTTGTGCCCCCGAGCATTGCTCTCTCTCAAATAGATAAGTAAAATCTTTTTTAAAAATAGAGTTGAGGGAAATTGGAAGGGGAGGTGAACCATGAGAGACTATGGACTCTGAAAAACAATCTGAGGGTTTTGAAGGGGTGGGGGGGTAGGAGGTTGGGGGAACCAGGTGGTGGGTATTGGAGAGAGCACGGATTACATGGAGCACTGGGTGTGGTGCAAAAACAATGAATACTGTTACGCTGAAAGTAAATTTTAAAAATTAAAAAAAAAAAAGAAGAAAAATAAATAAATAAACAAACAAACAAAATAGCCAAGGGGAAAAAAAAAATAGAGTGGAATGAGATTATGACCTGCATTTCCGGAATCTTGGGTTCCAGAGTATTAATAACCATGCCCAGCCCTCATCACAGAAGAAAGGCAGTAGGTAGCACTTGTTGGCCAGTGTGGCCTAGACCTTGCAGGAGCCTGTCAGTGCTTCTCCTGTAGACATCAGGTTGTCATGGTAACATTTCTACCAACCGGAAGAACAGATGCAGCCAGAGTGAACCTCCTTTGAGCAAATGGGGGTGGGGGTGAGGGTGGGGGTCACCAGGGGTGAGAAACGGAGAAACTTCTCTCTTTCTAGACGAAGATGGTACAGGAAATTTGAATTCGAGTAACAGTAGAACACACTTAGGGTGCTAGCCAGAATAATTAAGATAAATATGCAATTAAATTATTTTTATTATCAGACTGGGAGGTGAAACCTCTACAGAGGCCAATGATTTTAGATTTCTGTAAAAGTCCACTTACCACAGATTATAGCTGCCAGCTTTCTTTCCCATGGTTCTGATTCACTATGTCAGGAGTGGGGTACAAGGATCTCCGTTTAGAAACTGCCCGCAGCTCATTGTAGGCAAAGCCCCCCCACCCCCGCCGGAAGTGTTTTAGAACTACACTGGCATCACATGGACCCTATTTTCATAAACTCTGCTCTGGGTAAACACAGAGCCCAGAAATCAAGTTGGAGCAGACTCTGCTATTCTCACCTGTTGGAAAAACTTAGGGAAAATAAAGGCCCTTTTCTACTTAGTCCTAGTTCAAAAACAAAACAATAAGAAGCTACTTCAGTTAGTACAGTGCACTTTCTTCTAAGCTTACATTTTGCTAAATGCTTCATTAATTGACAGAAACCGGGAGTTTTCCCTTTGCCTGATGCCCTCACCCCAGGACAGACTCCCACCTATCCTTTAAAACCCAGCCCCCATGTCTTCATCTCTTGCCACTTCCTTGGTCTCTCTCCTCCCTCCCTCACGGTGGAATATTTTGCTCCTCCCTCTATCTATCGGTGCACAGGGGCTTCTGCTAATAATGTTCATGAACTCACTGCAGTATTACCCAGTGGATATTCACAGATCTGCTTTATCAGGCAGGGAGCTTATTAGACCGTTGGACCTTGTGTCTATTCCTCTTTGTGTCTTTGTCCTTTCCTTTTCTGTCACCCCTGGCATGGCAATTCCCATGTACTAGAATGAATATGAGCCCCATAAAGTCAGGAATTTTTGTCTGTTTTGTTGACTGAGATAAATTTCCCAATTGCCTAGAATAGTGCTTGTTACCTGGGGGGGGGTCTAATTAATAATTATTGAAATAGTTCATGAATGAGTGCTTTACCTCACACAAGCCAATAGAAAAGGAAGACTGGGGACACCTGGGTGGCTCAGTCGCTTAAGTGTCTGTTTCTGGCTTGGGTTGTGATCCTGGGGTCTTGAGATCGAGTCTCTCATTGGGCTCCCTGCTCAAGTAGGAGCCTCCTTCTCCTTCTGCCTGCCTCTTTCTTTCTCTCCTCTCTGACAAATAAATAAAATCTTCAAAAGAGAGAGAGAGAAATAGAGGAAAGAAAAGAAAGACTGGACCTACTATGTTTTTTAGCATAAGAGCAAAAATTATTCATAATGACACCAATATTATCAGTCTCCTGAACAGAATAAGATCCCTATTTGATATGCCTGTCATCTGATAGCTTGGGGGTTGGCTATACAGACCCAGGGTATTCTAATTGAGAGAAAGCAATAATATTGCAAGCATACAGCTCGTACATACATAAATCAGATCAAGTTAACTTTTCATAACCTTACTTATTATATTCTTCTATTAACATAAGCCCAGGATGTGAAGGATTTCCTAAGATAGTTTACATGGAATATAGGGAAAAAAAGCTTTCTTCTATTGAGCACTGACCAAACCTGCCAGGCATTGTACTGTTTTCCATATATTATTTCTTTTAATTGTCATATACAACTTTATTAGAAATGTTTCGTTATCCCTGTTTTACAGATGAGAAAACTGAGGCTCAAAGGTAGTCATTTGTCAAGGTCACTGAGCTACGAACCAGCAGACTTGAGATTGGCATCTGTGTGCATCTGAGCCTCTGCTCTTGAGCTTCACAATAATGCTGATGATTTGAGTTGAGTGGATTCAGTTGGGACTTACTCTAACCCGAGAAGCTGGCATCTTTCCCCGGTCATTTGAAAGTAAACACTTTCTTGTCCTTGAACATTCCTGATCTTGAGTTTTTTGAGACTTCTTCCTTTAAAGACATTTAGAGTTGGGAGGCTACACTTGGTCCGAATGACAGGTCAGATGTCTCCCCGCGCCCCCTCCCCCTTCACTCCTGATGAGTGGCTCTTTTAGACATTTGGTTCCAGGCGCTTAAACTGTCTCTTACATGTGCTTCCAGGAATCAGGATCCCTGAGGTTTCTACATATGTTTTCCCAGTGAACTTTTGTCCTCTTTGAAAACTGCATTCTGCTCTCCTTTATTAAATTCCAGCTTTCATGACTAATATGCGCTGATAGCTCCAGAAATGTTTATATAATGAATGAAAGTGGGCAGAGTCTTCCGCTTACAAATTGCTTCAAGATAGGGTGCAGATGCCTGCTCGTAGAATTGTCTCGTAAATGGTAGCATAAAATGGATGCGAGCTTTTACAAGTTCAGCTTGTCCTTGGCCTAGGGGCCTGTACGGTTTCAGAGGGTCTTGCTAGGGCTCTGAGCTCCTGGCCCGTTTCTCAAAGGCCACAGAAATGTATGACTCATTGGGGAAAACTTTGTGTGACTACTTCTCAAATCCGCATCGGAAAAATCAACACATAGGATTTTTTTTGCCTCTTTATCTTTCACATACCTGTAAACAAGGGGCCCCCGAGTTAGAGGAATGGCAATTTCAGACTCTCAGGTTTGATGATTATTTGCTTGGAAAAATCAGAAGTTCATGTTAGAACAGAGCCGTGTTCCAAAACGCTTACTGCTCAGAGACCCAGAATAACTAGCGGTCTTCTAGACAGCAGGAAGGTGTGTGTTTATTTTGCAAAGTGGAGGCATGTGTGGGTCTGTGCCGTTTTCACAACCATAAAAGAAACTGAAGAGTGTTAAGTGTGACTTCTCAGGAAAAAGGGGGCCTGAAGCCTCCATGATTATTATTTTTGGAGGAGTAAATATTTCAGTAGAAAAAGAAACTCCTTTGTACCAACTCTGTCTTAGTTTCCTTGGCACATTTTAATTTTTTCAAGTAACAGCTGAAACCACATTAACCTTCCCTGTTCTAATTGGAAGCATCTGTGAATTGTAAAATTAGAATTTTTTGATTCTGTGCTGATTTGCTATTTGGACAGGGGTGTCAGTTTCAGCTGAAATTTCCATCTATGACCTTTTTCTCCCCTCCTGTTTATAAATTGTCCAGTCAGCCAGTGATGTGATGGGGATACAAGGCACTCTTCATCAGCTTTTCCATGTATGCGTGCTTTTTGGATGAAAACCACACTTTCTTCTTTAGCTATTTGTACACCTTATCAGGATCCTTTTGATTCAAAGAGAACAGATGGAGAAGTTCTCCCAACCCTTGGAATGCGACTCGAACCATTTTCTCCTGCCAAAAAGCATTCATAATCATTGATACCAGAGCAATATCTGAGATTTGCAAATTCCAGGAAGCAAATGTAGACAAATAATGAGAAAGTTACTCTGGTTGTTTTCTGCTAATAGAAGCGTGCATCCTAAGGGGCTTCGTGTTTTACAAATACCTCCTAAATCCAACGAGACGCCTGAGGGCACAGTGCCTTCTTGCATTCTCACCTGGTCACCTGTGCTGTTTAGACTACTCGGCTCCAGGATCCTACCTCCTCTCGTCCAGCCTCAGTATTCTCAGGTGTGAATGGGAACCACACCTGTTGCCCAGATCTGCAGTGATGAGTCAATGCCGTAATATCTGTAAAATGTGCCCAGGAGGAGTGTCTCAGTCTGTTCAGTCTGCTGTCACAAAATACCACAGACTGGGTGGCTGTAAACTCTAGCTCTGAGCTAGAGTCCGGAAGCCTGAGACCAGAGCGCTGGCCTAGTTGGGTGAGGGCCCTCCCAGAAGGCAGGTTTCTCCTTACCCTTACATGGCAGAAGGCTCAGAAGGCTTCTCCAGGGCCTCTTATAAGACGCTAATCCCTCTCCTGAGGGCTCCATCCTCATGACTTCATCACCTCCCAGACGCCCCACCTCCTAATGCCATCACAGTGGGCCCTAGGATTTCAACATGTGAACAGGGAGGAGGGGAACACGTTCAGACCGTAGCAGGAGCTCAACAAATCTTGGCTTCTTTTTTAATTTCCCACTTTCTACACCCCAGAAGTAGAAATGGTGAGTTACCCAAGGCCCAGGATAAGACTCGCCAGGAGGCAAGACCAGCCTGAGGTCAGTCGGTCTACCACTATTAAGGCTTCATCCTTTGGGTTCAACCCCACCTCTGCAGTGTGGTACCAAGCGTGCTGTCTACCTTTCCTGAACGCCGAGAGAGCAAAAGACCGTGGGTGATCACAGCCACTTCACGTGTGCTCTGTGTCCTTCGCCAGGTTCAAATTAATGACGACACAGAGAGAGGATTCCAAAGGAAGGCATCAGAAAGATAAGCTTGACTTTGCATGGTGGACACCCCATAAATGTCTTCAGTATTGAATTTAATGGACGGGACCAGCAGATCAGTACATTTTCTGAAAGTGAAAAGGAAAACAAACAATAATTGTGCCAAGACACAAGCAAACCAGAATATGTAGTCACCCTGTCTATGAACCAGGGTACAAAATGAAGCATCTCTTGGAGGGAAACTGATATGCATTCCTTTGGAAAACATTTATTAGGTTAATTAAGAATTAATTAATTAAGAACTAAGACACTGCGAGTAACATTATATTATTTTATTTAGTGCTCACTCACACAGACTCAATGAGATGATTGAATAAATTCATGGTTAATTAGAGTTTTGTTTAAATAATAAGCAACTGGGACGCAACTGGGACGCCTGGGTGGCGCAGTTGGTTGGACGACTGCCTCCGGCTCAGGGCGTGATCCTGGAGTCCTGGGATCGAGTCCCACATCGGGCTCCCAGCTCCATGGGGAGTCTGCTTCGCTCTCTGACCTTCTCCTCGCTCATTCTCTCTCTCACTGTCTCTCTCTCTCAAATAAATAAAATAAAATCTTTAAAAAAATAAAAAAAAAAAAATAAATAAATAATAAGCAACTAATACTGAGGTTAAGTAAATTGCCAGAGTTGCCCAGCTTGGGTTGGTTAGAGCTGGGAGCTGGCCTGGGTGTTTCTCACTCCGGATCTGTGCTGTTGCTGCTATTCCATGGATTTCCTTCTTCTTCTTCCTCTTCTTCCTCTTCTTCCTCCTCCTCCTCTTCTTCTTCTTCTTCTTCTTCTTCTTCTTCTTCTTCTTCTTCTTCTTCTTCTTCTTCTCCTCCTCCTCCTCCTCCTCCTTCTCCTCCTCCTCCTCCTTCTTCTTTGCTACAAAAATTTAAGAAAGCTCCATCTTGGTTTTATCACGTGCTTTTTATTACTCGGTTTCTCCTTTTGTACCTACTTGTTATGAACTACGGAATTGGCGTGACTGACTCATGGCCTTTCCTCATGTCCTTGCGTCCTTGCAGAGAACAACCTAGAATGTACAGATCTTGCTAGAGTATGTTGTAGAATCCTAGATTTTTAGAGGTTATCTCATCTACTTTACATTTTTCAGAGGGGGAAAACGGACTCCAAGAGGTCTGGTCGGCCTCGAACTTCCTCAGATTCACCAAGCTAGACATAGTGGTGCAAACCCTAGCACCCTTGTCCTGACTGCTCCATTCTCACATTCAGGGAAGGAGAGAAAGGAATAGATCATCTTTCTGGAAATCCCTTTCTGAAGGGGATACAGTGTCCATTGGGCTGTATAGGGGACCCATGGAAATCAATGGAAATGGTGGATTTGGTCCCTGCCTTTCTGAGGCTTCAAGTCTGCTTGGGGGAAGATCATCCCACAGAAGCGAGAGGGAGGAAAACGGGGCAGTGGAGCCAAAGGGCCCTAGACTGCAGCTCTCTCAGCCCTCCTGGGCCTGCTTGTTCTGTGCTCCTTCCCCTCTTCCAGCAATGTCTCTGTCATACCCCAGTTTGCTTCTGCTGCTGCTTCTTTTTTTTTCTGGTCTGCCTCCCTCAGAAAACCTGACTAAATCAGAGGTAAAGTCTCATCCCTCCTTGTATCCCATGTGTCCAGCAAAATGCATGGTGCAAAACAGAATGGAGCCTGTGCAGGGGGCAGGGCACTTGTTACCTTCAAGCACGAGAGAGCCAGGAAGCGCAGCCCACTGGGAGGCTCCCCGAAGGAGGCCTGTGGACGGATGTCTCACTCCTCACCTTTAGGCCTCACTCCAAGGACAGGAACACTCCACACCACTTGTTAACCTGGGGGGATCGGGAGGAGGAAAAGAGGCCTCCACCGGAGCTTTGTAACATCCCACCTAGAGGGAGACAGAAAGCAAACAGGATGGGCTGTTCAAGGTACAGGAAGTTAGCTAGGGTTGGTCAGTGGGTTAAAAATAATCAAAATGTTCCTCATGGTAGAAAATAAACCAAAGAAGGAGCGTGAGTGGCCTACCACGAACCCATCCCTTACTTCACCACACTCCCTGCAGACACTTGACCGAAGCAGAGAAGAAAGAATATGACTTGTAAGCTCCTCCAAGGCAGGGCCAGCTTCCTCCTCTTGACCTCAGGCGGGGCCTCACCGGCTGCTGGGCGGCAGAGGCCCTTGGGACTTCTCAGACCCTCCTCTCCTGCTGTGCTGCTGGATCCTACGCATAGCCTCTTTCTGCATTTCAGAGGATAACTTCCTTTCCTGCCCAAAATGTATCTGTCCTGGCAAAAAACAGGTGCTATGATGGTTTTGTGGCAACAGGGAACCTTTGTTCCCGAGTTGAACGTGCCGCCCTCCACCCCCAACCCCCGAGCCCAGTCTCAGTGGTTTGCCTAATGTCACAGGCCCTTTTTAATTAAGTCCTCCTTTCGTGTTGCACTCGCTGCCAAGAAGCCTAAATGAATGCTGTCTATTGGAGTGGATTTTGCTAGTCCCCCCCTCCCCCAGTTCTATTTTAGGAAACTTCCAAGGGTCACTCGGCTGCAGGCAGAGATAAGGGTTAAGAGTCTTTTTCTCAAGAAAAAACATTCTCCTAAGTGAACGTTATCTTGGCTTTTCTTTCTCTTTGGTGTCACTGAATTCTAACATTCCAGAGGATTTTTCTGGCTCTTGATGGAAACTGGAGATAACGATGTAATTGACAGGCTTTGTTGGATGGAGGAAACCTCACGCATGCTAGCCCTTGCAGCATTCCCGCAAACTGGGGTTTTCGGGGCTGCACGGGGAAGGAATCCTGATCGCTGTTGCCCGTGGCCACTGTGCGGAAGGCAGCGTATTGATGCATTCGCTTCCTAAAGCTGCCGTAGCCAAATAGCACAAGCTGGGGCCTTAAAACCACAGGAACTCCTTGTCTCACAGTTCTGGAGGCCGGAAGTGTGAGATCAAGGTGTCAACAGAGTTGTGGTCGCTCTGAAATCAGTAGGGGAGGATCCTTCCTTGCCTCTCCCACCTCCCCTTGTTTGCCTTTGGTTCTTGGGGTCCCTCCTCTTACAGACGTATTCGTGCATTCGCACCTTGGTCACCACGTGGTGGTTTTCTCCCTGGGTGTCCCTACCTCTTGCTATGGGGACACCAGTCACACTGGATCAGGGTCCCCTTATGACCTCAATTAAATGATGTCTGCTAACACCCTATTTCCAAATAATGTCACAAGTACCGGGGTTTAGGATTTCCATATATCTTCTGGGAGAAACACAAGTCAACCTGTAACAATTGGCTTCGAGTTTTTCTCACCTGGAGAATACGTGGCTATGTTCTCAGCTTTTAGCCCAAGTCATCAGTATCCGCTGCCACTGACAGAGCCCTCCTCACAGGCCAAGCACTCCACAGTGCACCTGTTACAGGTAATTTCATTTGATCCTCACACAAGGACTTTGAGGCCTGTATTACTATATGTCCCATTCATAACTGCAAAAATAAAGGCCCAGAGCTGTCTCATTTTGGCATTCCGAGCCACTAAGCATACCCAAGACACATCTTGCTTTTGGGGTACTTACGGGCGCTTGGTGCTGTGCTAGGCCCGGGGTGGGGCAGGGGGACAGCAGTGAGTGAGACGGGTGTTGTCCAGTCCGCAGAGAACATTCAGTCTAGTAGGAGGAGGTGCACATGAAAGACACGATTTCCTAAATGACAGGTCCTAACTCGCACTGCCATAGTGCCCTTTCCAGGGAGGAATTCTTTCTCTCTGATGTCGCTGTCTGAGATCCACTACAGGAGCGGGACTGCTGACACGAAGAGCAGTGAGAATTTCCGCAGAGCACGGGGGCCCTCACCTCCGCTCAGCAGAGCTCTGACATCTTTACTTAACTAATGGGCATCGAGGAGAGATTTTGTTGAAGGGAGTGTACCATGACTGAGTTACACGGTGGAACAAAACGGCCCTAAAATTGTCCACTCTTAAAGCAAAACGTGTTCTGTGATGCTGCATCGTGTCCCTTGTGGGTCAGCTGGGCCTCATACTTGGGCATTTTTCTCTCTGGGACTGGGCTCCTGAAGTCACCCCATCTGAAGCCATACAGGCTGCTGTGGGAGGGGAAAGAAAATATGGTGAATCGCACCTCGGCCTTGAAACATTTGCACCCCAAGGGGTCATGTGGACTCTGGAGCAGGGTGAACAGCCTATCACAAATACGCCTGTCAGGCCACGTGGCAGGAGCACGGGGAAGAAGGGAGCCGGTGTTCAGCACAGTTTTGGTTACACATCCATCCATTCCCTTCCCCGTCTGCACATGTATCCCAAAGCTCCATGCAGGAGGCGGTCAGTCGCCCCGCTTCTCCGGCCCCTCCTTCTCAGCTTGATCAGCAGATCCTGCTGTCCCGGCATCAGCTAAGGGAGAATCTGGGTTCTGTTTCTAGAAACTGAAGTCGCAAAGTCCAAATTGGCAAAAGCCATAAATCAGGGGGACAGCAGTCAGTGTTCACCAACAGTTCTCAGCAGGGGTTCCCCTTAGACATCAACCTCACAACTCCACGTACAACACAATTTTAATAGCTACTTTACTGACTCACAACTTTTCTGGAATAAGCTGTATGTTACGTAAAGCAGGGCATGTATTCAGGTACGCCCTGGATTCCAGAGGTTGGCAGTTGGCCATATTCACTGTAGGTATTTTTTTTCTTCCCTCAAGTTCCAAAATTGTTTCCTTGAAGTAAACAGGAAAATCTTGGGGAAGTCATCAATAGCCAAAGTTATTTTTGTTTTTTTCCTGTTCCGTGGAATGACTGTTAACGGCGAGAGAGTCCCAGGAGTGCCGCTGTCCCAGATGGCCATCTTCGCAGCCCCAGGAGCTGTGAAGGACACTCCATTCCAATTACTCAGAAGAGTCATTAGCCTTGATGAATGTTCAGGTAATGTTAGCTCACCACAGGATGTTCAGCACCTCAGGAACCCCCCGGGGGAGCCTGTAACTCACTCAAAAGCTGGAAATGCCTCTGTGTCTCAGCCCAGGGCTTCCTGGGGCTTCCCAATTTCCTGCCTCTTTTCTTGCCTCAGAGCAGGATGATAACATCTCACCAGCTGTCAAAGGCAATGCTTCACAGGGCATCGCTTATTTCAGGGGGGTCTAGCTCCTTCTCATGGAAAGAAGATTG
Source organism: Neogale vison (assembly GCF_020171115.1). Classification (NCBI taxonomy): domain Eukaryota; kingdom Metazoa; phylum Chordata; class Mammalia; order Carnivora; family Mustelidae; genus Neogale; species Neogale vison. The sequence goes on from NC_058097.1 coordinate 137,680,292, forward strand.
AAGCAGGCCCAGCTGTGGACGTAGACAGCTCCTCGACACATTAAGTGATGGCCCCATCCATCCATCATGGGCCATCAGGAAACCAGAGAGACTGGCCTGCTTTAGGAGGGCTTCACATTAGCCTGCCTCAGACTCACCCTGTTGGACAAGGTCAGATGAGCACCAAGGTTCATGTTGTCTGTAGGGCTTTCCGGTGTGTGGGGTTTTTGTGCACTTGACTTGTTTCATCCTCAGTCACTCCGTCATGGAGAAGCCATTGCTCCCATCTCAGTGAAGAGGAAACAAGAGGCACAGAGAGTTGAAGTGACTTGCCCAAATCACACACTAAAGGAGCCATGTTTCTGGGATCTAAAAGACCGGGGCTTTGATCTCATCTCTGCTTTCACATCTGTAGTTCTTAATCTCCTCTGTGGAATGGTGGTGATGCCCACCTGGTAGTCTTGCGAGAGAATTAAGATATTTACATAAAGGGCCTACCAGGGTTCTTGGAACAGAGATGCTCAAAATGCCTATTGGATGGGTGGATGGATGGATGGACGGACAAGTGAATGAGTGAACGAATGGTGAATGAGTGAGTGAATAAATGAATATTGCCATTTGTGCCGTGGTTTTCCTTTCAGTTTGCCCTTGATACCAATCTCAGTGAATGCTAGCTTTTGCAGGGAACATGGAAAACTTTTAGTCCCCCAACTGTGTATTGCTACAGTGTTTGACCCTCACTCAGTGACCCACATAATGGAATATTTTCCATCAAACTTTATGACTGTCTTCCTGTTTCATCAAAGGCACATATAACTGCCAATCATGGCGCCTCACCAACGTGCACGCTCACTTGGAATCATTCTAGTTAAAATGCAAATTCATAATTAGCTACTAACATCCACTGAGCATTTACTATGAGCCAGGTGCTTCACTGGCATTTTGCCAGCATTTGAACCCGAGCAGTCTGACTCCTGAGTCTGCACTAGCCAAGCAACATTAAGAGCCGTCCCTTGTTCAGAGCTTACTATATGCCAACAGATACTATACTAAACTCTTTTGAATCCACATGTCTTCATTAGTGTTTATAGCAAAGGTATGAAGGAGCTGGTGTCATGGTCTCATGTTAAAGATAAGGAACTGAACTTGAGGAAGGGAAGTAACTTGTCCATAAGCCACATAGCTGGTGGGTAGCAGGGGCAGGCTTTGACCCAGGTGTTATAGTTGTAAAACTCTATTTATTATTATATTTAACCCTTAGGCTGTGCCACCTTCCATCTGCCATTTCACCAAAACCTTACTTGACTCACTTGTAGCCCCATCATTTTCAGTGCTTTGTGTTATAGGAAGTTAGGTGAAAATCCCCATTGCAGCCTCGGGGACTCCGGAGGGTCTGAGGTCTCAGGAGAGACTAAGCAGGTGTAGGTAGGCCCACCTCCCACAGCCCTTAGGTATTCTTCCAGAAGTCACTAAGGAGGAATGCAGGGGAGCGATTGTCTGCATTTCTCACTTGGCCAGAACCTCGTGGAATCAGTAAACCCTATCACCAAGTAGTGCTGGGCAAGATAGTTTCCCCCGAGTGGAAAGTGGTTGAAGCTGCAAACAGGTTGCTGAGGTCATTGAAGGGTTTACTTCCCTGGCAGTTTCTTCTTTCTGAACTGTTCTAGGGGCAGTTCTGTCTGGAAATGGATGGATGGGCAGGAGATCCCCATAGGGTCCTGATGGAACCTGCAATCCGTTTGTTTATCATCAGACTCCCTCACTCTGTTGGGGGATTTCAATTCCTCACCAACAAGCATCAGAGAAAAAGTTTCCATTAGTGGCCCCAAAGAGCATCTCTGGTACATTTCATTCTATACCTCTAGCTATGGGAACAAGAAGTCTGAGTCGATGGAAAGACCATGGACTCTGGACTCGGGTTCCACCAGGTTCTGATGCTTATGAACTGTGTGATCTTGAACAAGTCACTTCACTTTTCTGGGTATCAGGGTCCTCTTTTATAAAATGAGGTCTTTGGACTAGATATTTCAAAATCCCCATCCAGTCAATCCATTTGGGATCATTTGTAACTACAACTATGAAAATAGATGGAGAAGCACTTTGAGAAGTAATTAAAAGCTCTTAATACATTTCAAAAGGTGTTATTTTTGCAACATGATCTCTGCCAAGCATTTAACAATATATGCCAAAAATGAGAGTAAGAGGATCTGTTGAAATTTTAGTAGCTCAAATTTAAATTTAAAAGCCTTCATTTCAAGTGTCCTACCTCCCTGTCCTTATCTTCAACGAAGAGGGACTGTTTTAGTGTATCAAAAAATTTCTGTAATCATACTTTTCCTGTATTTAGAATTAATAACATAAGAGCTTTGCTAAGATCTAGAATAGGGATCCTATCCCTTAGGATATGAGCTTTCTATTAAGTATCATTACTCAGGGGAACGTTGAAAACCGGAGTTGTTTGGAAGAGGAACATTTCCAGAACAAGGGCATGTTAAAGGTTTTAAGAGGCCAAGGAATGCGTCACTGGGATTAATTAATTAATGCGTCACTGGGGTAAATGACTTCCCCAAGGTCACTCGGTGAGTCATCAGTGAGCCTGGCGTTGGGACTCCGTCCCCCCAGCTCGGAAGAACTGGCATCCTGTTGGCGTTATTGTTCCATGCGACTAGCGCTGGACAGCCTCAGGGAGAAATCACTTATGGATATTAGAAATGCAGCTGTGGGAAAGTAAAAACTGGCAGAAACACACCCCTAACGAGACTTTTGCAGGTCAGGCCTCAGAGCAATGGCTGGTTTGAGAGGTGGAGAGGTGGTTCTTTAGAAGTTCCAGGCTTGTACGCTCTCCTTGACCCATTCACCCTTCTGTTGCCACCAAGGCAAGTTCCCCTGTTTAAACTTCCAAAAGCCAGATGAGGCTGCTTTTCTCATGCAGGGCAGTCCTTGAAGTTCATTATTACCAACATAATGATCTCCCAAATTTCCTAGAGATGATTCTTAGAAACAAGTTCCAAGAAGCCAATCCAGTGCTTTGTTTTCATCTAGATCGATACAACTGAGCACCCCCTGGTTGTTTCAAAATGGTACAGTAAATGCCTGGAACTTGCTTGAGGGGCATCTGGGTGGTTCAGTTGGTTAAATATCTGCCTTTGCCTGAGGTCATGATCCCAGGTCCTGGGATGGATCCCCACATCAGGCTCCCTGCTCAGTGGGGAGCCTATTTCTCCTCTCCCTCTGCAGCTCTCCCTGTTTATGCTCTCTTTCTGTCATACAAATACATATAATCTTTAAAAAAGAAGAAGGTAAGGGTGCTTCGGCGTCTCAGTGGGTTAAGCCTCTGCCTTCAGCCCAGAACCCTGATCTCAGGGTCTTGGGAACAAGTCCCTCATTGGGCTCTCTGTTCAGCAGAGAGCCTGCTTCCCCCTCTCTCTCTGTCTGCCTCTCTGCCTACTTGTGATCTCTCTCTCTGTCAAATAAATAAATAAAATCTTTTATAAATAAATAAATAAGCAGGTAGAAATGAAGGACCTGGCATCGGGTTAGATTAAAGGGGAGAGGACTGATTCCAGAGCTTTGGGATTGCTAAACTAGATATATATCTAGTCCTAGATGTCCTAGTATGGAGTGGGGGTAACATTCACTGAGGAAAAGAGGAAGGGAAGAGAATCAGGTTTGTCTGGAGTCTTTGTTTTGTCTTGTCTTTGAGTCATAGTGGTGGAAGATTAGGATCATAGACTTGGTTTTGGAACCCGTTGTGTTTGACATGCCTTTGAGACATGCAGAGAGAGATGTCAGGGAGGTCAAGAACAATAGCTCTAAAAGCAGGGGAGGCGTTGCTTCCCAGGAGACACTTAGCAACCGTCAGGAGATATTTTTGGTTGTCACAAAGATGGGGTGTTATTGGCATGGTAGATAGAGACCAGCGGCACTGCCAAACTTCCTATAACACACAGGACTTCACATCTCACAGCAAAAATTACCCCATCCCGATGTCAACGTGAGAAACTCTGGTCTTCAGATCTTTGAGTTACTGGCCCAAAGCCTGGCCCAGGGATGAGCTGACAGAGAGAAAGAATAAAAGTAAGAAGGAAAATGGACGAGTATAAGTTTTTGAAGAATTGTAACACCTAATACCTGGATGACCCTGTATGAAAGACTAAGAACTTCAAGCCACCAAAGGGAAAAGGAAAACTCAGAGCAGAGTCACAGAGGCCAAAGGTTGAGGGGGGAGAAGAGGGAAAAGTGTCGATGCTACAGACAAGCCAAAGGCAATGAAGACAAAATTCCAGTCATATTTGGGACACGGCAGTCATTGGTAGTCTTCACAAGCATGACTTTGGCCTCATGGCTGTGAGAGAAGACGTCCTGCACTGGGAGTCGAGAACTGGAGGCAGCTCGTGTAGACAGCACTGTTAAGAAGTTTGGCTGTGAAAGGGAGGAGAGAGAAGGAACAGTATTGTCAAGGAATGTGGAAACCAAGAATAGTTTGGGGTTCTGCGGTGGGTTTTTGTTGGTTTATTTTGTTTAAAATGTTCTATTATGGAAAATGTTTAACATGCATAAAGTAAGCAGAGTATTATGAAGGACCTCTGTGAAAACCCCCTCTCTCCTGATCAGCCGCTCAAGTGCCTGTTGAGTTTTCGCAGCTGCCACTGCTTTGCCAGGCCCTTGTGCATGCACGGGTGATGATCGGCAGGTCAATAATGTGGGTGGTTTTTATACACAGACCGGAAACTTCCTTCCCTCCCAGAATGCCCCCTTTTGCTTCCGGGATGTTCTTCCACTCCCTCAAGCCAGTAAGGCTTCAGCTCCCTGCTGCCTTAAGTTGTATGCAGATTAGACTCACCTCAAAGAGCTGCAAATTCGTAAATCTCGAGAGGTATCCTACCTGCTTTCAAAGTTAGATGCGCCTTCAGTTTCTACCTGCTTTGGTAGAAACTACCTCCATTGCCTTAAAATATATGTGTATTTTATACACTCTAAATGTTGTAACAATAGTATTATTTTAAAAAACAAACAGTTCTGAGTGGAGGTAAGGTGGTGGAAGAGAAGGGCATACTAGTTTGGTCTGGTCCATGGAAACAGCTAGATAGTTACCCAATCATTCTGAACGCCTGCAAAATCATCCAGAGATCTGAGAAGAGAATTGCTACCGTTCTACAAATAGAAAAGCGACCACTTTCCGAAAGGTAGGAGGTGGGCATATGTGAATCTGAGGAGATAAATGGGAAGACAAACTGCGGGGTGGGGGAGGGAGCCACTACTAGCTGGAAGGGGAAGAGGATAGAGCAGTGGAGCCCAAAATCAGAACTTCTGGAAGTCTGGTCCAGTGCGCGACGTTTCTGGCTGTAGAAATGTGCTAAGGGGGACGCCTGGGTGGCTCAGTTGGTTGGACGACTGCCTTCGGCTCAGGGCGTGATCCTGGAGTCCCGGGATCGAGTCCCACATCAGGCTCCCAGCTCCATGGGGAGTCTGCTTCGCTCTCTGACCTTCTCCTCGCTCATGCTCTCTCTCACTGTCTCTCTCTCTCTCAAATAAATAAATAAAATCTTAAAAAAAAAAAAAAGAAAGAAAGAAATGTGCTCAGGAGGCAAAGAGGGGTGGAATCCCAGGTGGGCACAGTGAGGTCTCAGGATCCCCAGGGTCACTGAAAGAACGGGGCCGGAGTGCCCCAGAGCTCCCAGGCACCAAAGCAGGGAAGCTGGCTGCAAAGAAGGAGACCAGGTGCCAGCTTTCAGCTAGGGGTTTCCAGAAACCCCGAACCTCAGCACAACCAGGGACCACTCTCTGAGCAGGGGCCCAGCAAGAGGCAGAACCAGGGCAAAACTGCCCTCCCTCCCACAGGGTGTGCACTGTAGGAGTCTGTATACTTTGGAGACCCAAAACTGGGTTGTATGTGTGAGATTAAAAAAAAAAAAGTCTTGGTCACAGGCTGGGTGAGCACAGAGAGCAGGCAGAGACCAGAGAGACCAGAGTGATGATGGACTGCTTTTCCCTGAGGGCTCTCTGAGGAATGGGGAGCTCGAAATTTCAGTTTCCACGCTAGAAAGCTGGGCATCGCCATTTTCATCCCCCAACTGGCTCCTGAGATGGTCACAGGGAGTCTGGACCCCTGGCAAGGACGGTGTGATTCCACCCGGGACAAACACCTGAGAGTCAGGGACACAGGCCCCTCCCCCAGATGAGCTGCAGGACCTTCCAGCTAATACCAAGGTTACAGGTCACACAGAAGTGTAAACCTCCAGCTCTTGGTGAAAGAAGTATGTAGCATTCGTGGTTCTTTCTTATTCTTTAGTCCTTCAGTTTTATATTCTATAATTCTTTTCAACTATTTTCTTACTGTATCAATTTTTAAATCTTTTTACGTTTTCATTTTTCACTTACGGTTTATATACTTTTTCATTTTTGATTTTCATCTATTCCACTTCATTGTGTGTGTGTGTGTGTGTGTGTGTGTGTCTGTTTGTGTGTGTGTATCTTACCTTTGTTGGGATTTAGTTTCCTCTAACAAACAGACCAAAATACATCCAGAATCGAGTTTATTGTTCTGTTCAACTTCTTGACTGATTTTATTCCCATTTTTTTTCCTTCCCTTTTTTGTTTGGTTTCTGTTCTCTTCTGATTAGTGTAGTAGTGTATATTTTTTTGGTTTAGTTCTTATTCTTTAGTCCTTCAGTTTTATATTCTATTATTCTTTTCAACTATTTTCTTATCAATTATTTTTTAAGTCTCTTTCATTTTCATCTTTTCACTTCTGTTTATATATTTTTTTCATTTTTGGCTTCCTTTCATTGTATTTCTTTCTTGCCAGTTTTGAGATCTAGTTTCATCTAACAGAATAAAATATACTCAGACTCTAGTTTATTGTTCTGTTCTATTTCTTGTTGACTTTATTCTAATTTTTTTTCTATTCTTTTGGCTTCTGTTCTCTTCTGGTCAGTGTAGTGTATATTTTTCTGGTGTTGTTGATGCCCTCTTAGTATTTTCCCTCTCTTAATGTCTGTTCTTTTCTGGACATAATGACAAGATGGGAGAACTCACCCCAAAAAGAGAACAAGAGGCAGTATTCACAGCCAAGGATCTAATAAATATGGTTATAAGTAAGATGTCGAAACTAGAATTCAAAACTAGAATTTAGGATTATAAAGATACAAGGTGACCTTGAGAAAAGTATAGAAGACACTAGAGAATCTCTTACTGAAGAAATAAAAGCTAAAATCTATTCAGGTCAAAATAAAAAAGACTAATTGAGATGATGTCAAAAATGGAGGCTCTAACTGCTGGGATAAACAATGCAGAAGAGAGTGAGTGATACAGAAGACAAAATGATGGAAAATAGTGAAGCTGAGTAAAAAGGTAGATAAACAATCACTGGTTCATGAGGAGAGGAGTCAACAGATCAGCGATGCCATAAAATAAAACAATGTTAGAGTAACTGGGATCCCAGAGGAAGAGGAAAGAGGGAGGGGCAAAGAAAGATTAAAGAAATCATAGCTGAGAACATCCTAGTCTAAAAAAGGAAACAGGCATTCAAGTAGAGGAGGCACAGAGAACCTCCCCTCAAAATCAATAAAGATAGGTCAACATCTCAAAATATAATAGTGAAACTTACAAATTTCTGAGATAAAGAGTAAATCCTGAAAGCAGCTTGGGACAAGAGGTTCTTAACCAAGAAAATAGAAATATAAGGCTGGCAGCAGACCTATCCACAGAGACCTAGCAGGCTGGAAGGGACCAGAAATATATTGAAGGTGCTAAATGAGAAAAATATGCAGTCAAGAATACTTTATCCAGCAAGGCTGTCAATCAGAATAAGAGAGACAAAGAGCTTCCAGGGCAAACAGAAGCTGAGAGAATTTGTGATCACTAAACCAGCCTTGCAAGAAATATTAAAAGGGATCCTTTAAGGGAAGAGAGAGCCCAAAGTAACAAAAGACCAGAAGCAACAGTGATTTTACAGGCAATACAATGGTACTAAATTTGTATCTTTCAATAATTACTCTGAATGTAAATGGGATAAATGCTTCCATCAAAAGACACAGGATATCAGTTTGGATTTAAAAAAAAGAAAGAAAGAAAAAGACCCATTGATATGCTGTCTACAAGAGACTCTTTTCTTTTCTTTTGTGGGTTTTTCTTTTTTAATTGTGTTGTTAGTCACTATAAAACACATCATTAGCATTTGATGCAGTGTTCCAAGATTCATTGTTAATGTACAATATCCGGTGCTCTGTGCAAAATACATGCCCTCCTTAATACCCACGATCAGGTTCACCCATCCCCCCACAACTCCCTCCAAAACCCTCAGTTTGTTTCTCAGAGTCCACAGTCCCAATTCAATTTTCTTTTCCTTCTCCTAATGTCCATGTTATTCCTTATGTTCCACAAGTAAGTGAAACCATATGATAATTGACTTTCTCTGCTTGACTTATTTCACTCAGTATATCTCCTCCAGTCCTATCCATGTTGATGCAAAAGTTGGATATTCATCCTTTCTGAAGGCTGAGTAATATTCCATTGTATATATGGACCACATCTTCTTTATCCATTCATCTATTGAAGGGCATTTCAGCTCTTTCTACAGTTTGGCTATTGTGGACATTGCTGCTATGAACATTGGGGTGCATGTGGCCCTTCTTTTTACAACATCTGTATCTTTGGAGTAAATACCGTGTAGTGCAATTTCCAGGTCATAGGGTAGCTCTATTTTTAATCATTTGAGGAACCTCCACACTGTTCTCTTTCTTTTTCTTTTTTTTAAGATTTTTTATTTATTTATTTGACAGAGAGACATCACAAATAGGCAGAGAGGCAGGCAGAGAGAGAGAGAGGAGGAAGCAGGCTCCTTGCCGAGCAGAGAGCCCGATGCGGGACTCGATCCCAGGACCCTGAGATCACGACCCGAGCCGAAGGCAGCGGCTTAACCCACTGAGCCACCCAGGCGCCCTCCACACTGTTTTCTAAAGTGGCTGCACCAGCTTGCTTTCCCACCAACAGTGTAAGAGGGATCCCCTTTCTCCCCATCCTCTCCAATATTTGTTGTTTCTTGCCTGGTTAATCTTTGCCATTCTAACTGGTGTAAAGTGATATCTCAATGTGGTTTTGATTTTAATTTCCCTGATGGCTAATGATATGAACATTTTTTCATGTGTCTGTTAGCCATTTGGAGAATGGTTCACTCTTATTGGAGAAGTGTCTGTTCATGTCTTCTGCCCATTTTTTGACTTGATAATTTGGGGTTTTTGGGGTGTTGAGTTTGAGGAGTTCTTTATAAATCTTGGATATCAGCCCTTTATAGTGTCATTTGAGAATATCTTCTCCCATTCTGTGGGTTGTTTCTTAGTTTTGTTGACTATTTCCTTTGCTGTACAGAAGCTTTTTATCTTGATGGAGTCCCAAAAGTTCATTTTCGCTTTTGTTTCCTTTGCCTTTGGAGACATATCTTGAAAGAACTTGCTGTGGCCAATGTTGAAGAGGTTACTGCCTATGTTCTCCTCTATAATTTTGATGGATTCCTGTCTCACATTGAGGTCTTTCATCCATTTTGAGTTTATTTTTGTGTATGGTGTAAGAGAATGGTTGAGTTTCATTCTTCTGTATATAGCTGCTCAATTTTCCCAACACCATTTATTGAAGAGACTATTTTTTTCACTGGTTATTTTTTCCTGCTTTGTTGAAGATTATTTGACCATAGAGTTGAGGGTCCATATCTGGGCTCTCTGTTCTATTCCACTGGTCTATGTGTCTGTTTTTGTGCCAGTACCATGCTATCTTGGTGATCAAAGCTTTGTAATAAAGCTTGGAATCGGGCAATGTGATGCCCCCAGATTTGTTTTTCTTCTTCAACATTTCCTTGACTATTCCGGGTCTTTTCTAATTCCATACAAATTTTTGGACTGTTTGTTCTAACACTTTGGAAAAATGCCAATGGTGTTTTTATCGAGATGGCATTGAAAGTATAGATTGCTCTGGGCAGCATAGACATTTTAATAATGTTTATTCTTCTAATCCATGACCATGGACCCATGAGTTTTTCCATCTTTTTGTGTCTTCTTCCCTAAGTGTTCTATAGTTCCTCAAGTATAGATCCTTTACCTCTTTGGTTAGATTTATTCCAAGGTGTCTTATGGGTTTTGGTGCTATTTTGAATGGAATTGAATCTCTAATTTCCCTTTCTACAGTTTCATTCTTAGTGTATAAGAAATCAACTGATTTCTGTGCATTGATTTTGTATCCTGCCACATTACTGAGTTGCTGTATGAGTTCTCGTAATTTGGGGGTGGAGTCTTGGTTTTTCCACATAAAGTATCATGTCATCTGCAAAGAGAGAGAGTTTGACTTCTTCTTTGCCAATTTGAATACCTTTAATTTTTTTGTTGTTGTCTGATTGCTGTTGCTAGGACTTCTAATACTATGTTGAACAACAGCAGTAAGAGTGGGCATCCTTGTCGTGTTCCCGATCTCAGTGGGAAGGCTCTCAGCTTTTCCCAATTAAGAATGATATTTGCTGTGGGTTTTTCACAGATGGATTTTATGAAGTTGAGGAATGTTCCCCAAGAGACTCATTTTAGACCCAAAGTCATTTCAACATTGAAAATGAGGGGATGGAGGACCATTTATCATACTAATGGATATCAAAAGAAAGCTGGAGTAGCAGTACTTAGATTGCACAAACTAGATATTAAACCAAAGTCTGTAATAAGAGATGAAAAGGACACTACATCATACTTAAAAGGCCTATCCAACAAGAAGATCTAAGACTGGTAAATATTTATGCCCCTAACTTGGAAGCAGTTAATTATATAAACCAATTAATAATAAAATTAAAGAAACACATAAATAACAATATAATAATCGTAGGTGACTTTAACACTCCCCTTAGGGCAATGGACAAATCATTTAAGCAGGAGATCAACAAAGAAACAAGGGCTTTGACTGACACACTGGACATCACAAAATATATTCATAGCATTTTATCCTAAAGCAACAGAATACATATTTTTGTCAAGTGCACATGGAACAATCTACAGAATAGATCACATACTGGGTTCCAACTGGTATTAAAAGATTGGGATTATTCCCTGCTTATTTTATACCTTTGAAATCCTTTGAAACTGGAACTCAAACACAGGAGAGAATTTGGAAGGAACACAAATACATGGAGGTTTAAGAGTATCCTGTTAAAGAATGAATGGGTCAAACAGGAAATGAAAGAAGAATTGTAAAAGCCATGGAAGTGAGACATGTGGGTGGCTCAGTATGTTAAGCATCTGCCTTCAGCTCAGGTCATGATTCCAGGGTCCTGGGATCAAGCCCTGCATCAGGCCCCCTACTCATCAGGGAGCTTGCTTCTTCTCTCTCTCCTTCTGCCTCTCCTCCTTCCCCCATTCAAGTTCTCTTTCTCTCAAAATGAAATCTTAAAAAAAAAAAAAAAAAGTAAAATTCATGGAAGCAAATGAAAAAGAAAACACAACAATTCAGAACCTTTGGGATGCAACAAAGGCAGTCCTAAGAGGGAAGTATATAGCAATACAAGCCTTTCTCAAGAAGCAAGAAAAGTCTCAAATATATAGCCTTACACCTAAAGGAGCTAGAAAAAGAACAGTAAGTAGAGCATATATGTAGCAGGAGAAGAGAAATAATAAAGATTAGAACAGAAATCAATGAAATAGAAATAAAAAGAATAGATTGATGAAATTAGGAGCTTGTTCTTTGAAAGAATTAATAAGATCAATAAACTCCTAGCCAGACTTATCAAAAAGGGGTGGGGGGGAGAAAGGACCCAAATAAATAAAATCATGAATGAAAGGAAGAGCTCACAACCAACACTAAAGAAATACAATTATAAAAGAATGTTATGAGGAATTATATGCCAACAAATTAGGCAATCTGGAAGAAATCAATGCATTCCTAGAAACATGTAAACTACCAAAACTGAAACAGAAAGATATAGAAAACCTGAACAGATCCATAACCAGCAAAGAAATTGAGGCAATAATCAAGAATATCCCAACAGGGGCGCCTGGATGACTCAGTGGGTTAAAGCCTCTGCCTTCGGCTCAGGTCATGATCCCAGGGTGCTGAGATTGAGCCCCGCATCGGGCTCTCTGCTCAGCGGGGAGCCTGCTTCCTCCTCTCTCTCTCTCTCTGCCTGCCTCTCTGCCTACTTGTGATCTCTCTGTCCAATAAATAAATAAAATCTTTAAAAAAAAAAAAAAGAAAAGAAAAGAAAAGAAAATCCCAACAAAGAAGAGTCCAGGACCAGATGGCTCCCTGAGGGAATTCTACCAAACATTTAAAAAAGAATTAATACCTATTCTTCTGAAACTATTTCAAAACATAGAAATGGAAGGAAAACTTCCAGACTCAATCTATGACACCAGCATTACCTTGATCCCAAAACCAAAGACCTTACCATAAAGGAGAATTACTAATATCCCTGATGAACATGGATGCCAAAATTCTCGCCGTGATACTAGCCACTAAGATCTAAGAGAACTTCAAAGGATTATTCTACGACAAAGTGCAAGAGTGGTTCAACATCTGCAAATCAATCAATGTGATATACCACATTAATGAAAGAAAGAACAAGAACCATATGATCTTCTCAATAGATGAAGAAAAAGGATTTGATAAAATACAGCATCCTTTCTGATCAAAACTCTTCACAGTGTAGGGACAGAGGGAACATACCTCAATATCATAAATGGCATCTACGAAAAACCCACAGCGAATATCATTCTAAATGGGGAACAACTGAAAGCTTTTCCCCTAGGGTCAGGAATGTGGCAGAGATTTCTACTCTCACCTAGTACTCTAGTACTAATACACCTAGTACTCTAGTACTATGCTGTTCAACATAGTACTAGAAGTCCTAGACTTAGCAATCAGACAACAAAAAGAAAGAAAAGGCATCCAAATAAGCAAAGAAGAAGTCAAACTCTCACTCTTCGCAAATGATATAATACTTTATGTGGAAAACCCAAAAGACTCCACTCCGAAAATTGCTGGATCTTTCCCACAGGAAAGTGGCAGGATAGAAAATCAATGTATAAAAGTCAGTTGCATTTCTATATGCAACAATGAAACAGAAGAAAAGTCAAGGAATGGATCCCATTTACAACTGTACCAATAAGATATCTAGGAATAAACCTAACCAAAGAGCAAAGGATAAGTACTCTGAAAACTATTTAACACTTATGAAGGAAACTGAGGAAGACACAAAGAAATGAAAAAATATTCCATGCTCCTGGATTAGAAGAACACATATTGTTAAAATGTCTATGCTATCCAAAGCAATCTATACATTTACTGCAATCCCTATCAAAGCACCATCAGCATTTTCCAGAACTGGAACACATAATCCTAAAATTTGTATTGAACCAGAAAAGACCCTGAATAGCCAAGGTAATGTTGAAAAAGAAAACCAAAGCTGGTGGCACCACAATTTTGGACTTCCTGGCTGTATCACAAAGCTGTAATCATGAAGACAGTAGGGTATTGGCACAAATACAGACGCGAAGAAATGGAACAGAATACAAAACCTGTAAATGGATCCTCAACTCTATTGTCAACTAATCTTCGACAAAGCAGGAAAGAATATCCAATGGATAAAAGACAGTCTCTTCAACAAATGGTGCTGGAGAAACTGGACAGCGACACGCAGAAGAATGAAACTGGATTTTCTTACACCATACACAAAAATAAAGTGGATGAAAGACCTAAACAAGAGACAGGAATCCATCAAAATCCTAGAGGAGAACACAGGCAGCAACTCTTTGACCTTGGCCAGAGCAACTTCTTGCTAGAAACGACTCCTCTAGGGAAGGAAAAGGCAAGGGAAAGAAAAGCAAAAATGAAGGGAGACTTCATTTGGGAACTTCATCAAGATTGGGACTCAATCAAGATAAAAACTTTTGCATAGCAAAGGACACAGTTGATAAAATCGAAGGCAACCTACAGAATGGAAGAAGGTAACTGCAAATGACATCAGATAAAGGGCTAGTATCCTAGATCCATAAAGAACTTGTGAAACCCAATACCCCAAAAACAAACAAACAAAACCCAGTCAAGAAATGGACAGAAGACATGAGCAGACATTTCTCCAAAGAAGACATCCAAATGGCCAAGAGACACATGAAAAAAATCTCAACATGACTCAGCATCAGGAAAAGACAAATCAAAATCACAATAAGATACCCCTTCACACCAGTCAGAATAGCTAAAATTAACAACTCAGGTTGAGGAGAGAATGCAGAGAAATGGGAACACTTTTATGGCTGGGAATGGAAAATGGTACAGCCACTCTGGAAAACAGTATGGAGGTTCCTCAAGAAGTTAAAAATAGAATTTCCCCTATGACCCAGCGATTTCACTACTATTCATTTACCCAAATGATACAAATATATGGGTCTGAAGGGGCACCTGCACCCCAATGTTTATAACAACCTTACCCACAATAGCCAAACTATAGAAATAGATGCATAGATAAAGAAGATATGGAATGGGTTATTACTCAGCCATTCAAAAAATGAAATCTTGCCATTTGCAACAACATGGATGGAACTAGAGGGTATTATACTAAACGAAATAAATCGGTCAGAGAAAGACAATTATATAATTTTATTCATACATGGAATTTAAGAAACAAAACAGAAGTATAGGGGAAGGGAGGGAAAAATAAAATAAGCTAAAAACAGAGAGGGAGGCAAACCATAAGCGACTCTTAACTATAGGGAAAAAACAGGGTTGCTGGAGGGGCAGGCATTTGTGGGAGGATGGGGTAACTGGTGAGGGGCATTGAGAAAGGCACACAATGTAATGAGCACTGGGTATTATATGCATCAGATGAATCACTGAACTTTCCCTCTGAAACTAATAATACACTCTATGTTAATTAATTGAATTTAAATAAAATTTTTAAAAATAACAATTTGGGGCGCCTGGGTGGCTCAGTGAGTTAAGCATCTCCCTTCGGCTCAGGTCATGATCACAGAGTCTTAGGATCAAGCCCCACATCTGCAGGGAGTCTTCTTGTCTGTCTCCTCTCCCTCTGCCCCTCCCTTGGCTCATGCTCACTCTCTCCCTCAAATATTTTTTAAAATTTTTTTAAAATAAGTGTTTTTATTGTTGTCTGCAGAGAGTTTACTCTGTCCAAGAGACTGCCACTAACAAAAGCCAGAAGTCTTTTTTTTTTCCTTTTGTTAGAGATAGAGCACAAGCTGGGGGAGTGGCAGGAAGAGCCGGTGGAGGGAGAAGCAAGCTCCCTACTGAGCAAGGAGCCTGAAGCCGGACTCCATCCCGGGACCCTGAGATCATGACCTGAGCCAAAGGCAACACTTTACTGACTGAGCCATCCAGGCATCCCAAGCCAGAAGTCTTTAAGATGATACAGACTTGGGAATGTTTTATGGCTATATGATAATGGCTCTAGGGGAGAGAGAGAAGCATCCCTAAGTGTAAGACTTTAGAATAATCATTGGAACGGAAGAAATGAATTATCTGCGGATGCAGAAGTTTGCGGGCTTAACTGGAAAGAGATGCGTCCCTTGTCTTCATGTGACATGAGAGGCAAGATCACTAGTGGAGTCGGGGCAAGGTGAGGCCGTTGGCGGTGTGAGAATGGAAAAGTTTAAAATGGTCTTTACAGAGAGTGGAAAGAGTGACTCTTGAGCAGAGAAACACTGAAAGAGCAAAGACTGGACGGTGGTGGATAGTGCACGTGGGTTGCCGGTGAAGCATTTATGGTGATGCCAGTCAGCCTGCCCCGTGGTCAGGCTTTCTCCCCCTGCCCTTGGCTGCCCGGATGGAATACTTGGGGAACAGACAGTAGGTGTATCCAGGGTTGGGAGTTTTACAAGACTGCTGGGACCAAAGAGCAGAGCCACCAGCCTTGCAGTGTTGACTAGGGCATGATTTAAATGATGGATCCAAAGTCCGAGCCTCTCACGAAGCCGTGAGAAGTACTGTTTGGAAGTCGTCTCTGAGTTAGTGAGGGCACTAACTCACTGGGAGAGGCTGCTCTCGCACCCCTCCCCAGGCTACTCAGTTGGCGACCCAGAGTGAGTGCCTTGTTCGCAAGAAGAGTGGTTCTAGATGCTTTGGAGGAACAAAGGAAAGGAAGGAAGCAGCACAGACCAGCCCAGGTACACATACTCTCACACCCTGATCCCAGGTCCACATACAGAGGTCTAAACATAAATAAAATTTCTAAATCCAAGCGTATACACTTTTAAGTAAAATACAATCCACCCTCCTGCCTTTACAGACGTACTTTCCCGCTAGGTTGGAAGGCCATGTCTGAATTTAGAAGTCCCATGCTCCAGCACTGTGGGGGAGACATGGCTCCCAGCTAGGAGCCTGTCCCTGCCCCAGCCCCAGCTCCATCCCCCACTGCCTGGGGCATCCTGTACCTGTGTCTGACAACCACAACCCACATGTCTAAGCTCCAGTCACAGCCCCAGGCCTAGGATTCTGCCCACCATGGTGTGGTCTGTGCTCAGAAGGGAGGACCTGGAGAAGAAGCCAACGTGGGTTTCCGGAAGCAGCCTTGGGGGTCCCTCAGTCCAAGAATTCTGGGGTCCTGTGTGCCTGGTCTAGAAGGAAGAAGGAAAGGTGCCACCTCTGGAGAGCACAAGCCCCATGGGGCACACAGAGTCCTTGTTTGGTGGAGAGGAGTACTTGGAGGAAGTATTGGGCTGGGCCCTCTCAACTCTTGGCGCCAGGGACCCCTCCCTTGCCCAGGTCTGTGGGAAAAATTAAACAATGCAATGGTACACAGTCTTGTGGTCTGACTGCCTGGTTTCTCTGTGTGTACGTGTTTTTTCTCCTAGTGGGCTGTTCATCACCATTCATGACAAGGGCCACCTTGCAACAATGCTGAACTCTTGGCCAGAAGATGATATTAAGGTATGATCCTGTTTTCTTTGTTACTGCTCTGTTCTTAGGTGAATCCTTTTAACCTGGACCAGTGTCATGGCCAGCTAGAAAATGAGCCATTGTTACACCGAGGGCAAGACACTGCCCTGCTTTCCCAGGCCCAGAGCCCAGACAGGTTAGAGCCAGGCAGAAGTGCATCACAGAGCAGAGGTTTCTGCCACCCACACCCAGGGGACATTGCCCTTATCATTGTTATTGTTCATAGCAGTGGTCTGAAGATCCGTTCAGCGTGTATTGTGTACCTACTATATATACAGTGCCAGCTTCCATGGCAGATACGGGAAAATCAGACAGACCTTCTTCTCAAGTAGCTGACTTTTCTGGGAAAATAAGACAGAGACGCAAAAGACTAACAAGGAACTTGGTCAGAGATAAATGAAGCATATAGAGAGAGCTGAGGGTGTGCCCAAAAGGCAGAGATTACCTTCAGCCTGAGGGGAATCTAGGAAGACTTCATAAGGGAGGTGACATTGGAGCAGGGACCTTGAATTGAGGGATAGAGTTTGACTGGATAAGGCTTTGGAGAGTGTAGGACACAGAGTGGGGACATTCTGCAAGAAGAGGCAAAGCTTATGGTGAACAGAACTTGCCCATCTTCGTGTACACAGGAGTGGGGGGGGGCAGGTGGTAGTTGTATGCAGAGTGATGAAAGAAAACTGCCACTTCTGCCTGGAATACAAACTGTACTCAAATACTCTAAGGAGAAAACATTTTTATATAATAAGCAGGATATACTATAATATGCAAAGTATATATTCGTTTTGAAATCTAAACGCTGCAGCTCTGTAGAAACTTGTTAGCCTCTGGCTACATGCCCAGACCACCTCCTGCCACAGGGAATGTCTGTGGAAGAGTATGATGGGCTTTCACATCTAAGATCATCGTTGCCTCTGCAAATGACGGGCACAAAAATGCAAAACACCTGCTAGCTGCCTGGCAAGGGCATTTCTGGCACAGGAGCTGGGGAAGGGTTGGAGCTGATGGGAGGCAGAGGCCCTCCATCATGGCTTCCTCTCCAGGCTCTCCCTTCTGTTCCTGCCAGTTTCCTCAGTTACCCCCATCTCCCTCTGCTACATGCTGAGCTCAGCTTCTCCTCACACACCTCTGGCCGTCTGGGGAGCGGCAGCATTCGGAGCCAGAACAGGAAAGGCGGAAGCTTGGCTCTTAAGAGCCGGGCTCAAGACACCGCCTGGGCCCGTGGCCTTTAGGGCTGCAGTGAAGAGCTCATTTCGTACATCTCTGTCTGAGTGTGGGCTTTTCTGACCTGCTTATCTGCTCAGACTCTGGTTATGCAGGCCTGGGCCTTGCAGGTGTTGGTCTCAGTCCCAGAAGAAGCAAGTTTCTAGGGCGTGTCAAAGATGAAGCTCTAATAAAATCTTGAGTACATTCAGGGAAGCCGGCTCACAGGACAGACAGCCAACTCTAGCCTGCCCTGTGCAGACAGGCTGCTGAGGCCATATGGACTGACCCGGGCCCCCTCCTGGGCTGCTCACCCACGGTGAAAGCTTGTGCAGAGTGGGCACGCAGTAGACGTCCGAGGAGCCTGAACCCAGGGGGCGGCCGTGAGGAGCATCTCCGAGGCTGCAGGCACTGAGCCCGGAGCAGGGCTGTGCAGCCCCCACCAACACAAGCACACCTTTGCACAGCCTACGAGTTGTTGAAGAGAAAGACAGGAAGCTGGTGCCTCTTAACTGGTAGGAAGGAGGTGCTCCTTTCTCCAGGCTGGCACCGAGGCTCGGTGAGGGGCTCATGGGCTGGATTTCAGGCTCTAGTTGCTCCTTTGGTCAGGGCGCAACTTACAAAATATTTGCTGCCTGATTTCAATATACATAGTTTGAGAACCTTTTACATAGTGAGTGCTAAGTACCAATTAGCCGGAGACAGCCACTTCCGTCATTTCAGAGGAAGAGCAATGGAGCTTTAGGTCACCCCAGAGCAGGAGGGACTGGAGTAGGCCTCAGACGGAGAGAGGCGTCCGAAGCCTCTTGGGAAAACAGAGCTTCCATGGGCACATCTGGACCAATGCATCTAATGCATCTAATTCCGTTACCTTCCACACTCCTTGAGTAAACATCTGTAGGATTTACCTATAGTTCCAGGATCAAGAAGATGTACAGGCCCAAAGTCTAGTGGGAGAGACTGACCCGGAAACACTTGCATAGACTGTGTCTGTGATGCCCAAGAGGGGAGCCCAGAGGCGAGGAGCTAGCATCCTGACTACTGGCTGGCCTCTCCCCCTGCAGGAGCTGAGAGCAGACAAGGGAATGCCTGGGGCTGCCTCCTCTCCTCTGCCCTTTATTTCTGTCTCCCTTTGGAGAGACCCTGAGATCAGTCCCTGGTAACTATATAGACGACCCAGCCCTGGCTTTGCAGTCAGGCATCGGGAATCTTCCATTCACTTGCTGGATGTGCAGATAACCTCTCTGGTCTTTGTTCTGTTATGGTGAGGACAAATTATGAAGTCTGTACGATACTGGAAGGCACTCGAATGTCCTTGCTGGAGGTGGAAGGGATGGTTCTGGCACATGCAGCCATGCAGGGCAGAGAGAGCAGATGCCCAAAAGCAGCCCAGGAGAAGGCCCTCCTATCTGGGAATCGCGGGCCACCAAGGGGCAGCCAATGAGGCCCCTAGACATGTTTGACTTGATCCTCAGTTATTTTTGAAAATTTTGAATTTGTAAACAATATTTTAAAATCTGGAGACTTCATTTAGAAAAAGAAACATACAAACTTGGATTTATGGCTTTCTCTAGAAAAACCAGGAGCCCATAGTTTGGCTAAATAGTGGGCCCGTAGTTGGGCACGTAAATAAGATAGGGCTGCTCAGGCACCTCCCCCCACCCCAGCTTACCCGAGTCTCCCACCTGCCCCATCCACTGGCCTTTTCTGGAGGGTCATTTCTCCTCTCCCCTAAGGCTGCCCTTTCAAAGGTTCAGAATGTTCTAAGCCCTAGTCTTTCTTGTTTGTTGGGTGTTTCCTCTAGTTGCCCTAAAAAGAGATGAAGGTCTCCCTCCCTAGGCAGGGAATCCCCTTCAGGGTACTTTGGAGCTGGTGTGGATTCCCTCTCATTATTTCCTTCGGTTCTCACAGTCCTTGTGATCAGAGTGGAGAAGGAAGGGGTGCAGTTGAAACCCCCAAAGTGGGTCCTGAAGGACGGATAAGGGTGTGTCGTTTCTCAGGTGAGCGAGCTGAGGTCCGTGACTTGCCCACAGTCATCTGTGAGTAGGAGCTGACACCCCCAGAGCCCTATAGCTGAGCCACCCTCTCCCCAGCTGCTGAGTGGAGGAGGCAGTTTTCTAGGGTATGGGTATCTTTACACCCTGATGGCATCAGCCTCTTGGCTGTAAGGAAGGAGTGGTTCAGAGGAGCTTCTGAACCAACTCAGAAGATAAAGGGTGACTTCCCGTAGTTTCCCAGCCAGAAGGCAGAAGGCGGAACTGCGAACCACGGTATCAGAGAAGCAGGCTGGGGCGGAGTTGAGGCCAAAGCCCAGGGCTAGGGGACCACGAAGTTTTGCAGGCCGCTCTTGTTCAGGGGGGAAGGGGCAGGCCAGGCCGCCCAGAGAGCTGTCCGGCATAAATCACAGATGAGGAGAAGTGAGAACTGCTTTTCTGACTCTTTCCCACAGTGGACACTGCCTCAAGCCTGAGGAAGACTGGGCTGAGAGCAGCCCTCCTCCCCACAGCTTTCCCAGTCTCCTAAATCTCTACCTCACCCCAGGCCCAGCAGCAGTTTCTGGGGGAGGCGCTGAGAGACAGCTGGATGGGAGTAGGGGGTGGGAGCAGCCTCTGGGGTTGAGCACCAGCCACGTGGGCGTCCCAGCTTGGACCAGGTGCTGATGCCGGGTGCCTGCCTGCTATGCCCAGGCCCACCATGTGTTAAACCCACTCTGTTCTCGGGGTCAGAAGGAGGGTGGTCCTTGGAAACATTCTCTGAGATGGATGTTAGTCTATCAGGGAGTGTTCTTGGGATCAGTACCTCTAGAGGGGAGGGAAACAGGAGAAAGCCAAGGGAGAGGTTGGGCAGAGTGAGGCCTTAAGGAAGACTCAGCTGAGCACATGAGGAGCCTCTGGAGTTAGGGTGGCCCTTAGTCAGGACAGGGGAGCCGGGCCTTATAGCCCTGCATCCATCAGTCATTGGTTGTGGGCGGGTGCCCTTCAGAACTGGGTGTGACTTGGGCAAAGTGGCTCTCTTCGGTCAAGGAAATTCACAGAGTAGGCTGACCCCTGAGGGCTCAGCTGAGGGAATGACTCCTTGGGTCCTGAAAGGGAGATGTGGGGGCACATCCGCATATCCTCTACACGCAGCATCTGCTAAATGCTTTACTTAAGTGACTTCATCAACTTCTAATGACCTGTAAGTGCAGGGGATTATTATTACCCCCACTTTACAGATAAAGATTCTGGCTGTTTGCTTATTGAGGGTGGAAACAAGATTTGAAATTGCAGACTGTGTGTTATGTCATGGAGAGAGAGAGCAAGAGAGAAGAGGAAGGGGAGGGAAAAAGGAATGAGGAGAGGGAGGGAGGAGGTGAGGTCTATGGGGAGCCCATGACATATCTACAAGTCTAAGGAAAGCGGGGCTAGAGCAAGAAAGGTCAGTCTCGGGTCATCTCCACTGGGTCCACCTAGGCTAAGGGACATGGGCAATAAGTCAGAAAAAGCTGTAGGTCAAAGCTAGGTGGACAGAGGAAGAATGGGCCCAACTTCCCCCTTAGTCATCTGAGATACAGAGAAGGTATGAGTCTCAGATGCCATCCAAACAAGAAAACGTTGATCCTGCAGTTCACTGATAGTTACTTCTGGACTCTCAAACCCACCGTGCTCAGGCTTGTCATCAGATTTTGACCTCTACTGCACTAGTGGCCCTTGGCTTCCAACTCCATTGATGTCATGAAAAATAGGACCCATCATCTTCTCCCTGAAGTTGTTCATTCACACCAGGTTTGAAGCAGTCTTGTGGAGAGCCTCTGTTCTCCATGTTGGATCCACACTGGCCACCATTTATCCAGTTCCTCTCACACTGCAGGCAACATGCTAAGCACCTGAAGAACCAAAGATGACAACAACCTTTACTTGCCTGTAAGAGCTTAGAACTCCTATGAAAGATGAGGTTCTCATCTAACTATAATACAAGCAAGAAAAGTATTAGGTGCTCTGCAGAGAAAAATGCCATGGGAACTCAGAGGAAGGAGTGACAACTTCTGGAAAGGGAGCAACACGGAGGAAGGTGACTTCCATACTGTTCCTGGAAGCACACAAGGATGGTAGGATTCGGATCAGGAAGATCATAGGGATTGAGGGGTAAAATGGCATGTAGTCAGGAAAGTACAAACCTTATACAAGGTTGGAATTATTTTATTTGGATAAAAAAGAAATTCAAAAAGCAAATGACCTAGACCGCGGAAGGTCTTAAACCACCAGTTGAAGATGTTTGAGCTTTATTTCATAGGCATTGAGAGCCATTGGAGGTGTGGGGTAAGGGAATGACAAAGCTGGTTGTGCTTTGGAAAATTAAATGGACCAAGGGGAAATCCAAGAGTGTAGAGACCCATCAGGAGACCATTGCTGTGGTCAGATGAGATGGATGGGCTCACCCAAGGCAACAACAATGCATGGAACAAATAGAAAAGTAAGGAGCAGATTGACTCAGCAGAATTTGGTGACCAGTGGCTGTGGCTGACAAATGACAGAGAGGAGTTGTAACAGGACAGTGTTAAGCTTGGGAGATACAAGGTAACAGAGGGAGGGAGGACAGCAGAAGTGGAAGGTTTAGAAGAATAAAGGGAGGGACGCCTAGGTGGCTCAGTTGGTTAAGCTGCTGCCTTTGGCTCAGGTCATGATCCCAGGGTCCTGGGATGGAGTCATGCATCGGGCTCCTTGCTTGGCAGGGAGCCCGCTTCTCTCTCTGCCTCTGCCTCTTTGTGCTCTCTCTCTCTCTCTCTCTGACAAATAAATAATAAATAAAATATTCTAAAAATTTTTGATTAAAAAATTAAAAATAAAAAGAATAAAGGGAAAAGCAGATTCATTTGGTTAGGGACTCAGGAATTTGGGAGGACTATTGGACATACAAGTGGCAATGTGTGCTTCGAGAGGACAGTGGAAGCCCCAAGACTTGCATGGCTGACTTTCTGGGCAGTTGGCCACTATGACCTCCTCTTGGTTCCATTTCATTCACTGATTTAACAGATGCTTAAGGCATGCCCTTCTTGTGGTAATGCTAAACTAGAGAGAAGATAAAACAACTACAAATCCAATATAGGATCTTTGTCCCAAATAATAACCATTGTTATAATCAAAAGCACAGCAACCATTCACTGATCACTTACTAAAGGCACCTGGTTAAAATGAGACTAATATTACTTCATCATTACAAAAATCTGATGAGTTAGGTCTGATTATCCCCCATTTTGTGGAAAATTAAAACTCAGAAAAATGATCTGTTTAGCCAAGATTACATATGGTGCATTATCGAGAAGCCTAAATTTAAATACTGGTTATCAGACTCCAGGACCCCTGCCTAACCTTTGGGTTGTTTGGTGAGATAAAATGTGCATTTTTTAAAATGTTAAATAAGAACCCAAATGTTTATGCAGCACCTTATGCAGGCTTGGCAGCAGTAGGTGCTTAGTCGATGTTTGTGGCAGGCAAGCGTTCAAGAAGGACAAGCAGTCTAGCTGTGTGGCAGCCTTAAGTGCTAGGGGAAATCACATTAGATTGTAATGGGCAGACTTTGCATACAGGAGAAAGAGAAGGACATTCTAGCAGAGAGGACTTTGGGACTGAGAAGGAGGAGATCATATGTGAGTTCAGAGTATGACTGGGAGGAGTGAGGAGGCCAGTTTGGCTGGAGTAGGTACCTGTGTGCAGATGAGTAGCCAGAGATAAGTCAGAACATATTCTGGTCTCAGATCATTAAGACGTTAAATGTTTTGGACTCTGTTCTATGGACAGTTTGAAGTCACTTTGAGCCTGGGAACAGAGTAATGAAAATGGGCTTCTGACACAATGTATGTGACATTGGTTGGCAGGAGAGACTGGAAGGAGGAAAGATGAGTCTGGACGTGAAGCTGTTCTAATAACCCAGCCACCAGCTCCGTGCAGTGGAAAGAGGGTGGCAGGCAGAAGTGAGGAGGCGGCCGTGCAGGAGAGGGCCCTTGCCCGGCTCAGGCTGGGAGGCAGCCCTGCAGATCCTAGTCACCATCTGGAAGGGCCCCAGAGTTGTAGGGATAACACCCTGGAGTAGGAACTACCCCACCACTGGTTAACTCCCTGCCCCTCAATGGAGAGAAATTCTAAGAGGATGGGAATCGAATAAGGAAGCTTTGATCAGGAGAGGTGGTAGAGAAATGCCCCAAGTCTGGGCAGCATGAAGGAACAGGCTCCCCCAGGGGCAGGGTCTCAGAGGCGAGCTGTGGGAAGGGTCACACAGAGGCAGTGCAGAACTTGACCAAGAGCACAGGTGCTTTAGCCTGGTTGCTGTGGTGGTAGAAGGAGGCCGGAGCCAGGAACCCCACAGCTGGTTCGAATCCTGACCTGCCTCGTGCACAAGCAAGGTGACTGTGGTAGGCCATCTAATCTTTCTAAGATACCTAATGTGGAAACAGCCAGTCCAGTGCCTGGCATCTGACTGATATGTAACACATGTGTCAAGTATTTTAGAGCTTCTGTTTGCTCACCTGTGAGACAGCGATAAGAGTCCCAGACTCACCTACCTGCCAGGGCCGTGGGGGGAGAATCAGGTGCATGCAGGTTGAGAACATTCCCCATAGAGGCAGTAGATCAGTCTGAGGGGGACAATCATGATGGCCGTGGGTCTCTTGCCCCTCCTCCCCAAGTCCCCTTTGCAGAAGCAGAGGAGTGTTTGTAAGAATCTCTGTACTTAATCGCTACCAAAAGGCAGCACCAGCCTTTGCATGCCCTTATCCTTAGAGAGCTGGAGCATAGACGTGCTTAAGATGCCATGGACCCTTTGGGCACTGGATCATAAACTCTCCCAGGGCAAGAATGGGTCTTCATGTCTTTATCCCCAGAGCTCAGTGTGGCACCTGCATGGGTTGTGCTGAGCCCCGTGATGTCCGGGATCACAACACGTGGGGCTCTGGGACATCCATCCCTCGGCTGCTCCTAAGCCCTGGTCAAAGCCAGGCTCCGGTGAGGGGAGGGGTGGCCCCATAAACATAACTCATTTTAAGATGGAGGAAGGCAATGATGGTGAGCGGGTTGGGGTGACCTATGAACAACTTCACTGTCACCCGGGGCCATCTCTGTGGTCTTACTTTCAAGACCCTTCCTTCATGGTTTGACTCCTGCCTGACTTCCTGCTCTCTCCTTTCATGCGACCAGCATCTCCTTGTTCCCCACACAACACCCACACCCTCCCCGCCACTATCCTGCCTCTGAATTTCCTTTCATATCACGCTCCTTCCTCCGCACCGTACCCCCCCACGGACAGCCTTCTCCTGTCCAAGGGGTGGCACCTGGATCCTCTCTTCCTTACAAAAGGTTACCCTACTGGCAATAACTCTCTTCTCTCAGTCCCCACTGACCTCGTGCATCTCCGCACCCTCACTCTCCCTCCAGAGTCATTACTTCGAAGTAGACATGTTTCATCTCTCTTTTTGCCCCTTAGTCCTTTAAGGCCTGAATCCATACAGACTTGTGATTACAGACGAGCAGAGGATCTGGCCTCGTGTCTGCCACTAGCTGCTTCATAAATATGTAGTTGAAGGAATGAGTAAGTGAATATCTGTCAAAATCGTAGTAATTTCTACCACCGTCAGCCTCACCGACATCTGTTAGCAAGTAAGCCCGAAGTAGCACGTAGTATGCCTCCAGCGATTATTTGCTAGAGCACAGTGGTAACCCCAGGACAGCCTGAGAACCCTCTGGGGTTCCTAGGAAGCCGTGACCCCAGCAGCTGCCACGAGAGCCCTGCCCTCTGCAGGCTGGACTTATTGTACCCCAGCAGCAGAGGGCACTTCCATCGGCCTCGAAACCCTGGGCCTGTGACGGCAACACGAGCACTCGTCCGTTATGGTCTCCTTTCAATATGTCCCTGTGCCCAGATCTCGAGCTGGGAATATTTGCTTAGTTTCATGAAGGGAGAGTGACCAGATATGGTTTCCCTCCAGCTGTTTCTGCAGCCCCCACCCTAAACCTCCCAGTGGGGGGAAGATGTCCGCCCGGCTCAGTGGGGCTTCTCACCAGCCCACCAGCGTTGGGGACAGGGAGGACTGCCACCTGCCCTGGAATGAATCCCTTGGCCTTTTCCCTGACCAGCGTTCCATCCCCCAGCTGAGGAGATCAGCCCCCAGTCATCAGGCCCCCAGCAGAGGAGATCGGCCCCCAGTTGTCAGGCCCCCAGCAGAGGAGATCGGCCCCCAGTTGTCAGGCCCCCAGCAGAGGAGATCGGCACCCAGTTGTCAGGCCCCCAGCAGAGGAGATCGGCGCCCAGTTGTCAGGCCCGACATGGGAGGAGTGACAGAACAAGCACTGTGTCACGAGAGGCGTTTCCCTGATTGTTTCCAGGCTGTGGTGGTGACGGACGGCGAGCGCATCCTGGGCCTGGGAGATCTGGGCTGCTACGGCATGGGCATCCCCGTGGGCAAGCTGGCCCTGTACACGGCGTGCGGAGGGGTCAGCCCACAGCAGTGCCTCCCCGTCCTGCTGGATGTGGGCACCAACAATGAGGTAATGCACTGCCCAGGCCCGTAGCCCTGGGGCCAGAAGCTGGTGGCTGGAGGTGGAGTGGGGGAGGCACCTTTGAGGGGCAGTTATATCAACACAGCATTGGGACATTTCTTTCCTGAGTCCCCCTCGCCAACGCCCTTCCCTCTGGCTGAGAGGTAGGGACCTTTCTCCTCGCTGCCTTGGCCCAGCCCATTCCTTTTCCCCCCGACTACCAGGTCTCCTGGCTCTCCTTCCTCCTCAAGGCCCTCTGTGCCCTCCTTGACCCCAGCTTGGGCCTTGTTTGCTTCCCCACTCTGTGACCCTGTGTGGCCTCTCTCTGACTCACTAGTGAAGAGGCTCCCTTGATCCAGGTGACAGAGGCTGCTGGGCGGTATTTTTCCAGCATGGTAGAGGTAGGCTGCCTCAATGAAAGAATTAAGGCTCAAAGCACCAGGGCCAGGGGCTAAAATAGCTCAATCAGTCAGGTGAGTGTCTTGCAAGCCCAGGGAGAGAAGGTGCCCCAAGCTGTGCATGAGATCCTCCTACAGATTCCACATGGTTTGGGATTTAAGGAGCTCAAACCACAGGCAAGAGTTGGCTCTTCTAGGTACCATCTTGGGCCATGGGGTTTGTGCGCGTCCGCAGGCTCTGCTCTGGGTCCCTGTGTCAAAGAAGACAAAACATTACCCAAGAGTTCCTTCTTAAGGATGTGCATCTCTGAGTTTAAAGTTGGTGCAAATTCATCTTTTTTAAAATGGGAAAAAAACTCGAGAAAATCAGAGAAGTGTTAAAAATAACAGTTAGACACCAGTACCAAGCACGCTTTCCATTTTGATATATTTCCTTGCAGCCTTTCCCACCGCCCCCCCAAACATTTATAAAACCAAAATAGGGTTTATATTGAATATATAGCTTTGCACATGGTTTTTAAAACTTTATATGTATGGAGTTTTCTCCCAGGTCATTAGCCATTACTGCACAATGTCAGCTCCCTGGTGTGTCGTAGTTTACGAAGGAAAGCTCCCACAGCTGGATACTCAGGTTGCTTCTTGCCTTTTTGTAAATACAATCTTTACTCTGAGCCCATGTTTGCAGATCAGTCTTTGTTTCCATGTGTGATCATGTACTTAGGATGATTTCCTAGAAGCAGAAATGTTGAAGCAAAGGGAGTGGTCACTTTTTAGATTCTTGACTTACATTTGTTGAAAAGGTTATCTTATTCACATTCTGCAGTGATCTTTCTCAAGACACCTGCCGTGTCGCTGTGTGGCCGCCCCCCTGTTTCTAAACAAGAGTGAGCACTGTGGCTCCTCGGGTGGAATGATGCCGATGCGGGCTTTAGCCACAGATGCCATCAAGTGAGAGGACAGCCAGGCAGATGTCATTTAAGAGCTGGGAAATCCTGGGGGGTGGGAGTGGGGTGAGAGAGGACAAGGGGAGGGGGAGAAGGACTGCTCTGGGAAGTGGGACACTGTCCTGACAGTACTGGCAACCAGGTGAGTCCCCGCACCTATTTAGACTTGATCTCCTCATGGTACAACGAGGAACTGAACCAGAAGGTTTCTGAGGGTTTCTGCCTCTAAAGCTCTTCTCCATAGCCTCCCCTCCAGCCTAGGAGACAGAAAGCAAGGTGGAAAGAGCAGTCTTCAAGGTCTGCTGTGTGCTGTGGTTCTCTTCCCTAAACCAGATGCCTGGGTCCTGCCAGGCATGGACATGGACATGGTCCCTCGACATGCACTGAATCATACCAGTGAGGACGAGGGTAGTGAATTTTGTTTTAGTTGTTCCTCTCATCCAGGTCCTCTTGCTGTGTTCCGCCTGGATTTAATAGAGACCTTGACTCCCTCACTCCTAAAAGCTGGCTCCAAGCAAGACTGAGTCTGAGGCTAAGGCCACTCTATCCCCTGGAAGCACGTGGGTTGCCTCTAGCAGATGCCTAAGACCCCGTGTCGTTGAAGGTCTAACACTGCAGTGATGTGCTGACCTGAGAGCTAGCTCCAACTTGTAATAAAGCCACGTGAAGACAGGCAGGAAGCACAGAGTAAGTCAGGGCCAGGCACTTTTCACAGGCCACACCCTGGGTAAGCTTGACAACTCCGAGAAATGAATTTGCCCAAAAAGATCTGCCAGGAGTGGCAGGGTAGCCACCAGATCCTCGTCTCTGCCCTCCTCCGCCCACACCACACCTGCCTGCTTGGGTACCTGCAGCTTCAGAAGTAAAGGTCATTTCGTGATTTTTAGAATTTTTGTTACTAAAGTAACATTATTCAGAATCTTACAAGGAAAGGGAAATGGCATCTCTCCCACCATGCTCCGTCCGTGTTCCTTTCCAATATTCATCTATGCATCAGCATAGATGGAGTAATGTGCCTGTATTTTTGTTCTCATTTTTTTTGATTCATGTTATTTTATGAACGTTTTTTATTTATTTAGCAAAAGTTCACTGAATGTTTAGTAGGTGTCAGGCACTCTGCCTGGCATGAGGGAGATACGCGAGAGCCAGGGCGTGGGCAGGATATTCTAGTCGTCAGTGTTTCAGTGCCAGCACCTGATTGATCATTTTTAATGGCTAACGTGTTCCTTCTCCTCCCTGTGTCTGCTTCTCCCCCTGGGGCTTTAGGCCTCTGAATCACTTCTCCCTCCTGGGTGTGGAAGGGAGAGCACTTTCCCTGGGGCTGCCCCCTCCCGCCAGGAAGGACCAGAGTAGTCCCCCGCTGAGAGCGGGTATACGCGCCATGGTGCGGGGGAGAGAAAGCAGCTCCCAGCACTGCAGTGTGCCAGGCCTAGCTCAAGGCCGTTGTGGATTTGAATCTCATTTCACTCTCCCTGCAGCTGTGTGAGATAAGGAACCCGAGACCCACACACGTGAACTATGTACCTCAGGCCCCCCAGAGCCAGGGTTGGAACCCGCTGCCTCTGGCTCTGGAGCTCCCTTGTCCACCATGGCTCACAGCTTCAAGGGGTCGGGTGTTTTGTGTTACAGACTTGGTGTTGAAGACCAGGAAAGGAGGTGCTTCCTGCAGGCAGGGGCCCCATGCATGCACAGGCCCAGGAGTTACTGATGCCATGAACACGGTCCCCCTACCCCAAAGAAAGGCAAACTCCCACCGGACCCTCTTCACAAAATTCAAGACACAAAAATCCAGAATTACAAAGTGGCCAATGTTGGGAAGATGGTCATTGCTTTCTTCCCAAATGCAGTTACCATGTGATGTTTTGTGTTGTTGTTGTTGTTGTTTTTAACTGAGTCCATTTGCAAGATTCCCTCCTCCCTGGAAGTCTACGGGTGTCTCTCCCTCAGAGTAAGCCAGAGCGATAGGAGAGAGACGCTTAACCTCTCATCCACGCGTCGGTACAGGGAGGGTGCTGTTTGAGGAGCTATGGTGTCAGGATAACTAGACTGTCTGTGTGTGTGTGTCTCTGTGAAAACTTCTGAGACTACAGGAGCTCTAATCAGAGTCAAGGACAACAGCCCTTGACGTTTCCTGTTGAAGGAAAACATCTGCTCTCCACCGCCCTGAAATTCTGAGTCACTCTTACATGCCGACCCCAAGGAAGTTTGGAAAAATAAATATGTGGGGCAGCGAGCCCATGAAGAGGGGTTATCCCATGATTGAGTTCTAAAGGGACAAAGTCAGGGCGTCCCCCACTGCCAGATAAGCCCGCCAGCTGGCAGCCTCGGTGGCTGTGTGTGGATTGATTTATGTCTTGTCTTTCATCCACATGCAGCCAGATAGTGTCACAGGCTCCCACATTTGAAGGGACCTAGTTGAGCTACGGTTGACCCTTCACCAACACAGGAATGAGGAATGCTGACCCACATGCAGTTGAAACTCCATGTATGACTTTCCAGTCCCCAGAGCTTAACTACTAATAGCCTACTGTCGACGGGAAGCCTTACTGATGCCATAAGTAGCCAGTTAGCTCATATCATGTGTGTTGTATGTATGATGTGTGTTGTACAGTATGTGTATACTGTACCATTACCGTGAAATGAGCTGAAGAAAAGCAAGTGTTATTAAGAAAATCACAAGAGAAAAAACACTTACAGCACCATACTATATTGATCGGGAAAAATCCACAGATAAGTGGACAAGAGCCACTCAAAGCTGTTGTTCAAGGGTCAGATGTACTTCTCATAAAACCCCTCATTTCACCCAGGAGAAGAGGCACAGAGCAGAAATAGCTTCCCCCAGGACTAACTCCAAGCCCAGTGCTCAGGACACTCTGCATGATCGGTCCTGCAGGGCGACGCCGGGCTTGGCTTCAAGGTGGCCTCTGAGCCTTAGCAGGCTTCTCCTGGCAGAAGTCTTGAGCCTTGATGGATTCTTTTTTTTTTTTTTTTTAAGATTTTATTTATTTATTTGACAGATGGAGATCACAAGTAGGCAGAGAGGCAGGCAGAGGGGGGGTGGGAAGCAGGCTCCCTGCTGAGCAACGAGCTGATGCGGGGCTCGAGCCCAGAACCCTGAGATCATGACCTGAGCCAAAGGCAGAGGCTTTAACCCACTGAGCCACCCAGGCGCCTGAGCCTCAGTGAATTCTAATGGGTGGGTGTCTTTTTGGAGAGACATGAGGACAGACTGTCCACAGAGCCCAGTCACCAGGGCCCTCGGGGTGCTACTGGAGTCCTGGGGAAACGTGGGTCCGCCAGCAGAGCTGGGGTTGAAGGGCCATGTCCACCTCACGAGAGAGTATCATTACCGCAGCTGATGAACAGCCCGCACTTGGCCTGCAGTGCTGTCAGATGTGCTCGCTCTGTGTGCACGTCACCTTCGAAGGCACCCCTCCAAGGATCTTCATAGCTGACCCCTGGGCTTAACGGAGCCCCCAAGACAGAAGTGGTAGGCAGACCTGCACCCAGAGGGAGAACTTGTCCTGAGTTCACAGCGTGAACCCAATCCCAAAACCTCCCCAGTCCCCCACGCTCCCTGAGGAACCTCTCTGTGGGCCTGTTGCTACAGGAGAGAAGTATTTTTCCCAGCCAGAAGCTTCGTCTCTCTTCCCGCTTAAAGCGAGTGTTCAGCAAGTAAAGAGGAGGAAACCATTTTTGTTTTCCATAACAATTTGTCTCCAAGGAAAACTTAAAATCAGAGACCAAAGGGACAGAGCCTAAATTTGGACCAAGGTCTGTCCATCTCCAAAGCCCAGACCCCCTTCTGATTCTAAAGCCAGACCGGCCTGAGGGAGCACAGAGGGGGCACCCTGAGCAGGGCTGCCCAACTGGGTGCCACTTTCCTCTGCAGACACCTCCTGCCCGCTTTCAAGATTCCTTCTGCCTCTCCTGCAAGGGCCACCAGATTTAGCAAAGAAGACTAGAGGATGCCAGTTCAATTTAAATTTCAGATAAATACTAATTGTATTTTTGCAGATGTCCCATGTACGCTCCATGCAAAACTGTGGAGACTAAAAAAAAGTGAGGCTAAAAAAAAAAATTCTTGCTGATCTGAAATTTAAATTTAACCAGGCATTCTGTACTTTATCCAGCAGTACTTCCTGCTAAACACTTCTAAGCATTCATGGGAGGAAGTCAAGGATTGAGGAGGGCCTCTCTCAAGGAGAGAGTCCAGGCTGGTTAACGGTCCCACACCTTGCTGGTGACCGTTCTGATGGCTGCATCACTCAGTGGGACAGAGGGCAAGACGGGGACTTCTGGTTTCATGTTGTGCCGACACAGCCAGGAGTGTTCTCCGTGTGCTGTGGGCCCAGCTGGCGGGCGACAGTGACTTCGGCTTCCGTTCTAGCTGTTCCTGTTTCCCTGCCTCCTCTACAGGATCACAGCCTGCATCTTCCCTGCCACAACTGAGGTCCTCCAGGGGACCAGGCAGGGGGTGCGGAACAACCACCATGTCTCCTGGCCCCCACAGCGTGGAATCTTGGGGGAAAGGGGCCCTGTCCTGAGATCCAGTCAAAGCCAGGCTCCATTTCAGCTCACCCACTGTCTGGCCAACTCCACCCTCCTCGTCTGTAAAGTGGGGATGAGCACAGGGAACGTGGAAGGATCAAATCACTTTTGCTTCAGGAGTGAATTACTTGAAGGTTCTATACAAACAGAAGGAGCTCGTTTTTCGTATTCTCTCCATATAGAAACTTTCTTTCCCACGTATGTGTGTGTGTGCTTAGGTAGGAAATATTTCAGGCATAAAACATGTCAATATAAGGAGGGCTTTAAAGCTGTCAGAGCCACCCGCCTCTCTCAGTGGTACCCTATTATGGTTGACCTTTAATTTTCAACGCAGATATACTGAGAAGTTTTTGGAAAATCCTCAAAGTCTTCAATATTCCTGGAGATTTTCATTTGCCCCACAAACCACACATGCAGCACCGAGAAATTGCCCCTTTTGCTGCCTGATGTAGCAGTGATCCCGATCCATCACTGGGCCACATTACAGGTCACATCTTACTGTGGCCCCTGGAAGTCTCTGTAAGAACTAAAACTGTGCATCTTCCCCGCAGGTGTCAGGAGCGATGCCGGCTTTATGGTTTCTGTGCGCGGCCCTCTGGGCCGCATCTGTGTGTTTCAGAGTTGAAGCTACATCTGCGTAGTTTTGCATCCTACCTTTCTCACTTTCGATAATCTCATGCACACGAGTCCAGGCAGCTGCCTTGTCTTAAAAACCACCGATTTTAATGACTGCCTGGCTTTCCATCAAGGCATCACATTTATGGTTCACCCTCGGCTGGATGTTTGCTGTCTCTATGTGGTTTTCAGAGGGTCACCTCGAAGGGGGCACGTGAGGGTGAGCACCGATGTGCCTCCTGTCATCCTTCAGCTAGCAAACATACACTCCTGCCAGGGCGGAGCCCTAACCTGTCTCAAGGAGGGAGAGTCCGGGGTGAAGAGAGTGAGAAATGAAGGGCAGGGCCCACCTTCTTTTTTTTTTTTTTTTTTAATTTTATTTATGTTACGTTAGTCACCATACAATACATGATTAGTTTTTGATGTAGTGTTCCAGGGTTCAGTGTTTGCGTGTAACGCCCAGTGCTCCATGTAATCCTCCGTGCTCTCCTTAATACCTATCACTAGACTGACACATCCCCCACCGCCTCCCCTCCAGAAGCCTCAGTTTGTTTCTCAGAGTCCACAGTCTCTCATGGTTCATTTTCTCCTCCAACTCCCCCTTCATTTTTCCCTTCCTTCTCCTAATGTCCTCCATGTTATTCCTTATGTTCCACAAGTAAGTGAAACCATATGATAATTGACTTTCTCTGCTTGACTTATTTCACTCAGCATAATCTCCTCCAGTCCCATTCATGTTGATGCAAAAGCTAGGTATTCATCCTTCCCGATGGAAGCATAATATTTTATTGCATATATGGACCACATCTTCTTTATCATAATTTGTCTATTAGAGGGTATCTTGGCTCTTTCCACAGTTTGGCTATTGTGGACATTGCTGCTGTGAATATTGGGGTGCATGTGGCCCTTCTTTTCACTACATCTGTATCTTTGGAGTAAATACCCAGGAGTACAATTGCCAGGTCAAAGGGTAGCTCTACTTTTAATCTTTTGAGGGACCTCCACACTGTTTTCCCAAGCGGCCACACCAACTTGCATTCCCACCAACAGTAAGAGGGTTCCCCTTTCTCCACATTCTCTCCAAAACATGTTGTTTACCGACTTGTTAATTTTAGCCATTCTAACTGGTGTAAGGTATATCTCAATGTGGTTTTTATTTGAATCTCCCTGATGGCTAGTGGTGATGAATATTTTTTCATGTGTCTGTTACCATTTGTATGTCTTCTTTAGAGAAGTGTCTGTTCGTGTCTTCTGCTGATTTTTTCACATGATTATGTTTTGTGTGTGTTGAGTTTGAGGAGCTCTTTATAGACCTTGGGTATCAGCCCTTTGTATGTATTGTCATTTGCGAATATCTTCTCCCATTCTGTGGGTTGCCTTTTAGTTTTGTTGACTGTTTGCTTTGCTGTGCAGAAACCTTTTATTTTGATGAAGTCCCACAAGTTCATTTTCACTTTTCTTTCCTTTGCCTTTGGAGACAAGGCAAAAACTTGTTCTTTCAAGAACAAGTTCTTTGAAAGAACTTGTTGTGGCCAATGTTGAAGAGGTTACTGCCTGTGTTCTGTAAGATTTTGATGAATTCCTGTCTCATATTAAGGTCTTTCATCCATTTTGAGTTTATCTTTGTGTATGATGTGAGAGAATGGTCATCAGCAGCAATGGATGTTCCATACATGTATGTGAGACTGCATCCACTGATTCTGTGCAGGGTGTATGTGTTAGGAGGTAGAGAGAGGTGGTCAGGAGGCCAGGGGCAGACAGAGAAGAGTGTGTGAGCGCTGTGACAGAAAGAGCTGCAGGAGGTAGAGTAGGGGTTACCTCCACAGGCCAGTGTTCAGATGGGCCTCTTTCTTGACCTGAAACCTCTGGGGTACGATCTACACTTGTGCCCTCAGGGACTAGCACAGTGCCAGGCCCATGGAAGGTATTCAGTAAGCTTTCTTTGAACAAATAAAGTGTTTTCTAATTCAAGTCCAGATCAGTGGCTTTAGACAAGACCCAATATCTCAATCTAAATGCTGCCTGGAGTGTTTCTCAACCAGGGACACTTTAACCCTAAATAGACATTTGGCAATGGTTAGAGACTTTTGTGTGTGTGTGTGTGTGTGTGTGTATGTGTCACCACTGGGGATGCTACTGACTTCTAGTGGAGATCAGAGATGCTGCTAAATATTCCACAGTGTGCAGCTCATCCCTCCCATCCAAGAATTCTAAGCCCAAATGTTAAGAGCATCACTGTTGAAAAACCTTAAAATAAACCTATAACACCTGCAGCCAGGATTTAGTAGACTTAGTCTGAGAGGATTTTCTGTATCAAGTCATCCTTGGTTCCTGAAGTTGGAGCCACCTAGGAACCTCAGCCGATGGTTCAGCCTCCAGACCCTTCCAGAGATGACACTGACAAGGCGGTGGACAGCTCATTTCCAACTGCCTCCTCCCTTCCGCTCCCTGGTCCTTCCCACTAAAGCAGGACTGTTGGGCAAACAGATGCTCTCTGTTCCAGGAGCTGCTCAAAGACCCTCTGTACATCGGGCTGAAACACCAGCGCGTGCGTGGGAAGGAGTATGATGATCTTCTGGACGAGTTCATGCAAGCTGTGACGGACAAGTAAGTGGGTCACCCTGTTCCTTTTGAAAGAGGACTCTGAAGAGATAGTATGACTCAAGTCAACACTGGTTTCAGCCGATACACAAACAAGAGGTAGGAGATGCATGCTTCTCTGGGTGATCTGAAAATCACAACTTTACCCCACGTCTCTGGCAGACACAAAGCCAGTGGATTTGTTCTGTGGAGAATCTTTGTGAGCCGGTAAGAGAAAGAAAAGGGCCGATGATTGAAGGCTCGTGACTGGGCAGTGGTTACATGTCGGATGTCCCAGGAAGAAAACCCCCTTGGCTAAGCTGTTCTGGTCTCTTGGCATGAACAGCGATGTGGTGAATGGTGGAGAAAAGAAGTGTACCTTTCTGACAAACTGGCTTTGGAAGGCAGCTTGCCTCATGAGCCATCTTTTTCCACCCGTACGTGAGGACCGGATGGCGTTAATTAGCCATCAGGGAGGCCACATGGGCTGTCGGCCTGCAAGATTTATGAGGTGTCATCTGTGCACTGGGGTAGGTGATAATTGGCAGCTTCTGCCCCCTCACCTGCCCCGTCTGTCTGCCATCACGGCCACACACACACCCTGCTGTGGCTGGGGTGGCACGGGGATGGAGTTCTGGAAACAGTGCCTCCCCCGACCCACATTTAGTCTGATGAGCAAGTCAGTGAGGATAGAGTTTCGGCAACTCAGCAGGCCCCTGCAGACCCAGCAGGTCCCCTAGTTGCTTGAAAACCTCCAACCTTTCTCACTGTCCCAAGAGTGCCCAGGTCATGGCAGGGCTGGCCTGGTCATCATTGGCAAAGGCCTTCCTTGCCTGCGCTCCGCCGCACAAATGGAAGCAGTAGGCTGGGAAGGGCGCCGCTCCGGCGTCTGCAGCTCTGGGGGCAGGAAAATTGGATTTGACTCCTGACCCCATCACACCTAGGTCTGTGACGTCATGGAGCAGGTGACTGAGTTTGTAAGTCTCCTTATCTGGGGATAAGAAGCAAGCATTTTATCGTTGTCATGGTTTTTTGTTGTTGTTTCCTAACAT
Source organism: Neogale vison (assembly GCF_020171115.1). Classification (NCBI taxonomy): domain Eukaryota; kingdom Metazoa; phylum Chordata; class Mammalia; order Carnivora; family Mustelidae; genus Neogale; species Neogale vison. The sequence continues at coordinate 137,717,032 of NC_058097.1, forward strand.
GAAAGAAAATAGTACTGTCGTTACATGGGATGGGAAGGATCTTATAGAAAAGAAGTCATTAGGAAGGGAGTGTAGGGTAGGGGGGCCAAAGGTCCTGCGTAAGTGAGAGGATGAGGATCTGGTGCACACCTGGAGGGCTCAGCCTTAGACGGGAGCACAGACGTGTTGGGTTGGGTGGACAGGGAGCAGAGCGCTGGGCACAGGTGCAGGCCAGTGGGGACATGGGGTGCGGATGTGGGGGATGCCCACTGATTGAGGGCAAGGTCATCCACTGAGAAGGACGATAGGGGTGGAGGTGGGGGATGTTTAAGCCTGGAGAAGGCAGGACCCACAGTATCCAAACTAGGGCGCTAGGGGATGATTGCTGGATGGCCCCTGGGTCCCCCTGCAGATCGCTGGTCATAAATTTAACTGATTTCTGTGTTTTTCTCTAGCCAGTTTCAAGTGTCTGGATGCAGGACAGGAAGAGGCAGAGAGTAGGATTTAATCAGGATTGGATTTTGATAGGCAAGAGAGAAAAAGAGAAAAGAATTGTGAGTATATTCAAGGGGCTGATTATGATGATGTGTCCTGGGGTGTATGCTGAGTAAGAAGGGACATGAGGACATTGTGGGCGGGAAAGGGGACCATGGCACGATCAAGGGATGGTAAGTCCTAATGAGGCTTAGGAATGATTGGGTTGGGTAAAAGGTAAAATAAGCTGGACAGAGAGGAGATGGCCATCAGGAAGTGAGGTGTTCACAGCTGAGATCATAGGGGATCTCATGTAGGGTGGCTACTGAGAAGTAACCACCAAAGCAGCAAACTAAGGGTCAGCTGCATTAATAGAGGCATAGCACCTAGAACAACAGAGGTGAATGTCACAGTTCATGCTCCCCCTTGCAGACCATCCTCAACATCACATTCGGTTCCAGACCGGCTACAGTGAGGGTCGTAAAGACCTTGCGTGCCATTGGAGAGCAGTCACCATGACAGCAAGGGGAGAGAAAATCTTAGCCTGGTGGGGAGAGGACGTAGGGACCGCTCTGTCCATATCCAGATATCTTAAAGCTGTTGTTCTTCCAGAAAAGGGCTCCTCTCGTTTCCGTGTACTCACATGGAGAAGAACCAGTTGGTAGAATGGCAAAGGAGGCAGTTTTCAGCTGAAAACAAATCAGAGCTATCTCACAGCACACCTGACTCTCTATGGGAATGAGTTCCCTGTCACAGAAAGTGTTCAAGTATAGGTTGTGGGAGATAAGCCTCAGAGACTCTATTTAAGATGCCTTTCTTCCCCGGGATTCTTTTCGGACCACACAAGATCCCTATGGGGCTGGCAAGGATAGGTATTACTGTACCGTCTCATGGAGGAGGACACTGGGGCCCCGGGAGTCTAAGGAACGGGGACTGCAGAGGGGATCGTGGGTGCTGGCCACATGGGCAGACTGCTTTCCACCCTGCTGAGTTCCCTGCAGAGGAAGAGAAGGGAGATGCGATGGGCTTGCAGGGCCCAGTTTCTGCTTCCTGTGTCCCCGGCGCGCTGCAGCTCCAATGAGTCAGAAGTCATTCCACGATTCCCCAGAGAGAAGTCTCGCTCTTCGTGTGAGGAGGTTAGGTAAATGAGTTTGTGAGAAGGGCTCCCATGTATCATCAGAATCGGCTGCCAGTCTCACAGGCACGCAGGCAGTGGGGAGGTCTGGGGAGGGGCGCACATCAGCCGAGAGGAATGTGTCCTCAAGTGGAAATGATGATGGGTTGACAGCTGCTTGTTTTGACTGTCTAATAAGCTAAAGCAGATGTTTCTGTGGATACTGTAGGTGGGAAATGAGCTGGTCTCCCCAGGCGCTCTGGGGAATATTGTAGCCCCAGGATGGACTGCCTGGAAGCGAGGGGGGTGGGGTATGAGTCAGCAGCCTTGAAGCCAAACACAATGTATTTTAAGAAAGCCCTTCTGGAGATGTTGACTCCTGCCTTCAAATTTCTTGTCTTTTTCCAAACATCCTGCTACTGAGAAGCTCCACCTCCTTGCCCCTGTCCACTAACGCGGGCAGAACTTAAGGGTTTGGGCCCAGAGAAAGTCACTGTGGCTCCACTACTATCCTGGAGTCTGGCTGCTGGGGAGGGCACACCCGGACAGAAGGAATCACTGCGGGCTCAGAGCTGAGACAAAGCCTTCGGTTCCCCCGGCTCCCAGGGTGTACACAGTCATCCCCGCGCTCTCTCTCTCTCTTTCTGCCCTGCAGACCTGGAACCTGGTGCCTGAGTCACACACTTTCCCTGGCCCTTTCCACTACCATGTGTTTTTTCATTTGGGTTACTTACAGTAGAACTGATGGGAAAGGTCTGTTTTCCGTTTGTACCTGTGGCCTTAGCCCCGTCTGCTGCCTGGACAGAGGGTGAGTCAGCAGCAGCTCCTGCCTTTCCATGGGCTCAGGAGGGAAGCCACCCCCTTTCCCTCTTGCTCCCAACCCTAAAATAGAGGTTCTTAAGGTGCTGGGAGGAGTGATATAGAAGAAGGTAAATGATAGTTTAAAAAATAATAACAAACCTGACTTTAAAAAAAAATCATTTGCTTTTTAGCACCAGGAAAATGTTTTTTTTTCAGTCTCTGCATCTTTATACGTCTGGTTCTCTCTCTCTCTCTTTCTCTCAGTCTGTCTCAATCTCTCTCTGTCCTTCTCTGTCTCTGTCTCTGTCTCTGTCTCTCTCTCTCACACACACACACACACACACACGTGCACACACCACCCTACATTTGAAGTTCACACGAGAATAAGACTGGCACAATACATTCTACTATGAAAGATCCTACAAGATCACAGATCCTGCCAGATTCCAAGAGGGGGGAGAACACAAGACAAAAATCCCAGGAGGCATGGTCTATGGGGCATCACTGTCCCCTTGCAAACCCAACATCTTTCCGTGTGACAACATTTCTTTAAAAAAAAAAAACTTTCCCTATCTCTATTTTCTTTTTTTTTTTTTTAAGGATTTTATTTATTCATTTGACAGAGATCACAAGTAGGCAGAGAGGCAGGCAGAGAGAGAGGAGGAAGCAGGCTCCTGGCTCAGCAGAGAGCCCAATGCAGGGCTCGATCTCAGGACCCTGAGATCATGACCTGAGCCGAAGGCAGAGGCTTTAACCCACTAAGCCACCCAGGTGCCCCAATATTTCTTAATACAAAAATGAGAAAGGGAGACTCGCCCAAAGATTAAAAAAAAAAATTACTAGATTGCTCCAAGATCCACCCACTGATACTGACTTGTTAAGAGGCTACCCATCCAGCTCCCCTGCACTTTGCTCTTAGAGCCAGAAGGAAGCCTTAGATGGCTTCACCTGCTACCACTGGCTCCCTTGCTCCCTCAGCCCCTGTCATGTGCCCCACATGTCATTTTGTGAGAGCCGCACGCAGAGCCTACATGCTTATTTCCCCAGTCTTGAATGTCCTTCCACTTTCTTTTCTTTCTTTAAAGATTTTATTTATTTATTTGACAGAGAGAGACACAGAGAGAGGGGGCACAGAAGCAGGGGGAGTGGGAGAAGGAAAGCAGGCTTCCTTCTCAGCAGGGAGCCCGATGAGGGGCTCCGTCCCGGGACCCTGGGATCATGATCTGAGCTGAAGGCAGATGCTTAACTACTGAGCCACCCAGGCAACACTGTCCTTCCATTTTCACGGCTGTTTCCTTCCAATCATTCAGGCTTGGAGATGGGTCCACACCCAGGCAGCAGGGTCACACAAGGCAGGATGTTGGTGCTGAGAGTCCTGCAGGAAACTAGGAACCTTCCGGGGCTACTCCGCCCTCAGAGAAGAGACAGGCTCTACTGGGCAAGCCCGTCAAACGACAAAGAGCTTGTGAGGGGACAGAATGTCTCTTGGAAGAAACCAAAACACGAAGCCTTCACCATGTGTAGATTTAGGGTCTGCATTTATAAGATACACATGGTTCAGAAATGAGTGTAAATTATTGTCTCCTGCCAGCGATTCGGTTGGGGAACCTTCCTGGCAGAAGGCAGAGTCACATTTCTCTGTAAGGACACTCCCACAGGCCATGCTGTGTGGAATTCCTCGAGGGGAAAAACAACTCCCCAGTGAAAATAAATTCATGATTCACTATAATCCACATGAAAACAGTCTGCACTGTGGGAAAATCAGATACACAACTAGTAGAAGAATTAGAAGCCTAGGAAAAGGATTCTCAGAAAGAGTAGAGAATAGCTCTGCTTAATATATTAAAGAGATACTTTTCACAAGAATGAAGTAATAAAGAAAGTGCACAACATTGTGGGGGAAAAAAAAAAAACCCAGCAAGCAAATTTGAAAAAGAACAACAACAAAAAAGCCTTCTGAAAATGGAAAACAGACTCATAGAAATCCAGCAGAGCATTAGGGTAGGAAACCATCAGAAAATCCATGTCCTCAAAAGTAGTCCCTGGAGGGGGGCACCTGGGTGGCTCAGTGAGCTAAGCCTCCGCCTTCGGCTCAGGTCATGATCCCAGGGTCCTGGGATCGAGCCCCACATAGGGCTTTCTGCTCAGCAGGGAGCCTGCTTCCCGCCACTCCACCTGCCTGCCTACTTGTGATCTCTGTCTGTCAAATAAATAAATAAAATCTTTTAAAAAAAGAAAGAAAGAAAAGTACTGCCTGGGGGCATTTCATTCCATTCTTCTCCCTGATTATCCAGAAATGAAATGGGACACCAAGGTGTTTTATCAGGAAAGATTCATTCTCTTTCTTTCTTTCTTTGAAGATTTATTTATTTGAGAGAGAAAGTGGTGGGGGGCCAGAGAGAAAGCATCCTCCAGCAGACTCTGCACCAAGCAGGGAGCCTCACATGGACTCAACCTCATGACCCTGAGATCATGACCTGAGCCGAAATCAAGAGTCAGACACTTAACCCACTGAGCCACCCAGGTGCCACTCAGGGAAGATTTGTCTGAGCTGCTACTGATGACACAGATTTCTCAAGGGAAAGAAAGGGTGGATAAGACTGGAGGCCCCAGGTCCAAGCCTCCTCATTCCATGCCAGAGGGGATATAGCAATTCCAAACAATCCCATGGCGTGGTCCATTCCTCTCACTTTCTGTCTCTCTTTCTTTGTGTCTTGTTCGTTCATACACACACACACACACACACGGTTTCTTCTTATTCTGCCACAAGCATTTTATTAGGTTAACTAGGTTGTTTTTTGATAAAGTTGGATAACTGGAAAGCTCTGAAAAACAAAAGATTTCATCAAAATAAGGTCTATAAAGAAAAAAGTATCTGGATGCATCTACACCAAGCTGGTAACAGTGCCTGTAGTTAAAGGATGAAGTTGCCTGGAATTTTTGCTTCCCAAGCCATTCATTTCTGTATCATTTGATTGTGCAGTAGCATCTCTTTTATGACTAGAAAAAATAATGAATTTTTTAATAATGAGTTAAGCATCAATTCTTTTCCAGAAATAGTTCTTTGTATTAAAAAACAACAAAACAAAACAAAAACAGTCCATTAAAGAAAGAAAGAAGCAAGCAAACATCCCACCCCATCTCCCTCTGGTGAATTCAGTGCTGGGCTAACCTAGGCTCCTGTAGACAACAAAGCAGTTCGCATGAATTATGTCATTTAATATGCTAATCCTATTAAGTAGACAATTTTTATCCTGTGCCACTAAAATAGAAGTTGCAGGGAGGGATCTTTGACTGTTCTGTTCACTGTTACATCTCAAGCACCCATAACAATGCTGAGTGTGCTATGGATTTTCAATAAACACTTGTTGAATGAATGCACAATTTACAGATGAGGAAACTGAGGCATGGAAAGGTTGGGGAGCTTGTCCAAGGTCACGCCTCTGGTTAATGGTTGACCAAGCTGTGAAAGGAGGTAGTCAAACTCCAGAACCCACCCTCTCCTTTGGATACTTTCTGTTTCTGTTCTTTTACGTGAAAGACAGTCCAACATACTCCAGACAGCTTCTTGATACAATAGGCAAGGAAGATAAATGCGGGGAAGGTCTTTTGGAAGCTATCCTACTTAGCACACTCTTCCCAGCTTGTTCTAGGGCAGGGTTAGTGCCCTGCCCATCTTCACCATAAGGGGAGCTCTGGAGCAATCAGCAGTCAACTCCCATTTTCAAAACTCCGCAGCTGTCGGCAGTGAGAAACACCATCTTTGTTGTTTGCTTTTTATTTTTATTGAGATATAATTGACATAGAACCCTGTGTAAATTTATGGTGTGTGACCGGAATTGATAAATATATCGCAATATGATGATCACCGCAGGGTTAGCGAACACCTCTGTCACATCATGTAATTATCATTTCTTTTTTGTGATGGGAAAATTCTCCAGCACCTGGGTTGATTAGCTGGCCCTTCTTGGTTCTTCCTTCTTTAATCACCAAACGGCAGGTGGTCCTGTTGCCCCATCACTCACCAGAGCTGGATGCCCCCTCCAAGTCCTTTCAGAAACTACAAGCCGACCTCCATGCAGTCATCCCCAACAGGAAGAGCTGAGGTTTTCTGGCTCTAAGCTTCTCCTGGTGGTTTTTAAATGGTAAACAAAGGAAAACCCCTAAGCTTGTGGCATCCAGACTACAAAGAAAATTTCAAGATTTTATTTTAATTTTAAGAGCTTGTAAAGAGCATGAGGTTCACTCCCAGCCTTGATGAGAAGGTTTCAAGGGAGTGTTCCCATTCTGAGCCCTCTTAGCAGAGACCGTCACTACTCAGTATTTTCATGTATATACTGAATTTTAGGAATGCCTTCTGCTGTTCGAGCTCTGTCTTATCTAATTTTCCCACCCAGGCCTCCCTAGGACTGTCATCTCACAATCTTAGACTATCAGAGCAAGAAACAGCCGGTTCACTTGACCCGACTCTGTCTCTTTACAGGTGGGGAAACTGAGACCCAGGAAGAAAATTATTTCCCCATAGTCAGATAATGATAAAGGCAGTGGGAAGTCAAGGGGAACCTACCCAGTTGCTTGCTCTGGATCGCATAATTCCTGAAATTGCTTCCAAGCTTCCTTTCAGCCTGTATTTATCATGTGTTTTCTCTGTGCCCCGGAGGGTGGCCAATACAAAGAGTAGACCTATCCTGGAGAAGTCCTGCTTCCTGACATTGTATTCTGGACACAAAAAAATTATCAGAAAGTCGTTCTAAGTAGCATTTGTTTATTTCTTCATTCATGTGTTTAACCATATATGCATTCATTCAGAGGACAGATATTTATTCAACACAGTGAGAAGTCAGAAATAGACTTTGTCTCAAGGAGTTTATAATCGACTAGGGAAAAAAAAGAAATCTCTCCCTTGAGTTTGTGTAGATCTAGCATGCGCCTGGCCAGGGCCCTGCCGGCAGCGTCGATCAGGGTGGCCGGGGGAATGCAGTGGTCAAAGGGCTTGGGACATTGGGTGAGATTTAAAAATCATGGCCTTCTTCCCAGAAAAGGAGCTGGCCACTCACTTTTACAGAGCACCCCCTCTGTGCTGGGGGCTTTCATTATTACAGTGCCCTTAGAGATAAAGAAACTCCGGCTCAAAAGGTTAAGTAACTTGTCCAAAATCACCCAGTTAGAAATGACAAGAGTTTGGACTTGCCCCAAACCCGTGTGAGTCCAAAACCTGAGGCAGTTTACAACACCCCATCCCGCCCCCCGGCTCTCCCTGCCTGGTTGGGAAGTCCCACCTGCATTAACCTGAGCAGCACAGGTAAAGGCAATAGCCTGAACGGAGGTGACCCAAGGCTACTTTGCTGCTGTGGCCTCTGGAGGAACAGCGTGTGGCTCCAAGGGGAGCTGTTGTCTTACGGATGTGTGCCGCGGGGCGCTCGGCGGAGGGACTGTCCTCTGCCTTCGGTCATTCATGCTTCCATTCCTTCCCAGCACCGACTGGGCCGGGCAGGCAGAGGGCACTGGGCATGCTTGTTTGCCTAGAGCTGGAGGCAGGAAAAGGAAGTCACTGAGAGCTCCTTCTTCAGCTTTTGTGTCCCACAGGGGCAAATAAGACCACTCCCTTCTCTCAAGGACACTGCCCCATGCTGTTTTGATCTAATCTGTCCCCTGACCTAGCCAAATGGTTCCTTTTCTGCCCCTCCCCCACCCCCGGTGCGGTGGCTCTCTGCTGTCCTGAAAGCCCAACACACGGGGACCAGGATTTCCAACCTTATTGTCCTCCCCCCCGTCCAGCGTAAGTCAAGATAAAATTTAGCCAGGTCTGTGGGGGAGGGGCAGTTGAGACGCTAAGGAGGTTGGAGATGTGACGGATGTGGTAGTCATCCACCTGAAGAGAGCGATCACAACGGGCCACGCTGGTCAGAGAAGGTTCGTGCGATCTCCGTGGCTTTATGACCACTCAAATGTACAGCGTCTGGGCAGATCAGAGCCGGTGTAAATGCTGACACCCCCGAGCCAGCCAGCAGGTTGGTGGCTAGGAAACGTGCACAGGCTTTACAAGCAGAGGGTTGAGGAGTGACGATGCTGTGTCCTGGAGGAGAAACCCAGTGCTGACCTCTGACCTTTGAGAGGCCAAGGGGTCAGCAGACTGGCCGCCATCCTCTTCCTAGCACTGGGATTTCTGTTCCCATTTGAATGCATGCCCAGGAGCTCACACAAACTGGGAAGTTGAGGAGGAAATCCAAACTGTTCCTGAAGTGTTTTCTGTCTGGCCAGGGGTAGCCGTCAGAGCAGTGACTGAGGAACGGCCACATTATTCTGGTCCTTTTGCTTAGAAGTCGCTGTTTCCTGTAACTGTCTTGTTACTCAATGGGAGTTTTCCCCATTGGGTCAGAATGCCAGCCACAGGAGCCGGCCAGTCTGGCTGCCAGAGCCCAGCACATCAGGGGGATCTCCCAGGGCCGGACCTAGGAAGGGAAGGGCCTCAGAGGTCCACCCTCACCTCCTGGCTGGAATCCCTTCTACAACTTCCGTGCCAAGTAAAAAGGACCACACTTTCCAGTTGCCAGCTTCCAGAGACCATAGCATCACTTCCAGCAACTGGTAGCCTCTGTCCCCTGACCTAGCTGAGTGGTTCTGTGTTTGAACTCTGTGCCGTAGAGAGCATTGAAATGTTGGTCCTTCCAATTCCCACCTGTTGGCTCTGCTTTTTTCCCCCAAGGCCACATAAAATAAGTCTACTTTAGTCCTTGTCCACAGAACAGAACAGTTCTTCATGTCTTTGAAGATAATCATAATGCCTCATTCCACTTGGCTTTCTCTTTTTCAGGCTCAGTATTCCCATTTTCTCCACTCCATGGTTGCCAATTTCCTCGCCTACGGAATAGTTTCCCACTATGCTTGTGGTTCCCTTCCCCACCCACCTCCCTAGCAGAATGAGTCACTCCCTTGGGCACACTGGGGTGGAGCTGTGGTGTAAGGGCTTCATATCCACCCCTCCATGACGGCGGGCTCCCAGAGGGAGGGACCATGTCTTCATCGAGCTCTAACTGGTTCCCACCTCCCCCATTTCCCTGGGATCTCCCCCAACCCTGCTTCTCTCACCTCTCTTCCCCACTAGCTCCTTTACCTGATAGGCATACCCCGTCTCAAAAATGAATCCATCCTTCAGTCCCTTATCCCCCAATGGCACTCACCCCTACTTCATAGCCAAGCTTCTTGACACTGATAATCACTGACTTTTCCTCCCCTTCCATTTACCCTTTAACCCCTTACAGCATGGTTTCCCCCACCACACCACTCTACTGAATGTAGTTTGGAAAAGGTCGCGATGATCATCTAAACACCAGCCTCCATAGATACTTTGAGATGTCCTTTTCGCTTGACGTCCCAGCAGCATCTGACATTCCTGACCATAGCCCGTCATGTGGCTCCTGTGACAGCTGCTCTGCTGGCCCACCATCTACCCCACTGGCTTCCCTGTGGGCTTTCTTTTGCTGGACTCTCTTTCCCTCTGCTCCTTGGACATACATGCATCCCAGGACTCTGTCCTTGACCCTGCTTCCCGTGCACTGCACGTGCTCTGCCTGAGACCCTCATCCAGTTTTATGACCCTGACTGGTCACAAGGCCCTGAACTTCATGCTCCTGTCCACAGAGCCTCATGGAGCGCCTACTGCTTTGGGAACACGTCCACTCAGACATCCCAGCACCTCAGACTCAATCCCCATGTACCAAGCTTCTCTCACCAAGTAAGTTTGCTAGTCTTTCTCTATCCCCAACCTCAGTGAGCAGTGGACATCCCTGTCCCCCAGCCTGGGCTCCCCGTTCTCCTTTATCTTCTGCACCTGGCCTGTTAATGCATCCCTGCCGTTAAAAACCATCCCCTCCCTGCACACCGCGCCTATGGCATGCTACACTTTATACACATTATCTTACTCGATTCTAACAGAACTGCAAAAGAGGTATTGTTAGCCCGCTCTCTCATCCGTGAAGACTGAAATTTCGATTAAATAACTTGCCTAAGGTCGCACATTTATTGTGCAATGGAGCCAGACCCATCGATCCCAAAGTTCTTTCCACTCCCTGACACTCTGCCAGTCCTCCTTCACACCGTTTAGCCTGCGCCTTCTGTCCCGCGCTGACCGCGCTGCCTGGCTCCAGGAAGACTTCATGGTCTCTCCCAGGAGTTGACCTGTCTTCTTGCCTCTAGTTTGTCCTCCCAGCTGTCCACCCCGTCTTCCACTGTACTGTGACAACGAACTCCCTAAAACACATGCACCTTCTTGCCTCCAGCCCCTCAGTGGGGCCCACTGCCCTCCAGACTGTCTAGGCTCTTTACGCACGCCTGTACCCAGGCAGTCTCCCCCAGCTGCCCCCTTTTTCCCCACCCTCCACCCAAGCTTTAGCTTGCAGCTCCAGGAAGGCCCCCTATTCTTATCCTACACGCACATGTTATTCCTCCTGCCTGAGATGCCTTTCTCCCTCCCCCACCCACACAGCCTTCCCGTGAACCCCTGCTCTTCCTTCAGGCCACACCTGTGAAACCCTCGCCACCCCCCACCACCCCCCGCCCCCCACAGAGCTGCCTGCTCCCTTCAGGACCTCCCACATACCTAGCACATACCTTTATTGTTACCCTGGCTACAGTAGGTTACGATAGCTTCTTTATTTTCTTGGGTTCCCATCAGACTGAGGTTCTTGTATTTGCCTTTGTGATCTTGCAGGTAAGGTGGTCCCTTGTTCACAGTGGACACTTAGACATGTTTGCTGGACTGGATTTTTAGGTCATACCTAACATAGATCCTGGGACAAAGGGGATATTCTGCTGAATTCGTTTCTTTAATAATTGAAACGGAGGGGCACCTGTGAGGGTCCATTGGTTAAGTGCTGACTCTTGATTTCAGCTCAGATCATGATCTCGGGTCGTGGGAGATCATGCCGGGCACAGAGCCCACTTAAGATTCTCTCTCTGCCTCTTCCTGTGCCTTTCCCTACCCACCCCCCATTTGTATACATGTGTTCTCTCTCTCTAGAAAAAAATAATTGAATTGTAACACAAAGGGATATATGCTATGATAAACATATACCCAGAGTGTCACGGCAGTCCAGGGAAGAAAAGATTTAGTACTACCCTGAGGGTAGGGAAAGCAATGGCACAGGGAAGCCTTCCTATAAGAGGTGACATTTAAGCTGGATCTTTCACTTTGAGTAGGAGTTGGCCTGGGTGAAAGGTGGCCTTCTAGACCCTTGAATAAAAACATAGAGCTATGCAAGGACCCATGATATTTGGGAGACAGCAGGATGTGTCCAGGGTAGAAGAAGACATGGGATGGGCAGGGGTTGGGCATTAAGGTTGGGGCCAAAGTGAGTACCAGCCAAAGTTTTTGGACATAATCCTAAAGGCAGTGGGAGCCCTGTATGGATTTTCAGAAAATAAGTGGCCTACACAGATTTATGTTTAGAAAGATGGATTGGGGGAAGGGCAATAAACCTGGTGGAGGTAAGATTATTGTTGTAGGATCCTGGCCAGAAGAGGCAGTTGCAATAATCCCAGGGAGAGATGGCCTTGCTCTGAATTCACCCAGACCCCTATGGTACAAAATTCTTTCTGTGGAGAGTTGCGTCTGTCAAAGTGTGCTCTGCCATAGGTGGGGAGGGTGGGACACAGAAGGTAAATTCAAAGAAGTTTAAAGAATGCTAGGTATAACAGGTTTCTTAATGCAGGACTTTTAAGAGCCTTCAAAATATATTGCATATGTTACATGTAATATTCAGAGTTTCTCAAATACATTAAGCCACAGAAACTTTCTGGGACTATCTCGAGGGACTAGGGCTTAATGGAATACATTAAAAAAAAAAAAAGGAAAAAAAAGGTCCAAGAGCTTTCATGATTCTGTCAGCTCTAGTTCCTGGGAGGAAAAGATAAATCAAAGAAATAGCTTTCCACCGATGAAAACTGATGTTCTCACTGAGCACTCTGCTGTGAGAATCTCTGGGGGGAGGGGGGGTTGTGTTGGGGGACCAGACTGGCCTCCCCTGAAAATAGGAATGTTGCTTTTGGTCATTTGGTTTGGAGACAGGCTAAGCAAATTCACCTGCTCCTCCCAGGTCCCTTGTGTTTGTTCAGGCCTGAAAGAGGTTAGATCCAGGTGTCTGAAAAAATGGCAGGTCCTGACCTATGGAACAGAGAAACCAGGTCTGCAGCTCCAGGAATGTTTTGCTCACACGGTGTCCCTCACGCAACACCCCGCTTGCTGGGGGGTTGAGCAGAACATCTACCTTAGAATCTCCTCATCCCAGGCAGGTGGCAGGTACCCAGCTCTGTTAGTGCCAGTCTGGGTCTCGTCACAGTGTCATACCCAGCTGTCCCGGGCCCCCAGACACAGGTCACCATTTGCAGACTTCCTCATGCCTGAGCACCCAACGGCCCTGTGTCTTTAAGGGAACCCTGGCCATGAAATGCCTTCCCTGGCAGCTCCAAGGCCATTTCCCAGCTGAGTCCCCAGCAGGGTGGAAAAGTCTGGGCAGCTCTGCGCCGGTTTGGAGCGGGGCCTCTTTCTCCAGGACAGCGGTTCTCCAGAGCAGAAGCACCAGGTAACCCTGAGCACCGGCCAGGGCTTTGGGTTGAAGAGTTCAGACGTGCAGAAGGAGACAGAGGAGCAGGGCCCTCCCGGTGACAGGTAGCTTCAGGCAGGAAAGAAGGAAGGTCAGCCAAATGCTGCTAGCAGTAAAATCAGGAAACTGCCCCAAGCCCAGAGTCGCACACCTGAGCGGGTCCCCTTCCTAGGGGCTCCTCTGTGCTGCTGTCCTATCCAGAGGGGGCCTGCCTCTGCCCTATGAGCTCAGCTGGTCTGCTGTGTCTCCGCTCCAAGCAGACTTGAAAATACTCCCTCTTCAGATGGGTTCTTGCCACATGTCGCTCTTCCTGACAGTGGTCAAACCTCCCTACTTCAGACTTGGAGAAAAAAATATGCATGAAGCTCATAGTGTATCTACTCCAGCCACCCCCTGAGTAGGTCCTCTACAACTCCCCATTCTCAGAGAGGGAAACTGAGACCCAGACGGAGAGGAGGACTCACCCAAGACTCAGAGTTTATGTCAGAGACAGAGAGTGAGCACAGTTTGCCTGTCTCCTGGTTTGGTGTTTTCTTCCCACCACATGGTCCTGTCTTTCCCGACGGAGAAAGAAAGCCAGCTCTGTCACCTGTTGAGCTGTATCTTTTACTAAATCATATTGCCATTAAGTTAGGGATAAGTTGAAGCAGTAACACTGCTATTAAGCTAAGCGCTGGAGTCAGAGCTGGATTCAGATTCCAGCTCCACTACTTTCCAACTGCAGGAGAGTAAGTAACCCCTGGGCAAAGAACCTCACATCGGTAGCTCAGGACTCCCTCTCTGAAAGGGCACCTACTGCATAAGGTCATGTGAAAATTAATTGAAATAATGTATGTAAATAGCTCAGCATGAAGCCCAGCCAGTGAGAAGCACTTGGTAAAGTTTAGCAATTTTTATTACTGTTGTTAATAGTTGTATCTTAATGAACATGTAAGGCAATTATAATTAACATTTATTTTTTTTATTATGTTATGTTAGTCACCATACAGTGCATCATTAGTTTTTGATGTAGTGTTCCATGATTCATTGTTTGTGTATAACACCCAGTGCTCCCTGCAATCTGTGCCCTCCTTAATACCCACCACTGGGCTCACCCCTCACCCCCTCCCCTCTAAAACACTCAGTTTGTTTCTCGGAGTCCACAGTCTCCCATGGTTTGCCTTCCCCTCCGATTTCTCCTCCCTTCACTTTTCCTTTCCTTCTCCTAATGTCCTCCATGATATTCCTTATGTTCCACAAGTAAATGAAACCATATGATAATTGGCTTTCTGCTTGACGTATTTCACTCAGCGTAATCTCCTCCAGTCCCATCCATGTCGATACAAAAGTTGGGTATTCATCCTTTCTGATGGAGGCATAATACTCCATAGTATACATGGACCACATCTTCTTTATCCATTCGTCTGTTGAAGGGCATCTCGGCTCTTTCCACAGATTAGCTCTTGTGGACATAGCTGCTATGAACATTGGGATACATATAGCCCTTCTTTTTCTTTTCTTGCTTTCTTTTTTTTTTTTTTTTTTTTTAGCCAAAGTGACTTTTTTTTTTATAAACATATAATGTATTATTAGCCCCAGGGGTACAGGTCTGTGAATCGCCAGGTTTACACAGTTCACAGCACTCATCATAGCACATACCCTCTCCAATGTCCATAACCCCACCACCCTCTCCCTACTCCCCTCCCCCCCAACCCCCCTCATTTTGTTTTGTGACATTAAGAGTCTCTTATAGTTTGTCTCCCTCCCGATCCCATCTTGTTTCATTTATTCTTTTCCTACCCCCCAAGCTCCCCGCCTTGTTGCATCTCCACTTCCTCATATCAGGGAGATTATATGATAGCTGTCTTTCTCTGATTGACTTATTTTGCTAAGCATAATACCCTCTAGTTCCATCCATGTTGTCGCAAATGGCAAGATTTCATTTCTTTTGATGGCTGCATAGTATTCCATTGTGTATATATATACCACATCTTCTTTATCCATTCATCTGTTGCTGGACATCTAGGTTCTTTCCTAGTTTGGCTATTGTGGAACATATAGCTTTTCTTATCACTACATCTGTATCTTCAGGGTAAATACCTAGTAGTGCAGTTGCAGGGTCATAGGAAAGCTCTATTTTTAATTTCTTAAGGAACATCCACACTAGTTTTCCAAAGTGGCTGCACCAACTTACATTCTCACCAACATTGTAAGAGGGTTCCCCTTTCTCCACATTCTCTCCAACACATGTTGTTTACTGTCTTGTTAATTTTGGCCATTCTAACTGGTGTAAGGTGGTATTCAATGTGGGTTTTTTTGTTTTTTTTTAAAGATTTTATTTATTTATTTGACAGACAGAGATCACAAGTAGGCAGAGAAGCAGGCAGAGAGAGAGGAGGAAGCAGGCAACCTGCTGAGCAGAGAGCCCGATGCGGGGCTCGATCCCAGGACCCTGGGATCATGACCTGAGCCGAAGGCAGAGGCTTTATCCCACTGAGCCACCCAGGCGCCCCTCAATGTGGTTTTGATTTGAATCTCCCTGATGGCTAGTGATGATGAACATTTTTTCATGTGTCTACTAGCCATTTGTATGTCTTCATTGGAGAAGTGTCTGTTCATGTCTTCTGCCCATTTTTTGACTTGATAATTTGTTTTTTGGCTGTTGAGTTTGAGGAGTTCTTTATAGATCTTGGATATCAGTTCTTTGTCTGTAGTGTCATTTGCAATATCTTCTCCCATTCCATGGGTTGCCTCTTTGGTTTGTTGATTCTTTCCTTTGCTGTGCAGATTTTTTATCTTGATGGAGTCCTAAAAGTTCATTTTCGCTTTTGTTTCCCTTGCCTTTGGAGACGTGTCTTGAAAGAAGTTGCTGTGGCCAGTGTCAAAGAGGTTACTGCCTGTGTTCTCCTCTAGGATTTTGATGGATTCCTGTCTCACATTGAGGTCTTTCATCCATTTTGAGTTTGTCTTTGTGTATGGTGTAAGAGAATGGCTGAGTTTCATTCTTCTGTATATACCTGCCAAATTTCCCAACACCATTTATTGAAGAGACTGCCTTTTTCCACTGGATATTTCTTTCCTGCTTTGTTGAAGATTATTTGACCATAGAGTTGAGGGTCCATATCTGGGCTCTCTGTTCTATTCCACTGGTCTATGTGTCTGTTTTTGTGCCAATACCATGCTATCTTGGTGATCAAAGCTTTGTAATAAAGCTTGGAATCAAGCAACGTGATGCCCCCAGATTTGTTTTTCTTCTTCCCCATTTCCTTGGCTATTGGGGGTCTTCTCTGTACCCTACGAATTTTAGGATCATTTGTTCTAGCACTTTGGAAAAATGCCAATGGTATTCTGATTGAGATGACATTGAAAGTATAGGTTGATTTTTAACAATGTTTATTCTTATGTCCGTGAGCATGGAGCCATGAGTTTTTCCATATTTTTGTGTCTTCATCCATTTATTTCCTAAGTGTTCTAGAGTTCCTCAAGTATAGATCCTTTACCTCTTTGGTTAGATTTATTCCAAGGTGTCTTATGGGTTTTGGTGCTATTTTGAATGGAATTGAATCTCTAATTTCCCTTTCTACAGTTTCATTCTTAGTGTATAAGAAATCAGCTGATTTCTGTGCGTTGATTTTGTATCCTGCCACATTACTGAGTTGCTGTATGAGTTCTAGTAATTTGGGGGTGGAGTCTTGGTTTTTCCACATAAAGTATCATGTCATCTGCAAAGAGAGAGAGTTTGACTTCTTCTTTGCCAATTTGAATACCTTTAATTTCTTTTTGTTGTCTGATTGCTGTTGCTAGGACATCTAATACTATGTTGAACAACAGCAGTAAGAGTGGGCATCCTTGTCGTGTTCCTGATCTCAGTGGGAAGACCAGCTTTTCCCCATTGAGAATGATATTTGCTGTGGGTTTTTCACAGATGGATTTTATGAAGTTGAGGAATGTTCCCTCTATCCCTATACTCTGAAGAGTTTTTATCAGGAAAGAATGTTGTATTTTGTCAAATTCTTTTTCTGCATCAATTGAGAGGACCATGTGTTTCTCCTCTCTTCTTTTATTAATTTATTCTATCACATTGATTGATTTGCGAATGTTGAGCCACTTTTGCATCCCAGGGATAAATTTAACCTGGTCCTCGTGGTTAATTTTTTCAATATGCTGTTGGATCCTATTAGCTAGAATCTTGTTGAGAATCTTGGTATCCATATTCATCAGGGATATTGGTCTGAAATTCTCCTTTTTTGATGGAGTCTTTGCCTGTGTTGGGGATCAAGGTAATGCTGGCTTTATAGAAAGAGTCTGGCAGTTTTACTTCTGTTTCTATTTTTTGAAACTGCTTCAGAAGAATAGGTATTATTTCTTCTTTGAATGCTTGGTAGAATTCCCCAGGGAATCCATCAGGTCCTGAACTCTTGTTTTTTGGGATGATTTTGATCACTGCTTCAATCTCATTACTAGTTCTTGGTCTATTCAGATTATTGATTTCTTCCTGTTTCAGTCTTGGAATTTTATAGGTTTCCAGGAATGCATCCATTTCTTCTAGATTGCTTAACTTATTGGCATGTACATATTGATAATAATTTCTGATGATTGTTTTTGTTTCCTTGGTATTAGTCATGAACCTTCCCCTTTCATTCATAATTTTATTAACTTGGGTCTTTTTTCTTTTGGATTAGTCTGGCCAGTGGTTTATTGATCTTATTAATTCTCTCAAAGAACCAGCTTCTAGTTTCGTTGATGTGTTCTACTGTATCTCTAGTTTCTAACTCATTGATCTCTGCTCTTAATTATTTTCCTTCTCGTGTGTGGAGTAGGCTTAATTTGTTGATTCTCCAGTTCTTCAAGGTGTAAAGAGAGTTTCTGTATTCAGGATTTTTTTTTTTTTTTGAGTGAGGCTTGGATGGCTATGTATTTCCCCCTTAGGACTGCCTTTGCTGTATTCCATAGGTTTTGGACCAATGTGTCTTCATTCTCATTGGTTTCCATGAATTTTTCAAGTTATTCTTTGATTTCCTGGTTGATCCAAACGTTCTTGAGCAGGATGGTATTTACCTTCCAAGTTTTTGAATTTCTTCCAAACTTTTCCTTGTGGTTGAGTTCCAGTTTCAAAACGTTGTGGTCTGAGGATATGCAGGGAATAATCTCGGTCTTTTGGTATTGGTTAAGACCTGATTTGTGACCCTGTATGTGGTCTATTCTGGAGAAAGTTCCATGTGCACTCAAGAAGAATGAGTATTGTTGTTTTAGGGTGGAATGTTCTGTATATATCTATGAGGTCCATCTGGCCGCGTATGTCATTCAAAGCTCTTGTTTCTTTGTTGATTATCTGCTTAGATCAGTCTGCTGTTGAGAAGGGCATGTTAAGATCCCCTAGAATTAACGTATTCTTATCAATATGTCTCTTTATTCTGATTAACAGTTAGCTTATGTAGTTGGCTTCTCCCATGTTGGGGGCATAAATATTTGCAACTGTTAGATCTTCTTGTTGGATAGACTCTTTCAGAATGTTGTAGTGTTCTTCTGCATCTCTAACTATAGTCTTTAGGCTAAAATCTAATTTGTCTGATATGAGAATCGCTACCCCCAGCTTTCTTTTGAGGCCCAGTGGCATGAAATATGGTTCTCCAACCCTTCACTTTCAGTCTGGATGTATCCTTAGGTTCAAAATGTATCTCTTGTAGGCAACATATAGATGGGTCCTGTCTTTTTATCCAGTCTTCAACCCTGTGCTGCTTTATGGGAGCATTTAGGCTATTCACATTGAGAGTGATTATTGAAAGGTATGTTTTTATTGTCATTATGTTGCTGTGAGGACTTTGTTTCTATAGATTGCCTCCTTAAATTTCTGTTCTCTATCACTCTTGGGTCTTTCTTCTTTTATAGAACCCCCATAATATTTCTTGTAGTGCCGGCTTGGTGGTCATGTACTCTTTTAGTCTTTTTTTTTTAAGATTTTTAAAAATTTATTTATTTGACAGAGAGAGATCACAAGTAGGCAGAGAGGCAGGCAGAGAGAGAGAGGAGGAAGCAGGCTCCCTGCTGAGCAGAGAGCCCGATGTGGGACTCGATCCCAGGACCCCGAGATCATGACGTGAGCCGAAGGCAGTGGATTAACCCGCTGAGCCACCCAGGCACCCCATCCATTCTGAATGTCAGGCTTGCCCTCTAAAGTATTCTTGACTACATGTTCTTCTCATCTAGTGTCCTGAATGTGTCTTGCCAGCCCTTTCTGGCTTGCCAGGTTTCTTTGGACAGTCTGATATTATTCTGATGTTCCTCCCTTTGTATCTAAGGAATCTCTTCTCTTTAGCTGCCCTTAAAACATTTTTCTGAATTTACAATTCATGAATTTCACAATCACAATCAATTAGTCCTCTTTCTACTCTCATTGAGTTTGAGGGGGTATCCTCTCTGCCTCTAGGACATGAACATTTGTTCCATTCCCCAGACTAGGGAAATTCTCAGCTAGCATTTGCTCAACTGTATCTTCTAGTCCTTTCTCTCTCTCCACCCCCCTCAGGGATCCCGGTTGTTCTAACATTGGAATGTTTCATGGTATCATTTATTTCTCTAATTCTGTTCTAAGAATTAGAATTAATTAATTAGATTAACTAATTGACTAATTAACAATTAATTAATTGAATTAATTCAGCTTCTAAGCTGTTTGTTCCTTCTGATTCTCTTTTTTTTTTTCCTTTTTGATCCTCCTTCGGATCCTTCTTTTCTATCAGTTTGGCTTCTAGATCACTAATTCGATCTTCTTCTCATTTACCCTAGCTATTAGAGTATTTGGATTAAATCTCATTGATAGCATTTTGAAGTTCTGACAGATCAGCTCTCACTTCTGTCCTTAGAGATTCTATTTTCCCACTAATGGTCCTCTCCAACCTAGCCACTGTCTGGATAACTGTTGCCCTGAATTCTATTTCTGACATCTTGCTTATGTCCATATCCAATAGCTCTGTGGCAGAGGTCACAGCCTCTGAATTTTTCCTCTATTGAGCATTCTTCTTCCTAGTCATTCTGGTGAGAGGTGGTGGAGGGGATGTATAGTTGAAAATATCAACCATGATCCAGGTAAAGGACACCCTGAAAAGTTTCAGAACAATTGGAAGTCACCACCAAAAAGAAAGAAAGAGAAAAAAAACCCAAAAAGCCAAAATGAGCCCCAACAGTAAGATTTATAAAGTACAAAACAAACAAACAAACAAAAAAAAACACAAAGACCAACAAAAGAAAAAGAAAAACCCAGCCAAAATGAACCCCAAGAAAAACATTTAAAGAGTACAAAAACAAAAACAAGCACACAGTAAGACCAGCAAAAGAGGAAAAAAATAAAAAGAAAAAGTAAAAAGGCGGGTGATGGAAAGGTGGTTATAATCCCTCAATGTGGGTGAGGAAGGGTATTTCAGTTCTTCCTGGGTGTATTTTGTTATCTATGTTGGAGTACTCAACTTTCCAGAGATACAGGGAAATTAAAACTGATGTGTGTGTATGTGTGTGTGTGTGTGTAACTGAATAGGGAAAAAGGACTACCTTGAAGCATATATATATATATATATATATATATATATATATATGAAGGAAAAAGTTTATGTATGAAAAAAGTTCAAGTTAAAAAATTACTATAGAATATGTTGTGTTAAACATCTAGTTGAAATGTAAGTAGGTAAAAAAAATAAAAACAAGAATCATGAGAATGAATTTTTCTTAAAAAGAGAAAGTTGTATATAAGAAATATATGGGCTCTCAGGCAGTACCAGGAGTTTAATATTTGTTTTCCCCTGATGTTGGGGTTTTACGGTGTTTTTTTTCCCCCCAAATGTGCTGAATTTATTTGTTTCAATATGATTCCATGTTTTGTTTTGTTTGTTTTGTTATTGACATATATTATTTGTTTCAGGAGTACAGGTGTGTGATTCATCAGTCTTAACACAATTCACCACACTCAGCAGAGCACGTACCCTCCCCAATGTCCATCACCCAATCACCCCATCTCTCCCACACTCCTCCCCTCCAGCAACCCTCAGTTTGTTTCCTGACATTGAGAGTCTTTTATGGTTTGTGTTGCTCTCTGGTTTCATCTTGTTTCATTTTTCCCTCCCTTCCCCTATGATCCTCTGTCTTGTTTCTCAAATTCCTCCTATCAGTGAGATCATATGATAATTGTCTTTCTCTGATTGACTTATTTCACTTAGCATTATACCCTCTAGATACATCCACGTCATTGAAAATGGCAAAATTTCAGGGTTTTGATGGCTGCATAGTATTCCATTGTATTTATATACCAGATCTTCTTTATCCATCCATCTGTTGATGGACATCTGAGTTATTTCCATAGTCTGGTTATTGTGGACATTGCTTCTATAAACATTTGGGAGCATGTGCCCCTTGGGGTCACTACATTTGTACCAGTATTGCAATTGCTGGTTTGTAAGGTAGCTCTATTTTCAACTTTTTGAGGAATCTCCATACTATTTTCCAGCGGCTGCACCATCTTACATTCCCACCAACGGTGTAGGAGTGTTCCCCTTTCTCCACATCCTCACCAACACCCGTCATTTCCTGCTGGATGTCTTCTTTGCAGAAATGTCTGTTCATGTCCTCTGCCCACTTCTTGATTGGATTATTTGCTCTTTGGGTGTTGAGTTTGATAAGTTCTTTATAGATTTTTGGATACTAGCCCTTTATCTGATAGGTCATTTGCAAATATCTTCTCCCATTCTGTTGGTTGTCTTTTGGTTTTGTTGACTATTTCCTTTGTTGGACAAAAGCTTTTGATCTTGACAAAGTCCCAAAAGTTCATTTTTGCCCTTGTTTTTTTGCCTTGGGCAATGTTTCTAGGAAGTTGCTGCAGCTGAGGTCAAAGAGGTTGCTGCCTGTATTCTCTTCAAGGATTTTAATGGATTCCTATCTCACATTGAGGTCCTTCATCCATTTTGAATCTAATTTTTTGTGTGTGGTATAGGGAAATTATCCAGTTTCATTCTTCTGCATGTGGCTGTCCAATTTTCCCAACACCATTTGTTGAAGAGACTGTCATTTTTCCATTGGACATTCTTTCCTGTTTTGTCAAAGATTAATTGACCATAGAGTTGAAGGTCCATTTCTGGGTTCTCTATTCTGTTCCATTGATCTATGTGTCTGTTTTTGTGCCAGTACCCTACTGTCTTGATGATTACAGCTCTGTAATAGAGCTTGAAGTCTGGAATTGTGATGCCACCAACTTTGGTTTTCTTTTTCAACATTCCTCTGGCTATTTGCAGTCTTTTCTGGTTCCATATAAATTTTAGGATTATTTGTTCCATTTCTTTGCAAAAAATTGATAGGGATTGCATTAAATGTGTAGATTGCTCTATGTAGCATGGACATTTTCACATTTTTTCTTCCAATCCATGAGCATGGAACATTTTTCCATTTCTTTGTGTCTTACTCCATTTCTTTCATGAGTACTTAATAGTTTTCTGATTATAGATTCTTTGCCTCTTTGGTCAAATTTATTCCTGGGTATCTTATGGTTATGGGGGCAATTACAAACAGGATCAACTCCTTAATTTCTCTTTCTTCCATCTTGTTGTTGGTGTATAAAAATGCAACTGATTTCTGTGCATTGATTTTATATCTTTCCTCTTTACTGAATTCCTATATGAGTTCTAGCAGTTTTGGAGTGGAGGCTTTTGAGTTTTCTACATGAAGTATCATATCATCTGCAAAAAGTGAGAGTTTGACTACTTCTTTGCCAATTTGGATGCCTTTTATTTCTTTTTGTTGTCTGATTGCTGAGGCTAGGACTTCTATAGTATTATGTTGAACAGCAGTTGTGGGAGTGAACATTCCTGCCATGTTCCTGACCCTAGGGGAAAAGCTTTCAGTTGTTCCCATTGAGAACAATATTTGCTGTGGGCTTTTCATAGATGGCTTTTATGATATTGATAATATGATATCCCCACACTGTGAAGAGTTTTGATCAAGAAATGATGCTGTACTTTGTCAAATGCTTTTTCAGCATCTATTGAGAGTACCATATGGTTCTTGTTCTTTTATTAATGTATTGTATCACTTTGATTTGTGTATGTTGAACTGACCTTGCAGCCCAGGAATAAATCCCACTTGGTTGTGGTGACTAACCCTTTTAATGTACTGTTGGATCTGTGCTCGCTTCGGCAGCACATATACTAAAAAATGTACTGTTGGATCTTATTGGCTGATATTTTGGTGAGAATTTTTGCATCCATTTTCATCAAGGATATTTGGTCTGTAATTCTACTTTTTGATGGTGTCTTTGTCTGGTTTAGGGATCAGGTAATGCTGGTCTCATAAAATGAGTTTGGAGGTTTCCCTTCCATTTCTATTTTTTGGAAGAGTTTCAGGAGAATAGATATTAATTCTTCTTTAAACATGTGGTGGAGTTCCCCTGGGAAGCTCGTTGGTCCTGGGCTCTTGTTTGCTGGGAGATTTTTAATTACTGCTTCAATCTCCTTACTGGTTATACATCTATTCAAGTTTTCTATCTTCCTGGTTCAGTTTTGGAAGTTTATACATCTCTAGGAATGCATCCATTTCTTCCAGATTGTCAAATTTACTGTTATATAGTTGCTCATAATATGTTCTTATAATTGTATTTCTTTGGTGTTGGTAGTGTTCTCTCCACTTTCATTCATGATTTTATTAATATGGGTCCTTTCTCTTTTCTTTTTGATAGGTCTGGCCAGGGGTTTTTCAGTCTCATTAATTCTTTCAAAGAACAACCTCCTAATTTCATTGATTTGTTTTACTGCTCTTTTGGTTTCTATTTCATTAATTTCTGCTCTGATCTTTATAATTTCTCTTCTCCTGCTGGGTTTAGGCTTTCTTTGCTGTTCTTTCTCTTGCTTCTTTAGGTATAGGGTTAGGTTGTGTATTTGAGACCTTTCTTGTTTCTTGAGAAAGGTTTGTTTTGCTATATACTTTCTTCTCAGGACTGCCTTTTCTGCATCCCAAAGATTTTGAACAGTTGTGTTTTCATTTTCATTTGTTTTCATGATTTTTTTAAATTCTTCTTTAATTTCTTGGTTGACCCATTCATTCTTCAGTAAGATGGTCTTTAGCCTCCATGTATTTGAGTTACTTCAAACTTTCCTCTTGTGGTTGAGTTCTAGTTCCAAAGCATTGTGGTCTGAAAATATGCAGGAAATAATCCTAGTCTTTTGGCACCAATTGAGACCTGATTTGTGACCTAGGATGTGATCTGTTCTGAAGAATGTTCCATATGCACTAGAGAAGAATATATATTCTGTCGCTTTGGGATGGAATGTTCTGAATATATGTGTGTTGTCCATCTGGTCCAGTGTGTCATTCAAAGCCTTTATTTCCTTGTTGATCTTTTGCTTAGGTGATCTGTCCTTTTCAGTGAGGGGGGTGTTAAAGTCTCCTACTATTATTATATTATTGTTGATGTGTTTCTTTGATTTTGTTATTAATTGGCTTATATAATTGACTATTACCTTGTTAGGGTCATAGATATTTAAAATTGTTAGCTCTTCTTGTTGGACAGACCCTTTAAGTGTGATATAGTGGCCTTCCTCATCTAGTAGTCTTTGGCTTCAAATCTAATTTATCTGATATAAGCATCGCCACCCCAGCTTTCTTTCGATGTCAATTAGCATGGTAAATTGTTTTCCACCTCCTCACATTAAACGTGGAAGTGTCTTTTGGTCTAAAATGAGTCTCTTCCAGACAGCATATCAATGGATCTTGTTTTTTTTTTTTATCCATTCTGATACCCTGTGTCTTTTGATTGGAGAATTTAGCCCATTTTCATTCAGGGTGACTATTGAAAGATATGAATTTAGTGTTATTGTACTGTCTGTAAGGTGACTGTCACTGTATATTGTCTCTGTTCTTTTCTGGTCTGTTACTTTTAGGCTCTCTCCTTGCTTAGAGGATCCCTTTCAATATTTCCTGTAGGGCTGGTTTGGTGTTTGCAAATTCTTTTAGTTGTTTGTTTGTCCTGGAAGCTTTTTAACTCTCCTTCTATTTTCAGTGACAGCCTAGATGGATATAGTATTCCTGGCTGCATATTTTTCTCATTTAGTGCTCTGAGTATATCATGCCAGCCCTTTCTGGCCTGCCAGGCCTCTGTGGATAGGTCTGCTGCCAGTCTAAAATTTCTGCTGCTGTAGGTTATGGACCTCTTGTCCCAAGCTGCTTTCAGGATTTTCTCTTTATCTCTGAGACTTATAAGTTTTACTATTAGATGATGGGGTATGGACCTATTTTTATTGATTTCAAGGGGGGGATTCTCTGTGCCTCTTGGATTTTGTTGCCTGTTTCCTTCCCCAAATTAGGGGAGTTCTCTGCTATAATTTGCTTCAATATACCTTCTGCCCCCTTTTTCTTCTTTTGGGATCCCAGTTATTCTAATATTGTTTCATCTTACAGTATCACTTATCTCTCAGATTTTCCCCTTGTGATGCAGTAGTTTATCTCTCTTTTTCTCAGCTTTTTTACTCTCCATCATTTGGACTTCTATATCACTAGTTCTCTCTTCTGCCTCATTTATCCTAGCAGTAAGAGCCTCCATTTTTTATTGCACCTCATTAATAACGTTTTTTATTTCAACTTGGTTAGATTTCAGTTCTTTTATTTCTCTAGAAAGGGATTCTCTAGTATCTTCTGTGCTTTTTTTCAAGCCCAGCTAGCATCTTTATAATCACCATTCTGAACTTACTAATGTCCGTATAGATTAGTTCCCCAGCAGCTGGTACTGCCTCTTGTTTTTTTTTGTTTTTTTTTTTTTGAGTTGAGATTTTCTGCCTTCTGTCGTTTTGTCCACAGAAAAATAGATGAATGAGAAAACGAAATCTAGAAGGGTAACAATGACCCCAGAATAATATACACTAACAAAATCACAAGAGGCCCAAAACCAGGGGGAGAAGAAAAGAAATTTTATATATACATATATATATATATATATATATATATGGGTGTATATATATATGTAATATATATCATATATAGGATATATCTATATATATGTATGTATGTGTGTATGTATATATATGTGTGTGTATATATGTATGTATGTGTGTGTATGTATATATATATGTGTGTGTGTATATATGTATGTATGTGTGTGTGTATGTATATATATGTATGTATATATATATATATATATATATGATTAGGCTGGTGACTAGATCAGAGCCACACACTTGATTTGGACTGTATTTTGGTCTGTTAGAAGAAACTGCCTTCCAAAATTTTAAAAAATGTGTGTGTGTGTGTGTGTGTGTGTGTATTATAGGTAAACATGATGAAGGGATAGAATAGGACTGTAAAGATGAAAATTTTAAAATATTTTTAAAAAGGAATTGATAAGGGGCACCTGAGTGGCTCAGTGGGTTAAAGCCTCTACTTTTGGTTCAAGTCATGATCTCAGTGTCCTGGGATGGAGCCCTGTACAAGGCTCTCTGCTCAGCAGGGAGCCTGCTTCCTCCCTCTTGCTCTGCCTGCCTCTCTGCCTACTTGTGATCTCTGTCTGTCAAATAAATAAGAATCTTTTAAAAATTAAAAAATAAAAAAAGGAATTGATAAGAAGGTGGTTGAAAAATGGGGGAAAAAGGAAGAGAATGTAATCAGGCTGGAGACTAGAACAAAGCCATATGCTAGATTTAGGGTATATTTTGGCCTGTTAGAAGAAACTGTATCCTGAAATTTTAGAGAAAGAAAAACTTATATGTATACAAAAAATAAGGTTAAATACTATGAAAGGATTCAGTATGACTATGAAAATGAAAAAAGATCTTTAAAAAGGTATTTATAATAGTTAAAATAGGAAAGAGGAAAAATTCCAAAAAATAGAAAAAGAAAAAAAATTTTTTTAATTTAACTTTGAAAGACTAAAGAATCATGGGGGAAAAAGCCATGAATTCTATGTGCTGTATTCCGCTAACATTGGTGTATTATAATTTCAGTCTCAGATGGTCTCTTTTACTCAGGAGACTTGGTCCTGGAGAGATGTTCTTGCTGATCTTCTGGGGGTGGGGCCTGTTGCAGTGATTCTCAAATGTCTTTGCCTGACAGGGGATTGTCTTGCCAGGGGCCAGGCTAAGCAATCGGCTGGTGTTTGCTCTCAGGAGCTTTTTTTCCCTGAACACTTTCCGTACAGCTCTGGAGGACAGAATAAATATGGTGGCCTCCCAATCTCTGGCCTGGAGGAGCCAATAGCTTGGGGCCCACTCCTCAGTGTGCCCTCAGAGAAAAGGAGTCCATCATTCCTGTCTCCCAGGTCTCTGGCCACAGTCCATGCTCACCCAGCCTGTGACCAAGCATTTCTATCTCTGGTACACAGCCCCATTTGGAGTTTCCAAACCCAGCAGATTTCTGCAGCTTGATACCACACTGCTCCTCCTGGTGGAGGAAGGTGGGTGTTTCCCCAGATCTGCCACATGTGGGGTCCCTACTCAAAGAGCAATGACCTGACTGTGCCTCAGATCACGGTTTAAAGTAACCCCAAGCTGAGAGCCCTCTCCTCGGCATCTTCTCTGTAGCCAGCTTCCCCATTCTGGTACTGGGGAGCTCTGCCACACCCAGACACCCCTGGTCCCTCTGTAACCCTGAGGGTCCTGAAACCGTGTCCCAGCGATGTTTCCATACCAACCCCCCAACCTCCTGCTTAGACTCGGAAGCAATGACTCTCAGTGAAGCAGACTTCTAAAAGTTCCAATTTTGTGCTCCACTGCTCTGCTGCCTGCTGGGAGGCAGTCCCTCTCCCCAGGGTTTATCTTCTCATATATCACTTCAGATTCACTTTTCCACATGTCCTACCTTCCAGAAAGTGATCACTTTTCTGTTCCTAGAATTGCTGCACTTCTTTTCTTCGATCTCCTGTTGAGTTTCTAGGTGTTCAGAATGGTTTGATAACTATCTGGCTGAACTTCTGGGACCTGATGATATTTAGGTCTCCTACTTCTCTGCCATCTTCCCTACTCCCCCAGGCTTTTATAGTTTTGTGGGAACCCTGTGGTTGTTGTCTTCTTGTTCTTTCAGCTTGTCTTCTGGGGGAGGGACCTACTCACTGTTTTTCAGTCAGTGCTGCTTGGGTGAAGTTGCCCCACCCCCTATCAAGGGCTGGGGTCTGTGGAAACTGGTTTTTCAGGCTTTTGTTCTCTGGAAGTTTTTGTTCTTTGGCAGCTTTTCACACCTTTTCATAGGGTCAGAGCAAAATTAACTGCCTGTGCCTAGACCTCCCCCTTAGAGAGAAGCTACAGTCTGCTCCTACTTGAATGTTCCAGAACACACAGACTCCCCCCTGCAAACTCCATTGAACACTGCAGACTCCCACAGGCAGGGTGCACCCCCAGCCACCTTCTCAGTGGTCACCCAAGGCCTCCACTTGTTTCTGTACCCCCATGCCACAAAAACTGTGAGCAATACTGGTCAGGGTGAGCCCAGTCCCAGCAGCTGCAATTCCAGTACTGCTGACTGGAGCCCATGCCGGATGCACTCAGCCCCAGGGGTGGTGGAGGCACTAGAGGTGGCTGTGGTGACCATGGCAGCTGCCAGCCCCAGGGAACACTTACTCAAGCCCATGTCAGGCTCCCAGGCACCAGCAGGTGCCAGCTGTGGCCATCCTGGGACCATGGGCTTAGGTCCATGCCTGCAGCCACCCAGTCCCAACAATTGTCCCTTATGTCCCTTTGTTCCGTTTGAATGCTGTTATTAGTCCCTTCCCAACTCATAGTCACTGGTCTCCAGGCTATTGCTGGTCCCCTAGCACAAGGCATTTTCACATTGGGTATTACTTTCCAATGGCTCAATTCTGGTGGCTCCCTCCCCCTTCTGTTTATCATCCAATATCAGTCCATGCACTCCCCCCTCCTCTGTACCTCTCCACTGATGATCTTCTTCCCCTGTAGAGATCCAGAAGTGTATAATCTTAAATCTTAGGCTGATTTCATGGTGTTCAGAGTACTCTGGTAGATATGTAGCTCAATTCAGGGGACCAATTGAAAGAGGGTCTCCTACTCCTCCACCATCTTGCTCCTCTGTAACATTTAAATGGATGTTTTGGTGAAGTCCATTACCTGTATTTGAATGTACATGGATGAACTGAGAACAAATTTTTTTCATCTAGACAATTTAGATTTTCACTTTAAATGTTTTTGTTCTTAATGGGCTTTTAATTACATTAACAAGTTAGCAGGCAAACTCACTCATCTACCAACTCCTTTATATATCTAACCCTTTATAAAACATTTATTGGGCAAGTAAACTTTCAGCTCATCACAGGTGTTCAGTAGATGCTTTTGGAAGGATGAATGGATGTGTTGATGAATAGATGGATGGAAGATGCTGAAAGCAACTGAAGTAGTCACCTTTAGTTCACACAGGCCAGTAGTTTGGTTTTATGAAAAGCCATGAGGGGCTAAGAGACTGGGAGAAAATTGTAAAGGTCCCAAAGTTCTCAATGGAGACAAAAGGTGCAAGGAGCAGTAGGAATGAGAGAAGCAAAGGACAGGCTGTCAGAGACCAGCATAGACAGTAGACATTCTGGAGTAGGAGTGGCTCCTGGAAAGGAAATACGCAGGGAGCAGCTATGGGGAAGGGTATCTGAAGTGGTTAAGGGTTCTGAGGGTCCTTAAATCCAAGAAGTTCTAGGAACTAAGTCTAGTTATTGGGTAGAAAATTCACATTATAATTGCACAAGATGTGCAGTGTGCAAATTAGGATTAAAGTGACCTGAATTAATGAGGTTTTACTCTATCTCATCAAATTTTTCCTGGAGAAATTTTTCTTATATAAAATGGAATGTAGGAGGGGGCCAAGATGGTGGTTTAAGAGGACTATAAACTTACCTCATCCTATGACTACAACTAAATAACACTCACATTACTGTAAATAATCTAGAAAACAACCCAAAGACTAGCAGAACAAAGTTCACAACTAAAGGTAGAGAAGAGCTCATGTTGAAGAGGGTGGCAAGCACAAGGACCCAGCAGGGAGCTGAAGGGACCAAGGACATCCAGGGGTGGAAAGGAGCTGGAAATATGGAAGAGGGAGAGAAACAGACTACCACACCAAGGAGCCCACCCAGAGACCACAAATCCCCAAAACACTGGGCTCTGAAAGTGAGAAGGGCTAAATTTTGAGTTCTTAAAGCCTGGAGTTTTAAGTCAGAGGACTCAGCTCTGGGAGAACCCAGAGGGTGATAGGACGCTGAGTCCTTTCACTTCAACGAGACAGCATAACAGCCAGCCTGTGGAGATACAGCCTAGAAGCAGCAGTCTGAAAAATACCTCGGGCAGACAGAAGGGAGATTTATTCACACATCTCAGAGCAGGTCCTGGAGGGGCAGGGTTCCTGGAGGGGCTCCCCTAGGAACAAAGGAACTGACAGAAGCCATCTCCCTACCCCATTCCCCAGCATAAACACACAGCCACCTGTGGGCACCAGCACAGACTTGTTTACACCAAGCAAGTTACACCAAACTTGCTTACACCAAGCTCCCCTCACTACTTCAGCAGGTTTTCTCCTCCCAGTCACACTTGCTTCAGTATTGGCACTGCAGACCCCCACCCCCAGAAGACCAACACTACATCTCCCAGTTTGGGCATGTGCAGGGCCTCTGTCTCTGCAGTGGTGGTTGAAGGCTCTGTGGAAGCCTGAGGCACATGTCGTTAAACTTGTGCACATTGTTAAAATTGTACACACTGCCCACACAGCCCTGGTCCCAACAGCAGCCCCACCTTTTTGAAACTGCATGCCTCACCTGATCAGGGACCAATCCCTGCCTGCAACAGGGAAAGAGATCCTCTACAGATGAATGGACTGAAGGAAAAAGGCAGCCAGGACACACAGCAGGGCAGTGCAACACACATAGGAGACAACCCTCAAGTGGCAAGTTCTGGTGACAGACGATACCATACTGTAGGACACTGAAGGACCTCTTCTTCATAAAGCCATTACTTTCAAGAGCAAGAGATATTGCTGAATTTCCTAGTCCAAAGAAACAGACATGGAGTTAGACAAAATGAGGAAACAGAGGAATATATCCCAAATGAAAGAACAGGACAAAACCACATGAGGAGACAAAAGTAAAATGGATATAATATGCCTGAAAAGGATTTAAAGTAATGGTCATAAAGATACTCACTGGACTTGAAAAAAGAGTGGAGGACATCAGTGAAACCCTTAACAAAGAGATAGAAAACACAAAAAAGAACAAATCAGAGATGAAGAACACAATAAACAAGATTTAAAATACACTAGGTGGAATAAATAGCAGGCTAAAGGAAGCAGAGTAACAAATGAGTCACCTGGAGGAGAGAGTAATGGAAAGTACTCAAGCTGAGGAGGTGAGAGAAAAAGAAAATTATGCAAAATGAGAATAGACTTAGGAAACTCAGTGACTCCATCAAGCATAAAAACATTTCCATTATAGGGATTCCAGAGAAAGAGAAGATACAGCTGGTTCAGTCAGAAGAGCATGTGACTTGGCCTCAGGGTCATGAGTTTGAGTCCCACATTGGGTGTAGAGATTACTAAAAAATAAAATTTTAAAAAGGTGGGGGGGGAGTAGGGGGGGCAGAAAGTTTATTTGAAGAAATAATAGCTGAAAATGTCCCTATCTGGGGAAGGAAAGTAAAATGCAGATCCAGGAAGCACAGAGATTCCCCCACCCAAATCTACACAAGGAGGTAGGTCTATATTAAGATACATAATAATTAAAATGGCAAAAGTAGCAATAAAGAAAAAAAATTAAGCAGAAAGAGAAGGGATCCCTGGGTAGCTCAGTCAGCTGAGTGACCAACTCTTGGTTTCAGTTGAGGTCACGATCTCATAGTCCTGGGATTGAGCCCCATGTCAGGCTCCTTGCTCAATGGGGAGTCTGCTTGTCTCCCTCTCCCTCTGCCCCTTCCCCACTCACACACACTCTCTCAAATAAATACATAAATCTTTAAAAAAAAAAAAGTGAAAAGAAGACAGTTGCATACAAGGGAAACTCTATAAGGCTATCAGGGGATTTTTGACCTGAAATTTTCCAAGCCAGAAGGGAGTGGCATAATATATTCAAAATGTTGAAAGAGAAAAATCTGCAGTCAAGAATACTCTATTCAGCAATGCTATCATTCAGAATAGAAGGAGAAATAGTTTCTAAGACAAAAGCTAAAGGAGTTCATGACAACTAAATCAGTGCTACAGGAAATGTTAAAGGGAATTATTTGAATGGAAAGAAAAGACCATAAACAGAGTAGAAAAATAGGAAAGAGTAAAAATAAGTATATCTGTAAAAATGAGTCAAGAAACTCACAAAATAAAAGGATGTATATGCAGTATGACACCATATATCAAAAATGTGGTGAGGAAAGGAATAAAGCACTCAAATGTAAGCAGCCATCAACTTAATATAGACAGCTATATGCAGAGTATGTTATATACAAACCAAATGGTAACCACATATCAAAAATCAGTAGTAGATATGCAAAACATAAAGAGAAAAGAATCCAGGTATATCACTAAAGAAAGTCAGGAAACTATGAAAGAGAACAAGAGAAGAAAGGATCAGAGAAGAACTACAAAAACAACCACAAAACAAGTAACAAAATGGCAATAAATATATACTGATGAATAATTACTTTCAATATAATAGATTAAATGCTCTAGTCAAAAGACATGGAGTGAAATGTTTATAGCAGCAATGTCTACAATAGCTAAACTAGGAAAAGAACCCAGATGTCCATCAACAGATAAATGGATAAAATAGATGTGGTATATATATACAATGGAATACTATGCAGCCATCAAAAGAAATGAAATCTTACTATTTGCAATGGCATGGATGGAACTAGAGGGTATTATGCTGAGCAAAATAAGTCAATCAGAGAAAGACAATTATCATATGATCTCTCTGATATGAGGAATTTAAGGGTTGGGTGGGGGGTTGTGGAGGGTAGGGAAGGAAAAAAATGAAACAAGATGGGATCGGGAGGGAGACAAACCGTAAGAGATTCAATATCACAAAACAAACTGAAGGTTGTTGGTGGGTGGAGGGTAGGGGTAGGGTGACTGGGTTATGGACATTGGGGAGGGTATCTGCTATGGTGAGTGCTGTGAAATGTATAAGACTGATGGTCCACAGACCTGTATCCCTGGGGTTAATAATATATTATATGTTAATCTTAAAAAAAAACATAGGGTGGGCGCCTGGGTGGCTCAGTGGGTTAAGCCGCTGCCTTCGGCTCAGGTCATGATCTCAGGGTCCTGGGATCGAGTCCCGCATTGGGCTCTCTGCTCAGCAAGGAGCCTGCTTCTCTCTCTCTCTCTCTGCCTGCCTCTCCATCTACTTGTGATTTCTCTCTGTCAAATAAATAAATAAAATCTTTAAAAAAAAAAAAAAGACATAGGGTGATGGCATGGATAAAAACAAGATCCATCTGTATGCTGCCTGTAAGAGACTCACATGCAGACTGAAAGTAGGGGTATGAAAAAACATTTATCATGCAAATGGAAAACCAGAGTAGCAATACTTATATCTGAAAAAATAGACTTTCATACTAAGACTGTAAAAAGAGACAAAGAGAGGCACTATATAATAATAAAGGGGATAATCCAACAGGAAGATATAATAATTATAAACATTTATGCACCTAACCTGGAAGAACCCAAATGCATGAAGCCGTTCATAACAAACATAAAGGAACTAATTGATAGTGACACAATAATAGTAGGGGATTTTAACATCCACTTACATCAGTGGGCAGATCATCCAGAGAATCAACAAGAAAAGAATGGCTTTGAATGACACACTGGACCAGATGAATTCAACAGATATATTCAGAATATTCAATCCCAAAAGAGCAGAATATACATTCTTTTCACGTACATATAGCACATTCTTCAAAATAGATTACATATTAGGCCACAAAACAAGTCTCAACAAATTCAAAAAGACAAAGTCATACCATGCATATTTTCTGACCACAATGCTATTAAACTAGAAATTAATCACAAGAAAAAATCTGAAAAGACCACAAATACATGGAGGTTAAATAACATGGTACTAAACAATGAATGTGTCAGGCAGGAAATGAAAGGAGAAATTAAAAATACATGGGAACAAATGAAAATGACAAACAACAGTACAAAATCTCTGGGATGCAGCAAAAGCCGTTCTAAGAGGGAAGTTTATAGCAATACAGGCCTACCTCAAGAAACAAGAAAAATCTCAAATAAATAACCTAACCTTACAACTAAAGGATCTAGAAAAAGAAGAACAAAGAAAACCCAAACCCAGCAGAAGGAAGGAAATAATATCATAGCAGAAATAAATGATATGAAAACAAACAAAACAAAACAAAACAAAAAACCAGTAGAACAGATCACTGAAACCAGGAGAATGATTCTTTGAAAAGATCAGCACAACTGGGATGAGCCAGACTCATAACAGGAGAGAGGGAGGGGGAATGGGACTCAAACAAAATCACAAATGGAAGAAGAGAAATAACAACTGATACTACAGAAATGCAAAAGATTGTAAGAGAATATTATGAAAAATTATATGCCAACAAATTGGGCAACCTAAAAGAAATGGAAACATTTCTAGAAATATGCAACATACCAAAACTGAAGCAGGAAGAAATAAAAAATAGATTGAT
The DNA here is from genome assembly GCF_020171115.1 of Neogale vison. Classification (NCBI taxonomy): domain Eukaryota; kingdom Metazoa; phylum Chordata; class Mammalia; order Carnivora; family Mustelidae; genus Neogale; species Neogale vison. The sequence goes on from NC_058097.1 coordinate 137,751,624, forward strand.
TACCAGCAATGGAATTAAATCAATAATCAGAAAACTCCCAACAAACAAAAGTCCAGGACCAGAGAGCTTCACGGGTAAATTCTACCAAATATTTAGAGTTAATATCTAGTCTTCTTAAATTTTTCCAAAAAAAAAATAGAAGAGGAAGAAAACTTCCAAATGTATTCTGCAAGGCCAGGATTACCCTGATACAGAAACCAGATAAAGTCACCACAAAAAAGAGAACCACAGGCCAGTATTTCTGATGAACACAGATGCAAAAATTCTCAACAAATTATTGGCAAACCAAATCCAATCACACATTAAGAATCATTCACCACGGGGCGCCTGGGTGGCTCAGTGGATTAAGCCGCTGCCTTCGGCTCAGGTCATGATCTCAGGGTCCTGGGATCGAGTCCCGCATCGGGCTCTCTGCTCAGCAGGGAGCCTGCTTCCTCCTCTCTCTCTCTGCCTGCCTCTCTGCCTACTTGTAATCTCTCTCTGTCAAATAAATAAATAAAATCTTTAAAAAAAAAAAAAAAAGAATCACTCACCACAATGCAAGTTGATGCAACCACTCTGTAAACAGTTTTGGAGGTTCCTCAAAAAACTGAAAATAGAGCTACCCTATGACCCAGCGATTGCACTACTGGGTATATATCCTAAAGATACAAACGTGGTGCTCCGAAGGGTCATGTGCACCCGAATGTTTATAGCAGCAATGTCCACAATAGCCAAACTATAGAAAGAACCTAGATGTCCAACAACAGATGAGTGGATAAAGAAGATGTGGTATATATATACAATGGAATACTATGCAGCTATCAAAAGAAATGAAATCTTGCCATTTGCGATGACGTGGATGGAACTAGAGGGTATTATGCTTAGCGAAATAAGTCAATCAGAGAAAGACAACTATCATATGATCTCCCTGATATGAGGAAGTGGAGATGCAATGTGGGAGGTTTGGGGGGTAGGAAAAGAAAAAATGAAACAAGATGGGATTGGGAGGGAGACAAACCATAAAAGACTCAGTCTCAAAAAACAGACTGAGGGTTGCTGGAGGGAGGGGGGACAGGAGAGGGTAGTGGGGATATGGACATTGGGGAGGGTATGTGCTATGATGAGTGCTGTGAAATGTGTAAAACTGGCAATTCACAGACCTGTACCCCTGGGGATAAAAATACACTATATGTTTATTAAAAATTTTTTAAATTAATTAAAAAAAATCATTCACCACAGTCAAGCGGTATCTATTCCTGGGATGCAAGGAGGGTTCAATATTTGCAAATCAATCCATGTGATACATCACATCAATAAGAAAAAAGATAAAAACCATGATTATTTCAGTAGTTATGCAGAAAAAGCTGTTGACAAATTACAACATTCATTTATAATAATAAAAAAAAGCCCAACAAACTAAACTTAGAGGTAATATACCTCAACATAATAAAGGCCAAATATGAAAACCCACAGCTAACAGCATACTCAGTGGGGGAAACTGAGAACTCTTCCCCCAAGGTCAGGAACAAGACAAGGATGTCCAGTCTCACCACTTTTATTCAACATAGTCCTAGCCACAGCCATCAGACAAGAAGAAGAAATAAAAGGCAACCATTTTGGTAAGGAAGAAGTAAAACTTCCACTATTGGCAGGTGACATGGTACTAGATGTAGAAAACCCTAAAGACTCCACCAAGAAAATACCAGCACCTAATAAATGAATTCAGTGAAGTCATCGAATGCAAAAACAATGTACAGAAATCTGTAGCATTTCTATACATTGCTAATGAAGCAACTGAAAGAGAAATTAAGAAAACAATCCCATTTACAACTGCACTAAAAAGAATAAAACACCTAAGAGTAAACTTACCCCAAGAGCTGAAAACTATAAAACATTGATGGAAGAAACTGAGGACAACAGAAAGAAATGGAAAGACATTCCATATCATGGATTGGAGGAACATATTGTTGAAATGTCTGTAGTACCCAAAGCCATCTACAGATTTAATGCATTCCCTATCAAAATATCAGCAACATTTTTTATAGAACTAGAAAAAACAATCCTAAAATTTGTAGGGAATCCTAAATTACAGAACTAGAAAAAGCAATCCTAAATTTTTACAGAACTAGAAAAAAAATCCTAAAATATCCAAAACAATCTTAAAAAAAAAAAAAAACTGAAGGTATCACAATTCCAGACTTCAAGATATATTACAAAGCTATAGTAATCAAAACAGTATGTATGGTACTGGCAAAAAAAAAAAAAAGAAAAATAGACACATCAATAAAATAGAACAGAAAGACCATTAATAAACCCACAATTACATAACCAGATAATCTTCCACAAAGCAGGTAAGAATGTCCAGTGGGAAAAAGACAGTCTCATCAACAAATGGTGTTGGGAAAACTGGACAGCCACATGCGAAAGAATGAAACTGGGCCACGTCCTTATACCATACACAAAAATAATCCCCCAAATAGAATAAGAATCTAAGCATCAGACCTGAAACTATAAAAATCCTAGAAGATAATACAGGCTTTAATTTCTCTGACATCAGTCAAAGCAACTTCTTTCTAGATATGTCTCCTGAGGCAAGAGAAACAAAAGCAAAAAATAAAGTCTTGGGACTAGATCAAAATGAAAAGCTTCTGCACAGCAGAAGAAACAACCAACAAAACTAAAAGACAACCTATGGGAGATGGTATGTGCAAATGACCTATCTGATAAAGGGTTAGTATCCAAAATACATGAAGAACTTATACAACTTAACACCAAAAAATGAATAAATAATCAAGTAAAAAATGGGAAGAAGAAATGAACTGACATTTTTCCAAGAAGACACACAGATGACCAACAGACACATGAAAAGATGTTCAACATCACTCATCTTCAGGGCAAGGCAAATCAAAACCACAATGAGATATCACCTCACACCCATCAGAATCATTAAGATTAAAAACTCAAGAAACAAGTGCTGGCGAGGACACGGAGAAAGAGGATCCTTAGGGCCCTGTTGGTGGGAATGCAAACTGGTGCAGCCACTGTGGAAGACAGTCTGGAGGTTTCTCAAAAAATTAAAAAAAGGGGATGCCTGGGTGGCTCAGTTGGTTAAGCAGATGCCTTCAGCTCAGGTCATGATCCCAGCTTCCTGGGATCGAGTCCCACATCGGACTCCTTGCCCGGCGGGGAGCCTGCTTCTCCCTCTGTCTCTGCCTGCCACTCTGTCTGCCTGTGCTCACTCTCTCTCTCTGACAAATAAATAAAATCTTTAAAAAAAAATTAAAAATAGAACTACCTTATGACCCAGTCATCACACTGCTGAGGACCCAAAGAAGATGGAAACACTAATTCAAAAGGATACATGCATCTCCATATTTATTGCAGTGTTCTTTACAGCAGCCGTATTATGGAAGCAGCCCAAGTATCCATCGGTAGATGGTGTGGTCTGCATACACAATGCAGTATTTATTCAGCCACAGGAAAAAAAAGAAAGCTTGCTGTTGGCGACAACATGGATGGAGCAAAAGAGTATGACACTCAGCAAAAGAAGCCAGAGAAAGACAAATACCACACGATTTCACTCATACGGAATTTAAGGAACAGAACAAGTGAACAAAGGGGTAAAAAAGAGACAAACCAAAGAACAGACTCTTAACTACAGAGAACAAACTGGTGGTTACCAGAGCGGAGGTGTGGGGGGGGCAGGGGGGATATGTGAAATAGGTGAAGGGGATTAAGAGTACAGTTATCTTGGGGTGCCTGGGTGGCTCAGTGGGTTGAGCCACTGCCTTCGGCTCAGGTCATGATCTCAGGGTCCTGGGATCGAGTCCCGCGTCGGGCTCTCTGCTCAGCAGGGGGCCTGCTTCCCTTCCTCTCTCTCTGCCTGCCTCTCTGCCTACTTGTGATCTCTCTCTGTCAAATAAATAAATAAAATCTTTTAAAAAAAAGAGTACAGTTATCTTGAGCTCTGAGTAATGGATAGAATTGTTAAATCACTGCGTTATCTGAAACTAACACAACACTGCGTGTTAATGACACAGGAATTAAAAAATAAATTTAAAAGTAAAAAATAAAAAGTATGATAAAAATTTACTCCTAAAAAACTAAGTTTAACATGAAAGACTAATAGTGCACTGAACAAAGGTATTTATTTCTAATTCTTGTCTTATTTTTACCTCAGAGTAGTGTTGCTTAAAGGTCAAGTGTGTGTGTGTGTGTGTGTGTGAGAGAGAGAGAGAGAGACAGAAAGCACGTGCATCCCATTGCTTTGTTGTCTGACCTTTTCAGCATTTTAGCTCCAGGCCAGTCGTGGGGCAACACTGGGCGTCTTGTGAGGATTATATATAGCAAAATGTCACCAGCAACCAAAGACATTCTGTCCCCCTCCCAAACCAAATACTTGAAATTCACACCCTGGAAAAAAAAATCCACAGTAAATTTTGGCTCAGCAAGAATAGCATTAGGTTTGTGCACAGTGGGGTTTTTTTTTTTTTTTTCAGTTTTTTCCACTGTATAGAAGCAGGGGGGCTGGATGATGGGTCTGGAGAGACAGCGAGCCCCTCTCCTCACTCCAAATAGCCCTTGCTCTGTGACTGTGAAGGAGAATTGTTGCCAAGAGGACATGTGTGTTCCGCACGTCACAAAAATTACCCCAGTTTTCATGCTCACAAGAGCCCACGGCAGTTGCCCAGGCAGACATGACTGTGCCCAATGACAGATGGAAAACTGAGGCAGAATTGAGGAGTGAAGTGACAAGTGTCAGACCACTCGGAGCCAGGTCAGGCACACAACCTGCTGACCCATGCCCAGCACTGTTAGTACTTGACCATGGAAGTCACAGTCTCTTCATGTCTGCCCCTGTCACATGAACCTACCTCCAGTCCTCCCTGCAACAGCTTCAACTCACTAAGATTCTGGAAGGACCGTGGAAGGATAAAGTATTTCCCTGCCGCTGGATTTCTATCGTGCAGGGTAAGCCAGGCACAAAATTAGGAGGTTGAAAAAGAAGCTTCTGTGCTAATTCAGTACTACGCACCCCTCATAACCACCAGCCTCATTGGAAGCATGCCCCCAGTAGCACAGGGAGCCCCCCAGCTGCATGCCCCAGTTGGCGGGAGGCATAAATCTTTCCAGGCCCCACATTAGTCCTAAGCCTCTGGTTCACACCAGGTGGGGAGCAGCAGACCCCTTCTCTCTATCCCTGGCCCGAGCACTCCTGGCTGATAAATCAGAGCACTTTTTCTCAATGAACGTGAACTCAGATACTGTTAGACACAAATGGATCGATGTATGTATGTCTATGTATAAGGTAATTTCTAATAATTTGTGCCATGCTTGTTTCCAATAAAAGGCACGAAACTCTCACAATGAGGATCAAGAGCAAGAATGGAGTCGGGGGACGGGTGTGTGCGGAAGGGCAAGCTGAGGTTGCCCACAGCACAGGAGCAGAAAACCAAGTGCTCAGCAGTCTCACAGCAACAGCAGGAAGAATGGGTTATGGATACAGTGGCTTTGTAGGAAATACGGACTTTTCCCTGACCCTGAAGTCTAAGAGTCAACTGTAGGATAGATTTTGTTATTAAGTTGCTATCAAGCAGCTTAATAGGCAAGGCCTTCACCCACAAAGGCAGGATTTCTCAGAACTTCTGGATGGTCAGACTCCAATCTGGAGGTGGTCATGACCACAAAATGAATACGTGTATCACAGTATACCACTGTACAGCTTAAATAGATGATTGTTACTTGTCAATTCTACCACAATAAAGGTGGAGGGAATTAAGGTACATTCCCGAGCCCTGCCCCAAACTCCCTGAGTGAGAAGCTCTGGTAGATGATCCTGGGCTCTGCACTTCGAATAAGGTCATGAACTGATTCAAGTGTCCCTACAAGTTGGCCAACACCCCTATGAAAGGGTGGGGAGATGACAGTGGCTTCATGTAGTGGCCTTTGCCAGCCTTCCTGCATCTGAGCAAGGACACAATGCCTGAACCCAGCAGAGCCTCTAGTGGAGGAGCTCCAGGTCTCAGACCCGAAGAAACACCTGCAGGCTGCAGAGCTCTCCAGGCCCCAGTGGTTGGGAAGTTGGGGTCTCTGCATGCACTTGGGTGGGAGTGATGGGAGTGATCTTGCTCCTGGGATTTCAGATGGCTGCAGGCCCCCAGAAGCGCAGGCCCCATTTCAGTCTTTCCATCAGCCGCCAAGATCTGCCATCCATAGCCCATGCTAGCCCCAGCCTACATTAGAGTCAGGGATAGGGTCTCAGAGGACCACCAGGCCTGGTGTTCCTGCTCTCTCCCATCCCGATCCTCATCCATAATGGGGCAGGTAGAGTTCAGGGGTCCAGGAGCCAGCCAGATGGCAAAGAACCCCAGTCCAGGAGCGATGCCAGCCCCACTAGCTCTTGTCCAGTGCCTGCTCACTCCCCAGGGCAGGTGGGATCTGCCAGGGACTGGCTGTGGGGAGGCAATCACGAATTCTTCCCTTTCCCCGCCCACAGGTTTGGAATAAATTGCCTCATCCAGTTCGAGGACTTTGCCAATGCCAACGCCTTCCGTCTGCTCCACAAATACCGCAACAAGTACTGCATGTTCAACGATGACATCCAAGGTAAGGCTCACCCCGCCTCACAAAGTCACTGAGGACTAAGGCCTCCCCAACAGGCCGCCCTGGGTGCCAGAGTGGGGGCACTCCCCCCCGCTCACCTGCTGCCAGCCATTGGGGAAGAAAGAGCCTTCGTGTTGGGGTCAGCTCCCACTTGGCTAATTCTTAGCTCTCTGACTATGGAAAAGTCCCTTAACTTTGCTGGGCCTCAGTTTCCTCACCAACAAGTGATAGAATTACTGCTTCAGAGGAAAGTCAGAATTACGTGATTCCCTAACTGAGAGAAAGACTCCCCAAGGCTGCCATTTTCTAGCCAGTTGAACTTGGGCTAATCACATCTCTGAGCTGTAGTTGTATCGTCTAGTCATTGGGAATGGTAAGAACTGTTTTGGAAGATTATTATGAAAATTTTAAGAGCTATATAGAGCTATAGAATTTCAAATTCCATACATTTCAATGTATAGAAGGTACTGGTACGTAGGACTCATGAGACCACAGCATCAGTCCCCATAACAATGGCCTTTCCCAGCCACAGTAACTCACCTTTGGATTTCCCGAACTTTAAGTCTAAGCCCTTCAGGGAATCACAAGAGTCCCTTCTCCTAGCTTGGCTGGCATACATGCTACTCAGAATGATAACTATGAAAGACATTGACACCAGGGCACCAGGGCACTCCAGAAGCCAAAGAGAAGCATCTTCTAGTTCAGGGTCCACCGGCTTACCTGTTCTATGGCCCAAAATATCTGAAGGCACTTGCTTCTTGCTTGGAGATGCCAATATGTGAACCTGGAGGGGCCAGGGGCGGCGGGGGAGGGGGGACTCACACATCATCTCTCCTGATCCAGACCCTCTCAGTAAGAACTTTGGGAAATCTTCTCAGTATTTTTTAAGTTTTGGAGAAACTTCAGGATGTACAGATTATTATTTAACAAATGATGTTTGGCAGCAAAATCTTTCAAAAACAAAGATGTATGTCAGAACAAGAATAAGTTGGTGGGGGACAGGTGTTGGTCCTTGGGAATAAAAGATTGGCCAACACTTCCTTTTTGCAGATGAGACCCAAAAAGGTCACACCTTTTCATCACATCAGTTAGGTTTACATCCAGGAGAATTCAAACCCACATAGTAATAGCTAAGGTTTAGAGCTGAATATTTGTTGTACATCCAGCACTGTTCTAAGCACTTTACACCTTTAATCCTATGAGATTTTATCATCTCTGTCTCAGGGATGAAAAAAACTGAGGCACAGAGAAAACAAGTAGCTTACATAGAAAGTGTAGTGTTGAAATTTGGACTCTAAACTGTAAGTTCATAATCACTCGCCACACTGTTCTGAGACCTTACACTATTACAGAACCAAAGGCCTCTTCCTTTCCTGTGACCCACATTAAGAGCTAAAGAAATGTGATAAATGGCGCTTTTTTTATCGGTCATAAATTTTCAAGAGGCAGGATAGTACAGTTAAGCATATTATTAGACAATTAAGATCAAAATATATGACTTCAGCACTTGGAAGTGTGGGTAGCCAGAGAGGGGAGGGTAGCCGTTAGGGAAGCTGACCCATGGCAACCCCTGCCCGCCCAGGGGATGCTGTCCCCCCAGATGTCTGGGCCTGGGCCAGGCCCTGGCCGCCAGCCCAGCCTCACCCAGAAAGTGGGGTGCTCTGCATGGACAGAGCAGCCCACTCACTCCCTACCCACCTGCCCGGCACCTCCCTGTTAGCCCAGGGGGCAGGGGTGGGACAACGGCCCTCAAGGAAACAACTGCCGGCTGGCCCCTGACCGATTCCCCCCCGTGGCCCTCACTCGTGTGTCAGCAGTAGGACAGCCATCCCCCTGGGCTCACGAGGCTGCTGAGGTCAGAAGGGGGAAGTGGAAAACAATTCAGCGGGGGTGGCACACCTGGTGCACTCCAGATGTGTTCAGTCACGTGTGTACATCCTCACAAACACGGGCACAGGCACACTTCCAGGCCCTGCCACCCCTCTGCCTCCACTGCCCCCACCGCTGCCAGAGAGCCCCACTAGGATGGAACTAGGGCTGTTCGCTCCCCAGTCACAAGCACATTTGCATTCCCCCACCCCCGCCCCAGAAGCATAAGCCCCCCCCCTTACACCCACACCAACCTCTCTGACCTCTGACCCACCCTTCCTGTTACTCCTCTGACCTCCTTCCCTGTCTGTTCTCTCTCCACATGGAAGTTCTGCTCCTCAGACCTTCCCCATCGTCATCCCCCAAGGAACCCCTGCTTGGCGTCCACCACCACCTTCGGCCTTTGCTCCCACAGTCTGATGTGGGTCCCCACCGGGAGCTCCTGAGGTACCCCGGAGCACCCCAAACACCCACACGGAACCGTCTGTCTCCCCAGGAGACAATAAGCTGCCCGAGGAAGAGACCACGTCCCTCGTTCTCATTCCCCGGTTCCCAGCACAGTGTCCGGCCCGTCGGAGCTGCTTCGTAAGGAGCTGGAGAGAGAGTGAGCCAATGCCGTCTACACCCACACGGACCTCCTCAGAAGCCCACCCCCAGCTCCAGGTGGCGGGTCGAGCTCAGACACCTGCCCCTGCAGCCTCTCTTTGTCCAGGTCCCCATGCACGCTCAGAGGCAGACATAACTTCACGTGTGCACCTTCACGCACGCACACACGCACGCACACACACGTGTAGCATTTTTAATTAAATCAGTTCACCGGTTTTGTTTCCTGTCTATAGCCAGGTTCAGCAGACTGCCTTTTGCTCCCAGGCAAGCCAGGTGGGAAAGTTTTCCGGGCCCCACAGCAGACCGCAGAGGAGTTTCCCATTCTTTTCTCAGATATTATAGAGTGAAGTCATGAATCTAAAATGCGTAGCAAAAACTAACAAATAGTTCCAGAATGTCAGGACCCCTGTAATATCAAGTCTTTGATCAGGACAGCCTGACCGTTAGGTACGACCGCGTAAGTGACAACTGTAAACAGACGGGCAGAGGAGCACGCCCCCCACTCCACTCTGCCCCGGACCTTCCTTCAAGAAGAGACTCGTCCCACCTGCTGGCAGAGCTTTCAGCTGCATCAGGCAGAAAGTCTCAGCCAGAGAGAGCCGCCTCGCCCACGGTCCTGACTGCCACAGATGCCCTCACATAGGGATGAGGGAATAGAAAAGCCCAACCATTGTGGCCTACTGCAGGACAGTGCGGAGGGGACATCTGAACTCCAGAGCTCCCCACGGGGTCAGCTGAGGCTTTAAGGACTACTACAGCCCCGCTTCTCCTCTGCCCCATCCTGCTCCCCCCAGCCCCTTCCAGAGGTGCTGATCCCAAGGGCATTTCTTGGTAACCTCCAGAACACTCCATATGGCTCAGAATCTGCTTCCCAGGGAGCCCAACCTATGCAAAGTGATAACATTTTGCATGCACACAGGACTTTGGATGTGAAAAGTGTTTTTCGTCCACAGTATCTCACAACTTCCTCAGAATAGCTCCTCTCCCTTCAGGGAGGAAGACATTGCTGTCTCATGTCACTGAAGACACTGAAGTTCAAGGATTACCTTACACATAGCCAGAGAGGCACAAGGTGGGACTAGGACCTAGTTATTCCGACTCGGCTTCTCCATCTGTCTCCATGACACTGGGCTGTCTGTTCCCCCATGGGCATGGGGGGGGGCAGCAAGTCTTCTTGCTAAGGATTAAATTCCAGATGCCATAGAAGTGGGGCTGTCCCTGATCCCCAGCAGCCTGCTGCTCCCATCTTCCCCACCCCTTCCTCCAACTCCCCCAGTTTACAGACCAGAGAGGAGGCCCAGAGAGCGGAAGGGGCTTGTCGCCATCACCGGCTGGTTACTGACGGGTTTGGGACCAGAGGCCTATGATGTGTGTTCTCAGTGCTAAGTGTGCAATTAGGAGATGGGCGAGGGATTCCAGGACTCGTGGGACAACACGGACGAGTAAGCTCATGCTAGGATCGGCCCCTGTTACCTCCAAATACAAAGTGAAGAGAAGTGAGACCTAAAGCCATATGGCCATGCTCAAAAATAGAGAAGGAACATCCAGTGCAGAATTGAAGAGGGTTGAGAGAGAGGAGGAGGGAGGGAAAAAAAGAGGGAGGCATGACAGGGGCAAACAGACAAGAGGAACAAATTGCATGTGGTTGCTGGGGCCAGGCCCAGCCCACCCCAGCAGGACTCATTGTCAGACTCTGCCCAGAACCCCACATGTGGTAGGGACTGGAACCCGGCTGCCCACGTGAAAATGAGACTGGGGGGACGCCTGGGTGGCTCAGTTGGTTAAGCAGCTGCCTTCAGCTCAGGTCATGATCCCAGCGTCCTCGGATTGAGTCCCGCATCGGGCTCCTTGCTCCGCAGGGAGCCTGCTTCTCCCTCTGACTCTGCCTGCCACTCTGTCTGCCTGTGCTCGCTCTCGCTCGCTCCCTCTCTGATATATATATATATATATATATATATATATATATATTCCTTGTTCTACCAAGGAAGATCTGACTGAAGGCTTCAGGATCCCACCAGATGCACTCTGAGAGGGCAGAGCATACCAGGGGCTGACCAGGAGCTCTAGCACCTAATCTGGATGGTGTCCTGGCCAGTGCTGCTGTCCCACACGCTGGGCTTCCCTGACCCCACAGAGCTGTCTGCAGGGCAGGACCTCAGGAGCCCAAGGGCTGGAAGGGTCAGGCACTCCCCAGGGCTGCCAGCAGACTCCTCTGCCCCCACCCCGGTTGACTCAGAAAGCCTCTGCCACCCCAGGCTGGTTCTGTGAGCCAAGCTGCTCAGGCACTGACCTGTGGCCGGCAGTGTCTGCAGGCATTTTGGAAAAGGCAGGGGCTCAGGGGACTTGTTTCATCTGGGCCCAGAGAAGCATTCCATCTTAGGGGAGGGGAGAGAGACCCAGAAGGGGACCAGCAACAGCAATGGTCATGCTGGGGGACAGGCCAGCTGTATCCTTCCCCAGGAGCCAGATGCAGGATGCTGCTGGCCTAGTGACCTTGGCCCTCCAGCCCCCGCTACGCGCTGTGCACACCGTGTGCGCAGGGCCAGGAAAGTCGAGCTGGCTTGTCTGTTCCCCAGCATCCGCCCACCCCGCCAGCCTGCCCTGGACCTGCACTGCGGCCGAGTCCGACCACATCCCCGGGGCCAGAGGGCCGTCAGGCTGCCTGTGGTAGGTCAGACCGCTGTCACTCTTCCACGCTTTCAAGTTTTATTTAATTTGTGTGCCAGAGCGCTTAACACTCAGACCTTGGCTTGAGGCAAGCCGGGGTCTGCATCCCCATTTTTCTGCTTTCTGCTTTGACCAAGTGGCTTAAATCCTCACAGCCTTCTTCTCTTTATCTGCAAAATGGACATAACAGTATGAACAGCCAGGATGGACAGAATGAACAGGATGCTTTTTACAAAGTCAGCATCTCTTCTGGGTGGCTGGAGCCTACATGATTCACTGTGCGGTGCTTCCATCGTGACCACTGTTTGCGGGCCCAGGGTGCTCGAAGGACAGCAGTGACCTGTAGACAGGGACAGGCATGTAACAGTGCTCAGCACGAGAATGAAGACCCGGGGTGCAGAGTAGGCTCCTACAGAGGTGAGAGATGGGGGAAGGGTTGAGAGCCAAACACAGAGCGGCTCTGCAGGGGTGAGGAGAGAGAGCGACAGCGCAGGAGGGGGCAGACCTGAGAAGAGAGGCAGAGCCTTTAGCCGCTCGCCACGCATCCCCTCTTCTTCCAGACCATTGACTTCTCCCTCTTCTCTGAATTTTCGCCAACTCTGATTCCGAACGGGCTGGACCCTCTGCCTAGAATTCTCTTCTGTTCTTGGCTAACTTCTGTGTCTCCTTAAAGGCTCAAGCCTCACCCCCTCCAGGGTCCCACCTCCAGGGTCAGGCTTGTCCCACAGGGGTCTGGCTGACCGCCCCTTTCCCCAGAGCCCAGGGCTCACCCACTATGCAAAATGCCTCCATGTTCCCCAGAGCCCAGACGACATGATACCAAAGGGGCAGATGAGGAGGAATAGGTAAGCTCTGGAGACTTTTTCCCGCCAGTTTCTCCTGTTTACAAGATACCAGGAGCTATTTCTGGCTCGTAGGGGTCCGCTGTCCCCTCCCTCACACCATCACCGCACACAGAGAGCAGCAGTTTCTGCCCTTTCCCATCTCTCTCCCTCGCAGTGAGGCCTCCCCTGGCCTTCTCAACCTTCTCTCCAGAGCCTTTTTTTCCCCCCATGAAGCCCTATGCTCTGTGGCTGTTCCTCCCTTACTGGGCTGTCTCTTGCCCTGAGGTTCCTGTAGGTCTCTTGCCTCTGATCCTGGCTCCTTGGGGGCCTCCCATTACCCTGCTGCATTAGGTAAAACCCCAAAGCAGCCAAGAAGATGGTAATTATTCCCTCTGGTTCTTCCCAAATTGTGTCAGAAGAGGTCTACCCCATCATCTGCACAGGCCAGGAACGGCCTTCTGTAGAGTCCAGAAAATCTCTTCATAACACAGAAATAGGGCTGCAGTGGTCTGGAAGGTCTTTGCTTGGTATCCAATTAAAGGAACTTGAATTTTCTGAACATATGTGCTGTTAACTACCTACAAACGGACAGTTTTATTTATCCTTCTAGCCTCAAGGCCTAGCACAGTGAAGGCCCAGAACAGGCCCCCAGGACACAAATGAATGATGAACGAACGAACGAATGAATGAATGGTATGAACAAATGCATGCCAGCAGCTAGCTGCTGTGGGAAGGCAGAAGCAGGCCTGGCCTTGCAGGGGACAATGCCCATCCCCCTCATGGTCCCCAGCCTCCGAAGCCACCACAAGTAGACCCTGACCACGCCTAACTCCCCATCTGAGATAGCAACCTTGCCTCATGCGAGAAACGGCTCATTCTTCCCTTTTTCTCCACAATCTGTTGTCCAGCATAGAAGTTCCTATAACTTGGTCAAATGTGACTGCTAGAAACTACATTTTCGGCTTGGCCTTCTGTGCTATTTTTTCAGCATACCACCTCTAATACTCCATTTGCAGGAAATGTAATTATGGAAAGCTCGCTCTGAAAAGGAAAACTTGTTTTTCTTTCATGGTGAATAGGAAACAACCAGTCACACTTTGGGTGGCCTGTGGCACTCATGGGCACAAGCCAGGTTCAGCAACATCCCTGGACCCCTGGGCCTCTCCAGGTGGTTACCTCCAGAAAGCTAAACAGCTTCCTTCCTCTCTACTTTTTTTTTTTTTAAGATTTTATTTATTTATTTGACAGAGATCACAAGTAGGCAGAGAGGCAGGCAGGGAGGGGGAAGCAGGCTCCCTGCTGAGCAGAGAACCCAACGCAGGGCTCTGTCCCAGGACCCTGAGATCATGACCTGAGCTGAAGGCAGAGATTTAACCCACTGAGCCACCCAGGCACCCCTCCTCTCCACTTTTAAATCCCTGACGCATTACCCAAGAACTGCCCAAAATGAAAGTTCACGATGGAGATTCCTCAATTTGCCAAACATTAAAAGATGGGGCTCGAGAACTGCTGTTTTTCCTCTTGGGCTCTGGTCTGGAACTAAGGTAACTTGCCACCTCATAGGATGGCCCCAGAGGAGGAGCCCAGGAAGGAGAGCAGGAGAGTGGGGCTCCAGGAGCCAAGTGCAGAGAGAGTTTCCCAAAAGGAAAATGAGCGGCGGTATCCAGTGCAGCTGAGAGGTCAAGGGAAGCAGCAGCTGAGGACTGAGGGCTGAATTTGGCCACGTGGTGGGACAAATGACCTTGTCAAGAGGTGGGGACAGTTGCTTGATTGGAATGGATTTCAGGGAGACAGAAAAAAAGAAATAGAGGCAACAAATATATTCAGTTCTTTATAAGTAAGAAATAGGGTGGGACTATGCAGAGTCAACAGAAAGTCTTTTAAAGGTGGAAACTTCATGACTTATTTGTATGCTGATGGCAGTGATCCAGGGGAGGAGAAATTGAGGATGCAAAAAAAAAAAAAAGGAAAAAAAATTACAAGACGAATTCCTTGTGCAGGCAAAACGGACAGGATCTAGCCCACACCTGGAGGTGGTTGAGCTAGGAGCAGGTGGTAACAGGAAGAAAAGCAAAATGTATAGACATGGAGGCAGAGGGTTTCTAGGCTTAGTGGTGGGGGATTCAGAAGTTCTCTCCTGCTTGCTTCTGTCTTCTTTGAACCTCACTTTCCACTTTTGAAAGGAGAAAAAAAAAAGCGGGGGCTCATAACACCTGCCTGGTAGAGTTGTTGTAAAGATTAAATGACACAGCTTTGCTTAGACGCAGCTAAGCACTCGCGTAGCCCAGGCACACTCGTAGCCCAGAGTCAAGGTCACGGTGTGTGATCAATAAATGGCAGTTGCCCTCGCATCCTTTCATGGAAATATTCCATTCTTCCCTATCAGATTTCCCATTGTTTTGTGTTCTCCACCCCTTCCATCCCACCGACTGCCTAAGTTCTCTTCCTTCTACCTCCACTGCCCCCACCCCCTAGTTGTCCCTGAGGAAAGCCCCTCCCGCCCCTCCTGCAGCCTTCCAGTCCAGAGTCAGGAGAGGCTGGCAGAGCTTCAGAGACCCTGAAGGGGTAGAAGTAGCACCCGGCCACCCCTGCCCTGCTTTGCTTCCAGCTGGGTGACTGGCAGGGGCTTGTTTCCTCCTCTGTGCGGTTGTTGGAGGTCATGCTCTCCGGTCCCCATCCAGCACTGAATTTCTGCAGGTAAGCCCAGTTGTTCAGCTTGTAGGTTCTAACACAAGTTACGTTGCGTCTGAGAAGGAAAGGACCCAACACGTATGGGGTGTCTACGGGAGTCTCTCTGCTGGAATGTCTTTGGCGCCATCTGGTGGCGGATGTCTTGCACATCTCCTTTCAGGAGGCAGAAGATGAGCAGAAAACCCCCACTCTCCAGGGGAAGGGACCTAGGACTTCACCTAGAGAAGCTGTCTAGTTCGGTGCACCTCGGGTTTAAACGGGCATATAAATCATCTGCAGACCTTCGGAAATACAGACTGACTCAGAAGAACTAAAATGAAAGTGACTCTTGAGAGCCAGAGAAGAGGATGGGTGGAGGTGTTTACGTCAAGACAGAAACGGGAGTAGCTGACATAAGACTAAGAAAATCATAGCCAAGGGTATTTAGGAATTTGGAGGAGGGTCATACCATGCGATTCTCACTACCTATGTAAGCGATTTAAATAATGACTTCATTGCTCTTTGATGCTTTCTTAGCTGTCAGCTTGGTGTTCCTTTTGAGTGCAGTACAGGGCTGGGCCTGGCCAAGATACAGCCCCATTTATTCGGATTAGATAAAAATTAGACCTGGGAAAAGAAGGGGAGGTTAGGGATGCCTGGCCAGGGAAAACAGAGCGTCTGGCAGAGGAGATCCTGTGCACTGAGTCTTAAGGAATAAATAAGGAACTGCAGAAGGTCCTACAGATGGTAAACATCACAGGCATAGCACGGAAGCGTAAAAAGACATGACCTGTTAGGGAATGATCGCGAACATGCCTGGTACATCGAGTACATGGGGAGGCAGGAGGCAAAGGCAGGCTGATGCTGACGATATACTTTTCTATACAGGAACTAACAAAAAGCGTATCGTGAACAACTTCTTTAATAGTTGCCATCACACTTGCAATCAGTTGATACTGATTAGACTTTCTTTACAAAGTTATACTTCCAGCTAATACTTTCTTTACAAAGCAGGAATGAACCTCTTTTGTTACCAAGGGTGTCCTTGGTACCTCAGAGTCTGGTACATAATTGATGCTTAATAAATAAGTGAAGACAATGAGTTCCACACAATGACCTCTGACTACTGATTATGTTACAGTTATTGGTGCCCAAGCCCTGGAGAACAGGGAGTTCCCTGAAGGCAGGGACCATGTGTGATTCACCTTCCCTAGTGCCTAGCATGGTGCCCATCACCTGGTAGACCCTCTGTGCATGCACTGTGAGCTCCTTGGGGACCCTCAGAAGGGTGTTAGGAAAGCTCCCAGCCATCATCAGTCCAGGCTGTGGGACCCAGTGTCCTCCAGGCCATTCCTGTGTGAAGGCTGGAGAGCCTGCACCCTATCTTCTGTGTCCCTACCTCGGGGTCCTGCCTTCTGATGCCATTGTGATGAACATGCATTTATTAGGCTCCAGCTGTTTGCTGCATCCCCTGTCTTAGCCCAACACATGCCCTCTAAGCCAGGTACACATCCAGCCCATATTCTGGAAGAAGGCCCTTCCCCAGAGCTACAAAATGCAAATGCCTTTGATAACTGGAAAGAGAAAACAGAAAACTCACTCATATTTGCACTCTGCCATCTTGAGTATTTGGTTGTCCCTTCCAGATTCCATGTGTGTGTTTCATTGCAAACAGAATCATGATATGTAGACCTTTTAAGGTTCTCTTCCTTCCAGCTAACTCAATGAAGCATGGTCTAATGGTTAAAAGCACAAGACCTAGAACCTGATTCCCTGGGATTCCCTTCAAATGTTCACTCTGATAATGTGATCTTGGATGACTCGGCAAACTACTCTGCACTTCATTTTCCCAGGGTGTAAAACGAGGATGATAATAGTTAGGATTAAATAACTAAACATCTTTGCAGTTAGACATGTAAAGCACTTGGAACAGTATCTGACATTAGTTACAAACTTAATAGCATTTTTCTCTTGTCATATCATCTACATATGATCATTCTTAATGGTGCAGTATATTCTGAGTGTCCGCACTAGCTAATTTACTGAACTGTTACTCATTTGTTAAATGTTTAAGTTATTTCCAGTCATTCTGTATTATAAATAACACAGTCATAAATATCTGAGGACATGCATTGTGGATTTTTCCATACATAGCTTCCCAGAAGTAGAACTAGGAGGTTAAAGGGCACAAGCATTTTATGCCTTTGGTCTATATTGGGAAATAGCTTCCCAAAAAAGGTCGTAGCATTTTAAAATCCAACTTATGCTGCAACTTTTTACTATTCACCACTCCCTCACCAGGCTTAGAGGACATCAAATTCTTTGATTTGTGCAACTTTAACAGCCCATAAGCAGTCCCACTATAACTTCCTTTTCTTTGACTGTCACGGAGGCTAATGGTGCCCATGTGATTATTGTGAACTCTATCAGTAAATGTCTCCACCAGTTGCTTTAACAGAGAAGACTTAATACAAAATATTGCTTACTATGTATTTTAAAAATGAAAAGCCCTAAGCACTTGTTCTCAGTCCTGAGGCTAGGGCACAGAGAGAAGACCGGGAGGCAACCAGTTAGTGTTGGTGTCTCCGAGGTGTGTGCTACAAGGCTAGTTCTGCAAGTGATAGACAAACTGCAAACTGAATTCAGGGGCTGCTTCTGGAATATTCTGTTGCTGTAGAAGTAGAAAACCAAGGCTGTGGGGTTTCCAAATTTAGAAAATGAAAATGCAACATGTCTACTTAAATTTGAATTTCACAGAAATGATGAATAACTTTTTAGAACATTTGTACTAATACTGCATGGGAGGTAGCCTAAAAAAGCTATTTATTGTTTATCAAAAATTCAAAGTCTAGCATCCTACATTTTATCTGTCAATCTCACACGGCAAGGATGATGCTGGATAAAGCATCTGCCCCCCTCACCTAGCCTTTCCATCACACTGTGGTGCCCATTATTGGCAGAGCCCAGCATAGAGCCAGTTGGCAAAGCTCAGAAGTGGTTTGCAGACAAAGCCAAGTGAAGGGTGGGTTTGAAACTAAGAAACAATTACCCGATAATTGCCATAGTCCATCCTTCAACCATTCAGCCTCCATACACACGGTTCTATACCCTGGTACTTCCAGACAACAACAAAAACAACTCTAACAAAATGCCTAATAAAATACATCTTTCCAAAAAATGAAAATATTCTCACCTTCTCCCCAAAATGGGAGGGACAAAGTCTCTACAGTCATTTTATTCGTCTCTGGAAAAGAGTCACACTACCCATCTCTAGGCAGGATTAACTGTCCTTTAAACGCAGTCACAATCACATTTGAAAATTCTGTCTCCTAAAGACTAAACTATAGAAGTAACCTCCAACAATACTTATATAAACATATAAGAAGAAGGAGAAGGGAGACTAAATTAGCTTATACCATTACATAAATCACATCATCATCATCAAGGCAGAAACTATGCCAAGCTGCTATAGTCCTTGTTTCTGTCATCAGTCATGAGCCCATAGTCAATGCTTCTGCATTTCTTGCTCAACCTCCCATCCCATGTTTTCCTGTCCTCAGGACCATGGTTGGCCAGGGTTCTTTACTGGGGTGACCAAACCTTTCTTTCTGAAGAATGTGAATCCTCAGTGGTCCTGCCTCTCTGGTTGCCATAGCAATCACTACTATCTGCTAGTGAGCTTGCAAGTACTAGGACATGCCCCAGAGACTCTAGATCCCCTGGGCTTTGATCTAGATCCTCCTGCCCTCAGTTGCCCCTCAGTCATCAGGTAGTCTGATAACAGCCCGTCAAGTAGCCCCATCTTTCTTTGTCCACGGTTTTGTGGCAAAAAGAGAACCAATTGACAAGGTGGCAATCTCAACTCTGTTTGGTAGAACCACGTTGTGAACTCTTATAGAAGCGCTTGTCTCTGGGGAACCAACACCTCCAATCCAGAGAGCATCCATTAAAGAGACCGGAAGCAAAATTTCTGCAAATGAGTTATTAGGTGAAATGATGAAAGGAACCACTTCCACTTCTACCCCTTGATTTCCAGACCCAAGTATTCTGGCTGTAGGAGAAAGGGTACAATATACTGTTTGCTAAGTCAAATCCTGTATTGCCCTCTATAAGACAGAACTTCACCAGCTTCATGGAGTGTCACCTCACCGGAGTCTTAAGGAAGTCTTCAGTAGCCCATTCTACAGATCTATTCGGCCAGCTGCTCCTGGGTGGCCAAGTACATGTCAAGACCACTGAATTCCATGGGCATAAGCCTGTTGCTTCACTTCTGTTACTGTGAAATGAATTCCTTCATTAGAGCCTTATTGTCTGGTATCTATCAGGATGATGACAGGGCATCCCTAGACCCCAGACATCCCCAGACTGTGGCACTGGCAGAGTCTTATATACAGGGGAAGAAAACGTATATCCAGGGTATTTGTTTATTCCAGGGAGGAGAAATCTCTTTCCTGTCTATAATGGGAAGAGTCCAAGGCAATCATGCTGCCCAGTAAGTGGTCCCCAGAGAATGGTGCCATACCAGTAGCTCCGTGTTCACCTCTGCCATTGACAGGTTAGTCACTGAGCAGTAGCAATAGTGGGTCAGCCTTGGTGACAGGGCATCCATCCATAGCTTCCATCCTTGCCACCATGACTACTTTGTACAGAAACTCACTGTGTAATCCCTAGGTGGCTGGAGAAAGACGCTAAGATATACAGGACATGCTAATTTGCCTGCATGATCGAGGGAATCTATTTCATCATGCCCTTTGGTGAACTTTCCTATGTGGCACAAATATGTTCACAATCTATACTGATCCCCCCTTCCCCAGATTTCCTCATCAACAAGCTTACTATTCTGTTCTTTCTAAGTCCCTGACCATCAGCCAAACCATTAGCAACGGCCCATGTATCAGTGTAGACTGTAGACCTTACCATCTCTTAGACCAAAATGCACCACCAAATTTACCACTTCAAGTCCTACCCATCAGGAATATTTTTCTTGCTCTCACTCTTCAGGGCTACCTTTTGCTGGGGCTGTGCAGCTGCAACCATAAACTTCCCATTGATGCCAGTGTATCATGAAGAGTAATTGGTAAACCAAGCCCAAGCTACTTTCTCCTTGGTCATAAGGAATCCCTAGTGAGGCCCTAGGTGTGCATTGAAGGATAAGAAATCATGCTTCAGCAGAAGGTGTCAAATGAGTCTGAGCCACCTGCTCATGAGACTTACTTGTACCTTCCAAATGGGCTCAAGCCACTGATGATGGCTGCTGCTGGGCACACCCACCTCATGGCTTGGTGGGTAAGACAGCTTAGATCACAGGGTCACTTCATGTCTCATGGCTAGTTGGTGGCCTCAAATTAATTTGCTTTTTATCTATTTATCCCTTAAATTATTCTGTGAGGCCCACATTTCTTTTCAGCTTCTATTATATTTGTCCTTATCGTTTCGTTTATGAATGCTGGAGGAAGCAGCCGCTGACTATCTGATCCTCCCTCCCAGGGTCCAGTCACAATCCAGGAGCTGTCTGTCCAAGAACAGGCACCTACAAACAGGGCGTATACTTGCTCCCAAACCTGCATGCCTGCAGCCCTGACCTTCAGAAGGGCTAAGGAGAGGTGCTTGTTCTGCCGCACATTCCAGGCGTGGGGGACTCTGCCAATGGTCTTCTCTCAGGGTGGGGAGCCAGTGGCCAGAGACTGATCTTGGGGCACTCTGTTGCAGGCACGGCCTCTGTCGCTGTGGCAGGGATCCTAGCTGCTCTGCGAATCACCAAGAACAAGCTCTCCAATCACGTGTTCGTTTTTCAAGGTGCAGGTGAGGTAGGTGCCATCAGGAGAACAAGGATGGGTGGAGAAGCATGAAGGAAGGGAGGTGCTCAGGGGTTCAGAGAAGAGGAAGCAGCCAAGGTATACTGTGTTAAGTGCAGCTGCCTGGGCACCAACATTTGGGTGTCCCAAGGACTCCTGGGCCTCCTAGAAGAAGGGGGGGAGGTGCAGAGAAGAGAGGAACTTGGTAAAGCTTCTGACAAATGCTGAGCAGCTGTTTGCCTTGTGTCTGAACATCCACTGTACGATCCCTCCCAGGCAGCCATGGGTATTGCCCACCTCCTTGTCATGGCCCTAGAGAAAGAAGGCGTACCCAAGGCAGAGGCCACAAAGAAGATCTGGATGGTGGACTCCAAGGGGCTCATTGTCAAGGTACGGTCAGTCTAGAAACCTAGAGTTTTCCTGACACCTACAGCCACTGGAACTGGACTGTAAGAGTTCTCCAAGGGAGAAAGTTCTCAGACAAAACACAGTACAACAGGGGGGTAATGTTCTACCCTCCAAAGCAGAAGATACATCCCAAAGTAGCTTTAACTACTCTGTCCAAAAGCTTTAATATGTGGGCAACTGCGTGTATGCATGCCCCTTCCTGCCTTGGACTAACCTCCAACCTCAGTAAATCATAGTTTTCCAAAAGTAACACGCTCTTGCCTATCCACATCCTTGCATATTTTGTTTCTCTGCCTGAAATGCCTTTCTCTTTTGCCAAACACCCACTCTCAACCCACAGCCCCATCTGTTTCCTCCTTGTCTTCTGTTACCTCCTCCAAGAGGCTTTCTCTGAGCATCTAGGTCTCAGTCCACTTCCTACATTTACGCTCATGTAGCCGTCCCCCACCATACGCTGTACTTGCCACACTGTAAGGCAGTTGCCCTTTTAATTGTCTCTCTCCCCACTAGGCTTTGTAGTCTTCGTATCAATGCCTGGCGTGTGATGAGTCTGTAATGATGTTTGAGGTATGAGTGCAAGAATGAATAAGAAACCATCTAACTTCAGACTGGACTACAGAGAGGGGCATGTTTAGATGGCCTCCAAACTTAGAACTTCACGGACAGCTCCACGTTTTAGTGCCCCAAATTCCACTAACAGAGAATGTCAGTGAGAGACTTTTTAAAAAGATGACAGAGATAGGAATGGGGGAAGTCCAGGGGGCTCTCAACCAAGAATAGAAGAGACCCTCAGCAGAAACTGACCTTCTGTTGTCTCATCTGGAGCTAGATCACCACTAGAAGGAATTCCTCCTCACACCCCAGGTCATTCCAGTGCACAAGGCGTCGCAGGAAGAAGATGCCAGAGGCTGCCACACTTCCCTCTTGCCACCTTTCAACATTATTTTGTTTATCCCATTAAGCTGACCCCTACTTAAGTCGCTCTCAAAGCTGATGTCTTCACTCTGATTCTCATGAGAACAGCTGACCCAAAGGAGTCATCAGAACACCTGTACCATTTGCCAGCCTGTCAACCCCTGACTCCTATTTGAAGGAATGAAAGGATCCTGAGCTTGTTGCAAAAGCCAGCTGTGGCAAGCCTGTCCTAGGGCTTAGCTTATTATTATGCACAGGGCGGTCCATGGCTCTTGTAAAGTACATTCAGATTAGATTTCTGATCCTGATGGCTCAGGCCCCCATCCCTCAACTGGCCCTGGGTGCTGGCTGCCTTGAGGCCAAAGGTCTTGGTCACGCTCGGGCATTTCATGGGAGCCTTTCGGCCCTGGCCCGGGAACCATGACCCTAAAAGTGCAAAGCAAGGCTTTATGGATTCTCCATGTGTGGTTTGAGCTAAAGAAACCCCACACACAACCCCACACTGTGACACAAGCACACATTACAATCCTTAGTTCCCCTGCAAGTTTTCCCACATCTGATCAAGAGCGTGATCGACAAGGCTTCTGAGAGCTCAGACCAAAGCACAGGGCTCTCAGGGAATGTTCTCGGGATCTCCCGAGGCACCCATGTGTTCTCACTGCCAGGCATCATGTTCTCCTTTCCCTGCAGGGGAGGAGCCACCTGAACCACGAGAAGGAGATGTTTGCCCAGGACCATCCTGAAGTGAGCAGCCTGGAGGAGGTGGTGAGGCTGGTGAAACCCACGGCCATCATAGGTAGGAGGAGGCAGGAGGCCCACCGGCCCGCCTAGCTAACCCTCTTCACTTGCAGGTAGAAGCTAAGGCTCAGCCTGACTCAGCAGGCACAAGGAATCGATGGAAGCCACCCTCTCCCCCAGACCCCATGGCCACAGCAGTCCCACCATCTTCCCCTGAGGGACGACTCTATAAAAATCATAGAACTAAGGCACCAAGTTCAGGCTTAGTGACGCAGAATTCTACAGGGCAGTGGAAAAGCACAGGGCTGGTCTGAGAGGAAGGGAGCACTGCTGTCCCGAACAGGGGACCCTGGCATCTCTCCCTGTGTTGGGAGAGCCACGTACTCTACAGGACTTTGCCCAGGACCAGGCAGGGACCTGAAAGGACCAGTGTTCCCTCAGGGATGAACAGGAGGTCTTGCCTAGCTCAAACAAGAAGACCCTTTTCTCTTTGGCTTCCTGCATCCATCCCTATGGTGAATGCTACCTCCAAGATTCCTGAGTCTTCCATATTGCACCAAGAGGAGTGGGGTGTATATAAAGAGTAGGCCGCCCTACTACCCCCCTTTTCCCTGTAGGTGTTGCTGCCATCGCAGGAGCCTTCACGGAGCAGATTCTGAGGGACATGGCCTCCTTCCACGAGCGCCCTATCATCTTTGCCCTGAGCAACCCCACCAGCAAGGCCGAGTGCACAGCTGAGAAGTGCTACCGGGTCACTGAGGTCAGCGGGGAGTCCTTCCTTCCCCAGGCTGAGAGGACATAGTAACAATAATTATGAGTAACCCTATGAGGGTGAAGAAAAATCCCCACTTTCCTGATGAGTAAACTGAGGTTCAAAATGATGAAAAAAAATTGCCTGAGGTCACATTGCTGCTAAGGAGTGGAGCTGACCCTCAAACCCAGGTCTGGCTCCAAAGCCCAGGCTCTCACCATCATGTCATACTGCTCAAGGGTCCTCTAGAGACACAGAGCTTTGACCAGAACCTGAGGCATTCATAGACTTTAGGTCACCTGCACTCTTGTTGTGTCCTGGGTTAGCCCTCTCGGGAGGTCAGGTTAAAAACCTCTACCTTTCAGTGATTTCTTGGCTGCCAGGTAACTCAGTGAGAGCTAAGCTTTCTGGTCAAAGGAACAAGTGTGCTTCCAGCACCTGCTGTGTGCTTGTGCTGAGCACGTGGGAGAGAATGAAGAAGGGTAGGCCACCATTACTGCCTGAAACCCATCTCCAGGCTCCATCTCTGCTTTTTCTTCCTGCCTCCAGGGCCGAGGGATCTTTGCCAGCGGAAGTCCTTTTAAGAGCGTGACTCTGGAAGATGGCAGGACCTTCATTCCTGGGCAAGGAAACAATGCCTATGTGTTCCCAGGAGTGGCTCTGGGAGTCATTGCTGGTGGCGTTCGGCACATCCCAGACGAGATCTTCCTCCTGACGGCAGAGGTAGCCCCATCCCTGCTCCCTCACGTGCGTGCTCCCAGTCAGGTCTGTGATCTCTCCCAGGTGCTATGCTGGCCCCCAGAGATTCCTTCTCTCATCTCCTCTACCCTCCTGCCCCTCACTCCAGCAGTAGATCCTCAAGATGCGTGACCCTCAAGTTTCTCTCAAGATCCCCTCGAGGCTTAAACATCTCTCAGAACACATACATTTTTAAGGGAAATTAAGGAATAGTCCATGGCAGGAGGCGCTGGCAGTGCAGGAACGTCTGTCCGTCTGCTCCTCACCTCCCAGCAGTGTCCACATGCACGCCCAGAACAGAGGCGAGGCCACCAGAGCCATCACAAACGGGGCTCATGGACCATGACCAGCAGCGGAGTCTTCTGACCATTGACCTTGGCCACGTTACCGGGGGAACTTATTGCAGAATAAGGCCCACCAGGGCAACTTTCTGTAAGAAAGGGATGGGCCGCAAAAGCCTGGTTTGTCTGCTCGGAGGACCAGGATCTGGAGCACAGATACAGGGTTGCTTCTGCTCTGGGTACCTTCCTAGAAACACTGTCAAAATGAGTCTTTGCTGGAAGTGAGGAAAACAAGGAAAGAATTCATTAAGAATGACAGCTCATGTTCCTAATGTCAGCTGTGAATCCTACCAGCCACAGTGGCGTACATCCACCCCGTGGTTACTAAACGACAAGCACTTGACATCTATCTTCTCTCTGAGGAAACTACAGAAATGTCTCTTCAGGGAGGGTAAACTAATCAAAACTATAAACACACACTAAATATATTTATCCCCAGGGAGCTTCAAAGGCTCTGTGATTTCTGACACGTTCTCATTTCCCCCTCCCCGTGGCACTGGTGAGAGCCCCAGGCCAGCAGGACACGGAACGGCTCCCACGCAGCCTTAGCCAGCTCCTTTTCTAGAAGCCCTGCAAGGAACCATCTCATGCTCTAAGTTCCTTCTTCCTGCTTCTTGGTCTTTGAGCACTGGCTCCACAAGGCAGCAAGTGATGTCTCCTGAAGGTTTGTCAGCCTCCCCCAGGCCGTGTGTACACTGGCTATGCCTTTGTGCCACAAGCATCTGCCCATCTCGTGTGACCCTCCTGTGTCTTTCTTCTTATTGCTCTGTCAGTGGTGGTGCCCCCGTGGCCATGGGTGGAGCTGTGCGAATCCCCCCATCCGATGGGAGGAGTCATTTCCTGCTTGGAATGAGCCTTAAAGCAAACTCCCCTGTGGCGCAGAAAGACGGCTGCTCCAGCCTTCCTCTGTAACCCCAAGAGACATCGACACCCTCACCCCCTAGAGCTTGGGGCGTTGGTCAGCGCCGTCATTTCATGAACGGTGTCAGGAACCTCTCCTCAATCCACATGTTAATCTCTTGCTGCGATCGGGACAAGATCCCTCCCTCCTAGGAGCTGACAGTCTGGTCTTTAAAGGGCTGGCAAGTTACATTTCTGAAAGGGGTTCTTAAAAGTTTAAGACAATTAAAGTTGAACCTGATTTTCCTATGGAAAAAAATGATGTAACTTTTAGGAGAATTCTATATCTCATTCCACCTTGACAACTCTCTAAACCAGATACAGTGATCATCCCGATGGGATACCCAGGAAAGTAAGGCACAGAGAGTCTAATCCGTGCCCCAGGTCACCGGGCGCGTGAGCAACAGCACCAGGAGGGCCCCAGAGGATTTCCTCCGAGCTGCAGCAGCGCCTCTCCAGTGCCCAGCGTCTGAGAAGGGACGGCCAGCCACCAGCCCGCTCTTCAGTCCGCAGGAGGACTCCTCCAGATGCAGATCTCGCCGTGGACATCCTGCTTCCCTCTGATCCCATCTTCCATACCTCCCCCAAGAAAATCCTTGAAAACCCAGAGCAGTTCATCTCTCTCCTCATTTTAGACATATGAATGGCTCCTCAATGCTTACAGGGTAAAACCCAAACTCCTTCATACGGTTTCCATCTAAGGCATGTCATCACCAGGCCCTCCTTTCCTCTCCAGCCTTCAGCCTCGCCCTCCCAATGTTGTTCTTACAATCTAGAACTCGTGCTCCCTCCTGCTGCCTCTCTCCAAGAAATTGCATGTTCTGTTGCCGCTCCCTTTTCGAGTAATTCGTCTTCTGTCCCATCTCCTGGGAAGCTTTCCTGTACATGGCCGACCAGGCCCTGCCTTCCTCTGTGCCTACGTGCACCCTCTGCTTGCACTCACTTCTGTGTTATAACTGTTGTACCGGTTAGTCATTGTCCGCTGCCTCCAGACTACAGGAGGAGAAAGGCTTCTCTGCCACAGACCCTCAGCAACGAGTGCAGAGCCCGGCATATCCTAGGGCTCAGTTAGTGTTTGACTGAATGAGCGGAAAAGAGAGATAGGAGCAGGGAAATGAGGCGGAAGAGGAGGAAGCCCACGGCCCTGAGGTCAGCCAGACTCTGAGGCAAGACCAGCTGCTTTGGCTCATCCCATTCTGGGATACAGTTTTCAGAGAGCACCACGGCTCTTCCCAGCTTTAACTCTGACACAAGATGACTGGGTGGGAGTGGATTCAGAGCCGGCACATAACAGAGGCTGTTCCGCAAGGCTGGCTGAGCTCCAGCGTCTAAGGCTGGAGGAGACGACTTGAGGCGGAGAACTGGGCCTCAGAGACCGGCTCTGAACCGGGGAAGGTGTGGGAGGTGCTGTTCCCAGGATGCTGGCATTTGCTGTCACTCACTGCGGAAGAAGGCTTTGCTCAGGACTGGAAGGGCGAGCAGCAGGACCTCTGCATACAGGGAAACAAGATGGCCTAGGTGGGCACCCACGATGTTACTAAGCACGGGGGAGAGGCTGGAACTCGGGGAGGGTCTCAGCGATCTCTATGCAATAGGCTGAACCAGCCATGGGGAGATCCTAGAGTCTGCTTCACAAGTCTCAAGTGTATTCGTCCCAGTCTTTGTGAATCTCCTTTAGAATGTAGGGTCCATGTAGTTTAATCTCTCAGCCGATCTCACAGTACAGAAAGGATGTGTCCTTGCTTAGAAGCCCAAGCATGGGGGCGCCTGCGTGGCTCAGCTGGTTAAGCATCTGACCCTTGATTTCCGCTCAGGTCATGATCTCAGGGTCGTGAGATGTGGCCCCATATTGGGCTCCACACTGCGCCATGGAGCCTACTTAAGATTCTCTCTCTCCTGCTCCCTTTGCCCCTCACCCTCTCTCTAAAATAATAAATAAATCTTTAAAAAATAATAAAAGTCCAAGCATTAAACTCCCTGGGGCCTTGAGGGGGCAGAGACTACAATGGGAACTGCACTGGTTGGCCACCTCTGAGGGGTGAGGGGAGTCTCTGGGGTAATGGTTTGGGTTTGTTCTGGGAAGATGGAAACTCGGCTTACTCCTCTTGGTTCTCTCTCCCCAGCAAATTGCCCAAGAGGTCTCCGAGCAGCATCTGTCACAGGGGAGACTGTACCCCCCACTCAGCACCATCCGAGACGTGTCTCTGAGAATCGCCATCAAAGTAAGGAGCATCCTACCGCCAGTGATATGGCCAGCGCAGATCGACAACTTCTGCTCGCTGGAAGTTTAAGGGAGCTAAGGAGAGGGCAGCCGTAGTGGCGTCCTGAGCTCCCATGCCAACTCTGGCCAAGAAATGCCTGCCTGCAGCTCGAGCCCCACCCCCACCCCCACTCAGGCCAGTTCTGGAAAAGCTCCTGGATTTCCCCTCAAACACCAGGCAAAAAGGTCAACAAAGTCCACAGTCTTGTGGACCAGAATGTGGGTGGAATTTTTTAAAACTGAATCACAATTGCCCATTTATACAGAAAGGCCAATTTTCATGGCATCATGAAAAGAGCTCTGGGAATCCCTTCACGTTCCTGAGCCTCAGTTTCTTCCTTTTCCAAAGAGGATGGTAATTCCTCTCTGAGTTCTGAAGACTAAAGAGGACAGCGAGAAAGCTCCACACTCATTGTAGAGTAAACGCTTATTCTTCCCCCTTTTCTTAGAATGCCTGGGCCATACGATGATCAGGTTCCTGGAATAGTCCAAGGAAAAATGTCTTCCTAGAGACCTTGCAGAGATGGTAGATTTTCAGAGAATCAGAACACAGTGCAAGCAAGACTGGCCCAACATGGATAACTGTTGAATAAGGGTTGCGTTAGGGTTTATTATACTATCATTTTGATTAGTATATGTATTTGACATTTTCTGTAAGTTTTAAAAGTAATTTCAGAAGATGCATTGCACAACCGCACATGCTCCCCATGAGCTGTCCATCGTAGGCTCTAGAGTCAGCCGTGAAGACTAATAGTCCAGCTCACGGCCCCAGCTCCTCACTGTCCATTCCTTCCTTTTGGGGATGTAGAGACTAATGCTCTTCTGAAACCAAATCTGATACCCAGAGAACAGTGTCTAGGCTCTTCTCCCAATTCAACCCACATGGGGGGGGGTGGATATCAGGTACTGGACACCTGATGTGGCCTGTTGCCTAATTTTATCCTCACACTACTCCAGAGAAAGGTCTCATAACTCCCACTTTAGAGATGAGGAAACTGAGGCTCAGCAAGGATAATGTCACCACCGAGAACCCACAGGCAGTTGGAAGCAGGCGCAGACTTGAGTCCGAGGCCTCTTGAATGCAGCCTAGTGTTTATTCACTGCATCACAGCTCCCTACCCGGGTGGAAAGCTCCAAATCCCTCCTAGCTGGTGGCTTCAAGGACAACAGTTTATGGTTGCTCAGGGGCGGTTACCCTTCCACAGGCTCCCAAGTACCCTTTAGGCAACTTTTAGGCAGGTTCCTCCTTAGTTCCATTTCCTCAGCCTGTATGTTTTTCCTTAGGTCCTCGACTTCGCGTACAAACACAACCTAGCTTCCTACTACCCGGAGCCCGAGGACAAGGAGGCTTTTGTAAGATCCCTGGTCTACACTCCAGACTATGACTCCTTCACACTGGACAGCTACACATGGCCTAAGGAAGCCATGAATGTTCAAACAGTCTGATGCGGTCTCAGAGGCTGTGTGAGTCTGGAACAAGCCCAGAGTAACGACGACAATATAAATGGGTTCTAAAATGGCCATCTTTGTCACTGTGTTTTTCCTTTGAACTTTCTGGTGTGAGGGGAGATATCCAGGCACATAGTGAATGACATCCTTGTCCATGAAGGCCCTGAGAATTCCCTTTTCTATAACCCTCTTCCGACTTCCTGCCCAAGAATTTCTTCATCTAATTGCCAACAATTAGCTAGATCTTGTGGGAAATCTAGAATCCTTCCTAGAATTCTGCCTTTACAGAGCTCAGAGTCTAGTGAAGGAGATGAGATGTGGACACAATCCATTTTTCCACAAGGGGGAAAGTGGTTGAGTCCATGAAAGAAGTGCAGATAAAGGTCAAAGATATTCACAGAAGGGAACGGAGACTTCCTATGAGAACATAAGAGAAGGCTTCGAGGGGAGAAATGTGTGCAAAGTCCCAAGAGTGAAGATGGGTAGGAGGCATGGGAACCTGAGGAAGGGAAGGGCAGCCACTGAGCAGAGAGCATGGCCCACTCGTGAGGGAGCGCAGTCCCAGCTGGAGGAACACGCACCCTTCAAGACTCAGGTGGGTATGAAGGCTGAGGGGCTGAAGGCAACTCACTAGTCAAAAACTATCCCTCACATGTGGGTTACTGAATAGTAGGATTACTTTTTAGTTATTACTAAAAGGAAAACTAGAGAAACGTGGGCATGTCAGCAGGCCAAGGAGTGAGGAGGAAGAGAGGCAGTGAGGGGAAGAGAATCATGAAGTTCTAGGGAAGCCCTGATTTCATTTTCCTGACTCTGGTACTCTTCTCTCTCTATCTCTACCTCTCCCTCTCTCTCCCTCCCTCCCTACCCCCCCACCCTTCACTCTGAAGGAATTCAGCAAACCAGAGCAGTATTCTTTAAGAATGCCTTCAGTCTGTCATGTGGGTTTCTTAGACAAGTCCAACCACAGCTTTCACCTCCTTCTGTCTAGCAGAGCCCACACCATGGGATGGGGAGTGGAGAAAAGCCTATGGCCACCGCAGTCAAAGGCCCTGATAAATTTCTAGAACCTATTGGTTCTTTCAACCTCTAATTTTATTGGATAACACAGAAAACAGAAAATCGTGCTAAGGGAACTACCATCCCAACCCTTGCTGCCAGCTCAGCCTCAAGATCCCCACCTCCCAGTCACAGGACTGTCGGACTCCTAGCACAGTAATTAGCAGACACACTAGTCATCCCTTGCCCAGGTCTTGTTCTTCCAATGCCCGCTTCCTTGGTGCTGGTGCTCAGCCAAACACATCCTGAGAAAACATCCCTGTTCTACAATCCCTGGGCTCATGGAGAATGAGAACTTCTTCAGAAGAGGATTTGAAGTAAGCTGCAATCTCAATGCCAGAGAACCTCTACACTGTCATTTCTGTGTCCTGGCCCACCACTTCTGTACCCCAGCTGCGCGTCCTTTGTACTCAGTGTCATAGAAAAGTAGTAGAGAAAAGCAATGACGTAAAAGCAGGTTTTTTGAAAAGATCAACTAAATAAATAAACTGTAGCTATACTGACCAAGACATAAAGAAGATACAAAGTACATTTCCTTTGTTTCAACCACACTAAACACAGGCACTTTCAGGCCTGTGCCCTTATAAATGCTTGGTCTCGTGCTCGCTTCGGCAGCACATATAATAAATGCTTGGTCTCCATCTGCCAAGTTCTTCCTCCCACCCATTCCCTGCCCTTTATCAGTTAAATAGCAGCTCACTCCAGCTTCCTGCTGGAGACATCATTCATCTTTGGAGTTCAAATGCAACTGGTTCCTGAAGTCATCCTGGACAGAGTTAATAATTAGATTAGAAATCAGAAAAAAATGGGAAATTTCTAACCATTTGTAAATTAAATAATACGTTTCTAAATAATCCACGGTTTCAAGAAGAAGCCACAGGGTTAATTATATATATATATTGTATTGAATGAAAAATATTAAAATTAATGAGTTTTATCTAGAACACTGCTTAGAGGAAAATTCTGTAGCTCTAAACAAATGCCTTTGTCAGTAAAAAAAGAAAAGTCTCAAAGCAATAACATGAACTCCCTGCAGAAATAAACAAAATCCAAAGCAAGTTAAGATTAGAACAGAGGGGCGCCTGGGTGGCTCAGTGGGTTAAGCCGCTGCCTTCGGCTCAGGTCATGATCTCAGGGTCCTGGGATCGAGTCCCGCATCGGGCTCTCTGCTCAGCAGGGAGCCTGCTTCCCTCTCTCTCTCTCTGCCTGCCTCTCCATCTACTTGTGATTTCTCTCTGTCAAATAAATAAATAAAATCTTTAAAAAAAAAGATTAGAACAGAAATAATTGATCTAAAACAAGAATTTGATTAGTAATTAAAAATCTTCCCACAAAGAAAAGCACAGGCCCAGATGCCTTTTTTAGTTAATTCTATTAAATATTTAAAATAGGAATAGTACTGGGATGCCTGGCTCAGTCGGTTGGGTGGCTGTCTTTGGTTTAGATCATGATGCCAGCATCCTGGGATCGAGTCCCGCATTGGGCTCCTTGATCGGCAGGGAGCCTGCTTCTCCCTCTGCCTCTGCCTGCCACTCTGCCTGCCTGTGCTCTCACTCTCTCTCTCTCTCTGACAAATAAATAAATAAATAATCTTAAAATTAAAATAAAATAGGAATAATACCAATCCTTCAGAAAATAGAGGGAACACTCCCAAATCATTCTATGACACTGGAATCACCCTGATATCAAAACCAAATAAAGACAACACAAGAAAACTACAAACCAATTTCCTTCATGAATATAGATGCAAAACCTTAAAGCATTAGCAAACCAAATCCATCAATATAAAAGAATTACACACAAGGAACAAGGGGGATTTATTCCGGGAATGCAAAGTTGTTTTAAGATTTTAAAACTGATCTCACAGTGCCTGGTATTAATAGAGTGAAGGACAGAAACCACAAGATCAAGCCAATGGATGTGATAAAAGTATCTGAAAAAATCCAACATCCATTTAGGCTTAAACTTTCAACAAACCGAGAAGAGAACATCCTTCACCTGATGAAGAACCAACAGCTTACATCCTACTTAATGGTGAAAGAATGAATACTTTCTCCCTAAGATCTGGAACAAGCCAAGGATGTTGTCTTCACTTCTCATCAACACTGAAGATATAGATGAGATTTTCTTTCTTTTTAAAGAAAGAAAAAGAAGATATGAGATTTTCTTTCTTTCTAAAGAAAGAAAAAGAAATTAAATGCATCCAAGTTGGAAATGAAGAATAAAACTGCCTTTATTCACAGATGACATAATGCTATATGTAGAAAATGCCAAAAAATAGAACCCTTTATCTCACTAGCGCTCTTCCTTTCTCCCGAATCGGTATACAAATGTCAGAAGATACAAGGTCAATAAGCAAAAATCACCTGTGTTTTTATATATTATCAATAAACAACCTACAAATAAAATAATTCCATTCATAACAGCATCAAAAAATACTTAGAAAATTAAGTGCAAGTCTTGCACGATGAAAATTATAAAACACTGCTGGCAGAAATTAAATATCTGAAAAAAAATCCAAATAAATGGAGAGATGTTCCATATTCATGGATTTGAAGACTCGATATTGTTAAGGCTGCAACTTTCTCCACAATTTATTTGTAAATTCAATACTATATCAAAATCCCTGCAGACTATTTTTATTTTTTGTAGAAACTGACAGGCTGATACTAAAATTTATATGGAAAGGATCTAAAAAGCCAAAATTCAGGGCACCTGGGTGGCTCAGTGGGTTAAAGCCTCTGCCTTCGGCTCAGGTCATGATCTCAGGGTCCTGGGATCGAGCCCCACATCGGGCTCTCTGCTCAGCAGGGAGCCTGCTTCCCTTCCTCTCCCTCTGTCTGTCTCTCTGCCTGCTTGTGATCTCTGTCTTTCAAATAAATAAATCTTTTTAAATAAATAAATAAATAAAAAGCCAAATTTTTGAAAAAGAAAAACAAAGTACACTATCTAATTTCAAAACTTGCTATAAAACTACAATGATCAAGATGGTGTGGTTATGTAGATCAATGGAAAAGAACTGAGAATTCACAACTAAGTCCTCACATTTATGGCACATTGATTTGCCACAAACCTACCAAAATACTTCAGTGAGGGAAAGGATAGTCTTTTGAACAAACGATAGTGCGACGCCTGAATATTCACATGCAAAAAGTTAAAAAAAATTTTTTTTAAAGTTAAAAAAATTTTTAAAAGAGAGACATTTACTTCACACCATACATAGAAATTAATTTAAAATAGATCACAGACCTAAATGTAAGCTAAAGCTATAAAACTTCTAGAAGAAAATAGAGCAGAAAACTGTGATTGAGAAGAGTTCTTGGATAGTTCAAAAGCATGGTTTATAAAAGAAAAATTGATAAATTGTAATTTTTTTTTAGTTTTCCTCTTGAAACATATGATTAAGAGAGAAAACAAGCAAAAGACTGAGGGGAAATACTTGCAAATTATATATCTGAGAAAGGGATCATGTCCAGAATATATGAAGAACTTTTATAGTTCAGTAAGAAAAGAACAAAACCACCCAATTAAAAAGGTTGATGAATGTTTGAATTGGCATACTACAAAAAAATATGTGAATGGCTAACAAGCACATGAAAAGATGTTTAATATCACTGGTCATTTGAAAACTAAAACCATTTCACACTTACCAGAATGGCTATAATAAAGATGGTAAGTGTTGAGAAAGATTGGAACCTCTTCTAACAGGACTTTGTATTCTAAGCACTATGAAATTAATGGAGAGTTCCCTTTGTCTTTTTAATCCCAGGGTCCTGGGATTGAGCCCCTCATCAGGCTCCCTGCTCCTCAGGAAGCCTCCTTCACCCACTCCCCCCTGATTGTGTTTCCTTTCTCACTGTGTCTCTGTAAAATAAGTAAAATCTTTTTTTAAAAAAAATAAATCTTCATTCTAACTCCCCAGGCTCTTAGGCACAGCCCCAGAATTCAGCACGTGTCATTTAGTATACTGGATGTTGTGGTTGTGCCACCCAGATCCTGTGCAGGGCTGAAACACTCATTCCCCAGCTGCCAGAAATATTTTTAGCTGAAGGTTCACAGCTGCATCCCTCTCTGGGAATTGCACTTGGCTGAAGGAAGGTACTTCATTCAAGGGTATGGCTTCTTCCCCAGGGACAGCCTGCATACAATGACTGGTTGACTCAAGTCCAAATATTCAACCTCTTTGCCTCACTTGGGGACATCTCTAAGTGGTCATCCCAGCTCGAGAGCTCCTTACAAGATTAGCTAAGGCCAGTTTTTCAACTAACTGTATGTATCGCCATTCAACAACTGCCACCATTTTCTGGTTCTGTTGCTCCCTCACAGGTGTTGAGACAACTCCCCAGTAAATCTCCAAATGCAAATATCAGATGTAATATAGGTTTCCTGAGGAACTCAACTTGCTACACATGGAGGAAAATGGCCAAACTTCTGTTTTCTAATCTGCTGTACCAGTCCCACATGACCACCAAAAGCCTCTCTGGGTTTCTCTTTCCCTCAGTAGAGACCCCCACCCACTGCCCTGGACCAGGTCTGATTCTTAGCCCACGTCCAGAATCACTGAATGCCCCCAGTGGGGGGTGAGGGGTCGTGAAGGGGGTGGAGTTGGCCACTCACCTCAGGAGAGCTCCTCCCTCTCTGGAACTCCTGTTCACCTCATTCTTGTTGCTTTTACAGCTCTCCGACAGGTCTTCAAACACACTCCTTTACAAATTTTTCCTTATTTTTCTGGTTGTTATAGTGTAGGTGGTATAATGCTGCAAACTTCTACACCCTATCTGGAAGTGGAAGTCTCTAGGCACAGGTTTTCAAAATTCCAAATGTGTGGATATTAACTTTTTTCCCAACTTAATTGAATGATAGTCAAAGAAGTTATTAGTATTACTTAAATAGTTTTAAATTTGCTGAAATTTTATGGTCAAATGTAACAAATATTTCATGTACTTACTCCTAAAATAATACAGATTCTGTCGGTTGCAATGCCCCTTGTATGTTCATAAGCTTAATTGTTTTGTTCAAATCTGTATCTTTACTGATTTTTGTCCACTTGATCTGTTTCTGCAAGATGGATAGTAATATATCCCATCGCTGTGGTAAATTTGTCGATGTTCCTTATAGTTCTCTCTGTATTTGCTTTATACATTTTGGACCAATGTTGTTTGGTGCATGAAGTTTAGAATTGTTATAACTTCCTGGTGAACTGAAACTTTAATAATTTTTATCTCTAGTAACGCCTTTGCTTCTACTTTTACTAATATTAACCCATCTCTACCATCCTTTCTTCCTCCTGCAATTCATTACTTATTTAGATGGTTAGGCTCCTGTACTAGGTGAGTGGTGAACACACTGAAGTTATTTCTGCTGCAGAACTATATTCCCAGACAGTGTGAATATATGGTTAAACTAGCACTAATACAGGTCATCATTTTATCCATTCCATAATAAAACAAAGTATCAGGTACCCAAATACAAAGTTACACAGTTCAAAAAGCATATAAAATATTAGGTGTCTGATCATTTCATTAGTAGAAACCCACTTCTGATTGGGAAGACAAGGAAAAAATATGCTTCCAAGAAAAACAGCTAATGAACAACTTCTAATAGACATGGTGAAGAATTATAAGATTTCAGAAATTTTATAAATAAGAAATGTTTGGGCTATAAAGCATCTCTGCCTTAAAAAGAATTTTTTTTCTTGCTAAATAAAAGACCTATTCTATACACCCCGCCAAGACAAAGGCAACATTTTACTAGAGATATTTCATAGCCTCCTCCCACTCTCTCTTCAAACCCTCCCCCTCTAAGTTGCACCCCAAGTGTAAACATTAAAGTAACTGTAAGACATTTTTGTCTGAAACCATTACACACATGTGCTTCTGTACAATGTGTATTTTACATGAACTTTCAACCACAGATTTGTGATTTTTCAAAATGGAGGCTTTCATAACAGGCACAAAATGAGCTTTATAGAAAGACATTAAATAATCCCTTAAGTCTTGGTAAGAATCCAATAAAAATCGATTTTTGCTAAAACCTGATGTATACTGGTGTTCATGTGGGATGGTAAACATGAAGGAAAAAATAACCACATGGGCCCTACTTACAATGTTTGAAAGGACTAAAGGAATAAACCACATATGGTTTACAGTGCTGTTCATAATTACTAGCATTTTAATTACATAGGATACTAACAATATACAAATATTGTGCTGGATATTTTGGCACCTAAGCTCTCAATTTCTTACATATTTTTTTCTGGCATTGGAATAGTATGAAGCCAAATATAGAGGCTGCAATTCTGTCATGCTTGTGGTTTTTTTCATGATTCCTATGGAAACTTCATTAGACTGGTCATTCATTAAGCCTACATGTTGGCTAATATGTACGATAATTAAGTCCTGTCTCAAGTTCCATTTCCAAGGCAACAGCATAAGGGAGCCAAGTTTTATTGAACGCAACAGTTGTTTCTATGACCACTGGAGTCCTTGTAGCGCAGCCGCATTTTAGAACGATATTTCTCCAAATATAAAAGTTGCTTGCTGTTAAAAGCTCCACGCCGCTTTTGTCTTATAAACTGTACTGCATCTTCGTTTTTCATTCCACCTTCAATTAGGGCTAGGGCAACAAGCACTGGCGTTCTCCCAAGACCCGCAACACAGTGGACAGCAATACAACAACCAGGTTCCTCCCGAAATTTAAGGTGTACGAGACTCAGCCAGTCGTCGACAATCTGGTTAGATGGCGATGACCCGTCATCGAAAGGCCAATCCAGAACCTGGATGCCTTCTTTCTCCACGAGAGCCGTGTCGTAGGTGGCTTCACATACTCTTACTATTGTAGTAACTCCGTGTTTCTTAAGTTCTTCTATAAACTTGTTTAAGGTTGCACTGGTTGGGCTGTGCGTAATAAGGAATCTCATGTTCCTGTACGTGACTTCCACGGGGGCTGGCCGGCTCGTTGGAGCCATGTTCATTTAGCTGAAATGTTTCCAGTGCTTGAAGGCAGAAGGGATGTGAAGAAGCTGAAGTATACGCCCATATACTCCCCCGGAAATTCTCAGCGCTTGGGAAAATGTAATGGAGAGTCACGGGAAACGCCACGAGCCCCCTCGCAAGCAGCCGTCCTTCGGTTCAGGAATACTGAGTCAGTGCAAAGGGAGCGCGCCCAGGTTTACCCCATCCAGGTCTTAATTCTTGGGAAACGCTCCGGGGATTTCAACTCGACACGTGCGCGCCCAGGGTAACCGATCAGCCGGTGGCTTCCCGGGGGAGGAGCAACGCGCCTCTGCAGCTCACTGGTCCTCGTCAAGGTCGTGCTGTGCCTGGCAGTAATCTCTGGGGCCCTTCAGAAACTCCATAAAGGCGTGCCCGAGAACACCACAGACAGGAGCCCGTTCACTCATTAAAGACTGTGCCCTAATCATACAACCAGTCCCGCAGCGGCGACACAGGCGGCGGCGGAGGCCTCGGCTGCGGGGCAGGGAATGGCAGTGGCAGCCGTGGGGCAGCAGTGACCCGACACCAGGCTCTACTGTGCTCCTGCCTCGAAGGAGCCAATCGGCGAGCGGAGGCGTTCTTGCGTCACAAGCCCGCCCTTTCACAGCAGGCGTGACGTGGGCTCCTCTCCACCAATCACGGCAGGGACGAGCGTGAGACCCAGCGCTGGCCCGCCGTTGTCACTACAGCGCGGCTGGTTGGGGAAGGAAGGCGTGGCGCAGACGGAGACGCCACGATGGGAGGGAAGAGAAGGTACTGGGGGAAGAATTCCATCCATTCCCATCCATTGGCTCTGAACGATAAATCTTTTTCCAGCGGTTTCGTGTTTTGGCTGACTCGGGAACAATACGTTCCTAGACTTTTCTTTAATCCAGTCTGACAATATGGGTCTTTTAACTGAAGACCTTTGTTAATTTACATTATTTTATTTATTGTACGTTATTTTAATGTACATTTAAATTTATTAAATTTATTCAATGTACATTATTTTAATTTTAGTTTGTTAATTTACATTATTTTATTTAATGTTTTTAATTTAGTTAATTTACATTTTATTATTTTACATTATGTTAATTATTGCTATATTTGCTCTCATTTTGTACTATTTCACATATTTATCCCTTTTTTCATCCGTTCTTGATTTCTTTTGGATTAGGGTTTTGCTCCTCCGAATCTGTATCCAAAATCCTCTGCTGTGTTGGGGATGATGTGATTGTGGTTTAAGCTTACTACTGCTACCGATTAGATACTGTTCTAAATCTACCTGGCTTTAAAGAAATTCATTTGCTGTAACAACTGTATGAATTAGATAGCTTTGTTTTTATAGCTCTGATTTAAAAAAAAAAATTAAACTTAGGCACAGAAGAGTTACTTGCCCAAAGTTACACAACTAGTAAATGTCAGGGTTAAGATTTAAATCGTGAAATTCTGGCTCTGGAGTCTACCTCTCTAACATATATATGTCCTATCATATACCTTTTTATTCTTTTACTACTGAAATAGCTTAGAAATAGTCAAACATTCTAAATACTTTCCCATGTCTTCAAGGAACTTAAAAGACTTTAAATATTAATGTTGTCAAGCATTTTTTTAACACCACCTATTACACTGTTTATAAAAATCAGTCTTTGTTTAAATTTATCCAGTATGTGATCAGCTTCTTTGCTCACTATTCCTCCTTGCACCGCCACCCTTTCTTCTAAGATTATTCTTTATTTACCCAGGAGCATCTTCTGGAGGTTCCCTTAGTTCCTAGTATATGATCAACTTTGAATAATATTTTATATAACCTTAAAAATATGCATTCTGTCACTACTGAAATTGTTGGTTGACTTGTTCCCCCCCCCCACTTTGGTTCTTTAATGAGGTTTTTTTTTTTCTGAAATTCTCTTATTTGGGTTTCATTCTTATTGTTTTGCTGGGTATATAATTTTACATTGACTTTTATTTTTGTAGTCCTTTGAAGACATTCCTTGTCTTCAGGTTTCCTCTCTAATAGCTGTAGAATTTTCTAAAATATCTAGTCTTTGGGCATTACCACGATACCAAAACCAGACAGTTCAAAAAAGAAAACTATAGGCCAATATCCCTAACGAGCATAGATGTAAAGATTTTCAAAAAACATATTAGCAAACCACATTCAACAATGCATTAAAGGCTCATTTGCTATAATCAAGTAGAATTTCTTGGTTCAATACTTTCAAGACAATGAACCACATTAACAAGATAAAGGATAAAAATCATATGATCATTTCAATACATGCAGAAAAAGTGCTTGTCAAAATTCATTTGTTCATAATAAAAACTCACAACAAAGTGGATTTAGAGGGGAAATGCTCAATTAAGTCCATATAGGACAAACCCACAGCTAATATCACCCTCAATGCTAAAAAACTGAGTACTTTTCCTTTAAGATCAGGAATAAGACAAGAATGTCTACTCTCACCACTTTTATTCAACATAGTAGTCTTAGCAACAGTAATTAGACAAGAAAAGGGGGAAAAGGGAGGGCAGATTAGTAGGGAAGAAGTTATACTATCGCTTTTTGCAAATGACATAATACCATACATGGAAAACCTTAAAGACTCCACCAGAATCTGTTAGAGTAAATAAACACTATTTTATCCTAATATCTTAATGTGATAGGATATGAAATTAATACAGAAATCTGTTGCACTTCTATATTATGTATACACACACACACACACACACACAAAATAGAAATTAAGAAAACAGTTCCATTTAAAACTTCACCAAAGAGGGGCACCTGGATGGCTCAGTGGGTTAAGCCTCTGCCTCCAGCTCAGGTCATGGTCTCGGGGTCCTGGCATCAAACCCCACATCGGGCTCTCTGCTCAGCAGGGAGCCTGCTTCCTCCCACCCCACTTGCTTCTCCCCCTACTTGAGATCTCTGTCTATCAAATAAATAAAATCTTTTAAAAAGAAATCTGCACCAAGTGGAATAAAATACCTGAGAATAAACTTAACCAAAGAGGTAAAAGACCTGTACTCTGAAAATCAGAAGACACTGAGGAAAGAAACTGAAGATTACAGAAACAAATGGAAAGATATTCCATGCTTGTGGATTGGAACAAATATTGTTAAAAGGTCCATACTACTCAAAGCCATCGCATTAATATGATCCATATCAAAATATCAATAGCATTTTTCACAAAGCTAGAACATATAGTACTATAACTTGTATGAAATCAATAAAGCCCCCAAATAGCCAAAACAGTCTTGAGAAAGAAAAACAAAATTAGAGGTATCAAAATACCAGATTTTAAGACATACTACAAAGCCATAATAACCCAAACTGGCACAAACACAGACACCTAGATCAGTGGAACAGAATATAGTCCAGAAATAAGTCCATACACATATGGTCATGTAATCTATGACAAAAGAGGCAAGAACAAACAATGGGGTGAAGACAGGCTGGTCAATACACGGTGCTGAGAAGACTGGACTGCTACATTCAGAAGAACAAAACCGGATCACTTTCTTATAGCTTAAATATTAATTCAAAATGGATTAAGTACAGAACTGTGAGACCTGACACCTAAAAGTCCGAGAAGAAAACATAGGTAGTAGTCTCTGACATCATCAGCCTTAGCAATATTTTTCTAGATAGGTCTCCTCGAGCCAGGGAAACAAAAGCAGAAATAAACTATTGGGAGTATACCAAAATAAAAAGCTTCTGTATAATGAAGAAAACCACCAACAAAGTGAAAACACAACCTATGGGAGAAGATATTTGCAAATGATGTATCCTATAAGGAGTTAATATCCAAAATATATTAAAAACGTATACAACTCAACACCAAACAAAACAACAACACCCCAAAAATAACCCAATTTGAAACTGAGTAAAGGACACGAGTAGGTATTTTTCCAAAGAAAACATACAGACGGCCAAAAGACAAAGGAAAACGTGCTCAAACCACTAATCATCAGGGAAATGCAAATCAAAATCGCAGTGAGATATTACCTTATGCCTGTCAGAATAGCTAGTATCAAAAAGACAAAAAAATAACAAGTTTGGCAAGGATGTGGAGAAAAAGAAACCCTCATACAATGTTGTTGGAAATGTAAGCTGGTGCAGCCACTCTAGAGAACAGTATGCAAGTTTCTCAAAAAATTAAAAATAGAAATATTTTATGATCCAATAATTCCACTTTGGGGTGTTTATCCAAAGAAAATGAAAACACTAATTC
The DNA here is from genome assembly GCF_020171115.1 of Neogale vison. Classification (NCBI taxonomy): domain Eukaryota; kingdom Metazoa; phylum Chordata; class Mammalia; order Carnivora; family Mustelidae; genus Neogale; species Neogale vison. The sequence continues at coordinate 137,793,411 of NC_058097.1, forward strand.
AAAAAGATATATGCTCCTGTATGCTAACTGTAGTACTATTTATAATAGCCAAGATATGGAAGCAACCCAAGTGTCCACTGATAGATGAATGGATAAAGAAAAAGTGGTGTATGTATGCAATGCCATAAAATGAAGCCATTTGTGTTAACATGGATGGACCTAGAAGCTATCATGCTAAGTGACAGAAGTTAGAGAAAGATAAACATCATGTGATTTCACTAATGTGTGGAATCTAAAAAGCAAAACAAATGAACAAACAAAAAAAGACTCTTAAATACAAAGAACAAACTGGTGGTTGCCAGAGGAGATGGGGGTGGGGGAATGGGTGGAATAGATAAACTTCCAGTTATGGAATAAATAAGTCATGGAGATGAAACGTACAGTATAGGAAATAGAGCCAATACTGTTGTAACAACATTATGCAGTGACAGATGGTGACCACACTTACACTTTGAGCACTAAGTAATGTATAGAAATGTTGAATCAGTAGGTTGTACATCTGAAACTAATATAACAATGTATATAACAATGTATGTTAATTATATTTTTTTTAAGGTAGAAACAGACCCATAAATACAGAGAACAAACCAGTTGCCAAAAGGGAAGGGACGGGTGGGATGGGCAAAATGGGTGAAAGAGGGGGAGAGGTCTAGGCTCCCACTTAATCCACTTATCAAATGAGTAAGTCATAGGGATGAATGTTTCAACATAGGGAACATAGTCAAATAGCACTGTATGTGGACAGACGGTAGCTACGTTTATGGTGAGCTACGTAATATACAGAGTTGTCAAATCACTATGTTGTATACCTGAAACCAGTGTAAAACTGCATGTTAACCAAACTTCAAGAAAAATGAAATAAAATGTCTAGGCTTTGTTTCCAGTTTCTGCATGGCCTATAACAATAAACCTCTATTTCTTTCTTCTTTCCCTTTCCTTCCCTCTTCACTCTTTTCTTCCTTTTTCCTTCTTTCATTTCTTCTGTAAGAACTCAGTCCACTAGATGAAGTGGAGCAAGGTAGTTGTCTGTGAAGGAGGCAGGGATACTGGAGTCTAGGGTGAGTAAGAAGGACTTTCATGCAAGGGTCAGATGGTAATAGTATGCTGGTACAGACTACCAGCGTCCAAGCAGAGTGGAGAGAACATATAAGTAAGTGTTCCATAAGTATTTATCTGGTAACACATTGAGGGTAATGGGAATCCGTATTCTCACTGTCAGATACAAGTTACATAGAAAGGGAGAAAAGTAGAATTAACGCTAGGATTTTGGATTGGAATTGGTTGCATCTGTGTAAACTCTTAATTTTCAATATAGAGAAGATAATTATGGAAATAAAGATGTGTGTACAAGAGGACTAGAGTAGCCTGGAACATCTTGTTATGACAGAAAGTAAGGAAATGTTCAAAGAATGACAGGAATATGACAAAAGGACAGAGAACACAAACCAAGGGAGACTAAAGAGACCTGCCAACTAAATGTAATCGGGTATCCCAAATGGGAATTTTTATACTTTTTTTATTATGTTAATCACCATACAGTACCTCAATAATTTTTGATGTAGTGTTCCATGATTGATTGTGTACAACACCCAGAGCTCCATAGAATATGTGCCCTCCTTAATACCCACCACTGGGCTCATGCATCCCCTCCCCCCTAAAAAACCCTCAGTTTCATCCCTGGAGTCCACAGTCTCTCGTGGTTTGTCTCCCCCTCCGATTCACCCCACCCCTTCATATTCCCCTTCCTTCTCCTAATGTCCAAATGGGATCTTGAAACAGAAAAAGGACATTTGGGGAAAACTAGTGCAATCTGAATAAAGTGTAAAGTTTAGTTAATGGTAAAATACCAGTGTTGTTTCCTCAATTATGACAAAGGTATCATAGAAATGTAAAGTATTAGCAATCAGGAAACTAGATGAGGAGCATACAAGGAAGTATCTGAAACCATTCTAAGATTTTTAAAAATTATTTAAAATATAACAAAAGCAGAGAAGCCAGTTTGAAGGGCCTCACTGGTCATGATTTTTATATCAATTCATTGAATAAAATAGAAATCCTTAAATCCATACCAATACAAATAAATCAATATGGAGAAGCCAACACTCTGCCTTATAGTAGAATGCCAATTAATAAATGCAACAGGAATGGCAGAATTAGTAAAATTTGTATTTAACAAGTGTCAACACAATTATTCAGCAAAGAAACATCAAAAGATGCTAAAACCAGTGGGTGAAAGTTGATGAGGAATGAGTTACTTATTAGCATTCAAAAGTATCTAACACACACACAATAATTCATTAAAGAAGATAGCATTAAACCTTGAAGGTATCACTTAATCAAATGATCAAAATTAACACGACCAGTAATGGGACAAATTGAGTTGTGAAGCACCTGTTAGGATGATTATGACATATCCCATCTGTGATATTCCTCAAAAAATAAATCATGGCTGGAATTTTATGATGACGAAAAATCAGACAAATCCAAATGGAAGGACTAAAATCTTTAAAGGTGTCAGCCATGAAAGTCAAGTAGAGGCTGAAGACTTTTCCAAGTTGAAGGCGATTAAAGAGATAATGGCAATTAAATCTAACACAGATTTTGATCCTTTTGATAAAAAGGACACTATTGGGACAACTAGAAAAATCTGAATTGAGTCTTTAAATTATTTTGGGGGGGTTATTTATTCATTTAACAGAGAGGGAGAGTACAAGCAGAGTGAGAGGGAGAAGCAAGCTCTCTGCTGAGCCAGGAGCCAGATGGGGGACTCGATCCCAGGACCCTGGGATCACGACCTGAGCCTAAGGCAGCCACTTAATGAACTGAGCCACCCAGGTGTCCCAAGTCTTTAAATTATATAATACTAATGAATCAAAGTTAATTTTCTGATTTTGGTAATTATATTGTGGTTTTATGGGAGAATATCCTTATTTTAAGGTACTATATCCTGAAGTATTCAGAAGCGTTAAGACCTAGGTCAGCAACTTGCTCAATCTTAGTTCTGCCTGGGATTTAGGAGGATAGGAGGATATTTTTACCCTTCTTCAACCTTCTCTGTAAGTTTAAAATAATTTCAAGTAGAAATCTAACTTAAGCATAAATTTAAAAGGCCTAGGTCATAGATAATTATCTGATGCTTTCTGCTTGGATTCTCATTCTCACTTTGTGTTTGTCTCTGGAGACATTTTTAGAGCTTTACATTTTAAAAAGTTTTAAAAAATATTTTAGCTAGTATTTTTAATGGTTCTGTAGCTCCCCGCCCCGCCCCCCCCCCCCCCCCGCCAAAATTTCAGGTTATGGCAGACTGGCATTGTCCACTATGTTCCATTTTCCCCATATTTAATACTAGCATTCCCTGAGTATTTCACTAGACATTACCACCAAGCTAGAGACTTCAATTCCCAAGTTCCCTCGCAGCATGGTGTGGCCATGTGATTAAATTCTGGCCAATAGGACATAGACAGAAATAATGGTACCACTTCCGGGTTATACTCCTTTAAAAAAAATGCACACTGGTTCCCCTGCCCCTTTCTCCCGAGTTGCTAATTGGGAGATGGTGAGAAATGGAGCAGTTGCCTCGACCCAGTGGTAGAAAGCACAGGAGAACCTAGTAGAGCCACCCTACTATCTTAGACTACTTACCTCTAGACTGTTCCTTGGGAGGAAAACACACTTCTGTCTTGTTTAAGCCACTGTTATTTGATCTCTGTTAAAGCAGTATCCTAACAAAATGTAAATAAAAGGGCTGAAGTACTACCTGATTTGGAGAAAAGGGGAAAGCAGGAAGAATAAGGACTTAAAACGACAATAATACGCTTCTGGCACTGGCCAAGATGGATTAAGTACTCTATAGTATTTCTCTCCAACTGACTCAAACTGAAGAGAACACAAAAAGCAGCTACTGAGGACACAGAAAAGTACACAATAGCAGATGGATTGCATAAATAAGTCAAAACTTGAAGAATGACTAGCATAGTGATGACTTTACTGGTGAATTTATTCCTCCTCTCACTTTGATCTAATAGCAAAGCTTTCTAGCCAAGGAGCCAGGGAAAAGTCTCCTTGTGGGCTGGGCAGATGAAGAGAATACCCTGGTTTCCTCTTTTGTCCCCCCTGGCATGCCGCAAGGCCAGCAACATCCTGAAGCTGGACAGGAATCACATCAGCAGCAGGAGTGGTAGAGACTTTGCAAGCACCTGGACCCAAGGGATCCTGTCTTGTCCAGAAAAACAAGGAAAGGGGACCCTTCTCTTCAGTAGGAGGAGAGTAATTTCTGTTATTTTACTCTGTCTTGTCCTTCACTGCTTTGCCCTATGGTCAGCCCATCATATAGAACTCTGAGAGAACAAAGGGAGTCAAAACTCTGAGAAAAACCCTGGCTTTATAGCCAGAGGACTGGGAATAGGGGATTTGAGAATGTGGGAGAAATTCCAGTGAGCAGAAGAAAGAAATCCTCTAATTCTACAGGTATGAGTCACTACAAGCCGCACTCGGGCTTATTCCCCAGTTGCACCTGTGAAAACACAGGCTTTCAGAACTGAACTAACATCATAACTATTATCCACAGAAAGTGAGATGGAGGGGAGTTAAGATGGTGAAGGAGTACGGGACCCTAAGTTTGTCTGGTCTCTGGAATTCAGCTAGAGAGTTATCAAATCATTTTGAACACCTGTGAAGTCGATCAGAGATCTGAGAAAAGAAATGCTGCAATTCTACAAACAGAAAAGCAACCACTTTTTGGAAGGTAGGAGGTGAGGCACCTTGAGCTGGGGTAATATATCAGAGGATATGGCAGCAGGAGGGAGCTTAAGGGGACTACTGCAAAGTATTGTAAACAGTAGAGCGCAAACTACAACTTTAAGAGGTCTGCTCCAGTGGGGGACGTCTCTGCACAAAAGGTGCTCAGGAGGTGAAGAAGTAGAATCCTAGGTGGGAAAAGTGTGGTCTCAGGATCCCCAGGGTCATAAGAATGAGTTGCCTGTGTGCAGCAGAATTCCCAGGCACTGGAGCAGGGAAACTGGCTGCAAACAGCGAGTGTAGGCACTGGATTTTTGCTCAGTGTTGCCATAAATGAAGCAACCACTCTCTGAGCAGCGCCCAGCAAAAAGCAAGAACCCCCTCCCTCCCCTTGTGACACCCCCACCCCCTCCCCTGGGGAGGAACAGTGCCACAGTCTATAAAATTTGGCGCCTTGAAACTTAGTGCAGTGCTTCAGATAAAAATTCTCAGTGGAAGGTTGGGTGAACACAGACTGCGGACAGAGACCAGGAAGACAAAAGGGACTGACTGCTTTTCTGTGACGATTCACTGAGGAGTGGGGGATGCAAACTTACAGTTCTGGGGCTGGAGAGCTGGGCGCCCAGCATTTTCATCCTGTCCACCGGTGCTGAAAGCCTTCAGGGAGCAAAACAGCGCCGCGTAGCGCAATCCAGAGCCCCTTATAAGGACGGCGCATTTCCACAAGTGCAAGGGCACCTGAAAATCAGTTCAACAGGCCCTCTCCCAGAAGACCAGCACAAACAGCTCACTCACACCGGTTTACTGATTACATAGAGAGCTGTAAATCTTCCATTCTTGGGGAAAAGAGTATATAGAATGGAGGGAGGGGGTCATTATTCTTTAGTCTTTCTGGTTTTTTCAGCTATATTCTTATTTTTTCCACTTTTAATCCTTTTTTATATGGTATATATGTATTTTTTAAGGTTTTATTTGAGAGAGAGAAACACAGCGAGAGAGGAAACACAAGCAGGGGGAGTGGAAGAAGGAAAAGCAGCCCCCCCCACCCCAAGCAGGGAGCTTGACACAGGGCTCAATCCCAGTACCTAGGGATCATTACTGGAGCCAAAGGCAGATGCTGAATGACTGAGCCACCCAGGCTCTCCATATTTTTTGTTTCATATATATATATGTGTGTGTGTGTGTGTGTGTGTGTTATATATATATATATATATATATATATATATATATATATATATATGTTTTTCTTATTTTGGGATCTAGTTTCCTTTAACAAACCAAAATACACTGAGAATCTAGCTTATTGTTTTTTCTGTATAAATTGTTTATAGAATAAACAATATTCTATATTGTTCATTGTTTTGTTCTGTTTTATTTCTTGTTTTTTTTTTCTTATTGAGTTTTGTTTTTGTTTTCTTCTGGTTTGTTTGTTTGTTTCTATTGTTGTTACTGTTGTCTTCTCTTTTTTCTATTCTTTTCTCAACATAATGATGAGACAGAGAAACTCACTCCAAAAGAAAGAACAGGAGGAAGTACTCACTGTCAGGGACTTAATTAATACAGATATAAGATGTCTGAACTAGAAATTAAAACAATAATTATAAAGATACTAGCTGGGCTTGTAAAAAGCATAGAAGATACTAAAGAATCCCTTACTGGAGAAATAAAAGAACTAAAATCTAACCAGTTCAAAATTAAAAATGCTATTACTGAGATGCAGTCACAAATGGAGGCTCTAACAGCAAGAATAAACAAGATAGAAGAGAGAGTCAGTGATATAGAAGACAAAATGATGGAAAATAAGGAAGCTAAGAAGGAGAGAGAAAGACAACTACTAGATCAGAAAGGGAGACTTCAACAACTCAGTGATTCCATAAAGCAAAATAATATCCAGATAATAGGGAACCCCAGAAATTAAAGAGAGAGGGGGCACCGAAGGTTTATTTGAACAATTTATAGTTGTAAACTTCCTTAATCTGGGGAAGGAAACAGGCATCCAAGACCAGGAAGCACAGAGAAGTCCCCTCAAAATCAATAAAAATAGGTCAACACCTCAACATATAATAGTGAAGCTTACAAATTTCAGAGATACAGAGAAAATCCTGAAAGCGACTTGGGATAAGATGTCTTTAACCTTAAGAGTAGAAACATAAGGCTAGCAGCAGATCTGTCCACAGACAGCTGGCAGGCCAGAAAGGACTGGCATGATATATTCAAGGTGCTAAATGGGAAAAATATGCAGCCAAGGACACTCTATCCAGCAAGGCTCTTATTCAGAATAGAGAGATAAAGAGGACAAACAAAAACTAAAGGAATTTATGAACAGTAAACTAGCCTGCAAGAAATAATAAAGGGGATCCTTTGAGCAAAGAGAGGGCCCAAAATTAACAAAGACCAGAAAGGAAGAGTGACATTCACCAGAAACAGTAATGTTACAGGAAATACAATTGTACTAAATTCATATCTTTCAATAATTACTCTGAATGTAAATGGACTAAATGTTTCAATCAAAAGACATAGGGGATCAGAGTGGATTTTAAAAAAAAGACCCATCAATATGCTCTCTATAGGATACTCATTTTAGACCAAAGACATTGAAAAGTGAGTGGGGGAGAACTATAATGCTAATGGACATTAAAAGAAAGCTAGAGTAGTAATTCTTTTTTTTTTTTAAAGATTTTATTTATTTATTTGACAGACGGAGATCACAAGTAGGCAGAGAGGCAGGCAGAGAGAGAGGAGGAAGCAGGCTCCCTGCTGAGCAGAGAGCCCGATGCGGGACTCGATCCCAGGACCCTGAGATCATGACCTGAGCCGAAGGCAGTGGCTTAACCCACTGAGCCACCCAGGCGCCCCTAGAGTAGTAATTCTTATATCAGACAAAAATAAGAGATGAAGGACACTATATCAGTATAGTGGAAATGGGAAAACATCCCATGCTCATGGATTGGAAGAAACAATACTGTTAAAATGTCTATGCTAACCAAAGCAATCTATACATTCAATGCAATTCCTATCAAAACACCATCAGAATTTTTCCTAGAGTTGGAACAAATAATCTTGAAATTTGTATGGAACCAGAAAAGACCCTGAATAGCCAGAGGAATGTTGAAAAAGAAAACCAAAGCTGTTGGCATCACAATTTTGGACTTCAAGCTGATTTACAAAACTGTAATCAGCAAGACAATATAGTATTGGCACAAAAACAGACACATAGATCAATAAAACAGAATAGAAAACCCAGAAATGGACCCTCAACTCTATGGTCAACTAATCTTTGACATAGCAGGAAAGAATATCCAATGAAAAAAGTCTCTTCAATAAATGGTGCTGGGAAAACTGGACAGCCACATGTAGAAGAATGAAACTGGATTTTTTCTCTTACACCATACAAAAAAATAAACTCAAAATGGCTGAAAGGTCTAAATGTGAGACAGAAATTCATCAAAATCCTAGAGGAGAATGCAGGCAGCAACCTCTTTGACCTCACCACAGCAACTTCTTGCTAGACACAACTCCTCTAGGGAAGAAAAAGGCAAGGGAAAGAAAAGCAAAAATGAACTACGGGACTTTATCAAGATAAAAAGCTTTGCCCAACAGATGACACAGTTGCAAAATTAAAAGGCAACCTATGGAATGGGAGAAGATATTACCTCTTTATCTCATTAGATAAAGAGGTAATATCCAAAATCTATAAAGAACTTACCAAACTCAACAACTCCTCCCCCCGAAAAAAAACAAAACAAAATAAAAAAATCCAGACAAGAAATGGGCAGAAGATGTGAACAGACATTTCTCCAAAGAAAACATATTAATGGCCAACAGACACGTGAAAAAATGCTGATCACTTGGCATCAGGGAAATACAAATCAAAACCACAATGAGATACCACTTTACACTGGTCAGAGTAGCTAAAATTAACTCAGGAAACAACAGATGTTGGTGAGGATGCAGAAAAAGGGGAACCCTCCTGTACAGTTGGGAATGCAAACTGGTGTGGCCACTCTGGAAAACAGTCTGGAGGTTCCTCAAAAAGTTCAAAATAGAGCTACCTTCCAAACCAGCAATTGCACTACTAGGTATTTATCCAAAGGATACAAACATAGTGAATGGAAGAATCACATGCACCCCAATGTTTATAGTAGCAATGTCCACAATAGCTGAACTATAGAAAGAGCCCAGATGACCATCGACAGAAGATGTGGTACATATAAATGATGGAATATTACTCAGCCATCAAAAAGAATGAAATCTTCTCATTTGCAATAACATGGATGGTACTGGAGGGTATTATGCTAAATGAAATAAGTCAGAGAAAAACAAATACCATATGATATCACTTATATGTAGAATTTAAGAAACAAAACAGATGAACATAGGGAAGGGAAGGAAATTATAACAAGATGAAAATTGAAAGGGAAGCAAACCATAAGAAACATTGAATTCTAGGAAACAAACATGTTGCTGGACCAGGAGGTGGGTGGGGGGAAGTGATAATTGGGTGATGGGCATTAAAGAGGACACTTGATAATAATGAGCACCGACTGTTATATGCAACTGATGAATCACTAAATTCTACCTCTGAAACTTAAAAAAAAGAAGAAAAAAAGAAGGTAAGATAGAACTTGATCCTGAACTTCAAGATTTTGGTTGCTCAAAACAAAACAAAAATAGAAAAAACAAAAAAAAAAAAAAAAAATCAAAATTTTCCTGAGGATTTTAAGAGGACCCAGAGTTTCACAACATAATATTCAAAATGTCCAAGATACAATGCAAAAATTATTTAACACACAAAGAACCAAGAAAACTTAACTTCTTTACAAGGAAAAAGACAACAACTGCCAACCCGAGATCACCTCAATATTGGAATTCTCAGATAAAGACCTTAAAGCAAATATTATAACCATAATCCATGAGATTAAAAACTATGAAATGAATGAAAAGATAGATGTTCTCAGAAGAGCTGAAAAAAATATAAAATTCATGGGTCAACAACAGAACATAGACAATGGAGGAAAGAATCAGTGAATTTGAAGATAAATTACAGAAATTATCCTCTCTGAGAAACAGAAAAAAAGTAAAAATAATAATGAATAAATCCTTCGAGACCTGTGGGAATATATCAATAGGTTTAACATGCATTTCACTGGGTTCCCAAAAGGAGAAGAGAGAAGTGCAGAACAAATACGTGAATAATGGACAATTCCTTCCCATATTTGGTAAAAGGCAAAATTTTTAAATTCAAGAAATTCAGTAAACACTAAAAATAATAAACCTCACAGACCACACCAAAGATATATCATAAACTACTGACAATCAAAATAAAGAAATCTTGAAACAACCAGATAAAGACACATTACATATAGAGTAACAATGATTCAAAAGGCTGAATTTTTTCATCAGAAATTATGGAACCAAAACAGTAGAATAAAGTCCATTCAAAATGCTATTTCCAGCAAAAATGCCCTTCAGGTTTAATAGCAAGATAAAGACATTGTCAGATGAATGAAGACTAAAATATACACTGTTATAGAATGAATTGTAATACCTCAAAATTTGTTTATTGAAGTCCTAACATCCAGTGCTTCCAAATATGACTTTTTTTTAAGATTTTATTTATTTATTTGGCAGAGAGACATAGCGAGAGAGGGAACACAAGCAGGAGGAGTGGGAGAGGGAGAAGCAGGCCTCCCGCTGAGGGGCTTGATCCTAGGACCCTGGGATCATGAAGTAAGCCGAAGGCAGACACTTAATGACTGAGCCACCCATGCACCCCCAGAATGTGACTATTTTAGACATAGAACCTTTAAAGAGGTTAAGTTATGGCACCTCGGTGGCTCAGTCTTTAAGCTTCTGCCTTAGACTCAGGTCATGATCCCAGGGTCCTGGGATCAAGTTCTACATTGGGCTTCCTGCTCAGCAGAGAGCCTGCTTCTCCCTCTCTCTCTGCCTCTGCCTACCTCTCCTCCTGCTTGTTTTCTCTCTCTCTGTCAAATAAAAATATTTTTAAAAATAATAATAGAAATCAAGTTAAATTAAGTTAAAATGAGGGCAGTAGAGCAGGCCCTAATAGTAGAACTGATGTCCTCATAAGAGATGAAAATTGGGACACAGATACAAACTCAAGGCAAGCAAAAGATAGAAAATAATAAAGAGTAGAAATTAATCACATTGAGAAGAAAAGAATAGGGAAAAATTAATGGAACCAAAAGCTGGTTCTTTGAGGGCGCTTGGGTGGCTCAGTGGGTTAAGCCGCTGCCTTCGGCTCAGGTCATGATCTCAGGGTCCTGGGATGGAGTCCCACATTGGGCTCTCTGCTCAGTGGGGTGCCTGCTTCTCTCTCTTTCTCTCTCTCTCTCTCTGCCTGCCTCTATGCCTACGTGTGCTCTGTCTGTCAAATAAATAAAATCTTTAAATTAAAAAAAAAGCTGATTCTTTGAAAGACCAATATAGTTCTTAAAACTTCTAGTTAGAATGACCAAAAAAAAAAAAAGAAGAAGACAAAAATTACTTACATTGAGAACCAAAGAAGAGATTTCCCTATAGATACCACGGACTTTAAAAGAATAAGGAAGGGGTGCCTGGGTGGCTCAGTTGTTGAGTGTCTGCCTTCCCCTCAGGTCATGTTTCCAGGGTCCTGGGATCAAGCCCCATGTTGGGCTCCTGGCTTTGCGAGAAGTCTGCTTCTCCCTTTCCACTCCCCCTGCTTGTGTTCTCTCTCTGTCTGTCTCTCTCTCTCTCAAATAAATAAAATCTTAAAAAAAAATAAATAAGGGAAGGGCATCTGGGTGGCTTAGTCAGTAAAGCATCTGCCTTCACCTCAGGCCATGATCTCAGGGTCCTGGGATTGAGTTCTGCATTGGGCTCCCTGTTCAGTGGGGAGTCTGATTCTCCCTCTGCCCCTCCCCCCAGTTCGTGTGCGAGCTCTCTCTCTCTCTCACTTGCTGTCTGAAATAAATAAAATCTTAAAAAAAAAAAAAAAAAAAGCTTTAGGGCGCCTGGGTGGCTCAGTCTGTTAAGCATCTGCCTTTGGCTCAGGTTATGATCCCAGGGTCCTGGGATGGAGTCCCGTGTTGGGCTCCCTGCTCAGTGAAGAGTCTGCTTCTGCCTTTCCCCCTGTTCATGCTTTCTGTCTCTCTATCAAATAAATGAATAGGATTTTTTAAAAATTTTTAAGGGAACACTACTAACAACTCTATGCCCTTAAATTCAGGAATAGCCGAGAACCCTTAATGCAACCTACCAAAATTGAATTCATCACTTAAACCCTTCCAGCAAAGAAGACCAGAAGTAATTTTCATTACTCAGTTCTACCAAACATGTAAGAAGGAAAATACCAATTATAAACAGTGTCTTTCAAAAGATAGAAGAAAAGGAAACATTTCTCAACTCATTTTGTGAGGTCTTACTACCCTGATATCAAAACCGCCTTAAGACTATACAAAAACCAAAAGAACATTACAAAATATGACTAGAACATCATAAACAAACCATAATAAGCCTTTAACACGTGAATTGTGGAATGTCCTTCCTTCTCCCCAACATAATCCTCCATAATCCAACCAAACCCCTAAGGAAGTCCTCAGATATAGCTATGCAGCCTAGACCCAAGGGAAAACGGCAGCAGCTGCAAGTGTCTTACCACCTCCCTTCTGATGCAGGGAATGATGCGTGGAGTGGAGCTGGGGCTGAATTTTAGATCCCATCCACCCTGTGTTCGGCCGAATACTGGTTCCCCTAAACACCTATATCCTGACCCCTGGAACATGTGCCTGTCACCTTCTATGACAAATAGGATTTCACAAATGTGATCAAGGATCTTGAGATGGGCAAGTTATCCTGTAGAATCAGATGAGCCCTAAAGGTAGTCAAAACTATTGCTGAGAGGCAGGCAGGGGGAGATTTGGCTGGAGGAGAAGTGAAGGCCATGTAACAACAGAAGCAGAGAGAGATTGGGAGATGCTCCTCTGCTAGCTTTGTGGATGGAGGAAAAGCCAGGAGTCAAGGTAGGTAAAGAAGGGCTCTAGAAGCTAGAAAAGGCAAGGAAAAGGGTTCTCATCTCTAAACCTTTAGAGGAACCCTGCCAACGCTTTGACTCTAGCCCCATGAAAGTGATTGCAGATTTCTGACCTCTACAACTGTAACAGAATAAATTTATGTTGTTTTAAGCCACTAGCTTTGTAGTAATCTGTCACAGCAACAACAGAAAACTGGGAACTGGGCGCCTTAGTAGACAGCCCAAACCACACGGCTGTTCAAGATGGCCTGTGCATAGTCCACTTCTTCCTCTTCTACCCACAGACTAGTGAATTAAGACAGAGTCTGCGACTAGTTAGCATTTCTTCTTTCTTAAATTTCTAAGACCTCCCCTAGCCTGCAATCTTGGCATTGGGATAGGTTTTGAATCGTTCTATCTCTGGCTCCTTTCTCTCTGGTCCTCAAATGCACTGCAAGTTCTAGGAGTAAGCTTTTTTGGAGAGGGCTGGCAAATAGTTACCTGCTTTTCTTGGGGTACCTCAGGAGGAGGAGGTCAGATTATGCCAAGATAAGGCCCAAACATTCCTCAGTCTCCTGTATAATACCATCTTAACCACTAATGAATTCCAACAACCTACACATTACTGTGAGAGCACAGTGGAAGGAAGAATTATGTTAAAAGTGTATTTACTAGACTGAATGCAATCTATCTACATTAGTGGACTTTTAAATCAATTTTGTTTGGTCTAATCAGAATTTTTAATGAAATAAAATAGAAATTACCAGAATGCATTGCAGATGGACGGGTAAGCACAGCTCTATAAAACTTTGGTCTCAGTCATAGGTGTGAGCACAGGTTCTATGTTGCAATATGAAATATATTTCTTTTACTGAGTCTTAGAGGGTTTGAAAAATACTGGAGTATATGTTTTCAAATGGATGTTCCAACTCTCATCTCACTGTTCTTATGAAAAGTCAAAAAGACAAAAATGGACATAATTCTCTAAAGCTAAAGGGGCATTTTCAATAAACAAAATCTTCACTTAACTCGTTTTTATAACTTGAGCTTGTAATGCTATTGAAGGAAAATCCAGAGCAAGAGGTCTTGTGTCCAGGTGGTCTAGGAAACCTCTGACTGCATGCAAAATGTTGTAGGTGAAAATGGACATATTTTTTTTCCAATTTATTTATTTTCAGAAAAACATTATTCATTATTTTTTCACCACACCCAGTGCTCCATGCAAGCCGTGCCCTCTATAATATTTTTAGGAATGGGTCCATATTTTTCATGAGATACCCAAAAGAGTCCACAAGTTTTGGTATATTAATCTCGTCTGGCAGTGCCATAATTCTGGGAATGGCATATATTGATGATAGTAATTCAAATTGATTTAGGAAAAGACATTCTGATCGAGTCCTGCCTAATAACATGGTTGGACTAATATACAAGACTAGCAGTCGGTATCCGTAAAGAAGATACCAAATTATGAAGACTTTTTCTTTAAAAAAAGACCATCTTTTCTTTATTATATGAAATCACTTGTGTTAATGACGGGACATCATACAAGTTGATTCTTAAAGTGGCTGATAAAAAAAAAATTTTGGTTTTGTAACTGAACTCATATAACTGCGTCTCCATTGTAGCCTTGATAGACAGGAACACAGGGTCTTGTCATCTCTTGCCGTGACCCCTTGTCGTTCCTCACCCAGCTGTATCCTATTTATCCTTACAGATTCATTTCAGGCCTCATCTCCTCCAGGAGCTTTCAGTCTCCATGCCACGGCTCAACTGACTCCAAGAGCACCACTTGCTCTTCCGAAACAACCAACTCACAGCACCCTGAGTACTTACCTCCTTACGCGTCCCGCCTCTGCACTGCACAGTCAGTGCTCTGAAGGCAGGCAGGGACGGAAGTGTCTTAGTCTCCAGGTCACCAAAAATTAGCTGGGTGCTTGGCACACACTAAGGCAGTACCCGCTACAAATTACAAGTTTAGTTCCTACAGTGTAAATTGCCTATGAGGTTAAATCTTTTCACCTAAAATTATCAAAAATTGCCTAAAGTCTTTTTTTATTTAACAAAGCAGTATGTATATTTTTAAGTATCTTAATACAAAACTATTATCGTAATTTATTAAATATTTGAGACCGAGAAGTAGTCCCAGGGTGTAACAGGTATGGACTCTAGGTGAGTCAAGCAGTACTGGGGAAAGGCTATGGTTGTAAATACTGGTTGGTGATGACTGGTCCTCCACACAGTGATCTTCTGAGAAAATGGAAGCGACACTGTAGGAAGCTTGTGAGGAGAATTTCCAATCAATCTCGATCCCCAGGAACCATATTGGTTTCCCTAGAAAAAGACAGCATTAGGAAAAAAATTTGCTTAATATCACTTCGACTAAATACCTTCCCCTTAACTATTCAGGGCTCCAAATATTCTTATTTTGTATCTGTAAGAGAATGTTTTGGATGTCTCACCCACATATGCTTTTCCCCATTTCCTAAGAAAGATGGGGCAGACAGAAAGCAAGTAGTCTAAGGGACCGCATTCCTAGCTTTTGTATTTCAGAAACCTAGACTTCACTCTGCCTTGTTCATTGGTTTACCCTAGATGGAAAGACAGGGCAGGTGGAGCAAAGGGAAAGGATGAAGATAAAGGAGTGAGGTTTGGGGTTTAGAACACCCCCCTACCTTCACTGAAAATCAGTCCTTTAGCAGGAACACATTCCTCTTTCACAGCGCAGACAGTTGAAGCATGAATGCCGGTGAAGCAACGAGAGAAAGCAGTGGCGCCTGGTGGTCCAGCCAGACTCCCCTCACAGCACACACTCAGCCCAACAGTAAACCCATACCAGAATGGTTGGCCAGAAGGGCACCAAGCTGGGGGCACCTGGGGGACTCAGTCGGTTAAGTATCTGCTTTGGCTCAGGTCAGGATCCAGCCTCACGGGGTCATCAGGCTCCCTGCTCAGCGGGGAGCCTGTTTCTCCCTCTGCCCCCTAGCCTACCCCACCCCCTCACCCCCACTCATGCCCTCTCCCTCTCTCTCTCAAATAAAATAAAATAAAATAAAAAGGGGGGCACCAATGAGATTCCCCCGAGGTACCAACAAAATCCTGGGTGTGTCTTCAACTAGAAAACTCAGAAAGCATTGCTCTGACCACTTGTGGCAATAACCTGATTTCCCTCTGGAATGATCTACCTCTGGAATGTTAACATATACAGTTCTCTGGGAAGGGATGGCAAAATTCACCAGGAGGCACAGGCAGGTCCGTAGAAAATGTTTATTAGGACGCTATTCATTACAGATAAAGAAAAGACCAAGTTTCTTACACAACGTCAATGAGTAGCTGGGCTGGGTCAGCAGCACCTCGGGAGCCAGGAGGAGGCCGGGTCCCCCATTTCTGGCCCCCAGTGGCAGCAGGGTTCTGTAGGGGCAGGAGGAAGACAGGGGGAGACCCTGCCTATGTGACTTCATTAAGGGGTGAAAAAGCAATCTTCTCCTGAAAGCACCAAAACAGCACGATAACTTTTCCCTCTAAGGTAAAAATAGGTAGTTTCACCATCATACCTAAATACTGAAAAAAGAAAAATTGTCCCCAGGAAAGCACGGATCCAAACTTCAGATATTATATGAACAACCGGGAGCCATGCAGGTGCTTGTTGAGGGGCCACAGGTTGCTCTCACCCACGTTGGAGGTGCGCCTCTGGCACTGTTTGCAGCGCCGGTACTTCTCACACTGGTCCAAGAGGAAGAGCTTGTCGGATGCCCTGAGGAGAAGGGAGGACGAGCAGCCATCATTAGGCGCCCCCTGAGTCTGTGCCAGGGTGGGGAAGGTGGTGATGGGGGGCACTGGGGTAGAAGAGAGGCAGAAGAGAAGTCACACCCACTCCCCACCCTCCAGGGGCTTACCACCCACCTGGGATCGCCCCCCTGCAGTCCCTCCTGCCCCCCACACTGCTCCCTGCAGCTCAAGCCAGCTGGGCATCTCCTGCTTCCAAACCTCCCTTTATTTGATCACAAAAACTCCTCTGTTAGCTTAAGTCAGGCTGGTGTTTGTTTTCCTCATTTTACAAATGAAAAAAAAGACAAAAAGATCAGCTGCCTTTTCAAAGTTAGTGTTAATTCTCAAAGCCATGACGAAACTCCCTAACTCTAGATGGTTCGTGGATAACTGGGGAGAGGCGGCACGAGTCTGAAACGTGGCAAGAAGATGTTCTTGGTTGGTTCCATCATGGGCACCTCAGTTTCCCAGTTGCCAGTCTTACGAACAACCCCGACTCTGCTCTTAAATGACTGTCAGCCTTTGATGTGTTCAGAGGGAGTCTGTCTCCCTATTTCTAACTAGTTATTTCCAAGGAGAATTCCTGCTCTCCTCCCCCATGCCTCCTTACCGTCCGCAAAATGACAATAAAATCACCCTCCATGGAGGCTAAGATCGGGGTGAGATGGGAAGCGTGTAACATACATCACGCATTCTCCAAGCCCATCTCCATAACAGGCATTTCTAATACACCAGAGCAGCAGCTCCCACCGAAACCAGGATTCTCTTCTCCACCAGGTGTGCTAGGCAGACACAACTAATGAACTGAAGTTGGCCCTGGAAACCTGTCTGACATCCCAGCGTCTCAGGAAAGTCAACGAGGAGCAGAGGGGTTTTCTCCGCAAACAGGGCCCTTGAGGTTCCAATCAGGAATCACCTCTCGAAAGCCTTCTCCTCCAGGTCCCGCTGCCTCTTCATTGCAGCACTGCTTTCCCAGTCCTCCTGCAAGCTCTGGTTGACTCTGTTCACCCGCTCCAGCTCAGCATGTCTGTCTGCCAGGCGCCTGGAGAGAACAGCATGGTCTGCTTCTATTCACAATATAGGGAAGGGCAGGCACCAACCTTGGGAGCCCCAGTCCCTTTATGGTAGATTAAACAGAAACATTCTGGTTTTGTTCACTACTCTTTGAAATACACTGAAAGGCATGAACACAGAACGAGGAAAAATACTAAAAACATTATAGCTCTCAAATAGTTTATGGGTCTAGGACCTTTCATCTTCAATCCTAGTTTAAATTAGCAGAATTGAAACCTTTTTCAAGTTAACAAATGCAACCTTTTAAAGCCATTCATTTCCTTTGAGGCTAATTTAACTAAACTGAAGAATCATCTCAAATGGATTTCCTATACTTTAGGTTTCTTTCCTTTTATTCCAGTCTCTCAGCTGTCAGTAATCAGCCCACGAGTTGCCACAGGCATGTTACAAGGCAGAATAGAGAGGAATTCAAATGAATGAATGGCTAGAGAGGGGAACAGAAACAGAAGTGACCAGGTAAAGGAAAATAAAATCAAAAAAATAATAATAACATTGTGAAGAAGGTAAAAAGAGAGAGAGAGAGAGACTGGTGAAGGTCACAATATCAGAGAAGTAATTGCAGAGTCTCTCTCCAAGTACCATGCCCCAGAATTCCCAGTGCTAAATGTCTCTATTACTGGTCTCCAGATGCTCAGCCCTGCTGTTATGAATCATCTTAAACCTGGCTCAAATTATTTATGTGTGTCTATTTCTTGCCCAACTGAAACTCCTACCTTCAGTTTTCATTAAAGTCTAGAAAGGACTTCACAAATAATGACCGTTGAGTTAGCCCGCTCTCAGGGCTCTGTGTTGTAGGCAGCAACTGCCACTAGGTGTCAGGACCCTCTGATAAAAATCGGTCAATACTCAGCTGCCGCTTTGTGTGTCCTAAGAGCGCAGCCACATTTTCCTCTGATGAGCATGATTCAACAGTTCAGCTACTGTATGGTCATTACAAAGATTAAATGAGAAAATAGACACAAAGTGCCAATGCCTATCACACAATGGGAGCTCAATGACCAAATGGTACCTGCCATATAAATTTTTTTCCCTTTTCATTGTATTTTTTTAAAAGTAAAAATCCACACAGGGGTTCTTAGGTGGCTCAGTCCATTAAAAGCCTGACTTGGGCTCAGGTCATGATCTCAGGGTCCTGGAATGGAGCCCCGAGTCAGGCTCCCTGCTCAGCAGGGAGTCTACTCGTCCCTCTGCACCTCCCCTCCCGCCCCCTCATACTTTCTCGATCTCAAGAAAATAAGTAAAATCTAAAAAAAAAAAAAAAAATAGTAAAACCACATAACATAAAATTGACCATCTTAAACATTTCTAAGTGTACAGATACATAGTATATTTACATGGTTGTGCAACCAATAAAGCTCTTATAGTATAGCTCAAAATAGTAACCAAAGTACTCTTTCCATATTGCAAAACTGAAATTCTGTACTTATTAAACAACTCCCCATTCCTCCCTCCCCCTAGCCCCTGGCAGCCACCATTCTACTTTGTTTCCATGAATCTGACCACTCTGAATACCGTACAGAAATGGAATCATACATTTGTCTTATTATGACTGGCTTATTTTACTTAGCGTGATGTCATCACCGTTCATCCATGTTTAGCATGTGTCATAATTTCCTTCCTTCTGAAAGCTGAGTAACAGTCCATTGCATATATATAACATGTCTTGTTTATTCATCCCTCTGTGACTAGGTATTTATATTGCTTCCATTTCTTGGCTGCTGAACACTGTTAAGAACATGGGAGTGCAAATATCTCAAGATCCTGCTTTTAACTCCACCAAAAAAACCAAAAACAAAAACAAAAAACGAAACAAACTACCTGAACTGATCAATTAATTCAGTAAGGTCACAGGATACAAAATCAATGTACAGAAATCTGTTCCATTTCTATACAATAATAATGAAGCAGCATAAAGAGAAATTAAGAAAACAATCCCACTGGGGCACCTGGGTGGCTCAGTCAGTTAAGTGTCCCACTCTTGATCTCAGCTCAGGTCTTGATCTCAGTATCATGAGTTCAAGCCCCATGTTGGGCTCCACACTGGGCATGGAGCCTACTTAAAAAAAGGAAAGAGAAAACAATCCCATTTTCAATTGCACCAAAAAGAATAAAATACCTGAGAATAAACAATGAAGGAGGTGGAAGATCTGCACTCCAAAAACTATAAAACATTGATTAAAGAAATTGAATACAGGGGCTCCTGTGTTGCTCAGTTGGTTAAATGTCTGCCTTCAGCTCAGGTCATGATTTCAGGGTCCTGGGATGGACCCTGCTTAGTGGGGAGCCTTTGTCTCTGCCCCCCTCCTGCTCATGCTCTCTCTCTCTCTCTCTCTCTCAAATAAATAAATAAATATCTTAAAAAGAAAGAAAAGGATGAAAGAAATTGAACATAAACAAATGGAAAGATATTCCATGCTTATGGATTGGAAGAACAAATATTGTTTAAATGTCCATGCTACCCAAATCCATCTACAGATTTGCCGCAATCCCTATCAAAATACCAACAACATTTTTCACAGAACCAGAACAAATAAATCTAAAATTTGTATGGAAACCACAAAAGATTCTGAATAGCTAAAGCAATCTTAAAAAATAAAAACAAAGCTGGAGACGTCACTATTTTAGACTTTAAGTTATATTACAAAGCTGTAGTGATCAAAACAGTATGGAACTAGTACAAGAATAGACACACAGATCAGTGAAACAGAATAGAGCCCAGCAATAAATCCATAACTATATGGTCAATTAATCTTTAACACAGCAAGGAAGAATATCCAATGGGAAAAAAATCTCTTCAAATGGTGTTGGGAAAACTGGACAACAACATGCAGAAGAATGAAACTGGACCACCTTCATATACCACACACAAAAATAAACTGCAAATGGATTAAAGACCTAAATGTGAGACCTGAAACCATAAAATCTTAGAAGAGAGCATAGGCAGTAATTCTCTGACATTGGCTATGACGTATTTCTAGATATATCTCCTGAGGCAAGGGAAACAAAAGCAAAACTAAACTATTGGGACTATATCAAAATAAAATATATATAAAGAACTTAAACAACTCAACACTAAAAAAAAAAAAAAAAAAATTATCCAAGTAAAAAAAATGGGCAGAAAATATGAACAGACATTTCTCCAAAAAAGATCTACAGATGGCTAACAGACATGAAAAGATGCTCAATATCACTCATCATCAGGGAAATGCAAATCAAAAACCACAATGAGGTATCACCTCACACCGGTCAGAATGGCTAAAATCAAAAACACAGGAAACAACAAATGCTGGCGGGGATGTGGATAAAAAGGAACCCTTGGGCACTATTGGTGGGAATGCAAACTGGTGCAGCCACTGTGGAAAACAATATGAAGGTTCCTCAAAAAATTAAAAATAGAACTACCTTACAATCCAAGTAATCACATTATTGGGTATTTACCCAAAGGGGGGCAAAAAGGGATATATGCATCCCTGTATTTACTGCAATGTTATTACTATAGCCATTTATGAAAACACCCCAAGTGTCTATTGATGAATGGATAAAGAAGATGTGGTGTATGTAGGTGTATATATACACACACCCACAATGGATATTATTCAGCCATAAAAAAGAATGAAATCATGCCATTTGCAACAACATGGATGGGTCTAGAGAGTATTATGCTAAGCAAAATAAGCCAGTCAGAGAAAGACAAATACCAGATGATTTCACTCATATGTGGAATTTAAGAAAACAAAACAAATGGGTGTGTGGGTGGCTCAGTAGGTTAAGCCTCTGCCTTTGGCTCAGGTCATGATCTCAGGGTCCTGGGATCGAGTCCCGCATCGGGCTCTCTGCTCAGCAGGCAGCCTGCTTCCCCATCTCTCTCTGTCTGCCTCTCTCCCTACTTGTGATCTCTGTCTGTCAAATAAATAAATAAATCTTAAAAAACAAGAAAGAAAGAAAGAAAACAAATGAACAAAGGAGCAAAAAAAAGATAGACAAGCCAAAAATATATATATATATATCCAAAACAAAAACAAAAACAAAGAACAGACTCTTAGCTATAAAGAACAAACAGATGGTGAGGAGGGGTGGGGGGGGAAGGTGGGAGATGGGTGAAGTAGGTAAAGGGGATTATCTTTTTTTTTTTTTTTAAAGATTTTATTTATTTATTTGACAGAGAGAAATCACAAGTAGGCAGAGAGGCAGGTAGAGAGAGGAGGAGGAGGAAGCAGGCTCCCTGCTGAGCAGAGAGCCCGATGCGGGACTCGATCCCAGGACCCTGAGATCATGACCTGAGCCGAAGGCAGCGGCTTAACCCACTGAGCCACCCAGGCGCCCTGTAAAGGGGATTATCTTGATAAGCACTGAGTAATGCAGAGAGGCATTGAATTATGAATTACTACATGGTACACCTGAAACTAATATAACTCTGAATGTTAACTACATTGGAATGAAAATTTTAAAAATAAAATAAAAACTTTAGTTTAAAGAAATCCTGCTTCAAATCTTTTGGATATATACATAGAAGTGGAATTAGTGAATCATACGGTAATTCTATTTTTAATTTTTTGCCGAACTGCCATGCTGTTTTCCCGAGTGGCTGCACAATTTTACATTCCCACCAACAGCGCACAGGGTTTCCATTTCTCTACATCCTCGCCAACACCTATTATTTTCTGGGTTTTTGATAGTAGTCATCCTAACAAGTAGGAGACAGTATCTTTCTCTCTGTGTTTTCTTTCGTTTGTTTAGTTTTGGTTTTGGTTTTCTTTCTCTTTCCCTTTTATAACATAATAGCATCTTAATGGTTTTGTCTACCAGTAAACAGACAGTTTTCTTCCTTTCTAAACTTTTGAATAGTCTAAAAGAAGTACTTGTTAAATGTTTCACGGTGCGTGTGGTATAAGAAAAATCTATAATTAGGGACACCTTGGTGGCTCAGTCGGTTAAGCATCTGCCTTTAGCTCAGGTCACGATCCCAGGGGTCCTGGTATTGAGTCCTGCATTGGGCTGCTTTGCTCAGTGGGGAGCCTGCTTCTCTCTCTGCCTGTTGCTCCCCCTGCTTGTACTCTCTCTCTCTAATAAATAAAATCTTTAAAAAAAAAGAGAAATCTATAATTATTCTTGATTTGGACATTTCACAAAGAATCAAAGCACAGTATTATAATACAAGATAAATGAGAGCACATTTCATCTTTGCACTTGTGAAACCTTATGACACTGTTCGCAAATGTATGTTTTCTTTTCATAAAGCCCTAGGGGGAAGAAAAGATAGCCATCTCATCCGTCTATGTTACAGGGATATATACATCTTAAACAGTAAAAGATGTTTTCCTACATCTGCATGAATGAGTTGCAAAGGGAGAGTGAACAGTTTGCTAACTGCTTACTTCATTCAGCTGCCATAGACTTGGCTCTCCAGGAGAGATATGTGATCAGAATCAAGTTATTAAATTGCGTGATACAACCACAGCTACATTTGCAATCTTGCCATCCTACTTGGGTGCCTTTATTCACTGGAGTGGAGAATCCCTGTCTCTCCGGTTCAGATAAGCAAAGAGTCAAGGAAACATGAACTACTTCCTGCCTTATAGAGGCAAAAATCTAATTAAATGCTAAATGGTGTCTATTCCAAACAGGACAAAGGAGGGCATCTGGCAGCCGAAGAAGGCTCACCTGTGCACGTTTCAGAGTGCAGAGATCATTTGTTAAGGAGCAGCTACCTCACCGTGGTTTTGATGTTCTTTCCCTTAGTGATTAGGGAAGTTGAGCATCTTTGCATATGCTTTTCGGCTATTATTGTATTCTTTGTAAAGGGAGAATTTTAAAAGTCAGTTTAATTTAGATGCCAAGCAAGTGAGAAAATGAACTGGGCCACAGGGGAGACCACGAGGATTCTCACAAGACTGGTGGAGGGAACTCGCCTTACCTTTTTAAAAAGCAAACTGCTGGTATCTGGTAATATTTAAAATGTGCCATACGGTTGATCCAGCAGCTCCACTTTTAGGATTTTATCCAACAGAAACAAAAGAACCAATATAAAGATATATATTTAAAATGTTTAATGCAAAAGTTGTTGTAATAGCAAACCAGCTAGAAGCCGAGTGAATTTTCATCAATAGTGTAATAGTTAAATTACAATAATTAAATTAATTAAATTTTATTATGATTAAATTATAGTAATCCATGTTATAGATGTTGTGCTGCCAATAAAGAATGAATTAATTTTGCTTCTGTGTACTGACCTAACTATAAATTAATGATGCATTATTAGGTTAAAGAAAAGTTGGGCTGCAGAGTAATGTATACAATCTCATAGGTCTTTTCATTTACAAAAGTAAAAGGAAATTTTCATTTACAAAAGTAGAAGGAAAATATATATGTGGGTATTGTGTGAAGATATTTGTAAAGAGTAGGAAAAAATATAGAAGGCTGGGGGAGACTATTAACCTTGTTTTATTCTACCAGTTGACTTATTTTAATGAACATGAATTGATCTATTTTTTATAAACAAAAGCAGAAAAGTTAAAAGAAAAAGAATACTGTAGGGGCACCTGGGTAGCTCAGTGGGTTAAGCCTGTGCCTTTGTCTCAGGTCATGATCTCAGGGTCCTGGGATCGAGCCCCAGATAGGGCTGATTGGTGGGGAGCCGCTTCCCTCTCTCTCTGCCTGCCTCTCTGCCTACTTGGGATCTGTCAAATGAATAAATAAAATCTTTAAGAAAAAAAAAAAGAATTCTTTAGCAGGCCTGTTTAGATCACACTGACTAAATTATCCCTTCTGAAAGTGACCCTTTACTTGCCACAGGAGGCTTTAAGATGACATCTTGAGATGAACTAGAGACAGGGAAGTTGGAAAAGAGTTGAGTGAGGGAGCCCCTGGGTGGCTTAGCTGGTTCAGTGTCTGCCTTCAGCTCAAGTCATGATCCCAGAGTCCTGGGATCGAGCCCCGCATTGGGCTCTGCCTTCTTCTCCTTCTCTCTCTGCCATCCCCCCACCCCCAGCCCCTCACTTATGCTCTCTGGCTCTCTCTGTCAAATAAATAAATAAAATCTTAAAAAGAGAGAGAGAGAGATAAGTGAGAGAATCTGGGATACCACGTGAAGGATATAGAAATGGAAGACAAGGATCTGACCCATACAGAAAAGGGGGGGTGGTCTATGACCAGAGCTTCAACAAAAGAGATAACCAACACCACAGTTCATATTTGTTCAGACCTCTGCAGTTTCCAAAAATGTTCTCAAATACATACTCTCATGTTTTTCTCACAGTAGGGATAGGTAGGGCAGGTTCAACAGGTATGTTATCCTTATTTTCATGTGAGGAAAAGAGGGCTCAAAGACCCCACATGTATTTTGGCCCAGGTCATACAGCTTGGAAATGGCAGAGTTTAACACCACTCATCATCAGAGAAATGCAAATCAAAACTACAATGTGATATCACTTTACACCAATCAGAATAACTAAAATCAAAATGACAAGAAACAAGTGTTGGCAAGGATGTGGATAAGAAGGAACCCTCATGGAGTATTGGTAGGAATATAAATTTGTGCAGGCACTGTGAAAACAGTATGGAGGTTCCACAAAAAATTAAAAATAGAACTACCATATGATCTAGTAATTCTACCTTTGGGTATTTACCCAAAGAAAATGAAAACACTCACGCAAAAAGATACCTATACCCGTACATTTACTGCAACATTGTTTACAGTAGCCAAGATATGGAAGCAACCTAAGTATCCATCAATAGACAAATGGGTAGGAAAAATGTGGTATCTATCTATCTATCTATCCATCCATACATACACACACACACACACACACACACACACACACATATGCACACCATGGAATATTACACTGCTATTAAAAAGGATGAATTCATGCCATTTGAGACAACATGGATGGACCTAAAGGGTTTCATGCTAAGTGAAATAACAAGTCAGACTGAGAAAGACAAATACCATATGACTGTAAAAAATATGAATAGACAAACAAAAAGTAGACTCAACAGAGAACAAACTGGAAGCCTGCCAAAAGGGAGGGGCATGGAGGGTCAGGCAAAATGGGTTAAGGGGAGTGGGACATATAGGCTTCTAGTTATGGAATGAATAAGGCAATAAAAGGCACAGCATAAGGAATAGGGTCAATGACATCGTTAAGAGCAATTTACCAGGACTGATGGTCGCTACGCTTCTGGTGAGCAGAGTAGAATGTATAGATTCATCAAATCAAAAGGAAAGAAAAAAAGAAACTGGGTGTCTGATGGTTGAATTTTCATATATTTTCACTGATAGGGCATCAAGTCCTGCCTTGCCCACCCTGCCACCTTCACCACACCTCGCCCGCCATAAGTACAGCTCACTACATCAACAGTTCTTTGAAGGAAGGGGCTTTATTGAAGGCTGAGAAAGAGCCCCAGTTTCAGGTTGGTGTCTAGTTGAGCACAGCAGCACGTTTGTCGCTCACATTGTATTTCCAATGGATCGTGCGGACCTGGACAACTCTTTTAAGAAGCTGTACTGCAAAGGGAAGGGAAAAACATGGAGCGGTAACTGGAGGGAGGAGGAGGATCGGGTCTGGTTGGTTGGGTTTTCTAATCAATAACTTTTCTTCATAGGGTGAATTGTAAGGACAAACCAAGGTGAAGGATTTGATAAGCTCAGAACAATATTTTGCACACAGTCACTCCTCAGTGTGTTCACTAATATTTTTGCTTCTTGCTGTTGTAGGAGGGAGAGAGAGAGAGAGAAAGAACAGGAAGATGGAAAGGGAAGCAGGAGAGGAGGGGAGGAAGGAGGAAGATCTGGGCTCTCTCACTCTCTCTGTGTCCTCCGAAGCATCTGCAAATCCCGCTTCTGTTCCACCAGCTGCTGCAGGATGGCTCTCCTTCTGTGGCTGGCAGCGGCCTCCAGCTGGTGCTTCATGTAATTCTGTTCTTGCTTTTGCTTTTCCACCATCAGCTCACCCTCGTCCTTACCAAAGATGGGCTCACTAGAGTCTGGCTCAAACATGGGCAGTTGCAGGGGTTTGTTCTTTATCTGAAACAGGGACACACATCGTGCAGACCAGAATTCTACCAGGAAATAAACCGTACGCACAACACCGCAGCACAGTAAAATACCAACCCCCCCCCCTTAGAGGAAGGAACGAGGGCCCCCAAAACCACAAAATGGGTAACAAATAAGGCTACTCATCACATGAGAGCTCTTTTTTTTTTTTTAAAGATTTTTTTTTATTTTTTATTTATTTGAGAAAGAGAGACAGTGAGAGAGAGAATGAGCGAGGAGAAGGTCAGAGAGCGAAGCAGACTCCCCATGGAGCTGGGAGCCTGATGTGGGACTCGATCCCGGGACTCGATCCCGGGACTCCAGGATCACGCCCTGAGCCGGAGGCAGTCGTCCAACCAACTGCGCCACCCAGGCGTCCCACATGAGAGCTCTTATACAGATTTTTAGAATGCTACTGAAGCACAGCATAATTTTTAAGATAACAGTTGTCCCCTTACCTGCGCATCCAAAGCTCTCTTGTAACACTGTGTTTCCTCCATCTTATCTTTTATATACTGGGCTCTTTGTGCAGCAAGTCTGGCAGTTAGGAATAAGAGAAGTGAGGTGCACAGTGTGTTACTGTCTCTGGTAATAGGGACTAGCAGCACTAAAACCCGTTTCCTAAGTATCAATAGGAGTGAGAAACTGGTACATAAAAAGTGGTATTTCTGCCTAGAGCTTTCATTTTAATGAAGAAAGGAGTAACAGATCCAAAGGCTAGTGGACAGTGTGTTGAATACAGGACAGATAGGACAGATGTAAGCAGGGGATTGACCATTCTGTCCAAACTCACTACCCCTGAGACAGGTAGCCCTCCACCCACCATGCTTTAAAACAAAAACCTAGATAGGAAAGCAGGAAGTGTCTATTCACTCTATAAAATGATTCACCATATGATTCCTTTTTAAGAAAAGTGATCTTTCCTGTTATAAATTATGATTCTGTTACAGGCAACCCACAGAGAACCCACATGATCCATAAAGTGAGTATAATGGAACATCATATACATTTTATAGAAAAGTAAATCTTTGGTCATAAAAACCAGTGTACTCTTTAAGAGTCTCTTTCCCACTACAGTAACCTCTTTAATTGCTCTCCGGACCTCAGTTATAGAAACAGGACCCCCTCAGGCAACTCTGACCCTATCCCAGGCCTCAGGTGACCTAAGCAAGATGAATCAGATTCTCATTCCTGAAAATTTGTAATTGGGACTAATATTCCCCCAAGTTCGGGCTGAAAAAGAGAGGATGTCAACCAAGGAGCTGTGGGCAAGCAGAGGGGAAGCATTTCTTACATATGCCTGGTTTTACCCCGCTTACGTCCCCAACACATGCCTACCTTTACTACTTCATCCTACCCCTACGTACACCCAAAGTACCCAAAGTAGAGACACCTCTACTTACAGCAAAATGCCAGCTTGCCTTAAGATCAGTGGGGAGTAGCTGGGTGTGCTGCTTTTTCAAGACAAGTCCCTTCCTCCACCTGCCAGTATTAGCGATCACAACACACAACACAAAAGGATCCTCTATCACGAATTACAGATTGCTAATCCTTACTCTAATGGTCATTATAATAGTGACAGCCTTTTCGTTTTTTCTAAAGAAATGTCACGCTGGCTGCTAGCTGGGTTGGTTTGCACAGTCGGTTAGAGTTAGGCTAATGAAACTACCGAGGCTAATTCAATCCCATATGGAAATAAGCTTCACAGGAAAATTCTGAACCCATTTTTCAGGGCCTGTCGGTTAGACTCACTCCTCTGTGAGTTGTACTTGTTCTAGGCGCTCCATTAACTCTCTGTTTTGTCTTTGCTTTATTTCTTTTTCTCGTCTGTTATCCATTTGTTTCAGGAGACTTTGGGAATATTCTTCTTGTTTTAGAGCATTAATCTCAGGACTGAGTGGCCGTTTATCAAAGAGGAAAGATTTCTGGAATGAAGGAGAAGCAATGCATTTACTCTAAATTACCAAAAATCAACAAAGAATAAAGGTAGTAATTCAGAAGACTAAAGTCAATTATTAATTTTCAGTATTTGCCCAGTCCTCGACACACTGACCAGCCAGTATTGAGGCAACCCACAGAACAATGGGAGTGTGCTCAAGGTCGAACCTTAGCAGAACTGACGAAACCCTATACCTGAGAGAGAAATGAAACAGGATATCATGGAGGAGGTCCTGAGCTCACACAACACACAGGTGGAAAGAAGGAGTTCTGAGTGAGAGCAAAAGCATGAGCAAGAACTGAGCAGATGTGGCAGAGGGAGAACTGAATACCTGCTCTGGGCCTGGCCATTGTAGACACTGACGGAGATCCACAGAGAGCCTGGCGCATGGAGCCTGCCTTCCGTTACAGGAGATAGGGAACAAGTGAACAATATATCATCGTTTAAGGTAGGGATTAAGTGCTAGGAAGCCCGTATCATAGCAAGTGGGTGGAAACAGGGCTAAAGCAGTTGGTTATTAGAGAAGTCCTTTTTTTTTTTTTTTAAAGATTTTATTTATTTATTTGACAGAGAGAGATCACAAGTAGGCAGAGAGGCAGGCAGAGAGAGAGAGGAGGAAGCAGGCTCCCCGCTGAGCAGAGAGCCCGATGCGGGACTCGATCCCAGGACCCTGAGATCACGACCCAAGCCGAAGGCAGCGGCCCAACCCACTGAGCCACCCAGGTGCCCCTTTCAGTAAAGTTGGCTGAACACCTCCACTGCAAATATCAGGTGACCTGTGTCCCATACCGAAAGAACAGCAAGTGCAAAGGCCCTAGATGAAAATGAGTTAGGCACGTTTAATGAGCAGAAGGAAGGTCTGCATGGCTGAAGCACAGTGAGCAAGAGGAAAGAAGTAGGAGAGCTCAAAGAGGAAGGCAGGGCCATAGGGATCTGATAGGTCAAGGTAAAGAGTTTAGATTTTGTTTTAACTCACCGGGAGACCATTAGAGGTTTTAAACGGGAGAATGTTACATTTGGGTTAAGTTTTAAAAGATCACTTGACTGCAGTGTGGAGAATAGATTGTAAAGGGGAAGAAGGCCAGCAGCAAACCTAACCAGGGAAGTGTTTCAGAAGCTGAGCCTTATAATGTGGCTTGTACTAGGATGCTCTGGTAACCCTGGAGATGAAGGGATGTGAAGACATGGGATGCATCTGGGCAGTAAAGGCAACTGTGCTTGAGGATGGCTGGATGGGGGAGACAGGGGAGGAGCAATCTGGGATCACTTCTTGGTTTGGGCTTTGTGCAACTGTCTTCCAGGTGATGCCCCTCACTGAAATGGGGAGGCAAAGAGAAGGACAAGTGAGGAGAGGGATCAAAAGTTCTGATTTGGGGAGGAGCGTGGAGGGATGGGGTAACTGGGTGATGGACATTAAGGAGGGCATGTGATGGAATGACACTTGGCATTATGTAAGTCTGATGAATTACAAGCCTGTACCTCTGAAACCAATAATACATTATATGTTAATTAATTGAATCTAAATTTTTAAATGTTTTAAACATAAATAAATAAATTCTGTTTTGGTCTTTTTAAGATGTCTGCAGATACATCAAAGAGGATGTATCTTTGTAGGCAAAGTAGGCAGTAGGATGCCTACTAACAAAGTAGGCAGCAATAATCGCAATCTGGAACTTATATGTAAGAAGAGAAAAGAATCAGGCTTGAATCTCAAAAGTATCATGTCTTCTTCCTCCCTCCCTGCTATCCCTCCCTGGAAGGTTCTCCCACCATCCCCTGCTTTACCCAACTCCTTTATACAAGGAAGTCCCGCACATCTCTGGTCTGGGTCAAGTGACTCTTTGCTCACATGCTGCCCTGTTCAAAGATACATCACAGCATTTATGATACCACACTCTTAGCACTTCAAACCTGTCTCCTCCAGTAACCTGAAACCTCTTCCAGGAGGGACCTTGTCTTATTCCTCTTTGTATTCCTAGCCATGAGCATGGAGTCCAATAAATGTTTGGTGATGAATAAAGAAAAGGTATTTTATTAGAGTTATGTCCCGTGTGTCAGACCACCTAGACAGTGGTGTGAAGGGAGAAAGATTCAGCAAAATAAAGGTAGGTGCATAGTTATTGATAACATGAAATCAGTGGTGAGGCAGGTGGCTCACCTCCACAGAAGAGCTGGGTTGTTCAAACTTAACTTGCACCTACAAATCGCAGGAGGATCTTATTCAGATGTAGAGTCCCACTCTGGAGGGAAGGGGCTCCTCAACTCTGCATTTCCAGCAAGCTCCCAGGTCATACTGGCTCTCCAGATCCACGGCTCCTAGGGCATTACTATAGTACACTGCCCCCCACCACCCATCCCAGGGCTTAGCTGAGAATTACTATCATTAACAAGTACCATAGTATCGAACAGAGACTGTACTACAGATGTGAAGAGTCTGGACACAGACGCTGGACAACTCCTGACCCAGAACAAGGCTACAAACTTGTACAACCCACTTTTCACCTCGACCACCTACACTATGGTACAGCCTGCAGCACAGAGAATAGATCCAAACACTCCTGGATGGGGATGGCGCAGGTCTTGGCAACAGAAATTTTGGAAACACTCACATAAAATTCAGGTTTCTCATTCTTGTGGATTCTTATAGCTTCAGCAACTCCAAGGTTGTAGGCAGCATTTTTCTGATTTTGTTCTCTATTAGCCAGACTTCTCATCTTTGAGAAAAAAATCACATATTGACATGGAGCCTTTAAAATTTTAATTCTATTACATTATAATTATCTAACCAAGATAGAACTTGCCTTTTGGAGGCAATGGCACTTTCTGATGTCTTCTTAGATCTATAAAAGTAGGTTGGGGAAGGTTTTTTTTAATTTCCTGTTTTGGAGCTTTAGGCATCACCTCTATGGGAATCATAAGAGGGAATGGAAGATTTCATAAGTAGTTACCTGATACCACAAATGCAAGAAGGAGCAGTAGGGTCAATTATTGGAGACCTCAGAAATCTGGAGAGTGCAAATGTGAACATGCCATTCTCTCTTTCCTTGCTTAGGTAGGCCATGATTTTGAAGGGAAAAGCTTTGATTATGTCTTATTAGAAATCACAATTTAAACCATATCAATCCAGGAATTCTACCTTTAAGATTCAATCCTTGGGGGTGGGGGAGAGGGAGAAATCATCAACAGGTGCAAACATTCAGCTGCTTGGGTGTTCATCCCAGTGTTGCTCATTATTAGTGAAAACTGGATACAACCTACATTTTAATCCTGCGGTAAGTAAATGATCAAATATGTTATAGAACAGACATATTTAAGTTGGTTTGGGGGGATTTTTTTTTTTTTTAAGTAGGCCCTATGCTCAGCTTGGAGCCCAATATGGGGCTTGAACTCACAATCCTGAGATCAAGCCCTGAGCAGAAATCAAGAGTCAGACACCCAACCAACTGAGCCATCCAAGCACCTAATGGAGCATTTTAAATGGCACTTTATAATCACGTTCTACTGTCCCATGTTAAGCACTCTTTAATCAAGGTGCTGAACTACCTGCTGTTTTAAGAGAGCCTCTTGATCCTTCAGGATTTGATACTGCTGAATGAGTCGCTCATCTTCTATCTCTCTCCTCTTCCTTTCCTCACTGTAGCACAATGGGGAATTGCGCTGAGCTCGTTGCAAACACACATAACACATCTCCTACAATACCAGGTTTGAAGACATATTAATTCTTGCCTTTTGCTTTTTGCCTTCACAATCCCTTCATAAGCTCTCCAAAGATTGAGTATTTCAAGCAACATACTTCATAAAAGGATGTATTAATGACAATTAATAAAATGAGATTTGTAGAGAGGGCCCCCAAAATACCCAAGAGGACATACTGAACTCTCATTTGATCAGAAGCATTTATAGCAACGCAAAATTAGAAAGAGATATCCCAACCCTACTTCTGTTAACCCCAGTAGATTTTGACCAGTAGAAAGATTTATTAAAGTCCAATTTGGGGTGCTGAGTACATGAGCTAAATCCATACATTGAAAAAAAGAGCAATTCCCATAATTCTCATTGAGAAACAGAAGTGAGAAAGATTCTGATTGGATTTTTTTGTTGTTGGTTTGAAAACACAGTACCTGTCCTGCCTTATTATGATCCTGGCAGGTGGGGACTGGAGAAAGTTTAGGCTTCATTTCACTTTTCAAACAACCTGGAGATGACAAACTATAAAAACAGTGCAACACTAATTAATGTTTAAAGCAGTCTGACATGAGCAATGACAATTTTAGAAGCAAGTATAAATATGAAAGAAATAAAAATACCTTTTTTTTTTTTGCAAAGAATCTCTATGCGTAGAGGTTAAGAACCCATGCTTCATAGCAAATAAACTTGGGTTTGAATCCCAAGCTTATAAGCTGATGCCATTAGGCAGGCTGAGTCATCTTGCAAAACCTCAGTTACCAATTGTGTGAAACTGGGATAAAATTTATTTATTCTATAAAATGAATTGTGCTTATTATATGCACTGTATTAGGTATGGGAGGTGCAGTGAACAACAAAACATAGGAAAAAAGAAAGAGAAAGAAATCCTGGGCCTAATGGAATTGACCTTCTGATAGGAACTGACATCCTGTTGATAAACAAGATGAATGAATGAATTCAATAGTATGCATGATGGTGATAAATGCCTTGCAGTGCTGGAGGGACAGAATGTATTAAACCATAAGCAGAATCCCCAGGGATGCTCCACCAAGACGACATTTGAATAAGGTGAGAGAGTAACAATAACCAGATATTCCTGCTCCTCAGAAGATAATTTGATACAACCTTCCTAAAAATAATTGCTAACATGTATCAAAGACATGAAAAATGGGCCCATCTCTTATCTCAAAAATTTTAGGTTAAAGTTTTTATCCTATAGGATATTCAAATGTGTGTAGAGACTTCTGTGTAGTTATATTATCCCAGTATTATTTATAATATTTTAAAAACTAAATATCAGCGGAATATACAAAAGCAGACTGGTCAAACAAAAGGTTAAATCACTGAAATAATATGCAATTATTTGTTTATATCCTGAGATATTTAAAGCCATGGGGAAATGTTTACCACTTATTGTGGTAAACAAATCTTCATATGATATGATCTCAGTTGTACTTAAAATGTGTACAGGTTTCAAGTATAAATATATGTATATATTGCATATGCATTAAAATGAAGAATATATACCACAATATTAGCAGAAAGTTTCATCTACTTATGGGGTTATGACTGATTTTTTTTATCTTTTGCTCTTCTCAATTTTTTTAAATTTCTGTGATAAACAGATATTACTTTAATGACCAGCACAAAAAGCATTTTTTGGCCCACACCAATAGGAAGCCTTCATTAATAATCCCTAACAATTAATTACTCTCTCCTCTTTGCAGCTTCCATACTTTCTTCTGTTGTCTTTGTCATGAGTATTACTTCTTCAGCATCAGTCTCCCTAAAAGACTCTTTTATGAAAGCAAGTTTATATGGTCTTTTATATGTTGTATGGCTCTGTATCTTCCGTATCTAGAATAATGTTGGGCATGCAGTGGTGCTCAGTGTCTGTTGGATTGAACTAAATTCCAAAGAACAAGACATTTAATTCTCAATTCTCTTTCATAACAGTGAGATTATTTAAAACAAGTGTGCTGGGGTTCCTGGGTGGCTCAATGGGTTAAGCGTCTGCCTTCAGCTCAGATCATGATCTCAGGGTCCTGGGATGGAGCCCTGCATTGGGCTCTCTGCTCGGCGGGGAGCCTGCTTCCCTCTCTCTCTCTTTGCCTGCTTCTCTGCCTACTTGTGATCTCTGTCTGTCAAATAAATAAACAAAATCTTAAAAAAAAAAAAAAAGTGTGCCTAATGTTTTGAACATGACCTTAGTATCCAAGAAAGTGCATACATCTTACATATATAAGTGCATATATCATACATATGTAAAGTGCATATATCATGCATATGATAGCTGATACACTGTGACACATTAATAAATTCAAAGTTGACAGCACAGTGCAAGGTACATAGTAGATGCTCAATAAATACTTGCATACAGTTGACTGATTGGAGGTCTTAAAAAGTGTCCTCCTCAAAGAGGAAAAAAATATAGAACTCTTTTGATATAAAATTGTTAGAAGACATGGCCATGATGATTTGTAATACATCCATTGATTCAAAGAACATTTATTAAGTGCCAACCATGTTTAGCAAAGCTGCTTTCCAATTTTATCTAAATATGAAACTGTGTCATATTGTAATATCCAAGTACAGGAAACAACAGGGGGAAGCCTGGGTGGCTCAGTCCATTAACCATCTCCCTCCAACTCAGATCACGATCCCAGGGTCCTGGAATCGAGCCCGACATCGAGCTCCTGCTCAGTGGGGAGTCTGCTTCTCCCTCTCCCCCTGCTGCCCCTGCTCGTGAGCTCTCTCACTCTCTCTCTTGCTCTCTCTCTCTCTAACAAATAAATAAATAAAATTTTTTAAAAAGAAAAATAAAAGGAAAGTATTTGTAAATCCACAAAGAGATTTAGATGTTCCCTCCTCTGTGCTATTTTGTTTCCACCTCTGTTACAGCAAGTATCCTACTGAATCAACTAATTATTCTATGTATGTCTGGGTTCCCCAATGGATGGTAAGCCCTGACTATATCTGTTATCTCAATCACCTAGCAGGTAGAATGTACTCAAGAATCCTTGATGAAGGAATGAATGGACATTCATTTTAATGCCCTGCATCAAGATAGAACTCAAAAATACATCTAGTAACATATAACAGGTAAAATACCAACGCATTACCTTTCAGGGTTCATAATCTTCCCGCCACTCCCATTGTGCTCTAACTTGTTCAGCAAGGTGGCGCTTGTCATTTTGGGAGGGGATATGGCTTGTTTATCCCGAAGTCTCTTGGGTGATAAGATCTCTGTAGAATGAATGAAACCAAGTTTCCTTCCAAACTTAAATGGGTAGTTTTATACCTAACTGATTCTTAAAACTCATTATTTTACTAGGAAAAATTTTTATAAAGAAACATTTCTTACCTTAAATTATTGTCCCTTGCCCAGTGTAGTTAAAACAAATTTTTTTGCTGTGTACTTCTTATGTGCAAAGCTGGCTGGTCACGTTAGAAAATGCAAAGAGGCAAGTCTTGGCCCTTAAAGATCTTTCAGTAGATGTATAGACAGTTCCCTTAATGATGGTTCTACTTGGGGCGCCTGGGTGGCTCAGTCGTTAAGCATCTACCTTTGGCTCGGGTCATGATCCCAGTCAAGCCCTGCATCGAGCCCTGCATTAGGCTCCCTGCTCAGCAGGAAGCCTGCTTCTCCCTCTCCCACTCCCTCTGCTTGGGTTCTGTCTCCCGCTGTCTCTCTCTATCAAATAAATAAATAAAATCTTTTAAAAAAATGGTTTGACTTGTGAATTTTTGACTTTATGTTGGTGCAAAAACGATATGCATCCAACAGAAATTGTACTTTGAATTTTGAAGTGTGATCTTCACATATCTAGGGATATGTGGCAGAGTACTCCCTTGGGATGCTGGGCAGAGCAGCAAGATGCATCTGCCAGTCAGCCACACAATAACAGGAGCAAGCAAGCAGTGCATTTACAACTATTCTGTACCCAGACAACCAATCTGTTTTTCACTTTCAGTGGTCAATAAATCACACAAGATATTTAATACTTTATAAAATAGGCTTTGTGTTGGATGATTTTGCCCAACTGTAGGCTAATGTAGGCTAGATGGCACATTTAAGATAGGCTAGCTATACTATTCAGTAGGTTATGTGTATTCATATGATAGTTTCAACATATGATGGGTTAATCTGGATTTAACACGCTCTTAAATAGGGGGAGATCAATAGCTGGGTAGAAAAATAGGAGAAAAAGAAAAAACATGAGAGTTCTCATTTGTTGAGATCTTATTACGAGTCAACAATGCTAAGTTCTTTACATACATTGCATAAATAACAACTCAGGACAATGAAGAAAAATGTCTAAATCCCAAATGATGGTGCCATCTTCAAGGGTCTGCCATGTTCAGAGAAGACAGAAGACACTTCAGAGTCCAGTGATGAAAGAAGTGAGATGTAGAAAGGATGCGGAGAGGTAGGAAGATTGGAAGAGACTGTTCCTCATAGACTTCTTCTCTGAGAAAAACTGTCCATATTCTTCTAACATGTCTTGCCCTTCCCTGCCTTCATGCTTTTGCTTAAATAATAAAAATTTTTAAAAAAAGAATTAAAAAAAAAATAAAAAAGCTTATGTATGCTTAACATACATTATATGTTAATTTAAAAATTTTAATAGTATTTTTTAAAAGAGAAATTATCCTACTTTCTATAATTTTAAAAGTTAAAAAAAAAACAGAAACAGATGTGGAATTCTTTTTTTTTTCTGCAGATTTTTGTTATTTATTTATTTATTTGACAGACAGAGATCACAAGTAGTCAGAGAGGCAGGCAGAGAGATGGGGGGGAGCAGTCTCCCTGCTGAGCAGAGAGCCCGATGTGGGGCTCGATCCCAGGACCCAGGACCCTGAGACCATGACCTGAGCCAAAGGCAGAGGCTTTAACCCACTGAGTCACCCAGGCGCCCCAGATGTGGAATTCTATCAAATGCTTTTCAGAATCTAGATTTGGGTGATTTACTTTTCTTATTGATGAACTGTATAATTTAAATACATTTCCTAATGCCAAACGATCTCTACATTGCTAAAATAAACCCTGTCTGGCTACCATGAAAAAAAATTCTACTTGAAAAAATCCTGAGGCTTATGAGATTTAATTAACATATATAAAATATCAGCATGGTCATAGTATTTAGCAGATATTCTGCAATTATTAGCCATAGCCAATTTACTTTCTTTTGGATTAAGAAATATTTAGATGTTTACCATATATGCTATATAATACAATTACATTTATATAATTTTTGGTAATGTTGTTCTAGAACTTTCTTTTATCTCTAGAATAAAGAAATATAAGTTTTTAGAAATCATATAAACATAGTTTTTCCTCAGATGTTTATGAAAGAGATTATAGGATTTATATAATAAAAATAAGTAACTTTAAAAACAATGATCTAAATAAAAGAATGTATTTGTTAGAAAGAAGAATACAGTGATTGTTCATGAATCTAACTAATTTTATCTGGGGCACAGAAGTCACTAAGAAATATGACTGGACCCAGAAGCAATAAAGCATGACAGATGATGCCCAGAATCATTGGCCTACCTCTGATGCCTTCTTCTTTGTCTGGCCGGTCTTTTAATTTGCACTTCCTTTGTCTATTCTTTCTACCTTCTTCTACAATGGTCTCCATAGGTGGTTTGTTCTCCACCTCCTTGAGCTCAATCCTAGAAATAAGCCACAATGTTTACTGCACTGGACCTGAATAGGTGACCATGTGAACTTTCAATCCTGAGAAGCAAGCCAGCTAGCTCTCTGATTCTGAAGTAAGCCCAATTCCCTCAAGGGGGCAAGTGCTTTGAATTGCTGAGGCTTTCTTTGAGTCTAAGTCTGAGAGCTGACCAAGACCTTCCCCCTCAACACTGGGGGCTCAAAAGCAGCTCTTATACAGATAAATTGTGGGATTTAAGCTTTTGGGTTTAGTTTCAGTGTAAGTTTGTCTGTCTTTTCTAGTTCTATACCAAGATGCCCTTAGGAGTGATACAGTGAGAGGTGGCTATTGGATGGCTTGAGGGCAGATTCATAGCCTGTAGGCAGAGTATGTCTGGAAATAACCATTTCTCTCCTCTTTCTTTCTCCACTCCACATCTCCACCCCTTCCCCAGGCAAAAGTGAGGGACTTACAAAAGCACAGTGGGGGAATGGGTTTGTTAGTTGGTGTGTGTAATTGTAGATTCTCTGTGGTCTCAAGTATGGAGTTCTGGGTTAGAGTGGCAAGCAGGAGAGAAGAGAATGGGGGAGAGGTGGTACTTCCAGTAGACTGAGGGGCCAAACTTCATATAAATACAACGTCTGTAACTGTTTTGACTATTTGAGTCCTCGTGTCCATGTCTAGGCTCTGTGATTAACAGGAGAGTCTGTCAGTCTCTGGTCTTGAATCAATTCAGTTATTTCCTTCTTGGAGTGCTTAAGCCAAAATGTGTCCTAGCAGGGCAGCTGGATTTGCCTTCCCAAATACAATCAAAATAAAATCATTTGAATTCATTGATTTCTTTTTAATGAGTAAGGCAACACGATGCAATGGAAAGGACAGTGCAGCAGTGAGGAGACGTAGTTTTATTTCTGACTTGGCCAGTCAATTGTTTGGCCATTTCATCTACGAGATGAAGGGGTTGGACTAACTCTTCTCTAATGCTTATTCTGGCCCTCATACTGGTTTTGCTGAGGCATATGTCATACAGTCCTTTCATCAGCAATCCAACAAACATAAGAGAATGTCACACACTCAAAAAACCATGAGAAAATAACACTCTGGAAAGCTGGTTGTTATTCCCCAAACTTCCTCCTCCTGAAATGCATAGTAGTCAGTTGGGCAGCAACGAAGATGAAGAACATGATTAAGGGCATGCAATGAGTGAGTGAGAGCCACTCACTGGAAATAAAAGCCATCTCCTGACCCCTGTTCCAGTGTTCTCAATACTGTACCATGTTGTTTCACTCGTTAAAAGGAGGGGGGGGGAAAGAATTAAAATTACAATTAATTTTGTACATCTATAAAATGGATAAAATTATAATACATGCCCTACATCACTGTAGTGAAGATTCAGTACAATAATACTGAGAAAATGCTTAACAGTATCTGACATCTACAATAGTAAGTGTTTCATTGATGACAATTATTATTATTACTATCATTATCATTATTATAATCATGTCAGCAGCAGTCACCAGTAATGCCCACAGCACGCTTGAGATAAAGTTGTTCCTTTATTCTACCTGTCTCTCCTACAGCTTGAGGGGTAAAAATCAGAGTGTAGACAGGAGGTGGGCTACACTGCAGAAAGAGGAAGCTAGGTCGGAGAAAGTGATAGAAGGTAGAAGAAAGCGCCGCAGCTGAGAAGAATTGTACTTCTATTGCGGGGACTAAAGGTGATGGGAGGTAGTATCAGAATTTCCAGGGAACTACGAGTAGTTTAAAAAATGAATAGTCCATATGGACCTAGAAGGTACAATACTAAATAAAATAAGTCAGACAGAGAAAGACAAATACCATATCATTCCACTCATATGTGGAACTTAGGAGTTCCACAGACAAAGAAAATAAGAGGCAAAAAAAAAGGAAGATTCTTAAATACAGAGCATAAACTGGTGGTTTCCAGAGGGGAGGTGGATGGGGGGGTCGTGAGATAAAGAAGGTGAAGAGTCTAGTTGTTGTGATGAGCACCAAGTGGTATTTAGAATTGCTGAAACCTCAGGAAAAAAAATAATATAAAATAAAAAAGAAATAGTCTGTGCATTGTTTTCTATCTCAGCTATGGAAAGTATGCATAAAAGTCTTCTTTGCTGGAGCACTGAGAGGGAAAGAACCCTGAAAGCAGCATGAGCTAGAGAAGGTGAGAAACACAACCCAGTCACATTAATACGTCAACAAGGATTGCTGTCCTGGAGGATCCTGTGGAGCAAAGCACTGACCTTGGAAATGCAAGCACGCTGTTGGGTCGCTTCCCCGAGATCTCTCTGCCAGACAACACGGAGTCCACAGTGCCAGGCCTCTGAAGGACAGAGACAGAAAAGGCTTACACCAGGACACACACACATCTAAGCTACCGGCCGTCTCACAGGCAAGGCTACCCTGGTACTCTCTATTGTTACTTTTTTGAGTGCTTAAAGTCTAGAGCTTAGAAAGCCAATGAGGAATTATTTCACTTACCACCCAGGTGGTCCTATACCAACGTCACTGATGCTGCCTTTTCTCAAACCATCGCCTCTTTGGAAATTGCCTTCGGAGTTTATGGCTTCCTTTACACATCATGGAGAGGAGAGCCAACTTAATAAAAAAAAACTATCAGGAAAATGAACAAGCAAGCTAATTTCATGCTTGACCCAAATAACTCTAAAGTTGGGTGGTTAAGAGAAGAGCTTGAAGTTGGTGGGTTCATATTCACATCTCCATATTGTTAAAGTAATGTAGCCTTAGACCCTGGGCATATGGGGCTAACAATGGGCTCTAATTCACGGGATTTGGGGGTACTGCATGTAAGTGGCTGGCACAGGGTCAGCAGTCAACAAATAGCAGATATTATCATTATTATTACATTAGGTGGTTATCACATTATATATTATACTAGTATAGAATAATATACAAAATTATTTGGGGATTAATGACACAGTTTACAAAAGGCTTGAAAGGCATTTCCAAAAAGAGGTTTTAAATATGTCTCCACCAAAAGCAGCATCATTGAAATAAACCCCACAGCTTCCTAAGAGAACCATTCTGCAGGACAGCACTCGGGTTTAAGTTCTGGGACATTTGGGGGGAAAACAATCACTCTCACCACTTTACAGCAAGTTCCCAAAATGTGTTTTATAGATGTTAACAAGTATTGGATTAACCTAAAGTTCCATGATTCATGATTCAGGCAGTTAAAGTGGCTTCTCTGTAGCCGGACTTCTCAGACCCTTGAACAGGCCCGTGTGCTTTGTGCTTCTGTGTGTGAGGTTGATACAGGTAGCAGTCCTCCATGGGCTTTGGCCTCCAGGTCCTCCTTTCATAGGATCTTTCTCAGGACTACTTTCTGGAAAACGCTCCTTAAAAGTTATGTCTCAGAGTACAGCAGGCCAATTAAAATGCTGTCCTCTCTTAGAAATGCATTATTAAAGCTACAGAGTTCCCTAGTATCCCTGAAGACTAGAGATGGGTGAGTGCTTTGGCCTTGTTTCTGGTGGGTTTTCATGGAAAAAGAGGGTTATACCTTTGTGTGTTTCCACTTTACACACACAGGGTCGGCACCTCTCTTTAAGATCCTGCATGAAACCAGATTGTGGAGAAAACACCAATAGCCTCATTTTGCACAACTCTTAAAGTCCCTATAACAGAGCTCCATGAGAGAATAAATTAAAGGGCAGAATTTGACCATATTTATAGAATTTCATTTTATAGCCTTTTCACTTAAAAATCAGTCTTTATTCTGTGGGACACAGGATTATCTAATATTCTATGATAATCTAATTCACTTATACCAGCTTTGTTGGTTCCCAGAGGTGAACCTAGGGCATATTAAGCATCCATTTAGTCCCACTGATTGACTAGTTCACCAGCTCCTTAATTTCTGCTACGTCCAACTCAGCATGAAGATCATACCAGTTACTGAACAGTTAACAACGATGGAGTCATTTAGAAATTTGTTCCACAATGGCAAATTAAAAGCTAAAGAGAGGGGCACCTAGGTGACTCAGTGGGTTTAGCCTCTGCCTCCGGCTCAGGTCACAATCCTGGGGTCCTGGGATCGAGCCCCATGTCGGGCTCCCTGCTCAGCGGGGAGCCTGCTTCCCCCTCTCTCTGCCTGCCTCTCTGCCTACTTGTGATCTCTCTGTGTCAAATAAATAAAATCTTTTTTAAAAAAGTTAAAGATACATTTCCATGACTCAATTCCCTGTAGGTTCTCATTAAAAAGCTATAACCAGAAGAAAGAAAAAAAATAGAATGATTATAAAATCTGGTTCTACCACTTAATAGCACCCTGACTTCAGTCTCCCCACATAACCTGACCTCCATTTTTCTCATTTATAAAACCAGGATGATAATAATGCCAGTTTGATAAAGTTTTGAACCACAAGTGAAATAATACATGTGGAAGAATTGTTAATCTATAAGGTACTATAAAACATTTAGAATTATGAGTGTTTCTATTACTATTTATATTTTTCAATTGGCATTGACTCAAAACTTATTTTAAAGTTTCTTTGTCCTTCTAAACTTTGTCAAAGAATTAGTCATCTATAAACAAGGACTTCTTCTTACTTGGGGTAAGTGCCATTTAAAAGATGCCAACCTGAATTTTTCTTTTTTTTTTCCTTAAAGATGGATTTATTTATTTAAGAGAGAGACTGTGTGCATGAAAACTGGAGGAAAAGCAGAGGGAGAGTGAGAGAGAGAATCTCAAAGACTCCCTAATGAGCATAGAGCCCAATGTGGGACTCAGTCTCATGGCCCTGAGATCATGACCTAAGTGGATATCAAGGGTCGGTAACTTAACTGACTGAACCACCCAGGCA
Source organism: Neogale vison (assembly GCF_020171115.1). Lineage (NCBI taxonomy): Eukaryota > Metazoa > Chordata > Mammalia > Carnivora > Mustelidae > Neogale > Neogale vison. The sequence goes on from NC_058097.1 coordinate 137,836,150, forward strand.
CAACTCCACTTGAATTTTTCTTAATAATGACACACACTTAATTCAAAGCTATGATTGGGAGAGGGGTTTGGAGAAGGAAAACATTAATTTACATTTGCTAGGGCTTTTGCCAAAGTCCCACTTCCATCCATAGAACAAAGGAAGTCCTTATAAAATCTCATCTTCACTTTGTTGCCTTTAATCACAAGGACCCCGATTCCTTTGAAAGTAAATTCCACATTTCGTTTGATGGAAATGGATCGTGATAAAAAAAGCAATGTCTCCTTCACACATCCTTCCACTGTATCCCTGCTAAATGGACCCTCCAGGGATATCATGACAAAATTAAGTGGAACAACTGGAATATCACCTAGAGGAGTAAAAGACAGGGTGGGGGGGAGTAGAAATTACAACAAGAATATATCATATACACTCACAAATAATTACTTGATTCTCAGTACTCAAAAATAGACTTGTCCATGTGAACCCCTTAGTTGTACCCTATCAATAGACAGTAATAGGCACAATTTTCCCTAAAAGTATATTTTTTTCTCAGAATAAGAACAATTAGCTTTCTAAGCAGTACTGTAGACAAGCTTTTGATTTTATCTTGGAGACACAGTAATAACTAACTTCATCGCTTCATCAGAGGCTTTTCTAAAGTTGTCAGCCTTCTCTCAGGACATACTCTAGCAATATTTGCAGATCTCCTCCAGTTATCACACCATTTTGAAATGTTTATAAATATCTATAAATGCCAAGTGTTTAAAAAATTTAAAATTTAAGAAAAAAAGAGAAGGAAGGAAACAAATAACCCAACAAATGAACAAATGAACAAAAAGCTATGAGCCTGATGCAAAAAAAAAGAAAAAAATAATAATTAAAATTTAAAAATAAAATTAAAAAATATAAAGAAATTTTTAAAAAATGCCAAGTGTTTTGAAAAGATAGTCATCTTCAGTAGACATTACCTTCAAATGAAAGTTTGTCTTATCAGAGAGCATCAGACTGGATAACTTGCTTTTCCTCCCTAATAAGTCCATAAATGATACTGCAGAGGAATATGGTTATAGCTAGCATAAAAATAAGCACAGGGTCTGTTCCACTAGAACAACAGTCAGAAAAGGGGGTAAATAACAAAGATGATCAAGATGATAAATCCAAAAAGAGGCAAGAAACAAGATCCACTAACAGAGGAACAGGATAGGAGTAAGATAAGAACATTCTAAACATTCATTCAGCAAGCATTACTTTACAGCTTTTCTGTCTGATAGTGCTGGCTGATGAGGATTAATATAACTACGAGACATATATCAGCCCATAGTCTTCTGCACAACTTAATGGTGCTTCTATACAACCACCCTCTATTTTACTTTTTATTTTTTGTAAAGATCTTAAAAGAAAAGGCTCTGATGCCTGCCTCTAGATTGTCCCCTCCCATTCATCCCATGCTTCTCTTCAATCTATCTTCCAGTCCACTTATCTCAGTAAGGACAGTATCAACTCAGGATGGACAAGCTGGTGGATAGATTGTAAATCTTACTCTCATGACCTCTCTGTAACTTCCGTTGGCCATGCTCTCTCTTGCTCTTGTATCCATGGCACCATTCTTGGTTCTCCAATTTCCTCTTCCTTGGTCTCCATTGCTGTTTCCTTCTTCTTCTACTTCTGGTAAGATGGTGTTTTATTGGGGTGTGTGTGTGTGTGTGTGTGTGTTTTAAACAAGACTTTGTCCTTGTCTGTCTCTTCCCCTTATTTCAAACCTCTCCTAGGTAAATTAATCCAAATCTTGACCTCTAGATTCCATCCCTATCCTAAGCTCTGGAATTCTCTCTACCTAAGTATCCCTACAGGAATTTCAAATTTAACATCTCCAAAAGTGAACTCATTATTTTTCCTGCCATCCCAACCTGCCTGTCCCTTCATTCCCTGTGACACTAATGACAAGAACATATATCTATTTTCCAAGAAATCTGAGTCATGCTAAATACCTCCCTGCTTCTTGCTACCTACCACTCTCAACTGGCAGCCAAATCCCATCAGTTCTCCATATAAAATATGTCATGAACTGACTCCTTCATCTTCCTCCCGATTGCCAATGCCTTCATTCAGGTTTCTATCATATTTCACCAAACTACGGTAATTAAAGATTTTACTTATTTATTTATTTGAGAGAAAAACAGAGACAAAGCACGAGCAGGGGGGAGGGGGAGAGGGAGAGGGAGAAGCAGACTCCCTGCTGAGCAGAGAGCCCCATGTGGGACTCAATCCCAGAACCCTGGGATCACGACCCGAGCAGAAGGCAGACACTTAACCACTGAGCCACCCAGGTGCCCCCAAACTACTGTAATTAAAAAAACTGTTTCCTAAACTAAAAACTGGATTAGTGCATTCAAGTCTCGCTCAAAAACTTTCAATGACTCCTCATTGTCTATAGGATGAATTCTGAAGTCCTTACCATACTGCTAAAGTCCCCTCACAATTTGACCACTACCAACCATTTTTGTCTTACCTCCCTCCACTTGCCTCCACAATCATAGGCCCTGGCCACACAGAACTACCCATTACTCCTTTCATAGGCTTTACTCCTTCTCTTATTCTTGAGTCATTCACACTGTTCCCGAAATATTTTCCATAGCTTCTCTGCCAGCAAAGTCCTATCATCCTTTAAGACGTCCCATACATGTCATCTTCCTAACTCTCCCCGAGCAAAGTTGGGCATGCTCACCTCTCAGCTCCCCTAACATTTGATCCAGTTCTCATCAATGCCGCTTGCACAGCATTTAGTCATGTTGCAACATTTGCTTTCATATTTATTTCCCATGATAAATTCTGAGCTCTTCAAAGGAAGGATTATGTCTTGACAATCTTTAAGACTCACTGTATAATGTTTAGTTACGTAGTTAATGAGGAAGAATCATAACCCCAAAGGTAAACTCTAGACAGAACTGTTTTTGTGAATTAATTCAAGCATATATATTTAATTCTGAAATTTCTTCAAACTTGTAAAAAAATAATTAATTCTGCAATCTTGTTTAAAAAAAACTACAGATCTCACGAAACAAACTGTGGGTTGCTGGGGGGAGGGGGTTGGGAGAAGGGGGTTAGGGTTATGGACATTGGGGAGGGTATGTGCTTTTGGGTAAATTGGAAGGGGAGGCGAACCATGAGAGACTATGGACTCTGAAAAACAATCTGAGGGGTTTGAAGTGGCGGGGGGGTGGGAGGTTGGGGTACCAGGTGGTGGGTATTATAGAGGGCACGGCTTGCATGGAGCACTGGGTGTGGTGAAAAAATAATGAATACTGTTTTTCTGAAAATAAATAAATTGGAAAAAAAACTACAGATCTAAACTACTTTTTTGCAGTATACTATGATGGTAAACTAATTCTAAGGAGCAAATGTTTTTGTCAAAAAAAAAAAAGGTTGGCTATCTTTTCACTTTGCTAGGTTTTTGATGAATTAGGATATTATATGTCCATAAAACTCAGGTAAAAATGTCTGAACAGTCCATCACATCTACCATATAGATTATATGCATAACTAAGTATAATTTGTTGCTATTTGTTTTTCCAATCTTTCCTTTTCAGTGGGAAGTTTGTCTGAAAATTAACTTTCAGGGAAGTTCACAAAAGGCAAGTTTTAGCCTTTTTACCTGCTGACTTCGAGGGTAGACTCTTTCTCTTTGTCCATCTATCAGTCTGATGCAGGAGCCAATAGTAAGGAAGATCAAAAGGAACACAGCCCAGAAATCAGGAAGGAAGACCCCAAAGGCCCCTAAGGAGCCAGAGCAGGCATCACTAAGTCCACACACCAAAGCTGGAGTGTAAGCAAGCATCCTGTGTCAGGTGGCATGCCTGTTTTGCCTACCACTGTATTTCAAGGTCCTAGAACAAGGCCTGATACATAGTTGGCCCTCAGTAAATATCTGTGGTAAGAGGGAAGAAAGGAAGGCGGGGGAAGGAGGGAGGGAGGAAGGAAGGAAGATTTTAGGGTGTGAGAGGTATACAAGGTGTTCATCTATGGAATTATTAACCTCACTTTTAAATTTTAATAATTTAGATTATGTATGATAGAAACAGTTAGAGGTCTTTTTTCATAGCTAACATGGACTATAATTCTAACCAGAGACCCTAATTAACTTTTTAAATAGCCACTTTTAACTTCTTAGAGCCTAAAAAAATTAATAAAGTCTGCACAACTCTGTAATGTGGCATTTATATAAATTTGCATTGACGTCACTTCAAGTCTTCCCAGGCCTGCCTCTTAAGCTACTGAGGTTTGAAACCGCCTGCAGGAAAACTGTCTATTATTTCCTGTGTTGTCCCCCACCCCCAAAGGTTCCACATGAAAACTGAGCTCCTCAAATCAGAAACCCATAAGGTAGCAAGTGAACACACTTTGCCCTTTCATTTTCATCCCCAGGCCAATTACTTTCTGAGAACGTCTTAAATGTTGAAGAAGTTTACCAGGAATATATATTTTGTTTTGCTTGAGTCCATGAATCTGCACTAACTTCTCGGCCATGATAAACATGGGTCTCTGAATCAGAATAAACTTGTTGTTTCCCACTTCCAGTTTTTGTCTCATGAAAGTGAAAGTTCCAAGTCCTGGAATCTGAACCCCCTGCAAGAAAAAAGGAAGGGGAAAAAAAAAAGAGCAACAATCAGAAAAATAACCCTTAGTACCATTATCCAAAAAAACATGGAAAGAATTAACCATTAAATAGTCAATGATCTCTACAATCTCCTACAACTATAGCACGTTATGACTTTAAGTTTTCATATAAATATAAATGTAATACATTGATATCCAATCCTTCCAACATCAGATCTCCCATCTCCATTATCATTCAAAGGCTGTGAGGACTAAGAAAACTTGTATGGATGCCATTGCTAATTTTAACCTATATTTAAGAGTCCTCTTGTCCAGGGTACCTAAGTGGCTCAGTTAAAAGTCTGCCTTTGGCCCAGGTCATGACCCCAGGGTCCTCCAATGGAACCCCCCGTGGGGCTCCCCACTCATCAAGGAGTCTTCTTCTGCCTCTCCATCTGCCTCTCCATCCCCCTCACACACCTCCACTCACACCCACTCTCTCTCTCTCTCTCTGATAGGAGGAATTTGAGAGGCAGAGCCCGGGGGCTTGAGGGTAGGGAAGGAAAAAATGAAACAAGATGGGATTGGAAGGGAGACAAACCATAAGAGACTCTTAATCTCACAAAACAAACTGAGGGTTGCTGGAGGACGGGGTAGGGAGACGGTGGTTGGGTTATGGACGTTGGGGAGGGTATATGATATGGTGAGTGCTGTGAAATGTGTAAGCCTGACGATTCACAGACCTGTACCTCCTGGGACAAATAATACATTATATATTAATTAAAATAATTAATTAAAAAAAATTAAAGATTCCTCTTGTCCTAAATTGTGTGAAATTCCAAATTTTAATCATTTGCCATTAGAAAGAGGTAATTTAAGAGGCCATAAGAATCTCTGCTTTCCCATTCCATCTTTTAGGTTTTGTCTCTCATTTAAAATCAGACAATCCAGCATCCTAGGCATATGCTGCAGTGGAATGATCTTGGCTGCTAGGTAGAAGCAAATGCTTTTGGCTCTCAAACTGGGTCTCTGTCTCCCTGAAAATATCATACCTCAAGGGTTACAAATGCCTACATACACCATGAAAGAATACAGGGGAGTGACGGTAGCCAACCAGAAACTGCAGTGGCTAGAAAGTACAAATCCCATCCAAAGGCTAGAGCCCATTTTTGGCTCCAGTGAAATGTCAGCACACAGGCATGGAAAAACTGGTATTGTTAAGTCTGCTGATTTTTCAAGAAAAGAGAGAACAGTTGCAAAACTTTATATAAACTCTCCAAATTTTAGGTGGTGATGACTAATTCAAATTATCAGAACAAACAAAAGTTTGAAGGATGAATTCGGCCCAAGGGCTGCCATATTGAGACCTCTGAGTAGCATATAAATGATCCACAACTTCCCAACCCCCCCCTCCAAACTTCTCAAAGTTCTGACCAGTTCTACGGCATCCAAACTCAAGGCAGGCCAAGATTTCTCATTTTGGGCAAGTTGAGTTCAGTCCCTCACTGTCTCCTTGTATTTCAATGAAAAGCCGTTCCCTGCAAGGAGGCAAGACAGGAAGCAATATATCCTTCTATAGATATGCCAGGAACTATCTGGTCACAGATAAATAGAATTCATCTAGTTCCTCTCCACATAGCCAGATTAGTCAGTGCTTGGTATGACTAGAAGAGTAGAACTTTTAAAAACTCATTACCTAAGAATAAAATCCATGTTTGTTAAATCTACTATCCATAAGTCAAAGTGGGAGCATCATAAAATCACAAGACTGAAAGTGAAATTAGGATGGCTGTAAAGTCTGCTATCTTGCTCACAGAAAAATTATACAAGACTAAGAAGGAAAGATCCTTTGGACTCTTGCATTAAACTTAAAGTTTAAATCCTACCTTGTGCAGGGATAGCTGCCGTTCCACAAATTCTGACACATTTGCCCATATAGCAGAGACTTCTGAAATTCAAAGGAAATAAAAAATAATTTATTTAAGCATTCATGTGATAGTATCTGGTGCTAGTATATAAAAGTAAATATGAAATGCAGAATCAAATAATAGTAATTCCCAATTAATTTAGAATTGGAAGAAAGTAAGGTCATTCCTCAAAGTTAATTTTCCTAATAGCTAAAGCTCCCCCTTCTAAGTTCCAAAAATGTGCTTAATAATAATAATAATACAATAAACTTTTGAGTAAAATCTTTCTAAGATAAAGGGAACTCTATCACACACTTCTTTTTAATTCTATAAAGGAAATTCTATAAATTCTGTAAAAGTGTGACAGAGTTCCTTTTATTCTATAAATAGAGCTAGCCAAGTATAATCTAGACTTTTTTTAAGTTTTTATTTAGGGGCGCCTGGGTGGCCCAGTGGGTTAAGCCTCTGCCTTGGGCTCAGGTCATGATCTCAGGGTCCTGGGATAGAACCCTGCATCGGGCTCTCTGCTCGGCGGGGATCCTGCTTTCCCCCTCTGTCTGCCTATTGGTGACCTCTCTCTCTCTCTCTCTCTCCCTTTCTCTGTCAAATAAATAAATAAATAAATATCTTTTAAAAAATAATAAAGTTTTTATTTAAATTCCAGTTAGTTAACATATAGTGTAATGTTAGTTTCTGGTGTACAATTTAGTGATTCAACACTTCCCTACAACACCCGGTGCTCATCACAAGTTCACCCCCTTATCTCCATCACCTATTTCACCCTCTCCTTGTTTTGATGACATTCAAAAAGCATTTATGGAGTGTCTACTCTGTGCCATCTGATAAACTTTCATTCGTATGGCATCCTATAACACAGAAATAAAGCCAAGCACCACTGAGGCATGAGAGGCTGTTGTCTATATATTAAGTGTCCCTATACTTCTGTTTTGCTTAATTCTTTTGGAGGGTGGGGAGTAATCCCAAATGGGGATGTGTGTGTGTGTGCGTGCGCGCATGTGATCTTTCTGCACAACCCTGCCCAGACAATAAACTCCATGACAGCAGGGACCTAAGTTCTTTGGTGCACTGGGTCTTTGTGTACCATCAACAGTGAGTAGCATGCAGTAGCCTTCCATATTTTTTAAATGTCTTATGCCCAGGGGTGCCTGGGTGGCTCAGTGGGTTAATCCTCTGCCTTCAGCTCAGGTCATGGTCTCAGGGTCCTGGGATGGAGCCCCACACCGGGCTCTCTTCTCAGCAGGGAGCCTGCTTCCCCTTTCTCTCTGCCTGCCTCTCTGCCTACTTGTGATCTCTCTGTCTGTCAAATAAATAAAATAAAATCTTTAAATGTCTTATGCCCATAAAACATCATTACTAAACCTATAAAAATACACGTTCTTTTTTAATTGAGATTCAATTGACACATAATATTATACTAGTTTCAAGTGTACAACATTATTTGATATATGTCTATACTGCAAAATCATCACCATGTTTTTGCTTAATTTTTGACTTGCTTTTCATTCTCATTTGTTACTCTTAAGACAACAAGCTGTCACCGCTTTGCTGCGAGGGCTCTGCAGACCTCCTGCCTAATCCTAATTTACTGCTTCAAATGTACCTAATTTACTGTAACAAATATACCAATATTATCTCTAAAACAATAATTTTTAACAACCGAACTTAGGGGAGGGACCCAAGGTCTTGAATCAGTGTGTAGACTTCTCCTTATCTGCTCTGAATGATCAGAGAGAGGTCTTCTATGTTTTTCTTGTTCTGAGATATGTTCCCTCCCCAAAAAATGTGGCAGAAAAATAAGTAGTTGCCAATAACTAGTGTTAAATATGGGATATGAGGTTATGCTCTAGGTATAACCAATATTTAGAAATACAGCGACTTGGCAGCGGCCACGGTACAGGATGGACTTCGCTGGCTTGTGTACCTCATTCTGCTTCCTCTGCAACCAAGTCTGACAGCCCCGACAGGACTTAGAGAGAGAAATTCAGTAAGTTGAAATTGAAGAAGGCAGAAACACAGAAGAAAAATCCACTGCCTTCAAGAGAAACAACTGAACAGGAGAAGCAAGCAGGGAATCTTAATGAGGCGTGTGCAGCTGATATGCACGGCACGTTCCACAGCATTGCTTTCTTACTTCTTTTCAGCTGTTTAACTTTGTCAGAGGCAAACACACTGGATCAAGTTTAAATGGCTGTGCTGCCCCTTTTCACATCAAAGAATCAAGAACTACTGACAGCGAAAGCTGCGCTTGCCTCTCCCATCTGCCTGTCTGGCTGGCAGGCAAGGAAAAGAACTTGGATGTTGGTGAAGGAAGAAGCTGGGTGGGAAAACAGTGAAATCTAGAGTAAAAAATGCAGCTGGTTCAAGGTGTCCTGCAGTCTGTAAAATGCAGTTTAATCAGAGTGCCATTTTTTTGTTCAACAATTTTAATCATGGAAATGCACAATTTTTAAATACGCAAATTAAAAATTTTAAACCTGGAAAAGAAAAAGAAATACAGAAAATTAAGTCTGTGTTGACATCTCTATTCCAAACCCAATGATGTGTATTAAAGATACTTTCCAGGGGACCCCGAGTGACTAAGTTGGTTGAGCATCTGACTCTCAATTTCAGCTCCAGTCAAGATCTCATGGTTGTGGGATCCAGCCCCTTGTTGGGTTCTGCGCTCAGATTCTTTCTCCTTCTGCCCCTCCCCCAGCGTGTGCATGCGTGCTCTCTCAAGTAAATAAATAAAATCTTAAAAAAAAAAAAAAGATACTTTTCATTGAGGAACTCTTTGCAAATCAAGAGTGTTATATTTAATTCTCAAAATAAAAGATCAAGAACAGTACATTTACCAGGTTGCCACTTTAGGATATGGACACAGTTGGTGATAAAAGACCAATTCTCTTTCCACTTTGGAAACTGCTTGATTTATTGCTATACCTTTTATTACTTTTTTTCCTTTTTAAAAATTTAAATTCAATTAAAAAAATAAAAAATAAAAATTAAAAATTAAAAAAAATTTAAAAAATTTAAATTCAATTAATTAACATATAATGGATTATTTGTCTCAGGGGTACTGGTCTGTGATTCATCAGTCTTGTGTAATACTCAGTGCTCATTCCATCACATGTCCTCAATGTCCATCCCCCAGTTACCCTCTCCCTCCACCTGCCCCCGCTCCAGCAACCCTCAGTTCATTTCCTATGATTAAGAGTCTCTCATGGTTTATCTCCCTCTCTGGTTTCATCTTGTTTCATTTTTCCTCTCTTCCCCTACAATCCTCTGCTTTGTTTCTTAAATTCCACATATCAGTGAGCTTATATGATAATTGATTTTCTCTGATTGGACATATTTTGCTTAGCATAATATACAACTTTTATTTCTAATGGCTTAAACCACTAGCTAAAGCAGGGAAATTGCAATCTTGTAATTCTAATATATCAGGGTTATAAGTATTTTAATTAATATGCCAGAGGAGGACTAGGTTAGGCAATGAGAAGTAGTAGTGATTCTCATCGGCATCGGGGAACAAGCTGGGTGATGGAAATTCACTCACCCACGAAGAAAACTAGGGTTGCATGCTACAGCGAGCCAAGTGACAAGATCATAACCAAGTTTTCCCTCTACTCTGCTCCATCCTACTGTGTTCCTCACTCTTGCCCACCACCATAGACAAAAGAATTCTACTTCTGGCAGCTAAGAACTAAGAAGGTCTTTCAGCCAATCCCAATTGTATGCTGAATTAAAATTTTCATCATGACCAAAAACGTCATTACTTTACTAACAAGACAGAATCTTCATAATACCCAGATTTACAGGAGACCTTTCAGAGTTTTTAAGTCAGAACTATTAAGTATTTCACCTAGACTCATGATATGCAGCTCAAATTTCAGGAAAACAATCTATACCAAAAGGAAATGATTTAATTAGAGCCTGGAGAATCTATATAGCTTGCAACCAAACTAATGAAAAGACTTGACCAAGCTTAACTGGAAATTTGAGGATCACTTTTCTTCATTTGGATGGTATATTCAAGTCATGTCGTTTTACGCTATACAATCTAATGGGCAAAGTTACGCAAAGCAGAGTTTATAATTTGAAACTGAAATTTGCTATTTTTTAAAATTTTATTTATTTATTTTACAGAGATCACAAGTAGGCAGAGAGGCAGGCAGAGAGAGAGGGGGAAGCAGGCTCCCCGCTGAGCAGAGAGCCCAATGCGGGGCTCGTTCCCAGGACCCTGAGATCATGACCGGAGCCGAAGGCAGAGGCTTAACCCACTGAGCCACCCAGGCGCCCCTGAAATTTGCTATTTCTTACTGAAGAAAAGAGAAAGCTGGCACATCATTCCCTTTAGGAAGCTTTAGGGTCCTGCCCTTCAGCTGGAATAGGTAGATTCGAATATCCTACAAACTATGATTTTTAACTTTGATTTTTCTGGCATCCCAAAATCAGAGAGGGCATCCCTTAATCTCAAAACAAAAAGAATTGTAATCCAGTCTATGAAGCAAGTTAACGAATATGCTATTTTTATATTTTAGAGAAAGCTGGGGTAATTATTTATTTTAATCAAATACTGAAATCCCAGAATCATTATTATAAAGAAATAATCCCTGGACGTACCTTCTATACTCAGTTCAACCATCATTTGACTTCAAATTCTAAACATTTTATGCATTCAAAACCATATTTTTAAACACAGTGCCAAGAAGCAGGAATTCTCTGTTTTATATATGATCATTATAAAAAATAACTGTGTCCATTATGTAAATTATAGAATAATATATGCTAGAAATAGATATTAATACCAAATATAAAAGATAAGCTCCCTGGCTTCATAAGACATCTTCTAAAATTAAAATATTGACACACAAACAAAGCAAAATATTCAAACTGATCTAAACAAAGAAACATATTCCCAGAGCAAAGTGTAGTGAAAAGATCAGCATGTCCCACTGCGGACCTACAGCCTTTCTGCCTCCGAAGATTGCTAGCCATTTAGTCTTCACAAGTTTGATTCAGTTCATATCCATAAAACGATGACAGGACCTTCGAAGTACCATAACTACGTAATACTAAACTTCAGTGAAACATATGGAACCAACAGGACTTAATATGAAAAAATCAATTTTTTTGTTTTCCTGAAATTGGAATTTTATCCGTATCTCCTTCACAATGGGTCATTTGTGAATGTTAATCAGTAGTTATTTGACTTCTATTTCTGTCCTTCAACCAATAAATTTCTTGCTGAGGTCACCAATGGTCTCCTTGTCAACAGATTAAATAGATATGTTTAATTTTCACCTCTCTGACCCCTCAGTCATATTTAACACTGATGACCACTCTGTCCTCCTTTAAACACCTCTCCTGTTAGCTTTTGTGACAACTACTGTCTCCTGGGTTTTCTTCCTACCTGTACAACCATATTCTCTCATTCTCCTTCGAACGTTCACCTTCCTCAACTTAGCCATTAAATGCTGGAATTTTGGGGCACCTGGGTGGCTCAGTTGGTTAAGCATCTGCCTTCAGCTCAGGCCATACCCCAGGGTCCTGGGATCAAGTCCCGCATGGGGGCCCCTGTTAAGCAAGAAGTCTGCTTCTCCCTCTCCCTCTGCCCCTCTCCTCCCCTCCCACACTGCTCATGCTGTCTCTCTCAAATGGATAAATAAAATCTTATAAATAAATAAATAAATAAAACGTTGAAATTTTCAAAGGTACGCCCTCGACCTTCATTCTTCACTCCAGACTCCTCTTAAGCAGTCACATCCATGCTCAGGTCTTTAATCACCACCAAAATGCTGAAGAGTCCCAAGTGTTTTTTTAGAAGCCCAGAAACTCTCCCCATCTTTAGGGTCTAGACCCATGTATCCCACTGCCTCTTTGGATATCTCACTGAGACACTTCACATGCTCAAAACCAGCATCTTCTGGGTGCCTGGGTGGCTCAGTTGGTTGAACGACTGCCTTCAGCTTGGGTCATGATCCTGGAGTCCCAGGATTGGGTCCCCCATAGGGCTCCCTGCTCAGCGGGAAGTCTGCTTCTCCCTCCGACCCTCTACCCTCTCATGCTGTCTCTCTTTGATTCTCTCTCTCTCTCTCTCTCAAATAAATACATTTAAAAAAAAATAACAAACAAAAACCCAGCATCTTTCTTCCCTTAAATCTTGCCCTATATCCAAGGTTTCAATTGCAATGACTGTCATCACCATCTATTCAATGATATAAGCCAAGAACTCGGAACTCATCCTTGAGACTTCCTTTCTCTCTCACCCTCCTACCCAGTCCATCACCACAATCTGTAAATTTTGTCTCTAAATAGCCTTACAGTCTGTCTACTTCTCTCCACTTCTACTGCTACCAATTTTACCAAGCTACCATTCATTCTCACTTAAGTTACTGTTCTAGGTGTTCTTAATCCTCCAATTCATTCACTTGGAAACCAGAGCAATCTTTTTCAAAACACAAACTTGATTGTGGTGCCTGGGTGGCTCAGTGGGTTAAAACCTCTGCCATCGGCTCAGGTCTTGATCCCAGAGTCCTGGGATCGAGCCCCGCATCGGGCTCTCTGCTCAGCAGGGAACCTGCTTCCTCCTCTCTCTCTGCCTGCCTCTCTGCCTACTTGTCATCTCTGTCAAATAAATAAAATCTTTAAAACAAAACAAAACAAAAAAACCCACAAACTTGATCATGTCATTCAACCCCTCCTTTAGCTTCACGCAAAACACTTCGGGGCCTTTAATCAGGCTTAAAATAGGGACCACTATCCTTAATATGATTTACATGCATTGCCTGACCCTCCATTTCTCTCCAGCCTCCTTTAGAACACACTCACCTCCCACACTTACAGAGAAGCCGTCTTGACTTCCCTTCAGTACCACAGTAACACCAGGCTCCCTCTTGTCAACATGCTCTTGTTATTTCCCCTGCCAGGCACACTACCGCCTCCCTCCACTCCCCACTTCCCCGGATCCGTTTCCTCGATTTCACAGCAACTCCTTCTTCACATCTCAGCTCGAATCTTCTCTTCTTCAGCAAATCTTGACACATATCCCCATCCTCGCCTTGAGTAAAAGTTCCCAGTGTACCATGCACCCGCACCCATAGCACTTACTAATTGTATAGTATTTATTTCTGTGATTATTTGGTTAATGTGTATCTCTTCCCTCAATAGACTATGAATTCCAAGGTTTTTGCTCACCATCAGTTCTCTAGTACCTAACACATAATAGGCTCTCAAAATTACTCATATAAATAAATTCTATATAAATTTATAAATATGGTAAATATTTTTAATCCATAAAACCATTATATTTAATGCTTCTTTAAGAATTATTATAACGGGAAAAAATAGGAATGATGCAGGGGAAAGAAAAGAGGCATCTACTATTTATTTTTGTCTTCTTAAGTCATTTGGTTAAAGCACAGGCAACGTCCCTAAGTTACAATGACTTGATAGTAACAATAGTGTCCATTTCTGGAAAACCAAGGATTCCCATTGCTTCCAAACATCTCAGTGTCACTTTAGGGAGTTTCTTCCAAGAAAGTATGTTTTTAATCAAGCCTAGTAAACTTTCTGTAAGACGTTGCCAGGTCTTCTTCCAACCACCCTGTTCATTTTATGGTCCTCTCAACCCCAAAACATCAAGGGCAACAAAAGTAGCCTTTTCTTTCATGAAGTCTGGGAAGGAGCCATTTGGGGTGGTTTGTTTTTAGCTAACATTTATTGAGCACTTACTTTCTGCTAGTCCCCAAGTTAAGACATTATTTCTTTTAATCAAAATCCTCACCTGGCCTTTTTCCCTCATTAAGGCAGTCAATAAAGAAACCGTCTCTGGGCATCCAGTGTAAGCCTGCTGTGATTGCCAGCTGGTTGCCAAGACAACCTGGTCACTCCAGAGGATAAGGAAGGAGATTTTCTGCCTTTCTCTAAGCGGGTTAAGATCCAGCCCCCAGGGCCCTCACCCCCCATCGCTTACCCTCTTGGCTCAGCGACAGCAGCGTAGGCAGCACCTGCCTGCCTAGGTCTTGCACGGAAGGGACAATGGTGTCCAACATGGCAGGTCTGTCTCTAGTTGGCTTGGTGCTCAGTCCTCAGAGGGTCTCTTCTTCTTTCTTTATATGGAGTTTGTACAAAATTGATTTTCCCACCCTCCAATCTCCTCTCCTCAGAGCTTAGGATGTGCCTTAAAAATAAAAATTACCAAATCTTGATTTTTTTTTTCTTTCTTAAACGCTGTTTCTCACTGTCCCTCCCTCCATGTGCTGACTTTCCCTGAGTGACTCCCACCATAGGAACCCAAGAGCTGTCCCACACCAGTATGCAAATCCAAGCCCTCCCTCCGGGCCACCGAGAGGCACCATGAGAGGGTGAGCAGGAGCCTAGAGCCGGCAAGGAGGACGAAGGCCACAGGGAGGGCGAGTGTGTTGCTAGGACGCGACAAAGGCTTGCTGCGTCGCTAGGGTGTCAAAGAATGGCCTTGGCCCCGCCTCCTATGACGGGTCGCTCCCAGTTGCCCTGGTGATTCCGGAGCTTCCAACAGCGAGGTTGGGAAGTAACTTCACGTTTTTTCTTTCCCTTCTTACCCTGGACAGCGATGAGACTTCCTCGCTTTTGTAATCACCTTGGACCAATTTGGGAATACCTTTTAACCCTGGTGGTGCACATTTGAGTCTCCAGATCTGTGCGAGGACTGCAGTTTGAACTGGACTTTTTTTCTCACGTTTGGTTTGCCCCGGGCTCTCTCCAGAGGAGATGGACAGCCAGAGGACTGGGGAGAGAAACTGACGTTTCTTTTTTTAAAAAATTCCCTTTACACTACAGGAATGTCATCCTACAGACTTGTTTTAATACTCTTCCCTCTGCCGATAATGAATTATCCCAAAGTGAACACACACATAAGCCCCACCCAGGTCAAGAAACAACTCTTGCATCCACCATTCACTTCTCAAAATTAGGCAAGATACCCTACCTCTCTGAGGTTCTCTATGAAAACTGAGAGTTAATAAAACAGAAGTCACATAAAATTATTTTCCCAGTGTGTTCCACACAATACTAACTTCTTATGGTACAAATAAATGATACGTGGAAAAAGGAAAGGAGGGAGAGGAAGGAATCTCTATCACCACAGAAATACCTTATTGCCCCTCCAGGCATTATTCCACAAATACTATACATTTATTTGCCTGTGTTTGAACCTTTGGAATCATATAGGATGTATTATTTTGTGTGCGGCTCTGTCATTCAACATTATGTTTGTGAGATTCCCCACCGCTTCTGCAGGAGCAATTTCTTCATCTTCACTGTTGCGTATTATTCCTGGGTGTGAATATGGCACAATTTATCCATTCCACTGCTGAGGGAACATCTGAGTTACTTCCATTTGGGGCTAAATTTAAATTTAAATTATTTAATTTTAATTTTAATTTTAATTTAATTTTAATTAAAAAATTAAATTTTTTTAATTTTAAAATAAAATTTTTTAAATTATTAAAATTACTATTTTTAATTATTTTATTTAATTAAATAATATTTAATTGTTTAATATATTAAATATTAATATATTAATAATATATAATTAGATTGTATTTTATAATATATTATTTGTTAATATAATAACATTATACATTAACATATAATATATTATTTGTTTCAGAGGTACATTTCTCTGTGCTGCAAATATTCTTGAACAAAACTGTGATGCACATACATACTCATTTCTGATGTGTAGATAATTAGGAGTAGACTACTGGGTCATGGGAAGTGCAGATTTTAACACATGCCAAGAAGATTTCCAAAGTGACTGTTGCAATGTTGGTGGGAGGAAGAAACTTCTGGCACTTAGTGTGAACAGAAACTAGGGAGGCCTGATGGCCTGCAATGCACAGGACAGTCCTATACAGTGAAGACTGTCCCACATTCTGCACTATGTTGAAATATCTCATCAGATGTCCCCATGTAAGAAAAAAGGAGGCTGCTTATGAACCTAGGGAAAAAAAAAAAACACTTTTAAGTGCAAATACAAAGAAGTTTTTCCTTAATTTCAATATCACTTAATTTCCTAGAAATACAAAATCCAAGGAAACTGGGGAATTCTGCCCTTTTGTTCAGGATTTAAGATTATGCCTTTTCTTTTTCAGGAATTTAGAAGAATTCTTCCTATTTAGGAAAACTATAATCATTATGATCGATGAGGCTGGTGGCATCTGAGTCGCCAACACAGCAGAGCCAGACTGCATTTGTGTTGTGGAATTCACAGTGATCCTTTCTGTTGGTAAAAGCATGTGGCAACTTCACTGGCCTTCCAGCATAGTCATGCCTAGACACGTGTACATTAAAATATATATTATTTTACTATACATTACTTACATTATACTAGAATTTGGACTTCATATTCACTTCTTTTTAAGTAGGCTCCACGCCCAACATGGAGCCCAAGGTGGGGCTTGAACGCATGATCCTGACGTTGAGACCTGAGCTGAGATCAAGAGTCAGATGTTTAACCTACAGAGCCATCCAGGTGCTCCCTTTATATTCACTTTTAAATGGTATAGGTAAATAAGCTGTATTATCTACAAACCTCACTTCAGGATAGTAACAAGGCATTCAGGCAAAATATTTGTTGCAGAAAAGAATCATTGTGTCTAATAGGACTGAGAAAATCTGTGCTAAAAAATGATAAGCTCAAGGTGCCTGGGTGACTCAGTGGGTTAAGCCTCTGCCTTCAGCTCAGGTCATGATCTCAGGGTCCTGGGATCAAGACCCACATTGGGCTCTCTGCTCTGCGGGGAGCCTGCTTCCCCCTCTCTCTGCCTGCTTCTCTGCCTACTTGTGATCTCTCTCTGTGTCGAATAAATAAATAAAATCTTTAAAAAAAAAAAAAACTTCCTAACCCATTAGAAACACCATATAGAATAGTGGCTAAGAGCTTGGGTTTAAGAATCAATTCTTCAGGGGCGCCTGGGTGGCTCAGTGGGTTAAGCCGCTGCCTTTGGCTCAGGTCATGATCTCAGGGTCCTGGGATCGAGTCCTGCATTGGGCTCTTGCTCAGCAGGGAGCCTGCTTCCCTCTCTCTCTCTGCCTGCCTCTCCATCTACTTGTGATTTCTCTCCGTCAAATAAATACATAAAATCTTTAAAATGCAAACTATAAAAAAAAAAAGTCTTCTCTGAGCTGACATTTGAGCAGAGAGCTGAATGATGTAAAGAAGCCAGACATGGGAATATTTAATGGAAGGGTAAGTCCTAGACATTTACTTTTCTATTCTGGAAACATTGGGCAAACTGTTTGATTTCCCTGAGTCTTAGTTTTATCATCAGTAAAGTAAGGATCATAATAACTCCATGTTACCCTAAGGACTGAATGAGATAATGATGTAAAGTGCTAACACAGTATTTGACGTATCATATGGAGTCAATAAATAATTGCCTAAATCACTGAATAAGATAGAAACAGAATGAATGCATCAGGACTACAGGAGATAGGCTTTTTCTTACTCTTCTATATATACAGTGTAGGTATTCCATAAGCATTTGGGGTTCTGTGTATTCAAATACAACACCTGTTTTTGAAATGTGTCTCTTCCAAGACAGCTCTAGCACAGAAAAAGAAAAAAATGGGAAAATGAGGAAGCTAGGGAATAAAGAACTGGCTACAGAAAGCAGATGGACTACCAGGGGATAGATTCAGAGTAGTTATTCTGAACAGTTCACTTTTCCAAGTTAGGTCATGGATGCAGAAGTGAGATGAGCCAGATAACAAGCTAAACAAACAGTTGAATCTTAACTGATGCACGTACATTGGACACCTTTGTTCATCTTGTTTCCTCTTCCTAAAATACTCTCTCTCTCTCTCCATTCCCAACCCATCTCCTATGATTCCTGTAAGGCACTGTGCTTTCTCAAGCATCTCTACCTCTTTGATGGTTCTTTCTTAAGTTGGAATTCCCCCTTTTAATTTCTAACAGGTCCTTGTGCCCAAATCTCAGCTGTTTTTAGGAAACTGTGGCCTCCCTATCTGTACAGGTTGGTTGGTGTCTCTCATCTGGGCTCACATTTCTCACCCTCAATAGGAACTCAATATTTCTTGCGTAATTGTGACATGAAAGCACTTTGTAAACAGCAAGTGTTTGAGAATAACCCCGGAATCCACGCATACTATTTATACAGGAAGTACCCCCTGGTGGTGAAAGAGAGTTACTATACTTCTATGTCACTAAGATGTGCTTTCCATACTGAGCTTTCAGAGCTTTAAAGATCATGTACAAAAGCCATGAGGACTTGTTTGTAGATGTACCTGTTGCCTGGGTGGCTCAGTTGGTTGGACGACTGCCTTCGGCTCAGGTCATGATCCTGGAGTCCTGGGATCGAGTCCCGCATCAGGCTCCCAGCTCCATGGGGAGTCTGCTTCGCTCTCTGGCCTTCTCCTCGCTCATGCTCTCTCTCACTGTCTCTCTCTCAAATAAATAAATAAAATCTTAAAAGAAAATAATATTTCTTGAATGAATGTTTCCTGTTCTTTTACCTACTCTTTTTTTTTTTACTCTCTTCCCCATTACCTCCCATCATCGCTTTTCAATCCCCCTCTCCTACATTTCAGTTGGTCCATTGAAAACACGGTTCCAGGTGGCATTTGTTTTGTTTTGACTGCCTATGAGCATCCAGATTTCCTTTTGAAATTCACACACTCAGACTGTGCATTATGTCTGTAAGGCAGTAATTCCTGGTGACCACATTCCATTACTGAAGCTGAAGGAAAAAAATCCTTGCCTTCCTTGACTCAGCGGGGCCAGGAGCCAGGCATGTGACCCAATCATAGTTATCAGATGCTCTTTCTTGTACTCAAGATTGTTGAACCCATGGCAGAAACAACAGCAAAGTCTGGAAGATGTATACTGCAGGGATGGTGTTCCCTCCTCACTGTTCTGCTTTATGGTAAGTGCCAGGATTCCAAATGCCCAGTGTTCCACAACCCCCTTGACTCCTGCCCATTTCCAAGTCTCTGTCTCCCAGCTCCCATTAGTCTGTATGCTTCCTATCTTCCAATAATTCCCTTCTCCTTAAGATAGCTCAAATCAGTATCTGTGGTCTTGTCTGCTTACAACTT
This sequence comes from Neogale vison, assembly GCF_020171115.1. NCBI lineage: Eukaryota > Metazoa > Chordata > Mammalia > Carnivora > Mustelidae > Neogale > Neogale vison. The sequence continues at coordinate 137,855,736 of NC_058097.1, forward strand.
TGTAAAACAATGAAGTCAGACTAGCGTGGTGTCAGAAAATGAAACTATACATCTTCCCATCCCATTATCAGAGAATAAACTTGAGCATTAAGGAGAAACACTTAAACCCTAGCTTTAGTTAGTCATGTGGCTTAGGCAGAGACATGTGCAATTAACCTGAGGGTCCTCGAAATGAAAATCAGAAAAAGAAAGGGGCAAATGTCAGTAGGAAGATTAGATGTTTCTAATGCAGATTAGATTAGGTATTCCTAGAATAGAAATCAATCCTCATAATAGCATACTAATTTGAGGTATTTTAGGAGAAAACCAGCTGCAGCTGGGAAGCACTCAATGGATTCCCCTGCTCTTCCCCACTTTACAGAACCTCTCTGCCTGCAGAGACAAATGGCGGAGAAAAGTAGGACCACATGTATACACCCAGTGAGTAGATTATGCAAGAGAATTTATGAGACACAAAAGAAACTAGGGCTTAAAACTTCTTTGTTCTTGGATTGAAGAGTAGCTTCTTCAAAAGACAAACAAACAGTGAGAATCTCTCCTCAGATATTCTGTCACTTTATGGCTTATGCAGTTAGGTCCAGTTCTGCTTTTATATAGGCCAAGGGAAAGAGTTAACTAGACCAAAAGCCTAAGGCCTGATCCCTGCCTATGGACTCCATATGACTTTGAAACAGTAAATTGACCTGTTAGTAAAGAACAACGTAAAGTTCTGCCAAGGTCTAATGTGTACTCGGAGAGAAGAGTGTATTTGGTATAAGGAAATGGAACACTACTCCATGACTGCTGACAGCTTATCAAGGCTTTCTTTCATGGATCATGCCTGTGGTTTATCTAAAAAGTTATTGCCACACCTAAGGTTATTGAGGTCATTGAGATTTTCTCCTATGTTGTCCTCTAGAAATTTCACAGTTTCATACTTTATATTCAGATCTATTATCCAGTTTAGGTTAATTTTTGTATTGTATATAAAGTCTGTGTCTAGATTATTTTTTGTAGGTGAAAGAGCAGTTGTTTTGGCACCATTTGCTGAAGAAACTATCTTTGCTACATTGTATTGCCTTCCCTTCTTTGCCAAAGATCAGATGACTGTATTTATGTTGGTCTATTTCTGGACTCTCTATTGTCTCACTGATCAATTTGTCTGTTCTTTGCCCCCTATCACTGTCTTGATTGCTATAGCTTTATAGTTAAGTCTTGGAGTTAGACACTATTGGTCCTCCAACTTTTTTCTTTTTTTATATTGAATTGGCTCTTCTGGGTCTTTTGCCTCTTCATATGGACTTTAGAATCAGTTTGTTCATATCCACAAAATTACCTGTTAGTATTTTAATGGGATTGCATTAAATCAATAGATCAAGTTAGGAAGAGCTGACATCTTGGTAACATTGTGTCATCCCATCCATGAATATCCTGTTTCCATCCTATTTCCGTTTTTTGTCTTATTACACCCTGGACTTCCAGTACAATTGAAAAGGAGTGGTGAGAGAAGACATCTTGTCTTATTCCTCATCTTAGCAGGAATACTTCTGGTTTTCTACCATTAAGTATGATGCTAACTGTAGGGTCTTTGTAGGTGTTCTTAATCAAGCTGAGGATGTTCCTGTTCTTAGTTTGTTGAGAATTATTATTTTGAATGGGTGTTAAATCTTGTCAAATTTTTTCTATATCTACTGAAATCATTATGTGATTTTTTTTCTTCTTTAGCCTATTGATGTGATAGTTTCTATCACCTGATTTTCAAATATTAACCAGCCTTAAATACCTGGCTTAAATCCCACCTGGTCATGGCATATAATTATTTTTATACATTGTTGAATTCATTTGCTAATTTTTTTGAGGATTTTTATATCTGTGTTCATGAGAGACGTTGATCTGTAGTTTCTTTTGATGTCTTTGTCTGGTGTTAGGATGATGCTGGCCTCAGAATGAGGAAGTAACCCCCTGCTTCTATTTTCTTGAAGAGACTGTAGATAATCAGTGTAATTTCTTCATTAACTATTCGGTTGCAGAACTCACCAGTGAACTCATTAGGCCTGGCGCTTTCTGTTTTGGAAGATTATTAATAATTTACTTTCTTTAATAGATACAGACCTATACAGACTGTCTTGTCTTCCTTCTGTTTTTCTCCAAATTAACTCCTAAGTTTTGAAGGGTTTTTATCTACCACTATCTTTTCCATTTTTCTCAAACCCCAAGTACACATACCACATGAAGGAAATAAAATTCCAAACAAGAAATACATACTATAGTTATCCTAAGCAACCTTATTATTTATGCAATTTTCCTTTAAAAGTACAATACATACCTAGTATTCAAATAGTTATCAGTCATTTCAGCATCCAAAAGAAGGCCAAAAGGTATGACAGTTTGATTGTTCTTTGAAGCTGTGATATGATGGTAGGTCAGTGTGTGACCCTGGCTGATATTCCACCTGGTAGATTTTAATAATCTGATTCTGAAACTAAGTGAACATTTACTATATGAGTTTTATGTAAATTAACTCACTTGTACCTTGCAATGAGCCTCTTAGGTAGATACTGCCGTCACTTCACTTTAGAGATGAGAAAACTAAGACACAGAGAGGCAAAGTAAGTTGATAAAATCACATCAGCAAGTAAATGGTAAAGCCAGGTTTGGAACCCCAGTTATGTGGCTCTAGAGGCCTTACCTTGACCACTTTATGTGATTCCGTTTTCTCTATACACCCTTGCAAAAACAAAACAAAAAACAAAAACACAATTTTGTGTCTTTGGGAAAAGAAAGTCAACTGCTAGTTGCGATCTAAGAAAATTGTGGTTCCTGGTTGGAAAATATTAGGTTTTTATCAACCAAACACAGAAAAGTTGAATCTGGTGATGGCTCAGTCGTCTAATACATATTAGTCCACAATGGGTTCTAAATGGAAAAAAAGGAAGAGTAGGTCCTGAAACTGTTTCAATGAGTGTTTAAGCTAGACATGTATATATGTATTTTATTTCACATTTAAACTTGTTGCCTGACAGTGGCAATTAAATTTCTCTTTCATCTTTGCATTTGCCAAAGGGAAATTAAAATGGAGTTTTATAGTCAAATAAGCTAGAAAAACATCAAGTTAAGCAAATTTTAAAAGGTTTCTTTACTGAGGATTTCGCAGAGACTTCAGTATGTAAATACATAGCACCATGAATTTTTAGCGGTGGGAAGATTATGTTGTGTTTCTTGAACTATTTGATCACAGAAGCTTTTCTTCATGGCATCTAGCAGACTTAGTGTTTTATGGTATGCATATTGAAAAACATATGATGCCATATTCAATAAATTCATATTCATATTTCATATGATACTCATATATCATATTCAAGAAATTGGGAATAAACTGAGGTCTTGGAAAGTATCATTCCCTAGTAAAACAAAGCTCCAAAACACCTCTCATACCTCAATTTCTTCCTTTGTGGATCCTCTGAAATTCTAAAGTTGGAAGCTACAAGGAAAGCTTAATCAGGGAAGCACTTAATATCTCCACAAAGTATAGTGCTCTCATATCTTTTTCAGCCTTTCAAAAAAAAAAAATTCTATTGAGCATCTACTATTTGCTAACAATTAAAAAGATAGTCCCTGACTTCAGAAGTTGACTATCAGGCTAAAAAGACAAGTAAATAGGCAATAACAATTTAGCATGATTGGATGCCACAGAATGCAATAGGAGAAAAGAGAGGGAAAAACTATCTATTCTTGAGAGGCTTCTCAGGAGGAAGGGAGATCAAAGCTGAGACCTAAGGAGAGATTATAGGAACAAAGGGAATGGAAGAAGAGCATACCATGCAGAACATTAAACAAACACAAAGACCTCTTCAAACCACACAGACACAGAATATGAGCAGGTTGGTGCAGGGAAGATGAATATTAGGAAATAAAGTTGAAGGGATAAGGAGGATCTGTAAGGATTCCCTACTTGGTTCTGAAATCAAGAAATTGAAGTATATTAAGCCAGGGATTGAAATGATCAGATTTACATATCAAAAAGATCTCTCCAACTGCAGTGTGGCAAAAAGATTAGAGCAAGGAAGGATTAAAAGCAGCAAAGGGACTCTTTCAGAGACTCTCTCAAGGAAGGACTAAACTCTTCTATTCAAAATGTTGTCAATGGGGGCACCTGGTGGCTCAGTGGGTTAAAGCCTCTGCTTTCAGTTCAGGTCATGGTCCCAGAGTCCTGGGATCGAGCCCCACATTGGGCTCCCTGCTCAGTGGGGAGTCTGCTTCTCCCTCTCCCACTCTCCTTGCTTGTGTTCCCTCTCTTGCTGTGTCTCTGCCAAATAAATAAATAAAATCTTTAAAAAAAAAAAAAAAAAGAAGAAGAAGGATAAAGAAGCCTGATAGAAATTAATGGAATTTCCTAAGATAAGGGACACTGTGAACAGAGAGGCAGAGGGAAGAGATGAGTTCTTTTTTGTATATAGTTTGATTCTTGAACAACATGGGTTTTAACTGTGCATATCCATTTATATACAGGTTTTTAAAAATAGAGTACAGTGCCACAAATCTAATTTCCCTATGATTTTTCTCATGATTTTCTTGATAAATTTTCTTTTCTCTAGCTTACTCTAAGAATACAGTATATAATACATATAACAAACAAAATATGTGTTAATTGTTGACAGTAAGGCTTCCAGTCAATAGTAGGCTATTAGTAGTTAAGTATTGGGGGGGTCAAAATTTATAAGTTTTTGACTTATATTTGACCGAAGGGAGGGGGGTCTGATGCCCCTAACCCCTGCATTATTCCAGAGTCAACCATACAGATTTTTAAGTTTGTATAGGACATGAAGCTTTTCAGGAAACGGCTGAAAATAAAACTCTGGTGTTGAGAAAAGAGATTTGGAGTCATTAAAATGTGTTGAAATAGATTAGATCATTCTAGAGTGGCACCTTCTTTTTTTTTTTTTTAAAGAATTTATTTATTTATTTGACAGAGAGAGATCACAAGTAGGCAGAGAGGCAGGCAGAGAGAGAGAGAGAGGAGGAAGCAGGCTCCCTGCTGAGCAGAGAGCCTGATGCGGGACTTGATCCCAGGACCCTGGGATAATGACCTGAGCCAAAGGCAGTGGCTTAACCCACTGAGCCACCCAGGCGCCCCATAGAGTGGCACTTTCTAATATGGTAGCCGCTAGCCTTATGTGAGGACATGAAATGGGATTACTGTGACTGAGAAACTGAATCTTAAATTTTTATTTATTTTTAATTAATTTAAATTTAAAAGTTGGGGCACCTGGGTAGCACAGTCAGTTAAGCATCTGACTCTTAGTTTCAGCTTAGGTCAAGATCTCAGTGTCATGAGATCAAGTCCCAAGTTAGGCTCCTTCCTCAGTGGGGAGCCTGCTTCTCCCTCTGTCTGCGGCTTGCCCTCTCTCTCCCTCTCAATAAATAAGATCTTTAAAAAATAAAAATAAATTTACATCCAAATTGAGAAGAGCTGTAAGTATAAAAACCAGATTTTGAAGACTTAGTACAAAAAAAGTAGAGTATTTTTTTTTAAGATTTTATTTATTTATTTGAGAGATAGAGAGAGAGAGTATAAGCAGAGGGAGCAACAGAGGGAGAGAGAGAAGCAGACTCCCCTCTGAGTAAGGAGCCTGACACTGGATTTGATCCCAAGATCCTGAGATCATGACCTGAGCTGAAGGTAGACACTTAACAGACTGAGCCACCCAGGCTCCCCTAAAAGTAGAATATTTCATTATTTTTTTATTAATTACATGTTGAAATAATATTTTATGTATATTGGGTTAAAATGTATTATTAAAATTAGCTTTACATGCTTTTTAAATTTTTTTAATGTGCCTACTAGAAAAAAATTTAATTATATATAGGGCTCACATTATATTTATACAGGAAAGCACTGCTTTAGAAGTATGCAGTGAGAAACATGGCGGGGGGGGGGGCTAGGATAACATTCCATGGGATGCTATAGATAGACATGCCCTTAAAAAGAGAGACAGAGGGGCGCCTGGGTGGCTCAGTGGGTTGGGCCGCTGCCTTTGGCTCGGGTCATGATCTCAGGGTCCTGGGATCAAGTCCCGCATTGGGCTCTCTGCTCAGCAGGGAGCCTGCTTCCTCCTCTCTCTCTCTCTGCCTGCCTCTCTGCCTACTTGTGATCTCTCTCTGTCAAATAAATAAATAAATTCTTTAAAAAAAAAAAAAAAAAGAGAGACAGAGAAGGATGTATGGCACATTATGGCAGTCAAGACAAAGCTTAGTCATTTTAAGAGGACTATGATGAAACATGCAATGCTAAGTAATAGAAAGACTGAAGTTCCAAAGAAGTCAAAGATGACTTTGTAGATTAGTTTAAATTAAATGTGCAGGCTCAAGTCAGATTGAAAAGGCTAAAGAGTCAATAAATTGTAAGGAAGTGGAGAGCACCTGAGTGGCTCAGTGGGTTAAGCTGCTGCCTTGGACTCAGGTCATGATCTCAGGGTCCTGGGATCGAGCCCCACAACGGGCTCTCTGCTCAGCAGGGAGCCTGCTTCCCTCTCTCTCTGCCTGCCTCTCTGTCTACTTGTGATCTCTCTCTGTCAAATAAACAAATAAAATCTTTTTAAAAAAATTGTAAGGAAGTGGAGACAACAATTCCATTGAGAAATGTATGAAAGAGTGGACCAAGAGAGGGCAGGGGCAAGTTATAGAAGGGCTTTTTGTTTAAGAGAGGAAAGACGTGGGGCACCTGGGCAGCTAAGTCAGTTAAGTGTCTGCCTTTGGCACAGGTTCATGACCCCAGAGTCCTGGGATGGAGTCCTAAATCGGGCTCCCTGCTTAGTGGGGAGTCTGCTTCTCCCTTTCACTCTGCCTGCTGCTCCCCTTGCTTGTGCTCATGCTAATAAATAAATCCTTTCAAAAAAAGAAAAAAAGGGGTGCCTGGGTGGCTCAGTGGGTTAAAGCCTCTGCCTTCGGCTCAGGTCATGATCCCAGGGTGCTTGGATCGAGCCCCACATTGGGCTCTCTGCTCAGCAGGGAGCCTGCTTCCTCCTCTCTCTCTGCCTGCTTCTCTGCCTACTTGTGATCTGTCAAATAAATAAATAAAATCTTAAAACAACAACAACAACAAAAAAGAAAAAAAAAAGATGAGAGAGAGGAAAGATGTGATCTATTTAATTATTATTGGGAAGAGGCCAAAAGAGGGATAAGATATGCTATTTAAAGGGAACATTGACACATGGAGAATCCCTGAGAAGTTAAATCAGGATGGGCTTTGGAATGAAGATGAGCCTTGGACAGGTAGAGAGAGTACCTCCATCCACAGTGATAGAAGAATGGAGAAAAGGATAAGTACAGAAAGTAGCAACCATTCCCGTCTGATAACATCTATTTTCTCAGAAAAGTGAACAGTTGTCAGCTGATGAAAGGGATGTAATGAGTAGGAAATATACAAAGAGAGCAGGAGAATTTTAAAAATTCTCATGGGACTTCTGGTGTTCTTTTAGGGATGCAGAAACCTGGACAAAGAGATGCTACCAAATTTACCATGAGCAAACAACAAACAACAAATTCAGAACTTTCTTTAATCCATCCAAGTGCTGAGGTTGCAGGGTAACCAAGAGAGAGACAAGACGTGGTACTGGCTTATCTAGACAAAGCTGAACAAGAAGAGTTCAGTTAAGATGATTAGTTGGAAAGGGCGAAGCCTCTGGAGCTGCAAACATGGGGAGTCTCAATACTGTTACGAGCTTTGCCTCCATGAACTACACTGGGTGGTCACACAAAAGATTTGGAGGCTACTGGTTAAGTCTCCTTACCGCACAAAACTTGAGAGAGGGAACAGCAGCCCCTGCTGGGGAACTTGCTGCAATAGCTTGATAGGACTTCCCACTCTCTTTAAGGGAACAAAAGCCTTAATTTGAGACAGACAAAAACTGTCACTCTTAGGACACTTGTAAAAGCCCACTGCAGCCAAGAGAAGAGAATAGGAGGGGGAAAAATATCTATCCCAGATACAGAGGCAGAAAAATGTGTTGGGCTCAGAACTATGCCAGTGGAGGCGGGAGCACTGAGAAAGCCACATACCCAAGAGTCAGGGATGGTGACTGCCTAAGAGTAAGTCTTAATTAGAACAGAGAACTTCTCCACCCCCAACTCCCCATCCCCACTGTCAGCTAACTAGCCTCAAGCAATAAGTAACCTGTAAGACTTTCTTGGTGGTGCAACAGAAACTGAAAATCTAAATATAAGAATTGAGGAAAGTAAACCTCTGGTAAACTACCTCACCCGTAACACAAAGTAGGGCTAGAGAAATTTTAAGCTTGTGATACACTGACAGTAATTTCAACCCCAGCCCAACTACTAACTCAACACTAAATGCTTAGTAGAAGGACAGATGTCCCTATTCCCAGGCTCACAAATTATTTATCTCAGTCTCTAGTCCTACAGAAGATGTCTGGCTTTCAATAAAAAAAAAAGTTAAAGAATACAAAAGGTGAAGAAAAAAACAATACCTTCCTAAGAGACAAATGTAATCATTAGAACTAGTGTCAAGGCGGAGGAATGGATAAAGAAAATGTGATATACAGATTAGATAGATAGATAGGTGGAATATATATAAAGGGAATGATTTAGATATATACATACATATACACATCTATAATGGAATATTGCACAGCCACCAAAAAAGAAATCTTGCCACTTGCAATGACGTGAACAAAACTAGAGGATATTACGCAAAGTGAAATAAGTCAATCAGAGAAGGACAATTATCTTATGATCTCACTGATATGTGAGAAATAAGGCAGAGGATTGATGGGGAAGAGAGAAAAGAATGAAACAAGAAGAAACCAGAAAGGGAGACAAATCATAAGCAATTCTTAATCTTAGGAAACAAGTTGAGGGCTGCTGGAGAGGAAGGGGTTGGAGAGATGGGTGATGGGACACTGGGGAGGGTATGTGTTGTAATAAGCACTGGGTATTATGTAAGGCTGATGAATCACAGACCTGTACCCCTGAAACAAATAATACATTATATATTAATTTTAAAAAAGAACTAGAGTCAGATATGACATATATATTGGAACTGATAGGGAATTAAAAGTAAGTATGATTAGGGGCTCCGGCTGGCTCAGTGGGTTAAAGCCTCTGCCTTCGGCTCAGGTCATGATCCCAGGGTCCTGGGATCGAGCCCCGTGTCCAGCTCTCTGCTCAACAGGGAGCCTGCTTTCTCCTCTCTCTCTGCCTGCCTCTCTGCCAACTTGTGATCTCTGTCAAATAAATAAATGAAATATTTTTTAAAAAAAAGTAAGTATAATTAATATGTTAAGTCTCCAACAAAAGAGATGAACAACACATAAGATCAAATAGGTAATTTCAACATAGAGATGGAAACTAAAGGAAAAAACTGAATGAAAATACTAGAAAGGGGCCCTGGATGGCATAGTTGGTTAAGCGTCCAACTCTTGGTTTTGGCTCCAGTTGTGAGCTCAGAGTTGTGAGATTGAGCCATATGTTGGGCTCCATACTCAGCAGGGAGTCCGCTTGAGATTCTTTCTCCCTCTCCCTTTGCCCCGACCATCTGCTCTCACACATGCTCTCTCTAAAACAAGTACACAAATCTTTAAAAAAGAAAATACTAGAAATTTAAAACTCAGTCATAGAGATGAAGAATGCCTTCACCAGCTTCCTTGACAAGCTAAGGAAAAATTCAGCAAACGTGAATACAGGTCTGTTGAAAATAACCAAACTGAAACACAAAGAGAGAAAAATGTGAAAATAAACAGAAAAGGGCTATGAGACAATATCAGTGGTCTAACACACACATAGCTAGAATCATAGAAAGAATGAGACAGGGACATCTGGATGGCACAGCTGCTTAAGCATCTGCCCTTGGTCATGATCCCACAGTCCTGAAATTGAGTCCCGTATCTGGCTCCCTACTCAGAAGGGAGCCTGCTTCTCCTTCTGCCTGCCATTCCCCCTGTGTTCTCTCCCTCTGACAAATAAATAAATAAAATCTTTTTTAAAAAAAAAGAAAAGAAAGAAAGAACAAGACAGAAAAAATTGGAAACCAGTAACGACCAAGAATTTTCCAAAATTAAATACAGACATCAAATCACAGATTCGAGATGCTCAGAAAATACTAAGCAGGATGAAAAAAAACAAAACAAAACAAAATAAAAAAACAACGTAGGCAAACCATTTGCAAACTGTTGTAAACAAAAGACCAACAGAAAATCTTAAAAGCAGCCAGAGGATAAAATAATGGTTGTGGTGAATAAGAGTTTATCAAAAAATGTTAAGTTTGAGATATATTGAGATAAGGCACATATATTGGACTTATTCAGAATTCAGGTTGATAGGTGAGAGGAGGTGAGAGAAAAGGAACAGGACGACAGTCCTGAGATACTGAATATGCCAAATGATCAGTTGAAGTACGAAATGTCTGAAAATATCTAACTCTACAGGCTAGAAATGTAATACAAACTATTATCCCACTATACTTTCAAGAAACAGCATTTTTAGTGAGATTAATTTTTTTTATTTCCTTTTAATGCTGAGCAAAAAAGGATGCAATACATGGTAAATAGTGAAGGAAGATAACAGTCTGTGGTTTTCCCAAAAACTAATTAAAGAGTTTAGACTGATTTCAATATTTAAGTGATGAAAGGATCTTTTAAGCCATACAAAAATTGGTAAGCAGCAGACATGACAATTCTGCCAGGATAATAAGCCTCTTTAAACATAGCCACCATTGAATAAAAGTCCTTCTCTCCATGTCCATTAATGCAGGCCAGATATCAAGTAAAGAAGATAAAGTACATAAGCCCAACAAATTTCACATGCTTTTAGTCTAGATTTAATATATGACGACTACTGTAATGATCACAGGAAAAAGCCTGAAATCTATATGAACTAGCTTCAATAACAAAACCAATCTCAGTTAAGAAAAATACAGTGCACATAATGAAACCAAAGGAGATGTCACCAACAAATGTTTACAATTCCATGACCTGATGCATCAAGATACTACTAAAAATCCAAACTAAGACTAAAATAATACCCAACAAAATATGCTAAAGACCACCACCCTAACTTATGCAATAAATGTATTAGTCTATAAATGTCATCTTTTTAAACTACGGATATTTTCTTGGGAGTACTGAGAATTCGAACAGAAACTTCAACTTGCAAAACATATATACATGATTCTCAAGAGATAAACTGTACCAAAACTTAACATGCAAAACAAACCACCTAAGCTTATACAGATGTCTATATTCTAAGATAAGACCTCAAACTGGTGTAACATTAACTATAACTGGGTTCATGTGTTCTAAAGACCAGACTTTTCCTTCCTCCAAATTTGTATTTAAATTCCAGTTAGTTAACATACAGTATATTAGTTTCAGGGATAGAGTTTTGTGATTCCTCACTTACATACAACACTCTAAACACCACTGAGTGTTTCACCAATGTGTTCTTGCCAAGATAATTCAAGACTAACTCCGGCTGCCAAAACCCCTTTCCAATTCTTCCCATTTGAGATGCACTACTGTTCCCTTAGTGTGCACTCTTCCTTACTACAGCACCCTAATAAATCTAAGTTTGTTTGAATCAGAGTTTATGCCTAGTGGTCTTTGTATTACAGACTATAATAGAATTAGAGTTCCCCTGAGATCCTCGGTATCGTGATGTGGACTATCAAGGGGATAATAGTGAATCCACTAAATCCTCTTTACCTTCCACTTGCTCAGAGTCAATCTTTGCTGAAATTGCAGTCCATTATTTCAATGAGTTTTTCAGCGTTGGGTTTTTGGGTTTTGTGCTGGGAAGAAATTCTCCTGGGAATCCTTGGCTAGGTAATTAGGTATTTAATCATTTTTCTTGGTAAAGGTCTGACAAATCTTTGATTTACCATTAGCCATTTTGCCTGTCTATTGTCTATAGTTCTGCTGCATGTCCAAAAGATTAGTTTACAGAGGTCAAAGACCCATTAAATCTGTCTTCCAAACTTCCCTCCAAAGGACTCATGAATTCACAAGGTCTTAATAATATGGCATCATCTAGGCAAACTTTTTTAAATTTAACCCTTTTAAGCCCATATAAGAATGCTCTAATTAAGTCTTGTCTGTGTATGAGAAATTGGCTTTAGGAAAGACATTCTCTTAATATTCATTTGCCAGGAAGCTGCTGAGTAATGACCCTAGAGACTCACACAAGCAATACTTTCCCTTTGAACCTACATCAGCCTGGTTGTCTAATCGCTCATCTGCAAAACACTTGGGTAGGCTACCTCTTGACAGAATTCTGACCTCTATTTTCTCATTTTTGCACCTATCTTTCTCAAAGACAAATTCATAGGCAATCCGGAATTATAAATGGCTACTTAGGGTTTTGACATGAACAAAATTGTTTCGGAAGCATCCTAAATCAGAAGAGGAATGAATCAGATAATAAGGGATTTTTAAAATAATCTACAGAAGCTCCTGTGCTAATTGATTTATGAGTTAATATCACTTTTCTCCCTTACTTTACCACAATGTAAAAATATTCTAGTTGGGGGGCCACTGGGATGGCTCAGTTGGTTAAGGGACTGACGTCATGGTCTCAGGGTTCTAGGATGGAGTCCTGAGTTGAGCTCCCTCCTCAGCAGGGAGTCTGCTTCTCCCTCTGCCCCCATGAGCAGAGGCTTATGCTCATTCTCATTCTCAAATAAATAAAATCTTTAAAATATGTATTCTAGTTGGTACAAGCTTAGGGTCCCCCCCATAGCTTAAAGTGCCTATTATATTTATTATATAGGTTTATTATTTATACATATTATTTATAAACTTATTAAACAGGTTATATGGGTTAACATTGCTTCCACAAGTCACTTAAATTACAAAACACTTAAGTTGTGACTAACAAAATGAAATTATAGAATAAAAGTCTTTTTAGAGATTTTAAGTTTATGGAATTCTTACACTACAACCAAAAGGACTTCCTCCAGTAGCTTAAAATTTGTGATTTCCACAGTTAGTTAAGAATATAAATATTTATTTAATAAGTAATCCTTAGCAACTGGGCAGTATAATTATGCCAAACATGTGCTCTTGTTTATAAATTTATTTATTTATTTATTTGAAAGAGAGTACTCAAGCAGTGGGGTGAGGGGAGGAGTAGAGGAGTGAGGTTGGGGGTTAGAATATCAGGCAGACTCTGCACCAAGCATGGAGTCCAAAGCAGGGCTCAATCCCATGAACCTGAGATCATGACCTAAGCCAAAACCAAGAGTCAGCCGCCCAACCAACTGAGCCACCCAAGTGCCCCACATGTGCTTTTATTTAATAAATGGAGTAGAATCCTTTAGATTACGTTGGTATGCATGTTCATTGTGAAGGAATGTAACAGAATTTGTGTAGCAGGGATGCTCAGGTCACGATCCCAGGCTTGTGAATAAATCCATTACATTTAACCAACTTTATCAAAAGTTTTAATAGTCATTGATCCTTTCCAAACTATTACTTGTAACTTATTATAAACTCAGATTAAATTTACCCGTCAAACCTTCTGCACGTTCTGTACTCTTAAATTTGTCTTTCAAAAAAGTATTTTTTTTCTTTAGATTTTTTATTTCTTCATTTGGGAGAGAGAGAGAGGGAGAAAGCATACACGCAGGGAGACAAGGCAGAGGAAGAGAGAGCAGACTCCCTGCTGAGCAGGGAGCCCAACATGGGGTTCAATCCCAAGACCTGGAGATCATGACCTGAGCCAAAAGGCAGATAGATACTCAACAATCTAAGCCACCCTGGTGCCCCAAAAAAGTACTCTTTTATAACCTCACACAACCAGACACTTTTTAAGACAAAATAATTTTTTTATCTAGGTAGAAAAATTATTCATTACTACTCTATATGTACATTCTCTTACCTACACAAATTCTTATGGTTTTTTAAAAGATTTTATTTATTTATTTATTTGTCGGAGACAGAGAGAGCACAAACAGGGAGAGTGGCAGGCAGAGGGAGAAGCAGGCTCCCAGGCAGGCTGATGCAGGACTTGATCCCAGGACCCTGGGATCATGACCTGAGCTGAAAGCAGATGTTCAACTGATGGAACCACCCAGGCATCACCCCCCACAAAAATTCTTCACAACAGGTTCATGAAGCCATTACTAGGTGTTGTTAAAAAATAATAAAACTGTAATTTGGACTATATTTCTTGTCAAACACCAAAGCTATCCCCGTGCTGAGACTAATGAGGTTTCTTTTATCTAAATATTCTATAAGCATTTTGATATACACTGTTAAGTCATTTTTTGAAAAAGCTACCCACTTTTGAAAAGATTAAAAGTTCCTGATAATCCTAGTTACCTATTTTTTCCATCTTTTATGCTTGTGCACCAAAATTAGCTAAAGTAAACAGCAGTATTAGGACAAATGGATATCCACCTGCAAAAGAGCAAACTTGGAGCCCTAACCAACACCATTCATAAATATTAATTCAAAATGGGTTCAAAGACCTAACTGAAGAGCTGAAACTATACAACTCTTCTAAGAAAACAGAGGAATAAATCATTACAACCGTGGGTAAGGCACTGGTTTCTTCAATATTACACCAAAAGCATAAGTGACAAGAGAAAAAAGATAAATTGGTCTATATCAAAACTAAAAGCTTCTGTGCTGCAACTAATATTCCCATCAAGAAAATGAAGACAGGGATGCCTGGGTGGCTTGGTGGGTTAAAGCCTCTGCCTTCAGCTCAGGTCATGATCCCAGGGTACTGGGATCAAGCCCTGCATTGGGCTCTCTGCTCAGCAGGGAGCCTGCTTCCTCCTCTCTCTCTGCCTGCTTCTCTGCCTACTTGTGACTCTGTCTGTCAAATAAATAAATAAAATCTTAAAAAAAAAAAAAGAAAATGAAGACAATCCATAAAATGGGAGGTGATATATGCAAATCTTATATCTGACAAGGGATTTGTGTCCAGAATATATAACTCAACAATAAGAAAGCAAATAATGCAATTTAAAAATGGGCAAGGAATTTGAATATTTTTTTCAAAGAATGTAAACAAATGGCCAATAAGCACAGGAAAATAATCAACACCATTAGTCATTAGAAAATTGCAAATCAAAACCAAAATGAGATACTTCACACCCACTAGAATGGCCAAAATCAAGAGAGATAATAACAGTGTTGACAGATGTAGAGATATCAAAATCCTTATACATTGCTCATGGGAATGTAAAATGGTACAAATGCTCTGAAAAAGGTCCTTTAAAAAAGGTCCTCTTTAAAAAGTTACAAAGTCACCATATAATCCAGTAATTCCACTCCATTTTTTTTACTATACTCCTCCATACCCAAGAGAAATGAAAGCATAAATCCACGATATTCCTCCCAAATATCTAAGAACTATAGATGAGGGCACCTGGATGACTCAACTGGTTAAGTGTCTGCGCTCAGGTTCCAATCTCAGGGTCCTGGAATCCAGTCCCATCTCAGGCTCTCTGCTCAGTGGGAAGCCTGCTTCTTCCTCTGCCGATGCCCCCTCTGTGTGCTTGCTTGCTCTCTCTCGCTCTCGCTCTCTCAAATAAATAAAATCTTAGAGAAGGAAAAAAAACTTGGTAGATGAATGTTCATAGCAGCACTGTTCATAGCCAAAAAACGGAAAGGAGGGGGATGTGGAAGGGAATGTCCCATCAATTGACATATGGATTAAAGGTGTATATTCATACAGTGGAGTATTATCAGCAATAAAAAGGAAATAAATACTGACATACTATAACACGGATGTATCTACTGATGGGTATGGAACTTCTAAGGAAATTGAAAATGTTCTAAAATTAGATTGATGGTGGTTGCACAAATATGTGAATATACTATAAAACACTGAATTGCATACTTCGAGTGAATCTGATGGTATATGAATTATATCTCAATAAAGCTTTTTTAAAATAGGCAAATGCTGAAAGAAGATGTGTCCACAAAAGTAGAGAGAGAAATAGAAGACAGAGAATGAAAAATTATTTGATCATTCTAACATGTGGCTATAAATCTAAAAATGAAAATGTCTTACAACTATGGAGCTAAGAAGACAGCCACTCTCTTTTCAACAAAATCATTTGCTGTCAGTTTTCAATTAATTCTTTAAGTATTTGCATTTTGCAGATTTAAGTACAAGAACCAGAAAAGTAATGTTAAAGTAGACCCTATTAGAGATGCATTCGAAATCTAAAATCAACATTTACAAGATGGACACGTTCCAGATTCATACATGACAACTGATAATTACATTTAGAAGACAATGCTCTCATTAGGTACATATGTCATCAAATCTATGAAAATACGAAACACAGTTTGCTTTCTCATCACTTAAAATTCTGATTAAGTTGTTTACCATCCTTTTACTTGTTCAAGTGATTTAGAAGCATTTTAAAAAAACAGATCCATGGGGCACAGATGGTAAATGGTGTTACTCTTTTTCCTAGTATACTGAATATAGATATTGGCTGAGATTATTTCTTGCCTTTGGATATTTTTGATTCATGTTCATATCTTGTCTCCTCTTACATCTCTTTATGATTTTGCCCTTTCCAAATTGAGGCACAATAAGATTGTTAAGATGTCTTTTTTGTCTGAAATCTTTGGGTTTCCTTCACTTTATAGAAGAATAGGAAAAATTAAGTTTATTTGACATTCTCCAAATTTTAATTAATTCAAAACTATTGTTAGGAGTTTTTAAAAGTCAAAAGAAAAAAAACTTGGAAAATCAAAAGTTCAGCCTTCCTAGATTAAATTATGTGTAAGTAAAACGTGTTAATAAAAATGTTTCAATGTTTCTTATTCCATTCAAGCTGCTGTAGCAAAATACCAGAGTTTAGGTAGCTTATTATCAACAAAAATTTGTTTCTCACAGTTCTGGAGGCTGTATGCCCAAGATCAAGTGCCCAGTGTGGTCAGATGAAGGCCTTCTTGCAGGTCACAGACTTTTCTACATATCCTCACACAGTGGATGGGGCATAGGAGCTCTTTGGGATCTCTCTTATAAGAGCATTAATCTCATGACCTAAGCACTTGACAAAGGCCCTAACACCATCACACTGGGCATTAGGATTTCGACATATAAATTTTGCAAGAACATACACATTCAGACCATAGCAAATGACTGTACATTTCAGGTAAAAAGAAATATACTCTGCTTACATAAAGACTAATATAGTAACTGTCTCCAAAAAATATATACTTTATGGGATAAATTACAGACCTAGAAAACTGTCACTGTCCGTAATACCTTTGTCATCTAATAATAATAATAATAATTTATAATAATCTTACAATTGTGCTATACCTCAACAGTGAATTCAACTCTCCTCCTCTACAAAAACATCAATGTTGGTAACATCCTCAATCTTTGGCAAATATAGTCTTCTGGAAGAGACATCAGAGAAATGAAAATTGCCTTCAATGAAAAGTAAGCTTATCAGATACTGTAACTAGCATGTCAGTGAAAGTCCAAGACAGGGGCGCCTGGGTGGCTCAGTGGGTTAAAGCCTCTGCCTTCGGCTCAGGTCACGATCTCAGGGTCCTGGGGTCGAGCCCCACATTGGGCTCTCTGCTCAGCAGTGAGCCTGCTTCCCCTTCTCTCTGCCTACTTGTGATCTGTCAAATAAATAAATAAAATCTTTAAAAAAAAAAAAAAAAGAAAGAAAGTCCAAGACAATGACTCCTGGATTCTTGTTTCCCAACTAAATGACAAATACCTTCTCCAAACAGCTGGACCACCACTCTTGTCAGGAGACTTTCAGCCAGTGACTCTCAGGGATTCTCCAGAAGCCATTTTCTTTTTTTTCCTTCCAAATTTTTATTTAAATTCCAGTTAGTTAACATAGAGTATAAAATTGGTTTCAGGAGAATTTAGTGATTCATCACTTACAGATAAGACTCAGTGCTCATAAGCATCTTCCTTACAGAAGCCATTATCTTTAAAGCTAATCAAACCCACAGGTCGAGAGGATAACAACAGAAAATGAACTGCCTCTGCCCAAGGCAAAAAACATGATTAATTTTCTGATACCTTTGCTCTTTATCCCCTTTTTGTTTATTATAGCGTGGCCCTCCTAGAGATAACCCTAAAGGTTTCTCAGTATGTTCTTACATATCTGTATCATTACAGGATTTTATTCTTAATCCTCTATGGTCTTTTTTGGTCTTTTATGGTCTTTTTCATTTTCCAAATGAAACTGTCAAATTCCACTATAGATATAATTATCTATCCCTTTAAACTCCTGAGATCAATTTCCTCCCAAATATCTCTTCTGATATTTGAATTTTCCTCTTCATCAGTAGCCCCAGCCTTCATTCGTGTAAAAACTGAAAAGTTTTCTCCAAGTCAACAAAATGCTTCTACTATAATCATAATAGCATTGTCACCAGAACCAGATTCACCAGAGAAGAGAACAAATGCCGGAGTTATTCTCCTGCACTAGTCATTTTCTCCAAAGATCTCCCAAACTTCTAGGCAGGAGCTAAACTCCACCGGCAATATGCTCAGCTCAAGGAAACAATTGCTGGCTCATTTCGGTCATAGTATCATTTCTATTCCTAGTATTATCTGTAACTCACCAGGGATTACTTAGGTCTACATCAGGCTTTTGCCTGCCTCCTAAACCCAAACCTATCTTGCGTACAGAATAATTGTTAAGAAGCTTTCAGATATTTACAGCCCCGTTTCTATTCCCTGTAGCATGTTTCCTTGGGAAGGATAACCAGAGACTTCCAAATGAAGCAGGAACTGGCTACACAGGAGAGTTCTCGTTAATTCTTGAATACAACTAGAAAAGGTGGTTCAAATTTTGACACGTGCTGTGTAAGCCCAACAAACCAGTTTAAATTCACTACCCAGGATTGTCATGGCAATGACATAGTCTTCTATTTCCTCTTGGAAGCCAAAGGGCAGTTCGCATTTATTATATTATATATAAAGGTCTATAAAAATCACTTGACAGGTACAATAGTCTTTGACCAAGCTAAAGTCTTTCACGGACTCTATAGAATAGACCCACCTGGACTTTGGGATACGTTTTTGTAGCTTGGGTTTTGTAACCTAGGCCCCTGGCTTTGCATCCTAGTAGAATACTCATTTTGCTTGAGAATTTTATTACAGTTGGCAGATGCTTTCTGTTCTGAGCCTTAAATCCTGTGGTATAGCCACTGTCAAGTCACATGATTCAACAACAGTCAACAATTACTAACATGAAGACCTGAGACTATGTTAGAACTACCACTGGATACTTGGTATATAATTATAACCCAGTGAAGAGCAATACTAACCTGGCAAGATCACAACTCCAAAAGATAATGGTCAATCCTTCAACACAGACTGAAGAAAGACCAGAAGAGAATTGAGAAGTGAAAAAGAAACTACAATTTGCAAAAACGTACAGCTTGCAAAATGCCGAAGTATACCAAACTTTGACAACAGAACAAATTGCCTAAGCTCAAACACTTAATGCTAGCTCAATCAGATACGTTTCAAGATAAAACCATAAGCTGATGTAATGATAATTCTGCATAGGCTCATGTGTTTTAATGACATTAACTGCATCAGCAACTCTCTAGTTTCCAAATTTTCACCAATCCTTGCCAAAATGTTTCAAAACTAACCAGAGGCCCCAAACTCCTGTATATTCCCTTCCTTTGGAGATACCCCACAGTTCCTCTGGTATTTGTATTCACTTGGTGCAGCAAGCTAATAGCCTCGCTTTGCTTACTTGGTTTTTTTGGTCAATGGATGTCACTAGTATAAATGAGTCAAGGTCCCTTCTGAATGAGACACAATGGCTTCAACTTAATAAGCAAATGTACTAAATCCTATATTCTACACACAAATGCCTCAGAACATTACCACATTACCAGAATTAAATAAAACCTTGTCAGTATTTAACCATGGCAATTCTGTCAAACAAGTAATTATGTATGAATTTGCAGATATAAAACTGACAGCCAACCTGTGTTAATGGAAAAACTTGTAATCTTAAGAAATACAAACTGAAAATAATCTTTCTGTACATAAAAATGTATATTTGATGTTTTTCAAAAAAGTCCCCCAAATTTTGATATAGCTGATTTTAAGTTAATTACTCTAGCAAACCACTATAATACTAAATGAAATATTATGAATGCAATGGCATTTGGCACACTATTGTTATGAATATGCTTTATTTTTAAGTAAAAAATGAATCCTAGCCAAAACAAAGTGTTTTGCCTCTGAATATTTTAAGCTTAAGGGAGAAAAATTCATTAATAAGGAACATATTGTCATTTTTCCATGTTTTTAATTTTTTATGAAGATTTTCATTAAGCTTCAGTCAATAAGCAGTTTTTAAACTTAGGCTTCATGATCCTCTTTTGACTTCGTACTTTTAAATGGAGGCATTTCTCTTCAAAACATGACAAATTTCAGAATCCATTAAAAATTATTTTATTCAAATTATGTTTTCCAAAAGAGAGGGTTCTGTGCTAGTCGTCTTTGAAAGTTTTCATACCTACAAAGAAAAAAACATATTTTTACAAGAAAATTCTATCTTTCATAATCTACCAAATGACTTATCAAAAAGCAAACAACTCTAAGTATCACTTCTAAAAAGCTCAGATAAAAAATAAAGAAGCTAAAAAGTTAATCTCATAAATGAGTAGATGAGAGAAATTTGCTCAAGGCCACATACCTACATTTTAACAAAGCTCAAACCTAATACCGTCCAGAGCTATCCATGCTACACCACGCTACCACTGCTCAACAAATTCTCATGTATTGCCCACCACTGGGATATTCAATGTGACAAGAATACCTATAAAACAGAATCATGGGAAAGCTAGGGAAATCAATTTTCTTAACCATTTATGTACAGGGTGCAGTAAAAATCATCCTGATGCCTTATGCATATCTACTTCAGACCAAGACTTTCTAAACTTACCAAAAAATTGCTTTGTATTTCAAGACTCATATATGGTTACTAATAAATAAAAATATTTTAAAATTTACAGCCTTAACTGTGGTCCCTACACATAGGCAATTGTATTTTCTTGTCTTTATAAATTCAAAATAGCTACTATGTAACAGAGTATTTAGGGTAAGAACTAAATACTAAGTTCCTGATGTGAACTCCATAGTATACTTTTTAATGGCATGCCACTGTTCATGTATGCTGATGTTCACAATAGAAGAGTATGTTTAAATGTCAAAGAAATACATTTACCAGCAAAAAAAATGCATGGTTACTAAAAGCCTTAATATTAGAGATACAAAATGTCCCATACCATTTCAAAACCACATTTGCTGGAATGAACATTTCAGATGGACTCGGTGTCATCTGGGCCTGAGAGACAGCAAATGATGAAGCAAAATTGTAGAAGTTGTCCAACATCTTTTGTGTGAACTGGAAAGTTAATAATGAATAGATTAATGAGTTATACTGAATATTCTACTTACACCTTAGTATTTTTAATTAAAAATGTTCCTGCAGTGTACTTGGTTTTAAGTACTATGAGTTTTAAACAGTCTAATGCTGTAAGTTAAAGAAAGTCATAAAATGACACTGTGGCATAAAATCTTAACAACCTTCATATCTCAAAGGATTTCTGTGGCTTTTAAAATTTTAATTTCCTAAGATATTCATTTGGGGTTAAAAATGAAGAAAATGTTTTTCCTTCAAATACTCTTTTCTCTCTCCCTCACCATGTACTATGCCCCTCTCCTTAAATCCCAGCCTACTTTCTCATATAAAATAGTAAGAAGTCTTTTTCTTGCCAGAAAGATAAAAGCCTAAATACAATGAGAGGAAATGTCTTATTAGCTTTTATCTTTTTGCTTAATAATATCAAGATAGTTTAATCCAGGAGGCTACCATTAAGTTACTTGGACTAAAATCCAGAGTTCAGTAAAATCACTAACTAAAAAATCAGTATCAGAAAGAACAAAAATCAATAGCAACCCTTAACACTAACAACAAAATTTTAAAATGCAAATTTTTATTTAAAAGATTTTTAAATCTTTAAATCTCAGTCAGTTAAGTGAATGCCTTCAGCTCAGGTCATGATCCCAGGTTCCTGCGATTGAGCTCCGCATCAGGCTCCTTGCTCAGCAGGGAGCCTACTTCTCCCTCTGCCTGCTGTTTCCCCTGTTTGTGCACTCTCCCTCTCTCACAAATAAATAAAAATCTTTTAAAAGATCCAATTCAGAATAAAAACGAAATCTGTAAATATCTAGGAAAACACTTCAAGACTGTCTTGAGAGACAGGAAAGAAAACAAACTAAAGGACCGATACACCACATTCAGTGAAAAGATACATATTCACAGATGGGAAGACATATATAATGGAAGCAATTCTCCCCAAATGAAACCTGTAAGACCTCGGGACGCCTGGGTGGCTCTGTGGGTTAAAGCCTCTGCCTTCGGCTCAGGTCATGATCCCAGGGTCCTGGGATGGAGCCCTGCATCGGGCTCTCTGCTCAGCAGGGAGCCTGTTTCCCACCCCCCTCTCTTTCCCTGCCTTTCTGCCTACTTGTGATCTCTGTCTGTCAAATAAATAAATAAAATCTTAAAAAAAATAAAAATAAAACAACTATAAGACCAATGTTATTTCCAACAAAATCCAATAAAGTTTTTCATAAAACTCAGTAAGCTGATACTAAAATTATGCAGGGTGCCTGGGTGGCTCAGTCGTTTAAAGCCTCTGCTTTCCGCTCAGGTCATGATCCCACGGTCCTGGGATCAAGCCCCACATCGGCCTCTCTGCTCAGCGGGGAGCCTGCTTCCTCCTCTCTGCCTGCCTCTCTGCCTACTTATAATCTCTGCCTGTCAAATAAGTAAATAAATAAATAAAATCTTTTAAATAAATAAATAAATAAATAAATAAAATTAGTATGCAGAATACATAAGCTTATGCTCTCATAAGTAAGAGGAGGGACTTAGGCCTAGCAGATATTACTAAGACTTTTACTGGCAAAGGGACAGGCAAACTAACTGGAATAGAACAGAGAAACCAGAAACAAGTCTAAACATATGTGACAACCTAATATATAACAAAGATGCTATTAACTCAGAGTTTAAAAAAGAAAAAAGACTAGCTTTTAATTAAAGCTTTAGTACCTATGAGAACATAACACCTTCACACATTAGGATAACATAGGAACAACTTCACCAATGCAAAAAATAATAATAACAAAAGAAACAAATGATTGTCTACACAAAAATATAATGTCTACATGCAAAAGATACCAAGAACAACATTAAAAGACAAGCAACATGCTAGGAGAATTACAACATCTAGAACAGAAGACTATTACCCAGAATACATAAAGGCCTCTTCCCAGAAAGTTAAAATTAAAAAGTGCCAAAAAAATACAATAGAAAATTGGCCAAAACATATAAATGGTCAGTCAATTCCAATTACAAACACAAATGAGGTCAAAATGAGAAAAGATGCTCAACTTCACCAGTCACCAAGAAATACAAACCAAAACACCAGTGACATTCAAATTTCACCCAGCAGTTTGGCAAAAATTTAATGTCTTAAAACAAGTATTAGTGAGACTATCTATTAATACGGAAATGAAAAAACTGTCTCATTCATACAATGACATACTATACAACTATACAAGTCTATTAAAATAGACTAGATTTATTCCATGTATCAAGACAGGTAAATCTTAAAAATAATGCTGAGTGAACAATACCAAGTTGTAGAAATCTGTACAGTATACCATTTATAATCATTTTAAAAACATGCAAAGGGTCGGGCGCCTGGGTGGCTCAGTGGGTTAAGCCGCTGCCTTCGGCTCAGGTCATGATCTCAGGGTCCTGGGATCGAGGCCCACATCGGGCTGTCTGCTCAGCAGGGAGCCTGCTTCCTCCTCTCTCTCTGCCTGCCTCTCTGCCTGCTTGTGATCTCGCTCTGTCAAATAAATAAATAAAATCTTTAATAAAAAAAAAAAAAACATGCAAAGGGGTAGTAAGTCAACAAGAATGGAAAAGAGAAGAAACAAAAAAAGGACTGCAACAGAGAAATGAAAAGAAGTTCTACAATAATGGTTAAAGAAAAGAATACCTTGACTACAGTTATGCAAAAGACCCAGAAAGTAATCAATCCACAGAAGAACAAAGAAGAGTTTCAAGAGCGAACTTTCCAAAACAAATGTAAAATTGCTTTTTAAAAATATACTGAACAGGAATTTATATTTGGCAGAGTTTGGGCATAAATGAGATGTGGATATAGCAAATGACACAAAGGGAAAAAATGAAGCATTTATTAACCAAGTTAAATAAAAAGTCATTCTAGAAAGGAAATGTAACCATAGTACTACATCTGGCTCAGTTCTGAAAAATATTTACCTGATCATAATACTGAAAACTCTAAATATTAATTTAGTAAAAATCTATAATAAAAAGGTGTGGGGACATCTGGCTGGCTCAGTTGGTAGAACATGCAACTCCAGGTTGTGAGCTCAAGCATCACAATGGGTGTAGAGATAACTTAAAAATAAAACCTTTTAGGGGCACCTCGGGTGGCACAGTCAGGTGTCCAAGTCTCGGTTTCAGCTCAGGTTGTGACCTTGGGATCATAGCACCAAGCTCCCTATCAGGCTCTGCCCTAGGCCTGCTTGAGATTCTGTCTCTCTTTTCCCTCTCCCTCCCTATCATTCTCTCTCTAAAATAAATTTAAAAATTTTTTAAAAATAAGATCTTTAAAAAAAAAAAGGTAGGGAGAAAAGACAACTCTGAATGCTGGAAAGTAGAGGAGTGAGAGCACTAAATCACATTAGGTATGGGGAAGTCGGTGGAAAACACCCACAGCAAATAAACTGGTTAAAAAGAGATTAAGCAAGTTTCTTCTGACACATGGAAGTAAATACAAGAAGAAACAGGTGAAGTAAAAAAAGTGGGAGAGCCTGAAAGTGACTGCTTTTGAGGAACAGAGTAAGAGCAGAATATAAGAAGTATTAACAGGACAACTGTTCTGCATGTAAAACCATCTGATGTTTTAAGCCATGTACATGTACTATTAATAAAAACTACATGGAAGTAATAACAGTAACTAAGAGTATATATTAGAAACATGTTTTAACAAATAATGCCATACATATTTTGTGGATACTTATGAATGTTTCTTTTAAAGTACTAACACAGGATGGCAAAGATAATTTGGTTAGAAGAGTAGCTAACTGGGGAAGAACTGGAAGAAGAGAAACATGCCAGCAAGCTGTATCAGAAATACTTTTTTTTTTTTATTAGTAGCAAATTTGGCAAATATCAATTAAATCTAGGTAGAAGACACTCAGAAGTCTTCATATATATTGCATTATAAAGAGAGCTCTAAAAGGATAGCTATTATTTTGTCTAGCTATTTGTATTTGTTCATGCTTAGAAAACTCCTGGCACGCAGTAGGCATACAATAAATACTAGAGGAATGTACTTTCCTACATATGTAAAACATTTCATAATAAAATGCTTAATAAAAATATATATGATTTTAAAAGCTCAAATAACTTACGTATGTATAGAATAAAAAGTCTCCTTGCCCGTTTCCAGGGATAACATCACTTTGGTATGCATTTTTCAGACATTTTTCTAATACAGTCTATATATTTACAACTCCTGCTTTACAACTTGCTTTTTCAGCATAGTAGTTTCTTTTTTTAATTACAGGGGAGAAAAAAGAATTAAGACCCAGACTCTGTCATTCTTAACTCTGCCTGTTCGCAAGAAATCATTTGAGAAGTCTGACTTTAAATTCATGGCCACAACCCTTAAGAGTATGCTGCCCAGCAAACTCATAAGGAGTTCCCTAGTCCATTCACCATCCTCCTCTCCTAGAGGACTTGGTTAATAATCCTTTTCTTCAAATTTCCAATACTCCTTTCCCCTCAATCTTAGCTAATGACCTTGTTTCCTGTTTCACTGAGCAAAGTGAAGGTATCAAGAGAAAACATGCACAAGTTCTCATCACATTTAACAACCCTCCCGCATCTGTATTCATATAGCCATTACTATGAATACTATGCATTATTCAATCTAATGTGCTCTCATTTCTATTCAAGGAGTTCAGCAACTCTCTCCACTCTCCTGCAACATCAGCTTTAATGCTTCATTCTTATCAAACATGATGTAATATCTCCCATTAAAAACAATAAGAACAAATTAAAAAAAAAGTAAAAACAAAAAAATCCTGTCCCACTGCCCCCCTCAAGCAACCAAACCATTTATCTGCTACCCTCTGTAACCACACTCATCAAGAGTCATCTATATTCACTGTTCCCACTTCCTCCTCTCCAACTCACTCCAAACTCCCCTTCTACTCTCTGAACTCAGTTTTCTAACTTTTTAATGACCTCCATCTTGCTGAGTCCACTGGATACTTCTTAGCCCTCATTTTAACTCATTAGCAGTGTGATACTATTGAGGCTTCTTGCTTCTTAAAAACCAGTCTTTGCTTGGCTTCCAAAACACCACTTTCTGGGTCTCCTTCTACTTCAGGCTGCTCTTTTTCTTTGTCTTCATCTCTTCAGCTTCTCAAATTTGAAATGGCCCCAGAGCTCAGTCAATAGCCAACTTTTCCATTTAATTACTTCCCTAGTCATCATACACCCTTCAAAACTTGGGATATTACCGTTACACTGATGACTCCCACATTTTTATCCATATCCCAGAACTCTCTCTTGAACTCTACACTTGTCATCTCCAGCTGGATATCTAACAGGTATCCCAAATATAGTACAACCAAAATCCAACTCCACTGATTCCACTCCCAGCCCATACTTGCTCTTTTCATAATATTCCTGTGTTCAAATTCCTCAAGCCAATATCCTTGGGCTATAATTGATGTCTCTCTTTAATCTCAGACCTTTCATGTGATCCACATCATGAAACACTACTGGCTCCATCTTCACATTAGTTCCAGAAATCAATTACAGGCATACCTCGGACATATTGCAGTTCAGTTCCAGACCACTGCAATAAAGTGAGTCAAATGAATTTTTTGGTTTCCTAATGCACATAAAAATTGGTTATACTATACTGTAGTCTACTAGGTGTGTAAATAGCATTATGTCTTTAAAAATGTACATACCTTCATTAAAAAATACATTTTTGCTAAAAAATGCTAAACATCATCTGAGCTTTCAGCGGGTCGTAATCTTTTTGCTGGTAGAGCATCTTGCCTTGATGTTGATGGCTGCTGACTGATCAGGGTGGTAGTTTCTGAAGGTTGGGGTGGCTGTGGCAATTTCTTAAAATAAGACAACAATGAAGTTTGCCTCATGGATTGACTCCTCCTTTTACTTGAACCCTTAGAGGCCATTGTAGGATAATTAATTGGCCTAATTTCAATATTGCTGTGTCTCAGGAAATAGGGAGGCCCAAGAAGAGGGAGAAAAATGCAGAACAGTTGGTAGGTGGAGCAGTCAGAAAACACATTATCGATTAAGTTCTTCATCTTATATGGGCAGTCTGTGGTGCCCCAAAACAATTTCAATAGTACTAAAGATCACTGATCACAGATCACCGTTACAAATACAATGAAAGAGTTTGAAATGTTCCAAGAATTACCAAAACATGACAAAGAGATACAAAGTGGGCAAATTCTGCTGGAAAAACAGCACCAACAGATTTGCTCCATGCAGGGTTGCCACAAACCTTCAGTATGTAAAAAACACAATACCAGCAACGCACAATAAAGTAAAAGCGCAATGAAACGAGGTATGCCAGTACTTTTAATCACCTTCACTTCCACCTCCACAAACTTCCCTGGTTCAAGTCATTATCATCTGTCATCTAATGTTCACAAGAGCCTAAATGACTTCTTCCTTCCCACAACAGTGTCTACCCAAAATGCGAAAGTGATCCTTTAGAAATAGGAGTTAGATCCTATTACTCTTCTGCTCAAAACTCTCTTATTTCTTCTCTTCCAAACAGAATCTGAGTCAAAGTTCTTATAGGGGGCCCTGGGTGGCTCAGTCAGTTAAATGTCTGCCTTCGGCTCAGGTCATGATCCCAGAGTCCTGGGATGGAGCCAGGCAATTGGCTCCCTGCTTCGTGGGAAGGCTGCTTGTCTCTCTCCCTTTGCCCCTCCCTCCTGCTTTCATGTGCACATGCGTGCTCTCTCTCTCTCTTTCTCGTAAATAAATAAAATCTTTTTAAAAAATTAATCAGGGGCACCTGGGTGGCTCAGTGGGTTAAAGCCGCTGCCTTTGGCTCAGGTCATGATCTCAGGGTCTTGGGATTGAGGCCTGCATCAGGCTCTCTGCTCAGCAGGGAGCCTGCTTCCTCCTCTCTGTCTGCCTCTCTGCCTACTTGTGATCTCTGTCAAATAAAAAATTTTTTAAAAAATTTTTTTTTAATTAATCAGAATCCTTATAAAAGCCAATCCTTATAAATCCTTATAAAAGCCATATGATTTTATCCTGCAGCCCCCTCCCCAATTGTCTCCCATCTCTCACCCTTGCTCACTCTACTCCAATCACAAAGACCTTCATATTGCTCTTCAGATTTCTGCCTTAGAGACTCTGCATTAGCTACACCTCTACCTCCATTATTCTCCTGTTCAGGCCTTTGCCTTAAAGAAGTTAAGAGTCAACCATCATGGAATTATGTCACTTTAAGCTCGATGAAGACAAGGATTTTGCTTATCTGGTTCTAGCATACTAACTGGGAGGGAATAAGAAAAAGCTAATATTTAATCCCATTTTTAAATCACTTTAAACTATTTCACCAGTATAAAAACAAGTCTCATCAAAGCATTTACAAATTTTAAAATACCTATAGAAGAAAGCAGGCAAACAAATTATCCATGGAAGTCAATAACTTACACCATACATGTTTACCTTCATTTTTACATGTTTTCAACCACCAGGTTAGTTTTTCAAGTACAGATTTGGAGGGCACCTGGATGGCTCAGCTGGTAAGGTGTTTACCTTCAACTCAGGTCATGATTCCAGGGTCCTGAGATTAGTCCTCTATCAAGCTCCCTGATCAGGTGAAGCCTGCTTCCTGCCCCTTCCCCCTGCTTGTGCTCTCCCTCAAATAAATAAATAAAAATCTTTAAAAAATATATAGAATTTGGTTTAAAAAAATTTTGGGAAGATAATGTGTACTGCGTTACCTGAGTGAATGAGTCAACTGAGGATACAGCAGCATTGCCTACTGGAGTCTGCTGAGCCAAACTGTCCAATAATTCCACTGAAATTCCAATCTGAGCAACAGATGGAGTCCGGACAATATTCATGGCTCCAAAAGGGTGTTGGCTTCCTTCCCCTGAAAAAAATTAACATGTACCACAAATTTCAAATTTAACTTGTAGCCATAAAAATTCCTTTGTAAGTTTTTATCACATTAGCATAGAATAAGAAAAATAAAATTTTCCCCACCAAAAAAACAGCTGTTACTTTTCAAAAACATATTACAATTAATGTAGGTAGAAACAGAAAGTAACAGAATAAAAAAAATAAATAAGCATTAATTACATTTAAAAATTCTCAAAGCTAACTCCAAAGAAAGGATATTTTTAAAGATTTTTTAAAACTAGTTTTAGCATTTTCTCATTATTCCACTAAAGAAAGATCTTAAATTACTACTATTACTGATAAATGACATGTCATATTTTACTAAAATGTCATGAATCACCCCATATAACACCTGATGTTATCAAAGAGGCAATAAAAAAGCTTATCACAGAAAATACTTAGTAACTTTTTCCCTTTAAAAATCAGTGTGGGGGTGCCTGGGTTGCTCAGTGGGTTAAAGCCTCTGCCTTCAGCTCAGGTCATGATCCCAGGGTCCTGGGATTGAGCTCCCCATTGGGCTCTCTGCTCAACAGGGAGCCTGCTTCCCTTCCTCTCTCTGCCAGCCTCTCTGCCTGTGATCTCTGTCAAATAAATAAATCCTAAAAAAAAATAAAATAAAATAAAAATCAGTGTGTCATTAAGTATACACCTGAGCCTGTAAATGCCATCTAATTTCTATGGGGAAAATAGAGGCCAATTTCTTTAATCTACATAAGACAATCAGAAAAGTTAGTCTGAAGGAAAAAAAAAAAATCATCCAATAGATTTTTGGTTATCTGCTGTTTTCACAGGACTATAAAATGTTTAACCAAATACAGAAGAATAAAATCCTGGAGCAACACATATTCCTAATAACTAGAATACTCCTTACAAATACCAAAACTCTCCTTAAATTTTCAAGCACATGAATAAAAACTTACTATTTATTCTTCTGTGATTTAAAAATACACACACACCTGTCACTAAATAGGACTGGTTTAAAATAATTTTAGTATTTTTAAATTAATTGTTTTATTATATTTTATATTTCCATATATTTATGAATTTTCCAGATTTGTTATTTCTATCATTGTGGTTAGAGAACACACTTTGTATGATTTCAGTCTTTAAATACACGGAGACTTGTTTTACAGTAACCTAACATATGGTCTATCCAAGAAAATGCTCCATGTGCATTTGAGAAGAATGTATTCTGCTGTTGTTGGGTAGAAAGTTCTATGTAAGTCTGTTAGGTCTGGGTGGTTTATAGTGTTCAAGTCTTCTATTTTTTTTTTTAAAGATTGTGTTTATTTATTGATAGAGAGAGACAGAGCAAGAGAGGGAACACAAGCAGGGTTAGTGAGAGAAGGAAAAGCAGGCTCCCTGCCAGGCAGGGAGACCTATGCAGAGCTCAATCCCAGGACCCAGGATCACCTGAGGCAAAGGCAGACACTGAATGACTGAGCCACCAGGTGCCCCTCAAGTCTTCTATTCCTTGATGACCTTCTGTCCAGTCATTCTATCCATTACTGGAAAGTAGGGAATTAAAGTTTCCAACAATTATTGTTCAACTATTTTCTCCCTTCAATTCTGCCAAGTTTTGCTTCATGTATTTTGAGGTTCTGTTGGTAGGTGCAAACAAGTTTATAACTGTTATTAACTTTCTGATAGATTGACCCTTTTATCATTATATAATGTCTTTATTGTGCATAATAATTTTTGTCATACATCTATTTAGTCTGACTTTAGTCCATCCACTCAAGCTCTTTTAGTTACTATTTGTATGTATCTTTTCCCATCCTTTACTTTCAACTATTTTGTGTCTCAATCAATAGCTGGATTATGTTTTTTTATCCATTCTGCAAATTTCTGCCTTTTAATTGGAGAATCTAGTTTTGTGTTAAATAGACACTTGCTAGTGTACCATTTTAATTCTACCATTTCCTTTACTATATAATTTTTGTTTTCCCCTTAATGGCTACAGTAGGGATTAGTATAAATTTCTTAATTATAACCTAGTTTGAATTAATGCCAACTCAGTATCACTAGTAGATAAAAACTTTGCTATGTAATTTCTCTCCCTATGTGTTGTCATAAATTATTTCTTTATACATAGCATGCCCATAAACATAGGTTTACAGTTTCCATTTTTTAAGGTTTTATTTGAGAGAGAGCAGAGCCAGTGAGAGTGAGATAGCAGGAATGGGGGGAGGGGCAGAGGGAGAAGCCGACTCCCCACTGAGCAAGCAGGGAGCCCAATGCCGGGCTTGATCCCAGGATCCTGGCATCATGACTTGAGCCAAAGGCAGACACTTAACCAACTGAGCCACCTAGGCACCCCACAGTTTCCATTTCACAAAATTGTTTTTTACATCAAATAGGGAGGGAAAGAGTTATAAACAAAATGTACAATACTGATTTTTATG
Source organism: Neogale vison (assembly GCF_020171115.1). Lineage (NCBI taxonomy): Eukaryota > Metazoa > Chordata > Mammalia > Carnivora > Mustelidae > Neogale > Neogale vison. The sequence goes on from NC_058097.1 coordinate 137,887,419, forward strand.
ATAAACTAGTTACCTTTACCTGTGTTCCTTTTGCCTTCATGGGAATTCAAATACTGTCCCATACCCCCTTTTCAGTCTGAAGGGCTATCTTTGGTCTCTCTTATAGGCTTAGTCTTGGAGTAATGATTTTCACAGTTTATCTGAGAATGTCTTCATTTTTTTTTTAAGATTTTGAGAGAGAGCACACATGCGCATGTGGCAGAAGGGGCAGAGAGAGGGAAAGAGAATCTCAAGCAGACTCTGAGCTAACATGGAGCTCAATGCAGGGCTGGATCTCATGACCCTGAGATCATGACCTGAGCCCAAATCAAGAATTGGACATTTAAATGACTGAGCCACCCAGGAACCCTTCTTCATTTCTGATGGATACTTTCAAAAGAGAATTCTTGACAGTTTTTCATTCAGCGCTTTATACCATCCCACTGTTTTTGGACTCCACTGTTAATGGAAACCAGCTGTTAATCTTACTAAGAATCTTGTCATTTGATGAGTTGCTTCTTTTGCCATTTTCTCTTTATGATATGTTTTTGTATGGAGCTTATCCTACATGGAGTTTACTTAAATTCTTAAGTGTATAATGTTTCTCATCAAATTCAGAAAGTTTTAGGGCACTATTTCTTCAAGTACTCTTTCCACCCCATCTCTTTCCTCCTTCTGGGACTGCTAATGTGCATATGTTGGTATACTTGATGGTGTCTCAGAGATTGTTCATTTTTCTTCTTTTTCTTTCAGTTTTTCAAGTTGAAAAGTTCACATTCTTCAAGTTCACGGATTCTTTCATCAGTCTACTCAAATCTATTGAAAATCTGTAGTGAACTCCATTTGCTGTACTTTTCAGCTCTATCATTTATGATATCACACACGCTATACTTTTCAGCTCTATCACTTATGTTTAGTTCCTTTTTATAACTTCTCTATTAATATTTTCTATTTGATGGCATGTTATTCTCCTGGTTTCCTTTAACTCTCAGTAAATCCAATGTTATATGTTTTCTAGGGACAGATTCTGTTCATTTCTTCTCTGAAAGGGCCATATATTCTTATTTCTTTGCATACTTCCTTTTTGTTGAAAACAGGATGCTGAATATTATAATTCAGCAAGTCTAGAAATCAGGTTCACCCCCTCAGGGTTTATTGTTAATATCTGTTGTTTCCTTAATAACTTCTAAACCAATACTGTGAAGTCTGTATTTTTTGTCATGTGCAACAAGTGAGTGACATTTCTATTGGCTTAGTGGTCAGCTGATGATTAGAAAGGTATTTCCTTAAAAGCGTGGAACCCAAAAATTCTCCCCGTCGTTACAGATGGATTCTATGTTTGGGACATCCCTTTAATACTAGCCAGGTAGTTTTTCAACTCTGCATTAGCCTTCACTTCCTGCTTATGTATAGCCCCAAAGTTAGCCAGAACTGAAAACTTAGAACCTTTTTAGTTCTTTCCTGAGCATGTGCATAGCCCTAACTGTATACGGTCTTTGAGGTTTCCAAAAATTTCCAGGTACAAGAAGTCAAAGCCCTTATTCCCCAAAGTATCTTATTTCAGGCTGCCTGGGTGGCTCAGTCGGTTAGGCATCTGCCTTCAGCTCGGGTCATGATCTCAGGGTCCTGGGATCAAGTCCTACATTGGGCTCCCTGCTCAGTGATGCGTCTGCTTCTCCTCTGCCCCTCCTCCCTAATTATTACTCTCTCTCCCCCCTCAAACAAATAAATAACCTTAAAAAAAAAAAAAAAAGCACAAAGTATTTTATTCCCAGCCTTTCCTCCCAAGCTTTGTAGTCAGCCTATTTTTGCCTCATTCGCTGTCAGTGCGTCAGGCAGCAATAGCAGGTATTTTTGCAGGTAAATATTTTTGACAAATACTCCCAGATTGTCAACTCTACTGAGAGAAAGGAAAGTCTTTTCGATTACTCTTCAACAAAGTGTGCTTCTCCCTCTCTTTGACCCTTCCCCTTCAAACTCCCCTCCACCCAGCTCGTGCTCACTCTCTCTTGCTCACGCTTTCTCAAATATTTTTTTTTAAGTGTGCCAACCTCTGCTCTAGGTAATTCCATCACTCTTCAGTTTTCTTATTATTTCAAACTTTTTTTTTCTTTTTTTGCATGGTTGAGAGCAATTGATGAGTAATGATGAATAATTCCTTGGATGAAAAAGCGAAATGTTTCACAATATAGGAAAAACAAGATTACCAGTATCATCAAATGCATCTTAGATTTGTAAGATGGTCCAGCAGATTCATATAGTGATTGCAAGATAGAATGACTTTTTTAAAAACATACAAGCAAATGTGGTCTCTATTCTTTAGAAGACTTCTACAACAGAATAAAACTAAAAAACTAAAAGGAAATCCACTGGTAAAGATATTGTATGTGGGCATGGAAACAGAGATGACTCAAGAAAACACTATGACAAAAATAAGTAATTCACTATAAAGTGGCATTTGAACATGACATATGCTAAAAAGCTACATAAAACAGCCTAACTATGCCTGCATAAAAGGCTTCTTGGTATTAAAGTAGAAATCAAATATATATTTCTAAAACCTCTTTACTTCATTTCTATTAATAGCATGACAAGACTGAAATTACATTTTCCACTCATGCATAGTTCAAGAGCAATGTAACTACCAAAGGTTTATCAACAATAAATATTTTAAACCAGATAAAGCTGCTAATGTATCTGACATTACAATATGTCTTGAATTTGAATGTCTAAAATGTATTTAATCAAGCAAGATTTCCCAAGTATCTGAGTCCATCACTGTGCTCTATACATTCTAAAGAACTCACAGTAAAAGATACAAACAGTCCCTACTCTCAAGGAGCTTACATTCTAATGGGAAAAGTAACATTTAATCTTTCTGAGTAGATTTCATTTTCTTCATAACATCTTTCCTAGATCTTTTTATGATTTTACAAAAACATACTAACTATCCTTGAGTACGAACTATATGCCAGGCACTATTATACATTTTGCATTTGTTATTCCTAACGGTTACAAAAAACACTTGCACTATAGGTATGAAATCCATTTTACCTGAAATCCCAAGGTGAAATAACTTAATCAAGACTACACAGTTAGTAACTGAGATTCAAAATGAGTCTATCAAGCTCTAAAGCTGAAGCTCATTCTAGTTCATTATCCTACCTGTTTATACCAAATTCCATGATATGAACTCTTCATTGATTTTTATGCATCACTTACTCCACTCAAGAAAGCAAGCCAAGAAATGTCAGGAAGTAAATGGTTCCCTCCAACTCTGGTCACTAGCTCTATTTTCATTTGAATAGGCTGAGTAGCATCTTCAACTCTTGTCCTTCCTAATTCCCTTGACAAGCTCAACCAATTTTAAAACAAAAACTAGAGTAAGTTTAAAAATTTCTTCCTGGCAACTGAGTTACATGAAATTAGAGGAGACTATATATGTCATGTGCACAGAAAGCCGAAGTGATGACATTAAAATATGGCCGCAAGCCCAAAAAGAAAAGAGCAGAAGTATATAGAAGAAATTCAAATGATGATTTATAAGAAACTCTATTTTTAACGTTTCTTAAAAATTCTTCTAGGGTGCTAAGCCTTTTTATATGGTTATTTTTAATGTCACTGTCATAACAAAGAAAGGCTAAGGAACTATGCCAGATTTAAAGACTAAAGACAATTAAACGTAATGCACAATCCTAACATAACCCTAGATGGAGGGAATAATGCCTATTACTAATGGCATTATTAAAAAAATTGGCAACATTTTAATGTATATTGTATATTAGACAAGAGTATTATATTAATACTAAGTTTGCTGAATTTGGTAATGATACTACGATTATATACGAGAATATCTTTGTTCAAGGAGACATATTCTGATGTAGTTAGGAGTCATGGAGCATAATGTCTACAACTTATTCTCAAAGTTTCAGGAAAAAATACACACGTTCATATATAGATCTCGGAGAGTAATAAACTGTAGCAAAATTGATGAATGTGGTAGAATTTAAGAATTCTTCATACTATTCTTGTCATTTTTCTCTAATTTTTAAAATTATTTCTAAGTAAGTAAATAAAATTATTTCCCAAAAAAGTTGTTTTAAAGAGCATTTTTTAATATTTGAATAGGGATACTTCTAGAATTTCATTCCAAACTAACAATACCTCAAAGTAGGGCCAGGGTAAGAAAAAAAAAGAAGAAAGAAAGGAGAAGGAAAAAAAGAAGATAAAACCCTACCATAAGGTGCCCAATTTACTCTGAAGACCTGAAACACTGAATTACCTTTTTCCCTAACAAGAGTATTCTACGAAGTTCTACTACATTCAGTACTCTATTCATATAAATATATGATCTCTCTTCTTTAGACCACAGGGATTTGGACAACTATTTCTTATTCTTCTATTAAGTACAATCACATGTTAAAGTGCTACAAACACAATAAAAAATACTTGTCAAGTTCCATGTAAGTTTTTATTATATCTGACCTAATGTCCTACTCCCCCACCTGCTCTTCCAATCTTGGCCTCTTCTGTTTCCCATTCTCCATATAATTCTCCACTGCAGATGTCACTGGAACTCTCCCTGACTGAGGCATTGAACCATTTCCTCATTGTCTCGTGAAACACTTTACAAATAGTTAACCTACAGAGAAAAGGAAGGTTTTAAGTTGAACTCTGTGTATATGAGAGTACGTGGATGTGGCTAAACAAACTCTTCAAATAGATATGAACTCCACAAGTATTTACCTTTGACAGACATATGTATAGAACTGTGCATAAATATGAATACAAGTTCTTTCAGTTACATATTTTTGGTAAAAAAAACTGCTTTTACCTTCTAAATTTGGAATCAAAATTTTAAACCTTTATTTAAACACTGTACTCATGTTCCCTAAATACTGTGAACCAAAACTTCTTAAAGTTAATATTACATGGCATCTCATTATTCACACTTGCTACAGGTTTTAACAGATGTTTAGATCATTATAAATGGACACAAGCACATATTATGTGAATGCTGAGTTTTCTTAGTCATCTTACAATTTAAGGATCCTATTAAGACTACGCTTTCAGGGGGCACCTGGGTGGCTCAGTGGGTTAAAGCCTCTGCCTTCAGCTCAGGTCATGATCTCAGGGTCCTGGGATCGAGCCCCACATCGGGCTCTCCGCTCAGCAAGGAGTCTGCTTCCTCCTCTCTCTGCCTGCCTCTCTGCCTACTTGTGATCTCTCTGTCAAATAAATAAATAAAATCTTTAAAAAAAAAGACTACACTTTCAGAATTCAAGTAAAACAATTTAAGAAAAAAATTCTAAAAAGCACTGTAAAATCTGACAACATTAATACAGAACTAGAAAGAAATACTTTAGTATATGTGGGAAATGGGATTTCCAATGAAATGGACACAAATCAAAAACATAAAAATTAAAACAGCCTATCTCTCAAAAGACTACACTGAGAAAATTAAAGATGAAGTCTACTGAAAAATTTTCCAATATTACATTATATGGTAACTAACTAGGAATTTTTTTTTAAATCTGGAGGGAAAAAAAAAAAAAAACTTCCCAGTGTAACCTGGACTTAATCATGAAATACTTTTCTCAACCAGATTAAGTCCAAGCAAAGGTGAGTAAATAATCCTGTTTGCCTCTGCTATTCAACTCTGAAAAATGTGAAAATTCTGAACTCTGGGGTAACTGTACAGAGTATTTACAATAGAACTTTGGGTTTCCAATTATTCAGATCTAACTCACATGCTATAAGAGCTGCAATGTTGGGGAAGCCTGGGTGGCTCAGTTGGTTAAGCACCTGCCTTCGGATCAGGTCATGATCCCAGGGTACTGGGACTGAATTCCACATCAGGCTCCCTGCTCAGAGGGAGCCTACTTCTCCTCTGCCTGCCACTCCGCCCTGTTCCTGTTTTCTCTCTCTGACAAATAAATAAATCTATCTTAAAAAAAAAAAAAAAGAAGTTGCAATGTTGAACTGTGGTATGAAGATGATAAAAATGGGAGATAAATATCTTTAATTCAAAATAAACCACCAAGAGGCACCTGAGTGGCTCACTCATTTAAGCATCTGACTTGGGCTCAGGTCCTGATCTCATGGGTTGAGGGATCGGCCCCACTCAGCAGGAGTCTTCTTGGATATTCTCTCCCTCTGCCCCTTCCTTCCCCGCAATCCCTGCCCAAGTAAATAAAATCTTAAAAAAAAAAGGGGGGGGGGTGATGCCTGGGTGGCTCAGTGGGTTAAAGCCTCTGCCTTCAGCTCAGGTCATGATCCCAGGGTCCTGGGATGGAGCCCCACATCGCGCTCTCTGCTCAGCAGGGAGCCTGCTTCCTCCTCTCTCTCTGCCTGCCTCTCTGCCTACCTGTGATCTCTGCCAAATAAATAAACAAAATCTTTAAAAAAAAATCACCAAAACATGATTTTTGCCATATGGTTATCATTATATTCAGAATTTCACTAATTAGACCAATATAGCAAGGAAAACTGGAGATAAAGGCCTATAAAAATGGCCAGATCCAGTTTCATAGTTGTCAAATTATAGATGTTTACTTTGTTAATATTAATTTATGGTACATTGTGAAAAGTTAACAATCAATATCATAATCCTTAAAGGAAGCACAAAGAAAATAATACACGTCAGGGCACCTGGGTGGCTCAGTCAGTTATGCATCTGCCTTCAGCTCAGGTCATGATCTTGGGGTCCTGGGACTACGCCCATGTAGTGCTCCTTGCTCAGTGGGGAGTCTCTCCTTCTCCTTCTGCTCTTCCCCGCCTCTCATGCTCTTTCCACCTACCCCCCACAATAAATAAATACAATCTTTAAAAAAGAAAGAAACTAATATACCTTTGCAAAAAACCAACATAAGAAATATGGATTTAAAAAAAAAAAAAAAAGGCCAAAAAAACTCCAAAGAGCAAGGTAAAAATTTAAACCTAGCGTATCTATAACATTAAATATTAACCGACTAAGCATCTCATTTTTTAAAAGATTTTATTTATTATTATTTGACAGAAACAGCAAGAGAGGGGGAACACAAGCAGGAGGAGTGGGAGAGGGAGAAGCAGGGAGCCCTATGCAGGGCTCAATCCCAGGGCCCTGGGATCATGACCTGACCGGAAGACAGATGCTTATGACTGAATGACCCAGGTGCCCTATAAGCATCTCATTTTAAAGGCAGAGAATGTAAGAACAAGTTTTCAAAAAACAGCATCTAACTATATACTCTTTACAAGGGCCACACAGATGTATATTAAAAAGTAAAAAATGTAGAAAAAAATAAAGCATATGAACACTAACCATGAGAAAGCCAGAAAAGTTATATAAATTTTAGACAAAATAGACTTCAAGAGAGTAGCATTACTAAAGATAAAGGGTATTTTATATTTATAAGAGCCAATTCACCAATCTTAAACACTCATAAAACAGAAGAGAGAACAACTGTTTTACTTTTTATTTTTATTTCTTTCTCTTGTCTCGCTGCACTCTTTACTGCCTGTATTTAACATGGTGCGTAAAGGCCTGGGCAATGCAGCAAGGCAATAGAAAGAAATAAAAGGTGTCAAAATTGGAAGGAAAGAAATAAAAACTCTTTTTCAAAGGTATCATCTATACAGAAAATCCTGGGCAGCACTAGAATAAAGGAATTTAGCAAGACAGTTAATATGTTACCCTTTCCTTCCCCTTTCAGGATACAAAGTCAATGTACAAAAATCAGTTGTGTGACAACGTGAAATGCTGTTGAGTATGAGGAGCAACAGAAACTCTTTCCTTGTTGGTGGGAATGTAAACACATAAAGCCACTTTGGAAGAGAGTTTAACCATCTCTTACAAAACTAAACTCACTCTTACCATAAGATCCAGCAATCATGTTCTTTGGTATTCATGAAAAGAGATGGAAACTTCAATGCACATAAAAACCTACACATGGATGTTTAAAGCAGCTTTATTCATAACTGCCGAAAATTGAAAGCACCAAGATGTCCCTCAGTAGATAAATGAATAAACTGTGTACATCCAGACAATGGAGTATCGTTCAGTACTACAAAGAAATGAGCTATTAAGTGAAAGAAGCCAATCTGAAAAGGCTATATACTGTACTTATGCCAACTACATGACATTGAGGAAAAGGCAAAATCAGAGACACAATAAAAATTCGGTGACTTCCCAAGATTGGGGGTTAGGAGGAGTGTAAGATGGCAGAGAATAAGAAGCAAATTTTCAAGGAAGTGAAATGTATGAAAGTGTAACTATAGATACAGGTCCCTAAGGTAAACTGGACCTTGAGTGATTACAATGATTATGATTTGTCTGTACGTTCATCCTTGGTTTTTGAAAGAAAAAAAAAAAAATTCTGGTGAATGATGTTGAAATGGGTAGACTACATCTGTGTGGGGACAGGGGTATATGGGAAATCGGTGTACCTTCCTCTCAATTTTGTTGTAAACCTAGAACTGCTCCAAAAAATAAAGTCTTTTAGGGGCGTCTGGGTGGCTCAGTGGGTTAAACCTCTGCCTTCAGCTCAGGTCATGATCTCAAGAGTCCTGGAATTGAGCCCCACATCTGACTCTCTGCCCAGCAGGGAGCCTGCTTCCCCCTCACTCTCTGCCTGCCTCTTTGCCTACTTGTGATCTCTCTTTCTCTGTCAAATAAATAAATAAAATCTTAAAAAAAAAATCTAATTTAAAAAAACAAAATAAGGGGCGCCTGGGTGGCTCAGTGTGTTAAGCCGCTGCCTTCGGCTCAGGTCGTGATGTCAGGGTCCTGGGAACGAGTCCCGCATTGGGCTCTCTGCTCAGCAGGGAGCCTGCTTCCCTTCCTCTCTCTCTGCCTGCCTCTCTGCCTACTTGTGATCTCTCTCTGTCAAATAAATAAATAAAATATTTTAAAAAAAATAAAATAAAATAAAATAAAGTCTTTTTAAAAAGTCAGCTGTACTTCCATATACTAGCAATAAAACAACTGAAAATTTACAGGATGTTCAGAGGCTTATGAAAAAAAAAAAGCCGGGACGCCTGGGTGACTCAGTTGGTTGAGGAGCTGCCTTCGGCTCCGGTCATGATCCCAGCATCCTGGGATTGAGTCCCACATCAGGCTCCTTGCTCGGCGGGTAGCCTGCTTCTCCCTCTGCCTCTGCCTCTGCTGCCACTCGGCCTGCCTGTGCTCGCGGTCTCTCTCTCTCTCTGGCAAATAAATAAATAAAATCTTTAAAAAAAAAAAAAAAAAAGCCAAAATGTCCAACAAGGAAAAAGAAGTAATAAATAATTAAACCATAACTTATCAACAAAATATATTACTATACTATCACTTAAAACACATTAAAACAAAACAAAACAAAACAAAAAAACCATATCCTCTACATCAGTGTTTCTGAGAGCCTTTTCATTCATGTCACCTTATCCCTTTAAAGAAACATAAAAATTTCATCTTGTTACCAGTCCAGCCCATCTTAAGATCAGAATATGTCTGTTTCTCACTTTACTTGGTTAATAGGAAAAAAAGAATGGAAAAGAAGGAAAAACTAAATACTTAATACTTTTGGAACACATCAAAATTTCAAAACCCATTACGAAATAACATTATATAAAAATGGCACAAAACAGCAGTTACAGGCATACGAACTATATACACATAAGACAACGGAAATTTTAATGTATTTTTCTCCTTAAATTTACTTTGGGAAAACAAAGGACTTAATTTTGCTTAGAACAGTGAACTAAAAATCTGAGTATCTAGATCCTAATTCCTCCTCTGTTTTAGAAACATTATTTAGAAAATATTATGTAATTTCTAATATCAAAATTTTCAACAGCAAAATTAAGTAGATTATTATTTTTTTTTTAAGCAGGCTCCATGCCCAGTGTGGAGCCCAATGAGGAGCTTGAATTCACAACCCCGAGATTAAGACCTAAACTGAGATCAAGAGTCACATGCTTACTGATGAAGCCACCTAGACGCCCCAGATTAAATTATTTTTAGGGCCTTCCATTCTAATACCCCACGGCTTACTCTGTTACTATACTTGGCCAGGATATGTTCCGTTTTTTTATGTAGTACCAAGTACACTGTACCTTTATTATGACTTTCTAAAAACTGCCATGAAAATTATGATCCATTATCCACATTCAGTTCCCTTTCTCCAGGCCTCCTATCCCATTTGTTTTAAAGGCCATTCTAATCCAAGAATTCAGTTCCACTTCTAGGAGTTTCTTCTACAGAAATACAGTGCTAGAAAATATGTACAAAAGATATGTGTAAGAATATATATTGTAGCAGTGGTAGTAAAACAACTTAAAACAATGGAAACAACCCATATTTCCATCAACTGAGAATTAAACAAACAATGGTATTGCCATGCAACACTCAACTGTTTCAAAGAAGCTGATCTACACATAACACATAAAAGTTAACAGACTCTCTTCTCTGAGCAAAATATTGTAACTTCTCCGAAATCCAGCCTCTTAAATACCAGACACTAATAACACCTTCTTCTGGGCTTTCATGCGCATCAGCTATTTAAACCCATCAGAGCCTAGTACAATGCACTGCACAAGCAGATATTCAGTATTCAGGATATGTTACCCTTTCCTTTATCCTTCAATCATTATAAAATCTTCCTATCTGGATTCTCCGGCTCTAATCTTAACAGATTCTCCAAGCCATTCTGGACAATAATTTTCCTAAAACATCATTTTAAATAGTATCACTCTCTTGCTCAAACACTTGCCTACCAGGAAAAAATTTTAACCACCACACAACAGCTCCATTTAACTTTTAAAACCTTACCCCTCATAGGTCTCAAATAGGAGCTTATCACGCTGCCCTTAAAATCTGCCTCCTCACTGCCATTTAGAGACACAATACGCATTACCTTTATGACTCTGATCATTTTCAAATGCAAGTCTCATCCTCCCACTGCCAGCCCATCCAAATCTATTCATACTTCAAATACATACTGCAGACTAACCTTCCACAAAGCCATTTTAAAATTATCTCAGTTTACTAATCTGTTCCCTTTGAATACTGTCTTGGAGTGATTGTAATATTCACACATGCACACACACGCGCACACACACAATCATCATTGACTTTGACACTCTGCTAAGAGTGAAGTCGATTTTCAGTAATTAGTTGAGAATGGGATAAACAACAAGGTCTAAACTACATAAGCAGGTACTTTTCTGTAATTCATTTAATAGAAATGCCTAAACTAACTGCCAGTTTATTTCCCAAGCTTTCACAATGTAAACAGACAAGCTGAAAATTATGGTATAGAATTATTGACAATATAGTCCCTACCCTGTACTTTTCATCTCTATGACCTACCTAATTTATAACTGTTAGTATGTACCTCTTAATCCCTTTTATCCATTTTGCATATCACTCCACCCACCTCCTCTCTGGTAACCACCAGTTTGTTCTCTATATCTAAGAAACCATTTGCTCAGTTGTGTGCTTTAAGATTCCACACTAGTGAAATCATATTGTATTTGTCTTTCTCAATCTTATTTATTTATTTGACAGAGAGAGATCACAAACAGGCAGAGAGAGAGAGGAGGAAGCAGGCTCCCTGCTGAGCAGAGAGCCCGATGCGGGACTCGATCCCAAAACCCTGAGATCATGACCTGAGCCGAAGGCAGTGGCTTAACCCACTGAGCCACCCAGGCGCCCAGTCTTGCTCAATCTTATTTCACTTAGTAAAATACACTCTAGGTTCATCCATGTTGTCACAAATGGCAAGACTTTTTTTTTTTTTTTTAATAGCTGAGCATTACTCCATTGTGTGTGTATACACACACACATCTTTATCTACTGATGGACACTTGGGTTGTTTCCATAAGAAGCTTCTAGATAAAAAGTACAGCACAGGGAATATAGTCGGTAATATTGTAGTAACGTTGTACGGTGACTGCACTTATGGTGAGTACTAAGTAGTGTGTAGAATTGTCAAATCACTAAGTTGTACACCTAAAACTAGTACAGTATTCAATAAAAAGAAAAAAAAAAGAATGTAAGACAGTCCCTGAAAAAGGAATTGAGAGCCACAGTGTGAAATGCGAAACAAAAGGAGCAGCAGCTATCTTAAGCCTAGACATCTATAGAGTTTGATTCAACTGCTAAGATGAGTATACAGTCTCGATTAGTTAGAACACTACTTCATTTGATGTTACGCTTTGGTTTGATTTACAGTGTTTGGTTTCTGTTCACCAGGGAACTTCTGTTCACAGTCTGAAGTATTTTATTCAGTCAGTGTTGCTGGTGGGATGGGGGGCATGATCATGATTAAAGAGATAGAAGGAGGTGCCAAAGAGGAACAATAATAGAAAAAATAACACTAGGAAATGCTTTTAAGTTTATATTGCACATATATAACCAATAGTTCATTGAACCCGCAAAGCAATATATGGAAATAGGGGGAAAAAATCATGGTATAGGGGTACCTGGGTGGCTCAGTGGGTTAAGCCTCTGCCTTCAGCTCAGGTCATGATCCCAGGGTCCTGAGATCGAGCCTCACACTGGGCTCCCTGCTCAGTGGGGAGGCTGCTTCTCCTGCCCCCCCGCCTCTGCCTGTTTGTGAGCTGTCAAATAAATAAAATCTTTAAAAAAAGAAAAAATCATGGTATAGTAAAAGACCTTTAGTATCTATAGCTACCCACTTTTAATATAAGTTCCATAAAATAAGTTTTAATTTTGTTAATATTCCTTTGTGTTAATTTGAGTGGACATATGCTTCTTACTAAAGAGAAGAATCTCTTTACACAGAACTCCCAGTATTTCATAATTTTTACTAATTGTTTGGTTAAATATCTCTTCCATGTTATGAAGACCAGGGATAGGACCTGAAGACAAAATTTCAATAGACTCATTTAAATAAAACTTCTTAAATTCTCCAATTCTTCAACTACCAACTTTTATCTCCTAAGCCTCTGGGCTTTTTTCAGGATTTCTGTAGGAATGAAAGGAGGAAGAAAGAAAAGGAAGAATCTTTTTGTTTCTTAATACCAAACCCTTTATTTCATATTTTCAAGTTTAGTCCTATCCTAATTGTTAACCATCATCCCCAGATTGTTCCAGCATCAGCTTAAAAATGTATTCGCCATATAACTAACTCCTTTCAGGTTCCAAAAGTCACAAAGAATCTTCTCTCAATCAAAATAAACTCTCAGTAACTGGCTTCAAGACTCCCTATTGGGGCGCCTGGGTGGCTCAGTGGGTTAAGCCTCTGCCTTCGGCTCAGGTCATGATCCCAGGGTCCTGGGATCGAGCCCCGCATCGGGCTCTCTGTCTGCAGGGAGCCTGCTTCCTCCTCTCTCTCTGCCTGCCTCTCTGCCTACTTGTGATCTCTATCCGAGAAATAAAGAAAAAATCTTTAAAAAAAAAAAAAAAAGACTCCCTATCAACCACGATTTTCCCAAAAGAGCTCTCTTAATCTTCCCCAACCAAAACTGTTCTTTGAAAGTAATCTTTCGTCATCTAGCAGAGAACTGCTAAAACACTGCCAAAAGTTCTTAAAATGAAATGTTTCACTTGAACTAATTTTCTACCCTCCTTGCTTCCATACAATTCTACTTCTTCTCAGTTCAATCACAAATGCCCAGAGTTGCTTCAACAAGTCACTCTCAAGTGCTCCTTAGCTAGGTTTGCCCAACATAGTAAAACTTACATCCTTAGGCTTGAAAGGGCATCTCAAAGGTTCAAAAATATACACCCATTAAAAGTCAACCTATTCTTATACTTTAATGTTACACTATTCTCTAATATTAACATTTATATATGTAAAGTAAGAATTCTAATACTTTAGGATTGACAAGAGTCCAAGATGGCAGAGGAGTGGGAGACCTTGATTTCATCTGGTCCCAGGAATTCAGCTAGACAGCTTCTCAAACCATTCTGAACACCTGCGAACTCAAACAGAGACTGCAGAAAAGAATAGCTCCAACTCTATGAACAGAAAAGCAACCATATTCCACAAGGTAGGAAGTACAGAGAAGTGAATCCGAGGCGATGTACAGGAAGACAGACTGCGAAGCTGGGGAGGAAGAACTTTCGCTGGGACACCGTGGTCTCAGAACCCTCAGGGTCATAGGAAAACTGGGAGTGCCTGAGTGCCACAGAACTCCCAGGTATCAGAGCAGGGAAGCTGGCTGTAGAGGAGTGGGCTCTCAGCACGGGACTGCCAAAACTGTGACCCGCAGCAGTCCGACCACTGCTCTTCGAGCAGGGACCCAGCAAGCAGCAGAACCACAAAGACTCTCCTTCTTCTCCCAGGAGGAATGGAGTGGGTACACACAAGAATCTGCTGGGTTTAGAGACCCCAAACTGGGTCCTGTGTCTGAGAGAAACACTTAGTCACAGGCTGGGTGAGCCTGGAGTGTGGGCGGAGACCACAGAGACCAGAGTGATTGACTGCTTTCCTCTGAGGGCACACTGCAGAGTGGGACCCCAAGCTATTAGCTCCGGGCCAGAGACTGGGAGGCCACCAATTTCATTCTCATCCTCTAAATCTGCTCAGGAAGCCTTCAGGGAACAAAAGGAACACAGAGCAAACCCGAGCAGATTACTTAGCCTGACCCCTGGCAAGGGCAGTGCAATTTCACCAGGAGCAAAGACATTTGAGAATCAACCCAACATGCCCCTCCCCCAGAAGATCAGCAAGAACATCCAGCCAAGATCAAATACCGATCAATGAGAACTGCAAAACTCCAGCACTAGAGGATTACAGCACACAGATGGCTTTTCAAAATATGGAAAGAGCCCAGATGTCCATGGGATGTCCATCAACAGATAAATGGATAAAAAAGAGGTAGGTGGGTGGGTGGGTGGGTGGGTGGGATGGGTGTGTGTGTGTGTGTGTGTGTATACATATACATGATGAGGGAGCAGGAGGCTGGCTGAGGAGGGAGCAGGGGCTGGTGCCTTGAACCCCCTCTCCACCCACTCCTCAGGCACCCCTGACTGCCCAAAAAGAACAACAAATGGTTATATTGCAGAGATCACAGTCCTGTAGGGCAGGAGTCTCCCTTTGTTTGCAAATGTCCTTGAGATTTACAAACAAAGAAGTTACCTTATCAACAGCCCAATTTCCAAGGACACATAACTCAGTTCCTCAAGCCCTAATGCCACCCTCCCCTCCATAAGAAACCAAAGGAGGCGGAGGTAAAAAGAAAAGTAAATAAAGTTAAATTTCTTCTAAACCTAAATCTCACTCACAAGGACATAGCAGGAATGTAACATTCCACCAGGAAACTCCCAATTGTCTTTATGTTAATGCCTCATTAGTGGGGAAATGCCTTAACTTGATAGTAACCAGGCCTTCAATATACTGATAGTATTCTTTGCCCCAATAGCTCTTCTGAACACCCCTTTGTCCTCACCTACCCAACTCCTGTGTATATAACCAGACACTCCTCACAGGCTCGGGGCAGCCGCATCTCTGCCTGCCCACGGGTCCTGTCCCCGTGCTCTAATAAACCACCTTTTTGCACCAGAGTCGTCTTAAGAATTCTTTCTTTAGCCGTCGGCTCCGAACCTCACCCCACTGAACCTCACCTAGGTGTGAGAACTTCATCATACATACATACACAATGGAATATTATGCAGCCATCAAAAAATGAAATCTTGCCATCTGCAACGATGTGAGGGAACGAGAGGTATTACACTAAGTGAAATAAGTCAATCAGAGAAAGACAATTATCATATGATCTCACTGATATGTGGAATTTAAGAAACAAGGCAGAGGGTCATAAGGGAAGAAAGGAAAAAATCAAACAAGACAAAACCAGAGAAGGAGACAAACCATATGAGACTCTTAATAATCTCAGGAAACAAACTGAGAGTGCTGGAGTGGAGGGGGTGAGAGGGATGGGGTAGCTGGGTGATAGACATTGGCAGGTATGCGTAGTGATGAGTGCTGGGTGTTTTCTAAGACTGATGAATCACAGACTGTACCCGTAAATCAAATAATACATTATATGCTGATTTAAAAGAACAGTAATTAAAGAAATAAGAATTCTGATACTTCAGACATCCTGAAAGTGCTTTTCCAAACTTAGTACTAAAAAAACAACCAAAACATTTAACATTTTATCATTTGCTTAATGCTGATATGCACTAAGTCTCTAAACATTTTAAGCTGCTTTATTTTTCTTTAATAAAACATTGTGCTTTACCCATAATAAATACTGCCTTGAAAATGTTTTAATGGATAAAATTATCAATAGTCATGTTATAATGGAAATGATAACAAATCATTTATTTTTAAAAAGGCAGGAGAATACAGAACTAATCTTATTATCATAATGGAAATATATCCATTATCTTGTACTGAATCAGGTATTACTCTGGGATTGAGTTTTAGACTATTTTACCTAACTCTACCCAACAGAAAACATACCTCATTGAGTTATTTTTGTTCCAGTTGCAGCAACTGGATTAACCCATTTTGGACAGCTTAATATCTTCCAAATTCAATGAAATAACACATTAAGGAAATATCTGGGTTCTTATGACCCCAAATGCCAAACTCATCCCAAGCTCCAACCTACTAGGTATCACAAGATAAAAGGGAAAAGAAAGCCAAAGGCAATGTGAAAAGGATAGAAGAAATCACTCTTTACTATTCCCAAAACCATGTCCTATAAGGAATATAGTGACAGTCACAAATGGAAAAAAAAAAAAAAAAACACTATGTTGGCAAAATTGGGGCAAAGAGAAGAGAGAAAAATGTGGGCATTAAATTTATAAGATAATTGGTATGTCCCCAAAATAAGCAATGAGTCCTGGTCTACTGGCTGGTGGCTAAAATTTACCTTAATCAATGCCTGAGAGTCCGCGTACAAAATAAACCTGCACTCTACAACTATGCAAACAGTTAACAGTTAGCTGGCTACTAGCCTATTGCTATACAAACAAAACCTACCACTTTGTATTTGAGGCACTGCTATCATGCCCAGAGGCTCCTCAAATCCAAACCAAAAATATCACCTCTCTTCCCCTTAATTAGCTGTTCCTCTTCCTATATTGCTAAATATTTTTTTTATTTTTTTTATTTTTTTTACCAGCACCCATCTTATCTTCTAGCAGGTCTTCAAACTAGTAATTTATTGTTTAAAAAAAAAATAGTATCTATTTCCATCTCTTTATCTTTTTTAATCAATATATAAATATTCATTTATATCTGTTTATATTTTAAAATGGAGTACTCTGGGAGCCCCCAAATGAATACCAAAGTGAACATGCTTGATAATAGATGCAGAAAAATATGCCATTACTTTGTCTTTTCAACAAATGGTTTTAGAACAGCTGGCTATCCATTTGAAAACAAAAAACTGAACTCTAATCTGAACCTTGCACTAAATACAAAATTAATTCAAACTGGATCCCAGGATAGAAGCATAAAATCTGACACTAAAAAGGAAGAGAAAACCTTGCTGACCTTGGATTAGGCAAAGATTTCTTAGGCTTAGTACCAAAAGCATAATCCATAAAAAGAATAAATTGAAAAACTCAACTTTATCAAAATTAAAAAACTTCTGCTCTATCAAAGATAGTTAGAGAAAATACTAGTCAAAGACTGGGAAAAAACATTTTTAAATAACATATCTGATAAAGAACTTGTATCAAGAATAAATACAGAACTCTCACAACTCAATAATGAAACAACCCAGTAAAAAAAAAAACAGACAAAAGACTTAGACATTTCAACAAGGAACATATAGATATGCAAATAACCACATGAAAAAAATGCTCAACATCCTTAGTCACTAGGGAAATGCAAATTTAAAACACAGTGTATACCTCTACACACCTATTAGAATGCATAAAACTGACCAACTAAGCATTAGCAAGGATGTGGAGAAACTAGAACTTTCGAACACAGCTGGTTGAATGTAAAATGGAACATCCATATTGGAAAATAACACTGACAAATATGTCTGTCATTTTTTTAAAAAGTTCAACATACAAGTACCATATGATCCAGCCATTCCACTCCTACCCAAGAGAAGGGGGGGGGGGATGTGTCCACACTAAGACTTACATAGAAATGTTTACACACAGGGCGCCTGGGTAGCTCAGTGGGTTAAAGCCTCTCTGCCTTCGGCTCAGGTCATGATCTCAGGGTCCTGGGATCAAGCCCCACATTGGGCTCTCTGCTCTGCTCAGCAGGGAGCCTGCTTCTCCCTCTCTCTCTGCCTGCCTCTGCCTACTTGTAATCTCGCTCTCTATGTCAAATAAATAAATAAAATCTTTAAAAAAAAAAAAAGAAATGTTTACACATCAGTTTTATTTTTATGAATAAAAACCCCTACACAATCCAAATATCCATCAATAGGTGAATGGGTGAACAAACAGTGGTACGTTCATACAATGGAATACTACCCAGAAATAAAAAGGAATTAACTACTGATTAAGTACTACATGATGATTCTATGAGACAGGCCCTACTGAACATGAGGATTCTAAAAATAATAACTCAGCTGAATGAAAGAAGCCAGGCAAAAAAGCACACTGTATGTTTTCATTTATATAAAACTCCAGAAACACAAACTATTTTTTAGTGAAACAAACTGGATCAGTAGTTGCCTAGGGCAGGAGAGGAGACAAGAGGAAGGATTACAACGCAACTCTAGGAAACTTAAGGGGTGATAAGTTCATTATCTTCAGCATGGAGTTTCACAGATGGGTATACATATATATAATTCATCAAACTGCACCTTTTAAATATGTACAATTTATTGTATGTTAATTGTAGCTCAATAAATTATTAAAATTGTTAATAAAAAGTAAATTTTCTGTTCTTTAGAAGAATTCTTAAGAAAGGATAAAAATTACAAACTATCAGCATTTGCCTAAAAAGGAAAATGAAAAATTAATATTAGGGGCACTGAGCAGCCCAGCAGGTGCAGCATACAACTTGATGCTGGAGTTCTAAGTTTAAGCCCCACACTGGATGTAGAGATTACTTTAAAAAAAACTCTTAGGGGCGCCTGGCTGGCTCAGTGGGTTGAGCCTCTGCCTTCGGCTCGGGTCCTGATTCCAGGGTCCTGGGATCCAGCCCCATGTCAGGGAGCCTGCTTCCCCCTCTCTCTCTCTCTGCCTGCCTCTCTGCCTACTTGTGATCTCTGTTAAATAAATAAATTTTTTAAAAAATAAATAAATAGGGCGCCTGGGTGGCTCAGTGGGTTAAGCCGCTGCCTTCGGCTCAGGTCATGATCTCAGAGTCCTGGGATCGAGTCCCGCATCGGGCTCTCTGCTCAGCAGGGAGCCTGCTTCCCTCTCTCTCTCTCTCTGCCTGCCTCTCTGTCTACTTGTGATTTCTCTCTGTCAAATAAATAAATATCTTTTAAAAAAATAAATAAATAAAAATAAAAAAATAAAAAATAAATAAATAAAAATAAATTTAGAAAAATCTTAGGGGCACTGGGGTGGCTCAGTCAGTTAAGTGTCTATCTTCAGCTCAGGTCTTGATCCCAGGGTCCTGGGATGGAGCCTCGTGTGGGTCTCTCTGGTAAGTGCGGAGTCTGCTTCTCCCTCTCATTCTTGCTGTGTTATCCCTCTCTCTGTCTCAAATAAATAAATAAAATCTTTTTAAAAAATTTTTTAATTAGGGCCAGTGGATTCTGAGGTTATACAAATAGTTAGAACACATCAAATGTAAACAAATATATACAGACATATCTCCAAGACTTTATAATCCTTTAAAAAGAACTTACTACTTTAGGCAAATGTTAGGAAATCAACTCTTTTCTGAACCTTGGTATATGAAGACGAACAATCAAGCATTATCGTGCCTTTCCTATGACCCTACGTCTGGGTGACCAATAGTATATTCAAGAGTCTCTTTACAGCTAATAGAAATAACAATTAGAATGTGATCATTCAGGGTGCCTGGATGGCTCAGTGGGTTAAAGCCTCTGCCTTCAGCTCAGGTCATGATTCCAGGGTCCTGGGATCGAGCCCCACATCGGGCTCTCTGCTCAGCAGGGAGCCTGCTTTCCCCTCTCTCTCTGCCTGTCTCTCTGCCTACTTGTGATCTCTGTCTGTCAAATGAATAAATAAAATCTTTAAAAAAAAAAAGAATGTGATCATTCAAACCCCTACTGAATTAACAAATATAGGCATGGTATATATATGGCTGCTAATTTCACAAAGAGACAAATATATATATATTTTTTATATTTTTATATATATATATATATATATATATATATATATATATATATATTTCCTGATCAAAGAACATACCATTACCTATAATAATCCCACCAAAAAAATTTTTTTTCAAAATAAACTCAAATAAGTCTGACCAAATCTCAAAGTCCAACTAATTTACTGGAAATAGAACAGAGAATACACTATACTTTTAGTTTTTATGAAAGATAACTTGACACATCAATCAGTTGCAATGTTGACTTACAACTTTAAAATACATAAACAAAAAATTCAGGTTACTGGAAATCTGAACACTAATCAGACATTCAATTCCCTACTAAGGAATTATTGTTTGCTTTTTCATGTGATAACAACATTACAGTTATGTTTAAAAAAGCAGAGAGGGTTGCCTGGGTGGCTCAGTGGGTTAAAGCCTCTGCCTTCGGCTCAGGTCATGATCTCAGAGTCCTGGGATGGAGCCCCCCCATCAGGCTCCCTGCTTCTTCCTCTCCCTCTGCCCCTCCCCAATGTGCTTTCTCTCTCTCCTCCCTAAGAAAATCTTTTAAAAAGTAATAAATAAATAAAATTAAGGAGAGATATAAAATGTTTTTTAAAAAATAGCACTATCCATGAGTTGGTCATTTTGAGTGATGAGTAGAGAACGGTTCAATATTCCATTTGGCCTGCATTTGTATATACTTGAATTTTGTATAATGAAAACTAATAAAAAATAAGATACCTTGTTCTATTTACTTTGTAACTATTTTATGTACATCAATATAAAAATCCTAAATAAATAAAATTGGCATGGGTCAACTTTCTTCTCTTATATTGTCCTTGTCCTTTCTGATATGAAGATTTTATCAGTTTAGAAATATAATCTGGGTAACCATCTTCTACTCTCTATAAGTTTAGGTAAGATATGAACAATTTGTTTCATAGAAGTTTAGCTAAACTTTGTTAAACCATCTGGGCCTGACAGCTACACGATGAAGGGAGGATTCCTACACAGAATAACGTTTTATCTTTTGACTTTTAATTACACAGCACCATAGGCTGCATACTGATTATTTGCCATTTACTGCAACTTGCTTCATGACTTGGTATGTGGTCAAAATTTCATAAATGTTCTGTGTACTTAAAAATGTGTATGATCGGGGCGTCTATGTGGCTCAGTGGCGTAAAACCTCTGCCTTTGGTTCAGGTCATAATTCCGGGTCCTGGGATCCAGCCCCGCATCGGGCTCTCCGCTGAACGGGAAGCCTGCTTCCCTCCTCTCTCTGCCTGCCTCTCTGCCTACTTGTGATCTCTGTCAAATAAATAAATAAATAATCTTTAAAAAAAAAAAAGTATATGATCTAGGGCACCAGGGTGGCTCAGTTGGTTGAGCGTCTGCCTTCAGCTCAGATCATGATCCCAGGGTCCTGGATCAGGTCCTGCATCAGGTTCCCTGCTCAGCAGTTCCTTGCTTCTCTCTCTGCCTGCTGCTTCCCCTGCTTGTGTGCTCTCTCTCGCTGTCAAATAAATAAAAATCTTTAAAAATAAAATAAATGTTTAAAAAATGTGTATGATCGGTGCGCCTGGGTGGCTCAGTGGGTTAAAGCTTCTGCCTTTGGCTCAGGTCATGATCCCAGAGTCCTGGGATCAAGCCCCACATCGGGCTCTCTGCTCAGCGAGGAGCCTGCTTCCTCCTCTCTCTCTCTCTGCCTGCCTCTCTGCCTACTTGTGATCTCTGTCTGTCAAATAAATAAGTAAAATATTAAAAAAATTTTAAAAATCTTTAAATATGTGTATGATCTAATAATTAGGTGCAGGTTCTCTAAATGTCCATTGGCTCAAACTTGTTAACTCTTTTTTTTTTTTTTTAAGATTTTATTTATTTATTTGACAGAGAGAGATCACAAGTAGGCAGAGAGGCAGGCAGAGAGAGGGAAAGGGAAGCAGGCTCCCTGCTGAGCAGAGAGCCCGATGCGGGACTCGATCCCAGGACCCTGAGATCATGACCTGAGCCGAAGGCAGCGGCTTAATTCACTGAGCCACCCAGGCGCCCCAAAAGTTGTTTTTTTTTTTAAAGATTTTATTTTATTTATTTGTCATAGAGAGAGAAGCGAGAGCAAGCACAGGCAGACAGAGTAGCAGGCAGAGGCAGAGGGAGAAGCAGGCTCCCTGCCAAGCACGGAGCCCGATGCAGGACTCGATCCCAGGACGCTGGGATCATGACCTGAGCCAAAGGCAGCCGCTCAACCAACTGAGCCACCCAGGCGTCCCTCAAACTTGTTAACTCTTTTATCCAAATTGCATTTTACTAATACTTAAGTGTATTATCAAGAGGTAAATAAAATATTAATAGCATTTATCAATCAAAATAGCATTTTATCAATCTGCATTGATAATGTCAATTTTAAATGTATGTTGAAGTTATATATACACACAAATTCATGACTTATCTTTTCCCAGAAATACTTGTTTTCCCAATGAATTATCTGAATGAATTTCTCAATCCCTGTTAATGTTTTTGTCTTAGTCTAAATTTTCTTAAAACTAATATACCTATAACAGCTACTTTTTGGTTACTTGTGTTAAAATGTTTTAGACCCTTACTCATAAGCAACAATGTAATTATTCATTTGCTCCCTTTTAAAGAAATCCTATCCTGGAGTTTTCTCTGCCAAGAGTATTCTGTTTACATTTCTCCTGATAACTGATATAGTTGAAGTTATTTTCACCATTTTATTTTATTTTTAATATACTAAGCCTATATACTATGACTTTACTTTTCCTTTCTTTTTTTTTTAACTCTTCCTTAAACTTTAAAGATTACCTGAAAGTATCAGTATCACTATTCTCTTTCTAAATACTAAGACTTCAGAAAGCTTCAACTCTGATCAGTACCATTCCTGAATTATGCATTATTCATTCTTATGCATTTAAGTTATTTATCGTGTGCATTTATTTGTTGCTTTTTTTTATAAAGCAGGTAGCCAGATTAGGATACATGTATTCATCCTCATGGTGTAACTGCCATCAAGTTATAATTGAGTTGTCTTTCTCTCTGGCTCCTTTATTACTCCCTCTTTACATTAAATGCCCAGAATTTTCACTAGAATATATTGAATTGTCCATTTACATTCCTTTTGCTTACAGATTGCTTAGTTTTTTATTTTTAGGCACAGTCACATAAAAGAGAAAACATGATCTGCTTTTCTTAATTCTCCCAAAGATTATTCAAAACCAACTCCATACTAAATGTGTGAGACATTAATTCATTACATACAGTGGATGCCCTAAGGTAGTGGTTCTCAAACTTGAGCATGCAAAACACCTGGGGAACTGGACTCCACCCACAGTTTCTGATCCAGTAGGTCTGGCATTGTGCCATGAATCTGCATTTCTAACAAGTTCCCAGGGGATGCTAATGCTAATTCTGGTGGTCACATAATCATGCTTTAAGAAACACTGTTGTGGGGCACCCGGGTGGCTCAGCTGGTTGTCTGCCCTCCGATCAGGTCATGATCTGGCTCAAGTCATGATGTGGATCCTAGGATCAAGCCCAGAGTCAGGCTCCCTGCTCAGTGGGGATCTTCTCCCTCTCCCCCTGCTCTATCTATCCCCAGTTGTGCTTGCTCTCTCTTCCACATTTTCTCTCCCTCAAATGAATAAAATAAATCTTTTTAAAAAAAAAAAAGAAAGAAAGAAAGACTGTCTCAGGAATTAGGGATAATTTCCTCATGGAATCCCATGTTGATAAGGACCACAGGGATTTGTCCTGCTTCTTAAATCTAGAGATTAGTATTTCTCATCAAGTCCAAACAGAATTTAGCTTTAAATACTGCTCTCTCCTGTTTCTTCTTCTAGAATTCCAACTACATAACATAACAAAGCTTAACAGTCCATCATCCAGCCAGAACTGCTCCAGTTCATTCTTCACACAGCTCTCAGGCTAAAATCAAAACTTGTTCATATCACCTCCGCTACCCAAAACTGTTGTTTACTGGCTCCTCTACACCCATAGGAGCAGTTCTTTATGAGGAAAGATACATGGATGGGCTTTAGAGGACATGAAAACTTTTGAGTATTTACATTACGTTACACTTATTTTTTTAAAATACCATCTAGTAGGGGGCGCCTGGGTGGCTCAGTGGGTTAAGCCACTGCCTTCGGCTCAGGTCATGATCTCAGGGTCCTGGGATCGAGTCCCGCATCGGGCTCTCTGCTCAGCAGGGAGCCTGCTTCCTCCTCTCTCTCTCTGCCTGCCTCTCTGCCTACTTGTAATCTCTGTCAAATAAATGAATAAAATCTTTAAAAAATAAAATAAAATACCATCTAGTAAGTCTGTGAAATCACTTAGATAAGTACATTAAAAATCACTAACTTAAATTCAAATGAGTCGGTATGGCACAGAAAGCTTTTCTGATCCATGCCTGCCTAACCTACCCTTACACCATCCTATGCAGGCCATGCTTTCAAAATTTCTTCACTGTACACATATCACCTCCACCTAGAAAAGAATGCCCAATAGGCCTCTCACAAGCCTAATTAACTTCTTTTCCCAAGAGGTCCAGTATCACCTCCTCCAGGAAACTTCAACCGACTTGAGTTAGTTGCTCCCCTTTCTATTCTCTCTCAGCATCTTGTATAAACATCCACTATGACCTTTCACCCTTCGAATTAGTGGTCTACAAAACTATCTTCCTTTATCAGCATATCAGTTATCTCCAGCAAGAACTTAATCTTTATCTTTAAATCTTCATAGTAGATACATTATCATGTCTGTTTTCATGTAGATTTTCAAGGGAACCAGAGATTCAATGGCAGTAAATGGCCATCTATCTAGTTTTGTCTCACATTTCTCCACAAAATACTTTGAAGTATCAAAGCAAGGATTACGCCCCTATAGGTCTGAGGCCTGCACTGTCAATATAACCAAGAGAAAAACAGCAGAGGGATAATCAAATCTAAGAGTTCAAAAACAGTGGAGGGGTAAGCAACTCTGTTCAAAAACCTTCATTTAAAAAAAAAAAAGGCTCTCATTTTAATTCCTATACAAGTCTATTTGCTTTATATGATTATCTAATACACAGATGTGCATATTATAAATTCTGAGAAGATTCCTTGTTATTATTTGTTAAAACACATAATAAAATCCCTTTACAAAAGTATACAAAATCCCTAAAGTAAATGGCTCTTTCCAGGGACAGAGGGTGGAAATGTGAGGAGCCAAGGAGGTCTTTTGCTTATTACTTTTCAAGTTTATCAGTTTATATCAGTTTACCATCTGAACTTTTTTTTTAAATAATGCATCACTTTAGAAACCAGGAAAACAATGGAAAGTTAAAAAAAAAAAAAAGAGCTACATCCTATATACGCTATTAAGAAAAGAGCTAAATTATGTAATCATTTTAATATTGTTTCTTACCAGATTTAAGACCTGAAATTTTGAAGATGGCACTTGGTTTCCCATTTGTGACAAATCCTAGGAGTTGCCATACAGGCATTCCGTTTGAATCAGGATAGGAAAAGTAGACAGATCCTCCCATTCCCTCAGGAAATGGGATTGTTCCCAGCATAAAAACCACAACGTGGTTGATACTTTCATAATCAGGCAAGTCAAAAACAAATTTATCCTCTGCCACTTGCTGTGCAGCTGTTTGCACCTAGAAAATAAGAGACGTGTCTTAGTTTAATAGTTTGAGGAGTTTCTACAACCCTTATAGTATTTCTGTAAGCTGTTATTAAGTCAATTATATTACTAAACCCAGTATAACTTTGGGTTAATCTGATGGTCTATACGGAATTTTCAAATATTTCAGTGTTAAATTTAAAAAAGAAAATCCAAATATATACATATATATGTATATATATTCAGCCTTAAAATAATCATTTAATGAATGTAACCTTTAAAAAATAGAACTAAATTATTTCAGAAGTGCCCTGAAAAGAATTTACTTACATAAGTAAATCACTACGGCTTCAGAATATTAAAGAAATTAAAGGTTGTTCAAAATACCACACCACCAAAGCCTTATCCTCTAGTATGCAAAGTACAGGAAATTAAAATGGGTAAGCAATACAGAAAGAACTACTTAATCCTCATTTGCAGACTCCCTATTTATTAATCTGCCTACTCACTAAAATTTATTTGTATGCACAAAATCAATATTCATTGCACTTTGGTGGTCATTAATGGGCATGTTCATGTGCAGAGCAGCAAAAATTTTAGGTTGCCTAATGTACACGTTCCCAGCTGAGATGGAGAAAAGTTAGCTGTGCCTTCTTTATTTCAGCTCTCATAGTGTAAACAAATGTTTTTCTGCAGTCAATTTAGTGTCCCGTCCGGTTGTATTTTGTGCTTTTTGTTGATGATTCCGATGTTCAAAATGGTCAACCTGAAATGTTGGCTAGTAGTCCTAAGTCTGAAACAGTTGTTATGGGCCTTACTGAGAAAATATGTAAGTTTCATTCAGAAATGAGTTATGATGTTATTGACTGTTAAGTTCAATGTTAATGAATCAACAAAACATATTAAATAAGATGTACTTAAACAGAAACATACAGAAAACAAGGTTATGTACTGACAGGCTAATAAAAACTGTCATCGGAGGCTTGAAAAAAACCTAACTGTGTTTCCCCTAAGAGCAATGATTCAGTATTTACTAACGAGGAACTGAGTATTCAAACTGACTTCACAGAACCGAACTACTACGAATAACGAGAATCAACTGTATATAAGAAGCAAAAATCCTACTTTGAATGTGCTAAGTGAGAACCTGTGAAAGTTTCCTCTTGACTCATTTCATAATCTAATTTTCTGTTCTAGAATTGAATGTCAGTTTCTAGAATAAGATCTTATTTTGAAGTTTGAGAAGTTTGAGAAATCTACTTCCAAAGAGAAAATTCTTTATTCCACTTTCAGAAAATTACTGATTATTGCTGTATCACATCCATTAGCAAAAATTAAGTATTACTTCTGAGGGCTCTCAGGTCAAAAGGCTGTCAAGAGCTTACATCACACAGTTTTCTGGTTTTCTTTTTTTTTTTTTTTAAGACTTTATTTATTTATTTGACAGAGATCACAAGTAGGCAGAAAGGCAGGCAGAGAGAGAGAGAGGAGGAAGCAGGCTCCCTGCCAAGCAGAGAGCCCGATGTGGGACTCGATCCCAGGACTCTGGGATCATGACTTGAGCTGAAGGCAGAGGCTTTAACCCACTGAGCCACCCAGGCGCCCCTCTGGTTTTCTTTTTAATTGCTATTGCGACTCCATTCACCAAACCACCAAATCTGAATTACTACCAGTATTTTAAGACTCTAAATGGTCAAATCTTATTACCTAGAATGCAATTTCTTTTCCTTCACTAATAGTTGTTGTTGTTACTGAAATGCTTACTTTTTTCTTTTATAATACCCTAGCTACTACTACAAAGAAACTTCAAGAATTTATTGCTATGTATTATCAATAAATATGAATTGTCCTAAATTTATTCCCAAGAGACCATAAATGAGTGTTCTTAAAATCAAGTTCTGCTTCTCTCTTCTTAAGTTTTCCAACCTCATTAAAAACTGTCCACTTTATGGGGCGCCTGGGTGGCCCAGTGGGTTAAATCCTCTGCCTTCGGCTCAGATCATGATCCCAGGGTCCTGGGATCCAGCCTTATCGGGCTCTCTGCTTTGCAGGGAGCCTACTTTCTCCTCTCTCTCTCTCTGCCTGCGTCTCTGCCTACTTGCGATCTGTCAAATAAATAAATAAAATCTTAAAAAAAAAACAAAAAAAAAACTGTCCACTTTAAACAGAGAATAAGGGGTGCCTGGGTGGCTCAGTGGGTTAGGCCGCTGCCTTCGGCTCAGGTCATGATCTCGGGGTCCTGGGATCGAGTCCCACATCGGGCTCTCTGCTCAGCAGGGAGCCTGCTTCCTCCTCTCTCTCTCTGGCTGCCTCTCTGCCTACTTGTGATCTCTGTCAAATAAATAAATAAGATCTTTAAAAAATAAATAAATAAATAAATAGAGAATAAAACAAAAGAAAAACATAAATGTAAAACCAAACTGCCTATATTAGTATTAAATTCAGTTTTGCCAGCTTTGGGCATGCACATAATCCTAAAAAACATAAAATGGTGGTATTTACAAGCCACGAAATAACCATTAGGCAAAATAAGTATCAGTTAAATGTCAAGTCTACCAAGCACCAGACATTCTATAAATCTGTACTATGACACACTAATACTTAACCTTAGGGAAAAAGATAACTCTTTTATTTAAGAAAAAATTTTCAAGGAATTTTTTTTTTTTTAAAGATTTTATTTATTTATTTGACAGAGAGAGATTACAAGTGGGCAGAGAGGCAGGCAGAGAGAGAGAGGAGGAAGCAGGCTCCCTGCTGAGCAGAGAGCCCGATGCGGGACTCGATCCCAGGACCTTGAGATCATGACCTGAGCCGAAGGCAGCGACTTAACCCACTGAGCCACCCAGGCGCCCCATCAAGGAATTTAATTGAGGAATTAAACTCATAAAATTAGATGATTGGACTTTTCTTTTTTTTTTTTTAAAGATTTTATTTATTTATTTGACAGAGAGAGATTACAAGTAGGCAGAGAGGCAGGCAGAGAGAGAAGAGGAAGCAGGCTCCCCGCTGAGCAGAGAGCCTGATGCGGGACTCGATCCCAGGACCCTGAGATCCTGACCTGAGCCGAAGGCAGCGGCTTAACCCACTGAGCCACCCAGGCGCCCCGATGATTGGACTTTTCTAGTTAGAGAATAAGGAAGTTAAGTTTTGGATATCTCCAGGTCTATCTGCCCTTCATTTTGAACATGTTCTCTGTTTAACAGAGTCCAGACACCTCCTAAAAGTCTTATTTTTTTTTTAAGATTTTTATTTATTTATTTGATAGAGAGAGATCACAAGTAGGCAGAGAGGCAGGCAGAGAGAGAGGGAGAAACAGGCTCCCCGCTGAGCAGAGAGCCCGATGTGGGGCTCGATCCCAGGACCCTGAGATCATGACCCGAGCTGAAGGCAGAGGCTTAAACCACTGAGCCACCCAGGCGCCCCCTAAAAGTCTTATCTTTAAAGAACCTCTACTGGATAGCTATTACAGAGGTTAGGTGTTAGGTAAGTAGCCAAAGGTATATGCTGTAATTAAATTTTCTTCCAAATTAGTTAACATGGGATACATGGAATGAATCCATGTGGCCTTTTCTTTAAAAAACGCACACATGGGGGCGCCTGGGTGGCTCAGTGGGTTAGGCCGCTGCCTTCGGCTCAGGTCATGATCCCAGGGTCCTGGGATCGAGTCCCGCATCGGGCTCTCCGCTGAGTGGAGAGCCTGCTTTCCTCTCTCTCTCTCTGCCTGCCTCTCTGCCTACTTGTGATCTCTCTCTGTCAAATAAATAAATAAAATCTTTAAAAAAAAAAACAAAAAAAAAACGCACACACGGGGGTGCCTGGGTGGCTCAGTGGGCTGAGGCCTCTGCCTTCGGTCAGGTCATGATCTCAGGGTCCTGAGATGGAGCCCCCACATCAGGCTCTCTGCTCAGCAGGGAGCCTGTTTCTCCCTCTCTCTCTGCCTACCTCTCTGCCTACTTGTGATCTCTGTCTGTAATAAATAAATAAAATCTTTAAAAAACAAACGAACCAAAAAAAAAAAAAAAAAAACGCACACAGGGGCACATGTGTGCCCCTGATCTCCTGGTCATGAGCTCAATCCCCACGATGGGCACAGAGATTACTTAAAAATAAATATATAAAGTAAAATAAAACACACACACAAATTTTAAAAGTCATTCATTGATGGCACTCACTCATTTGAGTACCACACTTATCCCCGGCTGGTCTTTTCATTTTCCCTGCCAACAGCAGGAACAACCCAAAGTTATCTCACCAATATTATCAATTACCAATTACCACCATCACCAAGGCGCCCTCCCAGTCATCCAAGAAACAAAGAGAATCTGAGGCTAGTAGTCTCCAATTTATCTTTGTGGTTTCTCAGAACTGTGTACAGAATACATTACCAGAAGCTGATGAAAAATTTAATTCAACAAATGGGCTGCAAAATTTAGCAAAGCAGGGAGCAAAAAGAAAAAAAAAGAACTCTGGGCGAAAGGAGTGAAGTCTAAAAGGGATTTCTGGGTGGTTTCTAAGGAGGCAAGCAAGATTCATCCTCTAAATCATTTCTAAACAATTCCAGGTGCTGATCCCATTTAACTCTAATAATCTGGCAAGGCTGATTATTATCTCTTCTAACCAACAAAGATTTTCAAAGCTCATACCCTTCTGGGGTATCTCGGCCATGACTCACACTTAAGTTTAGGCCTTTCTATTATCAGCCAACTTCCGATAATCCTATTTTTTACTGGGGTCCTTCCAAAAGGACCCCAAATGTATACACTGCCCCAGCACCTTAACCTTTTAGAAACAGTACGTTACACACGAGATTCAAATGCCAGGTTTACCTCTTAAGTTACTGCATGAGCTAGCTCAGGCAAGTATTTAAACTGACGATTAGGCTTAAATTCCTCAACTACAAAAGAAAGAATAACCATCTCACGAGTAAGATTAAATCTGAGTTGCTAAATAAGCGCTACCAGAAGGCTCAAACTATCAGAAATGGACCAAAGACGAGCACCGCCTGCGTATATAGATAATGCACACTCGATAAAAAGTAGCTAATGTGGCTACTATTCAAATGACTGCAAAGAGCCGAGAAAGACATCACCCCAGGACCCACTCTCCACCCTCACATTTAGCTGGAAAGTACACGTAGGGGGGGTTTCCCCCACCTCTCCTGCACCCGAGCACCTTCCCCTCCCCGGGGCCTCGCCCCCGGCCGTCCTGCCCCCTTCCTGATACCACCCGGCCCCATCCTCACCAGCCTCCCTGCCACCAAGCAGCCAAACATGGCGGCGACTCCGCTCAGCCGCCAGGGACCCGAAGCCGGCGACTACAAGTCTTGGGGCTACTGCCCTAGTGGAGCACAAGAACCTTCCAGAACATGCAGGAGGACGCCTGCCCCTCCGCTACATAGCGACTAGGCCAGCGGCAGGAACGCCTTCTGGCCCCACGACCTCTGACTCTACTTCTTAACCAGCACGCTTCTCAGGAACCGAGTACTTCCGGGGCTTACACCAGCCTCCCTACAAGGGAGAAAGTCGGGCCGGAACCAGAACGAGACTACAAGTCCCATATTGCCCTGCGCCGACTTCCGGGAGGAAAGTCAGGAGGGCTTTACTTTCCGGATTGACTATCCACGCCACAGTTTTTTAAATTCGGTGCCAGTACGTTTTTCTCACATTTGTGTAACATTTTAGAAATTATAGTGCGCTTTACGATAATCACTTCTCCAGGTCCTGGCAAAAACCTTATGAGGTATGCAAAGAAATTGCTTAGAATGACCAGTTCCCTGTCTTTACCCCGCACTAAATGTTGAAGCTTGAATCCGAGTCCTGATCGAAATCCAGGGCTCTTTTTCCTACACAATGTCTTAAAGTACTAATTTTTAACCAGCCATTTAGTAAATAAAGTAAAATAAAACACACACACAACTTTATTGTTGACTTTATTGTAGTTCTTTTCAGCTTCACTTAACTCCCCCATTTATTTTCTGTAAAACTGTAAGCAAGATACTATAATAACTTTATAAATTTGTGGTTTAATGTTCCCATTTGTAAAATAAGAATAATAATTGTACCTATCTTATAGGGTTGCTGAGAGGATAAAATGAATTGGTATATATAAAACAGAATAGAGTGGCATCAGTTAATTTATGGGGGTTTTAAATGTCTTACTTTTCTATATGTATTTGCAGTAAAGGTTCATAGGAAATAAAAAGCAATAGCCCAAAGAAACTGACATCAATTACTAATTGACACCAATATTCACTCTCCTTTCACAGCTTTAATCTTCTTAGATAGAAAGGTAGGATATTCCCTCCCCAAGAGTCTCTGTCCTACACCAGTCAGCAGTCAGCAGTCCTGTCTTTCCAAACCCAGGTTATACATGGAAGATCAAAAAGTTTGTAACAATCCTCTGGCCTCCACCCTGGTTTCATAAACTGTGACCATTTATATTCTTTCAGATATTCCTTTTAGATAGCCAAGCCAAAGGTGAAGAGATAAAAGATGTTTCTATTGATGTCTCCAACTTTCTACCTAAAAAGTCCTAGAACCTTCAAAATAGAAAGACATTTATGATAAGATCACTTCATGAGAGGCAGATACACTGCCTGGGTTCAGAGCCCATCTCTGTCATTTATATATAATCTTAGGTTAGTTAACCTAAAACTCCCATTTCACCATTTCCCCACCTGTAAAATGGGATAATAGTAACTGCATCACAAGGTTGTTATGAAGGTTCTTGCATGAAAAGTTCTAAATACTAGCCAGAATATGGCTTAATAAAATGTTAGCGTTTAGCATTATTAACCTCTCCTGACAGATTTTCTATGTCTTCGTAGAAATAAAAATATTGAAATAAAAAATAAATATATTGGTCTCTGCCCCTTGTTCCTGACACAGGGCACTGAAACCCTTGTAAATTCCCAAGTGGTAAGAGCACTAGGAACAACTTTTGTTCTAATGAGTTGACTCTGGTTAGACTCCTGGTTGGCGGCTGGTCACCAGAAAGACCAAGCCAGGATTAGAGGCTAGGAATTTTCAGCCCCACCTCCCCCATTCTCCAGAGAAGGAAGAAGGACTGGAAATGGAGTTAATATTTGATCAGGTGAGGAAACCTCCATAAAACGCCAATAGTAAGGAGGGTGATCACCCCAATTCCTTAAGGACATTAGCTCCTGCACTTAGAACCCTCCCAGACCTTGTCCTTTGTATTTCTCCATCTGCTGTTAATCTGTATCCTTTATCATATCCTTTTACAAACTGGTAAACATAAATAAGTGTTTCCCTGACATCCGTGAGCTGTTCTAGCAAATAATAGAATTCAAGGAGGAGGAGGTCATGGGAACCTCCAGTTTGTAGCCATGTCAGACAGAAGTTGTGGGTAACCTGGACCTATTACTTGCATTTGGCATCTGAAGTCTGGGGCAGTCTCGACAGACTGAGTCTTGTGGGACTTAAGCTATGGGATCTGGTGTTATCTCTAGGTAGTACTGGGATTGAGTTAATTGTTAGGACACCCTGCTTATATCACAGAATTGTTTGGTGTGGGGAAAGAAAATAAAAACCCACACATTTGGTGTCAGAGGTGTTGTGAGTGTGGTAGTAGTGTGAAAGTGGAGGAGAAACACAGAAGAAAGACCAGGTTTTTTTCTGCATTTGATTGTCTGAACAACTCATACTTATGCACTTGTCTTATCTTTCTATAATAGACACTCGGCAACCTCCCCCTTGATTCAAAATATTTTTTTAAAAGATTTTATTTATTTATTTGACAGAGCAAGATTACAAGTAGGCAGAGAGGCAGGCAGAGAGAGAGAGGAGGAAGCAGGCTCCCTGCCAAGCAGAGAGCCCGATGTGGGACTCAATCCCGGGACCCTGAGATCATGACCTGAGCCGAAGGCAGCGGCTTAACCCACTGAGCCACCCAGGCGCCCTGATTCAAAATATTTTTTTAAGATTTTATTTATTTGAGGGAGAGAAAGTGAGTGAATGAGAGAGCATGAGCAGAAGGAGGTGCAGAGGGAGAGGGAGAAGCAGACTCCATGCTGAGCAGAGGACCTGATGCATGACCTGTGCCGAAGGCAGATGCTTAACCAACTGAGCTGCCCAAGTGTCTTCTTCAGGAATTTTTCCATGATCTACCTGATTCTTAGTCACACATTATTTTACACAACAATTTTATTTATTGGTATTTTTTTGTTAAGAGTTTGGCCATTTATTCATCCATGTCTCCTTTATTTATTTATTTATTTATTTATTTTAGATTTTGTTTATTTATTTGACAGACAGAGACCACAAGCAGGCAGAGAGGCAGGCAGAGAGAGAGAGAGAGGGAGAAGCAGGCTTCCCGCTGAGCAGAGAGCCCGATGCGGGGCTTGATCCCAGGACCCTGGGATCAGACCTGAGCTGAAGGCAGAGGATTTAACCCACTGAGCCACCCAGGCGCCCCTTATTTGTTGGTGTGAGAGCTGGCTAGCTTAGAAATATTTTTATGGGGCGCCTGGGTGGCTCAGTGGGCTAAGCCACTGCCTTCGGCTCAGGTCATGATCTCAGGGTCCTGGGATCGAGTCCCCCATCAGGCTCTCTGCTCAGCAGGGAGCCTGCTTCCTCCTCTCTGTCTCTGCCTACCTCTCTGCCTACTTGTGATCTCTCTCTCTCTGTCAAATAAATAAATAAATAAAAACTTTAAAAAAATTTTTGAGAAATATTTTTATGAACTAAAGTTGCTATATATTAATTATGCCAGTCTTTGTTATGAGGGATTTCAGCTTTTTCTTCATTTTGCTGGTGAATTTCTAGTTCTAACGTAGGACAAAGAATTAGAAACAGTAAATTAATACCTTTTCTCCAGATTATAAAATCCAGCCTTCTATTCACCAAACTCCAGTATTTCTACATACAATTCTTTGTAACTAAAGAGGGCCGAATTAGGGGCACCTGGGTGGCTAAGTTGCTTAAGCATCTGACTTCAGCTCAGCTCATGGTCTTGGAGTCCTGGTCTAGAAGCCGGCATCAGGCTTCCCACACTGTGGGGAGTCCGCTTGTCCCTCTCCCAGAGCCCCTCTCTCTGCTTATGCTCTCTCTCTCTCTCTGTCTCTATTTCTTTTTTTTTTTTTTTCAATTTATTTGTTTTCAGAAAAACAGTATTCATTATTTTTTCACCACACCCAGTGCTCCATGCAAGCCGTGCCCCCTATAATACCCACCACCTGGTACCCCAACCTCCCACCCCATCTGTCTCTATTTCAAATAAATTAAAAAAATCTTTTAAAAAAATGACAACTCACACAATGGGAGAAAATATTTGCAAATTATATATCTGGTAATGGAGTCATAAACAAAATACAGAAGGAATTCTTACTGCTCAAAAAAATTTTTTTAAAGCAATTTTAAAATGGACAAAGGATTTTTATTAGTTTCCTAGGGCTGCCAGAACAAATTACCAATAACTGAGTGGCTCTTTTTATCTTGCAAAACTGAAACTATGCCTATTAAACAATTTCCATATTCCCCTCCCCCACAGACTTCTTTAGGTGATGAAGATGAGCTAAAATTGACAGTAGTGATAATTGCTCATGTACTGAGTATACTAAAAACCATTGAATTATACATTTTAAATAGGTAAATTATATGGTATGCGAATTATATTTCAATAAAACTGTTTTTAAAATTAGTACTATTTATAATAGCATCAAAAAAAATTTTTTTTAGCATCAAAAAATTTTTATGTAAAAGTGCCTGTGAGCAAATGGGCCATCCTGGAATGGGAGAGAGGAATTACAGGAAAGCCTTCCGGCTCCTAGCTCTTCAATACTGCCTTCAAGGCTCATATCCCCCAGATATTTTTCCTTCTCAGGAAAAACTGACAACTCCGGAGATACAATTATCTTGAAATCTTTGTTGACAAAACTGACAGGCTGCCTAATCCTACTGTAGTGAAACATTCCACTTAATGGCTCTCCCCATATTTTTTGCTTATAAATAGAACATGCCACTAAGAATCATCAGACATTTGAGGAAAATCAGTATCAAGTAAGAGAGTGACTGGGGAGAAGGGTTAGAGGATGGGGTAACTGGGTAATGGACATTGGGAATGGTATGTGTTGTAATGAGCACTGGGTACTATATAAGACTGATAATCACAGACCTGTACCCCAGAAACAAATAATACATTATATGTTAATTGATTGAATTTAAATTTTTTAAAAAAGAGAGAGTGACCAAAGTAAACAAATGAGGGGGAAGGAATTTAGTAAATACAAAAACAATACAGGATGCAGAAAAAAATTAATAAAACTCTATGCTATTATCTAGGGAGAGAGAGAGAAAGAAATAAAGAGATTGTATCATTAAAATAAAATTAGAGGGGTGCCTGAGTGGCTCAGTGGGTTAAAGCCTCTGCCTTCGGCTCAGGTCATCATCCCAGGGTCCTGGGATCGAGCCCCACATCAGGCTCTCTGCTTAGCAGGGAGCCTGCTTCCTCCTCTCTCTCTGCCTGCCTCTCCACCTATTTGTGATCTCTGCCTGTCAAATAAATAAATAAAATTAAAAAAAAAATAAAAATAAAATAAAATTAGAATACTATAAAAGGAGAAGATCAAAGAGCAAGAAAGAACCCATGAAATTTAAAAGTATGAGAACTGAAGAGATAGTTTTTAGTTTTGTTGTAAGAGAAGGTCAAGAAACTATCTCAGAGAAGAAAGCAAAAAGAAAGAAATGGAAATCAGGAGAGAATAAAATAAGAAGTTCAGTACAGGCAGTTCAATATGGGAATTCCTGGAAGAATAAAGAAAACAGCAGACAGGGGCGCCTGGGTGGCTCAGTGGGTTAAGCCGCTGCCTTCGGCTCAGGTCATGATCTCAGGGTCCTGGGATCGAGTCCTGCATTGGGCTCTCTGCTCAGCAGGGAGCCTGCTTCCCTCTCTCTCTTTCTGCCTGCCTCTCCATCTACTTGTGATTTCTCTCTGTCAAATAAATAAATAAAATCTTTAAAAAAAAAAAAAAAGAAAAGAAAAAAAAAAAAGAAAACAGCAGACAGTAAATTATCAAAGAAATACTATTTTAAGAAATTTCCTGGGGGGCGCCTGGGTGGCTCAGTGGGTTAAAGCCTCTCTGCCTTCGGCTCAGGTCATAATCTCAGGGTCCTGAGATCGAGTCCTGCATCGGGCTCTCTGCTCAGCGGAGAGCCTGCTTCCCTCTCTCTCTCTCTGCCTGCCTCTCCGTCTACTTGTGATTTCTCTCTGTTAAATAAATAAAATCTTTAAAAAAAAAAAAGAAATTTCCTGGGGCATCTGGCTGGTTCAGTCGAAAGAACATGCAACCCTTGATCTCAGGTTCCTGAGTTTGAGCCCCACCTTGGGTGTAACAATTACTTTAAAATGTAAACAAATAAAGAAACTTTTAAAATAAAAGAGATCATGACCTGAGCCGAAGGCAGAGGCCCAACCCACTGAGCCACCCAGGCACCCCCTATTTGATAGTTTTGACATGAAAAATGATACAGAGAGATGTTTTATAGAGCTCATGGTTGAATGAAGACTTAGCCTCAGTCAGATAGTCACACTAAAATGGAAAAAGGAGCCATTATTTTCTATACATAATTTTTAAATTTTTTTATTAACATATAAGGTATTATTAGCCCCAGGGGTAAGGCCTGTGAATTGCCAGGTTTACACACTTCACAGCACTCACCACAGCACATACCCTCCCCAAGGTCCATAACCCAACCACCCTCTCCCTACCCCCTTCCCCTCAGCAACCCTCAGTTTGTTTTGCAAGATTATGAGTCTCTTATGGTTTGTCTCCCTCCCAATCCCATCTTTTTTCATTTTTTCCTTCCCTATCCCCAAAACACCCCATGTTACTTCTCAAATTCTTCATATAAGGGAGATCATATGATAATTGTCTTTCTCTGATTGACTTATTTCGCTCACCATAATACCCTCTAGTCCTAACTACATTGTTGCAAAAGGCAAGATTTCACTTCTTTTGATGGCTGCATAGTGTTCTATTGTGTATATATATACCACATCTTCTTTATCCATTCATCTGTTAATGGACATCTAGGTTCTTTCCATACTTTGGCTATTGTGGACATTGCTGCTATAAACATTTGGGTGCATGCGCCCCTTCAGATCACTACATTTGTATCTTTAGGGTGAATACCCAGTAGTGCTATTGTTGGGTCATAGGGTAGCTCTATTTTCAACTTTTTGAGGAACCTCCATGCTGTTTTCCAGAGTGGCTGCACCAGCTTGCATTCCCACCAACAGTGGAGGAGGGCTCCCTCTTTGCATCCTCGCCAGCATGTCATTTCCTGACTTGTTAATTTTAGCTCCTCTGACTGGTGTGAGGTGGTATCTCATTGTGATTTTGATTTGTATTTCCCTGATGCCGAGTGATGTGGAGCACTTTTTCATGTGTCTGTTGGCTTTCTGGATGTCTTCTTTGTAGAAACATCTGTTCATGTCCTCTGCCCATTTCTTTCTTTTTTTAAAAAAATATTTTATTTATTTATTTGACACAGAGAGAGATCACAAGCAGGCAGAGAGGCAGGCAAAGACAGAGGAGGAAGCAGGCTCCCTGCTGAGCAGGGCTCGATCCCAGGACCCGAGATCATGACCTGAGCCGAAGGCAGAGGCTTTAACCACCTGAGCCACCCAGGCTCCCCTCTGCCCGTTTCTTAATTGGATTATTTGTTCTTTGGGTGTTGAGTTTGAGAAGTTCTTTATAGATTTTGGATACTAGCCCTTTATCTGATATGTCTTTTGCAAGTATCTTCTCCCATTCTGTCAGCTGTCTTCTGGTTTTGTTAACTGTTGCTTTTGCTGTGCAAAAGCATTTGATCTTGATGAAGCCACAATAGTTCATTTGTTGCCCTTGCTTCCCTTGCCTTTAGCGATGTTCCTAGGAAGAAGTTGCTGCGGCTGAGGTTGAGGAGGTGGCTGCCTGTGTTCTCCTCAAGGATTTTGAGGGATTCCTGTCTCACATTGAGGTCCTTCATCCATTTTGAGTCTATTTTCATGTGTGGTGTAAGGAAATGGTCCAGTTTCATTCTTCTGCATGTGGCTGTCCAATTTTCCCCAACACCATTTGTTGAAGAGGCTGTCTTTTTTCCATTGGACATTCTTTCCTGCTTTGTCGAAGGTGAGTTGACCATAGAGTTGAGGGTCTATTTCTGGGCTTTCTATTCTGTTCCATTGATCTATGTGTCTGTTTTTATGCCAGGACCATACTGTCTTGATAATGACAGCTTTGTAATAGAGCTTGAAGTCTGGAATTGTGATGCCACCAACTATGGCTTTCTTTTTCAACATTCCTCTGGCTATTTGAGGTCTTTTCTGGCTCGATATAAATTTTAGGATTATTTGTTCCATTTCTTTGAAAAAAATGGATGGGATTTTGATAGGGATTGCATTAAACATGTAGATTGCTTTAGGTAGCATAGGCATTTTCACAATATTTTCTTCCAATCCATGAGCATGGAACATTTTTCCATTTCTTTGTGTTTTCTTCAATTTCTTTCATGAGTACTTTATAGCTTTCTGAGTACAGATTCTTTGCCTCTTTGGTTAGGTTTATTCCTAGGTATCTTATGGTTTTGGATGCAATTGTAAATGGGATTGACTCCTTAATTTCTCTTTCTTCTGTCTTGTTGTTGTATAGAAATGCAACTGATTTCTGTGCATTGATTTTATATCCTGACACTTTACTGAATTCCTGTACAAGTTCTAGCAGATTTGGAGTAGAATCTTTTGGGTTTTCCACATAAAGTATCATATCTGCAAAGAGTGATAGTTTGACTTCCTCTTTGCCTATTTGAATGCCTTTTATTTCTTTTTGTTGTCTGATTGCTGAGGCTCAGACTTCTAGTACTACGTTGAAAAGCAGTGGTGATAACGGACATCCCTGCCATGTTCCTGACCTTAGAGAAAAAGATCTCAGTTTCTCCATTGAGAATGATATTTGCAGTGGGTTTTTCATAGATGGCTTTGATGATATTGAGGCATATACCCTCTTTCCCTACATTTTGAAGAGTTTTGATCTAGAAAGGATGTTGTACTTTGCCAAATGCTTTTTCAGCATCTATTAAGAGTATCATATGGTTCTTGTTCTTTCTTTTTTTTTTTTTTTAAAGATTTTATTTATTTATTTGACAGAGAAAGACCACAAGTAGGCAGAGAGGCAGGCAGAGAGAGAGAGAGGAGGAAGCAGGCTCCCCGCCAAGCAGAGAGCCCGATGCGGGACTCGATCCCAGGACCCTGAGATCATGACCCGAGCCGAAGGCAGCGGCTTAACCCACTGAGCTACCCAGGCGCCCTCCTCATAGTCAATATATATCAAAATGAATGAAGGAACCAAAAGACAATAGCAACTACATATTAATTAGGTAAATGTAGGAAGAAATAGCTCAAAACGTAGTGCTTGCTTCTGTGGTATAGAACATGAGCAGAAAACTACTGTTTGTTTTTTGGTTTTGGTGGTTTGTTTGTTTGCTTAAAAGCCTTTTTAACTCTGTTTTACTTTTTAAACTATATGCCTATATTATTTTGATAATAAAATCTTATTTTATAAAAGTGGAAAAAATGAAGGAATTGGACTAATCTCTAAAATTCCTTGCATTGAATATGCCATGGTTTTATGTCTCTTTAACATTGTTGTTTCAAATCACCCCCATCACAGCCTCCAAACTTTTGATGCCTAAAACAAACCCCATCAGGAAATCATCAGTAAAAATCACACCAGTATAAGAATTTCAACTCAGAGACATATTGTTGATTTGATAGCTCTCTTGAAGGGAGATCTGAGCGGCTTTCCCGTTGCCTATCTTATCACAGATAGCAGATGCCAAAAAAAGCACAAATTCTTCTTCTCCCTGTGTCTAGGAATTTGTAGCATGAGACTTTGCATCTTTTGACATGCAAAGATGGTATCTATTTCTTCATCCTCCTGGACTTTTTACCTGATTTGACGAAAAGAATGCAGAAGTTATGTGCCAGTTCCAAGCCTAGGCCTCAAAAATATTTGCAAGCATCTGTTCTAGTTCTTGGAACTTTGCCAATCTAACAAAGGAACAAGCCAAGGATAGTTTGCTGGATAATGAAAGACACCTGGCATCCCCTGCCTCTGCCAACAACCAATCAAACCTTAGAACAGAGCTACAAAGCTGATTTGAGGCCGACCAGAAATTAATGAACCCAGTCAAGACCAGAAGAACTTCTTGGCCATGCTCAGCCAAAATAAAATCATAAGTTAAATAAAATTTGAAATGTTTTGCTGTGCAGCAAAAGCTAGCTTCCATGTAGTTCATTCACAATTTGTGATTGCATTTTATTCATTAATTTTCCTTCCCTGTAACAATTACTGGTAGTTATCTATTTAACATTCATTTCACCCTTCTTTAACAGAACCCCATTTTTGTTCAGGAATGCATCCCTTCCCCAGGAGGCTCAGAGCCCCAGAGGAAGGCCCTGCTTAATCTAACTATTTTCCTGCCCCTTTGCAGTAAGGGGTTTAGGATCAATCCCATAACCCAGTTCTGATCAGTGAAACCTGAAAGGAAATCTGCTGGTGGTTGCTGAGACAGGTTTCTCGGTTTTAATAAAATCACATGAAGAGATGATCATTTTTTCATTCGGTACACAGACATAACTGAAAATGACATCTGAAGTTGTAGTAACCAATCATCCTGAAACTTCAAAGAAAACAACCTGCCAAAAAATTTTCTACAAGGGCACCTGGGTGGCTCAGTGGGTTAAAACCTCTGCCTTGGGCTCAGGTTATGATCCCAAGGCCTTCGGATCGAGCCCCACATCAGGCTCTCTGCTCAGCAGGGAGACTGTTTCCTTTCCTCTCTCTCTTCCTGCCTCTCTGCCCAATTGTGATCTCTGTCAAATAAATAAATAAAATCTTAAAAAAAATTTTATACAAAATTTTAGCATCTTAAATTATAAAAATTTTAGTTTTAAAGCCTCATATAAGAAAATATCAAATAGGGGGCGCCTGGGTGGCTCAGTGGGTTAAAGCCTCTGCCTTCGGTTCAGGTCATGGTCCCAGGGTCCTGGGATCTAGCCCCACATCGGGCTCTCTGCTCAGCGGGGAGCCTGCTTCCTCCTCTCTCTCTGCCTGCCTCTCTGCCTACTTGTGATCTCTCTCTGTCAAAAAAAAATAAAATTCTATAAAAAAAAATCAAATAATGGCCAATACTCAAAATCAATGACTTTCTGACAACCTACAATGTAATGGTTTTAGAATTAAACACATACACACTCCCTCAACTCATTGCACACAATGTAACAGAAATCACCCAACTTGTCAAATTTCACATCAGCCTGGGGTAACTGAAGCAGGGAAAGTGAAATGAATCTGCTTTCATTCATCTAAAGTTTTGTTCTGTATCAGAAAAAACCCACAAAATACCAAGAATATAGAAATCCATCAGTTCAATAACAAAATGATAAGTCATTTTTTACCTAACAGGGGAAACCCACAGGTAACAAATCAAAGTAGGTGAAGTTACAAATTTTATAGTGTTTGAGCTATATTTTATGACTAAAGAGATCATCTAGCACTTTTTTTTTTTTTTTTAATTTTAAGCTAAGCTCTATATCCAGCATGGGGCTTGCCCTCATGATCCTGAGATCAAGAGTTCATGCTTTACTGACTGAGCCAGCCAGGAACCGCTAATATGAGTCTTGCTCCCATGGTTTTACATGGTAAGTGTACTGTTTCACGGAACTTTTGTTTTAGTTATATACATATATGTATATATGTATATATATATACACACACACGTACATATATATGTATATATATATATTTGTGTGATTGGGATATTATAGTCTATGTTTTAAAGGATTTTATTTATTTATTTGACAGTGAGACACACAGCGAGAGAAGGAACACAGTGGGAGTGGGAGAGGGAGAAGCAGGTTTCCTGCCCAGCAAGGAGCCCAAGGTGAGGCTTGATCCCAGGACCCTGAGATCATGACCTGAGCCAAAGGCAGATGCTTAACTGTCTGTGTCACCCAGGCATTCCCTAGGACAGTAGTTTAAAAAAAAAAAAAATTTAGGGGCACCTGGGTGGCTCACTGGTTTAAGCCGCTGCCTTCAGCTCAGGTCATGATCTCGGGGTCCTGGGATCGAGCCCCTCATCGGGCTCTCTGCTCAGCAGGGAGCCTGCTTCCTCCTCTCTCTCTCTCTCTGCCTACTTGTGATTTCTCTCTGTCAAATAAATAAATAAAATCTTTAAAAAAATTTTTTTTAGTGAAACACACAGTAGGAAATAGACTATAGGGGCACCTGGGTGGCTCAAGTTGTTAAGCGTCTGCCTTCTGCTCAGGTCATGATCCCAGGGTCCTGAGATCAAGTCGTGCATCAGGGTCCTTGCTCAGCGGGGGGCCTGCTTCTCCCTCTTTCTGCCTCTCACTCTCTGACAAATAAATAAAATCTTTTTTTAAAAAAATAAAATTACTAGATTATCCTAGATGGTGTGATTAAGGAGAATGTCTATCGCCTTTGCCTCAAGTGAG
The DNA here is from genome assembly GCF_020171115.1 of Neogale vison. Lineage (NCBI taxonomy): Eukaryota > Metazoa > Chordata > Mammalia > Carnivora > Mustelidae > Neogale > Neogale vison. The sequence continues at coordinate 137,930,690 of NC_058097.1, forward strand.
AGTTTTAATTCTTTGAGCACTTTTGGACAACTGGACCACCAGTTCTTTATACCTCTGCCCTTCTCAGTCATTTTCTTAAAAAACAACAACTTTAAAATCATTTAATTTCTATCCAGCCCCTTTCCAATATTCTGTAGGATGATACACCTAAAATCACATCCCAGTCCTTTCGTAGCCCATTTTGTTTTCCTTCTAAAGACCCCAAGACTCCACTGTACTTGTCATCTCTGCAGCAGCAGCCATCTACTCTGCATCATAGATTTCTTTAAACTCAGGTCCCTGCTCACAGAGCACAATATGGCTCCCAGTCTCTGCCTTCTTTCCTATAGCTGAATTTGTTATTTTTCTTTTGAGGGTAAATGTGGGGAGAAGGGGAGAAGGTGGAAAATCATTCTATTCATTTTACTTGAAAGGACCAAAGAAGACCAAGATAGAGCCAGAAAGAGACGATAACAAGACTAAATAGTTAAGAAAAAAAAAATGAGAACCTACTTACAGAGTGGTCAGTACCCGAAGGAGCTTCCTAGAAAAGGGGGGCACAGGACCTCAGGTCAGCCCGACAGGATCAGCTTCACAGGTGTGTGATCAATGCAGTAAGCAGTACAGGGGACTGAGTTCAGAAAGAACCCATGTGTAGTTTATTATTTTTTTTAATTTTATTTTTTTAAGATTTTATTTATTTGTTTGACAGATGAGAGATCACAAGTAGGCAGAGGCAGACAGAGAGGGGGAAGCAGGCTCCCCGCCGAGCAGAAAGCCTGATCCCAAGACCCTAAGACCATGATCTGAGCTGAAGGCAGAGGCTTAACACACTGAGCCACCCAGGCACCCCCCCATGCGTAGTTTAATGCCTCCTCTGTTCCCATCTCGACATTCCTTTCTTTGAACTTGCATTTTTTAAGTCCAGTGGAACAAGACAGCATGTATGTAAAGAGGGGATTCATGCAATACGTGTATCTGTCTACCATTCCTTGCCTCTCTATTCATAAGTAGCATTTTCAGTTCTTCATGAGCAAAGAATTCCATTATTAGATTCAAAATGAGTGCAAGTGTGTTTCATCTAAAATTGAGTAGACAGTGGTCCTGACAACCCCAAGAAGCTGTGCTTTCAGTTTAAACCAGAACTTGGTTTTTTTGTTTGTTTTTTAAGATTTTACTTATTTGTTTGACAGGGATCACAAGTAGGCAAAGAGGCAGGGAGAGGAGAGGAGGCAAGCAGACTCCCCGCTGAGCAGAGCGCCCCATGCAGGGCTCGATCCCAGAACCCTGAGACCATGACCTGAGCTGAGGCAGAAGCTTAACCCACTGAGCCACCCAGGTGTCCCTTTTCCCTGCTTTTTAAGCAAGAGGCTTGCACCTATGAAAAACCCACAACGAATATCATTCTCAATGAGGAAAAACTGAGAGTTTTTTCCCTAAGGTCAATAGTGCAACAGGAACATCCACTCTCATCACTTTAGTTTAACATAGTAGTAGAAGTCCTAGCCTCAGCAATCAGACAATAAAAAGAAATAGAAGGCATATGAATCAGCAAAGAAGTTAAACTCTCACTCTTTGCAGATGATATGATACTTTATACAGAAAACCCAAAAGGCTTCAACCCAAAACTGTTAGAACTCATACAGGAATTCAGTGAAGTGGAAGGATGTAAAATCAATGCACAGAAATCAGTTTCATTTCTACACACCACCGAGACAGAAGAAAGAGAAATTAAGAAGTTGATCCCATTTATAATTGCATCAAAACCCATAAGATACCTAGGAATAAATCTAACCAAAGAGGCAAAGGATCTGTACTCAGAAAACTATAAAGTACTCAAGAAATTGAGGAAGACACGAAGAAATGGAAAAATGAAAATAAATAAAAAAAGAAATGGAAAAACGTTCCATGCTCATGGATTGGAAGAACAAATATTGTGAATATGTCTGCGCTATGTAATCTACACATTCAATGCAATCCCTATCAAAATATCATCAACCTTTTTCACAGAAATGGAACAAATAATCGTAAAATTTGTATGGAACCAGAAAAGACCCCGAATAGCCAGAGGAATGTTGAAAAAGAAAACCAAAACTGATGGCATCACAATTCTGGACTTCAAGCTCTACTACAAAAGCTGTAATCATCAAGACAGTATGGTACTCACACACACACACACACACACACACACACACACACACAAAACCACATAAATCAATGGAACACAATAGATAACTTGAAATGAACTCTCAACTCTATGGTCAACTAATCTTCGACAAAGCAGGAAAAAACTATGCAATGGAAAAAAGACAGTATCTTCAACAAATGGTTTTGGGAAAATTTGGACAGCCACTTGCAGAAGAATGGAACCACTTCCTTACATCATATACAAAAATACACTCAAAATGGAAGACCTAAATGTGAGATAGGAATCCATCAAAATCCTTGAGAACACAGGCAGCAACCTCTTCGACCTTGGCTGCAGTTAACTTCTTCCTGGACATACCACCAAAGACAAGGAAAGCAAGGGCAAAAATCAACTATTGGGACTTCATCAAGATCAAAAGCTTTTGTACAGCAAAGGAAACAGTCAACAAATCCGAAAGACAACCGACAGAATGGGAGAAGATATTTGCAAATGACCTATCAGATAAAGGGCTGATGTCCAAGATCTATAAAGAACTTCTCAAACTCAACCCTCAAAAAACTAACAACCCAGTCAAAATAAGGGCAGAAGACATGAACAGACACTTCCCTAAAAAAGACATACAAATGCCTAACTGAAGCACGAAAAAATGTTCAGCATCACTAGCAATCAGGGAAATACAAATCAAAATCACGATGAGACATCACCTCACACCAGTCAGAGGGGTTAAAATTAACAAGTCAGGAAATGACAGATGTTGACAAGGGTGTGGAGAAAGGGGAACCCTCCTACACTGTTGGTGGGAGTGCAAGCTGGTACAGCCACTCTGGAAAACAGCATGGAGGTTCCTCAAAAAGTCGAAAATAGAGCTACCCTATGACCCAGCAATGGCACTACCAGGTATTTACCCTAAAGATACAAATGTAGTGATCTGAAGGGGCACATGCACCCAAATGTTTATAGCAGCAATGTCCACAATAGCTAAAGTATGGAAAGAATCTAGAGGTCCATCAACAGATGAATGGATAAAGATGTGGTATATATACATACAATGGATTATTATAGTCATCAAAAGAAATCTTGCCATTTGCAAAGACATGGATAGAACTAGAGGGTATTATGGTGAGCGAAGTAAGTCAATCAGAGAAAGACATTTATCATATGATCTCTGATATGAGGAATTTGAGAGGCAGGGTAGAGGGTTGTGGGGTTAGGGAAGGAAAAAATGAAGATGGGATTGGGAGGGAGATAAACCATAAGAGGCTCTTAATTTCACAAAACAAACTGAGGGCTGCTGGGGGGTGGGGGGGCGTAGGAAGAGGGTGGTTGGGTTATGGACATTGGGGAGGGTATGTGCTATGGTGACTGCTGTGAAATGTGTAAGCCTGATGATTCAAATACCTGTACTCCTGGGGCAAATAATACATTATATGTTAATAAAAATAATTTAGAAAAGTAAAATAAGAAAAATGGGGAAAAAAAGAACATGCCCAAAGCACCAACTCTCTCTCCACCCACTCGTACCAAGTCAAATTATTACTTCTTCGGGGCGCCTGGGTGGCTCAGTGGGTTAAGTTGCTGCCTTCGGCTCAGGTCATGATTCCAGGGTCCTGGGATCGAGTCCCGCATCGGGCTCTCTGCTCAGCAGGGAGCCTGGTTCCCCTCTCTCTCTCTGCCTGCCTCTCTGCCTACTTGTGTTCTCTCTGTCAAATAAATAAAATCTTAAAAAAAAAAAATTATTACTTCTTCAAACATTGCCTTGCTTTGTTTTTTTCTGGATATGCAATTACCTCTGGACCTTTTCATTTTATGCACTATACTTTTTAACTCCTCATATTCTCCATTTCCTTTTTTAACACATTGCAAGTAATTTCTCAGGATCTCTTCCAGTTCACTAACCTCTATTCAGTTGTGTCTAATCTAATTAACATTCACTTTTACTTCAATCATTTTTGACTTCTGAAGTTCTACTGGTTTCTTTTATAAATCCTCCTGGTCAGTCTTAGTATTCTCCAAATGCTTGCTTATTTTTGTAATTTCAGCTATTTATTTATTTATTTATTTATTTGACAGACAGAGACCACAAGTAGGCAGGCGGAGAGGGAGGAGGAAGCAGGCTCCCCGCCGAGCAGAGAGCCTGATGCGGGGCTCAATCCCAGGACCCTGGGATCATGACCTGAGCCGAAAGCAGAGGCTTTAACCCACTGAGCCACCCAGGTGCCCCGTAATTTCAGCTTTTATTCATTTCATTAATTCAAGTATTTATTGGGTACTTTTGTGCAAGGCACTGTCCTAAGTGCTGGGGTTATACCAGCAAAACAAAGCAAAAAAACCAAACCAACCACAAACCATCCTTATAAAGGCTACATCCCCATGGGAGGAGAAATACAACTAACCAAAGTAAATTATATAGTGTATTAGATGATCATTGAAATGTTCACTAAGCAAGCCAGTAAAGGGTGGAACAAATGGTTGAGTATAAGTGAAGAGAAGCAGTTTTAAATATGGCTTTTACATCTTCTGATAACTCCAGTATCTGAAGTCCTTGGTAGTCTAAGTATATTATGTACTGTTTCACCTATCAGTTATAGCATGATTCATTGCCTGATGATCTTTGTGAGCTATTTGGCTGACCTAAATTTTCAGCCATCTTAGAGACCTCCTTAAGTGTTTAATTTCAATATCTAGTATCCACAGCAAGAGTGGGCAAACTGTGGTTTATGAGCCAAAAAACGGCCCACTGCATGTTTTTGGTAATTTTATTCAACACAGCCAGGCCCATTCATCTATGTATCATCTGTAGTTGCTTTCACACTATGGTAGCAAAGTTGAGTGAATGTGACAGAGAATGTATGGCCTTCAAAGCCTGAAATATTTACTATCTAGCTGCTTACAAAAAAAAGTTTGCCACCTGCTTATCTACAGATATACACAGGAATTAAAAAAAAGTAAAATGGGTACCAACATACACTGCTGGAGCAAGTGAATCTGGTAGAACCTTAATAGAAATATTCTTCCACTAATTCTGACAGACAAGTGTGGAACTAATCAGAGGTACAAAAGACTTGTATCCTGGGCTAGAAGTCCAAATATTATATATAATAGCAAACAACCAGAAATAATGAACACATCCAGAAAGGTATTAAATACTATTAGATCCATGGGAATGCATGAAATTTATAGGAACAAGGCTCATGAATCTGAATATTTGATAAAATTCAGTCTTGTATTTTACCTGGCACCCCTCATTTTACTTTCTCCCTTCTCATTACTCAGGTTTTCCTTATTCCCTCTGCTTCAGGTTAACTCCTCCATGTCATGCTGGTTCTATCTCTTTGGGGATTTTCTGGTCTTTTGTGTCAGTCTCATTCTTGCTGTTTCTTCTTGTTCATAAATATTTACAAAGCACCTTACGTTTGGAACAAAAGATCAACCACTCTTAAGTCTGATTCCCTTAAATATAACACTGTACATGGGGGATTCCCCATTTCTTTCATTTTCCAGTCACCTGCATTCAAGCTTCTATGTTCTCTTCTCACTTGCTCTTATGGTAATATTTCAATTAAGATTTCTAGGGACGCCTGAGTGGCTCAGTTGTTGGGTGTCTGCCTTGGGCTCAGGTCGTGATCCCAGGGTCCTGGGATTGAGCCCTGCATCGGGATCCTTGCTCAATGGGAAGCCTGCTTCTCCCTCTCCCACTCCCCAGCTTGTGTTCCCTCTCTCGCTGTGTCTCTCTCTGTCAAATAAATAAATAAAATCTAAAAAAAAAAAAAAAAGATTTCTAATGGTCTACCTGCAAACCAAATAGCAGTATTTTTTAAACCGTTCAATCATTATATATTCCAACTCTATAGAATTTTAAATATAATTACTATGAAGTTATTACAGAAGAAATAAGAAATAAGAGACATAATTAATACACTTTCCAGTAAAAATAAGTAGCAATATTTAGGGTTTAGTGTATGTCAAGTACTGGTACAGCTGTTTCACTTTGATCATTTGATCCTTAAAATCCCTATACGGTAGGTATTCTTACCGTTTCACACAGGAAGAAACTGAGGTAGATGTTAAGTTACTTAGCTCAGCTCATAGTTGCAGAATTAAATTCTGCTTAGTTCTAGAACTTAACTTAATCACATTATAGAGCTTTTTTTTTTTAAAAAAAAAAAAGATTTTATTTATTTATTTGACAGAGAGAAATCACAAGTAGGCAGAGAGGCAGGCAGAGAGAGAGAGAGGGAAGCAGGCTCCCTGCTGAGCAGAGAGCCCGAAGCGGAACTCGATCCCAGGACTCTGAGATCATGACCTGAGCCGAAGGCAGCGGCTTAACCCACTGAGCCACCCAGGCGCCCTATAGAGCTTTTTTTAGTTAAAAGAACTATAAAAATGATCATTACAAAAAAAGATGTACATTTCTTTTTCTCACAATGAAAACAGACTAACACAAAGCTTTACAAAAATAAATTTTTATTAAAAGCAGTAGAGTCTGAGCAGGAGACAGTACAAAGAATGTAAACAATGTAAACATCACTACATTCAGCTCAGCCTGATTGAATGCTGAAAGACAACTCTAAATGCTCTATGTGCCCTTACTAGCAAGATACAGTAATTCTATTATACACAGAAAACACACTCTAATTTTGATTAAGAAAAAGTATTTTATCGAAGTCGGTCCCAGCGCCAAATACTGGCATCATCACAAACAGCTATAAGAATACTGCTATCCCTGCTAAAACTGGTTTGTCTAATAGCAGCACCACATTTATGATGAGTCAGTGTTGTACATCTAGAAAAAAAACAAAACAATAGTTTAAATGCCATTCATAAAAAATGTTGTATCAAATTAAACCAGTGAATTAGAAAACAAATAGATGTTCCAAGTCATATGGAAAGCATTTAAAACATCACTAAGAGCTCAATCTCTAATTTCATAAAACTTGGGTATATTTTTAATTTAAAAAAAAGTAATTTGTCACCACAGTACTTATGATAAATAGTCATTATGAGAACACAAAGTATTTTAAAATAACTGAGTCATGTAAATGTTAAAAATGATTTAAGAATGGTACTTTAAGTATTAATTACTTCCTATCTATTGACATTTGAGTAAAAAGGCAGAGATTATCAGTAAAGGGACGCCTGAGTGGCTCAGTTGGTTAAGCATCTGCTTTCGTCTTTGGTCATGATCCTAGGTTCCTGGGATTGAATCCTGCAGGGCTCCTTGTTCGGTGGGGAGCCTGCTTATTAACCTCTACCTGCCACTCCCCCTGCTGATGCTTGTTCTCAATCTCTCTCTGACAAATATATAAAATCTTTAAAAAAACAAAACAAAACAAAAAAACCCACTTTATTTTTCCCAGAGAGAGAATGCACACAAGCAGGGGAGGGGGGCATGTCAAAGGAGTACCAGACTCCCCACAGAGCAGGGAGCCTGAGGACTCTATCCCAGCACTCTGGGATTATAGTCTGAGCCGAAGGCAGATGCTTAACCAATTGAGCCACCCAGGTGCCCCTATCAATACATAGTTCTAAATACTTACTTGGCTTTATGAGGATCTTCTACTTCTAAATCCCAAACATAAAGTTTGCCAACCTGATTGCCCAATGCAAGCATCTGTATAAACATATTTTTAAAAAATTCAAATTATTAAATAGGCTACAGGGCCTTCAAGCATTCCTAAGATATGTTCATATTTCAGAAAAACCTCAGCTTTAGCCTATGGCTATGCTCATGATTAGTTCTTTGCACCTTGTATTTCTGATTTGTAAATGGGGATAATAGCAACTAATACTTCAGAGGTGTCCTGAGTGAATTAGAAGGCATTCTGCATATTTATGAAGGACTTTACAATTTACATAGCATGTACTCTTTATTCTGCCTTAAAGAATTATAGCAACAGCTACAGAGAGCTTCTCCAGTCTTTTGAGAAATAAATACCCAGATAATTTGTTACTACAAATTCCTAATACAAGTCTCTTTAAAATTTTAGATAATTATTACTTTGTCCCATCTTCTATGCTGATTTTTCTCCAAGCTTTTATATAAAAAAATCTACTTAAAAAGTTTAACACTCCTGGGATGCCTGGGTGGCTCAGTTGGTTGAGCAGCTGCCTTCGGCTCAGGTCATGATCCCAGCGTCCTGGGATCGAGTCCCACATCGGGCTCCTTGCTCAGCGGGGAGCCTGCTTCTCCCTCTGCCTGCCACTCTGTCTGCCTGTGCTCGCTCGCTCTCCCTCTCTCTCTGATAAATAAATAAAATCTTAAAAAAAAAAAAAGATATATAAAATCTGGGTCTTTGTTTTTTGATTTATTAGTGTGAAAAAATAACATTCTAATGAAAATCAAGTTTGATATGTTTGTTTTGAAGTAGTATTGGGGGAGTTGTTGGGGTTTTTGCATCTCTAGTACTGGTTACTTTAAACAAATAAAAGCTTTCTGTAGTTGCTTAAAAAAAAAAAAAAAAAAAAAAAAAAAAGTTTAACACTCTAATCACCAAAACATTAAATCTTAGTAACAGATGTTATGGAACGTAAGCACCTCACTGCCACCACTGACACCTGTTAACTACATTTTAAAATAAACATTGCAGATGGTGAGCAGAACCACAAAGACAGAATAAATATCAATCGCCAAAGTAATCAATACAAAAGATCAAGGTAGATTCTTAGAGGAAACTGAAGATGGATGCACAGAGAAAAGTGAAATTTTCAATGGTCTTAAGTTTAAAATGTAAAAATATGCTGCTACCTTTTGCCAGAAATCCATAGAAAACCTCATGTACCAAATGTCACACTGGCTGTAATCGAATCGCCCAAGAATAGTCACATTAGACTCACTGGGTTTAATTTTATCTATATCATCTTCCATTTTCCCAGGTTTCCAGCAAACAATGGCATTTTCACAAGACTTTAAAAGAGAGAAATGAGAAAACAAGAAATGTTACATACAGAACTGAATTTTAAATATTAAAAACAAAGCCCTTCTTTATTATCTTTTTAGAATTGACAGTCTTAAAACCTGGTTACCCAACTACTAAATACAGTGATATACATTCATTTATATTTACAGAGTCAATGTCCACACTTGACAAGAAGTCCTATTACAACAGAATTTAACAATATTCAAAAGCATTATGTTATCTGGAGTATTCATTTTGAAGTCACAATTTCTCTTCCAAACCAAATTCAGCTCTAGATACTGTGGCATCCAGACTTGAGTGTTCTATAACGAAAGTAAAATTACAAAAACTCTGTACAAATGCATGACTCTTCAATATGGCCCCCGCTTAGAGGCCTTAGAGATCAGATTATATAGAAGGCAATAAACTCAGTAGTCTTAACATCAAGACACTGATATGGGCATAGGACTGAACTAGACTAAGTTACATCTTCCTCATTCTGTATCATTATCTTTGCACACATTCTCGTTAAGCAGCAAGTGATAAGGAATACAATGGAAGAAAAACTGCAACACGGTGGGCACAATTTATATTAAAGGCCAGTGGTGTGATAATAAGGGATATTTGGCAATGTCCCTGGCCTTTGGTGGGTGGACAAGGAAAGATGCTGCTGAGCATCCTACAATGTACAGGATGGCCCCTCCCATTAAAAAAAAAAAAAAAAAAAAAAAAAGATCTAGCCCAATTACCTCAACAGAAACTGAACTGAGAAATGCCTGTGTAGGTAAAGAGTGCCTGCTGGGGTGTTACAGGACACACAGTCCAGGCGATTCCCCAGCTGTGTCTGGTTCACTGACATATGAACAGTTTAACAGCAGGGCCACAGGAAGAGTAGGGAGGAGACAGTACCCCAACCTTTTTCTTTCTCTGCCTTTTTTAGATTATATAAAATCCCAGGGCTATATATCTGATACATAAGTTTTTTAAAAAGTACCTTAGATTAGAGATCACCTACTTTGATAACCTAACTAAATGCACAATTGGACTGATAGCCCATAGACTTCCCTCAAAAAACTCATCCTGGTCCCAACCCTACTGAATCAGAATCTCTACAAGGGAAGGCCGAAGCAGAACAACTGTGACAGAGTTCTTCAAGTGCCTTGCACCGAATACACTGGTAAAGGATTCTTTATTAGTCGAGTCCCCTCATGAACTAAAACTTGAGGTAGAATTTGTTCATTATAATGGATGACTGCATTTGAAAATCATCTTGATGGGTGCCTGGGTGGCTCAGTGTGTTAAGCCTCTGCCTTCAGCTCAGGTCATGTCTCAGGGTCCTGGGATTGAGCCCCGCACTGGGCTCTCTGCTCAGCGGGGAGCCTGCTCCCCGGCCTCCCGTCTGCCTGTCTACTTGTGATCTCTGTCTGTCAAATAAATAAATGAAATCTTTAAAAAAGTCATCTAGAGAGCTTTTTAAAATTACAAATTCCCAGGTCCTTTTGCCAGATTTAGAATCTCTGGGACTGAGACCTAAGAATCTATTTTTACAATGTTCTCCTAGTGATTCTGATGCAGAAATAGATTTGTGACCACCAATATAGTTCATTCAGGTCAGCTTCCTGAAACCTAAAATGCAGAAATCCCTTCGTATCGTCTGACGAAGGTCTAAGAAAAGAAATTTTAGAGCTAGTGCCTTTTTACTTCTACTTCCAAAACGATGGGGTAGGTGTACTTTTCCCCATTTATCCTCACTATAGCTTAAAAGACTAAGTATCAAATATAAAGCAAACATAAGACTTTGAAAGGTAGAGAAAAGGCAGACTGGTTAGGAACCTTGGGACATAAAGGATGCTGAGTTCCTTGGTTCTCTTTTGCCTAATTTATGTATCCCAAACTGGATGCTAGAGAAGGCAGCAGCTCAGCTATCAATACCCATGGGTTAATTACAAAACACCCACAACAAAAGCCTGCTCTCTCTAACCAAAGAACCAGGAAAGTGACAACCTAGCAGGAGAGAAAATTTTCAAACATCCTATTCCAGGAAAACACCACAGAAAAAAACTGTAGGCTCACCCTCGCATGAACCACCAATGACCCAGTGGAGAGCACTTCTCAGGTGGTACCTATGTACCTCAAATGCATACCCAACCCTCCCTACTCCTGACTCTACCTTCCCCTCATCATAATGATACCTAGGGTGGTATCAGAGGAGGCCCAGCAAGAGTCAGCTTGTTTACAATCATCCACAGCCCTCAGTGTCAGTGGAGACCACTTGGGAACAGTAATGAGACGCCATCATCTCGACTTCCCCACCACTTGCCAATGATGAAGCAGTGCTCCCCTTCTCCAGCTGAAAATTTGTCAAGGAAGACTGCTGCAAAAGATCTAAATAAAATAAGATGCAGTCTTGTAGTGTAACACTCAAAATACCTAGATCTCAATAAAAAATTCACTTGTCACACCTAGACTCAGAAAAAATCTCAACTTTAATGCTAAAAGACAATAAATGCCAACAATGAGATGCACAGATGTTCAAACTACCTGACAAGGATTTTAAAGCAGCCATAATAAAAATGCTTCAATGAAAAAAATGCTTCAATAAGCAATTACACACTTAAAATAAAAAGGTCTCAGCAAAGAAATAAAAAGAATCAAACTGAAAATTTAGAATTGAAAAATATAACCAAAATAAGAAAATCAACTGAAAGGCTCAATAAAGAAAGAGTCAACTTAACATCTGAAAAACAGAAACTACCCAATCCAAACAAAATGAAACAAACCTAAAAAAATGACAGTCCAAGGAGTCAAATGAAAGATCTAACATTACATCATTAAAGTTCCAAAAGGAGAAGAGAGGTCTAGAAACAAATTTGAATAATGGCTGTAAAACTTCCAAATTTGGGACAAACTATCTCCAAAAGTCATAAATCTATTACAAATATAAGGTTAGTGAATTCATAAAAATAAATTCAAAGAAATCAAGGTACATCATATTCAAACTTCTGAAAACTAAAAAGACAAAGAAAAAAACCCTGAAAGCAAGTAAGACAGAACACCTTGTGATTAGGAGAAAAATAATTCCAATGATGGCAGGTATCATCAGAAACCACAGACCCTGGAGAGAGGGAATACAACATTTTTCAAATGTGTAAAGAAAATAACTGTCTATGTAAAATCCCATTTTGAATGAATATAACTTTCAGGAATGAAGGATGAAGAAAAATGAAGAATTTGTCACCAGCAGACCTTTCCTAAAAGAATGGTTACAGGCAGTTTTATAAACACAAAGAAAATAATATGAGAAGGAATCTTGGAACATCAGAAAGGAAGAAAGAACAAGGGAAAAAGCAAAAATGAGTAAATACTCTCTTTTTCCTCTTGAGTTTGATGGTTGAAGCAGAAATAGTAACATTAAAAAAATTGTAACTTTTTTTGATGTTGTTCTCAATTATAAAGGGAATATTCAAGACAATCAAACTATAAATGGTGGATAAAGTAACATATAGGAAAGTAAGATTGGTAAAATGCTGATACACAGTAGAGAGGCTACATAAATATATTTTTATATTTGTGTTTGCATAGTAGGCATGTCTTTGAGCAATTTTTATCTTTTTTTTTTTTAAAGTAGGCTTCATGCTCACCATGGAGTCCAATACAAGACTTGAACTCACAACCGTGAGATCAAGACCTGAGCTGAGATCAAAAGTTGAATGCTTAACTGATTGAGCCACCTGGCCCTCTGGCAATTTTTTACTTTTAATCTACACACATTTTATACTTAAAGTGACTTTCTTACAAATAAAGCATTAATAAAGATATATAATATATGTAACAAAAGGTAACAAAATAGTTAATAAATATACATATATAACATCTAGAGGAAAAACTAAAAAGCTACATAAAGAAATGTACTTCAGGAGACTGGGTGACTCATATCAGTTAAGCACCTGCCTTTGGCTCAAGTCATGATCCCAGGGTCCTGGGATTGAGCCTCACATTAGGCTCCCTGATCACAGGGATCCTGCTTCTTCCTCTCTACCCTGCTTGTGCTCTAATAAATCAAGTCTTTTTTTTTTTTTTAAATAAATAAAATCTTGGGACACCTGGGTGGCTCAGTTGGTTAAGCAGCTGCCTTCGGCTCAGGTCATGATCCCAGCGTCCTGGGATCAAGTCCCACATCGGGCTCTTTGCTCGGCAGGGAGCCTGCTTCTCCCTCTGCCTCTGCCTGCCTCTCTGTCTGCCTGTGCTCGCTCTCTCGCCCTCTCTCTCTGACAAATAAATAAATAAAATCTTTAAAAATAAATAAATAAAATCTTAGAAAAAAATGTATTTAGTATCACAGATAAATCAAATGGAATTCCAGAGGTACCTGGGTGACTCAGTTGGTTAAGCATCTGCCTTCAGCACAGATCATGATCTCGGGTCTGGCTCCCTGCTCAATGGGGAGTCTGCTTCTCTCTCTCCCTCTCACCCCCCTCCCCTCAAAGGTTATGCTCTGTTGTGCGCTCTAACAAATAAAAAAACCTAAAAAAAAAAAAAAAGAAAAAGAAAAGAAAAGCGGGATTCTAAAAACTGTTCACATAGAAGTACCTGGCTGCTTTAGTCAGTAGAACATGGGACCCTTGATCTAGGGCTTGTGAGTTCAAGCCGTACATTGGACGTAGAACCTACTTAAAAAAAAGTTTGCATTACCTATAGGAAATTAGGGTAAAAGCCCAGATAAAAGAAAAAAAAGAAGAAGAAGAAAAAAAAAAAAGATTCCAGTCACCAAAACACAGCAATAACAAGCAAACCACCATAAAACTGAAAGCAAAAAGGGAAAAAAATCCACAAGTACAGCTGGAAACATCCCCATCTCTCAACAATTGATAAAATACATAGACAGGGGGCGCCTGGGTGGCTCAGGAGGTTGGGGCCTCTGCCTTTGGCTCAGGTCATGATCCTGGGGTCCTGAGATCGAGCCCCGCATCAGGCTCTCAGCTCTGCAGGGAGCCTGTTTCCTCCTCTCTCTGTCTCTCTGCCTACTTGTGATCTCTGTCTGTCAAATAAATAAATAAAATCTTAAAAAAAAATATGTAGACAGAAAAATCAATGAAGCCATAAAGAATTCAACCTCACATCGACCAACAGTACCTAATAGACACTTATGGAACACTCCACACAAACAGAATTACACACTCCTTTCAAGCTCCCACAGAACATACCCAAGATAGTGTCATAAAACAAATCTCAATAAAGTTTAAAAGAAACCAAATCACAAAAAATATGCTCTGACCACAATAGAGTCAAACTAGGAGTCATTTAAGAGAAAGATAACAAGAAAATCTCCAACACCTAGAAAGTAAAATTCATATCTAAATTAGTGAGATGCAAATAAATAAATAAATAAATAAATTAGTGAGATGCAGCTGAAGAAGTGCTGAGAGGAAAATTTATAGCATCTAATACTTATCTTAGAAAAGTCTCAACTCAATAATCTGAGCTCCCACACCTTAAGAAACTAGTAAAAGAGCAAAATACACCCAGGGCAAACAAATGGAAGGAGAGATAAAAAATTGAGGAGCCTTTATCAAGACTTACAAAAAAAGAGAAGACATTAACTACCATCTCAGGAATGAAACAGGGCTATCAGAGACCTTACAGTTGTCAAAAGTACAGTAAGAGAATATTACAAACAACTCTATACATCAATTTTACCTTAGATGCAGTCAATTAATTCCTCATACAACATAAACTACCACAACTCACACAATATGAAATAGTTAATTTGAACAGCTCTTTTAACTATTAAGGAAATGGAATCTTTATCTTTAAAACTCTCAAAAATTTCTAGACCTAGATGACTTAACCAGAGTATTCTAACAACCATTTATGAAGAATTTCTATATTTCTCCAGAAAATAGGAGGGAAAACTTGTCAATTCATGTCCATAAGCCTGTGTTTATCAATACCAAAACCAGACAAAGACATTACAAAAAACCTCAGACTCATATCACAGCCTCATTAATACAAACAAATCTTTAACAAGATTATCAGCTATTAGCAACATATATAAAAAGTTACACACTATGAATAAATAAAATTTATTCAAGGGATACAGGACCAGATCTATTTTAAAAAAATTAAATACACTCCATACAGGCTAAGGAAGAAAAAGCCACCTGGTCATATGAAATGATACAGATAAAGCATCTGACAAAATTCAACATCCATTCATGACAAAATTCTCAAAAAATTAATTAGTAAGAGGGACAGTTCTCAACTTGATAGAAACATCTACAAAAACCACATAGCTAATATACATAATTGTGAAAGACAGAATTTTTCCTTTTTAGTACCAGAAGTAAGTCAGGAATGTTTGTTTGATCTTAACACTACTATTCAACACAGAACTGGAATTTTGCCAGTGAAATAAAGCAAGGTCAGAAAGGAAAACATAAAACTGTCCCTATGTGCAGATGACATGATGGTCTACATAAAAATCCCAAGTACTAGACAAAAAAAAATCAGGGGATTCAAGGTCAGTATGAAAAATTAATTGCTTTCCTGTATACTAACTAGCAGTAAACAGAAAGAAAAAAGGAATACCATCTATAATCACTCAAAAAAGAGCAGTAGTTAGGTATAAATCCAACAAAGTATGTACAGGACTTGTATGCTAAAAGCTACAAAATGCTGATAATAAAACCAAAGATCTAAATAAATGGAGAGACATACTATGTTCGTGGACTAGAGAGCAGAGCAAAGACATTAATTCCCCATCAAACTGATATACAAGTTTAACAAAATACCAAACTCTTCCCTGCCCAAAAAACCTCCAGCAAGATTTTTTATAAAACATAGACAAGATTATTCTAAAATTTAAACAGAAAGGCAGGAATCAAAATAGCTAGAACAATTTTGAAAAAGAATAAAGTGGAAGAAAACACCTAATCAATTCCAAGACTTATTACAGAGCTACATTAATTAAGACTGTGTATATATAGCAGTGGTAGAGGGAACCGAACAGAAAAACCAGAAACAGCCTCACACAAGTAGGCCAAACAATTTTGACCAAGGTACAAAAGCAATTCAAAGGAGAAAGACTAGTCTTTCAACAAATGGTGCTGAATAACTGGATATCCAAATGCAAAAAATGAACTACCACCTAAACCTCATACAAAAATTAACTCAAAATAGATCATACATTTAACAAAACATAACACTAGAACACTTTTAGAAGAAAACAAAATACCTTTAGGATCCAGAGCGTGAAGAGCTTTTAAATGTAACATCAAAAGCATAATCCATAAAATCTTTTCAAACAAAAATCAATAAACTGAAATTCAACAAAAATTAAAATATTTGCTCTGCAGAAGAGCCTGTTAAGAGGATGAAAAGACAAGCTACAGACTGGAAGGAAATATCTGCAAACTATGTATCTGACATAGGATTTATATTTAGAATATATTAAGAACTCTCAAAACTCAACAATAAAAAAACAAAACCAATCCAATTAGAAAATGAGCAAAAGATATGAAGAGACATCATCGAAAAGGATATACGGATGGTAAATAAGCATATGAAAAAGATGTTCATCACTAGCCATCAGGGAAATGCAAATTAAGACCACGATGAGATATCACTACACACCTATCAGAACAGCTAAAATAAAAAATAGTGACAATACCAAATGCCGGCGAAGATTCGGAGACACTGGATCTTTCATACATTGCTGGTGGGAATGTAAAATGGCACGGCCACTCTGGAAAATAGTTTGGCAGTTTCTTAAAAAACTAAACAAACTTAACCATGACCCAGCAATTGCCATTCTAGGCATTTATCCCAGAGAAATGAAAACTTAAGTCCACACAAAAACCTATACACTACTGTTTATTAGCAGCTTTATTTGTAATAGCTCCAAACTGCAAAAGGACCAAAATGTCCTACAATAGATGAATAGTTAAATAAACGGTGGCACATCCATACCATGGAATACTACTCAGCAATAAAAAAGGAAAGCTATTGATACACACAACAACTTGGATGGCATACTGAATGGAAAAAAAACAATCTTAAAAGGTCCCATACTGTAACATTTTTGAAATGACAAAATTCACATGTAATAAAATGACAACATAGAACTATATGCACACATTGTACAAGGTCAATTTCCTAAATTTGATATTATACTGCAGTTATGTGAGATGTATGTAGAAGAAATTGGGTGAAAGGCAATATGGGACCTCTCTGTACTTTCTTTGAAACTTACTGAGAATCTATTATTTCAAGATCAAAAGTTAAAAAAAAGAAAAAAAGAAAAAAAAAAAAAAAGGTAAAACTATACCTGTAAAGCCAAGAAAAAAAATAAGCCAGGCTCTGCCCAAGAAAATATGAAATGCCCTGAAATCCACATCAAGAAAAGAAACTGGACAGCAATTTTTCCAAATGTGACAATCCTAAACATTCAGATACCAGCACCAACAACTACTCTAAATTATCAGCAAAAAAATCAACACATTAGAGAGCAGGGGTTGGCAAACTGCAGCCACAGCCAACTCCAGCTATCTGTTTTTGTAAATACAAATTTACTGAAAAGGACACAAACATAAAAAACCCATTACTGACTTTAGATATTCATTATTTTATAACATCGGATATCAGAGAAGAATCTCATCTTACAAGTTAACATTTTTTCCTTTATTGCAGAACAAGTTATAATAATTCATCAGGATGTTATATGCCTAAAACAAGTTTCCAAATCTGAGACTTCAAGGAAAAAAAAGGACTTTCCCATCTGCCATCCAATTTACCAAAACTATAAAAAAACTGTGCTCCCTGCAAGGTTCCAACTCACACAAACACAAACAACAGAAGTACAGCTTAACAGCAGTTAGCATACCTTGGAAAGTATCAAATCACCTAACCATCGTACACAATCGACATAATTCCTATGTATGTCTCTGGTGGAAAAGTCAGGAAAGTGAATTTTCTGAGAAATAAATGGCCTGCAATGGAAATGTCAAAAAGTTAAAAGAAAAAAGAATGTAGAATCACACTCATTTTCACTTTCAGATTTATGACTATTAATTTTATGTTCCTAGAAAACTGCAAAGCATCTCATTATTGAGAACTGAACTCTCATTTCATGCATTTGTTTCTATATTTTTTCCATTATCAGCTCTCAATTCAATTTCATCTTATGAAATTTCATTTGTAAGAACCGTAGCTTTCTTACTATGGTGACCAAAATTAATCACTTCAATTCTGGCTATCCTGACCAATGATAAGCAAGGTCTGCAGCACTAAAAGATTCTCACAGAAAACATTAAACTATCTATTCAATCCTTTATATTTAAGCATCAACATATCTAGATTATTTCAAAAGATAGTCACCTATCTAGGAACAATGACCTTATTCCAAAGGCTGCTAAAGGTAAGTTTAGAGGAGAGTCCCGCCTTGAGCAAAAATTTCTAAAAATGTTACCTGACAGGAATTTGACATTTATTAAAGACTTTTCCCATATTTAGGCAAGTAAAACATAGTGCTCTTTTTTTCCTTAAAGATGTTTTTGAGAAGACCAAGCAGAGAAGTTGCTACCAATTTTATAGTTACTTAAAAGTATACCTAACATTTCTAATCTAGTGATTCGGATTTATACTGAAATAACTGTAGAAGAATGATATGATGCCAAGAATTAGTTGTGTCTTCGGCAACTCACATGTCCTCTCTTTACTTTTTTCTCATATGCAAAAAGGATGGTGGGCTGAATCATCTCAAACATTCTTTCCAGTTCAAATTCTGGGAGCTTTTCTTTATTAAAACATTAAAATGTTATTAATGACCTGATACAAATTCTTAATTCTGTTATAATTATGTTAATTACTTTTTTAGCCAAATATATGTTAGTGCACTGAAATATTTGTTGGTTATAAATTTAACTGATAACCTATTAATAATCTGGTTTGATAACCATAAAATAAATGCTTTTTGTTAAAACAGAAGTACAAAGTTAATATACAGACATACCATAGTTACAATGAAAGTGTTAATAGCCTGATGAGATTCTGAAAAGACAGGTATTGAATTAAGAATTGAAGCATTTCAAAAATATATTAAAGGGTATCAGGCTGGCTTAGCAGGTGGAATGTGCAACTCTTGATCTTTGGGGTTCTAAGTTTGAGCCCCATGCTGTATATAGCGATTAATTAAAAAAAATAAAAATCTTCATATATATATATATGTATTTTAAGAAAATTGCAAGTTCCCATTCATAGTCCCATGAAGCAAGGCTCCTGCTTCTGAATTTTCTCCATCTAAAAAAGGGATCATTGTTTAAAGGAAAGCATTACATTACCAGGAAATAAAGCCAAGAAACCCATTTAAAAAAATTCATGATCTACTATCTTGACTTTGGAATTTAAAAGTGCTCACAAATAATACAAGTAATCTTATTCTGAAGGGTCCTTTACCCTACCCCACAGCAAGTTTTAAGCAGCTTTTAAAACTGTTATAATGTAAATAGTCAAGCATATGCATACCTAAATAAAAGTTTAACATGCTACTAAACTAAAAAACACAATTCAAAGGGGATTTTCCACAAACATTAAACTAAAAATAAAGGGCTTTGATTTTAAAAATCTTATGGTATATAAACTTATTCAAAGGGCTTCTAAACTCGATGTTGGGACATTATGTAAAAATTTTGGAAAAAGTAGAATGCCTCTATACAACAGCATGAAAAAACAAATTGTTTTCAATAGGACAATTGTTACCTGTTAGTTTTATTTGGGTTATAATCATAAGATTCCTTAATTGCATTCATCATTCTCTTTGAGTTGATCCTCCAAAGTTTAAGAGAGTGATCCATACCACAGGACATTATTTTTTCACCCAAAAGATCATAATCCTGTATGTAAAACAGAAAAGTTTAAATATATAAAACTGCCCAAATTAAGACTACCCAATTTTCTTTTCCTTTTTTTATTTTTTATTTTTTTATTTGACAGTCAGAGATCACAAGGAGGCAGAGAGGCAGGCAGAGAGAGGAAGGGAAGCAGGCATCTGCTGAGCAGAGAACCCGACTTGGGGCTCAATCCTGGGACCCTGGGATCATGACTCGAGCCAAAGGCAGAGGCCCCAACCCACTGAGCCACCCAGGTGCCCCAACACTACCCAATTTTCATCTGATATACAGCATAATGAAAAATCTTTTTCAAGTCACACACAAACATTCTGAGTTTATCTATGTAACCCATAAATCAGTTGTTACTACTTCCCAGACTTATTTTTTCAAGATTTAGTTTTAGCTGATTTGTCATGACTATAGTATATGAGTTTACATAAGAAAGTAAATTGTTTGAATTTAGTTTTATCTATCCAATTATCTTTAAATATTTTCTTTGCTTGATTCTGAAGGTAAACTGAAGTAAAACAATTATTTTATTACACAAAGATCTGAGTAAGTTTGTTAGAGTTCTTTGTCCAACCCTGATTAAACAATGAAATCAATAGCTATAAACTATAGTCAGTCCCTGAACAACTGAAATTTTACTTTATCTGTGTATCTAAGTCAAAATACTTGTTATATTGGTTTTAACTTCAATTTTTTTTTTAAGAGTTTATTTACTTGGCAGACAGAGACACAGTGAAAAAACGGAACACAAGCAAGGGGAGTGGGAGAAGGAGCAGCAGACGCCCCGCAGAGCAGGGAGTCTGATGCTGCCGATCCCAGGACTCCAGGATCATGACCTGAGCCAAAGGCAGTTGCTTAACCAACTGAGCCACCCAGGCACCCCTAATTTATAATTCTTAAAGGATGGTAGTCATGGCTCTTTGAACACATAAAACCAGATGGGAGAATGCTGCTCCAAGTTTTAGAAAATCCAAGGTGACAAGGTAGCTGAAGGTAGGTGTGATTCTCAAAAAAAGCATAAAAACTCCAACAACAGAAATATTTAGTACCTCCAAATAAAATGCTACGGACTTCAAAACATGGTGCCCCCTGCATAGTTTAATATGGAAGAGCTGTAAAACCACTACATAAGCTATAAATGGAAAGTAAATAAAGCTAAAATAATGTAAAAATACTAGCTGACTAAAAATACCAACATCATATCACTAAATTGATAAACATAATACATAAATATAAAAATAACAACATGACAAAAAATTATCTAAGACTTAGCACAATAAAACAACTTCCTAAAAATGGATTTTATATTTCAACTGCAAATAAAAGATGAAAGTTGATCTCAACTGCTAACTAGCTTAACCTTTTTCTTTAATAACTGAAAACCAACAAAACAAGAGTTGTTTTGGTGTTGTATGACTGAACAAGTTCATGGTATTTTTTCATGAGAATAGAGACGCTGGTATAAATTACAAAAGTAGAGATAAAGCGTACAAAGCCTTACTTGCTTAATTCCTTCATCTGTAAAGTAAAAACCTTGTCATATCACAAGTAAATAAACTGAGTGCCTAGCAGCTATGTCAAATAAACCATATACTTTCTTGTAAGAGTTCCATGGGGATTGTTCAGAGCTCTATACACCCAAAGGTCATTGCCCTGCAGCTTTCAACTTACAGCACTTAGAACTTCATCTCTGTGCCCTTCTACGCCTCCAAATATTGCCACCAGAGTGTCTGTCTGGATATTCCACAATCGTAATGCATGATCTAGTAAAGACATAAAAAAAATTTTAAATGGACTTTTTTTTTAAAAGGTTTTTATTTATTTATTTGACAGAGAGAGAGAGAGATCACAATTAGGCAGAGAGGCAGGGAAAGAGAGAGGGGGAAGCAGGCTCCCTGACGAGCAGAGAGCCCGATGCGAGGCTCAATCCCAGGACCCTGCGATCATGACCTGAGTGGAAGGCAGAGGCCTAATCCACTGAGCCACCCAGGTGCCCCTTAAATGGACTTTTATCATTCATTTACTCTGGACTCTCAAAACCTCTTTAAAGAAGTAAAAACTACAAGAGTTCGGACTCCAGCAATGCACAGTGAGAAGTAAGAATGGAAGCTACATTTTCTAATTAAGTATGAGCTCAAACTTTCCAGATGGAAAAAAAATACTTATGTGATCTTAAAATATGTTTAACTTATTTGCCTCCAATAATTTCCTTTAAATAATATCCTAATTTGATGGAATTATGCTCCTGAGATAACAAATACTTAGGGATTTGACAGAGAACAAGATACTGAAGTTTTTCTTCCACAGAATCCACATTTACAAATTGAAAGGGTGAGCCTGGTGGTGGGTATTATGGAGGGCACATATTATATGGAGCACTGGGTGTGGTGCATAAACAATGAATTCTGGAACACTGAAAAGAAATTTTAAAAAAATAAATAAAAATTTAAAAAATACCATTGCCCATTTTTTAAAAAAGTATTTTATTTATTTATTTGACAGACAGAGAGAGAGAGAGATATCACAAGTAGGCAGAGAGGCAGGCGGGGGGGGGGAGCAGGCTCCCTGCTGAGCAGAGAGCCCCACGTGGGGCTCGATCCCAGGACCCTGAGATCATGACCTGAGCCGAAGGCAGAGGCTTAACCCACTGAGCCACCCAGGTGCCCCCCATTGCCCATTTTTTAAAGGGTTGTCTTTAGTGTTGAATTGTTAAGATCTTTTGATATAAATCCCTTATTAGATACATAATCTGCAAAATATTTTCTTATACTTTGTAGGTTATCTTTGTACTTACTGACCCAAAAGGGGAAGAGTATGGCTGGGGAGTTGTGATAATTAGAGAGTGTGGCATCATGACCTATATGACTTGTAGAGAAATACCTGGGCCCAGCTATTACCAAGAAAGGAGAAAAAGTTATCAGCTCTTCTTAGTTGTTGATTTTCAAACGTAAGCCTTGGTAGGTAAAGGAAAATCACAATGAAGCATTTTCATGGAAGAGTTTTATTTTTTTTTTAAAGATTTTATTTATTTATTTGACAGAGAGAAATCACAAGTAGATGGAGAGGCAGGCAGAGAGAGAGAGGGAAGCGGGCTCCCTGCTGAGCAGAGAGCCCCATGCGGCACTCGATCCCAGGACCCTGAGATCATGACCCAAGCCGAAGGCAGCGGCTTAACCCACTGAGCCACCCAGGCGCCCCCATGGAAGAGTTTTAATCTGAGGACATCTTTTAGTATGAGCAGATTGTGGGGGAAGGTTATAGGTTTGAAAGCCTGTAAGAAGAATAAACTTGACTAGAATAATAATGTGGAAGTAAAAAGAGAACAATCAAGAACAAAATGCAGAAATAACACAGCTGATTTCAGAGAGCTCAGAAATTATTAAGAGGCTTGTCTGAATCCTGAATAAACTTATAATGCCAATTTAAGCGTACAGAGGAAGGCAAGGCTTTCTTTATGCATATGGGAAATATTTCAAAGAGCTTATGCTGGAGAACTTAGCATTTTAAGGAATTCTATTAGGGACTCCTTTGTAAAATAAAATCTTCATGTAAGAAAAAGCAATACAGATTCTCAGATGCATTATTTCTTATTACACAGTCGATCAGGGATAAGATTTGCAATACTATTTTTTAAATTCTTAAAAATGTCGTAACTTTGGTGATCTGCCACTTGAAATTAATAAAGCTTACTAAAATAATTCAACTGCAACTGAGGATACATACACTACCTAATATTAGTGTATTAGTGTCATAATATACTACCGTTAATAAGGGTTACACATACTTAACCTGTACAAATTATTTATGTCTGATGTTAACTATTTCACAGCCCTTTTACCTAATTCTTCGTCTGGAGATGCTACTGTAGCCTGAGATTTTTCTACTAAAAACATACTTTATAAATTCTTTTTAAATTTGGCTTTTTTAATAACTTAGGACTCTTTGTCCCTTAAAAAATAAAATCATTCCCAAATAAACAGGACTAAAGAAACATTTGCTTCTCTTACCTTTACTTACTGACAGGAGAAGATTTGGATCTCTTGGGTGGAATTTCAGTTCATTGATTGCATTTCCATGGCCAACATAATGCTACAATAAATTTAGAACATTCAACTTTCATATTAAAAATCAAGAAATTATTTCATTAATCTTTAAAGAATGGAAAAACAGTTTCACTTAAATTAGTGGTTCCCAACCCTGGCTGCATATTAAAATCACCCAACAAAATTGAAGGGAAAAAAAGATGCTCAAGTCCTATCTGCAGGTATTTTAATTTGACTGGATCAGCTGAGACCCAAGGAAGGATTTAAAATATCCTTAGATGATTCTAATGTGCCCCAGGTTTAAAAGCTTCTGATTAAAGTAATATGCAAAACTTAGTATCAAATTCCCAGGCTTTACATTTCGGTTCTTTACAAGTTCTTGACTCTATATCCCTAATTAGGATGTTTAGAAAAAGTACTCACTCTTTCCCTATAGTTCATTTAGAACATCTCAAAATAATGCAAGGGAGGAGGGAAATTATTTTTTAAAAATTACAAATAAAAACTTTCCGCTTATTCCAGAATTTGTATTATCATATGTGACAAAGGTCTCAAAGACCAGTCTAAAGGAAGCGAAAAGCCAAGTGCAAATCAAATTAGAAACTGTACAGATATTGATTCTACTGGTTTTAAGTTAAAAATGACAAGTTTTCACAAGTGTGTATTCAAAAAAGGGCAGATCTACAATTTAACCAAAAACCCACCTTTATGCACTGCATTGTTATGGGATTAATTATCCTAATTATGCCTCTAGATCCAGCCACAGCCAGCAAAGGATGGCTTGTATTGCTATCATATGTCCATGCACAAGTGTAAAAATTTTCATCAGCCTAAGAAATGCCAGTTAAGAATTGTAATTTGTTTTTGAAAAATAAACACATCAATGATTATGGTATATACTACACGGAAACCTCTAAAGAAGTGCTAAAGTTTCTGACACAGAAGTTCTTATTTCTTCTTATATTACCATATTTAAACAGTGACCATTTTAGGTCTACAATCTAAACCAAATGGTCAAACAAAACCAATTTTTCCACTCAATTTTATCAAAATTGATTTCTATTTCGATGCATAATTATTCAACTCTGTCATTCCAAAGCAACTGTAGACAATGTAAACGAATGGTTATAGTTGTGTCCCAGTAAAAATATTTACAACAATAGGTGGCTAGGCCCACAGGCTATAAATTGCTGACCCTTCTTTTATCCCAATATGTCTGATTATGCATGTCTATTCAGTCTGAGTAGCGTTAACTATGAGTTTTCCACCTTGTCCGGTGAGACTTGCCCAATAAGGCTACAAGTCACTTCTTTCCATAAACTACTGAAGACTTGCCTTGTCTTTTTTGCTAGGTTTTTGAAATGATCTGAAAGAAACACCGTATCACCAACCTTTGTCTAACCTTCTGGCTTTTTAAGCCTTTCTTTTTCTTTATGTGTTCATGTTTTGCAATATTTTATTTCCTAAACAAACTGTATGTGTTTACTTTTCCCCTATAAGCTTTGTTGCTCAAATACTTAGTATGACTGCCAGTCATAGCTTCTGATCAACCCCAGCTCACTAATATTAACTACCCTCAAGTGATAAAATTCTAAGCAAGGTCAAAGAAACAGGAAGTTGTAGCTACTCTTTGCTAGCATTTCTATTACTAGATTTCCAATGCTCATCTCTAGCCACTTCTCCCCACTCTCTCATATCCACCTTACAATGCATTTCTAGGATCAGGAAAATTAAATAAACTAGATACGAGGAATCTCTTGGGAGATACTAAAGGAAGAGCACTGGTTAAAGGACAGTATAGATTAAGGGAACTAATTAATTTAGAAAAGTTTTGGTGTACTTATTGAAAGTCAATTTCTTTAGCAAAGATATTAAAAACTCAAGAAAGGATACATCAGCATCCACATAAGATTGCAACAACCGGATTTCTCCTTGTGAGTGACATTCATATAAGGTAACCTAATAAAAACAAAAATATAGTAAATTTAATCTCAAACACAGAAACCACATTCTTTTCACCTCTGCAACATATTTTAGTCACAAATGTGTCTTAAAGATACTACAGAAACTGTTTTAAAATAGCTTCTTTAAACTTAGGGAAGCATTATAAAGTCTGACGTATTAGATAATTTCCCGAGTTTATTAAATATTGTAGTAATAATAATGGTTTCTAATTCCAATGTTTTAATTTTAGATCTCATTCATGTAATTGCCCAACTCTTCAAAGTGAATACATCTGAATACCTCAAAGTAAAGTTGTAATTTATCATTTTTTAATTAAGCTCTTAAAGTCTTTGGGTAGTTTAAGAATATTTACATATTAATTACATATAAGAAAGCTTATAACTTGCCTAAATAATGTTTTTCTCATGGACACAGCTCATTAAATATTAACTTTCTGATATATGGTGGTCCTTTTTATTTGCCATATATTCTTAAGTTAATGTATACACTATGTAAAATTAAACTTTAATAGATTTCTTTCCTTTTTTAGAGCTTATAGTCATGTTAGCAATTACTTGTTAATTTTAGTAGAAGTATCTAAGAACTCCATAAAGATACTATAAACTATCACTATTAAATTAATAAAATCGCTACAATAGTTTAAAAATATCCCTTATGACTGCTAAAACAGGTTATGTTCTAGAAGATAATTTTTCTTTAAAAAAAAAAAAAAAAGCAGAACTTTTTACAGTTCAATGAACTATGTAATGCCCTTCCATGTCATTTTAAATGAAACTAGGGATATTTTTTATTACAATGCCTGAACATTTAAATAAACACACTGAAGCACAAATTGTAACTATTCTGGTATTATCATGGCCAAGTTAGTGAAGTATAATCTTTGGTTATCATGGCGTCTTAAAAGTAGATTCAAAGTAATTAATGCACTATGTTCCCAACTAGGAAAAAATAACCTGATCTTTTCTTGAGCCTGTTATCTTTCCCCACGAATTTTTTTTTCCGAAGAATTCAGTAACCAGACAACTATAAGCAGGCTACATGTCACAAGCCACATTTGGCTGAACACCAAGAAAAGCTGTTATTCCATGTTACCAACTGCAGTAGCCAAGTTTCAAATTTTCAGGATTTCAGTGACCTAATAAAAGCGTCAGAGCCTTAAATGTAACGAAACCTTCCTTAAAAGAAGTTTTTTTGTTTTTTTTTTTAAGATTTTATTTATTTATTTATTTGACAGAGAGAGAGAGAGAGAGATCACAAGTAAGCAGAGAGGCAGGCAGAGAGAGAGGAGGAAGCAGGCTCCCTGCTGAGCAGAGAGCCCGATGTGGGACTCGATTCCAGGACCCTGAGATCATGACCTGAGCCGAAGGCAGCGGCTTAACCCACTGAGCCACCCAGGTGCCCCACCTTAAAAGAAGTTTTATAGGAAATTACCCAAAGCCAAATTTTACTTTTTAGAAAACAGAAATAGAGAGGATCTAGGCCAGAATGGATGCATGTCTGCTTGTTATGATTCTCGAACTTGCAGGAAAAAAGCCTGGAAATATGCTGACATTGGAAAAATACTGAGTTGACAACTCCCTTATTACCAAGTTAACTTTGTTTGAGAACAGAATACCAACACTGAGAAACAAAAAAACAAATACAGAAAACAGTATGCATTAAAACCACATGCTTTTATTGCCTAAGAAACTTAGTACAACTACTAAAGAAGCATAAAATTTTATTTTACTCAAAGTAACAACTTACGTACCATCTCTCAGATTCACTCCTCTTCACCTCTTACGTTAAAAGCAGAGGAAGTGACTTGTATTTGTTGCCAACCTGTATCTAATTAGTCAATTGCCTCCGTTTTTTAATTTCCCCCAAATACAACAATAACTCCTCGTACAGTATTAACGGATAACCAGGATGTTAGCTAATGTAAAGTTAGTAAGAGGACAATTTTTCCCTGAGGTGATTTAAAATAGCTTCTTTAATAACTAATTTAATAACTAATTCCAAAGCACTCCCTGGAAAGCACTAAGGACTCTTCCTGTTCTCCATTTATTTAGAACTGAAAAGAATTGTAAGTCTTTGCAGTCCACCAAGTCAGCCCCCGGTTTAACTAAAAAGTTAAATAATGGTTGATGTTAAAATGTGCCAACATGCTTCTTCCCTACACTTCTCTCAGCTCAAGATACTTTTGGCTTCCTTAAATAAAAACAAATCTAACAGATGTTTATGGCAAATAGTTAAAGTACTTTCAATAACTAATATATAAAGCCACTGGATTTATCCTTTGCATTTACAGAGAGCCACTAAGTTTATTATTTTTAAGAAACTACAGACTTTATATCTTAATTTGCATGATACAGAACTATTAAAACTGCTTCCAAAAACAGGAGTCAATTCTTTCAGTCACACACAAAAAAATGTTAACAAGGACAAAATATAAACAGAAACAACTGATAGAAATATATGAACTCTGAGAGCTGAGAGTAATATATGAAAGCTGTATTTTCAGTAGTGAATACTAGGTTTTGAAAACTTTAATTTTGTGACAATATCTAGAATATTACATAAGGATTATTGTTAAACCAGCTATGCCAAATTTACTTCAAAATCATTACACTTCAATACTATAGTAACACCAGAGTCAAACAGCCAAGCCAAATGCCAAACAGACCCCTGAACACTCACTCTGTTGCTTCCTACAGTTGCAAACACTAATGGATCTCCTTCTTTACTGTGCCAGTTAAACTGTACTCCAAACAATGGTTGATTATGATCTTCCTGCAAAATAATAGTAAAACGAAAAGTTACTAGAATTTAGAAACAAACGAATGGTGAACCCACCATTTCCCCTTACAACTTTTTTTCCCCAAATGTAGACCACTATTTAAATCAGAGGTCAGGTAACAAGCTCTCATCTATGAAAACACTCTGATATTTTCCTCCTACTTTCTGAAACCAAATCACTGGTTTAAGAAGAATCACAGATTCGGGGCGCCTGGGTGGCTCAGCAGGTTAAAGCTTCTGTCTTCGGCTCAGGTCATGATCCCGGGGTCCTGGGATGGAGCCCCGCATCGGGCTTCTGCTCAGCAGGGAGCTTGCTTCCTCCTCTCTCTCTCTCTCTCTCTTTCTCTGCCTGCCTCTCTGCCTGTGATCTCTGTCTGTCAAATAAATAAAAATAAAATCTTAAAAAAAAAAAAAAAGAAGAATCACGGATTCTTCTGATTCAAAATTAAACTGGGTAATTGTTACAGCTGCATTTAATCTCTTGGGACTTAAGTACATAATTTACGTTTCTCAAATATGAAAAGAACAAATACACCAAGAGTTAGTAAAGCTTCTCTAACACTCACTAAACTTTATTAGGTTTAATTTTTCCTTTGTAAAGTGAACCATATCATACTCCATGCAAATCTCCGCTATTACTCCTACAGAAACAATTTCAAATAATCTTGAATTTGGGTCCTTAAAAAAAAAATCCCAAGAAGTTTTATAATGAAGAAGAATACCTGAGCACTGGGGACCAAGGAAGGCAAAGGACTGTAAGGCCAGTTACCAGGATGCTATAATGAGGTGCATAAAAAACAAGTACAGGTGACCCTTGAACGACAGGTTGGAACTGCACAGGTCCAATTAAGCATGGATTTTTTGGGATACCTTTCTTTTCTTGTCTTTTTAAAGATTTTATTTGTTTATTTGACAGAGAGTG
Organism: Neogale vison; assembly: GCF_020171115.1. NCBI lineage: Eukaryota > Metazoa > Chordata > Mammalia > Carnivora > Mustelidae > Neogale > Neogale vison. The sequence goes on from NC_058097.1 coordinate 137,960,317, forward strand.
AGTGTAAGTAGGCAGAGGGATAGGCAGAGGGAGAGGGAGACCAGGTTCCCTGCTAAGCAGACCCTGGGATCACAACCTGAGCTGAGGGCAGATGCTTACCTGACTGAGCCACCCACGTGCCCCTGCAAATGTATTTTCTTTATATATATATATAAAAATAATATTTATACACATATTATATATATATTTTTTAAAAAATTTATTTATTTGACAGACAGAGATCACAAATAGGCAAAGGCAGGCAGAGCCGGGTGGGGGGGTGGGGAGCAGCCTCCCCACTGAGCAGAAAGCCTGATGAGGGGCTGGATCCCAGGACCCTAGGATCATGACCTGAGCGGAAGGCAGAGGCTTAACCCACTGAGCCACCCAGGCGTCCCAAAAAAGTATTTTCTTTGCTCTACCTTACTTTAGTGTAAGAATGCATTACATAATATATACAACACACAAAACATGTGTTAATCGACTTTATGTTATTGGTAAGATATGTTACTGACTTCTGATCAACAGGAGGTTATTAGTAGTTAGATTCTGGGGGAATCAAAAGTTAAACTTGGATTTTCAGCTGCACAGGAGTGGGGGTGGTGGCACCTTCAAGTTGTTCAAGGGTCAACATTATTCACTTCATTCAAAGTTATTTTTCAGCCTTAGAATTTTACTGGCAATCTCCTGGCACTGAACATTAACTTTCATATTCACTTTTAAAGTGTAAAACTTTCATTTTTTATCCTTTGAAAAGACATAGCTTTAGGATTCTGAAATACTTAATCAAATTATTTAAACAGTTAAAACCAACACCTCCCAAGTATATTACCTAAAAAACAGGTGAAAGTAACTAAATATTAACACAAAACTATAATGGACACTTTGCTTTTTTTTTTTTTTTAATATACTAAGATTAATTTCCCTCCTTTTAAGAGAATTTAATTTGGCACACTGAGCAATGTATTTTGCTACACAGACAGGAAAATAATTTCCATACAGCCAGAGCTTCTAATGCTTTCTGAATACTTTACCTAAAAGTATATTCAGATACTTAAAAAATATTCTAACTTACATATGTACAAAATAATGCAATGCATACTTTTGCTCAGTTTAAGAAAAATACTCCCAAATTAAAAAAACAGAAAATACATAATATGTAAAGGAAAACATTTTGAATATCACTAATCCTTCTTAAAATAAAAATGCTATTGAGGAAGCAGTAATTTAAGTAACTCCAAAACCTGGCCTTCCCCAAATACTGAATAGTAAGAAAATGTTAATGTATACCTTTTCCTTTGAAAACAATTTCAAGTAACACAAATGATAAGGATTAAATATTTAAAAACTGCATAAGGACATCTGTTTCAATTTATGCTGACTGGAAGTTAATGGGTCACATTCAGTTCTTATTATGAAGAGGTATCAGGAAGTGGCTTTGTTTTTAAAGTTTTATCAAAATAGGAAGAATAACATATCCCAAATCTTTTTTTCTGAATGTAGATAATAAGGAAAACCTAGTCTGTAGTACTAGGCATTACCCACTGAAATTAGTCTATGCTACAAAACAAAACAACTTTCAAAGTACTCTAATTTTAAAGTATTTTAAATGGGACAAAATATCTGATCATAAAATGTTTACCACTGAGAAATAATTCTGAAGCCTGGCATTCAGCCCACAGGATCTTTCTGCACATACCTTGAGACTATTTACACACTTGAAAGAATATTTGCATTTCTTGGACTTCCATTTTCCCTTCCCCCAACTTTTCCTTCCAGGAGCATTTGGTGTATTTGTAGGTGTATCAGGGCGTTCAGTGTTTGTGCCACTTTCTATACTGACCGCATCGTCCTGTAAGCAATAAATCAGGAAAAATTCCATGAAACAAAACACTGTATGTAGCAGAAAATGACTTTGTGCTGGGCAGCTGCTGACTGACCTTAAAGTAGTGATTAATAAATTCTGCAAGAAATGGAAAAATATATTCCTGTCTCCAAACAGGATAAAAAGCAAACCAGCTAAACATTAGGATTTGTGGACTTGTGTTATTTCAGCAACAATATAGTAAAAAAAGCTAATCAGAATATTGGCAAGAATAATATTGCCTTTAATAACAAAGCCCTGGTCTATGCCAGCCACCTTAGCACACTGGCTTATTTCATCTTTACAGCTCTTCACAGAAGGTACTGTTAGATAAGGAAGTGTTTAGAGAGCGTTAAGTGGTCTCTTGCTACTTAGGGCTGCTGGGATTCAAACCAAAGCTGTGACTCCTAAATCTGACTGAGCTACATGTCTTCGTAATTCATTTGACAGCTGCTCAGCTTGGAGTACAGCGGTTAATGGGCCTCTTAGGATGACGGAATGCTGGTGCCTCTTATTTTAGATGTAGTTTCTGAAAATCCTGTTACTGTTCAAACTCCGCTTAATTAGAATACAAACCATTCAGAATTTTTAAAAAATCCTACATATTCTGTGCTATTTACAAGTGACATTTGCCTCACAGCTCTTATGTAATGATACTTATATAGAATTCCAGAAACTCTCCCTAATTAAAGTAAAATCCTTTCAAATGTAGAAAGGACTGCAAGAAATCATGAAAATTCACTTAATTTATACCCTTTCTCCAGTTCACAAGATACATTCTTGGCCCTCTAATCTAAGATTTAACTACCTCCTTTGATTACATATTCCAGTGTGTTCTCTGGAATAAAGAGATTTATTTAAACCTATCGCCTTAGGGCAATAGTTCCTAAATTCATTCCAGAGGAAGGCTTTTTTCGTGGAATGCCTGTTAATATCTATTAGAACAAGTCTAGGAAACACAGCCTTAGGGACTATTTCTAAATGACTGCTTCCTAGTTTTAGGTTTACAGAAGGTAAAAAATTAACTGGAGTGTCAAAAAGCATATAAAAAAATTCATACAAATTCACCTAAAAACAGTGTGGTATTACATAACTGTTCTTGGGGTGATTTTCAAAATTTCAAATGGTTCCTATCTTTTAAAAAACTACAATTGTTATTCTCCAATATTATCAATTAGGATGAAAAAACCAGATAGATAATACACAGTAGGTGCTCAATATCTGAACTGTAATTTTAATGTAAATATAATCAGACATTTGAAAATGTAAAATTCTAAAAGTTCAGTTCCTAGGCTAAAATCATGGTTTATATCTCTCTTTCTTGCCCTCTTCACAGTTTCACAGTTAACACCCAGTGTAGAAAATTAACCATCTTTCAGTGGAAAACTATGTACTATTTTATGCACACCTTTCCACATTACAGATTCCAGCCTTCTTCATTGCCTTTGAAGAATTTTATAACTCTTGTTATACTGTGAGTAACTGACAGTTGTGTAAATTCTGTCTCCAAAGGTAGAGGCTTAAAATGTCTTCCCTTCCACAGTGGAAAAAACTTTGGTCTCCATCTGCAATTTCACCTCTACATTCCTTTAATGTATAAATGCATATTGTTTGACTCACACGTGCCCTATTCCCTCATATGAGTGTAAAATAAAAATTTAACATGTTTTACTTACCTTTTTCTGAAAACTGTCCTTTAACACTAGAGAAGTAAAATAATGAAACTGACATTTATTCACCAGCTTCTTTACTTCCTGGCACAAAATTCAATTGCTAATCAAGAAAACACAAAAAACACTGTTTCGTTTTTTAACTCTGACCACTTACCCATCTCCTCCAAAGGAAAATCACAAAAGAATCAAATGGAAATGCAATGCCGTCACAACGCTTTAACTTTATCTTTAAATTAAAATCAAACCTTTGCTGAGTATCTGTGTACAGGCTGACTTCCACCATGGCCCCTTCTCAAGGTACAGAATGATGAAATGGCACTACCATCTTCATTGGCCAAACAAGCAAACAGGGAGAGTAATTTGTCCCTTAATCTTGCCATGGGTTACTTAAGCAAAGTGTCAGTCTTCAGATTCAGCCCTCTACTAGGCAACCATTAATACTCTTCAAGAAGCTACATACTCTGCGAGTCATGAGACCTTTTAAAAATTCAATAAAATGGCATATACACATACAAAAAACTTAAAATATGTCCTTTCAATTCTTTGATTCATATACATAATAGTAACTGCTCAGATCATCTTAATTCCAACTCAAACACCACGTTCTTTCCTCACTTGCTTTTGGACTTCTCATCACTACTCAGTTCCCTCAAGAGTAAAGACCATGCTGTCCGTTTAGCTTTCTCTGAACTCATTTTCCTAGACTTCTCTACTATCTTTCCTTACTGCTTCCTTCTAACCTAAGTCCTGGATCTGGGGTCTTTGGGTGGAATTCTGAGGGCCTGTGAATTTAAATGGCCACAGAAACCCACTTAATTTTCACCATCTTTAACTGAAATTTAGCACTTCCTTTTATTAAATAAAGGTAGAATACATGAGACTACTACTGTAGCTGTCACTTTCTCATCACGGAAATCAAATATTTTCATATATTCTATTAATTGCAGATCTCAAAAAACTGCCTTATGTCCATCATTACTACCAGACCCCCTCCTAGATCTAGCTACTTAATGTGCTAATACAGAAGCACTCGCTGGCTGGGTCTGAGAAACACAGAACTCTTTATCTCCAGCCTTTGAGTTTGAGGCCCATGCTGGATGTACAAATTAGCACTTGACTATTTTATTATTAAAGCACTCTATTAAAACAAATCTTTAAAAATTTGTTTTGAGAAATTTTTATAACATATTTCATAATTTTATTATTTTGTTTGTAACTTTATACATTATATTTTATAAATTTAAAAATGTTGTTCTGAGAAGGCTACCCAAGATTCATTGAGGTGGTCAAGGCACTAAAAAGGCTTAAAGTCTCTATATAAATGAGGGAACCAAAATAAAGGCTTCATCTACTGTTTCTCAGTAGCTTCAGAATGCAAAGAATATATCCTCCTTGAGGGTCTACCAAAAAGGCTTTCCATTTATTTGGTCCCCTGAAATCTTCCTCAGTCTAAATAGATGATTGACATTTTCATTACATTTCTGCTTGATTATTTATTTAGTATGTGCTTGGGCCAGAAGCGGAAATCTTCACAGTAATTTCTCTTCAGATAGCATAAATAACTCTTGTATAGCATTTCTGGGGCAGAGACTCTTTTAAGCCCTTTACCTGTATTATTTCATTTAGTCCTCACAAATACTATTTGAGGTAAATACCATTATTAATCCCCATTTCTAAGAAATTAAGGAAACTGAGCAGGGAGCCCTGCAGCACTAGCTCCCAGGACCCTGAGATCATGCCCTGAGGGCAAAGGCTTAACCCACTGAGCCACCCAGAGCCCCTGGAAAAAGGTTTAAAGTAACGTTCAACACCTAAACTTTCCAGAAACTTCAAATCCAAATCCCAAAAACTGACAAACCCCCGAATATCTTTCTTCTGTCTACAAAAATTCTTTCCCATCTCTTCAGTGAAAATTTTGATTATGACACCATTCTATATATATGCTTGTTAGTGAAGTAATGATGTAGAATTTAGTAACTGGGTGTGTAAGATACCATTTACTCCTAAAACTAGCCCAACTGAGAAAATGAAAAACTGACATCACCCTCCAACAACACTTTATAAAGATTTTAAAAATATATTCAGGTATCACAGGAGGTTCACATTTGGATAACTTTGAGTGAATTGCCAAAACACTTCGCTGACCTTATTCGATATAAACCTAAAACTGAAAATTAACGTCACTTCACTTATTACTGGCAACTTACCTAAACACTAGATGATTACCGAGATCTATTTCAGAGTATTTTTTTTTAAATATCTGATTCCAAAAGCCTTACATTTGCAAAGCCACGAGCCCACCCCTAAAGACATCGTCTTTACCAGTGTTGCTTAAATCTTCCAAGTCATTCCCCTCATTTTAGTAAAAACTTTAAAAATAGTAACCGACTCTTACTAAATCAAAGGTGATTTCCCCCTTCGACTCATAAGACGACCCTCTTCAATTCAGCTCCTCCGGAAGAAAAGCCGACTGTCAGGCATACCCCAACTCCACCCGCAGGACAGGAGCAGACATAAAATCCCACCTTTGGAAGAGTCACCCAAACCCCCCAAGTCGAAGATTTAACTGCTCTTTCCATCCTGAAGAGTCTGTAAGGGTCGAAAAGTGACACAAACCCTAAATTTCTTAAGAGTCGCTAACTCACGCTGGCTCCTCCTTCCAACTTTCTCAGAAAAACTTCTAACTTGCCTTTTAAACTACTGGAATCTCAGATCCGCACTCTCCCCCAAATCTCCCAAAGGCCCAACCACGCAAAAGGATCTCACAGCGGACCCCTTCAAACCCTCCGCCTACCACGCTCTCTCTAAAACCACTCTCCTTCGCCAAGTTTCTACTTGCTCTCGGCCCCTGCTCAAAATCCCCATAGAGACAAGTTCGATTTTCTCCTCCACGCCCGCGTTTTCCTGAGGGTGACACCTCTCCCTCCCCCCCACAACAGCCCGCCCGCCCCCACGCCGAGTTTAAAAAGAATTTAAAACTTTCATTCCAGAGTCCCGTCCGCACTGCTCTGGGCTGCACTCACATTCTCGTCTCCAGAGAGGTCCGGATTGCTGTTCTCGTCGCTACTCAGCTTCTGCTTCTTGGCCGCAGGCATGTCTGTTCCCGCCGGCGCTGTCGACACTTCCCTCTCGGACATATTCCTCCGCCTCCCTCCAGGTTCCTGCCGCCTAGGGCGGGGCCTCCGCCACACCGCCGTCAAGCAAGCCCGGCCGGAGCCTGCCGCAAAGTTGCCGCTGCCGCCGCCACCTCCACCGCTCCCCCCACTGTCGCAAACCGCGCCCAGCCGCCGAGGCGGGCGTGCGTGCGACCCCGCCACACTGCTGAAAAAGGGGCGCGCGTGCGCGCCCTCCCGCGCAGCTTCCTGGCTCTTTCCCTTTCCCTGCTCCCGTCTTGCCCTTTTCCCGCCGCCCTCCCGGCAGTTTGCACGGAGAGGTGAGATCCGTTAGCTATCAAGAGCAGTATTTCGCACGTCCCCTTTCCCTATTGCCGTCTCGATAAAGAAGAGGCAGAACTCAAAGGGATGCCCCCTCACCCCCTTCCTCCTTCCAAAGACGTTTCAGCCGCAATCGGCCCAATCCTTCGATCCCCGACCCGCTGCAAGGACTCGAAAGTCTGTGGAATGGACTAGACCACCGATGTTCCAGGGGATGGGGGAAGATACGAGAAGTCACCTCTTGCTTTAGCGACGTATGCCAAGTGTCCTTAATCTTGAACTCGGAGAACAAAACTCTCACATTAATCATTGGAACTGCTGAAGATCTAGTGTTTCGTTGTGAATAGGCGTTCGAAAACTGTAGAGTGCCTCTCACTTGCCTCCCCCATCTAGGAAATGGAAGTTGCCAGTTAAGACGTGCGCATGCGCCGGTGCCTATTCTCGCGCTGGGTCGTCCAGACCCGCCTCCCCGTGCCCCTCCTCTTCGAAATCTTGTTTGCTGAACCAGGTAGTCTTCCACCGGGTTTCCGTAGCCCGGGATGGATTTCAAAGCACGACCGAGTCATAGCGTTTGGACGCGTTCTAAATTTGTGATGGGTATTTAATATGGTGAATATTTATTTCAATCAGTGATTATTCCCACCCCGTTGTGCCAATATTGAGTATCATTTAATATAGGAATATCCTGCAGTTAGCATTCTAGACTCCAATGAGTTGCGGCCCAAAGTGCTCGTTTTAACTGTTAAAAACATTGTAACGGCGCTGAACAATGTCATGGCCTAGAAATCAGTGGTTAGCTCCAACTTCGTATAAGAATGTGAGGCTTAAACAACGGACAGGATTTGGAGACATACCAGATACAATAAAATTTTAGGGAAAGGCAAACAAAACTGTTAGACTTCACCAAAATACTTGTTTCTGTTAACTATATCTGTACGCTTGACAGATGTCAAGTAATACTGGCGAACCTTGTATGTTTGTTAGATGGTTCATAAGTCCCATAGTAAGCAGGAAAAGGAGAACCATGACAAGGAATAAAAGCCAGGCCCTCATCCCCTCTTTGGTAGATCTTAGTTATGACTACTTCCTGGGCTTCATTATCCTCTTATGTAAAAATGAGGAAATTGGAAGCGACCTGACATTTCTCCAACACCTACTTGATAACAGATTTTTTCAGTTAGACCTCATCACCCAATGTATAACCTGATAGAGCGCCCCATCCAATAAAATTACGTGTACTGGAATTACTTCTGCATGATGCCTTAAGAGGGAGACTATCGGGCTCCTGGGTGGCTCAGTGGGTTAAGCTGCTGCCTTTGGCTCAGGTCATGATCCTCAGGGTCCTAGGATCGAGTCCCGTATCTGGCTCTCTGCTCAGCAGGGAGCCAGCTTCCTCCTCTCTCTCTGCCTACTTGTAATCTCTCTCTCTCTGTCAAATAAATAAATAAAAGAGGGAGACTATCAGTTTCATTATCTGCAGATTGCAAGTCACTTTTCTTTTGGAAACCAGGAGAGAACTCAGTTGAGAATGAAAAAAAGGAAGGTAAATCAAAGGAAGGGCAGAATAAGAGGTCTCTGCAATGCAGAGTCGGGAAAAATAAGGAAGTTGAAAAAAATTAAAGTTCAGGTCTTAATAATAATTGCAGTTATTTATTGAACTCTTCTAATGTGCCAGACATTCCTCAGTTGGTGAGAAAGAGATGAGACTGGTACGGAGTCAGCCACTGAGAAAGTAACATGTACTTAGGATGATATATTCATGTGCAGAGACAAACTTCCCCTATCAAGAAGATTGTGAAATTTTGCTCTACAATTACAGGATAGTTAACTAAAGCATTTCCAACCTATATTACTCTGTGTGTCTGGGATCTGTGGGAGCTAGAAAATGGGAGTCAAATTCTGGTCATAAAATTAGGACAGTTGTTCAACATCTGGATAAAGGACATACATGGAAAGAAGATGCCTCTAAGCATGCATGTTATCTGTAAAAAAGCAAAAATATTTTTAAAGAATTTTATTAAAACTTGAAGGAATATTTAAATTTTTTTTCTGATGAGACAGGAATAAATGAAAATTAGTTAATGCTTGTTATTACCAATGTTAAAAAATTATTGACACTTGTTAAAATAGTAAGTACCTTTATTTAGGACTATAGTAATAGGTATCAAGACTATTACAAAAAAAAAAAAAAAAACACCCAAAAACAAAGAAACAAAAAAAGACTATTGTCAATAGGAAAGAGATAGGGCTCAACTCCAAAATGCAGCAAGGACAAGTGGCGATTTATAATCAAGGAGCAGAAATGGGGTGAAGGAGCTTAAGGACGTACCACCCACAATATGCTTTTTGGGTTATATTGGTTATTTTTTTTTTTTTTTAGATTTTTTTTTTTTATTTATTTATGTATCAGAGAGAGAGGGCGAGAGAGCAAGCACAGGCAGACAGAGTGGCAGGCAGAGGCAGAGGGAGAAGCAGGCTCCCTGCAGAGCAAGGAGCCCGATGCGGGACTCGATCCCAGGACGCTGGGATCATGACCTGAGCCGAAGGCAGCTGCTTAACCAACTGAGCCACCCAGGCGTCCCTGGTTATTTTTTTTTTTTTAAGATTTTATTTATTTGACAGAGAGAAATCACAAGTAGGCAGAGAGGCAGGCAGAGAGAGAGGGGGGAGGAAGCAGGCTCCCCGCGGAGCAGAGAGTCCGATGCGGGGCTCGATCCCAGGACCCTGGGACCATGACCCGAGCCGAAGGCAGAGGCTTTAACCCACTGAGCCACCCAGGCACCCCTATATTGGTTATTTTGAGCTGAAGTCACTTGAACAAAAGGCTTTCTCTGAACTCCTCTTAACTGCCTAAAGACAGATCATCCAAAAAGAGTGCAACTGTCATAAATCCCCTTTCCAGGAGTTTCATCAACCAGAGAAGATTGACTTACCACAGAAGAGACTAGAAGTCACACCACATCCAGACACACTTTGTTATGAACCATCGGATCTCCCATTGATTGTAAGGGCCTATTCATCTTCCCAAAAAATCATTTACTCTCCCCTGTGTGACATACATCTCCCATCCCCTTCCCCTACTGAGATGGTATAAGCTCAAATCTCAGTTTTGGGTATTCACTTTTTGTTCCCTGTGGTGATCCTGTGCATGTTATATGAAAAATTAATAAATTTGTATACATTTTCTACTATATTTGATGCACTCAGCTATCCAACCTGGGAGGGTAGAGGGAAAGGCTTTCCTCCCCTGTGGGAAGGAAGAGGGTAGATGAAAACTTAGGAGAAAGACACATTCAGGGTAGGAGGATTCTTTTTTTTTTTTTTTAAGACTTTATTTATTTGACACAGAGAGAGAGAGAGATCACAAGTAGGCAGAGAGGCAGGCAGAGAGAGAGGAGGAAGCAGGCTCCCCGCTGAGCAGAGAGCCCTATGCGGGGCTTGATCCCAGGACCCAGAGATCATGACCTGAGCGGAAGGCAGAGGCTTAACCCACTGAGCCACCCAGACGCCCCCTTTATAACTTTTTTGATGAACGTGCCATGGTAATAAAAATGTTAACAATGAGGGAATCTGAGTAAGGGGTATACAGGAAGTCTCTGTGCTATCTTTGCAACTTTTCTGTAAAATTATCCCCCACATGCCAAAAATCCCATTTTTTCTTTCAAATTTTTGTTTAAATTCTAATTAGTTAACATATAGTGTAATTTTGGCTGCAGGAGCAGAATTTATAAATAACACCCAGTGCTCATCACAAATGCCCTCCTTAATACCCATCACCCATTTAGCTCATCCCCCACCCAACACCCTCCATCAAGCCAGTTTGTTCTCTATAATTGTCTCCTACAGTTTGCTTCTCTCTTTTTTCAAAAACCCTATTAAAAAAAAAATCTATCTCATTAGATTATGGAAAATGCTAGTCAGAAATACCCTTAGTCTTCAAATAAAGGGTTCATTTTTTTGGAAAAACTTTCAAAGATCATTTATTTATAAAGAAAAGAAACTTAACAGCCTCCCTTCGTATTGTCTTCTAGTATGCAAGCTTCAAATCAGGAAATGAGTTTCAAAAGCTAAATTAAATCCTTCCCATTTCAGTTGAAGTCTATTTCTCATTCATTCAACATTTTTTCTGTGTCTTCTGCTTCATAAATAGCAGCTGTTCATCATCACTCAGGCACTGTGTAATCATACGCTTGCAGATCCAGTTTTCTATGAACCGAACATCATAGGGCTTCTTTGAACACTTTAAAATCAATCAGGAGGAATTTACTGAATGCCATTTATGTGCAAAACATTATGATAATTGGGTGTGGGTGTGGGGATTAAAAAGGGAAAAATAAGACACAGTCCCTGCCTTCAAAAAGCCTAATATTCTTCCAGCATTAAAAGATGTCTCATGCAGACTTTCTGCCTGCATTTTGAGACTGGCTCTTCCCAAGAAGGTGCCGGGGCTGGAGGAAAGCCATCAGAGTCACGGATTCTTGTCAGCCCTGACATTCTAATCCTTGGGACCTTGCCTGGCTCAGTGTAATCCTGTCCCCAGAATGCGTCTTCTAAAGCCCTCCAGCTGAGGGAGGGTTGTCCACCACCACCCCCTCTCTCTTGGGCGTGTTAATATCCTCAGCATACCCAGGCTCAACAGCACACTTCAAGGCTCTCTTCCCAGATCCAGGAGGTAGATGGGGTTTTGCTACCTCATCCCAGCTTTGCAGGTGAATGAAGGAAGTCAGGAAGATGGAATGAGGAGTGGAGAGCATGTCCCCGTGTGAGTTATTCCTAGACTGCAATTCAACTTCTCATCAGTACCTTACCTGGCATTCTTCTCTCCAAATGTCCCAAATGTGATCTTAGTATCTTTGCCTTAATTAAAGCCTCTGAAGGGAGATGCCAGTTATTAATGACAGCTGTTGAATCCCCTCGTTTCCTGATTTGGATAAGCTGCCCCTTGCCTCAGTTGGCTATCTGAAACCAAATGGAGCTGCCTGGTTATATTAATATCATTTTTTCCTTCTCACACTCCCTTTTTTATTTTCCTAATGTTTTCTTTCCTTCGGTCTGATTCATCCTCTCTTTTGGTAGCTATAGATCTGTAAAATATTTCTCTTTTCATCTGTTAGTAATACTGACCAACTCCAATATAAGCCAAAACATTCTCTGATTTTCCTGTGCTTCCCCAAGATTTTAGATTAATAGTTGAAAGATTGTGTTCCTACCCACTGAAGGAAAACAGGTCAACACCTCGGAAGTGAACTTATGCTCTAAAATTTAGGTGATTTGTATGTAAATTATAACCTACCCAATATCTAGGTGCTTTTGGGGAAGGCTTAAACCATAAAAGCAGAGTTTGAGAAATTATAACTTGTAGAGGCTGCTTTTAAGCAACCAGTGTGAGCAATGGAAACTCAAGTATGGTAAAAGGGCCCATACTGACCACCAGGCCATTGGGCAAATCGCCTCAAAATAACCATAAGCCCTAGCTGACCAATGGGTTACTTACACCTGGGCACAGATACAAAAAAAGGAAAATTCATAGATTCCCATACCTCCTCACGTTGCCCCCTTCACTAAGCTCCCCACCACCTGGTCAACAGTCTCTCTCCTCTGCTGCTTGGCCCGTGTTCCCTTGCAGTATATTCAGTAAACTTCTGTCTCCTTTGTACTGGTCAATTCTTTCACCCCCTGAGCTGCTGGCCTTTACCTGATCAGGTCACCCCACATCTGGTGGACCCTGCATTTGATGGGGAGCCCTTGTCGGCCGCCGCACTCCCTGGATTCTCCAGAAATTTCTCAGGACTTTCCCTTTGTGGACCAATTCTAGTACTTTTCGGGAAATTGACAACCTCTGGCCAAGGCTGTCAGCAAGGGTCTGAAACCCCAGGGGGAACCAGCGAGACTGACCTTGCCGGAAATGGTGAGGGATTTCCCCTTCTGTCCTGTGGAGGGATCCTTCCCTCCTTCTCCTTTGCCGCCCTTCAGCAGTCTAATCCTGCTTATGGGTCAACTGTTTGACGGCCACCTATTTTTGTAAATAAAATTCTAATGGAACACAGCCATGTCGGTTACGTATTATTTATGGCTCCTTTTTTGCCACAACAGCTGAGCTGACAGAAGCTATATGGTCCTCGAAGCCTGAAGCATTTGATACCTGGTCTTTCACTGAGGAAGGCTGCCGACATCTGACTTAGGCAGAGGTCAGAGTTTTCTACTTCTGAATAATTACCCAGTTGGAGAGGTGGCCATCTTTAAATCTCTGTGACATCTCTAGAGGCGCTGTGACATGAATGCCCCGCTGCCCATGACAGAATGATCACAGTCCTTAGAGATTTGTTGGGAGCAGGGGTGAATCCATCTCCCACTGACCTGCTGCATGATTTGAGGCAATTGTTTCTAGCTTCCCTGGATTTGCGTCTTGGAGAAAGGCACCAAATGCTTTGAGTAGAAAAGGATTATCTGATACAGGCATTAAATTAGGATAATTCACCCTCAGACTAGTTCTCTGATCTCTGGCTCCTTGCACCATTTTCACTGGTTGGTCTTCTAGTTAAATGTGGAGCGGTATCTCTAGCACCTGCATTTCAGGAATGCTCTCTGAAGGGGGCAGTAAAGCCCATTAGTGAGCAAAGCAGAACCGCCGGAGAGCTAGGAGTGTTCACTGAAAAGGGCAGGAGGAGAGTACAGATGGAAGCAGCCGCCCAAGAGGCAGGTTGTCAGCTCAGTCCCCCCAACCGTGGGACCCGTGGGGCCCGGGGCGGAAACTGAACATTTCCAATACTTGGTTACTTCATCTCTGAAATAAGGTAATAGTACTACCTAATTCATAATATATTTAATGCCCCTAGTACTCTACCTGGCATAATACATGGGGTTCTTTAATATTATTTATGTAATCATTTAAAAAGCATATTGAGAAAAAAACCCACCGGAAACTGCCTTAAAAAAAAAAAAAAAAGCATAGGGACGCCTGGGTGGCTCAGTGGGTTAAACCGCTGCCTTCGGCTCGGGTTGCGGTCTCAGGGTCCTGGGATCAAGTCCTGCATCGAGCTCTCTGCTTGGCGGGGAGCCTGCTTCCCTCTCTCTCTCTCTCTGCCTGCCTCTCTCTCCATCTACTTGTGATCTCTCTCTGTCAAATAAATAAATAAAAATCTTTTTTTTAAAAAAAGCATATTACAACACTGTATAGACTTTGGCCTTAATCCCGTTAAAAATATGTACATACCCATATAGACAGTGGAAAAGATACATGAAGATACTCAGAAGCCATCTTAGGGTAATGGGGTTATGAGTCATTGATAGATTTTCTTGTACCTTCCTGCCATTTTGCAATTTTCTGCACAGAGCGTAGGTTTTATTATCAGAAAAGAAAAACCGAAAGGATAATCATGACTTAGATTTTCCAAGAACTTCCTAGAGGACAGGACAGTGAGCCTGGGGAAGCACCTCCAGGCCAGAACCACTGGACAAATCACCATCTTCGGTTGTGTTCTGCGGTGCAGGGACTGGGACAACTTGGCACAACATGCCGTGATCTCCCAGAGCAAGGGGCTCAACTTCTTGCTTAGTTTCTTCATAGTTCTCGCTGTAGGAAATACATGGCCCTCCCAAGGCAGGCACAGTTCTGCTCTGGCTCTCTGGGGCCCGGGTCTCTGAGACCAGACCCATCCAAGACAGACACGGTGACAGGTTTGTTTTCTGGCTTCTCTCCAGGACTCAGGGGGCAAGGAGACCCACCTGGCCCTTCTTGCAGGGGGCTAATGAGGTTCTAGAAGCATTTCTGACCCCTCATTAAGCCCCTTCCCCAGGATATGACAAGTGAAAGAACCAGGGGAGGAAAAGAAAAAGGAACTTGGGTGCTTTTCATGAGGGAATGCAGCAAGCCCAAGGGAAGTGTCATTGCTGGCATGTGGCAGGGAGGGTAGCCTTTCATGGAACCTGCTCCCTGGGCCACTGTACTGGCACAGGAAAGGCATCTCTGGGGGCAGCCCAGAGCCCAGTGTCAGGGCCTTCCTAGCCTGAGGCTGAGCTCTAGCAGTCCCTCTTTGGCTTTGAGGATATGGGGAGAATAGGACACATCAACTTCCCAAGGTGAACTGGGCATGTCTGGGTCCCCACCTGTATTTACCACTATGGTGACCTATACTAGGAAGTCTCTGCCTTGTGTCTCTCTTCACTGGACTACTCAGATCATGCATGCATTTTGTTTTCTCCTGGCTGATCATTTTTATTCCCCCAAACAAAATAACTTTATTGTTTTTCTAGTTTTTTTTTTTTTTTTTTTTTTTTCTTTAAATGATGCTACGAGAAGCCTGGGTGGCTCAGTTGGTTAAGCGTCTGACTCTTGATCTCAGCTCTGGCCTTCATTTCAGAGTCGTGAGTTCAAACCCTGCATTGGTCTCCATGCTGGGTGTGGAGCCTACTTTAAAAAATAATAACAAAGTACATTTTATAAAATGATGTTTAAAACATCTAACTATTGATGAAAATGTGAAAAAGGCAAGTCACAGAACAATAAGGAGAGTGGGGTTGCATTGAAAAAAATAAGAAAAAATAATGAATTTGATTACATATGCTTAGAAGAAAATCTTTTTTTTTAAAACATTTTTTAAAAGATTATTTATTTATTTATTTGACAGAGAGAGATCACAAGTAGGTGGAGAGGCAGACAGAGAGAGAGAGGAGGAAGCAGGCTCCCTGCTGAGCAGAGAGCCCGATGCGGGACTTGATCCCAGGACCCCGAGATCATGACCTGAGCCGAAGGCAGCGGCTTAACCCACTGAGCAACCCAGGTGCCCTTAGAAGAAAATCTTAAAGAATGCATGTCAAATATTAACAGTAGTTATACCTGAAAAATAGGACTGGTGGGGAAAGAGAGTTTCATTTTTGTCTTTATATGCTTCTCTGTTGTTTGAATTTCTTATAATAAGCCTGTTTTACTTTGTAATTTAAGTAAGTATATAATTAAAAATGAAAAATAAACATTGTCTAACCTCCCCACCAAATGTCTCATGCATTTAATAGACATTTACTGATTACCCACTATGTGTCAGTCACTATTCTCAGTGTGGGGAATACCTGATAATAAGAAAAACCAGACACTTTTCTACTGTCACAGTTTACTGTCTAGTGGGGCAAAACAAACATTAACCAAATAATCACACAGATAAATGTAAAATTACAGCTGTGATAAATACTATGAAGGGAAAGTATAAGGTCAGGACTGCTGCTAACCCATATCATGTCTGTGTGCTATTTTTTAAAAGGTGTCTCCTTGGACAAAAACAATCCAGAGTAGGCAGAGCTTAGCAAGCAGACTATGCCTCTGATGAATTAGAAAAAGTCACCCCTTCTAGACTGACACAGCCCTGCTCCATATGCAAGGCTTTGTGAGTGGAGTGAAACTTGGATTTCATCTACTAGCATTTCAAAGCTGGGAAAACTTATTTAGATGAACATCCTGCACAACTGTACCCAGCAGCCCTACAAAAGTTTCCATGGACACCTATAATGAAATGAGATCTCAGAGGATTTCTTTGAGGAACACACAGAAGAATGAGAGCTGAAAGAAGAATGGGAGCTAACCAGGTGAAAGGGAAGAAAGAGAAACATTCTTAGAGAGTGGTAATATCATGTGCAAAGGCCCTGGGGCGGGATAGGAATATATGCCTTTGGGGAACTAAGAGGTAATTGCTGGTGAAGGACTGAAAAAGTGAACAGGAGCAGTGGTTACAGTTTAGTCTAGAAAAGTAGGTGGGAGATCAGATCCACAAGGGCCTTGTAGAGATCTTTTTTTGGTGGGGGGGCCTTGTAGAGATCTTAAGATTGATAGGCAAAAAAAACTTCTGCTGATAAGACATATACAGTGAAAAAAAAAAAAGACATATACAGTGAAATGCACTGATCTTAAGTATACAGTTTGGACACCTGGGTGGCTCAGGCATTAAGCGTCTGCCTTTGACTCAGGTCATTATCCCAGGGTCCTGGGATTGAGCCCCACATTGGGTTTGAGCCCCACGTTGGGCTCCCTCTTCCGTGGGAAGCCTGCTTTTCCCTCTCCCACTCCCCTGCTTGTGTTGCCTCTCTCGCTATGTCTCTCTGTCAAATTTAAAAAAAAAAAAAAAGTCTTTAAGTATACAGTTTGATGAGGTTTTGTTTTATTTTTTAAAATAGGCTCCAAAACAGGATTGAACTCAAAACCTTGAGTTCAGGGTGCCTGGGTGGCTCAGTGGGTTAAGCCACTGCCTTCGGCTCAGGTCATAATCTCAGGGTCCTGGGATCAAGTCCCGCATTGGGCTCTCTGCTCAGCATGGAGCCTGCTTCCCTCTCTCTCTCTCTGCCTGCCTCTCTGTCTACTTGTGATCTCTCTCTGTAAAATAAATAAATAAAATCTTAAAAAAAAAAAAAACCCAAAACCAAAACAAACAAACAAACAAAAAAAACCTTGAGTTCAAGACCTGAGCCAAGATCAAGAGTCAGACGCTTAGCCCACAGAGCCACCCAGGCACCCCCAGCTTTATGAGTTTGACATAGGCATAAACTCCTGTAATCTGTTTCTAATCAAGACATAGAACTCCATGTGTGTTACTAACAAACTCAATGTGATGTCTGTGCTGCAGATCCAGGATGCATACTTTGAGAACTACTGGTCTAGACAATAAAATAAAAAATGTGTCATAAATAGTTTCTAGAAGTTTATTCATTCAGTAAACATTTCCTTTAATTACCTGCTCTTTGCCAGGCATTTTCTAGGTGCTGGGGATTCAAAAAGATTAAAATCTCCCACCTCTTCTCTAGTAACTTATAGTCTGGTAGGGGGTACCTAGGTAAGCCAACTGGGTATTTCTAGTTGTCTGAGAAAGTCTGCTCCCTAAATAATGGACAAAACATTTTAAAAGAGAAAACATTCTTGGTTTCCAAAGTAGATAAACCACTAAGTAGAAAACAATACTGTATAATGGATCCTATCCTAGGCATAGGATTCCTCACTGCCACACTGAATGAACAGATGATCAGTAAGATCTACTTTATTGGTGGTTTTCCATGTGTCCAGTACTATGCAAAGTATTTTCCATGTAGCTTGACATAGAATCTTCTCAATAACTCTATGAAGCTAGAACTGTCTTATCTATATTTTATGGGTAAGGCAACTATATAATCCAGAGAGGTTAAGGGACTAGACAAAGGCCACTCAATGAGTAGGTGAAGGAATCAGAATTCAAACTCAGATCTGGTTGACCCAAGTGCTGGTTCACTTGCAGCCTTCTAGCAGAAAACAACCTTCATAAATCATTTTAGTGCTAAAAAAATTAACAAGTCCTACAATAGAAATAGTCAATACAGAACACAGTACTATGATAGGACAGCTAGGGCAGGAAATAATTTTAACTGGGTGGAAATACAAGAAGTCTTCATGAAAAGGTGAGAATTAGTTTGGAAAATAAATTTTTCTCAGTGTTTCCCAAATGAAGTCTGAGAGGCAGAGATAATCTAGTGGAAGCAAATGCTGTATTCTGAACATTAGAAAAGCACACTATTGTGGACAAAGGAGAGAATATTGGGATCTGCTCTCGTCTGCATGAAATTTCCCTAGTGATTATACAGTGCTTCTGCTTACTAAGTACTACCTTACCTTTGTCACTGCAACTTTCTGGTTTCCTTGCTAACAGGAAGAAAGGGCTCTAAAGAGTAGACATTTGAATTTTAGTCACTGCAGAGGAATATTCCACGGCATTACTTGGGTACACGGTTTGTAAATAGGTATCTTGTTCATTTGGAAGGGGCCTGATGGTGAAAAGCCTTATTATGCCACTGGTCTGGAAGTAATGGTGGCCAAAGAGTTTTCTCTGTGGCAGACATCAGGGAGTAAGGCTGGAGGCAGAGAGGTGAGCTCCAAGGTGATTGCAATGCTACAGACCTGGAATAGGGCAGTGCCAATGAAGATGGATGGAAAGTAAGGGGTTGTTTCCAGATGCATTTAAGAAATATAACCAGGGCGCCTGGATGGCTCTGTCAGTTGAGTGTCTGACTCTTGATTTCAGCTCAGGTCATGATCTCAGGGTTGTGTGACCAAGCCCCACATTGGACTCCTCACTCAGCGTGGAGCCTGCTTGTTCCTCTCCCTTGGCCCCTCCAACTCCCACCTCTTGCCACCCCTGCACTCATGTGCTCTGGCTTTCAAATAAATAAATAAATAAAATCTTTTTTTAAGAAAGATTTTAAGACGATTTTTAAAAGTCTCTTAAAAAAAGATTTTATTCATTTATTTGACAAGAGAGAAAGAGAAAGAAAGCACAAGCTGGGGGAGAGGGAGAAGTAGACTTCTTGCTGAGCCAGGAGACTGATGTGGGACTCAATCCCAGGACCCTGGGGCCATGACCTGAGCCGAAGATAAATCCTTAGCCGACTGGGCCACCCAGGCGCCCCTAAATAAATAAAATCTTAAAAAAAAAAAAAAGGAAATATAACCAACAGACTCAGTAATTCACGGAATGTAAGGGTGAAGAGAGAGGCATAGCATGACTCAGGTTTAGAGTCTGGCTGACTTCCTGGTTGGTGATATCTCTAAATAAGATAGGGAACATAGGAGGGGAAGCAGGTGGAATTTTTAGCTTTAAGCATTGAACAGATAGACATGTAATTTTATTTCTCCCCAAATCTAAATATAGTCTCCAAGGGCAAATGCAAATGACAATGGTCTATTATTAGTGTAAGGGAAGAGTTAGTTAAAAAAATGGAGATAATTCTAATGTCTTGTTCTTTCAAAAGAGTCTTGTGTGAGCATTAAATAAGACAGTATGTGTGGAAGAGCTTGAAACATTATTGCATGGAAAATTACAAAATGATATATTATTTTTGATTCGTGAAATAAAGGATTGTCCTTGCTTTAAAAACAAGCCTTGACTTTAAAAATAGCATAATTTTATATGCAATTTCCCCCTTATACGATTTTGGAAAAAAAAAGTATGAAGTGTGAAGAAAAAGATAATTGTGATTATAAATGACTATCTTCTGAGACGCTCAGTGCCCTTTTCAAATGTAAATCAAAACCATCAACGTCCCAGGCGCCTGGACTCCATTGGTTAAGTAGGTGTCTTCGGCTGGGGTCATGATCCCTAGGTCCTGGGATGGAGCCCCACATCGGGCTCCCTGCTCAGCGGGCTTCTGCTTCTCTCTCTCTCTCTCTCTCTCTCTCTCTCTCTGCCTATTTAAAATAAATAAATAAAATCTTAAAGACAAAAAGCAAAACAAAACAAAAAAACAGTGATGTTCCTACTTGAAAACACTAAGACAAAAAGAATCAAGAAAGTGGAACTAATCATCAATATTCATCAAAGGCTTGCTATATACAAGACACACAACATCCTTGCTCCTCTATGTTACAGATGAGGAAGATGGGATGGAGAAATGAAATTACTAGCTCAGCACAGAGGTGGCAAGTGGTGGAGTTAGGTGTGAACTCACACAGCCTAGCTGTGTGTACTGAGCTCTTCAACCCTGTGCCATATGGCTTCCTACTGTGTCATCAACATGTTTATCGCTTGGGGGGGATGGACCTGAGTAATATTCTTTATTTCTCTCTTTCTGCTTCTCTGTATTTTTGGTGTAAGCATACTACCACGTTGAGGTTGTGAGAAAAGGGTTATTCTAATTTAAAAAGCAATCAAAAAAATAAATAAAAATAAAAAGCAATCAGATAAATGAAATTTATTTTAAATAGCCCAATTTTCATTCAGTTCCTGAAAAGAACACCTCTCTATCTAATTCTGATTTGAAGCCTTAGGTACACTGCTGTTCAAAGAACGAGTTTTGTCTGGTGTGTGGTTCATGGTGTGTGCTTAATTCTCTGAAAAATAGATGACGGTTATTGCCGGGTTAATTAACTGTCATTATCTTAGAGTCTGGACTATTACAGATAAATTTTATGTGCAATTCTGAAATAAAACTTGAGCTGTCAAAGCCAGAGAAAAAGGAGTATGGTTTTTCTGTTCTGTTCTGTTTTTGTTTTGTTTTGTTTTTGTTTTTAACATTTGTAACCTTTAAATTGTCTGAAAAATTGTTAATCAAGCTTAAGAAATTTTCTATTATCTACAAGTTAAAGTTAGCCCCACAGTCCCGAGATCGGATGTTTAAAAGAAATGAGAGGTTAGCCTCTTCGAAGTGCAAAACTGCCTTTTAATTCTCTTTGTGAGTATTCAGTTTTTCTCTTTCCCTGTTCATCTTGGTTTGTTATTGTATGATGTCTCAGGGGCATTACTTTGTTGGATCAGATAGTGCTGTTTTTGTTGGAATAAGGCAACATCAGGGATGTTTTTCTGTTGAAAGGATAATTAGATAGATTAAATTACGTGGACTTTGCAAAACAACATGAGGCACTTAAAAGGAAACAAAAAACAAAACAAAACAAAAACCCTTTAATACAGGTTACGCCTGGATCCCCTGAACTTGACACTAATCCTCCATTGGCACATATAACCAAGGCACGGAAAGAAATAGACTTTAATGCAAATACGCTTTATACAAAATTACTTACTGCTTTTGGTTTGAAGATATGTATGTATTTAAAAGTGTCTGAGAGAACACTGAATAGGTTTAAGGTACACAGCAGTTTTTTTCAAGTGAATATGAGTAAAAATAAACGTGTTTAAAAAGGGAATAGGAACGGAATCAGAAACTGTACCTTCTGAATTTACTACAAATTGGGTTCTTACTTTATTTTATTTCTTCAACAGAACAAAAAGTGACTTCTGGTTCTTTGGACAAAGACTTGTTGGAGCTAAGTTTAAGCATCCAGAAGGCTCAGAGTGAAGGCTGCGAGTCGAGGTTTTGATGAGTTACCTGTAAATGAATCAAAATCACAGGGATTATGTGTGCATGAGTTTAAATGTGCAGAGGAAAGATACTCAGTAAAAAGCTCCGGGGCATTCTAGGGGCACCTGGATGTCTCAGCAGGTTAAACCTCTGCCTTCGGCTCAGGTCAAGATCTCAGGGTCCTGGGATCTGGGTCCTGGGATGGAGCCCTGCATCAGGCTCTCTGTTCAGTGGGGAGCCTGTTCCCCCCTCTTTCTTTGCCTGCCTCTCTACCTACTTGTGCTCTCTCTCTCTGTCAAATAAATAAATAAAATATTTAAAAAAAAAAAAGCTCAGGGGCATTCTAAAACTCAAATACTTGAAATACTTGAGATTTGAGGTATACATTAATGAAACCATGGCTATCCATCTCCAGAGTAAATGTGATAATATGGCAAATGTGGAAATGTGGATAAATTTGTTTTTCCATTCAACATTTTGTAAATCTTATGCCCATGACTAAGGATGCTAGAGGGGCACCTGAGTGGCTCAGTCAGTTAAGCATCTGCCTTCCACTCAGGTCATGATCCCAGCGTCCTAGGATTGATGGAGCCCTCCGTCAGGCTCCCTGCTCTCCAGGGAGTCTCCTTCTCTCTCTGCCCCTTTTCTCACTTGTTCTCTTAATCTCTCCCCCCACTATTCTCTCTCAAATAAATAAATAAAAATCTTAAAAAAAAAAAAAAAGAATAAGGACACTGGGTTAGTCAAGGTTCTCCAGAGAAATGAAACCAATATAGAGAGAAATAAAAAGAATTTGGGGGATAGTTAAGGAATTGGTTCACTCAGTTTTGGAGACTGGAAAGTTTAGTTTGCAGTTCAAGTTCAAAGGCCATCTGCTGGCAGAATTTCCTCTCAATTCCCGGAGGAAAATCTTTTGTTCTCCTCAGGCCTTCAGGTGATTGGTTGAAGCCCACCCAAATTAAGGTGGGCATTATCCTTTATTCAAAATCCATTGATTTAAATGTCAATGTCATCCAAAACACCCTTACACAAGCATCCAGAATTTTGTTTGACCATATATCTGAGCACCGTAGCCCAGCCAGATTGATACATAAAATTAATCATCACAGATGTCAAGTTGGCTGATTTTTATCTTCTTGATAAAGCAATGCCATTTCAGATGAATGGATAAAATCCACCAGCAAACTTTTAGAGCTGGAAAGGGCACAGGAGACCTTCCAATGGTACTTCTCAGTGGGGATACAACTAGCACTGGGGGGGCCAGAGTAATTTTTGTATGTGTGCCATTGCCCCAACCATGGAAAAGCATTTACCACCCCTGACCCTAACCTCTGGTTGTAAATACCTCTTCCACTCAATGCACCAACCACAAAACCATCCCAAAGGTTTCCAAACACTCTAAGGTGGGCATAACACTCTTCACGAAGGATTATTCTCTATTCTCTTTTAGAGTAGGAAATATATTTGACAAGGTTACCTTTTTAGTATATCTCATTCCTCTTTTTTCTGACTTGACAGTATAATTAATTGTATCAGATTATTTCATAGTAAATAATGTGTGACTCTACAATTACACTACCTAAAATAGGTTTAAAATGAAAACTCTCATTAGTATAACAAGTTATACTGTACAAAAATGGGTTAGGATTTCAGTCATAAAACTACCAGGATTTGATTAAAAATGTATGTATTTTTGGTATTAAGCTAAAAGCATGGATAAGTTTTTAAAAAAATGTGGCTTTGAAAAATTTTTGAAAAACCGATTAGTTGGGGAAGCATTAATTCAAAGCTTGTATAAATGAACATACTGAATATGACCATCCGTTCTGTGTCCCTTCTGAAAGGGAGCATTTCTGGAGTGACAGTTAGCTTTATTTTGGTTAACTAAACCTCACTCTTTAGATATGAACTTAGATGTCACTTGCTTCAGAAGTGGTCACAAGGCAAATGTACTTCATTGACATCTCCTATTCTTCTGCTCACAGAAATTATCCTCATAAGCTTTCGTTGGTCTTTCCACTTCCCTCACTGAACTGAAGGCTCTGTGAGGTCAGGAACTGTGTGAAGATTGTTTGCCTGCCTTTGTATTCTCAACATGGAGTCAAATGTCTGGCACATAGTAGAAGATCAATAAATATGTGTTGGATCAGTGAATGAGGAGCAGCACAAAGAAAGCAAACTTCTATCTTTATTGAAAATTATGCTCATTATTTTCGACTGTGAAGCCTAGGGAACAGTAATATTTTATCATCTGTGTGTGCTACCACTCCTCAGCATTGCACCTGGCATGCCTAGTGTCTCTCATGATTTATAGAAGTATAATTTATATACAATAAAGTGCCTTCATTTAAAGTACACAGCTCAGTGAGTTTTGATGCCACCAAGACATAGAGAACAATTCCATCATCCCCAAAGTTCCCTTTGAACACATCTTCCCCTCTCCACCTCCAACCTAGGTAAACAGACTTGCTTCCTATCACTATAGATTAGTTTGCCTTTTCTAGAATTTTATATAAATGCATATGTCATTTGCTCCTTTTTATTGCTGAGTATTTTATTAAATGAATATGTAATAATGTGTTTACCCATTTCCTGTTGATGGACAATTGGGTTGTTTATATTTGGGGACTATTATGTGAATTAAGCTGCTATGGACATTCAAGGACAAGTCTTTGTATGGACATATTTTTAAATTTCTCATGGACAAATTGCCTAGGAGTGAAATTCTGGTTATATGGCAAGTATATGTCTAACTTAATAAGGGACTTACAAACCATTTTCAAAGTGGCTGTAGCCACTTTGGTATTTTCATTACCACCATCCACATATAAGAATTCTGTTTGTTTTACATGCTTCCCAGTAGTTGGTATTGTCAATCTTTTTAATTTTAGCCATTTTGGTGGTTATGTGGTAGTATCTTACTATGGTTTTAATGTCCATTTCCCTGAAGACTAATGATGTTGAACACCCATTGATTATCCATATATCTTCTTTGGTGAAGTGTCTGTTCAAGTCTTCAGATTTTTAAAAAGTTGTTTGCCCTTTCTTTTATTGAGTTGTAAGAGTTCTTTATACAGTCTAGATACAAATCTATTGGCTGATACACATAAAATGTTTTCCCTAGTCTATGACAGTTTTTTCACTTTCCTAATGATGTCTCTTAAGTAGCAAACGTCTTTTTAACTAAGTTTAAATGATCAATTTTTTTATTTTTATTTTTTAATTTTTTAAAAGATTTTATTTATTTATTTGACAGACAGAGATCACAAGCAGGCAGAGAGGCAGGCAGAGAGAGAGGAGGAAGCAGGCTCCCTGCTGAGCAGAGAGCCCAATGTGGGGCTAGATCCCAGGATCCTGAGATCATGACCTGAGCCGAAGGCAGCGGCTTAACCCACTGAGCCACTCAGGTGCCCCATCAATTTCTTTTTTAAGATTTTATCCATCCACTTGACAGACAGAGATCACAAGTAGGCAGAGAGGCAGGCAGAGAGAGGGAGAGGGAAGCAGGCTCCCCGCTGAGCAGAGAGCCCAAAGCAGGCCTGGATCCCAGGACCCTGAGATCATGAATTGAGCTGAAGGCAGAGGCTTAACCCACTGAGCCATCCAGGTGTCCCCAAATTATCAATTCTAAAATGATTTCTTCTTTTTTTTGGTTCTGTCTGAAGTCACAAACATTTTTCTCCTATTTCCTTCTAAAAGTTTTATTGTTTTAACTTTTACATTTAGATCTACATGATATTTTGAGTTTATCCTTACATATGATATAAGATGAAGACTGGGGTTTGATTTTTTTTTTTTGCATATGTATATCTAGTGGTTCCAACACAATTTATTGGAAAGACTTCTCTTTCCCCACTGAACGCCTTTGCACCTCTGTCATAAATTAACTGACGACTAATGTGTGGTTCTTCTTCTAGACTTTCTATTTCATTGCATTGGTCTGTATGTCTATCCGTTCACCAGTACAACACTATCTTCATTACTCAAGCTTTACAGTAAATCTTGAAATCGGGTATTGTTTGTCCTGAACTTTGTTCTTTTCTTCCTATGTTTCTTTTGTCATTTTAATGTTTATCCCAAAGATGATCTTACTTAACAGGACCCAAGCATAATCCTGCTTCCTTTCATATCCCCTGATGCCTTAAACCATCTGTAGAGCTACAGAAATAAAGGATCATGCTTTCCTTACTCTGTCATATCCAGCTTCTTCCCTGCCCCAGGAGAATACTCTATGCTTCGACCAGGAGATTTTTTTCACTTACTAATGGCTAAAACGGGTGGGGTTTTCTTTATGATTTTACTTTTTTAAGCAATCTCTACACATAATATGGGGCTTGAACTCATAACCCTGAGATCAAGAGTCACATGTTCTACTCTAACTGAGTCAGCCTGGCACCCCTAAAACTTATTTGTTTTTTAAAAAAGATTTTAGGGGTGCCTGGGTGGTTCAGTTGGTTGGGCGGCTGCCTTCAGCCCAGGTCATGATCCTGGAGTCCCAGGATGGTATCCCACATCCGGCTCCCGGCTCAGCAGGGAGTCTGTCCCTCCCTATGACCTCTCCCTCTCATTCTCATTCTCTCTCTCTCTCTCAAATAAATAAATAAATTCTTTAAAAATTAAAAAAAATTAAAAATTAAAAAAAATTTTTATTAATTTATTTGGGAGAGGAGGGAGAGAGAGAGAAAAAGAGAGCATGCACATGCATTTGAGTTGGAGGAAGGGCAGAGGGAAAGAGAGAGTCTCAAGCACAACCCACCCTGAGCCTGGAGTCTGAGGCAGAGTTTGATCCCAGGTCCCTGAGATCACGACCAGAGCTGAAATCAACATTGGATACTCAACCGATTAAGCCACCCAGGCGCCCCCCTAAAACTTGGTTTTAGTAAGTTTTTAGTAAAACTTGGTTTTGGGGGGTGCCTGGGTGGCTCAGTGGGTTAAAGCCTCTGCCTTCAGCTCAGGTCATGATCCCGGGGTCTTGGGATGGAGCCCCGCATCAGGCTCTCTGCTCCGCAGGGAGCCTGCTTCCTCCTCTCTCTCTCTCTCTCTCTCTGCCTGTCTCTCTGCCTACTTGTGATCTCTGTCTGTCAAATAACTAAATAAAATCTTTAAAAAAAATTAAAAAGTAAAACTTGGTTTTCATAGAGAACGTGGTAGGTCATGAGATGGATAAATGGGGTACTTTATACATGCTAGGGTTAACTGCAACAAGAGGAATCCTGTGCAATGTTACAAAAATTATTTTGGGATGAAAATCATAATAAATAGGCACTCCTGGGTGGCTCAGTCAGTTAAGTGTCTGCCTTTGGCTCAGGTCATGATCCCAAGGTCCTGGGATTGAGTCCCACATCTGGGCTCCTTACTCAGTGGGGAGCCTGCTTCCCCCTCTGCCTGCAGCTCTCCCTGCTTGTGCTGCCTCTCTCTCCCCCTCTGACAAATAAATAAATAAATAAATAATCTTAAAAAAAAAAAGAAAATTATAATAGATGAAACATGTCCTTATTACCCATAAGCTTAAGTCTAAACTTGTTTACCCAGCATTCTTGTCTCATGAAGACTTCATATACATGATGCTCCGGGAAAACTGTTCAACACCTGTGTTCTATAGCTTCCTCATCTGTATGCTATGAGGCTGCCATCTCCTGAATGCCTTTACCCTCATCTCAGAATATCTCAATTTTCTCCTTCTACAAAGTTTTTTCAGTCTTCTCAACCAAAAGTAATTGTGCCCTCTCTAGATCTCTCATAACACTAATTTTTATCTTTGTATTGTATTTATCTTAGGAATACAATAGTTTACATTTATTGATTACTACGTGCCAGACATTGTGCTTAGTCCTTAACATACATTGTCATTTTTAATCATCACAGAAATATGATAAGGTAGACATTATTATGATTGAATTGACAAATGAGGAAATAGAGTCACAAAGAGATTAATTAATGTACTCCAGGCCACATGATTAGTAAATTTTAGTGTTAAGATTCTAAGTTCTGACTCCAGGGCCGATGTTCCTAACTAATATGCTGTTCTGTTCCAGATAGTGCCTATTTGAGGCAGTTGGGTGGCTCAGTGGGTTAAGCCTCTGTCTTCGGCTCAGGTCATGATCCCAGGGTCCTGAGATCAAGTCCCACATCTGGCTCCCTGCTCAGTGAGGAGTCTCCCTCTCTCCCTCCAATTGCCTCTCTCCCTGCTCATGCTGTCTGTCTCTCTGTCAAATAAACAAATAAAATCTTAAAAAAAAAAAAAAAAAGGAAACAAAAAATAGTGCCTATATTACTGGCCTCTCAGAAACTCTGGTACACTACCAAAGGCTATCAGTAGTCCTATTTGCACATGGCCAACTAGAATACTGGAAGTAATGCTGAAGACTTTAACATTGCTTCGAGGTCCCACAGATACAATAAATTAAAAGCCCTTGAACATAAAAAGATGTAGGAAGACAACCTTAAGTTCCTGAGGAGGATGCCCCAGACAGGATGGGAAGTGACGCTTTTCTTTGCCTCTTGATACAAGTTCTGTAAGGTTTTGAGTTGGCACAGTTGGTGTCACTAAAATAGTCTTCCGTTCCAGTCCTTGGGGAATTTGGTAAAACTTCTTTGTCAAGAAAAGCTACAAAATAGGAAGAGCTAGACTACATTTTGGTCTTTCTTTTTAAAAATATAATTTGTTTTGAATAATGAAAGTAACACATGTACATTTTGTATAATTTGGAAAATAACAAGAAAACCACAAAGAAGAAAACTCTTCTATAATTCTACCACCCAGAGGGAACCACCATTAATATTTGAGTCTTCTATTCTTTTTTTTTTTTAAAGATTTTATTTATTTATTTGACAGAGAGAAATCACAAGCAGATGGAGAGGCAGGCAGAGAGAGAGGGAAGCAGGCTCCCTGCTGAGCAGAGAGCCAGATGCGGGACTCGTTCCCAGGACCCTGAGATCATGATCTGAGCCGAAGGCAGTGGCTTAACCCAATGAGCCACCCAGGCGCCCCGAGTCTTCTTAATAGTCTTTTTTTTTTGAACCTACAACATGAATATACACATATTTGGAAAATGTAATGATACCATGTTATGGTTTTGTAGGCAATTTTTATAACAACATATGGTGAATATTTTCCTAAAACATCATTTTAATGGATCCATAGTAATAAACCATAGGGATAGCCAAAATTTAATTAACCACACCTCAATTGTTCAGCATTTAAATTGTTTCCGATCTTTTCATATTCATGCAAATATATGTTTATATCAGAGTATGATTATTTCCTGAAAGGGGGGGGGAGAGGCTAAATCATTCATGCAAAGTTACATTTCACTCTGGTAAAGTTGTATAAGTTAACACATGTGGAGTTGGGTTCCTATTTGATGACTAAAAGATCTGTAATTCCGGGGCAACTGAGCAGCTCAGTTGGTTAAACAACATCTGCCTTTGGCTCAGGTCATGATCCCAGGGTCCTGGGATTGAGTCCCACATCAGGCTCCCTGCTCAGCGGGGAGCCTGCTTCTCCCTCTCCCACTGCCCCCTACTTGTGCTCTCTCTCTCTCTGACAAATACATAAATAGAATTAAAAAAAAAAAAAAAGTCTGTAATCACTTTGGGGCCAGATCCTAAAAGGGTTGCCAGAATTGCAGGCGCAGATCCCTCCACTGGGACCTGGAAGAGCAGGGGTTCCAAGCAACAATGAGAAAATACAAACCAAGCTTTTCAACTTTCATACCAGAACACTAACTTTGAAAAAAAAAAAAACAAACACTAACTTTGCATATGCCACCTGTTTCTTGGTCTATACCTCAAAGTCCATGGATCAACAACACAAAATACATGTACTTCAAGTTCTCAACAGTGATGTTAGCCCTAACCCAGTTAATTAGCAGTGCCATACCCCCACCCTGGGCTGGATGATTTGTGGGCAGAATACACTTCTGATTCATCCTGATATCCTCCGTGCCTTCATACTCAATATTTTCTGAATGAATGAAATCAATTCTATTTTCTGTTTACTACCTTAATTTAATTGACTTTTTTAGGGCCTTTCAAGAAGGTAAGCTCCAGAAGTTATTACAGGGATTAAGACTTTACCTGCTGTGAGAATAGAATTGGACTAAATGAAACCATTTTGACAGGTTGGAGCTTCTGGGTAGAGATCTCTTGCCCAGGCCCACTAATCTACCTAAGTAAAGAAATCTTGAAATAATCATGCTTAAACCCGCATTTGAAATCTATTTGATTGTAACACACTTGTATAACTTGGTTTTATTATCAAAGTTTTTTTAAAAATCCCTGTTCATATCGGCAGGAGAAATGTACTATTTCAACGAGATTGCGGTTGAAACTTGGTGACCAAGTTCTGTTCTTTCAGGTCAAATTCCAGTAAAACAGTTTTCATTATCACAAGATGGATTACAGCAAAAAATTTTCCAAGCTTTTACAGACCCCTAATAATAATGTTCTGCCAACATCCACTATAAGAAATGTTTTGTCAGTATGTACTTATCTCTAACACTCATTTATGCCACGCTCCTGAGAACCACATGGAATCTCCGTCACAGCCAGTACATTTGCATAAAGAAAGAAGATTCTGTGGGGTAGAGCAAGGCCTTAAGATGTCCCATAGTTTTCTCTCTAATGATTTTAGTACAGAAAAGATAATATATCGTTTCTGATATCTTTTTTTTTTTAAGATTTCATTTATTTATTAGAGACAGTGTGCGTGCAAGAGAGCATAAGCAGAGGGAGCAGCAGAGGGAGAGGGAAAAGCAGACTCCCTACTGAGCAGAGGGTCCAATGTGGGGCTCAATCCCAGACCCCAGGGTCATAACCTGAGTAGATACAGGCAGAGGCTTAACCCACTGAGCCACCCAAGTGCACCATCTGATGCCTTTACTATGAAAGTCCCGAGTGCTTGTACCCTTATGTAAGCAAAGAGTTAATGTTTCTTTGCCTGTGAATAGTAAAGGATGGGGTTGGGGTTTTAGATTAAGTGTTAATAAAGACTGGAATTTCAAGGGTTTTTTTAAAGATTTCATTTAAATCTTAAATTTAAGTTTTTTGTTTTTTTTGTTTTTTTTTTTTTTTTTTTTTAACTTCTCTGAGCCAGTGTTTCCTACTGCATCAAAAGCAGGGGAAAAGGGAGAGTTGTGGGAGGCTGATTGTACTAGCATCATTTCTTTCCTACTTCTGTTTTCCTGGCTTTGATAGTCAGCAAATCATAAGAAATTTGGAGCCAGCATGGCGTAATGAAGATCTGTAGTATTTGGGGAAGACTAGCGTGTAAACCCTATTTCTGCTATTTAAAAACTGTGAAATCGGGCACCTGGGTGGCTCAGTGGGTTAAGCCTCTGCCTTTGGCTCAGGTCATGATCTCAGGGTCCTGGGATCCAGGTCTGCATCATGCTCTCTGCTCAGCGGAGAACCCGCTTTCCCCTTCTCTTTCTGCCTACTGCTCTGACTACTTGTGATCTCTGTCTGTCAAATAAATAAAATTTTTAAAAAATCTTAAAAAAAAACAAACTGTGAAATCTTGGGTTAAGTCATCTAAATGAGCTTAAGTTACGGATACTATGGAACTCTGATAACATCTGCCTTAAGTAGCTTGTATGAGTTGCAAATAAGACGAAATTACTTGAATCCTTGTTGTCCAGTTTATTTAATTTTCAAATGTTCATGAAAGGCCTTTTCTTCTTTGCTTGGCTCCTTTTCCTCCACCTATTACATATCTGCTCCTGTTTCTTAGAGTTCTGCCATACCTTGTTTTTGTTATATCAGTGAATACATAACCCTCAGGTGACCTATTCTCTTCTCATAGCTTCAACTATTAAATATATGTTGATGTCTGCTATTGGTGTGTACCACTCTGTTGAACTTTAGATCTACATATTATACTGCCTATTGGAGATGACCATCTCAGAAGGTCAAGGTCAAGTTTGGCCCGCATATAATTTTAAAACTTTGAATTAGTTCTCAACATTTCAAAATTGAAGGAGGTCTCTGGTTTGCCTGGAGAGAGCAAAGGCATAGCAGCATTGAGGCCATATTCTGGCAAAGTAAAATCAACCAGTGCCTGGGGCTGCTCATCCCCATAGCTGGACACAGGTCACCTCACACCTCACACTCCAGTTCACCTCAGGCCCTCCCCAGCCAGCTGTACTCATGGTAGGTATTTGAATTTGCCACCCTGCAAGTTAAGGAATTAATTAAATGGATGAAAGAATAACCCGATGGAATAATTAAATGGATTAAGGAATAACTCAACGATCATGTGGCCAGGACCGAAATTACTTCACCTGACCACTCCTTCGGGCATGTCTGAAAGAGCTGATGTGCCTTTGCTTGGATGCAGAGCTCTGTATTCATGAATGTTCATAAGTAGAAAGTATTTGCCTAAAGACCTGCAGTGAATTCCTTGTAGTTTACTGATTAGGTTGTGAGCTTTTTCATACATATGTTTCCTTTTGCTTAAAATACCCTCTTCTTCCTAATTCATCCTTTTCTCTTAGCTCATCCTTCAAAATTTAGCTTCCCAGGAAAACTTCCCTCATCCCCCAAACTGATTTGGTTGCACTTTCCCCCACATTTCTGTAGAATGCTTCTTTTAGCGTAGTCTCCAATTATAGATTGGAGGAGTGAGATGTGTTCTGCGATCTTTTATTCAAACACGATTGGGAACTTCTTGAGGGCAGATTACGTGTTGAGTTTTATTCCTATCCTATAGACCTCTTTTCACTTCCTCATAGAGGTCTCCTTGTATACCTAGTGTTAGGCATGTAGAAGGCTTGTAACAAATACTGGAAGGATCAATGTGATTAAAATTCTCCATCAACAGACTGTATATGATTTGCTTTCTGTTGCCCTGTCAGCAATAATTTTGTCAGTGGTGGTATATAGATGGACCTGTTCTGATTTATTACCTTAACTGATCAATTTATTTACAGTTTGTGCTGGAAAGTTGTGTGTGTGTGTGTGTGTGTGTGTGTGTGTGTGTGTGTTTTATATGCTAAGTGTTGGAGAATAGGAGAAACAAAGAAAGTGCAGGTCTAAACTCTTTAAGTCTTAAGTGGGGCCCAAAGTTGTTAAAAGGCATCCACTTCTCTCTTCTGGGAAAACACAGTACCAGAATATTTAATTTAGCTACACATTCTCATGAGCATCTGTAACATCTGATTATCAAATAAATGACTCAGAATAAAATGGTATTGGGCTTACATAAAGTGGGGAGGGGACTGCTATAATTACTAAGTGAAGACATACTGATGTCATTAATTTGCCCATGTAAGAAGTTAGTGGGAAATAAATTGAGATGAAATGCAAGGGTAACCTAATAACTTATTATTACCTTTGAAACCTTGGTTGATATCATCATTACAGTCTACTTATTAACTGTATATACCCCTACATTTACATCCTTAAATTCATTCCCACCCTTGGTATCACAGAAGGATCTTTGGTTTTGTTCACTCCTGCCACAGAGCTCCTAAAACCCTTGGAATTTCTTGGGATAAGAGTGATAGGAGTTTCTTTTAATGAGGCCAGTCTTGGCGAGCCTCTAGATAGCTTTAGCAAGGGGAGCTAGAAAGACCAAGCCTAGTTTAGTAGCTTGGAAATTTCAGCCCTACCTCCTGAGAGGGGAAAGGGGCTGGAGATTAAGTATAATCACCAACACCCAGTGATTTAGTCAGTCATGCCTACGTAATATAACCTCCATAAAAACCCATCAACAACAAGGTCCAGAGAGTTTCCAGGCTGGAGAACACCTCTAAGGGTTAGGGGCATGGCACATTCCAACTACACAGGGACAGAAGCTCCTGCACTTGGGACCTTTCCAGATCTCATGCTATGTACCTCTGCATCTGGCTGTTCATTTGTATCCTTAATAGTAAACCTGTGAATGTAAGTAATATGCCTTTTTAAGTCCTGTGAGCCATTTTAGCAAAACGTCCAACCTGAGGAGAGGGTCATGGGAATCCTCCATTTATGTCTGGTGGATCCAAAGCACAGGTGGTCTGGGGCTTGTAATGGGCACCTGGAAGTGGAGGCAGTCTCGCCTGGGCTGAGCCCTTTCACTTAGGAGATTTGATATTAACTCCAAGGAAATAGCACCAGAATTGTTGGTCACTCAGCTGGTGTCGGAGGTAGGTAGTGTTGGGAAAGACATCGGATATGTGATGTCAGGAGGACAAAACCTCTCATGCCCTTGATTGTTAGATTGATCACATCAGGGTGATCGTTAGCGGAACTGCTAAGTTACTTTAAACGGTCCCTTTAAATCTGTATGTCAATTCCTTTTCCCCGTTGCCTTTCATGCAATATTATTCACTTGCTCCACATATATTAAAACCCTGTTATATGCCAGACCTATGCTGGGACCTAGGGAATAGTGGGAAGCAAAACCAGATATGAGTCCCCACTCTCAGGAGCCTAGTGATAAAAACAGACATCTATCAAAGAACCATATATATATATATATATATATATATGTATAGATTTACAACTGTGGTAAATGCTGAAAGTGAGAGGTATAAGATGCTCTGATTGTTCTCATCAGAAAAAGCATGACACGCTTTCCTAAGGAAGCTGGAATCTAAAGACCTGTAGGAGGAGAACTAAGTGAAGGTGTGGGAGTGGGCAAACTTAGACCTTGCGTCTTGCAAAGTCTTCTGAGACTGAGGATTCTTTTTCTTCTCCCTCCTCTTTCAGCACCCTCCTCCTCTAGATTCCCCCCCATCCCAACAATTTGGCTTCTATTAAGAGCCTCTCAGAATATACCCAGAACAGCATCAGAAGAAAACATTTCATAGGCTTCTTTTTAAAAAAACAGTTAACAGCATTAGACACTCAGTAAAGAAAGGCCCCTAACTTCTCATAATTGAGCACAGTACTGGTCTCCTAATCGGTTTCCTTCTCACTTCTCAGGAGGACCTCCAACTGGATGCACCTATCATTTATCCAGCTAGGGCCTCAGGGATTGCAAAAATTACTAATAGAGCTAAGACCCAAGACTATTGGATGGCAGTGGGAGCAACTTACTTTGCTGAGTGGAGTCACAGGAGATTTAAAATAGGTTTTGAAGGGTGAGGAGGAGAAGGGATGGCAGGAGAAGGGAGTACCCACAAAGTCATAGAGGGGTAAAAGAACACATATTTGCAGGGACTGAGGGTAGTTTGGAACTCTCTTAAGTAAGTCAGGAAAACATCATAATAAAATAGTGAAACTAAATCCACTTTCTAAAAATACAAAGATCAAACGTCAGTGAACTCTAAAAGTCCCATAGGCAGAATCCTCATTTCTCTAAAATCCTTGGTAAATGAGTTGTTGCTACATGTATTAATCTAAACATCTGCAACAGTCCTAGGTTCTAGAATCTTTAGTTCAGTTCCTTGGAATCTGTGTATTTTCCTGGCATACCTTATTTAAATTCTTTCTCATTTTTTAAATCGTCTTCCAAGTGTTACCCTTCTTTCTTGCTTACCATGTAGAACAATCTTTGTCAGATGATTTCCACCTTCCCAGACCGTGATGTAGTTGACTAAGAGTTTCTTTGGCATAGCTCTTTTCCTTTTAGTTGCCAGACTGGAAGCTTCTACCTAAAATGGCACATGGCAAGGGCTAGAGGAAAAAATGTCAAGAAAACAGGTTCAGCCTATGGAGAGAACCAGCCACCGAAAACTTCCATTAGGAACACATCTAGAGGGGAAAACAAATGTTTCTGCAGTACTTTTTTTTTTTTTTTTAAAGATTTATTTATTTGACAGAGAGAGAGAGAGAGAGATAGAGGGAACACAAGCTGGGGGTGTGGGAGATGGAGAAGCAGGCTTCCCACCCAGCAGGGAGCCCGATTCTGGGCTCTATCCCAGGACCCTGCAATCATGGCCTGAGCTGAAGGCAGCCCCTTAACGACTGAGCAACCCAGGCGCCCCTCTGTAGTATTTTTGATTAAACAAGTTGTATAGTTCTCTATTGTTACATCACCAGGCAAATATTCCTCTGTGTGCCCATTTTCAATGAATAAAGAAGGCAAACCTTTCTTAAAATTGAGAATGTTTCCATTTTGTGTGACGAAAGGAGGCATCAACAGGTCTTAGCACACATCTGATGCTAGGGCTCTGCATGCAGTCTCAATGCTACCTTGTTTAGTCAGCTATCAGGAGCCTAGATGGGGAGATGCTCATACAGTTTCATCGTGGTGACAAACCTGAGATGGAACCCACTCCCTTGATTCTCTGGAGAGTAGTTTCGTGCTCATTTAGGTCATTAACAGTCACGTGAGACTTGAGCCCAGGCTGCTGATCCTTCATCAGTGTTCTTTCCACAGCAGGCTAAGATTCTCGTGACCTTTCTCTTCCAGTCCTGTTTCTCTTCTTTCTGTCTTCTTTCTTTTTCAACAGTGTGGTTATCACTGTTCTTTGAAAATGGGTTGTTTGAAATCATCCTTCAACAATATAATTCAACATTTAGCAACGGATCATCTACTGCACACTAGACCTTGACACTGTGGTAGGCATTTGGTTGAATAGAATAAGATAAGCAATGTAGAGATAACTAAAATACAAAGGAGAATACAGGAAGGCTTTGTAAACAAGTTCTACAGGATTTCAGAGCTGGGTGTGGGGAAGCTGGCCTGGGACTTGGGCTTTTAATGAATGGAAACGATTTTCACGAGGAGATGAGGACCCAGGGAAGGAAAAGAATTCTAGGTAAAATGAAGAGCAATAATAGGGTTAAAGAGGAAGGAAACTTGGGGGAGAGATGTCAAGTAGAATATGACTAACAAAGTACTTATATTAAAAGAGAAAATGTGAGACAAGATGGAAACATAAACTGTGCTGTTTAAGCCGCTAGCAAGGAGAACTTCCTATTATAGAGATTAGAGTCCCTGAAATGCGAGAGGATAGAAGCCGCAGTCAGATGTCCCCTGATCAGGCTAAACACAGGTCACCTAGAAGCAGGCTGGAAGTGGATGGAAGATGGCAAGCAATTAACTAAGGTTGCTGTACTGTGTGGACTGAAGTCAAGAGCGAGGCTGAGGAGACTCTTACTAGCACACTCCTACCTCTAGGGGGTGCTCAAGGCTTCTGTCCTTCATTCCCAAGAAAAAGGAACTCAAGTGAATCTAGAACAAAATGGAGATTTTATAGAAACTTCTGCGGGAGATTGTGTTGGAGGAAGAAAGTCATAAATGGAAGTGGGCTGAGAAAATATTTTCCCTATCAATCATCTCCGGGGATCCTTAGCTTTGTTTAGATCTCATAATGTACTTATCTTTTCATCTCTTCTCTGCCTTGTGTTTGGTGTCTGCTGGGACATTCTGAGTCAGAAGGGCAAAAATATCACTGGGGAGTCCACATCGTTGAGCTCGATAGGATCTGGAGCAAGCGTGAGCTGGCAATAAAGATAACGGGCAGAAAGCCCCAGTGTCCTCTGTACATATGTCGTGAAAAACCTGTAACAGCTCCATGCATGATTCAGGATCAGGTCGGATTGTTCCCACTGTAATAAGATGTGCATCTGGTGTGGTCACATACGTCACACCGGTCACTGGGACTTCGGAGGCAGGATCTCAATGGGCAGAATTCTTGCTGAGAGAGTTCTTGCTCAATGCTTCAGCTACTTATTACCAATAGGCAGAGACAGAGGGCTATTTCTGACACCAGAAAAGGTGTCCTTGAGAGGCTGAGAATGCAAAGGCACCTACCTGCCCCGTGGTATAGCTCTGTCCTTCATGGTGAGGGAGAACCTGCTTTTGGCCAGGATTCACTTCTGGGACCAAAACAGTCTCCTCAGCAGAAGCCTGGAATTGGAAGAAATGCAAAGCCAACTGTGAGGCACACACCTTCTCTAAAATGAAGGCTATCTTCGTGGACAGACTGAGTCCCACTTAATTTAGGAGTGAGAAGCTGGAAACGCCAAGAGCGATGGCATGAATTTAGGACCCTGGAGAGATGTTTAACCTACAGGAGTGAAGGAGGCCTGTGAATGACTTACAGGAGAGAGATGACAATACTGTAAATTCTTAGTTTCACCATTTCACAGTGGTGTTTAGGTGCAAATCTATGGGAAAGCAGGCAGCCTACACGGGTGTAGGACTTACCCTAGCTTGTGGGTGTGTCAGAGAGGTATAATTTTAACACTAGTTTTTATTCATATATTCAGAAAGCATTTTTAAAACCATCTTCCATGGTCCAGTTATAGGAGTTACATTATTATTCTAGCATGCCATCTGATATTCTTATATGAAGGTCCATGTGTTCCGGCCCAACAAATCTTTTATTCTATCATTTAATGTACTCCTAACTTTCTGATTTAATGACAATTTTATTTCATTATAAAATCCATAACTAATGCGGAATATTTGAAGACACAAAAAACACAGTGTAAAACAAAAATTACCCATAACTGTATCAAAGATAGTTTTGATGTATGCACTTTTACTGTTTCTGACTATATATGTGCATGTTTTAAAATAAAAATCACCATGATATTTACACTGATTGTAGCTTTTTCTTTCTACTGACTAATGAGTATTTGTGAACTTTTTCAATGTCAGCAAATGATTTACATCAAGATTTTTTTCTTTATAACTTTTTTGTTTTTTAAGATTTTATTATTCGTGGGGCGCCTGGGTGGCTCAGTGGGTTAAGCCGCTGCCTTCGGCTCAGGTCATGATCTCAGGGTCCTGGGATCGAGTCCCACATCGGGCTCTCTGCTCGGCAGGGAGCCTGCTTCCTCCTCTCTCTCTCTCTCTCTCTGCCTGCCTCTCTGCCTACTTGTGGTCTCTCTCTGTCAAATAAATAAATAAAATCTTTAAAAAAAAAAGATTTTATTATTCGACAGAGAGAGAAAGATCACAAGTAGAAGAGAAGCAGGCAGAGAGAGAGAGAGAGAGAGAGAAGGGGAAGCAGGCTCCCTGCTAAGCAGAGAGCCCCATGCGGGGCTTGATCCCAGGACCCTGAGATCATGACCTGAGCCGAAGGCAGAGGCTTAACCCACTGAACCACCCAGGCGTCCCTCTTTACAACTTTTTAAATTTTTAAGTATTAATTAGCTGTACACTGTTGTGAACTTAGAAAATGGAAAAAAATTGCCCAGAAGGAAGTCAGTCATTGAGAATCCTATCATCCATTGATTAATTGCTTTTGATATTTTAGTCTATATCCTGGAAATCTGTTTTTTAAAGTTCTATAAGTAATAACTAAATGTATTCTCACTATAAAGTTTCAAATAATACAGAAATATTTTACTTTTTACTTTGCATGTAATAAAAATCAGGTCATTGTTTCTTTGAACTTTTGTCTGTATTTATCTGTAAATGAAATACAGAAAGTCTGAAAGGAGGCATAAATCACTGGGCTGAAGTCAAGATGTGAGCAGGGCCACTCTCCCAGAAGAGGGCTCTATGGGACACTCTGCCTCTTGCCTCTTCCAGCTTTTTTTTTTTTTTTAAAGATTTTATTTATTTTTTTGACAAAGAGACACACAGCAAGAGGGAGAATACAAGTAGGGGAGTGGGAGAGGGAGAAGCAGCCCCCCACCCCCTTGCAGAGCTGGATGTGGGGCTCGATTCTGGGATCCTGGGATCATGACCTAAGCCGAAGGCAGACACCCAACGACTGAGTCACTCAAGTGCCCCAGGCTCTTCTAGCTTTTAAGACTTTCAGCATTCCTTGTTTTATGGCTGCATCACCCTAATCTTCAAGGCCAGCAGCTTCAAATCTCTGTGTTCCAATTCGTATCACCTTCTTTGATCTCTCCATCAAATCTCTCCCTGCCTCTCTCTTAGGAAGACCCTTGTGATTGCATTTAGAGCCCACCAACAATCCAGGATAATCTCCTCATCCTTAACTTAATCACATCTACAAAGATTCTTTTTCCAAATTAGGCAACATCTGTAGGTTCCAGTGAATTGGGCACCACTATTCAGCCTGCTAGACCTGTCATCTTTGTGTGGGGATGGAGTGCTGTGAGTCAATAGGAAGAACGGAAAGGGGAGACTGACTGTTCTAAGGACACCAGCCCTAAAGCCCGTTCCACTCCTAGGGGTAGGGGGGAGACACATGATAGCCAGAGTCATTGGATCAAGAAGAAGTTAAGTTGCTGAATGGTCAACTGAGAATGTG
Source organism: Neogale vison (assembly GCF_020171115.1). Classification (NCBI taxonomy): domain Eukaryota; kingdom Metazoa; phylum Chordata; class Mammalia; order Carnivora; family Mustelidae; genus Neogale; species Neogale vison. The sequence continues at coordinate 138,000,176 of NC_058097.1, forward strand.
TCTGAGATGGCAGAACTAGGACTGGAGCCCACAGCGGAAGTTCAAGGCCAGAGCCAGAGGCACAAATGGATCAGAGGACAGGGGAGGAGGCCATATACAGGAGCCCTGGCAGAAAGATTCCTAACCTCATCATCAGTGTGAGAGAAGTGGAAGGACTCAAAAGATGGGACTTTAGTGCCACAAGGAATTTTCTGTGTTCACAATCCATCCCGCTGACTGAATACCTGCTATTGATTGTATTCTGCAAATTAATCTTTTCTATAAACCTGTTTTAAGTGACCTGGTAAGGGGTTGAGCCACACCTGCCTGTCTCCTCATGAATACTCAGGGTGTGTGGGAGGGGAAATAAGCTGATGGGATTTTTAATAGGTGATTGGTGACTAGCCTGGAGACCTTACAGAAAGACTATACCAGACATTAAGTGTTTCACGGAAAAACCCTTCTAAGGGCTGAGTCTGTCATTCTGACTAATTGGGGGGCTTACAGAGATGGTATATTTTTCTCTGAGAGGCTAGAACATTTCGGAGACCTTGAGTAGATGAACATCTATATGAGTGTTGGTAGTGGGTGGGGACCATTGTTTCAGCCAACTCTCTTCACCAAGAGCAAACATAGTGGAAGATAAAGCTTAATTCAAAAGTCTTCAGAGATGACTGGGCTGGATTTCCCCAGCCACATATAGGAGAAGCCTCAAGGAAGAGGAAAGGGAGAAACACTGTGGTGACAAGGAGGCCTTCACCCAGTTCTCACCCCTGCTCTGGGCATTTCCTCCACTGTGAACTGTGCTCTTGCTGCCCTCAAAGGGCCTCAGCTATTTTCTGAGTAAGATGGAGAAAGTGTTTGATGATTAAGTGAAGAGAGGGTTGAGCTGGAACAATGATAGGCCTCATGTTGGGACATTCCAACCCTGAGAAAGGAGGGGAGCTGAAAACCAGTGGGAGGGGAGAGAAGGAGAGCACATATGACCCAGAGTAGGGCATTTCTCCCCAGAAATTGATAGTTCATATGCACAGATATTAGTCATTTAATACATGAGTCTTGTAACCCTGTTCCATGAGGGTATCAGTAAAAACGATACTAATAAATTCAAATGCCTTAGGGTTAGGCATTATGCTTTTCCTTTTCCTGGAGTTCTTTTCTCCCCCTGGAAAACTCCTCATCCTTCAGCATTTAAACCTCCAATATGATGTTCACCCAACACTTCCAGATTCTTAGCACCTTTCAATTCTTACATCCTGTGGGTCTTCTTTATTCTGGTGATTCAGTAATATTCTTGAGGAAGATTTACAAATTCTATATATCTGAGTCCCACCCAGATTTATTAAATTAGGTGGGACATAAGCATTTGAAGTTTCTAAAACTTAAAATGGTTCTAATTCTGAGGCTGAGAACCAGTGAACTATCACATCATAAGCACAATATGAATTACCGGAGTATAAAGACTGTACCACTTTCATTTTGTTTCCCTGCCTCGTAGTGTAAGGGCCTTCTTAGCCAGCGATTTCAGCTTGGTTAAACAGTGATTTTGTCGTTTATGCAGTAAAACTTAAACTGACCCTGCCCCCCACACAGGGGAACTTACTTAAAGGCAAGTCCAGGAAACCAGTAAAATATGGTCGACCAGTCCCTGATAACAGAGCCCAGGATACAAGGACAAGTCAGGCCAGGTGGAGACATCCAATCAGTAAAGCGCACATACTATCTCCCTAACTGCTAAAGACTGTGGGCCCTGCCTTTTGGTCACCTTTTGGGCACCCATTCTGACCAAGGTGATAGGCTAGTTCAAATATCTACTATAGGGTGAATTGTAATTCAATTGGCCAGCCGTGTGGGACCTAGTATGACTATGGAACTTTCTCTGTGTGTTACAATCTCATTGGCCACCTGTGTGTGGCCAGGCTCAATCACATGGCCTTTGCCCTATAAAAGTTAGTCTGTGAGGCTGGGAGGGGTCGCTCTCTCTGTAAGAGGCGGCTCCGACCCGTCGGTTGGATTCTCGATGCTTGGCGCAAAATAAAGCTTTGCTTGACCTTCACTTTGTATCAGTCTCGCTCCTCTGATCACGGACCCTAACAGTAGCATGTTGTAAGCACTCAGTAAGAGTTTCTTGAATTTACTGAAAGAATTAGAAAGCAGAGAGAGCTGAAGTGTATATGTTTAATGAAGGACATGTTCTAGGGCAGGGCAGGGCAGGTCAGGAGTGCTGAGAGTCCCTGGCATTGAATGAGGTATGAGCCCAGAAGGGGAAGCCTAGAGTGAAAGATACTAAAAGAAGAAGTGGGTATCAAAGCCCAGCGTGGCCTAGTCTACATTCCTTTGACATAAGATTGCTGCACAGCTGGAATGGGATCACATTTTGAATAACCTACTGTGGAATAGACATTGTATCAGGTACCCTTAATGGGAAATAAGAGATGCTGACAAGACAGACTTTTTTTTTTCCTTAAGAATTTTTATTTATTTATTTGACATAGAGAGATCACAAGCAGGCAGAAAGACAGAAAGGCAGGCAGAGAGAGAGGGGGAAGCACGTTCCCCGCTGAGCAGAGAGCCTGATGTAGGGCTTGATCCCAGGACCCTGAGATCATGACCTGAGCCAAAGGCAGAGGCTTTAACCCACTGAGCCACCCAGGCACCCCAAGAAAGAGTTTAAAAATCTAGCTAAGACCCAACTGAAAAACACTCACATAACAACACAGCATTTAAACTTAATGCTTTACCATTTGTGAGTGCTTACTATGCGCCAGTGTTTACATTAAGCACTTTACGACTTAATTGAAAACCATTATTATAGCCCTTCATGAAGAAATGCAGCTTTGGAGAGCATAAGTAGGTTGTTGAAAGTTATAGGGTCAGTAAGTGTTAGAAACTGGATTTGGGCTCAGGTCTAGCCGACTCCAGAACCTGTGATTTCATGCATGACACCTCTAGCCTCCTTCCCCAAATCTATCTTCTGCATAGCCTCTGGTCTCAGTGATGACCTAAAATCACATGGTAAATCCTACCATGTCTTTGAGGCTTGAAACAGTTCTTGACTCTTCTGCCTTACAGAATGTGTTAGAAAATGGAGTTTCTGCAGAACCAAGCAGAGAGGTGACTGAAGAGGACGGCATTGATATCAGGGTGGCATTGATATCGGCTTCCAAAAGTGATGGATGAGCTTGAAGTTTACTTGAAGGAAGTAAGGAATACGGAGGAGAAAGAACAGAGCAACATTAAATCTAGACCTGAAAAGTTTGAGGAGAAAAAAATCTCAGATTCACCTCTATACTTACCAAACTCATTATTCAAAACCTCACCTGATGGCACAGTTGGGACACATGCACACACAGAGTCAGAGAACCTATGAGATTTTGCTAAATACTAATTTTTCAACAAATAGATAAAACAATAAGATTAAAAATATATATTTAATCAGGGGTGAGCTGTTTTGACTCACAACACTTTTGATACCAAATGTATGTTTGTTAGTTTGTTTTTCCCTCACACCAATTCTCTGATTCTTTGGACACCAACTGGGTGTGGCACAATTCAGTTCTAACACTAACTACCTGAAGTTAGACTTCATAGGTTTAAGGGCTCAATCCTCCAAGACTGCTTATTTTCAGATGCCAATTGCAAGTCCCAAGCCGCCCCTGTATGTGCTTCTGAACGAGCAGGTATAAATTGCGGATTCCCACTGTGCTCTTCTTAGGTTCAAAAATGTGCTAGAACAGCTCACAGAACTCTAGAAGTCCCTTCATTTGTGTCTACTAGTTTATTATAAAGGATACGAATGAACAGCCAGCTGCACAGGTACACAGAGCAAAGTCTGGAAGCACCCTGAGTTGTAGGAGCTTCTGTCCTCGTGGAGTGGGGGTGTACCACCCTCCCCATACCTCCATGTGTTCGCCAACTTGAAAGCTATCCAAACCTCATCTTTAACGGGTTTTTATGGAGGTTTCATTGCATAGGAATGACTGATGATATCATTGGCCATTAGTGATTGAACTCAATCTTTAGCTCCTAGTCTCCCCTGCCTGGAGATTGGGGGTTGCCAGGTTTGGTCTTTCTAGCCAACCGCCACCACCCCACCATTCTGAAGCTATGAGGCCCCAGTCATCAGTCATCTCCTTAGCATACAAAAGACAATCCTATCCAAGGACTTAGGAGCAAGGGACAAAGACCAAACACTTACTTTTTATTGCACCCCAAGGGATCTCTTTGCAGAGAAAGAATGCTGCCTTCTGTTCTCTGGTGGTGCTAAGTATGATGGAATCATCCTGAAATTTGAGCCAGAAAATTGAAATACTTTCAATAATAATTGAAATCAAAGTACAGTTTTAAATGTCTGTTGACTTAACTTGGGCTAGAACTCCATTCAAATGTTACATATGCACATTTGCAAGATATATTTGATACCTGTGCTGCGGGGCTGGAGTGGGGGTGAATGGGGAGGGTAGAGAAAGGGTAACCCTCTGCAGCTCTTGCCAGTTTTATCTTCACTTGGAGTATTTCCTCCCCTGATTTTTATGTTACATGGACTTGTCCCATGATGGCACCATTGTGACATGTGTACAGGCTGGTCACACCCTTCAACTGTTTTATTTAAAGCCCTCTCTCCTGATGGACTGGGCCCAAAGCTTACCTGTTTCCCCCCCCCCCCCCAGCTTTAGAATGGAAGGCAAATAGTGAGGCTTCTTCTCAGGAGATTTTCTAGCTTTTGCCATTGCCATCATTACTTCTAGCCACCCAACCTGAGTTATGATCAGCAGCTCACACACATATACAGTCAAGATTTATGAGCAGCATGGTACTATTTAAACTTATGTTTTATAATCATCTCAGCCACTGTTTCTGGATGACTATTGTTATGGAGACCTCTACCACACATTACTGCTAGACTACTTGTGTTATATTTATATAGACTACTTGTTCTTATATTTCATTTGGTTCTTCTTTTGGGGTAGTTTCTTTTCTATTTTATTTCTTAATGCATAGGATTTACGTTTGCATACCTGAGATACTGCTGAAGAAAAGGTTAGTTTACATTTGAATGACTGGTAAGTAATATGATTTTAGTTGGTATTTATTAAAATAAAAGAATTCTTGTGGGAATGTGTGAAATCAGTTTTCTTGTGGCGTTATACTCACACAACATATAAATAGACTAAACAAAAGCATTTTCATGCTTAACAATTAGCAGCAAGTCCATATTGCTCACTAAATGTTTACTGAGGTCTCACTCTGTACTTACTGTGGGCCAGATACATGGGGGGCAGGGCTCAAAGGACACAACAAGATGCTGTGTGCTCTAGTAAGTAAGACAGTGGCAGTCCCCATCATTCTTTGCTTAAATTCCTTGGAGGGCCTTGGGTCCAAACTGGTTTAGAATTTTCCTCTCCTGCCCAGGGAACAGGCTGAAAGAGCCCAGAAAGGGAAGAGAAAGCTTTAAGAATCCACACTAGGTGGTCCCTCTGGCCCTCTGCTTTGACTTCTTTGCTGTCCTACTCCCTTCAGTTAATGTTTCATATTAATTATTGCTGGTTTTTCTTCTCAGCTTTGAGTAAATCCTGGTTTGGTCTCTGGGTCTCTACTTGAAATCCTCTCAGTTCCCTTCTCTGCAGCTTAAGGAGAAGTCTCACCCTACCCATAACCAGACCTAGTTTCTGGAACTACAATCCCCGAGGAGCACTCTAGCTCCCACTTGCCTTGGAGAGGACTTGGGACACGATTCATAGCTTTGCAGTTAAAATTCCTTAGTTTAACACACAAAGCCCCTTTAGATCTGACACCTGCTCGTCTTTCTAGATTTTCTCTTGCCATCCTTCACCTTGTGTGTTAGGTTTCAGTTGTACTAAACTTCTTCAGCAGTTTCTGGAACAAGTAATTTTATTTTCCATCTCAGAATTTTTTTTCTAACTATGAGCAAGACCCTAATAAGTGTGAATTGCTGAATCAAGATATATCCAAATGTTTCCAAAACTAAAGGTCAATTTGGTCACATATGAGAATCATCAGTGCTCAACAATTATTGAGTATCTATTACATGCAAATTACAGCTTAATCTATAAGGATGTCATGATTTAGGGAGGAACCATATAGAACCCTGAGGCAGGGAACACTGTGATAATCATATTAGAGGTTCAAACAACATTCTATGGGATTCTGATGGAAACAAAAGTTAATTCTGATTAGAATGATCAAGTCAACAACTTATGGGATGAAAACAGTCTGTGCAAATCAGGATAACCAGCTAATGAATGTTGGACAGAATAGAGAGTAGATTGAGTAATAACAATTACATGTCAGCTGGTTATTTTGCCCTGCAATGGCCTTAAGCTCTGAGTGATAAGGAAGTGAGAAAGTAGAAGAAGGAAGTGTGGCAGGACCTAGAGGGAAGGAATTTATTCTTGTAAAAGGAGGAAGAGAAGTGGAACCAAAGGCAGGAGAAAGAGGGGTAAAGATCATGGGTGTAGTATCTTCCTGAGTTTCTTTAGTTCCAAAATTGGGGAAGGAAAGAAGAGAGCCAACCATGGACCCAAAGGAAGGCTTGGTGTCAAAACAAGGAGAAAACACAAGAAATAGAATATTTCACACAGGAACTTTGCTATGGTATCACTGCTTATAAAATGTTTGTACCAGGAACATTTTACTTATGATACAGATAAAAGGGTGACAAAGCCCCAGTTATAGAAAAATGTCTAAGATCAAATGTTATTACGGTTATTGTTAGAACTATTCACAACAATTCCCACTCTCCATTAATGCACAAGAGAGTACTGAACTTCCCACCTCTTTTAAGACTGATGTGACTACGTGGCTTTCTTTGGCTAATAAAATGCGAGTGGGAGGGACAAACAGGCTAGAATGAACGAGAATTACTTCTTACCCACTGAGATTTGGGATTTAAGTCTAAGCTAAGCTATCTTTCCTAATGCAATTATCCATAAATGAAAAGATTCCTAATATTTTTGTAAAGAAAGATTTGTGGGCTTTCCCTTTTACGAAGATGGTGCCGAAAGCTAAGAAGGAAGACCCTGCCCCTCCCAAAGCTGAAGCCAAAGCAAAGGCTTTGAAAGCCAAGAAAGCGGTGCTGAAAGGCGTCCACAGTCACAAAATAAAAAAGATCTGCACATCACCTACATTCCGATGACCCAAGACTCTGCTCTCCGAAGGCAGCCCAAATACCCTCAAAAGAGCGCTCCCAGGAGAAACAAGCGTGACCACTATGCCATCATCAAGTTCCCCCTGACTACTGAGTCAGCCATGAAGAAAATAGAATACAACAACACTCTTGTGTTCATTGTGGATGTCAAGGCCAACAAGCACCAGATCAAACAGGCTGTGAAGAAGCTCTATGACATTGATGTAGCCAAGGTCAACACCTTAATCAGGCCTGATGGAGAGAAGAAGGCATATGTTCGGCTGGCCCCTGACTATGATGCTTTGGATGTTGCCAACAAAATTGGGATCATCTAAACTGAGTCCAGCTGGCTAAATCTAAATACAGTTTTTTTATGATTAAAAAAAAAAAAGATTTGTGGGACAAGTTGAACAGGTACTACAAGAGATGGAAATAATATAATGCAAGACATAATTCCTTTTTTTCCTTCCAATAATTTACCTATACATTTTTCTTTTTGTAATTTTCTCCTTCATACACAAGCATCCACTTTTATGGTTTCAACAACTGCCTTGATATGAATCATTTAAGAGCTCTATGTGTCTAGCCCTGAGAATCATATTCTCATTTCTAGCTGCCTACAGAGACATGCTCTTCTTAGAGGACAACCACTTAAACTATTCAGACATGTTCATGTCTAAAAATGAAACCATGAAACTCCCCAACAAACCAACTGTCCTCCAGAGAAAAACCCATCCATCCTTGAAGGTGAACTTAGCTTGCTTCCTTGTCTTTTTCCTTGTTATTCAATATCTTCTTCAAAATGCCCCTCACATTTACCACTTTCCCTTCACTCACACCTTAGCTACCTTGCTCTGAACTTACTTAACTTGCACCTGAACCATGGTCACAACCTCACTTCTCCTCCAGCAGTATCCACCCAGCAGTCCATTCCAGACACTCTTCAAGGACCCTCTTCAACCCTTTAGTCTGGTGTCCAACATGCTCTGCAGTGCACTCATCCAGGCCTCTCCCAATGCTTCCCAGCTCTTGTGCTCAGGCCAATTTCTTTGCTGTGCTGTGTAAATCACTCTGCTGAGTCTTACCTCACTACTCGGCTAAAGATTTTACTGCCAATTGGGCAAGTATTCTAACTTGCATCTTCCCAGTCAAAAATCCCATCCACCCTGGGGCTCCTGGGTGACTCAGTTGGTTTAGTGTCTGACCCTTGATTTCAGCTCAGGTCATAATCTCAGGGTAAGATTAAACTCCTCATCAAGCCTGAATCAAGCCCCTTACCAGGCTCCACACTGAGCAGATCCTTCTTGTCCCTCTCCCTCTGCTCCTCTCCCCATACCCACTCTCTATCATTCTCTCTCTAAAACAGATAAATAAAATCTTAAAAAAAAAATCCCACCCATCCTTAAGGCTCATATTCAATTCCATTTTTTTTTCTTTCTGGAAGACTTACCCAACAAATGTCATCCAAACAAATCTCTCCCTTTCTCTACCCACACAGCACTTAGTCACAAAGTTCTAAGTTCTCTTAGAAATCATACAGAACAATCTCCTAATTTTATGGTTGAGGTTCAGAGACTTGGCCAGTTCTGCAATCAGTCAGTGGCAGCTAAAACTAGAAGCCAGGTGTTCTGACTTTAGTATCCTTCTTGCTATGCTTTTTCTGCCTTTTTTTCTTTTTACCAATGAATGTATTTTATAGTTTAATTCTATCCAATCTTGCATTTTGCTTAATGTTTATTAATCATGCATCCCTGATTAGATTATAAGCAGCTTAGGAACAATGAGCTCAGTCCGTATTAGGTACAAGCCCTTATTTTTGGCTTCTGAAGCTGAGGTTCAGAGTAAGGTTGAAATGCAGAGCCAAGCCATTAAACCAATAAGTTTTGGAACAACTGGAAATCAGCCAGGAACATGAGTGGAATATTAGAGGAAAAAGGAAGGTAGTAATTTAAGGTCAGGACTTTAGATGAGCAGAGTCAGGAAAATTCAAATTACAAAGTACAAACTCCTTGGTTGCATTATAGATGGTCAGAAAGAGTTAAATCAAGCAACAGGTCCCTTACTCAACACCTAGAATAGGGCAATAAGGAGAAGGAAAGGAAAGAGACTCACCAGAGATCCCCTGAAATTTCCTCTGTATAGCTAGAGAAGCTGACCCTAAAAGAAGACACCAAGCTTGGGAAAGCCTGATTTTTTAAAAAAAGATTTTATTTATTTATTTTAGGAAGAGAGAGAGAGTGTGTGCAGGGGGAGGAGCAGAGGGAGAGGGAAAAGCAGACTCTGTGCTGAGCATGGAGCCTGACTCAGGGGACATGGGGGCTTAATCCCATGACTCTGGGATCATGACCTGACCCAAAATCAAGAGTGGGATGCCCAACTGATTGAACCACCCAGTCAGTTTGATTTTTATTTTATTAAGGTATAACTGACATACAACATTATATTAGTTTTAGGTATACGACCTAATGATTTGGTATTTGTATATATGGTGAAATGATCACCACAACAAGTATAGTTAACATCAGTTACCACACGCAGTCACGGAAGTTTTTTTTTCCTCATTCTCTTAGCAACTTTCAAATATGCAGTACAAGGATAACTATGGTTGCCATGACTTATTTGTTTTATAACTGGAGTTTTTTGCATTTAAGCCTCTTCACCCATTTAATACATTCCCAAGTCTGACTTTTAATTATAGATGGTCTGGCCAGCCAGAGATGGGCTGAGGTGCTCTGAGCCAAAAGGCAGTAGATGTTTTTAGCTGGCTGTTGGCACAACCCCAGCCATGATTCTTTCTTGGGAAGCCTTGCCAGATCCCATCCCTCCTGAATACTGGCCCAGACCCTTGGACTGAGCCCTATGCCTCTTGACTTCTGCCCTAGCTAAAGGACAACGGATCCCATCTATCAGTGACTGAGTTTGCCGACCTGTGCCAACTTCCTCTGTACCTTAACATAAACCACTCAGCATGGAGTACACAAGATAACGTACTCTTTTATCTCACCTTTCCTTCCCAATTTTACTTCCCACCGTATCCCTTTACATACTCTTACACTGCAGCCCCACTGGTAGCCACCATTCCTTACAAACAATATATATTGTCTCATGCCTCCATGGCTTTGTTTGTGTTATTACCTCTGCTTAGAGTGCTTTTCCTGTTGCCTTTCCAATACTGAATTGGACTGACAAATTCTTACTTGTGTTTTTAAGACCCAACTCATACGCTTTCACCTTAGTCGAATATTCTAAGATTCTCCCTAATTGGAACAGAGCAAGTTATTCCTTTCCTCGGGCACTCTTCATCATTGTTTGTGTCTTATATAGAACTTTAAAAATTCTGCTTTATAGTTGGTATAGTTCTATAGCTTCATCCTAAGGTATTTAAGAACTATGTGTTAATTATTGCTTTCCCTCACAATACCTGGACCATTGTGTTGTGCACAATAAACACTGAATAAATCTGTTGGGCTAAGTCTTCAATTGGTGTTCTTTTATCCTGTATATTTTAAAACAAAATTTATTCTTCAGGGCAGTATTAGGTTCACAGCAAAATTGAGGGGAAAGTACAGAGAATTCCCATAGCACCGCACCCCAACAAAAGCACAGCCTCTCTAACAACATCCCCTGCCACGATGTTACACTTGCTACAACTGATAAACCTACATTGACACATAATTATCACTCAAATGCCATGTTTTTTTTAATGTATTTATTTATTTAAAAGAAAGTGTATGCAAGCAGGGGGAGGGGCAGAGAGAGAGGAAGAAGGAGAGAAGCAGACTCCCCTCCATCCCCGCTGAGTGAGGAGCCCAGTGTGGGGCTCAGTACCATGACCCTGAGATCATGACCCAGCTGAAATCAAGAGTCAGCCTCTTAACCGACTGAGCCACCCATACACTCCCCAAAGTCCATATTTTACATTCGAGTTGGTCCTTGGTGTTAGACATATTTTGAGCTTTGACAAATGTATAAGGACATGTATCTAGCATCATAGTTTCCCAGTCCTAAAAATCCTCTATGCTCCAACTATTCATCCCTCTCTTCCTGCTAACCCCTGGCAACCACTGATCTTTTTACTGTTTTCCTAGCTTTGTCTTTTCTGGAATATTATATAGTTGGAATCATACAGTATGTAGCCTTTTCAAGTTGGCTTCTTTCATTTAGCAATATCCACTTAAGTTTCTTTTCACAGTTGGATAGCTAATTTCATTTTAGTGCTGCATAATGTTCCATTGTTTGGATATACCACAGTTTATTTATCTGATCATCTACTGAAGGACATCTTGCCAAGTTTAGGCAACTATGAATAAAGTTGCTACAAACATCTGTGTGCAGGCTTTTGTGTAGACGTGAGTTTTCAGCTCCCTTGGGCAAATACCAAGAAGCACTATTGTTGGATTATATATTAAGAGTATGTTTAGTTTTGTAAGAAAGTGCCAAACAACCTTTCAAAGTGGCTGAACCACTTTGCATTCCACCAACAATGAGTGAGAAAGTTCTTATTCTCCACATCCTTGCCAGCATTTGGTGCTGTTAGTGTTTTGGCTTTTTGCCATTCTAATATGTAGTGGTATCTCATTGTTGTTTTAATTTGCAATTCCCTAATGACATATGATGTTGAGTAACTTTTCATAAGCTTACTTGCCATCTGTATATCTTCTACGGACAGATGTTATTCCCTATTTTTAACATAATAAAAATAAATACTTGCCAATTATTCAAACAACATACAAGTTTACAAAGTAAAAAGTCAAGCTTCTCTTTCCCTCAATCTTATTACCCAAAAGTAATCACTGTTAACATTTTCTTGGTCTTCTTTCAAGACATTTTTGTACACATTTACATACCTCTATATGTATATTTTTACACAGCTATGCAGTTTTTCTTTCAATAGTATTTTACGAGTTATGTTTAAAATGGATATTAAAGATATATTACTTTACTATATCTTGAAAATATTTCAGTATCAGTAATAGCTGCAAGATATACCAGAGGAGGAATGTGCTTTAAAGTAATTAATCAATCCCTTAATGGACATTTAAGTTGTTTCTATTTTTTTTTTACCCTCAAGCAATTCTGAAACAAACCACCCTACACGTATATATGTCTTTATACAAACATGCCTGTATTTCTGTAGGATAGATTCTTAGAAATGGAGTTGTGAATCAAAAATCACATAATTTAAGAACATGATAGAAATTGCCCTTGAACTGCCAAATTGTGCCCAGAATGACTGTTTCAATTTACGCTCCCATCAACAGTGTTAGAGAGTATCCAGAAAAGCCTTCAGGACTCCAACTATGTGTCTTAGGGGTCATTGGGGTACAAGAAGGAGCAGGAAAACGGGCGGGAGTCCATGTAGCAGCCTCCTACCCCCTTCAATCAGACTATCTGCTGTGATCAATATTGGTTGAGGTTAGTATAGAAGTCCTCTAGAGGTAAGGTTTCTGGTACTGAACTAGCATATTAAAAATCATTGAAATAAGATATTACTTCTTTTGGTTAACATTAATTCATCAATTACTTGGGAATATTTTCAGCTAGAGGTAACAGGCAATCTAACAACAGAGATTGAATTAGTGGGGCTTTATTTTTCTCACATAATAAAATTTCTGGACAGACTCAAGGATCCTTTAGGGCTTTCCTTTATGGTTGCAAGATGGTGTCCCTCTAGCCCCAGCATTATGTTTGTATTCAAGGCAGGAGGCAGGAGAGATAGTTTGCACCTGTTACTCTGGCCCTTTTATAAGAAATGCAAAAGTTCTTCCAGAAACTCTTAACTCCTTCCCAAGACCTTTGCTTGTGTCTCATTGGCCAAAACTGTTTTTCCACAGTGTCCCTAATAGCTTTCAGGAAGGTTGGAAAAGAGAATTTAGTTTTTCCAGCCTTTATAGAGGAAGTAGGCACAAGATAAGCAGCCTAGGAGTAGATGTTGGGTGGTCTAATGAGTAGATCAGGCTCTGCCCCCAGGGCATCACCATACTAAATACCAAAGACTTATAAATGAGATAGTTCTTATGCTTAATGTGTTAACAGTTAAAGACAGGCATGTAAACAAACAGTCTTATTGCATAAATTGGAACAATACAAATGTTGTATGTCCCAATGCAAAAGTATGTAGAGGAGGTATTAGAGGCCCAAAGGATAGATGGGTTGATATTTAAGTGGGAAAGGCCAGGGGAGGCCAGGTTAAGACTTCATTCAGGTAGTGACATTTCAGCAGTCTTAGAAAATGAGTAGGTGCCTGCTGGATACACAGAAGGTGAAGTAGTGCTTTCCAGGCAAAGGGAATGGGGGCACAGAGGCGCAAACCCAGAGGGCACATTTCAGGAACCGTGAATAGTTATGACTAAAGAGAAGATGTGGGGCTGGGTGGTGGCAGGGGAAGCCTGATAGGAGACAACACTGGAGATTTCTGCCAGGGCCGAGTCACAGAGGGCCTCCTGTGTTCCACAGTAAGTAATCTGGACACTCTTCTAAACTGATAGTGTCATGGAGATTGTGGCCCGTAAGCTGTCAAGCACAACCACAAAGTAGAAAACATGTGAACAGTCCTAAGTACCTACTATCATCGGTGGATTTCCCTCTTTCACCTGGATGCAGCCACGCCTTCATTCCTGAGTGACCTACACACCTACTTGCCCCAGTGAATACTTCTTGGATGAAAACTTGCCACCAGCTCCTAAGGGAAGTTGCTGTTCTCCTCTGGACCTCAGTTTCTTTATCTAATAATTATCCTCTGTGGTGTAGGACTTTATCTTTTCCCCCCAAATATTTTCAGGTTCCATGAGTCATGAGTGTCTGTCTGGTATCATTAAAGGGAAAACAAGAAAAGCATAGTCGGAAAGACCTGGGTTTGAATTCTGGCTCTCTCTGTGTTAGTAGAGTGACTACGTGACACGGCCTTGAACCTTGTACAAGCCACGTATAAAATAGGGGAAATGCACCTACTTGTGCTTGGTGCATTGTTAATGCCCAGTAAGTAGCAGTATTTCTATATTCTTTAAACAAGTTTACATCCACACCATAAGGTAAGTGGAATAGGTCTAATGTTACCCCAAAGGTGACGACCCCGAGGCTTACAGATATTGGTGGTTTGCCAAAAGAGCAGCCAGGCAGGTAGGTGGGCTCAAAGTCAAGTCCTGACTCTAAAGTTAGCACTGTTCCCACTAAGCTGTACAGCTTTTCTTCTCTAAGTGAGAGGATGGGATTCAGATCTCTGTGATGCCTGTCAAATAAATGATTTCATGAACATATTAGAGAGCCCCGTGCCTTCCTCAAGTCTGAGCTCAAGGAGCTCACAGGCCCGAGTTACTTCATACTCCACTATAATTCCTGAGTGTGCAGCTGGGACACTCTTGCCTTGTGTCTCGCTTCAGCGTGACTGTGACCTGCAAACCTGCAGGGACATTGCACATTGACACGAAGGTTTGAGATACCCTGGTGACTTAAAGGGCTGCAGTACACATGGCAAAAGGAAGGGTGGGACTTCCCTTGTTACAGGTAACAGTACACAGCTTTCTGGGAAGTTTGCAATAATGCAAGTTTTAGGAAGAAGACTGTCACTATTTAAAAAAAAAATTAAGAGATGGGATCATGACACAGAAAGAAATGACTTTTATGAGGAGGAAGTAGAAAGAAAAAAGAGGGCATGGCTAGAACAAAGGAAGACAAAAGGAAACTTGGCACAGGGGTCAGTTTTGTTAGATGTTCAATGTTCACTGCAGTGTCTGATGCAGGTCGGGGAGGAGAAAGAGTTGAAACTAGAAAGATCCTAATGGGCTGTTTGGACTTTATCCTGAAATTGCTGAAGGATTAAAGAAGGACATTAACATCACAACAACAACAAAATAATAACAATAACAAGAATAATATTGTTATTGCAGTAGGTTGAATAATGGTCCCTCAAAAGATGTTTACATACTACTTCCTGGGGTCTGCAAATATGCTACCTTACATGGTAAGAGGGACTTTGCAAGTGTGATTAAGTAAGGGTCTTGAGATGGGGAGATTTCCAGGAATATCTGGGTAGGCCCAATGTAATCACAAAGGTCCTTCTAAGGAGAAGGCAGGTAGGTTAGAGTGAGAGGAGGAGGTGTGCCAATGGAAGCAGAGGTCAGAAAGAGAGAAAGAGTTTGGAACATGCTACCTGCTGACTTTGAAGATGAAGGAAGGGACCATGAACCAAATGCAGAGAGCCTCTAGAAGGTGGAAAAGTCAAGAAATTGATCATCCTTTAGAGCCTCCAAAAGGAATGTGGCCCTGCTGACATTTTGATTTTAGCCCCATAAGACTTTCAGACTTCTGACTTCCAAAACTGTCAGATAATAAATCTGTGTTGTTTTAAGCCACTAAGTCTGTAAAATTTGTGATAGCATCCAGAGAAAGCTAATACAATCATCACAGCTACAATTTAATGTGAATCTATTCCATACCAAGTATCTCATATACATTAACACTAACTGCAAGGCATTCATAGGCATTCAACCTGTGCTGTCACACAAGCCTCCATGCTTACAAGGATCCTGAACTTGGTTTAATAACCTGCTGCTCCAGCCTTGAAACCCTTAATTATTTAATCAGGAGCTGTCCATCATTTTCCTTTTGCACTGGGCCATTCCTGCCTATTATATGCCATTCCTGCCTATTCCTAAGATCAATCCTGAAAAATAAAGGTTATAACCATTTCACAGATGAAATTGGGAGTCTCAGAGAGAGAGAGAGAGAGAGAGAGAGAGAGAGAAAATAGCCTAGTAATAAATGCCTTGAGTCAGATGGTAGATTCAGCTACTTACCAGTCATGGGCCCTAGGGACAAGTTTATTAATTTTTTCCTGAGACTCAGTTACTTCCTTGTGCAGTAATTATAAATATGCACCTTACAGAACTGTCACGAAGAGTAGAAATGATATACCATGAAGTGCCTACACAGCATTGCCAAAGAATAGGGACTCAAACAGATAGATGATAGTTATAATGGCTCAAAGTCCCAAACTTAGCAAGACCTGGATGTGGGTTTCATGCCCATACTTCCCCCATTTCTTCTCCTATCTCTTGGACTGTATTTTAGAAGATTACTCTGGCAGAAGGGGATTGGTGGAGGGTAAGGGTAGAGGCAGGGTGGCAATGTAGAGACAACTTTGGGAAGACTGCCCATCTTATGCCCTCTCTTTGTCTCTGATAATTGCCTCCCATACATGAAGGCATCCTCTAGAAGCTATGTTTCCCCCACGTGACTCAGCCTCTCCACTGCTCTGATCTTTGTTGGTCCCCTGACTCTCCCAGAACTGTATTAGTTTGAACTGAGAGACACAGACACTGAGGATTGTTGGAACCAAGTCTCATCCACAGCAGACCCTCTAGACAAGGTCCATAGGCTGCCTGCTTGCTGCCTGGGTCCCTAGAACCGCCCTACAGCCAGCCTTTCCACAGTGACTCCTCAGTCCTTCCTTTCATTCCATATATATATCCATTCAATAAATCTTTTCATTTTCCTCTTAATGTGACAGAATTATAACCAATAGAACCCTAACTCATACATGTAAAAATGCCACAATCATTTGGAGAAATAATGAAAACATGAATCAGATTAGTGTGATAAGTTTGGAGAAAAGAAGTACTTGAGAGACATTTAGGAATATGTAGGATGGGGAAGGGGTTTGGAGTGACTTCCAGGTTTCTGACTTGGGTGATTGGGTTACTATCATCATAAAGACCGGGAAATGAGAAAAGAAGGAGTGGCTGGAGGTAGAAATACTGGACTTGAGATGCCCAGGGGCCATTCAAATAGAGACATAGAGTTGGAAGTTAGAGAAGCACATCTGAAGTTCAATTTGAAGAAGATAAACATTTGGGAGTTTCCAGCATTTATAGTCATTACTACCATGAAAGTGGATGAAGGTGCCTAGAGTATTACGTAAAGGAAGAAGAATCCTGAGAGTGAAATCCTGGGAAATAACCAATCTCTAAGTGGCAGATAAAGGAAAAGCAACTCTCAAAGGAGACAGAGAAGGAATTGTCAGAGACAGGGGAGCAGATCAAGTAGAAGGGTTAAATGAGGGGAAAGTTAAAAAATGCAGGTGTCTAAATAAATCAGCTGACCACTTAAAGAGCATTCTCTTCATCCACGGCTGAGGCTACAACCATCCTATCGAACATAACTGAATCCATGTTCCCAAACCCAGAGAATTCCTTTAATATAATCTGCTACCCTTTGCTTCGACCCCTAGATTTTCCTGTACTACCAGGCCTCTTTGGCTCAATGATTTAGTTACAGAGACTATGTGATGACCCTTAAAATACTGTAAGTTTCCTAACAGTAAAAGAAATGCCAATCAAAACAACCTTCAAGTTCTATTATATACCTACAGTATTAATGCACAGGAATGAAGCAATAAATCCTTGTTTTGGCAGAGGCTGCGGGGAAGTTGGTAGGATGAGCTTAGCATTTTATTCACAGTCAACCTTTGCAGAGTAACCTGGGAAGCAGCAATAGAGTGGTATGTGCCCTTTATTCCAGTCTGGAATGTACCTCAAGGAAATAAACCAAAGGAAAAAAGGGGCAAGTGGCACAGATCTTAGTTCTACTATTTATAACACTATAAAACTGAAGACAATATATATAAATCCTTAACTTTAAAGTAATGCTTCAACAGTATTAAAGTAACTACTTTGGGACACTGTGTATAACTATTAAAAATGACAACCATGTGGATATGGAAATGTAACTAAGAAATAATGTTAGGTGAAAAAAAGCAAAGCATACCTATTTGGGCAAAGATGTGGAGAAACTAGGACCTCATAGAGTGTTGGTCAGAATGTAAAGTTATTCCTAGATGGACAGAAGTGAAATTTGACCCAACAATTTCACTCCTGGAGAAATGAAAACATTTGCCCACACAAAAACTTGTATGTGAATATTCATAGCAGCATTATTTATAATAGCTCAAAGGTGGAAACAACCCAAATGTCCATCGACTGATGAACAAATAAACAAAAGGTGGTATATCTAATGGAATATTATTTGGTGACAAAAAAAGGAATGAGTTATTGTTATATGCTTCAGCATGGATGAATCCTGAAAACATAAAGCTAAATAAAAGAAGTTAGTGGTACACCTGGGTGGCTCAGTGGGTTAAAGCCTCTGCCTTCGGCTCAGGTCATGATCCCAGGATCCTGGGATCGAGCCCCGCATCGGGCTCTCTGCTCAGCAGGGAGCCTGATTCCTCCTCTCTGCCTGCCTCTCTGTCTCCTTGTGATTTCTGTCTGTCAAATAAATAAATAAATCTTAAAAAAAATAAATAAAAGAAGCTAGTTATAGAAGACCACATATTTTTTATACTATTTATATGAAGTATCCAGAATAGGCAAATATATAGAAACAGGAAATAGATTAGTGGTTGTTTTAGGCTGGGGTAGTGGGGAATGAGAGGATTAGTGGGTCATTGCTAAAGGGTTCAGGGTTTCTTTTTGAGATAAAAATGTCCTGAAATTGATTATGGTGGTGGTTTTACGACTCTATGAATATACTAAAAACAATTGACTTGTACAATGTAAATGGATAGAATGTGTAACATGTGAATTATGTCAATAATACTGTTGCAAATTTTTTTTAAAAGATTGTATTTATTTCTTTGAGAAAGAGAGATTGAGTGCATAAGCAGTGAGGAGGGGCAGAGGGAGAGGAAGAAGCAGACTCCCCATTGAGCGGGGAGCCTGACATGGGACTTGATCCTAGAATCCTGGGATCATGACCTAAGCTCAACAACAGATGCTTAACCGACTGAGCCACTTAGGCGCCCACAAAAATTCTTTAACAATCATTGAACTGTATGTTCACTGTAAGTGAATGTTATGAAATATAAATAATACTTCAATAAAGCTTTTTTTTTTTTTTAAGCAAAGCACAAATTGGTTGCTATTTTATATACACCTGTATTTTTCTAAAGTAACAAAGGCAGAAAGAGACTGGGAGTCAGTAGAGGTTTAACAGCAAGACGTTCGGTTTGGGATCTAAAGCCTGGGTCCATTCCTCATCCTGACATTTCTAACAGCGTGACCTTGGGCACATTCCGGCAATTCCGAGTTTTAGTTCTTCTGTTTGTACAATGGGGATGAGCCCCTACCTCACATGGTTATTTTGAGGCATAAATGTTTAATGGGTTCATTTTCTTGCCCTTTTGGATTGCTTAAACATGAGGTTAAAAAAAATGTAGCAATGAAAACTGAGATAACATATGTGAAAGGCATTCGAAAGTGAAATCTTCCATAAAAAATAGGATAGTTTGGATCCTGATTCTATAATGTGGTTTAGGAAACAGCATGAGCAGAGCCTCAGCCTTAAAAAGAAAGGACCCTCCCTCTGCCTAGTGCCTTGGAAAATGCCTTCATTACTGGCTGCGTGGAAATTAAGAAACGCTTTCCAGGCTCTGAAACACTAGTTATAAAGGTAATTTGGGGGCGACACAAAGGAGCTAAAGGTGTGTTAATGCCAAGTTACCATAGCAACATGCTCTGCTGCTCTATCCCTCCCATTCCTGAGTCTACCCCCGATGAGAGGAAAACGGGAACGAAGCCATTCTACATGAAATTACTTTCTTCATATGCAGATAGGGGAGACATTTACACTTCCCCACAAATAATGTTTGAAGGGAGAAGCCCTCTGAATTTTTACAAAAAAATCTCCTCTTCTTTCTTCAGAATGAAGTTCAAGATCCTATCCACCTCTCCAAATGCCTAGCATGTGGCAAGTACTCAAAATATAGTTGTGTAGTAGATCAGAATTTACCCAGAAGTCCAAGGTTGGAATAAAACACCAATGTTTGTTAGGTAGAAGCGACTAATGAAATGTACACCAGGAATTTCAGAAAGGAGATCTAAATTCATACTCCACATAATTTGGTGTCTGTTCCAAGCCACACAGCATTTCCGCATCTGGATCTGCCCCATTTATGAAACTGCTTCAGCCCATAGCAAATTCCCCTCAAGTATCATGTTTATTATTCTGAAAGGACACAGCATTACCCCACCAGGGTTATTCAACCTGTTAGACTGCATACATTTTCAAATGCTGTGCAGGAACGATGTGTGAAAATGACCAGTTAATGGACGTGCTGTTCTCCACCCTTCCGACTTCTGTGGCCTGATCTTGACAGAGGAGGGAGACTGATGGGGCCCACATCTGGGTAAATTGTTTCCTCCTCATAATGGGCAGAGGCAAACTTTCCTAGTGCCAGAAGAGCTGTTTTCAAAATCATTCTTCAGGATTTGGGAAACCTTCCTCAACTCCAGGAACCAGGCTCTCAGTCCCACCACGGAGTCAGTCTTTGGAAAGGGCTTGGAGCTCGAGAGGAGCTCTGCATCTGTTCCTTCCTCACATGAATATTCTCACTTTTTTTTTTTTTTTAAGATTTCATTTATTTATTTGACAAAGAGAGATTACAAGTAGGCAGGCACAGAGAGAGGGGAAGCAGGCTTCCCACTGAGCAGAAAGCCTGATGTGGGGCTCGATCCCAGGACCCTGAGATCATGACCTGAGCTGAAGGCAGAGGCTTAACCCACTGAGCCACCGAGGCGCCCCATATTCTCACATTTTTGACAACTCATGGGCCAACTCCTTCCCAGAAGACATTTCCTTCTTGCAATCTCCTTGGCCAAATTGTGCAACTCCTCAGGTCAAAAAGGAAGAACAGAGAAGACTCCTCATCATCACCAGACTTGCCATGAACTCCCTAGAACCAGCAATCACAGCACCCTTCAACTGCTGAGTGATGGCACTTTGCAAACATTAACTCAGTTAATCCCCAAAACAGCTCTGGAAGGAAAGTGGTTTTGATTCACTTTACCTTCGAGGAAGTTGAGGCTCAGAGGGGTCTTATAATTAGTCAATGGCTGTGCCATTATTTCAACCCAGGTCTGATTTCCAACCCAGGTATATGGTTGGTTGCATTTAAATGAGCTAAAACAGCCACAGCAGCAGTAAGCTGGTGCCAATATTACTATGCACCAGAGATTTGGGGGAGAGCAAAGGGAGACAAACTTGGCTCTGACAATACCCTAATAACACTTAGACCTTACTAATTTCAGACCTTAACTGGAGTAGCATAGGTGTTGTGGTTGATGGCAGTAGGAAGCAAGCAGGAAATACCAGAACCAGATTCTGGCTAATCAGGAAGATTAACCCATACCAAAGATGGCTCCACCTCTAATGCACTCTTCCTCTCTCCTTCAACCCTTCTAGACCCATCTTTTCTGTAAAAGCTCTCCTGACCATCCACATGATCCCCAGCCTTTATCCTTTGCTCTGTGTTCTCTTTTTACTTTGTGGTATCTCAGTTTTTGCCTTTCCTCATCACATTTTATTTTAGTATTTTATTTATCTTTCCTCCCTACCTGGCCAAAGCACCTTGAAGCCAGCACCTGTGTTTTAACCATTTTTTTTTTTTAATAAGCTCATGACCCTGAGATGGAGAGTCATATGTTCTACCAACTGAGCCAGCCATGTGCCCCTGTCTTAGTCATCTTTGTACCCAGTGGCTTGAACAGTTCCTGGTTAATAAAAAGTCTCATGACCTTCTAATCTAAGTTTTCCAATCGTAAACCAGTATCTTCACTTTCCCAGCATCCTGACTTGAATAGGCCTTTTGAGTACCTTAGATAAGATATTTGTCAGGGATTACATAATTTTATTGGCTGCCCAGTATTGACCCCCCCCCTTCCTACATCTGGGGAAACAGCCATCACATGAAACATGGGTTTCATGAAAGGTAGAATATGTCTTCCCTTTACAAAATTTGGGAAAGAGGTCGGACAATTGCCCTCCTTGATCCCTGGCAGCTGGAGTGCAAGCATATGACCTAAGCTTGGCCCAGCTGATGCTTCTCCCCAAACCTTGAATTTAAATCAAGTGGCCCAAGAAATAGGGACAGTTTAGAATTTGGGTTAGTGGTAGCACTGGTGTCCACTGCTCAGTGGGAGTGGAAGCAGCATCTTAATTGAGATGTTTCTGTGATATAGTCTTTCTGTCTTCTGAGGTGGTCTCCTTTGCCCCATGTCCATTTTCTAAGCTTGATTTTCTAGCCTTCCAGCCACTTCTGTGATTTGCTTGATACTTCTCAAATAAATTCCTGTTCTGATAAAAATAGCCAGAGTTGGCTTCTGTTATTTGCATCCAAGAGCTCTGACCGATACAGCTGATGGACCCATGGTAGGTGGTCCTGGATTCTGAGGAGCTAAAGGCCAAGAAGTTACTTCTCCTTGATCCAATCCCAAAACTGAGATACAGGATTACCTTTCAGTCTGCTGTACTCATAGTTTTCCATAGCCATGATCAGACTTTGTCCTCACAATAGCTCTACCTATAGGCAGGGGAGTGAGCAGTAAAACGAATTTTTTAAAAATGATTTTATTTATTTATTTGAGAAAGAGAGAGTGCAAGAGCAGGACAGATGGAGAGGTAAAAGCAGATTCCTAATTGAGCAGGGAGCCCGATGCAGGGCTCAATCCCAGGACCCTGGGATCATAACCTGAGCCGAAGGCAAATGCCCAACTGTCTGAGCCACCCAGGCATCCCCGTAAAACAAGATTTTAAAAGGAAAAAAGTAAAGCTCAATGAGACTAAGTGGCTTTCCTGAGGTCCCCAAATTAGTGACAACTCAGACTACAATACACACTTCTTGATTTCTAGCACCTGAATAACACTGAATGACTAACCTGCATTGAGTTTTAAAGAATTCATTCACAAATATTCATTGAGGATCTGTTATGTGCCAGTCATTGACTAGGACAATGGGCTCCCTCTATTCTAGCCTCAATATTCTGTTTTCTGAAAAGCACTGTAAGTATCAGTATAAATGTATATGTGTACATATAAATAAATATATATATACTTTAGAATAGTAATTGTAATAATATAATATTATAATATAGAATAATGTAATAAATATAACAAATATACGTCAATATATAAAGTATATTTATACATAAATAGTATCAATATAAATTATAAAATATATTACATATAAATATAAATTACAAATATATATTATAAAATAAACATTTTATATATATATATGTGAAACTTACATTTAGGGCAGCAGTATAATATTGTTGCTAAAACCCAGCCAGGCTGCGTGGGGAAAAACCCTGGTTATTCCACTTAGAATCTGTATATAGCACACCCTCAGCATCCTACCCATAACCTCCCGACCCTCACCTCTAGCCCGCCGAAATCTGCTTGCACAGAGTACCTGGGACTCACTGAATGAAGAGCTCACTGGGCCTTTGTGCAGGGGAAGCTAGGAAAGCCAGAGTTAACACCCTGAGCAACCATCCTCAAACAATGATGGAGATCCGTGAGACATACTCCAGATTCCTCACCTCTCAGCAGGAAATAAACTCTTTTTTTTTTTTTTTAAGATTTTAAAATTTATTTTATTTGACAGAGAGAGATCACAAGTAGGCAGAGAGGCAGGCAGAGAGAGAGAGGGTGGGGGAAGCAGGCTCCCTGCTCAGCAGGGAGCCTGATGCAGGGCTGATCCCAGGACCCTGAGATCATGACCTGAGCTGAAGGCAGAGGCTTTAACACACTGAGCCACCCAGGCGCCCAGGAATGAACTCTTAAGAGTATTCCTCATCATCTTCCACAATTCCCCAGTGGGACTGAGCTCTACTTGTCACTCAACAGAACACACCTTCCTCCTTGCCACTCATTTCCCTACTCCCCAGCTGGTGTTTTGTGGAGTCATTCTCACCTGCCAAAAGCTACTTATCCTTTTCTCTAGGTCTGCTTCTGGGGGACCCTAAACTAAGACACCATGAGACCCTGGGAAAATTACTCAAATAATAACCTGCAAAACGAAGACAATATTATTTGCCTCATTGGAGTAAATTAATGCAAGAGTTTAGCCCAGTTCCCAGCACGTCATCAGCACTCAGTGTTAGCCATTGTTACTGTGTGCAGTACTTCGGGCTCTCAGAGAACTTAAGCACACGTTCTTTCACTTCTTCCTGCACCATCAGGGAAGCCTAGCTTTCCTCTCCAGCTTCACCTCCAGCCACCCCCCCGCAGACTTCCTGCCTCGCTCAATGACACATGCTGTTTTTCATGTCAGCCCTGCTCTCCCATGAGCACATCCCCAAAATGACCAATCTCTTTCACATATGTGTGGTTCAACATGTCCTGCCCTCCTTGCCTGGAAACACTCCTTCATTCCCCACATTTATGTCCCAGTAACGTCCATCCATCTACCAAGCTTCCATCCAGCTTTCCCACCTCTAGGAAGTGTTCCCAACTATCCTTCCTTCCTCTTCCGTTTGGTCCATACCACACACACCACATGCACCATACAAACACAAATACATATATACTTCTCACCATGGGACCATGCAAAGAGAGCACTTAACCCAGGAGTACTGCTCTCCCTCACGCAGAGCCCCTAGAACTGTTAATTATTCTTCTTCTTACTTGCCTCCTTCACTAGCCAGTGAGCATCTCTGCAGCAGGCATTGTGGCTTTTATTCCTATATTGCTGGTGTTATGGCTATTGCCCATCTCAAAACATGTGAAATTATTTCTTTCAAATAAGTGAGTGTAAACAAACCTTTGAAATAGGGGTGTTTTCTGTATTTTTCAGTTGAGGAAACAACTTAAAACTTGAGATGACTCCATTCAAGATCCTACAGTTAGTACGGGGTGGTGGAAGGGGAGAGGAATCCAAACCCAGTCATTTGCTTCAAAGTTGAAGACAGAGCTGATGGGTTTTGTGCCTGAGATGCCCTTCATAACCCTCCTACTTTCACATCCTCTGCTTAGAAAATTGACTCCACCCACAGTCTTGGAAGAAGAGCAGTTTTCCATTCAAAATGACCCAGGTCTCAACCATGGTTGATGGGCTCGGGAGTGGACATCTGACTCAGGAGAGGCCTGGGAATCCATGCCTCTTGGGAATCCAGACAGCCTGCATCAGCTGGCTGCATGCACTGAAACTACAAGGCAGCAAAGAAGAAGAGCAACTGAGGCTGGTATTTGAAGACTTCTGTTTTGAGTTGTATGATTATGGTCTAAACCCAGCTGGCCGCTAGTGTGGTCAATTGAGGTCATATGAGAGAACTCACCCTTTGCCACCTAATGATCTGTTTTTAAAAATAACAATTTCTTTCTTTTTTTTTTTTAGATTTTAATATTTTAGAGAGGTGGGGGGCATGTGTGAGCCAGGAGAGGAGCAGAGGGACAGAGAGAATCTTCAGCAGCCTCCATGCCCAGTGTGGAGCCTGATGCAGGGCTCAATCCCATGACCCTGGCAAAATCAAGAGATGGACGCCCAATCGACTGAGCCATCCAAGTACCCCCTAAATTCCATCCTTTTAAAATTAGCTATGCATCAATACTATAGATTAAAATAGACCTAAAAAGCAAATGAAACATTTAATTATAAGTATTAGTATTTGCACATTAGTATTTGCATATTCTTTCTTACTAGTTTTATGATTATTCATCAACTTATCAGCTGGGTTCTTCTATACATTTCCATTCATCCATAAATAAATACAGCACACAGCTGTAACTATACATAAATCTGTTATAGGGTAAGTCAGATTATGTCACTTCTCTGACCTATAAGACACTACCTGATTCACCATCTGTTATGTAACTTCTTTTTTTTTTTAATTTTTTTTATAAGATTTTATTTATTTATTTGACAGAGATAAATCACAAGTAGATGGAGATGCAGGCAGAGAGAGAGAGGAAGGGAAGCAGGCTCCCTGCTGAGCAGAGAGCCCGACGCGGGACTCGATCCCAGGACCCTGAGATCATGACCTGAGCCGAAGGCAGAGGCTCAACCCACTGAGCCACCCAGGCGCCCCTATGTAACTTCTCTGATCTCCTATTATTCCCATCTTTGCTACACTGGCCTACATATTCCTTCAACACACCAGGCACATTCCTTTTCCATGGCTGTAATAGTTTCCTAGGGCTACCATAATGAAGTACCACAAACTGGGTGGTTGAAAACAACAGAAATTTATTGTCTCCCAGTTCTGTTGGCTAGAAGTTAAAAATATCAAGGTGTTATCAGGGCCATGTTCCCTCTGAATCCTGTAGCAGAGACTACTCCTTGCCTCTTCCCAGTTTCTAATGGTGGCCGTCAATCCTTGGCATTCCTTGAGTTGCAGCTGCATCACTATGATCTCTGACTCGGCCAACACGAAGCACTCTTCCTAAATATCTCTGTCTCTGTGTCCTCTTTTGGACATTGGATTGGGCCTACTCTGAGGACCTCATCTTCACCTAAGTACATCTACAAAGTCCCTATTTCCAAATAAGAGCAAATTTCACAGGCACTAAGGATTTGGGGTTTTAATATATCATTTAGGAGACATAATTCAACCCACAATGATGGCCCTTGCATTGTTCCTTCTGCCTGAAATGCTCCTTCCCCAGGTGTGTGCATTACCACCTTCTCACTTCCTTCTGGTCTTTAATGTCACTTTCCTTGTGAGTCTTCTGTAGCCCCTTATCTGAAATGGCAACACCCCTTCCCCAGCATTTCCTAGTTCCTGCCCTGCTTTACTTTTCTCTTTATCATTCGTCATTAGCATAGTATCTGCTGTGTTTCACTTATTTATACTGTTCATTTTCTGTCTTCCCTGGTATAATGAAAACATCCACTTATGGAACGCAATCCGTGAAACAGAAGTTTGTAGTATTTTTTTTTTTAAGATTTTTTTTTATTTATTTGACAGAGAGAGATCACAAGTAGGCAGAGAGGCAGGCAGAGAGAGAGAGGAGGAAGCAGGCTCCCTGCTGAGCAGAGAGCCCGATGCGGGACTCGATCCCAGGACCCTGAGATCATGACCTGAGCGGAAGGCAGCGGCTTTACCCACTGAGCCACCCAGGCGCCCCGTTTGTAGTATTTTTTGAGAGAAAGTTAGGATGTTCTGCTTCCTGTGAAAAAGTAGAACTCTAGCAGCATGTTTTTTCTGGTCCTGGGGCTCCAGTTCTAAAACTGAGAGCCTCTGTGGAGAAGGGGGTTCACAAAGGACAGAGAAGATAGAGTTCCAGAAAATGAGGAAACTCTGGTTTATTACTAACAGACCATGCTTAGTTCCAGAACCAACAGGGAAAAAAAAAAAATACTCATTTTCTCCAATAATCAAGAAGCCAAGAGAGAGATTTACTGAGTTGGGACAGAAGGGAAGGAAGATAATGCTTGTTTTGGTCTCCTGGAGAGCTTCAGATCAGGATCTTAATTGAAATTTAGCACTATTTTCTTTATCTGGCTTTGCCATGGACTAGCTGTGTGACCTTTGGCAACATTTTACCCTTCTCTGAGCCTTCCTTTTCTCACTGTTAAATGAGGCAGTTGAATGAGACAGCCTCTTCAGTCTCTTTCAACCACGCCAGTCCGTGTCGCCTTAAACTCTAACCTCCATGAAGGTGGACCACCTCTTGTTTTCCTCCAGGTACAGAGCACCTAGCACAGGGCCTAATCTGTAGTAGCACCCAGCACAATAATGGACCTTTAGGACATACTAGCAACAAATGAATAGATGAGGATTAAACAAACTATTTAGGTAACTTTTGAAGGAGAGGAAAGAGAGATCAAGGAATCTCATTCCATGGAGTCATATAGAAGATGTTTTTAATCCACTTGAAATCTTTATTGTAACCAAAAAGCCATTTCCTGAGATTTGTTTTAAATATTCAGAGCACTGGACAGTGGAGTATCAAGCTATTTAAGCCAACTCTGTGCCCCCGAGGGCCTTACCGTTTTGTTGGGGAGACAGGAAATGCATACCACAGATGCTAAACTACAGAAGGAATCTTCAGCAGATCCCAGTCAGTGGTACTCATGGTCTAGGAACTCACAGTTTGCAGGGTTCGGAAAGACAGCTGAGTGACCTCCTGTGGTCCCAACTCTTCTGCTCCAGCTTCCTGAAACTTTGTCCATCCAAGCTGGGACCAAAAAGTACAGCAGCAGGGGTCCTCATCCCCTGTCCTCTGTATCTCCCTGGAGCTATCGGCAGGTGAAAAACAAACCACCCTCTGCTCTTCTGTTCTGTCCCAGATTCTTAAGTCAAGTCTGATTTCTTTTTTCTTTAAAGATATTATTTATTTATCTGATAGAGAGAGACACGGCGAGAGAGAGAATACAGGCAGGGGGAGTGGGAGAGGAGAAGCAGGCTTCTCATTG
Source organism: Neogale vison (assembly GCF_020171115.1). Classification (NCBI taxonomy): domain Eukaryota; kingdom Metazoa; phylum Chordata; class Mammalia; order Carnivora; family Mustelidae; genus Neogale; species Neogale vison. The sequence goes on from NC_058097.1 coordinate 138,028,495, forward strand.
AGCGGGGAGCCTGAAGCAGGGACTCAATCCCAGAATGCTGGGATCGTGACCCAGGCCCAAGGCAGATGCTTAACGACTGAGCCACCCAGGCACCCCTCAAGTCCGATTTTTGCCCAGTTCAAGTCAAGAATTGCTCTGTATCAGCCAACTCCCTGCAAGTCAGCTGACTAATGGTTTTCTAACTTCATTTGAAAACAGCCTAGGAAAGCCTCGAGTCTATGGAGACTCCCTCTGAGTCATGGCTCAGAAAAACCTCTATAAGTCATCCTATATGATTTTATAAAAGCTTCCAGCATTTAGACCAGAGGAGCTGCCTCCCCCATCTTGAGTAAAGTGAACGTGCCTCTGGACCTGGGCCAGGCAGGCTTGTCATGTAGTTCAAGCTGCCTCACTTTGGGAAAGTCTGTGTTTGCCATGTCACTTCTCTCTGAGCCGGAATTGTCTCCTCTGTAAATGAAGGACTGTAACAACACGACACACACGCACATTCACTCTACCACCACCCCCGTCTGCCACAGCGTTATTCTGAGAGTTAAACGAGATTACTTCTGTGACGGTATTCTGCACTATACAAGAGTAAATTCTCTTTATTATCAGATTACAGCTTTGGTGAGTCATCTTGGACATCAGTTTTTGACGTACATGTCCTTGACTTAATCCCTTCACCAACTATATCATGTTCTTTTTCCTGTTTCCTAGAGAAATTATAAAGTTGGTGCTATGCATACTCCTGATGGAGTCTTTACCTACCATCATTTGGCCTCCACTCTCCCTTCCCAGTGGGACCTACCAGCTGTGACTTCTTTACCCTGTCAGTATTCAGGAAGTATTCAGGATACCAGCCCACGCTATCACCATGCACACCCACATATCTGAAACTGACATATTTAGCATTCAATCTACCTGTTGTCATGTGCAGAAACCCAAAAAACGATGGGCTCTAAGAGTCAAGAGTCCTGTGTTCCAGAATTAGCATTGTTTTTGATTACCCGGGGAGCTCTGGGCCATTCAGTTCGATAAACATCTATTCAGTTCAAGGGAGTGTGTTGGGGGGTGGTTGTCTGCTGTGCAGAAACTCAAAAGTTTTGTAGGTCACACAGAGAAGCAAGCCTCCACCATGAACAGTGTGCCATACAGTGGCACACATCTATACAGAATAAGGGCACACAGAGGAAGAGACAATTTAATCCACCTTCAACAGTTATAGAGGCACCACTTCAGAGAGGAGGTGACATCTGAACTAGGCTTTCAAGGAAGACAAAGATTTGCAAGGCCAAGAAAGAGATGCGGTAGGAAGAACGTTAAGACGTGAACAAAATCGCATGCTAAAGAAATGAGAAGAGTTTGGTAGGGTCAGAGGCTAGGATGCGTGGTAGGGAGGGCAGGGAATGAGGCTAGGAGAAAGTCAGGCTGGGGCTGCATGGGACCTAGAGTGCCAGGCTTGGCCATGTGGGCTTTATTCTCTCTAGCCCTTTTCAACCAGGGTTCTGCAAGAAAATGAAGTCCTTTGGACCTAAGTCATGCATTGTACAAATGAATTTCTCCCCTCTGTATCGAGAATGACACAGGTTATGTTTCATCCTGGAGAGAACTGAGAAAAGAGTCACTCTAATCATTTTCTGTAAGGTTTGGTGGTCACAGGGAAGCCCCGCTGAGAAAGGCTGCTAGGCAATGGCAAATCATCCAACATTTACAGAAAGCAAGTGACAACCTCACGTGTCATAGAAACATTACTCTGCTGATAATGAGGAGAATGATTTAGAAAGAGTACAGGAGAATAAAGTTCTGCTGCAATATTTCAGGGGGGTGATGGCCAGGGCTCAGGACAATGACTGTAGGCACAGAGGAAAGGGACATCTGGACACACTGGGGAGGCAGCATGGATGGAATCGTTGAGTGCGATCTTCCTTGGCTTCCCAATTACAGCATGCAGTCACTTGCTCCCTCTGGATATAGACTGTAGCTTTCCTGAAGAGTAGGAAATCCCTCAGCCACAAACCACCATGCGGTGGTGCGTGCTGCCACTAATCTGGACTTTGTCGTGCTCTGGTCAACTCTGTACACCCTGACGGGCTCCAAGTTATGATATTTCTCTTTATACTCCTCCCTCTCCTTGCCAGGTCAGTCCAGTCCTCCTAACTGACCTGCAGCTTAAGTCCCCTACTCAGCCCTTCCCTGCGGGGACACAAGCCTTGCACTGAACTCCGGACTGCTTGGCTGCTCTTCTGACGCTCTGCTTTCCTATTCCATCCCACTGTTCCAGGGCACTGGGCCTGCTCCCTGTGCTCCACCCTGGCCCCCCAAATCCCACAGCAGCGTCAGCATTGTCAGCTTTTGGGCTGCTTGGTCCCAGCTTCTTCCTCCTGCCAGATAGGCCCATGTCTCTGAGGTCCCCTCCCATCTCACCCTTAAACCCACCCGATTTCACCTATCACCCAGCGTCATCTGTGTGCTCATTTGTAACATACGGGGTTACACTAGATGACTTCTGAGTTAGCTCCCTTCCAACACTAACATCCTGTGTTTCTAAGTCGGCCAACTATAAAAGAAGTCTGCACTGGCACAGGACAACTGAGGCTGGGGGCTAGTGAGTCAGACTCAGCCAAACTGTCAAGCTAACCGTGAAGCCAGGAGGTTAGAGCGTAGCCCGCCACTGGGCAGACAGTGGCTGAGACTCAAACCACAGATTAGCAGACCCAGACAGCTGTGCGAACGTGATGACTGATGCCACACCTAGTTTATTAGTCACATTCATGTTCAAGGAATTAACGACGTCATTCTGTATCCCCCCAAAGGACAACATTTCACTTATGACCTAAAGCTATTTCATATGATGATTGTAATACTACCTTTTCTCACGGTTAGTGCTGGTGATCTGGGATTAAATATTATCCCATTAGTATTTTTTTTCCCCTTTCCTAGAAACAATCACCAGTAAGTACTCCCCAAGAGTCAGGCTACATTTTTAAGAATTTCTAAGTTCCTCCCAGATGCTTCTCAGCATTCTCAGCTTCTCAGGGTGTGTGCAAGAGAGAATACAGATCTTTGAAGACCTAGGTTTGAATCCACAGCTACTTATGAATCATGTGGCCCTGGAAAAGTTAGTTAATCTCTCTGAGCTTTGGAAATAGGATAATAATACCTGCCTTGCATAGTGGTAGCCCAGATGGAAAGTGCCCACCCTGCAGAAGGTTCTTGATAAAGGGGTTCTCCCTCGCACCAACCCTGCTGTCTTCCATCTCTTCACATTTCTTTGCTCTCAGGATTGTTTCTCCTGGGCTTGTCTAGATTCTTTCTCTTTTTCCTAGTGGAGACTAGAAGGTTCCTGCCAGTCCACACAAGTTTCTGCTCCAAATATCAGACTGAAGGCATGCTGAGTCAGCACTAGCACTTCTCAGAGTAGGGGCTCTCTCTGGCCCCCAGTTACGGCTGAGCAATCAAGGCCAGGAAAAATTGTGGTCAGAAGATGAGATCATAGCTGAAGTCTCTAAGAGCTCCATTGTCTCAGCTCCAGGGTCTGATACATGGAAGACGTGAATGCCAGTGCTGTAATTCAGCATAGAGCCGGTCAGGAGATTCCAAGAGACGGTGCTGAAGTGGGGAGGGGGGTAAATTAGGATGTCTCGAGGTTGCTGAGCACATGATTTAGCTGTGGGACACATATTTGTGACTGGCTAGAGGGCTAACACTCTTGGTTCTTCTTTCAAGGGGATTTTAATATCAGAAACCAGTATACACATGGGCTGCAAGAGCCTTTGAGATCATTTAGATCTACTTTCCTTTACACAAATGGAGAAACTGAGGCTTAGAGGATGGAAATTACTTCCCCAACCCACACAGAGAAAAATGTTCGGAGTGAGACCTGAACCCAGGTCTCCAGATTCTGTGTCCATAACTATGTTTGTTCTCCTATGAAAAAAACAGTGAATTCTTAAAATTCAACACAGTGTGGATGCTCAGTAAATTGGGTTGTTTAATAACATGTGGAGGGAATGTTTGTTAACAGGATTTCTGAAGAAGAGAGCATTCACTGATGGACTAAATATTTGTTGAGTCCCAGAAGGTAAGGAAGGGCCCAATCATGAAGGATACTGAGTGCCATGCTTAGTAGTGTGAATTCTACTTGAAAGCCAATGTGAAGCCATCAGTTCAGAACAGAGGACTGACATGACTGGTTTGGGAAGATTGTTCTGGTGACAGAGGGGAGGATGGACTAGAAGGCATCAGGAAAGGCATGAGGATGTAGGAGGTTTTAGAGTAGTCCTGGCAAGATGTGGGTAGTGGCAGTAGAACAGAGAGGAAGCAGGAGAGCCAAAGGTCATTTCCTAAATGCAGTGAATAGGGCCTGTGGTCAGTGGAATGACAGGTAAGGCCAGATGGGGCAAAAGGCTGGGATACAATACCACTTCTCAAGACCCTAAACCCCTGCCCAGGATCCCAGGCTAATCAAGCAGGCTCCACTCACAGCAGGGCAATGTTTGATGCTCACAGCACTGGGCAGGCCACAGGCTGCTAACAGTCATTCACGGTCACTGACATTCTGACTATGATAAACCATGGGCATCTGTTTCCCCAGAAAAGTGTGGTGAAAGTGGTTCGTTGGGACACATAGATAAGAAGTCCTGTTAGAAGTGTTAGCTGACTAAAGGCTTCCAGTGAAGGGTAACATTTCTTAAAGATGAAAGCTTAGTGTTTCTAAAGCTTGGCTGGATAATTTCGATTTCTCAGTACAAGGTAGGTATCATCTACTCCTAGCTATGGAGGCTATGTCTTTAAACAGTTAATAGCAGTATCAGGAGGTCTGAGTCCAGACTGGCCCTCTCTAGCTGTGTAAGCTTGAGCAAGTTACCAAATCTCTTTAAGATTCTTCAGCCATAAAGCAAGGATAACAGTCATACCTTTGTGAGGCTTGTTGTCCTAATGATATGAGACAATGCATTGTAAGAGCTCAGTACAATGTTTGCCACAGAGCAAGTGCTCCGAGTTAGCTAGAGTTAACTTTAATAGTGCTACTGAATTCGTTTGTAGAATGGTAGATATATTTACAAAGATAACTTTTGCAAATATAAAAAAATGTGTGTTCTAATTTTTAAAAGCCCCCTGTTGGGATGTTGCATTTTTTTTAAAGATTTTTTATTTATTAACTACATTTCTTTTTTTTTCCAATTTATTTATTTTCAGAAAAACAGTATTCATTATTTTTTCACCACACCCAGTGCTCTGTGCAAGCTGTGCCCTCTATAATACCCACCAACCTCCCACCCCCCCGCCACTTCAAACCCCTCAGACTGTTTTTCAGAGTCCATAGTTTCTCATGGTTCACTTCCCCTTCCAATTTACCCAAAAGCACATACCCTCCCCAATGTCCATAACCCTACCCCCCTTCACCCAACCCCCCTCCCCCCAGCAACCCACAGTTTGTTTCGTGAGATTAAGAGTCACTTATGGTTTGTCTCCCTCCCTATCCCATCTTGTTTCATGGATTCTTCTCCTACCCACTTAAGCCCCCGTGTTGCATCACCACTTCCTCATATCAGGGAGATCATATGATAATTGTCTTTCTCCGCTTGACTTATTTCGCTAAGCATGATACGCTCTAGTTCCTATTAACTACATTTCAAAGATTCATGGATGAGGGGTAGGATAGAACACGAGATACACAGTATACACACATTTTACAAGGGTGTCATAAAAGCTTTTTTTTTTTGCTTCCCCCAAATTTTGTGTTCAAAGACTTGATTTTGCTATTGATTTGCTGGGTGACTGAGTAAATCCATTTAACCTTCAATCTTCTTTTGCTTCTTCTGCAAAGTAACTCAGCATAGTCTACAGGGTTTCAAAAGGCCCTACCAATTCTAAGATAAGTATATGGACTTATTTTTTTTTCTTTTGCATAGCTATAAGAGTAAGTAAAACTCCAATTATTTCTGACGAAGCCCAAGAACTCTTCATAATTATCAGGAATTATTGCCAAGAATCTAACTACCATCTTTATTACAATGTATGCATTTATCTATCTAGTGGTTTGACAGAGTACAGTTGACCTGGAACATTAGGAAGGATAGTCACAGCTGAAAAGCAGAAAATTGGAACCAGGGGTGCTGGTGGCTCAGTCGGTTAAGTGTCTGACTCTGGATTTCAGTGCAGGTCATGATCTCAGGGTCATGAGACCAAGTTCCGTGTTGGGCTCCATGCTGTGCATGGAGCCTCATTAGGATTCTCTCTCTCTCTCTCTCCTTCTCCCTCTGCTCCTAACCCCCAAAAAGGAAGGAAGGAAGGAAGGAAATGAACCAGAACTTAAGTTTCCTTGAGCTTACTGGTCTTTGGTGGAAAACGAGTTTTTGTTTTGTTTTATTTTTAAAAATTTATTTGACAGAGACAGGGAGAGTGAGAGTAAAAGCAGTGGGAGGAGGAGAGAGAGAAGGAGGCTCCTCACTGAGCAGGGAGCCCGATAATGGGCTTGATCCCAGGACCCTGGCATCATGACCTGAGCTTAACCGATTGAGCCACCCAGGTGACTCTGACTTGACTTGACTTGACTTTTCTTTTCTTTCTTTTTTCTTTCTTCCTTCCTTCCTTTCTTTATTTCTTTCTTTTTTTTTTTTTTTAAAGATTTTATTTATTTATTTGACAGAGAGAAATCACAAGTAGATGGAGAGGCAGGCAGAGAGAGAGAGAGAGGGAAGCAGGCTCCCTGCCGAGCAGAGAGCCCGATGCGGGACTCGATCCCAGGACCCTGAGATCATGACCTGAGCCGAAGGCAGCGGCTTAACCCACTGAGCCACCCAGGCGCCCTCTTTCTTTCTTTCTTTCCTTCTTTCTTAACTCTCTCATCTGTTCATTTTTATTGTCAAAGTTTCTCTGAGAGTGGTTTTTGGTGTTAAGTTCATCAGTTTGGCAAAGTGCAGGGAACAGGTGAGTAAAGATCATCTTTGTGAGCAAACCTTTCAGGTCTAGCCATGGTTGTCCCTGCAGCCCTTTCTCACTCCTTTGCTTTCACACATTCTGATACAACCAGACTGATACCAGCTGTTTCCTTAGATCCTGTGTGTTTACTGCTTCATGTTTTACTAATGCTGCTCTCAACCTGGAAACCCTCCTCTCTGAATTCTTCCTCCACTCTCACTGCTAACACTGTTGTGTCCAAATCTCCCCATCCTTCAAGGCTTAGTAATGTTACGTCTCTACAAAGCATGGGTAATCCTTTTCCAAGGGTGCAGTGAATATCTCTATTAGCTGAGCCCCCAAAACTCAGATACATGCTTTAGATATGTACCTCTCGATGGTTCCGGTGTCCACAATAGCATAGCGGTCAGGCACAGGATCTGAAGGCCCAGCCACTTGAGTTCAAATCCCTACTCGAGCCTTAGCTATGATCTTGGGCAAGTTAAAAGCCTCTCCGTGCCTCGGTTTCCTTATCTGTAGAATGGAGCAAACAGCACCTACTTCAGGTTTTTTTAGGTTTAAATGAGCCAGCACATGTAAAGCACTTGGAACAGTACCTTGCCCATAGTGAGTGTTTGATAAATGCCAGCTATCAATACTACTTTCTCCTTCTACCTTGTTTTATAGGTACAACATCACCGTCTTGTGTTTCCTCCTAGACTCTGCACTCTTTGAGAGCAGGAGGATTTGTGCCTGTTCATTTTTTGTAGCTCTTTTTGTGTCTAGAACTTAGCACACAAAACGAATTACCTGACAGATTTTGGAAAACTTAGGTACAAGTCATTCCTATCTCTTCATCCCCAATATTCACAAGGTGCCATGTGAATAAGCGATTCCATGAATTAAAGAAATCTGTTGTAATTAAATGTCACATTGTCACTGGGGCACTTGGGTGGCTCAGTCAGTTAAGTGATCAGCTCTTGGTTTTGGCTCAGGTCATGATCTCACGGGCTTGATATCGAACCTGGTGTCTGGCTCTGCACTCAGTGTGGAGTCTGCTGGAAATTCTTTCCCTCTCCTTTCCCTCTGTCCCTCCCCCAACTGGCATGCGTGCGCCTGTGCATGCTCTCTCTCTCTCTCAATTTCACTCTCTCAAATAAATAAATAAATAAATATTTAAAAAAAAAACCCCAAATGTCGTATTGGACATTAGACTAAACAGTCTGTAGTCAGTTGTATGCTAATGCATGTGACATACCAGGGCCTTTTAAAGAATGTTACATGTGAGGCCCAGCTATGTGAGTCAGGGACCCCAGTTCCTGTTCCTGGTCCCATCCCACTGCTCTAAGCGGCCAGATTCAATTACTTTACTTCCTATGGCTGTGGGTCAGCCTGGTTTCAGCTGGCTATGCACAGTGATGACCAAAGCTACCACAGAGAGCAGTTCACTTTGGAAGCAGCCTCACCCATGATCCCTAGACCAACTGGTGAACAAACATGTACTCAAGGAAAATATCATGTATTACTCCAGTGGGACAAAGTGTAATTGTAGTCAAGATTACAGGTCAAAGTCAGATCTGTTTCTGAGACACTTTCCATGTCTTTTCCTGATATTTCTCACATTTTTGCAGAGACACTTCTTGGTCTGTGATCATGGATTTGTGCCAAAGAGCAGTTTACCCAACACTGTGATTCATTTGTTTTCTATACACTGTTTGACTTTAACTCATGTTTGGCTTTGGCTGAGGACACTCAGCATGCACTTTATGTGGCTAACCAGTCAGACATTTTAGTATTTTTGGATCTTAATAAAAAAAAGAAATTAATCTGGGAATATATCCAGATGTAACAAAAACACTAACACGAAAAGATATCTATAACCCCACGTTCACAGCAGCATTATTTACATTAGCCCAAACGTGGCAACAACCTAAGTATCCAACGATGGATGAATAGATAAAGAAGTTGTGGTCTCTGTATAAAATGCAATATTATCCAGCCACAAAAAATGAGGAAATTCTACCATTTGAGACATCATGGATGGACCTTGAAGGCATTATGCTAAATGAAATGTCAGACAGAGAAAGACAACTATTATATGCTCTCATATGTGGAATCTAAAAAAACAAAAAAACAAAACTTGTAAAAACAAAGATGGGACTTGTTTCTGAGGTGGGGGGTTGGTAAGGAGAATTAGAGGAAGTTGGTCCAAGGGTAGAAACTTCCGGTTGAAAGATAAAGTACTGGGGATGAAATGCACAACACGTCACCTCTAGCTAACACTGTTGTATCACATATAGGAAGGCTGTTCACACCACAAGGAGAAAAAAAATTTTCCCCTTTACTCTTCTCTTCTTCCTGTGTCTGTATTAGCAGATAGATGCTACTGAACTTATTGTGGTCAGCATCTCACAACATATGTAAATCAAACCATCACACCGTACACACCTGAAACCCATACAGTGATGTACGGTGATTATTTCTCAGTAAAACTGGAGAACAATTCAGACCAAAGGCTGGGATTTTTCTAGTGATAAACCAGGGACTACTTATTTTCTTTTTAGTGAGTATTAACTTCAGCTTAGTTGTTCTCCTCTGTGAAATCCCACAGCATTAATGTTAAAACATAATTCAGGTCAAGTAGAGTATCAGCTCCTGGTCTGTCATTAATAGTTCTAAGATCATGAGTAAGAACCATACAAAGTAGCACAGGCCCACAGAAATGGGCCTGGGGAAATTAGGGCAGTTGGGCTCAAAGAAATTAAGGTAGAGGATGCTGCCTTCTCTCTGCTCTCAGGGGCATGATTTCTTTTCTCACAGCTAACCTTAGACCCAGGCAAAGCAGGCAGTGGCCTACAGCACAGAGGGGTACTGAAAGTCTCCAAAGTTGATCTCTAACTTGCCTCTTCCATTTGCATTCTTACATCTAGAGCGGCATTTCTCTGCCAGAAGTTCATTCCAGAGAATGCAGTCCGCTTCCTTACTAATTCATTTGTTCATCCAATGCTTATTCATGCCCCCAAGTGCAGGAACCGGCAAAGAATAATGAGTAAGACCAGAGCTTTTTTGTCTAATATGAAGACAAAAATAGGGACATGGTTAAAACTCTGTATGTTTGAGTAGTGTGATAATAGAGCTTTATGTAAGGGGCTGCCAGAGAAGTAGGAGGTGATCCTAGAGAGAGGGATTTCGTAGAAAACCAAGAGTGGAGGACTGATGAAGTCATGCCCCTCATAGAGGACAAGTAAAGGGAGGAAAGACAACGCTGAGTACAGGTATCTCTGTACCTGTGAGGGGGAATGCTTTAAGCTGACTAGTGGTTATGAACAAGTAAAGTGCATGGTAGCCTTTCAGGCTCACGAGGTAACACCATCCAAAAGCTGGGCAGAATTGGTCCTACAAGCTAAGACTTGAGAGGGAAGTGAGTCAGAATAGATAGACTGGGAGCCTGGGCCCCAGGGCGGGGTAGGGGGATGGTGAGAGGGGAGGTGCTCAAGAGGGCTCTTGGTTCTTGGAGAAACAACACAGCACCCTAGGGCTAGAGTTGGAGGTGTCCTGAGACAGGCATTGGAAGGGGATGTCAGAAACCGCCAAGCAAGCCTTGCTTATTTGCTAATTGGGGGGCAAGTGGGCACTGCCTTAGTCTTGTGTGCAGTGAGGTACCAGAAGGAAACAATCAGTTAAATCTGGATTAATGTGGTTTATTTGATTAAAATAGGCAAAGCATGTGTTTGGCTTCGGGCTTAGAAGACTGCTGAATTCTTGAATTCTAATCATTCCTGCCGCGGCACCATAACCCCAAGCAGCATATGTTCTTTATTCTACTCAGAGGACCTCTTCTTTGCCCTTCAAGGCTTCAACAAGTGTCCCCTACTTCCCCAATAGCTGACTGTTAAGTGTGCCTGCTCCAAGCTCCCATAACACTGAGCACTTCTCTCTCATTAGATGAGCACCCGTCACACTGGATTATTTCTGCCTATGCACTTTCCAGTCCCCCTCTTCAGTAGGCTGAGCTTTCTGAGGGCAGAGATTGCCTTCCATCTCTGTATCCCTAGATTGGAACACAGTAGCTATGGATATATTTCTGTGGTTCTGTGGATAGATAAATGGATGAATGAACTGAGCAAATGGATAAACGATTGGCCCAAGTCAAAAAGAATTTGCTTTCTCCTTAGGACTGAAGACCTCAGGGAGTCAATGCTCAGAAAAATCTTGAATCTATTTTAATGCTGTGATGAACCATGGATAAAAAGCAGGTGCCTTGGTCCAAATCAAACTTGGTTCCAATTTGGTGTGCTTTATTTTCCGGTTCACATGAGCACTGTAATTTTAGGTCAAGGTTTGCTTAGTAGGCAGGTTTCAAAGATGTGGCAGGGGGAGGAATCTAATCAAAAAACCTCAGACCAGGAGCCAAGAGGTCTAGCCTCTCTTCCTGAGACCCCACCGACTTCCTGATTATGTAACCCAGATGAGCTTCTTATCTTCATATGCTTCCAGTCTCCCAGCCTTTAGTCTTTCCCCTTTGCGCCTCATCCACCGCCCAGTTATCGTTCCAGAAAACAAATTAATCATCTTGTTTTTTACTTTAAAATCCCCTTTGCCTCCAGAGCAAAGTCCTAGCCCTTCAGCAGGCAAACAAGGTCTTTTTAGTATCTCTCAAGGCGGATGGTCGTCCTTTATCATGTGTCTCCTACCCAGTGACTCCATGGTTCCCATTCCTCTAACCAAACTCTTTCAGGCCTCTGTGTTTTTGCCACACACTGTCCCTGATGTCACCAATGACCTTCTACACTCATTTTACCTGCTGGATGTCTGCTTGTTCATCTTTCAAGACTCAGCCAGTGGAGCCCAACGGTTGCTTCCTCAGCAAGACCTCTTCTGACTCCTTCAGACAACACGAGCACCTCCTCCACTCTGGTCCAACAGCATTTTCTCTCCTTTATCTTAGACCACTTGTAAATCTGATAGAAATTAGTTGCATACTTTCCCATCTCAGGTGCAAAATTCTGAGTTCTTATAGGTTGGAGCCATTGTTCCCATATCTTTAGTCACTAGAACTTAGGAGGTTCCCCAGTATATGCTAGTTGAAAAAAAATTAAAGGAGTTATATTGAATATTACGTGTACTGTTTTCCTTACTGTGGCTGTTTTCACTTCTCATCCCTCTCCACATGAAACCTAATAATAAAGATCAGTTTGTTGAGCACTGATCAGGCATTAGGCACTTTTCTATACCCTTATACACAGGACAACTTCATTTAATGCTTACCTCAGCCCTCCAAAGTAGGCATTACTCTTACTTTATAGATAAAGAAACTGAGGCGCAAAGAGGTTAAATATCTTTCCCAAATCAGAGTTAGCAGATTGGCAGAGTTAGCTAGAATTCAAATGCAGACTCCAAAGCCCATGGCCTTTCCACAACATTGCCTACTTCCTTAAAGGCCTGCACCTGGTAAGTTCTCGCTTGGTTGTTTAATTGCTCTGGTTTGCGTTGAACAGGACTGCAAGAGTCAGGATCACTTCAATTTCCAGCTGGGGACTGGCTATCTCCACAGTCCATCTATGAAACCCTAGACAGCCACATCTAAATGCTGGCGTGCATGAAGACAAAGCCCAGATCCTTTTCCTGGCAGGAAGCTGTGTCTTCTAGCACATGGAACCAGTACTGCATTTCCTGGGATCAGATGGAGCCCTCAGCATAGAGGCTTCTCATGGGTTTGTCCCCAATGTCTAGCCCAGAAACTGTCTGCTCCCTGGCTCCCTGGAGAATGAGAAATTATTGGCTTCTGGAATGTTTTTCTGGTCACTGAGCCCTCAAGGTGAAAGGTCTCTTGGATGGAAACCAACAAGCCAAGTTTACCCAACCCAGCAAGGCGTCAGGCAGCCCGAAGGCACATTCCACTAGATCCCACAGAACAGCTGGGGCTTCTTCTCCTCAGCATGATACCTGCCCTCAAAGAATGGAGGTCTTCCTGCTCCACTGCACAGCTGACATAAAGCAGAAATCCCAGTATAGAGCACCTTTCAGAATGGAGATTGTGCAGAGCCCTCAGAAATACTCTCTTCTTCCTCTGCTTTCCACTGTTGCTGCTAAAACTTTAGCTTACCGGGAGAAGAGAGGTTCACAAAATGCTATGTGCTCCTGTCCTAAAAATGTCCTATAGTAATTGAGCCAGAAGGGAGAAGAATATTTGCATGCTTGTGAACACCTATTACATGCCTGCATTTCTATATACAACATCTCATTTAACCACTACTATAAATATTTTTCCCATTTTAAAGACGTGCAGAATGAAAATGACTCTAACCACAACAGTGGCATAACTCCTTTCTTTGATAAAAGGGATCTTGTGAAACCTTGGACCTTGGACCTGAAAATCAGTGACTGGAGCTCAGCGTAAGGGTGACGTGTAACATAGCCACACAGGTAGTGTCTCTGCGCTAGTCACATCTGCTCATTGTCTGAGACTCTGTGATACCTTGCCCTGTTCCCTGCTGGAATCAGGAATTCTATCTGGGCCCAAACTGAACTGTCCAGTACTAGGAAAAAGAAGCAGTATGAGTTTGACAAGAAGAGCCTTGAACTAGGAGTTTGAATACATTTGCTTGAGTTCCAGCTCTACTATTTAACTTATGTGAGATCTTGTCTTGGTTTTCTCATCTGTGAAGTAGGAATAATAACGATTGATTTCCCATTTTGGGTTTGTGATAATTAAATGAAATATTGCATGTGGGGTGTGGGGAAGGTCTACAGAGACTTGGCCTATTCATAAATGAGCCATGTTCTTGTCCACTGCCCTTTCTATGGAGCTCCATCATGACTGGACAGCACCCCACTCTTTAGAATAATTTTTCTCCTACCCTCTTCCTCCACAAGCTAAATGGAGAGCAGTTTGGTTTGGAAGAAGGAGCATAGGCTAGGAATTGGATTATTACTTGGGTTTGAGTCCTGGTTTTATTAACTATTGGCTGTGAGATAATTGAGTCACTGAGCCTCAATTTCCTCATCTGTTGAGTGGGGATAATATTAGTAGTTATCTTCTAGGGGTGCCATGAAGACTATATAAGTGCATCAGTGCCTTATAAATTCTAATGTGCTATACAAAGGCAGGTTACTCATTCAACAAAGTTTTTTGACCATCTGCTACGGACTAGGCATGTTCCAAGTGATGACAACCAAAGACAGTAAGACACAGTATCCATTAAGCTCACAGTATGAGGAGGAGATGGAAGCATACACAGGTAATTACAACACACTGTGGTAAGTACCATGACAGGGGAAGCATAGAAGAGGGGCACTGTATTAGTTATCTATTGTTGCAAAACAAATTACCCCAACACTAAGTAGTTTAAAATAACAAGAAATTTATTACCTCACATACATTCTAGGAATCAAAAATCTGGGAATGGCTTAGCTGGATAGTTCATGAGGTCAAGCTGTTGGCCAAGGCCATAGTCTCTGAAGACTTGACTAGGGTTGGGGAATCCAGTTCCAAGCCTACTCATGTGGCTTTTGGCAGGAAGCTTCAGTTGCTTGCCATGTGAACCTCTCCATAGGTCTGCTCAAGATATGACTTTCTCCAAGGGACGTCATACGAGACAAAGAGATCATGTGTGAGAGAGCATCCAAGAGTATAACTTAATCTTAGCTATGCCATGATAACACTTCTGCCATTTTCTACTGGTCACAAAGACCAACCATGGTACAACGCAGAAGGGGAATACACCAGGGTGTAACTTGCAGGAGGTGGGGATCATTGGGAGCCAATTTGGAGGCTTGCTGCCACAGGTACTAAACACACTAGGAGAGAGGAGCCAGGGAAATTGTCTAGAGCTTAAGATCAGGTGTATTTTTAATGCCTCTTATAGTTTCTGCTGAAAGCTGGATAAGAGAGAACTTCCTTTTCTATCTAGATTATTCTATTAGGTGGAAATGACATTGTATAAAATATAGAGCAAACACAGAACTATCAAGAAATGATAATGACTCATCAAAATAAAAAGCTTCTGCACAGCAAAGTAAACAACAAAACTAAAAGGCAACCTACTTGAATGGAAGAAGATATTTGCAAATGATGTATCCAATCAAGGGTCAGTATCCAAAATATATAAAGAACTGATACAACTCAACACCTCAAAAAACAAATAATCCACTAAAAAAATGTACAGAAGACATGAATAGACATTTTTCCAAAGAAAATATTTATATGGCCAACAGAAAAGAGCCTTAATATCAGTCATCATCAGAGAGATACAAATCAAAACTACAACAAGATATCACTTCACATCTGTCAGAATGGCTAAAATTAACAACACAAGAAAACAAGTGTTGGTGAGTATGTGGACAGAAAGAAATCCTTGTGCACTGTAGCTTGTAATGTAAACTGGTGTAGCCACTGTGAAAGACAGTATGGAGTTTCCTCAAAAAGTTAAAAATAGAACAACCCTGTGATTCAGTAATTATGCTTCTGGGTATTTACCAAAATCCAAAAACACAAATCCAAAGGGATACGTGCACCCCTATGTTTATCACAGCATTATTTGCCCAATCATGGAAGCAGCCCAAATATCCATTTATGGATGCATGGATAAAGAAGAAGTATGATGGAATATTATTCAGCCATAAAAAGATGGAAATCTTGCCATTCACAACAGGGATAGAGCTAGAAGGTATAATGCTAAGCAAAATAAGTCAGTCAAAGAAAGACAAATACTGTATCTCACTCATACATGGAATTTAAGAAACAAAACAAACAAGCAAAGGGTAAAAAAGAGCGGGGGTGGGGGGAGAAAAACACCAAGAAACACTCTTAACTACAGAGAACAAACTGATGGTTATGAAAGGGGGGTTGGGGGGATAGATACACCCAGCCAGGTGTAGGGGATTTAGAGTACAGTTTAGAGTACAATTTTCATGATGAGCACTGAGAAATGTATAGAATTGTTGAATCACTATATCATATACCTGAAACTAATAAAACATTGTATATTAACTATATTGGAATTAAAACAAAATACTTAATAATAAAAAAAGGAGTAGTAATGACTTTGCTGGTGGGAGTATCTTCCAGCTCCATCTTCAGGGCAACTGCACCCTGGTAAGGTCAGTTCCCCAAAGGCCCTAGTAGAGCCCTTAAAGTTCATAGCCTTCCCAGAGCTAACCAATAATAACTAGTACCCACCCTCATTACAGTGCAACTCACATTGTACCATAATTGTGTGTTTACATGACTCACATCCCTTTAAACTGCCCTGAGCAGACAGGGAAAATGTCTGTTTGGTACAGAGCTTGTCCCACATCGAGCATGGTCCCTGACACCATGCCCAACTGTTTGATAAAAGGATGAACAGAAAATGAGTGAATACAGGATACACTGCACATGTCATAAGGTTCAAGCAGGTAAGTAATGACCACAATATTTAAGAAGCTATGCTATGTGTTTCCCGAGTATCAGGTCCTATGCTACATGCTTTATGTATATTACTTCATTTTACACTCATCACAGTCCTATGATAGACATTATTATCCCCATTTAATAGATGAGGAAACTAAGGTCACACGATTAGAAAATGGTGCAGTGTGGATTTGACCCCAGGTCTGTCAAGACTCTGAAGCCTGTGTAACTAATCCTATCATATCTGGTAGCAGATCTTAAACACACAAACAAAAAATGTCAGCTCTCAAGGACTTTGGATAGTTAACAAACCAGATAAAAGAAAATTAAATAGTCTTAATAAACAATTTGTTCAATATCTAAAAACCAGGTGTTTCCCTTTCTCTCTTTCACATGCACGTACACACATCCTTTATCTTTCCAGGAAAGCCTGGTTTAAGTCCCGTGTCTTCCAGGAAGCCCTCTTTGACACACAGTGATGCTCGTCTCCCTTAAATTCCTGCAGCACTTGTGAGTGAGCCATTCAGTTGATACAAACTATGTGTAGTCATGATTTTACAACTCAGGCCCATGGCTTCCTTCTTAACATAGTGAGGGAGCTGGACTACTTCTTAAAGTCCTTTTCTGCTTGCTCATTGTAGGAGGTATTTCCTGATTCCCATCAGCACAGTCATCTCCCTGCTGGGAGGACAGCATGGTTGTCTATGGCAGGCCCTCAGCAATAGCAGAGCTTTAACCTAATTGTGTTGGAAAAGCCTGCTTTCTACCATCTCCCGACTTTCCTGAAAGCTTCTGGGACTCTTTATAATGTTCCAGAACCTAGCACAGGGCCTGAAACACAGTAGGCTTTCTATGAATGTTTCCTGGACCAATACATGAGTGAGTGAATGGCATGGTAGTGATGGCTGCTACTTAATGAAACCCCCCAATGTCACTGGCATTATTGAATTAACTAGTAATTTCTTTTGCTCATTGGGTGCTTTGGCCTTCCCTAAGCAGCATCTCCTTCAGACCTTTCTCATCCCAGGGATTTCTGCCCACAGAACCAGTATGAAGCATTTAAAATCAGAGTGGCCAGAGCTGTAGACACATGAGCAAACTTCAACTTGGCTCGTTCCAGACGGCCTGCCAACTTATCACCCTTCTGTTTGGACTCAGTTACCACATTCTTTATTGCAAGATACTTTCTAAACACAAGGCAATGCCCTTGCCTACAGCTTTGTTTGCACTGGTTACATATGTGATCTGCTTGCTTTCGGATGCTGTCACCCATCTCTGGCAGTTGGGGAGGGTGTCACGACTTCATTTCAGCAGTAGTCTCTCCTGGATCCCACGGACAAATGGGAACAGTCTAGGAAGCTTCCTCCAGCAGCCGCTTCCACACAGGGAAACAGGACAACAGGAACCCTCCTACTGATCTTCATCAATGCCTTGGATAGGACCTTTACTTGTTTAACCTTTCTCTACTTTCTGCCTTTCTAAACAGGGAAGGACTATAGTGCAGTGGTAAAGAGCAGGGGTTTTGCAATTAGAGCTGGATTCTCAACCTAGTTCTGCCTCTTATCAGTTATATACCTTGGGTGAATTACTTCTTTGAGCCTTGACTTTCTCACTTGTAAACCAGGACTATAATATTGCCTCCCTCGTCGGGTTGTGGGGATTGAGGTGATGCTGCAAAGAGTTTAGAATAAAGCTTGCACATAATATGCCCTCAACGAATATTAGCTATCTTAATTCACTATTATTTAGTGTGCCCACTGCTCACACTGCGGATGAAGTGGGTAGTGGGAGGCTGCAGGTAAGTTTTCACCATCACCATCGACATTTTGATGAAAGGAGAAAGAAATTCAGCTTTACTGAATGCTGGCTTGAGAGCTTTACTTACCTGAATTCATTTAATGTTTAGAAGAACCCCAACTTTTTAAAGCCTCTGCCTTCGGCTCAGGTCATGATCCCAGGGTCCTGGGATCGAGCCCCATGTCGGGCTCTCTGCTCTGCAGGGAGCCTGCTTCCTCCCCTCTCTCTCTCTGCCTGTCTCTCTGCCTACTTGTGATTTCTCTCTCTTTGTCAAATAAATAAAATCCTTAAAAAAAAAAAAGAAGAAGAACCCCAACTTTACAGATAAAGCTCAGGGGATTAAGGAATTTGCTTGATGTCACACAGCCAGGGTTGGGAGCACATCTGCCTGACATATGTTCTTTCCCTATTCCCCACAGAAAGCTCTGGGGCCCACAGGGACCTTTTGTTTGGTCCTTCTCAGTGATGAATATCCATGCATTTACCTAGACATCCTTCTTCATGCTTAGAACTAGAATTGTTGTGTATATTTAGTTCTTACTTCTCTCCCACTTCCTTAACTGGCCCCAAGATGTTCTGTGAGTTTTGCTCCAACTTCTCTTTTCCACTGAACTCATGTCAGTTTGGTTTCCTGGCAAACTCTTTCCTGTTTCTCTGCGTCTATTACCCTCCTCCTTTCTGTACCCCATCATTTCATTTTCACAACCTCATCTTACCCTGTGCCTGAGATTGCCTGTGCTAGTACCAGCAGGACTGGTATCAGTAGCCCAGGCTAGACTGGCTCAGGGACACGCAAGGAGTGGGATGGGGAAAGTGAGAAGGATAGTGGGGAGTGTGGGGGCTCTGGAAGGTGACTGGGCTGGGGTGGGGAGACCAGCAGGGAATCAGGGGGCTGATAGAGAGTCAGGAAAACAGGTGCCCTCTCAGGTGAGGGCAGACAGTGTGCCTGGGGATGCTGCTGTGGCAACTGAGAAATTAGGAGTACTCTGCCAGTTCTCCTGGCAGATCTCAGGGGGAACAAAAGGTTCAAGGCCTTGAACTTAGGAGAGTCAGGGTAAGGCAGGCTGAATGCTAGGTTGTAAGCTGGTATCCTCTCAGGAGGAGCTCAGTTCCACAAGGATCCAAAAATGGAGTGGGATTAGGGATTTATGGACAGGCCTGGTTTCAGACAGTCTATTTGTAATAATGAACCATCAGATGGTCCCAGAAATTCCATTATATTGGCACCCAGACTGGATGTCCCAGGCTGCCTCTCCAACTCAGAAGTTGTACCAAAAATTCTTTGGCAGTCACTGGTTTCTAACTTTTAGTTCTGAAAATGCAGTCACCATACCTAACCCATATTCCATAATCTAAAATAATTGGAAGAATGGTTATAGGCTATCATTGGCTTCCATTTTTTTCTGACTTCCTATAATAAAATCTTTTTGCCTACCATGTTATTTTTTTCAAATTAAAAAAGTGCTAACTATACAAGTACAAACTCTAGGTAAATAAATATATTCTTTGCAAAACAATTTTAAACGAATAGCAAGTGAAAAGTAAAAATCCTGCTCACCGCACCCCCCCAACCCCTCTTCCTTCTGTAAACTATCCTATTTAGTCAGTACTGTCAGTTTCTGCTCTCAGTTTTTCTATGCACTTGGGAAAATGCAGTAGCATCCAGGATTAGGGGCTTGGGGACAGGAAGTGCTGACAGTCCTGGCTGGAGGAGCATTTTATCACTGACATTGTTTGTTTCCATTGTTCATAGTGATAATAAGAAGCAGATTAAGTAGATTTTATTGTCATTTACTATTGTTTTCAAGTTATCCCTCAAAATTATTATTTTAAATTATCCTCAGTTGCTATACTCCCTTACTGCCTGCTCTCAGGACAGACAGCTCCCCCTGCTTTGCCCTACAGTGGTATGTCCCTGTGTACATGTGCAATAGGTACATTCATGTATTTTTAATGGGATAATCTATATTCATTGTTAAGCAATTTGCTTTTTTCTCCCTCACCTTCATTTAGCAATATGTGCTTGGGATCTTTCCTTGATAGCACATAGAGTTAGTGTAATTCAACCACCTTTTAAAAATGTTTTTAAATTTTTAAAAATATTTTATTTATTTATTTGAGAGAGAGTGAGAGAGGGAGTGCATGGGGTAGAGGTAGGGTCAGGGGGAGAAGCAAAGTCCCCATTGAGTAGGGAGCTCGATGTGGGACCCAGTCCCAGAACCTGGGGATCATGACCTGAGCCGAAGGCAATTACCAGACCGACTGAGTCACCATGTACCCTCTACCACCTTTTGATTAATGGCTGCACAGCATTCCCTAGTATGGTAGTACCATTGTCTTATTTATGGATATTAGGTCCTCTGATACTGTGCCACATCAAACCCTGCAGCATCATTTATCTCCAGTGGCATGAAACTGGAAGTATTTCACTGTCTAATGTACTTAGATAACATCTAATATCTCTCTACAGAATGCATGACAGTAATACTCATTTATCAAATTCTTAATCTGTACAAAGATCTGTTTTAAGCACTTTGCATGTTGTAACTCATTCAATTCTCAGAACAACCCTATGAAATATTATAACATATTATAATACGTTATAATAGAACATATTATCATACCCATTTCACTGGAGAAGCACTTAGGTAATCTTACCCAAATCTCATAACTAGTAAGTGTCCAAGCTGGGATTTGAACACAGCACACTGATTCTAGGATCTGCACTACTGACCCCACAGCGCTGTATAAGCTCCTGTGCATGTGTATATAAGCTCTTCTCTAGGTTAGATAGCTGGAAAAGAAAAATGTTTATACATATTTCCAAGTTGCCCTGTCAAAATGACGGCACCAAATGACACTCCCACAGACTCTGAGAGGGCCATTTTCCCTAAAACCTTGCTAGGGCTGGATTTCATCAAGTTTACTCCCTTTTGCCAACCTGGAGGGTAAAAAGAAAATGTCTTGATTTTGCTCCTTCATTGGAAAGCCAGTTCGGCTAGCATGGTACATAATTCTAGGTCAAAATTATTTTCTTCCAAAGTTTGAAGTGATTGCTTCATCGCTGTCCAGCATTCAGAATAACCTTTCAGAAGTCTGACAGCCAACTCATTTTTGTTCCTTGTAGGTAACTTGTTTTTCTTCTCTGAATACTTTTACAGTTTTTCCTTTGTCTTATTGGCTCTGAAACATCCCAACTATTTGTCTAAGTAAGCATCTTTGAAAACGTTCCTTGTCTGCCACTTAGCAGGCCCTATGAAGTTTTGAAGCCTTTCTTTGGGTTGGGGAAGTTTTCTTTTATTATTTCTTTGTGGATCTCTTCCCCACCAATTCTCAGTTCTTTCCTGGCATTTCTTTTGAATGAAAGGAGGCACTTCTGAATCAATCCTTTGTTTCTCTGTATTATTCTGCTTGGGCTGTCATAACCAAATACTATAAACTGGGTGGCTTATACAACAGAAATTTATTGTCTCCCAGTTTTGGAGGCTAAGATCAAGTTGCTAGCCAATTCAGTTTCCAGTGAGGGCTCCCTTCCCGGCTTGTAGACAGCTGCCCTCTGGCCATGTCCTTACTGTGTCCTCATATGGCAGAGTGATAGCTGTGGTGTCTTTTCCTCTTTATATAAGGGCACCAGCCATATTGAATTGTGAATTCATACATGAATTGACCTCATGTAACATTTATCACCTACTCACAGGGCCTATCTCCAGATAGAGATCAAGTTTAGGGATTCAACATATGAATTTTAGGGGAGCACAATTCAGTCCCTAGTAATCTCTCAATTTCTCTCTCAAATTTTCCATTCTTGATCGTTTCCATATATTCAGGGACATCTCCTCAAACTTAGGTTCTTAACATTCCCAGTTTTTCCCATACTCATTATTTATCCCATCTACTGCTTTTTTTTTTTAGTTTTAATATCATAATTTTTAATTCCCTGTTTGTTTGTTGTTTGTTTCTTTTTCATAGCAGCCTGCTACAATATACTTGCAGGTCTTTTGAAGGATGATGCTACTTAGAATTTATTACTATTATTATTTGTTAGAATTTTTTAAACACTTTTTTCTTCTGTCCTTTTATCTATCTCTTCTCTGGAGTCAGTTTTTGGTTTGTGTATATATACACACATATATATATATATATATTTTAAATTTTTATTTGTTTATTTGAGAGAGAGAAAGAGAGCACAAGGGATAAAATGAGAGAGAGGGAGCGAACACAAGCAGGGCAGAGGGGCAGAGGGAGAGGGAGAAACAGACCCCTCTCTGAACAGGGAAGACTGATGCAAGTCTCATCCCAAGACACCAAGATCATGACCTGAGCGGAAGGCCAACGCTTGCTTAACCAGTTGAGCCACTCAGGTGCCCCTCAGTTTGTTCAAGTTGATCCTTTTTTTCTTTCATGTTAATCCTTTTCTTTAGAGCTGTTTGAATTTCATCAACTACCTGGTGATCCTTCTTTTTCATCATATCTATGTTTTAAGAACATTTAAGCTGGTATTTTGTTTAAGTTTTCGCTTCAGTTTTGAGCTGTTTCCAATCCAGTCTCCTTTGGTGAATGGAAGGTTACGAGGGACTCTGTGAGTAGGTCATTTTGACTACAGACTTCCCAGTAAGGTGCTTGGAGAAGGCAGAGAGGTGGGCTTGGGGACCACCCTCCTCCTCTCTTGGTCCTTTGCCCATCCCCAGATGCCCAAATAAGGAGGCCTTTACTTCAGTGAAGCCACAGTTGACAGGCTGAGCAGGAACAGCTTTGCCTTTTACCTCTCTGTGTCCCGTGGAAGTTGGATAGGGTTATTTCCAGCCCTCCCTTCTCACAGGCCCTCACACACCAGCAGACATCCTCCCCAGACAAGGGACTTCCCTTTTAGAATGAAGCTTTGTGTTTTAGCCCACTCTCCTGACCCCTACCCTCTACCTATAGCTCCCTGAAGTGGAGGGAAGAGGAGAGAGGTCTGTTGTGCACAGGGCAGTTTAAAGATGAAAAACCCTGATGAGTGCTTCCCAACCCCTTGTATTCTTTCTATTTGCTTTCTCTGAGCTAGGAGATTCTCTGCCCCTGCCTTCAAAGAAATTTACCTTAAGAGTGGTTTGGAGTATGTTAATATTCTTCGTGAGTTGTCTATCATTGTGATCCTAACTGCTTTCTATTCAGATTTTTATCATAATTTCTGCCTCCTTTCTTGTTGGCTGGTGCTGAGAGAGACTTCGTGATTTTAAAAGCTATCTTTTCTGACCTTTAAAGGATTTATGGTGGGAGGGTGGATATATGTTCATGCTTAGTTCTCCATTTTGATTTGAGTCCTCCAGTTCTATATCATCTCTCCTATTTTTTTTTTAATATTTTATTTATTTATTTGACAGAGAGACACAGCAAGTTAGAGAGAGACAGCACAAGCAGGGGGAGACTCTGCACTGAGCAGGAAGCCCGATATGGGGCTTGATACCAGGACCCTGGCAGATGCTTAATGGACTGAGCCACCCAGGTGCCCCTATCATCTCTCCTCTTGATAATGAAATTCTGACGACAAATTGTGCTGCTCGAATACAGCTCTTTGTTCATTAAAATAATCTCATTTACTAAAAAGTGCCAGACACTTATGTATAGTATCACTTTGAAGTCTCACAACAATCCTGTGACAGAGGCATCAGAATCCACATTCGGTTGAGGAGGGAGCTGAAATTCAGAAAGGTTAACTGAATTAATTGAGGTCAGGCAGCTAATACGAAATAGGCCTAAACCTGATTCCAAGCCCACTTTATCCTGCTACATACTATTTAAATGTCTCTGTTATATTCATTTTCTCTAGTTTTCAGTACATTTATCTTTATGTCCCCCATTAATATATACGTGCCTTGAGAGTAAGGCCTGGCAATAATTCATTATTCCTATAGAGAGATGCCTGACTTCCTGTTTTACAAGCAGCAGTCAGTTGAAATTTTGTAAACCAACTCAATAAAGCAACTAATTATAGTATGTTATGATAACAACATAGTACAACTGTGCATTATAGGGGCAGAAATGCTTTATTTGAGGTATTTAAATGTTTTCTTTAGTCCACTGAATTAATGACTTGGTGGGGAGTGGAAACTATAACTGGAGGAAAGGTCAAAGTTCAGCTCTGGCTGGAGTTGTTATGGCAACTCTCTGAGCAATAAGTCTGCATAAACAAAAGAGAGCACAAGAGGAAATACCTATTGATCTCTAATATTAGTTCTAGCAAATTGTTTTTCTGTTTCTTCAACAGAGCAGTATGTTGAGATGGTGAAAATTATATTCTTTCATGTACTCCATTAGATTCACAGTCACATTCTCTGGAAGTCAGCCTTAGGAAATAGCAAATTTTCTGAAGGGGACAGAATCATGCTTTGACATTCCTAAGGATGGTGTCGTATGGATCGGTTCCTTCTGATCCCATGTCGTTCATCTATTCACCTATTCACTGAGCATCTATGACTTTGGATGTGTACTAAAACTACCTGGGAACTTTTCTCAAATACCACGATCAGTTTTCACCCCAGACCAATGGAGCCCAGATTCATATAATTTTAAAGCTCCTCAAGCAGTGATGATGCATACGAGGGTTGAAAAACCACTGTCCCATGATATATTACAAATTGTGTTAACTACTGGGGATACAAGTAAAAATGACAATTGCTAATATTTATTGAGTGCACACCATGTCAGGCACTGTTCTATGTGTCTTATATATCTTAACACATTTAATCCTCATAACAACTCTAGAAGGTAGGTATTACTACCATTTACAGATGAGGAAACTGAGACACAGAGATTAAGTAATTTGGCTAGAGTTATACATTTAGGGAGTGGTGAATGCGGTCCTGGGATGTATGCACAATGTTCTACAAACTATCAGTAGTATCATGGTCTAGTAAATAATGATAAGACAGTAGGTACCTATCAAGAACACCTAAAGTGGGAGGTGAGAGGAGGTAGGTGCAAGAAGCCTTCCTGTAGGAGGTGGTACCCTAATTAAGTAGAGAAAGAATGGGAACCAGCAAGAAAAGTGGAGGAAGAGCATTTTAGGTTCCGGTCTCCACTGCCTTGCTAGACAACCTGCCTCCTCACCTCCAAGGGGTTCCTTCCTCCCTCTTCCCCACACTGAAACACTGGAATGTCCACAATCATCCTTAATACGCCTAACATTTCAACTGGGAAGACTGAAGTCATGCACAATTACTCATGCAATTTTTCCTCCCAACAATAGGTCCTTCTGTGAGCCTCTCATTCACATATATAAAGCTCCACTCTGTTATGTGTGTGTGGTTTTTTTTTAAAGCCTTTGTTATAGGAACAATCCACAAACGTGTCAAACACACATTGGTTCCCCACCCCCTTCTCCTGTCCCCTCACCTGACTGGGAGAGTGGAAAACAATCCCCTGGCTTGCCAGGGACCTGTGCGTACTTGCCAACTCTGTCCCAGTGGAAGCTAACCCTGCATTTCCCTTTGCTTCTCCTCAAGTGTGGCTCTAAGCTAAAGTTTGAGGTTAACCTCAGGCAGTGCTTAGCCACACCTGCCACCCCTCTGCCCGGCCCCAGGGGCAGGAACAGACTCTCTGTTGAGGAAAGGGAAATGCTCCTATGCTGCTAATTAACTGTGGGAGGAGAGGAAGCTCTCTCCAGACACCAAAAATACCAAGGACCAACATTATAAAAAGCAGTCTTTGTACTAGCCAGCCGCATCATTCAGCATAGCCTAGGCTGGGGCCGGAGGGAAAAATAACCCCTCTTGCAGTCCACAGGGTCCTGGCATCTCAAATGGATGCCTCAGGAAGTCAAGCTCTCCTGTCTTCTTGGGTACGGGGTCTCAGGAACAGCGATGGAGGCCACCTGCCCTTAGACCGCAGGAAGCAGCCTAAAGCTAGCATGCTTATGGATGACTCCAGAGTCTTAGCTAGAATAGCCATAGGCCTGTTGAGAAAGTGAAAAGGTGAAGAGGGCAGGTCTGTGGAGGTGTGAGGCCAAACTGTAGCAGATTGCCGCAGAGTCTGGGTAATCTCACCACAGCAGGTCCGTTTCCCAGCCTGTGCTTATCAAACTAGGGGCTGAGCCCCACTTGGAGCAGAGGACTATTTTAAACATAGAGAACCAAGTGTCGCCTTGGTCTGGTGTTTCCAATTCCCTTAGGCTTGGCTGCTATAGGCCCAGAGAGAGTCTGCAGCATCTGGGAGACTCAAGTCCAGAGGGTGATCTTGGGGGAAGATTGAGTTGCTGCAAAAATTGGATTTGGCCACAGGCTGGGAATTGGAGGCTTTCACAAACAGGAAGGCAGTAGGGCCATTTGGCTGGGACTGTAAGCTCAAGTGGCTTTAGAATTTGGCTGCTGATCAGTGTAGGGGAATGAGGTGAAACCTGAGGGTAGCCCCAAGGATGGAAGACCTTAGAATATGAAGGCTGCCAGAGTCACACTGAAGTTCTTAGAGGGCCCATTTTCATGGTCTGTCTTACTTTACAGAGCCTGGGACAGATTCCCAAGACTTTAAACTGCCAAAACCAGGAAGTCAGGGTACTAGGATTTCATACTAGGCATGATTCCCAGTCTCTCACTCTCCAACATTTCTGCATCTGGGCAGACAAGGGGAAAATTCTTCCATTATAATACCACATGTACAGGATCCTTGGCAGCTCTGTGTGTGGTGGCACATCCTTTTTCCTTCCCTCCTATTGATACAGGCTCTCTTTATAGATTCTTCAAGTGTCGAGCCAAAAAGATTTTAGAAGCCATGCAGACCATCTTTTTTTTTTTTTTTTTAAGATTTTATTTATTATTTTAATTTGACAGAGAGAGAAAGAGCACAAGCAGGCAGAGGGAGAGGGAGAAGCAGGCTCTCCACTGAGCAGGAAGCCTGATGGTGGGGCTCGATCCTAGTACCCTGAGATCATGACCTGAGCCGAAGGCAGCTGCTTAACCAACTGAGCCACCCAGGCACCCCTAGGCCAATTCTTTTGACAAGAAAGGAGACAGAAAACTCGAGAGAAATGACTGGCACAAAGGCACACTGCTGGTTAAGGATGCCAGGTCTTCTGACAACCCGTCCAGGGCTTTTTCCACAACACCACACCCTTTATAACAAAAAACATTTGTCTTAGAAGCTCCTGCCCATTCCCTACTCTGTTTCCCATTTTCCTCACTTCCAGGCAGAGGGCCTTAAACTGTACCTTGTATATGGTAATCTGATTTTCTTAAAAGTTTCTGCTATTTGGTATCCTAACCAAAAAATGTCAGGTTAGAAAGAAAGAAGTCATGGCCAGTGAAACACAGATGGACCAGGGTGGAAGGGCAAATTCCTGACTCCAAGGCCTTGCTGCTCCCAGGTGTCCACGACCCAGCAGCCTAGGCATCACCCAGGAGTCCCATCCCATCCCAGACTTGCACTTTCACCAGATCCCTAGATGATCCTAATACACATTAAAGCAGTGCTACTTTTAGGTAAGGCTCTTCAACAAGTCCCCCCCCCCTCTCCTTCCTGCTCAAATGCTTAACCCCCCACCTCCCTCCTGCTCCTCCACTCCTCTGTCCTCCATCCTAAATGCTGCTATCTTATTCTGACTTTTCTTGAAATTCAAAGCCACGGTGGGGTGGGGGTAGTGTTATATTTTAAAAGGGGACTCAAAAGGATGACTTATTTTTTTAGAAAAATAAAATATAGCCAATTCGAAAGAACTTTTGCAGCTCCAATGTCATGTTGTTAATGTAGAAATATAAACATCTATGTTTATATTGGCTTGCTTGTAAAATCATCATCTTTGGTTATATTTAGGAACTTGATGGCTTGGAAAGTATACTGAAAAAGTCTGAGAACAAAAATATTTTTCCCCTTAACTCTGGAAAAAAAACTCTAAAAAAATCCTCAAACATCTTTTTCCTGCTTTCTTAACCCCATCCACCAGTACGCATTTTTTCCTCTTACCTTTCTCCCAGTTCAATTCCCTCATTTTGTTTACATTTTTAAAAATGCATAGAATTTTCTTATTACATACTTATTCCTTAGGGAAGAATTAGGGTATACAGAAGCAAAACACAACCAGAATCCCACTGATACAGAAACAACTATAAACCTTTTATAAAAAAATTATCCCCAACATTTTTGTGTATGTATTTGTTAATACAAATTAAGTGGGATAATTCAGATCATAATTAGTATATAGTTCCTTTTAAATGGAACTATAAATTACTAACTTCTTTATATCTGCAAACATAAAAATGTACATTTATTAAATTCTGCCATGTGGATTATATCATGATTGATTTAATGGTATTTCTATTGCTATTAGGTAGTTCAACTTTTCACTACTAAAAATAGTATTGTGTATCCTTAATGATTTTCTTACCTTAAAAAATTCTTTCATTAAATCATAAATGCACTATCACACTTGTGAGAAAAATTTAAATACAGAGAACACTAAATTTCTTTGACCATCATTTCCAGTTCTGGTTCCCATCCCACCTTCCTAGAGGTAATGACTGTTACCAGATTTGTATATATTTTTGTACATATTCTCCCAGACCATTTTTCATGCATTTAGTGCATATATATAGCTATAAGAAATAAACTACTATTTTGGGTTGTTGGTTCATTGGTGGTTATTCTTCACACCAGTGGTATAATACAAGATCTATCATTCTTCAAACTGCCTTTCTCACTTAAACAATCAATTCTGGAGTGCTTTCTATATTAGTACTTACAGATCTACTTATTTTAGCTGTTGTCTAGTATTTTGTCCTGAACAGAACATGGTTTATTAGCATGTGTTGGATGAACTGACTTTTAGGCTATTTCTACTTTTTGTCTCTTCCATAAAATATGCTTATACATGCTTCTTTGTGTACACTTGGGGGTGTTTCTTTAGGGTAGATTCAGAGAAGTGGCATTGTTGAATCTTAGGATCACTGACTTCTTTCTATGTGTGAATGAGAAGAAAAACTCTTTTGAAGATCCTGCAGGGAAAAGCATAGTTCTTAAAAGTCTGAAAAATGATTTTTGTTTTCCCCTAGCTTTGTTCTTGGCTTCCAATATTATCTTGAGGTTTCTTAGCTAGGATGGATGGATGCGTCTGAGCAAGAGAAAGGGCATACCAGGCCTTTGGGGAAAAATAAGAAGCAGGTTTGGCTGAGTTTAAGATGTTGCTTTACAGGAAGGAAGAATGCCTGTGGGGCACAGCAGATGGGGAGTCCTCTCCCACTTCTCTTGTTCCAGCTGCCCCACTCCCACCGCAGCCCAGTGAACCCAACTGTCAACCCAACTTTTGATGAGTGCACATGGATACAGAGCATAGCATTAGGTATTATAAGGATTTCAGTAGATGACATTCAGTAGATGACAGTAGATGACTTGTGAAGGCGAGCAGACATCCATTCATGGGAAGATGTATTAACACTTACAAGCCAGACACTGTACTACCAAGTAAAACTTATTGTCAAGAAAACTGAGTACAACCACCATTATTCCTGAGTGAACAATAAATTCTTTGTACCTTTCACCTGGATTATTGCCCCAGGTTTTCACTTGGTCTCTTTAACTATAATCTCTCCCTTTCAAACTATCTAGCTGATTGCTGATAAAGTAATCTGAAAAAGTCACTTTTATGGTATCTGTGATCTTACTCATTCCCTTCTCTTATTGTCTGGGAGGCTTCCTTTCAACCTTTATGACTCAGCTCAATAATGTTATTGTAGTAGGGGTGCCCAGGGGGCTCAGCCAGTTGAGCGTCCAGAGTCTTGATTTCTGCTCAGGCCATTGTGTCAAGGTTGTGAGATCTAGCCCCGTGTTAGGCTCTGCACTCTGCACAGAGTCTTCTTGAGATTCTCCTCTCTCTCTCTCTGCCTTCCCCCCTGCTCACATTCTCTCTCTAAATAAATAAATAAAATATAAAAAAACACAGTGTCATGGTAGTAATTATTTGCAATATGTAGGCAGAGAGGCAGGCAGAGAGATAGAGAGGGGAGGAAGCAGGCTCCCCGCTGAACAGAGAGCCCGATGCGGGACTCGATCCCAGGACCCTGAGATCATGACCCGAGCCAAAGGCAGTGGCTTAACCCACTGAGCCACCCAGGCGCCCCAATTATTTGCAATATGGAAGTGTATCAAATCAACACATAGTAGATCTTAAATTCACAGTGTTGTATGCCAATCACATATCATTAAAATTGGGAGGTAAAGACGGCTCAAACTTTTCATTCAATTACTTAACATGTATTAAGCACATACTATGTGCATATCAGCTCTACTGAAAATTTCCCCTGACTCTAGGTTCTGTAAATAACTCTATCCCTGCTGCTTCTCTTGTAGTAGATCCTACTTTATTGTCATTATTTTTTATGTATGTATGTATTTTCTTTTTTTTTTAAAGATTTTATTTATTTATTTGACAGACAGAGATCACAAGTAGGCAGAGAGGCAGGCAGAGAGAGAGAGAGAGGAGGAAGCAGGCTCCCTGCTGAGCAGAGAGCCGATGCGGGGCTCAATCCCAGGACCCTGGGATCATGACCCGAGCCGAAGGCAGAGGCTTTAACCCACTGAGCAACCCAGGCGCCCCTGTATGTATGTATTTTCTTCCATCCCTTTTTATTTTGTTTAAATATTTTTAAATTGGAGTATAGTTGATACACAATGTAGTTTCAGGTGTACAACAAAGTGACTACATATTTTTTTTTTTCTGGCCTATGTCCACTCCTAACTGTGAGTTCTTAAAGTACAGGGTCTGTATCTTATCCACCTCTGAACCTCCAGGACCTAATATTATGCTAGGCATATGGCTGATGCTTAATAAATATTTGTTCAACAAAAACAATGAATAGGGTCACCTGGGTGGCTCACTCATTAAGCAGCTGCCTTCAGCTCAGGTCATGATCCCGGGGTCCTGGGATCGAGCACCGCATCAGGCTCCCTGCTCAGAGGGAAGCCTGCTCCTCCCTCTCCCACTCCCCCTGCTTGTGTTCCCTCTCTGTCTCTCTCTCTCTGTTAAGTAAATAAATAAAATCTTTAAGAAACACATACAAAATAAATAAATAAATAAATAATAACAAATAAATAATAAAATAAATAAATAAAAAACAAAAAACAAACAAACAAACAAACAAAAAGAAACACATACAATGAATAAATGAGCTTCCTAGAAGTGTGTACCCTGGTTCTCAAAGTACTTTAAAGATCTACAAGATAACTTTTGCTTAGAGAGGAAACTGTATTAGGTAGCAAGAGCAGAGATAGGCTTTGCAGTGACTTGTCCTGGATCCTGGAAGTAGTAGAGGGAGGAGCTGCTACTTGCCCCAGTCTAAATCTTTTCATTTTATATTTCAAACGCACAGTCTATATTACTGTTGCAATATAAGGGGAGTGAAAGAGGTGTTTATTTTTTAAAAAGAAAAGAAAGCTTTTAAAAAGATGCAACTTTTCCTAGTTCGGAACTGGGCTTTTTAAACCTCTCGCCTAATGCGCCCCTTGCTTAAAGCCCTTCCATGACTTCTCATGGATTAAAGTTCAGTAATTTTAGCTTGTCTTGTGAGGCTCCACATGGCCTGGAGATTGCCTATTTCTCCAGCATCTTTACACATCGTTCTTCCTGAAGCTCCTTACACTCCAGCCACAGAAGTCATTTTTTTGATCTTCAAGGCCACCAAGCTTCTTCATCGGTGATGCTCTTCATGCCTGGAATCTCTCTGCTACAACCCACACCTGTACCCCCCTCTCCCCAAGCCTCCCCCCCAACTTCACTGACTGCCACTCATCCTTCAGGTCTCAGCTTAGTGGTCACTGCCTGGGGAGGCCTGCTCCCCACCGCAGGGGAGGCTAGCTCACCCTACGGTATGTCCACAGAGCATTCTGTCTTTTCCTTTTACAACACTTACGATTCTTGTAACTTCATCGTCAAGTTATATAATCACAGCCCATTTGTTTTTTCACCACCCCCCTCCTCATCCCGGTCCATGAGGACGGGATCTGCATCTGTTCTGTTCACTACTTGATTGAAAGGGCTTTACCTACATTACTTCATCTAGTTTCACAATCCTGTGAGATAGACATCCTCATCCCTTATCTGACAGAGGAGAAAACTGAAGGTTCAGAGAGATGTGTGGTAGAGTCAAGATTTGACCTCAGTTCCATCTGTATTACTGAAGAGTTAAAAGGGCTAGAAGTTCATTTATTTGGGATTTGGATTCTCACGACTAGAATTTAATAAGATAATAATTCTGGGTGTGCCTCTAAATCTGTATAATAGAGATACTATTACTTTTTACCTTATCTACCTCACAATTTTCCTTAGGATCAAATACAATAATATATATGGCATGCCTGTTAGCCATAACACAACCTATGAATAAAAATGAAATACGTAGTATTTTTCATCAGACTCAAGTCTGTAACGGCTGCTGCTTATCTGGTCTGCGCATTCTGGGCATCAGTTTCTTCAGTAAGATTGACAGTTTGAAGACGAAGAGTCCAGATATCCCCGTATATTATCTAGAGCAGGTTGTTAGCCCAGACTTCTGCTGACAGCTAAAAGATTAGTTGAGGGGTGTCTGGGTGGCTCAGTGGGTTAAGCCTCTGCCTTCGGCTCAGGTCGTGATCTCAGGGTCCTGGGCTCTCTGCTCAGCAGGGAGCCTCCTTCCTCCTCCCTCTGCCTGCCTCTCTCTCTACTGGTGATCTCTCTCTCTCTCTCTGTCAAATAAATAAATAAAATCTTTAAAAAAAAAGATTAGTTGAGAACGATAGTGTTCATCTTACAGGATGAGAACTATACACTTAGCTTTTACATAAATAAAAATAAGGCAATAAATAAAATGCAGAACGTGTTTAGAATTTAGTGTCCAGTATTGACCGCCAAGAGCAGATTGAACGGTTAGGCAAGTGCGGTTAATGATTAGCATGAGTGGTTAAGAGCTTAGACTTTGGAGTCAGAGAGACCTCAATTCGATTCCCTCGGGTCTCTGTTTACCAACAAGGAGGACTTGGGAGAGTCACTTAACTTCTTGAAGCTTCATTTCTACACTTTTAAATGTTACCACCCCTCAGTCTGTTGTAAGGATTAAAACAAATAATGTAAGGAAGTGCCGGGGATACAGGAAATGCTGCACACCATGTGGAGAGTTGTTGTTGCCATGTTGGTCTTTGTTTCCTGGCTTGCTGATCCCTCCACACCTATTTGTTCCATGTTGCTTTCATTCCAACTGCAATGATGACTTTCAGGTGTCAAGAGTCCTAAGTACTAAGGCCAAGAACTCTGTCTTTCAATCTGCAACTGCTCCAAGTGAGGCCAACCTTGAGTGAAGGGGAGAGGTCTCCTCTCATGTGCAGTGAGTCCCACCAGCTTCTCAGGAGTCTGGGGAAGCTTCGGTGTTCTTGCAGGGCACCAAGTTCTTCCATCCACGTTCGAACAACGGCATGTCTCTGCTCAGCTACTTTCAAGAGTCAGGCTAAGGATGGGAGGATTTTATTCTTTCTGGCTTTGGACAGCCAAAGGACTTGCAATTTGGAGCTGCAATAAGAAGGGGGTTTCATTGTTTGGTTACTCTATGGCTAAGATCAGATAGGCACAAGAAGATGATTGGATTCCTTATTAATTTTAAAATGGGAGCCTTTCTATAATTCCGAAGCAGGAGTCAGAAATTCTAGTGGTAGCATTGTATTTTGGTTCGTGTATGTGTGTTTTCATTTAAAATGTACTTAACAGAGAAGTACTTTGTTCTATTCTCTGGGGAGGAACACAAAGATGAGTAAGTTCTCTTTCCCTCACAGGAACTGAAATCCTATGTAGGAGATAGACTTGGACACAGATGATGGGAGGGAGTGAACATACAGGCAAGGAAGGATGCTCTGAGCATTGTCCCCTCGATTCTGGATTGGGATTTGAGTGCTTGGGTGGTGGGTAAGGGAGTAAAGAGAAATAGACACCCAGTGGCACCCGAATCCTGGCATTTATATTTATTAGTTAAATTAACCTGAGCAAGCCATTTACCCTCTCTAAACCCATTTTTTTCATTTGAAAGCAGAGAATATGCTTACCTCCAAAGAGTGCTAGGAGGATTAACTGAGATAAAGTACATGTCAGGCATGATGCTGGACAAACTGTAGCCAACAAATACTAGCCAATATAAATATGAGTGTGATTAATATACCATGACATAGTATTTAAAAATTGTGTCAGCATATAGGGTCAGTGGGGAAGCTTGATGAAAGAGATCTTAACTGTCATTTCAGCAGCATGGTACAGACACGGAGCACTTCTCAGATAAGCAAATGTGAAATCCCCCTTGCTAAATATTTGCCACTCTTCTGACACAGAGGATGACATCCTGTGGTCACTCCCCTCCCCTAGTGAGATATTAGCTGGTGGTTTCATGCTCACCCCACCCAAGACGGTGGATTATCTGCCGGTAACAGACAACCAGGAAGATCAGTGGTTTACAATGAGCAGAGACCGGGGGTTTTACAGTAAATAACTCTTCCATTTCTATCAGTTTCTTGACCGAATGCTGAACAAATTACGATATAAAATGATAAGGAAGCCAAGACACAGCTTTTGGAAAAGCTGAAAGCCCCTTTGATGTTGGAAGCACATCCTGTCATGTAGAGTATACTGAATGAGATGATGGCTGAAGATGACTTTACGGACAGGATAATTGGTGCAGCAGACAGATGGAAGGAGGAAGGGGGCCTGGCACTGTACCTACAAGCGCAAGAGCACCTTCTTGATGAAGCTGCTGTTCTGAACTCTAGAATCCCTCATTCCATTCGCTCAGTCTAAGCAAGTAAGCGGGATTTGAATAAATGCTAATTCAGCTCATTTATTATAAAACTCCTTGATTTAAGGGAAACACATGGTTTCTAGCAGGAGAAAATCACAATCTGTGATATAATGGTTATTACTCATAAAAAATGCCACTATGGTCTCTGCTTTGTTTTCAAAAGCATTAGTCTCATAAGGGCATTGTAACACCCAAAAGTTTATTGGCATTAATGTGGTTGGATCTATGTCTATTATGATGCTAATCAAAATAGGGGGCACCATCTTTGAGCTTCCAGTTCAGGTCACTGGGAGGGAGAATTCAAACAGGCTTGGGGAGAGTTTGAGCGGGGCTTCAGTTCAAACCATGTGACCCTTGGAGAACCTCTCATGGTCAGTCTCTAGGCTATAAATTCCATATAGGTAGAAGTCTTTCCTATCACTTTAGGGCTGTGCTAAACCCAAAGTTCAGCAGAACATCTAGTACATGATGGGTGGGACATCAATATTTGTTGAAATATTTAATTCAACCTTCATTATCTCTTTTAACACAACAACCCTGACAGCTCAATATAATTAGCTTTAGTTTGCAAATAATAAAGTTGACCTGCTTGTTTCAAAGCTATCTACAGAGTTATGCATGTGATAGGATGTTGCAGGTATGGGAGAAATTTGCTCTATGGTCACAAGATCTCTGAGCTTAACATGGGAGAATCAAGGAGAATAATATTGTTTATGTAAAGATGCTTTTCATGCTTTTGCAGAGTGGGAAGAAGTAGCTCTGTTGGCCATTTGACTAGAGAAGGAGCTTGAAACCATATATATGGGGACAGGTGGAAACAAGTGGAGATGTTTGGTTTGGAGAAGAAAATGCCTCAGGACACAGTAACAAACCATGCTTTCACATCCAGGGCTCACTCAGAGCAGAAGAGACTGCCTTGACTATATAGGTCTGAAGGCCAGAACACAGTGCAAGCTTTAGGGAAACCAATTTTGGTTTGACATAGGGGAGAACACTGTAACTCCTTCTGCTATTCAGAAATTGAATAGATCACCTTGGAAGCAGTAAATCCCATTATTGGCAATGTCCAAAGTGGGACCACATGATCACTTGACAGGAATATTGTAAAAGGGCTTTAAATATTGGCTAAGGGGAGAAAGGTACTAGGCTAAATGAGTATTTTCTTTTCGTCTCCTAGAATCTATGATTCTGTAACCCTATATTTGAAATTTGTAAAAATGGTATCCTGTCAAGAATATATTTAAAAGGAAACTAGGTAATAGCTTAGTTCAGATTCGATTAGCCTATGAGGTCCCCTAATGTAGGATATCTCTCTATGTGATACAGCATTGTGTTCCCAGCACCAGCATGGTGTCTGGCACATAGTACACCGTGGGTCACATGTGTTAAATAAATCAGTTGGAATCCTGGGTAAACTGGGGAACCTATCATGCTCTGAGCATTGACTTCCCAAGGAGTTATGGAGTGTAACAGGCAGATCAACCAGATCAACAGTCCTGTCCTCCTTTCCTATCTACATTGTAAGTTTGATCTAGAGGGAAACATTTCCAGTTATTTGTGTTGTAAATATCATACTTACATGGAATCTTTTCCTCGGAAGAAGTGTGTATTTGCTGTTGCTCTCACGAGCTCAGAAGCTCTTTATGAGGAGACTATGCAGAAGCCAACTTGTGGGATGCTGGAATGAGAGGATTGGCAGGGGTCTGAGAGATCCCCTACTCTATCTGCAGCTGAGAGTATGCTAGAGTGATGGGGCCATAAATTAACGGGCTGAAAACCATAATCCAATATGGGGAGTCAGCCCCGGAGGTGACACTGGAGAAACCCCAGAGGGAGACAATGGTTTCATCTAGTCCATCAGTCAGGGACTCAATGCAATATAGTTGATCCTTGAACAACACAGGTTTGAGCTACCTGAGTCTACTTATATGCAGCTTTATTTTCAATTCATGCAGTATAGTACTGTGAATGTATTTTCTCTTGTTAGTGATTTGTTTTTGTTCTTAGTGATTTTCTTAATAACATTTTCTTTTCTCTAGTTCGCTTCATTGTAAGAATACAGTTATAACATATATACGAAATGACTGTCTATCTTACCAGCAAGGCTTGTAGGCTACTAGGAGTTAAGTTTGGGAGGATTCAAAAGTTATATGCAAATTTTCAACTGTAAGCCTTGTGTTGTTCAAGGGTTAACTGCATAGTGAATGAATGAACAAATGGTGTCCAGGAGCAATGTTGAACTTCGGACCAGAAGGCCTGAATTCTCTTCTGGAGCTACTGTCACTGACTGCCTTGTGACCCTTACATGTTCCTTATCCTCTCTGTAGATGTCATCTGGGGCTATAGGCATTCAGACAACTGTCCTATTTGGAGGATACTAGTTATAGAGGAAGGAGGGCACGGCTGTCTCGAGTGTCGGTAACAGTGGAAATGGAGAGAAGCAGATGACTCTGTGGGCCATTTAAAGCAGTAGAGTAAGTAGGTCTGCATGTATAATTGGACGTGGGGCGTGAATGGGAGAGGGGGAAGTGGTCAAAGATGACTCCTAGATTTCTAACCTAAGCCGCTGGGTGGATGACAGCAATGTTTGCTGAAATAGGAACAAGCAAGCAGGTGCGGGTTTCACAGGAAGCTGATGGACCACACCTTGTGCTCCCAGAAGCCCACACACTCAGAAAGATCCTGGCCCTTTGGCTCTTCTCTTAGGTCCTTGTATGAGAAAAGGCCCACAGCACGAGAGGGTTGTAGACCAGGTATCTGTGACAGATACCCTGGTTATGCCTCCTGATGTGAGAATGCTTCAGGGGCTGGTGTAACTCAGCTTTAAATCCCTACATTCAACTTTTCTTATTGCTAATGCAGATCTGGAAGGCAAATATGGAGATCTGGTACCCACAAATCTAAAATTACAAAGAAAAGAAGAGAACGAGGGGACATTTCAAGATTAGAAGCTGGTTTTCTGCCAGAACCTTGCTTTATTTAATATACTTGCCCACACTCTCCTTGGTTTCCAAAGACCCACTGCAGGCTTGACTCCTGCAGCCTATGTCAGTGCCTCTAGTCTTCAGTGCTGAATAAATGAAACTAGTAAGATTAAAAAAAAAAAGTGGAGCTCCCTGAGGCCTGGCAGTGTCAGGACGGGGACCGATGAGTAATGGCGAGAACAGAATTCCCATGGCACTGAGTTACCACTGACTTCAGCCCCATTTAAGTACTTGGGTACGCTGAGCTGACCTCCTTAAAGCCATGTTGCAGTACAGAGAATAACTGACATCCCATAGCATCTTCTGAATATTGCGGGTGGAGAAGACGCATTTTTATATATCGCAGAAAGGGAAACGGAAGAAGCAAAGAAAGCAAAGGTGAAAATATGAGAAATTATGTCTGGCACTTTAAAAAAAAGATTAAATTTTATGTCTGTGTTTCTAATTACAAAAGCAGTATATGTTTGTAGTAGAAAATTCAAGAAATACAGAAAAGCACAATAAAATCTTCAGCTGTAATGCTACTAAATGCTCTTGCCATTTGATAAATATTTACTGAATGATGATTAGCTGAGGCACAATTTAAGGTCCACAAGAACATTGAGACTTGAGCAATATTATCACTCCCCCCCCTTTTTTAAAAAGATTTTATTTATTTATTTTACAGAGAGAGAGAGATCACAAGTAGGCAGAGAGGCAGGCAGAGAGAGAAGGGGAAGCAGGCTCCCTGATGAGCTGAGAGCCCAATGTGGGGCTCGATCCCAGGACCCTGAGATCATGACCTGAGCCGAAAGCAGAGGCTTAATCCACTGAGCCACCTGGGCACCCCTTATCACTCTCTTTTAATCCATGATGGAACTGATGTTCAGAGGTTGATATTCACCTGAGGACACACAGCTGGCAAGTGGTACAGCCTAGATTTGAACCTGACTCTGTATCCCAGTCTTCTCAGAATACTTTGTCTTGATCCATGGAAAATACCAGAGGTGATGTCACCTGGTCAAATAATTCCAAAATTCAAATGGGAAGTACTCCACAGCAGAAAGATATCACATGATATTTAAAAAATGTGTCTTGACTTTTCCTCAGCTACACTAAGGTGCTTGGTCCTTCCGGGGAAGCTGAGGCCACGCTGGGGTGAGACCCTCACTTCATCTGGTGACTACCCTGTGCCCAGCCACACCCGCTTAGCACTTGCCCACCCTTCTTGGAGCTTGCCTGCATCTATGTGGCCCTGAGCCTACTCCACAAGGAGGTGATAGTCACGGAAGATAAGATCAATGCCCTCATTAAAGCAGCGGGTGTAAGTGTTGAACTTTTCGGGCTTGTTTGCAAAGGCCACGGTCAGTGTCAACATCACTATCCCCATCTGCAATGTAGGGGCTGGTGGATCTGCCCCAGCAGCTGGTCCTGCCCCCCAGCAGCACGGCCAGCCCAGCTAAGAAGTAGGTGGGAACAAAGAAGAATCAGAGGAGTCTGATGAAGACATGGGTTTTGGTCTTTCCGGCTAAACCTCTTCTGTAACCTATTCAATAAAAAGCTGAACTCTTTAAAAAAAAAAAATGTGTCTTGTCTTTCAAGTCTTGTCACACTTCCTGCAATTTTGTAAACTCATCCATTGCAAAAGTGATGTTTTGATTCTTTGCCCTTTCTGACAACCAGAACAGAAAGCAACTCTCTTTCCATTACTTGGCCTGAGGTTTCCTTCTGCTTCTGCCCAAGGCAGGTTGTGGTTAACACTCACTGCTTAACCTCATCCTCCTCTAACTAAGTCCCTTTTTGAAGTAGAATCTTTTTTTTTTTTTTAAACCACTTTGATACCATGGACAGTCCTAAATATCAAGCCAATCACTTAAAAAAAAAAAAGAAAAAAGAAAAAGTAATGTGTGTCACAACCTTACCCCGTTTCTAGGCTTCATTGTCTCTTACCAAATCTCTCACTCCCCAGCCTTGAATCCCCAATCTGACTCTCACTTCATCCAGATATTAGAATGAGTTTCTTCTGCACAGAGTACTTGATTTTTTAAGTTGAAAGTTTTTTTTTATTACTTTTTTTTTCCAATTTATTTATTTTCAGAAAAACAGTATTCATTATTTTTTCACCACACCCAGTGCTCCATGCAAGCCGTGCCCTCTATAATACTCACCACCTGGTACCCCAATCTCCCACCCCTTAAGTTGAAAGTTTAATGCTTTATTCTTCATAGAAATGAATTAAGTGTGAATGTCAAAAAAGCACTAGCATCAAAACAACCATAACAAGGGCACCTGGGTGGCTCAGTGGGTTAAAGCCTCTGCCTTTGGCTCAGGTCATGATCTCAGGGTCCTGGGATGGAGTCTTGCATCAGGGCTTTTTGCTCAGCAGGGAGCCTGCTTCCTCCTCTCTCTCTGCCTGCTTCTCTGCCTACTTGTAATCTCTGTATGTGAAATAAATTAAAAAAAAAATCTATTAAAAAAAAAATCTATAGGGGCGCCTGGGTGGCTCAGTGGGTTAAGCTGCTGCCTTCGGCTCAGGTCATGATCTCAGGGTCCTGGGATCGAGTCCCACATCGGGCTCTCTGCTCGGCAGGGAGCCTGCTTCCTCCTCTCTCTCTCTCTCTCTGCCTGCCTCTCTGCCTACTTGTGGTCTCTCTCTGTCAAATAAATAAATAAAATCTTTAAAAAAAAAAAAAATCTATTAAAAAAAAAAACACCCAGTACCCAATCCTGACTACCTGACTCCTAGCTTCATCCCCAGCCAGTCATGTACTGTCAGTTTTAGACATTCCCTGTGCATTCCCCGATATTAACTGGCCCGGTATCTTCTGGTAAACTCTCCAGTGGTTCTTAATCTAGGGTTGTCATTCACAGTGGGAGCTTTGGAACCTAGCTGCCCCAATTCAAATCTCACCATTACCACTCCCTGGGTGGCCTTGGGCAAGGATTTAACTTCCCTGTGCCTCAGTTTCCTTGTTTGTTTAAGTGGGGAAAAGAAAGATACCTATTTTATAAGGTTGTTGTGAGATCAAATACTTTTTTTTTTTAAAAGAGTTTATTTACTTATTTGACAGATCACAAATAGGCAGAGCAGCAGGCAGAGAGAGAGGGGGAAGCAGGCTCCCTGCTGAGAGGAGAGTTTGATGTGGGGCTTGATCCCAGGACCTGAAGATCATGACCTGAGCTGAAGGCAGAGGCTTAACCCTCTGAGCCACGCAGGCACCCCAAGATCAAATACTTGTAAGGCTAATGCTTGTAAAGGACTTGGGACATGATCTGGCATATTGTAAGCATGTAGTAAACGTAACCTAATAAGACAAACGGAGTTGTCTGTCCATCTTTTCACCTCAAGGGCCAGTAGTAAGGATCTATTTCTTAAAAAATAATATAAAATTTAAGTGGTTTTTCCTGTTGTATTTATTGGCATTGCTGAATAATTTTTTAAAAATTGCACATGCACAGTAGTTTGCCTACAATTATATATTGAATAGACTTTTGTGGGCTTGCCTAGAAATCTTAATAACTACTTATAATACTATGTGTGTGTGTGTGCGTGCGTGCGCGCTCACGTACACATTTATCTCTCTATTTACATACACACACATTCTTTTGCAGTAGATTTTTGGACAACAGCTTTTATATAACATATCCAGTTGATTTTATACATTTATTTTTCTTGAATAGATTTTTCATTTCCAAAGATTGGCTGGTCTCTGGCAAGACTCAACATGGTCTTGAACAGCATGCCAGAGACTTTGTATTTTATTCCCTATAGGATGAGGAGCCGCCCATGGCTTCATAGGAAGACAGCATGATAGTCTAACATGATTTAGGGAGCAGTGCAAAGGCTTCTCTGATTAGTAGGAGATCAGGGAGGTCAGTTAAGTGGCTGAATGAGAGCCTCAGTTAAGGTGGCAGACGAGAGGAGATCGTGTGAGGATAATTTGGGGTAGAATTAAGTGGACTCAAGAATGAAGTGGTGAGAGAATCAGAGGAGATCTGAGGATTTTTATTTCGGGCGAATGGGAGAGTGGTAAAACCATTAAGAAAGGCAGAAGGGACGCAAAATTTTCTAGGAGATAGAAATAGGCTGTGAAAGGTTGGGATATAATGCAAGCCTCTTCCTCAACTAAAAAAAATCTATGTGCACCCATAATTTTGACCTCTGAATCTAAAACCAAACAAAAATTGAAGGACAGTGGAAGATGGAGGAGGAGGAGAAGGAGAAAAAAATTAATGTACATTAAATGTTATACTTGAGGGAGTGCTGGGCAGATGCTAAGTTTGTAACAACACACTCTTTTCATTTCTGCAGATAT
Organism: Neogale vison; assembly: GCF_020171115.1. NCBI lineage: Eukaryota > Metazoa > Chordata > Mammalia > Carnivora > Mustelidae > Neogale > Neogale vison. The sequence continues at coordinate 138,070,619 of NC_058097.1, forward strand.
TGGAGATTTCCTCTCCCCACAGAACAGCCAGAAACTTGTTTGGAAAGACCCATACAAGGCTGCAAGCACCCCAACTATATCCTTTCCAAGATGCTAATGCTTTCTACTTTCATCCAAGACTCCCAAAGCCTGTGTGTTCAGTGGGCAAAGGATGAGGCAGAGGGGATAATCTCATCAGAGACCACATGGTCAGCCAACCATGCAGAAGGGAGTAGCTGAGGCTACCAGCCCAGAAATGGTATACTCTATATAAAACCACATTTCCTTCCCTTATCCCTCCCAAATACTCAGGCTGGCATAGGGAGTTTTTGACAATGAGAATGAAGCTGTCTTATGTTGTATCTATGAGTTTTGTTGCCGTATTTTCTAAGTCAGAACTCTAGATGCATGACAAACACAGCTGTACTAATGGCAACTAAAGGACAGGCTATTTTAAAAACTCTCTGGAAAATCTAGTGTATGTGTTTGCCATGGTAAACACACATTACTTAAAAGACTGATTCTACAAATATTTATATGATACCTACTAGGTGCCAGGCATGGTTTTAGGTGCTGGCCATAGAATAGTGAACAAAATATACAACATGTTATATAAAGGGAATGGGCAGTGTGTTGGGATTTAGCATTTGGTATATTAATTTAAAGATATGATGCAAAAAGAACATGACCAGGTATGTAATGATACTGCATATTTTTAACTTCTCTTTGAATCCCCAAAATTCAAAAGGACCAATTTTAACTGTGCCTGACTAATCAGTGATATAGTCTCTGACCACTAATGGGAAATACCCTCCCTTCTCTGACTCCCCTGTACTTCCTTTGGTGGTCTGAAAAGCAACAGATCATTCTATCATGTGTTATAATTATGTATATGTCGTTTTTTAAAAAAAGATTTTATTTATTTGACAGACAGAGATCACAAGTGGGCAGAGAGGCAGGTGGGGGGGGCAGGCTCCCTGCCGAGCAGAGACTGATGCGGGGCTCCATCCCAGGACTCCGAGATCATGACCTGAGCCAAAGGCAGAGGCCTCAACACACTGAGCCACCCAGGCACCTCATATAATTATGTATATGTCTTAACAGTGTTTGTAGACTCCTTCAAAGCAGCCTGCTTTTGCTTGTATTTCCAAAACCCTTTCCTGATACTGTTTTTGTTTGTTTGTTTGTTTTTGTTTAAAGATTTTTATTTTATTTATTTGACAGACACAGATCACAAGTAGGCAGAGAGGCAGTCAGGAGAGAGGTGGGAAAGCAGGCTCCCCGCTGAGCAGAGCCCGGGGCGGGGCTTGGTCCCAGGACCCTGGGATCATGACCTGAGCCGAAGGCAGAGGCTTTAACCCACTGAGCCACCCAGGCGCCCCACTGGTACTGTTCTTAATCCTCTCCCTTCTTCTCTTCCATTTACACATATCAATGTCCCTCCCATGCAGAAGTCTTTGCTAGTCCCTACATATGCCAAGCTCTTTCTAGGCCATGCCTTTGCACACAGTTCCTTGTGATGGAATACCCTTTCCCTTCTTTGCTTTGGAGAACCATAATTCCTTTCAGAAGAATCAAGGTTATTTCCTCAGTTAAGCCATCCTTGACTTCTCTGGGTCATGCCCTCTGGCTCTTGGAGGGCTCTAGGCATATCTCTGTTAGCTCACTTATCACCGTGTTTTGTTTTTCACTGTTTATAGGTCTATAAGTCCTAGGGCAGAGTCCTTATTTTATTTATCTAGATCTCTAGGGCCTTGTACCTTTGCCTGAAAAGGACTTCAGCGAAAGTTGCTGAATAACTCACTTGCCTTTTGAACTGACAGGGAGACAGCTATATGATTCTAAGGCCCTCCTTTAGTCCCTCCCTCCCTGCCTCACATATTCATTTGGCCTTGCTAGAAATTTCCCCAAGTGCTCACTCCTTGGCTTGAAGGCACTGAAACTTCTATGAACACCAATGTTATATAATGGATAGAGCACAGGATGAAGAACCTAGAGACATATAGTTTAGTTCCAACTCACTCCGTAGTTAGTTCTGTGACCTTTGCCAGATCACATCATCTTCCTAGGTCTATGTTTCTTCATTTATAAGGTAAAAGTGGAACTCAATCCAGAATTACATCTATTTTTTTTTACTCTGATAATTTCAGTCAAATGATAGTGGCCTGTCAGAGAACTTTGTAGAAGGTTGTGAAGCTTGGATTAAAAAAGACACTCAGCTGGAAAAAATATAGTGACTGTTTTGGACCATTCTGCACAGAAGTGAGAAGTGGGACAGGCCTGCCTATTATTTGCTGAGAGGAACTGAGTGGGTCTTTGAGTTCCTCTTAGTTCAAACACTCCACATGTCATGATTCATGTGAGATTATGTGTAAAGTCAGTTCAATTTTGTTCAGACACTTGTTAAGTGTTTACTGCATACTATGTACTCAACAGGGCAAGATTAAAAGAGGAATAAATAAGGCATGCCTGTAAGGGACGCTGGGTGATAAGAAGAGGTAGACAGTAAGTACCACCTTCATTAAGTAGATAATAGGAACTGAGACTCCACCAATGAGTGGAGGAACTGGATCTCAGACTAACATGACTTTCAGTGCTTTTCCATTTTTCCACTATACCTCACTACCCTTCATTTTTAAAAGAAAGGAAAAGGAGATACTGAATGAAAAGCTTGGGTGTTTTCCATGCCTGGGGCATAATAGCAGAGGCCCAAGATGATTGGACAGTGTTAGAAACCTGGGGAAAGAACTAGAAAAGGGAACAGAAGAGTCAAGAAAACAGATTTCACCTATTGCATGAGGTCTGGTCTTGGCTGCTGCACAGGAAGCCTGCATTGGGTTGTACTCACAGCAAGTATGCATCCTCATGGCCTATGTGCCTCAATTCTAAGATTTTCTGTTTCCTGAAGAGTGGTGGGGTTGGGGAGAGGCAATGACTCTTCTGGGATGAAACAGTGCAGGATAATTATTCAAATTAAATCTCACTGACAACCCATCAGGCCATACAACCTTTGTGCCATGACCGTGTCCACCAGCCATCACCTGAGGGCACGGCCCTATGCACTTGTGAAGTTTGGAGGAGAACTTTTATATCCATTTGGTTTGAAAATGCCACTATTTTCCAAGTACTGAATTTTTCTAAGTAGTGAGATTTTTTTCCCTAAGTAATGGCAGATGGCTGTTTTCCAGGCTGTGTGGATGCATCTTGATGGAGATGGGGGGGCAATCAAAAATTCAGTGTGTGGTCTCTGGACTCCACATGTTCCAATTCTTAATAGTGACCAGGTCCTAAGAAAATCATTCATGTCACTAGACTCACATAAGACAGGCACTCATGAAGAAAAGGAAGTTGCTGATTGATAATGAACTTCCACACAGTAGGCAATGCACACAACACTAACATCTTATGATCCAGTAAATTCGTGGTATTGGCAGACCTGAGAAACCAGCCAATATTCTGAAAGTCACTAAGGGAGAACACAACGTTATAAAAAACAAGACTCGGTGAACTAAAAATGGTATTTATTTTTGGCCACACTAACCTTAAAACATAGAATGTTGGAGCTAGAAGGCACCAAGGTCATCTTAGCCAACCATTTCATGTCACAAAAGGGGAAACTAAGGCCCAGAAATGAAAAGTAACTTGCCCAAACCCACATCATTTATTTATTTTTCTTTTTACCCTACAGACATGTACGGAGTGCCAACCAAGAGCAAAGGTTCATTCTAAGCAAAGTGGAGCCTTTCACAAGCTCAAAAGTCTAGTTTAGGAGATGGATATAAATAGAGCCAGTTCTCATACAGTAAGATTAGTGCACTAAGACAGGGGTTGGCAAAGATTTTCTGTTAAGGGCAGGATAGTAAGTATTTTAAGCTCTGCAGGCCATATGTCTGGTGCAACTACTAGGCCCCACTGCTGTAGCACAAAAGCATCCATAAACAAGACGTAAATGATAAATGGTCTGCATTTCACTAAAATTTTACTTATCGCCACTGAAAATTTAAATTTAATATAGAAGTCATGTGGCATGAAATATTATTCTTCTTTTGATTTTTTCCAACCACTTAAAAATGTAAAAACTGTCTCTAACTCATGAGCCTACAAAAATATGCGGCAGGCTGGAGGTAGCCTAGAGGCAGGGGTTTGCTGACCCTTGTCTTGGATGAACTGAAGTTCCAAATGATTTTTCACCATCCATGAACATATGGTCTAGGTGGTGGTCAGATTCATTCCCCAAGAATAAAAGGCTGGGGGCAGCAGGGAGAGTGTATTCTTGTCAGCATCACTCTGAAGAGGCACAGTCATTGAGGTGGATATTCCTCACAGAGAACACTAGAAGACAGGAGGAGAAGAGTCCCCAAAGCCCTTAATTCATCTCCATCCCACCTCTACTTCCAGTTATACTCTGAATGCCTCCATAATCCTGGACCAACTTTACTTACTTTTCACATTATGGAGACTCTTAATTTTGTGCAGTTTAAAATGTGGATTTCTCTGGAGAAGAGCTAGCCCTTTCTAAGTTTTCCCCAAAACCAAGTTTAGAGGGCATCAAATGGCTACATGGAACTCAGTTCTTCCAAGAGTCAAGTAATGTTTCATAGCATTAGGGGTGCCCTGTGTGTGGCCTTGGGGGAAGACTGACAACCTGCCCCTCAGAGACATGAGCACACGGGCAGCATCTTCCCAATCTTTGAATGTCTAGCCCTTCAGAGCAGAGTTTGGCCTTTCAGAACCATTAGGATTTGTCATGGGCAGTTTCCCTGATGAAAAGGTATAGGAGAATTCTCTGGGTCTCAGTTTCCTCCCTCATAAAAAAAAGTCGTAATAACCTCACCTACATCACAGGTTTTTATGCAATCACATGCGTGGTAACACTATGTACACTGAGTAACACTACAGGAACCATCACTTGCTTCCATCCACACCATCTCATATTCAATAAGGCCACTTTATCTTTCTGGGCCTCATTCTCCTTATCTCAAAAGCCAGAAGGGTGAATTCAATGATTCTGAATTTCCTTCCAATTCTACCACCCTGGCCCTGTGCCTTGTTAGGAAAGGAGGTTTTCATTGTATGGTGAGCAGTTTTACATTTATGATTGAAGGTGAAGGGTAGGAACAAAGAAGTCAAATATGGAAAAACACCAACAAAAAAAGAGAAGACTAGAAGGGAACCTTGGTCCTATAGAAGGAGTAACACAAACGGTCCTCCTTTTTTGGTGTCCAGTATAAAATGTCTGCTTCCTTAAAAAGTGAAAAGGTCATGTTCTTTGGCATGGTCTAGATTTGCTTTACATGTGGAATGCTGAGTTTGAGAATCCCATCAGTCTTTCCTTTCTCTACTTATCAGAGTCAATCGATACTTGGAGATGTTAACTAGATGGTCTGTTCAGTAATTTCTAACAAGGGGTTCATTGCCCAGATAATTTAATGTGGAATACACACATTACTATGTCGTGACTTTTTACCTGTGCTGGGAGTGATGGCTTCCACAAAGATTATGTCCCATAACACCAGGGTCCTCCACAGATTTTTCCCTTCTTCCTCTCATTTTCCACTTTCATGAAGAAGGAGTATGTAAGTCCACTGACTAGTAGATGAAAGGCTGTCATCTTTCCCTCTGAGGAAAGTGACCTTGTTTTTAAGGAGCCAGTGTGGGATGAGAATGGGCATAGGGATGGGCTGGCAAATGAGGGGCATGTGAGGCAAGTTGGGAGATTAGAGAAACCAGTTTCTCTCCTTCCTGGCTTGAGGAGTTTAAGGAAGGGCAATGAGGATCGAAACTGGGACGCAGACTGTGGCTCTCAAGGTTGTTTTCTACAAAGGAGAATGGTTCTTGGTAGGGCCTTCTGGTATACTAGACATCTTTGATGTCCAAGAAATGATTCTAGTTCTCTAATAAAAGGAAAATTGGAAGCCCTGTGAATTCTCTTATGACATATATATTATAGGCCCACAAAGAAAAAATAATTTACAAAAGCATGTATGGTAGATGATAGTTTTCCACAACTACAGGAGCCTGAGAAACAATTTTCAAGACATCTGGCTATTCACATGTTATGAAAAACCAGGAATGTCCCAACTAAATATCTCTTGTTAAACTTAATTATCTCTGAAATGAACAACTTTTGCTCCTCTGGATATACCCCAAGCTTCTTCATTCTCGGGCATTTATTCAAATTATTGTCTCCCTCTACTTTAAAGCCCCTGCACTAGCGAACATTCTTCTTACCACCGAACACGACTTGGTCCAAATCTACACAGTTCAAGTCCCATTTCAAGTACTGACTTCTTTCTGAAGACTTCTCTTTTTCATTTGGCTCTTGTTATAGTTACTTTTTCATGAGTTTATGTTTTGCCCCTCATCCCATGAGGCTATCCATTCCTTAAGGCCTCAAACTAATCTTTATATTCCCTCATGTTCAAAATGATACCTGCTTCAGGTCCTTCAACAAAGTAGTCCCCCAAAGGAAAGAATCTGTTGATCATTTGTTTAACCAGAACACAATATCGAGTAACCTCATCTATAAATGGAATGTTTGCACTATTTAGAAGTCTGAACCACAACAAAGCTGTTAACAAAGATTCCAATTCCAACTAACAAACTTCTAGATTTCCTGAGTTCAACACATTCCAACTAAGTTTTGCCCCTTCTGCGTATTTATCCAAGCAGCTGAATAAGTTCTGATTAATAAGCCTGAGGCATGGCAAGGTCTTCAATCATCAAGAAAGATTCAATTATATTCAGAGTGTGTGGTTTCCAAAGGAGGAGCATGGACCAATATTTTGAAAAGGCTTTCAACAAGACTGATTGAACTAAAACGTTTTCCTGAATAAATATTACTTATTCGGAACATGCAGGCCCCATCCCCATCCTGGTTCATGAACTCTTTGCTGTAATTCCTTATCTCCCCAAATCATAAAGAAGGAGGGAGAGGTGAAATGTGAGATGGACTGTGCTAGGGACTGAATATATCTTCCTCAAATTCATATGTTGAAATCTTAATCCCCAGTGTGATGGTATTAGGAAGTGGGGCAAGATCTGGGAAATGATTAGGTAATGAGGGCACAGCCCTTATGAATGGGATTAGTGCCCTTATAAGTAAAGGCCAAGAACTAGCTAGCCTCTTTTCTGCCATCTGCAAACTAGGAAGTGGGTTCTCACCAGACACCAGATCTGCCAGAGCCTTGATTTTAGGCTTCTCAGCCTCCAAAACTGTGAGAAGTAAATTTTTGCTAGCAGCCTGGGGTGCCCGGGTGGCTCATGGGTTAAGCCTCTGCCTTCAGCTCAGGTCATTATCCCAAGGTCCTGGGATCATGCCCCACATTGGGCTCTCTGCTCAGCAGGGAGCCTGCTTCCGCCTCTCTCTCTGTCTGCCTCTCTGCCTACTTGTGATCTCTGTCAAATAAATAAATAAAATCTTAAAAAAAAAAAAAAGAAAGTCTGTCCCTGCTATGACCCTGACCCTTTATAGACACAATCTCAATCCTATCAGCAATTCTATAAGGCAGGTATTATATACACTTGACTTACAGATGACGAAACAAGACTAAAAAGGGGTTAAGTAGCTGCTCCAAGGTCACAGACCTAAAAGTAGACCTACATCCAAACCCCTGTGCCATTTCTTTCAAAGTTTATGCTTTTGCACTGTACAATGCTGCCTAATGCAATATTTTCATAGCATCCAAATAGGTGAGTAAAATTGGTTGAAATAAAAAAAATTTTTAATGGAAATACATTATGGTGTATGGTGTCATGAAGCAAAACATTGGACCAGGTGATATAGAACAAGTAGATTTCGCTCTGCCATCAGCCACCTAACCGTATGACCTCAGCCAAGAGACTCCATCTCAAAATCATAAAATCAGACTGCAAATGCTGAAAAAATACATATTGAAAATCACTTACCCCTTCTCAATCCTCTTCCTTTGCAGAAGAGGAATTTGAGGCCCAGATGAAGCCATTTGCCTACAATTACACAAAGGCACAATTCAGGTTTATCAAACCCATCTAGGGCTCCTTCCACTGGATTGTCTCTTCTCCCTAGGTCTTGGTCTCCCTGTTTACAAACCAAACCTCCAAGACTGTGTTCTCTTAGTTTGGGCTGTTAAAGAGGAATACCATAGACTGACTGGGTGGCTCCAACAATAAACATTTATTTCTCATAGTCCTGGAGGGTAGAAGTTCAAGATCAAGGCCCCAGAAGATTTGGTGTTTGGTGAGGGAACTCTCCTTGTTTGCATAGGACTGTTTTCTCCTTGTACCTTCACACAGCTGAGAGAGATAGCATCTTTCTCGCTTTTTTTTTTTTCTTGTTTAAATTTTTTTTTTAGTATAGTTGACACATAATGTTACATTAACTTCAGGTATTCAACATAGTGATTGAACAAGTTTACACATTATGCTATGTTCATTGCAAACGTAGGTACCATCTGTCACCGTACAACACAATTAAAACACCATTGACTACATTCCCTCTGCTGTATCTTTTATTGCTAATGACTTATTCATTCCATAACTGGAAACCTGTATCTACCACTACTTTTTTAAAGATTTTTATTTATTTTATTATTTTTTATAAACATATAATATATTTTTATCCCCAGGGGTACAGGTGTGTGAATCGCCAGGTTTACACACTTCACAGCACTCACCATAGCACATACCCTCCCCGATGTCCATAACCCCACCCCCTTCTCCCAACCCCCTCTCCCCAGCAACCCTCAGTTTGTTTTGTGATATTGAGTTACTTATGGTTTGTCTCCTTCCCAATCCCATCTTGTTTCATTGATTCTTCTCCTACTCTACCACTACTTTTTATCCATTTTGCTCATTCCCTCCAACCCGCTCCACTCTGGCAATCACCAGTTTATTCTTGTGTTTCTTCTTACAAGGGTACTCATCTCATTCATAAGGGCTCCGTGCTCAAGACTTAATTACGTCCCAATTACTGTCCCACCTCCAAATACCATCACATTGAAGGTTAAGGATTTCAACATATGAATTTTACAGGGACACAAACATTTAATCCATAATATGCGTGGTCCACTTAGACTGTACTATACAAACGTAGAGGATTTTATTACGATTTCTTAGTGTGTAACTGTAAAGTGAGAGGTCTCAGAGATACTATGAGAGAAAGACCATACAGTCTCTTGCCTATTTGGTGGGGTGGGGGGGACGGGTAGTGGGTAGAGAAAGAGAGAAAGAGAAGGGGAGGGAAAATGGGTCCTGAAGAGAAACGTTTCCTTAGGGCTGCCTCAGATCCCAATAATACACCTGAGTAAATTTCTGTTCTTTATAACAAACCCCAAAAAACTAACTAGAAAACAGAGAAAAGTCTTTATCTAAATTAACTTTTTCCAGAGCATCAGATGATACTCTGGTGTAGTGTATATAGGTAGAAACACCCAGATGCTAGCATTTGGAGGAAAAAAAGTTACGTAATTCACACAAAAAAGAGCATTTCCTGTTGGACCTCTCTTTAGATCTTCAGTCTCATTCCTCCACCAAAATAACTATTATTAATATAAAAAGGCGAAAAGAGCCAGCATGTGAGCTTTGGCTCAGAAGCGATGGTGGAACAGCCTTCCTTCCTTCTGACTCCATTTGGCTTCTATGTGCTTCCCGCAGGTACAGTTTTTGGCCAGGATCGTCAGCGCAGTGTTTTGCTTAGCAACTGATGGGCTTTCATGGAAATAACCTCTCTGCTTAGAGGGAGAAGACTTGCCTATGTCACCTTATAAGTTAATACATTATGCTACAGTGGAGTACAGCTAGAGGTTTATGAAAAGTATTTCCTAAAATGTTTTTGTTGGGACCCTATCCCCGTGAGATGTTATGTGACAAAAGGTTCTGAGGTCAAATATGTTGGGGAAATGCTCCCTTAGTTACTGCCTCTTAAGGAGTCATTAATGCACAGGAACATTTAAAAAGTCTTCTCTGCTGGCTCCTCCTCCTTACCAGATTTCTCAATTCAAAATGCCTTTGGAGCTTGGCTTTGGGCCTTAACTTCTCTCTACATTCTCCCTAGACAATGTCATCCAGATCCATGACTTTAGATCCAGATCCATGACTTTAGATTCAATACCAGTGATTTCCCAATTTATACCACAGACTTTTCTCCTAAGCTCCAGACTCTTGGATATAAGATCTATTTGATAGCACCTCTTACATGTTAATAAGTATCTTGAACAGAATGTGGATGAAACAATCTCTTGATTTCCTTCACCCCTGTAAGTCTTTGTTTCCTTAGACTTTCCTTGCTCAGTCAATAATTTTACTATGTAATCAACTCTCAAGCTCAAGCCCAAGAGCTACAAGTCATCACGGTCTTCTCATTGGTCCCTATATCCCACATTAACCCATCAGAAAGCCCTTTTATCTTCACTCCTGAAAAACATGCGGGTGCCATCCACATCTCTCTACCTGTTCTGACAACCCCATCATCGTCTCTCAGGTGAGCTACTGTAAGAGCCTCCTAACTGGTCTCCACTTGTCATCGTGGCCTTTAAATTCCATTTTCTATACAACAGCCAAGGAGATTTCTCTTTTGCAAATTATACTATTAGATCGTGCTAAGGCTTAAAGCCCTTCATATTGCTTTCTACTGCATCAACAATTAAATCTTCCTTCTTACCACGGCCTCTAAGATCATCTCTTCACACACACTTTCCTGTTTGGTCAGTTTCTCAGCTCCAGCCACAGAGGCTCTCTTTCTTCTTCCAACATGCCAAGCTTTGTCCTGCCAGGTCTGTGGGCTCATTGTTTACTCTGCTGCTTGCGTCTCCCCAATTCCAGTTCTTCCCTAGAACATCACCCTTTAATTCTTCACAGTCCTTACCATTATTTGAGGTTTTACTTGTTTGCTTGGTCATTCACCTTTTTTTTTTTTTAAAGATTTTATTTATTTATTTGACAGAGAGAGATCACAAGCAGGCAGAGAGGCAGGCAGAGAGAGAGGAGGAAGCAGGCTCCCTGCTGAACAGAGAGCCCGATGTGGGCCTCGATCTCAGGACCCTGAGATCATGACCTGAGCTGAAGGCAGCGGCTTAATCCACTGAGCCACCCAGGCGCCCGGTCATTCACCTTTTTTGGGGAACCACTAGAAAGTGAATTCCATGAAGGCAGGGCAGGGGTCTTATTTGTCCTGCTCACTCTTCATCAGGATTTGTTCAGTGCCTGGCACATAACAGGTAGTGAATAAGTATTTGCTGACTGTATGAAATGATTTGAAAAATTATGTATTGGAGAAAACTGTGAAACTTAGTTTAACCCTACAGTTTTCAAATTTATTTGAGCTCAGAACCCTACCTACCATTGTAAAGAATATTCACTCTCCTGGGATCCTTTCCTAGAATGCGCTTGTTTTTCTGCTGATTTAATATCAGTACTGAGAAGAGTTAATGTTGGAGACCCAGTGGATCTTCAACATCAGAACTTGAAAACCTCTTGTAAGCAGGCATTTTAGCAGGTCTTTGGGAGTCCAGGGTATTTTTTTTTTAGGAGAACAATAGTTTTAAAAGTAAGTTGAGTATTTTTTTCCTTGGGATATGGATTAAAAAAAAAACTAAGCTAGCAGCTTAAGATTACAGGGCTCAGAGACAGATGAGGTGTTGGAGGTGGGAGAGAGGGAGTCCAGACAGGATATAGCAAAATTAAGGGATGTGGTTGACTAAGGGTAAATGAGATTGAGGCCCAGTAAAGCTTTCCTACTTGTAATGGAATTTTTAGAAACAGAAACCTGAGTTGGAAACTTGGCTATTTTTATACGATGTATGTTTTCTGTAATTATTTGTTTTCTGTTTTCCCTCATGTTTAGTAAAGCTGTTCTTGAAAATACCAGCCTGTCTTAGTTATGCCAAGAGAAAACATTTTTGTCCACACTGAAAAATTTAAAGGGGAAACCACCCAGTTTTAGATGAGACATGACCAGGTGATGTAGTGGCCTAGAGAATCTGGAAAACAGAAACCCAAAGTGAAGATGAAAGTCAAGCATGGAGTTAGGGGAAGTTGTCCCTCCCTTCCACAACCTAGAAATACTCTTTCAAAAGTCTGATTTGGTTCAGCTCTGATCTGTTTAAACTTTGAAGGGTTTTGTGTTGAGTTCTAATTAGACAAAGCTAATTCTTTACAAAGTCACACACATGAAATATTAAACTATAGAAGGAATTATTTAGTTATAAAAAGCATTAGACAGAATTAACCAGGAGAACTTAAGAAGTCCTCTGTGACTTGAGAAGAAGTCCTCTGTGACATGCAAAGAATATGTAAGGGATGCCTGGGTGGCTCTGTCGGTTGAGCGTCTGCCTTGGGCTCATGATGCCAGGGTCCTGGGATCTGGTCCATATCTGGTTCCTTGCTCAGCGGGGAACCTGCTTCTCCCTCTGCCTGAGGCTCCACCTGCTTGTGCTCTCTCTCTCTCTCTCTCTCAATCTCTCTTTCTCTGACAAATAAATACATAAAAGCTTAAAAAAAAAAGAGTAAGTGAGAAGTTCTGTGCCTACAGCAGAGTGCTCTGAGTGTGGATCTCAGTATTTCTTAATCCATGATTACACTAAAGTTGAGAGCTGGATTTTGTCTTTGGGGAAGGCTCTTGGAGACCAATGCGAGAGCATTTTTAGTCATAAAGATGAGTGAAACCCAGGGGAATAATCCAGATATAAAGGATTGGAGGATTTGCGTACAGTATTTAGCAAGATAAAGGGCTGGCCTGGTAGCAGCTGGCCCTTATGTTATTTCTGGTTGTTCTTTATTAGGTAGGATGTGGTCTTAGGGAGCATATTAGTCAGGGTTCTCCAGAAAAACAGAACCAACAGTGTACCAGTGTGTGGGGGGTGAGGGGTAGGGAGATGCACATTCTATAGAGCCAGTGTCCCAGTTTGAATATTATGCTGGAAGCTGCTATAGAACTAGGAAGAGCTGATGTCCCAGTTTGCAGGTTGTCAGGTAGGAGAATTCTTTCTTATTCAGGGAAGGGTTAGCCCTGCATTCTAGTCAGGCCTTCAACTAATTGGGCAAGGCCCACTCACATTATGGAGAGCAATACACTTTACTTAGTCTACTGATTTAAATGTACATCTCATCCAAAAACACTCTCACAGAAATACTCAGAATAATGTTTAACCAAATACCTGAGTACCCTGCGGCTCAGTCAACCTGACACAAAAATTAACCACCACAGGTACAGAGGCATGTACACAATTAGATTTCCACTCAGGATGGTCAGCCATCCTAGAAATAGGGTAGCAGTTTCGACAGAAGGATAGAGAGAATCAAACCTTATACCAGGCATAGCCAACAGATTCCCTGACAATGACACTTGAGATTTAGCTTAATTTTTTTTTTCCTCCTGTGTTATATTTCCTGTTTGCTATCTTTAAGCCTTGGTATTATGGGTTGAGTTGTGTCCTGAAACAGATGTGTTGGAGTCCTAACATCTGGTACTTCAGAATGTCACCTTATTTGGAGATAGGATCATTATAAAGATTATCAAGTTAAAATGAGATTGTTAGGCCCCATTATAAAGGAGGCAATTTGGACACAGAGACATGCATAAAGGGAAGACAGTGTTAAGAGATACAAAAGAACACAGCCATCTACAAGTCAAGGAAAAAGGCCTAGAAAGGAAATGCTTTCCTCTCAGCTCTCAGAAGGAACAACCCTCCCAACACCTTGATTTCAGATTTCTACTTTCAGAACTTTGAGTCAATAAACTTATGCTATTTAAGCCACTCAATATGTGGTCCTTGCCATGGCAATCCTAGGAAACCAACATGCTTAGTTCAGTCTACTACACATACTATCTTGCATTAACAATGCTTGCAAGGATGAAGACAGGAGCTGATGTACATGTAGAGAATAAAGCTCCAGGGGTGGGGGCCAGGTGAGGAGGTAGGAGGGGAGGTGACAAGATGGAGGGAAGGTTTAAAGATGGCACAGTTAGGGAAGAATCCGCGAGCGATGAGCTGTGAGCAGGGTCTCCAATGAAGTGTTGAGGATGATAGTACTTTGCATACAAAATAATATTATAAATAAGAGTAGATATCATTATGACTGTTGACAAGATCATCGCCAGAAAAATTTACTGGTTTCCCTTTTGGAAAAACTAATATGACTCGTTCATAGTGATCATTCCTGTGTTTGATCAGCTGAGAACTATTTAATGGAGTTTATATTAACTTTAAAATGTTAAAAATTGAAAGGTTTGATGTAACATTGACGATGTTGAAAAGCAAAGGGCATATATTAACTCTGACAATGTTAAAAATTAAAGGGATAGTCTTTGATGACAGCTACATCAGCCACGGAGGCACAAACATCTTGAGAGAGGACATATGGGAGCAGAAGTGACTATAGCATCACATGTTGCAAATACACCTTCTTGTCTGAATGCTACCACACAGGCATTTGGCACATTGTTTCCCTAGGTATCCCTTCCACTGAAATGTAGTATCATAAAGCCATATGAGTGGAAAAAGAAGAATGGAAGGAAGGAAGGAAGGAATAGAGAATCTCTTCCCTACCCCACAGCCAAGTTTCTATCCATTTGAAACAACCAGATTTGGTTTCAGATAACACTATCTTTAGGATATTTAACAAATGTATTAAATTATTAATGTGAGATAAAAATGTTATTTAATAATCTGTAAAAATTAATGCTTCTTTTTTTTTAAAATTAATGCTTCTTTCGTGTACTCATTTCATGGTTTATTTCTAAAATCTTTAAAGCAGCATCTAGTTTCAGAAAATAGAATGAAGATTCCTTGGAGGTCTAGAAACTAGAAGAAGGAAAAGAAATCCAAAGACAGTATCTTGACATCTTTAATACAGAATAATACTAATATGATAACAACAGCTACTCCTTTATTCTAAGGATTTCCATTTTAAAGGCTTGCTGTTATTAATTTTCCTTGCCTAACTCCGTTTTAATTATAATTTTTTAGCACTGTGTGCATGAGATGAATTCTATTAAATACCAAATGATTTCCCACATATCTTAGTTTGGAATCTGTCTCTTTTAATAGACAGAAATTACTTTCCCCTAGAAGTGTGATACATCAACAATGTCCAGACAGTCAAAATGAATGTCATTGTACTTCTTCCTTATTGATGAATAACTACTGATGCTTCTAGTCCCAGGTATAGCTAGGAAGAAATTGATAATGTATAACTGGGAAAGTTTTCTTTCCTGGAGCATGGAGTTAAAGGGTGAGGGTGTGGATCGAGTGTCCTTTTACCTTAAGGATCTGTTAGGATATCCACAAGAAACACAGTTGACATGTTTTCTAAAGAAATATTTGAGGGACGCCTGGGTGGCTCAGTCGGTTAAGCTGCTGCCTTCGGCTCAGGTCATGATCCTGGGGACCTGGGATCGAGTCCCGCGTTGGACTCCTTGCTCGACAGAGAGTCTGCTTCTCTCTCTGCCTCTGCCTGCCACTCTGCCTCCTTGTGTGCTTGCACGTTCTCCCCCCACCCCCGCTGATAAATAAATAAATAAATAAAATCTTTAAAAAAAAAAAATTTGAATGATTATTCCTGGTCTGGGATGGCCCGTATATAGGATATATTGTCTTTATATCTCTAAATATTCTGCAAAAGAGTCTGATATCCATTCTACTCTGTGAAGTCATTTTTGTAAAGGAGATCCCAAATGAAATGAGTGGCTGGGGCAATGACTTTGGGAAGGTCTAAACCAGTTCTGATGTAATGCTTCTTCCAGGAAAACCCTAGGACTTTTGGGGGTGCTTGTTTCTGGTTCCATTTCAAAATATGACAGCCTTGGGTAGACTTAATCCAAGTGGACATGATTACACAGCCCTGTTCCACATCATTAGTGAGAGTAAATGCCTCCGCCAGAATTCTGCCAACACTATTTCTAGCCAGACATCCATTAGTAAACATTGCAGTCTTAAAATATTGGTTGGCTTCTGTGGCTTGTCTGCATAATGGAAACTAGGTCCAGATTTTTTAAAGTATCAACATGAATAATCATAGAAATGCTGTTCTCCAAGAGATATAGTTAGAAATTTGAGGCATCCAGAGTAGAATTTTGGTAAAGACCTGTTTAATTTCTTATTTTTTTAAATTTAAAATATGCTTAATTGAAAGTAGAAAAATATTTCTGGTTTTGGGATCATGCCAGTTAAGGAGATAATTCTTAGCTCGAACTTTCCCTTGCTCGGTATGGCTACTTTACATTCTGTATAGAGATCAGCATAATTTGGAACATCCTTCTTCCTCGTGAGTAGTTGATCATTCCAAAGTAGATATTTCTAACAAACTGAGAGGATTTAGCTGAAATTCACATTACAGATAATTGTCATATTTTACACATTCTTAAAAATGACAATTCTTTCAGTTAGCATACACTTCACAGTTGAAAAACACACCACCCTCTGTTCTCTCTATTGATCCCTGATGGTCCTATGAGGTGGAAAGGGAAGGCCATATCTTTTACAAGTGAGAAAACAATCTCAAAGAAATAAAGAACTTAGCCAAGATCACAAATACCTTAGACTGCTTTCAAGGTCAGCCTGAAGGTCAGGGATAGTATCTTCTTAGTATTCCTTGTTGAGGAAGGAAAATCTGCCAGTTAGGTGGGAAGGTTCTAGACTCTGTAACCTGCACACAAGTCCTTTGATCTCATCTAGCTCTAGGTCCCCTATGTTTGCTAGAACTCAGTAGTGATAGCTTCCTTTAGAACATGTCTAGAATGAAACGAGTTTAACCTTAAAAGATTTACTTATCACCTGTAAGTAGTAAGAATCACAGCCCTCTCAGAAAGCCAAAGTGCTGAGGAGTTTTTGAGGCTATTTCACAAACCTTGACAAGGTTACTTAGGTGAACTACATTGCCTTCTCAAATGAAGGACAACAAATACATAGGGATGATAAATTGTAGAGATCACCTTAGAATCCTTGGTGTGCATTTGTAAGTAAGACACTGAACTTGCTAAGTCTCCTTCCCTGGAAAAGCCCTGTGAACATCCACATGTTCTTTTTTTACACTCATCACAACACCCGCACTGAGAGCCGCCTAGACAGGAATGATCATCCCATACTACTTATGGAAAAGTCAAGGGTTCAGAGATCAATGGACTGATCAAGGTCCCAGAGTGAGTCATTAGGAGAGACTAACCTCAGGGCTTATTTCTTCTTCTTCTTTTTTTTTTCTTGTTAATTTTTTTTAAACGATTTTATTTATTTATTTGACAGAGAGAGAGAGATCACAAGAGGCAGAGAGGCAGGCAGAGGGTGACGGAGAAGCAGGCCCCCCGCTGAGTAGAGAGCCCAACGTGGGGCTTGATCACAGGACTCTGAGATCATGAACTAAGCTGAAGGCAGAGGTTTAACCTACTGAGCCACCCAGGTGCCCCAGGGCTTATTTCTTCTTGATGATTTAAATTACTTGCTTCAGTTAATCAGAGAAAAATATTTGGAGAATGAGGACATTTACGGGATGTTTATCAAATAGGCAGGTAATGAGGATTCAGTGCTATTCCTCACTCTGCTTCCAACTAGTCATGAGATATGGACAAGTCACTTAAACAGGCTGGGCCTCATTGTCATTCCTGGAGAAAGGAAGCAGATCAGGAGTTTTCCAACTTCATTCTTTTTAAAGGAAATTCTTAATGATTTAGACAGTCATTCAAAGTGCATTGTAATGTTAACAAAATTAATTGATAAAATCTGAGATGCATACAATCTACCTCCTGCTTGGTTTTCCCCACCTCCTACAGGATTCCTTGGATACAGTCTAAAAGCTATGATCTTATATAATCTGAAAGTTACTTTCTGTTCTAAAATTTAATGTTTTATGATTGGAAGCAACTAACTTTCAAATCTGCTACCTGCTCCCATCCCCTACGGCATCTTGGGATATAAAAGAGCTCCAGACTGGAAGTCTGGAGGAGCTGGGTGTGGATCCCTGCTCCACCCACCAATTATCTATGTCACTTTAATCAAGTTGCTTCACCTAAGTTTCTGTCTCCTCATCTATAAAATAGCAATAGTAAGGGCACCTGGGTGGCTAAGCCGATTAAGCGTCCCACTCTTGGTGTCCGCTCAGGTTGTGACCTCAGGGTCATGATCTCAGGGTAGTGAGACTGAGCCCACGTTAGGCTCCTTGCTTAGCACAGAGTCTGCCTAAGACTCTGTCTTCCTCTATCCCACCCTCTTTCTCAAATAAATAATCTGGAAAAATAAAATAGAAATAGTAACCTTTCCCAAGAGTGCTTTGTAAACTGTAAAGGATTGAATAAATGTACAATGTCGTTAGTATTATCTTCAGTGCACAACAAAGAAGGAGGAGATGGTTTTATGTTCACAATGATGCAGAGGACCAACATGGGTTGAGCTGTTCTTTGACAAGCTTGCCTACGAGTAGGGGTGGTATCTATCATATTTGAGCTTCATTTTCTCTGAGAACTGAAAGCCAAGTCAGTAGAGAAAGTGTGGGCTATCGACACAGGAAATAATGAAACCAAGGAGGCATCATCGTTAAGTTTAAAGGGGAGAACTGGGGGTGCCTGGGTGGCTCAGTGGGTTAAAGCCTCTGCCTTCAGCTCAGGTAATGATCCCAGGGTCCCGAGATCGAGCCCCGCATCGAGCCCTGCATCGGGGGCCTGCTTAGCCGGGGGCCTGCTTCCTCCTCTCTCTCTCAGCCTGCCTCTCAGCCTACTTGTGATCCCTGTCAGTCAAATTAAAAAAATAAATAAATAAAATAAAGAGGAGAACTGTTCCCATAAAGTGACCTTGATAACAGTGACCTGGCTACATTCCCCCTCTGCACAAAGCCATGACCCATTAATAATTGCCGTCATTCAATGAGTGGTGCTTACTACATGCTAGACACTGATTTTTACACGAGTTATCTCATTCAATCTTATCAGAATCCTCTGCAATGATGTTGTCCCTATTTTATAGTGACAGATAACCAATAAAATGGGGGTATGATTCCTATTTTGTAACTTAGAAAGGCTAAATAATTTGGTCAGGTTCATATCACGGGCAAGTGGCAGAACCTGAACTCCGAATTCAAAACTCTAAACTGCTTGCTTGACTCTATTATCTCTCATGGAAGAAATGGGTTTTCTCACTCAGCATGAGGGCCAAAAGCCTCTATTCCTCTTTATGTTTGCAGTGTCTGAGTCAGCTCCATCTCTTCATTTTTACTATCGTTTTTATTCCTCCATTCAAACGGGCTCATTCATCTTCATAAAACTTAAAGGTGGGAAGCCCCTATCAGTCATCGATGTACCACCCCACCCCCACCCATCTCCTGCTGGTCCTCTCTAGCATGTCTTCTGCTCAAGAGTTAGGGAATGGAGCCACATCCCTTACCTTGGGGAGTCAGTCCCATAACTAATTCATCTCTGTCAGGAAGATTTTTGTCTTATGCACATCCTCTTCAATTTTGCATTCTACCCAATTCCTTCTCTCTGTGGGCTGCACACTTCAGCTCTTCAGATCACACTGCCTAAGCCTGCCTAGGTTCTCAGCAGTAATTCTGCTGAGTTGCCTTTTCCCCTCACACTATGGCCTGAGTATTTTTCTTATTAGCACCTGGAAGATGCTTTCCCCAGTGGACAGAAGCAGAAGTGAGCCGCAGGGGATGCTGGGAAAGAAAGGGAGGAGGAAGAGGAATGAGCACAAGACTTGAAACCTACTTAGTCAGCAAACCTTGGACCCAGCTCAGCCTGGACATTTAGGTGCCCCCGACTGCAGGCAGCAGAGGCATTTACTGTCCAGCTAGGCATGATTCCATGAGGATGCTGTGCCAGGCTCTAAACTTGTACCAGCAGTCACAGATATAAATGGAGTGCATCATCAGAAGAACGTGTGAAGCAGTGGACAGTATGTCAGCTTTTGGATTTGAAAAATCCAGTTTAAGTTATTGTTTTCCTTTTTACATAGCTATGGGGAAACAATACCTACCTACATAGTTTCTGTAAAGATTCGAGACAATGACCTGGCTTACAGTAGGCATTCAATCAATGAGTACTCTTATTTTTCAAAGCCCTGATTCTAAATAACTTGTTAGAACCACGTCCTCATAACTTTCTATCTCATTTGGCATGTCTAGGCAGCTATCCTTACCTCTTATTCTTCCATTCTTACTGTGCCGAAAATCAGTTTAGAGTATCTTCTTATTCTGGTTTCACCCAGCATCAGCAATTCCACATGGTTCACCATGGTCTAGAAAACAGAACTCAGATATTAGCTATCAGATCCAAATCAACATTAAATTTGCTTTTCAATTTTCACTTTGATGTGAACCTTCCCATTGACATGCTGAAATAGATATAGCTATCAATCTATTTGTCACTTTGTTACAAGTTTTGCATGTATGTTGACAATTTCTTATTTGTGTCAAGGAACCATTCCATGTGCCTGGGTATTGGCAGTGGTATCTTAATATGCAAATAGAACCCAACTTGGACAAAATATTTCACTAAACATTCTTTTCAAATGAATGCACAAGACCTTTCTCAGCCAAAGGAAACAACCTCTCTTAGGCAACTGAAATCTACTCATTTAACAAATATTTATTGAGTGTCTACAATGTATAAAAAAGGCCTTGTAGGCACTGGGATACACTGTTTGACATGAGAGACGTGCCTCTTGAAATAAATCTCCCCTCTCATGGAGCTTACATTGTAGTGGGAAACACACAATAAACAAGAAACACATAAATAAAGAAAATTAATTTGAGATAAGGATGATTGCAATGAAGAAAAAAAAACAAAGTGATATACAGTGATTGGAGAAGCTTTCTGTTTATTTATACATTTATTTTTACCTTGATTTACAAATCAAACTAATAGATGCACACAGATTTAAAAAAAAAAAAATCAGACCTCTCCCCCCAAATATAATGAACACAGAAAGGAAACATGGGAAAGTTTTTCTGAGGCAATAATAACTGAGCTGAGATCTGAAGTAGGAGGAGACATCTATAAGAAGGCCTGGTGAAAAGCTATCAGCAAAAGGAAATGGCAATGCAAGGGCACTGAGTGCATAGGAGCATGGTGTACAAGTCCATCAGACAGAGGAAATGACAATGTAGTTAGGATGAATTGAAAAAAGGATTGAGGGACGCCTGGGTGGCTCAATTGGTTAAGCAGCTGCCTTCGGCTCAGGTCATGATCCCAGCGTCCTGGGATCGAGTCCCACATCGGGCTCCTTGCTCGGCAGGGAGCCTGCTTCTCCCTCTGCCTCTGCTTGCCATTCTGTCTGCCTCTGTTCACTCTCTCTCCCTCTCTCTCTCTGACAAATAAATAAAATATTTAAAAAAAAAAAAAAAAGGATTGAGAGGTAGGAGGCAAGACTGTAGACACAGAGAGAGGCCAGAGCATAAAGGCTCTTGAAGGATATAACAAGGCTATTGGCTATGTTCCATTTACAGCGGGAGGCCATGGACAGGGTTGGATTAAGCCAGGCAGAGATACAGACTGATTAACGTTTTTTTAAAAGCTGATTCTGTCTTCTGGCTAAAGGGTGGAGTATAGAAGAACAACAGTGAAAACAGGAGGCTTTTAGTAGTCCAGATGTGTGATGATGGTGGCTTAGAGCAGGATAATAATTGTAATGATGATGAAATTGAGGATTTCTTTCAGAATAATTTGTTCAGAATTTCCAGAATTTGGATAAATTGGATTTGGGGAGTGAAGTAAAGCAGAATAAGTCTCCTATGTTTGGACTGGAATTTTGGGGTGTATGGTGGTGCCATTTACTGAGACAGGAAAGATTGCAGGTAGAACATTTTTGGGGGAACTGGTTTTGATTTGGAAAGTTAAGTATGATAGACCTAGGAAACAGTCACGTGGAAATGTCTAAAAGGACGACTTGCTTGTCCTCTCTCACAATGCACAACCAACTTGTGGGCTAGGCTAGAGGTATGCAAGAAAGAAGCCAGACACCCAGCCAGTCCCAGATGCCTCAGTATTCAATTTGCAATTTTTCCTAAGAATTGATTCAGGGGTTAAGGGCCCATGGTGGATACTCCTTGGATACCTATACTATATTCTAAGATGTGTCTGAATAGCTGTGGTTGGTAAAGGAAGTACTTTCCCAGAACAGAGTTAAATTTGGCCAAAAAACATTTCCAACTACATTTTCCACTTGGCATGTAGATAGAATATGGCATGGTATGAAGAAATAATGCAATCTGGTTTGAAAATGTTTCTTAGGCATATACATATTAAGGAGAAAAGGGTTTTTTTTTTCTCCTTCAGATTCTGGTTCATACATTTATAGTTCTTAGAATTAGGAGGATCTTAAAGAACAGGGGATTTAGCCCTTGATCTCAGACACACAAAGTACTAAGGCAGTTAATTCCTAGAAGGATCACTATTATCCACCCTATTATTATTACTACTAAATTCAGTAGTGATTTATTAATCATTACTCTATTTTTATAATAGAGCTTTCTGCCTTTGAGAATTAGGCTTTTTCTTCAATCTTCTTACTTTATACATTCAGGTCCTCAAAACTTATTTTCAGCTAAAAAATTAAGTGTAAATAAAAAATTCAGTAGAGACAAAACATTAAAATAATTTATAATCACCAGGATGCTTCCTCATATGCAAAGTGTGCCTTGGAGTTAAAAAAAAAATCCCTCTCCCTGCCCTAGTGTTTAAACATCTCCCCTGGGATATCATTTTGTTTTTCTTTATTTTTAATGATTTTATTTATATATTTATTTGAGAGACAGAGAGAGGGAGTGCACGTGCATGTGTGAGTGCGGGGAGGGGTAGAGGAAGGAGAAAGAGAATCCCAAGCAGAGTATACGTTGAGTCTGGAACCCAATGCAAGGCTCTATCTCATGGCTGTGAGATCACGGCCTGAGCAGAAACCAAGAGTTGGATCCCTGACCAACTGAGCTATCCATGCACCCCTATTATTTTGCTTTTCTAACACAAAGCTGTTAATTTCTGGCCTATCTCATCTATATAAGAAAGACTAGAATTAATATGATTTTTGATGTTGCCAGGCCCTTTCAATTTATCAGATTATTTTATAATGGCCACCTCATTATATAGACTCATTCTTAAAACTATCCTCTTACTGGTTGATGGGTCTGTTACCCTTCTGGAAGCTCCCCTGAGCTAAGTTCATCTATACTCTGTTCTCCCCCAAGCTGTAAATACCCTCTCCCCACCAAGTCTGTTTCCGGTCACCTCCTCTAAAGGTAGAGCAGGAATAACTGTGATACACTGAAACAAAGGAACCAAGGAAGTAGAATTTTTGAAAGCCTAGGAAGTAGCCACATCCTATAACAAAACTGAAAAATAATCACCACTGTCTACATTCAGACCAATACCACAAACTAAAAATGGGAAGGGCATTTATTTCAATAACAATTTGCTGACAGGGTCTACCACTTCTTGTCATGAGCTACCTGTCCCATTTCTACATCAAAGTCCTGAAGGTTTTGTTTGCTAGGCCTTTCAAGGTAACATTGGAGCTGTGTTCTGTACAAAAACTAGCTCAACTCAGCTTGTGTTCTCTGAAAAAGTTAGCTCAACTCAGGTCAATTATTTCTTGCATTTGTACAAGATAACCTGATTCTCATAACTAGGCTTGTTTATTAAGAGACTTTGGAGAATCTCCCTTCTCAGCATCACTATTGCAAAACAAAGGTTGGAGATACATTACTTTTGCCTTAGTTCCTTAAATCAAGATTAAGAGTTGCACCCACCAGAAAAGAATATTCTCCTTATAGTTTAAATTGCCAACTTCAGAGAAATAATATACCAGATCCCCTTATATATTCATGACCTACTTATTCTTTCTTCTACTTCCTCAACCAGAAGGGGCTCTACACTTCCTAACAAAGTAACATCTACATTAACACTAATGTAGAAATCAACTATAGTCTTTGATTTATTTTATGACCATCTACTCCCTTTGGTCTTCCCCCAGGACACGGTTCTTTTTAAGAATCTTACATTTCAACTGGAGAATGTAGTTTTTAACAATTTTAAATAATTTAGAACAATTATAATTTTAATAGTTTTTAAACAAATTTTAACAAGTTTTATTAATTTTATATTTCAATTGGAGAATTAAAGGTAGATTTAACTTTTTAGTATACTATGTATACTCAATAATCTCTTGAAAAGCTTAAGTGCACTTACTAGAATTCTGTTTCTTTCTTTCCCCTTCCCCTTTTTTGTCTTTTCTGAGATGCAGGATTTGGCAATGTAGAAGAAAATATGTACTGATTGGGTATAGGCTAGGGAGCCAGGTAGAACCAGCTTTGTGATTTTGGTCTAATTATTCCATTTTTACTTTTGATCTAGTTATTCAGCTTTTCAGAGTTTGAGCCTGGAAATGGATATCTTATGGAATGCGATGAAGATCAAAAGAGATGTGGAATGTCTTAAGCCCAGTGCCTGATGGATTGATTACACAAGTAAAGTTTGATTGATTATAAAGTTTGTATATTCCAAGTTTCTATGGGGTCTTGGAGTTGGATACCAGTTCACAAAAACTACTGTTTCCTGATTTTCCCTGACAATAAGAATTTCTTATGGTATTGGTTAAAAATACAATTTCCCTGGTCTCATTCCAGACCTGATGAATCAGAAACTCCAAGCCTTGAGAGCTAAGGACTTAAAACTTTTACAAACATTCCTTGTGATTCGTATTATCAGAAAAGTTATAGAAACACTGATATAGACTATCAGTGCCTATTATGCTCTGTAATTAAAAGCAACATTTGAAATAAAATAACATTATTTTAATAATTAGATTTTTTAAATGTGTGGAGCTTCATTATGCTACAGTTAAATTACACAGCTGAGTATTTTAACTGAAATTTACATCAAATATTTAAACTTCTAGTCCATCTGTCTTTTTCTCTGCAGGTTCCACAAAACAGTCAAACTTCATTCTCATTAGTGAATAAAAATGATACTGCTTTTGGCTTTAACTAATTTTAAGTAGTAATGTACAACAGTACACAAATGTTTATTATGATATTACTGTTATAATTATAATAATAATGGTCTATACCTAAAAGACTTGACTTGTGAGTTAACCAGTTAGCTTTATTTTAATATGCTTTTAGTAAGTCTAAGCTTCATAGAGGCAAAGCTTGAAATACTATGCATAAAAAAAGCACAAATATCCCTTCTTGCTTGAACCTACATTACTTTTTATTCTTTTTTTGGATGGGCCTCTAGCTAAGTCCACAATTTAGGTTATATTTTGCAACGTATTTTTAGATATTTGGCATCCAGATACATTTAATACTTCATTCAAAGATGACGTGGCGACTATTCTCTCCTCGTGGTGTATGTGGCGGGGATCCAGAGGAGGGGGCAAAAGAGGAGGCAACGGTGTGTGGGGGGGTGTTGGATAAATCAATGTAAGAGCAGCAGCTCTTTCCATATGAAGAACCATTCAAGGAGGAGCATTTACTATCTAGTAAGAGCCAGCTACCATCCTAATTCCTGAATACAGCCACTAACTGCTCCGTTGGTTCACTATTCTCAGTTTTGCCTCTGAGCTTCTGTGATCAGCTAGAGGGGCATGGCAGTTGGTGGTGACTGGCAGACACTTTCCTGTTTGAAAGAGCCAGGCTCTTCTTGGTTGCCCTGGGCCACAGCTACCACACAATGGTTGACACTCTATTTCAGAACCACCTGTAAGTCTTCTATTTTATGTCTATGCCTACTGCATATGAATACAACACAAAAAAGTGCTGATGGTTTATCTTGTCCTCAGTCACTGGTAAACCAGATATTAGACACTATCTAGAATCTCGATTATACCATCATGTATTTGATTGTAAGTTGCTTTCACATGATTCTTTAGGCATTTCCTTTTTTTTTTTTTTAAAGATTTTATTTATTTATTTGAGAGAGAGAGACGGTGAGAGAGAGCACGAGCGAGGAGAAGGTCAGAGAGCGAAGCAGACTCCCCATGGAGCTGGGAGCCTGATGCGGGACTCGATCCCGGGACTCCAGGATCACGCCCTGAGCCGAAGGCAGTCGTCCAACCAACTGAGCCACCCAGGCGTCCCTCTTTAGGCATTTCCTATTAAAATTATCTTTTATCTTTAGCTAGTACCCTTCTACTTTTTTTCTCTACAACATAGCTCCTAGGATAAAACTATACATGTAGAAGGTCCTCAAATGTTGTTTGGAATGAGTAAAGATGAACATATTAGTTCATCAGCTGCATTACAGGAGCTGGTTGGTGACTATGTCTCTTTATTTGACATATAGTGATAATGATGAAATTTTCGATAATTTAAGAAAATCTGACATGCAGTGTTTCTCAAAAGTCTGAAACTACCAGCCATGTGAAATTCTGAACATAGTCACTAACAATGATCAATTATACTCCCAATGAGTTGGATTAGGAAAATACAGAAAGTACACATAAGAGTCTGAAATAAAGGATTTCAGTTACATTTATCTTTATTTTAAATATTTTATATCAAGTACCTCTATTCTATATAACCATCATGAATTTGTTTATATTTTCTTTGGAATTATTCTTTCTTTTTCATTGTTTACATTTTGATATGCAGTCTTCCAAACTTGCTTTTTATGCACCTATTTTTTCCATAAAAATATGTATATACTTTCTATTGTAGTAAGTATACTATCCCTTTTTATAAAGATGCTCACTGTTGATTGAATGGATGACTACTGAGGGCAGGGAGTGGAGATGGGGGAAATACCTGTAGAGAGACAAAATTTATCAGGTACTTGGAATTATTCTTCAGTTTCATAAAAAAGATATCTTTGCTTTCCACTTTAATTTAAATCTATTTTGGGGTATAGACTATATCTTTTACAACAGTATTTGTCAGACTTCAGAATATTTCATAATTATCTGAGAGCTTGTTTAAAAAAATGTTAATACCTAGGGACGCCTGGGTGGCTCAGTTGGTTGAGCAGCTGCCTTCGGCTCGGGTCATGATCCCAGCGTCCTGGGATCGAGTCCCACATCGGGCTCCTTGCTCAGCAGGGAGCCTGCTTCTCCCTCTGCCTCTGCCTGCCTCTCTGTCTGCCTGTGCTCGCTCGCTCTCCCTCTCTCTGACAAATAAATAAATAAATAATCTTTAAAAAAAATGTTAACACCTCTCGCCACCCACCCCTCCACCCCCCACCCCTGCCTGCCAGTTTCACCCCCAGAGATTCTGATTTAATAGGTAATGAGGCATTTGTTAGTTTTAACTCCACTTCCCATTTTCGTCCTAATTTTCCTTTAGAGTAATCTCCCTTTGTGTACAGTTTTAGGAAGTGTCACCTGGGCCTGGGCCTAAGACACCATCATTTGGAGACTCTATTTCAGAAATTTCCATCTAGAGCAGTAAGACAACAAAGTTAGAACTAGAAATCATTATAGAGTCAGCATGAAGACCCCATTGTTCCCATGTTTTGATTTTTGTTGTGGTTCTTCTAAAGTTCCCTCAGTTCCAATTTCTGGTCAATTTTGTTACTCCCTGACATCCTTCCAGTGAGTTCCTTCTCTGTCTGAGGGAGCACGAATTGGTTTATGTTGCCTGCTATGGGGAACTAAACCAATAAAGCAAATCTACATTAGTGGGGTCTAGCAACTTACATTTTTAGCAGTTTCTCCAGATGATTCTGATCCAGGTGGGTCCTTGAGCTACACGTTGAGAAACACTGTTCTATTTCTTTAGTATTCTACATAGTTCCTCGTACTGTGGTATTCATGTAGAAGGTACTCAACAAATGTGTCCTAGATGAATGAATGGATAAATGGATGGATAGACGATGGGTTCTTTGTAAAGATGACTGACCTCAGGTCTACTAGTGTTAGACTTCTGTCATATAAATGTAGGTTGATTGATGTTGCCCCCTAAAGTTTTCTTGTGCGGTATATGTGCTGATTTTACTTTGCTGTAGCTGAAAACCACATAGCAGTTTAGAAAATTAGCGGGAATTCAAAAAAATTCACGTTAGAAACTTACTAAGAATGAAGAAATGAGATTTTGTAAGGTATGGCCATAGTTTTTTGTTTGTTTCTGTTTTTGTTTTTCTTTCTGGATGATGGCATAGATCTTTGCAATCTTGTATATTTCTTCAGTATGTTACACAGTAAAGTAAAATATAAGCGCATGAAAACAGCTAATTAAAATCTCCTTTTCTTGCTTAAATAGGTTGAAAAGTATGCCAGTAGCTAATGGAATTTTTCATGACTTTGACCTTCATGGCAACTTCTTCAAAAGTAGTGGAGTAAAGGCCATGGAATGTATGCTAAGTTTGCAGGACTTTTCCATTCATGATTTCCTCCATGTTCTAGGAAGTCCTTACAAGTAGTTTCTTTCACACAAGGATAAAGCCCTCAAAGTACTTGTGCACCCTGAAGACCCAGGCTTAGTTGATATTAATATATCTTTGGATCAGTTTGGCCATAGTTCCTTACTACTTTCTCATGTTTTTTGAGAGACAGTGTGAGCTGGTGGAACAGACACTGGCTTAAGAACCTGGACACAGAGTTTTGAGCCCTGGCTCTGCAACAGTCAAACTACAGTTTTGGATTTATTTGCCTGACTTCTCCCCCTACTTGGGCAAAGATCATGTTTTATTTGTCTTCCTATCCATACCACCTGGCACATGGTTAGTTCTCAGCTAGTGTTTACTTAATGAAGCTTGAATGAATTCCTAAACTTGGGCAGCTCACAGTCTTTCTGGATTTCACATCTGTCATTTGTAAAATAGACTGGTTGTTCTCTCACACTATTTCCAGGTCCGACATTCTGTGATTATATGATCTGTGGATACTGAAGCCAACCTCCATATGTACAATCTCACTTGTTTGGGTGCATTGAGAAATGGCATTGCATTAGTTGCTTTGTTACAAGTGACTTCTTCATCTTTGAGTCATTCTTACTGAAAACAGTGTCAAAGAAATGCAGTGCTACTGTGTTAGCGGAGAGCAAATTGGAGAATTGCCCATTCAATATTTATTTTTATAGTTTTGGCAGAGTTCTCTGCTCTATGAGAACTGTTGCGATATTTCACATAGCTTCTTAAAGATATCCTCCATCTCAAGGAGTTGGTACTCACATGATTAGACTGACTTGGCTACATTTCAACAGATTTGTTGGTCAGCCAACAAGACTTCAGATGTCGGGGCATCTATCCATCCATACCATATTTCTCTACTCATTTATAGTAGAGTGGCTTTTGTTTGAAGATTCTTAGGAACGTAGTTCTGGGATCATCACATCGACAGTACAGAAGGTTAGAGTGGGAGGAGCTAAGGCTTGTTGTAAGGGACCTCAGGGGCTACATAAGTGGGGTGGAGTATATGTGTTTTGGTGGATCCTTAATTAGGCAGGACTCTGAATTCTCCTTATTCCAGCTTCAACCATCACAACTGAGAGCAAACCTGTTTTTGTTCATTTTAAATATGCTGATCTTCTGAATAAGTTTATTTAAAAAATGTTCTCCTGCTAAATAGCATTTTGACCTATCAATCTAGTCCAACCTCTCATTTACAGATAAAGAGGCTTATGAAGACAAGGGATCTGCTCTTGAGAGAGGTCACTGGAAGAACTAGACTGGCTCTTAATTAAAAAAATTTTTTTTTAGTAAAACAAATGTCATAAGTAGAAGGTATAGGTGCAAAAACTTGCAGTAGGAGAATGCTTAATTTTTATAGTTTACAAAACACTAATACATATATGTCATTTGGTTTTCACAACAGACTTGGGAGGCAAGCAGTACAGGTATTATTAACCCTAATTTACAGATGAGGAAATTGACACTAGGGAAGTTCAAGTGGCATGCACAGGCCCTAAGTGTGAGAGTCTGGCCTACAGCTCAAGTCTTCTGACCTTGAGCTCAGTACTTTTTGTATTACACCACTATGCAGACTAAGGAATTACACCACCATAAGGACTGAAGAAAGACACATGACAAATAAATGTGTCAACATATCTCAGAGACAGGAATCAGTAGTGGGTAAAGGACTCACACAGTCTGGTGCCTGAGGATACGATTTGGCAATTGTGTGCATTTCCCCAGAGTGGTCCTATGCTGCCATTGCTCACAGTCTGAATCATGCACATTGTTCCCACTGGGGGAACATTTGAGCATACTTTTCCATGTGCTATTTTAGCAACATCGATTTGCTAATTATGAAGACAAAATTATCTTATTAGATCTTAAGGAAACCTGCCTTTTGGTTTTGTCAAGACTTTGTTCCTGCTGGTTAAAAATCTTTTGGTATTCCATAAGAATTGACCTAGTCAAAAGTTTAATGCACACCTAATAAATTTTTTTTTGGTGTTAAAGCCTAATTTTTTCTTTCATTTTCTTTCCTCCTTCCATCCTCTACTCTTACCTCAATAATCATTATTCACTGTTGAAAATGTAAGGCATCTTTTCAAGGGTAAAAAGATGACTTAAAAGGAAATGAATTTAAACCTTACAACATAGTACTCAATATATAACAATAGATGGAAATATGGTAGAGATTAGTTATAAAAATGAGAGAAGATTTTTAAAAACCTAGGCTTTCTGGGAAAACAGCTGTGCAGTACTTTTCAGTGTAACAGATAAAGCAGTTTGAAGTTTGAGGTTAAAAGTCACATTTGGCTAGTTTACCTTTCTTGGTACTCTAGGAAAAGATTCTAGAGCCCTTAAAGGTATACTATTAATGAACTGTGTAAAGTGCAGGAGAATCATTTAAACCAATTTCACAGAACAAAACCCAGTGTACTTAATTAGGCCATCTTGGAGAATATAAGCTTATTATCTGAGAAACTGCTACTGTATTCATATGCTAGGGTTAATTAACAAGTTCCCCTTTCCTATAAAACATGTTTGGGTGCCTTCGGCTTTGACAGGTTAGATGGAAAGAGGATCATATTTGGTGTTGGGAGTAGAAAAAGAAGATGATGCTGGAGATAAGGTCAGAACTTTCTCTTTACTTTGCCCAAGAGAGAACAACCTATGAGGACTTTAATAGATCCCCTCTGTTGAGATTAGGGAGAAGTGAGAAAGACAGAAAGCTACAGATAACAGTGGCTTGAATGAGATATAAGTTCCTTTCTGTCTTTCGTAAGTGAAGTCTGGAGGTACAGAGTCCAGGGTTGGTAAGGCAATTTTATAATCATCAAGGACCCAGACACTCTTTGACCTTGTTGCTCTCCCATCCTCAGTATGTGGCTTCTACCTAGTGGCCCACAATTACTGCTGGAGCATCAGCCATCACATTTGATTTTCAGCCCCAATGAAGAAGATAGAGATGAAGAAGGCTGCATGATCTCCCCTTAAGGAGATCTCCAAGGACAATCCTGCTAACATCTCACCAAACAGAATTTAATCACATGGACATAATCAACCACAAGGGAAGGTTTTTTGTTTGGGGTTTTCTTTTGGGGTGGCTATAAACTGAGCTAAAATCAAGGTTCCTTCAGCAAGCAAAGATGAGAGAAAGGATATGTGGGACTGACACCAGTGTTCTTTTCCTACCACGAATGCCAACCACTTGGGCTTAGGCTGCATGAGTTTGCCTGAAATCCCTTTATCATCCCAATCTGGACTAAAGCATAAATAAATAGCTGATGTTTCTCGTCCAAGAGATGGGGAACTTGAAAGAGCTCATATCCTCCCCCTACAATTTGCCGGGAAATGCATCTTAAAATGTGGTTCAGTACTAGATGTAGGTTGCTCCTTGTGGAACTCCAAAAGAACTAAAACTCAGGATAAAACTCTATAGCATAATCATCATCTCCCTAAATACACGAACCTAAATTTAAATGTTATTAAAAATGGAAGATGGGCCAAATAACCATATTCCAAGCTGGTATGAACCTGTGTGTCCCATGAGATTTTTCTGAGGGAAAAAAAGCCCCATGCAGTTAATCTAAACAACGAAAACATCTTCAAACATTCTGTAATTTGTTTTCTGGCAAGGACCCTGGGAATAATAGTGGAAGCCAGATAAATTTGAATAAACTGAATCTTCATTTCAAAAAGATCACAGAAGAGTCAAAGTGAAGCTCCAAATGCCATGGTTAAAAATGTTAAAACAAGATCTAAGGGTATCGAGATGACTAAACTTCAAAAAATGTTAGTTAATCATATAAAATTTGGTTACATGAAATAGAGGGAGTACTATAGTCTCAATGAATCTATTTTACAATTAATTAACAAGACATTATATTAACTTCCCTAGCCTGTTTCTGCCCCCCCCCAGATTAATCATTATTGGTTTGACAAACTTTTACTGAGTGTTTACAATGTTCCAGGCATTGGGCTAAAAGCTGAATAAAACAACCTGTGTCCTCAAAGAGCTCAAAGCTTGGTAGTGGCAAGTTATTTGTAATTTTCATCCTTACCAATAACAGTACCATTGTATTCTATCATTTTAGAATTAAGAATTTGGGATTAAGGGGTGCCTGGGTGGCTCAGTCAGTTAAGCGACTGCCTTTGGCTCATGTCATGATCCTGGAATCCGGGGATCAAGTCCTATATCGGGCTCCCTGCTCAGAGGGGAGTCTGCTTCTCCCTCTGACCCTCTCCCCTCTCCTGCTTGTTCTCTCACTCTCTCATAAATGAACATAATCTTTAAAAATAAATAAATAAAATGAGTTGACATTTAAAAACTGGGAAATTGTACAAAGATAGTAAAAAAGAAAAAAAGAATTTGGGATTGAGAGACATGGCTGGTCCACCAAGAACAAAATGAAAGAGCTTAGGCACTTAGCACTCAGAAAACACCCATTTGAAGTTCAGCCCTGTCACTTATTACCTGTGCCCTGGAGCAGATCACTTAATCTTTCTTAATTTCAGTTTCTTCCTCTGAAAACTGAGGATGTCTCAGGATTGTTCCGAAGATCAAATGATAAAATGTAAATGTTGTGCTTGGCCATAAAAGGTACTCAAAAGCTGGTTGTAATTATTATAATTATTATTAATTATTACACTATTTTCAAGAGTGAATTGGTTCTACAAAATGCTTTGGAGAATGAATATATATAAATATATATTAATATATAAATCAATAAATTTATAATAAATTTATTTTTATAAATTTATTATTTATAATAATAAATTTATTATAAATTTATTGATTTATATATTAACAAATAAATAACAAATAAATAAATAAATAAATAACAAATAAATAACAAATAAGTTTACTATTATAAATTTAGAATTATAAATATTTATTAAATAAATTTAATAAATATTAAATAAATTTAATAAATATTAATATATAAATATATATAAAAATATATAAATATATATATTTTTTGTCTAGCCAACATATGCACACATTTAAGAGTAATATGAATTATTTTATGTTGTGAAATATCTCTTATGTTTACTTAACATTAAAAAAAAAGATTTTATTTACTTATTTGAAAGAAAGTGGACGTGAGATATAGAGCACAAGTAGGGGCAGGGGCAGAGGGAGAGACATGCAGACTCCCTGCTGAGCAGGGAGCTTGAAGCCGGGCTTGATTCCAGGTCCCTGAGATAATGACCTAAACTCAAGAGAGATGCTTAACCGACTGAACCACCCAGGTGCCCCTACCTTACATTTTTTGATGGAAAATATATTCACTGTATATTCTCTCACTTATATATTCACTCACTTTACTCAGTGAGATGGGTGTTTTTTAAACATTACAACTATCCTTCAAAGTAGTATCATTATTATCATCCCTATTTTACAGATGAGAAAACTGAGGCATAGATAGGTTAAGAACTTGCCCAAGGTGACTTACAACTAAGTAGCAAAGTTGGGATGTCAACCCAGTTACCATGTCTCCGGAGTCTGTACACTGTGTCACTATAAGTAACTTAATTCTTTAACCCATGAATCCTAGATGGGACTAGAAAGAACTTCCCAACATTTAGTGATTGACTTTTGGCACAGTAGTACAACCAACCCTGCCACCCACGCAAGATGGCCCTGACTTAAGCCCTGTGTTTTAGAAGGCCCCACATATAAGAAACACAAAAAATAAATCTATTAAATAGCATATGGGCACGTCTGGCACTTGAGACCTGGTGCTAAGCACTGGGTCATGTGTCCTTAAACAACTACTTTCTTGCTTAACTGCATTCAGGCCTCAGGGAAATGCTTCTTTACATCTCTTGTCATATGTCCTTGAGTTAAAATGCACCTGTGCCTAAATGCTGTGAAGTCTAATGGATGTACTGCCACCAAATTTGGAGATGAGCATCAGCAGTTTGGGTGGATTTGAATAGCAGAAGCAGCTAGAGAGAAGAAAAGACTAACTTTTCATTTCCTTCCTCTTAGCATGCGCGAAAGAGATTTTTACATAGTGTGGTATCATTTTTCATTGTATCCAGCACCCATTTTCTTGCTTTTCTTCACATTTTGTGTTTTCAGAAGTACTCATGAGTTAGTATATTATTTGCAATAATTAAACAAGATTGCTGAGAGACAGTCTGCAATATAAAATATTTCATACTGCTCTTGAATGTGTGCACATGTAGGCTAGACATAACATAATATGCATGAAGCATGATATCAATTCTTCCCTTAGGCCAGTAGACAGTCAATGCAAGGAACAAGAATAGTTTTGATTTTATTAAAATATTTAAATAGAGGGGTGCCTGGGTGGCTCCGTTGGTTAAGCACTTTACTCTTGATTTTGGCTTAGGTCATGATCTCAGGGTCGTGAGATTAAGCCCTGCATCAAGCTCTGTGCTTAGCATGCAGTTGGCTTGATATCCTCTCTCTCTCCCTCTCCCTCTGCCTCTTCCCCTCTGTTTGCATGCTCTCTAAAACAAATAAATAAAATCTTTAAAAAATTTTTAAATAGATGGAAATAAATTTTAAATTCTTTCTATAACTTTGAGCTAAAATTTTGATACTCAATAATTATAATTTATTTTTTCCTTTTCAATTTTAACAATTGAATTTAAGAATTCAATTTTGAATCCTTTAGAAAAGTCATTTTTATTTATTTTTATTTTTTTAAAAAGATTTTATTTATTTATTAGACAGAGACAGAAATCACAAGCAGGCAGAGAGGCAGGCAGAGAGAGAGAAGGGGGAAGCAGGCTCCCTGCTGAGCAGAGAGCCCGATGCAGGACTCGATCCCAGGACTCTGAGATCATGATCTGAGCCGAAGGCAGCGGCTTAACCCACTGAGCCACCCAGGCACCCCTAGAAAAGTCATTTTTAAACATAAAAAATATTTATTCCAGTTTTATTGAGATATGACTGGTATATAACATTGCCTATGTTTAAGGTATACAACACAATGGTTTGATAAATGTACATATATACACAATGTACATCTATTACCACAATGAATTTAATCAACATCCATTACCTCACATAGTTACAAATTTATTTTTCTTGTGATGAGAACTTTAAGATCTACTCTCTTAGCAACTTTTAAATATACAATAGAGTATTATTAACTATAGTCACCATGCTATACATGATATCCCCAAAACTTATATATCTTATACCTAGAAGTTTGTACTTTTGACCACCTACACCCCAAAATAATGTAATTTTTCAGTTTTTATATTTACTTTACATTTTTTTGATGGAAAATACATTCACAATTTGAATATTTTGACTATAATTACATTTGTTTTTTAATCTTTTAGAGAATTAAGAATGAGCACAAGTTTAGGCCAAGACAAACAGAAAATATGAAAGTGAAATTCAGAAAAGAAAAAATATCTGTCAAGGTAGAAGGATAGGACATACTTTTTCACCCAAAGTTTGAGAGCTTGATATGTAACTTTTAAATATGTAGACACATGATACGGGGGCCTCTGTGTATGGCCTCGTTCCACCTCCACATTGTTAGGGGTGGGACTTTCCAGTAGAGTTTACACACAGTTGCCAAAGCAAGCTCTTTTTGGCCTAACTGGTATTTTAGCCTGTCTAAAATAACATAATTAGATCAGTATCTTCCCAAATAGACTCACAAATTAAGAAACTGGGAAAGCAAATTAATACCAAAAAATCAAGAACATTTCTGAAATATGAATAACTTGAAGACTGCATGATGGATTTAGGTGTTTTAAGTATGACATGATTTCCATTAGGAAAATAGTCCACGTGGAAAATGTACTATGTTCTAAAATAAAGAATGATTTCGGACACAAAATAATCTTCAAGGAGGAAAAGCATGTTAAATAGGTTTTCTTGAAGAAAAAACC
This sequence comes from Neogale vison, assembly GCF_020171115.1. Classification (NCBI taxonomy): domain Eukaryota; kingdom Metazoa; phylum Chordata; class Mammalia; order Carnivora; family Mustelidae; genus Neogale; species Neogale vison. The sequence continues at coordinate 138,106,767 of NC_058097.1, forward strand.
TATTGACTTGGTCAGTCAATAAGTGTGTAGTGATGCTCATGTAATGTACCCCAACATAGTTAGACAACATTGAGAGGAGGGTGTTTACAATCTAATTGAAGAGATAAATGATATATACTTGGAACAATTAGATAATAGATCATAAAAACTGTGAACTGTGGGGTACAAACAACTATTATGGAGCATCAAAGTAGAGAAGGACTGATGTGATCTTGAATCATCTGATGGGTAGAGCTTCATAGAGTGGCACTGGAATGAGGCCCATAATATAATCCCTGGAATGTGTCTGCCTCATGACCCTGAGAGTGAGGGCCTTCTTAAATTTTGTGCCCCTGGTTCCTCTCTGACCTTACACTAGTCCTGGCCCTGGCCAAGCACATTCATTTCTTTTTCCTGAAGTCACTAGGGAGAGTAAGTATGGAGGCAAAGAAGAGGCCAGATGTGTTACTCTAGTAGATGTCTCTGCACATAGACAGAGGCTAAGGGAAAGGCTCCTTTCCCTAGAAAAGGTTATGGAAGTAAAGTTTCCTGCCAAGACTATACAACCAGTAGAGGCTAGATCCCAGGACTCCTGATTCCTGTTCATAAAAAAGATGATATGATGCAGCTTTGAGTAATCAAAATGTCTCCTAGAGCACTCAATTAACCAAGTACTTTATTATCACTACTATTATCATCATTATTTTGCCTTCATGACTCTTTTAGGTGACTTAAGTAAATTATATATTTAAACTACATAAAAACTCATATAGTGTGTAGTAGAATGAATGGTGACCCCCCAAGAAGATAAGTCCATATCCTGGAGACTGTGAAAGTGAACTTACTTGGGAAAAAAACTCTTTGCAGATGTAATTGTATTAAGGATCTGGACATGAGATCAATCTTGACTCTCTGCATAGGTTCTAAGTCTGGATAAGTATCCTTGTAGGAGACACACAAAGGAGAGACAGACACACAGAAAAGAGAAGGTCATTTGAAAATGGAGGCAGAGAGAAAACAGTATGGAAGTTCTTCAGAAAGTTGAAAACAGATCTACCCCATAGGGTAGTTTATTATTAATGGTTATAGCAGCAATGTCCACAGTAGCCAAACTACGGAAAGAGCCTAGATGTTCACCAACAGATGAATGGATAAAGAAGATGTGATATATATAATATATATATATAATATATATATGTATATATATATGTATAATATAAAATATATAAAATATATATATATATATATATATATATATATAATGCAGCCATCAAAAAAAATCACCCCAGGGGTGCCTGGGTGACTCAGTGGATTAAAGCCTCTGCCTTTGGCTCAGGTCGTGATCTTGGGGTCCTGGGATTGAGCCCCGCGTCAGGTTCTCTGCTCGGCGGAGAGCCTGCTTCCCTTCCTCTCTCTCTCTACCTGCCTCTCTGCTTACTTGTGATCTCTGTCAAATAAATAAAATCTTTAAAAAAAAACCAAAATTATTTTGCCATTGCAATGACGTGGATGGAACTAGAGGGTATTATGCTAAGTGAAATAAGTTGATCAGAGAAAGACAATTATCATATGATCTCACCAATAAGAGGAATTTGAGAAACAAGACAGAGGATCATAGGGGAAGAGAGGGAAAAATGAAACAAGACAAAACCAGAGAGGGAGACAAACCATAAGAGACTCTTAACTTCAGGAAACAAAACTGAGGGTTGCTGGAAGGGACAGGGGTGGACGGGATAGGGGTGCCTGGGGATGAACACTGGGGAGATTATGTGCTAGAGTGAGCGCTGTGAATTGTGTAAGACTGATGATTCACAGACCTGTACTCCTGAAGCAAATAATACATTGTATGTTAATTGTATGTTAATAAAAAGAAAGAAAGAAATGGAGGCAGAGAATGGAGTTATGCAGTCATAAGCCAATGAACACTTGGAGCCACCAGAAGCTGAAAGAGGCAAGTGAGGATTCTCCCTTAGAGTTTTTGGAGGGAGTACAGCCTAGTCAATACCTTGATTTCAGACTCCTGGTTTCCAGAACCGTAGAAGAATATGTTTTAGGCCACCAGATTTGTAGTAATTTGTTACAGTAGCCCTAGGAAAACTAATACAAGGGCATATATATATTTTATAAGCCCTGTATTAGTTATCTATTATCCCAAAATGTAGAGGCTTTAAAGCATCTCACACAGTTTCTGTGGGTCAGGAATTTGGAAACATTTTAGCTGGGTAGTTCTGGCTCAGGGTCTCAGTCCTGAGTTTGCAATCAAGATGTTGGTCAGGGCTTCTGAAGGCTTGCCTGTGGTGCCAGACAGAGGATCTGCTTCCAAGATGGCCCACTCACAAGGCTGACAAGTTAATGCAGGCTGGTGGCAACAGGCCTAAGTTCTTTGCTATGCAGACCTTCTGCAGGAGTTTGAGTGTTCTCATAACATGGTGGCTGACTTCTGCCAGTGTGATAGAGCTGAGAGAGAGTAAAGTGGGAGCTTCAGTATTTTTTACACTTTATGTGCTGACAGGTCACATACCGTCACTTCCCCAATAGTCTATTGGTTATACAGGTCATTCTTATTCATTCTGAAAAGAGATTATACAAGGGCACAAAATCTAGAAGGTGAGGATCTCTGAAGTCCATCTTGAAAGCTGGTTAGCACAGGTCACAGATTTTTCAGGGCACACAGGGAGCCAGAATATTTTCTACACAGTCACCTGAACCATGTATATTTGAAGCCATAATGCTCAACTATAAAAATGCTTTCTGCAGTGATGAACTTGAGTTATTACAAGTTGTTCAAATATTCAGTTCCATTTACTTTCATATTTTAGGCTGAGCCATATGAAATTTGTTGTTTTTGTGAGTAAATAATTATCCAAGTTCAGTGATTTTCTGGTTTTAACCTACTACTTATAAAGGTGGAACTATGAGGTAAAATACCTTAGATTAATTTTTAAGAAGTTATAAATAAAAGCTACTTTTCTTTCACATCATTAGTTAATCATAAGTTTCAATGAATTAGAATAAACTATCCTTCAAGCACTCTGGTTATCTGAAGTGTTACGGTAACTTTGATGTTCCCATAAAGTTTTTAAGAACCAAAGGATCTGTGAGGGCAATGTATCAGTGTGATTTTATGAAAGTAATTTAACATCCCTGGGGCCAATTTCCCTTATCCAAAAATGAAAGAATTTGATTAGATGTCATCTAAGTAGACTTACTGTGTAAAATTTTCTGAAAAAAAGATTTTAGTTATTTTTTTGTCAGAGAGAGCGAGCACGCACAAGCAGGGGGAGCAGCAGGCAGAAGAAGCAGGCTCCCTGCTGAGCAAGGAGCCTGACTCGGGATTCGATTCCAGGACCCTCGGATCATGACCTGAGTCAAGGACAGACGCTTAACTGACTGAGCCACCCACGTGTCCCTGTGCAAAATCTTTTAACATGTTATTATATGCTGTGTGTGAGCCACTAGCAGTTTCTTTCTTCAACTCATGGTAAGAAAAACTGCATATTTAATTGAGTTGTAGAAAAATATCTTTAACCAGATATGCTTATTCATTAGCATACATTATTTATAGTTAAAGGCAAGGTCCATCATGTTTTTGAGTTGTCCAGAAAATCTTCCTTTCTCCTTTGTTCTCTAGAAAGCATAGACTGCCCTTCAGTAAATCAATTTTCTTAATTTGACTTGCTATATTTGACAACATTTTTTGGGTTCACATATTTTTTCTTGTGCCAAGTACTGCATTTTTCATTTCCCACAGAATCAGGACAAACTGTACATCCCCTGCTGTGTCCAGGGCAGATCTGGCTAAATGTCAACTATGTTAATTGGTATAGAGAAAACAGCAGCCCTATTTTTATCTGATTAAAAATCCCCACAAACATTCTCCTCTAAAATAAAGCTATGTCAGTACAAAGTGATTTAATTATAATATAAAGTTTGGCAGATGTGTCCCTCCTGCCTTCATTTTACTGTAGCATGCAGAAATGCAACTGTTTCCTGGAATCTTTCAGTATCTAAGATTTTAATTCCACTTTTGGAGGTTTGGAATTTGGTACTCAAAACTTACTCTGGACTGCCAATTGGAATAAAATCTCTTTGCTTTGAAGTGACATTTTTAAATGGAAAATTTACAGAACACTCTATAGGACTTTATTTAAAAGGTAGTTTGAAATATTTTATTCCACTTTTGAAAAGTCTCCATCTTAACAATTGCCCCAGGATGAGCAGATTATGTAATATAATTGCTTTAGTTAATTGGGGTGTGGGAGGTGTGGGTGTAAAAGAATAAAAGGTAATGAACTTTGATAAATTTATATGAGCAATAACAAGATACCTGTGAAAACTTAATTTTATCAGAGTGACTGTATCTTCAGTGCTCTTTCAAAATTGTATGCTGCCTCTTTAATGTTGGATTCCCCAGGATTCCATCTCACTCCGGGGAGCTTACTCCCAGGTTAACTTCATATACTCCATGATTTGCCAACTACTTATACACTCATATTGTTTGGATCTATAGTGCTAGTTTATCGAAAGCCGTATTAATATCCTTTGGTATATTGGACAGCTCCATTTGGGTATCTCCTGAGCACCCCAAAGCGGTATGTCCAGTCTTCTGGTTTCTTGTCCCATCGCAACACTCCAGTGTAACAAGCAGAAAGCTGGACCAACTGAGAAATCAACTCTTTTTATAACTGTCTGAGAAGTGAGGTCAGAGGGTAAATATTCCAGTTTAGACTAAAGAATGACCAAAGGAAGGGGGACTGAGAAATGAAGCAACTATCCTACTGATACACAGCATAAACAATTCAAGCTCTTATTGCTTTAACACCAGCTCTAGACTCGTGTGTTACCAGACCACAAACTGATTTAACTGTAACTGTGCTCAGACTCATATGTTCTAGTAATTGTAGGGTGTTTGCTCCCCCCCAAAACTGGCAGGACAGGTGAACACAGAGAATCACAATTTACAAGGGCAGAACCCACAAGAAACCATCACAGAAACCAGTCCCAGGGTGCAGAAACCTGAACTGTAATTGACAAATTGCTGGAGGCTCAGTGTGGACAAGGTATGGGGGAGGTTCCCACACTTTTGCTAGTTCAACCTCTGGGAGCTCTACCATGCCATCTTAGTAAAGACTAGAGAAAATTCCTTGGTGTTTCCAGCAGGAGAAGGTGGAAGGGACTGTTTCAATATATGCCAGAGCATTCTGTTCTTAACAAGGTCTACCCTCAGGAGAAACTACTTCAGAGATTAATCTGTTGCAGTTTTATAAGAGGCTAAACTACTGGGGAGAAAAAAAAAACAAAGACAATTCCAGCCCCCTCTGTTTACCCTGTCCCACCTAAGGAAGAAAAAACCAAACCAAACCAAACCAAAAGCAATACTAAGGAGCAACCTATGAATAGGAAAAGATATTTGCAAATGATATATCTGATAAGGGATTAAAATCTAATATAGAAAGAATTTATACATCTTAACACCAAAAAAAAAAAAAACCCAAATAATCTGATTAAAAATCGGCAGAGGACCCAAAAAGACATTTTTCCAAAGAAAACATACATACAGATGGCTAACAGATACCTGAAAAGATGTTCAACATCACTAAGCATCAGGGAAATGCAAATCAAAACCACAAGATATCATTTGCAGTGAATGGCTAGTGAGATTGGCTAGTATAAGACAGACAAGAATCACAAGTATTAGTAAGGATGTAGAGAAAAGGGAACCCTGGTGCACTGTTGGTGGGAATGCAAACTGGTGCAGCCACTGTGGAAGACAGTATGGAGGTTCCTCAAAAAATTAAAAATAGAAATACCACACAATCCAATAATTTCAATACTAGGTAAAAAATGAATATACTACTTCAAAAAGGCACATGCACTCCTATGTTTACCGCAACATCATTTACAATAGCCAAGTATGGAAACAACCAAAGTGTCCATCGACAAATGAATAAAGAAGACATGGTATATATACACAACAGATTATAGTCAGTTATAAAAAAGAATGGAATTGTGCCATTTGTGACAACATGGATGGACCTAGAGGGCATTATGCTAAGTGAAATAAGTCAGACAGAGAAAGACAAATACCATATGATTTTACTTATACGTGGAATCTAAAAAATAAAACAAGTGAACAAACAAAACAAAAGAAGAAAGACCCTCTCTAAATATAGAGAACAAATTGATGGTTACCAGAGGGGAGGAATGTGGGGGGATGTGCAAGATGGGTGAAGGGGAATGGGAGGTACAGGATTTCCAGTTATGGAATGTAGAGGTCACAGGGATGAAAGGTACGGCATAGGGAATATAGTCAATGGTAATGTAATAGCATGGTATGGTGACAGATGGTAGGATGGTCGCTACACTTGTGGCAAGCATATCATAAAAATAGAGTTGGAGAAGCACTATGTTGTACACATAGTACATGGTAACTAATGTAACATTATGTACCAACTACACTTCAATAAAATACAACAACAACAACTGGGAAGCACTGGTGAATTTCACAATCTATGGGCACAAGCTCACCCAAAGACAGAATGAAACATAGCACTACTACAAAAGCCTATTGATCATAAAAACTGGATTTGTTAAAGTTGCTGATAAGGGGAAGCATCCCCTTATATCAATAATATCTCAAAAGCGGGTAGTTAGGGAAAGATACGGGATTTGGGAGGGGATTTGTATTAATCATAGGGTGTCTTTATAGTAGATGTTATTAGCTTGGGGAGGGGTTTGATAAGAACTTATAAACTAAATGAATTACTAGAACATATGAGTCTGAGCACAGTTACAGTTAAATCAGTTTGTGATCTTGTAACACATGAGTCTAACACTGTAACACAATAAGAGCTAATTGTTTTAAGAGAATTGTTTGTGTTACGTATCAATAGGACAGTTGATCGTTCTTAATTTTTGCTTCATTTCTCAGTCCCCCTTCCTTTGGTTATTCTTTAGTCTAAACTGGAAGAAAGACCATTATTTTTCTGGGAAGATGATCAATTCAGATCTGCACTGATATTTAATAAGTCTCAGTAATGTATTGAGATTTTCATAGTAGTCCTATTAACCTCTGTAAATATCAGGTCTTCTTATTCTTTTTGTTGGATAATCATTTGTAAATCATCTAGTGTAGCAGTGGCTGTGCAGCAGAATTTTAAGACTCTAAAGATCATATATCTGGTAACTGCAATGCAGACAGACACTAAGACAAAAATGATTGGAGTTTACAAGGCATTTCAAAGGTACATTCCTAGATTTTAAAAACTAGACAATGGATAAAGAATTGTTGTATCACTATATCATTACATCTTAACTAATATAACACCACATGTTAACTATACTGGAAATTAAAAAAAAAAAACACTGGACCTGAGACATAATATTCCTTATCTAAACAAGTTTCTTTTTTCCTTTAATTTGGTAGGGTTTGTTCAACCATGTCCTATGTCCAGTAATTTTCAAGGATACAGGTCTTGGGAATACTATGTATTTAATAAAGGAAAAGCATGTACACCAATAATCTAGGACCTCAGTCCAGAAGAGGGGAAAGGAAATAGCCAAGAGGATAAAGATGAAAAGCCAAGGGGATATGCGTACGTAGAAGAACACTGCAATCAGCAGATTCTTGTTCCAGTGGTATTGGTTAGAAACAGCCTACGTCATGCGATCATCAGCTTGTTCCAAAGATCTAGGGCTACCTATCCATTCTCATGGGACATCTACCTCTAGATATTATCTAGAGTCCTCAACATGCCCCTCACCATCTAGCCACATTCCTGAGTTCATCTCCTAGTTCTCTTTCTCTTCTTCACTCTTTCTCTCGCTACACTGGCCCTGCTGTTCTGCAAACAAGTTAATCTTGTTCCTGCCTGAGAGCCATTGTACTTATTGTTCCTTTTCTGCAAAATGATATTCTCCCCAATATTTGCATTGCTGACTCCCACAATCCACTCAAGTCACATGTTATCTCTTTAGAAAAGCTTTCCCTTGTCATCCAATTTAAAGTCCTCTGTCATTCTTGATTCTTTTACCCTGCTTAAATTTTCTTCACAGCTCTCTTCACTCTGTTTATTATATGCCCTCTTAAATGTATATACTGTTCCAGAAGGCAGAAGACTTTTCTATTGTGTTCACTTATGTGTTTTCAGGCCTAGTACACTATCTGGCATATATAGGTGCTTGCTAATTACTTGCTGATCAAATGAACAAATAAAAACCTCACACATACCATGTTTTGGTCATATAAAACTATCTGCAGTTGGGGCATCTAGATGACTCGGTCAGTTAAGCGTCCAGTCCAACTCTTGATCTCAGCTCAGGTCTTGATCTTAGGGTTGTGAGTTCACGCCCCACATTGGGCTCCCTGCTGGGTGTGGAGCCTGCTTAAAAAACAATAGTAACAAACTATTTGCTGGCCTCAAATGACTTCTTTTTTTGCATATGCGATTTTCCTTTGCCTGGAATAACTTCTGATTCCCTCACAATTCCTGATCATCCTTCAAGACTCCACTTATGTGTCACTGCCCCTAACAAATCTTAATTGATCCCTACAGGAAGAACTAAATGCCCTTTTTCTCCATTTTTATAGTAGTCTATGTATATCTCTATCATATTACTTAAAACATTCTGTTAATATTTTGTCTAATCGACCTCTGTATCCTGGGAATCTAGCAGACTGCATTGCCCATAATGAATTCTGAATAAATGTTGAATGATTTTATTTACTGAATGACAACATTTATTGGGTGTCAAACATTATATTAGTGTTTTACAGACATTATTTTAATCCTGATAAGAATAGGTACTATTTAAAATAGGTACTACTTCTCCATGTTTTATATTTAAGGAAACTGAATAACTTGTCCAGAGTTATGAACCTAAGTGTGTCTAACTCCAAATCCATTTCTTCTCCCATGGTCTTAAATGAATTACCAAATCTCCTTTAGGTTATTGATATCTATCAACCAAAACTCAGTATCCTAATTTTAACATTAAAACCATTCTTATTTTAGTTCAGTGTTGCATATTCTAATATATTTGTACTTTATTCAGCCTCTTTAGACTGCAAAGAAGGGACCCCAGGTATCTTAATAGCTCAGGTATCATATTTTTATTCTGCTTCATAATTAATGGTTTTGATGATGATTCAGGGTTAAGGTTTGGTTAATCTTCCTTTTTAAGGGAAGGATGGCACTTAAAAACTAATCTACACATCATTTTTCAACAGGTATATAGGTCAAAATACATTGTAAGTCATATTGAAATCGTAAAATTAATACACCCAAAAGAAAGGAAAATGTGGCAGGAATAAGTTAAAGTAAGAGAGCATCTTATATGTGAAAGAAACTGGAGGTCACCGTGGTTATTTGCTTTTTCAGCATGCTAGGTAAAGCAGTCATTATTAAAGCCTGTATGAAACGTTTTGAAATTTTTATTTTAAAAAAGATTCAATTAATTTATTTGAGAGGAGCATGCAAGTGAGGGGGAGCAGCAGAAGGAGAGGGAGAAGCAGACTCTCCCTTGAGCAGGGAGCCGGACAAGGGGCTCGATCTCAGGACACTGAGATCAGGACCTGAGCTGAAGGCAGTTGTTTAACTAACTGAGCCATCCAGGTGCCCCCTTTTATGAAATTTTTAAAAGTACATGAAATAGTATCATGAGAAACTTAAGCAGTGAGAGTTTAAACTTTAAAGTCAGAGAGACCTGAGATCTATTCCTAGTTCCCCACCTAAAAGCTGAGCAAATTTAAGCAATACTTAACTTTTCCTAAGCCTCAATTTCTCTTCACCAGCAAAATGAAGAGAAGTATATTAGGCAGGGTAGCTAATTACTGCAAAATACAGCATCATAATTTCAGGGGCATAATTTAATAAAACAAGTAAAATCCAACACAGGAGTTCCTCGCCATGTTTGGATGACATTTCCACAAGGATCAATTTGGGGCCCTAGGCTTCTTGCATTTTGTGGTTTTGACTTCCTCTTTGAAGTTTTCATTCAGCTGGTAAGTATGGAAACAAAGAGAATATGGAGCGTGTGTAGGATGTTCTAGAGGTTCTGTGGGCCAAGCCTTAAATGGGTTTCATCATTTCTATTCACATTCCACTGGACAGAAATCAGTCACATGACCCTGACTGATCAGAAAGGAGGCTGGGAAGTATAAAGTGTGTTGTGAAGTAAAGGAAACAGACTTTGGGGAACACAAAGTTGTCTCTGCTAAGGTCATGAGGTTGTTTTAGGGTTTAACTGAGATAATGCATGTATGTAATGTGCTTAGCACAGGGTATGCCACCTACAAAGTTATATGTTCTTATTATTATCACAAGTATGTATGCTGAGAATGTAAATAAGGATCCCACAGTTAGAAGTGGAGTATTTGCTTGGAGGTCCTAGTAAGAGAACTCAGATACATTTAAAGGAAAGTCCTGACCTTTTAAAGGTTATGATCTTTAATTCATTTGGCAGCATCATAAACAGAAAGATATAAACAGAAAGATGAGGGAAGAAGGGGATGCCAAGGTGTTATCAGCTTAGCTAACAGAATATCAAAATATTGTAATTTAAACAATTCTGATTTCCAAGAAGAGTGGGAATACAATAAACTGCTAGATTGTTTGGCTTTGGGAATGAGCATAAGTGAAGTAGTAAAGAGTAAAAATTCTAGTTCATTCTGTTTTCCATATTCTCTTTCTCTATTACTATCTTACTTCAAAGTTTAGACCTCTTCAAGATTCTTCAGGAGCAGTAAGTTCACCTCACTTATTTCTCTTCTGCTGCCATTTAAAATATTGTAAGCTCTAAGAATAGAGACCATACTTTTCTTACACATTATTGTATCTTTGTATCTAGCAATACCTAGCATGGAGTATGCAGGCAAGAAGAATTTGTTGAATAAATGTCATTTGTATTGATAGATGCTTCACGTTTTGGTGAAAGGGTATAAATAAAGTTAATGGAAAGACAAGTTTTTAAATCTTGCTTATGCCACTGTAGTATCTGTGGAATTCTGGTACTTCTAAAACTTAACTATTTTTTTTAAATATAGAAAAATTATATAAGCACTTAACTCCTAAAACTTGTTCTTTCCCCTTATATTAAATGGTACAATCCATTTTAAAGTTATAGTAATGAGAATTAAATTTATAAGTGTTCCAAACACATAGAAGACACTAAAAAATGTTTTAAATGGTTTCCATTTCCCCCTAGACACCAACCTCCCCAAACCATACTTTGTCATTTGAGAGCCTTGGAAAGATCAAGTGCTATTCAAATTTTTCCCTCTGTCTTTGTTTCTATTCATTTGTAATTAAAGCACATAGACCTTTAAGTTGGCGATCAAAGTAAAGAGCTATCAGTTCCCAAAGGGCTGATGAGTTCATTGTTATAATAGTATACAGCACCTAGAACAATGCCTGATACACAGTGGGTGTTCAATACATATATTTTTGTGAATGAACTAATACTGAAATAAAGATGATCCTTCAGATGGATAATTACAGAATGGGCATGCTGTAAGTGTGAAAAAGTGGGCAGGTTTTATCCAATGAGAGGTTTGGAGTAGTGTTTCCAAATAGGTGACTTCTATGTGTTTTCATTCATTTATTCATTCATTCATTCAACTAGCATTCTACTGTGTGTCTACTATGTATCAGCCACAATATTAACAAGAAGATATCTCTGTCCTCATGCTAGCACAATAAAACAATTATAAAAATAATTAGTAGGAGGATGTGTAAGATACTACGTGAGTAACAGAAATAAACTGCTGACTACTTACGAGGGTGTGAACCGGAATGGCATACCCAGTAGTGTGACACTAACTGGACTACATGTGGAGGACTGGAGAGAGATAAGGCTCAACAAACTATACTTAGGTAGGGGCTAGATCATGAAAGGCTTTATTTGTCAAACTGAGAGTCCTAAATTTTATCCTCTAGAGTAGTGCATGGGGTGCTACGAAGGTTTTAATACAAAGAAAAGATTCATATTTTAGGTTCAGAAAGATCTGGATGGGACAGTTGAGGTATGAGAAAGAGAGAGAGAAATCAGCTAAGAAGTTATTAGAATAGTCTACATGGGAAAGAGATCATAAATGATAATAAAGCTAGAACTAAGGCAATAGATGTGGTGTTAGAAAGAAAATGGGTTTGAGGGATATAACTAGATGATTAGGCTGGGTAAGAGAAATAAGAGAGAAGGAGGGCTAAGAATGAGTCGTGGTTTTCTGACTTGGACTTCTGGGCAGGTGGTGAAGCCATTCCTGGAATAAAGAACAAAGATGACGATCTGCATGGACGAGGGATATGGAATGGGCAGGGACAAGAGAAATCATTTTTGGCTATAGTGAGCTTGAAGCATCCATGAGGCAAGTAAAGATATTTCTTTAACAGACCAAGGAAAGTAGAACACACAGAAAACTTTAGGATATAGGACAGGGCAGGTAGGCCCATCAGTAATTCCTATCCTTAGAATATTTTCCCATCATCTTCAAAATTTCTTCATATCTTTCAGTTCACCATTGTACATAAACTTCTATAATGATCACTAATTATTTACTCATTCAGAAACTTATAAAATGCATCCTCTAAAAATGTACAGTTATATTACCCTTTAATATTCATAGTAGTGCAAAAAATACAAGTTTCCTGCTATGTACTTAGGAGTAACTTTTACATTTTCCCTGAGGTTGAAATATTTAGCTATTGGTAGCCAAATGCCATGCTCATATTGACCAACTTCAGTAGGAGTTATTATTATTAGTGCAGATGCTCAGGTCAACTGGTAATTCCCTCAGTGGAACCCATAGAAGGGCAGCAAGGATGGCATGCAACATGCCTTGAGGACTGGGTGACTGCACCGCACAATGGACATGGGGCAGCAAACTGGGCACCAAACTGTAGATGGACTGCAGAAGCACTGAAGGAAGTCACTACCAATTTGTGAAATTTGGGACTGGCTTGACAAAGATGAAGCCTGCTGATTTAAGACTGTATGTTCTTGGCAAATCATGGTGCTGCAGAATTTCACCAGCCATAGTGAAAAAAGGGGGGAAGGGAACGGGAGGAGACCACAAAATCTGTGATATGATACATAAAATGTTAACTATTAGCTTTGCATCTTCTGAGAGTCACCAGATTGAAGCATGAATTTTGGATTTGGCTGGCAGATGGTGTACACAGACTTTTGGAGTATGTTAGCATTTCATTTGGAAGTGGCAAGATTACATAGGACTATCACGGTAATTTAACACTCATAGAGATTTTAAAATTTATCCCTAAACCTGAGTTAAATGTGGCCCTAATTACATTTTTAAAGGCTCACAGAACAGATTCACAGGATATAGTAATTCCTCTAAACTGTCTACAGGTCAGGTGTCAGTGTCTCCTTTCCCTGAAAATCTGGCTCACCCAAGAGAAAAAAGGCCAAAGGGAAGGAAAAACTAAACCCGGGGAGACGGCAGGTAGTGATGTCTCAATTCTTTGAATGGGACTTCTCTATTTACCAGCCTTCTCACTTCCTTCTATGGTCTGGACCTTTAATCACCTCCGCAGTGAGCCTTGTAGGGTCAAGCTAATCTCTGTTGACATCATCCTACTACTTCCCTTTTCAAATTCCAGTGAAGTTATGCGTTTCCTGTCCTATTTGACACCCTAGAGAAAGAATACAGGACGGTTAGTATCTAAATTTAGTTCAGCAGTAGCGTGTCTGAGTTTTCATAGGAGAGATAAACAAAAACCGGTGACATTTCCAAGTCTTTCAAGAAAATGCGAAAAACAAAACAAAACCGAACCAACAAAAACCATACCCAACACTCCCGGGGTAAGTAAGTAGTGAGAGCTTCAACAGTTTTCACAGTAGGGAGAGGCCTGCTGGCCAGGCTCAGAAAATGGGCCAACTGAAGCGTTTTCTTTTTCCTTAAAACCAGGAGGACGGCTTTGGGGGGCGGGAATCCCTCAACACAATGTTGACTCAGCCACTGAAGTTCGGAGAGCCGGAGCCCTGACAGCCCCCTCCCCACGCCAAGCCGTGAAGGTGGCCGCACCTCCTTTTTGTCAAGCCGTTGGTTTCAACCACAGGCAACAAGAAGACCCTTGGAGTGGGAGAGAGGTAAAACAGACGCCACTCACTAGCTCGCCCCCGGCCCGCGGGACTCGCCGCCCCTCCCCCGCCTCACCTCCCCTCTGTGACCCCCGCGTTCCGCCTGGGGCGACCTGTTGGCAGGGAGCGTCACGTGACGCGGCCCGCAGCGCACTGCCCCCGGGCGGGCCTCCTGTTGCGCCCGCCGGGCGGGTTCCATCACGTAACGCGCGGGCGCCGCCCCGCTCTTCCCTCGCGGAGCGAGGGAGGGCGGGCGTCGAAGAGGAAAGGGAAGGAAAAGGGGCGGGAGAAGGAGACGGAGGGGCGGCGCCCGAGTCACGTGACCCGAGACAGCCCGGAAAGCTCCGAGGAGGAGCCTGGCGCCGCCATTTTCCTGCAGCTGCCTGTCCCTCTTGCCCTGCCCGGCTCCAGCTGACCAGGGAAGGGGTGGGCTGAGCTGAGGCGGGGGCAGGGGAGTGCCCGACACCGTGCCTGACCCCGCGGGTGACACGAGCCGGTTCTTTCCCGGCTGGGTGTCAGCGCGCGGCCCTGAGCCCCGCCCCAGGCCGGCAGGCGGAGAAGGAGCCGGTGGGGGTAGGGGGTGCGGTGGGGGGTGGGGGTCCTCCGGCGCTTGGGGGTCCCAGTCCCCGCCGGCTGCCAAGCGGGAGGGGTGGCGGAGGCGCCGCAGAGATGTCCGGCCAGAGCTTGACGGACCGAATCACCGCCGCTCAGCACAGTGTCACCGGCTCCGCGGTATCCAAGACAGTATGCAAGGCCACGACCCACGAGATCATGGGGCCCAAGAAAAAACACCTGGACTGTGAGTGAAGCCGACCACGGCCTCTGTCCCTACGACCCGCGTTCTTCCCTCCTCTTTTCTTACCCCTTCAGCTACCTCTTCCTTCCCGTCGTCTTGTCTGGCACGGCGGGTCCTGTGCTGCTCCGAGGTGTGTGCTTTTTGCTTCCATCACACCTGCCTTCACGGCTTCCGTTCCCTGTCTAAAAATCCTTGATAAGCCACTCCCCCACCCCCGGGTACCTAGAAGACCCTCGCTTTCCTGCCCGGTGCACCACGAAACCCCATCACACTCGACCAACTTGCCTCTCCACGTAGCTTTTCACCTCCCTGCCGCCTCTGTCTACTGCAGCCTTCTGTCTTTCATACGACCCCCACCCCCGTCCCCTGCTGCCTAGTCGCCCTCTCCTGAGCGTCTCTCGGCTTGCTCCCGGTCTCACCGCCCCATTGTTTCCCCATTAGCCTTCGAGTTCCGTAAACGCCCGGTTCCGTGGACCTAGATCCCTGTTTCTCCGCAGTCCTGAAAGCTATCTCCCTTGAAGTGATTCCCACTCCTTTGCTCCACTAGTCAAGTCTCTTCTGTCCGTTCCCTTCTCGGGTTTCTCTTCCAGCTTTCCTCTCCCCTTTGGGTGACATTTCTTTGCCTCTGTAGCTTCAGTTCGGTTCCTTCGTCTCATTTTGTGTCGGACACATCAGACTCATTATCCGATTCTTAGCCCAGATTACTTACTTTGGGGTAATGAAAGTAAAGGTACTCCGTTTGGTGTAGGGAAGGCTCTATGGGAAGTTGGGATTTTTAATTGCCTTTGGTGGCATTTAATCATTCTGTTTTCATGCTTTTTAGATAAGTTGTGAATGTCAGCCCCCCTCTCCCCCGTGTTTCTTTTTCTAATGGGGTCTGGAGAAGGATTGGCTGATAGTGGTATCATTTCCTGGAACTGTTAACCCTGGCGGTTTGAATTTAGAAGGTTGAGTATGAAGTGTAGATTATTGGGATAAAAAATGGATTAGTATCAAACCTACAAATAACCTGCATCTCTTTTGAAAATGCTAAAAAGGTGATTGATGATGCTTGAGTTTGACTCCTTTTTAATTTAAGCTGGTTTTCTCGGGGAACCAGCTTCTCTTATCCGGTGTAATATTACTCCATTCACTAACTTACATACAATTACCATAGCTTAACTCCTCCCAACTTTTTCCAGACCTGGAAGCCACTTGTAATATCCTCATTTTTCTTTCCTTTACCTGGAGGTACAAAGCTCAGTGGATTACTCAAGGTTTGACTCAGTGGAGTGACCTAAAACTTTTCAGGGAAAAAAAACCTAGGGAAATAGGCACAGTAATAAGTTCCTTTTTAAAATGGCAGCTGGACACATTTGCCTGACTGACTTATTCTCACGAAAGTAACTTTGCTTTACTGTTTGGAGCAAGAGTGAGCAAGGCCTGGAAGGGAATTCCCTGACAGTGAGTCCTGTTTTGATTTCTCTTTTGGGCTTTGGCTGTAAGGTCTGCACTTTAAAGAAAAATGTACAAAATGTGAAGTCTTCCAAGATAGTTTGCTCATGAAGTGCTGTTAGAACAAGTTATTGCTACAGACAAACCCATTATTCATTGTGACTGGTTCCTTCGCTGTGGAAAAGTTAAAAAAAGAAAAAGTCATTACTGCTTGGTTCTCCTCTAATGCACTGGTCGTGCAGGCTGCTTTTAATTCTCAGTCCTTGCCTGTTTAGAAAAATGTAGAATATATTTAAATGCTGACACTTTTTTTTATATATGGAAAATTCTTTAAAATGAATTGTGAAACCATACTGATTTTTTTTTTTTTTTTTTTTTGGATTATCTGATATTTGGAGTAGATAGTTTGGCTCTTTACTTCCCTTCAAGTGACTGCTTGGTTTGCTATAGCCAATCTTACGGTTTGACCTAACTGTTAAATTCTTATTGTTTTTTATTTTTCTTTTTGGTGATGGGGGATAGGTGAAAAAACTACTTCTTACTGTAAGAACTGTTTTCCTCTAACTGACTTCAAAGTGATAAGTGCTAAGGAGGGTGATGCTTGTGTTTTATTAGTGTTACCCTTTTTCTCTTGTAATAGCAGCTACTGCAGATGCCAAATGGTATTAGGTTTGGAAAGTAAACTCAACATTTGTAGCTCTTATTTCTACCACTGCTGTAAGCTCCGACCTTAGAACTTGAATATTCTTGGTAATGTGTGATTTTTTTTTCTTTAAATCCATATAAGTTGCTACTACTCATCTAGTTCTTTAAAGTAAGGTTTTAAAATACTCTTTTCCCTAAATAGTTTTAAATGCCCTTGTAACAAGTTTTTAAGAATGACATAATTTATGTTAAGTGAAGACTGGCCAATCAGTGGTTTTTCTAAACACCTTTCTACCCACACACTTTAACATGCTTCCAGAAAATTGAAAAGGCTTTCACAGACAGTTCTGTGTCGTGACACCATGAACTTCAGGCTTTAATGTAGAGATAATTTTTTCTCTCTAGGAATTTTTCTTTCTAGTGAGGGCTTAGATCAGTTGCATGTTTTAATATCTTGAATGACTGTTTCCTCATCAGTTGAACTTAGTGAAAGCAATTTCATTTTTTTTAAAGATTTTATCTATTTATTTGACCCAGAGAGAGAGCGAGCGATCATAAGTAGGCAGAGAAAGAAGGGGAAGCAGGCTCCCTGCTGAGCAGAGAGCCTGATGTGGGGCTTGATCCGAGGACCCTGAGATCATGACCTGAGCCCGAGGAAGAGGCTTAACCCACTGAGCCACCCAAGTGCCCTGCAATTTCATTTTTTTTCTTCTTTTTTTTTTTTTTAAAGATATTATTTATTTATTTGACAGAGAGATCACAAGTAGGCAGAGAGGCAGGCAGAGAGAGAGAGGAGGAAGCAGGCTCCCTGCTGAGCAGAGAGCCCCGATGCGGGACTCGATCCCAGACCCCGAGATCACGACCTGAGCCGAAGGCAGCAGCTTAACCCACTGAGCCACCCATTTTTTAAATGTTAGTGTATAACAAAAATATGTCCAGGACTGTTCCCCCCCCCCCCATGGGCCTTTAGACTGTGGAGGAGGTTTCTGTGTACTTGGCAAGGTGTTTCCATATTAGGAAGTGATTATTACAATCTACGACTTAGGGCTTAATTCGTACTATATTATATACTTGTTTTACAAAGATTTTTTGCCTTGCTTATGGGTGTCTGTAGGTAATAGTGTTAACTAGGGTCCCTAGTGTGAGGAGTTGTTCAACTTGAAACATAAATGTTAAAATGAACACGATTTGCATTTAGTTTCGGGTCTCTAATGGTTGTAGTCAAGGTAGAAGAATAGCAACCCTTAAATTGGAAGGACTTCGGTTTGCCAGGCACTATTAACTGTTACCTAATTTAATCCTCTCTTATGGCTACTGGAGAGGCAAGCCATATGCTTAGGTAGTAGTTTCTAACTCCATTTAAAGAGGATATAGAATGCTTCAAACATCCATAATTATTCAAATATAAACAAAACATAATTTTAATTTATTTATTTATTTTTGAAGAGAGGGTTAGGGGAAGGGCAGAGGGAGAGCTCGAAGAGAGAATCTTAAGCAACTTCCACAGCCAGCACACAGCCCAACACAGGGCTTGATTCCACGACTCTGATACAATGACCAGAGCAGAAATCATGACTCTGGATGCTTGACTGACTGAGCTACCCAGGTGCCCCAAAACACAATTTTTTAAATTTATAAATTCCTAATTTAAAAACCATTATTATCTGACTTCATAACCTTTAGTCTTACTTTGTTTTTTGATAGGAATACTTAAATTTTTTTTATATATTTGTTTAATTTCCTGTCCTTGGGCGTTTACATTCTAACATGTTGCACTGAAATACAGTATTTATGTTAATGGTAATAATGGCTTCACTTTTTTTTATCCGTATTTTTTCCCACTTAATTTCCAGGGACACTTCATTCCATCCATCATCTGCTTTATATCTTGGGAACAAATCAAGATCTTGTTCTTATTAAGAAGCATCAATTATTAGTGTATCTCTGTAGTAGATATAATGTGGGATTTGTGTGTTGTGTGCTGAATCTATACCCTGCTTAAATTTAATTGTGGAAATAATTCTTTTGAAAGTTAAGAATTTGTGAATATGTTGAATATGTAGAAGATGGAATTTGTATTTGGGTTAGTGGTTTGTATAACCATTGAATATGTATGTAAAATACCAAAAAGTACCTGAAATAATTACCTTTTTAATCAAATGTATTGATGTATGACTTCTATTGGGTGCTTAGTTGGCATATTGTTGAAAAGGTATCTGGTAACTGGGATCTGATTTGCAATAAAAGGTGCATGTGAGGAAGAGATTAAGTGGGCAATCTGCCCCAAGATGTGTCTTGTTTAGAAATAAAGTAACTGAGGCTTTCCAAATAGATCTTGTTTTAAAGAAGCAGTTGTTTCGTGGTTAACATGTGGACTTACTATTCTTTCTTTCTCTCTTTTTTTTTTTAAACATTTTATTTATTTATTTGACAGATAGAGATCACAGCTAGGCAGAGAAACAGGCAGAGAGGAGGAAGCAGGCTTCCTGCCGAGCAGAGAGCCCGATGTGGGGCTCGATCCCAGGATCCTGGGATCATGACCTGAGGCGAAGGCAGAGGCTTTAACCCACTGAGCCACCCAGGCACCCCTCTTTCTTTTTTTTTTTTTTTTAAGATTTTATTTATTTATTAGAGAGAGAGAGAGCGCAAGCACAGGCAGACAGAGTGGCAGGCAGAGGCAGAGGGCGAAGCAGGCTCCCTGCCGAGCAAGGAAGCCCGATGCGATGCGGGACTCCATCCCAGGTTGCTGGGATCACGACCTGAGCCGAAGGCAGCCGCTTAACCAACTGAGCCACCCAGGCGTCCCCTTATTATTCTTTCTTATGAGAATTAACCATATGATTTATATTTTCCCTTTTCATTATTTAACCAATTCTGTCCCTTACTATTTAGTCTTTAATAGTTCTGAAATACAGAAAATGGTAATGGAGTCAACTTAGGTCAAATGCCTGAGGTATGTAGCAGAATTACACAAATGTAATTTTTTTCCTCTTTGGTATATACAGTTAAGTTTCTGAATTGTATGTACTTTAAAAGAGAAACTCAGAAGAGAACTTTATATATAACCATTTTGGTAGCTGCATTATTCATAATTAGCAAATTAATTCTAAAATGTCTGCAAAAAGTACTTAGGCTTCACTAATGGATTTGTTATTTTAAAAAATATTAGATTCAAGTCATCTATTTTTTAATCCTATAGGAAGGCTTTTCATGTTTACTGTATATGTATCTGAATAATTTTTAAAGGTGTTTTCAAATTTAGAGTGGCAGATGAGGAGTAACCTTTCATAAGAGGTAACTAGGCTTCCCCCTCGCCCCCCATTTGATTTGTAAAACACTTCTATGAAATATTTAATCAGATGTTTTAAAGGTACGTTAATAGTTAAAAAGTAATCTTTTCTAATTAATTGCCAGAATTGCATTATTTTAAATTATTTCTTTTGACCCTGATTATCATTTAGAATATTTGATGTAAACGTTTAACATAATGCATAGAAAGAGCTTCTCTTCTGTTTCCTTTATTTCCAAAATGCTTAGTTTCAAGATTTCCCCTTTCAAATCAAAGATGTAAGAAAAATAAACTTAAAGGCTTCTTGGCAAGAGGTTAGAGCCTACCAAGAAGAAATAGGGTTAGGTTTTCAAAGTACAGCCTTAGTATTTGCTCTTCCTGTTCTTTTGGTGGCTGAAGTGGCATTTCCGTTACTTTGTGTTCTGTCTCCATGTGTTCCCCGTTAAACTGTTTTATACATTTCTCTAGAGAATTGAAATTTTTGGATTTGACCTTTTAGAGTTTTATATGTTCATTGTGTATATGGTTCTTTTAATGGAGAAACATTTCTGGGTAGTCAGATTTTACGAGTGATAATTCTTTAGAGGGGAATTCTGATGAACTTGAATTTTTATATTAACATGTTTAGAGTTGTAATTTGCTAGATTATGGGAATACAGTATTAAGGATTTTTTAAGTTATACTAGAATGTAATGGCAGTACAAAATCCTTGTATTTATGCATTGATTTATATTTATTTAATAATATTTATTTGTGTTTATTTTGTGTTGGGCACTCACTGTACTAAATACTTTTATTAACTTTATTTCTTTCAACAACTTTGTGAGCAAGGTTTTTATTATTATCACTGTTTTACTGAAGAAGCAGCTAAGGTGCTGAGAAGTTCAGTAATTTGTTCAAGGTCATAATCAGAAGGAGGAGAACTAGGATTTGAGTTCAGATGGTCTAGCATGTTTTAGTAATGCTTTTCTGTTCCAGAGAATGAGTAAACCATGTTCATTTATCCATGGCAGTAGTTCTTGAAATGAGGTCCTGGCACTTAGGGGAGTTCCAAAGACCCTTTCAGCTTATTTTTAAATTTTTGTTTATTTTTTATTTCTATTAAAAGATTTATTTATTTGACAGAGATTACAAGTAGGCAGAGAGGCAGGCAGAGAAAGAGGAAGGGAAGCAGGTTCCCCAGTGAGCAGGGAGCCCAAAGAGGGGCTTGATCCCAGGACCCTGAGATCATGAACTGAGCTGCGGGCAGAGGCTTTAACCCACTGAGCCACCCAGATGCCCCCCTTGCAGCTTATTTGTGAGGTCAAAACTGTATTCATATACTGAGACATTATTTGCCTTTTTTCATTTTTGGTTCTTTCATGGGTGTACAGTAGAGTTTCTAGGGCCTGATATTGCAACAAGATTGAATGTAGTAGCAGATATGATAATCCAACAGTTTTCTATTAATCCAGATAGTAAAAAGTTTTGCAAAAAGGTAAAACAGTACCACTGTTCTAAATTTTAGTTTTGGGGGCACCTGGATGGTTCAGTGGGTTGAGCCGCTGCCTTCGGCTCGGGTCATGATCTCAGGGTCCTGGGATCGAGCCCCACATTGGGCTCTCTGCTCAGCAGGGAGCCTGCTTCCTCCTCTCTCTCTGCCTGCCTCCCTGCCTCCTTGTGATTTCTGTCTGTCAAATAAATAAATAAATTTTAGTTCTGAAAAATATAGTTACTTTTCATGAAAATTGTTAACATGTAGGTGGGGAGGAATAGGTTGGCTGGTTTGCGGACATTGGGGAGGGTATGTACTATGGTGAGTGCTGTGAATTGTGTTGAAAGCCTGGTGATTCACAGACCTGTACCCCTGAAGCAAATAATATATGTTAATAAAAAAATAAAATATAAAAAAATTGTTAACATGGAATGAGATTTATTATATTAAAAAGGATTAAGAGATGACTTTTCAGTTTTCAGTTTTAATCCCGAACACAGTAAATACTGATAGAGAAAATCCACATAAACCAAATCCTACCAGGGTCCTCAATTTTTAAGATTGGAAAGGTTCTGAGACTAGTAAATGTAACCCCAAGGAAGAGTGTATGTTAGGAAAAAAGGATACTCAGCAGAAGTAGATTTAAGAGGTCCTTTAAACTCTTGGCAGGTAATAGTGACCCATCCTTAGGTGGACTTTGAGCAAAAGATGGGGCATTAATCCTTTATGTCACACTGTTAAGTAGATTGGGAGGAAAGTGCAATGTGACTTGGAAAGGAGACTGCTGGGAGCAAAAAGAGTCTACTAATTCTTTTCCTAAAAAGTCTTAATAAAGTCCATTAATTGGGACTCCTGATCCATTTTTCCTCACCTTTAAAAATTTTTTATTTTTTAGAAACAGCTAAGCTATTCTTTTTCAGCCATGCACTTTAGTTACCAATTGTGCTAAAGTAAGTTCTTTTTTTTTTCTTTTTTTTTTACAATTTATTTATTTTCAGAAAAACAGTATTCATTATTTTTTCACCACACCCAGTGCTCCATGCAAGCCGTGCCCTCTATATTACCCACCACCTGGTACCCCAACCTCCCACCCTAAAGTAAGTTCTTGACCCCCAGACTATTAGCCTTTGCATATACCATTCTTTGGACACAAAATAGTTTTTTCTTTGTCAAAATAGATACCTCCCTCCTTTTAAACGTTTTAAAAACTAACTTGCGTTCCTTAACACTCATAGTTAAAGTACCTTCTTTTTCTAAAGACATTATTGAATAATTCCCCCTGGTCCTGTCATTCCAACCTTTTATCACCATTTAAAGTTTATAATTTTGTTTAAATTGGCTCTATAGCTCAGGGTTTAGAGCACTGGTCTTGTGTAATTTTGTTTAAACTATAGTTGGTATCATGCTTTTATATATGTTTTGGGCTCATCCGTGTTTTCTCTGTAGAATAGGAACTGTACTTTTCTGTACTGTTCTGTATCTCTTCTTGAAGTACTTAATCAGTGATCTGTGGGTGCTCAGTAAGTATTGGATGATTACACATAATCTCTCTTCACAGGTTAGACTATTCCATGAACAACTTTGAGACACAGTATAGAGATCTGTTGGTATAAACATTCAATAGTATTTTCTTAGTTGGCGTGAATGGTAATTACCTGATTTCAAAATTAAAAGTTGGTGGCACTGATTAAAAATATAAAAGATTGCTGTGTTTCATGGAGCCCAGGAAGGCATTAAGAGGGTTAGTTTGGTTGAAATAGTAGATGATATCAAGATATTGTCTCAGAAAAAAAATGGGGATTGCAGTAAAACTGTATTGAGACATGTTTTTGAGAATCTGTTTTTAAAAGTAGAAATTTAAGAATTAAGCAGGGGACCAGCAATAGATTTGAAATGGTTATCAGATTTTCTTCCTCATACAACTCCAGGAGGTATTGTATTGTAGTCTGTGTGCAGGGGGTCTCCAGAGTACTAACTGTATGGTAAACTCATTTTAGATGTCAGGAAGGATAAAGTACATTTAATAATGTCAAAATGCAAAAGGAAAGTAAGAATGAATGTTTTAGTTTAATGTTTTTTGTTTTAGAATGAATCTTTATGAGATAGGAGGCAAGCGTTGGAGAGGAGTAGTGATGGAATGCTAGTAGGACCACCATCTCAGCTGTAAGTTGATTCTAGGGGCAAGTGGGGATTGCTGAAAGTTTTCTCTGAACACTTGGAATTCTAGCAGTAATTTCCAAAATGGTGCTGATATTTGTAGTCATAAACTTACTACTTGAAAGCATCCACGGGGCTCTGATTTTACTCAAGGGACACTTCTTCCAAGTGGTGGTTGAAGCAGCTAGCATTACTTACCAAATTTCTTCTCTCACTAAAGATTGTAGGCATACTGTACAAGTGACTTCATATTTATACTTAATGTATGTGTTTCTAGTGGTTATAGATCTCTTCATAAGACACTAAGCTCCAAACAAGGGTTGTGGTATATGTATGTAATGTTAAAAATTTTATGTGTTGTAATAATCATTTATCTTGTGGATGCCTAAGAAATATGAATACACTGTATTTTAAATACATCTAATATGTGAAAATCTTATTGTAATTCAAGTATATGCCCAAAACTAAGCAGCAGGATGGTATTCACATCGTTCACACAGGGTTGGCAGACCCCCTTTAAAAAAAAGAGAGAGAAATTTTATTTATTTATTTTAGAGACCAGGCACTTACAGGCATGCATGTGGACAGGAGGAGGAGCAGAGTGAGAGGGAGGGGTAAGAATCTCAAACAGATTCCAGGAATCCCACAACCCTGAGATCATGACCTGAGCCGGAACCAGGAGTCAGATGCCTGACTGACTGAGCCACCTAAGGTGCCCCAGCAGACCTTTTTTTTTTTTTTTTTTAAATTTGACAGACAGAGATCACAAGTAGGCAGAGAGGCAGGCAGAGACAGAGAGAGTGGGAAGCAGACTCCCCGCTGAGCAGAGAACCCGATGTGGGGCTCGATCCCAGGACCCTGGGATCATGACCCGAGCCAAGGCAGAGGCTTTAACCCACTGAGCCTCGCAGGCGCCCCCCCAGCAGACCTTTTTGATGTACTTGAAACAGTTTGCAGAAATCTGATTCATGCGGGATACTGAAAAATTTGAAATATTGTTTAATCCAAATCCAATGTAAGAAAGGGGGTTATAAGACAGATTGATTTTTTTCTGCAATTTTTACAGTGAGAGGTAATTCATAACATAAAATTCACCATTTTAAAGTATACAGTTAAGTGGTTTGTAGTTATATTCAGTGTTGTATATAGCCATCACCACTAATTCCAAAACATTTTCCATTGCCCTCAAGAGAGATCCCATGTCTGTTAGCAATCACTTCCATTTTTTTCCTCCTACCCTCATTCTTTGGCAACCATTAATTTACCTTCTGTCTATGGATTTTCCTCTTTTGGGCATTTCATGTTAATGGAATGCACATGTGGCCTTTTATGACTGACATCTTTCCCTTAGTTTTCAAGGTTTATTTATGTTTTAGCATATAACAGTACTTCATTTTTTTTCCATAACCTAATAATATTCCATTGTGTGGATATGTCACATTCTGTTTATCCATTCATCCATTGATGGACATTGGGGTTGGTTACCTTTTGAAACCCATTAAGAATAATACTGCTATGAACATTCCTGTACAAGTGTTGGTGTGAACATGTGTTTTTAGTTCTCTTGGGTGTACACCTAGGAGAAGAATTACTAGGTCATACAGTTAATTATATTAAACTTTTTGAGAACTGAGTGGACTTTTTTCCATAGCCACTGTACCATTTTACATTCCTAACAGCAGTGTATGAAACTTTCTTTCTTTCTTTTTTTTTTTACATTTTGCCAACACTTAACTATTTTCAGGTTTTTGAAAACTAAAAAAAATTATATTCTATCCATTCTATAAATCAGTGCTAAGTGATAACGTGATTTTGGTTTGCATTTTTCTAAGCACTAATGATGCTGAGCATCTTTTTATGTGCTTATTGACCTTGGTATGTCTTTGAAAAAAATGTCTCTTCAGATCTGTTGCTTTTTTTTTTTTTTTAAGATTTTATTTATTTATTTGACAGACAGAGATCACAAGCAGGCGGAGAGGCAGGCAGAGAGAGAGGAGGAAGCAGGCTCCCCACAGAGCAGAGAGCCCGATGTGGGGCTCTATCCCAGGATCCTGGGATCATGACCCTAGCTGAAGGCAGAGGCTTTAACCCACTGAGCCACTCAGGCGACCCTCCTTTGCTCATTTTTAAATTTGATTCTTCATATATTTGAATACTAGAGGAGTTCTTTACATTTTCCAGATGCTTGATCTTCATATGATTTGGAAATCCTTTTTTCCCATCCTGTGGTTTGCTTTTCCACTGTTTTTGTTATTGCCCTTTGATGTACAAACATTTTAAATTCTGAAGTTGCAACTTTTTTTTCCTGATTGTGTTCTTGGTATAATAGCTAAGAAACCTGGCTAATCTAAAATTATTCAGATTTATCCCTAAACTACCCTTACAGAGCTTTATAGTTTTTAGCTCTTATGTTTAGGTTTGAATAAATGTGAGTTAATTTTTATATATAGTGTGAGAAGGCAGGGAAGGTTAATTAAGGGAAATTAAGGATTTTTTTCCCTTCTTTTGAAAGATTTTTTAAGATTCTCAATATAGTCTTTCAAATATGTGGAGAGATAATATTTAGTTGCATATCAGTAAGCAGTTATTTTTGTCTACACAAAATAGTGTTTATGTTTCCATAGTATCTTGTACTTGCCTGTAAACACTATGTTGTTGTCATTTATAGCTTCTGTATATACAATTTTTTCTTAAAGAGCCCTTGAGTGTTGTCTTTACTGTGCTACAAACAGCATATAGCATGTATGCATTAAAAATATGCTGAATGAATAAAGGGGGAATGAGGGATATCTGTGTGGCTCAGTTGGTTAAGGGTCTGTCTTCAGCATAGGTCATGATCCCAGAGCCCTGGGGTCGAGATCCACATCGGGCTCCTTGCTCAGCAGGAAGATTGCTTCTCCCTCTACCTACTGCTTCCCCCTGCTTGTGTGCTTTCTCACTCTCTCTCTGACAAATAATAAAAAAAACTTAAAGGGGGAGTTAAATTTTCATTGGGGAGGGTTCTAACATGTTTTTAAACAGGAGTTAGGGTTTTTTAAATAAAGGAAGAGGATGATTACTGTAGAAGTAATAGTCTTTGCTATGAGTAGTGGTTCTTTAAACTTTTTCTGTTTCCATGATGAAGTAAATTCTTTATTGGTTGAAGATGTGAGGAGATATGGAAGTTGGGAAATAAACTTCCAGAGTTAGATTATGTAATATTAAAGCAGTTTAACACAGTAAAATATTACTCATTGCAGGACCTACCTATAATTGGTATATTTAACTTCAAATAGATGAGTTCAGAATAGTCAAATCTTGGGTTTTCTTCTTTCCTTTTCTTTCCATGATTTTTATAATTATTATTTGCTTATGTGTGATTATTAAAAGTGAATTCCAAGGCAGTCCTTGATTTTAAACTTAGTGTTATCTGTGATAGTCCACATCTCATAGCAGAATGCCATAAGGCCTTGTTTGCTAAGCATTGTGTGCTTTGTTATTAAACATTGGTAAAACATTTAAAGTGCAAATAAAGATACCCAGAAGTGAAGTATATGACTTTAATAAGCTATGTTGAATGAGCCAAGCAATGACCTTAATTGGTTTTTTCCTACTACCCGCTTAAGCTATGCCCTTTCCTGGTTTTAGAACTCTGTGGTGAACTGTCTGTGAAAATCCAAATTAATTTGCTTTTGAAAAATGAAATATAGGTAAATCTTACTTTGTTTGTAAACCTAATGACCTAAGAGCTAATTATTTTGCATGACTTTTTTTTTCCACCCTCGGGGAAGAAATGTATTTTTAAATTTTGTTTTATTAAAATTCTCTAGGAAACTATCCTTTGCTTGCTCTGTGAGTAAGAAAATGAAGCAAAATTTTGTTTGGTGCAAAAGGTGGAGTTCTGTTTAATACTGAGCAGTACCAGCAAAAACACTAGTCAGAAGCAGTTAGTGGGGTGCTGAGAGAAAGTCATCAAAATCTAGAAAAGAATGTAAAGTTGAATGACACAAAGAGCGTGTGATCCAGTAGTGAAAATGTGTAAACAAATAATTTTAATATGTCAAGATAAATATATAATGCTTTTTATATAATATTTCAAAGTAGGGGCTGGAGTAAGTAATTTTGAAGGTTAATCAAGCTTGATAGAGGAACTGACAGGGATTTTAAGGATGAATAGTTGTTTGCCAGATGGACAAAGGAGTTTCTTCTCAGTAGGTTGGCACATGCAGTGACATAGAGACAAGAAAGAGCATTATGATGTGTTTGGGGAAAACTTTCAGTAGTACTGTGTGGTAGAATGCAGAGTGTTAAAGAGGGAAATGAGGCTGGAGAGGGAGCCTTACAGGGGCAGGAGTTAACCTTGATACCTCCTCCCCAAATCCTCATTTTAGAGTCCCCTTTCCTTCTCCTCATTAATAAGCTGCTTTCCTAGCTTTAGATGCCAGTGCTGTGGAATTGGGGAAGTGTTCTTTCCTTTTCCTAGGTAATTTGTGGTGGTAGGATTATTGAAAGGGATAGGAAGAAAGAAATGCACACACAGTCTTGTTGACCATTTGTGCAAGGGTTTATTTATTTTTCTTTTACAGATTTATTTATTTATTTATTTGACAGATCACAAGTAGGCAGAGAGGCAGGCAGAGAGAGAGGAGGAAGCAGGCTCCCTGCTGAGCAGAGAGCCTGATGCGGGCATCCCAGGACCTTGAGATCATGACCTGAGCCAAAGGCAGAGGTTTAACCCACTGAGCTACCCAGGCACCCCTGTGCAAGGTTAGATAAGCTTGTGATGTGAAATTGGACTTCTGAATATTGTTATACATAAAGTGGTTTGGGTTGCTAAATGAAATCCACTATACTGATCTCATGGCTTTTGTGGCCTTGTCTGGAATTGAGTTTTTTTGAATTCCAAATTTACGAATGAACTTAAACAGAAAATGTGATGATGGTCATTATGGATACAAAAATTTTGATAAACCAGTTAAAAGTCAGTAAGATTCTTGGGGGCATTTTTGATTTATGTGATTTAACTGCTGACATCTATTATCTGCAAATGATACGTTAATTATTAGTCATTCATAGATTTTTAAAAAAGATTTATTTATTTATTTGAGAGAGAGAGAGAAGAGAACACAGGAGAGGGAGAGAGAAGCAGACTCCATGCTGAGCAGGGAGTTTGATGTGGGCCGAGAGTCCAGGAATCTGGCATAGTGACCTGAGCCAAAGGCAGACGCTTAACCAACTGAGCCACTCAGGCAGCCTAGTCATACATTGATTTTTTTTTTTAAGCTAGATCTCTACCAAATAAGAGTTTATTAATCTTGTGGAAACTAATGAACTCATTAGCAATTGCATATTGAGTGTTTACTGTGTGTCTGAGTTACTATGTTGAGATGTTTGAGAAATCCAAAAATTACATCTCTGATCATGTCCTCAGTCTAGTAGAGAATAGGATATATACAGATAGTTGTATTATCAGGCGGTGTGAGATAAAGTTCTTATCAAACGTCATTGGAAATCACAGGAGAGAAAGATACTGCTTTTGATGAGGGGAGAACTGGACCTTAAATGATAGGTAGTCAGGAGCAGTAGGCATTTGAAGTGGAGGAAACCGTGTGAGCAAACATTTGCAGGTAGGAGGGCTGGAAGTGTGTTTGGGAATGAAGGAGTCTGTTTAATCATAGAGTGTGAATGGGGTCCTTTGGGGCTTCAGGAGGGATAGGTTTGGGAGTAAGGAGAAGTACAGTGGGACAAGAAGCTGGATTGTGGATGGAGTATGGATTTAAATCATAAACTTTAAATAATATCTCACCTTCATGTAGCTTTAGACTACTATGGCTAAGATTGGACCATAGAGCTGATTATCAAAATTATACTGTATCTTTATGTTCTTTCTCTAGTGTTAAATTATGGAAAACAAGGGGTCTTGCTGATCTTGAAGCTGAAAATGAGATTTTGCTGCTTCATGCTTTTTATATTAGCTTGATTATTATAGACTGCATTAATAGTGGCAATATCTGAGGTTCTTGGGACTTCTGAGTCCAAAGATTGTACAGGAATTATTGAAAAAGTCTTCTAAACAAATGATATATACCTAATTTTGATCTGGACATACAGATTTTATGAAAGTTTAAGGAGACTTCAGGCTTATACAAAATCTAATCAAATCAGTTTAATTAGGACATAACCTGCATTATGGGGATAATAGCTAATAAGGTTTCAAGAGTCCTTTCTGTCTTGAACCATAACATAATCCTTACAAAACCTATTGAACATATAGTTTATTAACTGTTGTACATATACATAAATTGAGACACTGCTAGTTAAACGATATAGAGACTAAATTTAACACTAAAATGCAACGAAGAACCTTAAGTGGAAGTCAGGCAGTTTGAAGAACCTCTTACCTCACAGAGGACTTTCAGGGAACAGGATATTGTTAGGAGAAAGTCTTTTCTTTCAGAAGTATGATTTCATAAATATGTAAAATTACATTTGCAAACAGCAACTTCTTGTATTTCTTAGAGTAAATTATTAATATGCTTCAAGGGGAATAGTTGCTCAAGTGATACATGGGAAGCTGCCACAGCTCCATTTGACCTAAGAAAATCCCTTACTCACTTAAATTGCTTATTTTCTAAATTGCCTCCCTGCTTTGCCGTTCTGTGGTGTTAACATATTTGTGTTCTTCTAGCTTTTGGGTTCTTGGCTTAGTACTTTGGAAACTAAGATTATGGACGGTTTCTGTTTGAGTTTTTGCTTCATTTTTCATTGGAGTGTCCCACCTACCACTCTGTCATTATTTCTTTTATATATATATATATATTTTTTTTTTTTTTTTTAAGATTTTATTTATTTATTTGACAGAGATTACAAGTAGGCAGAGAGTCAGGCAGAGAGGAGGAAGCAGGCTCCTGGCTGAGCAGGGAGCCCGATGCGGGACTCGATCCCAGCACCTGGGATCATGACCTGAGCCGAAGGCAGAGGCTTAACCCATTGAGCCACCCAGGCGCCCCTGTCGTTATTTCTTTTTAAGATGGTATTTATTTATTTGACAGAGAGAGAGAGATCACAAGCAGGCAGAGAAGAAGACAGAGAGAGAATGGGAAGCAGGCTCCCTGCTGAGAAGAGGCCCAACCCCGAGCTGAAGGCAGAGGTTCAATCCACTGAGTCACCCAGGCACCTCTCCACTGTATCATATCTTGCATATCTTACTGTCATTAGGTGGAAGGGGCTGCATTGTTGAATGTGGCTTTGTTTTAGGAGGAAATTGCCAACAAAAATGTGTCAGGATTGTAAATTGATAACCTGAAAAAGGGTGAGGATGGTAGTCACTTTTGATGTAGATTGAATGATATACACTGGCTAATGTCTTGATAGCTGTTGGTCATAATGGAAGATCAGTTGTGCGTATGTAATGGAGCATCACTAACACTGTATGCTCATATGTGTGGTAACATCATCTTAAAATTATTTGGTTAAGTGATGAATGTGTGAATTATCTCTCAAACCTTATTTTTATCCCTTGACTTCATAGAAAGTTATCCACAGAAATCTAAGCATTGTTTCAAAGATTCTTAATTTATTTGCTTGTTGGAAGGACTTTGTTTCTGAGGTATATGTATACTGTATATATACTGAACTAGAACTCTAAAGTAGGCGAAGTTTGCTTCAGTTCTTCTGATTAGCTGCTTACTCATGTTTGGTCTCAATCTTTTTACTCACAGTACTTGTACATGTAGCTAGTTTTCAGTTGACTTTAAATACTTGTCAAATACAGTGTGAGCTTTCTCTTTGGCCATCTTTTTACCTTTGTGGCTTGAAATTAAATAAGATACTTACTGTTGTAGTTTAGAATAATCTTTAGTTGCATTCAATTTGTAATTATATGTAGGAAACTTGTTTTAATAGTTGTTTGTACCTTTTCTAACTGGTGAGTTTGTCTGCAGATAGCATCTTTGGTAAGAGAAGGGTGGGATTTTGGAAAGGTGTAGCATTTATCTTAGGTGAGTAGCAAACAAAACCGATTTCACTAATTTTGGTTATTAGCTTTATTTCAGGTAATCTGTCATGGGGGGTTTGGTCTAGTTTTGATTTTATGAGGCCAGTGTGAATACTTGTTGGTAAATACAAAATTGAGTCTGTTGCTCTGCAGTTAAGTTGTATTCAAAAATCGCATATTCAGGAGGGTTTTAGGATTAGTTGACATTTGATCTTTTCATATGAAACAGGAGGAGAGACCTAGTTTGTTTTTTTATATGATCACTTTTTCAGATCTGGAAGAGGTGACCATATTATCCTTGTGCCCATTTATACTTTTAGAAGTAAAACTAGCTGTTTAACGACTGAGAAATTAAGGTTTAGGGGGCAGTATTTCTTCCTTTAGTTTTCTTTTCTCAGCATTAGCTTTTGTAACTTGTTTTGACAGACTGTTTTGTTATTAGTTACAGGTTTGGAATTTTTGTTAAGTATTAATTCAGTATAAACTTTTAGACTTGGTACAGTATAAACATTCATTTATTTTTGTTCTTCATATTCTTGCAAAGTATATTTTGATTTGGTGACTTAGAGTGGACCTAGGCATTATTTTCAAATTTTTCACACATCCCAGAAACATCCCACAACACACCTGAGTGGCAATCAAGTACGATCACAGTTACTGAATTAGGAATTAGTTATAGAGTTGCAACTGATAGCTAAGTTAGAGAGCTATTCATAGAGCTGCTCAGGAGACTGAGACATTCCCTAACTGTTGAAAGTGCTGTGCAGGGTAAAAACCATTTCTTATTAGGAGATGGAAAACTTTTAAGCTGCTTCCTAACTTTGGGCTTGTAGACTTACCCTAGGAGTGCTTTTTTCTTTGAGTTTCTTCATTACAGTTGTGTTTTCCTAACTTGGTGACCAACCTGTAGGTTTTGAGGACTACTCCCCCCCTTTTTTTTAAGTATTGGAAATGATTAAATCTCTGGGTCAGATGACTGAAATGCTTTATGTGTTCCTCTCTTGGTAAATCATGTAAGCCCTCTTCACCTGAAATCTGGTGAATTGAGTGGTTTTGTAACATCATTGGCTTTTTAAAGCATGCATATAAATTAAAGCATACAATTTCTGAGGTACTTGGAGATGAAAATGTCCAAAGCTCTCGAATCCTGTTCCTTGTGAACTTGGTTTGAGTGATGTGATGCCTTCCTTATACCTTGTCAACTTCAGTTGATTGTAGCCAGAATGAAGATGATGCTAATGAGGAGGAAATGCTATGCCAAACAAGAAGGGGTTACAATCTGTACTGGGAATTAGATTTGTGAGAGATAAGAAGAGAGATGTATGAGTTTTAGAATAGAGAAGGTGATGACGAGTCTCAAACTACTTGGAATGAAGAGAGAGAATCAAGAGAAAATACTTGTGTATCTTTATCCCTCTGGTGCAAAGATGACTGTTGTAAAGAATTTAATTTTGGCACAGCCACTGTATTGTGTTACATTAGATAGGCAAATATTTAAATCTTTACAAGGGAGGTAACAGAACATTCCCTTGCTTTGTCTGTCACAAAGCTATTGTAATAATCAGAAAACTAAGGATATGAAAGAACTTTGTAAAGTATAAAGAGATCTGCATGTATAAAGATTTTGCCACATATGCATGTAACCACGGTTATACTTCCCAGTTGAAGAAACCCAAGTTTCATAAACTTTTGAAGGAAGGTTGTACAGAAGTTACTGAGTTTGAGGTGGTTTCATAATATTGTATCGTATTAGAAAAGTGTTGAGGGAGAACTCATCAGTAAAATAAGATACCAAGTAAAACCAACAAGATCAAATATTTCTAATACTATTTTAAAGTTTTTTAAATATTCTGAGTATGCTCCTGTACTATTTTGATAATTGTTCCTATTTTTAAAAAGGATGAGTGGCTAATTCACATGCCTTGAAGTTATAATCATAAATAGTAAATCTGAAATTTGTTGTTTTTTTTTTTTTTTTAAAGATTTTATTTATTTGACAGAGAGAAATCACAAGTAGACGGAGAGGCAGGTAGAGAGAGAGAGAGAGAGGGAAGCAGGCTCCCTGCTGAGCAGAGAGCCCGATGCGGGACTCGATCCCAGGACCCTGAGATCATGACCTGAGCCGAAGGCAGCGGCTTAACCCACTGAGCCACCCAGGTGCCCCTAAATCTGAAATTTGATTCTAGATCCTTTGCTCATTCTGATGTCACTTGATCCTGTTATCATATAGTCTTAGCCCATGAAAATGGACATGGATGGCACCATTCAAAGAAATGGGAGAGCCTAGAGCAGAACTTTAGTGATGGTTAGATTAGTATCTTCATCAGAACTCTTTGAAGCAGAGTTGGAAATGAGAAGTACTTAGGATAGACTAATGAATGGAAGTCAGAAAAGAGCTCTAATAGAGAGAAATAGACTTTAAAAAATAGAAAAAAACAAAAATAGAAACCCCTTTTCCCCATCTGTCAATCTTACTCATTCTGGAAGGTATTCAGTATAGCAGTGCAACAAAAAGGTCTAGTTAGTGGTCTCCAGTATTTATCAAGTTTAGCGAGAATTCATACTTAAAACATAGTAGTTTTCAAAGTAGTAGCCTTTTAGGTGGGTGGAATGCCTCTTGGGGGGATTCTGTCATCATAGCAAAAGGAAAATTGGTGAAAGATTGATACTCTAGAAAAGGGAGAAAGGTAGTTGAATTTTTCTTTGCTATTTGACTGGACCACTTAAGATTTATATTGCCTTCTCATAACAAACCAAGGGAAAGATATAGTGTCTCAGAAATTTAAGGGACTTTTTAGATACCCATCTACATTTAGAATATATAGATTTTAAAAATACATGTGATGTTATATCTTTCTACCTAGAAATAGATAGCTGCTTGCATGAAAGCATCAACTAAGACTTTTCTCCGCTTTTTATTATTAGTATTGTTATCATTGGTACATAGAAGCAGAAGAACTAAATAAAAACCCACTGTAAGCATTATGTACAATATATGTTAAGTGTTAAATTGATTGTTAATATATTCCCTAGCAGTAGAAGTCTGTTTGTTAGAATACCTTGTATTCTTAACTTATATTATATTCTTAACTTATATAAGTAATACCTTATATTCTTAACTTAATTTTATACCCATATTTAGGGAGAATAAATCCACAATTTACCATGCAGTGTGCAGAATATGTTGTGATCATGTCAGCGTTTAATAGGAGAGATAATCCTATTATAATAATATTTATATTATATTATAAATAAATATTTATTATAAATATATAAATATAATCCTATTATAAATATTAAATATAATACTAATATAAATATAAATCCTCCTATTATAAATATTAAGTCTTAAAATTTTGCTGTAGTGTAATTAGTTTGATGACTTTAAATATAGATTTAATCAAATAATAACTTTCTTTTGGAATTTAAGTTAAACTTACCAAATTTCCTATGGTCATACATAGTTCTGAAAAAGTTTTTTTAGATTAGCAAACCATTTATGGCAAAAGCTTAGATTAAACATTCAAACTAGTGGGAGTTGTTTTTCCTTTAATTAACATTGAGGCATAATTTACTTGGAATTTTCTTTTTTTTTTTTTAAAGAGAATACAACTGAATTCTTTTTTTTTTTTTTTAAGATTTTATTTATTTATTTGTCAGAGAAAGAGAGTGTGCCCACAAGCAGGGGGAGCAGCAGGCGGAGAAGGAGAGAGAAGCAGGCTCCCTGCCGAGCAAGGAGCCTGATGTGGTACTCTATCCCAGGACCCTGAGGTCATGACCTGAGCCAAAGGCAGAGGCTTTAACCCACTGAGCCACCCAGGCACCCCTTAAAGGCTTAAGTTTAAAACTTTTTAGGAAAAATGCTTTTTCTTATGGTGATTTATTAGTAATTATATTTTCCTCTTACAGAGCATTATTTAAAACTTAAAGCCGTATAGGTAGTTTATTATTTTGTGCTTATCTATTTCTGGCTGTATTTGTCATTACTGTTTACAGCAGTTTGAAAAAAAGTTTTTAGAAATGGCCTTCATGTGTTAAGGGTTGAGAGGGGTCTTTTGATACCTACTTGCCAGAAGTGTGGGACTCAGTGAACTATTACTAGTAAATGGCCGGTGTAATTTTGATTCAGGGTCGCTTTTTTTTTAAAAAAAGATATTTTTATTTATTTGTTTGATAGAGAGAGAAAGAGTCCAAGTAGGCAGAGAGGCAGGCAGAGAGAGAGGGAAGCAGGCCCACTGCTGAGCAGAGAGCCAGATGCAGACCTTGATCCCAGGACCCTGAGATCATGACCCAAGTGGAAGGCAGAGGCTTAACCCATTGAGCCACCCCATGCGACTTAGGGTCGCTTTTGTTTAATTGTGAAGTATACGAATAAATAAATGAGATTCCCAGTCCCTACTTACTATCCACATAAAACTAGAAGCTTCGTAGAATCAACAAGAGAAGATTCTGATCAGCAACACTTTGGTTTGGCAAGGATGAAGCAGACATGCTTCATCCTTCAGATGTAGAGTTAATGGGATACCTCCCTTATCCTATTCGTAGGATAGAATCCTATTCGTTGAAACTTCGTAGAATCAACAAGAGAAGATTCTGTTCAGTAAGACTTGAGTTTGGCAAGGATGAAGCAGACGTCCTTCATCTTTCAGTAGAGTTGGTAAGATACCTATTGGTATCCTATTGGTAGTTGATCATGGCAGTCAGTTCTGTAGGCCTCCAGGCCACTTGTGACGCACTACCATTTTTACTGTAATTTTTAAGTCTCCTTATCTAAAGACTCCTGATAATCTTGTATAATTAGCAACCTCCCCCCAAATTTGTCCCTTCCTATTTAAGTGCTAAGAAATCCTTAGTACTTATCACCATCTGACATATATTTGGTCATTTGTTTACTGACTGTTTCTCCACACTAGTATCTAAGCTTCCTGATGGCAGCAGCTTTGTCTGCAGTTGCCTTTTTCTAAGTCCTAAGACTATTTGGCATATTACAGTATATGATGAATATTGTAGAATGTACAGAATTTCTACTTGTTCATACTAAGGTTTGCAATGCTGTAGGAAGATGGATCACAAAGATTCTGTTGCTCTAACTGCATCTGGGACATGAACTTGTGTTTTCTGGTTGAGGTAGACTGTGGCAGAGAGTCTAACTACAATTTATTATTCACTTTGACTAGGCAGAATTTAAACTGTTGAGAAAAGCCATGAAAATCCTTTGGAGGTTCCTCCTTACTTAAATTTTATACCTGGACTGTACAGTATAACTTAGCTATGAGAAGGAAGACTTTTTGCCTGTTATTTTCCCTCCACCCACTGAGAAATGGGCTTTTGTTTCACCCATAAATCTATAAATATTTATAGCATCATGTCACACATTGTGGAAGATAGGAGAAAACAAAAGATACCTGAATTTATTTGAACAGAAAAGGAAGGGGTGCCTGGGTGGATTAGTGGGTTAAAGCCTCTGCCTTCTGCTCTGGTCGTGGTCCAGGGGTCCTGGGATTGAGCCCTGCATCAGGCTTTCTGCTCTGTGGGCAGCCTGCTTCCTCCTCACTCTCTGCCTGCGTCTCTGCCTACTTGTCATCTCTGTCTGTCAAATAAATAAATAAAATCTTAAAAAACAACAACAAAAATAAAAGGAACACTCAGGGTACAGTTGAGATTATTATATTCCTGATATTTTTGGATATAGAGGTGAAAATTTCTAGTTATCTCCAACTTCCCAGAAGACCTTAGGTTGATTTTTAGAGAAGAAATTTGAGAATCATTTGCCTAGATGTTTTTAATTTAAAAGGTGATTTTCTCAGGGTAAAATAAAAACAGAATCAGAGATTATTAATGTTAGGAAAATGCCCAAGGGTTGGGGGATGAGAGGAGAAAATGAACAGAATGGAAGCTTGATTGTGTTTTAGGAAGGCTGAGGAAGAACCTGAATATAGCACCGCAGAAGGAAAAATGCAGATATGCCTGGAGTATGTGGTGGTAGTATATTAATTCCTTTGCTACTTGTAGACTTTTATTAGGTCACTTATAACTAGGGTGACAGAGAATTTATATTCTGAACTGGGTCACTTTTGAGAGTGAAAGGATGTGCTATCTGAATGGGACACTGGGACAACAGGTGTAAACCAGAAATGTTTCAGGAAAACCAGGACACTCGATTACCTCCTATTAATAACATACTTTTCTCCAGAATTAGTCCTTAGACCCCACGTAATTTTATTTCCTATATGGTACTCTAAACTGCATTTGAGGAGCTTCTTAAACTTTGATTCCTGTTTCTGGTCTCGTTGGAAGGAGAAATTCTTTTCATTTTTTTTTCTCCTGTGGACCATTTGGTGGGGGTAAGTACAGTGTACATATGATGAGTTTGTTGACTTTTTATTTGCTTAGGAAACTATGTTTTGTGCATTTTTGATCCCGTGTTAGGTTTTTTTTAAAGAATCCTTGTTATATCTTTGTAACTGGGCTGATAAAGTATTTGCAAGTTCTTAGAATATAATACAGAGAGTGAATTTTTAATTTTGGCATTTACTCTTAAATTACTTGATATTTATATAGTTTACTTTCCTACAGGTGGGGTGGTAATTCTGAAACTTCCAGCCTTCAAGGAAGGGAAGAAAAACACCTTGTGTTTATACAGTGGATATATTATTTTTTTATGTTGGATCACTGTAATGGTTTCATTTTGTTTTCCTATAAATAAATCTTTTGTTATTCTTACATCAAGTGATGTTATTTTTATTGTTAAGTAATTACCATATTATCTATTCTGGAAAATTAAACATTAATAGAAATAACAGTTGCCTTTGAGGTAGTACTTACTAAAATATGATTCACCTCACCTCTGAGATCCTTCTTTGGAATCTGGGATGGGAGTAGGGTGTCAGGGTTTGGAAATCACCACTTTGAAGTACTAGAATCCTAAACCAATTCAAAATTAAGGAGACAAACCTGAATCCCTCTAGTCTTGCTACGGTGGTATTGTTTTGCTGCACAGTCTGCCATCTAGTGGTAGGAATGCAGAATACACCAGAACACCAAGGAGAAGCCTTAAGTTTTCAGACTTCTTTTTAATACTAAGTTAGCTTACATACCAGGCTAAAACATTTCGATAATGAGGGACAGGGGGGAGAGAATGACCTTTTCACTTGAAAATATAAATCAGTAGTAGTGAATTCTTTTTTTTTTTTTTTTAAAGATTTTATTTATTTATTTGACAGAGAGAGATTACAAGTAGGCAGAGAGGCAGGCAGACAGAGAGAGGAGGAAGCAGGCTCCCTGCTGAGCAGAGAGCCTGATGTGGGACTTGATCCCAGGACCCCGAGATCATGACCTGAGCCGAAGGCAGCGGCTTAACCCACTGAGCCACGCAGGCGCCCAGTAGTAGTGAATTCTGAGAGTATTCAAAGAGTATTTGTGGGACACCTGGGTGGCTCAGTTGGTTAAGCGGCTGCCTTCGGCTCAGGTCATGATCCCAGCGTCCTGGGATGGAGTCCCACATCAGGCTCCTTGCTCGGCGGGGAGCCTGCTTCTCCCTCTGCCTCTGCCTGCCACTCTGTCTGCTTCTGCTCACTCTCGCTCCTCTCTCTCTCTGACAAATGGATAAATAAAATCTTAAAAAAAAAAAAAAAAGATTTTAAAAAAGAGTATTTGTTTTTTTGTGGAGCATTTTTATGACTTAAACTTTCTTCTGCTCTTGTAAGATTTATGTATTTTTAACAGATTTGTTGGTGAAGTGGCAAATGCATAAACAGTGTAGATGATTTTAAGAGACAGTAGGTTGGACGTATTTGAAAAAGATACTTATATATTGATTAAAATTTTAGAGCAACTTGTAATGATTCCATTAACTAAAATGATTTATTTTACATTTTTAAAATTAAAGTACAGACAATTCAACAAACTTGGCTTGTGTTCAGCTATGACCTAAGTGACTAAATTTCAGCTAGATAGTAACAGAGTATCTTAGGGTTGGCTTTGTTTACTTAGCTCCATCTGAATTCTTCCTGTTCTTAGGTAGTCAGTCCCACTTCTTTCCTCTACTGCAGATACAGAGGAGGTCAGTCCATGCTACTTTCTGAAGTGTTCTGAAAGCATCAACACTTGACACTTGGATGGTCTATCCCATATACATTGCAGACTTAGAATACTATGTTCAAGTTTTTTTTTTGTTTTGGGTTTTGTTTTTTTTTTTTTGGTTTTTGTTTTGTTTTGTTTTTGACAGAGTACAAGCAGGGGAAGTGGCAGGGAGAGGGAGAGGCAGACTCCCCACCGAGCAGGGGGAGACCCATGTGGGACTCCCATCCCAGGACCCCGGGATCATGACCTGAGCTAAAGGCAATGGCTTAACCAGCTGAGCCACCCAAGCGTCCTATGCTAAATTTTTTATTCCTCTTATTAAAGAACTGGTTTCTTTGGGTGGCCTCCTTAGCACTGAGGGGAGGTCTTTTTGGGTTAATGTATGTTCAAAAAAAAAAAAAAAGTTGCTTAAAATAAATGGGGGGGGGTGCCTTCGTGGCTCAGTGGGTTAAGCCTCTCTCTCCAGCCCAGGTCATGATCTCAGGGTCCTGGGATGAAGCCCTGCATCGGGCTCTCTGCTCAGCAGGGAGCCTGCTGTTCTGCCTACTTGTGATCTTTCTCTCGTCAAATAAATAAAATCTTTAAAAAAAAATGAAAAATAATAAAATAAATAGGAATAGCCAGATAATGAGAGAATTTGTAATGGCTTGCTTATAGCAACTTTTGAATAGTTTTAAGGGAAAAATACCTCTTGTTTTACATGGTGATTAAAAAAATCAGTCAAAAGGAAAGAAAAATTGGGGCACCTGGCTGGTTCAGTCAGAAAAGCATGTGACTCTTGATCTCTTGATCTAGGTGTCATGAGTTTGAGCCCCACCACGGGTATAGAGATGATGTGAATAAATGTAACTTTAAAAAAAGGGAAAGAAAAACTTACTATGGCATAAACAGGTTAAATATAGCGTGTACAATTACCAAAGCGTTGTCTTTACATTTCTTAGTTTTCATGTGTGAATCTTTTGTTCATTCATTTTGCAGAGAACCCAGTGTGACAAAAATAGCATATCTAGTTGTACTAACAGATTGGTTTTTCCTGCAGCTGCAACTTATTTTTTTTTAGTAAGACGGGCCTTTGCCTTTTTTTGTGGGTTCTGGAGGTAATGTAAGGTTCATCTGCCATGGTGAGAGATTGAACTTGTGTTCACAGTATTGGCCTGCCTCTGGAAGAGTGGCTACCAGATTTTTAGCTGTTATACCATGTTGCTCTTGTGTGTGTACCATGTCGTCACGTGCTTGAAGAAATAAAAGAACACATCAGGGCTGTCCTTTCTGCCATTGATCATGGTATTCCCCAAAGGGTCTGGAATGTCCTTGTATACTGTGACTTAGCTCCTTTAGCTTCTTAGTTCTTTTATCAAAACCATTTGGATATCTTTATTTCTTTTTAATACTTAGAAAATGTATCCTTTTCTCCTCTTTGAAATTATCTCATCCTTGTAATTTTTCCCCCCAGTCCTTGTTACTTGTTTGAAACACTCTATGGTACGTGAATTTTCCCCCAGTTTTTACCTTCAAACCCAATTAATAAGTTGCTATAGGATTGGTATTTGCTGTGTGACAGGAGATGTGCTTAATGAGAGTTGTAAAATTATGAACTAATAGTTCTTTTATATATTGATTGTGACTGCCTATTCATATATGGTTCAGTTGCTGAATAATTTTGGAAGCATTCGGTTCTTTTTGTATCAGCCTATTGAATATTGAGGCTCATCAGTACATATCAGACAATCTCATTTTAAAAATGGAATCTTATTCTGTGGTGTTCTTTAACATGGCTTTGATTTAATGTGCCATGAATATTTTCCCATTAGCCTTTTTTGCTCTCTGTTTGTTGCCCTCGTAGTGTTTCATTTTAAGACTGCTGTCTTTACCATTATTGAACATGTCCTCTTTCATTGTCACTTAGCTCCTTTAGCTTCAAAATACTTTATCAAAGCCACTGGGATATCTTTATTTCTTTCTAACACTTCGAAATGCACCCCTTTTTCAAATTAACTCAATTCTTATTGAGTAGTATGTATGTAGTATGTAAGTCTTTTCCTAGTTTTTACTTTCACATCCAGTTAGTAATTTGGTTAGATTTATTTCTTAAGATATATGCCAGTCTAAGAAGACCGTATTTCTAAATTAATTGTAATGGGGATTATATAAAAGTACAACCTTGTGTTTCACATGGAAGGACCCTGCAGACTATTAAGTTAAAATGGTAACATTTACATCTCAACCTTACACCAAAAAAAATGAGTGGAGGAGTAACATTTAAGACTGTTTATTCCATTTCCTAGACATTTGACACTTACGGTAAGTGCTCTTTGTATAAAATTATTTTGGCATAAGTCTCATTTCAACTTGCCTTTTTTTTTTTTTTTTTTTTAAGATTTTATTTATTTATTTGAGAGAAAGAATGAGAGAGTGAGAGCATGAGAGGAGGAGGGTCAGAGGGAGAGGCAGGCTGCCTGCCCAGCAGGGAGCCGGATGTGGGATTCTGTCCTAGGACTCCAGGATCCTGACTGAGCCACCCAGGCACCCTCACCTTGTGTGCTTTATAAATACTTTCAAATTTATGCTAAATGAGAAAAACGTTGTTGATACTTTTTTAAAAAGCAAAAGTTCGGAAACTTCTTCTCTACAGTTTCTTTTTCTTTCTTTCAAGATTTTATTTAAGAGGGAGAGACAGTGAGAAAGGGAATTCAAGAAGCGGGAGAGGGAGAAGCATACTCCCACTGAGCAGGGAACCTGATGTGGGACTTGATTTTAAGATCCTGGGGTCATGACCAGAGCTGAAGGCACATGCTAAATGACTCA
Organism: Neogale vison; assembly: GCF_020171115.1. Classification (NCBI taxonomy): domain Eukaryota; kingdom Metazoa; phylum Chordata; class Mammalia; order Carnivora; family Mustelidae; genus Neogale; species Neogale vison. The sequence goes on from NC_058097.1 coordinate 138,149,500, forward strand.
GCCACCCAGCCTCCCCTCCTCTACTATTTCTTGACTACTGTTTTTGTTGCTGTTTCTTGATGAATAGTTGTTCCTACTGTTTGTACTCCTACCCAGGAAAGATTTCAAAGATCTGATCAATGAAGCAGCATTTGATGATCCATTTAATTTGTCTTCCAGATTGAGTGTATCTCTAATTTTCTAGATTGAAGAAATGAGTCCTGTTAATGAAATTGTATCTTTCATAAGCTTAGAGTACACATCATACTCAAGAGTAAAAAGCTCAAACCCTTTCTTCTAAGACCAGGAACAAGATAAAGATGCAACTTCTATGCCACTTCTATTCCATGGTACTGGAAATCTTACCTAGAGCAACTAGGCAAGAAAAAGAAATAAAAAGCATCCACCTTGGAAAGAAAGTAGTAAAATGGTCACTGTTTCCTGATGACATGATATTATATAGAAGACCCTAAAGACTTCATCAAAAAACTGTTAACTAAAAAATGAAGTCAGGGGTGCCTGGGTGGCTCAGTGGCTTAAAGCCTCTGCCTTCGGCTCAGGTCATGATCCCAGGGTCCTGGAATCGAGCCCCGCATTGGGCTCTCTGCTCAGTGGGAGCATACTCTCTTTTTCTCCCTGCCTCTGCCTGCTTGTGATCTCTGTCGGTAAATAAATAAAATCTTTAAAAAAAAAAATGAAGTCAGTAAAATTGCAGGATAAAAAAACACACAAAAATCTGTTGCATTTCTTTGTAGTGATAATTATCAGGAAAATAAAATAATCCCATTTATAGTTGCCTCAATTTTAGTATATGTGCTGCCGAAGCGATCAGTATAGTTGCCTCAAAAAGAAGAAAATTCCTAGGGATAAACTTAAAGGAGATGAAAGACCTATATATTGAAATCCGCAGGGGTTACTAAAAGAATTTGAAGAGACAAATATAAAGGTACCCTGTGCTCATGGATTGGAAAAATTAATGTCGTTAAAATATCCATGCTGTTCAAAGCAATCTGCAGATTCAGTGCAATTTCTACCAAAATTCCAGTGGGATTTTTTTCAAAGAAATAGAACGATTAATTCTAAAATTTTACAAAACAGCCAGACACACACACAGATAGCCAAAACAGTCTTGAAAGAACAAAACCGGACACATCACACACCCTCCCTCATTTTTAAATTATATTACAAGCTTATAGTAAGTAACAGAGTGTGGTATTGTCATAAAAGTAGGCATACGGATCAATGGAACAGAAAGAGAGCCTATGAATAAACCTGAGTATATATGGTCAATTAATTTATGACAGAGGAGCCAAGAATATACACTTGGGAAGGAGTAGTCTCTTCAACAAATGGTTCTGGGAAAACTGGGCAGCCACATGGGAAATAATGAAACCCAACCACTGTCTTAAACCATACATAAAAATGAGTTCAAAATGGATTAAAGACTTGAATGTAAGCCCTGAAACCATAAAACTCCTAGAAGAAAACATAGGTGGTAAATTTCCTGATACAGGTTTTGGTGGTGATTTTTTGCATATGTGCTGCTGAAGCGACCACAGTGATGATTTTTTTGAATCTGACACAAAAAGCAGAAGCAACAAAAGCAAAACTAAGTGGGATTACATCATACTAAAAGGCTTCTGCACAACAAACAAAACCATTAAATTGAAAAAGCACCCTACTGAATGGGGGAAGATATTTGCAGATCATACATTTGATAAGGGGTTAATATTTAAAATATATAAAGAACACATGAAACCAGTAGCAAAAAACAGTCCACTTAAAAAAATGGCTGAAGATCTGAATAGATCCCCCCCCCCAAAGAAAACATACAGATAGCCAACAGGAATGTAAAAAGGTGCTCAACATCATTAATCATCAGGGAAACACAAATGGAAACCATAGTGAGATACCACCTTATGCCTGTTAAAGTGGCCATTATCAAAAAGACATACCAAGTGGAGAAGAGGGAATCCTTGTGCACTGTAGGTGGGAATGTAAACTAGTGTACCTACTGGGAAGAAAGTATGGAGATTCATCAAATTGAAAATAGAACTGTATGATCCAGCAGTTCAACTTTTGGGTAACTTGAAAAGATAAATGCAACCCTCATGTTCATTGCAGTATTATGTACGATTTCCAAGATATGGAAACATCGTAGCTGTCCATTGATGGGTGAATGCATATAGAAATTGTGGTATGTTTGCACGGTGGAATATTGTTCAGCCATAAAAAAGAATGAAATCTTGCCATGTACAATGACATGGATGGCTCTCCAAGGCATTGTGCTAAGTGAAATAAGTCAGGAAGACAAGCACCATGTTATGTCTTACATGAGGATATTAAAAAAGCTGATAGATACAGGGGACAGATTGGTGATTGCTAGAGGTGGGGAATGATGGTGATAGAAATGGATGAAGGGAGTTATTGGTTAAAAAATGGAATTGATACAAAACAAATTTGGAGTGTTTAAAATATTTGTTTATATATTAATATACGTGGCATAGGTATATGTAATATATATAAAGGCACTGAAAAAAGAAAGAATAGTACTTAATTATTAGTATCTGTTGAGACTTTCTTAATGTATAGTTCCAAGAGCATTTAGCTAATCCTGAAAAGTGTCTTAAAATGATGTGGACATACATACATGCTGAAAAAGTATGTTTCAGGTGATCCTTTGGAAAGAGATTGTGTAGTGTTTGGCTAAATGATTATGATACAGTGTGGGGTTTTTTTGTCTTTGTTTTCATTTGTTTGTTTTTTTTAACTAATACTGTTTTTAGCCAAGTTTATTTATTAGAAAATCTACTTGGGTATCAGCATAGTTTTGATATTTATAGTCCAGTGAATGCCTGTGTAGTTGGGAACTTGTTACCCTCAATATTCTGCTAATGGTGCATGCCTGACTTGCTGTGGAAGTGAACACTAAGTGGCTTAAGTTTCTAAAGTTGGTGAACTCTGCCTTGGGAGATGTGTATAGGCTTGTGTGCTATACTAAGAATATGACTGTAAGATTAGTGAAGCCATCTGGTAATTGGTTACTCCTAAGTTTTTGAGATTTTGCTGGACATTTTCCGTGAAAAAAATTGTATGTTTCATTTTTGTTTTACATTGATTAGCTATTTAAGACTTGCACTGAATTGGCTAATTGGGTATTCACTTGCTATATATGTTTCCAAGCACTCTTATCTTTTACAAAAATTTAAATCTGTTCATAAATCTGTCACTACTGTAGTAGTGAGTTTCTGTAATGTGACCTTTTGGAAAGTCTTATTTGTGTTAATACAGGTAATGTTTACTTTGCCTCAGACATTGTTGGAGGGGGGCATATTAGATAATAAAAGTGGGAGTATTTTGTTTGTATAGTAGGGATTGGTTCCTTCCACTGTCTGGAAAAATGCTCTTATGTTTCTATGGTAGGCCTGTTTTCTTCCTCATGTATGTGCTAGAATCCTCATAACTTATCATCTATCCCTAATGCAAAGAACCTATATCCTGTGTTTTAATTTTTTTTGGTGTCGTTTAATTATTAATAGGAATTATTAATAATGTAATGTCAAGAAGGTATTTCAGTTTTTATATTTTTAAGGTAAGTAACTAAAAGAAAATCCAGAGTGTGCTCCATTTAGAACCTTTTGATTGGTAAGGGAAATTTAATATCAAGTTTGTGGTTTATAAGAGCTGAGGTCTTCTGAATTGAGAATGGGAAAAGCAGTAGCTATCAAGATTCCCATGATATTTTTGATTCTTGTTTGGAGTGATTTGCTTTTGGTTGGTTAGAGGTGGGATACATTTTCCTTCCTGTTGCTGGAGCTCAGACTTAGAAGCTTTTTCAAGCTGTTGTTGTAGTAGAGACATTGTGCTGAGGAAAAATTACTGCCTAGAGAACTGCTTGAGTTAAAATACTACAGGGGAAGTGTATTTTGTAGAGTTAGTGTTAACAATTCAGTATTTCTTCTCCCAGGAATATTTGTATAACTTGGTTTTGTGTTTGGTCTACTGTGGGTTCATAATCTCAGCATGAATTCTTACTCTTTTTCCTTTTTAATGTGAAGTGCTATATTTTAGTTTTTGGAGTTATCTTTAGTTTTTATGTGCTCATTTCTAAAGTATACAGTAGTTTCCATAAACATTATTTAAAAAACCCTTTATTTGTTAGATCCTCTCCCACCTGAAATTTGAAAATTTTCACATGTAATGTGCTCAGGTTAGTTTTTTATTCTTTTGAGCAGATTGTGCAGATAGTCAGAGATTGTTGGATTTAGTCTACATAAAAAAAATACCATTTTGGATGCTTATTTAAAAAGTCATGCTAGGGGGCGCCTGGGTGGCTCAGTGGGTTAAAGCCTCTGCTTTCGGCTCAGGTCATGATCCTGGGGTCCTGGGATCGAGCCCCGCATTGGGCTCTCTGCTTGGCAGGGAGCCTGCTTCCTCCTCTCTCTCTGCCTGCCTCTCTGCCTACTTGTGATCTCTCTCTGCCAAATAAATAAATAAAATATTTTAAAAAAAAAAAGTCATGCTAGGACTGTCATATACTTACTTAAATGAATGTATTTATTCAAAAAGTATGAGTGATCACAGTACACAAGGCACTGTTTTGGACCTTTGAGGATGTAGTAGAGACAAAACAGAGCTTTGCCCACATGGAACTTAAATTTTAATTGAGAGAGAAAAACATTAAACAGATTAAGGTGTTAGGTGGTAAATGCAGACAGAGTGAGTAAGGGTGGATAGTGAGGGTTTAGAGGTAGAGAAGTGCCCTGAGGCTTTTGTTATTTTGTATAATTACTCAGAAGAGTTCATCTGATAAGGTGACATTTTTGAAAAGATCTGTAAGAATAAAGTGTGGGAGCAAAAAGTGTAGATACTCGGAGAAGAGTATTCTAGGCAGAAGGAACAACAAGTGCTGAGCATTTGAGGTAAGAGTTCTTGGCCTGTGGGAGGCATTGCAAAGGAGATGTCAGTGCAACAGAAGCAAAGTGATGCAGAGGGAGTGGATTACAAAGGCTTACTATAGTATTGGTAGAATATATATTCTAAAGTTATATGTAAAATACTGTAGTTGTTGAAACTGTGATTTATACCTTTTGGTTCACTTAAGATCAGGCTCTTTCTGACTAGTCTAGCAGTTTATTACCTCTGTGATGAAGAGAAATTGCTAACAAAAATGTTTGCAGTCTCCTTTTAAGGTCTCTCAAACTAGTTAGAAGGTAATGATTTGGAAGCAAATAATTACAGTGTAGAATAATTCTATTATGTAGAATTATGTGCTAGCTTTAGTGACTGGAGGGCACGTTAGTATGTGAAGGGAAGACTTGATTCATTTTGAAGAATGAGCTTCAAGGTATATCACAGAAAACTGGGAAGTGGTTTTGTGTTGGAAGCAAAGATTCAAGAAAGAATATTGACAAGGATGAAATGTATGCCATCTTGTAAATAGAAGGGGTTGTCATTGAGGTTAAGCACTGAAAGTGTTGTATTATAGATCATTCTGTGGTCAGTTTAGAGATTGTTTGCAGGTGTGAGGTGGGTGAGACCCCAAATCAGGTATCATCAGATAAGAAGCAGTCAGTCCAGCATTTCTTTATGGGGACAGTTTTGGGAGGAGCGTGTTTGTTTGTTTTTATTCATTTATTAAAGTAGCCTCTGTGCCCAATGTGGGGCTTGAACTCATGACCCTGAGATCAAGAGTCACATGCTCAATCAGGTGAGGCAGCCAGGTGCATCAATGGGTGGAACAGTTTTAAACTGTGAAGTGCTAATTGTGCATTGTAGGACAATTAATAATCTTCCTTGTCCTAGGTATTAAATGCCGGTAAAATCTCTCTGTGTTAATCTTCTTCCCTAATTTCTGAATACTTAGAGGATAGGTGGCTCCCCATAGTTAAGAAATAAATAGAAATTAGGGACACCTAGGTGGCTCAGTCAGTGAAATGGCTCCCTTAGCTCAGGTCATGATCTCAGAGTCCTGGGATTGACCCCATGCCCTGCTCTCTGCTCAGCAGGGAGCCTGCTTCTCCCTCTCCCTCTGCCTACCCCTCTACCTGCTTGTACTCGCCTTCTTTCTCTCTCAAATAAATAAAATCCTAAATTTTTTTTTTTTTTAAATCCCATATAAATAGAATTTAAACTCTGGCTTGGGCGGTGATAGTTGGATGAGGAGGAACAGGTAGAATTGCTGGAGATTACAAGATTTGATTATCGATGGGCTCTAGGGAGTGTATATGAATATAGAGAGGTTTGGAGCATCTTTGGGTTAATAGTGTGACAATAAATTTTATGACAGTTTCAGTTTTGACAACTAAAAAAAATCAAAAACAAAAAAACCAAGATTCTGAGGCATGTAAAATGACTTCATGCTGTCAAGGGGAAGTAACTAAGAACTGAAAAACTTATCAAGGCAGTTTCTGGAAGGATATAGAAAAATGCAAGATACAGCAAGGTAGAGGAAGAAAAAAACTAAGAATATAACTTAAAATTGAGTTCAGAACTTGACCAGTGTGTTTGAAGTTTTAAAGGATTCAAAAGGAGCAAGACAAGTATGCCTTGGCCTCAGATTACTTTTTGAGGGGCAGAGAGAAAGCTTAGCATTGGAAATAAGGGTACATGATATATTTAGTGCTGTAGGACAGGTATGACATACTATTTAAGAAGAATCAGAGAGGGGCACCTGGGTGGCTCAGTGGGTTAAAGCCTCTGCCTTCGGCTCAGGGCATGATCCCAGGGTCCTGGGATTGAGCCCCACTTTGGGCTCTCTGCTCAGCAGGGAGCCTGCTTCCCTCTCTCTCTCTGCCCACCTCTCTCTCTGCTTGTGATCTCTGTCTGTCAAATAAATAAAATCTTTAAAAAAAAAAAAAAGAATCAGAGAAGGTAGAGATCAAGTTCTGTTTTTTATTATCAGAAACGGAACCATACACACCAAAATAAAATTACTATTTAATTTTTGTTGCAAGTATGAATTGTGAAAGCCTTGTATCATTTTTCTGTTCAGTGGGTATTCTGACTATTTCGTGCTTTGTTCTTAAAGCAAGGTTGGCTGGGGTTAACTGCTTATCTAAAATTCATTTGCTTATCAAATGTTACTTTGTATAATAATTGGTCCTTTTGGAACAGACAATTTTGAAAGATTGTAAGTAGATAAATGGTCAGCACTACTTTGGTGTTTTCTTGCTATCAAGGCCAAGTTAGGTCACTTGAATTTTTACTTAATCATTATGTGCTGGAGAGTAAAAAGGCAGTCTGCTTACAAGTCATGAATAACTTTAATTTCTTTCCCTTTATGGTAGTTACAGCTGAGATATTTATATATATATATTTTTTTTGACAATATTATTGAAATGTATTTACTGACCTGCAACTTTCATGCTATGTACATGAGAAAGAGCAAGTAACAAAAATAAGGCAGGCAAGCACCTATAACCATTTATGCACAAATATATGCAAAGAAGGAAGTCTGGAAATATACCACAATAACAGTGATTATTTCTGGTAATAAGATCGCAGACAGCTTTTTAAAAATTTTGCCTCATTTTGCCTTTTATGCTCTTTCTACAATGAGCATATACTTCTTGAGTTTAAAAAAGTTTTTTTTGTTTTTTGAAATTTCATTTTTTTTTTTAAAAAAAACATATAATGTATTTTTATCCCCAGGGGTACAGGTCTGGGAATCGTCAGGTTTACACACTTCACAGCACTCACCATAGCACATACCCTCCCCAGTGTCCATAACCCCACCCCCCTCTCCCAACCACCCTCCCCCCAGTAACCCTCAGTTTGTTTTGTGAGATTAAGAGTCACTTATGGTTTGTCTCCCTCCCGATCCTATCTTGTTTCATTTATTCTTTTCCTACCCCCCCCCCAGCTCTCCACGTCGCATCTCCACTTCCTCATATCAGGGAAATCATATTATAGTTGTCTTTCTCCGATTGACTTATTTCACTAAGCATGATACCCTCTAGTTCCATCCATGTTGTCGCAAATGGCAAGATTTCATTTCTTTTGATGGCTGCATAGTATTCCATTGTATATATATACCACATCTTCTTTATCCATTCATTTGTTGATGGACATCTAGGTTCTTTCCATAGTTTGGCTATTGTAGACATTGCTGCCATAAACATTCGGGTGCACATGCCCCTTCAGAGCACTACGTTTGTATCTTTAGGGTAAATACCCAGTGGTGCAATTGCTGGGTCATAGGGTAGCTCTATTTTTAACTTTCTGAGGAACCTCCATGCTGTTTTCCAGAGTGGTTGCACCAGCTTGCATTCCCACCAACAGTGTAGGAGGGTTCTCCTTTCTCTGCATCCTCGCCAGCATCTGTCATTTCCTGACTTGTTGATTTTAGCCATTCTGACTGGTATGAGGTGGTATCTCATTGTAGTTTTGATTTGTATTTCCCTGATGCTGAGTGATGTGGAGCACTTTTTCATATGTCTGTTGGTCATCTGGATGTCTTCTTTGCAGAAATGTCTGTTCATGTCTTCTGCCCATTTCTTGATTGGATTATTTGTTCTTGTTGAGTTTGCTAAGTTGACATTAGCCCTTTATCCGATATGTCATTTGCAAATATCTTTAACCATTCTGTCAGTTGTCTTTTGGTTTTGTTAACTGTTTCCTTTGCTGTGCAAAAGCTTTTGATCTTGATGAAATCCCAATAGTTCATTTTTGCCCTTGCTTCCCTTCCTTTGGCGATGTTCCTAGGAAGACATTGCTGCGCTGAGGTTGAAGAGGTTGCTGCCTGTGTTCTCCTCAAGGATTTTGATGGATTCCTTTCTCACATTGAGGTCCTTCATCCATTTTGAGTCTATTTTCGTGTGTGGTGAAGGAAATGGTCCAATTTCATTTTTTCTGCATGTGGCCGTCTAATTTTCCCAGCACCATTTATTGAAGAGGCTGTCTTTTTTCCATTGGACATTCTTTCCTGCTTTGTTGAAGATTAGTTGATCATAGAGGTGAGGGTCTATTTCTGGGCTCTCTATTCTGTTCCATTGATCTATGTGTCTGTTTTTGTGCCAGTACCATGTTGTCTTGATGACAGCTTTGTAATAAAGCTTGAAGTCTGGAATTGTGATGCCACCAACTTTGGCTTTCTTTTTCAATATTCCTTTGGCTATTCAAGGTCTTTTCTGGTTCTATATAAATTTTAGAATTATTTGTTCCATTTCTTTGAAAAAAAATGGGTGGGATTTTGATAGGGATTGCATTAAATGTGTAGATTGCTTTAGGTAGCATAGACATTTTTACAATATTTGTTCTTCCAATCCAGAACCATGGAATATTTTTCCATTTGTTTGTGTCTTCCTCTATTTCTTTCATGAGTACTTTGTAGTTTTCTGAGTATAGATTCTGTGCCTCTTTGGTTAGGTTTATTCCTAGGTATCTTATGGTTTTGGGTGCAACTGTAAATGGGATTGATTCCTTAATTTCTCTTTCTTCTGTCTTGTTGTTGGTGTAGAGAAATGCAACTGATTTCTGTGCATTGATTTTATATCCTGACACTTTACTAAATTCTTGTACAAGTTCTAGCAGTTTTGGAGTGGAGTCTTTTGGGTTTTCCACACATAGTATCATATCATCTGTGACTTGTTTGACTTCTTCTTTGCTGATTTGGATGCCTTTAATTTCTTTTTCTTTTTTCTTTTTTTTTTTTTTAAAGATTACTTATTTATTTGACAGACAGAAATCACAAGTAGGCAGAGAGGCAGGCAGAGAGAGAGGAGGAAGCAGGCTCCCTGCTGAACAGAGAGCCTGATGTGGGACCCGATCCCATGACCCTGAGATCATGACCTGAGCCGAAGGCAGAGGCTTTAACCCACTGAGCCACCCAGGCGTCCCCCTTTAATTTCTTTTTGTTGTCTTATTGCTGAGGCTAGGACTTCTAGTACTATGTTGAATAGCAGTGGTGATGATGGACATCCCTGCCGTGTTCCTGACCTTAGCGGAAAAGCTTTCAGTTTTTCTCCATTGAGAATGATATTTGCGTTGGGTTTTTCCCTAGATGGCTTTGGTAATATTGAGGTATGTGCCCTCTATCCCTACACTTTGAAGAGTTTTGATCAGGAAGGGATGCTGTACTTTGTCAAATGCTTTTTCAGCATCTATTGAGAGTATCATATGGTTCTTGTTCTTTCTTTTATTAATGTATTATATCACATTGATTGATTCGCGGATGTTGACCAACTTTGCAGCCCTGGAATAAATCCCACTTGGTCATGGTGAATAATCCTTTTAATGTACTGTTGACTCCTATTGGCTAGTATTTTGGTGAGAATTTTTGCATCTGTGTTCATCAAGGATATTGGTCTGTAGTTCTCTTTTTTGATGGGATCCTTGTCTGGTTTTGGGATCAAGGTGATGCTGGCCTCATAAAATGAGTTTGGAAGTTTTCCTTCCATTTCTATTTTTTGGAACAGTTTCAGGAGAATAGGAATTAGTTTTCTTTAAATGTTTGGTAGAATTCCCCTGGGAAGCCGTCTGGCCCTGGGCTTTTGTTTGTTTGGAGATTTTTGATGACTGTTTCAATCTCCTTACTGGTTATGGGTCTGTTCAGGCTTTCTCTTTCTTCCTGGTTCAGTTGTGGTAGTTTATATGTCTCTAGGAATGCATCCATTTCTTCCAGATTATCAGATTTGTTGGCGTAGAGTTGCTCATAGTATGTTCTTATAATTGTCTGTATTTCTTTGGTGTTAGTTGTGATCTCTCCTCTTTCATTCATGGTTTTATTTATTTGGGTCCTTTCTCTTTTCTTTTTGATAAGTCTGGCCAGAGGTTTATCAGTCTTATTAATTCTTTCAAAGAACCAGCTCCTAGTTTCGTTGATTTGTTCTGTTGTTTTTTTGGTTTCTATTTCATTGATTTCTGCTCTGATCTTTATGATTTCTCTTCTCCTGCTGGGTTTAGGCTTTCTTTCTTGTTCTTTCTCCAGTTCCTTTAGGTGTAGGGTTAGGTTGTGTATTCAAGACCTTATTTCTTTTTTTTTTTTTTTTTAAGATTTTATTTGTTTATTTGACAGAGATCACAAATAGGCAGAGAGGCAGGTAGAGAGAGAGGAGGAAGCAGGCCTCCAGCTGAGCAGAGAACCCGATGCGGGGCTCGATCCCACGACCTGGGATCATGACCTGAGCCGAAGGCAGAGGCTTTAACCCACTGAGCCACCCAGGCGCCCCAAGACCTTGTTTCTTGAGAAAGGCTTGTACCACTATATATTTTCCTCTCAGGACTGCCTTTGCTGTGTCCCACAGATTTTGAACCCTTGTTATTTTCATTATCCTTTGTTTCCATGAATTTTTTCAATTCTTCTTTAATTTCCTGGTTGACCCATTCATTCTTTAGAAGGATGCTGTTTAGTCTCCATGTATTTGTGTTCTTTCCAGATTTCCTCTTGTGATTGAGTTCTAGCTTCAGAGCATTGTGGTCTGAAAATATACAGGGAATGATCCCAGTCTTTTGATACTGGTTGGGTTGAGACCTGATTTAGAACCCAGGATGTGATCCATTCTGGAGAATGTTCCATGTGCACTAGAGAAGAATGTGTATTCTGTTGCTTTGGGATGAAATGTTCTGAATATATCTGTGATGTTCATCTGGTCCAGTGTGTCATTTATGGCCTTTATTTCCTTGTTGATCTTTTGCTTGGATGATCTGTCCATTTCACCGAGGGGAGTTTTAAAGTCCCCTACTATTATTGCATTATTGTCGATGTGTTTCTTTGATTTTGTTATTAATTGGTTTATATAGTTGGCTGCTCCCACGTTAGGGGCATAGATATTTAAAATTGTTAGAACATCTTGGACAGACCCTTTGAGTATGATAGTGTCCTTCCTCATCTCTTATTATAGTCTTTGGCTTAAAATCTAATCGATCTGATGTAAGGATTGCTTTACAATCCTTAAACCCAGCTTTCTTCTGATGTCCATTAGCATGGTAAATTATTCCCCCCCCACTTTAAATCTGGAGGTTTCTTTGGGTCTAAAATGAGTTTCTTGTAGGCAACATATTGATGGTTTGTTTTTTTTTTTAATCCATTCTGATACCCCTTGTCTTTTGATTGGGGCGGTTAGCCCATTAACATTCAGGGTAACTATTGAGAGAGATGAATTTAGTGCCATTGTATTGCCTGTAAGGTGACTGTTACTGTATATTTTCTCTGTTCCTTTCTGATATACTACTTTTAGGCTCTATCTTTGCTTAGAGGACCCCTTTCAGTGTTTCCTGTAGAGCTGGTTTGGTGTTTGCAAATTCTTTCAGTTTTTGTTTGTCCTGGAAGCGTTTAATCTCTCCTTCTATTTTCAATGATAGCCTACCTGGATATAGTATTCTTGGCTGCATGTTTTTCTCGTTGAGTGCTCTGAATATATAATGCCAGCTCTTTCTGACCTGCTAGGTCTCTGTGGGTAAGTCTTCTGCCAGTCTAATATTTTTAACCATTGTATGTAACAGACTTCTTTTCCCGGGCTGCTTTCAGGATTTTCTCTTTGTCGCTAAGACTTGTAATTTTTACTATTAGGTGACGAGGTGTGGACCTATTCTTGTTGATTTTGACGGGGGCGTGGGTTCTCTGCACCTCCTGGATTTTGATGCTTTTTCCCTTTGCCATATTAGGGAAATTCTCTACAATAATTCTCTCCAATATACCTTCTGCTCCCCTCTCTCTTTCTCCTTCTTCTGGAATCCCAATTATTCTAATCTTGTTTTGTCTTATGTTGTCACTTATCTCTCGAATTCTCCCCTCATGGTCCAGTAGCTGTTTGTCCCTCTTTTGTTCAGCTTTTTTATTCTCTGTCATTTGGTCTTCTATATCACTAATTCATTCTTCTGCCTCATTTATCCTAGCAGTAAGAGCCTCCATTTTTTATTGCACCTCATTAATAGCTTTTTAAATTTCAACTTGGTTAGATTTTAGTTCTTTTATTTCTCCAGAAAGGGCTTTTATCTCTCCAGAGAGGGTTTCTCTAATATCTTCCATGCCTTTTTCGAGCCTGGCTAGATCCTTGAGAATCGTCATTCTGAACTCTTTATCTGACGTATTACCAATGTCTGTATTGATTAGGTCCCTAGCCTTCGGTACTGCCTCTTGTTCTTTTTTTTTGTGGTGAGTTTTTCTGCCTTGTCATTTTGTCCAGATAAGAGTATATGAAGGAGCAAATAAAATACTGAAAGGGTGGCAAAGACCCCAGGAAAATGTGCTTTAACCAAATTAGAAGACACCCCAAATCGTGGGAGGGAGAAAGGGGATAAAAAGAAGTTCAGGGAAAAAAAAAAATTAAAAGAAAACCAATAAATAAAAAATATAAAAAAGAAAAATTATATATATTAGATAAACTAGTTTAAAAACGTTAAAAAAGAAAAGGGTAAATGTTAAAAAAAATTGAGCAGAAGAAAAAAATTAAAGAAAAATTAAATTAACTTTAAGACTAAAGAATCGTGGGGAGATGGGGCGCCTGGTTGGCTCAGTGGGTTGAGGACTCTGCCTTCGGCTCGGGTCATGATCCCGGGCTCTTGGGATCGGGCCCCACATCGGGCTCTCTGCTCAGTGGGGAGCCTGCTTCCCCCTCTCTCTGTGCCTGCCTCTCTGCCTACTTGTGATCTATGTCTGTCAAATAAATAAATAAATATTAAAAAAAAAAAAAAAAAAAGAATTGTGGGGAAAAAGCCATGAGTTCCATGCTTTGCTTTCTCTTCCACTGGAATTCTGCAGCTCTCCTTGGTAGGTGAACTTTGTCTTGGCTGGATTTCTTGTTGATCTTCTGGGGGAGGGGCCTGTTGTAGTGATTCTCAAGTGTCTTTGCCCCAGTCGGAATTGCACCGCCCTTAATCGGGAGACTTTGTCCCCTGAACGCTTTCTGTAGAGTTCCCGAGGATGGGAATAAAAATGGCAGCCTCCAAGTCTCCGGCCGGAGGAGCCGAGAGCTTGGGGCCCAACTCCTCAGTGCGCCCTCAGAGAAAAAAGCCCAATCACTCCCGTCTCCCTGGCCTCTGCCGTGCTCCGAGCTCACCCAGCCTGTAACCGGTTCAAGGTGAACCTGAGCTGAGAGCTCACTCCTTGGCTCTGTCTCTGTAGCCGACTTCCCCAGTCTAATACCTGTGAGCTCTGTGCCACTCAGACACCCCCAATCCTTCTGTGACCCTGTGGGACCTAGGGCCACGCTGGCTCCGCGTGGGCTTCACCCTGGTTTAGCCTCTGGAGCTATGTCCCTCAGTGGAGCAGACTTTTTTGAAAGTACTGATTTTGTGCTCCGTTGCTCCAACGTTTGCCGGGAGGTTGTGTCGTGTACCGCCCCCCCCCCAGGTCTATTTTCCCGTCGCTTTGGATTCACTTCTCTGCAGGTCCTACCTTTCAGAAAGTGGTCGATTTTCTGTTTCTAGAATTGCTGTTCTTCCTCTCTTCGATCTCCTGTTGAATTTGTAGGTGTTTGCAATGGTTTGATAAGCTGTCTAGCTGATTTCCTGCTACCTGATGTAGTCTCAGCCTCCTACTTCTCCGCCATCTTCGATACTTGTATATTTTTAAACATACTTTAAAACAACTCATTTCTTGGTCTTCCTCTCTGTTCTCTAAATTGGATTGTATTTTTATTTTCTTCATTGAATTTGAAAATAATGTCTCTTGAATACATTGGAGGTAAAACTCTGAGGTCTGTTTAGAGCTGCCTCTCCCTCAGTTTTGGTGCTGAAACAATTGTGTTGGACCATTTTATAATAATGCTCTCCTGTTTAAGACATACAGTTGGAATGTACGGGGACGCCTGGGTGGCTCAGTTGGTTAATCGGCTGCCTTAGGCTCAGGTCATGATCCCAGTGTCCTGGGATCGAGTCGCACATCGGGCTTCTTGCTTGGCAGGGAGCCTGCTTCTCTCTGTCTCTGCCTGCCACTCTGTCTGCCTGTACTTGCTCTCATGCACACTCTCTCTCTTTCTCTCTCTCTGACAAATAAATAAATAAAATCTTTAAAAAAAAATTGGAACATACGTTGTTTTAACTGTTCAGAGTAATAGCAAATGAAGTTCCTGGATCATTTCTTACTTGGAAATTTATGCAGCAAAAACTCGTGTTAGTTTCCAGTTTTATTTGTTAGTATTAGCTAGTTGATACCAACTGGTGACTGAGCTAACTCAGTAAAACTGAAGGGAGAGAAGAATGAAAATTTATATAAACAAGTTGAGATCCTGCCTACTCTCAGACCACATAACTGCTCTGTTTTTTTAATAATGCAAACATAGCATTCTAGGGAGAATATTAATAAAGGTAGTTTGACCCTCAGCTTGTTCATGCTTCCATATATATGATTTAAGTTTTCTTTTTTAATGGTAGGGATGAATAATCCTAGCATTGTAGTTCTGAAGGTTTATGAGTATTAACAGAATTGAAAGTTCTTCAAGAATTCAAGTTCTTTGAAATAGCTTCTTTTGAGATAAATAGAATATTTGAGGGTGAATTGCTCTCAGAGGAAGTTTGATTTACTTGCTGTTACTGATCATTTATGTGACCCTAATCAGTATCCTCTTAACTTCTCAGTGGTCTCAGTTGTTCTCCTAAGAGATTTTTTAATAACTTCTCCAGACTATCGGTGGTTGCTCCACTGTTAGGTTTTCCACTTGTCAGCATGCACATCTTAAATTAGTAAATTAAAGCTAGAGATTAAATCCTTTTGTTGTTGTTGTTGTTTAATTGCAGACTTAATTCAGTGCACAAATGAAATGAATGTGAACATCCCACAGTTGGCAGACAGTTTATTTGAAAGAACTACTAACAGTAGTTGGGTGGTGGTCTTCAAATCTCTCATTACAACTCATCATTTGATGGTGTATGGAAATGAGGTAAGCCCTATTTTTAATTAACCATACTGCTGTGATGACTGATAATTCAGCTTGATTCTCCCACTGAAATTTTAGGAACGACTTCAGCAACCAGTAATAACAGGTTAAAAGGGCAAAGTGACTAGGCAGAAATATAATTGTAGATTGTACAATTTGAGGAGATGGTCTGTAAGTTGGGAAACGAAAGTGGGTCAAAGCACAGAGGACTTATAATGGGATCAAGAAACAGAGATTAATCTCTAAAGGTAGGTTCTGTAAGGAGCACTGGTCTTTGTAGACCTTATGTGTAGACCTTATGTCTTTTTGCTTTATTGTGGCTCAGATGTCTGTCTCATTTCATACAGTCTCTGGAACCACTTCACTTAGTTGAAAGCTATTATATTGGGGACTAAGATGGCATTTGCTGAGAGGGACTGTTTAAGGGTGCCTTAAGCAGAGGTGTGTCTTAAGTCTTCTTTGAAGTCTTCATTCCCCAAAAAGTTAACAAAAAGATGTGTAAGCTTTTGCGTTTTAACATTGGAGAGAAATGTCTTGTTTTCCGTGATAGCCTAGCAACAGATTTTTTAGTTCTTATCTTAAATGGTTTCCTCAGCCCAGTATACTTACTTGTGAAGTTGAGTTAAAGCAAACATTTAAAATTATGTTAAAAGAATATTTTAATGCGTGTAGATAAATCTACATTTAGTATGCACTTTAGAAAAATGCAGCCCACTGGTTGCTGAGAGATGGCTTCTGGAGAAATGGGGAGGGACTTTAGTTATTGGTATTAGACTTCTGAGCATAATGACTTTCCAACATCCATCACTTTATTCATTTTGGGCTTTTCAGTGATAAAGCTCTGCTGTCAGCTTTGGCAGATACCAGAAAGCATCACTGAAGTTCAGAATTAAAGCAAGAATTTACCTATTTCATTGCAGCAGATCTTACTGTATGTGTATTTTGGTGTTCCCTTCTGGCCCTTGTCCAGGAGTTATTTTTTTATAGCTACAATCAAAATTTAGATAAAATATTACATTTAGCTTTTTTATATAACATGAAACCATAAGCTTTTCCATATTCTGTTTTTTTTATATTTATCATTTTTAGTGACAACCTAATGGGTCATATATTCTATAATTTTCTTAACTTTCCCTTTCCTAGAAATTTTGCTTTCTGATTATTATTATTATTTTTTAAAGATTATATTTATTTATATAAATAAGGAGGGAGAGAGGCAGACAGAGAGGGAGGAGGGGAAGCAGGCTCCCTGCCGAGCAGAGAGCCCGATGTGGGGCTCGATCCCAGGACCCTGGGATCATGACCTGAGCCGAAGGCAGAGGCTTTAACCCATCGAGCCACCCAGGCGCCCCCAAAAGTTATTTCCAGACGTGTTAGCTGAAATATGATTGCTTAGTCAATAGACTCGATCATTTTTAGGACATATGCTACTCAGTTGCTTTCTATTTTATTATAACCAGTGTACAAAGTCAATCAAAATATTTGGATATACTAGCTTTAATATAACTTGAAGCATTTTGATCTTAACTAGGGTAATAGTTTCTGTTTTTGTTGATACTTTGTTTATTTAAGATTATGATCATTCTGAAGAATTTCAGGCTTACTATATTTTTCACCTTTTTAAAAAATATTTATAGTTTATTCTTTAAAAAGTAAAAGCCACAAATACAACCAATTAGAATGCCAAATTAAGAGGAAAACTATTAGTAATGGCTTTTAGAGACTGTAAATAAGGTGAGAATATTAGAAGTAAAACCTTGACAAAGGCAAAGAAACCAAAATTGACTGTCATTCCTTACATTTGACTGACAGGAGAAGAGAGATGATAGCGTTTCTGTGTGGTTTTTAGATAAACCCATGTTTAATTTCCCTTAAGCTAAGACAAATGTGATGTTCTTCTCATTGACAGGTTTATTAGTCTTTGAGAAACTATGCATATGATTTTACTGTGCTGTTGGTGATGAGAATACTATCAGGAAAGGAGGAAAGTGATCCCCTGTTCTGCCCCTGCCAGGGGACATTTGTCAAAAATGATGGGGATGGTCTTGGCACCCCTAGACAGAGGCCAAGAATGCTTCTAAATATAATAATGCACGGGGCAAACTTCCCACAATAAAGAATTATCACCACTGAGAAGTGATATTGTCTTAGTATTTTAGATTAATTTTAGAGTTAATATTGTCTTAGTATTTTGTTCAAGATTTTATTTTTTTACTTCCGATGGGGAATCTTGGCAGAGGGAGAAGCAGACTCTCTGCTGAGCAGGGAGACCCGTTCAGGACTGGATCCCAGGCCCCTGGGATCATGATTTGAGCTGTAGGCAGACACTTAATCAACTGAGCCACCTGGGGACCTTTTGTCTTGGGATATTTTAACACTTTTTTGCAACCAGTCATTTTAGGGTAAATGATGAAATGTGAGCCTTCAATTTACAAATTGTTTTTCAAAATCTTGGCTTGTTAGTTTGAGGTGAAGGCAGATGAACAAGATTAGGGGAGTGATGGTGTATACCCTAATTGATGTAACCCTCTGCACACATTGGAAAAAAAAAGAAGGAAATCCTAAGGAGAAGTGAAATTGAAAGGAATTAGCTATTTTAGAGGGTATATAAAAAGGGAAGTTAAGGTTGTGTTCTGTGGTAAGTACTTCGGAGAGAATTTGGCAGAATTTTGAGATGACCTTTACATACATGCTGATCCAGCCATTCTACCCTAAGTTTATATCATGGTAAACTCCTATATGTTTGCACAGGGAGACCAATACAAAGATGCCTATGAAACATTGTTAATAATAGTGAAATTGGAAAGAACTTAAACATCCATGAAGAAATGAATACATAATGATATAGTAGGTCACTGAAGTACTAGAACATCACTTTAAATGAGTGAACTAGATCTACATATATTAAATGGATAGTTCTTGAGGAAAAGTTATTAAAAATTTTAAGCACATTGGAAAAGAATAAGTACAGTATGATTTTTCTGTAATTTTAAAATAGAAAAGAAAATTTGTACCTTGTATGAGTTAAATAGAAAAATTATAAAAATATGTGTTAGAGTGATAGATAACCTACTACAGAAAAGTGATTGATTTTGAAGAGGGAAGGAAATGAGATAGAAGGAGTGCTTCAATAGACTCTTTAATGTTTTGTTTCTGTAAGACGATCTAAAGTAAATATGGCCTCGGTTTAATCTGGACAGTGGGTGAGGGGATATCTGTAATACTGTTCTCTTGTATGATTGTAAGTATTTCATTCTTAAAAATGTCATAAAAGTATGGATCATCAGGTAGCTGTTTAAAGTAAAGATGCCACTTAAGTGTGATTAGCTATAGCTCTAATAATGCTGTAGTAAAGCCAGAATTTCTGATTCCAGGGTAAAAGTGCCTATTTCCTTTTATTTTGATGCTTATGCCAAAGCCATGAGCATTAGGATTTAATAAATTCCTTTGTGCTAGTGACATACATGGATTATGTATTTAGGTTTGGTAACTTGTTAGTAGGACTGAGAATGAGAAATTTAAGTTAGATAAGCTTAACAGAATGTGTTAAACACATTCCCTTCCCCATTGTTGAATTAGAGGTTGTTAGATGACATTACCTTAATTTGACATAATCATTTGTTTGTTTTCCAGCGCTTTATTCAGTATTTGGCTTCAAGAAACACGCTGTTTAACTTAAGCAATTTTTTGGATAAAAGTGGATTGCAAGGTAAAGACAATTTTTCATTATAGAACATCAACCCTATATGATGACTACTGCAGAGTTGAACTCTGTCTTTTAGCTGTGGAGGAATCACATATTTTAGTGAAAGGTATAAGGAGGAAAAGACTGCCTTTTAATGTGATGATTACATTGACTTTAGTGCTTGACACCTAGAACTCTAAGAAATAGAATTGGATAGTGGTTTCAGAGCATGGATTCTGGAATTTAACTACCTGGGTTTTAGTCCCATCTTTACTACTAACCAACAGTGTGAATTTGAGCAACTTACTTCACCTCTCTGGGTCTGTAGAGTCAGGAATAACGATAGCACTTACTCTCTAGGGTTGTAAAGAGGCTTAATCTAGTTAATAAATGTAAAGTGCTTACAACAATGCCTGGCACACAGGAAACACTATGTAAGTATGAGATTTCATTGTTACTGTTATTTTATGCTTTATTTTAAAAATGTAGCTGGGAATATTATATATTTTAGTAGCAAAGGTAAGTATGGTATGTTATTCGGATGAGTTACTCACTGATGCTCACATCTGTTATTTATTCTACTTTTAATTCAGTAACTTGAGATTGCTATGTGCTCCATGCATGTTCTGTATTACTGGGATCTGTTGTACTTAGCTCGAGAACTAGGCTGTTAACATTGTACAGGGTCAAATCTAGGAATGACATCATAAGGGACATACCATACGACTTGGGAATATTCAACAGTAGGGCTCAATCTGGGAAATGTCTTTGGAGAAGGGGAGATTTTTTGGGGGGCTTCGAAAGATGGACAAGGATGTGGGTTGGTTTAAGCAAAAGTACATAGATGTACACAGATAATGAAGGAGTATGGGATATTTAAGATTTGTAGAGCAAATGAATATGAATAGAATTTACAAGTGACGTATTGCAGGACATGTAGTGGCAGATGGCCTTCAAGAAGCTGTTTGGGGCCAAAGTCAGACATGGAAGATTTTTATAGAGTTGGGGTTTTATAATGCAGTGAGAAACCATCAGAGTTTTTTGATTTGAGGAAGAAGGGGAGAGGGAGTGTGTGTTATAAAGAAATTGCCATAGGTCAGTACAGGTTGGATTAGAGTGATAAAGTCTTAAAGACATTGAGACTGTTCTGGTCCTTGTTCTGGTCACTAGTAGAAAGATAGTGAGGACAAGAATAATATGTCTTGTGGAGGTAACATCAATGGAATTTAGTGACTAGCAGTGTTTGGGCCATGGACTGCCCAGTTCATTACTTGTTCACTTTGGGCAGATGGGAGTATTAATTAGAATGAATCAAATACCCTATCTTCCAGAGATTTTGGAAGGCCAGTAATCACTACATAGGACTGAGTGTTACAAGATTGATTTTTCTTTAAGAGGAGTAGTACTCTCAGTGGTTAAGAATAAATTAGCAGTAGAATACCTTTTTCAAGTAAAACCTTAAATAGAAACCAGAAATATCTAGCAGATAAAACTGGAGTTGGTCTCTTCTCAGGGATATGGAAGAAACTCTACTTGCTCGTATTTTTTATTGTTTCCCTTCATTCACTTCATTAGAAGTTAAGAATCTCTGGAAAACGGTTTGCAAACCACTACTCAAAAGCAGAGTATATGCATTTGTCCAAATGGGGAATTTTGGGTGCCTTATTAGCTACTGATTTTCTACTTTCTTAAGATGGAAATTAAGCACTTCTAGTAATAAGGTTTTAGGACTTTTGTTCCTTTTATGTAGAGATAATTTTTTAGGCCTTTTATTTAAAGCTCCTGTTCTGTAGAGAAAGCCCAGAAAGTAAATAAAAGCATGTGATTCAGTGGTTTTGACAAATAATTTTTTTTTCATATGTATTTTGTTGGGTGAAGTCTGTTATGTTCTATATGTGTGTGTGTGTGTGTGTGTATACATAATATATATATGGGGGGGTGTGTTTGTGTGTATGTATATATATACACATGCACACACTGGATGTTATACTGGGTGTGTATAAGTATAAATAAGCCTCTAGTCTAGTGAGTTAAACACTGTACATCAAAGAGGTAGAAACTAAACACGGAATAAGAGTATTATGGGAACACAGTGTTCAGGGAAAGTGTCAGAAACTAAAAGAGGTAGGGAATATATGTAACACCTTATACAATACAGTAGTAGTTATGAGAATATATGAGGGCAGTCATTTCTTTGTTCCATTTTGTTCATTGGTTTTTCTCCAGCAGCACTGAGTAGGCTCTCAATAAATATTTGCTGAATAAATGAATTGGTAATGGTGTTAAATCCAGTCACAAAAATGTTACCTTTTGCTATTGTCTTTTAAAAGTTGTAGAGATCATCAAATAAAGTGAAATTTATTAGATGAAGATGAGCTAAAATAAGATGGACCTGCTTTTTAATGAGTAGCAAAAATTGTAGACTCCTTGAGCAAAGCAATAATTAAAATAAAAGTTGCTTTTTAAACAACATTGATTTGATCTTATGTTGCTGAAGTTTTCAAATCTCGTGATTATGATAAAATCTTAGCGAAAGTTTTATCAAAAATATCCCTCTAGTTTCTTACGCTTTAAACTTGCATATTGCTGTTTCTTTCATTGTACTATGCAATAATTTTATGCACTTCTTACAAGATTGGCATATGTAAGTTTGGTAGTTACAAATAATACACAACTGAAGATTTCACAAGTATGAAAATTATTAAATTGCTAAATGATTTGAGGAAGGGGCTTATGGTCCCATAGGATGTTAAATTTGAATTATGAGGTTATCAAAGAGTGTTTAAGAGAACACGGTTTTCCAGTTGTGGTAGGAATGTTGGTTAGAGGTAAAATAGAAATATTTATTAGTGAAATTATAAGTGGGGGGAGGTTTTTCAAAGCCACATAGGACTTTCCTGACTTAAAACATGTGAGGTCTTAGAGATTTTAATGTAATACTATTATTAGTCACAATATACATCGTTAGATTGAGTTGGGATATCAAGATATTGTCATTGGATGAAATGAGTTGGTTTTCTAAGCAAATTGGGATTTCAGTAATTTGTGAAAACATTTTTTGTTTCTTACAGGATATGACATGTCTACATTTATTAGGCGGTATAGTAGATATCTCAATGAAAAAGCAGTTTCATACAGACAGGTTGCATTTGATTTCACAAAAGTGAAAAGGGGGTGAGTTAAGCTTTCTTTCTTTCTTTCTTTTTTTTAATATCTGGTGTATTTGGCTATTTTAAAATGTAATCCATAGAAATTATTAAGTTACAAATTGTGAAATGTTAGACCAGTTTTGAATGATGAATTTATATTTCTTTGAAGTACATCATACGCTTTTTGTGCTAGGATAACAGCTTTATTGAGATACGATTCACACAATCTAGAATTCACTCTTTTAAAGTATATAATTAAGTGGGTTTTAGTATATTACAAAGTTGTGCCACATTTCTGTCTAATCTCGGAACATTTCATCATTTCTGGAAGAAACCTCACACCCATTAGGAATCACTTCCCGTTTCCATCTTCCTTCAGACCCTGGCATCTACAAATCTACTTTGTGTTTATGGATTTGCCTATTCTGGATATTTTATGTAAATGAAATCATATGTTACGTGGCCTTTTGAGTCTGGCTTTTCTCACCTAGCAAAATGTATTCAAGTTGTAGCATCCTTGTTGCAGTGTGGATTGCTACCTGATACAACCTGGTATATAGATTTTTCTTGGGGTATATGATAGAAGAGCTTAGGAAAAAGCCACTAAAGGGGCACCTGGGTGGCTCAGTGGGTTAAAGCCTCTGCCTCTGACTCAGGTCATGGTCCCAGGGTCTTGGGATCAAGCCCCACATCAGTCTCTCTGCTCAGCGGGAAGCCTGCTTTTCCCTCTCTCTGCCTGCCTCTCTGCCTACTTGTGATCTCTGTCAAATAAATGAATAAAATGTAAAAAAAAAAGCCAATAAAGACATTCTTAAGGGGCATTGGTGACTTATAGCTCTAAAGGACTGCCCTAAGGGGAATCTGGCATCTGCAGAAATATTTTGATAAATGCCTTTCTGAATTTCCCTACTGCTCAAATCTCTAAGCAATTAACATTTTCTTTAAATTGTTCTCTTGAAATGTTAAATTATTAGACTTCAATGGAAAATTTAATACAAATGTAGAAATAACTACTTGGTTATTTAACCATTAGTTTTTAAAGATTTTATTTATTTATTTGAGAGAGAGAGTGTGCTTGTGAGTGCAGGAACAGGGGGAGGAGCAGAGGGAGAGGGAGATTAATCTCCAGCAGAATGCAGATCTGGTGAATGCAGATCCCGAAGTGGGGCTCAGTCCCACAACTGGGAGACCATGACCTGAGCCCAAAGCAAGAGTCTGATGCCCGACTGAGCCACCCAGGCGCCTCAGCTTTAAATTTTTATTTTTAAAAGATTTTATTTATTTGAGAGTTTGCCTGCACGTGCAGGGTGGGGTGGGGGGCGAGGAGGGGTGGGAGGGAGGCAGAGGGAGAGAATACCAAGCAGATTCTGGGCTGAGCATGGAGCCTGACTCAGCTTGATCCCATGAGTGAGAGATCATGACCTGAGCTCAAACCAAGAGTCAGACCCTTAACTAACTGAGCCACCCAGGTGACTCTAGGCATATCTTATTTATTTATTCATTCAATCTATTTTATTTATTTATTTATTTATTTATTTGTCAGAGAGATAGAGAGAGTACAGGGAGGCAGAGTGACAGGCAGAGGGAGAAGCAGGCTCCCCGAGGAGCAAGGAGCCTGATGTGGGATTCGATCCCAGGACGCTGGGATCATGACCTGAGCCGAAGGCAGCTGCTTAACTGACTGAGCCACGCAGGCATCCCACTAGGCATCTTTAAAACCTAAATGTTCTGTGTACTATTAGAAGGTGATTAGTTTGGAATTTACCAAAACTAAATTCCACAGATTTTGTTTCCTATCTTAAAGTACTTTGTTGTTTGTGAGAGGATAATTGAGGAGTTCGTCTTAAAAATCGGGTTCTTAATTCCAGTATTCTATCCCATGAACCATTTTCCATTTTGACTTCTATAATATTTCACTATAAAGTATGTTCAGTAAAACTAATCTTCAGGAATTTGTAGATTTCATATTAATAGACTTTTTAAAGTATTTTATTTATTTATTTGACAGAGAGACACACAGCAGAGAGGGAACACAAGCAGGGAGAGTAGGAGAGGGAGAAGCAGGCTTTCCACCGAGCAGGGAGCCCGATGTAGGGCTCGATCCTAGAACTCTGGGCCAAAGCAGATGCTTAACAACTGAGCCACCCAGTCGCCCCCATGTTAATAGATTTTTTAAAGTAGTAACTTTTTTCCTAATCTGAAGGGCTAGTTTTGAGATTGAGGAGAGTTGCTGCACTCTGTATTTAATAGAGCAGACTTTTTTATTATTTGGCTGAGAACAGCCTTGATTAATCACAATATATTTAGTATTGATATAAAGGAAACTACTCTTAAAGGGAAAGGAAGGTGAATCAAGGAGCCATAATTGAGTGAACCAAGAGGCACAAAATTGACAAATACACATACATATATATTTATCAGATCATGCATATAAGGAAGAAAAAATAATGGGACATTAGGGTATAAGTTGAGAAAGTGACAGCGCTTGAAATGTATCATATTATGGCTGAACCTCAGTGAGTTGTTTTATTTTTGGAGAGGATTTGTGTGGCAAATAGTGAAGTTTTACTTACTGGGGTAATAATTTTGTATGTTTGGTATATGTAAACCAGTATACATTTTAATAGAAAACAACAAATTGGCCTTTATAAAAGTTGTACCAAATTACTGACTTAAATACAATTACAGATACTTCTATACTCTTCCATCCTCATGAAAAGGTATCTTACTGGGTGTTCATTTTACACTGAGTGATTGAATAATTCAATAAATGGTGATGCTGAGCCTCTTTGTCTCTTAAAATGCAATCCATACTTTGTTCATTGCCTTTCAGTATCTTTTGCCCCCTTCTTATTTGGTATTTTATTCTTTCCTGTTGTGTTTAATGTTAAGAGGTCACAGGCTATTTATTATTTTTTTTTAAAGATTTTATTTATTCATTTTTAGAGAGAGTGTGCATGCACAAGCAGTGGGAGTGTCAGCAACCATGCATCCCTCCCTCCCAGGCTGTTTAGTCAGATTAATCTGGGTTTAAATTCTAGCTTCATTCAATTTTAGTAACATACTTCAGCCAGCTTGCTCACTTTTAAAAAATAATTTTATTTTGAAATAATCTCACTTCCAGAAATGCTGCAAGAATAATATAGGTAATATAGGTAACTCCGAGAAGCAGGAAGCCAGATGTGGGGCTTGATCCCACGACTCTGGGATCATGACCTGAGCCGAAGGCAGACGCTTAGTGACTGAGCCACCCAGGTGCCCCCAAGGATCTTTTTATTACATATCCATCGTGCTAATTTTTTTCCATATGGCACATACACTGATAGTATTTGTACAGGACAATGGACTAAATTAAGAACACTTCTTGAGGCTGAAGGGTTAAGGATTGATATCTTGGTGCATAGATAGCCTATTTGTACTGTTTGCTCTGACACAGTGGAGAAGCCTTGATTTAAGTTCTGAATAATTTCATCTGTAAGATGTAAAACAGGGATATTACTAGTCTGTTAGGATCGTAATAAGAATTAAATACTGTGTGTAATGCTTAGCACGTGGCAGACATTCCAACAAATAAGCTTTTGGTTTATTGGGAAAATAAATTGTTATGAGTTACAAGTATATTCTCTCTTATTTATTTATTTATTTATTTATTAATTAAAGATTTTATTTATTTATTTGACAGAGAGAGATCACAAGTAGATGGAGAGGCAGGTAGAGAGAGAAGGAGGAGGAAGCAGGCTCCCTGCTGAGCAGAGAGCCGATGCGGGACTCGATCCCAGGACCCTGAGATCATGACCTGAGCCGAAGGCAGCGGCCTAACCCACTGAGCCACCCAGGCGCCCCTATTCTCTCTTTTTTAAACATTATGAAAAGTTTTAAAATCTTATGAGTAGTCTTTTATTTTTATGGCTTTTCTCTTTTTAAGGATACTCAAAATGAGCTTTTCTACCTCCAAAATGATCAATTGCCTATTCTTGTTTTCATTGTATATATTTATGGATATAGTATTTTTTTTTAAAGATTTTATTTATTTATTTGACAGAGAGAAACCACAAGTAGACAGAGAGGCAGGCAGAGAGAGAGAGAGAGAGGGAAGCAGGCTCCCCGCTGAGCAGAGAGCCCGATGTGGGACTCGATTCCAGGACTCTGAGATCATGACCTGAGCCGAAGGCAGCGGCTTAACCCACTGAGCCACCCAGGCACCCTGGATATAGTATTTTATGTTAAAGTCTTCGATTCATTTGTAACATATCTTGGTATAAAAAAACGTGAGGTGGAGATCAGCTATATTTTCTAATAGAGGTATAGGATATTAAAAAATTAAGGTGAATTATTAACCAGTAATGGTTAAATGACTTTTTGCTTATAAGTACTGCCTTCTTTAAATAAAGCCTCTTTTTTTGTTATTTTGGTAAATACTTAGTCATTCTTCAATAATTCACTCAAACATTTCTTTGAGGAAATTTTATTTCTGTTGTTAGATTTTATGTTAACATGTCGCCTCCATGAGGGCAATATAACCTTAGTCATAATATATCTTCAGGACTTACCACAGTGTCTAAACATAGTAGGTGTTTAGCCGTTTTTGAAAAGATGACTAGAGCAATTTGTAAATAGTATATTAAATAGTTTTTTTTTTAAGATTTTTTATTTTATAAAAAAAAAAAGATTTTTTATTTTATTTATTTGACAGACAGATTGCAAGTAAGCGGAGAGGCAGGCAGAGAGAGAGGGGAAGCAGGCTCCCTGCTGAGCAGAGAGCCTGATGTGGGGCTCTGTCCCAGGACCCTGAGATCATGACCTGAACCAAAGGTAGAGGCTTCACCCGCTGAGCCACCCAGGCGCCCCATATTAAATAGTTCTATGAAAAATGGATCCAGTTGCCTGTAGATTGATCTTTTCAGTTGGTTATTAAATATCAGTCCCTATGTTTTCTTTTTAACATTCCACTTTTTGATAGTACTAACTTAAAATTGAATTACCTTGAATTCTGAATTGGTTTGATTCAAAGTATCAAGACACTACTATATAATGAGCAAAAGACAGAGTAACCCAGGTATTTTCTGTAAATAAGGACATGGGTAACCAGCCTTTAATCCATTGCTTTTTTTATTTGAGAAACAAGTATCTGAATTTAATTATAATGTATTTAATAAGTCCTAAAACTGGATGTTCTGTATGGAGTATGAATTGTCCTATATTTGGTCTGAATCATATTAAAGCACTTGGGTTTGTGAATTATTTGAGTCTTTTAAAGTCTAATAAAAGCATTTGGTAGTTGTGAGGATTTTTCTTAATTGAGAAATTTGAAGTTCTTTGGAAAGACATGATGTGAGAGCTACTTAGAGAAGGGGAATCAAAATTGTCCCTAGGGTTTCTGGTGTAAGTCCCTGGGGAGATGGGCACCTTTTACTGGGAAGATTTGGATTAGAGTAGAATTGGGCATAGTGGTACAACATTAAGGATTTTGTTTCGGAAATACTAGTTTTGACATGCCTGTTATTTATACAAGATGAGATATGAAGTGGGCAATTAGACATACTAACTTGGAACTTGGGAGTTCTGGTCTAGGAGTATAAGTCTGTCATTGGCATCTTGGCGATTTCTGTGTTGGGAATGACAGATTACTTGGGGGTTTAAGCATAGAGTAGAGGATGGGGCCAAGAACACTTTAAGGTACAAAACATGTATTTTAGAGGATGAGTAAAGAATGAGGAGCCAGCAAGACACGGAAAATGTGATAGTGAAGAAAACACTGTAAGTCTAGTCATATAATTTTAGACAAGTACCCATTGGAGAGTCAACATGGATTTTCTACTACATGACCTAAACTAGTGCATTTTAACTGAAGTTGAGAGGAGTGGCTGTTTATAAGTAAATGTAGGTCATTTGTAAATTAGAGAAAGTCTACACACTTTCTGGAAGTGATTTTTTTTTTTTTCTGACAAAAGGTTATGAACAGCACTGTTCTTGAGTGTAATATACCTGGGTTTACATAATGATCCTACCACCTATTAGTTCTCTGACCTTAAGACAGTCATATATCTCAAGGAACCTAAAACTTCATCAAACAAAATGGGAATAGTCTATCTATAGGATTTCGGTGAGCATTTGAAAAACATACACCAACCCTTAAAATGGAGCCTGATAGTCCCAGCTCCATGGGGAGTCTGCTTCGCTCTCTGACCTTCTCCTCGCTCATGCTCTCTCTCACTGTCTCTCTCTCAAATAAATTAAAAAAAAAAAAAAATCTTTAAAATGGAGCCTGATAGTTCATTGTGTACCTTAGCCCCAGGTACCTCTTATTTAGTGTTTTGGGGACTACTTTTGTAAAATTCTAGTTTTTTCTGACACTGCTAATATTTCTTATATCTTTAGACTAAATATCTAAAGTAATATTTAAATCTTTGGGAAATTTTAATAGAATATTTGAAGCATTCCTCTTAAATATCACATATTTTAATGGCTTATAAGTCATTGCTGTTTGAGTCATAAATAAAATCCCTTAAATAAAGCAGCGCTTCCTCTGACTAGAGTTCATCTCCTGGCTCCATCATGTCCTAAATGTTTAGTGATTTGAGGCCAATGATGATTTCTTTCTTTCTTTTTTTTTTTTAATTAAAAAAAAAAATCTGTAGAACTGCCCTTTACACATATGAGTGGTGTGAGGATCAGATGATTCCTCATGTGAAAAATGTGCTGTAAATCTGGCTGTATAATGTAAACTTTGATTTTTATGTCTAATGTTTTTACACTTTTTTTTTTAGTTCTTTGATGTTGGACATACAGTGTTTCCTGTTTTGTTTTTTCTTTGTATGACTTTCGTTGAAGTGTCAGGTTTGATAATGATTTAAAAATATGTGATGTTTTATAGCAACTTGTTTTCTTTAGAGAACCAGATGAGAGCTTAAAATGTAGATTTAACAACAATTCTTTTTTTTTTTTTTTAATTTAAAAACAGGGCTGATGGTGTTATGAGGACAATGAACACAGAAAAACTCCTAAAAACTGTTCCAATTATTCAAAATCAGATGGATGCCCTTCTTGATTTTAACGTAAGTTGATTGCACAAATGCTTTTATAAAAATTTAAGATTTAAAAAATATGCATTTATTTATTTATTTATTTATTAAAGATGTTATTTGTTTGACAGAGATCACAAGTAGGCAGAGAGGCAGACAGAGAGAGGAAGGGAAGCAGGCTCCCTGCTGAGCAGAGAGCCCGATGCGGGGCTCTATCCCAGGACCCTGGGATCATGACCTGAGCCGAAGGCAAAGGCTTTAACCCACTGAGCCACCTAGGCACCCCTAAAAAAATACATTATTGATCACAGTCTTTATTCTCAAGTTTTCATAAACTCTTAATTTTTTCACATTAATATCCTGTTTGGCTAAGGACTCTCTATAAATGTGGTCCCAACCTAGGTAAGTTTGAATTTTTATGAGTTTTTTAGATTTGCTCTGACTTGTTTGGTGTTGCTTCTCTAGCTCTAGAATTATAAGGTATACTAGCTAAAGAAAGTGATAGGTGAAAGGATTGATCTGAAAATAAAAATTTTTTTGATAATGGTTTTTAGATTTTAAAAATAGGTAAATATTTTTTATGAATAGCCAATATAATATTTCACCTTTGTCTGCATTGTAGGACCAAAAGCATATCAGTTATTAACAAATACAGGGAAGTTCAAGTACACTTGTTACACACACACACACACACACACACACAAAACAGCTTGATATAGGTATGTAGCTGTTGCTGAAAAGCATTGTGTTCCCTGAAAGTTTTATTTCAATGACCATTATTTAAACCAAGTTACCAGCCTTGTCATTTGTTCGTGATATGTGAGGTGTTAGCGTTTTCAAATCTGTTCTTTTTGGGGGGCATCTGTCTTGAGACATTTTTATTTTAGAGCTTATATAAGTACAAATTAGTGAATGAAACTTTGAAAATTTCATACTCAAATAGATTTTTCCTTTAATTTGTGCTATTAATTGATAGTCTTTAAAGTTCTTGAGGGCAGGGACCAGGTCTGCTTTTTCTCTACTATGTCTCCATTGTCAGGAGTGTGTGGTACATAGAGTGCATGTTGAATAAACAATAAATGAATTCTGTAGATGTTTCATAGACTGAAATAGGTTATTAAACTATGACTTACTGCCTGTTTATATGGCTTGTGAGCTAACAATTTTTATATTTTTAAATGGTTGAAAATAATTTTAAAGAAAATATTTTTGGCTGGTGAAAATTCTATGAAATTTCAATTCAGTTTCTGTAATAATATTTTTATAATACAACCAGGCTCACTGGCTTACATATTGTTTATGGATGCTTTTTTGATGTAATAACAGAACTGAGTAGTGACTGAAACCGTATAATTTGCAAAATCTAAAGTATCTACATTCAGGTCCTTTACAGAAAATGTTTGCTTATCTCTAGTGACATAAGGGACATAAGACATAGGGGATTGGTGTAACTATGGAGCTTTATTTTGGTTTTTATTAGAGAGAGGGTCCAACTGTGAAACTTACTTCACCTGATGAATTATGAATATTTTTATAAAACTGTGTTCTTTTCAGTGTCTCTGTTGTCCTTCATTGCATGTAACAATTTGCCTGATGTTCCTTTTGACAGGGATTTGGAGTTTTTCTGATTTTTTTAAATTCAGAAAATGGGAAGAAACCAGAGAGGGGGGACACACTAAATTCTATTTGTGTGTTAGTGTGTGTTACCTATCCATTTATAAACCTAATTCTGTAGGGTTAATGCCTAGAAAAGATTGGTGGATCAAAGGACATAAACACTTAAATTTTTAATAAATACTGCCAAGTTACATTACAAAAGGATTAAGCCCAGTCACTTGTCAACAACTGCCTGTTTTTCTTCATTCTTGTT
Organism: Neogale vison; assembly: GCF_020171115.1. Taxonomy (NCBI): domain Eukaryota; kingdom Metazoa; phylum Chordata; class Mammalia; order Carnivora; family Mustelidae; genus Neogale; species Neogale vison. Next base: position 138,181,023 of record NC_058097.1, read on the forward strand.
GGCACTGAGTAATAGCTTGGTTTTGATTGTTTTGGTATCTCCTAGTCTGGTGCTAAAGAAAGGATAGTTCTAGTCTAGCTTAATTATTATATTTTAATTTACCTGATAAGGGAAGTCTTTTCAACATGACTATGAATTGTCTGTCATTTGCTTCATTATTAGGATTCTCTGTAATAGAAGTCAGCCTTTTTAGAGATTTTGCAAGTATTTACCAATTTGTTGTTTACTGTTCAACTTTGTGCTTATGTTTTTCTATACCTAAAAACAAGTTAATTGGTTCATCCTTTTGATTCATTTCTTGAGATGAAACTGAAGGTATTTCTAGTATTTTTGATAGACAAATAGGTGCTGGGGTTTTTTTGTTGTTGTTTCATCATAATTTAGTAATATTCTTTATGTGTAAGGTACTATGCTGTTTACAGTCAATGTATCATTTAATTCCCCCATATGAAATAGAAATACTATAATAGCCATTGTGAAGGTGTTTGTTTATAATATTGGAAAAAGGTGTATTTAAAAAAATACATTTCTTCTACCTAGTTTAGCTTTGTTCCTTGGTGATTGCCTAGGAATTTCAGAAGTTACAGGGTATTTTTGTTCTTTGTGGCTTATTTCTGAATTAAATTGAATGTTAACAGAATTTTTGTTTACTTGTGCCTGAACTCTTGACAGGTTTTTACGCTATTTGGATGTAGCTCTGATTGCAAGAAATAGATGTCTTTTTCTCTAATACACTTAAATATTTGAATTTGCAGTTTTTGAAGGAAGTTTTTGTCATTTAATACATAGATTGTCTCATCTTTTTTCCCCCCCTTAGGTTAACAGTAATGAACTTACAAATGGGGTAATAAATGCTGCCTTCATGCTCCTGTTCAAAGATGCCATTAGACTGTTTGCAGCATACAATGAAGGAATTATAAACCTGTTGGGTAAATATTGCTGTAGTTTATTGTTGTTGCTATTCTTTTAAGATTTTATTTATTTATTTGAGAGAGGGAGAGAAAGCACAGCCAGGGGTAGGAACAGAAGGAGAGGGAGAGGCAGATTCCCCACTGAGGGAGTCCCGTGCGGGGCTTGATCTCAGGACCCTGGGATCATGACCTGAATTGAAGCCAGACACTTAACAGACTGAGCCACCCATGCCCTTCCAACACTGTTGTAGTTTAATGACATTTTATTTTTTTTAATCTTGTGTCCTGTTGATAAATAATGTGTGAGTTGTTACTTCGAGCTGCCTAACCACTCGATGGGTTATTGATGACAATTTATTTGGAGAAAAGATTTTTATACCTGATTATGGGTTAAGTGATTAAATACTTCTTTTTACAACTAGAAGGTTCAACTGGATGAAATTCTTTTTTTTTTTTTTAAGATTTACTTATTTTAGAGTGAGTGTGCGCTTATGCATACACAGGCGTGCATACCTAAGTGGGGTCGGGTGTGAGGGGTTAATGGAGTGAAAGGGGATGGAGGGGAAGAGGGAGAGAGACAAAGAATCCCTAAGCAGACTTCCCACTAAGTAGGGGGCCCTGTGCTGAACTTGATCCCAGGACCCAGAGATCATGACCTGGGCCAAAATCAAGAGCCAGCCGCTCAACCAGCTGAGCCAGCCAGGTGCCCCTAAATGGAACTTTGTTTTTTTACATATATCTGTGGTTTTTTCCTATTAGTTTTACTATTTTTTAAAATATAAAATCCCCTTAAAATTAAGTTGGCGTTTTTTTCTCTACCAGAAAAATCTACTTCCTCACAATTTACTCCATAAAGAATTTTAATTGTAAAATAGATGTTTGTTCTAAGCCTAATTTTAAAATTGATAATTATTTTAAATGCATTAAACATTTATTTTTTGGGATGCCTTTCACTTTTGAGGCGTTTTAAGAATGTGTATATTCATTATATACAGAATGCAGTTATATATATATATATATATATATATATATATATATATATATATATAATGCAGTTAATTTTGCCAAGAAATTATCATTTTTTTCTGTGGGACTTGGATGGAGTACACAAGTTAACAGTTTAAAGAGTACCTAAGTATCAAGTGTCAGGTATCAAATGTGTTCACTCCATTGTGCTTGTTTTCCCTCCCCTCCCCTTTAAAAAAATTTTTATTTTGCTTTTTATGAGCTTATTCACAACTTAACTTCCTTTAGGAATGTTTTAATTTATGATGATAGGGAAATTGAACTTACTGTTTCTTAGGTAAAAGATAGAAGGTTTTAATTTGAATCTCCCTATACACTATGGAGTATTATGCCTCCATCAAAAAGGACGAATACCCAACTTTTGTAGCAACATGGATGGGACTGGAAGAGATTATGCTGAGTGAAATAAGTCAAGCAGAGAGAGTCATGTATCATATGGTTTCACTTATTTGTGGAGCATAACAAATAGCATGGAGGACATGGGGAGTTAGAGAGGAGAAGGGAGTTTGGGGAAATTGGAAGGGGAGGTGAACCATGAGAGACTATGGACTCTGAAAAACAATCTAAGGGTTTTGAAGGGGCAAGGGGTGGGAGGTTGGGGGAGCCAGGTGGTGGGTATTAGGGAGGGCATGGATTACATGGAACACTGGGTGTGGTGCAGGAATAATGAATACTGTTATGCTGAAAATTAAATAAATTTTTAAAAAAGGAAAAAATAAAATATTTTTCAAAGAGGGAATAAATAAATAAATAAATAAAATCTTTAAAAACAAAAAAAGATAGAAGGTTTTCTAGAGTTTTGGGAATCTGTCTTAAGACCCTGTGATTGGTATAAATGAAGCTCTTTGTTGCTGTTCATATAGTAAGTTTAAATAAGTTTTCCAGGTGACATTTGGACATGATAAAATTGCCATCTTTGTTAATATGTTACTAATAAGAATATTTGGAAGTAGAAGTTAATGCTGTTTTAAATGGAGAAAAGTATAACGTGTTAACAAAAAATGCAATTATATTTAGGAAATTGTGAGGTAAGGAATTTTATAGAACAAACTAGTAATACAGGGGAAGTCAAATGATTTTTCTGTTTTGATATAATAGTACCTCTGTTTTAATTTGCTTTAAATGTCTAAGCTAATATAACACTTAATATTTTTCCTGTAGGGTGAGTGTGTTCTCTGAGACCCCTATATCATCTCTTTGGGGGCTATTACTTAATCCTTTTCCTTTTTGAGTGTTCTGTTTTGATGTGAACAAAAGTATTTTTACATTTACTTTTGGCAGAAAAATATTTTGATATGAAAAAGAACCAGTGCAAAGAAGGTCTCGACATCTATAAGAAGTTCCTGACTAGGATGACAAGAATCTCAGAATTTCTCAAAGTTGCAGAGGTAAACTGTCCTTAACTGTAGTTAGGTATAGATTTTAAAGAAATAAGGCATCCAGATGAAAGAAACATCTTAAATATGATAAAGTATATATTTAATCATATCCATATGCTGTTGTTGAATCCTTTGTTATGGTATGAATATGATGTGGTATTGAATAAGATATATCCTGTATATTTAATTCAATATTCAATATTAAAAGGTGTATCTATTTTTAAATTGTTTATTTCTCTGCAAAATTAGGTAGGTGGTACATAATGGTGGCAGAGATTTTTATGTTTGGCATTAGCCATGTATTTTAGCGTATTTGTCCTGGTAGGTGATAGAGAATATTCAGTGTGAGTGCAAGTCTTTTTCCTCCAGTGAGACTTGTAGATAGGGTCACATGGTTCATAGAGTTTTGTTCCCCTACAGAAATGAATTTAGTGTATATATTGTTGATCATTGATTATGAAAACCATGAATGTAAGTTGTAGGATAATTTTATAGATCTATTTAAAAAACAATTTTCTGGATTTCTAGAATAGTGTTATACTACTTTACTTAAAATTGTTCTTTTTTTTTTTTTCATTCCTCAGTCTAATGTATTAATGGTAAATATAGTTTAATAGAAAATTTTCCTCAAGAGGTTTTTTTTTCCCTGTAAGAAAACACAGAATATTTTAAAAGAATGTTAGCCTGAGCCAACATTTTAATTTTTTAGTAAGCTCATTACGAATGATAAACTTTAAGATAATTCATAACATTTCTGTATCAGTCTATAGAAATTGTTCTTAGCCATCAACTGATAACCTCTCTGCATTTTTTCTTCACGACACCCAGAAAACTTTTTTCCCTAGTGTGGTTTTAATTCTGCAGTGGGTGTTATAAACTTTGGTGCTTATGTCTGAGTTTGAACCCTGATTTCAGCCATACCATCTTGATACAGGTGTTAATCTTGGCATCCCATGATTTCCTCATCTGTTAAAGGGGTTTTCAGTAGTACTTACCTCACTGGGTTGTTGTAAAATTGCTCAGAACAGTATCTGACTTCTAGTTTGTGTCCTGAAGACATTTGCTATTATTTCTATTCTCTGCCACCTTGAGAAAGCACTTACTGGAATGCAAATGAATGTCAGTAGTGGTCTTTTAAGGATGATTAATCTAATATATATTTTATAGGAATTTTATATTATACATTTATCTTTTCCAAGGAAAAGAAAGTAATCTATAACCTTCAGTTCAGAATGCAGCAGATGTCCTATTTTGAGAACTCTTGGCCCAAGTGATTTTTTTTTTTTTCTGTATTGATGTGTACAAAGGATTTTTACAGGTAGCTAAATGGCATTTGAAAAGTGTAGTTCATTAATTTTGGCAAATAAAGGAAGGATTTAGTTAGTTTAGACAAAAATATTTTAAGTTGTTTAAACTGTCTGAAACATCTTACGGAGGAATTTATCTTTTGCCAGAAACCATAATAAAAATATTAAAAAGCTAATAAAACCCTGCTTTTAAAAAAATAATTTTCTGGCATTGTCACAGAAGGCATTTGTGTTGTGGTAATGCTTACAGGCATTGCACAGAGCTTGCACAGAGGCAGCTTTCAATGTTTTTGTTTGTTTTCCCTTTGTACTCTCTACCCATCTCCAGTAGAGATGTCTTGCTTGCTAGGATAATTTTGGATGATGACTGGGCTATAACTCATCAGTTATATCAAAGTATTTAATGTGGAACTAGCAAGTTGGTGAGTCTAGCTCTATTACCATAGTGATATTTCATTCTGTAGCAGATGAAATAGAATAAAACAGGACAATGAGACCTTTGAAGAAAATAGCTTTACATTAGCTCTTCTATGAAGTCCACTGAAGTTTGTATTGGATTTAAAGTATCTCTCAAGGAGAAATCAGTGTATTTTTTTTTTCCCCTCATTTCTTTTGGGTCAGTCATATACTAAAATAAGAAGGTAGCGTTTGGGACCCCAGGGTGGCTCAGTTGGTTAAGCGCTTGCCTTCAGCTCAGGTCATGATCCCTGGGTCCTGGGATCTGGTCCACATCAGGCTCCTTGCTCGGCGGGGAGCCAGCCTCTCCCTCTGCCTCTGCCTGCCACTCCCCCTGCTTGTGCGTACTCTCCCTCTCTCTCTTTCTGACAAATAAAATCTTAAAAAAAAAAAAGGTACTGTATTTACTATGTTTCCAGTAAATTCTTAAATGTTTTAATTTGTTGACTTTTCCCTTTAGCCTATTACGTTCTTTGCATTTGATAGTTGTAGTTATTGACTTTAATTTTAAGCCTTTATTTACCTACAGTTGTTCTGGTCTGAGATGAAATAGACTATCTGTTCCATATGATGTGAGAAATAAAATATTCTTTCATTAGACTGTCTTTGGGCTTGCAGATTGTGACAGCATAGCTTACATAAGTGCTCAGAAGAGATGGAGATGGCAACTTAATAGTCTTAATGAATTTCAGCCTCTAGTTCTCCGTTTATGACTTTCAGAGCCATTAAAGAAAGCCCTTAGGAATACTGAATGATACCTCTGGATATTAAATAGTCTTCTGATTTTAAAGATTATCTATCTAGAATATTGTTCACAGTACTATCTGTAAATTTCATTTTCTACATTTTTAATACTTATTTATTATAATTTTGTTTATTAAATAAAATGCTTCTGCTTCTTGCAGCAAGTCGGAATAGACAGAGGTGATATACCAGACCTTTCACAGGTAAATATATTGCTATAATATCATTTCACTGTCTCCTGTCTTTACCTGTATTGCTAGATGTGAAGGGTACAAAGATGAACAATAGGCAGCTCCTGCTGTCAAGGAGATCAGAGTAATTTTCTTGGCAGATTTTAACATGATACATTGCCTACTGTTGTGCTAGCATTTTGATCTCTTCATCTCTTATATTGGTGGAGCTAGCCATTACTATACCATTCCTTTAGTTTATTCCCTTTAATTTCCAGTTCAAAGCCCAGTTTTAATTTAGGATTCTGTAGCCTAGTAGTTAAATATCTAAACGTTCAGCTCAGGTGTACCTTAGACTATATGTGATCTTAGGCAAGATACTTAAATTTCACTGTCTCGGGTTGTTCATTTGTAAAATGGATATAATACTAGTGTCTTCCTCATGGACTCAGTAATTACATACAAGGTAGTTAGCATGGTGTCTGTTGTGCTGTAATAGCTTTTTAAATGTTAATCACTGTCAACATTCTCATCTCTGACAAGAGCTCTGGGAGTCTTAGACATTTTGTTGAGATTAGGGAGTGGTGTACATATGTACACAGTTCAAAATAGTTAATGTTATAATCCAGTATTTTTGGTTTTAATTGGTCTTCTCCTATATCTTTCTTGTACTAAGGTAGGGTCTTATATATGAAGAGAAAATGCAGAATGAAGGAAATTGTGCATGTTGTAATTGGTAGAGAGATTGAGATTCCTGTAATCCAGTAACTCTTTATCTCAAATCCTAAAGATTACTTGGGGCAAGTAAATACCATTGATGCATTTGCTTCACTGAAAAGTAGTGAAGAGTTCCTTTTCAGCTCACTGAAAAGGTTTCCTTTTGAAAGTAATTAGCTCTTCAAATTAAGTTAAGATTTGCTATATAGCCTTTAAAGGCCAGTCTTTGTTCTTTAAAATAAAATTAAGCTAAATATCTGTTTCACTGGAATCTGATAAACTGTAAACATTTGCGTTATCAGCACACTGTTCAGTATAAAAATCAATTCCAATTCCATCACCCCAGTTCTCAGGTCCCCCTCTGGTCACTACCTAGTCCTCTCCATAAATCACTGTTTTGATTTCTAATAGCATAATTTTTTGACATCTTAAATGTAATATAAATAGAATCTTGCAAGTATTTTTCTTGTATCTGCCTTCTTTTGCTTATCATAGTGTTTGGAGTTCTGTCATGTCTTGAGTGTACCATTAATTTATTCCTCTTTATTGCCGACTAGTATTTCACTGTGCGACTTCACAATTTTGTTTATCCATTTTCCAGATGATGGACTGTGGGATTATTTGTAATTTTTTACTGTTTTTAATAAAGCTACTAAAACATTCTTGAGCAAGTCTTTTCATGTGGAGATATTTATGTCTTTTGGGTAGATAATTAGGAATGGAATTGGATAGTTAAGCTAGGTGTATATTTCATATCATAAAAAAATTTCAGATCCTTTTTCAAGGTGGATGAATTCCAACCAACATTATGTAAGAGTTTCATTTGTTCCATATCTTCACCAGTGTTCCATGTTGCTAGTCTTTAACCTTAGACATTCTAGTGGGTAAAAAATTACATCTCATTGTGATTTTATTCGGCATTTTCTTGATGCTGTTCTGTAGTTTCATTTATCAGTAACTGTTTGAAGATAATGTTTGCACACTTTGAATTACTCAACAAGTATTTATTAATTATAGGGAATGGGCCCAACAATATGTTTAGCTTTTAGGAGTATGTTTTTATTTAAAATTCAAATAAATATTTAAAAAAGTAATTACTTGCAGGAACCTCTCTTAATGTTTCATGTTTACATAGTCTCAGTTTTTATATTTTTGATTACATTTATTAATACCTCTTACTAGGTTATGCTTATATAATAAAAATAACTCTATTGTTCATTAGTTTGTGAGGAATATACCTATTTGTTACTCTCATATGTTAGATAATAATTTTTTTTTTTTGACCAGTGCCCTAATGATCATGAAAATCTTAATATCTGTACAATTTTAGGCCCCAAGCAGTCTTCTTGATGCTTTGGAACAACATTTAGCTTCCTTGGAAGGAAAGAAAATCAAAGATTCTACAGCTGCAAGCAGGTACATTATTCTTCCTAGGGCAAAGAGCAGGAGTGATGTTTCTGAGAAAGTTGATGAATCCCGCTTAAATTCCAAGTTAATTAACTTCCCCTTATCTTGATTAATCATTTATAAAATGTGCTTAATAGCATCTCACCTCATAGAGTTGCTAAGGACTAAATGCATTAATACATGTAAATTTTTGGAATAGTTCCTGATCTTCAATAGATGGCAGTATCTCTTAAGATGATAAAACTGACTACATGGTTTGCAGTGGTATTCATAGTGTCAGTATTTATCTCAAAGGTGATAGTATACTGGGGCACCTGGCTGGCTCAGTCAGAAGAGCATGGGACTCTTGATCTTGGGGTTGTGAGTTTGAGCCCCACGTGGGGTGTAGAGATTACTTAAAAGAAATGAAACTTTAAAAAATGAGCAATAAATTTAAAAAACAAAACTTTTAAAAAAGTGGTTATGCATCGATTCATGTGGTGTCTAGTAATTTTCAAATGCCCTTTTACAAATTTGATTAACCTCCACTGTAGGCCAGTGAAATTTATGCAGTAGTAATTCTGGGACTCAAACCTATGATGTCTGATGTCAAATTTCATCATCTTTCTCTAATGCCAGTTGATTATTGACATATTTAAACAGTCTGTTGGGCTTTGAGCTGATTTCTAAGACTGAAACCAGTTAACCATTGAAAATAGCACAGATCATCTAATACTGACTGTGTAACATGAGTTTTATATTGGATAGTGACTTGAGTAATTCTCGTTTTTTATTATGATGATTTTCTTTTAATAGCATGAAAAAAGTTTGTGTAAAATATTTATAATGAGAACCTTCTTTTTCTGTAGATTTTTTGATTATTTCAGAATTATTTTGGGGGGGGCAACAAAATTTAATTTTTAAAAAAAGATTTTATTTATTTATTTGACAGAGATCACAAGTAGGCAGAGAGAGAGGGGGAAGCAGGCTCCCTCCTGAGCAGAGAGCCCGATGTGGGCCTTGATCCCAGAACCCTGGGATCAAGACCTGAGCCAAAGGCAGAGGCTTTAATGCACTTAGCCACCCAGGGACCCCCAAAATTTAATTTTTAAAGGAAAATGTTATTACTGGATTTTAGTACTTTTTAATTCAGATTTGTTCTTTGAATTTTCTGTAGGTTTTTAGAAGCATAAGCCAAATTATATGGCTCACTTACTTGAGAAAATAATGAAAAATAAAGTCAGATAGTTGAGGTGTATATTGATTTAACCTCATACTTTTTTATCATAAAATTTGCTGGATATCTTGCTTTTCTGTCACAACTGTATTATTCTTCCCTTCTAAATTGTATCTTTATAAAGTTGATTTTACATAATATTGGAATAGTTTTGCCACTTAACATGCTTAGAATAGATATTAATGTTTGGTGTGTGATAAACGGAAAATGAGTAAAGGTTACTGAGTAGTAGTTCTGCAGGTTAGAATTCTTTACTACATGGGTTAATGGTGCTTAAAATAGACATTTGGGAATTTAATGTTGTTGAGGTCTGTGGTGTGGATAAGGTTTTGATGCATAAGGAAAACGAGTTGATCTGCTGTGTATTTGCCAGTGAGAGATGATGCATTCTACATGTGTGACATGTTTGAAAAGGAAATTCTGGCTTGGCAAAAGACTAGCACATAGAAAGGAAGTGCCTGGTGGACTAATGACTGAAATAAAATTGATCTTCCTTTAAAGGAACTTGTGGTCCTCTGGGAACGACGTCTTTGGGTGTTATTACATGGGAAACATCTAGTCACCATTATTTGTTACTGGTACTCATGTTTTAGTGTTCCTATAGTAGTACTGCCAAAATCTAGGCTGTAAATTAGCAGAGTAATTTCTTGTGAGAAAGTCAATACATTTTTTTTTTTACTAATTTATGAATGTTTTATTGATTTTTTTCCAATTTATTTATTTTCAGAAAAACATTATTCATTATTTTTTTCACCACACCCAGTGCTCCATGCAAGCCGTGCCCTCTATAATACCCACCACCTGGTACCCCAACCTCCCACCCCCCCCCCCACCCCCGCCACTTCAAAACCCTCAGATTGTTTTTCAGAGTCCATAGTCTCTCATGGTTCACCTCCCCTTCCAATTTGGGTAAATTGGAAGGAAAGTCAATACATTTTACCTGTAAGGCCTTTCCTGGGAGCACAGGAGCTCTTTCCTAATTGCATTGGTTCCCTCTCTTGGGACTTGGAAAAAGCAGTGTCCCTTAATGTTACTGTGAACCCTTTCCAAAGTCTAACCGTTAAAAAAAAGCAGTGAATGTTTGTATAAATTAGCTAATTGCTAATAATTCTGTGGGTAGAATATTTCATCTGAAGTACTGATTTTTACTCCATAAGGTAAATTCATAATTATAGTGCTGATCCATGGCCATGTTTCCAGACCATTTCATAACTATGTTGCAAAAAGCCAAATTACCTTTGTCCGATTACTCTAGGGCGACAACACTTTCCAATGCAGTTTCTTCCTTGGCAAGTACTGGCCTGTCTCTAACCAAAGTGGATGAGAGGGAAAAGCAGGCAGCATTAGAGGAAGAACAGGCTCGTTTAAAAGCTTTAAAGGTAGGTGTTTGCATTCTCTGTATTGGGAAAAACCTCTAAATAGACTAACAGTATTTCATGTATAGTTTTCCAGATGGAGTGAAACTCTGGAGTCGGATTTTTCATCCTGACATTGAATGGCTGATAAAACAGAGAATACCTTTCTGCTATCAGAACAAAATTAGATAATGCTTTTTTTCCCAAAGCCTTAAAACAAAATCTGCTTTCTGGATTCTTTATGCTAGTTTCTTTTCTCAACAGGAACAGCGCCTAAAAGAACTTGCAAAGAAACCTCATAGCTCTTTAACAACTGCAGCCTCTCCTGTGTCCTCCTCAGCAGGGGGTATAATGACTGCACCAGCCATTGACATCTTTTCTACTCCTAGTTCTTCTAACAGGTATGTGGAAGAGATAAAGATTACCTTTGAGTATTTAGATCTAAAGGTAGACTTCTCATAGAAATGTTACAGAACTTTTCAGATTTAGTTTAATTTGTGATTTTGTGTTCATAAATTCACACAAAGGAGGTGATACTAGATGGTGATAGTGGTATAATTAAGAGTTTATGTTTTGCATATTTAGGAGATGAAAGATGGCTGAATTACAAATTCATACTAATTGGAATGTAGTAAGTTATCTCTGTGCAGCTGTTTCGTTTATGTACATGGATGTGTAATCTATTTCACAGGATTCTTTCATTGGATATTAAGTTAAATTGTCTTTGATGTCTGTTCCCAGGTGTTAAACTCAGTGATCTGGAACATAGTAAGGGTTTAGAGTTGTCAGGTTTTTGTGGCAATTAAAGCCTACCAGACTAACTTCAGTAATCTTGTTGTGTAATTAAAGCTACTGAACAGTGGAAGTTAATATTTCCAGGCGAATTAGGATAATTGGCTTTTTCTAAGTTTGTCCTGTCTTTTATCTCGGAGTGATTTAAAGTCTTAAGTTTGGAAGTCAGATTCTGGTTTGAATCCTTGCTCTGTTTGTTCTTCTCTTCTTTCATTCCTTCTCTTTTTCTTTTCTTTTCTTTCTTTCTTTCTTTTTTTTTTTTTCTTTCTATCGCTTTCTCTATCTCTGTCTCCAAATAAGATGTATGGTACAGATCAATGGTTCTCAATTTTTTTTTTTTAAAGATTTTATTTATTTATTTGACAGAGAGAGATTACAAGTAGGCAGAGAGGCAGGTAGAGAGAGAAGGAGGAGGAAGCAGGCTCCCTGCTGAGCAGAGAGCCCGATGCGGGACTCGATCCCAGGACCCTGAGATCATGACCTGAGCCGAAGGCAGCGGCCTAACCCACTGAGCCACCCAGGCGCCCCCAATGGTTCTCAATTTTCAGTAAGCATCAGAATCACCTGGAGAGTTTCTGAAGCCATAGATTTTTGAGTTTCACCCCCAGTGTTTCTGATTCAGTAGTTACAGGGGTTTTTAATTTCCAGCAGGCTCCCAGGTGGCTAGTATAGGATGTAGCACAGTTTTTAACTAGCACATGGTAGATGCTCCAGAGAGAGAGATAGGGTTTTCTTTAATTTTGTTATTGTTGTTGTTTATTTTATTAGCTCATTCTTTTTTTTTTTTTTCAAAGATTTTATTTATTTATTTGACAGAGAGAAATCACAAGTAGACTGAGAGGCAGGCAGAGAGAGAGAGAGGGAAGCAGGCTCCCTGCTGAGCAGAGAGCCTGATGCGGGACTCGATCCCAAGACCCTGAGATCATGACCTGAGCTGAAGGCAGAGGCTTTAACCCACTGAGCCACCCAGGCGCCCTGTTAATTTTGTTTTTTAATTTATGTGCTACGTGTTTAGAATCCTTCTTAAATAACATGAAGTGTCGCTACTTGGAGACCTTGGAAAGAAGTCTGTCTTAGGAGAGATGAGAGATAAGTGGAAAAGATTTTGAATGTTTGAGAATTAAACAAATTATTAGATAAAGAACTAATTTGACTATGTTTTATTTCACTTAATAACTCTCAAAGTTTTTACCTTTTTAATTGTAACCGAGGGCAAGTCTTACAGCCTATTATAGAATGCTTTATTGCCTGTTCTGTTCTTTTTTTCTCAAGGCATTAAATGCGTTTGTATTTTTCCTTACCTGTCAAAACTAATTTTTGTGTTTAAAAGGCATTTTATTTTTGAGTAAGTTAAAAATGATATGTGCTATAGTACACACAATGCTTCAGTTCATGGAAACTCTAGGATCTTTGTTTGAGTTGTTACTCCTTAATCACATAAAAGTCTTATATATCATGTAAAAGTGCCTCACTTGTGTAATAGGTTGACTCTGTTTTAAGTTTATATCATGTATGCATGCATAATTTTTTCCTGTATTGTTGGTATATTTGGATATTGAAGCAATAGAAGGAAGTTAACAGGTATTTTTACTTCGCTAAAGGTGTTAGTATTACCAATGTAATTGAAGTTCTTTGAAGATTAAAAGTAAGAAAACAAATTTCCTTACAAAAATTAAAATTGCCAGGATATTTCATATTTCAGAATCGTGCTGTTTAGCTTCATTTCAGTAAAGAAATCAGTATTTTCCTGGGGAAGTCACTGATCCTTTCCAGAGGGGCTATAATTGAATCCTATATAAACTTAAAATATGGTATGTGAATTTTTTTCCCAAACCTCCTTAGAAATACACTGTTATAAGTAAAAACTTGCTGTTAAATATATAAAGGATATGCAACTATTACCTTACTGAAAGTGTTCCTCCTTTTGAGGTTTACATTACTTGGCCTTTTTTCACTTTTAATGTTCTTTATTTACTGGGCAGGAGAAAGGGAGAGGCTGATAGAGCAACATTTACCTAATAAATAAATAACTCATCTTTTCAAAATATTTTCCTAGCACATCAAAGCTACCAAATGATCTGCTTGATTTACAACAGCCAACTTTTCACCCATCTGTACTTCCTATGTCAACTGCTTCTCAGGTAGCAAGTACATGGGGAGGTAAGCATTAATGAATTCTGCTTTTTATGCTGTATAGGCCACTCCCTTTCCCATTCTGTAGTGTTTTACTTATTTGTGTAGTTTTTGGTTACGCTTGATAATGGAGAATTTCAAAAATATTACCATGGCATTGAGGTCATTTTGTTCCTTGAAGACATTTTCATGTATTTGTAAATGTAATTTTGGAATTTCTGTTCAATTAAATTATGAAAAGTTTTAATAAAGGTGAAGAGGAAGGTCCCAGTGTATGTTGAAGTATGAAATCATCTTTCAGTGTTGAGTAACTGTTCCATAATCAGAAAATGCCTACGGGTTTTTTTGTTTTTGGCATAGGGAAAAAAGTGACTTACGGGAGAAAGAAAACTTCTGTCATGTAAATATCTGATAAGGTTCTAATAAAATTCAGATGGTGTTATCAAGTAGTAAACTATGTTCTGACTGGGACTGTCATGACAATCTTTATGTTACTTGCATTTAAAACTTGTAGTTAGTTGAGACCTATAAGATTTTGGTATTCAAAGAATTTTCCCCTAATAGTAACAAGGAATGTTTGCTGCCCTGTAGTAGTTACTGATCTTAGGGTGACTATATCATGATCATTGACCTGTCATCTTTGAGGGATTGAACCTAGTCCATGTCAATTTTTAAGCAGTTTTGCATAGACATATAGTATGCTTTCAAATTATTTCATTTGGTTGGTTGTGATGCTTCTGTTATGTAAGTATTATTTTATGAACACTCAAAAATTATTTGCGAGTAAAAGGGGAGTTATTCTGAGCAAAGATACTGTCTATAGAATAGGGAATGGCAAGCTACCTTAAAGTTTTATTGGTTCACATGTAAAATCTGAATTGATCAGCTTACTTCTCATAGCAAGATAAAATTATTCTCGAGAATTTTTATGTTAGTATGAATTAGACTTGTTTCCTGTATATTTTAATGATTAGAGTTTTAAGAACTTTTTTCCATTTTTTATAGTTCATTCTTGAGGCTCTTTGTAGTGTAATAGAGTGCAGTCTCTGAAAGCAGGATTTTTTATTTATTTTGTTCAGTGCTATATTATCATTGCCTAAGATACTGATTTTTAATAAGTTTGTTGAATGAGTGGATTTTTTTTTTTTTTCTGGACAGGTTATTTCTGGTTCAGGATATGGCAGGTAACAGAAATAGTAAAACGCTAAAATACTAGCTTTCTAGACTAATCTTATGAGTCATGACTTGATTAAAAAAAAAGACTTAGAAGATTAGTTTAATTTAGCTAAATCTTAAGTTCTCAGGATTAATTCATAAAACTGATAAGCTAGTTTAAAGTCAATAAATATTTTAGAATTTTTTACCTGAGTGAAACATAACAAATTTAGAAAGTGTTTTTTTAAGATCCTAATGATATGTCCTAATTTTAGGATTTTTAATCTGGTAAAATTTACTTGTTTATTTTCTGCTTACTGTGAATTGTTTTAGAAGTGTAGTAGAATTGACATGACCATGTAAGGAGTTTTAGCTTGCTTCCCCCCTTCACACAAAAAAAAGAAAAAAACCAAGTAGTTGTTTCCTAAATAGATGAGAAATTTTACAGAAGTCTTAGTGAGAACTAATACATTTCAAAGAAACTGAACTATGACATTATTTTATTTGGATACCATATATAGTTAATTCTAATAATTAACAAATTAAAAAGTTTTGGCTTGGGATTATTGAACTCATATGAAGGCAGATAGACTGTTTTTGTAGGAGAATAATTTCACGAAATTTCAGCCTGTAGAAGTTGTTTAATGTCTTGTTAAAAGAAGTCATTTCATAGCAGTCTGTGGGCGAATACTGTATGTAGGAACATACTTAATTATGTCTTATTTTTCTGTTTAAGGTTATTTTTCTCTTGCTACTATTTCCATCAAAAATTCCTTTATATTTTAGCATTAGGCTTGTTATGTACAAGTGAGACCATTGAAAGTACTAAAAATACAAATCAAGAATGGTGGGAACAGAGGCTATAGCAGTTGACCATTATTTTTCCAAAAGCTTATCGTTATATATGAGGAAAGGACAGTAATGTTTACTCTGAACCTCTCAACTTAAGAATTAAATCTTGTCTTGGGGCACCTGGGTGGCTCAGTGGGTTAAGCCTCTGCCTTCGGCTCAGGTCATGATCTCAGAGTCCTGGGATCGAGCCCCACATCGGGCTCTCCCCTCAGTGGGGAACCTGCTTCCTCCTCTCTGCCTGCCTCTCTACCCGCCTCTCTACCCACTTGTGGTCTCTGTCTGTAAAGTAAATAAATAAAATCTTCAAAAAAGAAAAAAGAATTAAATCTTGTCTTGACTTTGATACAAAGATAATTGATTTCTGAGCCGATGATAATTTCAGAGTTTTGACTTATGCACAATTGGCTGCCTGAAGAGTGTTTTAAGTCAAGAACTTTGAATACTTCCTAAATCAGTCAGTATATTTTTTATATCCAGGACATTTGGATTAAGATTTTTTACTTTATTTTTGAAATTAAAGTTAGATTGAGATGAATAAATAAATCATATACGTAAAAGGTTTTGATCATAACAGTAAAGGTTAAGTTTTTTGAAATTAACCATTTACCTTAACATTTGAAATATGTAACATTTTAACATCATGCTGCTTTTATAGCAAAGCAAAGCAAAGGTACGATTTTTTGATAATCCTAAAATTTTATTCTGTGTTTGTCTTGCTTTCATTTGCTAAAATGGTTTTTAATAGCAGAGTTAGTACTTTTTAAAGCAGATTTGGCATTAATTTAGTTCTTACCATAAAGCACCACAGAGATGCTGTGTATTCCCAATCATAGGTAGTTAGTGGTGCTGAATTAAAGGGAAGTAAGGTTTGACTGTTTATTTAAAAGGCATTTAAGAGTCCACCTAAAAATGAACATGAAAGAGAGAACACAAGCTCTTCTGTACCCCTCACTACATTATTAATGAGCCTTTGATTTTTCAAGAAATGATCTGGAGTCTGAATAGGCACTTCGTGTTGAATACTAATATGTGAGAAGATTTAAGTTTATATCACCTTTAAAACTTTGTGTTATATCAAATCTAAAAATGAACAATATTATCAGCTCAGTACACCGATGTATGTCTTAAGCTAGATTTTAGAATTTAATTCAGGCAGACCATTCTGAAGTTAAATTTGCTTTACTCTCCACTGGCATGAAACACACAATGCTTTAGGGAAAACTTATTTGTGTCAATATAGGTATCCAGTATTTAGGACCTCAGCATTATAATATGTCTGCTATATTAATCCTCAATTTTTTGGGATTATTTTTCTTTGACTGTTGTAACATAAAAAACTTTTCTAGTAACTAATATAGGAATAATGGGAAAAATATTTTTTAAAATAAAATACTTACTTATTTATTTGTTTATTTTTCATTCACCTGTCTAGTGAATAAAGTTTAAGTTGGGGTAGCTGGAATGTTATTTTCTTTTAATCGTAATGGATTTGTTTTTATTAGTAGTAGTACAGTATCCACTAACAGATTAACATCATCTATATTATCTAATAACTCTGTCAAGTAGATTAAGGACTGTTTTTTCTTACTGTCTAGTTGACCTAAATACAGTCACACTTGCTTGTTTCTGCGTATTCTTTTCTAAGATGTTTCATATAATAGAAAATGATTGATAATAAGTACTTAGGTAAAACTCCATCATTCATCAGAGCAGCAGATAACTAATGACTTTTCCCAAACATGTCTTTTCTCATAAACTAATAGATCTGTAATAGCAGAATGTATTTTTTCGAATGCCTTCTCTCATGGCTTCTTTTGCATGAAAAACTAGAGATGTTTTGGGCCCGACCATGTATGAAGTACTTTAAAAACTTCATGCCACTATTCACTATTTTAAAATAGTACTTTGAACAAATTGATGAACACTAAACAGTGCATCCCCTTCTTTATGCAGAAAGCAGTTAGAGTGGTCATCATTATAGGTTTTTTTTAGGACAGAAAACCTTTTTCTTGTTATCTGTTTTCTACTTCTTATTTCTTAATTACTTTTTTGGATTCTTTCCCCCCATCATTCCATTAATTAAGGAGTGGGAGATGGGAAAGGTGTTGAACGTGATTGTTTTAGTTTGAATAATGTATCAGTGAATTTTGATACATTTGTAAGACTTTATTTTTGGGTGTAAATTGATGTTCTGTAGGAATATTTGCTAGAAAAGGTCCTGTGTGATTAAAAAAAAAAAATTAAAGTTTTAAAAAATGATTCTGTATAAGCCAGTGACCTCAACATTTTCTTGCTGTTTCCTTTTTTAAATAGTTTTAGGATTTGTGGAGCACCTGCTTTGAATTTATTGACTTTAGGGAAAAATGTATTTGTAATGAATGAGCTGGCTATTTTTAGGCTATTTTTGTGTTCTTATTGTTTTATCATACAGTCTTAGAGTAAAATACAGTGCTTAATATCATATTGTTAAGTGAGCATCACGAACTATAGTAGACAAGAATAGGCTTCTGGTTAAAAGGTTAGGAGGGTTTTGCTGCTAATGATAAGTGGTTTTTAGTCATTAGAATGGTGATTATTTTGAATGAGGTATAGGTATAGTAAATACCTGATTCTAAAATAACTTTAGAAGTAGGATTTGATAATAATACACATTTGGTACCATCCTAATATGGAATAGTACTTTTGTTATTACTTTAGTAAATCATTTAAAGCCTTAATGATTTCGCTTTAGAACTCTTAACTGGACCTTCATTGTGGTTCCCAGTCTATGAAATGGCCACCATTCTTTTTTCTCTGTTCTTAATTTTTCTAAAATTCCTTTTCTGTTTCTAAATCATTAGACCTTTTCTTCATCTTTATTTTTTTAAATTTCTACCTCTGAACCTATTTAAGACTTACCCTACATGTTATAAATAGCCCTTTACCCCTAATTTTGTTTTTTGATATTTTACTTACACCACACGCATACTACACTGGTTGTTTATATCTTTCACTTGAATAAGCATAGGTATGCCATGAAAGCCAATACATTCCCATATAGGGTGGGGAACATGGTCCAGGGTGGGTGGTTCTTTTATCGATGCATTTTGGTTCTTTTCTTTTTTACCTATTGGCTTCCTGATGTTAGAGAGCAGATCTGTCCTTAGTATGCTACAGATGTTAATTGGACACATTAATGTTTTCTTCTGAGGATTCATTTTAAAAGAGGTTAAATGTAGTTCTTCCATCTTGATGACGATGATTAGGTATGCACTTAAGATTAATAAACAATAATATAGCTGCTACTTTTCACTGTGCATCTTTTGACTAATTACAATACTAATTAATTTACTTCCTTTCTTCATTTTGCTGTAATGCACTTGGACTGCACAGATCCTTTCTCTGCTACTGTAGATGCTGTTGATGATGCCATTCCAAGCTTAAATCCTTTCCTCACAAAAAGTAGTGGTGATGTTCACCTTCCCATTTCTTCAGATGTATCCACTTTTACTACTAGGACACCTACTCATGAAATGTTTGTTGGTAAAGTACCATTTAACCTTTCTTTCCAATTAATGTTTATACTGCCTAAGTATTTTTTACATATTCATTAATTATTTTTAAGGCGCTGCAATAATTATTTTGGATTTTATTATCAAATTTTAAAATAAACTAAATAACAATAATATAGTGACATTTAAAAATTAGTATCCCTAATTTTATTTAATCCAAGTTTTTAGGAAAGAAGATTTCCTTTGAAGTTGTGGGTTGGTGTTTTTGTTTTTGGATTTTTTTTCTTTTTTTTGTGTGTGTGTGTTGTTTTCCATCATATTATAGTGTGATACTCAAGCTGTCTAACATCATTTATCACATTTTCCCCCCATGTTTTGTTTATTAATTCAGAGAGTTGGCTATAGGGTAACATCTCTTACACTTACTAATATGTATGTACTTTTATATCTTTCCTTCTTTGTTTAGGAGAGAGGATGGTTATCATTCTCAGTAGCTATCTTTTTTTTTTTTGAACTGTGAATAGTAAGATCGTCTTAAATCCATACATACCCTCTGTCCCATTCTTTTTTTTAAGATTTTATTTATTTATCTAACAGACAGAGATCACAAGTAGGCAGAGAGGCAGGCAGAGAGAGAGGAGGAAGCAGGCTCCCTGTTGAGCAGAGAGCCCGATGCAGGGCTCGATCCCAGGACCCTGAGATCATGACCTGAGCCGAAGGCAGAGGCTTAACCCACTGAGCCACCCAGGCGCCCCACTCTGTCCCATTCTTAAGGGTTTCACTTCATTGTTAGCCTGGAGATAAATGACAAGTA
Source organism: Neogale vison (assembly GCF_020171115.1). NCBI lineage: Eukaryota > Metazoa > Chordata > Mammalia > Carnivora > Mustelidae > Neogale > Neogale vison. The sequence goes on from NC_058097.1 coordinate 138,200,948, forward strand.
GAAAATGAAAACTAAATTGCCTTTAGTTGTGGTATAAAAATCTGTAAAATGGTAAAACTTCACTCCAGAGTTACACAAGGAAATCTAAGTATAAACTTAGAATATATAGTAGCCTGAAATTAACAATTTTCAACCCCATGAAAAGATTCTGAACACCCCTTAAAAGACGATGAAACTGCTTTTATTCACCAGAGAAACAACTTTTAAGGCAATAAAAATTTAAATCTGTGTTTAAAGCAGCATGTTAAAAGTCAGCTGTGTACCCTAAATAGAAACTTAGCCACATTCTGAACATTCTGTTCAATACATATGAGGAGGTGGAAGAGAGGTGACTAGAAAAGAGTAGTTGGAGATTTTAGGAAGTTCCAAGGCAGGTGCTATTATTATATATAACTAGTCTCATAGCTCCAAATTCTAAGAATTAATTGCAGGCATTCCTTCATGTCATTGTAACATATTACAAATTAAGTATAAAGTGGCTGAAACTAAATTTCATATTTTGCTACTCTTCAGAAGAATTGTTAAATGCTGTACCTTATTTGCTTGGTAAAAAAAGGTTACTTGAGTTAACCTTGGAATGTGGTTTTCTAATAAGTTTATATTTTCTTTATACTTATTGAGTATGAGCTAGCATGTATTTAGTGGGTCTGGCTTCTTTAAGATTTTTTTTTTTTTTTTTTTTTTTTTTATTTATTTGAGAGAGAGAGACAGTGAGAGAGAGAATGAGCGAGGAGAAGGTCAGAGAGCGAAGCAGACTCCCCATGGAGCTGGGAGCCTGATGTGGGACTCGATCCCGGGACTCCAGGATCACGCCCTGAGCCGGAGGCAGTCGTCCAACCAACTGCGCCACCCAGGCGTGTGGGTCTGGCTTCTTTTATCATTAAGTCGGTTGCTTTAATTGGGGTTATGAAACAGCTATGTCTTTACTTTTGGTCTTAAAATTTCTGTCTTTAGGTCAGACCAGTACATGTGCTTCAGTATGTCAGTCTTCTGTTTACCCTAGAGGGACAGAATGCTATAGGCTATAGCTATTTCACATTGAAACAGAACCAGAGTAAAAATATAAAAAATTCTGTGAGAGTTAATTATTACTTACGCTTTTCAAGGAAACCCTTTAACGGAAGGAATGTACTAGAAATGTCCTTTTCCTAATGTTAAGTTGAAGGCTAAGGCCTTTAGGTTGGGGTGAGAGAAAGACCAAAAAGCAAAGAAAGTTAGTAAAATTGATGGCCGTATATGCTAAGGTGAGTAGGTGCATTTGAAGATCAAAATCCTAGAATTGGTGATTGTAAGCTTGTGAGGACCTCCAGAGAATATTTGGTCAAGTTCTCAACTCTCATATTGGTAACAGAATTAATACCATTTTTATGCATGGATTATGTGAGTCTGAGTAAGGTTAATGTCCTGAGACAACCTGGCTGATAGGAGCAAAAGCTTGAAGCAGGAATCTGGTGTCTTTGCTTTACAGAGCCCTTTCCTTATGAAAGTGTTGACTTTATTTAAACTCTTAAATTCTTTGAGTGTAAATAGTATAAATGAAAGTATAAAGTATACTTAAAAAATATTCATCTGTCAAGTTTTATCATTAGCAAAAACTTACTGTTTAGTACTTGTGTTTTTGTAAAAGTGAGTCTAGAATGGGAAAATGTAAATCACTCATGTCAACCTAGGTCATTAGTCTAGAACAAGAATCAGCAAACCTTTTCTTAAAAGATCAGATTGGAAATATTTTTGGCTCATGAGTCATATAGTCTGTTGCAGCTACCAGCTTTGGCATTATAGCATAAAGGTAGCCATAGACAATACATAAATGCGCATTTGGCTGTGTTCCAGGAAAACTTTATTCACAAAGACATGCAGCTGTAGTTTGCGAATGCCTGTCCTAAGAAGAGGCCTTATAATAAGAAGCCTTTTAATCCACATTAAAAGTTCCTGAGAAGTAAGGTTGTATAATAATTCCAACAGTTTCTTACTCATAGCATGAAAGGGCCACCCAAGGTATGTCATTCCTACAGCTGTGTTAGCCAGGTTTCTGTTGCTCGGTGGCACATGTGACTAGTGTCTACCATATTAGAGCAGATTTTTTAAAATTTCTGTTACTAGGAAGTTTTTGGATAGTGCTTCTGTAGAACAGTGGTCAGCAAACGTTTTATGTAAAGAGCCAGATAGTAAATATTTCAGACTTTACAGGATACATAAGATCTCTGTTACATATTCTTCTTTTATTTTCTTTCATTTTTAAAAAATACCTGTTTGAGAATGTAAAACCCTTCTTTAGCTCACGTGGCCATATTAAAAATAGGCCTCTGGCTATAATTTGCCAACCTCTGCTCTAAAGGATTAAGAACGACTGAGAAAAATCAGAACAGCTACATAGACACCCTCTAACTCTAACTCGTTCAGAGTAGGACATTGGTCTGATGATGTGAACCCCAGTGTACAAAGTAGCTTGTCCTCATTAAAGCAGTTATAAGTCAAGAAGAATGGGTTGATGATCCCAGCTATGCCATGTCTGTGACCTTGTTCAGGCCTGCTTACTCATCTGTAAAAGAAGACATCAGAAGACATGTTAACATTGACTAAAAAGCCAACTGCTGCTTATTTCTCTAAGGAAATACATGTTGGTTATTTTAAAAATTTTGTTGTGAATATATTTTAAATAGAATATTCATAATGGAGACTTAAGTGCTTTTTAAAATAAGTTGTAATATGAAGAACACTAAGAGCTTGGACTCTCCTGTCTTTGTTTTGTTTGTTCATTTGTTTTTTTAATTATTCCATTTCACTCTTAACTGTTCCTCCTCACTTTTCTCTTCCTTTTTTTCTGTCTCCCTCCCCCTTGCCCCCCATGTATGCCTTGTCAGATTCTTTTTGTGGCACTCAAGCTTATCCTAATACTACCCTTATGTGCCATGAGCCTTCTACCGTAGCTGGTTTATTTGGAGGTAGGTAATGGTATCTCTAAAGTTTATCAGTTTATTTATGCAGGAGGGAGTTCTTTGTTTTCTTTAAAATGAGGGTTTTTTTTTTTTATTTGGTTAAGAAAAAATATACTTGCTTTTGAGGAACAGGTCATTTTTCCCCTAATTTTGCTTATCTTAATTAAACACAGGATTGTTCTGTGAGTGGATACTTGTCATCTCCCCACTTTTAATCTGTACTCAAAAGGTTCACATTTTCAGAGGAGCTTCTAACATTTTATTATTACAAGCTTATGGAATTTAAAGCTCTTTATATAGTGATAGAACACTAAATAATTTTGACTTAAACAGTTGTGGCACAGATGTAGGGAGATCTCCTGGAAATAGGTGTGCTTTGCCAGCACTATGCAAAGGCAGAAGAAACTGGGAACAGTTTCCAGAGAGGCATGGCCATTTTGATACTCATTTCTGTCTTTCCAAACATGTTCTAGGCCAGTGCAGTGATAATGAAACCCCCAAATCCAGCTGATTTTATTTTTTTCTTTTTGGTGCATAGGAGTTGATTACCTTTGTTCAGTTGGGATTGAAAAGTAGGTTTGACACAAGTGAAGAATGAGGCTCTTGACTGGCAGACTTGGGCATGATTAAAAAGATTTAAAAATGGAAATTATGAGGACATTTGATGGAAAGTATGTGTTTAGTATTCAGTGAATTTGCATTTGAATTCCTTTTTGAATTCCAGTTCTACGTCCTTACCTGTGTGACTTGAAACAAGTATTTGACCTTTCTTAAGCCTATGAAAATTGGGATAATAATAACTTACAGGATTGTCATGAGATTAACATATATGACTGTATAAAATCTAGCGCTATGCCTGGTACGTAGAATGATCATTAAAACTACTACTGAAAACTATCTTGTGTATGCAAATCATTTTATATTTGTTACTATTTAATCATCAGATACAGCCTTGAACACGTTTTTCATTGCTTTTAGACTTTATTAAAACTGCTATGGTTGTTCACTTTTTTGGCCCAGTATTTGCTGTGAGAAGCTCAAGAAGTTCATATAACTTTAATAGCGAATAAATAGAATTACTATAGCTGTAATAATACAATTTTCTTTTTCTGCCTACTAGTTTATATAAAATGAAATACTTGGGATAAACTGAAAACCCCTAAAAGATTCTGAAATCAGATAATCTGAGGTTTAAGTCTTGGTTTTGCTACTTAATAAATATTTGGCCTTGAGTAACATTGTTTAAGCTCTTTGTTTCCTCATCTGTAAAATGAGGATAATAATGACTATCTCATAGGGTTATTGTGAAGTTTAAATAATATACTGTTTATAAAGCTCTTGCATTAGTGTTTCATAGAGTTTAATAAATAGTAGAAGTTACTTTCACAGCAAGTATGAGATCTAGTTTATTATGGAGCTACCTCTAAAATCCCTTAACAAAATGGTGTGTTTTTCTGGACGGTATTTGGAATGCCTTTCTGTCCCCAAAGCTTGTTCATCTTGTACCATGCAGTTAATTTATTATCGTCCTCCTGATATTTGCTCTGCCAGGCAGTGATTTCTAAATATTGATCTATGAACTACTGATGGTCAGTGGTAGAGTTTTTACTGGGCCTTGGTGAAGTGAAAGAGTAGGCAGTTCAATGTCATAATTATTTTATACAGTTAACCTTAACTCAGAACTTGTTCATCTTTTTTTTTTTTTTTTTGGTCTCTGAATTTTCCTTTTGAGATGGTGATAGTAGTTTTTAATCTTTGTTTTAAGTAACTTTAAAAAATTAAATCCTGGGAAGCCTTGGTGGCTCAGTAGGTTAAGCCGCTGCCTTCGTCTCAGGTCATGATCCCAGGGTCCTGGGATGGAGTCTGGCATGGGGCTCCTTGCTCAGCAGGGAGTCTGCTGCTCCTTCTGCCTGCTCTGCCTGCTATTCCCCCTGCTTGTGTGCACACGCATGCTCTCTCTCTCCGATTAAAAAAACAAAACAAAACCCTAAGTCTTCCAAAAAATGACTTGGGATAAAAGGCCATTAAGTTGATAATGTTCATTGAAATGAAAATGTAGAACTCTTACCTTGAAGATGTGTTACTACTTAAAATATTGTTATTTTGAAATACATTGCTTGCTTCCCTAGGAGCCAATCAGATAGTACAATTTATAAAAAATTTTCTTTTTACTTTTTGCATACCTAGAGACGTTTTTAAATTTGAGGTGCTAGCTCTGGGTTACTTTATATCCTCTTCAACTTTTTACACTTTTAGGTAGTAGTCTTGTAATTACACAGACTGATGCCCCTAAGGACCATAGTAAATGGCTCCTCTCTTTAAAGAAAGTAATAAATGGATTACTTTAGAAAGATAGGTTTATCTCTGATATTAACCGGATTCTAGAAAGGTGGGATAAAAGAGGAGAAAACGGGAATTTGATAGGCTATCCTATTTATAAATTATTATATTTCCTAACCTTTGGAGACCTAGCCAGCGAACTGTTTCCAGAATCACTTAAACAACAATTTGTGTATTTTTTAAACTGATGATTCTACTGGCACAAAATTAAGCACAGTAAGTTTTTGTCTTCTTGAGTAGATGCATAAGTTCTCATAGAGAAGAATCAGTGAGCCCATGGTGTAATTCTTAAACAGCTTGTACACTTTAAAATGTTGTTAGGGGCACCTGGGTGGCTCAGTCAGTTAAGCGTCTTCCTTTGGCTCAGATCATGATCCCAGAGTCCTAGAATCGAGCCCTGCGTCAAGCTCCCTGCTATGTGGGCAGCCTGCTTCCCCCTCTCCCTCTGTCTGCTGCTCCCCCTCCTTATGCTTCTCTCTCTCTCTCACTTTCTCTGTCAAATGAATAAATAAAATAAAATAAAATGTTATTAAACTGGTAAGTCTAGAAATCTAGAAACGTCTTGATGAATGGTCAGATTTATATACTAACTTATTTTATACTTTGATAGTGTTTGTGTTCTCATTTTATGACCATTGTGGTGGTGGTGGTGGTGGTGGTGTTGGTGGTGGTTTAAGATTTTATTATTTATTTGAGAGAGACAAAGAGCTTGAAAGAGCAAGAGGGAGAGAGCGCATGCGGGAACACAGGGGAGGGGCAGAGGAAGAGGGAGAACAGATTCCCCACAGAGCAGGGAACTTGATGCAGGGCTCAATCCCAGGAGTCTGGGATCATGACCTGAACCTAAAGCAGATGCAGATGCTTAACCAATTAAGCCACCCAGGTTCCCCTGACCATTGTTTTTAAGAGTGGTTTAAGAAGTAATTATGGAATAAGAACTTTTAAAAAAAGATTTATTTATTTGAGAGCGTGTACACAGTGTGCATGCAGAAGCAGAGGCAGAGGAAGGGAGAATCCCAAGCAGACTCTCCCCGGTTAGGGCAGAGCCTGGACTCCGGCTTGATCCTAGGACCCTGAGGTCGTGACTTGAACTGAAACCAAGAGTCAGCAGCCTAACCAGCTGAGCCACCCAGCTGCCCCTGGAATAAGAACATTTTTAAAAACTTGTGTCCTATGGAATACTCGATAGATCTAAAGGGTTACTTTTAAAGGGGGAACCTAAGGATTAATGCATTGTAACTTTCAGAATCCTCTTCTCAAATGAACTTAAACCATATTGCATTTAATTAATAATTTAAAGGTGGAAAGAAGGTGAGAGAAATAATGGAAGGTGAGTAGGTTGTCAGGGGGAGGGGGAAGATTCCAGGATCTAAGTAGAATCTCTAAGTAGATATTTTTTAAAACACTGTAGAATATTTACTTCATTACCAAGTGATCATTTGCATTGTGTATATATTTTACTTCATGCACAGTCCTGGAATTTTAGATGTGTTTAGTTTTCTAAAAATCATCAGTACATAAAATTAAGGTAAAAAGATAAAGATTTTACTTTTGTAATGAAACAAACTTAGTAGTACAACTTCAGTTGCTCTTTTGTTAGTTTTCTTTGTCAGTAGGATGATTTTTTTACAGAAAAATGTCATCACCACAAAAAGATGGAGTAGTGTTAAGAAACATTTTGCTTGAAGGATTGGCCTTGTTCTTCATTGGGGGAATTTATTGCTTTTTCCATTCTATTGTCGTCATTATTAAGAGCTGTAAATGTAGATATATTAAAGAATTGAGCTTTTTCCACTTTGGTTTTCCTTAGGATTCACTCCATCTCCAGTTGCACAGCCACATCCTTCAGCTGGCCTTAATGTTGATTTTGAATCTGTGTTTGGAAATAAATCTACCAACGTTATTGTAGATTCTGGGGGTAAGAAAAAATTGTTCTGTTAACATTATTATAATGTTCTCATTTAGATTCTGTGCAAGGACAGATAATAATATCTTTTGAACATATGTAAATAGATTAAATTGCGGTAAGCCAGTGAAGTTGTTCTCTTCTCCCAGCTACTAGATGAGAAGAACTTCAAGGGATTATTAACTGTTACCCTTTTCTTATTGGCAGTTTTGATTCTGGGAAGATTTTGTTTCTCCTAGAGCTAAATGAGAACTTCCTCACATTAGATTGGTAAATTGCTAATGGTTATGTGTAGAATGTTGTGCTTTGTAGTCATTACAATTTTCACCTTTACTGAAATGAAATTGGCTTTTTTGAAAAGTAGGAAAAATAAAACATTTGGTACCTGACTTGTTGAGATAGTCGGTGCTTAACCAACTAGAATGTATTAAGTACCAGAGCTCTAGGGGCTTTTTGTTATTTTAAGGATGGTTCTTTCTGTAGTATGCTTGTTCATTTGTCTTAAAATTAGGACTTACATAAATTTGTAGAGCCAGGTTTCCATTTAGTATTTTGTTACTCTGAAGTTTGTAAAGATTAAGAGTTTCCATGAAATTTATTATTCTTACCATGGAATGACCTTTGATTTTGATTAGTAAATAAGTTCAAGTCATTTGAAGAAATATACTGAGGCGTTTTTGATTTTATAATATTCGATTATACAAAAAGTAATCAATCTTATAAAGAATATGTATGGACTAAGAATTTTTTTTCTCTGTGCACTAGTTGGTTTATAATTACATTTTTGGATGCATTTGGCTTTTTCCTTTTGAGTTTGTTTTTCTGGGGAAAAGGATAAAATAAATAGAGATCAGCTACTCATATTTTGTACACCACCATTTTTGGTGACTTTGTTTTTATCAGTCCTGGATCATGTAACTGAGTCCTTTACTGGATTTGTTTGATTGGATTCACTTTCTCGCTTTGATAGAGAACCTTAAGGGATCTATTTTATTTTCATTTCTAAGCAATGTCCTAGTTTAGTAGATGGTTTAATGTCATTGGAGCATAAGGCTAACAATTTCTTAGGTATAATTTAGGTTAACTGTTTTTAGACAGAAGAAAAGTGATAATCAAATGGTACATTTTTACTTCCTTCTAATGTTGTGGTTTACATATACCTTGCATTCTCTACTCTGAAGAATGTAAAAAGGTCTACAAAATATTTATTAGATGAAACATTTTTCAAAGGAACAGAGATGTATTTTTTTGTCTATATTTCTTCAGGTATAAGGGAATCTTCAGAAAATCTTGTCAGTAAGGGGCAGAATTCCATTCCATTCCCTTCTCTTTCACAACTTTGGAATAAGAATGGTTTACTCGAATGCTTCTTTCTCATCCCCTTTAACCTTAATATAATTTTTTTTAAGATTTTTAAAATTTATTTGACAGAGATCACAAGTAGGCAAGAGAGGCAGGCAGAGGGTAGGGGGAGGCAGGCTCCCTGCTGAGCAGAGATTCCCGATGTGGCGCTCTATCCCAAGACCCTGAGATCATGACCTGAGCCCAAGGCAGAGACCCAACCCACTGAGCCACCTGGGTGCCCCTAACCTTAATATAATTTTGTCATGAAATAAGACATGACAGATCTTTTCAATCAGTTCACTTTGAAATGGTGAATTTCTCCCTCTTCCATTTAAAGTCATTAATTAATGCCCAGTGTCGTGGAGGACTTTTCCTGCAGACGAATAAGTAGAAAAGGCAGAGATCTCCTGTAGAAAGCTAGCACCGTAAAGTCCCTTACAAATCCTGTTTCATCTGTTTGTAACTTTAAGGCTTTGATGAACTAGGTGGACTTCTCAAACCAACAGTGGCCTCTCAGAACCAGAGTCTTCCTGTTGCCAAACTCCCACCTAACAAGTTAGTATCTGATGACTTGGATTCATCCTTAGCCAACCTGGTGGGCAGTAAGTATTCTTTGGATTCTTTCAATCTTCTTCACAATTAATTGTATTATAAAAATGAGTCTAGTTTTTAAATGCTTTCTTTATTTCCTGTTATAGATCTTGGCATTGGAAATGGAACTACTAAGAAGTGAGTGTTTTATATGTATTATTTCCCCCATGTACCATTTAGAGGTTGATTTGGCTTTCATTTCAAAAGTATGTGTAGACCTGTCAGATCTGCATATTAAATGCTTTTTATTTAATCTAAGTATATAGTAAAGAAACTTTACAATTATAGACATTTAATATTCTCACTGATGTTTATTTAAAGTGATGTAAATTGGAGTCAGCCAGGTGAAAAGAAGCTAACTGGAGGATCTAACTGGCAGCCAAAGGTTGCGCCAACAACTGCTTGGAATGCTGCAACAATGGTGAGTTGAAAAGCTCACAGTAACATGACTAATTTAGGAGAATAACATGAAAATGTTTTTAAAGTGATAGCTGTAAGTCGGAGGATTTGCTTATTGAGTTTTAGATATATAAGTAATTTTTTATTTATTTTTTTTTTTTTAAGGAAGCTGATTGACTATATTTGCCAAGTATGTTTTAGTAGCCAACATTTATTTAAGGTTTACTTTGTGTCAGCCATCATTCTAATAAATAATGGGTGATTTTTTTCTTCTATAATCCTCAAATTAACTACATGTGGTGGTAACTATTACTGTCCTCACTGTGCAGGTGAAATGGAGACACAGAGTTACTACATAATATGCCTAGGATCCCAGAGTTTTTAAGTGATTGGGTGGATTTTTAGAATACAGGAAGCCTAACCGCAGAGCTTAAACTCTTTAATCATTATCCTCTACTTCTGATCTCAAATTTATTATGTATTTATCTAGAATATAAAATCATTAGTGTTTTTCTGATCTCACTATTGGTAATGTTTGCTTTTTGTTAATGTTGTCGAATAGTTCATAGAGTTGACTTTCCTTACTTGCTATAATTATATTCTTAAAATCCCCTAAACACTGAACCATTGCTATGCTCACACGTACTACATGTGTACGTATTTCCTTTAGCAATGGTTCAGGGTTCACTGATTTAGTATTGGGTTACTTTAACAACATAGGTGCAGCAAATAAGGAGAATTGCTTATATGTGTATGTACACACACACACATACATACACACATATACCCCTTACATTCATTATTATCTCAAATCCTAAAAAAATACTTGTTCTAGTAGATGCCCCCCCCCATTTTTTTTAAACAGAAAAGAAAATGTGGTTGGTAAGAGTTAAGTGACTTACTTACCAGAACCTGCAGCACTAAACTTGAAAATCCAGCCCCATCTAGCTGGCTCCACAGCCAGAGAGCTTCTTGCAGTAGTATACTGCATTATTCCCTGTGTTCTCATCCTCTGGTCATTGTTATATCAGAGCTGAAACAAGGCAGAATCTTACTTTGTTCAGCCTCAGCTGAGAATGAAGGTGTTAGGCAACAAATTTTTCACCACTCCATGTATGTCTGTCAGTGACCTTGAAAGCACCACAAACGTTAATTTTCGGGATCACAAATTTTAGCAAGTAAGCAAATTTATAAATATAGAAGGTATGAAAAATGAGGATTAATTTATATGCCAAGTAACTAGTTAGCATCTAGTACTGAAGAAGTTCTGCTAATGTTTTTAATCACTATAAGGTATGGTTGTCCCAGAGTAGCTTTATGGCTCTACCCCTGTCCTTAGTCAGCTGCTATTTCACCAGTGCGGGAAGTTTTCCCACATTAGAGAAAACCAGTTTCCTCCTCCTCTTCTTCTTCTTCTTCTTCTTGTTCTTCTTTTTTAAAGATTTTATTTATTTGACAGAGAGATCACAAGTAGGCAGAGAGGCAGGTGGGGGAAGCAGGCTCCCTGCTGCACAGAGAACCCCACACGGGGCTTGATTCCAAGACCCTGAGATCATGACCTGAGCCAAAGGCAGAGGCTTAACCCACTGAGCCACCCATGTACCCCAAACCAGTTTCTTCTTAAAGAAAAATTTAAAACAAGCTTTCTTAACAATATTCTGGAAATAAATAACATTTGGATTACACAGGCTACACATTGTAGCCTTCCTGTTGTTAAAGACCACCATTATCCCTCTTATAGCCACCTTCTTGTATTAAATCACTTCCAGAGCACCACTTTGTTTTCCTGGGCTTAATCATATGTGAAAATTACCAGGGCTCAGCTAAAAATAATGTGCTAATAAAATTTGTGACATTATGTAAAGAGATTTGTTAAGTTTAATCATCTTAGATGAAAAGTAAAAATTTAGCCAACTTGTTTTTGTTTTTTTTTAATTTAGCCACCTTTTTAAGGCAACACTTTTTCATTAATAGAGGTCACTGCCATTCTAATAAATCCTTGCATTTAATTAGCTTGTTAGGTTTTACACATACATGTATCCTCGCTATCTTGAGTCTTTTTAAACTGCATTCTTGGGGAAGTTTGAATTGATAGCATCCTAATTACAAGAATAAAGTTAGGCAATTTCTCTTTTGTAAGTATAAAACATCTAGAAAGCAGATTTTAGTTGAAATCCTTTCCCTCTGACTCTGAATCCCCGGGTTTATCTGTACTGTAACAAATTTCACTGACCAGGGGATGACAAGAGGTTAGGTTAGTGGATTTTATACCATTTGGTGTGAATTACACATTGATAATACATGAAGACTGTTAAAAATCCAAATGCTGATATGAAAATACAACGAATATTTTATTATTTTGTATTAAATTGGTATTGACCTATATGAAATATTAGAAGTTTGTAGATAGCGCTGGACTTAAGATTGACTACCAGAATGTAATAGGCATTTAACCAGTTAAAATTTGTATGTAAGTTGATGATATTTATGCAACTGTGTCATTGTGTGTCATCTCTTAAGAATTTTCTTAAAATATTTATATGTATGTATATAATAGAGTTTCTTTTTTAATGACTAACATAGAGGGCTGGTGATGTGATTCACTACTTAGATAAACTGCTGCTTATGTCATTTCTTTACGTTTCTAACCTTTTTATTAATCCATAAACACTGTCAAGGTTTTTGAACTTTTTTAAGTTAAAAAATTCATTGATCTTTTATTAATGTGTATGATGATATTATACTACAAATTCTTTGAATTATTGCTTTCTTTTTTCCTGAGTGGTGGACATATTGATTCAACCCTGTTTATGGGACACACTGAATTTTGCAGTGTTGACACTACTGATAGATTTTATGTTTTATGATACTTGTCATAAACTATTAGATATGTAAGGGGATTATGTTAGAGACTAAATTTCCCTTGTCAACCTTGATAGTGTTTTAGTATAGGTGTTCTTCCATTAGATACCGGAAATACAAGGGATTTTAGGTAGTTAGTGAATGTACATGTGAACTAAAATGCTCTCTGTGTATTTTCTGTTGTGTAAGTATTTGTTCTAATCCAGTGTTATTGCATTATGTAATTGTTCTCCCTGGGAAAAACAGAATGGCATGCATTTTCCACAATACGTAAGTGACCAAAAACTAGCCTTTTTTGCAATAAATTGGCATGCTATTAACCACTGCTGTAGCAGAATCTCATAACCTTCCAGCTATTACTTTTTTCACATTCAGATTTTCAATGTGCCAGAAATTCTTTCTAGCATCTACTGATTTCATGGATGTGTTGCCGAATTGATTCTGATGGTGGCATGGGAAATACAGACTTTTTTTTTTTTTCTTGCTTAACATTCTGCCATTTGCTGCCAGATGGCTGGGTGTCTGTGTGTGTATCTGTGCTGCCACTATGCACTTGATGATTTCTGAATGAAGGGAAATGTTGATTGTTGTAATGTTGAAAATAATAATTGCATGAAATCTTACAGGCTTCCGCTGTACTTGGCAGTTTGTCTACTGCTCTTGCAGCTCTCAGTTTTTAAGTAGGGAGAGACCAATAAATCCTACATGCTCACTCAAATACTAAACTTTTAACTATTCACTCTAGTTATGCTTCATTTAACTGCTCCACGCATATGTTCAAATTGCCGTGTAATTTCAGTTATTTTTTGTATTTCAGCAGTGTTATTGGTCTTTCTCCTGTATTCAATTTCAGTTTTCATTATAAGATATTACACACACACACACACACACACAAAGAGGGGATGTTGTTAAGACAGCAAATATATTTAAAATGATTTTGTGCTCACATTGTATATTTACAGAAAGCTTGAGGTAGGATAGAAGGTGGGGGGGAACTTTAAACATCGTAGGGTTAGGTGGTTCTTTTAAGTGTTTAAGAATAGACAGATTTAAAAACTTCTTGCTCCTCCAAATTGGTGCTTTGTAGAAGATTGTTTAAATAATTTAGAGAATAAATTACAAGAAGTGCTAATACACGTACTCTGTACAAAAACTGTGTGCCTCATAAAAATAGTCATACTCAGTAGTGTTTTGAAATCTTTGAGGTTCTTTGAAAAAAATGAATTGAGGTCTTCAGAATAACTTTTTGAAAGATCAGATTATTGATTGATTTGGGATCTTTAACTTTTTTTTTTCTTGCTCAAAATACTGAAGCACCTAGGAAGACTTTCACTAATACTTTTTCTGGGTAAACTTTTTTTTTTTTTTTTTTAATTTTATTTATTTATTTGAGAGAGAGATAACAAGAGAGAGCAAGAGCAAGGAGGAGAGGGAGAAGGCGGCTCCCTGCCGAGCAGGGAGCCTCACCCGGTGCTTGATCCCAGGAACCCCAGGTATCATGACCTGAGCCCAAGGCAGGTGCTTAGCCAACTGAGCCACTCAGGTACCCCTGGGTAAACATTTTTTGTAATAGCAATAGACCTCAAATTTTAGAACGTTCAGTATTTTTTTTTAAATCTGAAGATCTTTAAAGCTATAAAAAGCACGTTGAAATTTTAGATCACTGTTGTATCTAAGTTTAAATGTTTGGTTTTTTTTTTTTTCTGATCTGCTTTTCTGCTAATTTCAAGACACTCTATTTTCATTGAACATTAATTGACACAGTTATTAATGATCCTAAGTGTCACATTTAATCACAGCTGTCTTAGCAATTCTTTTTAGTGGAACTGTGCTATTAATTCCTTGAACTCAACTGATGTAACATGAGTTACACATCTTTGTTTATTTTTTCTCCACCATGTCAGGCACCCCCTGTAATGGCCTATCCTGCTACTACACCCACAGGCATGATAGGATATGGAATTGTAAGTATTGTTCCAGACAAAACTTTTTGAAAATAGATCGATTTATATTTAACATGCCTTTTTACAGTTACTAAAAAATGAACTTGGTGATTCACATACCTTTAGTGCCTAACATAGAATCTTGTATCATAACATTGGTTTCATAAATATTTTTGGAATTGTCATTATACAGTAGATATCATTTATGAATGTTCATAGTAGTACCTGGCTTCTTTTTCCCCTCATAATTTTGCTAAGTATTTTATACTTCATTACAAACTCGTTTAAACATGAATGTTATCTCCAACCCTTTGTGTGCCCTTACATTAATACCATTGAAGTCTTAAAACCTTAATACTATAAGGGAAGAGGGGAATTAACATTTCTTGAATTGTGTAGGGGCAAATTTAGTCCAGTATAGGCCAGAGAAATTTTCCTATGACAGTGATTAATTACTATCATACAGAAATACTTGTCTTACTTTTAAGCTGCCCACAATCCAGTCTACACTGCCCTTACTTTCCCAACTAAGACTCACTTAGATAAGAAATGGAGGTAATGGCTTCAACCCCTATATGTAGTTGAGGAACTGTTGATAATAGGAGGCAGCATCACATCCCTTGGGATTGCTACTGTGGCTGCTATGCTACTTCTCTATTTACATTTTATGGAAGTAGCTCTGGACTTTAATTGAAAGGTAGAACCTGTAGAAAGATAATATTATAATAGAGTATGGTATTTTAACCAAAATGATACCGTGGTGTGTATGTTCTTTATTGGGTTACTTATTTGTGTTAATTCTATACCATGGAGTAGTAGTTTTTAAACAAAGAGGTGGTCGGTTGAGACTCAATTTTCAGTTACTCAAGAATAAACTAATCTCTTCGTGTGTTATTTAAGCCTATTCTTGGTTCTCCCTAACAATAGATGAAATAAAAGGAAAAAACCATTGAGAGTAAACCACTTCAAAGAAACAACTGTATTCACTTAGGATCACTTGCATAATGGCATAAGAACTTGATTTGACATTCAAAGGTAGTTTGTTTTGAAATATCTTAGCCATTTTTCAGTTTCAAGTTTTCCTATGTCTAAAACTGCAAATTTGAAATTTTTGAATTGGTTAAAATTTTGACTGCCATACTGTAGTAAGGTTTAAATTTTGCTTAAATTTAAGCTTGCTTTTTTTTTTGTTTGTTTTTAAACCTTAGAAGTTTATACATCAAAGACTTTTAAAAAACTGTTAAGAATTTATGGCTGTTAGTCTTACTTGTATTTATAAGAATTTTTCCTTCGAGTTAAAATACTAGTACTTTCCATTCCTGCCATTCTTCTTGTTTACTACTTAAGCAAAATGTTAATCGACATTATCTAACATAATATTTTTCTTTTCTTTTCTTTCTTTCTTTCTTTTCTTTTCTTTTTTTTTTTTTTTTTAAGCCTCCTCAAATGGGAAGTGTACCTGTAATGACGCAGCCAACCTTAATATATAGCCAGCCTGTCATGAGACCACCAAACCCCTTTGGTCCTGTATCAGGAGCACAGGTACTTATGTGCCACATGTAACTCTTTTAAAATGTGCGTGATGTGGGAAGGATAGAATACTAAAAATTCCTTTTATACAACATAAGAAACAAACGTTTTCCCTTTGACAGTGGATGTTATTTGCTTCTTTATCATCTGAAAGCTTTTAAGAATATTGATTATTTGGAAGAAGTGGACAAACAGATTACAAACATTAAGGGTGGAAAATTCTTGACAACTTACTGTTGGTCATTACAGAGTACAGTTTTTTTTTAGTTTAAGGAACCTACTTTCTGTTCATGATTGTGGCTTTGCTCTCCTTTGTGAACCCTAGAAACCTTGAACTCAG
The DNA here is from genome assembly GCF_020171115.1 of Neogale vison. Lineage (NCBI taxonomy): Eukaryota > Metazoa > Chordata > Mammalia > Carnivora > Mustelidae > Neogale > Neogale vison. The sequence continues at coordinate 138,217,142 of NC_058097.1, forward strand.
AGCTCCAGTTTGGTTTGACTGGTGCTACAACAAAGGTGTTGCCCTTGAGATATTTGTGGAATGTGGCAAGTCTACAAAAAAGTGATGAATGTTATTCTTTCACTAGATAACATGTATTTAAAAACAAATGGTGGTGGAGGTGGGGATGATGGGAAGGCAAAAAAAAAAAAATCTTGAAATGCCATGCTGACCTAATTTCTTGAAAGAAGAGACTTTCTTCTTCAATTGTTTCTAAGACCCTCTCCCAGTTCCTGAAATTTCACCCCAAATATTCACACTTTCATCCCATTATTGTTAGCTTTAGGGGAATCTGGATTTTTTTAGAAAAGCTTTTCCCCACTGTGGTTAGAAGAGATGTGCGGTTTCTTTGTTACTCACTTTTCTTGTGGCATACTAGTAGATATGACACTCAGGAAGTGATAGAATGGTTTCTCATTCGTTATGGCACTGCTCCTGTTGTGTAACACTTGGTAGAAATTACACGCAATTATTAAAGTACTCCTTTCTTACACCGCTTCTGATGCCAAGTAATTGGTTAACTTTCATGTGTTTAAAACTTATTTGAAAACATTGATGTGAGCATTTGGTAATGGACTTGTTATTCCTTTCCCACTTGAATATATGTAGTATTTCCATTTGCCAATCCCTACAGTGTTACACGACCAATATTCGTTTGTATTGACCCAGTTTGAATCTAGTCTCTATGTATTTCATAGACTTGGGAAGCATAGGTGATCAGTCCTTTTGTTTTTTAGACTTTTGAGCATTTAACTCATTTCATAAATTGGCATCTCAGGGACTACCAGTAACTTGGAGTGGATAGTGAATTTAGTCCTGATTAAAAGGTAAAATCCATGTTCTTTGCAATTCATGTATTTGTCCGGATGCCTCTTTTTTTCCCCTTTTGTCCATGTTAAAGTAACCTTTTCTTCCTGTTCCTTAATCAAAGTATTTATAATGAAAATAGCTGGGAGTGAGAGTAATTGATGCAGCCGTAACTTTTTTTAGTAAGTCAGTTATTTTGTATGTATTTGTTTTTATAAAATGGATTATGGAAATATATACATAGTTTACCTTGTGTTCTATCTTTTACCTATAGTAGTTCTAAATACTGGCTTAACTTGCTAAAGAAGTACTAGATTTTGATAATCTTTTAAAATGTTTATTATTTCCCTAATGGTTGGTATAGACGGTTTCTTGAGATTGTAGGTCTCCCTTATGTCTTTTTTTCTTTTTTTTCCCCAGTTTTTTTGTTTGTTATGTATACTTTTTTTTTTTAAGATTTTATTTATTTATTTGACAGAGAGAGGTATCACAAGTAGGTGGAGGGGCAGGCAGAGAGAGAGAGAGGAGGAAGCGGGCTCCCTGCTGAGCAGAGAGCCTGAGGTGGGGCTCGATCCCAGGAGCCTGGGATCATGACCTGAGCCGGAGGCTTTAACCCATTGAGCCACCCAGGCACCCCTGTTATTTATACTTTTAACGTCAGATATGGATCATTTATTTTTTTAAGGAAAAAAGAGGGGAAAGGGCAGAGAAAGAGGGAAAGAAGCAGACTCTCTGTTGAGTGTGAAGTCTGATGTGGGGCTCCCTTTTATGACCCTGAGATCATGACCTGAGTCGAAATCAAGAGTTGGGTGCTTAGCCATTTGAGCCACCCAGCACCCCTATCATTTATTTATTATTTTTCCTGTATGGATTGATTGAGTAATTACGACCTTAAATGTATTTAAGAGAAAAAGCTATATTCCATTGCTACAAATTTACCAGGAACTGCTTGAATACCACCTACTTGAACACCACCTAACATTTTCTGAACACTTGTATCACCTTCTTCTCAAAATAATTTTTAAGGTAGATGGGCTTGCTGTCACCATCCTGTTTTAGAGATAGTGAAAGCTGAGACTTGGAAAGGTTCTTCAACTAAATAAATGATGAAATGCAACTTACCCCAGGAATCCTTGGTTTCTGGTCCAGTGCTCATTTGTAACACTCTTCCTCTCTACTTAATGGGGATTGGGCCCAAATGGCTACTATACTAGCACTGTCTTCCTTTTGGCAGCAGTGAACTACTCTGCAAAACTTTGGGTTTCCTGCTGGATTATAAACTACATTTACACATTTCAGAATATAATTTCTGTAGATGTCAAGGACATCTGTAGTGTTGGGAATGCTTTGAATCTTAAACATTTTATATGAATTTGCTTTAAAAAAAAAAATACGTGGTTTAAAAAATTGTGGTAAAGGGGCACCTGGGTGTTTCAGTGGGTTAAAAGCCTCTGCCTTCAGCTCAGGTCATGATCTCAGGGTCCTGGGATTGAGTCCTGGATCCAGCTGTCTGCTCAGTGGGGAGCCTGCTCCCCCCCCCCCCCGCCTCTCTTGCCTACTTGTGATCTCTGTCTCAAATAAATAAAATCTTTTTAAAAAAATTGTGATAAAAATCTGCCTTTATAAAAAGTGCTGGTCTCCTAGCATCTCCTCTTATTCTAGGTTTTATATCCTGTTTCCTTCTAAAAATCCACGTAACTCACTAAACCACCAGAAAAGTGCAAGAATTCCCATGGGCGTGAAAAGAGACAGTGACAGAAATACCTTTTCCTAATGAAATTATGCCAGAAGAGAAGAGAATAAGAACATTAGAGTAATTAGTTTCAAGTTAAGAAATCAAATTTGATGTGAGCATGTAACTCTAAATATAGATTGAAGAAAGCATGTAAGGAAGCAAATAGATAACTAGAAAAAGAGAAAATCAGGTGGCAGTGAAATGGCTCCGAAAATCTTCTGTCGGTTTTAATCAGTTAAAAGGCAGAATCTCAGATTTTTTTTTTTTTAAGATTTTATTTATTTATTTATTTGACAGACAGAGATCACAAGCAGGCAGAGAGAGAGGAGGAAGCAGGCTCCCCACTGAGCAGAGAGCCCAATGCGGGGCTCTATCCCAGGACCCTGGGATCATGACCTGAGCCGAAGGCAGAGGCTTTAACCCACTGAGCCACTCAGGTGCCCCAGATTTTTTTTTTTTTTTTTTTAAAAAGATTGGATTTATTTATTTTAGGGAGAGAAAGTGCAAGTGGGGGAAGGGCAGAGAATTTCTAGCAGACTCCATGCTGAGACACTCATGACCTGAGCGGAAATCAAGAGTCAGATGCTTAACGAACTGAGCCATCCAGGCTCCCTTGAATCTCCTAACTTTTAATGTTACTTTTCATTACTTTAACCCTTTGTTCTCCAGCTATTCATCACAAAGCCCCATTAGTTTTTTTCTCTGCTATCTTTACATCCGTCCATCTTGCTTTCTACAGCCTTCAGCCAGATTGGAACCCTTTATCTCATGCTTATTTTACAAGAGTCTCCCTGTGTTTCTTGTCTTTCTAATTTAATTCATTCTGAAGATATTGGAATAATCTATGTGCGGTATTTTTAGCATCTTATCTCTATATTTAGAAACCTAAGGAAATGAATCTAAATATAACTGAACATATTACCCATCCTCTTAACTTTCCTTCTTTCTTAACAGCTACCTCACAAAGTCTCCTTAACTGTAAGAGTAATAGTGAGTAAATAGAACATTCAGGTTCTTCAATTCCCATGCCTTTACAATTCTCAGAAAGTATCCAGTGTTATTCTACTGCTTGTTTTTGCCAGAAAGCCTTCATATGTTATAAATTAGACTTAATCTTTGTTCTTTTTTTTCCTTTGGTAATGCTTTTAGTTGTTGTTGTTGTTGTTTTAATGGTTTTAGGGTTTTTTTTTAAGTTTTATTTTATTTTTTAAAGATTTTATTTATTTATTTGACAGACGTAGATCACAAGTAGGCAGAGAGGTAGGCAGAGAGAGAGGGGGAAGCAGGCTCCCTGCTGAGCAGAGAGCGGGATGTGGGGCTCAATCCCAGGACCGTGTGATCATGACCTGAGCTGAGCCAAAGGCAGAGGCCTAACCTACTGAGCCACCTAGGTGCTCCTAAGGTTTTATTTTAATTCCAGTTAGTTAATATACAGTGTTATATTAGTTTTAGGTGTGATTCCTTGAAATACCTTACCCAGTGCTCATTCTTTACTTACTCATTAGTCTTCTCTTGTCCCTTTCCAGTGCTTCTGAGATATGAAACTCTTTTCCTTATCCTGAGTTATTTTTCTGTATAGAACTTACTATTACCTGACATCTGTTTGTCTGTCCTGTCTGTCTATCTATCCATCCATCCATCCAGTCTAGCAAGAAACTCCTGGAATGATTTATAAGCTTTGTAGAGGTAGGCTTCTGTGTGTTTGTTTACTTCTTTGTCCCTGATTCCTAGAACAGTGCCTGACTCAGAAAAGTTTTAAACATTGTCAGACAAGTGAACCTGGTTGAAAACTTACCTTCTCTGTTACATTAATTTACTTGTCCTTCATTGATCTTTTCACTTACTTATAACCATTGTGTAATAATTTATAGCTGTATTTAAAATCAGTTTAATTTGTTAGCTTTTAATGGTTCTGAGACAGTCCCTTGGATTAATTCTGCCCATTCAAATGCTAGTTGTAAACAGAATAATTTTTCTTAATGAATTAACCTTTTAGTTTTCTCATTATTTTCCTCCCGTTTTTTCATTTGGATTTAAAATTCTTTGAAGACAGGGAAGACATGGTAAAGTAAACAGTAATTTAAATGTAAAGTGAAAAACCATCAAAATAAAATGTTTTAATCAAATCCCAGTTCTGCACCTATTGGCAAAAATCTTTCTCTGCTCCTTGAAATGCTTTTTGGGACCTCTTACTTACCTAGGGCATAACCTGTATCTTCTGGTTTCTTGCTCGCTTACTTTAAGTTACGTTAATATTTTTAGAGTATCTCAGCCCTACCAGATACATTCATCTTACTGCCATTTAGTTGCCAAAAAATTGTGTTCTGTGTCCTTCATGTATCTAAGTTACTCTAAGTGCTGCATTAGTGTTATCGAATACCTTCCAGATGGCTCTTATTTCAGACTAGACTACTCTGTTCTTTAGGATATTGTCTTTAACTTAATAGACTACACTGTACTATTGAAATTATGCCTTCCTATACACTCACCCTGTTCTCCCCTCGTTTTTTATGCTGTCTTATTCTGTATTTTTAAGGTATTTTTACGTAACTTTTGCTTAAAAATATGGGAATTATGTTATGTTTCATGCCCAGTATTGTAGCTTTTTTTTAAAAAAAAATTTATTTATTTTTAAAATTTCTTTTCGTGTTCCAGAATTCATTGTTTATGCACCACACCCACTGCTCCATGCAATACATGCCCTCCATAATACCCTCCACCAGGCTCACCCAACCCTAGCCCCTTGCCCCTCCAAAACCCACAGATTGTTTTTGAGAATCCACAGTCTCTCATGGTTCGTCTCCCCCTCCATTTCCTGCAAGTTCCTTCTCCTCTCCATCTCCCCATGTCCTCCGTGTTATTCCTTATGCTCCACAAATAAGCGAAACCATATGATACTTGACTCTCTCTGCTTGACTTATTTCACTCAGCATAATCTCTTCCAGTTCCGTCCATGTAGATACAACAGTTGGGTATTCATCCCTTTCTGATGGAGGCATAGTACTCCATAGTATATGTGGACCACATCTTCCTTATCCATTTGTCTGTTGAAGGACATCTTGGTTCTTTCCACAGTTTGGTGACTGTGGCCATTGCTGCTATGAACATTGGGATACAAGTGGCCCTTTTTCTCATTACATCTGTATCTTTGGGGTAAATACCCAGTAGTGCAACTGCAGGGTCATAGGGTAGCTCTGTTTTTAATTTTGTAAGAAATCTCCACATTGTTTTCCAAAGTGGCTGCACCAACTTGCATTCCCACCAACAGTGTAAGAGGGTTCCCCTTTCTCCACATCCTCTCCAACACACATTTTTTTTGTTTTTTTTGTTTTTTTTGTTTTTTTTTTCAAAAGATTTTATTTATTTATTTTACAGATGGTGATCACAGGTAGGCAGAGTAGCAGGCAGAGAGAGAGAGGAGGAAGCAGGCTCTCTGCTTCAATGAGGGGCTCGATCCCAGGACCCTGAGATCATGACCCAAGCCAAAGGCAGAGGCTTCAACCCACTGAGCCACCTAGGCATCCCTCCAACACACGTTCTTTTACTGTCTTGTTAATTTTGGCCATTCTAAATGGTGTAAGGTGGTATCTCAATGTGGTTTTGATTGAATCTCCCTGTTGGCTAGTGATGATGAACATTTTTTCATGTGTCTGTTAGCCATTTGTATGTCTTCATTGGAGAATTGTCTGTTCGTGTCTTCTGCCCATTTTTTGACATAATTAATCTGTTTGTGGGTGTTGAGTTTGAGGAGTTCTTTATAAATCCTGGATATCAGCCCTTTGTGTTGTCATTTGTGAATATCTTCTCCCATTTTGTGGGTTGCCTCTGTTTTGTTGACTGTTTCCTTTGCTGTGCAGAAGCTTTTGATCTTGAAGAAGTCCCAAAAATTTCATTTTCACTTTTGTTTCCTTTGCCTTTGGAGACGTATCTTGAAAGAAGTTGCTGTGGCTGATGTCAAAGAGGTTACTGCCTATGTTCTCCTTTAGGATTCTGATGGATTCCTGCCTCACGTTGAGGTCTTTTATCCATTCCGAGTTTATCTTTTTGTATGGTGTAAGAGAATGGTCGAGTTTCATTCTTCTACACATAGCTGTCCAATTTTCTCAGCACCATTTATTGAAGACTGTGTTTTTTTCCACTGTATATTTTTTCCTGCTTTGTTGAAGATTGATTGACCATAGAGTTGAGGGTCCATATCTGGACTCTTTACTCTGTTCCTCTGGTCTATGTGTCTGTTTTTATGCCAGTACCATGCTGTCTTGGTGATCACAGCTTTGTAGTAAAGCTTGAAACAGTCAGTGTGATGCCCCTAGTTTTGTTTTTTTCTTTTTCAACATTTCCTTAGCAATTTGGGGTCTCTTTTGATTCCATACAAATTTTAGGATTGTTTCCTCCAGCTCTTTGAAAAATGCCAGTGGAATTTTGATCAGAATGGCATTGAAAGTATAGATTGCTCTAGGCAGTAAAGACATTTTAACAATGTTTATTCTTCTGATCCAAGAGCATGGAATGGTCTTGCATCTTTTTGTGTCTTCTGTTTCTTTCATGAGTGTCCTGTAGTTCCTCGAGTACAGATCCTTTACCTCTTTGGTTAGGTATCTATGGTTCTTGGTGCTATAGTAAATGGAATCAATTCTCTAATTTCCTTTTCTGTATTTTCATTGTTAGTGTATAAGAAAGCAACTGATTTCTGTACATTGACTTTGTATTCTGCCACATTACTGAATTGCCGAATGAGTTCTGATAGTGTGGGGGTGTAGAGTCTTTTGGGTTTTCCATATAAAATATTATGTCATCTTTGAAGAGAAAGAGTTTGACTTCTTCATTGCTAATTTGAATACCTTTTATTTGTCTGTTTGCTATTGCTAGAACTTCTAATACTAGGTTGAACAAGAGTGGTGAGAGTGGGCATCCTTGTCGTGTTTCTGATCTCAAAGGGAAGGCTGTCACCTTTTGCCCATAGAGGATGATATTTGCTGTGGGTTTTTCATAGATAGAGGAATGTTCCCTCTATCCCTGTACTTTGAAGTGTTTTAATCAGGAATGGATGCTGGATTTTGTCAGATGCTTTTTCTGCATTGATTGAGAAGACCATGTGGTTCTTCTCTCTTCTCTTATTGATTTGTTCTATTACATTGATTGAATGTTGAACCACCCTTGCAACCTAGGGATAAATCCCACCTGGTCATGGTGGATAATCTTTTTAATGTACTGTTGGATCCTATTAACTAGGATCTTGTTGAGAATCTTAGCATCCATATTCATCAGGGATATTGGCCTGAAATTCTCCTTTTTGGTGGGGTTTTTGAATATTGTAGCTTTTAAGGAAAAAAAAATTCTGCATTAGTGTATCTTACCTAGATGTTTGACTACATGGGAAATACTAGATCCCTGTGATTGGTGATTTTTTTTTTTTTCTCTTTTCATGCTTCCTCCCAGTTTCACTCACTGTTTGATGGCTTATTTTAAGTGTTATTAACTTGAGAATGGGGACTCTTTGGGGACTCTTACTTCTTCTCTTAAGGTGTTTAAATCTTACTAATACTTATTGGTGTATACACTGAAATGCCCATTGCTGACCAGTAGTTTATTAAACTCATTCTACATTGCATTATGCAGCTTTTCTGTTAAAAGCATGAAGACAGTTCATCTAGTTTCAGTTTTCTTTTGAAGTCACTTTGATGCGAAGTAATATTCTTTCAGTGGATGTTTATGAGGCAGTTTAGATGTTGTTGAAGATCTTGGGGATGGGGAGTGGGTATTATGTTAGTTACATTCTTATCACTTCCTTACATGAGAAACTTACTCTGATCCCATACCAATCTACTTTTCAAAAGCGGTATGAAAACCAGAGTGTTACATATGGGCATTTAATTTTTAAAATAAGCTTCAGGGTGCCTGGGTGGCTCAGTTGTTAAGCTGCTACCTTCTGCGCAAGATCCTAGTGTCCCAGGATCAAGCCCCTCACCAGGAGGCCTGCTTCTCCCTCTCCTACTCCCCCTGCTTGTGTTCCCTCTCTCGCTGTGTTTGTCTCTGTCAAATAAATAAAATCTTTAAAAAAAAAAAGTTAAATAAGTGTACTGTCCAAAGTTTTGTTTCTTGATTGGTATTGGTTTTGTTTTGTTTTAATATGGCGGGTTGCCAGTTTTATTTATGGAGGATATGGCTAAGGATGCAAAATGGCTGCTGTGTTTTGTTTGTAACGGCCAATTTTAAGTAAGTCTGCATCAGTTAAGTGTCTGAAAGGAAACAGTGGCTTGTTGTGAGTGTCTTTTACCCTTCTAAATAGGGACACTGTTGGATATAGGAATAATTCAACTAATACAAAAATTAGTTTTTTAATGACTTTCTTGTGTGTCAGAACTAGTGGATCTTTTTGCTGTTTCTTTTCTTTTCTTTTTTCTTAACTTTCCTGGTGTTTTAAATGTTGGTTGTTGGCAGTGCATTATACTCATTTACATTACAGTTGCCTCCTAGAAGATACCATGAGGGAATATAGTTCAGGAATTGGGATTTAATACCATAGATGAGAGTGGTTCCGTAGTCCCTGGGTACACCTGAATCAGAACAAAAATTTGAGAAGTCCCATCTGCTGACTTTTTTTTTTTTTTTTTTTAAGATTTTGATTACTTATTTGACAGAGATCACAAGTAGGCAGAGAGAGGCAGGTAGAGAGAGGAGGGGAAGCAGGCTCCCCACAGAGCACAGAGCCTGATGCAGGGCTCGATCCCAGGACCCTGAGACCATGACCTGAGCTGAAAGCAGAGGCCTAACCCACTGAGCCACCCAGGCGCCCCTCATCTGCTGACGTTTAATGTTAATAAGACAACCTAGAGAATAAGACCTTTTTACTGTTTCTTTCCTAAGGACATTCTTTCTGAAAGAGATCTAATTTCTTGTCTTAAACAAAACCAGAACATACTCTTAAAATCTTGAATGACCATAAAGTTCTACCTTCGTGATGACCATAACTGACCATATTCAGCACTATGTGGTTAGAAAATACAGGGGTATATTGACTGTCTAACATTTACTAGAGGAGTCCTTTTTTTTTTTTTAATTAAAATTAAAATTTTATTTATTTGACAGAGATCACAGGCAAGCAGAGAAGCAGGCAGAGGGGGAGACGCCCTGAGCAGATAGCCCGATCCGGGGCTCAGTCCCAGTACCCTGGGATCATGACCTGAGCTGAACGCAAAGGCTTTAACCCACTGAGCAACCCAGGCTCCCCTAGAGGAGTCCCTTTTTAAAAATTATTTCTCTGTTACACTTTAACTTTTTCCTGTATGTTAAATACAGCCATAAATTCTGGCTGAGTTGAAATTAACTGGGATAGCAGAGTTTAGAGAGGAAACAAAAGCACCTGCCTTGGAGTCAGCAGATCTGCATTAGAGTCTACTGTTAGTGTCATGGGGCTGCCCATAGCAAGGTATACCACAAATTCAATGGCTTAAATCAGAAATACATTCTCTCACAGTTCAGGAGGTAGAATTCTGAAGATGTGGCCCCAGGGCTGTGCTTCTTCCAAATCCTCTGGAGGAAGATCTTGCCTTTCTTCTTTCCCAGAGGAAAGGAGTTAGCCCCAGTCATTATTTGGTTTGCAGCTCTAGCACTTCAATCTCTGCCTCTGTCACATCGCATTCTCCTGTGTCTGTCTTCATGTGGCATTTCCCTCTTAAAAAGACACCATCATTGTGTTAGTGTCCTTTTAATGACTTCATCTTAACTTGATTACGTCTGCATAGATACTGTTACCAAATAAGGTCACATTCATAGGTCCTGGGAATTAGGACCTCCTATGTTTTTGAGGTCCTTAATTATAACCTTAATTATAACTCTTACCTGCCAGCATCAGATAAGTACATGGACATAGGTCATGGTGGTGACAGGGTGGCCCTCCTGAGCACGGTCCACATTAGTGTGGGAATCATCTATGTGCCCAGTAGACTGTGGACACTGTTCACAGAAACCAAGCCACATCAGTCTTCAGGACTGTATCAGCAGGACTTTAATGGCTCAACCTTTTTGGAATGTGGTGTTACCCAGAAGTATGAAACTTCAGTTTATAATAATTAAAATATTTATTTAGACCAAAGAAATCAGCTCATCTGTTTTGGGGTGAGGGGTAATCCTTTTTTGAAATGTCTAAGTCTAAAATTCTCTTCTTAGACATTTTTAGTGGAAATTGACTACATAAAACAGGTAAAAGCATGTAGCTTAAAGCTCATATGGAACACAGTTCAGAAAAAATTTTTTTAACCAAGCTTGGGTGCCATATTTCCAGTAAATGGCAAACAGGGGGTGTGTTATAGGCACATTTAATTACTGTTTCGTCTTATAATAATAGTTGACATAAACTTATCTTGGTTTTTATTTTTATACAGAGCTTGTTTTATCACCAAAAAACATTTTAATTTAACATTTAATTAAAAATTTTTTTTTAATTTAACAAGAGACAGGTAAATTATGTTTCTTACATCTGAGGGGCCTAAGGTTGAATGTAATATGGTCACAGAAGTGACTGACTGGTTGATGGCAGAATAAGAACCATTATAAGAGAAACACAGCATGTTGAGAGCTCAGTGGATTCAATGACTTTGAGCTGGGCTGCTTTTACAGGAATAGATGAGCAATTATTGTAGGTGATAGGGAGGTTTGAACTAGTATTTGAGCTAATATATGTTAGGCAATGTATTGATGCTTTATGTATATTTTCGTTTAATCCTCAAGACAGTCTTAAAGGGAGGTAGGAGTATTTGGTCTGGATAGTCTAAGCCCCATTTATAGAAGTGTCAGGTAAATTATTTTCAGTGCTGTCTTTCTATAAAGCTCAGCTCTGTCAACTTGGACGAAGGAAATACATACCCATTTTCTTAAGATGTTGACTTTGCTTCTCTAACAAAGACAGAGTGAGTCTCTACAGCATTGCTATTTGCTATTCAGGCTTTTGGGTGACTGCGGAATTCAGATGGAAAGAAAAGATGTGGCAGGGTTTCATCTTCTCCAAGAATTTTGAGTACAGCCAGTGATATGTCAGAAGTTTATCCTTAACTATCCAATTCTTCATTCTCCTGTAAGCAGTTGCACTAGTCTCACTTTGACACTGCTGTTACTTTCTTGTTCTGACCTGAAATTTTCTTTCTTCGGTGTTGAACAGGAAGCTGATGAAGGAGTAACCATTTTTGTTTTGATATGTGGTGTAGCAATAGAATTCTTTGTTTAAAATCTCTTTTAAGTATGTTTGACTTTTATTAAAGTTAACTTGGGATTTGTGTACTCTGTATTATACTAATAAACACATGCTACAGGGCCCCTGGGTGGCTTAGTGGGTTAAGCCATTGCCTTCAGCTCAGGTCATGATCTCAGGGTCCTGGGATCGAGGCCCGCACCGGGCTCTCTGCTCAGCAGGGAGCCTACTTCCCCCCCCCTCTCTGCCTGCCTCTGTCTTCTTGTGATCTCTCTCTGTCAAATAAATAAATAGAATCTTAAAAAAAAACACAAAAGAAAAGCACATGCTACAACCAAAAATATCTTTGCTTTTGACATAAAAGCAAAGAGATTTTTGGTAGCATTAGAATTTTTCTTCCCATTTCAACATTATGTTTTAAAGGTTGATTAGAGTGGAGGGAATGGGGGAGGAATTTCAGTGGAGAGTTACCATCATCAGTAACTTGTAAATCTTAGTATTTCTACTTATATGCTGCTCTTCTTTTACTGTTTCTCAGTATTTTATTTTCCTATAAGATGAGGAAGGAAGACTAAGTATGTCCATATTAGACTTAACAGTAAGAGTGACTATTAAAAAAACATATTCAGGGGCACCTGGGTGGCTCAGTGGGTTAAAGCCTCTGCCTTTGGCTCAGGTCATGATCCCTGTGTCCTGGGATCGAGCCCCACATAGGGCTCTCTGCTCAGCAGGGGGGCCTCCTTCCTCCCTCTCTCCCTTTCTGCCTGCTTGTGATCTCTGTCTGTCAAAATAAATAAAATCTTTTTAAAAAAGGCATATTCAGTTGTGTTATAGGTCAGTTTAATTTGAACAATAGTGCTAATTTTTTTTTTAGCACTGTGGGATTTGGTATGGAGAGTAGTTGAAATAAATGACTAAAAGGCCATGTTTTATTTTGTTTTAAAGATTTCATTTATTTATTTATGGGAGGAAAAGCTGAAGTGGGGGGAGGGGTGGGAGGGAGAGCAAGAGAATCCTCAACAGACTCTCTGTTGAGCAGGAGCTCCGTCCTTTGATCCTGAGATCATGATCTGGGCCGAAATCAAGAGTCCGACGTGCATCCAACTGAGCCAGGCAGGTGCCCCTGGGTTTCTTTTATTTTTAAATAAAAAATAAATAAAAATAGGCTCCTTGGCCAGTGTGGAGCCTTAGGCCGGGCCTTCAACTCACCACCTGAGTGGAGATGTAGAATCGGACACTTAACAGACCACTCCCCCACACCATGTTTTATTTTTTTGTGTGATAGCATATTTGAAGTAGGATTTTTTTTTTAAAGAGCGCACACACGCCTGGTTCTAGCAGCCCTGCATAATCTCTAATTTACCATAGAATGATAAGTAAAGGAGGGTCAGCTCGTTTACTTACAGGTGACTTTTCAGACTCTTCTAGTCCCTGTTTCTCACCCACCAGGATCCTGTTGAGCCCTTCATGCTCTTTTGTTCTTCCTGCTTCCCTTGAGCAGTAATTGGGCTCTTGCAGCATATATCCTTTTCTTTTTCCTTATTTTCTCTTAGAGCTGGGTACTTTCTCACCAGTGCATGGTGTGCCTGTGGTTTGCAGGCGCCGGGAAGAGGCGGGCACAGGTGTTTCAGGGCTGCTTCACCGCCATGCCTGTAGTGCTCTGCAGTCAGCCAAACCAGTCAGGGCCATAGTTTCATGTGCTTGAGATGAGTGTTGATGATGTAGAACTTATTACAAGGATATTGGCTCTTGTTTTCTCCCATTTTAATTTGGCTGCATATTTATAAATGTAAGCTCTAGGTGTGTGGATTTTTCCAGGTTAGTTAGAAACTGGCACTTTTTTCTCCCCAAGAAAATAGATCCTGTTTAACATTATTTCTAAGTCTGTAGGACTTCTCTCTAGCAGTATGCTCACACATTGAGAAGAGTAGAAGCGTTCCCTCCCATTGATATATTCTTCATGCATTTTCCTCTGAGACTGTCGGGTCTTCAGACTGCCATCTTCATGAAAACATGTGACTTAAGACATTTTAGTCTTTAAATCTTTAGTTTTAAGTTTCTCATAGGTGACTTGAGATTTTGGATGCAATCTACCCCAATAAGGGATTTTTGATGTTTTTGTTTGAACTTCAAGTGAAAGAGAAAATTTGTTTTGGAGAGAAACCCAGTTAATCTTAGATTGCCTCCAGCTCAGAGACTGGAGATCACTTTACTTAAAGTCATTCTGCTTCTGAATGGTCATCCATGGTTGGTCTGAAGTGGGGAGGAGGAACCATCTTTCCAAACCACCTTACTTTGTCTCTACCTGGCTGTTACTGGAATCCCCAAGTCCAGTGTGCTGCTCTGTCCTTCCATTTGTAGCTGCCTATGTAAGTTCATCATCCTTTCCATTGTCTCTTTCCATTGTCTTTGATTGTTTATTTCTGAGAAAAGGGTATGGATTAGGAAAATAACTCAACCACTAAAATAACGGAAGTTGATTTCCAGACCTTTAAATTGCTTTTGACATCCACACCAACAAATTGCATGTACTTGTGTTGTAATATTTGCTGAAAGTCATTGCCTATTCATTCTCTGTAGTGCTTTTCTTAAAAGGTAAAATTGAGATCACTTTGAACTAGCAAAGACAGGTGATGAGGCTTGAAATCCATAATAGGATTTGAGTGTTGGAAATATGAATTGAAACTATTCCCCCTTAGTCAACTTTGATTTAATACTCAGTTGAACATCCCTAGAAGGATAGCTCATTTAGTAATGCTTGCATGCCTCTGTGCTTGTCTGTCTCTACAATCTTATGCAGCAGGGGAGAAAAAAAAAATTAAAAGTTTGTTCCAAACTAAAGGATTTGTGTTTGGTTTGAAATACTCAAAGTAGGTTTGGTGAAGGAGCTACACATACGAAAATGAACCTGTTATTCTTCACGAACTGTCTGTCTTTGAGGGAATACTGATGATACGTTACTGAGTTTAACAAACTCTTTTTGCCTCACCATATATTCAAATTAAATGAGAGCAGCTAATTCCAAGAATCCAGCAAATGTTACCAAGTAGAAAACGATCAATGATCTTAAGTATTCCCTATTTTCAGGGCATATGTGTGGGCAGTTAAACTAGGTGACCTCTAACGTCACTTTTACCTCCCAGAATGTATGCATCAGCCATAGCACATCTAGAGAAAGAGCAGGAGACAACTCCATGTGAAAACACTGTGAGCACTGAGGACAAGACTTTCCACCTCTTAGGAAAAAAGAAGGAAAGAATATTACAAATGGATGTATTGGGTCTGAGCTGAGGTCAGAGTTTGCACAGCTTTTGACAAGTAGCCTGGATACAGGAAGACATCTTTCCTTAGTTAAAAAGAAAAAAAATCACAATTACGCCCTTTCTTCCCCTTTCCCCCCAACCCACAATAGAAGTCTTAACTGTGGGTCAGCTTTTATCAACCTTTTTGAGTAAAAGACTTTCATTCCTTTGGAATTTCAGAAACAAGAATTTGTTTTCTGAAAAACACATGCCATTGGATACCTTTAACTTGACATGTGATTGAAACTTTTGCTTTAATAATTCCATTTTCTACAAAGGCTGCCTCCATATTTATTAAAGATGAAAACAAAACCACTTCTTCTTTCATTACATTTTCTGCTTTCATGTTCTGTCATTCAGAGATCTTTTTTTCTTTCCCTCTCTCTGTCTTCTTTTCCCCCAGCTGTCGGCAGCATCCAGCCCCTCCAGTCACAGTCCTCACAGAGCTTCAGGAAAGGACCCTTTTGCAGAGCTCTCTTTGGAGGATTTCTTATAAATCACTTTAGGTATTGCTGCTTGTTGGGTGAGATGGGGAGTTAAATACTTTAAAAGTTTATCAAATATTAAACACAGTTCACTCTTCTCCTTTGTTTCTTTAAAGGACGCTATCTTGCTCTTCCTCCTTCCTCCTCTGTTCTTTAGGTGAAGAATAAAAATAGACCTCAAAATAGGACGTAAGGACAAACAGTTTTTGGAAACTGCTTTAACATAATTAGAAGGTGTGAAATCAAAGAATCATCTCATGTTTACATATAAGCATCCACTGCTCACAGCAGATGGATGGGATCAAATACCACCCTTAAAAAAACTGGATGTTTGTGTCATTCTTAAAAGATGTATGGAGAACAACACAGTTCTACACGTTGGATTACAGTTTGATTTTAATGTCCCTGAACATTATTTGTGAAGAATTCATTTTAACAGTTTCTTTAAAATGTTATATTTATGTGTGCCTTTTCATTTAAAACCAGTGACATTTTCCCCCAAAATAGACCTTTTTTTTTTTTTTTTTTTTTTATTAAAGTTAAGGGCATGTGAATACTTTATGCCCTTTTTGATTGAAGAATTCTATGTTTGATCCACACTGCCTCTTTTTGCTGGAAGGTGGTGAAGTTTGTATCTTCTTGGTGCTCTAGCCCCCAGTAGAGATAGAGCTTCTAGATCTTTGAGAGTTGAGAGATCTTCTGATTTGACAAGTTTATTAGCACATCTACTTCAGTAATGTCTTTGGATGAACAATTTAAGGGATATCCTGAGTGAAGTATCTGAGCAAATAGTGAGGCCCTGTTGAAAACTATTCCTTCATAGATCTTTCAGATTTTTATTTATATTAGTAAAGAAGTGATTTAGTAAGCATAATATTACTCTTCCTTTAATTATTTAATTTTATGATATCATTTGGAAATGATACCAGATTGTGCTTTTCTCAGTGAGATTTTCACATGGAATATTTGTGTTCATGGAGAGATGTTCTCAATTTGTCAGTGAAAAATTGTTCATTCATTTTCTTTCTTCCCCAGTCTCTTGGTTTTGGTAATTAGATATATTTGGAAGTCCCTCTAATTAGGCTTCAAATATTGAGTCCTGGCACATGATGAGCTGATAATAGTGACCTAGTTTTGTAATCAGGGTTGTGATAAATATGCAGTAAACATTTCTGGGCCAGTTGAATGGTAAAAGCCACAGAGCATTTTTTTTTTTTTTTTAATGAGAAGACATCTTACAATGTTGTAAGTGAACTTACACTCTTCTTTTTTTTTTTTTTTCCAGATACAGTTTATGTAACTAGATGGAAGAGAATGGAATTATTCCAAAAAGACAAGTGCTCAAGCAGCAAATACTTAACTTCCAGCAAAATCCAAACTGCTGTCTCTTAAACTCTCTTCTTCCATTAGAATGCTACAGTAACCCAGTGAAGGCCCATGAAGGAAATTGGGACTAGTCTATAGGAGAACATATCAATACAGTTTATAAAGCCAAGAATTGCCATGATTTCAGACTAAGATCTGTCTTTTTGGTGACTAACTTTTCAGTTCTTTCAACTCTTATTAATACCCATAATCAGTAACCTACCAAGAGAAGCCCTTATTTGGAAAGCGTGAAATTTGTATTTGGAAAAGCTGCCTGGAGAGAAGAGCTGTGTCCTTTACTGTAATGCTACAGAACTCTTTTGGGGGGGATCAAAATCGTTAATTCTTAATTATGCAGTATCTTTCTTTTCTCCAGTCCTCACAGATACAGGAACAGTAACTAAAATTAACTTTTCTTTTAAAAAAATTATATATTCAGTTTGCAGTAGACATTCCTTAAGTATTTGTATTTATTTATGATTATCAATTTACGTAACATTAATATTGTATCAGACCTCCTTATGAAAATGAGTATGGATGTACACAGTATGTTTGATTTTTATCCATAAAAGTGAATCTGATTCAGAATGCTTTTCAGCTGACATACAGAGCACTAAATATTTTAAGGCAAGTCCATAGGTCTGAGTCGCTTAAGAATTCTCAGTCTCTATGGGATTTAGGGAAGCATTATAAATGCATTAATCCTTATAGTCAATTCTGTGCCTAGGATTTTGCAAGGGAACAGTTCGCTGACTAGGAAAAGCACTACATTTTAAATTCAGCATTAGTGCATTGGGAAGGAACTTTACTGCTTTGTGCTTGGCATGTCATTATTTTCCATTTGACATTAGGGCCTTTCCAAAATGAATGTGAGGAATTGCTTTCACTTCAAGACTTTCCTTCTTTTCAGTAAAACTCTAGGAGGTGTTAAGGGGGGAGGGGAGGGGACAAAATCCTTGAAACCTTTTATTTGGCTCATGCCATGTTATGATCATGTACCTTTTAAATAAGGGGAAATAGTATCTTTAAAGTTAATGTCTAGCCAAGAGTTTAGTTAACGAAGAATTAAACTGCACTGTTGATCGGTGCTTTGTGTAAATACATCTTAACGTTTTGGTTGAGAGGGGCCTTAAGAAGGACAGTTCGTTGTAGGAAAGCAATTCTGTACATGAGTTTAAGCATACTTGTTGCATTGTCTCTGCAGATTCTATTTTTGTTTACAATATTAAAATGTATGTTAGCAAAAATGGGTGGATTTTCAAATAAAATGCAGCTTCCACAAAACTTTTTGTTATGGTATTCTGGTCTGAGGTGCATTGTTTGTTTTGTTTTGTTTTGCTTTCTGCGTTTTCTTTATCATTATCATTTTTTTTGCTAGTAAAAACATCCAGGTGATTATATTTGCTGACTTAATAAAATGTAAATTTTATTTGTTTTAACTTAATTTCCTAAAAGATTTATCTTTGTACATTTTGTTTTCCCTCTAGACCCTTATTGATAAACTAAACCACTTATTAAAATAGTTGATTTTTGTGTTTTGATCAGAGGTCTTCAGTCAGGTAAGTGTAAAGGGAGAAAATGGTTGTGTTTGGCACATTGATGCTTGTGATTATTCTGCCAGAGACACCTCTGAATGTATCCCGTTTAATATGGAATAGTAAGGAGGATTCATCATACATGATGGAAGGATTAAAGACTTTTCATTGATAAGTGTCTGCATAATATTTGCCATAGTTGGGGAAAAAAAACCAGCTTTAGCCAATATACTTTGTTAATTTTACTAGTTTCTGAGTTGCATTAATATTAAACCATTTTCATTAAGCTGGGAAATTGTACTTTTGTAGTTAACTTCCTTAACATTATCACAGATTTGATTGTTCTTTTGTGTTTGAGTGAATCTTCTATTTCAGGTCTGTGGCTTGTTCTTTTATAATTACTTTTATTATTGTTGTCATTGTTACTGTTATTTGTGTGTTTGTGAGGATGCTTCAGAAATATTTTCATCCTACTGAAACAGTTTTGGGACTTGTTGGATAGGTGTTACCCACATTTTACCCATTTTACAGATTGGAATCAGGAACTGGGAAAGCAACTTGCTCAGGTTGATAAGCTAATAGACAAAGGAGTCAGGTCTTTGGTTTCATGATCCATTGTTCTTTTTATGACCTGCTGTTTATAAACTAAAAAGGGAATTTTGTCCCTCTGCATTGTAGACTGACAAACACTTCGCTCCTGTGTGGTCTTCCATGAAGCACATATTCTGCTTCTTGGCTCTGATGCCCATACATCATGGGCAAGGAGAAATAGAAAACACATGATCGTACAACTTTAGTCACAGTATAACAAGTGAGGTACATTAGCTGTTGAATGCTTAACTGTATTAGATTATAAACCTGTACATACCCACACCATCTTAGTACCCAGCTACCAAGCTGGCAGTGGCTATAGAGGAGATAAGATTATTAGCTGCAGAGGGCAGCTATACTCATCACAGATTATTTTCAAAATTAGTTTAGTTTTGACCTAACATTGTCATTTAAAATTTTCTTAAAGATAGCCTTTTCTTTCTTGATTTTTTTTTAAAGATAGCTTTTTCTTAACCAGTGATTATGAGAGTCCATATTTAGGAAGAGGCCTTATGTTAGACTAGGAAATTTTTCTCCACAAATAAAACATGAGCCCTGGAAAAGAGGCCTTTATGGGATAAGTTTCTCCTTGAGCTAAAACAATTTCAAGTCTCTTCTCTTGTTCTTTATCATCAACAAACATGTTTCCAAATTCTGAGAATTCAGAGTGCTGATACAAATGCTTATTTAAGACTTAGTGCAGAGAAAAACATCTCTACATTCAGGATGAGTGTGGCCCCTGTGTGTTCGACAGTGGCTGGGTCACAGAGTATATGGAGAGGCCACAGCACTCAGCCAGATGAACTTATTCTTATCTTACAGAAAAGATAGCTTCACAGCTTCCATCAGTGGCTACTGCACATAGCTTAGTTCCTTGTTCAGCCATATTTGCTACTTTTCATGGATCTCACTGGCCTGGAATTCTGCTGTCTAAATAGGCTCTGAATGGAAAGGCTGCAGTATCCTCTTCCATTTTGGTGTGTCATCAATCAGAAATGTTTTCTAGGGGGTGTCTGGGTGGTTCAGTCATTTAAGCGACTTCAGCTCAGGGTCATGACCAGGGTCCTGGGATCCAGACCCATGTCAGGCTCCCTGCTCTGCGGAGAGCCTGCTTCTCTCTCTCCCTCACCACTCCCCCTGCTTGTGCTGTCTCACTCGCTTCTCTGTCAAATAAATAAATAAAATCTTTTAATTCTAAGTCCCTAGCTAGTACTTACGTATAATTTAGTGGCCATCTCAAAAGGCATAAAACAAAATCTGCACTTCCCTGATCATTTTTGTCCTGAAGTAGCATAGGAACTGAAAAGCTTTTGTTTCTGTGTAATTATGTTTTAAAGGAAACTCAAAGGGCCAGGAAGAGGCAGGTAGAGGGACTGCAATAGGAGGGGAAAGATGCCAGATAAGTCCAGCAAGGATGGCTGTGCCCATTATGTGGCGTTCAGAACATCCATTGTTAGGAGCGAATCTTTGATGACTACTGGTAACAGAACTTAATTTATGGTGGACAGAATTTATATCACCTGTGGGTCCAAAGTGGAAATGAAAGAATGATAATTCACTTCATCTTATAAAGGTTAAACTGGGGTCATACTGGCCTAAAAGAGATAAGAATACAATAGGATAAAATCAAATGATAGAAAACACATAAAAGTCTCTGTCCCCTCTTCCGGCACAGAGCTAAGACCGCAGTAGGAGCATCTTTTGTTTTAATTGGTCTTTGACCCCAGTTCCTGACAAAAAATTACTCATTCCTTGGAATTTCCTGTCTTTTGTTTGAATGAGGCAGCTCTTGGTGGGCTCCTGGATAGCTTCAGGACGAGGACTGGTCATCCGAGAAGCTCACCCTTCAGCCCAACCACATCCTTCAGGATAGAGGGAGTGGGCACAGAGATAATGATGGAGCATGCCTGTAGAGGGACAAAGCCTCCATAAAAATCCCAATATTAAAAGTATAGATTGCTCTAGGCAGTATAGACATTTTAACAATGTTTATTCTTCCGATCCAAGAGCATGGAATGGTCTTCGATCTTTTTGTGTCTTCTTCAATTTCTTTCATGAGTGTTCAAGTATAGATCCTTTACCTCTTTAGTTAGGTTTATTCCCAGGTATCTTATGGTTCTTGGTGCTATAGTAAATGGAATCGATTCTCTAATTTCCCTTTCTGTATTTTCATTGTTAGTGTATAAGAAAGCCACTGATTTCTGCACATTGACTTTGTATCCTGCCACGCTGCTGAATTGCTGTATGAGTTCTAGTAGTTTGGGGGTGGAGTCTTTTGGGTTTTCCATATAAAGAATCATGTCATCTGCGAAGAGAGAGAGTTTGACTTCTTCATTACCAATTTAGATACCTTTTATTTCTCTCTGTTGTCTGATTGCTGTTGCTAGGACTTCTAATACTATGTTGAACAAGAGTGGTGAAAGTGGGCATCCTTGTCTTGTTCCTGATCTCAATGGGAAGGCTGCAAGCATTTTCCCATTGAGGATGATATTTGCTGTGGGTCTTTCATAGATAGATTTGATGAGGTTCAGGAATGTTCCCTCTATCCCTATACTTTGAAGCGTTTTAATCAGGAACGGATGTTGGATTTTGTCAAATGCTTTTTCTGCATCAATTGAGAGGACCATGTGGTTCTTCTCTCTTCTCATATTAATTTGTTGTATCACATTGATTGATTTGCGAATGTTGAACCATCCTTGTAGCCCAGGGATGAATCCCACCTGATCATGGTGGATAATCTTTTTAATGTGCTGTTGGATCCTGTTGGCTAGGATCTTGTTGAGAATCTTAGCATCCATATTCATCAGTGATACTGGTCTGAAATTCTCCTTTTTGGTAGGGTCCTTGCCTGGTTTGGGGATCAGGGTAATGCTGGCTTCATAGAAAGAGTCTGGAAGTTTTCCTTCTGCTTCAATTTTTTGAAACAGCTTCAGGAGAATAGGTGTTATTTCTTCTTTGAAGGTTTATGCCTCCATCAGAAAGGATGAATATCCAACTTTTGTAGCAACATGGACGGGACTGGAAGAGATTATGCTGAGTGAAATAAGTCAAGCAGAGAGAGTCAATTATCATATGGTTTCACTTATTTGTGGAGCATAACCAATAGCATGGAGGACAAGGGACGTTAGAGAGGAGTAGGGAATTTGGGTAAATTGGAAGGGGAGGTGAACCATGAGAGACTATGGACTCTGAAAAACAGTCTGAGGGGTTTGAAATGGTGGGGGGGTGGGAGGTTGGGGTACCAGGTGGTGGGTATTATAGAGGGCACAGCTTGCATGGAGCACTGGGTGTGGTGAAAAAATAATGAATACTGTTTTTCTGAAAATAAATAAATTGGAAAAAAAAAAGAAATAAGACAGTCTGGAAGCTAGAAAAGAAAAGGAACAGATTTTTTTCCCCTGGAGCGTCCAAAAGGAATATGTGCCAATACCTTTATTTTAGCCCATAACATCCATTTCAGACTTTAAGACCTCTATAATATTACCTAGTAATTTTGTGTTGTAAAATACGATATATTTTTAAGCCACTAAGTATGTAGTAGTTTGTTGTAGCATAAGTAAGAAATTAATAAAAAGCATTAGAAATTCAAAAAAAAAATCCCAATATTAAGGGATCTGGAGAGCTTCCAGGTTGGTGAAAAAATTCACTTGCCAGGAGGGTGGGGCACCCCACATTCTCCGGGACAGAAGCTCCTGCACTTGGTATTCTCAGACTTAGGGATCTCCATCTGGCTGTTGTCTGTATGCTTTATCATATCCTTTATAATACTGACAAGCTCTTGGGGTTTCCCTGACTTCTGTGAGCCATTCAAGTAAATCATCAAACCCCCAGATGCCCCACTTATAGGTAGTCAGAAGTGCAGGTGACAATCTGGACTTAAAGTTGGGATCTGGGGCATTGGGGAAATGTGGGCTGTCTTGAAGGACTGAGTCCTCAACCTCTGGGGTCTGCATCAACTCTTGTTAGTGTGAAAGTTGAATTCTAGGGCACTCATTATTTGGTGTGGACATGTCTGGTGTCAAAAAGGATTGTGAGTATGAGATTAAAGGAAATACAAGCGTTTTTCTCATGTGTTTAATCTTAATAGCTGAGGTGCATTCGTGTGATGGAGATGGCATTTCAAAAGAGTAAAGATAAAGAGATGGACCGTTTAATAAGTGGTTTTAACTGGCACCATAAAGCTGGCAAAGGATAACAGAATTCCCTCCAACGTATACCAGTATAAATTCCAAATGAGTTAAAGGGTGTAAATGTAAGAAATTAGATGAAAATATAAGTGACTATCTCAGTCAAATAGCAAAAGGGAAAGACTATGATAAAAATAATACATCAAAGAACTGATGATCAATGAAAAAAGTGAAAAAAATCTAGTAATAACTAGAAGATTCGGTGGGAACAATAGATCTTTCCAAGAGTAAGGACATTCTCAGTGCTTTTGTATGTATTTGTTCATTTAATCAAGTCTATGGAGAAGGTACATTTGCTATGTCTATTTTTTAGATGAGGAGACTAAAGCCTGGAGTACTTCACTTAACTGATTTTTATCAACTAGGTGAACTGCAATCCTGAGCATTTGGTCTAGCTATAGTCTGCGCGTAACCACTTAGCTGTATGCTGGTGTAGGAGGATGCCATTTTGCTGTGCATGTGTGTGTATATATATGAGTGTGTGTGTATGTATACACATATCATGTGTGTAATTACATATATATAATGTGTGTATGTCGTGTGTGTAATTACATACATGTAATTACATGTGTGTGTACACATAAAAACAGCATGGGTAGCATGGGGTTTGATTGCTAATTGAAAGCTGCGGTGACTATAACCTATTTCAACTTTTTTGGACGTTAGCTAGAATTGTCAGACGTCTGGAGAGTTTCTACCCCCAATCCTATGATTACACTTTTGGGAAATTTACCCAGGGAAATAACTTGGAGATGGGGTCTTGGCTAGGGAACTTGCCTTGAATTGTTGTATAGCACATAAGTTTAAAATCAGAAATTGCCCATATCGAAGACTAGGAAGCCAGGTTAGTAGGATGCCATAGCTAGAGACCATCTGTGAAACCAAACAACCTTGTTCTTGTGGATCAGTTTACAGACAGTAAACAACTGGAGACTCAGTGCAGCTCTTCATTGCTATCATTCCAGATTAAAAGCCAGTCTGCACTACCAGGCTCTGCCAATTCCCAGGCCAACCAAAAGTAGGAAGAGCTGTTTTCTCCCTTGCAAGGGTTTGTCTGCTGGTGATGAGGTGGAGAAAGAGGGAGTTTCCCACTGACGACAGAAGGAATACTGGTCCAAGGTGCATAGGAGAACAAAATTTTCTACCAGTCACCCAACAAGAGAAGAGGGCTTTACATTCATCATCATGAGTTTTACTGTTCTAGAAGATGTAGGAGGTAAGTGGAACTCTCCAGTTTCCTTGTCCTGTGTTAACGGAAACTAGAGGACCCACAAGGAGTTTTTAGTTTCACATTTATCAAGCAGCTTCTCAGATACAGTTTCTTCATTGCAAGCCTTAACATACATGTTTCACAAAGTTACCACACGTGGTAATTTTCTCCCCAAATGGCGTTCCCTGTGAAGGGCATGGGGGATCCATCATATGGGGGATCCGTGTGTCTGACTGGCTGCAGTCCTCAAGTGTACCAGTGTGGCTCAGTGCTCACCATGCAGTCAGGGTCTAGAACAATTCCAGCCTTTCTCACACCTCCAACTTAAGCTCAGACTTTTTCTCAATAGAATTCTGGAGTTCCCTGCCCCTTGGTCTCTGTATTTTTCCCTTATTTTGCTTATTTGAGTACTCTCACTCCTGGTAGGGAAAACTAGTACCTCTCTCCATTTTTAGGGGCATTGTGAATTGGACAGCCTTTTTAGAAAATCATAAAAATGCTTTTATACTTTGTAATTTCACTTCTGGAAATCTGGAGAAATTAGTCCAAAGTGTGGAAAATAGTTTTTGTGGAAAAATACCAATCCCAAATGATTGAGACTACCAAAATTACAACCGGGAAGGAAGGGGAAGTTCAATGACGAGTCCCAGAGATTATCTCCATTCCTAAGGGATAGTGAAGAGTTAATGGAGACCAGGAAACGAACAGAGCTGGATATTAACTGTTTTCAAAAAGACAGGAGATAACATGCTGGTGAGGATATGGAGAGGGAGGGAACTCTGTGTGCTGTTGTTGGGAATGTAAACTAGTACAGTCACTATGGAAAACAGAATGGAGTTAAAACTAGAGCTGTCCGTGGATCCAGCAACCCCACTTCTGGGTATGCATCTGCAGGTAACAAAACCATTACCTTGAAGTAATACCTTGCTCTCTGATGTTCACTGCAGCATTATTCACTACAGCCAAGGAATGGAAGCAACCTAAGTGTCCATCAGCAGGTGAATTGATTGAAAAATTAGAGTTATATATAATCTCAGGAATATTACTTATTCTTAAAAATTAAATTCTGTCACTTATGACAACAGGGATGCTAAGTGAAATAAGACAGATAAAAACAATACTGCATGGTCTCACATGTGGATTCTAAAAAGGAAAAAGTCAAAATAACAAAAATATTGGAAACTAGAAAATTGGTTATCAGAGGATGGAGGAAATAAGGAGCGATTAGTGGAAAAGGGCAAAGTTTAAATTACAAGAATAAGCTATGAGGATCTAATGTATAACATGGTGACTGTAGTTGATAACACTGTCTCATAAAGTTTGCTAAGAGAAGAGGACTTCAGTGTTCTTCCTGCTGCCCTCAAAAAGGTAGATAAATGGGTGATGGATGTGTGTATAACTCAATGGGGGGAATCCCTTCACAAAGATTAAATATCAAATCATCACATCCTATACTTTAGTTTTAAATTTTGCCAGTTATATCTCAAAGATGAAAGAGAAGAATGCACTAGTAACGTTAATTCCTTAGAGTAGAAATTAAGGACGTTAAAAAAAGAGTGACAATGAGCTAAGCAGCAAAATCTACAGGAGAGAGGGTAATGCTGAGTGGTTAGGTAATGCTGAGTGGTTAGAACGGAAAGTGAGACCAGGTAAGTGAGGAAAGGACAAAGGGAGAGCCTGTGGGATAGGAACATACACAGAGGGCAACATGCACGACTTGTCTTTGAAGAGCATTCTATCCTTCTGAGAGAATTTCTACCGCTGAGTGAAGCCCCTGCTGCTTGATGACACAGAGCAGCACGGTGGGAGCAGTGTGGACCCTGCACAAGCTGCACAAGCTCGAAACCCAAGCTTGGACAACCTACATACTCGGCCTGTGCCTCAGCGTCTTCATCTGTAAGGTGGCCTCACGATGCCTACCTCATAGGACTGTTGTAATTAACGAATTAATAACCAGATGCATTTAGAACATCCTGGCACATGATAAAGTTTCAGTACACTGAACTGGGATACAGAATAGCTTGTGGTCAAGAGCCTAGACTTTTTAAGGGTAGAAATCTGCGTTTTTAAATCCTGACTCTGTCCCTTACTAGCTGGGGGACTTTGGGAAATTTTACTAAATTTCCCTCTGCCTGTTTCTTGTTGGTAACGTGAGAATGGCTGTAGACACAGGATTATAGGTTATAGGGTTATAGAAGGATAGACTAGGTTAATGTATGTAAAGTGCATATAATAAGCACAGTTAAGTGTTAGTTTTTGTTAGTATTACTAAAGAGACAGTCTTTGGAATTGTCCCCCCTGCCCTGTGTGCATTGTGCTGATGTCAGCCCTGTGCTCTACTGGAGGTTGCAGGGGTTGATTCCAAAGCAAAACCCTGAATCTCTGTCTCTGCATGTCCTCACATAAGCAGGAGTCCTTGGTCCTAAGGGCTGCAGTAACTGTAGAGTCTGGGGTGACACATTTTTTAAATCAGCCAGCCCCGCTCATTTAAGCATACTTAGGTCAGCAACTTGGATGTCCTGAGATAAAGCAGAACGCTTCTTCCTAAGGTCATTTGAGCACCTCCCCCACCAACCCCGCCACCACTTCTTTTTTCTTTTTAACGGAGAATAAATACTTACTGAAGTTTTGCTTAGTGTCTTAGAGACTTCGTTTTCCTATTGGAAACACCAACTTCTTGTGAGGTAAATATTCATGTTTGTCCCTGTATTAGGATTAGATTTGGCTTGCATATCACAGAAAATTCACACAAACAATGAATGTTTCAAACGAGACAAGTTTATTTTCTCTCTCCCATAAGAGTCTGAGCTGGCATCGCAGCTTTGCTCACAAGACTGGTAGGTTCCCAGTTTCAGGTCCAGGTAGGCGTCTGGCTGCTTCATAGTCCTTCAGGTGCTCCTTGCATCTCCAAATCCCCTGGAGCAGAATGGAGGGGATGTAGGGAGGAAGGAAAGGAGGACATGATCCAGAAATTGTGTTCAGTTTCTCCTGTTCCCTTGGCTAGAACTTTGTTTTGTAGCTGCAGGGTAAGGTGGGAAGTAATCTTTAACATCAGTGATCATGTACTGAGCTAAAATGGCTAAATCAATGCATTATTGTAGTGGAAGGGAATGAGATTTGAAGGCATACTAGCAGGCACTGTCACAATCACAATTTAATGTCAAACTAATTGCTAACCTCCTGAGCCTTTATCTGATCCATGACTTTAAAACCTTCCCATGTCACATGTTGTGAGTTGAGATCTGAGATACACTAAAAGAAGTATTAGAGCTTAGAATGGAAATATTTCACAGAAACTGAATACAGGAAACGTCAAATGCTTAAAAAGAAGAGGAAGCAAATCCAAACTGCTAGTGCTCGGTATAAATGTGCACCTTCCCATCAGATTTTAGGCCCAGCAGTAGTCTACGTTGACGGTTTTACATAAATAGCACACAAGTCATGGAAGTCACTTTTTAAGTAGTAGGAGAAAAGATGCAAAGATGAATTCTAACAGTCATAGGATGTTGAAGATCTGAAGCGAATCTCAGAATGAGGCCAGGGCACGCCATCCCTCTGATCTGGTGTCTGGGGGCTTTAAGGTAAAAATGCCTCGCTGACCTCAGTTAGTCATGCAGAGGGGAGTCTAGCCTAGTTCATTTTCATTCCTCTTAGGAGGGAAATGTTGCAAGGCCTAGCATATTTTTATAGCTGAGACTATACAAAAAGATGGCCCGAACCCAAGAAGGCAAGAGGTCAGTGAGTTGAGCACCCAGTTTGAGGAAGGAAATGCTGACAAAATTTTTTACCAAGAATCTGTGAGGACATCTGAATCCGCAGTCCCTTTCAAACTCATTCACTCTACCGGAAATCTAAAAACATTTCTACATGAAGAATTTTTAAAAGCATCATGAATGTTTTTAGCACTTACTCAGATCATAAGAACAGAATGATTGAAAACATAACCAACTGAAAGAGTCATAGTTAAAGAAAAGGCAGCCTTTCTGAGAACTTGAGCCTCGTAAAGTCACAGGAATAGGAAATGGAAATACTTAATCTAGTTAAAGTCACTAATATTTAGAAAGCCTCTGCTGCTTGAGGGCACATTTCCTTGCATCTAGTGCAAAAGCCAGTTTTATTCCAAGAAAAATACAGAGAACTGTTGTGTTGAGCTCTAGTAAAACAAGGAAGGATCAAGCAGGCCTTTAACAAACAGCCCTTTATTGCCACAAAAATCCCCTGGCCTCTCCGTTCCCTGAATCGCACTAGTGTCTGACTATAGGACTCAAAAAGAACCAGAAATGTTACCAGTGACCCACGGTGCCCACCCAGCCTCCCCCACACTCGTAAGAATTTTGCAAGTGTGTTTACGACTGGTCCCTACAGGCTGATGTGGACCAGCAGATCCTGGGTAAGGCCCCTTGGAGCCCTCGCGCCAAGCGGCAGCGGAGCGCCTCTCCCCCATCCAGCCCGGAACAGAGAACCCCTTCATGCAGCCATCCTCAGGCACTTGTCAGCGCCTCACAGCATGTGATGGATGGGGCCCTGTCCCATGATGGATGGATGCTCTGTCCCTACATGGGAATGCACTGCAGAGACAGCCGGACACCCTGGACCTTACTGGCAGAGATTCCTGTCAATTACCAGTCATTATTTCAACGACCTGTATCGCATGTCCAGTATGTATAGGTTATATGCCCTCCTTAAAATAATTTTTAAAAATTTTTTTGAAGAATTATTAGAGAATGTACGAATGGGGGGGGGAGCGGAGGGCAAAGGCAGAGGAAGAAGCAGGCTCCCCGCTGAGCAAGGAGCCCAATGTGGGACTCAATGCCAGGACCCTGGAATCATGACCTGAGCCAAAGGCAGATGCTTAAACAACTGAGCCATCCAGGCACCTCACATGTCCTCTTTTTCATCCTTAAAGAAATCCTGCAAGATGAGAATCCTTACAAGAATCCTTGTAATATAGAAGCAGAAACAAGGCTTAAAAGAGGTCACGGGACTGCCCAAGATTCAAGATAGCCAGCCTGACTCCACAAAATGTGTTTTCCCATACTCTACCTTATCTCTTTCCATCTCCTTAATTTCTTCAAATTTATCTAATTCCTGGCCCAAAATAAGCAATTTCCTCGCCTGAGGCTAAAGCTGCTAACAGTCTCTCCCCTTCCACCCCCAAAATCTTGAATGGCAACATATAAAACTCACATGCTTGGTTATTCTAAAAACTGAAACCACTACATAAAATCCTTCTAAACTCATCTTAAATTTCTTTTCCAAAATTATTACTAAGGGTGCTAAAAATAGAATGTTGCAAGTTAAATACAACCACCCACCACACCTAGAACATGTCTAGATGTCCTGCCTTCTCCTCTTTGCTGCTGGTATGAAGAGCGACCAGGCTCTTACTGGACCTTAAGCATCTTGAAGAAAGGGGCAATTTCATTTTGCCTCCCTAATGCCTTACACATAGTGCCTGGCGGGAAGGACTTGTTTGATCAACAATTCCTCGAGTGAGTGACACTGATAGGAGGTTCACAGTGGTACAGGGGTTTGTTGAGATTTGCTTTGAAATGTCATCTCACAAAGATACAACCCTACACTGTTAAGAATTTGGGTTGTTAAAAACGTTTTTGTTTTTTTTTTTTAAGAGATGGTACCATTCTGCAAATTCTAAACACAAGAAATTATATTAACAGAAGGAAAGAACATTCTTCCCTTTCCTTTTCCAAAGGATGCTTTTTCTACTCTGACATCTTCTTGGCAGCAAATAAGACTTTTAGCTATTTGATATTTTCTTACAATTCAAATTCACATTGTAAAGTGAAAAACTGCCACAACTAACAAGTTAATGCTGGAATCCTACCATGTTATGCCTGGCTTGTTTTCATAATCTCATGGTCTGAACTTCCCAAGAGTGAGAGAAAAACAATGTCAGTTTCTGCTGACCTACTGAAACCAGTGGGCTGTCACATAGCCTCTGTTTGTTGGTTTACTGGAAGCTCTTTGATTTGTCCCAGTGGAAAGGCAGTTAAGTTATTTTTTCCTATCTGAGAAAAGTAAAAATAAACCTTATCTATAAAAAGTTTACCTTTCTTTCTTAAAAAGAAAATTGGCAAATCCACTTCATATTGTTCCCAACTTTTCCAAAGACATTTCTGTTTCTATTGACCTCTGAAAGACCACTCTAACAAAATGTTCTGCCCTCCCATCAGGAAACACTGTCACTGCCATTCACACTGCAGAACATAAGCATCGCCTTTCCACACTGTCACTTTATGGAATGGACTGGAAGATAGATATTCGGGGGACATTTTGGGGAGTAACCTTTTTTTTTTTTTTTTAAAGATTTTATTTATTTATTTGAGAGAGAGAGACAGTGAGAGAGAGCATGAGCGAGGAGAAGGTCAGAGAGCGAAGCAGACTCCCCATGGAGCTGGGAGCCCGATGTGGGACTCGATCCCGGGACTCCAGGATCACGCCCTGAGCCGAAGGCAGTCGTCCAACCAACTGAGCCACCCAGGCGTCCCGGGGAGTAACCTTTTAAAGTATAAAATATATCAGTCAAGTATACAAATTTTAAGTGTCCTACTTAATGTTTATAAAGTGAAACATCCATGTTAACTGCCACTCAGATCAAGATTACCAGAAAACTCCTTCATGTACCATCCTAAGCATTCCCTACCACAAAGGTAACCACTATTCTGACTTCCATCATTAAGGTTAGTATGCCTGTCCTGTTTTGTGTAAATGGAAGCATATCATATGTGCTCTTTTGTGTCTTCTCTCTTTTCTTCAATCTTATGTATATAAGATTGAGCTGTGTAGCTATATTTGGCACTAGTTTATTCTTTTTCATTGCTGTATAGTGTTCTACCATGTGACCCTCCATCCCTCCCT
This sequence comes from Neogale vison, assembly GCF_020171115.1. Lineage (NCBI taxonomy): Eukaryota > Metazoa > Chordata > Mammalia > Carnivora > Mustelidae > Neogale > Neogale vison. The sequence goes on from NC_058097.1 coordinate 138,248,443, forward strand.
CTCTGTCTCCCCTCTTTTTCTATTTGCGTGCACGTGCACATGTGTGTGTATGTGTATGTATGTGTGTATATATATATATATGTATTTATTTATACATTCTATTTACACATTCTATTACTGACAGTCATTAGTGTTGTTTCAAATTTTGACTACTATCAGTAAAGCAGCTAGGAATATTGTTATCGTGCCTTCTGGTAAACATAAACACTCTTTTTTGTTCTGTATTAAAACAAGAATGGAACTGCTGGATCATGACATATATATATATGTTCAGATTTAATAGATACTGCCAAACATATTCCAAAGTCTCTATGCCAAGTTATGATCCCACCAACTATTACAGAAAAGTTCAAGTTGCTCTGTATCTTTGTCAATATTTGTGCTGTTTTTAACTTTTAACTTTAGTTATTCTGATGCATGTATATCAATCTTCTTTTTATGCTTAGCAGTCATTAGGATATACTCTTTTGTGAAATGCCTATTCAAATCTTTTGCTTATTTTCCCCTAAAATGGTTGTCTTTTTTCCTATTGATTTGTAAAAGTTCTTTATATATTTTAGATATTTTTTGTTGGCTATATGTATAGAAAATATATTCTCCCAGGATGTGGCTTGCCTTTTGACTCTTAATAGTATCTTTCAATGAAAAGAGACTATAATTTTCATGAAATTCGATTTATCAGTTTATGATTAGTGATTTTTATAGCATTTTTCCCCAAAGGAGTAGGTGACACAAGGAGCAGTAGACTTGGAGAAGGGGGCATGTGGACCACCACAGCTGAATCCACATTTACACACCAACCAGATATAGATGTCAATTCAAGCATAGACTTTGAGAATCTATTGAGTATGTAAAGGGGAACACGAAGACATTCTGTTATATTTCCTACTTGAAGCTTATTGTTTTACCTTCCATATTTAGGTCTCTGATCCACTTGGAATTGGTTTTTGTGTATGGTATGATACAGGTTCGAGGTTCATTTTTCCCATATGCAATTGACTCAGCATTTTTTAATTGGGAAAAAAAGAAACTCCCCTGCTCCCAAATTATAATGGCATGTTCATCAGAAGTCAAGTGATTTTGTGGGTTGGTTTCTGGACTCTTCATTCTGTTCCATTGGACTTTTTAACCTTGGGTCAAAACCACACTATCTTAAATATTGAAAGTCTTGCAATTTGGTAATAAGTTCTTCAATTCTGTTGTTTTTCTTCAAGATTGTTTTGGCTGTTATAGGTCTTTTGCTTAGGTTATAGATTTCCATAATAATGTTAGATCATTAATTTCTGTAAACAAAAACCTGCTGGAATTTTTCTTGAGATTGCACTGAATCTCCAGATATAGGAAGAACTCACATGTTTAACTCTTTTGAATCATCATCCATGATGATGGTGTATGTCTCTATTCCCCATTTATTTAAATCTTCTCTAATTTCTCTCAACAGTGTTTTATAGTCTTCAACATAGAAGTCTTGCTCATATTTCATTGGATGTTTTTCTTGATTTTGATGTTTTTATTTAATTTATTTTTATTTAATTAATTTATTTTATTATAAATGATTTAAATTTTTCCCAGTTGTTTGCTGTAGTACAAAGAAATACAGTGGATCTTTGTTGACCTCTGCCCTGTGACTTTGTTAAATTCACTTATAAATTCTATTAGTTTGTAGATTACTTTGGATTATCTACGTACAGAAACTTGACATCTGTAAGTAGTAGAGCTTGCTTCTTCCTTTCTAATCTCTATGCTTTTAATTTCTTTTTCTTGCCTTTATTGAACTGGCTACAACTTCGAGTTACATTAAATACTTTTGAATATTAGTATGATAGTGAATGTATGTGTCTTGTTCCTGACCTCAATGGGAAAAGGTTAATATTAGGTACAGTGTTAGCTATAGTTTTTTGAAGATAATACTTGTTTGCTGAGAGCTTTACCATACTATTATGAATTTTTATCATAGTATTGAATTTTATCAAATGCTGCACCTGTTGAGATGATCGTATGAGTTACCTATGTTCCATTCCTTTATTTTTAAATTTTGAGATATAAATTCACATGCAATTATAATGGACACATGATATGAGGAGCACTGGGTTTTATATGCAACTAACGAACCATTGAACACCGCATCTGAAACTAATGATGTACATGATGGCTAATTGAATTTAAATTAAAAAAAGATAGTATGAACAGATAGCGTGTACTCTTTATCCAATTTCCCTCAACAGTATAATTTTTCAGAATTATAGTATAATATCACAGGCAGGATATTCACATTGATTTAATCCACTGGTTCTGTTTGTGTTTCCACTCTGATTTCTGAATGTTAAACCAACCCTGTGTTCTTTATTCATGAAACATGTATAACTGGATTCAATAAGCTAATATTTTTGTGGGGATTTTACATCTGTATTCATGAGAGATATTGGCCTGTTATTCTCTTTTCTTGTAATGACTTGACAGGTGTTGGTGTTAGGATTATATTGAGCTCATTGAATGATTTGGAAGTGTTTCTTTTTTCTCTGTTCTCTGAGTTTGTGTATGTTTGCTACTCTATCTTTTTGAAATCCTTGGAGAAATTTACCAATAAAGCAAGCCATCTTGGTTTGAAATCTTCCTTGTGGGAAAATTTTAAGTACATATTAGATCTTTTTTTTATAGATTGGGGACTATTCAGAATTTTTTTTTCCTCCTGAAAGAAATGTTTTTCAAGAAATGTTTCCATTTCATCAAAGTTGTCAAGTTTATTGAGAAAGTTTTTTCCTTTAATTTCCTTTTATGATGTTTTTCATAATGTCAGTAAAATCTGTAGTGATACTTCCTTTTTCATTTGTTTTTTGTTTTCTTTGATTAGTCTTACTAGGAGTTATCAACTTTACTAGGAGTTATCAACCATTCAAACTGGCTTTTGGCTTGTTGATTTTCTCTTTGTCTTTGGCCTTATATTTAAAAGATGTTCCTTGTAGACAGCATTATAAGTAAGTGTAGCTTTAAAATGGAAAGTTGAGGGCACCTGGGGGGCTCAGTGGGTTAAGCCGCTGCCTTCGGCTCAGGTCATGATCGCAGGGTCCTGGGATCGAGTCCCGCATCGGGCACTCTGCTCGGCAGGGAGCCTGCTTCCTCCTCTCTCTTTCTCTCTCTGCCTGCCTCTATGCCTGCTTGTGATCTCTCTCTGTCAAATAAATAAATAAATAAATAAATAAATAAATAAAATCTTAAAATGGAAAGTTGATGTCAGATTCAGGCACAGTCATAGTCCTTACCTTGTGGCACTCAGAAGAGGGAAGTGGTAATGGTCTTGAACCGGGACTCAGCAGTTTAGACTTGTATTTTTTTCTCTAAGATTTATTAATTTATTTGAGACAGAGAGGGCTGGAGGGGCAGAGAGAGAGGGAGAAAGAATCACAAGCAGATTCCCCACCAAGCCTGGAGCCCAGCCCGTGCTCCATGTGGGGCTTGATGTTAGGTGGGACATGGCTCTCCACACAGGGCTCCACCTGGGGCTTGATCATAGGACCCTGAGATTGTGACCTGAGCTGAAATCATGAGTCTGCCCTTTCACGAATCACCCAGGTGCCCCCAGCAGTTTAGACTTAACAGAAGTTGAGAGGAAAAGGATCTCACTCTTGGTGGAATATTTTTATATAATAAATTACCACCCTCAAATTCATTTGTTTCTAAAGCGTTTTATATTTATTATAGTGTTAGATTAAAGAAGAATAGGCTTGAATTGTGGCCTGGCTGTCTATCATTCAGCACTCTCAGAGGCAAAGCTGTGTAGTCAGTGCTATACAGGTCTCAGAATTTGTCTTCGAAAACTCCTAACTGGGGCGCCTGGGTGGTTCAGTGGGTTAAAGCCTCTGCCTTCAGCTCAGGTCATGATCCCAGGGTCCTGGGATCGAGCCCCACATCTGGCTCTCTGCCTAGCAAGAAGCCTGCTTCCTCCTCTCTCTCTCTGCCTGCCTCTCTGCCTACTTGTGATCTCTCTCTGTCAAATAAATAAATAAAATCTTAAAAAAAAAAAAAAGAAAGAAAAAAGAAAACTCCTAACTGAACTGTTTCTTATTGGAATGATAGATGAAGCAGCAGACTTTAAGTGGTAAGGAAGGGGCGCCTGGGTGGCTCAGTGGGTTAAGCCACTGCCTTCGGCTCAGGTCAGGATCAGGATCCCAGGGTCCTGGGATCGAGCCCCGCATCAGGCTCTCTGCTCAGCCGGGAGCCTGCTTTCTTCTCTCTCTCTCTGCCTGCCTGTCTGCCTGCTTGTGATCTCTCTCTGCCAAATAAATAAATAAAATCTTAAAAAAAAAAAAAAAGTGGTAAGGAAACTCAGAAACCATCTTGGGCCCATTATCATTTTTCTGTATACTTGGATATAGAAATATAAAGTGTACTCTCATTTTTGTCATGCAGATAAATGAACAGCTGAATACTTGGAACTTGGATTTTAAATGTCATCATGACCTTTAGAAATAACAACTGTTTTAAAAATGGACCAAAGTGTAAATAAAATGGGCAAGCAATACACTTAAGTTCCCAATGAAAATTTATAAGAAAAAGTTATTTGTGCTTTGCAGTGTTTGGTCTTAGAGAAAAGACTTCATCATTTTATATGTGATGCGGCTTTCTGGGCGCCTGACGTCTTCATAACATCTGACTGGAATTTCTTTCTCTTGAAAATGAATGGGCATTTTCTGGCTCTTCACACTCATGAGCTTCACTTGCAGGGGCCCCAGGTTTACATAATCCTATGGTGAACAGACACAGAAGAGAATAGGAGAGGTTATCCAACAAGGTATCAGTCTTAATAGTTAGGTTTCTTTTATTATAGTTGGCCTTTATCTGACAGATTTCATTGGCCTCTTAACTGCCTGAATAACATGTGAAATATGAGAGCCACTGTAAACAGAAAACCACTCAATAAGCTTGTATACCCAGTGGGGCATGGTTTCAAGAGCTCCCAAAGAGCAGGCAGCAAGCCAACAGGCTTGTCTTTCAGGGAGTTGGGTGGGGAGCACCAATTAGAGTGGGGAGATACATTCTCTCAAAGTCTTTAATTGGTAAAAGAAAAGTGTTGGATATATGTAGCCCTCTGCTGGCCAGGATATAACCACAGCAGAGTTTTCTACATTATTCAAGAACAATGGGAAGGATCTGTAAACATCACTTTGACTATAAATATTCTTATTAAGCAAATGCTCCATGAATTTTTCACTTCTCAAAGGACCACTGGGTACTGTATAAGTAAAACTGACCATATTCTGTCAAACTAACTATAGCTTAAGATATCCGCAAATGGAATTAGAAATCTCATTTACATGAAATCCCAGCCAACCCAATAGTGGGTTGAAACAGCTCAGCATGCCTCCTCTTAGAAGCCTCCTCAAGCCATATCTCTCTCTCTTGAATTCCTTCAACATTTCAGCAAACCTTTCCTGAGTTCCCACTTTGTACCAGGCCCTGTACCAAGTGCTGAGGTGCAATGATAAGGTCACAGGCTGACTGGTCAGGGAGACAGATACAGGTGCTACTTTCCTCATGTATATTGATTAGTGATTTACTAATCTGTCTTCTAGAATGTAACAGTTTGAGGGGAGGGCCTTCCATATAGGCATCTTTGAAACTTCATTTCTGCCTATTCTCCCCATAAATTCCCAAACATCTAACAAGTACCTGGCTTGTGTGGGGTTTTCAAGAAACATTTATTAGAATTTAGGAAAAATCACTGAATGAAAAAAGGAAGGCATTATTTTGTTCCTCAAAAATGCATATAGTTGTATTTATTTTATTTTAAAAATATGTGATTATAGAGCTACACGAAACATAAGATAGGAGAAAAACAAACTGACGGATGTCTCCAACATATTTCAGAGTCTGCTCAAGCTGTCATGACAAAGTATCATAGATGGACTGGCTTACACAGCAGACATTTAGTTCTCACAGTCTGGAGACTGGGAAATTCAAGATCAGGGTGCTACATTGGATGAGTTCTGATGAGAGTTCTCTTTCTGGCTTGCAGATGGCTGCCTTCTCACTGTGTCCTTACAAGGCACATCCTCTTCTTATAAGTCACCTTCCTATCAAACTGGGGCTCCATTTTCTTTTAACCTCATTTAACCTTAATTACCTCCTAAAGACCCTATCTGTAGATTGGGTGTGAGGGCTTCAACATATGAATATGGTGGGAGTGGGAATGGGGATGGGGGATCCAATTCAGTCCATAGCATACATAGTGCCATTTCCACCATCAAAAACCTCCATGGAAAGTAAGAAGCCCTTTCATTCAGCCAAATGGTATGTGACTTTGGAATTTTGTAAACAATGGTGCACTAGCCTGAGGTCATGATAACATACCAAGTGTCATGATTTCAAAACCCCCATGGGGGTATTTGAATGCCATAGAGACTAGAACTTTAGTCTTTGTCACTTGATGTTAGCAGGACTGAGATGTATTCAGCTAAAATGGTTTTTGTTGATTTTTTCAGTTTCTTCTGCTTTCATACAGCACTCATTCTCCAACCAGACTTTAAGTTCTAGGAGAATTTTTAAAGTTATTGGTAGTACCAAGAAGGAAAATGACAAGGGATAGATATGGGAGTAATTGGAATGTACCAAAAAGGCTTTAAAAGTAAAAAGCTTTGATACTCCAGTTTTCACCTAATATAGTATATGTGGCAGTCTATACTTTCCAAAGATGGCCATACCAATAGATATCCTATCCCACATGCTGTTCTTAGAGTGTGGTGCTCCTTCCTCTTTCCAGATGCAGGAGCTACATTCCCTCCCTTTGGGTGGAACTTTGTAACTACATCAACGACTAGAATATGAGAAAAGAGATGGTATATGATTTCCAAATCTAAGTCTTATAAAATATTGCAGCTTTCACCTTGGTCTCTGGTATTGCTTGTTCTCAGAGAAGGCAGACACCATAATAGAAACAATAAGGGCACCCTGTGGAGAGCCCATGTGAAGAACAGAGACTCCCAGCTTAGCCAGCATTCACTTGCCAGCCATACAAGTGAGCCACCCTGGAAGTGGATCCTCCTGCCCCAGTCAAGCCTTCAGATTACCTCGTCACCCCCGCTGACATAGGACTGCAACTGCCTGAGGGCCCAAGTGAGAACTGTCCACTGGAGCCCTTCCCAAATTCCTAACCAACAGAAGCCATGAAAGAGAATAAATGACAGTTGTTACAAGCTACTAAGTTTGGAGGTAATTTGTTATATAGCATTAGATAACTTACATGGTATACAAGGAATGAACCCCTGTTAATGAATGTATGTAGCAAATTGCACAAGAGTAGAAGTGAAAATTCCATCTAGTGAGAGATATGAATGGTGGGCCAACTTTACTAATAAGTTAGTTTAAATAGAATTTTTCAATATCCATGTTTTAAGTTAATTTTCTCAATAAAATGACATGTACTCAAAAGTACGTGAGTACTCTCAGTACTTAAAAATTTTTTTCATGAATCTTACCTTGAAATCCTTCTCATCCTCATATAGTAAGTATTTAATATCAGAGGGACCAAACTCTATACATGAGCTGTTTTCTTCATCTGTCTGCCCTTGCTTGGCATATCTGATACCATCCTCATGACTGAGATACAAAGCACTGTCCTCTGCTGATGAGCTCATGAGGTCTCTACCTTTTACTTCTGAAGGTTGCAATTTTTGGATGAATACAAAGAAATTGGTTATTTGGGGATCGAGAAAAATGAAAGTACAATATACACTTTCTCACACTTTTAATTTGAAAGAGCTTTGAAAAATATAGAATCTATGTATTACGGTGAGAGTGAGTCCCATGTTTAGAATCTCTAAGTTGTATGCCTCTCTGTTAGCTGTTAGGTTTTGGTAATCATATGGTAACTTACATCATATGGTAACTTATGTGCGTGCTGGTATTTTGGTTGGTTGACTAAACAGGAACCAAAAACACACCAGTGTAGATAGCACCCCATCCCTCTCCACGAGTATTTAATGTAATTCTCTGAAACATAGTGACTTTAATTTGAAAACAGGACTAGAGAACGCTGCAAGAAGAGAAATATGGAGAAGCTGGCATGTATTTATTCCCTCAATAGCTCTTGGGTATGAGGTACCTGTCTATAATAGATGCTCAATAAGTATTTGTTAATTTAAAAAAAAACCCTATCACCATTACAATAAAATAATACCCCCATATATTTCTGGCAACTCCAAAGGCGCTTTAGGTGGAGCTTTCAGTCCAGCAGCTTGAGTAAGATATAGTTGCCTAAAAAGAACAAATGAGAAAAACAGCCTGTCAGTCAGCAAATATTACACCATCTGCTCACTGGTGTCTTTCTCTCTGGTAGGTGTTGGAGACACATAGATGAAAAATGAGACAGATATAGTTTATACCTTTGAGGTCCATGAGGCCCAGTGGGGTACAGAGAGGCCTACAGTATTTTAGGGTGATTGTCTTTACCCTGATGAGTGAGTAGGTGAGTGTGACAAATGCTGTGGGACAGAAGCAACACCTGATGGAGATTTTAGGAGTCAGGACAAGTTTCCAGGCACAGACGGTACCTGCACTGAGTCTTGAAGAACCAGGGACTGTTTGCCAGGGAAGGGCTTGGGGTGAGGAAGGGCATCGCATCATAAGGGAATAACACACTTAATGTCCTGGGAATGAAAGTGAGCACGACACCTGTTAGGGTGCTATTGTAGTTATCCAGGTGAGGGACAACTGGGGCTTGAATGGATGGTTTTAAAATGAAGAGAAAAAGAGAAAGACAGTGAGCAGCAGGAATCCCAGATGACATGGAGGCTCCGGCTGACACCGAGTGGCAGGTGATGTGTACGTCCACCAACGCAGATCTCGGTGCACATGTGTAAGCCTGTGCTCTGCTTTCCAGCACCCACTGAACTTTCTTTTTTTTTTTTTCCTAAAGATTTTATTTATTTATTTGACAGAGATCACAAGCAGGCAGAGAGGCAGGCAGAGAGAGAGAAGCAGGCTCCCTGCTGAGCAAAGAGCCTGACATGGGGCTCGATCCCAGAACCCTGAGATCATGACCCGAGCTGAAGGCAGTGGCTTAACCCACTGAGCCACCCAGGCGCCCCCCACTGAAGTTTCAACCAGAGTATATGATGTCTTGAAAGCTCCTGATAGCTTTGCCTGAAGACAGTGTGAATCGGACTCTTGCAGATATTCAAACCAGCCCCCATGCTTACCAGCACAGTAATCAGAGTGAAGCCCCTGGATTATAGGTTGTCAATTATTTAAAGAACATGAGTAAAGTGTTATTCAAAATGCGTAAGTCTCCAGCAAATAATATAACTGCATACAATATTTATGTTTGTAAAGGCTTTTTAAGGTTCAGCTCAGTAAAGGTCACTTTCACATGTAGCTCTGGTCTGCAGGTAGACATGTCTGAGGTCTTAGAATTCTCTTCTTTCCTGGTTTTCCCATTTTGAATCATTATGATCGTACTAAATGTCTTAAACATTTAGATGTGGATTCTCTCATAACCATTAATTCATTGTCACTTGTATCACCATAGTGCACCAACACTTGATAATATGGGAAATACTTAAAGAATGTTATTATATGGGATGCCTGGGTGGCTCAGTTGGTTAAGCCGCTGCCTTTGGCTCAGGTCATGATTCCAGCGTCCTGGGATCAAGTCCCACATCGGGCTCCTTGCTCAGCGGGAGCCTGCTTCTCCATCTGCCTCTGCCTGCCACTCTGTCTGCCTGTGCTCACTCTGACAAATAAATAAAATATTTAAAAAAAAAGAATGTTATTATATGAAGTTAGTGTTAGATTTGTAAGTATTGGTCCACTTAGCCTCAGTTCTGTGGTGCTGGGGTCCCTGGGCAGTCACCTGTGGTGGACGTTCGCCTCATCTCATGTGTCTAGCAGATACTATGACATTCTATGTGAGTTGTGAAGGAGGAAGTCTGGGGAGCATTGGATGGGAAAGGTAGTAACTCTATTAGCTAAAATACCCCCATTCTTGAGCCAAATAGGAAAACACTTTTTGTATGTCCTTTGGGCATAGTTTGTGTGTATTTCTCACCCTCCTCGTATATGACAAGACTGAGTTGCCATAAAATATGCAATATGTATTATATTTCTTTGACTTGAAAATGGCTTATAGTAAAAGTTGCTGAATACACTCAAAAGCTATCCTGGAGAAGTAGTGGAACAGATAATTGAGGGTTAACACGTTTCTGTTCCTTTATGCAGATCTTTCTAAAATATCCTAAACACTTGCCCCCAAGGAATTTATAATCTAGCAAGGTAGCAGCCATTAAATAAGTAATCACAAGTGTGATAAATGCAGGTCATGAAGGAAAAGATTAGGGTGCCATGGAAGCATGTACCAGGGCTCCTAACCGGGTTCTCCTACACATTGCCCATGCTTTCTTTTTGCTTGGTCAGATTTTGAACGCATCTCTCCCAACTCAGAAGCCAGACTAAACACTCAGGTCTCTCACTAAAGAAAACCAAGCCACAAGGCACTGATGAACACTGTCAGTTTTATTGAGGACTTTTGTGGGGCTAGGGGGTTAAATTGGGTAGAGTTAAGTTGCACCTGACAAAGTTAAGTTGCAAACAACTTCATGAAAATCTCCATTAAAAGTTGCTCATCTCCCTGCCCATCACAACCCAGTTCTCTCTGGCCAGTGAAAGAATTCCCCTTTGTATAACTAGCCATTCCCTTCCGTGGCAGCACCAAATCAGATAGAGAAGACTGAGCGGACCAAAGCAGCAAATGGGGCTGGCAGTTTGGAGGGTAGCTCCTTTCTAAGATTGGGCCTGCTGAGAAAAGAAGGAAAGACAACAGCGGAGGCAGGGAAAGTGCCAGCCGTGGCTGCAGAGATGGACAGGAGCAGCAGGATGGACAGGAGCGTGGAGCTGGAGACCTGATCAAAGAGGAGGGGGCTGACAAGAGTGTGTCGCTTACTGGGGGGACGCTAAGGCCCACACCCCCTAGGACTCCTTGAGGGCATCAGCTCAAGAGACTGGGAATTCAGGAGTCCAGTAAACAGTCGACTGCCCGCCATGTCTGCACAGGTGTCTACCTCTCCAGGGCACCGCGCGGACTTTGTGTAAGGGAACAGGTGGCCGGCCCCTTCTCTATACTACCCCGCCAGGCTTCAGCCTGTAACGCAACTACATGATTCCTGTTTCTCCATGCTTGTATCCCGCTGCCCATCCCTTAGCCCAGCAAACGAAAGCCCACAATACCTGTAGCCACCCTGCTTGGAACACATCGGGAAGTTTGTGAACAAGAAATCCTCTATTATGTCACAAACAGTCTTTTTTCATGCCATGCAAACCACAAGAACTACTCGGGTAGGAACTTTTTTGTGGCCCTTTCACCATGTTTAGTTTCTCAGCTTTAACTCCTGGACCAAGACATTTGTCTCCCATCGTCCACATGCACACCCTGCATCGGTGTGATTTGTTTCCCCTCTCTTCCTAAACATGCTGCTCTTCGGAGTATCAATTGTTTCTGACAACTTGCCCAAATCATCACCACCACTCTGAATTTGAATTCCATATTCCAGGATCCCAGTTTTCCTCAAGACTGGTGTGTTAAGAATTCTTTTGTCAGGGGCGCCTGGGTGGCTCAGTGGGTTAAGCCTCTGCCTTCGGCTCGGGTCATGATCTCAGGGTCCTGGGGTTGAGCCCCACATCAGGCTCTCTGCTCAGCGGGGAGCCTGCTTCCCTTCCTCTCTCGCCTGCCTCTCTGCCTACTTGTGATCTCTGTCAAATAAATAAATAAAATCTTTAAAAAAAAAAAAAAAGAATTCTTTTGTCAGTTCAGAAAAAGAGAGAGCCTAAAATACACATTTGGTTTCTCTTGCTCAGGAATAAATGTGACTTGGAATGCAAGGCTATTTTCTCTGCCTGGAAGGTAGCTTGACTCTTCCACTATCAAAGGAAACAATGTTACAGTCCACAAGGTAACCCTAAGGACAGAAGACCTCCAGGAAGCTACAGCAAAGCTGATCACACCTCGGTCTATCTTCTGCTGCACAGGTATGCTTTTATTTTTATGCCCATTTTCCCTGCTGACCTGGAGGCTTTTGAAGGTCAGCAGTTGTGATGTTCCTGGTTAAGTGTTTGCTGTTAAGATTACAGTGCATTGTTAAAAGAAGCAAGCCAAAGTTAGCATGTACCCACAGCTGGTTGTAATAATCTTTCACCTTCACTGTGGCCATTTCATGAGTGCCTTTCTTTGCAGCTATTGCCATCCAGCTAGAGCATTAAAAAATTATATCATCTTTTAAAAATAACAACTTACTTACACATACAAATGTTTGCAAGCTACTTTCTAGATATGCTAATGACTTTCACCTGGGTATTTTGAGATCCACAAGTCTACAGTTGAATAGTTGATCAATAAGCACCAAATTTTCTTCTTCCAGTTCATGAATAATGTTTTCCAATTTTTCAACTTCCTTCTTGTGGTTTGCAATCTGTTCTCAGAAGAGAATGGATGGATGTTGGTACTTGTTCACTTAGTTCAACATGGTCTTCTGTAAAATACTCAATTCCTAAAAGCCCATTTGTCTGAGGGGAAGATCTATCCTGTATTATTTATCACTGGGTTTGCTTTGTCCTTCCTCTCTAAGAATTGTTGGGTGGGTCTCTTTTCTGGATTGTTTGCAGAACTTGTTTACATGGTTAGGCAGTTACTAGTGAATGGCAGGAGTTGTCTTTTCCTACTCTTCAGAAACCCTGGTGCGTTCTATGTGCTGGAGGTAGAGATGAACATGAAAATAAGACTAATTAACTTATCGTTGTTCTTAAATGGGGGAAGATGGTGATAAAAACAAAAAGCAGGGTGATCAAACCATAACAGAAGATGCTCAGCTATGGTGGGAGTTTCACTCTAGGTCTGGGGTAGGGGGTAGGGGACAATTAATAGAGGAAATGACATCTAATCTGGATCTTGAAGACCAAGTCGGGATTCTTCAGACAACAAAAGAAGGTACACTCTAGGCAGAACAAACCACATGTTAGGCAGTTACTTTGGTTTTGGATAGATACAAAATGGATGTGGGGAGTAGGAGAGAAACTGGACAATTAGGGAAATAATGCTAAAGGTTTTTTTGTTTTGTTTTGTTTTGTTTTTTGCAGGTGATGGAAGGTCATAGGTAGACATAGGTTTCATGTTTACTAAAGAAATATGACTAAATTAATTAAATATGAACAGAATTTGCTGCTTCTTTTGATGGAATTCCCATCAATCTTTAAGAAGGATATTTTGGAAACTTTGTCTAAAGACTTAGACAGTGGGAAAGATATATAGGATGTTACTAGGCTCACCTCTCTGCCTGCCTCATGTAGCATGAGCTATACAGGTGCTGCATTGAGAGGTGCTCATGGAGATAGGTCAGGACAATAGGAGAATTAGAAGAGTATAGAAAAGGGGCACCTGGGTAGCTCAGTCAGTTAAGCAACTGACTCTTGGTTTCAGCTCAAGTCATGATCTTAGGGTCGTGAGATCAAGCCCCATGTGTTGGGGCTCAGTGGAGAGCCTGCTTGAGATTCTCTCTCTCCCTCTTCCTATGCCCCTCCCCCCAAGCATGCTTTCTCTCTAAAATAAATAATAAATGTTTTTAAAAAAAGACTATAAAAGAGAAAGTGATATGCCGATGGGAATAATGGAGATAAACTGGAAAAAGTATCTCAAGGGAATATGATGAAACAAAAAAGATTCAGGGGTTTAGATTCAGTATCTCTTGTTAGGTGTTGCCAAGAGCGTAGCTGAGATGAGTACTTAGATAACTAACATTTTTGACTTGTACTTGAAATTTATTTATTGCATTTTGGAATCTGAAAACATTCTGTATATTACTACATGCATATCTCTCATGTAAGTCATGTATTAAATGCTTAAATTCCTACTATGGGCAAGGTTCTGTGTGAGACATTGAAGGATGCAAAAGTGAATGAGGCATGGAAAGAGTTTCCCTCAAAGAGGCTTACAATCCGGTGAACAAATACACGAATAACAGTAATATAAAGCAATACTAGTGCCATAAAAAGGCTCAAATATTGCTGGAGGTTTATAGTTAGAAAGAAAAGCATATATTATTTACCTGCCTTAAAGTATTTAGTAAACCATTTTAAGTCCATAATACTAAATTATAGAAAGCTTTTAGGGATTGGTGCTTTAGCATCTCGTGCATTGGGAGATCATCAGCTTGATTATGGGCTTGAATGCCTTAAGGAAAAGTTAATAATTTTAAAATGTCAAAGAATGAGGAAAATTATATTTAGAGTTTGTAAACAGAAGGAATTGATAGGACATTTGGAAATGTTTGACCCAAGGGCTTGGCATGCTTGGAAGGCAGCACACACAGTTCTTGGTCTCCTTCCAAAACTGAGAAGGAAGAGGTCCTTTTTGGGGAGTTAAGTCCGATCTTCCAAGCTAAGGATATCTTGTGGCATCACTGACCCTTTGGACTACTAAGGTTCCCAACAATCACTGTTTCCAGTCTTTTGAAATATTAGGGAAATGAAAACTACTTCCTTTTTATTGCCATATAAATACCTTTACATTAGGTATTTATTTACATTAGGGTAAGAAAGTTAAAAGGAGGAAGAAGAAGACTGCTTTTCTCTCCCTATCTGGGCTTCTCCCTAGATACCCAGAAATGTACTTAAGAGATTGAGAAAGATAATTTAAACTATTATAAGTTAGAGACTTAGGATCCTGAATTAAATGTGTGCTCTTGAAAATCTCCCCTGCAAGATGCAAGTTAGCTTCATGCCTTCTCACACTTGAAACTCTGATTGCTAACCTCTTTGAATCCCTTCGTCTAGTTTTATTGGCTTTCTGTTTGTTGAGAGAATCTAAGTCATTTGGAAATTTCAGTTTTCTTCCCTTCCTTAATTATCATGCTAAATAAAACCAGATAATGTAAGTCATGCATAGGACACTACATATCCTTTCCACAGATACAAGTTTTTGGTTATTGGTGAAAGATAGTTAAATAGAGAAATGCTTTCAGGACTTCCATTATTATTTTTTTTGCACTGTATTTTAGTACCTTTAATGACATATTTTTCCTGCAGGAGTTCCATTATTGAATATCCCTTGTTAATCATTCTAAACCTCTCTCAAAGAAATTAATTGACATACATTATTCTATTTCTGGGCAATTTTCAATTCTTGTGATAATACTTATAGCCAGGGATGGTATTTTTTTTTAAGAAAATTTTTTTAAAGATTTTATTTATTTATTTGACAGACAGAGATCACAAGTAGGCAGAGGCAGGCAGAGAAAGAGGAGGAAGCAGGCTCCCTGCTGTGCAGAGAGCCTGATGTGGGGCTCAATGCCAAGATGCTGAGATCATGACCTGAGTTGAAGGCAGAGACTTTAATCCATTGAGCCACCCAGGTGCACCCAGGGATGGTATTAATTAATTTTATGAGTAAATTTAATAATGCTAAAATAAGTATTTATTGAAATAAGGAGAAATTAAGTCTATTAAATTTCCTTAAAATGATTTGTCCTTTATTACTAAGCTCTTTTGCTCATGATTTAATTAAACTTGACATTTTTCCTGTCTTTTATTTCTACTGAGTCATGAGAAATAAAAAATAAAATGAAACAAAATATCATTTGTGGCTTTAGTAAGAAGGATCAAAACACCAAAAAAACCTCTTTCTTATCAGTCAGATATAAATTTTTACAGGTATTCTCTCTGAACCTAATATCTATGACATAAGATTTAAGATTTGAATTATTAAATTATTATTAATTAGGATTATGCTGTTATATTCAATAAAAGTATCAAGATTAAACTGCTCCCTAATATTCTTTAACTGTTAGGCTCACCTTGAGTTTTTGGGTTTTTTAAAAAGATTTTATTTATTTACTGTGTTGTGCCCAAATTCCAAGACCCCCCAAAGACGACCACCAGAGTCCAGAGTCAAAGCCAAACAGCAAGGGTGGTTTATTACCAGTTGGAACCCAGACCTCCGCGCACTCGTTGCCGGTGATGCTAAGAGGTCCTGAGCTCAGGATCACAGCACTTTTTATACACTATTTGGGGAGGCAGGGACTTAGCATACATCATAGTATCTCGTAACAAATCACTACATACCGCGGGAAAATCAAACGGCAACTCTATAATATGACTACATTGCACATCTATAATGTGCGCTCCAGAGCGGGAAAAGGCTGGGAATAGATTATTGGTTAGGTCAAAGGGCTGTCATTCTTTAAACTGCTTAGTTGGTGCTGCTAGGGTACGTGCCCCCTCAGGATTGGCGGGGTCTCCCTGTCAAGCCGCGGGGAGCCAGTTGGTTATTATCTCCCGTACCCAAAGCTGGGTGGGGAGTCCGGGGGCAGTCACTTTGTCATGTCCAATTCTGGGTGGGGGTTTCTCTGGCGCCAGATGGCTGTTACCTCTCGGCCCAGAGCCGGGTGGGGGTCCGGGAGCGGCCACTCTGCTAGGTTCGAATCTGGGCGGGGGCTGTGTGGTTACAGAGGGCCTATAGAAAGTCTGCTGGTATTTTTCCATCTCCTCCTGGGTTAGCAAGCGAAGGTACAGAAGCAGAAATAGCCGTAATGTTTATAATTTAGGCATCTCAACTGGAGAGAGAAAGAGAGGCATATGCACAAGAGCAGGGGGAGGAGCAGAGAGAGTGGGAGAAGTAGGTTCCCCACTAAGTAAAAAGCCCAACACAAGGGCCTTCATCCCAGGACCCTGGGATCATGACCTCAGCTGAAGGCAGATGCTTAACCAACTGAGCCGCCCAGGCACCCATTCACCTTGCGTTTTAAAAATCAATATTCATTTTTTGAAACGGGGGATTCATCTTGATTCATTTTGGAAGTAGTTTGGACTCCTGTTTACCATGACTTTACAAGGGCAGCTTAAAGGTAATAGTTGCTATCATAGAAAGCACATTAATTTTTAAATCACTTGTTTCCCAGATTCACCAATTCTATTCAGCCAAATAGGGGGCAAGGAAAAGAGAAGAGAAGGTGATAGTGACATTTTTACTTCAGGTATCTGAGCAGATGGTGAAAAAGGAGATGTAAGAAGTGAAGATTTAAAGAGAAATTTAACGAATCCTGCTTTAGTTATGTTGAGTACCTTTGGGACATCCATGTGGAAATATTTGGCAGGCAAATAAAGATACAGGTCTAGAGCTATGGACACACATGTTAGTGTTGAACACGCATATTTGAGAATCATGTACATATATATAACTTGCTAACAAGAGCTGTGTGTAGCTGAAGTGAATTCTTCCAAAAGAGAGTGACTGTTCTTTCATAGACAGTATCTGAGCACAGGTTGGTGACTACTTGTCTGGATATAAAGGGAATTTCCAAGTAGTGAGTTTTGCACATCTTCTGTAGCACCTTGTAGTATCTAGACCAAAGATTATCTACCTCTTTTATCCAATAACATGCTTTCACATCTTTACCCAAGATCTAAGCCATGTACTTGATTCATATCTCGAATGAATATATCTATACTCACAGACATGCTTTTATTCAATAACTATATATTGAATATAGATTATTTATTAGTTCTCATGGATATGCAGTGGAAAAGGCATAGCCTGCTCTCTGCAATGAAGAGATAGATGCAAAAACAGACAATTTCAACATATTTTAACAAGAGTTATGAAACAAGAGAGCACAGAGTAAAAAGTACTCAAGACTTTCTGGGGGAAATACAAAATGATTCAGAAAGAAATTAAGCATCAAAGTCTGTGCCTAAAAGAGAGTTGGGAGTTTTCCAGGTACATGAGTGTAAGGAGGGAAGACAGAGGGTCTAGTCTGTACAGAGTGAGGAACACAGGACAGTGCCTCATAACAAAGAAGGTCTAGAAGTCCTCCCATGACCACATTCAGTGAGAGTAGTTTTGCAGCGCTGGTATAGGGAGACCCAGGGAGCTGAGTCTAAGGTAGCACACTGGGCCACTAGTTCCCACATGTTCTCCAGAAAGAGGTGTGAAGAGAGTCTGATGACCAAGCTAGGATAGGATGTAGAGCCTGCAATGGGTAGGGACATCTTGACCACTGGCAAATGGCTGCAACTGTGGGTTCGGTATTGGCTGCAACATGATGTCCACAAGGCCAGAGCAGTCCATTCAGAAGTCACCAGTGCAGGGAGCAGACGAAAGCACGTCCTGTACAGACGAAAGGCAGAGGGAGCAAAGATCCAAAGGAAACCCACAGATCTGAGCCCTCTTCAGTGACATGCCCCGCAAGAGGGTATGTAAGCCCCACCTCCTTATAGAACGGGATCTGTCTTGGAGCAGAGCAGGGGGAAGTAAGGAAATCTAACCGACTGAACATTTATGCAAAGGAGACTATGTCATCCCAAAAAGGCAATTCAAAAACAGCAGGGAAGGAGGTTAGAATGATCCTTCAGCCTTCCTCCCACTACCCAGAAGGAAGTAGAGTCTTGAGGAAGACCATATCAATTTTAGGGCATAAAGAAGCTTCATACATTGGAGTATATTATATGAGTCAGGATGCCAAAAATGATTTCTGGTTGTTATTGAAATTATTGATGGTATTCATTGAGTAACAGCTTATAATAAGATTAGGATTCCACTTAAATTTTACTTTAGAAAAAAAAATTTTTTTTACTTTAGCTAGTCACAATTCTGTGCTTTTCCCATGTCTTCGGCTCATAAATTAAAGTCCTTTCCAGTTCAAAAAAATGAGAAAGAAGAAATTGTTTTTTAAAATTCCACCTACTGGGGTGCCTGGGTGGCTCAGTGGGTTAAGCTTCTGCTTTCGGCTCAGGTCATGATCTCAGGGTCCTAGGATGGAGCCCTGCATCAGGCTCTCTGCTCAGCAGGGAGCCTCATCACCCTCCCCCCTCTGCCTGCCTCTCTGCATACTTGTGATCTCTGTCTGTCAAATAAATAAATAAAATATTTAAAAATAACTAAATAAAATTAAATTCCACCTACCTCCTTTTTCAGCCAGTCATTCTCCCAGATCTCTCGGTAGCTGCCCTTGTCAATGAACCGTATGGCATTCTAAAAGAAAGTTTCTGTATTAAGGAAGACTTGCAGCAGGTGCTTCACAATGAACTTAAAATGATCATTTTACATTATGTTTTGCAATTATTTTGGAAATATATCTAAGAACTTTTGCTTCAGTTGTTCTTTATTCTCATATTATTTTTGGCTGATTCACACTGCCTGATACAGGTGATTTAGAGAACTGAACAATAGCTATCCATTCAACTGGGCTTCCATTGTGACTGAATCTGATTGACATGATGAAATCAATTTGTTAAGTGATCTGTTCCATGATTAAAGCGGGTGAAATTCAGGGACCAAATACTCTTCAAGTTTATGGTCACAGACATAATCCAACATAGAGCAAAATCATGAGTAGATTCTCTTACTACATTTTTAATCTGAAAGACTTCTGCATGTCAGTAATAAAAATATACATATTTACAAACTTAATAGCAAATAGTTTCAGGGTAACTAGACTGTCTCCTGGAGAAAATCATTTTAGATGAAGAAAACAGGAAAAGCATCACCTTGTCAGTAGTTCATAAAATGTAAATTCATTTTCAATTTTTGTTTATTTATAGTTTTCCCCAAAGGAACTTTATAATGGATGAAAGATTGCATTTATCTGTGAGGTACTTTTATATGGATACCGTGCTAGAAATTCCACATTCAGTAACCGAAGGGCATAACCAAAACAAGAGAGATTAGGAAAAATTTTATAGATCATAAACACAGACAGAAGTAATTTAAAAATATGTTAGGAATAAATTTATCTTGGTCTTTGAATTGGAAGATTCGCAATAATTTTTTTTCTTCAAATCATGCTAATTAGACTAACGGTGCACCTACATTCCTTAGGAACCAAGACCTTTTCTACTCCAGCTGCCACTGATAGCTCTGAAGTGTCCTGGAACACAGAATTGAACAGAAGCAGAATACATCTCATAACAGAAGTTAGTGGGCTAGTGGCTTCATTCACTAACAATGGAGCAGGGGTCTTCAACTTTGGGTGCATGCTAGAATCTCCTGGGCAGTTTGACAAATCCAGAAACCAAGTCAACATCTCAGGCCAATTACATGAGCATCTCTGAGGAACCAAATGAGTTAACCAAACTTCTCAGGTGACCTCCATATGCAGCCAAGGTTGCACAACAGTGGATTATCAGAAGCTAAAGTTATACTAAAATAGCCAGATAAAATGGGGAAAATTCATTCACATGTGTGGGTGTTCGGCATTAATGTAGAGAAAAGACAATGTATCAGGTAGTGATTAAGAACGATGATCTGAAGGAGACATCTGGAATTGAATCTCAATTCTGCCACTTGCTCTAGGAAAGCCACAAAAATTTCTCTGTGCCTCAGTCTTCTCATTAGCGAGTCCCTGCCTTATAGGATTGTTGAGAGACATGCATGTAAAATGCTCAGAGCAATATCTGGAACAGTCCTCATGATATATTGAATGTGTATATTTGAAATATATTTGATCTACAGATGCATTTTTAATCATCTTAACTATGTTCAGATCATTTCATTGTTGACTTCACCATTTCATCATATTCAGTCCCGAATGGGCTGAATTTTATGGGCAAATAAACTATTGGTCAGTTCTCCAGAATCCTCTATACTTGTATAAGTACGTAAAAGTCATGCAGTAGGATAGTAACTGAAAGAACAATTGAACTAACAGTTAAGCAACAAACAATAGCAACTGAAATTCAGTGAAGAACTTTAAAGAAGACCAGATGTTTATGATTTTGAAGAGGAGATACTCTAAATGAAGAGACAGTCCCTGTGGGAATCTTCGTAACCAGAGATGGTCTGGGGGCAGGGGAAGGACAGCAAAAACAAAGAGATTAGAAAACAAAATGTTGGAAATTATATCTCAAACTTTTCTTAAGATTTTATTTATTTGTCAGAGAGAGAGAGAGTGGGCATGAGCAGAGGGGTACAGCAGGAAGAGGGAGAAGCAGTCTCCCCACTGAGCAGGGTACCTGATGCGGGACTCGATCCCCGGATGCTGGGATCATGAACTGAGCTGAAGGCAGACACTTAACTGACTGAGCCGTCCAGGCACCCCTCAGACATTTTTTATATCCCCAAATTTTAAAGCTCTACAATGTAAAGTGTACTTTCTTAGGTTTGGATATATATGACAGTACTTTTTAGACAAATCATATTTCATTTTATAATGCATCCAAAACTTGTATTTAATAATTCGTTGTAGCCATTATTATTACTTAAAAATAACTGAGTAAGTTACTGAGCTCTTGTTCCTTATGAGCACTATGCTACTTAAATCATTTCATTTAATCCCCATACTCTTCTTTAAAGGTAAATAACATTATTGCCCTTTTTTTAAAATTAGGAAACTGAAGCCCAGAGAGGTCAAGGAACAAATTTAGTTTATATTCCCAGTAAGTGGTAGAACCATGATTTAAACTAAACTGCCAAACTTCAGAACTCAGGTTCTTAATCATTATAATATACCATGGGAAAAAATAGGGGAGCAACTTTTGTTTTGTTTTTAAGAAAACTGAAATATACCTGTGTGGCCCATTCCTTCTTTTGATCCAGTTGCAACAAAGTTTCTCTGATTATTTTCTTTCTAGCATCTTCCAGAGTGACTTTATAGTGTTCTTTAAAAAGAAAATTAGAAGCTTTAGCAAGGCTAGTCCTAGGTAAAACTATGCTGCTCATAAATTGTATCTTCCATGATCCTCTCTGCTCCTTTCTACACATTTTTTCCCCCAAATTCTCAGGGTACATTTTTACTGAAGCATCTAGTACCTCTTGTTAGAAAAAATGTTCCAATAATTTGCCAACACCTTAATGTGAATTAGCTTAAGATACTGTCTCTCCTAAGAATAGTTGTATTCCCAAAGGATTGTCTTTCTAAAGGGAAAATTCCCAATACTTTAGGGTAGCCATCTACCTTGCATATGACACACTTCTGATCCCATAACGGAAACATAAAGAAGATTTGATTATCTGCAGGAGAAGCATCCTGTACCTCTGACTCCATCTAACTAAATTTCCAGTATTTTTTGGCATGCGTTTCCTTGGGCAGGAAAGACAGAATGAGAAGATGGAGAGAGGAGTGAAGGGGCTGTGAAAGTCAGCCCCTCATTCTGAGTAGGGCTCAGAGCAAGAAAGGAGGACAGATATGAAGAAGTGCAGGATTCTTTATTCTCTCCAGATTTTCTTATGTCATAGTCAGGATTGAGAGAGCAAAGGATCATAAAATTTTAGGCTTCGTGATCATACCTTCAACAACTCTGTTCAAGGGAAAGTGAGATATAGTGACATTAAGGCTGCTGTAGAGAGTGGAGAGGAAGGAAACTGGTCTAACCTGACATCTGGAGAATAAGAAAATGGAAGTCCTCATGATTCTAACCCACATATACCCATCCATACAACCTCTATTCTTCTTACTCCCATTCGGAGTTATCACTTGGACATTTTAATCATTCCAGTCTCATTTCTGATAGAATTTGTTTCAATTCAGGACCTAGTCCACTAGACTAAGGGTGGCTATTTAGTTGAAACTTCTACCCAACAAAACACAACAGGCAGTCTAAGAGTTGCAATGGATCAGGAGTTTAGTTATAATGGATTTTTCACTCTTAACATCTGAAAGAAACCATCACCTGGAGCTTGATAAGATTAAATATTAATTCTTTGCTGCAAATCCTAAAAAACAGATAATCAAATATGCTCTGACTAAAGTTATAGCTGTCTCTAGTGCCATATTAACACTGACAAAGCAATAAAAATACCCAACTTGTTCCAAGTTCCATATAAAATTCTATGAACTGTTTATCTTCTGAAGAACAGAGTAACCAGCACAAGGGAGGATATAAAAATCTCATTGCTAGCTTTCGTGATTCCCATGCTGCTTTGAGAAACAACAGTTAACCATGCATTTGTTTTTTTTTTTTTTAAGATTTTATTTTATTTATTTGACAGACAGAGATCACAAGTAGGCAGAGAGGCAGGCAGAGAGAGAGAGAGGAGGAAGCAGGCTCTCCGCCAAGCGGAGAGTCCGATGCGGGGCTCGATCCCAGGACCCTGGGATCATGACCTGAGCCGAAGGCAGAGGCTTTAACCCACTGAGCCACCCAGGCGCCCCTAACCATGCATTTGTGAACACAGCCAAAGAAGCTGGGAGTATGAAACATCTCCTTCTCATAAAAGTTGGAAATGTTGCTAATGGGAGCATGGGAGACTGTGGCTTTGTGCCTTTACACTCCTGGCTGTTCAGACCCCTAATGTGGCCACTTCTCAGAAGCTGATGGCAAAGCCTCGCTGGCTGAAGCTTGCTTTGCATCGTTCTGCCTTCCCTGCTGTGTCTGGCTCCATGTTGCTTTGCTCCCCCACTGTTTTCTGGAAGTCTGTTGCCCACTTTTCACACACTTGTCGGTGTCACACGACCTCACTGTGCTGACCCCCTCCTGTGGGGAGGCTGGAGGTGGCCTCTTGTGAGTCTCTTGGAGATCACCAATGGACTCCCATTTTTACAGATGAAGAAATCAATGTTCAAAGAAGTAATGTTCTTTTTTGTAAGTGCATTTGAACTCAAATCTTAGTGTACAAAGAAATTTTAGAGATTCCTGTCCTGTGTGCCTGGTGAAGGACAAAAGTAAAAATGCTCTGTGACTCTGATATCTAATGACTTATCATTACCCCACACTTTCTGTATTGCTGGGCCTCACTAAGGTCGCCTTTCCTTTTATTGAGAGATAAAACCTTTTCCTGGATAGAATAGTGACTGAGTTTCCTCTATTCACTATCCCAACATCTCCCAACCAAAGTTCAGGGAAGCAGCTCTAGGTGCTCCCCCACCCCCACCCCCCAGAGCTCATGGATGGTCCCAAATAAGGCAGGGATGGATAGCTGACCACAGAATGGCTGACCCATGCCCCATGAGGAGGCATGGATAAAGGTCTTTGCTCATCTTCTTTAGGTAGGTGATGACACCAGCTCTTCAGAATCTGGGCTGGAGAAAACTGCAAGAACTGGTGTGTGGGAAGCAAGAAGAGAATGGGGATAGGACAGAGCAAAGCAGAGGCCGCATGAAGGGGGCACAGGCCATGAAAGATAAATGTAGAGAGGAGCCATCGCTAGAGCTACCACTGGGCTTCTGTTTCCATCTTCAGTCTTCCCATTCCTCACTGCAAGTGATATATTCAAAAAACATGACCATGGGACATCAAACAAACTTAGCTTTATCTCTTCCCTTTAAAATGCATACTGTGAGGCTAGAAACTCTCCCAACAAGATATATGGCAAATTTTTTACTTTTCTGGATCCTTTGTGATAATAAGAGTCCTTCAATCAGGGATTAATGTATCCAGTCTTTTGTAGTAATTAAAACTTTAAACTCCATTCAAAGCTGTGGCTACTCCCTTCCCAACCTGGACATACAACCATTTCCTCTAATTTGAGTTTCTGTGCCTCCTCCCTCAAGGCTGAAGAGAAGCATGGAAAGGGACAAGAAAGCTCTCACTTGGCAGAGACTGTCTCAAGCTAATGTGGCACTTTGTGGTCCTAGCTGGCACTTAAGGTTGATTCCTTTTCCATGGGAGAATTTTATACGTTCCTCAGGGGACCACCCTCCCCATTGCTAGTTATTTCACCCGTGTTTCCTTGATGCAGGGATGTACTGTCCTTGAGGCTGGCCAACAACTTGTCCTCTGGCCTCTGGCTCTCAATCTGTTGCTCCCTCCCATGCACGCAGGCTCCTATGTCTCTTTTAGGACACCATCCCCGCGCTCTAACAGGACTTTGTACTAGCTCTCTCACAGCACATTCGTAGGAGACACATGTGTGCTTTGCCATGACAAACTCTGACAGTGCAGCCTGCTGCAGACAGTATTTGTGGTCCCTGCCCCCAGTTCATGCCTTGAAACATAATCCCCCGTGTGATGATATGTGGAGATGGGGTCTTTGGGAGGTCATTAGGTCAAGAGGGGGGAACCCTCAAGAATGAGATTAGCGCACTTATAGAAGAGACTCGAAAGAGCAACCTTGTCCCTTCCACTACAGATGGCCGTCTGTGGACCAGGAGGTAGGCATTCACCAGACACCGAAACTGCTGGCATTGATCTTGAACTTCCCAGCCTGCAGAACTGTGAGAAATAAATTTCTGTTGTCTATAAAACACCCACTCAATGTATCTTGTTGTAGTAGTCTCAGAGGACTAAGACACAGGCCTCGCTCAGGCGGCAGCCGCTTGCTGCTTCCCCTTTGGCTCTGCTGTCAGAGCGATCAGACAGTCTCTTACCCCCTAGATTTCTCAGGACTAGACCTCCATGTCTCCCAAGCCACAGAGGATGCATACTGAACACCCTGAGGAATTTCCTCAAAGATTGTCCATCTTGATCTGAGGTGACGGAAGAATTACCCTTCACCTGCCCCTTTGTGGGACAGCATAGGACATAGAGCACACCAAGATCTCTTCCTAAACACTGTCCCCTAATTTCCAACAATCTTTTCTTGACCTGTCCAACTTCTTGTATAGACTGGAACTCAGTTTTCTGTCTCCTCAGCATGGCAGTCTCTCAGTTTACTCTGAAATGTGGTGTCTGTCATATTAGCACCCCAATTTAAACTGAGACTAAAAAAGTTGACTTTTAGTGTCCTGTTTCAATAACCACCTCTTTCCCTAAAATACTTGTTCCTTGCAAGTAAACTCCATGATCATGGGTGTGGGAGGAACATTCTAGAGAAATCATGGAGGAAGGGAAAAAAAACAGCAATATAATTGTAAGGCTCCAGATAAATCAATTTAAGTGTCCTGCTCTTACCCATGGTCCAATTACTGGCCCCCAGAGTATTTTCATAGTCCCCAAGCCAAGTTGCTGCTGCTACCTATATGGTTAGGAGAAATCCCTAAAACTAATGAAGATAAGAAAAGCCCATAACAGCTATTTTCCTATGACACCTAAAGTCAGCTACAGACTAAGGTTTAACCAGAAAATAATTCAATATGTAAGTGTTATTACCACCATCCCAAAGCTGAATACAGAGCATGACACTTTTCAACTCAAAGAAATCATCCAAATTTCTGATCAAGATAATGGGTTCATAATTTTATCTGAGAAGATGACTTCTTAATTTAAAATATAAAGAAATGTTGAGGGGGATTAAAAATTTTAAACTTCCCCAAATAATAAGCATTTTAAAGGTATAGTACTGGTACACAAATACATAGATCAGTGGAACAGAACAGAAAGTACAGGGAGAGACCCAAATACACATGGGAAACTAAAGTATGATAAAGTCAGCATTTCAAATCAGCAGGATTAAAATGAATTATTTGATACACAGTGTTAGGGTTAAGGTTAGGGTTACCATCTGCTAAAAAATAAAGTTGGTTTCCTACCTCATAGACACAGAAAAAAATCAAAGATGTAAATATTAAAATGACACCATAAATATTCTAGAAGAAAATATTGGACAACTTATTCATCATCAGGTATCATAAAATAAAAATCTAGTTTGGGCACTCTAAACCTTCATATGTCCCTATAAATATAGCCCATCAAAAAAGACTAATGACACTCCATATCACTCGGCATCAGGGAAATACAAATCAAAACCACAATGAGATATCACCTCACACCAGTCAGAATGGCTAAAATCAACAAGTCAGGAAATGACAGATGCTGGCGAGGAGGTGGAGAAAGGGAAACCCTCCTACACTGTTGGTGGGAATGCAAGCTGGTGCAACCACTCTGGAAAACAGCATGGAGGTTCCTCAAAATGTTGAAAATAGAACTGCCCTGTGACCCAGCAATTGCACTACTGGGAATTTACCCTAAAGATACAAACGTAGTGATCCAAAGGGGCACGTGCACCCGAATGTTTATAGCAGCAATGTCCACAATAGCCAAACTATGGAAAGAACCTAGATGTCCATCAACAGATGAATGGATCAAGAAGATGTGGTATATATACACACAATGGAATACTATGCAGCCATCAAAAGAAATGAAATCCTGCCATTTGCGACAACATGGATGGAACTAGAGCGTATCATGCTTAGCGAAATAAGTCAAGTGGAGAAAGACAACTATCATATGCTCTCCCTGATATGAGGAAGTGGTGATGCAACATGGGGGCTTAAGTGGGTAGGAGAAGAATCTATGAAACAAGATGGGATAGGGAGGGAGACAAACCATAAGTGACTCTTAATCTCACGAAACAAACTGTGGGTTTCTGGGGGGAGGGGGGTTGGGAGAAGGGGGGAGAAGAAGGACTGGTGTTGGGGGGTGGGGCGGTGGGTAGGGAGCGGAGAATCCCTGAGACCAACTGCCTTGGAGAATGAAGCTTCATTCAGTGGATGGTGTCTGCATGTTTCTATTCCTAGGTCTGGGACAATTCAACTGAGGTAGGAAGGTCCAGGGACAGGGTTATATTGAAAAGAAATTTACCTGCACCAAGCTTAAAACAACTTAACCATGCTATAAAACCAGCATCATTGTAGAGAAACACCCAAGCAAATGCTAGCTTATAGTCAGAAAGAACTAAAACACAAACACAAGACGGGAAATGGAGAGAGTGTGGAGTGTGATGGCATCAGGCGTGACGAAGCTTACCAGGACTAGTTCTGAGAACCATGAGGCCACCTATCTGTCACTGTGGCTAAGCACAATGGCTTAAAAAAAATCAGAGACCCAGAAAAAGAAAAGTCATAGAGTAGACTAAATGGAGATATCGGATGACTCAGAAGAACGCTGGCCAGGTGACAGCTGGTGACGGTGCCCCGAGTAGCGGAGGTCCTGGGAGAGTTTCTGCACTTCCTCTCTCCACCTTAGGTTCATAGCTGCTTGTGCTGATAGTAAAGAATGATCCAGGAAGTACACATTATTTTCCATCTACCAAAGGGCTGCTCTCCAAAGATTTTCTATTGAATTTGAACTAGCTTTGTTGCAACTGACCTGACATTTTCTCCGCATTTTCTTTAACTCTACTGATGTCATTCTGCAAGGAGGTAATGAGTTTAGCATGCTGTTCACTGCCTACATTCTTGTATTCTTCCCAGTATTCCTTTTCACTGAGTTTCTCAAGAAATAGTTTCTCAGCATTACTTATTTGCATGCGCATATCTGTTGAGAGAAAATCAAGGCACCATGTTGTTTCCATTGTTCTTACAGCCATGATACATTGCAATTTGATTTTATGAAGTTAAGGCCTGAAAGGTCTGCTACTAAAATGCTGTTAACTCATAAACGCAAATTTTTATCTACAGTGAGAGTGAATCTAAACTATTTCAACTATTGTTTCTCCTCATGATGCATAATCCAAGTAAAATTAAACTTCCAATTATAAAATAGATGTGTGGTTTTAGGCTGTGACAGGTAAGTTAATAGACTACCTATATGCCTAGGAATGCAGAAGCTTAAATTAATCCCATGATAGCTTGATAAGTGTACTATTTTGTACATTATATCACATAGACTTTTTATTAATAAATTGTCACTTTTCTGACCATTGTGCCTCTGGGCAAAGTGAGCTCAACTTTTATCCTGTGCTGCTCCTGACAACGATTTTTGTAAATAAATAGTTTGCTTCCATCTAAAGTTCAGTGTTTTGGCTTCCCTTGTGTGAGATGATACCATAGGACAGTAATCTCAACATGTCTTCCCTGGGCCCCACTTACAAAGGCCTTCAGAGTGAAAAATGAATTCTCTAGTAAAATATGTAAAATCACTGAGCTGTATTACCCATATAAACCTTCACTTTGTCCTGGTGCACTTGCTAAACATGATATTCTACTCCATCTTTAGGCTGGGTCTCATGCTTCTCAATATTTTAGAACTGGAAGTATTACAAAGAGCAGAGTATAAGGAATTTAGGGGCCATTTGGCTCAGTGCCACACACCATCTTGTTTGAGAGCTCCCTAAAGGTAAGACCACATCTTATTCTTCTTTACAAAAGCAGCACTTATCAGGGAGCCTGGCAATTAGCTGCTGTTCAATAAATGTTTATGGAATGACCAAAGCATTACAATCAGGGCAGAGGGATGTTCTTCAATATAGAGGGCCAGAAGGACTCCAGACATGTCTTTTTCCAAGACGGTAAATAAGATCATATATTTTTAAATCCCTTGATAAATGGCCCTTGCTATTGCCACTGAACAGTGAATACCGCTATAATATGCATGACGAGCTGTCCTCCTGTTTGCTTCGTTGGCTGCTGTCTCAGCCCTGTCCCACAGTCAGCCTTTGAGTGGAGGGTTGGGTACGGTCACTGAAGACTGAAAGAGAGGTGGAGGGAGTGGCGGCTGTTCTACTTTGCCAGAGCCCGTGTCCCTTCCCTCCTCCCACCCCTTGTCAAACAAGAGGGCCGATTACAGTGGCCCCTTCTCCTGGCCAGAAGGATTTGTCCAGGGGGAGCACGTGTCTCAAGCTGGGCACATGCTCAGAGGCCTTCCCTGGAAACACAGTCCCTCGAACTGAGGGAAAGCATGTCTCTTTTGTCTCCATTTGAAGGTTAAGAGGATGTCCGGTGAGAAGTGTCCATGGTCAGAGTTCCAGCTTCATGGGGACAACGGCCTCAGAAAAAGGAGCCAACTTTCGGGAGCGAGACAGAGGAAGAAGAGGGGTAAAAGACAGGGGTGGGGAGAAAGAAAGAAGGAGAGGC
The DNA here is from genome assembly GCF_020171115.1 of Neogale vison. Classification (NCBI taxonomy): domain Eukaryota; kingdom Metazoa; phylum Chordata; class Mammalia; order Carnivora; family Mustelidae; genus Neogale; species Neogale vison. The sequence continues at coordinate 138,278,085 of NC_058097.1, forward strand.
AGAAGAGGTTAAAGAAAAAAGAGAGAGAGAAAAGCTGAGATCAGACAGCATGTGAGGCTCTGGGTCCAGGTCAGGAGCACCCTGCCTTTTCCATTTGGTTTTATGAAAAAATTAACACCCTCTTTATGCTTAGGGTAGTTTGGGTTAACTTTTTATCCATGCAACTGAAGAGTCCTAACTAAAAGGTGAAAAACAGGGGTTACATCAGTTCTTCTCGAACCTTCCCGTGCATGGGAGGCCCCCTGGATCTCGTGGCAGTGTAGATTCTAAGTCAGGAGACCGGAATGGGCCTGAGACTCTGCACTGCAACAAGCTGCCAGATGAAGCTGTTGCCGCCGCTCCCCAAACCCACTCAAGTTACAGGGACTCCCAGGAACATAAGAGAACTACTGCCTCACAAAGGCTTTTCCCATCCATCTGTCCTGCTTTCCCTCCCTCCCTCGGCCTCTGCGGGCTCCTTTGGTCCTTGGACTGCCTCGCATGCCAGCCCTCCTCTGCTGTGCTCAGTCACCCGGTGTCGCCCCGGTCACTCATGATACACGCGTCCTAGCACTCAGCCGAAACTGTAGCCAGGACACCAGGGCTAGCTGGGCCCATTTCCCTGAGAAGGCACTTTAGTGAGCGCATCTAAGTATCCTTTGTGGTCTCACTCCCATCTCAAGGGACTTATTCAAGTCCTCCTTCTGAACATAAACAGAAGTCTCCTGGAGAGGCACCCTGGGAAATACAGTATCTATTTCCTCGTGACATCCCCCCTGCCCTCTAAGGGACAGGCAGAACAGGCTTGTGGGAACAGTTGTGGAGACCCCTAAAAATGAAGTTTGCTGGTTGATGGCTGGTCTTGGAAACCATCTCATTCAAAACCACAGCTGTTGACAGATGGTGTGCTTGCTGTGCGTAAAGTGCTTGGGTCAGTCGGCTCTCTGATCTTGGAGATGTTCAGGGAATCACATCCTTGTTTTGCCTTCCAGCTGCTAGGACTGCTTCCTGAGTATACTCACATCTCTCCCTAAGTTTTCCAGCTTCCTAGATGTGATGGTTTATATAGAGGTTCTGGCAGAAGTGGTTTGGGAAATCTTAGCAGAAAGTTTAAGATAAAGGAATAAAATTTTTCTTAAAAAAAAAAATGCACGTGTTAGAATGATGTATGACTCACCCACTGACCCATGGTGTTTCCTAAAGTCCATGCAAGAGTAGGTCATGCTCTACCATCTTCTGCACCTAGAATTATTTCTTTCCATGTCCTCCAACCTTCCCCCTAGCCAACTCTCATTCCTCTTTTCCCACCAAAATGGGGGGCTTAGCTCCCTTAGTGATACTGGTGCGGGGGATGGTGGGCAGCTTCATGGCAATATTCACCCTGTTCCCCAGTCTGAACTGAGTTGGAAGCCAAAGAACCTGTCAGACAAGAGAATTTCCCCGAGGAAAGAACAAATTCACCCTGTGAGGACTTCAGGGTAGCAGCTAACAGGCTCTTGTCCTCTGTTGAGAGCCAGGTGGTTTTCCTCTGCCTTTGTTTTTGGTCAGTGCCCCTCCTCCTCCTCCCACATCTTCTCCTCACTTGGCTTCAGTAGCTCTGCCCACTCTTCCCTCTCCGGCCCATTTACCCACACATGTGTGTGCTTGTGGTGGTAATACTCTCATCTGGACATGTTCGCAACACTTTGAACATATTAGGAGACAAAAGCGTGAACACATTTAAGAAATACCTAAGTTCCTAAGTCACCTTTCAAGTTTTCCTCCTGATCTCTTTCAAACTTCCATTTCTCCTTCATTGCATTTTCAACATCTTCTCTTGTTACAACTGGTAACCCGTCTGACTTCTCTTCACTCAGCTCCTTTAGTAGGTTCCGTATGTGCCAAGTCTGTTCGTCCTTCAAGTGTTTGTTCTGCCATGAAAATCAACAGTGGGTAACTACATCTGCTCAAGTATTTACATTGATTTGCCTCAAAACGGAGTCACATGCTGAGGCTTGCAAAGTGAGAATAAAATATCTAATGAAATAAATTTATACAGTATGTCTAAGAGCTTCTGGAACATGGGGGGGTGCAAGGTAAAATTAAACCCATCAACACAGCAACTATTGAATAGAAGGTTACATTTTAAAAATTATGTTATTGGGGCACCTGGGTCACTCAGCGGTTAGGCGTCTGCCTTCTGCTCAGGTGGTGATCCTAGCATCCTGGCATCGAGCCCCATGTCCAGCTCCCAGTTCAGTGGGGAGTCTGCTTCTCCCTCTGCCCCTGTCCCTGCTTGTGCTCTCTCTCTTTCTCTCCCTCTCAAATAAATAAATAAAATCTTTTTAAAAAATTTACAAATTGTGTTATTAACCTCCCAGTCTATCACCCTAGCACAGGACCAGTGACATTAAAGTTAGACCTCGGAGGCCAATTTCTTCAGTCTCCCACTAAAACCTTCTCCAGCGATCATCATTCATCTGGTCAGTATTTACGAAGCATCTGCCAGGCGGTCTTCTAGACACTGGGAATCTATGAGTGAATGTTATGTGCAAAACACAGGGGCCCCTTCTCTTAGCCATAGGGTTTGTCCAGGTAAAGCATGTGTCTCAAGCTAAGGACATGCTTAGAGTCCTTCCCTGGAAATACTTATGCTGAAACTAGTGAAAAACATGTCTCTCTTGTCTCCATTTTGTGGTTAAAAGGATGTAAGGTGAGAGGTGTTCATGGTCAGAGTCCCAGCCTCATGGGGACAACAACCTTAGGAAATGGATGCTTCCATTACAAAGATAAACTTTAACCCAAAGTAGCCTAAGCATGAAGAGAAGTTAATTTTTTCACATAACCGAACAGAAAAAAGCAGGGAGCTATACCTGGACCAAGGCTCATGTGCTGTCAGAGCTCAGCTTTTCCAATTTTTTGAAAATCTGCTCCCCCCTCCTTCTCTCTCATCCCCTCTCCTCCTCTGCTCCCTTATTCTACCCACCCCCCATCCCCTTCCCTCTCTGCCTTTCCCCATGAATGTTGGCTCCTTTGTAAAACGGTACAGCTACGCTGTTAAAAAGAATGCCAGTTTCTTATAAAACTAAACATTTGCTTACCAAACAACTGAGCTCTTAAGCATTCATCTCAGAGAAATGAAAGCTTATATTCACCTAAAAACCTGTACACAAATGTTTCTAAAAGATGTATTTATCATAGCCAAATACAGGAAATAACTCACATGTCTTTCAATAGGTAAATGGTTAAATAAATTGTGGTACATCTATATCACAAAATAAAAATAAATAAAAGGAACCAGCTCATGATGCATGCAGTTAACTGAGTCTCTAGAAAATTATGCTGAATGAAAAAGTCAGTCTCCAAAGATTACTTACAAAGATTAATTACCAGTAAGTAATTTATATAACATTCCTAGGATAACAAAATTATAAGTCTGGAGAGCAGATTAATGGTTTCTAGGAGTTGAAGAAGGGGTGGAATTGGGAGGGAGGGAGTGTCTGTAAAAGGACAATGTGAGAGATGTTTATGTTGATGGAAACTTTCTGTGTCTTGACTGTATCAATGTCAGTATTGTTAATATTAATATCCTATTTGTGATATTATACTATAGTCCTGTACTACATTATAGGAAACCACGTTATGGTTATACAGGATCTCTCTGTATTATTCCTTGTAACTGCATGCCAATCTATAATTATTTTTAAAAAGTTTAATTTAAAAATGGAGGTGAATCAGTATTAGCAACTAATAAACAATATATTGCTCTTTCATCAATTCCCAAATGTTCCATTTTCTTGAAGGAAATGGATTCATGTTTTGTCTTCTTATAAATAAATTGAATTACTTTGGCTCGACATGAGTTATTTGAAAATGAAATATCTGTAGAAACTTGAATAATACCAGTGGAACTGTCTCTTGCCAAACTATTGCACTGCTAATACTTTTTCCAAATACGGACTTTTCCACTTATTTTTGTTAGAAGTGGAAAATATAGTATAGTCTGAATACTAAATAAATCTTCACCTGATTTTATTTGTTAGCCAATTTTAGTAAGGCAACAATCACTTCAAAATCAATTCCGACTCGGGAGCCTGAGTGGCTCAGTGGGTTAAGCCTCTGCCTTCAGCTCAGGTCATGATCTCAGGGTCCTGGGATCAAGTCCCATATCAGGTTCTCTGCTCGGCGGGGAGCCTGCTTCCCCCTCTCTGCCTGCCTCTCTGCCTACTTGTGATCTCTCTCTGTCAAATAAATAAATAAAATCTTAAAAAAAATATTCTATTAAAAAAATCAATTCCAACTCTATAACAGGCAAAAACCCCCAAAGACAGTGATCATTTAAAAACCACTGCATATAATTCATAAAGAAATAATGTGTAATCAATCAACAAATTTTGCTCTTACTTTCCCTATTTATTTATTTTTAAAGATTTTTATTTATTTATTTGACAGCGAGAGATCACAAGTAGGCAGAGAGGCAGGCAGAGAGAGAGGAAGGGAAGCAGGCTCCCTGCCGAGCAGAGAGCCCGATGTGGGACTTGATCCCAGGACCCTGAGATCATGACCTGAGCCGAAGGCAGCGGCTTAACCCACTGAGCCACCCAGGCGCCCTTACTTTCCCTATTTAGCATAATACTTGTCAAAGTGAATGCAGTCTTCTTAGATCAAATTTTTAACACTATGACTGTTCTTTTCAAACATATGATATTTTCATTTATAAATTAAAATAGCATCATATGTCCTAAAATGTGACTGAATGTTGCATAAATATGACTAAATCACATTTGGCATTATATGTAAATATATTACATATTTATTAAATATATTTGAATTAAATTAAAATATTAAATATATTTAATAACATCCATATTAAATTTCCCAAATCCCATAATGAATTTCAAATGGATGGCAAATGTGTCTGGCAACATGTTACAAAATTCACTATATCTGAAAAATTATTTTGAGTTATATACTGAAATACAATTTAGTTAGACATATTCACCAATGTGTTAAAAAAAAGACCTTTATCCTACGAAGTAGACAACCGTTATTCAAGGTAAGAATAATTGTCACACTATAAAATAGAAGAAAGGAGATTTAATAAATAAACTACAAAGGACTGGTTTGTTTTGTTATAAGGCCATCTCATGGGTTTTACCTTTTTAAGTCTTTAAGATTCATGGGAGCAAGAGCAGAAGTTGCCAAGATAGTACACAGATTTCTCTCTTACTACTTCCCTGCTTTCCCCAACGATGACATCCCATATAACCAGAGCATGTGATCAAACTGGAGAAATGGACATTACAATGTTATTAAGTAAATTAGAGACTTTATTTGGATTTCATCAGTTTTTACATGTGCTCATTTTAATTTCTTTGTGTGGGTCTAAGTATTATGAAAATTTGTCACATATACGTATGAAAATTATCACATATAGATGGCATTTGAAGTTGTGGTGTTAAGTAAGATCTTAGAGTTAAAGAGAAGAGTTGAGCTCAGAACCCTGGAAAATACATTAGGGGTGGGTCCAGGAAAAGAGCAATGAATGAAAACAAGAAATTGTTGGTAAATAGGGGGGATATTTAGGGAGAAGGATGTCCTGGCAGCCAAAGAAAGAGAGTTTCAAGGTGACAGGGACGGCTGCTGAAGGCACAAGGGGTAAAGTGAGGACTACAAAGAGGCCATTGGACCTGGCTACTTGGTCATTAATATCTTCTGCCCTAGCAGTCATGGTGGAACAGCAGGAGTGAAAGAAGGAACCAGAGGTAAGGAAGTGGACACAGGGAACTAGGAAATGTCTAATGAGGAGCAGTGAATGCAAACAGAGAGAAATGGAAGATAATAAATGAAGTCAGAATCCAAACAAAACACAAAGGAAGAGATGACATGTAGGAAGGAGGAGGGCTGTTTCTGATTTTGACCTAACTGAAGAGAAAAGTATGTCTTGCTAATGAGTCATGTTTAACTTAGCAACTAAACATCCATGACCTCAAAAAATTTTCCTTTCACAGTTGTTAGTGTGAACCAACTCAATAAATATTTATTGAACACCTACGCATGCTGGGTCCTTCCAGAGAAACAAAGGTAAGTAAGATTTAACTGCTGCTGCCTAACAAGCTTTCAATTTAATAATGGAGTTTTCGATTTAATATTAGCATTTGTATGCTGCATTCCACCTTAGTTTGGGGGAATGAAAAGGAGCTAGCCAACAGAAGCGCATTCCCAGAAGATGAAAGAGTCAGTGTAAAGTACAGTAATGTGCGAGACTGGGTTTTCCAAGTTTTAAAAGAAGCAGTGGTAAACAAAGGGTGGACGAACTAGAGATGAGTTTGGAGAGGTGAGCAGAGGATAGGTTTTGTAGGGCCTCAAAGACTATAGTAAAGAATAGAGCATGGATTTAATTTTCTGTACTATAGGAAGCCACCATAGGGTTTTAAGCACTGAAAAGTTTACAGTGTTTGAAAGGTTGGCCCTTGGAAAATGTACTGAATTGAAGAAGGATGGCTAAGAGATGGTGGCAGCTTAAATTGGGGCAATAGCAGCATAAATGGAAAGAAAAAGACACATAGAGTTGGAACTAGAGTCTGTCTCTCCATGTTCCTCACTGCTGGGTCCACTGATGACCTATCCCATTCTTGGGTGAATCCTCATGAAAATAAGAATTTTGTTTCTGGCTTCAAATAAGGGTCTATGGGAAAATGATTCCTCAGTCCTGATCTGTTCTTTCCACAACCAAATGGAAGTCTAAGGCTGACCCAGGAGTCCCATTGGTGACCCCTGGGGAGTGTGCATTGGTCCCTTGATGGCAGCTCACTCCTCTCCCATGCTGTGGATCTCATCATGTAGAACTGCACCCCAACACCTAGACCAAAGTTCCTGTTCCCATTCTCATCCACAGACCCGAGTTTCTGGTTGAGTCTGATAAACAGATGTTAGTGACTGATTCTGGAGAATCATGACAATGTCAGGGTCACAGTTATGTCACCACTGTGGCATGTCTGGCCCAATAAATGTTGCTGAATGAATGGCTTAATTAGCTGTATTTGGAAGACAGGAATTCCCATGTCATAGGAGGAAAACTGAGACTCCTACCAGTCTGGGCCAGAATGATACCAGCGCTAAGTGGTATAGTCAGGATGCAAACTCGCGTCTCTGACCCCAGACTCCATGAAAACTTGTATATATAGTCAACTAGACAAAAGCCAAATAAAACAATTAACTGTGGAAGTTTTAGAGTTCATATGAATGCTTTAATAGGGAATTGTCTCAGTGTTTACTCACTTATGAGCTACTTACTGCTTCCAGACTGTATTTCTGCCAGTCTTTAGTCATGATAGTATACAACATGGCTTTGATACTCATTTTAATCTGATTTTATAAAAACAATATATCATCTTAAACATTAAATGAGTCACTTTAACAGTTGAGATTGTACTTTTCAAATAATATTTAACATCTGTACCATCTGAAAATCTAAAAGCAAAAACATAGAAATTAAAAACAGAGGACCAGTGTTCTATCCTTTGGCTAAATAAACAGATAAATGTGGTTTCAGAATCTTAAAATTTTGAATGTGAGATTCAGGGTCATGATGAACGAAATAACACAGCTCAAGCTGACTTCCTTTGACATGGTAATTAATATAATAGAAACAGCAGTGCCCTCTTGCCTTAAATGTACCGAAAACTGAGATTGTAATTTAATCAATTTCAGGCACTAAGGAGATGATTTCCTGGAATACATGTCATCATAATTTATAATTTTTAAGGCATTTGTGTAAATGTTTAATAACTAGATATAAACTTGATTTTTTAATTTTTTAAAGATTTTGTTTATTTGTCAGAGAGAGAGAGAGAGCATAAGCAGGGGGAGAGGGGGGAGGAAGAAGCAGGCTCCCCATGAGCAGAGAGCCTCATGCGGGACTCAATTCCAGGACCCTGGGATCATGACCTAAACTGAAGGCAGATGTTTAACTGACTGAACCACCCACGTGCCCCTAGATATAAGCTCTAAATGTTATACTTACTCTTTCTTGATACTTTTGGTTCTTTTCTCTAAGTCTTCTTATTTGAGCCATAAATCGTTCTACTGCATTTTCCTTTATTTGACAGCTGATAATAAACAAAGATGTGTTACAATTATTTATCAAGGAAAATTAATGAGACAAATTTAAAAATTAAACTATTTAGAATGAAATAAAGTATTGAATATATTTAAAAAAAAACCCATTGAGGGATCTGATACCTTCTTTTAAATATATTTTTTTAAAGATTTTATTTATTTATTTGACAGAGAGAAATCACAAGTAGATGGAGAGGCAGGCAGAGAGAGAGAGAGGGAAGCAGGCTCCCTCTCCCATCGAGAGCCCGATGCGGGACTCGATCCCAGGACCCTGAGATCATGACCTGAGCCGAAGGCAGCGGCTTAACCCACTGAGCCACCCAGGCGATCTGATACCTTCTTAACTGGATTTTTCTGTTTGCACTTCTGAGTATATTTGACTCACTAAAATATATATTAGAGAGACAACTTCAAGTTTTTTTCCTAAATCACTTCCCATTTGTATTTCACAATCATAATTTTTATACTTTCTAAACATCCATAAATAACTCAGCTTAGAGGGAACCTAGGAAAGGGCACACAGAAAATGCTTTCTAGAATTCTAAAAAAAATTCAGACAAAAATGACAAAACAAAGACTTATAAGGGCAGGCACATCTTCTTGAAATAGTAAGATAATTGAGGCACACCTAGGGTTCAAATTCTTTAGTATGTCATATCTTCTATGAATAATAAAAGCTTTCCTGACACAAACATATTTCTTTAATACGCAACAAGCATCTGTTGAGTATCTGTGAGGTACAAAGGAGAGATGGGACAGTGCAGAAAGACTTTGGTACAGGCCATTTGACAGCTATTTGAAGGGCTAAGTATATCTCTCTCTATTACCCAGCAAATCTTGTAACTTTAAATCTGAGACCAAAGTAACACGATGGAAGCAGCTTTGTGTAAACACCCTGCCTCAATTAAAACAGCAAAAATAAAAACACAGCACCTCTGTGGTATAGTGAACAGAGAGGTCGTTACAGAATGAGAAACATCGTGTCCCTGTCACCACTCACCTGGATGACCTCAGGCAAGTCACTTCCCAGAGCATCAATTTCCAAGCCATCAGTGGTGAGAACAATACCTAGCTCTAATCCTATGAGGATTAAAATGAGAAATTGCATGCGAATGTTTCTAGCATAAAGTGAGTGCGAGTGCTTAGTAAATTTCAGTTGAACTTGAATTTGAATTTGAATCTTAGCTTCTCGGCCCTTCCTCCAAAATACCATTTACATCTGTGACAGCGTGTATTCAGTAGAGAGAAAATGAGGCTCCTTCTTTCCCAGTGATGAGAAAATGCAACATGAAAACAAAACAAGCAATTCCTTTAGTGGCAAAAGCGCTCTGTTGGATGCTATGAAACTTGCTGGACTTCAGTCCTGCTTCTCCACCAACAGCCTAAGGACTCTCAACCTAGGTAGGCCTTGGCTTACTCCTCTGTAGGTAGGAGTATTAAGGAGAATTGAAGGCGAAGAGCGCTACACCGTTTCAGTTCCCCAGTTCTGCAATTTACATCGATCGTCGTTCCCTTTCATGCGGTCACAGGACAACACATACAGCGCATGGCGGATTGAAAGAGCTGCTGCTCCGCGCCCGGTATTGTTTACGGCGTTATGGGGAGAGGGTTGAACAAGACCTCCATGATCCTTGCCCCCAAGGAGCTTCCGTTTTACTAGGCAATAAAGAAGTAAACACCCAAACATATTACTTACCCACTGTTATGGGGGGAATAACGGGCCATGTTTGACAAGGGTAGTAAATGGAAGTGACTACTATACACAAGGTGGTTTCCACACAGTAGGAGGTATAAACCTTCTTTTTACTTCTCACCTAAAGTTTCGGTGTGGGGGGCACCTGGGTGGCTCAGTCAGTTAAACGTCTGCCTTCAGCTCAGGGTCATGATGCCAGGGTTCCGGGGTGGAGCCCCGTGTCAGGCTCCCTGCTCAGTGGGGAGTCTGCTTTTCCTTCTCCCTCTGCTGTCCCCCGTGCTTGTGCTCTCTCTCTCTCTCCCTCTCTGTGAAATAGATAAATAAAATCTTAAAAAAAAAAAAAATAAAGCTTAGGTGTGCAAAAATTCTGAAGGGGTGCCTTCTCTATCTCCCATTTTTAAGGAGAAAAATTAAAGTATTGTAAATGAGAATTATCTGAGAAAGCCCTATGCAAATGTATGCAAAATATGCAAGTTCTACAATTATAAATACGGCAAACTAATTCATTCCCTGCATGGGTGAAGCAGGCAAATGAATCTCAAGTATATGATGGCCCCCCATTGAGACCAAGTCTTTGGGTGGTCTAGTTAATAGACTGCTTCCTGGCTTTGGCTGAGAGGCTTCCTTGATGATGACTGATTGTGCAAAAATGGGTCTGGAGACTCCATCCAGCCCCAACCCCAGATACTGCATGGCACACACTTATACTAAAAAAAAAAATTATTTCTCATTTATTTGAAATTCAAATTTAACCTGGCATTGTGTAACTTTATTTGCTGTATCTGGCAACTTGACACTTAAGTCTACCACCTCTCTCTTCAGAGCAGTTAGGAGCCAGTGACCTGGGGCTTTGTCTCGTGTTCCTTGTGAGCAGTTTAGAAAGATTTAAGTGACACCAGCAGGCCTCAGGGGCAATTCTGAGGGGCCCTAAAGGTTTTGGTGGCTTCATTGCCCCAGTTGTGGCTCACATGGTAGTTGTAGGTCTAAGTTAGCTGAGCCTTTCCCTGGAATTTACTTCAACCTCCATGCGTCTCATGAAGATGAAACTGAACTTCAGAACTCAACACTATTAGCCACTATGAGAATTCAAGCTTCACTGTTCTCTGTATACTTTTTCCTTTTCAGATCTCCCTCAGAACCCATCGTACATACATGTCACACCAAATACTGAAGCAAGTAGGATGATAAGCCAATGAGATAATATATATTAAAGTGGTTTGAAAAGGATACACACTATTCTAAAACTCAGTGATGTGAAATGGTTAGTAATACAACAGGTCACATTTCCCCTTCCCTCTCTGTATTATTAAGATGTTACTAATGTGTCGGTTTTCTCCCTCCAGGCAATTTCATTGAAAATTCTGAGAAGGAAAACAAATATATCTGGATTTCTTTCTTTCTTTTTTTTTTTTTTTTTTAAGAAAGAGAGAGTAAGAGCATGGGGTGGGAGGGGCAGAAGGAGAGGGAGAGAGAATTCCAAGCAGACTTGAGAACAGAGCCCGATGTGAGGCTCCATCTCATGACCTGAATTGAAAGCAAGAGATGGACACTTAACCAACTGTGCCACCCAGGTGCCCCTAAATCTGAATTTAAAAAAAAATTATGTTCTTATCTATTTTTTAACCTATAATCATATGCACATCTATCTCTATAGCTATGTTCATATTCATGGTAGAAAACTGGGGGAAAAACAAGTATAAGGGACAAAATTAAAACCACGGTTACCTAGAGATGGTGATCGCCTCAGATTTAGCATTGGTGGTCTCAGCTCTTCACAGACAACCCCAGAGGTTCATGACTTTATTTTTGGGGGGATAGATAAAAAATGTTTAGTTGTTCAGAAATCACTGACTACCTACTATGTGCTTCCAGCTCTTTATTAGATGAGAACAATCTCATAAGAGAATTATAAGATGCTGCCAGGGGATCCTAGGGCAGTCCTTTCTCAGAAAGTGAGGGGGCTGTTTTGGCTCTTCATCATGTGATAAAAGTTCCATCACCTGGGAATACATGGAATGGGTCACGTGTCACTTAGCAGGGCATGGTGCAGCAAGGCTTTTATTGTTGCAGTCCCTGAGATTATTTATTTATTCTTAACAAAGAGAGAACAAAAGCACGAGATGTTCAATTTATATCTTGCATTGGATCATGAGAATTTTAAATGTTTGTCTCTTTGTAAACCTCTGTTAAAGAACAGAAATACTGGCCTCTGACTGACCTAGAAGAGAAAGAGACAATTGTATGTGGATGTCATCAACGTAAACTGTAGGCGCAAACTAGAGACCAGGTTGTGTTTGCAGAACCCGACTTTTTGTCCCCCTCTCCAAAGATGAGATGAGGGAAGTTTCCATTACGCTGACAAATGAGTGCAAGTGACTTCTGGTTATAACTTAAGGTCTCAGGTGGAAAAGCAAAGAGAACTTTGTTAAAAGTCCCTTCCTATGGGTGTTTCTCTCTTAGTGTTCTGGCCCGTTCACTCCCCGTCCTCTAAAAAGAACAGACAGATTTGAGAAACTCAAGGAGGAGATGGATTTTCTTTGAATGTTGTTAAAAAACAAATCTCTGGAAGGCCAGTGTCACAGACTTGTCCCCAGCATCATGGGCTCCATCCTTGCAGCTTTGTTCCCCTCCAGTAAGTAGTTCCCAGTCCCGAATCCCACATGCTTCACAGGGCCTGGCTTATCTCACCCTTGTTGATACTGCCAGCCTGCTCTTACCTCTTCTCCTGCTCTCTGCCTTCTCTCCGTTCCTAGACTCTGAAAAGCTCTCCCTGACACCAGTGTCTTTCCCATAAGCCTTTGTCTCCAAAACACCTGCTCCTCTGCTGGATATCAGCTTCAACGTCACTCCCTCCAACAAGCTTTTCCTGACCCCTCTGACCGTTATCAAGTCCTTTAGTTAAACCATTACACAGGACCATATACTTTTCTTTCATAGCAACTTATGGTAGCTATGCAATTTTTTTAAAAGATTTTATTTATTTATTGGACAGAGAGAGAGATCACAAGTAGGCAGAGAGGCAGGCAGAGAGAGAGGAGGAAGCAGGCTTCCCGCTGAGCAGAGAGCCTGATGTGGGGCTCGATCCCAGCACCCTGGGATCATGACCTGAGCTGAAGGCAGAGGCTTAACCCACTGAGCCACCCAGGCACCCCTAGCTATGCAATTTTTAAAAAAAAATTTGAAGTAGTTATCTAATGTCTGTCTCCCATGCCTCATCTGGGTAGGAACTGGATGGTCTGTTTGCTGTTGTCCTCTAGCACTTGCCTTGGACTTGGTAAACGTTCAAGTACTTGTTCAGTAGATGCATGAAGTACATGTCTTTTTTTTTAAAATTTTAATTCCAGTATAGTTGGCATACAATATTATATTAGTTTCAGGTGTACAATATAGTGGTTCAGCAATTCTATACATTATTCAGTACTCATCATGGTAAGTGTGCTCTTAATTCCACGCACCTATTTTCTCCAATACCCAACTCCCCACCTTCCCTCCAGTAACCATCCTTTTGTTCTCTGTAGTTAAGTGTCTGTTTTTGGCTTGTCTCTTTTTTTTCTTTGTTCATTTGTTTTGTTTCTTAAATTCCACATATTTGTGAAATCATATGGTATTTGTCTTTCTCTGACTGACATTTCACTTAGCATTGTGCTCTGTGGATCTATCCATGTTGTTGCAAATGCTAAGATTTCATTCTTTTTTATGGCTGAGTAATATTTCATTAATTTATTTATATGTTTATATATCATATTATTTATATTTATAATAATCATTATAGTTATAGTATATAATTATATAATGTTATAAATATACAATTATATATTATATATAATAAAATACATGTGTGTATGTGTGTGTGTGTGTATATATATATATATATATATATGATATATATTTATATATTCCACTCATCTATCAGTGGACACCTGGGGTCTTCCATAGTTTGGCTATTGCAAAGAAGGCTGCAATAAACATAGGGGTGCATGTATCCCTTTGAATTAGTGTTTTTATATTTTTTAGGTAGTGCAATTACTGAATTGTAAGGTAGTTCTATTTTTAGCTTTTTGGGGAACCCCCATACTGTTTTCTGTGTGGGGAGATTATTTGCATTCCTACCCACAGTTGACGAGGTTCCTTTTTCTTCCTTGTCATCCTTAGTTTCTTGTGTTTTTTATGTTGCCACTCTGACGGATGTGAGGTGGTATCTTATTATAGTTTTGATTTGCATTTCTCTGATGATGAGTGATGTTGAGCACCTTTTCGTGTCTTCTGGCCATCTGGGTATCTTCTTTGGAGAAATGTCTGCTCATGTCTTCTGCCAGTTTTCAATTAGATGTATGTGTGTGTGTGTGTGTGTGTGTGTGAACTGAGTTGTATCAGTTCTTTATATATCTTGGATACTAACTCCTTCTGGATATGTAATTTGTGAATATCTTCTCCCATTTAGTAGGTTGTCTTTTAGTTTTGTTCATTGTTCTTTTGCTGTGAAAAGCTTTTTATTTTGATGTAGTCCCAATAGTTTATTTTTGCTTCTGCTTCCTTTGCTTCAGGAGACATATCCAGAAAAATGTTGCTATCACTGATGTCAGAAAAATTACTGTCTCTGCTCTCTTTTAGGATTTTTATGGTTTCAGTGTCACCTTAAGTTCCTTAGTCCATTTTGAGTTTACTTTTGTGTATGGTATGAGAAGGTGGCCCAGTTTCCTTCTTTTGCATGTGACTGTGCAGTTTTCTCAACACCATTTATTGAAGAGACTGCTTTTTTTTTTTTTCATTGCATATTCTTGCCTCCTTTGTCAAAGATTGATTGACCTTATAAGCATGGGTTTATTTCTGGGCTTTCCATTCTGTTCTGATGATCTCCATGTATGTTTCTGTGCCAGTACCATTTGTTTTGATTACTACTGCTTTGTGGTATATCTTAAAATCTGGGATTGTCATACCTCCAGTTTGGTTCTTCCTCAAGATCGCTTTGGCTCTTTGGGGTCTTTTGTGGTTCCATACAAATTTTAGGATTATTTGTTCTAGTTCTGTGAAAAATGCTATTGGTATTTCGATAGGGATTGCATTAAATATATAGATTGCTTTAGCTGGTATGGACATTTTAACAATATTTGTTCTTCTAATCCATGAGCATTTTTTGTATCACCTACAGTTTCCTTCCTCAGTGTTTTATAGTTTCCTGAGTACAGGTCTTTTACCTCCTTGGTTAAGTTTTATGCCCAGCTATTTAATTCTTTTTGGTGAAATGGGATTGTTTTCTTAATTTTTCTTTCTGCTACTTCATTATTAGTGTGTAGAAATGCAACAGATTTGTGTATATTGATTTCGTATCCTGCAACATTCTTGATTTCATTTATCAGTTCTAGTAGGTTTTTGGTGGAGTCTTTTGGATTTTCCTTTTTTTTTTTCTTTAAGATTTTATCTATTTATTTGACAGACAGAGATCACAAGCAGGCAGAGAAGCAGGCAAAGAGAGAGAGAGAAGCAGTCTCCCTACTGAGCAGAGAGCCCGACAAGGGGCTTGATCCTGGGACCCTGAGATCATGACCTGAACCGAAGGCAGAGGCCCAACCCTCTGAGCCACACAGGTACCCTTGGATTTTCTATAATGGTGTCATCTCATATGCAAATAGTGAAAATTTTACTTCTTCCTTACTAATATAGATGGCTTTTATTTCTTTTTCTTGTCTGATTGTTGTGGCTAGAACTATGTGGAGTAAAACTGGTGAGCGTGGGCATCCTTGCCTTATTGCTGACCTTAGGGGAAAAGCTCTCGGTTTTTCCCCACTGAGTATGATGTTAGCTGCACAGTTTTCATATATGGTCTTTATGACACTGAGGTATATTCCTTCTAAAACTACTTTGTTGAGGGTTATGAAATACATTCTTATGTGGAAAGGACTGAAATGAACTCATTACTCCCTAAGAATTACACATTAAGACACTTGCCCTCTGCCAAAAGCTGAGGTTCAAAATCTCCTCAGGGATTTGCTATCTATGAATTGGATACATCGTAAACATAGAATAGGTATTACCTCTAGTTTTGTCTCCAGCTCCTGGGAGTAAGACACTGGGGAATATTTTTATTAAAAATAATTGCATAATTTGGATTTGATCTCTATTATCTCTGGAGATATTACTCATAGGAACATCTAGAAATGAAAAATCTCTTACTCTTCTATAAATGTACATGAACTATTCTATGTTGTGCTTTAAGAGGTTAAGTCAGCCAGCTGTTATATACAAATTATATATACAGTATGTGGGAGAGTGACCAATAATACATCAGAGGGAGAGAGGGAGCCAAAACCACATTATTGAATGTTGTTTCATTGCTACTACTTGGAATATGTTATAGTCAAATTTCAAAGCTTTGAAAAGTATGCACCTGGCTAGCTCTCTTGACAGGTTTTGAGTGTATCACTTTCCATTTGGAATTATAGAAATCTTAACAGTGATTTCCATTTACAGATGGGAACATTTAGATTCCATAATCTAAGCTTACTGGTAGTCGAGAAGTGCTTCACTGGTAGGCAATTTGACTTCTTTGTGTGGCCCATATTGAATATCCTTCTTACTTGCTTTCGCTGTGCTATCCATTGTGTTGCTTAGTTAGTAAGAAGCATACCTGTTTAGAAAAGAAATAGGAAAAGTAAGTAAATTCTGTCCTTGCCCCCTACCTGTACTTACTCAAGATGAAGAACTTCTGGGACTTAATTTAAAACTGTTTTTTTCCACTCAGGTTTCGATGTCCCCAGACCTATTATCCACTGCAGTGCTGGGGCATCATGAATCAGTGGGTTCTTGAGTCTGATAAGTTCCATGTTTGGCCAGGTATAGCACTTCCCCACCCAAAACTTTCTAAGAGACTCATCCTCTGTGTTATCCATCTACATCTGTTGTCCCTATCAAACTTTTTTAAAAACAAGGACTAAACTTTTTCAGTCATTTTATTTCTCCACAGTGTTTGGCAACGTGCACTGCCCATAGTAGCAGATCAGGAAATGTCTTTTTTTTTTAAATTAAGATAAAACAAAAGCACAATTTTCGATGAGCACCAAGAAACTGGAATTGAAAAGACTTAGGTTTTGCCAGGGTTGTTATAAACAGCAAATAAAAGCATATTCAGATGGTTTTTTAAATGGCTAAGAGGTTTACAAATGCAAAATAATAGTAATAATAACTTTTATTAATAGTAATTATTCATCAGCTATTAATTGCTTTTTAAATCAGTAATAAAAATTATAAAAAATAATATATTTTAAAAGAAAAAAATCAGGTCCACTGTTCACACATTTTTATAGTAAACAGGAATACCTCCTGGACAGATTTTTTTTGTATAGGTACTAAAGTACTTCTTTTCAGATTATATGGTTTTCTGTTACATATTTTTATCTTTTAATGTCAATTAATCTCAAAGAAATGAGTGCCTAAACTTCAATCAGTGTATTAGTAGTTGAGTATGGTAGAAGGAATTTAGCCTTTGTAATTATTTATTTAAAAGGCTGGGAACTCCATGAGAGTGGGAATGATATAATTCTTCTGCATTAGTCTATTTCCCCACCTAGCACAAGTAGATGCACAAGAATCCTCATAAGAAGAAAGAAATGGATGGATGAATTAGGCAGGCATGTTTTAATCCCAGATCCACCACCTGTTGTCTATGTGACCTTGAGAAGGTACTTAATCTTTCTGAGCTTCAGTTTCATCATCTGTAAAGTGAGAGCAAAAATCTTACTCTAAAAGCCATTGTAAGGATTAAATATGGCCCTTTGCTTAAAGCTCCAGATCATGCTTCTTCAAACTCCAAGTAACTGTAAAGAAGAGGATGTCTGCTTGCTGCCAAGTATGATGATATGTGGAAAAAGTAATGCATGCGGTTTGCTATTGTCAACCCTCATCACTGACTTGGGTCCCTGAATTGGCATCCACATAGATCACTGAGATCCACAGTGGAAAATATCGCTGAGATGAAACATGCTTTCCTAGACCTCCAGCCAGGCTCAGTCTTTGTGTCTGAGACTTTTCCAGCCGACTGTGTTCATCTCTCTACACTAACAGATTCGAGTATACCTCAATGCAAACGTTCTCTGATACCTTCCAGCTGAAAAGCACACAGGTTACACAACAGAAAGATTTAGCACATTAGGACAGAATAATATATTCAGTGGTATCATCTCAGAGGTGAAAGTTTTGTGAACAGTTTCATAAACGACACATTAAAATATGTCATTGTACCATCATGGTTCACAGAAACGTACCAGCTGAGAATAAGTGCTTTTGTTTCAGATGCAGAGTTGAATTTTAATATTATTTTCTATTTTAGAATTGGAATTTTTACCTTGACTATTGCACGAAAAGATAACATGCTGGTCAGTGTTTCATTTTGCAACAGTAGGTTACTATTTAACAGTGATTTTTACTATAAATATTTCATTTATAAGTTAAAACAAATGGTAGCCTTGATCTCTCATTTTCTTTCTGAGTCATATGGAAGAGATCAAATGTTAGTGTTTCCACCTACAGTTCCCATCTGGTGCTGGGGGGAAAATGACCTCATCTTGTTCAATTACTTCAGTTACCTGGCTCTGAAGTTTTTAACTCTTCTGCCTAAAATATAATTAGTTATGTAACTGCAGCTCATAGCAAAGGGCTTTAATAAAATATGAGCAAAAATGTGGGTCCATGAAGCACAAATGATTTATGCATAAACTCTATTAATATTCATTGTTTCACTTTCCAGAAAATTAAGCACTGGCTTGCCCTCTTATTAGATGCATTTTTGCAATGAGCTAATAACCTTACTTCAGAGAGTACTTCTACATTTGATAATGTCCCATAAGCAGTTGGGATTTTCATAAACATTTACAAGGATTTACAGTTCCTGACCATCTAGAGGATTTCTAACTCAGCAAAGGGTGAGAATCATAGAAAAAATTTTTCACAAAGTAACATTAATTATCTTTCAGGAAGTTTTTGCATAGACTATTCCTGACAGAAGGACATCTAATCTGTTTATCAGGAACTGAAACTATCTAGTCAGCACTGGCTCTGTGAATGGCTTTACCTGGCCCTTAATTGTAAAATAGGGAAAAGACAAGATCTCTACTCCGACAGATGGGAAGAAAGAAGCATACTCCAGCAGAACTTTAAAAAAATAATGAGCAACTTT
This sequence comes from Neogale vison, assembly GCF_020171115.1. NCBI lineage: Eukaryota > Metazoa > Chordata > Mammalia > Carnivora > Mustelidae > Neogale > Neogale vison. Next base: position 138,297,026 of record NC_058097.1, read on the forward strand.
AAAAGACTAGCAAGATCGTGCAGGTGATGAAGGCTCCGGAGATCTCTGCCCACAGTTCGACCTTTTCTGCATGTTTTTCCTTTCCCAGCACTGTTGGGGCTTTTAGTAACATAAGCCATGGAGGGAGGGCTGGCGAGGAAGCACGGAGGCTCTATTTGAAAAACTCAGCTCTTTTCAGAGCCCACCCCATAATCACTTTCCATCAGAAAATGTTTCAAAATATATTCTCTGAATGCTTCTCAGTGAAAAGTAAAAAAATCTGTTTGGGTAAAATGGCTATGTAATGTTGTCTGTTTGGCTATATAATAGCCATCTTCTTCGAATGTACTGTTATCCCATAATGCCTTACTCCACCCTGCAAAATTACCCAAAAAACAAAAAGTGCATTCTCAGGATCCTGGCTCAATATGTAGAAAGTTCCTAATGACTTTTCTCATGACTTTGTGGAGCCATGAATATCCAGAAGCCTCCCAATGACTCTTTTCAAATTTTGTGGAGGCTGGGAGGGATGGCAGTTCTGCCTGATACCTTTCTGGGCATTTGGAATGAATTCTTATATTTGTTAGCCAATGTTTTTATATAAATGTAGATTAAAATGGAAGTTATTTACTTAATAGCATTAGTAATGGCAAAAGTTCTGAATAAGATTCCCTCAGAGGTTGAGAACAGAGGTTTAGTTAAAAGATCTCTATATGGGTGTTGGAAGTCTTGAGGTCTATCTATTCCTGGCTCTGCCATGAACTAGCTATAAATACACAAATCTAATAAATAATAATAATAATAATAATAATGTCTACTCTCTCAATATAGTGTTAATTGCAGTATATATTTGAAAACATTTGTGGCATTCATCCTCATCAAAACACAACTCCTTTAATACTGAATAACAACTAATCACCATCTTTGGGTTTTTGATCAGATCAAAAGATCTCCTTCCCTTTCTATCTCCTGCGTGAGCAGGGGCGGGCCCATGAGGACCCCTCCTGGCGGTTTCCAACGGTCCAGGAGCAAGGAGATCGCCAGGAGGGCACGACCCCGGGCCCCTGTGGGCTCGGAGCCAGCTCCAGGGCTGGTGTGGGTGGGGCGGAGATGTCAAGTCTTAAGTGTCAGACTGGAAGGAGTCAGGGGCCGAGCGAGGAGCCCTGCCAGTCTCCCTACCTCCCCTTGACGGCTTCCAGGTGCGGATGCACTGCAGTGGATTCGCTAGTAACGCGAGCAACCCGCCCGCACACCAGGCCCACCCACACCGCCGCAGCAGCAGCGCCTTCCGTTTCCAAGGCGATGCGCGCGCGAGGGCGTCCCCTTCCCTCCCGCCCCGCGCAGACGCTACCCGCGGGCCAGGCGCGCCACCTGGTGGCCGCAAGGGGGAAGAGTCCGGGCGAAGGGCCCGCACCGCGCCCTGGCGCCGCGGAGATGCGGCCCTCCCAACTTCTTCCTGAGCGATTCTCACCGCCACGGCTCACCCTGCTGATTGCACAAAACGCAAGCCGCCTCCCTGCCTCCCCCCAGTGGCAAACCCATAAGTAGTGAGTTGTGTGGAGACGTGACATCCGGCTCTGCGCTGTGACCGTGAGACACACTTGGATCTGTGTGTTTGTTTCTTCCGTTTAAAGTGAGACACAGAGGGTGCTCCGGGGCAGGGGGGGGGGGGTTGTGCGCACGCGCGGGTCCTGCCCCACTCGCCCTTCAGCCACCGAGGCTTCGCTTCTCTCTTCCCTGTTTTAAGAGTTCTTGGGCTTTGACTCTAAACAGAACTGCAAACCCCTGGACTAAGTGTTTATATGATAACGTCCAGCTCTGAAAGACCCTTGATCCTAGTTTGCTTCTCGCTTTATTTTTTGTTCCTAACCCTCAAGAAAACCAACACAGATTTTGATTCCATCTTTCCCCTTCTTTCTACTTTTTGCAGCTCCGTCCTAATTCGAGGGGAAAATATATCACAAGCCTACGACCTTGGAAGTTTCCCTTTTTTCTCCTGCATCTCCCCCTCATTCTCTGCCTCAAGACAGTTTCTTGCATCCTGCCTGGCAGCACCTACTGAGGCTAGTAACACCCGAGTCAAATCGTTCTCTCTCTGTCGGGGAACGGAAGTGAGGCCCTCGCTTGAACGGCCACTCTTCGTAAGTCGCCTGTTTGGCATTCTTGAGTTTGATTAAAAAAGAATAGATTATCAGGTCGCCTGGGTGGCTCAGTTGGTTAAGCACCTGCCTTTGGCTCAGGTCATGATCCCAGGGTTCTGGGATGGAGCCCCATGTTGGGCTCCTCCTCTGGGAGTCGCTCCTTCTCCCTCTGTCTCTCCACTGCTTGTGCTGTGTGTGTGTGTCTTGCAAATAAATAAATAAAATTTTTTTAAAATTAAAAAAATTAAATATTAAAAATAGGTTATCTGTTTTCTAATTAGATCTGTGTTATATTATTAAACAAATTGAGAACTTCTTAAAAGAAAGGAATGGAAACCATTAATACATATATTAGCTTTTGGTTGAGGGAGTTTTTCTCATCAGTAAAAAGCCATCCAAAAAACAAAAAAAAAACCAGTTTGAGATAGTTTATGTGTTCTACCTCATTTGAAACTTCCTTTATTCCATCAGTGTTATGTGTTTGTTAAATGCCTACAGTTTGCTGTGATCCACACATCTGATAAAGGATGTTTAGGTATTTTAGTCTTTCCTAGAATAACAACACTGGGATTGTGGGGTAAAATTATTAAATAGACTACAGATGCAGGAGGGGGGAAAAAGCTACCAACAAAATTTTTAAGTGTGGGGATTATTTCTGTTAAATGGAAAAACAATTTTGTGATTATTCAGCACTTTGAAATCATTCCCAAATCATTTCCTATGAATCTTAGACCTGCTTCTCTTATGAGGGCCTGGGCCCTGGGTCAAAAATGTACTTTTACCCTATCATTTATCTCCCGTGCAGTTTTTCTTAAGGTATTTGCCAGTTGGTGTTTAAACAGTGAAGCCAGATAAGCATTTGCCAGGTTTCCGTATTTGATTTTGATTTTCTGTTAGCCTTGCCACGTTGAGTGATGTAGAAATACAGGCAGGAGAGGGGCGCCTGGGTGGCTCAGTCAGTTAAAATTCTGACTCTTGATTTTGTCTTGGGTCATGATCTCAGGGTTGTGAGATCCAGCCCGGCCCAGGCTCCACTCTGGGCGCGGAACCTACTTAAGATTTCTCTCTTCCTCTCCCTTTGCCCATCCCTGCCACCTCCCTCTCCCATGCCCAAGAAATGGAGATAGAAGAATTTCTGTGGTAGGAAAAGCTAAATATAATTGTCTGATTTGGCAAAATGCCAAATAACCTGTTTGGAATGCACACTCAACATTTTATACTTTTTTCAAACTTTTCACCTGTTTTCGTTGAGGATCACTATTTCTGCAGACAGACCCTAAAGCAGTCAACTAAACGTAATAATATTAAATCTCAATAATTTTTAGAGACCTGAGCTAGTGATTAACCTGTTGACTTCACCAACCGCTTCAAATTTCTAGTAAATCAGAAAGTTGACTGACAACAAAGTTGTTTTGAGGAAAAGAAAAGCCCTGCTATGACTTCTTATCCAAAAACATTGTTCCTGACAAATAGGAAACAGTTAAATAGGTGTTTTGGGGGAGAAAAAAAGGCATGAAGTAAAATATTCTCTTGAGAGGGACAGTTTACATTACCTCTAAGCAGACGCTCTAACATCCATTGGCATGTTTCAATATTATACAATGGGATTGTTTCCCACTTTATTCTTAAGGGCTACAACTTTTTCTTTTAGGCTGGAGACATGGCTCTGCTGTCTAGCCCATCTCTCCATCTCTCCATCTCTTCAAACCAAGTTTAACTTGAATGACCAGAACTCTGGCAAAAAGAAATCACATCACTTTTCCCCCCACATATCTCCTCCTCCTCCTCCTAACTAATTTTTGAAATTACTTTTATGATCTCTTTGTTCTCCCTGAGGGAGAGGAGCCCAGAATGGTAACTGGAGCCAGAGTGTCATCTCCCAGAAGCCTGAGCCAGCGCATAAGGACTGTGCCTGAGGGCGTTAGTATCTGACATCATGGGAGCAGTTCCACGCCAGGAGTTGCTACATGCTTTTGGCAGTTTTAAAATATGACTACATAAGAGAAACATACAGATCAGTAGAACGTGACAAAAACATCCAGACATAGATATGTAAAAACATAATACTTATATATTTATGTATATTTGACTGTCATATTTTATTTTATATGTATATACACACAAACATATATAGAGGATTTCTTCAGACAGAAGTGCCAAGATAAATAAATGAGGAAAGGATACTATTTTCAATCAATGCTACTGTAACTATTGCATATGCCTTGCAAAAATGAACCTTGACCTGATTATACACCTATAAAAAATTGACTCAAAGTTAATCATGGGTCTGAACATAAAAGCTAAAACTATAAAACTTCTAGAGTAAAACATACGGGAAAATCATCATGATTTTGGGTAGGCAAAGATTTTTTTTTATAGGACACCAAGAGCATGAATTTTTTAAAAAAGAAAATAATAGTTTGAACCTCATAAAAATCAAAAACTTCTGCTCTTTAGTTAGTTTTAAGAAGATAAGAGGTGGGATGCCTGGGTGCTCTGTTGGTTGGACGACTGCCTTCGGCTCAGGTCATGATCCCAGAGTCCCAGGATCGAGTCCCGCATCAGGCTCCAGGCTCCATGGGGAGTCTGCTTCTCCCTCTGACCTTCTCCTCGCTCATGCTCTCTCTCAGTGTCTCTCTCTCAAATAAATAAATAAAATCTTCAAAAAAACTTAAAAAAAAAGAAGATAAAAGGCAAGTCATAGTCAGGGGGAAAATATTTCAATATTTTGATTAATATCCATAATTTATAAACAAATAAAGCTCAATCATGAGAAAATAAAACAACCAATTACAAATGCCCAAAGATTTAATAGAAGATTTAATATGTCTTCTTTTTTTTTTTTTTAAAGATTTTATGTATTTACTTGACAGAGAGAAATCACAAGTAGATGGAGAGGCAGGCAGAGAGAGAGAGAGGGAAGCAGGCTCCCTGCTGAGCAGAGAGCCTGATGCGGGACTCGATCCCAGGACCCTGAGATCATGACCTGAGCCGAAGGCAGCGGCTTAACCCACTGAGCCACCCAGGCGCCCCAATATGTCTTCTTTTAATAGATTTAAAATAAGACATATTAGTGGCCAATTGGTACATGAAAATACGCTCAACAACATTAGTCATCAGGGAAATGCAAATTAAGGCCCCAAGGAGTACCACTACACACCCATTAGAGGGGCTAAGCTTAAAAAGACTGACAATACTGTGTATTAGCAAGAGTGGGGAACAATGAGGACTTTCCTATATTGTTGCTGGGAAAGTAAGATGGCACAACCATTTTGGAAAACGATTGAGTGGTCTATTATAAAGTTAAACATATATCTCTTGTATGACCAACTTAGCAACCCCACTCCTAGATATTTGTTCAAGAGAGGTGAAAATGACTGTTCATAGACTCTTTATCATAATAATCTAAACCTGAAAACAAGCCAGATGTCCATCAACAGCTGCCTGCTATAGCCATACAGTAACAGCTATTTAGCAATAAAAAAGAAATGAACTATCGATACATGGAACAAACAACATGACGGGTCTCAAAAGAATTTAGCTAACTGAAAAAGCTAAATGTGAAAAGCTATATACTGTATCATATAAAATTCTAGAAGAGCCCGAAAGCAGATTAGTGGTTGCTAAGCTCTGAGAGGGAAAGGTGAGGGGCCTGACTGCAAGGAGGCAGAAGGAACTTTGCGAGGAAGGAAATGCTCTGTAACTTCGTGGCGGTAATGGTTTTAGGGTACAGGCCTTTGTTAAAACTTGCCGAAGTACATACTTAAATGGATGCATTTTATTGCATGCAAATTATACCTTAATAATTAGTTGAGTTTTTTTAAAAAAATAACTATAAACTCTTTGATACCCCTCCCATCAAGAGGTGGGGTCTCTCTTTCCTCCTCTTGAGTCTAGGTGGTCTTATGATTCTTTCAACCAAGAGAGTAGAACAGAAATGACTGTATGTTGTTTCCAAGGCTAGGTCATTAAAAAGTCATGCAGCTTCTTCTGGGTTTTTTGGGGATACTTGTTCTGAGGGAAGCCAGCTTCCATGTAAAAAGTCCATCTGCTTTGAGATAGCCACGCCGGAGAGGCCAAATGTAGGCCCTATGGTCATCTGTTCCAGCTAAGCCTACCTTCTACGCCAAAAAGTGCCTGCCATGTGAGTGAAGTTATCTTGGATCTGCCCAACAAACCCACCCATCAGCTGAGTACTGTTGAGTTGTGTCACAGTTGATACCACAAGGAAAAAGAGATTGTCAATTACTACCCTGCAGAATCTGGGATATGGTTGTTTAAAGCCACTAAGTTTTGATAGTGTATTAGTTATCCATTACTACATAACAAATCACTCCAAAATTTAGTGATTCAAGACAATAGCAATCACTTACTGTCTCACAGAATCTATGGATCAGGAAGTTTGGGAGCAAGTTGATTGGGAAGTTCTAACTTGGGGTATCTCCCGAGGTCAGATGTTCGGCAGATTCTCTCTCTGCCTGAAGGAGCTTTCAGTATGGGGGGGGTGAGGAGCAGACAAGTTAATAGGCAGTCACAACACAGTTGGATAACCCGGAGAATAGGGGTAAAAACCACTGGGAAGGGAAAACCTAACCCAATCTTGAGGGTCAGGGAAAGATTCCTAGAGGAATTGAGGTCTGAACTGCAACTTGACAATGAGTAGGCATTAGTTTGAAGCATTGAAAGGGGCTGGAACAGAGGGAAAGGCATGGACAAAGGCCCACAGGTAAAAATGAAAATGATGAGTTTCTTGTGGAGCTGAAAGAAATTTACTAATGTTCAGAGAACTAGGTCGCAGAGAGAGGAGAGAAGGAAACCAGTAGACTAGAGAGAAACGAGCAGAGACAGATCATGATGGGTCTTCTGAATCATCTTTCATGACAAAAGCTCACTCTGGCTACAGTACGGAGGTGTTGGGAGAGGTCCAGATGGGGACAGGGTCCAGAATGAACTCCACTGGTCACACTTTCCATCTTCTTCTGCCTAAGGGCTTCTCACATAGGTTTATTTTCTGTCCAGGAAACATGTCACCGCCTCTGCCTTTTGCAAGATTGCAATGGTTGGCAAAATGAATGACCTCATCTCCCTGGCTCAAGTTATCAGCTTGCCCAATCTCTGGAACTTTCTATGACTCAGGTGAGATGTCCACCCCCACACCAGGAAGTAGTCTGTGAAACTCTGCCTCCAACAAACATATTAAAGCATTAGAACATAGGGAGTGACACTACCTCACATCTGGAGAATGACACAGTAGAGATTCCTACTTCCATCTTTTAAGAACTGTGTTTGTATAATTGTTTTCTGATTGAGTTTTGTTTTTTTTTTTTTGACTGTGGTAAGAACATAACATGCGATCTACCCTCTCACAGAGTAAGTGTATATTGTTGTTAACTATAGGCACTGGATTTAATAGTAGATCTCTACAACATTTATTTATTTATTTTATTTGTTTTGAACATATAATGATCTCTATAATTTATGCATCTGATGTAACTGAAACTTTGTACCTGTTCAGCAGCAACTCCTCATTCTCCCTCCCCGAGCCCCTGGCAACCACCAATCTACCTTCTGCTTCTATGAGTTTGACTGTTTTAGACACCTCGTATACATGGAATTATGCAGTATTTGTCCTTTTATGACTGGCTTATTTCTCTTATATAATGTCCTCCAGCCTCATCTGTATGGTGGCAAATGGCAGGATTTTCTTCTTTTTCTAAAATTAAATAATATCCATTGTATGAATATACCATGTTTTCTTTATCTATTTATCCATCAATGGACCTTACGGTTGCTTCAATATCGTGGTTATTGTAAATAATGCTGCAGTGAATGTGGGAGTGTAGATGTCTCTTTGAGGTCCTGATTTCCATTCTTTTGGATTAAATACTCCAAAATGGGACTGCTGGATCATATGGAAGTCCTGTTTTTTTAAAATCTTTTGAAAAGCCTTAATACTGTTTTCCAAAATTTTTGTACATGATTCAATAGCTTTGTCATCTATCAGAAATAAGGATTTAGAATAGACCGTGAGGAAATGTGCCATATAAAAATAACACCAGAAAAGACTTTAATATAGACAGCATATGTTCAAAACCTTAATAATAATTTTTTTCAAGTTCTTGAAACTTTTGACTTAACAGACTGGATTGGAAAGGAAATACTATGAACCTGGAATAGAAAATATATAACATTGAATAATGTCAGTGTTAATCTTTCCAAGTAAATGTATAAATTTAATGAACATTTGCCAAAAAATCACTCTTTGCAGAAGGAAAAATAAGCAAGGCATTTTCAGGACTGTGTATCAGTATTAACTAATCAAAGATGATGTGCTATACTTTTTTTTTAAGATTTTATTTATTTATTTGACAGAGAGAGATCACAAGTAAGCAGAGAAGTAGGCAGAGAGAGAGAGAGAGAGAGGAAAGCAGGCTCTCCGCCCAGCGGAGAGCCCGATGTGGGACTCGATCCCAGGACCCTGGGATCATGACCTGAGCCGAAGGCAGCGGCTTAACCCACTGAGCCACCCAGGCGCCCCGATGTGCTATATTTTTAAATAAAAAGAAATAAGGATGTTTTGGGTGTTGAGGAAATACTAATATTTTACTTTTTATTCATCACATTAGCTGAGAAAAGGATAGCAAAAGACCACCTTCTATAATCCCATTTAAATGATATGTTCAAAAAAAGCAAATCTACAGAGACAGAAATTGAGAGAAAACTTCCACTGGGACTATACCACAAGAAGATCATCAGGAGGGGGACCACTTGGAAAGTGAGTTGTCCAAATGAGGGACTTTGGGAATTGCTCATTGTAGAATCCGGTGAGACTAAGACACACAGGATATGGTCTGTGCTTTGAGGATGCTTAGTTAACAAAAATTTGGACTTCTCTGAAGCAGCTGACCAGCTGTGAACTTGGATACACAACTTCTTCTTTCTGTACCTCAATTTCCTCATCTATAAATGGAGGTAATATTGCACACCTCTTGGAGCTCTTCTGAAGAATAAACACTTGGTCCAGTCCCTGGCAAAGAGTAGGTTCTTGGTAAATATTAATTCTCCTTCATACTCCTTCTAAAATATTATTTTGAGAGTAGGAAAATGTGGACCTCTTCTGGTCACATTTCCCATGTGGCTAGAGAGGGCTTGCTGGACTCAGTATCTATATCTGGTGGGACCCAAGTATGTGTTTCTGACCTAGGTTCAAACCTATTTACTCAGCTGCCTACTCAGCATCAATTAGATGTCTCACAGACTCATCAGGCCCACAACTCATTCTCTCCCACCCCTCCAGCTTCCTGATCCTCAAGGCTATGATCCATATTCAGTAAATAGCACCAATATCCACCTACCTGTTAAAGTCCAAAGACCTGGGATTGTTCTTGACTCTCTCTTTTTCCTCAAATCCCAGACGTAATCAATTGTCAAGTTCTGTCAGTCTATCTAGAGGTTTGGTACATAGAACCTATTCATTAATTTTCATCCAAAAATAATTGTTGAGCAGTGACTACAGGCAAGACAGGCACCATGTCTGTCTCTGTCTTTACTGCCTCCTCCTTAGCACAGATCAGTCTTCTCCTGATGTGACTGAAGAAATAGCTTCCCAGTAGTTGCCCTGAATCAGCATTTTACTTCTTTGAATCCTTTCTCCACATGGACTCATTCCTTTGCTTAAGACCTTAAGCGCTTTTCCACCGAGCCCTTAGGAAAGAGCTCCTGACAGCGCTGGTAAGGCTCTCTAATATCCAGACCCTCTGGACACAAGTCAGGTTCCTGTTATGGGCTCCAGTCATTGGTGGGGTTCCCTGAGATTAGGATTTGAGTACAAGTGGTTTATCTGGGAGGTAGTCTCAGGAAGCTGTGGTAGGAAGATGGAGACATGAGGAGGGAAGAAAAACCCATTGGGAGTGCCCTAGCGAATGGGCTACTGGGAGATGCTACTGGGAGATACGTAACACGTTTAGTCTCACTGGGGAACTCTGGAAGACAGTATATGCCATAGCCTGATTTGTGTTTCCCCAAAATTCATATGTTGAAGCCTAACCCTCATTATGACTTGGAGATAGGGATAATGAGGAGGTCACTAAAAGTTAAGGAGGCCCTATAATGAGATCGTAAGGGTGAGGCCTTGATACCGTAGGGTTCATGTATTTATAAGAATTCTTTCTCTCTCTGAGTGAGCACATATAGAAGAGTCATGTGAGTGCACAGTGATGTGGTGGCCGCCCACAAGCCAGGAACAGAGGCTTCACGAGAAACTACCATACTGGCATCCTGATCTCAGCCATCCAAACCTCCGGAACTGTGAGAAAATACATTTCTGTTGTTTAAGTCACTCAGTGGATGGCATTTTGTTATGGCAGCACAGGCTAAGATGGCGGAGAACACCCCCCAGGGCTGTCCCACCCACAAGGTGAGGAAGCTGGGTATTTGACTCTCCATTCTCCCCACCGTTGGTTGAGCACTGTTCCTGAGGGCGTTGCTGATTCCTCAGCACTGTTGGCCTGCACCATGTGGGGGTTGAACATGCTCCTGCCCGCTGTGGGCCAGAGAAGTCTGACAGAGACTCAGCCTGACAGTCTCTTGCAGGAAGAAGCCTTCGGCTTGCCTGGTGAGCGCTGAGGGGATGTGAGCAGGGCGGTGGTGTCCACCACAGCTCCCTCTTTACCTTCCTTCTGTAGCTTTGCTTACTTTCGTAATGACTCATTCAGCTGACGTGTTAGCTTTGTAAGGTTATAGACAATATCTCTGCTTCACCAATAAGCCGCCAATGCCCAGCACAGAGCCTGACGTGTGAGAGGTGCTCAAGAGATATTTAATGAATGTTTGGATAAAGGAATAAGTGGTGATTCTTTTCAGAAAGTAACCCAGGTATGTCATGCTCTGTATTGGAGAAATAAGCAACATGCGTAGCGTAAAACCTCTAAGTTATAACAACACCTAAATCTCCACATTCACAGAAATCACTGAGATTTCTTTACAGTAGCTGATTAAAAGCCTTACTAGGCTTTCTAAATAAAGCGTAAGGTGTAAATTTATCCATTTGCAACAAGTACAGTCCTAACACCAGGTTTCTAGACCCAGGCCATTCCACATGTTGTGCTGGGGTCGGGAAAGGTGAAACAGACCCAGCCCAGCCTGGGCGACAGCAGGCCCCGTGACTGTCTGGAGACGGCTCCCGGCTGCCCACAGTAGGAAGCAAAAAGGTGGAGCCTGTGAAGATGAAGGTAGCATCAGGGAACTCAGACCTTATCTTGTGAGCTCTGGGATGCTGTGGAAGGTTTCCCAGCACTAATGCAAGACTTCAGAACGGTTAATTAACAGTCATATTTAGGTGGGAATGGAACGGGGAGAGACTGGAGGCTGGGAGACCAGGTGGGAAGGAGAAGCCCTGAGACAACACGGCTGACAGAAACCTTTGGGCTGTGTGACACTTTTCTCTCAGTGGTCAGCGGCCTGGGTGGAGACAGAGGAATCGCTGCCGAGAATGAATCAAAGTATAAACAGTATGCAAATGTAGTTTAGGTTTTAATCTAACTCCCTTATAAGCTCTCTTCTGTTACCTTATCTTTGAAGTTATTTTCTAAGGCACCAAAGGGATATTTGTTAAAAAAATAAAAAAAGGTCAGAAGCCATCACAAATGTCCCTGTAAGTTATCAAGAATGCAAGTTCTCACAGCTGTGTAACTTGAAGAGGGAGGTTAAAGGGCATTAACTTTTGTGCATTCGTGGGATGATGCTTGAATGTTGTGTGCATACAGCAAACGGCTTTCTCTGAAACGAGGAAACTGTGTGTTTCCCTTAAGTCTTTGCTTAAATTCAAAATACTCCTTTTCACATGTTCTGTGTCTTGACGGTAGTGGTGATTACATGATGATATTCATTTATCAAAACTTCTCAAACCCTGCATTTTAAACTGGTTACTTTAATGCCTCAAGAAAACTGATTTTTAAAAATTGAATAAAGGTCCAATCTATCCCGAGAGGAATCCGGACAAACAAGAATGCCTATGTGTAATTGCATTTAGAGAAAACTGTCAAAAATGCAAGCTAATCTGTAGTGACAAAGCAGACCAGTGGTTGCTTCATTGAGGGTAGGGTTCTGTGGAGCTCTCAGTGCTATGTATACACACATACATGGCACCATGAGGTCGATCGAGAGACTTCCAGTTAGATACAGCTGAGTTTATCTCCTCCTATGGAAACATCACTAAATAGGGAGAGAGGGGGTGGTGTAGGGTTGTAGGGACTTGAAGTCTACAAAGACTGAGAACATTGGAAAGGAGGTGTGAACAAATGGGAAATTTTCAGGAAAAATTTTTGAAAGGTGGAAAATGAGTGGAGGAGCAAAGGGTGAGCTCCAGCAGGGGTGGCTGCTACTGAGAGTCCCTAGAGGATGCAGGACTTGGGGTGATACTGGGTACACAGAAGGTAAGTGAGGTGCAGGAATTGGTTGAAGTTTTTATGTAGATATTCAAGCCAAAGGTTTTCTTCCCCATTCTTTGAAGTCTTTGGAGCTACCTTCCACAGGCAGCCAGGAAGCATGTTCCATGGAGATAATGAGCCAGAGAGACCCCGTCAGACTCAGGGACAGGAGACATATGCAGATGAGGTGGGGTCGGGCTCCTGGTAGGAGACTGAAACCTGCTGATTATAAACAGTGGGATCCCCAGACTTCTTTCTTAGATCTCCTCCCACCAAGACTCTTCTTCCAGGCATATGTCCCCTGGGCAGGAGATCGGAGGCTGCTTCCCTAAAGACAAAACACCTCCACATACTGACATTTGAAGGATCTGGTGTGGGAAAGCACTAAAGGAAATTCCAGCTGACAGCTGTACTTAAGCCTAGAACATACTTAGCCCAGATAGAGCAGGAGAACTTGAGATTTCTGAGGGAGAGATTGCGGGGAGGGGGGGGGGGAAGGAACAGAGAGATTATTTGATATATTTTAGTGTCTGGAAAATCATAACAATAGGTGTTTGACAAGTCCAATCAAGCATTTGAGTAGATTCCTAGGAAACTTTGCAACTGAAAATAACAAAAAGATTGTTAATTCCTAGAAAAACAAAAAGTTGTTCAAGAAAGGAAACATAATCATAGTAATCACCTGCCTCATCAGTATAATATTTGCATGCTTTTTTATTATACAAAAAGGGACTGATGATTTAACCCGAAGTTGGAAGGATGGGGGGAGAATAAGTAAGGTCAGAAGTCGTAAGAGAGAGCGCCTGGGTGGCTCAGTGGGTTTGGCCTCTGCCTTCGGCTCAGGTCATGATCTCCGGGTCCTGGGATCAAGCCCGCATCCGGCTTTCTGGTCAGTGGGGAGCCTGCTTCCCCTTCTCTCTCTGCCTACTTGTGATCTCTTGTCTGTCAAATAAATAAATAAAATCTTAAAAAAAAAGTCGTAAGAGAACTAAATTCTCACTGACTTGAACAAGAAATTGATTTATGTTAAAAGTGGTATTTCACATTAGTGAGAGAAAAATCTATTTAAGAAAGCATCAGAATTTCCAAATGTAATCTGTTAAAAATAATATTAAAATTATATGTGTTAATATAAAATCCAAATTAAAATAAATTAATAAACATTAAAAAATAAGGGCTCTTAAAGTAAGTTTGGAGTAGGAAGCAGGAGGCAAACTGCAAAAGCCATAAAGGCAAATGATGGACAGATTTGACCTTGAAACAACAAAGAATATAGATGTGAGTGACAAGGATCACCACAAATTAAGTTAAACAGAAGCAACAAACCTGGAAGAAAATAGGCACAACATATTTAAGAGAGAAAGGATTAATGCTGTCTATCTATCTATATAATTTCTAGTAGTTCTCTGTTCTTTTTTTAAATCTATTTGATTAGTCAGTTCGTAAATACCTTTTTTGTTTTGTTTTGTTTTCAGAGGTAGAATTTAGTGATTCATTAGTTGTAAATAATGCCCAGTGCTCATTCCGTCATGTGCTGTCCTTAATGCCCGTCACCTAATTATCCCATCCCCCCCCACTCCTTCCCCTCCAGCAACCCTGTTTGTATCCTAGGGTTAAGAGTCTCTTAGGGTTTGTCTCCCTCTCTGATTTCATCAGACTTTATTTTTCCATCCCTTCCCTGATGATCCTCTGTTTTGTTTCTCAAATTCCAGATATGAATGAAATCATATGTAAAATATCTTGCTTCTTAATTATACTTTTGATGTTCTCATTTCTTTTTTGTTGTTGTTGTTAAAGATTTTATTTATTTATCTGACAGAGAGAGGGAGAGACAGCGAGAGAGAGGGAACACAAGCTTGGGGAGTGGGAGAGGGAGAAGCAGGCTTCTCGGCAATCAGGGAGCCCAATGCAGGACTCGATCCCAGAACCCTGAGATCATGACCTGAGCCGAAGGCAGATGCTTAACGACTGAGCCACCCAGGTACCCAATGTTCTTATTTCTTTAAATATATCAAAGGAACTTATTTTATATTCTGAATCTGATAGTTCTAACCCTACCTGCCGTCTCTGCAATTCTGACTTCGGTACACTTCATTGTTTCTGCCAGTGCCCGCTCATGGAAGCTTGTTTCATGTCCGTGGGGTTTTGATTGGGAGTTCATGTTCATTGAAAGCTTATATGGGTGAACTTTTAATTTTTAAAAATTTTTAAAAGATTTTATTTATTTATTTGACAGAGATCACAAATAGGTATAGAGGCAGGCAGAGAGAGAGAGAAAGAGAGAGAGAGAGAGAGAGGAGGAAGCAGGTTCCCTGCTGAGCAGAGAGCCCAATGCGGGGCTTGATCCCAGGACTCTGAGATCATGACCTGAGCTAAAGGCAGAGGCTTTAACCCACTGAGCCACATAGGCGCCCCTGGGTGAGCTTTTTAAAAGATGTTTTTTTTTAATTTATTTTTTTTTCAATTTATTTATTTTCAGAAAAACATTATTCATTATTTTTTCACCACACCCAGTGCTCCATGCAAGCCGTGCCCTCTATAATACCCACCACCTGGTACCCCAACCTCCCACCCCACCCTGCCACTTCAAACCCCTCAGATTGTTTTTCAGAGTTCATAGTCTCTCATGGTTCACCTCCCCTTCCAATTTACCCAAATTCCCTACTCCTCTCTAACACCCCTTGTCCTCCATGCTATTTGTTATGCTCCACAAATAAGTAAAACCATATGATAATTGAGTCTCTCTGCTTGACTTATTTCACTCAGCATAATCTCTTCCAGTCCCGTCCATGTTGCTGTAAAAGTTGGGTATTCATCCTTTCTGATGGAGACATAATACTCCATAGTGTATATGGACCACATCTTCCTTATCCATTTATCCGTTGAAGGGCATCTTGGTTCTTTCCATAGTTTGGCGACCGTGGCCATTGCTGCTATAAACATTGGGGTACAGATGGCCCTTCATTTCACGATATCTGTGTCTTTGGGGTAAATACCCAGGAGTGCAATTGCAGGGTCATAGGGAAGCTCTATTTTTAATTTCTTGAGGAATCTCCACACTGTTCTCCAAAGAGGCTGCACCAACTTGCATTCCCACCAACAGTATAAGAGGGTTGCCCTTTCTCCACATCCTCCCCAACACATGTTGTTTCCTGTTTTGTTAATAAAAGATGGTTTAAAGGTGATTTTTTTTATTTTTCCTGGAAGTTTGCTTTTACTAACCTAAATACCCGAGAGCATTAAGTAACCCTGAGCCACTTTGGAAAATATTTAGATATGATGAAGTGTTCTTGTGCTACACAGGCAAGTAGGTTCTGGTTCCAACCCTGCCTGAGGATTGAGCTCGCAGTTGCCTCAAGGAAGACATTTTTCCCTCCTTCACTTCCCACTACTGTGTGAGTGGCTTTTCCATAAGTACTCCTGCAAATCAGATCATGTCACTTCCCCTGCTTAAAAAAACATAGATCCACTCATTTCTTGAGTCTTAGCTTAAACATTACTTCCTTATGATTGCCTCCTCTAACTGCCTGCCCCCAAACTAGATCAGGACCCCAGTTCATGCTCTTACAGAACCTCCTACTTCTCTCCATAGGCATTCATAAGAATTGTAATTGATTATTTGTGTAATATTTCAATGAAATAGTAAATTTCTTCATCACTGGCTATAACTATGATGTTGGGAACCATACCAATCACCTCTACTGTTGTATCTTCAGCATCTAACTTAGGGTCTGGTGTGTATTTGTTGAATAAATAAAAAACAAATGAACAGTTTGGGAATATTACCTAGTGGAGCAAATCTAGTACCCAGCTCCATCATGTTCTAAGACATCTCGAAGTCTCAGTTGCTCAATAGTAAAATAGAATTGATAACACTTACCTCGTGGGATTGTTGTACGTGTTACAAATGGTATATCTAAAGAGCTACAAAATGGCCCTTGGCAATGATAGATATTCATTAAGTGGTAGCTTTTATTATTATTTGTCAGTTATTTCTAAGTTCTAGGGAATTCTGCCAATCTGTTATTTTCAGCATACAGTAGCCAATTCAAATAAGGAGTAATGTAAAGAACTTTTAGCCCACAATGAATCACTGGATCAATATGATAATTAATGGGTTATTCAATGGGAATATCCAATGGGAATTTGGATTTCAAAATAATATACTTAAAACTCAATAATATTGCTTTCAAAAGTAAGTCAGCATGATGGTTTCATGGGTGCATATATATGTCAAAATTTATTAAGTTGTACACTTTATTTTTTTAAATATTTTATTTATTTATTTAGAGACCACATAAACAGGGAGAGAGGCAGAGGGAGAGGGAAAAGCAGGCTCCCCGCTGAGCAGGGAGCTGGACGTGGGGCTTGATCCCAGGACCCAGAGATCATGACCTGAACCAAAGGCAGACTTAACAGATTGAGCCACCCAGGTTTCCCCTAAGTTGTACACTTTATATATGTCAATTATCCCACAATAGGACTATTTTTTAAATAAAAAAATTAAGCCATCACCAATAAGTGGAATGAAATGCAGGTAATAGCTCTATTATTTAGGATGGAGTTTGATTCATTTCACTGTTTATTTAACCAAGGATCTGTCTTTTTTCTTTTTTTTACTTAATTTAAGAACAACTTAATTGTTTCTCACATAGTCCTTTTCTTTTCATTGAGAGTTCCACTACAGTTTGACAAAGGTCAATGCCATCACTGCTGCAATTCCACGCCTCAAATGTAAATATTTGGTGAAGGTTAATTTTGCTTTAACCGTAGAAAAGGAAATTAACCTCCATTTCAGAATGAACTGTTTTTGAAATATTTACATTTATAGTAATGCCCTGAAAAATATGCATAATGCCACTTTTTTAAAAAGCTGGCATCCTTCACAGATCTGACTGATGAACTTGGGCCTCTTTCTGAAGAGTAACTACTTCAGTATACAGTTAATGAAGGGTGAGTGTCCACACATTCAACCGTGTATATCTGTTCCTGCTAAGACAGCAAGAGTCAGTATATCATTTGCTTATTAACACCTATCTAGTACAACGTAACTTTGTGTCATTGGTGTTATTGAAAGACCTGTGGACAAAACCCCAGGGCCTAGATCTGTAAGGTGATCAGGAACAGGTGTGGGTCAGCTAGGAGGAGATACTTCTGTGAATTTGGTGAGAGAGGTGTCTTGGTTTGAGATAGAATGTCTTGGTGTGTGTTTCCCCAAAAGCAGACTTAAGACAAGAACGTGGGTTGCAGGTAGTTTATATAGGAAGTGATCTCAGGAAGCGCAAATGAGGAAGTGGTGGAAGTGGATGGGAAAGGGAGAAATGCCAGGAAAGGGTGATGAATGAGTGAGTTCCTGCTATGTAAAACTGGGGCATAGTCTCACTAGGGACCGTTTGAGGAGACACTTGAGCAAGCTCCAAAATTATCCCACCAACAGATAGCTTGAGCTGGAGTATATATATCTGCAGATTCATGTCCTCATTGTTTGAAGGATGACTTGAAAATGGGCATTAATTACACACACACACACACACACACACACACATATGAGCTGAACAAGCTCCTGTTGGCTAAAGAAAAGTCCTCAGACAGAGATACTAAAGAGATGCAACCCATTGAGATAGAAAGCTGGTTGGGCGCATGGAAACTGCCTACTGTAGGAGCCAGTGGGCTCAGAGATTGGATGAGGGAGTATGAGCTGGTACATCAACGTCATCTTCTACACAGAGGTTTTGGGATCTTGATGTGATAGAATAGCAACACTAGGTGTTCATGAATGTGTAGCAGCATGGTTAAAGCCACGGGTTTATAAATTCTGGAGGAGAAATTTCCCTTCACCGCTTTTTTTCCAGAGTGAAATAATATTGAGGAAATGCACAATTAACTGGTCAATTCAGTAGACTCTTCAGTTGTTTTGTATCCTGTAGATAGGTGGTTCAGCTGTATTAGCACGATCTGGAAATCTGTTAGGAGTGCAAATTCCCAGGCCCCAACTCAACTCTATTGAATCAGAACCTCTGGAGGCGGGATCCAGAAATCTGTGACAAGCCCTCTAGGTGATCCTGATACACACTCAGCTTGGGGAGCTTCAGCTGGAGACAACCATATGCTGTCTGATCTTAGTTGGGCATGTAGCTGGACAAATTATGTCATCTTTTTTTTTTTTATATTTTATTTATTTATTTGATAGACAGAGCTCACAAGTAGGCAGACAGGCAGGAAGAGAGAGGGAGAGGAGGAAGCAGGCTCCCTGCAGAGCAGAGAGCCCGATGTAGGACTCGATCCCAGGACCCTGAGATAATGACCCGAGCTGAAGGCAGCAGCTCAACCCATTGAACCACCCAGATGCCAAAATTATGTCATCTTTATGGGTCTTTTCCAATATATAAAATGAGAAGTTTGGAGTAGTATACTGGAGTTTCAAAAAAAATTTTAAACAGAGGAATACTTTCTTCCAAAGAAATTTTACTTGGAACATAAGTATATGAGACAGGAAAACAGAGCTCCTTTTTTAGAGAAGATGTTATTTATCTATTTGAGAGAGAGAGTGTGTGTGTGTGTGTGAGAGAGAGAGAGAGAAGGAGAAGGGGAATGGGCAGAAGGAGAGGGAGAAACAGAGTCTCCGCTGAGCAGAGAGCCCTACATGGGGCTCGATCCCAGAACTCCTGGATCATGACCTGAGCCAAAAGCAGAGACTTAACCGACCGAGCCACCCAGGGGCACAACAAAGCTCCTTGACTGGGCTATGAACCCAGGATCCTGTCTTCTCATTCTCCCTATGGTGGCTTCCTAAGCATCACTATGGATTTGTGGGGCTCTAAGAAGTGTAGTTTGAGAACCACAGCAACAAGAAGACCTTCAAGGGGTCTCTACGATATGATCTAAGACATCAGACAGACTTAATCACAGTTTACCTGCTGATGATAGCTCTGAGATAGACCCGTGATCACAAACCTTGGATTCAAAGCCTGGCCAAACCCCTCCTAGTTCGGTGACCATGAGCAAGTCTCAAAGCTCCCATGGCTTCCATGGCATCCTCATTTCTAAACTGAAGTTAACGCTAGTTCTTGTCATATCTGCCATACAGGGCTGTTGACAGGAACAAATGAAATCTTGTATGGGAATATACTTTATCAGTTACTAAGTCCTGTCTAACTGGAAGGAATTATTGTGGGAGAAATTATCCTTCCAGGTAGTTTTCCTTTGTAACTGGTGCCAAAGATAAGTAGAGATAGAGAGTGTAGATAATGAAATAGTCTGTAGTTTCTCCTGTATCTTCGAGGGATGCAAATGTAATTTTCCTTTTTAATTAAAACCTGTTTACCAGGAAGTGTCATTTTAAATAAAATGATGCTTAAGCAGGGAGTTGAGTTACCCTGTTGACTCATTCTATAAAACTTGTAAAAATAATGTTTGGGTTAATACTATCTGAAGAGATAATTAGGGGTGCCTGGGTGGCTCAGTCAGTTAAGCATCTGCCTTCAGCTCAGGCCATGCTTCAGGGTCTTGGGATCACGCCCTGCATCAGGCTTCCTGCTCAGTGGGGAGTCTGTTTCTCCCTCCCTCTGCCTACTGCTCCCCTGCTTGTGCTCTCTCTCTCTGTCAAATAAATAAATTTTTAATAAATAAATAGATAGATAATTAGTTCTTCTTAACAGTTTACTGCTCACATACTAATAGGAAGAGCCAATTTTGGAATATGTTGACTTAGCATTTGTAGCTGCTTGCACACTCAGAAAAATTTTAGTGCATCATTACCTCATATTTATTTGGCTTTTAAAAAAAATCATCAAATGGGTGTTGCAGGAGAGATTCATGCATCTACAACAGAAACACCCGAGATACACCAGGTAGCATGTTTTATGGCTGTAGTTTGTCATCAGCGAAGTTGTGAATAATTTCTTCTTTTTTATTAACATGTAATGTATTATTTGTTTCAGGGGTATGGGTCTGCGATTCGTCAGTCTTATACAACTCACAGCACTCAGCACAGCACATAACCTCCCCAATGTCCGTCACCCAGCCACCCTATCCCTACCACCCCCAACCCTTCCAGCAGCCCTCAACTTGTTTCCTGAGATTAAGAGTTTCTTATGGTTTGTCTATGGAACTTTTAGAAGATTCTCTACTAGTAGTGTCAAATACAGGTCCAAGTGTTAGAAGGTAGTCTGATTTAAGATGTTTTATTATTCTTATTTTTTCCTAAACCTCCAAGGTGGCAGGTCAGGATGGTATCTGAAAACTGTCATCATAAGAAACAGATTTCTGCCATTAACTTGGCAGAAATAATGGCCACTTTGAAGGCCACTATCCCGTGGACCTACTAGTATTTTCTAACTGTGTCTCACTTTGCACTTCCTTCACATTTTTCCCATTCCTTGGCTCTTCAGCCTCACCCTGTTGTACACCAGTCAGAACTCCCCAAGTAGGAATGGATGAGGATTTGCTCTCAGCCACCCTGTGTTGGGATGGAGGGTCTGTCAGCATTCCTGCCTCTTGGAGCTGGAGAAGCAGCTGTGGGGCAAGGCTCCTACACGTGTGCTCATTCACTTCTTAGACAAAGAGAAGTACTGACTTCTCTAGTACTGACTACCGATCTGGCACCGTGCTGGGCGCAGTGAGAAGAGCAAACAGGCTTTTGCTGGGATCTGCAGGTTACTGAGGGGTGGGGCAAGCAGGAGGGGAGTTGGAAGACAAGGAGGCATGTGGAGGAGAAGAGAGTGTTTCAAGCAGAGAAGAGTATATAGAGGGGCCCAGAAGAGAGAGCATGGCATGATCTGAGAACGGAAAAAAGTCCACAATGGCTAAACCGTAGGGAGTCCTGTGGATGGTGAGGTGAGCCAGTGCCAGGTCAAGGGAGATCTTGTCAGCATGGGCCTCCTTCTCGTCGTGTGTGTAACAGGAGGACTGGTGCTTCTCAAACCGCCTGTGGAACCAAGGGGGTTCCACCCAGAAGCTTCAGAGGGTCTTGAGATATGAGGTGGGGGGAGTCGCTCTGGGCTCCAGTTTCTGCTTCAGTAAGAGTAGCTTCATTCATATCCGTTTTAATGTTGGGGATCCAACGGTGTTAGCAAATGGGGTTCCATGGATTAAAAAGTGATTGAAAACTACCAAGTCCCCTCTAGCTCTGACATCCTCGGATAGGAAGATTCTGGGCTGCTCCCCTCGAGAGGAGGCTATCCAGGTTACTAGAGGTGTGGGCGTATTGTCTCTTGAGGAGTGGCCCATTCCTTACTGAAAACACACAAGACTGTGGTGTGGGCAAAAAGTTCTGGGATTTCCTGTCCACTGTTTCACAGAACTTTCCAAAACAGTCCCTGAAATTTCCACTTTCCCACAGTGACTGATATCTCTGTGTTGACAGGTCAGAGGAACTTTCCAGCAAGTGTCTTATCTGCCTTCCCAAGAAGCAAGTGCGTTGTATTTCTGAATCTCCCTCAGCTATAAGTGGCACCATAAGTACGGGTCGAATAGTTTGCTTTTTCTTCCAGACTCTTATTCTTTAGACTCTTATTCTGTAGACCAGCATCACCCATTTTAACGTCTCACTTACCTGAGTCCCCTGGGCTTGGCTTCTTGCCTCCTTGACTTCTTGCCTTCGAGTCTAGGCAGAGGCTCTGAAAGTCAACCTTTGCTCATACATCGATGGAATCTGTACCCTATCCCTGCCCAGCCAGCCTGGGGTCCCTGCTCCTCTGAAGCAGAACAGCCTGGCCCTCTGCTCAAACCCTGAGAGAAGGTGGTTACAGTTTAAAGAATCGCTTTGAATACTTGCTGTGGGGTCCTGCCCTCCCGGGCCCCTCCCAACTGGAGCCTGGAGAAGCCATCGGCTGGAAGACTCAGACTTCCTCATTCCTCCAGTCAATGTGGACTGAGCAGTACTTCTTAAAGTTTAACGCGCAGACAACTCACCTGGGAACCAGGCCAAAGTGGAAATCTGGTATTTGGGTCTGGGTGGGGTCAGAGAGCCTACATTTCTGAGAAGTTCCCAGGTCATGTCAGTGGTTCATGGGCTTCACTTGGAGTCGCAGAATGAGATGGTGTAGACTAGCAACCTCAGTCTCACCTGGACATAATATCTGGAATGCAAATTTCCCCCCATTTGTTAGCAAGCATTTATCGAGCACACTCTCTCTTTGTGGTCCTTGCTGTGCTGCTAAGATCTTTTCTTTGCTTTCAAGAACAGACTAAAAGCCTATATATTTGGGGCCTCTATACTTTATAAAATTTAATTCTCACAACATCCTTGTAATGTTCCTGTCTTACACCTGAGGAACCTGCATCTTAGAGAAGTTAAGAAGCTTCTCAAAGGCTGCGCTCATGGGAAACGACAGCCCGGATCCCAGCTTACTTCTCTGGCTCTGAGCCTTCCTGCTTTCTGGGATATCTCAAGCATCTCTTCCTTAATCTTCTTGTGTTGCCATAATCCATATAGTTGGACATCTGCCTCTGCTTCCTTGCCTAGCACTTGAGTTTCTGGCTTAGGCTGAGTCCTGCTCCAAACCCCGGCCAGCTTGACTAGTGATCACCCATCCCAGCTCTTTCCAGTCCCTCCTCACCCACCATCTCCTAGTTGGGATTTGGCTACAGATAGTCCAGTTGCCTGGAAACACAAAGCATTGCTCCATGTTGTAAAACAGCTTCTAGGAACTAGAATGTTTCCTTTGCTCTATAACTCACCCTCATGGTGGTTGGAAGTTTCACACCCAGCATAAGCCCTTCAGAAAGTAAATAAGCTACAAAAGAGACACAGTGAAGAAAGGAGAAAGTGGCACTCATTTATGCAAATTTCATTTTCTGACTCTTAAGCCCAGGGCCGTATTCCTAATGGTCCCGGCATCGTTCTAGAGATAGATGTAGCAGCTGGTAGAGCTCATGATTTGACCTGTCCCAAACCCTTTCTCTGCTCTGCTGAGGCTCTAGGGCAAGCAGAAAGAGTGGGGGGGTTGTCTGCACGGAATGGATGTTACATAGACCACAGAAACTCTGGCGTGTGGTCATGGCTTTGACTTCTCCTAGGGTTCCCCACTCCCTCCCCACCTGCCCCTTTGAGCTGGGCCAGCTTTAAGCAAGGAGCTGACTTCATATTGGCTCATTCACTCCCATTTAATTACACCGCGCAGGGGAAGGGGAAACATGCTATGGCTTCAACTGCTTCGTCTTTCTTAGAGTGGCAGAATCTAGTAAGAATTAGAAACTGAAAAGTGTCACGGTCCGTTCTCACTGACCCATGCAGTGTTTCTCTCTTTGTTACTCAGTGAAACCCATTCTACCCCAGCCACTGCGACTTTTAGTGAAAAATCTTTAACAGCATTTTGTAAACCATTCCCTGTGCTCAGACTGATGCTTTCGATGATCATACACCAAACTTTAGGCAATCTTCTGCCGGCCCTATATCATTTTAAGTGACATCTGTTACTTGTTTACGTGTTCCTTCCCTCTGCCCACATACCCAGCCAATGGCAGTCCCTACCCAACCCAAGCCCAAGATTGTCATGGGGTTTCTGACCCTCTGACTGCGTGTAGCTGGGTCCCCTGATGCATATTCCTGGCGCTCTTCCCCTGGACACTGTGTGGCAACTTTAACCACCTCCCGCAGCAGCTCTGTCAGTCACCAAACTCCTCCTGCCCCGCCCCCAGTCAGACGGAATGTAAACATGTTCCTGGTCAGTGGTGTGGTGACTTGCGGTTTCCTTTAATTCAAAGTTCGAGTCCCCCTCAGGGTTTGCCACGGTTTCTGTGCAAGTCCCAGAACTGTTTTTTGTTTACTCTGAGCATGTGGACGGCAGACGGAGCTCGGCAGGACTAACCACAGTATCCTGCAGTCAGCATGGAGAGTTTACATGCATCTTGAAAACTTTGAGTGCTATTTGATCCAGTGCCCTAAGAAATTTCAAAGCTTTGCATCAATATTTTCCTTTTGGGTCTAGAAATTGTGTGATCAAACGCCATTTTTTTTTTTTTTAACCTCCAATGGTGACTGTGTAATTTTTGGCAATCTTCAGGCGTTCTTTGTTGCAAATTCTTTTGAAACCAGTGGCAAATGCTTAGTAATAGTGAGAGTAGTGACCAAAAACTAGTTTGGAAATTTAATAAAAGGAAAACATGAATTAGTTAATGTTCTACAACCTGACTTAGCTGTATTTTTACCTTAAGTCTACACGCTCTTTCTTGCCTTAGAAAGTTTTAAATGATCTTAGCATAAGGTATGTCTGATTACAAACTTGACATGCGGACAGTGAAAGCCCGTTTTGTTGTTGGAAAATACAAGCAGACAGCATGTGTCTGGCACTCTATCTGAGGTTACTGCTGCAACTTGGAAGATGCTCTAGGACACTAAACATTTTTTTTTTTATCATTTATCAGTTATTCATTCATTCAACTCATATATATCTAGTGCTTACTATGTGACAAAAATTGTTCTGGATTTTAGATCTTAAAATGATGAAAAAGATAGATAGCACTTCTGCCTCCAAGGAGCTCATATCCTAGTGGGGGCTCGAATGTTTTTTAATTAAGTAAATGAATGAATGTGGGTGCAGTGAGGGCAGAGGCTGGGGTTGGACTGGGTGGTGTTCGGGGTACCTAGCAATCCTGGTAGTGCCCGAGGGCTTAGAGAGAGCCAGGGGGAGGTTGGTGCCAGGTGTGAATCAGCGTCCTGACCTCGCCCATCCTCTCCCTACTCATAGACCCTGTAAGAAGTCCTGCCCCATATTCAGGTGCTTGGGAAGTCGGTGCTGCCTGCACCTCTATCTTTTCTTCTCCACCCACTTGCTCCTTACTGTTGGCTCTAGTGACAGCCTTCTTCCCTGTTGGCTTGTTCGCCCTCTCTGCCAGCTTCCTCTGGATTGATGGTTTTGGGCCCGGATGTTGGTTCTGCTCCTTGCCTTCCTTCCTAGTTTCTCTCCTCAGATTCTCCACATCCCAAACTATGGGCCAGCTGTACCTCAATCTGAGCCTAGCTCTAGTTTCTAAGCCTTAGACACCTACTGACCTAGCTGGCAAATGGGACTTCAGGGATTTGGAGCGTAGTAGCAGGAATTTTCAGACAGGGCTGGTGCTCAAACCAGGCAGGCAACAAGGCTGGGGGTACAGAATTTATCTAGTTCAGATGAGGACCATGATTGGGGGAAGAGACAGGAGAGAGAAGGTCAAGTGTTTAGGGATTCGGGGTAGGCGCTCTTTGTGGCAGAGTAACTGAAGTGCAAAGCAAAGAATTAAGGAAATTTCCGGTCTTACAGAAAGGCAAGCATGTTCCTGACAGAGGGTTAGGGACAAGCCTGTAATGTGGTGGGCACAGACTCTATATCTGGGGGTCAGAAACATGGATCTGCAGTAGGGTTAGGGGCAAGACTCATAGAGAATATGGGTTCAAAGAGCAGACTTTGAGAGAAGACAGAAGAGGGTATGAATCCCAACTCTGCTACTGACTAACTCTGTGACCTTGGGCAAATTGCCTCACCCTTGAGCCCTAGTCTCCTTACTTGTAAAATGGGCTTGGGAGCATACTTCACCTGGATGTAGCAAGGATTAAATGACGACTTTGGGAGGACTTTGCGGCTTCTTCAAAAAGAAGACAAGTCTTTGAGCAGCTAGGGCTCTCCATGAGGCCCAAGGGGTGAGGGGGTGACGGTCAGCAGCCCAGCACTGGTGCGGCCGGCTCTGGGGACACAGTAGTCATTCAGGTTTGGCAGCTCGAGAGCAATAATATCCAGGGGGTGTGCTCGCCCCCTAGGTCTGGGGGAGTGGTGGGGCGTTGGCTCATTCACCTCTGCCACATGCTCATGTGTGTGTGGTTCTCCTACTTGCTGTGGCTCTGCCAGGAGCTCATCAACTCTGAGTCTTGAGTCAGGGCATCTCCTTCCTTTAAGCTCAAGCAGTGGTGACCAAAAATTGGAAAAAAAAAAACCATATAGATAGATAGATATAGATATAGATATAGATCTATCTCCCCTGTTGCTGAGTCCATTTCACATACCAATTTTGGACTTAACCTTTCATTCTTCTGCTCAGAAATCTTTCATCACTCCTTTTTTTTTTTTTTAAAGGTTTTATTTATTTATTTGACAGAGAGAGACAGTGAGAGAGGGAACACAAGCAAGGGGAGAGGGAGAGGGAGAAGCAGGCTCCCCGCTGACCAGGAAGCCCAACACGGGGCTCAATCTCAGGACCCTGTGATCATGTCCTGAGCCGAAGGGAGACGCTTCACAACTGAGCCACCCAGGCGCTCCTGCTCCTTACTTTTAACTGCATCATTTGCTTAATTTTCTGGGCTTTTTATAATCTGATTTCAACTTATTAGCCACTCAGCTCCCTTGCTTCCTAACATCCCCTTCTCTGTCCTACCCAGGCCTGTGCCTTTCAGTTACAGGTTCTTCTTCCCTTTGGAAGCTCCACCTCCACTTGCTCTGTTGTTCCTCCTCTTAACATCCAACTCTTTCTTCCACGTGGCTCAGGTCTCACCGTACCCTTGAAGCCCTGTTTGACCCTTGGAATGCTTACAGATCTCCATATCCCGAATATGTTTAGAATATGTCAAGTTTCACAAACTCTTAAAAGGCCATCGATGGAAGATGCACCATCATTTTATGTACCATTAAGACCCTTCTAATAAAACTGGCAACCATGGAATGTAGGATACTTCCTTATTTTGGAAAGATTCAGCTATGAAAAAGTTTGCCTTGGGCTTGGTGAAATGTCACAGTTATTTGGTCATAGTTCTGATGGACATTACCACTGTTTTATAATCACCTGTTTATTTTCTGACTCCTCCACTAGAATGTGTACTTCATGAGGACAGATTTCACACCTGGCTCATTCACTGTTGCAGCCCTAACCATCCAGAACACTGTCTGGTCCTCAAGAAATGACCAAAAAAGCAGACTTTTAACCTGAATGGAAAGTTCCTCGAAGGCAGGGATTATGTATTACATGCTTATGTATAGTTATTTTTTATTTTTTTTACAAGATTTTATTTATTTATTTGCTAGAGAGAGAGATCACAAGTAGGCAGAGAGGCAGGCAGAGAGAGAGAGGGAGAAGCAGGCTCCCTGCAGAGCAGAGAGCCCGATGCAGGCCTTGATCCCAGGACCCTGAGATTATGACCTGAGCCGAAGGCAGAGGCTTAACCCACTGAGCTACCCAGGCGCCCATGTATAGTTATTTTTAAAATTAACATGTAACATACATATCGTAAAGTGTGCTAATATTAAGGGTTCAGACTAAAGTCTTTTTTTTTTTTTTTAAGAAATTTTTTCCCCAAGATTTTATTTATTTATTTGACAGGAAGAGACACGAAGAGGGAACACAAGCAGAGAGAGAGGGAGAAGCAGGCTTCCTGCCAAGCAGGGATGCCTGATGTGGGGCTCGATCCCAGGACCCTGAGATCACAACCTGAGCTAAAGGCAGGCGCCCCTGAAGTCTTTTTATCTATGTATATCACTGGTTATACATATGTATATGGATATACATATACGTACCGGATATACATTGGAATCACTGAAATTAGGATACAGAGCATCTTCCTATAGGACTTTTCCCAGTGCTGAGGAAATTGGAGACATCCATCAGTATTTATCTATACTCACTGACTGGTGAAATGGTCTCCAGCTACACTGTATATAGCTCAGTTTCAATTCACTCCTGTTTATCCCGGTTCAGTGGTTCTCAAATTCTCTCCTGCATCAGAATCACCTACAAGGCTTGTAGAAACACAGATTACTGGGCCCCACCCCTGAACTTCCTGATTTACAAGGTCTGTGGTAGAGCCTGAGAGCTTGCTTTTCAAACAAGATATGTTAATGTGGCTCTAGTGAGGTGGGGAGGGAGGGTCTTCCCACGACTATTAAATGTCTCATTCTAATCAGGTGTTCTTTCCCTTTTCTTTCCAAAAGACAGCCTGGATGGTGTGGTAAAACCCATGTACTCCCTAGAAGAATATTTCTCAATGGAATAAAATAGAACACCTAGGACTACAAAGAAAACCGATTACCTTAAAATGGATTGTTTGAACTATTTTAAAGTTATTTTATTTTGTTTTAAAGATTTTATTTATTTATTTGACAGACAGAGATCACAAGTAGGCAGAGAGGCAGAGAGAGAGGAGGAAGCAGGCTCCCTGCTGAGCAGAGAGCCCGATGTGGGGCTCTATCCCAGGACCCTGGGATCATGACCTGAGGCGAAGGCAGAGGCTTTAACCCACCGAGCCACCCAGGCACCCCTTAAAGTTATTTTATAATTGTAGTATTTACAGTATCTGCATGGCATCTGTATTGTGATATGAAAAGTTTGTGGTTTCCATCAGCGGTAAGCTCACACATCTACTGGTAACATTGCTGTGGTCGCTGCTTGCATTTATAACCGGAGGAAATGACAAATTGCTGGTAGAAGTTAGTGAAAATAAAGAGCCTAGGTTAGGAATCCTTCCCCTAGTGCAGTCTGAAATGAGATGCTCTACTTCTGGCCCTGGCTGGAGTTTCAAAGAATTCAAGTCTCTGTCTTTCACTGTTATTAACTAAATGCCTTCTATGTGGAGACCCGTGATGGATGTTTGCTATTCGGAGAGGACTAAGACACCTTCTCTTCCTTTACTCACCTTCACTTCCTTTACTCAATGTCCCATTCGGAGAAGGGAAGATCGAAATAGAAACTGATTATTAAAGTAGAGCGTGCCATATGCAGAAAGGGAAGGACGCACAAAGCACAGGAGAAAAGAATGGAATGACACTTGCAGGAGCACGAGACAAGGGGGTGAGCTCTCCGCTGACTAGAACTCAGTTGAATGGAAGTTGTGGCGCTAGACTGTGACACTGGTTGTCCCCAGCGACACATGCCTCAGGGTCCCCCATATTGACTCTGAACTTGGCCACGAAGCTTGCTTTGGCCAAAGGCACAATAGCCAGCTTGGCACGGATGTTTGCACCTTGGGGCTTGCCTCTTGTCATGCCTGGGTTTCAGCAGCCGTGGAAGGAGTTCAGGCTTGATTGCCAAATGCAGGGAGGTCACCTGGACCACAGCCCTGAAGGATGAGGGGCCATCTCCGATGTTCCAGCCTCAGCTGAGCACTCGGCTCAATGCAGCGGCATAAGGAGCCCCAGCCAGTGAGTGAGAAGCGGCAGAACCACCAACCCACAGAATCATGAGAAGTAATAAATTGTTGTTTTCAACACTGTGTTTTAGAGTGGTTTGCTACCCACCAAACAGTTGTTTTCATTTCTTTACATTTTTTTACTCTTGTATTTGGTTTTTTAAAATGCAGAGGGCAAAACACCCTGTGAAATAAGCCAATGCAGAAATTCTTCTGCAAACAGATAAGCATGATTCCCAGAGAAGCTTTCCGTGTTCCATACACTTAAATCTTTTAAGATCTATGGCTAGAAAATGGTTATAATTATGACTCTAGTAAACTGAAATCTCTGATCTTCAGAGAATGATTACTTTAAAATCATAAACTTCTAAAACCTGGAATTTTCAGCTGGAAGAGATCTTGGAATCTATGTACCCTAACCACTTAACTTCATTTTATTTTTAAGTTTACTTATCTTTTTTAGTAATCTCTACACCCAGCGTGGGGCTCAAACTCATCACTCTGAGGTCAAGAGTCCCATGCTCTTCTGACTAAGCCAACCAGGTGCCCCAACCTCTTAATTTTAGAGACGAGGACACCAAGGCATGAGAGGTGAAAGCTACAGTGTATTTTGTTAGTAGGGTCCAAAAGGGAAACCAAATCTTCTGACTTCTGATACACTGTCTGATTCTGACTAATAAGTCAGAAATAGCATTTTGTAGATTATCATTTCCATTATTTTATTTTTGCAATAGGCAAAGTAGATATTTTTATCCTTTCTAATTTTGTGAGCGAGTTACATTAGAAAAGACCTGCTTATTTCACAAAACTCATAAAACCAGGACTAGACTGTGGGTCTTATGTCCCCTGGGCCAGGGGACATAGTTTTCATTATATCAGGCTGCCTGTGATGACAGCATAAAAAACAAGGAAATAAACTAATACACTTTTGAAAGAGAATCAGCAGTGGACACTAATCTGGTTCATCTCTGAATTTCTCATAGCCCTGTACCATGTACATAATGTGTCACTCAATAAATATTTATAAATGGAATGAATACATGAATGAATAACTAAATAAATAAGGGATAGAACAAGATTATGTTTTATTCTTACCAGGCATTCCATTCTTGAATTGTATGTTTAATCAAGATTCCTCTGCACCTAAAAAAAGAATAGGGGATAAAAATGCCACTCGGGGGGCACCTGGATCAGCTCGGGTCATGATCTCAGGGTCCTGGAATTGAGCCTCACATTGGGCTCTCTGCTCAGCAGGGAGCCTCCTTCCTCTTCCCTCTGCCTGCCTCTCTGCCTACTTGTGATCTCTCTTTCTGTCAAATAAATATGTGGCTCTCATTATATTTCTATTGGACAAGGCTGCTCAAGGCTGCCTGAGTCACTTTCTTTACCTCAGTTTCCCCCTTGGAAGAAGGAGCAGATAACTTTTGAGTTACTACATACAGGAGAGGAGACACATATGGATAGACCCTGCCTTTGTATTCATCACTCGTTTTCAAAGCACAGTAATTGCAAAATGTTTTCAGTACTACTGAGTGGCATTTAAAAAAAATTTTATTTATTAAAATTAAATTTATTAAATTTATTAAAATTAAAATAAATAAAATTTTATTTATTAAATTTAAGTTTACTTATCTTTTTTAGTAATCTCTACACCCAGCGTGGGGCTCAAACTCATCACTCTGAGGTCAAGAGTCCCATGCTCTTCTGACTAAGCCAACCAGGTGCCCCAACCTCTTAATTTTAGAGATGAGGACACCAAATTTATTAAAATTAAATTTATTAAAATTAAAATTAAAAATTATTTATTAAATTAAATTAAAAGAAAGTAAAAAGAAATAGATAAAATGAATTTTGATACTATATGTACTTAATTATGTCCAAAATATTATCTTTCAACATGTAATCAATACAGAAATTGTTGATGAGATATTTTACTTTCCTTTTTTTCCCTTCCTTTCTTTTTTTTAGTGGGTGTTTCACACTCATAGTACATCTCAATCCAGATGAGCTACATTTCTAGTGCTCAACAGCCACATGTGGCTAGTGGCTTCCATTTTGGACAGCACATAGAACACCATAATTCTGTAAAGAGAAGGTAACAATAATTACAGCCCAGAGGAAGTAGTAGTGTTTCAAGCATTACTTGAGGAAATTGCCCTGCATAATGAAATGCACTGTACCTTATGGAGGATTCTGTTACACCCTGGGAAGTCAGTTCCAGAGTTTTGACAGCCTTTTGGGAAGATGTAAGTAAACTAGTCTTCGTATAACTTGGTTTCCCATCTGTTACCAGTTAGAGCTGTCCCACGATTATAGGAAATAATAGGAAAAAGCATTTGGTCAATACAGTAGGTAGGAGGCACTTGACTAATAGGAGCTCTGATAATCTACTAGGATCTCACGTTATCACACAAAACTTAACCCCATTTTGGATTTTTTAAAAAAAGTTTGGGGACATCTGGGTGGCTCAGTCGGTTAAGCAGCTGCCTTTGTCTCAAGTCATGATCCCAGGGTCCTGGGATCAAGTCCTACTTAGGGCTCCTTGCTCAGTGGGGAGCCTGCTTCTCTCTCTGCCTCTGCCTGCCGCTCTGCCTGCTTGGGCACTCTCTCTCTCTTTCTCTGACAAATAAATAAAATCTAAAAAAAAAAAAAAAAAAAAAAAAGGTTGGTAGGACTCCCTCCAGACCACTATCTTTTCTTCCAAGCAAGTGTAAAGGGGTTCTTAGGTATGGTAAATTTCCGAAAGACAAAGTAAAACAAAAAAGGCCATGAGTTACATTATAACTAGCCTTTTTCTACTAGAGGGAATCTTATTAATAAAACCAGATGGTCTTCTACTTTTTTTTTTTTTACAAGATTATATATTTATTTGTCAGAGAGAGAGACAGAGCACAAGTAGAGGGAGAAGCACGCAGAGGGAAAAGCAGGCTCCCCACTGAGCAGGGAGCCAGATGTAGGACTTGATTCCAGGAAGCTGGGATCATGACCTGAGCAGAAGGTAGACGGTTAACCGGTTAACCCACTGAGCCCCACTGAGCCTCCCAGGCATCCCTACACTTTTACTGTGGTAAAGTATCACAACATAAGATTTTCCACTTTAACCATTTTGAAATGTGCTGTTCTGTGTCATTAAGTGCATTCACATTGTTCTGCAACCATCCCTATCATACAACTCCAGGACTTTTCCAACATCCCACAGTGAAACTCTGTACCCAGTAACTCCCCCACTAGCCCCATCACCCCCTTTCTGCAGCCCCTGGTAAACCCTACTTTCTATCTCTTTGTTTTTGACTATTCTAGGAATCTCATGTAAATAGAGGTCTTCTGCTTTTGGAAGTAACCTTTGTTCTTTCTTTAAACATTACAATAAGAAAATTTGTTTAAAAATACTGACAGTAAACCTAGAGGTTTTTAAAAAAAGAATAATTAAATGTTGGAATGCATATTGATATGTGCAGATGAAAGGCACTGAAGAAATAAGTCACAATTTTTGCACATAGGTATCTGAGGGAGATGATCACTACAAAGGTTTTTCCTCACTTTGTAAAAGGTACTCTGCATGAAAATGTATATATGTGAATATAAATGAAGATGTGTCTTCATAAGATTACTGCTCCTAAAGGCCATAAATAATGATGTCAAAATTTTTCATGGATATCAGAAATCTCGCTGATTTAGTACATCCTTGAGTTTGTCCTAGCTTGCCATTTGGCCTGGACTTAGTGCCTGATCCTCTGAAGCCCCTCCTATCTTCATCGATAAAATGCAGATTTAAATAAAAGCAGCCCTTCCTACATCATAGAGTTGATGGGAAGATCAAACAAGATAATTAAAGTGAAAGGGCTTTGAAAAATACGAAGCCTTGTGGAAAGGCAGGGCATTATTAAAGACTGTGGAGAGATTGCTAACACAATTTGATTCAAGGCCAAAGTTTTGTACTTCCAAAAGTTAAAAAGATATTCAGTATCTGCAAATTATTTAGAAAACCAAATTCCTGCTTTGGTGACCCAGTACCATGACTGAATTGTATTCTAAATGCCGTACATTTGATACCTACTGCTCTATGTCAGCTAACCACATTACCACACTAGATGTAATTGTACAGCATTTCAGCAGTATCTTCAGTTTTTGGTGGGTAAGAAGTTATAAATCCACATAGTTTAAAAATAAAGTCATGTCTCCACAGGAAGTTGTTTTTGTTTTTGTTTTTTGACTTTTCCATGGTGGCAACAGTGCGGCTCTCTGTAAGTTATCTACTATGAGAAACCGACCCACAATGTGATTGAACAAGCATTTACTGAGTGCCTGTAGTGTGCAAGGCATTTGTGGTAGAGAGGGTTGCCAGGGGAAGGATGGAGGTAGTAAGAAAAAATACAGAGAGAAAAGGGGTAGCCCTGAATTGGGTGAGTTTTAAAGCTGGTGGTGAGTGGCATCCTGTGACAAATAACTAGAAAGAAAATGAAATCAATGCCAAGAAAAGTCTCAAGGACTATACCATGGGAGTTCCAGAGGATTAATTCATTCAACCTAGGAAGGCAGAACATGACATTTATCCTACACCCTGATACAAGAGAAGGATCCTTGGTTCTCAAATAGAGGGGAGGATATTTCAAGCCCGAAGGAACCACACTTAGTGTCCCACAAATAAATACTTACCTGCTAACTGACTGGTAAAACCAAATGACTTGGGTGATGTGCCCAAGACTCTACAAAGTCACAGCTGGGGGGTACTAGAGGTTAAATCCCAGAGTCTCAAGTGAAAGCACCAGTCTAATGGGTTTTCACTGTTCCAGGAGTGAGCAGTCATACACACCCTGGCAAACAGCACTCATTTTTAGTTCAGGTCGATAGAGTTGAAAAATTAACAAGACCAGGGTTCCAGATTTAAACACCCCATGTCTAGCTAGACAACTTTTCCAGACAGTGTTCCACCTGCATGTTTCTAAGCTCACTTCTATTTCTGTCCCAGTTTTCACAGATCCAGCATCAATCTTTCCATTCAGGTTTTGTTTTTTTCTGGGATTACATTTTCCCCTTCCAGTGCATTACTATTAGATTATTTCCCCCTTTCCCAAGTGTATAAGACCGTTCTTCTAACTATGATCCTACTGTTAGCTGACATTTATTGAGGTCTCACCTTGGGCCAGGCAATGTGTTTTATATATTGTAGCATGTCCCTTACATGGGGCAGGTAATATGACTACAGTTGACCAGTTGACCCTTGAACGACTCGGGGATTAAGGCACTTATACTTCCCCCTCCTCTCTGCAGAGTCAAAAATCCACCTGTAACTTTTGACTCCTCCCAGGCTTAATTACTAATAGCTCTATTGACTGAAAGCCTTTCCAATAACATAAATGGTGGTTTCACACACATTTCGTACATGTATTGTATACTGTATTCTTACTGTAAAGTAAGCTAGAGAAAAAAATGTTAATGGGAAAATTGTAAGGAAGAGAAAATACATTTATCTATACTAATACTGTATTAATAAAAAAAATTCACGTATTAGTGAACCTGTGCAGTTCAAACCCATGATGTTCAAAGACCAACTATATTTCCATTTTATTAAGAGGAACAGAGGCCTACAGAGTTCAAGTGACTTGTCCCAAGTCAATTGGCTAGTTCAGCGGTGGAGTCCAGGCTTAAGAGTACAGGCACACAGCATCTGTACACTAAACCCTGTACTGCATTATCCCTATGCCCTTGGTTTTCTCCTTCAATTTTTGTGAAATTTGCATGTCACTTACATGCAAACTATTTTGAAGAATGACAATCTACTCAACGGGTTAAGAGAAACAAGCTTCTGGGGCGCCTGGATGGCTCAGTGGGTTAAGCCTCTGCCTTCTGCTCAGGTCATGATCTCAGGGTCCTGGGATCAAGCCCCACATCGGGCTCTCCCCTTAGCAGGGAGCCTGCTTTCCCGCTGTCTCTCAGCCTACTTGTGATCTCTCTCAGTCTGTCAAATAAATAAAATCTTAAAAAAAAAAAAAAAAGAAAGAAAGAAACAAGGTCCCACTGACTTGATAGGATCATGTTAACTAAGATTTATTCAGTACTTCTTCTGTGTAAGGAACTCTGCTGTGTATACATGCACTTTCTCATTTTAACCTGCACAGTACCTCAGAGAGGAGAATTGTTACCATCTCTTTTACAAATGAGCCAAGTGAGGCACAGAGAGGTAAAGCTACTGGCTGAAGGTCCTGTTAGGAAGTGGGGAGAGGGGCAGTATTAGAATTTTTGCCATCTAACGTCTGGGCTCTCGCTTTTAACCTCTGAGCTTTCTGACTTTTGCAATGAGGGGCCCAGCAAGATTCTCCCTCAAAATTTCTCCCCCACCTGTCTTGTGCAGATCCTGAAGGGAGACTCCCTACACCCTCCCTAGCAGGCGCTGCTGTTTCTCTTCTGGGAGGGGTGACGCTTGGAATAGGGAGAACTGAGTTCCTTTAAAGCCTTATACCAAGAACACAGGGCCCCCAAAAGTCTGCAGATCCAGGGCCTGCCTTCCCCATTGGAGATGGGCAGGAAGGAGATAACCAAGGCAGACACAAACAACGCTGAAAGCCAGGTATCAGACAAATGAGGTCAGACTACTCCGCTGCGTAAAATCATTCACCCACCGCCTTCACCAACAGCACCGTCCTGCTTCTGCGTCTAACCTCTTTAGCCGCCTCTCTGCCTCAAGGTCACACAGCCTGTGCAACATAGGACAGGCATCTGTATGCGCTTGCCTGCTTCTCTGCAGCCCTTCCATCTAACTTACAACCTTCCTTCAAGACTTACTTGCTCACATCTGTATTTAAACTTGCCCTCTTCCCCCAGGGTTTGTGACGCTACAACACTCGGCACACCTATTCTAGCTCTTATTATACTAAATTGAAATTATTTGCAAATATGTCTCCTCAAAGGCACGAGGAGTGGCTATTCCTCTTTTGCATCCCCAGTCCCCCCCCCCCCCCCCCAGCACAGGGGCAGAGGAGACTCTCAAAGCTTGGCTGAAAGCCAGAATACACACATGAGGCAGCGCAAGGATTCCCGGGCCAGGTGAGCATCCCAGCACCCAGCACCGAATGAAGTCCTTGGGGATCAGCACTTGCAAGTTTGAGAGAAGGAAGATTTTTGGAAGCACAGAAGGCGAACCTGGGCCACCCTCAGTTGGCTGGGCACCACAAACGGGGGAGATGAGGAGAAAAAAGAAGGCCTTAAGGTTTACCTCTTCCAGAAGTTTGATTGAGCTGGCCCCACCATCGGTAACTTTTTAAAATTGGCCCTGATGTAATGCCTTCCAGCACCTTCCCAGAGCGAACCTGTCCTCATTGCACACCCATGGGGTGGCTCAGGCAGGAAACAGGGCTCACAACTTATCTAGGTATTATGGGCTACTTTTCAAGCACCACTTCAATTAGTCTTCTTAACAACTTGTGAAGTATTTTTACCTATTTTACACATTCGAGCGGTTAAAGCATCTTGATCCCACCCCCTTTCCCGGTGGCTGACCTCGTTCTCTGAACGGAGGGTTCCTTGCCCGCCACCTTTTTGGGGTTCAGGGACTCCTAACGCACAGTGGTCAAAAAGTAAGTGCTGAACTCTTTCTCTGCACGGTGAAAAAAGTTGAGGGCAAGGTGCACTTGAGGAGGCCCGGGCGGGGTGGGCCAAGGCGGGAGCGAAGAAACAGGAGGGGAGCAGGGCAGTGGGAGAAGGGCTGGGGAGCCGGCGAGAGCGCCCGGGCGCCGGGGGCGGGGCGGGGCGAGGCACTGGCGCCACGCCATTGGTCCGCGCTCCCGGGAACCGCCCCTGCGTGCACGCCCGCCGCCCGCAGAGGGGAGCCTGCGCCCGCAGCCGGGCGCGGACAGCGGTGGGGCAACACCTGGACCGGTGCGGGCCGCGGCGCCCCGCGCGCTTTCTGGGGAGAGGAGGCTCGCCGAGCCGCGTCTGGAGGAAGGTAACGCGCCGCGCCGCGAGTTTCGGGGTTTGCACCACTCCGCTGGGTCTGCGGACCTGGGGACGCGGGAGGTGGCGAGAAGCTCTCCCTGCCCGGCTGCGACTGACAGCGGCGGGGTTCCAGTCTCGATTTCTCTGCCCGCTCGGCCAACTTTCTTGCCCTCTCCGGGTCTCTCGTAAATGAGGAAGGTGTTGCTGTTGACGATGCTCTGTAGTGTTCTGAGTTCTAAAACGCGAGGAGCGTTTCGGCACCCGGCAAGCTCCCTCCTTCAAAACCCCTCCTGTAAGAGCCAGCTCCGCGGAGCCGAGGCTTCAGGAAACCGAGGTACCGGGTAGGCGGGGGTTTTGCTGTTCTGTCGCGTTTCTTGGGACTTTTGAGGACTGACCCTGGGCTTTGGGCTGGCTGTTGGAGGGACCTGGCCGCAGAGGTACTGCCCCCAGATTGCTCAGGTGAAGTCAAGTACGGCGTTAGGACCTATCTACAGGTGGGGTGTTGGGAAGGGGAATTTGCGAACTGATGATTTTTACTTGAAAGCAAGCAGTTTTTGTTTTGGAATTATGTTCCCGCACTCAGACCTGGTCCCGTCGTGAGTTCTAAATCACAGGATTTATCATCCTCCAGGATCAGCAACCAGAGCTCCATCCACAGTGGGCCTCTCTCTCCGCACCCATCCTGTTACCTCCCTCTTCCCTTTCCCCCCTCCCGCCTTTATAAGTCCCCTTGGACTTTGAG
Source organism: Neogale vison (assembly GCF_020171115.1). Classification (NCBI taxonomy): domain Eukaryota; kingdom Metazoa; phylum Chordata; class Mammalia; order Carnivora; family Mustelidae; genus Neogale; species Neogale vison. Next base: position 138,335,333 of record NC_058097.1, read on the forward strand.
GGGCTCCATTTTCTGTCCGAATGCGAAGTCCTTATTTTTATTTAGTGCTGGTTTGTGACCAGCGGCCTTTAGAGTTTTGGGCTCTGGGTTAAGATGGAAGCCTGGAAGAATAGAGGGTCAGCCTCCTGACCCATACAGCCTGGCAGGGATGTGCGGAGAAAGCCCAGTGGGCTGGACACAGACAGACATGGGAAGGTGGGATGGATTCAAATTGCTGTCCAGCTTCCCTTCTTGGCAGTCATTCCCAGTGAGGGAATGGTGGCCCAGCTGTCAGTTGGATGCAGCAGCCAAACAGAAGATAATTGAGAGGAGGTGAGGTCTTTGATAGGGTGTGTGTGGTTGGGGGGGGGGATACTGTGGAAGGTCTCCAGGTGCTCCCTCCCCTCCCTTTACCCCTGTAGTGCTTCTGTCCCCTTAGCGTGGTGTCTGGATGAAATCAGATGCCAGGACCTGCCCAGAGTGGTAGGGAAGGAGGCAGGGCAGTGACAATACTGACTGTCTTTTTGGGGCATTTATGGGCCATTCTTCTTTGCATATCATATGTCTTTAGTTCTCACAAAGCCACATGAGGAGAGGTATACTGACATTTACCCCATTTTACAAATGAGAAACTGAGGCTCAGAAAGTTTGCTTCCCTTAGTCACATAGCTAGTAAGCAACATAGCTGGGATTCAAATCTAGTCTCTCTGATTCTAAAACCTGTGTTTTTTTCCCACCTTTTCTGGTGCTGCTTGAGTAAGAGCAAGTTGGAATTGTAACAGCAAAAATGACTATTACTGAGCTCTTAGTAGGTGCCAGACACGTTTAAAGCATTTTAGAGGAGTCATGTCATTTATGGTGCAGGAGTTTCAGTCATTCTGGTGGGAATTAGTGACTGCCTTAGCCTCTCTCAAACAGCAGTCCTTTTCCAGAATGCCTGCCTGATTCCCCCCAGCTGCTAGTAAGTGAGTGGGGCAGGAGCCCTGTTTGCTTTATCCTAGAAGTGGTTTGAGGTCTAATAAAAGATTGATTGTCCACATCTGATCCGTTAGACATGACCGTTGGCTTGTGAATGATCCCTCTGTCCCCTAAGAGGCCTTTCTCAGGCTTTGCTCAATAAACATTTGTGGAATGAATGAATTAGCACCTTGTGCAGAGTGGTCTGCTGTCCTGTCGAAATGGGGCAGCCTGGGCCAAGGGTGCCAGGCCAGGCAGTTCTCCCCTCTAGGCAAGGGAGGCAGAGTGAGCTATGCCCCCTGTGGGTTTCCAGATTTGCCTGGTAATGTGTTTTCTGCCACCTGTTTTATAAAGAATTTGAAAGTTATTATAGATGAAAAAAAAAAGATTTTTTTTTTTTTGGACTGACAGGTCTCTCCCAAAAAAGAATGTAGATAAGATGGTAGTGTTTGCCTTAGGGTTTCCCAACATCTCTGTAGAAGAATCTCCAATAATGAAACTGACACGGGGTTAGGGTATAGTTCAGATTGATCCCAGCAAGCTTGAAAATTATTTTAAGAATTTATGTGATTTTTTCCATGCAATTTCATACATTGAACTTGGTTTCAATATATAAAACAAGTTTTTCCCCTAAAATATTTATGTAAAATTGGTGTCCTGACATATTGTTTTCTATTCTTGGGGGCTGACAGTATTCAAATGGAGAGGTAGGGAAAAGATACTGGTCTGGGGGTCTGGATACTATTTACGTTTTTCATGCACATAGTTTTCTCTAATAGAGCTTCCCAATCCCTTGTGGAGACAGACTTTTTCCTATTTATCCAAACGAAGAGTGTGTTTTAAAAATAAAAAGTTCTTTATTGTTTGATCCCCCCACCAGCTTTATTAAGATGTAAGTGGAATATAACATTTTATAAGCCCATGATGGTTTCATATGTATATATATTGCTACTATTTTTTTTTGCAATGAGAACATTTAAAAGTTACTCTCTTAGAAAATTTCAAATATATATATATATATATATATATATATATAGTGTTGCTAGCAACAGTCACCATGTTTTCTATTATATCTTCAGAACTTAAGTCATCTTTTAACTGGAAGTTTGTACCCTTTGACCAACATCTCCCCATTTCTCCCACTCCCTGATCTCTATAAACCACCATTCTATTCCCTGGTTCTGTGAGTTCAGCTCTTTTTAGATTACACATACAAGTGATGAGATCATTATTTGTTTTCTTATTACCAGTGGGGTGTGTGTGTATGTGTATATATATATAAATAAATATATTTTCACTGTAGAAAAAGACAAAATACAGAATAATAATAACTATTATTATTATTCAGAAACACCCAAGGCAAACCTTGGGAGCTAGCCTTCCGGATCTTTTTCTCTGTATCTATATGAATACAATTAAAAAAAAAATGAAATAATGATGGGGCACCTGGCTGGCTCAGTCAGAAGAGCAGGTAACTCTTGATCTTGGGGTTGTGAGGTTGAGCCCTATGTTGGGTGTAGAGATTGCTAATAAATAAATAAATAAATAAACTTAAAAAAAAAAAAAAGTCATCTCAAACTCCCTGGGTGGCTCAGTCAGTTAAGCATCTGCCTTCAGCTCCGGTCGTGATCTCAGGGTCCTGGGATTGAGTCCCACATCAGGCTCCTTGCTCAGCGGGGAACCTGCTTCTCCCTTTGCCTGCCTCCTCCTGCTTGTGCTCTTTCTCTCTTTCTGACAAATAAATAAAATATTTAAAAAAGAACTTATAAAAAATATTTAAAGTCATCATAATGTTAATCTCGTTTGTGAACCCCAAAGTCTACCCCGCCCCATAGTTAATTCCCTGGTGTCATAGAGTTTCCAGCAGAGGGAAGTGCCTGCCAGCGGGTGGCGGGGGAAATGTTACTGGCCGTCAGGATCAAGCTGTGTTTCTTGTGAAATGACTCATGTGTCTCAAGTGTCTTAAAGATCTCAAATGTAACCAAAAAGGTAGCTCTTCAGTGTTGTTGAAGTGCAAAATGTGAGCAGAAAACTCCAAAACTAAACTGTGCAAGAAGAAGCCTTCGATAAGGTCATTGCTTCCGCAATGCATTTTATGACTTGTGTAACTTTGGGTAACACAGGTAGCTTCTCTGAACCCGTTTTCCCTTCTGTAAATGGGGGATAATGACACCTGCTCTATCTTCCCTTACCAGAGTCACTTTCGAGGACCACGGGTCAGGTGTGATTATTACTTGAATTGTGTGCAAGTGTATATGCTATTTAAAAAAAAAAAGATGTTTAAATGTAGAAAGATCAAAAGTATTAGAGGTCTTTATAAAATGCTGGAATCCAGCTCAGGGGTTAACATTTCCGTAGGACTTAACTACAGTGTAAATGCTCTATTGGATTCCTACTCTAAGTTTTCTTCAAAGAATATGATACCTTGATGGCTAGCATCTCGTTGATCATCATCACAGTTCTAAACTGAAGAAAAGGACAGGAAATAGTCCCATCTCACAGAATAAAAGGTAGGCTTGCCATTCATGAGAGCTCTTCATTGGCACAGAGAATCCTAGAGTCCCAGGGCTGTCTCTAGTTGCCTTTAGCAAGGGCAGAGGTGTACAAGGAAGAAACAGGGAGAGTAACTGGAAAGGCGGGGTGCCTGTAGGGGTGTGGCTGAACACGGAAGCCACTGCCTCAAGGGCTGCTCCCCTCATGCAAGCACTCAGCTCCTGGCAGTTCTGGGAGGGTCCCTGTATTGGGAGGCAGGCTTCTCGGCTTCTTTTCCTGCCCCAAAGACAAGCTGTGTAATCTTAGTTATGCCTTCTCCTGGAGCCTTGGTTTCTTTGTAAAGTAAGGAATTAGGACCAGGGGAGGGAACTTTGAGCCTTAAAAATCTATGATCCTGTTTATTTTTTCATCTATATCTGCCCACATGGAACTTTGGTAGAGAATTACCACATCAGATAAATCACATGTGGGGAAAATGTTTCCAATTCCTGTTGCTTCCAGCTTTTAATGCCCCTTATAATATTCTAAGCGTCTCCCCCGTTGACACCCTCACCCAGAACACATGATCCATAGATCAATGAGAGAAGAATTGTTTCTGCTCATCTCTTTATTACTATTAATCTAGAACCTTCTTAGATTTGGGGGAGGGAGAACTGCTTTCGGTAACTTTGGGGAAGATTGGTTGACAGAAGTGTATAGTAAAAGGTTATTTCTGGTTATGAGGCTGTATGTGTCACTACGTACTGGGTACTTGGCCTTGTGCTGTGACTTCTGCAGAATGTGGGAGAAGCACACTCTTGAATGTCTCGGAACTCAAGGAGAGGGAGATACAGGGAAGGAGGAGGGAGAGGGAGAGAGACAGGAGAGAGCAGAGAGTACTGGGTGGGGTTGGAATATGATGGAGATGAAAAGACCAATTTGGGAAAAGACTGAGCTCCCACAGACTTGGATGGGCTGGTTTCATTCTGCATCTACATTGCCTAACACTCAATGGGAACTTAGTAAAGTGTTTTTAATGAATTACTAAATGAACAAATGAAAGAATGAATGATTCTTCTGAAATGAAATTTTTGCTGAAATATGGTACAGTGACTGTCAGGTAGTTGCGCTGATGTCTTTATATATGTGAAATGCATACTTTCAACTTACAAAAACACTGTCCTATGCACTATCCTGCATAATAACAAGATTTTTTTTAAAGGCCAAAATAAAGCCTTTCCTAATGCCACACTTTTTAGACACTTCACAGCTACTACTAATAGAAATGGACTTGGTTTATTATTTTTACTTAAGTCCTCTTTCTGTAAAAGCACCAAGAAATACTTGAGGGGTAGGAGTATAAGAACCAGTAAACAGTTCCACAAATTTGCGTTCCAAGTCAGAGGGAGAAAGACTGGCATTGTTAAACTTCTGGGTGACTAGACATTTCTTTTTTCCCTTGCAGAAGCATTCTTTTACCCTAAGTCTTGACAGAACAGATGCCATCAGCTTCTGATTAGACAGATGTGTTTTGTGCCACCATTACTCATGGCCACAGGCGCCTGGGCTCTCCTGCCACTGACTGAGTCAGCTGATTAAAACACAGGGCTTCGGGGTTGAGGGCAGGGGCTGGATCCCAGGCCAAGCCATGTGGCTCAGTCAGATCTGTGCCTGCCCCACTCCTGCCCCTTCTACCAGCAATCTGCCCTGGGAGAAAGGCTGGACTTTGGCATGTTAGATTTATTAGGGAAGATTCTTTACCATTGCTTGTTTTAGACTAGTCATTTGAGTTTTAGGAGTTAGGAGTCTGGGTTTTCAGTTTAATTCTTGGACTCTCGTTAGAGTGGTTCTCCGGTTGTTTCAGGCTTCCCATCTTGGCACCTGGTCACGGTGTGCATCCTGAGACCTTTGCTACCCCAAGTCTGTGACTGTCGCCATGGCATTTCATTTCTCCAGTGTGTCTAAAATGGGAATGATCACACCTGCCTCATAAAGTCGCTCTGAACATTAAATGAGGTCACTTTGAATCAATGAAACCAGCAAAAACGTCTTGAGATACTGTTGCTGGGTGTTTGGTCAAAGACTCATCAATTAAGGACTCACCTGTCTGGTGCCATTTTTGATATAACTACAGTTTCTCTGTGTCATGTATTCGAGGTGCCTTGTGAATAGTTGAAACCTCAAGCATTCAGGGCAAATGTTACTTGTCTACTGTACTGAAGCCCCTGGGGTCAGTAATGGGTTAGGTAGGACTCATCTTCCTCAAAAGTCATTTCAAAAGTATTTTTGGCATGTTTGAAATTCTGGTATGTCCTTTATTGCTAATATAATATTGCATTATCGCTCTTTGCTTCAGATTGCTTTTTAAAACCTGTGAGGCAAGTAAATGATGATGATGATGTCTGCGCCGTCACTCTGTACTAGGCAGTGTTCTAAGTACTGTACCTATGTCCATTTATTTAATCCTCAGGGTAGTCTCTTATCGATACTATTTTGAGTACTGTTGTTTTCCCCCTTTGATGATGATGAAATTAAGGCACAGATAAGTTGAATAAGTTATCCAAGATGGCATAGCCAGTAAGAGGGCGACTAGGGATTTGAACCCTGGTAGTCTGACTCCAGAGTCCATGCTTTCGATCATCAGAGAATAATCTTTCCAAACAAAAATGTCACTTTCATTGTAAAATATGGGGACCTCACATTCACCCACAGAGTGTCTGCCTGTACCCTCGTAGCATTCCCATTCCACTCTGTCGTTCATGGAAGGAAGACGCTGAAAACAGTTCTATAGGCAGAATGAGGATACGTAGCTTGGCAGATGCTTTGACCTTACAAGATAATACTTGAAAATGAGCCTGTTGCATGATATTCAGGAAATTTTATTACCTAGAGACAGCGGTAATTAAGTTTAAGTCTTGCAGGAAATATCTGGGGGTGAGACTAGGTTACAAAGTGATGAGTCAGCAACTCAACGCCCCATTTCAGTATCAGTACTGGGCTGTAATATAGTAGCTGAAGTGCTACGTCTTAGGAAGTAAAGTAGTAGCTCTGTTTCCATCAGGTAGATCACAGCATTTATGGTCTTTGCTTATAAGTGCGAAATTGGGGGTGCCTGGGTGGCTTAGAGGGTTAAAGCCTCTGCCTTCAGCTCAGGTCATGATCCCATGGTCCTGGGATTGAGCCCTGCATCAGGCTCTCTCCTCGGCAGGGAGCCTGCTTCCTCCTTTCTCTCCGCCTGCCTCTCTGCCTACTTGTGATCTCTGTCTGTCAAATAAATAAATAAAATCTTTAAAAAAAAGTGCAAAATTGTATTTTTCTTTTCCATTCCTTTTAGGGATGTTATGAATAGCAAGAATATGGTGATAAAAAGAATGTTTACTGTCAACTGAGTATGTCCTATGTGTCAGCCCCTTGCCAGGCCTTTGCTCATCTAATTGGAAGGACGGTTCTCTGAACTAGACGATGATTACCCATTTTACTGATGAGGAAATAGAAGCACGGAAGTTAAGTACATTGCCCAAGGTCAACAGTTAGTGAGTGGCAAAACAAACACTTGAATTCTGGTTATTTACCTTCACTGGAAGCCTAAGCTCTGTCCCTCAGCCAGTACTGCCTCTTTTGGGGAACTTCTGTAGAGTGAGGATGTTAGATCCACATTTACTCAATGCTGGGTTGAAGCAAATTGCTTGGCATGAGGCTCATAACAGATTATTATATTTGAAATTTGGACTGTTCTAGGAAACTGGGAACATTTCTGTTACCATAGAAGCAGTAATGATGGACTTGATATAAGTCTTTCAGGAGAAAAATCTGGTTTTCCCAACATACCATAGTCTAAGAGGTCAGGTGCCTACTTGGCAATTACAAAGCAGGATTGCCCGGGACAAGAATAAGTGAAATATGATCTAGAGAACTGGCAAGTAATTACTTCTTTATGCTTAATTTCTGGAAGACCCCAGTTACATTTTATTTGGGGGTATTACAACTTGATAAGTGAGAAGGAATATGTGAAGAACGGGAGTAAAAACAAAGTTGGTCCTCGTGTTGTAGAGATTTATGACAGAATTCTTTGTACCAGTAACCCTACTCAGACCACTTGAATATGATCCTTTTTTTACTCTGATAGCATGCACCTATAGGTGTTTTTCAACTAGCATAATACCCCACCTTTCTGCAAATATAATCCCTATGTTTTTGCTAGAATCCTGCAGATACGTTGCCCTCTGATGGTTAGTAACAGATGGTTGTGAGGTACAGTCACAGGTGGAACGTCAGATGCTAGAATCTTGTGAAGCGTAGTGGCTGGCAGGGTGGGAGGGGAGGGGCTATAGTGAGGCAAGTGTTTCTGGATTGTGTCCTTGGGCAAGTGTGAGTCTGAAAGTGCATGTTCCCTATGGAGGCCACAGTAGTGGAATCAAGTTGGCTTTGCAGTCAGACAGCTGTGAGTCTAAACCTCGGATCCATTTATTAATTGTGTGATTGAACAAATAACTTACCCCCTCGGAATCTGAGTTTTCTTTTCTGAAAAAATTGCACCTGTCTTCCATTTCTCACAAAGTGGCTCTGAGGAATCAATGAGATAATGGATGTATTAAAGTGGCTTACATGGTGTCTTGCACAGGATGGCTGTTGAGCACCCGTTTCCTTCCCTCTCTCCTCCTCCTCCTTTCTTCTTGGTTGCCTCTGTTGGCTCATGAGGAACTCTCATGAGTTTGCCATAATCCAACTGTATTTCATCAAATCCTTTAATTTTACAGATGCTTCCATTTCCCTAGAGAAAATAGGAGCTGATGATATTTGCCCCACTCTTTTATAGGGTTTTTATCTCATCATTAAGTTGACAGCTAGATTCTGTGGATTAAAAAAAGAACAAGAAAATGCCCATGATAAGGCAACAAAGGTAAAGAGTGCTTACAGTTCAGTGGAAATGTTCTGGTGGAGATACATACAGCTCGTTGTGCAGAAAGCACTGCCTGGGAACGTTGTGGGCAGCAGAGAAGGTGGAACCATGGCCCAGGAGGAGTTTGCTAGATTGAGAAGGGGATGGGGTAGAAAGGACAGGTTCAAGGACTTTCATGTTCGATGGCACCGAGGCAGGAAGGGTGTGGGACACCAGGGGACAAACCATGGTGTTGGCGTATAGGGCCGAGAAGTTGTGGCTGGAGGGACTGCTCAGGTGGTGGGTGGAAGCCCAACAGTGAAACCAGGCCATAAACTTGCCCTTTGCCTTGCAGGCTTCAAGGAACTAATGAAAGTGTCTCAATCTTGTGAATGAGATAACTGGATTTCTTTTTAGGATGAACAGCCTAAATTATGGAAATGATTAATACTGCCCAAGCTATGGAAGATGGATTGACTGAAGGCACATTTCTTTGGACTTAGGGGTACAGATAAAATATATTTTAAGGCTTTCTGCAAAAGATGCCTGTAGAGATGGGGCTACTATTTATTTCAAGACTTCAATAGGAAGGTATATATGTATAGGAAAATAGTGACTCCATATACTAATCTATGGGCTGGACCACTTGGAGCCATATTATTCCAAGAGAATAAATATGCCCTGCTTTGGACCTAAGCATATTAACCATTTTTCAGTAAAGGACCAGATATGCTTTTGGCAAATGATTGAGGCTTATATCCAGAAAGATATTAATATATATTTTTTCAAATCTCTGGAATTGACTTTAAGATGCAAGGAGCAGTTGACACCGAGTGCATGCTGAATTTGGGTAGTGGTTTGTTCAATGTCTTGTGCTCAGCAAGTGTCGCTGTGATTAGCAGTCCCTGGTTTTCCTCAGTGGACGAGCAGATTGTTTTGCGCCACAAAACAATCATTTATGGGCAAATTGCAAGAAACTGGGTGGCCTTTTACCTTCAGCAGTCAGGTCAAACACAAGTGTGCACAACTGTGTTTGTGTGTTTCTAGGTCTGTGTTTATGTTTTCCTGAGTATTGTCTGCTTTATCCATACCAGAGGGAAAACCTGATATATGCCCAGAGTTCCTTGGGGAGAGCCATTGGGGAGGTTCATCTTGGTTGCTAGAGATACCTATATGTAGAGAAGACACTTGCTTCCCCACAGTGGCTGGGCAGTGGCTGGGAACCAAGGGTGTGGGGAGATGTGGCTCCAGGTGCCAGATTCTGCGGGGACACATGTGACCTTACCATGGAGCTGAGCACCAGGGTTTGCTTGGTGTTTGAGGAAGTAAGGATGGAGTGGATGAGCTTGCTTTTTCCTTCTCTGTTAAGTTTTCCCCAGGATCACTCTCTGGAAAGTCAAGAACTGGAAGCAAGTCTTGGGTTGACATATGGTGCTCAGGGAGCAATATGTAACCAAAAACTCCTGAAGACATCCCTCCTGGGAGTGTTAGGATGAGTCTTTGAACCTGTCTTCTTCTTCGGCCAAGTGCAGGTCCTTCTCACTGGGTTAATGGAGCCTAGGCAGAATCCTTTGATAGATTTGGGATTAGTCTCTTTCCTTTGTGACCAAAGGCACAGGGGCTGAGGAACTGTGGGTGGGAGGGGTCAGGTCTTTGAATGGTGTATTTGTGTGTTTCCCTATTTCTAGTTACAATGACCTAGTGTTAGTTTTAATATTTAAATACTGTATGATTGGTTGGTTTTTGTTTCTCCTCTTTTTAGACTATTACTAAATAGTGAACATTTGTTAATGAAAGGTGAGGTATGCTCTAGGGGGAAAAATATCAGATTTTGAGGCGAGAGTTCATTAGACAAACACATGCTGATTGTTTATCATATGCCAGAAATTGTTTTAGGCTCAGAAATCAGTGGGGAAGGCAGACCTCTGTGATTACCATGCAATGTGATGTTAATAGATATAAGCACAGAGGAAGGAGGTGGGGTCATGAGGGAAGGGAGATCAAGTGCCAAGGGCTCCCTGGAAGAGGCAGCACTTGAGAGGAGATTGATGGCTGACCAAGGATTAGAAAGTTAAGAAGGGCAGGAAATTGTGTGGTGGGCACAATTTTATGTTCAAAACAAGACTGGAAGGAGCTGAGGCCAGAGAGATAGGTAGTAAGCTGATCAAAGAGAGCTTTGTGTAACTTGTTGAGGAGACTTTTTAAGATCCTGCCTTGTGTCCTGTTCTGTGTGAAAATTATTCACATTATTTCTTCTCTGAGCCTCAGTGTCCTTGTTAGTAATAAGAGATGTTAATGATTACCTGGCTTTACTTCATGGAATTATAGTGAGACTCAAATGAGATAGAACAGCTAACGGTTATTGAAAACTTAAACAAATTAGCTCATTTAATCCTCACCATGACTTTAGGAGATAGGTACTATTGCTAAGCCCATTTTAAGTGATGTCTCAGATCATAAAGCTAATAAGTGGAAGAGTCAGGATTTGAACTGAAGTAGTCTATCTAAAGAGAACTTCTCAGTGTGTGTGTGTCTGTGCTCTTTGTCAAGCTCGAGAGCCAAGTTCTGTTGGCTTGAGGTAAAAGAGATGCATAGCTGTGGACTTGCCATGTATAGTCTTTTCCAAAATGCTTTTCCAAAATGGCCTTTCCAAAATGCTGATTACCAGTGGGTCTGTGTGTTGGGTGAAAAATATTGTGCCTGCTGCTGGATACCCAACAGGTAAGCTTCTAACAGTGGAGAGGATCACTTTTCCCCAAGAGGGACATTTAGTGACCGGCAAATGATTAATTCTGGAGTGAAATGAACCATCTGCCTCTGATAGGGAGGTTTTTCTGTTGACACATGTGTTACTGAAAATGGAGTCTCCACCACTTTCACACCAGTGTCCCATTGGAAGATCCAGGGCAGTGTTCTGCCCTTGGTGTCCCCCTTCATTCTGCCATTATCCACTGTGGCTGGCTGAGGACAATCATCACTGCCCTTTTGGCCTGTGAGGAGCACCGTTGACTATCCCTGAGCATCTCCTTTCTGCCCATTGAAAGAGAAGGAGCAGGCAGCCACTCCTAGCACCATAGCCAATGGCACTGTTGCTCAAACGTCATGTCTCCACAATCATCTCTTCTTTCTACTACTCTCTTTCCCCTTTCTACTACTTTCTCTAGTCTCCAGAGCTTCATCTCACCTTCTTTTTCACAGTGACAAGAGGCCTTAGTTCTCACACAGTTTTCTGTGGGACAGTTTTCTGTTCCTCCCTGTCTTTGATTGGCAAAGGTCCCTGGTGACATGCCCATTGCCAAGTCTAGGGCTATTTTCTCTGCTCCACTCTGCCTCTGCTCCTTGCGGGACTTGGCTAGGTGGACAGCTCCCTCTTTCCTGAAACTCGTTCCCCAGCTTTGTGACAGACTACTGTCTTGTTTTTCCAACCTGACTGCTCTTTCTCTTTTCACTCGACAAGTACAATATCATCTGCTTTCCTCTCTGTGCTTCCCCCCGCCCCACTTCTCTGTGCTTTTTCATTGCATTCTTTCCCTTGCTGAGTTCAACCACACCCAGCTGAGACTCTAGGTTGGCAACTGCCATGTTTGTAGTTCCAGCCACAGCCTCTCTCCTGAGCACTGGTTCCTCATCTCACTCTGAGTTCTAGATATGTCCTCTGAGTTGTCTGCCATGTTATTAGTTTTTACCTTTAACCTGCCTATATTTCTGAGCATTCTTGGTTTGGTGCACAAATTAACTCTGTTGAAGAAGTCTTGAGTCTTTTTTGATTCATGCTTGTTGCCTGAGGCAAGTTGTTACTGCTTCCTTCCCCGTGTTCTTCCCAAATGATATCTATATTTCACCTCCTTTGCTTCTTCTAGCCTTCATTGGGTATTGTCAAGTTTACTGAAAAAGTCTTGGCCCTATGGCTTATAGTCACTAGCCATGCTAAATTTGCATGATTGAAAAAGTAAACACGCACACACAACACGTGCTCCCCATTACATCACATAAAGGACAATCTCAGTCTGACATTTGAGACCTTCACTGATCTGATACCAGCCTTTGTTTTTATTTTATTTTTTTATTTTTTTAAGATTTTGAGAGACAGCAAGAGAGCACATGAGCAGGGGAAGACATAGGGGGAGAGGAAGAATCTTTTTTTTTTTTTTTAAAGATTTTATTTATTTATTTGACAGAGAAATCACAAGTAGGCGGAGAGGCAGGCAGAGAGAAAAGGGGAAGCAGGCTCCCTGCTGAGCAGAGAGCCCGATGTGGGGCTCAATCCCAGGACCCTGGGATCATGACCTGGGCCGAAGGCAGAGGCTTAAACCACTGAGCCACCTAGGCAACCCCCCTTTTTAAAAAAAGATTTTATTTATTTTTTTGAGAGAGAGAGAGAATACAAGTTTGGGGAAGGACAGAGGGAGAAGCAGACTCCCTGCTGAGCAAGGAGCTTGATGTGGGGCTCAATCCCAAGACCCTGACATCATGGCCTGAGTCAAAGGCAGATGCTTAGCTAACTGAGCCACACAGGTGCCCAGGAGAGGGAGAATCTTAAGCAGACTCCCCAACCATTGTGGAACCTGGTGGGGCTCGATCTCACAACACTGTGATCATGACCCAAGCCAAAAACCGAGCCTGATGCTTAGCTGACTGTGCCACCCAGTCCCTTCCAGCCTCCGCTTTTAATTCTTATCTTCTGTTACCTCTTTCAATGAACTCTGTCTTCTATTCAAATCATAGTCCCCTTTCTCTCTAGCTGTACTTTTTTCGCGTATCTTCCTGTACCTGGAGTAATACACTCCCCACCCCCATTGAGTTCTTACTAGCCTGTCACTTACTCCCAAATCCTACCTGTCCTTAAAACTGCAGCTCAATGGCAATTCTTACCAGAATCTTCCTGGTTCATCATACAGGAAATTTCCTCTCCCTTCTCTACCTGGCCCAGTTTCTACCTCTTTTGTGGCCATCATCTCATGCCAACTTGTGCTATTACTCTTTACCTACTCCTCTTATCTTCCCTCTTGGTCTGAAAGTTCTTAAAGGAGGGAGACTAAGAAACTTGTTATTTCCTTAATGCCTGGGGCACAGCAGGCTGACACAGTACAAATAATGCTGAATGAATATATTTTGAAGCACTGAATTACGTTCACTATTCTGTTTTTGAAGGATTTCAATACATCAGTTGCTTCTGAGAATTTAGTGGTCAGTGGATGGCTCTTCGATAGATATTTGGAGATTTGTTCCCCTGTGTGCCAGAAAGAATTCACACCACAAGCCTGAGACTGCTTATCCTTAGATAGGCCTGCTTGCAAGCTTGGTCCTTTACTGGTGGCTGGGAACTTGGATTTAAGAAGGGTTCATACCACTCAAAATTATAAGAATAACTCACCCTACCTAAATGGTTTGTGCAAACCATGCAGTTGATGCCAAACACCTGCTTTCCTCCTGGGAGTCTGGAATTTGGGGAGTGTTTACCTGACTAGTCTCCAATAAAAATCCTGGGTGCTGAATCTCTAATGAGATCCCTTGTTGGTAACATTTCACACATGTTGTTGGAACTTGTGTTCCTGGGTGACTCTTTTGGGAGAGGACTCTTAGAAGCTTATTCTTGGTTCTCCCCAGACTTCACCTCATCTGCCTTTTTTCTTTGCTGTTTGTGCTTTGTATCCTTTCAGTGTAACCAGTTGTAACTGTGAGGATGGCTGTATGCTGCCTTATGAGTCCTCTTAGTAAAGAGCAAAACCTGGGACTGCTCTTAGGGATCCCCTCAACACACTACGAAATTATTACAGGATTTTTGTTCCCTTAGTGCCTGGGTTCTTGGTCACACTCCTTTGAAGAATGAAGAGGTAGACCAGACGGTCAGCAGCAAAGCAAAGTTTACTGAGCAAGAGTACAAGGCTCCCAGAGAGGGAGGAGGGCCCGAGTGGGTTGCCCCCAGAGTTTCTAAGTTTGGGGGTTTTCATGAGCTCTTTTGCAGAACTTTCTTAAGCAATCAGGGAGTGCAGAGTCGTGCCAATCAGGGCTTTGGTCACATATCTGTCTACCTATTGGGTTAATGTCCATGTGCTGATGGTTTTTTCTTGTTGACATCTGGGGGCTTAGGTCTTGCCTGCCCCTTGCCCGTGATAGTAACAAATGCTTTTGTGGTTAATTGTCTTATTTTAGGATGTTTTGCAGAAGTCATTTCTGCAAAGGCTGCAAAGCAGAATGTCGTTGCAGTCCTGTCTAAGCTGAAAAACGAGAGGTCAGTGCTGTTTTATCTTCGCTGTCCTGACTGTGTGTTCTTGTTGGGGACGCCGACCTTGACTACCTAACTGTCAAACTCCCCAAAAATGCTACAGATACAGAACCAATCCATCCATCCACCCTTTCTTTCTCTCTCTCTCTCTCTCTGTTTCTTTCTTTGCCGAGACATCAGAGATATGAAAGACTCAGAGAGTCTTACTTTTTACGTAAGAGAATCCCGGTTTGTAAGACCAGTGTGTACATGGCCTTGTGAATGCATATGGTGCTCGGAAGAATAGAGCTGAAGGCTTCTTGATGGCCCACTGTAAAATTTGGGCGAGAAAGAGCTATTCAGAAGATTTTGTTGAGTTTTTGTTTTTAATAGCTGTCAGAGTCCCAAAAATTTCAGTTATCAGAACTAGGCTCTTAAAAAATTCTGAGCAATATTTGCCTGGGATCCATTCTCATTACTCCTGTAAATCAAGAGTCGAGTTCCTTGGGACATTTTTCCTGCCTGAAAATAAAGGGTGGGCGGAGTGTCCATCGTGTTGGGTTTCTAGTGTGTCAGACATGAGCTAGGTGTGTGGTGCAAATCCCTTTAATCCCCACAAAGACTCTCAAAGGCAGGAATTTTGACCCATATACTATAGATAAGGAAAGGAAACTTAGAGAAGTTACTCTTTTCCCAGAGTCACACAGCTATGAAATAGCCCTGGAGCTCAACCCCAGGTCTGACTCCCAAAGGAGTGGTTTTTTTTTTGTTTTTGTTTTTTCATCTCTGTGCTGCCTGACCACATGGTGTGACTTTATAAAATGATAATTAATCATCAAATCATTTCATCATTCTATCACATTTACAAGTGGCTCAATTTTTTTTTTAAAGATTTTATTTATTTATTTGACAGAGAGAAATCACAAGTAGATGGAGAGGCAGGCAGAGAGAGAGAGAGAGGGAAGCAGGCTCCCTGCTGGGCAGAGAGCCCGATGCGGGACTCGATCCCAGGACCCTGAGATCATGACCTGAGCCGAAGGCAGCGGCTTAACCCACTGAGCCACCCAGGCGCCCCCAAGTGGCTCAATCTTAACTGGGCCTCTGTCAGGGTTAAAATTTGAGAAGCGTTCACCACTAGTGCCCAGCAGGTAGTTTGAGAGGAAGGTAGCTTTCGCGCATGCGCCATACAGGTGCGTGCCCTTCCTACCCAGTCCTGGGGTCTCGGGGCGCAGCCTTCTTGCCTCTGTTCATGTGCCTGCCAGGGAAGGCCAGGGAGGGTCTGCTCCGTCGTTTTGCCAAGTCTGCCGCCTCCACAGGTTTTGGGCAAAAACTTATCTGGGAACATTTGGCTTTATTAGAGTTGAAAGTAAATAGAGAGTTGGTTTTTCTTTAAATTATTATTAATAGGACTACAGGAAGGAAAATAGAAACATACAAGTGCGGGCCTCTTGTATTCTTGTTAATTTCATTCTGGGAAATGCTTTTATACAACATTTCTTTCCGATGATTAGCGCACTTCAATAAGGAAACAAGGGCTTGGGTTCCAGAGACGGCCTTGCCAGGTGCTGAACATGAGCAAATAAAATCAGCATCTTATAGGATGCTCGGTGCAGAAAAGGTACACGGTTAACGTTTGCTGAGTGAATGTGATTGGGCGTAGGTAGCTTCCTTCTCTTGCTGTCCAAAGGACAGTTCCCACGAGTGTGCTCTGGCTGAGGAAGAGAATATTCAGTTACTGTTCAATCAGATGTTGAATCTGGGGCCATGCCATCCACCATCTTTCAGAGAATGAAATGCAAATGATTTGTTCTTGGTAGGACACAATTTTATTTAGATTGTGGAGAATAGATTTAGTGGTGGTGATAGTAACAACAGTGAATATGTAGTGTTTACTCCTCTAGGCTAAGTACTTTATACAAGCAAACTCATCTCATCCTCACCTCACAAGTTCAAGTAGATATTTTGCCGGTGAGAAAGCTGACTCTAAGAGAGTCTAAGTCACTTGCCCAAGGTCACAGAGTGGGTGGTAATTCGGGAACATGAATATGGATACCTGACAGCTACTTGACCTCTCCCTAGTGGTATTATAAGGATATAGGAACGTAGGCATTTCCCCCATTTTTCTTAAATTTTGGTAAAATACACATAAAATTTCCCATTGTAACATTTTCTGCCTATACAGTGGCATCACATTCAAAGTGTTGTGTAGCCATCGTCATCATCCCATTTCTATAACTCTGTCACCGGTTAGTCCCCAGGACCTGACCTTACTGCCCACCTGCTTGTACTCACTAACCTTTGTCTTAAGGTTTATCCTAAAACTCTTCTTTCCAGTTTTCCTCTTACCTCAGGCAAATGAAACCTGAAAGCACCTTCAGGTGATGCCGACTGCCTTGATGACACCTGCTAGCTCAGACCTTTGGATCTAAACCCCTGACTCTGGTGGAGTGACCCCTGGAATGACCAGCAGTTGCCCTTCACCTCATTGTAATACTAAACTCTCTGCCCAAAGAGGATCCCTGATCTCATTTACATAATATGAAATATATGTATAGGCATGTTTCCTTAAGGGACAGGTACACCCATATGCCCGCCTCTGCATATGATGACAGAGCTTCCCTTATCTGAATATTCATCCTAACCCTAAACTAAGGTACCCATTCTCTCTCTCTCTCTCTCTCTCTCTCAAGTTATGGCTTTAAAAGCTATTCCACGTGATCTTCTCATTTGCTGCAAATAAAGTTTTTTCCTTTGTGTGACAACTCACCTTGTGTAGTTTCTGTGACTCACCAAGGAGTGAACTCACATTGGTTCAGTTACACTTGCACTGAAATTCTATAGCCACTAAATAATAATTCCCTGTTTTCTTCCTACACCCAGCCCCTGGCAACTACCCTTCTACTTTCTCCTTCTGTGATCTGACGAAGTACCTCATAGAAGTGGAGTCATACAGTATTTCTGCTTTTGTGACTGGCTTATTTCACTTAGTACAGTGTCTTCAAATTCATCTATGTTGTAGCATATACCAAAATTTCCTTCCTTTTTAAGGTTCAGTAATATTCAGTTGTATGTATATACCACATTTTGCTTATCCGTTCATCCATCAGTGGACACTTGAGTTGCTTTCGTGTGTTAGCTCTTGCGAATAATACTATGAACAGGAGTGTACACATATGTCTTTGAGACCCTGCTTTCAATTCTTTTGGGTACGTACCTGGAAATGAGACTGCAGGATCATATGGTACTTCAGTTTTTAATTTTTTTGAGAATTTGCCTTTCTGTGCCACAGTAGCTCTACCATTTTAGACCCACCAAAGTGCTGAAACAGTGCTGAAACTGAAACAAGGGTTTCAGTTTCTCTATATTCTTGCCAACACTTTGTTATTTTATGTTTTTTTGTTTTGTTTTGTTTTTTGTTTTTAATAGTAACCATTCAAATGGATGTGAGGTGGGTAGTCACCCTTTCTCATGGCTGAATAATATTCCATTTTGCACATGGACCACATCTTTTTTGTCCATTCGTCTGTTGAAGGGCATCTTGGCTCCTTCCACAGTTTGGCTATTGTGGACTTCGTTGCTATGATCCTGGGAAACAAACTGAAGGTTTCAAATGGCAGAGGGGTTGGGGGATTGGGTAACAAGATGATGGGTATTAAGGAGGGCATGTGTTGTGATGAACACTGGGTGTTATATGTAATTAATGAATCATTGAACACTATATCAAAAACTAAAGATGTACTATTATACAGTGGCTAACTGAACATAATAAAAAAATTAAAAAAAACACAAATGGATGTGAGGTGATATCTCACTTGATTTCTCAAGTGATTAGTAATGTTGAGTATCTTTTCATGTGCTTATTGGCCATTTGTAGGTCTCATTTAGAGAAATGTCCCTTCAAGTACTTTGCTCACTTTGAATCAGGATTTGTTGTTGCTGTTGAATTTTAGGAGTTATCTTTATATCCTAGATATTAATCCCCTATCAGATACATGATTTTCAGTATTTTCTCCCATTCTTTGGGTTGCCTTTTTACTTTGTTGGTAGTGGGTAGCGTCTTTTGGTACACAAAATGTTTTACTTTCATGAATCCAATTTGTCTGTTTTTTTTTTTCTTTCGTTGCTTGTCCTTTGGTGTCATAGCCAAGAGATCATTGGCAAATCCAATATTATGAAGCTTTTCCCCTGTGTTTTCTTCTAAGAGTTTTTAGTTTTAGGTCTTATACTTAGGCCTTTGATTCATTTTGAGTTAATTTTTGTATATGGTGTTAGGTAAGGGCCCAACTTCATTCTTTTGCATGTGGATATCCTGTTTTCTCAAGACATTTGTTGAAAAGTCTGTCCTTTCCCCACTGAATGGTCTTGGTACTCATGTCAAATGTCATTAGAGGGAATCTAGGCATTTTAAAAGGCCATCTATTTCTTGGTATTTCTTGATTTTATTTATTAAAAGGAAAGTGCAGATGAAGGACTCTACTTTTCATGAGTTCCTGGAGCAATTTCTGGAAATTCTGCTTTTTTCTTTTGCCTCTATGTAAACTTCAAATAATTATTTAAAATTTTATAGAAAGAAATGGGAATTCATGACTGTGTCTTGTCCTCCCCACTAATAGTATGGTTTTTTTCTTTTCCTAAAATTATGAAATTGTAGAACTCAAACCCACATAAATAGGTTAGACTTTGTAAACTTAAGTTCCCTCATTGAGGAACCAGTTCATGGAGATCCATGATGACTGTTTGGGAATTTGGATTCTTCTGAGTTTGGAGCTATGGAAGTCCACTCTGTGACACTGAGGAAGTAGAAGGTTTACTGCTTGTTCTATTGTCCTTCAGAGTTTAAATCTGTACTTTTGAGTCATTGGAGCATGGGGATTGAGAAACTGTGAGCTCTTTTCTCTAATGAGTTGTAAAGCACCATCACTTAAAGATGGCAAAGCATTAACTTCTCATTTGACATGTTTCCAGTTGTGCTGGATGTGTTTTTTAGACCACATAGTTATTTTTAATTAAATATTTTCAGGGTTCATATTTGTATTGAGGAAGCGTATTGAATAAAACAATGTGAAAATGCAATTACTTGCCAACTTCCAGCCACAGATTCTCCAGGCTTTTTTTGGTAATAGGATTTTTCATTTGTGCAGAACTAAATAATCTGACAGCTGTGAGCCCTTAGCCATGGAAATGCCTATTTATTTGCCCATTGGAACACTTTCCATGACAGAAAATGTTGGGAACATGCCCTTGATTTTTAAGGACAAGTTTATAAAACACTGGTTATGAGATATATCAGTTTACATTTCATGGATGTTATCAAACTTTGAGGAGACTGAGACTTTTCTCCATGTCTGTCTATTAGAGAAGGTTTTTAATTCAGTCTCAAAAGAAAACAACTCATCTCAAAAACATTGACTTTGATTAATAACAATTCTCAAATGACTTCCTTCCTTACAAAGTATTTATATTTTGTAATGAAGAGGAAAGGTAAAAACAAACTCTGAAACTAAGAATCTGGGTGTGGGGAGATACAGTTTATTAACAGTTCTCTTTTATGATTGCTTTTCTCGTGAAATCATTTTGTCTTTTTGATTTACTGTTTCTAAAAGGTATTTAAAGAGGAAAAAAAATCCTTTTGGAGACTTTTCATAGGAGACATTTCATAGGAGCCCCATTTAAAAATGGTTTGGATTAAATGGACTAGAAAATTAAGCTACAGTTTAAGAGAGAAATGAGTAACCCTGACTTGGACTAGAAGACAGAAAGGCAAAGACCATTTGGCCGTCAGCTGCCTCCACTGCTCTGTGAGATAGCTGACTCTGAACTATGCCAGAAGAGTGCATTTGGGGGAGTTCTACTGGCAGAGTCTGGGGTCACAGCTAATTTGAAAACCACTCCCCACTAGAGGCTGGGTTGTTGTCACGGTTTCCCTGGCAAGTTAAGTCTTTTTTTATGATTCGGAGAGTTTAATCTTCTACAGAGCAATAGGCTTTCCCTGGAGCAGACTGTACCCCTCATCTGACCTTGTTCAGTTGACTTTCTTTGACTCTTACTGTGTATACACCTAAATTTAGTGCATAATAATAATCTGTCCTATAGAATTCCCCAGTTACATACTGTGTGTACATTTGATCTCAGCTAGACTGTCAGCATGTCAGGGTTATTAATCCCCTTCTCTTCTACATGCAGCTTTTGTATTCCTGTAACAGTTGGTAGAACTCCTGGGGAATGAGGTTGAGAGTGTTGGGTCTCAGTTTGAAGAAGCTGAGAAAGCAAACAGTATTTGCTGCATGTATTCTCTTCCTTATGAGCTCAAGAGTTTAGGCATGTGACCCCACATGAGTTACTCTCAATATCTTGCTAACCCTACTTCATCCAGGACTTTGAATTAGGCCAGAGGTGAGACAATGAAGTGGGCACTCTTAAGAGTATTCAAGTGTGTATTTGAAGAGCTATTGTAGGCGTGGTGGAAAACAGCTGTTTGCTGTGTCCACAGTGGACAGTACAAAGGGAGCAGATGGCAGATTAGATGGTAAAAACATTGATAAAGGGCTGGTCAACCTTTAGAATAGGAAAGATGTGAGGAGATCATTTATCCTGATCTTTCCTCTGCAGATGAGGAAACTGAGGTAGAGGCAAGTTGAATGATAAGCAGAGGCTAGTAGGTAGCACAGCCAGGTATGGAGTCAGCCCCCAGGCCTGCAGTGGCTGTTTCTGAAACCCTCCTCTCCCAGTCCTCAGTCACTGCAAAGGTGGGAACTAGGAGCTTCAGTGCTCCATCCAGCAAAGCTGAGGGCTCTTCCTTCCTGGAGTTTTTGTTTGCTTGATTTTTTTTTTTTTTGAGATTTTATTTAATTATTTGACACAGAGAGAGAGAGAGATCACAAGTAGGCAGAGAGGCAGGCAGAGAGAGAGGGGGAAGCAGGCTCCCTGCTGAGCAGACAGTCCAATGTGGGGCTCGATCCTAGGACCCTGAGATCATGACCTGAGCAGAAGGTAGAGGCTTAACCCACGAGCCACCCAGGTGCTCCTTGTCTGCTCTTTTGTTTTAAACCTAAATTTAATTTAAACTTAAATGTCTTCCTGAAAAGGTGCAAGTCAAGTTCCAAAAGGAGTGGAATTTTTTAAAAAAATTTATTTATTTATTTATTTGACAGAGAGGCAGGCAGAGAGAGAGGGGGAAGCAGGCTCCCTGCTGAGCAGAGAACCCGATGTGGGGCTCGATTCTGGACCCTGGGATCATGACCTGAGCCAAGGAGTGGAATATTTTTCAGAAGTTCCTTTGAGCCAGAGTGCTTACTGAGTGTTCTTTGCCTTGGAAGATACACATTTGCTCACATGTCCCATTTCTTCTCCTACATCATACTTCATCTCTCTATCCTAAAGCGCTTTCTAGGTCCTTTGGTTTTCTCTTCTGCTGTGGAAGTGTGATGGGGCAGGAGCTGCCAACACCACAGGGCACACCTCAGTTTCCCTAAATAGCAGACTAGCAAGGATCGTCAAACTTTTCTTTCTCTCTAACATGTGGGAACCCAGGGATCAGAGGAACCTGCTGGGAGACTGTTCTTGCAATGTAGGTGAATTTAGAAAGAGAAAGCACAGTGTTAGGCAGTAGCCATTTAATAAATAATTGTTGGACTGATGGATTACGGTGCTTCTCTCCCTTCTTCCTTTGTAATTATAGAACAGAAAGGGACTAAAGATGCACTCAGCTCAATCTCCTCATTTTATGTGGTCAAGCAAGTGAAGACCACAAATCTTAAATGATTTGCCCAAAGTCCTACAGCTAGTTAGGGTCTGTGTTGGGGCTGGCACATGCCATTCTGTGTGTTCATATTATATTAGGTTGAACCTAGTGAAATTGCCAATTCTGTGAGACAGAACATTTGTATATCGACAGTTTGTGCGGTGCAACCTAAATATGTTTGAAAGATCAATACTGTATTCTTTCTTAGTTCAGTAATAGCAATAATAACATTGGCCTTCTCTAAAACAAGCAAGCATATAGTAGTGGAGCTTATTGTAAAGGTCAAGAATACTGGTTCTGAATCAGGTGATTCTGGTTTTATATCCTTGGTGTTTGTAAGCTGAAGTTTCCTTGTCTGCAAAACAGGAAAAGTGTGAAGTAAATCACTTTTGATTGTTTTAAAAGTTGAAAGAGCTGATTCTTTGAAGGGCTTAGTATAGTGCCTGGCACATAGTAATTACTTAGTAAGTTTATGCTATCATTCATTGTATAAATAAGGAAAAGAATAAAAATCAGAAAGTTTAAAAATGTATAATTCTTCTGAACCATTGTTTAAGATGGACATACCTTTATATACATACCTTTACATTCTATTTCATGTAGAGAATGTGCTTCGAATGACTTTCAGTTTTTAAGACCTTTGCTTTCACAGAATGTGCTGTCGTGTCATGTGAGATCATTATGGTAGAAGTTAAGCAAACACGTGTGAATATGCAGACTCGGACACAAGCTCCATAAAGGAAGGGGACCTTTTCTATCACAGTCATACATGACTCTTCCTCAGTTTTTAGCAGAGGCCAAGTATTTGCTCGAGGCTCAAAATGTTGTTGACTGACCAGTTGAGCTAGTATATTCTTTTAAAACCTGTACCCTGGAACCATATCCAGTGTTTGTCCATCTCTGCCTCATGGATCAGCAAATATCTCTACTGCCTGGGCTTGGAGACACCCATGTGTAAAGTATTTCTCAGAGAACTCCTCCTGACCCAGTGACACATCCAGAACAAATACGCTTTCAGACAGCTGCACACTTAGGGTAAAAGTTATTACTCTCAGGGTAAGACTGGACCAAGGCACTCCCAGCCCTGAGAAGGAAGCGGTAGACTTACCCTGAAAACAAACACTTCCCCAGAAGAGAAAATAAACATAGGTAGTCCCTCCTTGCCTTCAGGACCACCAGCCTACCATTCTTGTCTGCAGGTGCTGTGGGTGTCTTCCCCAAGTATCTAAGCTGCCTTTGGGCAGGATCACTGCCTAGAACCGTGGGGGAGGGGAACCAGCCCAAGACAAGCCTTCTGTAGTCATTTACAGGGAGAGGGCCTTGTGCTACACTGACAGCTGCCCATAACTGCCCTGATTAGCTTCCACTCAAACTGGCCTCTTCCCATTTAGTGTCCCCTTTAGCTCCATTTACTTTGTCCACGTGCCTTCTGCCCTTGTAAATGGAAGCAAAGTCTGATCTTCAGAGAAAGGTGTGATGTGAAGGGAACACTGCTTACTTATTTAAAAAGACATCAACTTACTCAGAATTGGCTACCATTTTGAAGTATGAGGTGAACACTAGTGTGTAGAAGTATCTGTGGAAGAATGTAAACATTTCTTGAATTTCTACGTAGGTTGACATTGGCTGTTTATGTACGACATGTCTCAGTCACATAGCCACCTTGTAAAAAGAAGTATTATCCTCCATTTTCCTAATGGGAAGACTGAGGTTTAGAGAAATGAGCTGCCACAAGATCATACAGCAAATAATCAGTGCAGCTCTGACAAAAGCTATGTATGTATTAGCTACTATTGTCGCCCAGCTACAGATGACCTTTAATTTTGTGAGGCCTCTAAGGTAGTGGGCACAGCTGTCCCTGACCTCATAATGTTCGGAAAATTGGAGCAGAAGCATTGTGAATTTCTGGTTTGTCCAGCTTGACTATGGGCAGTAGAAAATGTATGCATTCTTTCGTTCATTTACTCATTTATTAAAAACACTTCTATTCAGTCTCTAGGCTCAGCATCGTGCTAGGCACGGAGAGGGTATCAAAAATGGTTTAGGACATGGGCCCTATCTCAAGAGCTTTTAAGTACGGTGAGAAGAGAAGAGTGCTGAAATAGTTACCCTTAATGTAAGAGCAGGTGTTAGATTGGATGATAAAAAAACAGTTGGTACATTGGGAGTTTAGAGGTGGAGAAATCTGTGTAGGTGGTTAGGAAAGGTTTCATGTGTTACCCCACCACACACACATATACACACAGTTTCAAATTAGTGGTGCCGATGGTCGCAGAGGAGAGATTGCTTGAAGATTTTTTTTTTAATTAAACTTTTTATTTTGAGATAACTGTAGATTCCCATGCTGTTATAAGAAATCCCTCAGTGGTATAACATGATGCACAGCTATAGTACAGTAATCACATCCAGGATATTGACGCCCATATCATGTGTGTACCTGTGCCCCTGTGTATTCTTTTCTGTATAATTTTATCACAGGTATCCAGTGCTATTACCAAGATAATTATCGTTTCCATCCCCACAGGGATCACTCCCATTTTTCTTTTATAACCATATCCATCCCCTGCTTACCTCCCCTATCTGCATCCTTAACCCCTGGCAACGATTTATCTGTTCTCCATTTCTGTAATTTTACCGTTTCAAGAATGTCATATAGATGGAACAATACAGTCTGTAACCTTTGAGTCTTAATCTCAGATCAGGTCTTGATCTCAGCTCAGGTCCTGATCTCAGGGTTCCACGTTCAAGCTCCTCACTGGGCTCCATGCTGGGTGTGGAGCCTACTTCATAAAAAATGATCTTAAAAAACAGTCTTTTGCATTATTTCAGAAACAGAAGAATAGAAGAAGTTTCTGCAAAAATTGTTTAAGGATCTGCTTTTCTTTTTATAAAAATGGTAGACAAGGACTTTTATGCCTAGGAGGATATTCAACATTTGCCAGATGATGCCCATTTAAGGAAGAAATGAAATCCCACTTTTCCTTCTATTTTCTTTCCCTAAAGCGGGTTTTTATTTCTAGCTGCACTCCAACAAACTGTGTTGCTTGCTTGAGCTCATAATGAAACTCTGTCCTGTCTACTCTGGTATTTAGTCAATATCTTTTTGTTTTCATCTTGTTTCAAATTACAAAAACCTCTATCCTCAGTTGAGATGGAGTCCCACAGAGTAGACCTTCCTGGTCTACTTTGGTGTTTTGTCTTCCAGCTTTCAGGGGCATTCTGTGCTTTTCACTGCGTGGGGGAGCCTGCAGAGACTGCAGTGTGGAGTGGGTGTGGGATTTCTCCTGGCTTCAGTTGCCCTTTCCTCACCTCCCCCTTCTTCCCAACCTACCTTGACATCTGGTTGGCTCAAATGAGAAGTAACACCCAAATAAGAAGATGCTGCCTTCAGTACATGCAGATGTTACATGTTACGGCAGGCAGAGAGCTGTGGTATGAGTAACTTCTCATTCCCACGGCTGATGGAAACTGGTTTATAAACCCAGATGATGGAAACATGGTTTTCCTCACCAGCTCTGTAGGATGGTAGGAAGAAATGAAAACTAAGATTTAAGATGATGGGGTTTTCTTGGGTAGTTCTTTTCTTTTTATTTATTTTTTAATTAATTAATTTTTAAAAAAAGATTTAATTTTTTACTTGAGAGAGAGATTACAGGTAGACAGAGAGGTAGGTAGAGAGAGAAAGGGGGAAGCAGGCTCCCCGCTGAGCAGAGAGCCTGATGCAGGGCTTGATCCCAGTACCCTGAGACCATGACCTGAGCCAAAGGTAGAGGCTTAACCCGCTGAGCCACCCTGGTGCCCCAGTTCTTTTCTTTTTCTTTTTCTTTATTATTATTATTTTTTAGTTCTTTTCTTTTTAAATGAATGTTGGAGTCTGGTTAATTTTCTGTGCTTCATGTGCATAAATTTAATAAAATGAACATGTAATAAAGTTAAACTTCACGATGGTATCATTTATTTCCTTTGTATCTCAGCCTAGGTAGTAGTGGCATATGAAAGCCATTAATTTTGGGGGGGGTAATATAATTATGGGCCCAGTATTGGAAATGAAAAACCATTGCTGGCTGATGAGTTTTCCTTGATCTTCTTGGTATTTTCTTTCACTTCCCACCGCCCCCCGCCCCCACACCTTTCTCTTATATCTAAGATGAAAAAAAAAAATGAGCAAGGCAGAGAATGTATTTTTAGAGAAGATTTTTGTCTTCACATTTCTATTGATTTACTTACTCCTTTTTTCAGTACATTTGTGAGGTTCACCACGCTCTTCTTTTTCCTTTTGGTGGCTTTGGCCTTCCTAATGGAAGAATAAGGCAGGAGGAAATTGAGGGTTAGCGGTTAAGCAACTCACCAAGCCTGAGCTCCTATTTTCAGAACACTGTGTTGCACCATCTCTGCCATTAAACTTTTACAAAAGCCTAATCTCAATCTATCTGACTTCATCAAATGCTTTTCTTGGGGCAAATGTTTCTTTCTCCTTTGGCTGGGTCAAGTTTTCCCTGGATTTAAGAAAGACGATCCCTTTACTTTCTTTGCAGGGGGTTGATTATAGGACATTGTCTCAGGCCACACCAAGAAGTTTGCCCAGGGGCACATGGCTGTTGAGGCTGAGGAATGACCATCTGGAGCTGGAGGAGGCTGGAGGAGGCTGGAGGAGGCTGGAGGAGGCTGGAGGAGGCTGGAGGAGGCTTCCACTACCTCATCTCTTTGGGCTGTTGCGGAGCTGTTCAGAAGAAATCTGTGGGCTGAATCTGCCAGAGATTAGAAAATGAGCCAAGCCAGAGGGTCTGAGAGGATCAAAGAGAAAGAAGTAGGAAGAGCCAGAGACTTAAAAATAAAGCTACCTCTGAGACCATCTAGAGAATGACTCTGTGCTTTGTGATGCCATTATCCAAGAGAGATGGGGGGTGTGAGGGCCAAAGTGTGGACCCTGGAGCTGGGCTGCCTTTGTAGAGTCCTGCACTGCCACTTACTAATTATTTCATTTCTCTATGCCTGTTTCCTAAGCTGTAAAATCCTTGTCATGTTGTGAGAAAACATTGAGTGAATGATGTAAAGTGCTTAGAACAATGCCTAGCATATATATAGTAAGTGCTATGTAGTAATTTTTCAATATTGTTACGATTAACTAATAATAACTAATTTCTCTCAGTTTGCTGTTTACTGTCAAGAATTGGGGTACTTAATTTAATTGTACAGTACCACACTCTTTAGAGGAGTTTGCGTACTACGGAAGGGCTGGCTCTGTTAACTTGGTCCTGCGTGGTTGGGATGGAATTATCCAGGCTTTGAGGTGAAACGAAAGTAGTACTCATGAGGTACTGGGCTGTAGTCCCCATAGCCCAGTGGACATGGTCCATTGTAGCCAAATTCTGCTGTGGTCTGAATTTTGCTCTTTCACCAATATGAACCTGAGCATTGTATTATTGGCAGGGATCTTTGAGAAAGCTCATCTTCTTGACCCTCATTTTGCAAATGATAACAAAGTTCTAGAAGTTAAGTGATTTGCCCCAAATCATAGCGAGGGAGCAACTGAACTGGGAGTAAAATGGACCCTGCCTAAGCCCCAGGATGTTCTTTCTCTGACCCACACGAGTTTTCCACCATCATGGCCCAGTGCCCTGATGGGTCTCTCTCACCCAGCATGTCTTTAGGAGATATTTATGGTGGATTTTTGTTGATTAAAAATTTGAGAGTTTATCTTCTTCTGACATCAAAGTTATGGATAAAGTGTTTTGTCTAAATATTTTCAGTTTTCTGTTATAGACTTACCTCCACTAGGAGGAAAAAAAAGAAAGAATAATGAGATTTTATGAGTATTACCTGACCTATCTGTTTTTAGTTTTTGAAATGAAAACTTGAATTCTGTTATCTCAGTTTGTAATTGATATCTATAATATAGAGATATACACAAACATGACATAGTATTTAAGAAGACAGACAGGGGTAAAGTTACTTCACTTCTCTGACCCCAGTTCCTCTCCTATAAAGAAGAATGATAATGGCATCTTCCTTCCAATGTGGACCAGAGGGTTTGATGTGGTAGCTATGGAAACCTTCCAGCCTGGCAGATCTGCGTAGAGATGACAGCAATAGCAGTGACTTTGCATATAATTCCTTCTAGTCCCTCCCAATGAACAACTACATCTGGACCGAAATAAGCCTTTTTAGGACATCTTTTATGGGGGAGGGTGCCTGGTTTTACCTATTACTTAGGCACTAAAACCCTGGTTTTACAGTCACTCACTTAGCAACCACACTGCTTAGCTTTCTCTATGTAACTTTAGAGCAAAAATTCTCAGGATTTCACAAATTGATTGCAAATGACTGGAAACTCAATATATCTTATCTGTATTATTACATATATCTCTGTATGTATATATATCTATATCCATCTTCAGTGTTCAGAATATATGTAGTGACAGGTAGAGTCTCTGTGTGTCTTTCCTGTTCCTCTTCACTTAGTCATCATTAGGCCCTTGCCTAAGGACAAGTCTTCAAATCTCCATCAGTGGATGTCTATGGAAGGCTTTGCTGCCTCCTGATGAGGGCCTCAAGATGCCAGAAAATCTGAAAAGATGCTGGAAAAGGTTCTGCACTCTGACATGGTAGCTTGCTTCTCTTTGGTCATTATATTTGTTCTGCAAATAGCACTAGATTCTGATGTGATGGAAAAGAAGGTTTAAATTCCCTTTGGTGGGGGTGCTGGGATGGTTCAGTCAGTTAAGTGTCTGCCTTCGGCTCAGGTCATCATCCCAGGGTCTTGGAATCAAACCCCACGTGTTTCTCCCTCTCCTTCTGCCCCTGCTCATGTGACTTCTCTCTCTCTCTCTCTCTCCCTCCTTCTCTCAAATAAATAAATAAAATCTTAAAAAAAAAATTCCCTTTGGTGGAGTCACTTCCAGCTTCGAGTCCAACCTACAACCCCTTCTTGGGCACTACCATCAATAGTCCCTGCTTTCACCTCCTCACTACTGCTTGTCAGTTACCTGAGTTTGGGGGTGAGACAGGATTGTTATTCTCATCCTATCCTGTATCTTGTGAATTTCATCTCAGAACCTTTGATAAAATAGATATTGTTTGAAATGTTGCCTGTTTAAAAAAAAAAAAAATGGAACCAGAATTCTCTAGGGTTGACTGAAGTCTCACTAGTCAGACCTATAATTCTGCCGGGAGTAACCCTTAGAATCCCACAGACCTGCAGGTCTGTGGTTTAACTTAAATCTCACTCTTCTTTGTGCCTGAGGCTTCCCCTCTCAAGGACATCAGCCTAATCTCCCCAGTTCCTGTTTTTTTGGATTAAATCCCATTCTTTATGAGGTACAGAGCTTGGGCCTGCTTTATTAAGTCCTTCTGTAATTTTAAGGCTCCATCATCACCTTGAAATCTTTCCCAGCCATTTTCTTCTTCTCTTCCCACCTTAGGAACAGGTCCAGGTTGGTCATTAATTACATTCTTGAGCCTTGGTAGCAATGAATGCAGTCTGGGAAGGCCGGCTTGCTGTACAAGCATGTGATTAGTCACACCCACAGAGAAAAATACTTGACTGAGTCCAGTTAGCTCAGGTAGCTAGAGTAATGGTCAAGAGTACCAAGGTCAGGGATTTTCACCCTAGCTCAGTGGGGACAGATCACATATCCCTAGCACCATGTGGCCCTCTCCGTGCTCCCCACAATGAGTGCCAAAGGACAAGGCCCAGAGCCACTCATTCCCACTCCTGGGAAAAAGTACTCAGAGCACACACATGCTGTTTACTGATGACAGCTAAAGAATGTCTACTTCTTAAAAGAGAGACAATGTGCTTCTGTGTGTGTATAAATAGAGACATCCTTATGTTTTTCTGCACTCCACCCTCTAAAGTAGTCCTGTGTTGTCTTCTGCATTGAAACCAGTGAGCACAGGGTGTGAACGGTCTAAATCTTCCCTCATTTTCAAAGCTCACCGCAAGTCTTGCTTCTTCCCGGTTCTTGCTCTGATCTCTTCACTTACCCACTTACCATATGATTGATGTTGAAGTATGCCCCCTGTGTCTGTAGTCTTTTTCCACTTTTGGAAACGTATTCTCTTCCCAGTTCTGTCACTCAGCTGCATGACCTTAGACAAGCCACTTGACCTTGTGGAACCTCAGTTTTCATGTTAGTGAGGGGGGATTATGAGGATGCTTACTCTTAGCCGCCTTCCCTACCCACCAAGGTTGTTGTGAAGAGTACATGCGCCCTGCGTATAGTGTAAACGCCCAGTGTGGGACACATGGGAGCCATTATTATTGCTATGAGCCAAAGTCTTCTTGACAACACAAGACAGGTCTTAGTCCCTAATAGCTGTCTCAGTAGTGCCTAGCCCAGTCCCTGAAGCAGGAGATACTCTCAGTGACAAAGGAAGGGAAGGAGGGAGCAACAGAAAGGAGAGAAACGCTTTTTTCAGTTTTTGTATTTTATTTTCCTCCCTTAACTTACCTCTATCTTTCAAAACGTTGAGTTTCTAAAAGGAATTTGCTCTGGACAGCAGAATAACTTTTTTTTCCTCCAGTTGTCCCCCTCTGTGTCTCCTTCCCCCTTAGCTAGCTTGGTTGTGGTGTTGGAATTCATTCTGGCTGTTTGCTTTTATGCTCATGAGGAAAAATTTATACATTTGGAAGATGTCTGAGTGATTAGAGACCACAGGCTTTGTTTCACAGGTGAGGGCACTGTAACAGATGAGTGACACCAAAGGGTTTCAGTCACTTGTGGCAGAGCAAGGACCTGCATGCTGGTCTTCAGCTGTTCCTCCAGGCAGGGCACAGGCTGACCCCAACTAACAATGTGTTGATGATCATCTTTTAGCTTTGGCTAATCCTCTAAAGCTCTTTCTTAGATCAGTGCAAGGATTTTTTGTTGCTCATGAGGGTTTAGGAAAATAGATTTGCTGATGCTACACCATCATATCTCTGCCTGCTCTACACAATTCAGGAGTTTGTTGTATGCTGATAAATTGGGATCAATATAGAGAATAAAAATCCCTTTGTAACTGGTTGCTTCACACATCAAATTTCATAGCATTCTGTACTGCCAAGCTCAGTGTTTTGTGTCTACACAAAGAAGAAACTGGGTTTTCTCCTGGGTTGGAAGGGAAATCCCGGCTCCTCTTTGCATCTTTGGGTTCCTTCTCAGGACACTGTGTGCATGGCCCTTCTTTTCTTCTTCACTTTTACCAGAACTCTTCATGGTGTGTTGGCTAGAACTCAGAGCTAGGCAGCCCTGGTTCAAATCCCAACTCTGCAGCTTAGAGACAAGTCCCTTAAACTCCAGGAACTTCAACCCCCTCATCTGCAAAACACAGATGACATTGCCTACTTTGCTGGTTTCCTAATGCTCTAGAAAGAACGTGTATAAAGATGCAAGAAGGTATTGGAGGAAGATAAAATGTCTGTTTCATCTACTCTTCCATCAAGTCTAACTCCTACCTCTTAATTTTATTAATTAACTGTTTTTAAATCTTCTATAATACATGCACATATATGTGCCTTTTAATGTTATTAGTGGTTAATAAGGCATTTTGCTTTTCTGATACAGGATCACATTCTTTCTTGCTGCTTTTCTTTTCTGCTGATTTCTCAGAGCTTGGTTGAGAATTTTCAGAAAGTTTAGTGTATAATTTATCCCTTTTGAAAATTTTCCTTCCTTTTGGTAAACACACACACACACACACACAAAACCCCAAAACCCACCAAGCTGCACATCATTTCTAAATTTGAATCTCCTTTTTTTTTTTTTTTAAATTGTGGTTCAGATGGTTAAAAGAGAATTTTCTCAGGGAAAATGTAATGTATATTTTTCTACTCTGCAGAGATGATATCACAGTTCCTAACAGCTGTATGTGTTTTTTCCTAATAAGGCAAGGGTTTAGAGATAGTTTATTTTCTTGCCTTTTGAATAGAGAAAACAGTACTTAAAAAATTAATTTCTGGTCTTTTGGACTAACACTGTAAAATCATGTGGTACTCTGGTGGAATGCAGTACAGTATCAGCAAGGAGGCCGGTACAGGGTCAGATAGTGGGAATATGGAGAAGAACATGTAGTCTCTACTTTCAAGAGGCACTGAAGCTTGTAAGGCTGGTAGATAAGTAAATAGACAATTGTTACAGAATACAGAGCTTGGTGAGACCACAGAGGCCAACACTGTAACCCAGCTTCTGAGGAAAGGGCTAAACTTACCTTCCCAGAGGAGGTGATACCTGGACTGATTTGAAAGATGACTAGGTGTTTATGAAACTGGGGAAAAGCTGTATAGGCAGAGAGGGGTCCATATTCTGAAGATACAAAATTTAAGCAACATCTAGGTATAGTGTAGGAGGAAATGGAGAGGAAGCAGGGGGCAGATCTGTGGGGGCTTATGTAACAATGAGGGGTGTGAATGAGGAGCCATGGAATGTACCTTCCAGGGAGTCTTACACCAGGAAAAGGCCTTAGAGGTCAGAACCCAACATTTTATTTCACAGATTTGGAAACTGAGGCTAAGGAAGGGCAAGTGTCCCACTCTTGGCCACAGAGGTAGCTAGTGGCTAATAGTGTTCATCTTTATATAGACTCGGTGGTACCTGGGAAGTGGGGCAGGGGGAGCCTTGACTATGAAATTTCAGTGCAGACCTTGTAAAGCAGATTCTCATAGGAACATTTGGCCAAGGATCTATCATGGGGACTGTATGGTTTAGGCTAATGACCCCAGCATGCCTTTTTGCATATTATGTCCTTTAAAGGAAAGCCCATCATCAGTAGCTAGAAATGCTCTTTGGCTATTTTTAGGCTGTGTGGTAGGGGGAATTAGTGGAATTCCTAAGGTCAGCTCCAGCTGTTTTTCTCCAAAAGACCAGCTGAATTTTTCATGAGATTTGCTCATTAGAGTTTTTATCCTTCTGTGAGGCATTGCACTGAGTCTGAGTCAGGCTGTCTTTGGAAATAAGTAAAGGGACCAGAGTTTGGGGAAGACTAAACTGGGATTAGGAGAGTTGCTGTCCTTTTTAATGTTAAGTGCTTTCTTAGATGTGGTTGGTCATCTCTCACACCTTCTCAATCATAGTGAAGGTCCTCCTGGATTACAGCAACTAGCTTGAAGGATGGCTGGATTTTGAAGATTTTAAGGATTTAGGGATGCCATATATGTAAAGAGTCTGGCATGATGCCTGGGCAGAGGTGATATTGACTCTATGATAGTTACACTAAATAGCACCTCCCATTCAGCAATGTCAACTCAAAACACTTAATGAATATCAAGATAGATATTCCTTAGAACTCCTATGAGTGGAGCTTACCTTATTTTATTCTCCTGTAGTTATTTGGCATCTAGTTACAATACTACTGTCTGTTGTGTCTCAGGGCAGGCGAAGTGTCTATATGAAGGCAGGCTGAGTGAATACATTCTTCATTTCTTCTAGACTGCACTATGCCCCCTTTCCTCTTTAGTCTAATGGGGTCTGATGGTGCTCATGCTGTGTTAGACAGTGAGTGGATAAATACAATTGTACGGCATTTTGCAGTTCATAAAATGTCTTTCTGTATATGTTGTCATTGGCCCTCTGTGGGGATTTAGTGAGGGAGATGGGCAGTTGTTAGTCTCAATTTGAGAAATGAGGAAACTATGACTCAAGTAAGTGCCACGTTTATGGCCATCAAGCTATTAAGTAGGTAACTAGATTTCAAACCACTTCTTAAGACTTTAAATCTCACGTTCTTTCTCCTTCATGATGCTGCCAACTGAATTGAGAAATAAAGGGCCAAGTTTCCCCTCCATAAAAGGGGTTTGCGGGATGCTTTTAAAGGAACATGATTCTGTTGTATACCTGACTGAGGAAGGAAGGAGTATCTCCATCATGAGGAATCTGAACATGATGGAGTAAATATGGGCTCTGTCTCACTAGCTCTGGAACAACCACTGTTTTCTGAGCTAGAGTTCAAGGACATAAAAATAACAATGTGTAATTTATGCTACTGCAAACAGTGCTTCCTCTGCTTGTGTTCTGTCTCTCTTGGTCAAATAAATAAATAAAAATCTTGAAAAGAAAAGAAAAGAATGCTCTTTGAGTGTTGTTAGTTGGGATGAATAGTAGTTTAGAGGCATTAAATAAAGAAAGTGGGCCTTGCAAAGTTTCCATCTTAAGAAGTCTAACACTGATAATGGTTCTCTCTCAAATGGAAAAAAAAAAAGTGAGGCTGTCCTTACTCTCCCCAGAACAGGAAGACTGCAGAGATGCTCCTAACATTTTAGTGACTTACTCCGTATTTGAAAGTTTCTTCACTGCTACACGCAAGGTACTATGTGGCTACAAAAGGAAGTAGACGTACATATTTCTCTTAAAGAGATGATGGGAATTTGATATGTGTATAAATTACTATAGTGTTGATGTAATTATTGAATACTTACTGTGCTGGGTACCTAGATACAAATTTATAGAGGGCACAGCTTGCATGGAGCACTGGGTGTGGTGAAAAAATAATGAATACTGTTTTTCTGAAAATAAATAAATTGGAAAAAAAAAAACAAATTTTAATCTCAACAACCCGGTGAGATAGGTAGGATACCCATTAATGATGCTCAGAGAGAAATTAATAACTTGCACAAGAGGGTCACACTGTACCAAGGTCTATCTCACTTTAGAGACTGAGCTCTTTCTAACTTCAGATGGGAGATGTACAAGTAAGTATCATAAGGGCTCAGTGAGAGAAGTAATTATTGCCAGCATGTGGAAGGGATATTGGTGAGGTGGAAGGAGACTGCAGGAGCAGCTTCATGGAGGAGGAAGTATCATTTAAGCTGGGACTTGGGTGAGGGCTAAGGTTTGGATATATGCAAGTATAAAGGTGGTAGACCAGAAGGAACAGAGGTGTGGTGGTGTCGAGATGCTATTGAGCAATGCTTTGGCTGGGATTCATGTGGGAGGAAAGGCTCCATGTGAAATTAGGTTGATAGGGAGCTGGGAATGAGAAGAAATTTGGACTTACTCTGCCATTGGGGAAGAGCTGGGAAAAGTTTTTAAATTGTGGTATGGCATCCTCAAAGTAGGGCTTTGGACTATAAATCTAGCTGGATTGACCTGACCCAGTGAGGGAGAACCAGGAATGAGAGAAGCTGTGTTTGGAGACCATTGCAGCCTTCTCAGTGAGTGATAGAAAAGGAAAGAAAGGGTCAATCCAGAGGCAAATGGTAGAGGTTTGGTCAATGGAAACTGGCACCTGATTGGCTGGAGGGCAAGGAGAGAAAGTGTTTATTCAGTGTTGTTGATGAGGAAGTATGCAGTCCACAGAGTTCCAGGCAAGAAGCTGGAGATTCAGAGATGAACGAGGACATTATCTGTCCTCCCACTGTGTCTAAGTTCCCTATTTATGCTGTAACAAGTTACAGATAGTTACTGTCCACAAAGTTACTGGATTGAAATAACACAAATTTATTATCTAACAAATTTATTATCTTACAGTCCTAGAGGACAGAAGTCTGAAATGGGTCTTACAGGGCAAAATCAAAGAGTTGGCAGAGTTGAGTTCCTGTTGGAGGCTCCAGGGAAGACTCTGTTTCCTTGTCTGTTCCAGCTATCAGAGGCTGCCTTTGTTCCTTGGTTTATGGCCCCTGCCTCCATCTTCAAAGCACATCACTACAACGTGTCTTCATTTTCAAGACTGCCCCCTTTCCTCCTGATCATTCTGCTTCCTCCTCTTGAGGATTTTGTGTGTGCGCTTGGTCTGCTTAAATGATTCAGGATCATCTGCATATCACAGGATCCTTCACTTAAACATATCCATGAAGTCCCTTTCACCATGTACCCTATTCATGTGTTCCAGGAAGTAGGATGTAAACATCTTTGGAGACCATGATTTTTTTTTTTTTTTTATGTTCAGTTAACCACTGTATAGTACATAATTAGTCCTTGATGCAGTGTTCAGTGATTCAGTAGTTAAGTATAACACCCAGGGTTCATCATAGCGTGTGACCTCCTCAATACCCATCACCCTGTTACCCCCTCCTCCACCCTCCTCCTTTCTGAAACTCCCAGATTCTTTCTTGGAGTCTGCAGCTTCTAGTGGTTCATCTCCCTCCCTGATTTCTCTCTCTTTGGATTTCCCTCCTTTCCTATTGCTTATGTTCCACATATGAGTAAAACCATATGATAATTGTTTTTCTCTGCTTGACTTACTTCACTTAACATAATCCCCTCCAATTCTATC
Source organism: Neogale vison (assembly GCF_020171115.1). Lineage (NCBI taxonomy): Eukaryota > Metazoa > Chordata > Mammalia > Carnivora > Mustelidae > Neogale > Neogale vison. The sequence continues at coordinate 138,371,756 of NC_058097.1, forward strand.
CATGTCAATGCAGATGGTGGGTATTCATCGTTTCTGATAGCAAAATAACATTCCATTGTGTATATGGACCACATCTTCTTTATCCATTCATCTATTGAAGGGCATCTCAGCTCCTTCCACAGTTTGGCTGTGGATATTGTGGACATTGCAGCTATGAACATTGGGGTGCATGTGGCCCTTCTTTTCACTAATCTGTATCTTTGGGGTAAATACTCAGTAGTGCAATTGCTGGGTTGTAGGGTAGCTCTATTCTTAACATCTTAAGGAACCTCCATACTGTTTTCCAAAGTGGCTGTACTAACTTGCTTTCCCAGCAACAGTGCAAGAGGATTCCCCTTTCTCCACATCCTCACCAACATTTGTTGTTTCCTGTCTTGTTAATTCTTGCCATTCTCACTGGTGTAAGGTGGTATCTCATTGTGGTTTAGATTTGCATTTCTTTGATGGTTAGTGATGTAGAACATTTTTTCATGTTTCTGTTAGCCATTTGTATGTCTTTTTAAAAGAAGTGTCTATTCATGTCTTTTTGCCCATTTTGGGCTTTTAGTTTTTTTGAGTGTTAAGTTTGAGAAATTCTTTATAGATCTTGGATATTAGCTCATTTTCTGTAATGTCATTTGCAAACATCTTCCATTTTGTGGACTGCCTCTTAGTGTTTTGACTGTTTCCTTTGCTGTGCAGAAGCTTTTTATCTTGATGAAGTCCCAAAAGTTTATTTTTGCTTTTGTTTCACTTGCCTTTGGAGACATCTCTTGAACGAAGTTATTGTGGCTGATGTCAAAGAGGTAACTGCTTATGTTCTCCTCTAGGATTTTGAGGGATGGAGGATGATGATTTTGCCAACCTCAGAGAGTTGACAAATAGATCCATAAAAGATAACTTGTTATAGTTTTGTTGTGCCACTCTTGTAAACTTTCTTGGCTTTTTCTCTATGCTGTTAATTGTCTTGCTTTTCTTTCCTAACACCCTTCTTCTTTTCTTCATCCACAAAATGGGGCACCTGTTGTGTGCCAGGCACCATGCTAGGTGCTGGGGCACAGGGATGCCTCTGTCTGCCACCAGAGGAAGCAGAATTAGATGAGGGATGTTAATGCAGACCCAGAGACCAAGATGTCAGACTGTTGACTTTTGGTTTTCTAAAGCTGAGGTCCAGACCCAAGATGAGAAGATTCAGAAGAATTTTTGGTAATTGAAAAATGAGATCCTCCCATCTACCTTCCCTCCCATTCCCATTATTTCCTTTGGGGCCCCCTCAGAGGGAGGTTTCCTTTGGAAACCAGGAATTTGATTCCTTAACATGGGGTGGGAAGTCAGAAGATGGGAAACAGTCTAATGAGGAAAAGAGAAAAACAGCAGTAGTAACACTCTACCTCAAATGAGCATGGAAAGGTGGCTGAGTTGGTGAAACATGGTTATTGTCAATAGGTATTTATGGAGCATGTACTGTGTTTCAGACTGTTTCACTTATAGCCCAATGTCGCACTTGCTGTGACCCCATAAGGTGGATCTTGCTGCCACATAGTACAGAGCAAGCAACAGTATAGACAGAGTCCTCAGGGAGCTGCCAAGGAGCTAATCAAAGGTCAGTCCCCTTCCAGGCATCTCCTGATGCCCAGACCAGTGGGCTCCACTCCATCACAGCAGCATCTGGTATTGAGCAAACGGACATCCATAGTCAATGGATATGGTAGACATTATTCACAGTTTCAAAATAAGTGTCTCTGTAGAGGATGGAGAGGAGTGAGGAAGACCTTGTATGTGGTGGGAACTTGATGTATCTTTGATCAGATAACTAATGGCCCGACCAGAGGGATCTGAACAGGCCCCGGGACTGGGGTGAGGTGCTCAGGGCACACATCTGTGGGCCTATGGACATGAGATTATGAAAGTACCAACCCTAGATGTGTGGGCCCTGAGAGTGAGTGTCTTCTTGCAGTTTGTGCCCTCGGTGCCTCACTTGATAAGGAGACCTCTCTTGGGAGGCTGCAGCGATGGAGTGCTGAGCTCACACAACCATGCCTCCTTGAATTTTGTGCCCTGAACCTCTTGTTTGCCTCTCCCCAAGGTCTTGGAGTTGAGCGGGGGCCAGAGAGATGGAGGACATGTTAGTTCGAGGGTCTCATCTCTGGCTGCACCTTACAATCACCTGGGCGGCTGGGGACTGACCCCAGACCAGTTACATCAGTGTCATAGGGGGAGTTAGAGAAGGAAGAGAACTGGGCATGGCTAATTTTTTTTTTTTTTTAAGTTTTTCAGGTTGATGCTAATGTATAGTCAGTTTTGGGAGTCCCTGAGTTAGTATACTTGCAGAGAACCCCTCACTTTCCCAAGTAGGAATGTACATGATTGTACAGGAGGTGAGGCTTTATGTCGTCCTTCTTCAAGTCTGAGTTGCTGATTGCTCCAGTTCAGTTAACTTTACGATCCTGGTTTAACTCCAGCCTAGTTAATAAATCAGCTTGTTGCTGCACTACCTTCCTCTGAATTTGAAACCTAGAAAATTATTAAATCTGGAATTTACCTGGAGTGCCTGCTGTTATCAGCGTGCCAGTTTAAGGGGCACTCTGAACTGGGGCTCAATCCAATTCTTAGTCCATTTGCAAGGTCTTATTCAGGTGGAAGATGCCCCTGTCCTGGAGGATAGAGGAGGCCCGCTTTGGGTGTCCCAGCTCTCACAATGGATAGCTGTGTGACCATAGGCTGTTGGTCTGACCTCTTCTGCTAAGCTTCCTCATCTGCACAGAGAACTTGTGATGACTATATTCAGCTATTACTTCCATTTTCAGGTTTGTTGTTGTCACAGCCAGAAAACAACTGATATACAATGAACATGTTTCACTTTGACTAGATGCTGTGCTCTTTAACCAGTCATAAGTGGTTTCTGACCTATCGGGAGTCCTTCAAGCTGTGATTCCCAGACCTGGCCAAGCATCTGGCAGCATGTGGGAACATTCTAGAAAATGCAGATTAATGGGCCTCGCCCCTGATTTTGATTCTATAGGTCTTGAGCAAAGTCTGGGAATCTGCTACTCCTCAGCTACATTTGGATACAGACGATGATGAAGTTAATTAAAGTAACTGACCTCCCAAATTTAGAGGTCACTATAGAGCTTAAAGTCGATAGAGGTTGTGTTTCTTCATGGAGACTTTCCCCGGCCCTCAAAACTACATTAAGCCCCCCCTGGTTAAGAGTTTTATAGCTTCCTGCTCTTCTGCATTGTAGACATCTCCAGCTTGTTCAACATCTACCCTCCTTTCCAGAACATCGATGTTCTGAGGGCAGGGACTGGGTATACTATCAGAACTTTCAGAGCATACAATTTACCCTTTCCCAGAAGTGATATCTTGGATTGTGGAGGGTGCTGCCCTTTTGAGGGGAGAGGGTGTTTCTCTAGCATTTTGAACTTAGACGAGCCTCGTGGTGCTTCCCAAGCTGGATAATCAATAAAAACCCGTGGATATGTTGGCTTTTACTGCAGGTCTGTGCAACATCAGATGAAGCTTGTTCTACTGTGTCTTTTTATGATTATGATTATTATTTTAATTGTGTTATGTTAGTCACCATACAATACATCATTAGTTCTTGATATAGTGTTCTAGGATTCATTGTTCACGTGTAACACCCAGTGCTCCATGCAATCCATATCTTAATGCTTCCTATTGATAGGTTGTCAAAGGTAAATCATCCCTTTTGTAGAATGCCATCCTGTTTTACAGACTTGAGTTTTCTGCCCAAATATGAAGTTTATTTTTTTAAAGATTTTATTCATTTATTTATTTGAGAGAGAGAGCAAGAGAAAACACAAGTAGGAGAGAGAGGGGTAGAAGGAGAAGCAAGGAGTCCAACGTGGGGCTCGCCAGGATTATGACCTAAGCTGAAAGCAGATGCAACTGACTGAGCCACCCACATGCCCCCAAATACGAAGTTTAAAATGAATTTCAGCTACCCATTTCCCCAGCTCCTTTCTTTCTTCACTGTTTTCATCTTTTGGAATCCTGCTATACAAAGAAAATACAGATTTAGCGGGTGGTTCTGGAACACTTATCAAGACTGGAAAATGTAAAAAATTCAGGTTCAAATTTCTCTTCCCTGGCATTTCAGGCCCTGTGGGGTCTGACCCCAGGTACTGTTTCCTTGTTCATACCCTATACTCTGGTTACCAGCCTTTTTTTTGAGTCACTTCATGGTTTTGTGGCCCAGCACACTGGCCCAGAATTCCTACTCTCCTCTCTAATTCAGCCTTCAAGGCTCACCTCACTTTATTTCCTTCCTAAACCCCTTGGTTTGGGCCTCCTTTATTAGTACTTCACATGGTACTTGGAGGACGGTTAGTTGTGTGTGACCTTGTCTTCCTCACGTGGCTCGTTATCTTGTCCTTGGTTGGGGCTTGATGAAAATATTTTGTTCCTGTGGATACAAGTCCAAACTTTCCTAGGAGTGGCAGAAGTGGGTTTTCAGAAATATGGGGACATTGTCATTAGGTTTGAGTGTGAGATTAAGGGGTGGGGGAGTTGTCACATATAAGGAGTCATTCCTTCTCTCTGTCTCTTTCATTCTTAATTTGAGGTCACCAAGTTAGTCTGTGGGAAACATGAGCTGTCAGCCACATCAACCTGGAGCTGGAGGAGAAGAACAAACTAAAAAAAATGGCTTCTACCTTTAGAATAATCCTCATGATAGCAAAAGCTTTGTATGTTGAAGATGTCTATCAATTTTGATCTTTCGGTTGTTCCTCTAAGAAAAAACAAAACACATTTGTGATTGGAAAACAAGCTAACATATTCTTTCTTATTCCATTTGTATCATTTGCTCTTTTTTTTTTCCCAATTTATTTATTTTCAGAAAAACAGTATTCATTATTTTTTCACCACACCCAGTGCTCCATGCAAGCTGTGCCCTCTATAATACCCACCACCTGGTACCCCAACCTCATTTGCTCTTTTATTCAGAGGCTCATTTCATTTAATCATTTTATTTATTCACTCAATTTACATTTTTAGAAAAAGATTTTATTTATTTATTTATTTGTCAGAAAGAGAAAGAGAGCACAAGCAGGAGGAACAGCAGAAGCAGAGGGAGAAGCAGGCTCCTCGATGAGCAAGGAGTCTGATGCAGGGCTCAAACCCAGGACGCTGGGATCATGACCTGAACCAAAGGCAGATGCTTAAGCAACTGCTTAAGCATCCCTCAATTTACATTTCTGAGCAGTTACCATGTATCAGTCATAAGACAATGAATTATGCTTTCCCTTCAAGAAGCCCAATGTAGGCAACATATTGGGTTGAGTAATTTGCATATTTTAAAATAGCATGATAAAGGCCCTGACCACACACAAAATTATTCATGTAGCATTGTTTCTAGAAAGTGCTGTGGACAGTTTGCTTTTCATGGAAACACATCGCTATGTAAGTATAGGAGAATGCATTCTGATTGAGTTTAAACACATAAAGGTAGGTTCTTTTAGTAACAATGTCTGGTTCCTAAGGTCTCTATCATTCTAAGGGACTCAGGGCCATGTTATAAATTCCTTCATGTTGACACAGGTGCGTTTCTCCCTCCTTCCTGTGCTTTTGCTCCTTTCCGTGTCTGTGCATAAAACAAATTGAAAGGGCTCAGTCATTTTTCTGTTCTTACAAGTTGTTCTTAGAGGAGCCTGCCCTGCTTTGAGGGCCAATGCATGTTGTTCATAGCAGATGACAAAGAAGAAAATAGAGCATGTGTGGAAAGAGGAAAGCAAGGTGAAAACAGACCTGGACTGGGGATCAGGAAACTGGGGTCTAGTCTCATCTTTGTCCCTGACTAGTTGTGTGATCTTTCTGGGAATAAGGGGGTGGTTAGGTAGTGAAAGACGAAAAACAATGGCTTTGGAACCTTCCAGCTCTGGCATCATATCACATTCTGCTTGAGTGACTATAAACAAGTGATTTAACTCCTTGAGCCCAATGTTATCTGCATGAGATAGAGAATCCCTGCCTCGCTGGGTGGGCAGAGAGATTTGTTGGGATCTTGGAGGTAAAACACGTAGCACCACCTGCTCATTTTTCAGTTCAGAGAAAAAAGAACAAGATCATAAAAAGCTTAGATGACATCATGTGAGGAACAGCTGAGAGAGGAAGGAAGCTCATCTTCCCCTCAGCGAAGGAAACTCAGGAAGAACAAGAAAGCTACTGTTCTTTTAAATGGCTCTTTGAAAAGGAGAGTGAGGGACATCTGGGTGGCTCAGTGGGTTAAGCATCTGCCTTAAGTGGGACTGAAGGGTCTGGGGATCAAGCCCCATATCAGGTGCCCTGCTCAGTGGGGAACATGCTTCTCCCTCTCCCTCTGCTCCTCCCCCTGCTTGTGCTCTATCTCACTATCTCTGTTGCTATCTTTGTCTCAAATAAATAAATAAAATCTTAAAAAGAATCTTAAAAGATTTTAAGAGATAGAGCACACTTACTTGTGAAGCATAAGGAATAACATGGAGGACATTGGGAGATGGAGAGGAGAAGTGAGTTGGGGGAAATCGGAGGGGGAATCAAACCATGAGACATTGTGGACTCTGAGAAACAAACTGAGGGTTTTGGAGGGGAGGGAGGTGAGGGGATGGGTGAGCCTAGTGAGTATTATGGAGGGCATGTATTGCATGGAGCACTGGGTGTGGTGCATAAACAATGAATTTTGGAACACTGAAAATAAAATAAAATTTTTAAAAAAGAATCTTAAAATCTTAAAAAAATTTTTTAGAAAGCAATAAAGCAAGCAAACAAGAAAGAAAGAAAAAGAGAAAAGAAGAAAGAAAGGGTGAGCTGAAGGGGCCAGGGCTAATTGAAGGCAAAGGGTAAAAATTATGGGCAAGTTCAACCATAGGGCCAACTAAGTCTGAGAAGTGGAGCATCCCCGCTGGGGAGTTAGGACTTTGGGCATGGGTGCCCTGGCACAGTGGATTGCTGGTCTGATGACACCAGTGTGGTATGCAGCTAGGAGATCTTCGCGCTGCACAGGAGGTGAGCAAAGGTTCTCTGATTGTTCCACTCCACTTGTTCCTTCCTAGGCATCCTCTGAGCAATCTGTGGGTTATTCCATCTATTCCTTGATGCCACTATGATCTAGGAAGCTTACAGAATACTTGGTTTGATGCATGATGGTTTGTCCCTGCTGGGAGTGAGTCCCTTCATTGATCAAGGCTGTTTCTCTCCAACGTTGTTTTCCCCAACCCCACCCGGACTCTGGCATATTTATGCCTGCTCTCCTTCTGCTTCCCAGATTTTTCTTTCCAGCCTTCATTCTAGATATCATGGGACTGTCAGGACAATTTGCTTCTATTCTCAAAACCTCATCATGTGAGAGTCACTACTTACTTGAGGTTTCCTCCCCTCGCTTGGGGTCTGCAGGCTTTGGTACAAACAACAACAGTCATCTGGGGAAGGAAGAGGTGTTCTGTGGGCCTGCCCTTGCACTAGAGCACAGTGGGGGAACAGGCTTTAAGTGGGGTTTGGCCGGGCACCATGATTGGGATTAGGCCTATATGTCTAACTCTTCTAGTTGTGATCACCAGCAGGCGCCAACTGTTTGGGGCCTTGGTTTTCATCTCTTGCTTAACTCTGGACACTTGACAAGGAGAAGAGTATTGGCTTTCGTAGATGTGGCATAATAGGGCTGACACATGGAAAGCTTGAATTCAGCACTATCTGCACTTGGAGCCTGTAAATTTCCCTTTCATGCTGCTGTTCCCACAACTGCTCACTCCTTATTTTTTCTCCACAGTGTCCTACCTTCTCACCATAGCTTCAGATAATCTCTGTAAGAAAAGGGAAAGCAGGAGTAATTACACCCATCACATAGTTGAGAAAACTGAGACTTGGGGAAGTCATAAGAAAGATCTGGAGCTGGAACTCCTTGAATCATTTGGACCTGGTTTTTCAGTCTGGCCCCAGAGCCAGCTTCATGTGAAAGGAGAGTTGGAAGCTCAGGCCTCTTCCATCTGTGTTCATGTATTAAGTATGTGAGTGCCTAGGAGATGCGAGGCACAGTGCAAGGTACTGGGGTCCCAAAGCTCTCAGGTGCCCAGGCCTTGCTTATAAGCAAGTGGAAAATAAGCATGAGTAGATACAGATTCGAGACAGTGTGATGAATATCCTGACTCAGGAAGTCAGGTGCTAATGAACACACCAGAGTGATGCCTAACCTGACCTTGAGAAGTTAGGAAAGACTTCTGTTCAGAAAGTGACATCTAACCTGAGGTCCAAGAGGTGTCAACCCAGGAAAGGTATGCCAAAAGGAAGGAATAGCATATACAAAGGCCTGGGAGGCCAAAGGAACTGAAGAGTTGTGTGTGGGGAGCCTCAGGCAAAGCACTTTGAGAAGAAAGCTGGTGCCATTTCACGTGAGTCCCACAGGCCATGGTAAGGAGCTTGAGCATTAGCCAATGGGCAATGGGAAATAGTGGAAGGTTTTAAACCTGGGAATATGGCTTAGTCAGATCTCACTTTTAGAAAGTCACTCAGTAGGGTGGTGAGAATGGATGGGAGGGAAGCCGAAGCTTAGAACTTTTTGCTCACTCTGGAAGCTACTCCTTCTGTGAACACTTCGGGAATCCTCGCGGCCAAAATTTATCCCTCCCAATTTTTCCATAGAAATTGCCCTGATTGCTGACTGCCAACTGTGGGCCACTAGTTTTTCTATGCGTAAGCAGAGAATGAAGGTCCATAGTCAGAAGAATTTTGTTCTGCTTCCCAGTTTGAGGAATCTGTGGATGGGAGAATCAAAGGACAGGTCAGCACTGGGGTGGATTAAACTGACAAAACTCCTGGAAGGGGGCACTTGGGTGGCTCAGTCAGCTAAGCATCTGCTTTGGCTCAGGTCTTGATGTCAGGATCCTGGGATGGAGCCCTAGGTCAGACTCCCTGCTCAGCAGGGAGTCTGCTTCTCCCTCTGACCTTCCCAGTTTGTGTGCACTCTCTCTCTCTCTCTCTCGCTCACTCTCTCAAATAAATAAAATCTTAAAAAAAAAAGGGGGGGGTCCCCTGAGTGTTTCAGTGGGTTAAGCCTCTGCCTTCGGCTCAGGTCATGATCCCAGGGTCCTGGGATTGAGTCCCGCGTTGGGCTCTTTGCTCAGCAGGGAACCTGCTTCCCCCCCCACCCCATCTGACTCTCTGCCTACTTGATCTCTCTCTCTCTATCAAATAAATAAATAAAATTTAAAAAAAAAAAGAAGAAGAAAAGCTACTGGCAAATATCAGCCCTACCACACAAGGGTAGTGGTCGACACTTCCCTGAGCCCTACTCTCCTCATTTGAAAAACACAGATCATAAAATGCTTGCCTTCGATCTCTGTGAGGATCCCATGAAATGATGTTAAGTGCCAGGCATATAGGACATACCCAGTAAATATTTACTTCCTTCTCTTTTTTCCTGTCTTTCCTTAATGCTGCTCCATCTCAGAGTAAAAGCTGGAAATCGTACGGCACTAATGTAAGGCCTAATATGGATGATCTACTTTCTGACCTGCTCTCTCCTATCCTCTTCCTGGCACACTCTGCTGTCCCAGCTTTGACTTCTTTGATGTTCTTCAAACACACCAGACCTGCTTCCACCTCTGGACCCCTGAGAGCAGTGTGGTTTGTTTCCTCACCTCTGTCAAGTTTTTGTTTCCGTGTCATCTTCTCCACAAGACCAACCCTAACCACTCTCTCTCAAACTCCCAACTCCCCCACTCCTTCCCTTCTATGCTCTGTTATATCACCTTCTGGCAAGTTATAGAATTTAATTATTTAGGCGTTTTAAAATTATTATTATAAAACTATTATTTTAAAATTATTATTTAATAATTATATAAATTATTATTTATATCCTCTGAGGGTCATGTAGGCTCCACAAAGACAGGACTTTTTCTCTGTCCTATGTATTGCTGTGTCTCCAGTGCTTGCAACAGTACCAGGCACATACTAAGCTCTCAGTAAATGTTTGCAGAATGAAGTGCGTGATTAGCTTCCATGACAGATAACATCCAGAGTACTGGGAACTGGGAAAGCAGCTGGTATTGAAGAGTCTTGACTGCCATCCAAGGGTTCGCTGCTCTCTCTCACAATTAGGAGTCAGAGGTTTCAGCCCCTCCCTCCTTTCTGTGTAAAATGAAGACATTGCCCTTTGTCTCACTGATTTTGGGGAAAAACCTTTAACTTATGCAGAAGCACTGGTTAGCTTGTGGTTGTACATGAAGGTGTAGAAACCAGCATTTCCTCCTTCAGCAATGCTCCTAGTTACCACCGCTGGACAACCTGAGTTGTTTCTCTCCTTTTATCTCTTCCTGTCCTGCACTCGTTGACTTTAAAAACAGTCTTTCACTGAACCGTATGTCATCATCTATGGTTCTCCAAAAGTGGCCTAAATTCAGGTCCTTGCCGGCCTCTGAGGTCTAAGGAAGTTACTATGCATCAAAGAAGCTATTCTGCAGGAAAGAATAGCCATCCGCTGGTGAACTTGTATACTTGGATGAGGTTCATTCATTTACTTACATTCAGAGACTCCCAGTCAAATGGGAGTGACTGAAGGAAGATAAATAATTATATCGGTGGAGGTGGGTATATGGAGAAGAAAGTGTTTATGTTAGTCAGGCTTCCACAACAGAAGTATTATAGAACAATCCCAAACTTCAGTGGCTTCCAACAACAAATATTTATTTCTTCCCATAATCTCCAGGTCCACAGGGGTGGCCTTACATACTCCGCGCGGCTCAGGTTCTGGTCTGACCTTACATCTCCTTTGCTGGGACTCAGACTGGAAAGGCAGGAGCTACCTGGGGCAGGCTCTTCTTGGAGCCGGTGGCAGGAGTATAAGCAGCCAAGCCAACCCACACAAACCTATGCTTGTATCACATTTGTAGCATTCCATTGACCAAAGTCCCAAATCAAGCTCAACAACAGCAAGGTAGGGATGAATAATCTGCTTACTCTCGTGGCATCATGGTTGCATGGCTATTTCAGGGAGGGAGTGAAGAGTTAGGAGGAATAAGTGAATCTACTTTTAATTCTAGCTGAGGTAGTTAAGGAAGTCTTCCTGGAGATGGTAACTTTCATCTTTGAAGGGTGAGTATTTTTCAAGATGAACAAACAGGCACCGACTTATATAAATGTGTGTACATTTTAGTACATTCTTAATATTTGAGTAGTCAGTGTGAGCTACACACAGAGAGCCTCAGGAATACAAAACCAAGTTCATCAGAGTACCTGTTTTTGAAGTCTGTACTTCATGGGGGAGATTGAAGAGAAATATAACACAAAAGAGAAAAGGGAATGCCATGACCAAGTACACTCTTATTTGGGGGGATAGATCAAAAGTGTGAACTCAGAAAGGAAGCTAGAATATATTTTTAGTTGCTATTTTTGGTAGAGGATGCAAGATATGTACTGTTTGATTTTCATTATTTCACTTCGTCTTTACAATCTGGGAGGGACATCCTCCTGGTAGGCAAGTGGGGATGAGAAAACTGAGCCTCCGAGTGGGGGGGGTCACTTGCTAACGTGACCGAGGGGATACTTCCCAGGGGTTCTATTTTGCCAAAGTGAGGAACTTATTCATAAAAAGGACTCAGTGGTACACATACTGTTTTATTCTTAAATGAGACTGCCTAAAACTTACTGAATACTTGATTCTTAGTGTCTGCTGTCTGTGAAGCACTGTGTTTGTTAAAGGGCCCCCATTCTGGAGTAGGGGACCTCTGAAGCCCCAAACAGCTGTGAAATTCTGCATGTCACCTTCTCATTGCACATGGGTTTGAGTGGCCTCAAAGGAAATAGGATTCTTGCCCAAAGTCCTACTTAAAATTCTCACTTTGGTTGGGGGAGGTTGCCTCTTTCTTTCCCCCAGTTTGTTTACCTGTACCAGTAAGTGTTCTTCGTCCTCAGAAATGAAGGGAGCAATCTTGGGGAGTTGCTCTAGATCCAGCAAGAGTGAGAGGTGGGACCAGGTGAAGAATAACAGTCCGCCCTTTGTGCACATTACCTTTACGTGATACCAGCTCATGACCTGTCATTACAGAGCCCAGATATGTTCCCGTGCAACATTCCTACTCACGGAGATGTGAGTGCTTGTGAATTTTTATTTCTAGTTTCTTATCCATGATCCACTTGACAGCTGGAATCACGTCTTCCTGGTCTTACTGACCTTGAGTGTGACTTTTTAGCCTAAAATCCCATGATTTTGGAGAGTGAGAACCAGCTCCTTTTTGCAGCCATTGCTTTCCTCAGTGAGTTGTCAAACATCAATAGGCATTTTGTGTGCTCTCCATCTTGGCGTTCTAGAATTGAGTAGAAGCGTGTTTCATGACCTGTTTGCTCAAGAAGCTGACCAAACTGGTTTCCTTGATCTCGGAGACCATCTCACTGGTCATCTTCTTTCCCCAGGCACGTTTTAAATCTTGTAAAAACGAGCAATGCTTACAGAACTGCCTCGCACTGTCTCACGTTTCACTGTCTCCTGATTCCCCAGGTATCATGAGATGCTGAGATGTTGCTCTCCTCGAGTTGATGATCCGGATGCAAGAGGAATGAACGGAGTCTGATAATAAACTGAGTCTAAGACTGGTCCAGAGTGGGAGTGTGAGTAGGAATGCCACTGTGGGAACAAGTGACCTGGCTGGTAAGGAATGCAACGTCCTTCTGAGAGCCTCCTCTCTACGTCATCCCACAGACCACTGCTTCCTCACTGGAAAGGGCGCGGAGGACTTTGCAATCAGGCACCTAAAATTTGGCCGAGCCAACATAAGACTTTTGCTGCAGAACTGAACAAGACATTACTTCATTTAATTTTTTTTGCATCTTCTAATCATTGAGCAACAGTCATAGTCATTTTGCTTTGAGAACTGTAAGCCAGATTCATTGCTCTTCATTTTGTGTATGATTTTCAAAATGATTGACTTGAGCTTCCTGACAGAGGAGGAGCAAGAAGCCATCATGAAGGTGCTGCAGCGGGATGCTGCCCTGAAGAGAGTTGAAGAGGAGAGAGTCAGGTAAGGGGCTGGGAGGTCCCCTGGCATGGGGGAAGGAGTGACAGTCTGTCAGAAGATGGGACACATTCTCTTCTCAGCCATAAGTGGAAATTCTGACTTAGAACTTGAACTTACAGGTTTTAGGTTTTAGGTTACTCCCTGGATGGGGAGTTCTTTCCTTCTTGGTATCTGTTAATTAATCCCTTAGGACTCCTGCCAGAAATAGTCTTTTTTTTTTTTAAAGATTTTATTTATTTAAATAAAGATCACAGAGATCACAAGTAGGCAGAGAGGCAGGCAGAGAGGGGAAAGCAGGCTCCCTGCTGAGCAGAGAGCCCAATATGGGGCTTGATCCCAGGACCCTGGGATTGTGACCCGAGCCGAAGGCAGAGTCTTAACCCACTGAGCCACCCAGATGCCCCCTGCCAGAAATAGTCTTAAACGAAACCCCTGTAATTAAATACTGAATTAAAAATGAAGTCTAGGGACGCCTGGGTGGCTCAATTGGTTAAGTAGCTGCCTTCGGCTCAGGTCATGATCCCAGCGTCCTGGGATCGAGTCCCACATCGGGCTCCTTGCTCGGCAGAGAGCCTGCTTCTCCCTCTGTCTCTGCCTGCCTCTCTGTCTGCCTGTGCTCACTCTCACTCCCCCTCTCTCTCTCTAACGAATAAAAATGAAGTCTATACAAACACATACATACATCTACATACATATATTTTAATATGTGCGTATTTATATCTACCTTTTAAAAAACTGAATCATGAGCTAAATTAAAAATTTTTTAAAGATTTTATTTATTTATTTGACAGTCAGAGATCACAAGTAGGCAGAGAGGCAGGCAGAGAGACAGGGGGAAAGCAGGCTCCCCACTGAGCAGAGAGCCCGATATGGGGCTCAATCCCAGGTCCCTGAGATTATGGCCTGAGCCGAAGGCAGAGGCTTTAACCCACTGAGCCATCCAGGTGCCCCTGAAATAATTTTTTAATTCCTAAGATTTTTAAAAGAAAATAAATCAGGAAGTAGCTCACATTTCTGCATACTTTGAGAAATGTTTGAATTGGTTTCAACAGCAATTGAAATTGGCTCTGACTGAGCCACTCTTTCATCTGTGTCTCACAAGAAGGAGTGGCAGCTTCGACATGTGCTTGCTGAGAGGAGCCCACATGTTCCATGTCAACATTCCCTCCACTTTCCACTCACCTACAGGGTTGGTAGAAGGAGAGTGAGAGCAGATGCCAAAGGAGTGGGCTTGAGCCCAGGCCCTGCCATCTGTTACCTGTGTAACCTCGGGCTTTGAAGACCTTGAAAGGCTTCTGGAATGTGAGTTGGTGTATTAACTGCATAATCCCCATCCCAGGAGTTATCTGAAAGGAGCATAAGCCATGTTCCAATTTCCTGGGACACAGGGCCATGAGTAATGGATCTATTGGCACCATTTCCCATATTTTGACCCTAATCAAACATGCTGAAATTCACTCTAAGCCCTTCAGAGCCTCTATTTATGGCTAATAATAGCTCATAGAGACAGTGCTTAACAAACTAATGATTCACAAATGACAGCAATGAACAGATTGCAAAGGGCATTTTTCTGAGCTCAAACACACATGTGCAGTTGGTAGGGGCTCAGGGTGGGATATAATTATGCCTCCTTGATGTGTGAGGAAGTTGACTTTGAGACAGGTCAGGTGACTTGCTCAAGCTCATACAACCCATAGGTGTCAGGATTGAGAGTCACATTCTGGTCTTCAGGTCCTCATGCACTAACTCTACCACTTTTTTTCTGAGAAAACAGTAGCAGACCGGCCATCCTGGCACCTGGCCATGGAGAACGGGGCGGCTGCTTGGTATGAGGTAGGACGCTGAACTGTGATGGTGACAGGTGCTGGAGAGCCTGAGAATGGGACTCTTTACTAGTCATGCACCTCCCTATAAGCTGCCTGTAGTCCTCTATACACCGGGATATTGGGGGGGGGCGGCTGTTCTCCATTCTTAGCAAGTGTGGTGTCTTGAGTATTTTTATCCATGAGGGGCAAAATTTACCCTAATCCTCCCTCAGAACCTTTTTGGTAACACTGATCCTTTACCCAAATACAGTTTATAAAGCTCTTTCATGAATGATGTCCTACGTTTCCTCACAACCACGCTGAGAGTTGGTGAGGCAGGACTGTTACACCCATTTTAAAAAATAAGGAGTGAGGACAGCACAGAGACAATACTAGCTGATTCTTAAAGCATGGTGGGAATTCCTTTATCCTCTCAGGAGATAAGACAGGGAGACTTGGAAAGAAAGTGGTGGAGCAAAGATGGCCCTGGGCCCCTCTTCCTATGACGTCAGGATGTGGGGACTGTAACTACTGGGTTGCTGAATTCCTTTCATTCCTCCACTCATCAGTTGTCATGTGTGGTCTGCAATTCTGTGTCCCTCTGGGTTGGGGAGAGAGCTTTGTCCTCCCCCCTCTTTTAAATGCACTTGGCCCTAGGGACTGCAGGCTACTGAGTCTTCCCTGGAGTTGTGTGTTTGAGTGGAGGTGTTTTATAGGCATCTGCGTGGCTGATAGAAAAATCCTCCAGAAATGCCAAATTCTGGCAGGAACTGGGCTTTGTATGGGGTGTAAGCATATAGCCTCTGGTACCAGCTGTCAGCGGCCCCAGTGACAGGGAGTCCCTTAGTTAAAGCAGTGGGTTTGCAGATTCCCCTTCTGTTCACTGTTTCTAAGGGTGCCCCAGCAGCTACTGCTGCTTTTTTTTTTTTTTTTAAAGGATTATTTATTTATTTATTTGAGAGAGAGTGAGAGAGCATGAGAGCGGGGCAGACTCAATCCTAGGACTCCAGGATCATGACCTGAGTCGAAGGCAGTCGCTTAACCAACGGAGCCACCTAGGTGCCCCACAGCTGATGCTTCTGTAAACTGATAGCGAGAAGTCTTGGGATGGCAAAAAAAAATTAAGTGTGAGTCAAGCCCTGTGTACTACCACCACGCTGGAGACGGCATCAAGCACCTGACGTAGACTCAGCCACAGATAGGTTTAGGACTCTGGTTCTGGGGAGGAGTGTGATGGTGCATGGTGGATGGGGAATGGGGCAGCCGGAGAGTGTGAAGCCCGTAGCGGGTGGACACAAAGAGGTGTAGCCCGTGGCCTGGCCTGCTTCACATAAAGAGGATGGCGCTCTGACCCCTCTTTGATTTAGGACTGAGGGACTTGTGGTTATGGGTTTGAGGCTTTCTGCCCCTAGGCTGGTGGAACTGGATCTCTGGTCTTTGAAAATACTGTTCCGTAGGCTTTTGCTTGCAGCCCCTTTGCCAGCCTCTGGCTGGTTGTCTTTGACTATGGATTAGCTTTCCCTATAGCCTGACAGCTCTGGAAAGATTTTTTGGTCCCTCTCAGTCATTTTACAGAGGAAGAAGGTAAAGCCCAGAGAGGGAAAGTGATTAGCCCAGGGCCAAATAATCCCTGCCAGAGCCGTGGTAAGACAAAGCTCTCATTCCGGTGCTATTCCCTCCACCCCATGCTGCTATTATTGCCCTTTGCAGTTTGGGAAGCTGCAAGCTGTCTTTGTTAATCATTTGTTAATTTGTGAAGCACTGTCTAGGAGGTATTATTAGTAGCCGTAATCAGACACTCCAGTGTGCTTGAAGTGAATCTCAGTGGGTTCACAAAGCATCATGTTCAGTTAGGGTCAAAATCATTGGTATTCTTTCTTCACGAGACTAGGGAAGAAGTCCCTTGCTTAACCTTGGAGTCAAAAGTGACATGAGTCTGAATCCTCTTCTCACCACTGATCAATTGTGGTTCACTGGACAAATAACTTAACCTCTCTGAGCCTTAACCCAGAGACTGAGAATGACCGTTAACACCAAACCCAAAGGATTAGCGTGAGGATGAAGTAAGATAATTCTTAATCTTAGCATGTAAGAAGTGATAGACATATTTCCATTCCCTTATTCCCCACTTCACCTCTGCTTCTAAAAAAGGGCAGAATTCTATGCTTGATAATCTGACTCCTTAGGAGGAAATTACTCCCCAAACTCTCCATTATTTAATGCAGTGAAGTTTAATCGAGCATCTACTAAGTATAGGGAACTTCTCTGGACAATGATATGAAGAGAATTCTATGGTAATTAAAATACGGTTCCTGTCCTTAAGGAAACTGACCTTTATCAATAAATTATTCATTATCAATAAATTATTTATTATATATTTATATATAGTATATAAATATTATCAATTTTTTATTATCAATAAATTGATAACCCACTAAGTGGATAATCCACTTAGAGGATTATCAATTGCACATTTAAAATCTCAGTTTTATTTCCCTAACACGATTTTACAGTTTCCCAATACTTCTCCCTAGCTGGTGTGTGGTTTTAGAAACACAAATCATAATTCTGATATTGGCCTAAGCAAAACATCATTAGAAAGGCAAACCTACCACTATAAATTAGTCTGATCTTTCGAATGCTAATTTTTTATGGACTGTGGAGTATGATTCCCCTGCAGCTCTGAAAGGATCTCACTAATGCAGTGAAGCACTATTGCCCACGAAGAGCAGGTGCTGCCTCCCAGTGCCTTTCAGCCCGGCTCTAGGTGAGATTTCACGTTCACGCTGAAATCCGTTTGCCTTTCCTGACATATCCAGGGCTTCCAGTTGTTCCCAATCTTGCTCATCTGAAACATTGTGCAGGTGACTTCATCTCTGTGTTACCTCCGGTCTGATTTCATGAATGAGAAAGAGGAGTGTCACCCAGGGGAAGTAAATGTTCAGTTCCCAAATCACTCTACCTGTTTGTGGTAGAACATGGGCTCAACCCAAGGGAACAGCCACTGTGATATCTCAAGAGGCAGCTGGAAGATACCCGCCCCAGGTCACGGCCGCCCCACAGCTGTGTTTCCCGCTGCATCTCTGGGCACACTCTTTACCATGCATGGATATTCAGCTCGCTCCCTAACTGCTGGAGACATTCCACAGACCAGCAGGGAGGCAGATATCGGGTTAGATTCTTTCTCTCTTCCTACCGCTTCTTTTTAAGAAACATCCTACTGCATACACATATGTAATTTTAGTCTTTTATGGTTTGAAAATGAGACACTCTAAAGGTGGTGTTTCCTGTGCTTGGCGTCATACTGTCAGCAGGATATCCCAGCACCACGCCTCCCACCCCCGTGCACAGAGAGCCACATCGCCAAGACGGGCATTCTTGCCATAGATAGCATCTCAACCGTGACCACATCTTATGATTCTTAGCTGTTCCCCTAAGACCTAGTTTTTTATTTTTATTTTTTTCCTAAGTAAAGGCAGTTGGCATTGAAGAACTGCTTCCCAGGACCTCTGGGGTGTTTTCTGTCAAAGCCAAGAGTAGAGGAACCAACATTTGTCAAGAAACCATATTGTATACAGAGCTCCACATGCATTTGCTTCTTTCATCTGCATAGCAGTAGTAGCTGAACCTGCTTAACAGTGAAGAAGTGAGGTAGAAGAGGTCAAGCTCCCCACACGATTGAAGCCTTGTGCCTCACACTGCAATGCCTGTGCTTTCCACCTGCTGTGCTGCCTCTCAGCAGATGGTAGGGATTTACGATGTGTCCACAACACAAGGGACATATGTGTCCTCCCCTCTTCCACTGTGAGGAACATATGCAATTTATTTCATTCTCACATGTGTTGGTTTTCAGATTCTCTTTCAAAGGTTAATTCCTTTGTAGAGTGAAGTGTGATGGTCATCTTAGACACCAACATCATGTTTGGCTCATTCAGGATGGAGTAGCAGAAACAGCCTTGACCAGGAGCCTGCATGGCTTTTGGTCCTGGCTCTCTGTGACTTTGGGCAAACCTCCTAACTTCTTTGGCCCTGGAGTACTTTCAATTCACACAGTGTAGCCATCTAGTCTAGAATATACTGAGGGGTTAAAAAAAAAAAATGGCTGGGGAGTGGGCCAGTTAGCCTCTCTGGACAGCCTGCTGGTTCTTATCTAGTTGACTAGATGACATCAACCAGGTAGGCCTTTGCCAAATCATGATGAGTAGCTGAAAGCTGGGGAATGTTGTGTAAAAAAAAGGTGGGGAAAGAGGATAGGCTGAGGGAAAACTGTTGAGGCCAGCCTGGAGCGTATCCCTGCTTTTCTGGCTTTCCTCTGGAAGTACTTACACTCTCTCTCTGCAACACAGGAATTGAGACAGGCATTGGGCTGTCTAAAATGTTGAATTTTTAAAAAAAGATTTTATTTATTTATTTGACAGAGATTACAAGTAGGCAGAGAGGCAGGCAGAGAGAGAGGAGGAAGCAGGCTCACGGCCGAGCAGAGAGCTTGATGCAGGGCTCGATCCCAGGACCCTGGGATCATGACCCGAGCTGAAGGCAGAGGCCTTAACCCACTGAGCCACCCAAGCTCCCCTAAAATGTTGAATTTTTTATGCAAAATTCTGAGAATATGGCTGGTATTAGTGGGGATTAATGAACTGTGAGCTATGAACTATAAAAGGGATTAATGAACTAATGAACAAATGAACAGATATGGCCTTTAGCATAAGGAGGAGACAGATGGCTGTCTTTTACAATTGACTACATTCTTTGTATGTGATGGTGAAATTGTGGGTATTAAATGAGATGATGCATGTTAGGTGACAGGGCTAGTACAAAACATGCTTTGTGTGTATTAGCCAAAAAGAATGGAGGCATGTCGTGCCTGGAGGGCCAGCAGGACCCTGTCCTGTCTGGTACGAGGGCTCTTCCTCTAGCTTCACTTAAGCCCACCAGCCTGTAGGTGTTAAGTGGACCTCTTCTCCAGCCTCAGCTCTCTCCTATACTCCGTGTGCCTATGTACATAGGATGGTAAGGGATGAAAACTGGGATCTTAAGAAACATCTTTTTCTCACTTCAACTAAATGGTATAAGAATTAGAGAATCAAATGCCATTTTTTTTTAAAGATTTTATTTATTTATTTGTCAGAGAGAGCGAGCGAGCACAGGCAGAGTGGCAGGCAGAGTCAGAGGGAGAGGCAGAGTCAGAGGGAGAGGCAGGCTCCCCGCGGAGCAAGGAGCCCGATGCGGGACTCGATCCCAGGACGCTGGGATCATGACCTGAGCCAAAGGCAGCTGCTCAACCAACTGAGCCACCCAGGTTTCCCTCAAATGCCATTTTTTATTGGTACAATTAGAGTTGATGAAAAATGAGACATCAACCCGGGCTGATGGAGAAGATTGTAAGAGCACCATCTAGATGGTGGGATTTTTTTTTTAATGATTCTATATCTTTATAAAACCTGGGTTTTAATGTCACACATACATATTCATCTATGAAATATTCCAAATGACTAAGATCAAAAAAGAAACTGATTGATTAAACCTAGCAGGGATTATCATGTGAGGGAAGACATAAATGGCACTTAGTGAATTGGAGTAGTTTCTTATTCTTTTGCCATTTCAGTGATAAGCTAGAAACCCCCTCCTAATTCCATACTGTAATGGCTCCCAGCCTTCCAAGGGACCACGTGTTTCGGCGGGCCTCTCTCAGCTAGCATTTGCTCACGGTGCACTGAGAGCTTTGCACCATCAGGGCTTCCAGACAGTTGTTTGGGCAGGAGCAGGTCCAGAGTAGCACAGGGGCACCTACAAAATGCCTCTCAGCCAAACACCAAAAATAAGTAAATAAACAGCCTCCTGAAGAGGAATTGAGAGCTGTTAGGTTAGGAAGGTTTGTGGTCTCTTTCAGCAAGATGATGGCTGATGCCTGATTTCATGTTCGTTCCTATTCTGCCGAGAGTGAGGTGCCCTGCCTCGTCAGGAGAAGTCACTGCCGTTGTGACGGGTATGGTTCACTTAACCCCAGCAGTGGTAGGATCACTCTTATCTCTTGCCTGACTCAGACTGGGGTGGCCATTGAGCATTTATGTGTTCTTTAATTTACCCACTTGCCAAACAATTGTTGGGTATCAGCTTTGCGCCAGGCTCAGTGCTGGGTGCTGGCCTGACAAAGGTGATTAAGACGTCCTCACCTACAGGGAATTTGCAGAGTTGACAGATTAGTGGGTGAGACAGATGTGCAAATAGATCATTGGAATATGGTGTGGTCAGTGCTGGGAGTACATGGGGAAGGGCAATCTGTTGCCCTGTGCCTTGGCAGTCAGGGAAGACTTCCCCCTGGCGGTGGCATATGAGCTGGGTCTGAAGCAATGTGCTGCTCAGTGAAGTTAGGACAGAGATCCTGAG
Organism: Neogale vison; assembly: GCF_020171115.1. NCBI lineage: Eukaryota > Metazoa > Chordata > Mammalia > Carnivora > Mustelidae > Neogale > Neogale vison. The sequence goes on from NC_058097.1 coordinate 138,392,934, forward strand.
AGACTTCAGGGTATAGTGGCCTCCTACCAAGATGGAGGCACTGCTAGGGGCTTTTAGGTAAACACCTATTTAATCACCTCAGAAGTCCTGTCGAGTAGGTCATATTTCTCCCTGTCTTTACAAAGAACAGAAGCTTTGAGAGCTGCACTAACCTGCCCAGGTAGCATATAGGAAGGACCTGTTTGGGAGAGTCTAAAGCTCATAGTCTTTCTGCCAGGCCTTTCTGTTTCTAATGTTTAGGGAGGTCAGAAAGAGCAATCTGGAGAATAGTAAGAAGTCTAGAGTACTGGCAAGTAGAGTCTGAGGGTAAGTGCTGGAAAATGAACCTGAAAAGGCAGCCTGAAGCCAGGTGGTCAGGGGCCTCATATGAAATGCATTCACTCCACAAGTACTAAATAAAATCCCACTATTTTCCAGAGACAACAAGCAAAGATATATGGAATACAGGCTATGCTGCTAGGGCTCATTTTCTAATCAGGGAACATGGGAAGGACTTCTCTCTTCTGGAATTGAAATCAAACTTGGTCCTTTGGTTGGAGAAGGCAAAAGCTCCATCAGCAGCCCACAGGGGATTTTTTGCCCCACGGAAAGCCATAGGCAATTAGAAACCATTAGAAATGTTTAGTTAGAACCAGGACCTCTCTGGTGATTCCAAATCATGAAGTTATGACTCTCTTTGTCAGGGTTTGGTGATGACAATGTGTGTCCAAGTGTTGTGATTGGGTGTGTTTGGAATGGAGTCACTTCTTCCCAGGTAATTGGGAGAGGAGAGAAGGTTCCAGCAGAGAGTTGAACTCTGGGTAAAAAGACGCTCCTCAGGCACACTTAGGAGAGAGGAAATGTACTTGCTAGAATCCCTCCTTTTGCCCCACTCCCAGGTATGTCAGTGTGCAGTGCTCACACACGGCCCTGATGTCACCTTGGTGTGGCCATAAAACATGTTCTCTGGCTAAGACACATAGATTTGCTACTTTAGGAAGGGTGCATATTAGCTTGAATGACAATCATGAAACCTTCTTGGACTTCATAGTGTAATACCTTCCAGAAGTTCAAAGTCAGCTTACGGCTTTTATACCCCCATTATTCTATGACTATGTTCTAGAGTTTGTGATTCTCATTTTATTGAGATGGATGGAGAGATGTGAAGTTTAAAAGACTTGTCAAGTAGAGGGCTGGCTGAGAAGATTGCAGAGTAGGAGGACCCCAAGCCTGCCTCTTCCCAAGGATACAAGTAGATAACACTTCCATCTGAAGACTGGCAGAACAAATTCTACAACTAAATGGTGAAGAGGCCAGCTCAAAGAAGGTAGAAAGGGCCAAAACCTGGTCTCAGAGTGAAGTGGACTGGGGCCATCTGCAGTGCAGAGGGAGCTGGTGGCACAGAAAAGGGTGAAAAACAGACTTTCACACTGGAGAACCCACAAACTGAAGGATGAATCCCCATAATATTTGCCTTTGAAAGTGAGAGGAGCTGAATTTGTGAGTTCTTAAAGTCAGTGGGATTTAAAGCCTGGAATGTTAGAAATCAGGGGCTTGGATTGGGGGAGAGCCTGGAGGGCATTAGGAAGCTGAGGCCCCAGCATTAAAGAAACAGCACACAAACAGCTAAAACATACAGCTGGAACCAGCAGTTTGAAAAATACTGAAGGAAGACAAGAGGGAGTGATTTGCTCATCTCAGAGCGTGGCTTGTGGCTCCAAGAGACCAGAATCATGGGGTAACCCCTCCAGGAACAAAGGAGCTGGCAGGTGCCATTTACCTCCCCTGCTCCCCAGCATAAACAACAGCCACCTGCAGGAACCAGCCTGGCTCTGACACTTGTTTACCTAGCTTGTTTAAACCAAGACACACCACCCTGTGCTTTGCTGGATCCTCCCTTTTCAGTCACACTTGCTGTGGTTTCAGCACTGTGGGCCCCTCCCCAGGAAGACCAGTGCAAATCTGGCCAACAATACATCTCCCCACCCAGGCATTGTGTGGGACATCTTTTCCAGCTACAGAGGGAGCAGGTCTCATTATGCAAACAGACAACCACACACTTTGTTAAAATGTGCCCCACTCCTGCTGGGGACCAAACACTGCCCATGATAGGCAAAGAGAGCCTCTGCAGACAACTGGACTAAAGGAAAAAGAGGTCAAGACTCAATAGCAGAGGATACCAACACACCTAGGAAACATTCCCTTTGCCAGGCCCTGGGGAATAGGACATGCAGTGTGGGTCAGACAGGATCTCTTCTTTATAAGGCTACTATTATTAAGAGCAAGAGAAGTAGGGGCACCTGGGTGGCTCAGTAGGTTAAGTCGCTGCCTTCAGCTCAGGTCATGATCTCAGGGTCCTGGGATTGAGCCCCACATCTGGCTCTCTGCTCAGAGGGGAGCCTGCTTCCTCCTCTCTCTCTGCCTGCCTCTCTGTCTGCTTGTGATCTCTCTCTGTCAAATAAATAAATAAAATCTTTAAAAAAAAAAAGAGCAAGAGAAGTAGCTGACATATCTAACACAGAAACAGACACAGAAAATCAGTCAAAATGAAGCAGAGAGATATCTTTCAAATGAAAGAAGAGGACCAAACCATAGCAAGAGTTGAGTGTGAAATGGGTAAAAGTAATATGCCTGATAGAGAATTTAAATTAATTATTATAAAGATATTTACTGGAGAAAAAGAGCGGGGGACATCAGTGAAACTCTTAACAGAGCTAAAGAATCAGATCGAGAACACAACAAATGAAATTAAAAATACATTTGATGGAATAAAAAACAGGCTAGATGAAGCAGAGGAATAAATTAATGACACGTAGACAGAGTAATGGAAAGTCACCAAGCAGAGCAAAGGAGACGAGAGAAAATTATGCAAATCGAGAACAGTCTTAGGGACCTCAATGATTCCGTGAAGTATAATAACATTCACATGGTAAGGATCTCAGAAGAAGAAGAGAGAGAGAAGGAGGTAGAAAATTTATTTGAAGAAATATCTGAAATTTCCCTAATCTGGTGAAGGAAAGAGATATCCAGGTCTGGGAGGCACAGAAATCCCCCCAAAATTTCAACTCAAGGAGGTCCACACCAAGGCACATAGTAATTAAAATGGCAAAAAATAACTCTTAAAAAAATGTTAAAAACAGAGAAAAGATGACAGTTACATACAAGGGGAAATCCCATAAAGCTGTCAGTGGATTTTTCAGCAGAAACTTTGCAGGCCAGAAGAGAGAGGCAGGATGTATTCAAAGTGCTGAAAGGGGAAAATCTGCAGCCAAGAATACTCTATCAAGCAAGGCTGCCATTCAGAATAGAAGAAGCGATAAAGAGTTTCTTAGACCAAGAAACTAAAGGGGTTCATGATCATTAAACCAGCCCTGTGATAAATATTAAAGGGGGCTCTTTGAGTGGAAAGGAAGGACCATAAGTGAGAGTATGAAAAGTAAAAAAACCACAAAAGTGGTAAAAATAAATATTTCTTTAAGAATTAGACAAAGGATTCATAAAAGGATGTAAAATATACCATATACCTAAAACATGGCAGAGAGAGGAGCAAAGAATGGGCTTAAGCTTAAGTGTGTATCAACTTAATATAGATTGCTATGTGAAGAAGATGTATACAAAACAGTAACCACAAATCAAAAACCAGTAATAGATATACAAGGAATAAAGAGAGAGGAATGCAAATATATCACTAAGGAAAGCAATAAGCCATGAGAGAGAACAAGAGAAGAAAAATCAGACAAAGTCTGTAGAAACAACCACAAAACCGCTAACAAAATGGCAGTAGATACATATCTATCAATAATTACTCTGAATATAAATGAACACCCAACAAAACACAGGGTGACAGAATGGATAGAAAAAGAAGACCCATCTGTATGCTACCTACTGGTGACTTGTTTCCGACTGAAACCATAAGAAAAAAAAAATCTGGAAAGAGCACAAATACATGAAGGTTAAATAACATGCTACTAAAAAATATAATAATAACAAATAAGATACGAATAAAGAATGAATCGGTCAACCAAGAAATCAAAGAATAAATAAAAAATAACATGGAGACAAATGAGAATGAAAACACAATAGTCTAAAATCTTTGGGATGCAACAATAGTGGGAGTAAGAGGAAAGTTTATAGCAAAACAGGCCTACCTCCAGAAGCAAAAAAAAAAAAAAATCTCAACCTAACTCTATACCAAAAGGGGCTAGAAAAAGAACAAATAAAACACAAACTCACCAAATGGAAGGAAATAATAAAGACTAGAGCAGAAACAAATGACATAGAAACTAAAAAAAAAACAAAAAAAACCACAAAAAAGAAACCAAACAAAAAACCCACCTCAGTAGAACAGATCAATGAAACCAGGTGGTTTTAGGTCTTTGAAAAGATTAAAACAAAATTGATAAACCTCTAGCCAGACTTTAAAAAAAAAAGTACCCAAAGAAACAAAATCACTAATGAAAAAGGAGAAATAACAATCAACACAACAGAAGTACAAACAAATGTAAAAGAATATTATGAAAACTTGGGGTGCCTGGGTGGCTCAGTTAGTTAAGCATTTGACTCTTGATTTCGGCTCAGGTCATGATCTCAGATTTGTATGGTTGAGCCAGGAGTCAGGCTCCACGCTGGGCCTGGAACCTGCTTAAGATTCTCTCTCTCCCTTTCCCCCGCTCTCTGCTCGCTCATTCTCTTTCTCTCCCTCAAACAACAACAAAAAGAGTATTATGAAAACCTATATGACAATGAATTGGATAACTTAGAAGAAATGGATAAATTCCTAGAAACATATAACCAACCAAAACTAAAGCAGGAAGAAATAGAAAAGAGACCAATTGCCAGCAGCAGAATTGAATCAGTAATAAAAAACCTCCCAGCAAAGAGGAGTCCAGGACCAGATGGCTTCACAAGTGAATTCTACCAAACATTCAAAGAAGAGTTAGAGCCGATTCTTCTCAAACTATTCCAAAAAAATAGAAGAGGAAGGGAAATTTCTAAATGTATTCTTTGAGGCCAGTATCACCCTCTTATCAAAGCCAGATAAGAACACCACAAAAAGTGGTGCCCAGGAGGCTCAGTCTGTTAAGCAGCTGCTGTCTGCTCAGGTCATGATCTCAGGGTCCTGGGATTGAGCCCCACATTGGGCTGCCAGCTCAGTGGGGAGTCTGCTTCTCCCTCTGCCTCTGCCCCCTACTTTTTCCTCTCTCTGTGTCTCTCAAATAAATAAAATCTTAAAAAAAAATCAGAACACCACAAAAAAGAGAACTACAGGCCAATATTTCTCATTAATATAAGTGCAAAAATCCCCAACAAAATAGTAACAAACAAAATGCAACAATACAGGATGCCTGGGTGGCTCAGTGGGTTAAGCCACTGCCTTCGGCTCAGGTCATGATCCCAGGGTCCTGGGATCGAGTCCCGCATTGGGCTCCTTGCTCAGCGGGGAGCCTGCCTCTCTCTCCGCCTCTGTCTGCCTCTCTGCTTGCTTGTGTGCTTTCTCTCTTTCTCTTTTTGACAAATAAGTAAATAAAATCTTTAAAAAAATGCAATAATACATTAAAAAATCATGCACCATAATCAAACGGAATTTTTCCTGGGATACAAGCATGATTCACTATTCACAAAACAATCAACGTGATATGTCACACCAATAAGAGGAAAGGATAAAAACCATATAATTTCAATAGATGCAGGAAAAGCACTGGACAAAGTATAATATCCATTCATGATAAAAACTTACTGTAATGTAGGTCTAGAGGGAACATACCTCAACATAATAAAGATCTTATATGAAAAACCCACATCCAACATCATACTCAATGGTGAAAACCTGAGAACTTTTCCCCTAAGGTCAGGAACAAGACAAGCATGTCCATTATCAGCATTTGTTATTTAACATAATACTGGAAGTCCTAACCACAGCAATTAGACAACATAAAGGCATCCACATTGTTAAGGAGGAAGTAAAACTCTCACTATTTGCAAATGACATGATACTGTATATACAAAACTGCTAGAATTGATAAATGGATTCAGTAGAGTCACAGGATACTAAATCAATGTACAGAAATCTGTTGCTTTCCTATACATAATGATGAAGCAGCAGAAAGAGAAACTAAGAAAACAATCCCATTTACAATTAAACCCAAATCAATAAAATATCTAGGAATAAACTTAACCAAACAGGTGAAAGACCTGTACTCTGAAAATTATAAAACACTGATGAAAGAAATTCAAGATAATTCAAAGAAATAGAAAGACATGCTGTGCTCATGCGTTGGAAGAATAAAGATTGTTAAAATGTCTATACTACTCAAAACAATCTACATATTTAATATAATACCTATCAAAATACAACAGCACTTTTCACAGAACTAAAACAAATAATCCTAAAATTTGTGTGGAACCACAAATGACCACAACTAGCCAAAGCAGCCTTGGGAAAAAAAACAAAAACAAATAAAACAGAACTGGAGGTATCACAAATTCCAGATTTCAAGTTGTATTACAAAGCAGTAATAATTTAAACAGTATGATACTGTCATAAAAATAGACATGTAGATCAGTAGAATAGAACAGAAATCTAAAAACAAACCCACAGTTTGCTCAATTAATCTTCAGCAAAGGAGGAATGAATATCCAATGGGAAAAAGACTTTTCAGCAAATTGTGTTGTGAAAACTAGACAGCCACATGCAAAGTAATGAAACTGGACCACTTCTTACACCATACACAAAAATAAACTCAAAATGGATTAAAAGGTCTAAATGTGAGACATGGAATCATAAAAATCCTTGAAGAGAGCACAGGTGGTAATATCTCTGATACTGGCGATAGCAGCATTTTTCTAGGTATGTCTCCGGAGGCAAAAGAAATAAAAGCAAAAATAAACTGTTGGGACTACATTAAAAGAAAAAGAAAAAAGTTTCTGCACAGTGAAGGAAACAATGAAACTAAAAGACAACCTATGAAATGAGAGAAGATATTTGCAAATGACATAAATGGTTAGTATCCAAAATATATAAAGAACTGATACAACTCAACACCACAAAAAAACAAACAAAAAAATGAGCAGAAGACATGATTTAAATTTAAAAATGGGCAGAAGACATGAACAGACATTTCTTCAAAGAAGACATGCAGAAGGGCATCAGACGCATGAAAAGATGCTCAACATCATTCATCATCAGGGAAATGCAAATCAAAAGTACAATGAGATATCACCTCACACCTGTCAGAATGGTGAAAATTGAAACACAAGAAACATCAAGTATTGGTGAGGATGTGGAGAAAAAGGAATCCTCTTGCACTGTTGGTGGGAATGCAGTTGGAACAGCCTCTGTGGAAAACAGTATGGAGCTTCCTCAAAAAATGAAAAATAGAACTACCCTACAACCCAGTAATTGCTTTACTAAGTATTTACCCCAAAAGTACAAAACACTCAGTCAAAAGGATACATGCATCCCTATGTTTGTTACAGTGTTATTTACAATAGCCAAGCTCTGGAAGGAGCCAGGTATCCATTGGTAGATGAATGGATACAGAAGAAGTAATAAATATATATAATGGAATATTATTCAGCCATAAAAAGAATGAAATCTTGCCATTTACAACAACATGTATAGAGCTAGAGAATATAATACTGAACAGATTAAGTCAGAGAAAAAAATGCCATATGATCTCACCTACATGTGGAATATCTATACAAAAGAAATGAGCAAAGAAAAAAAAGAGATAGAGGAAAAAAAAAAAAAAGAAAGAAACCAAGACACAGACTCTTAACTACAGAGAACAAATTGGTGGTTACCAGAGGGGATGTGGGAGGGATGGGGAAATTAGGGGATGTGGATTAAAGAGTACACTTATCATGATGGGGAGAAAAACAACAAAAATAATGACAACACTTGTCAAGTAGAACACTTTTTTTTTTAAAGATTTTATTTATTTATCTGACAGAGAGATATCACAAGCAGATGGAGAGGCAGGCAGAGAGAGGGAGAGAGAGAAGCAGGCTCCCCGCTGAGCAGAGAGCCCGATACGGAACTCGATCCCAGGACCCTGAGATCACGACCCGAGCCGAAGGCAGCAGCCCAACCCACTGAGCCACCCAGGTGCCCCACTTTTTTTTTTTTTTAAGCAAGTGTAGATTTAAGGCTATATTTGTTGGTCCTACAGGTGTTAGCTTTTCAGTGAACATGAATGATTGTGGAAACCTTGAAAGCAAGTAATTGCACAATCGGAATTTGCCTCTGCCTCTATACCTCCCATCCCCCTACTTCCATAAATTTGATCTTGCCTGCCTCTAGCCTACTTTTTCAGTATTCATTTACCTGGCATTAAGAATCAGGGACATCATTCACCACCACCCCCGCCTCCTTCTCCCTCCCACTTCCCCTACCACCATCCCTCCTCCTACCAGCATGTCTCTGACATACTCATTTCACTAAAACGGAAAGGATTGATAAGCTGACAACTCCTCCACCAGGTATTCATTGGGTATTAGCTGCCAGGCATTGGCAAAGGGCAGTTTTGCATGCATTAGCTAATTTAATCCTCAAAGCAATCCCATGAAGTAGATCAGTATGATGAACCTCTTTTTATAGATACAGGGACGAAGGCTTAGAGACACTTAATATACCATCTTTCTCTCGGGTATTTGCATTTAAACAGTAGACACAGAAGACTGCAGCCAAAAAGTGAACTGGAAAATTCCAAGCATCATGTGGAGGTCATGGGTGAATTCTTTGATTTTTAAAAAGTGTTAGCCTTCCATCAAAGAGGAATATAAATATTTCTTGGTCTTCTAGGAGATGTGTGATGTCTTCTAAAATATTGAGAGCTTTATTTGCGTGTTTACAGATTTCTTAATGCACTGTCCCAGTGAACTCATTTATTTACTGTAGGCTCTCAGCAAAGTAAAGCTCTTTTCCTTTTGTAGACATTTGCCTGAAAAAATTAAGGATGACCAAGAGTTGAAGAACATGAGTGGCCAATGGTTTTATGAAGCCAAGGCAAAAAGGCACAGAGACAGAATTCATGGTGCAGATATCATCAGAGCATCCATGAGAAAGAAGAAACCTCCGGTAGCAGGTGAGTTAATTTGGCTAGGACATTTTGAGCCAGCATTTGTTTGGGAAGTCATTGTCAGGAGTTGGGAAGGGTGTTAGAATCATTACTGAAATCTGCGGAGGGAAGTCATTTAGGGGTATGCTTTGCGTATGATTAGTCCTCCAACTCAATACCTTCTTGCCCTGGATTCAGATGGATGAAGGCAGGGCCAAGGGACTCAGGGTAATATAGAAAAACATCGGAAGTCCTTTAGACACTGTGTTGAGTTGTAGTGGTATAGACAGATGGGTTTATAAGGCATTCCTTTGCTTTTAACTGAAGATTTAGAACCATTTCCTCTGAGTAGGATGACAGGAAGAGATTAGCTTCCCTTTCAACAACTTTGACATCTGGTACATCTTTAATCAGCCAAGTGTATCATTTGAGGGACTGTAAAGACAGTATTTTGAGAGCTTCTTTAGAATTCTGTTGGTTTTTTTTTTAAATAGGTATGGTATGCCCTCTCTTTTACTCTGTGCTAGGCTGTCTAAACTTCTGTCCCTGAGAAGAGCCCCTGTTTATATCTAGTCTGTACCCAATGAGGAAAATAGCTGTCACCTTTTGAACATTTGATACATGATAGGAATTTGCTCTCTATTATTTGTAACTATAGCAGCTATCTTAAAAAAGTAGGTAGCATTACTCACATCCCTCTTCATTTTCAAGACCATCCAGGCCTTCAGAAATCTCGGGAGGTAAAGGTTAGTATTGTGGATTCTATTATGTGACAGAAGAAAGTAGACTTCTGTGTAAAGAGACCTGTGGGGGAATATCACCCTGGAATGTGAATATTTGGGAATCGGGAGCCCTCGTATTGCTTCATCTTAACATCAATGTAAAAGCATTCCCGGCACTTACTACTTACTTACTGGGGTCCTGAGCCTCAGTTTCCAAATCTGTAAACTTGGAAAATAGCAACTTCCTCACAAGGTAGTGCAGGCACAAGAAAATGCTGTGCCTGGCACTTAGCATAATTACTTAATGCTGATTATTTGAAAGGTGCTGGTAAAGACTCCTGGATGTTCAGAGGCAAAAAGAAGTCACTTCCTGAAGAGGGAGCATGGAGGTTTTATTGGGAGGGCCTTGGCTGGGTATTGAGGAGTATGTAGAATTAGAGACTGGGGGAAGGAAGAGACAGTGGAGAAGAACATTCCAGGCTAGAAACAGTTGTTCCCCTCTGCATTCCAGAGCCCAGCCTCAAGTCGGACACATTGTTGACATTCAGTAAGTGCTTGGTAATGATGGTATCTCTGTCCCAAAGAGGACTAGCTGCTCTGAGCATCCCCTGGCCATACATGTTTAGTCCTGACCCCAATTCAGGTGAAATTCACCTAGTAGTGGTCACTATTTTGCTGGAGTGGTCTCTGGAGTTACCTGCACATTTAAAGGTCCACTCTTAGTCTCAGGAGATTCTGCTTGGGGGAAGCCAAAATCAGGTATAATTTTGCAATTATAATTCTGACCCTGAGGACTCAGACTCATGAGTGATTGCCTTGGCACTGCAGGAAGACCTTAAGTTCAGGTTTGAGCCTCAGCAATAAGAGCTTTAAGAGTGTTATAGGTCATGGAGGTGAGAGATGACCTTCCTGTCTTCACTGTTTCTTCTTTCAGCCGAGCAGAGTAAGGAGAGAGCAAATGAGGCAAAGGAAAGTTGGGTAAATAACGTCAACAAGGATGCTTTCCTCCCTCCAGAGCTAACTGGTGCTGTGGGAGAGCCAGAGGATGTAGCCCCAGCAAGCCCAAGGTAAGACCAAGCTCACAAGGACAGTCACTGCATGTGGGATTCATGGCTCAGTGTACTACGAGCACCAACACCAGACGATTCTCACAGGTACTGTGAAGTACATATGAGAGAAATCTGGGCCTTAACGTGGATAAAGCGGAGTACTACTCTTCCAGCTTCCAGAATTTCTAATAAATCAGAACATTAAGTAAAACTAAAATGTTGAGGGGGGATTTCTTCTAGCACCAAGAATAGCTGGTTTTCCTTTGTATTAATGATTTTACCCTAGAGTAGAATGAAGAGATACTTCAAAATAAATATAGTCATTTCAGAGAAGAGGTGAATTATGATCAAATTGTCATAACATGGTGTGATGGCAAAAGCTCAAACACGGGAACCAGACGTGAATTCAAATCCTAAATATGCCATTTATTAGCCATTTAATGATGGGCAAGTCATTTAACCTCTCTTTTCTTAACTATGGATAGGAATGATAATATAAACCAGGAAAGGCTGTAGTGAGAATTAGTGGTAACATATGTAGAATACCTGACACATAGTAGGTGCTAAGTAAATGGCTCTTCAGGATGCAGGTTGTCCTCAATATTTCAATCTGATCGTGTTGGTGTTTTCCAAACCTGTTACCATCTGTCCGGTCAAAGTGTACATTTGAACCTGATCGTGGAGCTACATTGCCACAGATGTTTTGATGATTTGCTTTTAGGTATGTAGAGATCTTCCCATTAGTGTTCATCCCTTGGGACTGTGGTTGTTACCCTTTGGTGGGAAGGCAGATTCATTTTCTCTGTAGCTCCTCAGTGGAGATGATTCAATTCAGAGTCTCCAGCAGGGCTGAAGCCCACAATTTTCCTGGCACTGAGTCAAGTGCCAAGTCTGAGGCACCTGGGGAACAGAGGTGTTCCCAACATAGTTTACAGGTGAGGGAGAAGGTCTGTAATATAGGCATCAGTAGACATTTCAGAGCTGAATATGACTAAAGTTACATCACATAGACAAGGGAATACTGATTCTATTAAGGCACCCATTGTCTAGTTCCCTGTTGGAGAGGACTCACTTTGTTTTCCATGGGTGGTAGACTGGACTGTTCCCCCTCTGGGCTGATTTGTAATGTTCTGTTATGTCTGTAGAGGCCATGTTGGCTAGAAGTTAAACAGTAAGTAGCCACCATTTAGCTACTTACTAAAGAGTAAGTAGTCACTATTTTGTGACCTTGTACTAGAAGTGACTTAACTTCTTGGGCCTTTGGTTCCTCAACTGTAAGATGGGATGATAATGATTTGCCAGCAGGATTATTGAGAATTTAATTAGCTAGTAAATGTAGAATTCCTAACATGGTCCACAGCACATAGTAGGCATTCAGTGAATGGGAAGTAGGGGCTCTCACAGAGAGTGAGAGCCTACCCCTGCCACCTCCCTTTGGTGACTCCCCATTCACCAGCAATCCCCCAGTGGGATAAAGGATATCCTTCCATAGGGAAAGATCAGACCTGAAGTATTAGAAACTCCAGGAGTGAGAATGAGAGCACAGTCATTTAGAATCACCATCACGGAGCTGACAGAAGCTCCTAAGAGCCAGTTTGATAGGGGACAAGGATATCAGAACACTGACTGACTAGGTGAGGTGGATACAAGTCCCACAGAAGGAGGAAGGAGATTTGGGGATATCAGAAGACCAACTTAGCTCACTGAACAGTTTTGTGTGGGTCAGACTTCCTGTCCTTCTCCCAAGAACTCATTTCTACTCAAAGATCCTGGGGGACAGAGACACCACTGCCCTCCTAGCCCAGCTCATTTTCTTCATGACCTCAGGCAGTCTGATGGGCCTATCTCCCCTCTTCCTCAGTTTGAAGCTACTAATACAGCTTCCGCAATTCATGTCTCCAGTATTTCCTGCATTCCTTTTGTGACCTCAGACGAGTCTTTCTGGTCTCATCTATAAATCAGAGCAGAGCTGCCTCACCAGGATATTATGAGATTAAATGAAATGAGATGTGGGAACCACTTTGCATTTCACAGGAAGAAAGAAAATTGGCAATTTCCAGTGGCTTTATAATTATGAGATTGTAACATAGATGAGGTATGGTCGAGAAGGCAAGAATAAAAATGTCAGATGCATCTAGTTTGCTTCCCTCATTACGTGACCTGGGTGGTAATCATCCAGAACTGTGGAAGGGGCTGATGTATGCTTCCTCCTTCCCATGTCAGAAACTACTACTTGACTCAGTGTCAGGTCCTTGCAGTGTTTCTCACTTACACTTTAACCTTTGAGAACTGGGTGTGTTAAGTGTATTTTGGGGCTTGTGCTTTTAGAGGAATTGAACTTCAATAGAATGACTCAGTACCTGTCAATATTTTCTTAGCTAGGAGTCAGGTGTCTGGGAGTGTTGTGAGGCAACAGTGACTAGAAATTGAAGTTTCTGAAGGAGTTTTTCTTTCTTTTTTTTTTTTTAATTTAAATTCAATTAGCCAACATATAGTACACGTAGTGTTCAATAATTCATCAGTTGCATGTAACACCCAGTGCTCATTGCGTCACATGCCCTCCTTAATGCCCATCATCTAGTTACCCCTCCCCCCAACTCACCTCCCCTGCAGCAACGCCCAGTTTGTTTCCCATCATTAAGAGTCTCTCATGGTTTTTCTTCCTTTTCTCATGACTTCCCATTCAGTTTTCCTCCCCTCCCTAATGATCCTCTGCTCTGAAACTAAAAGGTAGTATGATGAGTGAAATAAGTCAATTGGAAAAAGGCAATTATCATATGGTTTCACTCATATGTGGAATATATGAAGGAGTTTTTCTAATAGACTCTGTGGCAAGATTCCTTCTTTCTATGAGCACAATTCTGTGTGGTCCTGCCTGGGAAGAACTGAACCACTGTGGGTGCCCACCATGAACTCAACTACCATCCCATACCTGTGTTTTTCACAACTCATCTTTGTTTGCACCTGTCACATGAGGAAGCAGAGAGAGGCTTGATGAACAAAGGATCAGAGAGTGCGGTTTTCTTTAGATTGGCAAAGGAAGGACTCCAAATGCTTACAGTTCCAATGCTGGTTGCTGAATTTTAAGGGCAGTGTTGGTGTCAACTGTGGTAAAAGACAAGTGAATTCATTTCCTAAAAAGTGCGTATTTCTAGTCATCACAGATTAGTACCTTTTATAAAATATAACAGAAAAAAAATACAGAAAGCAACAAAGGCATGCAAAATATAAACCCTTGATCATGTCCTAGGATGTCTCAGCAAATTGCTATAAATGTTTCTAAATGAATACTCTCAATTTCTGTATTTAGCTCATTGTGAACCAGTAACAATTCTCGGACTGGCACTGGTCCATGAACCACGCCTTATAGCACATGTCCTTTCCATAATAGTCCACAGGGCATGGCTGAGCCAAAGTGGGGAGTACACCATAAAGATGTGAGAAGCTCTTCCTATGGGGTCAGGACCCTACCATAAAGAAGGTATAACATGTCTTGACTATGGAGGGAGACCGGCTCTGGAATGAGAAGACCTTCTTTTGCTACTTGAGATCACATGTTCTATGAAACAAGGTTGGGTGCCCTGGGCAACGCTGAAAGTCTAGTAGCATCTCTACTGACAAGGCCCATGGATGTCCTTACTGTTGGTGCTTCTTTGGTCTGAAGAAACCTGGAAATGGACTGGTCTTATAGTTTCTGTCTCTCTCTCTAACCTCTTCCTTGAAGATAGTATCTATGAAAACTGGAATAGTTTATATTGTCAGCTCTGTGGCCTCACATGGGGCCAGTACTCTAAAAAGGAAAAAAAAAAAAAAAGATAGTTTCTCAAGTGTGTCCCAAGCTTCCCAATTCTTTCTTCCTTCTGATTCCTCTTCCCACACCCTTCCCCCTCCCACATCCCTCAGTTGCCTGGTAGCCTCTCCTTTCTCCTCTGAAGGGATACATTCCACTTAAAGGAATACTTGACATTGTAATAACTTAAGCCTGTGTGGATGGAAATGTTGAGCTTCTTGTCTTTTCTCAGTGGCCACCCTACTGAAACATGAGTCTGAGCATGTTTGTGGCATCCTAACACACAGACCAAGTCATTCTTATCATGTGTGTAATGCAAATGAGGGCATTTCATTGAAACGAAGCAGAGGTCTGTCACGTGCCTGTCTCCAACACTGTGTGGATTTTCCGCTGGGAGGACTTCCAGTTCCTCAGGGTTCTGAAGATTAAAGAAGTACTTTTTGAATACAGAAAGGCCAGAGACTTCAACCATGGGAAGCAAGGTGTTAGATGCTGAGAAGACTATGTTAGGGGCTGTGGGCATCTGAGTCAGGGAAGCTTCTAGAGATAGTTACATGTAGGGCAGCTCTTGAAAGATGAGAAGGATCATGGCAGATAGGCATGGGGAAAGAACAATACAGGCAGACAGGATGATGTGGGGGTCTGGCATGTTGGAAATGTGGAAAGGGTCTAGTCTGATGGGTCTGCTATGTGAGTGGTGGGCAGTCAGGCTGGAGGAAGAGGCTGGGCCCAGATTGTCAAGAGCCCTGTGTTGGCCAAAATGCTGGACTTTTTCCTTAAGTCACAAGAAGCCATTAAATGACTTTTTGATCAAGTTTACTTTTTAGAGTAATCATTCTGGGAACTCTGTGGAAGATGAGGTTAGAAAGTTCAATTAGAACATTGTAACAGAATGGGTGCCTGGGTGGCTCAGTGGGTTAAGCCTCTGCCTTCGGCTCCAGTCATGGTCTCGGAGTCCTGGGATCAAGCCCTGCATCTGGCTCTCTGCTCAGCAGGGAGCCTGTTTCCCTCTCTCTGCCTGCCTCTCTGCCTACTTGTGATCTCTCTCTCTGTCAAATAAATAAATAAAATCTTAAAGAGAAAAAAGAAGATTATAACAGAAGCTTAGGTGAGAGATATAAGAACCTAATGAAGGGAATGGAGCAAAGAGGAAATGTATGGTGGAGCTTTAGAGATGAAATTAGAAGAAATTTGAAGGGTTGGTAGGATACAGATATCTGATAATCCATAAAGGATATGTGGGTCATTTGATGAGAAGTTCTCAACTCGGATCTGTAGATCAGAACTGCTCAAGGAACATTTAAAAATCCAGATTCCCAAGGCTGAGTGTCCCTGCATTTCTTTCTCAGGGCTGAGGACATAGGTACTATTTACTACCATGTCCCAAGCATCTAACTTAGGAATAAGTACCTGTAGAATGAATGAATGAATGAATGCCAGCACCCTCTCTTACTGTCCTTCAGCACACTTCTCACTACCTGACATCGTGTTATGTATTTATTGTGTGTATGTATTTTCTCTTTCCCCCAGATCCATGAGGAAAGGACCTTTTGTTTATTGCTGATTGTTTCACTATACTATTCCTAGCACCTATAACAGTGCCCAACAAGTGTCTTGTGGAATGAGTGAATGAATGAATGAATGAATGAAGAATAGTGAGAGTCCAACCAACTAAATGAAAATAGTAAATGAGATAATTATGAAATAAAGAATAATGGTGAATAGGGTTAACGAACAACAAATGAATAAATGAATGATTGGATGAAGCAGTTTGCAGCTCAGGAAGTGAGTAGAAAGAGGAGAAAGGAAAACGTTAAACTCCAAGAACGGGACTGACAGCCTCCAGTCTTCATTGCTGTGCGTTACTGAGAATTTCTCAGTTCATTGGGCTCTGGTGGTTATACCGTGATGATCTACTGTGAGCTCCGGTGATTATAAAAGATGGAAGAGATTGGGAGGGGTATTCTCACGTTTGGGCGACTACAAGAAAGGGAAGGGCATTCAGGATAGAGAACTGGAGGTCACGGAGGCAGGAGGGGGCTTGGCTGCTCCAGAGGTTTGTGACGTCCATTAATCAAAAACATCCCTAGAGAATGAATGTCTCCAAAATGAGTTCAGGTAGAACAAGGCAAAGCCTTCCCTGCGGTATTTCTCTCCATGACATCAGCACTTCCCTGTAACGTGGAGAAAGCAATGAGTTTTCTTACAAGGGAAGCTGGGCGTCCTCACATCACTTTGTTTTTGGTGGAATTAAAACACTGTTTTGTTGTACATTTTAATGAATAAAAAGGCTAGTCTTCAAGCTTCACTGCCCGTGCTTCAGTAGTACTCCTGCCGCTGATCTCCCTCTTCCCTTCTGCTGAATGGGAGCCAAGCAATTCAAACCATGTCTTTAGTTCTGAAATAGTATTATTTTTTTTCTACTAATGTTCTTTTCCCTGGAAGGCTTTTGTTTATCTCTCTCTCAATCTCAATCCCTGTCTTTCTGCCTCTCCCCCGCATCTCTTTCTTACAGAAGGATTAGCTATTTACCTCCATCACCTCAATAACAAGATCAATGTGAGCCTCTTGTCTTGCTCCCAGGGGCAAGGTAGAGGTGAGCTGATCTATGGACAGCACATTTGATCTTTTGTTCTTGGATGCACTGCATATCCAGGGAGTGACTGTGGTTCTGCCCCACAGAACCACTTCTATGGAGCTCTTTAAAACAATCTTTCTTTATCCTGTAGGATTTGGGATTTACTCAAATCACTTTTGGTGGAAATAGTTGCACTGTGACATCCGTGTGAGAGCAATGTGTAGCATGCAGGGTGGTGGCCCCACACAAGTCATGTTTTACTTCAGAAACTATCGACTTGAAAGGCTTGGCCCAGCATATTTTCTAATTTACTTCTCTCCCTTTATCCCCAAGCCATTTCTTTTGTTTATTCACGTGATGGAGCTTCACTGAGTGTCACTTGGCCAGCATGGTGCTGGGCGCAGGGGGTGTGACATCGTCACAAGGGAGGTTCACATCCCTTGGTTCACAAGGTTCACATCGTCCAAAGGGAGAGGTCAACAACAATGATGACGACACATGACAAAAATCACTTGCAGAATTTGCTTCTGGTTCAATACTGTTAATATGTAAGCTGCAAAATACCTCAAAAGAAGGCATAAGATGTCAGCTGTTATTTTTAACTTTTTTTTTTTTTTTTTAGAGGGAAAGGCCTGTTAAGGTTCAAAAGTCCTTAAAAGTTGCTTTCATGGGGTGTGTGGGTGGCTCAGAGGGCTAAGCCTCTGCCTTCGGCTCAGGTCATTGTCTCAGGGTCCTGGGATCGAACCCTGCATCAGGCTCCCTACTCAGTGGGGGGCCTGCTTCTCCCTCTCTCTCTGCCTTTCTGCCTACTTGTGATCTCTCTCTCTCTATCTCTGTCAAATAAATAAATAAATAAAATCTTAAAAAAAAATTTGCTTTCATGTGCTTTGAAGCACTTTAGGGCTGGACAGAGAAGCAGATGGGGTATCTAGCTGCCTAAGTGGTGTGATCGAAAACCCCACCTCTTTCCCCAGCGTCCCTGCCGCAGTACCGAACATGATTATTCTGTAGAGCTGAGTCTTCAGAGACTCGTGTTAAAAAAGCAGATACTTTGAACCTTAATGCTAATATCACAATTTAATACTTTAATAGTTCTCCCAACAAAGTGAGCACATTTTGTCTAAGTGTTCCTTCTGGTATTGCAGGTAGTTTTTGAAGGGTGCCTGAGGGAAGAATTACAAGCACAGGGTGTGGAATTTGGCTTGCTCTGGTTTAAAAAGCTCATCTTGTGGAATGTATTGGATATCTTTTATATGCAGGACACAGTCTCCTGCCTCCGAGAGGGATTCCAAGAAACAAAGACACAGTATCTGGCTATAAAGCAACTATACTCTCTTAGGATAAATTATGGATCCTTTATGTGAAAATCTGATCACATGATAATAAATAGCGCCAGGCAGAGAGCACATTCCTGATCCAAAGTACCAAGGAAATGTGGTGCAAGATTGGAGACAAGGAGACCCACTTCCAGTTGGGCTGATAGAGGAGGAGCATTGCATGAGGGTGAAATTTGGCCTGGGCTTGGGCGGAGAGCCCAGCAAATACACAAGGGCAGGGCTAGGGGATAGGCTGAGTGCAGATAGCAACCAGGCAAGGAAGTTTTGGGGATAATGAGTAGACAGACAACTTCATTTGGCATGAAGGGTCAACAGGAAAGAAGAGGGGGAAAGTACATTGGGTAGATGGCAGAACATCTCCCTTCTTCTGGACAAATTCAGACTTCATTCCACAGGCCTTGGGGATCCAGGGATAGGTAAGGAGCAGTAGAGGGACATGGTGGTCAAAGTTGTGTTTAAGACCATCCCAGCTTAGTGGCAGAATGCTGAGTAGGTTAGAAAAACAGGACTTCAGTATCAGGAGGTCAGATGTGAACCTAATCGAGTCAACAGAAATACAGGAGGTGACAGCAGAAGTGGAAAGGAAGTGATGGATGTGAGAGTCACTGGGAAGGAAGAATCACCTGGACCCCAGTCCCCTTGCTATGAACTATTGCTTTATTAATGTGAGAAGTCAGAGGCGGGATAGCCTCGCCATGACAATGTGTGTTTTGAGGTCACGGTCAGATACCTGCCTCAGATCCCCAGCTCTTCATTAATTCATTTTGTGACATTGAACAGATTCCTTAGCCTCCCCAAGCCTCAGTTTTCTCATGAGTAAAAGGGGGAGAAGGGTACATACCTCATAGAGGTCTTGCAGAAAGCAGTTGAAAATTCAATGTTTGCTGTAATGGTTCTTGCCAAATAATAGGCAGGCGTGCGAAACATTGCTGTATTCCTCAAGAGAAGCAAAGCCAGACCTTAATGTAAGAAGTCGCTGTATTTTCACAGACAAACTTGGAGGTCTAAGACTCTTATTTTCATTTTTTCAAAGTCAGCAGACTAACCAAGTAGCTAACCCTCTGTCCCACCCCCATTTCACTTTCCCCTCTCCCAGCCACACGGTAACAGCGAATACTGTGTGTTTCTGTATTTAGTGACTGGCCCTGTGCTCTGAACGTGTCATTTCTTCCTCTTTTGCTTTCTGAGCAAATAGAAACAAAGGCATTTAAAAAAAAAAATCTAAATAATGTGCCTCCTTGTTGCTTGGCAAATAACATGAATTTTAAAAGGAAGAGTCATGGTTCCTTACGGCTGCTGCCTTCCCTGGTGCTGGCTCAGTGGCCTTCATCTTTTCAGTCGGTCACTGGTTGTAGTTTTGCACGAGCTGCTCTACACGGCATTGCAGGGGGTTATAACGACGGTCAAGATGGTACTCCTGGAGGATCTCCTGTTTACTGTGAGAGATGATATGGACACACAGAACGAGGTTGCACAGTAGACATGAGGCACATGGCTGGGTGGAGTCTAGTGAGAGAGAGAGACTGGTTTCATGTGGGGTTTTATGATGTGTAATATACACATTCAGAGCTGAGGCCCGGGAGGCCCAGGAACTGGGTTTCCTAGGAGCAGAGAGGGCAAAGCGTCGTGTCCCTGCTTATTCTCTGTTCTTGCTGAGTGGGAGGAGAAAGGAGGACAGTGGTAGGAGAAGATGGGTGTTCCATGGACTGCCCCAACCAGCAACACTGGGCTCAGGTCCTCTGATCATGTGATTGCTTTATGTAAAATGTTCTGAGACAGCCTGCCATGTGCTATAAAGTTCCTTATGTCCCTCCATGGTTCCTTAAAATGGCAGTCAAGAGAAATTGCTTTCTAGTCCTGGGCTCTTGGCTGTGCATTCTCTTAGTGACCAGATCTTTTTTTTTTTTTTTTTTTTTAAACATTGGTTGCTAGATGACTTGATAGAAATGTGTGCCCACCTGTTGTGAGAATTGCCTTCTGTAATGTGTTTTTCTATTAGTCTTAATTCTGGCTCCACTGTAAATTCCCATTCTTCTTCCCTGCCCTTCCCCTCCCCATCCTTTTTCCCTCTTATTCACACCCATGTGATCAAGATGTATCTTACACACATCTGCCTCAGCTGCTGTAATTCCTTTCTGGAACAATGAGGAAGGTAATGGAAGGAAGAACGACTCCTTCTGAAGTTCACCCTCTTCCCGGGATTAAGTCTGTGCAAAAAGAACAACTGAAGTGCAAAAGGAAGGAAGGGAAACAAAGCCGCAGGGAAGTGGAGCTCACGACTGCAGCCACCATATTCTTGGGCCGGGCTCTGTGGCCTGGGGGCAGATTGTGTCCTCCCCAAACTCCAGTTCGTTTGCTGCATGGTGGAAAGCCAGTGCCTTCCTAGGTATTTTCCAAGTTGTTGACTCTGTGAGGTCACTAAGAGAACAGGTCTAAGTGGGCACAGTGGTTTCAGCCCATAGTGACTTCACCTGTCATGCCTGAGGCAAGGCCACTGGAGCAGGACGTGGAGCAGATGGTTCTCCTCCCCCTCTAGAGCCCCTCTGTCTCTCCTCGTCACTTCTTCCTCGGTAGCTATGGGCGTGTCAGCTCAGGAGGCAGCCCTGTGAAACTCACTCTTCTCCATTTACTCTTACCCTGCTCTCATCCTGGGGCTTGGGTAGACACTGTTCTTCCTTCTTCTGAGCCAGCGGCTGCAGTGCTTGGCCTTATCCCTCTTGTGTGTGGACAAGAACTTGCTGGCCAGCCTGGAGGGTGGGGTTGAGAGTCCTCAGCAAGTTGTCGGCACACACCAGCCTCCCTGCGCGGCATCCCTTAGATCTGCTGTCAAGTCACTGGTCTCATCTGAATCTTTTCTTCAGGTACTTCCTCCTGAGTTAGAGTAAGCACTGCCATTCTGTGAAATCATGCCATAAAAGTCTTTGGGGCTTTATTTAAGCAACGGTGTCTGCCGCTGCACCACCCCCCAACACCTCCCCCACCCCCACCCCTGCCTTGAGATGAGTTCCTCCCTGTCATCCACATCTGATTAGATTCTGACTTGGAGATGAGCCATTTCTACAAATTTACACTGTGCACCTCTTGTGTGCTTGGTACCATGATAAAAACTGGACAGCTTCTGCTGGATGGTTTTGCTTGTCTCATGCCTATCTTTTTTTTCTTTCTGCTCTGCCCCTGCCTTTGCTTTGCTGCTTACTCATCTCTAGGCCCCAACTCCCTCTCCCATCCTGGTGTTTGGTTTTACAGATTTCCTCTACTGTCCTGTATTAAGAGCTTTCAGCTTCAGTGGCACAATTTAGTCTTTCTCAAAGGCTGAGGGTTTATTCTCTGAATTGTTTCTTTTGCAGTGCTAGCGTGGTCAGTCCAGCCTCAACCGTGATGGATATATCACAGGAAAACATGAGGAAGTCAGCTGTGTCTCCGGCTAAGGTAGACTGAGCTCAGACTCCGAAGATCTCATCTTTGGCAAGAATGCCATTTTTCTCGCTTTGGCAAAGTACCATGAAATAAAGGGGATTTTTTTTTTTTTTGCACCAAATGCAGATGATTTTTACTATTTAATGTAAGAAGACTCTCTTGTGGTGGAAAAGTTGATGAATACCATGTTTCTGCATTGCTGAAGACTCTAATTTCTTGCCCCGGAGAATAAAAAGTCTCAAGCTACTGGGGGGTGTTTCTTTTTAAGCATTCGCAACGTGACTTGTTAGTCCCATATCAATCCAAATTCTTCTTCTTGACTTCCTGAATCTCTGTTAGAGGTCTGCTTGTGGAAGGGGATTGCCAATTTTTGAAACTCTAGACAGCAAACATTGATACTCAGTTTTATATTAATAAAAAATTCTATTTACTGATCCCCTTTCTGTCATTGGAATTGATGATCATAATAGTGATAATGAAACACTTCAAATACTTTGATAAGTGTCTTTTAATTCTTTAATAGGAAAGGTCATTTACAATTATATTTAGTTCAGCTTCAGTCTAGCACAGCAAGAGTCTCATGTGGTAGAAAGAGCACACATGAGGCGGGGCGGGCGTGGGGGTATGGGGATTCCGCCCTTATTAGTCCCAGGTTTACCCTAACCTTGATGATTCTATAATTTGTCTAACTTTCTAAGACTCTGGATTATGAGTATATTTTATATAGTTTATTTTTCTCTGGCATCTATGGTAACTCTTAGCCAGCCACATTAACCAGGACAGTAATTTTTCAAACAGGCCAGATAGAGTTTACTGGATAAAACTATCAATACTGGAGATAATTAGCATTTGCTAACACTGAGTTGCTGCTATGACATTTAAAATGAGTTTAATAAGCAATATTTTTCCCCAGCAAAGGAAGAATCCATTTAATAGCTCCAAGTTGCCAGAAGATCAGTTATCTCAACAAACCAAAAGTGAGCCATCAACAAATGGAAAGGCTGATTTCTTTCAGACTCCAAAAGAAGGTAAATATTATTTTTATGGACTAGATATTTTTATCTTTGTTATCTGTGGACTAAGGGAAATTCTTAGAGTTCCTTTAACTAAAATAACTTCCAAGGGAAAGTGAAAAGTCCTGATGGTTTTCTTATTTTACTATGCCCATTGGTTCCCTGCCTGAGGGAAGGAAGCAGAAATTTTAGAAACTGGAAGTTCATGCATTCCAGTCTTGGAACTGACACTTGTTGTTTGACCTCCTGGCCTTGGGTTCCCCCTCAGTGAACGAGGCAATTTTTGACCAGAGGCATTCAGTCATTCATTTCATGGCACATATTGGATATCTCCCACATGCAGACACACTTCGTGTGAAATTAAGACTTTGCCTCAAGAAAAAAAAAAAAAGCCACTTGACAACGTTGTGATTCTCTGATCTGTAATTATCAGCCTGGTCTCTGAGGAGGCATTTGGTCAGGTTTGTGGCTTAATTGATTTAAGTCTGTGTCTTAAGGAATTTTACCATTATCCTATGCCATTATGAATAAATACTAGAAAATTCAGTCTCTTCCAAAGCAACTGTAAAAAGATTCCACAGGCATTAAATATTGGACAAGGGGTAGAAAATTAACATTGAGTAGTGGAGTTGGAGT
The DNA here is from genome assembly GCF_020171115.1 of Neogale vison. Lineage (NCBI taxonomy): Eukaryota > Metazoa > Chordata > Mammalia > Carnivora > Mustelidae > Neogale > Neogale vison. Next base: position 138,416,514 of record NC_058097.1, read on the forward strand.
TGGAGTTATCTTGTTTTAATATTAGCATTTTTCCCTCTCTATTGGATACATATTATGTTATATAGAATATTTTACAGAAAAAAAAGGGCACTGGAACATGCTACCTATTTTTTTTAACTTTCTGAGAAAATTAATTTTTGTTTTTATTTTAAATATTTACTTATTTTGAGAGAAAGAGAAAGAGAAAGAAAGCAGGAAGGTAGGGGTGGAGGGAAAGGAGAGAGAGCCTCAAGCAGCCTCCATGCAGAGCACAGAGCCCGACTCGGGGCTTGATCTCACCACCCAGAGATCATGACCAGAGCTGAAACCAAAAGTCAGACACTTCTAACCAACTGCACCGCCCAAGAGTCCCTGAAAAAAATTAATTTTTTGTTTTAGAGATTTTCTTTTTAAAAATATTAATTTTTTTTTTTTTTTTTTAGAAAATTAAGTTCCTTAGGGTGCCTGGGTGGCTCAGTCGGTTAAGCATCTGCCTTTAGCTCAGGTCATGATCCGGGGGTCCTGGGATAGAGACCCACATTGACTCCCTGATCAGCAGGGAACCTGCTTCTCCTTCCCCCTCTTGGCCTCCCCGTGCCCTCTATCTCTCTCTCTCTCTCTCAAAAAAATAAATAAAATCTTAAAAAAAAAAAAAAAGAAAAGAAGTTCCTTTTTCTGGTTTCCATATATAAATTTTTAAAGTGCCTTCTATGTTTTTCCTTAGCCTCCTTAAGGAGTTTTAAAAATCTTTTCTAAAATTATTTTGTTGAATATAAAAATACCACAAAGTATGTATGTAAAACACAGTAATCTTAAATGTATGGTTCAATGAAGCTCGTACCTGAATTTTTAAATGTTTTTTAATTAGGTCTGCACTTATGATAATACTTTATTGTCTTTAATATTTTACTACTTTTGCTACATGTAGATTAAGTTTATGTTAGGTGTTTTAAATTATATAGCTATTCTCCATTTGACATGTCATCTAATGTGTTTTAATTTACAGGTGAATTGTCAGAGTCCAAAGAAGACTCATCTACCCCAGAAACTTCAAGCCAAAATTTAGAGAAAACAAAACAGACATTTCCAGGCCCCGAGAATAGATCTCAGGTCAAAGCTCCAATCCCCAAAGCCAGGAAAATGCTCCCCAAATCACATGAGTTAAAGCTCGATGATAACCAGTCTTTTCCCCGACAAAGGACAGACTCCCTGAGCACAAGGGGGGCTCCCAGAGGGATCCTGAAACGCAACTCCAGTTCCAGCAGCACAGACTCAGAAACAGTGCGTTTTCATCAGAACTTGGAACCCAAAACCAAAATGGTGGCCCCTGGCCTCACCATCCATGAAAGAATTTCTGAGAAGGAGCATTCTTTAGAAGGTGACTCCTCCTCAAACTCCCTGGAGCCATTAAAGCATGTGAGATTCTCTGCAGTGAAGGATGAACTCCCCCAGAGACCAGGGCTAAGCCGTGGCTGGGAAGTAGGAGAATTCAGTGTTTTAGAATCTGACAGGTTAAAGAATGGAACAGAAGATGATGTGGATGTCGATGAGTTTTGCAATGACCCTCAGCCTTCTCAATACAGGAAGCCTTTGCCTTTACATCAGTCAGCCTCAAGCCTGACAGCATCCAAAAATGAAAAACATCAGCCAATGGCTTCTGATTCTTTTCCAGTTAATGAACATCATTCTCCCTCAGAAGCTTTAGCTACAAGACCAGAGTCCATTGAAAATTCACCCACCATCAATGAACACAAAGCTAAACCATCAGAATTATCACAACTTGAATCAGAATTGTCCAAAAGCCCTGCTGGTAAGAAAGTTGTTACTACTAGACTATAAAAACCAACCCATGGACTTAGAATGGCCAGGCCAGCCCTGTAGAAGCCCTGTTTGACCTCCTAGACATTCCAGCTACAATTCAGACAGGTGCCACTGGGGAATGATTATAGTACCTCTTTTTTTTTTTTTTAAAGATTTTATTTATTTGTGAGAGAGAGGAAGCATGCGCCCAAGCAGGGGGAGTGGCAGACAGAGGGAGAAGCAAGCTTCCTGGTGAGCAAGGAGCCTAATGTGGGACTCAGTCCTATGACCCTGGAGATCATGACCTGAGCTGAAGGCAGAGGCTTAACTGACTGAGCCTCCCACGCATCCCGATTATACTATCTATTAATGGGTTTGGAAGTTTTCCTCAATCATCAATAGCTGAGGGGCTAACTAAAACCAAAACCAGGATAGCATAGTTTCTGCCCATTATGCTTTTCCCTAAAAAATGTAACTATAAATTATTTAACCAAATTACAGTGTTTTGAATTAAATCAAGGTATGTATATAGAGTAAGAATTAAATATATACTAATACCTTTGTACAAAATATATTATCCACGTAATGCATATTTATTAATTACCATTCAATTAAACTTTGGGTTTTTTGAAAGATTTTAAGTAATTGCTACATCCAGTGTGAGGCTGGGATTCACAACCCCAAGATCCAGAGTTGCACACCCCACTGGTAGGCCAACTGGGCCCCCCAGATTTTTTTTAGTCTCAGAAAAACCTTTTTTTTTTTTTCTTTTTAAATTTGAGAGAGAGACAGAGCGTGAGTAGGGGGAGGAGCAGAGGGAAAGGGACAAGTAGCCTCTTTGATGAGCACAGAGCCCAGTGCTGGGGTCAATCCAAGGACCCTGAGATCATGACCTGAGCCAGAATCAGATGCTTAACCAACTGAGCCACGCAGGTGCCCCAAACCTTCATTTTCTTAGCCATTTATTCTTAGATGTTAAAAGTGCTGAAGGAGGGGCGCCTGGGTGGCTCAGTGGGTTAAGCCTCTGCCTTCAGCCTGGGTCATGATCCCAGAGTCCTGGGATCAAGCCCCGCGTCAGGCTCTCTGTTCAGCGGGGAGCCTGATTCCCTTCCTCTCTCTCTGCCTGCCTCTCAGCCTACTTGTGGTCTCTGTCTGTCAAATAAATAAATAATAATAAAATCTTAAAAAAAAAAAAAAGTGCTGAAGGAACTTTCTCCTTCAGCTGCTGTGAACTGAGAGGAAAAGAGAACACTGCTTTTCCCTGCTGCCTAGCTCACTAGGTCTTGAAGATCTTACACCTCTCAAGGGATGAGACACTGTTTTCCCATACGACGATTTCATAATTCTTATGCTTTAAAAAACAAAAAATGGAAGAAATCATGCTGTGTATTCTCTCCCATCTTCAATAAGTGTTCCTCCGGCCCTATGATAATTTCTTTATAGTCAGGAGAATTTACAATGGCAGCAGTCACATGTCTGATGTACTTGTTCTCCCCCTTCCTTACTAGTCAGCATTAAGTGAACCCTACGTCACTTTGCTTGGCCCTACAGTTCTATACTTGTTCAGATCAATCCTCTTCTTAAAGAGCAAAGCACTTTCAATTACCCATCCCTGCGCTCCAGACATTTTAATCATTTGAACACAAAGGAATTTTTTTTAAATTAAAAATTAGTAGGTGCTTGTTCAATGAAAAAAAAAACCTTCATATTAAAGGAACTTACTGAAGTTTGATGAACATAGACAAATAACTGGATGGTGGTCACTTAAGTGTTTATTCAAAAGATGAAAAAAATTCTTTAATATTTTCCTTTATTATCATCCACAGAAAAAATTTGGTAAACCTTTCCTGTTTTTTGAACTGTACCTACTTTCCCATGGACTACAGACTATCTTTATACTTTTATATTAACTACTTATTTATGCTTTCTGATTTTTATTTTCAAATATTTATTTATTTTAGGGGCACCTGGGTGGCTCAGTGGGTTAAAGCCTCTGCCTTTGGCTCAGGTCATGATCTCAGGGTCCTCGGATCGAGCCCTGCATCGGGCTCTCTGCTCAGTGAGGAGCCTGCTTCCTCCTCTCTCTTTATCTGCCTGCCTCTCTGCCTACTTGTGATCTCTGTCTGTCAAATAAATAAATAAAATCTTTTAAAAAAAAGATTTATTTATTTTAGGGAGAGTGAGCACATGAGTGGGGGAGGGGCAGAGAGAGAGGGAGAGAATCTCAGGCAGACTCCTCACTGCGTGCTGAACTCAAAATGGGGTTCAGATTCCGTGACCCTGAGATCATGACCTGCGTGGAATTCAAGAGTGGGAGTTTAACCACCTGAGCCATCCAGGCATCCCTGCGCTTTCTGATTTTTAAGTCCCAGCTGACCATGAAATTTGGGAGGAAGGCATCATCAGCTACACGTATTTTTTTTTCCTCTTTGCGGGAGAGAAAGAGCAGGGGCAGAGGGAAAAGCAGACACCTGCTGAGCTGGGAAACCCCCCCCCACCCGAACATGGGGTTTGATCCCAGGACCCCAGGATCACAACCAGATCCCAAGGTAGAAGCTCAACTGACTGAGCCACACAGGCATCCCCAGCTACACCTGTTTTGATTGACAGGACTTCTCGCCTTAGAGCTTATGCACAAAGGTCTGCTTACTTTTTAATTCCCTGCTTACCACAAAAATATATACAAGTAAATAATGAAGCATAAAAAGAAAATCAGGCCCCAAAAGTGGTAAATGCGAAGTATGTGAATTATAAGGGTTTGACTTTAGCTCTGACCTCCAGGGCAGTCAATATCACATTCATTACTACACCGCAGAATACAGAAGAATTCCTCAGAGAAAATGGAACACTACCTTGCATCAAATCTTTAATATAACTCTTCTTATTTTAAAAGAAATACGCTTTTGTTGTAAAACATTATAAAAGAAGAAATGGATATGGAATAAAACAAATACTGTCTGTGATGTCATCATGCAGCACTAACTACAGTATTGATAACCTTTAATTGTAGACCTTTTCAATAATTTTCAATATAATCTTAAATTATGTTTATACTGCCAGAGTGTTTTTACTAGTAGTATATTATAATCATTTTTTCATCACTGTCTTCTGTTAAACAAATGAACACAGACTTCTTCAAGATTTCTCAAAAGAGCTTCACAGTTATTGAATCTATTCAATAGTAAAATGTGTAGTTAAGTGAATCAAGATCTATCACATGCCCATTAGTGTATAACACTTTGTTTTTTTCATTTAGCCAGAGTTGATGATTAAAATTAAAGATAGAATTTTATTAACTGAATTGTCCTCTAGTGCATTGAAATGTAGCTGACTTCCTAAAAATTCAGCTGACATAATTTTCAGGAACATGCTTTGTACAGCTTAGCATCTGTAAGGAAGAAGGAATGCAGAAACACCTGGTGTTAACTTAAGGGGCAAGTGCCTGAACTCCCTTATCAAAGTCTCCCATGTGCCCTTTGATTAAGGCTCAGAAAGGATTCTTTGCTTTCTTTTTTATTTTTTTAAATAATTTCTTTAAAATATTTTATTTATTTATTTGACAGATCACAAGTAGGCAGAGAGGCAGGCAGAGAGAGGGGCGGGGGAAGCAGGCTCCCTGTTGAGCAGAGAGCCCGATGTGGGGCTGGATCCCAGGACCCCGAGATCATGACCTGAGCCGAAGGCAGAGGCTTAACCCACTGAGACACCTAGGCGCCCCAGATTCTCTGCTTTCTTGATAGTTTAGAGCTTAAATAATCTTGTTTAGGTTCTTAGCCATTGGTCAGCCAACATCAGGGAATGGGTGGAGATCACATAATGCATCAGTTTGTTTAGTTTATTTGACTCACAGAAACTACTTCGAAACTCACAGACTGTAGAGGGGAAGTGGGGAGTAACAGAGGAGCCCCTTGAGATCATGGTCCTCAAACTGCAGTATGCAGATCAATCACTGATAGTTGTTAGTAAAGATTCCTGGGCCCCTCTTCAGAGATTCTGGTTTAATCTATTAAGAGGAAGGCCCAGAAATACAAATACCATCATTGTACCATTCTAATGTTCCGGAAGGAACTCCAGAAGGTTGTTTTCCCTACTCCTGAAATTCTCCTTGGTCTGTGTTCCTCAAAGTTGGTATAAGCCCGTCTAGTGTTTATTAGTATGCCAGTGGGTGGGTGGAGTCATAAAATCAACATGGTGTATCTTCCTACAGTGTAAAGTTCTATGCATAGATTTGAGAGTAGAAGGGAAGTAATACTTAAAATGTAACATGGATCACAGGTGCCTGGGTCGCTCAGTTGGTTAAGCGTCCAACTCGTGGTTTCTTCTGAGGTCGTGATCTCAGGCTCATAAGATCCAGTCCCACGTTGGGCTCCATGCTCAGCAGAGAGTCTCTCTCTTTCCCTCTGCCTCTCCTCCCATTATTGCGTACCCGTGTGTGCTCTCTCTCTCAAATAAATAAAATCTTTTTAAAAAATGCAACATGCATCAGAATACAAAATCCGCATGAATTTTTTTTAAGTAAGCTCTACACCCCATGTGGGGCTTGAACTCTTGACCCTGAGATCAAATGTTGCATGCTCTACTGACCAAGCCAGCCAGGTGGGCCCATATGAATTTTCAGGATAAATCAGAGACTTCAGAAGAATTTCTCAATTAGGTCCATACCCCATACCTCAGAAGTCTATATTTACCTTCCTTTACTGTCAGAGCAACTCTAGTAGAATATCTTAATTAGGATGGTTTATATTATAGCCTCTGAAAAACGCTGATAGAAACAGTTAATGGTCTGGAAAGTATAAATACAAAGTGCCTATTTAAAAGATCATGTGAGTGATTAATAATAATTCTTTTTTAAAAATTATTTATTTATTTATTTGACAAACAGCAAGGGGAGTGGGAGAGGGAGAAGTAGGCTTCCTGCTCAGTGGGGCTCTATCCCATGACCAGAGCCCAAGGCAAAGGCTTAATGGCTGAGCCGCTCAGGTGCCCCTGAATAATAATTCCTTGAGCATTCTCTTTCCTTATTTAGAAAAGCATTTCTGTGTTGCAGACGGACTGTCTTGTGTTGAGCCTGAGCCATTTCAGGTGCCAGATCACAGTTCTAGAGACCGTCAGCAAGGTAAGCCCCCTCTTCTCAAGGCCCTACAAGCTAGGACGTCCTCCTACTCTGGTCCATTTGCCACTGAGATAAGGAAGACAACTGATGATTCCATATCTAAAGTTCTAGACTGGTTTAATCGAAGTTCTCATTCAGAAGACAATAAGTTACCTCTCCAACATCCCCAGAGAATAGAGCTGAAGGAAGAGACAGACTCAGAATCACCGATTGCTACTGCCTTGGTGAGAGATGACACCATTCTAAAAGAACATGGCTCGAAGGCTCTATTGCCCACCAAAGTTAAACTGAGGTCTATGGAATCTGATTCACCATTCCAGGGAAAGGGAAATACATTGCCTTCTAGAACTTGCCAAAATAATAATGTGAATATCAATCCCAAATCCATTATTTTGTCCCAACAAGGCAAGGAAGATCCAGGCATATTGCAACCATGTGAAATCTATGGCCCACATCAAGGGAATAAAACTATGTATTCTAGCCATGGTTCAAAAAACAGAGGAGAAGGAAACTGGGCACTTTCCCCAATCAACTATCCTTACAGTGCTCTCAAAGGACCTGAGAGAGAAGACCAGGTTCCATGCAACATTAAGAATGTTGGCAGCTTAAGTGAAGAAGAGCCTAAGCTTCATGTTTATGAAAAAAATAGAAGAAACTCAGAAGTGAATTTTGACTCTTCAACACTTGTCAAAGAACCAAGTTTGAAAGAAAAGATGAAGGCAGAGCAAGAGAGCAAAGAAGGAGATCCATGCATCCTGAAAACTCCTTTAGAGACAGAGAATATTGAGTCACTACATGGGGCTACCAAAAACAAGTATTGGAAGAAGCCGGAGGTCCAGTTACAAGAAACTGCTGAGGTTCCCAAGAACCAAGTGCAAAGAGAAAAATACAAAAGAGTAAGTGAAAGAATATCTTTCTGGGAAGGCGAGAAAGCTGCTGCTACGTTAACTCATAAAGAACCCACATCGTCATGCTGTCAAGGGAAACCTCCTGCTAAAGAATATCAGCCTGTGAAGTCCGTGGACAGTTTATCTACAGGCCAGCGTGAATATAATCAAGCTACTAGCAGACAAGTGGTCCTAGATGAGAATGGCCACACAGCCCATCTCTCCAGTTTTTATTCCTCAAATAAACCTGAAGAGACCAGACCCCAGATATCAGGTCCATCCAAAAACTATCCTTCTGTTGACCAATCAGGTGAAGTGTCTCCATTTCAGAATAAGATAAATGAACATATAAAAAGATCGCCAGTGGCAGAGAGTTGCCATTATGAAAGGGACAGTACTTTACCGGCTTGGCAACATTCTTTGAATACTGGGAGTGCAGCGCATTCGCCTTTGGAGAAAGACAAACCTCTAATCAGTGAATCAAATCCCAACTTTAAAGTTATGTCCCTAAAACAGAGAATGGATGAACCCAATACAGAACAGGTCTATAATCACTCTCAATTTGAGAATTTAAGAAAGTTTTGGGACTTAGGAGCCAATCCAAACAGTCAAGAAAATGTTGGGAAGAATACTAACACAGTAAGCCAAAAATATGTGGAGCCTTTTTATAGCCAGAAACACAAACAATTCAGTGACATTAAATCATCAGGAAAGCATATCCACGAAATAGGGATGCTTCCAGGTAAAAAAAAAATTCTGGCAAGAGAGGAAATAGAGAAATTAAATTCAAAGCATACACTCCAGGTGTTACCAGATGAAACCACATTTCCATTGGGACCATCCAGAAAGTCTACTCATCATTTGCCAGGAAACGAGTCATCAAAGGAAAATGTGGGAAAGAATATGAAATGGCTTGTTACACCAGTGTTCAAGGAAGAAAAGGATTACTCCGACCAAGAGGTTCAAGAATCCATAGTTAAAACAAGTGCTTTGTCTAAAGACTACAAAGACACTTTTAATGACAGCTTACAGAAGCTACTTTCAGAAGCTTCATCACTAGCCATGCATCCTTCGGGTGGAAAAGTTCATGGAAAACAAAAGTCTGAACCAGATATTTCTGGAAATAAAACATGGCCTCAAGATACAGGTTTTGCTGAGACTGAGGGAGAAGACAAAGGACATAAGGAGAGCATTTATGAGCATGTAGACAAAACAGTAGCTCCTCCGAAGGCTAAGCTGAACACTTTGACTGCTAGTCTAGACAAACTCCTAAAGGAAGCGACTGGAACTTCACCCTGTGCCTTGCCAAGTGTGTTGGAACCTGTTACCACTAGGATCAGCTCTGAACCTGAAGAGGGTAGAGTTTATGAAAAAGGGATAGAAGGGACAGAATGGAGTCACAGCACATCAGCCTATCAGAAAGAGCTAATAGCTCCTTTTCCAAAGGGAAGCGAAACTTTGGTAAATACAGCTCTCTCCCAGAAATCTGGAAGTGGCGAATGCCAGCCAAGCGCGGAGGATGGGTGTCAGGTAGCTGCGGAAGGTTCTCATCCATCGGGTCCGTCTTCCCATCTTTACAGAAAAGATTCTTTTGGGAATGTGGCCAACTCTCCCCAAGAGAGGCCTTCTTTCAGGGATGCTCATCTTGCTCCCCAGGATGAGGCATTACCTTCACGAAGGGAAATTTCAGAGACTGTAGAAAAAGTCATTCTGTCACCTAAACCTGCCTTGAATGATATAAATGTTGTATTAGAAAAGCTACTGAGAGAAGCTGGCTATCCAGTGGGGAGGGAAGTAGTGCCTGGGGAAGTAAAAGCAGAATTTCTTGAAGGAGTCCAGGCAGCAGGTAGCCCCCCAAATTCTACACCAGGGACTACAATGGACGTTACAGTTCCAGACAGAGATGATTTTTGTTCCTTCAATGTAGTCCCTGATAAAACTCACAACGCTGGATCTTATTTAGCTGCTCGAGTGCCTGCATCAGAGCAAACCCGTCGCTCATGTGATTCCCCTGTTACTCAGTGTGGCAAAGAGTTACCTCAGGAAGTGGCAGAAATTGTGAGGGAAACAGTTATTCAACCTAAATCAGAGTTCCTAGAATTCAGTGCTGGCTTAGAAAAACTACTGAAGGAAGCAGCTGAACCCCCTTCCTCAAAATACGAAAGTGACCCAGGAACTCTTTCTTCATCAAAGTTAACAGGTAGGACTGAGGTGTCCAGGCAAGCTGCTTCGGAATTCCATCCTGAGGAAATCAGAGAAACAGTAAAAAAGTCTGAGGCTCCATCAAGAACGGAGAGTGCTTTTGAAATTGGTTTTGAGAAACTTTTTAGAGAAACAACTGAAGCTCCTCCTTACCAGCTCCAGGTGTCAGTGAAGGAAGAAACTCCTGAGAAGGAGGCTTCCCAGTCAGAGCAGGCCAGTTTCTTGAGGACAGTAACCCATCTTGACTGGACAGCCTCAGAGGCCTCTGAAATGAAGTTTAAGAGTAATGTTTTCCAATCACAAGTCAACCAGTGTGATGAAGTGCTGGGAGGTAACAAAGGTGTGACTGATTTATCAGTAGATTTTTGTGGTTCTGAAAGTTGGGTCGAGATCCCTGGAACCCCGCAGTTCTGTGTGGAATGTAAAATAGGGATCACTAAAACTATAAACCCCGTAGAGGACAAGGAGAGTGAAAGTGAGGTTGCAGGGGTTCGAGAAAAGTCTTCTCAGGAGCCTGGCTTGGAAGAGGTTCCTAAAGCAATTAGTGTATCCAGACGTAGGCAACCCATTCCTCTCCTGACAAACAGAGAAAACCCTCCAGAAACAAGTAATGTCAAATTGATTCTGGCATCGCCATGTAAGAGAATAGAGAAAGAAGAAGAAAAAGGAGGTTTCTCTGACTCTGATTTTTCAGGTAGAGACTTGAGTTCCAATACAGACAGCTGGAGAAAAACCTCCAGTGAGCATTCTGAATTTTTTGGTTTAATGAAATGATTTAGGGAATGCTGATGTAAAAGATGATATGGTTTTTAAAACTGGGAGTAATTTGACACACGGAAATAGTGGTAAATTATTATCATTTTAGGTCTTCCTAGCCTTTCTTAATAAAAAGCTACATTTCCTTTTATGTTCTTTAGTCAATGCATTACATAGAGAAGTTTTACCCACGAGGGAGTGTTTCAGAATCTGACTTTATTCTCAGTAACAGAATTGTTAGGTTTTAAGAGTTGTGGTTTTTTTTTTTTTTTTAATTTGGGGTTTAGAAAGCACTTCTGAAATGTTCAAGCCAGTTTTCCTCCTAGAAATAATTTATCCTGGAAATAATTTTTTTTCTTAATTGACAATGTGCACAGGAGTCTCTAGTAAGATTTGTGGCAAGAAAGTGCCACACACAAATGGGCACAAATTTCCCTTTTAGGATGAATATTTTACCACAGTAGTGGCTAAATTCCAGAAACAGAGGGCAAGACTGGAACCTTCTTTCCTCAGAAAACTTGTGCTGTGGTGTTTTGTTGCCATCCTTTTCCTCTTGTTTTCAGTTATCTGCAGAAATCTGCAGAATCTTCTCTAGAGTATGACTTAGGTCAGATGACTTCATCTGACACCACCTGAGGGCATCGCCTGGCTGGCTGCATTTCTTTGGCTCCAGCCTTTGCTAGGTGAATGAAGAACTTACTCGATTACCACATTCATCTAAGTGGGCTTCGCGTTACTGGTTTCAGCCAGGCTGGGAGCTACAGACCTTGTCTCAGTTTGCTATGGTGATCAATATGGGCATTTTAGCAGAGAAACCCAGAAGCAAATAGGAATGCACAACTCCCCGATTATAGGGATGAATGATAATAGATGCCTTCTGGCTGGGACATTTTAACCACAGTTGCAAAACAGCTGGTGTTGGTCATCCTCCTAGCAGTTTAGAAAATTTGTCATTTTCTAGCACCCCTCAGCATTGAGGAGAATGAATAAGCTTTTCTGAGTGGATGACTCAGGAGGTTTGGTTTCCTTTGCAAGTAACTATAGGGTGTCTTCTTGAAAATGAGCCGAAGGATCCAACTTTAATCCTGATTAATCGAATTGAAGCCCCTGTTACAAAGGTTGCTGGTTAGAGGAGGAAAAGTGGAGTATCAGTCTCTGAAACAGGAGTATACATCACCATGTTCAACTTGCTGAAGTAGACTTTCACTAAACCACCCCGTGAGTGAGGAGGGTAGACTGACCCATAGGAGAGCTTGTACATTTATCCTTACTCTGGAGACTTGCCCCTGATGTATATAGCTTTGTTTATAGGGTATCAGCATAACTGATTGAATAGTAAAAGCCTGTCTAAAAATGAAATCATCAGTATTAAATAACCACCCAGTGAGAGTTCAGAGAAGATATTTAAAAGTTATAAGCGAATAAGAGGTACAAAATGGTTCAACTGTAGTTTTATATACTCTAACCTAAATTTTTATTTTTAAACAATTGGCTGGTGGTGGACTGGAGGAGGGAGGAATTTGCTTACAATGTACCACAATTTTGGTGAGCAACCTAACATATTTCACTTGGGGCTGAGCTCTTATTCAACCAATACCTCAATATGTTCCTTAAAAATTTTTTTTAATTCTTTATACATTAATTCTTTTTTTTTAATTTTTTTATTTTTTATAAACATATATTTTTATCCCCAGGGGTACAGGCTTAAAAATTTTTTAAAAAATGCTCCATTGTCAAGTACTTAATGTGCTGGGAAATTATGCACATTATTAGCATATTAATGTCTCCAAGAAGATCTATAGTAAGAAACCTTTAAATTGGAACACAGAGCATCCCAAATGCAATTCATCTTAGAGACCATTTGCTCTAGAATGCCTATTAACACTGGGGAGAACTGGGATGCATTTCAGGAAAGTGTTGTGTATAGAAGTGGTTCCCATATTCATTGACTCATTAATGGAGTCATTCATTGATTTAGCAACTTTTTTTTTTTTTTTTAAGTAGGCTCCATGCCCAACATGGGGCTTCAACTCATGACCCTGAGATCAAGAGTCAAATGCTGTATCAGCTGAGCCAGCGAGGCCCCCCCAGCAAACATTTTTGAAGTGCCTATTGCCAGCCACTGTTCTAGGCACTAATAATGTAACAGTGATGAATGATCATATTCAGACCAGAGCTAATCCATGATGGAGTTTTAACTGTCAAAATGAAAAAGTTAAGATATCTAGAGATTTTTTTTTGTAACATTAGATATATTTAATTTAAAAGACTGTCCTTATTTTGAGGATATGCCCCCCCTTCTTTTTTCCTTTGGTCCTAACATGCCTTTTTTTTCCCTAACATGCCTTTAAAAAAATATGTAGTTATTAGTACATGATAGAACCCCCCTACACACTTTAAAATTACATAATAAAATAAAAAGTTGACTACCTCATATCATTTCCCAACATTTTGTTGGAAATTTTAGTAGCTCATGAATCCCCAAGGGCCTGCAATCGTTGATTTGGAGAATTCACCCATCTGTGTACCTGATTATACACAGATGTTAAACATCTGAATCCTGCCTTCTATGGTTTTCAGCTAATTGTTTTAATGCTCCTAAAACCACTTTGTGGTTGTCTTCAAAAGCTAGAAGTGAAGTGGAAAGATTCAAAGTCTGGCATAGAACAAATCATGCGCCTAAAATAGAGGTGTGGATGGCTCAGAGATCACTTTTCTATTCATGTGGTTATCTTGTTCCTTTATGATTTATGCTTGCAAATACTTCTTGACTAGGAAAATGGTTTTTAAAGGATCTGCAAAGAGTGGAGAAATTTTGCTTTTTTTTCTGAGAAGTGTTTCATAGTACAGAGGCTTCTGACTCTCCACCTACAACACCAACGTCCATTGATTGGTTCTTAAGAGTTAGGATTTTGGGGATCTTTTTTGTATTGCGCAGTGTTCAACAATTTTGTCTCATAACAGGTTCAGAAGAAGAACCCAGTCCTGTCTTGAAAACTTTGGAAAGGAGTGCTGCTAGGAAAATGCCTTCCAAAAGTCTAGAAGACATTTCATCAGATTCACCAAGTGAGAATAAAGGTTGCCCCCATTGTTCACGCCCCCCGTCTAAGCTTTAAAATGCTCATGTGCTTTTCTGTGGCCTCACTGCATGCTTTCGTGCACTGAAGCCCCTGAGGCGGGGGTTAACAGATGACCGTAACCTTTCCAGAGTGAGCAGAAGAAGCTCATCCTACAGTGACTGGAACCTTCAACATAGTGCCTGAGGTTTGGTTACTAGAACACTAGGTTTCCTTGGATTGAAGAATCCCAGCTCAAGCGTTTCAAGTCCAGTGAGTTTTAAATGACTGGGGTAGCTGGTAGTTCTAGGAAGAATAGCTAACCTTTATTGAGCACTGTGTGCCAAGATGCGGCTAAGGATTTCACATGCATTATTTCATGTAACTGGCATACAGAACCCTGTGAGAGATGATGGTTATTCCCATTTTACAGATGAGGCAAATGAAGCTCAGAGAGGTAAAGTACCTTGTTTAATGTCACGCAGCAGAGCTGTGAATCCGAATCAATAGTCTGCTATCAAGAACATTTATGAGGTGACCGTCTTATATATGACAGTATTGGATGTCTGATGAGTTTTGCATGATATGGAGATGAGTTGGTCCCTAGCTTCAAGGACTGTCCTTTCTCTTTTATCCCTTCTCTTCACACATTTCTTTTGGATACTGGAACTAGAAGCCCAAAGACTACCTGGCTTGCAACACATTAGGCACACTGTACCCCCCAACTGTTGCTGTAATTGGTGAAGGACTTCTTGAGTACTAACATAAAGCATTATACACACACACACACACACACATATGTATGACTTGCAAGTTGACTTAGAAATCCTGACTTTTAGAGGGTTTGCTCTTAATCATTTTTAAGCTAAGAGGCACCCCTGGGAGTGCAGAGGGTCATGAGAAAAGTTACTGAATGAAAGTTAATCACTGCCACACTCATATGCTGGAAAGTTGAACATTGTCATGTTTAGTATATTCTTCGGCTATCTGCATTTGAAACTAAAAAGTCAGAATTTTAAAAGAAAGGGGGGAAAGCCACTCTATTAAATAATTCCTAAAAATCAGAGATTTTCAGGACTCTGAGGACAGTATTCCCATTTTGGAATGCAGTTCTATCCCTACCAGAGATCTTGGAATCTCAGGGTTGGAAGTGACCTTGAAGGTCATCCATTTTAAACACCCCCCAATGCAGGAATTCCCTATAAAGCCTCCTCAACAGGTGGCCAACCTCCCCACATCCGCCTGAATGCTCCCACAGAAAGCGAATCCTGCCCTTTGTTGGACCGCCCTAATTGTTCTTCCTGATGTTGGTGATGGGTCCCAAGGGGGGGGTACCCAAAAAACAAAAAACTCAGCAAAAACTGTCCAGTTTGGCAAACCTTGCCTGTGAAGCATGGGGCTATTTCCATGGTGCAGCTTTAAAATACTCAGGAATGTGCAGGGTTAAAAAAAAAATCACCATCAGCTGACGGGTATTCCTGCACGCTCCTTTCCAAATACCGATACCCACTCTCACACTAGCCTGCCAAGATTCCACTTAGCAGCTGGTCCCCAGTTACATCTCTTCAGTTGACTTCCCAAGCAAGGCTCCCAGAGGCATACACAAACGATGATGCATGCACAGAAATATTTGCTAATGACCATGGGTTTGAGAAGGTGTTAGTCATGGCTAGCATCTTACCCTTTCCAGAAGAATAGAGAGGCTGTTGTTGCCGCCCTGTGTTTTCTCCTGCTGCTGGCCGACTGCTTGCTCTTAGCTAACCCTCTAACCCTGGGGAGTCCGTGTGCAGCAGTGTGCTGATGTAAGCTGCATCGGGGCTGAAATGGGAGCTCCCGCTATGGCACTGGTTCAAGTAGCTAATCTAAAGAGAAAGTATTTTGGGGAAGACATCTTGGTTGCACCCCTCACTGCATCTTGACTAATTGCTTCCAACTCCGGGGGCTTCCAGGGACAGTCTCATTGTTCTCTCTCGCCAAGGGTCAGCCGTGTTAACCATTTGTTAATTTCTCCTGAACAGATCAAGCAAAAGTAGATAATCTGCCAGAAGAATTAGTACGTAGTGCTGAAGATGGTAAATATCTTTATGTATTTGCATGTCTGTCTGTGTATTAGGTTCTGGGGCGGTTTGGGCAGTCACTGGGACGCAGCTGTTGGATAAATAGAAGAACGTCATTTGCCACTATGTGATGAATGGTGCCTAAGTTATTATAAAATGGTTCTGACTCGATGCATTTAATACTAACTGTTTATATTCTCAAGTCTTCTGCTGGTGATACTGTTGTAAGGATCGCATCAGAGACCTTTGGGAAGCGAGGGTTTCTATAAATAGGAAATTGTGTTTCTATGGGTATGAGCTGATTTTTGCTACTCTGACTTGCAGAACTCCTTGTGAGGGCAGGAAGCGTCGGGTGGGTTCTGGGTTAAGTTATTCCTGTATTTTTCTCATGTCTCAACATTTGGAGCTCTCTGGGCATAGCTGGTAAAGCTTTAACTTCAAAGGGAAGAGTCCCAGAACCAGAGTCAGGATCCTGCCTTGGCTCATTTAAATAGCTAAATATAGACTGAGGTAAAATTAACTGGTTCAGAATATTAAGGAGCCCAGAAGATCTTGAAGTTTGTCAGTGGATTGAGTATTACGTGGTTCACTTACAAAATATACAGGGTAATAGTGGTATAGTGGGGGAAGGGATGGAAATGAGCCTGATTTTTATAGTTGAGCATTTATGCAAATGTGTAATTTATATTTGTACACCGGAATTGTGTTTTCTAAATTCCCTTTACTATAATAATAAAAAATGTCTATGAACTAAGCTTCCCTTATAAAATGTAGCATTAGAACTCCTCAAAGGTCATTGCTTACTTTTGTGTCATAGTTTTGTCTTTCTCATTTTATGCTTACAACAACTTCGTGGAAGTGGGTGGGGCAGGGATTTCCATTTGCAGATAAGAAAAGCTCAGAGAAATGAGGTGACTTGTCCAAGATCCTATAGCTAGTTGGTCAGTGGGGGCAGGGGGTTGAGGGGGTGGTAGCAACTAGAAGTGCAGCTTTGTTACTCCTAATGCAGTGCTCCTTCCATCCCCCAAGCTATATGGGCTCAGTGACTTAGTAGAAAGATGCCAGACATCACCTATACTGGATGTTGGATTTTTAGTTGAATAGAAGACCCCTAAAGGAGGTAATGAAGAGTCACTCTGGGGAATAGATAAAAGCACGCTGAAAACCTGTCAGATGTATCCTGCAGTCTCTGTTGTGAAACTGACATGTGAGCCTTACTTTCATGTCTCTTTAATCCTTCTTGTAAAATGGTATTTATTCTCAATGTTGCTTTTCTGAGTAGATCAAAAAACAGATCAGGAACCAGACACAAATGAGTGCATACCAGGAAGTGAGTAGCAGGATCTTTCTCACAAATGACTAAATGTTGCCACTTTACATGGTGTTAAATATACTGAAATAACTAACACTATTAATCATGCAGTATTTGTTATTGGTACTAAAACTCCTGCAGCTTACAAAACTATTTCATTCTGACAAGGGTTTTATGAAAAAACATTTTCCTGCCACCAGTGTTGAAAGATTAATCTGTGGTTTCGCTATGGGGGAGTTACATATTTAAAAATTTTTTATGCAAACATATATATGTACTATATATGTGTGTAATTGCTGGATAGTATTATACTTCTGTAAGGCTCTCTGCCCTTTGAGTCTTTTCTTAAAATGAAGTTGGCACCTTCTGTTATCACTTGGCTTTATGTTGCAGTCTGGTCTCAAGTACTCGATTTCTTGTGGCCTTTACATAAGACTGTAGACATGAAACAATTTATAATGTATTTGGACCTAAGAAAGAATTGTGCTTTTACAGTGTGCATTATGGTTGTGTATGCCTCTTTCCATACCTATGGAAGCAAATTGTATCATGTCCAGGGTTTAAGCTCTGAGGTTCAAAGCAGGATTCAGTCTATATTCAATCTATAAAGCAAGTGAATATCTGAATCTTAAGAAATAAGTATATACTTGTGGTGGCTAATGTCTGTCCACTAATTTATACTCACCACCAGCCAAAGATAATGATTGTTTACTCTTTTCTGTTCCATCTTAAGATTGCTGTACTTAACACTGACTTCTGTCTCTGGGACAAATAGCACATTAAGAATGTGTCTGTGGGGCCCAGCAAAGCATGCAGATATGCGTATGTGTCTTCTTGGCTTCCCAGTTTCAGCCCAGTTGCATAATGCTGGGCGCTGGAGGTATGAAGATAATGATACACATGTCTGCCCTTAGGAGATCACGAGATTTATATTAATAGTTGCCCAGTAGTCTGGATGTGCTAATACATCTTAATGAGAAGAGCAGCTAAATGAGGGAGCCATTTGATAGAGAAACAAGGTGCTTTTGCTAGAAGACGGTGACATCCAGCCTGAAATCTGAAACTTTGCTCAAGAGGTCTGCCTGCCAGAGATGAAGGTGCTGAGCTTTGGCCCATGACCTGAGCAGTTCTGAAGAAGTACATAGGCAAAAAGACAATCCAGGTTTCAGCCCCTGTTGCATGTTCTCTGCCCAGCTGCTGCAGAGGAGCCAAGACTTGTGTCCCTCGGGGCTGTTGGGTACAGAGGTTTCTCCAGTTGCTTTTTTTTTTTTTTTTTTCTCCAGTTGCTTTTGAACTGGCAGATACTCAAGTTCGGTCATCTTGTTTTTATCTTGTTAGGTTTTGTTCAACATTTAGCCCGAGGAGTGAAAACAATGCATGGACATGGACATATATGCCAATGTATCTGTGTCTTTGCTCATGACCGAGCTTAGTTAAATCAGGCCACAGAGGCTATCATGTACTGAATTCTGGGTGGATTAATTTCTCTCTCTTTTTTTATGGTATTTTCCAAGATGACTCTTAATGTATGGGCTGAGATTATTTCTTTCCTCTACTGAAGAGTGTATTTTTACCATAAAACAAAATTGAAATACATGATCAAGACATAAATTACTAGAGCCTAATATTTGTAAAACTGGCTACATTTGAGTAGCAGATATACATTTTGAAAATAATAGGCAGCAGTACTATGATAAAAAGTTTTTGCATCCTCATTGGGCTCTACTGTGTCCTCATGGGACCTAACTTTATACTCCTGCAGTGCAAGTCACCCAAATATACCCACATACACATTACTGTTTAATGGGTTGTGATTAAAGTAGGTATCATCTTGTGAGTCACTGTAAATGGATTTTGATACATCTGAGAGCCAAAGGCTAGAGGAGAACTACTATGTGAATAAACAAATATTTATTATGTATAGTTCAATTTTCAGTTTTCCTTCATTAATTTTCTTTTAACTGAAGATGAATTTAGCTAATGCTTAGGGCTGAATTTGAGCCTCTTGAGTTATATATAGAAATATAATTTTATTTTTATTTATTTTTCTGGTATCTGTTTCACTGGTAAAAACCAAGACAGTATATTTGTATCACATCGAAAAGGTAACTTAAACATTATCAGATAATATTAATTTTTAGCACATAATTATATAGAGCATGCTCTGTGCTGGACACTGTTCTAAGGGCCTTGAAACATACTAACTCATTCAGTATGCAAGCTCTGATTCACCATAAGAAAAGCTTAGACACCAATTTTTAGATAAGGAAGGAAATAGGTTTCTAACTAGTTATGCAAATGAGGAATACAATTCATCATCTCATTGTGACTTCCACACATATCCTTACTGTATTGAAAGGTATCTAAATAAGGTGTCTGATACCTTTCTATCACAAAAGTATCTAAATAATCTGTTTTCGAAAGATAGTTTGAGCTCATAGTCTTTCATAATTCTGAGTGAGAAACATTATCAGAGAAGTAATCCCCACAATCACTGAACAAACAAGCCTTCCCTTCCATACTCAATAGCCAGGACACTGTTATGATTGAGTTGTGTCCGGAGATCCTTGCTGTCCAATGAAATAGTTTTCCAGCCTGTGGCATGTTTTAAAAATACATCCCAAGGAGATGAACCAATAAATCACACATCTTGTGGTTCCAATCTCTGGTGTGGGAAATAAGTGAGTGCCCATTCACAATGGCAGTATGTTTTAATATAATTCAAATCCAGCTCCAGATTAATGAAACTAACGGTCTTGATTGTTACTTTCCATTGGTTCAACTCCTTGCCAGTTCTCTGTATAATTTATGAAAACTGCATGTTGCTTATCTTATCCTGTGCATGTAAACTATTGTACCTTTAACCTTTTTGCAAAAATATCTCGTTCATAGAAGAAAGAAAAGTGTTTTAAACTTATGCTTTATGTTTGTTTGATAATGTGAGGATAATTTTGAATGGAAATGCTGCTGTTTAGTTTCCACAGTGCCTTCACCACCTGATAATCCATTTTCCCACCCTGACAAACTCAAAAGGATGAGCAAGTCCGTTCCAGCATTTCTCCAAGATGAGGCAAGTCTGTCTTCTGTAATTTCAGAAAAATAGAACCAAATAGGTGGATTTGCTATGCCAAGGTTGGTGTGTTTATATTCAGCGGTGGCAGAGACCAAAGAGGTCAGCAGGACTGACCCCTGCCTTTCCTATCAATAGAGGCAGTGTTGTTGATCCTGGAACAAGGCAAGGCATGTCTCATTTGACTCAAACAGTAAGTCATTTTGGTGGTGAAGTCAAGTTGCATTGATTTTCAGAATGTGACTTTTGTTTCAAAGTGGGTACAAAATAAGAAATCCAGGCAGAAATATGTTGGCATGAGCTGACCACTCTGTAGTTTCCAGTAGAGCTGATCTGTGAGAGCTTCATCTAGGTAGCATGAATAGCTTGGAAGCATTTGTTAAACTGGTAAAGTGACAAGGACACAACAGACTTTAAGGATATCTGTTGGGTGTAGGCAGTTGACGTACATTATCTCATTTCATCATCCAACATGCCTGGAAGGTAGGCACCATCATTGTTACCAGGTATTACAGATAAGGAGGTACTGCGAGAGGTGAGTAAACTCACTCAGCTAGAAAGGGGTCAAGTGGTTAGCCATTATACCTGCTGTCTCAGGCTGGAGCAGGATTATTATCTTGCTATTCACTCAGTACTTTGTAAACACCAGACACTTAATATTCCTTCTGACATCTAACTCTCACCAACTAAACGTTGTTGGTACAATTTTCTCCATTTTTTATAAGTGGGAAGTGCTTGCGAGAGCTTTCCCCCACTTTCCCCCAAATCCAACAGCTGCTAAGAAGTAGATCTAGGACTTTAACTCAGGTCCTTTGACTTAATTAAGATTCCATGTTATGGGTGGAGGGATGGGGAAGGAGTGCACTTATAATGAGCCCCGGGTGATGTATGGAATTGTTGAATCACTATATTGAACACCCGAAACTAATATAACACTGGATGTTAACTAATCAGAATTAAATAAAAACTTAAAAAGAAAAAAAAATTTTTTAAAATTCCATCTTCTAGCCAGAGTAGTTAGGATCTTAGAGTCAGACATTCCTAGCACTGGCTGTGCTACTAATTTGGTGTGTGTGACTCCAGGCGAGTTCCTTAATGTCCCTGAGACTGGTTTCCTAGTCCTGTCTCATTAGGCTATGAGGAGTCAGCAAGATAATGTGGGGGAAACATACAGAGGAGTGCCTGACACAGGGTGAATACCAGTAAATCCTAGCTCTTACTATTTGCAGTTTGGGTCTGATTTTTGAGGGTGAAGTAAAAAGCATTATCCTCAAACATTCTCTTAGTAGATGAAAGGTGAAGAAAGTTCTAGACAGCACACAAATCAGGTACCACCTCCCTGACCTCCCGGGCAACCCTCTGTCTATTCTTGGGCCTTAGAGGAGCTATACCTGCAAATGCATAGCCTTCCATATGCTTACCAGCCCAGGTTACAGTTCCTTTGAAACGAATCCCTCATTCTTTGAAACTAAATCATTAGTTGGAAGCCAACAGTAGGCAGCCTCAATGAGTTCCTGCTTTCACACCTTTGTAAATAGGCTTTGGTCTTGGTTGGCCATATGAACAAGGTGTGTAAGTACTTAAAAGGCAAGCGACCCCAGTTCCTGGTCTTCCATCTTTCTCCTCTTTCAGTTTTAATGTGCCACCTCATAGCTCCACACAATAGAGAGTCCAAATTGAGTTTGTGTATCAGAGATGCCAAATGAAGCTGTAGAATTTTACCTTTCAAAGCACGTGGGTCAGACTGAATGTTAAAGGAAATGGTCATGAAGCCAGGCCTTGCTCCTCCGTCCACTCTTTCTTCGAGGCTGAGCATCAGTCACGTTCATTGAATTCCTGCTACGTGGATATCGGTGTTCCAGCTCAACAAGACAGGATTCCATCCCTCAGTAATTTACTCGTGTCCTGATACACTAGGTAGAGCATAGTACATGCTGTAATAGAGGGAAACAGTACGGGCTGCCAGCATGTAGGGAGAGAAGGTGATAATGGACACATGGTGATGTGGGGTTTTTTAATCCTTGAGGGAGGGTTTCTTATCCATATAAGTGATAAATTTTATTTTTCTTTAACTCCTTCCTTAATCTGCATTAGAATTAGCATCTGTTTTATGATACATAATTGCATGGCCCTGGGAGACGTTGGCATGTACTAACTCCTCCATAAAGGTATTTCCCTAACTCCACTGAACTGCTCCAAAAACCCTCTAACCCCCAAAGGAGCTCATTCTGAATCATAGATTTTTAAAGCTACCATCTAGTAAACTTTAGCTCTAAAGATAATTAAATATATTATTGCCCCCCCCCTTTTTTTTGAACTAGGAAAATATTTCCTGGGACATATTTAAAATAAGTACCTTTTTTTTTTTTCAAAAAATGTGTTAAAATCTACTGTAGAAATGAATATACTTGAATAAATATAATTTAGTATATACTTCCTTATAGCACTAAAAATATAAACACAATAGCACTATAGAATTACATAAGAGGTGGTTTAAAATTTTTAAAATTTGTGTGTATATAACTTAGTTTAAACAGGTCACACTAGCATTTAGTTTTTCTAGTTTAATAGTGTCTCCAGTAAAAGATTTGATTTTTAGGGATGTTAAGGCTGTGTTAATAACAAGAGGAATTAAGCATGACATTTTATATTTTGACAGTAAATCTTAGACCGTTTGTTGTCTGGGTAAAGTTAATTTCTCATATATATCAATAAAGTTCTTGACGTAACAGAAATGCACAATATTAAGAGAGTGACAAGAAAGCTCACAGCAGTGCTGACTTCTATAGCGTCCTGGGCCCACTTGGAGGTAAAAAAACAAATCACTTTGTTCTTTGCATAGCAAAGCCCTGCTGTGCTCCTTGGGTGAGGTCCACGATAGACCACCACTTCATCCCGACTCCCATTTCCTGGTGATTAGCACGAGAGTCCTTTGAGCTTCAGAAATGTTCATAGATCTCTGGGATACCAAGGTATCATGTTTTTCCAAGGAGAGATGCTGACCTTCGCTCATTCTGAATTTAAATTTTGTGTATCTTATATGATGTTTTGTAGAGTGATGACAGAGAAACAGATACAGCCTCAGAGAGCAGTTACCAGTTCAGCAGACACAAGAAGAGCCCGAGCTCTTTAACCAATCTTAGCAGCTCCTCTGGCATGACGTCCCTGTCTTCTGTATGTAAACAAAGCCTCTGTGTTAATATCTCTCTGCTTCTCTGAACCTTGCTCTGCCATGCTCCATGCTTGCTATAAAGTAGCCTCCTGTTGTATTTCCCAGATTCCAAGGGCACAAGCTTTTTCTCTAACCTGCAATTAGCTTTTGGCTAGCTAAATCTTTGTTTTTCTTTTTTTAAGCACAAAAAGAGTTCATATCCCTTATAAATGAATTTTTTTTATGTAAGTACTTCAAAAATAAACCCAAATCTCTAACAAGATGAACAGCTACTTTTTTCCGTGCAACAAATGGGGTAACTTTTGGAAAGTCTACTTGTATCAGATATGTTTTGTATTTCTGTTTGCAGGTATAGAATTGTGCCTGTCTTTTGGCAAACCTGATGAATAAAAGCACTGATTCACATAAGAATAGAAGTGATTCTTTGCCTTATGGAAGGATTCAGAACAGGATTTGTATTTTTATTAATATTTTTAAGATTTGTTTCTATTGATTTGACAAAGAAAGACACAGTGAAAGAAGAAACACAAGCAGGGGGAGTGAGAGAGGGAGAAGCAGGCTTCCCACCAAGCAGGTCCCAGGACCCTGGGATCATGACCTGAGCCAGAGTCAGACGCTTAACTACTGAGCCACTCAGGCGCCCCTCACAAAAGGATTTTAAAAGGAAAGCTCCTTAACTATAGTTTTTCAAGTTCAATGTAGAAAATTTGACTTTACCTGGAACTTCTTTCATAACATGAGGTCATCGTGTGCATGGAGTATCTGTGTAGAAATATATGTGAAATATACCCACCTACACTTATCCAGATAGTTCTCTGATATACACACCATCTCACAAGGTATGCTAACCAAATGATAAAGCTGCCCTAAAATTTTACTAGCCTGCCGTTTTTCAAACTTTAAAAAAAAAATCTGTTTAAACTGAATTTCTGCTGATGATCCTTAAATGTATGGCCTTGGGAAGGTTTTCAACTGTCTTCATCAATCATCCATTCTTTACCCTTCCTGACCTCTAAAGGCATATGGTCCACTAAGCATTTTCCTAGATTCACTGGACGGGTAACATAGGAAGATTCCTTTTTAGTGCCTTGGAAATTTGATAAAGCAATGTGTCACTGTGATCTGTGTCCCTGGGGTTTCTCACATCCTCTTTCTTTACGATCTTAAATACTAAGCATGCCTAAACATGGAACTCTGAATGCCCCCTACTATAAAATCCCCCTGCTTTGGAAATGAGCCAGCATCTAAATAACTTTGCATTTTCACTTGTCATCTGTATCTTTTACAGGCAACCTTTTCTTAAAACATTAGTCATGTCATATATCACGTCAGGTTGTTGGTTTTGGTCTATCTTTATGCCCTATCACCTGCTTTAAATGCAAACTAGAGAAATAGTAGCAAGCCCACATCATATTTGTGATCCTTGCACTGGGTCCATGAACAAGATAGGAAAAAACACTGCATGTTTCTGATGCCTTCAGGTAAGCGGCAGTGTGATGAGTGTTTACAGTGGAGACTTTGGCAATCTGGAAGTGAAAGGAAATATTCAGTTTGCAATCGACTATGTGGACTCACTGAAGGAGTTACACGTCTTTGTGGCCCAGTGTAAGGACTTAGCAGCAGCGGATGTTAAAAAACAGCGCTCAGACCCGTAAGTACAATTTGGAGTCACTGTTTTCTCTCAGTTATTCATAATCTTATAGAAATTGAGAAAGAAAGAAATTAAAGAGTGGATATGTGTGGGACTGTGCCAAAAAGAAATGTTTGAGAAGAAAAATTGGGGGAAATGATGTTTTATTTACTCTATAAATATGCCAAACTTAATAAGCTATAAAAATGTCAGAGAAGCAGAAAATATTTCAAGTGGAGGGGACCTTTGAGGCCATCTTGTCCCATTCATTCTTCTAACAGATAAGGAAACCAGGGCCAGAGAAGATAAATGACTTATTTACATAAATTCAGAGAGTCAGCTTCAAAATGGAGAATGAGGGCTTGAACCCCAATCTCTTTCCATGACTCTCAAACTTCTCTAAAATTAGAGACATGTCAGGCCATACGTGAAAATGTTCAGTGGTGTGGAAACAGTTAAGATTCTAGAATGAGGTAGTTTCTAAATTTAAATTACATTTTACAGAAGAACTTTAGGGGGAATTACCAGCTCATCTTTTAGATCACAGACTTAATTGAATTTCAGTTTATTTGCAAAAGTTAAATGGTATTCTTTGCTTTCCCTGTGCAGAAGTCAGATTCTTAGTTATTTTTCTAGCATAGGCCCAATCCTTTATGCTTTTATTATCAAAACAGCTGGGGTCAGTATCCTTTTCTTCCCCATTGAATATGGCTTGCTTATGTGTTTGCTGAGATCAATTTGTTTTCAAAAATCAGTAACAATACTTTTTAAATAAGTTCTTCAAGCACCAAAGCCTTTTCTCAATAGGAAACAAGCCAGTATAATTAAGCACTACATTAGAGGTCTGTCCGCCTCACCCCCTACGTCAGGTAAGGCCAGAGGAAGAAAGGGTTCAGGAAATAGTCTTTAAAACTTTTCAAAACAGTATAAAATGACCAGTTCTGTTGCATGTGTTTATAATTTTAAGTATAAAAGGTATTGCATTACTTAACTGCTCTTCTTACTGTCATGAGATAATTATTTCTGTCAATTACCAATGCATTTTTCAAGGCAGAGATGGAAACATCACTTTTATTTTCTCTGACCTTCTTGTCTGTCTACTTCTACTTTTTAGATATGTGAAGACCTATTTGTTACCAGACAAGGGCAAAATGGGCAAGAAGAAAACACTTGTAGTGAAGAAGACTTTGAATCCTGTGTATAACGAGATACTGAGGGTATCTATGAACTGTCTGTCTAGGAAAATCCTAAATGACGGGCTGTCACTGTGATTTTCATGTCGATAGCTGTGTCTTCTTGGGTAGTATCTCTACAGATGAAGTCAGTCATGGAGAGGGAAGAAGGGAAAGGATAAACATGTTCTGAGACACTGCTTTGCATGAGACCATACACCATGAACGTTGTATGCCTTCTCTCCCTCACTCCCTCCATACCCACCAGGAGGGTATATTACCTGCCCCTCACACATGAGACTTAGAGAAACAAAGGAGTTTGCTCGAAGATACATAACTGAAAACATGGACCACTATAACTAAAAGAGCTACCAGAATTGTAATTCTGATCATGTTATTGCTCTGCCTACAATCGTTTAGGATTTCCATTGCCCTTAGAAGCAAGTCCCAGTTTACCGTGCCCCCAGTCCCTTCACAACCCAAGCTCTGGCCTCCTCTTTCCATTTTCAGAGTCTCAGTTCAGGTCACCCTGATTGCTTTCTGTTCTTTGGAGGAACGAAGCACATTTTCTCACACTCCTGGCCCTGGCGTTCTATCAGACTGGAGAACTCTTTCCCACATTCTATCCTGAACTCCCTCCTCCAGCCTTAAATGCCTCTTCCTGTGAGAGGCTGTCCTTAACCCCTCCTCAAGCACCTTGTTTTATATAAGGCTTTGTTAACACTCCGCACTTTAACTACTGGCTTCATTGTCTGTTTTCCCTTTAAACTGTAAGTTCCAGGCAGGCGGACAGGGACCAGCTCCATGTCATTTATCAGCTGTGTGCTTTTGGGCAAATGACTTAACCTGTCTGTTCTTCAGATCTGCCAAAAGCAAGTAATATTAGTACCTGCCTTTGTGCTTCAGTAGTTGTGAACATTAAGAGTTAATAGGTGGAAAGTGATTAGGATACATTAAACACATGAACATTGACCTTTAATACAGTGTCTAGAAAGATACTCAAAAAATGTTTCTTGGAAGGAGAGATGGATGGATAGATGCATAGAAAGTATGCCTGGCTCAAATACCCATATTCCTTTTTCCCCCAGACTGCTTAAGGCTGCCTTAGTCATGATAATGTAAAACTACAAATATATGAAGTGCTCCTCATTTCCCCTGTCTGAAAAGTCTGTCCCACTATTTGATTATCCTCTGAGAAAAGAGTCAGAATTAAATTAATTTTCAGTCCTTCATGGGTCAGTTTTTTATGGATTTCCTTTAGCCACTTTTTAGTTACAGTTTGACTATGATATACCTCAGTACCCTAGCTATTTCTGGGTCAGCTACTTCAACCCTATACTCAGCAAAAGCCAGCTAATTTAACTGGTAAACTCAGAGAAAGGCAAGCCCGCTACAACCAAAATGGATATTCAAGTAGTACATCATAAAGCCAAATAGAGATTATTTTTAGATTAGAAGTACTATTATCCCTCCCATGATTATATATAATCTAGGATTGACTGTATTTTAGATAAAAACTGTAAGGATGCCAAATATTTTCCACTTAACCATATGAAGCGGGAAAAAACAAATATATCTTCTCTTAAAAAAAATACCTTGTTGTTGCAGGATATCTATAGTGGGAGAGGTTGTGTGTAAATGGAAGCAAGTGGTAAATGGGAATTCTCTGTACTTTCTGTTTAATTTTGCTGTAAATCTAAAACTGTTTTAAAAAATAGAATCTATTAGAAAAAATACCTTGTCCTTAGGTAGAAAACAGACCACAGGATTAAACTTCATTAGTGTTTTTAGGCTGAATTGGGTTTATGTTATATCTAGTTTGAACTAAAAACATCCAGCAAAAATGAATAGTTGGCTTTTGTTTTCAGAGAGCTATTACTGGCTATGATATTTGAACTGTGGTTTGCTTTTCCAGAAGCAGAAAGAAAATCAGCTTTTGTGAAAGATGGATTTAGCTCTTTGAAACAAGATACTTAGAATAAGATGACTTTGCAATGTTTTTGAGACTTGAAACCTAACAAATGAGAAAACCTGATCTGCGCAGATGATTTTTCTCTTCATCTCTGTGTCGTAACTTTGGTTATAAAATAATAATATTCACCACTTTAATTTCCTTCTTTGATCTGCAGTATAAAATCGAAAAACAAATCTTAAAAACACAAAAGTTGAACCTCTCTGTTTGGCATCGGGATACATTTAAGCGCAATAGTTTTCTAGGGGAAGTGGAACTTGACTTGGAAACTTGGGACTGGGACAACAAACAAAATAAACAACTGAAATGGTACCCTCTGAAGCGAAAGGTATGTGCAGACTTGGTTGGTTGGCTGGTTGGCTGGTTGGGGATTTAATGTATAAGAGAAAGCTACTATAATTGCATTTTAATTCACAATGGTTATCCATAGTTTGGTTTGATTGTATCTTTTCACTTTGTACCATATGTCTCTCTCTCTTTTTTTTTTTTTTTAAAGATTTTATATGCCTCTCTTTTTATTTTGTTGTTTTTTTAAAGAGAGAGAGCCTGTGCAAGTGTGTGGAGCTAAGAGGGAAAGGGGAGAGAGAGAATCTTAAGCGGGTTTCACGCTCACTGTGGAACCCTACACAGGACTCAGTCTCACAGCCCTGAGATCATGACCTGAGCCAAAATCTAGAGTGGGATGCTTAGCTGACTGAGCCACCCAGACACCCCTGTACCATATGTCTGTTATGCTCTTTCCGATATTTTCTATTCTTTTTCTTTTTTCCTCTCTAGATTTCAGGCTAGATTTCCTCTCTAGATTTCTAGATTTTTGCTAACTTATCTTTCAGTTTAATAATTTTCTTATCTGCTATGTCTAAAACACCCATCTTACAAGTTCTCAACATTATATTTTACAGATTTATATTTTCATTTGATTTTTTATAGACTTCTTTTCTGCTAAAATTCTCCATCTTTATATTAATCAGTTATTTAAGGTATATATCTGAAAACCCAGTATCTTAAACATTTGCAAGTTTCTTTTATCTAATTTTTTTATCTTGGTTTGGTCATTTGGTCCTTTATCCTGGTATGCCTGTTTATTTTTTATTGCACACTAGACATTGTATATTAAAAACTTTAGGCATATTTTGAGAGGATTTTCTTTTGTTTCTGACACACAGAGTAGGGATAGACAATCTAGTCTGAGAATGAACTGACTGAAAGCTGGGGTTCAGTTTTCATGTGGTCCAATGTAGTTTTTGCTTGCCCATATTCCTAGGCTACGACCCTTCAGAGCTTCTAAGTGAAAGCCTAGAGAAGTAGTTCTCAAATTTTACCATCCATCCAGTTCTACTGAAGGACTTACTAGAGCACAGATTTTCAGGCCCTATTCCCAAGGTGTCTGAGTTGATAAGACCTGGGCCCAAGAATATGCATTTCCAAGAAGTTCCTAGGCATTGCTGATAGCTGATGTAGAGTATGGCTTGGGGACCATACGTTGAGAGCGGCTGATCAGGGGTATTTTCTAAGACTATTCCTTGCTGGCTGCGAACTCCAATTTTGGTCTCCCCAGCCCTACAAGACAGGCAAAAGCTCTGCTTGAGCTTATTTGTCTCTTTCATTAGGCTTTTTTCTAGTTTGGCACTACTTAAAAATAGCTGATGCCTCAACATGAAAAGCAGAGAATGTCAGGCTCAAAGATTTTGTCCACTTGAGTCCTGTCTATATTAATAATTCTTCAACTCCTTCCAATAAATTTGTTTAATCCAGTTTTTAAAAATATTCTCAGTGTGAGGGTGAGTTTGAGCCTAGCTAGAAGTCATAAATAGCAACAATACAAATCATTGTTTAGTATCTACATAATATAGCGCCTTGACTTAAGAAATGGCTCCCAAATATTGCATCAAAATCACCTGAAGCACTTATTTCTAGTCTTACCCAAGATTCATTGGGTGTGAATTCCTTAGAAGATGTCAAGACCTTTTCCTTTTAAACTAATGTCAGTTGCATTTCTGATTCATGACCATGCTTTGACAATAAGGCTCTAAAGAACCAGAATCTGAAAATAAAACCATCTCTCTTATACTCAAAAACAATAGAAATATGTTTTTAAAATTATTGTCCAGTCTTTGTTATTTTTAGAGACCTCACATCGTGTGATCTGAAATAATCAGGTTAATGCAGCTTTGAAAATGTAATGTTTGGCTTTTCTTCACCCTACTTTCCCACATTCATCTTACTCAAAGAGAATAATACAAATAAATAGTTTTATGTGCTGGCTGGGTGACCAATAAAAAAATGTGTGTTTTTATAAAAACCAAAGCATCCCAGAACATTTCTCCTCTCCCCAAGAAAGCCATTCTGATTTCTCTACTATCTGTGAGACTAAAGGCTAAGAGCTGTTTTTTCAAGATACACAACATAGCTTTCCCAGATATAAAAGCAACAGTTTAGCTCTGTTAGGGAAGGAAATTTTAATCCAGGGCACTCATGGTTAATACATAGTTGCAGAATTGGGGCAGTTATGCTCTCATAACAGAACATCAACAAATAGTAAAGTCGTTTGTGTCTTACACCTACTAACAGCCTTCATTTTCCAGACAGCACCAACTGCCCTTGAAGCGGAAAACAGAGGTGAAATGAAGTTAGCTCTCCAGTACGTCCCAGAGCCAATTCCTGGTAAGTAATGACTTTCATCCAGGTTTGTGCCCCTTCCTGATTCTTTCCCTCTCCAAGGATTTCTTTGGACTCTGTGATATTTTCAAAGGTGAAACCCTAAGCAAATTTGTTAACTTAGTAATACTGTGGACCAAATGAGTTAATTTACAGTAGATAATTTCATTTTTTTTTTATTGTGGCAAAAACACAAAACATAAAATTTGCCATCTAAGCCATTTTTAAGTGTACCTTTTGTGGTCAACAACAATGTGTTACGTATATTCACATTGCTATGAAGCAGGGCTCTAGAAATTTTTCACCTTGCATATCTGAAACTCTGTACCCATTAAATTATACCCTCACCTTGTCCTTCTCCCAACCCCCTCCCAACTACTATTCTACCTTCTGTTTCCATGAAAAACAAAATCCTCATCTTACAAAATTCTCTAGTTTACAGATCTTGTTTTAATTTTCACCTCACTCTCCAAAAAGTTGGTATCTGCACAAAGTGAGTGGCCTTTTCCATATTCAGAATTTGGACCTATTGGTAGTGTTAGGGTAAGAATGGTCACTGAGTGTTTCTTACAGGTGAGAATTAGAAAGATTCTTACAGAGCCCCTAGGAAATTAGAACTCATTGGTTCTCTGTTCTCAAGGCCTCAGCAGGGCAGAAATCTTTTTCCTCAAGGTTACCAATTGTACCTTAATGTAAGGACCTTGGGTCTACAGCCCCATTAAAGAGCAAGAGACTAGAAAGAAATGCATGCCAGCCCCCTCTCACTTCCCAAGAAGTTCTACAAGTTTTTCTCCTTAAGAATCTATATGAATGGGGTGCCTGGGTGACTCAGATGGTTAAGCATCTGCCTTTGGCTCAGGTTGTGATCCCAGGGTCCTGCGATCGAAACCTTGCATCGGGCTCCTGCTCAGCGGAAAGCCTGCTTTCCCTCTTCCACTCCCCCTGCTTGTGTTCCTGCTCCCACTATCTCTCTCTCTCTGTCAAATAAATAAATAAAATCTTAAAAAAAAAAAAAAAGAATCTATATGAATGTTATGACTGAAATCAGAGGTTGCAACTCATATGTTTTCAGTAACCAAACAGTGAAACTTGTAGGATGAAAAAAATAATGGATGGTAAAGGCAGTGATTGAACTGGAGAAAGGCATTCTAATTCGGTTAAAAAAAAAAAAAAAAAAGAATTGGCGGGTAAGCAAAACCTATCTTTAGGCCCATATGGCTGCCAAACCACCTTGTTGTTACTTCTGGATCTTCCTAAAAGGCAGATTTCCTTAATATATATAATTTGTATCCTATCATTTATGGTCCACATGCATAGAAATACTGCCAATATCTTTTCCTCTACTATCATTTCTTGGTTGGGGAGAGGGCAAAGGGGACCATGTGTTGTGATGGGCTCTACCTTGTCTGACCTTTTGCTCATGAAGATTTTCTACACTGGAATGGCTTCCTTTTCTCCAGATCTTTGGAGAGCTTGATAAGAAGTCCCATCTTTTCCATAAAGCTTTTCCTAGCTATATCCTTTCACCCTCGCTGATTGCATCATTATTTAGAATATTACAGTGAGGGGCGCCTGGGTGGCTCAGTGGGTTAAAGCCTCTGCCTTTGGCTCAGGTCATGATCCCAGGGTTCTGGGATAGAGCCCTACATCGGGCTCTCTGCTCAGCAGGGAACCTGCTTCCCCCTCTCTCTCTGCCTCCCTCTCTGCCTACTTGTCATCTCTGTCAAATAAATAAATAAAATCTTTAAAAAACAAAAAAACATTACAGTGAGAACTTGGCATTTCATTCTGTATTACATTTTGTAGTTCTTATATGAATTACTCTGTTTAGTAATTTGATGAGACATAGATTTCTCATATCTCTTGTATATCCAGTGACATTCCTAGCATAGGCCTGAGTACATCAGAGATACTCATTAAATTCTGATTGGTCGACCAGGTTAAACTATTCAGAAAAATATGGCAGTGGCCCTCTGTCCATGTGCACCCATTCTAGTCAACAAGTGAAGAGTAAGCCAACTTCTCAGGAATTCCCTGTGCATATCATTAGTTGCTATTTGTATGTATACAATGTTCCCATAAAGTATGTAACCACATTTAACAAGAGTGGTACCTTAGCCAGTACTTATTTTGATTACTTTATATTCAGTAGGTTTCAAATGCCTCCCATTAACAGCAATTGAAGTTAGTATTAATATTTGAAAGGGAGATGCATTTCATTGAGATGTATTGAATATGACTATAACTGGATGATTTACATACTTGATATCTTTAATTTGTCCTGAAACAAGCCAAACCCAGAAAGAATGATACAGTATTCTGTACTTAGAACCAAGATGATTTTTTTCTTTTTTTTTTAATTTTTAAAAGATTTTATTTATTTATTTATTTATTTACTTAGAGAGAGAGCATGAGCCAGGGGAAAGGCAGAGTTAGAGGGAGAGAGAGAATCTTAAGCAGACTCCACACTGAGCAGAGAGCCCAGTGCCATGACTCTGAGATCATGACCTAAGCTGAAATCAAGAGTCAGATCCTCATCCAAGTGAGCCACCCAGGCACCTCTGGGCTGGCTTTAAGTACTGTATGATACAGGAGTTCAAATGATATCCCTAAACCTTCTTCCTTTCTCTCTCTCTCTCTCCATTTCTCAATTCACTTCCTTTGGGTTTTTACCATTCTTTTTTTTAAAGGTTTATTTATTTATTTGACAGAGAGCACAAGCAAGGGGAGTGGGAGAAAGAGAAGCAGGCTCCCCACTGAGCAGGGAGCCCAATGTAGGCTCGATCCTAAAACCCGAGGATCATGACCTGAGCCAAAAGCAAGTGCTTAACCAACTGAGGCTCCCATCTTCCCCAATGTAAATTATTTCATAGAACTTTCTGAGCACAATGTAGCCAGACTATAGAGGATTTAGTTAAGAATGTATAGATTTAACCAATTAGGATCATATCCTCAAGCTCTAGCTAGTATCAATGTGCCAGACCATTTTTAGATTGGCATTTTTGGATGTAGTATTATCAAGAGAAGAATGGCAGTGAAATTTTATTTTCTGTGCTTTTCCCATTACAGGTAAAAAGCTTCCGACAACGGGAGAGGTGCACATCTGGGTGAAGGAATGTGTTGATCTACCACAGCTAAGGGGCAGCCATCTAAATTCTTTTGTTAAATGGTAACACCATCTGTAACTCTGCTTCTCTCAGTTCTACCAGAGCCTGGTCTTTGCTCATTGTTTTAGGTCTCAATATCTGTGATGGTGAAACTCATCATTCATGGTTTAAATGACATAACTTGAGACAGTAGTGACATGAACTAGAGGAATCTTTGACATGAACCCCTAAGCATTTGCTTAGTTTGAAAACCATAAAGAGGGCATACATACAAATGAAACTGGGACCATGTACTCGGATATGGAATGTCTTCTAGGAGATATATTTGCTGGTGGATAATAGTCAGTATAAAAAAACTCATCAGATTTCTAATGGTGAGATGCCATACCCCTGACTCCTTTGTGGTGCAGGGTGAATTCTTCCTTCTGTCCCTTGTCCCACCTTTGTGAACTATTTGCAAAAGTTCTTTTGCCTCATCTTGCAAATATGTAGAAAATGACTTGCTAAAAGACCCTTACTAATAGTTTGTCATAGGACCTTAAGACAATTTGAGTTTAAAGTGGCAAACTTTTTTTCTCTGTTCTATATATAAATGCCTGGCATCTGTCAGTTGTAACTCAACAGATATTAGTGAATGTTCTCTTAGCTCCCCCTGACTAATTTCATCTACATAGATTCTCCCAGAAGATCAGTTATAGCTGTTTAGATTTTTATGGCAGTATTTGTGATTTTCCCTATACGAATTATTCATAGATGTCAACTGGCAAGATTTTTCAGCTCAGGTCAGTCTCTCATTCTGAGACTGCTCGCAGACCTTCTTGTGTTTATAAGAGATATCATAGGTTAAAAGCAGAAAACAGATAATCAAGAATGTTTCCAAATGCTAAAGGAATCCTCAAGCAATTGCTACCATATTAAGCATTTACTAAATGAAAGCACTAAACTAAGTTGGTTCCTTCATATGTAATTCTAATATTAACCTTATGAAATAGGCATCAGCATTCTCATTTTAAAGATGAAGAAGCAAGAGTCTGAGAAATTATGTGACTTCCCCTGTAATACACAGCCAATGAGTAACAGAGTCAGGATTCAAAGCAAGTCTGGTCCACTGTAATACAGAGTCTCTCCAGCAGGATGCTGCTGTTAATCACCACCGTCACTGCCATTATCACCACCACCAACACATCAACATCATCACAACCGTTACCACCATCATCACTACTGCCACCACCACTGCCATCACCACAACCATCATTACCACCATCGCCGCCATTATCACCAACACCGTCGCCATCACTGCCATCATCACTACCACCACCACTGTGCCACCATCACCACCATCACCGCTGCCACCACTATCATGGCTGCCACCCCTGCCACCATCACCACCACCACCACCAACATCACCATTACTATTACCGCCATCATCACTACCACCATCACCGCAGCCGCTGCCACGCCCACCACCACCATCTCCACCACCATCACCCACCACCACCACCACCACCACCACTGCCTCTCTATACTCTACACTTCCATTTCCTTCAGCCAGTCTTCAGTAGTTGTATTGAAGTTCAATGAAAGCATAAATGTTCACCATCTTATTAAAATGCTTTCACAATAATGATTCCTTTTATAGTATCATCCTTCCAGATACAAGTAGGAAAAGTCGTCAAAAAACCAGAGCTGTAGGGAAAACCACCAATCCTGTCTTCAACCACACCATGGTGTATGACGGGTTCAGGCCTGAAGATCTGACAGAAGCCTGTGTAGAGCTTACTGTCTGGGACCATTACAAATTAACCAACCAGTTTTTGGGAGGTCTTCGGATTGGCTTTGGAACAGGTAATATTTGCTACACTTTTAATCCTCTATGAGCCAAGTGCTTCTGGGGATGCTTGGGGTTTGTCTGTTTTTTCCTAATGAAAACAGATACTCTATTTCTATTAAGTATAATGAAATGAATGAGTGAAGGAATGTCAGGCTGTATGCCAAGGGCTCTAGATATGAAGATTAACAGGATGTAGTATCTGTCCACACAGAGCTTAAGTTATTGTGTGTGGGAGGCACAGAAAAGCCTTCTTCACTACTCTTCCCTGAAAAAACATTTATATCTTTTCATGACTAAAAGTGTGCTTTAAATAATCATAGTAAATAGTATTTATGGGGCACTAGTCACTGTACTGAGTGCTTCATTTATATTATTTTGTTGAATCCTCACAGAAATCTTGTAATTACTGTTGTTATCCCCAGAGGAACTGATGTTCCAAGAAATGATGTAACAGAACTTATCAGTATGAGGGCCAAGATTCAAAGCTGAGTCTGTTAGACACTAAACCCCAAACTACACTTTCTTAGAGATCATCTGGTGTTACTTTCCACCCAATGCCAGGCTTTACCCCTACTACCTCATTGTGTCCCTGACAGATTGTCAGCCAGCTTTTCTATGAACACGAAGAGAGATCATTACTCTCTGACTAGAGGGAATAGTCCCAATTATGGACTCCTCTGTTAACAGACATTTCAGGTGATTAAACAATTCTTTCTTATAATGAGCCCCACATATGCCCTTCTGGTGATATTAAAACTATCCCTTGCTGTCTTCCACTGATGATTGTAATTAGGGGATGATCCATTTTTTCCCTCCAATGAACTATTCCTTTCTAACTGCAAAGCTTTTGTTTGTTTGTTTGTTTTCTTTCTTTCTTTCTTTCTTTCTTTTTTTTCCTTTTGCAGGTAAAAGCTATGGTACTGAAGTGGATTGGATGGACTCTACTTCAGAGGAAGTTGCTCTCTGGGAAAAGATGGTAAATTCCCCCAACACTTGGATTGAAGCCACTCTGCCTCTCAGAATGCTGCTGATTGCCAAGATTTCAAAATGAACCCAAAGTCGACTGGCTCCCACTGAAAACTACTAAGCAGGTGGAATCTGATCTTGCAAATCTGACTGTGCAGATTCTCGTCTGCTGCCTCTTGCCACTAATGGAGGCTACACAGCATGTTAAAGTCAACCTGCATATGGTTCTTTGGTTAGAAGTCCCAAAAGATTTAAGCAAGAATAACGTGTGTAACTTACTCGTGACTTCAGCATGAGAGAAGATATTTGAGAAAGTTAGGAAAATCAAACAGTTGCTGCTGCTTCAGAGAAAAAGCGATAAAAAAATATTAAATGTGGGGTGTTTCTACCCAGCAAAATATTCTAGTTTGCCGTCCTGTGTTTCACACCACATGCCATGCAGTTAGAAGGGCCTACTTGCTACTCAGTGGTTGAAAACCCTCGCAGGAACTGAAAATATGCAGTTTTTGGAAGAGAGGGACAGGAAAAAAACTCCTAGAAGGGGGGTAAAGGCAGAATATCGGTGATAGTAAAGAACTGACCATAGGAAAACTATTTACTCTGTAATCTCTGTTAAAATACGGAATTCCGGGTTAGGGCCGGAAGACTCAATCTACTGCATGTATTCCTGCCTCTGAAAGTGCTTTCCCTGTCCCACTGTCAAAGTCTCGTTTGTGCTTTGGTGCCACCCACTGGCTCATCGGTGGAATTCAGCTTTTGGCTTAATTTTCTCCTAAGATCTCAAGCCTGTATTTTGTAATAGACTGTGTAAAACTAAACCAAAAACAAAAACCTTGCACATATAAGATTCTGTCGTTCCTGTAACTCTATGAAATTAGCATGAGAGTGTTCACAGAGAAGCTTTGCAATGAAGTTTTAATTAGAATGTAAACTGTACTTCCTTATGTATGTAAAATTTCATGAAGTATTTTGTAAAAACCCTCACAGTAAATTACTATATGATTTAGTTGTGTTGTCCAATTAATCTGACTTCTTATTTTGAATGAAATACTTTATGGTAGGAATCCTCAGATTTAAATTTCCTAGCAAGGCTAAAGAACCGCTTAGCTAATATTTCTCAAGTCTTTACTGGAACTCTGGATATCATTTCCTCTAAGTGAGAAGCTCTGACTATGTTATTGAAACTGGAATTTTTATTTTTAAGAAGTAGTTGAAAAGCATTGAAGGGAAGTAAACATTTATTTTTGGAAAGTTTCCCATGGAGGCATTTTTGGGCTTATTTTAATATATAAAGCATTACATCCTCCTTAGGACCCAACTTGCTTGCCTTCCTCAAAACAAGCAGTGATTTTAATGTAGGTTAGGGGGAGCCTGGATGGTCAGGAGTGTGAGAACTTACAATAGGTGTCTATCAAATGTCACTGAAAATGACTAGACTGCTTGCCTCCTCTAAAGATGTTAGAATCTTCTACCCATTTGCCAGTAAGAGTGCTAACCTAGAACAATGTCCTTCCCATTGTCTCGCAAGGTCTTTTAGGAAGACGTGTAGTCCAGCTCTATGCCCCGATTCTCTTCTGGCCACAGAGGAGGGGCAAGATTAGCTGAGTGGAGACACACCTCCTAGGTCGGCCAGGGATAGTAGCCAAAGTCCAAATCTTGTTCCAGCTCCTGCACATCAAGGTACAAGCTCCTTTCTCAGCCCTTCTTTCAGTTACCTGCTCTGCCACCTTCCAACATCCAGCCAGCTATGAAATAGTGTGATTGGTTCTAGTATCTCCCTCTGGGATTGCCTGCCTCCTCCTGTTCTCAAATCCCTGGCATTTGGAACACCAGAGTGAACAATAGAACCACCTTTGGTATCAAAATGATTTGGGTTTGAGTTCTGGCTCTATCACTCTCTGGGTGACATGAGATAACTTGCTTAACTGCTCTGTGCCTTGGTTTCTTTGTTCCCTATAAAGTATAAAATGTAGATAACAATGCCTACCTTTCAAGAATGTTGTTAGAGTTAAATGACAGAAGATGTAGAAATGCCCAGTACTGCTGTATAGACAAACTCTGTAAGTAGTAGCTTCAAAGAAAGAGACATCAAAAGACTCAACAAAGGCAAGTTGGGGGGACTCTGGTCATCACTAGGGAGAGCATCGGCCCAGTTTTATGCCTCAGATGCCTGGGGAGGAAGTATACTGGATATATTCAGATTCAATAGTAGGTGGGGGAAAATGATAGAACAAGAAAAACAACCATGCAGAGAGGAGCCCAAAGTCTTTACTACTAAACTGCAAATTCTCTAAGACAGATGTTATCTAACTTATTTGTTAGCATCTTACACCACATTATACATAGTAACTGTTTGTTGAGTAAATCAGTGAATGTATATTGATTAGGGTCTTGGGAGATTAGAGTCGGGAGAGTCTTAGATTTGACAAGTAATCTATGGACATACTTATTTAAAATAATTTTAACATTTAGGGGTGTCTGGGTGGCTCAGTGGGCTAGGCCTCTGCCTTCAGCTCAGTTCATGATCTCAGGGTCCTGGGATCGAGCCCTGAATTGGGCTCTCTGCTCAGCAGGGAGCCTGCTTCCTCCTCTCTCTCTGCCTGCCTCTCTGCCTACTTGTGATCTCTCTCTCTCGCTCGCTCTCTCTCTCTCTGTGTCAAATAAATAAATAAAATATTTAAATAAAATAATTTTAACATTTAATGTAAAATATTTTTAGTGTGGAAAATCTGTTTAATCAACAAGTATCATCGAGCATCCACCACGCATAAAGGACATAGAAAGGTGGTGAGAGAGGAGAAAACATCCAGAAGCTCATCCCTCAAGAAGCAACTGCTGTTAACACTTGCAGTACTTTTCCTGTTATCTTTTTCTTTTCTTAGGAAATATGCTCTGTGAATTCACTTTAGCACATCAGACAACTCTATGTGGTAATCAGCAAATAATACATTCAATATATGTGAGACCCTTTATGCTTAAATGAAGAGGACTGTTCTAATTTTATAGTCGCTTGTCTCACCTTTACAAGTTTCATTTTAGTATACGAGCTTGAAATTTAAGGAAAAGAAGAGAAATGAGGGGAAAATACAGGTAAGTTTAATCATATTTTTGAAGTCTTTGGAATCCACTTTCATAAAACTTCAATATCCTATAATTTCAGAAGTTATTAAAATTTAAGTTCAAAAAATTTCCCCAGTCTTCCAACATCACTTTCCTTTTGTAGACATGAGACCCAGATCTTTGAGACCAAAGCGAAAACCTGAAACTTCTTTCTGATCTGTTTGCTTCCAGTGAAATCTGAGGCATTGAAAATCCACCCAACATCTGTAATGACACCCAGACTTCTTCCTTTTCATCATGACTTGAGAGACTAAGTCTGAACATCAGAAACAGTGCCTGTGGGAATAGTCAACTTTTCATTCTGTGCTTAAGTTTTCCCAG
The DNA here is from genome assembly GCF_020171115.1 of Neogale vison. Taxonomy (NCBI): domain Eukaryota; kingdom Metazoa; phylum Chordata; class Mammalia; order Carnivora; family Mustelidae; genus Neogale; species Neogale vison. The sequence goes on from NC_058097.1 coordinate 138,456,695, forward strand.
CATTTAAGATCATTCTGAATTTTAAATTTTTTTAACCTTTTTTCAGTTCTCTTTTCAGCATAAAATTAAATTCCATTGCCATTAAATTCCTTATAAACATGATAATGTTTAATGGCTGCATAATATTCTAAGAAAATATAATTTCTTAACATTTTCTCTTTTTTGGACATTTAGGTTTCCAGCTTTAAGTTGTTATAAACCAAAGTGCCATGAAAAGCTTTGAGCAACATTTTTACTTTGGGATTATTTCCTAAACAAAACTCTTCCCCAGAAGGGCAATCATTAGTTCAAAAGGCATAAACATGTTTCAAGTCCTTAATACCTACTATCAACTCACTTTCACTAAGAGTATGAGAGAGCACCTATTTTGCTGTACCCTCGTCAGTCCTGGGTAGTTTTAAAATAGGGGGAAATTTTTGACTAGACTGGTAGATGAAATGATATCTAATTTTAACTTATATTTATCAGATCACTGATAGCATTCAATACTTGGCCATTTCCATCCTCTTACCTGTGAACTTAATTGTTCATTTCTCTTTTATGATGTTAATGCTTTATTGACTTGTTCAGGCTCTCTACAAAAATATAAATCTATTGTCTGTCATCTTTATGGTGGGTATTTTTCCCAGTTTGAAATTCAACACATGTTTAAAGTGCCAGGCACTGGTCAAGAATCAAGGATGGCCCAGACGCAACTCCTGCCCTTAATGATCTCAGGGCTTAATAAAGGGAGGCAGGCAGGTGACCACGGAGTACAATAAGGCTTTCACAGTTTCCATTAGAAATGTGAGCAGTCTACAGCAGATGCACTCAAAGTGAGTGGTCAGTTCTTATGTAAATGCAGGGAAAGGCTTCACAGAGGAGATGATTCTGAGTATTGATGCTAAGTAAATTAGTGCAGCAACAAGGGACAAGGGGGGGAAAAGGCTTTCCAGGCAGAGAGAATGCCTCAGAGGAGAGAGAGCTGGTCCCTTCGGGGAACTTCAGTAGTTGGTTTGGACTAAGGCGTAAAATGTCAGGTCCTGAGACATAAGAGGCTGGAGAGACCTCAGAGCTCACAATTTCAAAAAGTGAAAATAACTTGAGCTGTTCAGCAAAGTCAAATTAAGCTTTTCCTTACTCATCTTTTACATAATGTTTAAGCTGAGAAAGTCCCTTCTGACCCAGGGTTTTTATGCTTAATTTTCTTCTCGTTTCGATTTTTTAATACTTTAATTTTACTCGTGACATGTAACTGTTTAATACCTCCAGAATTGACCTTGGTATATGACCGTAAGCCTCATTTGGATCTTTTTTCAGTTGTAATGTTTATCACATCTTTGCTGTTCGTTAAGCTTCTTTCTGTAACCTTATTTGGCTAATGGGTAAAAACAGGGAATGCTACATATCTAGTAAGAGGTATTCCAAGCCGAGGACCATGGTAAGGGAAACGAAAGAAATTTCGTTGGGGTTTGGTCTTTTACTGAGCTGTGTTGAACACTGGAGGTACAACTCACAAAGCACTTAGGATCCTGACTCCCCCGGGTAGAGCTGCTGTTTTGTTTTTATAGATTGCAGATTTTTTAAGGAGCAAACGTGTTTCCACATGACAGCTGGAGTGGGGAGAGGGAGGAAAAATACGTCCCCGCAGCTTAATTTGTTTACTCCTCCCAGAAATTAGGTAGAGTCGGGTTTTCTTCCCCCGAGGCTGTGTGGAAACCCAGTGGGGTTGGCATATCCTCTCTGTCCAGTACAGGCAAGACCCCGGGCTGGAGCTGAGAGCTGAGAGCTGTGATTGGTGATTTTTTAAAAGGCAAGCGTAACCCGACTGGATTGGTTCTGGACTCCCCCAGACCCCCCTGTTACTTCACAGCAGTCTGGAGACCTGCCCACCAATCACAGGGCTCCTTACTGGAAAAAGCACCTGCTGGAGCGTGCTGGGAGTCCCTAGCAACACCCTGAGAATTTTGAATCTGACAGGGAAGGAGTGTGCAGTCAGCCGATGGTGGAGGAGAGCAGCGCCTATGCCTCAGGAAGAGGAGCCTCTCAGCATGGATCCTCCACCCCCGGAAGAGCCCTTAGAGGAGCAAACAAAAAAACTAGAAAAGCAGGAAGAGGAGATGGAGTTTAAGGAACTGGATGGTCTCAGGGACGCCTTGGCAAACCTCCGGGGTCTGTCCGAGGAGGAGAAGAGCGAGAAGGCGATGCTTTGCTCCCGCATCCAAGAGCAGTCCCAGCTCATCTGCATCCTGAAGCGGAGGTCAGACGAGGCCCTGGAGCGCTGCCAGATCCTGGAGCTGCTCAACACAGAGCTGGAGGAGAAGATGGTGCTGGAGGCTGAGAAGCTGAAGGCCAAGAGCGCGCACGCCCAGCAGCTGGAGGAACGCTTTATGACCTTGGCAGCCAACCACGAGTTGATGATCCGCTTCAAGGACGAACACAAGAGTCAGAACGTGAAGCTCAGGGAGGAGAATGAGAAGCTGAGGCTGGAGAACAGCAACCTCTTCAGCCAGGCTCTGAAGGACCAGGAGGCCAAAGTGTCGCAGCTCACCGCGCGGAGCGAGGCCCTGTCCAAGGAGCTGGAGACGGTGAAAGAGAGATGCGCTCAGGAGGCCCACCAGGCGCAAGCCAGAGAGAAGGAGCTGCTGGAGCTGCAGAGCCAGCGGGCTGGCGCCCACACCAAGGAGATGGAGCAGCTGTGCAGCCAGCTGCAGAGCCTCAAGCAGAAGCACCGGCAGGCCGTGGAGCAGCTGGCCAAGGCCGAGCAGGCGCACGGCAGCCTGAACCAGGAGCTGCAGGCCAGGCTGCAGACAGTCACTCGCGAGAAAGATGAGCTGTTGCAGCTGGCCATGGAAAGGGGCCGGGTGCTTCAGAACAAGCAAGCAGAGATCCGGCAGCTCGAGGAGAAGCTGGAGACAGCCGAAGTGGCCCGGAGGCATGCCCTGGAGAGGTTTGAACAAGAGGCAATGACCGTGGACAGTAACTTGAGAGTCCGAGAACTTCAGCGCAGGGTCGACGGGATCCAGAAGGCCTATGATGAACTCAGGCTGCAGTCTGAAGCCTTCAAAAAGCACAGCCTGGATCTTTTAAGCAAGGAGAGAGAACTCAATGCCAAACTCCGCCATCTCTTTCCATAGGAAGCTTCTGTTTCCTATTTCCTATTTCCTCTAATTTAGAATTTAACTCTTTGTGCCTTAGCATTATGACAAGAGTAAAGTTGGTTTTCCATTTATTATACTTTTAAGCACAAAAGGCAATTCAAAGAAAAGCTATTTTACTGTGGTGATGTGGTTGTTACTGTTGTAAGGCTAGCACTAACTTTCAGCCCTACCACCTAAAATACACAGGTGCCTTTCTGTGCCTTGGAATTCCTCCTAAGTTTGCTATCATTAACTCCATCTTCCCCATAACTTATTCATTCTCAACCCCAGATATCTTCAAACAGCCCGAGACTTTAAATTAGCAGCTCCTGTGGACTTAAATCTTAAAAGTGCAAGGAGATGTACTATTGTGAAAACAGTTTTGCATAGTTCCCCTTTGTAGCAAGGCAGGTCTGTAGTCTCCCTTAGTTGAAAATAGAAACTCTAACAGTTTAATAGCATAGAGAGCTTGCAGAAGAAAGTGTCCAATTTTGCAACTGACAAACAATTGCTTGCTTCACCTGCTTTACAGCAGTATCCTTTTGATTTTTATTTTACTTGTACTAGCTTGGAAAAACAAAGATTGAAATCATTAAATTTTTCACCAAAATGGGCAAACTTTATTACAGTCATTCTATATGAGCAGTAAGATTCAAATAAGTGAAATCATCCAGTGTTTATGTTTCCTGCAAGCTTAGATCACATTCCATTTTCTTGCTTTTTTTTCTTAATAAAAACAGGATTTAGTGGTGCAAGTATGCAAGTATCAGTATGCATAATATGCTAATAGGCAAAAGGCCCCAATTTAGGGTAACAAGTCAGAGCAGACCAGCTATGATACATAAAGCAACACATAGTGATTGTTTTGTTTCTATTAGCATTATTTCTTTGCAATTACCTTTTCCTTTTTAATTTTTTAAAACTTTTCCTTATTTAAAAAAACATCTAAATGAAATATATATGTATAATTACAGCATGGTTTCTAGGAATACCTAAATAGCTATTTAAAAACATTATAGTTATTACATCTATTTATAGAAAGTTTTTAAAGAGGCAATTATAAAAAACACTTTATGCTTCCTTATTTCTGTATTTTTAGTCAATACATAAACATTATAAATATCTCTCAAAATAGATTGTAATTCTGTATTTTTCTTACCCATTTGGTGCCGAGGGTCCCAAGAGTTACCTAATAATTTGGATGTATTAACTCTACTTGGTATCTTTTTGATAAACAATTTTTGAGGGTTACTCTACCTCGGGCAGTTTTTTAAACCTATTTTCTCACAGTCCTATTAAGATTGTGGTATTAAATACAAATTCCAAGAAACCATGATTTTGGCTCAAAAAGACTATTTACTTCCTCTTACACATTCAAGAATCAGAATATAGGAGCTAATTTAATTACAGTTATCTCTTATTGGGGTCATACTATTTATCATTGTGCTGAAGCAGTTTGGATGGCTTGTTTACTTATTTAATCTGTAGGGCCATGTGAGAAGGTAATTATGTTTATTTCTGTCGCAAAGAAGAGGAAACTGGGATTCAATAATTTGAGGCCATTTGATCCCTGGGGGTGCTGGGATTTTGATGACAACATCCCACTGAGATTCCTTGACTATTTACGGAGTGCCAAGCTCAGGGTTTAGGCACTAAGAAGAACCATGAAGAAGCACTTTTTCTACCCTGGCAGAGCTCCCACACAGTCTAGTCTAGGAGCAAAAAAAAAACAAGTACATACAATGTGATATGTCTTCCTGAAGGTGTTACCAGATCGCGGTAGGTAAAACACACACACACACACACACACACACACACACACACACACAGCAGCTAACTCACCCTGGGGTAAAGGTCAGGAAGGTAAAGAGGATTAATTGGCAGGGATGAGTAACACAAGAGTTGATATGTAAGTCGGTTCTTAAATAACTAGAGTTTCATCCGTGTAGAAAGGGATCGTGTAGAAAGTCATGGTGTTTTTTTAAAAATGTACAGGATATTTGTGGACATAATAGGTAGCTGGGAGGAGGTTCGGAGAAACATTATCTACAGATAAGACTAGAAGATTAAGTTGTGGACAGAACACAGGGAGCCTCAAAGGCTAGGCAGACCCCTTATAATGGAGGGTGAAAAGGGATAGAGGGGCAAACGTACAAAGGCAGCCACAAAAACCCTCCTTTCCCCAGCCAGGTTTGGGCTGCTTCGCCTGTGGTCTGGTGCGCATGCGTGCCTGGTGGGCATGTGTGCATAGAGCATCCTTGCCTTTATCCCATCGTTGCCCCCCAACCCTTTCTGCCTGTCCAAGCTCCACCCACTGGGCCCAACCCATGTCTGGAGGTGGGGTAGTTCGCCCAGATTTTACGCCCAACCTCCGTGGAGGAAGCATCTCCTGGGCAGAGACAATGTGGGTCTTATAAACGGGCTAAGAGCAGTTTGGGCAACGAATCTTGGCGTCCTCGTACTGAAATGTGGTCTAGTGGAGGATTTAGCCCATGGTACTTCCTTTAGATGGGGAAAGGTGTATCTGGAAGAGTGCGGGGGTAGGTAAGGTAGGGGGACACGGGCATGTGTCCCCTAAAACGTGGGCACAAAGGCATGGTCTCAGGTGCCCGGGTCTGAGGACAGTCCTGTTCAGTCATGCTAAGGCTTTTGTATTAGGTTGTATGACATGAAATTGCCACTCTGTGGGTTATAAATGATTAGATAGTGACTGTTTTGTGATGTTCACTCTAATACTTCTTTGAAAGATATTAAAAGGATAGGATAGTGCGTAATGAGAAGATGGATGCCTACAGAATTGATAGAGGAGACTGATGTGGAGAACAAAGATAAAAGAAATGTAGGAAAAATTAAATTTCCTTACAACTTAGAACCCATTGACAAGTACTTGGGATAGGCAGAATAACTTTCTTCCAGGAATTCAACTGCCTCAAAACTTTGCTGAAGGCAGAAGGTAACCTTAGCTTGACAGTAGTCCGACCTCCAGGATCCTGTAAGTCTTCTTTAACATATAAAAATCCCTTTGGAAACCTCCTTTATATCTACACCGCCTTTTGCCCATGCCAAGATATATGTTAGCAATCATCCTCCAAGCATATGGTCCACTGATAAATATCTGAAGGGTCTCATGATTAAGATTTTACTAGACAGTAATGAATGACATTATCCTAGGGGCAGCTAGCTCCTCGAGGTCCTGGAAGCCTTGCTTCCAAATTCCTTGGAGACTTAAGCTATCTCTAACACACTCCAAACTTAGAAGTATATAATCAGTCTCTTATCATGATCTCAGTGCAGCTTTTTGCCCATGGTCCTGTCTCGTGCTTTAATAAAACCACATATTTTTGCACCAAAGACATCTCAAGAATCCTTTCTTAACCTTTAGTTTCTGAACCCTAATATTTCACATCAGAGCCCACAATACAGAATAGAAAGTAAGAGGATTGTGAACCTATCCTGTGTCAAGTGCTTTTCATTTCAGCCATGTACCAACGCCAGAAGGGAGGTTCATTTATCACTGTTTTACAGATGAGAAAAGTGAGACTCAGGAAAGTGACTTGCTCAAAAAACAGAAGGCTTTGGTGGGGGCAGAGGGGGCAGGGACAGGAGAAAGGTTTGAACCCAAGCTCCTCCGGCAGGCTCAGCTTCATATGTGTGTCACCTGCATGGAGGCCCCACATTTGGTTAAATGCTCTGCTGTCAGTGTCTTGAGATTGGTTTTTGTTGTTGTTGTTGTTGTTTTTAGAGAGAGTGAGCGGGACTAGGGGTAGTTGAGGGGCAAATGGAGGGAGAGAGGCTTCAACTGACTGGACACCCACTGAGAGCCCGACTTGTGGCTCAGTCTCACGACCCTGAGATCATGATCTGAGCCAAATCAAGAGTTGGATGCTTAACCGACTGAGCCATCCAGGTGCCCCAAGATTCCTAATAATTGTGACAAGGAGTTCCACGTTCTTCTTTTGTGCTGGGCACTGCACATTATGTGGCTGGGCCTGTTTTCTGGCTCAAAAGTCCGTGCTTTCTCCCACTATACAGACTACCTTCTAAATGGCCACAAAAAAGCATTATTGTTTACCCCCTCCAAGCTCCACAGCACTTTGCATTCCACTGTCTCAGTGCTTATCTTGTTTTAATCTGTGACCCACTGTCAGATTTGGGGATGAGTGACAAGTGTAGTTATTGTGGTATGTTGACGTATAAAATGATGCTTATCACTGGAACAAATTTAAAAAGTAAAAAGTGGCCACCTCTAGACTACTGCCCTTGAGGGGAAATTTGAAAAACAACAAAACTCTTTTCCAAAGCAGACCTGTAACCCTGGTGAATTTTTTCTGCAACATCCACAACGAGTAACCCAAAAGTGAAAGTCAGCAGGACAGAGACTCTAAAAACAAATAGTGTATGAATAGTATTGTGTAGATAGTGTGATCTTTTGTGTTATGTTTTTGTAATCTCAGTGTGCCTCTAAGGAACTTCTTTAGTTAAAAAACAAAACAAAACAAACAAAAAAAACATGGTGAAAGAGGGCTAGAAAAGGAAGGAGAGCTATAGGAAAGGTGAACTGACCAGGCTGATGTTTTCATACTCACTCTGCTTCCATTAGGGAATATTCATTCAGGTTAATTTGTTTTTAGTAAGGTATTAATAAAAAATTTATTTCTTCCCAACTCCAACTCCACTATATAAAACAGCTATTTATTTATTTATTTATAGGCTCCACACCCAGCATGGAGCCCAATGAGGGGCTTGAATTCATGATACTGAGATCAAAAGTTTGATGCTCACCAGACTGAGCCACCCAGGCACCCCAGGTTAAGTAGTTCTTTAAAGAACACTGAAGGTGTACCTGCCTGGGCACTTGCTGTTCTATACAGGCCTTATTGACCCAGATACCTCTGGGTGGAAAGGGATGCCTATTGGGTAAGCCATTGACAGTGCCTGCTGCACTACATCTACTGAGATGAATAAAACCTTATCAACCAGGGAGTCTTTTTTTTATCTTGGTCTCCTAAAAAAAGTTGGAATTTTGGGGAGGTGGCCAAGAATTGGCTTTTCTAATCATGTGTCCATCTCCCTAAGGAGAAGCTCAATTTTATTTTCTAAACACTAAAAACATCTGATTAAATTTAAGGGCCTAAGGCTGTACAGATGAGTCTTGCTACCTGATGTAGTTCTCTCTAAGCCTTCTGTTTATTTCACTTTGAAAAAATTAATCCAAGAAAACTTTTCTCTTGGACAGATCTCCCTGGTCATTCATTACACATTCAACTGACCACAGTGCCGCCTTCCTCAACCACCTCACTCCTCAGTTCTATAAAGGGACTCATCTTAGCTATTTGCCAGACTGTGCCTATTGAATGCTCTAATCCACTCCTATTTATATTAGTTTAAAATAATCTTCTCTTTCATGTTTGAGATTGCTCATTACAGCATTGTTTGTAATTGCAAAATATTGGAAACAGCTTAAATACCATCAATAAAGCACTGGTTAAATAAACCGTGGGCCCTTTATACTAGAAAATATATTGCAAATGTATTTTTTTAATAAAAGAAAACAGGGGCGCCTGGGTGGCTCAGTGGTTTATAGCCCCTGCCTTTGGCTCAGGTCATGATCCCAGGGTCCCAGAATCGAGTCCCACATCGGGCTCTCTGCTCAGCAGGGAGCCTGCTTCCCCCTCTCTCTCTTCCTGCCTCTCTGCCTACTTGTGATCTCTCTCTCTCTGTCAAATAAATAAATAAAATCTTTAAAAAAAAAAAAAGGAAAAGGAAAGCTCTTTGTATATGGATATGAAAATATCTCCAGGATACAAGTAGGGGAAAAAACCAAACCGCGTACAGAATAATACCTGTAGCAACCTGTAGCATAGTGTCTTCCACATAAGGGGAAAAGAGGAATAAGAATGCAAACACAGGGGCGCCTGGGTGGCTCAGTGGTTTAAGTCTCTGCCTTCAGCTCAGGTCATGATCTCAGGGTCCTGGGATCGAGCCCCACATCGGGCTCTCTGCTTAGCAGGGAGCCTGCTTCCCCCTCTCTCTCTGCCTGCCTCTCTGCCTACTTGTGATCTCTCTCTGTCTATCAAATAAATAAATAAATAAAAATCTTAAAAAAAAAAGAATGCAAACATATATTTAATTCCTTGTGCTTAAATACATACTGAAAATAATAAATACTAATAAAAGTGGTTATTAGTAGTATGGAGGGGTATGGGGACTGGAATGGTGAGGTATAGGACTGGGAAGGAAACTCAGTATATACTGTTTTATGTCATTTGACTTTTTTTTTTTTAACATGTATTATTTGTTTCAGGGTACGGGCCTGTGATTCATCAGTCTTACACAATTCACAGTGCTCACCATAGCTCATACCCTCCACAGTGCCCATCACCAGCCACCCCATCCCTCCCACTCCTCTCCCCTCCAGCAAACTTTAATTTGTTTCTTGAGATTAAGGGTCACTTCTGGGTTTTCTCCCTCTCTGGTTTTGTCTTGTTTCATTTTCCCCTCCCCTCCCCTAGGATCCTCTGTCTTGTTATTCAAATTCCTTATATCAGTGATATGATACATGCATCATATGATAATTGTCCCTCTCAGACTTATTTCACTTAGCATAATACCCTCTAGTTCCATCCACATCATTGCAAATGGCAAGATTTCAATTGTTTTGATGGCTGTATAATATCCCATTGTATATATATACCACATCTTCTTTATCCATTCATCTGCTAATGGACATCTAGGCTCTTTCCACAGGTTAGTTATGTGGACATTGTTGCTATAAACATTTGGGTGCATGTGCCCCTTCGGATCACTACATTTGTATCTTTAGGGTAAATACACAGTAGTGCGATTGCTGGGTCATAGGGTAGCTCTATTTTCAACTTTCTGAGGAACCTCCATGCTGTTGTCCAGAGTGGCTGCACCAGCTTGCATTCCCACCAACAGTGTAGGAGGGTTCCCCTTTATCCACATCCTCACCAACATCTGTCGTTTCCTGACTTGTTAATTTTAGCTATTTTGACTGGTATGGGGTAGTATCTCATTGTGGTTTTGATTTGTATTTCCCTGTATATCATTTGACTTTTAAGCGGTCTGAATGTATTACCTATTCAAAAAGACAACATAATTAAAAACAAAGAATCTTCCATTTAAATGTTTAACTTCCTAGTAAGCTCTCTTTCTGTGTAGATGACTTAGAAGGCCTGCAGATTTTTCTCTCCAAGAGTTAAGTAGACAAGACATATTTTATATAGAGCCAGATATGGCCTGACAGATTTAGGTCAGGCCATTCAGTTGAAAGCTGCTGCATTTACAAATGTTCAACAACATATGGCTAATAACAATTTCATTTCCCACCCTGAATGCCATCTAAAGATGACTATTTCTCTCCTGAATTTAAAGATTTGAATGTATTAACTTTTCTCATGGATTTTCTTGTGTCTGTGTGACATGAATTTTAGATCTTAGAGAGAGTATTTTCTCATATATTAAAGCCTTTAGGCTGGTGTTGGTTTTGCCCTAACAGACAAACAAGAGATGGTAGAGGGTAGGTCAAGCTAAGCAATTCTGATCTTTCCGTTTTAATAAGTTATTCATCTAATGTACCTCATTATTTATTGAAAGCCGTTAATTGGCCAGGTACTGTACCAGGTTCTGGGACACAATGTGAGCAAGGCAGAGACCTTATCCTCCTGATTTTCCCTCCTGCTGGGTGAAGTGGCAGTTAAGCTAAAGCCTGTTGAATGTGGTAAGAATTGCCCAAAACAAGAGATGGGGAAAACAGTAGACTATGGTAGCTCGGCAGCCTTCAGAGCATGTCCTGTTGCTGGTAAGAAACTGCCTTTCCCAGGAGTCATGCCACCCAGGGCTGCAGACCAAGCAGTCGCAGTAGACTCTTACCACAGACCCTGCAGTCAGATTAATCTCATTATACTCACATCCGTGTTTACCTCCGTCCCTGGCAGAAGTCTGAGCCTTCATAATCTGACCCAGTCCTCCCCCCGCCTCCATCCCCACTCAAATCCTGCCACTAGGTCCTTTGAAAACCTAGATCTGTGATCAGCAAACTACCAAGGTATTAGAGCAGTGAATGAAGGAGTGTACTGGCATCAGACCATCTGGTCATTTACTGGGGGAGCTCATACTGGACGAAGCTAGAGAACAGAGCTAAAACTTTCAGTGAATGAGAGATATGACCAGAAGATGGCATGAATTTCACACTGGTGTAGCCATAAAGAGAAAAAATTATCTGAATTTAGGAAAGAGGTTTTTGTTTTTGTTTTTTTAAGATTTTATTTATTTATCAGAGAGAGGAGTAATAGCACAAAGAGAGAATGAGAGGGAGAAGCAGACTCCCTGCTGAGTGCAGAGAGCCTGATGTGGGGCTCTATCCCAGGACCCTGAGATTATGACAGGAGCTGAAGGCAGATGCTTCACCAACTGAGCCACCCAGGCATCCTAGAAAACAGCTTTTTTAAAGGAATATTTTTAATAGGCAATATTCCAAGGAAAACTAGAATCACAACCAAATCATTAGTTTTATGGTTAGTTGTAATATTGACATTATTTTAAAACTATTATATTTTTAAAGTATTTTTTAAACTATCATATATATGAGTTTTGTATATCATATGTATGAGAGAGAATGAGAGAGGCTAAAGCAAAACTAATTATATTCGTGTTACTAGGCACAAAATTTTCAGTGTGCCTGTTAAGATAGTAAAAAGTAGAGTAAAGCATTTGATGTTAAATTTGAATAAAAAATATCAGTCTAAATCTATGGGCAGTTTTTCTTTGAAAAAATAGATATGGCCCAGCTCTGTCAACTGAAAGGCCTAATTTCAGTGACGGTCTGATATGAGCATCCCTCAGGCCCAGTTTGTGGCCTCCAAAAACTCTTTTCCATTAAAATGAAGAAGGACTCTTAGGAGAAAGGGCTAATTCCATATCTGTAGCTGGAAACGTACACAATGAACCTGATACAGTTAGTTGTACCAGAAAGCAAGTAAACTGTGGTAGACTAACACAGTTCTCTCAACAACACCTGAGAGCCAGGTTGGAGAGGTTCCCAATGGCTAAAAATGAATAATTCGAGTACAAAAACAACTGCAATTGAGTGAAACATAACTGAATATTTTAAAATCTGTGAGTTCATTATGATACATAAAAAAGACAAACAGTAGCAATAATAAAAACAACAACAAATGCAAAGCTCATTCGTTACTAACTGAAAAGTCACTATTAAAAGGAATTAATTGATCATTTACCTTCCTTTTCCTGTTCCCTGTATTTTAGGGTGACAAAATGGCCCCTATGTGATGAAACATAGTTGTTTTTCAGAGAATCCCAGGTAATTAAAGGAATAAAAGAAGTTAAAAGGCATTATTTTATAACCCGTAGTGAAATAATTTATTCAGGCACTGATCATCATTAGGTGAAACTATTAGGAGAAAGGTTAACGGAGACTTTTAAATGGGAAGAGGAATTAGAGTGTCACCATTTGAAAACTCCATCATTCTTAGTATCACTAAAAACAGGAAAGCTAAACATGCATGTGCTGTCGGATGCCTGAGAATGTGCACCTTTTCTTCTAGGAAGTGTTCTGGCCATAAATGTGTGAAGCGAATTAGGCCTGGAAGTAATTTCCCACTTACAGGACCAATGGGGCTAATGGGAGAAGTAAAATGGCACCACAAGAAGGTAAACAAACAAATCTAGAATATGGGACATTCAGTAAAACAACTGGCCTGATTTCTTCAGTCAAATGGCACTGGGGAAAAGGGGTGGAGGGGATGCCGTCCTAGAACAAAAGAGAACTAAGAGACATACGAGGAAATGGAATGCATGGAATTGTTTGGATCCTGATTTAACCAAGCCATCTGTAGATAGAAATTGTGGAACAACTGAATATTGACTGGGTTCAAATGATACCAAGAAATCCATAGTAATGTTATTGGTTGCAATCATGACATTGTGGTTATAGGAAAAAATGACCTTAGAGTTAAAAATGTGTAGTGACACATGAAAGGATAAAAATGACATGATTTCTAGGGGAGCCTGGGTGGCTCAGTTAGGTCATGATCCTGGGATTGAGCCCTGCATCGGGCTCTCTGCTCGGCCGGAAGCCTGCTTCCCCTCCACCCTCCCTGCCTGTCTGGTCTGCCTACTTGTGATCTCTGTCTGTCAAGTAAATAAATAAAATCTTTTTTTAAAAATGACATGATGTCTAGAATTTTTACCTTAAAATACTTGAGCAAAAAGAGGCAGGGAGATTACACAAGTGTGGCAAAATCTTGATAGTACTTAAACCTGGATGAGGAATATATAGGGATTCGGTATACCCTTTACTTTTGCCTATGATTGCAAATTTTAAATATTTAAAAAAAGATTTTAAAAGGGCTGAGGTTTCTAAGGAATGAAGAAGAGAAATAATTTGGAATTGGCAATAGGAAACTAGGGGAGCTCAGCCAAGTTTCAGCTCTGGGGTGCCTGGGGTGAGATGAGGAGTGGAGTCTTTCCTATCAGCACATGAAAAGTCCTGCTTTTGCCCTTCCACATCTCTATCCCTGAAACTTCTACACCTGCTGTCCCTTCCCCCAAAGCAGTAATTCTCAACTTCAGTGGCAGCAACTGTGGGGCTTGATTAATTGGGAGACATCCCAGTACTTTACTATTTAGGTTGATTATAAATGTTGGTCATTTTTAAAGAAAACAAATCTGATTCCAAGATTAGTCCACGATAGTGTTACTTTCATCCATTTGCATTTAGAAATGCTCTCTTGAGAGGAGGACAAAGGATTGGAAATATAGCTAGCACACTGGGGATTGCACATAAACCATGTGAATATGCAGTGCTTGTGAACATAATCCTGCAATGCCCAAACACTGTCAATCCCACAGTCTTCAATTTTCATTCAGTAAGAGCTTCTCATGGTTTTACTTCTTGCTCCTCACAGATTATACTTTCATGGACAAATAGGCAAACTAGATTAAATTGAGCGTTTGGGCCTCTGTAGCGCTATTATCCAATTCTGATTTACCTGCATTCCCTACCATCTCTGCTCCAATCCTCTGCCATAGAAAATCCAGTAAATGCAGGCATTAGTGCTGAAGTCATGGTCTTCATAGAGGACTTGATAGATCGGTATTCATCATTTATTTCAATCCCTCTTTTAATGTGCTTTCCCCCCATTACAAAAATGGAAAAGCTGTAACAAAAGAAACACAGGAGCAAACTCTATTTGCCAGACTTCTCTGCAGTGCAGTTATATTTGGAAGATGCAAATGAGGTAGGGGCCCTCCCCCTGGCCCCCCTCCCTCCCTGCTTTGGCTCTTGTTGCTGCCAGGCATATTCTTAGAAACACTGGGTATTTCTGCAACAACATCCCTATATTCATTCACTAGTTTTATGGGATAGAGTTTTATATACAGCTAGCCCCCAAGATAGTACCTAATGATTCTTGTCTCCTAGTATTCAATCCACGTGTAGTCCCCTTTCACAGGAAGTAAGGTCTGTGTGACCAATAGATTACTAAAGAAGTGATTGCATGTGACTTCTAAGGCCAGGTCATAAAAGACATTGCTGCCTCTTCCTTGGTGTCTGGGACCATTCACTCTGGGGAAAGCCAGCCACCATGCAGTGTTGACATTCACGCAACCAATGGAGAGGCCCACATTGGAAGAGGACCTGAAGTTTCCTCCAGCCATCTCAGAGGTGGATATCTAACCCCAGTCAAACCCACAGATGACTGCCTCTCCAGACAAAATCTGAATTCCATGAAAATTCCAGAGCCAAACTGCATAACAAAAGCACTTGAAAATTTCTGACCAACAGAAACTTCAGGAGATAATGTTTATAATGAGTTTAAGCCACAGCCATAAGCAAATACCTACTGTTGTTTTAGGATTTTGGGTAATTTGTTAGGCTGCAATAGATAATACAGGGGGTGGAGAGTGTGGGCTGTAGTCATGCACTTGGATCCAAATCCCAGTTTTCTATTTTACCACTTTCCCAACTGGGGCAGAGATAGCAGGTCCCTATCAGGCCTGTTTGGCTACTTTGTACTGAGAAGCATTCTTGGTCATGCAGCATAGTATCTACTCCTCCAGTCCTCCCAATGACTTTATGTGCACACATTCTCAGCATTACTAAGTTTTCTGCTTAAAATAGCCAGGTTGGTTTCTCCATCTGAAATTAACAGCGAGACACTAGAGACATTCCTGTTAAAGTCAGAAATAAGACAATTGACAGTATTATTTAACATCAAGGCAGAAGTATTTCATGATCAGTCAAGATAATAAAAAGAGTATTGCAAAGGAGGAGGCAAAATTGTTATTATATATAATAAGGTGATGTAACTGTCTACCAGGAAAACTTGAATGAATAAATTGTAAATAAAAAGTATCAAGAGTTTTCAGTGGAATAATCAGTAAAAAATTTAACAAGGAAGATTAAAAAGATTTCCTATACAGCAACAATAACCACTTAGAAAATATAAAGAAATAATGCAGCCCAGTAGCAAAAAGTGCATAAAATAACTTGGAAAAATAAACTAATAAGTTCAATGCAATGTCCATGAAAATTCCAGCTCTTTTTAAACTTGGAAAAGTTCATGTTATGATGTTATCTGGAAGGTTCTTTCTTTATTCTTCTAGATACCATAGGCTTTTTTTTTTTTTTTTTTTTTTTTTTTGCCCTTTGCGGAATTGTTGTCTTTTAGTTGAGCTTTGTGTTATGTCTTCCACTGAAACTGGAGACCTTCATTTATTCATTCAACAAAATATTTATTGAAGTCTAAGCTGTGGCAGGTACTATTCCAGATATTTGGGATCTATCAGAGTCCAACTTCCCTGGCATTTGATTTCTATCTAAGAAACAACCATATAAACATAGCTATTTGTTGAGGCTATTTGCTACTTTATTCATTAACCCAAAGAGAAGTTTCTTAAGATCGTAGAACTGGAAAAGTGGCTAAGGAATTCATATAAAGTTTACTCATGAGCAAACAAAGTAAAATTTCTTCTTTTGATTTGCCATGGAAGCTTAGTTTATTATTAGCTCAACTTGAGTAACTATAAGATTTTATGTCTATCTTATTCCAATACAAACTTTCGCCTCTTTGGAACTCCTTATCTTCCTATTTCATCTAGATTTTCACTAGCCTTGCTTTTTAAAATTTTGAATTTTTTTGTTTCATTGTATTTTACTGTACTTCTGAACTGCTTCAAGTCTCAAATACCTTGTGCAATTAGAGGAACAATATTACACCAAGAAGAAACAGAAATATCCAGAATGTGGTGTGTGTGTGTGTGTGTGTGTTTTTAAAGATTTTATTTATTGGGGCACCTGGGTGGCTCAGTGGGTTAAGCCGCTGCCTTCGGCTCAGGTCATGATCTCAGGGTCCTGGGATCAAGTCCTGCATCGGGCTCTCTGCTCAGCAGGGGGCCTGGTTCCTTTGATAACCCGTGGTTATCAAAACTAAGCACGTTCATAAAATGGCCAACGCAACACAGAAAAGAATACAGCAGAGCTGTTCAACCTGGCCGCGGGGTTTTTAAGGGTACTCTTTTTACCCTGATAGATGAAAAACAGCAACAAAATCAGGCTTATTCAGGAAAAACCAGAAACTATTCTATTTAGAATGTAATTAATAGTCCTTTTCAGGAAAACAAAACAAAACAAAACAAAAAAACATGTCGGTTTCATGACACCCGCCCCCCAGCCCCCGCCATACAGCAAACAGGAAAAAAGTCACACACACCATTCAGTCAACAAAACGACCTCTGTTAACACAACCGGCAATACAACCATCACTCACACCGTGAGATGGTGGCAGTACAAAGACTGGCACGCATGTGCGCACCCACGCGTGCTCACGATCACGCCCACTACAGAACACACACAGAAAATAGGTTTGCAATATTATCACAGACAAGGACAAGACGATTTTTTGGTTGTTGTTTAGAAAATGCATAGAAATGGCTTAGACATTTTAATAAAATTAGTATGATAAAAATTTGGAAAAATTATGTTGAATGACTTATTTACCTCTCTTTTTTCCCCCTAGTACTCTGTTGAGTGAAAGAATTGCGCATTACAAACGGAAAGGGAAAGGAGCAATTTCAGGCGGTATCTGATCACCAGTCGTAAAATTCCAGGGAAATGCAGGATAACTTTAAGATTATTCGTAAATTTGGTATTTAAAAGTTCAATTCTGAGAGAGAGTGGTTTCACTTGAAGTTGGAAGCCTGAATACGGAAGCTCGAAAAGCGAAGGCGGAGAGAGTAGACTGTCTCTCAATAAACTCAGGTTTTGTTATTTTTGCCTCTTGCGGACTATGACATCACTGGAAAGCTGAAATGACTCCCATTCCAGACCTCACTGAACTCTCGCGATACTAGAGCCCTGTGGAGCGCGAAACGCCGTGGGAGGGGCTGGGGTGAGATCGACTGACTTCCGGCCAGGCCGTTGTCTGGGTGGCGCGGTCGAGTCATCGCTGGGCCTCGCAGCTTCGATCTCCCATCCCTCCCCCCCGCCCCGGCGCGGGGGGTCGACCAGCCAAGTGGGGTGGGAGGTGACTCGGACCTTCCCCTTCGTTCCGCTCTGGCCAGCTCCCTGGCCCCCCGCGCTGGGGTCCCTGGGGCCCGCGAGGCCCGGTCTGAGGGGCCGGGGCCTACGTGGGCCCGCCGCTGGGCCCCATGAGGCATAGCCTGACCAAACTGCTGGCGGCCTCGGGCAGCGACTCCCCAACCCGCAGCGAGAGCCCGGCTCCAGCCGCGACCTGCTTGCTGCCCCCGGACCTGACCCGGGCGGCGGCGGCGGCGGCAGCGGCAGAGGAGGAAGAGACGGCGGCGGCCGGATCTCCCGGCCGCGAACAGCCGTGCGGCGACGAGCGCGAGTTGGAGGCCGGGAGGGGGGGCCGCGGCGGCGTGGCCGTGCGCGCGCCCTCGCCCGAGGAGATGGAGGAGGAGGCGATCGCCAGCGTCCCGGGGGAGGAGACGGAGGACATGGACTTTCTCTCCGGGCTGGAACTGGCAGATCTGCTGGATCCCCGGCAGCCGGACTGGCACCTGGAGCCCGGGCTTAGCTCGCCCGGGCCTCTCTCCTCGTCCGGCGGAGGCTCGGATAGCGGCGGCCTGTGGAGAGGGGACGACGACGACGAGGCCGCGGCTGCCGAGATGCAGCGCTTTTCCGACCTGCTGCAGAGGCTGTTAAACGGCATCGGAGGCTGCAGCAGCGGCAGTGACAGTGGCAGCGGCGAAAAGAGGCGGAGAAAGTCCCCAGGAGGAGGCGGCGGCAGCAGCGGCAACGACAGCAACCAGGCGGCGACAAAGAGTCCCCGGAAGGCGGCGGCGGCTGCTGCCCGTCTTAATCGGCTGAAGAAGAAGGAGTACGTGATGGGGCTGGAAAGTCGAGTCCGGGGTCTGGCAGCCGAGAACCAGGAGCTGCGGGCCGAGAATCGGGAGCTGGGCAAGCGCGTGCAGGCACTGCAGGAGGAGAGTCGCTATCTACGGGCCGTCTTAGCCAACGAGACCGGACTGGCTCGCTTGCTGAGCCGGCTGAGCGGCGTGGGACTGCGGCTGACTACCTCGCTCTTCAGAGACTCGCCCGCCGGTGACCATGACTACGCTCTGCCCGTGGGAAAGCAGCAGCAGGACCTGCTGGAAGAGGACGACTCAGCGGGAGGAGTGTGTCTTCATGTGGACAAGGATAAGGTGTCGGTGGAGTTCTGCTCGGCGTGCGCCCGGAAGGCGTCGTCTTCTCTTAAAATGTAGGGTCAAGTAATCTGCTCTTTATCCGCGTTTACCCCTTTCAACTCCCTTACACCATGTAAAACACCTTAGTGGGACATCTTCACTGGACACATTTCAGAGGAGGAAAAAGTAATATTGAATCTTTAAGTGTTTAGCTAAAAAGCATGAATGTGACACTGTAACCAACTCCTAATGATAACATGTGACTATTAAATCTCTCTGACAGTTTCTTTTTTAGGTGATTTCCTTCCTGCCAGGCTCCGTTGTAGGGGTTACAGAACAGTCGTTCCCGCCTCACAACCTGGTAAGGATCCATCTCTTCACGTAACGCTCATGCTCTGCTGCTTAGTCTACTTTAATGGGCAACATCTCAATTTGTGTGCGTGTGGGTTTTTTTTTTTTTTTTTTTCTTTTTTCTTTTTTGGAAGGTGGGAGGGGAAATCTAATTTGGGCCCTGTCCACCCTGGAAACAGACTTGTGCTGGTCAGTAATGTATTTAAGATGCTTCTTATGGTTGAAATAGCTGTTAATGTGTCCCCTTGTTCAGACTTGCGTGTACCTAGCTCTTCTGTCCCCAGTGTGGACATGGCCTTGGATGACATCGGTTCCAACTGTACACTGAAAGCTGCTAATAGAGATACAGTTTGGAGACAGTGAAACAGGTGAAGTTGAATGGAAGTTCCGAGTTGTACAAGGTGCAAATTGGAATTCCAATTTTAGAGCAACTTTTTAGAGGTTGACAATAAGTATTTGGGCTTGCACAAATGTGATAGTTATTTTGCTGGAGATGACAGAAATATCTTAAAATATTTGGGTATGCCTTTTAGTTTTCAGTAGGAGATCTAGAAATACAATCTAGAGTAAAAGATTTTAATATCTCACCACTCAAGAAGTTGGAAAATAACATGCATCTCTGTTAATTAATTGAAGGAGAATAAGAATGGTTAATGAAATGTTTCTTTGAGGACCAGCACAGTGATTACCCTATCACTGACTATAAATAAATTGTTGAACACCTTTACTTTTGTTGTATTAAAATTTAGGTTAAATTTATGTATGATTAGATATTGAAGGTTGTGAAATGTGAATGAAAACGTGTAAAGTGAGGCTTCACAAAGAATCTTACTCTCCTTATTTCAAAGGTTTTTGTCCTATTTAAAAATAATTTTTGAAATTGAGTGGTTCTGGCTACCTAAGGACACGATTGACACTTTTTCCAAAGATGGGACATACTCTTCCCTTGAAGTACTGTATTATTCATTGTCCAATTGTATAGATTTAGTGTCCTTCAGTGTAAGAGGCATTAAGAAATTCTTTGTGAAACATCACTGTTTGATAAAGTATATACATATTTAGCATCCTTGTTTTTCTTTGTGCTAAAGTGGATACAGCTGTTGGGGCAGAAGAGACGGGACCAGCTGCTGGCCACATTTCCTGCTTTATTTTAAAAGGTAGTATAAGAAATGAGGAAAAAGAGGTAATATCAGGGCTTCTGCTGTCTTTTATTTTAAAATGTTCATAATTAAAAAGTATTTTCCAGCAGTCCAAAGATGTAAGTTATCTTACACATGTTTTATTTTGTTGTTATTTGGTTATAAAAATGGAATCCTTGTTCTTGCACAACTGTAAATGTTTCGTTGCTAGATAACACAATTTGAGACCTAACTCGGTCTCTGGTTTCCAGTGCATTACAGCATATTTTGTAAAATCACCTACTGCACTTGAGCATGAATGGGTAGTAGCCAAATTCACAACCTGGAGTGATGAACCTGCTTATACCTAAGTGCAGGAGCAAGCCCCTCACAATGCAGCTGCATGGATTTTTAGTGCCTACTGAATTATATATATATATATATATATATAAACCAAAAGTAGTTGGAAAAATTATTTGAAATGACTAATTTGTGCTATCTCTATGGAATATGTTAAATGTAGCTTTTTGAAACAGAAGCCTTGAATTGAAATTTAATTAATACTTGAACGAACATTTTTGTATATATTTCTTTGTATATAATTTTGTGCAGTACCAATGACAAAAATATGGTGTCATAATAAAACCAGGTTTGTTGATCTTTCAGTTATGGGCTCAAAGAATTTATTCATCTCTAACATGATATTGGAAAATAATGGATGAAAATAGGAAAAATGATTGTTGTTAATGCTGACTGTGGGTCTTAAAAGGTTCTAGAAGCAGTAAGTGTGTTTTTCTAAAACCATTCCCTTGGAATAATTTCTTCTAATGTCAGTGCTTTTCCTGCATTATTTGAAGTTCGGGGCTGGGGAGAAACAGTAGTCAAAGCTTTCTGAATTGGGATGCTTTGAAAATTCCAAGTGTAGATTTTTAGGATGTCATTTTATAAATGGCAGTTTTTGGAATTACTTGATTAAGAACTTTTGAAAATGGAGATTAGTATTGCCTATTTTTAAAGCTGCTTTGTTAGGCTCCTTGTTTTAACTGTCTTTTCTTAGTTTCCATTTCATTCTATTTTTTTTTTTTCTTTTTCTAATTTTGGTGACTTAGTGATTTTGTCATTTTTTACATCAACTTCATGGTCTTGTTTTTACATGGTATTGCATGTATTTAGGACCTATCTAACAGGGGGTTTAAATAAATTTGATCATATTTATGTGTAAGCACATTTTACTGTAAATGTTTGGGTTTCTGAATTTACAACAGATCTGTTTATTTCAGAATGTAGTAAACAATATCTTAAAGTGTCCTATTCACTACTTGTTAATTAAAAAAAGTTATGATTAATATGAAACTGTTGTCTTACTATTTTTAGAAAATTGTGTTCTGAATGATTAGTAGTTGGATAAAGGAGATTTCTGGAATATATGGATTGCGTTGAAATTTTAAGGTTTGGCTCTATTTACTGTAGAGGTTGAAAACATCTTAGTATTTGGGGAACTTTTTTTTTTTTCATCATCTTCCCTAATTGCCTCTATGGCAAAATGATACAGAATTAGTGTAAAGAGGGTAGCTTTTTGATATTTGTTTTCTGATGGTGACAGGAATTCATACATTAATTGAACTAACACACCATATTGACCTCCTATTTCTATCATATTGACTTACTGTTTCTGCACTTTCTTGACCAGTTCTAACTAAAAAGGTCCACGTTTGTTAAAATGTCACACCTCTGATATAATCCGGCAAAAAGTGTTCGAAATATTTTAAATATTTGTGCATTTTGTAATCACTAAATTAATCTCTTTCTCTTCTCTTTAAACAGCTTAGCAGTGTCTGCAAAAACGAATCTTTTCCTACAACCTGTTAACTGACTGGACTGATGGTAACAAAGTAATTGTGGGAGCCATGTCGGTCAAAAATTTGGCATCTGCTGAAAAAAAAATGAATGCCATTTTCAAGTTCCCAAATTACTTCTATACTGATTTCACTTTCCAGATTTCACTTTCCAGAAATGGAGATATGAAAAGATTCTCTGGAATCCTTGAAAGACTTACTAGAAATACATGAGACTAAGTTAATTTTGGAACAAAATTATACTTTTTTTTTTTTTTTTTTTTGGTCTTTCATGGGAGTGATGATCAGTTCTTTGCATAACTTAAAAATTGTAACTGTTGGAGAAGAGAATTGCAGTATTTCATCAAGGAATATTAGATTCTTTACATAATCAAGAACACATTCTATGGAATAACATTCAGTGGTGTAGAATTACATAAACAGGCCATCAGGGATCACAAAGCATATCACGAGTCTGTATTTATTTCCTGGAACTTGAGAGCTAATCTTCAGTATAGGCAGACCTTGCTGAGTAGAATATAAAAGTTAATGTAAAGTCCTTAACTATAAAGAGTAGTCTTTTTAAAATAGATGCATTGATGTGTCATGTGTATCTTTGAAAAAATTATGACTGAATATGTGAGTAGTTATTTGCAATTCAGGGTAATAGGATGTTCGCATTCTGAGGTTTTGGCTTCTCGAGTTTTCTCTGAGTACTTGACACTTTTTGACTATTTTGAGGTTTCTAATGAATGGTATCCTAGTTTCTGATGTTATATATTAAAATGTCTCCAGTGTTTTGTAAGGGCTTTAGTATTTTGGATGATGGGAGTGTTTTTTTTCCACATAATATGGTTGTTTTACTTAATTGAAACATTTTTCCAGTTTATTACAAGTGTGAAAAAACACTCAACTCTGGATTGTTTATTTCATTTTTGTTGGATTATGTTAATGCATTCTTTCGTCTGGTCTAGACTGAGTCATTTTATCTTAATTGACTCATTGGGAAGTGTGCAGATGAGAGGTGGGAGGGGTAGGAGATTGGCCCAGAATGATTTATCATTATAACTATACAGTTTGGTTATTGTATGATCCTATACTAAACCTATTAAACCCACTCTGTTTCTTATAATCTAAATTTAGTCAGTGTCTGTGATGCAAGGCAGCAAAGAGCATGCCCACTGGCTTATACTTAGCTGATGGATGCTTCTAGGATACAAACGCTACAGCTAGTTGTAATTCTACAACCAAAGATTTGGCATTAACAATAGTTGATGACAATTAAGAATGGAGTGATTCACTGACAATGAGTAATTACCTTTAAAAAATTTGTGATCACCTAGTTCAGCATTTTGAAGTACTAGTTTAAGGTCTCACTAATTTAATCAGATTTTTAAAGCTAACTAATCTGATTCTTGAAAGTTGAATAGGCAGTAAAATACTTTGAAGTGTTTTTTTCCCCCACACTCATTGTCAACACAAAGTTTTGAGACCTTCCCAAATGTTTATATTTCTATATTTTACTGTGCAGTTTTTCCTTCAGAAACCAGTTAGTTACCACCTAAGCAAGGGACAAAATGGGGAGGTCTTACACTAGAAACTTGGAAAATGTTTTGTGTGGCCAACACAGTATTTTTCACATATTTGAATTTGACTATCTCAGTCCTCTCTGGCAGCTACTTGTTATTGTCTTACCATACCATACTGTTCTCAGCTATGACCTAGACTACAATGGTCATTTATTTCCAGTTTTGAAATGGAGAAAAATGAAACTGGAAGTAGTTTAAATTCAGAAAGTAAATGACTATTATTAGGAATATAGATTCAATATTAGAGAAAAATAAATATTAAAAAAAACACATAGATTATAATAGTTGCTTGTGAACTTGGCTTTGCCCCTTTCATTGCTTTGGTTACTAATAAGTGTTTTTATTCCTTTTTTACCTTTCCCGGATTTGTACACTCAAGATTTCTTAGAGCCATTTTCCCCACTTTTTTAAAAGGAAACCAATTCACAGTGGACTTTGGTAATTTTTATAGTTTTGTTGAACCAAAATAATTTTTGTTGAAAATTATTCTGCTTAATTTTCAACCTAATTTAAAAACGTAGTCTTTAGTGGTGTTTTGAAAAATTGTGTAATTATGTTAATATGCAGATTTGATTTTTATTGGTAGCCCAACTTTTTTTAACACTGCCTCTGAATTTTGCATCTTTGCTGTATACCCACAGAGGTCAGTTTCCTAGACCCCTCTGGCTTCTAATGTCCTGCATGCAGTTTGGGGTTTACAAATTATATCAGTATCTGAAGTACAATATAATGAGTCCTCCTAAAGCCAGATAACTACACCACGTAAATTGTAAGATGGATTTAAATAGTTTGTTTAGTATGACTGGACTATTAAAAGCTGTCTTCCTGACTGAGGTTGTGTTCTTTAGGTCTTAGCTACAAATGACTTCCCTAAATTGTATTGCAGATCACAGTAAGTTTACATGTATTTACCTGCCCCCAGGCAAAAATTTTGGTCTACAAGAAGACTTGTAGCAATAGATGTAAAATAATATGGTCTTTTGCTTACATTGCCCATTTACTAATTGGAAAGATGATTTTAAAAATACATGGTAGAGGACAGATTCTAGAATCCTTTTTAGTTACAGAAACCATTGCAAACTCTTCTCTTTATAGATGGTAATATGCTAGGAATGTATCAGGATAGGAAAACAATTTGTACTGAATTACCAACTTAGTTTTTTATCAGTGGTTTTTTAATTGTCCAAGTTGATAGCACCATTCTTAAGGAATCTAATTTAGTAATTTGGGTTTCTTACTTTTGAAGTCAGAAACTACTTTTTCATGTTTTTCTCTGCTGTGATAAGTAGAGCTTTCCTTTAAATAAAAATGATAGACTATACATATAAATGTATAATTTTGGGTCAGAGAGCTTTAAGTAAAGCATATCCATTATAGAAAGGAGAAAATTCAGCAGGAAATCAAAACATAAAAATCACCCCTAATTCTCTAACCAAGAGAATATTTTCAGCAAAATAAAAATTTTTTTTGCTCATAATTGGGATCATTTCATATATAAACTTGCTAGGGAATACATTTCAAGGCACTTGTTGAATATCAGCTTCTTGAAAAATTTTAAATGTATTTTGTTAATTTCATTTAATTTTAAAATCTTTAGCTGGACTGCTTTCTCTTCGAACAGACCCTGAAAGCCTCACTCATGAGGCTGCCTCTTCTAGGTGACAAGCTAAATTAAATTCTCCTTTCATATAATGAAGTAGCATAAGATTATTTAACAAGTATGTCACTGTACTTGAATAATGAAGATGCTTGTCAATATGATCTGGGATAGTACTTATTTTATTTGGTATGATTGGCTTATTTC
This sequence comes from Neogale vison, assembly GCF_020171115.1. NCBI lineage: Eukaryota > Metazoa > Chordata > Mammalia > Carnivora > Mustelidae > Neogale > Neogale vison. The sequence goes on from NC_058097.1 coordinate 138,482,201, forward strand.
ACTAGAAAGTGTTGATCTAAATCTGTGTTGTTGTCCAATATTGTACCTCTTAGCCATATGTAGCTAAAAAATTTAATTTAAAAAATTCATTTATTTAGTTGGAGTAGCTACATTTCAGGTGCTCAGTAGCCACATACCGCTAGTAGCTAACACTGTCAGTCATGTATAGAACATTTATTTGCATCATCACATAGAGTTCTGTTGGGCAATGCTGATTTAGATGTTGTCACATAAGAAAATGGTTCTAAGAACTGAAATGAAAAGTTTTACAAAGGGGAACACAAAAAGTCACTTCAAAAATTTAAATGATCTGTCTTGGGAAATGAAGGCTATTAGACTAGGCTATTTTAGAAAACAAAAGCAGGAATATAGGAAGAGTATAGCTTCCATTTAAGCGCTACCATTTAGTCAAGTGCTATGTTAGTCAACTTCCCTTTATTATGTAATACCAGTCCTGAGTGAGGTTACTGAGGACCAGAGAAGAGAGGTTAACTTGCTTAATTAACATCACACAGCTGAAAAGAAGAGTTCTAGGTATGTGATCCCAAAGAACTGTCCCAACTAATGGAAGCTTCAAAAATAGAATTTGCCTTAATTTTCCAAGAATATAGCTTTCCAAAGACATAAAGAGGACTCTTGAAGTAGGTAACTGTATCATTGTACCACTGCATCAGCTTTATCAGTCAGTATATCGGCTCTAGCTGAGCCTACCATTTTTCAGGACTATTGGAATTGATTCCTCTGTGAGGAAGGTTGTTATATATGTTCTAAATTTCTATTAATAAGAGATTAATAATATCTATGAAAACAGTGAATTAGGAAAACATAGTGAACATCTGCTTAGTGAACTGATCCTCATCCCTACCTCCCATTTTCATTCCTGCTTGGATTCATTGAGGTTTTCAGTAAAAACTGCTGTATGGTTATTTTTCCTGTTACCAAAATATGCTTAATGTAAAGGAGTGAACAAGCAAAGTAGAAGAGACTATTGGGCAAACTAGAGAAGTTAAGCTCTTGTTTAAAGCGATAGGCCTTACTAATATTCACCCTTTGGTTGCTGCCCTGTGTAGCCATATGTTAAAGGTCCCAGAACTATACCTCATATGATTAAAAGTCTACATTTATTCATACACTAAACACTTATTCATACATCATAATTTTATTTTTGTGTACACATTTGTTTTAACAGTCACTGAATTTCTAGGCCAGGTTCAGGTAACTGAAGGGCCTTTATAAATAGTTTATATTGTTTAGATCCAAGGTATCCTGCGAACATAGTCTGGAGCAAAATGGGAAATAACATCTTTCTAAAGATAGGCTTAGAAACTCTAGTCCAGTAAGTTAAGATGTTTCCTTTCTCTGGTAGCGGCGCTGACTCATACCTATGAGAAAAGATTGAGACAGTTCTATAAAGATATTTGTATCAAATGGCAAATCCATGTACAATATATATTAATCCCAGAAGTCTTAAGATAAAAGTAGTTAGGTAAAGATAAAGTTAATCCAGTTACTCTCTTTGATAAATATTGGTTGGTCCTGAAAACTCTACTTTTGTTTTCTTTTGTCCCTTTCTCCACTTCACCTCTGAAGGCTCATACAGCTTAGGTTGCTTGGTAAGGTTCTATCAGAAAATAACTGAATTCTACTTTATAGCCAACCATTTTGTGATGGAATTTTCCTATAGTGGAATTGCTCAAACTCTAAACACGGAGCATATAATTAGCTATCATGTTAGGCACAGTACTGTTTGTAGCTTGTAGATGGCATTCAATACACAAATTAAGGTAAAGAACGTGAACTACACATGCAAGAGGTATGATGGGATCAATTTCTAGAACCGTTTTCAAATTCTTAAGTAATACTATAAGAAAAAAAAAGCCCAACTCTTTCAAATTAAAAAACATTGCCTTAAAAGCAAAAAATGTATCTATGTTAATTTGTGCATTTTCTAGGTAATCATTTAAATATTGAAGTTTTTCATTGATTATGAGAATAATCTTACCTGGCTGCTAAGCCACCATTCACAGGTATAGCCAAGATAATAGGGTACAGACCACCCAGAACAAGACCAACTAGTCCACCCCGTGTTATGGTACAGGTTTCACAATTCAAATCACCTAGGAAATAAATCAGTTCTGAAAATGAAGGTCATGATAGTCAAGCAAACATGATTTAAAGAATGCAAGGTCATCTTAAACGTATCACAGATACTCAATTTTTAGGCAGCAAGTGCAAATCTATAAGGCATGTTAGAAGGTACAATTATATGTACAGATAACCTAAAACAGCCAGGAATAACTGCTAGAGGATTTTTAATCTCAGTTTGCACTGCTTTTATCTTTCTGCACTTGTATTGGCAAACCTGAGCTAATATTTTTCTGTCTGCAGAAAACGTTTCACCCATGGGAATTTATTTATTTATTTATTTATTTGACAGAGAGCACAAGCAGGCAGAGAGGCAGGCACAGATAGGGTGGGTTGGGGGGGGGCGGGCTCCCTGCCAAGCAGAGAGCCCGATGCGGGGCTCGATCCCAGAACCCCCGGGATCACGACCCAAGCCGAAGGCAGAGGCTTTAACCCACTGAGCCACCCAGGGGCCCCAACCCATGGGAATTTTTAAAAAAATTTGTACTTCATCTTATGTTTTTACATTATATAGTGTGACTATTTTTATAAAATTATGTATTTCCAAGTTAGTGTAAGCTGCATTAAGAGTAGAAAGCTAAGTTAATAACATGTTTTACTCAATCTGTTCAGTTGACTGGGTGGTAGCTTTCCCTAGATCATAAAAATTTCTACAGTGATCATGGGGATTCAAGCAAAATATTCATCCAGTTTTGAAACCAATTTGGAACAGCACTTCAGAGAATTTAAATGGACTGTCTTCCTGCTATCCCACCATCACCTGTGGTAATATTTTTCTGTGAAATCCGTCAGATTTTTCATGTTTCCCTGTGCTGCACTACTGCCCTTCACAGATTATGCATTTTTTTTTTTTTTTTAATTGAAGATATGTGGTAGCCTTGTTTTGGTCAAGTGTGTAGGCACCAATTTGCAAGCAGCATTTGCCCACGTCCTGTCTCTTGTCACATTTTGGTAATTCTCGTATTTCAAACTTTTTCATTATTACTATATTTGTAACCATGATCTGTAATAAGTGATTACCACACACTGGAAATCGAAATGATGGTTAGCACTTTTTAGCAATATTTTTTAAGGTATGTACATTGGTTTTTTAGACATAATACTATTATTGTACCCTTTAAACAGACCATAGCATATTTTAAACATAACTTTTATATGCACTGGGAAATCAAAAAATTAATATAACTTTACTGCGACACTTTATTGCAGTAGTGTGGCAAACCTGCAGTATCTCCAAGGTATGCCTGGACTCAAAGCACTCAGCATATATGGTAAACTGTCGAAAGGAAATCAGGTCTCCATATATTTGGTAATTCTTGTATATATATTTAGTGCTTTGAGAGATTTACTATGTAAGTAGACTCCTCTTCCCGTAACTGTTTTCTCTTATGAGGGACTTAACTAAATTTTTTTTTTTTTAAAAACCCAAGGCAGTCATCTTTAAAAAAAAAAAAAAAAGTTTGCAAATACTTCTTTAAGTACTGTGGGAAAGATAAGTTAGATTACGTATTTAGAACTGTCATGTATGTGTATTTTACTTGTACAAAAGATTTTGCTAATATGAGCTGCCACTTTACATAGGCTAGCAAGTTTCAGTCTTAACCATGCATTCACTACGATATAGCATAATAGCTAGCTACCTGATGTTAATATTTAAGGATTAGTGAAAGGTGCAAATAATATATACTAAAGCAAATTCTGGTGATAGTGAAATAGAATTTACCTGTAATCAAAGGTAAACTTACAAAACCTCTGTAAGATAAGTCTGCAGTCAAAAATGGGATCACTGACATTGGTAAGCCAGCAGCTATACGAGCCTGGGTCACATTTAAGACGCGTCGAAAAAGACTATTTGCTATTAGACCACAGAGACCAGCGTTAAGTCCAACATATGCTGATCCATGTTCGAGCAGATTCCTGAGTGGAGACAAAAAAAGAGAATATTTTGGGAGGTACTATATTTTGTGTGTGAGTTGTCCAGCAATTCTGGTGTATGTCTGAAGAGTCTGATATGAATGCCTCTCCTTTGGGTGCCCACAGTACCCAGTATCCTCTCTAGCACAATAGATAATAAGGTGGTACTATCTTATAATCACTGATTTTTATGTCAGGCTTCTCCACTAGTCTTTAAGTGAATAACCTGAAGATAGTGGATACAAAGATACATTCATCTTGTGGTTTCAGTAGCACCTGACACCTAAAAGGCATTCAGTAAGGTGGAGTTAATTATGTTTCCTTTCACTTTACTCTGAAGCATTAGTCAGGATAGGGGGGTGGAGGAGTCCTAACATTTAAGGGATGCTTTATGCTAGGTACTTTAAACAACTCACTGAAATAAAGAATAAATTGATGTTTGAGTTACTAAGTGGTTTTTAGTCAAGGTATATATGAGTTTTAAAATGCATGTTCTGTGCTTGCTTTAGTTTTGGAAAAAATAATACCTAAACTTAATGCTAGATACTGAAAGTATTCTAAACTCTTCAGCCAAGTACTTAACTTGATTTTACTACCTGCCTTGCTATCTGCAACACAAGCATCAGTCTCTTAAATTCTCATTACTTACTAGCCAGAATAGCCACACAATATCCCCCTAACTTCTATGGTTAACACTTAAAACAGCTTTTCTAGGAATTCCTAACTGAGCTTCCTGCATTGCATAAAGCATTACTTTTCTTACCTGTCACTTTGCAATCATAATGGTGCTTGTCATTCAATCACTGACCACTACTACATGCAGCAGACTTGATGCTGAAGTCACAAAAAATTTTCTACCTTCAGTGTTTTCATAGTTTATTATTGGAGGATGAAAGACATGTGAGCATGAGATACCACAAATCTACTGAAATGGTAATGGAAGTACAAAAGAGAGTTTAAAAACTTAGGGTACACAAGATAGTATTTACAAAGTGAGGAGAGCCTACAGAACCTACCAAACAGTAACAACAGAAAACATGAATGTGAAAGACCTGTATGTTTTTGGTGTTTGTTTTTAAGATTTTATTTATTTGTCAGAGAGAGAGAGTGAGCGAGCACAGGCAGACAGAGTGGCAGGCAGAGACAGAGAGAGAAGCAGGCTCCCTGACAAGCAAGAAGCCCGATGCGGGACTCAATTCTGAGACCCTGGGATCACGTCCTGAGCCGAAGGCAGCCGCTTAACCAAGTGAGCCACCCAGGTGTCCCAAGACCTGTATGTTTTTGTGGGCACTGAGGGAATGGGAAACTTGAGCGTATCTTCTGAAATACTTTTATCTTTATAACAATCTGGTGAAGTATATATTATCTCCACTTTAGTTCTAGCAACCAAATGCTCAAAGGTAAACAGTTTGCCCATATATATTTTTATATATTATCACAATTATTTTGAATATATAAATTAGGCTATAGGCTGATGTGAAGTATTTTAAAAACTTAAAAAATATGTAAATAAAAAGGAGTGCAACTAGAATCTGAACAGCAGTTTGTGGTCTCCCAAATTTTAATTTCCTATGGCTTAGAGTCACATTTTTTTAGTTAATAATTCAGTAGGTACAAAACTTACTATCTAATAGCTCCTTTCCAAGTCAGTTTTCCAAAAAAGTGCCTTTACTGATAGAGCCTCATGATTGTTTGGCAACACACACACACATTCAAAACTAGACAGATGAGTGAAACACAACTATAATATATTTAACAAGTGGCAATGAAATATATGGTACATAAAATTATTTTATAGATCAGAAAGGTTTTTGATATTAAAGTTTCATACACCTAAGGGCTTTTCAAATAACTACTAAGTATATCAAATGATAATGCAAGAAGGGATGAGGATTCAAACCTGGGAGGACAAGGATAATAGGAACAAAGGAAAATAGGGAGTAAGGCAAAGATGAGACACTATCATCTGCTCTGTTTAGGTACCAGTGTTTGAGAGCAATTTACTATTTCCAAACCAAAGCTTACTTTGCAGTTCCAGCTTGCTTCCCCACTGCTTGTTGATTCTAATTTGGTTAAAGTACCGGTGATATAGCCTGCTCTTTTCTCTTCAAAGCTGCCACCATCTACTCTATTCCTTGTGTCAGTCTTTCTGGCGCTTTACCTTACTGACCTCGCAACATGGACACAGGCCCTTTGGGGCTTGAAAAGTTTTTCTGTTATCTACCTCAGGAAAATAACAAAAAGGATGTATAATGTGTGTGCGGTGGGGGAAGAGGTGTAGGATATACAGCTTATGAAGTCTCACCAAGTTCTTATTGCATCCTGGGTTTATAGGTTCTCTCTTGTTCAGAGGGTAAGTGGCAGCAAGGCTGAAATTTACTCAGGACAGTTAAGATTATAATTCTAAAACATATTCCTTACCATCACCACTTCCAGACTACCATGCCAGTTTTCCTACGGTCTTCTTTTTTTTTTTTTCTCTGCTACCTTAAATCTATTTCCCAAAAGCAACTGGAATGTTCTTTAGAAATGTTAGCTGGATCATCTCATTTCTGGCTTAAAATTCTTCCTGTTCCTTCAGCCTTATGCTTACTTCCCTGTACTTCAGTAACACTGGTTCCTCAGATATGATCAACTCTTTGCTATCCTGTGGCTTAGGCATATGCCAACCAGTCTGCCTGTGACAATTGTCCCCTTACCCACTCCCTAGGCTGGCTCTTTTTTTTTTTTTTTTAATCCTTTTTGGCCTCATAATTTCTCTTTAAACGGAACCTAGTCAGAGAGGTCTTCTTGCTAAGGAAGTGCACTATAGTTCACTCAGTGTTGTCCTCAAAGATCAGTATGGTTCCTATATAGCATTTTTCTATTTAATGATAAAGATCTTTTAGCCATGATCCCATTTCTGTGGCATTCCTTGTCTATTATATGTGTTACAAAGCACTCTCTTGGACTGTTAGACATAATAGAAATGCACTGACAGGACAATTTAAAAGCCATCTTAAAGGACTGTTACTTAAATGAGTCCATAAATGTTCACATTTAACAGTACTCTAAGCCAAATGGAAAAACTGAGAATGATCATATAATTTGATCCAAAGACATGAATTCTACCCTCAACTTTCAGCAAAATGGTTTAATCTCTTGGTCTCAGGTTTTCTCAATAAGACAAGAAAAAAAGCTCAGTTTCCTTCTGATATTCTATGTTTATATTCAAACCAAATAAATGTGGGATAATGAACCAATGATGAAAATCTACCTGGTAAAAAATATTTTTAAGTTATGAAGGGAGTCTTACCTTTCTGCTTCTGGGAGTTGGTTAATTTTTCTGGTTATGATATTGAAGATTAAGTTTTCCTTGACAGTATCATGTGGTTCATGATTTTCCATCTTGAGCCTTAAAATATTTTTCAATAATATATATCTATAGAAAAACAAAAGGGCTCATAAAAGCTTTCTAAATACCATGAACAGTTCATTTAAAAAAATTAGCTATAGCTTGATTCATAATCTGAAAAATCAATGCATACACATACACCAAAAAAATATATTGTAAGTGAAACAGAAACCAGAACATGAAAAACACCCCATAAGGCTTCTAAGAAATACAGAATATCTTTATAAGCCTTAAAAATATTTCTTAATTTACAAAAAGCACTGAACATAAAACTAATATTAACTAATTAAAATTAAGAACTTGTGTTGATCAATAAATACTATAAAGGTAAGCCAGTGTGGGAGAAAATGTCTGCAGTATAACTGACAAAGGAGCAGTTAGTACCCAGAAAATGTAAAGAAGAGCACATCATCAAGAAGAAGGCAAGCAACCCAACAGAAAAACTGGCAAAAGGTTTGAACAGGTACTTTCCCAAAGAGGGAAGCAAATAGCCAATAAACAGAAAATATGCTTAGCCTCATTATAATCAAGGGGAAAAAAAACCAAAACAAAACAGTGAGATATCCATACGTAGGTTAGCTAAATTAAAACCTGACAATTTCAGTTTCTGGCAAAAATGTTAGGGTAACTCAAACTCTGGTGTGCTGCTGGTAGAAGTATATGGATACAAACACTTTGGAAGAGAATTTGTTATTTAGTAGGTAGAAGAAACATAGTACCAATTTCACTTACAGGTATACCCTGAAATAGGAATCAGCAAAATTTCTCCGAAGGGCCACAAAGTAAATATTTTAGGCTTTGCATGTCAAACGTGTTCTTCATCAAATAGCCCAGTAGTTTCTTGATCCTTGCACTAGTTGGAATGAATGCAGAGTAGGCGCAGGATGGGGGATGATGAGTTTTAACCCAAAGATTTAGCTCATTAAGATTTCAGGGTAGGAAAGTTAAGGAAAGCACAAGTTTCAGAAATAACAGCAAAATACATGATCTTACGAAATTAGATTTTCATGGTTATCTATTTGCTATAAGGTTAATTTACAACACTGATTTACTGCTGGGTAATGTCATTGGGAACATGTTAAGTGAGATTTCATATCCTTAGACTCAAAATTAAAAAGTACAATGTAGGCTTAGAAATTTACATGTAGGTTTCCTGGACTCAAACTTAAGAGCCTTGGTTACCATATCATGACAGACACAATCTCTGCCCTACGTGTGTGTGTGTGTGTGTGTGTGTGTAGATACAAAATCCAGTATACACAGAAAGTCTACAGTGTACATACTGGAGGCAGGTGTGTGCGCACGTATGTGTATAGAGCCATAAATTCAGGATAGAGACAAAGTGTATGGTGTATATATCTGAAATAAAAGTTACTTCCTAAGAAAATCCTGCCTAATACTATCACTAATTTTCTGCTCTACGCTCTGCATACTGGTGAGGTTCCGAGTTCTGTGAACTTTTTTTTTTTTTTTTAAAGATTTTATTTATTTGACAGATCACAAGTAGGCAGAGAGGCAGGCAGAGACTGAGGAGGAAGCAGGCTCCCTGCTGAGCAGAGAGCCCAATTCGGGGCTCGATCTCAAGATCCTGAGATCATGACCTGAGCCCAAGGCAGAGGCTTTAACCCACTGAGCCACCCAGGCACCCCAATGAACTAGCTATGTCTAAAGTGTACCTATTAAAAGTCTCCCTTAATTCGGTAAAAGTTTGACACGGCAACCTGCAGTAAGACGTTGTGTGTCTGTTACTAATAATAAATCCTAATCCAAGATAAAACCCGTATCTAAGATAATGTATTTAAATACTACAAACATTTCAAAAGGCGCTTGCATTAGCTAGCTCACGTCCCTCAGGTTAACCATGAAACAAGTCAAGTGGGGACTCTGAAAATTAAATTAGGCCAAGGTCACTTTGGATATTGGTAGTAAAACCTGGGTTAAACCCAAGCGCAGACATTTATTTTCTCTCTTGGCTTAAATATAAGATCTTTTCTTCTGGGTGGAAAGTGAAGAGACCGTAGGTGCCGTCTCCCCTCCCCCGCTTCCGACCCAGTCCCGGGATCTCATTCCCGCACTGCCGGCAGACAGCGTGTCACCGCGCTTTACTTCTCTGGATACCCGGCCACTTTTTCAGGGATGCCCGTACCTTATGGTCTCCTCACAGCATTCGATGCCTGCACCGGTCCTCTGCAGGCCACGCTGGGAGCTCACTCCAACTTTTGCTCTCCTACGCTGAACGCGGCCATCTTTGGCTGGCACGTGACTCGATCCAGGCAGGCGCGGGGGCGCGGCCGCTGATTGGGCTGCCAGAGCGCAGGCTGCCTGCCCGGGCGACGCCCTGCGGAGGTGTTTCCCGCCGAGAAAGTGCTGGGCTCCTGGGTGAGGAGTTTCGGCGAGCGCGGAGGGTACTCTTTACACCCTCCCCGCTGCTTTCGAGGACTGAGCTTGTGGAAATTGTGAAGTGTTGATCTCCTGTTCCTTCCCTGAAAAGTAACTTTAGACGCATTACCTCAGTGCCTGGCCCATAGAGCCTCTCTACCTCCTGTGCTGACATGTGGGGCAGACGGAAACTGCACAGCCGTCCGCGTTCAATGGGGATGCGGTTAAAGAGAAGTCGGAACCAGCTGAGGTTTCTTTGCTCCGTCAGTTTTTCATTCTCCCTACCATCTTGAGCTCCGTGTGCTATTTTATAATCTGGCTAGTTGTCCTGAGACCCTCAAGAGTAAGCAAGAGCTTTTTCTGAGGATCGCTCGTGCTCTGCCAAGTACTGCTTATAGAAACAGGTTTGGGTGAATGTGGTTAAAGAAAAACCTGAGAGCGAAGGAGCTGGTGGCTTCGTAAATCGGAACAATTGAGAACCAAAGTTTTGGAACAAGCCTCTGAAGCCCTCTCAGTTCTCATTCCCACAGCTTCCTTTATCATCTATAAAACCGGGGGAGGGGGGGTCGGGGGGGCGCAACTACCCTCTCTTTGATTATTGTGTAAAGTTGTGAGGATCCTAAAAGAGCTTATCCGGGTTTCTTTGGAAATCACTGAGCTTTGTCCAGGAGAAAGAGGTATTTCAGGTAGAGGGGGAAATTTTCACTGGCGAGGTGAGCAGTAGAGCACCCCAAACTGCTCTGGCTGCGAGGAATTTATCCCATATCAAATCGTCACTTGTCCGTAAACCCGAAAATTAGAACAGATCCTCAGATTCCGAGGAAAGTCAGCATACGCCCCCCTGGAAAGTTTCCGAGGTAAATGCAGGGACGGTTTGAGAAAACCAGTTTATTAAGATGCTAACTATAACATGTGTCCGTGCGCATGTGAATATTTTGTTTCCATTTCATAATCTTATTCCAATTTAATTTTTAATGGTTTGAAGCTTATTTTGAGATTTATTAATATTCATTGTACAGTATTTGTAGCATGCCTTTCTGGAGTAATAAAAGCAATTTAGTATATTGAGATTTTATTTAAAAAATCAGTTCTTCACAAGACAAGAAAAAATGTCCATTTCATCTAAGTTCTCAAATTACAAGCTTAAATTGTTCACAGTTATTTCCTTATTAGTCTTTAAAACCTGTAGAATCTGTAGTGAGGTCACATCTCTCATGATACCTGTCATTTGTATCTTCTCTTTTTTTATATTGGATCAGTTTGGCTAATGGTTTATTATTTGATTTTCTCAAGTAACCGGGCTTTTTTATTGCTTTTTTTCTGTTGTTTTCTGCTCTGATCTATATTATTTGTTTTCCTTTTCCTACCTGGAATTTAAGTTTCTCCTCTATTTGTAATTTCTAAGGAAGAAGCTGAGGTCATTTGATGTAAGATCTCCCCCCCCCATCCCAGCATGTGTCTAGTGGTGTGAATTTCCCTCCAATGACGGTTTTAACTCTGTCCGACAGATTTTGAAATGTTTATTATTTTGATTTGGTTCAAAACACTTTCTAATTTCTCTTTGCTTTTTTCTTTGACCCATGAGTTACTTAGAAGTGTGTTAGTTTTCTAATAGTTACAATTTTCTGGATAACTTTCTGTTACAGATTTCGAATTTAATTCCATTGTGGTCACAGGATATAGTTTATATGACTTGAATTCTTTAAAATTTATTGGTATTTATAGCCCAGATTCTGGTCCATGTTGATACATGTTCCATATATAATCAAACAGAATGTTATGTGCTGCTGTTGTTGTGCCAAGTGTTCTAAAACATCAATTATCACAAGTTGGTTCATAGTACTGTTTAAGACTTTTTTATCCTTTCTGAATTGCTACCGACTTGTTCTATCAATTACCGAGAGGTTATTGAAATCAACTATAATGAACATTTTCCTACTTCTCCTTTCATTTCTAACAGCTCTTGCTTCATGTATTCTGAAGATCCATATGAAATGATTAAACATTTAGGATAAACTGATCCATCATTGATTAGGAAATAACCTTCTTATATCTTGGTAATACCTTTCTCTTTGCAATTTACTTTTTCTAATATGAATATACCCACTACAATAGCTTTTTTTGATTAGTGTTAGCATAACATAGCTTTTTCCGTCCTTTTAACTTATTTGCGTCTTTATCTTTAATGCAGGTTTCTTTTTTTTTTAAAAGAAGATGTTATTTATTTAATTGAGAGAGAGAGTGAGTGAGAGAGACAGAGAGAGAGAATGAGCAGGAGCAGGGGGAGAGGGTAGGGCAGAGGAGAAGCAGACTCCCCACTGAGCAGGGAGCTCTATGCAGGGTTCAATGCCAGGACTCTGGCATCATGACCTGAGCCAAAGACAGCTGCTTAACTGACTAAGCCACCCAGGTACCTTAATGCAGGCTTCTTATAGGCAGTATATGACTGGATTTTTTAAAATCTGAATTGACAATTTCTGACTTTTAATGAAGGAGGTGTTTAGATCATTTATATTTAATGTGATTTTTATATCCCAGGGTTTAAAATCTATCATCTTGAGATCTGTTTTCTGTTTTCCCCATCTGTTCTACATTTCCCTTTGCCTTCTATTTCTTTTTGTTTTGTTTTGACTAATTGAATTTTTTTATTCCATTTGATTCATTTTTGTTGGCCTATTAGCTACAATTCTTAATAATAATTACAATGATTGCTTTAGTATTTATAATATACATCTGTTTTAGTTTCCTCATGCTACTCTAAGAAAAGACCAGAAACTGGGTGGCTTACAACAACAAATTTATTTGCTCACTGTTTTGGAGGCAAGAAGTCTGAAATCAACATATTGGTAGGATTGGTTTCTACTGGAGGTGTTGAAGGACAATTTGTTCTTTGATTCTCTCCTAGCTTCTGGTGGTTTCTGACAATCCTTGGTGGCTCTTGGTGGCTCTTGTCAATGCATTGCTCCAATATCATCTTCTGTCTTAATATGGCATTTAATGCTGTGTCTTTGTGCCTTCACAGAGCCATTTTCCCTCTGTCTGTGTCTGTGTACCAAATTTCTGTAGTCTTATGAGTACACCAGTTGTTCATCAAGGGCTTGTCCTAATCGAATATACCTCATCTTAACTTGATTACATCTGCAAAACCCCTATTTGCAAATAAGGTACATTCACGGGTATGGAGGATTAGAACGTGCAAATATGTTTTGGAGGAACCAAGTTATACCTGCAACAATATCTTTAATTTATCACAATCTATCTTCAAGTAATATTATACCATTTTATGTATGGTAAAAGAGTGTTACAACAGTATACTTTCCTATCTTCTTGGTCTTTATGTTATTATTATCATACATTTACTTCTAAGAATGTTATAAACCACACAATACATAGTTACTTTTTTTTTTATTTCGATAGTCATTTGTCTCTGAAAGAATTTTTAAAACTAAGAAAATTTATATTTATCCACATATTTTCAGTCTCTGGTACTTTTCATTTTTTTTATAGATCAATATTCCATCTGGTATCATTTTCTTTCTACCTGAATTATTCTGTAACATTTCTTAGAATGCAAATCTTCTGGTAATGAATTCTTTCATATTTTTCCAACTCTATAAAGTATTTAGCCTTAGTTTTAAAATTGTGGTTAAAAACACATAACATTAAATTTACCATGTTAACCATTTTTAAATGAATGGTTCAGTAATGTTAAGTATATTCATAGTGTTATACAACAGATCTCTATAACTTTTCTTCTTGCAGCATTGAAACTCTTTATCCACTAAATACTAATTACTCCTTTCCACACCCCCAGCCTTTGGTAACCAACTTTCTATTTTCTGCATCTGTGGGGTTGGCTTCTTTAGACACTTGATATAAGTGAAGTCATACATTATTTGTTCTTTTGTGACTGGCTTATTTTATTTAACAAATGTTCATTTGTTTTGTAGCTTGTTACAGGGTTTCCTGCTTTTTAAAGAATGCACAATATCCCAATATATGTATATGTATATATTACATTTTCTTTACCTGTTTATTTGATCATGAAGATCTGGATTGCTTCCATCACTCAGCTATTGTGAATAATGCTGCAATGAACATGGGTGTGCAAATAGCATTTCAAGAGTCTCTTTTGAGTGCTATTGGATACATACCCAGAAGTGAGATTGTTGGATCATGTGGTACTGTTTTCCATGATGGTACTGTTTTCCATACTGTTTTCCATGATGGCTGTACCATTTTACACTCTTACCAATGGGGCGGTAAGTGTTCCAACTTCTTTTCCTCACCAGCACTTTTTATTTTCTGTTCTTTTGATAGTTGCCATCCTGATGAGTATGAGAGGGTGTCTCATAGTGATTTTGATTTGTATGTCCCTGATGATTAGTGATGTTGAGCATCATTTTGTGTGCTTCTTGGCCATTTGTGTATATTCTGTAGAAAAATGTCTATTCAAGTCATTTGCCCACATTTTAATTGGATTTATTTGTTGTTACTGAGTTGGAGAAGTTCCTTATATATTCTGGATTAGCCCCGTATCACCTATATGATTTGCAGATATTTTCTCCCATTCCATAGGTTGCCTTTTTATTCTGTTGTTTTATTGACATGTAGAAGATTTTAAGTTTGATGTACTTCTGTTTATCTACTTTTATTTTGCTGCCTGTGATTTTGATGTCATAGTCAAGGAGTCATTGCCAAACACAATGTACTGAAGTGTTTTTCTGTCTCCTTCTAGGAGTTGTGTAGTTTCCGTCTTATATTATTAGGTCTTTAATCCATTTTGAGTTAGCTGCGGACATGTAGTATGGAACAAATCCAACTTTATTTATTTATCTATTTTTGTATGTGGATATCCAGTTTTCAAAACACCATTTGTTGAAGAGACCATCCTTTTTCCCATTATGTAGTTTTGGCACCCTTGTCAATAATCATTTGTGCATATATGCAAGGATTTATTGCTGAACTATCTATATTATTCTATTAGTTGATAGATCTATGTTTGTGACAGTGCATCATCTTAATGACTCTTGCTTTGTACCATGTTTTAAGATCAAGAAGTGTGAGGCTTCCAGCCTTGTTCTTTCCCAAGAATGTTTTGGCTAGTCAGGTTACCTTGAGATTCCTATGAATCTTAAGATTTTTTTTCCTGTTTCTATAAAAAATGCCATTGGGATTTTGATAGCAATTGCATTAAATCTATAGATCAATTTGGGTCATATTGGCATTTGAACAATACTGAGTCTTACAACCCACAAGCACAGGGTCTCTTTCCATGTGTCTTCTTTGGTACTTTTAGCAGTGTTTTGTAGTTTTGAGTCTGAGTCTTTTACCTCCTTGGGTAAGTGTATTCCTAAGTATTTTATCCTTTTTGGTGCCATAGTAAATGTGTTTGTTTTCTTAATTTCTTGTTTTGGCATTGCTAGTGTAGAGAAAAACAACTAATTCTTGTGTGTAGATTTTGTATCCTGCAACTTTGTTTAAATAGTTTTTAGTTGTAACAGATCCCCCCTGCCCTTCCTGGGATTTTAGGGGTTTTATGTATATAAGGTTATGTAAGGTTATGTCATTTGAGAACAGAGGTAATTTTACTTTTTTTTCCAATTTCTTTTCTTATCTAATTACTTTTGCTAGAACTCTCAGTACTATATTGAATAGTATTGTCAAGCGTGGACTTGGTTACCTTGTTCATCTCAGTGAAGAAGCTTTCAATCTTCTGCCATTGAATATGTTAGCTATGGACTTTTCATGTGTGGCTTTTATTAAACTGAGGTAGTTTCCTTTTCCCCCCCAAGGTTTATTTATTTATTTGAGAAAGAGAAAGAGAGAGAACATGGGGTGGGTGGGGAGTGGGGGCAGGCAGAGGGAGAAGGATAGAGAGTCCCAAGCAGACTCTGCGCTAAACACTGACCTGGACATCATGACTGGAGCCGAAACCAAGAGTCAGGCACTCAACCAACTACACAACCCAGGCACCCTGAGATAGTTTCCTTTATTTCTAAGTTGTTGAGTAACTTTCATCATAAAAGGCAGTTAATTTTTCTGTAATTGAGATGATCAATGGTTTTATCCTTAATTTTGTTAATGAGGTATATTACATTAATTGATATTTTTATATTGAACCATCCTTGCTTTCCAAGTATAAATTCCACTTGGTTACTGTAGATGATCTTTTTAATGTTCTGTTGAATTCAGTTTTCTAGTATTTTGTTTAGGATCTTTGCATCAATATTAATCAAGAATACTAGTATATAGTTTTCTTTTCTGGGATCATTAACTTTCTTGGTTTTGATATCAGGATAATGCTGTAATGCTGGCCTTATAAAGTGACTTTGGGAGTATTCCATCCTCCTAAATTCATAAGCAGAGTTTGAGGGGGATTGGTGTTAATTCCTTAAATGTTTGGTACAATTCTTCAGTGGACCCATTTGGTTCTAAGCTTTTCTTTGTGGGGAGCTTTTCAATTACAGCTTGAATTGCCTTATAAGTTATAAGTATGTTTGGATTTTTATTTCTTTGTGATTCAGTCTTGTTGGGTTAAATGTTTCTAGGAATTTGTCCATTTTTTCTAGGTTACCCAATTTGTTGGCATATAATTATTGATAGTAGTTTCTTAGGTTCCTTTTTATTTCTGGGACATCAGTTATAAAAAACCTGCTTTCATTTCTAATTTTAGCTATTTGGGTCTTCTTTCTTATTTTCTTAGTTAATCTAGCACCATCATCAACCAGGCTCAGAAAGAGCACCTCAGGAAATTATGCAAGTGTAAGAAGTACAAGCCCTTGGATCTGCAACCCAAGAAGGCAGGTGCCATGTGCTGTGACTGAACGAGCACCAGGGAACCTGAAGACCAAGGAAAGGCTATAACCACTGCAGAAGTACCTGGTTAAGGCCCAAACATCAGCATCAATAAAACAAAATGGGAAAAAAAATATAACTACCATATGATCTGACAATTCTACTTCTTGGTATTTTTCTGAAGGAAACAAAAATGCTATCTCCAAAAGAGATATGCATCACCGTGTTCATTGCAAAGCTTCATAATAGCCAAGACATGGACTCAACCTAAATGTTTACTGATGGATGAATGGATAAAGAAAATGTGATATATATATATATATTCAATGGATATTATTCAGCCACAAAAAGATGGAAATCTTGCCATTTATGACATGGATGGGCCTTGAGGGCATTATGCGAAATGAAGTAAGTCAGACAAAGAAAGACAAATACCACTGATCTCACTTATATGGGGTATCTACAAACAAACAGCAACAGCAACATCAAAACCAAGTCATAGATACAAATAACGGATTGCTGATTGCCAGAGGTGGGGGATAAAGGATGGGTGAAATGGTGACAGTGATAGAAAGGTACAAACATTTAGATACAAATAAGTAAGTCGTGGGGCTATAATGTGACCACATGATGACCACAGTTAATAACACTGTGTAGTATATTGAAAGTTGCTAACACGTTAAATCTTGAAAGATTTAACAAGAAAAAGATGTTTGTAATTATGTGTGGTGATAAATGTTAATTCAGCTTACTGTGATTGTTTTGAAATACACGCATATATTTAATCATTATGTTATATACCTGAAACTAATTTATGTTAATTATTACTCAGCAAAAAAGAAACCAACATATAAATACCTAAAAATAATTAAAACTTTGCATTTTATAAAAAGAATCTAAATAAATAGGCTTTTTTATGTGTGAAAAAAACGAAGGGAGTTGTATGATAGTCAACTGTGTTGGACTTGACATTAATTTGCTGTGTGACTGACTACAGAAAGGGTGCAGGTCAAAGGGCTGTAACGGTTGCAGTCTGACACACTCAGCAAGGACTTGCAGGAGGACATATAGGAGGACCAGTAGTGGTCTGACTTTTCTGACACTGATGTCAATTGAGTCTAAACATAGAGGGATTTGGTTTTACTAACTGAATTGAATATATTTGAACTGTAATCTGAGGGATTTTAGTTATGCCTATTGAGGTAACAGTTTTAGTTACTATATGGAATAATATATATTTGAGTAATAATTTAAAAAGAATGCATTGTTTAGTTTCCACATATTTTGGATTGTCTGGTTTTCCTTCTATTTCTAATTTCATTGTGGTTAGAGAAGATAGTTTGAATGATTTGAATCTTCTTGAATTTTTAAGACTTGTTTTGTGGTCTAACATGTCTCCCTTGGGGGTATGTTTCAAACTTTGGTTTTCTTTTCCTATTCCTTTGTGTGTATTATGTGGATATTTTCTTTGTGACTACCACCACAATAACATGAAACATTTTGAAGTTATAACAGTCTATTTTAAACTGATCACTGGAAGTATGATAATCATTTCAGTCATGTGTAGAATCTACTCCTTTACATCTTCACTTTTCCCGTTATATGTTACTGATGATATATAGTTACATCTTTTTGTATTTCATATTCATTAACATAAATTTATAGCTGTTATGTTTTTCTTAAATTCTATATTAGATTGTAAAATGATTTGCATATAAACTTAAAGATTCTGTATTTGTCTAAATATTTACCTTTACCAGGGAGTTTCACATTTTTGTGTTACTGTTTATTTTTTGCTTTTGTATTTTATCTTTTAAAAAGATTTATTTTAGAGAGAAAGGGGGAGAAGAGAGAGAGCAAGAGCAGGAGGAGGGGCAGAGGGAGAAAGAGTGAGGGAATCCTGAAGCAGGCTCCCCTCTCAGTGTGGAGCACTTTGCGGCATTTGATCTTACAACCCTGAGATCATGACCTGAGCCAGAATCAAGAGTTGGTTACATAACTGACTGAACCACCTAGGCACCCCTGTGATACTCTTTATAGTACTCTTGCTTCAATTTGAAGGATCCCTTCAGCATATCTTATAGGGCAAGTCTAGGGATGATGAATTCCTTCAACTTATGTTTGTCTGAGAAATTCTTAATTACTTGTAATTGTAATTATGTGTGGTAATAAATGTTAATTCAGCTTATTGTGAAGGGTTCTGGCAGGGTTCTCTTGGGAGCCAGCCATGAAGCCCAGGATGAGGACCTTCTCAGGCCGTGTGTTTTTGAAGGACAGATTTTCCAGATATAATACCCTTGGTTGCCATTTTTTTTCTTTCAATACTTTGAACATGTCATCCTATTCCCTTCCAGCTTACAAGGTTTCCACTGAGAAATCTGCTAATAATCTAGTAGTAGCTCTTTTGTACATAATGATTGCTTTCAAGATTCTCTCTTCATGACTCTTGACAGTTTGATTATGATGTCTTTTGGTTCCCAAACTGGCTTCTGTACATGAAGGGCAAGGAGAGACCAAAGCAAGAAGCAGACCACTCCAGATTTCTAGGTAGAAGTTTTAATAAGGAACTTACATAAAAGGTTGGTCTGGGTGGCCACAAGACAAGCAGATCTCTGCCCTCAATCACCAGAAACTTAATTGGTTCAGTCACATAGACTGTCCAGGTGGTCTCAGTAACACATTTCTCTCTCAAGGCTGTGTCCTTGAAGAAAGCTCCCACTATGAGAATTGTGGATAGAATGTATATTCTAGGGACAGGGGAGGGTATAAGGAGCTTCTGATTGTCCAGATCCAGCTTGCAGGTCAACCGGTGATCACATCTTCTTGATTACTTCCTTCAGCAATTTATCTCATTGTAAATCCCGTTGGATTTTTCTTCATTGGAGTTCCTTAAGCTTCTTGAATTTGTATGTCCATTCTTTTCTCAGATTTGAGAAGATTTTGGCAATTATTTCCTCAAAGAGTTTCTCTTTCTTTTCATTCTGGGACTCACATAATGCATATATGGTTCCATTTGATGATATTCCAAAAGTGCCTTAAGCTTGCTTCGTTTGTTTTCATTCTTTTTTCTTTTTGCTATTCTGCCACAATAATTTTAAAAGTCTTGTCTTTGATTTCATTGATTCTTTCTTCAGACTGTTATTATCTTTAGTGAGTTTTTCAATCCAGATATTATATTCCTAAGTTCCAGATTTCTATTTGGTTCTTCTTCATAGTTTCTATCTCTGTTGATATTCTCATTTTATTCATGTATTATTTTCTTGATTTCCTCTTGTCTATTGGTGCTGTCTTTTAATTCATTGAGCATCTTTATGACAATAATTTGTAATTGTTTTTCTGGTATATCTCTATTTCTTGAGGGTTAATTTCTGGAGATAATTTTTTTTCCTTTAAATGTGCAATTTTTCTTGTTTCTCTATTGGTCGTTGTTTTTTGTTGGGATTTCAGCATTTGAAGAATCACTCCATGCTCCCAGGTTTTTCAATTTGCTTTTTTGATACTCTGTCCTTTTTGGTGCTGTGGTAGGCTGCAATATTGAAGTTTTACCTAATGTTTCTGTGGTAAACAGAAACTGCATGTTTATGGTTTTTTTTTTTTTTTTTTTCCTCAGACATCCCTATCCTGGCACTCCATTCCTGTCAGTATTTGGATTCAGGTAAGAGAAAATGGTTCCTTGTGCAGCCCCCTGAAAGTCAGAATGATGGACATAGGTTTCACTCCTTTTTCTCGAAAGGGAAAAGGAAGTTGGGGGTTTTCTCCTAATTGTGCCACACGATGTTGGAGTAATAGTTTCTGGATTTCTTATAAAGGTACTTGGACTGTATTTTATTAAATCTCTGTCTTCATGGTTGACTTTTTAAAAAGTAATTACGGGCTCTCTGCTCAGCAGGAAGCCTGCTTCCTCCTCTCTCTCTCTGCCTGCCTCTCTGCCTACTTGTGATCTCTCTCTGTCAAATAAATAAATAAAATCTTAAAAAAAAAAAAGTAATCTCTATGCCCAACATAGGGCTTGAACTTATAACCCTGAGACCAAGAGTCTCATGCTCCACTACCTGAGGCAGCCAGGTGCCCTGACTTTTTTCTTCTTTTTTAATGTTAGTACTTAATTTTTTTTTAAAGATTTTATTTATTTGAGAGAGAGAGAGAGAGAGAGAGAGAGAGGCAGCACACAAGCAGGGGGCAGGGCAGGGGGAGAGGGACAAGCTCACTCCCTGCTGAGAAGGGAGCCTGATGTGGAACTCCCTCCCAAGATCCTGAGATCATGACCTGAGCCAAAGTCAGATACTTAACTGACTGAGCCATCCAGGCACCCCTTAAAGTTAGTACTTTATAAGTTTTGTTCTACTGTTTTCTGGCTAGCACTGTTACCAGTGAGAGGTCTACTGTCATTCTTATTTCTGTGGGTATTTCTCAGGCTTCTACAAAGATTCTCTTTTTCTTACTGGTTTTAAGGAAGTTGTTTATGACGTAGTGTGGGGATATATTTTCTGGATTTCTTTTGGTTGGAATTCATTGAACTTGAATTGGGGTTTTTAAAAATTTCAGTTTTTCTGTGGTATAATTAACATATAAAATTATAAGATATTTAAAGTGTCCATTATGGTGACTTGATATATGTATATGTTGTAAGAGGATTTCCTTCCATCTATTTAATTGACATATCCATCAGCTCACATAATAACTCTTTTGTGTGTGAGAACATTTAAGTTCTAATCACTTAGCAAGTTTCAATTATATAGTATAGTATTATCAATTATAGTCTCTAGGTTTTACATTAGATCATCAGATCTATTCATATTTTAGCTGCAGGTTTGTACCCTTTTACACACTGCTCCCTATTTTCCCACCCTAGCCCCTGGCAATGACTTCTCTTTTTCTCTTCTTTTCTTCTTCTTTTTAAAAAAATCTTATTTATTTAGGGGCGCCTAGGTGGCTCAGATGGTTAAGTATCTGCTGTTGGCTCAGGTCATGATCCTGGGGTCCTGGGATTGAGCCCTGCATCAGACTCCCTGCTCTGTGGGGAGCCTGCTTCTCCCACCCCTTTGCCTTTCTCCCTACTTGTGCTCTTGTTCTCTCTCTCTCCCTTCTCTCAAATAAATAAAACTTCAAAAAAAGATTTTATTTATTTGATAGTGCATACATGTGTGCCCATGAGAGAGAGAGAGGGAGAGTGAGTGCACATGTGCAGGGGGAGGGGTAGAGGGAGAGGGAGAACAGACTCCCTCCTGAGCAGAAAGCCTGACCTGAGGCTCCATCCCTTGGATCATGACATGAGCAGAAGGGCAGAAGCTTAACTGACTGAGCCACCCAGGTGCCCAGTAACCACTTTTCTACTCTACAATTTATGAGTTTGACTTTTTTTTTTTAAAAAAAAGATTCCAGTTATAAATATCATGATACCATGAAGTATTTTTCTTTTTCTGTCTTATTTCATTTAACATAATGCCCATAATTAGGTCCACCCATGTTGTTGCATATAGCAGGATTTCCTCCTTTCTCATGGCTGAAGAAGATTACTATATATATGTATATAGACACATATATAGTATATTATTCGTATGTTATTATTTATAATATTATTATTCAATGATAATTGTATATATTAGTTTGAAAGATTTGTTTAGAGAGAGAGTGCGAGCACGAGTTGGGGCGGGCAGAGGGAGAGAGAGGGAGATAATCTCAAGCATAGTCCACACTGAGTGTAGAGCCTGATGCAGGGTTTGATCTCATGACTCAGAGATCATGACCTGAGCCAAAATTGAGAGTGGGATGCTTAATGGACTGAGCCACCCAGGTGCAGTCCAATATTCCAATAATATTCCAATATTATTATATTGGAACATATATTATACATTATTGTACATTATATACAATGTATATAGAAAAAAATAGAGTGCATATCTCTCTCACATCTTAATCCATTCATCCACTGATGGACATTAAAGTTGTTTCTATATTTTGACTCTTGTGAATAATGCTGCAATAAACATGGGAATATAGATCCCTTTAATATCACGTTTTCAATTGCTTTGGATATATATCTAGAAGTGGGGTTGCTGGATAATATGGTAGTTCTATTTTTAATTTTTTGAGAAAACTCCATACGGTTTTCCATAGTGGCTGCACTAATTTACATACCCACCAACACTGCACAAGGATTCCCTTTTCTCTACATCCTCACCAACAATTTTTTTTTTTTTACTTCATAATTTTTATTATTAATTCGATCCCACTATTCTGGTTCATTTTTAAAATATGGTTAATTTTTTATTATTATATAGATAATTTTTTAACCTATTTACCATCACAGTGAGATGTCCAGTACATCAAATTCCATAATAACCTTCTCACCTGAACTTTTTGATACATACACCTGTGTTTTCCTTTTGCATTTCTATTTTTTTTCAATTTATTTATTTTCAGAAAAACAGTATTCATTATTTTTTCACCACATCCAGTGCTCCATGCAAGCCGTGCCCTCTATAATACCCACCACCTGGTACCCCAACCTCCCACCGCCATTTCATACAAATAGCATGGAGGACAAGGGGCGTTAGAGAGGAGTAGGGAATTTGGGTGAATTGGAAGGGGAGGTGAACCATGAGAGACTATGGACTCTGAATCACCAACATTTTTTAACTCTTGTCTTTATTTTTTTTTTTTTAAAGATTTTATTTATTTGCCAGAGGGAGAGAGAGCGAGCACAGGCAGACAGAGAGGCAGGCAGAGGCAGAGGGAGAAGCAGGCTCCCTGCTGAGCAAGGAGCCCGATGTGGGACTCAATCCCAGGACGCTGGGATCATGACCTGAGTCGAAGGCAGCTGCTCAACCAGCTGAGCCACCCAGGCGTCCCTTAACTCTTGTCTTTTTGATGGTAGTCATTCTAATAAGTATGAGTTGCTACCTCATTGTGATTTGGGTTTGCATTTCCCTGATGATTAGTGATGTTGAGCACCTTTTTGGGTACCTGCTGGCCATTTATGTCTTTCTGGAAAAATATATATTAGGTTCCTTTGCCCATTTAAAAAATCATATCATTTGCTTTTTGCTTTGAGTTGTATGAATTCCTTATATACTTTGGATGTTAGCTTACCAGATACATGGTTTGCAAATATTTTCTACTCAGTAGGTTGCTTTTTCGTTTTGTTGATAGTTTACTTTGTTGTGTAGAAACTTTCCAATTTGATATGGTCCCTTTTTAAAATTTTTCCTTTTGCTTGCCTTTGCTTAAGGTATCAAATAGAAGAAAAAAATCATTGCCAAGATTGTCATGAACTTTACCCCCTGTGTTTTCTTCTAAGAGTTTTAGGACTTTAGGTCTTAAGTCTTTAATCTCTTTGAATTGATTTCTTTTTATGTGGTGTGAGAGAGGGGTCCAGTTTTATTCTTTTGCACGTGGCTTTCCATGGTCCTGTGTAGGAGATGAATCTCATCAATTGACCTGGCTTGTTTTCCTCGTTGTTTCTGAAATCTGTGATTTTCCAAGTCACCTTCCTTGTTCTTAGTGGTTTCCAGGTGTTGAACCTGTGTCGAAATCCATCAGTGTCTCAGGTGAGGATTTCAGTCCTAAATGTAGGTTGTTTGAAGGCTGGACCTCATAGGCAGGAGCTAGAAAAATATATAGACTATCTCAGGAAGAAAGTGGTAGTCTGAGTTTTTGCCCATTTCCCCAGCACTGGGCTGGGGTATACAGCCACAGGAGATGTTTGTGAGCTCATTAAGAACTTCTTTGTTTACTACAATCCTTTGAGACTACTGAATGCAAGTCCCATTGGCTCTCTGAGCAAGGCAATCAGGTGCCCATATCTTTGGTGGCAACTGATAAAAGCAGAGAGAAAATCAATACAATACATTGAAGGCAATGCAATGTGATACAATCCAATACAAAGCAGGAGGGAAAATCACATGGTTAAGGCAGTTGGGGGAAATGGAGGAGAAAAGGGAAGAAAGAAGGTAACTTCCCACAGTAGGAACCGTATCTTATTTATGTTTTTTAAATTTAAGTTTTTCCAGTGTTCCAATATTGTTTATGCACCACACCCAGTGCTCCACGCAATACATACCCTCCTTGATACCCACAACCAGGCTCACCCATCCCCCCACCCCCTTCTCTTCCAACCTCCTCAGTTTGATTCTGAGTCCAGTCTCTCATGGTTCATCTCCCCCTCTGATTCCCCCAAGTTTGCTTTTCCTTTCCTTCTCCTAATGTCCTCCATGTTATTCCTTACGTTCCACAAGTGAGTGAAATCATATGATAATTGACTTTCTCTGCTTGACTTATTTCACTCAGCATAATCTCCTCAGTCCCGTCCATGTTGATAACAAAAGTTGGGTATTCATCCTTTCTGATGGAGGTGTAATATTCCGTTGTACATGCGAACCGTATCTTTATCCATTTCGTCTGTTGAAGGTCATCTTGTCTCTTTCCATAGTTTGGCTATTGTGGTCATTGCTGCTATGAACATTGGGGTACCTATGGCCCATCTTTTCAATGTATCTGTATCTTTGAGGTAAATATCCGGTAGTGCAATTGCAGGGTCATAGGAAGCTCTATTTTTAATTTCTTAAGGAATCTCCACACTATTTTCCAAACTGGCTGCACCAACTAGCATTCCCACCAACAGTATCTTAGTCATTGTTATATACCAAGCAGGGAAAAACAATGTAAACACATTTATTGAGCACCACCTATAGTCAGTTATCGGATGGTATTGTTCCATGTACTTTAATCTTTGTAATCTCAGTGCAAAGTGGTTATTAGTATATCTTGAGGAAACATAGGTTAGATAACTTGCCCAATGTGTGATATACAATGTGTTTCATATACTAGGTCTTGAATCAATATAAGCTGAATAAATGAATATATATTTATTCATATGAGAGAGATCTTGTGGATTTTTTTTTTTTTTTCTGTGCTTCTTCTTTCTAGTCTTTCCTAGAAAAATGCTAAAATCTCTAACTGCAGCTAGGGAAAGGATTGTGATCATTGGTATGATATCCCAGCAACAATAACAGTGGCAGCAGTAACACATGTAGACTTCCTGTGAGTGGGCCACTGTTTCAATTTATATATATTAACTCATTTAATCTCAACAACACTGTAAAGTCAGTAAAATCTTTATTCTTTATTTTATAGATGAGGAAATAGAGGTCCAGAGAGGTGAAATAGCTTGTTAAAATCATCCTGTTGGTAAGTAGTAAAACCGAGATTTGAACCTGAGAGATGAGCCGAGGCTGTACTTAACACTTCTGACCTATCTTATCTCTAGATACTGCCTTTTACCTAGTGTCAACTTTGGGTTCAAGCCTGGATCAAGGTTTCCCTAATTTCCTCCTTCAGGCCTCTTACAGCCACTTTGGCAAGTTACTGCTTTCCAACACTGGAGGAAATTATCAGTAGACTTCCCAACTTCTTCTATTGTAAGAAAGGCAAAGTGAAGTCATGGAGTAAGGTACCGATCTCCTCAGCTTTCAGGTGGCAGGGAAGGGGAAAGAAGTTAACCTCCCAGATTACTATCTCATCATATGAACAAATAAAAAACAATTTATAGAGCTTCTGCAAATCAAATGTGCCAAAGACATGAACAGAGAACTCAAAAATGAAGCCAATATTTTTATTTAAAAGTGAATTTTAACTACATTTTTATTTTTTAATTTTTGCCTTGCGATTGGTAACCTTTAAAAAGATTGATGTGCCTGAATCCAGGGAACAACAGTGAAGATGTGAAGGGCATGATGGGTAGTAAGAAGGTAGTAGAATTGATGGACTATAGGTTCTGGTGAGGTCAAAGTAATGCTAGAGTTGTAGAAAGTGAATGAACAGGAAGAACAGGAGGTAGTGATCAGAAAATGAGATTTTAAAATTGAGAATGTAGAGAATTTGATCTTAATGATAATGACTAAAGCTACAGCAACATAGTCCAATAAAAATATATAAATCATGTATGAAATATTTTAATATTTAACTTTTTTACATAGTTCTTCAAAACTTGTGTATTTTACACTTACAACGCATCTTAACTTAAACTAGTCACATTTCAAATGTTCAGTTGCCACAAGTGGTCTAGTGACTATTATATCGGATGGCGCAGTTCTAGAGTATGACCATGGGAGTTAAGTGGTTGGGTAGATAGACCAGGGTATTAGAAAGATCACCTATGTGAATACTGGAATCACCAAGAATGTTTCTCAGGCACTAAAAAAACCATGTTAGACCTATACATAATGAGTTGGAAATACCTCCAAGACACTGAAGTGAAAATTAATTTGCAGTATACAAAAAAGTACTGCAAGGAAAGAGGCATGCTAACTTGATAGTGGTGCCCTCTGGAGAAGAGGATGTGGGAGTGAAGGGGGACTTTCAAATCTTGCTCTATATATTTCTGGGTCAATCGAGTATGTTACATTGAGATGGTATTCATGTATCATCTTTGTATTAGAATTTTTTTAAAGAGTTGAAATATGGATACCATTGATCCAGTTATCGGTTTGACTTAGTTCCCCTTTAGTCATTTGCCCTTTCCTCAGTTTTGTGAATTATTCTGAGAACACAAAGTTGGACACCTAACTAGCTAGTTTTATTTTTTTCATAAGCACTAAGGTATATCCCACTTTGTTATCTATGATGTCATAAAGCACCTTGGTTAAGACTTCCATTTTGCTTTGTGTTGTTTGGAGCCTCAGATGACTGAATCTTATCTCAAGTTATACATGGTTAAGACAAGGAGAATGAACTGCGGTGCTCCATTCTGTGCCTTATTCATCAGACAGTGCTCATTTCCTGAACTAAGATAAAGGAATGTTCTCAAAGACTTAAAGTGTTGTAATCTCTTTCATTAAATTTTGAGCTTCTTGAGGGTAGGGACTGAATCTTTGGACCCCTGGTATCTATAATAATGCACAGCATAATAGGCACCCAATAAAGTTCCTTTAACAGCACATTTGTTAATGATAAGAGGCTAGAAAGTATACAGAATAAGAATGCAGGAGAGAGGAATGGGCTGTATGCTAATTTCTGTGTTACTTTCTTATGAACTGTCAACTACTCCTTCAAAATATAGGTCAAATGTCACTTTCTTCCTTTAGTTTTTACCACTAACCAAGTAGTTAAAAGCCATATCCTCTATGTGCCCACAGAATTATTTGTGTACTTCTCAAACCTTCTCTTGCTATGTGTTCACATTTTAAATTTCTCTTCTAATTATGAGTTCCTTCTGGGTTAAGGACCATTCCTTAATACATGTTACACGGTACTTGAGATATAAGGTACATTTATGTCTCATGAATATATAAATTTGTAGGGTAGACCTTGATGTCTCAAACCCATTTCCACACATAATAAAGAAAGATGAAACTTACATTTAAATATTGAATTACTGAATATTTATTGAGTACGCTGTATACCAGGCAAAGGAACAGAAACAAATTGTCCAGTTACTTGTAACTGCTTCAGCAATGCCTGAGTCCTCATCATAAAAAAACCCCATTGTGCTGATTTAGTATCCATTCACTCTTTGATTAATCTTCATGACAGTTTTCTCGTCTACTTTCAAATCTTGCATAATGCTGTAGACCATTAAATATTCCAAAGGCCGTCTCTAAGACTAGAGGAATCATCATTGCTTTTATTTCTGTCTGACAAAGCAGCAGCCAGTAAAGTAAAACCCTTCCTTTTGGTGGCAATGGAACAGTATGATACCTAAAAAGGAAAGATAATCAAGAGCTTCTTTTGGATGTATTTTCTATGAAAAGTTCATTGATTTCCCCCAAATGGATAATTTCTATTCTATGGTCTTTCATATACATAGCAAAAAGGTTTAAAGCCAGCTATTTGAAGTACCAAACTACATTATAATTAAAGTGTGTCATTGGCAGCTAAAGAATAAGAAAAGTTTATGTACACTAAAAAAAAAAAAAAAAAAATGGGGGTGTCCGGGTGGCTCAGTCGTTATGCATCTGCCTTCTGCTCAGGTCATAACCCCAGGATGCTAGGATCAAGCCCCACATCAGGCTCCCTGCTTGGCGGGAGCCTGCTTCTCCCTCTTCCACTCTCCCTGCTTGTGTTCTCTCTCTCGCTGTGTCTCTTTCTGTCAAATAAATAAATAAATAAAATCTTTAAAAAAAAAATGGAGAAAGGAAGGTAGAAAAGGAACAAATAGACTTACTTGACTGCAAGGCGTCCATTTTTAGAGAAAGCCAAACCACAGGGATATAAAACACCACATACTATGCTAATCAGTGAACTTCTCAGAACACAATTTTCCTGGCTTATATTGCCTGGAAAACAAAAGTAAATTTGGTTTCTTTTTAAAATTCAGGATAAGAGTTATTAAGACAGTCTTGTATCCTCACAGAGTAGTTATCTGTACTGTCCTCAATCACAGTGAAACAACAGAAAGAATATTAGAAATTCAGTCTAAGGCACATGATAGACTAAATACACCATGTTTAAAAAAATGCTTTTATTATACTTAAGTTATCTCTTATATATATAATTGTTGCAGAAAGCAATTTCATAAGGAAAATATTAAACAAGTAGACCCAGACATCTGGATTCTAGGTTAATACATTTTTATTGCTATGTGTCAGGCATGTATTAGTGATATGTTGCAAAAAAGAGACCCTTTAAGTGAGTCCACAAGGAAAGAAGGACTAGGACAAATATTTAAATACATAATTTTTAATTGTGCACAATGCTTTGAACGTAAAATGAACAGAAGATTTATCTAGAAACCTAACCTACCCTGAGGGAATCAGAGATTTTCCTGGGAAAGAGATACTTGAGCAGGGACCTGATAAATAGGATTCAGAGGTTCCATCAATGACTAGTTATAAAAGTTAAGGTAAGAGGAGGCGGCAGGAAATAACATTAGAAGCCCACAATAGGCTAGCTACCTCATTAGGCATTTAAAATACAGTATTTTAATCATCACAGCAGTCCTGAGAGGTAGGTATTGGTAGTCCTGATTTATAGAATGGAGTCTCAGATATTCAATGACTTGTGCATTGTCACAAAACTTAAGTGGGGGGAAGCAGAATCTGAAATCATGTGTGCAGTATGCCAAAACTTGCTTTTTCTCCAGTATGTTGTCTCTTAGCATACATGAATATGTCTTACCTTTGGTTGTGTATCTGTAAAGAGGACATGACACGACGTGCCCTGCCTAATCATGAGGACTGTGGTGGGGATGAATTAGGATATGTTTGTGAAGGTACTTTTTAAGTGGCAAAGCAATATACGAGCATTAGTGATCATTATCAACAGTATATATTAATGTCTAATTTTACTTAAACATAAACACATTATATATTAATGAATTTAAATTTACCCAAATACAAAGCATCTGTTACAAGGAGCTTATAAGTGACTACAGTAGACAAAAATGGAAGTGTAGTCAGTGATGCATATGTCTTCAAAGCATCATGTTTAACCTTGAAGCAATGTCTGAAAATGAAGTTGGCCATTATTCCAGAGAAACTAGCTGCTGTTCCAAGGAATGCTGTGCCATATATATTTAAAGTCCTATAGGAAAAACAAAGAGAAAAATTACATTCAACATAATATTCTCTTAATGGAGATATCCTTTCCTGGGTAGTGATTTATTTTTATGTATTTACTCAACATCAAGTATTTCTTCAACGCTTACTATGCAAAAGACATCTTCTATGTGTTGAGGATGGGGCAGTGAATAAAGAAAAAACATCCCCCCTCTCATGGAATTTGCATTCTAATGAGAGGATAGAAGCCTCTTTCTGAAATCACTTAGAGTAGTCCTAAAATGGAACTCTTTTAAGAGATAAAATTTTGGCCACAAATAAAAATGAATATGTTCCAATATAGCCAAATTTATGAGATACCTAAGAATACTGCTTTTGCTACTAAAAAAATTAATTTGCTTAAGTCAAAGTTGTTTACATTTGGTTAGGCCCTTTAACAAATAACTATTTCTTAATTAGGGCAAATATATTTAAAACAATTTGTCTAGGATATGCAAAGAGATTTGACACATCTAGTTTTACTGATTCTGACTCAAACCTAAATTCAAAATGTCTGAGGTCTAAGATTAATGTCCTTTTATTTTATTCTTGAGCTCTGTTAATCTAAGTTGAAATGGTAATATGAAACTATACGTACATCATGGAATCTATATTTCTTTTTGAATTCAGCACTGTGCTGAGTTAATCAATTTTAAACTGAATGTAATTACAATTAAATACCAATTAAATATATGTAGCTCCCAAAATGGTATTCTCCTAATTGCTTTTAATTTAAAAATGTTTACTGTATAAATAACATTTCAACAATAGTTTTGGACATTTTCTTTTTAAGAAGCAAAAGAAATTATCCACGGTCCCAATATTCCAACAAACTACTATTTTCATCTGTGTATTTTTTCCCTCAAGTTTTTTCATAAATTCTCTATAACCAACTCAATAAAGTTAATAGGATCTTAGATACTCAGAAACAATGGCAATATAGAAGATGTGCAAATAAAGTTAGAGACTTTCAGTCTGGGTATGTCTCTTACTTTTCTTTTCTAAGATATTCAATTTTTTTTTCTAGGATTTCGATGATCATTGGTTTTCTGAGTTTTGGATCTTCCAGAGAAAGACTGGGCTGACCAGGTGTGTATGTTGCCATTCTGATGTCCTGGAAAACACAAAATTTCAGAACCATAATAGCTAATGATATTAATAATAAATCTTATAAATTTTAGGTTCAGATTAAAAACGATTTAGAGCCTAGTAAAACTGTCATCTGCTTTCACATACTTTGTCAATGATTCAATCAATATTTAGTAGCTCTTATTATCTGCTAGATAATGACTTTTTGTGAAATTTGTAGAATACTGATCATCTCTATTTTTACACTTTTATAGATGAGAAAAATAAGGTTCAGAAAGATTGACTTGCCTTAGGACCTAGTGTAGAAGGATAACTTACTGAGATACAGAATTTTTGTTTGTTCTTACAGTTTTCCCCAAAGGTAGACAAACTTTGTATTCTTGCTCTAGCTTTTTCAGAGCTAGAAGGAAACAATAGCACTTGTTAACAACTGTCTCATGAAAGCCTGAGATCATTTTGGAGAGTATGTTGAGTTTCCTGGAGAAGGAGGAGAGCAGGGATTGCCTCACTTAGTGGGATAGAATATTAGAGAGAGGGATACTCTTCCAGGCTAGGAAGAGGTAATGCTTATGGATACCCTGGATTATGTAAATTATATATCCAGCTCCCTAGGAGCACCTGCGGCAGAAGCACAGCCTTTGCTGGAAACTATATGTAGTAAACCAGGGAACCTGGACCCATGGCACTGGGCTCCAGTGTGGGAAGGTTCCTGTGTCCCAACTGTGATGTCTGAATAGACAGTTGCCAATGTCAAGGGACCACAACAATTTATACAGCAGCACCTTAAAAGAAAGTAAAAAACAGTGATAAAGAAAACAAAACAAAATTGGATCTTAAGAAAGGATCCTTTCTGAATCTTTTGCTCTGGGTAAGACTCTTGCGTCTCTGTGAAAACTCTTAACAATAACATTTGTTAAAACTTTTGCCATGCTAGCATTATGGGAGTCCAGATTAGCCAACAAATAGATTAAAAAAATTATGGCCCTTCACGGTTTATACTGACCTCCACTTTAACATTTATAATAAGGGCATAGACTAGATCTCAAATTTCAAGAGTCCCGGGCAAAAGAATTAGAGTGGAATAAGCATAATGAACTCAGAAGATAATAAATCAGTGATTCTCAACCTTTAGTTTGCACCAGAATCACACGCAGGGTTTATTTGAATTGCAGTTTTGTGAGCTCCCTCCTGATATCTGGATTCAACAGGAGTAGGATGAAGTCTAGAAATCTGCATTTTAATAAACCAAGTGATTCTGACACTGGTAATTAGTGGACACACGCTGTAATTGTTAAACACCGTAATACTCATTTGTTGAATAAGTGATATGTACCAATCTTAACCCTAACTAATGAAAGGTTAAGTTATCCACGGCATAAACATTCTGAAGGTGTTGGGCTTCTTTAACTTTCATACATTATTACAAAATGAGTAATAATGGACAAGCTTCTTTCCCTGCATCATTGTAGAAATGGACTCCGGCCAGTACTATTTTTTTCTTTAAAATATCTGAGGGGACAGGTAAAAAATGATAAATTATACTTTCTTATGGATTAGATTTAATCTTCTGGCTCTTCTGGACATCTAAATGGAAAACGGAAGATATAGTAGTATCTAAGGGAGACTCTGTATCTAATCCATCTAATATACTATGAAGGCAGATACCAGTACCATGGTAATTTATCATATGTTTATTTAAAATAAATGTTTATTTTGCTGTCATCCAATTCCTTTAATTCCCTTATTCCCCACAAAGAAAACTCTAAGGCAATGCCTTGTACCAACCTTATACCTGTCTACACTATCAATACAGACGGAACCCAGACACCCAGTATTATGATTCTAAAACACTGAAACAGGACAAATGCTTACTGAGTGCAAACATTAATCTTCCATCTAGAAGGCACTGTTACTAAAGCAGAGAAAGAGATTAGTAATTAGTAATTTTTTGATAGCCTTTTTTTAAAAAAAATATTTTATTTATTTATTTCACAGACAGAGATCACAAGTAGGCAGAGAAGCAGGCAGAGAGAGAATGAGGGGAAGCAGGCTCCCTGCTGAGCAGAGAGCCCGATGCAGGGCTCGATCCCATAACCCTGGGATCATGACCTGAGCTGAAGCCAGAGGCTTTAACCCTTGAGCCACCCACGTGCCCCTTGATAGACTTTTTTTTTTTTTTAAGATTTTATTTATTTATTTATTTGACAGAGAGAGAGAGAGAGATCACAAGTAGACGGAGAGAGAGGCAGTTAGAGAGAGAGAGAGAGGGAAGCAGGCTCCCTGCTGAGCAGAGAGCCTGATGCGGGACTCGATCCCACGACCCCGAGATCATGACCTGAGCTGAAGGCAGCAGCCCAACCCACTGAGCCACCCAGGCGCCCCCTTGATAGACTTTTTAACAAGTACTGAAATGTAAAGACTTTGTGATAACTGACTTTTTTAAATTTTAATTTTTTTTCAAAATTTTTATTTAAATTCCAGTTAGTTAACACAGAGTCTAATATTGATTTCAGAAGAATTTAGTGATCCATCAGTTACATTTAACATCCTATGCTCATCATAATTAGTGCCCTCCTTAATACGCATTACTTATTTAGCCCATCTCCCACCCACCTTCCTCCATCAACTATAACAAGCATTTTATCTAAAAATTGACTTGTCCAAGGCCACTCAACTGGTCACCACGATTATCCCAGTGCGAGTGTTATGTATTCAAGTTTATAGTCTGCAAAGTAGTTCTGTACTGCTTTTATGTGTATTATTTTACCTGGCTTTTCAGAATTTTATTTAATATCCATCATTTACATAGCACCTGGTATCTGAAAGACCTTAGGATAATTAAAAAGCAGTTGTGTCCTCTGGAATCCATAACCCGACGGAGGTCAGGACAAAAAGGTAGGTAATTTAAAGGCAGAATTAGTGTGCCATAAAAATGAAACCAAACCAGACAAAAAAACATGAGAAAAGCCTTAACCTAGCCAGAAGAAGTGTGGGAAGGTTTCCCAGAGTAGTGACGTTTAAAGGAATATCTAAAAGAGAGTTTGGTAGAGGTGGGGTAAGGTGTGGAAGAAACTACACGGAAGTAATTCAAGTTGAAAGCCAGCGAAAGGCCTGGAGACAAGAGAAAAGAAACTGCAAGCAATCGGGACTAGACTTTAAGTCTCCTATTTTCTCTCCGCCTCCTTCCATAACAACTGGGGGCTTCACTGCGTCCCGCATGGGCTTGGAGACTGTTCTCTTTAGGTTTTAAAATTCCATCATTTCAGAAGAGCCCGTCAATAGAGGCTGCAGAAATCACGACTCATACGGCCCCGGGTTTCCGCCTACCTTGGGCGCTTCCCCGGGTCTCGCCGGCACCACACCTGCATCCTTCAGGTCAGTCCCAGCCTCACGCCCGAGCGCCGCCATTTTGGTGGTTCACATGACTAGCGGTGGGCGGGGACCCAGAGCGCCCGGAGCGGGAAGTGGTGCCGGCTCACGCCTCTAGCCTGCAGCCTCGGCCCTCCCCGGGCCAGTCAAAAGCCGCGCCCTCCATCCCGGCTGTGATTGGGCGTGGCGTCCAGAAATGAGGGCCGGTCATTGGCTTCGAGGAGGTCCAGAGGGCCGTGGGCCCGCCTTCTTGCCAGCCCTACATTCCCTTACCCTGCTATTTGTTAACCTAGCTCCCTCTTCACTCATGCTGAGGGCGTCCGTGGGGCTGTCCGAGCCCAGGGATGTTGCTGCGCGCTTTCCTCTCTTCTGGGCACCTCTAGCTGGGGCCGACCTGCCGGCCCTTTCACTCCTTGAAGTTCTCCCCTTTGGCCTGGTTCGTGTGTTAAGGCTTCGGCTTCCTGGGCCGCCTCCCTTGAGCCCCCAACCGGCCGCCCGAGCAGCCCCGACTACCTCCTCCCCCCGCAGCGGTCTGACTCCTCTCCCAGTCTCTAGTTCCCTGGTATTCCATCCTTTCACCCCGCTTGGAAAGGGACCAGAGAGAAAATTCCCCCCACTTCCCAAGAAGAGCCCTCTGCCAGCCGATATTTCGAGGTGGGGGCGCTGCGAGGAGGCCTGGCGCCCTTTTGTGCGCGTTCAGTGCCCAGCTGTATCTCCCAGACCAGCAACCCCCGACCCTCCAGTCTCCATGTCTTAGAGAAGCCAAATTCGAGAGTTATATAATTTCTAGTGCTGCTGTTTCTCCTGCCTGAGGAAACACTTCATCGCGTGGAGGGTGCAGGACATTTCTGTGCACTTCTATATAAGAACGGGGTGTGGGCAGGGGTGGCCAGCGGTAGCAGAGAGATTTCTTGTCTTTTCTGCAAAAGGAAGGTGGGTAGCTTGGAGAGAGATTGAGAGAAAGGGTGGATGTGGAAGCCAAGCAGCAGAACTCTCATTTAGGAAATCGCGAACCGTTTGCACAGCTTGTGCTCACATGCCTAATACTACTACATCGTCTCAGAAAACACCTTTGGGGGAAGGTTTGACTTCTCTTGAACAGTCTCGGTGTTTTTCCTCGCCGGCTAGGGAGCTGCTCGGATGCGAAGAGATGGCATGATGTGAATGATTCCAGTGTGAAGAAATCTGCTTCGCCAACTCATCCTGCATCAAGTGCCCATTGAGTAGCACTGTCACTTTAATGTCTCCATGCCAAGGGATTGCTTTCCTTCTTTTCAATCCTCTCGTTAATACACGGGAGGATCAGAATCAGAGGGGCATAAAGGATTAAGCCCGAGGGGCTTGGAGAGCACAGAAGAAAAAAATGAAAGTGACAACAAGCTGGATCCTGTCTTACTGAGGGGGTGAGATCTGGAACTTCTGGTCCAGTAAATAAAAAGGGGCCTTTCAGTCAGTCTGTGTTCTGCCCCAGAAAACTGTTCAAACTCACCCACCTTTCTAGAGACCAGAGGCAAAAAGGTTTTTAAAAGTATTTTTGTTGTTGTTGTTGGGGAGGGGGTTACATTTTTCTTTAAAGAATTGAGGATCTTTATCATCAACCAGTTCATCTTTGAATTTGATCATGTACGGAGTAATGAGAGCTGTGTAAATTTGGTTTGTGCCTTAATTGAGTTAGTCACTGAATTCCAAAAATGTTGATGTCTGAAGAGGCGTTTTAATAACATTTTCTATACTTACAATAATTTTCTCAGTTTTTTTTAACAGAATAAATATTTTATAAAAATTGAAAAACTCAAGGTTATTTTTCTCTGAACTCTGTGGGCAGTGTCAAAAGTTTAATTGTGGGAAAAAACACACAATTTTTTTCTCTATCTGGAGGAGAAGACAGCCTGGATTTCAAAATTGAGCAGTGAAGTGGTTTGCAACAGTTACCTGGCTCTTGGCCTCAGTCCAGCTGAATCAAGTTGAGACCTGAAAAGAGATCTTGGATCCTGTGGCAGTGCAAAGACCCAAGAATGCCAGTCAAGAAGAAAGGTGGGCTATGAGGCTTCATATATAATATATGTTTCTCCCTTTTCTTGGTTCTGGTGTTTGCTATTTAAACTGTATTCCATTTGAGAGTAAAATTTTGTTTGGGTTTTGGGAAATATTTATTGTGATACTGTCTTTTTTCTGTGGTACTCATTCAGTAATATTTTGCTAAAGTATAATGAAGTAAGACTATAGTATTTAATTATAGACATTGTGATTTCATAACTCAGGTTGTCTAAATTACTGTTTATAATCAGCATAGATTTGATACCATAGATTTGAGCTTTTGTTTTGCTTGTTTTTTTTTAGCTTGTCAACGGATACTTTTGAACAGACTTTAAAAATGAAACTTGTACAGTGGAGCTCTTCTTCATGGACTTAATATTTACTTATTTAAAGGTTTTATTTATTTATTTGAGATAGTGAGAAGAGAGCATGAGCGAGGGCGGTGGGGCAGAGGGAGAGGGAGAAGCAGACTCCCTGCTGAGCAAGGAGCCCAACGACGTGGGGCCTGATCCCAGAACCCTAGAATCATGACCTGAGCTGAAGGCAGACACCTAACTGACTGAGATGCTCAGGCATCCTGGACTTAATATTTATCAGGTGAATCACATAGTTGTAAAAGATAACAAAATTGTACTGAACACAGTTGCAGACTTGCTAATCATTTGATTAGAAATAAATTTCATATTTGGGTTTGCTCTAGGGTAAATATTCACTTTTGTGATAAAGCACAATTGGTAAGCTGCCGTGCTTTTCCAAATTCATGCATTGGCGAGTTTCCCAAGTCAGGTAAACCCCTGATTCCCTCCTCTCTCCCCAGAATTGATCAAGATCCAGTGGCTTTCTAAAGTATAGTTTGTTACAGGTTGGACCATGGAATTCACTTTAACCTAGATCTATCCCAGGTTAACTTTGGGATCCTAATGAAATCAGTTTTGTTTTTTTTTCTTGTTTCTGTTCCCCCCCCCACCGACATGGTGTGGAAAATCAGACCAACTATAAAGACTTTTCTCAAGAGTTTTGAACAAAAATTTTTTCACAGTTATATGAATTTGCTACAAACTGAAACTAAAGTTCAGGGTAAATGTTTAAGGGCAACCTCACTCTGCATGATGTTTACTCTTTCTACCTGTGGATTT
Source organism: Neogale vison (assembly GCF_020171115.1). Lineage (NCBI taxonomy): Eukaryota > Metazoa > Chordata > Mammalia > Carnivora > Mustelidae > Neogale > Neogale vison. The sequence continues at coordinate 138,519,997 of NC_058097.1, forward strand.
GGAAGGTGCATTGAGGAAACTTATTATTAGTGAGATGCTTTATCCAACAGGTTTCTGTAGAGATGGACAGTGATATATATAAAACCTCAGAAACACAGAAACGTTCCTTTGTACATTGGATTTGAGACTGGGATTGTTTCCTTCTCCTGCTCTCTCCTGTAATATCACTGAGATAAATAAACTGTCTGTCAGATTTTGGAGCCATACCTGTCTAGACCTGACACAGGTGGTTTATCTGGATCAAGAATGGTTTTGGCGATATAGCCAATAAATGGCATGGCTCTTAGACTAACTTACCATGTGTTTTTATTCTCTCTACCACTTATTGTTCTCTGGATGTTGTCCCTTCTGGACTGCCTTATTTTAGATTAATAATTGATTTTAAACACATTGTGTATGTGTGTATGTAGCAGGGAGAGAAGATGAGGAGGAGAGAGAAAGGAGAGAGGCGGGGAGAGAATTGGAAAAAAAGTTACCTGGGAAGGAGGTGGAGGATGAACAATTGATATTCTAGGTATCACTTAACTAAGCAGGTGTCTTTTTTAAATGAAGTCCTTAAAAAATATTATTGAAGTAAAATTGATAACACGATGTTACATTAGTTTCAGGTTCACAACATAGTGACTGGACAAGTCTATACATCATGCTATGTTCATAAGTGTGGCTACTATCAGTCACCGTACAAAGCTATTATAATACCGTTGACTATATTCCCTGTGCTGTACCTTTTTTCCTCGTGACTTCCTCATTCCATAGCTGGAAGCCTGTACCTCCTACTCACTATTTCCTATTTTGTCCATTGTCCCTACCCCCCCCACCTGTCTGGCAACCATCAGTTTGTTCTCTGTATTTATGGGTCTCTTTCTGTTTTTTGTTTGTTTATTCAATTGTTTTGTTTTTAAGATTCCACTTATTAGTGAAATCATATGGTATTTGTCTTTTTCTCTGACTTATTCACTGAGCATAGTACTCTCTAAATCCATTCATGTTGTCACAGATGGCAAGATTTCATTCTTTTTATGGCTGCATAGTATTCTAGTTTGTGCATGTGTGTGTGTGTATGTGTGTGTGTGTGTCTGTATACTATATCTTCTCCATCCATTCATGTACTGATGAATACTTGGGTTGCTTCCCTATCTTGGGTATTATAAATAATGCTGCAATAAGCATAGGAGTGCATATATCTTCTTGAATTAGTTTTTTTGTTTCCCTTGAGTACACACCCAGTAGTGGAATTCCTGGATCATATAGTATTTCTGTTTTTAAATTTTGAGGAACCTCCATAATGTTTTCCATAGTGACTGTACCTGTTTGCACTCCTACCAACAGGAAGCAGGTTGATCTTAAGGTTTCTAGCCCCAACAGGCTGAGTTTCTTAAAACGTTCCTACCCTTGAAGGATGTTTTAAAAATTGCAGTGACATGATTGAAAATTATAAATTATGAGAAATAATTTAATGTTTATTTCCTTCCATATTTCTTCCTTCTTTTTCTCCCTCTTTTTCCCTTCCCTCTTGCTTCCTCCATCTCTTCTTTCCTTCTTTAATAATGGATTGATGGTAATGGTCAACTTTTTAAAGGAATCAACAAGTTCTAATTAGCAAGGCAAGTATATATTTGGGTTGTGCTAAAATCTATGTATTATGTAATTTGTGAACTGATCGACTTAGAAAAACAATTTATGTTGTTTTTAATCTTTTAAAACTACTTAGCATCAATATATATATTTTTGAATCTTATAGTAAACTAGCCAAATAAATTATGACATGCATTATATTTTTAATTGGCTAAACTTACTATTTGTATTACATGTAAAATATAAGTAAAACAAAAATTTTAAAGTATAACCTAGATTTTTTCTTCAGAGATTAGTGTCTTTTGTAATTTTTTAAAAAGATTTTTATTTATTTATTTGACAGACAGATTATAAGTAGGCAGAGAGACAGGCAGAGAGGCAGGCAGAGAGAGAGAGAGGAGGAAGCAGCTCCCTGCCGAGCAGAGAGCCCAATGTAGGACTCAATCCTAGGACCCTGAGATCATGACCTGAGCCAAAGGCAAAGGCTTTAACCCACTGATCCACCCAGATGCCCAGTATCTTTTGTAATCTTGAATCATTTTTCTTTCTTCATTGTTACATGGGGTAGATATGGTGAAGGAATTAAATTAAATGTAATTTTAACAGTAGCTATCCATTTGAACCAAGTGTTTATTCATTGCTGAATATGTTCTTATTAAAACATAAATTTTCATAAGATATTCATCTGGTTTTTATTTTATACTTTACTGTAAAAGTAGAGAGGAGACTGGTCTGGGTAGCAACATAAAACCGTGGTGGGAAGTGAGAATGGGTGTGACACCTTACTAAGTCCATTTTTAGGTTCTTTCCTTGAACTAGGTCTTAGATAAGCTGAAACCCTCATATTCACTGCTTTTTTGGTTTAAGACATTATTTCCTATCTCTTCTACTCCATTCTCCATGTTTTTATAGAATTCAGGGTGTTTTTTTTTTTTTTTTTAAAGATTCTTCATTTCTTCATTAGAGATTTTTTCCCCCAACAGTTGCTTTTCATTCAGGATTCTCTTATCTATTGTAATATCTTGATTTTCTCCCATCTGAACCTTTAGGACATTTTTGACCTATCTGTGAGAATTCAGGGCCAATCCAAGATATATTGTATTAGCATTGTCTCACGTGATGCAGGATCATGGAGTATCAGATGGGGCTAATTTGACAAGACTTGTTGAATTGCTCCAATCTGATTTCATGTTGGATTAATGTAAGAAATAAAAGTTAATGATAGATGAGTCCCTCTCAATGTTTTCAGTAGGAAATTGCTATTTTAATGATAAAATACACTTCAACAGAATTTTCTTAGTATATTGCAGTTTTTTTCTCTGTAATATCATTAAATGTGGGTAAGAAATCTTGCTTTTAATACATTGAGGTTGATGTTCACTTTATTTCTGTGCTTAAAAACCCATCTTATTAACTATCCTCTAGCTTCTTTTAAAGTCATATAGAAGTTTGTCTGTTGTTTTTAATTTATATAACACTTTATTTACTTTAAATTATTTTTATAGCTATTTCAGTAATATAATAGAGTATGTATAAACTTATTTTTATCAAGTACCTAAAGTTAAATACTATCATTTTCATAATCATATGTTTTGACATTATTCTTTTTAAAGGAATCCAAAGAGTGTTGTGTAATTAGAATTCTAAGACTTCATATTGCCATGTATCTCACTGGAATCCTTGAAATTGAGATTATTGTTTACTGAGTTCACAGTCTTTCCTTTTGGTTGACCATACAATTTAAAAAGTGACAGTTTTTTCTTCCTCTTTTAAAACTCTCTTGTTCATTCCTTCCTCATTCAAAGTTTTCTTCTTTCATTATCTGTTTTTTGTACTTTGTGGCTTAATTTCTTTTTTATAGTATCTTAATAATTTATATTTACCTTTTGTTATCTGGATACATTCTCTTCACAGCTCTAGCTGTACTTAAATTCCTAGAGTATTTTTTTTTCAGTTTCTTTAAAGGGGAAGATGTGTGCCTGAATGACTGTACCTGAGTGGCTATTTTATTTCTTTTGCAGCATATATTTTACTAAATTTGTTTGAACTTTCATATTTGCCATACCAGTATTACCTCTAGACACTTTTTCCATTTCACAAAACTTTGCGTTTTTTTCCAGCCAATAAAACTCAAAAGAGTTAAGAACTGAATCTTCCCAGAGAGGCATAGGAAAAAATAGTTTTCAAACTTTTCCAATTTCTGTAATTTAAAGTAAAATAGGTAATTTACTAAAGATTTTGTTAGATTTAAAAACCCCTCAAAAGGGTCATATTGGCCTTGGTTATGAGAGTTATTGGAAATCATGACACTACAGACTCTTGATGTTGGAAAATACTCATCAATCCAGGATGCATAAAGAGAAAGCAATCTGGAGGGAGAAACAGCAGAATGCTTTTTGTATTCCATGACTGATTAAGAGTATACCGTGAAGCAAACAATATACATGGTATTAAAATGATCTGTTAATTGAATTTATTTTACAAATCTTATGTTTTGGGAAAGTGTGAAAATGATAAGCTAATTACTTGATACCACAAAATATTTGAACTGTTAGGTTTTTGGGAAACTGCACGAGTGTTCCATATATGGTAGAATATTTTCTCCTTTAGGCCTATCCTTGGTTACTTCTTGAATAAAAGAGTCTAGTCAGTGGGACGATGTACACAAGATACTGGATTTTTTTTTTAAAGATTTTATTTATTTATTTGACAGAGAGAGAGAGAGAGATCACAAGTAGTCAGAGCAGCAGGCAGAGAGAAGGGGAAGCAGGCTCCCTGCTGAACAGAGAGCCCGATGGAGGGCTCGATGCAGGGCTCGATCCCATGACCCTGGGATCATGACCTGAGCTGAAGGCAGAAGCTTAACCCACTGAGCCACCCAGGCGCCCCAAGATACTGGATTTTTAAAACATGGATTTTTACTTCAGTCATGCCTTTGATCAGCCAATCAATCAATTGCTCATTTATTTTATTTTACTTTTTCAGTGTTCCAAGATTCATTGTTTATGCAATTGCTCACTCTTTTATAACAATATATTCACTAAACTACAAGAATGTCCTTTATTCTTAATTATATACTCTCATTATATGCTTGCATTAAAATTTACTGTATAATCATTTTAGTGATTATGAAATATTTTTTACTATGAGCATAAGATGTATAAAATCTTTTTTTTTTTTAACTGGTGGAGGAGGACCTCTTCTCCAGCTAGAATTCCTGCTCAGAAATTTGTATCTGTCAAGGCACGAGGACTCTGTATCCTCAATGTAGGTTGCTTTGTCAGCAAAGGGTCATGAGTTTTACCCGGTCTCTTCTGTCCAGTCAGTCATTCTGAATTCCAAGTAGTAAGCTTTCTGCATAGGTTCAGTTTTTAATAAATTTCTCAAAGCTATTTCAAGAATTATGGCCAAACTACCTATATTATGAAACAGTTCTCCTGACCTGATTTGTTTTAGAATTTAAGACCAAGAGGAATGATGTACTATAAAGTAGAAAGTCCTATGAAAATGAACTAAGTTAAAACTTTCAAAGATTATGGGTAAGTATGGCAAGATTATGTATCCTATTTCTTCTGATGACTTTATTTTACTAGCCACTGAGGCCCTAACTCGGTTAGATAAGATTTTGAAGTTTCTGTAGGGGACCTATCATTTTGGAGAGCTATGACATCTTCATCATCTACAATGTGATAAGACTTGGAATAAAGTTCTGTTCTATTTAAATTCCTTATAGGTAAGCAACCACAAATTCTTTTAAAATCTAAGTGTGTATGTATTTAAGGCAATAGCTTTTCTTTCATTTTTTATTCTATCATTTATCCACTCACCAAAGATTTCTGAGTGCCTGCAATATACCAGACACCATGCTAGGTGTGTTTTTTCCAGTCAGAAATGATATTTAGTGTATCCTTTATGATGTTTAAAATTATTAAGGAGGTAAATGTGGAAACAGGCAATTTCATTGTTGTGCAGCGAGGTTAACACACTGTCATGTCATAGAGCACCCAACATCATCTAGAGGAATCAGGGAATTCTTTCTGGAGAGGTGACAATTAAGATGAGACACAGAAGACCAGTAGAGGTTTACCAATGTGGGAGATGGTAAGATGCTGTTTCAGGTCATTATTTATTTTCTTTGCCTTCAACTTACCATCATGACCTCTATCATCATCATCGGCAGCAGCAGCAGCAGCAGCAGCAGTGATTGTGAGAAAAACCTAGACCAGCAGTCAGACTAACTTCTAGAAGGGACAAGATTAGATAATCATTGAGATGGGTTCTTAGTCTATAAATTCAGTCTTGTAAGGAATATCCATTTTCTGTAGCTTAACTTTATTTTTTAAATTTTTAATTATTTATTAAAAAGATTTTATTTATTTATTTGAGGGAGAGAGAGTGTGAGAGAGAGCAGGAGGAGAGGGAGAAGCAGACCCCCTGCCAAGCTGGGAGCCTGATACAGAACTCCATCCCAGGAACCCAGGACCATGACCAGAGCTGAAGGCAGATCATCAACGGACCAAGCCACGCGGGCGCCTGGTCAACTTTATTTTTGATTCTTGGTCACTGAGTAGTGGACAAAGTCACTCTAGTCACTTTTGAGGTTTCCCTACTTTTCTGGGATTGTGGTAGAGTTCCACCTGGAAAGACAGTATAATCTGGTCATTGATCATCCTATATATAACAGCTTACCTCTAAGACATGAGTTGTGTCTGGATAGTTCTTTCTGGTCTGGTAGTGATTTGCTACTTCCCAGACATGTTTTTTTTTTTTTTTTTTAAGAGAGAGAGATCACAAGTAGGCAGAGAGGCAGGCAGAGAGAGAGGGGGAAGCAGACTCCCTGCTATGCAGACAGCCCGACGTGAGGCTCGATCCCAGGACCCCGAGATCATGACCTGAGCCAAAGGGAGAGGATTAACCCACTGAGCCACCCAGGTGCCCCCAGACATGGGTTTTTTACTCCAGAATTTCAGTATTTCTCTTTACCTAGATGGAAGTATGATGCCATTCCTTGCTGGGTTCTTTCTGCCTTCCAGGCAATGGTATAAGGAAGCAGAGCCTAGATCCCTGCTGCCTTGGAAACCAGAGACTTCTCTCTCTCTCCTTCCACTAAGGAAACCTTTTTCTAGACTGGGGAGGAGCTAAAATATCTCTCTGTGTCTCTCTGTAAATACATGTGAATCTTTCTTTCATCTCTGTAGCAAACCCTTTTATTCTGAGAGTTTAGGCTATAGGAAAGCAAAATGGGAATGATTTAAAAATCTTTCTGTTTTTTTCCTGGCACATACCTGCCTTGAGGTAATCAAATACAGGACCAGTTACCTGCTTAGATGAGAAGAAAGAAAATGGGCAAGTTTAGGGAGAGAATAAAATTGATATCTCAAAGTGCCAGTCTCCCACATGTACAAAAGAGTTTACATGCCTCCTTATGATGATGCTACCAGGTGACCTTGTGAAAATCAAGTAATTCTCCTGAATTTCAGTTTCCTTTTCTGAAAGGGGTTTAATATGTTCCCTATCTCTTAATGTGTGTTATTTCTTTTCTACATCAAATAAGGTAATGTATCTGAACTTTACTTTTATAAAGTTGGTTAGTGATAGAATTAGGACCAGAAGCTCTTCCAATGTTCTTTTCATTGTATGAGTGTGGTGTTCCTGGAACAAATGAATGGCATCGTAGTGCAGTAGAGAAGAGCCCAGGGATGGAATCCAGTCTTTACCATTGGCTGGCTAAGTTATCTAAAGAAAGTTAACCGACTGAGCTTCAAATTCCTTATCTTAAAACATAACTGTACTAATAATATTCACCTCTTAGGATTAATGTGTTGGCCAAATAAAAACATGTAGTCCATGTAAAAGTTGTAAGTAGGAAAGTGCTACAGAAATGCTTATTATCAGAATAATTTTTTTCTTTGGTCGACTGAAGAGGAAAGGTGGGTTCAGAGTCAGTCCCCTTCTGTTAGTGGTCTAGGTCTAGCTTCCTGGTCAGCTTTTGGAGCAAGCCTGCTCAGATATGTCAAGGACACATCTGCTTGCAGACACAAATGCCATACTATGCTTTTTAAAAATATTTTTTGGTTACACTTCTTATGGGTATTATCTCTTTCATTGGTGCTAAAATAATTTGTAAACCTTCCTTTATCTGCAGAATGGTTATAATCTTTAGATTTGCTATAAGTCTGGTACCATTTTTTCCACTATTCAAATTTGAAGTTTTATCTATTTTTTCATTTTCGTTTTCTAGTTTGTTACAACTGGAATATTTCAATATTCAGCTGTAGGTGAAATTTGCTCCAGTCTTGCTTTCTATTTATTACTACTTAACCTTGCAATTTCCCTGTTTCTCTTTAACAATTCTATAGAACTGAACAATTATAGAATTTAACAATTCTATAGAAAATCTGAAAATATGGCTTATTTGAAAGGTAGTAATAAAAATTTGCCTCTCTGTATAGTATCTTTTTGTTTCAACAGTGGAAATACCATATCAACAGGTGTTTGTTGAAGTATATTAAAACAGTTTTTTGGGGGGAGGGAGAAAAGTGTAATTGCCAAAATTACAGAAAGAAGAAATACTATGATCTTTCCCAGTAAGTCAGGTTTCATTAGGGCATAATATTTTAAAATAGGCTTTGGTGCTGGATTGATTAGGATTTGAATCCTGATTTCAGCACTTACTGGTTGTGTAGCCTTGGACAAGTTACCACATTTCTCTCAGTTTATGTTTCTTAATTTGCAAAATGTCTAAAATATTATTTCTTAGGTTGTAGCTGGGTGGCTTCGGTTAAGCTTCTGACCTTTGGTTTGGGCTCAGGTCATGACCTCAGGGTCCTGAGATCCAGCCCCAGGCTTCATGCTTGACAGGGAGTCTGCTTGAGGATTCTCTCTGTCCCTCCTCCTGCTTGCATGCATACTTTCTCTCGAAAAATACATAAAATCTTAAAAAAAATTCTTCCAGGGCTTATTACTCTTCCTTGGGTAGAAGGCCAAATTTAACATGGTCTCTATTGACATCAGCTTCTCTCCTCTCATGATACCTGGTACCTCATCATAGCATTCTTACACTCTATTTTATCTTTTACTTTGTTGAAATTTCCTGTTGAATTACCTTCACTTTCATTCAGAAACCTTTGCGAGTGTAGAATATTGCCTATATTGAGTTTCCAATATCTGGAGCATAGTAAGATACTCACTAAATAGCTGATTGGGGTGCCTGCGTGGCTCAGTTGGTTGAGTCATTGCCTTTGGCTCAGGTCATGATCCCAGCATCCTGAGATAAAGTCCTGCATTGGACTCTCTGCTTAGCATGGAGTCTGCTCCTCTCTCTGCCTCTGCCCATCTTGCCTGCTCATGATTTCTCTCTTTCAAATAAAGAAAATCTTTTAAAAAATAAAAAAATAAATAGCTGATTAATGAAAGAAAGAACTTATTATTTTGATCTGCCAGACTTCTAAAGGTAAGGCTATTTATATGTTATAAATACAATTTTTACATTAATTAAACTTGGAAAATTAGTAATTCAACATTTAATGCTAGATTCTAAAATTCACTGATATGATTTATGTCTGATTCCAAGTTCCCTTTTTTTCCCCCAATAAAAAATTACTCAATTCTTTTTCTGGAGGATTAAGGGTGGTAGTATGGAGAGAAGGCTCTACTTGCAATCAAAGGTTTTAGCATTAAGTTCTAAATGTGTTATTTAGTAGCTCTGTGCTCTTGGTCAAGCTACTATGGATTTCAGTTTCATGTGTAATAGACATGAAATGAGTTCTCAATGGTGAGAATCAGAGAAGATAATGCATGTAGAATTTCTTTTTAAACTGTAAAAAATGTTGCATACATTTATGTAAAGAAATTTCATTATTCTAACAGCTTTGTTCTCTGAGATTTGTGTATTAAGTTCGCCTTTTCTTCTACTATACTTTCATCTTTTTTTTCTTAACAACACTATATATTCAAAAATTGTTCCATTTTTCAGTTGTTGCAAATAATTTTATGTGTCATCTTTTCCTTGTTTTTTTTTCTTTTTTAAAAATTTTAAAAAAATTTTAAAATAAACATATAATATGTTTTTAGCCCCAGGGGTACAGGTCTATGAATCGCCAGGTTTATATACTTCACAGCACTCACCACAGCACACACCGCCCCCCACCCAATGTTCATAACCCCACCACCCTCTGCCAACTTTTCCTTGTTTTTAAAATTCATTTGTTAGCACTATTGCCATTCACTGTTTCAGATTTAAATTACATGTCTCAAATTATTTATAACTTCTGGCAATGTTATTCTTAAACCAAAGAGTTGAACCTTAATTAAGAGACACATGACTACCCACAATTCCAATTATGTAACAGTCACCATATCCTTTGCATTGCGTATTTCCTGCAAAAAAATTTATTTTAATAAATTATTTCCCCCTTTCCCCATTTCTTCCTGTGCCTGCCTTCAGGTAATCCAAATTTACTTTCCTTCTTTCAGTAGTTGAGGAGTCCTATGAAAATAGATTTGTTTAAGAAAGAAGAAAATAGGAGATGGGGCACCTGGGTAGCTCAGTCAGTTAAGTGTCTGCTTTCAGCTCAGGTGATGATCCCAGAGTCCTGGAATCAAGCCCCGTGTCAGGCTCCCTGCTCAGCAGGGAGTCTGCTTCTCCCTCTCCTTCCTTCTGCTTTCTCTCTCTTACTTTCTCTTTCAAATGAATAAATAAAATCCTTAAAAAAAAAAGAAAATAGGAGAATTGAGGTCATTACATTGGCAATTCAAGTGAAAAATTCTCCACTTATAACTGGTTACTGGAATATCAATTAAAATATTAGTGCTGACTTGGATAATGATCTCAACTTTCCACTTTATTCAAATTGTCAACATCTGTCTAGGGATTTTTGTCCTGTACAACAGGATCCTTGTTATTTTATCTTTTTAATTTTTTTATTTTTTGTTTAATTTTTCGTCTGTACAAAGGTATCTAGTTTTATATAACCCTCAGGCTCTAGCTTTGATTAATCAGAAATAAGAATTTAAGTAGAGATAGATAAAGGGCATAATGGAATTGACACAAGAATGTGATCATTACTGATAATCAAAAGAAGCAAGAAGGGCAGCCATAATTCCAGTGCTAGATACTGGCATGCAAAAGTCTAAATTGTCTAAGAGACACTTGACCATATTGACCACTTGTTTTTTTCTTATATTCTTAGCATCTTATTTTATGTGTCAGATTTTTCTTATACAGAGACGAGAAGCATAATAAGCTCTGTTGGTTTGGAGAACACCTAGCTGCTCTAATCAATACAATGTCTTCCTTGGGTAGTTAGTAGGTAAATATGTATTGAATGAATTAGTGAAAGTCCTCTTATCTAGCAAATTACATTTATAGATATGATTATGGAAATGCTGTTGATACATTTTTAAGAATTGTCACTCATAAGCATAAAAGAATCAGAGTATGTGAATACCTACAAAGGTGACACAGAAGTGAAAAAGAGCTTAAAAATGATAATTGTTGGGGCCTGTGGGTGGGTCAGTAGGTTAATGCCTCTGCCTTTGGCTCAGGTCATGGTTTCAGGGTCCTGGGATCGAGCCTGCTTCCCCCCCTCTCTGCCTGCCTCTCTGCCTCCTTGTGATCTCTCTCTGTCAAATAAATAAATAAAAAATCTTTAAAAAAATTATAATTGGGGGTGCCTCGGTGACTCAGTGGGTTAAAGCCTCTGCCTTCAGCTCAGGTCATGATCTCAGGGTCCTGGGATCGAGCCCCGCCTTGGGCTCTCTGCTCAGTGGCAAGCCTGCTTCCTCCTCCTTCTCTCTCTGCCTCCATCTCTGCCTAGTTGTGATCTCTCTCTGTCAAATAAATAAATAAATAAATAAATAAAATCTTTTAAAAAATTATAATTGTTAAAGAGAGAGAATAAAAAGAAAAAGATGTCTGGTACTTAGTGGATTTTCAAAACTAATGAATGAAGGGATAAAAAACACTGAATCATGATGCATTAGAGATAACAGAACTTTAGAGCCCAAAGATACATGTAAGTACTGAGGAAGACATATGATAATTATGGTATTGTTCATTATTTATATTAGTGATTAGGAATGGGTTCAAAAGTGAGGTCAGTAAGCCATAATCATTTCAGGGAAATTACTGATTTTTTAACCTGGTCAAAAATGTGAATTCAAATAGTTGTTTTTTACTCAAAGAGTCTAAATATTATATTTAAATGAAGTATTTTACCATGCAAAGTATGAAAAATTTTAAAAAGTTAAAGTTCTGCCCAATGTATTAGCATATGTTTATATCTTGTTCTAAAATTGGAGAAGGCTCCCTTTGTATCCACATTCATTTATGTTTATAACCTTTTTAGGTAAAAAATTGATTACATGACATTCTTCTCCATTTATTATTGCCTATTGAAATTCTCCTTTCTTTCAATGGAGTAAGCTTGAGTTTTGCTATGTTATATAGGAAAACTGGGGAAGGCCTCATTTGTACAGTGGTATAAGAAGTGTTTCTTCCAAGTCTGTGTTCAATGACATCATGTTGGCATCTTGAAATTGGCCATGATGGGAATATTTACACCTTGGAAATTGCACATGCTACAAATCAGGGCTTGATTTATTATTTTGCTAAAAATGTGGTAAAGAAAATGTTAATAATGTGAGTGTAAGTTAAAAGTATATTCCTTTGGGCCGCCTGGGTGGCTTAGTCAGTTAAGCATCCAGCTCTTAGTCTGGGCTCAGCTCACAATCTCAGATCAGGCTCATGAAATCGAGTCCCACATCAGATTCAGCATTGGGCCTGGAGGCTGCCTGAGATTCTCTTTCCCTGGGGTGCCTGGGTGGCTCAGCTGCTTAAGCAGCTGCCTTTGGCTCAGGTTATGTCCCACTCTGTGCTCAGCGGGGAGTCTGCTTCTTTCTTTCCCTGCTTATGTCTGATCTCTCTCTCTCAAAAAAATAAATACGATTTTTTAAAAAAGATTGTATTTATTTATTTGACAGAGAGAAAAAGAGCAAGAGCAGAAACACAAGCGGGAGGAGTGGGAGAGGGAGAAGCTGGCTTCTCCCCGAGCAGGGAGCCCAATGCAGGGCTTGATCCCAGGACTCTGAGATCATGACCTGAGCCAAAGGCAGATGCTTAACGACTGAGCCACGCAGGCGCCCCATTATATAATCTTAATTGTCTTAAAAAAAGATTCTTTTTCTTTCTGTCTCCCTCTGCTCCCCCCCAACTCATATGTGCATGCACTCTCTTTCTCTCTCAAAAAGCAAAACTATATTATGTCTCTAGCAGTTATACTGTGATTAGCATAGAAGTTGAGGAAGTATTTGTCCACTCTTCAAAAATTATTTGATTCAGTACAGAAATCACAAAATTGACGAAGGAGTGAGTGAAGGTTTATCACATAAGCCATCTTGTTTCATTTTCATCTTATTAATGTAACAAAAAAAATCAACCAATATTTATGTCAGAACTACTCATTCATCAATTATATCTGTAAGTTGGCTATTATTATAAGAACTGGGCAAAAATCAATAAAATATTCTTTTTTTTAAAAATTTTTATTTATCAGAGAGAGAGAGGGAGAGAGAGCGAGCACAGGCAGACAGAATGGCAGGCAGAGGCAGAGGGAGAAGCAGGCTCCTCGCCGAGCAAGGAGCCCGATGTGGGACTCGATCCCCGGACGCTGGGATCATGACCTGAGCTGAAGGCAGCCGCTTAACCAACTGAGCCACCCAGGCGTTCCTCAACAAAATATTCTTAAGAATCACTTGATTATATGGAATTTATAATGGACAGTTACATATTTTATTTTTTGTACATTTCATGTTAAATACTATGTTTCAATTTTAAGATAGAATTTTAAAATCATGTTTTTCAGATACTGACCGGGCTTTATCATTACTGGAAGAATACTGCAAAAAATTAAGGAAACCAGAGGAACAACAGTTGAAAAATGCTGTTAAAAAGGTGATGGGTATCTTTAAGAGCAGCTTATTCCAAGCTTTGCTAGGTATGTGTTACAAATTTATTTATCATCTTAATGGTCAGAATGTGCTTAACAGTTTGAGTAATGACCTAATGTTAACTATATTAAAAACTGGAATAATTTTCCTTTTTGGTGGAAAGAATGATTTTTTTTCTTACTTAAGGCTAACCTAAAGAAGAACTGTGATGAAATAGAAAAAAAAGTGTAGGTTATTAAAAATATAAATATTGAGGGGTACTTGAGTGGCTCAGTTAAGTGTCTGCCTTCAGCTCAGGTCATAACCCCAGGGTTCTTGGATTGAGCTCCACACTGGGCTCTCTGCTTAGCCGGCAGCCTGCTTCTCCCTCTCGCTCTCCCTCTGCCTGCTGCTCCCTGTACTTGTAGGGAAATAAATCTTTAGACATAAAATCTTTAAATAAATAAATATTGAAGAAATGTTTTATATAGGAAAAAGTTTACACAGGAATAAACCTGAACAGTCAGTGGTAAAAAAAATTGAAGACAAATGCCTTCCTTTAGGGAAGGAATTGGCTAGCACAAAAAACAATGGGCCATTTCTGTTCAGAATCATAGTTCTACTTTTACTCTCCTCTTAAAACAAAATTAAAATATTCCTTTCATGTTTTGCTTCTCTTGTGAAGGTTTATGATCCATATTGAAAAGTTTATTGGTGAGAATCTCAGTGCTCTGGGGTGCCTGGGGTGGCTCAGTTGGTTAAGCGACTGCGTTCGGCTCTGGTCATGATCCTGGAGAACTGGGATTGAGTCCTGAGTCGGGCTCCCAGCTCCGCGGGGAGTCTTCTTCTCCTGGTTCACCTTCTCCCCTCTCATGTTTTCTCTCACTTTCTCTCTCTCTCTCAAATTAAAAAAAAAAAAATACTTAAAAAAAAATCTCAATGCTTTGGAATTTTAGTCAGTTTGTCATAAATTTCATCATATAATGTCAAGCTTAGTTTAATCTCTCATATTAAAAATTGTGAAGAAATTCAAGGATTTAGCTTATGTATCTGTGTCTTTTTATATGTGTCTTTTGTATTTATGCAGATAACTTAATTCTTCACATAATATTTTGTTAGTCAAAGTAAACTAACAAAAGATATAAACAAATACCTCCCCTCAACAAAAAAATCAACTAAACAATTAAAAAAAAACCCCACTCAATTATACTATAGTTTACTAAACTTAAACAGTACTTTTTTTTTAACAGTACATTTAAAAGAGTAACTGAGTCTACTAGACATTATTACTTTCTCAGGTCTGGTGGTTTATATATAAAATATAAAAATGGGAACTTATGAGGATTAATTTTGAAAATATTTTTTCTATGGTTTTATTATGTCGACACTTGACAAAAACTCCAAACTTAGAGTGTGACTATAAAAAACATTAAATTTTGAAAATTTAAAATTTATCTGTTGAATAAAAATAGAAGTAAAATGCTTTAAAGGATTGTTTTGCCTGTGGATTAATTTCTTTAAAATATTTTTCTGTGGCTGGTAAGATTTAATGACACAAATAACTGTAATCATCTTAGTTGGTTTTAAATAAAAACAACTCTAAATGGAGTCTTACAGAATTTAAATAAATCCTGTCATTAGAGAATAGTATTTTAGAGAACATTTTTAAGCCCCAAGTTTCTCAATTAAAAGTTAAGTAGTAGGGAATTTGGGTAAATTAGAAGGGGAGGTGATCCATGAGAGACTATGGACTCTGAAAAACAGTCTGAGGGGTTTGAAGTGGCGGGGGGGTGGGAGGTTGGGGTACCAGGTGGTGGGTATTACAGAGGGCACAGCTTGCATGGAGCACTGGGTGTGGTGAAAAAATAATGAATACTGTTTTTCTGAAAATAAATAAATTGGGAAAAAAAATAAAAATTACTGGCAAAGATAAAAAAAAAAGTTAATGGTTTCATCTAGTTGATAATTAGTAAAGGCTGTTAACTGAACAGCAGTATCTCTGAGTAGATTTGTGTGATGTGCTTAGTTGAGACTGACCAAGTCTTTTGAGAGCTTGAATTTCTGAGAGCTTGATTTAGGAAGAACATTGTTGGATGCTTTAGATAATTTTACTATATTTCAGTAATGTTGCCATTTGGTATCACAATATCATTACATGGGAAATAAAAGGGCAAATGAATGACAAAGAATTGCATTTTGCTATTGTTTTGGGTGAATTATAAATATCTTGGCAAAAAGCCTATAGCATAGTTTGAATTTCTCTAACAAGATGAAAGGCAACAATAATCTGTAAAAAGCTGTTATATAAGTAATCCTGGTATCCAGCTTTGAATGGATAGATTTGCTCTGGCTGGTCTTTAGAAGTCATTTTGGAATAAACCAGACCACAAAGAATGGAGCAACATTATACAACAAAACGTAATTTTCATTTCAGTTCCATGTGTGTTGCTAAATACTGATAACTAATTTATTATTGTTGAATGTTTGAGTGTTCTCACTGTTTTTCTTTAAGCACTCAAAAGAAGAAAAGCTATATAGCCCTCTGCATCCTGGAAGGGATTATATTATTATAAAAAGATAAGCAGAGAGCTATTGATAAATAGAGTATTATTTATGGTCTACAACTTCCTATTTGGACCAACTACCTCCTACCCCACCACCTGCCCTTTTTTCTGTTACAAGTAATGGAACATAGTGGCTTTACCCATTGTTCTGATATTCAGATAGCCAGTATATTGAAGTAACACCTTTTATGAATCTCAGTTGACTAGAAATAGAAGGGAATCATAATGCAGAAAAACCAGTAGAAATACATAGTAAAGTAAAATATTATTATTGCAAGATATACTGTAATATTTACATATCACTAGGCAACCAACTCTCTTGACAGATGAAAAGCATCACTTCAAAAATTAACGCAGCCTCCTTCAGTGATCCTTCCATCATATTGCTTAAAAAAACCCCAAACACTGTTATGTCTTAGTTGTGTAATCTGTGAGGGCAGAATTCTGTCTACGTAATTTTGACCATTATTATAGTGCATTAAAGCATTTTATAAATGAGTTCTGTAATAGTAGGGTAGAAAGTGATGGCAAAGATATTGTGTTTTTTAGTTTTTAAAATAGAACTTTACCTGATTACAAAAATAATATATGTTCATTCTTTAAAAATTAAAAATAAAGTGGGACACCTGGGTGGCTCAGTTGGTTGAGCAGCTGCCTTCGGCTCTGGTCATGATCCCAGCGTCCTGGGATCGAGTCCCACATCGGGCTCCTTGCTCGGCGGGGAGCCTGCTTCTCCCTCTGCCTCTGCCTGCCTCTCTGTCTGCCTGTGCTCGCTCTCTCTCCCTCTCTCTCTGACAAATAAATAAATAAAATCTTAAAAAAAATTAAAAATAAAGTAAAAGAAGAATATAAAATTTTATGGTAAGACACATTCCTCTTATGGTAAATAGCAGGATATACGATACAGAGAATGGTGAATACTTTGATTAACTTTCTCCCTCTTTCCTCCTACAGTTTCTGTATTTTTTGCTTTAATTTCCCATTTATCAACAACTGACAGTGAAAAAAGACACTTAACTTTTAAAAAGTTAGTAATTAATGTTCATCAATATACAAAAAAGGGAAAAATACCTAAAATAGCAATGCACATTTCGATGTTGGGCTTAGGGTGACATCTTGTGGTGAAACTAAGGAAAAAGTTTTGTCCAATGGATAATTACATTACATTACATTATTAATAGTACAGATTTTGAATATAAGTGAATTGGAATTCTGTGGTATTTTACAAAATAATTTAGCTCTGTCTTATTTAGTATGGCTAAAACATTTAGATTTTCAAGATACGCTGGTTATTACTCTTCATTTAGGTAATGAAGAAGCAAGATGGAAATGTTTTTATTATTTTGAAATTTCTCTTCCAGATCTCCTTTGAATAGTTAAAGATTTATATTACCACCATAATATTTATAAAAATTATTTTATTAATATAATGGGCCAGCTCATTTTCAGATATATACCACAAATATTCTTTGTTTTTATACCTTATTGAATTTTTATTATCTTTTTTAAAAAAGATTTTACTTATTTGAGAGAGAGAGAGAGAGACAGAGAGTGAGCATGAGGGGGGAAGGTCAGAGGGAGAAGCAGACTCCTACTGAAGCAGGGACCCCGATGAGGGATTCGATCCCTGGACCCCAGGATCATGACCCGAGCTGAAGGCAGTCACTCAACCAACTGAGCCACCCAGGCGCCCTTTATTTTTATTCTTTATTCTTATATGATTGTGGACAGAACTATGTATATATTAATGAGTTTGAACTCCTTTCAAAAATCTTGTTAATCTTGTTTCTGATTTCATTTCCTTTTATTTCTTTTTTAAAATTTATTTTTAAAAATTCAATTAATTAACATGGAGTGTATTATTAGTTTCAGAGGTAGAGGTCAGTGATTCATCAGTCTTATATAACACCCAGTGCTCATTACATCACGTGCCCTCCTTTTTTTTAAAAGATTTTATTTATTTATTTGACAGAGAGAGAGATCACAAGTAGGCAGAGCAGCAGGCCGAGAGAGAGAGGGAGAAGCAGGCTCTGTGCTGAGCAGAGAGCCTGATGCCAGGCTCGATCCCAGGACCCTGAGTTCATGACCTGAACTGAAAGCAGAGGCTTTAACCCACTGAGCCACCCAGGTGTCCCATCACGTGCCCTCCTTAATGCCCATCACCCAGTTACCCCATCCCTCTAGCCCCACCCCTCAGCAACTTTTAGTTTGTTTCCTATGATTAAGAGTCTCTTATGGTTTTTCTCCCTCTCTGATTTTTTCTTAGTTTATTCCCCCCACTTCCCTTATAATCCTCTGTTTTATTTCTTAAATTCCACCTGTATACTACAACTTCTTTTTCTATTCATCTGTCAATGGACATCTGGGCTCTTTTCATATTTCCTTTTGTTTCACTGCAGTGTTTGAGGGGGACTTTTGGGGAAAGATTTAGGACAGAATGGTCAGTAAAGTGGTATTTTCCTTAAAACCTTGCCAGCAGTAAAATCTTAGAAAAATGTATATCTCTTGCATGTCAGACTTTGCGTTAGAGTAGAATACTTTCATTTCCATAAATTTTAATGTAGAACCCTATGGACTCATAGGGGTGATATAGTAGATAGAATATATATTGGAATATATTGGATATTGGGATATAGAGGAGATATACTACTGTATTGATAATTATCACCTCCTTGTTGAAGCCTTCTCTCATATCCATATCTGATAGCAGCTTTAGCCAGTCCTTTTATTATGTCTCACAGGGTTTTTTCAGATTACTATGAAACATTTGTTGTATTGCCTTTCGATACTCCCAGTATATGGGCCTTAATAATAGTAGACCTTCAATACATTTTCCTTGTTCATTTACTCAGTAATTATTTTAAAAATATCTGGTATGTATTAGACATTGTGCTAGGAAATGGGGATATAACGGTAAACTATAGAGGAGAGGATAGTCCTTGCCCTTATGGAGAAGTCAGAGAACTCAAGTGGGCAAAAGATATATTAGCTATATGATTAGGTAATTATTTAAATGTAATGCTGGGAAGTGCTCTAAAATCAGTGTGTTTAAAAGTTTTATCACATTTACTTTGAGTAAAAAAGAAGCCCCACATATTTTTCCAATACAGTAATTTCAATTTAATATTTTATTTCAAATAACATTTATGTGAAAACATCATGGCTATTTTGGTCTTAATCATTCATCATAATGTATAATTTTTACCAGGTGATCATAAGGTAGTCATAGGATTTTTTTAATAGATTATAGTGAATGTGAAAGTCCACATAGTTATGAATTTGGGAAAACTTGGCTCTAATCCTCCAAAGAAGATGTTCTCAAAGTGTGGTTTTTGGACCAGCAGCATCAGCATCACGTGGAAACTTGCTAACATTGTAAATTCTTGGGCCTTACTCCAAACCTACTGAGTCAGAAACTCAGGAAGTAGGGCTCAGCAAATAGTGTTTTACTAAAACTTCCAGGTGATTCTGAGGCATGCTTAAGTTTGAGAACATATTCAAAATGATTAGATACTTGGCTACTAAGGAGAGTAATGTAGTTTGTGAATATTATTAATAAATTTGGTGAGATAGGACTGTGGCATTTCTATATTCCTGGGTTTAATAAAGATTTGATTTGGTCTTTAATGAGTATAATGAGCCATTATTATTCTGGGATATAATTTGAGTACTTTAAAAACCCAAATTAAAGAATATAATTATGGCATCTAATTTTCTTTTTAAAGTACAATGATATATCTTAAACACTTAAGTGATTTTTTTTTCACTTGGATACTTGATGATAGTATCTACTTATGAGGCTATGGATAGAGAACAGCAAAGCTACACTGAGATGTTGCTATTGGCATACACGAGGCTCACTCAGTAGGTAAGCGCTTACTGCCACTTACAGCCTCAAAGCAGGTGCTCGAGTAAAACAAATACATTACTGCATGTCATGCACCTTCAAATAAGTCTTAACTAGTGCAAGCAGTGCACGTTAGATTCTTAGTCACTAAGTTCTACTATGTTTGTACTTACTTGCTTACAGGACCTATTTACATAAAAGAATGCAAGTATTCCAGCTATTACAATTGAGTAATTAATAATTAATAAAGTATTTATGACATGTTTAATTTACATGGGTATATACAGATGGATGTTACTAGAATCAAAGTTCCTACCCTTAAGAAGGTTAAGCAATTGGGAAGGTAACATTCATATGCATACAAGGACAAGATAGGATATAATCAAGGGCTAAATTTTGAAGGCTAGACCAAACTATTATAGGAGTTCAGAGAAACATGGGGTCATTGCAGATTGATGTTACTAGGAAAACTTTTCTGTGAAAGGTAAGCTTGATCTGGTCTTGTCAGTGATAGGATTTGGGTAAGAAGAGGACAGAAAAGGATGTTTTTTTTCCCATCCATCCATTCATTCAAAAGATGTATACTGAACGCTGAGCTAGGCATTGTAATATATACTGGGGAGAAAAGCATTAAACAAAATTGCATAAAGAGTTTATATTTACAATTGTGATAAATGTTACAAAGGGGAAGGAGAGGGTGCTATGAGCAAGAGGCTTAACCTTCACAGTGGAATCAGGGAAAGCTTTCTTAGGGAAGTGGCATTTGAGATGATAAAAATTGTACTGATTGACAGAGGTCAGAAGGAGAGTAAGAAAATGGATACAACAAAAACAAGGGTGCAGGATGCTCTTGATACTTAGTTTTTAAAATGTCTTATAGGAATTAGATAAAGCATCACATTAAACTTAAGTCTTTTCCAAAGACTTGTTTAAATTTGAAGGTAAACTTGAAGGGCACCTGAATGACTCCATTAAGCGTCTGCCTTCCTCTCAGGTCATGATCCCAGGACCATGGGATCGAGCCCTGTGTTGGACTCTCTTTCCCTTTGCCCCTCCTCTCTACTGTGCTCTCTCTCTGCTCTCACTTTATTTCTCAAATAACCAAATAAATAAAAATAAATATGAAGGTAAACTTGAGAAACAAGAGTGGTATGCATAAAAATGCGGCCCTTGTGGGGTGCCTGGGTGGCTCACTGGGTTAAGCCTCTGCCTTTGGCTCAGGTCACAATCCCAGGGTCCTGGGATCGAGCCATGCATCAGACTCCCTGCTCAGCGGGGAGCCTGCTTCCTCCTCTCTCTCTGCCTCTCTGCCTACTTGTGATCTGTCTGCCAAATAAATAAATAAAATCTGTAAAAAAAGAAAAAAAAATGTGGCCCTCGTAATCCTTATCATCGCCCTTTGTTAAACTGTTGCGTACTGAGTGTGATTAGTTGTGTTTCATGTCATGTGGAATCAGTATATCTTAAGTTAAATTTGACACTTTACATCGGATGCCATCAAAAGGGTTGGATGCCATTCTTGGCTCTGGACTTTGTGTACTTGCTGCAGGATTTATGTCACCAGATGGCACCATTTAACTAAATTTATGTACTTTGGATGCTTATAAGCCTGGTTGTTTTTAAATGAAAGATGCTTTTATTTGTGCTAAAGCTGAATTAGAAAAAAATTAATTTATTTTGGTGGCATATGAGACTTCTATACAGAGTAAGGTAATGAAACCCCATAAGTTTCTTGAGAACATGAAAGGATTGGGCTGTTTCTGCTAAGTACATAATAAATAAAAGTTTGGTAATAATCACTGTCACTAATATATGGCAGCTGGCAAAAAAGCAGAACACAATAGGTTTCCCCATCTAGGTTTTTGTATAGCCAGCATAATGATAATATGAATATTTTAAACTTAAATGTAATTTATAGATGTAGGGATTTTATTTACATATATAAATATTTATACATTATATTATATATAATATATATTATATAATATATAAATTTATATATAAATATTTATATATTATATATATTTTAAAATACAAATATATATATTTTATTTATATATATTTTCTATATATATATATAAAATACAAACATGGAGAAAATTCTAAAAGATTATTTTAGGAACAGGCCTTTCAAGATGTCTTCAAATATTATGATAATAATATGTTAAAAATGTTGTCAATAGGGTATATGTTCTATTGAACCATGGAACTAAATATTAATAGAACATCATATAGATTTTTTTTTAGTGTAAATATTCATCTAAAGGAAATGAGTATTTATTACTTTCTTGGTTAAAAACTTCCTTAATATTTTCCTCATCTTTAAGCAGAATTAGTCACTTTCTTCCTTATGTTCCTGTATTTGTTCATATTTATGGTACAGTAGTTTTTACAGTGTATTATTGTTAATTAATTACATGTTAGTTTTCTCAGTAGACTGTGAACTTCTTGAATGCAGGCACAGATTCTAATTCAGACTGATTCTAATTGTGTAGCACATTGTCATGGAATATTCTATCATTAAATTTCTTTCACTTGACAAAATATATTTTGAACTCCTACTGTCCAAGAAGTACTGTATTAGGCTCTGGGAATTAGGTGACAAGAGACATGTGGTCCTGTTTTTGTGGAGTTCATGATCTGCTGTGAGAGAGAGACATTAAACAAATATGTACAATAATGATAAGTACTTTGAAAAGTTATTTGGATTAAACAGTAAAATCATAAGCAATTACTTGAACTGGCCAAATTCATAGTATTGTACTGTGTGTGTTTAAAAATGTTTATTCTTTTTTAAAAAAAGTTATTCATTTAAGTATTCTTTACATCCAACATGGGGCTTGACCTCATGACTCTGACATCAAGATTCACAAACACTACCAACTGAACCAGCCAGGTGCCCCATTAAAAATGTTTAAATTCTGTATATTTAAGGTACCTGACTGGCTCAGTCAGTTAAGCATCTGACTCTTGATTTTGGGTTGGGTCATGATCTAATCGTGAGATTGAACTTCCTGTCATGCTGGATGCTCAGCAGGGAGTCTGCTGGAGATTCTCTCCCTTGCCCTCACCATCTGCCCCGCCCCCCAATAAATAAATAAATTTTTATTTTTTTAACCATTTTTAAAAATTATATTCAATTAGCCAACATATCATTTATCATTAGTTTTTGATGTAGTTTTCAATGATTCATTAGTTGTGTGTAATAACACCCAGTACTCATCACAACACATGCCTTCCTTAATACCCATCACCTGGTTACCCTTTCCTTCCATCCCCCTCCCTTCTGTAACCCTCAGATTGTTTCCCAGGGTCCAGTCTCTCATGATTTGTCTCCCTCTCTGATTTCTTCCCATTCAGTTTTCCCTCCCTTTCCAAGCAGTCCTCTATGCTCTTCTTTATAGTCCATGTATGAGTGAAATCATATGATAATTGTCTTTCTCTGCTTGACTTAGTTCATTTAGCATAATACCCTCCAGTTCGACACATTTCAATGTAAATAATAGATATATTTCCTTTCCGTTGGCTGAGAAATACTCCATCCATCTCCTTCTTAATCTATTCACCTGTTGAAGGACATCTTGGCTCCTTCCATAGTTTGGCTATTATGGACACTGCTGCTAAGAACATTGGGGTGCATGTGCCCCTTCTTTTCACTATATCTGTATCTTTCAGGTAAATACCTAGTAGTGCAATTGCTGGGTCATAGGGTAGCTCTATTTTTAAAGTCTTGAGGAACCTCCATACTGTTTTCAGAGTGGCTGTACCAGCTTGCATTCCTACCAACAGTGTAAGAGGTTTTCCTTTTCTCCACATCCTCACCAACATTTGTTGTTTCTTGACTTAATTTTACCCATTCTGACTGGTGTGAGGTGATATCTCATTGTGGTTTTGATTTGAATTTCCCTGATGGCTAGTGATGTTGAACCTTTTTTCATGTGTCTTTTAGCCATTCGCATATCTTCTTTGGAGAGGTGTCTGTTCATGTTGTCTCTGCCCATTTCTTGACTGGATTCTTTGTTTTTTGGATGTTGAGTTTGAGATGTTCTTTATAGATCATGGATATCAGCCCTTTATCTGGCATGTCTTTTTTTTTTTTTTTTTTAAGGATTTTATTTATTCATTTGACAGAGAGAGAGAGAGAGAGAGAGAGAGATAGATAGATAGATCACAAATAGGCAGAGAGGTAGGCAGAGGGGGAGGGGGAAGCAGGTCCCCTGCTGAGCAGGGAGCCTGATGCGGGGCTCGATCCAAGGACCCTGAGATCATGACCTGAGCTGAAGGCAGAGGCTTAACCCACTGAGCCACCCAGGTGCCCCTGTCTGGTATATCTTAAGAACAAGTTTAAATACTGTGTATTTATTGAAACCTTCTAGTAATATCTATTATTGTTGGAATTTCAAACTTCTCACCTGTGAGATTCTCCATCTCCTCTGCCTACCTCTCATCTCATCTCTTCCCCACTCACTATACTCCAGCCACATGGCCTTCTTTCTTTTCCTAGATGACATTTTCACTTGCTTTTCTTTTGTTTGGAAGTACCTTTCTACCTAAATCTACCCAAATCTGCCTTACTGGCTTATGTCATCATTTAGGTCCAGTGCCTCTAAAGTGCCTTTCTGTTTCACTCCCCATTTCCCCCCCCATCCCCAAGTCACATCTATCACATTTCCTGCTTTATTTTTGTGACTATATGGATCACAATAAGAAATTCTGTTTATGAGTTTTTTAAAAAATTTTTTATTTCTTTTCAGCATAACAGTATTCATTGTTTTTGCACCACACCCAGTGCTCCATGCAATCCATGCCCTCCCTAATACCCACCACCTGGTTCTCCCAACCTCCTAGCCCCTGCCCCTTCAAAACCCTCAGATTATTTTTCAGAGTCCATAGTCTCTCATGGTTCACCTCCCCTTCCAATTTCCCTCAACTCCCTTCTCCTCTCCATCTCCCCTTGTTCTCCATGTTATTTGTTATGCTCCACAAATAAGCAAAACCATATGATAATTGACTCTCTCAGCTTGACTTATTTCACTCAGCATAATCTCTTCCAGTCCCGTCCATGTTGCTACAAAAGTTGGGTATTCATCCTTTCTGATGGAGGCATAATACTCCATAGTGTATATGGACCACATCTTCCTTATCCATTCATCTGTTGAAGGGCATCTTGGTTCTTTCCACAGTTTGGCGACTGTGGCCGTTGCTGCTATAAACATTGGGGTACAGATGGCCCTTCTTTTCACTACATCAGTATGTTTGGGGTAAATACCCAGTAGTGCAATCAGGGTCATAGGGAAGCTCTATTTTTAATTTCTTGAGGAATCTCCACATTGTTCTCCAAAGTGGCTGCACCAACTTGCATTCCCACCAACAGTATAAGAGGGTTCCCCTTTTTCCATATCCTCTCCAACACACATTGTTTCCCGTTTTGCTAATTTTGGCCATTCTAACTGGTGTAAGGTGGTATCTCAATGTGGTTTTAGTTTGAATCTCCCTGATGGCTAGTGATGATGAACATTTTGTCATGTGTCTGATAGCCATTTGTATGTCTTCATTGGAGGAGTGTCTGTTCATTTCTTCTGCCCTTTTTTTTTTATATATGATTGTCCGTTTTGTATGTGTTGAGTTTGAGAAGTTCTTTATAGGTCCTGGATATCAACCTTTTGTCTGTACTGTCATTTGCAAATATCTTCTTCCATTCCGTGGGTTGCCTCTTTGTTTTCTTGACTGTTTCCTTTGCTGTGCAGAAGCTTTTGATTTTGATGAAGTCCCAAAAGTTCATCTTTGCTTTTGTTTCCTTTGCCTTTGGAGACGTATCTTGAAAGAAGTTGCTGTGGCTGATATCGAAGAGATTACTGCCTATATTCTCCTCTAGGATTCTGATGGATTCCTGTTTCATGTTGAGGTCTTTTACCCTTTTTGAGTTTATCTTTGTGTACAGTGTAAGAGAATGGTCAAGTTTCATTCTTCTACATATAGCTGTCCAGTTTTCCCAGCACCATTTATTGAAGAGACTGTCTTTTATCCACTGTATGTTTTTTCCTGTTTTGTTGAAGATTATTATTTTTTTCCAATTTATTTATTTTCAGAAAAACATTATTCATTATTTTTTCACCACACCCAGTGCTCCATGCAAGCCGTGCCCTCTATAATACCCACCACCTGGTACCCCATCCTCCCACCCCCCCACCACTTCAAACCCCTCAGATTGTTTTTCAGAGTCCATAGTCTCTCATGGTTCACCTCCCCTTCCAATTTACCCAAATTCCCTTCTCCTCTCTAATGCCCCTTGTCCTCCATGCTATTTGTTATGCTCCACAAATAAGTGAAACCATATGATAATTGACTCTCTCAGCTTGACTTATTTCACTCAGCATAATCTCTTCCAGTCCCGTCCATGTTGCTACAAAAGTTGGGTATTCATCCTTTCTGATGGAGGCATAATACTCCATAGTGTATATGGACCACATCTTCCTTATCCATTCATCTGTTGAAGGGCATCTTGGTTCTTTCCATAGTTTGGCGACCATGGCCATTGCTGCTATAAACATTGGGGTACAGATGGCCCTTCTTTTCACGACATCTGTGTCTTTGGGGTAAATACCCAGGAGTGCAATTGCAGGGTCGTAGGGAAGCTCTATTTTCAATTTCTTGAGGAATCTCCACACTGTTCTCCAAAGAGGCTGCACCAACCTGCATTCCCACCAACAGTGTAAGAGGGTTCCCCTTTCTCCACATCCTCTCCAACACATGTTGTTCCCTGTTTTGTTAATTTTGGCCATTCTAACTGGTGTAAGGTGATATCTCAATGTGGTTTTAATTTGAATCTCCCTGAGGGCTAATGATGATGAACATGTTTTCATGTGTCTGATAGCCATTTGTATGTCTTCATTGGAGAAGTGTCTGTTCATATCTTCTGCCCATTTTTTTGATGTGTTTGCCTGTTTTGTGTGTGTTGAGTTTGAGGAGTTCATTATAGATCCTGGATATCAACCTTTTGCCTGTACTGTCATTTGCAAATATCTTCTCCCATTCCGTGGGTTGCCTCTTTGTTTTGTTGACTGTTTCCTTTGCTGTGCAGAAGCTTTTGATTTTGATGAAGTCCCAGAAGTTTATTTTCGCTTTTGTTTCCTTTGCCTTTGGAGACGTATCTTGAAAGAAGTTGCTGTGGCTGATATCGAAGAGATTACTGCCTATGTTCTCTTCTAGGATTCTGATGGATTCCTGTCTCACGTTGAGGTCTTTTATCCATTTTGAGTTTATCTTTGTGTACGGTGTAAGAGAATGGTTGAGTTTCATTCTTCTACATATAGCTGTCCAGTTTTCCCAGCACCATTTATTGAAGAGACTGTCTTTTATCCACTGTATGTTTTTTCCTGTTTTGTTGAAGATTATTTGACCATAGAGTTGAGGGTCCATATCTGGGCTCTCTACTCTGTTCCACTGGTCTATGTGTCTGTTTTTAATGCCAGTACCATACAGTCTTTGTGATCACAGCTTTGTAGTAAAGCTTGAAATCAGGTAACATGATGCCCCCAGTTTTGTTTTCGTTTTTCAACATTTCCTTAGCGATTCAGGGTCTCTTCTGATTCCATACAAATTTTTGGATTATTTGCTCCAGCTCTTTGAAAAATACCGGTGGAATTTTGATCGGAATGGCATTAAAAGTATCAATTGCTCTAGGCAGTATAGACATTTTAACAATGTTTATTCTTCTGATCCAAGAGCATGGAATGGTCTTCCATCTTTTTGTGTCTTCTTCAATTTCTTTCATGAGTGTTCTGTAGTTCCTCGAGTACAGATCCTTTACCTCTTTGGTTAGGTTTATTCCCAGGTATCTTATGGTTCTTGGTGCTATAGTAAATGGAATTGATTCTCTAATTTCCCTTTCTGTATTTTCATTGTTAGTGTATAAGAAAGCCACTGATTTCTGTAAATTGACTTTGTATCCTGCCACGTTACTGAATTGCTGTATGAGTTCTAGTAGTTTGGGGGTGGAATCATGTCATCTGCGAAGAGAGAGAGTTTGACTTCTTCATTGCCAATTTGGATACCTTTTATTTCTCTTTGTTGTCTGATTGCTGTTGCTAGGACTTCTAATACTATGTTGAACAAGAGTGGTGAGAGTGGGCATCCTTGTCGTGTTCCTGATCTCAACGGGAAGGCTGCAAGCTTTTTCCCGTTGAGGATGATATTTGCTGTGGGTGTTTCATAGATAGATTTGAGGAAGTTCAGGAATGTTCCCTCTATCCCTACACTTTGAAGCGTTTTAATCAGGAACGGATGCTGGATTTTGTCAAATGCTTTTTCTGCATCAATTGAGAGTACCATGTGGCTCTTCTCTCTTCTCTTATTAATTTGTTCTATCACATTGATTGATTTGCAAATATTGAGCCATCCTTGTAACCCAGGGATGAATCCCACCTGGTCATGGTAGATAATCTTTTTAATGTGCTGTTGGATCCTGTTTGCTAGGATCTTGTTGAGAATCTTAGCATCTATATCCATCAGTGATATTGGTCTGAAATTCTCCTTTTTGGTAGGGTCTTTGCCTGGTTTGGGGATCAGGGTAATGCTGGCTTCATAGAAAGAGTCTGGAAGTTTTCCTTCTGCTTTAATTTAAAAAATTTTTTAAAACAGCTTCAGGAGAATAGGTGTTATTTCTTCTTTGAAAGTTTGGTAGAATTCCCCAGGGAATCCGTCAGGTCCTGGGCTTTTGTTTTTTGGGCGGTTTTTGATCACTGCTTCAATCTTGTTACTAGGTATCAGTCTATTCAGGTTGTCAATTTCTTCCTGGTTCTTTATAGTGTCCAGGAATGCATCCATTTCATCTAGGTTGCTTAGCTTATTGGCATATAACTGTTGATAATAACTTCTGATGATTGTTTCTTCTTCCTTGGTGTTAGTTGTGATCTCTCCCTTTTCATTCATAATTTTATTATTTTGGGCATTCTCTCTTTTCTTTTGGATTAGTGTGGCCAATGGTTTATCGATTTTATTGATTCCTTCAAAAAACCAGCTTCTAGTTTCATTGATATGTTCTACTATATCTCTGGTTTCTGCCTCATTGATCTCTGGTCTTACCTTGATTATTTCCCTTATGTGTGGAGTTGGTTTGATTTGTTGTTGATTCTCCAGTTCATTAAGGTGTAGAGACAGCTGGTGTATTCTGGATTTTTCAATTTTTTTGAGGGAGGCTTGGATGGCTATGTATTCCCCCTTAGGACCGCCTTTGCTGTATCCCATAGGTTTGGACTGAAGTGTCTTCATTCTCATTGGTTTCCAAGAATTGTTTAAGTTCTTCTTTGATCTCCTGGTTGATCCAAGCATTCTTAAGCAAGGTGGTCTTTAGCTTACAGGTGTTTGAGTTCCTTCCGAACTTTTCCTTGTGATTGAGCTCCAGTTTCTTTTTATGAGTTTTTTGCAGGCGTTTCTCCACCAGAGTGTAAATTCTGTAAAGCAACCATATTGCCTGTCTTATTCATTGCTATATCTGTTATATTAGCTTAGTGTCTATCACATAAAGCCACTAAATAAATATTTATTAAATGAATGGATGAATAAGTGAGTGTTGTTGCATGCCTGATACTATGCTAGATTCTTTTTTTTTTTTTTTTAAGATTTTATCTATTTATTTGACAGGCAGAGATTATAAGCAGGAAGAGAGGCAGGCAGAGAGAGAGAGAGAAGCAGGCTCTGCACTGAGCAGAGAGCCCGATGCGGGGCTCGATCCCAGGACCCTGAGATCATGACCTGAGCTGATGGCAGAGGCTTTAACCCACTGAGCCACCCAGGCATCCCTATGCTAGAATCTTAAGTTAAAAATGTCCTCATTTGAAAAGAATAGTGTAGGAGGCTACGGCTTGGTTGGAGTTGAGGATCAAACCAGGCCCTGACTTGTGTCTCCTTTAAAGTCCAGACACCTTGATAAGGGGTTAAGGACAGGAAATTTGAGTAACACTGAAAAAGGGTCTGTGCTATGTGTCGTGCGCTCGCCTATGTGACTTCCCACATGCTCTTCCTACTGAAGGGAATAATGTGGTCAGGGTCCTGATTCTTAGTTGGTCCTTGTTGTACCTGTACCTCCCATAACCCACTCCCTGGTTGACTGTCTTGCTAATGGCTTTAGCTGAGACTACCTGGCATCACGAGGTTTGCTTGTAGTTAATGTAAACTTGTTATAGAAACTTGTGGTCATCTGACTAGATACTGATGTATTACTCCTTCTACTGTGATCTGCCTTATAAATGCTTGTAAGATGTGGAATAAAATTGGCACTGTTGGACATCCTCCTCAGTGTTCCTCCTGTCCCCATCTCTTTGTCTCTTAATTTCTTTTCACCATCCTCTTAGCCCTCACGTTTCCTGTTCGTTTGTCACGCCAGCCGCCACAGAATAGAAAGCTTAAGCAAGTAGGATTTTTTTTTTTACTGCTTAAGAAGAAATCTGAAGGTAGGCTGTTGCTGGCCTTAGGTCAGCATCTCAGTAATGTTCTGATTAAATGCCTCTGCTGAATAGAAATTATAACAAGTCCTTAGGGAAGAATGTAGGAATATAGTGCAAGGAGAGCCCAAGGCAAGTGTTGTCAGCAGGGCAGAGACCTTGGAGCTTCCCTTGAGATAAGAGAATGGACTCCAGGTTCCACCAAACAGATTCCTCCATGAGAACCCATTAGTATGCTCATTGACCAGATGACAGGGACATTGCTCTGGGACCAGAGGAGACAAAGAACAGCATTTACATCCAGTGAACCCAACTGATTTCTGCCCCTAAGACTATGATGGCTATGATGGCAGATAAACCATATGCCCCCTCTGCCCACCGCCAGAACTATCTACTCCCATATAACTGGGCATTATTTTAGTGAGAAATAAGCAGGGTTTGTGAAACAGCTGGATAAGCCACAGACACAGTAAATAAAGATTTATACATTTTGCTTGCTGATCATGGTGTAGTGGAAGTTTTATGTGTGACCCCATTATACTGAGCATAGATCTCAATGTAGATTCTAACTTCTTCATACTCTTTTCAGATTTGTTATTGAATGTTGAAAAGGATTAACCACAAGAAGGAGCAATGGAAAAGGAATTATCTGACAAGTATCTCATAGAAGAGGCTTTCCTTCCATCCTGTTAGTTCTGGTTCCTGGAAAATGATGGAAGTGGTGGAGAATGAGGAACACTGACCTACTTAATTTTATTTACATTTGTTGGTCCTAAGAGTTGCTTAAGAAACCCCATAGCTGGGGCACCTGGGTGGCTCAGTTGTTAAGTGTCTGCCTTCGGCTCAGGTCATGATCCCAGGGTCCAAGACTACTCCCTCTCCCATTCCCCCTGTTTCTGTTCCCTCTCTCCCCGTGGCACTCTCTGTCAAAAAAAAAAAAAAGGAAAGAAAGAAACCCCGTGGCTTTTTATTTATTTATGAGAGAGAATGAGTGTGCATGGGGTGGGGGAAGGGGCAGAGAAATAGGGAGAAGGAGAAGGAGACTTCCTGCTGAGAAAGGAGCCCAAAGCAGGGTTCAATCCCAGGACCCTGAGATCATGACCTGAGCCAAAGGCAGATTTTAACCAACTAAGCCATCCAGGTGCCCAGCCCTGGAACTTTCTAAAGTATGTGAGGAATTCCAAACGTTCCAGTAGTAACCAACAGATATACCATGTAGCGTAAATTTCCCTGATTTCTAGTTTCTGAGTCTCTGGGTTCTATTTTATATCAGTTTCCAGTTTGTTGTCAAAATGATAAATCTTCATGAAACCATAAGATTAACATTCTCTTTACAAGGCTGTATGTATATATTCAAATTAAGTCATAAAATGTACCTAGAACCACTTAACTCCAGGGGGCATGCCAGTTCTTATGAACTGCCTTAATCATGACTCCCTAGAAGTTTAAAGCACTTTTAAGTTCACAGAAACAAATTATACTGAATATCAAATAATACTTTCACAAAAACCTTGAGTTACAAAAATAAGCCACTTGAAAATAAACAATTAATACAGCAATAAGCTTCAAACTTTAGAGGTAGATGTTGCAAAAGTTTTTTGAAAAAGAGTTTAAGAGCTCTTCAACTGATCAAAATAGGACAATAATTATAAGTATAAAGGTGAATTTTGGATTTCATTAATTGAGATAATTAATACATGAACAAAACCTGATTATCTTAGGTGCAGGGCTCTATTAACGTTTTTCAGGATATTTTTTTTTTTTTAAGATTTTATTGTTATATTTAACAGAGAGAAAGACACAGCAGGAGAGGGAACACAAGCAGGAAGAGCAGGAGAGGGACAAGCAGACTTCCCGCCAAGCAGGGAGCCCTATGTGGGGCCCAATCCCAGGACCCTGGGGTCATGACCCGAGCTGAAGGCAGATGCCCAATGACTGAGCCACACGGGCACCCCATCAGGATACATGTTTATGTTCTTTTTGCCATTTTTCTCAGAAAACCCAATTTTTAAAAAACTTTCCCTAGAAGGGGAGACCCTAGAAGTATGGAATATTGAACATATTTAACAACTTTCTGCAAGTTCTAAGCCAATTTTGGTGCTGGATACTTCCATTTCCCAAATTTGAGTATTTATAACTGTAACATGGATGAAGGTGAGGTAATTGAATGACTTTCTTTATAAACATAGATAATTATGGAGAGAAATAATGACTGCATATTGAATGAAGGACAATAGTAATGTAACTGAATTGAAATTCATATGCCCCAATATGCAGTAGAACTAATACTAATGCTTAGATGTTGAGTATGCAGTAAGGAAAGGATTTATTTGAGAGACAGTCAAATGAGGAGACAGTAGGCTGTCTCAAATTTGTTACCCTTGACTGAGATTAGAACACATTTTTATAATCATAGACATTGAGATTACATATATACTGCTGAAAGGGGCAGGGAAATTTATCACTATTCATAAGGAAAGATGGAACATGCATATTGAGCAAACATAGTAACATACATCCCATGTTCACTTCGGGATGCAGATTTATCATTAAAATGAAGCAGAATTTGACTCCTGACATCAGGAGGTCATCTGCAGGATAAGAAGAGGCGCTGTGTGAATGTTCAGAGCTGACATAAAGTAGATAGGGTCTTGGGCTTGTTACCTCTGGTGAGAAATGCAGAGACTTGCTTATCTGTTGGATGGAACCATATCTGCAGCCTTCATTTCTGTCAGGCCAGGTTTCTGTGGAAACATCAAGTGGATTTGTTAAGAGTGTCTGAAAAACAGGGTGCTTGGGTGGCTCAGTTGGTTAAGCAACTGCTTTTGGCTCAGGTCATGATTCTGAAGTCCCCAGATTGAGTCCCACATCAGGCTCCCTGCTCTGCAGGGAGTCTGCTTCTCCTGCTGACCTCTCTCCTCATGCTCTCTCTCTCTCATTAATAGATAAAAATCTTTTTTTTTTTTAAAGTGTCTGAAAAACAATAGGTGTTCAAGGAGAAATAGGTCTCTGAAACTGACTTTTAAGTTTTCTGTTAGTCTTAACCTTATTTACCCTAGGAGGCACTGTTTCAGGAGTATTCTACATGATAATTTTGTATTTCAAATTTGAGTTATTATAATTATTTTGGCTTTGTTTGTGGACAAGCAATGCCTTGGATTAGTTCTTTGATCTCCTTTTTAGCAATAATTTCTTCCTCTATAACCTGTCAGCCACTTACTCCTTTGTTTTACTTTATATCTTACCATTATTAATAACTACACCCCTCTAAAATCTCCATTCTGACCACCTCTCATCACCCTCTATTGATCTCATGTTTTTCTTTCTTCATCCCTTCCACTCTCTCTCTTTCTTTCTCTTGCCTTCTTTCTTGTTTAAAGTAGTCTCCATGCCCAACATGGGGTCGATCTCACCACCCTGAGATTAAGACCTGAGCTGAAATCAAGAGACGGACACATAACTTACTGAGCCACCCAGCTGCCCCAATGCCATTTGTTTCTTTATTTCCCATATCATTATTCTTTGATCCTTTAAGCTCTGCTAAACCATCAGCCCTGTGCATTTTAATGATCTGTAGCTACCACGATAAGTCTTCATGTTTCTCCTTACTTTACTCCTTAACTCCTTATCCTTAGAATATATGATTCATTGCTATAATTAGCCATTTGTATACATCTTCAATTTCTTTGTTGTTTCTGCCATCTGCTGGCAGAGTCAGGCCTCCGGTTAAGTCCATCTCTGTCTATGCCATACCTGTCCCATTGCAGCCAAATGTAGCTGAAGAAATACATACAACCTTGTTAACTGGTTTCACTTTTAAATTTGTGACCAGAAAGCCCATTATTTTCTTGGGCAGTTCACTTTCTTGTTCCAACAGGGAACATTTCATACCTTCTTTCTCCTCATATGCAATACACCTCACATTCTTCAATGTTATCTTCTGACTTTTTTTCATACTTATTCGAGACAATAAAAATAAAAGAGAATTTGCTTATATTTTTACCAGCTGGTCTACTAACCTACCTCTATTTGTATCCTTATATTCTGCTTTCCCTTTTATTAGAGTGGATAAACTGTCCCTCCTCTTATCTAATGCTAAATCCTCTTCTTGGGTAGAGTATTGAGTCAGGAGTCATAGAATGTAACAGAAAGCCTTCTCAGAGTTTAATGAAGGATCTGTTTATAAAAGTATGGGCAGAGTTAAGGGAACTATTCACGGATGAAAACACTTGGGGACTAGGAATAGTGGAAATCCTGAAGGAGGAGGGAAAACAAGCTGTTACTGTAACATAGAGAGAACAGTAAGCACTGGAGGGGTGGCCTGATAGAAGCTATGGCTTTAGGAAGAGAAACCCAGCCACAGCCGATCTGTGGCCCCCAAAATGAGAGAGCTGGGGGAATAAACATCCCAACTCTTCTCCCCTCTCTTCCTTGATCTTCTTCTGGTGCCTCCCATTAGTGGACCCCAACTGGAAGTCAGAGGGCAAGGTTAACACGGGTTCTTGAGGTCAGCCTCCTAGGGCACAGAGCCACATAGATAAGAGATAAAAGATGATCTGGAAGGGCAAATGGAGCAGATTCTTGACAGGTTTTATCCTGGTTTTCCTCATTTATATAAAAAATATGCTACTGTAAATGTTCTTTTTCTCTTTGCAATTAATTTCCTTCCTATTCAATTTTGTTAGCGCATAAACACCTCTTCTTAGAAGAAGAGTTCAGAGTAAGGATTAAGAGGATATTTGGGTTTATATCCTAGCTCCTCTGCCACTTGGTATTTGTGTGGCTCTGGGCAAGTTTCAGAACCATACTGTGTCCCAACTTCTCAGTCTATAAAATGAGGATAATAATAGAAATACCTGTGTTGTTGGGTTGTCGTGAGGACAGATAATCTAATAGATGTATTGCATTTCACACAGTGCCTAATACATAGTGAATATTTGCTACTGCTGTCATCTTTTAAAATCTCTTCATCTGTCCCTTCCCATCTGAGTTTGGCCAATGGAAGGTATAACAGAGGATCAGAAGACAGAGAGGAAAGGGGCCCTTTCTTCTGGGCCGTAATTTAGCAGTGACTGCATACTTCGCTTAAGGCCACAGTTTTAATATGTAGCCCCTTTTCCATTTCACTAATCCCTTTCAGAGCAAAGTTTATTGTAAGAATTGTTTACATTCCCAGTCAGCACGTTTTTTATCTCCCATTTTCTCTTGAAGCTACTATAGATTAGGCTCTTGTTCTTTTCACCCTAAAGAAATTGTAGTTGTCCAGGTTATTGTGGTACTGTGATTTATAAGAAATATATATTTGGTCATTCAAATACAAATACGTATTTCTCATATATGTATGTGGTCTTTCTTCATTGTTCTGAACTCACAGGGCCTAAAACCCTTAGAATTTCTTTCAATAAGAGCAATAAAGGTATCTTTTGTTATGTTAATCAGGTGACTTTTGGAAAGCCCTTAGGTAGCCAAAGGCTGGAGGGCTTGTTGCCAGGAGAACCAACCATGTGATTGGAGAACTGAAACTTTAAAACTCTCCATTCCCCCCAACTTTTGGAAGAGGGGATTTTATTCCACCGTTAGGGATCAGTGCTTTAATCAGTCATGCCCACATAATGAAGCCTCCATGAAAACCCAAAAAGACAGGGTTAGATCCTCTAGGTTCGGTAACTTGTGGAGATTTGAGGTGACTGGTGTTCCTGGAGAGGGCATGGAAGCTCAGCATCTTGTCTCCATACCTTGCCCTATGTATCTTTTTAATCTGTGACTGAATTATATCTTTTTTTTTTAAAGATTTTATTTATTTATTTGACAGACAGAGATCACAAGTAGGCAGAGAGGCAGGCAGAGAGAGGAAAGGAAACGGGCTTCCTGATGAGCAGAGAGCCCGATGCAGGGCTCGATCCCAGAACCCTGGGATCATGACTTGAGCTGAAGGTGGAGGCTTTAACCCACTGAGCTACCCAGACGCCCTTGAATTATATCTTTTTTTTTTTTTAAAGATTTTATTTATTTATTTGACAGAGAGAGCACAAGCAGGGGGAACAGCAGGCAGAGGGAGAGGGAGAAGCAGGCTCCCTTCTGAGTAAGGAGCCCGATGTGGGGCTTGATCCCAGGACTCTGGGATCATGACCTGATCTAAAGGCAGACACTTAAACCGTTGGAGCCATCCAGGTGCCCCTGAATTACATCTTTTTATAATAAACCTGTGATCTAGTTAGTGAAAGGATGCTCGGAGTTCTGTGAGTCCCTCCAGCAAATAAATGGAACGTGAGGAGGAGGATGTAAGAACTTGCAGTTTGAGTTGGTGGGTCCAGAGCACAAGAAACAGCCTGGGCTTGCCACTGGCGCTGAAGTGGGCTGGGCTGGGGCGGATAGTGGCCGTCCTATCTGACTGAGCCCATAAACCTCTGGAATCTGACATTATCTCCAGGTAGATTTTATCAGAATTGAGTTAAATTCCTAGACATCCTGCTGTAAGGCCTTGGGTAACAGGACTCCTGGCTACTTCTCCCACCAGTTTTACTACTGCTCTAAGCATTTCTCACTCTGTTCCAATACTTGGCCTTGGACTTTTCCTTGAACGTGCATTCTACTTCAAGGCATTTGTAATTGCTGTTTTCTCTGCAAATGTTTGCCTGCTTTCTCATGTGTTCAAGTACCTGTCCAGTTGTCACCTCCTCAGGATGTTCCTGGTCACTCTGTCCAAAATAACCACCCTTTACCCATTACTCTTTTTCTCTTACTTTATTTAGTTCTTCTTTATTGTACTTATCAACATATATTTACTTGTGCTATTTATTTGTGGTCTTTTCTTCCCATCTATAATGTAATCTCCTTGAGGGTAGGGACTTGCTTGTCTTTTTCACTCCTTTATTCCCAGCACTTAGTAGAGTTCATGGAATATAACAGAAGCTAATATAATTTGGTGAATGAGGGGAAAGCTAACTTACTACTGATGATCAAATTTTAGATTTTGACAAGATAACTGCATTTATATTTTGTTTTTCCTTTTTCTATAAAATCAAAATCATTGGATTCTTAGATGAACAGTGTTGAAGAAAATATTCATTTAAAAAAAGATTCTTATGTTTGCAACGTTTTATCGTTAATACAGCAGGAATTTTGCACTTGTTTTCAGGGTCTTTGTGCCAAGAGCTCGGGGCATTGAAGAATGTGATTTATGAGGTCAAGAAAGTACATTAGGTTAATTATTCTACTGCATTGCCAGGCAATCTCTTGGAGTTTGCTGCTATGAAATTATCAAAACAGCATCATTTAAAATTGCTAGTCCTATTAAAACATGTTAATTTTACTTGTTTATGTGTCCTGCTTCTTTTTGAGGTTACTGCTGTTAATATGAAAAGACATTATGATATGCAATACTTTGAAAGCTTAATGGAATAAAAATATGGATCTCTGTTAATAATATGACTTAGCTTCTAGTATTTAATATAGAAGAGTTCATAGATATCTTTTTTCTATTATGAACTTGAAGCTTTCTCTTCTTGATTCCATCTCAGCTGTTTTGAGAAATTTAAAACTACCACTTAAAAAATATGTTGTTGGGGCACCTGGGTGGCTCAGTGGGTTAAAGCCTCTGCCTTTGGCTCAGGTCATGATCCCTGGGATCTAGCCCTGCATTGGGCTCTCTGCTCAGCAGGGAGCCTGCTTCCTCCTCTCTCTCTGCCTGCCTCTCTGCCTACCTGTGATCTCTGTCTGTCAAATAAATAAATAAAATCTTTTAAAAAAAGTATGTTGTTACTCATACAATTATTCTTTATGATGTCTTTTCTGAAGCTTTTCATTAATTTGTTAATTGAACAGATATTTATGGAACAGCTACAATGTGTCAAACACTGATAAAGCTGCTGGGTATGCATTGGTAAACAAGAGATATATTCCAGCTCTCATGGAATTTATAGTTAAGTGGTGGATATCAGCAATATACAAACATAGTATGGACAAAAATAGGGTGGGGAAGGGGAATAGAGAGTACCATGGAGGGGAAGCCTTGCTATTTTTAATGAAGTAGTTTGTATAGTCCTGTCTAAGAAGACATTTGAGTAAAGACTTGAGAGAGCTGAAGGAATGAATCATATGGCTCTTTGTGGAGGAAAGAGCAAGTACAAAGGCCCTGAAGTATTATCATGTCTAGGTTATTCCAGGAATAATAGGAATCTAGTGTGATGGACTCAATCACTCTTGGTTGAGAGACAGTAGCAGGAAATGAGCTTGGTTATGGTAGGAGGACAGAGTGTGTAAGGATTTATTGGTCATTATAAATGCTTTAACCTTTGTTATGAATGAGCTAAGAATATGTTGAAGGGTTTAGAGAATGATATGGTGTGGCTTATTCTGGAACGATCAACTCTGCATTATTAGAATCGACTGAAATGATGCAAGGAAGAAAATGGAGGAGATGAGTTAGGAGTTTATTGTAATATTCCAGGTAGACATGATTGTGGTGTGGCAGCAATGAAAGTGGTGAGAAGTGGCTAGATTCTAGATATTGGGGATAAATCCAGTGGGATTTACTAATAGATTGGGTGTCAGGGATGAGAAAAATAGAGGCGTTAGGAGGACTAATTTTTTTCTTTTTCCTTTGAGCATCTGGAAGTATAGCATTCCCATTTTTAGAGAAGGGAAGGTCTCGGAAAGTAGTATATTTGGTGCTGGGGTGGAAGATCAGACATTTGGTTTTGGAAGTGTGAAATTTGAGATAGCCATGTGATATGTTTAGTACATAGTTGTATGCAGGAATCTGGGGATTGAAGTTCAAATTTGGGAAAAGTTAGAGTATTAATGTTTTTTAAAACCAGGAGACTGGAGGGAGAAGCAAGAGGTCATAACATGCACAGTACTATGAAAATATTGTTAAATTCTCTGAAGCTGGTAATGTTTGGAATTGAGGTATTAGAATTACTTTCTTGCCCAATTTTATGCACAAGCTTTCATTAAAATTTTGTATAGAGGGGTGCCTGGGTGGCTCAGTGGATTTGATAAAGCCATATATATATATATATATATATATATATATATATATATATATGGCTTTCTGGAATACTGGCTCAAAAGGCTTACTTTTATTTCACCTAACTCAGAAGGTACCCATTACTAAAATGGCTCTTGTCAAAGTGTTTACAAACAAATGTTTTAGTTGTTGATATTGGATGTAGTGGTTAATAGTTGGTACAAACTGTAATCAATAAACTTCAGAGGAAAGCCTGGGGAATAAGATACTTCATACAATAAGGGCTTTGAAATGCTCCGACGTATTCCTATAAAACAGAAGATCATGTGTGTGTGTGTGTGTGTGTGTGTGTGACTGTGCATTTACTCAGGAATGATCTGAGTAGAGTCTAAGGTCTAACTTCTGCAAAATTAGGAAGTGAAGGCTAATGCGCATCTTGCCTTTGGTGGTTGAGTCCTGCCACTTGGCCCCTACTGCCTGGGGATTCCATTATTCCCATTGCATTCAGGTTTCCCAGTTCAATGGCTGCAGTTCCCACTTTGAGGTCTGGCCTCATAGAAGAGCAATTATAGAGCTCTTCAAGGATGCAGGGGTTCCCATCACAAATTTATTCCTCCCAGTATTGGTGAGAGGTGTATCTTCTGAACACTCCCAGTGTGGATGCGTAGGTTTTACATGACTAATCTACTCTAACATTTCAATTTTCCTAAACCTTTGAGTCCCTTCTACATTAAACCAAGACATGTCTGGCACTTTCAGTGGGCTCATAGTGGGCCACCTTTTGGTCTATGTTTCAGCCAACCAACCCAAATAAACACACACACACAGACACACTATATATATATGAAGTGTGTATTATGAAGAATTGTTTCATTGGATTATGGAGACTGAGAAATCTCATGATCTGTTGTTTATAAGCTGAAATCTTAGGAAAGCAATTGGTATAATTCATTCCAGCTTCAAAGGCCTGAGAACCAGGGGAATTGATGTTGTAAATCCCAATACAAGGGCAGAAGATGAGGTGTCCCAGCCCAATCAGTGGGGCAGAAAAAAGGGGTAAATTCCTCCTTCTTCTGCCTTTTATTCCGTTCAGGCTCTTAACAGATTAGATGATGCCCACCCACACAGTTAATATTGAGTCCATTGAACTAATCTCATACAGAAATACCCTCATGGATGTACCCAGAAATAATATTTAATCTGGGTGTCCTGTGGCCAGTTAGTTGACACATAAAACTTATCATTCACATTCAGTAAGCACGTGAAAAGATGTTCTACATTATTAGTCACTAGGGAAATACAAATCAAAAGCACAGGGAGAAAGGCAAATACCATATGATTTTACTTACATGTGGAATCTAAAAAAATAAAAAATGGAAACAGACTCATAAAACAGACAACAAACAAGTGGTTGCCAGAGGGGAGAGGGGAGGAGCATGTGTGAAATAGAGGAAGGGATTAAGAGCTACAAACTTACAGTTACCAGATGAATAAATCATGGAGATTAAAATATAGCATAGGGAAAATAGTCAAGAATATTATAATAACATTGTATGTTAATAGATGGTAACTACACTTATGATGAGCTTTGTGAGATGTATAGAATTGTCATCACTATGCTGTATACCTAAAACTAATATATTGTATACAAACTATATTTAAATAATAAACAATTCTGTAAGAAATACTGTGAGATCCCACTTCACACCATAAGGATGACAGTAATAAAACAAATAAAAAACAATTGTTGACAAGGATGTAGAGAAATTGGAGCCTTCATATATTGCTGTTGGGAATACAAGGTGGTGTAGCTATTGTAAGAAACAGTTTGGCAGTTCCTCAAAAAGTTAAAAATAGAGTTATTATCTGACCCCAAAATTTTCCTTCATAGAGTATACCCAAGAGATTGAAAAGATGTATTTATACAACTTGTAGGAGAATGTTCATAGCAGTGATATTTATAATAGGCAAAAAGTAGAAGCAACCTAAGTAACTGATTTATTATGATAATATAATATATATAATTACTTATTATATATTTACATGACTGGTTTATTATAATTTATTATTTATAAATAAATTCACTGATGAATGGATTAAACAAAATGTGGTATATCCATAAAATGGAATAGTAGTCAACCATATAAAGGAATGAAATATAGATACATTTCTATAACATGGGTAAACATTGAAAACATTATGCTAGGGGAACCTGGGTAACTCAGTCGTTTAAGCATCTGCTTTTGGCTCAGGTCATGATCTCGGGGTGCTGGGATCAAGCCCTGCATCAGGCTCCTTGCTCAGTGGGGAGCCCTCATCTCTCTTTCTCTGCAGTTCTCCCTACTTGTGCTCTCTCTCTCTCTGACAAATAAATAAAATCGTAAAAAAAAGAAAACATTATGCTAAAGGGGAGAAGCCAATTATAAAAGGTTATGTATTATATGATCTCAGTTAAGTGAAATGTCTGCAGTAGGCAAATCTATAGAGGAAAAAAGATTAGTGTTTGCCAGGGGCTGGGGGAAAGAGGAATGGTAAATGACTCCTTAAGGAATATGGAGTTTCTCTTGGGGATGATGAAAATGTTCTGGAATCAGATAGTTGTGATGGTTGTTCAACATTGTGAATATATGAAAAATAGGAATTATATGCTTTAAAATGATTATAATGGTGAATTTTATTTATGTGAATTTTATCTCCAGCCCTGCCCTCCCCCACATGTACATTATACTTAATCATAAAATGTTATAAACTTTTACCCTAAACAAGGATATTTGCTGTCACCACTTCTAATCCTTCATTATACTGAACAACCTAGCCATTGTACTAAAGGAAGGAAAAAAAAAAACCTATAGATTGTAAAAAAAGAAGTAAAACTTTAATTCATAGGAGATTGGTTTTTATAGAGAATCCTATGGAATCTACAAAAATGTTCATAGAAATAATAAATGAGCTTAGAAATATCATGGATATAAGAAAATATTCAAAAATCAATTGTATTTCATATACTAACAGTGAACAATTAGGTGTTAAAAAAAGTATAATTTATCAAAATACAAAATCCTTAGGGATAAATGTAGCAAATTTGTTGCAGAAGACCTTTCTTGGACAAAGAATTATGAATCTTATTTTTCATCAAAAGACCTGTATATAGAAGTCATAGATCTGGAATCAGTTTCTTAAATCAAAAGAACATAAATTGAACTGTATACTTAGGGGGTAAATTAGTTGGAAGTGGCTCCTGATGGAGGATTCAATGTGATTTTTCTTGGCTTTATTTGAGGTATGGCTGATAAATAATATTATAAAATATTTAAAGTGTACAATGTGATGATTTGATATACATATAGTTTGTGAAAATATTCCCAATTAACCCAATTAATACATCCATCACCTTACCTATTTACCCTACCCCCTTTTTTCCTAGT
Organism: Neogale vison; assembly: GCF_020171115.1. Taxonomy (NCBI): domain Eukaryota; kingdom Metazoa; phylum Chordata; class Mammalia; order Carnivora; family Mustelidae; genus Neogale; species Neogale vison. Next base: position 138,562,749 of record NC_058097.1, read on the forward strand.
GAGAACAGTGCTGCTTTCTTAGCAAATTTCAATTATATGATGCAGTGTTATCAACAATATTCTTCTTCTTCTTCGTCTTTTTTTTTGTAAAGTTTTATTCATTTATTTTACAGAGAGAGATCACAAGTAGGCAGGCAGGCAGAGAGAGGAGGAAGCAGGCTCCCTGCTGAGCAGAGAGCCCGATGCGGGGCTTTATCCCAGGACCCTGAGATCATGACCTGAGCCGAAGGCAGAGGCTTTAACCCACTGAGCCATCCAACTGCCCCAACATTATTCTTCTTTTTAAAGGATGAATAATATTCCATTGTATATTCCTATATGTATATATATATTTTCTTAGTTCTCTCTCTTTCTGTTCCCCTTCCATCCCCCCCTTAATGCTCCTTCTTTCTCTCTCTAAAAACAAACAAAAAAAAGTACACTTAAGCTGAAGGAGGTAAAGCTACTTGCTCAAGTTTACAAAGCTAGTAAGTGACAGATTATAGACTGAAACTCTTGCCTACTTTACTCCAAGTTCATTCTCTTTCCATTATGTTATGCAGCATTTTTGTACCCACAACAGGTACTCAGTAAATATTGAATGGAAAATAAATGTGAGCAGAGGAATTAAAGGCCTTAAAGGCCTTCATCTGAAAGATATTATAGATAGGAAAGAATAGGAGAAATAATTTAGACAGTCTATTGTCCATGTTGGTATTGTGCGGGCTTATTTATGACGTTTTATTGTAATTACACAAATATCTCTTTTCCACTCAACTGTCATTTCCCTAAAGTTTTCATCTAACTCATATTTTATCTAGTTCTGTCTGGTATGTAAAAGGGCTAAACAGGGACACCTGGGTCGTGTAGTAAGTTAAGCATCCAATTCTTGGTTTCAGCTCAGGTCATGATCTCAGGGTCTTGAGATCGAGCCCCACATCAGGCTCTGTGCTGAGCAGAGCTGGCTGAAGTTTCTCTCTCCCCCTCTTTCTGCTCCTCCCCACCATGTGCTCGTGCTCTCTCTCTCTCTCTCTCTCAAATAAATAAATAAATAAATCTTTTTAAAAAAAGCACTAAACAAATGAGGATAAATGAGTGAAAGAAAATAACATGATAGAGCTTTAAAGAATTCTAATTGTTTGATGGAAGGCATTAAAAATAGGTCATTTTTGGGGATGCCTGTTGGCTCAGTTGGTTAAGCGGCTGCCTTCGGCTCAGGTCATGATCCCAGCATCCTGGGATCGAGTCCCACATTGGGCTCCTTGCTCGGCGGGGAGACTGCTTCTCCCTCTGCCTCTGCCTGCCTCTCTGTCTGCCTGTGCTCGCTCTCTCCCCCTCTCTCTCTCTGATAAGTAAATAAAAAATCTTAAAAAAAAATAGGTCATTTTTGGATTGGAGGAAAGCAGTTTTAAAATAAGGACTGGAAGAATGGGCCTTGGGCATGGTATGGTGAAAGGAATAGACTTTTTAGATTAGAACCTGGCTTTGCAGCTTATAACTGTGTGATTTGCGGCAAGCTACTTGACTTCTCAGAGTCCTATAGTTTTTATTTGCAAATTGAACATAGTAATACTTATGGAGTTAGTTTGGAGGGTATATAAAATAAGATATATAAAGAATGTAGAATATTCTCTGACCAAAAACAGAATGTCAGTAAAATGACAAACATTTCCCTTGTCACTGGTATCCAGGAATTCTTAGCTCTAATTGAACATTGATCTTAAACCTGGTCTCAGGTTTACTTGGCTGGAATAATTCAAAGTCATTTATAAATTGCCTGAATCAGGTTTTCACCCACTGCTGGTGGCTCTTTTATGTTGGACTCTCAAATTCTTGGTAGAATTTTGCTAGCACTAGTGTGTATTCTTGCTTGTAAGCAGGAGCGTTGCATGTTCTGCTAATATAGTTCCTCTTTTAAAGCAAAGGTGTTTTGCTTTTTTTTAAGAGTAGAAAGCATAGTTCTGTGGTTAAGCAAATGGATTTCTAAATCAACTTGGAGATAAGTTGCTTCCTCAGTGTGTAACCTTAAGCCTTCACTCAGGGTCTCTGAGCCTCAATTTCCATATCTGTAAAATAGAACTAACAATATATGATGAAATTACTGTAAGTTTTTTAAAAAGATTTTATTTATTTATTAGAGAGCAAAACGAGAAAGAGAGAATGAATGGGGTTGGTATAGAGGGAGAGGAAGAAGCAGGCTGTCTGCTGAGCAAGGAGCCCAATGTGGCACTTGATCCCAGGACCTTGGGAACATGACCTTAGCTGAAGGCACACAGTTAACTGACTGAGCCACCCAGGTGCCCAGAGATTATTGTGTTTTAAATGATATTTTATTTTATTTTTGATTTTATTTATTTATTTGTCAGAGAAAGAGAGAGAGCACAAGCAGGCAGAGTGGCAGGCAGAGGCAGAGAGAGAAGCAGGCTCCCCACTGAGCAAGGAGCCCAATGTGGGACTAGATCCCAGGACCCTGGGATCATGACCTGAGCCGAAGGCAGTGGCTTAACCAACTGAGCCACCCACGTGCCCCTTAAATGAGATTTTAAATGTGACAGTACTTATCAAGTAACTGGCATAGTGTAAGTGCTCAATAGAATCATTGCTATAGGCATCATTTTAAAATTACTCAGGAGAGAAACTCAATGAGAATATTTACAGATTAAAGGACTGTGTCAAAAAAAAAAGGACTGCATCAGAGACTGACTGAAACATTTGTAACATTTATATATATGTGTGTATGTATACATATATATATATATATATATACATACTGTTCTGCAATTTGCCTTTACTTTTTAAAATTTAAATTCAATTAATATACAGTGTATTATTAATTTCAGAGGGAGTGTTCAGTGATTCATCCTTTCTATATAACACCTAGTGCTCATTACATCCTGTGCCCTCTTCAATGTCCATTACCCAGTTATCCCATCCCTCCAACCCTCTCTTCTCCAGCAACCTTCAGTTTGTTTCCTATGATTGAGAACCTCTTATGATATGTCTCCCTTTCTGATTTTGTCTTGTTTTATTACCCCCTCCCCTATGTTCCTCTATTTCTTAAATTCCACACATGAGTGAAATCATATGATAATTTTCTTTCTCTGACTGATGTATTTTCTTTAGCATAAAGACCCTCTGGTTCCATCCATGTCTTTGCAAATGGCAAGATTTCATTTTTTGATGGCTGCATAGTATTCCATTGTATATGTGTGTGTGTGTGTATACACACACACACACCCCACATCTTCTTTTTTTGACGGCTGAGTAGTATTCGTTGTGTGTGTGTATGTGTGTGTGTGTGTGTGTATACCATATCTGTTTATTCATCTGTTAATGGACATCTGGGCTCTTTCCATAGTTTGGCTATTATGGAAATTGTTGCTACAAACATTGGAGTACATGTGTCCCTTTGGGTCACTACATTTGTATCTTTGGGGTAAATACCCAGTAGTGCAACTGCTGAGTCATAGGGTAGGTCTATTTTTAACATCTTAAGGAAACTGCATACTGTTTTCTAGAGTGGCTGTACTGGCTGCAAGATTTATATTATAGTGAGGTTAGTATCAATGCTGTCTATCAGCATAGAACCACATGCGCTAACATTTCTTATGGCACTGATTTGACAAGAGTCTTCTTTTACATTCTATCCATTTAAATAATTATTGCCAAATATCTTCTTGCTTTTATTACTCTGTTAGTCTAGCTTGCTCACTGCCAAATCCAAGGGAAATCTTGAAAACTGTTGAACAGTAGCTTAATCCTTAATTTGAAAATCATGTATATAGTTTCCCTATTGTAATATTGGCAGGAATTTCAGGGTTTTGGAAAGTATTTTTGTCACTCACTGTCAGCAAAAGCAAAGAAAAGAATGGAAGTTTGGAGAGCTTTTTAAAAAAAAGCAGCTTTATGGAAGTTTAATTTACATACCATAACATTTATCCATCATAATTGCACAATTCAACAATTCTCAGTAAATTTATAGAATTGTGAAACCATCATCATAATCCAGTTTTAGAACATTCCCATCACTGTAAAAATTGCCTCACTACCATCCCCAGTCCACAAATGAACTGCTTTCTGCCTATAAATGTGCCTTTTCTGGACATTTCATATAAATTAAATCTTACCATATGTAATCTTTTCATGTTGTGTCTCACTGAGCATAATATTTTCAAGGCTCATCCATGTTGTAGCCTCTATCAGTATGTTCAGTCCTTTTTATTGCCAAGTAGTGTTCTATACTATGGATGTATCACATTTAAAAATTCCATTCACCACTTGATGGACTTTTGGATAGTTTCCAGCTTGGGCTATTATCAATCATGTTGCTATTAACATTTGTAAAAATGTCTTGCTGTAGGCATGTGTAGTCATTTCTTTTGGGTGGATTCTTAGATATGAAATTGATAGGTCATATGGTAGGTTTATACAGAACTTTTAAAAACACTGCGAAATTATTTTTCAGATTGGCATTGCCACTTCACATTCGCATCAGCAATGTATGATGGTTCCAGTTTCTCCATATCCTTGCTAACATTTGGTATTGTGTCACTCTTTGATTTTAGATATTTTAGTAGGTACATAGTGTTATCTTATTTTAATCTTAATTTGCATTTCCCTAGTGACCAATGATGCTGAGCATCTTTTATTATGCTTACTAGCCATTTAAAAAAGAATGGATTCCACATATAAGTGATTCTGTACAGTATTTGTCTTTCTCTGTTTGGCTTATTTCAACTAGCCTAATGCCCTCATGTTTATCTATGTTGTCACAAATGGAAGGATTTCCTTCCTATTTAAGGCTGAATAATATTCTTTCTTTCTGTCTGTCTGTCTATCTATCTCACATTTTTCTCCACTCAACTGTTGATGAATACCTCAGTTATTTCCTATTCTTGCCTACTTTGAAAAATACTATAATGAACATGGGAGTACAGATATTTTGTTGATATTCTGTTTTCATTTCCTTTGGATATATATCCAGAGGTGGGAATGTTGAATCATGTGGTAGTTCTATTTCAACTTTTTAAGGAACCTCCATACGATTTTCCACAGTAGCTGCATGAATTTACATTCCCACTACCAGTGCACAAGGATTCCCTTTTCTTCATCTTTGTAAATGTAGAAAACTTGTCTCTAGATGTAAAACTTATCTCTTGTTGTTATTTATTTACTTATTATTTTAAAAGATTTTTATTTATTTGAGAGAGAGAGGGAGAGAGAGCACAAACAGTGGAAAGGGGCAGAAGCAGACTCCCCACTGAGCAGGGAGTCTGACATGGGGCTCAATCCTAGGACCTTGGGATCATGACCTGAACCGACGGCAGATGCTTAACTGACTGAGCCACCCAAGTGCCCAAACGTACCATTGTCTTTTTGATGATAGGTATGCTAGCAGGTGTGGGGTGATATTTCATTGTGTTTTTTATTTGCACTTTACTGATAATTAGTGATGCTGAGCACCTTTCAATACCTGTTGGCCATTTGTATTTCTTCTTAGGAAAAATGTCTATTCAGTTTCTCTGTCCATTTTTTAATCAGGTTGTTTATTTTTCTCTTGAGTTGTGTGAGTTCTTTATATATTTTAGATATTAACCTCTTATCAAATATATGATTTACAAGTATTTTCTCCCGTTCTGTTGATGGCTTCCTTTGCTGTACAGATGCTTTTTAGTTTGATGTAGCCCCACTTGTATATTTTTGCTTTTGTTGCCTTTGTTTTTGGTGTTAAATCCTCAAATCATTGCCAAGACTGTTGTCAAGGAGCTTATCCCCCATGTTTTCCTCTAGGAGTTTTACAATTTCAGGTCTTAAGTCTTTAATTTGTTTTGAGTTGATTTTTTGGGTATGACATAAGATAAGGGTGATCTTATGAAAGGGTTCTCTAGAAAACCCTCTCTGTGGGTTTTCTAGTTTCATTCTTTTGTATGTGTCTGTCCAGTTTTCTCAGCACCATTTATTTTTTTTTATTTTTAAAGATTTTATTTATTTATTTGACAGAGAGAGAGATCACAAGTAGGCAGAGAGGCAGGCAGAGAGAGAGAGGGGAAGCAGGCTCCCCAATGAGCAAAGAGCCCGATGCGGGGCTTGATCCCAGGACCCTGAGATCATGACATGAGCAGAAGGCAGAGGCCTAACTCAATGAGCCACAAGGCGCCCCTCAGCACCATTTATTGAAGAGACTATCCTTTCCCCAGAATATATTCTTGGCTCCTTTGTCCTTACTATTGCCATTTGGTTTATTTTCTGGCTATGTGTAATTCCTTTGTTTCTACTTTTTAGCTCTTCCTTTGTGATTCGATGATTTCATGTAGGTGGTATGTATGTAGATTCCTTTCTGTATCTATTGTAGGTTTTTAGCTTTTGTGATTACCATGAGGCTTATATAAAACATATTTATCTAAATCCATTTTAAGCTGATAATAACTTAATTTCAAAACTCATCCTAAAACTCTGTTTTCACTCTATTCCACCCCATGTTTTATGTTTTAGTTATAACATTTTACAACTTTTTACCTTTGTATCCATTCACAAATTATTGCATTAAATATTTGTACTAATTTTGACTTTTAACCTTCATATTGGAGTTATAAGAGATTACCTGCTACTGTTTTAACAACGGAGTGGTTCTGAATTTAACGATGTATTTACCTTTCTGAGTGAGATATATATTTTCGTGTATTTTGCTGTTACTAATTAATGTGTTTTCATTTTAGCATGAAGAAGTCCTTTTAGCATATCTTGGAAGGCTGTTCTAGTGGTGATGGATTTCTTTAGCTTTCGCTAGTCTGAAAAACTGGTTTTTTTCTCCTTCAGTCCTAAAGGACAACTTTGCTGGCTAGAGTATTCTTGAATGGCAGTGTTTTTTCCCCCCAATACTTTGCTTAGATCATATCACTCCCTTCTGGCTTGCAGTTTGTACTGCAGTGGCTGCTGATATCCTCATGGGGGTTCCCTTGTATATAGCAATTATTTTTCCCTTGCTACTTTTACAAATCTCTCCTTGTCTTTAACTTTTGACAATTTAATTATAATGTGTCTTCATGTGCATTTCTTTAGATTCATCTTATTTGGAATTCTCTGTGGGTTTTCTGGATCTGGATGTCTATTTATTTCCCCAGTGGAGAGAAGTTTTACAAACATGTACTAAAACTCTGTATTTTTACTCTATCCCCCACACTTTACTTTTTTGATGTCACAATTTACATCTTTTTTGTCTTGTATATTCATTGGCAGATTTTTGTGGTTTATATTTTTTACCAGTTTTGTCTTTTAACCTTCATATTAGGGTTATAAGTTGTTCACCCACCAACATTGTAGCATTAGAGTGTCCTGAATTAACTATATCTTTGCCTTTACAAGTGAGATATATACTTATATAAGCCATATTTATACTTTTATACTTATGTAAGCCATTAGTTCTTTAAATAAACTTCTTGTCCCATTCTCTTTCTCTTTTCCTTGTTCTTAGTGGCTCCCACCAATTAAGAGTATGCCAAGACCTGTTAAGTGTCACAAAGGTGAGGATCTCAGTCAGCACTGAGATTTAGGCTGATTAGAGGCTGTACCCTCTGGCAGCCAGTTTTAAAGTATATAGGTAGATCTCTTTCAGGGAAAGACTGGGAAATGGGCATTTCTTTCTCCACAGATGGAGAGTCCTGAGGGCATATCAGGTTAAGAACAGTTTCTTTGTTTTTACAGCTTGAGGAACCCACCAAAGAACACAATCCCTGTTGTCCACCATAGCTTTGCAATCAAGGGTTGTGTCCCCTGGCCCGCAGCTGCAAAAGCTAGGGTTCCAGATGTATACAAACTCCTTCCAGGGTGATTTGGACCTGGCCAGAAGGAGAATGCAGAGTGATGTCTGCTGGCTTTTTAGGTCTCCAGGCAGGATCTAGTGTGACTCTAGATGCACGCTAAGTAAGAAGCCTGATCCTCAGCTAGCATCTTTCTAAGTGTGCTAATAGGCCTCTTTCAGGGAAAGAGTGTGAGATGGATGTTTCTCTGTTTGCTTTCTCTGCACTGAAGACTGTGAGGATAGCTGGTTAAGAAGTGATTCTTTGCTATTGTCTTATAGAACCTGGAACTCAAACTTCACTTGCCACCAGAGTAAGGCAGTCAAGGAGCATGTCCCCTTGACAGCAGCTGTGAAAGCCAGGGTGTTAGACATGCACACAAGCTCCTTTCAGGGAAACACTGGAGACCCATGTCAGTATAGGTTTTTTCCCATTTGCCTGACGTGTAGTAGTCACTCAGCTAATTTCTGAGTATTTTTCAAAAGGGGATTGTTTCATGTGTAGCTATAGATTTAGTGAGCCCGTGGGAGGAAGTAAATTCCGGAGCCTTCTGTGTCATTATCTTGGACTGAAATCCTTATGTTCATTTTAAAATTGGGTTGTCTGTCCTCTTATTATTTTAAGAATTACTTTATATTTTGACACAAGTACTTTATAAGATATATTAATTACAAACACCTACCACAGACTTTTGCTTGTCTTTAATTTTTTAAAATAATGCCCATTGAAAAATAGCTTATAGTTTTTCTTGTGCAATTTGTTGATTTTTTTTTTAAGGTTCATACTTTGGTGTCATACCTAAAAAGTCTTTCCAAACCCCAAATGATGAATAGTCTCTTAAGGCTTTCTTCTAGACACTTTATACTACATTTTTAGCTTTTACATTTAGGTCTGTGATCCATTTTGGGTTAAGTTTTATGTATCATGTGAGGTAAGAATTTAAGTCTGTTTTGTTTATTTTGCTGTTTTGTGTGGATTTCCAAGAGTCTCAGCCCCATTTATTGAAAAGACTGCCTTTTCCTTATTGAATTGTTTGGGTACCTGGTGCAATAGACAACTATTTTAGTTCCTTCAGAAATGAGAAAATATTTTATAATCTTTTCCATATCTTGACAACTAATTCTGCAATTTAAAGGTTTTTCCCTTTCCAAGGAAATCAGTTTTTTACCAGCCAAATTATGGTGTCTTTAGGAAATATAGTACAGACAGTCACAACTGCATGAAAATTTAACAATTAATTTGTCAACTAGTTGGAAAAACTAGTTGCTCTTTTTTGACTTACATAAGAATTTAGCCTCTAAAAACCTCGTATTAAGAGGATATTTTTCTTAAGAGCAAAGTGAACCTATTCATATTTAATCAAAAGAAGAATTTGAGGTTGGGAACAATATGATTCTGTGAATATATTTTTTTAATGATGTTCTCTAAAAAGAGAATTCCTATACTCTTTAGAATACAGATCAGCAGTATTAGTAACTTCACATTTTTCTATGTTCATTATTTATGTAAGTTAATAAAACATCCAGCAAGCAATTCTTAAAACTGACAATAATTAGCTGTGTCACATAATAATTTTGTAAAACTTTGTTGTTCACTTAGAGGTGAGGTTTATGTGGAAATATGTATGTATGTGTCACACACACATATAACACATATAATATTATAATATTATATATATAATTATAATTATATAATATAGTATGTATATAACATATGTAATATATTACTTGACATAGCTGTTTGTCTTTTAGGTAGATACTTCCATGTATGTCTTTTAGATTCATTTTCTGATATGCAAACTTGTGCCATCTTGTGCTACATTTATGAGAAGAGATCCCTTTATTTTTTTACATTGGTCCTCTTATGGTTTGTGTTACTGCTAACTCATGGTGCCCTATCTACATTTTATCCTTATGTTTCTTAAATGGGTTCTGGTTCATTCTATTTCTTATATTAAGTTTTGAAGCTGATTAAAAAACTTTCCACTGCAACACAGGGCTTTTTAAAAAAAACTTAGAGATTTTGAGATTTGATCCACCTTGCATTTTTGCTGAGGTTGGTTTTCTACATGCCCAGCAACTTCAGTGCTTAAAATATATTTTATGTGATATGTACCTATTTTTTTTTTAAAGATTTTATTTATTTATTTGAGAGAGAGAGAGACAGTGAGAGAGAGCATGAGCGAGGAGAAGGTCAGAGAGCGAAGCAGACTCCCCATGGAGCTGGGAGCCCGATGTGGGACTCGATCCCGGGACTCCAGGATCACGCCCTGAGCCGAAGGCAGTCGTCCAACCAACTGAGCCACCCAGGCGTCCCGATATGTACCTATTTTAAGTAGTTTGCCCAAGTTTTATATTTCTGTCGTATCAAACTTGTTTTTTCAGAGGACAGGCACCACACAAATTTAATCATGTAATGAAATGTGTTTTCTTTATATTGGAGAACTGTATGTAAGAATTAGCTTTGTAGCAAAGTTGTGATTGAAATCAGGCATTTAAAGAAAAATTCCGAGTGCTATACTATGATATTGTGAGGGTTTCTTTGTTATTTTGCTGTCATTCTGATTACCTGGTACATATGGCAGAGAGTATAATATTTTCTGAGTTGTTAAATCTGATCAGCTGTCCAGCTTATCACATCTGCTACCACATCTGTGCTCTAGATTTCCCTAGGCTTTGGATTTTAGAGAAATGATTCTATCTTAGTAAGAACATTAGTTATACAAAAAATAATGTAAACCCCTATTAGTCTGAGGAAATGATTTCAAGTCAAAAGGACTTCTGATGTATTTATAAAATTAAATTAATTTTCAAATTCTTAGAAGATTATGTCTAGAATGATAACCAACTTGACTATGAAGAACAATAATTCCAGACAGATAATATGCTTATATTATAGGCCTGGGTATATCAAATAGGTTATAAATTATGAAGAAACTACAATATAATGTTCAAAGTACTCCTGATCATTTACAGTGGTTTTCAAAATCCATTTTTTGGAGTATTGGGGTCACCAGAAAGGGAAGAATCCTAAGCCATTGAGGTTCCCTGTAGGGTTCTCCATTCATTTCAACCAGAGTAGCTCTGCTTGGGTTTTACCTAAAGAGATCTCATGGGAATGTAATAGTAAACACATGAGTAAAGAGACTTCTTATATTTGATTCTTAGAACATTGTATCAGATATGCATATGATAACCATTTAAACCATATTGCCACATAAACCTTGCCTCTAAGTGAACAACAAAGTTTTACAAAATTATTATGTGACAGTTTGTTATTATTAGTTTTAAGAATTGCTTGCTGGATGTTTTTGTTAACTAAGTTAAATAACAAACTTAGAAAAATTTGAAGTTACTAATGTTATTGATCTGTATATTGAAGGGTATAGGAATTCTCTGATGTAATATAAAAAATACTATCCTGAAGCTTGCTAATGTCTCATTTAGAATTTTGGTGTCTATTATAAGTAAGGCTAGACTAATTTTCTTTTCTTATGTTGGTCTTGTCCAGTTTTGTATCAACTTTGCATTGGCTTCATAAAGAATTAGGGAAGCTCTTTCTCATTTTCTGTTCTCTAGAACAATTTGTATAAGAAAAGGGTTGTTAGTTGCCTGAGGGTGTGATAAAACTTGTCTGTGAAACCATCTGTGCATGGTGCTTTTTTTGTAGGTTGATTTTGTGACTTCTGATTCAGTTTCTTAAATGGTTATAGATCTATTCCAGTTGTATATTTTATCAATTTAAGTAAATTATATTGTTCAAGGAAATTGTCCATTATGTCTTTTTTCAAATTTATTGGCTTAGGGTAGCTTATACTATTCACTTAAGGTTCTTAAATCTTTACTTGTAATTATGTCTATTTCTCATTTCTGGTATTATTTTTGTTTTCTTTCATGATCATTATTGTCAGAAGTTTGACAACCTTATTATTGTTTTTAAAGACCCAATTTTTGTTTTTGTTAGTGTGCTCTATAGTATTGTTTGCTTTCTCTGTTATTAAATTTGATTCACATCTTTATTTTTTCTTTCCTTCTGCTTTTTTTGGTTTAATCTGTTGTCCTTTTAAAAAGTTCTTGAATTGAAATCTTGGCTATTAGCTGAAGAAAATTATTGTTTTCTTTGTTGTTTTTTCTTCTCTGATATATGTATTTGCAACTATAACTTGCCCTGTTAAGTTCTAAGTTATCTGCAACCCACATAGTTTCATGTTATGTTAATTTCTAAATACTTGAGGTATCTGCTAAAAAATGAAAATTTAAATGATGAATTATTTAGCAGTGTAATTTTCATTTTTAATTTAATTTCATTTAATTTTTTAGAAAGTAAGCTTTATTCCTAACATTGGACTTGAACTCATGACCTTGAGATTAAGAGTCATGTGCTCTACTAACTGAGCCAGCCAGGTGCCCCAGTATAATTTTTATGTAATATAGTTTTATGTAAAATTTAAGGTAATTTTTAAATTGACTTTTTTCCTTTTTATTTATTTATTTTTTGGTTTGTTTTGGGGGGAGAAGCTTTCCTTTTTTTTTTCTGAGTATAGTTTATACCCAGTGTTATATTAATTTCAGATGTACAACATAGTGATTCAGCTTCTCTATATGTTATACTATACTGATCACAAGTGTAGCTATCATCTGTCACTATACAAAACTTTTACAATATCATTGACTATTTTCCCTCTGCTGTGCTTTTTATTTTCATAACTTAATCATTCCATAATCACAAACCTGTATTTCCCAGTCCCCTACCCATTTTGCCTCCCTTTACCCCCTTGCCTCTGACACCCATCAGTTCTCTGTATTTATTGGTCTGATTCTGCTTTTTGCTTATTCATATGTTTTATTTTTTAGATTCCAACATATGAATGAAATCATATGGTATTTGTCTTTTTCAGTCTGACTTATTTCACTTAGTATAAAATACTCTAGGTCCATCCATGTTGCAGATTTCACAATCTCATTTTTTATGGCTATGTAATATTCCATAGTGTGAGAGTGTGTGTGTGTGTGTGTGTGTACCCCATGTCTTATCCATTCATTTATCAGTGGTGCTTAGGTTGCTTTTATATTTTGGTTATTGTATATAATGTTGCAGTAAAAATAGGGCCATGTATATCTTTTTGAAATCGTGTTTTCATTTTCTTTGGATAAATACCCAGTAGTGGAATTATTAGATCATATGTTATTTCTATTGAACTTTTGACCTCTATACTATGTATTCCATAGTGGCTGTACCAATTTACATTCCCACCAACAGTTCAGTTTCTCAATAATGCATCTAGGTGTTGATTTCTTTTTAAATTTTTCCATGAGATCATTTCTTCCTTAATCTGATCATTTTTTAAATCAGTAATGGCAAATTTATAGCTATTTTTAATATTTACTTTTTCTTATCTTCTCTTGGAACTTCTATTTAAATAGACATATGATTATTTTTCTCATTTTGTCCTTTATGACTCTCATGTCTCATTTGTATTTTTTGTTTCTTTATTGCGTTGCATTCTTGGTAATTTTCTCAAGTGTATCTTCCCAAATAATAATTTCCTCTTCACCTATATCTAATCTGCTGATTGTTCCATACATTGAGATTTTTAAATTTTGGTCATTTTTTTATTTTTAGATGTTCTGTTTTTAAGAAATCTGTTATTCTTTATCTTGAGTTTCTTTTCTTGGTATATTTCTGTTTCTTCTTTTACCTTTTAATTTAATTCCAAGAATATTTATTTTAAAAATCTCAGGTTGTTGTTTTCTATTTTTTTCTCTTTTTTGGGAGGGAGTGCTGTTTTAACTATTTGTTATGTCTGTTGACTCTATTTTGGTGAATAGAGTTCTCATATGATTTATAAACTTTATGAGTTAATCTTTATCAGGAGTCTGTTTTTCCAAATGAGTCATATGTGTTGTGGAAGAATCCCTAGAGATGAGTTTTATATCTACTTTTATGGGAACTTCAGGAGTTCTGCTGGTTTGAGGCCAGTTTTTAAAAACTTCTTGGTTTGGGAGTCTTGCTGCTTGTGGGTGATATGGGATTGGAGTTTTGATTTCTCACAGCAGACTTCTTTTTTCCATTCACAGAATTTAGCAGTGATGAACATTCTTACCATTGTCTTGAGCTCTAAGATACAGGCTTTTTTAAATTAAAAAAACCAAAACCAAAAACAAAAAACCCTGTTTCTTAAATAGGAAACTTTTCATTTGTGGTAAAGGGACTTTTATTTTCAGATTCTGCTTCAGTCCCTGCCTGGGCATTAAAATTGTGATCCCAAGGCTTTAGGACTATATATATCTGGGTTTGGTACCCCTTTTGGCCATTGAAGTCTCAGCTTTTATGCTTATTGGTATAATTTGAGTTCCTTCTGCTTTTCTCCTGCATGGAGATTCCTATTCTTTCTTTTTAGCTTTGATATGCATTCAGTATTTGGGGGCTACATTTTATGCAGCATTCCCTGTATGTTTGTAGTGGGACAAAATCTTCAGTTGCTCATGTGGCATTTTATTACACTGGAAGTCTTGATAGGAACACTCTATTATTGAAACAAAAATTCAGAAATAAATATAAATCTAAATTTGTTTTTGATGCTATAGCTCCCTAGTATTATATGTTCCACCAGCACTTTATAAAGATTTTATTTATTTATTTATTTGACAGTCAGAGATCACAAGTAGGCAGAGAGGCAGACAGAGAGAGAGAAAGGGGAGGAAGCAGGCTCCCCACTGAGTGGAGAGCCCGATGCAGGGCTCCATCCCAGGACCCTGGGATCATGACCTGAGCCAAAGGCAGAGGCTTTAACCCACTGAGCCACCCAGGCACCCCAAGTACCACCAACACTTTAGTTTCAGAAAAACAGTAGCATCTGTTTCATAAAATTAATGTTATTACTTTCAGTGTTAAAAGTTTTCAATTATGTAATTTTTACATTTGTATTAACTTTATAGCTTTTAAAGGAACACTGTACCCAATATTTTGAGTCTAATTTTGTTTGTATGTATTTAAATTGCATTATAACATGAATATTTAAAAGTACATGAGGAGTCCATTATAATTATTTTTTTCATTAAAAATATCCCAAGTCTCAGAAATGTTGAACTAGTCATGACTGGAAAATTTACATTATATTCTGGTACATATTAAACTTAGTTTTTTCTCTTAACTTTAACTGTTGACTGTATATTCATATTGATTCATCTTTTTGGGTAACATAATGGCTTAATCATTAATCTTCTTTATTACCTAAAACAAATTTATCTTTATGCTATACACTATCTAGTAGTTACAGTATATTTGGTATATGCAAATATTACCTACCTCAGTAAGTTTCCATAGGAATGGGCACAGTACCTTGAAATAATTTGGGAATGTTTTTGAAAATACACATGTTCACCTCCCCCAGACATTCTGATAATGCCATCTGAATTTAATTTTTTTAAAAGTTTTTATGTATGTATGTATGTGTGTATGTATTTATATAGCACAAGTGAAGGGAGGGACAGAGGAAAAGGGAGAGAGAGACTCTCAAGCAGACTCTGTGCTGAGCACAGAGCTTTACATGGGGTTCCATTCCATGACCTGAGCCGAAATCAAGAGTCAGGCCCTTAACTGACTGAGTCACCCAGGTACCCCTCTGTATTTTATTTTGGAAGTAACAAGGTCTCGGGATCGAGCCCCATGTCAGGCTCTGTGCTCAGTGTGGAGTCTGCTTGAGATTCTTTCTCTCTCTCCTCATCTGTCCCTCCTCTCACTTGTGCTCTCTAAATAAATAAGAAATAAAATCTCTGAAGAAAAAGTAACAAGCAGATACTGAAGATTTAAAGCAGTAATACTTGTGCCAATTCTATTTCTGTATTTTATTTTTAAAATAAAATACCATTGTTTTTGAAAAGTTTTTCTCAGGACACTTGTCCCTTCTCTGTTTGGACATGTGTTAGTTAAGAGCCTGATGTGCATCATGTCAGAGGCTGTGGTCTTAAATGTGACAGGGAATTTGGTCTAAGGAAAGAGTTCTTATTGATTACATAAAGAGGAACCAACCTTGAACCTGGGAATTACCCAGAGTAGGCCTCTTATGATACAGAATAGCAGGGTTGTGATTTGCCTTACCCAGACCAGTCTGATGCCACTCTTGGTAGGAAAACTGTTATATATATGTTCCAGCTTGGATCCATTGCCACCTCTGTGAGCCATCTATTTAGCGGATCCATTTACATCTCTAAACACGATTCGGAGGGACTTTTGTTGTTTCTGCATTTGACAATGTGCCAGAGAGCCCCTAGAAGGCCACAGGGGTACTCACTGGCTTTTGTCCTCTATCCCCAACCTATCACATATCCAAGAGACACTGTCAAGATTAACCACATTACCAGCCATCTCTGTCTCATGGACAAAATAAATCTTGGTGTTGTTGGATATGTTCACCAAAGATAGCACACTGCCCTGTACTACCTTCCTTTTTTAGTCGTTTTTATATTTTAGATTGGAAATGCTTTTTTCCCCACACTTAAAAATATATTTTTTTATTGTGAAATATTCAGATATAGAAAAACATAGGGAATCATTTATAGCTATACTTAGCAATAACGTCATCTAGAAATAGTTACATTTTGAGGGATATTCTTGTAAACTTTTAAATTTACACACACATAAACAAAACACATATGTAGCACATATCTTACATGTTTCTGACTGATAAATTTGACTATTTTCATTTCTTATTAAATGTCCTTGGGCTGGGACTGACTTTTACTCTTTAAAACATTAATTCAGTGTTGAAATTATTTACTTTGACATTTTAGGCTATGAAATGTCATGTAAGATGATTGTGCTATGACACAGAAAGGAGGAATAAAGAATCATAGAACTATAGAATTTAAGATCTAAAAGAGACCTTTAAAAACTTTAAATACTACTCTGAAACTCAGAGCTAATGAAGAGGTCAGTTTTCTTTCCACTTTCTGTGTTGCCATATATTATGCAGACTTACAAAGGAAAGAAGCTGATATTGAAGATCTAAGCATTTACTTACAAAGCTGAAGTCTCACTCATAAATCTCTTTTCCAATAAACTGAAATTTCTTATTTTATACAATTTTAGCTTCATAGGACCTTTTATGGTTCATTGACTAGCCAAATATATAGGTGTCATTTCATTTGTTTGCAAGTCAATTTGTACACACAGTTTTGTGCAGATCTGTGATGGAGGTTCTTCTATATAATGTATTTCCAGGAGATAGCATAACAGTGGAGGTGATGCCTCATTCCTTTTGGTGTAATTCTTAGTTAGATTGAACTCAGAAATAAATTTAGATTTGTAACTAAAATCTTATTGAAGTTACCTAAAATGAGGAGAATAGAAAGGAAAAAGAGATGAGAAGAAAGTACCAGCAGGACAAAAAAATAGCTGCTGCTTTGAAAATAATTTATTTCTCTTTCTCTGTGGACATATACGTTTTGGTGGGTTTTCTCAATTCTGAAGTTGTTGTAAATAAATTAGCTGTAAAACAGTCACAGGTTTTTTTTTTCCCCCTTAGTCTTCTAAATTACTTCAGGTATCAAGCTGAGAAGTCTGTAGGGCTTTCAGTAATAGCACACTATTTCATATTATGTTTTTTTAAAAGCAAAGACAGAAACAACCCAAATAATTCCATTTACATCTGAATTAAATTTCTTAGGCATTTCTTGGAGTTTATTAGCAATTCAACAAGAAGCCTAATATTAGGAGATATGGAATAACTACAAAAGAATGGTAGGGATAGAACTAAAGGGGTACTGAATTCATAATGCAGAGTTTGGCTGAAGTGCTCATCCTTTAAAGTAATTTTCTTTGAATTCAAATCTGTATTTTTATACCTACTCTAGTAATTGTTCCATTGCAAATGTCAAATCAATAATTGTTTTGTAAGCTGTCCCAAGGGATTTGATGGACATTTTCTAAGTCATTTACTGACCCAGTTTCCATATAATCCATTGCATATATTATAGTAATAGATATTTGTTAAAGATAAACCATATTGGGGTGCTTGGGTGGCTTGGTCAGTTAAACGTCTGCCTTCAGCTCAGGCATGGCTGGGAAAAAGTTCCAGGTCAGGTCCCTGCTCAGCAGGAGCCTGCTTCTCCCTCTGCGCTTCCTCCCCCACCCCTGCTTGTGCTCTCTCTGTCTCTCAAATAAATAAATATAATTTTTTTTAAAAAGATAAAACATAGTTATGAACAGTGATGCCCATTAGCAATATGACAGTGAATAAAGAAGTTACTTTTCTAGGCCCAGTTAAACGAGGAAATTGACCTGTATTATTTCTGTATACTTTTTAGTTCTAAATTCTGTGAGGTCATTAAAAATGAGAAAAATAGGTGAATATGTAAATGAAAGTCATATATTGTAATTGAAAATTATACATACATAAATATTAGTTATATCATTTCTACTCAGATTAACAATGGTCTCAATAATTTATCTTTCTGAATCTGTTATGAATATTTTTTTTCTTTGTTTCCCACCACTCATGGGACAAAGTCAAGACTTCTCAGGATGGCACATTAGAGCAATTATGCTTTTTTTTGTAATATAGTCCCAACCTGTCTTTCTTGCTTCCTCTCTCATAACCCCTGTACTAAAGGTGTATCAAACTCTTTTTAATTGACTATTTTTTGAGTAAGAGCTTATTGTGATATAATTCACAATCCATGAGATTCATCTTTTTAAAGTGTACAATTCAGTCATTTTTAGTATATTTACAGAGGGGTAGCCATCATCACTATATAATTCCAGTACATTTTTATAACCCCCAAAGAAGTCCTATACCTATTAAGCAGGAACTTCCCACTTCCCCCTTCACCCAGCTGCTGGAAACTGTTATGCTCTCTGTCTTTACAGATTTGCCCATTTTGAACATTTTATATAGAAAGAGCCATAAAATATGTGGCCTTTTGTGACTGGCCTCTTTCACTTAAGCTAATATTTTCAGGGTTCACCTGTGTTGTATTATGTATTGGTTCTTCATTCCTTTTTATGACCAAATAATATTTGATGATGATGATAGTATGCCACGTTTTATTTAACCTTTCATCAGTTGATGGACATTTGGGTTGTTCCCATATTTTGGCTATTATGAATTTGGATGCTATGAACATTCTTGTCAGATTTTTGTAAGAACTTATGTTTCCTTTTCTCTTGGGTATATTCCTGGGAGTGGAATTGCTGATTCATATGGTAAGTCCATGTTTAACTTTTTAAGGACCTGCGAAACCGTTTTGTAAATAGTTTCACCATTGTATAATCCTACTAGCAATGTATGGCAGTTCCAGTTTCTCCACATGCAAACGTTTAAAATATGAAATTGTGATAAAATATCTCTTCATTCATACAGTTTACTCAATAGAAATTACTAAGAGCAGACCACTGTGTACTTGATGTGGTTTTCACAGAAGTAAAAACAAAGTGATACCTGCGATACTGTAATGTTTATAGTATCTACAATGTCTCGAATGATTCTTGTCTTTACCATCACAAAACCCAGCTACCTACACTACAGCACCATACTGGAATGCAGACAAAAAAGTAAATTCCTTAGCACAGTCTACACAGCTTCCTATGATCTACTCCCCTTTTCTTACCATCTCCTGCTGTGAATCACAGCCTCTTTCTTTCTTTCTTTTTTTTTTTAAAGATTTTATTTATTTATTTGACAGAGAGAGATCACAAGTAGACAGAGAGGCAGGCAGAGAGAGAAAGGAAAGCAGGCTCCCCGCTGAGCAGAAAGCCCGATGTGGGACTCGATCCCAGGACCCTGAGATCATGACCTGAGCCGAAGGCAGCGGCTTAACCCACTGAGCCACCCAGGCGCCCTCACAGCCTCTTTTTTTTTTTTAAGATTTTATTTATTTATGTGACAGACAGAGATTACAAGCAGGCAGAGAGGCAGGCAGAGAGAGGGGAGGAAGCAGGCTCCCCGCTGACCTCTACTCAAAAGCAGGTGAAACCAGAAGCCAATTAAACCCTAGCCAATTAAAAATAAAATCATAGGAAGGCATTTTTGGCATCTCTAAAGTTGAGCCGTGCAATTTATTTTTATAAACTCCAAGATAACCTGGTTGTAAAATATATATTCTTTTTTTTTTTAAGATTTTATTTATTTATTTGACAGAGAGAGATCACAAGTAGACGGAGAGGCAGGCAGAGGGTGGGGGGGAAGCAGGCTCCCTGCCGAGCAAAGAGCCCGATGCGGGACTCGATCCCAGGACCCCGAGATCATGACCTGAGCCGAAGGCAGCGGCTTAACCCACTGAGCCACCCAGGCGCCCATAAAATGTATATTCTAAAAAACAAAATGAAACGTGGAACTTTTCCTGTGGAACTTAAGATAAAGTTGGGAAGAGATGTGGGACATTGAAAGGATGACTCATGATTTCAGGATAATTTATTTGTAATCCTTTCTGACAGAAATTAATTATTGGAGTCTGTAACCTATTAAGGACCCTCCTTAATAGGGTCATTAGTATGTAAAAGGATGTTTATCTTTTTGCTCTTTAAGATGGGAAGAGTGTTCTTTTCCAAAAGTGATATTAACACACCAGTTTAAAAAGAAAGGGGCTGGGGTATGGCAGTACTGCCTATCTGAATATTTCTGCAATTGGAATTATGATCTTTTTCATCTGTCAACCATTCCTTACTGGTATCAATGTCTAGTTTATGATGCTCATGTAACTTCAGCCTATAACTGTTTCTGCTCAAAGGTGGAGGAAAGGGATATAAAAGCAAATGAATACGTAGTATTTCTGAAGGAGAATTACTGCAAGGAGACCTAGAGGTTGGCAGTAGGTGATCTGTGGCAGAATCCCTAAGCCTGAAGCCTGCCTGCTCTTCATAAAGACAGGGAAGCTAGTCTTGGAAAATCTCCCATGAAGCTCTGCTAAAGCTAGCTCCCACTAACTTCCAGCTTTCTGCTTTTCTGGGGGTTTCAATCTCTGAAGGAATAACAACAGTGAAAAAGTATACTAACCATTAGTTTGCTTTTTAACTTGTGCTTGTATTTCATACTTTGGAGCAATTTTTCATATATTGCCTCATGTAGAGGACCATGTAAGTGAGAACTTAGAAAAATTAAGGATTCTGACATTTAGAAATGACCTCTTACTGTAGGTAAATTAAAACTCAATGAATCAAAACACTTTTCTTCCGTTTATTAGATCTCTTTTTGGATGCAGTGAGTGGAGTAGTGTGGTTAAATACCTAGGTTCTGGCATCAGATTTCCTGGGTTTGTGATGGCCAGGTGTTTTAAAATTCTACCTTTGTGGCTTTGGGAAAGTTGATTAGCATTTCTGTACCTTAGTTTATTCATTTATGCTATAGGAAAATTTTAACATCTTTCTTAAAGGGTTATTGTGACATCAAACATAATCCATTCAAAGATTGTTTAATGTTATTATTATCTACACCAGGTTGAGGAAGAAGTCTTCCTTTCTAAGTCTGTCTCTCACTGTGTGCCTCGCCCTATCCCTCCAGCCCCATGAAATCTGACTTAGTAACAGACTCACTTTATTACACTTCGTGCTTTCACAGGTGACCACTCCTTCTTTTCTTCCTGTCAGAGATAGTCTCAGACTTTGTCTCTCTCCCTGCCAGATCTTATCCCTCTGGCCTTCTTAAGTATTTTCTCTGCTTTAGAAAAATTTCTGCTTCTGGGGCACCTGGGTGGCTCAGTTGGTTAAGCTACTGCCTTTGGCTCAGGTCATGATCCCAGAGTCCTGGGATAGAGTCCTGAATCAGGCTCCCAGCTCCATAGGGAGTCTGCTTCTCCCTCTGACCTTCTCCTCTCTCATGCTCTGTCTCACTGTCTCTCTCTCAAATAAATAAATAAAGCCTTTAGAAAAAAAAATCTGCTTCTATAACAACAAACAGTGCACTTTTTTTTTGCTCTCTTGGATTGTGAGCAAATCCAATCCAATTAGAGCCTCTGATACAAGAGCCTCTCTTGTATCAGAGGCTCTAATTTTTCAGGTGTGATTCATTTTTGAGCATCCAGAAGTGTTGGTATAAAGCAGATACTTAAAAAGAAAATTTTTTTTTAAAAAAAAATACTGGCTTGGGTCACTGAGATTGCAGAAATTAGGGGTGGTAGTTCTTATTGTTCTCAGTTCACTGTGTATGACACAGTCTTACCTTGTGCTCCTGGACTGAGAACCTGGTGATGATTTGCATGCCAAACACTTGAAAAAGCCACCAACAGGAAGTCTTTTTTTTTTTTAAAAGATTTTATTTATTTATTTGACAGTCAGAGATCACAAGTAGGCAGAGAGGCAGACAGAGAGAGAGAAAGAGGAGGAAGCAGGCTCCCCTCCATTCCAGGACCCTGGGATCATGACCTGAGCCGAAGGCAGAGGCTTTAACCCACTGAGCCACCCAGGCACCCCCACCAACAGGAAGTCTTAATTATGCTGCTTATTTTGGAATCCAGGATACTGGAGTAATAGCATTGTCATTGTTTTGAGATTCTTGTTTTAAAATTTGGGTCAAAAATTGGTATTGCTTCTTATATTTATAACAACCATAATGATTTCATACTCTTGGCATTTAAAAATAATTGCATCAGTTTTTTATAAGGGATTTTAATGAGCATTAAGTAAAGAGGACCTTATTTTAAAAGTTATCTTAATTATATTTGTAGAAAATCTTGGTCTGATTTTTAAAATTTATATATATAATGGCAGTAAAGGGAGGGCAGGAAGTCTCTGAAGATAAAGAAGTTCTGAGTTGTCCCCCAGTCCTTTACCCTTGGGAGATCAAGTTTAGGAAATTGTAATATAATGGAGTTCAAGTGAAGGGATTTAAAATGGTAATGTATCAGAGTTGTGCAATGCACAGAGGGACAAAGCAGTCTTATTGCGTCTAACAAATAGCCTCAGGCAAATATACTCAAGAAAGTCATTTTGGCAATGAACTATTGAGGCCCAAAAAAGAAGTGTGAGAATTGTAGCTAAAACTAAGCCAAACCAAAGCCAACTTTAAAGAAAGGCAAACTCGGGGATTCTGCTAGTCTGAGTGTGTCTATTAGAAAAACACACTCTCTGGGCAATTCTACCCATTAGGGTACTTGGCTTAAAGAGATGGTGATAGCTATGTCGAAAGAAAATGGATCATAGTCCTCCTGCCACAGTCTCATGTGAGGATGCATTATTTTGGGTAATAGAAAAAGTCCAGCTCATCTCCTTTTCTGGGAGCATAACATACATAACTGTATGTGTGGCCCTGGAAAAGCTAGACCTAACTTGGTTGAGAAAAGGACAACTAGCAAAATAAAGGGATGGAGGATTTTATATATAAAAGAGTACCTGAGATTAAGATAATTTTATACTGGGTTGCCTGGGTAGCTCAGTCGGTTAAAAGTCTGCCTTCGGCTCAGGTAATGATTCCAGGGTCCTGGGACTGAGTCCCACATCTGGCTCTCTGCTCAGCAGGGTGCCTGCTTCTCCTGTCTGACTCCCCCTGCTTGTGCACGCTCTTTCTTTCTGATAAATAAATAAAGATAATCTTAAAAAAAAGATAATTTCATAAAGTAATAGAAAGGTAAAGGTAGACATGATCATAATCAATAATATTGTAAGGGGTATGAAGTAGACTTGTTCACCAAAGTCAAGAATACTATAACTATGGGAAATTTTTATTTTTATTTTATTTTATTTTTAAATTTTATTTAAATTCTAGTTTTAACATATAGTGTATTATTGTTTTCAGAACTAGAATTTAGTGATTCATGACTTACATATAACACCTAAACCTTGACATGACAAGTGCCATTCTTAATACTCATCACCAATTTGGGCCATCCCCCAACCCTCAGTTTATTCTCTATCATTAAGGATCTCTAAGGGTTTATTTCTCTCTCTCTCTACTCCCCATATGTTCACTTGTTTCTTGAATTCCACATATGAGTGAAATCATATGGGATTTCTTTTCTCTGAATGACTTATTTTGCTTAGCATAATACTAGCTCCACCCACATCATGGCAATGGCAAGATTTCTTTCCTTTTGATGGCTGAGTATTTTTCCATTGTGTGTACACACACCACATCTTCTTTATCCATTCCTCAGTTGATGGGTGTTAGGGCTTTTCCCATGGTTTGGCTGTTGTTGATAATGCTGCTATAAACATCGGGGTTCATGCACCTGTTTGAATCTATATTTTTATATTCTTTGGATAAATACATAGTAGTGTAATTGCTGGGTTTTAGGGTAGTTCTATTTTTAACTTTTTGAGGAACCTCCATATTGTTCTCCAGAATGGCTGTACCACTTTGCATTCCCACCAGCAGTGTGAAAGGGTTCCCTTTTCTCTGCATCCTTGCCAAGATCCGTTGTTTCTTGAGTTGTGAATTTTAGCCATTCTGACCGATACGAAGTGGTATCTCATTGCGGTTTTGATTTGTATTTCACTGATGCTAAGTAATGTTGAACATTTTTTTCGCATATCTGTTAGCTATCCGGAGGTCTTCTTTGGAGAAATGTCTTTTCATGTCTTTTGCCCATTTCTTAATAGGATTATTTGTTATTTGGGTGTTGAATTTGATAAGTTCTTTCTAGATTTTGGATACTAACTCTTTATCCTATGTATCATTTGTAAATACCTTCTCCTATTCCTTAGGCTGCCTTTTAGTTTTGTTGATTGTTTCTTGTGTGTGCAGAAGCTTTTTATCTTGATGAAGTCCTAATAGTTCAGTTTTACTTTTGTTTTCCTGTCTCTGGAAAATTTGCTCTGGCCAAGGTCAAAGTGGCTACTGCCTGTATCCTCCTCTAGGATTTTGGTAGTTTCCTGTCTCAAATTTAGGTCTTTCATCCATTTTGAATTTTTTTGTATGTATTTTTATATGAAAGTGGTTATGTTTCATTCTTCTGCATGCAGCTGTTCATTTTTCCCAACATCATTTGTTGAAGAGACTGTCATTTTTTCCACTGAATTTTGTTTCCTGGTTTGTCGAAGATTGGTTGACATATAGTTGTGGGTCCATTTCTGGGTTTTCTATGCTGTTCCACTGATCTATGTGTCTGTTTTTGTGCCACTACCAAACTGTCTTGATGACTACAACTTTGTAATATAGTTTGAAGGCCAAATTGTAATGCCCCTAGATTTGCTTTTCTTTTTCAGGGTTGTTTTGGCTATTTGGGCACTTCTGTAGTTCCACACAAACTTTAAGATTATTTGTTCTAGCTCTGTGAGAAATGCTGTTGATATTTTGATAGGGATTACATTAAGTGTGTAGATTGCTCTTGGTAGCATAGATATTTTAACAGTGTTTGCTCTTCTAAGCCACAAGCATGGAATGTTTTTCCATTTCTTTGTGTGCCCTTCAATTTCTTTCATAAGTGTTCTGTAGTTTTCAGAGCACAGATCTTTTACCTCTTTGGTTAGATATGTTCCTAGATATCTTATTTTTTTGTTTGTTTGTAAGTGGCATCAATTTCTTTTTTTTTTTTTAAAGATTTTATTTATTTATTTGACAGAGAGAGATCACAAGTAGGCAGAGAGGCAGGCAGAGAGAGAGGAAGGAAAGCAGGCTCCCTGCTGAGCAGAGAGCCCGATGCGGGACTCGATCCCAGACCCTGAGATCATGACCTGAGCCGAAGGCAGCAGCTTAACCCACTGAGCCACCTAGGTGCCTGGCATCAATTTCTTGATATTTTTTCTTCTGCTTTGATATAAAGAAATACAATAGATTTCTGTATTTTGATTTTATATTGAAAGTTTGACTTCTTCCTTGCTGATTTGGATGCCTTTTCTTTCTTTCTTTCTTTTTTTTTTTTAAAGATTTTGTTTATTTATTTGACAGACAGATTACATGTAGGCAGAGAGGCAGGCAGAGAGAGAGGAGGAAGCAGGCTCCCCGCCGAGCAGAAAGCCCGATGCGGGGCTCGAACCCAGGACCCTGAGATCCTGACCCGAGCCGAAGACAGAGGCTTAACCCACTGAGCCACCCAGGCGCCCCCTTTTATTTCTTTTTATTGTCTTATTGCTAAAGCTAACTTTCAGTACTATGTTAAATAAGTAATGTGGACATTCCCCTGACTATGAAAGAAAAGTTCTCAGTTTTTCCCCATTGAGAATGACATTAGCTGTGGGTCTTTTGTACACAGCGTTTATGATGTTTAGGTATGTTCCATCTGTCCCTACTTTGTTTATCAAGAGTTTGTGCTATATTTTTTAATTGCTTTTTCTGAATCTATTGAGAAGATCATATAGTTCTTATCCTTTTCTTAATGTGGTATATCATGTTGATTGACTTGTGAATATTGAGTCACCCCTGAAGCCCAGGAATATATCTCACTTGATGGGGTGAATGATTCTTTTCATGTACTTGAATTCGATTTGCTAGTAGCTTGTTGAGAATTTTGCATCCATGTTCATCAGGGACATTGGCCTGGAATTCTCCTTTTTAATGGGGTCTTTGTCTGGTTTTGGAATCAAGGCAATGCTGGCTTCATAGAATGAGTTTGGCGGGGCGCCTGGGTGGCTCAGTGGGTTAAAGCATCTGCTTTCGGCTTGGGTCATGATCCTGGGGTCCTGGGATCAGGCCTCACATCAGGTTCTTTGCCAGGCGGGGATCCTGCTTCCTCCTCTCTCTCTGCCCGCCTCTCTGCCTACTTGTGATCTCTGTCTGTCAAATAAATAAATAAAATCTTAAAAGAAATGAGTTTGGCTTCCATTTCTATTTTTGGAACAGTTTGAGAATTATAGATATTAACTCTTCTTTAAATGTCTGATAGAATTCCCCCTGGGAAGCCAGCTGACCAAGAACTACCAGGAATTTTTAAAGCATCATGAAAATCATTCTAGAAAAATTAAAAAAACAGAATATTTCTGTATCAAATTAATGGTAGATGCCATGGGACTTAATTCTTCTGGCTGATGAAAAAGATTAAAACAGGTTTTTTTTTTTTTCCTGGATGGAATTTAAATAGATAATAGTAATGGTAATGGTAATTGTCATCAGATGAATTTTATATAGTAGTTACATTAGGCTGATGACCCTGTGGCAATAAATAATTGCCCAAATCCCAGCAATTTTAAACACCAAAGGCTTATTTTTTTTGCTTATAATACAAGTTTATAATGTGTTAGACGGTGAAAGTATGGGTGCTTCTTTACATTGACCTTCCTCAAGTATATAGATGGAAGGAAGCACCAGCTAGCTCTATGCTTCTACGTTTGTTAAAGCAGAAAAAAAAAATGATGACTTGGAAACTACCTCTCAACAATTGTGTGTATGTATGTGTGTATGAAAGTGGCAAGTTGACTCTAAGATGTATATGAATCACAGACCTGTATCCCTGAAACCAATAATATGTTATATGTTAGTTAAATGAATTTAAATAAAAAAATAAAATATATCTGAAAAATACAAAGGGTATAATACCAAGACAACTCTTTGAAAAAAGGATAAAGTTATAGCACTTCTTCTACTAGGCATAAAGACTAATTAAAAATTATACTAATGAAAACATATAATGTTGGTACAAGTACAGATAAATTAGTAGAATTGAAGACCTGATTTATGGCAAAATTTGGCATTACAGAATAATGGGTAAGGAAAATCCTTTTCTTTTTTTTTAAATTTTATTTATTTATTTGACAGACAAAGATCACAAGTAGGCAGAGAGGCAGGCAGAGAGAAAGAGGAGGAATCAGGCTCCCCGCTGAGCAGAGAGCCTGATGTGGGGCTCGATCCTAGGACCCCGGGATCATGACCCGAGCTGAAGGAAGAGGCTTTAATCCATTGAACCACCCAGGCACCCCAAGGAATATCCTTTTCGACTAATTGGTTGGCATATGGAAAAATGTAACCTTGATCCCTACCTCACAACATGCGTAAAATAAATTTCAGTTTTTTTCTTCTACTTCTCCTTTTTTTTTTTTTAATGCTGAATAAAAATTGATTTTTCTATAGTGTGAAGTAATGGTCAAGTTTAATAGGGGTTACCAGAATGTAGAACATTGATCAAGTTTAATAGAACATTGCCAGATCCCAGAAATCTTCCTTGTGCATCTTCCCAGTCATTACTGTCCCCCCCCCCCACCAAATGACCACCATCCTTTTTTTTTAAATTTTAAATTTTTTATAAACATATAATATATTTTTACCCCCCAGGGTACAGGTCTGTGAATCGCCAGGTTTACATACTTCACAGCACTCACCATAGCACATACCCTCCCCAATGTCCATAACCCCACCCCCCTTCTCCCAACCCCCCTCCCCTCAGCAACCCTCAGTTTGTTTTGTGAGATTAAGAGTCACTTATGGTTTGTCTCCCTCCCAATCCCATTTTGTTTCATTTATTCTTCTCCTACCCACTTAAGCCCCCATGTTGCATCACCTCTTCCTCATATCAGGGAGATCATATGATAGATGTCTTTCTCCGCTTGACTTATTTCGCTAAGCATGATACGCTCTAGTTCCATCCACGTTGTCGCAAATGGCAAGATTTCATTTCTTTTGATGGCTGCATAGTATTCCATTGTGTATATATACCACATCTTCTTGATCCATTCATCTGTTGATGGACATCTAGGTTCTTTCCATAGTTTGGCTATTGTGGACATTGCTGCTATAAACATTTGGGTGCACGTGCCCCTTTGGATCACTACATTTGTATCTTTAGGGTAAATACCCAGTAGTGCAATTGCTGAATCATAGGGTAGTTCTGTTTTCAACATTTTGAGGAAACTGCATGCTATTTTCTAGAGTGGTTGCACAAGCTTTCATTCCCACCAACAGTGTAGGAGGGTTCCCCTTTCTCCACATCCTCGCCAGCATCTGTCATTTCCTGACTTGTTAATTTTAGCCATTCTGACTGGTGTGAGGTGGTATCTCATTGTGGTTTTGATTTGTATTTCCCTGATGCCGAGTGATATGGAGCACTTTTTCATGTGTCTGTTGGCCATCTGGATGTCTTCTTTGCAGAAATGTCTGTTCATGTCCTCTGCCCATTTCTTGATTGGATTGTTTGTTTTTTGGGTGTTGAGTTTGCTAAGTTCTTTATAGATTTTGGACACTAGCCCTTTATCTGATATGTCGTTTGCAAATATCTTCTCCCATTCTGTCAGTTGTCTTTTGGTTTTGTTAACTGTTTCCTTTGCTGTGCAAAAGCTTTTGATCTTGATAAAATCCCAATAGTTCATTTTTGCCCTTGCTACCCTTGCCTTTGGTGATGTTCCTAAGAAGATGTTGCTGCGGCTGAGGTCGAAGAGGTTGCTGCCTGTGTTCTCCTCAAGGATTTTGATGGATTCCTTTCTCACATTGAGATCCTTCAACCATTTTGAGTCTATTTTTGTGTGTGGTGTAAGGAAATGGTCCAATTTCATTTTTCTGCATGTGGCTGTCCAATTTTCCCAACACCATTTATTGAAGAGGCTGTCTTTTTTCCGTTGGACATTCTTTCCTGCTTTGTCGAAGATTAGTTGACCATAGAGTTGAGGGTCTATTTCTGGGCTCTCTATTCTGTTCCATTGATCTTTGTGTCTGTTTTTGTGCCAGTACCATGCTGTCTTGATGATGACAGCTTTGTAATAGAGCTTGAAGTCCGAAATTGTGATGCCACCAACTTTGACTTTCTTTTTTAGTATTCCTTTGGCTATTTGAGGTCTTTTCTAGTTTCCTATAAATTTTAGGATTATTTGTTCCATTTCTTTGAAAAAGATGGATGGTACTTTGATAGGAATTGCATTAAATGTGTAGATTGCTTTAGGTAGCATAGACATTTTCATAATATTTATTCTTCCAATCCAGGAGCATGGAACATTTTTCCATTTCTTTGTGTCTTCCTCAATTTCTTTCATGAGTACTTTATAGTTTTCTGAGTATAGATTCTTAGCCTCTTTGGTTAGGTTTATTCCTAGGTATCTTATGGTTTTGGGTGCAATGGTAAATGGGATTGACTCCTTAATTTCTCTTTCTTCTGTCTTGTTGTTAGTGTAGAGAAATGCAACTGATTTCTGTGCATTGATTTTATATCCTGACACTTTACTGAATTCCTGTACAAGTTCTAGCAGTTTTGGAGGGATTCTTTTGGGTTTTCCACATATAGTATCATATCATCTACGAAGAGTGATAGTTTGACTTTTTCTTTGCCGATTTGGATGCCTTTAATTTCCTTTTGTTGTCTGTTTTCTGAGGCTAGGACTTCTAGTACTATGTTGAATAGCAGTGGTGATAATGGACATCCCTGCCGTGTTCCTGACCTTAGCGGAAAACCTTTCAGTTTTTCTCCATTGAGAATGATATTTGCGGTGGGTTTTTCCCTAGATGGCTTTGATAATATTGAGGTATGTGACTTCTATGCCTACACTTTGAAGAGTTTTATTCAGGAAGGGATGCTGTACTTTGTCAAATGCTTTTTCAGCATCTATTGAGAGTATCATATGGTTCTTGTTCTTTCTTTTAATGATGTGTTATATCACATTGATTGATTTGCAGATGTTGAACCAACCTTGCAGCCTGGAATAAATCCTACTTGGTCGTGGTGAATAATCCTTTTAATGTACTGTTGAATCCTATTGGCTAGTATTTTGGTGTGAATTTTTGCATCTGTGTTCATCAAGGATATTGGTCTATAGCTCTCTTTTTTGATGGGATCCTTGTCTGGTTTTGGGATCAAGGTGATGATGGCTTCAAAAAACGAGTTTGGAAGTTTTCCTTCCATTTCTATTTTTTGGAGCAGTTTCAAGAGAATAGGAATTAGTTCTTCTTTAAATGTTTGGTAGAATTCCCCCGGGAAGCCGTCTGGCCCTGGGCTTTTGTTTGTTGGAGATTTTTGATGGCTGTTTCAATCTCCTTACTGGTTATGGGTCTGTTCAGGCTTTCTCTTTCTTCCTGGTTCAGTTGTGGTAGTTTATATGTTTCTAGGAATGCATCCATTTCTTCCAGATTGTCAAATTTGTTGGTGTATAGTTGCTTATAGTATGTTTTTATAATTGTTTGTATTTCTTTGGTGTTAGTTGTGATCTCTCCCCTTTCATTCTTGATTTTATTTATTTGGGTCCTTTCTCTTTTCTTTTTGATAAGTCTGGCCAGGGGTTTATCAATCTTATTAATTCTTTCAAAGAACCAGCTCCTAGTTTCGTTGATTTGTTCTATTGTTTTTATGGTTTCTATTTCATTGATTTCTGCTCTGATCTTTATGATTTCTCTTCTCCTGCTGGATTTAGGGTTTCTTTCTTGTTCTTTCTCTAGCTCCTTTAGGTATAGGGTTAGGTTGTGTACCTGAGACCTTTCTTGTTTCTTGAGAAAGGCTTGTATCGCAATATATTTTCCTCTCAGGACTGCCTTTGTTGTGTCCCACAGATTTTGAACCGTTGTGTTTTCATTATCATTTGTTTCCATGATTTTTTTCAATTCTTCTTTAATTTCCCGGTTGACCCATTCATTCTTTAGAAGGATGCTGTTTAGTCTCCATGTATTTGGGTTCTTTCCAGATTTCCTCTTGTGGTTGAGTTCTAGCTTCAGAGCATTGTGGTCTGAAAATATGCAGGGAATGATCCCAATCTTTTGATACCGGTTGAGACCTGATTTAGGACCGAGGATGTGATCTATTCTGGAGAATGTTCCATGTGCACTAGAGAAGAATGTGTATTCTGTTGCTTTGGGATGTAATGTTCTGAATATATCTGTGATGTCCATCTGGTCCAGTGTGTCATTTAAGGCCTTTATTTCCTTGTTGATCTTTTGCTTGGATGATCTGTCCATTTCAGTGAGGGGAGTGTTAAAGTCCCCTACTATTATTGTATTATTGTTGATGTGTTTCTTTGATTTTGTTATTAATTGGTTTATATAGTTGGCTGCTCCCATGTTGGGGGCATAGATATTTAAAATTTTTAGATCTTCTTATTGGACAGACCCTTTGAGTATGATATAGTGTCCTTCCTCATCTCTTATTATAGTCTTTGGCTTAAAATCTAATTGATCTGGTATAAGGATTGCCACTCCTGCTTTCTTCTGATGTCCATTAGCATGGTAAATTCTTTTCCACCCCCTCACTTTAAATCTGGAGGTGTCTTCGGGCTTAAAATGAGTTTCTTGTAGGCAACATATAGATGGGTTTTGTTTTTTTTTTTTTACCATTCTTATACCCTATGTCTTTTGATTGGGGCATTTAGCCCATTAACATTCAGGGTAACTATTGAGAGAGATGAATTTAGTGCCATTGTATTGCCTGTAACGTGACTGTTACTGTATATTGTCTCTGTTCCTTTCTGATCTACTACTTTTAGCTCTGTCTTTGCTTGGAGGACCCCTTTCAATATTTCCTGTAGAGCTGGTTTGGTGTTTGCAAATTCTTTCAGTTTTTGTTTGTCCTGGAAGCTTTTAATCTCTCCTTCTATTTTCAATGATAGCCTAGCTGGATATAGTATTCTTGGCTGCATGTTTTTCTCGATTAGTGCTCTGAAAATATCATGCCAGCTCTTTCTGGCCTGCCAGGTCTCTGTGGATAAGTCAGCTGCCAATCTAATATTTTTACCATTGTTTGTTACAGACTTCTTTTCCCGGGCTCTTTTAAGGATTTTCTCTTTGTCACTAAGACTTGTAAATTTTACTATTAGGTGATGGGGTGTGGACCTATTCTTATTGATTTTGAGGGGCGTTCTCTGCATCTCCTAAATTTTGATATTTTGATGCTTGTTCCCTTTGCCATATTGGGGAAATTCTTCCAATAATTCTGTCCAGTATACCCTCTGCTCCCCTCTCTCTTTCTTCTCTTCTGAAATCCCAATTATTCTAATGTTGTTTTGTCTTATGGTGTCACTTATCTCTCGAATTCTCCACTTGTGGTCCAGTAGTTATTTGTCCCTCTTTTGCTCAGCTTCTTTATTCTCTGTCATTTGGTCTTCTATATCGCTATTTCTTTCCTCTGCCTCATTTATCCTAGCAGTGAGAGCCTCCATTTTTTATTCCACCTCATTAATAGCTTTTTAGATTTCAACTTGGTTAGATTTTAGTTCTTTTATTTCTCCAGAAAGGGCTTTTATATCTCCCGAGAGGGTTTCTCTAATATCTTCCATGCCTTTTTTGAGCCCTGCTAGAATCTTGAGAATCGTCATTCTGAACTCTAGATCTGACATATTACCAATGTCTGTACTGATTAGGTCCCTAGCCTTCGGTACTGCCTCTTGTTCTTTTTTTTGTGGTGAATTTTTCTGCTTTGTCATTTTGTCCAGATAGGAGTATATGAAGGAACAAGTAAAATACTAAAAGGGTGGCAACAACCCCAGGAAAATATGTTTTAACCAAATCAGAAGAGATCCCAAATCGTGAGGGGGGAGAAAGGGGAGAAAAAGAGGTTCAGAAAGAAGAAGAAGAAAAGCAAAGAAACAATTAAAAAAAGAAAACCAATAAAGAAAAAGCATAAAAAAGAAAAACATATATATTAGATAAACTAGTTAAAAAACGTTAAAAAAGAAAAGGGTAAAGTTAAAAAAAATTTTAGGAGAAGAGAAAAAAAAATTGAGGAAAAAGAG
Organism: Neogale vison; assembly: GCF_020171115.1. NCBI lineage: Eukaryota > Metazoa > Chordata > Mammalia > Carnivora > Mustelidae > Neogale > Neogale vison. Next base: position 138,596,021 of record NC_058097.1, read on the forward strand.
AAAAAATTTAAATTAACTCCAAGACTAAAGAATCATGGGGAGAAAGCCATGAGTTCCGTGCTTTGCTTTGTCCTCCTCTGGAATTCTGCAGCTCTCCTTGGTATTGAAACTGTACTCCTTGGTAGGTGAACTTGGTCTTGGCTGGATTTCTTGTTGATCTTCTGGGGAAAGGGCCTGTTGTATTGATTCTCAAATGTCTTTGCCCCAGGCGGAATTGCACCACCCTTACCAGGGGCCGGGCTGAGTAATTCGCTCGGGTTCGCTTTCAGGAGCTTTTGTTCCCTGAGCTATTTCCGTAGAGTTCCAGAGGATGGTAATAAGAATGGCGGCCTCCTGGTCTCCGGCCTGGAGGAGCCAGAGCCCGGGGCCCCACTCCTCAGTGCGCCTTCAGAGAACAGCACCCAGTAACTCCCGTCAGCCTGACCTCTGTCCGCGCTCTGAGCTCACCGGGACTGCGACCCTTTCAAGGTAACCCCGAGCTGTGAGCTCACTCTCGGCTCTGTCTCTGTAGCCGGCCTCCCCGTTCTAATACCTGCAATCTCTGCAACACTCAGACACCCCCGATCTCTCTGTGGCCCTGTGGGATTTGAGGCCACGCTGACCCCGCGTGCGCTTCACCCCGGTTTAGCCTCTGGAGCAATGTCCCTCAGCGGAACAGACTTTTAAAAGTCCTGATTTTGTGCTCCGTTGCTCCGCCGCTTGCCGGGAGCCGGCCCCTCCCTCCGGGGTCTATCTTCCTGTCGCTTTGGATTCACTTTTCTGCCAGTCCTACCTTTCCGAAAGTGGTTGATTTTCTGTTTCTAGAATTGCTGTTTTTCTCTTTGATCTGCGATGGATTTATAGGTGTTTGCAATCTTTAGATAAGCTATCTAGCTGATCTCCTGCCAGCTGAAGTAGTCTCAGCCTGCTACTTCTCTGCCATCTTGACTCCTCCTCCCACCATCCTGACCTTTAAGACTATATGTTAGTTTTGCTTATTTTTGTACATTACAAATAAACAGAAGTTATAGAAGATACTCTAATGTACATTGCTTCTTTCTCTTGACATGTTTGTGAGATTATTTTGTGTAGTTGCATACATCTATATTTCATTTATTTTCATTACCATATAGTATTTCATGGTATGAATAGCTTACAGTTTATCCATTGTCTTTTTTTAAAATTTATTTTAATTTTTTTCAGTGTCCCAAAATTCATTGTTTATGCACCACACCCAGTGTCTTGTTAAAAAATGTAAATTGTTTCTAGTTTAATTGCTATGCATATTCTTGTCTGTGTTCCTTGGTACTTTCATGCACACATTTCTGTTAATTATATGCCTAGAAACAGGACCAGATGCATAATTTGTGAGGCCCAGTGCAAAATGATAATGTGTAATCACTTGTTTAACATTTTTTAAGAATTTCAAGATAGTTGCAATAGAACTTTATACTAAGCATGGTGCCCTTCTAAGTTCAAGGCCCTTACGCAGTTGCACAGGTTACATGTCCACAAAACTACTGGGATTTGGGGAATTATTTACTACTGTAGTATTACTCATGGGGGAGTCTTGGGATGAAATTGTTAGTTTATAGGTTGTGCATAAATTCAACTTTAGGATTAAATGACAAATTATTTTCCAAAGTATACCAATTTACAGTATTGCCAGCAGTGTATGAGAATTCCTATTGCTCCACACTGTTGACAGCATTATAAGCCTTATTAATATGTTACTCTTATGTAGGTGTGATTATATCTCATTTACTTTATCTTGCCTTTCCTTACATTTTATTATCTTTTCACATGTTTATTGCCCATTTGAGTATCTATCCTGGTAAATCCCTATTTAAGATTCTTGTCCATATGTTTATATTTGTTTGACAGTGTCAATTAGGAAAATTACAGAATGAACAATAGATAAAATAAATACATTTTGTTTGTCTCCTATCAGCTTTAATTATGTTATTAAAAAGTGATTTACTTCCTGGTGATATAGGGGCCTAAATTAGAATCAATGAATATTATTATATTTACATGTTGTGCTTTTGATGTTTAGTATTTATTTTGGGCTTCTTTCTTGTTCCTAAGCATAGGAAACAATAAATACAAAAGCCCTGAAGGCAGAGGTGTGATTGTCTGTTTTGGGGAAGCAAGAAGGTCACTGTGGCTAGAGAATGGAGAAGAGTGTGGTAGGAGATGAGATCAGATAGGCAGTTGAGTAAGATACTGTAGGGTCTTAAAGATTATTAAAAAGACATTTGTTTTTATCTGAAAAAGTCCTGGAAATTTCTGGGAGGTTTTAACAGAAGTCTCATGATCAGACTTAAGTTTTGAATGGATCACTCTGGTTCCTCTTTTGAGAATATAAAGTAGGGGTGTAGAGATAGAATTAGAAAGAAAAAAATTATGAGGTTATTATAACAACCCATGGGAGATATAATGATAGTCTGGATTAGGGTGGTAGCACCGTAAGTGGAGAGATGTGGTTGGATTGAACATATAGATTGAATAATAAAAATTATTTTATATTTACTCATGTAGTCACCATTTCTAATGCTCTTCATTCTTTGTGTAGGTCCAGATTTCTCTATGGTATCATTTTCCTTTTGCCTGATGGACTTCCTCTTTTTTTATTTTAATTTTTTATTAAAGTGTATTTGACATATAATAATATGTTGTTTTCAGTTGTACAACTTAGTGATTTGACAAGTATGTATGTTATGAAATGCTCACTGCAATAAGTCTAGTTAACATCTGTCATAAAACAGAATTATTACAGTATTATTGACTATATTCCCTATGCTATATGTTTCAGCCCCATGACTGATTTATCTTAAAACTGGACGTTTGAGGGGGCACCTGGGTGGCTCAGTTGTTAAGTGTTTGCCTTCAGCTCAGGTCATGATCACAGGTCCCCGGATCGAGCCCCACATTGGCTCTCTGCTCTGTGGGAGGACTCCTTCTCTCTCTCCCACTCCCCCTGCTTGTGTTCTCTCTCTCACTGTGTCTCTCTCTGTTGAATAAATAAAATCTTTAGAAAAAAAAAAGGGTACCTGGGTGGCTCAGTGGGTTAAAGCCTCTGCCTTCAACTTAGGTCATGATCTCAGGGTTCTGGTATCGAGGCCTGCATCAGGCTCTGTGCTCAGTGAGGAACCTGCTTCCCTTCCTCTCTCTTTGCCTGCTTGTGATCTCTGTCAAATAAATAAATAAAATCTTAAAAAAAAACAACAACAACCAAAAAAACTAGAACTTTGTATGTCTTTATCTCCTTTACCTATTTTCCCCATCCCCTGTTCCTTTCCCCTCTCCCCTCTGGTGAACATGAGTTTGTTCTCTGTAACTGTGAGTCTATTTCTGGTTGTTGGGTTTTTGTTGTTGTTGTTTTTTGTGGTTGTGTTTTTGACTTGTTTGTTCATTTTGTTTTTTTTTTTAGATACCACATATAAATGAAGTCATGTGGTATTCATCCTTTTCTGTCTGATTTATTTCACTTAGCATAATATCCTCTAGGTATATCATATCAAATGGCAAGATTTCATTCTTTGTCATGGCTGAGTAATATTTCTTCTTTATCCATTCATCAGTGGATGAAGCCATGGGTTCCATATTTTGGATATTGTATATAATGCTATAATAAATGTAGGGGTGCATATATATCTTTCTGAATTAGTGTTTTTTTTTTAACATTTTACTTATTTTGAGAGAGAAAAAGCATGTGAGCCAGGTGAGGGGCGGAGAAGTAGACTCCCCACTAAGCAGGGAGCCTGATGTGGGACTAGATCCCAGGACTTTGGGATCATGACTGAGCTGAAGGCAGATGTTTAACTGATTGAGCCAACCAGGAGCCCTGGTTTTGTTTTCTCTGGACACTCAGAAGTGAATTGTATGGTTGTATGGTATTTCTATTTTTAATTTTTTGAGAAACCTCATACTGTTTACAATAATGTCTGCATCAATTTACCTTCCCACCAACAGTATACAAGAGTTCTCTTTCTCTATATCCTCACTAACACTTGTTAATCCTGTCTTTTTGATACTAGCCATTCTGACTGGTATAGGTGATATCTCACTGTGCTTTTCATTTGCATTTTTCCTGATGATTAGTGATATGGAGTATCTTTTCATGTGTCTTCTGGCCATCTGTATGTCTTCTTTGGAAGAACGTTTATTTGGTTCCTCTGCCTATTTTTTAGTTGGATTATTTGGGGAGGGTGGTTTTGGGTGTTGAGTTGTATGAATTCTTCACGTATTTTGTATACTAACCATTTATTGGATATATCATTTGTAAGTATATTTTCCTATTCAGTAGGTTGCCTTTTTGTTTTGATGATGCTGTCCTCCATGGAAAGCTTTTTAGTTTGATATAGCCCCACTTTTTCTTTTCTTTTTTTTTTTTTTGCTTTTGTTTTCCTGCCTGAGGTGACAGATCCAGAAAAATACTGCTAAGTTCTATGTCCAAGAGTCTACTGCCTGTTTTGTTTTAGGAGTTTTATGGTTTTTAGGTCTTATATTAAGTCCTGAATTCATTTTTAAAAACTATTTATTTATTTATTTTAGAGAGAGACAGAGAACAGTGGGGAGGGGCAGAGGGAGAGCTAGAAAGAGAGAGTGTAAAGCAGACTCTGTGTTGAGTGCAGAGGCAGACTAGGGGCTGATCCCATGACCCCAAGATCATGACCTGAGCTGAAACCAAGAGTTGGAATCTCAACCAACTGTCTACCAGGTACCCCAGTCTTGAACACATTTTGATTTTATTTTTGTTTATAGTTTAAGAACATGGTCCAGTTTCATTCTTTTACATGTAGCTGCTGTTGAGCTTCCTTTAACATTTCTTATTGTGTGGTTCTACAGGTAATGAATTCTTCAGCCTGAGTCCTTTTTTCAACTATATTTTTCAAAGATATTTTTGGGTATAGAATTCTAGGTTAACATTTTTTTCTTTCAGGTCTTTAAAGGTGTTGTGCCACTGTCTTCTGTATTCTATTATTTTTAATGACAAGTCTGCTGTCATTCCTAATTTTTGTTCTTGGATATATAATATGTCTTTTTTCCTTTGGCTTTTTAAAGATTGTGTCTCTGTCTCTGGTTTTAAGGATCACTGTCCTTTATTGCCTTTTCTAATGCCTTGAAAAGCTGTTGTTCCACTTCTTATGCTCAGAGTTTTAGTTGTTTCCATTTAGTGAGCAAATCTGGGCTCTGTTACTCCCTCTTGTTTGGAGGCAGACATCTTTCAGGATTTTGCATATATTGTTGACCATTGAACAATATAAGTTTGAACAGCACAGGTCCACTTTTTAAAAAAATTATTATTATTGTTATTGTTATTATTTATTTATTTTTAATTTGTTTTTTATTTATTTTCAGTATAACAGTATTGATAGAAATAGAAAGTAGAATGGGTAGAGTGGTGGTTGCCAGGAGCTGGAGGTTGGAAAGATTGGGCGTTGCTGTTTAATGGCTATATAGTTTCAGATTTGCAAGATGAAAAAGATCTGGAGATTGGTTACACATTAATATGAATATACTTCATATCACTTAACAGTTAAACCTGATTATGATGGAAATTTTTATGTGTATTTTACCAGAATTTTTAAAAATATATATTTTTTAAAAACCTGAAAGTAATGGTATGTTTATATTCATTCCACAATCCTGAGGTAGGAGTGGTGAAATAAGAGTTCAGAAGTCATGGGGGCTCTGCTCAGGTAGTGGTGTTGAGGGGTACCTTCTAGTACAAGGAAGCGTGAGTTCTGTCCTGTGGGTGGTGGGGGCTTCTGAGTGGGTTTAAAGAGAAGAACTTGCCAATTTGTGATTTCAGAAGGCCAGGCAGTGCAGTGTAGAGGAAATCTCTACACTGGGAAAGAGCAATCTCAGTGGCAGTCTGTACAGCCCAGGGGTTCCCCATATGAGAGCTGATCAGAACCTGAATTTGGGCAGTGGTGGTAATGGGGGATGAGGATGAAGTAGACTCAAGAATTATTTAAGTATAAATTTAGGCAGACTCAGTGAATTTTTTTTAAATTTTTTATTTTTTCAGTGTAACAGTATTCATTATTTTCATTATTTTTGCACCACACCCAGTGCTCCATGCAGTCTGTGCCCTATCTAATACCCACCACCTGGTTCCCACAACCTCCCCCCCCCCCGCCACCTCAAACCCTTCAGATTGTTTTTCAGAGTCCATAGTCTCTCATGGTTCACCTCCCCTTCCAATTTCCCCCAACTCCCTTCTCCTTTCTAACTCCCCATGTCCTCCATGCTATTTGTTATGCTCTACAAATAAGTGAAATCATATGATAATTGACTCTCTCTGCTTGACTTATTTCACTCAGCATAATCTCTTCCAGTCCTGTCCATGTTGCTACAAAAGTTGGGTATTCGTCCTTTCTGATGGAGGCATAATACTCCATAGTGTATATGGACCACATCTTCCTTATCCATTCATCTGTTGAAGGGCATCTTGGTTCTTTCCACTGTTTGTCCACCGTGGCCATTGCTGCTATAAACATTGGGGTACAGATGGCCCTTCTTTTCGTGACATCTGTATCTTTGGGGTAAATACCCACTAGTGCAATTGCAGGGTCATAGGGAAGTTCTATTTTTAATTTCTTGAGGAATCTCCACACTGTTCTCCAAAGAGGCTGCACCAACTTGCATTCCCACCAACAGTGTAAGAGGGTTCCCCTTTCTCCACATCCCCTCCAACACATATTGTTTCCTGCCTTGCTAATTTTGGCCATTCTAACTGGTGTAAGGTGATATCTCAATGTGGTTTTAATTTGAATCTCCCTGATGGCTAGTGATGATGAACATTTTTTCATGTGTTTGATAGCCATTTGTATGTCTTCATTGGAGAAGTGTCTGTTCATATCTTCTGCCCATTTTTTGATATGATTATCTCTTTTGTGTGTGTTGAGTTTGAGGAGTTCTTTATAGATCCTGGATATCAGTCCTTCGTCTGTACTGTCATTTGCAAATATCTTCTCCCATTCTGTGGGTTGCCTCTTTGTTCTGTTGACTGTTTCCTTTGCTGTGAGAAGCTTTTGATTTTGATGAAGTCCCAAAAGTTCATTTTCGCTTTTGTTTCCTTTGCCTTTGGAGACGTATCTTGAAAGAAGTTGCTGTGGCTGATATCGAAGAGATTACTGCCTATGTTCTCCTCTAGGATTCTGATGGATTCCTGTTTCACATTGAGGTCTTTTATCCATTTTGAGTTTATCTTTGTGTATGGTGTAAGAGAATGGTCGAGTTTCATTCTTCTACATATAGCTGCCCAATTTTCCCAGGACCATTTATTGAAGAGACTGTCTTTTATCCACTGTATATTTTTTCCTGTTTTGTCAAAGATTATTTGACCATAGAGTTGAGGGTCCATATCTGGGCTCTCTACTCTGTTCCACTGGTCTATGTGTCTGTTTTTATGCCAGTACCATGCTGTCTTTGTGATCACAGCTTTGTAGTAAAGCTTGAAATCAGGTAACGTGATGCCCCCATTTTTGTTTTCGTTTTTCAACATTTCCTTAGCGATTCAGGGTCTCTTCTGATTCCATACAAATTTTTGGATTATTTGCAGCTCTTTGAAGAATACCGGTGGAATTTTGATTGGAATGGCATTAAAAGTATTGATTGCTCTAGGCAGTATAGACATTTTACCAATGTGTATTCTTCTGATCCAAGAGCATGGAATGGTCTTCCATCTTTTTGTGTCTTCTTCAATTTCTTTCATGAGTGTTCTGTAGTTCCTCAAGTACATATCCTTTACTCCTTTGGTTAGGTTTATTCCCAGGTATCTTATGGTTCTCGGTGCTATAGTAAATGGAATTGATTCTCTAATTTCCCTTTCTGTATTTTCATTGTTAGTGTATAAGAAAGCCACTGATTTCTGTAAATTGACTTTGTATCCTGCCACGTTACTGAATTGCTGTATGAGTTCTAGTAGTTTGGGGGTGGAGTCTTTTGGGTTTTCCATATAAAGAATCATGTCATCTGCGAAGAGAGAGAGTTTGACTTCTTCATTGCCAATTTGGATACCTTTTATTTCTCTTTGTTGTCTGATTGCTGTTGCTAGGACTTCTAATACTATGTTGAACAAGAGTGGTGAGAGTGGGCATCCTTGTCGTGTTCCTGATCTCAACGGGAAGGCTGCAAGCTTTTTCTCATTGAGGATGATATCTGCTGTGGGTCTTTCACAGATAGTTTTGAGGAAGTTCAGGAATGTTCCCTCTATCCCTATACTTTGAAGCGTTTTAATCAGGAACGGATGCTGGATGTTGTCAAATGTTTTTTCTGCCTCAATTGAGAAGGTCCACTTTTTTTTTGGTAAGTACAGTACTGTAAATATATTTTCTCTTCGTTATGATTTTTAAAATAATATTTTATTTTATCTAGTTTATTTTATTGTCATAATATAATCTATAATACACATAAATGTTAATTGTTTATATTATCAATAATGCTTCCAGTCAACAGTAGGCTATTAGTAGCTAAATTTTTGGAGAGTCATGTGGAGAGAATATGGATTCTTGACTACATGGAAACTTGCTGCCTCAAACCTTGCGTTGTTCAAGGACAAACTGTATTTTGAGATACATTTGTCAGGATTTTTCTCTAATGACAATTTGATATATTTCTTTTTTTTTTAAAGATTTCATTTATTTATTTGACATAGAGAGATCACAGGCAGGCAGAGAGAGAAGGTGGAGCAGGGAGGGGCAGGTTCCCTGCTGTGCAGAGAGCCCAATGTGGGGCTCAATCCCAGGACCCTTAGATCATGACCCGAGGCGAAGGCAGATGCTTAACCTACTGAGCCACCCAAGCGCCCCTGTTTAATGAGTTTTGACAAATGTATACACCTGTGTACCTTTCTTAATTGGAAAAGAGAGAGAGAGAAATGTATATAGGTATGAACATTTATTAAATGTATTATCACTGCTACCATCAAGATACAAAAACATAGGGGCACCTGGGTGGCTCAGTGGGTTAAGCCTCTGCCTTCAGGCCATGATCTCAGGGTCCTGTGATCGAGCCCCGCATTGGGCTCTCTGCTCAGCAGGGAGCCTGCTTCCCCCTCTCTCTCTGCCTGCCTCTCTGCCTACTTGTGTTCTTTATCTGTCTCAAATAAATAAATAAAATATTAAAAAAAGATACAAAAACATAGAATATTTCCATTATCCCAGAAAGTTTCCTCATATCCTTTCTAGTCAATACCATTTCTATTCAGAGGCAATTATTACTTTGGTTTTTATAACCACAGATTGGTTTTACCTATTCTTGATCTTTCCATAATAAAATTAAAGAGTAATAGTCATTCGCACCTAGCTTCTTTAACTCAGTAGTGTTTAAGATTCATATATGTTAGTGCATATCAGTTTTTATTTTTTCATTGTGTGAATATATCACAATTTGTTTATCCACTCTTATTGATGGAAATTTGAATTATTCTTAGTTTCTTGCTATTGTAAATCTGCTGTGAACATTGTTTATCTTTTGTGGATATACACTTTAATGATCTTGGGTATATCTCAAAGAACAGAATTGCTCAGTTATAGGCAGGGTGACCAGCCATCTCTGTATGCTTGAGACTGTCCTCACTTTTGAATGGAAAGCCTCACATTTCTGGAAATCCTTTAGTCTCCCTACTTATAATGTAAGTGTATGTTTATTTCATAAGAAATTTCCAAATGGTTTTACATGGTAGTTGTAACTTTTTATAACCTCTAATGGAAGCCTACGTGTTTCAGACATTTTGTGTGAATGGGAATACTGTGGTGAATAAGATGGACAAAGTCCCTCCCCTCATGTAACATATGTTCTGGCGTGGTAGATAAACATTGAATATATCATTACAAGTGGGTTGCATGAAAATCTGTTGTTAAGCTATTATGTTTACATGCACTGTTTCTTTTTAGTGTGTTTAAAAATATATTTGCAAAATAGACTTAAGAAATACGTCTCTTCCCTGATTTATCTAACAGGAACACCACAATTAAATCAGAAAGTTTTAGTTCAGTATCAAATGTATGAAACTGAAGTACAACTATGTTCTCAGTATTGGGTTTGGCTCATTGACAAGGACTTCCAGTATAATTGTCCAGGCTTCCCTGGGATTTAGGGGAGACAGAAAACATTTATGACTGCTGATTTCTCTTGCTCAGGGGTCCTTCTCTCTAGATTTCTTCCTGATTTACAAATTAGAGTGGAGAGTCATCACTATTGTTTCTTCCATTAAAGAGGCTACAGAAAGTGAACTAAGAACCTCCACACATTTTTATTATTATTAGCTTGTATTTTCAACTTGCTTTTTTTACGTAGTGGCTGCAAGCTTTCTCTTTATCCAGATGGTACTCAGCAAATAAATCCTTTATGTTGTATCAAGAACATCACTGTCTACATATATCATATTATTTATATCCTAAATTTAAAACATTTTATCCAACAATACTTATTTTATTTGAATTTTGATCTAAGTCCAATTATATGCAGACATTTTTTCCCCCTGGCATTTTGACTTAGAAAGAGTTTTGAGGTGACCTGATAGCTAAAAATCACAACCTACCCCAAAGGATTCCACAACATGAGTTCACTGATTTTTCTTCTGTGAACTTTGAATTTGTTTGAGACTTATAAAAATTCTCATGTCAACAAAAGAGTGGAAAATGTTTTGAATCTCAGGTAGAAGTATTTTCCCAACTGATGAGGAAATTATAAACTCACTGAAGCTTTGTTGCTGCCTAGAAACTAGTTCCTGGTTTCTGTGTAAGCAAGAACTATGTTTTGAGAAAGTACTTAGTATAGTGCCTAGTATGTAGTAGGGTCTTTATACAATGGTTTCTTGCTTTGCATATTTACTAATTTCCTATTTATGCTGTAATAAAGTACACAAATTTAGTGGCTTAAAACAACACAAAATAATTTTCTTATAATTCTGAATGTTAGAAATCTAGAATTAGTTTTTCTGGGCTAAAGTCATGGGAAAAACAGAGCCTTCTGGAGGCTCTGAGGAAGAGTGTCCATTTCTTTGCTTTCCTAATGGTCATCTTTATTCCTGGATTATGGTCTTTTCCTTCATATTCAGAGTGCATCACTCCAGTCTCTTTGCTTCCATCATACTTGTACCTTTTCTGACTCTGATTCCTTCTGTTGTCTTTTTATAAGGACTACTATGATTACATTGGGCCTACTGGGTAACCCAGGATAACTTCCCATCTCAAGATCTTTCATTTAATCACAGCTGCAAAATTCTTTTTGCCATATAAGGGAATATTTATAGGTTGTGCTTACTCTGGGCATGAGTGTTTTTGAGGGACCATTTTTCAGTCAATCCACCACAGCAACCAACATACAGCTTTGTACATTGTAAATATTTAATGTGTGTTGCTGAATTGCTTGTTCTATAAATGTTAATAAGCTTTTGGCTGGATATAATTTTTTTTCCCCTAAAGAAGCCTCAGAACCAACTCTCTTCACCTGTATTCTCTAAAGGACTGTTGTGTCAGTGTCTTGTCTTCTCCAAGGAGGTTTTACTTCCATTTGATTCATTTAATTTCAGGTCAATAAATATATTAGGACCTTCATAGCATCTGTGTGTTTGTGAAAATGAAATGAGAGAGGAGGAGGGAGCATATGGGAAATCTCTGTATTTTTTATTTTCTGAAAACCTGAAACTGTTCTAAAAAAGAAAATTTGCCATAATAAAACAAATAAACACACAGTTGCTTAAATTATTAAAAAATAAAAGAACACAGAAAATTTAGTAATTGAGAAAATTAGACAATGACTGTAGAATACTTAGCATAGTTCTGACATATATTACTGGTCAGCTATGATTGTATTACTCAAAAACCTCTCTCTTTCTGTTAAGCATGGTTTCCCATCCAGATTAGTGCTTATCTTCTGAACTCCTATAACATTTAATTGTCTGTATGATATAATTTATTATTTTATAGATTCATAGAGTTGTAAGGGATCTTAAAAGTCAATAATGATAATTCCTTTAATTTCAGAAGAAGAAACTCAAGTACAGAGAAGTCCAATAATTTGTTCAAGTTCATACATACATATTATTTTTTCTGTTGTTTATTAGTAAACTATAAGGTTATTTGATTTATTGAAATCATTCTGTACTTTGAAATATTCAAGTGAAATATCAGTAGTTGTTAATCCTGAAACAGGTAACAATGAAATTCAAAATTTTAGACATAATTTATTATGTAAGTTTCAATCCTTTTTTCCAAATGTCTTTTCAATTAAGGCATAGGTAGTTTTCTGTTTCAGTCCTAGGAATAGATCCTCAAGTTTTGACCAATGAGAATGAAACACATTTGTAATTTTTTTTACATATTTTTAATTTAATTTAGTTTTTATTATTATTTTGTTTTGAGAGAGAGAGAGAGAGAAAAAAGGCAGAGGGAAAGGGAGAGAGAATCTATCTAAACAGCTTCCATGTGTGGTGGGAGGCTCATGCATGGCTCAGTTTCATAACTCTGAAAGCAAGACCTGAGCCAAAATCAAGACTCAGACACTTAACTGACTGAGCTAACCAGGCTCCCCTTACATATATTTTTTTAAAGAAATTCTGTTTGACCCTTTTTTTTTCTTCAAAAATGTTATAATTCCTTAACATAAAATAAGATTTTTGATCTCTAATATGGGCAGTCAATTGAACTAACAAAATTTAAACAAAAAAACCCCATTCATCATGCTAATTTTTTATTTTCCACACCAAATGAAATCCAAGTGGTTTGAAGTGCCTAAAAAAATACTTTTGAATATGAGCTAAAAGCAAAAGAACCTGGATTAAAAAAATCAGCTCAGATATTTTACTTAGTTTAAGTCAAAGTTTAAGACATTAAGACTTGATCAAATCAAGAATATTTCCTTACCAGTTGCACCTTCAGAGCCGATTAGTTCTGTCAGCTTTTTTATTAATGGAAATACCTTTAATGGGCATGTATTTTTCAGGAATATGTCTTTTTACCTCCCCATCTAATTTTCAAGAAGGTACAAATTCTTGCTTTCTAATACCTCTTTCCATGATTTGATTTCTAAGGAGATTTGTCAACCTCTCTCCAGGCTCATACAATTCACTTCTCTTCCTTTTTTTAAAAAAAATATTTTATTTATTTATTTGAGAGAGAGAGAGAAAGAGGGAGAACACGAGTTGGTGGGAGGGGTAGAGGGAGAGGGAGAAGCAAACTCCCTGCTCAGCAGGGAGCCCCACGTGGAGCTCGATCCCAGAACCCTGGGAACATGACCTGAGCCAAAGGCAGATGCTTAACTGAGTGGGCCACCCAGGTATCCCTCACCTCTCCTTCTTCTACTGGTTTTACTGTCATACTCTTAACTGTATGTTTTTGTTATTAATAAGGCCTATCATGTATTTGACTTACCTAATCTTGAACCTATTGATATTTCTAGCAATTCTTCTTCATCATTATCCAGCAGTCTCCATATTTGATTAGTTACCAAGCCATATTAATTAATTAATTAATTAATTATATAACTAATTAGACTTTAATATAATATAATTATATAACTAATTAGTCTTTAGTAAAGACCTAAGTAACTTTCATGTTCATCCTTTGGTCCCTATCCTCATTTGTTCCTTCTTTAGTTATGGTGTTCATCTGTTTTCTTCAGGAGAATTTAATAATAGCCTTCTGGGTATTTTCCAAACTATTAGTTTCTTCTCCCTAGCAGTGTATCCTTTGTATACTCTGGAGTAATCTGTTTAAAACATGGATTTGTTCATGTCCTTCCTATCCTTATGTCATTTTTATTGTAATAATAGGTACTATTTATTGAGCAGTTTTTTGTGTGTGTATGTGTCAAGCACCGTGCCAGATGCATTATAAACATTGCCTTTAATCCTCATGTCAAATTTACAAGATTGGTTATCCTTGTTAACACATGGAGAAACTTAAGGCTTCTGGTGGTTAAATAAACTGATTGGTGGATATGAGTCCAGGGTCTAAAGCTTTCTTCTGTCCATGCAGTTTATTACCAGTAGAATAAAAATATTTGGTCCTTGACTTAGCATATGAGTACTTTCATGATTGAACTCCTATCTTTCTTGTTAGCATCTTCTGCTAATTCTGCTGCTGACTGAATTGAGCCATACACAGCAATATTAAGCTTGTCATTCTTTCAATACATTTACTAAATACCTATTTAGAGATAGGGCCAGGGATTGTTTTGGGTGCTAGATATAACAACGAATAAGCTACAGTCTGGTAGAGGATACAGGTATGCATCAATAAATAACATGGCATAGTGCATACAATTACAAGAATATGTGCAAGGAATAGGGATAGTATAGAGGAGAAAGTAGGGGTGGGCCAAGAGAAACTTCACAGAATAATGAGATTTGATCTTAGTCATGAAGGACAAACCAGAGTCTTCAGGCATCTCCTTATTTGAAGTGGGGAAGGGTTAGGAGAATGGAAATTTTTGGGAGAGAGGAAAGGTTGTCATTAGGCTGGGAGAATGAGGCTGGCATAAGGAGCCAGACTCTGTCGCGCAGTATGGCTCTCTGAGTGGTAACTAGTGCCGTGTCTGGCTCACACTTGCCATTTTGGTAATGTGTGTGTTCTGGTGAAAAAAGTACTGTATGGCAGTCCTGAGCATACTTTATTTTTCTTCAAGACTGTTATTTTTCCTCAAATTATTCATCTTTGATTCCACTTTGTATATTTTTGGTTTATTATCTGTATTTTCCTACTGGAATGGTAAATGCCAGTATTTTGCATGTCTTGTTTGTTGCTGTGTACCTCATATCTGGAATTCTGCCTAACAGGTAGTAGATACACAAAAAAATTTATTAAATAAATTATTTTTTAAAAGATATTATTCATTTATTTGACAGACAGAGATCACAAACAGGCAGAGAGGCAAGCAGAGAGAGGCAGGGAAGCAGGCTTCCCGCTGAGCAGAGAGCCTGATGCGGGGTTCCATCCCAGGACCCTGAGATCATGACCTGAGCCAAAGGCAGAGGCTTAACCCACTGAGCCACCCAGGTGCCCCAAATTATTGTTGAATAGATGACTTTTAAGTGAGTTGAGTAGGTGTTTTAAAGATCCTTGGGATGTACATACTGACTATTCGATAAAGATATAATTTAGTGTATACTTTGTGCATTGAAAGTATTTAACTCCATGGAACAAGTGGTTGAAAGCATGGGTTTTCCAGTTGGGTCTTCTTGAGTTCTGATTCTGGCTTTAAACTTCCCATGAATGGGTCCTTCTGCAGGTTGCCTGAACTTCTACACATTTTTATGAACTGGAGAATAATTATAGTACTTACTTCATGGTGTTGCTCTGAGGACTAAATGAGATAGTATATTAAAAGTGCTTAGCACACTCTCTGACACATAATTGGTGTATGGTAACTATGAGCTATTTTTCAAATATATCTATATTTGACATAGATATAAAAATATATAAATTATATATATAAAAATATATGTATTTGTCAAATATCTATGAGCACTAGGAAATAGGTCAAGAGTTATGGAATGTGTCAGTTGGCAATATTCCATGAGGGAAAATCTCATGAAGGATATTTTTGTATAAAAGCATTGATCCAAGCATTAGAAAATAAATAATTTCTTCATGATGTAAATAGGATGGGGTGTTTAGAAACAACTTTTCCATTTATAACTCAGCAAATGTTTGAAGAAGTGTTTTGTAATTTCACTGTCAAGTTGACTATAAAGCAATTTTAGACTTCCATTTTAAAAAATATGTAAGCTTGTCCAGTGAAGCCTTCTCTCAGTAGCATGTTTTTCAGATATTCAGTGTAGAGTCTAAATTAGTATCTAACTCAAAATTGCTATGGAAAATGAACATCATACTGGATTTGCAAACACATTAGTCTCGTTTAGTTTTTAACGTTTCACATGTGTTGAATACAGTTACTCACCTCATGCTCATTCCAGACCAAATATTAATTAATCAAAGAAAGTTAACTTTATTATTCTATTCCTACATCTTTAAGGAGAATGTTTATTTTTGAAGATTTCTCTATGCCTACAGAACCTTGCCAGAATGATCTTTTTAAAGCGTGTATGTGCTAACTCCCCCACTAAAACCTTTCAATGCATCCCCTGTTATTCCTAAATGAAGTGCATGATTCTTGGTATATTTTGTACCTCTATGGTCTGGTCTTCATCAGCCTTGATTTTATTAGTGCTCTTCACTCATAAGTTGTCTTGCTTGTGGTTCCCTGAGAGATCCATTACTTTTGCTTTTTACCTTCATTGGCTATATTGTTTTATCCATCTAGATACGCTTTCTCTCCTCTGAATGCCTGGGATGCTTTTACTTACTTTTCAAGGCAATTCGATTTTCCTATTTTGAAGCCCTTTTAAAATTTCCTGGTGGAAAGTGCTTTATCCTTGTGTAGAGATGTTTTACATGTTATTCTTATAGCACTTTTCACAATAGGTAGCATTATTCTTTATATCTTCAAAACTATGTATTAGTTTTTTCTGTGGATTAGTTATTTTATTTTAAGTAGAGTTATTTAATACATATTTAAACTTTAGTAATGTTTCTTTCTGTTGCTCAGCTTTATTTTCACATACCCTTGGTTTTAGTGTGCCTGAGTTTTGGATAGGAGTCACTCTCCACTAGTAAGCCTAGATTAGTTGAATTTAAAAGCACATCTTGTTTTGTTTTTTTTTTTTTTTAAAGATTTTATTTATTTATTTAACACAGAGAGAGATCACAGATAGGCGGGGGCAGGGGGAAGCAGGCTCCCTGCCGAGCAGAGAGCCCGATGCGGGGCTTGATCCCAGGACCCCGAGATCACGACCCAAGCTGAAGGCAGAGGCTCAACCCACTGAGCCACCCAGGCACCCCCACATCTTTTTTTTAAAAAGGGGGGATAAAATAACAGGCCATGAATTCTCCTAAGTAAGGCAGATTCTGTAGACAGAAGACCTAGACATTTGGTGGTAGTGAAAACCTGTGCAGATATGATTAATATGTGGTCAAGAACTTGGGCTTTGGGGTCAGAGAGGCCTGACTGAACACTGTTCCACTGCTTACTAGCTGTATAAATTTGGACAGTTGCTAAACCATCATTTCAGTTTTAAAAACTTATTAATCTCTAAGACTTTGTAGAATGGGGATAATAGTAGTATCTATCTCAGTGCCCAACAAGAAGAGGACCAGGTTTGGCCGGTACAGGTGTGAGAAAGGGACGACTGCGGTCCTCACTGAAAAAGTCACCAGCCTGGAAATCGAGGTGCTGGAAGAGACAGTTCAAACAATGGACACTTCCTGAATGGTGTCCAGGGAGAACCTGGGCTCTGAGCAGCACAGGAATCACCCTGATGGGGTGATCTGTGCTCTATGGGGGGGGAGGGGGGCAGTGGAGGCTCCCCCATAAGACCTTCATTTGGCACAGTGTCTGCTAAATGAGACCCAATAAAAATGAAAACCGGGTGGAAAAAAAATAATAGTATCTATCTTAATATTTAATTCATGGTGACTTGCACATAAGAAGTACTAAAAACGGGGCACCTGGGTGGCTTGGTTTGTTAAGCAACTGCTTTTGGCTCAGGTCATGATCCCAGAGTATGGGGATCAAGTCCTGCATCCGGCTCCCAGCTCCATGGGGAGTCTGCCTTTTCCTCCAACCTTCTCCTCTCTCATGCTCTCTCTCACTGTCTCTCTCTCAAATAAATAAATAAAAATCTTTTAAAATAGCACTAAAAATGAGAATGACGATGATGATGATGATGATGAAGAAGACGAAGAAGAAGAATCATTGTCATCATTATCATCCAACTGTAGATCAGTTGTTCATGTGTTGACTCCTCAGTGAATTAAGAGAGAAACATTGCATTACAAGAACCAACTAGGACTTGGCATACAGGACTGGTAAGCTATTTGTTAGTGGAATAATGTGAGAGAAGTATCTGAAGAAAAAAAAAGGAACATGGAACATTTGAGTTTGCTGTTTTTGCTTTTTAATAGGTTTGTTTTGTGTTATGATGACACAGCTATTCTGTTTGTTAAGGTTTTCACTCATATAGTGGAAGTTTGTTGGCTTTTGTGGATCACCTGTCCATAAATGGTAATAAGATTTAGGGTTGAGAAGTCTGGTTTGTTATGAATTAAAGCACTATAATAAATCATTATCACAGTCTAGATATAGTCCAAGTCTAACAGAAGATGAAAGAAAGAAATAGAATAAACTCTGCTTGATTGCAGAGTAAGGTTATGTAATTTGTTTAAAAATAGCATTAAAAATTTCTGTAATTTGTAGGGTGAAATCCCAATAATTTTGCTGATTGAATTCTATTTTCGACTTATTTATCCTAATCAAACACATTGACTCTCACTACTAAATCTTAATATAATTTGGCCTTCTAGAGAACATTAAAAAAGAAAAACAAGTCAATGGAAGACTTGATCAAGGAAGAAAGCCTGAATATTTTACTTTTCCTTTCTATTTTGGCATGGGGAAGAATGTTAATTTATTCACTCACTGATTTTGTACTCCTTTCCAAATGTATGGTCTTCTCTTTTATGTCTATTGAATGTTATAGATTCTATATATCTTTTTGTATTATTTTGAATTCAAAATAGAACTTAATTGGATAAAATTTAACATTAGAGTTTTGGTTTTTTCACTTGTATATTGGTACAGTGATTTTTTTTTTTTTTATTTTTTTTTTTTTTTTTTTTTTTTTATTTTTTTTTTTTTTCCCAATTTATTTATTTTCAGAAAAACAGTATTCATTATTTTTTCACCACACCCAGTGCTCCATGCAAGCTGTGCCCTCTATAATACCCACCACCTGGTACCCCAACCTCCCACCCCCCCGCCACTTCAAACCCCTCAGACTGTTTTTCAGAGTCCATAGTCTCTTATGGTTCACCTCCCCTTCCAATTTACCCAAATTCCCTACTCCTCTCTAACGCCCCTTGTCCTCCATGCTATTGGTTATGCTCCACAAATGAGTGAAATCATATGATAATTGACTCTCTCTGCTTGACTGATTTCACTCAGCATAATCTCTTCCAGTCCCGTCCATGTTGCTACAAAAGTTGGATATTCGTCCTTTCTGATGGAGGCATAATACTCCATAGTGTATATGGACCACATCTTCCTTATCCATTCATCCGTTGAAGGGCATCTTGGTTCTTTCCATAGTTTGGCGACTGTGGCCATTGCTGCTATAAACATTGGGGTACAGATGGCCCTTCTTTTCACGACATCTGTATCTTTGGGGTAAATACCCAGGAGTGCAATTGCAGGGTCGTAGGGAAGCTCTATTTTTAATTTCTTGAGGAATCTCCACACTGTTCTCCAAAGAGGCTGCACCAACTTGCATTCCCACCAACAGTGTAAGAGGGTTCCCCTTTCTCCACATCCTCTCCAACACATGTTGTTTCCTGTTTTGTTAATTTTGGCCATTCTAACTGGTGTAAGGTGATATCTCAATGTGGTTTTAATTTGAATCTCCCTGAGGGCTAATGATGATGAGCATTTTTTCATGTGTCTGATAGCCATTTGTATGTCTTGATTGGAGAAGTGTCTGTTCATATCTTCTGCCCATTTTTTGATGTGTTTGTCTGTTTCGTGTGGGTTGAGTTTGAGGAGTTCCTTATAGATCCTGGATATCAACCTTTTGTCTGTACTGTCATTTGCAAATATCTTCTCCCATTCCGTGGGTTGCCTCTTTGTTTTTTTGACTGTTTCCTTTGCTGTGCAGAAGCTTTTGATTTTGATGAAGTCCCAGAAGTTTATTTTCGCTTTTGTTTCCTTTGCCTTTGGAGACGTATCTTGAAAGAAGTTGCTGTGGCTGATATCGAAGAGATTACTGCCTATGTTCTCCTCTAAGATTCTGATAGATTCCTGTCTCACGTTGAGGTCTTTTATCCATTTTGAGTTGATCTTTGTGTACGGTGTAAGAGAATGGTCGAGTTTCATTCTTCTACATATAGCTGTCCAGTTTTCCCAGCACCATTTATTGAAGAGACTGTCTTTTTTCCACTGTATATTTTTTCCTGTTTTGTCGAAGATTAATTGACCATAGAGTTGAGGGTCCATATCAGGGCTCTCTACTCTGTTCCACTGGTCTATGTGTCTGTTTTTATGCCAGTACCATGCTGTCTTGGTGATCACAGCTTTGTAATAAAGCTTGAAATCAGGTAAGGTGATGCCGCCAGCTTTATTTTTGTTTTTCAACGTTTCCTTAGCGATTCGGGGTCTCTTCTGATTCCATACAAATTTTTGGATTATTTGCTCCAGCTCTTTGAAGAATGCCGGTGGAATTTTGATCGGAATGGCATTAAAAGTATAGATTGCTCTAGGCAGTATAGACATTTTAACGATGTTTATTCTTCCGATCCAAGAGCATGGAATGGTCTTCCATCTTTTTGTGTCTTCTTCAATTTCTTTCATGAGTGTTCTATAGTTCCTCAAGTATAGATCCTTTACCTCTTTAGTTAGGTTTATTCCCAGGTATCTTATGGTTCTTGGTGCTATAGTAAATGGAATCGATTCTCTAATTTCCCTTTCTGTATTTTCATTGTTAGTGTATAAGAAAGCCACTGATTTCTGCACATTGACTTTGTATCCTGCCACGCTGCTGAATTGCTCTATGAGTTCTAGTAGTTTGGGGGTGGAGTCTTTTGGGTTTTCCATATAAAGAATCATGTCATCTGCGAAGAGAGAGAGTTTGACTTCTTCATTACCAATTTGGATACCTTTTATTTCTCTCTGTTGTCTGATTGCTGTTGCTAGGACTTCTAATACTATGTTGAACAAGAGTGGTGAAAGTGGGCATCCTTGTCTTGTTCCTGATCTCAACGGGAAGGCTGCAAGCTTTTTCCCATTGAGGATGATATTTGCTGTGGGTCTTTCATAGATAGATTTGATGAGGTTCAGGAATGTTCCCTCTATCCCTATACTTTGAAGCGTTTTAATCAGGAACGGATGTTGGATTTTGTCAAATGCTTTTTCTGCATCAATTGAGAGGACCATGTGGTTCTTCTCTCTTCTCCTATTAATTTGTTGTATCACATTGATTGATTTACGAATGTTGAACCATCCTTGTAGCCCAGGGATGAATCCCACCTGATCATGGTGGATAATCTTTTTAATGTGTTGTTGGATCCTGTTGGCTAGGATCTTGTTGAGAATCTTAGCATCCATATTCATCAGTGATATTGGTCTGAAATTCTCCTTTTTGGTATGGTCCTTGCCTGGTTTGGGGATCAGGGTAATGCTGGCTTCATAGAAAGAGTCTGGAAGTTTTCCTTCTGCTTCAATTTTTTGAAACAGCTTCAGGAGAATAGGTGTTATTTCTTCTTGGAAGGTTTGGTAGAATTCCCCAGGGAATCCGTCAGGTCCTGGGCTCTTGTTTTTTGGGAGATTTTTGATCACTGCTTCAATCTCGTTATTAGATATCGGTCTATTCAGGTTGTCGATTTCTTCCTGGTTCAATTTTGGTAGTTTATATTTTTCCAGGAATGCATCCATTTCATCAAGGTTGCTAAGCTTATTGGCATATAACTGTTCGTAGTAACTTCTGATGATTGTTTCTACTTCCTTGGTGTTAGTTGTGATCTCTCCCCTTTCATTCATAATTTTATGAATTTGGGATTTCTCTCTTTTCTTTTGGATTAGTGTAGCCAGTGGCTTATCGATCTTATTGATTCTTTCAAAAAACCAGCTTCTAGTTTCATTGATACGTTCTACTGTATCTCTGGTTTCTCCCTCATTGATCTCAGCTCTAATCTTGATGATTTCCCTTCTTATGTGTGGAGTTGGTTTGATTTGTTGTTGATCCTCCAGTTCTTTAAGGTGTAGAGACAGCTGGTGTGTTCTGGATTTTTCAATTTTTTTGAGCAAGGCTTGGATGGCTATATATTTTCCCCTTAGGACCGCCTTTGCTGTATCCCATAGGTTTTGGACCGAAGTGTCTTCATTCTCATTGGTTTCCATGAATTGTTTCAGTTCTTCTTTGATCTCCTGGTTGATCCAAGCATTCTTAAGCAAGGTGGTCTTTAGCTTCCAGGTGTTTGAGTTCCTTCGGAACTTTTCCTTGTGATTGAGCTCCAGTTTTAAAGCATTGTGATCTGAGAATATGCAGGGAATAATCTCAGTCTTTTGGTATCGGCTGAGTCCTGATTTGTGACCCAGTATGTGGTCTATTCTGGAGAAGGTTCCGTGTGCACTTGAGAAGAATGAGTATTCTGCTGTTTTAGGGTGGAATGTTCTGTATATATCTATGAGGTCCATCTGGTCCAATGTGTCGTTCAATGCTCTTGTTTCTTTATTGATTTTCTGCTTCGATGATCTGTCTAATTCTGAAAGAGGCGTGTTAAGATCACCTACGATTAGTGTATTCATATCAATATGACTCTTTATCTTGATTAACAGTTTTCTTAAGTAATTGGCTGCTCCCATATTGGGAGCATAGATATTTACAATTGTTAGATCATCTTGGTGGATAGTCCCTTTAAGGATTATGTAGTGTCCTTCTGTATCTCTGACTACAGTCTTTAGTTTGAAGTCTAATTTATCTGATATGAGAATCGCTACCCCAGCCTTCTTTTGAGTCCCATTGGCATGAAAGATGCTTCTCCACCCCTTCACTTTCAGTCTGCGTGTATCTTTAGGTTCAAAATGGGTCTCTTGTAGACAGCATATGGATGGGTCCTGGCGTTTTATCCAATCTGCAACCCTGTGCCGTTTTATGGGTGCATTGAGGCCATTCACATTGAGAGTGATTATTGATAGATACGTTTTTATTGACATCGAGTTACCTTTGAAGTCTTTCTTTCTGTAGACTGTCTCTATATTTCTGTTCAATGCTATTCTTGGGATTTTTCCTCTTTTATAGAACCCCCCTTAATATTTCCTGCAGTATCGGCTTGGTGGTTGCATAGTCTTTTAAGTCTTGCCGGTCTTGGAAACTCTTTATCTCTCCATCCATTTTGAATGTCAGTCTTGCTGGATAAAGTATTCTTGGCTGCATGTTCTTCTCATTTAGTGCCCTGAATATATCTTGCCAGCCTCTTCTGGCTTGCCAGGTCTCTGTGGACAGGTCTGACGTTATTCTGATGGGCTTCCCTCTGTAAGTAAGGAGCCTCTTTGCCCTGGCAGCTTTCAAGAGATTATACCTACAGTGATTTTTAAATATATATTTACTGATGGTTATATGAAGTTTTTGGCAAGTGTGTGGATGTGGAGGGTGAAGAGGAGATGAACCAAGGAAAATGCTCTCCTAAAGTAGTGGATGTTGAGGTAAATTAGTATCTTTAATGATTATCATATTGGTGGTTTATAAATATCCTGTTAAGAAGACATTAGTTGGATCTAATGTTGATGATTCATTTAGAATGTTATCACCAAGCAATAGCAAAACAGAGTTAGATGGATGTAGACACTTAAGTAGAACTGACATCCATAGCTTAATGTCTGTATTGTTCTATCTTATCTATGGATGACAGATATTGGCTATTTTTCTTTCTGTGAAATTTCAGCTTAGAAACAGAAATAAATTTCAATGTAATATGCTAATACTTCTGTTTCAGATGAGTTGATTTGATAATAATGAATACTTTATAACAGAAAAAACCTGTATGTAAGACAAGGTACTGACTATTTTCTTACACATTTCCATCTGTTTTTTTTTTTTTTTTTTAAGATTTTATTTATTTATTTGACAGACAGAGATCACAAATACGCAGAGAGTCAGGCAGAGAGAGAGAGAGAGGGAAGCAGTCTCCCTGCTAGCAGAGAGCCAATGTTGGTGTCTATCCTAGGACCCTGGGGTCATGACCTGAGCCAAAGGCAGAGGCTTTAATCCACTGAGCCACCCAGGTGCCCCCATTTCCATCTTTTGATTGAATTATAAAAATAGTTCTTGGCATGTACTCTTCTAATCTATCTTCCACATTGCAGTCAGAAGTATCTTTTTATTTTTATTTTTTAATTAAAAAAATTTTTAAGAAGGTTATATTTGTTTATTTGACAGAGAGAGACACAGTGAGAAAGGGAACACAAGTAGGGGGAGTAGGAGAGAGAGAAGTAGGTTCCCCTGCTGAGCAGGGAGCCAGATGAAGGGCTCAATCCCAGGACCCTAGGATTATGACCTGAGTGGAAGGCAGATGCTTAAGGACTGAGCCACCCAGGCGCCACAGAGGTATCTTTTTAATGCAAATCTGATTCCCATTCCTTTTCCACCATGTTTGTGTATATGTGTGTGTACATACACACAAGTACATACATTTAAAAAAATCAAAGCAAAAGAAAAACAATGCTCAATGTCTTTCAATTTTATTTTAGGAAAAAGCCAAAATACTTAGCTAGTATTGGGCTCCAAATAGTTTGGACTCTGTTGAGCTTTATTTTCATGCTTTACCGCCTCTTTTTATCCCAGACCTACATATAAAAGGCAACTTTTTAAATGTCTTCTATTCCCCCCCCCCAATTTTATTGAGGTATAATAGACAAAACAGTAATAGATTTCAAGTGTATATTGTGATGATTTGATAGACTTATAAACTATGAAAGATTCCTCTCCTCTAGGTAATATAGCCATCCATGTAGCTATACCAATTAATTGGTTTTCAAGTTTTTTGTGACCATTAAATTGTACTTTAAGCAAATTTCAGTTTTAAAATACAGTGTTATCAATTGTGGTCACTGTGTTATACATTACATTTTCCAACCTTATTCATCTTATAGCTGAAAGTGTATACCCTTTTCCCAACCTCTCCCTATCCACCCCCCATTCCCTGACAATCACTTTTCTACTCCATTTCTATGAATCTGACTTTTAAAAAAATTAGATTGCACATAAGTGATAACACATGTTATTTTGTCTTTCTTCGTCTGGCTTATCTCACTTAGCATAATGCACTTAGGGTCCATCCATGTTGAAAATGGCAAGATTTACTTCTTTCTCATGGCTGAATTATATTCCAGTGTATGTGTGTGTGTGTGTGTGTGTGTGTGTGTGTGTATCACATCTTCTTTATCCTTTCATCCATTGATGAAACTAGATTGTTTCAATGTCTTGGTTGTTATAAATAATGCTGCAATGAACATGGGGATATAGATACTTCTTTGATATCCTGTTTTCTTTCCTTTGGAGATATCTATCTATCTATCTATCTATCCAGAAGTAGGATTGCTGGATTATCTGGTAGTTCTATTTTTAATTTTTTGAGAAACCTCCATACTGCTTCTTTAGTGGTTATATCAATTTATCAATTTTAATCAATTTTCACCAGTAGTGTGCAAGGGTTCCCTTTTTCTTTTCATTCTTACCACTACTTGTTATTTCTTACCTTTTTAATGATAGGCATTCTGGCAGGTGGGTGTGAGAATGATAACTCATTGTGGTTTCAATTTGCATTTCTCCAATGATTAGTGATGCTGAGCATTTTGCATGTACCTGTTGGCCATCTGCATGTTTTCCTTGGAAAAATGCCTATTCATTTCTTTTGCCCATTTTTAAAAAAAGATTTTATTTATTTGACAGGCAGAGATCACAAGTAGGCAGAGAGGCAGGCAGAGAGAGAGAAGGGGGAAGCAGGCTCCCTGCTGAGCAGAGAGCCTGATTCGGAGCTTGATTCCAGGACCCAGGGATCATGACCTGAGTCGAAGGTAGAGGCTTTAACCCACTGAGCCACCCAGGTGGCCCTCTTCTGCCCATTTTTAAATCAGATTTTTTCCCTACCTGGTTATTTATTTTGGAATTAGCCACTTATCAGCTATATGATTTGCAAACATCTTCTCCTATTCTGTAGGTTACCTTTTAGTTTTGTTGATGATTTCCTTCACTGTACAGATGCTTTTTAGTTTGATGTAGTCCCACTTGTTTATTTTTGCTTTTGTTGCCTTTGCCTTTGGTGTCAAATACAAAAAATCATTGCCAAGACTGGTGTTAGGGAGTTTACTCTGTATGTTTTCCTCTAGGAGTTTCATGGTTTCAGGTCTTTCATTCAAATCTTTAATTTACTTTAAATTGATTTTTCGTGTATGGATGGAGATAGTGGTCTAGTTTCATTCTTTTGCATGTGGCTACTCACTTTTCTGAGTACCATTTATTGAAGAGCTATCCCAGTGTATGTTCTTGACTCCTTGTTGTAAATATATATATGAGTTTATTTCTGGGTCCTCTATTCTATTCCATTGATCAGTGTGTCTGTTTTTATACCAAAACCATACTGTTTTTTTTTTTTTAAAGATCTTATTTATTTGACATAGAGAGATCAGAAGTAGGCAGAGAGAGAGAGAGTGGGGGGAGCAGGCTCCCTGCTGAGCAGAGGCCCGATGCGGTGCTTGATCCCAGGACCCCGAGGTTGTGACCTGTGCCGAAGGCAGAGGATTAACCCACTTAGCCACCCAGGTGTCCCAATAACCATACTGTTTTGATGACCAGTAGCTTTGTAATATAGTTTGAAATCATGAAGCACATTGCCTCCAGCTTTTTCTTTCTTGAGATGACTAGTAGGTTTTTTGTTTGTTTGCTTGTTTGTTGGTTGATTGGTTCCAGACATAGTTTAGGATTGTTTTTTCTACTTCTGTGAAAAAAGTCTTTGGATTTTGATAGGATTACACTGTATCTGTACATTGCTTTGGATAATATGCACATTTTAACAATATTAATTCTTCCAATCCATGACCATGGAATATCTTTCTCTTTATTTGTCTATTAAATTTTCTATTTCAATTTCTTTCATCATTGCCTTGCAGTTTTCACTGTACAGGCCTTTCACATCCTTAGTTGAATTTATTCCTAGGTATTTTATTATTTTTGGTGCAATTGTAAATAGGCTTATTTTCTTACTTTCTCTTTTTGGTAGTTTTTTCCTAGCATATAGATAAGGACTAGATTTTGGTATGTTGATTTTGTATCTTGCTGCTTTACTGAATTTGTTGATTAGTTCTAATGGTTTTCTGGTGGAAGTTTTAGGATTTTCTGTATATAATATTCATCTGCAAATAGCAACATTTTTACTTCTTCCTTTCCTAGATAGATGTCTTTCATTTCTTCTTATTGCCTAATTGCTCTAGCTAGAACTTTGAGTACTATGTTGCATAAAAATGGTGAGAGTAGGTGTCTTTTTATTGTTCCTGATCTTAGAGGTAAAATTTTCAGCTTCTCACTGTTGAGTAAGATGTTAGTAATGGACTTGCCATATATATCCCTTAATTATATAGAGTTATTTTTCCCCAAGCCAGTTTGTTAAGAGAGTTTTTATTATGAATGAATGTTGATGTTTTTCAAATGCTTTTTCTGCATCTATTATGATGGTCATATAATGTTCGTATTTCATTTTGTGAGTGTGGTTTATTATACTATTTGATTTGTGGATGTTGAAATATTCCTGGAATATTTGATTTGATCATGGTGTATGCTCTTCTTAATGGATTATTGAATTGAATTTGCAGATGTTTTGTTGAGAATTTTTGCATTTACATTCATCAGGGATATTAGCCTATAATTTTCCTTTTCTGTGGTGTCCTTCTTTGGTCTTGATATCAGGGTAATCCTGGCCTTGTAAAATGTGTATGGAAGCATTCCTACCTCTTCTGTTTTTTGGAAGAGTTTGAGTTAATTGATATTAATTCTTCTTTAAATGTTTGATATAATACTCCAGGGAAGTCATCATGTCCTAGATGTTTCTTTGTTGGGAGGTTTTTGCTTACTGATTCAATCTCCTGTCTAATAATTAGTGTGTTCAGATTTTCTATTTCTTCATGATTCAGTCTTGGTTGGATCTATGTTTCTAGGAATTTATACATTTCTTTTCTTTTTTTAAAAGATTTTATTTATTTGTTTATTTGACATACAGAGATCACAAGTAGGAAGAGAGGCAGGCAGAGAGAGAAAGGGGGAAGCAGGCTCCCTGCTGAGCAGAGAGCCCGATGTGGGGCTTGATCCCATGACCCTGGGATTATGACCTGAGCCAAAGGCAGAGGCTTAACATACTGAGCCACCCAGGCACCCTGGAATTTATCCATTTCTTAATTGGTCTAATTTTTTTGGCTAATTGTTGATAGTAGTCTCTTATGATCTTTTTTATTTGTGTGGTATTTGTTGTTATGTCTCTTCTTTAATTTATGATTGTATTTATTTGAATCCTCTCTCTTGTTCTTGGTGAGTCTAGCTAAAGGCTTGTCAATTTTATCTTTTCAAAGAGTCAGATCTTAGTTTCATTGATCTTTTTATAGTCTTTTTTTTGTCTCATTTATTTTCACTTTGATTTTTGTTAGGTACTCCTTTCTACTGTCTTCAGCCTAGTTTGTTCTTTTTTGGGGGGGTTTCCTTTTTTTATCTAAATGAATTAACATATAGTGTATTACTAGTTTCAGAGGTAGAGTTCAGTGATTCATCAGTTGCATAGAACATTTAGTGCTCATTCCATCAAGTGCCTCCTTAATGCACATCACTCAGCTACCCCATCTTCTGCCTCCCCTCCAGCAACCCGCCGTTTGTTTTCTATGCTTAAGAGTCTCTTATGGTTTGTCTCTTTTCTGGTTTCATCCTATTTTATTTTTCTTGGAGTTGTTTCTTTTTCTTTGTTTGTTTCTTTTTTTTTTTAAGATTTTAAAATTTTATTTGAAAATTTTAAATTTTCAAATTTTATAAAATTTTATAAATTTTAAAATTTATTTGAAAAATTTATTTGACAGAAAGAGAAATCACAGTAGGCAGAGAGGCAGGCAGAGGCCAGGGAGAAGCAGTCCCCCTGCTGAACAGAGAGCCCGATTTGGGGCTTGATCCCAGGACCCTGGGATCATGACCTGAGCCGAAGGCAGAGGCTTTAACCCATTGAGCCACCCAGGTGCCCCTCGAGGTATTTTTAAATTTCTCTTTTGTTTTCTTCTTTGATCCAATGGTTGTTCATGTTGTGTAATTTTGCATATTTTTGTATTTTTGTTTTCTTGTGATTGCTTTCTAGCTTCATACCATTGTGGTCAGAAAAGAGGCTTGATTGATTATAGTCTTCTTAAATTTTTTAAGAGTAGAATTATGGCCTAATATGTGATCTCTCATGGAGGATGTTCCATATGTACTTGAGAAGACTGTGTATTCTGTCACTTTTGGATAAATATTCCATAAGTCTGCCTGGTTTCATGTGTAGTTTATGTTAAGTGTTTTCTTATTGATTTTCCATCTGGATGTCTATCCATTGCTGAAAATGGGGTATTGTATTGAAGTCCCCTACTATTATTGAATTGCTGTCTAATTTTCTCTCATGTCTCTTAATAATTATATTTTTAGGTGCCTCTATTGTGGTTGCACAATTATTTACAAATGTTATGTCCTCTTGTTGGATTGACCCTTTTATGATTATATAAGAACCTTCCTTATGTCTTATTACGGTCTTTGACTTAAAATCTGTTTTTTCTTATGTAAGTAGAGTTAGCCCTGCTTTCTTTTGATTTCCCATTTGCATAGAGTATTTTTCCATCCCTTCACTTTCAGTCTCTGTGTGTTCTTACATCTGAAGTGAGTCTCTTCTAGGCAGCATATAGTTGGGTCTTGTTTTTACATCTATTCAGGCACTGAATGTTTTTTGATTGAAGAATTTAATCTATTTATTTTTAAAATATTTATTGATAGGTATGCACTTTCTCTATTTTGTTAATTGTTTTCTGTATCTCTAACTTTGTGATTTGGTGATTTTTCTGTAGTGGTATCTTTAGATTCTTTTCTCTTTATTTTTTGTGTATCTGTTACAGGTTTTTCCTTTGTGGTTATCGTGAGGCATCTATAAAATGTCTTGCATTTATAGCCCTCTACTGTAAGCTGATTACAACTTAAGTTCCAACTCACATTAATGCTATATGTTTTTACTCTTCCCTGAACTAGTTTTAATGTTTTCAGTGTTACAATTTATATCTTTTTATCTTGTGTATCCATTAACAAATATTGTAATTATATTTCTTTTTAATAAATTTGTTTTTAACCTTTATACTAAATTTGTAAATGATATGCTCACAACATTACATTACATCATTACAACATTAAATGAGTTTAACTGTATATTTCTCTTTACTGTTATGATTTATACTTTAATATGTTTCTTGATACTAATCACCATTCTTGTTTTTCACCTTGAATAACTCCCTTTAACATTTCTTGTAATATTGGTTTAGGGGTAATGAACTCCTTCAGGTTTTGCTTTTCTGGAAATCTTTATCTCTTCTTCAGGTCTGAAGATAAGTTTGCTGGGTAAAGTATTTTTTGGTGGGAGTTTTTTATCTTTCAGCACTGTGAATGTATTATGCTTTTCTTTTCTGGCTTGCAAAGTTACTGCTGAAAAATCTACTGATAATGTTATGGGAACTTCTTTGTATGTATCAAGTTGTTTTTCTCTTGTGCTTTTGAGATTCTCTCCTATGTTTAATTCTGAATGTTTAATTATGCTGTATTTCAGTATAGGTTTCTATTTATTAATTTCATTTGGAACTTTCTGTCTGGATATTTGTTTCTCTGAATGTCTGTTGCTCAGCTAGGAAAGTTTTCATTTTTCCTGTCCCTTTCTCTGTTCTTTTGCTGAGAACTCTGTAATGCAAATATTGATCTGCTTGATAGTATACTATAAGTCCCTTAAGATGTCCTCACTCTTTTTCATTCTTTTTTCTTTTTGTTCCCATGATTAGATGAATTGTATTGCCTTATCTTTGATTTTGCTGATCCTTTCTTCTGTTTGATCTAGTCTGATTTTAAATCCTCTATTGAATTTTTCGTTTCTATTATGTATTCTTCAACTCTGTGATTTTTATTTGGTACTTTTAAGTATTTTCTGTCCTTTTGTTGAAATTCTTGCTTTGTTCATGCATTGTTCTCTTGACCTCAGTGAGCATCTTTATTACCATTTATTTGGACTCTTTATCAGGCATTTAAAGAGTTATTTCCCTTTCATTAAGGTCTATTTCTGGAGTTTCATCTAGTTCTTTTGTTTGAAAATACTCCTCTTTCACTTCAGTTTTCTTGATTCTTTGTGCTAGTTTCTGTGTATTAGATAAAACAGCCACCCCTCTCAGTCTTGGTAGAGTGGTCTTGTGTACGAGATGAACTTTATTTCTTCCTCAGCCCAGCCCCTAGCTCTTAGTTGTCCCTCAAATCTTTATGATTGGCCAAGCCTTCTTTGGGTTCTTAGTGGCTCCCTGTAGTTGGATGTGTGCCACAACCTGTCAGTGTTCCAGAGGGGTATGTCTCTGTCAGCACTTTGTTGCAGACTGATTGGAAACCCTACCCTCTGGCAGCCAGATTTTAAAATATGGAAGTAGATCTCTTTTTAGAGAAAAGACTGGGAGATGGGCATTTCTGTCTGCTACCTCTCTGTTGAGCTCCAGGGTGGTAGCTGGCTAAGAAGTTGTCTTTGTTTGGGGCACCTGGGTGGCTTGATCAGTTAAATGCCTGCCTTCAGCTCAGGTCATGATCCCAGGGTTCTGAGATAGAGACTCATGTTGGCCTCCCTGCTCAGTGGGGAGCCTGTTTCTCCCTTTGCCCCCCTCTGCACCCCACTCATTCTTTCTCTCTCTCAAATAAACAAAAAAAAAAAAAAAAAAAAAAGAAGTTGTATTTGTTTGCTTTATTCCTGTGGGACCAGCAAACGTAAGCCTTGCTGACCACCAGAGCCAGGCAATCAGGGTTGCATGTCCTGGTGGCAGTTATAAAAGCTGGAGCACCAGTCGTGGATAATTTGTTCTGAGGTGTCTCTGGCAACCTGGAGCTGGTCGGGGGAGAGCATGGAGACCGTATTGTAGGCCCTCCTGGTCTCTAGAGAGGATGGATCAGTTGGCGCCTAGATATTTATTGAATTAGAATCATGCCCCACGGCTGCAGTTTTTAAGATATGTAAATGGGCCTTTTTCAGGGAAAGACTCCCAGGATGTGTGTTTCTGACCGCTGTTATCTGTGCTGAGACTAGAGGTATAGCTGTATAAGAACTGTTTCTTTATTTTCTACAGTTTTATTGTAGAAGCTGCAAATGCAAGACCAGCTTGCCCCCACAGCCAAGTGATCTAGGAGTGCATCCTCTGTACAGCAGTTAACAAAAACTGGGGCTCCAGATATGTGCACAAACTCCTTTCACTGTGATACCAGTGACATGGACTTAGGCAGAGGAAGACTGTGGAGATGGCTCTTGCCAGCATCCTCAGTCTCCAGGGAGGATTGAAGTTGGCCTTTAGTTGTATGCTATATTAGGAGATAGTCAGGCTGCAGCTATAAAATATGCAAATAGTCCTCTTTCAGGGAAAGAATGGGAGATGGATATTTCTGTCTGCTGCCTCTGCACTGAGCCCTGTTTTGATGTGGGATTTTTCTTGTTTGCCTGATTTGTGGGAGTCAGTCAGCTAGTGTCCATGTTTTTTTTTTTTCCCCCCCCAAGGGACCTATTCTCTGTGTAGCTATAGATTTTTTTTTTTTAAAGATTTTATTTATTTGACAGACAGAGACCACAAATAGGCAGAGAGGCAGGCAGAGAGAGAGAGGAGGAACAAGACTCCCCGCTGAGGAGAGAGCCTGATGTGGGGCTCGATTCCAGGACCCTGGGATGATGACCTGAGCCGAAGGCAGGTGCTTTAACCTACTGAGCCACCCAGGCGCCCCTGTGTAGCTATAGATTTAATGAAGGATAATTGGAAGGCAGGCAGGCAGGCAGGGACAAACCTCCCTACCTCCCCTCAACCCTAAGAAGAAACCACCCTTAAAAGGATTTTACACCACCCTGGAAGGAGTCTTCCATCTTTCCCCAGGTGATAGGTTACAAAAACCTGATTGGATGCCAGGTGCAAGGAGGGTTAATCAGACTAAAACAGTGGGCCAACAAGCCCATAAGAACCCCTAGGTACAGAAGCTCCTGAGGCAACCCCTTTGGGTCCCTTCTCTCCTCAGGAGCTTTGTGCTGTCACTTTGCTATATCACTCAATAAACCTTGCTTTGCTGCCCACTCTGTCTGGTCTACATCCTCGTTTTTTGAAGCTGCATGACCAAGGTCTGTGGGCACCGATGGAGAAAAAATTCTGTAACAGCTTCAGTGTGTCTGTGGGAGGGGGTGAGTTCAGGAGCTTTCTATGTTGCCATATTGGACCAGAGGGAGCATTATTATATTTTTATGTAGTGGTCATTTAGATTTATCCAGAGTGAAATCTTTCCTAATTGCCATTTTTTTCCTTGTATCTTAGGGCTTTTTTTTTTTTTTTCTTTTTTGTGTTTAGTCCTTTTTGAAGAATTCTAACTTTTTTTTCATTGAGGTATTGCAGGATTTTTTTTATCCCTCATTTATTCCTAGGTGTCTTATGATTTTAGGTGAAATTGTAAATAAGATCCACTCCCTGATTTCTCTTTCTTCTGTATTGTTGTTGGTGTATAGAAGTGCAACTGATTTCTGTGCATTGATTTTATATTCTGACACTTTACTGAATTCCTGTATGAGTTCTAGCAGTTTTGGGCTTTATTTAGTCTTTTGGGTTTTTCACATAGAGTATTATGTCATCAGCAAAGAATGAGAGTTTTACTTCATTGCTGTTTCGGATGTCTTTTATTTCTTTTTCTTGTCTGTTTCCTGAGACTAGGACTTCTGGTACTATATTGAATAGCAGTGGTGATCATGGACATACCTGCCATGTTCCTGATCTAAGGGGAAAAGCTTTCAGTTTTTCCCCATCAAGAATGGTATTTGCTGTGGGTTTTTCATAGATGGCTTTGATGATATGGAGGTATATACCCTCCATCTCTATATCGTGAAGAGTTTCAATCCAGAAAGGATGCTGTACTTTGTCAGATGCTTTTCCAGCATCTATTAAGAGTATCATATGGTTCTCATTTTTTCTTTTATTAATGTATTGTATCACATTGATTTGCAGATGTTGAACCAACCTTTCAGCTCAGGAATAAATTCCACTTGGTGGTTGTGAGTAATCCTTTAATGTATGGTTGGATCCTCTTGGCTAGTATTTTGGTGAGAGTTTTTGTGTCCATGTTCATCAGGGATATTGATCTGTAATTCTCCTTTTTAATGGGATCTTTGTCTGGTTTTGCGATCAAGGTAATGTTGGCCTCATAACATGAGTTTGGAAGTTTTCCTTCCATTTCTATTTTTAAGAGCCATTTTGGGAGAATAGCTATTAATTCTTTAAATGTTTGGTAGAATTGCCCAGGGGAACAGTCTGGCCCTGGGCGGCTGTTTGTTGGTAGATTTTTGATGACTGCTTCTATCTCCTTACTGATTATGGGTCTGTTCAGGTTTTCTGTTTCTTCCTGGTTCAGTTTTGGTAATTTATACGTCTCTAGGAATGCATCCATTTCTTCCAGATTGTCAGATTTACTGGTGTATTGTTGCTCATAATATGTTCTCATAGTTGTTTGTATGTCCTTGGTGTTGGTTGTGATCTCTCCCTTTCATTCTTGATTTTATTACTTTGGGTCTTTTCTCTTTTCTTTTTGGTAAATCTGGACAGGGGTTTATCAATCTTATTAATTCTTTCAAAGAACCAGCTCTTTGTTTCATTGAGCTGTTCTGGTGTTCTTTTGGTTTCTATTTCACTGATTTCTGCTCTGATCCTTATTATTTCTCTTCCCCTGCTGGGTTTAGACTTTATTTGCTGTTCTTTTTCCAGCTCCTTTAGGTGTAGGGTTAGATTGTGTATTTGAGACCTTTCTTGTTTCTTGAGAAGGGCTTGTATTGCTATGTACTTTCCTCTCAGGACTGCCTTTGCTGCATCCCCCAAATTTTGAGCAGTCGTATTTTCATTTTCATGTGTTTCCATGAATTCTTAAAATTATTCTTTCCTTTCTTGGTTGACACATTCATTTTTTAGTAGGATGCTATTTAGCCCCCATGTATTTGAGTTCTTTCCAACTTTCCTCTTGTGATTCAGTTCTAGTTTGTGGTCTGAAAAAAATGCAGGGAATGATCCTAATCCTTTGGTACTGGTTGAGACCTGATTTGTGACCCAGGATGTGATCTATTCTGGAGAATGTTCCATGTGCACTAGAGAAGCTTGTGTTGCTTTTGAATGCAATGTTCTGAAAATACCTGTGAAGACTATCTGTTCCAGTGTGTCATTTAACGCCTTTATTTCCTTGTTGGTCTTTTGCTTAGATGATCTGTTTATTTCAGTGAGGGGTGTTAAAGTCCCTGACTGTTATTGTATTATTGATGTGTTTCTCTGATTTTGTTATTAATTGGCTCATATAACTGGATGCTCCCATGTTAGGAGCATAGGTATTTAAAATTGTTAGATCTTCTTATTGGACAGACTCCTTAAGTATGATATGGTATCTTTCCTCATCTCTTATTATAGTCTTTGGTTTAAAATCTAATTTATCAATATGAGGATTGCCACCCCGCTTTCTTTTGATGTCTATTAGCATGGCAGTGATTTTCCACCCTCTCAGTTTAAATCTGGAGGAATCTTTGTGTCTAAAATGAGTCTTTTCCAGACAACATATTGATGGGTCTTGTTTTTTTTATCCAGTCTGATACCCTGTGACTTTTGATTGGTACATTTAGCCCATTTACATTTGGGATAACTATTGAATGATAAGAAATTAGTGCCATTTTATTGACTGTAAGGTGACTGTTCCTGTATTTTGTTTCTGTTCCTTTCTGGTTTATGTTACTTTTAGGCTCTCTCTTTGCTTAGAGGACCCCTTTCAATAGTTCCTGTAGGGCTAGTTTGGTGTTTGCAGATTCTTTTAGTTTTTGTTTGTCCTGGAAACTTTTTATCTCTCCTATTCTCAATGAGAGCCTAGCTGGATATAGTATTCTTGACATCATATTTTTCTACTTTAGTGCTTGGAATATATTATGCCAGTCCTTTCTGGCCTGCCAGGTCTTTGTGGATAGGTCTACTGCCAATTTAATATTTCTACCATTTGATGTTATAGACTTCTTGTCCCGAGCTGCTTTCAAGATTTTATCTTTGTTACTGAGACTTGTAAGTTTTACTGTTAGTTGAAGGAGTGTGTACCTACTCTTATTGATTTTGAGGGGTGTTCTCTGTGCCTCCTGCATTTTGATGCTTGTTTCCTTTGCCAAATTAGGGAAATTCTCTGCTATAATTTGCTCCAATATAACTTCTTCCCCTCTCTTTCTTTCTTCTTCTGGGATCCCAATTATTCTAATATTGTTTCATTTTATAGTATCCCTTATCTCTTGAATTCTCCCCTAATGATCCAGTAATTGTTTATCTCTCTTTTTCTCAGCTTCTTTATTCTTCATCATTTGGTCATCTACATCACTAACTCTGTCTTCTGCCTCATTTTTCCTAGCAATAAGAGCCTCCATTTTTGATTGCATCTGATTAATAATAACTTTTTTTGATTTCAACTTGGTTAGATATTAGTTCTTTTATTTCTCCAGAAAGGGATTCTCTGGTATCTTCTATTTTTTTTCAAGCCCAGCTAGTATCTTTATAATCATCATTCTGATCTCTAGTTCTGACATATTTCTAATGCTGTATTGATTAAGTCCCTAGTAGTTGGTACTGCCTCTTGTTCTTTTTTCTTTGAGATGAGGTTTTCCATTTTGTCATTTTGTTCAGAGAATAGAGGAAAGAGAAACATAATGCGGAAAGAGTAACAACCACTCTAGAAACATACACACTAAACCAATCAGAAGAGACCTGAAACTGGGGGAAAATGAAAAAAAAAAAAAGCATTTGATCAGGCTGGTGAATAGAGAAGAGTACACACTAGATTTGGGGTATATTTTGGTCTGCTAGAAGAAATTGTATCTTACAATTTTAAAGAAAGAAAAACTTATATTATATATACACACAAAAAATAAGTTCAGTACAATGAAGGGATAGAGTATAACTCTAAAAATGAAAATTAAAAATGATTTTAAAAAAGGAATTTGTATGATAAGATGTTAGTCATAAAAGGAAAGAAAAATTCAAAAAAAAAGAAAAAGTAAAGAAAATTTAAAAAATTAACTGAATGACTAAAGAATCATGGGGAAAAAGCCATTAATTCTATGTGCTGTGTTCCCCTAGCACTGGGGTTTTGCTGTTCTCACTGATCAGTAGACTTAGCTGCATGCTCTTGCTGATCTTCTGGGAGGGGTGGTGTTGCAGTGATTCTTAATGTGCCCGAGTTGGAAGTTCCCTCTCCTTTCGTGGGGCCTGGGTAAGTGACCCCCGTCATGGTAATCTGCTTGGGTTTGCTCTAGGTAGTTTTGTTTCATGAAAGCTTTCTATTTGGCTCTGGAGGATAAGAATGCAAAATTGCAGCCTCCCAATCTCTGGCCCTGGAGGAGCTGAGAGCTCAGGGCTCCACTCTTCCATGTGCTCTTAGAGAAAAGCAGTCAATCATTCCTGTCTCCCTGGCCTCTGCTCACAGAGGAAGAAGAGGAGTCTTCCCAGATCTACAGCTTGTTAGCTTCTTGCTCAAAGAGTAGTGGCCCAGCTGTGCTACAGATCACAGTTTATAGCAACCCCAAGCTGAGAGTCCTCTCCTTTGTTCTGTTTTTGCAGCTAGCTTCTGCTCTCTGATACTTGGGAGCTCTGCCATACTTATCTCGCCTTCCTCCTATCTTTCTGTGACCCTGAGGGTCCTGAGACCACACTGTTACAGTGAGGTTCCTGTCCCCCCCCCACCACCCCTGCTTAGTCACTGGAGTGACATCCTTCAGTGGAGTAGATTTCCAAAAGTTCTGAATTTTGCTCTGCTGTTCTATCACTTGCCATGAACTGGCTGATGGAGGCCCCCCCCCCAACCCCGCGCCGTGGTCTGTCTTCCATATATTGCCTCAGATTCACTTCTCCGCACGTCCTGCCTTCCAGAAAGTAGTTGCTTTTCTCTTCATAGAATTTCTTCTGTTCTTTTCTTCAATCTCCTGTTGAGTTTGTAAGTGTTCAGAATGGTTTGCTATCTAGCTGAATTCCTGGGACCAGATGAAATTTAAGTCTCCTGCTTCTCTGCCATCTTGCTCAGTAAAATCCTTTTAAACCACCTTTTAAGGGTGATTTCCTCTTAGGGCAGCAGTGTCTCCTTTTCCCTGCCTTCCTGCCTTTCAACTATCCTTCCTGAGAGGGGCTGTTGTAAATGGTCTCAAATTTTACTGTCTGAAATTTGTGTTCATTTTACTTTCTTTCTTGAATGATAGATTAGTGAGTGTACAATTCTAGTTTGGCAACTATTTTCTTTTAGCACTTTCAAGACATTATTTCAATTTCTTCTGATTTTACTTTTTCTTTCTAAGAAGTTATTCTCTTTTAGGTGATTCTTTTCTTTTTGTTATTGATATTTTTGTCTTTGGTTTTTGGTAAGTTTAATTTATCAGTTCAGAATTCATATCTTTTATCAATTTTGAAAAATTGGTGACTTTTATCTTTTCAAATATTGCTTCCTTCCCATTATATCTTTTTAAACTCTAATTAGATATGTTAAATTTTTACCTTTTATCTTTAATAATGCATAAATTAACTTTCATATTTTCTATTTCTCATCTACTTCACTAATTTTCAGAATAAGTCTTATATTTTATAGTACTGTAGAATATTAAGTATCTATAAGTAAACATAAGTAAAAATGTATAGTGGTGTACAGGGAAATTTTAAAAATTAAAAGAGTTATTAATAAAACTAAGTAATTATGATATGTATCATTTTAATGTGTAATAAAACCAATATAAAAATATCAGTTCTCCTCAGATTTATCTATGTGTCAATGTATTTCCCGTGGAGATTCCAAAAGCATTTTTCACTGGAACTTGATAAGTTAATTTTTCAAGTGTATATTGAAAATTTTAGGGCTAAAAATAACCAAGGTACTACTGAAGAAATACTCTTGAAGAAGACTTGCTCTATTATATATCATGACTTGTTACAAAGCTAGTAAAGAAATGTTAGTATGATACTGATATCAGAGATAGACAAATTGACCAATGGGATATGATTGAAAGTCCAGAACAAACTCGCACACCTTTACAACAGAAGTGGTATGGGAGATTAATGGGGAAAGAAAGGACTATTCAATAAATCTAGGTAGAAAAATAACTGTTTTACTTCTTGGAAAAAAATTGAATATTTACCTTCTACTATATGCAGAAATAAACTCCAGATTCATCAGGACTTAAATGTCAAATTCAACATTTAATATGTTTAGTAAGAAAATACTGAAGGATATTATTTGAAGCTTATGATATGGAACGTTATTTTGAGCAAATTACAAAGAATGTTCAGTATAAAAGGAAAGTTTTAAACCATGACCTTCCTGTCATCAAAACAAATATTAAATACAATGGAAAAGTGAAGCTATATATTTGGAGAAGATGAACGGATGTCAAGAATATATGAAAAATTCTTACATATTGTTTGAAAAGAACTAGTTGTTCCAATCACACAATGCAGTATTATTTAGTACTCAAAATGATTTACCTATAGCTACATAGTCATCTGTCAATGTGTTATATGTCTTTTATGTGTCAATATGGATGCATCTTAGCAATACATCTTTGAATGAAAAAAGTTTAAAAAGTTACTTATAACATGATACATAGTTTTTAAAGTTAAAGTAAACTTTCTAAGAATAGAGACACAAACACAGTAAAGAGCAAGGAATGATGAAAAGAAATGTAGAATAGTGGTTTTATCTTGCACAGCAACTGGCGGGGAATAGAATAGGGCAGGCCCATACAAGTGGATGCAAGTTATTGTCAGGTTTCTAGTTTTCATGTTAAATTATGCCTTTATGGGTATTGATTATATTAAAAAAAGAAGCCAACAAACTCAAATAAATAAAGAAGGTTTTGCATGGACCGGTAGTGAGAATATGACATGGACCACAAATTATACTGAATTCAGTTTGGATCCATTAAAAGCAAAACAAAAAAATCAGGCAGTATCCTGATGATGTGAGGTAAATGTGCTTCAGGCAGAGAGAGCAGTAAATACTTGAGTCTTGCAGTTGGAAAGCTTTGAGTGGATATTCCAGGAAGTGACAAAAGGCCTGATTAGTGTGAAATGATAAAAGAGGATAGAGGCCTGGGAACTGGCTGGAGAGGTATGCAAGTGAGAGATCATGCAGGATTCTGTTTACAATGTCAAGTACTTCCAGTTTTAAATGCATTGAGAAGCTATTGAGAGATTTTAAGCAAGGGTAGGACATCATCAA
Organism: Neogale vison; assembly: GCF_020171115.1. NCBI lineage: Eukaryota > Metazoa > Chordata > Mammalia > Carnivora > Mustelidae > Neogale > Neogale vison. The sequence goes on from NC_058097.1 coordinate 138,636,120, forward strand.
TACATGCTTTTATTTAAGAGTTAGATTGGCTGGAGTGTGTAGAATGAATGAAAGTGGGATGAGAATGAAAGGTATCATGGAGACCAGTTATGAGGCTCTTGAGGAGCACAAGTCAGAGATAATGGTGAGTTTTTCTAAGGCAGGACTGTGCAGAGGAGTGGACAGACTGAGAATTTTTTTTACCAAGATTGCTTAGGCAATGCAGAGTGTTTGATGTGAGGAATTATTAGTTGAAAGAGATTGAAAGAAAAAAAAAAAGGAATGTGTATTTTAGAGGTTTGAGAAAGGGTAGGCCTGGGTTGATAGATGGAATTTTATTTAGTATTAATTCCTGCTTAGCCTAACATAGTTGTGTCAAGTTCAGATTTCCACTTTAGGCCACTATTGCTCCTTAATGATTGTTTTTCTTCTGGGATGGACAGGGAGGAAGGAAATAAAGATAAGATGGTGAAAGAAGAAAGAGCTACACATAAGGGAGTCATTATTATTTCTTAATGAATGTGAGGTTTTAGGTCATATTATAGAGTAGTTAGTAATAAAACAGTAGTTTCTATTTTACCCGCCTTTTTTAGACTTTATACTTTCAAAGTTATTTTCTGTTAACTTCAAGAGTCATTGACCTCTGTCAATGTTACTGTGTTTAGTAATTATTAAGTAAAATGTTAGATGTACTTAAAGGAAAAAGAGATCTGAATTTGAATATCTGTTTTCTATAGACATATTGAATTTATAAGCCAGGAGTTTCATTGTAGTTATAGTGTGTGGGTGTTTCAGAATAAAAGTAATTCCATCATTATCCAAATGAATGGACAGTAACAAAAATAAGCTTATTCTTAATCTAGACCTATAATTGAACTGTTGAGTGTTTATTTCCTGTTTCATTTCTGTGACTTCTCTTCATGTGCAGAGCAAATATCCCTGACCCATATATTCTGTATTCATGTCATATATTCTTAAGTGATTCAGTCTTTTATAAAGGGACTTTTGAAAGCAAAAAGCTGGTCCTAGGCCGGATTCTTTGTAATTTTCCTCAGTGATGTAAGTGATGGTACAGAGACCATGAACATCAAACTTACAGATGGCATCAGGCTGTCATTTTAAGCACTGGATTAGAATTCAAAATGATTCTGGATAAATAGAAAAGAGAGTTCAAAATGGAAAGAATTCAAATTTTGATGGAATATGTATGATACTATATATGATATAAAAGAATTAGACATTGAAATAAGAAGGGGATGGGGGTTGCATATATATTATATATATAATATGTATATGTTTATATTCTATATAAAATTAAATATTAAATATGTCAGCTAATACACCATAAAAAATATGGCACAATAGGGAGATAAAGAGTTTTATATAAGGTAGAGAGAAGACTATTCTGAAACAGTGACATTCCTGCCAAACCAGGGATTTCTGAGCAAATATCTGGTTGTAGAGTAGATCAGTCAGAGAGAATAGCAAGTGCAAAGGCCCTGAGGTAGGAGTATGCATGTCATATTGGAGAAATAGCAAGCATGACAGTATGACTGCAACAGAATGTTTGAGTAGAGGAAGATGTGATCTGATTTTTGTTTTAAAAGACCCACCCTGAATACTCTATAAAGAATAGGCAATGGAGGAAGGTGGTAGAAGTACGGAGACCAGTTAGGAGGGTACCTCAATGGAACACAAAGAGAATATTAACTTAAACCAAAGAGATGAGAAGTGGGTAGATGTTGGACATATTGTAATTAGAATTTGCTGATGGATCATAAATGGGAGAAGGAGAGAAAAAGTGTTAAGTAAAGCTATACTTTTTTTATCAATCTTTTAAAATTTAACATTTTTTGAAAACAAAAATGTATACTATATAATTGTAAAGTGTAATTAATACCTATAGAGCAAACATCTGTGTAATTCTCATGCAGATTAAGAAATAGAACACTAGCACTACCCCCAAAGCCTCACTTCTGTCTTCAAATTAATAACTTTTTCCTAGTCCAAGAAGCATCTATTATCTTGAGTTTTATGGTTGTCATTTTTTTTTCCTTTTCTTTAAAGCTTTATCCCTTCTTTTAAGATTTTTATTTTGACAGAGAGAGTCCGCAAGTAGACGGAGAGGCAGGCAGAGAGAGAGAGGGGGAAGCAGGCTTCTTGCTGAACAGAGAGCCTGAATAGGGACTTGATCCCAGGACCCTGAGACCATGACCAGAGCTGAAGGCAGAGGCTTAACCCACTGAGCCACCCAGGTGCCCATAAAGCTTTATCACTTTTGTATGCATCCCTAAATAAATAGTTTAGGTAGCTTGTTTATGAATGAACATCATATGAACTGAGAAAAATTCAATTTTTTTTCATTCAATAGGTCTTTATTCTTTCATACAGGATTATGTTTGTGAGATTCAATTGTGTTGTAGGGAATAGTTAATAGTTAATTTGTTTATTTTTATTGCTGTATTGTATTCCATTATATGATTATGCCATTATGTACCCATTCTTCAGATGATAAACAGCTATGAAAATTTTTGTATGTGTATCCTGATGCACATGGGTTTTTATAGGGTATATTTCTAAGAGACAAATTGCTGATTTCAGAGAATGTGGTTCTTCTAGTTAAGTCGGTATTGCTAAACTGTTTCTGAAGTGTATTGATTTAGACTTCCAACAGAGTGATTTCACGTTGTTCCATATTTTTGCCCTAAATTATATTATTAGTATTTTTTATTAGTCTAGTGGATGGACATTGGCTCACTGTGGTTTTAATTTGCATTGTTTTACTTACTAATGAGATTAAAAATTGATTTGTATGTTTTATATATATATTTTTATATATATATTATAAAACCATTTTCTACTTTTTGACTTTTTCTTATTGATTTGTGGGAGTTGGCGATTAAATTTGTGAATAAGGGGGAGCCTGGGTGGCTCAGTGGGTTAAGCCTCTGCCTTCAGCTCAGGTCATGATTTCAGGGTCCTCGGATCTAGGCCCGCATTGGGCTCTCTGCTCAGCGGGGTGGGGGGGCCTCCTCCCATCCCTTCTCTCTGCCTCTCTGCCTACTTGTGATCTCTCTCTCTCTGTCAAATAAATAAATAAATAAATTTTTTAAAAGCTGTGGCAAAATTTAAAAAAACTCTGTGAATAAGTTCTTTGTTCTCATTTATATATAATATAGGTATCCTATTTTATGATTTTTTTTCATAATACTTATGGTATCATTTTTACTTTGAGGTTGTTACTTTTTATGTCTAGATTTAAAAAAATCTTCCACAACCTGTGGTCATGAATATATTCTTCTGTATTTCTTTGAGAGTTTCATGATTTTTCTTTTACATTTGGCCTTAGCTTTTTCTAAGCTCAGAATCTTTAATGGTTTATTTACAAATGTGCTTTTAAAATAGTTAATTTATCATTTTTATGAGGTTCATCAATCTTTGGACTCTCTAAAGATAAAACACAATGAAGATGTTTTTCAGGAGTAAAACACATTGAAAACATTTTCCAGGAGTATTTTGTAAGCTTATATAATATAGGGAAAGTATGTCAGCAGTCTAATCTAGGACACTGTCTGATTTTTAAGATAAAAAACACTTCAAATTCAAACACTGCTTATTTTTTTTCTTCTTGTTTACATATGCTTTTTAACTTAAAACGATGAAGTGAATGAGATAAAAATCGTGGTTCAGATTTTCCTGGTACTCACATCACCCTAGATTTTAGGCTGCAGATTTATGACATAACTAAACAGAGTAAGTAATTCTGCTCAGAAAATTTTTAAGGATCTCCTTTCCCCCTTATTTGAAGTATGGATAATTTAGCAAAAAAATTCATAAATTTCATAAAGGAAAATAAAGCAGGGTAAGATAAAAAAAAAGAATGATAGGGATGTTTTGGATGAGGTTAAAGAAGGTCTCTCTGAGGAAGTGACACTTACGCAGAAATTGCATGGAATGTGGACTAAGGCCTAAGAAGAGAATCTTGAAGAAGAGAATTCCGAGTAGAGACAGCAGCAACTTCAAATGCAGTAAGATGGAAATAAACAAAGATAGTGTGGCTAGTGTTGAGTGCACACATACATTTATTGTTTCTAGCCGTACTTGAATGGTTTTCAAAGCCAGTTCTGTCTGCTGGTTTTAATCTACTGTGATGTCCCTTCTATACTGCTACCATATAATTTTTTCAAGTACTTTTACCAGCTTATCAGTAGCTTGTTCATAAACCTTCTGTTTATTAGTTGTTTCTGGTTATTTATTTATTTATTTTTTTTTTCCAATTTATTTATTTTCAGAAAAACAGTATTCATTATTTTTTCACCACACCCAGTGCTCCATGCAAGCCGTGCCCTCTATAATACCCACCACCTGGTACCCCAACCTCCCACCCCCCTGCCACTTCAAACCCCTCAGACTGTTTTTCAGAGTCCATAGTCTCTCATGGTTCACCTCCCCTTCCAATTTACCCAAATTCCCTACTCCTCTCTAATGCCCCTTGTCCTCCATGCTATTTGTTATGCTCCACAAATAAGTGAAACCATATGATAATTGACTATTTATTGATACATTTATTTATACTGGCCTGTCAGTGTGACTTGGGAAAGTCATTAACCATAGTTAATTAAATTAATGCCTGTTTTTTGTTGACCTTGTAGAATAACACTTAGAATTGTGTCCTTGTGAAGCCACTCCATCAAAAATCAACATTTGGGGGGCACCTGGGTGGCTTAGTGAGTTACACCTCTGCCTTCGGCTCAGGTCACGATCTCAGGGTCCTGGGATCGAGTCCCACATCGGGTTCTCTGCTTGGCAGGGAGCCTGCTTCCCTCTCTCTCTCTCTGCTTGCCTCTCTGCCCACTTGTGATCTGTCTCTGTCAAATAAATAAATAAGCTCTTTAAAAAAAAATTGGAATATCCGACCTTGTGACTTTTAATGTGGAGCACATATTTGGAATTGGTGTTTATTTTTTATTTCTGTACCTTAACAATATGGCATGTTTCTCCCTATCAGCTGCTGTTGAGCCACTTATTATACCACAGGTCCACATGCAAAAAAAAATATTTATCTTTATGCAGTACCTCCCCAGTACCACTCAGTGACTTTTAGTTGGCCTTGTAGTCTATATTTTAAGCCAGATCATCCCAAACATATCCCCCAATTTTGGTGAAAAATGCATCTTGCTACTTTTGTATGACATGGAAGTAAGCAAAGAGAAACTTATGTTTATTTATATGTATTTATTTTCTATACTTTTCTAAAAGGAACTTAAGATGATGAAAAGCAAAACAAAATTTTAAAATATAAACAGAATATCAATATTAAAGGAAAATGGGAATACAAAAAACCCCAATTTTATTTTATTTTTTATTTTTAAAGAACATTTTTATTTAAATTCAGTTTAATTAACATACAGTGTATTATTAGTTACTAGGTTAGAATTTAGTTATTCATTAGTAGCATCTAACACCCACTGCTCATCACATTAGGTGCCTCCTTACTGCCCATCATCCTATTACCCTATCGCCCCACCACCTCCCCTTAAGCAACCCTCAGTTTGTTTTCTTTGGTTAACAGTGTCTTGTATTTGCCTCCCTCTCTGTTTTTATCTTATTTTTTCTTCCTTTACCCTATGTTCATCTGTTCTCAAAACAAATTTTAAAATTGTAAATAGAATATCAATGTTAAAGGAAAAGGGGAATACAAATGAATGTGTGTGGGGGGTACTTTAGTCATGATATCCCAAATTGAATATTAAAGGTCTGTAGTGCAGTATGTTTAGAACACCACAGTATGTCTCTATCCATTCTGATGGTTTGTTTTCAGTAGTTACAGATTATAATAATAAAAAAATAGCTTAGGGGCACCTGGGTGGCTCAGTCATTAGGTGTCTGCTTTCTGCTCATATCATGATCCCAGGGTTCTAGGATTGAGCCCTACAGTGGGCTCCTTGCTCAGCGGGGAGCCTGCCTCTCCCTCTGCGTCTCCTATTCTGTGTTCCCTCTCTAGCTGTCTCTTTGTCAAATAGAAAAATAAAATCTTTAAAATAAATAAATGAATCAAATAAAAATAAAAATAAAATAAATAAAAATAATAAAAATCAATAAAACAATAAAAATAAATAAATAATAAATAAAAATTAAAAAAGAAAATAAAATAAATTCTTAAAAATAAATAGCTTCACCAACCATCAATATCAGTTTTTGTATTTATTTCTACTCTATTGATCAGACTCTGTTCTGTCTACATCAGACTACATATATATACACTTACTATGTGCCAGACATCAATAGAAGCACCTTTTGAAAATATGATTGAGTAGGAATTTTACAAATGAGAAAACTGAAGTTCTGAGGATTTCACAGTTGGAGAAAGTGAGGTTGAGGTAGGTTAATGACTTGCTAAGACCACACAGTGAGGCAGAGTCAGGATTGCAAAGCACATCTGAGAAAATTTAGTCTCTTTCTATTTATACTATCTGTTTTGCCTGTTTCAGAAAAGTTTTACTTAAATGCACACATCGCATTTTTTTACCTGTGTGCAGTATAGTTTAGAAGTATTTAAACATGATATTAATTTTTATTTCTATGTACAGTTAAAAAACCGCTAAAGACTCCAGAATAACTTCTTTTTATTTAGTTGTCATTACCATTTATAGTCTCCTTGTTTTCTCATCATCTTATGTGTGTTCTTGGTAAAAAATATTCATTCCTCTGGGCCTCATTATGAATTTATATTTTTGAATGTTTTAGTGGCAGTGAAGTTAACATTTGGGGACTTCTTGTTCATTGGTTTAAAAATACTTAAGTATGTATTATTTATGCTCTCATTACATATGTATCTGTAAATAAGATGTTTTATTTTGTCTTTGTGAAGTTATATTTAAATGTTATTATACTACATTTGCCTTGCCATAATTTGCCTTTTTCATTTAATATTATGTCTATGGGATTTATCCTTATGGATGATTGTGGCTCTTTTTCATTGACTTTTTCCCCCTCTGCTTCATAATATTTCATTATAAGACCATTACAAAACTTTCTTGGTCATACATAGTCTTACTGATGAATATCTAAGATGTTTCTTTTTTTGTTTGTTTCTTGTGACTAGAACATTCTCATACATGCTTTGAGACATATTTGCCTGTGTTTCTCTAAACACAGCACATAGATGTGGAATTACTAGATTATAATGTCTATCTTACATTGTGAAATGATAACCCAGTAGTTTAGTTAACATATTCTTTACCTCATGTAATTATCACTTTTTTGCTGTCGGTGTTATAGTGAGGACATTTAAGATCTATTCTCTCTTAGCAACTTTCACATATACAATATAGTGTTATTAACTATAGTCACCATGCTACGCATTAGATCCCTGGAATTACTTGTCTTGTAACTGGAAGGTTGTTCTCTGACCAACAGCTCTTCCTGTATCCCCCAGCCCATGGCAACCATCTGTTTACCCTCTCTGTTAATATGAGTTTGGTTTATTTTAGATTTCACATTTAGATGAGATCATATACCATTTATCTTTCTCTGTCTCACTTATTTCACTTAGAGTAATGCCCTCAAAGTCCATTCATGTTGTTACAAGTGGCAGGATTTCTTTTTTTCTTTTTTTAATGGTGAGCAGTATTCAAGAGTATATTTGTGTGTGTGTGTGTGTGTGTATGTGTATGTGTATACCATATTTTCTTTTTTTTTCCATCTACCATTTTATTAAAATAATCAGATATAGCAACTAAATTCCTCCTGAATCTCAGCCATTTCATATTAGCTGAACATGCTTGACCTAGAAGATTGGGACGGTACATGACAGAAACATTAGACCCATATACTCCTCCTTTCTGATTCACGGGATTTTAAGGACTAGAATGTCAGGATAGGGGCCCTTGATCCCTTCAAATGAAATAAATCATTCAATTGATTAACCCTATTATGAATAGGTTTTTTTTTAGTTGATTGATATGCAGGTCCATGGCACACACTTCTAAAAATTGGAGTTGAGGAAGAGTAGGAAGGGCACGTGGCTCTGGAAGTCTGCTATGGATGTTGGAGAACCATTGTTAGTATATAAGACAAGAATAATGAAATCTAAGGAATTCTATAGTATTTGCTTACAGATGGAAACCAAAGTCTACGTGTGGCATGGGTCCAGGATCTCTGTGCATTGGAATCAGAGAAGGAATTAAATAACTGTGAATGCTGTGGGCTAATTAATGTCTAAAATTCAATACTTTTGATTTTTCTTATCCATAAGATACATATATTTGCATTTTTAAACTTACCAACTGTAGTCATAGTCTTCTTACTTTTGACTGTGGGAGAGGAGGTGAGTCCTCTGCATTTCTTGTAGAAGGCACTGCATATTTGTTGGACCAGGTGAAGGTTTGGGGCTTCATGAAAGGTAAGACTGGAAATTGTGCATAGGACTGGAATCTCATGGCTTCTTTCTCTGTCCTCAGTTTTGCCTCCTTAGAGCTTGAACTGTTGCAGATGCAGGCTCTCCTAGTCTGAAGCCCATGTCTTTAGTATGTCTGGAGGGAACAAGGTTCAGATTCTCGACCAGAGCTGCAGGCAGGACCTATGTTTTCTTTATCCATTTATCCACTAGTAGATGCTTGGATTGTTGCCATGTGTTGGCTACTGCAAAGATCATGGGGATGTAGGTATCTCTTCAAGATAGTGACTTCATTTCCTTCAGGTATATGCCCGGTAGTGGGATTACTTGATCATATAGTAGTTACTTTTTCAATTTTTTGAGGAACCTCCCTACTATTTTCTGTAGAGACTGTACCAGTTTACATTCCTACCAAGAGTATAAAAGGGTTTCTTTTTTCTCTTCCCTTTTCTTTTTGCCTTTTTGATAATAGCTGTGCTATCAAATGTGAGATGATACCTCCTTGTGGCTTTGATTTACATTTCCCTTATGATGAATGATGTTAAATGCCTTTTCATGCACGTTTAACCATTTATATGTCTTTATTGGAAAAATGTCTTTTCAGGTCATTTGCTTGGTTTTTTTTTTTTCAAAGATTTTATGTATTTATTTGACAGAGAGAAATCACAAGTAGATGGAGAGGCAGGCAGAGAGAGAGAGAGGGAAGCAGGCTCCCTGCTGAGCAGAGAGCCCGATGCGGGACTCGATCCCAGGACCCTGAGATCATGACCTGAGCCGAAGGCAGCGGCTTAACCCACTGAGCCACCCAGGCGCCCCCATTTGCTTGTTTTTAATTGGATCCTTTATGGGTTCCTCTTTTCTTCTTTCTTTTTCCCCCTTCATCTTTTTTAAAAAATATTTTTGCTATTGAGTTGTAGGAGTTTCTTAAATATTTTGTATAGGACCCTATAGCAGATGTATGGCTTGCAGTGATCTTCCTCCATTCTGTAGTTTGCTTTTTTATTTTGTTGATTATTTGTTTCACTGTGCAGAAGTCTTTCAGTTTGATTTAGTCCCACATGTTGGCTTTTACTTTCATTGCTTGTATTCTTGCCATCTTTCCAAAAAAATGTTGCCAAGTCTATGTCAAGAGCTTTATTCCTGTGTTTTCTTTTAGGAGTCTTACTGTTTTAGGTCCTACATTCAGGCCTTCCTTAATATATTTTGAGTTAATTTTTATAAGTTATGTAAGATAATGAAAAGCAATTTTGTTTTTTTTGGGATATGAATATCTGTTTTTCCAATATCATTTATTAAAGAGATTATAATTTCTGTAATGAGTATTCTTGGCTTCCTTATCAAATAGTAATTGACCATATATGCATGGGTTTATTTCAGTGCTCTCAATTATGTTCCATTGGTCTGTCTGTTTTTTTTTTTTAAGATTTTTATCTATTTATTTGATAGACAGAGAGAGATCACAAGTAGGCAGAAGGCAGGCAGAGAGAGGGGGGGAGGCAGGCTCCCCGCTGAGCAGAGAGCCCGATGGGGGGCTCGATCCCAGGACCCTGAGATCATGACCTGAGCTGAAGGCAGAGGCTTAAACCACTGAGCCACCCAGGTTCCCCGGTCTGTCTGTTTTTATGTCAGTACTATTTTGATTACTACAGATTTATAATATAGGTTGATGTCAGGAAATGTGATGATTCCACCCTTATTCTTTCTCAAGATTGCTTTGGCCATTCAGGATCTTTTGTGGTTCCATAAAAATTTTAGTATTAAAAATTTTTTTTCTGTGAAAAATGCCATTGGAAATTTTATAGGGATTGCATTGAATCCATTGATAGCTTTGGGTAATATAGACATTTTAACAATATAATTTCTTAAATCCATGAACCTGCGCTATCTTTCCATTTCCTTGCATCTTCTTAGATTTCTTTTTTAAAATTAATGTCATAGTTTTCAGTGTGCATGTCTTTTACCTTCTTGGTTAAAATTATTCATAAGTATTTTATTCTTTTTTTCATAAGGCTGTATTATTAGACAGAGAGAGAGAGAGCAAGAGAGCATACAAGCAAGGGGAGCAGCAGGCAGAGGGAGAAGGAGGCTCCCTGCTGAAAAAAGAGCCCAGTGAGGGACTCAATCCCAGGACCCTGGGTTCATGACCTGAGCCAAAGGCAGATGCTTAAATGACTGAGCTACCCAGGGGCCCTAGTATTTTATTCTTTTTGGTGCAATTGCAAATTATATTGTATTATTTATAGTAGTCCCTCCTTATTTGTGGGGACACATTCCAAATCCCCAGTGGATGCCTGAAACTATGGATAGTACCAAATTCTCTATATATTATGTTTCTTTCCTATATATACATACCCATGATAAAGTTTAACTTATAAATTACACAAGTAAGAAGTAATAACAATAATTAATAATAAAATAGAATAATTATAACAATATATTGCAATAAAAGTTGTGTGAATGTGGTATCTCACTCCCTCTCATATTCAAAATATACACTTCCATGGTGAAATGAGGTAGATGATGTAGGCATTGTGATGTAGCACTAAGATACTATTGACCTGATGATAAGCCTAAAGGAGGATCATCTGCTCCTGGACTGTGGTTGACTGTGGCTAAGTGAAACCAAGGAAAAGCAAAATTGTGTGTACGGTGGGACTGCTGTATTTCTTTTTCAAATTGATCAAGTGTATAGAAACATGACTGATTTTTGTATGGTCACTTTGTATCCCTGTGACTTCACTGGATTCATTTATTAGTTCTAACATTTTAGTGGAGCCTTGAGACTTTTCTACATGTACGATTATGCTATCTTCCAAAGAAAACCAGTTTTACTTCTTCCTTTCCAATTTGGATGCCTTTTATTTTACTTCCTTCCTTCTTTCCTTTCTTCCTTCCTTCCTTTTTAAAGATTTTATTTATTTATTTGACAGAGAGAGAGGGAGAATGAGGCTTCCTGCAGAGCAGGGAGCCTGATGCAGGGCTTATTCCATGACCCTGGGATCATGACCTGAGCCAAAGGCAGATGCTTAATGACTGAGCCACCCAGGTGCCCCTTCTTTTTCTTTCTTAATTGCTCTTCTTTTTCTTTCTTAATTGCTCTGGCTAGGAGTTCCAGTATTATGTTGAATAAGAGTGGTGAGAATAGGACCCTTGTCTTAGTCCTCATCTTAGAGGGATAAGGAACATTTTACCATTGGTTATTATGTTAGTATGTGTTTGTTGTATATGGCCCTTATTATATTGAGGTATGTTCTTTCTATATCTAGTTTGTTGAGAATGTTTAGGGTGAAAGGATGTTGAATAAAATAGATGCCTTTTCTGTGTCTGTTGAGGTGTTATATGATTTTTATCTTTCATTTTATTAATTTAGTTTATCACATTGATTGATTTGCATATACTGAAACATCCTTGCATCCCAGGGATAAGTTCCCCTTGATCATGGTATATAATCTTTTTAATCTATTGTTCAATTTTGTTTGCTAATGTTTTGTTCAAGATTTTTATATCTATATTCATCAGGGATATTGCCTTGTAATTTTCTTTTCTTGTGGTATTGTCTGATTTTGGTATCAGGGTTTTGTAAAATGAGTTTGGGAGTAATACTCTGTCACTTTCTTTTGCTTGGGAAGTCTAGCTTAAGGTTTGTCAATTGTGTTTATCTTTTTAAAAATCAAATTCAAATTCAGAATGTTGCTAATCTTTTTTTTTTTTCTGTTCTCTGTTTCATTTATATCTACTCTGATCTTTGTTATTTCCTTCGTTCTAATAACTTTGGGGCCTAGTTTGTTTTTGTTTTTCTAGTTCCATATGGCATAAATTTAGATTTCTTATTTGACATCTTTTTTGTTAAAAAAAAAAGAAAATTTAATCAGGAAAAATAGGCAATACTGTGCTTTTCTTGAACATCCCTCAGAATTGTGAGGTATCATTAACAGATAATGTCCTTGGAAAGAGAAAGCACCAGAATATTCACAGCACATACAAAGAGATAAAAGGACAATAAGAGGAATGAGAAAAGTGGGGGTCAGATTAAAAAAAAATCATCCCCAGGAATTGGTATTTACTCCATGAGAGAAAACTGCAACAGAGACAGTGATGATAGAAAGTACTGGAGCATATAAGAGTAACAGCAGGTTCTTTTATCTCAGTACCACCTTCTTCTTTTTTTTTTAAGATTTTATTTATTTATTTGACAGAGAGAGATTGCAAGTAGGCAGATGGGCAGAGTTGGCTATTAGTGTGTAGGTTCACAGCTATAGGCGTTAGCCACAAGCATGTGAACAGTAGTGGGTGTCATCCAGGGGTTTAGGCTGGTGTCTTGCACAGGTGTAGCAGTAGAGACTGGGGCTGGCTGTGGGGTTTTATCTTGAGCTCAGGCAGAAGTAGGGGAGGGGTTCAGGTGGCTGGTGTCTGCAAATGTGCATACCTATGGAGTGGAACCTCAGCAACAGAATCTGCTGGGGTCTGTGGCAGCAGTGATGGCTGTTATTTTCTTCACACGTGAAACCTGCTGATGTCCTCTATGGAGCAGTCTACTAGATTCTGTGATGAGGTTCAATGAGAAACTGAGCTCTGTAGCATCCAAGAGGACTGTTGAAGTCTTCTGCAGAACAAGACACTCAGCCCTGTGGTCATGTCTGCTCCATGGCCGTTACTGGGAGCTCCTGACTTTTTTGCTGCTTCCCAAATGTATCTAGACATCTCAGCTTTGCTGATGTTGGTAGTATGAAACCACAGTGGGTCCTCCATGGAGTTCCACAAAAGGCCGGAGAAGCTGGTCACTCTTCTGCTGTCCTTTTCCTAGTGAAGGTAACTCTTTTGGACTATAGAGTTCCCCATTAGTACTGAGCAGTCCTGGCCTGGAAAATGTGATGATGCCGGCAAAGTGAAACTGTTTTTCCTTAGTTTCAGGTATTTTGCTGCAAGGTGTTGAAGTTTCTTAAGTGGATTCCTGAGCTCTCCTAGAGCTATTTTCAGTCCTGGATAGCTGTGTAATTATAGATCTTTGTAGGGGAATGGAGGCTGAGGTCTCCTTCTCCACAGTTTTGGTGACATCACTCAGTTAAATATTCTCAGTATCTACTCCTTTGTTGGATGTGTATAGAACAAATAACTTCTAGTCTGTAGTTTACTTGTATTCTTTTAAATGATGGCTTTTGGCATAAGATTGAAAGGTTTCAAGTAGTTTAGCTTAACCAATCTTTTTCTTCATTTATTTATGCTTTTTCAGTCCTATTTACAGATTTTTTTTTCTGCTCAAGATCATAAGGATAAAGCTTTTTATGTTTTCATCTAAAAGTCTTAGAATTTTGCCTTGAAAATATAGGCCTTAGATCTATTTGTAATTTGTTATAATGCATTAAGGAGTGCAAATTTTTGTTAACTTACTTAATTGGTCAAACAGTCCACTATCAATTTTTTATTGCATATGCTATGTGCAGTGCTATGTGTGAAATGCTATAGGAGGTATAATTCCTTCTGTAAAAGAGAGAGATGGAACCAACATTGTACCAGGTTCCATCATACAATGATACTGTGCCCTACTTATATGTTCTATTAAACCTAGCAACTGTCCTTGTAGGTTGTTTTATTTATCTACATTTTACAAATAAATAAACTGAGGCTCTGAGAAGTAAAATAACTTGCTCAAGTTCACACAGTTATTAAGTTGTAGAGTTGAAATTTTAGCTTAGCTATTTCTGACAAACTAGACATTTGAGATAAGACAAAGATTATTGAAAACTAAGTAATATTTTGTTTCCTTTTTTTAAAAAAGATTTTTAAAAATTTCTTTATTTGACTGAGATAGAGAGAGCACAGGTAGGCAGAGGGGCAAGCAGAGGGAGAGGGAGAAGCAGGCTCTCCGCTGAGCAGGGAGCCTGATGTGGATGGAGTTCAATCCCAGGACCCTGGGATCATGACCTGAATCAAAGGCAGATGCTAAATGAGCCACCCAGGAAAAATTAAGTAATTTAAGATGAAACATACAGTGGGATAGAAAATATCTGTGGTATGAATGAATATACTGTGTGGTATCACAAGAGAGTATTATAAAGACAAATCACGTATGGGCTTGGAGTACAGAAGTTCCCTTCTCTAAAGGGAAGAGTTCATTCTGTGTTATAATTTTGAATCTTCCTTGTAGGAAATGGGGCTTGATGTAAAGCTTGAAAAAACAGGGAGAATCTGGTAGGATGGAATGAGAGTAAGGATTGAGAGAAATATCAAAAGGGCTAATAAGCCAAAGCAGTATAGGTGGAGAGATTTTAAAACTAATTTGGGATTAACGATGGAGGGAGCTGAAGACTCATTTGGCTTTAGTATAGAATAATTGTGGGACTTGAGACTGGGAATATAGGTTGCAATCAAATTGTGTTGGATATTCATTTTAATTCAGTATTTATTGAGAACTTACCATCTTCTACATTGTATTTGCTAAGTCTTTCTTTGTTGTTTTCTTCATACAATCTACATCTAATCTATCAGGAAGTAGTTCAGAAGTATCTTCAAAATCTGATTATTTCTACCACTTCAACTAGTTCCACCCTGGTCCAAGTCATCATTCTCTCTTATTTGTATTATCGTAATATCTTTATGCCTGGCCCCCTTGCTTCCTGTTTTGCCTCCCTTTAGTTTCAAGAGAGCATATAGATGGATTCTGTTAAAATGTAAGTGACATCACTCCACTGCTCAGAACTGACAAAGTCTTTACAATGGTTTATAGCACCCTATACAACTTTTGTTACCTTCCTGACCTGATTTGCTCCTGTCTTCACTTAAGTCATTCTCCTTTAGCTACATTGGCCTTCTTTTTGTTCTTCGTACATGTCAGGTTTTTGGATTTATTTCTGCTGCCTAGAATTTTTTTCCTTCAGATAGCAGTATGCTTTGCTCCTTCCACTCTTTTAAGTCTTTGTTTAAATATGACTGCTATGAGGTTATCCCTGATCATGCTACTTAAAATTGCATTGTTTTCCTCCTGGCACTTCTTATTCCCTTCTGCTTTATTTTCCTCTGAAATAATTGTCACATTTGACAGTCCATATTTTGCATCTTTGCATCCCACTGAAATGTTAGGAGTTTTGTTCCTGCTCTATCTGTAGCATTTAGAACTTGGTGAATGAATGAATGTAGAGTGTTGAATACATATATAATGGCTTGTTCATCAATCACAAGTGTTTCAAACATTTTTTTCTTTTTATCTCAACATATATATCAACTACAATAATCCTCATGTGTTTCCTTGGAATATGCCTCACTTATTCATGCCTCTTTGACTTGGACTGTTCTTTCAGTCTGACAATGCCTTCCACTTACTTCCACACTGAAATCTCTTACTGACCATTTAAGACCCAGTGTGATTAGCAAAATGAAAAGGTAACCTACAGAATGTGGGGAAATTTTTGCAAACCATATAGTGGCATATATAAAAAAACTCATACAACTCAATAACAAAAACACGCATAAAAAACAATTCAATTTAAAAAAGGGCAGAGGAACTAAATAGACATTTTTCCAAAGAAGATATCCAAAGGGCCAACAGGTACCTGAAAAGATGTTGGAAAAAAAGAAGAAAGCTGTTGATCATCACTTATCATCAGGAAAATGCAAATCAAAACCACAATGAGATATCACCTTAATGAGATATCCCGTTGTATATATATATATATATATATATATATATATATATATATATATGTATTTATATAATGGAATATTATTTAGCCATGAGAAAGAAGAGTATCCTGCCATTTGTGACAACATGGATAGACCTTAAGCACATTATGCTAAGTGAGATATGTCAGAGAAAGACTGTGTGATATCACTTCTATATGGAATTTACACAATGTTATATATCAAATATATTTTTTAAAAAGTCCCAATACAAACACTTCCTGGAGCACCTGGGTGTTCAGTCTGTTGGGCGTCTGTCTTTGGCTTGGGTCATGAGCCCGGGGCCACGGGATTGAGCCTCACATTGGGCTCCCTGCTTGGTGGGGAGTTTGCTTCTCTCCCTGCACCTCACGCCACTTTTGTGCTCACTCTCACTCTCTCTATCAAATAAATAAGATCTTTAAACAAAAATAAAAACAGGGCACCTGGGTGGTTCAGTGGGTTAAGCTGCTGCCTTCCACTCGGTTTGTGATCTCAGGGTCGTGGGATGGAGTCCCACATCGGGCTCTCTGCTCAGCAGGGAGCCTGCTTCCCTCTCTCTCTCTCTCTCTGCCTGCTTCTCCATCTACTTGTGATCTCTCTCTATCAAATAAATAAATAAAATCTTTAAAAAAAAAACAAAAAAATAAAAACAAAAACAAATCCTTCCTTTTTGGAACCCTTTATCAACAGTCCTTCCATTCTCAGGCATAATTTTTCTTTTCTTTATGGTATCACAGCATTATGCACTCACTTCTATTATATTCTATTCTGTCCAACCCCCCTCCAACTTCTCCAGGTCAGAGAACTATATGGTTGATTGTTTGTTTAATATTTTACTTGTTCTAATGCATGGTAGGTGCTTTATGTACGGTAAATGAATAATAAATATTTTTGAAAGAATAAAAGAAACAATATAAATAAGTTGTTAAATCATTGCTGGATATAAGTATATAAATAAATAAATATTTATAAATTATTTATAAATTTATTATAATAAATATATAAAAACAAATATTTATATAAATAAATATATAAATATATATCAATATAAATAAGTTATTAAATTATTATTATTAACAAAATACATAAGTTATTAAATTATTGCTGGAAATAGACTTTAAGAATACTTTTCTGTTGTTCTTATATGTTCTTGTTAGGTAAGGCTTATTGAGCTATCTGGAGTTTGAAGTTTGAAATAGCTACCATATTCCTGTTTTTTTTTTTTTTGGTACTTGAATAGTATTAAATAGTATTAAATAGTATTAATTTTTTTGGTACTTGAATACATAGTGTGATTTGGAGCTTTTCCTGTAGCACAGAGATCACTGGATGAAAAGGATATATTTCAGGTAGAGATGATCAGTCCTAGTTATCCAAGGAGGTTGTTACTTGTTTCAGATTAAAAATGCTTATTTTTATTGTCTCTTTTTCACTCTCCAAATTGTATGTTTATATATTTTATTTTCATCTTTTCCATGATCTTTTTTCTAAAGTCCTGTCTATTCCCTCCCCCACTCCCCAATTTATTTTTTATTTGATTTGAAGAGAAACAGGAACATGGGGTTTGTCTATTCTGTTTTTTAAGGAAACAAGGTTTTAGCTTTATAAATTTATTTAAAGGTTTTTCTGTATCTTTGATTTCTGTTTTACTGTTTCCTGTTCTTTATTATTTTGTTCATTTTGTTTTTATTTGATTTCATATTTTTCTTCCTTCTTGATGAAGATATTTTGCTTGTTTATATTTGGCTTTTCTTTTCTAATATAAGCACTTAAAGATACAAATTTTCTTCTTTGTGCTCCTTTAGCTCTATATTATCTAATGTGGTAGCTATGGGGCTATTCAAATTTAAATGAATTAAAATTAAATAAAATTTACTTCCTTACTTGCATTATTCATGTGTCTAATGCTGCTCTGTTTGAGCAGATAGACCATTTTATCACTGCAGAAAGTACTACAGAACTTTCTCTTTAAAGATTTATTTATTTGAGATGGATAGAGAAAGACAGTGTGCTGGGAGGGGCAGAAAGAGAAGGAGAGAGAGAAACTTTAGCAGACTCCACGCTGAGTGCAGAAACTTGATCTCATGACCCTGAGATCACAACCTGAGCTGAAACCAAGAATCAAGCGCTTAACTGACTGTACCACCCAGATGCCCCAGTTCTACAGAACTTTTATATAGACCTTTTTATAGATAGTGTTGCTCTATATCTGTGTATTTGTAATTGCAAAAAGAACTCAAAAGAGCATACTTTTCTCCTTGATATATTTCATAAGTTGGATTTTTAGGAGAGTTCATTCTTTAGAAAATTCTTTAAAATTTAAAAATCTATATTACCTTTAGAACAGCACAGTCCATCTTTGTTTCCTGCTTCATCTATCAATTACAGAGAAAAATGGGTTTTAAAACCTCACCATGATTAGAAGCTTGATTATTTTTTCTTGTAATTTTGTCAAGTTTTGCTTTATGCAGTTTGAGGCTGTTGTAAGATATATAGAGAACCAGGTTATTCTTTCAGTTTTTGTTTTATGTACTGAGAGGTCATGTTTTATTTATTTATTTATTTTTTTTTTTTTTAAAGATTTTTATTTATTTATTTGAGAGAGAGAGACAGTGAGAGAGAGCATGAGCGAGGAGAAGGTCAGAGAGCGAAGCAGACTCCCCATGGAGCTGGGAGCCTGATGTGGGACTCGATCCCGGGACTCCAGGATCACGCCCTGAGCTGAAGGCAGTCGTCCAACCAACTGCGCCACCCAGGCGTCCCGAGAGGTCATGTTTTAAAATAATGATTGGTTCAGGCTTATTCTGTATTTTCGGTAAATTATTCCTCTGATGATTACATAAATAGTTTCTTTTAAAAACGTATTTGTAACTTTATGTTTAAAAAACAACACCTTCTTTACCAATAATAATCCTTGCTTTGAAGTGTATTTTAGCTCATACCGATGTATTTATACAACTATTTTGTTTAACTTTTTCATGATTTGCCTTTTTCATATGTATGCTGCTAGCTTTTCTTCATTATAATACTTTTGGTATGTCTTCTGTAAGCAGCATATAGTTGGACTTTTACAATAGAATATGATTTTATCAAATATCTAATTGTTCTTTTATTATCTATTAAAGTTTCCCATTTTTTGGAATTATTTCAACAATCTTATTTTATGTTTTTTTATTTATTAATTTTCCTATGTTTCCTTTTTTTCTTGCATTGTATTGGATTGATCATTTTCTTTATTCCATTTTCTGTTTATTTATTTAGAAATTGTTATTTCTTTTCTATTCATGTAAGAGTTATCCTTGTATTTTAACATGCCAATTTGACTCAATAACCTCTAAATTCAACCAGTATCTCTATCCTTTTCCTTAATCGTAGAATACCATCTTTTTCATTTTTTCTATCTTCTGTAAGTTGTCTAATATATTATTTTCATCTTGATCTTTAGATTTTACAAAGTGCTCATTGTTTTAATACTTCACTTTTATAGCCAAATTTTTTTCAAGTGAACTCACATATTTATTAATTTTTTCTTCTTCCTGGCCACTTCTTTTGTGTTCAATTTATTTCTTTATTAAGTGTTTTCTTTATTGGTTTTCTTAAGCGACTATATACTAATGGTAAACTATACCTTTTAAAAATCTATTTGAAACTATTTTTATTTCTTTCTGTACTTTTAAATCATTATTTAAGTGGCGTAAAATTCAAGGTTGGTAATGATTTTACCTTATTATGTGGATATTATTCTATTATCATCCATGGTTTGTTGTTGATCTTAAGAAGTCATATTCGAGGGGCGCCTGGGTGGCTCAGTGGGTTAGGCCGCTGCCTTCAGCTCAGGTCATGATCTCAGGGTCTCTCCTCTCTCTCTCTACCTGCCTCTCTGCCTATTTGTGATTTCTCTCTGTCAAATAAATAAATAAAATCTTTCAAAAAAAAAGAAGTCATATTCGAAAAAGGGTTGGTATCCAAAATTTATAAAGAACTTATGCAACTCAACACCCAAAAATCAGACAATCCAATTATGTGTGAAAGACATGAACAGATATTTCTTCAAAGAAGACATCCAGATGGCCAACAGACACATTAAAAGATGTTGAACATCACTCATCATCGGGGAAGTGCAAATCAAAACCACAACAAGTTACCACCTCATACCTGTTGGAATGGCTAAAATCAGCAACACAAGAAACAACAAATGTTGGTGAGGATGTGGAGAACAAGGAAACCTCATGGACTGTTGGTAGGAACGCCAGCTGGTGCAGCCACTGTGGAAACAGTATGGAGATTCCTTAAAAAGTGAAAAATGGGTTTACCATATATGATCCCAGTAATTCTGCTAATGGGTATTTATCCAAAGAATATGAAAACACTAATTCAAAAAAGATATATGTACCCCTATGCTTATTGGGACATTATTTACAATTGTCAAATTATGGCAGCAGCCCAGTGTCTATCAGTAGATGGATAGATAAAGAAAAGTGGCATGTATATAATGGAATTTTACTCAACCATAAAAAAGAATGAAATCTTGCCATTTGCAACAACATGGTTGGATCCAGGACATATAATGCTTAATAAAGTAAGTCAGTCAGAGAAAGACAAATACCATATGATTTTGCTCATATGTGGAATTTATGAAACAAACAAACAAATGGGAGAAAAAGAGACAAACCAAAAAACAGACTCTTAACTATAGAGAACAAACTGGTGGTTACCAGAGGGGAGGCGGGTGGAGGGATGGGTGAAATAGGTGAAGGGAATCAAGAGATCAAGAGTGCAATTATCTTGATGAGCACTGAATATTATATGGAACTGTTGAATCACTGTGTTATACCTCTGAAATTAATATAGCACTGCATGTTAAGTAACTGGATTGTAGAAAAAATGCCATACTGTGGTTCATTAGAGGTAATTTTATTTTTTTCTAATCTAAGATTACTTTAATAATTCTTTGCTTAGCTAATTCTTTGCTAAACATAGGTGCCTATGTTTACCTATGTATATTTAATTTTGTGTGCTTATCCAATATAAAAATTATGTCTTTTCATAAACTCTTGAAAAATTTCTGCCTTTAGCTTATTTAAGAGTATTAGCTCTCCCACATTGTTACTCTTTGTTTTCTGGGACTTCTCTTAGGTATATGTTGGACTTAATTCTAACCTTCATATTTCTTAACCCTCTTTGTTCCTTTTCTCATCTTTATTGCTCTGTATTGCATTGGAATAAGAGTTTTAAGTCTGTTTTTCCTCTTCTCTAGTACTTCCTTTGTTATTATCTAACCAGTTTTTAGCCAAAGCCATTGAGTCCATTGATTTATTTTCAGTGACTATGTTTTTTCATATCTACAACATATCTTCATGTTGTATTGTTTCTTATGGTTTTATAACCTATTTTTCCTCTTTACAGATCTTAAATACTGTTATTTTAAGGCCTGTCTCAAATTGTTCTCTTTTCTCAAGCTCCTGGAGTGCTCATCCTTCTTCTGATGTGTTTGCTATCTTTCATGGTGAATTATTTTCCTATGAGGTTTGTGAATTTAGATTTTAAATGCTAAGTTTTAAAAATCCATGTTTATTTTTATTATCCTGAATGTAAACATGAGATTTCTGGGGCAGAGATTAAAGCTATTATTTCTTACATCAGTTAGTCCTCCTTGCCCTAATTGTTTCCCTTCTTCCGAGGTGATATATTGGGAGCCAAAGTCACTGTACATAATTTGAAGTCTGTACTACAAGAGAGGGACCCTGGAATTATGAATCTGTCAGTTTATATAAGATCGTTTAAACAGCTGCAGCCCCTTGCCTAGAGAGAGGGAGAGAAACCTCATCTCTCCATTGTAAACAATAAGAAAGAGAAGAGTAAGGGAAGGTTTCTGGATTCTTACTCTTTGGAATGTGAATACACACCTTCTAGGAAGAGATAAGACTATTGTCTCTGGGTTTACAGTGCTTGCTATATCTCTTTGTCTTACGCACCTTTGAAATCTAAGCACATCCTCTTAGGAAAGTAAATCTCTAGGACCTGTCTCACTGTCTATCTCTTCAGTCCTCTTTTAACTTCTAAGGCTGTCATCTAACTCAGGGTCCAGTAAAATTTTCTCAGAAAGCCCTAAAGGTAGAGACATGAAAATTCTCATTTCCTGACAGTAACATCTTTAGTGGAACTTGTTTTCCCTCTCATGGGAACACCATGTGGCCTGGTTTATAAGAATTTTCATCTAAAATGATTTTGTTTTTCTTCTTCCAAGTGTCCCAGGGAGATCATTGGGCCAGGATTTTTATTTTTTATGTTAAATTATTGGATTGGGGATTCCTATTAAAAAATGGGTAGTTTAACTTGCTTTTTATACATTTATGATTTCCCATTAGAGACACTTTCTTTGCCTTGTGGGTATTGTGGGAGAAAATGTTCAAGCGGAAGGAATAGCAAATGTGAAACTTGATGGGGGTATTGGACAGTGTGGATTGGGGGGGTACTCAGTGAAGGGCGGAATGGCAAGAATGAAATTAGGGGTTTATTGGGAGTTAGAACTACAGTAAGAGCTTTGGATTCTGCCCCAAATGAAATGTGAAACCACTGTAGGGCTTGGAACAAAAGAGGTTTGTTATCTGACTTTTGATTTAAATGGGTCACTTTCACACAAATGGTTGTATCAAGAATGGGTTATATAGATTCACAATACGTAGGATTATTGTATTCAATACTGATTCTCTTCAATGTGGCCTTTGAGAGAGAAGGTGACTTCTTTTAGGGCTCCTTGGAAACCAAATACTTAAGGCAATCAATCTTAGAAGAATGCCAAAGTGAAAAATAGGTCACTAGTCTGCAACATCATATGATAGCAACTAAAAGCTTTATACCCTACACCCTGGGAAAAATGATGTTCTCCTAATTAAAGAATACATGGTAGAAGAGTGTTGAAGGCCAAGTTTCTGCCATGACATAACTACTATAGTTGGATCTCTTTGTAATCATACCAGGGTAGAGATTGGTGCTTCCCTGATTAGGAGGCTTAAAAACCCTACAACCCAATGGCTGGAGTTTGATGTACGATCCTGTTAGATCTTTGTTACTTCAGAATTCAATAGGCAGAGGGAAACTCACAAACATATTACTGCTCATTTCACTG
Source organism: Neogale vison (assembly GCF_020171115.1). Taxonomy (NCBI): domain Eukaryota; kingdom Metazoa; phylum Chordata; class Mammalia; order Carnivora; family Mustelidae; genus Neogale; species Neogale vison. The sequence goes on from NC_058097.1 coordinate 138,659,282, forward strand.
TGAAATTCCCTCAAGGGAAAGTGTTCCAGAAGGCATGGTGTCAGATTGTTTGCTCTTGTTTTCATAACTTAGGCTGGAGGTTAGGCTAGGAGGTGGAGTGTGAGTAGGAGCAGGGAGACGAAGTAGCTATGGAAATCACTCAGTTAAGAGATGATGGCTTCTTTGACCAAGGTGGTGGGATAGAGGTTTTAAGAAAGCAGTCATATTTGAGCTATATTTAGAAGGGAGAGTTGATAGGATTTGCTGGTGGATTGAGATGATTTATAGTAATTTCAGAGTTCTTGTTTTCCCTACTAAGAAGAACTGAGTTTCCATTTTTTGAGGTGGGAAGAATATGCCCATGCAACAATTGTATGTTTAATGAAGTAATGAAGGAAAAAAATGAGTAGATGATATAAAAATATAGTTCTGAACATAAGATCCTATACCAACAGCATCTTTTGGTAATAAAGCATAGCTCCAGCAAGGCAGAGACTATTGTCTTCACCACTGTGTATCTGGCAGCTAATATAATACCTTGTATATATAAAGCAATCTGTTCGTATCTCTATTTATCTCTATCTCTGTGTGTGTGTGTGTGTATTTACACATATGTGTATGTGTGTATACACACACACATACAAATACTTTAAATGCAGGAATGTAGGAATAAAGAGATGGATGAGTGTCACATGCTTTGCTTTTTTTTAAAATTTTTAATTTTTAATTTTTTATAGACATATAATATATTTTTATCCCCAGGGGTACAGGTCTGTGAATCGCCAGGTTTACACACTTCACAGCACTCACCAAAGCACATACCCTCCCCAATGTCCATAATCCCACCCCCCTTCTCTCAACCTCCCTCCCCCCAGCAACCCTCATTTTGTTTTGTGAGATTAAGAGTAGTTTATGGTTTGTCTCCCTCCCAATCCCATCTTGTTTCATTTATTCTTCTCCTACCCCCTTAACCCCCCATGTTGCATCACCACTTCCTCATATCAGGGAGATCATATGATAGTTGTCTTTCTCTGCTTGACTTATTTCGCTAAGCATGATACGCTCTAGTTCCATCCACGTTGTTGCAAATGGCAAGATTTCGTTTCTTTTGATGGCTGCATAGTATTACATTGTGTATATATACCACATCTTCTTTATCCATTCATCTGTTGATGGACATCTAGGTTCTTTCCATAATTTGGCTATTGTGGACATTGCTGCTATAAACATTCGGGTGCACGTGCCCCTTTGGATCACTACATTTGTATCTTTAGGGTAAATACCCAGTAGTGCAATTGCTGGGTCATAGGGCAGTTCTATTTTCAACATTTTGAGGAACCTCCATGTTGTTTTCCAGAGTGGTTGCACCAGCTTGCCTTCCCACCAACGGTGTAGGAGGGTTCCCCTTTCTCCGCATCCTCGCCAACATCTGTCATTTCCTGACTTACTTGTTAATTTTAGCCATTCTGACTGGTGTGAGGTGATATCTCATTGTGGTTTTGATTTGTATTTCCCTGATGCCAAGTGATATGGAGCACTTTTTCATGTGTCTGTTGGCCATCTGGACGTCTTCTTTGCAGAAATGTCTGTTCATGTCCTCTGCCCATTTCTTGATTGGATTATTTGTTCTTTGGGTGTTGAGTTTGCTAAGTTCTTTATAGATTTTGGACACTAGTCCTTTATCTGATATGTCATTTGCAAATATCTTCTCCCATTCTGTCAGTTGTCTTTTGATTTTGTTAACTGTTTCCTTTGCTGTGCAAAAGCTTTTGATCTTGATAAAATCCCAATAGTTCATTTTTGCCCTTGCTTCCCTTGCCTTTGGCGATGTTCCTAGGAAGATATTGCTGCGGTTGAGGTCGAAGAGGTTGCTGCCTGTGTTCTCCTCCAGGATTTTGATGGATTCCTTTCTCACATTGAGGTCCTTCATCCATTTTGAGTCTATTTTTGTGTGTGGTGTAAGGAAATGGTCCAGTTTCATTTTTCTGCATGTGGCTGTCCAATTTCCCCAACACCATTTATTGAAGAGGCTGTCTTTTTTCCGTTGGACATTCTTTCCTGCTTTGTCGAAGATTAATTGACCATAGAGTCGAGGGTGTATTTCTGGGCTCTCTATTCTGTTCCATTGATCTTTGTGTCTGTTTTTGTGCCAGTATCATGCTGTCTTGATGATGACAGCTTTGTAATAGAGCTTGAAGTCCAGAATTGTGATGCCACCAAGTTTGGCTTTCTTTTTCAATATTCCTTTGGCTATTCGAGGTCTTTTCTGGTTCCATATAAATTTTAGGATTATTTGTTCCATTTCTTTGAAAAAGATGGATGGTACTTTGATAGGAATTGCATTAAATGTGTAGATTGCTTTAGGTAGCATAGACATTTTCATAATATTTATTCTTCCAATCCAGGTGCTGGAACATTTTTCCATTTCTTTGTGTCTTCCTCCATTTCTTTCATGAGTACTTTATAGTTTTCTGAGTATAGATTCTGTGCCTCTTTGGTTAGGTTTATTCCTAGGTATCTTATGGTTTGGGGTGCAATTGTAAATGGGATTGACTCCTTAATTTCTCTTTCTTCTGTCTCGTTGTTGGTGTAGAGAAATGCAACTGATTTCTGTGCATCAATTTTATATCCTGATACTTTACTGAATTCCTGTACAAGTTCTAGCAGTTTTGGAGTGGAGTCTTTTGGGTTTTCCACATATAGTATCATATCATCTGTGAAGAGTGATAGTTTGACTTCTTCTTTGCTGATTTGGATGCCTTTAATTTCCTTTTGTTGTCTGATTGCTGAGGCTAGGACTTCTAGTACTATGTTGAATAGCAGTGGTGATAATGGACATCCCTGCCGTGTTCCTGACCTTAGCGGAAAAGCCTTCAGTTTTTCTCCATTGAGAATGATATTTGCGGTGGGTTTTTCATAAATGGCTTTGATAATATTGAGGTATGTGCCCTCTATCCCTACACTTTGAAGGGTTTTTTTCAGGAAGGGATGCTGTACTTTTTCAAATGCTTTTTCAGCATCTATTGAGAGTATCATATGATTCACATGCTTTGCTTTTTAGGTGCTGCAGAAATCTCCCCGTGAATACTGGTTGCCAGTTTCATCTGCTTTTGGGTTTTTTTTTGTAAAAGCTAGAGATTTATTGTTATTTTGTGATTAATAAAGTGTCAAATTGGATATGACACTATCCCACACTGTATACCACCATTTGCCAGTACAAAAGTTTTTGAACCAGATTGAGGCATAAGACAGAGAGAGCAAAGACACATGAATATCATCCTTGGCAACCTCCACTAGTCATGCCTCCACCTTGACCATCACTCATGTTTTCCAGCTGGGGAAAGTGTCAGAACAGTGCATGAGCTGGTGAGCAACCTGGCCTCTTGACCTTTTTTAATAGCAAGCAACTTACAGAAGTAATGGAATTCAACTTATATTTCCCTTGATTTTATTGGTCTGAACTCATTTTAGGTTACTTTAACATTTTAATTTCCTGTAACTGTACATGAGAGAATGTAATGACCTAAGAGAATACTGAACCAGAGTCAGCCAAGTATATCACTGACCCCAAAGTTGTGTTTTAATTGGTCCTAAAATTGTTGGAATATACCACACCCCAACAGTTTGAGGGTTAAGCAAACAGAACTTCTTTGGGGAGGGAAGAAAAAGGCTGCAGAACAGCCAAATGTACTCAACATTGTTGAAACGGCTCTTTGTTTTTCACCCCTGAATGATACCTCTTTACTACACTATATGCACAGAGATCCTAACAGAATCTTGGTTGCCAGTATTATTTAGGCTGGCCCAATCCAGGAGAGATCCCCACCCCCTGCCCCCAGTTCCCCTTCTCTGAGGCTCTAAAAAGCACAATATTTAACTATTTCTTAATAGAACTACCGAACACTTCAGAAATAAGTGGCTCACAAATCATTTTAAATTCATGTATTGCCTGTGCATGAGAAAACTGATAAACCCAAAAGATAGTCCTATTTTTATATGGCAATTAAAAATAACTGAAACATCAAAACACTTTCAGTGAAAGCAACATTTCAATTACAAATTGTAATGCCTGTTGAACTACCTGTGGGAGAAGCTGAGAAGTCCTAGGCAAATGTACTTTTGTGTTATACTCCAGGGCTCCTTCAATCTGCACACGGATGAAGGTAATTTACAGTCAATCTGTGAATGTTGAGACAGTGTAACATTATGTTGTCTGTACATTTAAATGTCCTTAGAGAGATAACCAGTTAGTGCCAGTTTCAGTCTCCTTTTTGGGATTGTTTCAGTCTTAGTGCCAGTTTTAGTGCCAGTTTCAGTCTCCTTTTTGGGATTGATGGAGACTTAAGCTTTGTGCTTATACTTGTGCTTATGATCTTAACACAACATTAAAATTTAATGAAATTAATTTTTCAATATTCAGTATGGCAAATACTTTTTTTTTGTTCAGAGGAACTTAATTGTACAAATGGTGTAGAGAGCTACAAATTATCACTGTTTGCCTTCTGCTAATAATTCTTTATCTTTAAAAAAAATCACTTAGAATTTAGGAATATAGTCTCAATTGTATGAGGCAGGCACAGTGAGCATTATCAATCATTATTTTAGCTAAGAGAGATCTGAGATCCGAAGAGTAACTTGGCCTAGGTCACAGAACGAGTAAGTTATGATGCCAGGATTTACATGGAATCTGTAAGCTGTTCAGTTAACCAGTTGTAGTAGTTGTAGTATCACCAGCATTTAGGACTAAGCACTTTGTGTTCTACAGAGAGAGTGTGACATATTCAAGGAGATGATAAGAGTTGAGAACAGTGGCTTGAATCCTGTCTATAATTTTTTTTTGAAGATTTTATTTATTTATTTGAAAGAGAGTGAGAGAGAGAAAATGAGCGGGAGAGAGAGAAAATGAGTGGCAGTTGTGGGGGAGAGGAAAGGAGGGGCAGAAGGAGATGGGAAAGCAGACTACCTGCTTAGACCCCAAATTCATGACCTGAGTTGAAGGCAGATGCTCAACCTACTGAGTCACCCAGGTGCCCCAGGCCCACAGTTTCTTCAGCAGGTTATTTTACTCGTTTCGCTAAGACTCAGTTTCTTTATTGGAAAAAAAATCTATTATCTCGAAGGGTTCCTGTGAGAATTGAGTAAGGTAGTATATTAAATACAGAGTATGATGCTTGCCTTACAGAAAGTACTGAGATGGGGCGCCTGGGTGGCTCAGTGGGTTAAGCCTCTGCCTTCAACTCAGGCTATGATCTCAGGGTTCTGGGATCAAGCCCTGCACTGGGCTTTCTGCTCAGCAGGGAGCCTGCTTTCCCCTCCCCTCTCTCTCTGCCTGTCTGCCTACTTGTGATCTCTCTCTGTCAAATAAATAAATAAAATCTTAAAGAAAAAAAAGAAGGTACTGAGATAAAAGAACCTGCTGTTACCTTTATATACTCTAGTACTTTCTATCATCACTGTCTCTGTTGCAGTTTTCTCTCATGGAGTAAATACCAATTCCTGGGGATGATTTTTTTAAATCTGATCCCCACTTTTCTCATTCCTCTTATCGTCCTTTTATCCCTCTGTATGTGCTGTGAATATTCTGGTGCTTTCTCTTTCCATGGACATTATCTGTTAATGATACCTCACAATTCTGAGGGATGTTCAAGAAAAGCACAGTATTGCCTATTTCTCCTGACTAAATTTTCATTTTTTAAAAACCAATTTGATGTTATTATTGACTAATTTAGTGTGCGGCCCCTGAAGCAAAGAATATATCCAATCTGAAGTATTCCATAGATCATCTAGATTGGTTTTTGTTCTTGGCTCTATAGCATGTGCCACTGCAGTTCCATATTCTGTATATGGTGAACACATCTAACTGGAATAATTTCCCCATCACCTTCGGCAATACTGTCTATATCCTCCTAGTTTAGTTTAACAAACATTTATTGGGTTTCTACTGTACCAGTTAGGAATTACATTCACCTGCAAGTAATAGAGACCTCAATATTGTACTTATGAAATAGGTTTTGTTTTTTCCCTCATTCAAAACAAGAAGTTCAGAGGAAAGCAGGTTGGTACTGATGCAGTAACTCTATTTGTTTATCAGTTTCTCAGCTTCCTACTATCTTTCAGTTTTGCTACTCATAACATGTGGATTTTGTCTTCATTCCTGTCATCTCATTATAGTAAGATAGCTACTACTCCAGACTCACATGCAAATTGCAGGTTGGAAGTGTAAGAAATAAGGAAGAAAATAATTGGCAGCTTAAATGAGAAAAACAAAACCTTCCCTTGTGCTTATTGCTCAGAACTGAGTCACAGTTACACAGTTCTGCTACCTGAAAGGCAGTCTAAGAAAGTTAATATTTTAGCAGAAAAAAAATGGGAAAAGGGATTTTGGGTAGGCAGCTGGCAGTGTTTATTACATCTATGTTGTGCTTAGTACTGAGATAATATAAAGATAAATTAGGCACAATTGCTTTCCACAGTCAAGGGAAAGAACATGGAAGGAAATTATTATGAAAATAATTTATTATTTTGAAAGAAATTATTATGAAATAAATTATTCTAATGGAAAATTGATAATAGTTGAAATGTGGTATGATGGAAGCATGCAAGAGGAGAGGAGGGACCGAATCAACTTTCAATTCAATTCATCTACTAGTTACTGAATGTTCTAATACTCTTGGCGATACAAGGAAGATTAAAACATATTTCTTTATTTTGGGGAGTGTGTTTGTTTCGTAGGGCCGTCATAGCAAAATACTAGAGATGGCGGCTTAACCAACAGAAGTTAATCTTCTCACAGTTCTGGAGACTGGAAGTCCAAGACCAAGAAGTGATGTCTGGTGAAGACTCTCCCATGGGGTTGCAGACAGGTGCTTTCTTGCTTGTGCTAAGGTGACCTCTTTTATATTCACATGAAATAACACAATCTTTCATCTTTCTTCTTATAAGGACACTAAACCTATCTAATCAGGGCCCCACCCTTAGGACCGTTTAACCTTAATCACTTCCTTAGAAGTCCCATCTCTAAATACGTTCCTACTGGGGCTCAGGACTTCAACATATGAATTTTAAGAGGACACAAACATTCAGTCCATCCCAGGAGTTTATTGCATACTTGGCTGACATCTCCCCTTCGCAGTTTCCATGTCCTTTCTGAGGCTGAGTGTGGCTTGGAAGAGTGAAGATAGTAGAGATATTGGAGGTGAAACCAGGGAATATTCTCTCTGGCTTAAGTAAACACAATAAAAACACCGAAGAATTCGAGTCCGAGTCCCTCCCATCGTTCGCCTCCCCAGTCACAGGAGCTCAGGGAATTCTCTTCCTCTTCCAGCATTGCTGTGCTACACTGGGAACGTGGCCGCACACCGAGACTGTGTGTGGTAGACATCACCGAGGAAACTGCTAAACTATTTTTTGCCCAGTGTCAGGCTTTCTTGTCTTCCCTTTCCCTATAAAAATAAGTTTTGTCAGAATTGTCAATACACCTTAAAGAAGAGAAAAATCTGTTTCCCCCTCAACTATAGTCTTTTCTCTCTTCTATTCATTTTGGCAAGCATCCTGACATTCAGATGGAGTATATAATATAAACTTAAGGCTAAAAAAGGAAACCAAGGGAGGAAAGATGACAGGAAAGGTGTTTTACATCAAGCAGGGAGAAAAAGCAACTATAGCCTTTCTGTCTTTATATATGCTGGATTCTGTAGTGTGTATAACTTCCATAGGAACCCAGGACCAGCTAAAATAATTGCTATTTCTTGATGAATAGTAATGTTAGGAATATGAGCTGCTAAAAGAAAAATATATTTGGGGCAAGTCTTTGAAAAATCAGCCTTTATTTTCTAGTGGAAGCTAATAGATAAGCACCACTAAAAATTAAAACAGAGTGAAACAAAAGAATCCAAACATGAAACAAATGAAACTCTAAAATTCCAACTGCCCCTCCCAAATAAAAACTTAACCACCAGCATCACCAACAACAAACTTGCAAATACATGTATTACAACACACCTAATCATGTTCTCAATGTTTAGAAGCAGGAACTTAATTTACAAGACTCTTCACAAAGAGCAGGGAACTAGAGCTTTTCTTTAGGATCTTCTAATGGAGAACAGCTGTGAAGAAACTGGAGCAGAGACAAAACAAATTGATTAAAATATTGAAAAGTGGAGGATGATACTATAAAATCAAAAATGCCTTTCCCAACAGGCAAAAATCTTGAATGAATTTGTATGATATAAAAGGAATTATAACCAATTGTTCTCAGTTTCCATATGGAACAACATAAAAACAAAGTAAAAAAGTTAAAAAAAAAAGCATTAGTTGGTGATCCTATGCCAGCAGAGTGCTATACATCATGTAAATGTTATTGAATTTCATCTTATTAAATTATCACAATAATTCTATGAGTTAGATATATTTACTGTCCTCCTTAATAAATGTGGGAATTGAGGCTGAGAGGAGTTATAAAGCTTTTAGGAAGTTATAAATAGTAGCAAGTTGTAACATTGGAATCAGGATCAAAATCATGTGAAGAGCCATGGAAAGAGTTTTAGGCAGTAGAAGTAGAAATGTTAAAGCTTCAAGGTTAGGAAAAGTTTGGTGTATTTGTGATAGCCATTGTGGCTGGTATTCAATAATGACCCTCATGAAATAGGCAAGGCTAGATAAACTAGATTATGCCTTGTAAAGAATTTTATTTTTTATCCTTGGGCATTAAGAAGCCTTTAAGCGGGAGACTGACATGATCCAGCTTAACATTCAGGTGGGTAGGTGGCTCTTGCTGAGTGGACAGTGACATCGAGTATCTGTTGCAATAGTGTGGGTGAGAGATGATGGTGACACAGTCTGATGGTGAAGACGGAGATGTGGATAGATTCAAGATGTCTATTTTTAGGTAGTATTTTTGAGATTTGATGATGGGTTAGTTGTAGGTTAGTGCTAGAGAGGTTGAAGAAGTTATCAAGGCTAAGCACTAGATGTCTGCAAGAATAACTGGGTTGATGGGTGTATCATTTGCAGATACGGGTTAGATTGAAAGATGAAGTCTGAGATGCCTCTTAGAAGTTTAGGTGGAGATGTCATGTAGGGAGTTGGAAATGTAGATTTTAGGCCGAAAAGGTAATTTTGGGTTGGTGATACATATTTGGGAGATGTTGGTGTATGATATTTAAAGCCATGAGAATAGTTGATAGTATTACAGGATTTTTTATTTGTCCGTGCCCACAGTTCTTGGTCATGCCTCTTTGAAGAATGAAGCGAGAGACTAGACAGAGTGGTGGGCAGCAAAGCAAAGTTTATTGAGTGATATAACAAAGTGACAGTACAAAGCTCCAAGGGGATCCTAGAGGGTTGCCACTGGAGTTTCTGAAGCTAGGGGTGTTTATGGGTTTGTTGTTGGGCTGTTTTAATCTGATTAACCCTCCCTGCACTTGTCATGCGGTCAGGTTTTTGTCGCATGGGAAAGGGTGGAGGGCTCCTTCTAAGATGGTGTAAAGGCCTTTGAAGAGTCATTTTGTTTTGGGGAAGGGAGCCCATTGTCCCTACCTGCCTGCCTTCCAACTATCCTTCATCACTAGGAAGTGAGTTTAAAGTAAGGCAAGGGTTAGAAACAAACTCTGAATGGCTCCAGTATTTAGAAATAGGGACGGGGAGGAATGAGGTGTCACAAAAAGAAAAACCAGAAGAGTAGGGGAAAAACAGGTTATGGAGTTTTAGAATGGAGTTATAGTCATATTATGGAAGGCAAGAAAATAAAAGAAGGAAAGAGAATTGAACTCCTTTGAAATCTTCTGAAAGGTCAAATAAAATGTCTCATGGGAAACAGCAGATGAGTTTGACTTTTGTGAGAGTAGTTTTAATGTCGTGATGTGCATAAAAAGCCAGACTAGAGTGGCCAAAGAGTGAATTGAGTTCCATTACCAGCAAAATTGCAGATAAGATGTTCTGAGAAACCCCCTGATGTAAAACACCTAGAATACTAGATAGAAGAGCAACAATAATGTTGTTTGCACAAGTGAGCCCACAAGTAAGTAGGACAAATCCCTGGGGGCCAAAAGGGAATTGGAAATCAGAGCTGTAGGTGGTTGCTGATGTCATTACAGTTCCCGAGAGCGTTTGCTGATTTTGATGACTTTAATCACTGTGGCAGGGCTGGAGGAAAAAAAAGATCCCTGCACTCACACAAGTGGAATGGTGTTTCTGAGAACCCACAGAAAGCCATGACTTTAACTTTATGATTAATGTGAGAGTGGAAATGAAAGTATTATATCTTCCCATCAGCTAAGGATGATAACCAGGCAGATTGTAACTGTGGTCTTGGCCCTGAGTAGAAAACAAAATACATATTTGTATACAAAGGCCTACCCTCATGTGAGTTTCAGTTTAGAATTTGTGTCATTTTTGTGGTTTGAGTAATCGACAGTTGAAAAAAATAATCTTTTTAAGTAGTTCTGGGTTGATAGCTCTTTTGGGTGATTGGCAGAAGCAAACACCTATCATCCTTCACTAAATGCAGCTTCAATCCAGACTTCACAGTTTCCTCAGAAAAAACTTAAAGAGGGGTGCGTGGCTCGGTTGGTTGGGTGGCTGCCTTTGGCTCAGGTCATGATCTCAGGGTCCTGGGATCGAGCCCCAAGACAGGCTCTCTGCTCAGTGGGGAGCTTGATTCCCTGCCCGCCCCCCCCCCCCCCCCGCCGCTCTGCCTACTTGTGATCTCTGTCTGTCAAACCAATCAGTCAATCTATCAATCTTTAAAAAAAGAAAAGAAAAGAAATAACTTCAAGAAAACATGAACTGGGAATCCAGATTACAAAATTCATGAGAAATATGTCACCATGAGTGAGACTTAGAAGTAAATATCCCTAAATGTTTACAATGTTTAAATAAAGAATGGACTCTCTATAAGAAAGGAACAAGATGCAGTAAGAGATGAGGCAGATTAGCATATATAAAACAGAACTTTGAAGGATGAAGATTACAGTAACTGAAATAAAGTAAATTAGAGATTGGTGGAATAAGAGATGGAATTGCAGAAATTATCACAAAGATGTGAAAAACTGGAGGAGAGCTTAAGAGGCATTAGAATGAGAAAGCCAGATCTGTCTAGTTGGAGTTGCCCAAGAGATTGGAAATCAAGGGGCAGAAGCAATTGGCAAGACCTGAATGAGAATTCTCCAGAATTGGTAAAGGGCATAATTCTCTATTTTAGAAAGCACAGAAAATCCCAACCAAGAAAAATAAATGTATTAGAAAAGAAGAAAGGGTGGAAATTAATGGGCTAAGAATTAGGAAGTTAGAAAAAGGACAGAATAAACTCAATAAATAGTAAAGAAGAAAAAAATACAGTGGAAAAGACACTGAAAGAGAAAATAAAGAGAACTAATATTAAGGTAAATCAGCTTCTGGTCAGTTTGATAACACAGAGAGAAAGAGAGAGAGAAAGACAAAGAAGGAGGGGGGAGGAAAGAAAGAACACAGTTAACAATGAAAAATGGAAACTACTTTAAATGTGTCAGTGTCTGATAAGCTAAAAGGAGAGAAAAGATCAAGGCGATATGTAAGTGATTCAAGTACAGATGTCAAAGCAGACTTACGGTTCTGTTTCCTTGAAAGCAGTAAAGTTAAGATAGATTTGGACTACTGTGTCCTAAAAACCCTTCCCTTATCTGAAACTATTTGCCTGGTCCTAAATAGAGACTGCTTATCTGTGTCAAAGTGACTTAGATCCTCCAGGAAAGAGTGGGATATTTTATTCTTACCGATAAAATTTTCTAAGCAGTCTCTGATCATTTATGATTTTAAAGTAAAATGTTTCTCAGTGAATGGAAAAGCAACAGTCATTGAAGAAAAGGAATTGTTATGACATTTTATAGCTACAGCATGTCCTTGGGAGAAATATTGCTTCCTATTAAATTTGCAGCTGGCTTTATCTGGGTCTTATATTCCAGTCTTATGAATGACAGGGCAGATTTATGACGTCCAAGTGGTTTTATTTATTTTTTTTCCTCTTAACTTTTCAGCACAAATCTGGTCTCAGGGGCTCTGCTCAACATTTGAAATTTCAAGGAGAATTGAGGAAATGGTAGAATATCAAATAAAGTGTTTTAAAAAAGAAACTAGTGAACTTGATGTTGCTTGTCAGTAATCTTAGATTAGAAATTCATTGATATCCTTTTCTTACAGGGTTTTTTAAATTGGTAGATTAGGAAAATTATTCCTCATCTTTGTAATGTGCTTCCAAATGTACAAATTGTTTTAATTTTGATTATCTCATTTGATTCTCACTATGAACTTCTTAATTTTCATACTAGGAATTGAGGCTAAGAAATGTAAGGAACTTGCTCAGGGTCATGTAGCAGATTTATCTGTCTTTAAGGTCCATGATTTATCCACTGCTCAGGGCTGCCTCCAAGTTGAAAGAATTCCTAGAATTATTAGACATTTGGGAAGACATTTGCAAGGGGGATTTATATAAGTTTGGGGAATAATTGTTTTTTTGTTTGTTTAGTTTATCTCAAAGTCATTCTTTTCCCCTCCCCATTTTTATTGATAACTCTAATTTCAGTTAAAGTTCCAAAATGAAGATTCCTAAGCACTGTCTGATCCTTGGGATTTAATCATGTTCATAGTTTTGTTTGAGAAGTTTTAAGTTTCAAATTTTTACATGCGCGCTTTGGGTCAATCACTACATAATAAACATTCTAGTAATAAATAACAAAATGTTTTAGTTTTCTAAGGCTACTGGAACAAATGACACAGATGGGTAACCTGAACAACAGAAATAAGTTTTCTGACAAATCTGGGGAGTAAAAGTCCAAGATCAGGGTGTTAGTGGAGATGGTTTCCTCTGAACCTTTCTTCTCGGCTTGCATATGGCTGTCTTCTATTTTTGTTTTTAAAGTCTTTCCCCTGACTGTGTCTGTGTCTTAATCTCCTTGTCTAGGACACCAGTCATATTGGAGTAGGGCCCTCCCTGATGACCTCATTTAACTTAAATACCTCTTTATTATCAAATATAATCAGATTTTGTGGTACTGGGAGTCAGAGACTTCAAAATAAGAATTTTGGTATGGGGGAGACACAGTTTAGCCCATAACAAATATTTTGTTCATTATATTTCTGGAGTTCATTAGAGTTATTGTAGTTTAGTACAGTTTCTAATACTTAGTATTTGTTGAATAAAAAAAGTTAAATTATCAGGATGGGAGAAGTTTGAAGACTTAAAGTCATCATAAACATGACATTTAATAGAAGCCAACATACTCTTAGTTAGTGGGACTCGTTCTGTCCATAACACTGATAGCTTAAGATGATCTTCAAATTTTTGGGATAACAATTTCTGACTTTAGCCATTCGCTTTTTTATTCTGCCGAATTGGTGTGTTGTCAAAATTGTAACCATTTTGGGGTGCCTGTGTGGCTCAGTGGGTTAAAGCCTCTGCTTCCAGCTCAGGTCATGATCCCAGAGTCCTGGGATAGAGCCCCGCATTGGGCTCTCTACTAAGCAGGGAGTCTGCTTCCTCTTTTCTCTCTGCCTGCCTCTCTGCCCACTTGTGATCTCCGTCAAATAAATAAATAAAATCTTTAATAAAAATTGTAACCATTTTACTTAGCAAGGTGAAATTACCTGAAATTAAAAAAAAAGGGGCAGATTTCTCATATGAATAGTTAAATTTAGAAGCCAATTTAGTTACATATACAAGATTAAGTGGAATAACTACTTACTAACAATTTGACTTTTTATACAACCAATGCACATTCTGTTTTCTCTTTCTAAATAATGTAAAATAATTCTGATTCATTAGACTAAAAGGTTTTGTTAAAATGGTAGAATATATTTTTCTTTAATATAAAAATGTTTTTAATTAAAACTTTGTCATTTAAAAATAAATTCATATTCTAAGGGGGCCTGGGAGGCTTAGTCAGTTAAGCATCTGCCTTTGGCTTAGGACATGATCCCTGAGTCCTGGAATTGAACCCCAAGTCAGGCCCCATGCTCAGCAGAGAGTCTGCTTCTCCCTCTGCCTCTGCCCTTCCCCCCAACTCCCATTTGTGCTCTCTCTTACTTGCTCTGTCTCTCAAAAAAATAAACTAAACTAAACTAAAATAAAACATAAATTTTATGTTATAAATTTGAAAAAGATATATATATATATATATATATATATATATATATGGCAGTAGAAATACTTGTATAATACCATGATGATGGATACGTATCATTGCACATTCGTACAACACCAAGTATGAACAGTAATGTAAACCATGGACTTTGGGTAATTATAATGTGTTAATATAGTTTTTTCAGTGGTAACAAATGGACCATTCTAGTGGAGGATTTTGATAATGGGAGAAGCTATGCATGTGTGGGGGCAAGAGGTATGTGGGAAATCCCTGTACCTACCTCTCTTTCAACTGCTATGAATATTAAATTGCTCTTAAAAAAGAAAGTATGGATTAAAAAATATAAATAGTCATATGCACACACATACATCTATATACGTCTTCCCCCCAAACTGGAGGTGACACTGAGTAATGTCTTTTGCAAGGTGGATCTAATTGGGACATAAAGAGTTAGCATGGGCGTTAGAAGTTAGAAACATGTGGGTTTGCACTGTCGTTCTGTTATTCGTGCTGTATCATTTAGTTAAGTATTTCAGCCTTATAAGACTAAAATGTGAAAAATAGTACGCTGTCTTACAGAGTTGAAGTGAGGACTAGGTGTTTGTAAAGTGCCTAGAATGTGTACCTACTCAGTAATTTACTAAATAAATGGAAGCTATTATTATGACTTATTATTATTTAACAAATTAATTTTCATGAGAATCTCAAAAGCTCATCTTTATTATCATAAGAGTTGTTATTTTTTTAAAAGTATGAGCAGCATTTTGCAGTTACAAAAGTAAAGTCCTGTTTATTTCCCTTAGAAATATGTAACAAAATAATTTCCTTCAAAGTTAACAAATGACACTATTTATTATGCTATTTAACAGCACTTATTTTGGATTGATCTATATGTATGATTACAGTAGAATGTGCATTTTGTGGAGTCATGTTAGCTCTATCAGCCTTGAAGTACCTAATGGAGTTAAAAGATCTTGAAATGTTCTCAAATATTTTGTCTTTAACGTTGTCTCACTTTAAAGATTTCATTTATTCATTTATTTTAGAGAGGGAGAGTGCAAGAATGTGAGTGGGGGGAGGAGCAGAGGAATAGGGAAAGAGAGAGGGAGGGAGAGGGACAAGCAGACTCAGTGCTGAGTTTGGAGCCCCAGGTGGGCCTTGATCCCATGATGCTGAGACTGCAACCTGAGCCGAAATCAAGAATCAGCTAGCTGCCTGACCAACTGAGACACTCAGGCAGCCCAGTATGTCTCAGTTTATTCCAAAACTGTGGAAAGAGCTGAGATGTCCATGGACAGATGAATGAATAATGAAGATGTGATACATCTATATATATAATATATAGATACAGAGATATATTATATATATAATGGAATATTACTCAGCCATCAGAAAGGATGAATACTTACCATTTACATAGACACGGATGGAACCTGGAGGATATTATGCTGAGTGAAATAAGTCAGTTAGAGAAAGAAAGTTATCATATGGTTTCACTTATATGTGGGATATAAGAAAGAGAGCAGAGAACCATAGGGGAAGGAAGGGAAAACAGAATAGGAAGTTATTAGAGAGGGAGAAAAACCATGAGAGACTCTTAACTACAGAAAATAACTGAGGGTTATAGAAGGGGAGGTGGGTAGGGCAATGGGGTTACTGGGTGATGGGTATTAAGGAGGGCATGTGATGTGATGAACACTGGGTGTTTTATGCAACTGATAAATTATTGAACACACATCTGTAACTAATGAGGTAGTATATGTTGGCTAGTTGAATTTAAATAAAATATAAAAGTAACTAAAAAACACTATTCAAATATTTTATTTTTCAAACTGATAAATTCAGAGTATTATTATTTGTAATATAAAATTTGTCTTTTTTTTTAAATGGGTAAGGGATCCTTTAAAATACAGAACCACAAGATACCTAGGAATAAACCTAACCAAAGAGGCTAAGAATCTATACTCAGAAAACTATAAAGTACTCATGAAAGAAATGGAGGAAGACACAAAGAAATGGAAAAATGTTCCATGCTCCTGGATTGGAAGAATAAATATTATGAAAATGTCTATGCTACCTAAAGCAATCTACACATTTAATGCAATTCCTATCAAAGTATCATCCATCTTTTTCAAAGAAATGGAACAAATAATCCTAAAATTTATATGGAACCAGAAAAGACCTCGAATAGCCAAAGGAATATTGAAAAAGAAAGCCAAACTAGGTGGCATCACAATTCTGGACTTCAAGCTCTATTACAAAGCTGTCATCATCAAGACAGCATGGTACTGGCACAAAAACAGACACACAGATCAATGGAACAGAATAGAGAGCCCAGAAATAGACCCTCGACTCTATGGTCAACTAATCTTCGACAAAGCAGGAAAGAGTGTCCAATGGAAAAAAGACAGCCTCTTCAATAAATGGTGTTGGGAAAATTGGACAGCCACATGCAGAAAAATGAAACTGGACCATTTCCTTACACCACACACAAAAATAGACTCAAAATGGATGAAGGACCTCAATGTGAGAAAGGAATCCATCAAAATCCTGGAGGAGAACACAGGCAGCAACCTCTTCGACCTCAGCCACAGCAATATCTTCCTAGGAACATCGCCAAAGGCAAGGGAAGCAAGGGCAAAAATGAACTATTGGGATTTTATCAAGATCAAAAGCTTTTGCACAGCAAAGGAAACAGTGAACAAAATCAAAAGACAACTGACAAAATGGGAGAAGATATTTGCAAACGACATATCAGATAAAGGACTAGTGTCCAAAATCTATAAAGAACTTAGCAAACTCAACACCCAAAGAACAAATAATCCAATCAAGAAATGGGCAGAGGACATGAACAGACGTTTCTGCAAAGAAGACATCCAGATGGCCAACAGACACATGAAAAAGTGCTCCATATCACTCGGCATCAGGGAAATACAAATCAAAACCACAATGAGATATCACCTCACAACAGTCAGAATGGCTAAAATCAACAAGTCAGGAAATGACAGATGCTGGCGAGGATGCGGAGAAAGGGGAACCCTCCTACACCTTTGGTGGGAATGCAAGCTGGTGCAACCACTCTGGAAAACAGCATGGAGGTTCCTCAAAATGTTGAAAATAGAACTGCCCTATGACCCAGCAATTGCACTACTGGGTATTTACCCTAAGGATACAAACGTAGTGATCCGAAGGGGCACGTGCACCCAAATGTTTATAGCAGCAATGTCCACAATAGCCAAATTATGGAAAGAACCTAGATGTCCATCAACAGATGAATGGATAAAGAAGAGGTGGTATATATACACAATGGAATACTATGCAGCCATCAAAAGAAACGAAAGCTTGCCATTTGCAACAACATGGATGGAACTAGAGCGTATCATGCTCAGTGAAATAAGTCAAGCAGAGAAAGACAACTATCATATGATCTCCCTGATATGAGGAAGTGGTGATGCAACATGGGGGCTTAAGTGGGTAGGAAAAGAATAAATGAAACAAGATGGGATTGGGAGGGAGACAAAACATAAGTGACTCTTAATCTCACAAAACAAACTGAGGGTTGCTGGGGGAGGGGAGTTGGGAGAAGGGAGGTGGGGTTATGGACATTGGGGAGGGTATGTGCTTTGGTGAGTGCTGTGAAGTGTGTAAACCTGGCGATTCACAGACCTGTACCCCTGGGGATAAAAATATATGTTTATAAAAAATAAAAAAATTTAATAAAAAAAAAGAAATTTCAATATACTTTAGTTAAGAAAAAAAATACAGAACCACAAGTTATATTATAAGGGATGGGTTTTAGAAGCAGCAAATCTGCATGTGGCTTTAGTAAAATTGTTGAATATCTCTGTGCTCATTTGTACAATGGATACAGTGTACCCGATTACATAGAGTCTTCAAGATACTGAATTCCTCAACAACATGCTGTTTAATACATTGCATGTTCAGAGTTTGCTGGGGTGCTGGTAGAGGTTAGTCTATCATTGTTTGAGTGTATATTTATTACTTGGATTTATTTCTTATCTGTTCTTTTCCTTTGCTTATGAATCTCCTTTTCAATCTGCATTTTTGTCGATTTTCACTGTTTTTAATGTGAATCTCATTTTCTTTAATACCTTATCTTTAGTAACTTTAAAATTTTTATTACATTGATTTTTATGCTTTTAATCTCTTTTACATTACACTGATTTATCGTGTCTCTTCATTTTCTCTTTGTGTATTTAAAGTTTTTGATTTTTGTTTGATTTAAAAAACTCTCATGTCCAAATTTCGCTTTTATTTTTTCAAGTTTTCCCACTTTATTTCATATACTTTTCCCCCTAAACATTGAATTTCTATCATGTATTTACCTTTTCCTATTATATTTTATCTTATTTTGTGATTTATTAAGTGTAATGAAGCATGGGTTTAGGATGGTAGGAGGAGGAAACTGCACAAAGAAGAGAAACGATCACAATGTGCCTTTTTCTCTTGGTGGTCTCTATTGTTGCTCCATGGCTCTCCTGCAGATATTTTATCATTTTCAAAAGGGGGCTTCTGAAAAGCTCTGCTCTGTGTGACTCAGTAGGTTCAGGTGGCTCATCAGATACAGAGATCTACTTTCCTCTCTGCAGAAGTTAATTTTCCCATGCAGATGGCACACTTAGTTTTCTGTAGTAGCCACTTTCCAACATCCCACATACTCTGGACTGCTCACTAGGAATTGGACATTGTGAAATCCCAGCTTTGTGATATACATAAGCATTAGATTTTGAGGAAGCATGCTGTCACCTAGAAGGAGATCGTAGGCAGAAGGTGATTTCCTGGAAAACAGCTCTGGTCTGACTTTCATGAGAAACCTGCTGGAAAGGGACACAACACCCAACTGTTAACAATATTTGGGCTTTGACTTTAAACAGGTATGCTTCTCATACATGTATGAGAAAGAAACTGATTTTCTCACAAGAACTGTACTTGCTAGACTCATTGATGGCCTCCATGTTGTCAAATCAAATGTATATTTGTTGATTCTCACCTAACTTGTATCCTCAGAAACATTTAGAAGGTTGACAGTTTCCTGTTTCTTCAGACACTTTCTTCTCTTGTTTTACAACATTTTTTTTCCCCTGGATTTTCTCCTGCCGCACAGGTTTGTTCTTAGTCCCTTGAGTAGGTTCCTGCTCTTTTACTTTGTTTCCAAATATTGATGATCCTGGTCTTGGTATTCTCTTCTCTGGAGACTTCTCCCTGCTGAGTGCATATGTTTTCATGAGTTACAATTTTGCTTATAGATTGATGATGCCTCAGATTTTATTTGTAGCCAAACATTTTCTCTAAATTTATTCATTCAAGAAAAATGTTTGAGACCCTCTTATATACATATTGATCAGGCAGGGTGACCAGGATTTCTTATAGAACTTGTATTTTAGTGGGTAAAGAGAGACAATAAAAATAAATACATAAAATGTCAAATGGTGGTAAGGGTTACAGAGAATAAAGCAGGGAAGAGTGAGAGAGAATGCCAGGATGAAAGGAACATTGCAATTTTAAATAAGATGGTTTGGGAAAGTCTTATTCTGAAAGGAAACCTTTGAGCAGAGACCTAAATAGGAGGAGGCAAGAAGCAAGTGACTAACTGGGAGAAGAGAGAATAACAAATGCAGAAGCTTTATGGTGGAGTGTTACCTTGAGCGATCTCTTCAGCTATGGGTTTGGATCTGAAAATCAGCTTAGATCTGGATGATGAGCAAGAGATTATGGCTTTTTATTAGGACACCTACCTTCAGCATCCTGCTCCTTTTTTTGGGGGGGGGTTAAGATTTTATTTATTTTTCTGACAGAGAGAGGCAAGTGAAAGAGAACACAAGCAGGGGAAGTGGGAGAGGGAGGAGGAGGCTTCCGCCTGAGCAGGGAGCCTGATGCAGGGCATGATCCCAGGATCCTGGGATCGTGCCCTGAGCCAAAGCCAGACGCTTAACGACTGAGCCACCTTGGCACCCCAAGTCTCCTGCTCTTTCTTATTGCTTTTTGTGATTTGGGATGTTGCCGTGATGAACACTGTACTCTATTATAATCTCCTCCAAAGCTCTCCATGTGCCGACTCTTGGCTGTTCCCCTGACATTGCCACTCATAATAGTAATTATGGCCTCCTGGCTTTTGGCAGTTAAATGCTTCCACTTTTCTAATTCTGTGACCATTTCTCCTTCTATCAATTTAGTTCCACAGAGGAGGCACTTCTGAATTTCTTAGTGATTCTGGTGCTCCTCTTTACCAGTATGTTCCTGATGACCTTGGTTTATGATGTGTTCTCTGGGGAGTTAAATAGAAGGTAATCCTGGATCCCTTGGGCTTTTGAATTATATCTAGCCCAGCATGCATACTTCTCTTAACCTCCTTCCCTGCCTCTGCTGTCTTCCGGACACGCACAGGCATTTATACTTTACTGAGGGTTGCTCTTGTTTTTCTCATGCTTCCAAGTGCCAATCCTACAGAAAGTTTGCCCCATCTCTGGAAGTCCTGGTTAAGATCTAAAATCCCATGTGTCTCTTAATTGATGAATTCTTGCTTATCTACTCTGACATTCCAGCCCCCTTATCAAGTACCCTCGAAATCTAATCCCAAGTATGATTCCTTGGTTCCTGCCAGTGTGTGCCAGGTAGTTTTTATACTTCTTTAGATGTACAGTCTCTTTTCTTTTACCAGGCTTGGGAAGTCATTAGCTGGGTTATGCTAGGATTTAGTCCTA
Organism: Neogale vison; assembly: GCF_020171115.1. Classification (NCBI taxonomy): domain Eukaryota; kingdom Metazoa; phylum Chordata; class Mammalia; order Carnivora; family Mustelidae; genus Neogale; species Neogale vison. Next base: position 138,680,097 of record NC_058097.1, read on the forward strand.
ATTACTGGTCTTACAGCAAGAAGAGGTAAGGGCAGGTCCTGAGGGGTGCATCTTTTGCCTTGTAGAGGAGAGCTTTATCTATATTCCACTGGCCAGAATTTAGTTATTCAGCTGCTTCTAACTCCAAAGGAAGCTTCCTGATGAAATGTGTGTTCTGAGGAAGCAGAAGTAACAGGTTAGATGAGCATGTAGCCAATTCCAGCTGCAGTGTCTTCAGCGTTTAAAAGGGTATATTGTCCTGGAAGGAAATTGACATTTTTCAGCTCTCAACATGCTGTTTTTTAGGCCTCAAGTAATTCCAGTGCGATTAGCTTTCTTTTTACAGAGCTGTAGCTGCTAATGTTTGGTCAAACACATTTTCTACCAGTGCTTGCACCCCCACCCCTGTTCATTATTTTTTTCCAGTTCATATTTTTAGATTGTCTAAATTATGTTTCATATGTTTTAAAAATTATATTTACTTATGTTTCATCACATATTTTTGCATTTTAAAAGATTTTCTATATTGGTATATCTTAAATTGGGATAAAAATTTTTTCACTGTAGAAACAAATTCAAGTAGTAGTTAAATAACACAGAACAATTGAACATAAGGTGAATGTTGTGTAGTTGGAGATAAATTCTTGAAATTTGCTTCTCAATCAAATCAAACTTTGCCATTGGTAGTTATTAAAAATTAGGAGAAAGGGGAACCCTCCTCCGTTATTGGTGGGAAAGCAAGCTGGTGCAGCTACTCTGGAAAACAGTATGGTGTTTCCTCAAAAAGTTGAAAATAGAGCTACCCTATTATCCAGCAATTGCACTACTGGGTATTTACCCTAAAGATACAAATGTAGCCATCTGAAGGGGCATGTGCACCTGAATGTTTATAGCAGCAATGTCCACAATAGCCAAACTATGGACAGAGCCTAGATGTCCATCTACAGATGAATGGGTTAAGAACATGTGGTATATATATATATATATATATATATTATATAACTATGCAGTCATCAAAAACTCCTGAAATCTTGCCATTTGCCATGACATGGATGGAATTAGAGAGTATTATGCTAAGCAAAATAAGTCAATCAGAGGAAGACAATTATCATATGATCTCTCTGATATGAGGAATTTGAGAGGCACGGTGCGGGGCGGGGGGCGGGGGGCGGGTTGTGGGGGGAATGGAGGGAAGTGAAACAAGAGGGACCGGGGAGGGAGACAAACCCTAAGACTCTTGCTGAGTGAAATAAGTCAAGCAGAGAGAGTCAACTATCATATGGTTTCACTTATTTGTGGAGCATAACAAATAGCATGGAGGACAAGGGGTGTTAGAGAGGAGAAGGGAGTTGGGGTTAATTGGAAGGGGAGGTGAATCATGAGAGACTATGGACTCTGAGACTCTTAATCTCAGGAAACAAACTGCATTGTTGGAGGTGGAGAGGGGTGGGCAGGGGAGGGAGGGATAGAGTGGCTGCGTTATGGGGAGGGTATTTTCAATGGTGAGTGCTGTGAATTGTGTAAGACTGATGATTCACAGACTTGTACCCCTGAAGCAAATAATACATTATAGGTTAATAAAAACAATTAGAGATTTGACACAATGATAAGAGTGGGTTGGTTAAAGAAATCCAGAGATCTAGAAGAGGTTATAGACTTTAGTTATGTCTTATAAATATACTCCTAAAAAAATCCAGGCACACTTTGTTGTCCTTGTAATGATTCACACACAAAAGAACAGCTTGATAAAAGATGAAACAAAGAAAAATCATTAGTTATGAGCATATCTTTTCAAAATGCAGTATGGCATAATTTAGCAGGTAACAAGCCTCATCTCTTACCACAAATCATTTTAGAAAAAAAAAATCCCTCATTTACAGCATTCTGCTTACTATTCTAATCATTTGACATTTAAATATGGTTTGCATCATCAAAGAGATTTTCTGTGAAGGAGAGCAGTATTTTAATTTTCATTTCACACATGAAGAAACGGAGGTATCGACTGTGTAGCACATTAAAGTTTCACATAAGTCTGGATTGGAATTTTAATTGATTGCTTCTGACTTTCAGGCTTACTGTTTCCATGTATCAGAGAAACTTTAATCATAGACTATTAAAGTTGAAAGTGATCTTAAAGAGGGTCTGCCTTTTTATAATTGAGGAAAATGAAGCTAAGAGAGACTAAGTAACTTGACTGTTACACAGCTAGTTCACCCATTTAATGCGCAGGTATGTTCTTTGTTGTAATGAGCCCTATGTTTTAGTTATTGTGCTAAATTCTGAAATTGAATCCTGCCTTTAAGGGACTCATAGTTTGATGGAGGAGACTGACATCTTGAGGTGTATTCAGAGAAATTGTGTTATAGTTGATCAAAAGTCAGTGGTGGATCGTAGGCGGGGGAATTTTCTTTCTTTCTTTTTCCATTTTAATTCTAATTTTTTATTTCTTTAATTTCTTTTCAGTATACCAGAATTCATTGTTTATGCACCACACCCAGTGCTCCGTGCAATCTGTGCCCTCCATAATACCCACCACGTGGCTCACCCAACCTCCCCCCACCCCGCCCCTTCAAAACCATCAGATTGTTTTTCAGAGTCCATAGTCTCTCATGGTTCGTCTCTAGAGGAATTTTCTAATTCAATTTGTATTTTATAAAGATTATGCTGACAGTATTATGTAAATTTTTTTCCCATTCTGCTTTTTTTCTATTCAGAACATTTAAGATCTTCTTCTTCTTCTTTTTTTTTTTTCCTATGGGAAATCTTTCCTGATACCATGAGTTTATATTTTTTGTTCTTACTCTATGCTATCATATTTTTGGGGTCTTTTATCAAAGGAGCGAGACTGATACAAAGCGAAGGTCAAGCAAAGCTTTATTTCGTGTCGGTATCGAGAATCAAACCGACCGGCCTGGGCCGTCTCTTACAGAGAGAACGACCACCCCAGCCTCAGAGACTAGCTTTTATAGAGCAAAAGCCATGTGGTTGAGCCTGGCCAACGAGATTGTAACACACAGAGAAAGTTGCATAATCATGCTAGGTCACACATGGGTGGCCAATTGAATTACGATTTACCCTATAGTAACTATTTAAACTAGTCTATCACTTTGGTCAGAACTGGCACTCAAGTTGGTGCCCAAAAAGGCGGGGCCCATATTCTTTGGTGGTTAGGGAGATAGTATGTGTGCTTTACTGATTGGATGCCTCCATCTGGCCTGACTCGTCCTTGCATCTGGGCTCTGTTATCAGGGACTGGCCAGCTACATTTTACTGGTTTCCCAGACTGTTTCTAAGTAAATTCCTCTGAGGGGGCAGGGTCATTTTAAGTTTACTGCACAAACAACAAAATGGCTGTTTTATTGAGATGGAGTCGCTCTGGCTAAGTAGGCCCTTACAATATCACTGAATTTGACCTAACAACTTACATCTGTCTAAAGAAATGCTTCATTCCCCCGCTTGCTATCCCTCAGAAAGCTTTCCTTATTTCTGATGTACTCATTCAGTTAACAATAACACTCTATACCCAGGCTTCTCATGCTACACTCTCTGATTCCTCATTTTCCTTACCCCCCATGTCCAAAGTATACTCAGGTTTCTGTGATTGTACCTCTAAATATACCTCAAATACACTTAGATTTCTTGCTTATTCCATTGCAACTACTCTAGTTCTAAGTCACCTTCTTCTCTTGCTTGGATTGCTTTCATAGTTGCCTTACTAGTCTACCTGATTATACCTTCAGTCCTGGAATTCATTTTTTAAACAGCAGCTAGAAATGTCCTTTAAAAATGTAAATTTGATCATGTCATTTCCCTGCTTTAAACTTTCCAATGGACTTCCTTTGGACTTACGATAAAATTCAGATTTTTACTATGTTTTATAAAACTCTTACTTTTCTGGTTTTATCTCCTGTTATAGTCTTCCTTTCTCAGTGTGCTTCAGCATGTCCCTTTCTGAGGGCTTTTCTGCTGGTTCTTTTCTCCTGCATGGGATACTCTGTTTCTGGATCTTTTCATCCTTCTGGTCTTAATTCAGATCCAAAAAACCCTCTTTAGTCACCCAGACTAACTAGGCTTCCTTCCTTTCCCATGTATTCCTTATCATATCACTATTTATTATGTTTCTAGTAGTATCTACCACTATTTGAAATTATCCTGGCATTTACAACTGATTTTTTTTTTTTCCTTTTTTGAGAGCAGGATCCTTTCTATTGTTCACTGTTATAGTCTTAGGGACTAAAACAGTGCCTTCACATATTATTAGGTATTTTTTAGATGAGTAAATGAGTTATAGCATTTACCACACTTTGTGCTATCAATACCTTAATTCTCTTTCTCTAGAGACTGTAAGCTAGAGGCATGTAAGCATGCCTCCCTTGCTCATCACTGTATATTCAGAGCTTAGCAGATAATAGGGACTTAAGTATTTGTTGACAGGATAAATATATGACTAATTCACTGATTGAGACTGGAGTCAGAGAGGACAGTTTGGAGACTGTTGAGGTGATCACTTGAAGTATAATAAGGGAATTAACAGAACCAATGGCAGAAGGCACAAAAAGGAAGTAAGAGATTTAAGAGACTCAAAGGAAATATACTAGAGAATATTCAGCTCTTATTAAAAGGGTTCACTATGAGAAAGGAGGGGTCAAGGTCTGGGTGAAAGTGAAGAAGATGGTACTATTTACAAAGACAAGGAAAAGCAGATTTGTAGCAGAATGGGATAAGGGGAAGAGTGAGTTGAGATAAGGCAAGAAAGGGGTGAGTTTAGGTTTGAACTAGGTGAGTTTGTGATGCTGGCAATGTGGGCATCTGGAATCACAAACTCAGTATGTGGGATATCTGGCCAAAATTTTAATAAGATATAAACTTTTGTGCCCTAGAGAGATGTCTAAGCTGGATTTATGGATTACTGTGATACATAGGTAATATTTGGGCAGCTAAGAAATTGCGATTGTTTGAATGTTAGACCACATGCTTCTCCTTCTTATTGGCAACTCCCTACTGACCGATTATTGAGGGAGGATCAGATTTTCTACCCTGTTCACATCGGGCTTAGCCATGTGACTTTCCTTGGCATATGAATTGTGAAGTGATGTACCTCTTATGAGAATAAGTTTTAAGAAAGATCTTGTGGTCCACTTTCTCTCCGCCATGAGATGGGTATATTTCAGATAGGGGCTACTCCTTTAGTGAACAAGATGCTGAGCCAGGCTATAGTGTTCACCTATAAGAGACATAACACATGCCTGAGAAATAAGCTTTTATTATAAACAGCTGAGATTTTGGGATTGTATGTTGCTGCAGCATAATTTAGCAAAAGCTGACCGATACAGAGAGAGAATAGTGAGTGTCTAGTATTGAGAATAGAAGAGGGTGAAGGGCGTAATTCCTAGGGAAATTTAAGTGTGAGTCCAGGAAAAGTAGCTCACAAAGGAGACAAAGCAGACTACTGTGGTGGAAGGAGAATAAAGGGAGAAGGAATATATCACAAAAGCTAAAGGAGAAATGGAATAAAAGAGTAGTAAATGGTATCAAATGATACAGAAGGTTTTAATAGTAGAAACTGAAAAGTGTTCATGGAATTAAAAAAAATTAAATACATTGGTGATCTTATGAGAGCAGTTCCAGTTGAGTGATTAGGGAGTTCCTTAGTGACAGAGATGACAAGGGTAGAATTCATCATTCAGTTTGTCTAATGCTGCTTCCTGCATGATGCCTGTTTTGATCCTCCTCCAGTCCGGTATATTTCCTTTTGCCTAACCTCAATGCACTCATTATATTCTGTGTTTCTTTCTTTTGTTCTTATTTTATTTTAGAGAGAGCGAGAGACAGAGAGAGAGAGGGGGACAATGTGTGTGTGTGTGTGTGTGTGTGTGTGTGTGCCTGAGCAGGGTAAGTGGCAGAGGAAGAGGGAGAAGCAGAGTCCCATTGACCAGAGAGCCTGATGTGAGGCTCAGTCCCGGGACTCTGGGATCATGGCCTGAGCTGAAGGCAGATGCTTAACCAACCAAGCTACCTACTCTTTTTCTTTCTGACTGCTAACCTAGTAGGAAGAATTTCACTTTATCATTTAGAGTTTCAAATGGAAGGTGGAATGAATCCCGTTACCCAGAAGTCAGATTATTCTTCTAAAATAAAGTGCCTATAAGTGACCATTACAGATATAAAGGAGAAGTAGTAAATTTTGAGATGCAAGTGCATACTGTTTAAGAAACGAGTAAAATTCTGAGAATTCATAGATTCTGTTTAAAATGGCAGGTAGCCCTTACTGAGATGTCCAAGGAGTGTAAACATGATTTCCTTTCATTTTAATGATTTAAAGGTGTACTACCCTCACCTCATCTTTGTTTGTCCCTCATTCTGTCTCTGAACCTCCTCCCATTACAGAGATTTATTTCATTCTTAAACAACCCCTTCACTCATTCTGTCTCCTTCTTTAAAGCAATCTGAATTTTAACCAATTTCTATCCCCACCCTCTTCCCACCCCTCTTTGAACTCATTTCAAAGGATTGAGACTTTGGGATGATGTGCCTGTCTTAACACATGGTGCACAGTAATCATAAAAGTTTTCATCTTTCAGCTTTTACGAAGTATCCAAATGCCCCAATACCAAAATGTCCCTGAGTCAAAACTCCTGAGTTAAATGGACATGTCAGGGTGCCACTGTGTTTCTGAGAGGGGTTTACTTGAGATCTTAATAGTTTTGAGTTTACAGAATCAAATTATCAACTTCATAGGGTCACCTAGACTCAACAGACTTTACAATGTCAGTGTCTATAGCTTTTCCCAGGAATCCCCTTTTCTCCCTGCTGTTTTATACCCACTCACAGACAGTACCAGTTCAATCCCAATACATTGTTAGACAAGATGAGGCTATGATCGTGTTTACTTCATATATTTCACTCTTGAAAACAGAATTAATCACCATCATAATAACTTTGTCCTAATTTAGAGAGCCACGTTTTTAAAACTCAATTTTCCAAAACAGTTTGTAACCAGAAATTAAGCATAAGGACATTTCCGGGCTAATAAAATACAGTTTGCTGTAAAGATTCTGCACTCAAAACTTTATGTAGCAAATTAAGCAGCTGTACAAAGGCATATTCCTGGGAAATTAAAGATGACAGCCTGACTCATGGGAGAAATGAGGAAAATGTCGGTCTTACAATATAGCAAAATAATTGGTGATTAGGAAAGGAAGGGAATTAACATTTATCTCATATTTGTTATGCGCCAGTTATCTTAAATATGTTATCTCACTCAATCCTTATAACAGTTCTATAAGGTTTTTTTTTTCTTTTTGTACAGATGAGGAAACTGAGACAAAGCAACTGTTACATGATTTGTCCAAGGTCACATAGCTAATACATAAAACGGAGACAAAGAAGATGTTTAAAAAAATAATAATGGCTAACAGTTTTGCGGCAGGCAGGATTCTAATTCCATTATGTGTATCAATACTTAATCTTCACAATGGTCTGATTAAGTAAATAGAAGTATCAGAATTTTACAGATGAGGATTTTAAAGCCCAAAGAGTACCATACCCAAGTCATAATGGTTAGTGACAGAAGTGCAGTTCAAATCCACACTATCTGATTTCAGAGCCTGTGCTTTTTACCCATTAGGATAAAATGCCTTTGCAAGCATTTATGATGTTACTAAGAGAAGAGGGCACTAATCTGTAGTTCGTATTCTCCATCCTTCTGATATCCAGCCCTTACTACTACTACTACTGCTACTACTACTACTACTACTACTACTGCTACTACTTCTTCTTCTTCTTCTTCTTCTCCTTCTCCTCCTCCTCCTCCCCCTCCTCCTCCTTCTTTCTTCTTTCTTCTCCTTCTCTTTCTTCTTCTTCTTCTTCCTTCTCCTTGTCCTTCTCCTTCTTTTCTTCTTCCTTTTTCCAGCCCTGACTTCTTCCTTTCTTCAAGCATTTGTTCCTAAAGCAAGATTCTTTAACATGTCGTCTCTCTTCTTAACCATTACTCTACGCTCTCTGTTAGTATTTGTTACTTTTTGTTCCACTCCTGTTGTTTCCTTTAATTCCAGCAACAGCTCTGAACCATTAACATCCTTGTGTTAAAAGCACATGGAACAAAGTTCATATGGTAAACATGCTGCACACTGAAAACTCAAACTAGGTTTGGATCACTTGTACATTCTTGATGGGAATGGAAAGTGGCACAACCCTTCTGGGAAAGGGGTTTAACACCTTCTTATAAGATAAACATGCAGTTACAATATATTCATACAAAATCCTATACACAAATATTACCAGCAGCTTTATTTGTAGTAGCCGGTATCTGGAATCAGCCCAGTTGTCCCTCAGTAGGTGACTGGTTAAACAATTTCTAGTGTATTCATACCATGGAACTCAGCAGTGAAAGGGATGTACTATTGATATACAAAATAACTTGGAGGAATCTCCAGGGAATTATGCTGAGTGTGAGTAAGTCAGTTTCAGAAAGTTACATCGTATATGATTTCATTTACATATTTGGAATGAAAAGATTTTTAAAATGGAAGATAGGTTAGTGGTTTGCTAGGAGTTGGGGATAGAAATGGGGATGGGATGAAGGGAGTGGGATTATAAAATGGCAAGAGGGATCCTTGCTGCTATTGAAGTGTTCAGTATTTTGACGGTGCTGGTGGATACAGGAACCTACACATGTGGTAAATTGTTCAGACTTAAATATGCATGCACACATGTGCACACACATATGCAAGTAAAACTGAGGAAATAGGAATAAGATCAGTGTGTATTATTAACGGCCATCTCCTGGTTGTGACAATGTACTGTATGTAATATTGCATTATATAATATTTTAGTTACCATTGGGGGAAAATGCATGTAGTATACTAGGCATTTCTCTATGTCATTTCTTAAAACTTCCTTTCAGTCTATAATTATGTCAATTAAATTTTTTATTAAAAAATGTATCAGGGAATGGACTTGTAGAAAAGAAAGAGAAACAGGAAGTACAGTAATGGTTAAGTAAGAAAAATATGTTATAGAAAAATATTTGCTCTAGGTGCTTATATAGCCAAATATTTGTCGCTCTCGACCCGCAAGAACGACACGTAGCCTGGTCTCTTGTTAATGTTGCTTTTTTTAAATTCTCATACCACACTTGCTTATATGAAGTAGGGCACCCTATCAGAAGACAGATATTCTCAAGACATCCAATCACAGACCTGCTGCTAGGCTTCCCCTAGTTAGTCTATCCAGGGTCTGCTTTTCCTCCCCAACATGGGCTGCCGCTGATATTGACTTGTTTACGTGGAGGTCTGTTTTGGCACCTGGCCAGGCACCATCTTGCAATGGTGGGAACTTCCTTGGCCACAGGCGGTCCCCAACATCTCCCCCTTTTTTGTTTTATGGCAGGGATCGTGCCTGTCTTAGGTTGTCAGTAGCAGAAAACATCCTTACCCGTCATCAGACACAGGATATCGATGATCTCTGTCCTGTCTTAGGTTGGTATGTTTCTCTGCTGATCTTACCCGTCTTTGACTACCGATCCAGCATGCTTAACTATATTTGGGGGGATGTTCCAGCTTCTATCGCCAGCAGAGCTTGTACGAGGGCTCGCTTTTGCTCCTGATGTTGTCGTCTCCACTGACATATTTTCTTAGTGAGAAGTAGCATGCCAATGAGGAGAAGGACAAGCAGACCAATTGTTCCAGCCCATTGTTTAGTAAAGTTAAAAACATTGCCGAGTGCATTTAGTATGTCTGGAAATGATGCGGGCCGTACACAAGTACTATTAACCTTAGTGATCTCAGCAAGAAGGCTCTGTGTAAAATTTTGAAAGTCTTCAGACCAGGTGCCTTGTAAATATAGGGAGAGCAGTTGGGAGGAATTGCTAATCTGACTAAGGCTAGAGAATTTTATAGGGGTAACACAGAGCGCAGAAAAAGGAACAATACAACCAACACTCACTCAGTATTTCAGCTAAGCCTAGGGTTTGATTGGTGGTAAAGAACGGGGGAGGGGGGAAGATAAAGGAAAAATTAGTTAAAGGTAAAGGATAGGGCCAAGCTTTCAGAATAGCCCATAATTCATGTGTCACCATCAGGGGAATTAGGAATATCAGAGTCCCCCACGACAGTAGGAGGATTACGGCTTCCTCTGTCCTCATCTTTGTTCTCAGGGGCTTTCCGGACCAATCTCTCTGGAATCCAAATCGGCACTTCTTTGTCCTGTGGGAAAACACAAACAGAGCCTCTGCTCCAGATTAATACAGGATCCGGGCCTTGAGTAATGGCTGAAGCAAGTACTTGTCCTTGAATAACGCTGTCATTAATATCCCTGCATACCTTGATGTATGTGCTTAAATCTTTAGCTTTCCAGGGCCTAATGGCCTCTTACACATTTATTGGCTTGCTCATAGGCCAGTTGTTTAATTAAAGGCATGGCTGTGTCAACATCCCCAAATATTCTCCCAGCTGTTTGCATTAATCTTGCAACAAAATCAGCATATGCTTCATTTGGTCCTTGTATCACCTTAGATAGTTGACCCTGCAAGTCCCCACTGCCCTGGAGGGTCTTCCATGCTTTAGTAGCGGCAGCTGCAATCTGCATGTATATGGCAGGGTTGTATTGCAGTTGGTTATGTTTACCAGCATATGGCCCCATGCGCATAAGCATATCCAGATTCCATTGTGGATTGCCTGCCGCGGCATTATGCCGTGCAACATCCTGGGAATACTCTTGCCATGCTGTCTTCCAGACCAAATATTGCCCTCCAGAGAGGGCTGCCCTTGCTAAATTCCCCCAATCTTCGGGGATTAAATTAATGTCTGCTATGGACTCCACTAGAGAAATAGTAAATGCTGCCTGAGGCCATACTGCATGACCGCTTCCTTTAATTGTTTAACTAATTTAAAGTCCAAGGGCTGGTGATATCATTGATGATTTTGGTCCTCTAGAACTGGGAACATTGAACTGCTATTGGCCCCCCTCCATGCGGTCTTCCAATCCTCATTGGCAGAGGGATGACATTTACATGTCATCTCCTCCGCCAGGGGACTGTAGGGAGGTGGAGCATTAGGGGACACTCTGAACAGGGAGGGCCTAGTTTTAATTTGAACTTCCGCTCTAGCTCCTCCCCTGACATTTCTTCTTCCCCTTTGCTAGAACTGCTCCTTTCCGAAGCACGAAATGAGCGTTCTTCTTTTACTTCCTTGAGTGCCTCAGCGCCCTCCTGAATAGCTGAGTCACATCTCGGCATACGTCCTCCCAGGCACCCTCTGAGTAGAGTCCATATACTAACATTCCCGGCGGCAATGGTTTGTTCTTATCCCTCTTCTTAAAATCCTCACCTAAATGGTCCCATTGGGGGGTATTTAGCAAGCCCTCGTCCAGAAACCAAGGCGCCATGGTCTCAACTGTATTCAAGAATATCCTAGCAGTTCTCATTTTTAACGGCGTGCCATTGGCCTTTAGAAGGTCCTTTAGGGCACCCTTCAACCTCGACTTTGACAGTTCAGATCCCATAATTAGAATCCCAACCTAATGGTTGTTCAGCGTTTACTCGCCCCTAAATCCTGGCTCTAAGGCCGCCCTGCTTCTTATTGCGGACTTGTGAAATCCCGGCTCTATGGTTGCCCCACTTCTTATTGTGGACTTGTGAAATCCCGGCTCTATGGCCGCCCCGCTTCTTATTGCGGACTTGTACAAGTTTCCCACTACCTTTGTCATGGTTTTACCCCACTTACCTGTGGACTTCTCCCTTGCAAGGTTTTTCTATTTTTCTTAATATCTCCCGGGTTTCGGCACCATGTGTCGCTCTCTACTCGCAAGAATGACACGTAGCCTGGTCTCTTGTTATTGTTGCTTTTTTTAAATTCTCATACCACACTTGCTTATATGTAGTAGGGCACCCTATCAGAAGACAGATATTCTCAAGACATCCAATCACAGACCTGCTGCTAGGCTTCCCCTAGTTAATCTTTCCAGGGTCTGCTTTTCCTCCCCCACATGGGCTGCTGCTGATATTGACTTGTTTATGTGGAGGTCTGTTTTGGCACCTGGCCAGGCACTATCTTGCAATGGTGGGAACTCCCTTGGCCACAGGCGGTCCCCAACAAATATTCATGATAATTATCTACAAATGAAGGATTACAAGTAGTTTTTTTCCTTCACTTTAGTAAATTAATTTGTACTATTGCTCTTGTAAAAAAAAATTAAACACATCTGTACTGGTTATAAAAAGCAAACTGGGTTTGGTTTGCTCTTAGGTATTATATGAGGAAATTAATAACCAGGTGGTTGAATTGAATTTGTAATATAGGCTAATTTTTTTGAATAATTTTTATTTGTTTCCCCTATAAGATCAGTGAGGACAGGGGCACTGCTTTGTCTGTCTCTTATCCTGAATATTTAGCAAAAACTCTGGGCACACAGTAGCTGCTCAATGAATAATTGGTTTTATTGAGTGATGTTACCACATTAACTCAAATAAACTAATGCATTCATTTTATGACCTTCTTGGCAGCCAGTGCACAAAACATCTTATGGGATCCTTTTTAGGGAATTTAAAGAATATTACCTTCTTGTCTTTATAACAAGTACAAAAAGCAATAATATGCAAATAAGTAGCCCTGTGTTTGGGTCCAATTCTAAAGACGATGGCACTTAATTACCTTTTTTTTGTTTTTTTTGTTTTTTTTGTTTTTTTTAAGAAGAGAGGGAGATGAGCAGAAATTCTCTATGAAATAAAAAACCATCTATACTTTAAGATCCAGTTCAAACGTTACTTCCCCACTTACCAAATGAAACTTTCCTGATTATGCTGGGTAGAATTAGTCCTTCCTCCAGTTCTAGTCTCATAGAACATCATGAATAAATTATCATGTGGTATTTATCCCAGTGAATAATACTGTTTATAAAATGTTTACCCCTTCTTAGAATATGAATACTTAAAAAGGCATGAACCATGTTTTGTTCCTTGTGATTCTTTTTCTAAAATATTTTATTTTTTTGAAAATTTTTATTTATTTATTTGACAGAGGGAGAGAGAAATCACAAGTAGGCAGAGAGGCAGGCAGAGAGGGGGAAGCAGGCTCCCTGCTGAGCAGAGAGCCGTATTCGGGGTTCAATGCGGGGCTGGATCCTAGGACCCTGAGATCACCACCTGAGCCAAAGGCAGAAGCTTAACCCACTGAGCCACCCAGGTGCCCCTGTTCTTTATGTTTCTAGTACTTATCATAGTGCTTTAGAGTAATGTTCAAACATGTTTATCAATGAATGAGTGGGTGATTATATATACCTATACTATGTAGATTGAAGTGTGCCACTTTCTGAGCAAGATAACCTTTGTTAATTCTGTGCAGACTCAAAGTAACAGGGAAATAAAAGGAAAGAAAAATAGATAAGGAAGTAAATATTCACCAAGGAAAAAAGGTCCATAAGATAATAAGCAGAGAGAAGCACTCATGTACTAATGTGTTTTCAGTATTTAGGCCAGCAGAGTTGGGTCTTTGTGTATGTTTGACTTGAAGAAATATAAAAAAATTTACAAAGGCTAATTATTCTAAACAACAAAAAAGGTTTTTTTTACACTGGCTTTCTTCTTGACTGAATAGCTTTGCTATTATAAAGATGCAGAATGTTTTTCTGCTTAACTGTTTTGCTTTTTAGTTCAGTCCCTTTAAAAGCTGGCTGCAGTTGTATATGTAAGAATCGCCCCCAAAATAGCATTTAATAACAAACATTGTACTTTGGCAATTTTGTTCCATTTGCTTCCAAACCCAGTGACATGTGTTTAAATCTGAGCTACCAAGAAAGTGTATCCAGAATTGTTAAAATTTGCTTTTATAATTTAGCTCATATTGCATCATGAACATCTCTCCATGTTGTTAAACTTTTTTAAATTGGATTTTTAATAGATTCAGAATATTATGTTCAGTAGATACATAATGATTTTCATAACTATACTACTGGTGTGGGATAAAATTTTTATGATTTCATCATATTAAAAAATGACACCATAATCAACATTCTCAATTATACACATTTTCCCCACCTCTTTTGAATTATTTCTTTGGTATTAATTTTAGAAAGTGGGATTACTAGATCAAAAGGTATTGGTATTTTCATGGCTCTTCCAGTGGCTCTTCCTTGTTCATTTAACTGCTAGTTGTCTATGTTGTTTTATTTTTTTATATTATAAAGATTTTATTTATTTGACAGAGAGAGCGAGAGAGCAAGCATGAGCAGGGGGGAGAGGGAGAAGCAGGCTCTCTGCTGAGCAAGGAGCCCCATGTGAGGCTTGGTCCCAGAACCCTGAGATCATGACCTGAGCCAAAGGCAGTTGCTAAACCGGCAGAGCTACTCAGGTGCCCCAGTCTATGTTGCTTTAATATGCAGTTGGTGTAGACTGGATGTTTTTGTCCTTCCCAGCTTCATATGTTGAAATCCTAATGCCAATGAGATGGTATTAGGAGGTGAGGTCTTTGGCAGGTGATTAGGACATGAGGACAGAGCCTTCATTAATGGAGTTAGTGCTGTTGTTATTAAAGAGGTGAGAAAGCTCCCTTGCCCCTTCTGCCATGTGAAGATACAGTGAGAAGTTGGTGGTCTGCAACCTGGCAGTGTGCTCTCTCCAGAACCTGATGGTGCTGGTACTCTAATCTTGTATTGCTAGCCTCCAGAATTGTGAGAAATAAATTTCTGCAGTTTATAAGCCATGCAGTCTACGGTATTTTGTTATAGTTACAGACTGAGGCAGCAGTATTTAAATAACCTCTTCTGAAATTATAGATATTAATCTTTTATAGCTTATAGAGTAAATATTTTCCAGTTCCGTTGCTTTCCGTTTCACTTGAGTATTTTTTTTTAATACTGAAGTTTCAAATTTTCTGTATTTAACAATGTTTTCCTTGTTAGATGCTCTGCTTCAAACCTTAAAAAATCAGTATCTATCAAAAGACTTGGAAGTTGTCCATTCTGTTTTCTGTAATTTACAATTTGTTATTCATTAGTTTTTTTTAATCCCGTTTTTTATGGGACTTAAGTTTTTATTTTTCATTCTCCAAAAGATCTAAGATCAGTGGATAAAGGTATCCATAGAAAGAAACGAGGGGAAACTAGGAAAAAACAAGCAGCATGATGTAGTTGAATGAGTAGAGGCTTTATTTGCATTTTTAACATGTACTACATGATCTCAAATAAGTTTTTTTACCTCCAGAAGTCTCTATTTCCTCATTTATAAAGTGGGAATAATAATAATACTTACTTTGGGATTGTTGTAAGTTTCTAAATCACTTTGTTTTTATGAGCTTTTGGTTTTATTTTATTCATGAAATTACTGTTTTTTATTATTATTTTTTAATTTTTTAAATTTCTTTTCAGTATAACAGAATTCATTGCTTATGCAGCACACCCCATGCACCATGCAATACGTGCCCTCCATAATACCCACCATCAGGCTCACCCAACCTCCCACCCCCCGCCCCTTCAAAACCCTAAGATTGTTTTCAGAGTCCCTAGTCTCTCATTGTTCCTCTCCCTTTCTAATTTCCCTCAACTCCCTTCTCCTCTCCATCTCCCCATGTCCTCTGTGTTATTCCTTATGCTCTACAAATAAGTGAAACCATATGATAATTGACTCTCTCTGCCTGACTTATTTCACTCAGCATAATCTCTTCCAGTGCCATCCATGTTGCTACAAATGTTGGGTATTCATCCTTTCTGATAGAGGCATAATACTCCATAGTGTATATGGACCACATCTTCCTTATCCATCGTCCCTTGAAGGGCATCTTGGTTCTTTCCACAGTTTGGTGACTGTGGCCATTGCTGCTATGAACGTTGGGATACAGATGGCCCTTCTTTTCACTACATCTGTATCTTTGGGGTAAATACCCAGTAGTGCAACTGCAAGGTCATAGGGAAGCTCTAGTTTTAATT
This sequence comes from Neogale vison, assembly GCF_020171115.1. Classification (NCBI taxonomy): domain Eukaryota; kingdom Metazoa; phylum Chordata; class Mammalia; order Carnivora; family Mustelidae; genus Neogale; species Neogale vison. Next base: position 138,695,994 of record NC_058097.1, read on the forward strand.
TCTTAAGGAATCTCTACACTGTTCTCCAAATTGGCTGCATCAAGCTGCATTCCCACCAACAGTGTAAGAGGGTTCCCCTTTCTCCACATCCTCTCCAACAAACGCTGTTTACTGTCTTGTTCATTTTGGCCATTCTAACTGGTGTAAGGTGGTATCTCAATGTGGTTTTGATTTGAATCTCCCTGATGGCTTGTCGGAGGCAGGCCCCTGGCCAGGGCGGCCTCTGCCATTAAAAGATGGCGCCTGACTAGTTGCCAGGTTAGGATTGCCTCGTGAGACTAAGCGGAACGCCCAAAGAGGAAGTAAACAGCATTGGTTGCTAGCGAAGTTGTTCGTTTAGGTGCACAGCCTGATTGGCTCCCTCCTGTTCCCTGCTCGCTGATTGGTCATGTAAACGTATATAAGTGTGTAGACTTGCGGAAATAAGGGAGAGAAGATACATCTGAACTGGGGCTTCTTGTCGTCCTTGCGGGTTGAGGGCGATAATGGCTAGTGATGTTGAACGTTTTTTCACGTGTCTGATAGCCATTTTTATGTCTTCATTGGAGAAGAGTCTGTTCATGTCTTCTGCCCATTTTTTGATATGATTATCTGCTTTGTGTGTGTTGAGTTTGAGAGTTCTTTATAGATCCTGGATATCAGCCATTTGTCTACTGTCATTTGTAAATATCTTCTCCCATTCCGTGGGTTGCCTCTTTGTTTTGTTTGCTGTTTCCTTTGCTGTGCAGAAGCTTTTGATCTTGATCAAGTCCCAAAAATTCATTTTCACTTTTGTTTCCTTTGCCTTTGGAGACATCTTGAAAGAAGTTGCTGTGGCTGATATCGAAGAGGTTACTGCCTATGTTCTTCTCTAGGATTCTGATGGATTCCTGCCTCATGTTGAGGTCTTTTATCCATTTCAAGTTTATCTTTGTGTACGGTGTAAGAGAATGGTCGAGTTTCATTCTTCTACATATAGCTGTCCAGTTTTCCCGGCACCATTTATTGAAGAGACTGTCTTTTTTCCACTGTATATTTTTTCATGCTTTGTCAAAGATTATTTGACCATAGAGTTGAGGGTCCATATCTAGGTTCTCTACTTTGTTCCACTGGTCTATGTGTTTGTTTTTATGCCAGCACCATGCTGTCTTGGTGATTACAACTTTGTAGTAAAGCTTGAAATCAGGCAACGTGATGCCCCCAGTTTTGTTTTTCTTTTTCAACATTTCCTTAGCAATTCGGGGTCCCTTCTGATTCCATACAAATTTTAGAATTATTTGCTCCAGCTCTTTGAAAAATACCAGTGGAATTTTGATAGGAATAGCATTAAAAGTATCAATTGCTCTAGGCAGTATAGACGTTTTAACAATGTGTATTCTTCTGATCCAAGAGCGTGGAATGGTCTTCTATCTTTTTGTGTCTTCTTCAATTTCTTTCATGAGTGTTCTGTAGTTCCTCGAGTACAGATCCATTACCTGTTTGGTTAGGTTTATTCCCAGGTATCTTATGGTTCTTGATGCTATAGTAAATGGAATCAAATTAGAGATAATTTCCCTTTCTGTGTTTTCATTGTTGGTGTATAAGAAAGCAACCGATTTCTGTACATTGACTTTGTATCCTGCCACATTACTGTATTGCTGTATGAGTTCTAGTAGTTTGGGGGTGGAGTCTTTTGGGTTTTCCATATAAAGAATCATGTCATCTGCAAAGAGAGAGAGTTTGACTTCTTCATTGCCAATTTGGATACCTTTTATTTCTCTTTGTTGTCTGATTGCTGTTGCTAGGACTTCTAATACTATGTTGAACAAGAGTAGTGAGAGTGGGCATCCTTGTCATGTTCCTGATCTCAACAGGAAAACTATGAGCTTTTTCCTAATGAGGATGATATTTGCTGTGGGTCTTTCATAGATAGATTTGAGGAAGTTCAGGAATGTTCCCTCTATCCCTATACTTTGAAACATTTTAATCAGGAACTGATGCTGGATTTTGTCAAATGTTTTTTCTGCATCAATTGAGAGGACCATGTGGTTCTTCTCTCTTCTCTTATTGATTTGTTCGATCACATTGATTGATTTGCGAATGTTGAACCATCCTTGCAACTCAGGGATGAATCACACCTGGTCATGGTAGATAATCTTTTTAATGTACTGTTGGATCCTTTTGGCTAGGATCTTGTTGAGAATTTTAGCATCCATATTCATCAGGGATATTGGTCTGAAATTCTCTTTTTTGGTGGGGTCTTTGCCTGGTTTGGGGATCAGGGTAATGTTGACTTCATAAAAAGAGTCTGGAAGTTTTCCCTCTGCTTCAATTTTTTGAAACAGCTTCAGGAGAATGGTGCTATTTCTTCTTTGAAAGTTTGGTAGAATTCCCCAGGGAATCTGTCAGGTCCTGGGTTCTTGTTTTTTGGGAGGTTTTTGATCACTGCTTCAATCTCGTTACTAGATATCAGTCTATTCAGGTTGTCAGTTTCTTCCTTATTGAGTTTTGGGAGTTTATAGTTTTCCAGGAATGCATCCATTTCATCTAGGTTGCTTAGCTTATTGGCATATAACTGTTGATAATAATTTCTGATGATTGTTTCTATTTCCTTGGTGTTAGCTGTGATCTCTCCCTTCATAATTTTATTAATTTGGGCCTTCTCTCTTTTCTTTGGGATTCGTTTGGCCAATGGTTTAACAATCTTATTGATTCTTTCAAGAAACCAGCTTCTAGTTTCATTGATGCATTCTACCTATCTCTAGTTTCTATCTCATTGATCTCAGCTCTAATCTTGATTATTTCCCTTCTTGTGTGTGGAGTTGGCTTAATTTGTTGTTGATTCTCCAGTTCTTTAAGGTGCAGAGACAGCTGGTGTATTCTGGATTTTTCAATTTTTTTGAGGGAGGCTTGGATAGCTGTGTATTTCCCCCTTAGGACTGCCTTTGCTATATCCCATAGGTTTTGGACTGAAGTGTTTTCATTCTCATTGGTTTCCACGAATCAAGATCTTCTTTGATTTCCTGGTTGATCCAAGCATCCTTAAGCAAGGTGGTGTTTAGCTTCAGGTTTTTTAATTCCTTCTGAACTTGTCCTTGTGGTTGAGCTCCAGTTTCAAAGCATTGTGATCTGAGAATATGCAGGGAATAATCTCAATCTTTTGGTATTGATTGAACCCTAATTTGTGACCCAGTATGTGGGCTATTCTGGAGAAGATTCCATGTGCACTCGAGAGGAATGAGTATTCCGTTGTTTTAGGGTGGAATGTTCTGCATATATCTATGAGGTCGATCTGGTCCAATGTATCATTCAATGCTCTTTTTTCTTTATTGATTTTCTGCTTGGATGATCTGCCCATTACTGAGAGTGATATGTTAAGATCTCCTACTATTAATATATTCATATCAATATGACTGTTTATCTTGATTAACAGTTTTCTTATGTAATTGGCTGCTCCCATATTGGGGGCATAAATATTTACAATGGTGAGATCTTCTTGGTGGATAGTCCCTTTAAGAATTATGTAGTGTCCTTCTGTATTTCTGACTACAGTCTTTAGTTTAAAATCTAATTTATCTGATATGAGAATTGCTACCCCAGCCTTCTTTTGAGGCCCAATAGCATGAAAGATGCTTCTCCATCCCTTCACATTCAGTCTGGGTGTATCCTTAGGTTCGAAATGGGTCTCTTGTAGACAACATGTGGATGGGTCCTGTCGTTTTATTCAATCTGCAACCCTGTGTCATTTTATGGGCACATTTAGGCCATTTACGTTGAGAGTGATTATTGAGAGATACATTTTTTTAAAATTTTTTATTTTTTATACACATATATTTTTATCCCCAGGGGTACAGGTCTGTGAATCGCCAGGTTTACACACTTCACAGCACTCACCAAAGCACATACCCTCCCCAATGTCCATAATCCCACCCCCCTTCTCCCAACCCCCCTCCCCCCAGCAACCCTCAGTTTGTTTTGTGAGATTAAGAGTCACTTATGGTTTGTCTCCCTCCGAATCTCATCTTGTTTCAATTATTCTTCTCCTACCCACTTAAGCCCCCATGTTGCATCACCACTTCCTCATATCAGGGAGATCATATGATAGTTGTCTTTCTCCACTTGACTTATTTCGCTAAGCATGATACACTCTACTTCCAGCAATGTTGTCGCAAATGGCAAGATTTAATTTCTTTTGATGGCTGCATAGTATTCCATTGTGTATATATACCACCTCTTCTTTATCCATTCATCTGTTGATGGACATCTAGGTTCTTTCCATAGTTTGGCTATTGTGGACATTGCTGCTATAAACATTCGGGTGCACGTGCCCCTTCGGATCACTACATTTGTATCTTTAGGGTAAATACCCAGTAGTGCAATTGCTGGGTCATAAGGCGGTTCTATTTTCAACATTTTGAGGAAACTCCATGTTGTTTTCCAGAGTGGTTGCACCAGCTTGCCCTCCCATGAACAGTGTAGGAGGGTTCCCCTTTCTCCGCATCCTCGCCAGCATCTGTCATTTCCTGACTTGTTGATTTTAGCCATTCTGACTGTTGTGAGGTGATATCTCATTGTGGTTTTGATTTGTATTTCCCTGATGCCGAGTGATATGGAGCACTTTTTCATGTGTCTGTTGGCCATCTGGATGTCTTCTTTGCAGAAACGTCTGTTCATGTCCTCTGCCCATTTCTTGATTGGATTATTTGTTCTTTGGGTGTTGAGTTTGCTAAGTTCTTTATAGATTTTGGACACTAGTCCTTTATCTGATATGTCGTTTGAAAATATCTTCTCCCATTCTGTCAGTTGTCTTTTGATTTTGTTCACTGTTTCCTTTGCTGTGCAAAAGCTTTTGATGAAATCCCAATAGTTCATTTTTGCCCTTGCTTCCCTTGCCTTTGGCGATGTTCCTAGGAAGATATTGCTGCGGCTGAGGTGAAGAGGTTGCTGCCTGTGTTCTCCTCAAGGATTTTGATGGATTCCTTTCTCACATTGAGGTCCTTCATCCATTTTGAGTCTATTTTTGTGTGTGGTGTAAGGAAATGGTCCAATTTCATTTTTCTGCATGTGGCTGTCCAATTTTCCCAACATTATTTATTGAAGAGGCTGTCTTTTTTCCATTGACACTCTTTCCGGCTTTGTCGAAGATTAGTTGACCATAGAGTTGAGGGTCTATTTCTGGGCTCTCTATTCTGTTCCATTGATCTATGTGTCTGTTTTTGTGCCAGTACCATGCTGTCTTGATGATGACAGCTTTGTAATAGAGCTTGAAGTCCGGAATTGTGATGCCACCTAGTTTTGCTTTCTTTTTCAATATCCCTTTGGCTATTCGAGGTCTTTTCTGGTTCCATATAAATTTTAGAATTATTTGTTCCATTTCTTTGAAAAAGATGGATGGTACTTTGATAGGAATTGCATTAAATGTGTAGATTGCTTTAGGTAGAATAGACATTTTTACAATATTTATTCTTCCAATCCAGGAGCATGGAACATTTTTCCATTTCTTTGTGTCTTCCTCAATTTCTTTCATGAGTACTTTATAGTTTTCTGAGTATAGATTCTGTGCCTCTTTGGCTGGGTTTATTCCTAGGTATCTTATGGTTTGGGGTGCAATTGTAAATGGGATTGACTCCTTAATTTCTCTTTCTTCTGTCTCTTTGTTGGTGTAGAGAAATGCAACTGATTTTTGTGCATTGATTTTATATCCTGACACTTTACTGAATTCCTGTACAAGTTCTAGCAGTTTTGGAGTGGAGTCTTTTGGGTTTTCCACATAGAGTATCATATCATCTGCGAAGAGTGATAATTTGACTTCTTCTTTGCCGATTTGGATGCTTTTAATTTCCTTTTGTTGTCTGATTGCTGAGGCTAGGACTTCTAGTACTATGTTGAATAGCAGTGGTGATAATGGACATCCCTGCCGTGTTCCTGACCTTAGCGGAAAAGCCTTCAGTTTTTCTCCATTGAGATTGATATTTGCGGTGGGTTTTTCATAGATGGCTTTGATGATATTGAGGTATGTGCCCTCTATCCCTACACTTTGAAGAGTTTTGATCAGGAAGGGATGCTGTACTTTGTCAAATGCTTTTTCAGCATCTATTGAGAGTATCATATGGTTCTTGTTCTTTCTTTTATTGATGTGTTGTATCACATTGACTGATTTGCGGATGTTGAACCAACCTTGCAGCCCTGGAATAAATCCCACTTGGTCGTGGTGAATAATCCTTTTAATGTACTGTTGAATCCGATTGGCTAGTATTTTGGTGAGAATTTTTGCATCTGTGTTCATCAAGGACATTGGTCTATAGCTCTCTTTTTCGATGGGATCCTTGTCTGGTTTTGGGATCAGGGTGATGCTGGCCTCATAAATGAGTTTGGAAGTTTTCCTTCCCTTTCTATTTTTTGGAACAGTTTCAGGAGAATAGGAATTATTTCTTCTTTACGTGTTTGGTAGAATTCCCCTGGCAAGCTGTCTGGCCCTGGGCTTTTGTTTGTTTGGAGATTTTTACTGACAGTTTCAATCTCCTTACTGGTTATGGGTCTGTTCAGGCTTTCTATTTCTTCCTGGTTCAGTTGTGGTAGTTTATATGTTTCTAGGAATGCATCCATTTCTTCCAGATTGTCCAATTTGTTGGCATAGAGTTGCTCATAGTATGTTCTTATAATAGTTTGTATTTCTTGGGTGTTAGTTGTGATCTCTCCTCTTTCATTCATGATTTTATTTATTTGGGTCCTTTCTCTTTTCTTTTTGATAAGTCTGGCTAGGGGTTTATCAATCTTATTAATTCTTTCAAAGAACCAGCTCCTAGTTTCGTTGATTTGCTCTATTGTTTTTATGGTTTCTATTTCATTGATTTCTGCTCTGATCTTTATGATTTCTCTTCTCCTGCTGGGCTTAGGGTTTCTTTCTTGTTCTTTCTCCAGGTCCTTTAGGTGTAGGGTTAGGTTATGAACCTGAGACCTTTCTTGTTTCTTGAGAAAGGCTTGTACCGCTATATGTTTTCCTCTCAGGACTGCCTTTGTTGTGTCCCACAGATTTTGAACCATTGTGTTTTCATTATCATTTGTTTCCATGATTTTTTTCAATTCTTCTTTAATTTCCCGGTTGACCCATTCATTCTTTAGAAGGATGCTGTTTAGTCTCCATGTATTTGGGTTCTTTCCAGATTTCCTCTTGTGGTTGAGTTCTAGCTTCAGAGCATTGTGGTCTGAAAATATGCAGGGAATGATCCCAATCTTTTGATACCGGTTGAGACCTGATTTAGGACCGAGGATGTGATCTATTCTGGAGAATGTTCCATGTGCACTAGAGAAGAATGTGTATTCTGTTGCTTTGGGATGAAATGTTCTGAATATATCTGTGATGTCCATCTGGTCCAGTGTGTCGTTTAAGGCCTTTATTTCCTTGCTGATCTTTTGCTGGGATGATCTGTCCATTTCAGTGAGGGGAGTGTTAACGTCCCCTACTATTATTGTATTATTGTTGATGTGTTTCTTTGATTTTGTTATTAATTGGTTTATATAGTTGGCTGCTCCCATGTTGGGGGCATAGATATTTAAAATTTTTAGAATTTCTTATTGGACAGACCCTTTGAGTATGATATAGTGTCCTTCCTCATCTCTTATTATAGTCTTTGGCTTAAAATCTAATTGATATGATGTAAGGATTGCCACTCCTGCTTTCTTCTGATGTCCATTAGCATGGTAAATTCTTTTCCACCCCCTCACTTTAAATCTGGAGGTGTCTTCAGGCTTAAAATGAGTTTCTTGTAGGCAACATATAGATGGGTTTTGTTCTTTTATCCATTCTGATACCCTGTGTCTTTTGATTGGGGCATTTAGCCCATTAACATTCAGGGTAACAATTGAGAGATATGAATTTAGTGCCATTGTATTGCCTGTAAGGTGACTGTTACTGTATATTGTCTCTGTTCCTTTCTGATCTACCACTTCTAGGCTCTCTCTTTGCTTGGAGGACCCCTTTCAATATTTCCTGTAGAGCTGGTTTGGTGTTTGCAAATTCTTTCAGTTTTTGTTTGTCCTGGAAGCTTTTAATCTCTCCTTCTATTTTCAATGATAACCTAGCTGGATATAGTATTCTTGGCTGCATGTTTTTCTCGTTTAGTGCTCTGAATATATCATGCCAGCTCTTTCTGGCCTGCCAGGTCTCTGTGGATAAGTCAGTTGCCAATCTAATATTTTTACCATTGTATGTCACAGACTTCTTTTCCCAGGCTGCTTTCAGGATTTTCTCTTTGTCACTAAAACTTGTAAATTTTACTATTAGGTGATGGGGTGTGGGCCTATTCTCATTGATTTTGAGGGGCATTCTCTGAACCTCCTGAATTTTGATGCTCGTTCCCTTTGCCATATTGGGGAAATTATCCCCAATAATTCTCTCCAGTATACCTTCTGCTCCCCTCTCTCTTTCTTCTTCTTCTGGAATCTGAAATATTCTAATGTTGTTTCGTCTTATGGTGTCACTTATCTCTCAAATTCTCCCCTCGTGGTCCAGTAGCTGTTTGTCCCTCTTTTGCTCAGCTTCTTTATTCTCTGTCATTTGGTCTTCTATATCACTAATTCTTTCTTCTGCTTCATTTATCCTAGCAGTGAGAACCTCCATTTTTTATTGCACCTCATTAATAACTTTTTAGATTTCAACTTGGTTAGATTTTAGTTCTTTTATTTCTCCAGAAGGGCCTTTTATATCTCCAGAGAGGGTTTCTCTAATATCTTCCATGCCTTTTTCGAGCCCGGCTAGAACCTTGAGAATTGTCATTCTGAACTCTAGATCTGACATATTACCAATGTCCGTATTGATTAGGTCCCTCACCTTCAGTACTGCCTCTTGTTCTTTTTTTTGTGGTGAATTTTTCCGCCTTGTTATTTTGTCCAGATAAGAGTATATGAAGGAACAAGTAAAATACTAAAAGGGTGGCAACAACCCCAGGAAAATATGTTTTAACCAAATCAGAAGGGATCCCAAATCGTGAGGGGGGATAAAGGGGATAAAAAGAGGTTCAAAATGAAAGAAAGAAAAAAAAGAAAAAGAAAAGAAAAGAAAAGAATTAAAAAAAATGAATAAAGAAAAATATAAAAAGGAAAAAATATATATATTAGATAAACTAGTTAAAAAACGTTAAAAAAAGAAAAGGGTAAAAGTTAAAAAAAATTTTAGCAGAAGAAAAAAATTAAAAAGAAAAAAATTAAATTAACGGCAAGACTAAAAAAATCACAGGGAGAAAATCATGAGTTCTGCGCTTTGCTTTCTCCTCCTGTGGAATTCTGCTGCTCTCCTTGGTATTGAAACTGCACTCCTTGGTAGGTAAACTTGGTCTTGGCTGGATTTCTTGTTGATCTTCTGGGGGAGGGGCCTGGTGTAGTGATTCTCAAGTGTCTTTGCCCCAGGTGGAATTGCACCGCCCTTACCAGTGGCCGGGCTGAGTTATCCGCTCAGGTTCGCTTTCAGGAGCTTTTGTTCCCTGAGCGCTTTCCGTAGAGTTCCAGAGGACAGGAATACAAATGGTGGCCTCCTGGTCTCCAGCCCGGAGGAGCCGAGAGCCCGGGGCCCCACTCCTCAGTGCGCCCTCAGAGAACAGCGCCCAGTTACTCCTATCTGCCTGACCTCCAGCCGCACTCCGAGCTCACCGAGCCTGTCGCCGGTTCAAGGTAACCCCGAGCTGCGAGCTTACTGTCGGCTCTGTCTCTGTAGCCGGCTTTCCTGTTCCAATACCCGCAAGCTCTGCGACACTCAGACACCCACGATCCTTCTGTGACCCTGCCACACCTGAGGCCACGCTGACCCCGCGTGGGCTTCACCCCGGTTTAGCCTCTGGAGCGATGTCCGTCAGCAGAACAGACTTTTAAAAGTCCCGATTTTGTGCTCCGTTGCTCCGCCGCTTGCCGGGAGCTGGCCCCTCCCCCCGGGGTCTATCTTCCTGTCGCTTTGGATTCACTTCTCTGCCAGTCCTACCTTTCAGAAAGTGGTTTTTTTTCTGTGTCTAGAATTGCTGTTCTTCTTGTCTTTGATCTGCCGATGGATTTGCATGTGTTTAAAATCTTTAGATAAGTTTTCTAGCTGATCTCCTGCTAACTGAAGTAGTCTCAGCCTGCTACTTCTCCACCATCTTGACTCCTCCGAGAGATACATTTTTATTGACATCGCGTTACCTGTGAAGTCTTTGTTTCTATAGATTGTCTGCATATATTTCTGTTCAATGATATTCTTAGGATTTTTCCTCTTTTATAGAACCCCCCCTTAATATTTCCTGCAGTGTTGGTTTGGTGGTCGTTTACTCTTTTAAGCCTTGCCGGTCTTTGAAACTCTTTATCTCTCCATCCATTTTGAATATCTGTCTTCCTGGATAAATTATTCTTGGCTGCATGTTATTCTCATTTAGTGCCCTGAATATATCTTGCCAACCCATTCTGGTTTGCCAGGTTTCTGTGGACAGGTCTGACATTATTCTGATGGGCTTTTCTCTGTACGTAAGGAATTTCTTTGCCCTAACTGCTTTCAAGAGCTCCTGTCTACAATTATGATTCATCATTTTCACTATCAGGTGTCTTGAGGTCTTTCTAGAATCTATGATCTTGGGGGGAGACTGTTCTGCCTCTAGTACACGAACGTTGCTTCCATTCATGAGATTGGGAAAATTTTCATGGAGAATTTGTTCCACTATATCTTCTAGTCTTCTTTCTTTCTCCTCCCCCTCAGGGATTCTAATAATTCTGACATTGGAACGTTTCATGGTGTCATTTATTTCCCTAATTCTGTTTTCATGGCATCTAAGCTTGTTGTTCCAGGCTTCCTCCTGATCTTTTTTTCTCTATCCGTTTGTCCTCCAGATCACTAATTCTATCTTCTGCCTCAGTTACTCTAGCTTTTAGAGAATTTAGATTAGATTGGAATTCGTTGAGAACATTATGAACATCATCCCTGGTGTCTTTCACTTCTGCCCTAAGCAATTCCATGTTGTCATCCATGGCTTTCTCCAACCTATCTATTGCCTGGATAATTGTTAGCCTGAATTCCCTTTCTGACATACTGTCTATGTCCATATCCAATAGCTCTGATGCAGAAGGCCCAGTCTCTGAATTTTTCTTCTGTTGGGCATTCCTCCTCCTCGTAATTTTGGTGAGCGATGGCTGAACAGATTTGTAGCTGAATGTATTGACTGTGGTGCAGGCAAGGTGCACCCTGGAATGCTTCTGAGCAATCAAGAGTCCCCATGCAAAAGAAAGAAAAAAGAAAAAAAAAAGAGAGAGAGAGAGAGAGACAGGAAAAAAAAGAAAGATAAAATAAAAGAGAGGGCCCAAACCAAATGGGCCCCAAGGTAAGATTTATGAAGTATACAAACAAAAACAGACAAACAAAAAGACCAAAAAAAGTAAACGACAAGAGAAAAAAAAAAAAAAAAGAACCTTGTCAAAAAGAACCCCAAGATATAAGATTTATATACTACCAGGACAAAAACAAGTACACTGAAATACTGGCAGCAGAAAAAGATGGGAGAGTGGTTATAAATTCTCAGTGTGGGTGAGGAACGTTATTTTGATTCTTCCTGGATGTATCTTGATATCTTTGTTAAAGGACTCAACTTTCCTAAGATAAAGGGGGATTAAAAACTGGTTTACCTATGGGGTAGCATTGAGTGGGGGAAGGGGCTTATCTTGAAGCTTATCTCTATATGAATATTAAAAAAAAGAATAAATTAAACTTAAATAAAATTAAATTAAAAAAATTAAAAAATAGAAAAGCAAAAGAAAAACACAGGTGTATGTATCAAAAAGTTCAGGTTAAAAGGTTATTATGGAATTTGATGTACTGGACATCTCATTGTGGTGGTAAATAGGTTAAAAAGTTGTAGAATACAACTTTTTTCAGAATAGTGGGAACTAATTGAAAATAAAAGTTGTATCTATGAAGTATTAGTGGTTGTCCGCTTGTCTTTTTTTTTTTTTTTTTTTTTTGGTTGGTTTTCTGGGGGAGGCGCCTGCTGCGTGGGTTTTCAGGGAGTCTTGTTAGAGTCAAGTCTTCCTGCTCCCCATCAAGGGGGTGGGCTCTGAGGAAACCGGTTTATCAGGCTTTTGTTTTCTGGAGGTTTTTTTGTTTGTTTGTTCATTTGTTTTCTCTCTCCTTGGTGGCTTTTGATAGTTTTTGGAGGTTTAGAGGAAAACAAACTATAGCCAGACCTCCCTCTGAGAGAGAAGCCTCAGTCTGTTCCCCTCTGGGTGCTCCAGAGCACATAAATCCCCCCTTGGCTGCTGGCAGAGCACATTCCCAGTCACGGTCTCTGGGGTCACAGGAACTCCAGCTTGTACCCAAAACCAAGATAGCCGTGGCTCTCTGGGCAGCTCCGGACCACCAGAGAGGTCCCAAGCAGTGATAGCACACTGAGATTTTCCTGCTGGCCCGGGCTGTGGGTGCTCAGAATCTCTGGGGTCCAAGAGAGCGCTGGCTGGCCCCTGCACCCACCTCTCTCAGGGGAGGGTGTGGGGTGCAATTCAGACTCTGGTAGTGCGGCATGGCATGCGTGTGGAGAGTGCAAAGACTGTGGTTCTGCTGGCTGGCGAGGCTCCCTCGCCCTCATGGGTGCTGCCACCCCTGCGTTCTGAGGTGTGCTCGTGGTTCAGGGACCAAGACCTGGCTTCTTCATTGCACTCTCTCTGGCTCAGCACCAGCAGTGGCTGTCCTGGGTCAGGGGACTTAAGCTCCTGTACCTAACCACCCTGATTCCCACAATTTCCCCCAATGATCCTTTGCTCTTTTTGAGTGCTTTCAACCAGATTCCAAGTTAATGCTGGTTCCCAGTTGCAGAGTACTCTCGTATTGGGGTATCACTTTCCAATGGGGTGCTTCTGGTGGCTCCTTCCCCCTTTTGGTTATCTTCCAATATTGGTCTGGTATTCCCACTCCACTTACCTGCCCACTGGCGTCTTCTGCCCCCGTAGAGATCCAGAAGTGTATAGTTCTACTCTCAGGCTGATTTCATGGGTGATCAGCGTTCTTTGGTAGGTAATCAGCTCACTTTCGGGTACATTTGAAACGGTACCTCCTCCTACTTCCCCGCCATCTTGTCTCCCTAAGTTTGTAAATCACTCAACAGTGCCTGGCATGTGGTAAGCATTCAGGAAGTACCTGCTACTTTTATTATTGTTCTCATCATCATTATTATTATCATTATCAATAGCATAGAATCTCTATTATTGTCTAAGTCACTGTAATAGTTCTATAAATAAAACTTAGTTCCTATCCTTTCCGATCTTCTAGACTGCTTGAAGAGATAAATAAATATTAACACATAGTCATAATAGAAAATTAGGAAGTGATTGATAGCACAGTAGAAATATAAAAGTTTATAGGAAATTAAAGGAAGGATTACATCCAGTTGGTGAAGCTGGGTTTTTTATGATCATAATTTAGAATTCGGATAACGGAACTAAGGGAATTCTAGGCAGAGAATGAACAAAAGAAGAGAGAAAAAAATAGGTATAATCTTCAGTTTGACTGGACTATAGTGAGCAAGAGAGAGGAAATAGGAAATTATGGTTGGAAGCCTAGACTGGGATCAGATTGTGTGAGGACTCGAAGTCTGCTGAAGATGGTAAGTGACAGTTTTGGATGGGAGCATCACAAGCAGTATGTTTTATTATCTAGTAAACTATGATCTATTTTATGGAAGACACTATATAATATTTTGTATTTTATTTTTTCTAATTATTTTATTTTAAAATAATTTTAAGCGTAAGGGTGCTTGCGTGACTCTGTCAGTTAAGTGTCTGACTCTTGATTTCTGCTCAGGTCATGTTCTCAGGGTTGCTGGATGCAGCCCCATATCGGCTCAATGCTGAGAATGGAGCCTGTTTAAGATTCTCTCTCTCCCTTTCTCTCTGCCCTCCATTTCCCCCCAGCTCTCACTCTCTCTAAAATAAATAAATAAACAAGTAAGTAAACCTACAGAAAAGTTGTAAAAACAGTATATGGACTTCCTGTATATCCATACTCCCCTACATCTTAACATTTTACCCTGTTTACCTCATCATTCTCTACATATATTTAATATATTTCATTTAATTTATAATATATTGTATACATATATTAATATATTTATAGATACCATATGTACCATATATACCATATATTATATATAATTACATAGTATGTTATTATGTAATCTTTATATATTATAAATAATATATTTTATATATGTAAATATATATAAATATAAATATAGATATATATTATTTTCTCTGGTTGTAATTGCAGACATAATGGTTATTTACTCCTAAATTTTTCAGTGTTTATTTACTAAAAACAAGGGCATTTTAAAATACATTCGCAGTACAAAATCAAAATTAGGAAATTAACACTAATATCTTACTCACAGGTCCTATTAAAAATTTGCTAATCATCCCACTAATGTTTTTATAGCAAGAGCAAAAGTCTTCTGTAGAACCCAACCCAGGATCACATGTTACACTTAATTCTCAAATCTTTCTGATCTTCTTCAATGCATATATTTCTTTGTTTTTCATGACCTTGACATTTTTTTTGAAGAGTACAGGGCAGGTCATTTATTTTATAAAATTATTTCAATTTTGATTTATCTGATACTTCCTCATGATTAAATTTAGGTTATGCATTTTTGGCAGGAATACAACAAAAATGATATATCCTTTCCAGTGCATCATATCAGGAGGCACATGATATCTATTTATGCTGTTACTGATAATATTAACATTGATCACTTGGTTAAAATGGTGTCAAGTTTCTGTAAGGTTACTATTTTCCCCTTTCTTTTTAAGCAGTATTTTGTGAGGAGATACTTTGAGACTATATAAGTACCCTGTTTGTGATCAGACCTACCAGTTTTAGCATCCATTAATAATTCTTGTCTGAAACAAGTATTACTGCAGTGGTTGAAATGGAGAGTCTCTTATTCTGCAATTATTTCTACATTAATTGACTTTTTCTTGTATGAAAAAACTGTCACTTTTCTTCTAGTTTATTTATGTATTATTTATGGTTTCTTATTTATTTATTTATTTAAAATATTTTATTTATTTATTTGACAGAGAGAGATCACAAATAGGCAGAGAGGCAGGCAGAGAGAGAGAGGAGGAAGCAAGCTCCCCACTCAGCAGGGAGCCCGATGTGGGACTCAATCCCAGGACCCTGAGATCATGACCTGAGCTGAAGGCAGCGGCTTAACCCACTGAGCCACCCAGGCGCCCTATGGTTTCTTATTTTAGTCTATGGTATGTAATCAGTTACTGACCTTATTTACTATTTTGTTCAGTTTGTCCCAGATTTGCTACTGTGAGTGCCTTTAAATGGTCTTTTATGTCCTTTAGACACATCCTTATCATTATTTGAGCCCTTCTTACTTTCTGCTGTGATGAGATAGTCCAGCTGTAGGCAAGACTATTTTTTTTTTTGAGGTTTATTTACTTTGAGAGAGAAAGTACAAGTTGGGGAAGGGCAGAGGGAAAGGAGAGGGCAAGAGAGACTCTTCAAGCATACTCCCTGCAGAATGTGGAGCCTGACATGGAGCTCTGGCCAGGACCCAGAGATCATGACCTGAGCTGAAATCAAGAGCCAGTTGTCTAATCACCTAGTCACCTATGTGCCCCCTAGGCAGGACTGTTTCAAATATTTTTGTGCTCCAGTGAGATACCACCTCACAGCAGTTAGAATGGCTAGAATTAACAAGTCAGGAAACAACACATGTTGGTGAGAATGTGGAGAAAGGGGAACCCTCTTACACTGTTGGTGGGATTCCAAGCTGGTGCAGCCACTTTGGAAAACAATATGGAGTTTCCTCAAGCTGTAAAAAATAGAAATACCCTATGACCCAGCAATTGCACTACTAGGTATTTACCCCAGAAATACAAATGTAGTGATCCAAAGGGCAATGTTTATAGCAGCAATGTCCACAATAACTAAACTATGGAGGGAGCCCAGGGGTCCATCGACAGATGAATGGATAAAGAAGATGTTGTGTATATATAATGGAATATTACTTAGCCATCAAAAAGGATGAAATCCTACCATTGACATTGACATGGTGGAACTGGATGATATTAAACTGAGCAAAATAAGTCAATCAGAGAAAGACAATTATCATTTGGTTTCATTCAAATAAGGAATATAAGAAATAGCACAGAGGATCATAGGGGAGGGAAGGGAAACCTGAATGGGAAGAAATCAGAGAGGGAGACAAATCTTTAGAGACTCTTAACTATAGTAAACAAACTGAGAGTTGCTGAAGGGGAGGGATGTGGGAGGATTGGGTAACTAGATGATGGGCATTGAGGAGGGCACATGATGTAATGAGCACTAGGTGTTACATGCAACTGATGAATTACTGAACTCTACATCGGAAACTAATGATGTACTATATGTTGGATAATTGCATTTAAATAAGAAAAGGAAAATATTTTTTTTGCATTTTTCAGGGTTTTACACCTAGTAGATGATGAATAAATACTTTATGAATGGATGAGTGAATACATGATAAATATAAACTGCATAAGGACATACCATTTTTATTTGTGTTTTTAAACATAAGTCCAGTTATTCTTTTTGCAAAGACTGAGTTGAAAGAAAGTCACTTACAGACTTTTTCAAGAGAAGAAAATAATTTTTGTAAAGAAATGTAAAATTAGAAATTTACTTCATTTATTATTCAATGTAAAAGTGTACATGGCACCTACTGTATCCCAAATATTATGTTTGGTATTGGAGATACAACAGTGAACAAAACAAAATAGATATGGACCCTGGCCTTATAGAGTTTATAATCTGCTGATTAATAGATTGCTGCAGAGGAAAAAAGATACTGTGGAAAAAAGTCTCTTCAATAAATGGTTCTGGGAAAATTGGACATGTATGTGTAGAAGAATGAAACTTGACCATTCTCTTACACCATACACAAAGATAAACTCAAAATGGATAAAAGACCTCAATGTGAGACATGAATCCATCAGAATCCTAGAGGAGAACATAGGCGGTAACCTCTTCGATATCAGCCACAGCAACTTCTTTCAAGATATGTCTCCAAAGGCAAAGGAAACAAAAGCGAAAATGAACTTTTGGGACTTCATCAAGATCAAAAGCTTCTGCACAGCAAAGGAAACAGCAAACAAAACAAAGAGGCAACCCATGGAATGGGAGAAGATATTTGCAAATGACAATACAGACGAAGGACTGATATCCCGGATCTATAAAGAACTCCTCAAACTCAACACACACAAAACAGATCATCATGTCAAAAAATGGGCAGAAGACATGAACAGACTCTTCTCCAATGAAGACATACAAATGGCTATCAGACATATGAAAAAATGTTCATCACTAGCCATCAAGTGATTCAAATCAAAACCATATTGAGATACCACAGTTAGAATGGCCAAAATGAACAAGACAGTAAACAGCGTTTGTTGGAGAGGATGTGGAGAAAGGGGAACCCTTTTACACTGTTGGTGGGAATGCAAGCTGGTGCAGCCACTTTGGGGAACAGTGTGGAGATTCCTTGAGATATTAAAACTAGAGCTTCCCTATGACCCTGCAGTTGCACTACTGGGTATTTACCCCAAAGATACAGATGTAGTGAAAAGAAGGGCCATCTGTACCCCAATGTTCATAGCAGCAATGGCCACAGTCACCAAACTGTGGAAAGAACCAAGATGCCCTTCAGTGGATGAGTGGATAAGAAAGATGTGGTCAATATATACTATGGAATATTATGCCTTCATCAGAAAGGATGAATACCCAATTTTTGTATCAACATGGACGGGACTGGAAGAGATTTTGCTGAGTGAAATAAGTCAGGCAGAGAGAGTCAATTATCATATGGTTTCACTTATTTGTGGAGCACAAGGAATAACACAGAGGACATGGGGAGATGGAGAGGAGAAGGGAATTGGGAGAAATTGGAGGGGGAGACGAACCATGAGAGACTGTGGACTCTGAAAAACCATCTGATGGTTTTGGAGGGGTGGGAGGTGGGAGGTTGGGTGAGCCTGGTAGTGGGTATTGTGGAGGGCACGTATTGCATGGAGCACTGGGTGAGGTGCATATACAATGAATTCTGGAACACTGAAAAGAAATTTAATAAATAAAAACTAAAAAAAATTAAAAATAGATTATGTTGTAAGAAATAGATTGCTGCAGAGATACTTACAAATTCCAATTTCAGTCTTTAGTTTTTTCTGTTTTACTTTGTTGGTATTCTGTGAAAAAAGCATGGGATATCAATGAAAAAATAACATATATTTTGAAAGCCTACACTCTAAATCATGCTGGGGCACCATTTTTGAATGGAATTTCAAAATGTGTAAGACATGTCTCTCTTTACTGTCATAAAATTTACTGTCTAGTAGGAAAAGACAAATCTGGTAGTTTAGTACAGTAGAAAGAATACAGGCCTAGAGTTAAAAAAAATTAGGGTTTGAATCTGAGGTCTTTTCCTTGTGCTTCATCAACCTTCAGCAAATTACTTAACTTCTTTGAGGTTAATAGTACTTAGTACTTAACTCTCTGTAATGTACAGGAAGATAAGGATGCTTGTTTTATTTCAGCAAGATATGTGACAAAAATCCCAATATAAATCCCTGGTTTAAATAACAGGGAATGTACTGACTCACCTAACTGGACATCCAGTAGGGCAGGTTTCATGGTTGTTTTATTCAGTGAATCAAAGATGTCATCAGGAATCTAGGTTCCTTTTGTCTTACCTCCTTGTCATCCATAGTGTTCTGTCAACCTGAGACTGTTCCTTCTCATAGTCTGGTGGGCTACCTGCCAAGGGCAATGTGGGTTGCATGCTTCCTTGTTCTACCCAATAGGAGAGAATGGGTGCCTCCTGCCAGCTATTAAACAAAAATTTCTCAGTCTCGTTGGGCCAACTTACATTATACACCTAACTTCAAAATGTCACCAGGGAAATGAAATAGGTTGATTTGCTCAGGCCTGGAAAAGAGCATATGATTACTGTAATGGGTTTAGACTAATCAGAGTTCAGACTGGACCCAAGTTCAATTACTGAAAGCCCACTGGTGTCATACCATGGGGAAGATGATGTGGATTGGATTTGTGATGTGTTATTTAAACCAGGGATTTATATTGGGATTTTTGTCACATATCTTGCTGAAATAAACAGGCATCATTATTTTCCTGTACATTAAAGCAAGTTAAGTACTAAGTATTATTAACCTCAAAGAGGTTAATATTTAATATAACAAATATTTAAACATTTGTTTAAACCACAAATATTCAAATTCAGGAAAATTTGGAGAATTGTGAAGGGCATTGCAGGTACTAGTGTAGAAGTGGAAGGGTTTTTCTAATGTGTTGCAGTATGAATAAAGAAACTGTTTACTATTCCATATTCTCCTTATTTTAGGCTAGAATCAGAGCAATCTTTTGTTTCAGAATTCTCATATTCCTACCTAGGTATTCCTTCCATGAAGCTGAAATCATTGTTTTCCTCAACACCAACTCTCACTCACACCAATAGAAAAATAAACTCATCTTATATCCTTATTTAGATGTATCTAAGTATAGAATAATTATCAGTTTCCTGTGTTCAAAATGTGGATGTGTACACATGACTGAATGGTATTGACCATCACAATTTGGTATGCTTTGCTGCACCTATCTATATATTACCAATTGAGAAACAATAGAAACTGGTAGTAGCAAAGCAGTATATTGTTGTAGCTTTTATTTTTTTTAAAGATTTTATTTATTTATTTGACAGAGAGAGATCACAAGTAGGCAGACAGGCAGAGAGAGAGAGGGATGTAGGCTCCCCGCTGAGCAGAGAGCCTGATGCAGGGCTTGATCCCAGGACCCTGAGATCATGACCTGAGCCGAAGGCAGAGGCTTAACCCACTGAGCCACATAGGCACCGCATATTCTTGTATCTTAAAAAAAACCAAAAACCTGCCAACCATATATTTCAATAGATTTGTCTTTTGTAAATTCAATATAATAAACTTGAAGTCAAATGCAATTTGAGAATTTCGAATTGCCGTTTTAGTAGTTTTCTTAATGTAACATGAGAAGTCATTTTGAAATTATCATGCCATAGTTTGATAATTGAAGCATGACTAGAAGTAAAAAGTAGGTTTTGTGACATTTTTCAAATTTTCTAAGAGATGGTATTTCTTTTTTGAAAATTGCCACAGATAATGTTATTTCTTATTTATCTTCATCTGTGTTTTACTTCCAGGAGGAAAAAGGGGTACAGAAAATCTCAACCAGGGAGAGTTCTTTCCTGCCTTACATCAACTCAGGGAAGAGATGGTTGATGGGGTTTCTTTATTGAATAATTTTTCAGGATTCTTGAATTCTAATTTGAAAAACAGGACACTTCTTGAGAACAATTCCATGTATATAATATAAATATAATTCCACACTTCTTAAATTAAAGTACACTACATAATTAATTATAGGGCATACAGCACTGTATTTCTGCAAGTTTGTGATATCTATCCATCTAAAGTTGATCCATTATTATTTTTCTTCCATTCCTCTTCTTTCCTGCATTGTTCCTACTTTCGCTGTCTGTTCTGGGTTACAAGAGCCTCTAGACTACTTTTGGAAACATCCTGGAGTCCACCCAAATGCCACTTTTCCTCTCTTCATTTCCCAGCTTTCTCTTTGCTTTGTCATTTTATGCTTTCTGTATTCGTTTCTCCTTCTTTTTTTCTTTAATTTTCTGCAGAGTCAGAATACCGTGCCCTCTAGCATACTGCTCATGTCCCTCCTTTTTCTTCTTTTGCATTGTTCATCCCCCTTTTACTAATTTTTGACTTTTACTTTTTTGTTTTGTGCTTTGAAGAGTATTTTTTTAAATAAACTCTCTTTCTTTTATTCCCTTCTGGTAGGGCTGTCTCTGCCTGTCTAATGGTTCCACTCACTGTAAGGAGAGTTTGCGTCTGGAAGCAAACCTGGTTTGTTTCTCAGTTGAAAGCATCTCTCAGCTGAAGCAGAGAGTGACAATGATGAACACCAACCTGCTCAGCATGATTGGGGCTTGCTGTTTTAGTTTTTATAATCACTGCCATTAATATATGGGCAAATCTGTTAACACAGACTCCTTCAGACAGGGTTAGGAATCCCTCCCCTGTGTGTTTTTTTTTTTTAAAGATTTTTATTATTTATTTGACAGAGAGAGATCACAAATAGGCAGAGAGGCAGGCAGAGAGAGAGAGAGGAGGAAGCAGGCTCCCTGCTGAGCGGAGAGCCCGATGTGGGACTCGATCCCAGTACCCTGAGATCATGACCTGAGCTTAAGGCAGCGGCTTAACCCACTGAGCCACCCAGGCGCCCTCCCCTGTGTTTTCATTAACACCCTGTATCACTTTCAAATGCAGCACTTACTCTGCCATAGTGTAACTGTGTTTATTTGGGAGCTTAGTGAAGGCTGAGACTGTGTTTTCTAACCACGTATATTTTCAGCATTTAGCACAGTGCATTTCTATGACAAATACTTCATTCATTAAGCACATATTAAGCAGAGCCATAATAGCATATTTGTACATGTTTGTACTATACCATCCTAGGGGACAGCATGCACATTACACAATTTAAAATTTGCACATTCATTGCAGTTTTCTGGCAGATGGCAGTAAAGTATCTAGTTAAAAGAAAATCACTTTATTACGACAGTTTCTCAACAGATGAAGGTTTTTTTTTTTTTTTTTTTTAGGAAGGGGCACCTTTTCCCAGTTTATTCAGAAATGCCTCGTGGGCTGCTGCTGCTGGTGGCACTGATTTGTATTTGATTTATATTTATCAATACTCCATTTCCTATAGATTGCATCTGGCTTATTTGCTAAAGGCAGGACTTTCACTTTGAAGAGGGTGAAATGCAGTATATCTTTAGCATAAAAAATGAGTCACTAATTCTCCTAATGGAAGAAAAATGCTTTTCTACCTCATTTCTTTTCATATATGGTTTCCTCCCCTTTACTTTCACTGACTTGCCAATTTCTTATTTCTTTCTAATGTGTCAGTCAATATAGTAGTAGTAATTTCTGCATGTACACATATCAGTGTTGCTGAGAATATTAAGGCTAACACTATAACATATCATACCCAAGCCCATCCACATAAATATCCCTATTTCGCATTGAATTATACCTTTTGGTTCCACGATAGAATCCTGTTATGTTCCTTCACAGTTCTCTTCTTCCAATTTAAAATGGATTTAATCAAGCTGCTCTATATATCTGGTAATAACATAAAAAACACTTACTGATTACTTCCTATGTAGTAGGCACTTTTCTAAGAATTTTTAGGTACTTTTGTTCCTGTTTTTATAAATGAGAAAACTTTGAAACAGAGAGTTTAAGAATTTGCTGAAGTTCAGGTCACAGTGGCAGAACCAGAGTTCAAACCCAGCAACCTGTATTTTTCTCCACAAATGACATTCTGCCTCCCACTGGCATTATTCTTGATTACCTTAATCAGAACTGTAGAAAGCACTTTCAGGATTCCTTAGCATACAAGCAGGATCATACTAAAATTTTTTAAAACCCTTACCTTCCAGGATGCATCTAATTCCTTACTCCTATGCAGTTTCTTTCCTCTTGCCATTTATTTTCTCTTTCTTCAATGCAACATTATACTGATAATAATAACAAACATTTATATTATATTTACTTCTAACCATACTTTCTGGATTTTAATTATTTAGAACTCACAACTACCTTGATTTAAATGTTTTCACATCCCCCATTTTAGGAGTAGGTCACACAGCTAAAGTGGCTGTGTTGTGTGGTCAAATAGTGTAGGTACAGATTCCATGTGCTTAAACTTTGTGTTTTGGATAAATCAGATTCATGTTAACCAGGACTCTGAAGGCCTGGAATCTTCTCTTACACTGGCTGTGTGATCTTGGGCTAATTACTTTATATCCTAGTTTTCTCATGTGTAAGATAAAGAGTTTGGCTTAGGTAACATCTGGAGTCAAGATGGTAAGTCCATAGATAAGAAAAAGTCATGGAAATAGGAAATCTGCAGTTCAAGGCCTCCTGACCGATAATTAGTGGTACAACTTTGAGGAATCCATTCAATTTCTCAGAGACTCAGTTTTCTTTCTCAAATGGAGATAATAATCCCTACTCTTCACCAAGTTGTTATGAGAACTCAGTAAGGAAAGAGATAACATGCTCTTAAAGATTTCTGTATTTGACATAATATTATATATCAGGTATCTTATTATATAAGTAATAACACATTTGCTGCAGAATCTTAAAGATGAGCAGTTCACAAAGGAGAAAATAACAAACACAAATAATTTTATGATTGAGAAATAATCACTGTTAACATTTTGTGATATATACTGTCAGTCTTTTTTCCTCTTAGGGACATGCATCAGTTGCTATCAGTGTCCCACCTTTATCTCTCAGATCAGAGTTTGAACCCACAGGTTTGACTTTGGAGATTGAGCTTTAACCATTATTCTTTAAGAATGGATAGCAATCCTGGTATGTCCAGGAATATACTTATAAGAACAGCCTCTTAACTGGTCCTCTCCTACTCTAGCTTCTACCACCTTTGAATGTGTAGATGAGGTTATGTTATTTCTCTGCTTAAATTTTGTAGAGGTTTTCCAATTTACTTGTAGTAAAAGCCATGAGTTCATATAATGGCCTACAAAATCATACATGAGTTGGCCTTTCCACCTACATTACCTTTTGACCTCATTTCCCATGATATTCTCCTCTCTGTTTGCTCCAAACATATTAATCTGTTGGGTTTTCCTATAAGATGCTAAGAACAGTCTTGCCTCAGAGCCTTTGCATTGGCTGTTCTGTTCTTAACCTGATGTCTGTGTGGGTCGTCCCCTTACCTCTTTTAGGTTTCTGCTGAAATGTTAACTGCCCAGTGAGACCTTCACTCTCAATCCTGTTTAAAGCTATTTCCCCTCTGCTAGTCTCCCATGTTCCTCATTTTCTCTTCCTTGCTTTATTTTTCTCCAAAGCACTTAGTGTTATGTGATATGCTGTATATTTCATTAAAAATTGTTTATTGGACCAGAATATAAAACTCTACAAGAACATTATTATTCATCTTAATATGTCTCTGGTGCTGAGAACAGGGCCTCTATAAATATTTGTTGAATAATGAATGAATAAGATTCATGCTGATTAGTGTTACTATTGAATGCCAGAGGAGTAGAGACTCTCTACCATAGTTTTTCTGAATCTCAGCATTTTTTTGCTGGCCCTCACCAGTCATAGTGCCTTTATGGTGTAGCCATTAAAGTTGTAATTGGGTTTTCTGTCTTAGCGACATGATGACACATCACAGCAGCTGCTTAGACTTAAAAGAATTCAGTTTTGATAGGTTGTCTAATGCTGTTCAGTGTGCTTTCAGTATTCTAATTTGTTTTGGGTTTTAAGAATTCCTTTGAGAATTTATTCCACTTCCCTAGAATGCTGACTCTTTGATTCTCTCATGCAGCTTGACTCTTTTCTCAGTGATGTTTATCTCAACTCTACAGACACCTTATTTTTTTTCCTTCTTTTTTTTTCTCCTGCTGTCTCTGTCAGAGAGGATTTATTACACTTTAGTCTGGTTTTTCATGCCCTGTTACAGATATTTGGATATAACTGTCTAATGGTCTCATGAATAAGTTTTCCATTCAGAACCTGAGGTTTGACCCTCATCAGTCTACCCTCTTTATATGCATTGTGCAACCCTATGATTGAAGAATAAATTGTGTGGAAAGTTAGTACTGCCTATGATCCATGAAGTACAATTTACTGTGGTGATTAGATGATAACTGTTGACTTTAAATGAATATATTCAATTTAGGGTTTTTTTTTTATGAAAATGAAACACATTTGGATCACTTAGATCAATATTGTAGTAGAACTTCTTTAAATCACATCTTCAGATATGTTTACTTCATGAGGCTTTCTCTGATTCACTGCACTTAATTTTCGATCTATTGGTAAAATTCTGGATTCAGTCTTTTCCTTTGACTCCTCCTTGTAGTTACCCTAATTTATAGATTTAGTTTCATGGGATGGTGAAGGGCATGGACTGTGGATTGAGATAAATTGTATTTAAACCCATTACTGTCAGTGATAAATTCTGTAATCTTGAACAAAATATTGAACTTCTTTGTCTCAGTTTCCTTCTCTGTAAAATGAAAACAATAATACTTTACTTCATTGAGTTGCTATGGAGTAGTAACATTGTTTGTATGAAATGCTTAGTATTTGGCAGATGTTCAGAATTCAGTGCATATTAATTATTCTTAAATACACACAAAACATACATGTGTGCTGAGTAGAAGTGATCTGTATGCTCTCCGCCATTCCCCATGTAAACCTTAATTTCATGCATGTTCTTTAGTTGTTTTTTGGTCTCTGTTATTAGGTAGAATTGTTATTAAAAAATAATTCAAAGAGGGGAAAATTTTATGTATATGGACTTCTTGACCATGCTGTAAATTATTGTGTATTAGTTACTTATTCCTTAGAGACTGTGTCTCTTTTTTGTATGAGTTACATTAATTGAGCCACAGAATGTTAGGGTATTCTATTCAAATCACTCACTTTACAAAGAAAAAATTAAATTCCAGAGTGCACGTGGCAGACCTGGACTGAGCACAAGTTTCATGATGCTTGGGAGTGTCAAACCATGCTACCCTATCTTGCTGGCATACAGAATTCTCAGTGACTGATCAAATGAAATGTCATTCAGCAATTTAGAAAAACAACCCATTATATTAGTTATTCTTTTCCTTCTTTGATACTCTTTTCCTTCTAGAAGAAAATACATAAATTCTCAGAAATTTCAAAGGGTTTTCTAGAATCCTCTGATTGTTGGAGGATTTCTTTACAGTCTCAGAATGGTTTATTTGGGTGTAGAACCTATATAATATAATAACAATTGTTTTCCTTTTCAAAGCCTCTTAGATATACCTTAATTGCTGTATGATACTCTCAGAATGTTTCAATGTATAAAGTATATAAAGTATAAAGTGACCCCTGAAAATATTTTGAGGGTTACGAGTTAGCATGTTTTATTGAAAAGAGCAACTTGATACAGAGTCTAAATGCCAAGATTCAAAATTTAATAATGTCTACATGAAATGACATTTGCCAGTACTAATGCTATTTCTTGTGAATCTCTTACCTCTTCCTTTCATCAATATAAACTTTCTTGGTTCTCATTCATTCATTTATTTATTCTTAAAATTTTTTATTGTGTTCAATTAGTCAACATATTGTACAGCATTAGTTTTTGATGTAGTATTCAACGATTTGTTAGTTGTATATTACACCCAGTGCTCATCACAACACTTGCTGTCTTTAATACCCATCAACTGATTACCCCATCCTCCCAACCCTCTCCCTTCTGTAACCCTCAGTTTGTTTCCCAGAGTCCAGAGTCTCTCATGGCTTTTTTCTCCTTTAAATAGGTGTAATTCTGTGCTCTCCTCACAGCCTGTGAATGCTTGTATTATGGTACCTGTACGACAGCTTTGCAAGAATCTATTTGTTCATGAACCTAGTCAGCAATCCTTGTGCAGAAACTCTTATCATATTCATTTATTTTATTTTATTTTATTTTATTTTATTTTCAATTTATTTATTTTCAGAAAAACATTATTCATTATTTTTTCACCACACCCAGTGCTCCATGCAAGCCGTGCCCTCTATAATACCCACTACCTGGTACCCCAACCTCCCGACCCCCCCACCACTTCAAACCTCTCAGATTGTTTTTCAGAGTCCATAGTCTCTCATGGTTTACCTCCCCTTCCAATTTACCCAAATTCCCTACTCCTCTCTAACACCCCTTGTCCTCCATGCTATTTATTTTATTTTTTAAAAGATTTTATTTATTTATTTGATAGAGATTTTATTTATTTATTTATTTATTTATTTATTTATTTATTTGATGAGAGAGAGAACACAAGCAGGGGGAGTGGGAGAGGAAGAAGCAGGCTTCCCGCTTAGCAGGGAGTCCGATGTGGGGCTTGATGTGGGGCTTAATCTCAGGACCATGGGATTGTGACCTGAGCTGAAGGCAGATGCTTAACGACTGAGCCACTGAGGTACCCCTATAATGTTCATTTTTATGAACATTATATTTATATATTTATGCTACTCCTTGGCACATGATTGGTCCATAGTAGGTGATCAGTAGTAGTAGAATGATGGGAATAGTTGGACAGTCTGGAATAAATAGTTTATTTCTTTTTGGTCTCTTTGATAGCTACACTTCTTAAAATCCATTCAGTGGTGGTGTTTCCAGGTCCTACATCTTTGATCTTATCATTCACTTCTGTGCACTCTCCCTGAGTCACCTAATTATTTCCCATTTTAAGTGCATACATACCAACAACTCCCATATATTTATCTCTAATACTGATCTCTCTTCTGAGCTCAAACTTGTTTTTCTATCTTTCAGGTTATCTTCATTAGATTCTACCCTTGTCTTTAACTCAGGTTAGGGTCTCCAGAGCTTTCCCTTTCATAAAACCATTCAAGTTGCATTTCCATTTTTTTCTCCTCTCTAGGTCTATAACTATCCATTAGTATCCCAGTGTACAAGTTAGAAGCTTGGAGCTTTATGTGGTTCTTCTTTTGTCTGTATTTATAACTCATCTGATTCTGTTACTTCTACCTTATTCTACCTTACTTCTGTCTTATTTTAGGCCTTTGTGTTCTTTTGCTAGTGTATTATTACAATGGCTTACCACATTTGTCTTCTTGTTCCCAGCTCCTTCCCACTGCAGTCTGTCTTCCACATGTCTACCTGATGCATCTTTTCCTCCAAATAAGCAGATTCATGCCACCATCTTGCTTTCCTCCATAGGTTTTCACTCTCTGCTTTCACAATCTGATACTAATCTACTTCTCCAGTTGCATTTCCCATATACCACCAACACAAACTCTGGACTCTGATTACTTTCAAATTCAGTTTTTCTCCAAAGCCAGGTCCTTTTATGTTCTGTGTCTCTATCCATGCCCTTCCATTTGCCTGGTATGCCAGTCTCAGTTTTTTGTACTCAGCTTAAATGCTACCTCTTCTGTGGAGCCTTTCATGAATGAT
This sequence comes from Neogale vison, assembly GCF_020171115.1. Taxonomy (NCBI): domain Eukaryota; kingdom Metazoa; phylum Chordata; class Mammalia; order Carnivora; family Mustelidae; genus Neogale; species Neogale vison. The sequence continues at coordinate 138,724,045 of NC_058097.1, forward strand.
CTAATGCTTTGTTCTTTATTAACACTTTCCCCATTTATGTTTATGTATATGTCTCACACTAGACTGTGAGAATAGGGAACTTGTCTTACTCTAGTCTTGAATGCTTGGATCTTAGTCTGCGAGTCACTACTTAATAAATGTCTGTTGAAATAGTAAAATAATGACTGAAAGCTCATTTATATTTTCTCAGTTTTGTGAGAATTTAACAATTATTTTAAACATCTTTAGTGCTAAGCCAGAGATGGTCACACATTTCAGTGTGTTTTGACAGGGTCATGGTCTGACATCTGCTGTGGGTGGCACAGACCTCAGTGTTATCTTTTGCTGTCACTCACCTGCTCTGTGTTGTTTTAGCTTCCAAAGCTTCTCTCTTTTTATCTGAAATTGACTATTGCCATGCTCACTGGTTCGTAAAAAAATTTTTAGATGGGCTAGTGCTTTTTAACCTACCGTTTTCATTTGTTTTTAAATTGTTTTCAAGTATACAAACCCTACAGTTTTCTGCACGTTTAAGCAACAGATAAAAGGAAATCAAAGTTAGGGCAAATAACTTATTTTATATACATACATTGATTTTTTTCTGGGCTTTCCACTTTTAAGATCATTAGATTTTAAACCCTTTATTCTAGGTTTATTGAACTCAGACTAATATGGCCACATTTAAACATTACTGACTTGACAGAAAGTAAGAGGATGCCCTTTTGCACATGGTGGCCAGAAATTAGCCAGTATTCATGATTCACTATTGAGGTCATAAACAAAATACTTGGCTTTCTGACAGCTACATTAGTTGCATTGTTCACCATCCACAGCTGCCAGACATTGAATGGTTACTTGGCAGCTGGCAAAGCTTGGATTCATACAGTGGGCCTTCCTTAAACCTTGGTTTTGAAAATGTCACACATTGAGTATAATTACATTGTAGTACTTGTATTTAAATGGGAAAACTAAACCTAACACTTTCTGATTTTTCAGAAAAATTGACAACTCCTCCTAGTGTCACCCAGTTTTCAGGCTAGTTAATTCTGAGGGAAGTGGAATAAATACCATCTTATGTTTTCTTTACTGGAACAACTACTAGAAACTAAGATAATTAAGAAAATGTTATGAAAAAGATTGTGGAGTAATCTTTACTATAGTTGATATATACTGGAATGGTTTTCACAAAGACAAAAATATATTTCATAAAGGAAGAATTCTCTTTATTATAACTTTTAGTTTTTTGGTTAGTTTTTGGTTGCCTTTCTGTTTTCTTCCTTGCCTTCTCTGTTTCTTTCTCTTCTTTCCTCCTGTTCTAGTTCCTCCCTTTTTCTTTTGCGTATATATTTAGTAAATATTTTCTTTATACTAGGCATGGTGTTGGACACTGTAACAGTGTCCAACAGGTAAATTAAAAGGTAATTAAAAAGATAACCTCCCTCCTTTCAAGTGGTCTAATCATTTAATGAAGAAAAAAAAAAGGATGTTTATACAAATAATGCAGAGGAGTGAACAAAGGAGGGACCAACACATCAAGGAGAGTTTAAATGTGACTTGACTTTAAAACTCTCCTAACATCTATATTTCAAAGTAGAACAATTTTGTGGAGGGGATGACTCAGTTTAATCACTTTTAAAAATTTTTAGATGGAGGTAAGCTCATTTTATTTCAATAGAGGATATTACTTTCTGAAAAATTAAGAGTATGTGACAGTGAGATAAGTAACATAATAAAGAAGATGGAAGTATGAAAATTGAATTTGAAATCCAAGGTCAGAGATGCTGTAGAATCTATTTCTACTATGGCTTGCAATTTGAATTAAATGACCCTTAAATATTCTTATATTATTCATATTCTGTGAGTCATAACTCAGAAAAGTTGAAACATAGATTGTTATAATATTTGTTAATGTTAAGTCATATACATAAACTACAGAGCAATTGATATTAGAATTCTCTACATTGTCCTCCAAGGTTTGATGAAATTGTATATTTTCCAGATAATTGACAGATCTATCTATCTATGTAATCTATCTGTCTGGAAATACTGAGTTCTGGGAGAGATAATGGGGCTGTTTTAGGCCCTACAATATAATCTATGTTAATAACCATCAGAGCAGAATGTATTTATCATGTACCTATTATATTTCTCGGAACTGTGCTTCATATATATATCATTTAATCTTTGTAATGTTGCTATGAATTAATTATATTTTATAGTTAAATAAAGAGCAATGAAGAAAAAAATATCAGTGACAGAACATAAGAAGTCAATATGATGAGATAAGGGTGTTGTCTCTGAAACTAAGGTGACTGCATTCAAATCCTAGTTTTGTTACTTACTAGTTGTGGGGTTTGATCAAGCTACTTTATCTCTTTAAACTTCAGCTCCTCATCCTTTAAGTGGAATCAATAATAATAACTACATGTAGAGTTATTATGAAAGTTAAATGAGTTCACCCATTAAAGTGGTTAGAATAACAGTGATATGTAAACATTGTTATTACAAGTCTGAAATCACACAGCTAGAAAGTGATAGAACAGATTTTCTGGATTCCAAAGCCTGTGCTTGATTCAGAATTCTGTATTGCTTCCAAGACATATCCAAGTCTTATGGATCACAGAATTTAGAAAAGGAGTTTGTCTGTAATCAACTAATTTCTGTTTGTTTCTCAAAGAAAGCCTATATGCAAAGAGTTTGTAACTCAAAGGCTCTTTTTCCTTGGGAGTGAATTCCAGCATCTCAGAGCCTATTAGTACTAAACAGTGGTGCACATGTCAGTTTTCAGGGACTGTGGGATGAAATAAAGAGGAACTTGGAGATAAGTTACTTGTGTCTCTTCTCCCAAAGGGATTTGAAAATTTGCCAGTTTTTAGGATCATCCTCACGAGGAGTTCAGCTCTCTCTCCCCAGTTGTTCAGAGCAGCTGTTGTTTCTGTGACTTTCTTTTTTTCTGGCCTCCTTCAAAAACTCCTTTTGGCCCTAGTGGTAGTAGTGGTGGGGATAGCTTTGTAAAATCACCAGTTTCATAGCCTTAGCATAGCTTATCTAAGTGGGATTATAGGATTGAAGACATGAAGAGTATACTAATATGAGCAGGTCAAAATGCTCTTATTGTATGTTTTCATCATAGTTAAATCTTATGTGAGATATATGGATAGTTTTGGATTTCTCATGTTCATCATTAGATTGGAAGTTCCCTATCTATAGGTTTGCTCTAAAAAATTCATTGGTGTTTTTCATTCTGATTCTCTTTTCTATTTATTCATTTTTGATTTTTTAAATTAACATATAATGTATTATTTGTTTTAGGAATACAGGTCTGATTCATCAGTCTTACACAATTCACAGTGCTCACATAGCACATACCTTCCCCAGTGTCTATCGATAGCCACCCTATCCCTCTCAGCCCCCTCCGGTCCAGCAACCCTCAGTTCATTTCCTTAGATTAAGAGTCTCTTAGGAGACTATGGACTCTGAAAAACAATCTGAGGGGTTTGAAGTGGCGGGGGGGTGGGAGGTTGGGGTACCAGGTGGTGGGTATTATAGAGTGCACAGCTTGCATGGAGCACTGGGTGTGGTGAAAAAATAATGAATACTGTTTTTCTGAAAATAAATAAATTGGAAAAAAAAAAGAGTCTCTTAGGGTTTGTCTCCCTCTCTTGTTTTGTCTTATTTCTATTTCCCTCCCTTTCCCTATGATCCTCTGTCTTGTTTCTCAAGTTCCCCATATCAGTGAGATCATGTGGCAATTGTCTTTCTCTGATTGACTTATTTTGCTTAACATAATACTGTCTAGTTCCACCCATGTCGTTGCAAAAGGCAAGATTTCATTTTTTCATAGCTGCATAATATTCCAGTGTGTGTGTGTGTGTGTGTGTGTGTGTGTGTGTGTGTGTATCATATCTTCATTATCCATTCATCTGTCAATGGACATCTAGGCTCTTTCCATAGTTTGTTTATGTGGGCATTGCTGTTATAAACATTGGGATGCACATGTGCCTTCCGATTACTACATTTGTATCTTTGGGGTAAATACCCAGTAGCCTGATTGCTGGGTTGTAGGGTAGCTCTGTTTTCAACTATTTGAGGAACCTCCATACTGTTTTCCAGAGTGGCTGCCCAAGCTTGCATTCCCACCAACAGTATGGGAAGGTTCTCCTTTCTTTGCATCCTCACCAATACCTGCTGTTTTCTGACTTGTTAATTTTAGCCATTCTGATTGGTGTGAGTTGGTATCTCACTGTGGTTTGGACTTGAATTTCCCTGATGCTGAGTGATGTCTGTTCACTTTTTCATGTGTCTGCTAGCCATTTGGATATCTTCTTTGCAGAAATGTCTGTTCCTGTCTTCTATCCATTTCTTGATTGGATTATTTGTTCTTTAGGTGTTGAGTTTGAGAAATTCTTTATAGATTTTAGGTACAACATGTGGTATGTTATTTGCAAATTATCTTCTCCCATTCTGTTGGTTGTCTTTTGGTTTTGTTGATCTTGATGAAGTCCCAATAGTTCATTTTTGCCCTTGCTTCCCTTGCCTTTGGAGATGTTTCTAGGAGGAAGTTGCTATGGCTGAGGTCAAAGAGGTTGCTGCCTGTATTCTCCTAAAGCATTTTGATGGATTCCCATCTCATATTCAGGTCTTTCATCCATTTTTGAGTCTGCTTTGTGTGGGGTATAAGGAAATGGTCCAGTTCCATTCTTCTGTATGTGGCTGTACAATTTTCCCAACACAATTTGTTGAAGAGACTGTTTTTTTTTTTTCTTTTTTTCCATTTGACATTCTTTCCTGCTTTGTTGAAGATTAGCTGACCATAGAGTTGTGAGGGTCCGTTTCTGGGCTCTCTATTCTGTTCCACTTATCTGTGTGTCTGTTTTTGTGCCAGGACCATACTGCCTTGATGATTACAGCTTTTTAATAGAGCTTGAAGTCTGCAATTGTGATGCCACCATCTTTGGTTTTCTTTTTCAACATTCCTCTGGCTATTTGGGTCTTTTCTGATTCCATACCAGTTTTAGGATTATTCATTGGTGTTTTCCATATCTGTGGAAAAATTTGATGGTATTTTGGTAAGGATTGCATTAAATGTATAGATTACTCTAGGTGGCGTAGACATTTTCACAATATTTCTTCTTCCAATCCATGTGCATGGAATGTTTTTCCATTTCTTTGTGTCTTCCTCAATTTCTTTCATGAGTATTCTATAGTTCTCTGAGTATAGATTCTTTGCCTCTTTTGTTAGATTTATTACTAGGTATCTTATGGTTTTGAGTGCAATTGTAAGTGGTATTGACTCCTTAATTTCTCTTTCTTCTGCCTTGTTGTTGGTGTATAGAAGTACAACTGATTTCTGTGCATTGGTTTTATATCCTGACACTTTACTGAATTCCTATATAAGTTCTAGCATTTTTGGAGTGGAGTCTTTTGGGTTTAACAGATAAAGTATCATATCATCTGCAGAGAGTGAGAGTTTCACTTCTTTGTTGATTAGGATGCCTTTTATTTCTTTTTGTTGTCCAGTTGCTGAGACTAGGACTTCTAGTACTATGTTGAATAGCAGTGGTGATTGTGGACATACCTGCCACGTTCCTGATATTAGGGGAAAAGCTCTCAGATTTTCCCCATTGAGAATGATATTCACTATGGGTTTTTCCACAGATGGCTTTGATGATATTGAGGTATGTACCCTCTATCCACACACTGTGAAGAGTTTTGATATGGAAAGGATGCTGTACTTTGTCAGATGCTTTTTCAGCATCTATTGAGAGTATCATATGTTTCTCATTCTTTCTTTTATTAATGTATTGTATCACATTGTTTTGCAGATGTTGATCCAAACTTGCAGCCTAGTAATAAATCCCTCATGGTGGTTCGGAATAATCCTTTTAATGTACTGTTGGATCCTATTGGCTAGTATTTTGGTGAGAATTTTTGTGTCCATGTTCATCAGGGATATTGGTCTGTAATTCTTTTTGATGGGGTTTTGGTGTGATTTTGGGATCAAGGTAATGCTGGCCTCATAAAATGAGTTTGGAAGTTTTCCTTCCATTTCTATTTTTTTGGAACTGTTTTGGGAGAATAGGTGTTAATTCTTCTTTAAATGTTTGGTAGCATTCCCCTGGGAAGCCATCTGGCCCTCGGTTCTCATTTGTAGGTAGATTTTGATGACTGCTTCAATTTCCTTATGGGTTATGCATCTGTTCAGGTTTTCTATTTCTTCCTGGTTCAGTTTTGTTAGTTTATACTTCTCTAGGAATGCATCTGTTTCATCCAGATTGTCTAATTTGCTGGCATATATTTGCTCATAATATGTTCTCATAATTTTTTGTATTCCAGTGGTGTTGGTCATGATCTCTCCTTTTCATTCATGTTCTTATTAATTTTATTAATTCATGATTCTATTAATTTTATTCATGATTTTATTAATTTATTAATCTTTTGTTTTTGATAAGTCTGGCCAGGGGGTTATCAATCTTAGTAAGTCTTTCAAGGAACCAGCTTCTAGTTTCATTGATTTGTTCTTTTGGTTCCTATTTCATTGATTTCTGCTTTGATCTTTATTATTTCTCATCTCCTGCTGGGTTTAGGCTTTATTTCCTGTTCTTTCTCTACTTCCTTTAGGTGTAGGGTTCGGCTGTGTATTTGAAACCTCTTTTGTTTCTTGAGAAAGACTTGTATTCGTATACACTTTCCTCTTAGGACTGACTTTGCTGCATTCCAGAGATTTTGAACAGTTATGTTTTTATTTTCAGGTGTTTACATGAATTTCATAAATTTTTCTTTCATTCAATTCAAGCAAATCAGAAGAGAACTGAAACTGGGGGGAGACAAAAAAAGAGAATATGATCCAGCTGGTGAGTAGAACAGAGCCACAGAGTAGAATTTGGATATATTATTGTCTGTTAGAAGAAACTTCCAAAATCTAAAGAAAGAAAAACTTATGTATGTGTTTGTTTGTATGTGTGTGTATGTATGTGTGTGTGTGTGTGTGTATATATATATGGGTAAATACAATGAAGAGATGGAATGTGACTATAGAGGTGAAAATTTAAAAAGTATTTTAAAAAAGGAATTAATAAGATAAGAAGTTGGTTGAAAAAAGAAAAAAAAATTAAAAGAAAAAAAAAGGAGAGAATGATAGAACAAAGCCATATACTAGATTTAGGGTATATTTTGGTCTGTTAGAGGAAATTGTATCCCAAAATTTTAAAGAAAGAAAATCTTCTATATCTATAAAAAATAAGGTTAAATACAATGAAGGAATGGCATATGATTGTAAAAATGAAAATTAACGATTTTAAACAGGGAATTGAGAAGATGATGTTTAAAATAGGAAAGAAGATAAAGTCAAAAAAATAGAAAAAGAAAAATATTTTCTTTGAAATTTAAAAATTAAAAATTGAAATTAAAAATTAAAAAAAGTTTAAAATTTAAAATTAACTTTGAAAGACTAAAGAATTGTGGGGAAAAAAAGCCATGAATTCTTTGTGCCATATTCCCCTAGCACTAGAGTTTTACAGTTCATATTGTTTGGTAGACTTGGTCTTGGCTGGATGTTCTTGCTCATCTTCTGGGGGAGTGGCCTATTGTCATGATTCTCAAATGTCTTTGCCTGAGGTGGAACTACCCTGCCCTTGTCACAGGCCAGGCTAATCTTCTCAGTTTTGCTCTTGGTAGCTTTTGTTCCCTGAAAGCTTTCTGTACAGCTTTGGAGCATGAAAATGGTGGCCTCCCAGTCTCTGGTCCCAGAGGAGCCAAGAACTCGGGACCCCACTCCTCAGTAGGCTATCAGAGAAAAACAGTCAGTCCCTCCTTTCTCCCTAATCTCTGGCCTCATTCTGCTCACCCTGCCTGTGACTGAGCATTTATATCTCTGGCACATGACCAGTCTCCAAACCTAGCAGATTCCTCTGGTGCACTCTCGTGCTACTACTCCTGGGGAAGGTAGGGGAGTCACCCCGGATCTGCCACTTGTTGGGCCCCTTCTTGAAAAGTAGAGACCTGACAGTGCTGCAGATCATAGTTTATAGCAATCCTGAGCTGAGTGCCCACTCCTTGGCTCTGTCTTTGTAGCCAGCTTCCTCCTCCTGTACTTGAGAGTTCTGCCACACTCAAGTACCCCAAGTCTGTCTGTGACCCACAGGGGTCCTGAGACCACACTGTTCCAGTGAGGCTTCCATCTCCTGCTTACCCCCACTTAGCCACCACAGCAACGTCCCTCTGGGGAACAGTCTTCTAGAAGTTCTGATTCTGTGCTCCACTGCTCTCTCACTTGCCAGTAGCTGGCTGATAGAGGCCCCCTTCTCCCATGGTCCATTTTTTCAAATATCACCTCAGATTCACTTCTCTGCATGTCCTGTCTTCCAGAAAGTGGTCACTTTTCTGTCCATAGAGTTGCTGTTATTCTTTTCTTTGATCTCTTGTTGAGTTTGTAGGTGTTCAGAATAGTTTGATAACTAGCTGAATTCCTGGGACCAGATGAAATTTTTGTCTCCTCTTCCTCTCCCATCTAGCTCCTCCTCTCTATTCATTTTCCAACAAAACTGTATAAAACTTGGAAGGAACTGCCAAATTTTCTCAAAGAGGCTGCACCATTTTCATTCATACCAGCAATGTACTCAGTTTCTCCAGATCCTAACCAACACTTGTTGTCTGTCTTTTATTGTAGCCACAGTTTTCTGGTGGTAAGTGTACCTCATTGTGGGTTTTTGTTTGTTTGTTTGCTGTGAAAGCTTTGTTGTTTCCATTTGGTCCACAGCTTAGGAGAGGGCACCTGGGTGGTTAAAAAGCTGCCTACTGCCTGCCTTCACCTCCTCATCCAGGAAGAAGTTCTCCAGGAAGTCATACAGGTGGGGGTCTATATGTGCAGAAACCCTGGGCATGTAGATCCAAAAGGCCCTGATTCAGGTTCTTCTCCAGAACCAGGTGGCTTCCATGGCATTCAGGGTTTTACTCCACTCATCTTAGGATGGCTTCTGCACATCTTGCAAAAGGGTGTGGCCACTGCAGTGGTTTTTCATTTTTAAGAGACACTCAGTACCCTTGGGCTTCTCATCTGCCTGCTTGAAGAAGTGGCCCATGTTCTTCAGAGCCACAGCATTTTGGTTGAAACAGAAGCCCAGAGAGAGGTAGGTGTAGGTGGCCTGCAGATGCATGCTGACCAGGCAGTTGATGGCTCCCTCCACCTTGATGGAATAATTCTGATGAATCTGGATGCTCATGGTTGATTGGTAATAAGGAGCTAAGCTCAAAATAAGGTGTTAGCTAGTCCTGGAGGCAGAGCCTGGCTGAGAAGATAGCTCCAAATGTTGGGACTGGAAAAAAGGCTGGAGGGTAGAAAGAGTGACCCTGGGTCTGTTCCATCCAAACACTGTTGAAGCAAGAGATGGATCTGTAGAACTGCTGGGTGCACTGCCTCATTGTGGTTTTGACTTGTATAATGACTGAGGATGTTGGGCATCTTTTCATGTGTTTATTGGCCACTTCTATGTCTTCTTTGGAGAAATGTTTGTTAAAATCTTTGTCCGTTTTAAAATTGGGTTGTTTGTCTTTCTGTTGTTGATAGTTCTTTATATATTGTAGATAATAGACCCTTATCATATTCATTATAGATATTCCATCTGTGGGTTGTCTTGTGACCTTACTGATAGTTTCATTTGAGGCACAGATTTTTATTTATTTTTTCACTGTGTTTGCTTCTGCTTTTGAAGTCATATCTAAGAATCTATTGCCTAATCCAAGGTCATGGAAGTTTTATACCTGTTTTCTCCTATGGGTTTTATAGTTTTGATTCTTACATGTAGGACTTTGATCCATTTTGAGTTAAATATAGATATGGTGTGAGGTGTGGCTCCAAATCCATTCATTTACATGTAAATAATCAGTTGTCCCAAAACTATTTGCTAAAATGACCACTCCATCCCTTGTTGAATTGTGTTGGCACTATTGTTAAAAATCAATTAACTAGGGGTTCCTGGGTGGCTCAGTCATTAAGCACCTGCCTTCAGCTCAGGTCGTGATCCAGGGTTTTGGAATTGAGCCCTGCATCAGGCTCTCTGTTCAGTTGGGAGCTGGCTTCTCCCTCTCCCACTCCCCCTGCTTGTGTTCCCTCTCTGTCTCTCTTTTTGTCAGATAAATAAATAAATAAATAAATAAGTCCTTTAACAAAATCAATTAACTACAGATGTAACAATTTATATCTGGACTCTCAATGCCACTACACCCATCTATATTCTGTCATTATTCCTATACTCTCTCAGTTAGTTTAATAAGTTTTGAATTCAGAAAGTATAGATTATTCTGTGTTTTTCTTTTCAAGGATTGTTTTGGCTATTCTGGGTCACTTGCATTTCCATATAAATTTTAGAATCAGTTTGTCAATGTCTGCATTAAAAAAACAGTTTGGGTTTTTATAAAGGTCATGTTGAATCTAAAAGTTATATGATCAGTTCGCCATCTTAAAATACTGTTTCCCAGTTCGTGAATATGGGGTATATGAATATGGCTGTAGGCTTTGTAGTTTTTAGTGTATGAGCCTTGCACTACTTTTGTTAAATTTATTCCCAAGAATTAAGAAGAATTCTTTGCAAATGGAATTGTTTTTAAAATTTTATTTTAAAGGGAAAATTTGGGGCAGTAACCTTATTGGATACCCCTGGACAGACCACTATACTTACTGTAATTTTTTTTTTAAACAACAGAATGTGTCTTACCATTTTTTGTATCTCTGAAATCTAATGTAGTGCTTGGTACATGGTAGGCTCACTAAATTTGTGTTGTGAATATTAGTTGTTGGTAATATCTAGATGAGGTTTTTTTTATGTGTGTTAAACTTCAGGGATAATATTTTTGAAAAATTAAAGGCAGTACTCTTATGTTTTGATGATATAGGTTGTAGGAAATAATGTTTACCTTCTTTTATGTAATTATTCCACAAATATAATTTGTAAGTGATAAGGCTAATAAGCAGAAACCTTGACATTTTGTGACATATAAAAAAGAAGAAAGTGCTAGCAATTTTTTTGTGATTAAAATTGTTTTCTGTGAGTCAAGTCTGTGGCCATGAATTTTTAGCATCTTAGGGATTTAAGTGAAAATAACTTTTTCATGTCCAACATGATATTGCAGAGAAAAACAGCAGCCAGGGGGTATCTTTGGGAAGTCTGTAATATCATTGCCAACCAATTGCTCTAGGCTTTTAAGTTGTGGGGAAGCCTGAATTAGGTAGTATTTATTTATTTCCTGGAAGTAGCATACTCTGATTGTATCAGTTGCCTTTATAACATTAATGTTTCATCTTCAGTGGCATCCAAATGACTTTGACATTTGTGTTATATCCCAGAGTGCCCATCTTTCAGCTCAAAGAAGAGAATCGTGTTGGGTAATCTTAATATAGTCAATGGAGCAATGGATGTGAAAGCAAATTATGTGGTTAAGCTCATAAATTAAGCCAGTCTTTTTTGCGAAATATGTATAGGGAGAGAGAGCTAGAGGATAATCTTTAAAATAATTTTCTTCTGGGTAATTTCATTATTACATGCAATATAATTTTGAAAAGATATTCTATTTTAATTTAAATTCAGTTATCCAGCATATAGTACATCATTAGTTTTAGATGCAGTGTTCAATAATTCTTTAAAGACAGGATTAAAAGTCAGCTGTTGGAAAGTGTCTGTGGTCATCTGTTTGGTGAGGTGGTATGAGTGAGAGACAAAGCTGAGGGTTCTACCAACTAATAGCAGACATTTGTGTTTAGAAGTATAAGTTCATGCTGCTCTTCTAAACATTTTCATGGAGTCCAAGGAGGTTCTTGTTCACTGTAAGTTAATTTGCTTTTCTCTTGACCTACTTATGGTGAATGAAGAATGACTATTGACCTGACATATTTCCTTAATGATTTGCTCATAAATTCTCAATTCTAGAGCTCACATGTATTGTTTGCTTTGCTTGTTCTCTTTAGTACTAAGGCCATTTATGATTATAAAATCAGAGATTGAAGAGATGAGAGAGGGCTGCCAAATTGTCTAGTAACTTGGAACTTAAAAGTTATGTGTGTTTTTCTCCCACCAGAATGCCTATGTTATAATTTGACTAATAAGTATGTGGAGAGATGTATTCAAACCCTTATGTGTTTAACTTTGTAAATGCTGAAAATAAACTTGTAATTTGGTTTACTATTTTGATATAGTTAAATGCTAGACTGCAGAATATCTTAATGAAATGTATTAAATATTGATCTGCCTACTTAGGAACTTGGGAGAAAATATTGTCTATTTTTTTTTCCTAAGTGGTATTTCCTGTGTGATTTGAAGTGAAATAACTGCAAATACTTGTTTTCCTTGTACCAAAATGAGTTAGTTCATTCTTTTCTTCTAACATGTATGTAGTGATTTTTAGGAGTTAAGGATAATGATAAATTTGATGGATTATTAATCATTAATTAGTGACTAGTCATTAAATAAAATGCTATATGCCACGCATTTTGTATATTTTGTCTCACTTAGTCACTTTAGGAGTTATGTATGATTATTTTCATTTTACATACAAAGAAACTGAGGATCAGAGCCATTATAGTCTCCAAGCATTTAAGTGCTAGAGGTAGGATTTATATCTTTCTATATTTATATCTATCTATATGCTTGTCAACCTGCCCCCAAAGCTGATGCTGTTAATCATTCCTAGACTGCTTTCCATAAATATTCACATAGCACACAGTAGTATTGCCAGTTCATGTCAACCAGAAGAGTGAAAACATATTCACGATGTGGAAATTTTTCCTTCAATTTCTGTCTAAATTGTTTAGAATTGTTACTGAGCTCCTCTCTGAGGAAGAAAAGAAAAGACAACATTTTCCAGCAGGTTTCTATGTATCATGTTGATTCTGCTATCTTTTATAGTGGCTCAACAGTGACATGTATTAATCTGCATTCCAGAAAAATACACCCCGTAGAGAGAATGTGTGGGAACAGCTGGTTATGGCAGCTGTAGGTAATAAACATGAGACAAGTCTCAAAGTTCAGTTTCTTCCTCTTTCTGCATGTATACCCTTCATGTATCAAAAGGAAGAATTGTTATATATATATGTATGTATGTATACATATATACATACATGTGTATGTGTGTGTGTGTGTACACACACACACAAATTGTGCTTTGCAAAGAAACAGAAGCTCCATGATATTGTTATTCAAATTCTCTTTTCGAGTCATAGAATGGTGATACCAAAATCAACTCCTTTGGGCCTTAGTTCAGTCCTTAAGGAAAATGAACAAACTTGGATGAATTTTCTCTTGGAGAATAAGGAACAATGTTTTTTTAAATTGCTATATCCCCAAAATACTTGCAACAGAGCTATATATATAAAGCTTAATAAATATTTGTTGATTGATGGATTGCTTGCCTAATTTCCCATGGCTCGTAGTAGTTGAGGTTATAATCTGAGTCTTTGACATTTAAGTTCAGTGTTTTTCTTACCATAATGGGTTGTTTGCACTCCCATCTCAGAATAATAATTGCCTTTTCCTTTTGAAAGGCAGAAATTAAAACTCTGAGAGATTTAAAAAACTTGCCCAAATTCACACAGGTAGGTCAGGGCTGACAAGTTCTTAAAGTCTAGTCTGCTTGACGTTAAAGTCTGTGTTCTTAGATGCCCTCTGTAAGCTGCACCTTCCTAGAACAAGACTTCACATCATACCTAATGAATGAAATTTATATTTGTATCTTAAAGCCCTCTTCACAAAAGAAAGTATGTAATCCGTTTTTATCAGGCACTCGAACTGAGTGGTCAAGAATAAGGATTCTATAGCCAGGCAGAGTTTAAAATCACAGTTCTACCACTTACATGACTTCAACTAAGTTTCTCTGTGGCTCAGATTCATCAGTCACAAATGATGTCCATAATACCGATTTCACTGGAGTTGTTTGAGAATTAAGTAGGCATGAGTGCTTAAAACAGTGCCTGACATATAGTAAGCCTCATGTGTTACTATTATTTCCTAGGTATACATTTTCATTGCAAAAAATTATCTTACAGACAGCGAAGCTTAATCCTATTGTCCTCTCTCATTCTGTTTTTCTAGGGACACAAAAACTAGTAAGGCATCACCCTCATGGCATGCTACAGTCTCTAATTATTATGATGAAAATTTTTTTAGAGTCGGGGTAGGGGCAGAGGGAGAGGGAGAGAGAGAGAGAGAATCCCAAGCAGGTCCCACACTCAGTACAGTCCAGAGGCAGGACTCAATCCCATGATCCTGTGATTATGACATGAACTGAAATCAAGAGTGAGATACTCAATAGACTGAGCCACCCAGGTACCTCTCATGACGAAGTTTTTTACTCTTTTTTTTTTTTTAAGATTTTATTTATTTTTTGTGACAGAGAAATCACAAGCAGGCAGAAAGCCAAGCAGAGAGAGGGGGGGAAGCAGGCTCCCTGCTGAGTAGAGAGCCCAATGCAGGACTTGATCCCAAGAACCCTGAGATCAGCCGAAGGCAGAGGCTTAACCCTCTGAACCACCCAGGTGCCCCAAGTTTTTTACTCTTCTTTAAAAGTTTTCTTTTTCTTTCTTTCTTTCTTTTTTTTTTTCTGTTTGACAGACAGAAATCATAAGTAGGCAGAGAGGCAGGCAGAGAGAGAGGAAGGAAAGCAGGCTCCCTGCTGAGCAGAGAGCCTGATGCGGGGCTTGATCCCAGGACCCTGGGATCATGACCCGAGCCGAAAGTAGAGGCTTTAACCCACTGAGCCACCTAGGCGCCCCCTTTAACAGTTTTCTTAATCTTTAAGCAAAGATCTGATTTCCCCAGTACTCCTATTTAGAATACTACAAGAAATTTGTTGTACATAGACCAGGAAATAACGTTAATACTTAGAGGATAACAAATTCTTTTTCATATGGTGCACAAAGGACAGCCACATTTATTATTAGAGCAGAAATGAGTAGTCTTTTTTAAATATTATCTTGAAAGAATGTACTTTCTTTTGCCTAAAATTAAGACACTTCATGTAGGGTGATACAGTGGATGAGCACAGGACTTGGGAATCAGAAAACCCAAGGTCATATCCCACTTGACAATTATCAGTTGTATGACGTTGGATGACAAAGTCCTCTTAGCCTCTTTCAGCCCCAATTTTCTGTACTGTGAAAGAACGTAAGAGTGACTGCTCTGATTATCTTACAATGTTTGGTATTTATCAAATAATATTTTATGTTTTCAAGGCCTAAATTCAAATACTGCCTTCTCAACGAAGCCTTCCCTAACTCCTCCAGTTAGATTACTTTTCTCTTCTTTATATTCTGAGAGCAATTTGTATCTCTACAAATACTCCATTTCTTTGAGCCAAAATGACCATGTCTTCCCACTGGATTGTAAGCTCTTTGAGTAGACACTCAGTTTCTTTTTTTTTTTTTTCTCCCAATTTATTTATTTTCAGAAAAACAGTATTCATTATTTTTTCACCACACCCAGTGCTCCATGCAAGCTGTGCCCTCTATAATACCCACCATCTGGTACCCCAACCTCCCACCCCCCCGCCACTTCAAACCCCTCAGACTGTTTTTTAGAGTCCATAGTCTCTCATGGTTCTGCCCCCTGTCTGGGATAGTGCCTTGAATATGTTCTCCATACATATTTACCGAATTGAAATGAATTTGTGCAATAGTGCTTTGTATACTGAAATATGTACAAATGGAAATTATTGTCAATATCCACTTATACTTGGCACTTAGACTTTCTCACAGGCTTTTTAAACTCACTTATGCCATCCAATGTTTAATCAGACTCACCCTGCATCTCCAAATATCTTATCTTGGGGAGAGTCAACCAGGAGCACAACTAAAGTCTTTATTAAGCTCCTGAATGCAAGTTGTATTGTCCTAACTGCTGTCCAAATCAAATCGTCATGGTTTCTGCTTTACAAGAGCACAGTCAAAAGTCATCAAATGTCTGCATGCAATTTATGCTGTCCTTAGTACTGTTCAAATTGAATTAAATAATTAGATCAGTGACTTCTAGACGCACTGTAGGGAAGAAAGACTTGTGTGAATACATTTATGAAAGATGCTAAAAACTATTTAAAAAATAAAACCACACTGTCTGAATATATAACAGCTTTTGTTGAGAGTTATGTCTGACATGGGTAGTTTTAGATTTGGATGTTTTGTCTAAGTACACTAGGCAAGAAGCCTTCATATCACTTCTTAATTGGGGAAAACCTATGTGTATTGAGTTTTTCACAAGTTTTTGATGTAGTCCCTGGAAGTTATATAATGTATTTTTATTCTCCTATAATATTCTACAAGGTCATAAAATTACTCTTTTCTGGTATTTCATGTGATGTGGGTTTGGTGTGATATGAGGATGTTTTTCTTTAATCTCATTAGAATTAGAGAAACAAGACCTTACTTTTAAATGTAGAAAATTGTTCCTGGGTACAAAAATAAAAGCAGAAAAGAAGAAAGGAAACAAAAAATAAGAGGAAACAAAGGGAAAGTAAAAGAAGTGAAAAGTGAAAATAAGATTGGGCATTAATATCTGTTGTAAATATAAATAAATATTTGGTACTAAACTATAAGTATATGTGATGTGTGAGGTTTAAATGTTTATAAATGATTGAATGAATGAGTAAAGTCATACCGCATTTTTATCCATTTATGTATTGATGGACACTTTGGTTGCTTCCATATTTTAGATACTGTAAATAATGCTGCAATGAACACAGAGACATAGAGGTGCATAAATCTTTTTGAATTAGTTTTCATTTTCATTGGGTAAGCACACAGTAGTGAAATTACTGGGTCATATGGTATTCTATTTTTATATTTTTGAGGAAACTTTGTACTATTTTCCACAGTGGTTGCACCAATTTACATTCCCACCAGTAGTGCACAAGTGCACAAATTCCCTTTTCTCCGCATCTTTGCTAACAGTTATTATTTCTTATCTTTTTGATACTATCCATTTTGACTAGTATGAAGTGATATTTCATTGTGGTTTTAACTTGCATTTCCATGATGATGAGTGATGTTGAGGATCATTTCATGTATCTGTTGGCTATCTGTATGTCTTCTTCAGAAAAATGTCTATTCAAGCCCTCTGCCCTTTTTTTTTATTGGATTAATGTTTTTTTGGTGTTGATTTGTTTGAGTTTTAAAAATCAGAAAGGATGAATACCCAACTTTTGTAGCAACATGGACAGGACTGGAAGAGATTATGCTGAGTGAAATAAGTCAAGCAGAGTCAATTATCATATGGTTTCACTTATTTGTGGAGCATAACAAATAGCATGGAGGGCAAGGGGAGTTAGAGAGGAGAAGGGAGTTGAGGGAAATTGGAAGGGGAGGTGAACCATGAGAGACTATGGACTCTGAAAAACAATCTGAGGGGTTTGAAGGGGCAGGGGGTGGGAGGTTGGGGGAACCAGGTGGTGAGTATTAGAGAGGGCGCGGATTACATGGAGCACTGGGTGTGGTGCAAAAACAATGAATACTGTTACGCTGAAAATAAATTAAAAAAAAAAAAAAGAAAAATAAATAAATAAATAAAATATTTTAAAAATTAACCAAGAGAGAAATTAAAAGAATAGTACAAAGACATTGTATATTCTTAGCTTGTTCTGCTACTGATATTTTGCTCAATTTGTGTGCTCTCTCTCTCTGTATATACATCTATTTGTTGAGTAATGTGAAATTGAACTGCAGATATCATACCCTATCTTCAGCATGTTTCTCCTAACAACAAGGAAAGTCTCCTACATAATGCCATTTTCTGTTTCCTTCTTATTATGGATGTGTATGGTTATTGCTTAGAGTTTTCTTTTCATTTCTGGAACATTTTATATTTTCTTGGACCAGCAGTCACAGAAATTTCTATGAAGCAGTGTTAAGTGTTTAGGTGGCTTGTTAGATTTCTTAGTTTGAATGTCCTCTTTTGTTGGTGTAGTAAGGTGCATTTAAAAAATATTTGGTGCTTTGGTGTGGAGGTGGGATTATTATACTTCTAATTTTGTGCTTCTCATTTGTTTCTACAGGGCTCTTAATTTAAACTATTTAGTTTTTTCTTTCCTTTCACTGACAAGCTTCCAAGAGATTTCCCCTTCTAGGTTGCCTTTCTTTTTCTCTGCCTCCAAAGTGGATTTGGACTTCACCAGAGTTCTCCTGTCTTTGTAATTAAGGCCTGAAGTTTGATCCCTCACAATTTCTGCCTTCTGGCTGTAGGAGATGAGAGGTTCTCTATATGCTGCTAAGGAGTTCTGACTTTCACAATTTGCCTTAAATTGGTCATTAATCACCCTTAGCGTGGCATTGTCTTTGTCCAAAGCTTTGGACACACTTCACGACATTCATTCAAATATTTTGTCTGTATAATTATTATTTCCTCTGAACCTCTTTCATGATTGAGGTATTGTACCTGACAGTGTATTCCCTCCCAACAGTTTTTCACTCCAGTTCACCACAGGTGAAAGTGTTAACAAATTGCACCATCCACATGCTAGGAATTACTATCAGTACTCTACCTACTACTAGTGTTGGGGTTCTTATTGCCAGCTGGCTGATGAGTACTGTACCTCAAAAATCACATTTTAGAATTTTTTTTTTCCAGACCATTCCTTATGCCAACTATCTTAGGTCAATGATCTTGGGAAACAGATGCTGGGATGAAGAATTTGCATATAGGAATTTCACTGAGAATGCTATCAGAAACAACACCTATGAGGGCTTAAGGATGCAAGCTTGGGCAAAGTGATGAATTAAGCTACAAAGTGGTTACTGCAAAGTCTTCAACTGATCTATAGTAGCCTTGGAGCTTAGACAACATTTCAGGCTTCCAATTGCAGCAAGGGGACCAGATCTCATTGGCTACCTTTGTGGTAGAGGTGTGACTTCAGGTGGGAACTCCCTTTGAGCTGAAAGTGGTTACCAGGTAGGGACTTAGATATGAGCTGTCAGCAGTCAGCATGTCTGGCAGCTAGGGACTTGATGACTTTGGTTCTGATTGAGAAGAGGTACACTAGAAGAGGTAAGAGAAAAAGTAGAAAGTGTTATCAATATAACACTTCAGGTGAGAGATAATGACAGCTTGGTAGTCAGAGGTGGTTGGATTTGGAATATATTTCAAAGGATTTGCTAATGGATTAGATGGCAGGGGGAGAGGAATCAAGGGTATTTTCAAAATTTTTGGCCCTGAACAATTGAAAAGATAAAGTTGTCTCATTAATTTAATGAGAAGTAATGGCTAGCAGAAGATTTTGTCTTAAAGCATCTATTGACTGAAGAATGTAACAAACCTCATCTCATTTATAATTTTTAGCTGCATTAAAGAATATGGGTTTATACAGGGCGCCTGGGTGGCTCAGTGGGTTAAGCCTCTGCCTTCGGCTCAGGTCATGATCTCAGGGTGCTGGGATCGAGCTCCGCTGAGCAGGGAGCCTGTTTCCCTTCCTCTCTCTCTCTGCCTGCCTCTCTGCCTACTTGTGATCTCTGTCTGTCAAATAAATAAATAAAATCTTAAAACAAAAGAATATGGGTTTATAATTTTCTGATCCTATAGTATAAATTGCCTAAGTTGATCCAACTAGAAGTTTAAAAATTGAATAGACTTATCACCTTGGAATAAATTAAAATTTTGGCAAATAATTATCTTTAATGAAATAAACTCTAGATTAAAATCAAATACTTTTAAACTTTAAAAGACAGGCAATTCTTATGATAAGCATCCATTTTCAAAGGTGTGAAATGGCAAAAAATCTTTCTAAATCGTTTTAAGAAAATAGCATAACCCTGATATAAAAACTGAGCACTGATAACAGTAAAAGAAGAAAATCCAGATTAATCTCAATTGGGAATGTAGATTTAAAAACCCTAGTCAAAGCACTAATAAATCTGATTCAAGAGTATTTGAGGACAGCCAAATGGTGGCGTAGGAATTTCTACCGGTCATCTCCTCCCAGAAATGTCGAACAATTATCTCTACATGAAATACCTTCATGACAGCCAGGATCCCAGGTGAGAGATTGCATCACCTGGATGAAGCACAGAAGTAAGAAAGGATGCAGAGAAAGGTAGGAAGGATTGATTCACACAACTACTATTACCCCTCCCCAAGCCAGAGCAGCTTAGACCAGAGAGAGAAGGAGAATTAAGTGAGTGCTTACCTTTACTTTGGACCCTAGAGCCAGCACGCCCTATTGCCAGGTTGACTCCTGTTTACCTCCTAGGTGACTTTATGTAGACTCCTAAGAACCCAGTTCCTGGCTAAGCCCAGAGGTTGCCTACCTCAGCAGTCCAGACACCTGCTGTGGCTCCAACAGCTTTGAGGGGTAGCCTGCAGTTACCATGAATCAAGCCCTTGACTAAGCCTGATGCCTGCTAGATCCAGCAGCCCTAGACAGCTCCCATGACTCCAGGCTCTCAGAGGGCCCCTGAACCCAGGCTTCCAGCCCACCTAGGTACTGGTTGGCTCCTACAGCCCTAGTCAACTTAATGGCCCAAGATGGTTCTCACAGCTCCAGGCAGTTCTTCAGTTCCAGCCTCCCAGTAGACTCCTACAAATCCAGATTCTGGCCCACCCAGAATCTGGCTGGTTCTTGTGGCTCTAGGTATTTCCTGTGGCTATAGGTCTGGAAACCTAGGCTCTGCAGAGGGGTCAGGGGCACCTGTGAACCTGTGAACCTGGAGTGCTGACAAGGCCCAGCACCAGACTGACTAGAGTTACCCAAGCATTTAGCTCATTGCAGAATTAGGCCATGTAAGTACTCCAGCAGCAAGCCTGCCCAAAGACACCACCAGTCTGCCTACCCAGAGTCTCTGGACAGGTTGAGTGATGAAGGGCCTGTTGAAGCCAGTCTGCAGAGACTGGAAGAAGTCTCAATGTCCTCAAATGTGCAGACATTAACACAAGGCCAATATCATGAATAAAAAAGGAAACATATCACCAAAGGAAACTAACAAAATTTCTATGACTGTAAAAAAAAATAAAAATTTATGAGTCGTCTGACAAAGAATTCAGAAGAATCCTCTTAAGGAAATTCAGTGAACTACAAGAAAATACAGGCAAATGACAAGCAATTCATCAATAAAACACAAAGTTCAACAAAGAAATAGAAGTCATGAAAAAAAATGAGAATTGAAGACTATGATGATTGAATTGAAAGGCTTAAGAGAGGTCTTAAAAAGAAGACTTGGCTAAGCAGAAGAAACAATTAGTGAACTAGAAGAGAGGCCATTTGAAAGGACATAATCAGAGAAACTAGTGATAGCATTTAAAGAAACTAGGCAGTTTTAGAGTCTCAGAAGGGAGAGAGAAAGAGAGAGAGAGAATGAGAGAGAGAGAGAGAAAGAAGCAGAAATCTCATTTAAAAAAATAATGGCTGAGGGGCGCCTGGGTGGCTCAGTGGGTTAAGCCTCTGTCTTCAGCTCAGGTCATGATCTCAAGGTCCTGGGATCAAGCCCCACATCAGGCTCTCTGTTCAGCATGGAGCCTACTTCCCCCCCGCCTGCTTGCCTCTCTGCTTACTTGTGATCTCTCTGTCTCTGTCAAATAAATAAATTAATTAATTGAAAAAAATAATGGCTGAGAATGTCCCAAATCTGGGGAGAGATTTAGATACCCAAGTTCATGAAAAAAGTAGGTCAAAAATTTCAACCCAGTGATCTTTTCCAAGACACATTATAATAAAACTGTCTAATATAAAAAAGAGAACATTTTAAAAGCAATGAGAGAAAAAATATTCTCCCATAAAAGATATTAGAAAACAAAAGTCAACTGAGTAAATTTGAAGATTGAATTAGTTTTATTAAATGATTCATGAATTGGGTGGTATCCCATCCAGCAAGTGGAGGGGCACTCCAAGCACTTGTACAAAATGGGAGAATTTTATGGGAAGGAGAGTAGGACAAGAAAGTTATTAGTAAAAGAAAAGGACTGTTTCAGGTAAGGTGACTTTCCATTAAAGGGAAGAACAGGAGGTTTTATCATGCAGTTTATCTCATCCTTCTTTGGGGAATTGAGAGGGCCCATGTGACAGACTCATTGGTGCCCATTAGAAAATTCCTGACAGGTTAAGACTACATTTTTGGGGAGGTTGAACTGTAGTTAGGTTAGGTACTAAGTCCTGGTTTGGGGACTCAGCCTAAGTCATGCCATTTTAGTCCTGTGGTTTTCTTTTTAACAAAGGAAGTCCCAGTAAGGCTGTGTGAGTTTCTCAACAGGAACCTTTCAGGCTAGGAGAGTGAGATGATATATTCAAAGTGCTGAAAGGAAAAAAAGAAAAACTGCCAACCAAAAATATTTTATTCAACAAAGTTGTCTTTCAGAATGAAGAAGAGATAAAGATTTTTCTAAACAAAAGCTGATAGAGTTCATCACAACTTCACTTGCTTTACAAGAAGTACTGAGAAGAGGTCTTCAAGATGAAATGAAAGGATGCTGATTACTAGCAAGGAAATATATGAAAATCTATTATGCTGGTAAAGGTAGTGTATAGTCAATTCAGAATATTTTAATACTGGAAAAAGGTAATGGTTTAATCAGACAATATAAATATAAAGGTTCAATATTAAATATTAAAGTATGGTAAATGGTATTAATTATTAATTATTAATATTAATTAAGTGATAATAAATATTAATTATTAAATATTAAAATGTGGTTAATATAAAAATATGGTAGCTACAATAATTTTTTCTATGGATGCAAAATATAAAAATAAGTATATTATGACATCAAAATATAAATTATGTGGGCAACTAAAAGGGTAGAGTTTTGTATATGATTGATGTTTGTATTAGCTTAAAATAGATTGTTATAACTGAAGATGTTTTATGTAAGCCTTATGATAACTGCAAAGTAAAAACCTAAAGTGGATACTCATAAAGAGAATGGAATCAAGGCACACCATTACAGAAAGTCATCAACCCAGAAAGAAAGACAGCAGAGTAAGAGGAAAGGATCAAGGAAACTACAAAAAGCAAGAAAACAATAAGATGGCATTAGTAAGCCTTACCTATCAATAATTACTTTAAATGTAAGTGGTTTAAGTTATTTAATCAAAAGGCATTTCAGCTTTAAGGACATAGGCTTGTAATGAAGAACTGGAAAAAAAGATATACTTGCAAATGGGAAACAAAATAGAGCAAGAGTAGCCATACTTAGATCAGACAAAATAGACTTTTAAGTCAAAAACTGTATCAAGAGACAAAGAAGTATTTCTATAATGATGAAGTGATCAACTCATCAAGAATATGTAACAATGGTGAATATATGCAGCCAGCATCAGGAAAATATGTTGAGTAAGTGCTAAAAGATTTGAAGGGAGAAATAGACAAAAATACATTAATAGGAGAATTCAGTACCCCAATTTTAACAATAAATAGGTCATCCAGACAGAAAATCAATAAGGAAACATTGGACTTGGACCATACTTTAGACCAAACAGACCTGACAGTCATATACAGAGCATTTCACCCAATGACAGCAAAATACACATTCTTCTTGAGTAAACTTGGAATATTCTCCAGAATAGATCATATGTTAAATCACAAAATAAGCCTTAGAAAATGTAAGAAGACTGAAACAATACCAAGTATCTTTTCTGATCAAAATCAATAACTTGAAATCAGTAATAGGAGGAATGCTGGAAAATTCACAAATGTTTGGAAATCAAACAATATATTCCTGAACAACAAATGGGTCAAAGAAGAAATCAGAAGAGGAAAAAGAAGTCATTGAACAAAAGAGGATGGATATGTACAATATACCAAGACTCATGGGATGCACCCAAAGCTATCTATATATACAGTGTAATCCCTATTAAAATTGCAATGATATATATATATATATATATATATATATATATAATTTCACAGAAATAGAAAAAAAATCCTAAAATTTTATGTAACTACAAAAGACTCTATTCGGAGTCTTTTGAAAAGGTAAATAAAGTAATCTTGAGAAAGAAGAACAAAGCTGGAGACGTCACATTTCCTGCTTTGCAACTATATTACAAAAGCTTCAAAACTACATGGTACTAGCATTAAAAAGACACATAAATTAATGGAACAGAATGGAGAAAGAGCCAAGAAATAAACCCACACATACACAGTCAACTAGTACTTGGCC
This sequence comes from Neogale vison, assembly GCF_020171115.1. Lineage (NCBI taxonomy): Eukaryota > Metazoa > Chordata > Mammalia > Carnivora > Mustelidae > Neogale > Neogale vison. The sequence continues at coordinate 138,748,140 of NC_058097.1, forward strand.
ACAGAGTCAAAAACAGTCAATGAGGAAAACATAGTCTTTTTAAATAATGTTGGGAAAACTGAATAACCACATGTCAAAGAATAAAATTAGATGCCTACCTTATATCCCTTATAAAAATTAACTTGAAATGAATTAAATACTTGGATTTAAAAACTAACTGTAAAGCTATTAGGGATAAAAAAGCAAAACAGGGGCAATGTTCCTTGACATTGGTCTTGGCAAAGTTTTTTTATTTTTTTGTTTTGTTTTGTTTTGTTTGGATATGATACTAAAAATGTAAGCAACAAAAGCAAAAGTAAAGAAGTATGACTATATCAAGTTAAAAAGCTTCTGCTTGGCAAAAGAAACAGCAAAATAAAAGGCAATCTACAGAACAAGAGATAATATTTAGAAACTGTGTATTAGCTAAGGATTTAATATGCAAAATACATAAGGAATTCCTGTAACTCTGTAGGGAAAAACCAACAATCTAATTAAAAAAGGGGCAAAGTTCTCTTTCTGCCATCTTGGAGCTTGACATGGCCTGCTGGGAACAGGGCTCCTAAAATGACAAATATGTCTGGATGACTATGGTTCAAGGCCATTTTTGCTGACTATATGTGAGGTCTCCAGAACCAGAGGGAGCACACAGCTTTTCTTAAAATTGAAGGTGTTTATGCTTGAGATGAAACTGAATTCAATTTAGCAAGAGATATGCTTATGAGTACAAAGCAAAGAACAACATAGTTACTCCTGGTGATATAGTGAACAAAAACAGAGTAATCCGGGGTAACGTATCCCATGGTCATGGGCACAGTGGCATGGGTTGTACCAAGTTCTGAAGGAACATTCCCAAATGAAGCCATTGGCCACAGAATCCATGTGATGCTCTACCCCTCAAGGACTGAAACCTCCTGAAAAATAAATAAATAGAGGTGGGTGCATACTTGTAAAAAAAAAAAAAGGGCAAAGGACTTGAAGAGGCAGTTTTTCAAAAGAAGACATACCATGGCCAATTGGTATATGAAAAGGTGATGGACATCACTGATCCTCATGGAAATGCAAATCAAAACCATTGTGAGATCGAACCTCATACTTGTTAGAATGGTGAAAATCAAAAAGACAAGAGACAACAAGTTTTGGCAAGGTTATGGAGAAAAGGAAATGGATATGCACTGTTGGTGGAAATACAAATAAGTATAGCCACTGTGGAAACCAGTATATAGGTTCCTACCATTAGGCCCAGCACTCCCACTTCTAGGTAGATATCCCAAGGAAATGTAGACACTGTCCTGAAGAGATATCTGTACTCCCATGTTTATTGTAGCTTGATTTTTAATAGGCAAGATGTGGAAACTACCTAAGTATGTATATCAACAAATGAATGGATAAAGAAATGTAATAACAGTAAACAATGAAATATCATTCAGCCATAAGAAAGAAAGAAATCCTGCTTTTTTGAGACAACATGGATGGAGCTTGAGAGCATTATGGCAGTGGAATAAGACAGAAAAAGGTAAATACTGCAGGTTCTCACTTATATGTGGAATCCAAAAAAGCTAAACCAGTATAAATGGCATAATGGTGATTGTCAGGAGCTGAAGGGTAAGGAAAATGAGGAGGTATTGGTCAAATGGTATAGACTTTTATTTATTAGAGGTTAAGTCCTGGGGATCCAATGTGTAGCATGGTGATTATAATTAACAATATTACATTATATACTTAGAAGTTGTGAAGACAGCCTGTCTTATTTCTTTTTAACCACAAAAAGAAATGGTAATTGTGTAAAGGGAGGACGTGCTAGCTAACTTTATTGAGAAAATCATTTTGTAATATATACATGCATCAAATTATTATTATTATTATTATTATATTGTATACCTTAAACTTACATATGACAATAATATCTCAGTAAAGTTGGGAGAAAAAGAGTACATTTGGAAAAAAAAAACCACAAGGAAAGATTTATTTTAGAAATGCAGTGGGAATTACTATTAGGAAATCTATTTGCATAACATATCACTAATAGTACAAAGAAAAATAAAAGATACAACAGTAATAGAGTAATAATATTAGTTCACATTTTTTGAATCCTGTAATGAGCTATGGTCTAGGTACTGTTTTAAGTGATATCTGTGTATCTATAAACATGCACACCTATATATGTACACACATGTATATATACACATATATATGTACATATACACACGCACATATAATTAGTTTATATAAATATCTCATGAGGTAGGTAATATTTTAGTCTTCATTTTAGATGAGAAAAACCCAAACACAGAAAGGTTAGTAACTTGCTTAAATTCACACAATTACTTTGTGCTAGAGTTAAGATACGAGCCAAGGAAGAACCTGTAATGTTAAGCCAGTATCCTAGATTTCCTCCCAATAGATCACAATAACAATGTTATCAGATTTGTAATTGGCTAACATTTATCAGGTGATTATTATGTGCAGGATACTACACTAACCACTTTGAGTTAACTCATCCTCACTATACCAAGATGATGCAGCTATTTTTATTATTTTTATTTTTGTTTTACATATTAGTGAGGTAGAGAAGGATCAGTTAACTCTTTAAGATAACTTCTCTGATTCTCTACTAAGTGGTGAGTTAGGATTTGTATCTGTGTAATTTGCCTTCAGAGCAGATGTTGTACTGCCTCCAAAACATTTGAACATTCATTCCTAACAAACAAAAGAAAACAATGCAAAATCAGCCACCAAGCAATCAGAAACCATGTTCTTAAACTATATTAAAAGGATGCTTCCTTAAAATTATTTTAAAAAATCTTATCTAAAATTCCATTTTATAGCATGCTTATGGAAGTTTTAAACACTGCATATTTGACCATTAAATTTAGTGATGGGGTATGTTGCATTAAATCAACACTATTTATTTAATTTCAAAAATTAATTATTTGAGAGAGAGTGAGCACATGAGGGAGGGGCGGAGGGAGGTAGAGAGTGAGAGAATTTCAAGCAGACTCCGTGCTGAGCCTGGATTCTGACTCTGGGCTCGATTTCATGACCCTGAAATTTTGACCTGAATTGAAATCAAGAGTGCTTAACTGACTAAGTCACCCAGGCACACCTAAATCAACACTATTTTAAAAAAAAAAAAAAAACTTTTTTGGAGGTATACTATAAAAGATGTGAGAACTGTTCAATGAAAAAAAATGAAATCATACCAATGCATAATTGAGATGAAGTCATTAATAAGGAATTCACGAAACTATAAGTTGGTAATAAAAAAGTTCAAGATATAAATGTTTAACAATGATTGTGTTTTGCACAGGTTATGAAAATGATAGTATTCAATAATCAAAATTGATGAAAATCTGTTAAAACAGAAGCATTTGTTTCATATTGGTAGAGATGAAAATAAGTTCAATTATTCTGGTTAAGTATAAATCAAAAACTGAGAATACTTTAAATCTCTTATCCAAATTCCCTGGAAAATTTATCCCCTGAGATATCCCGAGATGGGGACAAAGAGGTATGCATAAGAATGTCAATTTCAACATTATTAGATATTAAATACAATATTAAATACAATATGAATGTTGAACAACAGCCTAGTGGTTTTTAAATTATAGTATATTCATTTAATAGGCTATATATTTTTATTAAAGGCTTTAACGGACTGAAGTTGGGTTCTTAAGTTCTTCCTGCTTCTGTTACCCTATTCAAACTATGACTTTTCATTTTCTTTTTTTTAAAATTTATTTGATTCATTTATTTATTTTTAATTTATTTGACAGAGATCACAAGTAGGCAGAGAGGCAGGCAGAGAGAGAGGAAGGAAAGCAGGCTCCCTGCTGAGCAGAGAGCCCGATGTGGGGCTCGATCCCAGGACCCTGGGATCATGACCTGAGCCGAAAGCAGAGGCTTTAACCCTACTGAGCCACCCAGGCGCCCCTGACTTTTCATTTTCATTTGGGTCTGGCCTAAGAATGCTCTAGTGTCATAGTTTTATTAATAGTTTTCTTTTTTTTTTTTTTAAAGATTTTATTTATTTATTTGACAGAGATCACAAGTAGACGGAGAGGCAGGCAGAGAGAGAGAGAGATATAGGGAAGCAGGCTCCCTGCTGAGCAGAGAGCCCAACGCGGGACTCGATCCCAGTATCCCGAGATCCCGACCTGAGCCGAAGGCAGCGGCTCAACCCACTGAGCCACCCATTTATTTGTCTTCGTGAAGAAGAAGAGACAAGTCATTTGTATTAGCTTTGGAGCAGTGTATTTGTGGGAGGATCCAGCGTGTTTTCTTTATTGATGAGGAGAAAATTGTTGTGGAAGTGTTGAAGATACCAGCACAGAATCAGCTAAATTAAAAAAAAAAAAATGAAGTTTTTTGTTTAATAAAAAAAATAAAAAGGCTTGTTATGTTAAAAAAAAAGGCATATATAGAAGTGGTGTTTATAAAGGTAGAATGAAATAATGGATATGGTAAGGGCCTAATAATTTGGTCTAGTTTAGATGCACCTAGAAGAGGCCCTCAGACAAGGATTCAGGTTCAAGTGGTTTTTTTGGGAGATGATCCCAGAAAACATCAGAAAGGCAGTAAAGTAATAAAGTGAAGGTGAGATACTCAGTAAAGGGTGTGTTGTCAAACTAGTAAATTAATTTTACTAGGGAACTCCAGGAGTCCGTGTGCAATCAGCCAGCCTCAGTTAATCTCTGTTACCTCCAGTGACAACAGGAGGTAGAGTATTTATATACCAACCTCTGTTGCTCAGAGTTAAGGGTTACTCCTTGAAGAGAGAGGATGTTTGTTGATTTTCTGGCACTTCCAGCCAACCCAGCACACTGACAGAGAGGGTTCCAGCTCCAGAAAAAGCAGTTGGAAGTCTGGCTTGCACCACAGTGTTGAGGCCCAAGCGTAGGGGATGAGCTGGGGTATTGACAATGTCCTGTACCACCATAACAACATCTTTTTGAATACTGATGCTGACATCCACACTGTTCCAGAGTTAATCATTTTTTTTCTATAAGAAGGATGATAAGAACAGAGTCTCATAATACCTATCTCTTCAGGAGAATTGGGAAAAAGCAGCTTAGCTAGACCTTAACTAAGGAGATTATTTACTGAAGGAATGAAAAACCTGTCCTATAACCCAGTTCATCTATAAAATATTGGTGCTCAGAAACAAGTGCTAATACAATTATATATGCTTGTTGGCAAATCTTCTATTAATAAAAAAGAACATGATTTCTGTTTTAAGATCAGAAGGGACTAGGCTTATCCTGTGAACCAATCATCTTTCAAACTGTATGAGAAATGATGCTGTCAGCTTGCAATATACAAACTATAATTTTCTTCCTTTGCATGGGAAGAGGGACTCTGAATTTAAAGTCAATTACAATTGTTATTTTCTGACAACCGTATGGAAGGATTAATGAACATTTGCATGTCTTATAAGCATTAAAATACCAAAGCACTTAAAAATTGTTCCAAATGGCTAGATCCTAGCATGGTGTCTGATACATAATAGATACTTAAAAGATATTTATTTTTTAAGACTCAATTACCGTTAGTACTGCTCTTTCTGGGTTAGATTGATCCATTCTTTTATTTATTCCACAAACATTGAATATCTACAGCATACCAGGCATAGGGCTAATTTAGAATTTTTCCTAGATGGATCTATATATTATTTTGCAGAGAAAAATAACTTGAGTATCTTAGTGATGTTATGCAACCTATTTAACCTTAGAAGTGTCCCCCTGTACAAAGGAAATCTTTACCCTTAATGCAAATTTTAGAGACTTAGGTCTGTCTTTCTAAAACTCTTCCTTTATCTGTTCAAGCCTTTCTTTTTCTCCATTGCCATTTCCTTCTTCAAGCTGTTTGACAGCTTCCTTTATAGGAGAACAGCTTGATAAAAACTCCAGAGAACTTTATAGATGATTACACAGACAGGTAGTCTCCACTTTCCTGCCTTCTTAGTAGAACATTGCCTTTAATTGATAATTCAGTTTACTGCTAGTGAGCACCGTCATGGTTTCACTCATTCTTTAGATGTTCTGTAATTGTCGATCGTGTGGTAATTTTATGTTTGCCAAGGACTCCTAACCCCATTGCTCTGGAAATCACTAAGTTCTTGTGTTAGATAATTGTTCGAGGTTTCAGTTTAGTTACCTCTGAAATCCCATGAGGAGGATGGACCATGTCATTGGAAAATAGCAGTGAAGGTAAGACCCAACTAATAACAGTATTTATGGTGTACTAAATACTTATTTGACATTTTGTTGAGCACTTTACATGTATTATGCCATTCAATCCTAAGAACAATGTGAAAGTCAGGTCCTTATATTATCTCCATTTTACAGATGACGAAGTAGTTCAAAAACGTTAAGTAATTCATCCATGGTTATACACGGAGTAAGTGGCAGAATGTAAGTCTTTCAGACTTCACAATCTACATTCTTAATTGCTGTACTGTACTGCATAGTTTTATTCTAAAATTCTTGTTTCCTGAACTTATGTGGAAGCTATTAAAAACTGTGTTAAAAATTAGATCACAGGATCTTTGAGTTGGAGGAGATAATGTCCATTTAACAAAATCCTGGTGAAAAAATAATGAATACTGTTTTTCTGAAAATAAATAAATTGGAAAAAAAAACAACAAAATCCTCTGTCCAGTGCAGTGATCCCCTGTGATCCATGCATGCACTGTGAGTGATGCCCTCTGAATAGTCTTGTTTTGCTTCAGCACATGCTCTGTGACTGGATCTTGGTATAGAAAGAAAGAGTCCTGGATAATTTTCCTCATTTTGAGCTGAAGCATCTGTTTTTAATCTGTTGTCATGGTCTCAGTGAATTGAACTGAAAATCTCTATTAACTTAAGAGTTTTGAGTCATATATTTCATTTCTTCAATCACTATTATTGTTATTGATAAGCAAAAGCAAATCCAGATTTCTCTAGCAATCTTTGTAGGCTACTCACTCTCCTTATACATGTATGTTCAGTCATGAATTGCCAGCCATCTGAGGAAGGCAGTGTATCTGACAATTAAGAGTGTAGGCTTTGGAGCCACATAACATTAGGTCAGACAATCCAAGTTCTACCACCTACTAGCTGTGTATATTTTTTTCTTGTACTTCTCTGTGCTTCAGTTTCCAAATTTATAGTACAAATAATACAACAATTAGCATGTAATAGACATGCTAGATGTTTTATTCAGTCAGCCAACATTTCCTTCTAATTAATGTGTTATTCTTCTTTTACAAAGTTTACTAATACAGTAGTCACTATGGTAGATTGTTGCAATGATAGTATACGAATGTGATAAGGTTTTTATAATATGCTGAAATGTCTGCACTGGGAAGGTGGTCTTTAGGATGGAATCCAAAATTCTTTCTATGGTATTCCACACTCTTACCAGTTTAAATTTGATCTTGTTCCCTCTTGACCCTAAATGTTTTTTGTACTTCTCTGTCACTGCTCCTGTAGCTCCTTGCCTTGTGGTGGTTCCTTCCACCATATCTGTTTATACAAATTGTATTATGCCGTGTCCCTGTTGAGGTCTTTTTCATCCCCAGACGCAGTAATTGCTCTTATTTATGACCCCCTATGGTGATAATCACTTTCTATTTTGCATATTAAGTAAATAACATGCAGCTCAGTAGAGACCTCTATAAATTCCATGGAATGGAAGAACTTGCATCAACAACCTGTACCTTTAATTCTGCTGCTTCTTAGAATTCATCTCCTACCTTTCCTCCCTATCTCACTGCTTTCAAGATTTATTTATTTGGTGTCTTACTTGTCCAGAAAAATTTTCCTTCAGATATCCTTTGATGTGCTCCTTTATTTTACTTGAAGTCCTCATCAAGTGTTACTTGTCAGAGAATACTCTATCAAAATAGCAGCCCCAGTATCATCTCAAATCTTTACTCTATTTTTAAAAATATATATATACCATGGTCTGATATTATGCCATATATGAATGCATTTGTATTTTTGTTATCTGTCTCACAAATAGAATGTAAGATTCAAGAGGATAAGGATGTTATCTGTTTAGTTCATGGCTAAATTCTTCTTTTTGAGGACAGCATGTGATATTTAGTATGTGTTCAATAGAAATTTTCTGAATGAATGATGAATGAATAAATAGAATTGCTTTTGCTAACATAGTTTCATACGTCCCCACCATCCTGGGAGCATTAGAATAGGATTGCAGTTGGTTTCTCAATTTTCTTATCAGTGCTTTTATTAAAACATAAATTTGGCAAGAGAAACAAAAGCAAAAATGAACTTGCGGGACTTTATCAAGATAAAAAGCTTCTGCACAGCAAAGGAAACAGTCAACAAAACTAAGAGGCAACCCACAGAATGGGAAAAGATTTGCAAATGACATTACAGATAAAGGGTTGGTATCCAAGATCTATAAAGAATTTCTCAAACTCAACATTCAAAAAACTAATAACCCACTCAAAATATGGGCTGAAGACATGAACAGATATTTCTCCAAAGAAGACATACAAAAGACTAACAGACACGTGAAAAAAATGTTTAACAGCACTAGCCACAGGAAAGTACAAATCAAAACCATAATGAGAAACCACCTTACATCAGTTAGAATGGCCAAAATTAACAAGACAGTAAACAACATGTGTTGATGAGGATGTGGAGAAAAGGGAACCCTCTTATACTGTTGGTGGGAATGCAAGCTGGTGTAGCCACTCTGGAAAACAGTATGGAGGTTCCTTAAAAAGTTGAAAATAGAGCTACCCTATGACCCAGCAATTGCACTACTAGGTATTTACCCAAAAGATACAGATATAGTGAAAAGAAGGGGCACATGCACCCCATTGTTCATAGTAGCAGTGTCCACAATAGCAAAACTCTGGAAGGAACCAAGATGTCCTTCAGCAGATGAATGGATAAAGAAGATGTGGTTCATATATACAATGGAATATTACTCAGCCATCAGAAAAGATTAGTACCTACCATTTGCAATGACGTGGACAGAACTGGAGGGGATTATGCTAAGTGAAATAAGTCAAGCAGAGAAAGACAATTATCATATGGTTTCACTCATACGTGGAACACAAGGGATAATGTAGAGGACCATAGGGGAAGGGAGAGAAAACTGAATGGGAAGAAATCAGAGAGGGAGACAAACCATGAGAGATTGTGGGCTCCGGGAAACAAACTGCGGATTACAGAAGGGAGGGGTGGAGGGATGAGATAACTGGGTGATGGGTATTAAGGAGGGCCCATAATAAGCACTGGGTGTTATACACAACTAATGAATCATTGAACTCTACACCAAAAACTAATGATGTACTATATGTTGGCTAACAGAACAAAATAAAAAAAATAAAAATTCCACTAATAAAAAAATCACACCCACTAAGTGAATTCTGTTTTAATGTAAAAACAAGACAAAACAAAAAGCCCCATAAATTTAATGAACAGAAAAAATACACATGAAAACTGATAGTAGTATTTTTAAGTGAAAAACTAAACACAGAAATGGATTCCTCCTTCCCTACAAATCCAACTGTGCTGGGTGTACTTCTCATATAGCAGTTAGAGTGTAACAGAATCATTAGTGCTCCTGTCATTGTCATTTCATGTTCAACAGCCATGACCTGTGCCTCTGTTTAAGGAACTGCCCTCAGCTGCTGGAAACATCCCACCTCTGCTCTCAGCTCTCACTGTGGACAGCTCTTAACCAATGAGTAAGGGGCATGGAAATATGAATACTCCAGCTCTGTGGTCCTCTTATAGGGACTTCTTCCATGTTTTCTGTCATGTTTTCAGAGCACCGGGTGGATTTCAACTAAAGATATCCTCTGTCAGATTGTGCTGAACACTGCATGCACCTTTGCTTGGCCCTTTCCTTTTAAGTCCTACTTTGTACTCCTCTACTATTTTTCTCTAGGAACACGTTTTCTAGTACATAACTTTCACATGAGTCCGATTCTCAGGGTCTACTTCTGGGAAATCCAAAGTGAAGCTGAGAGAGGCTGTCTGTATTTAGTCGGTCTCCCCAGTGGCCTGTGTGTGGGTCAGCTAGCATAGAGACTCAACTCTCTCATCTCCCGTGGGAGTTCAGATGTGGGTATCATCTGTGGTCCTTCTAGGACTCACAGGCCCCTGGGTCTATCCTTGTCTACATACTAGTCTCTCTAGATAAATTTGAAATTTTCTACTTTTCCTCTGAACTTAATAGGGGAAAGGAGGAGAAAAAGAAGTTTTGTGTATGCTTGTGGGGGGAGTAGTGGACACCTTTTCCTTTTTTGTTCAGTAATTACTCTATTTCTCTGTAATACTCTCCCCACCCTGACCCAGTTCAAAAGTCATTAGAGTTTCTAATTCTGTTCACTTTGTTTCTCTCTCCCCCATAATATTTCCTCTGTCATATTATGTCCTTTATTAGTGAAGAGTATTGTCTAAGCTGTCAGCTCTCTAATTATAGTACAGCATAATTACAACTATGTTAAGCAATTGTTTGTTGTGCATTCCACCTCTAGTTGATTGTGAGGTGCTTAAGGGCAGGGTCCATGTCTTATTGATCTTGATTTTCCCACAGTGCTCAGTACAGCACTGTGCACACATTAGAAATGTGATTAAATATGTCTTGAACAAATTATGTTGTCCAGATTGATACTGAAAGGGCACAGATTTTGGTAAAGTATTTTTTTCTAATCTTGTCTTGCTCTCATTTCTGAGAGGAATAATTATTTTCCTCTTTGAATTTGAAGACTTATGGTTTGTTTTGTTAATTGCTCGTTGAAAAGCAGGCTTAAATTAATCTGCTTATACTTGGGCACTTGGTGAAATTTTATAGGGTGAAAAGTCATTTGTCGAGTGAAGAGGATTCTTTCTGTTCATCTAATGCTAATTACCACCCATCATTGAACTATCTAGAGCTTGGAGATTTATTTATTAAAGAGATTCTAAAGTGAACTTCACTCATTGGGACATCAGGTTAAAAGCCAACTTAATGAGACTGTAAATTATTAGTGTGATAACAGTGCCTTTCTATAGTCTGAAGAAGATTGGTGTTTCATCAGCTTCTCACTAAATAACTTGCTGAAATTGCATTCCTGGAGGTTGTTTAAATTTTTGATTCTTATATGCACAAATGGCAAATCTAGTATAAATTTTAGGTAAAGTGCCGAGTAGTGAGTTCTGAAGCAGAAACTTAGATAAGGAAAAGGGAAAAGTGATTAGCTATAAGAAAATAGATGCCATTTTTTTTTTTAAATGAGGAAGCGCATTATCTTACAAAGAGAAAGGCAGTCCCTCCTAAAGTACCTCTGTGTACATTCAGTTAACAATTGATCTAAAGTCTATTAAGTAAGGGTCACACTATGCTGAGTCTTTGAAAGAACTGAAGTTCCAGTGTCTGGTCCCAGCTGGGAGTTTACAATCTGGTTAGGAAGACATTACTGAAACATACACTGGAAGCAATAGTGAACTTTGTAATACAGCACACAGAACATGGTACATTGTACTGCTCTGATCTACAAACTTTTTTTTTTTTTAAAGATTTTATCTCTTTATTCGACAGACAGATATCACAAGCAGGCAGAGAGGCAGGTAGAGAGAGAGGAAGGGAAGCAGGCTCTCTACTGAGCAGAGAGCCCAATGCGGGGCTCAATCCCAGGACCCCGAGATCATGACCTGAGCAGAAGGCAGAGGCCTAACCCTCTGAGCCACCTAGGCGCCTCTCATCTACAACCTTTTCCTTGATCATTTGAACATATTGCTCTTTTAACCATCCTGGTTCAGCACTACATTGTCTCTTGCTTTGAATATTGTGATAATACTTAACCTTGGAGTGTACTTAGTGCTCATTTATTGTTGTTGTTGTTTTTTAAAGATTTTATTTATTGAGTTGACAGAGAGAGAGAGAGAGATCTCAAGTGGCACAGAGGCAGGCAGAGAGACAGAGGGAAGCAGGCTCCCCACTGAGCAGAGAGCCTAATGCCGGGCTCAATCCCAGGACCCTGAGATCATGACCTGAGCCAAAGGCAGAGGCTTAACCGCTGAGCCACCCAGGCACCCCTCTGAACTACCTTTTAAGAGTATCAGGGAAAGAGGAGGTCAGTAAACTAAATTGGAAAAGGTGTAGTTGTAGACAAGGAAAAAAAAAAAAAAAACATTTACAACAGTGCTGCTTCCAGCTAGAGAAGAGGGGAGATGGAAAGGAAGGTAAAAACTTGCTCTCAAACCTTGGCATTTTTGTGAGAATACTTATGGAAAAGAAACTCCAAAGGCAAAGGAAACAAAAGCGAAAATGAATTTTGGGGACTTCATCAAGATCAAAAGCTTCTGCACAGCAAAGGAAACAGTCAACAAAACAAAGAGACAACCCATGGAATGAGAGAAGATATTCGCAAATGACAATACAAAAAAAAGGGCTGATATCCAGGATCTATAAAGGACTCCTCAAACTCAACACACACAAAACAGATCATCATGTCAAAAAATGGGCAGAAGGCATGAATAGACTCTTCTTCAATGAAGACATACAAATGGCTAACAGACATGTGAAGAAATGTTCATCATCACTAGCCATGAGGGAGATTCAAATCAAAACCACATTGAGCTTTAAGCTCCGCCCTAACAGACAATCATATCAAAAAATGGGCAGAAGATATGAACAGACACTTCTCCAATGAAGACATACAAATGGCTATCAGACACATGAAAAAATGTTCATCATCACTAGTTATCAGGGAGATTCAAATTAAAACCACATTGAGATACCACCTTACACAAGTTAGAATGGCCAAAATTAACAAGACAGGAAACAACATGTGTTGGAGGGGTTGTGGAGAAAGGGGAACCCTCTTCCACTGTTGGTGGGAATGCAAGTTGGTGCAGCCTCTTTGGAGAACAGTGTGGAGATTCCTCAAGAAATTAAAAATAGAACTTCCCTATGACCCTGCAATTGTACTCCTGGGTATTTACCCCAAAGATACAGATGTCGTGAAAAGAAGGGCCATCTGTACTCCAATGTTTATAGCAGCAATGGCCACGATTGCCAAACTGTGGAAAGTACCAAGATGCCCTTCAACGGACGAATGGATATATACACTATATATGTGTATATATACATGTGTATATGGAATGGTCCATAAACACTATGGAGTATTATGCCTCCATCAGAAAGGATGAATACCCAACTTTTGTAGCAACATGGACGGGAATGGAAGAGATTATGCTGAGTGAAACAAGTCAAGCAGAGAGAGTCAATTATCATATGGTTTCACTTATTTGTGGAGCATAACAAATAGCATGGAGGACATGGGGAGTTAGGAGAAGGGAGTTGGGGGAAATTGGAAGGGGAGGTGAACCATGAGAGACTATGGACTCTGAAAAACAATCTGAGGGTTTTGAAGGGGTGGGGGGCAGGAAGTCGAGGTGATGGGTATTATAGAGGGCACAGATTGCGTGGAGCACTGGGTGTGGTGAAAAAATAATACTATATGCTGAAAATAAATAAAAAATAAATTAAAAAAAAATAAAGTAGGTTTATACTTCAGCACCTGGGCAGTTCAGCTGAAAAACAAAACAAAACAAAACAAAACAAAAAAAACACATTGAGATACCACCTTACACCAGTTAGAATGACCAAAATCAACAAGACAGGAAACAACATTTGTTGGAGAGGATGTGGAGAAAGGGGAACTGTCTTACACTGTTGGTGGGAATGCATTGTTGGTGGGAGAACAGTGTGGAGATTCCTTAAGAAATTAAAAATAGAGCTTCCCTATGACCTTGCAGTTGCACTACTGGGTATTTACCCCAGAGATACAGATGTAGTGAAAAGAAGGGCCATCTGTACCCCAACGTTCATAGCAGCAAGGGCCACAGTCGCCAAACTGTGGAAAGAACCAAGATGCCCTTCAACAGATGAATAGATAAGAAAGATGTGGTCCATATATACAATGGAATATTATGCCTCCATCAGAAAGGATGAATACCCAACTTTTGTAGCAACATGGACAGGACTGGAAGAGATTATGCTGAGTGAAATAAGTCAAGCAGAGAGAGTCAATTACCATATGGTTTCACTTATTTGTGGAGCACAAGGAATAACATAGAGGACATGGGGAGATGGAAAGGAGAAGGGAATTGGGGAAATTGGAGGGGGAGACAAACCATGAGAGACTGTGGACTCTGAAAAACAATTTGAGGGTTTTGGAGGGGCGGGGAGTGGGAGGTTAGGTGAGCCTGATGGTGGGTATTATGGAGGACCCATGTTGCATGGAGCACTGGGTGTGGTACATAAACAATGAATGCTAGAACACTGAAAATAAATTTAAAAAATAATAAAAATTAAAAAAAGAGACTCAGGCTGCTCTGTAACTTGCCTTCCTGCCTGCTCATTAGAAACACCATCAAATAACACTAACAGTTACAATTCATTAATTATCTATTAGATGCCATTTTTCACAGGAGACGAGGCCCAATTTAATTCTATAGATTGCCAAATAGTTTACTTAGACATTTTAAATTTAGCTTAAAATCTTACCCAGATAATATCCCAATTTCCTACGTTTCTAGCCACATTCTGGAAGCACACTGTTCAGGAATGAGTAAAGAGTGTGAAAGAAATTTTACTGGACAAGATGAAGATACATATATACTTTTGTTTTCAAAAAAATTTCAAGTACCTTGGTGAATGAATATACCTTCAGTGATTTTTTATTTGGGGCCCACCATGTGCTAGGCTCTGCTATAGATATAGGGCACCCCACAGTTAGCAATACAGTAGTGCCCCCTTTATTTGCCATTCTGCTTCACATGGTTTCAGTTACTGCAGTCAGCTGCGGTCTGGGAGCAGATGATCCTCCATCTGACCTCTCTTAGAAGACTGGGAGCAGCTTAATAATATGTCACTATGACTATGCCATTCACCTCACTTCATCTCATTAGGTAGGTTTTTTATCATCTCACATCATCTCCAGAAGAACAGTGAGTATGGAATAATAAGATACTTAGAGAGAGAGAGAGATAGACCACATTCACATAATTTTTATTTGTGTATAATATTATTTTTTATTTATTTTATTTTAATTTTACTTCATTATTAATTTTTATTAATATCTTCCTTTTCCTAATTTATAAATTAAGCCTTATCATAGTTATGTCTGTGTAGGGAAAAGCATATAGTGCATATGAGGTTAGGTATTATCTGCAGTTTCAGGCATCCACTGGAGGTCTTGGAACCTATTCTCCACAGATAAGGGACGAATATTATAGACACAATTTCTGCCCTCCAGGAGCTCATGGACACAGAAGAAATAATGGTGTGTCTTTTGTAAATATAGATAAAAACTAGAGATTATTGATTGATTACTAGGGCATGTTCAAGGAATAAATTGCTCCTATAGAACATTTTTTTTTTTTTTGTCATGAACAAACAATTTGTGATTCTCTTGTTTGAATGGCTCACTATAATAGGTCTACTTCAGACTTTACCAAATTGTGCCTCTGTCTCAAAATACTTCCATAAATATTTCTTTGTTCTCTGGGAGCTTGTATTCTCTTCTTGAATTCTCATCTATCAGTATCAAGTATGATTCCCTTCATCAGTATGTTAAAAAAAAGGACAAATTCTGTTACTCCACAGTTTGAAGCATTTCAAACTATAGAGTATCATACTGTGTTAATGGAAAAAACACTTCTGAAGGGGAAAAATTATTCAGCAAGGGCATTGTATAAACAAGAGCAAAAAAGAATTTAGAATTATGATGAGCTACAGCAGACAAAGACAAAGAGAACTCCGTATTTATACCATAGTTTCCCAGGGAAAGACATTTAATGGTGATCCTGTGTCTCTCCTACCTCTTTTTCTTATAATTTGTTAACAACATGAATGGTTTTTCTATGACTAAATGGATAGCTCAGGCAATTTATAGTGAAATTCAGATTCTTTCATATCTAACTGTCTGGTTTTAAAGTGCCAAAGCTATTACTCTCTGGTGGGTGTTTGGTGATTTTTGCAAGATGGGTCACAGCTGCGCTTCTCAAAAACAGATAGATCAGTAAAAAGCTGATATATGATGAGAAAGTATAGTCTCATTAGCTAGATCATTAACAATTTTGTTTTTAAAGAAACCCCAGGGTCACTTAACATGGAGATGACACTCTCAGACTTGTACAGCAAAAAGCACCACATTAACAAGATATCATGGGAAATTTTTATGCTACTCCTGTCTTAGTTGGGCTATGGAGTGGGTTGATATTGTATTATCTGGAAACTTTCATAAACATTTCATTAAAAGGGAAAAAATGAGGCTTGCTTTTTTATCTTTAAAGCACATACTTCAAACAGAAGTACAGCTTTTGCTTTATGGTTAAACACATAAATCTCATCAGCATCTCCCAGGAGAAAAGCTATTTTTATTGCATCAGTAACAAAGCTGTTCTGAGAAACTTCGTATAATTTAAAGTTGATTAGACCAGTTATTTCTTTTGAACATGAGCAACAAACTATTCAAAATTTAGAAGGGATCTCAATAAGTACCCTTTAATATATTAAATTCACAAGGATTATATTTGACTATGACTTTTCAAAGGTATTTTGGAAAAAAAGAAAACAAAATAGTAAGGAAAAATAAAAGGGAAAAAATTGAAAATAACCCCAACCTGATTCCAAAATGTTTTTGGTTGAATGATCATTTCTCATATATTGAATTGTAATTTCAATGAAGCATTGATCAAATCTTCAGTGCCTGGAAAAATACCTTTCTTGTAACAGAAATCTTCATTTTTCCATTTAATCAGTGTTTACTACACATCTCCTGTTTTGAGTACTTGAAATGTTTGGTATATGTTGCATACATGTAAAAAAATTTCATGTATAATATTAAAACACTTCATTTATTTAATGGTGGACGGTGAGGTGAAAACACGTTCTCAAAAATCTCTGTGCAAAAAACAGAATAGGTAGCATGATATAGATGGCTCGACTGAGAGCCCAAAGCCCTGGGTTATAATACTTGGGCAAAAATTTCCTCTCTCTGTTTGTTTTTCTCATTTGTAAAAGGAAGGAACAGGAGTTAATTATCTCAGTTTTGTAGTGGCCTTTGTTCCAAGACATCTGTGAAATGTGGGAGAGACTAGCTAAAATTATTCGAGGAATGAATATTCACAAATGCAGGCCCGTGTGCCTGTGTGTGTGTATGAGAGAGAGAGAGAGAGAGAGAGACAGACAGACAGACCTTGAAACAGTGATCCTGAACCAGTCAAATTTGGCAGCTTTTGGGAATGATTTAGTAGTTACTAAACAAAGTGCCAGCATAGCAATAGCCAAAGACCAAGATGATATTCAGCCTTTGGAGTAATTAGACCCAAATCAACCTGGCACATGGCTATCATGAAAGCATAATGTATTGGTGCCTCCATCAGGTGAAACACAGGCATTATAAAAGCTGGAAACATGGAATGCTGCTATAGAACAAAAGAGAAGAAATTGTGACTTCATGAGAAGGTGATGCTGGGGAGATTTGTAGAACTCCTTTTTATTTTTCTTCATGTAGGAGACTGGCCTTCACATATCTAGGTTTTAGTAATTACATATACAAATAAATAGGTAATATCTGGTTAATGTGGTTGACCTATAGGAATTAGTAAGCAAATAGTTTCCTTAAGTTTTAATAGATATCTGTTTTTACTTTATGTCTTGGAATAATTTTCTTAGACATGAGGTTGCTTTGGCCTTAACGTTCTGATAGTAATGGATTAAAAATTGGGGACCACTTTTCTTTCTCCTTCATGTTTTTGGATATACTGGTACAGTGGGTAGAAAAGAAAAGGAGAAAAGGAGTAAAAGGAGAGCCCCTAAGCAGATCTCTGACTCCTGGATTTGATATATAGTTGTTGCTGCTAAGTGATCTTTTGATGGTTCTTTTTGCCATCTCTTCCTGCACAGAAGTAGCCTGTTTTAATTCTTATAGGTGATTTTCAAAGTTTTTGTATATGTCTCTTCATTACTCAGGAACACACTTATACACCTATTTATTATTTTTTGTGTATTTTAGAAAGATTATTAACTTCCTATGCTGAAACATTTTTGCTTTCTGTCCTCTTCTGAATAAGGATATGTTTGGTTAAATCAGTATTTTGTGTGTGTGTGTGTGTGTGTGTGTGTGTATGTGTGAAATGCAGGTTTGTAAACCTTTTACACAGCTAAACTACATAGTATAATCTAATTATTTTTTTCAAAAAAGATTTTATTTTATGTAATCTCTACACCCAACATGGGGCTTGAATTTACAACCTGGAGATGAAGTCACATGCTTTACCAACTGAGCCAACAGGCATCCCTAATCTAATTATTCTTAATGTTCTCACTGATGTTTTCTTTTTCCCTGTTATTAATACTTGACTTTTTTCATTTGATTTTTTTTAAAAGAATTTTTTAAAAGATTTTATTTATTTATTTGACAGAGAGACACACACACACACAGAGGGAACACAGGCAGGGAGACTGGGAGAGGAGAAGCAGGCCTCCTGCTGAGCAGGGAGCCTAACATGGGCCCTAACCCCAGGACCCTGGGATCATGACCTGAGCCAAAGGCAGCCACTTAATGACTGAGTCACCAAGGTGCCCCATTTGCTTTTGTGTGTGTGTGTGTGTGTGTGTGTGTGTGTATACCAAGCACTAGTTTAATTTCAAAGTCTCTGAGAGCATGAAATTCATCTCAGTACATTCAGACTCATCAGATATTCTGTCAATTTTATGTTTGATGAAATCTTAGTAGCTTTCTAATCTGTTCCAATATAGACTGATTGTTCTTTTTCCTTGTTGCGCAGTTCTTTTCCTGGATCTTTCTTTACCTCTCTCTTGGGTTGGAGCTCTTATTTCCTGTATATTATCTCTTCTCCCTTATTAACTTATTCTTATATTTGGTGGGGCATCTGGTAACTTTTTAAGAAATGATTAATTTCTTGAGAGAGAGAGAGAGCGTGCGCGCGCATGAGGGTGAGTGCATGAGCAGTGGGTGGGTGGGGGAGCATAGAGGGAGAGGAAGAGTCTTTTAAGCAGACTCCCCCCTGAGCGTGGAGCCCAACACAGGGCTCAATCCCACAACCTGAGATCATGACCTGAGCTGAAATCAAGAGTTAGACATTAAACTGACGGAGCACCCAGACATCCTGCTACTATCTTCTTTCTAAGACCTTCACATGAGATACATTCTGAGAGATTTTTTGCCTGAAAATGACTCCATGCTTGCTTAATAGAGTGGCTGGATCTATAACTGTAGGTTTGAAAGTATTTTTCCTCAGAATTTGAAGGTCTTTCCCACTGTTTCTTCAAACATTACTGTTGAGTTCGATGTTATTATCTTCTCTGATTCTTCATATGTGACCTGTCTCTCCCCAAGTCTTTCACTTTTCTTCCAGAAAGCTTGCAAGATATTACCTTGTCAACAATATTCTAGAATTTTGTGAGGCTCTTGTTTGATATGTATCCATTGGCTGAGTACTTGATGAGGTCTTTAAGCTGGAAACACATACCTTTGAAAAAGTGCCTTAAATTATTTTGTTAATGATCTGTTTTCATCTATTTTCTCTGATATACCTGTCTAGAAATACTATTATCTAGATATTGGACCTGCTGAATGGGTCATTTGATTTCCTTGGGTTTTCTCTCTACGTCCCATCTCTGTCTTTTTGCTCTAATTTTTGAGTGGTTTTCTTGCTTCATCTTAAAATCTTTCTACTCAGCTTGTCATTTTTGCCATCATACTTTAGGTCATTTTTGTTCTTTGAACTAAATTTATAACATCATCTTCATTAATGCAGTATTTTCTCATCTGAGGCTGCTAATTAGTGTTTGAAGTTTTCTTTTCCCTATTCTATCCTTGCTTCACCCAAGTTTGTGTTTATTTCATACTCTAACTTTTAGAAGCATTCATCACATGCTTGGGATTTTTGATCTTTGATTGTTTGCTCATATTTAAATTGGGCCAGGAAAACCTTTGTAGAGACCTTGAATGGGACTTGCAATTCATTGGCTTCACAGTAAGGTGATTTGGCTGAGTTGTTTAATTGGGGAAACTCCAGTGTCAGCATCTTCTGATTGTTTTTTGGAGCTGATGAAGATGCACAGAGGACTTTCCAGTATTTTTCTTGTCTAGTACTCTTGTAGTTAAGTTGTGCAAGAGGACTGAGGTATACAAATGTTTATTTAATTGCTATATTTTACTTGATGGGATCTTCCCTTCACATTTGTCTATGTCCCCATTCCAGAAACCCTCATTTTCCATGCAGAGAAGAGATCTCCAATTTTCTACTGGGGAACAATAGTCATGTGGTACCCAGTGTGGGGGATCTAAGTTTCTGAACACTTCTTGGATATATTTTCGACAAGGTTCTCCTACCTCCACCTTTCTATCCTTACTTCAAGAGGTACCTATTGCTGGCAATTTTTGATGTTTTTGGAAATTCTATAATGTTAATTGGGTTGTTTCTTTACTATGTCCTTTCATTAGGTCTTCTAGATTGGTTATTGTTTATCTGAGTTGCTTTCTGTTATCTATAATTTTATATTGGTTGCCTCATTATTCTTTTTTTTTCCTTTGCCTCATTTTCTCTTTGTCTCTGTGAATTTATGGGTTTTGTAAAACTCATTGCCAGTGTCTTCCTTTAGAAAGGAGTGAAATTGAATGTGTGTTGTATTTTCTCATAGAAGTACCATTGACCCTTCAAACTAGAGTTCAGCTCAGGAGCAATATAATTAATTTGACCTTAGTCCAGTGGTTTATGGGGGGAGGGGAATCTTTCCTCATATTAGCCTGTAAAATTCAACTGTATTGGCCTCCTTTCTCAGACTCCTTCAGTGTTTTTTTTCCCCACACTTCACACAGTGTATTGCTAACCATTTTACTTTTTTCCCTTTATTATTCCATATCTTTGATGCAGAACCTTATATAGCCTAATCTTCTGAGCCTGGCATTTGTAGCTCTCAATAATATGTGCCTTTGTATTTTTTTTTCTCTTACTAGTTTAAATTCTCTTTACTTAGTCCAACTTTCCTCCTTTTCCTCTTCCTTTTATTCTCTTCCAATTATTTCTTTGTTTACCAAACATCTACAAAACCCTTGTTATATGACCAGTTACTAAGTATTAAAAATGGATAATATCTCTTTCTCTGAGATCTTGCGATCTAATGAGAGAGAGACCAGATACAAACAATTTAACGCGCTGACTTCATATGTGTTCTGTAAGTTTTGTCAGAATAATGTAGGGCCATTTGGGGAGGTAGAACTCCATGTGGGGAGGTAAAAAAAGGGCTCACTATGAGAGAAATTTAGCTCAAGTCTTAGAAGGTGGTCTCAAAGAGGTCCTAATGAGGGCATCTGGGTGGCTCAGTGGGTTAAGCCACTGCCTTTGGCTCAGGCCATGATCTCAGGGACCTGGGATTTAGTCCTGCATGGGGCTCTCTGCTCAGCAGGGAGCCTGCTTCCCTCTCTCTCTCTCTGCCTACCTCTCTGTTTACTTGTGATCTCTGTCTGTCAAATAAATAAATAAAATCTTAAAAAAAAAAAAGAGGCCCTAATGATAGGATTTGGTGAGAGGACAGACATTTCAAGTAGCATGTGTTGCTGAAGGAAGGGGAAGGAGCATGTGCAAAAGATCGTGGTGCATTAGGGGAAATGCAAGGGTAATGAGAATGAAAAATGAAGGATGGGTCCAAGGAGGTGGATCTTCGTTCTTTAGAAACATCACTTTTATAGTAGTGAGGCAGGTAATTTGCATGGCCACTCCTTCTAGTCAGTATGCCTTTATCATGAGTTCTCATGGAATGTCCATATCATTCCTCTTCCTCATTTTAAATCTGGCTTACTCTGAGTTCCAACTCGAGTCCCATCTTTTTTTTTTTTTTTTAAGATTTTATTTATTTATTTTGAGAGAGAGAGCCCGAGCAGTGGGTGGTGGTGCAGAGATGGAGGATGGAGGGAGAGAGAGAATCTCAAGTAGACTCCCCACTGAGCATGAAGCCTGCCGGGGTTCCATTCCATGACCCTATGATCATCACGTAGGCTGAAATCAAGCATCAGATACTCAACCAGCTGAGCCACACAGGTGTCCCAAATCCCGTCCTTTTTATGAAGGCCTTCTCATCTGTTCTAGAATGTAAGCTTATCTCTTTTGATTTGGACTCTTGAAATACGAATTATTTACTGTAGCACTTGATTACATATAATTGCAAACTTGGTACTCTTTGTGTGTGTGTGCGTGTGCGTGTGTGTGTGTACTGCACCTCTTGTGTCTTTAACAGATGTATAGGTTCCTAAAGGACTAGCATAGTCCTGTGTATAGTGTGTTCCAATAGATATTTGCTTTTTTACAACATCAATTAAACAAATATGTAGTGATGGTAGATTCTGGAAATTGATAGTGGATAAATGATAGGGAAGAATTAAAAATTTTTAATATATCTAAAATTAAATTTACTAGTTGTATCTTTAATAACCACAACCAGACTCTGATTTACTTATTCTCTTTCAACAATTCAAGGCAATTATCAGAGCAATGATCCTTTAAGCTTTTATTTATCTATCAGTTGAGGCTCTGGTGAATGTCTTGCTATTGCCTTTCCTTGAGGCATTATTTAAATTAATAGTCCCTTTAATTTGAATTTTTAGGCATAGAGGTTACAAATGAGTAAAAGGATTTTTAAACTACATTTGTTTATGAGCCAAAAGAATCACAGAATATTTTACTATTTTTTAATCTATTTTTTAAAGCTGGTTCAAACTTGGCTATAAAGATGGTATATTTTCAGTATAACTATAAATATAGGAGAACTATGAATAAAAATTGTGAGTACATTCTAGGATAAAAATGTGGTTATTTAAATCCTTAGGTACAGTAGCAAGGTTTATCTTGATAAAGTACAAATCATAATTTCAAATTCACTTAAATTCCTTTTTTCTCTTCAGTTTATCACAGTTTAGAATTTGTTTTTTATTTCTAAGATCAAAGCTCTTTTAGGAAGCCCATATATCATATTAATTTATATAGAAATAAATGGAAATACATTATGGGGAACATTTAACTTTTCTGGTGAAGAGGACAATAGAGGGGAGAAGCATCCTTTACTATGAACATTATTGTATTCATTCATATGTATTCAAAGTATCATTTAAACTGAAATGTTATTTGATTATGCTATCCAGTTAGAGTTAACAAAAACCAATTACTATTATTTTTAATAGCAAAAATTAATTAAAACTTAGTTAAGGGGTTTTATTCTTTTGTTACTTGAGACTTGATTATTATTTGATCATCATTGGCTAATATTTGTTGTGTATCTGCTGGATATATAAAGATTTGAAAATCTGATGAAGTACAATCAGAGATGAAAAGTGGATGGCTATTAGTGCTCCACACAGAACATCAGGGAATTCTTTTAACAGTTTGGTTGCTGTGTCCATCTCACATCTGATGCAGGTTTGGTGAACTTATGTCTCACATTTGCAATCTTCACAGGACCATTAACCTTTGGCCACATCCAAGCAGCTTCCAGTTGAAGCACTGCTATCATTGCCTGTAGCCTTGTTAGGGATTTAAAGGATCTTCACCCGAGTCCACATGTTCCTGTATAGTGTGTTGTTTCCCTGACTCTCCTACAGGTTACTCCTGAAAGTACTTCCTCAATAAATTGCATGCATACTCATCCTCATCTTTGGTTCTGCTTCTGAAGAACTCGATGTGTAACAGTTGATGTTTGAAAAAATAAATGGTGGTAATAGTAAATATTGAAGAAAACAGGTCTTGCATTGGAGAAGATGACTCAAGATTTCAGAGAAAGAAAATGTTGAAAATAGAACTACCCTATGACCCAGCAATTGTATTACTGGGTATTTACCCTAAAGATACAAATGTAGTGATCTGAAGGGGCACATGCACCTGAATGTTTATAGCAGCAATGTCCACAATAGCCAAACTATGGAAAGAACCTAGATGTCCATCAACAGATGAATGGATCAAGAAGATGTGGTATATATACACAATGGAATACTATGCAGCCATCAAAAGAAACGAAGTCTTGCCATTTGCGACGACGTGGATGGAACTAGAGGGTATCATGCTTAGTGAAATAAGTCAAGCAGAGAAAGACAACCATCATATGATCTCCCTGATATGAGGAAGTGGAGATGCAACATCGGGGGTTAAGGGGGTAGGAGAAGAACAAATGAAACAAGATGGGAGTGGGAGGGAGACAAACCATAAGTGACTCTTAATTTCACAAAACAATCTGAGGGTTGCTAGAGGGAGGGGGGTTGGGAGAGGGGTGTGGGGTTATGGACATTAGGGAGGGTATGTGCTATGGTGAGTGCTGTGAAGTGTGTAAACCTGGCGATTCACAGACCTGTACCCCTGGGGATGAAAATATATTATATGTTTATAAAAAATTTAAAAAAAAGATTTCAGAGGAAGGCTTGGGAACAATAAAAAACTAGGAGCTTTTTGCAGAAAATGGATTGTTTTTAGAGCAACTATCAAGAGTGGTGAAAGTGGGCATCCTTGTCTTGTTCCTGATCTCAACGGGAAGGCTGCAAGCTTTTTCCCATTGAGGATGATATTTGCTGTGGGTCTTTCATAGATAGATTTGAGGAAGTTCAGGAATGTTCCCTCTATCCCTATACTTTGAAGCGTTTTAATCAGGAACGGATGCTGGATTATGTCAAATGCTTTTTCTGCATCAATTGAGAGGACCGTGTGGTTCTTCTCTCTTCTCATATTAATGGATAATCTTTTTAATGTGCTGTTGGATCCTGTTTGCTAGGATCTTGTTGAGAATCTTAGCATCCATATTCATCAGTGATATTGGTCTGAAATTCTCCTTTTTGGTAGGGTCTTTGCCTGGTTTGGGGATCAGGGTAATGCTGGCTTCATAGAAAGAGTCTGGAAGTTTTCCTTCTGCTTCAATTTTTTGAAACAGCTTCAGGAGAATAGGTGTTATTTCTTCTTTGAAAGTTTGGTAGAATTCCCGAGGGAATCCGTCAGGTCCTGGGCTCTTGTTTTTTGGGAGGTTTTTGATCACTGCTTCAATCTCGTTACTAGATATCGGTCTATTCAGGTTGTCGATTTCTTCCTGGTTCAATTTTGGGAGTTTATATTTTTCCAGGAATGCATCCATTTCATCTAGGTTGCTAAGCTTATTGGCATATAACTGTTGATAAGAACTTCTGATGATTGTTTCTACTTCCTTGTGTTAGTTGTGATCTCTCCCTTTTCATTCATAATTTTATGAATTTGGACTTTCTCTTTTTTCTTTTGGATTAGTGTGGCCAATGGTTTATTGGTCTTATTGATTCTTTCAAAAAACCAGGTTCTAGTTGCATTGATACGTTCTACTGTATCTCTGCTTTCTATCTCATTGATCTCAGCTCTAATCTTGATGATTTCCCTTCTTATGTGTGGAATTGGTTTGATTTGTTGTTGATTCTCCAGTTCTTTAAGGTGTAGAGACAGCTGCTGTGTTCTGGAGTTTTCAATTTTTTTGAGGGAGGCTTGGATGGTTATGTATTTCTCCCTAGGACCGCTTTTGCTGTATCCCATAGGTTTTGGACCGAAGTGTCTGGGCCATGTTTCCCAATATTCCTAAGTTAGCTAAGTTTCCCAGATCCCTAAATTTTCTATGTCTTCTCATTCTAGAAGGGCCTGGTTATCTTCCCAGAGGGAAGAGTTTAGCACACTGTACATTAAAGATGTTTGTTAGCAATTTTCTCCATATTGTTGTTTGTGGATAGTTGAAATTGCTGTTTAGCATTACTTCCCATGTTTAGGTTGTGTAGAAATTGATATGACAAGTGTGTTAGGGTAGAAATTGATATGACAAGTATCTTGAGGCAGTAATAATCAATACACATGGAAAGAAATTCCCGGGATGACAGAGCTGGATTGGCTGGACTAGGGACTGAGGACTGGTTAAAGAGATTTTCAAGGACTCCTTTGCAAGGATTTCTGAAAGCAGTCACCAAAGAAAGTAGTATTGTCTCCTAGAGTGCTTTACTGAGTCAATGTGCATTATTTTAACCATAGGATGTAGCTTAACCTTTGGCAGTTATTTTTACCTGAGGAAATGGAGACTCTACAGGTAAAGTGATTTGGGATTAAAAATGAGAAAATGCGATCTCATTTCAGATTTTTTTAATCATTACTCACAAATACATATTAAAATAGTTATATTTTGATAAAATTAGTGTATGGTACAGCTAAGCACAGGTATTACTTAAGAGATATGAACTATAAAGGATAAGCAGAGAGGGTAGTTGGAGTTGGTGTGACATTTAAAGGGATATGGACAAGGGACAATATACTAGGCTCAAGAAAGTGCAAATAATTTGGCATGACTGCATTGTAGTTGTGTCTTTGTAGTCAGAGATGAGGCTAAATTGCAAAGTAGAAACTAGGTGATGGAGGACACTTTCCATCATATTAAGAAGTTGTAATTTTATCTTGAAAGGAATGCTCGGTGACTAAAGGATTTTAAACAGGGAAGTAAATGGATCCGATTTGCATGTTAGAAAAACACTGTCAGAAGTGTGGAGGTATTACAATAATTCAAAGGAAAAATAATGAGAGCTTAAATCACGATGTATTAATGGAAATGTAGATGATGGAAAGACCAGAGACATGCTTAGAGATAGAATTTGAAAGGACAGTGATTGACTGGATATAAATTAGAGAGAGACAAGGGTCTGGAATGACTCCTACATTTCTGGATTGGGTTACTCAACAATGGTCATTTTGTCTCCAAGAGAAGGAAAGTATAGGAGAGATAGGCTGCTGTTATGGGGAGGTCCTAGAAGAGAGGAAAAAGATAACTTCAGTTTTGGACATGTTGAAATTAAAATGCTAATTGGACAGTCAAATGCCTTAGTACAGCCTCCTGATCAGAAATTCAGATTATTTCTTACTATATCATACCACTGATGGAAAAAAAAAATTAGTGGCAGAGTATGTAAGTAGTTTACAAATATATTATTTCTTTGATTCTAAGAATGATAATTTTGGGATGAGCCATGATGATTTGAAATCCTTTTTGTGTGTAGTGATATTTTATTAAAAATAATTTCCTTCCAGCGGTATTTCATATCATTTTCTCCATTTCTGCAAAGTCCTCTTGGTTAGATCTGCCATATTTTCTGGGTTCTATCTTCTTGCCTTCACCATCTTTCTTCAAATTCTCGCCCTTCAGCCTGACTCTTCCATTTTATATTTTCTGCCTCTAGCCTATTAAGTATGGGTCTCTTACCACCATTTGTTCTCTCTTTGGGAAGTCCCTTACTGTTTTTGGTATCTTATTGCAGTCCTATTAATCTTATCTATGCAGTCATATAAACCATGTTAAATATTTTTTAAAGCAGTAGTTTATAATGTGTGATCAACTAACTTTTGCTGTGGAGAAGGCACCACAGAGGCAAGCAGTCCTTGCACTTCGGGGTAACAAATCTCAATGCCCTTCTTTCTAAAGCCTTTGTCTTCTTAACCTGTCATCAGGTTGGTAGAGGTAAGAATTTCAGGTGAGCAGAAGGAGGGATGGAAGAGGGATAGTTGCTGCTTCTTGTGCAGACCAGTTGTAATATTTTATGGGAATAATAGTCTTGTAGTAAAGGCATCATGACCTGTGAAGGGAGCATGGTCTTATCATACAGACTTTGTTTGAAACCTGGCTCTATTTCTTTTAGCTGTAGGATCCTTGAAAAATTACTTAGCTTCTTTATGCTTCAATTTTCTCAAAATGGTCATTGTGAAATTTAAATAATATATGAAAAATATGTACAACCTGACATCTAGAAAACCTGTGTATTTCCTTTTCTCTTTGCAGTCTCTCTCAGGTGACACCCTATGTATCTGCCTATTATTTTGAATTGTGGGAAATCTTCAATTGGGATAGTAAGCAATATTGTACCCTAATGGTCACTGACCATTAACCTGCCAGTACTTGCACAAAGCCCAGTGATTACTATAAATGTTTTTCTAAAGAATCACTCTTAAGAAGCTTCTGAGAATTTTGTCAATATTTAGAATCATAGATAATTAGAATAAAAAGACTGTTATGTGATGATTTGAAACAGTCTACTTCTACAGTGTTATCATCCAGCCTGATCTATAAAGCATTTAAAGGGTATGTGCCTTTGGTACTTCAACTCAGTGCATGCTGCTTCCCTCTTGATATAATGGAGGAAAATGGATTTGCAGACCACTTTCTGGAACAAAGAAAAGACTACAATTAATTTTTATTTAAGTACAATCTTTTTCAGTACTGTTTGTTCTTTTGGTTTTAAATCATGTATCTATTTTGTACTTTATTACCATGTTTAGAACAGTGTATAGCTTGTAGTGTTACCATCAATTTCTTAGAATTTTCTCTAGGATTTATTTATTTTTATTTTATTTATTTGACAGAGAGAGAGAGAGAGAGATCAAGAGAATGCTTAAGCAGGGGGAGTGGCAGGGAGAGGGAAAAGCCGGCTCCCCACCGAACAGGGAGTCTGATGTGGGGCTCAGTCCCAGGACTCTGGGATTACAGCCTGAGCCAAAGGTACATGCTTAACTGACTGAGCCACCCAGCTGCCCCTATTTTCTCTAGGATTTAAAATAAATTCTGTAAGAGTTAAAAGAAACCAGTGAGTAGGAATAGAAAAATACACAATATGTTTAAGGGAAGTCTGACTCATCAGCATTGAATAAAAATTAGAAATCAATCAAGATATGGAATATATTTTGTAGGATTCATACTAGAGCAAATGGAAGGCACTTTGAGAAATTATGAAAACAATCAAAGTGATAAATCACTGTATTTTGCACCGTGTCTTGTTGGAATAAGCAGTATCGCAAACCATAGAGAGGGTAAATGGAAGTAATTACAGTAGAAACAGTTTATACTGAATGAAAGTTCAGGGAACCTAGTTATAGGTTCTATCTAATCATTGTCCAAAGAGAATAGAATATATGTGATTATTACTTTCAAAGGAAGCAAAATTCATACATCTTTATTTTTGTTCTGAGCTTTGCTTTTGCCTTTGTATGTCATTTGGCTCTGAAGAAGCTCACCAACTTCTGTAATGAAACCAAGCCCCGCATCTCTGAGATGGCAATGTAGGGACCATCTTCTGGAGTCACCTGAGAAAGTTTCATAGAAAAGATGAATCTCAGGAGCTAAAGATAACCCCCACAAGAAGGTCCTCATTCCATTGTCTACCATGAAAGATGAAGTTTCATCAGATTAAGGCAGACAATATTTCTACTTAAAGCAATATCAAAGTATCCTCTGCACTTTATAGATGGAAGGTCAGAGAAATAAAGGGCTTTATTGAAAACATAATGGTTGGAGAGCTGGAATCAGGATTTAGGATACTTGTTTTGAGTGCTGACTTGTCTGCATGCTTTATTTGTAAACATAGGGTACTGCTATTATTTTTTTTAGTTAACGTCCTTCACAACAGCTTTTTCAAAAATAAGCGATATATTGGCTTATCATTTCCATTCTGTATCTGTATCTTAATTTCATCTGCCAAAATGATGCATTTATGCTCAATGCCCATTTGCTGTAGAAACATTTCCTGTTTCTTTCCTAATAGCAACACTTGTGTAATCACTGTCATTATCATTCTACTTCAGAAGATTTCCCTAGCTGTTCTGTCAGGTTCCCACCTATCTCAGAAACTGTATACCATCATTCTATTTTTGTTGTTTTGCATGGTGGTTGTGGTGGTTGTTCTTTTTGGGGGGTGTGTGTATGAGAGAGAGAGAGAGAGAGAGAGAGTGCGAGCGACAGAAAACGTTTTAGGGTATAGTAATCTGAAGCAAATGCCAGGTCTTGCTATTAATTAGGAAAAACTGACCTTTTGCTGGCCAATTCTATATGTATTTTATTAAAAACAAAAACAAGAACAAAAATATTAAACTTGACCATGGTGTGGGTCAGGCATGATCTTGTTTCTGGGTATATAAAAATCAATAGATCATAATCTTGAACATTGGAAGTTTGCCATCTTGTTTAGAGAGAGAGATAAATAGGATATATAGGAGAGAGAAGGAGAGAGGAGTCAAGCTCAGTGCCATCCCATTGTAGCAATCAGACAAATCCAGAAAGTGAGAAACCCTGTAGGAGTTGGTCTCTTCTGCAGTACTGTCTCAAGAAAAATGGAAGGGGAACAGAGTTGTGCTGGATTAAAAGAGTGCTTAAATACAAACAAATTAAAAAAATAAAGAATGCTTAACAGACATTATCATCAATATTGGTATGTAGAACTGAGTGCTGTGCTCGTTTGTACAAAGCAGTTCAAAGGACATTTTTGAGACAATGAAGGCAATGATTTTTGGGACAATTCAGGCAATTTCAACATTGAATGTATCAGAAGAAATAAAAGTTTATTGACATAGAAAGGTAGAGAATGGTAAATGAAAAGTTTATATTATGAAAAAGTATGTAAGGGAGACCAACTTTTTAGAGAGCCAACTAAGGACACACTATACCAGATAAAATTTTTTTACACACTTGTGTTGCTACTTTAACACAATAATATGTTATACATTTTTTACATATTAATTGTTATGCATGTATGCTGTTCTTTATCACATGTTATGTTACATATTAAATATTACTTTATATATTCTATCACTTTAGTGTAAAAATATAGAATAGCTGTTTATTTGAAATTATATATTGTTTACTATTCTGTTATATAAATGCTGTTGTTTAAACACTATGAGTAAAAAAAAAAGAAAGAGAAAAAAATCCTAGCACCAGGACCAGGGTTCTTTTTTTTTAAATTTTTTTTTATTAATAATTTTTTTATTTTTTATAAACATATATTTTTATCCCCAGGGGTACAGGTCTGTGAATTGCCAGGTTTACACACTTCACAGCACTCAACAAAGCACATACCCTCCCCAATATCCATAACCCCACCCCCCTTCTCCCAACCCCCCACCCCCCAGCAACCCTCAGTTTGTTTTGTGAGATTAAGAGTAGTTTATGGTTTGTCTCCCTCCCAATCCCATCTTGTTTCATTTATTCTTTTCCTACCCACTTAAGTCCCCATGTTGCATCACCACTTCCTCATATCAGGGAGATCATATGATAGTTGTCTTTCTACACTTGAATTATTTCCCTAAGCATGATACGCTCTAGTTCCATCCATGTTGTAGCAAATGGCAAGATTTCATTTCTTTTGATGGCTGCATAGTATTCCATTGTGTATATATACCACATCTTCTTGATCCATTCATCTGTTGATGGACATCTAGGTTCTTTCCATAGTTTGGCTATTGTGGACATTGCTGCTATAAACATTCGGGTGCACGTGCCCCTTCGGATCACTACGTTTGTATCTTTAGGGTAAATACCCAGTAGTGCAATTGCTGGGTCATAGGGCAGTTCTATTTTCAACATTTTGAGGAACCTCCATGTTGTTTTCCAGAGTGGTTGCACCAGCTTGCATTCCCACCAACAGTGTAGGAGGGTTCCCCTTTCTCCGCATCCTTGCCAGCATCTGTCATTTCCTGACTTGTTGATTTTAGCCATTCTGACTGGTGTGAGGTAATATCTTATTGTGGTTTTGATTTGTATTTCCCTGATGCCAAGGGATATGGAGCACTTTTTCATGTGTCTGTTGGCCATCTGGATGTCTTCTTTGCAGAAATGTCTGTTCATGTCCTCTGCCCATTTCTTGATTGGATTGTTTGTTTTTTGGGTGTTGAGTTTGCTAAGTTCTTTATAGATTTTGGACACTAGTCCTTTATCTGATATGTCGTTTGCAAATATCTTCTCCCATTTTGTCAGTTGTCTTTTGATTTTGTTAACTGTATCCTTTTCTGTGCAAAAGCTTTTGATCTTGATGAAATCCCAATAGTTCATTTTTGCCCTTGCTTCCCTTGCCTTTGGCGATGTTCCTAGGAAGATATTGCTGTGGCTGAGGTCGAAGAGGTTGCTGCCAGTGTTCTCCTCAAGGATTTTGATGGATTCCTTTCTCACATTGAGGTCCTTAATCCATTTTGAGTCTATTTTTGTGTGTGGTGTAAGGAAATGGTCCAATTTCATTTTTCTGCATGTGGCTGTCCAATTTTCCCAGCACCATTTATTGAATAGGCTGTCTTTTTTCCATTGGACATTCTTTCCTGCTTTCTCGAAGATTAGTTGACCATAGAGTCGAGGGTCTATTTCTGGGCTCTCTATTCTGTTCCATTGATCTATGTGTCTGTTTTTGTGCCAGTACCATGCTGTCTTGATGATGACAGCTTTGTAATAGAGCTTGAAGTCCAGAATTGTGATGCCACCAACTTTGGCTTTCTTTTTCAATATCCCTTTGGCTATTCGAGGTCTTTTCTTCTTTTCTGGTTCCATATAAATTTTAGAATTATTTGTTCCATTTCTTTGAAAAAGATGGATGGTACTTTGATAGGAATTGCATTAAATATGTAGATTTCTTTAGGTAGCATAGACATTTTCACAATATTTATTCTTCCAATCCAGGAGCATGGAACATTTTTCCATTTCTTTGTGTCTTCCTCCATTTCTTTCGTGAGTACTTTATAGTTTTCTGAGTATAGATTCTTAGTCTCTTTGGTTGGGTTTATTCCTAGGTATCTTATGGTTTTGGGTGCAATTTTAAATGGGATTGACTCCTTAATTTCTCTTTCTTCTGTCTCGTTGTTGGTGTAGAGAAATGCAACTGATTTCTGTGCATCAATTTTATATCCTGATACTTTACTGAATTCCTGTACAAGTTCTAGCAGTTTTGGAGTGGAGTCTTTTGGGTTTTCCACATATAGTATCATATCATCTGTGAAGAGTGATAGTTTGACTTCTTCTTTGCTGATTTGGATGCCTTTAATTTCCTTTTGTTGTCTGATTGCTGAGGCTAGGACTTCTAGTACTATGTTGAATAGCAGTGGTGATAATGGACATCCCTGCCGTGTTCCTGACCTTAGCGGAAAAGCCTTCAGTTTTTCTCCATTGAGAATGATATTTGCGGTGGGTTTTTCATAAATGGCTTTGATAATATTGAGGTATGTGCCCTCTATCCCTACACTTTGAAGGGTTTTGATCAGGAAGGGATGCTGTACTTTGTCAAATGCTTTTTCAGCATCTATTGAGAGTATCATATGGTTCTTGTTCTTTCTTTTATTGATGTGTTGTATCACATTGACTGATTTGCGGATGTTGAACCAACCTTGCAGCCCTGGAATAAATCCCACTTGGTCGTGGTGAATAATCCTTTTAATGTACTGTTGAATCCGATTGGCTAGTATTTTGGTGAGAATTTTCGCATCTGTGTTCATCAAGGATATTGGTCTATAGCTCTCTTTTTTGATGGGATCCTTGTCTGGTTTTGGGATCAGGGTGATGCTGGCCTCATAAATGAGTTTGGAAGTTTTCCTTCCCTTTCTATTTTTTGGAACAGTGTCAGGAGAATAGGAATTAGTTCTTCTTTAAATGTTTGGTAGAATTCCCCCGGGAAGCCGTTCTGCCCTGGGCTTTTATTTGTTTGGAGATTTTTAATGACTGTTTCAATCTCCTTACTGGTTATGGGTCTGTTCAGGCTTTCTATTTCTTCCTGGTTCAGTTGTGGTAGTTTATATATTTCTAGGAATGCATCCATTTCTTCCAGATTGTCCAATTTGTTGGCATAGAGTTGCTCATAGTATGTTCTTATAATAGTTTGTATTTCTTTGGTGTTAGTTGTGATCTCTCCTCTTTCATTCATGATTTTATTTATTTGGGTCCTTTATCTTTTCTTTTTGATAAGTCTGGCCAGGGGTTTATCAATTTTATTAATTCTTTCAAGGAACCAGCTCCTAGTTTCATTGATTTGTTCTATTGTTTTTTTGGTTTCTATTTCATTGATTTCTGCTCTGATCTTTATGATTTCTCTTCTCCTGCTGGGCTTAGGGTTTCTTTCTTGTTCTTTCTCCAGCTCCTTTAGGTGTAGGGTTAGGTTGTGTACCTGAGACCTTTCTTGATTCTTGAGAAAAGCTTGTACCGCTATATATTTTCCTCTCAGGACTGCCTTTGTTGTGTCCCACAGATTTTGAACCGTTGTGTTTTCATTATCATTTGTTTCCATGATTTTTTTCAATTCTTCTTTAATTTCCCAATTGACCCATTCATTCTTTAGAAGGATGCTGTTTAGTCTCCATGTATTTGGGTTCTTTCCAGATTTCCTCTTGTGGTTGAGTTCTAGCTTCAGAGCATTGTGGTCTAAAAATATGCAGGGAATGATTCCAATCTTTTGATACCATTTGAGACCTGATTTAGGACCGAGGATGTGATCTATTCTGGAGAATGTTCCATGTGCACTAGAGAAGAATGTGTATTCTGTTGCTTTGGGATGTAATGTTTTGAATATATCTGTGATGTCCATCTGGTCCAGTGTGTCATTTAAGGCCTTTATTTCCTTGCTGATCTTTTGCTTGGATGATCTGTCCATTTCAGTGAGGGGAGTGTTAAAGTCCCCTACTATTATTGTATTATTGTTGATGTGTTTCTTTGATTTTGTTATTAATTGGTTTATATAGTTTGCTGCTCCCACATGGGGGCATAGACATTTAAAATTGTTAGATCTTCTTGTTGGACAGACCCTTTCAGTATGATATAGTGTCCTTACTCATCTTTTATTATAGTCTTTGGCTTTAAAATCTAATTGATCTGATATAAGGATTGCCACTCCTGCTTTCTTCTGATGTCCATTAGCATGGTAAATTCTTTTCCACCTCCTCACTTTAAATCTGGAGGTGTTTGGGCTTAAAATGAGGCAACATATAGATGGGTTTTGTTTTTTTTATCCATTCTGATACCCTGTGTCTTTTGATTGGGGCATTTAGCCCATTAACATTCAGGGTAACTATTGAGAAATATGATTTTAGTGCCATTGTATTGCCTGTAAGGTGACTGTTACTGTATATTGTCTCTGTTCCTTTCTGATCTACCACTTCTAGGCTCTCTCTTTGCTTAGAGGACCCCTTTCAATATTTCCTGTAGAGCTGGTTTGGTGTTTGCAAATTCTTTCAGTTTTTGTTTGTCCTGGAAGCTTTTAATCTCTCCTTCTATTTTCAATGATAGCCTAGCTGGATATAGTATTCTTGGCTGCATGTTTTTCTCGTTTAGTGCTCTGAATATATCATGCCAGCTCTTTCTGGCCTGCCAGGTCTCTGTGGATAAGTCAGCTGCCAATCTAATATTTTTACCATTGTATGTTACAGACTTCTTTTCCCGGGCTGCTTTCAGGATTTTCTCTTTGTCACTAAGACTTGTAAATTTTACTATTAGGTGAAGGGGTGTGGGCCTATTCTTATTGATTTTGAGGGGCGTTCTCTGAACCTCCTGAATTTTGATGCTCGTTCCCTTTGCCATATTGGGGAAATTCTCTCCAATAATTATCTCCAGTATACCTTTTGCTCCCCTCTCTCTTTCTTCTTCTTCTGGAATCCCAATTATTCTAATGTTGTTTCATCTTATGGTGTCACTTATCTCTCGAATTCTCCCCTCATGGTCCAGTAGCTGTTTGTCCCTCTTTTGCTCAGCTTCTTTATTCTCTGTCATTTGGTCTTCTATATCACTAATTCTTTCTTCTGCCTCATTTATCCTAGCAGCGAGAGCCTCCATTTTTAATTGCACTTCATTAATAGCTTTTTTGATTTCAACTTGGTTAGATTTTAGCTCTTTTATTTCTCCAGAAAGGGTTTTTATATCTCTGGAGAGGGTTTCTCTAATATCTTCCATGCCTTTTTTGAGCCCAGCTAGAACCTTGAGAATTGTCATTTTGAACTCTAGATCTGACATATTACCAATGTCTGTATTGATTAGGTCCCTCACCTTCAGTACTGCCTCTTGTTCTTTTTTTTGTGGTGAATTTTTTCGCCTTGTCATTTTGTCCAGCTAAGAGTATATGAAGGAGCAAGTAAAATACTAAAAGGGTGGCAACAACCCCAGGAAAATATGCTTTAACCAAATCAGAAGAGATCCCATATCGTGAGGTGGGAGAAAGGGGATAAAAAGAGGTTCAAAAAGAAAGAAAGGGAAAAAAAAAGAATTAAAAGAAGAAAATGAATTACGAAACGTATAAAAAAGAAAAAAATATATATATATTAGATAAACTAGTTAAAAAACGTTAAAAAGGAAAAGATTAAAAGTTAAAAAAAATTTTAGCAAAAGAATAAAAAAAATGAAAAAGAAAAAATTTCTTTAACTGCAAGACTAAAAAATCACAGGGATAAAGCCATGCGTTCCGTGCTTTGCTTTCTCCTCCTCTGGAATTCTGCTGCTCTTTTTGGTATTGAAACCGCACTCCTTGGTAGGTGAACTTGGTCTTGCCTGGATTTCTTGTTGATCTTCTGGGGGAGGGGCCTGTTGTAGTGATTCTCAAGTGTCTTTGCCCCAGGCGGAATTGCATCGCCCTTACCAGGGGCCGGGCTGAGTAATCCGCTCGGGTTTGCTTTCAGGAGCTTTTGTTCCCTGAGTGCTTTCCGTAGATTTCTGGAGGACGGGAATACAAATGGCAGCCTCCTGGTCTCCAGCCCGGAGGAGCCGAGAGCCCGGGGCCCCACTCCTCAGTGCGCCCTCAGAGAACAGTGCCCAGTAACTCCCGTCTGCCTGGCCTCCGGCTGCGCTCCGAGCTCACCGAGCCTGCGACCAGTTCAAGGTAACCCCAAGCTGCGAGCTTACTGTCGGCTCTGTCTCTGTAGCCGGCTTTTCTGTTCCAATACCCACAAGCTCTGCGATACTCAGACACCCCCGATCCTTCTGTGACCCTGTGGGACCTGAGGCCACATTGACCCCGCGTGGGCTTCGCCCCGGTTTAGCCTCTGGAGCGATGTCCCTCAGCGGAACAGACTTTTTTTTTTTTTTTTTTTAAGATTTTATTTATTTATTTGACAGAGAGAGATCACAGTAGGCAGAGAGGCAGGCAGAGACAGGGGAAGGGAAGCAGGCCCCCTGCTGAGCAGAGAGCCCGACGCGGGACTTGATCCCAGGACCCTGAGATCATGACCTGAGCCAAAGGCAGCAGCTTAACCCACTGAGCCACCCAGGCGCCCCAGTGGAACAGACTTTTTGAAGTCCCGATTTTGTGCTGCATTGGTCCGCCGCTTGCCGGCAACTGGCCCCTCCCCCCATGGTCTATCTTCCCGTCGCTTTGGATTCACTTCTCCACCAGTCCTACCTTTCAGAAAGTGGTTGTTTTTCTGTTTCTAGAATTGCTGTTCTTCTCTTCAATCTGCCGATGGATTTGCAGGTGTTTGCAATCTTTAGATAAGCTATCTAGCTGATCTCCTGCTAGCTGAGGTAGTCTCAGCCTGCTACTTCTCCGCCATCTTGACTCCTCCCCCCAGCACCAGGGTTCTATAATGTCTCACCCCTAGCCATCCACCTTTGTGTCTTTGCTGAGAACAAAGGCAGCCAAGAAGTCACAGAATGCAAAGAGGGAGCCAGAGAGAGAGCTGGAGCAACCACTTGAAAGATTAAATGTACTCTAATTCTGAAAACACCATAAAATGCCTGCATAGATCAGAGTAGGACTACAGGAAAGATATTTCAAAATATACCCTACTTAAAAGACCAGCAACGTGATTTAGAAGAACAGACTCATCTTACAGAGACCATCTTAGTTTAAAGAACCAAGCATGATTTTAATCCAAAATCCCATTTAAAAAAATTAACAGATAAACCATTAGATAACTTGTTCAAGAAAGAAAAGGAAAAATACACATACACAAAATAAGAAATTATACAGGGAAGTACCCCCTTAAACAGAAGAAATGAGAAAGATTATATGAGTTAAATTTGTGGACAATTTTGAAAACCTAAATGAAATGGAAAATTTTGCAAGTTTATCAAAACATCCTATTAGAGTTAAAAAGTCTTTTTTTTTTTAAGATTTTTATTTATTTATTTGACAGAGAGGTAGAGAGCAGAAGTAGACAGACCAGCAGGCACAGGGAGAGGGAGAAGCAGGCTCTACGGCTGAGCAGGGAGCTTGATGTGGGGCTTGATCCCAGGACTCTGGTATCATGACCTGAGCTGAAGGTAGCTGCTTAACTGACTGAGCCACCCAAGTGCCTCTAGAGTTAAAAAGTCTTTGAAGTCAAATTTTCACAGAAAAGATAAAGTTATTGAGGAACCACCCCCAAGCACAACAAAACAAAACATGAGGACCAAATGGTTTCACAAGGGAATTCTGTTCAACTTTGAAAGATGAGATATATTTCATGTTCTATAAGCTATTGCAGAGCATTAAAAAGGAAGAAAATGTAACACAGACATCTAACCTAAATAAAGGCAAACATAAAGAAAACTACAGATCAATATCTCTCATGGATATTGATGCAGAAAACTTAAAATATCAAGACAGAATCCAATACCATATTAAGAAAATAATACACCATGATCAAATGGGATTTTTCTAAGAATGCAACAAAGAAATCCATTAATATCATGTACACTTTAATAAATTCAAGGAGAGGTTATATAATTATCTCCATGTAGATTGAGTAAATCCTTGGAAAAAATTTCACATAAATTCATGATAAAAACATTTAAGGAAAACATTTAAAGAGGAATACTTTCTCAAAATGATAAAAAAATATGTATATCTTTGTTTTTAAACCAGGAGCTTTTAAAATTTATTTTATTTTTATTTAAATTCAATTAATTAACATATCATGTATTATTAGTTTCAGAGGAGGAGTTCAGTGATTCATCAGTTGTATATATATATAATACCCAGTGCTTATTACATCACTTGCCCTCATTAATGCCCATCACCCAGTTATCCCATCCCCACACTACCCCAAGATCTTTTTTTGAACCAAGAAATACTAGAGGATATACCAGAGGAATTTTCATGAAGATGAGGAACAAGGCAGGGATGCCACCTCTCTCCACTGCTATTCACCATTGTATTAGAGTTATTAGCTAACTCAGGGAAGATAAATAATTTAGAAGCATAATAATGGATAAAGAAGAAGCAAAACTATCTTAACTTGCAGTTGATACAGTGTTATGTCAAATGCTCCCATTCCCCAGATAATTAATGATAAAATTACTCAACAACAGAAGGGTTATTCAAGTACAGCTTATAAAATTAACATACAAAATTAAGCAGCCTTCATATACACAAGCAATAAACAGAGAAAATAATGATAGAGAAAACACTATGATTAGCAGCAAAGATTACATACATAGGAATAAGTTAAAGAAATGTACAAAATCTTATACAAGGTAAGCTTTAAAACATTCCCCAGAGATACTGAGGAAGGTTTGAACAAGTGAAAAACATCATATAGTCTTTTCCCCCATCTTTTTTGAGATAAAATTGAAATGTAATAAAAGTTTAAGGTATACAACATGATAACTTGATATATGTATATATTGTGAAATGAATAACTCAATGTTAGTTAACATCTCACCTCACATACTTAAAATTATTTTGTGTGTGTGTGTGTTGAGAACTTATAAGATCTGTTAGCAACTTACAAATATACCAAACAGACAGATTAAACTATAGTCATCTTGCTACATATTAAATCCTCAGAATTTATTAATCTTGTAACTGGAAATTTGCACCCTTTGACCACCTGCACCTCCTTCCCCACATCTGCCAATCACCAATTTATTCTCTATTTCTACAAGTTTTTTTGTTTTGTTTTGTTTAGTTTCCACATATAAATAAGATCATAGGTATTTATCTTTCTCTGACTTACTTCACTCAGCAGAATGTCCTTAAAGTTCATTCATGGTGTTGCA
Organism: Neogale vison; assembly: GCF_020171115.1. Classification (NCBI taxonomy): domain Eukaryota; kingdom Metazoa; phylum Chordata; class Mammalia; order Carnivora; family Mustelidae; genus Neogale; species Neogale vison. The sequence goes on from NC_058097.1 coordinate 138,787,884, forward strand.
AATGGCATAAATTCTTTCTTTGGGCTGCATAGTATTCATAAGGTATATATTGTGTGTATATGTGTGTATGTATATATTCTTTATCTATTTATCTACTGATGGATACTTAGGTTGTTTCTATATATTGACTATTGTTAATAATGCTGCAGCAAGCATGGGGGTGCATGTATCTCTTCAAAATACTAATTTAATTTCTTTCAGATATATAGCCAGAAGTGTACTTGTTAGATTATATAGTTTCTAATTTTTTTGGAAATTTCATGCTCTTTTCCATAGTGGTTGCACCAATTTACATTTCCACCAATAGTGCACAAGAGTTCCCTTTTCTCTTTATCCTCACCAACACTTAATATTTTTTGTCTTTTTGATAATAGCTATTCTAACAGCTGTGAGGTGATATCCCATTGTGGTTTTGATTTGTATTGCCCTGGTCGTTAATGATGTTGAGTACCTTTCATGTACCTTTTGGCCATTCAAATGTCTTCTTTGGAAAAAAAATACATCTCCAGTTCTAAAAAAGGTAGCTTAGAGTTATAAAAATGTCAGTTTTCTCTAAGTTAGCTCATAAAACACTTGTCATCTCCATAAAAACTCCAACACGTTACTTTATAGATTTAAACATCTTGATGCTAAAGTTCGTATGGAATAGGTAGGAAAACATGGGAAAGAACAGTTTTGTGTGTAGGGAGAAACTAGACTTACCAGACATTCAAACATATTATAAAGCCTGTATAAGTAAAGCAGTATTCTACTGGTGTATAAGCAGAGAAATGGACAAGTGGAATAGAATAGAAATTCCCAAATTAGCCCAAATACTTTAGGAGATTTAGTATATGACAAAAGCAGCGTCTCTAGTTAGTGGTATAAAGACAGAAACTTAATAAATGGTGCTGGAACAACTGTGTAGCCACTTGGAAAAAGATAAAATTAGCTTTGCCTCTCACACCATACAAAGGAATTAACTCTGAATGGATTAAGGATCTACATGTAAAAAACAAAATCATTTAAGTAGAAAAATAAATGTATATGAATTCCTTTCTCATCTTACATAGAGAAAGACTTTCTACTAGGACAATTAGATTAGTAATTATGACTACATAAAAATAATATATGACAAGTGTGCCTGGGTGGCTCAGTGGGTTAAAACCTCTGCCTTCAGCTTAGGTCATAATCCCAGGGTCCTAGGATCAAGCCCCTCATCGCATCGGGCTTTCTGCTCAGCAGGGAGCCTGCTTCCCTTACTCTCTCCCTGCCTACTTGTGATCTCTGTCTGTAAAATAAATAAATAAAATCTTTTAAAAAATAACATATGACAACTAACAGAAAAAGTTAAAAGACATCTGACATATTGGGATAAAATATTCACAACCTTTAACACAGACAAAAGGCTAATGATCCTAAAATAAAAGGAACTCTTATAATCAAGGGACAAATGACTGAAAATCCAATAAAGTAATGGGGAAAAGACATAAACAGAAAATTCATTTAAAAAGAGACATAAATTATCTTGGAACCACAAAAAAAAAAAAAAGGACACTACTGGAAAAAATGATGAGATCCAAATAAAATCTCAAGTTTATTAAAAAAAAAAGACATAAATATGTAATATAAAAATGTATCAAATATATGAACAAATGCTCAAATTCACTAAAATTTTAAAAATGCAGATTTGTAGAGAACTGATACACTATTTCCTTCCGAAGACTGGTTAAACATTTAAAAAACATGACAACGTGTTCTGTTGGCAAATCTGTGTGGAAACAGGCATCTTGTTGGTAAGAATACAAATTTATACAACCCTTCTGGAGGGAAATTTGGCAATACCTAACAAAATTACAGATGCATATATATTTCAATCCAGCAATCTCCTTATAGGAATCTACCCTGAAGGTATACCTCCAACAGAACAAAAATATATGTTCAGAAGCTACTCATCACAGCATATTTTGTAATTGTAAAATATTGGAAATAACTAAAATGTTTGTACATAGGACAGTGATTAGATAAGCTATGGTGCATAGACATGGAATACTATGTATCTATTAAAAAAGAGAATGAGGGACATATCTGTGGATTGATATGATCTGATTTCTGGGATCTGCTGTTTAGTTAAAAACAACAACAACAACAACAACGACTAAAAGAGTATCCATAATATTCTATGCTTAATATATGAAAGAAGGGGAAAACACACAGTATGTGCTCATTTGTGAAAAAGTAATATAAGTAGGATAATTCAGAAACATAAGAGATTGGTTATTTACAGGGTGAGCTGGGAAAGAGTTTGAAAGATGTAGGGAATAAGATTTAGGTAGCAAGGATATGATATACTACTTTGAGTACATCTTTTTGTTTAACTATGACTCTTATAACCATAGTAGTAATAGCTCAGATATCTCTGACTTACCCCTGAAATAAACCATTAAAACCAACTACAATATGATCATAATGGAATAGAAATAATGGAATTTTTGTTAATTTATTGATTTGTTGTTATTTCTATTCCATTATGGAATAGAATGGAATGTTATTTCTATTCCATTATGGTTGTGAATATTCCATTATGGAATAGAAATAACAACAAATTAACTCTATTACTAACAAACCTAATCACTGAAATGAATGGGAAAGAAAACAATTACCTTTAGTAACTATGAAAACTATCTTGATTGGCTAGTGCAAAAGAATTGTACATAAATTCTGTTCCAAGTGTCAAGGTCAAATGGATTCTCTTTTCATTTATGAAATCCTTTTGCTCTTCTGTTGATACTTTGCTGCCACTTTTTCTTGTGTCTTATATCATATGCCTTTTTGCCCCCCCCTCTCTTTCATCATGTGGAAAACATTACCAACCACTCAGCAGGGATGGAATTCTTCCTCATGGCATTCTCTGACACGAGAAAGGTCCAGGTTTTACATGGCTTTCTTTTTTTTTAATTTTTATTTATTTTTAAAATTTATTTTCAGTGTTCCAGAATTCATTGTTTATGTACCAGATCCAGTGCTCCATGCAATATGTGCCCTCCACAATACCCACCACCAGGCTAACCCAACCTCCCATCCCCCTCCCCTCCAAAACCCTCAGTTCCTCAGAGTCCACAGTCTCTCATGTTTTGTCTCCCCCTCCAATTTCCCCCAACTCCCTTCTCCTTTCCATTTCCCCATGTCCTCGTGTTATTCCTTATGCTCGACAAAAAAGCAAAACCATATGATAATTGACTCTCTGCTTGACTTATTTCACTTTTAGGATGAATTCTCAAATATAATTTTCATTTAAGATGCATTTGTGGAAAACATTCTTTACCATTAACTCATCACATTGTGCCTCTTCTTGTTCTGTACTTTAGGAGCTCTAGTTTGATGTACCATTTTTTGTTTATTAATCTCTCTTTTGTATATTGTAATACTTTTTACTCAGTGTTTCATTCTGGGTAATATTTTCACTCTGTGTTCTATGTTACTAATTATTTCTGCAGCTACATTTGATTTGAGTTTAATTTGGCGTGTTTTTGGTTTTAATGGTTATGTTTAGTATTTGTCAATGTTCTACTTCATTCTTTTGAAAATCTGCCTTGAAGCATTTGTTAGTACTGTTGTTTTTCTTTTTTAAAAATATTTTATTTATTTATTTGACAGAGAAAGAGATCACAAGTAGGCAGAGAAACAGGCAGAGAGAGGGGGAAGTAGGCTCCCTGTTGAGCAGAGAGCTCAATGTGGGACTCGATCCCAGGACCCTGAGACTATGACCTGAGCTGAAGACAGAGGCTTAATCCACTGAGCCACCCAGGCGCCCCAGTCCTGTTGTTTTTCATTTCTACTCCTCTTTTGTTGTTTTAAGCATTTTATATTCTACACATGATAGTCCTTGTATCTATGGAATTTGTGGATTTATGTGTAGTTTTTGTTTTTGCTGACTCTTGCTTATTAACTAGCTTCCTCAGGAATTTAGTGACTTAAAAAAATTGTTGGCTTACATTCCTTGGAGGGATTGTTTTATTTATTTTCTTTTTTTACTTTTTAATTTTTATTAACATATAATGTATTATTTGCCCCAGGGGTAAATGTCTGTGAATCATCAGTGTTATACATTTCACAACACTCATCATAGCACATACCCTCCCCAGTGTCCATAACCCAGCCACCCTTTCCCTCCCCCCACCCTCCAGCAATACTCAGTTTGTTTTGTGAGATTAAAAGTCTCATATGGTTTGTATCCCTCCTGATCCCATCTTGTTTCATTTTTTCCCTCCATACCCCCACAACCCCCTGCCCTGCCTCTCAAATTCCTCATGTGAGAGAGATCATATGATAATTGTCTTTCTCTGATTAACTTATTTCACTTAGCATACTACCCTCTAGTTCTATTCACGTCATTGCAAATAGCAAGATTTCATTTTTGATGGCTGCATAGTATTCCATTGTGTGTGTGTGTGTGTGTGTGTGTGTGTGTGTGTGTGTGTACTTACAACATTTTCATTATCCATTCATCTGTTGATGGACATCTAGGTTCTTTCCATAGTTTGGCTATTGTAGACATTGTTGCTATAAACATTTGTGTACATGTGCCCCTTCAGATTACTACATTTGTAAAGATACATACTACTGCTACAGTAGTGTGATTAGTGGGTCTTAGGGTAGCTCTATTTTCAACTTGTTGAGGAACCCTCATACTGTTTCCAAAGTGGCTGCACCAGCTTGCATTCCCACCAACAGTGTAGGAGGGTTCCCCTTTCTCTGCATCCTCACCAATATGTATTGTTTCCTGACTTGTTAATTTTAGCCATTCTGACTGGTGTGAGGTGCTGTCTCACTGTGGTTTTGATTTGTATTTCCCTTATGCCGAGTGGTGTTTTGCACTTTTCATGTATCTGCTGGCCATTTGGAGGTCTTCTTTGCTGAAATGTGTGTTCATTTCTTCTGCCCATTTCTTTATTGGATTATTTGTTCTTTGGTTGTTGAGTGTGATAAGTTCTTTATAGATTTTGGATACTAGCCCCTTATCAGATAGGTCATTTGCAAATATATTCCCCCATTCTGTTGGTTGTCTTTTGGTTTTGTTGACTCTTTCCTTTGCTGTGTAAAAGATTTTGATCTTGGTGAAGTCCCAATAGTTCATTTTTGCCCTTGCTTCCCTTACCTTTGGCGATGTTTGTAGGAAGAAGTTGCTGTGGCTGAGGTCAAAGAGGCTGCTGCCTTCGTTCTCCTCAAGGATTTTGATGGATTTCTGTCTCACATTGAGGTCTTTCATACATGTTGAGTCTGTTTTTGTGTGTGGTGTAAGGAAATCATCCAGTTTCATTTTTCTGCATATGGCAGACAATCTTTTCTGCTTTTTGGAAGATTAGTTGACCACAGAGTTGAGAGTCCATTTCTGGGCTCTCTATTCTGTTACATTGATCTATGTGTCTGTTTTTGTGCCAGGACCATACTATCTTGATGATTACAGCTTTTTAGTAGAGCTTGAAGTCTGGAATTGTGATGCTGCCAACTTTGGTTTTCTTTTTCAACATTCCTCTGGCTATTCAGGGCCTTTTCTTGTTCTGTATAAATTTTAGGATTATTCATTCCATTTCTTTGAAAAAAGTTGATGGTATCTTGATAAGGATTGCATTAAATGTGTAGATTGCTGTATGTAGCATAGACATTTTCACAATATTTGTTCTTCCAATCCATGAGCATGGAACATTTTTCCATTTCTTTGTGTCTTCCTCAATTTCTTTCATGAGTACTTTATAGTTTTCTGAGGACATATTCTTTGCCTCTTTTGTTAAATTTATTCCTAGGTATCTTGTGGTTTTAGGTGCTATTGTAAATGGGATCCACTCTTAATTTCTCCCTCTTCTGTCTTGTTGTTGGTGTATAGAAGTGCAACTAATTTATGTGCATTGATTTTATATTCTGACCCTGAATTTCTGTATGAGTTCTAGGAGTTTTGGGGAGGAGTCTCTTGGGTTTTCCACATGAAATATTTTGTCATCTGCAAAGAATGAGAATTTTACTTCTTTGCTGATTCGGATGTCTTTTATTTCTTTTTGTTGTCTGATTGCTGAGGCTAGGGCTTCTAGTACTATATTGAATAGCCGTGGTGATCGTGGACATACTTGTCATGTTCCTGACCTTAGGGGAAAAGCTCTCAGTTTTTCCTCATTGAGAATGATATTTGCTGTGGGTTTTTCATAGATGACTTTGATGATATTAAGGTATGTACCCTCTAGATAGAGTCTTTGTCTGGTTTTGGGATCAAGGTAATGTGATGCTGGCCTCATAAAATGAGTTTGGAAGTTTTCCTTCCGTTTTTATTTTTTGGAACAGATTCAGGAGAATAGGTAATAGTTCTTCTTTAAATATTTGGTAACATTCCCCTGGCATGCCATCTGGCCCTGGGCTCCTGTTTGTTGGTAGATTTTGATGACTGCTTCAATCTCCTACTGGTTATGGGTCTGTTTAAATTTTCTATTTGTTCCTGGTTTTGTTTTGGTAGTTCATACATCTCTAGGAATGCATCCATTTCTTCCAGATTGTCTAATTTGCTGGAATATATTTGCTCAAAATATGTTCTCATAATTGTTTGTATGTTCTAGGTGTTGGTTGTGATCTCTTTCTTTAATTCATGATTTTACTAATTTGGGTCCTTTCTCTTTTCTTTTTGATAAGTCTGGCCAGGGCTTTATCAATCTTATTAATTCTTTCAAAGAACAAGCTCCTACTTTTGTTGATTTGTTCTACTGTTCTTTTGGATCCTGTTTCATTGATTTCTGCTCTGATCTTTATTATTTCTCTTTTCCTGCTCAGTTTAGGCTTTCTTTGCTGTTCTTTCATTACCTCCTTTAGGTGTAGGGTTAGGTTGTGTATTTGAGAACTTTCTTGTTTTTTGAGAAAGACTTGTATATACTTTCTTCTTAGGATTGCCTTTGCTGCATCCCAAAGATTTTGAGCATTTCTGTTTTCATTTTCATGGGTTTCCATGAATTTGTAAAATAATTCTTTCATTTCTTGCTTGACCCATTCATTCTTTTTTTTAAATTAAATTTTTTTTTTTCCAGTTTTCCAAAATTCATTGTTTATGCACCACACCCGGTGCTCCATGCAATATGCATCCTCCATAATACCCACAACTAGGCTCACCCAACACCCCGCCCCCTCAAAACCCATTCATTCTTTAGTAGAATGCTATTTAGCCTCCATGAATTTGAGTTCTTTCCAACTTTCCTCTTGTGATTGAGTTCTAGTTTCAAAGCATTGTGGTCTCAAAAAAATGGTGGGAATGATCCCAATCTTTTGGTTGTGGTTGAGACCTGATTTGTGACCCAGGATGTGATCTGTTCTGGAGAATGTTCCATGTGCACTAGAGAAGAACATGTATTCTGTTGCTTTGGGATGAAATGTTCTGAATATATCTGTGAAGTCCATCTTTTCCAGTGTGTCATTTAAAGCCTTTATTCCCTTGTTGGTCTTTTGCTTAGATGATCTATTTATTTCAGTAAGGGAGGTGTTAAAGTCCCCTACTATTATTATTATCTACATGTTTATTTTTTTGTTTGTTTGTTTATTTGACAGACAGAGATCACAAATAGGCAGAGGGGGAGGAGGAAGCAGGCCTCCGGCTGAGCAGAGAGCCCAATGTGGGGCTCGATCCCAGGACCTGGGATCATGACCTGAGCTGAAGGCAGAGGCACTAACCCACTGAGCCACTCAGGCACCCCTCTACATGTTTCTTTGATTTTGTTATTAGTTGGCTCATATAGTTGGCTGCTCCCAAGTTAGAAGCATAGATATTTAAAATTGTTAAATCTTCTTATTGGCAGACCCTTTAAGTATGATATAGTGTCCTTCCTAATCTTTCATTATAGTCTTCAGTTTAAAATCTAATTTGTCTAGTATGAGGATTGCCACTTAAGCTTTCTTTCTGTGTCCCTTAGCATGGTAAATTGTTCTCCACCTCCTGAATTTAAATCTGGAGTTGTCTTTGGATCTAAAATGAGTCTCTTCTGGACAGCATGTCAATGGGTCTTATTTTTGTTTTTATCCAATCTGATACCCTGTATCTTTTGATTGGGACTTTTAGCCCATTTACATTCAGGGTAACTATTGAATGATAAGAATTTAGTGCCATTTTGTTGCCTATAAGGAGACTGTTACTATATATTGTCTCTATTCCTTTCTGATCTATGTTACTTTTAGGCTCTCTCTTTGCTTAGAAGACCCCTTTCAATATTTCCTGTAGGGCTGGTTTCGTGTTGGCAGATTCTTTTAGTTTTTGTTTGTCCTGGAAGGTTTTTATCTCTCCTTCTATTTTCAATGACAGCCTAGCTGGATATAGTATTCTTGGCTTCATATTTTTCTCAATTAGTGCTCTAAATATATTATGTCAGCCCTTTCTGGCCTGCCAGGTCTCTGTGGATAGGTTTGCTGCCAATCTGATATTTCTACTGCTATGTGTTACAGACCCCCTTTTCCTGAGCTGCCTTTAGGCTTTTCTTTGTCATTGAGACTTGTAAGATTTACTATTAAGTGATGGGGTGTGGACTTATTTTTATTGATTTTTAGGGGGTTTCTCTGTGCCTCCTGATTTTTTATGCTTGTTCCCTTCGCCAAATTAGGGAAATTCTCTGCTATAATTTGCTCCAATATACCTTCTGCCCCTCTCTTTCTTCTTCTTCTGGGATCCCAATTATTCTAATATTGTTTCATCTTATGGTATCACTTACCCCTCAAATTCTCCCCTTGTGGTCCAGTAGTTGTTTGTCTCTATTTTGCTCAACTTCTTTATTCTCTATCATTTGGTCTTCTATATCACTAATTCTGTCTTCTGCCTCATTTATCCTAGCAGTAAGAGCCTCCATTTTTTTGCATCTCATTAATAGCTTTTTTTATTTCAACTTGGTTAAATTTTGCTAAAAAAGCAATGTCCCGACTGTGCCTTGGATCGCAGTTTAAAGTCATCTCAAGCTGAGAGCCCCTCCTTGGCTCTGTCTCTGCAGCCAGCTTCCCCACTCTCATACCTGGGAGCTCTGGCACATTCAGACACCCCTGGCTTTTGTCTCCCCGTGGGTCCCGAGATCACACTGTCTCCGCAAGGGCTCCACCCCTCACTTAGCCTCTAGAGTGATGTTCCTCAGTGAAGCCAGCTTCTAAAAGTTCAAATTTTGTGCTTCACTGCTCTCTCACTGAACAAGAGCTGACCCCTCCCCGCACAGTCTATCTTCTGGTCACTTTGGAGTCACTTCTGTGCATGTCCTACCTTCTGGAAAGTGGTCAATTTTATGTTCCTAGAGTTGCTGCTCTTTTTCTCTTCTGTCTCCTGTTGACTTTGTAGGTGTTTGGAATGGTTTGATAACTATCTAGCTGAGCTCCTGGGACCTGATGATATTTCTGTATCCTACTTTACCACCTTGCTCCTCCTCCATCTTGCTTCTCCTCCATCAGGATTATTTTAGACCTGGGTTATAGGTGCACTCTTCCAAAGAGATTTTTGCTTCTGCTAACTTCATAGAGCTCTATAAATGGCAACCAGTTAAAAACACATTTTTAGTTTTGAATCTATAAGAATAGTATAAATTCTGGCCCAAACCAGTCTGAGGGGAGACCTGTGCTTAGGAATTATCCAGGGAGACTCCCTGTTTTATCCCTCTCAGTTTAGCCATCCATCCAAGAGTTAAGGCTTTTTCATTATCTCCTTTTAAGAGTTATCTTTTATGGGTGCCTGGTTGGCTCAGTGGGTTAAGCCTCTGCCTTCAGCTCAGGTCACGATCTCAGGGTTCTGGGATCGAGTCCCGCGTCGGGCTCTCTGCTCAGCAGGGATCCCGCTTCCCCTCTCTCTCTGTCTCTCTGCCTACTTGTGATCTCCCTCTCACTCTATCAAATAAATAGATATAGTGGGTCCTGTATTTGTTCACATTTCTTAATCTGATTTCTCATCTTTGCAGGGATCAATTTTTCTCTCCCATCTTGAACAGGGCCTAGGTCTGTCTTTTGTAAAAACCTAAGCCCTAGGCCACCATGGATTGGTAGTTGCCCCTAGTATACATGCCAACCTCAGAGGTTGCTTACCTGTTTGGATTTTTACCTTCTCTTTATTTCTGCCCTCTGATGATTTCTTCTTTACTCAGCTAAACATGTAAGAAAAAATTCTATTCAGCATTTTCTTGTGTTCTAAATTGAAAAGTTTTCTCTGGATATTTGATCTGATCAAATATCCTGAAGTGGAAGTCTCTTTTTTATTTTAAAACAGTGAAGGAAATATAGACACCATTTATTATTCTTATTTTATATCATTATTATAGTTTCTTTTCATATATACCCATTCATTTCAGATAGGTTTTGAAGAAGAGAAAAGGTCAATGTATTCAATCTGTCATATCAAATTGCATGTTCAATTAGACATTTTAAGTTTCTATCTTAAAACCTCATGAAATCTTGTGCTAGAAAATTCTGATTAAAATGTCCATTGTAGGTGATGGATACTTTTATCCTGGGATTTTGACCTAGTCTTTATTTTGACTTCATCATTTTAATGATAAGGACATTTGAGTTTATTTTATAATTTACTATTTTTTCTTCAGAATTCAATAAATGCTGAAAAAAATTCTTTGAAAAAGTTAATATCTTAGTCAATTTCTGCTGTGCAATTATATGATTTCTAATTGAAAAGTTTTATCTTTACCAAAGTTGTTTTGTCAGAATCATTTCATTTTGCTTAATATTTATGAAGAAGTTTGGATTACGAATCCCATCTTTTCTTCTCCCTCATGAGTTTATATCTTCGGTTGTGAGCTTTCCTTTGGGGTCATTGTTTCTTAGAGGCACATTTTACCAAGTTCAAATTTTTCAATCAAATAATTAGCACTTGCAGTCTAGCCATTGTCAGTTTTTTTCTATGAATTATTCTTATCAGTAATAATACATGTTATTGGATAAATTGAATTAGAAAATAAATCACACTTGTTTCTGAGTCAAATCTTGAGAAAAGAAATAGCAATTTCCTTTTAGTTATTTCAGAATAACTTAGTTTTATGATTTTATTTTATTGCTAATACGGTTCTTCCATATTCTAATGAGTTTGTGGAACTTTCACTAAGTGCTTAATATATTAAGTTAAAATGGCAGGGTTAAACAGTATAGTAAAAATGAGGGCCCAGAATGTCCTGCTAGGACAAGTTCCATACTGTTTTCAGCAACTATTTGTAGCAGAGCCTTGTTGGGAATTTGGTTGATAAAAGACAATCTAAGTTATTAGTGTCATAGCTAGTGGCTGATTATTATATGGAGGGAAAATTTGTGTGAGTGTGTGTATGTGTGTGAATAGGGAAAACTTTTAATTCTTTTTCAGGAATTTTTCTAAGGATGACAAAGAGTAAGAAAAAACCTAAATATTAGGGGAAAGAATTGTTATGTCTTCTTAGTATAAAGCCCCCAGAATGGCTAAACTAGACACTCTCTTTATTGAGTTTAATCAGCATAAGCAAATAGACTTAGAGAAACTGAAAACACCTAAAATAATGTTTTTGATGAAGATACTAAAGTTCTAGAGACAGGATTTGCGGAATCATTTAGAGCATTTGCTAAAAATACAAAATCTTGAATCTTACACCCAAGAATTCAGTAACTTTGGTGTTGATCCCAGGAAATTGCCTTTTGTAGTAAGAACCCAGGTGATTCTAATGAATACTGAACTTTGAGAATCATTACTGAGAGTGTGTATGTCAGATCAAAATTGAAATATCTCCAAGAGAAGAATTCGGAGTGACATAGGTATTTTTTAATTATATTAGGAAATGTTAAAATTAATATAAATTAAGCTGCAGATGGTATTAGTTTAGGTTAATATATATTACCCACTTAAGTACCCTATCCTTTAGGACTTCTTTTCTAGTCTTATGCAGCTACTGAAGATTTCATTCAGTTGATCTAGTGAGGAGCTCTATTTTTGCCCTTTCTTTATTTATTAATTTTAAGAAAGGATCTGAACAAAAGTTTATATGTAATAGTAGGCAAATCATGACTATAGCTGAAGCCACTGTTTCTTAAAGTCTATAGATGAATACTAGTGTCATATGTGTTTTTAATAAGTGGCAGATGAGAATGTGGCTTCATCATTAAATGTATCTGTGAAATGGTGGGTTCGGTAAAGTTAAAAGGTTTTATTGTATTCAGAATCTTTAACATTGTTATTTTATTGTATAACAATGTATATATATATAGAGAGATATATATATATAGAGAGAGATATATATAGATATATCTATATATCTAGATATAGATATCTATATATAGAGAGAGATACAGAGATATATCTATCTATCTATCTATCTATATATATTAAGAATTTCTTAAATTTTTTTTTTGACCAGGAAACTTTTTTTTAATGGGACATCTATTAACATAGTTGGGGATATTAGTGGTCTTAGGAAAACAGTTTGTGGCCTCCTTGTTGAAACCTGTGCCACATATCCATAGGCCATGGCAATATATTTAAATAATCAGGTTCAGATGTTTAGAAAACTGAATCTATGAGCAGGGACAAAGTGAAGTGAGTGTCAACTTTATGTTTTTTTTTTCTTTTGTGCATTTAAAAATCTTACATGTGTACTAGATTGTAAACAGACAGGCATCATGTCTTGGTAAATAGCGTATGTTTTATCTTGCATGTCAAAGTGTTTTGTTTTGAGTGTAGTAATAATTCTTGTTACGCATAGCAGGTAGTAGTAATTGCTTCTATGTTGTTGAGGACCACCAGGTGGAAGTATGAGTTTGAGTTGAAGAATTTGAGTAAAATAGGAGAAAAGAGAAAATTTACTTCTTGTCTTACTTTTTTCTTCAGGCACCTCATCTTTCAACTACTTGCAAATCGTTTCTTTTTGTCCTCCATTCTTCAGAAATTCAGCAGAGCTCAATGCTCCATATGTGACTTTTTCCTTTAAGCAGCACTTTTGATGTATTTTAAAAACAGCTAAAGATAAACAGTTTTCAGAAAAATCTAGATTTTAGCTGTCATTTTATTTAGTAAATGGAGGTGAATTTCTGAAAGTATAAGATAATAGTGTACTAATAATCAGGTGTTTTAATGATTTCACTGTACCTCAATTTTGGATGAAAGTTTGAAGATAAAATAGGTACTAAATGCAAATCAATGTATACATACTGAGTGTCTACTGTATAATAAGAGTGAGGGATGTAATGGTGATAGGAATATAGATCTATACTCATGGAACTCACAGTCTAGCAGGTAAGAGAGACATTTAACAAATAATTGTATGTGCAACAAATACGTTGAAGATGAAGTACAAGGTTTAACATATTTTAGCTAGTTAAGAAAAGAATACTTCGGAGCTGATATTTCAGCTGAGTATATTTTAGGAGACTGTTAGTGTTGGTTATGGTGGGGAGAGGGTGTAATGCTAAATTAGGTCAAAGGCGTATAGGTTTCCTGTAGCTAATGACAGAGCCTAATATGATATAGAGTAAAGGGGTATAGAGGCTGGTGATGTAAAAGTAATAGATTACTGAGGGCCTTATATGCCATAGTACAAATTTTCTACTTTATTTGAAATGCAATGGACAATAATAAAAATATTAAATTATTGGGGTGTCTGTGTGCCACAATCAAACTTACAGTTTTGCAAGATCATTCTGGCTAGAGTGTAGGAGCAGGAATCCAAGGGTTCTGTGGTCATGCAGATGCAAAATGTTGGGAACTTGGATTTGGTTAGTGACAGTGGGAAAGAAATGTATAAATCAAAGGATATTTATTATATCAAATCTATAGATTTGATAATTGATTGGAATTCAGAAGTAACAGAGAGGAGGTGTCAAAGGATAACTCACCTGCATTTGACTATGTAACTGGGAGACTGGTGGAGATATTTCCAGACATAGGAAACACTGGTGGAGGAGAAGAGAATTTTTGTTTTTGTTTTTGGTGGTAGAACCATTTATTATTTTGGAGTAAGGAAGGATAAGGAGTGGGATTCAGTTGGGACTTTGTTTGTTTGTTTTGATTGCTTATTTGTAGTTAAGAGATTGAAGAGTGGGTGTTTTTAAAAATTTCCTTTGTGGAAAATGGGAACACAATCTGGATAGGGAAATATGACCTGCTAGTGTTGAGGACCCACCTGAGCTAATTGCTAATCTATAGTAAAGCAAATCTTTCCTGTTGTGTGATTTTACTTACACTATGTTCAGTAGCCAAGATGCTGCTATAGGTTAGGCAAATAATTTTTATCCAGTGTTGGATATTTTCTGCACTTGATGGAGTAATAATGGGGGAAAAGAGCTTATGATCTCATAGACAGGAGAGTGATTAAAGTGAACCAGGGAATAAAGCTGGATGGAGAGGAAATTAAATATAAAAGGGGCTTAAGGGTGGCAGTGAAGTAGAGGATCAGTGCACTGCAGGTGCCTATGGAGTCATAGTACAGATATATTGTGACCAGAGGGTAGAATGTATCTATTTTCAATACAATAGAGCAGTTTGGGGGGATGACAGGGTTTGGGGAATGAGTAGAGGTGGAGGAAGAGATTGTTGAATATAATGAAGTGAAATATAGTGGAAAATAGAGAACCACTGCCATACTTGGTTCATTTTTACAATCTTGATATAATCTCTTCTGTTTTTGAAAAAAAAATCTTCTTTATCCTTTCTCTTCTGTCACGTCTCTCAGTCCTTCAATCCTGTTTTTCTGCTTTCCCTTATTCAAAACTCATAAAAAGAATTATACAAACTTACTGTTTATACCTCCTTTCCTATAATCCCTCTCTTGAGCTCAGTCTTCTTACCACTCCACTCCACCTGTCTTGTGGATCCCATCTGAGCCACCAATGACCTTACATTGACCTTGTCCTGGACCTCATGGTACTTCACTTTTCAGCAGGCTTTTACATGGCGGATCCCTTCTTCCTCCTTGAAACACTTAACACCACTTGGCTTCCAGGATACCACAGCCTTTTGATTTGCCTCTCAGTTCACTAGTTGTTTATTCTTAGTCATCCTAGCTAGGTCTTTTTATTTTCCCTTGTATCTAAATATTGGGATATCTCAGTATTTAAGCCTCTAGTCTTGCTCATCCCTTCCTTACTGCACCCTGTTTCTATCTATCTGTACAGACTTTTCTATCTATACAAACTCCTTAGATTATTTTGTTCAGTCCTGTAGCTTAATTTATATGATTCCATTCTAAATTTATATCTCTAGCCATTACTTTTCCTTTGAACTCTGGACTTACAAAAGCAAATACTACCCAATTAAATTACCATAGGGTATCTAAGAAACATCTGAAATTTACCACAGGCCATACCAAACTCTTGGTGCTGTGCTCCAAGCTTGCTTCTCCTGCTATCTTCTCCATTTTGATAAATAATAGCTCTATTTTTTCAATTGCTTCGGCTAAAACACAGCCTGATTTTTTTCCCCTCATAGCCTTCATTTAGCATCAGCAAAATCTCTTGCTTTCAAAATATATCCAACAATTTCTTATGACCTTGACTATTATTACCCTAATTTAAGCCACTATCATCTTTTGCTTGAATGTTCAATGACTTCTTACTTTCCACAGGGTGGCCAGAAGGACACTTTAGAATGGAGTTAAATCATGATGCTTACATACTCAAAACTATCTAGTAACTTCTCTCTTTCTTAAAAAAAGCCGAAGTCCTAAATAATATACTCCACACTGTGTTTTTAACATTACCTTCTATCAGATTTCACCTTTGTTCACTCTGCTCTGGCATCTCTGGCCATTTTGCTGATTCTTGAACATGCATAGCACATTGCCACCTTAAGATATTCTTTTACTTTCTGTTCTCTTTTCCTGGAATGCTTTATCCATGGATAAGTACATGGCTTGTTCCATCCCCCCTTTTTAGGTGTCTGCTTAAGTTTCACCTCACTGACTACTTGATATAAAATAATGTCTTTCTTTATTCTTTATTCCTTTACCCTACTCAATTTTTCTCTAGAGTATTTTTCACCACCTGACATATATCATATATTTATTATATGTGTAATTTTTATTTTTTGCCCGGACACTTGAATATAAGATCCATTAGAATAGGAACTCCCTCTATTATTTTTCGTTCACTGCTATAATCCCTGTGCTTCTCAATAAATTTTTGTTGAATGGATAAGTGTCTCTCTTTATTGAGAGGCTGTATCATGCCAAAGTAAAAATCTTGAACCCAGAACAAGATGGACCTGAATTTTCAGCCCAGCTCTGGTACTTGTAGGCTCTGGAAATTTAGGTAAGCCATTTAATTTCTCTGAGCTTCAGCTTTATTATCTGTAAAACATGGCAACTAGCCTATATGAATTCTAAGGTCTTTTTCTATCCCTGAACAATAACCATGATCCTATAAATCTTTTCTTTGGGCTCTTTCATAGATGTTTTGGTTGTAGCATATGGTAAGATGTTTGCAGGTTGATGTTAAGGAGGCACTCCATAAGGTGGCATACGTTGCTAATACACAGCTTCTTTGTTCAGGCATATGTGAAGTACATGAGGAGCTCTCAGAATGTGGTTTAAGAAACTTTGTACCTACATCAGTGTCATAGGCTTTTCCTAATACGAAGAAAGGAAACATGATTGAATACCCAAAAATGATGACTTTTTTTGTTGGTTTGTTTTACAATTAATATTATCAAGCTATGAACTTTGATATAGGAATGATTTGAAATCACACTTATAAATTCTTTAGATTTCAAGGTACAGTTGACAAGGTCATCAAAGGTGTATATTTTAAAACCTGAATACCTGAAGAGCTAGAGAGCACAAATAGTGTTAAACTGTGTTGAATATGTCATTTTTTAAAAAAGATTTTACTTATTTATTTGAGTGAGAGAGAGCATGAGAGGGGAGAAAGTCAGAGGGAGAGGGAGAAGCAGACTCTCCAAGGAGCAGGGAGCCCGGTGTGGAACTCAATCCCAGGACGCTGGGATCATGACCTGAGCTGAAGGCAGTCGCTTAACCAACTGAGTCACCCAGGCGCCGAATATGTTATTTTTTAATCCACATTGGGCTTTCTCCATGGATGATGCCTCAGTAAACTCTCCTGGCAGCCTGACTGCTGCTTCTTTATTAATTTTCAAGCTACTCTGTTCCATTTCTCTTGTCTACAGCACTTTGCAGATGATATCTTCTTACAACATGAGCTTCATAATTCAATGCAAATTGGTGAAACTGTACCTTAAAAGGCTTTTCTTTGAGATTCAGAGGATAGTGTTTAAATAGATTGTATCTTGTAGCCCTAATAAAAACATTTATATAGCAACAGTTCCAGAATTATTGAATAAATATTTGTGCTATTATAAAGCAGTGGAGAAAATCACAATGAAGGAAGCATTTATTAGAACATTTCATAAAATTAAAAGCCCATAAGAATATGCTTCAATTCACTATTGTAAACGTCAATATTAACAGTTTCAGATGGGTTTGGGTGAGAAATTGCTATTTCCAACTTAGTTTTGGTAAAAGGAAACATTTTAAGACATTCTTGTTTTTTTTTTTTTTCATTACTTTTTAAGGTTATAGACCTTTGTGGTTGGGACTATTAAGAAATAACATATTATAAAAAGAAAAGAAATAATATATAGTTTTATTTTGTACTTAAAGGAATTGCTTAGCTGTGAATTATCCTGAAATAGGGGTGTATAAAAAGAAACAGGTTGTTAAGTTACAGATAGAATCATTTAAAAAATAACATTTTTCATTTAAAAATTAAAATGTAGTTAGTCATGTGAGATGTTTCTTGTTCAAAATAATGTGCTACCCTCTACCGAATGGTGGAGATTAGCTTGTATTGCTTTTATTCGTGCTGGCTGAATTTGTGGGTAAAATAAACAGTGGTAAATGATAATGTGATAAACCTTAATATCTTGAGCCTGAAGTTGTCATGGGTTCTTAACTTTAACAGTATGCTTAATGGCAGAAGGATTTAGAGGGTTGTCAGATGCGGTGGTGGGAGTAGGAGCAAAGGGGGAAGGGAAAGAGGTGTAAGGTAAAGATACTGCAATAGTGTTCAACTTTGATGTTTTCTTATGGTCTCATCTTGCCTTCTGAATCTTGAAATTATTTTTCTTAGAAATTTCTCTTCATTTGTTTTCTGCCAGAATTCCTCCTTCCTTAATTTTTTCTAGTCCAAATTGACTTCATCTTTATCCCCCATTTCTTTGTTCTTGTATCTAAACCAAGAATGGGCCACAAAGACTTTTAGGAAAAATTTTATCATCTCAGAGATGATGAAAAGTGAAACCTTGGCCAAGGTAAAGCTGCCTGACTCCGTGCTGTTATTCCAGTTATCCAGAATGTACTTCCATCCTTTCCCTAGTTATTGGCATTAAACTGCTTAAATCACAAGTCTCTTGGGTTTCTGGTGCTTGATTGTGTACATGTGTGTGTTTTAAGCAAACTATAATTTTGGGGGATTGATTTGGCTACCCTGGAAAACTGCATTAGCTTTTTAGTCTCCTAGGACTCTATTTAGCATGGCAAGAATTGGTTTTATGATTCAGTGCTCATTTAGGAATGCCAACAATTTGGCCTATATGTTCTTGAAATTATACACTTAAAAAATGGGCAAGTTATTGATAATCTGAATTAAATCATGTTTCTACGATTGTTCATTTATTTGATTCTTTGCTGAGTCTCTAGAAATACTGGGAAGTGAATGAGAGCTTCCTAAATGTGTAATCCTCCCCCTGCAAGAAGAGAAAGGGAGAAGAGACTCTATTTTCATAGCATACACTACACACCTCTATTTTTGCAATCCCAATATTTTCTTCAAATAAGAGCCTATCTTTACCACCAGGCCATGAAATCTTTGAGAACAGACCCTCGAATTCTCCTTCACTCATTTTCTTCTAATCCAGGGCCTGCTACATACTAAAGAAACAAATATTTTTAAAGCACAAAACTATTCATCAGTCTTGCTTCAATGCTATGACCCTCTCTACCTCCTGACTTGGGGCTCCTATGATTCATTTTGGAAGTTTTGTAGATGGTGATCCTTGTCAGTTCTTTGTAGTATCTATAATTCAAAAGTGGAGAAAGTGGGATATTGTTTGCTCAGTGATTTTTAGTTTGAGTAAAGGATTAATACTGAACCCTTTCATTGGCTTTACATAATTTCACAGTAAAGACGAAAATGTGGCTCCTACTTCTGCAGCTTTTATCTCTGTGCCCTTCTAACTTGTTATTTAGGTCATGGGCCTTCCTTTGAGTCCTCAAACAAGCTGTGTGCCTGGACTATTAATTCTTCTGTATTCACTCTCCTTTCCTGCTATCCTTTACCTAGGTAACTGATATACATTGTTCAGATCTCATCTTGGAACAGGAAGCCTTTCCTGATGGCCCAGAAGAGGTCATATTCCATAGTTGCTCTGTTTTAGCTTTTTGTCATTGCACTTACTATGGTTTTTATTTATTTACATATGTACCTGATTATTTTTGTTTCTCCACAAGACTTTAAGTTCCAGGTAGGTGAGGACTATGATTTATTTTATCATTGTATCCTCTTTGTCACTCTCTGGCCCAGGGGAAACACTTAATCAGAATTTGTTGGGAATGGGTGCCTGGGTCGCTCATTGGGTTAAAGCCTCTGCCTTCGGCTCAGGTCATGATCCCATGGTACTGCGATCAAGCCCTGCATTGGGCTCTCTGCTTAGCAGGGAGCCTGCTTCCTCCTCTCTCTCTCTCTCTTCCTGCCTCTGCCTACTTGTGATCTCTGTCTGTCAAATAAATAAACAAAATCTTAAAAAAAATTTTTGTTGAGAAAAAAACTGTTTTGGTCTACCTGTTTTGTCTCATTTTTGTTTTTGTTTTGTTTTGTTTTTCTGGAAAAGAAGATTTTGTATTTTTCACATGAGTAGTGGGGATGCCCATTCTAAAGACAGAGCTGAATTCACTCCAGCCACTCTGTCCAAATCCCCAGCTGCATCTGATTTAATCTTTGCATGTCAGAGACATTGGCTTCAAGCAGCAAATAGGCACAGTAAGAAATATTTTTTTCTTCCTTATTTGTTGCATCATCTATAATTTCATTTATTTCTCTTCTTTCCTACTGCCTACTATCTACTATCCTGCTATCTACTCTGCCCTATAATTATGCCACTCTGAGGTTTCAGGTCAATGTCTTATTGCTCCTACTGGGTGGGAGACATTATCAGATATTTTGATATTAAAGTCTTGTAATTCTGACCACTTCAAGCCCAAATAAATGAACATCAGGATCTAATTTTTTTGTTTTAAAGGTTTTTGATTTATTTTCTTAACAGAGAGAGAGAGAACACAAGCAGGGGGAGTGGCAGGCAGAGGGAGGGGGAGAAGCACACTCCCTGCTGAGCAAGGAGCCTGACCTGCAGTTTGATCGTAGGACTGTGAGATCATGACCCAGCTGAAGGCAGACACTTGACTGACTGAGCCACCCCCATGCCCTGGTATAGCTCAAATTTTTACTTAGATTTTATTTTAAAAAATTTTTACAATGTAAATATTAAGTATTTAATATTTAAATATTAAACAATAGAGTCCTGCACAAAGAATTGGCCAAATTAGAAATAAAATGGTAAATCAAAAGAAAAAGAAAACACATTATTACAGAACCTATGGGATGCTGTAAAAACAGATGTTAGAATGACATTTATACTATAAATTCTTGTATTAATAAAAAAAAAAGTTCAAATAAATAATACCACACCAGAAAAAGAAGAAACATAGCTGAAATTTAGTAGAGGAAAGAATCAACAAAGAAAAATCAGAAATAAAATAGAGACTAGAATCAACAATAACATAGCATTGAAAGTAGTGACTACTTTTTCTAAGAATAATGAACAAAACTGGTGATGCTTTAACTACCTTAAGAAAAAAGAAAAGAAAAGAAAACTCAAAAACCAAAATGACAAGTGGAAGAGAAAGCAGTAGAAGATAACCACAGAAACACATAGTGTGATAATAGATAACTATAAACAATCACATACTAACACATCAGATAACTTAGGAAAAAATCCAGATAATTCTGCACAAGTTACCAGGAATGAATCATGAATCTTGAATCTAAGAAGTAGGAAATCTTAGGTCAATAACAAGAATGAAAACTGAATTAAGAATCAAAAAATTTCCCAGCACAGAAAAGTCCAAGACCACATGATTTCATTGGCAAACCATACCCAACATTAAAAAAAAATTATGACAATCTTTATCAAAATATTACAAATAGTGGAACAAAGGGGATGCATTCAAAATTATTTCCTTAGACTAGGACTACCCTGATACCAAAGCGGGAATAAAACAATACAAGAACAAAAAAAGTTTAGATAAGTACTGCTCTGACTTTCTTTTGCCACCCATGATAAATGCCACTCATGATAAATGTTTCTACACCCCCTCACTTTCAATCTTCAGGGGTCTTTAGGTCTAAAATGAGTCTCTTATAGGCAGGATATAGATGAGTCTTTATTTATTTATTTTTAAAATTCATTCTGACACCCTACTTCTTTAGATTGGAACATTTAGTCCATTTACATTCAAAGTAATTATTGGTAGATACATATTTATTGCAATTTTATTACTTGTTTTGTCATTATTTCTGGAGATTTCCTCTGATCCTTTCTTTGTTACTTTTGTTCTCTCCTTTGCACTCAGAGTCCCCTTAATTTCTTTCAGGACTGGCTCAGTGGTCATGAACTCCTTTAGTTTTTCTTTGGGAAACTTTTTATCTCTTCTATTCTGAATGATAGCCTTGCTAGGTAGAATATTCTTTGCTGCAGATTTTTCCCATTCAATACTTTGAATGTATCTTGCCACTCCCATCTAACTTGCCAAGTTTCTGTTGAGAAATCTCCAGCTAGCATAATGGGTTTTCCCTTGTAAGTTAAGGATTTCTTTTGTCTTGCTGCTTTCAAGACTTTTTATTTATGAGTATCCTTTTCAAATTTAAATATATGTCTTGGTGTTGGCCTGCTTTTGGTGATTTTGGTGGGAGTTCTATGTGCCTCCTGGATCTGGATATTTATTTCCTTCACCAGTTCAGGGAGGTTTTCTGCTATAAATTTCTTAAAATAAATTTTCTGTCACCTTTTCTCTCTTTTCTTCTCCTGGGACTTCTTTTCTTTTTGTCTTAAACACAGACTAATTTTTATTAACATATAATGTATTATTAGCCCCAGGGATACAGGTCTGTGAATCATCAGGCTTACACATTTCACAGCACTCACCATAGCACATACCCGGTGTCCATACCCAACCTCTATACCCCTTTACCCCCAGAAACCCTCAGTTTGTTATGTGAAATTAAGAGTCTCTTATGGTTTGTCTCCCTCCCGATCCCATCTTGTTTCATTTTTTTCCTTCCCTAACCTCAAACCCCTCACTCTGCCTCTCAAATTCCTCATATAAGGGAGATCATATGATAATTGTTTTTCTCTGATTGACTTATTTTGCTCAGCATAATACCCTCTAGTTCCATCCATGTCATTGCAAATGGCAAGATTTCATTTCTTTTGATGGCTGCATAGTATTCCATTTTTTATATATACCACATTTTCTTTATCCATTCATCTGTTGATGGACATCTAGGTTCTTTCCATAGTTTGGCTATTGTGGACATTGCTGCTATAGACACTGGGGTGCATGTGCCTCTTCGGATCACTACATGTGTATCTTTAGGGTAAATACCCAGTACTGGGTCATAGGGTAACTCTGTTTTCAACTTTTTGAGGAACCTCCATGCTGTTTTCTAGAGTGACTACACCAGTTTGCATTCCCACCAACAGTGTAGGAGGGTTCCCCTTTCTCTGCAACCTCGCCAACATCTGTCATTTCCTGACTGGTTAATTTTAGCCATTCTGACTGGCATGGGGTCGTATCTCATTGTGGTTTTGATTTGTATTTCCCTGATGTGGAGCACTTTTTCATGAGTCTTTTGGCCATCTGGATGTCTTCTTTGCAGAAATGTCTGTACATGTCCTCTTGATTGGATTATTTGTTCTTTGGTTGTTGAGTTTGATAAGTTCTTTATAGATTTTGGATACTAGCCCTTTATCTGATGTGTCATTTGTACATATCTCCCATTCTGTCTGTTGTCTTTTGGTTTTGTTGACTGTTTCCTTTGCTGTGAAAAGCTTTTGATCTTGATGAAGTCCCAATGGTTCATTTTTGCCCTTGTTTCCCTTACCTTTGGTGATGTTTCTAGGAAGAATTTGCTGTGGCTGAGGTTGAAGAGGTTGCTGCCTGTGTTCTCCTAAAGGATTTTTATGGATTCCTATCTCATGTTGAGGTCTTTCATCCATGTTAAGTCTACTTACATGTGTGGTGTAAAGGAAATGGTCCAGTTTCATTTTTTTGCATGTGGCTGTCCAATTTTCCCAACACCATTTGTTGAAAAGACTCTTTTTCATTGGACATTATTTCCTGCTTGGTTGAAGATTAGTTGACCATAGAGTTGAGGGTCTATTTCTGGGCTCTCTATTCTGTTCCACTGATCTATGTGTCTGTTTTTGTGCCAGTACCATACTGTCTTGATGATGACAGCTTTGTAATAGAGCTTGAAGTCTGGAATTGTGATGCCACCAAGTTTGGCTTTCTTTTTCAACATTCCTCTAGCTATTCAAGGTCTTTTCTGGTTCCATATAAATTTTAAGATTATTTGTTCCATTTCTTTGAAAAAAATTGATGGTATTTTTTTAAAAGATTTTATTTATTTATTAGACAAAGAGAGATCACAAGTAGGCAGAGAGAGAGAAGGGGAACCAAGCTCCCTGCTGAGCAGAGAGCTCGATGTGGGGCTCGATCCCAGGACCCTGGGATCATGACCTGAGCTAAAGGCAGAGGCTTTAACCCACTGAGCCACCCAGGTCCCCCAAATTGATGGTATTTTGACAGGGATTGCATTAAACATGCAGTTGCTGTAGGTATCACAGACATTTTCATAATATTTGTTCTCCCACTCCATGAGCATGGAACATTTTTCATTTCTTTGTGTCTTCCTCAATTTCTTTCATGAGTACTTTATAGTTTTCTATAAAACTATATAGTTTTAGGGATTCTTTGCATCTTTGGTTAGATTTATTCCTAGGTATCTTATGGTTTGGGGTGCAATTGTAAATGGGATTGACTCCTTAATTTCTCTTTCTTCTGTCTCGTTGTTGGTGTAGAGAAATGCAACTGATTTCTGTGCATCAATTTTATATCCTGATACTTTACTGAATTCCTGTACAAGTTCTAGCAGTTTTGGAGTGGAGTCTTTTGGGTTTTCCACATATAGTATCATATCATCTGTGAAGAGTGATAATTTGACTTCTTCTTTGCCGATTGGGATGCCTTTAATTTCCTTTTGTTGTCTGATTGCTGAGGCTAGGACTTCTAGTACTATGTTGAATAGCAGTGGTGATAATGGACATCCCTGCCGTGTTCCTGACCTTAGTGGAAAAGCTTTCAGTTTTTCTCCATTGAGAATGATATTTGCAGTGGGTTTTTCATAGATGGCTTTGATGATATTGAGGTATGTGCCCTCTATCCCTACACTTTGAAGGGTTTTGATCAGGAAGGGATGCTGTACTTTGTCAAATGCTTTTTCAGCATCTATTGAGAGTATCATATGGTTCTTGTTCTTTCTTTTATTGATGTGTTGTATCACATTGACTGATTTGCGGATGTTGAACCAACCTTGCAGCCCTGGGATAAATCCCACTTGGTCATGGTGAATAAACCTTTTAATGTACTGTTGAATCCTATTGGCTAGTATTTTGATGAGAACTTTTGCGTCTGTGTTCATCAAGGATATTGGTCTATAGCTCTCTTTTTTGATGGGATCCTTGTCTGGTTTTGGGATCAGGGTGATGCTGGACTCATAAAATGAGTTTGGAAATTTTCCTTCCATTTCTATTTTTTGGAACAGTTTCAGGAGAATAGGAATTAGTTCTTCTTTAAATGTTTGGTAGAATTCCCCCGGGAAGCCGTCTGGCCCTGGGCTTTTGTTTGTTTGGAGATTTTTAATAACTGTTTCAATCTCCTTACTGGTTATGGGTCTGTTCAGGCTTTCTATTTCTTCCTGGTTCAATTTTGGTAGTTTATATGTTTCTAGGAATGCATCCATTTCTTTTAGATTGTCAAATTTGTTGGCGTAGAGTTGCTCATAGTATGTTCTTATAATAGTTTGTATTTCTTTGGTGTTAGTTGTGATCTCTCCTCTTTCATTCATGATTTTATTTATTTGGGTCCTTTCTCTTTTCTTTTTGATAAGTCTGGCCAGGGGTTTTTCAATTTTATTAATTCTTTCAAAGAACCAGCTCCTAGTTTCATTGATTTGTTCTATTGTTTTTTTGGTTTCTATTTCATTGATTTCTGCTCTGATCTTTATGATTTCTCTTCTCCTGCTGGGCTTAGGGTTTCTTTCTTGTTCTTTCTCCAGCTCCTTTAGGTGTAGGGTTAGGTTGTGTACCTGAGACCTTTCTTGATTCTTGAGAAAAGCTTGTACCGCTATATATTTTCCTCTCAGGACTGCCTTTGTTGTGTCCCACAGATTTTGAACCGTTGTGTTTTCATTATCATTTGTTTCCATGATTTTTTTCAATTCTTCTTTAATTTCCCAGTTGACCCATTCATTCTTTAGAAGGATGCTGTTTAGTCTCCATGTATTTGGGTTCTTCCAAACTTTCTCTTGTGGTTGAGTTCTAGCTTCAGAGCATTGTGGTCTGAAAATATGCAGGGAATGATCCCAATCTTTTATACCGTTTGAGTCCTGATTTAGGACCGAGGATGTGATCTATTCTGGAGAATGTTCCATGTGCACTAGAGAAGAATGTGTATTCTGTTGCTTTGGGATGAAATGTTCTGAATATATCTGTGATGTCCATCTCATCCAGTGTATAATTTAAGGCCTTTATTTCCCCGTTGATCTTTTGCTTGGATGATCTGTCCATATCAGTGAGGGGAGTGTTAAAGTCCCCTACTATTATTGTATTATTGTTGATGTGTTTCTTTGATTTTGTTATTAATTGGTTTATATAGTTGGCTGCTCCCACGTTGGGGGCATAGATATTTAAAATTGTTAGATCTTCTTGTTGGACAGACCCTTTGAGTATGATATAGTGTCCTTCCTCATCTCTTATTATAGTCTTTGGCTTAAAATCTAATTGATCTGATATAAGGATTGCCACTCCTGCTTTTTTCTGATGTCCATTAGCATGGTAATTTCTTTTCCACCCCCTCACTTTAAATCTGGAGGTGTCTTTGGGCTTAAAATGAGGCAACATATAGATGGGTTTTGTTTTTTTATCCATTCTGATACCCTGTGTCTTTTGATTGTGGCATTTAGCCCATTAACATTCAGGGTAACTATTGAGAGATATGATTTTAGTGCCATTGTATTGCCTGTAAGGTGACTGTTACTGTATATTGTCTCTGGTCCTTTCTGATCTACCTCTTGTAGGCTCTCTCTTTGCTTAGAGGACCCCCTTCAGTATTTCCTGTAGAGCTGGTTTGGTGTTTGCAAATTCTTTCAGTTTTTGTTTGTCCTGGAAGCTTTTAATCTCTCCTTCTATTTTCAATGATAGCCTAGCTGGATATAGTATTCTTGGCTGCATGTTTTTCTCGTTTAGTGCTCTGAAAATATCATGCCAGCTCTTTCTGGCCTGCCAGGTCTCTGTGGATAAGTCAGCTGCCAATCTAATACTTTTACCATTGTATGTTACAGACTTCTTTTCCCGGGCTGCTTTCAGGATTTTCTCTTTGTCACTAAGGCTTGTAAATTTTACTATTAGGTGAAGGGGTGTGGGCCTATTCTTATTGATTTTGAGGGGCGTTCTCTGAACCTCCTGAATTTTGATGCTCGTTCCCTTTGCCATATTGGGGAAATTCTCCCCAATAATTCTCTCCAGTATACCTTCTGCTCCCCTCTCTCTTTCTTCTTCTTCTGGAATCCCAATTATTCTAATGTTGTTTCGTCTTATGGTGTCACTTATCTCTCGAATTCTCCCCTCATGGTCCAGTAGCTGTTTGTCCCTCTTTTGCTCAGCTTCTTTACTCTCTGTCATTTGGTTCTTCTGCCTCATTTATCCTAGCAGTAAGAGATTCTTTTTTTTATTGTACATCATTAATAGGTTTTTTAATTTCAGCTTGATTAGATTTAATTCTTTTATTTCTCCTGAAGGGGCTTTCATTTCTCCAGACAGGCTTTCTCTAATCTTCCATGCCTTTTTCGAGCCCAGCTAGCACCTTGAGAATCGTCATTCTGAACTCTAGATCTGACATATTACCAATGTCTGTTTTGATTAGGTCCCTACCCTTCGGTACTGCCTCTTGTTCTTTTATTTGTGGTGAGTTTTTCCACCTTGTCATTTTATCCAGATAAGCATATATGAAGGAAAGAGTAAAATACTAAATGTACCAACAAAGACCCCAGAAAGATCTATGATAACCAAATCAAGAGAGACTCCAAATCAGGAGGAGAAGAAAGAAGGTAAAGAGAAATTTAAAAAAATTAAAATAAACAAAAGATATATACATATATTAGACTTTTGAATAGAACAGAGCCACTCACTTGATTTTGGGTGTATTTGGTCTCTTAGAAGAAACTACCTCCCAAAATTTTAAAGAAAGAAAAACTTTTATATATACAAAATAAGGGTGAAGGCGGTGAAGGGGTAGAATATGACTGCAAAGATGAAAATTAAAAAAAAATTCTAAAAAAGTAATTGATAAGATAAGTTTGTTGGAAAAAGAAGGAAAAAGAAAGAAAAAGAAAATGGAGAAAATTTGCTCAGGCTGGAGATGAGAACAAAGCTCTGTGCTAGATTTAAGGTATATTTTGATCTATTAGAGGAAATTGTATCCCAAAATTTGTTAGAAGAAAAAACCCTATATGTATACAAAAAATAAAGTTAGATACAATGTAGGATTAAATATGATTATAATAATGAAGATTTAAAACGATTTTTTTAAGGAAAGTTATTGTTAAGATACTAGTTAAAAATGTTAAAAGAGGAAAGAGGAAAAGTTAAAAAAATATAATAAGAAAAAAAAATCAATTTAACTTTGCAAGAATCATGGGGAGAAAGCCAATAATTCCATGCTTTGCTTTCCTCTCCTTTGGAATTCCTCTGTTTTCCTTAATCAGTGAGCTTGATATTGGCTGGGTGTTATTGCTGATCTTCTCGGGGAGGGGCCTCTTATAGTGATTCTCAAATGTCTTTGCCTCAGGTGGAATTGTGCCACCCTTGCCAGGCCAGGCTAAGTAATTTGCTCGTGTTTGCTCTTGGGAGCTTATGTTCCCTGAATGCTTTCCGTAGAGCTTTGGAGGATGGTAATGAAAATGGAGGCTCCCAATCTCTGGCCCAGGGAGCCAAGAGCTTGAGGCCCAACTCCTCAGTGTGCCCTCAGAGAAAAGCCATCAATCACTCCCGTCTCCCTGGTCTCTGCCTGCGCTCCGAGCTCACCCAGCCTTTGACTGAGCATTTCTGTCTCTGGCGCACAGCCCTGTTTGGAGTCTTCAAACCCAACAGATTCCTTCCATGCTGCTCTTCCAGCAGAGGATGGTGCGTCTCCCTGGATCTGCCACTTGTGGGGTCCCTGCTCAAAGAGCAGTGGTCCGACTGTGTCGTGGATCACAGGTTAAGGTCACCCCAAGCTGAGAGCTCACTCCTTGGCTCTGTCTCTGTAGTCGGCTTTCCTGCTCTTATACCTGTGAGCTCTGCTACACTCAGACACCCCCGATCCTTCTGTGACCCTGCGGGACCTGAAACTACACTGTCCCCACAAGGGCTCCACCCCTGTTTAGCCTCTGGAGTGCTATCCCTCAGTGAAGCAGACTTCTAAAAGTTTGGATTTTCTGCTCCACTGCTTGCTGGGAGCCCGCTCCTCCCACTGTGGTCGTTGCTTTGGATTCACTTCTCCACACATCCTACCTGTCAGAAAGTCGTCAATTTTCTCTTTCCTGAATTGCTTCTCTTCCATCTCCTGTTTAATTTGTAGGTGTTTGGAATAGTTTGATAACTATCTAGCTGAACTCCTGCGACCTGATGTCATCTCAGTCTGCTACTCCTCCATCATCTTGACTCTCCCATTCCTCTGCTTTTTCCAGCCTACTCTTCATTGCATGTGGCCTGTTTACAGTGTCATTTATTGCATTCTTCATCTCTGGTTGATTCTTTTTAAACTCCTTTATCACTGTTGTGAAGGTCTCCCTGATATCTTCCATTCTTTTCTCAAGCCCAATGGTTGTCCTTACGACTGTTGCTTTAAAACCTCCATCAGGCATGTACTTTTATCTGTTTCACCTAGATCTCTTGTCATGGCCTTATGTTGTTCCTTAATTTGGGAGAAATTCCTCTGTCTTGACATTTTGTTTAATTCTCTGCCTTCTTCTCTGTGTTAGAAAAGCCTGTTATGTCTCCTGCTCCTGAAAGTAAAGGCTTTATGAAGAAGAGGTCATATAGTGGCTGGGGTCTGGCAATTCAGGGACTGTCTGTGGTGTGTACTACATGTCCTCTATTATTGCATTTTGACTGCTCCATCCATCAGGTCAGTCATATGCAGAGGCCTTTGCCTGCTCTGAACAGTATTTGGTCCCTGGCCTATATGTGGGGACTGTTAACTAGGTTTCTCTGGTCTGCTTCTGAAATCAGACCTGTCATCCAACTCCAACAGAACTGAGGCCCTGCAGAACTCTCTGGTCAGGAGAAATGGTGTAGGAGAGGTTTATTCTGATCTTCAGGGGAAGGGTCCTGCTGCCTTGGGACTGAGGCAAACTTGATTGAGAAAGGCAGTCTTGGAAGATCACAGGGGAATGGGGATTGGTGTAAGCAAGTTAGATAACCAGTGTCTGTACTAAGCTGCTTCACTCAGGTGGCTCTATATTTATGCTTAGGGGTAGGGGAGTGTACTTAGATTTTAGAGGTCAGCCCTTCCAATTTATGAAGAACTATTTGTTAATAGTAGTGACATTGAATTAACTGTACTAGTGAATTGAGAATAGTCATTTTAGAACAAAGGTTCAGCAAATAAGAAACAATTATCTGATAAAGAATAATAGTTTTTAAAATCCATTTATAGGTGTATCTGACTGGATTCACAGAGGTTTTTGTTTTTGTTTTTTTTTTTTTTTGCTTTTCTATTTCTCATTTTCTTTTTTTTTTTTTCCCCAATTTATTTATTTTCAGAAAAACAGTATTCATTATTTTTTCACCACACCCAGTGCTCCATGCAAGCTGTGCCCTCTATAATACCCACCACCTGGTACCCCAACCTCCCACCCCCCCGCCACTTCAAACCCCTCAGACTGTTTTTCAGAGTCCATAGTCTCTCATGGTTCACCTCCCCTTCCAATTTACCCAAATTCCCTACTACTCTCTAACGCCCCTTGTCCTCCATGCTATTGGTTATGCTCCACAAATGAGTGAAACCATATGATAATTGACTCTCTCTGCTTGACTGATTTCACTCAGCATAATCTCTTCCAGTCCCGTCCATGTTGCTACAAAAGTTGGATATTCGTCCTTTCTGATGGAGGCATAATACTCCATAGTGTATATGGACCACATCTTCCTTATCCATTCATCCGTTGAAGGGCATCTTGGTTCTTTCCATAGTTTGGCGACTGTGGCCATTGCTGCTATAAACATTGGGGTACAGATGGCCCTTCTTTTCACGACATCTGTATCTTTGGGGTAAATACCCAGGAGTGCAATTGCAGGGTCGTAGGGAAGCTCTATTTTTAATTTCTTGAGGAATCTCCACACTGTTCTCCAAAGAGGCTGCACCAACTTGCATTCCCACCAACAGTGGAAGAGGGTTCCCCTTTCTCCACATCCTCTCCAACACATGTTGTTTCCTGTTTTGTTAATTTTGGCCATTCTAACTGGTGTAAGGTGATATCTCAATGTGGTTTTAATTTGAATCTCCCTGAGGGCTAATGATGATGAGCATTTTTTCATGTGTCTGATAGCCATTTGTATTTCTTGATTGGAGAAGTGTCTGTTCATATCTTCTGCCCATTTTTTGATGTGTTTGTCTGTTTCGTGTGGGTTGAGTTTGAGGAGTTCATTATAGATCCTGGATATCAACCTTTTGTCTGTACTGTCATTTGCAAATATCTTCTCCCATTCCGTGGGTTGCCTCTTTGTTTTTTTGACTGTTTCCTTTGCTGTGCAGAAGCTTTTGATTTTGATGAAGTCCCAGAAGTCTATTTTCGCTTTTGTTTCCTTTGCCTTTGGAGACGTATCTTGAAAGAAGTTGCTGTGGCTGATATCGAAGAGATTACTGCCTATGTTCTCCTCTAAGATTCTGATAGATTCCTGTCTCACGTTGAGGTCTTTTATCCATTTTGAGTTGATCTTTGTGTACGGTGTAAGAGAATGGTCGAGTTTCATTCTTCTACATATAGCTGTCCAGTTTTCCCAGCACCATTTATTGAAGAGACTGTCTTTTTTCCACTGTATATTTTTTCCTGTTTTGTCGAAGATTAATTGACCATAGAGTTGAGGGTCCATATCAGGGCTCTCTACTCTGTTCCACTGGTCTATGTGTCTGTTTTTATGCCAGTACCATGCTGTCTTGGTGATCACAGCTTTGTAATAAAGCTTGAAATCAGGTAAGGTGATGCCGCCAGCTTTATTTTTGTTTTTCAACGTTTCCTTAGCGATTCGGGGTCTCTTCTGATTCCATACAAATTTTTGGATTATTTGCTCCAGCTCTTTGAAGAATGCCGGTGGAATTTTGATCGGAATGGCATTAAAAGTATAGATTGCTCTAGGCAGTATAGACATTTTAACAATGTTTATTCTTCCGATCCAAGAGCATGGAATGGTCTTCCATCTTTTTGTGTCTTCTTCAATTTCTTTCATGAGTGTTCTATAGTTCCTCAAGTATAGATCCTTTACCTCTTTAGTTAGGTTTATTCCCAGGTATCTTATGGTTCTTGGTGCTATAGTAAATGGAATCGATTCTCTAATTTCCCTTTCTGTATTTTCCTTGTTAGTGTATAAGAAAGCCACTGATTTCTGCACATTGACTTTGTATCCTGCCACGCTGCTGAATTGCTGTATGAGTTCTAGTAGTTTGGGGGTGGAGTCTTTTGGGTTTTCCATATAAAGAATCATGTCATCTGCGAAGAGAGAGAGTTTGACTTCTTCATTACCAATTTGGATACCTTTTATTTCTCTCTGTTGTCTGATTGCTGTTGCTAGGACTTCTAATACTATGTTGAACAAGAGTGGTGAAAGTGGGCATCCTTGTCTTGTTCCTGATCTCAACGGGAAGGCTGCAAGCTTTTTCCCATTGAGGATGATATTTGCTGTGGGTCTTTCATAGATAGATTCGATGAGGTTCAGGAATGTTCCCTCTATCCCTATACTTTGAAGCGTTTTAATCAGGAACGGATGTTGGATTTTGTCAAATGCTTTTTCTGCATCAATTGAGAGGACCATGTGGTTCTTCTCTCTTCTCCTATTAATTTGTTGTATCACATTGATTGATTTACGAATGTTGAACCATCCTTGTAGCCCAGGGATGAATCCCACCTGATCATGGTGGATAATCTTTTTAATGTGTTGTTGGATCCTGTTGGCTAGGATCTTGTTGAGAATCTTAGCATCCATATTCATCAGTGATATTGGTCTGAAATTCTCCTTTTTGGTATGGTCCTTGCCTGGTTTGGGGATCAGGGTAATGCTGGCTTCATAGAAAGAGTCTGGAAGTTTTCCTTCTGCTTCAATTTTTTGAAACAGCTTCAGGAGAATAGGTGTTATTTCTTCTTGGAAGGTTTGGTAGAATTCCCCAGGGAATCCGTCAGGTCCTGGGCTCTTGTTTTTTGGGAGATTTTTGATCACTGCTTCAATCTCGTTATTAGATATCGGTCTATTCAGGTTGTCGATTTCTTCCTGGTTCAATTTTGGTAGTTTATATTTTTCCAGGAATGCATCCATTTCATCAAGGTTGCTAAGCTTATTGGCATATAACTGTTCGTAGTAACTTCTGATGATTGTTTCTACTTCCTTGGTGTTAGTTGTGATCTCTCCCCTTTCATTCATAATTTTATGAATTTGGGATTTCTCTCTTTTCTTTTGGATTAGTGTAGCCAGTGGCTTATCGATCTTATTGATTCTTTCAAAAAACCAGCTTCTAGTTTCATTGATACGTTCTACTGTATCTCTGGTTTCTCCCTCATTGATCTCAGCTCTAATCTTGATGATTTCCCTTCTTATGTGTGGAGTTGGTTTGATTTGTTGTTGATCCTCCAGTTCTTTAAGGTGTAGAGACAGCTGGTGTGTTCTGGATTTTTCAATTTTTTTGAGCAAGGCTTGGATGGCTATATATTTTCCCCTTAGGACCGCCTTTGCTGTATCCCATAGGTTTTGGACCGAAGTGTCTTCATTCTCATTGGTTTCCATGAATTGTTTCAGTTCTTCTTTGATCTCCTGGTTGATCCAAGCATTCTTAAGCAAGGTGGTCTTTAGCTTCCAGGTGTTTGAGTTCCTTCGGAACTTTTCCTTGTGATTGAGCTCCAGTTTCAAAGCATTGTGATCTGAGAATATGCAGGGAATAATCTCAGTCTTTTGGTATCGGCTGAGTCCTGATTTGTGACCCAGTATGTGGTCTATTCTGGAGAAGGTTCCGTGTGCACTTGAGAAGAATGAGTATTCTGCTGTTTTAGGGTGGAATGTTCTGTATATATCTATGAGGTCCATCTGGTCCAATGTGTCGTTCAATGCTCTTGTTTCTTTATTGATTTTCTGCTTCGATGATCTGTCTAATTCTGAAAGAGGCGTGTTAAGATCACCTACGATTAGTGTATTCATATCAATATGACTCTTTATCTTGATTAACAGTTTTCTTAAGTAATTGGCTGCTCCCATAT
Source organism: Neogale vison (assembly GCF_020171115.1). Classification (NCBI taxonomy): domain Eukaryota; kingdom Metazoa; phylum Chordata; class Mammalia; order Carnivora; family Mustelidae; genus Neogale; species Neogale vison. The sequence continues at coordinate 138,821,721 of NC_058097.1, forward strand.
TGGGAGCATAGATATTTACAATTGTTAGATCATCTTGGTGGATAGTCCCTTTAAGGATTATGTAGTGTCCTTCTGTATCTCTGACTACAGTCTTTAGTTTGAAGTCTAATTTATCTGATATGAGAATCGCTACCCCAGCCTTCTTTTGAGTCCCATTGGCATGAAAGATGCTTCTCCACCCCTTCACTTTCAGTCTGCGTGTATCTTTAGGTTCAAAATGGGTCTCTTGTAGACAGCATATGGATGGGTCCTGTCGTTTTATCCAATCTGCAACCCTGTGCCGTTTTATGGGTGCATTGAGGCCATTCACATTGAGAGTGATTATTGATAGATACGTTTTTATTGACATCGAGTTACCTTTGAAGTCTTTCTTTCTGTAGACTGTCTCTATATTTCTGTTCAATGCTATTCTTGGGATTTTTCCTCTTTTATAGAACCCCCCTTAATATTTCCTGCAGTATCGGCTTGGTGGTTGCATAGTCTTTTAAGTCTTGCCGGTCTTGGAAACTCTTTATCTCTCCATCCATTTTGAATGTCAGTCTTGCTGGATAAAGTATTCTTGGCTGCATGTTCTTCTCATTTAGTGCCCTGAATATATCTTGCCAGCCTCTTCTGGCTTGCCAGGTCTCTGTGGACAGGTCTGACGTTATTCTGATGGGCTTCCCTCTGTAAGTAAGGAGCCTCTTTGCCCTGGCAGCTTTCAAGAGATTATACCTACAATTATAATTTCTCAATTTGACTATCAGGTGTCGTGATGTTTTTTTGGAGTGTATAATCTTGGGTGGAGACCGTTCAGCCTCTAGTACATGAACGCTGGTTTCATTCGCGAGATTCGGAAAGTTTTCATGAAGGACTTGTTCCACGACATCTTCTAGACTTCTTTCTTTCTCCTCCCCTTCAGGAATTCCAATAATTCTGACGTTGGAACGCTTCATGGCATCACTTATTTCCCTAATTCTGCTTTCGTGGGATCTAAGCTGTTTGTTCCAGGCTTCCTCCTGATCCTTTCTCTCTATCTGTTTGTCTTCCAGATCACTAATTCTATCTTCTGTCTCAGTTACCCTAGCTTTGAGAGAGTTTAGATTGGATTGGAACTCATTGAGAGCATTGTGGACCTCCTCCCTGGTAGCTTTAAGCTCCGCCCTAACATTGTGAACATCCTGTCTGGTCGCTTTCAGTTCGGCTCTAATCAATTCTGTTTGGTCATCCATGGCTTTCTCCAACCTAGCTATTGCCTGGATAATTGTTAGCCTGAATTCTCTTTCCGACATATTGTCTATGTTGATAGCCGTTAGCTCTGTTGCGGAAGGTCCATCCTCTGTATTTTTCTTCTGTTGGGCATTCCTCCTCCTAGTCATTTTGGTGGGAGAAGACTGAACAGATGTAGCTGGATGTATCAACTCTGGTGCAGTCAAGGTGCACCCTGGAACACTTCCTGATCTCCGTCTCAGAAGCCTCAGTCTGGGTGCAGAAGCTGAATAAATTCCCCCTTGGATGCTGGCAGTGCAGGTTCCAAGTTAAAGACCCTGGGGGCGCAGGATCTTTTGCCCGTCCCCAAAGCCAAGGCAGTGGCGGCTGTCTGGGAGCTCCTGACCGCCAGAGAGGTTCCAAGCAGCGATCGCACACTGAGATTTTGCCGCTGGCCGGGGCTGGGAGTGCCCGGCTTGCGCGCACCTCTTTTCAGAGGCGGCTGTGGGTCGGGCGCGCGTCTGGGGCACTGAGAACGGGGCGCTGGTCCGTAAGCCGCAGGCTGGGCTTTTGCGCGCCTCTGTCCGGGGAAGAGTTTCGCGGGCGCGCGGCTTAGACTTTGAAACAATGGCCCGGGTCTAGAAGCGCCCCAGGGCCTTAGAAACCCAGGAGAGCTGGAGCGACGTGCACGCGCATCTCAAGCTTTGTGGTAGGGCTAGCGCGCGTTCTGCAGACCGGCTCCCATCCCCTCACAGGAGCCGGAACCCCGCGCTCTGGGGCACGCTGGCGGCTTAGGGACCAGGAGCCGGTTTCTCCGCCGCACTCTCTCTGCCTCCGCGCCGGGGAGGCCGTCTGGGACCGGGGACTCAAGCCCCTGTCCCTAGCCGCCCCGATTCCCACAGTTTGCCCCCGCGATCCTTTGCTCTTTTGGAGTGCTTTCAACCAGTCTCCGAGTTAATGCTGGTCCCCAGACGCAGGGCACTCTCGCTCGTATCGGGGTATTACTTTTGCACCGGTCGCCTCTGGTGGCTCCCTCCCCCTTTTGTTTATCTTCCGATATCAGTCCGCTGTTCCCATTCCGCTTTACCTGCTCACTGGCGTCTTCTGCCCCTGTAGAGATCCAGACGTGTATAATTCTGATCTCAGGCTGATTTCATGGGTGATCAGAGTTCTTTGGTAGGTAATCAGCTCACTTTGGGGTACCAGCTGAAAAGACGCCTCTTCCTAGTACCCCGCCATCTTGTCCCCCCACCGAGGTTTTTGTTTTTGTTTGTTTGTTTTTTAATATGCCCTTTCTTGTTGGACCTATTCATAGTTGTCGCCAAGCTAATAGGTGATGAATAGTAACTTGATTCTTTATTTAAAAGATTTTCCTTATATGAATTGGGGACAAATATTTATTGGAGTGGGAAGGGACACTGGAAATTGACAGAAAAGTTAAGTGGTATATAAGTTGAAAAGAGGTGTGAGAGCCTTCCACTCTGTGACTGGGAACATTTTATTAGCCCCTATGTAGTCCCAAGTCTGGCACTACTCTTCTGATTGGGGAGGAGCCAGTTTGCAAATATTCTGCATGGTCTCCTGGAGGAAATAGGAAACAATGTAGCTTCAGTTTTCTGTAGACAAAGGCTTAGAGAAATGGCATCTTTATAAGGTAGCTATAGAGCCAGAAGCTCAGTTAGGCAATTTCAGTTTTAAAGAAACATGAAAGCTGCCTTAGGTAGGTGTCTGTCCCTCTCTTAGATTAAGATACTGCCATATCCTTTTCTGGGGCCTGATATATGTTGCTCCCCATTGGTCCCTGTGTCGGAGGCTGAGCATATTTTAGTGTAGTGCAGAAGAATATGAAGTGTCCTATTGTAATCTTACCCCAGGTTGTTAAGACTCCAGGGTCATGACATTACTGATTCCTTTTACTGACCCCATTCCCAATATTCAGCAGAGAAAAGTTTTTTATGATGCTATCTGAGAATTGATTTTATCTAGGCAGTCATCACAGCTGGAGTGATTTACCAACCTGAGCAAAGATGCTATGAGACGCATCAAGATGATGTTAAGAGAGGGTTGGATGGGGGCACCTGGGTGGCTCAGTGGGTGAAAGCCTCTGCCTTCGGCTCAGGTCATGATCCCAGGGTACTGGGATTGAACCCCGCATTGGGCTCTCTGCTGGGGAGACTGCTTCCTCCTCTCCATCTGCCTGCCTCTCTGCCTACTTGTGATCTCTCTCTATCAAATAAATAAATAAAATCTTTTTAAAAAAAGAGGATTGGATGAGGAAAGACTTGACACATGCTAAGACAGGTGAAGCTAGAAATAGAATCAGTAATGCATCTGGGGTTTTTCTGGCTTTTATGCTTACTGTTCTTAGGTCTCAAACCTGTATACTAACTCCTAGAACTTATGGTACTGACTCTTTTGGTACTCAGGCCTTTAGACTCTAACTTGAAATTATACCATTAGCTCTTCTCAGTTTCCAACTTATTGACTATGGATCTTGGGACTTCTCAGCCATCATTAATGATTTAAAATGGTATTTGAATGGGAGCTTGGGAGGATCATAGAGATGGAAGAACCTGAATTCTCCCCATCTCACGTGGGTCCACATCTAAGTCAACAAATGGAGAGTGATCTGAAGTCTGGCAGAACAAATTCCACTACTAAATATAAAGAAGAAGCTGCAATGTAAAGGTTAAGAAGGTCAGAAAGGCAGAGGGAGGCTGCCCACAAGAGGGAGGGAGTTGTGTGCGCAGAGAGGGCAGAGACACCAGAGAGTTCACTTGGGGAAGACTGATCCTCATGTTTGACTTTAAAAACCAGAGGGGCTAAATTCCATAGTATATAAAACCAGTGGTACTTGGCACCTGGAGTGTTAAAAGTCTATTGACTCAGACATGGGTTAGTCAGGCGGGTAATGATAGCTGGGACACTGCCTTTAAAGAGACAGCAGCTGGTGTGGAGAAGCAAATTACCAATGACAGTTTGCACAATATTTCTGTAAGAAAGCAGTCAAGGAACTCACAAAAAAGGATTCAAAAATATATATATATATACATAATATACAAATATATATACTATATATATATAATATACAAATATATAAATATACAAATATATATATACTATATATATATATACACACACACACAAATATACAAAATATATACATAAAATGTAGGGAAAAGAGAGAAGAATGGGTTCAAACTTTAACAGTCATCAACTTAATACAGACTGCATTTTGGAGAAAAGGTTATATACAAACCTAGTGGTAACTGTATATCAAAAAACACCAATAACTCTGCATAGAGTACAGAGTAGGATCTCCAAATACATCAGTAAGAAAGATCAGCAAAACATGAAAGAAATAAAAGTAAGGAAGGATGAGAGAAAATCTTCAGAAACAACCATAAATCAAATAATTAAATGCCAATAAATACATATCTGTCAATAATTACTCTGACTGTAAATAGACTAAGTGCTCCAATCAAAAGACATGGGGTGTCAGAATGGATGAAAAAACAGGACCCATCTATATGCTATCTATAGGAGACTCATTTTAGACTTAAAGATACCTGGTGATTGAAAGTGAAGGCTTGGAGAAATATTTATCATGCAAATGGATGTCAAAATAAAGATGGAGTAGCAGTACTTAAGACAAAATGGACTTTATAAATGAAGACTGTAGCAAGAAGTGAAGAGGGTCACTATATCATAATAAAGGGGACAATCCTACAAGAAGATAAAACAATTATAAATATTTATACACCCAACATGGTAGCACCCAAATATATAAAAAATTAGTAACAAACATAAAGACTCACTGAAAATAATACAATAATATTAGGGGACTTTAACACCCAGTAACATCAATGAACAGATCATCTAAATAAAAAAATCAACGAGGAAACAATAGCTTTGAATGACACACTGGACCAGAAGGACTTAACAGATATATTCAGAATATTCCACCTTAAGACAGCAGAATATACATTCTTTTAAAGTGCACATGGAATATTCTTCAGAATAGATCACATATTAGGTCACAAATCAGGACTCAGCAAATAAAAAAAAAAGATTGAGGTCGTACCATACATCTTTTCTGATCATAATGCTTTGAAATTTGAAGTCAACCACAAGGAAAAAATCTGGAAAGACCACAACTATGTGGAGGTTACACAACATGCTACTAAAGAATGAATGGGTCAACCAGAAAATCTAAGGAGAAATAAAAAACAGTACATGGAAAGGACTGAAAATGAATGGTCAATGGTCCTAAATCTTTGGGATGAAGAAAAATGATTCCAAGAGGTCAACTTATTGCAATACAGGTCTACATCAAGAAGCCAGAAAAATCTCAAATAAACAACCCAATCTTACACCTAGAGGAACCAGAAAAAGAACAATGAACAAAGCCTAAAGCTAGGAGAAGGAAGACCATAATAAAGATTAGAACAGAAATAAATGATATAGAAACTAAACAAACAAACAAACAAACAAAAAACCCAATAGAACAGACCAATGAAATGAGGATCTGGTTCTTTGAAAAAATTTATAAAATTGATAAACTTCTAGCTAAACTTATAAAAAAGAAATAAGAAAGGACCCAAATAAATAAAATCAGTAATGAGAGCAGAGAAATAACAACCAACACCACAGAAATACAAACAATTATGAGTATATTATGAAAGACTATATGCTAACACTTTGGCCAACCAGAAAAAAATAGATAAATCCCTAGACACATGTAAAGTATCAACTGAAACAAGAAGAAATAGAAAACTTGAACAGACCAATAACCAGAAAAGAAATTGATTCAGAAATTTAAAAAAAAAATTGCCAACTAACAGAAGTCCTGGGCTAGATGGCTTCACAGGGAAATTCTACCAATTTAAAGTAAAATTAATACCTATTCTTCTCAAACTATTCCAAAAAATAGAAGAGGAAGGAAATTTTCCAAACTCGTTCTATGAGGGCAGCATTTCCATGATACCAAAACCATATAAAGACTCCACTAATAAAGAGAACTACAGGCCAATATCCCTGATGAACATGTATGCAGAAATTCTCAATAAAATACTAGCAAACAAAACCAACAGTACATTAAAAGAATCTTTAATTATGATCAGGTGGAATTTATTTCTTCCTGTGTTGCAAGCGTGATTCAATATTTGCTAATCAATCAACCACATTAATAAAAAAGGATAAGAATCATATGAACATTTCAAGAGATGCAGAAAATTTGACAAAGTACAACATCCATTCATGAGAAAAACCCTCAACAAAGTAGATTTAGAGGTAATAGACCTCAACACAATAAAGGCCACATACAAAAAATACACAGCTAATATCCTCCTTAGTGGGGAGAACTGAGAGCCTTCCCTCTATGATCAGGAAGAGGACAGAGATGTTCACTCTCACCACTGTTACTTAACATAGTAATGGAAATCCTAGCTACAGCAATCAGAAAACACAAAGAAATAAAATACATACTTCATCCAAGGAAGAAGTCAAAATTTTAACTATTTGCAAATGCCATGATACTATATGTAGAAAACCCAAAAGACTCCCCCAAATAATTACTAGAACTGATACATGAATTCAGGAAAGCCACAAGACACAAAATCGATGTACAGAAATCTGTTGCATTTCTATACACCAATAATGAAGCAGCAGAAAGAGAAAATAAAAAATCAATCCCATTTACAATTGCACCCAAAACAATAAGATACCTAGGAATAAACTTAACCAAAAAGGCAAAAGACCTGTACTCTGAAAACTATAAAACACTGCTGAAAGTAACTGAAGACTATATAAAAAAATGGAAAGACATCCCATTCTCCTCTATTAGAGGAGTAAATATTGTGAAAATATCTATGCTATCCAAAACAATGTATGCATTTAACACATTCCTTATGAAAATACCAAAAGCATTTTTCACAGATCTAGAAGAAAGAATCCAAAAATTTGTATGGAACCACAAAAGGCCCCAAATAGCCAAAGCATCCTTGAAAAAGAAAAGCACAGCTGGAGGCATCACAATTCTGGTCTTCAAGTTTTATTACAAAGCTGTAGTGCTCAAAACAGTATGGTATCAGCATAAGAATAGATATATTGATCAATGGAATAGAGTAGAAAATCCAGAATTGAACCCACAACTATCTGGCCAATTAATATTCAAGAAAGCAAGAAAGAATATCCAGTGGGAAGTAGACAGTCTCTTTAACCAATGATGTTGGGAAAACGGAATTGCAACATACTAAAGAATGAAACTGGACCACTTCTTATATCATATACAAGAACAGAATCAAAATGGATTGAAGACTTATATGTGAGACCCGAAACCATAGAAATCCTAGAAGAGAATATAGGCAGTAACCTCTGACACCAGGCATAGCAACTTCTTTCTAGATATGTTTCCTGAGGTAAGGGAAAAAGAAGCAAAAATAAATTATTGGTATTACATCAAAATAAAAATATTGACAGTGAAGGAAGCAATCAACAAAACTAAAAGGTAACCTACAGAATGGGAGAAGAAATTTGCACAAGACATATCCAATAAAGGGTTAGTATCCAAAATACATAAGAACTTTTACAACTCAATGCCCAAAAAACAAAAAATCCAGTTAAAAAATTGGCTGGGGTGCCTTGGTGGCTTAGTTGGTTGAGTGTCTGATTTTTGCTTTCAGCTCTGGTCATGATCTCAGATGATGAGATTGAACCCTGAGCTCAGGGGGAGGGCGGTGGTTCATGCTCAGCAGAGATCCTCTCTTTCTCGCTCTATCCTTCCCCCTCCTCATGGTCTCTCTCTGTCAGCTAAATAAATAAATCTTAAAACAAAACAAAAACAAAAAACCTTATAATGAGCAGAAACCATGAATAGACATTTCTCCAGAGGAGTCATACAGATGGTCCACAGACACATGAAAAGATGCTCAACGTCACTTATCATCAGGGAAATGCAAATCAAAACTAGAGTCAGGGGCACCTGGGTGGCTTGGTCCGTTGATCTAAGTTCAGGTTTCATTGTCAGGATCCTGAGTTTGAGTTCCAGGTTTTGCTCCATGCTGGATGTGGAGTCTACTTAAAAACAAACAAACAAAACCAAAAAACAAATCTACAGTAATACAAACTAAAAGATACGAACTACCCCTGTCAGAATGGTGAAAATCAACAAGAGAAGAAACAACAGGTGTTGGTGAAGGTGCAGAGAAAAAGGAACACATGTTCAGTGTTGGTGGGAGTGTAAAAACAGTCACTGTGGAAAATAGTATGGAGTTTCCTTAAAAAGGCTAAAAAGAAAACTACTTTATGGTCTAGGAAACATATTCCTGGGCTAAGAATATTCCAAATATTCCTAAGAATACAGAACACTAATTCAGAGGGGTACATGCACCCCTATGTTTACAATACCCAAGGTATGAAAGCAGTCCAGTTTTCCATTGTTAAATGAATGGATAAAGAAGATGTGAGATCTATAACACACACACACACACACACACACACACACACACACATATATATATATACAATGGAATATTATTCAGCCATAAAGTAAGAATGAAATCTTAGTATTTGCGATGACATGATTGGGGCTAGAAAGTATAATGCTCTACAAAATAAAGATAAATCACATATGATTTCATTTATATGTGGACTTTAAGAAACAAATAGAAGAAGCAAAGGAAAAAATAAGACAGAGAAATCAAGAAACAGACTCATAATTATATAGAACAAACTGATGATTACCAGAGGGGAGGTGTGGAGGGGGATGAGTGAAATAGGTGATGGTGATTAAGGAGTACGGTTGTGATGAGCACAGTGTGATATACAGACGTGTTGCATTACTATATTGTTTACCTGGAAGTAATATAACACGGAATTAAATAAGTAAATAAAAACAAGAAAAATGGTACTGTTGTGGAGTACTTTTGGAGTAAGGAAAGCACTTTGAAAGGTGGTAGGTAGCTCAGTGACAGTGCTACCAGAGACTTGTTTTGTTGCCAGTGATAAGTTACTCTCACTCGCCTGTCTTCTCCAGATTGGAAGTCTTATGTTTTGCATGTTTTAACCATACACTTTATATATGCCTCAAATCCTCACAACAACAGTAACCCCAGACCTGCATATCTGTAAGCCTCATGTGCCAATCCTGAGTACCCTGAGTCACCTCTCACTTCCCAGACCTAGATGAAATGACACACAGGGGGTTTGGGATATGGCTTCTGAGGTCACCACTGGAGACCAAAGTATGGGGGAATTAGTTCCACATGGGAGCTAGGTGGGGATACAGTACAAAGAAGGCACTGTGGCTTTCCTTTTCCCCCTTCATGAACTGTTCCAGGTACAGTTTCTCCTTGCAAAGCTTCCAAACAAGGAAGTGCTGAGACACCTGCTGGAGCTCTTTATGGCTTTTTATGAATCTAGTATAATTATACATTGCACTGTATTGTTTAGCATATATAATTAATAGACCAGCTGAAAGAATCTAGAATGATAGAGAAAAGAATTTTCTTCTCCTATAGCTTCTGTCTTCTAAAAGAAAGTATGAGCACTTCAATTTTTCTCAAGCTTTGTTTTCTAGGGGATCTGAGTTAAGACATACCATCATTTGAAATTTGACAAAAGTAAGATCTATATCTACATTATATAAAGCATTTCTATATAATACATATTTTAATGAAATATATAAAACATTTATATGTATAAAATCTAATGCCTTCTACTGTTGAATCTCTCCGTAGCCGAGTTACTATTTTCTCCTTCATATAACATTTGATTCTGTCCACAATTTATTTATATTTCAAAAAGACCCTTTATTAACAATGAACTTGGAGATTGCTTTATTTTTCTGACATGTAATGAGAAATATTTTAGACTTCAGAACACTGAAAGAAAAACAGCTAATTGCTTTGTGTTTTTATTTTGTATACAATCCTAGAAAAATTGGGGGCCAGTTTTATAGCCCTCATAGTGCCTGTCACACCTAACACATTGTATGTTCTCAATAAATGTTTCCTGAACGAAGGAATGACAATAATATCAAGCCAGCAAATACTAGAAGCAACCTCGTTTTTCTTTATTTTTTTCCCCTTTGGGTCACTTCTTAAGTTTTCCACAAAGCTCCTCCTCATATACAGCTTTTGCTGTTTAAATTTTAACCCAGAGAGAGTTGATTGTGTTATTTAAGTTTTTCAGGAATACTGTTGACTTCTTATTATGGATCAGATTGATTTTTAAATTACTTTGGAGAGACCCAATGAGTTTTGCAATTGAGGTCATATATTCTGAAAAAGATATTAACTCAGTCATAGTTATTGCTCAAGATTTTCAGCTGTTAAACATTGTTTAAAAAGACATAATAGCACACCTATAACAACAACAACAGCCAAGAATTAAATTCTTTTAGCTTCAGTGATGCTGCAGTTTGCAATGAGGGGTCAGTAGAGTTATTTACATTTCAATATTAGCTATTTAATGGCTTTTGTAAAGATTACTTTATACTTATCTCAATGCAGCATCCCTGTTGGGATGCTTGCTTGGAAGACCATGTAAACACCCTGACTATTTAATATAGACTACATTTATTTTAGTCCCTCATTATATTTAAATGTCCATGAAGAAATAAGTAGTTCTTTTTGTTGCTAGGAAATTGTATAAGTTGATCTGCCCTTATATTAGTTAATACCAGCTGCTACAGCAGAAAGGTCAAGGGCTTTACGCAATAATTATTTCTTATATACATCAAAGTCTACTGTTAATGTGCATAGACTGTGGGTTTTCCCTTTAGTGATGACGAGAACTTAGGATGCTTTTATTTTGTAGTTCTGCTTTTTGCCATCTTCAACAGACAGTTGAGGGAAGGTCCTCAAGGTCATCTGTTGGATTGTTTATAGCAAAAAAGGTACATGAAGAAGGGGATTACCTGTGAATAGTTTTTATTGGCCAGGCCTAGATGTGACATACATTATTTTTGCCCTCATTCCACAAGCCAGAAGTGGGTTATATGACCACATCTAAATGAAAGGGAAGCTAGAAATTACAGCCTGGCTGTGTTTCCAAAAGCTTTTTGGTGATGACTAGTAATCTCTGACATAGTTCCTAAATAGTGTTTTGATCCTAAAGGATTTGAGGGTAGCTCGGCTAGCTCTGTTGGTGGAACATGAGATCTTAAAGGATGTGAGGATATTTTTAAAGATGAATCATTTCTCAACATTTTTCTATTGTTATTCTTTCCAAGTCACATCCATCAACTTAATGATAAAAGCTGCCTCTTCTATAGAAAACAAAATGAGGTGAGTATCAGGCTGCATAGACAGAAAATAATTTTTAAAGTGTTCATGGGTCTTGAGTGATTTTTTTTTTCTTTTTGACTCTAAAATATTTGATTTTCAGGCTCCTAAGTGAGTGAAAACATACTTTTAAAAAATGGATAGAGGGGACGGCTGGGTGGCTCAGTCAGTTAAGTGTCTGCTTTCAGCTTAGGTCATGATCCTGGGGTCCTGGGATTGTGTCTGCTTTGAACTCTTTGCTCAGTAGGGAGTCTCCTTCTCCCATTGCCTACTGGTCCCCCTGCTTGTGTGCTCAGTAGCGTGTGTACATGCTCTCTCTCTCTCTGACAAATAAATAAATACAATCTTTTTTTAAGTTTTTTTTTTTTTTTTGACAGAGAGATCACAAGTAGGCAGAGAGGCAGGCAGAGAGAGAGGGGGAAGCAGGCTCCCTGCTGAGCAGAGAGCCCAATGGCAGGTTCGATCCCAGGACCCGGAGATCATGACCTGAGCCAAAGGCAGAGGCTTAACCCACTGAGCCATCCAGGTGCCCCTAAATAAATAAAATCTTAAGAAAAAAAATGGATAGAGGCAAATCTGTCTTGGATTTTTCCTGGTCAGAATTTTGTTTCCAGAGTCAGACTGCAGCTTTAGGATATGGGATCTTAGGAATTTGGAAATCTTCTCGTACTGTAAGCTTGAGAAATTATATCTCGTAAAAAACTGAGCCTGGGTAACTCAGTCTGTTAAGTGTCTGATTCTTGATTTCAACTTAGGTCAGGATCTCAGCGTTGTGAGATCAGCTCTGCACTTAGTGGGGAGTCTGGTTGGGCTTCTCTCTCTCTCTCCCCCTTTCCTCCTCCTCCCTCATAAACCCTCTGTCTCTCTCTCTCTCTTAAATTAATCAATCTTAAAAAACAATGACCAGTATTAAATGTAGTATTTATATCACCTCAAAGAATGCTACATATGATAAATTTATAAATTATAATTACAGGTTTTACAAAGCCAAAAAATCTCATTTTTAGAGTTTCCTTATATAGGTTTGACTTTACTTGCCTAAATAATATGGACTAGCTCTAGATGGTGTTATCACAAGATAATGCATTATCCATTCTCTTTTTTTCTTTGTTGAGGTATAACTGACAATAAAATTATAAGATATTTTTAAAGTGTACAATGTGACAATTTGATATATGTATATATTTTGAAAGGATTTCACATATAAAATTAATGAACATGTTCATCACTATTTAAGTTCTACTGTCTTATCAGATTTCAGTTATGCAATGCAGTGTTATCAGTCATAGTCACCATGTTATACATTAGACCCTTAGACCTTATTCATCTTATGACTGAAAGTTTATGGCATTACCCATTCTTGATTCATATTCTCATTCATATAAAAATGAATAAGGCACAGTCTTTTCTCTTAAGAAGTCCTAATTTTCTATGTGAGGCAGATAGCAGTACAAAGTTGTGTGGCATGTTTTGTTATAGAGGAATGAATAGAAGGTAGTAAAAATACAGAGACAATTGAGTTTTGAAAGATGCTTAGAAGTTTGGTCCATAAGAAAAAAGGAAGAAGGGTGTCTGGGTGGCTCAGTGGGTTGAGCCTCTGCCTTTGGCTCAGGTCGTGATCTCAGAGTCCTGGGATCTAGCCCCGTATTGGGCTCTCTGCTCAGCAGGGAGCCTGCTTCCACTTCTCTCTTTGCCTACTTGTGATCTCTCTGCATCAATAAATGAATAAAATATTAAAAAAAAAGAGGAAAGTATATTTCTCCTAGAAAAAAATAGAATAATCAAAGGCCAGGGTCATGAAACAGAATGGTATTTAGTGAGTATGGATTAAGTCCATGTATCTAGAAAACAATAGAGATACTTGATATCTTACAATTCTTGGTATCCCTCATTATACACTATGCTGTAGCAATAACCAAGGATTGTGACCAATTATTGCTGTAGCAATAACCAAGGATTGTGAGAAAGCCTTGAAATTCTGTTAAATGCAAAATGGTGACGAGTGCTTGAAGAGTTCTTGAAAGGTATGTAGGATAAAATAAAGCCTTGGGAAAATATGAGCTATCTTGAACTATTTGAAGGGGATGTAATAAAGGTTGTAAATTTAGTTTGTGTGGTCCAGAGGAAACAGATAAGACTGAGGGATGAGAGTTATCTTGAGGTTTCATTTTAAAATGTGGAAGATCTCTAAATTTGGAGCTGTCCCATGATTGAAGACATCATCTCACGTGGATAACTGGAGACCAGATAATCCTTTGTTAGATTATTTTGAAGGGTTTAATTGTTTGAGATGCTATGATTCTGTTGATTTGGGGAAGTATTATAACATGGACTCTTTAAGTGGACTGTGTGGATTTGAATTCAGGCCTCAGGACTTACTAGAAGTGGGCTATGGGCAAGATACTTAAAATTTCCACTTCTGTAAAGAAGGCTGTAATGGCATTGGCTTCAAAAGGTATTTGTGAAGATTAACTGAGATAATCTATATAAAATGCTTAGCATGGTTCCTGGCTTATGGTGAACATACTATGAATATTAATCCTCATCTTCATCATCATTATCAAATGATAGACAAATTATCATTTCTTACAAACTACAATGGGCTACATTGATATAGAGCAAAGGTCAGCAATCATTTTCTGTAATGGGCTTGATAGTAAATATAGGGTATGTAGGGATTTCATATTCTTCATTTTTTTTTGTATTTTTACAATGTTTTAGGAATGTAAAAATCATTCTTAGTTTGTATGCCATGTGAAAACAGGATATGGGATAGATTTGGTCTATGGGCTGTAGTTTGCTGACCTCTGATATATATGAATAGAAAAATTAACCAAATAAATAAGCAGCATAGAATTAAGAGAAAGCAATGGTGTTTATTAAGTTATGATAACAAAACCAATATTTACAGAATGTACATATATGAATGGGACATTTCAGGTCCAGACTTGGAAGAGGAAAGGGATGCTTGTATGTTGGAGCTACTTAGATGGAAGAGGAAGAAAGTAGAATCACAAAAATGCCTATTATAGCATCAGATATAAATGTTATGTAAGAGCCCCAGAATAGCACGATGGCTGTAAACATGTCAGATATAAAAGCCAAGAGCCTAATTACAGTTCCCATCTAGTCTAATCCTGTTACCATTAGCAACAGGGAGGACAGCATCTGGGTTTGCTATTCCACCAGTCTGATTTTTCTAGTTCCCCTTATCCTACCCCCTCCCCTGCCTCCCCTTAGCACTTGCTGTCACTGTATAGTACTATAGGGAAAGAGGTATCCAAAGACATCTGCTGGTTGGTTTAAGCTAGGTTTCCTCAGGTGAAGGGATAGTTCCTTGGTGGACTTTTTATAGGTCAGGAATGGTCCTTTGTTTTGCAAATCCTACAATAAATTTTTAGTTCATTCAAAAGATACTAACTTCTGGAAACAGACTCATGCTAACCCATTTTTATAAAGTTTGGTTGGCTTCAAAATAAGACATTGATTGTTTTCATTATTATTATTATTATTATTATTATTATTTTTGGTCACTCCAGCCTTCACCTGGTGATTACTTACACTCAAGAAACTGACTTAGTGCAAGGTTGTTTGGTTAGCAAAGAATTAGTCAAAAGAGGATTAGATATTTTTGAGAAATATTTACATGAAGCTAAGGCAGCCTGATTGCCTTTTTCTATTGTAGGAATATTTGTATCAAGAATCAGGAATCAAAGTGCCTTTCCTTCTAGATAGTGCCAAATTAAGACTGATGATAATACTCCCAACCCCTTTTCTGTTAGTCACCGAAGCATTATTTTCTCCAGTGCAACTGGATAGTGTATAGCTTTCTATAATGATTGAACATTTCAAAGCCTACTATGTACTAGGTAGCATATCATGGAAATATGGTGATAAAGGGAAAGCAATTTATTGGCCCTCAGATAACTCAGTTAAAATATGGTACTACAATAGGTATGAGAGAGGTAAATATAGGCAAACACAGAACACCAGACTTAGCCTGCAAGAATTAGGGTAAAGTGAAGCTGGAATTGTTTTAGTGTGTAAGAGGTGGAAATACATTTCAGGGAGAGGGAGCAGTATGTGTAAAGAAATAGAAGTGATAGCCTGTAGAGCAAGCCTAGCTAGCTGCAAATTATTTTATGCAGCTCTAGTGATGGGCAGGAGCAGGGAGAATGTCATTTGGGAGCATAAACCATAAGCAGGGGTCAGGTTATGAAGAGCCTTGTAGATTATGGTAATGAATTCATATTTCATCTAAATGACAATTGGGAATCTTATTTTGGATTGTTACTGCAAATTGATATTCTAATGGTTTATAACTTGGTTTTACTAGTGGTTGACTTTTATTGACTTTGTACTAAATTTTCTGAATAGAAAACCTCATTTGGAACTGATGGTCATCTATATATGCAATTGAGATTATATCAGTTTTCTATTGCTAGAAAATTGCTGCATAACAAGCCATCCAAAAAAATTAGTGGTTTAAAATAACAACCATTTTTTTCTCATGGATCTTGGGGTCTGTGGGATTCATGGATTCTCATGGATCTTAAGATTGTGTGATCTAGGCTTAGATTGGCTAGGAGGTCTTTGTTGGGCTCATGTTACAGCTCTCTGGGGGTGGATTGATCAGGGTTATGTTTGACTGGAATGGCTCTGGCACATGTGTCTCTAAATCTCTTCCTGGGACCAAGAGGCTGGGCATGTCAGGCTCATGATGATGGCAGAGGCATAGAGAGTTGGAACCTCTTAAGATTTGGGCTCAGAATTGTCTTACCATTACATCCTTCCTATCTAGAGACCAAAGGAAAATCACAGGATTAAGCCAAACGTCAATGCAGTAAGTATATTTGTCCTGTGGATGTGAAGAGGATGGAGTAAATACATCTGAACACTAATGTGTTCAGATGGAAGGAGTATTAATAATAATTACAATAGTATTTTTTGTGTGGGGACTAAATGATAAAATGGTTCACGTGGAGTAGTCAGCATAGAATCCACATATAAAAAGCATTGAATAAATACTAGCTATTATTCTCAGTAGTAATAGGAGCAGTAGCAGCAATAGCAATAGTAGTTATATAGCAAAGTTAAGTAATTTTGTATATTAGAGTCTGGCAGGAAATAAATGGTGCTTCTAAATGTGGATTGAAGATAACTTTTTGGAAGGATTATTTACGGATATAGGCATGGAAGCCATTACTACCCTTAGGCCTGAGAGACAAAATTTTATTAGGATTCAGAAAGAGTTTCAGCTAGAGGAGAGGTGTTCCTAATAGGTGCTATGGCCTTTGAGAAAAGAACATAGCCATTGCCAAAACCTTGCCCTGGCAGGGAGGGAGCTGGTGAAATAAATACCCTGACCTTTCTCTCCTCCCATTCTCTGGTCTTCTGCCAGAGCCTCACATGAGCTGATCTCAACCAAAAGGCGAAAGACCAGGAATCTTAATGACCTGGTCCATAGAAGTCAGCATCCCAGGGTGCAGAGCAAGGCAGAGAAAGGTGGGAAATGGATGTTGGGAGATAAGCAGGATATCTAGCATACTGTATAAGCCAGTGAGTTTTCAAACAAAGTATTCTGTTCTTTCCCTTTAATTTTTTTCATTATTTGTTTACTAGAATCTAGGTTTCCAAAAAGTTTTGTTGCTTTCTGTTCCTCTTTTATTTTGATGTGAGCACATGTCACTACCAAAAACATAAGCCTAAAATGTCACTGGTTTTATTATTCAATTAAACACAAATAAAACTGCCTCAATAAAAGAACCAGACTAGCTAGTACATGGATAAGGGATTGAACTAATGTCTTTAGTAGAGAATCTATTTTCACAGTTTTGAAATTGGATAGTGCTGTCATAGATTCAGAAAGCACCTCTTCCCCCATTGACTTTAGAAATTGTTTTATGCTGTGGGGTGATTCAACATTTCTGTGAAATTGAGTAGAGAGATCATCATAGTTTATAGAAAAATGACCTCATCATGAATTTGGCCCATCTCTGCTGTCAGCTAGCCAAAGGCTGCTAAAAAATGCTAGAAAAAGAGGATTTTTTCCACATACTTAGAATCTGGGCAGAAAATTTGATTCTTTCTCTTTTTTTCACCCCCCTCTACAGCCTGTCAATACTTGTTATTCTTTTTTCTATAGCTCTATAAGAATCTTTCTTTTATTACTTGTCTCAAGTCTTTCTTCAGGTTCTTAGGTTTCTAGTGTATGTACTTTTTGTCTCTTCTTTGGTTTTATTCTTTTCCATTGTGGGGGACACGGTTATTCTGACAGATCAAAATCATAGGTATTTATTTATTTGTTTCATTAATGTATGTGGAGCATATGATTTGTGCTTCAGAGGCCAGCATCTTCTTTCAGTGTATTATATGGATGGTCATCTTACCTTAACTTTCAGTGGCTTATTCAGTTTCCTTTTTGCTAATTTCTTATAGTCCTTTTTTTTTTTATCACTCCCATTGTCCCCTGAAGTCTCTGCATTTCTTCTTGAGATTATTTTCATGAATTGCTAAATTAATGACTCTTAAGCGTGTAACAGGGAACCTTTAGGTCTTCGGGTTGAAGGTAGTGCTACATTAAAAAAAGGATCAACTACTGGCCTGCATGTGGTCAAGTTTCCACTTATAGTTCCTAGGGGTTAGAAGCCTTGTTCAGGCTCATTGACCTGGCAGCAAACAATAAATCTGGAAATTTTTTTAGTTTATCTCAAAGCCCAGAGCCTGGGACTAGCTGTATTTCATTAATAACAATCTCAAATGATTATCTTATTGCTCTCATTTGGGGCAGGCATTTCATAGAATGTAAGCTTCATGAAAGCAGGGTCCTTGTTCTTTGCGATGTTCATAGTCCATAGAGCACTAACAGGTACATGGAAAGTGCTCAACAAATATTTGTGGAATAAATTTACCATGAGTGGTGATGGCATAGGAGAGACCTATGGAAGAGGATGGAACCAGAGATGAGGCAGTAAACCTATATTTAATGTACCCAGCACTACTCTATGTATAATTTAATTTATTCTTACAAGAATCTTATGAAATAGGGGTTATTTCCCTTTTTTATGCAAGGGAATGAAATCTCTTAGGAGTTAAGCAACTTGTCCAAAGTCATACAACTAATTTATAGCAGAGCTAGAACTCAAATACAAGTTTGTCTGATTGTAATGTGTATCTTCTTCCACCTTTCTATTCTTTACTTGTGATTTAGGAACGTATGAAAATGGAGGAACTAGGACCATGGGTAGAGGGGGACTTAAATTTATACTAAGTCCTGCAAATTTTCTATGACATTTAAAACATTTTTGAGTTTCTCTTTCAATAGTATTATAAAAGAAACACATTTAAAGCCTAATTGGGATTCTCTTGGATAACCACTTTATAACTGAGCCCTGCTGCATGACTTCCTGGAAGGCTAGGATTTGGGCTTATGTTTACAGTTTTGTTGCAGACAAGTGGTACTCTTTAAATGTCACAACACATTATAAAGAGAACAAAGGTGGACTTGATCCATAATCACTGCTGTGTAATATGTTAGGGCCAAGAGACATCATCAAGACAGTGTTAACACAAAAGAATTTGTACCGTATTAGTTAGCATCCTTTATGTTGGACATAGCAGCTTAGTTTCAACAAAACATTATCATTCATCACATTAAATTAGTGTTAATTTGAAGTTTATTAATTTTGTAGTTTTGATTTTATTCAATTTTTACATTTTAGTTTTTGTAGCTGTATTGGAGTATAAGTTGTTTATACCTAGTTTTATGCTTGTACCTTCTTAAATGATTCTGTAATAGAATGCTTTGCCAACATGATAGTGTTTTATACTTACATTCTTTTTTCTTGTAACATGGATGCACATTTTATTGGAGTTTGAAAAACAATGATATAGTTGTTTGTGGGCTAGTGTATATATGTCTCTTATTCGGTTGTAAATTCTCAAAGACAGAGAAGGCACGATACTGATTTTATAATTCCTACTTCATCTCCTGATGCCTAGCATAATATGTGGTCATTCAACCATGCAACAAATATTTACCAAGAATCTCAAATTCCAGGGACTAGGTAGATGCTGGGAATTCAGAAATGAAGGTGACTGTTAAGTTCCTTGCCTTTATAGAGCTTACATTCTAATAGGGAGAAGACAGACAATAAATAAATACATAGAGAAAATAAGTGCTATGGGGACATAACAAATCATTTTCATCTTCAACATTTCACTGATGCTGCTCTTGTTAAGATCTGCCATGTCCTCCGTGGTGCCAAATTCATTGACTGATTTCTGTTCTTATCTGTTTTGCTCAGTAGGTGTTTTTTTTTTTTTTTTCTGGTATGCTTTTCTTTATTTTTTTTTTCTTTTTTTTCAATTTATTTATTTTCAGAAAAACATTATTCATTATTTTTTCACCACACCCAGTGCTCCATGCAAGCCGTGCCATCTATAATACCCACCACCTAGTACCCCAACCTCCTACCCCCCCGCCAGTAGGTGTATTATACTAAATCTTTTTTTATATACTGAGTTTTTAAAAATAACATTCTTGGACCCTGAATCATTCTCTACTGTCTCTTTGCTCAGAACCTAGATTTACCTTGTTTGCCCAGATCTTTTTTTTCTTCGTGGTTTTCTTAAAATTAATTTCCAAGTTTATGCCTAATCTCTTCATGGAGACTGCACAACTTGAGAGCAAAGAGTGTCTTCTACTTGTCTACACCTGTATGTTGCTCTACACATAGTGGATGTACAATAGTATTTGACTTGACTAATTGGGCTCTGCTCTGTTGCTTGCCATAGTTTTAAAACAATGTTTACTGGAAACATAGGGTTCCAGAAATATGACCCATGCAGGAGCTGATGGATCTGATGAATAGGCTCCCTCCATCCTCTCTAAAACACAGTTTTCTTTCCTTCTTTCCTTCCTTCCTAGATTGTTTGACAAAACTTCACAACAAGTTATTTTTGAAAACCATAGTACACTTGTTTGTATGCCATTTTATTAAGTTCTAGAAACTAACTGGTGGATATTTGGAGGGTATACCTGCTTTTGTCTGGTAGAGTAGAGGCAATTAATTTTGCCCTTTTGTTACAAAAGTAAATGACTAAATAGCAGAACTTCATATTTAAATGTTTCTTGTGGAGGTGCCCGGGTTGTAGGTTGAGTGTCTGTCTGACTCCTGGTTTGATCTCAGGTCATGATCTCATGGGTCATTGAATTGAGCTGCACATCGGGCTCTGCGCTCAGCAGGGTGTCTGCTTGAAGATTCTCTCCCTCTGCCCCTTCTCCCCACCATGCACTCTCTAAAATAAATACATCTTTCACAAAATGTTTCTTGGGTTTAGTCTTGTTCAATCATCCAATTTTATAGGTGAGGAAACGAGTTAGATAATATGATCTTCATAAGGCTAGGTGGCTAGGCAATGGCAGTTGGGAGTAGAGCTCAAATCTCTCAATCTTTCCATGACCTCGTGCTGCATATATAAATACACAATTTCTGATTCTTATGTCAATTCTGATACATTGCAGTGTGTGATAAGAAGTTACAGAGATTGAGAGACATGAATATAACATATAGTTATGCTGCACTATGATTTTTTCTATCAACCTGGGTTTTATGAAATAAGTAGGTAACTAGATGGAGAAACACACATGGGCATGTGTGGATTTGCGTGCATATCGATAGCACTTAAATGTTTGTTGAATTGCATAGACCAAGCTCTCTCTCTCTCTCTCTCTCTCTCTCTCTCTCTATATATATATATATATATATAATCTCCAAAGTCTAATATTTATTTTTCCTTTCTCTACCATTATCACCATTCCCATGGCGGTCATTAATAAAGGACAATGATGAAACTGTTGTGTAAGATGCCAGAGATGTGATTAAGAAAAATCTAAATGGTTAACAATTATAAGGTTGGAAAACATAACTCTAGGCCTCGGTACTCTAAAAATCAATCCTGAGCATACTTTTTAGGTCCAGAGTTTCACCTTTCCTGTGTTCCATTTTCCTTAAGTAATGAGAGTTTGCTGTACCAATTACAGTGCAAGTTAAGAAGGCAGGGATGTCAAACATAGTACAAAGCCTGAACTGTTATTTCAGATGTAAAACAAGCTCTAACTCAGGATAGTAGTTAAGAGCAGGGATTCCATAATCAAACAAATCTGGTTAGAATCCTTAATGAGGAAGTGACCTCTTATATTTCCTTAATTTCTCTCAGCCTCATTTTTCTCTTCTGTGAAATAAAGGTAGTAAGAGAAACTTCCTAATAGGTAGTTGTAAGGCAGAGGTAGAATAATGCTTGTAAATTTCTTGGTGTGTGTGGATCATAGCGAGAGTTCAATAAATTTAAACCTTTATTATTGCTTTGTTATTGTTATTACTAGTTTTGTTAGTTACTGTTGTTTTGTTGTTATTATTAATAACTAGTTTATCTTGCTGTACCCTCAGAGACTATGCTCCCAACTCTAGTCTTTACAACTATGCTAAGTGAAATTCTCTGTTTTGGCTTCTTTCCCCCCTACTGTTATTATAACTGACTTTTCCTGCTTTTTTTTTTTTTTTTAACTTCTTAAGTGAAAAAATCTGACTGATTTAGACTATCACCACCTTTGTAATGCAGAGTTCTTATGCCAGCCCATTTCATAGCCTTTGGCTAGTCTAGCAATTGACCAATCTTGGGTTAGGTACTTGGTACTCACCAGGCTGGCTGAGGTAGTTTATGTGTAGGTAATCCCTCAGGAAGGAATACAGACAAGAATTAGGCATTCTGATGCTTCCTAAAAGAGAATGACAACTTGTACCTACCATGTTGCTTGACCAATACAGGAAATTTAGGAAAAAAGAGACAAATTGTTTTTTTAGTTCCACATATGAGTGAAATCATATGGTGTTTGTCTTTCTCCTTCTGACTTATTTCACTTATAAGTCTCTGTAGATCCATCCATGTTGCTGCAAATGTCAAGATCTTATTCTTTTTGATGGATGAATAATATTCTGTCATACACACTCACACACACCCCCCACATCTTTTTTTTATCAATCTTAAAAAAAATTTTTTTATTAACATATAATGTATTATATGCCCCAGGGGTACAGGTCTGTGAATCGTCAGGCTTATACACTTCACAGCACTTACCATAGCACATACCCTCCCTAACCACCATCTCCCTACCCCTTAAACCCCAGCAACCCTCAGTTTGTTTTGTGAGATTAAGAGCTTCTTATGGTTTGTCTCCCTCCTGATTACCATCTTGTTTCATTTTTTCCTTCCCTACCCCCAAGCCCGTCACACTGTCTTTCAGACTCCTCATATCAGGGAGATCATATGAAAATTGTTTTTCTCTGATTGACTTATTTAGCTCAGAATAATACCTTCTAGTTCCATCCATGTCATTGCAAATGGCAAGATTTCATTTCTTTTGATGGCTGCATAGTATTCCATTGTGTGTGTGTGTGTGTGTGTGTGTGTGTGTATGTGTGTGTGTATCTATATATCTATATATCTATAGACTATAGATATATAGATATATATGTATCACATCTTCTTTATCCATTCATCTGTTAATGGACCCCTAGGTTTTTTCCATAGTTTGAATATTGTGAACATTGCTGCCATAAACATTCGGCACATACCACACATCTTAAACAGAGTCTTAAACACAGAGAAGAAGCTGGTGTTGGCTAGAGGGAATGTGGATAGAAGAATGGAAGAAATAGACAAAGGAAATTAAGAAGTACCAACTTAAAGCTATGAAATAAATAAGTAATGGAGATGAAAAATACGGCATAGAAAATATTGTCAATAATACTGTAGTAACATTGTGGTGACAGATGTTGTCACAGTAAGTGTTGAGTAATGTATAGAATTGTAAAATCACTGAAAGGTAATATACCTGAAACTAATATAACATTGTACATTAATTATACTTCAATTAAAAAAAAAAAGCCTTGCAGAATAGAGCCAGGGCAGTGAATAGTCATGGCAACCAAGGTGGTAAGGTCAAGAAGGAAGGAGTGATTGCTAGAGTCAAATGCAATAGAAAAATCCATCCAATCTGATGAGATAGGAAAAACATCCACTGTATTTGACAAACAGTAGTTTTCTGGTGACCTTAGTGAACAAAGTGGTGGTGTATTCTGTCTGCAGTAAAGGATGTCTAATAAAGAAATTTATATCGTTAAAAATGCAAGAATTGAAAAAAAAAGAGCCAAATTGTAGTACTTTGATTAATAACACATATGATGCTTAAATGAGTCAACTCTATGCCATTTGTTTAGGCAATAGTATTGTTTGTTAATTTGGGCAACAGAGAAAAAGAAGCTTAGAATTAATAGACTAAATGAAGGTCACTCAGGGCAAAACCTGTATTTGTGATATATGATTTGAGTCTATCCAAGTTTCTGACAAACAGTAGCTACCCAAGGAAGAACAGAATGTGCAGTCAGCCTTTCAGAATTCTGTTGACTAACCTCCTGTGAATTATAGGTAGTCATACAGCTGCTTGGAGAGATTTTTTCCCGTGACAGTCTGACCTCAAATACTCTCAAAATTATTTTGTGCTTTTTTCACTATACCATTTGTATTAATCCTGTTCAGCTAAAGATAGACAAGGAATAGTAACTGATTTTTTTTTTAACTTTAAGTGAATCCATCTGATGATAGGGAAGGATTTTTTTTTATTGGATCTCCAAAGCTATGTCCTAGAGTTCCAACTGGAAAACATTGTGGCAGCTGCTAGCTATGCATTCTTCAGGGATAAGGTTCTGATGTTCTTGGCATCTGCCTGCATAGTGACTGTTATTAGAGGCTTATGACTCTAGGTACAGAGCAAGCCATGAAAGTAGTGGCAAGCTTTTTTGGAAATCGGGAGATTCAAGTCCTGACTTAGTTATTACTAGCTTTGTGGTCTTGGAGAAGTCAGTTTAATTCACCAGTCCTGGGTTCTTCATCTGTACAATTAAGAGTTAATAAGATGATTCTCAGTCCTTCCACAGGTCTGGCACTCATGATTCAGACTCAGATTTCTTTTCTTTATTATATTGGCCCATTTAGTGTTTTGTTTCTAGGTCATGCCATGTAATTTTATGCTTTTGTTTTTGGTACCATACATATATTTTTTTCATTCATTCATTCATTCATTAATACATGCATGTATCCACTCATGTATGTATCCTTTATTCTGCATTTATTGAGCATGTACTATTTTCCTGGCAATGACGTTATAAAATTTATGGACATGATCTCTGCTTTCAGGATCCTTAAAGTCAAGTATGGATTGCAGCAGTGTTCCTGTCTGTGTTTCCATCCTCTTCTCAGCACTCTTCTCTTTCTTCATTGGATTTCTTTAAAGTCTTTGACATATTTTCTCATTCCTTAGGTTTTTGCACATTTTCCATCCCTTCCACTTCCCTGTGGCCAAACAAACTCCCATGGGTGCAAGTGCCTATGCATCCTTAGGTCTCAGTTGAAAGTTCTCCCTCCTTTGAGAAACAAGCTTCCTAAAATAGACTTTCTATCATGTATTCTCATTACACCATATTCTTCCAGACATTCATGACACTGTAAGTGATAACTTGATTAAATGATTGCATATGTCCGTAACATGTTCAGAAAGAAAATTTTACTTCTGGACAATATGAATGTACATGGATTCCCAGGGATGCTGCAAAACCCTTGTTTTCCTTTCCCATATATCTATTCATACAGGGTATACACCTGATGGGAATAAGAGGTCTCTACTTTATGGTCTTCCTACCTCTTTCTGCTTTTATTTTGACTGTCTGTCTCCTTCAGTGATTTCATCTATTTCCCCCTGAGGAGCTGGAGGAACGGTGTCATATTTTCAGGTCTGTACGTCTTTGAAGATTAGTTTAGACCCATCAGGTACTTTACAGTGAAAACTCTACAAGACAAAGAAATCCTTCAGGTACTTTACAGTGAACACTCTACAAGACAAACAAATCTTTCTCTGCCTAATCTGTTGTAGCATAGCTTCAATATGTTACTGTGCTCATTCTTGGCTTCCCCAAAAACAAAATAGAAAAGAAATAAAGGACATAGAGAAATTTGTTTTGCCTCACCTGTTTATTGTACTTTTTTTTTCCCCTTTCTGCTAGACTGTTAGTTTTTATTAGGACAAAGACCAATCTGACTTATTCATTGCTGTATCTCTATACTTGGTACATGATGCCTGGCTGATAAATACTTGTGAAATAAATAAGTGAGTGAATGAAAGGTGGGAAAGACAGACTAACAAATTTATTGTTACCTTAGTAGCAACAGTGACAACTAACAATAATTACAACAACCTTAGTGAGTTGTTACATAGCATCGACATATAGTCAAAGGTAAATAATATTCAAAGAATATAATGTATATATTATACTTTTGTAAATCCTAAAAATATACAGCTACTTTGGCAAGACATGGGTAAGCTGTGGTCCCTGCACCAGCCAAATCGGTGCCACACGAAATTTATCAGAAAAGTACATTTTGAGGCCGACTCCAAACTTACTGAATCAGAAACTCTGGTGATGTGGCTCAGTAATCTGTTTTTTAAAATCAGATTTCAGGTGATTTTGGTGCATGATAAAATTAGACAACCACTGCTTGTAAGGGATAAAAAATAGTGTGACATGGCCTTTAACTCTGCAAAGCTTATGTGTAGGGAGATAAAACATATCAGTGATATGGGTCTGAGAATCACAAGATAAATGCAAAATGCAAAGGCAATAAAGGGGAGGAAAGGAGAAATGACTTTTGGTGAAAGAGCGGGGGAAGGAACCTTTGAGGTGGAACTGCTGAGTCATGGTCCATAAGACATTCTAGATGAAAAGAAAAACAAAATAAACAAAATCCATGTAAACCCAGAACAAAACAAAGAAAATACAATGATTACTCTAGACATAAAAAGGCAATTTGTAATAGTGAAGACTATAGGCTTTGGAATTAGTCATATGTAATTCCTATCCTGGCTCCAATAGTTATGAACTAAACAAGGACAAACATCCTAATCTCTCTTTTCCTGAGTTTTCTCTTCTGTAAAGTGTATAAAATGGTAGTACCTATTTCATAAAATTCTTGGGAATAGTAGGCGAGGTAATATATATCCAGTGCTTAACTTGTTACAGTAAAGGCTTGATAAATGGTACTTATTTTTATTAACACAAAAATATCCTGTTAAAGTTGAAAAGCTAGGCAAGGGGTCTTCTACATTCTAGATATAGTCTTTTAAAAAATAATTTTTAATATTTATTTTAAGGCATTGAAAAACCTTTGAAATAGTATCAATATAGAAAGTACAGAACAAAAGTTTTTTATCTCTTGAACCAGTTGAGAGTAAGTGGTCAACCTGTTGTTTCATCTCCTCTTAGGTACTTTAGAGCATATTTCCTTGGAAGAAGGACATTTTTCCTACATAACTGCAGTGTGACCACCAGAATCAGGAGATTAACAAATGTCCCGGTAAAATGTGCTTTATAGCAAAGAATCCAGTTTATAATTACACATTGCCTTTAGTTGTGTCTTTTAATTCCTTGATTCTAGGACATTTCCTCAGCCTCTATTTGTATTTTTTTGACTGACACCTCTGAAGATAGGAACATCACAGAGGCAAGGTTGTCTGCTTTTCATTCATCCTATCAGGTGGTACATGGTTATATTTGTTCCATTTACTGATGATGTTTACTTTGAACACTTGATTGAGGTTATGCTTAAATTCTGGATTCCTCCACTGTGAATTTACTCTTTTCCCTTTTCTGTATATTTACACCAGCGTCTATTGAAAACTGTGAGATAAAAAAACAAAAACAAACAAACAAACAAATCCTGTGAGATCACGCTGATACCTTCCGTTCTAATCCAGTCTAACATATTTCATTGCAGTTTTCTCCATTTCCATATTTTGAGTTCATTTTCTGATAGACTCTTATTAAACTTACTTTATTTACTGATTTGATCAATTTCCCTGTATGCAACCAACCTTTTATTGCCACTGCCATAGATACCCTTCTCCCCCATCAAACTCAGGCTCTCACGAACTAGGCCTCTGTAGTAAACTCTCTGCATAGATGAGCTCCTCACCCTGCTTAGATGGAACAAAACACCCAGGCCCTTCCCACAGCATGGATGTCCTTAACATAGTGGTCAGGTTTTGACTCCATGCTCTAACATAATCTAACCTGTTTGGCCCTCTTCGGTCTGTTTTGGTTTCAGTAGCTCATGTGAGGTTATGTCTCTGAGAGAACTCCTTCCTCAGTTTGTCAGTCTCTGGGGGACTCTGCTATGAGCCTCCTTCACATGTAGATACCCTCCTCACTTTCCTTCAGTTCTAGCATCCTGCTCTGGGCCACCAAAGCTCCTTCGCTCAGCCCCCTCTGCCACCAGAATAGACCTTGCTATACTTCACCTAATGGACTTCAGATGGAATTGTCCAGGAAGGGGATGGAAAGGAAGGCAAAAAGAGGAAGGGACTGGGAAGAGGAGAAGGAAAATAGGAAGAGGAACTCATAAATGTATTTTTCAATAAAGCAAGAGCAAGTATTACTATTTTCAGATTGTGAGTGAAACTACTAGCATGAAGTTTCCTGTGACTAAGAATAGGCTGGTTGATCTTCTCATTTGATTATGGGGTCTGCTGTGGCTTTCCAGCTGTTTCAAGATTATTGCACAACATTAGGTAGTCTGAGAGAACAACAGAGTTTCCTGTCACATTTGTGTACTGCGATAGACTAGATGGTTCTTGTACCATAAAAACCTGCCATGTCTCAGCTGGCTTTCTGCTCTCACTTTAGAACAAAAGGCAGTATATTTTATTTAGCCAAATAAAAGTAAGCTAATAATAGCTTAAAGATATAGGGTAGCATATTTTCTAATCTGTACTTCTGTATTTGGACATACAGTTTTCTCTGATGCAAACCCTTTAGATATTGAGGAAGTTGGAAAGAGAAGGTAAGATATGTTCAGTTGCTCTAGACTATAGTTTTAACAATTTTACTTAAACAGTACATTTTAATACTATTACTTAGCACAAAATATAATAAGCTTAATATAACATAATGGATATGATTATACCTGTGCTACAATGATATGCATATGATAACTAACTGTATAATTAATATAATTTATACACTATAAAATTTTAATATGATGCTATTTATGTATAATAATGTAATTATATATAATGGAAGTTATATCATAATTATAATAAAATATAAATTTTATAGGATTATATTTTCAATAACTTAACAGTCTAAAATTGATCTTTCAGATAAATTGGTACCCTGGTGATGAAGAGCAGTGTTCTTTTTGAAATTAACCATCAGCTGTCACTGCTTGGACCAATTCCAAATGAAGTGATTACAGACTGCCATTTGAATCAGTCTTTTTGGAGCAGTATGTGTGACACTTTTTTCTTAAGTTGATATTAGGTGTTCGATTTGCCAAAAGAAGGACTAAGATTTTGATATTTATGTAGAAAGTTCTATCCAGTCTTGTCTTAAGATTCAGAACTGTATGTCCAAAACAGGAAAAAAGTAAAGAAGTGAAAACCAAAAATATTATTTTGGAAAATTATAGTAAGTTGTATAAGAGTCCCTCTCTACCAGGTTTAAAGAGATGAGAAGGATGCTGTCTTTTCGCATATCACAGATAGAATTTTATTTTCTTACTTATCACATGTCTCTGTGGGTAACTTCTCCCTGTAGACTGAATACTGTTCTGGCCTCATTTAGTTGGTTAATTGGATTGATTATAAAATTGCATAAAATCACCATTAAACAGAATATTAAGTAAATCTGTACTTAGGTGCTTGACAGTAAAAACTTCCCCCACAGTCTGGCTTCTTATTTCATACCTATCTTGCCATCTTCTTCTCTTCTTCTTATTTTCTGTTTGTTCCAATTCCACAGGAAAAAATTGTTATGATATTATTGCACAACTAATATTTATTGAATACTCTGTGTTCACGACATGTGTAAAGCAAACTTGAGAAGCTGTTGATGCCAATAAATTCATCTGTAGCAATCTCTTTTTAAGATTTAATTGTCTCCAAACTTAACTATGCTGACAGTCTGTAGCTACCTCTATATAGAAGCATCCTTGCTTCCCTATGGCATTCATCAGCTAGAAAGATATGGTCCCTGGAGCCCAAACTCTCATTCTGTTTGAATTTTTGCTGATGGAGAAAGAAACGAAATAGCTTCTGCTAAGCACTGTGCAGTTGCGATTAGTTAAAGTATTCTTGGTAACAGGCCTTGGAAAGTTTTTGAAAGAGTTCCTTAGGTTTGATTTTCCTTCCATCTGGTGATCTGAAGAAGTTCTTAAATGATATTCTAGTCATGCATTTACAATGAGATATGCTTGTTTTAGCATTGATACCATTCAATTAACCCCCAGTGTTCCATTAGGCAGATTACTGCTGCATGTTTTAGCAAAAAGAACGTAGACTTTTGCGTCAAATGTGGATTCCAATCCTAGCCTTGCTGCTGCTCAGTCTCATGACCTTGTGCAAATCTCAGTTTCTCCATCTCTAAAATAGGTGTAACAATAATGCCTCATAATATAGTGGCAAGCCATAGTGAAAAAAGTGATGTTTTCAATGTATGGGTGTCTAACATATGGTGGGTAAAGGACAAATGCTAATTGCTAATTTCTTTTCTCCTTTCCTCCCTCAATGAGTGATATTAGTACCTAATCACAGACTGGAAGATATTTAGGATTTTTGGCGGGTTAGACAGGAGTTCTGCAGAAATACGGACTTTAAAACCCTATAGGATCATACAAGATTACTTACTTACAGTTATTTGTCAGTCCAAGGTTTATAGAGTTTACATAGTAAGTCTTTGTTAAAGAAGTTGTTTTTTTTTTTTTTAACATTCCTGGATCTTGGATGATTGATGTGAAATTAACAGTTAATTATCTCCTAGATATAGAATAAGACACACCTGGTTGTGGTTTGGGAGTTTAAGTGCTGATAAAAGGTAGCTGATTTGCATTAACAATATCTTGAGTTTATTTAGTGCCTGCTTTTTGAGCAGCTTGAAGTATCACACTTACTCATCAAAGAGATAGTTTGAATTAAAATTTGTTTTAGAGGTTGTATTTTTAAAAACCTTTTTTGAGGAAAAAAATACTGTATGTTGCCTCATGCACATCTTACTGCAGTTCTACAAAAATTTCTGTTTCAATGAGCTACATTTTAAAAAATGTAAATAACAGTTTTCTGCCTCCTTCTCAAGTATTGGTTCTATTTGATTACTCCAAGTGTCTGCACTCATGACTGTTTCAGAAGAAATTACTCCTAGCTAGGCATATTCTGTGTTCAGGTATTCAACATTTAATGAGACTTCTTGTGTACATGGCATTGTTCAAAGATCATGCATTAATCAAAAGAATAATAGCTAACATTTTTTCAGTATGTTCTATGTAACTGTTCAACTCTTTGAAGTACCAACATATGTAAAATTTTTAGGTGAAGAAACCGAAGCTTAGAGGAGTCAAATTTAGTAAGTAGCAGAGCCAGGACCTGTTTCTCTGACTTTAATGCTCATGCTTTAACTTTTAGATCATTATATTACTTCAGTTATGTTCTATTGATCTTTCTCTTCCATCACATTCTGCACTTTATACTTTGTCCCTTTTAGAGTTTTTTCATATATACATATATATATATATATATATATATAAATATATATATATATTTTAACAAATGTTACTGGA
This sequence comes from Neogale vison, assembly GCF_020171115.1. Taxonomy (NCBI): domain Eukaryota; kingdom Metazoa; phylum Chordata; class Mammalia; order Carnivora; family Mustelidae; genus Neogale; species Neogale vison. Next base: position 138,852,917 of record NC_058097.1, read on the forward strand.
TATTTCTCACTTCCATGTTTATTCATGATATGTCCTAATTCCCTTCCTGTTTTTAAAAACTTTAAAAACTGTATGATATTTTGATATAGTTTCAAACCTAAAAAAAGTACAAAGAGCTCTTGTATACTTACTTTACCCAGATTTAAAGTGATTACGTTTTCTCTATAATTTTGTCTATGTACATGTTTCTCTTTATATCTAGACACATATACTTACATACATATATATATGCACATTATTAACGAGTCCTTTGAGAATGAGTTGGGGATATTAGTCTCCTTTATCACTAAATACTTCCATGTATACTTCCTAAAAACAAGAATATCCTCTTACATAAATTAGTGTAATTATCCAAATCAGGATAGTTAACATTGATACAATGCTATTATCTTATGCATAGTTTCATCAGTTGTCTCCAAAATGTCTTTTATAGCTGTTTCCCCAGGCCAGGATCTAACCAGGATTACAAATTATATTCAGTTGCCATGCATCTTTAGGTACCTCATCAGCCTTTCTTTTTTATTTTATTATTAGTTTTTTGGAGTAAAGTGATATAGTTATATATAGTGCCTTAATAAACCGTGTAGAAGACGATGTGTGCATTTTCTAGTTGGAATAGAGCCAGGAGTAACAACTGATGAGGAAACAAGTGGAGACATTGAGTGTGGCCTGGGAGGCAGATGTATCCTATAAGGAGTCACTTACCTAGTTTAGGCAACAGTTTGTGAAGTCTGGGTTTAGTTTGGTAGGCTTAAAATTTGACTTTTCTAGCAAATTGACTGGCCTTCTAGAAACTGACTACAAGAATTATAGTTACAGAACACTCTAACAATCAGAATATAACTCTTAAGCTCATTAGTGAATTCTTTTCCTCCAGTCCAGACTAGAGTCTTTCTTCTCTTGACCTTAACATTTTTTAAGATTATAGGCCAGGTATTTGTAGAATGGCCTACAGTTTGGTTTTGTTTCATGTTTTATCATGATTAGATTCAGTTCGGTAATTTCTGGAAGGAATATCACAGAAATGATGCCATCTTTGCCTTGTGCGTGATAATGGAAGACGTTAGTTTAATTTGTGGGAAGATACTATTAGACTATGTAAAATTATATTCTTGTCAATTTTTTACCCACACTTTGCAGCATCCAGTAGTGATTTTCTACTGTACTTAATGTTTGGAATTCTATAAGGAAGAGCTTTCCCTTTTCCATTTAATCATTTATTCATTATTTCAGGATGTACTCATGGATTCCTATTTCTTCATAAGTTATAATCTGCTACTATTATTAAATTATTTTAATGCCAGATTATTCCAGATTTGGTCAGTAGGAGGCCATTTAAGATGATTTTGTGTGCTTTTGATGTGATCCTTTAATTTTTCATCACTTTCGTATATTCTGGTGCAACAGAATGTCCCAGGTTAATTTTATAATTTCCCTGCTATAGCTCTCAAGTGAACCTTTCTGGTTTCTTTTGGTAAAGTATCTTGAAATTAACATTGCCTTCCTCATCCATCCATCCATGCCTTCCTCCCTGCCTCCCTCTCTCTCTCCCTTCCTCCCTCCCTCCCTTCCTTCTTCCTTTTTTTTTTTTGTGTGCTTTGTCTAGGCATAGAAAAAAACACAATCATATCAGAACATTGTAGAAATTTGATAGAACCTTTGCATGTAAACTTTTCCTCATCCTCTTGTCTTGCCTTTTCAGTATCTATTTCATTTGATTATGTGTTAGTCTTTGGAATCTGAGTTTCACAATGACCCCTGCTTTGGTTTAGCCTCTTTTGTTTCCTGTCTTGGTACTTGATTTGTACCTAGCCCTGACCTTGCTTCTACTCTCCATTCTTGGCTGTAAAATTTAACTTATGTTTTCTTTTCACCCATATATTTTTAATATAAATTATTTTTAAATTTATTTATTTTCAGCATACAGTATCATTATTTTTTCACCACACCCAGTGCTGCATGCAATCCGTACCCTCTATAATACCCACCACCTGGTACCCCGACCTCCCACCCCCCCGCCACTTCAAACCCCTCAGATTGTTTCTCAGAGTCCATAGTCTCTCATGATTCACCTCCCCTGCCAATTTACCCCAACCCCCTTCTCTCTAACTCCCCATGTCCTCCATGCTTTTTGTTATGCTCCACAAATAAGTGAAACCATATGATAATTGACTCTCTCTGCTTGACTTATTTCACTCAGCATAATCTCTTCCAGTCCTGTCCATGTTGCTCCAAAAGTTGGGTATTCGTCCTTTCTGATGAGGCATAATACTCCATCGTGTATATGGACCACATCTTCCTTATCCATTCATCTGTTGAAGGGCATCTTGGTTCTTTCCACAGTTTGGCGACCGTGGCCATTGCTGCTATAAACACTGGGGTACAGATGGCCCTTCTTTTCACTACATCAGTATGTTTGGGGTAAATACCCAGTAGTGCAATCCAGGGTCATAGGGAAGCTCTAGTTTTAATTTCTTGAGGAATCTCCACACTGTTCTCCAAAGTGGCTGCACCAACTTGCATTCCCACCAACAGTGTAAGAGGGTTCCCCTTTCTCCATATCCTCTCCAACACACATTGTTTCCCGTTTTGCTAATTTTGGCCATTCTAACTGGTGTAAGGTGATATCTCAATGTGGTTTTAGTTTGAATCTCCCTGATGACTAGTGATAATGAATATTTTTTCATGTGTCTGATAGCCATTTGTATGTCTTCATTGGAGGAGTGTCTGTTCATATCTTCTGCCCTTTTTTTTATATGATTGTCTGTTTTGTGTGTGTTGAGTTTGAGAAGTTCTTTATAGATCCTGGATATCAACCTTTTGTCTGTACTGTCATTTTCAAATATCTTCTCCCATTCTGTGGGTTTCCTCTTTGTTTTGTTGACTGTTTCCTTTGCTGTGCAGAAGCTTTTGATTTTGATGAAGTCCCAAAAGTTCATCTTTGCTTTTGTTTCCTTTGCCTTTGGAGACGTATCTTGAAAGAAGTTGCTGTGGCTGATATCGAAGAGATTACTGCCTATGTTCTCCTCTAGGATTCTGATGGATTCCTGTTTCATGTTGAGGTCTTTTACCCTTTTTGAGTTTATCTTTGTGTACAGTGTAAGAGAATGGTCGAGTTTCATTCTTCTACATATAGTTGCCCAGTTTTCCCAGCATCATTTATTGAAGAGACTGTCTTATTTCCGCTGTATATTTTTTCCTCTTTTGTCAAAGATTATTTGACCATAGAGTTGAGGGTCCATATCTGGGCTCTCTACTCTGTTCCACTGGTCTATGTGTCTGTTTTTATGCCAGTACCATGCTGTCTTGGTGATCACAGCTTCGTAGTAAAGCTTGAAATCAGGTAATGTGATGCCCCCAGTTTTATTTTTGTTTTTCAACATTTCCTTAACGATTCGGGGTCTCTTCTGGTTCCATACAAATTTTAGGATTATTTGCTCCATCTCTTTGAAGAATACTGGTGGAATTTTGATCGGAATAGCATTAAAAGTATAGATTGCTCTAGGCAGTATAGACACTTTAACAATGTTTATTCTTCTGATCCAAGAGCATGAAATGGTCTTCCATCTTTTTGTGTCTTCTTCAATTTCTTTCATGAGTGTTCTGTAGTTCCTCGAGTACAGATCCTTTATCTAAGCAACCTAGATGAAAAGGATGCATTCCTGGAAAAACTATAAACCCCCAAAATCGAATCAGGAAGAAATTGACAACCTGAATAGACCAATATCTAGTAACGAGATTGAAGCGGTGATCAAAAACCTCCCAAAAAACAAGAGCCCAGGACCTGATGGATTTCCCGGGGAACTCTACCAAACTTTCAAAGAAGAAATAACACCTATTCTCTGAAGCTGTTTCAAAAAATTGAAGCAGAAGGAAAACTTCCAGACTCTTTCTATGAAGCCAGCATTACCCTGATCCCCAAACCAGGCAAGGACCCTACCAAAAAGGAGAATTTCAGACCAATATCACTGATGAATATGGATCCTAAGATTCTCAACAAGATCCTAGCAAATAGGATCCAACAGCACATTAAAAAGATTATCCACCATGACCAGGTGGGATTCATCCCTGGGCTACAAGGATGGTTTAACATTCACAAATCAATCAATGTGATACAACAAATTAATAAGAGAAGAGAGAAAAACCACATGGTCCTCTCAATTGATGCAGAAAAAGCATTTGACAAAATCCAGCATCGGTTCCTGATTAAAACGCTTCAAAGTATAGGGATAGAGGGAACATTCCTGAACTTCCTCAAATCTATCTATGAAAGACCCACAGCAAATATCATCCTCAGTGGGAAAAAGCTTGCGTCCTTCCCGTTGAGATCAGGCACACGACAAGGATGCCCACTCTCACCACTCTTGTTCAACATAGTATTAGAAGTCCTAGCAACAGCAATCAGACAACAAAGGGAAATAAAAGGTATCCAAATTGGTAATGAAGAAGTCAAACTCTCTCTCTTTGCAGATGACATGATTCTTTATATGGAAAACTCAAATACTCCACCCCCAAACTATTAGAACTCATAGAGCAATTCAGCAACGTGGCAGGATACAAAGTCAATGTACAGAAATCAGTGGCTTTCTTATACACTAACAATGAAAATACAGAAAGGGAAATTAGAGAATCGATTCCATTTACTATAGCACCAAGAACCATAAGATACCTGGGAATAAACCTAACCAAAGAGGTAAAGGATCTTTTCATCCATATTTAACTTTAAACTACCTCTCAGATTCAACCCCATTCTTCTAGTCCCAGGTAATATTCTGAAAGAATCTTAGGCTGCAAGCCTAAGATGAAGACTCTTGCTACAATGATAAAGCCTTTACTGGGGATTCTGTTTCTGTGTTTCATTGTGTGGTAGTCCTGTACTCAAATGGATGAGGGCAAGGATAATTTTTTTTTCCTTGCAGAAGAGAAAGTAAGGTATCTGGATGCAGCATAAAGAAATTGGATATGAGCATTTATCTGACTCTCCAAACAGAACCAAATATCAAGGAAGGCTAATGGAACACCAAGACTGCACTTTGTAACATTCTTAAATATAGTAAGATCATCTGTGTTATACTGTTCAGCTGAATTCATTATCACAAAATATGGTATGGGAAATCCTACAGAGAACGGGATGCTAGAAGAAGCATAAGGCATATGTATTAAAAGAAAGCATATCTTAGAAAGATTATCCTATCTTTGTTCAGACTGGAAGGCAAGAATCCTCAGCTGATTTCAATGAGTTATTGGGATTAAACAGCTTTGGTAAGTTATAGCCATATGTGCCAAACATAACAACTAAATAACCAATAATAACAAGCTCCAAGAAGATGATTACAATTGTCTCCCCTTATAGCAGGAAGGCTGATATGGCAGGAAACAAAAAGAGCTTTTCCTTAATCACTTTTATTCCAGCCTATGAGCTAATGGATAAGAAAGTATGTAAATATGTTAAACGTTCTTCATTCTGGTTACTTCTTTGTTTTACTGTAGTTAAGTAGATAATTGCAGAGCAGTCTGTGAGTCATACAAGAAAAAGTCTCATGATTTAAGAGTCATACTTTCTTAATTTAATTCAAGTCATGTACAAGGAAATCCATTTCTCCATCACTCACCATATTAACAATTACAGTGAATTTTGGTCATTTCAAAAAAATGAAATCTTCCTATTTTGAAAAAAGATTTGCCACTTCTGAGGATGAGGATATTCAAAATAAATTCCTCAGATGCTTGAAGGCACATCTCAAACAGGAATTCAAAGGATCTTCTGAGGAAATAACACCATCATTGAAATAAATATGCCATATTGGATTGTCTTTGCTTGGAAGAAGATGAAATATCTTCAGTATATGAGCTTTAAGAGTGTGTTTAAACAATCCTATTTATTTTGGATTCCCTTGATCACACTTTTTGACATTTGAAGAACTAATTGATATTCTAGAATCATCATCACAGAAGCCAGATCTCATCCTTATGGAGTATAGGTTGAACCAAAAGAGAAAGATTGGACAGAGTAGGGACTGTCTCAGACATCACCTAAAAGCTGATTTTGTTTGTTTGTTTTAATGTGTCCTAAAGTCAAAGTACTGAAATATAGTTCCTTTTTATTGAGTTTCTAGCTAGTTGAATCTGAACCAGTTTAATCAATAATATTCACTAAGTTGGTATTATTATTGCTTTTTAGTCGATGGGCAGAGTTCTTCCTTTTGCCATTTGGGTTATTATTAACTTACTTGGATTTACCCCAATCCTCTCAGACCCACTACCCCCCACCCCAGTATGAAGTAGAGGAGTATTGTAATAATTCAGCAAGGATATTTGAAATGAGAGTAGTGAATGAAACTTTAGGTTCTAATTTCATAGGTGTCATTTCTTAGGTCTGGTGTTCCTAGTGGATCTGAAGCCATTGACATCACCTGGAGCTTGTTAGAAATGCAGAGATCCAGGTCTGACTCCTAACCTTTATCACAATTTAAATTTAACAAGATCCTTGGTCCTTCAAATTAATGTGTACATTAGGGTTTGAAAAACACTTATCTGTGAATTTGACAATAATTTGTAAGCTATTTCAAAAAACAATTGTGAGGTCAAAATGGGTATGCCTTCAAGACTTTGAGGAGTTTATTTATTTTTTATTTATTTTTTAAAGATTTTATTTATTTATTTGACAGAGAGAGATCACAAGTAGATGGAGAGGCAAGCAGAGAGAGAGAGGAAGGGGAGCAGGCTCCCTGCTGAGCAGAGAGCCCGATGCGGGGCTCGATCCCAGGACCCTGAGATCATGACCTGAGCCAAAGGCAGCGGCTTAACCCACTGAGCCACCCAGGCGCCCCACTTTGAGGAGTTTATTTTGAATCTATTTTCAGAGGTGGCAAAACATTTTTATTTGCAGGAGGAATGTGCAAAATAAAAAATGCAAGCAGTTGTGATCAAATCAAGTCATATAGAAACATAATTTAAATAATATACAAATTTTCTCGAGTCCTGAGTATGAGGAGATTTGATTTTATTCAATGATTTTTATTTGATTTGATCTGTAAATAGAGAGAGGGAATGCAAATAAACTAAAATTAGTGAGCATTCCTTGTGTGCTTACTAAGTGTAAAGAATGAGGCCAGATAGTAGACAATAATGTGGCTGGCTATGACATCATCTTCATTTCTTAGGACCTTGCCTGGTACTTAAAAATTACTTACTGAATTGAATGTTGAATTGGGGATAGGTGGGTGATCAACTACTACTAATATAAGGTAGAATGATAAATAACTATTAAACAGATCTCAGCAGTACTTTGAGGAATGGGCAGAAAGAAGCGGCATTGCCCACCTCCTCCCACAACTACCCCCACTAACATTTTTCCTTTTTGATGGCAGCTGCTTGGTGTTCTTACTCTCACCCACATTTCAACCAATTGAACTCAGTTTTAGTAAGGATGGTTTCTGTGCTGATGACAATTCATATTTAGATCTCTGACTTCAAATATTTTTTTTAAGAAAGGGTTGATAGTAGAAGTGGGCAGTGAAGGAGAAGTAGGATTTCTGTTGTGTTAGAAGGTCATTTGTGCCTAAGGAATTATGGGCAAGAGATGACAAGGGCCTCAAGTTTGGTACTGGGAATATATAGGAAGGGTTGGTGGGGGGGTGTACAAGAAGTATTGAAAAGACGCTTCAAAAGTGCCAAACAAATATAGATGAGGCATTAAAAAATACATCTGACTAACCAGAAGTAAAATTTGACATTGGTTGTAGAGTTATCTTCAAATTTAAATAATCTTTGACTTAATTAAGGTTTCCTTTTTCCTCTGTAGTGGTTGATTAGGTAGGAATGGTGAGTAGACAAAGGAGTAAAATAGACTGTAAGCATATCAGGTTTGGGGGTAATAAGTTAATTAATATTTTCAAATTTAATATTAAAGTACTATCCATTGGGTTTTCCTGAATATGATTCAGTCACTGTTATCATTAAGTTTCAAAGTATAGCTTGTTAATATGTATCCTTAACATGAATATGAAAAATATGCTTCCATTCCTGGATAATTTATATACCTAATATTTTAAAATTTGGCAACTTATAAATCCTGCTTATGAAACAATGTTTACATCCTTAACACTGATGCAAAGAAAAAGCATCTTGAAATTTGACTCTGCAAAAATTGTTTCACATACAGGTCATTATTCTTTAGAGACTATGTAGCTGTAAAAATCTTTACAGGGATTCTTTTTTCTTTTATGTTTAATTAATACTTGATGCAGAGAATGGTTTTGGATTCTACTTTTTTAAATTCTCTATTTCTGACTTTTATTAACCCAGTTAGCACCCTGTAATCCTTACTATATTCGGATATCTGAGAAGGATTTATATATGTATGGTTTTTAACCTTCTTTTTCTTTTTATTATTGAAATATGTTAAATATGTTTGACATGTTATTTTAGTTTAAGGTGCACAATGTAGTGATGCAACAATTCCATACATTACTCAATGCTCAAAACAATAAATATAATCACTGTAGAATGTTATTACAATATTATCAACTGTATTTCCTATGTTGTGCTTTCCATCTCTGAGACATTTAATATATAACCAGAAGTTTGTACCTCTTAATCACCTTCACCTATTTAGTTTATCCCCCAACTCCCTCCCTTCTGGCAAACACCAGTTCTCTATATTTATCAGTTTGTTTCTCTTTTTTATTTGCCTTGTTTTTGAGATTCCACATATAAGTGGAATGATATAGTATACGTCTTTCACTGACTTATTTCACTTAGTATAATACACTCTGGGTCTATTGATGTTGTCAAAAATGGAATGACATCATTCTTCTTTACGGCTGAGCAATATCCCATTCTTCTTTACGGCTGAGCAATTATATATTATACCACATTTTCTTTATCCATTCATCTATTGATGGACACTTGAGTTGCTTTCATACCTTGCCTATTGAAAAAATGCCACAGTGAACACAAAGATATTTTGGATATTAATCCATTTTGGATATATCATTTGCAAATATCTTCTCTCATTCAGTAGGTAGTCTTTCCATTTTGTTGATGGTTTTCTTTACTATGCAAACCCTTTTTATTTTGGCAATCCCAGTAGTTTATGTTGCTTTTGCTTCCTTTTCCTGATGAGAAATATCCATAAGTATGTTGCTAAGGCCAATGCCCAAGAATTTACTGCCTATGTTTTTTTAAAAGTTTTATGGGTATTTACCCCAAAGACACAGATGTTGTGAAAAGAAGGGCCATCTGTACCCCAATGCAGCAATGGCCACGGTCGCCAAACTATGGAAAGAACCAAGATGCCCTTCAACGGATGAATGGATAAGGAAGATGTGGTCCATATACACTATGGAGTATTATGCCTCCATCAGAAAGGATGAATACCCAACTTTTGGAGCAACATGGATGGGACTGGAAGAGATTATGCTGAGTGAAATAAGTCAAGCAGAGAGAGTCAATTATCATATGGTTTCACTTATTTGTGGAGCATAACAAATAGCATGGAGGACAAGGGGCGTTAGAGAGGAGAAGGGAATTTGGGTAAATTGGAAGGGGAGGTGAACCGTGAGAGACTATGGACTCTGAAAAACAATCTGAGGGGTTTGAAGTGGCGGGGGGGTGGGAGGTTGGGGTACCAGGTGGTGGGTATTATAGAGGGCACGGCTTGCATGGAGCACTGGGTGTGGTGAAAAAATAATGAATAATGTTTTTCTGAAAATAAATAAATTGGAAAAAAAAAGTTTCATGGCTTTAGGTCTTAAAGTTTGGCTCTTGAATCCATTTTGGGTTATGTTTGTGTATGGTATTAAGAAAGTGGTCCAGTTTCATTCTTTTGCATGTAGCTGCCCAGTTTTCCCAACACCGTTTGTTGATCAGACTATCTTTTTCCCCATTAAATATCCCTGTTTCCTTTGTCATAAGTTAATTGACCGCTTAAGTGTGTATTTGTTGCTAGGTTCTCTATCCTGTTGCATTAACCTATGTGTCTCTTTTCGTGCCAGTACCATACTGTTCTGATTACTATAGCTTTGTAATATATCTTGAAATTTGAGATTGTGATACTCCCAGCTTTTGTTCTTTCTCAAAACATCTTTGGCTATTTTGGATCGTTTGAGGTTCCATGACAATTTTAGGATTATTTGTTCTTTTTGTCTTCTGTTCTTACACATTTTCTAAGCATGACTTCACAGCCACCTTTTTGCTAGTGGCAGAATAAAGTTACAACTGTGCATAAAATTTGAGGATTTGTAAGTGTTCTTTGTAAATCTTACTAGTTATGAAACACTTAAGTTTTTTGTTATTTGAAAATACATACAGAAAGGGGCGCCTGGGTGGCTTAGTGGGTTAAGCCTCTGACTTCTGCTCAGGTCATGATCTCAGGGTCCTGGGATCAAGCTCCACATGGGGCTCTCTGCTCAGTGGGGTGTCTGCTTCCTCCTCTCCCTCTGCCTGCCTCCTCTCTGCCTACTTGTGATTTCTCTCTGTCAAATAAATAAATAAAATCTTAAAAAACAAAAATACATACAGAAGAATACATATATATATAATTTACATAAAAATATATAGCACAATAATACAATTAACATTCCCAGAATGTTAATTTCTGGAAATAAACATTTCTGGAACCTAGAACTAGAGCACTGCTCTTTGCGTCTACCTGTGAGTTCCTCCCTTACCCATTTTCCTGCCTACCCCTTCTGCTGAAGTGATTACATCTTTCCATATACTTCTTTGCTTTGATTTATATGTTTCTTCACACATATATGTATGTATGCCTAAAAATATATAGTTTTGTATGTTTGTTAACTTTACAAAAATTTTTATGCTGAGACTTGGTTTTTTTTCACTCAATGTTGTTTTCAAGATTTATTCATGTCATGTTATGATACTGTAGTTTATTCATTTTCACTGCTGCATGAATTCCACTTTGAGAACATACCACATTTATTCATTTTCCTCTAGGATGGACATTGGGTTGTTTCTAATTTTTTGCTATTATGACCTGTGCTATTATGAACATTTTCATTTGTTTCCTGGTGCATATGTGTGAGAGTTCATTTAAGATGTGTATTGGGTAGTAGAAATACTGGATTTATGAGAAACAAATGTTCAGTTTTACAAGATAAGATTTTCTAAAGCGTTTATAGCACTGGGTGTTATATGCAACTAATGAATCGTTGAACACTACATCAAAAACTAATGATGTACTATCTGCTGGTTAACTGAATATAGTAAAAAAAAAATAACATGGTTATAGCAATTCCCACTCATTAGGAACAAATAAAAGTTGCTACTGATCCATATCTTTCTCTTTTGTCAGTGATACACGTTTCCTTTATTGTGAAAGGACTATTCATATTTTTCACCCATTTTTCCCCCTTCTGGCTTATATGTCTTTTTATTTTTGATTTGTTGTCTTTTGCATATCTAGATACTGTTTCTTTGCCTATGTGTTATGAAGATGTCTCCTCTAAATTCATGTCATATCTTTTTCACTTTATTGAGGTACAATTGATACATAATAAACTGCACATATGTAAAGTACATGATTTAATATGTTGAAGTATGTATATATTAGTGAAACTGTTAGTACAATCAAGGTAGTAAACATACCACTGCTTTTTAAAGTTTCCTCCTGTCTCTTGGTAATCCTTCCCACTCACCCCTTCCAGCAGTCCTTCCTCCCTGTATTCCTTGGCAACAACTGATTTTTTTTTCTGTCATTATAGAATTAATTTGCATTTTCTAGAATTTTTATGAGTATTATAAAACACAAACTCACTTTTGTCTAATTTTTTCACTTGATAGAATTTTGAATTATTTTGAGATTCATCCATGTTGTGTATGTCAATAGTTTGTTTCTTTTTATTGCTGAGTAGGATTGTATTTTATGGATATGCCACAAAGTGTTTATTCATTCATTAGTGGACTTTTGGGTTATTTACTGACTTGACTTTTTGTAGGGTCATATACATTTTCTTTTTTTTTTTTTTAAAGATTTTATTTATTCATTTGACAGACAGAGATTACAAGTATGCAGAGAGGCAGGCAGAGAGAGAGGAGGAAGCAGTCTCCCTGTTGAGTGGAAAGCCCAATGCGGGACTCGATCCCAGGACCCCGGGATCATGACCTGAGCTGAAGGCAGAGGCTTTAACTCACTGAGCCACCCAGGCATCCCCATTTTCTTTTTTCTTAGATAATACCTAGAATGTGAGTAGTTGGATTACACATTAGTTCTATGCTTAACTTTTTAAGGAACTGAAAAAACTGCTGTTTTTCAAAGTGGCTGTATCATTTTTCATTTTTAGTATCAGAGTATGAGAGTTCCAGCTCATTCACATCCCCATCAGTGCTTGGTGTGTTCACTGTTTTTAATTTTAGCCATTCTAATAAATATGTAGTTGTATCTCATTGTGTTTTTGATTTTCATTTCCCTAGTGACTATTGATACTGAAATTTTTTCATGTGTTTATTTGCCATCTGTTATTTTCTTCAGTGAAGTGTTCAAATCTTTTGGCCATTTTTCTATTGGATTGTTTGGTTTCATATTCATTTTTAGAGTTCTTTATATATTCTAGATACAAGTTTTTTTTAAAATCATAAATATGATTTGCAAAGGAACAATTCTATGTTCATAGTTATTTTCCCTCAAAAGTTTGAAGCTATTTTTCTGCTGTTTATATTACATTATTGCTTTTGATAAGTCTGACTAGTCTTTTCTCTTTGACTGCTTTCATGATCTTTGCTTTGTCTTTGGTATTCTGAAATTTTATTATATTTTATTATGGTATGCACATAGCTTTTATTTATTCTTTTTCATATAAGTTGTTACGTTCAGTTTCTGAATTCATATTTTCATAAGTTCTAAAAATTTTATATCCTTTATTTCTTTAAATATCACTTGCTATTTGTTCTGTTTTCTCCTTAAACATATCTATTAGAAAAATATTGGACTTTCTTATCCATTCTGTACATAGTCAATTAATACTTTCATATGTTCTATTTCATCTTCTCTCATGTTGAATTCTGACTTTTTTCTTTGGGAATATTTTCCAGTTCTACTTTGTTTAATCTGCTGTTTAACCTAGCCTTTGAATTTTTAACTTTAAATAATTACACATTTTTCTGATATTTTATTATGAACGTTTTCAAACAGCAAAGTTATAAGAATACTACAGTCAGTACCTATACACCTACTGCATAGATTTTATCATTAGCATTTTATTATATGTGATATCAATCCATCCCCTAGCCATCCATTAATCTATTTTTAAAGAATTGTATTTTTAAATTTTAGAAGTTACATTTGTTTCTTCTCATTTTGCATGTTCATTCTTCCTAGATCTTGTTATTTGCTTATCTTTGTGAGTATGGCCATCATTTAGCCAACACTTCACATAGCTTTTCTTTGTTCCATATCAGAAAATTCCAAAACCTACAATAACTGGGCATGTAACCCATTATTTGCTGTTGCTGCTGAATTTCATTTATATTGGCATGCCTTTCTGTTAGTTTGTGATCTTGATTGTGAGCTATTTTCTTGATCCTCATCTATGAGAATCCTACAGGTTTGAGATTTTCTATAGAAAATACTTTCTTTTGCTGCTGCCAGTAACAAATAGGCAGCCACTGACATAGAATTACTTCATCATTCCTTGAGGATCTTGGCTCAGTGAGGAAGTTTAGGGCCAGCTTCCTTACCTCTATTTACTGATATGAGGGTCTGTATGCTGATAGCAATTCTGCCATAGGTATGTGTCCTCAGAACAACCCCATTCCTTCTGTCTACCAACTACTATTAATCCAGCCTCCCAGCTGATCTGATTTCAGTTCAAGTTGTGTGTGTGTGTGTGTGTGTGTGTGTGTGTGTGTGTATGAACATTCTTGGAGATCTAGCCCATCTGCTGCAACATCAGTAATGCTTCAGAGTGCCTAGTTCATCTGAAGAGCACTTAGCCATAGTGTCAGAAGCAGATGTCATCAAAAACACTTTTTTTCATTCATTAAAAAGTTGCCAATAAGCTTAGCAACCTAGATGAAATGGATGCATTCCTGGAAAAATATAAACTACCAAAATTGAACCAGGAAGAAATCGACAACCTGAATAGACCGATATCTAATAACGAGATTGAATCAGTGATCAAAAACCTCCCAAAAAACAAGGGCCCAGGACCTGACGGATTCCCTGGGGAATTCTACCAAACCTTCAAAGAAGAAATAAAACCTATTCTCCTGAAGCTGTTTCAAAAAATCGAAGCAGAAGGAAAACTTCCAGACTCTTTCTATAAGCCAGCATTACCCTGATCCCCAAACCAGGCAAGGACCCTACCAAAAAGGAGAATTTCAGACCAATATCACTGATGAATATGGATGCTAAGATTCTCAACAAGATCCTAGCCAACAGGATCCAACAGCACATAAAAAGATTATCCACCATGATCAGGTGGGATTCATCCCTGGGCTACAAGGATGGTTCAACATTCACAAATCAATCAATGTGATACAACAAATTAATATGAGAAGAGAGAAGAACCACATGGTCCTCTCAATTGATGCAGAAAAAGCATTTGACAAAATCCAAAATCCGTTCCTGATTAAAACGCTTCAAAGTATAGGGATAGAGGGAACATTCCTGAACCTCATCAAATCTATCTATGAAAGACCCACAGCAAATATCATCCTCAATGGGAAAAAGCTTGCAGCCTTCTCATTGAGATCAGGAACAAGACAAGGATGCCCACTTTCACCACTCTTGTTCAACATAGTATTAGAAGTCCTAACAACAGCAATCAGACAACAAAGAGAAATAAAAGGTATCCAAATTGGTAATGAAGAAGTCAAACTCTCTCTCTTCGCAGATGACATGATTCTTTATATGGAAAACCCAAAAGACTCCACCCCCAAACTACTAGAACTCATACAGCAATTCAGCAACATGGCAGGATACAAAGTCAATGTGCAGAAATCAGTGGCTTTCTTATACATTAACAATGAAAATACAGAAAGGGAAATTAGAGAATCGATTCCATTTACCTTAGCACCAAGAACCATAAGATACCTTGGAATAAACCTAACTAAAGAGGTAAAGGATCTGTACTCGAGGAACTATAGAACACTCATGAAAGAAATTGAAGAAGACACAAAAAGATGGAAGACCATTCCATGCTCTTGTTTCGGAAGAATAAACATTGTTAAAATGTCTATACTGCCTAGAGCAATCTATACTTTTAATGCCATTCCGATCAAAATTCCACTGGCATTCTTCAAAGAGCTGGAGCAAATAATCCTAAAATTTGTATGGAATCAGAAGAGACCCCGAATTGCTAAGGAAATGTTGAAAAACAAAAATAAAGCTGGCGGCATCACGTTACCTGATTTCAAGCTTTATTACAAAGCTGTGATCACCAAGACAGCATGGTACTGGCATAAAAACAGACACATAGACCAGTGGAACAGAGTAGAGAGCCCTGATATGGACCCTCAACTCTATGGTCAATTAATCTTTGACAAAACAGGAAAAAATATACAGTGGATAAAAGACAGTCTCTTCAATAAATGGTGCTGGGAAAACTGGACAGCTATATGTAGAAGAATGAAACTCGACCATTCTCTTACACCGAACAAAAAGATCAACACAAAATGGATAAAAGACCTCAACGTGAGACAGGAATCCATCAGAATCCTAGAGGAGAACATAGGCAGTAATCTCTTTGATATCAGCCACAGCAACTTCTTTCAAGATACGTCTCCAAAGGCAAAGGAAACAAAAGCGAAAATAAACTTCTGGGACTTCATCAAAATCAAAAGCTTCTGCACAGCAAAGGAAACAGTCAAAAAAACAAAGAGGCAACCCACGGAATGGGAGAAGATATTTGCAAATGACAGTACAGACAAAAGGTTGATATCCAGGATCTATAATGAACTCCTCAAACTCAACACACACAAAACAGACAAACACATCAAAAAATGGGCAGAAGATATGAACAGACACTTCTCCAATGAAGACATACAAATGGCTATCAGACACATGAAAAAATGTTCATCATCATTAGCCCTCAGGGAGATTCAAATTAAAACCACATTGAGATATCACCTTACACCAGTTAGAATAGCCAAAATAACAAAACAGGAAACAACATGTGTTGGAGAGGATGTGGAGAAAGGGGAACCCTCTTACACTGTTGGTGGGAATGCAAGTTGGTGCAGCCTCTTTGGAGAACAGTGTGGAGATTCCTCAAGAAATTAAAACTAGAGCTTCCCTACGACCCTGCAATTGCACTCCTGGGTATTTACCCCAAAGATACAGATGTCGTGAAAAGAAGGGCCATCTGTACCCCAATGTTTATAGCAGCAATGGCCACAGTCGCCAAACTATGGAAAGAACCAAGATGCCCTTCAACGGATGAATGGATAAGGAAGATGTGGTCCATATACACTATGGAGTATTATGCCTCCATCAGAAAGGATGAATACCCAACTTTTGTAGCAACATGGACGGGACTGGAAGAGATTATGCTGAGTGAAATAAGTCAAGCAGAGAGAGTCAATTATCATATGGTTTCACTTATTTGTGGAGCATAACAAATAGCATGGAGGACAAGGGGCGTTAGAGAGGAGTAGGGAATTTGGGTAAATTGGAAGGGGAGGTGAACCATGAGAGACTATGGACTCTGAAAAACAGTCTGAGGGGTTTGAAGTGGCGGGGGGGTGGGAGGTTGGGGTACCAGGTGGTGGGTATTATAGAGGGCACGGCTTGCATGGAGCACTGGGTGTGGTGAAAAAATAATGAATACTGTTTTTCTGAAAATAAATAAATTGGAAAAAAAAAGTTGCAAAATGTAACTTTGTGTGATAACTTTTAATCCCATCTGCATCCTAAATCTGAAAATAGATTTACAAAAGTAGTCATTTTGGGGGCCCTTTGGGCTGGTTTCTAACAGTGATTGTGTAATACCTTTTATTTATTTATTTATTTAGGATTTTTATTTATTTATTTATTTATTTTAGAACTAGAGTGCATGCTGGGGAGACGGCCAGAGGAAGAGGGAGAAATAGACTCTCCACCGAGCCCAATATGGAATCCAATGTGATGGGGGCTCAATCCAGGGCCCTGAAATTATGAACTGAGGTGAAGTCAGACACTTAGCTGACTGAGCCACCCAGGCACCCATGTGTAATGCCTTTTAAAAAGGCAATTAGGGGCTCCTGGGTGACTCTGTGGCTTAGGCCACTGCCTTGGGCTCAGGTCATGATCTCCATGTCCCAGATCGAGTCCCACATGGGGCTCTCTGCTCAGCAGGGAGCCTGCTTCCCTTCCTCTCTCTCTGTCTGCCTCTCTGCCTACTTGTGATCTCTCTGTGTCAAATAAATAAATAAAATCTTAAAAAAAATAAAAAAAAATTAAAAAGGCTATTAAATGGATGCCCATAGGGCTCAGTCAGTTAAGCATCTGACTTCAGCTCAGGTCATGATCCCAGGGTCTTGGGTTGAGTCCCACATCAGGCTCCTTGCTCAGCAGGGAGCCTGCTTCTCCCTCTCCCTTTGCCTGCTGCTCTCCCTGCTTATGCTCTCTTTCTGACAAACTAATAAATTAAGTCTTAAAAAAATAAAACAAAAAGGCAATTAAAAATAACTTTTTAAAAATTTTGGAGTAGTTTTAATGCTTACAGAATAGTTGCAAAGAGTATGGAGATTTCCAGTGTACCCCAGACTGTTTCTCCTATAGTTAATATCTTATATTTACTGTGGCAACTAATAATAAATATTGATACATTATTACGAAAGTAAGTCCATACTTTTTAGCTAATATCCTTTTTCTGTTCCAGAATCCCATCAAGAGCCTTTAGTGATCACTGACCATTTTACTGTCTCTTTAGTTTTGCTTTTTCTAAAATATTATATAAATGGAATAAAATATGTAGCTTTTTCAGGCTGGATATTTAAACTTAGCATTTAAGATTCATCTGTTTCTACATGGCTTGGTAGGTCATTCCTCCTTATTGCTGAATATGGACTTACTACAGTTTGTTTATTCAATGATTGAAGAACATCTTGGGTGTTTTCAGGTTTTTCAGTCATTAAAAAGAATTCTGAGCAGGTAAAAATGCAGTTTTCAAGATTTCCTTATTTTTATTATTTTTGTTTGGGATCATGTGCATGTAGTTATTTAGTAAGCAAAATTTTTCATATATACATATATGCAGAAGCTATTTATGTGATGGTACATGACATTTTGATCCTTCCATTTTTCCACAGATATTCAAGAATTTTATGAGGTGACTTTGCTAAATTCTCAAAAAAGTTGTGATCAGAAGATAGAAGAAGCCAATCGAGTTGCACAGAAATGGGAGAAGACATCCCTTCTTGCTCCGTGCCATGATAACCTTCAAAAATCTGCAGAGGTATATAGTGAAACATTAAAAAGAACGGAATAATATTATGATTTACATATGCCAGTAAAGTGGTCACAGTCATAGTAGTAGTAATCATTACTGACAGATGGCAACAATAATAATATAAATGAAGTTATGCTGTACTGTATTCAATACTTATGTATAAATATCCACATTTTGCCAAGAGATGAAAAGGCCTGGGAAGACATGATTCTTCACATTATACAATGTGTTCTGTTATGCATATTGTGATTGAGTTGACTCAAGTCTAAGGCATTCTGGTATTTCAGAACATGGTTCCAGTGCAATACAGAAAAGAGATGGGATTGGAATGTGTAGTCTGTAGCTGTCATCTCCATAATTGGGCCATATATCTTGGGGTGTTTTAAAATGACCCATTAGGGTTTAGGAGCAAAATAGTAGAACTTCCATTTATACTTTTAATCCTCTCCTTTACATTATTAAACATTTTGGGTAATTTATAGTATATAGTATATAAACAGTAATATGTACACATTTAAAAAGTAACATAAGGTTAGTAGAGTTCTATGTTCAAATGGTTTTTATATAGAGGACGATGAGATCAAACAGTTTGGAGACTACTATTGGAATTACCAGTTACTGAAGAGTAAGGCAAGTTGAGGAATGTCCCAGGTTCATAACTGAGGATTAATATGGAGGCAGGGGCTGATCAATGATATTTTTAAGTGGCATTCGATATTTTGAGGCAGGTATTAGTACACACACTTGCACACACAATCTGTCAATGTTGTGTAGTGAAACTGACTTGGAAGCTATGTTGATCTTAGTGCTAATCAATGGCACTTTGCTGAATCTTTGGATTGTTAAGATTGAAGCTTCTGGTATGCTTTCTATCCTGCTCAGAACTGACTTAAAAAATGGAAGAGATTAAGTCTGATGATTACCTTAGTTATTTGAAGAAAAAGTTAACAATAATTTTTAACTGATACCACTATATAAAATTTATAAAATACTGAAAATATTAAAAATCTTAGTTTTAATACCTATAATTATTTTGACTTTTTAGTCTTTTTTCTGTACAAATATGTGTGCATAAAATTATACATCAGAATATATTGTTTTTTATTACTTTTATATTTACTACTATACTATTAATATTTTCCCATATGGGAAATATTTTAATGGCTAAATCGTATTCCATCATTTGTAATTTACTTTGATAGTTCTCCATTCAATATTTAGGCTATTTCCTGTTCTCAACAATGAATAATGCTTTAATAGATATCTGTGTATATCAACCATTATGTGTTTTCTGATGAAACTACTGAATTCAAAGATACTGACATTTATATGTCTCTTGATACAAATTGTCAAAGTGCTTTGCAGAAAAGTACTACCAACAGTGTTTGAAAGGCATACCTACCTATACCCTCGTTAGTATTAATCATTTAAAATATTCATCAAATTAATGATACAATTTGTTGCTTAATACATTAGATTGCAGTTCTTATTCATTATTGAAACTGAACTGTTTTGTTTTACTTTTTTTTTGTTGTTGCACAGTTGACGTATGTAACGTATGTTACATTAGTTTCAAGTATACAACATAGTGATTTAACAACTCTGTACATTATGCTGTGCTCCCAAGTATAGCTACTGTCATCATGCAGCTCTGTTACAATACCATTGCCCACATTCCCTGTACTATACCCTTCATCTCCTTGACTTTCTCCTTCTATAACTGGAAATGTGTACCTCCCACTGCCCTTTATCCATTTTACCCATCCCCCAACCCCTTTAGCTATTTTGCCCATCCCCCAATTGTGAACTGGTAACCACCAGTTCACAATTTATGGGTCTTTTTTCTTATAATTATTGAGTTTTTATATTTAAGTTTTTATTTAAATCCCAGTTAGTTAACATATGATATAATATTAGTTTCAGGTATACAATATAGTGATTCCACACTTTCATACAATACTCAGTGCTCTACAAGTTTTTATTTAAATTCCAGTTAACATACGATATATTAGTTTCAGGTGTACAATATAGTGACTCCACACTTTCATACAATACCCAGTGCTCAACAAGTGCATTCCTTAATCCCCATAACCTGTTTAACTGCCACCCCACCTACTTCCTCTCTGATAACCCTCAGTTTTTTTCTACAGTTTAGTTTATTTCTTGGTTTGCTTCTGCTCTTTTCCCCCTTTGCTCATTTGTTTTCCTTCTAAATTCCAAGCATAAGTGAAATCATATGATATTTGTCTTCCTCTGACCAATTTATTTCACTCAGCACTCTCCAGTTCGACCCACATAGCTGTGAATGTCAAGATTTCTTCTTTTTTTTTTAATGGCTGATTAATATCCATGGTGTGTGTGTGTGTGTGTGTGTGTGTGTGTACACCACATCTTCCTAATCCATTCAACAGTTATTGGAAACTTGGAGTGTTTCCATAATTTGGCTATTGCAGATAATGCTGCTATAAACATTGGGGTGCATGTATCCCTTTGAATATGTATTTTGTATTCTTTGGGTAAATACCCTAGTACTGCAGTGGCTGGATTACAGGAAGTTCTATTTTTTACTTTTTGAGCAATCTCTGTTTTGTTTTCTAGAGTGGCTGCACCAGTTTGCATTATTTTGATGACGTCCAGTAGTTTATTTTTGCGTTTGTTTCCCTTGCCTCAGAAGATATATCTAGAAAGAAGTTACTTTTAAAAAAAATTATTTTTTATTTATTTTCAGCATAACAGTATTCATTATTTTTTTTTCATTTATTTATTTTCAGCATAACAGTATCATTGTTTTTTCACCACACCTAGTGCTCCATGCAATCTGTGCCCTCTATAATACCCACCACCTGGTACCCTGACCTCCCACCCCCTCACCTCTTCAAACCCTCAGATTGTTTCTCAGAGTCCATAGTCTCTCATGATTCGCTTCCCCTTCCAATTTACCCCAAACCCTTTCTCTCTAACTCCCCATGTCCTCCATGCTATTTGTTATGCTCCACAAATAAGTGAAACCATATGATAATTGATTCTCTCTGCTTGACTTATTTCACTCAGCATAATCTCTTCCAGTCCCGTCCATGTTGCTCCAAAAGTTGGGTATTCATCCTTTCTGATGGAGGCATAATACTCCATAGTGTATATGGACCACATCTTCCTTATCCATTCATCCGTTGAAGGGAATCTTGGTTCTTTCCACAGTTTGTCCACCGTGGCCATTGCTGCTATAAACATTGGGGTACAGATACAGATGGTCCTTCTTTTCACTACATCTGTATCTTTGGGGTAAATACCCAGGAGTGCAATGGCAGGGTCATAGGGAAGCTCTAATTTTAATTTCTTGATGAATCTCTATACTGTTCTCCAAAGAGGCTGCACCAACTTGCATTCCCACCAACAGTGTAAGAAGGTTCCCCTTTCTCCACATCCTCTCCAACGCATGTTGTTTCCTGTCTTGCTAATTTTGGCCATTCTAACTGGTGTAAGGTGGTATCTCAATGTAGTTTTAAATTGAATCTCCCTGATGGCTAGTGATGATAAACATTTTGTCATGTGTCTGATAGCCATTTGTATGTCTTGATTGGAGAAGTGTCTGTTCATATCTTCTGCCCATTTCTTGATATGATTGTCTGTTTTGTGTGTGTTGAGTTTGAGAAGTTCGTTATAGATCCTGGATATCAACCTTTTGTCTTTACTGTCATTTGCAAATATCTTCTCCCATTCTGTGGGTTGCCTCTTTGTTTTGTTGACTGTTTCCTCTGCTGTGCAGAAGCTTTTGATTTTGATGAAGTCCCAAAAGTTCATCTTTGCTTTTGTTTCCTTTGCCTTTGGAGACATATCTTGTAAGAAGTTGCTGTGGCTGATATCGAAGAGATTACTGCCTATGTTCTCCTCTAGGATTCTAATGGATTCCTGTCTCACATTGAGGTCTTTTATCCATTTTGAGTTTATCTTTGTGTATGGTGTAAGAGAATGGTTGAGTTTCGTTCTTCTACATATAGCTGCCCAGTTTTCCCAGCACCATTTATTGAAGAGACTGTCTTTTTTCCACTGTATATTTTTTCCTGTTTTGTCGAAGATTATTATTTTTTTAAAAGATTTTATTTATTTATTTGACAGAGAGAGATCACAAGTAGGCAGAGAGGTAGGCAGAGAGAGAGAGGAGAGGAGGAAGCAGGCTCCCTGCTGAGCAGAGAGCCCGATGCGGGACTCGATCCCAGGATCCTGAGATCATGACCTGAGCCGAAGGCAGCAGCTTAACCCACTGAGCCACCCAGGCACCCCTGTCAAAGATTATTTGACCGTAGAGTTGAGGGTCCATATCTGGGCTCTCTGTTCCACTGGTCTATGTGTCTGTTTTTATGCCAGTACCATGCTGTCTTGGTGATCACAGCTTTGTAGTATAGCTTGAAATCAGGTAACGTGATGCCCCCAGTTTTATTTTTGTTTTTCAACATTTACTTAGTGATTCAGGGTTTCTTCTGGTTCCATACAAATTTTTGGATTATTTGCTCCAGCTCTTTGAAGAATACTGGTGGAATTTCGATCGGAATGGCATTAAAAGTATAGATTCCTCTAGGCAGTATAGACATTTTAACAATGTTTATTCTTCTGATCCAAGAGCATGGAATGGTCTTCCATCTTTTTGTGTCTTCTTCAGTTTGTTTCATGAGTGTTCTGTAGTTCCTTGAATACAGATCTTTTACCTCTTTGGTTAGGTTTGTTCCCAGGTATCTTTTGGTTTTTGGTGCTATAGTAAATGGAATCTTTATATGGAAAACCCAAAAGACTCCACCCCCAAACTACTAGAACTCATACAGCAATTCAGCAATGTGGCAGGATACAAAGTCAATGTACAGAAATCAGTGGCTTTCTCTTTTTTTTCCCTCAATTTATTTATTTTCAGAAAAACATTATTCATTATTTTTTTCACCACACCCAGTGCTCCATGCAAGCCGTGCCCTCTATAATACCCACCACCTGGTACCCCAACCTCCCACCCGCCCACCATTTCAAACCCCTCAGATTGTTTTTCAGAGTCCATAGTCTCTCATGGTTCACCTCCCCTTCCAATTTACCCAAATTCCCTACTCCTCTCTAACGCCCCTTGTCCTCCATGCTATTTGTTATGCTCCACAAATAAGTGAAACCATATGATAATTGACTCTCTCTGCTTGACTTATTTCACTCAGTATAATCTCTTCCAGTCCCGTCCATGTTGCTCCAAAAGTTAGGTATTCATCCTTTCTGATGGAGGCATAATACTCCATAGTGTATATGGACCACATCTTCCTTATCCAGTCATCCGTTGAAGGGCATCTTGGTTCTTTCCATAGTTTGGCGACTGTGGCCATTGCTGCTATAAACATTGGGGTACAGATGGCCCTTCTTTTCACGACATCTGTATCTTTGGGGTAAATACCCAGGAGTGCAATTGCAGGGTCATAGGGAGACTCTATTTTTAATTTCGTGAGGAATCTCCACACTGTTCTCCAAAGAGGCTGCACCAACTTGCACTCCCACCAACAGTGTAAGAGGGTTCCCCTTTCTCCACATCCTCTCCAACACATGTTGTTTCCTGTTTTGTTAATTTTGGCCATTCTAACTGGTGTAAGGTGATATCTCAATGTGGTTTTAATTTGAATCTCCCTGAGGGCTAATGATGATGAACATTTTTTCATGTGTCTGATAGCCATTTGTATGTCTTGATTGGAGAAGTGTCTGTTCATATCTTCTGCCCATTTTTTTGATGTGTTTGCCTGTTTTGTGTTGTTGAGTTTGAGGAGTTCATTATAGATCCTGGATATCAACCTTTTGTCTGTACTGTCATTTGCAAATATCTTCTCCCATTCCGTGGGTTGCCTCTTTGTTTTTTTGACTGTTTCCTTTGCTGTGCAGAAGCTTTTGATTTTGATGAAGTCCCAGAAGTTTATTTTCGCTTTTGTTTCCTTTGCCTTTGGAGACATATCTTGAAGTGTCTTTCTTATACACTAACAATGAAAATACAGAAAGTGAAATTAGAAAGAAGTTTCCACCCCTGATATCAAAGAAGTTACTGCCTATGTTATCCTCTAGGAATATCCTCTAGGAAAAAATAGTTTCAGGTCTCACATTTAGATCTTTAATCCATTTGGAATTTATTCTTATGTGTGGTGTAAGAGAGTGGCTTAGTTTTATGCTTTTGCATGTTGCTGTCCAGTTTTCCCAGCATCATTTCTTGAACTCACTGTCTTTTTTCCATTAGATATTCTTTCCTACATTGTCAAAGATTAATTAAATAAATAGTTTTGGGTTTATTTCTCAGTTTTCTTTTCTGTTCCATTGTTCTTTGTGTCTGTAGTTGTGCTAGTACCATACTGTTTTGATCACTACAGCTTTGTAATATAACTTGAAATCTGGGACTGTGATGCCTCCAGCTTTGCTTTTCTTTCTCAAGGTTGCTTTGGCTATTTGGAGTCTTTGTGGTTCCCTACAAATTTTAGGATTGTTTGTTCTAGCTCTGTGAAAAATGCTATTGATGCTTTGATGGAAATTGCATTTGATGTATGGATTACTTTGAGTAGCATGGACATTTTAACACTAATTGTTCTTCTAATCCATGAACATAGGATGTCCTTCCATTTCGTTGTGTCATCTTCAGTTTCTTTCATCAGTGCTTTATAATTTTCAGAGTATAGTCTTTTCTCTCTTTGGTTAGGTTTATTCCTAGGTATCTTATGGTTTTTGGTGCCATTGTAAATGGGATTAATTCTTTGATTTGTCTTTCTGCCGCTTCATTATTTGTGTATAGAAATGCAACAGATTTCTGTATGTCAATTTTGTATCCTATGACTTTACTAAATTCATGTGTCAGTTCCAGCAATTTTTTTGGTTGAGGTTTGGTTTTCTATGAAGGATATCATGTCATCTGCAAATAGTGAAAGTTTGCTTTCTTGCTGATTATTATGATGTTATTTATTTCTTTCTGCTCTCTGATTGTTGTGAGTAGGTCTTCTAATACTATGGTAAATAACAGTGGTGAGAGTGGATATCTCTGTGTTGTTCCTGACTTTAGGGGTACAGCTCTCAGGTTTTTCCCATTGAGGATGATGCTAGCTGTGGGTATTTAACCTCTAAACCTACTTTGTTGAGGGTTTTTTTTTTTTAAATCATGAATGAATGCTGTTTGTCATATGCTTTTAATGCAACTATTGAAATAACTATATGGTTCTTATCCTTCTTTTACTAATATGGTATATCACATTGATTAATTTACAAATATTGAACCATTCTTGGAGCCCAAGAATAAATCTCACTTAATCATGGTGAATGATTCTTTTAATGTACTGATGGATTCAATTTGCTAGTACTTTACTGAGAATTTTTGTGTTCAAGTTCATCATAAATATTGGCCTATAGTTCTTTTTTTGGTGGAGTCTTTGGCTTTGGTATCAGAGTAGTGCTAACCTCATGAAATAAAGTTGAAAGTCTCCCTTCCATTTCTATTTTTTGGAAAAAGTTGAGGAGATAGGTATTAACTCTTTTTTTAAGTGTTCAGTAGGATTCACCTGTGAAGCTCTCTGGCCCAGGCTTTTGTTTGTTGGGAGCTTTTTTTGATGACTGAATCAATTTCTTTGCTTGTTATTGGTCTGTTCAAGTTTTCTATTTCTTTTTGGGTTAGTTTTGATAGTTTATATTTGTAGGAATTTATCCATTTCCTCCAGGTTGTCCAACTTATTGGCACATAGTTTTTCATAATATACTCATAATTGTTTCTATTTCTGTGGTGTTGTTATTTCTCCTCTCTCATTTCTGATTTTATTTACTTGCATCCTCTTGCATTTCTTTTTGATAAGTTTAGCTAGAAGTTTATCAGTTTTATTAACTTTTTCAAAGAATCAGATCCTCATTTTATTGATCTGTTCTATTGTGGTTTTTTTTTTTTGTTTGTTTGTTTCTATATCATTTATTTCTGCTCTAATCTTTACTACGGTCTTCCTTCTGCTGGCTTTAGGCTTTGTTCATTGTTCTTTTTCTAGCTCATTTAGATGTAAGATTAGGTTGTGTGAGATTTTTCTGGTTCCTTGATGTAGGCCTGTATTGCAATAAGTTTACTTCTTAAGATCACTTTTGCTGCATCCCAAAGATTTGGGACCATTGTATATTCATTTTCATTTCTTTCCATGTATTGTTTTTTATTTCTACTTCGATTTCATGGTTGACCCATTCATTCTTTGGTTGCATGTTGTATAACCTCCATGTAGTTGTGGTCTTTCTCTATTTTTTCTTTTGGTTGACTTCAAATTTCATAGCATTATGGTCAGAAAATATGCATGGTATGATCTCAGTCTTTTTGTGTTTGTTGAGGCCTGAATTATGGCCAATATGTGAACTATTCTGGAGAATGTTCCATGTGCACTTTAAAAGAATATGTATTCTGGTGTTTTAGGATGGAATGTTCTGACTACATGTTAAGTCCTTCTGGTCCAGTGTGTCATTCAAAGCTAATGTTTCCTCACTGATTTTCTGTTTAGATGACCTGCCCATTGATGTATTGGGTGTTAACGTCCCTTGCTATTATTGTATTATTTTCAGTGAGTCTCTTTGTTTGTTATTAATTTTTTTTATATATTTGGGTTTTTCTATGTTGGGTGCATAAATATTTACTATTGTTTTATATTCTTTTTTGGATTATCCCCTTTATAATTATATAACTCCCTTTTTTGGTGTTTTTTATAGTCTTATATTAAGGTCTAGTTTGTCCAATGTAAGTATTGCTACTCTAGCTTCTATTTTTGGCAATTTACATAATGCATGTTTCTCTATCCCCTCAGTTTCAATCTGCAGGGGTCTTTAGGTGTAAAATGAGTCTCTTACAGGCAGCATATAGATGGGTCTTGGTTCTTTTCTCTTTTTTTAATCCATTCTGACACTCATTGTCTTTTGATTGGAGCATTTAGTCCATTTATATTCAAAGTAATTATTGAAAGATATGTATTTATTGCCATTTTATTACTTGTTTTGTCATTGTTTCTGGAGATTTTTTCTGATTCCTTCTTGTCTTTGTCACTTTTGTTCTCTTCCCTGCATTCAAAGAGTCCCTTTTAATATTTCTTGCAAAGCTTGTTTAGAAGTGATCATGAACTCCTTTGATTTTTGTTTGTCTCGGAAACTCTTTATCTCTCCTCTATTCTCAAAGATAGCCTTGCTTGATAGAGTATTCTTGGCTGTAGATTTTTCCCAGTCAACACTTGGAATATATCATACACTGCTTTCTGGTTTGCCAAGTTTCTGCTGAGAAGTCAGCTAGCCTTATGGGTTTTCCCTTGTAAGTTAAGGACTTTTTTTTTTTTTTAAGATTTTACATATTTTTTAATAAAGATTTTATTTATTTATTTGACAGACAGAAATCACAAGTAGGCAGAGAGGAAGGCATAGAGGGGGGGTGAAACAGGCTCCCTGCTGAGCTGCTGATGAGGGGCTCCATCCCAGGATCCTGGGAACATGACCTGAGCCAAAGGCAGAGGCTTTAACCCACTGAGCCACCCTGGCTCAAGATCTTACTTATTCATTAGAAAGAGAAAGCACAAGTGGGCAGAGGGGCAGAGGGAGAGAAAGAAACAGACTCCCTGTTGAGCTGGGAGCCCAATGCAGGGCTTGATCCCAGGGCCTTGAGATCATGACCCGAGCTGAAGGCAAATGCTTAACTGACTGAGCCACCCAGGCACTTCTTTTTTGTTGCTGCTTTTAAGATTTTTTCTTGATCAATATCTTTTGCAAATTAAATTATACTGTATGTCTTGGTGTTGGCCTGCTTTTGTTGATATTTATGTATGTTCTCTGTCTCCTGGATCTGAATGTCTGTTTCCTTCCCCATTTTTCAGACTTTTTGGCCATTCTTGAAGTAAATTTTCTGCCCTCTTATCTCTCTCCTCTTCTTCTGGGACTCCTATCATACAAATGTTATTATGTCTGATAGAGTCACTGAATTTCCTAAGTCTTTTCTAGTGCTGCACAATTCTTTCTTTTATTTAGCTTCATTATTTCCCATTATTTTGTGTTCTAGATCACTATTTCATTCCTTTGCTTTTTTCAGCTTGCTATTCATTACTATTCATTGTATCAAATGATACAATACATATCATTTATTGTATTCTTTATCTCTCATTGATTCTTTCTTAATTCTATTATCTTTGTTGAAAGGGTCACTGATGTCTTCTATTCTTTTCTCAAGTCCAGTTGGTGTCCTTATGATTGTTGCTTTAAATTCACTCATCAGGCATAATACTTTTATCTGTTTCACTTAGATCTCTTGTTGTTCTTTCAACAAGTTGTTGTTGATCTCTTGCTGTTCTTTCATTTGGTATAAATTCCTCCATCTTGGTATTTTGTCTAAGTCTCTGCCTCCTTTTCTGTGTTAGAAAAGCCTATAATGTTTCCTGCTCATGAAAGTAATGGCCTTATGAAGAAGTCATGTGGTGACCAGGGTCCTGCACTTCAGGGAGTATCTCTGGTGTGTGCTACGTGCATTCTACTGTTGTATTTTGGCTGCTCTATCCCTTATGCCAGTCATCTGCAGAGGCCCTTCTTGCCGGCTGAGGACAGTGCTTGATCCCTGGCCTGAATGTGGTGACTTTTGACTAGGTATGCTCTGGTCTGCTTGTGAAATGAGACCCGATACCAACTCCACTGGAACTGAGGCCCTGCAGAGCTCTCCAATTGGGACATTGGTGTGGGCAGGGGTTTATGCTGGTCTTCTGGGGGAGGATCCCACCATGCTCAGACTGAAGCAAGTTTGACTGAGAAGGGTAGTCCTGGTAGAGCATGGGATGTTGGACCTTGATGTAAGGAAGTTGGGAAGCCAGTGTTGGCACTGTACTGCCCCCAACAGGTTGTTCTGTGTTTATGCTGAGGGGAAGTGGTGGCAAAAGGTGGCAGCCAGTTCCCCGGCCTCACAGAGACAGACATGCCTCTGAATGCTCCCTCCCAAAGACTTTATCCAAGAGGAGCAAATAATTTCTCCACTGTGTGTCCCAGGCAGTCTTCAAATGGCTTTTTCCATGCTGTCTGCCCTCATGTTGTTTGCCTGCCTTCTCTCCATGAGCAGGGCAGTACCCTCAGAGCTCTATCCCAGTCAAGCCTGCTGAACTTTAAAACTCCAGCCTTTAAGCCACACTGGTTGCAAGAACTTGTGAAATTCAGTTGCTCTTATTTCCTAAGCCAATGGATTTGGGAAAACATTCTCCTTGTTCATTCCCCTGTGTGCCCCTCTGTCTCTTGCCCTTCTCTTGGACCATGGCTCCCTCCCTTCTGCAACACACAATCTGTTTATCCCTTAAGGCACATCTCTTTATTTCCTACCTTCTTTATTGTGGCCTTTTCTCTCCTTTTAGTTGTAGAGTTTGTTCTGTCAGTCTTCAGGCTGATTTCTGAGGTATTTAGCTCTTTAATGGGCCTCACTGATATCTTCTATGCTCCATCAGGCATGCTGCTTATATCTGTTTCACTTGGATCTCTGGCTATGGCTTTATGTTGTTCTTTCATTTGGGATAAATTCCTCCATCTTGGCCATTTGTCTAAGTCTCTGCTTTCACTGTGGTCTCTTCTTTCCCTTTAGTTTTGGAGTTTGTCAGTTTTCAGGTCAGTTTCAGGGGTATTTAAGATGATTTGACAGTTATCTCATTGTGTTTGTCGGACGAGACAAGCCTCGGGTTTTTCTATTCCACCATCATCTTTCTCTCTCTCTGTATTTTTTTGGTGATTCATTCAAGCTCTTTGTCCATTTTTGAAATGATGCTAGAGTTATTATTTTGGAAGAGCATTTTATTTATGAAAAATGCTATCCTGTTGTCATATTGAAATATTTCTTGTTTTTTGATCACTATTAATTCTGCTTATAGTGCTTATTGACATTCAAAATATTTTTAATTTTGGGGTGATGAAATCTACCACCATTTTAAAAATTCTTTTTCACTCCAGTATTAGCTGTTCTCCTATATTTTTTCTAGGCTCTTACTGCTTTTTATTTGAATCTCCTGAAGTATTTTTAGTCAATTTCTAGGTGCATAGTCCTATGCATATACCTAAGTTTACGAAAGTGATCAAGTATATACTTTTTATCTTAAATTCAGTTTTTTTTTAACTTTTCCATTTGTTCATTTTTCCCTTTTCCTCATTTCTTGTCTGCGCTGCATTATATACAGGTAATCTATCTTAACAACTTAATGTATTTATACCTTCTGCACTCATAAAATTTGTATCCATATGTAAATATACACATGTATCTATATGTATATTTATATAAATATTTTGTACATATATCCATACTACATACATATACATATAGAATTATTAAAAGTAATTATTTCTAATAAAAATATTCATTTTATATGAATGTTTCTTCAAATTATCTGGTATACCTTTAATTTGTTTTTCTGATGGATGTATATTTTCATAGTGTGGATATATCATAATTTATTCAGTATTCACCCTTCAATGTGAATTTATTATTTTCTGTTTTATCCCATTGTTATTAATGCTTCAATCTGATGATTGCATGTCTTTCTGAACATACAGATACTTTTATTCTATAGTATAGATTCTCAGGGGTGACATTATTGGCTCCAAGGATGTTTGTACTTTTATCTTTAATAAGTGTTGCCAGACTAATTTTGCCTTTCATATTTTCACTAACAATGCATGTTGGTTAAATTTTACCTCACATCAATCCCAGCAATAGGTGTTGCTGCTTTTCTAATTTTTGCCAGTTTAATAAGCTTAGTGATACTTTATTTTTAGCATAATTTCCATTTCTCAAACTATTAGTGAATTTGAGCATTGTTTTTTATATTTGTTGGCTATATTAATCTGCTCTTTTGTGAATTTATTCATATTCTTTTCTCACTTTTCTGTTGTATGTCTCTTTGTTGTCCATTTATATGGACTTTTTGTATATTCAAATGATCCAATTTACATATATTTCCATATATAGATTTCTTAGGGATAAAATTTTTACTTGAATTGTTATACACATGTAATGCCTTTGGTTTATATTAATATCCTTTCAACTAATACATTAGTTAGATAACTGATTTAAAAAGAAAAACAGAACTTCAGGCTGTTTATGCAGTGGTTATCTAAGATTATCTGATTAAATGCATATAAATCAGGACTTTTATTTGGCTTTTGGTAACGTAAAGATGAATGGTAATGTAAAGATGAATGATCAGAAAAAATAACTGCATAGCTCTTAGACTTACTTTTTAATGTCAAATGGCTAGGCAAGACAGAGTTAATGTAGTGTGGGTTTTCCCACTGCAGTTTTAGGGTTTCTTTGAGTTCTGCCCTGTTCATCTTAAAACATCTTGTTTAGGAAGTCCTTATCCTTTAGTGATTTAATTCCTGGCCAGTTATATCCAAAACATCAGAACAAGAATGCTCACTAATTCTAGTTAGGGTGTTTCTAAAGTGAATCTGATTGTTCCTTCTTAATGGGTAATATGAGGCAATGAGACAGACTTGGCTGGTCTGTCTCCTTGAAGATAGAGGTAGGCACAGGAGAGTATCTTATTTGGGATCCCTGTACTGGGCCAGGGCAACTGAGGATCTTGTTCTGTTGGGATTGGCTTCCCAAGGTCAAATTTTGGAGAGGGAGTCCAAATTAAATTGTTAGTAAAGTTGTTTAAATGAAGAACAGTAATTGAGAAGGGGAGCCCAAGTGAATTTTATAATGAGAAAACCTTAAAATAAGGGATGACATCCTGGATAGTTCTGTTGATACAGTGTACAGACATGTTACATTTTTTTTTCAATTTATTTATTTTCAGAAAAACATTATTCATTATTTTTTCACCACACCCAGTGCTCCATGCAAGCCGTGCCCTCTATAATACCCACCACCTGGTACCCCAACCTCCCACCCCCCCCACCACTTCAAACCCCTCAGATTGTTTTTCAGAGTCCATAGTCTCTCATGGTTCACCTCCCCTTCCAATTTACCCAAATTCCCTACTCCTCTCTAACGCCCCTTGTCCTCCATGCTATTTGTTATGCTCCACAAATAAGTGAATTCTCATCTTGTATCCCTTCCTTTGAACAAACTTAGTTTATTTAAAGCATCTGGGAAGGACATATAAATTCTTTGAGGGTAGCCATTACAAATCTTCCTTAACTCTGATTCCTCATATGCACAAGAGTGTTTATCATGTTAGGCTCAAGAAGTAAATTTTGAACTAGAAAGTCTCTCTAAGCATGTTGTCCAACTTCAGTCTGGCCATTGGGCTCCTTGCCTATTCCATTAAGCTTCTCTATTTATGTTCTCTTAGCTGGATCTCCCCAGGATGTAGGCTAGAGTGGAGAAGAAACTCCAGAAGTCAAGATTAGTGGTTCAAATGATAACTTTATTTTATGGGTTTAAGATTTAACTGAGTGTTCTGTACTTTTTTTTAGTAAAATCAAGTCAATCTTTTGGAGTATTTTGACAAGATGAAGACAAAACATGATAGCATAAAAATGAAAATTTCAGGGCAAATAACCATTAGGTTGGGTATTGTAAAGACAGGGTAGTTTAAAATTCATTTTAAGCCATCAGATAGCTTTTGGCTGCAAGATGTCAGTGATACTTTCATGCCAAAGAGATACTTTCATGCCACACACACCCTACCCGCCATAGAAGACTCCACAAAGAAGGGTACTACTGTACACATAGTGTCTAGCACAGTGCCTGGCATAGGAGGACTCTTAATAAACTATAATACTGCATAGAATTTTTAACTTTTTTTTCCTGTAAATCCACATGATTTTAGTATTAAGCTTTGAATCTGCTGAAAGGCAGAAAACACAAGCTCACCAATTCTGGGTTTTCTCCAAGCATTTTTGCTTTACATTTAATCACTCCCAGACTTTTCCTCCATCATCTTTTAACCCCCCATCAGAGGGAAAATTCCCTGATGTGTATATTTTGTCAGAACATCTCAGTGGAAGTAGAGAGACTATGTAATATTGTACATCACTGTGTTGAGGACAGTGCCTCAGTGATTACTGTTGGATTGAATGACACTGGTCGGGCAGACATGCAGGGAAGCATCATGATCATCAGTCAGCATCCACAATGAAATAATTCCTATTAGGACATTTCCTTTCTAATCTTTGACTGTCCTCACTCCTTTACTGTGCTATGTGCAGATGAGATGCGTGTTTCTACTTTGTTTTTAGCTATAAGGTATGCTCTACCATCTGCTCCTCTTCCTCATTTTAACCAGAAAGCTTCTTCATTTCATTTTTTTTTAATCTCCATGGGTGTATTATGGCTACATGAATAAAAACTGGCAGCAAAAGGAGCATTTGGCTGCTTCCTACTCTTCTTGGTGTATAGTGGGATTTAGTGAGGCTGCTCAGGATCTTCTACTGGATATTCTTTTACCAGTGTTTTTATTTTATTCTCCTGTGCCCTATTCATGCAAGGGAGCTTCTTTAAAGACTTAGGATTGAGAGAAGGATGTAAGTTGAAGTGATTTTCAGCAAGTTCCCTTTTCTCCTCTTTTATTCTTTTTCTTTTGCTCTTTAACATGAGTGTTTTGGACAGAGGTAGAGTGTGTAACTGGGAAGAAATAAATTCCATTTGACTGCTTATTCTCTTAAATCTTTCCAGTTTTACACCTGGATGATAGCTTTTGAATTTAAAAACAAGAATATGGTGTCTGTGCTCTCTGTTGTTATGTCCTCTGGAAGTTCTGGAAGCCTCTAATGCAACAATTCAAATGTAGGATGGTTAGGGTAAAAAGGATATGCAAGGAAACCCCATTATTAGTAAGTCACTCTGTCCTTCTGCAACAGATGCAGAAAGATTTACTGTTCTGATGGAAGATGTCCTGTAACTTAAATTTTAATGTATGGCTTGCTGCAGGAAAATTTTTTATGTGGAAATAGGATGGTAGGTAGAAATCTATTAATCAGCTTTTTTTCTTTAAAAAAAAAAAAAAGAAAGAACAAATAAAGCAAAACCTGAATCTCAACCACAGTTTTTCCCCCCAAGTTTTATTGAGTTAAAACTGACAGAAAGCACTGTGTAAGTTTAAGGTTGGCAGGATAATAATGACTTACATGTGTTGTGGAATTATTATAATAAGTTTAGTTAATGTCATCATCTCATATAGTTACCAAAAAATAAAAATAAAAATGAAAAATGTCTTTTTTCCTTGTGTTGAGAACTATTAGAATTTACTCTCTTAACAACTTTTCGAATATGCCATACAGCATTGTTAGCTGTAGTCATCATATTGTGCATTATGTCTTTAGTACTTTTTAAACTTATAACTGGAAGTTTGTACACTGTGAGAAGTTTACTTTTAAAATATGCTTGTGGGGGCACATGGGTGGCTCCATCAGTTGAGCAGCTGCCTTCAGCTCAGCTCATGATCTCGGGGTCCTGGGATGGAGCCAGCATCAGCCTCCCTGCTCAAGGGAATACTGCTTCTCCTCTCCCTTAGTCCCATGGCTTATGCTCTCACTCTCTCTGTCAAATAAATAAAATCTTAAAAAATATATATGTAGTATATGTATGTATATATTTATAGATATATATATGATCTATCTATCTATCTACTTGTGAAAAATTCTGCACATCTTTCCTTTCAATCCTTTCAATCCATGTCAGTCATCTGATATTTTTTACTGTGTGGTAATATTTCTATAATTTCAATTTTTGCTACAAAATAAGTTAGAGGTGTTGGAAAACTGTGATTGGGATTTTATCACATGTACTATCTCACGTCATTATATTTAACATAATTTTAAGTGATTTGTTTTCTACTGCCCTGCCTTCAGTGTACTTGCAATCGAGATCACTTTATAAAAGTAAGGTCTTTAGCATTTTGGTGGAACATGGACATATGGTGTCACTCTTTTGTCGAAACCTCCACCGAGGTATAAGCTAAATTCCTTACAATTGCCTGTAGAGCTCTACCAGTCATGACTTTGGTTACCTCTCTGATTTAATCCTACTATTCTACTCCTCACTCACTCCTGTCTGGCTTCCCTAGTCCCCTCATTGTTCCTTAAGCATACAGAGCCTTGATTTCTTTGCACTGACTTTGTCCTTCAGGTATATCCTGAAATGCTGTTTTTCTAGATATCTGCATGGGAGGGGGGTGAACTTTTTCGGGTTTTTAATGTTACCTTTTCAAGTGAGTCCTACCCTGTTCTATTTAAAATAACCTACCCAGCACTCCCTGTTAAAATTCCTTGCTTTGTTTTTGTTCAAGCACTTGTCATTATCTATCAGAAAACATTATTGCCTAGTTGTTAAGGGAAAGCATTCAGACCCTTTGGCTTTGAATGTAGGTTCTACCACTTACTGACTGGGCAACTTTGGTAAATTATTTAACCCCTCAAGATTGCAGTTTCTTCCTCTAAAATGGGAATCTTATAAGAATTAAATGTGTATTTGTTCTTTCAATGAAATGTAAGCTTCACAAGGGAAAGGATTTTTTGTCTCTTTTATTTCCCTTTCTTCAAAACCTAGAATATTCCCCCCATTTTCTCAATCATTTGTTGAGAAGTTTAGTTCTGTTATTTTAGCTTAAAGTATTTTTCCCCCAAGAACAAATATACTAAAATTAGCTCTACCTTCTTAGCTAGGGCCATCCGAATCTTCCATGAGAGCCCGTTGTATTTTTAGAATAAATGCATAGTACAAGTGACAGCTGATGGAATGACTCACTCATCCATTAATTCTTTCATTTAAATATTTATTGTCGAAGCTACTGTATTTTGTTAGGCTCTGTGCTAGATACATTCATTGGGAGACACTAAAATTAAAATATACTTTTCCAGTAACCCTAACCTCAAGGAGTTTGTTTTTTAGTTGAGTCCTGACTGTCAAGGATGGATCTGTGAGGATGGTGACTGAAGCCCTGACTTTGTATTCAAATGTGCGTTTATGTATGTCACTCCTGCCATTCGTGAACTATATGACCTTGAATAAGTTATTCAATCATTCCAAACTATAGATTCCTAACCAGTAAAACAGGGACAATATTTGTACTAATTTCAGAGGGCTTTGAATTCATTAAGTGACATTATCTAGATAATGTGCTTAATATAGTGCTTGACACATAGTAGGCACTCAGTAATTCTTATCTTCCATCATTATTGCCTTAAAGGCTGCCTTGAAAGATGGATAGGGTGTGTAAAAGTAGGCATAAAGGGCATTTCAGGCAGATAGAACAGCTTGAATTAAGTCAGAGAAGTGATGAGGCATGGGGTACATGTGGGAAATACAACTGGTTCTGTTTGACTGAAGTGTAGAACACATTAAAGTAGGTAGGAAAAGTAGGAAGATCAAAATTTGGTCATTTAATTCTTCACTCTAAAATAACCCCTGGTAATGCTTTGACATAACTTCTATCATCTTTTTTATACAGCATAAATTTGTGTGAAAGATTGCATATTATAGAATTGAGATTAGAAATACAGATAATAGTAGATATCTATGTAGTGCTTCTATGTGCCAAACACTGTTCTAAGCATTTTACATGTATTTAATCCCATTGCTTTCCTTCTGGGTCTTTCTAACAGATCTGTGATTAGTTTTAAGAAAGAAAAGAACAATAGCAATAGCAAATAAGAGTAACTATGATGTATTTCCAAGATCGTATGTATCTCCCTATAAAAAATAATCCTGCTTTGATGCTCCATAGCTGGTCATTTGGCACTATTTCCCCAGTATTCTTCTTCTAATAGGACTATGTCTGATTCAGTCTACTTCTATTTTTTATAACAGGAGTTATTTTTTGGCGTACAGATTTCTTTACAACCTCTCTGTTATTAAAAGGGGAAAGGAGAAGTTGCCTAGAGTGGGTGTTACCCATTACAAAGATTTTTAGAATAAACCTTACGTTCTTCTATATTGGATATCCCTCTGACTCTTATTTGGTGTTATAGTCTTTCCATATCACCACTTTCCAAGAAGATGGAGGAAAAAACCTCTTTTTCATTTCTCCAGCCCTGCCTCCTTCTTCCCCTCACACACACATTTCCAGGGGAAGGCTTTTAAGGCAGAGTAAAATAACTAGCATCAGCTTCTCTGCTGAATCCTCTGTCTATAATCTACCAAGAAAGAGACTACTCTGTTGATACTAGAATTCCTGGGTGTGGGTTGGGGGTAATTATTCAATAGGCAGAGCTTCGTCCCTTCAGATTGTCAGAGAGTCCTCCAGAAGAAAAGATTCCTGCTATTTTCAGCCCTATAAAGCTGAAAGGTGAAGAATTTAAGTTCTCCTTGCTCATTGTCTGATTCCATTTTTTATAGTCATAGCTTATGCAAATTGTCATTTCTGGCTGATTTACCAAACTTCAGTTCTTAGAGAAGATAATACATTCATTGATTAATTTATTCCCTAAGTATTTATTGAGCGTATATTATATGTCAGGTAGTAGATATGTAACAACAAACAAAACAAACATGGTCCTTATATTCTAGTGGAGGGAACAAATAGTAAATAATCACAGAAATTAAATAAAGTATATAATGTATTAATATGTGATGACTGGTATGGGAAAAATAAATCTGGTTGAAAGGCATTATGAAAGCTGGCTACAAGAGGTAGCAATTTTAATTGAGGGGTCAGTGTAGGCCTCAATGACAAGGTCATATTTGAGCAACAAACTTGAAGGATGTAAGGAAATTATCCATGAAATATCTGGGGAAGACCATTCCGGGTAGAGGGACTAGTAAGTATATAGGTCTTTTAGGAGGAGCATACCTAGTATAGTCAAAGAATTCTGAGGGCAAGTCTGTTTTGCTGTAGTCAAGAGAACAAATGAAAGAAGAATAGAAGGTAAATTCCAAGAGATAAGAGGGGGCCAGATTATGTACAACCTTATAGGCTATTGAGAAGATTTTATTCTGAGAGAAATGAGAAACCATTGGAAGGTTTTGAGCATATGAATGACTTGGTCTGACCTTCCCAAAAGGCATGCAAAATCTCTTATTTTTAGAAATGAGAAAGATTTTATTTTTACCTGGATTGACTTGACTCATAATTAGTTTTCACAGGCTTCTTTATTGTAGCTGTATATTTAGTCATATTGAAGTGGATAGCAAGGACAATGGAGTGGGGTCATTGTTTTGGATCCTGTGAGGTCCCTACAGTGTGCCTCCCAATGATTGATTTCTCCCTTGAAACAAAATCAGATGACTTCCCAAGGAAAAACGATGACATTATTTTAATAGTATGTAGTATTAAAAGACCTGATCAAGGTTTAGACTTTTATTGTTTTGAAAGAAAATGACATTTACCTGTTTGCATTCATCCTGGAATCATTTTAAATATAAGTTTCACTTAGTTCTTAAAATTTCATTTCAGGTGCCTAGAGGGAGAGAGCTCTCTTTTTACTTCATCAGCATATATGTGATAAAATTCTAACTGCTTAACGTAAATTCTGATTTATAGAAGGTTTTAAGGAAATGTACATCAAAAAGGTTTTGTTGTTTCCTTATAGTATTTTTTGCCTGTAATTTGCTGTCGATATTACAAGGCGGCAGCAGCAAAGTCGTAATAGAGCTAGCTATTCTGTATTGTTGAGGTTTTGAAACAAGATGGAAAATATTCACTCAGCCTTTATTTTAGGAATATAACAAAGACATTACTTGTTTTAAAACAAACAGATAATCCAAGATTTGATGTTTTGGTGTTTCTAAGGTATATTTTCCTGAGCTATAAGTGATTTACCTCTCTCCTCTTTACTGTACTATACTGAGGCATATATCATTCTACTACTGGCTGCCAAAACTATATTAACTGATTTGTAGCTCTCAGTTATGGTGAGTTTTTTGCTTAACTATCTTTTATTCTCTTCTGAAAGAAATGGACATAGCATCATCCTTACTTCAGCTTTAAGAATTTACATATATTAGTCATTTTTTTTCCCATAGAGCTTGAGTTACAGTGTTGAAACCTGCAATTCTGACTTGGTAACTAAAGGAAAGCATTCTTTTATTACTGAACAATTATTGGACCATGTTGCAGTAGCAGCACTGGGCCAGGAAGGAGGCAGCTTGTCATAATATGAAAATGAAGAGTCATCTGAAAGCTCTGTGTTTGAGTTTTGTTTTTTCTGTATGCTAGTTATGTGGCCACAACCAAATTTCTTACTTAACCTCTCTGAACTTCAGTTTCTTTATTTGTAAAATGTTAAAATAATAATATTTACCTCATAAAGTTTTTTGAAGGATGAATAATATGTAAGGTATGCAAAGTGCTTAGTACAGTTCCTGAGCCTAGTAAATATGCCATAACTAGCAGCTATATAGATAATGATCTTTTGGAAAGTCCTTCCAAACTTCTGAGTCTTACTTCCATCACTGGTAAATGGGGAAAAAAATTACCTGTTGGGGAGAATCAAATGTAAAGATGTATATAAGAAGGCTTTGAAAACTGAATTTTATCAAACTGCATTATATTAGAATGTATGGTAAAAATAGGATTTTATTTCCCTATTTCATCTCCCCCCCCTGGGAATTCATATCAAATATCAGATGGGAAAGGAGTTTGCAAAGCAAAAGCATTGTGTGAATGTAGATAATCTCATCATCATTATTGTACAGCACACAAATACCTTCCCACATACCTGTTGCTGTTACTTGAAATTCTCTCCATGGATATTTTGGTGGGGCTGAAGAAGAGAAAGAGTAATAGTAGTCCCTGCTAGGATGTACATGCTTGCCCATAGGGCAGTACCATACCACCATCAGTAGGCTTTTGAATGAGCTTGTTAGAGCTCCATGTTGATATTTAAATGAGTAGTGTCTTTTTTTTTTTTTCATTTTTTAAAAAAAAAATTTATGCTTGTTTGAGAGAGTGGGAGGAAAAGAGTAATTAGGTGGCCCAGGGGATCAGGGTGATGGTGGGAGGCAACTACCTGATGATAAATGGGAATGGGCTGGAAGAGACTTGGAATAGAAGAGGCACAGTCATGGAGGGGAGCATTAAAGCATAAGTGAATGGTCTCAAACAAGATTTAACTACTTAATTTTTAAAAAAATTACACCAGCCTGGCAAGAGGCACAAAAATTAGTTCTTTTTTTTTTCCCCCAATTTATTTATTTTCAGAAAAACAGTATTCATTATTTTTTCACCACACCCAGTGCTCCATGCAAGCTGTGCCCTCTATAATACCCACCACCTGGT
Organism: Neogale vison; assembly: GCF_020171115.1. NCBI lineage: Eukaryota > Metazoa > Chordata > Mammalia > Carnivora > Mustelidae > Neogale > Neogale vison. The sequence continues at coordinate 138,893,472 of NC_058097.1, forward strand.
ACCCCAACCTCCCACCCCCCCGCCACTTCAAACCCCTCAGACTGTTTTTCAGAGTCCATAGTCTCTCATGGTTCACCTCCCCTTCCAATTTACCCAAATTCCCTTCTCCTCTCTAACGCCCCTTGTCTTCCATGCTATTGGTTATGCTCCACAAATGAGTGAAACCATATGATAATTGACTCTCTCTGCTTGACTGAATGGTGAAACTGTCCTCTCTTCCACTCTCTTCCCTTTTCTTTCCTTCTTTCCTCTCTGCTTGCTCACACTTTCCCTTCCCTTGTCACTTAGAGAATATCAGCTATGTGTCATCATCCTTGTGTGGTGTCTTTAAGCTGCCACCCAACTTTGCACACAAAAGCTGGTGTGTAGAAGTGAATCTCAGGAATGTGGTCTTCTTTCCTAGCCTCAGTTCTGCCCAACTGTCTTTGACCTGTTCCTTTCACTTGGTGCCTTCCTCCAATCTTCTAGTTGCTGACGTAGGTACTAGTCATTTTCTTTTTCCTTGAATTTCATATCTTTCTTTATATCAGTTACCAAGATGAGGAAAACTAAGGCTCTTTATTAGATTATACTTTATAGGAGGAACAGTGTCTCATATATATATATATAGTTTAAAAATATCACTTATCTTCGTTGATTCTCAGAATGGCTTGGTGAGCCAGATAGAGTTGATGTCACTATCCATATTAGAAATAAGGAAGCTGGAATAAACAACTTGTCTAGGATTATATTGTTAGAAAGTGATAAGAGTCAGGCATTTGACTTTAGGCCAAGAATTTCTCCAAAACACTCCCAGAGAAAAGAGCTGATTTTCACTAAGGATATTAGGAATGGTTTCATGGCCATGTGGCTCTAGGACTGGGTTTTGCATGATGCTTAAGACTTGAGTGGAGGAGACAGATTTTCCAAGAAGAGAAAACTGTGTGAGCAAAAGCTTGGAAGAGTAATAAAATCTGCTACTTACAAATGAAGTCTGGGCTAGACACTTTTAATGTATTATATCCTAATATCCATAGCAATCCAGCAGGTAAGTATTTTATTGATTGATTGCTCACCTTATTTTAAGTAGGATTTGAGATGGTAGGTAGGTATTATTTTTAATTTGAAGAAGATGAAACTCAGACTCAGAAAAGTTGAGTAACTTGATCAAAGTCATAGGATAAAATGTGCTGTCATGGGGATTAATAAGCATGTGCCTGACATCCATGAGCCTTCCTGGGAAAAATGGGAAAGGCTTTATGAATAGTGAGTAGTCAGTAGTCAGGTTTAGCAGACAGGGTAGACTATAGTTATAAGACTGATTAGGCAATATCAGCTGTCTGACTGAGAGCTTTAATTACAATACAATAGAGTTTAGACTCTGTTCTTTAGGCAGTTGTGAGCCATAGAAAGTTTCTGTGCAAGGAAGTGGCATTATCAGCTCTGCTGAGGAAGATTAAGCTGGCAGCGTTATGCATGTTAGATCAGAGAAGGGAGAAACTGGTGGCAGGGAGACCAATTAAATGGCTGTCATAGTAGGGAATACCCAGAGAGCTGTACATTATCCTTCTTGAGGATACTGATAGTAGATTTTTCTTTGCAAGTATCATTTCCCATGGATAGTAACTTGACTTATAAAAAAAGAAATTTAGGTTACATTTTAAATATATACTAAAAGTAACTTAAAAAAGAAAATTCTGATTACAAAATTAATTACCTAAGGAAGCCTATGAATAACTTATAGAGCTGGTGGTTACTTTGCTGAGACCAAATTTTAGTTCAACATTTATCTATGAATAATTTATAGTAATATTTTTCTTTGGAGTACTCTAGCTAACTTGGCAAAAATATGATCCAAAATCATGAGAGTACATTAGTTTCCTACCTACTACTGTTCAACTTTAATGAAATTGGATCACATTACTATTTACTTGAAATATTAGACCTCAAAAGACTTAATATTGAGATGGTGAAAAAGATTTTAATCATAAAATTCCACTAAAGCGAATCACTTTGAAATTTCTCTAAGTTTGACCTTCCTCTTCATTTGCAATGCCACTGGTCTATTTCAAGCTTTCAAGAATTTTCCCGAGAGATGTGGCAACAGGCTAACTTACCATCATAGTCTATCTGAACTCTTTTACCTCAACGTCCACAAGCCAACAGTTTAAAGAGTACCTACTGATCTTTATTGTTTACTGACTGTTGTTCCATTTCCTTAACATAGCCTTTAACTTTAGCCTAGCCTTTATAGTCTGGCCCAAACTTGAGTTAAGTCTTACTTAAGCCTTGTTCTTGTTTCTTCTGACTGGAATATTTTCCCCTTAGTTTTCAGCTGGAAATTTCCTACTTAATCTTTTGAAGGCCTGCTTGTTTATCACCAATCTCCCAATGAACTAGAACAAATTTTTCCTTCCTGTGTGCTGCTCAAAGCCTCTGTTAGAGTGTTCATCATATTATAATGGAACTAGTTGTTCAAGTGCCTCACTTGTTGGATTGAGAGCTTCCTGATATCAAGTATTACATTTATTCATGTACCCATAATATGGTTTAGAGCTTGTTAGGCAGTAAGTATTCAATACATGTTTACTGAGTGGGTAATTGACTATTACTACCTTGATGTCACAGGAAAATATACCATTTTGCTAAATATATATGTATTGTATAGAAGCATGTCTTCAAATCTCCTGGTTGACCCTGGGAAAAGGACTTATCTAGTCCTAGATAAGATTCTGAAGGAAGTTGTTATAAGTACAGAAATGAGTCATGGTTGCCCATAGCTCACTCTATTCTTTAATGTACTTATTGTGTGGCAGAATATGGGGCACTTATGGGCTAACTGATGTCATATTGTTCTACATCCTTCACTGTGTATCCAACCCTATTAGCACATTGTATTACTATCAAAGTCAGAGATGCTATTGGGTCAATAGCTGTCTTGGAGAAAATGGTTAGGTTGTAAGGATTATACTCTATCCTAGGATAACCCAACTTGATTTGGGTTGATTGCTTACCCATTTTGATAAATTTTTCTGTTTTAAAAATTATTTTTTTTGCCATTTTAGCAATTATGCAGTATTATATTCCTATTCCTTTTTTAACAGACAGAGAATATGCTGGCAAAAAAGTTAGAGGAGGCTTCAGATTTCCTGAAGTTTTGCTCCCATAGAGAAAGGGGTTTACATTATATGGGAGTCAATGCAATTCTCAAAATATTATGGTGAGGGGATAAGATTCATTTTTATGGTGGAATTATCAATAACTCGATACAAATGTAACAGTGAAAATGTTTCAAAATATTCATATTTTATAAGCTTGATGTGATGCTGCCTATATAGCATTATAATAGCTCTAAGGAGGTCTACCTGCCCTAGACCCTGTCAACAGTGGTTTTATGTGGAAACCTCGAAAGGACTTCGTATTCTCATCCAGAACTATACAGTTCCCCCCACCTTATCTGCAGGGAATTTGTTCTAAGGCTCCCAGTGAATGCCTGAAACACAGGTGGTAGTGAAACCTATATATACTATGTGTTTTCCTGCCCATATCTGTGATAAAATTTAATTTAAAGTTAGGCACAATAAGAGATTAACAATAGTAACTAATAATATAATAAAACAATTGTATTATTACAGCATAATAAATTTTGTGAATGGGGCCCTCTCTCTCACATATACACATTCTCAGAATATTTTTATTGTCCTGTACTCATCATTCTTCTCCTTGTGATGATGTAAGATGATAAAATGTCTACATGATGAGAGGAAATGAGATGAATGACATAGGGACTTTGACATAGCTTTAGGGTACTACTGATCTGAGGATGGGTCGGAAGTAGGATTATCTGCTTTTGGGCCAGAGCTGATCATGGGTAACAAACAACAAAAAGTGAAACCGTCGGTAAGGAGAGACTATTGTATTATTCTTGCTTTGAGTAGAGTTTTTTCTTCTTTTAGGAAGACTGGCACTTTTCACATTGTGTTATTTTCTTTTTTAATTTTTTCAATTTATTTATTTTCAGAAAAACAATATTCATTATTTTTTCACCACACCCAGTGCTCCATGCAATCCGTGCCTTCTATAATACCCACCAACTGGTACCCCAACCTCCCCCACCCCCACTTCAAACCCCTCAGATTGTTTTTCAGAGTCCATAGTCTCTCATAATTCACCTCCCCTTCCATTTTACTCCAACTCCCTTCTCCTCTCTAACAACCCTTGTCCTCCGTGATATTTGTTATGCTCCACAAATAAGTGAAACCATATGATAATTGAGTCTCTCTGCTTGACTTATTTCACTCAGCATAATCTCTTCCAGTCCCATCCATGTTGCTACAAAAGTTGGGTGTTATAAATATTTTTGAGCAGGCTAGAATTCCCCTACAATATGGAGCGAGGAACTGTGCCCTAAATATATGGTTTATGTCCCTTTTGCACTAGACCAGATTCTTGCATCTAGTGCCCAATCTGTAAATGTCCATTGGATAAATAAATAGATTATATTACTGTCTTATCTAAAAGGACCATAGTTTTCACACTATATAAACATATAGGAACATGGGTAGTTGAAATTGGGAGTGTTCCAGAAATTTTCAGATCTATGATTATACAACACGTGATATTGTCAAAGAATAGAATCAGATAGTAATTCCAGGGTGTTTGGGGAACTAGAAAATCTATTAAAATACTATTAATTAAACATTTTCTGAAATGTTCACAGTTGTTACTATTCTCAGTTATAATTTCATTATTACTACAGCAAATATGATTTATTTGTATGTATACAGCTATGATTGAAAGTAAATAATATAAGATCCTGGCTTAACATATGAATAACCCTCTGTTTCTTATTTAAGGAGAGAAAGTTATTTTATTTTGACATTTATTATTGTCATCCTCTACAACCTGATGAAAAGTGAATCAATGAATATAATACCAGATTTATACTAACAGGAAAACCTGAATTCTCTTGTATAGACTCTATAAGAGTGAGTCATATACTCAAAGCCTTTAATGCCTCAAGTCATTGAGGCATTTCTTAAAACTATTTTCTTAAAGGCATATATAATACAAAAATAATCACGAGATTTCTTTAGAAAAAGGATTTTATATTTGAGAGAGAGAGAGGGAGAGAGAACATGAGGGGGTGGAGGGGATGTAGTGGGAGAGGGAGAAGCAGACTCCCCTGCTGAATAGGTAGCCCGATGATAAGGAGGAGCTTAATTCCAAGAACCTGGGATCATGACCTGAGACAAAGGAAGATGCTTAACCAACTGAGCCACCCAGGTGCCCCAATATTTCTTTATAGTACTGGGATGTTAACCTCCAAATGTCCACTTGGCTCAGCTATAATACGCAGTTATTTAATTAAACACTAATCTAGATGTTTCTGAAGGTATTCTATACATGTGGTTCAGATCTATAACCAGTTGATTATAAGTAAAGGAGATGAGTCTTGAGAATGTTGGTGAGCCTCCTGCAATTAGTTGAAGGCCCGAAGAGCAAAAATTGTTTCCCAGAGAAGGAATTTTGCGTCAGGACTGCAACACAGGGGTGCCTGGGTGGCTCAGTCAGTTAAGTGTCTGCCTGTGGCTCAGGTCATGATCCTGGAGTTCTGGGATGGAGTCCCATGGTGGGCTCCTTGCTCAGTGGGGAGCATGCTTCTCCCTCTCCTGCTCCCCCTGCTTGTGCGTGCACTCTCTCTGTCAAATAAATAAATAAACAAACAAATAAATAAATAAATCTAATAAAGACTGCAGCACCAGTCTTGCCTGATTTTCCAGCCTTGCTGGTCTGTCCTATAGATTTTAGACTTGCCTGCCTCTACGGTTGCAAGAGTCAATTCCTTAAAATCAATCTCTTTTTCTCTGTCTCTCTAGAGAATGCTGCCTAATGTAGTAAGGACCAGCTCATTTTAATAATAGGTAACACTTACATAATGCTTATTATATTCTAGGCGGTTATTAAGCATTTTACATATATTAAGTCATTTAATTCTCATAACAGTTATACAGGAGAGGTATTACTATTACTCTCTTTTTATAGATGAATGAACAAAGATGCAGAAAGTTTAAATGATTTGCTTAAAGTCGAATAACTAGTAAGTAGAAGAGCTGGGATTCAGTCCTAGGCAGTACATTTTTTTTTCATTTTTTATTTTATTTAATTTTATTTCCTACATTTATTTTATTACAAGCTAGATGAATTCAAGAGGTTCTTTTGGTAGGTTCCACTCTCCTTACCTCCAATCCTGATGGCATGCAATTTTTTAAGATTGCTTTGAATTTATAATTCATTGAGGGGAGTTGACAAATTACTTTGAGTTTTCCTCAAAACTCAAGAGTAAGGTCTGTGTTTTTATTCAGTTAAATCCTCTTTTGTGTCTCTTTCTAAACGACTCTGCCATATAGTTTTCAAAATAATAGATTGTGTTCCTGGATGCAAATGACAAGACAAAATAGATCAAGAGCAGAACTTCATTTAGTTCTTTTTCTTCTCTGTATGTGGTGGATTTGAGGTTCAAACTTGTACCATTATACATGCTAGTGTCCTATCATTAGCACTGTCATGAGCCTTTAGCATTTATTAAGCCTATTAATGAAACCCACATTCTTACATGCACAATCTCATTTAATTCCCTCAATCCAGTGAAGTTTCTACGATATCTTTTACAATGTAGTAGATTCATTTTGCTTTGACTCCACAATATGTAGTCTTCAGTCTCTCTGTCTCTTGGAGTATCCTGGACTCCTAAGAATTTTGAGGAAACTTATTGTTCAAATAGTCCAAGGACTTTTCCAAAGCAGGATGTTTTCTGTTGAATTCCATCTGATATTCATCCAATCTTATGTGCAATCTCTCTACCATTGCAAAAGTCTGAACAGGTCTTCTAAATGTTAGCTAGTATATTAAGGGCCAGCTAGTTAGCTAATATATTATGCACAAATGTTAGCTAGTATATTAAGATAGATGTAATTAGATTAGATGTAATTTTTTCAGTCTGAAGCAGAGAGTGGGGGTAGGGCTGGAGTTTACAAGGGAGAAGCTGGAAATCAGGAGACTGAGTAAAAGATGCAAATAAAAAAAAGATGCAAATACAATTGCAATAAACAAGAAGTAGGCTTGCAAAAGAAAGGACCTAGACTAGGTCCTAGACTAGACTAAAGCAGTTGCTTGCTTGGGATACATTAACAAGGCAGCAGCTTCATGGCTGGAATGTCGGGTCATTTTAAAAGTATAGTATTGAGATAGAATTTACTGTTTCCATTATGGATGTGTTCTAACTGTTTGAAATTTCTCCCATAGATGGAATAAAAGTATGCGCTCCTAAAATTCTACCCATTAATTGTAATTCTGCAACACAGGGCAAAATACTTCTTTTCCATCAGTTTGAAAGCCATCAATTATTCTCTTATTCTTCTCCCTGTCTTTCTTACCAAGTATTTATCTGATTTGTACACATAACATGGAGCTTTTTGAGAGACATTAGCACTTCCAGTTGTGTGTTATTTAAAACATTAAATAAGAAAATAGGGTGATAAACAGTGAAGTATCTACTCTCCTTGCAATGGTGCTAACTGAAAATTACTGGGATGAGGCTTTCTGAAAAAGAGATAATAACAATTCAGTCATGTTTAGTGATGGCCCAGATATCTAAAATAAACTACCCCACTTTACTCATGAGGAACATGTCAGTAAAACAGAAAAAGAACTCTGAGGAGCCAGAACCAATTCTACACTCTCTTAGAAATTTGTCAGGATTAAGTAAAATAATGCAAATAAAGTACTTAGCACATTGCTTGTCAGTAAATATTCAAAAAATGAAAATTATTAAATATAGGGAACAGTTGCTGTTGGCAAACACATTCATAAAACTAAGGAATGAAATCTGACAGCTTGATAGTAAAATAAGGCAGGAAAAGGAAAATAAAATGCAAAAAACAAATAGGAAAATACCAAAAGCACCATAGTCTGAGACCATTTTGTTTATGGTAAAGTCACTGATGTAATAAAGAAATAACAAAGGTTCAAAATAGTTTAAATTGTTTTAAGTGTGACTCCCTTCAGAGGAAAAGAATGTGCATATTTTAGAAAGGCTTCCATGCAAAATAAAAACAAACATTTTATCCTAAAGGATTAAACTCTAAGATATGTGGAAAATTCCTCTTTTTAAAATAATTTGTTTTACACGGCTTCAGATAGTCAGGCGCTTGTTTGGGCTGGTTGCTTTAGTTTGGTGTTACTGTGTGAGATTATTTGACAACATTCATTTAGCATATATTGATTAAATGCTTTGTTCCATGATCACTGGTGGTTATTCTAGGGGATAGAGAAATGAGTGAGACCATGAGGCCAGATCTTTGCCCTTTAGAAGGAAGACCCATATCTTAAGCACCCTTGTAGCATGATTTCAAGTGCTAACATCGAGACGGATATAAAATTTTATGGAAGCACAGAACAGGTTTATTAAATATGGATCATGTAACTGCTGCCAAAAGAAATCATGAAAAAATATTATCTAGAATTGAAAGTTCTTGCTCTTTAGAACTCATAGTACATCACTAAATGGCTTTGTTTTCTAACATTTTGCTGGGACTGTGGTAAAATGACTCCCTGTGGCAAATATTTCTTCATCAGCATTGATTGGTTCAAAGTAAAAGAACTATGTGCATAAGAACCTCTTAAGTAGTCATTTCTTCACTCTATCAACAATTATTCTTGAGTGCCTAGAGCTTCTACTCTGTGCCACATACTAGGGATACAGACACGAATGAGACTCCATTGAGTCAGAGTGCTGCCGTGGAAGGAACATCGGTGGTGGAGCCAAGTGGGCTGGGGTGGGGATTCTGCTTCCCCTACTTACAGCAATGTGTCTTGAACATGCTCTTCTCACTACAATGAATATAGAAATATTTCTTTTGATAGTTGTTTGGAAGGTGGAACTGTATATGTCAAACACCTAATTTGTTTGGGTTTTGGCTGATTGTATGTGCTCAACAAATGGAAGCTATGTTAATGACAGTGAAGTCCGTAGCCCATTGGGGGCAGGCAGATAGGCCATAATATAATACGATGTCATAAAATAAGAAGTGTGCAGATTTGCTGAGTAGGAAATGAGGGCTTCTCAGAACAGGTAACTTGAGAGAAGTCTTGCGTGTCATCCTTGCGTAGGGGCCAGGCTAATTTTCTCTGTTTTGTTCCAATTTTAGTATATGTGCTGCCGAAGCGAGCACTTGTGAGAAGTCTTGAAGTGAAGGCAGTAAGCAGAGTGGGAGTAGTTTTGAGGAGAAAGAGTAACATTTGAAAGGCATGGCATCTGAGAGAGAGCACAACTACCCTCCCCCCAACCCCAGAAACTGCAAGAATCTCAGCATGGCTAGGGCATAGTAGAGCATGGTGCAAGGTTGAGACTGGAGCATAGACAGGAGTAGACTGTTAAGAACCTTGCATCGATCGCTAAGGATTTAGGGAGTGGGAAGGCATGAGAAAATTTTAAGCACAAAATAAAACAAATTCAATGGCAGTAGTTTGGGCTGTTGGGAAACTATATCCATGAGTTATTAAAGAAAGTACCTTCCTTGTGAAAAATCCCTGTGGCAAATACTGATTTTAAGAGGGAAAGATGCCTAGCACCATGTAGTGTAAGAAGGAGCTACATTCTTGGAGTCCTTGGTAGATTCCATGTGGATAGAATGCTGCAATTTTGCTTTGGCTTTGGCCTTTTTGGCTAAAATGGAGCTATCAATAGCAGTGGCCATCAATAGTCATTATCTATGACGTTGGTGAATATAGTACAGCAAAGCTGAGTGCTAATCACATTCAGACAGAAATGTACCTAATGTTAGAATATGACTGGCATCCCAAACACCTGTCTTGTTGATCAGTTACCTCTTGTGGCAGCTGTCATACCCTTGAAGTTGCTTTGAAAGGAGATATTTACAAATTCAAGAATAGACAAATAGACCCTGAGTTTCTAAATGGGGTTTCATCCCTAAGCTCTAGTTTGGTATCCTACTGAGGCAGCTAGTAGTATGGAGTTTGGAGCTGCTTATACTGAGTCTAAGGCCTACATTAAAAGGCTGGCTGAACTACTTTTTTGGTATCTTTGTTTTAGGCCTTTATCTTTATCTGAGCCCTTGGGATGTTATTGCTTTGATAATGACAAGAGGCAGGATTAGATGCACCTAAGGGAAAAATTGCCAAAGAAAAGGAAGTATTTCTATATAAGGCCTATAACATCAAGCTTAAGTTGTACATTTTACCTGAAGGTAAATGTATTTACTTGAATTTACTTGAAGGAGGGCAGAGCTTGAGCCTCCCCTTTCCCCTGTGGATCCTTGCTGATCCTAAAGAGCTTCTGGCCCTTTATTAACTCACATTTTGTATAGGTTCCATAAAAATCAGACTTTTGAATTGAATACAACTTCGAATTGAAACAATAAAGAGCTTTGGGGAGGAAAAATTATTGATCTTTAATTATTTTCTCTTAGATGAACTCTTTCAGAACTATTACCTGGGACAGCCCTATAAACATTAAAATGTACAGCTGGGTGTCCACTTATTTTAAAAGTCGGTTCAGTAAGGGTGTATTGAGATTCATTGTGGTGAATCAAGATGCTCAGGGCTTTACATTCTGACAGTAAAGTCACATATTCTAAGAAATAACATTTCAGTTTTTTGAATTTTGTTCCTTAAGTGGAATACTAGATCTGATATATTGGCTTGAATATTTTCCTAAAAATGCATTTGAGACAGCCATTTCTTGATTTACTTATTTCTGTCACTTAAACATTACTTACACAAATAATAGCAAATACCCATAAGATGATGGTTTTTCAATTCCAGTTTTAAAGGGATAAGAATGGTAGAGAGACACATTTTGAATAGGTGAGTCAAATAATCTGTATCCATTATTTCTATAGCAGGAAAAGATGTTAGGAAAATGCATTTGCCATAGAAGAAAGTAATGAAAGGCCACAAATTGCATATTACTCTAAATTTGTTCCTTTGATATATGTTTTTTAAAAAGGGGTAAGATGCTCCTTTGGTAATGTGAAAGAGGCAGGTGAAACCTCTAACACTGTTTGTGACCCCACCACAGTATCAGTTCCTGGGTCCTCAGATTAAAAGGGCATAGTCAAAATTTTCCACAGAGCTGGGTTCTAGCAATTTGAAACCTCATTTGGATCCTGACTTAGTAATATATTATCTTGTGAACTTTGGTAAGTTTCTTAATCTCTGCAACCCTCAATTTCCTCATTTGTAAAGCTCTTCGAATGATAATATATGTGAACATGGTTTATAAACTTAACCCCTCTACAGTACTATTGTTTTAATCTTCTGGAAGTGTTCTTTTCTTGTGAAGGTGGTAAACTCAGACAAAGCTTTGAAAGAGACCCTGTATAATATAAGATGGCATTGTTCATCTACTACCTCATTGCTGTACAAAAGATTTAGGTCCTTATTGCCTAAATATTTCCATGATAATGCCTCAGAAGTGCATATACAGAATTGTAAGCTCTTTCAGCCCTCTCATCGTTAGCCTTATAAAAAGGTTTTACTGCATTACTTAAAAATTTGAATCACATTTTTGTCAATGGGAAGTCTGATGAATTGTAAATAACCTTTCTCACAGACACATTTGTATTGCATTTATCTAGTTTGTCTAGTTACAGAAATCCTCCAAATATAAAAATCCAACATTAATCCTCAAATGTCTGCTATTTTGCTTTTTATAAATAGCTATATCATGTTTTCTTTCTCCATACACTTCTATCTAGGAGCATGCACTTCTAAGTGTAACTCATTTCACATTATTTTGAACAGATTTCATTTGACCAAGAAATATTAGCCCTCTTAGGCTTGATGTGCACATTTGCATGCCAATAAATGGGATGTGATTTTTACCTCATGGCTATTTTCATAGCCGTGATGATTTTTGGTTCCCAGAACTATGTGAATGTGTCTGGATGGCCCAGGATCCACTTCTTGTATCATTAAGCATAATAAAATTACTCATTCGCTGTATATAGCATGCATCAATCTTTATCTCACATCAATAAAGGCTGACATCATTTTATTCCTTTCTTTACTGTTTGTCCTTCATTTCTAAATTTAGCTCACATGTATGTTGTTTCCATTTTTTAATTTCAGCCTGAATAATTTATTGTCAAGCATTTTTTTGTCTATTTAATCACCTGAAGAATTTTGAGTTAGGCTTCTATACTCATTCCGGTAATTATAAATTCTTTTACGTTAGGTAGCTTATCTGAATATAGATTTTTATGGCCCTTTTCTTTTCTTTCCCTTTCCTTCCTCTTTCTTTCTTTCTTTCTTTCTTTCTTTCTTTCTTTGTCTCTTTCTTTCTTCTTTTAACCAATATTTCCATTTAATAATATAAGGTGACATTCTTTCTATGTCAATAAGAACATGATTGTTCTGATGCTTTTAGTTTTTTGGTTATATCATAGACAGTGCCACAAGAGAGCATTCTTAATGGTGTGCAGTCTCAAGACTTTACATACTGTCACACTGATATATGTGTCCCTATGTTTATTGCAGCATTATTTACAATTCCACAAGACAATAAGAATACATGCTAGAGTGCAGGGACGGATCCAAGATCAATCTTGAGAGGCTGAGCCAGGAATCAAAGCAAAGAACTGGAACATTCTAAAATAGTCCAGATGAATTTGGACATTTCCTTGTAGGAGGACTTCATTTCTTTTTTTTTTTTTTTAAAGATTTTATTTATTTATTTGACAGAGAGAAATCAGAAGTAGGCAGAGAGGCAGGCAGAGAGAGAGAGAGGGGGAAGCAGGCTCCCTACCAAGAAGAGAGCCCTATGCAGGACTCGATCCCAGGATCCTGAGGTTATGACCTGAGCCGAAGGCAGAGCCTTAACTCACTGAGCCCCCCAGGAGCCCAGGAGGACTTCATTTCTTAAGCCACTGAGAACCTCTGTTATTTTAGGCAGCTATGGGCTGAATTACATCTCCTCCAAAATTCATATTTTGAAGCCTTTACAGTATGATGTTATTGGGAGATGGGGTCTTTGAGAGGTAATTAAGCTTAGTTCAGGTCATGAGAGTGAAGCATTCATGATGGGATTAGGGTCCTTGTAAGAGACATTGGAGAGCTCCCTTTGCCTCCTCTCTCTCCACCACAGTAGGAGATAATGAAAAGATGGCAATCTGCCAAGAAGTAAGTTCTCTGCTCTGGAGAACTGAACCAGCCAAGAAGTACTCAATCTTAGATTTCCCAGCCTCCAGAATTGTGAAAAATAAGTTTCTGTTCTTTAACTGACTCAAAAAGACACATGCACCCCCCTGTTCAGCACAGCAGTATTTATAGTAGCCAAGATACGGAAATAACCCAAGGGTCCATCCATAGATGAATGGATAAAGAAGATATGGTAACATATATACAATGCAGTATTAGCCACAAGAGAAGAGTAAGATCTTACCATTTGCAATGATACAGATGGAACTAGAGAGTATAATACTAAGTGAAATAAGTCAGTCAGCGAAAGACAAATAGCACATGATTTAACTCATATGTGGAATTTATGAAACCAAACAAAGAAAAAAGACACACACACACACACACACACACACACACACACACCCCAGACTCAAATACAGAGAATAAACTGGTGGTAGTCAGAGGGCAAGTGAGTAGAAGGATGGGTGGAGTAGAGATGGGGATTAAGCATATACTTCTCTTTCTAGCTCTTAATCTGCCCAGGATTATTATTATAGCAAATAATAATATTGGGACTATTTTTTTTTTTTACTTCTAATGTACTGGGACTATTAATGGCAATAATATGCCAGACCTGAAAAAGAAAAAAAAAATCAAAACCAAAGCACACACATGCAGAAGAAGAAAAAGATAATACACTAGATTTTTTAGTTAAGGCTTTAATTAAAAAAAAAAAATGGCCAAAGAATGTAAAGCACCTTCCTTAAATGGTCTTTTTTCACTAAAGTTGCTGATAATATTCCTGAAAATTATTTGCACCTCTTTTGATCATCACTGACCGTAGCTATAGAATAGCTGGATCAGATTTCCAGGTTCCCTGATTGTAAAGGGATAACACAGTTCCTTCCTCCCTCCCTCCCTTCCTTCCTTCCTTCCCTCCCTCCCTCCCCTCTTCCTTCCTTCCTTCCTCTCTCTCTCTCTTTCTTTTTTATATTCTCTCTTTGTATTTCTTTCTGTCTACTTCAAGCAGTGAACAAATATAATTTTAAACTTAACCTATAATGCAAAGATCATATGGATGGTTAATTAGACATCATTTCAAATTTAGAAGTATGAGATATGTTTGCATCCTGAATTTTTTATATTGCTCTTCAGGTGTACTTAGGATCTATTAATTTAAACTGCCCTATGAAAATTAAATATATGAAATTTTAAATAAAAATTATTTATTATTATTAAATAATATTATTCAATATATTATATATGCTTATATTTAATATATTATATCACATATTATATGCTATATAAAGTGTAATACATATATTTATATTTAATATGTTATTAAATAAGATTATTAAAATTTATTTAAATGTTTAAGCATTTTAAAGAATATATAGCATTCTCTAATGCTGCTTATACTTAATTATCTACATGTCTGTGAATGTGTTGGGTATGAATATCTACACGTATGTTTGTGTGTGTATATAATTTCCTTTGTAAGAGTTAATTGTGGTGAACATCACGGGTGCCTGGGTGCTTCAGTGGTTAAGCATTTTTCTTTGGCTCAGGTCATGATCCCAGGGTCCTGGTATTGAGCCCCACCTTGGGCTACCTGCTCAGCAGGAAGCCTGCCTCTCCTGCAGCCTCACCCATTCCCCTGCTTGTGTTCTGTCTCTCACTGTCTCTCTCTCTTTGTCAAATAAATAAATAAATAAAATCTTTTTTAAAAATGTGGTGAACATCAAAATAGAATTAAAGCACTGGTAAACATTAGAAATTAAAATACTTACTGGTGTGATATCAATGGAGTTAAATAGGAATCCTTTAAATTATAAAACTACAAAAATGTATGTTGTCAACTTCCCTTTAAGTACTATGTTATAGGAAATGTGTTTCAGATACTTGATGACTGTAGTAGATAACTTTTGCAAAAAAGTAGTTATTTAATATAATTTTAGTTTTTTCTGATTCAATTTTATAAAATTATTTAAGATTTTCTAACTAAATAACATGTAAGCAATTAAAATTATTAGAAACATAAATGACTGATGTTGGAGAAAAACATTTCTTCAACAATACACTGTGTCAAGATTCCTGTGAAATCATGCAGGCAAGAAATCATGTAGGCAGAGTTAAATACTTCCAGCTTTTCAACTATTATGTCACTTTTTTCCTATTTTCTTTTTATAACTTTTTTCTAATAATAAAGTAATATATATGGGATGCCTGGGTGGCTCAGTTGGTTAAGCAGCTGCCTTCGGCTCAGGTCATGATCCCAGCATCCTGGGATCAAGTCCCACATCGGGCTCCTTGCTCGGCAGGGAGCCTGCTTCTCCCTCTGCCTCTGCCTGCCATTCTATCTGCCTGTGCTCACTCTCTCTCCCTCTCTCTCTCTCTGATAAATAAATAAAATCTAAAAAAAAAAAAATAAAGCAATATATGTTTAATGTTGAATACTTAGAAAATATAAATGTGCCTAAATTAAAAACAGAATGAAAAAGCAAATCATTAATAATACCATTACACAAGGTAAACACTGGGATTTTTATAGAACGTTTTTCTAATATTTTCCTCTGTAAACTTATGCCCATTTTTTTTTTTTTACAAAATTGGTTCATGCCCATATTGTTCTGTAGTCTCTTTTTAACGTAGTACTATTACAGATCATTTTCCTTTTTTTTTTTTGATAATTTTCCATTTTGATAAACATTCTCCACATGATTTCTTTAAAGAAGATTTTTATTTATTTATTTGTCAGAGAGGGAGAGGCAGAGAGAGAGCATGAGGAGGGGGAGCGGCAAGCAGAGGGAGAAGCAGGCTCCCTGCTGAGCAAGGAGCCTGATGTGGAAATCTATCCCAGTACCCTGGGATCATGACCTGAACTGAAGGCAAACACTTAATTGACTCAGCCCCCAGTACCCTTCATGTATATAAATTTTGTTTTGTCACATAGGTTGTTGTTTCCTTAACTCCTAGGAGTAGAAATTTTGGGTCAACTACCTCTTTTATTTTTACTCCCATAACTGTACATATTGTACCATTTCTCTCAGATTTAAAAAATAAGCTACTCTAATTTCCATATTCTTATTCTTCTTAGATAGTTCTTAATCAGTGCTCACTGACTGGCAGACAATACCCAAGTTCTGTGTCCAGCTTTTGTGCTGAATAAAACTGCAAATACCTGTGAATTTGCTTTCATCATTGGACATTTGACCTTTTTAGATCAACAATGCTGAGGTCAGGAACTTTATGATTTCAGTGGTGAAAAAAATGTATCAGGGAAAACATTAACAAATGTAAGAATATTTTATGTTTTATGTTCCATAGTAGATGATAGAAAGATAAGGTTTTGAATAATTCAAGAATATGCTAGGCGAATTAGGAGAAGGGAGTTGGGGGAAATTGGAAGGGGAGGTGAACCATGAGCGACTATGGACTCTGAAAAACAATCTGAGGGGTTTGAAGTGGTGGGGGGGTGGGGGGTTGGGGGAACCAGGTGGTGGGTATTAGAGAGGGCACAGATTGCATGGAGCACTGGGTGTGGTACAAAAAACAATGAATACTGTTATGCTGAAAATAAATAAAAAATAAATTAAAAAAAAAACAAGGCCATTTTGGGAAATTATAAAATAATAAAGGACAAAATCACTATCATTTATAAACTAGTGATTTAAATTGATAAAAGAAGTTACATTATATATATACATAAATATAATACATACACATATGTATATATATAAAACTTTATATATAACATATAAAAATACATACTCATTAATAACTCTTGAAATGTAAGTCAAAAATCAACTCATGATCTTACCATGTAAAATCCCAATCCTACACACTTAAAAAAAAAAAGAATATGCTAGGCCTCAAGAAGCAAGAAAAATCTCAAATAAACAACCCAACTTTATACCTAGGGGAGCTAGAAGAAGGACAACAAACAAAACCCAAAAGCAAGAGAAGGAAGAAAATAATAATAGTAATAATAAAGAGTAGAGCAGAAATAAACAATATAGAAATTTAAATACCTTATGGTTTGTCTCCCTCCCTATCCCATCTTGTTTCATGGATTCTTCTCCTACCCACTTAAGCCCCCATGTTGCATCACCACTTCCTCATATCAGGGAGATCATATGATAGTTGTCTTTCTCCACTTGACTTATTTCGCTCTCTGAAAAACAATCTGAGGGGTTTGAAGTGGCGGGGGAGGGGTGGGAGGTTGGGGTACCAGGTGGTGGGTATTATAGAGGGCACGGCTTGCATGGAGTACTGGGTGTGGTGAAAAAATAATGAATACTGTTTTTCTGAAAATAAATAAATTGGAAAAAAAATTTAAATACCAACACCACAGAAATACAAAGGATTATAAGAGAATATTATGAAAAATTATATGCTAACAAATTGGAAAACCTAGAAAAAATGAATAAATTCCTAGGAACACATAACTTAACAAACTGAAGACAATTTTAGGGGTCCTCATAGGGATTGGAAGAAACTCATCTAAGAGAATGATCCTGAAGTTTAAAGTTCATTAGCTTTGCTAATCGTGTCTTTGATTATTGCTCTTACCACTTGTAACTGTAGTTAACTATATTTTTCTTTTTCTTTTTTTTTTAAATTTTTAAATTTTTTATAAACATATATTTTTATCCCCAGGGTTACAGGTCTGTGAATCGCCAGGTTTACACACTTCACAGCACTCACCAAAGCACATACCCTCCCCAATGTCCATAACCCCACCCCCCTTCTCCCAACTCCCCTCCCCCCAGCAACCCTCAGTTTGTTTTGTGAGATTAAGAGTCACTTATGGTTTGTCTCCCTCCCAATCCCATCTTGTTTCACTTATTAACCATATTTTTCTATTGCTAAACTGTAAGCTTCATTATCTGTTCACCTTTGTATCTTCAAATGCCTGAATGAGGACTGGATAAATAATGCTTTGTTTTGTACGAAAGAATGGAGTCAGTATGAGTTTGCCCCTCCACAATTGGGCAATGAATTTAAAGCATGTGATCTCAAGATAAGTGCATGTGTAACTTTTTAAGGGTTAATTTCATCATCATTTTATTTAAAAATCAGTGCATTAATTGACTACATATTTTGAAATAGGTGTATGGCTATGATAGCTTGCCAAGCAGAATAAATATGTATAAGATACAAATTATGCATTAAACTAAACTAAGTGACTGATATTTGGCAGACAATAAATGTTTGATCAGTGATTGTATAAAACTGATACGCAGCAAAAAAATAAAGAGAACGGATACATAGTTTTTCCTATATATATCCCTTATATCCCATCTAAGCTAGTTATATGCAGAGCAGGGAGCCCTGATGCAGTGTTGGGTCCCAGAACCCTGGGATGCTTAACCAACTGAGTCACCTAGGCATCCCTTTCATATTCCTTTTCATAATGGTTGTGTCTAGTCCTACCTTTGGGACTCTATGCAAACATCTTGTATTAGCCCTTTAGTACTTCATTTTAGCATTTGTGAACATAAAATTCCTGTGCTAAACCAGACATTGAACTGTTACAGTATTGGGATACTTTTCACAAGTCCAGATGTCTATTCTCTATGTTGCCTAATATTCTGCCCCTTTTAGCCGGCTCAGGCTGCAATAACAAAATATTCTAAACTGGGTGTTTTAAACAACAGGATTTTGTTACTTAAAAATTTTTTTAATTGAGGTATAATTGACATACAGCATTGGTTTCAGGTGTACAATATGATTCAATACTTGTATATATGGTGAAATGATTACCACACTAAGCCTGTTAATATCTGTCACCATATATAATTTAAAATTTTTTTTCTTGTGATTAGAATGTTTAAGATCTACTCTCTTGACTTTCAAATATGCAATACAGTATTATTAACTACTCTGCTGTGTGTATATCACCATGACTTATTTATTTTATAACTGGAAGTTTGATTCCTTTTACCCATCCCACTCACTGCCCCTCTGTCCACTTCTGGCAACTGCCAATATGGTCTCTGTATCTAGGAGCTTATTTTATTTTTGTTTTTAAGTTCCCACATATAAGTGAGATCATGTGGTATTTGTCTTTCTTCTATTTATTTCACTTAGCATAATGCCCTCAAATCCATCGTCATGTTGCAAATGGCAATAGTTCATTTATTTTTATGGCTGAATAACATTATGTGTGTGTATATATATATATATATATATATACACACACACACAACACATTTTGTTTATCCATTCATCTATGGATGGACACTTGCACTATTTCCATATCTTGGCTATTGTAAATAATCCTGTGCTGAACAGGAGGGTGCATATATCTTTTTGAGTTAGTTAAGGATGGGGATTTGATGTTCGTAATTCTGGAGGCTGGGCAGTCCAAGAGTGAGGTACAGGCTGATTCACTTCTGTAGGATAGGTTTACAGTTTCATAGATAGCCACCTTCTCACTGTGTTTTAACACGTTGGAGACAGGGATGGGGCGAGGGAGCTCTATAATGTCTCTTGTATGGACACTAATTCCATCATGAAGGCCCCACTCTTAGGACCTCAGCTAAGCCTAATTACCACTCAAGGACCCCATTTCCAGATATCTCCACATGGAGTTGGGGGTGTCGTGTCTTCAAAATATGAATTTGGGGGACATAGTTCAGTCTATAGCTCTGCTGAAAATAATATAAGTTCTCAATTGCTTAAGAAATGTCCTAATACAAGGAAATGTGCAAATTCATCTGGACTACTGAAGAATATTCTGGTTCTTTGCTTTGGTTCCTAGTTTAGTTTCCCAAGATTTGATCTTGGATTTGTCCCTGGACTCCAGCTTGTGTTCTGTATTTTAGATGTGTCAAAGACAAATATAGTTGGGTATTAAAGTGGTGAAAATAGATTTTGATCAGAATCTACTGACTGTAGGGATGCAGTGAATGAGGGAAGGGGGAGAGCAGGGGGCTCAGTAGAGTCAGAGAAGTGAAAAGTTACAAAGGGTTGATTATATAAATATGATTAGGCCAGCTATATTTGCTAGCTGGCAGTTGTTGGTTTTAGCATTCTATCCCTCCACAAAGACTGAGAGATCAGAGGCCCTATGCTTTCTGATGATTACGTTTCACAGTAATGATTTCCAGGTCTGTGAGAAAGACATTTCTAAGTTGTAAAGGATACATATTCATAACTATAAGTCCTTTTTAGTAAATGCTCTAAGAAAGGGAATTCAGAAGCCTATATCAGGTATTGGCTAGAAGAAATTAAATTCTCCTGGCAGTGCTGTGCTTCTCAGGCAGGCATTTTAATGGAGGATAGTGGTCAATAGGGGGCTGGAGTCATCCTAGCTACATGGCCTTATGCTGCCAGGAGCCAGGCTAGAATTTGGTCAGATCTCTTAGTGCAGTGTTTTGGATGGAGTTGTTAGGGGCGAGAGTTCTACAGTTCCCATGGTGTCTCTGTATTTTTGATAAATGACTTCAGTCCATCTTTCAATGTGCTTTTGGCATCCACATTGCGTTCTTTCAGGCCTCTGACCTCTGTCCATTCCTTTCCAACTGTCCTACTTCTATCTCACCTCTGTCAACTCACAAGGAGCCTACTCCATTACATAAGTCAACATAGATTACTCATAAAGCAGATTTTAACCTTATAAGAGAAGTATTCATTTATAAGACAGTAGATGTATATATATGTATACACACATATATATAATATAATGTAATATATATAACATATATAATATATAATATATGTATACAAATACATACATACTCAGAGAGGAAGGCATAGAGAGTTATCCAGTATATCCTTTCCCCTCACCAGGGATAGCCTTCCCCACTGCCAACATCCCTCATGAGATTGTAACATTTGTTACAATTAATGAACCTACAGAGATATATCATAATAATCCAAAGTTCATAGTTTACATTAGGTTTTATCTGGGTGTGCATTCTGTGGGTTTGGACAAATGTATAATGACATCTACCCATCATTATATGTATTCATGTATCCATTATTCATCCTTACAGGGTAGTTTCACTATCCTAAAAATGCTATGTGCTCTGCCTATTCATCCCCTCAAAATGTGCAAACCCTGGCAACTATTGATCTTTTTACTGTCTCTATAGTTTTTCTTTTTCCAGAATGTCATACAGTTGGAATCATACAGTATGTAGTCTTTACAGATTGGCTTCTTTCATTTAGTAATATTCACTTATAGTTCTTTTCTGCCTGTTCATGGTGTGACAGCTCATTTCTTTTTAGTGCTGAATAACATTCCATTGTCTGGATGTACCATAGTCTAACACTATTTCTTCGCCATCTTGACTCCTAGTCTAACACTATTTCTTAAGCTGCATCTGTTATCACAAGTATTTCTCAAGGTCAAAGTAGTAGTTGATTAACATGCAGTTGTAATTAGCTTTCAGTTTCATGGCACATGACCATCATATCTGGTATGTCTGAAAAAGTTACACATGGTCCCACTCAAAATGTAAGACATTCAGAAATAAAGAAATAAAGGGGAACCTGGGTGACTAAGTCAGTTAAGTGGCTGCCTTCAGCTCAGGGGATGCTTTCAGGGTCCTGGGATGGAGCCCTGCATCTGGCTCCCTGTTCAGCGGGGAACCAGCTTCTCCTTTTGCCTCTGCTCCTCCCTCCTGCTTGTGCTGTGTCTCTCACAAATAAATAAATAAAGTAAAATAAGATAAATAAAAATAATAATTCCTAATGGAATTAGTCAGAACTAAGTCATTTATAAAGTGTAGTTTATTTCCAAAATTTATTGAAGAAACTTTAATTTATTTATTTATTTGACAGACAGAGGTCCCAAGCAGGCAGAGAGACAGGCAGAGGGAGAGGATGGGAAGCAGGCTCCCTGCTGAGCAGAGAGCCTGATGTGGGGTTCTATCCCAGGACCCTGGGATCATGACCTGAGCTGAAGACAGAGGCTTTAACCCACTGAACCACCTGGATGCCCCTTGAAGAAACAAACAAACAAACAAAGTATGGTGGCCAAACTCTTTAAAAATCCCTAGATTTCTATTGACTCTTAAATTAATTTTACTGAATATGCTTGCAATTTTGAAATATCCTCCAATATGATTGTTCAACCTGTGTACTACAAAGCATTCCTAAATTTTTTCCCTAGTCCAAATCTGTGGTACTTTGGTACTTTCGTACTTTGGTTACCTGACTATCCTTAAGCCCTCCAGTGAGGCCATAATACAACTACCATGATGCCATGTTTAATTTCACCGAATCCACTGAACCATATTACTTATTTGATGGCTCTGTTACATAAACAGTTTAGCAGAGATTTCCTGGCATACACTTATTTATCTCTGATCATTGGCCTATATAATAATTTAACTGGAGCTGTTTCTTTAGTACTATATCCAAAGACATGTCATTTTATTATAATTAATAGATATTTATTTTTGCTGCCAAAAACAAAGGCACCAATAGCAATCTAACTATGATTATCATTTCCTTCCTCTGTCCATTGACACAAATGCATTACACCACCCCATTATGGTTGCCCATTCATTTCACAGCTATAAGCAGTGACACATACATTTTTTTTTTTTTAAACCACAGATGTTGATTTCCATATTGTTGCCCCGGTGCATAAACACTTCCCTTGTATATCATTGCTGGGTGAATATTTCGCTGGAGCAGTTGCTGATGCTTAAAATATAAATGATATATGCACATCACTTTGCTTTTCCTTTCCTTGCATAAACTTTCACTACTTGCCAATAAGGGCTGAATATTTAACATGTAGAAGCATTGATGTACACCTACCTAACTTCTAAATCATTTATGACTAAAAGTTCATATCTAAAAAAAATGTTCAGCCCTCAGTAGAAATAATATAGTGTGGAAACTTAGGTTGGCATCTCTCTTGGGTTAGAGAAATAGACTGTTTTTTTATAAACCATCTAGATTCATAACTATCTAAAGCTGAAAGACACCTGAGAAAATGTGGGAGGCGAAAGACACTAACGTTTTAGGAGCATTCATATATAAGTGATGCTGTGCAAGGTACTTTACATATATTATCTCATTGAAATACCAGAGCATCTCTAAGAAGGAAGTGATAATATCTTAATACTGAAGGTAAGGACACTTAGGCCAAAACGGTTAAGAAATTGAGCTAAGAACCATATAGTAAGAAAGTGAGAGACCTGAGATTCTGTTCTAGCTTGTCTTCCATGTCACTCTGTCTCTCAATTCTCTCGTTTTAGAAATGAGGAAAATATTTAGATATATTTACTGAGTTTTTTAAGGTCAGGTAGGTGGTTTATGGCAGAGCTGGGATTAGAAACCAGAATCTCTCTGGATTCTTCTCTTTTATAGTATTCTCTCTCCCTAGAAACGGCCATAATTCACAATACTTAGAATTTAACTATATTTTAAAATTATAGGAAGTTCACAATTTGATTTTTCCATGGAAATAAATGGTTGTAGCTTTCAAAGAATAAGTAAGTGAAATTATTAAACAACTTAACACTATTCATACAATTTTTGGCTGTTTCAGGCACATGTCTCTTTTCTCTTGGACTTTGTAGTAACACTTGTCTTATGTGTTGTTAAGGCCTATTGCTTCATTGAGCCCTTTTAGATAGGAGACTGAGGGCTAAAGAATGTAAATGACTTCCCCAAGGAGACACAGATGCTTAATAAGTGATGAGCTGCCATAAAAGAAGAGAACAATGGTAATGTGACCAGAGCAGGGGTTTGTAGTGAAATATTTCTAACTTTAAGTAGAAATATTATTTATTCCTTCAATCTAGAGTTATCTACTAAATGTCAACTATATATGACATCCTATATTGGTCTGGGGATGTAAAATTGAATGAAATAGAATTTTGAATTTTAAAAAGCTCAATATCTAGTCATAATAAAAAACATAGGCAAGTAAATAAACAATAGCAGTTCTGAATCCTGTTCCTGGCAAAATAAAAAAATAATGTAGGCTTCTGTCTTCCTCGCTCAAAGTCAACTGTGGATGGAAACCCATGAGGTAATGAAGAGTTCTGTGAAATCTATGGGGTAGACAGGTAGTTGTTCGAATTATTGTTGGCAGAGAGCTCTCTGGAGCTGAGGCTGGAGATTGAACAGTAAAGCTGTGAGAGATTAAATTAGCAAAAGAAAGCAGTTTGAAATCTACTCTGGATTCTCCAATACCTTTGTCTTGAGAGACCCAATACCTGACTGGTCACCATGGGTATTGACAACTAGACTTTAGACTGCTGGTACCCACGTCCTTGGAGTGGGACTTGACTAATCTGGGGCAGTGCTTAGATACCCACAGCAGGAATAACAACTCATAGGCCAAGATAATGAGACATCTAAGGAGCATAACCACTTGAAAAAGAAAAAATACAATAACTATAAAGTATATATACCATTTAAATCAGGGCTCTTAGAGCAGCAGGATAAAGATTTTATATAAGCATAAAAATCTATCACAAAGAATAAACTACAGATGGCCAACAGATATATGAAAGGGACTCAACATCACTAATCATCAGGGAAATGCAAATCAAGACTACTGTTAAGATTTCACCTCATTACATGATTGGATTAGAATGGTTATTATCAAAAAGATAAGAAAAAAGGTGTTGGTGAGGGTGTGGAGAAAAGGGAACCCTTGTGTACTGTTTGTGGGAATGTAAATTGGTGCAGCCACTATGGAAAACAGTATGGAGATTTCTTGAAAAACTAAAATTAGAACTACCATATGATCTAGCAATTCCTCTCTTGAGTATTTATCTGAAGGAAATACAAACATTAACTTGTAAAGATATTTGTACCTCATGTTCATAGCAGTATTATTTATAATGGCCAAGAAATGGAAACAGTCTAAGTGTCCACTGATAGGTGAATGGATAAGAGGATGTAACTCACTCTCTCTCTGTCTCTCCTGCAGAGGAATATTATTCAGCCATAAAAAGAAGGAAATCCTTCATGTGTGACAACATAGGTGGCCCTTGAGAGAGTGTTATGCTAAATGAAACCAAACAAAGAAAGACAAATATTGTACGATTTCCCTTACATGTTGAATTTGAAAAAAAACAAAACAAAACACAAAAAACCCCCAGAATGCCACCACGCTCACAGATATAGAGAACAGATGGGTGTTTTCAGGGTTGTGAGTGGGTGTGGGTGAAATGGGTGAAGTAGTCAAAGGTACCAACTTCCAGTTATAAAGTAAGTTATGGGGATGTAATGTAGAGCATGGCTAGTATAATCAATAATACCATATTGCATATTTGAACGTTGCTAAAAAATAGAGCTACCCTACAACCCAGCAACTGCACTACTGGGTATACACCCCAATGTTCATAGCAGCAATGTCGACAATAGCCAAACTGTGGAAGGAGCAGAGATGCCCTTCAACAGATGAATGGATAAGGAAGATGTCGTCCATGTGTACAATGGAATATTACTCAGCCATCAGAAAGGATGAATACCCACCATTTGCATTGATGTAGATGGAACTGGAGGGGATTATAGTAAGTGAAGTAAGACAAGCAGAGAAAGAAGATTATCATATCTTTTCACTCAGATGTGGAACATAATAGAGCAGAGGACCACAGGGGAAGGTAGAGAAAACTGAAGGGAAGAAATCAGAGATGAAGACAAACCATAAAAGACTCTGGAATCTGGGAAACAAACTGAGGGTTACAAAGGGGAAGGAGGTGGGGGAATGGCATAACTGGTATTAGGAGGTATTAGGTATTAAGGAGGGCATGTGTTGTGATGAGTACTGGGTGTTATACGCAACTGATAAATCATTGAACATTATGTCAAAATCTAATGATGTACTATATGCCGGGTAACTGAATATGATAAAAAAAATTAAAAATAATAAAAAATTTTGGTAACTACAAGTTTTGACAGATTTTTAGCTAGACTTAATTTGGTGATCATTTTGCATATATTGTATAGCTGAAACTAATATAATGCTATAGGTCAATTATATTTCAACAGAAAAGAATAAGATATTGGAATTTAAAGAAAAGGAAACAATTATAAAAAATCCAGATACTTGGTATAATAAATATAATATTTGAAATGCAGAACGTAATAAATGGGATAAATAATGAAATAGATACAGCTGAAGGGCAGGTGAGGAAACTGAAAGTAAAGTGAAATTCTTTAAGGAAAGCAAGGAAGGGTAAATACATAGACTATATAAATAAAAATTAACAGAAGTAGAGTATAGAAATTGAAGTGCCAACATTTGGATGATAGGAGCATAAAGATGAGAATTAAAAATATAATCTTGAGACTGTAATGGAGGTAGAATTCACAGAACTAAAAATTAAGAAAAAAAACTTGAGAAAAATAACTAAGCTAAAGGTAATGGGCCTGAAACACCAGACTGAAAAGATAAAGACCCACATCAAGAAACATAATAGACAATATTAACACTATAAGACACAAAAAAAGTTTATAAAATAATACAAAGGGAAAAGAACAGACCATATTTATAGAAATAAGACTCAAAATGATTTCAGAGTTGTCAGCAACACTGGATGGAAGAAGATGGTGGTTTAATATTTTAAAGTTTGGAAGGGAAAAGATTTTGATCTGGGGATCAAGAAGGTACTGGTCTGTAATTCAGTTCTCTTCCTATTATGGAGGTGGGTGGGATGTTGTTTGGACAGTGGCAGGTGGCCTAATCTGATATGTTTATAAACTTGCTGATAACTGACCTTCTGATAAATAGACATAAGAATATTTGCCTAGGAGAAGAATCCTTATATATGGATTTTCAATATGTTTCTGGGTTAGGGTTACTTATAATAAATAAATTTGTAATCTATGGATTAATGACAGATGGTTCCCAAGAAAATGGTCATGTAATCTATACAACTACCTAGGGTACAATCCATGTTTTGTAACCTGAAAGTGTGTGAGGTAATTCACAAACCTTAGTCAGAGACCTCATCTGTTAAGCTGTATAGAGTATCTAATGAAAGAAGGAAGGGTTTGAAGAACCGTATGGGATGTTATAGATCTCTTCCTGATTTACTTGTGTCTCTTGATTGCTTCCATCCTTTAAGTTACTAGCAGAGCTTGATATCAGAGAAGATCTTAGAGTCATGTGACACTGATTTGATAGTCTTTTCTTTCTTTTTTTTTTTTAATGTTAGCACAGAATTTAGAATTTTGTATCCAACCAAATCATCGAAAGCATAGAAAGGAATGCCCCTAAATCTGATAAGGTTCATCTTAAACACATACACACAGACACATACCACCATTAAACTAAATTGAAGAATGTAAGAAATATTCCCTGTAAAATTAGAGTTGAGAATTGAAACAAGGATGGCCACTATCCTCAGTTCAAGTTAGCAATGTAAGGAAGCCCCTACTTAATATCTAAAACAATGAACAGAAGTTAAAGGCCTAAGGATTGAAAAAGAGGAAGTAAAGACCAACATTTCTAGTAGATTATATGATTGTTTATTCTTAACCACTCCAGAAAAACTGATAAACAAATAATAAAAATAATGGAGTTTAGCAAGGAGTTAGATATAAAATCATTAAACAAAAATCAATTATATATATCTAAACATTAGTAACAAATAATTATTGAACAAAAACAAAATTGTCCTTCATATGGAAAAATAAAGTTAGTTCCTTATCTACGATGCACAAAAATCAATTGCCTATGGAGAAAAGACTTAAATATCAAAAACAAGCTTTTAAAATGTTAACTGTATATATATTTAAGTATATATGTATAGTTAAGTAACAATCATATTCTTCTACCAAGAGGAGCTGTATATATATATATATATAGTTCAACTATTGGAGATAGGGAATAATTTCTTAAAATACAAAAAGAACTAACCATATGGAAAAAGTGATAAATTTGACTTCAAATTTCAAAATATAAAATGTGAAAATTATTCATCAAGTCATTTTAAGAAGGTGAAAAGCCAAGTTATAAATTGAGATGTCTTCAATATGCATAATCAACATAAGATTTATTTCGTAAATATTTAATGAACAACATATCAATAAATGTCAACACAGATGAGGAAACACATGTGGCTAATCAGACTATAAAGAAATATTTAACTTTATTGGAATCAGGGAAAAGAAAATGAGACTAGGGTGAAGTACCATTTTATATCTATTTAGGTGAGAACAAACAGAAATGCTGACAATACCAAATGGAAAGGATGTGGTGTAGTGGGATCTCATATATTGCTGGTGGGAGCATGAATTAGCATAGAAAATCAGTTTGGCATTT
Source organism: Neogale vison (assembly GCF_020171115.1). Lineage (NCBI taxonomy): Eukaryota > Metazoa > Chordata > Mammalia > Carnivora > Mustelidae > Neogale > Neogale vison. The sequence goes on from NC_058097.1 coordinate 138,921,907, forward strand.
TGTTATACATTGAACATTTGCATATCCTATGAGCCATCAGTTCTAGTTCTACATATATACCCTAGAGAAACTCTTGCAAATTTTGTTCAGGAAACATGTAGAGGAATGTTTATAGCATGTTCACATTAATCAAAACCCAGAAATAGCCTAAATATGCATTTATAGAAGAATGGATAGTGATATGTTCATGCAAGGATACACATAGTATTCAAAGAGGAAAAACCATAGCACAAGCAAAAATTCAGATCAACTTTAATATTGAGTGGAAAAGGAAGTCCCAGAAGATTATGTAAGTAGGATAGCTTTTTATAAAGTAAGAAAACATGAAATCTCCAATATATACTTTTTCTCAGAATATATATGATATAAAAATATTATATATATGTATATATGCATGCATGTATACATATATAAATAAAATGACTGGATAACTAGCCACATATAAATGCAGGTAGAAAGCCAAGGAAACCCACCATATAATTAGGGTAGTGGTCAAGAGAGTGCTATTCAGTAGTATTCAGGGGATGGGATTGTGAAAAGCCCCAAAGGTATATGGAAGTTTTTGTCTTTTTCTAGCATCTACTTCAGATGATGGTTTTGCCAATATTATATTACTAAAGAGAAAGGAAAGAATAGAAGAGGGCCATGCAAAGACCAGGGATGAGAGTGTGTCATGAACCAATGATTATAATCAATCTAATTTTGAGTTCTTGAATTACACACATATGCCCAAATCTAAAATAATATTGGTATCTGCTATGATTTGGGTAGGTACAGCAATGCAGTATTTAATATCAAATGGATAAAAGGAAGAATTTGGAATTAACATCCCAAAGAAGAGGATGTCTGGGCTATTGATAAATAACTTTCATTAAGCATAATAAGGTATTATGTCAGGTACTGTGCTAGACCTTTGATGTGTGTTGACTCATTTAATCCTCACAATAACAGGTAACATTATCACATTTATTTTAACATATACAAATAATTTAACAATGTCACACAACTAACAAGTGGCAGTTATTCTATGAGATGATTATTTACTCCCACATGCATGGCACTATCACTGTGCTTATGAGACTCTATTTTAATTTCTGCCTTCCTCATCAAAGTTTAAGGCCCTTGATGGTATAACCCATATCTTATTGTTTATTTCCAGACCTAGGACAAAGTATAGATCACATTATATGTTAATTAAGTGCTCATCGAATGAAAATGAATGAATGAACATGGTTTCTGTCTCTAAAGATATTACAGTCTTTTATCCAGTGGGCAAATGGGGAACAAGATAGTATAGTGCAAGATACTTACCTCCTGAGAAATATGCACAAAGGTTATGACCCATTGTGGGAAATCATATGAAATTTCTTAGAAGAGTAGTATCTTAAGGCCCTAATCAGTATTCAGTCTGGATAAGTCTTTTGTTTTGGGAAAAAAATGATGCCAAGTAGGTCAGCAACTCAAAATTAGCCAGCTAAGGCTATTGATCTGATAGGTGCTTATATAGATGGGGCATCATACAGATAAAAAAGAAAGGGTTCAAAGTAAAATAATAAAATACCATGAACTTTCTAATATAATATATAGTAGAGAAACATATTAGATTACTGAGAGTTAACTGCAGGAGGATGTTATTGAGGGAGTAGAAAGCATAGTGGTGGCAGGGGCCCATGTGGTAGTGGGCATCAAAGCTTCTAGCCATCAAGACTGCTTGACATTCACAGTGTTGTGAAGGTCCAATTAAATCAAGACTCTGATAGCACAGAAGAATGATGGAGGTATATCTCATCTTGAATTCCCTGGCCATCATTTCTCCCCTGGGTCAGGTCATTGTGGAGAGAACTCATCAGTACCTAACATAATGAGCAATTGTACATACAGATTAAATTTCCTTCTACTAGGTAAGGAGAAAAAACAAACAAACCAGTATAACACGGAGATTAAGAATGTGGATTCTAGAGTCAGACTGTTTAAATTCAAAATCTAATTTTATCACTTGTTAGTCATGTGACACTGTTACTTAAATTACCTGTATGTGTTAAGATAAATGTGGTATTATTTCCTGGTATGAGGAGTAAGTGAGTCAATACACTTTAAATGGTTGGAACAGAGCCTGACACATAGATTATGCAAAATAAAAGTTTTCTATCAATAGCCTGGACATCCTTATCTTTAGGAAGTTAATTCCAGATCCTTCCCTTCATCCATTTGGGATTAAATGCTGCTTTGCTTTAAAAAAATGCTGCTTTGTTGTACTCTTGTAACAACTTATACCTACCCATATAATTTATAACTCCTTTATATTTATACCTGTATCATTTATAATGGTTATAACTACCATAACTACTTATACTACCCATATCAAAAATAATTGCTATCACTTTAAATTTGTGCATATCTTGGTGATTAAAGACCTAAAATTATATTGATTATAATGATTGGTTCATGACACTCTCTCATTTTTGTCTTTGCATGGCCCTCTTTTATTCCTTCCTTTCTCATTAGTCTCAGAGAAATCTTCCTAAAGGGGACGGCTTTGCTTCTGTGGATTTTGGAACCTCAGTTTCTTCATTTGTAAATGTGCATGGCAGTAAGACTCTTGTGTATTTATTTGAGGGTTAATTAAGAATGTATTTAACCCCTCTGAAGCATAGTTTGTGTTATGGCTGAATTGTTTCCCCTCCAAATCTCTCATTCTGAAGTCCTAATCTCTAGTCCTAATCTCTAGTACCTCCGGATGGGACTGTATTTGAAGATAGGGTCTTTAAAGGGATAGTTAGATGAGTTAAAATGAGGATGTTAGGTTGGGCCCTAATCTAATCTGACTGATATCCTTATAACAAGAGGATATTAGAACATACAGAGTGATAAGAGGCCTGCATAGGAACAGAGGAAGTGCCATATAAAGAGGCAGGAAGAAGGTGGCCATTTACAGGCCAAAAAGAAACTTTAGAGGCAACCTACCTTGCTTTCATCTTGATCTAAGACTTCTAGCCTCCAGAACTGTGAGAAAATGAATTCCTGTTGTATAAGCCTCCTACTCTATCTCATTTTGTTATGGAATTTCTAGCAAACTAGTACAGTTGGCACTCAATGAATGGCAGCTTTTTGTTTGTTTGTTTTGTTTTGTTTTTAAACTTTCATATTGGGTTTGGTGCCAGTCAAACTTGGTTGGGATTCTCTGTTTTTTAGTTTCTTCATGTGTAAAGTGCAGTGAATATTATCTGTCTTATCTTTTGTTGTGAGGATTATAAATGAGTTAATACATACAAAGATTTTAGAATAGGAAATTGTGATTTTTTTTTGTATGTCTCCTCATGTTTGCCTGATCCTTCCCTTATCCTGACTACAAAAGTGTTAAAAACACAAGTCATCGTGATTATATTTATGTGTATATATATCTATATATATATATTTCTTTTTTAAATTAAGTTTTTGATTTTAGTTCCAGTATAGTTAACATGCAGTCTTTACCTAGTGCTTTCGTATACTGAAAAGCCTCCTGACTTGTCCCTACTGTCAGTCAGTATCTCATACAATATATTTTATACATAGCTCTGGACTGGATTTCCAGAAGTACGTCTTTATTTTACTGTTTAACAGCTTTCAGTGGCTCACACTAATGATGAAATAATTTCTATATTGTCTACTTAGGCACTCAAACCTTTAAAAAATTTAGATCCTAACTGCCTTTTCAGACTTACTTCCTATAACTTTGCTCCCTACTCCAAATCCTCCTATTTATATTACCCATAAATGCTATTAAGTTCTGGTAAGTACTTAGGTTAGCTTATGTTGTCTCATCTTCTTCCAAAGGTAGTTTTTTCTGCTTCTATGGTTTGATCCATACTTCTCCTTCTACCTGTAATTTTTTTTCCATGTTTATCTACCCCTATTAAAATCGTAATCATTCATTATGTCTCAGTTGGTCTTGTGGAGTTTTTCTTAATAATTTCAAACAAAAAAAATGAGTTCTGCTTGCACTTCTAAACTTTCATCACTGCAGTCATTGACTTTAAAAAGTTGTTGCTTGGATGGATGCATAGATATACGGATGGATGGATGCATGAAAGGAGGAATGAAAGGACACACAGACACACATTATAGCCATACCTGTTTTTCTGTCCACTTAGCAAGATCATTTTGATATGGTAGTTACATTGAGAAGCACTTAAAAATTCTGATTGCTATGAAAAATTGTACACTTTTGAAATGAGTCATTAATTGTAATGAGTGATTTAATGACTTATTTAAAATTTTTTTCCCTTTATCTCCATTTCTACTTAAATAACCTAGTCAGAATTGATTTAGAAACTATTGCATCTACATTATTACATGCCCCAATACATGAGTTGAAATTGAAAATTTATTTTAAAGATTGTCTTCATTAAAACTACTGAGATGAAGATGTTGCTAGACTTCCCTAATATTTGTGAAACTGAAAGAGTAGTTAGATAGATAGATGCATTTATAGTAACATTATAATTTTCTTTTCTGACAGGGACATTGGTAAGGTTAATTAGTACCTGTAATGATTTTTCCCCTTGATTAAAAGACACTGTGCAAATACAGAGTGCAGAATAAAGAGTTCTATTAAAACCACAAAGGTTATATTGTCAGTGGCTATAGATGAATTTAAAAAGTTTGTTCCAGAAGAGAGAAAATCTAAAACATTATTTCTAGCCCTGAGGCATGGTTTCCAGCTGAACGCCTTAATCCAAAGTATTATAATGAACATGTTTTCATTCAGATGAGACAACAGTCATTTAGTAGATAGAATTATGAACTTAAGACTCTATTGGACAGACAGAAAGTATGGGGAACAAATATCTATTTCTCCTCTTCTAGTACCCACAGGTGCTCCACTTCATTGTTTACTAAAAAATGGGGCTGTGCCTGGGTGGCTTAGTGGGTTAAAGCCTCTGCCTTTGGCTCAGGTCATGATCTCAGGGTCCTGGGACCAAGCCCCACATCAGGATCTCTGCTCAACAGGGAGCCTACTTCCTTCCTGCCTCTGCCTGCCTTTCTGCCAACTTGTGATCTCTCTTTGTCAAATAAATAAATAAAATCTTTAAAAAAATAAAAAAAAAATGAATATGATGTGCTTCCTATCCCACTGATATCATGTGCCTGGCTAAACCCACAAGTTAAACTATCTGACATAAGAAGGACCTGCCCTTACACTGTATGATGTGTATTTGGCTCTCAGAATTTCACTCTCATCAGCCTATACTGAGAGATAATAAATACTTTTGCTGTGCATGCTGTCTCGTGGCTCCTTTCCAGTAGCATTAGAAGTAGACAGCATAGAATACCATTATGCTTTGCAGATGTTAAGAGGTTCAGGAGGAAGATAATGTCTTATTTTGCCTGGGATGCTATAATAGAATATCACTGAAGGGTGATTTAAACAACAAACGTTTACTTCCCACAGCTCTGGCGGGTAGGAAGTCTAAGATCACAATGAAAGCCTTCTTCCTTGTTTGTAGATGGTCATCTCCTTATTACATGTTGGAGAACAGAGAAAGCAGAAAAAAAGCTCTATCCTGTCTTTTTTTTTTTTTAAAGATTTTATTTATTTATTTGACAGAGAGAGATCACAGTACACAGAGAGGCAGGCAGAGAGAGAGAGGGGAAACGGGATCCCTGCTGAGCAGGGAGCCCGATGCGGAACTCGATCCCAGGACCCTGAGATCATGACCTGAGCCGAAGGCAGTGGCTTAACCCACTGAGCCACCCAGGTGCCCCTCTATCCTGTCTTTTTTAAAAAATAAGACTGCTAATTCCATCACGAGGCCTCCATCCTCATGTTCTAACCCCACGGGCCCTATCTGCAGATATGAGCACCTTGGAATTAGAGTTTCAACATATGAACTTTGGGGGTATATGTTGTTCAGGCCATTGTATAAAGCTAACATTTTCTGAGCATCTGCTGTATTACAGTACTTGAATTTGTATTTTGTTAACTTGAAAAGCTCTCACTGACATTATATTAGGCATCCTCGTTATGAAGAGTAGCTTCCTCTATCATAGCACTTATTTTTCTGTATTATAATCAATCATTTAATTGTCTATTTTCCCTACTAGTGGGTAAGCTCCCTTGCCCTATCTTGTTAATTTCTGTATTCCCCAGCCCATTGTTTGGCACATAGTAGGAGTTCAATTAGTGTTGTTAAAGAATGAAAAATTTAAAATCTTACTTAATCTTCTCGTTAACACTCCTGACCTCTCTGTACTTTACAATGGCAAAACTAATTGCCCTCAGGATTGTAATGAAAATCAAATTAAAGATATCTAGAGGTATCTTTAATTTGATTTTCATATGATGGCATATATTAAGTGCAGCAAAGACTTTCCCCTTCCCAATACTTAATTACATGAGCAAAATATAGTTAAAGCTAGTCAACATACAGACACAGACACAGACACACAGAACCCCCCCCAAAAAAAAAACCCACCACCAAAGAAAGGGTTGCACTCTAAAGCAACAACCTTGAAAAATTAGAGGCCAAGGAAAGAAACTAAAGATTTTTGAGTAGAATATACGAGTGTGGTATAATTTGGCTTCTAGAGGCATCTAACCCTATTCCCCAGGGTCATACCCATATCATCCTCCTTATCTAGTAAAAATTTAACTAGTAAATGAAGGCTATTGGAAGTAGCTGTTGGAGGAGAGATGGATAAAATGAAGTAAATCTTGACATTGGCTTTCTTGTGGAACATGAAGGATCCTAAGGGGATCCCTTCCCCAGCTAACTCTGCCAGAGGAGTATAGATGTTTATTAAGAAATGACTCCCCATCTGGGCCAGAGGGGTTAAAGATGCAGATGTGCCAGGCTTGGAAGGCCAGACTTGTCTGGGGTGAAAAAAATAAAGCCTCATATATGTTAAATAAATAAATAAATAATAAGTAAAATATAACATGATTTGGAAGAGTCAATCCTAGAATAAGATTTTTTTTTAAAGATTTTATTTTTATTTATTTGACAGACAGAGATCACAAGTAGGCAGAGAGGCAGGCAGAGAGAGAGGGGAGGAAGCAGGTTCCCCGCGGAGCAGAATTCCCGATGCAGAGCTCGATCCCAGGACCCTGGGACCATGACCTGATCCGAAAGCAGAGGCTTTAACCCACTGAGCCACCCAGGTGCCCCCTAGAATAAGATGTTTAACAAAATCTCAGAAGACAGTGTAGTCAGTTTTACTCAAAGACATTATATCTGCTTAGTTTTTCTCCTACCACTTTTATTCCCCCCAAAGAAGAAATATCCAGACCTGAAACTGTAGCTAGGGGCAGGAATGGCAGGAAATAGCTCCAAGAAATCACCCCCATTATATCAGAGCAAAGACAATGACCAAGCAGAATGCCCCGTTTTTCTTATGAGGAAAAGAAAACAAAAACAAAAATAAAAACAAAAACACATAGTAATCTTCACTATTACAACAAAAAGAAATTAAAGTTATTAAAAAATAAAAAATCAACATAAAATTAAACTTAACTCATGGGTAGAAAGAAATTTATGCTGTATAGAATCAAAATCTTTCAAATGGCATTTCCATTTTACCCTTCTTTTATTTAGAGACATTATGCCTTTCTCAGGTGTCAAGTCATCTCGGTCACCGAAAAAAAGAATATTAATATTTGAAAATACTAATGTCTACAAAGTATCATTAATTAAGGCCCCATAAACCTGTGATATGGCTTCCTGTACTTCTGGCTCTTTAACTTATTTCTACTATGGGAAAATCAAGGTAATTAGTTTTGTCTCATATTGTCGTATTCTGAATTCTCCATCTATCTATACTGAGAGGGAGATGGTGAGAGTACTGTCAACTTCTGTTCAATGACCTCACTACTTCTATCCCTTTCATATTATCAAAAATAAATAGCAACTGTAAGAGAAAAGCAAAGAAAGGATCCATAGGAAATATTGTATTAGTACTTAGTTTATCCAGATAACATACTGATGAGAATGCTCCATTTGTCTTTCTGCTTGTCTGTGTGTGTGTGTGTGTGTGTGTGTGTGTCTGTCTGTCTGTCTATCTATCCATTTACTTTGAATGAAGAAGTGAGATATTGTCATGGAAAGGTGTATTTATACCCCTGTTTGAATTAAAAAATGTAGTTAGGCTTTTGATCTGGAAGAAAGTAAATATGATTTACTGACTCATTTTGTCAAATAGGTTATTTTGTGAGCATTTTTCATAAATTAAGCTAATGTGACTCTAAGATTTTGATGAAAATGGAAGTTCAAAAGATATATTGTTTAGAATTGATGCAATAATGAGTATCAGACTTAATTTTGGTTTATAAATAACTATAAAACTGGAGCAAAGTCATAAAGCAGGTGTTTTGGGGGGTATTAGGCAACAGATAATACAAGATTATGATCTCTGAAGAAGTAAAATACACCCGGGAGTTTTATCTGTATCTTATCTTTCTGCCTGGCAGAGAGGAAAAATGTTAAAGAGTGGAAGAAAGTGATATTGGAACTTACTGCTGCTGAAGTGGCTAGAATTTGCAGGGCATAAATCAATCAATCAATCAATCAATCAATCAATCCTTAAAGAAGTTTCCTACCATGTTTGCTGCTCTGATTATTCACATGCATGTCTTTCATGGAAATGTCTTTCATGTGAAAACTCCTTTCCTCACTAGCAACCTTCTTATTCCTCTTACAGGGAATCACTCAGGTACAAAGCAAGTCTCACAAGTCTCTCTTTCTGGTCTCCTCATGTTTAACCCTTTACTAGTTAGTCATTCAATAAATGTTTATTGAGCTTTTACTATGTACTGGGCCCTGATCTTTTACCATGTTCTAGGCCCTGAGGATATAACAATGAATTAAATTCCTCCTGAGAGATAGGGGATGGAGAATAGAAAATAAATAAACACATAAATACAGAGTATGTCAGGCAGTGATAAATGCAATATAAAAAATAAAAATAGGATTTGGGAAATGTCATCAAGAAGTGGTAAGTAAGGCATCTCTGTAATATGATTTTGTAAAGACTAAGAGTGAGGTAGCACTTTCAGGTAACTGGAAGAAGATCATTTAGGGTAGAACGTGTAAAAGTGCTGAATGAATCCGGAGTACATTAGCTAACTATGTGAAATAGGTAACAGTGTGGCTGGAGGAGCATGAGAGGGACAGAGTAGTAGTAGAGGAGGCCACGGGAGTAGTGTGGACTTTCATTCTGTAGGTTTGTGAATCTTCTACATGGACTTGGGCTTTTTTTTTTTCCTTTTCCTTAATGAGATGGGAAGTTATTCGAGGGAATTTTAAGGAGAGAAGTAACATTATTTGACATATTCTATGGCATCTCTCTGGTTGCAGTGTAGACATTGACATTCTTATTCCTGAAGGTAACTAAAAAGATTATGCAAGGCAAATGAAAATACTTGCAGATTTTTTGGCACATCTTCAGGACTAGATTTATGTTAGTGGTTTTATGTGCCCTGTTAGTGATCCTTTGAGCTATTCAGCAAGATCTTTGACATTCAGCTATTGAAATACTGTTTTTAAATATTCATACATCCTATGAGTGACTAAGGAGATGATCATTATTTATTTTTACAATTAATGGAAAAACAAAACAAAAATATCCATTAAACCTACAATAGGAATACTTATAGTAATAATTTTTTCTTCATTAAAGTTTTTTTCTTAGCTTCAGATTAAAGACAGATGGTCTTTGTTTATAACTTTGTTGATATCTGCTTATAGCTTAGCTTATCATCTCATTTGGCTTCAGGATTTTTGGTAATATTTTCAAATGATTATCACTAGGCTGACCCAGCAACCTTATTTTATAGATGCCTCTTCTGTTTTATTCCAGTTTCTATCATTGCCTTTGGTCTTCTGTGATAAGGCAGGCATTGGGAATGGGTTTTACTTGCAATCATTCCCCCTCTCACTCTCGTCCCTAACACCATTCTGTCTTTTTCGGCAGCTTCAGAAAGAAGCCAGGATATCTAAATGTAGCATTGGCTAAGAAGATTTAAAATTCACCAAAGAATTTTAACTCTGATGTACATGCTTCTTATTTTTTAACTATCACAGGCAAATCCTTAGTTGATAACTCCACTATGAAAGTCTTTGGTGTAAGTTTTCTTTTCTTTTCTTTTTTCAGTAGGGGAACAGAAATAGGTTACAATCTGGGAAGTTTTCAGAATTTCACATCATGAGATGAAGATTTTCAGTACTCAAAAACAATAGTATTCTCTTTTTCTCCCCATTGCATTTAATTTGAATTCACTTTAAAAGACTCATTTTTTCCTATACATCATGCCCCCTTGTTTGTTATGTTACCGATTCTTCCCACGTGTCTACTCCCTTTCCAATCTTTTGTGTTCATTGTATATTCATTCACTCTCTGTTATTGTGTCTCAATGTTTTGTCCTAAACATTCAAGTATGAAACTTAGGTGAATCACTGAATTTTTCATAAATACATTGTTAGTCTTCTTGTTGATTTATTTGTTGTGAATGATTATTCATGACTTGTAGGTTTGTCTTACAACCTTCCTCTTATTTTTGGCATTTATCCATCCATTTAGCCTTCCATCCAGCCAGCCAGCCAAATAGCCATCCAGCCAGCCAGCTGTCACCCATCTAACAAATATGCTCCTTGGTTTTACTGAAAGCCAAGCACTGGGCTATAAAATTTGGTACCAAAAAATGAATAATAATTTTAGATTTTCAATAAATATTTGTGTTTTGATTAGTGTTAAAACAGATTTATTGAATCCATTGAAACTTAGTTTTGATAATATTTCTATCTTTATTTATTCACATATGAATTCATTCAATCTGATCCTAGGTAATACTCCTGGGTAATACTCATTCAGATTGAATGAATTGAATGAATACTCCTAGGTATTACCTAACAGTTTGTTGAAAATGCAGTTTCCCAAGATCCAGCCCAGGCTTATGAAGTCAGGATTCGATTTTAACCAGATATCCAGGTGAATTGTAAGCATAGTAAAATTTTAGAAACATGGACTTAGAGTAAGAATAACCTGGCAGCTGAAGAAAGTAGACAAATCATTTTAAGTGAAGGAATGACCACATGGAAAGGCATAAGACATGGAGACTATTTGTTCTTTTAAATCTTAAGGTGCATCAGAGAGGAGAAGGGATAGGAATTTGGTAACACACATGAGGACCAGACTGTGAAGGGCTTGTAAGCAGTGTAAAGACTTAAAACTTTTTCAGAGCCACAGGGGGCAATTAAACATTTTTAAATAGACCAATGACATGATGCTTTAGAAAGACAACTCTAGAATCCATGTGAAGAATGGATTAGAAGTGAGTAAGGAAAGGTCTCTTGACTACTCAAGGAGTTATTTTAGATGAGAGGACCTGAACTAACAAAGTGAATATGAAGAGCAGGAGTTGAATTCAAGAAATATTTTAGAAATAGAAATAATGGCGATTATTTTTTGACTGAATGAAGGAGATGAGCAATGAAGCATGGATGGCTCAGAAGTTTCTACAATATATGCCTGGTTGGTGATAGCACTGAGGAGTTAGAACATACAGAATAGGGAACAAGTTCCATAGTGGAGAGAATAAGTCCAATATTGGACATATTATCCATAAGTATGTATGAAATATCCAGGAGGAGATATTAAGGAATATGTTTTAGGAGCTAAGAAAGGTTGTATTTTGAGATAGAGAAACAGGAGTCCAAATTTAAAGGTGGAAGTTGAAGAAGATAGAGGGATATTTTAAGATCACTTCTGGGGTAGCAGTGTAGTAATATCTGCCCCTAAGTCAATGTCGAACTGCTTTGGGTTACTAAATAAACAGAAGAAAAGGAAAAAGGCAGTAACATGAGAAGGAAACAGAACTCAGAGATGATATGAATGGAAGGAATCAGTAGAGGATAGCACTAAGGTAATAACGTAGGGGAGGTACAAAAATTGGGACCAGGAGCATAAAAAGTGAGATGACCTTGGAAAGAAAGAAGAATACCTAATTATTCCTCCCTGAAAGAGAGAAGATAAGCTTGGGTTAAGATTTTAAGATATGAGTCAGCTTGCAATGGAAACTAGGGGATAGGAGGTAAGGAAGTTTGTGCTTAATGATTGCTATTTTCTCAATAAGGTAGGAAGCAAGGTCCTCTGTGGAGAGAGAGTGGGCTGGAAAGGGATCTTGAAGAGAGTAATGAAAGTTTATAATAGCCACTTTAGGGTGTGGGAAAAGTAGCTGACTAGACAACTAAAAGGATTGCTGGGCAGCCTGAAAGCCTAGAAGAGTCTGGAAACTATAAATAACTACTTTTCTCACTCTATCATGGCCTGACAGTCTCTCTTTCCTCTCTTGCCTACTTTCTTCTCATTTATAGTTTGAGCAGGAAATAAATTTCCAATAAGTTTAAAGCCTAATTCAGGCAAGAAGAAAAACAGAGTCTTGAATTTCAAACACCTGAGATTAATCTGCTTGAAGTTTTATGCTTTAATTATAATTAATTGCTATACTTCCCTAATGAAAGTACCACATGTTCATTATGAAAACTTGGAAGATAAAGAAAAATAAAAGATAGGCTAATATTGTCTATTGAGAAAATAATTGTAGATACTTCTTTCCCTCCAGTACTTTCTATAAACACAGTTTTATTTGCTTATTATATGATTGTGTTAATCATACATAAAAAATTTTTTTATATCTTTTTCTTTTCAACTCCTTAAGATTTGTAACTGTTTTTTTTAACTGATCATAAGAGCAATTTATGTTCATTGTCAATTCTTGAAAATGCAAAAAAATAAAAAGATGAAATTGTAAATCACTCATAATTTCATCACCCAGAAATAAGAATTCAGTTGTAAAGGGCTTTGATAAAAGCTTTTATGTCATGTTTTAGAAAATGTGTTCTAGCAACATTTCCTGCTAATATTTGATCCTAGTTTTTCTTCATTAAGTTTAAATAATCTGGACCATAATAGAATTTTACCTGGAGAATCTCTAATTAGTGTAGCTACTACAAATGACCCAGTCAACTTTCCCCCACATCCTACTGGCAAAGGTAAGGACTCAAAAACAGAAAGCAGAGAGAGGGAGAAAGTATTGTCAATTTAAACAATAATGTTCCTGTCTTTGAAAGAATATAAAGTATGTTTAGAAACAACATGAAACCTGCTCTTATCATGAACGTGAAAGCTATTCTCCTCTCCCCTTTTGCTTTCTACCCCACAGCTGACTTACATCAATTATTATGTCCTCAAGCAGTTGTGGCTCTAGAAATTCATATGGGTTGGGCGGGCTTCTGGGAGTGTAATAATCTCAAACACTGATATAGCACTGTCTATGTGTCAGGCAGTTTTCCAAATGTTTGTACAGAGATTAATTTTATTTAACCTTCACAACAAAACTGAGAGATGAGTAATGTAATTTTTCCGACTTTGAAGATAATGAACCTAAGTTATGAAGAGATTCAATAATTTGTCAAGGTCACATTCTTTAAGTGGTGGAACTAGGTTTCAAACTTATGCAGTCTGTCTGGCAATCCTGTTCATAACCTCTGTGTGGTATCTGGTCGTAATGGCAGCTGAGTGATTTGTCTTGAGTTAGAATTGTTAAGACATGTATTACTGAGAATTTTTTTTTTCTTTTTTGGTGTGGCTTGAGGATTGTCAGGATCCTCCCAGCCTCCACCCGTATTCCACTCTCAACATCCAAACTGTTTCTAAATTTTCTTGATGCCTTCCATGAAATGGTCCAGATGTTTTAGTAAGGCTTACAGTATAATTTCCTCTGTATTCTTGACTCTTATCATGGATTTTATTTATTTGTCATTTTGTTTCTGGTATGCTGTCATTCTCTCATCTTTGTGTCTCCCAGGAAAAAAACCCAGCTTGATGCAGGTGGTTCTTGCTTTCTCAAACTTAGAGAGTCTTATGGCATTGCTGTTTATTCCTATATCCTTGAAAATTATAAATAGTTATTCAGCTACTTCTAAGGGTTTTAAATAATAGATGCTGATTTTATTCTTAAACTTAACAACAAATCTCCTTTCTCACCATTAGATTTGCATGACATACTAAGTCTTGCCTGTCTGGCTTTCTTACCTTCCTTGACGGCTTCTTCTTTAGTTTCCAGGCTTGGAATAGTTACCTATCTGTGCCAGCACTGAGAAGTCTAGAATGCCAATTCGTGCTGTATTCAAGGTTTTCACAAGCTGCTGATTGGAGCAGAATGGTAAAAATGGTGTCTGCTGATGCTTATGTCACTTATGAGCTAGCTTGGCCCTCCTATTAGAGTTTACTGTTGGATCTCCAGGGGTGCTGCCCATAGGACCAGCAGGAAAAAATATTAAAAGGTATTATGGTGCAATGAAAAGAGCAGTAAATTCAGCATCAAATTCATATCACAACTTTAATCATATAATCCAGTCTTCTTTCTTTTTTTCTTTCCTTTTCCTCCCTACTTTACTTCGTTCCTCCCTCCCCCTCCCTTCCCTCCTTCCTGCCTGCCTGCCTTCTTTTCTTTTCTATTTCTAGAATGAATATGACTTTGTACTTAAGAGCCCAGCTCGGAAGTTAGATTACCTGTATTCAAAGCCTGATTTCACCCTCTTACAAACTGGGGACCTTGGTCCAATTAATTCCTTTGGGGCTCACTTTCCTTATCTAAGATGTCACCTCATAAGGCTCTTATGAATATTAAATGAAATAATGTCAGTAAAATGCTTAGAATAGTGATTGGCTCATAAGCATTGTAAGACTGTCTCTTTAGACCAGGTTCCCAAAGAGTAGGTGTTCTTTTCACTATGTATGTGCCTAGAAGAGTAGGTATCTTATTAGTATTTGTTGAACAAATGGATGGATAAATGAGTGGATGAATCTGTCACTAAATAGCTATGCGATGTAGGGCATATGATTTAACCTGTTTGAAGATGTGTGCTGGGCATTTGGGATACAGTGTGAACTCATCGGGTTGTGGGGAGAATTGCATGAGATAAAAATAGGAAGGAAGCTTAAGAGCCCAAAGTTTCAGAGAAAAGGCTTTGAAGATAATTTTATCTTAGTCAAGACTTCTTCTGCCACTAGATATAACCTTGAATAGATCATTACTTCTCTTTGAGCCTCAGTTTCCTCATCAGAAAAATAGACATCATAATTCTTTTTTCAGGAGATTGATGTAAGGATGAAATGAAACATATATGTGCTTAGAACATTGTTTTCTTAAAGTAGTTTGTTACCAAAGGAAAGGAGATCACAATAAAAACAGATTTTGACTTTTTATTAAATACACAGTTTTCTATTAAATTCTCCCATGAGGTGGCACCAGATAAGAATCTAACAGTATCCTGAAGATTTAGAGAAGATTGAAGGGAATCAGGAAATCAGCTTTTTGTTTAAGGAAAATAATTTGATGGTCATTTTGACAAGACAAGTTGAGATAATTCAAGCTTCTTAACTAGACTGATATGGTGTCCTAGAAAGTAATTTTTTAAATGATAGAAAGGTGATTTACCTAAAAGTAAAAAAAATATTATAGTCCAGATAGATACATTGTCTTAAATGATAAGGCAAAGAGATGAAGGACACAAAAAAATTTGAATTTTTATATTTAATGAGCATAGAATTTTCAGTTTTGTGAAATAAGATTATCTCCTCCTATTTGATGTGGTGACATTTATTTTCTTAAGAACTCAAAATATTCATTCTGTAAAAACTAGGAATGTGAGTGATTTGCAATGACCACTGAGTTGATGTCAGGGAAAGGAAGATCACTGTGTTCTCTCCATTGTACTCAATTACCCTAAGACTTCATCTCTTACTGGTTTTCCCTCCTCTCTGTACTCATCACTCAGGCCTACTTGCTGTCTACTCCTACACTAGGGGCTTTGCATTTGCTATTTCTACTGTCTAGACTATATCCTCCAAATATCCTTAAAGCTACCTCTCTTACCTCCTTCAGGTGCTTAAATATCACCTTCTTGGTGAAGCCTTGTTTAATCACCTCATTGAACATTCAGCATGTTACTCCACCCAACTTTCCTATCCCTACTACCTACTTAGTATTTCTCCATTGCACTACCAAAATTTGGCACCATGAGCAGTTTTCTTATTTATTTTGTTCATTGTCTCCTCTGACCTCTTGGCATAAACTTCATAATGGCAGAGATTTTTCTGTGCTTTGTTTGCTGCTGTATCCCTAGCATTTAGAACAGTGCCTGACCTGTCGTAGGCACTCAGTAAATGTTTGATGAATGAGTGAATGAACTCTCCAAATTAGGACAAAAAAAGTTGTAATTTCCTGTGGTAGATTTTGGTTTCATAAATAAGGCTTGGACCCATATGTCAGATCAAATGTGGTTGGGCAGGTTGCTTAGGTACTGTGCTCCAGATGTAGAATTTCAGAAAAATTTTCTCTTTGCAGTTGTAATTTAGTAGACTAGACTAAATACTATTTCCCCCAAATTCATATCCACTGAGAGCTGTGAATGTAATCTTATTTGGAAATAGGGTCTTTGCAGATATAATCTTGTTAAGATGAGGTCATACTGGATTAGGGTAGGCTCTAATCCAATAGCTGATGTCTTTATAAGAGGGAAGTTTGGAAACAGACACACAGGGAGAATGCCATGTGATGACAGAGGCAGAGATCACGATGACATGTCTACAAGTTACAGAACAGAAAGGATTGCGAGTAATAACCAGAAACTCGGAAAAGGTAAGGAAAGACCCTCCTGTAGGACCTTTAAAGGGACAATGGTCCTGCTGACATACTGACTTAAAACATTAAACCTCTAGAACTCTGAGAAATAAATTTCTGTAGTTTCTTTTTCCCCATCAAATTTGCAGTAATTTGTTAGGCATTCGAGGAAAGTAGTACACATAGAAATTGAGCTCATTCATTCAGCCATTGATTCATTGTGCAAACAGTTTTTGAGCATCAGACTGTGTTAGGTGATGATAAATGACCCAGTTCTTTCTGTCTTCTAGTTGTTCATAGGCTACTGGCAGAAACCAAGAAGTGAATAGAAATTATTATAATAAAAGCATTATGAAAGAATTAAGCTCAAAGAGCACAGAAAAGGAGCATTTAATCAATCTAGCTTGGGGGAATGGAGGATCAGAACATTTCTGATTTTCTGAAGTGGTAACTTCTGAATAAGCCAGATGGATGGAGAAGGGAATAGCTTTGTAGGCAGAGGAAAGTATGTACAAAGGAGCAGAAGAGGGAGATAATTTGGCATCATTTGGGAAGCTCCTGAAAGCTGAATTCTGCTGTAGTAGCTAATGGTGGAGGGGTTACTTTTGAAGATTGTGGCAGTAGAAATAACCAGTAGTAATAAATAGAAATAACCAGTAGTAATAATCCAGGTGAGACATAATGATGATCCTAAGATAGGAAAGGATAATCTTGTGGAAATCAACTGGTCGTTTAAAGACCTGGGATTCTATAGATGTTGGTGTTTAGTTGCTTGGTTCTGGACAAGGATAGGGTATTTACCCCAAAGATACAGATGTAGTGAAAAGAAGGGCCATCTGTTCCCCAATGTTTATAGCAGCAATGGCCATGGTCACCAAACTGTGGAGAGAACCAAGATGCCCTTCAACGGACGAGTGGATAAGGAAGATGTGGTCCATATACATGATGGAGTATTATGCCTCCATCAGAAAGGATAAATACCCAACTTTTGTAGCAACATGGACAGGACTGGAAGAGATTATGCTGAGTGAAATCAGTCAAGCAGAGAGAGTCAATTATCATATGGTTTCACTTATTTGTGGAGCATAACAAATAGCATGGAGGACATGGGGAGTTAGAGAGGAGAAGGGATTTGGGGGAAATTGGAAGGGGAGGTGAACCATGAGAGACTATGGACTCTAAAAAACAATCTGAGGGTTTTGAAGTGGCAGGGGGTGGGAGGTTGGGATACCAGGTGGTGGGTATTAGAGAGGGCACAGATTGCATGGAGCACTGGGTGTGGTGAAAAAATAATGAATACTATTATGCTGCAAATAAATAAAAAATAAATTTTAAAAAAAGGATAGGAAAGGAGAGAACCTTCCTTGTTATACAAAGCTATGTCATTTTTAAAAATGGGAATCATTATAATGACTTAAAATTCAGAATTTCACTTTTTTAGTGAAATTAAAGTGAAAATTTCACTTTTTAAAGATTGTGTGTGTGTGTGTGTGTGTGTGTGTGTGTCTGTGTATGTATGTGAAGGGGGTGGGAAGAGAAGGAGTGAGATATGCTGGGTGGTGGGATCTGAAATATAACCATTTACAAGGTAGTACACTTAAGGGATTTTGTGGTTGGAGAACATGCATTGAATTGGAATCTTGAGTCTGAGTTCACATCACAGTTCTGCTTCTTTTTAAACCTTGCAATTTTATCTTTTGGAATCTTAGTCTTCTCCTTTTTAAGTTAATATTCACTTTATTAATATCACATTATTGTTGGAATAGTAAGAAATAAAAGTATTTGAAAATTCTTATGAAGCATTGTACAAATATGTATTATTATAACAGATATTTCAATCCTGAGAGGGCTTCTCAGCTAGGTGACAAACTCTAAGATTCTGTGGTTTATTTTTCTATTCAGCCATCTGCCTAAATCAGATGAGCTTGGTTCCCATTTTCCAAATATTCTAATGCCATGAAAATCAACATGTAGTTGTTTAAGACTTTAAATAACTTGAGGTAGAGGGCCACTTGGGTGGCTCAGTCGGTGAAGCACCTGATTCTTGACTTTGGCTCAGGTCGTGATCTCAGTGTGAGATAGAGTCCTCAGTTGGGCTCTCTGCTCACAGGGAGTCCATTAGAGATTTTCTCTCTTTCCTTCAGCTCCTCCCCTCCGTCATTCATTTGGGTGCTCTCTCCTCTCTCTCTCTCAAATAAATAAATTTTTAAAAATAAATAAATAGGTAACTTGAGACAGAAAACCTGAATAAACTGACCTCTGAATCCTTCATAATTACCCACAAGTCTGGCACAAAATTTCTGGTCAAAAGCCTGTGTAGAGACATAAATACATGAACAACAACAAAAATATATTAATGAATTAAATATGTCTTCAGCCTCACTGTTGGATTTGTAAACCTATTGAATTCTTTCAGGTCACCTTCATTATTCTTTCCATAACTAGGAAGGGTTATTTTCTGCCATTGCTGAAAATTACTAGGAACGTAAATTCTGAAGGGATCAAGACTAGCTAGTGTTATGGTCCTATGTTATTCCACTGCCTTTCTTTTTAAAAGAATTACAGTGTGACTGCCTTTTAAATTTACTTTCATTTTTTTAAACTTCTAGATTATTTTTATATCATTGATCTGTTTAATTGTCCTCTTTCACCAGCCTCTATGATCCTTGAGGACAGACATGTATTTGGTTTCTCTTTACATTTTAAGCCCTTGGCACCTAGAATGTGTTCTCTATATATGGTGGTTGAATGAATGGAATGAAAGCATTTGAAAAAAAAAATTACACAGGATTCAAGAAACACTTATATTTTTAATTTATTTTCATCAGTAACCATCAGTAAATAATAATAAACCACCTATAATACCACTATAAAGACTGAACTTGTTAATAAATTTCATATATAAGCAACATACTTACAGCATCAAACATATACAAAAATTTTTTAAAAATATGCATATATTTCAGCAGGCTTATATCATGAACCTGTATTTACAGAAAATAATGTTTGATTTATTCATTGCTTCCAATACCATTCTTGGAGTTTGTATTTCATTTCCTTGCAAAAGCATTCACATTCTTAACTCAGTCTCCACTATGAAAATAGGTCACTGTTATAGGTCCTTCAAAATACAAATACACATGGAATTGATATTTGCAGTTAGATCTGACTTAGAGACATTCTCATTGTAAAAAATATTATAGAGCAATATGTCTTACCCATAAACCTCTTTATTTTTTATAAGAGATTTACCATTCAGAACAGCCAGGCAAGGGGAATTAGAACACTTTAGCCACAGATCTCTTAGTCACTGAATATTTATTATAGAGTATTTCTTAGTCTTGTTTAAAGAAGGGAAGAAAGGAAGTTTCCTAATTTTTGAAGTTATTCTCAACAAGTTTTAAAGATTTTATTTATTTATTTATTTGAGAGAGGGAGAAAGAGAGAGAGGACGGACAGAGGGAGAGAGAGAGCCAGAGAATCTCAAGCAGACTCTGAGCCAAGTGTGGAGCCCAGTGTGGGATTTGATCTCACCACCCTGAGATCAGGACCTTGAGATGCTTAACTGACTGAACCAAGTGCCCCTCATCAAATTTTAAAGATACTTTCATGTGACTTTCCAAAGTGCTGAACCAACTTTGTCATCTGTAGCTAGGAAGTTTTAGATACTAGTACAGGAAATTCTTAGGATCAAGGTAAAATTTCAGACGAGAGGGGAAACATGTTACAAAGATGGGAAATAAGTAATTGGGGAAAGATATTCTAGGTCCAAGGAAAAGGGTGAGCATGGTCATAGGTGAGAAGATACGAGTCAGGTTTTTGAATCTGATAGGCCACAGTGAAGTGTTGTATAACGATAGGCAGGGAGATGTAGGGAGAGATGGTAAGGATGGAATGTTCACATTATTTTTTATGCAGTTGGAAGATTTTGAGAGGATTTTGCAGAGTGTGGTAGGGATCAGCTATATACTTTAAGAATGTGAATTTTGAAATAGTGTGAAGAAAGGATTTGAAGGACCAAGACTTTGGGAAATTAGAAGAGCCATGAGACAACTCCAAGAGCAAAGGTAAGAGCTGAGCTGGAGAGGTAATAGTGGGAGTAGAAGGAGATGACAGATGCTGGAGACTGGGAAGATGGGGACTCTCCACATTCCACTTTTATGGAGGTCACAGTGGGGCACAGGAGTGAGCATCATGGGCTGTAATGATAGAACATTGTCTTGTTCTATCATGGAATTTAGCAGGGTCCTGAATCCAAGCTATGACAAGATGGATTTTCAGAAGGAGCAAATGGGGTGCAGATTTCATTTTCTCTTTTGCTGAGGGGCTTGAGCTAGACTTGGGAACTGAAAAAGGAAATATGACCTGAGGCCTGCAGTAGTGTGAATGGTCTTCCCTTTCCTTCTTTAGTCTTACAACTCTGGCACTTATATCCTTCTGCTCTAGGCAGGACCCTACACTCCCTCTTAGGGCAACCGCAGATGTATAAACAGTTTCACTCTGAGAGACTTTGTGGGATCATTGTGCCACATCCTATTATTTCTACATTTATTTACATTTTTTCTTTCATTTTTTTTCTTCATTCCCTCCTTATGAGGTCATATAAAAAGTTAGCAAATATCCAGACAGCAATGACATAAAGCAGGAAGTTAAATCAGGTATCTACTTTACATAATTAATGCAAAGCCTGCCTAGCCCCCTTTGGTAGAGAGGGCAGCAAGCAATTTTCACCTTACTTTGTCATGTTACTTGCTAATTTCTGGCCTTGAAGACCCAAAGGGACAATTGAGGTAGTCTAGTGAGAGAAGTCTTCTATTTGATCAGCTTTTCTCCCTGCTATTTAATAGAAAGAACATTGAGATGCAAGTCATCAATTAGCATGGCATTTAATTTCTATGACCCTGGCATTTAACTTCTCAATTCCTTAGATGCATAAAGGTTGTAAAGAAGAAAATAAAGAGATCACAGGTATGAGTGCTTTGAAATTTTTTGAGAGCAGATGCAGAAATGCAGAGCATTGTTTTTGTTACTCTTGAAGGCCTGATGGCTAAAATTTTCAAGTTGGATCGATTTACTCAACCACAGGCTTGTTTGTCCTCTACACTTTTTCTGACATTAACTGTTATTTCCCTGTAAGTTAGTACAGTCTGTTTTTGATGATCAGCAAATCAGTTTTGATGAGAGATAGAAGTGGGACTCGATCCAGGAAGACTCCTAACTTAAAATCCATTGTCTTTCCACCATGCTTCTGCCCTCATGACATCTTGTAAAGTAAACTGTGTTTGTGTGTGCACATGCATGCATGTGTGTGTATGTGTATGAGAGACAAATGGAATGTACGTGTGTATGTGTAGGAGAGACAAAATGTGTGTGTGTTTACAAAAATACAAAAATGCAAATGCAGACTCAGGGCTTTGTGAATTGAAATCTGTAATTCCAGATGCTGATTTATCACTCTCCTTCCCTTTCCTTAGCATTTCTTCATTCCCTTCTCCATCTTTTTATCAATATTTCCTTTCCTCATTTTTTTTTAAGTTTATTTTTCTGCTTTATATAAGGTGGTGATAGTATTGATGGTTTTTGCTAACTACAGGGGTTAATGTGTTGGAAATGTATTAGGATTATTTTCTGTTTTCTTACTCACTTTGTTTAAGAGAAGCCTATTATTTGAAGGGTTTTTGGTCTGCTTAAAACCATGCTTTCTTCTGGTGCTTCCAAGCCACCTCCCATGGTCTCAGGTCTAGCTAACTTATCTGCCAGGACTGTTTCCCCAGCAACCAGTGTACTTTTGGACATATTTCTGGGCTTCTCAGAGCCTTATGTCTCTCCTCCAACTGCTTGATGTTATATGTTTTTTTTTTTTTTTTACTTAAAAAAATTTTAAAAGATTTTATGTATTTATTTGACAGAGAGAGAGAAAGATCACAAGTAGGCAGAGAGGCAGGCAGACAGAGAGGGAGAAGCAGACTCCCCGTTGAGCAGAGAGCCTGATGCAGGGCTCAATACCAGGGCCCTAAGATCATGACCTGAGCCAAAGGCAGAGGCTTAACCCACTGACCCACCCAGGCACCCCAAAGTTATACCTCCTTAAACCATTATGCAGTCACACCTTCAGATGCTTTAATACTGCTCCTTCCCTTTTGAGTCAGTTGATGGCATCAGCTGGTAATGAGCCTGCCATGCAGTGGTGGAGTGCAGCTCTGAGTTAAGATAAGCTCTGAGTTAAGAGGAGAAGCTTGAGAACCACAGACAGAATCAGGCCAACCTTGTCTTTTTGTAATGGATTTGGTTATACTGAAATAAGTAGGAAATTATCTGGAACTCAAAGAAGGTACATCCACTAATAAGTAAAATTACACGATTTCCTACATTGTGTAAAACAATTTTTTAGGTCTTGTGGTGGATACAGGAACGAGTTTTGTATTTTAGGACACTTGGAATTCAGCAAGAGAGATAAGGCATATTCATTAATAACTACAATGCAAGATAGAATGTGTATCACATATTATAATGTAGAAGAATGTAGCATAAAGAAGATAAAGGTTGGATAACTGAATGGATAGAGGGGAATTTTAAAGGACTCTCTGGAGACAGAAGTGACTATAGCAAGATAGAGTTAAAAAAAAAAAGAAGGAAGAGATATAAGAAAACTTTCAGTAAAAGGAGTTTAATTCCTTTGTCCCCCAAGCAGTAGGCAAGCACTGGGAATATGGAAGAGAAGTAAGAACACCAAAAATCCTCTGCCTTACAGAGTTTACATTCTACTGGGGAAGACAGGTGATCACCAATATACATAATTAATTAGATATTGATCAATGCCCAGGGGAAAGAATAAAGGAAGGGTGGAGGATATGGAATGTAGAGTGGGTAGAGATGGTAGTGAAGACAGACCTTATTGAGACAGGGACTTTTGAATACAGACCTGAAGGAAGTGAGAGCAAACTAGGTAGCCATGGGGGGGAGGGGGAAGGAAAATACTCAAAGAAGTCTGCCCAGTGTTGTAGAAGCACAGCAAGGAGGGCAGGGTGGATGAAGAGGAGTGGTAGGGGGAGAGGAGAGGAGGTAGGGGATGAAATCGGAGAAGTATTGGAAAGCCACATCCTGAAGAGCCTTTTAGACCACATAAATGAATTTCAGTTAAGGAACCAGTTCCTTTGTGCCATAAGTGAAGAGAAGTACTGAAGACATTTAATCAAAATTATAAAAATAGTTCTGCTCCTTGGTCTTCGCTGCCTTCTTGTACCAGCACCTTTGCCTAGTACTGGAAAGATCGATGCTGGGGTAGGCTGCCAACACTGATTTCAGTTTGGAAAAAGTGTAGAAAACTGAACTTCACTCAGGAGGTATTTGTATTCAACAATAAAGCAGGGCACCTGGATGGCTCAGTGAGTTAAGTGTCTGCCTTCAGCCTGGGTCGTGATCCCAGGGTCCTGGGATTAAGCCCCCTCATCGGGCTCCCTGCTCACTGGGGAGACTGCTTATCTGTCTCCTGTTGCTCCTCCTTGTTCTCTCTCTCTGTCAAATAAATGAATAAAATCTTTACAAAAATGATAAAGCGTTGTATTTTAGAGTGGGAAGGGTCTTTTTTTAAAAAATTGTGTTATGTTAGACGCCATATAGTATGTCATTAGTTTTCAATACAGTGTTCCACGATTCATTGTTTGTGTATAATACCCAGTGCTCCATGTCATCCATGCCCTCCTTAATACCCATCACCAGGCTCACCCCACCTCCGTTCTAAAACTCTGTTTCCCGGAGGGTCTTAGATTGAGCTGCTGTGATCTTTTAATTTTATGGGTGAAGAGATAGGGACTCTCGGAGAAGAATAGAGACCAAGGTCACAGCATCAGTTAGTGACAGACTGAGGACTGGAATCCATGTTAGAACCCTGAACCATATCTGCCTTTCGATATCCATGTATTAGCCCAGTGTGCTTGCAGAGAGGTCATGTATGTATTGTGGGAGGAGAAATGAGGGAATGCTTTTAAGCTTGTTTTTCACATAAACCTTTTTCATAAAGG
This sequence comes from Neogale vison, assembly GCF_020171115.1. Lineage (NCBI taxonomy): Eukaryota > Metazoa > Chordata > Mammalia > Carnivora > Mustelidae > Neogale > Neogale vison. Next base: position 138,946,591 of record NC_058097.1, read on the forward strand.
ACAAGAACAAAGGACTCCTCCTCTTCTCACCTCTCCCTGGAGAGTCTTTCTGTGCCTCCCTTATCGGCAATTGCCCATTAATGTTATGAACTCATTGAGCAGAGAGTGTGCTGATTTTGTGGTTCACCTCTTACTAAGACCTCCGTGGTCCTCTGGTAACTGATCTTATTTGACTAATGATTGCGAATCATCACATAATGTTAATAATATTAGTCTCTTAACTGAAATTCATTTAACCTGGCTCAGCAGACATTTTATGCATGTTATAGTTCCCTGTTGGGGCTGATAACCAAGGAAAATGTGATCAGAATGGGCTTAAATGGAAATAACATATAATGAGTCTGACTTAGCACTGGGGTTTTGATTGGGGAGCTGCATTGTAAAATGCTCAGTTGCAATAGGAGATCTTTGTCATGATTCTGAGGGGATTACAGTCAAACTGTGATGTGTTCTTTGCCACATGCCTTAGTTATCTTAACATAGGAATCTTAATGTACTCTAATATATTAAATATTAAACATGAAAGAGGAAGATAAAACTTGGAATTTATTTATGTTAGTCACTTGTGTGTTCATGAAAATCTGCTTTCTTTGCCAAGGTCATCATTCATTCAGACATTTGTTCAGAATCTATGTGATTCAGGGAAAATATATGCTTTGGAGTCAGAGTTTAGTTTGAATTCTTGTTGTGGATTACTACCCGTGTGACCTTTGGTAGGTTACTTAATTCCTCTGAGCCTCCACTTTTTTCAGAATGGTTGTTAACAAGAAAAAAAAAGTAAATTTTAAAATGTCTAATACAATGCACACAGTAGGCACTCCATTACTAGGGGTTAAAGAGAGTACTATGGAAATTCAGAAGAGGTGGTGAATGTGAAATAATCAGAGATGGCTTTTTGGAGGAGGTGACTTTTGAGATGGGTTTTGAAGGATAGGAAGCAGTTTATCAGATGCAGAGGGAATGTAAGAGTAGTTAGGTAGAGGGAAAACTTCGGTTGAAGTCTAGAGGTAAAGATGAGGCTGGAGAGGTAGGAGAGTGAGTAAAATAGTTCATTTACCATTTGATATGATTTGAATAGTGTTAGGGAAGTTCTACTCTCTACCCCATTTATGAATATATCATTAATCTAGGTGCCAAGATATGTGTGTATGGAATAGAAGTTTGCATTCTTTGCATGTTTCTTTCAAAATTCAAATATTCTTTTAGGATATGAAATTGATCCATTTCAATTTAATAAATTTAATGTCTATGTGCCAAGTATTGTTCTAATAGCTGAGAAAACTACAATTAAAAAAAGGACTTGAACTAACCCTCAAGTAACTAAAAGAATAATGGGAAGGCCATTCTATATATCAGTAGCTTAGGTGCTACTACTGAGGAAATTAAAAAAAAGTAAAAAGGGTAGAGTATTGCTTGAGCTAAAGCTTAAAAGATGAATAGGACTTCCAATTGTGTTTTTTTTTTCATTATTAGGACTTTAGAGGAAATTTTTTGAAAATGATTTGGATAGGTTGGGTGTTAAGAGGATCCTTGGGAAGTAGGCTGGGGAGGCAGGGCTCTATTTCTCACTTGTGCCTTTGGCTAGCTTTGCCCCTAGAGAAAGAATGCAGTGGTTTCAGTTCAGGTCATGATCTCATGGGTTGTGAGATTGAGCCCCCAGTGGGCCCTGCACTTAGCATGGAGTCTGCTTGAGATTCTCTTTCTCTGCCCCTCCTTCCATTCACACATGTGTTCTCTTGCAAATAAATAAATAAAACTAAAAAAAAAAAAAAAAGAAAGAATGCCATTGTTTGTAGATTCTAAGAAGATATTTGAGAGAGTAAACTCGATTTTCCATGCTCATTAGCACAATATATGTGTGGTTGATGTTTGACATATAAAATATGAATTATGCATGAGCAATAGGGATGAAATGTTGTCATGATAAAAATTTAATTACTATACACTATATTGCTGATGAGACTGCAAATTGAATACCACTGACAAGTTGTCTCAACAGTGAAATGTGTTTGATGAAATGTCCAGTCAATGATGAGATAATGAATTATCCTACTAGAACTATGATAACGGTAGACTTGAAAAAACATTGCTCAAAAGAGATTGAAATTACATAAGTGAATTCTTATTTTTGTTTTTTTTTGATGACAAGGAATACATGTGATGCCACTGGACTTTAATAATAATGATAATAGACTAGAACTTTCTGACTTTTAAGAAGGAATAGCATATAAATCTATTCCATTACAAATTTAGGTGATTTCCCATTTTTTTAAATAAAATAATGGAAATCTCATTTCAGCATTTTTGGTGATGAAATGAAGTATTTATTTTTTATATACTGTGTATTGGTGATTTCATATTCATTATATTACAGCAATAACAATAACTCCATTTTTGTCAAGGTAGAATCTGAGGCTCAAAGTAGATAAATGACTTGCCCAATGTCACATGATTGGAAACAGCTATAATTTTCACTCAAGTCTACCCAGTTTCAGATTCTTATGTCTTTCTACTATAAAACATTGTCCCTATTCGTTAAAGAATAAAATAATGCAAATATTTTGCATTACATTTGGAAAAATTGAAAATGAAAAATTGGGCCTTGAAAATCTTTTTGAGATAAAGAGAAAATACAGTTAATTACATCATACTTTGATCTCTCCTTTAGTGAGTATTTATTGTCTGGGTCAATCTTTGTTAAATTGGTTTGTTCGTTTGAATCTCATGGAGGATCTTTTAAAAATATGGATTTCTGGGCTTATCACTAAAAGATTCTGCTTTCTTATTTCAATATGTTTCAGTATGGAACCTATTTGATAAGGTTTCCTATGTGATTCTGAAGTACACCCAGGTTTGGGATCTACAGTTTAGCTGATGTATTGAGTGGCTTATTCTCTCTAGTCATCTCTGCGTTGTTGTACGTACAGATGCCTAGATCATGGTTAAAGCTCTATTTTATTTGTTATTGTTATTGTTTGTTTGTTTATTATTGGAGGGGAGAGTGTAATAGGGAAAGGACAAGTTTAGTTCCCTCACGGTGCTTTTCAAAGAGAGGGCAATAAACCACCTATGTAGGGCATCACTTTTGGTTGTTAAAAAATAGATCCATTATAGGAGTGTGAGAATTTTAGAATGAATCTTAAGCAATAGCTGAGATATAATTTACATACAATAAAATATATAAATATTAAGTGCTTGGTTCAGTAAGCTTTGATAATTGCAAATACTCATGTAAGCACCACCCAAAACTTCACTCTAGTCACCTGATGCTTTTTTCCAATTACCTCACACGTAATTCTCAGGGTTTTTTTGTTTTGTTTTGTTTTTTGTCACTATAAGTTAGTCATGCTTCTTCTAGAACTTCATTTGGATAGAGTCATGCAGAATATATGCTTTTGTGTCAGGCTTCTTTTGTTCTATATAATGTTTTTGAGTTCATTGATGCTGCAAACATTAGTAGTTCATTCCTCTTCCTTGTATAGTTTTGCTTTCTATTAATACAACATAACATTTTTGTCCATTTATTATTGCTTGAGGGCTGCCTGGGTGGCTCAATCAGATGAGTATCTGACTTGATCTCTGCTCAGGTCATGATCTTCATGAGATTGAGTCAGACATGGAGCTCTTCACTCAGTGCAGAGTCTGCTCTCTCAATCTCTCGCTCTTTCCCTGTGCCCCTGTCCCTGCTCTCACTCTCAATCTCTCTCTCTCTCTCAGATAAATAAATAAATAAATAAATAAATAAATAAATAAAATCTTTAAACAACTATTGCTCAGTTATTTATGTATTATTTATGTATTTTTGCCATTATAAGTAAAGCTACTGTGAACATGTTTGTATGTAAGTACATTATGGACATATGTTTTTAATTCTCTTGGGTAGATACCTGGCAATTGAATTGCTGGATCCCAAGATAAATATTTTTTAACTTTAGAGGAAACTGTCAAATAACTCCCAGCAGCAATATATGAGAGTTCCAGTAGCTCCACGTCCTCAACATTCAGCATAATCATTATTTTTTATTTTAACCACTTCAGTATATTTGAAGTTTCTATCATCTTTTCAAAGTAAAAAATTAAAAAGCAGTTTCCCATCTTACTCGAGAGATCAATTTCATAAAAGAATACTCCATTAAAATAGGAGACAGTTAATAAATGCACTCTGATAAGTACCAGAGAACAGGGTAAAGAAGAAAGTAGGGACGAACTATACTTTGGGATAGCTAGGTAATGAGAGAGAAAAAGTGATTGAGCTGGTTAGCTTGGATTTAGAGGCTTATACTACTTTTAACCTTTGATCTAATTTATGTCTTTATGTTCTAATGTAAGAAATAGATATTAGCTCTCTATTAGCTATCTATAATTATAGCAGAGCACATTTTATATAGCATTGTTTTAATGAAAATTGCTGTTTTGAGGAAAAGGCACAGAAAAAATCAGTTTGCTAAAGACCTACTTCTTGTAGATAGTATTCTATGTGTAGGAAACGTCTAAAATACACATTTCTACTCAGCACTGGGGTTTAATTGGTGATTCCTGAGAGAATTTAAGCCATAGTGTCTAATACAATTGTATGGGCATACCTTTCAACCCTAATACCTGCTTTTAAACATCAGCATCATATGCCTGGTTGATGACCTTGTTGTCACGGATCGGCTAGTTAACATGTTGTGCCATGTTCATGTATGTGGCCCTTTCACCAGATTGATGCCTGACGGGCAGAACTTTTTATGTACCCTCAGAACAAAGCACAAATACTGCTTTGGATATACTGAGATGGACTGGTATTCATGTAATGAGATTTGATGCAGGTATTTTGAGACTAATTCTGTTTAATGAACTCATGTATAATTTTAAAGTTTTCTAACAGCCACATTAAAACAGTAGAAAGAGGGGCACCTGGGTGGCTCAGAGGGTTAAGCCTCTGCCTTCGGCTCAGGTCATGATCTCAGGGTCTTGGGCTTGAGCCCCACATTGGGCTCTCTGCTCAGCAGGGAGCCTGCTTCCTCCTCTCTCTGCCTGCCTCTCTGCCTACTTGTGATCTCTGTCTATCAAATAAATAAGTAAAATCTTTAAAAAAAAACAGTAGAAAGAAATGTGTAAAGTTAGTTTTAATAATATATTTTATTAACTCAATACATGCATCTAATATATTATCATTTTAACATGTAATCAATATAAAATTTTTTAGTGAGTTTTTATATTACTTTTTTTCCCCTAAATCTTCATAACTCCATATCTGTTTCTCACTTATATTACAGTTCAGTGTAGCTTCTCAGGCACACTAACCATGTTTCAAATGTTCAATAACCACATGTGGCTAGAGGCTATTATATTGGACAACATAGCTTAGATATTGACTTTGTAAAAACTACAAAGTAACTTATAGATGTTTATAGTCTGGTTTTCTAATAAAGTTCAGAAAGAATTACCTTCTTTTTACTGGGCCTTTAGATAATGTAATCAGAACCTTGCTAGAGGTTATAGATTCCCCAGTAGCACCTATCATAACATAACACAGCTATTTTAATTATACACTTACCCTGTGGTCATACTTTATCCATTATCACATTTAAGTCTTAAAACAAACTTAAGGAATAGACATTATTCACATTTTACAGATGAATTATGTGTGGCCTGAATGGTTAAGTAATTTGCCAAAAGTTACATACCTGATAAGTACAGGTAAGGAGCACAAGCTGGATTTGAATTCAGGTACTACTAATCTGTTCTGAGGTTCTTCCCTCTCCCAGTAAACTGCAGTCATTCCTTGCAATTCTCATCCCTATCTTCTTTCCTTTCTTCTTTGTATTCCTTCCGTTGATATACTGGGAGTACAAACACAAGATGTACTCCTTTCTCTTGAGAAATTCACAGTATAATAGCAGAGAGGGACATGAAAAAATATAAATTACAGTAAAGCAGGGAAAATAAGGGACTTTTGGTGTTTGATCTATAGAGGTCCCTTTAGCTCTTCATATCTGTGACTCTGTCCTTCAACTCAATAAATAAAAGATTGGAGTGCCTGGGTGGCTCGGTGAGTTTTGGGTCAGGTTATGATTTCAGGGTCCTGGAACTCTATGTGGGGCTTTCCACTCAGCAGGGAGTCTTCTTCCTTTTTCCCTTTCCCTCTCCCCCTTCCTTGGCTTGTGCATACTCACACACTCTCTCTCTAAAAGGAATATATGGATCTTTAAAAATAAATAAAAGATTAATTTAAAGAAAATAAAACTAAGGTGATTGCTTACCCCCCCACACACACACACAGCCCCCAGAAATCATACTGCTTTTCTAAAGTAATCATCATGGGTTTTCTTTCAAGGTCAAGATTTCCTAATACCCTTAAAATATAGGTTCCTCATATGGGTTCAGAAGCCCATGGTTGAGCTACAGACTGTCTATCAATCTTTTAACATTTTATACAGAATTTTCTGCAAATATAATTATGTGCAATTTCTGTAGAAAGGTTCATAGTTTTCATTAGATTTCCAAAGATATCTATGATAAAAAAGAAAAAAATAGAACTATGGATTTAAAGTGTAACTTGACATTTTACAATGTAACACATACATCATTTTAGTAGTATGTCAATTGTAAAAAACAAGGTTCAATTATATCTGAAAAAGGCCCACCAAATTATATGGTTCTCTTACCACATAGAGGTTTAGCACTTTAGTGCCTATATTCTTTTCATGAGACATTTTAAATCTATCCTCAGTTTTCTTTGATCTTTACAAGGTAGAAAGAGAGAAATATTCAGACTTTGTGAGATATGGCTATTTTGTTGTGTTTTATGAGCATAATACAACTGGCAAAATGAAACAGATATAGTTGATTCCTTTCATGTGGATCTCACAAAAGGGTGCTTACACTGGGTTTCAGTTCTCTTAAATATTACTTCTATCAAGAGAATAGTGTGTATGAAGACCTAATAATTTCTTTTGTATTTGGCTGGAGGAAATTGCAAGAAAAAGCTACTGTTTCCATGCAGTTTAGATAAAGCACTCTAATTTCATGATAATTACCCATGCTAACCATATATTTATTCTTAAAGCTCTTCAGTGCATTGTTACAATGAAATCCCCAGAATTTTATCAAGTAAATGTTCAAGTCAGCCTCAGGTTTGGAGAAAAAAAGAACCTAGCTACAGTGGTGTGCTAAAGCCAGCTTGAAATCAGCTTGTGAAACTGGTTTTTAAATTTCAAGGAATTTTGCCACCTGGTTGGCGTCATGTTGATAATCTAAAATTGCTCATGGTGGGAATATTTGTACCATGGAAATAAGCAATGTACACTAATCAGGCTTCTGTTCTGTGGGAACCAGGCTCTTAAACATTGACCAGCATACCACTGTTTGGCTCATATACTTTTCTTGGTTAGGATTGCATACTTTACGTACTATCTAATTAGCAACCCCTAGAGAAAATTCAAATAAGGCAAACTTTAAATATTTTTTTCTTAAAATTATGCTTCTGAAAGCACTCACATAGGATGAAACTCCTGTCTTCAAAGTACCTGTGTGTAATACTTCTCATTTGTTGTCAAATAAATTTTAAGATAATGGAAGTACCACTGGAATAGAATTCAAGGCGCAGGGATTCAAATGTCCTCTTTGTTATTCATTTTATGACTTTGAGCAGTTACTTCACCTTTTATGCTTCGGTCTCTCTAAGTATAAAAATAGATAAAAAGGAGGTCAAGCTGGATAGTTTGCTGGTCTTTATGAAGCTACTTAGTATAAAAATTTTCCTTCCAAAGGAAAAATGAGTATTTAAAGATAGTCACAAAGAGTTAATATTTCATCTAAAGTAATTTTAGATGAAATTAAACACTTTGTGTGGTGATTATACATTTTCTTGTTATAAAACCAAGTATATGAAATTGTACTTCCCCCAATTTTTCCTATTTTAAATAGAGTTTATATATATATATATATATATATAGAGAGAGAGAGAGAGAGAGAGAGAGAGAGAGAATAATACTTACACCATATAGTGTGTGTGTGTATATAAGGATTTTTACATTAGGTACCCAGGTGCTATTTCTTAATTTGCTATGTGTATTAGAATCACCTATGAAACTAAAAAAATACATTTGCTTGTGTCTCATTAAACATCAGCTCTTTTAGAGTTCACTAGAGTGAGTTTCAGACATATATTTGTTTATATGTTCTTTTATAAATTTTCTCTAGGTACTTCTGATTCATATCCCTGTTTAAGAACCAGTTTATAGATCTTTGGGTGGGTTTCATGTATTATGTCATAATCTGAAATTGTATATGACATATTGTGTGATGAACTCATGTAATAATTCCCTAAGGAGAAAATCCATATTTATAAAAAAGGCTTAAAGGAATGGGGGTGGGTGCTAGTGACTAATTCTCTGGTATATGAACTTTTCCCTACATATGACTGAAAGCAAAGTTGTCCATTATGTCTATGTATACTATGAAATGAAATATCCTATATGGAATTTTTTTGGAGATGCTTGACCACAAGGGAAAAACTAGAGAAGAGCTAGCCTAGAGCCCTCAAATGAAAAAGGAGTTAGAATTTTGGTACTTCGTGAGTGGAACTAGGTAGCTTGGAAAAGGGAATACTGTGGTAAAACCTGATTGAATCTGAAAACAGGATTGAAGAGTCCTTACAGAATTAATAAATAAATCTCCTCCTATCTTGATATTTTTACTCAGTGGTTGTCCAACTTCTGCTCTCAGAGAAGAAGAATTCACTATATTCCAGGGAAATCTGTTCTATTTTTGGAACACCTCTAATCTTTATATAATACATGATATAAAAATGTCATCCCCCTTCTTATAGTTGCACCTTACTCTTCTTGGTTTTGCTTGTGTAAAACAAAACATGATGCCTAATGCCGTTTTCACTCAAGGACTAATCTGAGGGCAGAATATATTGTTCTTGTGCTATTTGAGTTTCTTTTACTAGATAAACACCCTCAATTTCTTTAATCTTTTGGTTTGGAATTCAAGAACCATCCAGTACCTGTCCCTAAGAACATATAGTAGAAATAATTATAGTTATATAAATCATTTGCCTCAAGTTTTTAATATAAGTATTTGCTGTCCAGAGGGCACCAATCCAGAGGACAAGCCACAGCTACTAACAGATCTTGTTGCTGGTCTCCAAGCTCTCAGGGAATCTCTTCAGGGTATGTTTCTCATCTGTGTTCTAATCTGTTTGCTCAGTGCTAATGGATTATGTTTGCTTAATTTCTGCCTTTTTGTACAACTTTTTAATATCAGAGTTTAGTTTGGGCTATCTGTTTCATTCTTGGTTCCAAATTTCTGGATCCTGTCATTTGATTTTCCTTTGGTTTCATACATTTAATTCTGTGGGTCAGTTGTGAAATCCAAGTGAGTCTCTTAAACCCCTACCTGGGTCTAGTTCCTTGAGACCCCAGGTTTTGGGAGGAGAGTACAGAAACTTTCATCAGAAGTATCATATTTGGTTTTCTAGTAACAGTAATTCTATGAGCACTTCTTTATGTTGTAGGAGGACAATTTTCCCCCTTAATTTATAGATTAAGAAACCAAGGTTCAGAGGTATTATGATCCTTATCTAAAGACACATAGCTAATAAGTAGATCTTCCCCTTCTCAATCTGGAGTATTTAGACTTTCTTTAGTTTTCAGGTATAGCAGGACAATATGATTATAATAAGTACCCTCATGGATCTGAAATTGGGTCTCTCCTCACCAGACAAGATCCTAGGGAATATTTTAAGGAACATGGCCTACCTCATTTGTTTCATATTTGTCATTATTAATGCCAACCTAAATGCATGTAATACTTAATATCCATTATTTCATTTTAGAATTGGAGGCATCTCCCAAAGCTATCATTTTAGAATTGGAGGCATCTCACAAAGCTACGAAGTAGATACCCTCATTTAAAAGAACAGTTACAAAAAATGGAAACTTAATTCAAGTTCATGAAACTAAGCAGCAAAGACAAAACCGAATCTAGTTTTCATTTTCTTATTTCTTTATTTTATTTTATTTTTTCCTTATTTCTCTTAATAACTCTTTATACATCCATATTTTATTAATTTCTGTAATATTTTCAGTTTTTTATGTTTTGGCTTACATATTGAGGTGATAAATTTTGTGTTTATTAGTTATGATATAGACTTTTTAAATTTATTTACTGAAAGTGTATTCTTCTGAAGCTTCATGGAATGTTCCTAATTTTGTGTAAGGAAAATTCAAATTTGTTGGGAGAAAGCTGATTAAATTCCCTTGAAACAGATAAATATATTATTTTTACCCATATTTATGTTTTTAATACAATTTTGTTAATTTTTTAAAAATTTTATTAATATATAATGATTTTGCTTCAGGGGTACAGGTCTGTAAATCATCAATCTTACAATTCACAGCACTCACCATAGCACATATGTTCTCATAATTGTTTGTCTTTCCTCGGTGTTGGTTGTGATCTCTCCCTTTCATTCATGATTTTATCAATTTGGGCTCTTTCTCTTTTCTTTTTGGTAAGTCTGGCCAGGGGTTTATCGCTCTTATTAATTCTTTCAAAGAACCAACTTCTAGTTTCATTGATCTGTTCTACTATTCTTTTGGTTTCTATTTCATTGATTTCTGCTCTTTATTATTTCTCTTCTCCTGGGTTTAGGTTTTATTTGTTGTTCTTTCTCCAGCTTCTTTAGGTGTAGGGTTAGGTTGTGTACTTGAGACCTTTCTTGTTTCTAGAGAAAGGCTTGTATTGTTATATACTTTTCTCTCAGGACTGCATTTGCTGTGTCCCAAAGATTTTAAACAGTTGTATTTTCATTTTTATTGTGTAATTTTTATTTGTTTCCATGAATATTTTTAATTCTTCTTTAATTTCCTGGTTGACCGATTCATTCTTTTTTTTTTTTTTTGAGATTTTATTTATTTATTTGACAGAGATCACAAGTAGGCAGAGAGGCAGGCAGAGAGAGTTGGGGGAAGCAGGCCCCCCACTAAGCAGAGAGCCCCATGCAAGGCTGGATCACAAGACCCTGGCATCATGATCCGAGCTGAAGGCAGAGGGCTAACCCACTGAGCCACCCAGGCCCCTCTGATTCATTCTTTAGTAGGATGCTCTTTAGCCTCCATGTATTTGAGTTCTTTCCAACTTTCCTTTTGTGGTTGAATTCTAGTTTCAGAGCACTGTGGTCTGAAAATACACAGGGAATGATCCCAGTCTTTTAGTACTGGCTGAGACTTGATTTGTGACTAGGATGTGATCTATTCTGGAGAAGGTTCCATGTGCACTAGAGAAGAATGTGTATTCTTTTGCTTTGGGATGGAATGTTCTAAAAATATCTGTTGAATTCCATCTGGTCCAGTGTGTCACTTAAAGACTTTATTTCCTTGTTGATCTTTTGCTTGGATGATCTGTTCATTTCAATGGAGGGGGTGTTCAAGTCCCTTACTATTATTGTATTATTGTCGGTGTGTTTCTTTGATTTTACTATTAATTGGTTTATATAATTGGCTGCTCCCATTGTTAGATCGTCTTGTTGGACAGACCTTTTAAATATGATATAATGTCCATCCTCATCTCTTATTATAGTCTTTGGCTTAATGTCTAATTTATCTGATATAAGGATTTCTACTCCAGCTTTCTTCTGGTGTCCATTAGCATGGTAAATTGTTTTCCTCAGTTTAAATCTGGAGGTGTCTTTGGGTTTAAAATGAGTCTCTTCCAGATAGCATATTTATGCATTTTTTTTTTCTTCCCATTCTGATACCCTGTACCTTTTGATTGGGGGCATTTAGCACATTTACTTCAGGGTAACTATTGAAAGATATGAATTTAGTGTCATTGAATTACCTGTAAGGTGACTGTTACTGTATATTGTCTCTGTTCCTTTCTGGTCTATGTTACTTTCAGGCAGTCTCTTTGCTTAGACGACCCCTTTCAATTTTTCCTGTAGGGCTGGTTCGGTGTTTGCAAATTCTTCCAGTTTTTGTTTGTCCTGGAGGCTTTTTATTTCTCCTTCTATTTTCAATGACAGCCTAGCTGCATATAGTATTCTTGGCTGCATATTTTTCTCCTTTAGTGCTCTGAATATATCATGTCAGTCCTTTCTGACCTGCCAGGTCTGTGTGGGTAGGTATGCTGCCAATCTGATATTTCTGCCATTGTATGTTACAGACCCCTTGTCCTGAGCTGCTTTCAGGATTTTCTCTTTGTGACTGAGACTTCTAAATTTTATTATTAGATGATAGGGTGTGGACCCATTTTTATTGATTTTGATGGGGGTTCTGTGTGCCTCCTGGATTTTGATGCTTGTTTCCTTTGCCAAATTAGGGAAATTCTCTGCTATAATTTGCTCCTTCTGCCCCCCCCACCTCTTCTTCTTCTGGAATCCCAATTATTCTAATATTGTTTTATCTTATGGTATGACTTATCTCTTGAATTCTTCTCTCATGGTCCAGTAGTTGTTTGTCTCTCTTTTGCTCAGTTTCTTTATTCTCCATCATTTGATCATCTATATCACTAACTCTTCTGTCTCTTTTATCCTAGCAGTAAGAGTCTCCATTTTTTATTGCATCTCATTAATAGCTTTTTGAATTCAACTTGGTTAGATTTTAGGTCTTTTATTTCTCCAGAAAGGGATTTTATTTCTCCAGAAAGGGATTCTCTAATATCTTCCATGCTTTTTTTGAGCCCAGCTAACACCTTGATAATCGTCATTCTGAACTCTAGTTCTGACATATTAGCAATGTCCACATTGATTAGGTCCCTAGATGTTGGTACTGCCTCTTGTTCTTTTTTTTTTTTTTTTTTTTTTGTGGTGAGTCTTTCTACCTTGTCCTTTTATCCAGGTAAGAATAGATGGATGAGAGAACAAAATACTAAAAGGATAGCAATGACCCAAGAAAAATATGCACTAACCAATCAGAAGAGACCTGAAAACCTGGGAGAGAATGGAAAAAAAAAAAAAAAATATATATATATATATATATATATATATATATATATATATATGATTTATTTCTCCTTTCTTCTCCCCCAGGTTTTCAGGGGATATATATTAACCAAATCAGAAGAGATCCGAAAACCTGGGAGAGAATATATATATATATATTCTCTCTCTATATATATATATGTATATAATCTAATATATATATATAGATTATATATATAATATGTATATAGTCTAATATAATATATATATATATAATATTATATATTATATTATATATATAATATAAAATACGTATACATATATATGTATACGTATATACATATATATAGATTTGATTTTGGGTGTACATATATATGTATATATACATATAATGTATATATATATTTGATTTTGGGTGTATTTTGGTCTGTTAGATTAAGCTGTATATATATATATTTGATTTGGGGTGTATTTTGGTCTGTTAGATTATATACATATATATATATATGTATATATATATTTGATTTTGGGTGTATTTTGGTCTGTTAGATTAAGCTGCCTCCCAAAATTTTAATGACAGAAAAACCCATATGTATACAAAAAATAAGGTTAAATACAATGAAGGGATAGAATATGGTTCTAAAAATGAAAATTTAAAAAGACTTTTTAAAATGGTATTGATGAGATAAAATAGTTTAAAAAGGTTAAAATTGGAAAGAGGAAAAATGAAAAAATAGATAAGAAAAAAATAAAATTAAAATTAATTTAATTAAAATGAAATTAAAAAAAATTTAACTTTGAAAGACTAAAGGATCATGGGAAAAGAGCCATGAATTCTATGTGTTGCATTCCTATATCTCTGGAGTTATGAAGTTCTTATTGATTGGTGAACTTGGTCTTGGCTTGATGTTCTTGTTGATCTTCTGGGGAGGGTCCTGTTGCAGTGATTCTCTAATGTCTTTTCTTGAGACAGAATTGTACCACCCTTGCCAGGGACTGGGCTAATTAATGGGCACGGGTTTGCTCTTGGGAGCTTTTGTTCCCTGAATGCTTTCCATACAGCTTTGGAGGACAGGAATGAAGATGGTGCCCTCCCAATCTCCAGCCCTGTAGGAGCTGAGAGCTCAGGGCCTCACTCCTCAGTGTACCCTCAGAGAAGAGCAGTCAATCACTCCCATCTCCCTGGCCTCTGGCTCTGCTCCATGCTCACCCAGCCTGTGACAGAGCATTTCTTTGCCTAGCGTATGGGCCCGTGTGCAGTCTCAAAACACAGCAGATTCATGCAGCGTGCTCCTGCTCTGCTCCTCCTGGAGAAGGGGGGGGCCTCCAGGTCTCCACTTGTGGGGTCCCATGCTTGAAGAGCAGTGGCCCAACTGTGCCTTGGATCACAGTTTAAGGTAACCCCAAGCTGAGAACCCACTCCTCAGCTTCATCTCTGTGGCCATCTTCTCTGTTCTGATACATGGGAGTTCTGCCACACTCAGACACCCTTGGTCTTTGTGGGACCCCACTGGTCCTGAGACCACACTGTCCCCACGAGGGCTCTAGCCCCTACTTAGCTTCTGAAGCAACATTCCTCAGTGGAGCGACTTCTAAAAGTTCTGATTTTGTGTTCTGTTGCTCTACCACTTTCTGGGATCTGGCCCCTACCCCCAAGGTCTATCTTTTCATATATCCTTTTGGATTCACTTTTCTGTACGTCTTACCTTCCAGAAAGTGGTCACTTTTCTGTTCCTAGAATTGCTGCTCTTTTTCTCTTCGATCTCCAGTTGAGTTTGCAGGTGTTCAGAATGGTTTAATAATTATCTAGTTTAACTCCTGGGACCTGAAGATATTTAGGTCTCCTACTCCTCCACCATCTTGCTCCACATACACCCATATTTATGTTTTTATAAGCTTTTAGAATATTCCTACTTTACCCTTTTTTTTTGAGGTACCTGTGAGCTTATTGGCTGTCCACCCAGCATAATTACTATATGATCCAACAATTCAACTTCTAGGTCTAAGTCAAAGAGTATTGAAAATGTATATGCACACAAGAACATGCACATAAATGTTCATAGCATTATTGATAATAGTCAAAAGGGGAGATAATCCAAATTTACATATGCAAATAAACAACATGTAGCATATCCATACAATAGACTATTAATCATCCCTTTAAAAGGGTGAAGTACTAATACATGCTGAAATAGGAATAAACCTTGAAAACATTATGCCAAGTGGAGGAAGCCAGACCCAAAAGGCTATATATTGTATAAATCCATTTATATGAAATGTTTAGAATAAGTAAATCCTGAGCAGTAGACTGTAGATTAGTGGTTGCCATGGGCTGCAGAAGAGGGCTAGGTACTGATTGTTAATGGAAACTTTTTTTTCTGAGGTGATGACAATGTTCCAGAATTAGAAGGAGGTAATGAAAAAGCCATTGAGCTATATACTTCAAAAGGGCTAATTTTATGGTATATGAGTTAATACCTCAGTTAAAATGCAAAACTGGTGGTTTATAAAGATGGCATTATTAGAAACTCCTGAACTCTCCTCTTCCCTTGGGCACACTGTATTAATAGCAATACATAGAGGAATTCACTTTAAAAGAAATCCAGAAACTAGGTGAATGACTCCTATACATTAGGTGAATGATAAGTGCACACACTAAGATGGATGGGAAAAGCTGACACACTCTTGCCACCACACCTCTGGCACAATTCAATTAAAATGGGAGGGAACCCAGGTCTGGCTTCTTCCTGAGAGGTGAAGGGTTTGCACCCCACATCTTAATTTCTGACTTTTAATCCTCCTAACTGAAGGACAGGCCCCCAAACACCTAGCTCTGAAATCCAACAGGGGTTGCTACCATGAAAACCATAGGACTCTGAAAAACAATCTGAGGGGTTTGAAGTGGTGGAGGGGTGGGAGGTTGGGGTACCAGGTGGTGGGTATTATAGAGGGCACGGATTGCATGGAGCACTGGGTGTGGTGTAAAAATAATGAATACTGTTATGCTGAAAATAAATAGATTAATTTAAAACACCCCACAGGACTATAGCAAACCAAGAAGAGCTATTAGTTGGTGTTGGAGCATTAACTATGCTATTATCCCAGAGTTTATCATAGAGGCAATAGTAAAAAAATGCCCATTTCTGAGTGTTTCTCTGAATAGGGCTTATGTACATATTTGAAAAGCTGCTGCCTGGGAGACAGGCTTCTAATTTAGCACAGATCTAGGGACTCATTCCCAGAGATCAGGAATCCCTGCAGACATCTTCTCTGTCCTCTCCCTCTAGCCCACTCCACATCATCAGATTTCCTTAGAAGGAGCTTGTACACACATCTGATGTTCTAGTTTACTTGGCCACTGCCTAAAGGATGGTTTCCAAGGCCACTTGGCTCTGGTAGCTAGTAGGGATAACATTCAAGAGTCTCCCGAGACTGTAGCAAACAAAGAAGTCCTAAACAGGCTGAAAATCCCCTCACCTCCTTGTGGCTATAACCCCTGTGCCCACTACAGAGGGTGCAAGCAAATAATGCCTACCTTTCAGTTTCTCCCTGGAAGGAGCCTAACAACATAACTTCTCTAGCTACTGAGGGTCCACTTCAAACTGGTTTGTTCATGTTGCTGATTGTGATCTTCACCAATGGGACACTGACAGTTCTTGGTATACCTTCAATCATGGGGAGCTACTAAGATCAAAGACAGTCATTGAGGTTTGAGAGACAACAAAGGGAATAGGCCAGGTTGGTCAATGAGCCTACTCTCCTCCTTGAAAGCACTCTGTTGAGACTGGGAGGGATGGATATATTATCTAATGTGCAGAAACAAAAACAAAGAGTCAGGGAAAATGAAGAAATAAGGAAGATGTTGCAAAAAAGGGTGAAATGCTAAAACTTCCAAAATAGATCTCAAAGAGACAGAGATAAATGATTTAAATGATAGTGAGTCCAAAATAAAACTCATGAAGATGCTCACAACTAAGTTCAGGAGAGAAGTGCATGAGAAAAGGGAGAATTTGGTCAAAGAGATAGAAAATATTTATAAAGTACTAATGAGAATTTATAGAGCTGAAGAATACAATAATTGAAGTAAAAAAATCAATACACAGGTTCAACATGGGGACTAGAATCAAGTCAAAGAAAAGATTAATGAACTCAAAGGTAGAGGAGTGGAATTCATCCATTCAAGGGAGCAAAAAGAAAAATAGAATGAAAAATAGTGAAACTAACTTAAGAAAGTTATGAGACACCATCAGGTGGGACAACATTTGCATTATGGTGGTCCCAGAAGGAGAAGAGAGAAAGAAAGGGGCAGAAGCTTATTTAAATAAATAATGACTGAATAAATTCCCTAACCTGGAGAAAGAATCAGACATTCATCTGTCTGGAAATCCCACAGTTCCATATGAGAGAAAATGAAAAAGAATTTTCATTAGACCCATTCTAATTAAATTGACAAAAGTTAAAGAGAAAGGGAGAATCTTATAAGCAGCAAGTGAAAAACATCTTGTTATACAAAGGAACCCCAATAAGATTATCAGTGAATTTTTCAGCAGAAACTTCATAAGACAAAGAAAGTGGGATGATCTATACAATATGCTGGGGAAAACAAGAACAAGAACAACAACCACCACCACTACCAGGAAGAGTAGACCTGGCAAAGTTCTTTTTCAGAATTGAAGGAGAGATAAAGTTTTCCAGACAAGACAAAGCTGAGGAGTTCATCACCACTACACCAGCATTACAAGAAATGTTAAAAGGGGTCTTTAAGCTGAAATGAAATTACACTATTAAGTAACAGAAAACTATACGAAAGCATAAAACTCCCTGGTAAATGTAGATATATAGTTAAATTCAGAATACTGTAATGTTATAGTGATGGTAGATAAATTACTTAGTATGAGGTTAAAGTATTTTAGTATGAGGTTAAATGACTAAATACTGGGGGCACTTAGTATGAGGTTAAAGTATTTTAGTATGAGGTTAAATGACTAAATACTGGGGGCACCTGGACAGCTCAGTCAGTTAAGTATCTGCCTTTGGCTCAGGTCATGATCCCAGGGTTCTGGGATCTGGTCCAGCACTGGGCTCCCTGCTTAGCAGGGAGTCTGCTTTCCCACTTTCTCTCTGCTCCCCCCAACTGCACACACACTCTCTCTCTCTCTCTCACAAATAAATTAATTAATTAAAAATACATAAACGACTGAATACTAAGGATAACTACAACGACAATAATTATTTAATGGACGCACAAGGCAGAAAGATGTAAAATTATTAAATTGAAAACATAAAATATGGGGAGGAAGGTTAAAAACACAAACCTTTTGTGCACCTTTGAATCAAGTTGTTATCTTAAAATAGACTGCTATAAATGAGGTTTTATGTAAGTCTCATGGCAAACACAAAGCAAAAACCTATAGTAGATATGCAATAGTTAAAGGAATCAAACAGGTACTATACAGAAACTTAACAGATCACAAAGGAAGAGAGCAAGCAAAGAAGGAAGGAATCAAAACCATCAGTAACCAATTAACAAAAAGGCAACAGTAACTCCATACTTACTATTAATAATAACTTTAAAGGAAAGTCGACTACATTCTTGAATCAAAAAATATAGAGAGACTATGGACTCTGAAAAACAATCTTAGGGTTTTGAAGGGGCGGGGGTGGGAGGTTGGGGTACCAGGTGGTGGGTATTATAGAGGGCACGGATTGTATGGAGCACTGGGTGTGGTGTAAAAATAGTGAATACTGTTATGCTGAAAATAAACAATAAATTAAAAAAAATAAAAGCCATCAATCATGAATAAAAAAAAAATAGAGAGTGGATGAGTGGATAAAAACAAAACAAAACAAAACAAAGAAGTAGGAGCCAACTACATGCTGCCCAAAGAGATTCACTTCAGCTTTGATACACACAGAAAGCAAAGGGATGAAGAAGATAGTCATATACAAATGGAAAGCAAAAGAAATCAGGAGTCACTATACTTATAAACAGACCAAATAGACTTTAAGCCATACTGTAACAAGAGACAAAAAGGTAATTATACAGTGACAAAGGGACCAATTCATCAAGATATTATAACATTTGTAAATATTTATGCAACCAAGAGAGGAGTCCCTAAACACATAAAACAAATAGTAACAAATATAAAGGGAGAAACTCACAACTATACGTAATAGTAGGAGACTTCCATAACCCACTCTTGATGATGGGTAGATCATCCACGTAGAAAATCAATAAGGACTTAAATAACATGTTAGACCAGATGTACTTAGCAGACATTTTAAGACCATTCCATCCAACAGCAGCACAGTATATAGTCTTCTTAAGTGAACTGGGAAGATTCTCCAGGATTGATCATCTGTTAGGCCATAAAGCTAGTCATAATAAATTTGAGAAGACTGTAATCATATTAAGCAATTTTCCAACCACAGTAATGTGATTCTAGAAATCAATTACAAGAAGAAAGTTGGAAAGTTCACAAATACATGGAGACTAAAACATGAGCAATCAATGGGTCAAATAAGAAACCAAAAGACAAGTAAAACGTATCTTTAGACAAATGAAAATGGAAATATAATGTGCCAAAACTTATGGGATGCTGCAAAAACAGTTCAACGAGGGTTGTTGATAAGTGAGAAAATGCCAACATTAAAAAAAAAAAAAAAGGAAAGATCTTGAATAAACAACCTAAGTTTACACCTCAAGGATTAGAAAAAGAAAAAATAAGCCCAAAATTGGCAAAAGGAAATAACAAAGATTAGAGCAGAGATAAATGACATAGAGAATAAAAAGACAATAGGAAAGGTCAGTGAAATTAAGAGCTTGCTTTATGAAAAGATAACAAAATAGACAAACCTTAAACTAGATTAACCAAATAAAAAGGATGACTCAAATAAATTAGAAATGCAAGAGGACACATTGCAACTGAATCTAGATGAATACAAAGGATCATGTGTTGATTTTAGCCATTCTGACAGATGGAAGAAGATATCTTATTGTAGTTCTGATTTATATTTCTCTGATAATCAGTGATGTGGAGCATCTTTTCATGTGTCTGATAGCCATCTGAGTATCTTCTTTAGAAAAATATCTATTTGAGGGACGCCTGGGTGGCTCAGTTGGTTGGACGACTGCCTTCGGCTCAGGGCGTGATCCTGGAGTCGCGGGATCGAGTCCCACATCGGGCTCCCAGCTCCATGGGGAGTCTGCTTCGCTCTCTGACCTTCTCCTCACTCATGCTCTCTCTCACTGTCTCTCTCTCTCAAATAAATAAATAAAATTAAAAAAAAATGTTAAAAAAAAAGAAAAATATCTATTTGTGCCTTCCACCCATTTTTAAATTGGAATATTCCTTTTGGGGTATTGAATTTTATAAGTTCTTTATATATTTTGAATGCTAACCCTTTGTCAGATATATCATTTACAGATATCTTTTCCCATTCCATAAGTTACCTTTGAGTTTTGTTGATTGTTTCCTTTGCTGTGTGGAAGCTTTTTATTTTGTTGAAGTCCCAATAGTTTATTTTTGCTTTTGTTTCCCTTGCCTCAGGAGACATATAGAAAGAAGTTGCTCTGGCTGATGTCAAAGAGGTTACTGCCTGTGTTCTCTGCTATGATTTTGATGGTTTCAGATCTCACATTTAGGGCTTTGACCCATTTTGGATCTATTTTTGTGTATGATCTAAGAAACTGGTTCAGTTTCATTCTTTTGTATGCTGCTGTCAGTTTGCCCAATACCTTTTGTTGGAGACTTTTTCCCTTGGATATTCTTTCTTGCTTTGTCAAAGATTAATTGACCATATAATTGTGGGTCCATTTCTGGATTTTCTGTTCTGTTCTTTTGATCTATTTGTCTATTTTTGTGCCAGTACCACCATACCATTTTAATTACTACAGCTTTGTAATATAACTTGAAGTCCAGATTGTAATGCCTCCAGCTTTACTTCTCCTTCTCAGAATTGCTTTGGCTATTCAGTGTCTTTTGTTGTTCAACAAATTTTATGATTTTTTTATTCTAGTTCTGTGAAAAATGCTATTGGTGTTTGGATAAGGATTACATTGAACGTGTAGATTGCTTTGGTAGTAAAGATATTTTAACAATATGTATTTTTCCAATCTTTGAGCATGGAGTGTCTTTCCATTTCTTTGTGTCATCTGGAATTGCTTTCATCAGTGTATTATTGTTTTCAGGATACAGGTCTTTCCCTCTTTGGTTAGGTTTATTCCTAGGTATCTTAGCGTTTTTGGTGCAATAGTAAATAGGATTGACTTCTTAATTCCCCTTTCTGTTGCTTCATTATTGGTGCCTAAAAATGCAATGGACTTCTGTACATTGATTTTGTGTCCTGTTAATTCGTTTACTGATTTCTTTTATCAACTGTAGCAGGTTTTTGGTGGTCTTCTGGGTTTTCTGTATAGAATAGCATGCCATCTATAAATAGTGAAAGTTTTACTTCTCTCTTGTATGTCTGGATGCCTTTTATTCTTTTCTGTTGTCTGATTTCTGTGGCTAGGTCTTCCAGTACTATGTTGAACAAAAGTGGTGAGAATGGGCATCCTTGTCTTTTTCCTGACCTTAGGGGAAAGGCTCTCAGTTTTTACCCATTGATGATGATGCTAGATGTGGGTTTTTCATATGTGGCCTTTATTATGCTGGGGTATGTTCCCTCTAAATCTACTTTGTTGATTTTTTTTTCTTTTTAGTCACGAATGGGTGTTGTACTTTGTCAAATGCTGCTTCTGCATATATTGAGAGGATCAAATGGCTCTCATCCTTTATGCTATTTACATGATACATCATATTGATTGATTTGCAAATATTTTATCACCCTTGCAACTTGTGAATAAATCCCACTTGATTGTGGTAAATGATCTTTTTAATGTATTGTTAGATTGGTTTCCTAGTATTTTGAGGATTTTTGCATCTATGTTCATCAGAGGTATTGGTTTGTAGTTTTTTTTAGTGGTATCTTTATCTTGTTTTGGTACCAGGGTGATGCTGGTCTCATAGAATGAGTTTGGAAGTTTTCCTTCCTTTCCTGTTTTTTGGTGTAGTTTGAGAAGAAAGGTATTTAACTCCTCTTTAAATGTTGGGTAGACTTTGTCTGTGAAGCCATCTGGTCTTGGACTTTTGTTTGTTAGGAATTTTGTTAGGTTACTGATTCAGTTTCTTTCCTAGGAATCAGTGTGTTCAGATTATATATCCCTTCCTGTTTCAGTTTTGGTAGTTTATATGTTTCTAGGAATTTATCCATTTCTTGTAGGTTGTCCAGTTTGTTGACATATAGTTTTTCCTAATATGGTTTTATACATTTATTTCTTGGTGTTGGTTACTTCTCCTCTTCTCCTTTGTGATTTTGTTTACTTAAGTCCCTTCTTTTTTTTTCTTAATAAGTCTTACTAGAGGTTTATCAATTTTAATGATTTCTTCAAAGAACTGGTTCCTGGTATCATTGATTGGCTTATTGCTTTTTTAGTTTCTATACCATTTATTTCTGCTCTACTCTTTTTTATTTTTTTCCTTCTGCTGGTTTTAGATTTTATTGTTGTTCTTTTTTGGCTTCTTCATGTGTTCAGGTTGTTTATTTGGGATTTTTCTTGCTGGCCTGTAGTGCTATAAAATTTTTTCTTAGAGCTGCTTTTGCTGCTTCCCAAAGGTTTTGGAACATTGTATTTTCATTTTCATTTTTTACATGTATTTTTTATTTCTTCTTTTATTTCCTATTTGACTCATTCATTGTTGCATAGCATGTTATTTAGCTTCCATGTATTTTTGGTCTTTCCATTTTTTTCTTGTGATTGATTAATAGTTTCATAGCATTGTGGTCACAAAAGATGCATGATATGACTTTGATCTCCCTGAATTTGTTGAGGCTTGTTTTGTCACCTAAAATGTGATCCAAACTGCACTGTTCCGCATGCACTTGAAAAGAATATATATTCTTCTGCTTTAAAATAGAATGTTCTAAATATGTTTGTTCTGTCCATTTGGTGTAGTATATCTTTCAAAGCCATTGCTTCCTTATTGATGTTCTGGTTAGACGATCTATCCATTGTTGTAAGTGGGGTATTGAAAATCTCTACTATTATTGTGTTATTATCAATTAGTTCCTTTTTTCTATTGACTGTTATGTATTTGGTGCTCTCATGTTGGGTGTATAAATATTTATGGTTGTTATGTGTTCTTGTTGATTGTCCCTTTGATTATGATATATAGTATCTTTCTTTGTTTATCATTACAGTCTTTGTTTTAAAGCCTATTTTGTCTGATACAAGTATTTCTACTCTGGCTTTCTTTTGATAGCCCTTTGCATGATAGATGTTTCTCCATCCCCTTCCTTTCAATCTGCAAATCTCTTTGAGACTAAATAAAGTTTCTTGTAGGGCACATATAGATGGGTTTTGTTTTTTAGCTATACTGTCAACCTATGTCTTTTGACTGGAATATTTAGTTCCTTTACATTCAAAATAATCATTGATAGATATTTGGTTATTGTCATTTTATTGTTTGTTTTGTGGTGGTTTCTGAAGATTTTCTCTGACCCTTTTATGGCTTGCTGATTTTCTTTAGTGATATATTTGGATTTCTTTATCTTTATTCTTTGCATATTTCTTGTGGTTTTGATATATGGTTGCCATTACATTTGTATATAACCTCTTCTGCACATAGCAGTCTATATTAAGTTGTGGTTTATGTAAGTTTGAATCCATTCTTTACTCATCACCTGCCCATGTTTTATGTATATGTTATATTTTATATCCTTTTGTTTTGGGACTTCCTGGACTGATATTTTTATTTTTATTATTTTTTATTTTTTATTTTTAAAAGATTTTATTTATTTATTTGACAGAGAGAGATTACAAGTAGGCAGAGAGGCAGGCAGAGAGAGAGGGCGAAGCAGGCTCCCGGCCAAGCAGAGAGCCAGATGCGGGACTCGATCCCAGAACCCTGGGATCATGACCTGAGCTGAAGGCAGCGGCTTAACCCACTGAGCCACCCAGGCACCCAACCTGGACTGATTTTTTACAGAAATTTTATTTTTGCTTTTTTTGTGTTTCCTATCTTTATACTGTCATCTTTGGTTTCTCCTTTCCACTCAAAGAATTCCCTTTAGTGTTTTTTCAGGGCTAGTTTAGTGGTCATGAACTCCTTCAGGTTTGTTTGTTGTTTGTTTTTTTGAAAACTCATCATCTCTGAATGATAACCTTGCTGGATAGAGTGAGTATTCTTGTTTGCAGAGTTTTCCCATTCAGCACTGTGAATATATCATGCTGCTCTCTTTTGGCTTGGAAAGTTTCTGCTGTAAAATGAACTGATAGCCTTATGGGGTTTCCCTTGTATATTACTACTGTCTTTTGTATTGCTGCTTTAGAAATTGTTTCTTTATCACTATATTTTTTGCCAGTTTAATTACAATATGTCCTGGTGCAAATTTGTTTTTGTTGATTTTCTTGGGGGTTCTCAGTGCCTTCTGTATCTGAGTATTGTTTCTTTCCCCAGATAAAGGAAGTTTTCAACCATTTATCAGTCAGCCAAATATATTATCATTTTCCCAGATAAATTTTCTTCTTCCTTTTTTTCTCTTTTTCTTCTGAGACTCCTATAATATTGTTACTATGTTTGATGGAGTCACTGAATTCCCTAAATCTGTTCTTTTTTTGCCTCTTTTTTCTTTTTTGTTCAGTTTGATTACCTTCCATTATTCTACCTTGTATAGTATCAATTTGTTCCTCTGCTTCTTCTAGCCTGCTGTTCATTGCATCAAGCCTCTAGTCTTTTTTATTGCAATCTCCATATCTGATTGGTTCTTTTTTTAAATCTCCATGTTAATGGTCTCACTCATATCTTACTCTTCTCTCAAGTCTAGTGAGTATTCTTGTGATCACTGCTTTAAATACTCCATCAGACATGTTACTTATGTCTCTTTTGCTTACATGTTTGACCGTGGCCTTGTCCTTTTCTGTCATTTAGGATAAATTTCTGTCTTCTCATTTTGTGTAAGCCTCCGTGCCTTTTTCTATGTGTTGGCAGCTACATCTCCTATTTTTGAGGATAATGGTCTTATAAAGAAGAGATTCTATAGTGTTCTGCCATGTAATGCCCTGCTTCCTCAGGGCCTGGTGCTTCCAGGAGTGTCTCCAATGTGTGCTATATGTGCTCTGCTCTTTTGTCCTGGCCACTTTATCCTTCAGACCAGTTGTGTACAGAGGCTTTCTTTGCCTGTTGTAGGTAGTGTTTTGTCTCTGGCCTGAATGTGGGAAGTTTTAACTAGGTATGCTCTGGTCTGCTTATGAAATGAGACCTGTCACCACTGCCACTAGAACCGAGGTCCTGCAAAACTCCTGGGTCAGGAGATGTGGTGTGGGCAGGGGTTGAACAGGTCTTTGGGAGAGGAGGGCCCCACCATGTTTGGACTGAAGCAAACATAACTGGGAAGGGCAATTCCACCAGTGTGCAGGGGGTGGGGCTTAATGTAAGCAAGGTAGGTAGTGGGCATTGGAACTCTTCTGTTTTCTACAGGTGGCCCTATACTGAGGGCCAGGAGAGAGAAATGCCAGTGTCTTGTTCCTGGAAGTGTCTTCCTAAGAATGCTGCCTCTCTGGGACATGCTACAAGATGAGCAAATAATCTCCCCACTTTGAGTCCCAGTGCTCTTCAGATGGCTGTTTCTACACTATATGTATGTAAGCTCTTTGACCCACCTTCTCTCCAAAAGCAGTAAGCCTACTGACTGAAACTCCATGCTCTGAGCCCTGCTGGTTGCAAGAACTCATGAAATTTGGCTCCTCTCACTTTCCAAGCCAATTGTTGTGGGAATTAATTTTCCCTGTGCACTCCACTCTGTGCTAGTCTGTTTCTCATCCTTCTCGGCAGCTGTGGCTCCCTCCCCAGCACAATAGCCATCAGCTACTTCTGTCCCAAACCATGTTTTCACATTCCTGCCTTCTTTGATGTGGCTTTTTCTCTTTCTTTAGTTGTGGGGTTTGTTCTGACAAACTTCAGGCCAATGTCTGGGGTATTTAGAATTATTTGATAGTTATTTAGTTGTATTCATGGTAGGAGGTAAGCCTAGGGTCCTCTTACTTTGTGCCATCTTCCCTTCCTCGTATAGATGCTCTTTTTAGAAATAGCCACTTTTGACTTCCTTACAAATGGACCTTTAAAGGTTCCATAAAGGTGAATTGGATCTTTTTATAATGCAAATCAACAATTCTCTGTGTCTATGCATTTATCCATTTATTTATTCAACAGATTTAAACTGAGCATTCTTTGAGTATGTATTTATTAGGCATGGGTTAGATCTGTCCTGGTTAATAGGGTAGCCACTAGTTACATGTCTGAATTGAGAAGTTATGTACATTTAAAACACAAGCAGGTTTTGAAGACTTAGTACTAAAAAAAAAAAAAAAGTGAAATATTTTGCTTTGATTACATGTAGAAATAGTAATATTTTGTATATATTGGGTTAAATAAAATATATTATTAAAATTATATCCTACTTCTTTTATTTTTAATGTATCTACTAGAAAATTTAAAATTTTATATATGGCTGGCATTTGTTGTTCATATTATATTTCTTTTGTTCAGTGCAGGAGACCTCAGAGAACTAAAGTATAGGCTCAAGAGAATTCTGAAAGAATTTACATTCTAATAGGGAAGCAAACCAAAGGAAAATTTAAAGTGATCAGCTAAATGTTAAAGAACATGTACTTTGATATTTTATTGACATAGATTTAAATCTCTTTTCTGTAATTTACTCATATGTGATCTAAACCAAGTGACTTAAACACTGGACTTCAGTTTTCTAGTTGTGAAGATTCAGTGAAATAATATTTGAAAAATCCTTAGCAGAATCACTGCTTCATAAGTAATAGTTATGATGATGTTGTTAATTACATCGATTTGATGAGAATGATAACACATGGCTTTAAGTATGTGCAGGGTGCTCTGAGGACAAAGGTGAGGGACGTTTGGCTCATATATGTGGATTGTGGAAAATTATATCTGAACTGCATTTTAAGGGATGGAAGGAGAGGTATGAATGGTCATGAGAGTAGTTTGTATAAAAATGTGCGAAAACGTGAGAGAATCTCAACCTTCCTGTTCTGACATTAAGATACTCTATATAAGGATTAGCAAATTGATGTAGAAAATTGAGGTGTGGCCTACAAAGTTTAGTCCAAAACAACTAGCTATGCTATTAAAAGAAGTGTGTGTGTACACATAAGGTTTTCTAAATATCCAGATTTATCATGTAATTCTTGAACCCATATCCTGAAGACCTCAAAAGTCAGGTAAAGAGAACATAATGAATTTGATTCATCAAGTAAGGAAGAGCTTCTTCTTTAAGAAGAAAAAGTAATAGTATAGACATTCATTAGAAGAAGATTAAAAGAGTAAAATAAACCTAAACACAATTGAGGATACTATTTTGAAATAGGTTTTTGCACCATTTTCTGCAAAGCATATTGCATCTTGGTATATTATGGCCAAAAAGCAAGTTGAACTGAAAATACAAATGCTTACAGTTTAAAATCATCCATTGGAAATAAAAGAAAAAGCAGACAAAATAATGAAAACACTTTAATGCTTATAGATAAGTACTATTTGGGGGATATTTTAATAAGCAAATGTTTATTTTAGTTGCTTTAGAATATTCTCTTGGATTCTACATACATAAATTTCAACCCACGTTCTCTAGTTGCCATAACAACTTGATGCATTTGTTCTCTTGTGTCATTTTTTATCACATCAGTTTTTTTTTTTTTAAACTTTGGTTGCTATGCTAACAGTATAGTTGTTAAATTTATTCTATTCACATTTTGTTCTTCTGGAAACTGGTAATTTGCTTTTATTTTTCTTTGAAGAAGTTCATATTATAGAAGTGTAATAAGGAAAATTGTGGCCTAAATTCTAATACAAGTTTATATTGAAATTTTAATTAGGTGCATTAATTTATGCCCACATGGTATTACCTTTGTGACATGGAACATAGCTAGTGGTTATCTAATTCCACTCTGGAGAAAGCCATCAACCTTTGCTGTACCAAATGAGGGAAATAGGTAGTTGAGTGGCAGTTGTATCTCTATGCATAACTTTGACCATTCTTAGTTGGTGGAAACTGCTTGGGGTGGGGTCAAGAAATTTACCAAAAGTTGCCATTACTTGCCCCCTTTGTAAATACCTTGCTTTACTACAAAATGCAAGCTCATTTATTACAAGGAATGAAATCCTGGCTTAGTTAGTAGAACTCCCTCTCAACTGACCTATTCCTAAGAAAAGGGAGTCAAAGTCCGTTTTTTAAAGATTTTTATTTATTTGTCAGAGAGAGGAGAGAGATTGAGAGAGAGAGCACTGAAGCAGGGGGAGTGGCAGGCAGAGGGAGAAGCAGGTTCCTTGCTGAGCAAGGAGCCAGATGAACGGCTTGATCCCAGGAGTCTAGGATCATGACCTGTGGTGAAGGCAGATGCTTATCTGACTGAGTTACCCAGGCATCCCTCAAAAGTCCCTTTATCTAGAATTACATATTTGGAGGATATAGAGCTATACAAAAATTTGTATTTTTCATTCAGCTAACTCCTACAGTTTCCTTGATTTTCTTGCTTTTAATGACACTTTCATAAAAACAACTAATTGCATCACTTAAAATTGATGATACTCTGGTCCCTTCCAGCTCTGGAAATTGTTGTAATTTGAACAGACTGTTTTGAGAGGCATTCCAGGGCATAAGGGAAAAAGGCAAGAAAGTAGAGTCAGAGACTTAGACTCTAATAGTTACTAACTATGGAACCCTGGAAAATAATTTACCCGCTGATTCTTGATTGTCAGATCACTAAAATAGGAATAAGAATAATTAAAATAATTATATTTTAATATAATTACAATAATAAGCTTTTTTTTAGAGGAATTCAGTGAAATAATATATTCAAAAGGCCTAGCCTAATGCCCAACACATAATAGATGCTCAAAACATCTTAGTTGCCTCTTCTTCATATTCCCTTTCACTGAAGGCCAGTGAGAAAGAGTAAGAAGCCAGTGGCGTTGTAGAGGGTAGTGAGCCCGGATTTATAGAAGCCTTCTCTTAATCAGTAATGTTCACATAAATGGAGTGTGGCTAATTCGGACTTTATTTGGATAGGAGTTTCTTCCCCTGACATTGCCAAATGATCAGTTCACAAAGACAAGTATGATAGGGGGAGCCTTCAGCAGTTGTCTTGTGTTTATATGACTGTTTGTGTTAGAACATGGACCCAACCATAAGCTGAAACTTTATGTAACTAGAGAAATCCTCCTAGCAAAGACTTTGTTGATAGATCTGGAGTCATATTTGGGCTGTTTTGGGAACCTTTGAAAAGCCATATCTCAACCTGATTCCCATATATGTGAAACATATGAATCAAAACACATTAAGTGAGCACCTATAGATAACGTCTACTTTGGTGTTTGTTATTATTAGAGGTAATAAATGTAACATAATTTCAATGAATGTTTGTTATTAATACTAGATGATTGTAGCTGATGGTGGTGTTAATAATAATGATAGCATTGATTGGCAAGTGCTAACTATAGTTTAGGACCCTGGCTACTTGGCCTGGGAATCAAGGCCGACTTTTCTCCCAGCAGAAAAACCACAGGATTTAGGAGAACATATGAATGCTTAGAGCTTGTTCCAGTCACATCTTTGACTTAAAACAGTAAAACAAATAAATGCCTGTTATCCTCGGCCACAGGTGAATGTGAGAGTGCTAGTATTCTATAGTCTTGGTCTGGACCAACTCAGGGAATGAGAGTGCTGTGTCTCTAGAAACAAGTGTCTGTGCTTAAGGGCTGAGGAGGCTGGAACTGAAAAAGTTACCATAATCCTATTCCTTCGGAATGCCTGAAGCACTCTGGAGTAATATGCCAGAGCATTCAGGGAGATGCGTCAACACTGTGAGGCCACTAGGGTGTCATTTAGAACCTCTCTGCTGGAACAATGGAGACATATAAATTTCAACCCACATTCCCTGGTTGCCATGGTAACTTGATGCACTTGCTTTGAAGTGTCTTTTGTGTCTTCCCCAACCCCCTCTTTCTTTTTCTAAATATTAGGATTTTTACTTTGCCAGTAATTCCCTAAATGTGATTCTTGTGGCTTCCTACTCTTCTTTTTTCCATTTAAATATCTGAATTTGTGGCTGGGGAATGATTTCTACCTAAAAATAATAGCTGAATATGCATGTTCATACAGACATGCCTGTGTGTCTATAAGTCTGTCTCTCTCTCTCTCACACACACACACACACACACACATACAGAGGCAGATAATTACATTAAAAAACTGCATAGCATTCTAAAGATTTTCAATTTTTTCAAAAGGGCATTCTGTGTGTCTTAGATAAAAATTGAAAAGTAAGTGGTTCAATTCTAGAACGACTAACTGATTTAGTAGTTCCCTAGCAACTGCAGTATGGCCAGGCTGAATAAAGAGTGTAATTTTCATTGCATTTTTTTCTCCACTTGATTCCTTTAGCATATTTATGTTAAGACAAGAAGTGTGCTTCAGTGTACAAAGTAGAAGACAGACTTGAGTTGGCATTCATACTCCCCTCTCTCTTTGCTGTGTGACCTTCAACAAGTTACTTAACCACTCTGAACTTCATATTAAAATGGGTTGGTATACTTGTAAGATATTTGTGAGAAATACATTGAGATCGTAGATGTAGAATACCTAGAATAGATCCTACAACAGACTCTAGGACATTATAAACAAATGTGAATTCCTTCACATTTAATCAATTAACAAAATGTATTTAAAAAACAAATGTATTTTGGTCTCATTAGATAAATGTATACTTCATTTCCATATATATTTCCACATAACAAAAATGAGACTCATATGAAAATATAGAAGCAGAATGGTACATAGTCTCATTACTTGCATGCTTACAATGTACAGAACTGACAGTGGAAAAAGGCATTTCCAGCAAACCTCCAAAAGAAGGTGACCTCTTGTTACATTCAGTTAGGATCTTTCATCCATGATCCATGTTTTTAATCAGGTTAAAAATGCCTGGTTAAAAACATCAAGCTCATAGGAGATTTAGAAACTGTTCGCTCTACTGAAAAACAGTAGACAATATTCCCCTTTCATGTAGCAAGTGACTGTGCTACAAGTACATTCTAAATATAAAAATATGTTTAATCAGGGGCAGAAGGGAGGCAGGAAAACAACATTAGGCATGCAGGAAAAGGGCTATTGCCAAGCTATGAGTGCTACTATTGCTATGCATTTCTGTGCAGTGTTGACAGGGAAAATATAACAAGGGGATAGAAGCAAGATTAAATATTAAAAGGAGAACTGCAATTATATCACACGACACCTGCTTTCTAAAAGTATTGTGTCTTTCAGAGAGCAAGTCACAGAAAATTAAACAATGATGAAAAAGAAATCACGAGAAAAATTCTTAAAGGAATACTATCAAATCATAATTAAAATATATTATCAAAGTCCATAGTCTCTCATGGTTCACCTCCCCTTCCAATTTACCCAAAAGCACATACCCTCCCCAATGTCCATAACCCTACCCCCCTTCTCCCAACCCCCCTCCCCCCAGCAAACCACAGTTTGTTTCGTGAGATTAAGAGTCACTTATGGTTTGTCTCCCTCCCTATCCCATCTTGTTTCATGGATTCTTCTCCTACCCACTTAAGCCCCCATGTTGCATCACCACTTCCTCATATCAGGGAGATCATATGATAGTTGTCTTTCTCCGCTTGACTTATTTAGCTCTCTGAAAAACAATCTGAGGGGTTTGAAGTGGCGGGGGGGGGTGGGAGGTTGGGGTACCAGGTGGTGGGTATTATAGAGGGCACGGCTTGCATGGAGCACTGGGTGTGGTGAAAAAATAATGAATACTGTTTTTCTGAAAATAAATAAATTGGAAAAAAAAAGTAAAAAAAAATATATTATCAAGTAACAAGAAAAAGCATAAAAGAAGAAGCAAGTTGTTTTTCCTTTAATGCTTGTAAATTGGAAGCATTAGGTGGATAAAAATTATTTGAACAAATATTTGATAGATTTAACAATCAATGTTTCATTGAATGACTGAAGAATTGTCTACTTGATTATAATTTAAATAGAGGATAGATTTTGGAAACTGATTAAGCCAAATTAAAATCCCAGCACTGCCTTTTAGTAGCTGAGTAATTTGGGGCAATTGATTCAACTTCAATAAACCTCAGTTTCTTTATCTGAGATAGAAAAACTGAATTTCAGTCTAGTTTCCTAGCAGAGCTAGGAAACTTTGTGTAAAACTACACAAGTCCCTTTGCTTGGGTGGGTCTTTTTCTCTGATGTATAAAAGTGAGGGAGTTAGTCTCTAGGGATGGTCTCTATGAGTACATTTGCAGTTTGGACATTCCAAGACTCTGTGTCTTAGTTAGTGTTGATATTTAACTACATCTCTATAGCTAAGACCCGAAGGCCTTTATTTTGGGGCTTCTTCTGAAGCCACTGTTTACACTGGATCCAAAAATCAGATCCTGAAATTAACACAAGAGGGCAGCTTGTAAGAATTTCAGCTCTTTTCTTGTGCATTACTATACCTTCTAGAAAGTATGCAGTTTATCTGTCTCTAGGATCTGAGTGTTGTTAAGTAACACAATATCCCCAGGTCTCTAGCTTGCATTCATCTTTAGTCAATGAGAGGACTTTGTGGTTCTGCTTCTCTTCCTTGAAAACTGGCGAAGAATATGCTTGGTGCTAGGCACTACTCAAGTATCATTAAAGAAAAGTTTAATAAAAATAACATATGACATTAGGTATTGTGGAAAATATAAAAATATATAAAGATTGAAATAAATGTCACATATTATCATGATATCCAGAAGGAATCACAACAGTCTTTTGGTGGATTTTATTTCTCAGCATTGGTATTTCTCTGTGTGTGTGTGTGTGTGTGTGTGTGTGTGTGCGTGCGTGTATTTTCTTTTTACTAAGCTTTGAATATTCTTTTAAAGATTATTTATTTATTTATTTGACAGACAGAGATCACAGGTAGGCAGAGAGGCAGGCAGGGGGAGGGGAGCAGACTCCCTGCTGAGCAGAGAGCCTGATGTGGGGCTTGATCCCGGGATCCTGGGATCATGACCTGAGCTGAAGACATAGGCTTTAACCCACTGAGCCACCCGGGCACCCCCCCAACCCCCGAATATTCTTTTGAACAAACTTTTGAACTTCCTTTTATTTAAAAATGTCTGCTGACCTTTTTCTATTTGTAAAGATTCTTCTATGGCCAATCTTTAATAAGTACATAATATTTGCTCACATGACCATATTGAGTCATTGGAGAATAGAACTAAGTACATGGACTCTGGAAAAAGACTATGTGGGATTGTGTTTTCTGCTCATTTTTCTCATCTATAAAATGAATGTGATAGTAGTATAGACCTCATAGAATATTGTGACAGTTAGATGAGTTAATCTTAAAAATAATCAAGACAGCAGGCAATCAATAAACATTTACTATCATTATCAAAAATTATTCTGTCCAGTCTGATATCCAGTTTTATTGGTAAGTTTAGTTCATTTGCATGTATTGTGGCTCTCAAAATATTTAGATTTATTCTCTCATTTTAGGATATAGTTTTTGTTTGTTGACCACTATTTTTCTTTCTACTCTATCCAACCATTTTTATCTTATATTTTACTGAAAATATTTCTATATTTGCTTTTTATTTTTTTCCCTGCAAGTCAAACTTCTGATTGCATTTCTATTCTTTTATTAGTTATGCTTTTGGCATACATAATAATCTATAAATTACTTGAAGAAATCTTTTTTTAAATATGAGAGGGACTTTCTTGTACATTGACTCATTGAATACTGCAGTTTCCCAGACTATTATACTTAATTGAACATAAACATTAATTTTTATTTAAAATCAATGGCTTAAAAAATAAAATCAATGGCTTATTAAATTTACAATGTATTTTATTAATATCTGTGCTTACCATTTAGTCATGTACTTATGTGTTCCTCTGAGTTCACTTTCTTGCTGAAGTACACCCTTTAATATTTATTTTTTTAAGTGTCTTAATAAATTATCTTAGTATTTATATGTTTGTACTCTCACTTTTGCATGATAGCTTAGCTGGGTATAAACTTTTAGGTTAACAATTACTTTCTCTTTACTCTGTGAACATATATTCTATTATCTTTTTTAAAAAGATTTTATTTACTTATTTGAGAGAGAAAGAGAAAGAGCACAAGTAGGGTGAAGGGCAGAAGGAGAAGCAGAACCCCTGCTGAGCAGGGATCTCGACATGGGACTCAATCCCAGGGCTCCGGGACTATGACCCAAGCCCAAGGCAGACAGATGCCCAACCAGCTGAGCCACCCAGGCGCCTCTATTCTGTTGTCTTTTGATCTCTGTTGTCACTAAGGAGAATCTTCTTTTTTTAATTCTTTTTCTCTAAGAAGGCTTTTCTCTCTTGCAGTTCTTGAATTTTCTCTTTATCTCTCATGATTTTCAGTTTTATGGCCATATGTCTGAGTGCATACTTTTTTTAAATTTTGGTAGTTCTTTAATAACATTTTTTTATCAGAAGACTTTTCTTGTTTTTTCAATCTTGGCAAATTTTTTATGATATTTATTCTTCTGTATTATTCTCTCCACCTTCTTTTATTGTAATCCAAGAAGATACTCATTAGTCTTTCTCAGTGCTTTCTTCATATCTTCCTATTACTCTTCGACAATTTTTGTCTCAGCCTTTCGGGGCTCTATTCTGAGATGATTCCTTGTGCAGTCTTTTCTTTCTTTCTCGATGTGTTTAGACTTCAGTTTATGACATTTATTAATCTTGATTTGTTTCAACAACTATACTTTTAATTCTGGTTTAATTGACTCTTTGTTATATCTATCTTATTACATATCTTCTTGTCTCATTATTTATTATTTGGTTTTTAAAAAATTAACCTTGTATTTTCTTTTATCTCCTTTAGCATCCTATGTTTTTTTTAAAGACTTCCATATTCTTCCATTACATTCACATTGGACATATTCAAATTCTGGTTACTGATTTTGTTTATATTATAGTATAATATTTTTTCAGGGGGTTCTGCAGGTGTGTTTTAACAACTATTTATTTTGAAATAATAAAGGATGAAAAAAATTGAAAAATAGTAAAAAAATTGCCTCTATAATTCTCAAAAGTTTCCGAAAGGTTAGTATTTTATTATATTCATGTTATTCTCTCAAGGTAGAAATACATACATTAAAAAAATAATTTGCAGACATACAATACTTCTTTGCACTTAAGTACTTCAATTTGCATTTTCTAAAAACAAGGGTATTCTTTTATATGACCAAGGTAAAATGATCAGAATCAGGAAATTAACCTTGAGTGTTAACTATTCTACATATCTTCTTCAATTTTTATTAATTAATCTGTTAATGTCCTTTGTAGCAAAAGAGAAAACAATTATTCTGATCAAGACTCCAGTCTTTTAGTTGCATTTAGTTCTCATGCCTTTTAAGTATCCTTTAATGTGGAATGTACTTCAGTCTCCCATGCTTTTTTCCCCAAGACTTCGACATTTTTTTTTATTAAAGAATACAGACATTTATTTTATACAGTAATCATCAACTGAGGTTTTTCTTGTGTTTCCTTCTGCTTAAAATCAGTTTATGCATTTTTGGTGGAAGACCTACAAAAGGGATATGTCCTTCTTAATACATGATCTCCAAAAGAATGTAGAATATCTCTTTGTTCAAGTATTGATAATGTTAATTTTATTTACTTGATTAAGAAAGCTTTCAGGAGCTACTATTTTTCCTGAATAATTAATAAGAATCATGGGAGATACTTCGAGTTTAGAACAATATAGTTGTGTTTCACTTACTTCCACTCACTACTTTTAGTATGCATTTATTATTCTTGCCTAAAGTAATTATAACTAAAGAGACTGACTGATTCTTTCATTTCAATTATTACTAAAGAGACTGACTAATTCTTTTATTTCCTCTACACTTATTAATTGGCATTTTCCTATAAGGCACTGCTTTCCCTTATCTTTCATTTATTTATTCATTTCTTTTTACCAGTATAAATTTATGGGTATTCATCTTATTGTGTGGGTTATAATTTATTGCTATCTTTATTTGTTCAAACTGTCCTAAATTTGGCCATTGGAATTCCCCTCAAGTTGGCATCTGTGTCCTTTTGAAATATTCCCATTAAGTTTTTTTTTTTGAATGCTAAACTTTTATTTTGATTTAGTCATATTTTAACATGGAAATAGATTTGTGGTTTTATTTTATTATTTATTTATTTTTAATTAATTTTTTTTCAGTGTTCCAAAATTCAAGGGTAATATGTGCCCTCCATAATACCCACCACCAGGCTCATCCCACCCCCCCAACCCTCAGTTTGTTTCTTAGAATCCACAGTCTCTCATGGTTTGTCTCCCCCTCTGATTTCCCCCAACTCACTTCTCCATCTCCCAATGTTTTCCATGTTATTCCTTATGCTCCACAAGTAAGTGAAACCATATGATAATTGACTCTCTCTGCTTGACTTATTTCACTCAGCATATTTTGAGCACTTTCTTATTTTCTGGCAGAGCAAGATGTAACAGGCTCATCTTGTATTCTCTGCCCCAACAGAGATCCCTGGTTCTACTTGATGGAGAATGGTATTTAGAAATCAAATACAATCAGAAGAATAAATATTGTTAAAATGTCTATACTGCCTAGAGCAATCTATACTTTTAATGCCATTCCGATCAAAATTCAAAGAGCTGAATTTTTCAAAGAGCTGGAGCAAATAATCCTAAAATTTTTATGGAATCAGAAGAGACCCTGAATCGCTAAGGAAATGTTGAAAAACAAAAATAAAACTGGCAGCATCATGTTACCCGATTTCAAGCTTTACTACAAAGCTGTGATCACCAAGACAGCATGGTACTGGCATAAAAACAGACACATAGACAAGTGGAACAGAGTAGAGACACATATGGACCCTCAACTCTATGGTCAAATAATCTTTGACAAAGCAGGAAAAAAATATATAGTGGAAGAAAGATAGTCTCTTCAATAAATGGTGCTGGGAAAATTGGACAGCTATATGTAGAAGAATGAAACTCGACCATTCTCTTATGTCATACACAAAGATAAACTTGAAATAGATAAAAGACCTCAATGTGAGACAGGAATCCATCAGAATCCTAGAGTACATAGACAGTAACCTCTTCGATATCAGCCACAGCAACTTCTTTCAAGATATGTTTCCAAAGGCAAAGGAAACAAGGGTGAAAATGAACTTTTGGGACTTCGTCAAGATCAAAAGCTTCTGCACAGCAAAGGAAACAGTCAACAAAACAAAGAGGAAACCCACAGAATGGGAGAAGATATTTGCAAATGACAGTACAGACAAAAAGTTGATATCCAGGATCTATAAAGAACTCCTCAAACTCAACACACACAAAACAGATAATCATATCAAAAAATGGGCAGAAGATATGAACAGACACTTCTCCAATCAAGACATACAAATGGCTAACAGACACATGAAAAAATGTTCATCATCACTAGCTCTCAGGGAGATTCAAATTAAAACCAAATTGAGATACCACCTTACACCAGTTAGAATGGCCAAAATTAGCAAGACAGGAAACAACGTTTGTTGGAGAGGATGTGGAGAAAGGGGAACCCTCCACCAACTTGGGAATGCAAGTTGGTGCAGTCACTTTGGAGAATAGTGTGGAGATTCCTCAAGAAATTAAAACTAGAGCTTCCCTATGACCCTGCAGCTGCACTACTGGGTATTTACCCCAAACATACTGATGTAGTCAAAAGAAGGGCCATCTGTACCCCAGTGTTTATAGCAGCAATGGCCACGGTGGCCAAACTGTAGAAAGAACCAAGATGCCCTTCAACGGATGAATGGATAAGGAAGATGTGGTCCATATACTCTATGGAATATTATGCCTCCATCAGAAAGGATGAATACCCAACTTTTGTAGCAACATGGGCAGTACTGGAAGAGATTATGCTGAGTGAAATAAATCAAGCAGAGAGAGTCAATTATCATATGGTTTTGCCTATTTGTGGAGCATAAGAAATAACATGGAGGACATGGAGAGAAGGAGAGGAGAAGGGAGTTGAGGGAAATTGGAAGGGGAGATGAACCATGAGAGACTATGGACTCTGAAAAACAATCTGAGGGTTTTGAAGGGCCAAGGGGTGGGAGGTTGGGGGAGCCAGGTGGTGGGTATTAGGGAGGGCATGGATTGCATGGAGCACTGGGTGTGGTGCAAAAAACATTGAATTCTGTTACACTGAAAAGAAATTAAAAAAAAAATCAAAACCGAATATTAGTTGTGTTCATTCTTACTAGAATTTTATCACTTTTCTAGGACCTCTTAGAGATGGAATCAAGAAATATATGATAGAATTAGAAAAAACATACCCATATTTATTTTTATTTCTATCCATCTGTCTGTATATTTACTATCTTTTAAAACTTTGAGTTCATAGCGATACCTTCATTATAACTTAATACTAAATAATTTATTCATTATTCCTTTGCATATTTATAACTACCTTCTCTGTTAGTGAGAAACATGGCTTCCATCAATGGCATTATATTTACTTATTTTTTCAGTCTTAGAATACACTTTAAGGAGTTTTGAATTGCTAATCCTTACCATCAAGTAAACCTACCAACTAGATTTCATTGTTTGTGGTAATTTCTTTTTTTTAGCCTTATGCTCTCTGGAAATATAGTCAGAATACTTAGTCCAAGACTTACTTGGGTTAGTTTTTTTCCCCTCTTTTCCTGGATTTTGATACTAATTTGTAATGTAGCTAGGTTTATTTGTTTCTCTGTATATTCCACTTTGGATCTTTCTTTTCCCTTCTTGAATTCCAGTCCCTCTTTTTCACTTTTTATTACAGAGCACCTAATATGGTTCTAACATTAAAACTATATAAACAATATATTCATTTTTATTCATACCTGTAATCTTGTCTACCTTGTTTCCATATACATATATTTTACAATCTTTCTCAATCTTTCTGGTAAGTGACCTGCTCATTAGCTTCAAGT
Organism: Neogale vison; assembly: GCF_020171115.1. Lineage (NCBI taxonomy): Eukaryota > Metazoa > Chordata > Mammalia > Carnivora > Mustelidae > Neogale > Neogale vison. The sequence goes on from NC_058097.1 coordinate 138,985,601, forward strand.
GTATCATTCCTGTGTTTCTGTCAACAAATAAGCATAAATATGTATAATTTTCCCCTTTATATATATGAAAGATATCACATGATCAGTAACCTTTTACACTTCTGAAGGCTCATTTTGAATGTGAGATATATTTTTGTTTTCTAAACTTTTTTTTATAGAAAGTTATCTCTGAATGGAATTTTGTGTTTGCCCTCCATTTGGCCTCTTGCGTTTCCAGCCCATAGTCAATCAAGTCTTAAAACAGTTTCATTTCTCTTTCTCCATTGTAATATAGCAGCTTTCACAGATCTAATCATGGAGTCAGCATGCAGGTTGACTCAATTCGTGGTAATGAGGTAATATTTGTAGATCCTCTTTCTATAACATTTAATTTTTGTTTTATTTCTGATCCATAGAGATGTTTATACCAGTTTAGATTGCAACTATACCTTTTGTTTTCCCTCTTTCATATAGTAACTGTCATTGTGGGCTACTTAGAATAGAAGGAATGCGATATAAATATAAATTCATTGGGTCATCTTGACAAGAAACATAACCACTATTTATTATATCTTTCCCTAATTTAGGATCTATAGGTTATTTCATTATGATTAACAAAATTTTAATGAACATTGTTACAATACATTTTATAAGCATCTCTCCTTTTTTTCTTTAAGGTATATTTCTGTAAGTGAAGTTACTAGGTAAATGAGTAACTAGATTTTCAAGACCTTTGAAAGGCATTTCCCATTCTCATATTTCTCCAGCATTATTAAACCAATTTATATTCAAGCCTACTGTGATAAACAGTACCAAACTTTTGCTAAGACTACTTTGAATTATTTTTTTGGAAATTGGTAAGTGGAGTATCATTTTAATCATTAATTAAATTTTCTAGGCATGCTTTAATAACATTTTATTATTTTTTTGGCATTGTTCTCTTCTCTCAGCAGAATTATTCACAGCTTTTATCAGAAAGTTCTGTAGCCAGTTGCTTAGTGTCTGTCTTCTCAAGTTGGCAGTCTGTAGCATAAGGGCAGTGGTTCTGTTTATTGAACATTGATTCCCCTATGCTCGGCACAGAGTAGGAGGTCATCAATATAAATTATTTGGATTGATAAATTCACAAATTCAAATGATTAAATCATTGGACTATGTTTCCTAGATTAGTTCTAATTTGTTAACATTTTTCTCTCTCTTGTCATCTCCTGATTCTCCCTTTTTTTCTTTATTTTAGTCAATGGTAGAGTAACATTTGAACTTTTGTAGTAAGGCTAACTTAGTTTTCTGTATTGCATCTTTGTTATTATTGATGGTGATGATGCTTTTTCTTTACTTTTCTTTTTTTCTCTTTTTTTTTTTTCTTCCCTTCTTTTAGGTTAAATGAATATTTATTAGGATTCCATTTTCATCACCTCTATCAGCTTCGTATTTTAGTGGTTTTCCTAAGTATTACAATATAGATCCTTAATTTATCACATAGGTAACTATGAGTTAATATTTTGCCACTTCACATATAATGTAAGAATGTTGCAGCAGTATACTTTTATTTACATTTGTCTATTTTTTGTGCCATTGTTTTGTTATACTTCTACACATACTATTAATCCCAAAATACACTGCTGTTATTTTGCTTTGAGGAAATTAAAATGTGAAAAAAATTACTTATCTTATATTTAATATTTTTGCATTCTTCATTCCCTAGTGTAGCTCTGAGGGTGTATTTTGTATCAACTTTCTTCAGCATTAAGAACTTCTATTTCGGGACCCCTGGGTGGCTCAGTGGGTTAAAGACTCTGCTTTCAGCTCAGGTCATGATTTCAGGGACCTGGGATCGAGCCCTGCATTGGGCGTTCTGCTCAGCAGGGAGCCTGCTTCCCTTCCTCTCTTTCTGCCTGCCTCTCTGCCTACTTGTGATCTCTTTCAAATAAATAAATAAAATCTTTAAAAAAAAAAAAAAAGAACTTCTATTTCTTGTAGTTAAGTGTTTTGGCAATGAGTTCTCTCTGATTTTCTTTCTTTTTTTTTTTTTAAAGATTTTATTTATTTATTTGACAGAGAGAGATCACAAGCAGGCAGAGAGGCAGGCAGAGAGAGAGGAGGAAACAGGCTCCCTGCTGAGCAGAGAGCCCGATGCGGGGCTCGATCCCAGGACCCTGAGATCATGACCCGAGCCGAAGGCAGCGGCTTAACCCACTGAGCCACCCAGGCGCCCCCTCTCTGATTTTCTTATGAGAAAAATGCCTTTATTCTAACGTTTTTTTAAAGAATGTTTTTCCTGGATATAGAATTACAGAATGTAAGGGATTCCCCCCCCTTCTTTCAATTCTTTAAAGATATGTTTCTATTGTATTTGAAGTTAAGAAGTCAAACGCTTCAAAGTATAGGGATAGAGGGAACATTCCTGAACCTCATCAAATCTATCTATGAAAGACCCACAGCAAATATCATCCTCAATGGGAAAAAGCTTGCAGCCTTCCCATTGAGATCAGGAACAAGACAAGGATGCCCACTTTCACCACTCTTGTTCAACATAGTATTAGAAGTCCTAGCAAGAGCAATCAGACAACAGAGAGAAATAAAAGGTATCCAAATTGGTAATGAAGAAGTCAAACTCTCTCTCTTCACAGATGACATGATTCTTTATATGGAAAACCCAAAAGACTCCACCCCCAAACTACTAGAACTCATACAGCAATTCAGCAACGTGGCAGGATACAAAGTCAATGTGCAGAAATCAGTGGCTTTCTTATACACTAACAATGAAAATACAGAAAGAGAAATTAGAGAATCGATTCCATTTACTATAGCACCAAGAACCATAAGATACCTGGGAATAAACCTAACCAAAGAGGTAAAGGATCTGTACTTGAGGAACTACAGAACATTCATGAAAGAAATTGAAGACACAAATAGATGGAAGACCATTCCATGCTCTTGGATCAGAAGAATAAACATTGTTAAAATGTCTATACTGCCTAGAGCAATCTATACTTTTAATGCCATTCCGATCAAAATTCCACCGGCATTCTTCAAAGAGCTAGAGCAAATAATCCTAAAATTTGTATGGAATCAGAAGAGACCCCGAATCGCTAAGGAAATGTTGAAAAACAAAAATAGAGCTGGCGGCATCACGTTACCTGATTTCAAGCTTATTACAAAGCTGTGATCACCAAGACAGCATGGTACTGGCATAAAAACAGACACATAGACCAGTGGAACAGAGTAGAGAGCCCAGATGTGGACCCCCAACTCTATGGTCAATTAATCTTTGACAAAACAGGAAAAAATATACAGTGGAAAAAAGACAGTCTCTTCAATAAATGGTGCTGGGTAAACTGGACAGCTATATGTAGAAGAATGAAACTCGACCATTCTCTTACACCGTACACAAAGATCAACTCAAAATGGATAAAAGACCTCAACGTGAGACAGGAATCCATCAGAATCCTAGAGGAGAACATAGACAGTAATCTCTTTGATATCAGCCACAGCAACTTCTTTCAAGATACGTCTCCAAAGGCAAAGGAAACAAAAGCGAAAATAAACTTCTGGGACTTCATCAAAATCAAAAGCTTCTGCACAGCAAAGGAAAGAGTCAAAAAAACAAAGAGGCAACCCACGGAATGGGAGAAGATATTTGCAAATGACAGTACAGGCAAAAGGTTGATATCCAGGATCTATAATGAACTCCTCAAACTCAACCCACACGAAACAGACAAACACATCAAAAAATGGGCAGAAGATATGAACAGACACTTCTCCAATGAAGACATACAAATGGCTATCAGACACATGAAAAAATGCTCATCATCATTAGCCCTCAGGGAGATTCAAATTAAAACCACATTGAGATATCACCTTACACCAGTTAGAATGGCCAAAATTAACAAAACAGGAAACAACATGTGTTGGAGAGGATGTGGAGAAAGGGGAACCCTCTTACACTGTTGGTGGGAATGCAAGTTGGTGCAGCCTCTTTGGAGAACAGTGTGGAGATTCCTCAAGAAATTAAAAATAGAGCTTCCCTATGACCCTGCAATTGCACTCCTGGGTATTTACCCCAAAGACACAGATATCATGAAAAGAAGGGCCATCTGTACCCCAATGTTTATAGCAGCAATGGCCACGGTCGCCAAACTATGGAAAGAACCAAGATGCCCTTCAACGGATGAATGGATAAGGAAGATGTGGTCCATATACACTATGGAGTATTATGCCTCCATCAGAAAGGATGAATACCCAACTTTTGTAGCAACATGGACGGGACTGGAAGAGATTATGCTGAGTGAAATAAGTCAAGCAGAGAGAGTCAATTATCATATGGTTTCACTTATTTGTGGAGCATAACAAATAGCATGGAGGACATGGGGCGTTAGAGAGGAGAAGGGAGTTGGGGGAAATTGGAAGGGGAGGTGAATCATGAGAGACTATGGACTCTGAAAAACAATCTGAGGGGTTTGAAGTGGCGGGCAGGTGGGAAGTTGGGGTACCAGGTGGTGGGTATTATAGAGGGCACAGCTTGCATGGAGCACTGGGTGTGATGAAAAAATAATGAATACAGTTTTTCTGAAAATAAATAAATTGGAAAAAAAAACTTTAAAAAGGAAAATTAATAAACAACAAAAAAAGAAGTCATTAATCATTATTATTGTTCCCCAGTATGTACAGTGTCTGTTTTACTGACTGCTTTTAAGATTTTTTATTGTTCATCTTTTGTTTCCACTAATTTGAATGTGATTGTGCCTGAGTATAGCTTTCATTGTATTTTGTTCTGTGTGGGGGTTTGTTTAGATTCTTGGATCTTTGAATTCATATTTTTTAATCCTATTTGAAAAAAGTATAGTCAACTATTTATTTAAATATTTTTCTACCCAATCTTTCTTTATCCTTTGTCTGGAACTACAATTACACATATACCAGCCCATGACATGTTTTCCTGCAGGTCTTTTTAAATGTCTCTATTTTAGTTTCTCTCTATTGATCATTTTTATTCCCTATCTTCAAATTTACTGGTAATATCTTCCATAGTACATCCAATCTCCTGTTAAGCACATTGAGCGATCTTTTCTGTATTTTAAATTCAATTTTTTAGGTCTTGAATTTCTGTTTGGTTCTTCTTTATGCTGTTCCTTTCTCTATTAATATTATCCCATCTGTTCACTCATTATGTTCTGCTTTTCTTTTAAATTCTTAAACATATTTATAATAACTTTTAGAATATTCATTAATTAATTCTAGTGTCTTGAACATATTTAGATCTGTTTGCCTTGATTTGGCTGTTCACCCTTAGTGACAGGTCACATTTCTCTCCTTCTTTGCAGGACTAGTACATTTTTTTTAAAAGATTTTATTTATTTACTTGACAGAGAGAGATCACAAGTAGGCAGAGAGGCAGACAGAGAGAGGAGGAAGCAGGCTCCCTACTGAGCAGAGAGCCTGACGCGGGACTCGATCCCAGGACCCCGAGATCACGACCCGAGCCGAAGGCAGCGGCCCAACCCACTGAGCCACCCAGGCACCCAGGACTAGTACATTTTGATTAATGCTGAATACTATGGATTCTTCATTTTGAGAATTTGGATTTTGTTTTCCTTTAAACAGCATTGAGTTATGTTCTGGCAGGTATTAATTTACTGACAGATGAGACTAATTCTTTCAATGCCTACTTCTAAAATTTTGTTATAGTAGTTCTAGAGTAGCCTTTATTCTAGGCAAAGAGTAGTGCTTTTCATAAGGTGTGGCTTTTCTAGGTCCTCAACTTGAATTCCTAGAATTTGAGCATTTTCTCTCCCCTTTGGCTACTCAGATGATGTATGTTTTTTTTTTTTTTCAGATGACATATCTTTTTAATACTGTGCAGCTTCTGTAATCTTTATTCAGCTTATGGTTTCCCAGTACCTGTTTAATGCCAGACATTAGAGAATCTTCTTGTTGGCATGGAAAACATTTTACTAAGCTAAAGACTTAAAAGAAAGCTTTCACAGTTTTCTTGGAATAACCTCTTCTGAGATATCTCCTTTCTGATACTCTGTAAATTTCAGCTCCTTTAGTAGCTCTGAATTTTGACTTCAACCTCTTCAGCTCAGACAGGTTTGTCTTTATTTGGCCTCTTCTATTTTCTCAGGTCAGAAACTACCTCCAGGCAGAAAGTCAGAGAGATTGTCTGGCTCACCTCATAATGTTTCTGTTTTCTTGGGGAATCACAATCCTCCATTGCCTGTTGTCCAAAATCTGAAGTGTTGTTTCATATATTTTGTCCAGCTTTAGTGTTATTTATGGCAGTTGATCATATCAAGTATCAGGTACTCTGTATGGCTGGAATCAGAAGTCCTTTCTAGCTGACTACTGTGCAGGTGTGCAAAAGGTTAAGAGTTATTTCTGTGTACAAATATAGAATCATTTCCAGAATATACTTTTAAAATGAAAAAAGAAAGTGCTAAAGAACATCTTTAATATGCTATCTTTCATATAAGAAAGAAGGAGAAATAAAAACATATACAGGGGGCGCCTGGTTGGCTCAGTGGGTTATGCCGCTGCCTTCGGCTCAGGTCATGATCTCAGGGTACTGGGATCGAGTTCCGCATCGGGCTTTCTGCTCAGCAGGGAGCCTGCTTCCTCCTCTCTCTCTCTGCCTGCCTCTCTGCCTACTTGTGATCTCTCTCTGTCAAAAACAAAAAAAAAAACAACAAAAAAAACATATACAGGTATTTCCTCATTTATGCAAGAGTCACAATAGGAAGGATAAGTCACTCATTAATAATATTGATTATTTACAGAGGTTGATTACACTGGAATAAAATGAGCAGGAGAAGAGCACTCTTTGAATTTTACTTTTGTATAGTTCTGGATTTTAGAACTACATTGTACCACATTTAAGATATAAATAATGAAGGGCGGGTGCCAGGGTGGTTCAGCTGGTTGGGTGACCAACTCTTGGTTTCTACTAGGGTCATGATCTCAGGGTTGTGAGGTTCAACCTCACATGGGCTCCACACTTAGCACAAGTCTGCTTGGGTTCTTTCCCCCACAATCTTTCCCCTTCTGCTCCTCACAGAAAATAAATAAATAAATAAATAAATAAAATCTTTAAAAAAAAGACAGGAATTCAAAATGGAACGCAAACAAATGAGCCTTATTACAAATGAATGATGCAATCACCTTGAGGGAGAGAGAGAAAAGAACACAATTTAGTTTGAAAAACAGCATTTGACTATAATCACTAAGGTTAATGGTTAAAAAATGAACTATTAATTAAGTTTGTTTTTTTATAGGACTAAGAGAGAGATTTCAAAACTGCTTTGTGTATTTTCAAAGATTGAGTAAATCAATATATGGTGGATAATCAGAGGCAAGTTTAATGAATATACACATACACACATACACACAGAAAGAGAGATACAGAGAATGAGAGATGTATATTCACATATGTAGATGTATATTCACATATGTGAATGTATATTCACATATACACACATATACACAGAAAGACAGAGAGATACAGAGAATGAGAGACTTATTAAACTTGTCTCTTTGAATATTTTTTTGTATATGTGAATATACACATATACACACATACATATACATGTGCACATATACAATACATATGTAATATATAAGATATATATAATTTCTTAGCTCTGTCTGCTGAGAGAGACCAGAAACAATGATATTCAGTAAGAATAAATGCAGGTAGGCTGCAGATTTAGGCTTCTTGTTACAATTCTCCATCAAATAAAACTAATTCTCCTTGGAGGAATGGCTGATTCTAAGATGGGGCAAAACAGGAACGTATAAGATAAGTCTGGGATATCTTGCTCTGCCAGAAAGTAAGAAAGTGCTCAAATATATCAAATATATCAAAAGGACAGAGTAGCTAATTTGAAGAAAATCCCAATGGCCAAATTTGGGACAATTTGAACAACAAAATAAATAAATATAGTAACAGATTATAAAACAAACAGTAAAATGAAAATCCACGAGTTCATACTGGTAAAAATATGTGAATGAATGAATAAACAAATGAAGGAGACAAGAGAAGAGGAAGTTCTGCCTTGGAGGAAAATGCCAACCGACAAGTATAGAAGGAATGAAGGAATAAGAAAACCACCACTGGCAACCTCTGTGGTAATAGTTGTTTCAAGCAAGAATGATTCATGAATGCTAAAACTAGTGAGTGGAAGTGAGTGAAACACAGGATGTATCTAAATTCAAAGTATCTTCTATATGATTCTTATTACTTACTTGTGGAGAGTAATAACCTCACAGTGTAGAAACCTGGCAGAACCATCTTAAATAAGTGATCAAGAGGTAACATTACCAGTCAGTGGGACAAACTGATAGCATGTACCTTCTGATAATGGTGTACTGAGAAGCACCTGTAGTCACTTTTGTGGTGATTTTGTGAAATATGTATGACCTGAATTTAATCATAAGGAAATATTAGCCAAACCCAAATTAAGAACACTTGAAAAAAATCTAATACTCTTCAAAATATCAAGTTCCTAAAAGACGAAGACTGAATTGTTCCAGATTAAAGGAAACGAAAAATACATAAAAATAATATAATAAATGATTCTGGATTGGATCCTCAACTGCAGACCAATTGGTAAAATTTGATTAAGGTCTATATATTAGATAATAATATTGTGTCAGCATTATTTTCTTGATTTGTATCACTGTACTGTAGCTATTATAATATTAACATTTTGGAAATCCGTGCATGAGGAACATAGTATCCTTTGTCCTATTTCTACAACATTTTATAAGCCTGAAATTATTTGAAAATGTGTTTTAAAATTAAGAGAATAATGTAAAGCAAAAAATAACTAAGGCCAATATGTTTGTATAATCTTTACTTTTTAAACATTTCTCCCTTTTTTGGTTCAAGTACTTTTTCCTCATCATATCTTTTCTCAACATTTCTTTGATTCACTGTTTCTCGTGAGATCATTTAATTCTGTAGTTTAATGTCAGAGACCTTCCTAAATTGGCTTTTGCTTACCTTTCCTGCTTTATTTTTCACAACTTCTGCCTTGTGTTTCCTCAATATCAGGTCTGCAACAACTTCATTATGAGTTTTTGTCATATGACTTTGCTCATGTCTCAACTTACATTTCCACAGCATTCTTTTCATGTTTCTAATACTTCAAACTTGAATTGAAATGATCAGTTTATGTAATTGTCTCATCTACTTTAAGTTCCTTAGAGTTTTGCAATAGTAAGTGTTATTTATGTTTATTGAACTGAACCTCTTTTGAATTTCCAGAGCACTTTTGTCTACTTCTTTTTTGACACTCAAAGCCTTCTAAGTGATTTTATAGTCATTTGTGTATATACCTTATTTCCTTATTTGCATTAAATTTTTTGTGGTTTACGGACCACATCTTATTTGTGCTTTTCTTATAACATCTAGTTCAATGCTTTGTGTGTAATAGAGTTTGAGAAGTATTTGTTGAATCAATAAATAGTCTGAGAACCTTTCTTGAAAATTGGTACTCTCTTCTCTTGAGCACTTATGTAGTACCTACTTTTTTTCTTCCTGTTCAGGTTTCCAAGAACACTTAGGCCTTTATTTTTAGGACTAACATAATGGTGTTTACTTTTCTCTCAGAAAAAAACATAATTTAAATTCACTGGTTATTTATAATGCTAATGTCTTCTATAAAGCAGCAGTATGTTGTTTCCTATAGCAGGTTTCCTATGAAAGAATATCAACCTCACACTTCGATAGTTTGCAATGTTTCTTATAGCTGAAGAGGATATAATCAAATGAAATATAACTAGCTGCTCTATAACTATAAAGGCCAGAATATATTAATAGACCTGGACTACCTGAGAGCACACTAGGATATGCCTCAGGCTAGTCTGTACACTTCTTATTTCTAGACGAAAGGGTAGTGCTTCTGCTAAGAAACAAGAGCTTGTTTTCCTTACTTTTTGGACTTTATAGGAACTTTTTGACAGGACACAGATTTTGTGCATGACACACACCAGTACCAACATACATTTTCCAAAAAAATTCAGGTTTAAGAAGAATGGTATAAATTGACAAAGATGCAAACAAATAAATCTACATAACCGTTATTTCAGATGAGTACATTAACTTTACAGAAGAGTTTCAGAGTTCGTAAAAATTTATTATAAGATTCTTTTTTGAAAACATTTTTTATTTATCCATTTGAGAGAGAGAGAAAGAAAGTGGGAGACAAAGAGAAAGCATGAGCAGAGGGGTGGGTGGGAGGGAGAGGGAGAAGCCGACTCCCTGCTCAGTGCCCAAGGTAGGGTTCTATCCCAGGGCCCCAGGATCATGACCCGAGTGCAAGGCTGACTCCTAACTGATGGAGCCACCCAGGCGTCCCATAAGATTCTTCTTCTTCTTCTTTTTTTTTTTTTTTTAAGATTTTATTTATTTACTTGACAGACAGAAATCACAAGTAGGCAGAGAGACAGGGAGAGAGAGAGAGGGGGAAATAGGCTCCCTGCTGAACAGAGAGCCTGATGCTGCTGCAGAGCTCAATCCCAGGACCCTGGAATCATGACCTGAGTTGAAGACAGAGGCTCTAACCCACTGAGGCAGCCAGGCACCCCAAGATTCTTTTAAATAGAAAACTCTTCTGGTAGATATTAAAAGGTGTATCCATTTAAAGTGAAATTGGTATATATTTATCAGCACATACTGTGTAATGCAGAGTACACCTGTGTAAACACTGTGTATTAAATTTAATACATATCTATGCACATTTATTTTGTTCAGACACATGAAGGATATAAAAGTAGTAATACACTCATTGCCTTCAAGGAGCTAAAAATTCACTTGAATGGTTAAGAAAAAAACAAATAATGCTTAGTTTTTTTTTCCTTTTGTTTATACTGTGGGTTTTTACTAAAAGAAGTGAGGTGGACTAATCATTACTAGAGATGTGTTCTGAGGGAATAATAAAATAAGGGTTCTCAGCTAGCTGAAGGTAGAGGATCAGCACAGGCTTTGTAGAGGAGGGGAGGTATATGAGTAGTCCTTTAAAAACCGGTGGTGGCATTACCAGAAATGAGGTATCCAGGAGTAGAAGCAGGTTCTGAAGAGAAAAAAATCTTTATCTTTTTTTGAGAGAGAGAGAGAGAGGGAGAGCACATGAGCACGAGCAAGTGGGATGGGGGGGAGGGGAGAGGGTGAGAGACTCTTAAGCAGACTCCATGCTGAGCTCAGAGCCCCACTGAGATCATGACTTAAGCTGAAATTAAGAGTTGGACACTTAACTGACTGAGCCACCCAAGCTCTCCGAAAATGATTCTGTTTATATTGAACAGATTCAAAGCACAAATGTGATTTTGAAAGAAACACAAACATTTGAAAATGTAGGGCTAGCAATTAGGAAAAAAGGTCCACTGGAATTTGAAAGTCTAAATTAGAGAGTTATTTGGGAGTGAGTATTGAGAGAAGAGGTAAAGGAAAGGAATTTTGGAGTAATAGTTAAGTCCAGGGGATAAGAAGAGGAAGAGGAAATGAAATAGAAGAGGCAATCAGAAAGGTGCAGTGTCAACTAGGAGAGAGAGGTGTTTCTGAATATAGAAGTAAAAGTTACAAAAAGGAGGAGTAGTTAATAGTATGAAATGCTAGAGAAAGTGTAAGACAATGAAAACTATGGAAAGTCCAGGTAGAAAGTCCAAGTAGAAAACAGTGAGGACTACAAGGTCCTTGATGAGTTTTAATTGTGTAGTATTTAGGGCAGAAAGGTGGAGTACAGAGATAAAAGCAGAAGTCACAAACTGGCTGCCCTTATGTAGCTTCCAGCATAAGTTTATATTTTGTTTGGCCCACTCTGTGTTAGCTCACATGGTATTTAAAAAATATGTAATTTTTTAAGACTTTATTTATTTGTCAGAGAGAGAGAGGGAGCTCAAATCGGGAGAGCCTCAGGCAGAGGGAGAAGCAGACTCCCCAGTGAGCAAGGAGCCCAACCTGGGACTCTCTCCCGGGGCTCTGGGGTCATGACCAGAGCCAAAGGCAGATGCTTAAACAACTGAGCCACCCAGGCATCCCTAAAAAATACATAATGTTGTCAACATTTAAAAATCAAGGTATTTTACATAGAAGGTCAGACTTCCAAGTTCTCTTAAAAATTCTAAACGTCTGGCAATACTAGTCTGGGTTTCCTCATTGCAAGGAAAATGTCTGGAAATGACTAGAGACTATACCCATTAGGGAATGAACTGTCCTTTTTCCCAAGGACCATCACTTCTTAGATATTTCTTGCAGCTGGCTCACTTTACTTATTTCGAGCACTTAGAATCATTTGACATTTTGACATCTAGATCAGTGGTTTTCAAACTAAGATGTGTCACATTCACACCAGAAATAGAGCTTGCAGGATCCTATCCCTACTGTTTCTGATTCAGTAGGTTGGGGTGAGACCCAAGGATTCGTCTAAAAAGTCTCCATGTGATGCTGATGGGGAAAGGCTCAAGGGTAAGTGAGTTTAGGTAAGGAAGTAGTTCAGGAATTTAGTGTAGTGGTTAGATACATAGACTCACTCAGAGAGAACATACATTCAGAAAGAACTAGGTTCTCTATTTCTCACCCAGAAAATAAGGATGAATTTAGAATTTAGTGTTTACTTCAAAGGTTTTCCTTTTTCATCTAAATGAGATAATGCATATAAAGTATGTATCAGTATCTTCAAAGCAGGACATAGCTTATTATAACTTTTCGTTAAATTATTCAACTGCATGTTAAGTCTGTAAACAATCTTTCAAGAATACTGATTCTGGGGAGAAGATCAGAGATAGATTGCAAGTTTTGGAAAAAAGTGATCAAGGGTCTTTCTTTTATTTTATTTTATTAAAGAATGAAGGAAGTATAGAAGGATAGAATAAAATTACTATTTCCATGAGAGCTACATTGATGGGATGTTACCAGTTGAAGAAATAATGGTGGAGATATGAAAGCATAGAAAGCCAGTCAAGGTATTGAGATTCAGGAAGTATATATGGAACACCAACTGGAAGAAGTAGGAAAGTTGTAGATTCATAGCATCTAACCCAGCTGTGGGATGGTTGATAAGGAGGAAGGAGACTCTGCAGTGGATGAGATAATTTCCATATAATAGATGACACCTAGCTAGTAAGCGGAGATAAAAGGAACACTCATTTCTTCCATACCCTAAAACCCATGCTCTTTCTTTCGGAACATAATGCCTTTCAAAGCCCATACTATTTCCTGTTAGACTGAATACTCTTGCTTGTTTGGATAACTTCTTGTCTTTAGAATTCTCTGTCCCATTAGATGGATGGGAGGATGGAGAAATACATGGAAGATAGATAATATATCTTATTGTTTTTGATATCCAGGAATCAATAAACAAGTTAATAAATATTAACATACATATACAATCTCCAAGGTATAGATGCATTTTTAGAGAATGATAAATATTAATAACAATACTTAGTGTATATTGTTTAGTAGATAAAAAAAGATTAAAGTAGATGACTATATGGATTCCTGGATGAAGGAACAAATAAACAAACAGGGAACAAATGCTCTTATCCGACTTAAAATGACAAGCTCAGCTACCTGAGGGTAGCTAGGTATCCTCTGCATCAGAAACATGAAGTCCTTTACTTTGTGGTCTGCCTGGAACAGTGGATTTGCTGACATGTTTGGTCTGGCAGTGGATCCAGGCAACAATAGTAGCAGTGCAGACTCAATCAGATTGATTTCAGATGGTTTCATAAGGTCCTTGCAGCGGGCATCTACAGTGAGCAGCCCTGATTTAAATCGTTCATGACCCCAGGGAGGAGTGTGTTTAATTTGCCAGTCTCTAGTATTCCAACAGGACAGGTAGAACTTTTAGGCCATTGACAATACCCCGAGTCAGTAAAAATACAACAGGGTTTATCAGGAAGCACACTTGCCAGAGGTACAAGAATGACCTTGAGTTCTGCCACCTAAGTGGGGGAGCTTCCATTTTCAGTTCTGCATGCTTGGAACTAAACACAAATTTCATCATCCCAATGAGCACCACCAGCTTCAGTTTAGTGAAACTATTAGTGAAGCAGGCCCAGGCACTTAGTGAAACCTGTGAATCCAGGACCCCATTGAAGCAGCAGCTTTGCCTCAGGGGATTTTGAGCAGAGGGTGCTTCTCTTTACCAGAGCTTGTAATCAATCTCTCTCACTCACAAAGTGTTCTAGTTCAGAGGTGTCAGTAATGTTGTGAGGCTGCAAAGACAAAGAGCCTGCCACAGCTTGCTGAGCTCTTCCAGGAGAGCCAGTTGTTTTGGGCCTTACTTTAAGGATGCTGATTTGTGCCCTAGCTGGAAACATGGCCAAGTAAGATCATACTGGTTCCAATATTCAGAATCTAATAAGGTGCTGGGCTCTTTTTGCTTGATGGTTGAGGCTAAAAAGACAGAAGTATTTCCTTGATTGCTGGAGGGAATTTGCTCAGATAGCCCCTCAGTTTTGTCAGAGTTTATTATCCACTGCTGCTAGTTGAGGCTTCTGACTTGCCAAGTAATAGAACACCATCTTAGTTAACAATTCGAAACCCCTCGTACCAAATCTTAATGGCAAATAGAAGAAGAATTTAGATATTGAGGAAGTGCTATAAACATACTGGAAGCCTTGCCATATGAATAAAAATTGGTCTTGGACCTTGAGTGCCAGTGGGATAGAAGAAAGATGATGGAAAGGGAACATACCAAGGGCCATCAGTCAGTGCAGTGGATTTAGTTACAGTTACATGTTTGGAATAGTTGAGGCAATGGGAGCAACAGCAGAATCAATAATCCACCGTGAGCCTCCAGATCCTATTAGCCTATTTTGCTGGCCATGCTTGGCTGTTGTTCTAAGATATTGCATCTTGGATTACTGTCCCTGCTTCCTTAAAGTCCGTAAGGTGATGATTTCCTTTCTTCTTCCTAAGATTCTCAACTTTTTTGTGGGGCTACCAAGAGAAAATAGAGAAAAGAATTAGAAGGAATGATTTATGTGTTCTGTTAGTATTTCTTTACACATAGCTTTTACTGATCAAGAGAATGCCTTCTGTACTTTCTGAGAATTTACAATGAAATGTTAATACCAATTACACATCCAGCAGTGAAAACCACACAGCTTTTCTGCTTCATGGTAAACCCTGCCCAAATCCAATCAGCTGAATTCTGTCC
Source organism: Neogale vison (assembly GCF_020171115.1). Classification (NCBI taxonomy): domain Eukaryota; kingdom Metazoa; phylum Chordata; class Mammalia; order Carnivora; family Mustelidae; genus Neogale; species Neogale vison. Next base: position 139,000,744 of record NC_058097.1, read on the forward strand.
CTCCTTCTTCCAGCTCATGGAACCTAGCAGACTGTGATTTGGATGACTCTATGCAACAGATCTGTAAGAGTATGAGTGCTTTCCCTCTCAGAAGTTCTCCAGCATATTTCTTTGGATCTGTATGACCTTTATTCCCTCTTAGGAGCAGGAAACTTTAATTTCATTCTTTTTTTTTTTCCAATTTATTTATTTTCAGAAAAACATTACTCATTATTTTTTCACCACACCCAGTGCTTCATGCAAGCTGTGCCCTCCACAATACCCACCACCTGGTACCCCAACCTCCCACCCTCCCGCCACCTCAAACCCCTCAGACTGCTTTTCAGAGTCCATAGTCTCTCATGGTTCACCTCCCCTTCCAATTTACCCAAATTCCCTACTCCTCTCTAACGCCCCTTGTCCTCCATGCTATTTGTTATGCTCCACAAATAAGTGAAACCATATGATAATTGACTCTCTCTGCTTGACTTATTTCACTCAGCATAATCTCTTCCAGTCCCGTCCATGTTGCTACAAAAGTTGGGTATTCATCCTTTCTGATGGAGGCATAATACTCCATAGTGTATATGGACCACATCTTCCTTATCCATTCATCCGTTGAAGAGCATCTTGGTTCTTTCCATAGTTTGGCGACCGTGGCCATTGCTGCTATAAACATTGGGGTACAGATGGCCCTTCTTTTCATGACATCTGTGTCTTTGGGGTAAATACCCAGGAGTGCAATTGCAGGGTCATAGGGAAGCTCTATTTTTAATTTCTTGAGGAATCTCCACACTGTTCTCCAAAGAGGCTGCACCAACTTGCATTCCCACCAACAGTGTAAGAGGGTTCCCCTTTCTCCACATCCTCTCCAACACATGTTGTTTCCTGTTTTGTTAATTTTGGCCATTCTAACTGGTGTAAGGTGATATCTCAATGTGGTTTTAATTTGAATCTCCCTGAGGGCTAATGATGATGAGCATTTTTTCATGTGTCTGATAGCCATTTGTATGTCTTCATTGGAGAAGTGTCTGTTCATATCTTCTGCCCATTTTTTGATGTGTTTGTCTGTTTCGTGTGGGTTGAGTTTGAGGAGTTCATTATAGATCCTGGATATCAACCTTTTGTCTGTACTGTCATTTGCAAATATCTTCTCCCATTCCGTTGGTTGCCTCTTTGTTTTTTTGACTCTTTCCTTTGCTGTGCAGAAGCTTTTGATTTTGATGAAGTCCCAGAAGTTTATTTTCGCTTTTGTTTCCTTTGCCTTTGGAGACGTATCTTGAAAGAAGTTGCTGTGGCTGATATCAAAGAGATTAGGTCTTTTATCCATTTTGAGTTGATCTTTGTGTACGGTGTAAGAGAATGGTCGAGTTTCATTCTTCTACATATAGCTGTACAGTTTACCCAGCACCATTTATTGAAGAGACTGTCTTTTTTCCACTGTATATTTTTTCCTGTTTTGTCAAAGATTAATTGACCATAGAGTTGAGGGTCCATATCTGGGCTCTCTACTCTGTTCCACTGGTCTATGTGTCTGTTTTTATGCCAGTACCATGCTGTCTTGGTGATCACAGCTTTGTAATAAAGCTTGAAATCCGGTAAGGTGATGCCGCCAGCTTTATTTTTGTTTTTCAACATTTCCTTAGCGATTCGGGGTCTCTTCTGATTACATACAAATTTTAGGATTATTTGCTCCAGCTCTTTGAGGAATGCCGGTGGAAAATTATAAACTACCAAAATTGAACCAGGAAGAAATCGACAACCTGAATAGACCTATATCTAATAACGAGATTGAATCAGTGATCAAAAACCTCCCAAAAAACAAGAGCCCAGGACCTGACGGATTCCCTGGGGAATTCTACCAAACCTTCAAAGAAGAAATAACACCTATTCTCCTGAAGCTGTTTCAAAAAATTGAAGCAGAAGGAAAACTTCCAGACTCTTTCTATGAAGCCAGCATTACCCTGATCCCCAAACCAGGCAAGGACCCTACCAAAAAGGAGAATTTCAGACCAATATCACTGATGAATATGGATGCTAAGATTCTCAACAAGATCCTAGCCAACAGGATCCAACAGCACATTAAAAAGATTATCCACCATGATCAGGTGGGATTCATCCCTGGGCTACAAGGATGGTTCAACATTCGCAAATCAATCAATGTGATACAACAAATTAATATGAGAAGAGAGAAGAACCACATGGTCCTCTCAATTGATGCAGAAAAAGCATTTGACAAAATCCAACATCCGTTCCTGATTAAAACGCTTCAAAGTATAGGGATAGAGGGAACATTCCTGAACCTCATCAAATCTATCTATGAAAGACCCACAGCAAATATCATCCTCAGTGGGAAAAAGCTTGCAGCCTTCCCATTGAGATCAGGAACAAGACAAGGATGCCCACTTTCACCACTCTTGTTCAACATAGTATTAGAAGTCCTAGCAAGAGCAATCAGACAACAGAGAGAAATAAAAGGTATCCAAATTGGTAATGAAGAAGTCAAACTCTCTCTCTTCGCAGATGACATGATTCTTTATATGGAAAACCCAAAAGACTCCACCCCCAAACTACTAGAACTCATACAGCAATTCAGCAACGTGGCAGGATACAAAGTCAATGTGCAGAAATCAGTGGCTTTCTTATACATTAACAATGAAAATACAGAAAGGGAAATTAGAGAATCGATTCCATTTACTATAGCACCAAGAACCATAAGATACCTGGGAATAAACCTAACTAAAGAGGTAAAGAATCTGTACTTGAGGAACTACAGAACACTCATGAAAGAAATTGAAGAAGACACAAATAGATGGAAGACCATTCCATGCTCTTGGATCAGAAGAATAAACATTGTTAAAATGTCTGTACTGCCTAGAGCAATCTATATTTTTAATTTCATTCTTAATCATCTTTTTTCTTAAAGCATCTGAGGTCAGTATAACAGGGAAGGGAAGGACCATGAATCTTGGACAATGAGAGCAGCTCTGTGCAGTAAGAAGGCCCATTTACTTGTGATTTTGAGGGGTGTGTAGGTGGTTTGCTAATAACTGTTTTTGGTTCAACTGAAGTCCTATAACTGCACCAAAGCCATCAACACTGCCAGCCTAAAGACTGGCATATTAACCATGGGCTTCCCCAGGACACAAGGTGTGGTGGTGTTATTTCATGTAGATGCCCATCACTCATGTGGATGCCCACAGTAAGGCCCTGATGAGACCAATGGGAATAAAGCTGCTCACTGAGTCTGCATTGCCATAATTGTGGCTTGCGTTCATCATCATTATGAAAATGGCATCATCATTATGAAACTGAGCAAAAAGTAAATGACTCTGTATTTCTGGTGTCGAAGCTACCTTGGTATCCTCAGATAGGGTGAGCTTGACATTCCTCTTAGCCAGATTGGAGCCCAGCTTCTTCTTTTTTCCTTTAGTTAAATGTTCATCAATTTATTTAACTTAATATTTATTTTTTCATTCATTAAATAAATATTTATTAATCTCTAGAAATGGATAAATAGTAAGATATAATACCTGTCCTCCAAGTAACTCTAATAGGACAGACAGATATATAAACATGTGATTTATAATGCAATATGTTAATCACAATGGCTCATGTAAACTATGGAAGAAGAGGAGCATCTACAATAGACGAGAATCAGGGATATACTGGTTTCTGCTCATAATAGTTGCTTGTTTCTCTCCTTTCATAATCAGCATGGGTACATTGCCCTATAACTGTAGTCTGAAAAAGAGTGGGAACTTCTGCTCATCCAGAATGAATCTTGGGACTTGAGGGTGACTGGTAGATTGGTGAAGATGTCCCACCATCAGGGGATAGTCAGCAAAAACCAGGGCACCATCTGGGAGCTGTCTTTGGGTTTATTTTCCAGTACTTGGCCTGGAATCACTTCGTAAATTCCTTTATTCATAACTGGAAAATGCCTTAACAGGTATTAAACTGGAGGATCATTATTAAGCAGTTGAGCATAAAGTTCATTAACATGTTGACTGCTAGCTCCCAAGGGGATCCTAGAAATCCCGTTCATCAGTCTGCAAGTCTCTGATCCTTTCTTTTCCAGAAAACCATGAGTGTCAGCATTCTGTCCTCATCACAACTGTCAAGAACTGTGAAGGGTCTAAGATTTAACCCTACTTGTAATCTAAGACATGGTTAATCTAAGACATGACATAGTTTCATGAATGCCAGAATGTCACAAAACTCCTAGGACAAAGCCAAGGGACTTTATTATCTATCACTGTAGCATAGCTAGATAGCAATTTCTCAAGCCCCAGTTCCTATAGGATGATGCAAAATTGGCCAAGTGATATATTCCCATGCAGTGGAGAATAACCCTCAGTCTAGGGAACAGAAATTTTTTATGATGTTCAGTAAGCAAACTTATCTTTTGTTCTGGAAGTAAATATTTTTATCATCCAAAGCTGTGGTTATACAAAGATCTTTGAAAAGATAGTCCATAATGAAAATAGTCAGTGCCTCTGCTAATTCTGAGGGCTCCAACAATTACCACAGAGTAGAGATTCCTGCAAGTATGGGAATTTACATAAGATGAAATTAACCCATCTGTGTTCATCTTCCTATTAATCATGTTCAGCTTTTACCAGATTATCAAGTTATACTTGAATCACCTATGTTTAACAGTCCCTGGTGAAAAGCTTTAAAATTTATAAAAACTTGCCTTTGAATAACTGTCCCATTTTATGTTTTCTTCTTGGGAGCAATATAAAAATGGGTTAGAAAGTGCAGTCATATTCTAAAACTAACATAAGCAATACTGAATAATATTTATTTAGGTCGTAGACATTTTAATGTGCATGCTAAAAGTTTGAAAAACAAACATTTAACTCACATTGCAGAGAACAAATAGGGAAGTATTGCTTTCTTTTTTTTTTTTTTTTTAAAGATTTTGTTTATTTATTTATTTGACAGACAGAGATCACAAGTAGGCAGAGAGGCAGGCAGAGAGAGAGGAGGAAGCAGGCTCTCCGCCGAGCAGAGAGCCGGATGTGGGGCTCGATCCCAGGACTCTGGGACCATGACCTGAGCTGGGAAGTATTGCTTTCTTAAACTTTTTTTTTTTTTTTTTTAGCTTACAGATTGCAGTGGGCCGAAAGAAAATGCTTCATGTATTGAGCAAAATAAAGACAATCAGTGTTTTGAAAATGAAACTGACAAAAAGACAAGAGTAAGTGTTAAGAGTGTTTTTTTGTTTCTGCGTTTAATGGGAAAGATATGTTTTTTTCTCTGTGAAGTGTAACCTAATTCCACCTGGTCAGCATATTGGGTTCTCCTGCTACTGAGTTGACATTGGGTATGTATCATTTTGAACAGTTGTTGTGTTTTCATTTTTGAGAATTTTATGTTCTTTGTGTGTTTTGTTGTATATTCTTAAGTTGCTGGTAATCACACAAGTGTTTGATAAGCTACTTCACTTCTCCTGTCTTCTCCTGTATGATTCAGGACAGAGGAACCCTCATGTGAGACTTCAGTAGTGGCTTTCACTTAAGGACTGAGCCACCGAGGCGCCCCCTATTGGGGTTTTTGGGCAATAGCTTCCCCTAAGAAATCTGAAATATACTTCAATCATACTTTTTTGTGGTTGTCATGTATATTTATTCAAAATAGGGAATCCCAATCAGTCATCTATATGGTAATGTTAAAGAGATCACAGTGCTTTATCTGATGCTTTAGATTCAAGAATAACTTGAATCCAAAGAAAGTATGTGTATTTCCAAGTACAAATAGTTTATTAATCAGTAACCTCAGATTTATTTCTGATCGATTGCCACAAATTGATCCTTATTTAGCCCAATGATATAAACTGGGGTTCCATTTTTCATTTTATTGATAAAGACATCAAATTTAATCATGAAAACAAGAAAATAAATCATGATTATTTTTATGAACATCTGATAAGTATTTAAAGCACACATAAAATTATCTTGGGAGATGATTCCTAAGTATTGGCTTTATTTAAGCTTCTTGAAATATGCCTTCAGTGATGTTGCTTCTTTCCTTTCTTCTGAATCTTCTGTTAGTAAGCAGAAGGAGTCTTCATTATGGCTCTATAAGCCTTCAAGTTTCTTTCATATATGGGGTGGTATGTCTACTGAATGGTAAATGTCAGTGAAGGACAGTTTTTCTGTTGATTATCATTTATAACCTGGGCTGCTTTCTGTCACTGCCAATTAGTTGAGTCTTAATGTTGACTTGATCTTGGAACCTGGGCAAAGTTCTGAGTCAGTTGCAATTATGAATTTTCATCCTTATGAAATGGGGTCTGGAGAGAATGGTCAAGAAAGAATGCTTCAGATATTTTGGAGTGCAACTTAGTGCCCGTGGGCAGAAAAAGCTGAACTTTTGCTATATGAAGCTGGTGGTTATATGCTTAATGCTCAAGGCGGAGGGGATGTGCAGGGAATATTAGATCATAGCTGTCTTCTAATTTCTACTCCTAAAACTATTTTCACAAGATTTCTCTGCTGCTTATCATTCAGCTTGATAATAGCTTTGGTAAGATACACAAGCAGATATGAGATCCTTTAAGAATGCAGCAGCCAGTACCTATTTGATCCTTATCAAAACTATGTAAGCTATAAGTCAGCCTTCTGGACTAAAGGTGAAAATTTTTCTGCTTCTATCCCTCATCAATGACTGCGAAGAATTTAGTTAACATAAGGAAGGCTGGATGGTAAGTTGTATTTCTCTTTGTAAGGAATCTGTGGAACCTAGAGCCAAATTTAACTAGTAAATAGTTTATGGACCACCTCTATAAAAGACTGTTGTCTCCTCTGCTGAAAAATGTTTTGTTTAACATTGAATCTGTTATTCAAACTATTTGAGACTGTAATAATATGCTAAAAGTGTTTCCAGGAAAGGAAGTTATCTAATTTGGCAGTGGCACAATTTTTCTCCAAAAGGCGAGAGGGAGGGTGAATGTCCATACTAGACTCATGAATACTTAGAAAACAAATTTTTAGACTTCCTGACTGTCCAAAGGATATTTGTATTCTTGCTTCCTGAAAATGAAATCATCAGGCCTTAGGAGAATACAAATGTGCCAACTTGTCAAGCAGCTAAATTAAGTAAGTGCTGGTAAATATACTAGGAAAACTTTTGTGTTTTTATCATGGGAAAATATATTGCTAGCCTACGTTATTTAAACTCTAAGAGCTTTAGTTTTTTAATCTCATAGGTTAGTTAATGAGATTTTAATGAGATCTTAAATATGAACATGTTTTGTACTATCTGGCAAATAGTAGATTTTTATTCTTTTGAAATAAATTTCAAGTCTTAAATTTGTTTTATTAAAATGGTAGACATTGTTACAGATAGTTCTTAGGGTTTCCTTGGGTCCATATCTATATTACATAACTAAGTCTATACCATTTCTTTTTGGCTGGAAACCCTTTGGACAAGAGGAGGCTCCTGCCTTGATTTCTACTTGTTGCTGTTCAAAATAAGTTCTGATTAAATTAAAGTAAGCATCAGTGAGAAGTTCTTAATTATCTTGAGAAGAAAATTAATTCTGTCACAAACAAAAGGGTAGTCATGATTATTGTAAGAACACAAGATGTTACTGTAGCTATTTAGTTCATAGACAATTCTTCAAAGGCTATTGACAGTAAACCATAATTTGGAAATCACAGTTGTTTAGATCTATTACACTGGATGTTGGTTTCTTCATCTTCATAATTAGGGTGTTAGATCATATTATTTTTTTAGGATTCTTCCAGATATAAAGTCTAATCATTTTGTGGCAGTCAATAGCAGACAAATTATATTGTATAAATAGAGTCCACTAATAATACAATTAAAGTATGTTAGCCAGCATAGCTAATGAGCCTCACACAAATTTAGACTTATGTGATAGACATGTATCTAGAACAAAAAACAGGAACATCTTCATTATGCCACATTAGTTTGAGAAAATTTCAACAGCCCAGCTCATGGGCCAGTGATTCTCTTTTTCTTTCTTTCTTTTTTTTTTTTTTTAAAGATTATTTATTTATTTATTTGTCAGAGAGAGAGAGGGAGAGAGAGCGAGCACAAGCAGCTAGAATGGCAGGCAGAGGCAGAGGGAGAAGCAGGTTCCCTGCCGAGCAAGGAGCCCAATGTGGGACTCGATCCCAGGGCGCTGGGATCATGACCTGAGCTGAAGGCAGCTGCTTAACCAACTGAGCCACCCAGGCGCCCCTCTTTTTTTCTTTTTTTTTAAAAAAAGATTTTATATATTTATTTGACTGAGAGAGAGAGAGAAATACAGAGAGAAGAAGCAGGGGGAAGGGGCAGAGGGAGATGGAGAAGCAGGGAGCCTCATGTAGGACTTGATCCCAGGATCCTGGGATAATGAGCAGAGCCAAAGGCAAATGCTCAACCAACTGAGGCACCCAGGCACCTGGACCCATGATTCTTAAAGTATGATTCCCCCAACAACCAGCATTAATATCTTCTAAAGACTTGTCAGGAAAGCTAATTCTTAGGCTCCACTTTAGATCAAGTGAATCAGAAATGCTCAGAATGGGACCCAAACATCTGTATTTTAATGAGCCCTCCAATGGATTCTTAGGTTTGCCGCAATTTGAGAACCACTGCCATGAGTAGTAAACCTCTGACTTCCTTCTGAAGAGTCACTCGACATCTTTTCTGTAACATGCTTTAAAACAGTCAGTTTAGGGAAGACCTAGAAAGGGATTCGAAGTTTTATAAGGCAATTAAGATAGAAGAAATGCACCATACATACTCTTTAGGTTTCTTGTTTGCAGTTCTCATTTGTTGGTGAGCCTCCCCAAAACTCTGTGTGCTGATTTTCTAACATAATTCAGAAACGTATTAATGTCTGTATTGGTCTCTACTCACGGTTGCCCACTTTTGACCATAGCTTAATTCATAACAGGCTTCTGGAAGTTATTATGCCAGGTAGGAGATGTCTTCCCTAAAAATATTGATCCATAAAAATCAGAATCAGAAATAACTTTTTAAAGATTTTATTTATTTTCTTGAGAGAGCAAGAAAAAGAGTGAGAATGGGAGAGAGAGAGAGCACAGAGAGAGAGGGAGAAGCAGGCTCTCCACTGAGCAGGGAGCCCGATGCAGGGCTCCATCCCAGGACACTGGGATCATGACCTGAGCCAAAGGCAGCTGCTTAACTGATTGAGCCATCCAGGTGCCCTAGAAATAACTTCCATTTACATTCCTTATCTTTGCTCAGCAGGGAAAATTACCCCATTTTTGTTATACTTTTAGTGGAATTTCAGTATGCTTGGAGATGCTTTTTGCCATCATTGAGGTTTAGACAATTGATTTCTGTTCTTTTACAAAGTAGTGTTTTCAACTGCAAACTTTAGCTTGCTCCAGTTTCAGGACTTACGAATCATGCCACTTGTCATATGATGTGGAAAACTCTGAAGTTACAAAGGGCAATAGAATTTGCAAAATTTATTATATATGTGTTTTCCAGAACTCATGAAATTTTATAAATCTAGTAAGAAAATTAAAATTAGGAAATGAAAATAAAGATATCAATGAGAATTCTAGACATTTACTGATAAAGAAATATTTTAAATTTAATGTGGTTCCTTTATTTTATTATTTCCTTTGAGCAATCTTAAATAAGTGGAAGTATCTTTTAGGGCTAATGCTCCGTGTTCAACTAAATCTAATAAACAAAAGGTGAAGTCTGGAGATACAGTTTTCTAGAATCCTAGTGAGAAACAATGAGGATTTCTAATCAGATCACTGGGAGAGGAGGGAATTTGACAAGACTTGGTTAACAAGTAGATTTGAGAGATGGGTGTTAGCAGAATGAAAATGGGGATATTTAGGTTGCCTAATGGACAAGCAGAATGAATTCAATAATGACGTCTTAAATTTGAGATAATGGTGGCTAAGGGGAAGTATTATTAGAGTGTTGGAAAAATTGGTTAAGAACCAAGTGTGATGTCAAAGTAAGACAGTGTGATAGAGTGAAAAGAGAATAAGGTCCACAGTCAGAGATCACAGTTTATATCTTGGCTCTACCACTAATTAGTCACGCAACCTCAAGCAGATGAAATGGCCTCTATTGCTATTTGTAAAATGTAAGTAGTCTCTATCTTGTAGGGCCATTATAAGGAACAAATGAAACAGTTTTATATGAAAGGACTGATAGATAAATATTCTGATTATTGTTTACATTTGGAGACATGACTGGAGAACCAAATGTCTCCTAAAAGCATTTAAGTTTTAGATAATGTTTTGGTTCTTTGGTACTTTAATTTTTTTTATTAAAGATTTTATTCATTTATTTGACAGACAGCACAGGTAGGCAGAGAGGCAGGTAGAGAGAGAGGAGGAAGCAGGCTCCCTGCTGAGCAGAGAGCCGGATGCGGGGCTCCATCCCAGGACCCTGGGATCATGACCTAAGCCGAAGGCAGAGGCTTTAACCCACTGAGCCACCCTGGTGCCCCAGGTCTTTGGTACTTTAAATCCAATTTCTTAAGCAGAAAAGAGCTAATCTTGTGAATTAAAACTGGTGAAGGTATTAAGTGGATACTATGCAAATACTACACTGGATGGGACATAAAGTTAGGTCCCTTTTAACAAGAACAGAGAGGTAATTGGGTGCAGAGAAATTTGACTATCAGAAACTATCAGACTGAAAAGGAAGCATGATGTAGGAGTAGGTCATAATTAGAAGCCAGGGATCTTGGGTCATTGTCTTTGTACTCGATTATTTGGGAGTTCTTGGACAAATCACTTGGCCAATCTATGCCTCAATTTCTTAATCTAATATGACTAGATAAATTATGTTTTAAGTTATAATACACTTATAACACTTTGATAGAATAGGAAAATTATTGTTAGAGAATCCCAACATTGCCTTAATTTTTTTCAAATTAAAATATATCTGTTAATGTACTCTGTTAAATACTGCACCTTCTGATTGAGAATAACTTTGCAACTTGTCTCTGTTTCACTATTTACTGTCCTTGACAATATTTATAAGGAATCTTCTTTTCCTTAATGCTACTCAGCCATGGGGAAGAAGATTTTTATGTTTGTTTGTTTTAAGGAATGAGAACAGAATAGGGATTTCCTTGCCTTACATAGGTACCTTAGATGCTCTCCATGGTCCTTATTTTAAAATGGTTCCAAGTTAATCTTCCTGGAGAACTAAGTTCAGAAATCCCACAGAATCATCCTCTCACTCCCACCCCATATCAACTTCAAGTTCCACACAGCAAGGCTTACCAACTGATTGCCCCCAGTCTGAAAAAAGCACAGACTCAGGATTTAAAGTAATTTTTAAAATTAAATTTATTTATTTTCAGCATAACAGTATTCATTATTTTTGCACCACACCCAGTGCTCCATGCAATCTGTGCCCTCTCTAATACCCACCACCTGGTACCCCAACCTCCCACCCCTGCCACTTCAAAACCCTCAGGTTGTTTTTCAGAGTCCATAGTCTCTCATGGTTCATCTCCCCTTCCAATTTCCCTCAACTCCCTTCTCCTCTCTAACTCCCCATGTCCTCCATGCTATTTGTTATGCTCCACAAATAAGTAATTTTAATAGTAATTTGAAGTAATGATTCTGCTCAGTCCTAAATTTCTTCTACTACTGCCCTATAAGGGAGAATCTATCTTCTCCTGGAAAGCCTCTAGTTATAGGATATTTACCACCTCACAGGGTGTTCACTTCATCTGGGCAAGTTTAAATATTATGTAGTTATTTATTAAAATTAAACTCATGATATTCAGACCATTTTAGTACTGAGTGTATTTTCTGTTTCCTAATGTCAGTGAAAGCAAAATGGTAAACTTCTAAGTATCTGGAATAATCTTTTCTTTTTAATGAGATACTGTAGTTAACTCTGGCTAATTTGGTTTACTAACGTAAAAGGTAGAATGTAATTACTCCTCATTTTCTGGTTGTTGAAGATATTGTGCTTTATCTTTGAGCATCTTGTAAGGCCTCAGGGTCAGTGTTCTGCCTTTTAAAGAACAATGACTAGATTTCTTTACTAGTAATGCAGGAGATCAGGTTTTTGTATTACCAACTCTGACATATTCATAAAGCAGTTTTAGCTAGTCAATCCAAATGTCAATTTACTGATTTACTAGTTGCCTCTGAAGCAACACAAATACTACAGAAATGATATTCTGGTCATTTGATATTTCTGTATTTAGGAACTTAGTTTTTGTTTTGTTTTGTTTTGCTTTACAAATGTTTGAAAACAGCAAACCATACACTGACGGTTCAGAGAATATTCAGATATAGAGCCCTCAAACCAAACATTTGAAGTTTATGGTATTTACTACCTGGATAGATGAGTTAATGATTTTGAAAGTACATCAGATCAGCATTATACCGAAGACGGGATGGGACTTGGCATTAGATGATCAAGCTTCATGACCTGGTTCATCTGCTAAGTCAGTAGCGTGCCCACCATGCACTAGTTTACCAACTGAATAGCTATATAAATTTGAGCAAGTCAATTTTTTCTGAGTCTCAGTTTCGTCACCTGTAAAATTATACTTAATTCACTGGTTGTAAATACTCAATGAGAATATGTATATGAATGTGTCTAATTACAGCCTGCCAAATAAAAAGTTAATGCTAAATCTGAAAATTACTCTTTATTTTCTGTATTTGTAAATACTATGGTTAGTGTAAACACATATTGAGAAACCAAGCTATATTAAAAGTGATAGAGTGCAAATCTTATGTTGTATCCTGATTTTAACACTGTTTAAAAAAAAAAAAAAGTTTCTCTGGGATACATCTTACTATTCGTTCAAAAAAGACTTTCACATCTGCTACACATTTGGCCACTGTTCTAAATACTGGTGATACAGCCACAGACAAAACAGATAAACTTCTTGCTCCCAGGAATACATTTCAAATAAAGGATGTGGTACAATATGAATAAAGAAGATAATTTCAGATTGTGATGTTTCCTATGAAGGAAATAAATAGGATTACTTAATAGAGAATGGTAGAAGGGAATGTAATTTAATTAAGGAGGTCAGTTGGGGAAGGTCTTATAAAGTGCTAATATCTGAGCAGAGACTTTAATGAAGAGAAATGAGACAGCTATAGGGAAACCCAGGGGAAGAGGGTTTCAGACAGAGGGAGCAACAAATTCAAGGCCATGAGGAAGAATGAGAGTGAAACACTATGTTTGAGGAACAGATAGCAGGCCAGTGTGATGGGATGTAAAAAGGTAGTGTGGGAAGGGCAGTTAACAAATACTACAGAGGGGATTAAATCAACTTGAAAACCAAATAGCATTTCAGATCATATAGCTTTCCAGATTTGTGGCCTATGCACAATTATTGGGATTATTAGACTCTATGCGACTCACAGCATTGTATAATAGTATGAAAAATTAAGCTTTATAAGGAATGTACTTACTGTTCAACAAACTTTATATAAACTTTTTTTTTTAGGGCAGTGGTTTTTTATTGAATTTTTTTATCATTTATAGTATACCACGTGTAATTATCTAAATTTCAAAGATTGTTTCAATTTGATGATGATAAGGGGGAGTGTTTACATGGTTATCAGTTACATATGTTTCAATTCACTTACATGAGCAAAACTGACATGCAAACCATTGTGGAAAAGTAGGTGAAAAATGAACACTTCTTGATTTCTGGTGGTAATATTTGACTCCTTCAAAAATTTTGTTTAATATTTATGTGTGCCTTACAAAGAAAACTACATACTTAACATACACAGAATACATAGACTCCTACCTTTCCTAAATCATTTTCAAGATGTGATACCACCCAGATATTTTTTCATCATGGAAACTGTCTAGAGAAGTCAGTCCTTTTCTAGTTGATCCTAATTTCCTATTTGCCTCTGGAGAGTTTGGAAATGAGGGCAGGCATTTTGCCATGATCTGCCTGAAGTCTATTTATTTTACTAAGCTAACAAGCTATGCAGATGTCATTTGTGCGCCTGCTGTCCTGAGTATATGGAGAACAGACAGACGGGATGGCGGTCCATGTGGGTGGATTTCTTCAGTTATTTCCCTTGGAGCTAATCTTTCTAACTGGAGGCTATTCCTTGTGGGCTACTCCCAAGGCCCTTATAAGCCGTAATGACCTCAGTATAGGAGCCCAGAGATGTGCCTGTCTTTTGAGGGAGAATGCAAGTTGTTTGTAATTAGTCTGCACAGAGTCGAAGCTACCTTCTGCTGGAGAAGGCCTTTCCCATCTGTGTGTCTCACTGTGAGGTTGGACCCACCCAGCGAGGTAGAAACTGCCTCAGGTTTTTGGGGTATGGAAAGCACGTTGTATTCTGGTTTGGAGTAACTTAGGGGCTGTGTCACCTACGGTGAGTTACATAATCTCAGAGAGCTTCAGTTTCTTTATGCACGAAACAGGGGTTGTATTTCCTTTTTGAAGGGTATAGTGACCATCAGAGATTGTATGTATAAAGTATCTGCCACATTACTTCTGATAATAGCCACATGACAAATATAAATATAATAAATATAAATATTTGTATTTGCAAATATCTTCAGATATATCTTTAGATATATAAAACCAATCTATTTCTTAAATATACAATACATGTAATATATAGTCTCTCATATATATATATTCATATATCTATATATCTCACTATCAATGATAGCTATCTGTACATATGGTTCTCAAGTAGATGAAGAGTATATATCATAGGTTAAAAATATCTCTTATCAAAAAAAAATAAACAACATAACTGATTCTGTGATCATTCTTTCCTTCCCCAAATATTTATTTTGTACCTCTTAAATAAGGATATCATGCTAGGTGGCAGAGAATTGCATTATATCTGTACTCGAGGGGTTTAGATTCTAGGAGAATAAGCAAAGGATATTTTTCACTCAGACTCTTTTCCCCCCATGGGGGGGAAAAAACAAAATAAAGTAATGCATATAAATAGTTAGGATACAGGCTTAGTACAGGTAATTTATAAAAGTAATTTTCTGATATCAAACCTCCAATAGTAGATTTTACTTAGAATCAACATGTTCCTGGATTGGTATCATTAACCTGAAGGAATATCAAATCAAGTAAAGCAATTTTCAGGCTGTGGCTTTATATCTTGGCAAATACTTCTTGTGAAATCACAGACCCAATTGAGCTCTATGTCTGTAAAAAGAAAAGAAAAAAAAAAAAGAAAGAAAAGCTTCAAGCTGATGCCTTGTTAATTTTAAAAATAAAAGAATGTTTCCCTTGAGACAAAGAAGTGGATTATCTTCTATCATCTTTACATCTGAGGAAAATCAATGGAGAGCAAGGTATACACAAAGTAGAAAGCTGCAGCCTAAATAGAACTATACTTCAAAATGTTAGTTATTTTCTTTTATCTAAACATTCAAATGTTGTCCAATTAATCACATGTGGTAAACACAACCTAATGATTATAGAACATGTATATTCCACATGCTTTTAGAGCACATTTGTACTCACTGAACATTACATGAATGATGCTCTATTTTTTCCCCAGCAGAGGCTGCATGTTGTTTGTAAAATGCCTGCTTTAAAGTGCTTTTATTTAATGGAAACCCACTGGATGTGTATGTGTAAGCTGCTTGCATAAAGATGAAAAACAGTATTGATTTACTTCTTTTTCAAATACAAAGTGTGCATTACATTCTTCTTCCTCACAACTCCTAGCTAATCCTGTGGATCCTTCTCAACTCAGTACAAGGTTCTTCTCTGTATAGCTTTCCCTGGCTCCTCTATTCTGGATTAAATGCCTCTGTGTTGTGATTCTCAAATACCCTAAGTACTTGCTGTATTGTACTAGTTGATTCATTTGTAGGCAGGAATTTGGCTAGCTTTTACTCACCCTTGTGTCCCCACATAAATACATACATTGTGAAGCCCATTTGTTGAGTTAATGAGATACTGCAGTAGGCAAAGGGAATATAGAGTCAAAATTGCCAATAAAAAGCCCGTGTTCTAGTAAGGGATACAATCATTAATCCAAAAATCATATAGCAAGCCCTCAATAAACACATGTTAGGGGTGCCTGGGTGGCTCAGTGGGTTAAGCCTCTGCCTTTGGCTCAGGTCATGATCTCAGGGTTCTGGGATGGAGCCACGCCTCAGGCTCTCTCCTCAGGGGGAGCCTACTCCCCCACCCCCTGCCCCGCCTATCTCTCTCCCTATTTGTGATATCTCTCTCTCTGTCAAATAAATAAATAAACTATTTTTAAAAAGATACTAAGTTAACTAATATTAAAACAAAACAAAACAAAACACATGTTAGATGAATGACTTCGGAAGTGTATGTGGTATGCCAGAAGCTATGCTAGATGAGTTGCCTTCATTCTGTAGACCTTTACAGTTTGTGGAGTGTTTCATCTGTGATTAGTCAGGCTGAAGGTTAGTCAAGCTTCCTATGTCAGTTTGTCCATATCTTAGCTTTCTCTACTCTAGGGAAATGGATATGGTTCCAAAGATACCTTTCTTACAAGGGTACCTTGTAAAATATCCATCTTACTCTGCTACATGATTTATTTCCTTTCTCTAGTTCCTGAGTGTTTCTGTTACGATCACAACCAACAAAACTTGGGACTTGCAATAAGTTACTACATAATTGTCCTGAGGAAGTCATTTAAATTTTCAAGGTGGTAAGAATGTCACAAATGCTTTATCAACTTTAAAGTGCTGTAGGAACATAAAGCCTAATGATTTTGAGGATGAATATAGCAGTCAGTCAATCAGTTGCATATTGGATAGCTTGTTTGTGTCACAGAAACAATGAAACCTGGTAAAGTTCAAAGACATGATGTTATATATACTTGGAAACAAGTTTAGGAAGTAATGAGTTAAATTATTATTATAATGTAATAAATGGGGAAGTAAATAGTCAAAGTGATGATTTTTTAACCTTTTGATATTGCTGAACCATACGATAGTCACCTAATTGAGTGGACCAGAACCTGGGTTTTATTTGTGTTAACTTGGAAATAATCTGAACTTTATTACACCAGTAGCATAACAGTTTTATAACTATAAAAAAGTTTTTGAACCTCCTTTTTTTCTTTTCTCCTCTGAACACATAACTGATTTGGTATGAACTTTTTGATATTTTAAAAAAATCTGTAGGAAAGTGCATTCATTTTGGTAGAATAATGACATGTCAGTTTCTAAGACACTCATCTATTTAACAATTGGGAAGATATCAAGGTTAGAACCTGAATAATTCATGAAAGGTGGATTAATTTTGCATGTTCATCCCATTTTAAAATTGTTTATTGTAGAAACTATATTTTTTTAATGAAAAATGAGGGTGTGTGTGTGTTTGTGGTAGGTGGGGAATGGTTCTACTGGTATCTTAAAGAGGTAATCACAGTATGCATGGGTCCCTATTCTTAATGTTCTCAGTGATCTAATTGACCATGCGTTTTCTTAGGAGGCAAAAGGAGGCACTGATTTTCCATTTTTATTGATCAGGTAGTGCTTTCCATTCTGTCATTCATTCTCTCTAATTCCCCCACCCCTTCTCTCTGCACCCGTTTCTTTCTGTCTGTTCCCGTCTGTCTTTGTCTATGTGTCTAATAGGATGAAGGAAAAGTATATTATTATCCAGAGTGATGCTTTTCAAACATCTCAAAGGCAGTCTGTGTAGCAGTTTTGCTGGAAGATAGGGAGGGACTTGAGGGGAGGGGAAGGTTAATCACTTGGCTGTTGAAATGCTGCAGAAGGGAACACAAAGCTCAGCCCACATAATGAGTGCCCGCAGGCAGCCAGTGAGGAGGAAAAAGTTCGGGAAAAGAACTCATTTCTTGTCTCTCAGAATGTGGAACTTTTGTAAACACGCTGGAACCTCCTGTCACCCCAATTTTATAATATACTTATTTCTTAAAATATTTAGGTTGTGTATTCACAACGTCAGTGACCACACAAATAGGTACGGAAAGAAAAGAAGAAATTTAATCTTTCTAAGTTAAACCTCCAGATCTGCAGTTTTTAATGTCCCTGGCCCGATTTTCCTTTTCCAGCTGTTAGTCATTTGTAAGAAGCTGCCCTTGTAATTGCAAGTGAGTTGGGATGTGATGTATTCAGCACTGCGTGCACCGTAGCTTTTCAGTCATATCTTTCGAGTCATTTAGACTCCCGGGGAATCATGTTCATAATAAATAGCTTTTTATTATCCAAAGCCGCTGTTCTGGCAGCAAAACGACAGCCCTTTGATAGATGGGCCGGGTAGTTTTTTTGTGTTGTGCTTACTCAGAGTTGTTAGTAGGAAAGACGAAGGCAGCAAAGGGGGGACTTTGGCAAAGCAGCTCTTATGGGTATACTGAAGCAGCAGATCAGAATTCAGAAACAAGAACGAGAGCTGAAATGTGATTCTCTGGTGCCTGGTGTAACACTTCTCTCCACCATAGAACTGTGCGGGGCACTCTCAGGAGCCTCGTTCCGATCTCCGAATCCACTAAAGGACCATGCAGCCGCGGAGCCCAGCAAGCCACCGGGAAGTTTTGCCGGAGCTGATTTCTAGGGGATTTTCCGGTGCCTAGGAGAATCCTGCTTGCTTTGAGCTGTATGGAGGAGGGCTCCAGTTTCCCATGAGGGGCCCCCTTGGAAAAGCCGTCTGTGCAGAATCCTGGCTCTGCTTCTCTCTGTGTGCTATTTATCAAAAGGCTTTTCTCACCTTTGCTGATTTGCTGGTGTGATTTCCATGTACTGAGTCCTGTGTAGGGATCCAGGATGGATTGCCTGTGCATTGTCACCACAAAGGTAGGATAGGAAACAGGGCTGTTGTGTGCAGCATTTTTCTATTATTATTCTGGTCCTGTAATTAAACAGCTCTGGTAGGTGCTGTCAGTTCATGAGATAAAATGATTAGTATAATGTACTTTGCTGGGCATTTTGTTCCCCATGATGGTCTAAGGGTCCTATCCTTATTTGATTTCAACTTCTTTAGTGATATTGTGTGTTTGTACAAATGAAAGGGGGAATTTGCCTGTGTTTTTTACGGGAAGGATTTGCTTTTGCCTCTATTTATAGCTCAATATTAAAATATCTATAGTAGTAGTATAGCTTACACATCATTTTAACATAACATATAAGGGTAGTCTTTCTGAGTGTGATAATTATCTTTTCATTTAAAAACCATGTCTCCTATGCTTGAAGAAGCCAATCAGCTTTACTGTGCCTTGACGTATTGTTTCTGATTGGAGAATTCTGACATTCTGTATTTTAGTGATTTTTTTAAAGGAAAAAATATTCTTAGGTCCTAATTTAAAATAAACAGACAAACACAATAGTTAATGTTGAACCAATTCTATTTTGATTAGAAGCAAATGAAATATTTGCATTATCAGAAATAGAAATAAAAGTGGGATTGGAATAAAATCAATAGGCATTCCTTCTGTAGGTTTATAGAAAAGACCTAGAAATTTCGAATGCATTTTATTTTATTCTGTCATCAGTTCAAAATAAGATATTTAAATTTCATAAACACTGGTTATTTAAAATTACTATTATTTTTTTAAAGAACTAATTAAAATATACTTATTCATCAGCTTCCTTTTTCACTTTGCATGTAGGCACACCATGAGTTAGTTTGAGCTATATCTTTTAGTATCTCACATTGATTAGACACCCATTAAACATGACAAAATCAATAGCTTAGTGCATAAGACTCATTAAGTGTAGATTTCCCACTGTGATCTCCTTTGACCACTAAAGAAAAGATTATTTAATTTTGAAGCCACAAGCCAAGTTCTTTTCCAGATTATATTTCAAAAGATCTTAATGGATCTCTTCCCGCATGACCTAGTATCACATGGCAGCTTCATTGATGTCAATAGAGCTGAAGCCTAAAAATTTCTGTTGGGGTTAGTTGACCAGCCTCAAAATTACATTAGTACCTTATTTTACTTTTAAAAGTTGCCAACCATCCAATTCAGTTTTTTCCAGGTAAGTCAGCAAGAACAAACTAAAAAAAAAAAAAAAAACCAAAACGCTAAGTGAGAAATTTTATCTCCATAGGTTTTCTAGAAAAGGAAATAGTCTCTTAAACGTGTTGTACTTTCACTGACATATTACAGTCAGTGTTAGTTTTCTTGAGTGGTTACTGTCAGGTCTGACTTACATGTGTTTCATTTATCTCCAAATCATAATAACTGCAGATACTGTGAAACATAATTAACATAATTAGTACTTTAAAAATAAGTTATGAAAAGTTATTAATTACAAACCCAAACTATAATCTGTTGTATTGAACAATTTGTTAAACAATTAAATCGGACACTGAAATCTTAGTTTCCTCAATTTGGAAAACATGATCTAGTTAAGAAAATATGTCATGTGCTTTATATTCTTTTAACAAAGTATTAATGACCACTGGTAAAATGAAAAATTACTATTCTACTTTAAATGCTATATCAGACATACATGTCATTATTCTAATATTTTGGTTTATCATATAAACTATACAACTCAACAGGACAAACACCTGTATGAGAATTCATGAATTTTCTGAATTATATTCATGAATATTTCTAGGGTGGTACACATATCATCTTTATAGGACAAACATATTTACAACAAATTTATATTATGATGGTAGTAAATAATGCATGACTGATTTAAAAGCTCCATATGAGTGAGAGCCTTCCTGGCCAGCTTCAGATCCCAAATCCTGTCCACCCAAATCCTACTACCATTGGTACTCTCTTATTTTTCCCCAAGTGGCCGTGCACTGGGGATGTCCTTGCCACACTTTCCTGGGACTCTTTGATAGGACACTTACCAACAACTTGGAAATTTTAATTCTAATTTAGCTCAACTTCCATCTCATTCTTCTCTAGCAATGAGTCTACCTTCTAACTACTCTGGCCGAGATGCTTTCTTCAAGTCTGCCTTTATGGCACCTCTGTGTGAGACTGGAACTCCTAACTATCCTGATCTGTCCTGGGCTCCACCTCACCTACAGTGCATCTCAGTATCACCCTTGTCCAAGTTTTCACTGGCAGGGAAACATAAATACTTCCCCTGGTTCTCTTTTCTTCCTGTGTTGGCATGAAAGGCACTTACTGTCCCACTTGGACCCATGTCCTTCTATTACACTGTGGAAGTAAATTTCTCTTCATGTCTCTGCTCCACATTCCTAAGAATGGGTGTTAGAAGATTAATGAGAGGAGAGATTATGACAAATCAAGACAAAGCACTGTATAATGGCTTATAAAAGGATCTATTAGACATACCAGAGAAGTGTTTTTATTTTTAGCTTTTCTACATATAAAAAAGAAGTGACTGTGACACATTTCATAATAATCTAACCCTTCTGATAAAATAATCCTATCCTAGATCTCACCCATAAAACTCAGGTTGCTTACTGTCTTAATTACTCGCCTGGTCAGACTGATTTGCCCTCAGGTTTGGGGTAAAATCTTTTAGGCCAGGAAATAATCAGAGCAACCAAAAACAGAGTTTCTGCCACAGGGATCCCAAGGTCTTTTCAGATGTTCAGAAAACTCACTTTAAAAGAAGATTGAGTCATCTCTTTTATTTGACTGTTCCTGTCCAGTTTCACTTTCCACTCTTTTGTCACAGATGTCACTACTGAGAAAAAGAAGTAACATGACTTAGCGTGAAAAGTAGAACTCTAGAGCAAGACTTGGACTTAAACTGTAGTTCTGACAATTACTAGCGTAAGGTTTACCAAGTTGTTTAACCTGATCTCCCTGAGCCTTGATTTCCTCATCTGTGAAAAAGGTGTATTATCTGAGTGCGAGTGATGTTGTGGTAATAGAAAGTACCTACCACAATTCCTGGTATATGGAAAGAATTCAATACAGAACACTTTATTGAGTAGCACACAATTTTTTTTTTAATTTTATTTATTTAACAGAGAGAAATCACAAGTAGGCAGAGAGGCAGGCAGAGAGAGAGAGGGGAGAAAGCAGGTTCCCTGCGGAGCAGAGAACCCGACGTGGGGCTCGATCCCAGAACCCTGGGATCATGACCCGAGCTGAAGGCAGAGGCTTTAACCCACTGAGCCACCCAGGCACCCCAAGTAGCACACAATTTATATCTTTGATCTATCCCTGTGTTTGGTTGTGGTCACTGAGGAAAATGAGGCCATCTTAATAACACTGATTAAATGCTATTTACTAGTTAATATAACACATTTTATAGAATGGGCATTTCCTTTTCTTTTAAGATTTTATTTATTTATTTGAGAGAGAGAGTGAGGGTGAGCACCAGAGGGAGAGCACGGGTAGGAGGAGAGGCAGAGGGAGAAGGAGAAAACTCCCTGCTGTGCAAGGAGCCTGATGTGAAACTTGATCCTAGGCCCTGAGATGAGCTGAAGGCAGACACTTACGTGACTGAGTTACTCAGGGGCCCTGGAGTGGGCATTTCTTAAATGTGTTTTGAATAATTGTAAAACAATAGTCCCAATAATTTTGATAACTAAAGTATAAGGCAGATAATGTTAGACTATGTTAGGCAGAGACATTCTGTTGGGTGATTGGTCAATAGGACAACAGTTCTAGATGGCAAAGCAGAATATACAGGGGTAAATTTAATAAAATGCAAGCAGTAAGTTGAATTTTTCTTTTCTTTTGTAGGGATTCTTAAGTAGTAGTAGTAGTAGTAGTATATGAAGTAGTATATTGTATTGATTAAAGAACAGAAGAAAGGTGCAGCTTTGTAAAATCAAAATAAATCTGCACTTTGTAACTTTGTGTACCAAGAGGCATCTGGTTATCAATGTCCTTGCCTGTCAAATGAGTGTATTTTATTGCGCCTTTGAGGTTCTTCCTTTTCTCTTTCTAACCAGTATTATTCTAAAGTGCATTATCTCTGCAAATATAATTAATTATGTACACTAAGTATCTTAAAAAGTAATAGTGGGTAAAATATAAAATGATATCATTTCCCATGTCTGTTAACCACACTTACAGACATTAAAAAAAGTTTAAAAAAATCTGCAAAGATGACTACAATATGTAAGGTAGCTGCTGTAATTTGTAATAGAGGAATGATGGTACTATTAATTTTTAATGTTTAATGATATTAGCAGGTTACGGTGCATAATAAAATTCAAATAGCAGAATGAAAAGTGGAGTAGGCAGTATAAAAGATGCTTTATTGATGTTGTTAATACTATGTCTCTTCTGTAAGTAAGAGATCACTTTTTGGCTCCACCAACCCACTGTTTTTTACACTAAAGTTGCTCAGAATTTCTAAAAGAAAATAAGTGTTGCTGGGCATTTGGAAGATATTTTTTTCAAGGCTACTGAGCATCATATTACTTATGACATGAATAGAAAAAATAAATATTATGTTCTTAGAAATAAATTTATCATAGCAATATTTATAACTATAATTTTGGGGGGGGGTTAAATAATTTTTATTTTCCACCGGACCTTTATGTAGAGAAAATAAAACAAGTCACCAAGGCAATGAATGGTTTGCCTGAGTGGCCCTGTCTTCATAGACAAAGCTGTTAATTTATGCAAGTGTGTAGTTCTGTCCAATCTCATGGCGGAAGCAGCACACCCATTCATTCATTCTATTTATTTAGCAACTATTTATTTATTGAGTGCCCGGTGTATACCTGACATATTGGTAGGTCCAGGGATACAATGAATAGTCTTTTAGTCTAATGGAGAAAACAGCTGATTATAGAAATAACAGTAACATGTAACAAAGGAATGAACGTAGAATATTATGGCCATGAGCAGGGGGGTATCTGAAGAATCTGGTGGGCGTAGATGCAGGATAGGCAAGGGCTTAGTATCAAAAAAGAGTTTTCTGGGGAAGTGACAATTAAGCTGATAGGTACAATGGAGAGCACAATGGGGATGGGGAAAATGTTTTAAGCAAAGTCCTAGATGTAATAGATAGATAGATGATAGATACACAGATAATGAAGTGAGGGAAGAGAGAGACAAAAAAGAAGAGGGAGAAAAGAGAGAATGGTACTTTTAAGGAAAGAAAAGTCAATGTAGCTGGGATCTAGGGGATTCAAAGTGAGTAACAAGATACAAAGTGTGCAAATAGGTAGGGACCCAGTTAGAAGTATCAAGAAGTTGAGATGTTTTCTTAAATAGGATTTTCCCTTTATCATTAACAATGATCCTAAACCCTCATTTGCTCTGACTTCCACACAGTTTGTTTCTCTGATAATTGAGCTTTCTCATTCTATTTTCTCCACATTGCCCTTTGCCCATCCTTACACCTATTTAGTAAAAATAGTGACTTTACATTTCACTAGCAGAGTGGCCGTCTCCGGACTGTATTTTTCTCTTCCATGAATTGGAAATTTCTCACAGTCTTGTTTTGAGGGTTTAGTGAGGTGATAAATATAACATGCTTAACATATTGCCTGGAGGGGTGGGTGTGCTGCTTTTTTATTGGCGTCCACAGTCTCCCTATCTTCCTATAGTTCCTTGGTGCTCTTTTCATATTTATCCTGCCAGTGACTCTGATTTTGATACCTGTCATTCCAACCAAGTGTCTGCAAGGTGACAAGCCACTGTATAGAGACTCCACATACTGGAGCAGGGAAGGGACTTAATGGACTAGGGAAAAATCTACTCAGTGGCAAAGAGAGGAAGAAATACAGCTGAAAGTGGGGAAAATGTAATATAACCTGGCCTTTTTATGTAGGAAAGTAGGAAAAACAGTCAGTGTGAAGAGATTCCATGGCTCTATTAGTAACCTGGGATTAACCATTTTAATAATGTGAAACACTTTGGCATATTTATTCCACTAAAATAATAGCTTAACTTTCCTTTCTTAAGTATTCTACGTAGCTGCCAGAATGATTGATCTAATACCTATGTCCAATGGGATAGCCCTGCTGTAGCATCCTACTGAACTCAAGATGAGTAGTTGTCTAAGTTCTTTCCTTAGTATATAATTCTCTTTTGACCTAGCACTTGAATTCCTTTCCTGTCTTGTCTTCCATCATTCTTCCTTGAGTTTTATAGTCTAAGAATCTTAAAAATGCATGGACCAGATCATACTTATGTCTATGCTACCTTCTATGACCTTCCTTAAACTAATGGACACATTGGTCTTGCTGGCCTCCCTCTATTCCTCGGAAGTATCAGCCATACTCCTGTTTTGGAGACTACCACTCACTACTCCTCTGTCTAGATGGCTCTGTCCATCTATCTAAATCTTACCTGTCTTCCAGATCTGACTATACATGCCACACCCTTTTGTAAAATCCCCAGTTAGATTGCATACTCATGGCATTATCTCATATTATTCCATATTTCTGTCTGTCACAATTCATAATTCTATACTGATTTGTATGATTAGTTTTTCAGTGTCTCCCTTTTGATGAGACAGAGCTCCATGAGAAAAGAAACATCTATTTTTCTCATTTTTGTGTATATAATGTCTGGGACATTTTCTAGCACCCTGAAGGAACTTGATGAATTTAATTAACTCATTAGTTTCAGACAGCCCAGCGAAGTAAAATCCTCCATATCTTAAAGATTTGGCATAATCACACAGCTGAGCAGCTTCATAGTGGGGGTTTGAATCCAGATTTTCGTGACTCTAATATCCATACTTCTGTCCAGTATCATTATCCCGTAGTTGAATCACTTCAGGTTATTATTTAGTTAAAACATACTCTTGATATTATATTTTGGATTTTATTCCTTCTCTACCTAAACACCTAATTAAATAAAAATAATGCATTCACATAATGGTTAATTTAAAATTACTCAGAATTAGTTACAGTTTGTAGTGTTTTGGACATGTAGCCATAGCCTGTGAAAGTAAACTTATAGGATGAAATAAAATTTTATTTTATGAATCACATCAGCCATTTTGTTAATACATTTGTTAATACACGTAAATGGCCTTCTCTGCCAAACCTGATTACCAGGGTATTATTCACAACATTAGTCCTTTTTTGACACTGAGGAAAGCCACATGTGCTGTGAAGAACAAGGAGTCTGAGAGGATTGTCCTTTGGAAGACCTTTAGATAAATCTTATTTTATCAGACAAATGTGGGTTTGCAAAGGAAACAAGTACAAATCAAATTTTGCAAATCAAATAATATTGAAACACATTTATTATGCTCAAATTAGAAACAAATCACAGAACTCTTTATAAATTAAAAAAAAGAATTCATCACTTCTCTTTATTTTGTGCCCCTTGTTTCATCTGCATATTTGTAGATAAGATTTTCTTAAAGGAGATTACCATAATTACAGTTGCTTGAGAAACCCATCTCATTTCATGAATATATGTTTCACCAAAGGCAATTTGGGAGTGTGCATTGGACCAAGGTTGAGAAAGTAAAGTCATAGACTTGGGTTTGCCATTTTTTATATTAGTAATCTTAGTCAATTCAG
Source organism: Neogale vison (assembly GCF_020171115.1). NCBI lineage: Eukaryota > Metazoa > Chordata > Mammalia > Carnivora > Mustelidae > Neogale > Neogale vison. The sequence continues at coordinate 139,027,079 of NC_058097.1, forward strand.
TTTACCTTTACTGAGGCTTTTTTTCTCTAGTTTATGTTGGTAATACTACTGGTTTATCTATATTTCCTTCACAGGATTATTGTACACAATCAAATGAGTTTATATATTTGAAAAATGCAAAATTCTTTGTACATGGAAAGGATGACTATTACTTTTGAAAGGAGGAGATCTTAGAGTCAATTGGGATCTTTTATTACTAATAACATTACTACTGTATGGTGGAGAAAATGAGAGCTGTGTTCATATATGTATTAGAACTCATTTAGTGACTTTGGCAAATTGACCAGACATGTCCGAGGTATCTCAGAGAAGTGAGTGTTGGGCAGGTGGACAGATGTTGGCATCCACCACTGAATTTGGCTTAGAGTGACAGCATAGCATAGTGGAAGCACAGCCTTTGGAGTCAGACAGATCCTTGCTTTACCACTTATTAGTTCTGTCGTCAGGAATAAATTACCTAATTTGCCTAAATATCAGTTTCCATATTTATGAAATGAAGTAACAATAAGCACTTCAAAGGGTCGTTATGAGGATTAAATGCAATATTCATTACCTCCACAAATATTTACTGAGTGCATACTGTATGTCAGGTAGTATTGTAAGCAGGGCAGATACAAAGATACAACAGTGACTAAAATGAACAAGGTCCCTGGTCTCATAGAACTTACATTATAGAGCAAGGAGATTGGCCATTAATGGGCACACAATCAGCATAATTATAGATAATGGTAACAGCTCTAATTTAAAAGGCAGAAAAATGTAATGTAGAAAAATGGATGAATGTACAAAGGGACTAGGGCTACTCTAGGGATGTCCTCTCTGAAAAAAGTTCTGGGCACTTGAAAGGACCAGCTTTATGAAGATCTTGGGGAAGAGCATTCCAGACAAAGGGAGCAGCTAGTACAAATATACACATAGGGCTTAGTATAGCAATCGTAGGTAACATATGGTTGCTAAATAGCTTGTGTATGTTTTTACTCCTTCTTATCTTCCTTTTCCGTTATCTCTTTTTTGAGGAATCTGACATTTAAGGATAAGGTTCATAGTAAAATCTCAATTCAATTAATCAGTTACTACTCTAGTAGCAAATTTTGTGGTGTAGTCATGGTGATGGGAATTTCTTCTGGTTTTAGTGACTGTTTCCCAGGTTCATAGGTATTTATTGGTGAGAGAAAGAGACCAAATGTGTTAACCTTTTCTTCCAGTGTGCATTCAAAATTAATACCAGATTTAAAATCCTTTGAAAAGAGCCCTCTCTCAAAATTCCTCTATTCTAAACATCTACCCACACATATCCATTTCTTTGTATGTAAGTAATTCAATTCTTGAACTAACCTTTCAGGGGACAAGAAGTTTTGTTGGTTTGACAGTAAATGAAAAAATTTTTTGAAATTTAGAATTTTATTTACCTGTTAAGTAAACTTAAGTCAAAAGTTCCAGGAAAACGTCCACTCTCTGGAGCCCTCTGAGCAGAAATCATTCTTCTACTCTGTTCTCTGCTCAATGGGTATTATGTCATTATCTCAGTTGTTACGAAGAGTGGGAGTTGATCTGGATTCTTATTTGTCCCTAAATCCCAGTGTGTCCTAATTCTTACTCATTCTTCTTACCTTGTCCATTCTCCTACCCTTTATACATTTTCCATACTGCTGAGACCTTCCTTAAAAAATATACATGCAGATATGTATATTTATATATGTGTGTATATGCTGTGTGTATATTCATAAACGTGTGTGTGTATGTGTGTATACTTCATATGTATGCTGTAACTCTTGCATTTTAGTAAGCTTTCTAGTTCATTTTGCACATTAAGGGTTCAGAAGCATTGGCCTGCAGGATGAAGTTTGCATGGCCCTCTGTGTTTGGACCCCTGCCTTACTTTTATAGCTCGGGTTCCACCATCTTTCATTTCCTAATGTGAACTATAGTCACTTTGTTTCATATTATTTGTCTCACATTATTTGTTTCCCCAAATAACCTGAGTTTCTTTCTCCCATTTCTACATGCTTTACTTTATGCCTAGAATGCCTCCAACTCTAGGCTGATGCTTACCTGATATGACTCTTTCTGACCTCTAAGACTCAGCTTAAATGCACTTTCCTACATAAGAGCCTTCCTTGATTACTTTCCTTGCAGATGTAGCCAGCCACTCTCCATGTCTTCAGTTCTGTCTGTATCTGTGTGATAGCCATTATCTAGTTGTATCATTAATTTTTACATGTGTCTGCCTCTTGCTAGAATGTGAACTCTGAAGATGGGGGTGGGAGGAGTACTTACTTGTATTGATAACCAACCACTTATGGTACTGGAAGGTACACCATAAGTGTTGACTGATTCTTTCATTTAACAGACATTTGATAGCTTGTTGAATAAGTGTCAGAGAACGATGTGCTTCCTTCCTGCAACTTACACACACTCGTACATGTCTATGTCTATACACACACCTATCTCTATGTATACATACACAGGTGTATATAAGGTAAACCTTACAGTGCGTACATACAATATATACATGCATACATGTAAAAGATACCTTTGTATTCTGCTGCATAGACTATTCAGCTGACAGGCAGTCACTTGGTGAACTTAATTGATGAATGACTGCTGGGCCAAAAATGACACTTGAAATATCATTTTAATATAAGAGAAATGGGCTAAAAGAGATAAAAGTCCCCACCACACACCAAGAAAAATGGTAACTGGATCACATCTATGATAAACCAATTCTAAAGATCATCATTTAAACTTCTAAAATCCAAGTATAAAAATATAAGTCAGTAGCCTAGTTTTATTAAACAGAAGCTAAAGCAGTCAGATCAGGTTTTTAGATGGAGAAGAGAATGCCAACTCATGTCCATTTAACTTCACAGAGACTTTATATATAGTTAGATACTTAATCTTGTTTTGGGGAAAAGTATTTGACTTTATAGCATGTATATATTTACCATAATTATATTGCAAAGGTATAGCAATTTTTTAATATACAGTGTATTTTTATAATACTATATATTTTTACTATAAAACATTAAAATTTGTCTGAAAGCTATACAATAGAAAGTTCTAAAAAATGACTTTATTGTCCCAAATTGTTAGGTCATGAGCGAATTAAAGAATTAAAGAACTGAAAGAGATTTTTCTTTTTCTTTTTTTCTCCCAAATCAGGATGCATTATGTCGTACTCAGCTTTCAGGATACAAACTTGTATAGGAAATGAATGTGAGTTCATAGCAATTCTGCTATTTGTTTTTGGTTTTATTTTATTTATTTATTTTTTCCATTGCTTTGCATTTTGGAGAACAAAGTGTATCAGTTTCATTGACTGGTTTTACCCCAAGTAACCTCCAAAAGGAAACAAAAAACCTATAATAATGATTACTTGGAATTTGTCCAACTAACCACAGATAATACCAGCACTATGTGAGAATGTCCCAAATGGATGTTATGGTATTCCGTGGCTAAGATCTGAGTTAAAAATTTTAGGCATTTTCAAATATTTCCTGAAAATTAACCTGAGACGCCTAGACAGAATGCATCAAAATAATCAAATATGCCAATTTTCCAAGTAGCAATATAGTCAGCAATAGAGATTCTCCTTGAAGACCACTTACATTAAAAAAAAAAGAATATCCAAAAATTAAATCTTGAGGTATGAATTTAATTATTTATTTAATATTATATATAATATTATATAATATATTATGAATATATATATTTATTTATTATCCACACTAGCAAGAATTTTGGTTGTTGCATGAAACATTGTTCAAAAAGTGTTAATTAAAAAACTTTACTCTTAAAAAAACTTACTCTTTTATGTTATATATGTTATCTTTTATTATTTTCTACACAGAGATTTATTAAGGTCATGCTATATTTATGCTATTCTACAATAACATAAATTATTTATTTTCTAATATGATTTTAATTAGAAAATGTGAAGAAGAGTCCCATTTTTGCTGATAAAAAGTTTTTCAAAATCATTTGCTAAGGACACCAGAAATAAAACCGTATATTTTTAGCAAAACAAATCCTTCCTCTCTGTCCTTTGTTATAAATCTCCTAGGATTTCAAGCTACAGTGCTTTCCTGCTAGTCCTTTAAAATAAAACTGTCCTTAAGTAATACACATGTAATTTACTCAGCAATCTGAAGTTCTATTTAAGTCGAGGACAGGTCTAATTGCTAGTTCTTCCTGGCTGACTACTTGATGTTGGCTATGGCACCTGATCTACAAAAGCCTGCAAATTCTTGATTAACATTCATCCAAAAATATATACTCATAGGTGTCAGGAAGACAAGGCACATACAAAAATAATATCAATCAACCCTCTTTACTTTGTGTTAAGTTTTGCCAGAATTTTAATTATCTGAGAAAAAAACCCTATCAGAGAGAACTGTATGCCTTTAAAATGATGGCATTCCATGTGTATTTTTCAGAAAACACTGTCTGACGTATGTGCATTTTTTGAAACTCGAGAAGATTATAAGAACAAATTGATATGAATTGCATATTTAATAGGTTGTAATTATGTCTTATCAAAAGCTCAACTTTTTTAATCCTTTATTCTTTGGAAATATGGTAATTGTCCCCTTTCCCATGTAGTTAATTATAAATTTCAGGAAGAATTAAGTAGGCTAAAACTCTTCACTTTTTTTTCTTTGTCTCTATGGTAGCAGTGAGAATAGAAATGAATTGCTTTGATCTTGTTTCTGAATGGTCTTTCTTTCCTCAAAATATGGACCTTATTTTGCGTACTTGAAATTTTAGATATTTTTTATTAGCTAATAATTCAAGGAAGGTATTTTTATAGATGAACTTAAAAATGTGTCAGAAAGAAAAATGCAGTTTATTTTAGAAATCACAGACTTTGTTTCCATAAGAATTTGTAGTTTAAAATAGATAAGATCTGCCAATAAAGAATATTCTTTGACTGCAGTAGTATATAACATCCAAAGCTTGTTTTTTGCAAGGAGAAAGGCACAACTATAGTCCATTCTTCTTGTCTTGTCTTGTTATGTCAGTAGGATGCAGAGACAACATGTAAATATTGATGATATTTAAAGTATTTTGCAAGACCACATTTTAAAATCTTGTATTTAGCGGCTTATTCTATTGTATCTAACTTCACATAGCAATAATTCAATTTCCGAAGAATTCCAGAGCTTCACAAAGTATTAGGATATACTGCCACAAAATGTTAAAATACCATAATATATTTTTTTAGAAATATTTACAGGCCAGTGACTTCAAGTAATGTGATCCCAGACTACTAAGTCAATTCTGTCTCCCAAATTCAGTTATCTTTTAACTGCAGTATTTCAAATATTCTTTTCAACTTAGATTTAAAACTTACCTTTAAAATTCCCCTTGTTTGCTAAGTACTTTCTTGTGCTTTTTCTCATTTATTTTTCCTAGTGAATTTGTGAGACAAATAATATTACTTCATGAGCAAAGGTGAGAAAATAGGCTTGGAAGAGCTAATTAATCCCTGATTAATGAGATAAATATTAATATTTACATGGTATAATATAAATATATTTATTTTAATACTGTTAGAATATGTACTAGACCCTGGGCTAAATATAGGACATATATTATCTTATATAATCCTTATAGTAATCCTTTAAACTGGTATTTCTCTCTTCAGTTTATAGATGAGAAAACCACAACTCACAGAGACTAAGAAACTTACCTAAATTTCCAGACCCAGAAAGTAAAAAACTCTGGCATTCTAACCCAGTTCTAGTGGATTCCTCATAGTGTTAAACACCCTTCTTTACAACCTTACTGGGTTAATGTGATAAAATAATGAACTAACAATATATGTCAAATGTCTGGCATCTAATAGGTGCTCAATAAATATGATTTCATTATACAATCAAGAAAATGCCTTCTGAATGTAAGTCCTGGGGCCCTATCTCCATTGATACCATGCAATGTCAAGTTACAATAGTAACAGTAGCTCTCGTGTATAATAAATCTTTAAATGTCACCAACCTGAGAATTCAGAGCTCATCTCACTCATCAGAGTTAATTAATCCAGGTAACCAGATGGTTACAATATTATTTTAACCTAGAGTGTTTAATTCTTTTATGTCCTACCTAACCACTGATCACACCTTTGCTAACCTGGGCAAATGCTTGTCTGGAGTCACAAGGGAGTTTGGAAAGCATGAATGTGACAGCGCCGCCATCGCTGCCCACTGAAAAACCCTCATTCTCAGCATTCTGTACAGAATGGGTCAGCAGCATTTTCATTTCCAGAGGAGGCAAATGCATGACTCCCCAGCAGGGCTTCAGTCTTAGTAAGGACTTCCTTGGAAACAAATTAGGCCAACTTATTTTAAACATCTTTGAAACGAGCAAATAAAAAGAAGCAAGTAGAAAGAGAAGCCCAGGAAGGGGTGAAGTCAGGTATTGAAGGATTATGAGGAATTACGTCCAAAACTGAATGAAAAGGTTAACAGTAATCATGAATATGTTTTGCATCTGTAATTGATACATTGAAGAAAAAAGACTTATGGGATGTAATGATAGATGCCACTTTACTGGTACCCCATTTTTGGCCCAATACTCCTTAGTATTATTAGTGTCAGAAATCCCTACCCTGTTCTCTAAATGAAAACTCAGGTGTTCCCATGACTTCCCATGAATTTCCAGTTATTTTCAGGGAATTAAAAGTCCTACGATTGGGACGCCTGGGTGGCTCAGTGGGTTAAGCCGCTGCCTTCGGCTCAGGTCATGATCTCAGGGTCCTGGGATCGAGTCCCGCATTGGGCTTTCTGCTCAGCGGGGAGCCTGCTTCCTCCTCTCTCTCTGCCTGCCTCTTGTGATCTCTCTCTGTCAAATAAATAAATAAAATCTTTAAAAAAAAAAAAAAAGACAGGGGGCTTTCCTTTTCCATTTGCTAGTTGGTTATTCTTCTTTCCAGTTTTGGAGCATGAGAAGGAAGTAAAATAAGAAAGCAGAAAGTTCTTATTGGATTGGAATTATCATAGTTTTTTGCTCTCTGAAACTGACATGGAATAGAATAATAATTAGATAATAATAACGAATACAGAGATAATAGCTAGCACTTACATAGTGATGATTGTGTAGAGGGATAGTTCTAAGTGCTTTATTTGTAGTAATTCCTTTCATCTTCGTAACTGAGGCAAAGGGAGGTTAAGCAACTTGCCCAGTGTCACGTAGCTAGTAAATGGTGGATCTGGGATTTTAACCCAGGCAGGCTGGTTCCAGACTCTGTCTCTCCTGAGCACTGTTGTGGATCTTGGGGAGTTTTCCCTTCTGGGCCTCTCTGACTAAATCTTCTGTAATGTGGATGATGTCTTTCTTTAGAACCTAGGTTTTTCAGCAGTGAACCTACATAAAGGGTTGTGGAAGGCATCACAGTGCCTCCAAGATGGCTTTTTTTTTTTTGCTTGACAAACTCTGAACGTGCAGGCTGGCCCAAATGAAGCACTTCTCCTGAGGCCATGACCAATTTGCCACGTTCTCTCCCTCGTTAAATTTTTCAGGTGGGAGATAGATCCCAGGATAGAGGCCTCCAAATTCAAGGAAGTTATATCAGGTCTAGGTGTATGCCCATTGAAGCCTCATTCAGTAATTTAACAGAAAAATGAGATTTCAGCCCCCTCAACCCCTCTGCAAATAAATACCTTTGTAAACGTCCAAACACATAACCCTCCTATAACTTCATTATCGATAAGGGTTCAGAGACCTGAAAGTAGTTCTTGGTAATTTCCTTTGAAATTATAGCACCTTCTTTGGAATCTCATTTTTGTCATGTCTTGATGTTTAAGACAAGACTACCAATGTAACATTTTGTGCCTATACTACTGTGCCTGGCAAAATTTGATTTTCTCCTTTTCTTTAACAACTTACTCCAAAATTACACATTTTTTTTAATACCAAGTCAGGAAAATAACTGGATGAAAACTTTATTTGCTCAAATAAATTATTTATATGTATGTGTCTATATAAACATTTATGTATGTATGTATATACACACCTTATTTGTTTCTGTATATGTGTTTTTTGTATCTATATTTATATATCTGTGAAGTTGTTGATTTGGATGTGTACTGAAAGTTTTGTATTTTTTTTTTCAAATTTTTTTTGGAAATTTCCTTAACTCTCGATGTGCTGGAGCATATAATGAACTAGAAGTCAGAAAATGTGTTTTCTAATCATTTTAAAAAGAAGAACTAATTTTTAAGTATTATATTAATGTTTATAATAATTATTACTGGAAATATAATTATTCATCACATTTAAAGTACCTTACAATTCGCAGCCCATTTGCACAAAAATTATTACTTGTCATTTTATTTCAGCTGTGCAAAAACCACTTAGTTTTACCATTTGAACATCATGCTTTCATGTCTGTTTCCTCACCTGTCAAGCACCTGAGAGTTTCAAAAAGATGAGAAAGGCATCTCAAGTACTTTTCCGTAGACTTAACTCAGGAGAGCCTCCTGTGGATTTTTTTTAACAAGATTTATTTATTTGAGAGAGAGAGAGAGCAGAAACAGAGGTAAGGGGCAGAGGGAGAAGCAGACTCCCTGCTGAGCAGGGAGGCCCATGCAGGACTGACTCCATCCTGATTCTGGGATCACGACTTGAGCTGAAGGCAGATGCTTAACCGATTGAGCCACCCAGGTGACCTGAGCCTCTTGTGTTTTGTATAGGACCAGGAATGGATCTGTCAAGGTCTGTCTACTCCTTCTTAAGACTTATTTCCCCCACAAACTGTTGTGCATGCATTCCCTGTGAAGTAGAGATAAATGAGAAGAAGGCAGAAGTCAGCTGTCTGTGTAGCATAGAACAATTCTTTCCCCTCAGTCCTAGGTTTCTGAGACCTAGAACCAAGGGGCTTTCTGACCAAGTTCTAGAATTCCTTAATTCAACTGTAGATGATACATGGTACACCTTTACCTCAAAGGCCGTCTACTCATCCTTTCCCTTCTAAAAGCTTTACTGGAAACTGAAGTATTTCCTCTGTTAAGCCCTTCCTTATTTAGAGTTCAGTACTCTTACCTGTGTCCTAAATTTCTCTGTGCGATTTTTCTTAACCCTTTCTCATCCTTTATTCCTACCCCCTAAATGAGTGAGGTAGATCTTTTTGATTGGCCCATGTCATGTTTTATTTATATCATCTCAATTAATTGCCTTATAATTGCATGATTATGAGGTCATTGTCTTCCTTAGACTCAGAACCTCTTTTAGACAGAGACTGAGTCATAGTATATCCTTATTCCTAATACAGTAGCTGGCACATACTAATTTCTCAGTGAATGTTGACCAACTACGTGACTGGATGAATGCTCATATAACCATGTTGTTTTTTTTTTTTTTAAGATTTATTTATTTATTTTAGAAAGAAAGAGAGCATGAAGATGAGCAGGAGCAGGGGAAGGGGAAGAGGGAGAAAGTGAAAGAGAAGAGCAGACTTCCTGCTGAGCACAGAGCCAATGCAGGGCTCAATCTCACAACCCTGAGATCATAACCTGAGCTGAAATCAAGAATTGGACACTTAACTGACTGAGCCACCAGGCAGCCCTTTAACCCTGTTTTAAATGTAACATGCTATAGTGTATCTCCTAAAAGTTTGGGAGCTCTTTGAAGCAAGAATAATTGTTTAAAATTTTATGCCTCTAAATTCTATATCTCCCTATATAACTAGCGTGGTATCTTCCACATAATACATATTCAGTAAATGAGTGGTTGGATAAAGGAATGAATATGTGTACAGTATTATCATAAGACAATTCTCCACCTAGGAAAAAACCCTGTGATTACAAGAATCATTTTACTATGACTATTACAATAGAACCTTTCAGCTTGTTCTCTGCTTTTAGAAGAGCATGCTGTTTTGAATGAAACATTTAGGTCAAAATTTTGTTTGGATGAATCAGTTCTCACCCTGCCACACACAAACTTGTTTGGAGGATTAAATGACTAAACGTCTACATAAATACTTTGTAAACTCCAAAGCACTCTAACAGACACAAGCTGCTGATATTCAAAAAAATCCTCTCTTTTTCTAGAGATGGGATTCATTGGGTAGAAAATCTTTAGAGTTTTCTTTGCCAAGTGTTTGTCACTACTCAAATCCTCTGTAGTTACATATTTACACAATCAGTTTGAGGTGTAATTGTCCAGCATATCTGGCTCATTTGCTCAGGATAATCCAGAATGAAATATGTCAAGATATTATAGTCAGAAAAAGACAACCAAGGAAGATGAGAGCCTTGGATACATCAACCTGTCTAAACAGCATACTATTTTAAAAAGACCAAAACCCATTGATAGTTTTGTCTCTTGAGAGAACATGTTTTCCAGGGTTAGCATTGCAAATGCTAAATCCTAATCAAGTCACATACAGACAATCTGTAGGTATGAATATCCAGGGTAGATGGATGGGAGAGAAGGGGAAGGAAAAGCTCTGTCTCTGGGTTAATTTGTTACCAACTTTTATCTTAAAATCTTGCTTGGCCCTTTAGAGAATTCTAATGTTCCCTCTTGATTTATAGGCTAAGAATTACCTGAAAGGTAGGTTAAAAGAGCACTTTCCTCTAGTATTAGTTCTCTTTCTAAATGGCCTTGTAATGGGTGTGGGTCTTCCAATTAGGTGATAACTCTAAACTCTTCTGAACACATTAAATGTTAGAAACAATATTGAAAAAGGAGAATGAAACCTTATAGGGAAAAAGGAAGAATTTTAAGCCCTTTACATTACCTACTGTGGCAAATCCCTTGACCCCTGTTACATTTTCTTCTTTCAAAGTAGAAGGAAGGTTTAAGTAAAACCAAAGGTTAGGATTTTCAATAACTACACTTGAGTTGAAAGCTCTTGTGAGGCCATCTCTACTGGCCGTTCTCAACCTTTGTTATAACTCAAACTCAGAGGAATAACTATATCTTATGGTAACAGTAGATCAGAATGATGGTGGTTTTCAAATGGATGGTACACTCCTTTGGAAGACAGAACATATTAAATTCTTGGGAGGAATGTGAGGTCTGGAAAAGATTCATGGGTGAATGACATTTCCTCTCCCCACATTGAGTTGTGGATCTAATAAAAACCCTCTTATTTTATACATGAGAAAAGTGAGGTTTAAAGTTTTAAAGTAACTTTCCCAAAGTTTCACAGATGGATTAATGGAAACACTACTGAAATCCAAGATCCAAAATTTATATTCTGGTCTTATTTTTTACTCATCATACACTAAGCATAATGATTTAAGTCCCTGTAGCCTCTGTCTTCAGTAGGCCTTTTTATGTGTCTGCCCCTGTATAGTCATATTGTTAATCTGCTTGATTAAAACACTAATTGGGGGGGGGTGCCTGGGAGGCTCAGTTGTTAAGTAACTGTCTTCGGCTCAAGTTGTGGTCCCAGGGTCCTGGGATTGAGCCCCACATCGGGCTCCCTGCTCAGCGGGAAGCCTTCTCCCTCTCCCACACTTCTTGCTTGTATTCCCCCTCTTGCTGTCTATCAAATAAATAAGTAAAATCTTTAAAAAAATAAAATAAAATATTAATGGGAAAGTCTTCGTATCCAAAACTCAGGTAGTAATGGAGTAAGAGAGACTTACTCAGATTTCCATCTTTCTTTACTACATGCTTCATCCCTGGAAGTTCAGATACTCCTTATCTTAGCCCCCTCACACTTTATGAGAACTTATATTCCTCCACCCAAGCATAGCTCAATTATTATTTAGCCTTTGCCATGTGCTCCATAAAAATAAACACTATCTAGATATGAAATAAGCTTACTACTATTACTACTACTAATAATAACAATAATAAATTATTACAAAGGAGACATTCCTCACTGTTAACATTGTTTGATATGAATTCTCATGATTGGGAATAATAATAACTAGCTTTTTTGGTCCAAGTTTTGATTTAAATTCTAGTTAGTTAACATATAGTGTAATATTGATTTTAAGAGTAGAATTTAGTGATTCATCATTTACATACAACACCCAGTGGTCATCATAACAAGTGTCCTTCTTAATACCCATAACCCATTTAGCCCATCCCCTACTACCTCTCTCCATCAACCCTCAGTCTGTTCTCTATCATAATAATAACTAGCATTTTAATTTTTAAAATTTTTAAAGATTTTATTTATTTATTTGACACAGGGAGAGAGCACATGCAGAGGGAGCTGCAGAAGGAGAGGAAGGAGCAGGCTTTCCCTGAGCAGGGAGCCAGCTGGATCCTAGGACCCTGAGGTCATAACCCAAGCCAAAGGCAGCTGCGTAACTGACTGAGCCACCTACATGCCCTAACCAGTATTTTTTTTTTTTTAAAGATTTTATTTATTTATTTGACAGAGAGAGATCACAGTAGGCAGAGAGGCAGGCAGAGAGAGAGAGAGAGAGGGAAGCAGGCTCCCCGCTAAGCAGAGAGCCCGATGCGGGACTCAATCCCAGGACCCTGAGATCATGACCTGAGCCGAAGGCAGCGGCTTAACCCACTGAGCCACCCAGGCGCCCCCTAACCAGTATTTTAATAATATTTTCAAATTTCAAAAAGCTTAAGCTCATATGTAGATAAATAATATTTATTTATCTGGCTTAGGCTATCAGAAAAGGAAGATAAGATTGTCCTGTTACTTTGTATGTTCTATTAACACCCTTACAGATTGTGGTTATGATTTGGGGTGAATTTATATGTATCATCTAATAATATTTGTATGAATAAGGTGAGACACTAACACTGTTTCACAGATGTGACTACCAAGACTCAGACCAGCTTATTACAGCAAGTACATGGTTGAGCTTAGCTTGAAATTGTGGTCATCTGACATCAGTTGAGTGTACCTTATGTATCCTATTGGTACTATATGTCATATTTTGATTTAAACAAGAACAATGAGCATGGGGATTGATGGCCCAAGTGTATTTTTATGGTGATTTTATCAATAATCACTCAAACAGCACTTTAGAGTTTAGTGATGTCTTAAAAATAGATTACCTAAATAAAGTTTGTTCTAAAAAGCTTATAAATCACAAAAAATAATTCTTAGTGTAAGTACTGAACTCAATATTTTATTCCAGTTAGGTCATAAATGTTAGGATCATTGCTAACATGAAAACATATTAGCTGATAACATGTCTTAAGGCCCATTAAACAGATAGAAAATGAAAAATACCAGAGGCAGCTTCTCATACAGGAAACATGTAGGGGCATCAGAGCCAGTCAGCTTCTTGCTGCAATCCCAGCAAGGCTGTTTTCTTGTAGGGTAGCTTTTAAGCAAGTTGCTTAGCCTCTCTGAGCCTCAGTTTACTCCCTTGTAGAATGGGTTCAATGATACTGCTATCTATACTTGTTGTGGTGACTAGTGATAAAATAATGGATCTAGAGCAATCTTCAGCATATTTAGTAGCTCAATAAATCACAGCTAGGTTTTTTAATGACTATTGGTAACATTATTATTAGTCTGTTTATATTATAATTGAGTGTAGAATAAAATAAATAAAAGGTAAAAGATATGTTATTTGAATCACCTTCTCCCCTTTTTTAACACTAATCTGTTCTCATTATTACAGGGATGGAGATGTATTGTTAGTGAAAGTGAAGCACTTCATTTTTTCTAAAAAGCCGATTAGAAATAATTTATAAGAGTTATAATAAAAGAATAGGTTAGCTAGAGATAAATTTCTTATGTAAGATGAAGTGCCTGGCAAATGGCTTGCAGTGTCAAATCTTCATGTTCCATGTTTGATTTCTTTGCACCTCATTTTCTGTTGTGACAAGAAAGACCTCTAAGATCTGTTCTGTAATGACTGTACATTCTGGGGTTCTATGAAATGCTCTAGAGGGAATCATCACTAGCTCATAATCAAGAAGGGGAGACAGGTAAACAAATCTATCTGTACCTTGACTAAAGTGATTTTGCATGGGTAGGGTGTGTATCAGTTTTGTCTGGAAGCCCAAAGGAAAGAAGACCAGTTTTGCCTCTGGGTTAGGAGGGTTCTCAGATGGGTCCTGCGGGGGCCTGAAAGGCCAGTTGCTGTGGAAGCTTAGTGCCCAAAATCCAGTCCTTAGAGTAATAGGAAAAGCAAAGGATGATTTCTTATGCCCTAATAAGAGTAGAAATTACATACCTAGTTTTCTGCAGCACTGCACCAAAAAATCATTCTCAAAGGCTTCTCCTATACTTGCAAATAATGTAATAAACATATCGATGATGGATATGGCAGCTTGTATATATTGCTGCACATAATATATAAGATATAACAATCACTTTTACTTATTTGCAGCAAAACCAAGGCAAATGCCCAGCCCAGAATTGTTCAGTGGAAGCCCCTGCTTGGATGCCTGTCCACCACTGTACTGTAAGTGTGATTAAAAGAGAATTATTTTTATATTTTGGAACAACCTTAGTGGAATGGGCTAGAATCCTTCCTGAGATTCTAGAAAGATTTTTTTTTCCAGAAAGCTCTGTGTTGTAAGAAATATCTGTGATCAGGGATTTATGTTTTTGTTTTTGTTTTTTTTTGTCAGGATAATTTGCCAAAGATTTATTTAAATGGATTATTGATGATTTAGATTTGGATGGACAGTCATTAAAATGAATATATTTGCACATGTATTTTTTTCAGTAGCTGCATATTCAGCAATACTTGATTTTAGATGCTTTAGAGAAGGATGCTTTCTCTTCTGTCATTGTTGTGTTGACTATTTAATAGTGATGAGTACATGGATTTCAAATTTTCAAGTCTTTCTGGTATAATAGTGGTCTCTGCATTTGTGTGAAATCTTCTATCAGAGAATTTTCAAGTGCCTTAGAAACAAGCAGATACTATGTCATTATCCCTGTGTTACCAGTGGGAGATTTAAATGCAAAGGGAGTAAGAATAGTGTATCAACTGTAAAGCTGGGAATAGATCCCAGACACCCTGACTCTTTTCATGAACTCATTCTACTACACTGTAAAGAAAAGTCAGTGAAGAAGTGGCTGATTTGTATGATATTCTCCCATACATGCTTTGCCTGATAGTTGGGACAATGGTTCCTTTGGGGAATGTGTGTGCTCTAACTGACAGTTTGCCTGTTATAAAATAATTTGTGTTTGTTGGAGACAAGGAATTTGAAATTAGTTTTCAGGCATTCCCCTCATTTGACCCACCGTGCAAGCAATGTAAAATGATATGCAGAGCTTCTTAAATACCATCATATATTGTTGCTACACAAGCTGCTGGAAGGTGAAGCTGGGCTATCATAGCATGACTTAGGAGTGCTTTCTAATGCAGTAAGCCTGGGGGAGCCTACTTTTCATTCTGATTCGCAAGAGTATGAAGCCTCTTGTTTTTGTTTATCTATGGAAGGAGGAGAATGTGGGATCACTTTCAATGAAGGAGAGATGGTGTAGCTAAATTTTGGAGGCATTCCTGCAGTGCGGAGGCAGCCCAGACTTGCTGGAGACTTGGAGAATAAAAATGTCATACTTGTGAGAGCAGATGGTCAGAGGGGTGTGCATGCTAAGGGACTCTGCTGATGCCAGAGAAAGGATGAGTTTTAATAATTCTGTTTCTTCATCAGTCACTCCTTCTACTGTATCCCTGGTGATATTATCTCATAATTACTGATTTGTAAGTCTATTTCAGCAGAGACTGGGTGCTATTCAGGGTCCCGGTGTACCTGTGCCTAGGTAAATCCCTGGTATGTGGTAGGTACTCTGTGAGAGCAAGTTCAATGAATGAGACTTCAATCTGTTGACTTCCTCTTTAGTAAGTTTTATTAAATTATCTCAGCTCTTATATTTGTTGGTGAAGAGGAATAATTGTAGTATTTTACCTTCTTGGGTGGGTGGTTTCCATTTCTTACTTTCAAGGGTCATTTTACACTTTTCCTGCACAGAGTATGATTGAGAATGTATTTTAAGGAATTTTGTTTCAACGTAAGCCAAATTTAGTGGTTTGATTCAGCTGTGTCAGGCGCTATGACTGTTGCTGGAAGTATGAAGATAAATAAGATAGTATTCCCATTTTATCAAAGACAATCAATATATAACACTAGAAAGAATTCTTATTAGAGGACTCCTGGGTGGCTCAGTGGGTTAAGTGACTGCCTTCAGCTCAGGTCATGATCCCAGGGTCCAGGGTTTGAGTCCTACATCGGGCTCCTTGCTCAACAGGGAGTCTGCTTCTCTCTCTGCCTCTGCCTGCCACTCTGCCTACTTGTGCTCTCTCTCTCTCTCTCTTACAAAAAAATAAATAAAATCTAAAAAAAAAAAAGAATTCTGATTAGTAGCTGATCCTCTATTCCACTGATAATTTCAGGCCCAAATAACAGAAATTTGACATTTTAGTTATTTTGTGCAATCTTATGGCAAGTAAATCCATTATTAGAATTATGTCTTTTGGATTATTAAAAATAATACATCTCTTATTCTTACCTTAGAGTTGAACCCTGTAGGATCTAGAAATCCCAGATTAGGTCTTTCTGTTATAGGAAATTTGTGACTAAGTCGATGACTACACTTAAGACTCTTCCTGAAGAGCACAAGTCAGAAATGCCAAATAGTCTGATTCTTAATTCTGTGGTCAGGTGAGAACATCAGAAAGATGTTTCTTCTTGTTTCTGCTGTGGAATTAAGAGCTGCTGGTTTCATAGATTTCCTTTGCTGTTTATTTAAAAGTAATTACATTTCCCAGTGGGGCAGACACTTTCCAGAGGAGTTGACAACTCATAATGATTCTGTTTTCTCTGTAAGTAACCCTGATCTACAAAGGTAGGCTTTCAAGGTCCATGTTTGGGCTATGTGAGTCTGTCCCTGGCCATGCCTGACTGATCTAGGGGTAAATATCTCATCTCACCTGGGCCAGTTAGATTCTCTCTCCTGGGAATTTAGAATATGTACTAGAGAGATACCAAATTGATATTCAATAGTATTGAATCATACAAATGACAATAGTTTGGAAAGTCATCTGTGAACCTCAGCTGCTGAAATCCTTAGGCCTGTTCTATACATGTCCTTCTGAGATTCTGCTTACTCAATTCTCTCTTGGATTTTGTGAAAAGGTCCCAATAATCTGCTGGTCATCAGTAAATTACATCCCCCCCCCAAGTTATTCTAGATTTTGTTTATTTGGGGAAGTATAATTTAAAAAAAAAAGATTTTTATTTATTTATTTTACACAGAGAGAGAGATCACAAGCAGAGAGAGAGGGGGAAGCAGGCTTCCTGCTGAGCAGAGAGCCTGATATGGGGCTCAATTCTAGGACTCTGAGGTCATGACCTGAGCCCAAGGCAGAGGCTTAACCCACTGAGCCACCCAGGCTCCTCTGTAATTTTTTTTTAAATTTGCAACTAAAGAAGGGAAAAAAAAAAAAACCCACCTTAATGAATACCCCTAGTCAGCAGCACTTATGAAGCTCCCAATAGCATTTACATAATGAGTGGTAGATACACACAGGAAGAAATACTGAGAACACTGAGATTTTGAGAATTTTCAGAAGTTTATTTAATAATGGAAATAGTCTATTTCTATTTATTCCAAATATCTAATTATATACAACACTTCTGTACATAAAAAATGACCAAAGAATAATTTGGTAATGACTTACTCCACATTATAAAATTAGAAATATGAATAATTAACTATACAACTAGCATAAGCATATTTATAAAACAAAAATACATATAAAATGTATAGTCTTTTTGGTATTAATTTCCATTTTCTCATCTCTCAGGAAATAGAAAAATCTTAGCCTCCTGTGTTTAAGAAAATGTTTTGTCTGTCTCAAATCCTTCATTGACTGAAGCAAGTTATAAATAAATTAATGCATACTTACATTGTTAATAGATAGTCTGTTATCTTTGTGCATTTTTAAGTTTACTTGATTGCTTCCTACATTTTTCTCCTGGATGTTCTATTATTGTTCCTTGGTGCTTTGCTCTGAAATGATTGTATCCTTATAATTGGGCTTTATTACTTTTTTCCAAAAACGTCTCGGTCTTTGTGTGTGCATTTGCCCCAGGTTCATTTTAAGTGCGGAGCTTTTATCATTGGTTTTCTTAAGAATGCTTCTCTCTGCAAATTGCTCTGCAAATGCCTGTCACCAGCTCCATGTTGCCTTGAAAATGGCTTCTATTACTATTTGCTTAGTCTCTTCCTAGATGCTCTCTTTTTTTGGCACTCCACACCTCTGTAACAATGGAACCAAGAGGTATTTTAAAGACTTTTCCTTTTAGCCAGGACTGGCTTGCACAAATTAGGGTTCAAGATGAATAGAAATTTTACCTTCAGTAATTATACAGAAACATGGACATATTTATACTTTTCGAATAACCGTAAATAAAATATCTTCCCTAACAAAAAGCATGACAGTTTTATTTTTTAATTTCTCTCTCCTTGTATGGCTGCATTAAGGACTAGAATGATATCCTGCTTCACCTCTACACTTTAAATTTAATTGGGTCATACAGTCAAATGAATATGAGCGGTGGTTACCTGAACCCCTGCCACTTATGAGCAAATGAAAGAGACCCATTGGTTCTGGGACTCGGGTGAAAACTGGCTGATCTCTGAATCTGGGGTGAACTAGGCTAAGAAATAGTTTCTGGTGCTTAGAAACTAAGAACCTTAGATTTGACCAACTGCAGGAGGCTTGAGTGGCTGCTACATTTCAAGGCCTAAATGTCCAGACCACTCAGTATGGTTATGGCTTATGCACGGAATTGTTCACTTTCAGGAATGAAACTTAGTTATTGGGCGTTACTTAGAAATGACAGTAATATGTGATTTTATCGTTTGGAATATGATATGTAAATACATATGGTTTGTCTATAATAATCACTTTGTTTCTCTGCATATTTGCATAATTTAAAAATAATGCAATGAGAGGAGTTTCCAAAATCCCTGCTGTTATAGAGATTATCATGAATATTGTTATACCTGTGTATCTCTCTTGTTATATAATATTCACCCATAAATAGATATGTGAAGTATTTTCAAAAAATCATGTTAACATTTGCAAATTAGAATGCTGCATTTTGACTACATCAACTTTCATCTACTCATTTAAAAAGCATTTGCTGAGTACATTTTCTAAGTTCTAAACCCTTGCATTCTTTAAGATAAAGCAGGAAACAATACATTTAAATAATCATTATGTTGGACAATACCTGCTATAAAATGCTAAAACAAATGCTATGGGGTGCCTGGGTGTCTCAGTTGGTTAAGTGTCTGACTTTTTTATTTCTGCTCAGGTCATGATCTTAGGGATGTACAATTGAACCCTGTGTCAGACTCTGTACTGAGCATGGAGTCTGCTTAAGATTCTCGCCTTCTCTTTCTACCCCTCCCCGCACTCAGACTCTCTCTCAAAAAAAGAAAAAGCTATGAATGTACAGAATGGAGATGGAGGTTTGCTTCAAGATGGATTTTGGAAGACAGAAAATGCAATATTTAGTAATAATTAAATATGCAAACTTTTAAACTGAATAAGATTTGTGTTAATATACAAACTCTGCCACTTACTAGTCATGTGACCTCAGACATTTTACTTATCCTCTCTTGAATTTATACATGCAACAGGATATATTTTTAAATTTTTTATCTTTTATTAACATAAAACATTTTTTTTTTTAAAGATTTTGTTTATTCATTTGACAGACAGAGATCGCAAGTAGGCAGAGAGGCAGGCAGAGAGAGAGGAGGAAGCAGGCTCCCCGCGCGGAGCAGAGAGCCCGATGTGGGACTCGATCCCAGGACCCTGAGATCATGACCTGAGCCGAAGGCAGAGGCTTTAACCTACTGAGCCACCCAGGCGCCCCTTAACATAAAACATTTTAATTAACATTAATAACAATATGTTATTAGCCCCAGGGGTACAGGTCTGTGAATCGTGAGGTTTACACACTTCACGGCACTCACCATAGCACATACCCTCCCCAATGTCCATAACCCAGCCACCTGCCCCCATCCCCCCCCCCCCCCCCCCCCCATCCCCCCCCACCCCTGTGGCAACCCTTCGTTTGTTTTGTGAGATTGAGTCTCTTATGGTTTGTCTCCCTCCTGCTCTCATCTGCAACAGGATATTTTGAGATTTACATGTGATAATGCAAGAAAGTGTTAACATAGAACCTGGCATGTAGCCATTGCTTGGTGAGTGGTAAGAGAACAAAAAAGAAAAGGATAGGTCATCCCAGAAGGAAGAGAGTGGGGCAGGATGAATTGGTGAGGAACCAAAAAAAAATAGGCAGTAACTAGTTGTTAATTTAGGGCTATTTATTTGAATTTATTTAGAAGGATCCTTTCTTTGGAAAAGGATTTAGGCCGGGACACAGAAAAGTTCTAGGATTTAATAAACATCTTTTTTAAGACTCTGAAAGCAGAAATTCTGAAGCTTTTGAAAAGAAACATTTTGCTCTTTGACAGGCAGGAGCTGATGATGTAAGAGTGTCATATTAACAAGAGATGTTTATATTCTGAGTTACAAAGACCATTTTTGAAGAGTAGAGTTGGATACTCCTTTTAATTTAAATCATTTTAACATTTCCCTACCATGTCTCTCTAGATTATGAAAGTAATTTTTCTCTTCTATGGGAAATCAATAAAAACAGACATTCCCCCAAAGAAACCAGAGGAGATGTTCATTTAAAGTGTTAATTATTTCAGCGTGTTCTCTCAGACTGCCTGACGTTACCCAGTCAGAATCAGTCACTCTAATTGAAGCCAGTTAATACAATGTGCATAAGCAATGGTATAGTAATCTAAAGATTTTTCCTCCTGATTTTATAGCTCCTTCCCAACTTCTGTTTTTTTTTCTCCACAGTTCACTGTGTGACCTCATTTTGTATACAGCCCACATAAAACCCAGACCGTGGCACTCAGAGACACCCAACCAAGTCATAAAATAAATAATGTTGTATCTGCTCTCTGGGTGCTTCCAGAATTCCTATGAACACAGCACCCGCTGGGCTAACTCAGCTGGTGGGAAATCACACCCAGGATGGCTTTGATGAGTATTGTCTTTCCAAAGACCGGATACAATTTTTATTTTTTATAGCAAGGTTTTATACCAACAGCAGTCCCCTTATAGAACAAAAAGTCAGGACATTATCAGATGATCACAGTTTTCAGAAAATTGTGGAAAATTGCAGAGTATAGGGCCTTAACTTGGTCTGCACTGGGATTAGAGTGCATCTGGCCATCTGGGTGGTAGCCATGGGGTTAGAAAAGAATCTAGAGGGCAAATTATTTTAGAAAAATCACAATGCACTTTAAGAAATGTGAACTCTGCAGAATGTACTTGATTCCAATTTTGCTGTAGTCAAGTGCTTTAAATCAAGGCAAGTATGAGGAAGATTAGATTGACACAATAGATACAGTCCTTTTTACTCTCTCTTCTGGCCCTTATAGTACTTTGGATATATACTTGTTTCTAGGGTGTGTTGGGAAATGCAGTACTTATATCAGATAAATTTCTTATAGTGATTTCTGAAACATGTCCAGAAAGGAAGTCCATAGTATGGAGGGGTTGGGTGGGCATTGCTTTATGGGAGAGATGAAAGGGTATTCCCAGTGAGCACCCATAAAATCTACACAGAGTACAGAACAGAAGTCAGGCAAACAGGTACCCTGCATGATTTGGTGAAAGAAAAGAAGGTTGCAAGTCCTGAAGTGCTACCAAGATCTAAGAAGCTAAGTGGAAGAATAATAGGTAATGATCTAGGAACAATAGGCAGGCCCACAGGAAAAATGAAGTCAGCAAATTTTATGTCCAGTGTCCCCGGTTTCCTCTTTCTGTACCTTTAAATATTTCCTAAGAATTCCAACTTTAACCAACTTGACTGATTCAGTGCCTTTACCTACCTCTTTCTGCCTTCTCTTTTTTGTGATGCTATTATAAATGGGATTTTTTTTTTAAATTTGATTTTGGGTTGGCCATTGCTAGTGTATGGAAATACAGTCAGTTTTTGCTTAGTAATATTGTACCCTGAAATGTTGCTGTAACTATTAGTTATAAGAGCTTTTCAGTGAATTCCTTGGGATTTTCTATATATAAGATCATGCCATCTGTAAAAAGAGATAGTTTTACTTCTTCCTTTCCAATTTGGACTCCACTTATTTCATTTTCTTGCCCAACTGCCTTGGCTAGAGTATCCATTACACTATTTAGAGTTGGCAAGAACAGACATTCTTGACTTGTTTTTTGATTTTAGGGGAAAGTATTCTTGTTTCATCATTAAATAGGATGTTAGCTGTGTGTGTGTGTGTGTGTGTGTGTGTGTGTGTTTAATAGATGTCTTTTACCAGAATGGAGTTCCCTTCTATTTCTAGTCTTTTGAGGGTTTTTGTCATGAAAGGGGGAGTTTATGGGGCACCTGGTTTGCTCAGTGGGTTAAGCACCTGCCTTCGGCTCAGGTCATGGTCTCAGGGTCCTGGGACTGAGCCCAGCATAGGGCTCTCTGCTCAGCAGGGAGCCTGCTTCCCCCTCTCTCTCTGCCTCCTGCTCTGTCTACTTATGATCTCTCTCTTTCTCTGTCAAATAAATAAATAAATAAAATCTTTAAAAAAAGAAAGAGGGAGATTTGTATGTTTTGATATTTGTTTTTAACATAGATCCATCACATTAGAGCATAATACAAGTTTTAATCTGCTCTAAGAATGCTTTGCCCTTCTATTGAGAACATTAAGCAGAATTTTTCTCGGATTCCTGAAAGCATAATCTCCCTCGTCATAATCCCCATCTGACTTTGCCAAAGGATAGCTCTTTGGTTTGACAGATGAGAAAACTGAAGCTCAGAGAAGTGAAATCTCTTTTTTTGCACCTCACATTCAGCACAGAGAAAAGCTAGGTGAGTCTTTCAGGTACCCAGTCTTTTCCCATTTATGGCATAATTCATTATCTCTCCTGAGCAAACTGATGCTCTTTGAGTTTGCTGTAGAAATTAATGAATTCAGAAGATATTGGTATTTTATTAGCTGTGTGTTATATCATAGAAGGTGTCATGAAGATTCTATGCATTGCAAAGCTGGGCAACTTTGCATTGTTGGACAACCATCTTGGCAGCCATAGTAGCATATTTGAAGGTTTTCCTTCACAAGACTGTCAGGATTTCTAATCTTATTTATTTGGAAATTTCCATGTGGATAACCACTATGTAAACAGAGTTAGAAATATATTCAGAAATTTAGTTATGTCCTTCTGTTCAGAACTAAAGGAATTTTTAACAATGGGTTTTCTTTAAGAGGATTGCTAGACTTCATTTTCCTTCTTGGTTTCATTATTCATATAGGAATTGAATGTGCAATGGTCACTCAGAGATCTTCCATGATAGAGCTATAAGTTTCAACATTATTTTTCACAGGTTCATAGTGGGATGCAAATATAGAATAGGGTGATTCCATAATTTATAAATTATTGAGGATATAAAATGCTCTAATGTGATGGATCTGTGGATTTTCCAATTGAAGGGCTTTAGTTTCTGTATCTAGAAAAATCCCAGAAAGAATTGAATATTTGTTCTCTCTGCCATCGACTTAAAGGAGCTTCAGCTGTATTTACTGAACTTTTTACTTATTTAGTATCCAGCACTCTCAATTATGTAGTATAAACTGAGAACCATTTAGAAGTAAACAAAAATGTGTTGAAGTGGACTAAATCAATATTTCAATGTTTACAACCTATTTATGGACTACTATCTATTCTATGACCTCAGTGTGTGAGCTTCTAATGCTTGCTTCTCAGGCACGTGTGTTTGAACATGAGAGACCCATAATACCTTTTTTCAGAGTCTATTTAGATACATTTCTAATGATCATGGCTAACCCATTAGGTAGGATCCAGATAATTAGAACAGGTGTATGGAAATTCAGGAGAGGGCATTACTAAAACCTGGTATATTAGCAACCAACAGTGAGAAAAGAAATGGTAAAATCAAGCACAAGCTTTCAAATTCTATGAGATAATTCAGTGGTGGGGGCATTAGTATATTACAATGTAATATTTTAACTGATATTTATAAATGTTGGCCTTGAGCCAACACAGAAACCCCCTCACCTATAATTATCTCCAATTTTTTGAATACTAATTACTTATATCATATCTAACTGTGGGCTACTAAAAAATTGCCTATCTAAATTTTTTTTTAAGATTTTATTTATTTAATTTGACAGAGAGAGATCACAAGTAGGCAGAGAGGCAGGCAGAGAGAGAGGAAGAAGCAGGCTCCCTGCTGAGCAGAGAGCCCGATGCAGGACTCGATCCCAGGACCCTGAGATCATGACCTGAGCCAAAGGCAGTGGCTCAACCACTGAGCCACCCAGGCGCCCCTAAAATTTTTTTTTAAATAAACAAAAACATGTAATATTTCAATGGATGAATTTTAATTTTCTGGTAGATTCATGTTTGTAAACATCTCTTTGATAGTTTTGATAGATGAGCTGGCATGTTTCATCTTGTACAAATTCTCAGGATAGTGGGTTCCTCTCTTTTCCAACTTAAGTAACTGAGGTATTGGCTTGAGTTTGTGGTAGAGACAAAGATGGTGTTGAGTTGGGGAAGGAGACTGACAGCAAAACAGGGATCCCTGGTGATGTAAAAGATTTGTGTTGGGTGTTGTACTGTCCTTCATTTTTAACAGTGCGAGGCATTGGCATGTATTGACATTACGTGGGCTTTGTAAGCTAACATTCTTGCTGCTAAACTTTTCACTCATCACTCAAGAAAGGAGTGTTTCATAGTAGTAGGGGCATAAGTTTTGGAGTCAAACACATGTCCCTGCTTTTGTTAGCCATTTGAACTTTGAGTAATCATTTCAACATCTTTTTATCTCACTTTACTAATTCGTGAAATGAAAATAGTAATAGATACCTACCTTGCAAGATTATTTGAAGAATT
The DNA here is from genome assembly GCF_020171115.1 of Neogale vison. Lineage (NCBI taxonomy): Eukaryota > Metazoa > Chordata > Mammalia > Carnivora > Mustelidae > Neogale > Neogale vison. The sequence continues at coordinate 139,051,948 of NC_058097.1, forward strand.
AAAGACAATATATGCAATATGCTTAAATCAGTGTCTGGCCTGTAATAGATCCCCAATACATGTTAATTTTATTATTATGGCATTATTATTATCAGCACTAGAGAACTATGAAAATGGTTACATGGCACTTAAGCAATGAGCTCTCTGACACCTTGGCCTACCTTTAACTTAGCTCAGATATTGGAAGATGTAATTGAAAGTTATGTGTCTTGAATGTTTAAACGAGTTAATTTTTCTAAAGATTTTGTTTTTATTTATTTGTCAGAGACCGAGAGAGAGAGAGAGGGAGCACAACCAGGGGGTGTAGCAGGCAGATGGAGAAGCAGGCTCCCCACTGAGCAAAGAGACCAATGTGGGACTCAGTCCCAGGACCCTGGGATCCTGACCCAAGTTGAAAGCAAATGCTTAACTGACTGAGCCACCCAGGCATCCTAATCAGTTAATTTTTTAAATATAAAGTTTGATTTTTTTTTTTGACAGTGATTTCTGTACCCTTGGAAGTCATTTCTGAACTCAGAGGCATTGCTGTACTTATTTTAGCTAATTGAATTCCTGAAGAGTATTATGGGACAGTTGGTTCGATCCCTGAGTGTGGAAGAGCCTCTGGGTACACACATGATTGCTTTGGTTATGATGTGCTAAGTCCACTGCAACTATGATGGAATCTCTCTTGTTTTTTCTAGAAACAAAGACATACATGTCTTACAAACCGTCCAGAGTATTTCTCCCTAGCTGTCTTACTATTCCCTTTTATTCAGTGTTCTTAGATCACTACAGGACAAACACAGACATCACTGAGTGCTCTTGATGTGGGTGTTGGTATCTGTTCGTAGACCAGCTACAGATATGAATCATGAATGACAGCTCTTCCTAGTGAATCATCCCATCTTGGAAACCCCATACTGTGCATGTCCCCCTAAAGAGTTTTTCCAAAACAATGTTCAGGGTATGGTTATTTCACACAACTTTAGTCTTTGAACAAAGGTCGTGCAACATGTGAACAAAAGTGTACTTTACGTAGTAGAATGATTTTAGGCATTTTAATTTTAGTTTTTTAATTTGATATAATAATAGATATTTATTCTCTGTCCTTTTTGGGAACATTACAAAAAACTCATTGACTTTATAATGAACCTAGAAATCCAAGCAATAACAACAAGGAATTATTATTTAAATGCCTGAATTATTTAAAAAAAAAAAAAGATATGGAAGTGTTTTTGCCAAAGATGTCCTTGTACCTGTTTACGATTCCAACTTTTTGTGCTGCCCTTCTGATTGTGTTCATCTCCTGTTCAGGCTTGCCTCATTTAGATTTAGCCTCAGGTAGTCCAAACAGGGGAAGCCATTTGACAAGGCCATGTCTGTAGCAACAACCAACTTCCTATGACCAGTACAGAACAGGTGTCAATGACAAACCTCTTGAAGCAGCCTCCAGCTACCCCAGATCTCTGTGGAATTGTACAAAATGTTTGGACAAACTTTGGCCTGAAGAAAACTTTTAACAGCACTTGACACAGAAATGGAATATTAATTGCTACAGCTCCTCAAGGAGGTCCTATTCGCAGCAGGCAGCATAGTCCATGACTGCCTCATAAAAACAGCCCCTTCTAGTCTGGATTGATGGATTGACTTCAGCAACAAAAGGTACAACAAATGCATCTAATCAAAACTGCAAACCTGAGCATGATTAGAGTGGGAGAACAAGCAGATTTTATAGCAATCACCCTTCCATTACAGCAGCAAGGGAAAATGTATACAAACATTTGAATATTTTATTTACTGACCCATATATTTTTAACCAACTCAGAACAAACATCTCATTAAAGAAATCAATGCCACTTAAGTCTGGATTGGCTAAATCTTCCAACCTACTGAAAAAAAAATTGCTACTTGATCGTAATGGCTATTTTAGATTGCATTTTGGTAAAGTAAAAATTTTGCATAATTTAATATCCACAACTTAATTAAGCACATCATATAAATAGCCTCTCTCTAAAGATGCTAATACTTACTCTGTTGAAAGAATTAGTTTGTTTCTACAATGGATTTGGTCATACACCATTGTTCTTATTGTTCTTTAGGTTGTGTCAGCATTTTCATTAAAAAGTTGTACTCTATTTATAACTTGGAAGCAAAAATGCACTCTGAGCTAAAACTTAATGTCCTAAGTCTTTGTCTAAAAGCAGTTTTCTAAAATGTACACAGAATGGAATTTTATGACACTCTGAAAACTTGTAGTCTATACGAAGACCTATAAGACACCAACAAAAGAATCTCATTTACTTCAGTCCCCTGTGAATCAGTTCAGTCCACAAAATCTGGGAAGAAAACTGGGTTGTGGAAGGGGAGACAATCTTCCCTGACATGGTCCTGGAAAGTCAGAGTACTTAGGTTTTATCCTTGGTTGTACTACTTAAGATACACTGGAAAGATCATGGGCTTTGGAGTTACCTGGGACTGCATTTACTGAATTTGGGAATATTCTTCACCTTTTTGAGCCATGTATATTGATCAAATGAGATGATGTACATAAACTTTAGTACATTGTTCATTTCCTTCTCTTATGATTGATGGTGTTGCTTGAAGCTACTGACTTGCTTTTCCTCCATTGTTAAGAGTACTTTTTTCTGAGAGTTGATTTTATGAGTGGCTTTCCTTAAATTTATGTTTTTCAAGCATAAAATACTAAGTCAAAAGAATGGTAATCACAGGACCATCCCTAAAGAGTGCAAAGTACTATATAGAACATAAGGAGATCTCATGCAATAGTAGAATATACAGAAAATTACTCCCTTTCTCTCCATCAGTCCCTAGTCTGGGGACTTCCTTTGCTTTCTGCAGTCTTATACTATATAGGCAGAATAAGCCCAAACTGTCTACCAAGTGAACATGCGTAGTTATTGGTAGGTCTGTGGCTATAGAGAGCCCTTGGCAGCAGAAATGTGTTCTTTTGTAAATAAAGGGAAATGCTCTCTTTAAAACTGTTTAAAAAAATAGAAAAAAAGAGAAAATTTAAATTCCTGTTGTCAGAACTGTTCTCTTGCCTATAGCTAGTTTATCATCTCAACATTTATTATTTAAACAAGGCTGACTCTTCTGTAATACATAACTATTATTCTTTCTGCTCATTCAAATCCATTTATTTATCTATATTTCCTCCCTTTCTCCTTCATTAATTTTATAAATGTTTACAAGGTGTTTCCTATGTCTCAGACACTAATCTAGGTTCCATAAATTCATAGAATGACAAAACATATAGTCTCTGCCCTTAAGGAGGAAGTAGAAATAAAGAATCTCACAGGTGGGAGCACCTGGGTTGCTTGTCTCTCTGCCCCTCCCTACACTTGTGCTCTCTCTCTCTCTCTCAAATAAATAATATCTTAAAAAAAAAAAAGAATCATACAAGTAAGATAAGGTTGCAATATTGTTGAGTTCTGCAAAGGATATGTACGTAGTGTATTGGAAGTGCATTGAGATGGTACTGATGTACAAAGGAAGGTCAGAGAAGGCTTCCTTAAGGGAATGCTAATTAAACTTAAATTTGAAAAGTAGAATCAACTTGGGAAGAAGGAGGAAGAAGTTTATTTTGGCAGAGGTAACTGCATGTACAAAGATCCTATCTCAGGAGGGGAAGTTCTCTTTATGAGGAGCTATAAGGTCAGTATGGCTAGAATTCAGAGAATACATTTCAGGATGCTTGGTGGGAAAAGGATTTGGGAGGGAGACACAAGTCAGATGATATTTAGGATTTCACTGAAGTATTTTAAATAGACTGGTGAGAGAGGAGAGGATCTTATAGTATGGTATATCTGAATTTTGAAATCTTCACTGTGGATGCTATGTGGAGAACACGTAGGAGAATGAAAAAAAAAAAAAGGTTGTGGTTAAAAACAAAAGAAAACATCAGCTCCAGCAACTTCTTCCTAGAAACATTGCCAAAGGCAAGGGAAGCAAGGGCAAAAATGAACTATTGGGACTTAATTCAAGATCAAAATCTTTTGCACAGCAAAGGAAACAGTCAACAAAACCAAAAGACAGCTGACAGAATGGGAGAAGATATTTGCAAATGACACATCAGATAAAGGGTAGTATCCAAAATCTATAAAGAACTTATCAAACTCAATACCCAAAGAACAAATAAGCCAATCAAGAAATGGCAGAGGACATGAACAGACATTTCTGCAAAGAAGATATCCAGATGGCCAACAGACACATGAAAAGGTGCTCCACATCACTCGGCATCAGGGAAAACAAATCAAAACCACAATGAGATATCACCTCATGCCAGTCAGAAGGGCTAAAACTAACAAGTCAGGAAATGACAGATGTTGGAGAGGATACGGAGAAAAGGGAACCCTCCTACACTGTTTGTGGGAATGCAAGCTGGTATAGCCACTCTGGAAAACAGCATGGAGTTTCCTCAAAAAGTTGAAAATAGAGCTACCCTACAACCCAGCAATCACACTACTGGGTATTTACTCTAAAGATACAAATGTAGTGATCTGAAGGGGCACACGCACCCAAACATTTATAGCAGCAATGTCCATAATAGCTAAACTATGGAAAGAACCTAGATGTCCATCAACAGATGAATGGATAAAGATGAAGTGGTATATATATACAATGGAATACTATGCAGCCATCAAAAGAAATAAAATCTTGCCATTTGCAATGATGTGGATGGAACTAGAGGGTATTGTGCTGAGCGAAGTAAGTTAATCAGAGAAAGACGATTATCATATGATCTATGAGGAATTTGAGAGGCTGAGTGGGGGCTTGCAGGGTAGGGAAGGAAAAAAATGAAACAAGATGGAATTGGGAGGGGGACAAACCATAAGAGACTCTTACTCTCACAAAACAAGCTGAGGGCTGCCGGGGGGAGAGGGAGTGTGGAGAGGGTGTTTGAGTTATGGACATTGGGAAGGGTATGTGTTATGGCGAGTGCTGTGAACTGTGTAAGCCTGACGATTCACAAACCTGTAACCCTGGGGGAAATAATACATTATATGTTAATAAAAATAATTTAAAAAATGGAAACATTGCAAACAACATGATGTTCTAATAGGATCTTGATGGGATAAATTATGCTGTCTACACAAAGTAGAAAGTGACCTTGAAGAAACACTTCAGGGAATGAAAAAATATGTTATGGTATGGTGCTCATGGTATAAAGTAAATATTTTATTGCAAATGAAAACAATACAAAACAGAACAAAATTCCAGTTATGAAGCTTTTGTAGAAGTCTAACATAAATTAGAGTGATGGTAGAAATGAAGAAGTATGAACAGATATGAGATATTTAAGGGTGAGTATCCCAGGACATAGAGATGAATTGTGTATGGGAGTGGTTAAGAGGAAGGGAAATGTAAGAGATAACTCCTAATTCTTGGACTTGTATGAAATCGTGGGTACAAGTATCATTTACTGAATTCTGGTGCTCTAGAAAAAGCTTCATTGGGTGTGGTAATAGGAGGATCATGAAATACATTCTGGACAAGTTCAGTTTGAAGAATCTTTAAGGTATAAGTAAAGATGTCTGTTTGGCCTGTGAACATGGGCAGGAAATGCAAGATCAAGGAAGGTGTCTTTGTTTTCCTGAGCAAAAAATGAGAATATTTAAATACTGATGTGTCTAAGAAACCAGCTGATTTAAGGACTGAGAAATGTTCAATAGATTATTCAATAAGGAAGTAATTGATAGTTTCAGTAAAGTGGTAGAGGTTGAAAAGGGCTTGAAAAAATAGAATATTTACAGTATATTTTCTAGATGAATAAAATCTTTCTAGATGAATAAGAACAACTGCCACTTCAGAGAAAAATGATGACGGCAGTTGTTGCTAGAATGAGTGATTAAATACATACGAGAGAAGGCCTAATCAATGCGTTTCCTTGAAGAAGGAAATGGACAAGGCACAAAGACCATGTGCCATGGTCGGTCTCTAATATGAACATATAGATATTGGAAGGGATCAGTATATTTATGCATATTTCTGGTGGGAATCTGAAAGAAATCCAGTTCGATGGCTTTTGTTTACTCTGAAATAGGAAGTGAGGGAGGTTGCCTGCTGAGAATGGGAGGAGAGATGGAAAAAGGAGGGTATCAGATGCTGGAACTACCATTATAGGGAATGGGAGGATGAGATGATCAGACGAAAGAGATGAGACTGCCAGGGTTCCTTCAGAGTGCAAGTGGAAGTTTAGTCCTTTAGGGAAAATGCTTTCTGATCTAACCCACACCCCACTGTGTTCTCTTTGGTTTGGATTCTCTTAGCTCTTGTATGGAGGCAACCTCTGTCACATCAAAACAGCTGCCTTGTCTCATTGACATCATTCTTGTCTGACTCTTTTATACGTGTATGTCTAATCTCTGCAACAGAAGAGGGCAACTCAAGGACAGAAACATGGTTCCACAATACCTGATAGAACACTGTGCTCATAATGGGGGTTATTAAGGGTTTATTTGAAACTTGAAGAGGTTTATTAAACATGAGTCAACTGTGGGACATTCTATACTGGGGACCTAACATAAAGATGACTCCTTTTTTAATGTATGGTTTTAAGTAAAACAAAATATAAGGATGGCCATTTCTACCTTTTTCAGTTAAAGGATAATTTCCTTTTATTCTTGGAGACTTAGTCTAGGAATTATCTCTTTGAAGCCTCTCTTGACCTCCAGTCCTTCCATTGAGCCCCACCTGCTAAATTATTATAGCATTTATCCCATGAAAGAACATTTGAAATTTTATATGATTCTCTTCCTCATTACTTGTGAAAGTGGCTGAATCTTACTTAGCTTTCATTTCTCAGATCCTAGCCTAGGGCTTCTTGAAATTGAAATGAATGGAAAACAAAAGATGAGCACAACAGAAATCAATAGAGATTCTCTTGATTATCTTCATTCCAGGAAGACTTGTTCCTCTGCCATTTCTCTTTGTGTCACCATTTTCCAAGTTACTGAAACCAGAAACTTGGACATTTTTGATGTTTCTCTTTTTCTTACCTTCTGTATTCAGTCCGTTACTCTTGTCAGATCTACTTCCAAGATGTTTCTAAAATTCATTTTTCTCCATCTTCACTGATACCATCAATATCTAAGTCACCCATCATCTCTTACTTGGATTACAAATGAGAGGATTTTAACTTGATCCTTCATTTTCACCTGCCCCTCCCCTTGACAAGCTGCTATTCATGCATTTGCCCAAGTAATCTGAAAAAAAAAAAATAGGAATCTAATTATACTACTACCCTCTCTAGCTTGAAACCCTTTTTTTAAAAAAAAGATTTCATTTATGAATTTGAGAGGGGGGGGAGTGGGTAGGGAACAGGAGCTGGGTGGGGAGAAGAGGGAGACGGAGAGGGAGAGGGAGCCTGACATGGATCTGGATCTCAGGACTCCCACATCATGAGCTGAGCTGAATGCAGATGCTAACTGACTGAACCATCCAGGCACCTCAACTTAAAACCTTTTAATGGCTTTCCCTTGCACTAAGCATGCATTTCACACTTCTTGACACAGTGTCAAGTCCTTGCATAGGGTGGCCTTTGCTTGTCTCTTTCAGTTCATGGCATAACAGTCTGTCTCCAACTTCCTGGTTCTAGGCACCAAGGTTTTCTTTTAGTTTTAGAAGACTCCAAGGGCTTCCAGCTTAAGTATCTTTGCCATCACTCCTTCATGTACACTGAATATTCTCCACACACTGAACAACCGACTCCTTCTTGTCTTTACGTTTCAACCTGAATGTTACCATGTCAGAGGTATCTTTTCTGTTCACAGTTTCCTTCTAGGGAATTTCCCCTCTCTCTTTCTATTCCTAATTGATTTTATTTTTCCTTTATACACTTTATCACAGTTTGTAATTGTGTATGATTTGCTGACTTGTTTATTATGTTATAGGTTGTAAGCTCTGTAATAGCTGGGAATTTGTCTATTCTTTTTGCAGTAGTGGACCCAGTACCTACCACAATGCCTGTGACTTAGAATTAACTAAGTGTTGCCTTAGTGAATGAAATGCATGTATGCATTAATGAATGAATAAAAATGAATAAATGAACAGAATAGGAGGAATGAGATAGCTTGACCTCACAGGATTATTGAGAGAATGACACATGGAAGTGGACACAAAAATATTGACAAGCAAAAGACTTGTAAACTTATTAAGCATTTATGTTAAACTTGCTATACATTGCATTATTTCATTATTTCATATTTAATTTGTTTTTGTGCTACAGGTAAAAAGTGCATTTTGAGATTAGATTTTCTTGCCACTCTTGCTAAGCAGCAGCCTGTTGATATGCCATGGTTAATTAATTGAAGCAGATTTCTTTATGAAAGAAGAATCAAATCTGATAATCTTTGGGTGGTTTGTGTATTTACGTGTGTGTGCACACAGTAACATACTAGTGAGATGCATAGGACTAGAGAAATATGATATGCTTTCCTTTGTGTTCATAGAGTGCTGCTTTAACTTAATTGAATTGGTTGTCTTTGGACAGTGAGTCTTATTTTGAGAGCTACTAGGTCTCCATGCCAAATAATATTTGATAGCATTATCATAGCATTACTAGTTTCCTCTGGCTTCCTTTTCTTTAGTTAGTTGTTCACTTTTTTTTTGTCTAGTTTTCTTTTACTTTAAAATTTCGTATCAGAGACCAGTCAGTGTAGTGCTTGTATAAAGTAGCTAAGGGCAATTCAGTTTTCTCACTCTTCTATAACTATTATTTGCCTTCCCGTGTTCCATAAACTTTGAAATACTGAAAATGTCTTATCTGAACAGTGTAGTCAGAATTAGGGGGAAAACCCTCATAAAAGTAGAAAGTAACTTCAGTATGCTAAAAATAAGCTCAAATTTATTGAGATTGCTGAATTCTAGACTCCTGCTACTACTGATTTACACTGTAGCCTAAATTAGACCTCATCTATGGGAAAAAATCAGAATTATGGCAATCCAGACAGTAAGATATTATATGACCATGAGTGATTAAAAATATATAGCTCATTGAGGATACATCTCCTATACCTATAAGGTTAATTGCATGAGATTTTTTTTTAAAGATTTTATTTATTTACTTGACCAAGAGAAATCGCCAAGTAGGCAGAGAGGCAGGCAGAGGGAGAGGGGGAAGCAGGCTCCCTGCTGAGCAGAGAGCCTGATGTGGAGCTGGATCGATCCCAGGACTCTGGGATTATGACCTGTGCCGAAGGCAGAGGCTTACCCCACTGAGACACCCAGGCACCCCACATGAGATTTTTTGACAAAGACATTATGAACTACAAAATACTTGTGATTTGTTTTAATTACATTTCTTTCTGTAACCCAACAACAAGCAGAATTTACAATAATGCCCCTGAGTCGATTCATTCATCCAATAGACATATATTAACTACCTGTTATATATAGAGCACTTTTTTAGGAAGATAGTGTAGTGAAGTGTTTAAAAACATTGACTTTGGAGTTACATTTCAAATGCCTCTGACTTGTGAACTTGGATAGTAAGTAGCATAATCTTTATGTAATTTTATTTACTCACTTATGTGATGAGTGTTATGAAAAAATTAAGATGGAAATAAAATGTTTTCCTCACATTGGTATAATTAAATTATGTAAAACTCTTAACATAGATCCTGGCACTTTATAAGTGATAACTTCTTGATAAATGAGGACATTTTTTGGTCTAATTCCTTTTCTTATTCCTATTTTTAGAATAAATATGATTGCTTTATAGAAAGATTATATTTCATAATAAGATGAAATAATAATTTCATCTTCTATTATTTCATAATATGAATTTCATAATATGAATATGAAATAATAATTTCATCAAATATTATTTCATAATAAAAATAAGAAAGATTACATTTCATAATAATTCATAACAATCATAATTTCATGATTTTAAAATTTAAATTAAATAATCTTGTAGATGAAAAGATGTATTGAGAAAATGCATAAGACACGATACTTGATAGTGATTTAGTGATATCAGTTAATATTTTGTAAGGTGGCCCCTTTACTATTGGCTCTTATATTGAAACCAAACCTGCCAGTTGTCCTTGTTATATTATCTGTACAAACACAGTTCATTCCATCTACGAAGGCCTGCATAGCATGGCATGGCTTTGGAGCTACATGTAGCGGGAGCAAAGTTGGCAAGCTGTAGAGATTGCCAAGAAGAGACAGGTAGGAGCCAGATTATGGATGGCTTTGTATCATTTACTATAAATAGCAGACATGAAGAGGAAAATGCATCAAGGCAAACTTGGCAACTCGTGTAATACTATGGCATCTTTGACTGGGCAGTCTTGGAATCACTGCCCAGCTTTAAGCGCTGTGCCTATAGTTGGCATGATCTTTGCATCATGGCACTTATAGAATAAATGCAGAGAATGTTGCTATGTCCTCCATCTAAATTTATCCATTTGCACGAAAGTTTGAAAAAAAACTTTGGGCCTAGACTACTAAAATTGAACATGTATTTCTGCCTAGAGACATAGCATATATTGTTTGGGAGGGCTATGATAGCACGGTTATTTTATTTTTCTCAGAGCAGGAAGAGTGTAGTTGACTCTATTAACAAATGATATCTTGGCAAGTACATACAGATACTCTACTGGATGTCCACTGTGTTACCGATAAATTTATGATCTAATTGGGATGCAAAACACAAACATACACAAAAATAAAGAATAATTGTAGACAAGAAATGTTAAGTTATATAGGAAAAACACTGACAGTTTTCCTGCAGATATTCAGAGAAGGAAAGAAGAGTTCCTAGCATCATCAAATGCCCTTGAGATGGTATCTGGGAGTTTCTGTATTCCTAAGACTAATTTTAGAAGCCCATAACTAAAAAGACTTGCAAGGCATGATGGAATGCTTTCTTGAGTCAGGATGACATTATGGATTGATGGCAGTCCAAGTAAGGTGCAAAACAGCACCAGAATAAGGCTGCAAATGCCACCATATATTTCTCAGTAAGATAGTGGACAATGCTGTCATCTTCTTTTTCCACTTCAGTCTCTTAAAAATTATTTATGAGCATAATTGTGAAAAAGTAACCAAGAGAATCAAGAGTCAAAATTTCCTTGGGAGGTACTTATGCAAAGTGAGTAGTAAATAGCCTTCAAACTCTGGAGCAAACTAGCAGTTCACATAGAACACATTATTTCAGCAACCCTAAAGATATTTGCATAGCTCTGAGGGTCTATTTTGGACCTTTAAGATCATATCATTTTCACCAGCTCATGTTCTTTCTCATCAATATATCCCTTGCTCAGTTTAATTCAAAATACTATTGAGTCTAATAACTATGGGCCAAGCACTATGTCACTCACTAGAGGCACCATGGTGAACTAGTTCCTACCATTAAGGAGTTCACATTTTTCCCATTGGAGCTGGAGTAGTAGATTGTATGTATCACTTGTTGAAGGGTAATGGAGGAGACATGGATTTACTCTGACACCATGAACCCACTTAACAGTAAGGTGCCCTTGGATTAGGTGATAACCTCTTCATCTATCAAAACCATGCTGATGGATATTGGTTTATATTCATACTCTATGCATCAAGGGAGCTCTGAGAGCCACTCTTAATCCTACTAAATATTCTTAGTTCATTGACTCTCAAATTTGAGATGACTATCCCATACCTTTATGTTCCTCAAAACTCCACTCTCACTCTCAGCTAACTTGCTTTCTATTTCACTGAGAAAGTAGGAGCAACCAGAAAAGAACATTCATAACCCCTGCCTGCCTGCACCTGTACCCACATATTTTGACTTCCTTTCTAACACCCCACTTGAGGCCATGTTCTACTCCTTTTGTGCTAGATCTCATTTCCTCTTTCACCTAAGGACATTTCTTTGGAAATTCTCTTCACCCCTTCCATTCTCTTCCCTCCCCTCCTTTCCCCTTCCCTTCTCTCTCTCTCTCTCCTGACCTCTCATGCATCATCAATTTTCTCCCTCATATCGATGTCCTTTAGATACTTGCTATAAATATTTAATTTTGAAAATCCTTTTATTCGGATGCACATGTCCTTCCAGTTGCTCCCCCATTTCTTTCTCTTTTTATAGCAAAATCCACTGGAAATATCTATACTCCAATTCAATATCTTTAATTCCTATCTTCCATTCTTTTTTTTTTTTTTTTTTTTTTGAGAGAAGGAGAGGGGTGGGGGAGGGAGAGGGGGTGGAGAGGGAGAGATGGAGAGAGAGAATCCTAAGCAGGCTTCATGCTCAGTGTGGAGCCCAAAACAGGGCTTGATCTTACAACCCTGAGATCATGACCTGAGCCAAAATCAGGAGTTGGATGCTTAAGCGACTAAGCCACCTAGGTGCACCTCCTGTCTTCCATTCTTACTTGAACCTATTTTATTCAGGATTTTGTTTCTAATTCATTGCCAAATCGTTCTTGACAAGGTCACCAGGGATTTCCATGATGACAAATCTAATGGATGAATTCTTAATTCTCATCTTAACCTACCTCTGTTAAATAGTCCATTCTCTTTGAAAATTTTGTTTGCTCTTGAAGCATTTCTTTCTCTTTCCTGGTTCTACTCAGACAGAAGTAGTTACTGTGGCTCTGTCTCTTTCACTGGTTCTATCTTATCTTCTTACCTTTAAATTTTAGGAGACCCCAAGTCTCTCTCTCTCTCTTTTTTAAAGATTTTATTTATTTATTTGTCATAGAGAGAGCACAAGTGGGCAGAGTGGCAGGCAGAGGCAGAGAGAGAAGCAGGCTCCCCACCAGACAAGGAGCCCGATGTGGGATGTGATCCCAGGACCCTGGAATCATGACCTGAGCTGAAGGCAGCGGCCCAACCAACTGAGCCACCAAGGTGTCCCCCAAGGCTCTCTTAAGACCTCTTATTTTCTTTATATAGATGAGCTCACTCAGTCTCTTGGCTTTATAGTCAATCTATAAACTGATAAGGCTCAAATTTATGTTTCTAATTCAGAGTCCTTGCTTGATAACCAGATTTATATATTCAGTTTCTAGAATTGCTGTTCTTCTTCTCTTCGATCTGCCGATGGATTTGCAGGTGTTTGCAATCTTTAGATAAGCTCTCTAGCTGATCTCCTGCTAGCTGAGGTAGTCTCAGCCTGCTACTTCTCCGCCATCTTGACTCCTCCCAGATTTATATATTCAGTAGCCTACTGAATATCTTCACTTGCCTATCTAACAGGCATTGGAAACATGTCCAAACCTGAACTCTTGTGTTTCCTATAAAACCTATTTTTCTCAGTCTTCCTAATCTTAGTAAATGGCAACTTGGTCTTTTTAATTGCTTATGCCAAAAGTATTGAAGTTGCCCTTGACTTCTCTCTTTCTTTTGCCCTGCATGATGGCTTTACCTTAGAAATATGTCTAGAATCTTAGTGTTTCTTACCACATCCACTGCTTTCACATTGGTCCCAGCTATCATCTTTTACGTTACTGTAATAGCCTTCTAACTTGTCTCCCTGCCTTTGCTCTTGTCCCCAGCAACCTATTTTCATATAAAAAGCAATATATTTTCATATAAAAAGACAGTTCATAGGGGAAGGGAGGGAAAAATGAAACAAGATGAAACTAGAGAGGGAGACAAACCATAAGAGACTCAATCTCAGGAAACAAACTGAGGGTTGCTGGAGTTGGAGGGGGTGGGTTGGGGTGGTTGGGTGATGGACATTGGGAAGGGTATGTGCTATGGTGAGTGCTGTGAATTGTGTAAGGCTGATGAATCACAGACCCGTACCCCTCAAACAAATAATACATTACATGTTAATTTTTTAAAATACAATTAAAAAAAAAAAGGCAGGTCAGATTATGTCACTCCTCTGTAACTCCTTCCTGGACTCTGATCTCACCAAAAGCCAAAGCTAAAATCTTTATGGGTATTTATATAGTCCAGTTTGTATCCTTTCTACATCAACTACTACTTTTCCTTTCCCTTCACTCGACTCCAATTACATGGTCCTCCCTGAACCTTCCAGGTGTGCTCCCTCCTTGAAACCTTTACATTGCTTTTTCCTTGCCTGGGATGTTCTTCCTCCAGCCATCCACATGGCTCATTCTCTGGCTGTCTTCTGATCAGATTATATCTTATTAGGCCTTCCTTATGACCTTATATGGCACCTTCCTTAGTCACCTTACATAAACACACATACTCCCAGTAATTTTTAGCTTGCTTTATTTTTCTCAACAGCACTTATCACTAATGGAAACTTATCTATTTATTTAGTTTCTTTCACAATAAAGTATTCTCTATGAGGGCAGGGATTGATTCACCATTTGGCACAGTTTTAACCCTGGGCATAGAACAGTACTTCATTCCTACTAGGTGTTCAGTAGATGTTTGTTAAATGAGTGAATATATAAAATAAATACAATAATACCTGCACCGTAGTTGTAGTGAGCATAAAATAATACACTTTATATTTCTCACTTAAAAAAACCCTATAGGACAATAATGTGCCAGCTTTGATTGCTTCTTAAATTCTACAAGATTTCAATGTGCTGTAAAATAATTCTCATAAACAGTCCAAACCGGCTTTGTAGAAATCAGAGATGCCATGTTTCAGTCATACAAAATGGAGAATATCCCTCTAAATAGAAACAGAAACTGCAAGCCAAGAACTGGTCTACATATATAAGGCAGGAAAAAAAGAACTGTTGGATTTTTTTCATTTTTTTAACATATTCCCCACACAGAGATAAAAATAGTGTCAGCTTTGAACTTGAAGGATGACATTATATGTGCAGCAGCACATTTTTCATTTTTATGTATAACTTTTGACAATTATGATGTTAAATGTATTTTTAACCTATATTTTTGCATTAATATTGAGTGAGGTTTTAACTTTCCATTCAGTGGCATTTAAATTTTTACTTTTAACTGTGCAGCTGATTTCCTTTAAGTTCTGACAGAAAAGCTAGAGGGAATTTAAAAAAAAAAATTAGAAGATATCTCGAAATTTCATTGCCAAATATCTCCAGTAGTATATGCTTTTTCAGCAATATTTTGGTACACATTTGTTCCTAGCACTCCGTTAATTGATATGTGTCCCAAATGAAGTATTACCCTCCTGTGAGAAGTCTTCCTTGTCACTCTGCCCCAGAGATAGGTCCAGGTGCTCTTTTTCCCAAACCCTAATCCTAAATTACTGTACTGTTTTTATACTATCATTATGATAAACATTGTATTGATTATATTTTTGCAAAGACAAATTTTCTTTATGTCCATTTATTCATACAGTCAACCAATTTTGAGTTGCCAAATGTATTCCAAGCATTGTCCTGGGGCTCTGTGTATAAAGATGTATGAGACATGGTTTTGATAACTTTGCTCATCTTTAGATGTGAGTGTTTTGAAGTTCAGTCACTGAGGTTCTTATCTTTCTATGCCTAGTGATTAGCACAACATTAATAAATATATGTGGAATGAATGGATGAGTCTCTTAAGTTAGAGCAGGGAGTTCCTGAAGACAGGGTCATCTCTGTGTCTGTGGTGCTTAATGCAATGCCTCATACATAATGAAAGCTCAATAGATGTTATATAGAAATTAATCACGAGTAGTCATTGGGGCATCCTCCATCTTGGTGTCTGAGACGGGGCAACATTAAAGTAAATGCCTGAGTGTAGACTTTATGAATCCCCTTGGCTCAAATGAGACCTTTAATTAGTGCTTCTCTGGAGACCCTTTTCTGTATATGCATATGTCTACTAACTAGTAGAGGAATATTCTAGGTTGATTAGTTGAGTGTGCTGGGATATGATAGTAACCGACAGAGTGCTGAGTCTCACTGAGGAAGGGCCACGTTTGGAGTCTGGTGCTTTAAGACAATTCTTTGGCAGGCCTTGATTACATGACTATGACACATGAAATCACTCTTAAAATTTGGGATAAGTTCAGTGCTTACCTTCTCAAAACATTTCAGGCATGTCTCCTTTAGGTGGGTGAAGAAAATTTGGAAAATTAATTGGCTATTTCCTGACTGAAGTCTGAAAATTGAACTCATCAGGAAGTGCTTCCCAGCACCCATTTTGAGATACCAGTAATTCTTAATTAAAACTGTTTTGATCTCATATGGTACATTTAATCAACAGTTTCCTGAATAGTTAGTTCAGACAAACCCATGTTGTCTCTGACCAGAGTTAGGAAAAATGCTATGATTCCTTTATATGTTGAATGGAGTCCTTAAATCTTTGCAAGACTGCTGAGCTCTTTGAGATCCAGGATATACTATATTTATCTTTATATCTCCAGCTATAGCATACTTTCTGACACAAGGAAAATAGTAATTAGTACTTTGATGATATATGGAACAACAGGTCAAATATATAAATGAATGAATTTATTTACTTGAAGACTTGAGGTCTCCAGTGGAAGGATACTCTAAATAAAACTATTAAGTAAAATGGCAAGGATTGTTGCTGTTCCTGTATCCCCAATGAGATAATACTCATTTCACAACTAACACATGGATATACCCTCTTTATAATATTAATTCATTACAGGCAAGGCCTCCTTGGTTAGAACATTAAGTAATTAGTTTAATTCCCAGAGATGTACCATTATTACCAGTTTGATATGTGTTCTTCCAGTCCTTGGCTTTTGCACATTAGCTTATAAATAATTATCAGAAACTATATAGTACAGTTGTGGGTGTGTACATTTAACTTGTTTAAATAGTGGCATACTTTATTGGTTTTTTTTTGAAATTTGCTTTTTCCACTTGAAAATATGTTTTAAGATCTTTCCATGTGAGCATAGTTGGAATTACTATCTTATTTCTGACTGCATACATGTTATTCCAAGTGGCACATCATACCACATTTTATATGTTTCCTATTCAAATATTTAGATTTAAATATTTAGATCACTTTTAAGTTTTCAAAGGTTTAAGTAAGGAATGATGCAATCCCTTTGGGTCCCCTCCCTCTTTGGCTCTTTGTGCCATCACTTTGCTATCACTCAGTAAACCTTGCTTTGCTGCCCCCATCCCCCCCCACCAAAAAGAATGATGCAATGAACATTTTTAGACACACATCCTTAGGTATGTTGATTAGTCTTTTTATACCTAGTCTTTTATATCTGTCATTCCCTTTCTAGTTCTAATTTAAGAAACAGTTTGAAGGATGCCATGGCAACCTCAGTTAGGTCATTCAGGCTTAACCTAATCTCAGTTAGGTTTTCCTTTCAGAGAACATTTCTCTGTAGGTTTATTAGGTCCTTCGTTTACACATATTGTGTGTCAAGCATATATTGGGCCTGGGGATGTACTAAGGAAAAATCATGGTTTCTTTGTTTACCAAGTTTAGTTACAGGGAAACGTCTGCTAGTGATACAAATCCCAATATTCCTGATAGCATTTCTCATTGTAGTATTGCTAACTTTTGTAAACGTATTGATTTTTTTTTTTTTAACTTTTTTCCAAGAGAGGACTCAATGCCCAATATTGTCTTGCTGGGGTCCATGATCAAAGGAACAAGGCCTATATAAAGTGAAGGTTAAGCAAAGCTTTATTCGTGCCAAGCATCAAGAATCGACCGACGGGTCAGGGCCGCCTCTAAAGAGATCGACCCCTCCCAATCTTACAGTCTACCTTTCACTGGATAAAACCACAACCCATATCTTGTTATCTCACCCCCGCCCCCACCCCGAGTTCCTATGTCTCTTGCTGATTGGCTAGTTCCATCTGGTTTGAACTAGCCTATCTCTCTGGTCAGAATCGGCACCCAAGTTTGGCGGCCAAAAGGTGGAGTTTACATTCTTTGGTGGTTAGGGAGGTTGCATATGCTTTTTACTGATTAGATGTTTCCATCTGGCTTGACTCATCCTTGTATTCTGGGCTCTGTTACCAGGAACTAGCTGACTACATTTTACTGGTTTCCTGGACTTGCTTTTAAGTAAACTCCTCTGGGGGGCAGGGTTAATTTAAGTTTACAGTACAAACAACAAAATGGTTGTTTAACCAAGATGGAGTCGCTCTAAGTAGGCCCTTACAGTCTTACCATTAGCAGAATTGTCCTTCTTTTGTTTGTAGCCCAAGGTTTTTCAGATATATGAATGTAGAGATGAATCTTTTTTTTTTTTTTAAGATTTTATTTGAGAGAGAGAGAGTGAGAGGGAGAAGTAGAGAGAATCTAAAGCAGACTCCACACTGAGCACAGAACCTGATGTAGGGCTTGATGCCACAACTCTGAGATCATGACCTGAGCCAAAACCAAGAGTTGGACACTTAACCAATTGAGCCTCCAGGTGTCCCAGCAAAGGTGAGTACTTTGGTAGAAGCCATGTACCCAGCTACTGTGAATCTACAAAATAAAAGGAGAAATAGTTAATTATGTTGTGATTCTACCATGTGTCCTTGCAGGATCACTTTCCTTCCTGCTAATCATGCATAATGTAGGTCATTACCTCCTGATTGTAAGCTCCTGCTAATGTACTGGCAGAGTGAAATGCAGGCTGTGTAAGGCTTAGTAGGGAAAACATGCTTGAGAATTTGTAAAAAAGAACTCAACCCCAATGGGACTCAAAGATCTTCCTAAAACTTCAGAGGGAATATTCTGTGCCAGAAAGATTTAATTTAACATTTAGTTCCACTAGTGTTTATTGAATGCCATCTTGCATTTACTGAATGCCAGAATATGGCAAGAAGCTACAACTCAAACCAGATTTGCAAGTGGTGTTAATGAGAAACAGAAAGCAAACAGATCCAAATGGATATGAAGACAACAAGAACAAAATATCCACTATCACCATTTATTACCAGGAACTCTGATAAGAGTTTTATATGCATTTACTTCTATAATCTTTATGGTAACCTGGTAAGGTAGATGCCCATATTTCAATTTTACAGATGAGAAAAATGACCTTGAGAAAGGTTATGAACTTTTTAAAGGATATATAGCTACTAAATGGCTAAGATGGGCTTTTGACACAGGTTTCTGTGGTTCTCTTGACTGGCTTCTTCCTCTGGGTCATTGCCAGTGAAACTGAAATCCACTCTTGGTGCCACTACCAGAGAGAAGACTGGGGGCTCCTTGGAGTAACTGGGCAAATAATTTCTTGTTTTCATAGTACTGGGTTTTCCTAAGTCTCTGACCCCACTCAGGTTGTAGAAGAAGGGATTTAGGAGCCTGTCTTTAGTCTTCATGAATATATCAGTTCTTAATCTATCCTACATTAATATTGCAAAGGGAAAAAAATCAGTTTTTAAATTTAGGAACAAATACATTTACTTGATCTGTCTATGATAAAATTTCTTCTTTTGGCGACCTTCACTCCTCATGCATCAGTCAGAATAATAATAGTGTTAGTATCTAATAAATATTTCTGTTGCCATTCCAAAAGAAAAAAAAGGCTCTAATTCTTACACTAATCTGAAATGAATGTTTTCATTTTGCATGCATTAGGTTGTTAATTGTCTTGTGTCCTGATGAGATATGAGACTTTTATAACCCAACATCCAGAATGTCAGTAGATGCTATCAAATGATGAAATGTCATATGTATGAATGACTGATCAACTTTCTTAAATTTGTGGCTTGTGCTTACTGGTATGTTGTTAAGGAAAACCACTGGCAATATTCAGACTTAGCTTTTTGCAACAGAGTGTATTTGTTGAAAGCATGGACATTGGGATCACACAAACTTAGATTTGTATTCTTTCTCTTCCATGAGCTCTGTGAGTTAGCACAAATAATGTAAACTCTCCAAATCTTTTTTTCATAAAGATTTTATTTATTTGAGAGAGAGAGAGCACAAGAAGAGAGAAGATCTGGGGAAGCCAACACCCCCTGAGCAGAGAGCTCAATGAGAGACTCGATCCCCAGACTTCAGGATCATGACCTAGCCGAAGGCAGACGCTTAACTGACAGAGCCACCCAGGTGCCCCTAACCTCTCCAAGTCTTAATTTCCTCATTATAAAATATGATGATACAGTAAAATTTATATCATAGACTGTTGTGAGGATTAAATAAAGTAATACACCTAGAGCCCTTGTCAAGAAGTGTATGCTCAATACGTTTTAGCCATTATAACCATTACTTAAGAAATTAAAGGTTAGTGTTCCTCAGAATACAGTTGCTATAATACCTGCATCAGGATCATGTACAATGTTTGTTTAAAATATTGGGCTTCTGGAAGGCAGTCAGATCTCCTGATTCAGAATTTCTTTGGGGAGGATGGTGAGCATAGAAGTTGCAGAGTAGCACTCATTCATAAAGTTCACACATACTAAAGTTTGAGAAGCACCATCTCAGAAAGAGAGAGAGAGGAAGAGAGAGAATGTGTGTGTGTGTATGTGTTTAGGGTTGCTTTATGCTCTGGTACAGCCTCATTTATGAGTGACTGCTATATTCCAGAACCTGCCTTAGGCACAAAGGAAATGAATAGGGTAGTCCATTTTCAAAATCAGAATGGAAAAACTCTTGTTTCTGTACCAGGTACACTTGTCATTCTGAGAACAATGAACTGAAGAGGGAAAAAGATACTGCAAATATCTTTTCCATTCTCTAGGTTACCTTTTAGTTTTGTTGATATTTTCCTTCACTATGCAGAAGTTTTTTTTTTATTTTGAGGAAGTTCCATAGTTTAATTTTGTTTTCATTTCCCTTGCCTCAGGAGACACATTTAGAAAGAATTAGCTATGGCTGATGTCAAAGAGGTTATTGCTTTTGTTCTTTTCTAGGATTTTGGTTGTTTCTGTGTCACAAATTTAGTCTTTAATCCATTTTGAATGTACTGTTGTATATGATACAAGAGAGTAGTTTAGTTTCATTCTTTTGCATATTATTGTCCAGTTTTCCCAACACCATTTGTTGAAGAAAATATCCCCATTGGATATTCTTTTCTGCTTTGTCAAAGATTACTTAACCATATAATTGTGGGTCCATTTCTGAGTTTTCTATTCTATCCTATTGATCTATATGCCTATTTTTTATACCTGTACCACAATATCTTCATCACTACAGCTTTGTAATATAATTTGAAGTCCAGGATTGTGATGCCCTAACTTTGCTCTTCTTTTTCAAGTTTGCTTTTGCTATTTGGGGTCTTTTGTGGTTCCATACAAATTTTAGGATTGTTTGTTCTAGGTCTGTGAAAAATGCTATTGGTATTTTGGTAGGCATTGCATTAAATGTGTAAATTGCTTTGAGTAGTACAGATATTTTAACAATATTTGTTCTTCCAATCCATGAGCATGGAATGTCTTCCATTTCTTTGCATCATCCTGAATTTCTTTCATTAATATTTTATAGTTTTCACCTTTTTGGTTAGATTTGTTCCTAGATATCTTAGTGTCTTGGGTGTAATAGTAACTAGGATTGGCTTCTTAATTCCTCTTTCTGTTGCTTCATTATTGGTGTATAGAAATGCAACAGACTTCTGTATGTTGGTTTTGTATTCTGTGAATTTGTTTGCTGATTTCTTCTATCAACTGTAGCAGATTTTTGGTGGAGTCTTTGAGTTTTCTGTATAGAGTATTATGCCATCTGTAAATAGTGAAAGTTTTACTTCTCCCTTGGATATATAGATGCCTTTTATTTATTTTTGTTGTCAATTGCTGAGGCTAGGACTTCTAGAATTATTTTAAGTAACAGTGGTGAGAGTTGATATCCCTCTCTTGTTCCAGTCTGTAGAAGAAAACCTCTCAGTTTTTCTACACTGAGGATGGTGTTGGCTATGGTTTTTATATCTGATCTTTATCTTACTGAGGTATGCGCACTTTGTTGAGGGTTTTAATCATGAATGGATGTTGTACTTTGTCAAATCTTTTTCTGAAGATGTATCTAATTCTTACAGTGCCTGTGATATTGTCACCATCAAATAAGAGTTAATATTCATTTAATATTCATTTACTGTTATTATCTATAAAGTGATTTTTCCACACACCACATTTGAACACCAAAATACTTCTTTTAACTGATTCAAGGCCAAGTTTGCTTTACCTTTGGGACATTTTGCCTCACCTGTCTTAGAGTCAACCTGTGAAACCAGGGTAATCCCCACCCCAGTACCTGTCATTGTACTAATGTGCAGTTCTTCTATTATATACCCACCTTGGACTGCCAAGGGCTGACCAGTAAGGTTTAGTGTCCAAGTCTGGAAACCTGGAACTAGAAGAGATGAAGATAAGAATAGAGCAGATTCCTGCCCTTAAAAGCTAACGTGCTAGTGTTTTGAGAAGTTTATATAGTTTAACTCATTTAATATTTAAAAATAACTCTATTCATTATTATGGCCATTTTACAAATGAAGAAACAGAGTCAGAGGGCTCAGGCAGTTTTCCTAAGATCACACAGGGAAAAACAAAACAAATGATAAAAAACTAGTACTGCTAGGATTTGACCTCAGACAGAATGGCTCCAGGGTCCATGTTCTAAACTGTTACTTGTAGTCCTGTCCAAATTGATTTTGAATAAGAAGACAATGTCACAGGAGCCTAAATACCAACATGAAAGTAAGAAATGTAACTCTCTTAGGAATTTCACAGAGCAGAAGCCAAAAAGTATTGTGAGAATTTAGAAGAGGAAAATAGCTTGGGGTAGGCCAGTCATAGTAGGATTTGTAGAAGAAGTGGGAGAGGACTTGTTCCCTGGAGGGTGAATAGTGAGTGATTATATATAGCACAGTAGAGTGAAGTGAAGGAGCACTGTCTTTATAGTAAAACAGACCTGGGTTCCATTTTTAATCCCTACACATAGCTATGGGACTGTTGGCAAATAGCCTCTATTTTCGTATCTACAAAATATTAATAATCTTATGTAGCCCACAGGTTTTATTTTTAGATAGAAGAATGGGTAGGATGCTGGAGAATAACAGGCACAGAAATCAGGAAATCCGAAATGCTGATTTGAGGGCACCTGGGTGGCTCAGTCATTAGGCATCTGTCTTTGGCTCAGGTCATGATCCCAGGGTCCTGCATCTAGATAGAGCCCTGCATCTAGCTCCCCTGGCTTATGTTCCCTCTCTCACTATGTGTCTCTCCCTGCCAAATAAATAAGTAAAATCTTAAAAAAAAGAAATACTTGGGGCACCTGGGTGGCTCAGTGGGTTAAGCCTCTGCCTTAAGCTCAGGTCATGATCTCAGTGTCCTGGGATGGAGCCCCGCATCGGGCTCTGCTCAGCAGGGAGCCTTCTTCCCCCTCTCTCTCTCTGCCTGCCTCTCTACCTACTTGTGATCTCTCTCTCTGTGTCAAATAAATAAAATCTTTAAAAAAAAAGAAAGAAAGAAATACTTATAATTTGAGAGGTATCTAATCATCTTCCTAGTGGAAGAGAGAGGCTCTGTATGGCAATAATGATAGATTTGAGACTGTGGTTTGGGATCACGGTATTAGGAATCTGATGAATGTACTGCTTAAGACTTTAGGGATTGGTAGATATCCTTGAACTTCTTACCACCTGGAAAAGCTGGGCACATTACATAATTTTCTGTGCCTCAGTTTTCTCATTTATCAAACTAGGACTAAGTAAAATGAAATATGTAAAAATCTAAGCCTAGTTTGTGTTAATGTGTTAATGGTCAGTTAACACTACATATTAACATCACTACCAGTGGTAGTAGTATTCAGCAGGAAAAATATCTATCTATCCATCCATCCATCCATCCGTGGGAGTAAAATAATAAAAATGTTGTTTTCAATGGACTGCTATCAGTCGACAAGAAAACATAGCTGAAGATAGACAGTTGAAGACAGATACTATAAATGATCATTGAAATTATAATTGTGAATGGATTATTACTAATCAATCAAAATATTTACCTAATTTATTAATAGTCTAAAGAAAAATGATAGTTACATTTTTGCTAAGTTCTATGATAATAGCACATTGCTGTTTAGGTACCATATTTTCCAGGAGTGACAAGTGACAAATTGCTGTATATCCTGGAGACTGATGAGTAGAAAATGGGAACCAGGTCTCATGAGGAAAAAAGAGTCATAGAATGAATGTGGGGTTTTATTCCCGAGAAGATGTAAGAGTGCAGTTATGGTTGTTATGTGGAAGGGGAGATATATTTATTCTGCATATTCTAGAGGACAAAAGGATAGAATAAACTGGTGTGTTTTCAGTATGAATAACAACCTCTTTAATAAATTGTGAGCTCTTCTTAACTGCTCACATTCTAGGAGGGTTGTGATGTATACTTCTTAAAATACTGGAGAAAGATGCCTCACTTTGTAGATAGGACTGAGTGATTTTTAAGACCCCTATAAATCCTAAATATTATGATCAGGCTGGCTTTTAGGCTTACTGCATAGAGAAAAGTGAGGGAGAGAGAATTCCTAAAGTAACTAAATAAGTTTTTGAATAAGAAGGAGAAAGTGGAAGAATGATATTCATTTTCAATTGAGACACAGTGACTGGAGTCTTTCATTAAGTTTTTCATTAAGCTCAGGAGGGGAAAAATGGTAAGGATATGCGTGAAGAACCATAGGGTGTTCATGAACATTTTCAGAAATTAAAAAAATGTGATGATTGGGAAGGAGGTGGCATTATTCATAAGCGTGACATGGTGATAACTTTAGCCCGGGTTGTTGTCCAGTGACAGCATAAGTGGGAGTCAGCATAAGGCTATTCTGTCATGAAGCTAGTAGAGGGGGTAATATCCAGAAGAATTTCATGATAGGTTACCATTGTTCTTAACTTGGAGACAACCTGTGGTAAAGGTAGTATAACAAGGTAAAGAACTGCCTCTGCCCATCCCACCTAATTTATTCAATAACTACCAAAATGCCAAACATTAAGCGCTAGACTCTTTTCTCTCTCCATGTATAGAAACATGTGTATCTATACATATATATGTTAATTTATATATATGTAAATGTTTATGTGTATATATGTATCTATGTTTGAGTATATTTATATCAGTTTATTTAATCCTAGTATCAATTTTGAGAGGAGAATATTGCCTGTATTTTACAGATTAGGAAACTAAAGCTCTCTAACATAGTCATATGCTCGGATTCTCATAAGCTAATAAGTAGATGCTCCTGGGATCCGGATGTCTGCCTAATGCCAAAAGAGTGTTTTCTTCTTAGAAAACTGGATATTTAGATTGTGGAAATCTAGTTCAAAATCCTGAATATGCTTCTGCATATTGTGCAACTTCAGGCAAGTCATTAAACTAACTGGATCTCATTTTCCTTCTCTGTGATGAAGAGACACTTATCCTGTCTGTAGATTTCTATGTAAGTAGAGATGAGAGGTTCCCAAATCTGGAGCCATCAAGGAATTTTAAACAAGGGAAATACATGGCTAACTTTGCATTTTTACAAAGATCTGGTTGATACTGTGCAAGATATATTGGAGGAGGACTAACATAGCCCCAGAGAGAGCCCTTAAGAAGAAATGTTCCTGCTAATAAATGGTTTACTATCTTAGGGTAGTGGTATATATATGGTAGAGGATATACTTTAAAAAATATGTAGTACAGTGTTTCCTCACTATTTTTTCATTATTACCCCCCCAACACACACACACACACACACACACACACACACCATCTAAGAGACCAGGAGACTTGTTACACACTTTGCCCTAAGCAACTTTTGCGTGGAGAACTTTGAATACCACAGATATACTGCAAGTAGATTTATGTATATATATGTGTGTGTGTGTGTGTGTGTGTGTGTGTGTGTGTGTGTGTGTTTTATACATTAAATATTTTTTTACCTTCTCTATTAGTTGGGGATAGAGAGAGATTTATTTTAAGAAATTGACTCACAAAATTGTGGAGGCTGGCAAGCCTGAAATTTGTAAGACAGGCTGACAGAATGGAGGCTCACGCAGAATTTCTATGTTGCAGTCTTTAGGCAGATTTCCTTCTTCAGCTTCCTCTGTTTTTAAAGGCTTTAACTGATTGGGTGAAACCTGCACATTATGGGGGGTAATCTGTTTTACTTACAGCCCGCTGATTATAAATGGTAATTATTAAAACACACACACACACACACACACACACACACACACAACTTAATAGCTACATGTACACTAGGGTTTGACCAAACAACTAAGCATCATAGCCTAGCCAAGCTGACACATAAAATTAACCATCACTTCCCCTTTTCCAAAGTAACTAATTTTCATTCCCCTTGGGTGATATCACTTCTGTTGATATCATAGCCTGATATCTTTGTCTTGAAGTAGGAGATAAAATAACATGATGTACTGTATGGTAGATCAATTTCCTGGTTGGACTATATGAGGCAAAGGATAGAGAGGTGCTGAGGAGATTTACAGATTTCTAATGTGAACAAGTGAGCGGATAGTGCTGCTCTTCACTGAGACAGGAAACGCAGGAAAAAAGAGTCTGTTTGATGTAGAATATGATGAGATTTGTATACAATTGTACTCTTTACGGTAAAATTTCAGCATATTCATTTATAAGTCTAACTGCTTATTTCTAAAAAATTGAATAAAATTTATTAGAAAATCTTTGAGAAAAATATGATGGTTCTTGTGTTAGCTCAGAGACAGCATGATAGGAAATCACTTTTAGCATTCAGGCCTGAAAGAGTTTCTGGAAATATTTGGTGTCATTTTCTTGGTTGTGCTATATTCCTACTACTTGCATACATTGTAAAAGAATATGATATCCTAAGAACAAAGTGTTAATTGTATGACATTTTATTCCATGTTTGTCTTGTTAACAAATATACACATAGCCTTAGTAACTTTTCTGTATTTTTATTGTACCTTTTTTCCCCAACTAAATTGTGAGCTCATGAAGGAAAGGAATAATGGGAATTAGGCCAACAAATATGTAGGGTGTAAAATCATTTTATTTGTTCCCACGGAGCCCAGATGAGTGCTTTGCACATCAGAGGTGGTTAATAAAAGTCAAATGTTTGTTGAAGTAAATGTTGTGATACAATTTAGTATAAATTTATCTACAAATACCACAAATCATTGCTTCTTATTAAATCGCTGCTCACAGATTTATGAAGCAGTGAGGATTATTTCCATTCCACAGCCTAGATTTCATATTTCATTCAAGAAAAGAATGGGGAAAGCTCATTTAACCGCTTCAGGTTAGAGGGACATATAGCCTGTTGGTACTAAAGTTGGTTCTTTGTAACTTTAAACTATTTTGTTTTGTAGAAGCAGATTTCCTAACCTGATAATTATATAAGTCTTTAAAAATTCTCTTAGTCTACCATTTTTCATTGTGATTGCCTCATTATGTATGGATTCCATATTGAATTTTTAAAAGTTACAGAAAGTACATGTCAGCTTCATATAAAAGATTTACTGCTCCATCACTTGATTGTGGGAAAATGGAAAAAAAGTGCATATTTTGTAGTAATACTAAGAATAAGCATAAGCAGTATACTAGAAAAAAATTTGGGATTAATCATTGTCATAACCCAGGTTCCCCAGAAAACTCTCTAAAAAACCTGAGATTTATATGCAAGCGTTTATTAGGGAATACTTTAGGAACTACTCCTGGGAAGAGTGATTTACCCAGAATTAAAGAAAGGGAGTTGAACCAAGTTCCAGTTATAACAGAAGCCTCAGATGATCCTATAGGGAGCTCTGGAGCAAGAATGGTCCTTCAGAGTTGTTCTCATTTGAAGCCAGCTTGCTGGGTCATTGTACCACTACACCTGTGAGTCACTGGTTGGAAGTTGCTCAAGGGAGGGGGAAATAATTTTGGTCTCAAGGCAGCTTTCTGGAGAGGGGCACAGCTGTGAATCTTAGCAGCTAACATTCCAATCCAATGGGGGAGTAAGTGTATTGATCCTGAATTGAGGATGGCACACATCAGTACTTAATACAAGATTTGTTTAGATTTTGTTTAGTTATCACTATTTTAGTACTTAAGTACATTTAGAATTTTCAGTTCTTTAATGATTAGATGCCTTGACTGAAATGCTTACTGAATTAATTTAATTAAAATAAATATAAATGCATTTCATGATTCCTTTTTAAAAATTATTTATTTATTTATATATTTATTTGACATACAGAGATCACAAGTAGGCAGAAAGGGAGGCAGAGAGAGAGAGAGAGAGAGAGAGAGAGAGGAGGAAGCAGGCTCCCTGTGGAGCAGAGAGCCCGATGAGGAGCTCGATCCCAGGACTCCGGGATCACGACCCGAGCCAAAGGCAGAGGCTTTAACCTGCTTAGCCACCCAGGTGCCCCCCCACCATTTCATGATTCTTTATTCTACTTCCATTCTTGCTCCACCCCTGCTGGCAGAGCCATTTAAATTTTTTTTTCAAACTGTTGTGTACTGCTGTAGGTCTATTATTACAGTTTTTTTTTCCTGCTATATTGATTATGCAGTTCAGAAGCCACAACTTAGTTGTGGTCAGAGTAAACTCTTTTAAACAACTGGTTTCAAATGTTTCAAAGGCAGATGCATGTATGATGCTCTTTTTAATTTACCAGGTCTGCCTTTTCAATTAACTCAGTGATAGAAAACTTTTAAAGCATTCATTTCTGTTAATAGTTAAGATCATGGATTTGCATATAAAAAATATGATTTAAGTCCTTCCTGCCCCTAACAAGCTGTATGACTCTTTTTTCACTTGATCTCTAATGTTACTTATAGAGATAAAATTGTTAAGACATTGTTTAGGACATATAGATATTCAATAAAACGTACCTGCTATCATTATCTCCTCAATAATCATGTGTAATGGGAATCACTAGCCCTTTAAACAGATGTATGCCTAAAGGTAGAAAATACTAGTTAAATACAAAATTCTTTTATGTAGAATTTTATAGCTGGAATGCAATTAGCAACACTAGTTAAACCTAAGTTGTCTCTCAAATTTTTTAATTGTTATATTGGTAAAGATTTTCATCCATAAGTAATGAACTTTACCTTCTTCCATGGCATAAAATAGCTTCATCTTATTTTCTGAATTGCTCAAAGAGTATTGTTAACTACTTTGAGTCTGAATTCTGTTTAACTTCAGATAACCAAAGTGAAAAAGGCACAAATTTCAAGTTTCATCAGTGCAGTAATGGGAAAATCTTGCTTACTTAGTGTATTAAAAGCTACAAGTGACCCCTCTTTTTGCAAGTTATATTCATCTTCAGTAATCTGGTTAGACTAACCTCAAATCCTGCAGCTGAGTCATCCAAGTATTAGATGTCCTGAAATGGGCGGGAGAAATGTCCAGAGTCACGTGATATGTCAGGAGCAAAGTGCCTGAAGTATTAGAGCACTTGCCTGAGAAAGATATTATAAGATGAAATGAATTGAAATGACACTCAGAGAACAAAATTGTTGAAAGGTTAATGGGGTCAATGCCTAGTGATATGCTTTAGATTTTATAACATTTTTATCCAGTAAAACAAAAGTGACAAAAATATAGCATAGAAATGTGAGATAACTTAGTGATAGAATTTGTAACTCTTGATTTGATCAAGATGATTCATTTTAGTGAAATTTGAAATTATGTATGCTCCTAGGAAGGACAAAAGTAGAATATTTATATTTCAATTATCAGTTTTTCCTTTGGGAAGAAATACTAAATTTCCTCAGCTTTTACTGCTTTAGTCTTTTGAGGCTTGACTGACATGCCACCTTTCAAACAATGTGACAGTTGCCTTCTGAGTGATGTGTCCTGAGAAGCAGGGCATTGGTTGCTGGGGTCAAAAAAACAAGTTTCTAATTTTGTTTTTAATAGCTAACCTGGACCAAGTAATATATGAGCAAAAAAAAAAAAAAAATCAGCCAAAAAATTCAAATCATGTATTTAGTCTTGAAAATATTTGTAGAAAAAGGATGCCATTACAGAAAGAGAGGAGTCAAAATGACCTCGACAGAAATTCTAGACAGAAATTTCAATTAACACACGCACGCACACACACACACACACGCACAGAGACAACAAAAGCAAAATAGAAAAATGAGACTACGATCAAGCTAAAAATCTGCTACATAGAAAAGGAAACAATCAACAGAGTGAGAAACCAAGTTAGAGAATGGGAGAAAATATTTCAATAATATCTGATAAAGGGTAATAACTAAAATATATAAAGAACTCCTATAATTAAGTAGAAAACAAAACAAACAGAAAACAAATAATCTGATTAAAAATTGGGTAAAGGACTTGGATGGATTTTCTCCAAAGAAGACATACAGATTGCTAAGTATATGAAAAGATGCTCAATGTCAGTAATCATCAGGAGAATGCAAGTCAAAACCATGACGACATATTACCTTACATCTTTTAGATGGATGTTAGAAAAAATAAAACAAAAGAAGAAAAAAAAACAGAAAATAACAAGTGTTGATGAAGATGTGGGAAAATAGGAACTCTTATGCCCTGTTGGTAGGTATAAAAACTTGTGCAGTCACTATAGAAAACAGTATGGAGGTTCTTTTAAAAATTAAAATTAGATCAACCATATGATGCAGCAATCCTACTGCTGGGTACTTATACAAAGAATTGAAATCAAGATTCCAAAGTAATACCTGCACCCTCATATTCGTTGTAGTATTTTTACAATAGTCAAGGAATGGAAATGACCTAAATGTTCATGTACAGATGAATGGATAAAGAGGTTGTGATATCTGTCTTTCATCTATCTATAAGATAGAATTATATATATAATTGAATATATAATATGTAATGGAATTATAGATATATAATGGAATATAACACACACACACACACACACACACACACAGAGAGGAATATTACTCAGCCATAAAAAAGAATGAAATCTTGCCATTTGTGGCAACATGGATGGAGTTAGACAGTATAATGCTAAGTGAAATAAGTCAGTCAGAGAAAGAAAAATACCATGTGATTTCACTCATATGTGGAATTTAAGAAACAAAACAGATGAATGCAGGGGAAAAAATAAGAGAGGCAAACCATACAACAGACTCTTAACTATCAAGAACAAACTGCAGGTTGCTGGAGGGGTAGTGGGTGGGAGAATGAGTTAAATGGGTGATGGGTATTAAGGAGGGCATTTGTTGTGATGAGTCCTGGGTGTTACATGTATGTGATAAATTACTAAATTCTATTTCTGAAATTAATATTACACTATATGTTAACTAATAGGAATTTGAATAAAAACTTGAAACAAAGGAAAAAGATTATATGGTATATTTGTACAATGGGATATTATTCAACTATTAAGAAGAAGGGAATTTTTTCATATGCTACAGTATGGATGAACATTAACATTATGCTAAGTAAAATAGGTGAATCATAGAACAAATACCACATGATTCCACTTATATGTAGTATTTAAAGTAATCAGACTGATTAAAGCAAAAAGTAGAATGATGGTTGACAGGGGCCAAGGGTAGAGGGAAATGGGGAGTTGTTCAATGAGTTTAGTTTCAGTCATGTAAGATGGAAAAGTTATAGAGATGAAAAAGTTCTAGAAACCTTGTGCTTATGGTTAACAATATTATACTCTACATACTTAAAATTTTAAGAGTGTAGATTCCATATCATATATTTTTACCATAATTCTTTAAAAAATCATATGTTGGTCTACTTACTTACTTATCCATTCAGTCATATAACGTACTCTAGGGTATATCTTGATGAATTTTCACAAAGTGAACAGAATCACTCAGATCCAGATATAAATATCAGCAAAACAAGGGCCTTCTCTGTGCGCTCTCAGTTACTAACACCTATACTGCAAAAGTCACCCTCCTCTTGACATTTGTTACCTTGGATTAGATTTGTCTGTCTGAAATTGATATAAATGGGGTTCTACAGTATTTTTTGCCTTGTTTCTTTCACTCAACACTATGTTTGCGAGATTTATCCTGTTGCATGCTAAAGCAATTTGTCCTTTCTCACTACTGTATAATAGCCCATTACACAAATACACCACACTATTTATTCACTTTCCTGTTGATGGATATTGTTTTTATCTCCAGTTTCAGGCTATTACACCTAACTTTGCTAGGAGAATTTTGGTAAATTTTCAGTGTTTTTAAAATTTAATTTAAATTAAATTTTTATTTATTTATTTAAATTTATTTTATTAATTAAAATTTTAAATTAAATTTTAAAAAATTATTTAGTTATACAATTAGGAGTGAAATTGCTAGATCTTAGAATATACATATGTTTAGCTTAGCAGAAAATTATAAAAAGGTTTTCCAAAGTGATTATATAAATTTATACTCCCACTAGTTATCACATGTTAGTTCCAGTGGCTCTACATTCTTTCAGTAGCTACTTTGGTGAGTATGTAGTAATATTGTGGTTTTAATTTTGCTTTTCTCTGATGACTGACGAGCTTGAAATTTTTTTCATGTGTTTATAGGTTTGAGTTTTCAAAGATTTTTTTAATTTATTTGACAGAGAGATAGTGAGAGAGCACAAATAGAGAGGTAGGCAGAGGGAGAGGAAGAAGCAGGCTCTCCACTGAGCAGGGAAACTGATGTGGGGCTGGATCCCAAGGCGCTGGGACAATGACCTGAGCAGAAAGCAGCTGCTTAACTGACTGAGCTACCCAGGTACCCCCTCTAGAAATTTGTTTTCAATTGATATTAATTTTTACTTAACTATTTGGAACTATATCTGAAGTCTCTTGGGTTGGAGATCTCCTTTAAAATAATAATTCAATTAGTTTTTTAGAGATTGTAAAACATATATTTTCTATTTATTCTTTTGTAAGTTTTGGTAAGATTTTTTCACTCTAGTATTTCTCCATTTCAAATAAATTTTTACCTTTAATTGGCATTATTTTGTTTATAATGTCTTCTATAAAATTTGAAGAAGTATTCCACTTTTTATTTCAGATGTTAATAATTTGTTTCACTTATTACCTTAATCAGTCATAGTAGGTGGTTATAAATGTAAAATCTTTTCTAATAACCAATTTTAGTTTTCTTGATTTTTCTCAATGCTATATTTATATTTTATTAACTCCCCGTTTTTAAACCATTATTATCTCCTTCCTTGAACTTTATTTGGGTTTTATTTTCTATACCTTTCTAGCTTCCGGAAATGGAAAATTTGATTTTCAGAGTCTTAAAAATATATATGTATTTAAAGCTATAAATTTTCTGCTAAAAGCTACTTAGAATAATAATAATTATTTTTTGTATAGCCAATATTCATTTAGATTTACCCATACATTTTTCCTTTTTTTGTTCTTTATTCTTTTCTGCATTTCTATCCTTCTTGCTAGAATCGTCTTCAACCCGAAGAACTCTCTTTAGTATTTCTTTTAATGTAAATCTGTTGGTAGATTCTCTGTATTCGTACACTGAAAATATTTTTATTGCCTAAATTTTTGAATCAAATTTTCACTAAATATAAAATTAATATTTGCCAGTTAATTCTTTAACAACATCTTGACTTCAGTAATTTTTTTTTTGAGCAATGAGCTATGAGTCTTATTGTTTGTTCATTTATAATTAATGGATGCTTTTAAGATTTTCTGTCATTCCCTATCAGGAGTTTGATTATTACATGCCATGGTGTGTTTTCTTCATACTTAACCCTACTTGGAATTGGTAGTACTTTTTGAATCTGTGACTTTCTGTTTTTTGTTGGCTTTGAAAATATATTGATTATTTTAATATTTAATATTTTATATATAAATATATTTTATATTTATATAATATAAATATAAAATATTTTATAATGTAATATATCATATATATGATATAATATTTTATAATATTAAAATATTTTAAAATATATTTTATAGTATTATATAATAATATAATATAAATATTTTATATATTATAAAATACATAATATATACATATAAATATATATATTTTTTGAATCTGTGACTTTCTGTTTTTTGTTTGCTTTGACAAATATTGATTATTTTAAAATTTTATATTTTATATATAAATATATATTATATATATAATTTACATATAAATATAATATATATTTTTATAGGATATTTGATATATATCATATAATGCTTCTGCACATTCTCTGACCCAATTCTGGGAATCCATTGACACATACTATTTTCCTCTAGGATCTGTATGTGTTTTATAGCATTTTAAAATAATTTTTAATCTCTATTTTCTTACATTGGTTCATTTTGGATTGATTTATTAATATGCCTTCCAGTACACTATTTCTTCCACTGAGTCATATTCATTTTTAAACCCACCTGTTGAATTGTTAATTTCACTTACTGAATTTTTTAGTTTATGAATTTCTATTGACCCTTTTTCATAAATCTAGGTTTCTGGTATCTCTCCATGTTTTAAAATTAATATTTAAAACAAACTTTCTATTGAACTGTAGGTCTGTTCTTCTTCTTTTTAAAAATTTTTTTTTAAGAAAAAGATTTTCTTTTTAAGTAATCTCTACACCTGGGGCTGGAACTCACAATCCTGAGATCAAGAGTCATGTATGCTCTACTGACTGAGCCAGCCAGGTGCCCAGTTGTGGGTCTGTTCTATTTTTTCTTTTTTCTTTTGTTCTTATTTTTTTGGCAAGCTGTAAGTTTTTATTGAATGACAGGATTGTATATGAAAAATTGTAGGAAATTTGAAAAACATCATCTTTGTTTAGAGAGTTTTTATTCTTTCTTCTAACATGGAGAGAGATTAGGGGCCTATGACTAATCCAAATTTTAGGCTGGGAAGAATTGGAGACAGTTTTAGTTTTTATGATGATGGTTTATTTCTGGTTTCTCCCTATCCCTATCCCTAATCTTAACTCTAACCCTAATCTTAACCTTGAGATGTTTATGAGGGCATTTCCTCATTGGTAAGCCTGAATCCCAATTTTTGTCTCTCCAGAATCCTGTTATTATTAAACATTCTGCTTCGGTTCTCAGAGGCTTCACTCTTCTCAGCTTCCTAGTCTCTATCCATGCTCTGCTAATGAACTGAATATTGCCTTCAGAGAAAAGATAGCACACAGCATTGGTCTCACTTCTTTGTACTTGACTTCACTGCAAATTCTTGAATCCTCAAGTCCTAGCTTTTCTTTCAATTCTGAACTTCAGTTTTTGTTTCTAAGTCCCTTGAGACTGCCACCGTCTTTACTCAGCAGCTCTTTTCTGCTCAGCTTTCTGATTCAGTTCCTCAGCCTCTTGCTCTGTACCAGGTACAAATAGGAAAATGCTTTCTGGGGAAAAGAAGTGTTGAGTCCACCTCAATGAATTTCCTTCTCAGGGATCTTGGCCTCTTAAGTCCTGGCTGTCTTGATAGGTCTTTGATGACTTCAAACATTTCTTTGATAATCCTGCCTTTTGAGTTTTTCTCAGCAGGAGGTTTAGAATGTTATAAACCAGTCCATCAGGAAGTTCTACCTCTCTGTCTCTCTCTCACAATTTTAAAACTCTGTATTTAAAAAGAAAATTTAAGGGTGACTGACTGGCTCAGTCAGTAGAGCATGAGACTTTTAATCTCCGCATTATGAGTTCTAGCCCCATGTTGGGATAGAGACTACTAAAAAAATTAAGAGATTAAAAAAATAGGAAGAAAATTTATAATGTAGAAAATTTTTCTTCTTGATATGATTATGTCTGTTTGAGGGTCTGTATTTGATAAAAGAACATGAGAGTGTGATTTGTCTGAAGTCATTAATTCATTTAATTAATGACAGAAATAGTGTTAGAATCCAGTGCATAGTTCTTTGCTTCACAAATCAGTCCACTGCCTGATTTAACATTTTTGCTTTTAATATAGTTAAGGTCTTCAAATATTTGGAATCACTAAAGAGATAAATGAATTGCCCCATTCTTTAGCTAATTGATCTGTATTTTTATTACTTTTCTCTCAGCTACATTCTCTCAATAATGTATCTATATTTTTCCTCCCTATTTTTTTTCCTTTATGTGCATCTGTCAAGTCTTAAAAGATTGGTAAGGGTAAAGTTTATACTACTTGCTAATCCATGTCTTTACCTCATTGGATTGCCCACCTTGTGAGGCAAACAGAGCAGGTATAATTATATTTATTTGGCTGGTGAGCCAAATTAGTCTCAGAGAGGTGACAGTTTTGTGAAGTTAGAAGAGCCTGTACTAAAATCTGATCCTCTTGCTTGAGTGTTTTTTTCCACCACTACTAAAGCAGATGGCAACTCATTAAGCTTCGTGGAAATCATGAGATGGCAGGACTGGAAGGCAACTCAATGATAATGTAGTACCATTCTGTCAATTTGCAAAGAGAAAACTGAGACCACAGAGGTGAAATAGCTTCCTCAAAGTCACATTGCTAGGAGGTCACTGCATTGGTACTAGAATTCAAGCCCCAGATTTATTCTTTTACTTTTGATGGTAGGAAGAAAGCCAAACTAGAACAGAGAGGACAATGTAGAGAAAAATTTTAAAAGCACCATGTAGAATTAATAGGGTAGAATAGCAGGATGTTTAAAGTAATAAATAAATTGATTCAAGAGCTTTACTTAGGTACAAAGCAGTAACGCTGAGCACCAAAGATAACTAAACGTAGGACCATATGGTGAAGGAAGGCTGTTGGATTTCCATTTACCTGCCAGTTCATAGTCAAATAACACAGGAGCGTTTCTAAGGACCTTTCAGTCTTGAGATTATTAGATCTCTCAGATTGATCATATAATAGAAAAGCTTATGAATTCCTCTCTTCTTTTAAAAATTGCTCATGGCAATACAAAGTAAAGTTCTAAAGATATGTTGCTTAAACAAGTAATTTGCATACCAATAAATAAATATTTGTTACTCTGGTTTTTATATTCATCATTATACTGCCAAGTCATTTTAACAACTGTTATGTAATTATAAGGAAATCGGAATATTTGCCAATATACCTTATAAATTCATAACCAGATTTCCTTTTTACTTATTTGGTAAAGTAAATATAGTATTTTAAAATACTAAACTATATTTGGTTTAGTATATAGTTCAAATATAGTTCACATTTTTAAAGGTATATAAAAAGTTTGACTATTTATATAAGCCTATATCTCTTTTTTTAAATTACTTGTTTTGTCAGTTAATATTTAAGTCCTTTGTGAATTTAAATTTCTAACAGAGGGATAACTTTGATTCCAAAGAAGAACATTTTGGGGGGTAGTAATAATTTATTTTTATATTAAAGTATGTTTTCTTTAATATGTTTTATATTAAAGAATCAGAAATAGACTATAAACTCCCAAGGGCATTGTTTGTTCATTTTTCTACTCCTTCACATGCTCATCTGATTTTTGTCACTTAGGAACCTTCATTATACCTAGTTGGCCTTTATAATGACATTTTCAACATTAGGGAACATTCTCTTTGCTTTTCTTGCATATTGATTTTTAGTCCCAGAGCAAATACACTCAATCTTTTCTTGATCCAAGAGAGCAATTTCCCAGCCATTCTTTCTAAAATCTCTCCTGCTGAGAAGTGTCTCTTTCTAGCCGTTATGGCATTAATTATTTATAATTTTAAATACATTGCTTATTAACCATTTTGATCGATATGACAGCACAAAAGCTATTGAGTTCTTGAACCACACTCAAAAAGCAAGAGTTACTAGATGGTATAAAGGCATACTAATACTGATTAAGTACTAGGTGCCAAATCTATTCTGGGTACTTTCATATATAATAGAATATGTTCTTTACTCTTACCATAGAGTCTAAGGAAGATATGGTCAGCTCTACTTGAAAAATTAGAAAACAGATTTAGAGTAAGTAGCCATTGCTTATGCAGTAGTAACATTTGGTATTAGAATTTGAACTTTGGTCTAAGTTCTCCCCCACACCTCTCTACAACTCCAGACTATAAAAGTATTCAATCATCTTATACACCTCCTTCTAATAGTCATCATATTATTTTTCCAATGCCTCTATTCCTTGTTGGAATAAGAGCAAATATGTGTTTTTTTTAAATTTTGTACTCATAGTCCTTAACATAATGCTTGGCTCAGTTAAACCTATATACAATTTATAAGATGAGTGAATTGATGGATTAATGAATGAATCTAGATTTTTTAATGACTATACTGCATTTTATGGGAAAATTTATATGGTATGTATATTTACAAATTTGGGTAATTTGATAAGTTTTCAAGCAGAGTTTTTGGGAATGTCAATGGTCTACTTTCTCGCAGGGTTAGAAATATATATTCGTGGTACTGCGAATATATATTTCTTCCAGTAGAATTAAGTGAATATTTTGGTAAGAGGTGAGGGTTATCTATCATTGTGTCATAATAGCCAGTTGGAATTTTGAGGTATTATTGACAGGCCAGAAACAGCCTTCTTCATTTACCTGCAAAATGTGGAAATAATATGAACTTAATGCATCTGCATTGTTTAAGAAGCGTGACAGTGCTCCAAACATGATGACTTTGAAATCTCTGTTGTTCTTCATGGTGCACTGGTGCTTGGCTGCCTCACTTAATCATTGTGGCATTAATGATGGCACTAGTGGCTTGAGGCCTTAACTGGGTACTTGGGGCCAGCTACACAGTAAATGGGAAAAATGTTAAGCCTTCCAACAATGTTAATGCTGACCAAACAGAGGTTGAATGCCTGCTAAACTAAAAGCTTATTGGGATAAGCAGAACAAACATGAATAAGTTTTAGACTTTTAGACATGATTGAAATGCAGATGGAATTTGAGTGATGATGAGGTTTGATATAAAAACGTTATTAGGGACATAAGAAATCACGTTTCATATGAGCCTATTGTTTGTTAAACACCTTTAATTCATTCTTAAAGTTTTCTCTGAGAGCAGGGCTCACAAACACGTTTGAATGAAATGTTTGAAACGTTCAGTGAGGGGAATGGAATGAGAAGGCTTTGGAAATAACTTCTTGTGCTTGTTCCTCTTTCTACTTTTTTGGGTAGTAGAGAAACTTGGAGCTGGTCTAACATTCTTTTGGTGTGGGTACTTTTGACTCTGCAAAGTATGAGGGTAGAGATAAGGACTAAAGAAAGGAAAGGCAAAGGTTTATTCTTCAGGCCTGCTGGTTTAGGAAAAGATTTTTGATATTTTCTTTTGTGTGATCCAGCCCAGGCGACAGAGTAAGAGAGCAGATAGGAATTTAGGAGAGACCTCTATTGGGAATGCTTTTAAATGTGCATTTTAATTCCTTCTCTGTTCTTAATAAAGACTTCATGAATTTTTACCCTTAGTCCAGAAGATGTATATGTGCATTGTGTGTGTGTGTGTGTGTGTATGTGTGTGAATGTGTGTGATGACACAGTGGGTCACTTCTCTCTTCCTGGGAAAAATGGAGTTGCTGAAAGATCCTCTATATCTGTCGGAACTTAAACACTGTATGCATCAGTAATTGGAAAAACAGGGTATCTAGCCAGGCAAGGGGAACTCCTAACAATTCCTGATGGGTAGAGGTTCCACCATAGCTGTTTCACACTAGGTGAACTATTAGGAAGGTGATGGGAAGTCTGACAGTATATTAGATATTATTCAGTTAATAATATCCAATATTATATTATTAATAATATTTTTTGCCTTTTTATAATCTGTTGTTTTACTATAATCCTTTGATATAACTAATTTTATTCTAATTATATTTCCCACATCTTTTTCACCCCTTAAGTTCTTGATTACAAACATTAAGTCTCTTTGCATAGTGTGAAGCCTTTGCAGAAACTGTCTAAACTCTGGGTGTTTGGTAGGTGCTTAAACCACTGATAGTGACAGTTCTTACTTAAGAATACTAGCTTAAAACTAAACAAAACATAAAAGAATACCAAATATAAGAATTTCTTCTTATATTGTCCAATACTTCATGTCATAAGAAAGTACTGGTAGTACTTTTGCAATGAATCATGTATCACAACTAAGTATTTTGGGCAGTTTTGACCATTATCCCATGTTCATGGAGAACATGGTGGCATATTGTGAGTATAAACAAGAGATGCTGCTAAATATCCTATAATGCACAACTATCCCCTGAAACAAACAACTGAAATGTCAGTAGTGCTCAGGTTGATAAATTTTGATCTAATGATCCAACAAATACTTGTGGCCAGTTTTCCATGTTGTAGACATAGTGCTAGGTCCTAGAGTTAGTGCAATCAGCATAGCAAATGTATCTCTACACTTACAGAAATACATTACATTTAGGAAAACACATGTCAAACACACAATACTGCCAAATGGTACTATAATGCCTCTTCTTAAAGAGGGTTATGAGCTGGGTTCTAGGATATGATATGATTGATACTGGGGGTCTGGCAATAATTTAACTCATGGCAGCATTGATGCTGCAAATCCTGAATGCCTAAATCTATTAACTTTCTACATGTGCTCAGTCTTCAACAGCTGGTGATACAGAGGATTGAAAGGGGGTGAACCACATGATCTCTTATTTAGAAGTGTCACAAGATAGTCATAGGTAAAGATCACTTACACAAAATACTTAAAGAACAAAGCAACTATATGTACTCATATCATTGTAGTACAGGGTCATTGAATTTTAGTGCTAATCATAGTAGTTTAACTTCTTTATTTAGTTCTACTGGTTAAGAGGAAGATCTTTAGGAATCATCAAAGTAACAACAAAGAGAATGAAAAAGCATTATTCATTTTTCTATTTCTCCTTAGACTGTTGTCTTTGTTTATGCATTTTACATGTAATTCTCATTTTAATATGCAAGCTCTTTTTTTATCCTTATTTTCTCCCATATAAGTCTGGTTTCTATTTTGTTTGACTATTCATACATACCACTTTTAATGGCTTCATTAAATCCTACTTATAGATGAACTCTAATTTCTATAAAACCTTTTCCCTAATGATAAACATTTATAACCTCTTTATTTTTACAGATGACAAAATGAAGCCTAAGATGTTGCATGGTTTAACTCAATAATTACAGGGTAACAGATACTGCCCATTGGTTTGAAAAATTGGTATATAATTAATGTAGAAAAATCTTAAGGTTGTTTCTCACATTTCTCTAGAATCTGTAGAGCAGAAAAGGCAATGTGTGATTGCAGATTCCGAAGGAGTCTCTATCTCTGGTCAACTTCATATTAGTTAGAGCAGTAGTGTCCGTTATAATAAGTGATCTTCTCCCCCACCCCCATCCTTCCTTTAATTTGGTGGAATTTCCTGGGTACTTCTTGTGTTGCATATAGAACATACCCATTTTTTAGGGATTTAGCCTTGTGGTTTGGATGTTGAAAGAAAGATAATATTGTAGGGGATGATTAAGAGGAGAAAGACTGCTAGTTTTCTCATTAGCATTCATTAATCATGGAATCTAGTCATTTTTAGTCTGACAGTTTGACAATGGGTGCTTTTGTATTGCGAAAGCAAAAAATAATTGCTTTGTGTCATGTATTAAAGGTCGAAAAAGGGTATAGCTTTATGAAAAGTGAGAAAACACTATCAAAGCTGAGAAAACTATCATCAGTCTCTAGTAAAATAAATTAGTAGACTATTAGCAAGGCAACTTTTGCATGTTTCACTCACTATGAATTAAAGATAGAAGAGGAATCTCTAAGGCAACAAGGAAGGAATGCTCATGGAGTCAATAGTTAAATATCTCACTTAGTGGAAACTCCATTTTCACCTACTAATAATTAGAATGCCTTTCAATTAGAGGAGAAATGTCTGTTTGACTCTTACTGGTGATTTTTTTTTTTTTTTTTTTTTTTTTTTTTTTTTTTTTTGCAAAACTATACTTAGGACATGTATTTAAGACATGTAGGTATTGCCATAAGGCATTCTTATTTTTTCATTTGATTTTCGTAGCCCAATATTAAAAGCAGATGACTTTTTCTCTCTTTTAAAATAATTTATGTACAGAGTTTTGTGCTTCCATCTACAAAGCACTTCCACAGAGACTTATCCCAGTTAGTTCTTTTAGAACTCTGAGGGATGAGTGACCATGTTCCCATTTTGCAGATGAGAATATAGATCCTCAGGGAAACTATGCAATACGTTCTATTCTAGATCACATAGCTAAGAAGGAGTCCAAGTATTCATTGGGGTTAAATCTCATTCCCAAAAGCCATGAGGTCAGAATTAGCATGCCTCAATCTAGAAAGGTCAAGTTGATCATTCTGTAGTAAAATCATTCTTTCTGTATACCCTGGATTTGAGTTTTTAAGGGAGTTTTAAAATCAAACTATTTTGCTTTTATTTGTTAGCATTTTGTTATACTTGGATTTCAGTGTTTACTATGAGAAGTATTATGGGCATGATATGTCTATTGTACTGATGAAAAGCCCAAGGGACTCAGTGAAGAAACTAAAGATACTCTGTGAGATATTGGGATAGCAAATACTTGGCAAATATAGTCTTAATGTAATTAGTTTCTTTTTTTGAAACAACGATCCCTCTGATTGCAAAAATACAGAAATTTCAGATTTGGGGGGAAATTATAAAAAAAAATAAAAAAATCAGTTATAATTCTCCCCCTGAGAAGTAATTATTACTATATTTAGTGTCTTATATTCTAGTGTATTCTATGGAAAAATGTCCAAAGAGATAATAAATTTGGAAAATTAAAACAAGCAAACAAAAATAATATACTTCTTTACTATAGAATATCTCAGGGCATTTAATATGCTAAGATGCACTGTGAGTCTCTAAGAGAAAGAAATAACATTCAGGTTTTTGAATTCTGCATATATAGGATGGAGTAGAAGAGTTAAGAATTTAGAGTGATTTGGAATGCAACTTGGTACACATAAGCTGTGTGAAGGTTAATGAAATAATGGATGCTGATATGGTGGGCAAAGCAAGCCATCTATAAACTGAAAAACAATGGGCATTTTGGGGGTTTTCTTCTTTGAGGTAAGAACTGTGTCAGTTTTCTTTAAATTGATTTCCTAGTTTTAAACTTACTCTGTGAAATAATGTCCCCATCTCATAGGCGACAAAATTGTTTCTTGCAGTCAAAATGTCCTTCTTATAAGTCAGTAAGAGAAAGACAACTATCATAGGCTCTCCCTGATATGAGGAAGTGGAGATGCAACATGGGGGGTTGGGGGGTAGGAAAAGAATAAATGAAACAAGATGGGATCAGGAGGGAGACAAACCATAGGAGACTCTTAATCTCACAAAACAAACTGAGGGCGGCCAGTGGGGAGGGGAGTAGGGAGAGGGTGGTGGGGTTCTAGACATTGGGGAGGGTATGTCCTATGGTGAGTGCTGTGAAGTGTGTAAACCTGGCGATTCATAGACCTATACCCCTGGGGCTAATAATACATTATATGTTTATAAAAAAATTTAAAAAAATTTTAAAATGTCCCTTTTGATGGATTATATTGGGAATAGTCTTCCAGATTAACAGAGCAAAAGGTAAAAATATAAAATTCAATAATCATGGTATGGCATATTTTCATAATAAATTCTTTCCCTTACTAGTAAAGGAACCCTGATCATTTGCTCATCTGAAAGGTTTCTAGGCTCTTCTCTTATTGCCACATCTATGCTCAAATTTATCTAATTGTGATTCCCATATCAGAATATAGCATTAAATTGCTTGGATTTAGTAAGTAAGGAGTGCTGTGGGGCAGCAGTCCATATACTGCTAAGGGATCTCTACCCTCAAAACCCCTTCTCTTTGGTACATACACAGCTTTCGGATAGGAGCTAATTTCTTTTTTAACATAGTAGGAATTAGGTTGCACTTTGCTAAATTCTCTTTGAGAACATTTGAGCTGAAGCTGTCAGACTATCAAGATGCAGAAAGGGGTTTATTGGAGCTATCAGATGTAGGAAGCCGGGGGGGCTATGAGAGGTAAGTTCTGGGGTGGAAGTCTGACTCTTTATCAGACCTGAGCCTCAGGGAAGCCAAATTAAGCCCGCAGGTCTAGGCTTAAACCAAGCTTTCACTGCTATCATTTGCTTCATTTAGGGACATATTTTCTAGTGACATATTGGATCCTTTCTCTGCCAACTAGTGATAATGATATTTAAAATCCTGTAGAGAATAACAGACATCTCTAGAGAAGTGGTCCTTTTCTACCAAAATGTCTTGCCTTCTGGAATTGTTGAAAAGAGTCCTCATATTTCTTCTT
Organism: Neogale vison; assembly: GCF_020171115.1. Lineage (NCBI taxonomy): Eukaryota > Metazoa > Chordata > Mammalia > Carnivora > Mustelidae > Neogale > Neogale vison. Next base: position 139,095,846 of record NC_058097.1, read on the forward strand.
CCCTTTGAAAAATTAAGACTATCCACAGTACTAACCTCATTTGAACTTAAAAGTAGGCATATGTTTTTGCACTTTTATTGTGTGTTTAAAACCTTGTGGTTTTTTTTTTTTAACGTGTTTTACTTTTCAAATTCAGCTTAATTATTTTCAAACAAGTGTGATAATGAAAGATTAAGCTGATAGGTATTGGAGGCATAACTTTGGTTTGTTTGTTTTTGGTGCTTTGCTGCTTTAGCCTTCCTATTACCCCTCCTTTTAAAAAAGATATTATAACATAATAATAAAAATTTAGGAAAGTAGAAGAGGAGGATCATTTATAATTTCACTACTATAATAATAAATCTATTTTCAGTTTTGCAGATTCCCATCTGTTGGTCTCTGAGGGGAGCCAATAAATGACATTCTACTTTTCTGCCTGGGCTTTGAATAATTTGAGAAAACAAAAGAGTGGCAGATGGAGCCAAAATATTACCTTTATTACTGATTAAGCCCACGTTGGAATATGGAGCTTATTGTGAGAGCCAAATGATCTTGTAACTAAACCTTGGAATTAAGCAGACTCCTTCCCCATGATACTTTCTTCCCACTTGCACCAGAAATGACCCATGCCTGAACTCAGTAGTGACAAAGATTGTACTCTTTGGGGAGAGGTAATTTCTGGGGCTCATTTGCTCCCCAAAGGAAGAAGGGTACAGGTGGGCCCACATGCCCCATTTACTTTTTACTAAAACTGATAAATAAGCCACCCTTCATAAAAATAGTAGTCTCCTTTAGATTACATTTTTAAAAAAGATTTTATGTATTTTTTTTGACAGACGGAGAAAGACAGACAGAGAGAGAGAGAGGGAGAGAGCGCACAAGCAGGGGGAGCAGTAGAGTGAGAAGGAGAAGCAGGCTCTCTGAGGCAGAGCTTGATCCCAGGATCCTAGGGTCATGATCTAAGCCAAAGGCAGATGCTTAACCACTGAGCCACCCAGGCACCCCTAGATTACATTTTTAAGAGAGATTCTGAGAAATGGGCCTCCTGAAAAAAAGTATTTTATTGTTCCTTAGAAAATATTAAGAAATGCTTACTCTGATGAACTGTACAATTTACTTTGTTGTCAAGTTCCTGGTTCATATAGATGAGTTAGAGTAGCATTTTGAACTGGGCTTCTGTGGTGGTGACATTAGAATTGTGATTATATTCAGTGTACCCCATCATCAATGATTAGTTAATGAGCATCTGTTCTAGTACTCTGGGGTTCCAGCAAAGGGTTAAGACAATAATTCTGACCCAGGGAGCTTTCAGTTTAATCAGAGGAATAAGTATCATGCATAGGAAACTGTAGAGCCAATTATAATTGTGAAATTGTGCCCTGTATACCAGATAGTCTCAAGACAGTTAACATTTACAAGTACAACCTACTCACAAAAGTGTACATTATAAGGATAACTTGAATCCTCTTAAGTTTTAGGACAGGCGAATAATCTGTCCTCTAGGCAGTTATAGTAAGAGGAGGCAAAAAAGTTAATAGGCAAATATAATTTTATAAAGATGAAGAATAAGCAAGGGGGTACAGTAGCACAACATGAGGGACATCTGACACATTCTTGGGGTGTAAGAGAAATCTTTGTGGTGGATATTATATCTAATGAAAGCTTGAAAAAACAACTAAAAGCTACTCAGTGAAGCAGAGTCCCAGTGTGTGCATAGAGGTCAGGAGACAAAGAAGGCAAAGTTAATTTAGGAAACTGCAAATAATTTAGGATAATTCCAAGTACAATGCCTGGAATATGCTCAGTGTTCATTAAAAATATTCTGAATATATAACTTCCTCACTGAACTTTGAATTTGAAGTTGAAACATTATATACCAATGAGTAGGGCTTAACTGGTAGAAGGAAGGAAAACAATATTGGAGAATACTAACAGAGGATAGAATATTCCTTTTCATTCTGTACTAAGACAATACTTTGTAATTTTTCACTAAAAACAGAACATTTAAAATCAGATTTGAAAAATTATTTTAAATGTATTTTATTAAAAGCAACTTGATTCTTTCTGACATTTTTAATGTAAAGAAATTATAAAGAAAGCTTCAGATTCTTTGTTGTGCTTAAGGTCTATAAACTGGAAGTTAAAGAACCATACATCTAAATAGCATTCTACATGCCTATAATTCATTTTATTTTTAAAGTACTTTATTGTGGATCTTCTTTTCTTCTATTTATGATGATGTGAATTTCTTCTATTTATGATGATGTGAATCAAATTCCCTGTGAATTTGATTTTATACATTGATGGTTTAAACAGGTATGACAATAATTGCAATAATTATTTGGTGATGTTCTCCCATCTAAATCTCTCATGAGTAAATAATATTAAGGACCAAGATATAGAGATAGAAATAGAGATAGTGATAGAAAGAAAGAGCAAGAGAGAGCGAGAGAGAGAGAGAAGTTTATTTGTAACAGATTATGTATAATGCTTACAATTGTGAATAACTTATATGTCCAATAAGAAGGGAAAATTTAAATAAACTAAAGAAACCTATTAGGAATAAAGTCATTATTTTAAAAAAAAGAAATAAAGTCTTGTTGCAAAGACTGTAATAAAATAGAAAAGGGCTTATGAAGTGAGGGCAGGTTTTTAAAGAATGTAAAAACATAGATTTGATATTTTTCCATTCTACACAAAAGTTCTATGTATAGAAAATATTAAGGAAATATACTAAATATCAAGAATGGATAAAAATATGATTGAGCAGTGAGGATCTGATCGGTTATTTTCCTTCTTTTTTGTTTTCTGAAATGTCTTCAATAAAAACCTACCATAGTATTATTTGAAGCATGCACATTTTTTTCTTTTGGTTTTTATTTAAATTCCAGTTAGTCGGGGCACCTGGGTGGCTCAGTTGGTTAAGCGACTGCCTTTGGCTCAGGTCATGATCCTGGAGTCCTGGGATCGAGCCCCGCATTGGGCTCCCTGCTCGGCAGGCAGTCTGCTTCTCCCGCTGACCTCTCTCCTCTCATGCTCTCTCTCTCTCTCTCTCTCTCTAATAAATAAATAAATAAAATCTATAAATTCCAGTTAGTTACCTTCCAGTGTAATATTATTTTCAGGTATACAATATGGTGATTCAACAGTTTCATATATCACCCACTGTTCATTATGGTAGGTGTGCTCCTTAATCCCCATTACCTGTGTCATCCATTCCACCCCTCATCCCCCTTAACTATCAGTTTGTTCTCTATAGTTAAGAGTCTGTTTTTTGGTTTGCCTTTATCCCTTTTTTCCCCCTTTCCTCATTTGTTTGTTTCTTAAATTCCACATATGAGTGAAATCATATGGTGTTTTTCTTTGACTACTTAGTTTGCTTAGCATAATGCTCTCTAGCTCCATCCATGTTGTTGCAAATGGCAAGATTTCATTATTTATGGCTGAGTAATATTCCATTGTATATCATGTATTGTATATACAATATCCCGTTGTATATATTGTATACCACTTCTTCTTTATCCATTCACCAGTCAATGCACACATCTGTGTTTCCATAATTTGGCCACGATAGACAATGTGCTACAAACATCTAGGTGAGTGTTTCCCTTTGAATTAGTATTTTTATATTCTTTGGGTAAATACCTAGTAGTGCAATTATTGAATTGTAGGCTAGTTCTATTTTTAACATTTTGAGGAATCTTCATACTGTTTTACTGAGTGGCTGTACCAGTTTGCATTCCACCAATAGTGCATGAGAGTTTGCCTTTACCACAACCTTGACAATATCTGTTGAAAATGTTGATTTTCACCATTCTGACAGCCGGCGCGACAAATCAACCAGGAACATGAGGGTAAGAGGATGGTGAAAAGAGTTTAGGAGACAAAGAAATGGGGCGGGCACCTGGGTGGCTCAGTGGGTTAGGCCTCTGCCTTTGGCTCAGGTCACAGTCCCAGGGTCCTGGGATCGAGCCCCACATCGGGCCCTCTGTTCAGCAGGGAGCCTGCTTCCTCCTCTCTCTCTGCCTGCTTCTCTGTGATCTCCATCTGTCAAATAAGAGAATAAAATCTTAAAAAAAAAAAGAGATGGGGGCAGGAGGAGCACCGAAGAGGATGTCCAATAATGCTAAGTTTATTCAAAGCACTAAGGCCATATATATATAGTGATAGGAGAAGCAGTATACCTGTGCCTAGTTAAACAACCACGAGTTCCCATAAGTTTCACATTTAACTATAAGCAGAACTCGTGACGCCAAACGGCTGATGCCAGTACAATTGTTCTGTATTGATATGGCAAACCTGAAAGTAATTTATGAGCAGTACCAGGGCAGCAAGGACCAGCAATGAACTTTTGACCCCAACCGAATTGTTCTCATTTGTTTAGCAAGCGTGTGGGAAGTCACATGGGCGAGCGCACAACACATAGCACAGACCCTTTCTCAGCGCTACTCCACTTTCCCCATCCTAAACCTTTTGTTAGGTTATTTGGACTTTAAAGGAGGCACAAGTCAGGGCCTGGTTTGGTCCTCGTCTCAAGCCTTGTTGCAGCCTCCCACAGAGCTCATATCTCATTGTAGTTTTGAATCTTAGTTCCCTGAAGGTGAGTGATGTTGAGCATCTTTTCATGTATCTATTGGCCATCTGTCTGTCTTTTTGGAAAAATGTCTATACATGTCTTCTGCCCATTTTTAGTTGGATTATTCATTTTTTGGGTGTTGAGTTTTAGAAGCATGTAAACTTTTTATTTTATTATTTATTTATTTATTTATTTGACAGAGAGAAAGAGAGAGAGAGAGATCACAAGTAGGCAGAGAGGCAGGCAGAGAGAGAGAGGGAAGCAGGCTCCCTGCTGAGCAGACAGCCTGATGCGGGGCTCAGTCCCAGGATGCTTGAGATCATGACCTGAGCCGAAGGTAGAGGCTTAACCCACTGAGCCACCTAGGTGCCCATAGAAGTATGTAAACTTTTAATCAACTTTGAATCTATCCTTTAAACTACTTAGTAATCTAATTGGGGTGATAAGACATTTACATACCAAAAGGTATTTAAATATATAGTACATGACAGATTTCTTATAAGAGTATAGGCAGCCCTTTGACTTTACTCTTTACCTTATTAAAAAAAAAAAGTCATAAAATAGGTATAGTTTATAAGTACTCCATGTGTGTTAAGCATTTTGCCTAGAGATTCTTATTTGTCTTATTTAATTTTTTGTCAGTTCTTCTTGTATGATACTATGGCATTTGTCAGAGAGGGAAGTCCCTCACTTACTAGCTATGTAACCTTAAATGGATCACTTAACCCATTTAAAGCTTTAGTTTCCACTGGAACAGAAAATTGGATTGCTGCAAGGATTAATTGAGATAATCTATGTAAAGCAATTAGCATAATGCCTAGTACAAAGTAAATTCTGAGTAAATATTAGTAACTTTTTTTTTTAATATTAGTAACCTTTTTAAACAATAAAGTTTGAAGTTCCCAGAGCTTGGTCCTATTTTCTCTTTTCAACTTATGCTTTTCTTAAGAAATCTCATTTATTTTCACGGCCTTAAATACTACTAATGTGCCAACAATTCTTAAGCATCTGTGTTTAGCAGAGATCTATATCTGTTTTGAGTTTCAAACCCATATATCCATTGGCCTATTTGACTCAAACCTAACCTGCATCAGACTTAATTCTTGGTCTGACTCTCCTTCTTTCTGCCTTAGCCCATGAGATCTGTTCTTCCTTCAGGCCTCCTACTGTTAGTAATTGGTACCTTTTATTTAGATGCTTATGTGAGAAACTGAGACTTTCTTTTCCCTATCCCTAACATTCTACATTCAATTGATCACTGAATGTTGTTGATTCTACTTTCAAATGTTCAGCTGAATATACATCCATTTTGCCCCCAACTTAATTGCCACAACTTTTCTACACATCAGCATCATCTTTCACTGAGACCATTTATTTATCTTTGAATCTGACTCTTCATTTCTGGTGTTATCCCTCTCAAATACATTTTCTCTGTGGCAGCCCAGAGTGATTTTTTAAAATGCAAAGCTGATTATGTCAGTCTCCTGCTTAAAACTCTCTGATGTTTTGTGTAAACCTCACAACAACCCCATGAAGTTGATGTGCCTTTTTTGTATTTTTTTTTATGAATAAATTGAAGATAAGAGTCAGAGTGCCATACTAAGTGTATTACATTAGTGACAGTTAATCAGATAGGCTGATGGAGCAGAAACTTGGAAATATAAAATCCAGCAATGAAGAAGCACTTATTTTCATAATAAGTATCCTCCTCATAAGGAAATCTAATCAGTTGCCACATCTCAAAGAGTTTGGCTCTTTTTTACATTTTATAGTACTTCTGCTACTGCACCATTGTCATACCAATAAAAACTATTTAAACCCTCAAAGTTCTACATAAAAGTATATTTAATTTTAGCAAGATAATATCAAGTAATTAAGAAACACTAGATAAAAGCAAAATAAAATTAGGGATATAGAATTGCCTGGATAAAAAAGACAATCCCCTCCTCCAAAACGTATGCTATGAAGTCGAGAGGAAATACAATAGTTAAGACCCAAATCTGATATGCCTTTCACTGCAGGAAAAAGGTGAGCAAGTTTTAAATTTTCTTTCTCTCTCTCAGTTCCTTTATGTATAAAATAGGGATAATAGTGGCACCTACTGAATTGTACTAACTAGGTTGCAGGCACTGTACTTAGGACTTCTATAATCCTCTTAGCAAGTTTGTATGCTGGTGAGAAAGATACAGTGGAGATTGAAAAGATAAGGATTAAATGAGTCAAAATATGTAAAGTACTTAAAGTAGTTCTGGCACCAGTACTTTTATATTTTCTGAGAGACAGGCTATATATTTGCTTCTTAACCGCTATCAGTTAGAAGATTCATTGTGTCCATAACACAGTAAGGTTGTGGAAGTTCACAAGGCAGAGCAATAGCTGTGAGATGTGTTGAATAAGCTTTATAGCTAGAAGTACCTGTCAGTTGCTACTCATATTATGAGATATTCCTCCAGAGAAAGCATCATTCTCTGGTCATCCTCTGAAATGCTTTTTTGACAAGATCATTGTATTGCAGAATTATCTCATGTCATGAACAGATATCCTGGTCTGAATCATACAGTCAAATGTGGCTTTTATTTCAGTATTGCAGTGAGCATAACATGACATTACATGGTGCACTGGGCAATGAAATAGGTATTTGTGTTATGTTGGAGTCCTGTACATTTGTTTGTATTGCTTTAACCTTTGTGGGAGAATTTAATAATTCTTTTTGTCCTTGGTAGATTTCAAAGGGAAAATTCGACCCAGTTTTTGATAACTGACCTATTGTAGGGTTAGTTAGAATCTATGATTTTTTTTTCCAAGTAAAATGCCTCTAGAACTGCCTTAGAAACTGCAATGAATTTCTGAGTGACAAGGACACACAGTCATAGAGCACATTTTTAAAAATTTTTTTCGTTTTTTTTAATTATTATGTTCGATTAGCCAGCATATAATACATCATTAGTTATTGAATTAGTGCTCAATGATTCATTAGTTGCATTTAACACCCAGTGCTCATCACCACACCTGTTCTCCTTAATCCCACAGAGCATAAAATCTTGTGGTAGAACTCCCATTCAGTTGCTTTTCCCCTTTCCCATCCCTTTCCTCAGGTGTTTCTGCCAGCTTCCAAAGGAGGTAATTCACAGAAGCATTGTTCTTATTCTTTGAACTGTTAAACATTGCCAACGTGAATTAGACATCTGTGAGAATTCATTTGTTCAGCACTTACTGAGTGCCCACCAGGTTCCAGGCAGTGTGCTAGATGTTGGAGGTACAAAGTCAAATAAGACGTGTTACACACTTTCAAGGATTTTACAGTATATTGATAAAATGAGATAAGTTGGATGATTAAGAAACCCACATATTTGTACTTTTTCCCATTTTCAGTACTCTTTGATATAACGTTTCTTTCTTATGCTAAATTTATACATCATCATCATCATGATCATGATTAGCATTAATTTAGTCTTACAGTGTTGCAGACCTCATGCTTAGGGCTTTATTATGTGCATCAGTGTATTTAACCTTCTTAACAATTCCATGAGTTAGATGCAGTTAATATTCCCCTTATACAGATAAAGAAACCAAGGCTTAGAAATGGCAACTGAGCTAAGTTTATACTATTAAAGAATGGTGGAAAAGGAATTAAAGCTTAAGATCTTGTTCATAGTAACAATGTTATATTGCTTCATATTTGGATATAACTAGTAAAGAACTATTTTGTCATTTGTCTGGTATTGATAAATTACCTAAACTGTATCTTAGATACTGTAGATTAATTCTGAGAAGTGGCAAATTTGGGGGGCATCAGGATATTTGGGTGGAACTTGTTTAAAGATAAAAATGGGTCAATGGCTGTGGTTATTGAATGTCCCTAAAGCTTGAGGAGGAGGACCAATCATTAAGGAAAAAATTCCTGTACCAAGATCCCCCCCAGCCCTTGCTCTGAATAAACCAAAACATGACAGATAGCAGGCAAGGGGTTAACCAAAAATTCCAACAGGTTACAGCAAACAATATCAGACTGCTATTAGAATGTGAAATGATTATTAATTTCAAAATCACTCTGCAAGTGATTTTAAGAGTGATAAAGAAGAGAAAAGACAAAAGTGTATTTATCTAAACTTATTTTTATAGTAGTATTATGAAAATAAATAGTATTGAGTGTTAATTCCATACAATCCCCAGATGTCTTGGGGTGTGCTTGGCAAAAACAAATGCTATTTTTTTTTAATTGTATCAAGTTCTAATGTTTTAACCCAAAGGAAACACTAGACCCTGCATTGGTTTTGTAACCATCTGGCAAGTGCCTAATTTAATTGGACATGGTCCAAATAGGATCCACTACTTTTGTTCAACCTGAAATTTACAGAATAACAACACCCACTTTATAGAAACTCAACATAGTTCTCTCTTGGTTGTTTTCTTTAAATTTTTACCTCATTGACACATTCCTCTTGAGGTATTAGGGAGATATTTTAAATTAATTAAAGCAACACTTAAAAGTAACACTGTCCCCAAGCAATAATTTGTTGGGTTTTTTTTTGGGGGGGGGCTAAGTGAGGGATGCAGTAGTCCTAGATAATGAATAATTCAGAAGCACAATATAGGGAAATACACAAGTGAATATAAATCTTCATTCTTTTTTCTATTTAAATTTCTCAGAGCCTCCAGTTACCTTATTTCTTAACTGAACGTAGCAATACTTTGCTCACAACATTGTCATGAGGCTTGTATGAAATTATCTGTGGGGATATGTTCACACAGTCCAGAAATAGCTAGCAACTACTCTTTATACTAACTATAATATCTTTCTGTGAAAATGTTGTTTTTCTTCTATGACAAAAATTGGATTAAGTGAGTTCATATAAATTATCTCAAGGATTTTCAAAAAGATAAGATCCAGTATTTCTGCAGCTCTCTGAATGTTCAGTGGGTATCACTTTTCTTTTCTTTTTCTTTGCTTTTTTAAAGATTTGATTTATTTATTTGTCAGAGAAAGAGAGAGAGAAACAGAGAGTGAGAGCACAAGCAAGCAAAGTGTCAGGCAGAGGCAGAGAGAGAAGCAGTCTCCCCACTGAGCAAGGAGCCCAATGTGGGACTCAATCCCAGGACCCTGGGATCATGACCTGAGCCAAAGTCAACCGCTTAACCTGGTGAGCCACCCAGGTGTCCCTATCACTTTTTCTTTTTATGAGAAAAATGGATCTTTACTCTCCTTTATGATGTGGCTGACAGCTACCCTGGATTCCCAGGGTGTTCCAAGTGTGAAATGCATCAGAGGTCTGCAATCATCAAACCTCATGAGCATTCTTGTCCTTGAATATGCCTCTTTGTCATGAATAAACACAAAATATTTACCTGCTTTGGCATGATATTTTACAGACAAGTAAGGGAACCCAGATTCCTCTTTAGAGGAATTTTAATAAGAACCTAGAGTTTTTGTTTCATGTATGTTTGCTGTCTGAGAACAAACGACTCATTAAACAGATTATACCCAATATTCCACATACCCAGACATGACCCATATTATTGTTTGACATTTTCAGATCTATTACGTATTTAGACAGAAATGTACGATCTATATTAATGAACAAGGTTAACATGTCTTTACTTATTTTAGAAACTCTTCTCCCTCACCCCTAAATTTAGGTTAATTTTAAGATTCTCATATATTTTAAACTGGGTTAAAGTTATTTTTCCAAACTGCTTTTGTCAGGAATGAATGAACTTCTTAAAATAAATGCCAAAAATAAAGCATTTTAATTTTAACAGTTAAGGATGGATTTACATTTTAAGATACCACCTCAATTATAACTTTTCCCAGATATGTTGTTCAAATAGTACCTGTAATAATAAAACCTAATGCTAATAGTGCCCTGCTGTCATAATACTATTCTGAGGTCATGTCCACATAAGCGAATCTTTTTCTGAAGCAGTGGCAAAGCACCCAACAAAGATCACCCCAATAAGTTGAAGTCAGCTGCCGGACCCTTATTTAATACCTATAACCCCCGTGTTAAGCATTTTAATCCCCAGTGTACAGAGGAGGGAACTGAGTCCCAGAACAGTTAAAACTTTTGCTGGTGGTCAAATAAATGATGGAGCCAGTACTCAAATCCAGGTCTGCCTCACTACAAAGTCTGCTCATTTTCTGCCACATCAGGATTCTGGAGATCTGGTGAAATACAATGGCTTATCCCATGAAGGCAAGGCAACAAAGACCAGGGGTTGGAGCATGCTAAATCTACCATGTGGGTTGATTGATAGTAACACAAACCTTTTCTCCTAGCTGTAAAAGGCTACTAAGATCTTCCAGAGTTGCTGGCAATCATGCACTCCTCTGCTTTCCTTTCAGCCTTTCATTTATTAGGAAATTCAGTGTTTACCACATGCCATGTGCTAGTTGAGTCCTACGGGGTACTTCTATGAACAAACAGAAAAGCGCCCTCATGGAGTTTATTATTATTGTGGTCCTTCTCTCCTGTCCTGTCTCACGTCAGTATCTTACAGCTGATCACTACTTCTGCCTCTTCAGAAAATGAAGTAGCTTGGTGCATCCTTCTGTTAGACTCCTGGTCCCTGTTGTAGACAATCAGAACAGAAAACCAGGGCAAAGTAGAGCTTCTGTTTTATATAAGCCATGTAGAGAACAAAGAATGCCACCTCAACAAATTCTTTGCTGGAGAAGAAAGTTATTGCACTGTACACAGAGTAGGCACAACATACTCTTTAAATAAATGAATGAATGAATAATAAATGCATGAGAATATTTATAGAAGTAGTTTTATGTAATGAAAACTGTACTTTGTTTCTGAAGTTGTTATTGGTTTTTATAAACATTGGTTTTTCTCCGTTTATGCTTTATGGTAGAACTTTATAGAAATACTTTATTTCTACATGTGGTCTGTCACTTGAAATATAAAATATTTATAATTATCAATAGCTTACTTTTAATTGTTTACTGTGCTAGATACTATGTTAAATGCTTCTCATATTATTTCATTTAATTAATTCACTCAGTCAGCAGGTATTTATTGAGATTATGCACTAGGCATCATCTTGTTCCAGGGATATGGCAGTGAACAGATAGAAATCTCTTGTGCTTTTATTCTGGTTGTCAGGAGTGGGAAGACTGAACACAAGTAAGTAAAATATATATTGTGAATGCTACAGAGAAAAATAAAGCAAGGAAGAAGGTAGGAAGTACTTTCAGGTGTGATTTAATGGATTAATGAAGAAAAACCTCATTCAGAGGGTAGCCTTTGGCTAATGACCTGAGGAAGGTGAGAGTCATTCTTGTGGATATCAGAGAACATTCCAGGCAGCCTTTGCATTTCATGAGGACAAAAAGGATCATATCAAAAGAGGGCTTTCTGTTATTATTTATCTAGTGGTTGGTGCATTAAAGTTGAGATTTTGGCTTGAGGCCCAGAATTTTACCTGAACTCAAATACAGATGTATTACATGTAGAATTCCAATGATAATAAATAAAGTCATAGGTAGCACAGGAAAATGAATGGATAACTAGAGATGGGGAGTCCTTACCAAATATACTGCAGGGGGTATTTCTACTTTAGCTTGAAAGTAGGAGTACATTGAAAGGCAAAAAAATTACCATTTAAGGTGGCTCCACAAAGAGGAACCAGAGAGTGCAGATCATGAGAAAGCACAGAAAAACAAGAATGTATTGCTGTCAGCTCAGTTAACCTTTCCCCAGACACGATTCCTCTCCATGCTCAAGCACACACTTAGGTTTTTATAAAAAACTCCTCACAGTTCTTACTCTGGAGAAAGAATTCCTTAGTAATTCTCTCAGGACTCAGCTTCTTTTGTTTTCAAAATACCCGTTTCTGCCTTGGCTTTTTCTAATTAAAAATCCTCTTTCTATTTCACGTTGGTGTATTCTCTTTCACATTTACTCCACTTTTATTTGGTAATCAGGCTCCAGACTGTATACTTCAGTATAAGGACCTGAAAACTCTCGAGGATTTTGCCTCTGATAATCATCTTCAGCTCTATACCTAAAACCAGGGATATCAAATACTCTCAGGACTATATTATCTGGATCCCGTGACTTTCTCCTGTGCTTGAAGATGGAACGTTGAACTCCCTAAATCTTTCTCATGAGTTAGACTAAAACCTGTGAAGATTAAAATCTCTCATGGAATGGGAATTAGAATTTCATGCCCCTGTAAAATATGTCTGATTTTTTGAGGAAAAAAAAAAGTCCTTATCACTTACCTACTGAGAAAAAAAAAATAAAGACTCTTATATTTCAGTGAAATAATATGTCATAAAAACATCAGATCCTCATTTGCATTAAACTTACATTCTTATTGCCATATACTCCTCTCTTAAGTGGAATACCTCAAATGGTTTCCTTCTCTTTCTATATTTCTGTGTTAGAGTATTGGGACCTGAGATTCACATTTATTAAATGACTTCTCTGTGGTGAAACAGTGATGAGTCTGAGTGGCTCCACTTGAGGACTTTCCTACTCCACTATGCTGTGAATCTTTTATTAAAGTCTGAATTTCCACTTACAACTGTGTTTGAGGACAGTAACCAGAAAAAACAAGTGAAAAACAAAACAAAGCAAACAATACTGTTGTTGGTTGGCAAAGGAATGGAGTTCAGAATGCCTTGTTTTAATCATGTGAAATCTTTTGGAAATTGTCTCAGGTTTTATAAAGTTATTTTCTATTCTTTACCCTTCCAAGATACTTTTATGGAATTTTTTCCCCCTAGAATCCATTGTTTGAAATACAGTAAGGATCATGTTTCCCTTTATTTCCTGGGTCAGTGTCTCTGAGTATGAATGATTTTCAAAGGATATTCTTTACAGTTTTAGCACAGTCTTCAGATGAAATCTTTTAATGAAAAACTTGTCTCCCTCATTTGAAAAGATTAAAATTTAGAGGAGCTGGATTTCTTTATAGTAATAAAATGGCTCACCTCAATTGTTTGTATATTTTATAATTTTATTCGTAGCACAGTTACTGTTTGTCTGTTAGGGAATTTATACACTGAAATGCAAATAAATAGTATTTAATTCTTTTTGTTGTTTTTGCATTTGTTTTGCATTTGCAAGATTGGGTATAAATCATGGGTATAAATTATGGTATAAATCATACCCAATCTTGCAAATGCAAAAACAACAAAAAGAATTAAATATTTGCTTTCCATTTGGCTTGCAATGAGTGAAATTTAGAAAGCTTTCTTTTCTCAATTATTGGCATATTTGGTAGGGCATGCAATGCCAGATGCTCTCAAGGCATTAGAAATAGCCCTGTGAGAAGTTTGAACCTGTGTAGGCTGTTAAGGTATCTCTACCACCCATCATTTTCTGAATTCAAGTCACTTCTGTCTACAATTCTTTAGAAGAGGCTGCCTCCTCTGACTATATTTACTTGGTAATTTACACATCATGGGGTCCTCATCCACACACGTATTTTTTCCTTTTCATATTTATTTTCTCTAAACTCATTTTAAAAACACATTCAACATAGGTGGTTAAAACTGTAATTTGTTTTTCATCACATAAGTGGCTAACTAATAGTAGTAACTGATGAAATGAATGCAATAATCTCATACCCTTTAAAAGATATTTACATTTTTGGAGAGACATCCCTGATAAAAGAATCTTAATGTTTGGGGGAAATAATGTATAACCTGAGCACCAGATAGTCATTGAGTATTGCTTTAATAGTAAATTCTCATTTGCCATATATTCATCCTTCAAACAAGATATTTCAAATGATTTTCCTCTTTTCAGAGTCATAACTTAAAAGAAGATGGAACACTGGCTTGTAATATAGAAAAATTATATCTAATGCTTCTCTCTTCGTAGTTAAGGGAAAATATTCAGCATATACATAAAACATGGCAGGCAAACAAACAGAAAATGGGTGCAAATGGCTGATGGGCTGAAAATTTTTAAAGGATATTGTTTGCAAGAGTCTTCTGTGGAGTCACCTGGATTATTACTGTTGGGACAAAAGTAAATGAATACTGGTAAGGAAGTTAGACTTTATTTCAACACTGGTAAACTTTGAAGGCATTTCTTAAAACTATTGAATTTCTGAAATCACATCTTATTTTCAGAAATATATATAGTTACAAGGATTGCTTCAAGTATTTTTCAGACATTAAAATACAGAGACTCCCAATTCTAAATTATTTTAGTGAAACAAGAGTTTGGAGGTGAAGGGACTGAAGGAATAATACTAATCAGTTAATAGAAAGCTGTGATCATTTTTCTTAGTGACTATGGGTTTGTAGTTGGATGAGATGTGTGGCAGAATTCCTAGACTGCTATGGAGAGTGGTAGGAATGCCTGAGAATAAGTATCTAACAAAAGCAAGGAAGCAGAAAACAGAAAAAAACAAACAAACAAACAGAAAACAAATATAAAAATAGCAAATGCTATTGAGAAAAATAAAGCTATCATATATGTTATCAAATTAATCTGGGTGGGTTGAGTATCCTTTGAAAAGATAGGCTAAAAAATAAAACTTACCTATATACTTTTTACAAATAAACATATCTAAAACAAAATGCCAAAGTATTCCCTCCCTAATGAAAGTGTGGGCAAATAACATATCAGGCAAAAGCAAACTACATGGAAGCAGAGGAGGCAATATTAGGATCTGACCAGCTAGATTTCAGGGCCAAAGGGAGAAGCAAAATAAACAAAACTAAATAATGAAAAAGCCAAAAAATGGGCACCTGTGTAGCTCAGTCATTAAGCATCTGCCTATGACTCAAGTCATGATCCCAGAGTCCTGGGATAGAGTCCTGCATTGGGCTCCCTGCTCAGCAGGAAGTCTGCTTCTCTTTCTCCCACTCCCCTGGCTTGTGTTCCCTCTCTTGTTATCTCTCTCTCTCTCTGTTGAATAAATAAATAAAATCTTTAAAAAAAAAACAACAAAGAAATATGTAAAAACATTCGAACACTTGGAAATCACACTTTTTTAAATAGCCACTATATATAAAATAGAAACATCTGTAATGATGAATTGCCCAGAAATCAATAAAAAGTACAGTATTTCATATAGAAACTTATGGGTACAGCTAAAACTGTATTCAGAGGAAAAGTATAGACAAAAATGCTTTTATTGTTAAAAAATAAAAATTGAGAAAACACTAAGTGAAACTGAAGAAACTGGGAAGCAGAAGGACCAATGACATGAATCAAAAGAAAATATGAGTAAAATTAATAAATATCAATACAAAGTATAATTAATCTAAGAAAAAAGTGAACAAAAATAATATATAATAAAATATAAATAATAGTAAAACTGATAAATTTCTTGGGAAAATGTGTAACATATAAAACTACTAGCAAATCCTGGGTGCCTGGGTGGCTCAGTGGGTTAAGCCACTGCCTTTGGCTCAGGTCATGATCTCAGGGTCCTGGGATCGAGTCCCGCATCGGGCTCTCTGCTCAGCAGGGAGCCTGCTTCCTCCTCTCTCTCTCTGCCTGCCTCTCTGCCTACTTGTAATCTCTCTCTGTCAAATAAATAAATAAAATCTTTAAAAAAAAAAAACAACTACTAGCAAATCCTAAAAGAGAATAATAACATATAGTATTAGGGACAAGAAAGGTGAAATAACCACATCGAAGTATATAGAGTAAAAAAAAGCCATTTCTGATTTTAAAACATTATTTATTTTTTAAAAAGATTATCTATTTATTTATTTATTTAGGAGCAAGCAAGTGAAAGAGAGAGAGAGAGCCCCTGAGTGAGGGAGGGGCAGAGAGAGAGAGCATCTCAAGCAGACTACCTGCTGAGCCCAAGCCACTGCTGGGCTCTATTGCTGGGCTTTATTTAATGAACCTGAGATCATGACCTGGGCTGAAATCATGAGTTGGGTGCTTAACTGACAGCTAAAGAGGTGCCCCAGCCCTTTCTGATTTTTAAAAAATTTGATGATAAACATGATGAAATGAAACATTTTGACTTTGATAAAAACTATTTACTTGAACATAGTGCAAACAATAGTAAAACTTTTAAAGCATTAACAGTAAAATCAGTAAAAAAAATAGTAAGTTGACCACTACCCTTATTATTAAACATAAACATTGCCTTGATGATTCTAATAACTGGAGTAAGACATAATAATGGCATAAGCAGTGTAACTTTTTCATAAAGTAGTAGGAAATTCAGTATTATTCACAGGTGACACTACAGAATACTAAAAATATGAAGAAAAGTGAAGTAATACAGTGAAACTAGTGAGTTGGCTATATGAAAGAGTCAGTAAAAATCAGTAAGAATGTAAAATCAAAATGAACAGGCAAAAAGAAAAAAAAATCCAATGTACTCTATTTACTGTCATGGTGAATTTATGCAAAAGAAAAACAAGAAAACCCAACTGAGCAAACAAAAACTCTTTAACCAACCTAAGCCAAAAAGGATCAAATGATCAAATATATATCAATAGCACAGTCACATGTTGGAGGAGTCCAATAAATGTTGGTAACTTGAATTTTATTTCTGATATTTCCTAATACTTAGTTTGCAACATCTCCTATTTAGACAATTCTATTTTGTTTTGGAGCATCTCTAACAAGTTAATAGACAACTTTTGTTTTACCATTGAGACAAAAACATGTACTGAGGGTTAGAGTACTCCTATGTTTCTACCTCCTAATTGCCAGAGAAGAATGTGAACACATTGTAGGATCTGTACTTTAAAAAAAAAAAAAAAAGATTTTATTTATTTATTTGAGAGAGAAAGTGAGAGAGAGCATGAGAGGGGAGAAGGTCAGAGGGAGAAGCAGACTCCCCATGAAGCTGGGAGCCCGATGCTGGACTCGATCCTGGAACTCTGGGATCATGACCTGAGCTGACGGCAGTTGCTTAACCAACTGAGCCACTCAGATGCCCAGATTTGTACTTTTTACCTGCAATATTAAATAAACACAGATTCCTGTATTTTCAAATCATCTGTTAGTTTGACAGACATTACGAGGATCCTGGCTTTAGCCATGACACTTCAAGATGGTGTTTCCTCAATATAAAGGTATTTCAGAATTGCCTTGGACTTCTTAAAAAATTAGTAGTAACTTGAGGCACTTGGGTAGCTCAGTCAGTTAAGAGTCTGACTCTTGGTTTTGGCTTAGGTCTCCATCTCAGGGTCTTGAACTTGAGCCCTGCATGGACTTGGGCTCAGCAAAGAGTTTGCTTGAAATTCTCTGCCTCTCCCACTCCTTCTTCCCCTACTTGTGCGCATGTGCTCTTTCTCTCTCAAATAAATAAGTACAATCTTTTAAAAAAAAAACTAGTGCTAGCTTGGTGAATTCCTAGTGAATGTTTATTGCTCTAATAAATTGGAACTTATTTGTACCTTCATATACTATTCCACTGACTCCCTGAGAATTTACAAACCTTTTAGTTGGGAAGACTAAATAGTAATGCCTTCATATTACATTGTATCCTACTACATCTGGTTGAAGAATAAGAAAAAATAAATGTAAGACAACCTAATACTGTGACATTACTAGTGTTTACTAATAAAACTCTTTTTAATGTATGTATCACATGTTATTCAAATTGTATGCAATTTTGTATCCCAGCTTTTTACTAAATATACTCTTAGCAAAAAAAAAAAAATAATAATAATTAACATAAGATAACACTAGGAGTGCTATTCTATAATGTTTTGTTCATATATTTTTTACATCATAGACTTCTAAGTTAATAGTTCTACTGCTTTCTTTTAGGGGCAGCTACATATTATTTTATAATATGGACAAACTGAAATTTGGTCAACCATTTCTCTACTAATGAACATTTATATTATTTATAATGCTTTTCTATTTGAAATAATATTTTATTGAACATTCTTAAAATTGAAGCTCTGTGCTTAGAGACAAATATTTCATAAATCAGATTCCTAAGAGCAAAATTGGAATGTCAGAGTGTGCTTATTTTAAATATTTAAAGTTGCTGTCAGATTATCTTTCCTTAAGACTTTAAAAATATATATTCCCACCAAAACTCTATGAAGTTTCATTTCTATACATTTCTCAGAGTGCTAAATAGTATTATTTTTAAAATTTTGTTAAGTATGAGAAATAGTATCATAGTATTTTATTTGTATATTTTTTAAGATTTTATTTATTTATTTGTGAAAGAGAGCATGAACGGGGGGTGGGGGGGAAGGTCAGAAAGAGAGGGAGAAGCAGGAAGCCTGCTCAGCAGGGAGCCAGACAAGGGTTCTCAGGACGCTGGGATCATGACCCGACCCAAAGGCAGATACTTAACCAACTAAGCCACCCAGGTGTCCCAGGATCAAGTATTTTAATCTGTACATAACCTTTTCTGTTTTTCTAAATTGTCCTTTTCTATTTTGTCTTTTTCTTAGTAATTGGCAGGACTCTCCCTATTTTAGACCCTTTGGTCTACTACAAGTTTGATAAACATTTTCTTCCAGTTTAGTATTTACCATTTGATTTGGTTTTTGTTGCCTTTTAATTCAGAAAAATTTAACTTTTACATAGTCACCTATATAAACTCTATTTTTCCTTCTGGCTTCTGGTTGTTAAATTATGTTTAAAAAGGTATTCCCCTACGAGAGTTGTAAAAATATCTTCAGGTATATTTTCCAAAATTTTTATTATCTTATTAGTTGCATTTAGATCATTAAGACACCTGAAATTTGTTTTTGTGTATAGTGTGAATTCAACATCTAATTTACCCAATGCCAAATTGACAGCTCTTTGTTTCCAAAATATTTATTGAATAATGTATCTTTTTCCCTTTAAGGTGGAATGTTAGGAAGCAAACTGTAAGAGATTTTTAACTAGAGAAAAGAAACTGAGGGTGATAGAGGGAGGTGCTTGAGGGATGGGCTAAATGCTTAATGGGCATTAAGGAGGTCACTTGTGATGAGCACAGTGTTCAATGTGAAAGATCCCCCCGGGGCTCCAAGCACCCCGGAATGGACCCCTTCTCAGGAGGAGACCCCCGGACCCAAAAACCGAGCCGAGTCCACTGGTCAGATGCAAACAGCACGAGGTTTATTGAGTAGACACAGGTACCTGCGGGCGGTCAAGTCTTAGGAGGACTCGCGCGCCAGCCCTTAGTTCAGGGCCTTTTTATGGGGTTTGGGGAAGCGAAAGCATACGTACAGAAGCGGAAGCATGGTTACAAAGTTTTCATTGGCTGGTTTGAATGTAAAGGCATACTTGGCGCGCGGGAATACCCCTGATTGGTTCGCTCAGCATCCTTCATTTACATAGTGGGAAGTTACTTTCATTGGTCGTTAACAAAAGGGAAACAGACAGTATTGGCTAGATTTCAATCCTTCATTAGCATGTAGACTGACCATCGGCATTGGCCAGACTACAATCCCTTATTAGCATGTAGACTGACCTTTCAACATTCCTTGTAGTATCTTATCACTTTTTACAACATGGGAGGAATGTTTAAGGGAGTGGGAGAAGGGGGTGTTGGCTAAGCAAAGAGAAGGGGGAAGGAGGGGGAAAGGGAGGGAGAAAACCCTTTTCATTCCCCCATTTTCTTTTTGGCCCGAGTAAAATCTTTTACTTTACTAGGGGCTAATCTTCCGCTGCCCTATTGCATGATATTGTTGGGTTAATACCATGGTTTGGACAAGCGACAATCTATCCTTTACGAATTGGGTTATTCTGTTAATGATGCATGGCCCGAAGGAGGTTATTAGGGAAGTAAACCAGGGTGAACGATTTCAAACTCCTTTATACCAAGACTGTTGGGATTCAAAGTCTCTTTTACGCTTATTTAGCCTTTTCTTCAATTTGTCTGGAGTTTCTGTTACTACTCCAGTCTGGTCGGCAAAAAAAACAGCATTCTTCTCTGAGAGCAGCACAAAGGCCACCCTCTTTTAGGAACAGTAGGTCTAAGTCTCTTCTGTTTTGTAAGGTAACTTCTTTGTTGCAAATCTCAAGGACATTTGCAAACAAAGGGAGACTTCTGCCTTACAAGACTGTGATCTCTGCAATATAAACATTTGTTCTTCTTTCAGGGCAGTTAGGGGTGCCTGTGAAATGTCATACATATTACCAAGGGGAGTGGGTGGAGAGGGGGTGCAAGGCGCCAGCCCCTGCTCCCTCCTCAGCCAGCCTCCTGAACAATTTTGACCCTTAAATCTTTAAGGTGGTTGAAGGTGGAAGGTCTTATCTTCTGTAACTTCTTCCTGCTGAATAGGGGCGTAGAGCTGACCCTACCTACTCAGGTCAACATTGATCAGTGGAGGAATGTATAGGGGAGTTACGAAAGGTGGAGGCAGCTGAATCCAGCGCTGACAGTGAAGAAGTATCCTTGCGCGTGGTAAGGATCATCTGTCGTGGTGAAGTCATTGCAGCAATGGAGTCTCGGCACCAAGTAGAGAAACATTGAACAAAGCAACATATTAAGGCTAATAAGGCAATAAGAATGAGAAGCCCAAAAAGGAGATTTGGCCGCAGTCCTCCTCCAAACCAGTAAGCTAACCAATTGCTGAGAGAGAGAGAAGGATCTTGTAGAGCCTTAATCTGGGCATTCATATCCTTTATTAATCCTGTGACATTTTTGTGATAGTCTGGGATGTACACACAACGTTCTGTCTTGATAATTGCACATATGCCACATGACATCCTCTAGTCCCAAAGATGGAACAAAAATGGATGCTAAGTGATCATACCATTTAAAAATAGATCGCATCCATCTTTGTTTTAAGTTGGGGAGATTAGCTGGAGTTGTAATGGTTTTAGTAATGCGCCCATGAATCCAGGCAAATCCCAAGGTACAGCGACCTATCCACCCTGGAGGAAGCCAGGGCCACAGGTTTGTTTCACATATCCAGTGGGGTCTGTTTGGAGCTGGCCATCTAATGCCAGGTCACCTTGTCCAGTCAATAGCCTGGAGTACTATTACTTGGTAACACATTTCTAATGATAGCCGTCCCAGATATCGTGTGTTATTTGCCAAAATATCACTCGTATGATTTCTTTGTTCCCAGCATAAAACTGCCTTCTGACTGAGCCGTCCAATCGTGGGTGTAAGCCACAGATATGCATCACAGATCTGATATACGCCATCTTCAGTATAGCGATAAGGAGGGTTTTGTAACTTAGGCCCATATTTGATTGGGGAGTTATGGCTTGATAGCAATCCCCTTTCCTTCCAAATAGCTCCATGGGCATGTAGTACCAGGAAGGCATATTTGGAGTCAATGTTAATGTTTATTCTTAGGCTTTGGCAATTGCAAAGTGCTAGTGAACACTACAGTATACCTAGCTTTTCTTATTTTTTTATGAAAACTATTGTCATCAGTAAACTGTCATTCATCCGGCATATCTGTAAGTATAGCCCAGTATTTAATTAGTCGGCCTTCATCATTCTTTGGTGGCCTTTGAATTCTAAGAAAAATCTGGACCTGATGTGAACTCATTAGTTAGGGGCTGTTTTAGGTTTCGCTAAAGCATCTGTTTGCAATTGCACCTCAACAGAGGTGGCCTCTAGGATAAATATGACTAAGGGATGAAACCAATAAGAAGACCTTTGAGTGGTCCAGCCTTAACAATATCCTGATTACAGAGGATCACTGGCAAGTGAGAAAACTTGTCAAGAGATAAGGGGAGTTCCCCATGCATCATCCGATCTAATCATAAAGAAAGTGGGGTCATCCATTATCTCTATAAGTCCATAGTTAATCCTATGGAGTGCAATAGGCTGGCCTTTAGGCAATTTTATTATCCCAGCCACACACAAGGTGTTAGTTATAAAATTGTAGGGGAATCAATCCCATTTTCCAGTTGTTTAATCATGTGCCGTGGGGTCTGCTAATATCCCCTCAAAATAAGATCGACTAAAGGAGCTATTGTACAACTTCTCTGAAGTTTACCTCAAATTATTTAGCTTAGGTAAACAAACATTTAAAGACAATCAAATCTAGAATTTAACATCCATAAAGGTGTGTTACTAAAACATAATTTTTCTCTCTAAAATAACCCTCATTTACAGAGATAGCCAAATCAGGACTAAGTCACTTGTGAAACAAGTCCAGTTTTAACAAACTTGGCCCATTATTTACATAAGCTCAGCAAGAACAGTTGAGTGTGATCATATAGATCTTTTAGAATCTGCTTTGCTGGAACTTCTTATAAGGAATCTCTAGGTTGAACTTCTAGTAGCCTCTCCAGGCCAGAAGCCAAGCCACGTACTTGCCATCAGGCATGCCTGTAATACCTGTCGATTTGGGCATATGCCTCTTCATGAGATTCTGCACCTACCAAGGAGTGACATTCTTTACTCACCTGGTGAGGCTGCTGGGAACTCTGTAAACAAGGTATCAGGCCAATAGTCCCAAGGAGCTTTATGGCTCCAGGTTTCATAAAGTCAACCTTAGTTCCTTTAAACTGTCTGGTCATATCCGAGTCTTTTCAAATATGACATTCCAGTCAAGGCCTTGGTAAAATAACCAGTTTCCAATGCTGTCCTGTTACAAGGAGAACAGATTCTTATTGAACTTATGCAAATGACTGATTGCCATGGAAGAAAGAATACTTAACTGAGACCTTTTGGTTTCAGAGGGTTCAGATAGAGAGAAAAGTTGAATGCTTTGACTCGTTTACAAAGGAGCACTTTTACATCTCTATGAGTTACTGATAACTAGGAGGAAGTATCCCTAGTCTGGAAGAGCAAACATTAGAAAGAACCAGCAATGTTTAAAGTAAGACAAAACATTAAGAGACACAACACTATGATCTTTTAGTTCATTTAGTCCCATGTTACTAAATCTGGTGAATGCAGCTTTAGTTAGTTTTGGAACTTCTTACCCATTTCAGTTTTAGGATTTTCAAGTATATCAAATACCTGTATTTGTCCTGGAAGTCCTTTATATGAATCTCCTTGAAGATAAAACTCATTAAAAATAAGATAATTAAAACAATTATAAATGACAAAAACTCGGAATGCTTATGGTTAGAGCTGAAGAGACGGGAGTTTACAATTTAGCTGCAAGGAAATCAGGTTACTTCTGTGACACGTAACATTTCCATAATTATAATATCAAGCGATGATCTCTCAAAACATTAAAACTTTAGAAGTGCGTAGAATCTCTAGAAGAGTTACAGCATTTTCCCAATTGTAAGCCAAGGTTTATCATTGGTTCAGTAGTACTTCATGAGCAACTTCGCATACCAAGGAAAAGCCTGAGTTAAAGAGATTTACAACTTAAATCTTGTCAACATTTGCTAAAATCTTATAAAGTTTTGAAGCACATGCCTAAATATAATTAGGGATGTTAAACACCTGATAAAACAAAACATAGGAACTGAGTTTTCTGGGCAGGCAAAGAGGAAACCATTTACATTCTAGTAACAGCAGATCAATTAATCTAAGAAAACATTGTCCTTTTGAACAGAGACAATTTCAGTCGTGTACCAATGTAACTTTAAAACCCATCCATTTCAATCTTAGTCCATTCTTGACCATAGCTAAAATTCCTTTTCTGAAGATTTCCCTTCACAAACCTTCTACAACTTTCCTTTGCATTCAGGTTTTGTCCCAAGCCATTTCCTTCCAAACAACCATCTCATTTAGGACAAAATTTATCTTCCCTTACCTTCAACAAAATGTATTCCCATTCCTTAAATCTTTCTTACATATCTCCTACTTTCCTACATACAGAGTTTCCCTTTATTTCCATCAGTCTTAGTTACACTAAGCAGAACTTTGTATTCTTAGAAACACCTTTAGTTATTAGCCATTTGTGAACTGTTACAACAGAATTCTTCAGGTGGCAAATTTATGAATCAGTTAAGTGGAAAACAAGTTTACCAGCAGATTTAAATACTCTTAGTTTCTTTGCAGTTAAGAAGTCAAAAGCACAAATCTACATCCAGTAATTAATGACTTAGCATTTTATCCTGTTTGGTTAAGATATAGATGTCCACAATTCAATTCCGTTTGTCATCCAAGTAAAACTTTAAAACTTTCAGGTTACCAAAGACTTTGAAAGCTACTTCAGCAATTACCCATTAGAACTTTGGGACAGACAATTAACCATCAGTTTAGTCATTTCTTTGCTAACAAATTTTAATAAATAACACAAGCTTATTCTGACACCATTTACTACTGTTAACTTAAAAGACAGGTCTTATCTTAATTAAACCAACAAACTTAACTTAGTTCCAATAGTGATTTACGTTTCACCTGGGCCCACTCCACTTTGAATGTTTACCTGAGACATGCATGGGAAGATCTGGAGTGGGGGTTTTAGGTCCAGGGGGTGCTCTTTTTGCTCCTTGACAGTGGAGAGAGGAGCCATGGTGCATGATCTAGAGGCTAGTCATGCAGGCTGCACGCACGTTGGTGCAGAAACACGATAAGGGGGAAACAGAGGAAAACAAAGTGCTGCTAGGAGGCAGAGAAAGGATTCCCGGTTTTGGAGCTCATAAGCCCCAACAGAGGAGCAGATGCCATGCTTTCCCACCAGCAAGGGGGGAGGGGTTAAGCAGTCCAAGTCGGGCCAGAGAACACAGGGAAACTTCCCCGAAACAAAGAGAGTTTCGGCAGCTGCTCGGGAATATTCCTTATGGTCTCTGTCTCGAGTTAGACCAACCCCAGTTGGTTCCAGTTATAGCCATTAACATGGGAAGTGAGTGAGGGAGAAACCCCCACATCTATTAGGAGAAACTCAGAATCTCTCCAGTGACCTAAAGTGAGACTTAAGGGGGTGGTAAGTGTTTGCCCCATTTTAGAGTCAAAGAAAACACCAAGGACAATAAGTAAGACACAAAACAGTTAACAAGAAGGACGCTGCGCGATTTCGGTACAAAACCGAAAGCAAAAACTCAAGCGGAGATCCCGGGGGTCCGGATTCCCCCTCTCCAACCAAGGCCACGTATCTCTCTGATACAGGCTGAGCTCCAAATGCCCCGCTGCCCCGGGGCCCAAATGTCCCGAAGGACCCAAATGTCCCGCCCGGCGGGACTACAAACGCCTCTGGAACGTCTTCCAGGGCTGCGAGGGAGAAGTCCGAGCCCGTCAGCTCCTTCTGGCCCTCGCCAAATACAAATGGATCCGATCGAACCCCAAACCAAACGCATGCGCAAATTCACAAGTAACAGGTTCAGACGCAGCCACAGACACAACGAACAGACACAACAAATAAAGTGCTGGCCAGCTTACCTCCTGACAGTGGGTCGGTGGTCCTTGGGTGGGGGGTCTCGTATCCCAGGACGAGCCCCCAAATGAAAGATCCCCCCGGGGCTCCAAGCACCCCGGAATGGACCCCTTCTCAGGAGGAGACCCCCGGACCCAAAAACCGAGCCGAGTCCACTGGTCAGATGCAAACAGCACGAGGTTTATTGAGTAGACACAGGTACCTGCGGGCGGTCAAGTCTTAGGAGGACTCGCGCGCCAGCCCTTAGTTCAGGGCCTTTTTATGGGGTTTGGGGAAGCGAAAGCATACGTACAGAAGCGGAAGCATGGTTACAAAGTTTTCATTGGCTGGTTTGAATGTAAAGGCATACTTGGCGCGCGGGAATACCCCTGATTGGTTCGCTCAGCATCCTTCATTTACATAGTGGGAAGTTACTTTCATTGGTCGTTAACAAAAGGGAAACAGACAGTATTGGCTAGATTTCAATCCTTCATTAGCATGTAGACTGACCATCGGCATTGGCCAGACTACAATCCCTTATTAGCATGTAGACTGACCTTTCAACATTCCTTGTAGTATCTTATCACTTTTTACAACATGGGAGGAATGTTTAAGGGAGTGGGAGAAGGGGGTGTTGGCTAAGCAAAGAGAAGGGGGAAGGAGGGGGAAAGGGAGGGAGAAAACCCTTTTCAAATGTGAGTGATGAATCCCTAAATTTTATGCCTGAAACCAGTATTACACTATATGTTAACTAACTAGAATTTAAATAAAAATTTGAAAGAAAAAAAATAAAGTGGAATGTTACATCTATCATATGTTGAATTCTGAGGTTTTTTTTAAACTATTTCTCAGCTTTGTTCCATGGGTGCTTTTATTTCATATTAGTTTAATTAAGGTGACTTTTGAGGGAGACAAGAGACAAAGCCTTCCTCTTTGTGTATTTTACAGAATTCCTCTGCAATTACCATAGAGTTACTCTTCTAATGAATTTTATTTTTTTTTAAGATCTTATTTATTTATTTGACAGACAGAGATCAGGCAGAGAGACAGGTAGAGAGATGGGGGAGGCAGGCTCCCCGCCGAGCAAAGAGACCGATACAGGTCTCAATCCCAGAACCCTGGGATCATGACTTGAGCTAAAGGCCGAGACCCAAACCCACTGAGTCACCCGGGCACCCCTCTTCTCATGAATTTTAAAATGATTTTGTCCAACATTTTTGTGATTCTAATTAGAATTACATTAACTTTTGTTATTAATAAAAATGTTAATATTATTTATATTAAATTGATGATGGTTATTTTAATTAAATTAGTTGGTCTTGTATAAAAACATATCTCTACATATTTTGTGTCCTCCAATAAAGTTTTATGATTTTTTTTTCATTTAGAGGTACTGAAGTTCTTCACTTGCTACTATTTTGTATCAAAGTAGTTTGGCGTCAGTTACAGCCATTAGCAACTATTAATAGATGAAGTTACCATAGGCTTTTATGATCTCACATTTCATGGAGGAAAGCTAAACTCCAACAACACTTCTGTCTAACAAGAGTTCTGGTCAGGAACTTAGGCCAGATGTCAACAGTATCATGCATTCAGAATTGAAATAGCCATAGGAAAAAATTTGTTTCTTTTGTTTATTTTTCTTCATGTTAAATGAATTTGCCAGTACTCCCTGTACACTCAAATGTACAAAAGCTATCGTACTACCACGGTGTGGTGGGTGTATGTATGTGTGTGTTTGCTACACATTGTAGAAAATCTGCCCACAATTACAGAATGCATTTAATTTTATATGCTTCACAATGGTCATTCGGTCACAACTAAATATGGACTTACTCCGTTGAGGACAGGATAACTTTGAGTGTTGCATCCACGTGAGTACTGTGGTAATCTCCAGCCTAATAAATTCATGGAGTTCAATGGGGATTATTTTTTTCAATCAGTGGGATATTTTACTCCCTAATATTTTTATGTCTGTAGTTTCTGGTATGTAATTTATTGTTTTGACAGAATGGTCTTACCCCAGGGAAAGAATAATGGAAAATCCCTCTGAAGACAATTTGAGAGACCTGAAATTATGAAAATATGTTAGGAAAGTCTAAAACAAGCCTTAGAATGAAATGTTTGTAGGGAAGACAGGGTTCCAAGAAGAATAGGTAAATGGAACTGAAGCCAATGAATGGAGAGGTGTAGCAACAGACATAGGGACAAAAGAGCACTTATAAACCTCTAAGGTTTTCATTCTACCATAAGTGACACTATTTCTGAATGTTTAAAGGCAGATGGTAGCTGTATAGACAAAGTGCAATGAAGACTCAAGGCAATTATTCATTTTCTTTGGGCTTCCGGAATGTGCTGTGGTGGGAAAAAGTTGTTTGGAGGCCCTGCATTATGCAAATTCCTTGTCTGTGTTGATTGAATTCTAAGAAGAATTGCATAGTTTTCTACTTGACCCATGTTTTAATTGTTAACTCCAGCACTAATGAGATAGAAAAACACAGTTTCGAGGCTATTTACCTTGAGGTTGTTTTGCACAGGATGTAATGTTTAAAATATTTTAATTATATAAAATCGTTTCAGATATATATTTCCCATCCTGTGCTAGTTCCTGTTTCTTTGGTTGCTTGGCCTAGATTCTGATGCTGGGGAAGGGCTCTTCTCATCTTAAAAATGGCTTACCTTTGGTATACTTTGCAGTAGCTTTTATAAATCATCACATTTAATTTTCCCTATCAACCCAGGGAAATTAATAGGGCCTGTTAAATTACTGACAGCTTTCAGATGAAGAAGCTGAGACATGGCAAGGTCAAGAATCCAGTACATTTATATTAACTTCCAGAGGTGATAATTCCTCAGATGTCTCAACGGAACAGGAACAAGGTAGTGTAGCCAAAGTTATGAGCTTCAGAGTGACATAGGTGTGCTAAGTGGGCCTTCATCAGTTTACCAACCTAAACTCTATAAACTTCAATTTTATGTTTGTGAAATGAGCATAAAAATTATTAAAATGCACAGATTTAGTGAGGATGTAATTTAGTACTGATGAAGCACCTATCAAACTATCTTGATGCTCAATAAATTATTGGTATTATCAGTATATCTCTGTCATAGCTATAGAATAGTAGAGAAACAAAGTGCATCTGTATCACACAGTTTGGGAATTGGTAGCATTCGCTCTGTTCCTCTGAATTGTCATGCAGTGGGTTCCTCAAGGGTAGGAAACTATATTTATTTGTGTGTTTATTTTAACCTTTGTATTTTTTTGTGCTCTATAATTATTTACTGTGTTAACAAAACTAAAATAGGTAAATTTTGAAGCAGTTTTATCCAAGAAAATAGGTAGACAAGTTAACCAGTTTTTTGTTTGGTGAGTTTTTTTGCTTCATTTTATTTCTTGCATTTTGCAGTTGTGCTCCAGAAAGACTTGATTTTGCCCTGGGTGGACTCCCTTACACAAAGTTTAAACAAGTAATTGTTACTTTGGTCTACAGTAAGAGTGTCAGAGGTTGGAAATTTAATTTTACATTTTTTTCATTTAACTCTGACAATAACATACATGAAAGACTAAGGAAAAACCCAAGGACATATATAAATATGAGAGTTGAAGTATAGAAATCGAAGTATATGTTTTTGCATCAACTTTCAACCTGATTTCATTCTCTTTTAAAAATTAAAACATGTCAGATAAAAACAATATATCTTCACCGTAATACAACTAAAGAGGGTACTTTTTTTCCCTATCTAAATATAAACTATTGATATATCATCAGTGACTTTGTATATCTATGTTTCTTTGTTTGCTTTTTATTTATTCATTTAATTTAATTTATTTATTATTTTATTTCATTTTTAATTTATTTTTTAAGGACTTTATTTATTTATTTATTTATTGACAGAGATCACAGGTACACAGAGAAGCAGGCAGAGAGAGAGGGGGATAGCAGGCTCCCTGCTGAGCAGAAAGCCCAATGCAGGGCTTGATCCTAGGACCCCGAGACCATGACCTGAGACAAAGGCAGAGGCTCAGCCCACTGAGCCACCCCAGCACTGCTGCTTTTATGGTCCTTTTAATAGATAATTTCTATGTGCATGTCCTGTGTCACCATCATTATGAGAAGCAAAGGTTTTCATTAATTATCTGGATCTCCCACCATAGCTACCTTTCCACCCTGAAAGAAAGCAGATCATGTTCTTTCAATTTTACTGTACTTCCTTTCATTAGTGTGATAGCTTTCAACTTCAGGAATATGGAAATTACATATTAAATACGTAAGCATGTGTTACTGGTTTAGAGATTTAATTTCTATGTGCATGTCTTGTGCCAACCATCATTATGAGAAATAAAAATTTTGATAAATCATCTGGATCTCTGGAAGAGTCCCTCACACCTGTGCCAAATACATTTGTGTCATTAATCCATAGGAATGTCAATTCTATAAGAGAAATGGAGGCTCTGTTGTTTCTATGGTTAGTATTTCTAAAATCAGGAGATAACTGGAAAAAAAAAAAAAGAACACAAAAACAGTATATTCCAAAGTGTCCTGCCCTCCCTTTGTTCAGTTTTTCGCTAGTGAATAGATGGTGATAATTCTAGAAGAGAGGGAAGAAGAGGCAGTTGGGGTAGATATATTCTTCAAGGGGAACTGTTTGTATCCTTATGGTGAGGATGGATATTGTGTATTGACAGCTCACAAGAAGGTATTCTTCTCTCCTTTATCATGGTTGTTTGATTATTATTTTGTTCCAGTTATTTGATTACTTTTACTCCAGTTGGAATAATACTGTTATTCCCTTATCTGAGAGGCAACAAACTGTAATAGTACAGAGCAATTCTGTGGTGCAGCTTAGGGTTGGAAGCTTCTAGAGATGATCCTGATATGCACTCTTTGTTAAGAACATTGGATTATTAAGTTTTAAGATGAGAGTGCCTAAAATTGGGTCAATTAGTTAAAATTCAGAATTTCTCTTAAACTTGACAGGCAAGAGGTCCTCGTTAATTTTATGGGACTAAATTTCAAAAAGGTAGTAGGGATGAAAGTCGGATTACAGGGTAAAAAGAATAAAGAAAAAGTAAAGTAAAGAGAAGAAATGCAGTGTACTTCCTGAACAAGTTGTAGGAGAAGGAAAAGAGAGAAACAGGTCTCTAACTGTAGCATTTGAGCCAAAAATCACCTCCAAGCAAACATTTTTAGAAAAGAGATAATTAATTTTAGACTACATAAAAAAAATTCTGGTAGAGTTTAAGTGTTTACAGTACAGATCAGAGGGCAGCAATTTTTTTTTCAATTTATTTATTTTTAGAAAAACATTATTCATTATTTTTTCACCACACCCAGTGCTCCATGCAAGCCGTGCCCTCCACAATACCCACCACCTGGCACCCCAACCTCCCACCCTCCCGCCACTTCAAACCCCTCAGATTGTTTTTCAGAGTCCATAGTCTCTCATGGTTCACCTCCCCTTCCAATTTACCCAAATTCCCTTCTCCTCTCTAACGCCCCTTGTCCTCCATGCTATTTGTTATGCTCCACAAATAAGTGAAACCATATGATAATTGACTCTCTCTGCTTGACTTATTTCACTCAGCATAATCTCTTCCAGTCCCGTCCATGTTGCTACAAAAGTTGGGTATTCATCCTTTCTGATGAAGGCATAATACTCCATAGTGTATATGGACCACATCTTCCTTATCCATTCATCCGTTGAAAGGCATCTTGGTTCTTTCCATAGTTTGGTGACCGTGGCCATTGCTGCTATAAACATTGGGGTACAGATGGCCCTTCTTTTCACACATCTGTGTCTTTGGAGTAAATACCCAGGAGTGCAAAGTGCTGGATAATAAATATTTAAGGTTTTGCAGGCCATATGGTCTCTGATGACACGACTCAGTTCTGCTGTTGCAGCCTACAAGCAACCATAGACAATATGTAAACACATGGGCATGGCTATTTTCAATAAAATTTTATTTACACAAAGAGGCACCAAGCCAGATTTGATCAATGGGTCATAGTTCGCCAACTTCTGATAAGATGGAAGAGAAGAACTCAAGAGAATAGGGGAGGGCATAAGGTGAGGCTGGCTGTGGCTGGGCGTTAGCTTTCCAGATCTGGGTGTGGTAATGGGAAAACATGACTAATGACCTCAAGTTTTCTCATGGAAGAGAGGGCTACATAGTTTGTTAAAATTGAGGAGTTAGAGAATATTAAGGAAGAAGGAGGGTGGTAATGATACAGAAAAATTTTTGAGAGAAAGGAGAGAGGAAGTTGCTGTAGCATAGGACCCAACTGAGTGTGGAAACTATGACTACATGGAGCATATACTATTAGCATGAATATGTGGTTTCCTCTCCCACAGAACTTCAGTACCTTCATGGAAAGACAGCTGTAGTATTGATCTGGGGGTTTGGGTTTTGATGAGTGGGTACATGTGAAGGATTGGACTGAAAGGAATTGAAGATATGGCTGAGACTGTATTTCAAATAAACAGCCCTGGGGTTCAAGCTGGATAAAGAAAAAGAAGATCAAAAGAGACCTGTAAACTGAGAGAAAACAGAGATTGAGGTGCTGCATATTAATCTCTGTGAGGGTGAAGAACAGGAGTTGAAAAAAGAATAAAGAACTGTTAAGAGATTGAGGTTTAAAATATAGTAACACAGTAAATGTTCAAAGCACATTTTTTGATGATTACTATACTGAGTAATGTTTACTGTGTGACCCTACAATGAAATAGATGTCAAAAGAAAAAAATGTTATACCCAATCTCTTTCTATCATTTATTTCTATTCTAGAGTTTCTCTTATTAAGAATAGAAATCACTGATCTTTATCAATAAGACTAGGAATCACAGGTTGGGCTTTTGAAAAAATCAACAAAATTTATAAACTTTTCATATAGTGAGTGCTGTGAATTGTCTAAGACTGATGATTCACAAACCCGTACCCCTGAAGCAAATAATGCATTATATGTTAATAAAAAAATTGTAGGGAGGACTCAAATAAATGAAATCAGAAATGAAGGAGGAAAAGTAACTAACACCACAGAAATACAAAGGAATATAAGAGAACATTAGGAAAAATTATATGCCAACAAACTGGAAGAACAACCTAGGGAAAAAAAGGATAAATTCCAAAACTTCCAAAACTGAATCAGGAAGAAATATAAAATTTGAACAGACCAGGTACTAGCAACGAACTTGAATCAGTAATCAATAAACTGACTAACAAAAGTCGTGGACCAGATGGATTCACAGGTTAATTCTACCAAATATTTAAAGAACAATTGATACCTACTCTTTTCAAAACTATTCCCAAAATAGAAGAAGAAGGAAAGCTTCCAAATTCATTCTACAGGGCTAACGTTACCCTAATAGCAAAACCAGATAGAAACACAACAAAGAAAGAAAATTATAGGCCACTATCTTTTATGAATATAGATCCAAGAGTCATAAAAATATTGGCCAACTGAATTTAGCAATACATTAAAAATTTTTTCACATTAAAATTTTTTTCACCAAATGAAGCTTTTATTCTAAGGATGCAAAAGTTGTTTGGTATTCACACCACACCTGTGCCTGGGGAGGTCAGGAACCTGGAGGACCCTCCAGAGAGATCCTGACAGCCCATCACCACCATCCCCAGGGAACACGGGGAACAATGCTGAAGCTGGGGAGCTGTTCTGGGGCTTGCTAGTGCCACACCTGTGCCAGGGGTGGTGGGCAGGAACCTGGGGAACCCTTATGCACAAACCTGACAGCCCATTACCACCAACCCCACAGACAGGGCACAAAATGCTGAAGCTGGGGAACTGTTCTGTGGCTTCTTAGCGCCACATCTGTGGGGGTGGGGGACAGGGGAAAAGAAAAAAAATATTTTTAATGTAATGTATTAATCAACATGCTACATTACATTAAAAGGAAAAGGATGCAAATCATATGAGTATCTCAGTAGATGCAGAAAAAACATTTGAAAATGTGTGTGTATGTAACACAGTGGAATATTATTCAGGAATAAAAGAGAATGAAATCTTTCTATTTGCAAGCTCATGGATGGACCTAGAGGACATAATGTTAAGTCAAATAAGTCAGCCAGAGAAAGACAAATACCATATGATTTCACTCACATGTGCAATTTAAGAAACATAAGAAATGAACAAATTTTAAAAAGAAATAAACTAAAATAAAACAAAACAGGCTCTTAAATACAGAGAACAAATTTATGGTTGCCAGGAAGTAGTTTGGGTTGGGGGGATGGGTAAAACAGATGAGGGGGATTAAGAGTATATGGATCTTGATGAGAACTGAGAAATGTATAAAATTGTTGAGTCATTACATTGCACGCCTGAAACTAACATAATGTTATATGTTAATTAACTTGAATTAGGAAAAAAAAATAAAAATAAATTTCTCTGTAGAAGTCATACTTATTTTCATAAGTATATTCTTAGGTACTTTATATTTTTGATACTATTGTAATGATATTACTTTGAATTTTATTTCTTATAAGACTTTTGATTTTTTTACTGATTTTTTAAAAAAAATTTACTGATTTTTGAATCTAAGAACAATGCTAAATTCTTCTCATCAAAAAAGTTATCAGTTTCTGGGATGCCTGGGTGGCTCAGTTGGTTGAGCAGCTGCCTTCGGCTCAACCGAAGGTCATGATCCCAGCGTCCTGGGATTGAGTCCCGCATCAGGCTCCTTGCTCGGCAGGGAGCCTGCTTCTCCCTCTGCTTCTGCCTGCCATTCTGTCTGCCTGTGCTCGCTCTCTCTCTCTCTCTCTGATAAATAGATGAAATCTTAAAAAAAAAAAAAAAAAAATTATCAGTTTCTTTTGAATTCATATTTATACAGTTTTGTTTTATAAATAATGACAGTTTTATTTCTTCCTTTCCAATTCTTTTAATTTTTATTTATTTTTCTTATCATACTGCAACTGGCCAGAATCTCAAATGCAATGTGAATCACAGTTGTAACAATGGGAAATTTTGTATTGTTCCTATCTCAAAAGAAATGGTTTTACTGTCAACTGTGATATGTATCAATATGTTTTATAGACAGCTTTTAACTCTGGAATTGGCAGTCTATAGTTCAAGGGTACAACCTGACCTGACAACTGTTCTTGTAAATGAAGTTTTATTGTAACACAACCATGCCTGTCAATGTAAATATTGTCTATAGCAGTGTTTGCACTACAATGGCAAAGTTGCGTAGTATAACAGATCATACGGCTTGCAAAGCTGAAAATATTTATTATCTGGCTCTTTAACAAGAAAAAGTTTGCAAAACTCTACTTTGCCCAATTAATATGTTCTCTTCCTTCTCTCTCGCTCTTTTTGCTACATTTTTTTTTTACTATGAACAAATATTGTATATTATTAAATGTTTTTCATGTGTTGAGATAAAAGGGTAATGTGATTTAAATTAGTTGTCTTTCTCATGTTAAACTAAACAAATTCTTGGAATAAATACCCTTTGTTGAAAAAAAAGAGTAGAAATCATTGACAATGTAATTATCATATGACATTTCCCAAAGTTAATTTATTTTATTTATTTATCTATTTATGTA
Organism: Neogale vison; assembly: GCF_020171115.1. NCBI lineage: Eukaryota > Metazoa > Chordata > Mammalia > Carnivora > Mustelidae > Neogale > Neogale vison. Next base: position 139,131,090 of record NC_058097.1, read on the forward strand.
TTTATTTATTTTCTGGACTTAATTTTAGTAAAAAGAGCATGGGGGAGTCTTACAATGACTACTTGATCTATTATTCTTTATTTTTAAACTTTTTTTTACCTTCTAAATTTACTTTATTTGTAAAAAAGGTAGTTTTTGAAAACTTCAAGCTTATTTCATTCTAGTTATTTATATTGTTTCAGTGCTGCTCTCAATTTATAATTCTAGTTCATTTCATAGACTCAAAGAAATTGATATTCCCCTACTATTATTTCTATGAGGTAGGTTACCATTAAATGTTAAAAGAGCATTAAACATAAGGTTAATAAGACACAAATTTGTGATACCAAATTCCATGATTCCATGTAGCATTTGATCAGAACTGGGAGGAAATTCTTGATATAGAAGAAAAATAGCTACAGTTATTTAGTCCAGCAATTTATCATACTGTGTTGTGAGCTTTATATACTTATCTGGGAAAGTTTATTGAAGCTGGAATCTAAGTTTTGCCAAAATCTACAAATTGTTTTCTTTTCATTCTTTCCAAGCATGACATTTCATCACTCTGTAAATTTAAAACACTGTCTTATATATATGTTTTGAGGTAAAGTAATTAATACTCCAATTTATGAAAGTTGTTAGTTTTTTTAAGAGATTTTTTTGAAAACAATTTACCACAGCAAGGAAGGGCAGTTTGTTTATTGTTTGTTTCTTTTTAAATATCAGTCTCTCCTCTCATTGAAAGAACCATGTTTTCATTAGGTGGGCTAGTGATAATGGACAGCAACATAGCCTGTGTTAACTTTATGACTACAAATAGGCCAATATTTTTAGAAGAAAAAATTTATCAACCAATAAAATAGGAAATGAATGTGTGCACAGTAAACAACTAAGGATTTTCAAAAACAAAATGTACCATGTCACAAAGGGAGACACTTTCAATATGCCAGTTTAAAGAGCAATGTCAAGTACACATGATTTGGGCATTTACTATTTTTGTAAATTTGATAAATATTCACTTCAATGATTTTTTAGTCTTATTTGTGTTTCCTTTAAGCATTACCAGTGTCCTTTGCCGAATTTTTTTTGACTGGAGTCTAAATATGATCAATTTTCCAAAGGGGAAGTTTTCAAAAAATAAAATTTTTACCTGCTTTTAGAAAGGGAGAAAGAATACATTCTTCTGAATCAAGAAGGAAGGATTTCAATACAGCTCTAGGTGTGGATAGGCATGTTGGTGCGGAGCAGGAGGTTCCCTTGTAACTTATGGAGTGACGTTTCTCTGATGAGAAAGGTAGAAGGGCTGAGGTAGAAGACTCAGGATCATTTTGTCAGTGGTGGAGGGCCTACTGAGGTTGGAGGTCGTAAATCTGGAGCAGTGGTCGATTATTGAAGTAATTTGATTTTTTTTCCCAGTAGTGTAAACTATCCCTGACACAGAGAAAAAGAGTGCTGATTACAGAACTAGGACAGGTTTGGGGTATACCAAGAGAGGTACATGTTGCTGACAGAGATTAGAGGTCAGGGTGGGACTTTTGAATATGAATCCTTTTGCTTACCCAACCTTCTCTTATGGAGAGTTAAGCTGTATAACCAAAGAAAGCAAGAGGTAAATAAATACTGAACTACTAATGTCTATGTAGGAATCGCTCCCCTACTCATAGGTAGAGATAGAAATTTGGAGAAAAAAATTTGTTAGTTTATCTTGTCCTTCATGTTTGAATATCTGGTAATCTTTGATTTTTTTTAAATTTTTCCCCTCAGCTTTATTCAGCTATAACTGACATATAACATTGTGTATGTTTAAGGTGTACAGCATGTTCATTTCATACATATACCTTGTAAAGTTTTTACCAGTATAGCATAGGCTAACACCACTATTATCAATTTTTGGGGGGGAGGTTATTTACTTATTTATTTATTTTTTAAATCTCTTTTCAGCATAACAGTATTCATTGTTTTTGCACCACATCCAGTGCTCCATGTAATACATGTCCTCCTTAATACCCACCACCAGGCTCCCCCAATCTCCCACCCCCCGCCCCTTCAAAACCCTCAGGTTGTTTTTCAGAGTCCATAGTCTCTTATGGTTCACCTCCCCTTCTAATTTCCCTCAACTCCCTTCTCCTCTCCATCTCCCTGTGTCCTCCATGTTATTTGTTATGCTCCACAAATAAGCGAAACCATATGATACTTGACTCTCTCTGCTTGACTTATTTCACTCAGCATAATCTCTTCCAGTCCCCTTCATGTTGCTATAAAAGCTGTGTATTCATCCTTTCTGATGGAGGCATAATACTCCATTGTGTATATGGACCACATCTTCCTTATCCATTTGTCCGTTGAAGGGCATCTTGGTTCTTTCCACAGTTTGGCGACCGTGGCCATTGCTGCTATTATCTTATATAATCATTTCTTTTTTGTGTTGAGAACTTTAATATTTGCTCTCAGCAACTTTCAAGTATACACTATAGTATTGTTAACTATAATCAGTTACGCTGCACCTCAGAGCCTCTTATTTATTTATCAGATCCTCTTATTTATTTATTTAAAACATATTTATCTTGTAACTGAAAATTTCTACTCTTTGACCAACGTCTCCCTATTTCCTCCACCCTTCCAGGCCCTGGTAACTACCATTCTGCCATCTGTTTCTATGAGTTTGGCTTTCTTTGATTCTATACATAAGTGATACCATGCAGTATTTGTTTTTTTTTATCTGTCTTCTTTCACTTAGCATTATCTCAGAATGGTCCATTCATGGTATTACAAATGAAAGGATTTCCTTCTTTCTCATGACTGAATAATACTCTATTGTATATATACAACATATCTTCTTTACCTATTCACCCATCAACAGATAATTAGGTTATTTCCATATCTTGAATACTGTAAATAATGTTGCAATTAATGTAAGAGTGCAGATATCTCAATATCCTATTTTTGTTTTCTTTAGATATATACCCCAAGTGGAATGGTGAATCATATGATAGATACATTTTTAATTTTTGGAGGAACTTCTATACTTTTTTTTTAAGATTTTATTTATTTGACACAGAGAGAGAGAGAGATCATAAGTAGGCAGAGAGGCAGGCAGAGAGAAAGGGGGAAGCACCTCTCTGCCGAGCAGAGAGCCCCATGTGGGGCTCAATCCCGGGACCCTGAGATCATGACGTGAGCCAAAGGTAGAGGCTTAACCCAATGAGCCACCCAGGTGCCCCTTCTATACTGTTTTTGATAGTGTTTTTCTCAATTTACATTCCCATCAGTATGCAAGAATTCCCTTTTCTCTACATCCTTGCCAACACTTATTACTTCTTGTCTTAGTAATAGCCATTGTAATATGTGTGAGGTGATATCTCATTAAGGTTTTGATTATATATTTGAAAATATATGTATATAGATAGATAGATAGATAGATATAGATAAGATATATAGATATGTGCTATGGAATTATATGAGTTCTTTATATATTTTGGTAATTAACCCTTATCGGATATGTGATTGGCAAACTGTTTTTTTCCCATCCCATAGGTTACATTTTCATTTTGTTGATTATTTCTTTTGCTGTGCTGAAGCTTTTTAGTTTGATGCAGTTCCACTTAATAATTTTTGTTTTTGTTATTCGTGCTTTTTATGACATGTCCAAAAAATAAATGCCAAGACAAATGTCAAAGAAAATTTCCCCTGTGTTTTCTTCTAGAAGTTTCATGGCATTGGGTTTTATGTTTATATATTTAATCTATTCCAAGTTAATTTTTGTGGGTGGTGTAAGATTGAGGTTCAGTTCCATTCTTCTGCATGTAGTTACTCCAGTTTTTCCAACAACATCGTTTATTGAAGAGACTACCTTTCACCACTGAATACTCTTGATTCCCTTGTCAAATAGTAGTCAGCCATATATGCAAGGGTTTATTTCTGGACTCTTGATTCTGTTCCATTGGTGTATGTGTCTATTTTTTTTTTAAGATTTTATTTATTTTTTTTTTTAAGAGAGAGAGAGCCCATGAGAGAGAAAGAGCATGAATGATGGGGAGGGCCGAGGGAGAGGGACAAGCAGAGTACTTGCTGAGCCAGGAACCAGATGTGGGGCTCCATCCCAGGACCCTGGAATCATGACTTGAGCAAAAGGCAGATGCTTAACTGACTGAGCCACCAAGGCATCCCTCTATGTGTCTATTTTTATGCCAGTACCATACTGTTTGATCACTGTAACTTTGTAGTATAGTTTGAAATCAGGAAGTATGATGACTCTAGCTTTGTTCTTTTTCAGGATTACTTTGGCTATTCAGGGATTTGTGTGTGAGTGTGTTTCCATACAGATACTAGGATTGTTTTTTCCTATTTATCTGAAAAATTCCATTAGAATTTTGATAGCAATTGCACTGAATCTATGGATTGCTTTGAATTGCATGGCCACTTTAATGATAATTCTTCTGATCCATGAACATTGGATATCTTTCCATTTATTTCTGCCTTCTGTTTATTTCATCAAAGTTTACAGTATTCAAAGTTTTATAATTTTCAGTGTGCAGATCTTTTACTTTCTTGATTAAATTTATTCCTAATATTTTATTATACTTGATGCTATTGTGAATAGGATTTTTTTATTGAGGTAAAATTAACAACGTTATTTCAGTTTCAGTTATAAAATATAATGGTTTGGTATTTGCATATATTGTGAAATTATCACCACAATAAGTCTGGTTAACATTCATTACCATACATATGGAATTGTTTTGTGTGTAATGAGTACTTTTAAGATTTAGTTTCTTAGTAAATCTCTAAATTTCAAATATGCAGTACAGTATAATTACCTATAATTGCTATGCTGTATATTACATTCTCATGACTATTTTATATTTTTGTACTCCTTCATTCATTTTGCCTACTTCCCACACCCTACCTCTGGCAGCTACCAATTTCTTCTCTGTATCTATGAGTTTATTTTTTGTTTTTGTTTTTGTTTTTTTTTTAGATTTTACATATAAATGAGATCAGATGGTATTGGTCTTTCTCTCTCTTATTTATTTCACTTAATGTAATGCCCTCAGGATCCTTCAATATTGTCACAGATGGCAAGATTTCATTTTTTAATGGCTGAATAATATTCCATTGCATATATATGCCACATTTTCATTATCCATTCATCACGTGTTCATTCATCAATGGACACAGAAGTGGTTTATATATTTTGGCTATTGTAAATATTGTTGCAGTAAACATGGGTATGCATGTATCTTCTTAATCTAGTGTTTTCATTTTCTTCAGATAAATACCTGGGATTGGTTTCTTTATTTCTTTTTCAGGTATTTGGTTGTTATTGCCTAGAAACATACCTGGTTTCTATATGTTAATTTTGTATTCTGCAACTTTACTGAGTTTATTAGTTCTAACAAGTGTGTGTGTGTGTGTGTGTGTGCATGTACATGTGTAACCTTTAAGATTTTCTCTGTATAAGAGCATATCATCTGCAAGCGAAGAGAATTTTGCTTCTTTTCCCATTTAGATGCCTTTTATTTCCCTTTCTTGTCTGATTGCTCTGGCTAAGACTTCCAGTACTGTGTTGAATGGGTGTGGTGAGAGTGGACACTATTTTGTTGCCAATTTTAGAAGAAATGCTTTCAGCCTTGTACCATTCAGTCTGGTGTTAGCTTATCATATATTGCCTTTATTATGTTGGTTATATTATTTCTCTACCCAATTCATTGAACATTTTTATCATGATAGGATGTTGAATTTTGGCAAATGCTTTCTCTGTATCTGTTGAGATGATTGTAGGATTTTTATCTTTTATTCTATTAATGTTGTATGTCTCATTTATTGATATGTGTGTGCTGAAAGTCTTTGCACACTAGGGATAGATCTCATTTGAGGAGTTTGAGGATTGAAACTAATTCTTTAAGTGTTTGGTAGAAAGGGAGAAAAATCAAACAAAATCAGAAATAAAAGAAAAGACATGGAAACTGACAGCACAGAAATGCTAAGAATCATGAGATTACTGTGAACATCTATATGCCAACAAATTAGATACCGTAGAAGAAATAGATACACTTCTAGAAACATACAACTTGCAAAATTTGAAAATCTGAACAGACCAATAACTAATAAGGAGGCTGAATCAGTAATCAAAAACCTCCCCCAAAGGGGGACTAGATGGTCTAACTGGTGAATTTTGCAGTAGTGTAATTTCTAATAGAAGTGGGTCACCTTTAAAAAGTATCTACTCTCTTGAATTAAAAGCTCTGCATGCACAAAGAAGACTTGAAAGGAATTAAAACATTGAGCTCCAAATATTCTATGCTAAGAATTTTGTGTACCTTATCTCACTTTTTAGAACAACCCATACTCTTTAGAACAACCCACTAGAGTATAGGTATTATTTCAGAGCTTTTACATATATGGAAATTAAGGTTAAGAAAAGTTAAGCAAGTTGCACAAGTTAAAACAGATAGCACTGCTTGAAGCCATAATTTAAACTCAAGTCTAACTCTTAAGGTTATGTAATTTGTATTACTTCTACTAATTTGTTATTGTTGATGTTCTTATTGTTTGCTTTCAAGTAGATAGGTGTCTTGATATTGAAGTTTTTTCTTTTGAGAAGAAGCCAGTTTTGGGTATATAAATTAAGTATTACATGCTGACATAAAATTTATTGATTTTTCTAACATTATGTGGTCTCTCCATATGATTTCTCTACCATGGCTGCTTCAGGGCAGCCAAAATTCTTACAAGTTGGTTGTCAGGGCCCCAAAGGTGCATATCTATCTGTCTATCTAGAGATTGAGAGAGAAAGCGAGAAAGAGAGATTAAGAGAGAAGGAAAAAATTTGCTAGTGGGAGCACACAACCAAAGACTAAATCATAGAAGGAATATAGCATCAGTTCTGCTATACTCTGCGAATTGAGGCAAGTCATAAAGGGCTTCCTAGGTTCAAGAGGAGGGTACATAAAATCTACTTCTTAATAGGGGATGGAAAAATTCTGTAAGAACAGGAAGCTTTTTTCTTCAAACTTTTTTTGTGGGGGGAAATATGATTTTTCATAAAAATACTATCTTTAAAGACTGGTGAAAGATTAAATTTTTCCACACTGAAAAGGGAATATACTTAATATTTGTAAAAAATTTTTTATGAACTTGTCACTTTATATGAATGGCCTTATGTACTGCTTACAACAATTCTTTTCACTTCACAAATGATGAAATTTGTTTAAGGCTACCTGACTTCAAAGTGCAAAGCTAGAATTCAACCCAATTTTTTTCTGTCTTTAAAACATTATTATTATTATTATTATTATTATCCGCACTTTAGAAAGGAAGAGTTTGTGAGAAATACTCATTTGATATTTTTTTAAAGATTTTATTTATTTGAGAGTGAGAAAGTGAGAGAGAGAGAGAGAGAAGGAGAACGAGAGGGAGAGAAAGAATGAGCTGAGGAAAGGTACAGAGGGAGAGGGAAAAGCAGACTCTCCACTGAGACGGGAGCCTGATGTGGGACTTGATCCAAGGACCTTGCGATCATGACCTGAGCTGAAGGCAGACACTTAACCAACTGAACCACCCAGGCGCCCCTGATTTGATATTTTATCAACATAAATTCTCTATTAACCAAGACATTTTTCTATAGTTTTGCAGTATTTCACATCCCTAATGGTATATCTTATGTATCTGCTTAATCAACAAATAAATATTTCACTATATTTATTACCACTTAAGTGGTAACTGCAATTCATTGCTTAGTAAAACAATTATATTTATAATTATGATACCAATTGCATGGCATTAAAATGATCTGTTTAACATATCTAACTTCTTGGTCAGGCTGTGCTTTCTTTGATATCAAGGCAAGTGTCTAATTCATACAAGTGTCCCTATAAGCTAGAATGATAAAGAATACTCATAGTAATGAATGTCTCATGAAGGAATACATTGAACCATTGAGAATATATGATATAATATTTTGTTGCCAGGTTATTGAGTTAACTATAAAAGTCTTCTCCATGACTGTAGTAGAAAAATGTGTACAAATAGAGAAGTCTTGTAAAGATATGGGATTTTCTTATCTTTACATACTATAAAATAGAGTTGAACTACAGTAAATGAGATCTGTTTATTTGAAAAATATAAAGGCAAGCATTTCTTTTAAAGTCCTTAAGAGTAATATAATTTAAAAATTTTATTTTTTTAATTTTTTTAAAATACTTTTTATTTATTTATTTGACAGAGAGAGATCACAAATAGGCAGAGAGGCAGGCAGAGAGAGAGAGGAGGAAGCAGGCTCCCTGCTTAGCAGGGAGCCCCATGCGGGACTCGATCCCAGGACCCTGAGATCATGACCTGAGCCGAAGGCAGCGGCTTAACCCACTGAGCCACCCAGGCGCCCCAAAAATTTTATTTTACAAATGTAGAAATTGAGGCCTGGAAAGATTTTGTAGGTAGACTAATTTAAGGATCACACAGCTAGTTTAAGTCAAGAAGGTATTCTTACCTATTTATACTTATTCTTTCACTCTTTTCAATTCATTCTTGACAGAATGTTAAATAGGATGCTAGGGGAAATTGAATGTTTATGTCAATTTGGGAAGATTATGTTTTTTATTCCAGTTATATCTCTATGTAGAGTCAAAGACTTGGATAGATTACATCTGGAAATATCATTCAACTCTATATATTTGATGATTTTATGTAATAGCTCTTTATGGAGGAAAAATAGAACACTAAATGGAGAGTCACAATTCTGGCATTTACTAGCTCTGTATCCTTTAGCAACACATTGAATGTTTCCAAGTCTCTATTTCTTTATTGCAGAATTTAGTAGTTGTAACAGTTCTTGACCTGGGCCATTACAACCCTGTGTGGTTGATTTGAAATATGTATTTATGGGATGGACGGTTGTTTTGTTATGACTGGGGATACTCTTGGTAATTAGTAGATAAAACACAGGAAATAAGTATCTTTTAAATGTGTGGTGTCAACTCACATAATGAAACATTTTATTGACTAAAATGACAGTAGTGCCTATGTTGAGAATCAATGGAATCTTTTTCTAATTCTAAAACTTCTTCGTAAGGCAAATTGAGAAAGTTTATCTTAGTTTCAATACACAGTTAAAAGGTGAATAGATTATTTTTTGCTTTGGGAAAAAAATAGCGTCTTTTTGTTTTGTTTTCTTGCAATATGACTTTAAACTCTCTTGTAAAAGTTTAGACTTTTAAAAATCCCATAAATGAATTACCTTGCAAAATAGGTCTCTGAGTCAAGTTCTAGGGTGAATTTTGGAACAATCCACTTGATCGAGTGTTGGATCTTCTGAGAACTCAGTGTATTTATAACTGAAATTACTCTCCCTTTAGAAGGTGCAGGTAGGAGAGAGAAAGATACGATGATAGGAGAAAAAGGTTTAAAAGGTGCAGTGTGGAGCTGCTTTACCAGTCCATTAGGATGGTTCACAGAGAGGACAATCAAGGGCATGTATATCTCCTAATGATATATAAATCATGTTAGGCATTGTGCTTAATGGAATTGGGTTTGAACTCTGAGACTATCTTTCAGGAGACTGAGCAAACTGTGCTATTTATGGTCATTAGGTGGTAAGGATGCTGACACATCCTTTTATTACTAGAACTTAAATATATCATCAGGGTGTCTTTATCCTATCGGGTACAGACTAGAAAGAGTGTTTTTATCATGTCTGTAAGAGAGAAATACATTTTTTCTTGTATTAAGCAAAGGCATATGCTAATCTCATTAATGATCTGATAAGATAATTAATAGATAATTTCTATTATAATAAGATTAATATTTCTATTATAGCATAGAAAGTGAAATAGAAATCTTTATTTTACTGACAATCACATTTCTAAGCTTTCAAATATATTTCAGATTGCACTGACCTTTGTTTCATGTTTTAGTCCTTTCGCCTCCAAGATTAAATATTTTGACTTTAGGTACTCTAGCTTGTATGTCTTATGCTTGCATTGCTGAGAACAATATTAAGTACATGGTCAGAATTCTTGAGTAGAATTCATTCAAGAAATCACAGAAATTCAGGGCACCTGGGTGACTCAGTGGGTTAAGCCGCTGCCTTCAGCTCAGGTCATGATCTCAGGGTCCTGGAATGGAGCCCTGCATCGGCCTCTCTGCTCAGCAGGGAGCCTGCTTCTGCCACCACCCCCCCACCCCGCCTACTTGTGATCTCTGTCAAATAAATAAGTAAAATCTTAAAAAAAAAAAAAAGGAAAGAAAAGAAACTAAGGGTTAGAGAGTTAAAGTTACTAGATTTCACAAAACTAGACATTGAGAGTCAAGGATGGATTCAGAAGTCCCCAAACACATATCTGTAACTCCAAAATCTAAAACCTCTTAAAAAAAAATAAAAAGTTTTGTGTAATTTTGGCATGAAAACTTACTTGGTTGCAAAACCCAACATAAACTAATATGAGGCTATTTATAGTTTTTTTTTAATGTATCCTACAAAGTATGACTATTCCTATATTTCACTGCAGAAATACTAATACATTTGATTATAGGCTTTTGTCCCAGATCCTGCTGGAGACTGTTATATAACACCTGGTATGTATAATGTGAAAGTTTTCTAAAATTCGAACATATCTTTATTTATTTATTTATTTGAGTAATTTCTATGCCCAATGTGGGGCTCAAAATTAGGATCCTGAGATCAAGAGTCACATTGTCTATCAACTGAACCCACCAAGTGACTCTAAAACTCAAACATTTCTAAATTCTCAAATGCAATAGACCCTAGGGATTTCAGATAAAGTAGGATAGAGTTTTATTTCAATTTTATGTCCTTTCTCATTGAAAAATCAGAAGACTAAAATCAGTTTAGCAACACAAGAGGGTAAATAAATCATTTGGTCTGCAGATAAGAAGTTGAGAGATTGAGTTATACAAAACTACATAGTTAGAAAGCTACAGAGCAGCAAACATGTTACTCCTAGTCCAGAAAACTGTCTTTCAAATCCTAAATAGAAAAAGACATTAAAGATACCATATTTCATTCTCTTTTCTGAACATGGCAAATAGATCATCCTGGTAATCTTCACAACAACTACCTGGAGTTTATATCAATATTACCTTCATATTTGGATGAGGTTCTTTAAGAAGTTATGTAGGTTGTCCAAGTGCATGCAGGTATAAATAGCACACTAACAATTTGTACTCAGGGCAGTTTAGCTCAAAACAGCTGTGGTTGCAGTTATGACATCTAATACATGAAATTTTCCTAAGAATAAGATTATCATATGATTCCTTGAAATTCTTTATGTGTGATAGATCCTCTTTTAATTTTTGAAAATAAATCAAGTTAAGTTCCCAAAAGATAGAAAGGGATTTAAAAATTCTATAGCGGTAAAAAGCAATGAAATCTTATCATTTGCAACAAAGTGGATGGAACTAGAGGGTATTATGCTAAGCAAAAAGGCAATCAGAGAAAGGTAATTATCATATGATTTCACTCATATGTGGAATTTAAGAAACAAACCAGATGAACATAGGAGAAGGGAGGGCAAAGTAAAATAAGATGAAATCAGAGAGGGAGATAAACCATAAGAAACTCTTATCTATAGGAAACAAACTAGAGTTGCTGGAGGGGAGCTGAGAGGAGGGATGGGGTAACTGAGTGAAGGGCATGGAGGAAGGCACATGATGTAATGGGCACTGGGTGTTATATACAACTGATGAATCACTGAACTCTGATTCTGAAAGTAATAATGTGCTATATGTCAATTAATTGGATTTAAATAAAATTAAATTAAAAATAAAATTCTGTGGCGGTAGATTACTTTTTTCTATTGGAATGCTAAGGTTTCAAGATTATTTGCAGAGCTTTCACACTTGTTATGTGATAGTAAATTAAGAATATTTAGACATTCTGGTTATCCATCTATTCTATTAGATCAGAGGTTTCAAATAGCAAAATCAAGTATTGAACAAAAGAAGATGGCACTGTTTCTCAAACTGGAGTGATATACCCTTCACAAAGGAAAAAAAAATTTTTTTCCTAGAACTCCCAAACTTGAACTCAATTCTTTTTCTATTACTTAAATATGCACAAGATTGAACTATTTAAGTTCTTTTTTTTCCCAAAGATTTTATTTATTTATTTTACAGAAAGAGATCACAAGTAAGCAGAAAGGCAGGTAGAGAGAGAGGAGGAAGCAGGCTCCCCATTGAGCAGAGAGCCCGATGTGGGGCTTCATCCTAGGACCCTGAGATCATGACCTGAGGTGAAGGCAGAGGCTTTAACTCACTGAGCCACCCAAGCACCCCTAAACTATTTAAATTCTGTGTTCTAGTAGCTCCTATACAACTAGTAAACCAAAACAGATTTACAGCTTAAGTACAGTGGAAACTACAAACAAATGCAATATAAATGAAAGTCATTAATTCATTATGAAAAGTGATGTTTATCGAAATTAAATCATCATCTTGCCATAACCATATGGTAATAACTGCTTCTGCATGGTTCTTTTAAATTTGGTATGCCATATGACTGTGTGCCGTAGAAGAAGAGCTCAATTTTTCTGGAACTTTTCTGTACTGTTTGTATTGTATTCAAACAATGGTGAAATGTTAGTCCACATAATCGTCCTTGAGGTGATTTGGGCTGTGTTTGGCTTGAGTGTATCATTACATAGTAAGTCTTCCTCTGCTCTTATTCTCTCTGACCAATTAAAGGAGAACAGTTTGTATCTGTGTGGTTGTAAAAAAATACCAATGTAGACATTAAAATCATAATGCCACACTCAGTTAAAAGGTGGTCATCCAAGTGAACTAGCATATATTTCTATCAGTACTTCAAAAAGGAGAACACCAAATTAAAAGTCAGTTATCATGGGGAAATTGTGAACCATTACAAACTCCCAAGAGTCCAAGGATCCTAATTTGAGAAGCACTGCATAGCATATCATTTTTTGGTGTATCTTTAAAGCATTATTTATTATTTCCGATTTCTCTTTCAACTATCAAATCTTTATTGTTTCTTCTGAGTGGGATATTCTGTTGCCATTTTTGCAGTATCTTTCTTTTCGGCAATCCAAGTTACTTCCTGAAAGATTAGCAAAATTTCTTTAGATTTTGTAGACAACTAAAGTATCATTTCCAAGATTAATGTATTAGAAGTAGAAAATTATAGCATTTCAAATTAGAGTGTAGGTATTTGCAGGTGTGTGTGGGGAAAGCTTGTTTGGGCTACCCAATAAAGTCTTTACCAACTACGTCATAATTGGTATCAGCGTGATAAAGACTATCAATTTTTTTAAAAAAGGTAATACATATTTGTCAACCAGGGTTGAAAATTACTGATAGTTGAAGGAAAACCACCAGTATTACTCCTGTTTGATATAGTTCTCTGGTGGCATCCAACATCTGAGAGTTAAATCTAATCTCCATAGCATTGCCTGTGTCATGATCATTATGTCTTAATAGTCCTTTGCTGAGTTTCCTCTCTTAGCTTTGACTGTATCTGCTAATGGGTTTATTCAAGCTCTCAAAAGTTTTTTCTAATTAATGGTTTATTATGGGTGGGGCAAAGACAGGTAGCTTCTCCTTTCACAACAATTATTGCTAAAGATACATGGGATTTTTCTCTATTAAACCAGATTGAGCTTGGGATTATTCTCAGTGTGGTGTTTCAGACAACAAATAGTAGCTGAGAAAAGTTGGTTCATGAGTAGTATCTATTTGCATTCCATAACTTAAAATATTCTTTGTGATAATGATGAAGCTGTGTTCTTAGATGAGATTAGAGCCAGTACGCTTTCTTTGTTCCTCCAAATATTTGACCCTTTCTGGGCCATAATGGTGACGCCAAACCCTTGCTCTCTAAAAAGGATAACAAGGCTAGGATATTCAGACTGTTAATTATCAAATGCACAGAAGAAAGTTGAAAACCTTCTAATCACCCTGAGGCTAAATCTGACATAGTTACAACTCTCAGGTAATCTTTAGATGTAAATTCAGTTATACCATAAATATGTGTTAAGCATACATCCTATATATATGCTAGATCTCTAAAAGATGTATTAAGCATACATCCCATATGCCAGATCTCTAAAAGAGGCATTCCCATACCTTAGTTCACTGAAGTCACACAATGAACATGTGAATCAAATATTATTATTTTCTATTTATAGATAAAGAAAGTAAAATTTAGAAATATTAATGGAGGGGCACCTGTGTGGCTCAGTTGGTTGGGTGACTGTCTTTGGTTCGGGTCATGGTCCTAGAGTCCTGGGATTGAGTCCGGTGTCGGGCTCCTAGCTCCATGGGGGTCTGCTTCTCCCTCTGACCCCTCCTCTCATACTCTCTCACTATGCTCTCTCTAGTAAATAAATAAAATTTTTTTAAAGAAATATTAATGGACTCCCTAAGTATTTCCAAACTATTAAATTGGTATGCAAGGAATCAACTAAGTCTCTAAAACTCCAAGTCAGTGTTCGTACCACTTCATTCAGTCAATATTTATTGGGAGATTACCTTAATGGATTAAATACCAGAAAGATTTCTAAGTTTTCTGAACTTAATGATAAAATTTAACCCTTGTAATATTACCATGAGGACTAAATGAGCAAAGGAACAAACATAGTTTGGGAAAAAAAATAAATGCACTTTGCAAATGGGAGTTATTGGTAAGATTATTATGAATGTTTACTCTTTACCTACTGTGTATTGCTGACTTATTTAAATTTCTAACAGTACATTCCTCCAAGCACAGAGGAGGGTAAGTGAATGGACAGAACCTACTGGGTAATGTTAAAGGAATGCACAACGTGTGATAGAAATAACAAGACATAATACTTGGTTCTTGGGAATAAGATCTCAAGAGGTAGATCTGAAATTTATTTAAATGATAGATGTTTTACAAAAAACCTGCCAATGTGCATAGATTCTGGAGTCCCCTTTGGAATAGGAGGCAGATCTGCCATGCTTCCCAAGGCATCTTGTTATCTCTGTATGTGTGTGAGGTTTATTGCTCTGTTACCTAAGTGCTTAGGCAAACACTCATTTTTCAGCTCCAAGCTTGGGTTTCCTTTTTATAGGCATGGGAATATTCAGTCATGTGAAATCTATAATGCTAAATTGAAACTGTACCCCTGACAATAACCAATTTGTTGGTCAGAACCTTTCATAATTCTAAGACTCTAGCTCTTCCATTAACCAATCAGGCTATTTTGAAACTTTTAATAACTAAAACAAAGAGAAAACAAACAAATAACCCAGAGTGAAACTTATTAAGGGAAATATTTTCTATATTGTTGTTTCCATATTTTTGCTAACCATCTGGTAGGAATAGGAATCTATTGCTCATTCTTTGGATGTCCAAGCCCTATCAGAAAAGTCCAAGTTTTGTATCCAGAGATGACTATTTTCCTCATTTAACAAAGGGTATTTCAAATTAAAAAAAAATAAAACTTATATAAGACCAGATGTATGTCTTTTTGAGCATGATGCAAGCCAGATTCAGAACATGTATTGCAAATTTGCCATCTCGATGTATTTAGGTGAAGAAATCCAAGAAGAAAATAAAAACAAAAACCTCCCTTGAGGTCTTTATGATGAGTGGTATGGGGTATCTGTATAACAGCATTTAACTTTGACTTCTCACTCACAGAGGTGGTAGACATGTCTCTACTACATGATGTGGTATCACTATAATTAATTTATCTAAGGCTGACTGAATTGAACCTGAGCCAATCAGTCTCTCTTGCTCTGATATTTGGAACTGTGACCAAAGGATAGTCAATCCAGACTTCTGTTCCAGATGGAAACTGAGCTGATACAAGAAATGCACTCTCACTCTAAACCCATGGAACTTCTAGGAAAAAAAAAATGTAGTAATAATAAGTTTAAAGAAATAAAAGTAAAATCATCAAATGGCTGAAACGAAGAAAACCCAAACTGTGAGTAGAAGGGGAAATTGGGATTGCATCTGGTATATACCTCAAGAACTAATGCTTAATACCTTCATAGGCATTATACTTGAGGTCAAAAACCTATACATAGTGGGCATCTGGAACTGGATTCTCTATATAAAACATAGAAAATTCCATACAATAGAAGTAGGCAAAATAAAAGTTGACAAGTAATTCCAGTCTTGTAAGGTATAAAAGGACATACCTGATGAGCTTCCTCAGGTTCTCTTGGTACTGTCATTTTGAATCTTCAACAACCGTGATACCACCATTTAGGAACGTTGAATCTGAGAACATATTTTTTTCTAAAATAAATTCACAGACAAAAATTATACCATATACATCAATCTAGTATGATAGGAGGTAATCAGAATAAGCAGAAAATATGAACAATCATATGAGGGGAAATAGAAATAATGATTTGAAAGCAATTTTAATTATAAATACCTTTATATTTTAAAAACTTGCTTGCACTTCTCCCACCCACCAAGTCACAGATGCTTCTTAATTCATGACTGAAAGAGCAATATGTAGATTCAGGAGGTGCTGCCTAAGTGCATGTTGTCTGAGAAGCCTATGTACTTTGTAGAATTTCTCTGGCCACAGTCCCTGTGTCACAGTGGTCTGTAAATAAGGATGCCATCTGAAAGGTGCTGGTGATCATCATTATGGGGCCTAGGATAAGACTAGCTGGCTGATAATCTTAATAGGGACAAGTACCCAGAGAAACACGTGGCTGACATCAAAGTGAGGTTAGCTTTCTGGGAACACAGCTAGTCAAGAAGGTCATGACGATTTGAATTCACTTTTCTACTCAGACACTGATGTTATGTTGATGTATTTCTTCATCAGTTATATTGGTAGTATAGGAAATCCCCCAGAAAAAATGGAACCTGGAAGTTAAACATTTCTATACTGATGTGTACATCATGCTGGTTTAGGAACAAAAATTGTCTCTTGGAGGATGAGTAATGAGAACTAGTTAGGATGAAGCAACAGTGGATAAGTCGATAAGTTTCTAGAGACAGGACAAATGGGAGTGGCCATTTTGGGTGTATGGAGTGTTCAGCAAAACTCTAGGCAGAGTGGAGGAATTTTTTGAAATGGCCACAAGAGTGGTATTGAAATAAATCTATGGGAAGAAAAATGCTTGGTGTCTTGTTTTGTGAAATGTCAGCTGTAAACAGTTCTCATGTAGTTAACTTTTTATGTATTTATGAATCTTAATCTATTTTTTTAAAGATTTTTCTTTTTCTTTTCTTTCTTTTTTTTTTTTTTTTGACAGAAATCACAAGTAGGCAGAGAGGCAGGCAGAGAGAGAGGGGGTAAGCAGGTTCTCCGCCGAGCAGAGAGCCCGATGCGGGGCTTGATTCCAGGACCCCGGGATCATGACCTGAGCCGAAGGCAGAGGCTTTAAACCACTGAGCCACCCAGGCGCCCCTTAATGTGTGATTATTACCTTTTTCATTTACTTATAATATACCTAAGTTTACAAATCAGAAATTGTCTTGCTATTCTGTTTACAAGTAATCATGATTATTGTTGACTTCAGTAGCCAAACCATCTGCCCCACCAGGTCTCTCTATTACCATTCTAGCATCCCTTCTCAGCACTACCACTTGACCAAGTATCAATTCAAATAATTTCTTTCTTTCTTTCTTTTTTTAAAGATTTTATTTATTTATTTGACAGAGACACAGCGAGAGAGGGAGCACAAGCAGGGAGACTAGGAGAGAGAGAAGCAAGCTTCCCAACAAGCAGGGAGCCTGATGTGGGTCTCAATCCCAGGACGCTGGGATCATGACCAGAGCTGAAGGCAAATACCCAACAACTGAGCCACCTAGGCACCCCTAAATAATTTATTAATTTCTTATTCCTTTTTAGGAAGATGAAGTGTGGGTATCTTTTGTGAATTAGACTGTAACTACTTTATAAATAATGTGTCATGCATATCATTTGTTAGCTTCAAGGCACTCTGGTGAGTTAACACTTCAAAACTTTCACTGGTTATGTAATTTTTAGAAATGTGCACAGATTGAAAGGCCCAACTAAGTCCATATCACTGTAGCAAAGGTAGAGGTATGGTTTCTTGTTAGTTCTTTTACATTTGCTGTGTAATTAGTGCCCCTTAATTTACCAGAATAAATAGATTTGCCCCAATTAGATGTAGTTTTATAAGATTGAATCTAATACTGACATTTGTCATCTCTGTAGTAAATTATAAAAAGAAGAAAAGAACAAGTTGAGCTAGGAATGAAAAAAAAATTACAGTTATTGAAAACCAAACAAACAAACACAAAAAAAGCCTTTATAGGTTAGTTAAATACTAGACAAATCTTAATAATTAATAAATTAAAAAATAGATGTGAATCACCCAGAATAAGAGATAGAAAATGTAAGAGAGAAGTTAAGAGACATGAATGATAGAAGGAGAAACAGTGATATTAGTATAAATAGGGTAGAGAAAAAAGAATCAGGTAGGGGGTGGAAATGACAATTTTGGAGGAGATAGTGTCTGAGAATTTTCCAGAAGAAAGATATGATTTATCTTTAAATTAAGAAGTACACCAAGTCCCAAGCAAACAAAAGTAAAAGCAAACTCACATGCAGGCACATCATAATGAAACTATAAAACATAAAGAATAAAAGTGGCGAAAAAAAAAGAAATTATCCAAAAAGGAACAGGAAGCAAACTTTCTGACAAGACCAGTAGATACCAACAGATGACCAGTTAGGGTGAGTTGATCAATAGAAAAAAGATTAAACCTTAGAGTAAAAGCAAATTTGTCTTCTTCTTATGTTTATGGAGAAAAAGAGCAAGCCATTCAGCAGAGATTAAGAATGAAGCAAGCACCTCTGTGGAAAAGCAGAGGTGAAAGGTCAGTAGAGAGCAGTTGTACTCTTAATGATTTCCCAGAATCTGGCTCCATCCATTGAAGGACCTACCTATCCTTGACTGACTCCATTCCTTGAAAGACCTACATATTCTTGACTTCCAAAAAATAATCCATAAACTTCCAATAAAATTTGTTCCTTATTTTTAAGTTACTTTAAGTTGGACTCTATTATTTTTAACCATAATGGTACTAAGACAATCTCTCAAAGGTTCCAAGGACTTAAAAAAGATTCGAATTCACAGAGTGCTTACTGAGTATCTATATATATGTAAGTCTGTGTATTTCAAGATGGTGGTGGTGGTGGTGATGGAGTTGTGGTGGGAACAAGAAGATAAGTGAGGCCAAGTGTATGCATTTAAGTAGTTTATATTCCAGGGGAGAGAGGTGAATCAGCATTGCATTCCTGGAGTAAGTCCCACGTGGTCATGGTTACTATTCTTTTTATATATATTATTTAATTATATTTGCAAATGTTCTGGTAAGGATTTTTACATCTTTCTAGATTAACATCATGAAAATATTTTTCCATCTGTTAGTTCTAGGTTGGGTGTAAGATTCAGGTAGAAGTCTATTAGGGCGGTTTATATGACATATGATGGTAGCTCGAGCTAACTTTGGGATAGCAACAAGAATATGGAGGAAAAAGAGATTGACTTGAGAGATATTGTAAGACAATATGCAAGACCTGTTGTCAGACTGGATATATGGGACAAGAGAGAAGAACATGTCAGAAATGACTCCTAGGTTTTTAGTTTATACACTGAAAGGCTGGAGGTATCATTCACTTTTAGAGAGCACAGGTTTCTGTAGAGAAGATAGATTTCAAGTTTAGTATTGGACATGATGTCTGTAATATGCCTTTAAGATCTCTAGGTAGAGATGTTATATAGGCAGTTGAGAGCTCAGCATAGGGACCTGTGTTGAGAGTCATTGGAGGTAGTAATCAAAGCTGTGTAGATTTGCGAAATTCCCCGAGGAACAAATATAGAGTGAGAAAAGATTACAGCCAACACTTAATGGGTGGTTAGAGGTAGAAGAGCTTGCAAATTAGAGAAACCAGCGGCCAGAAAAATAGGAGTAAAATCAAGGCTGTGTGACATTGTGGAAGATAAGGGTAGAAATGTGGAAACTATTACCACAGAAAAAAGGAATTGTCAACAATATAAAATAGTGCTTAAGGAGAGGTAAGATGAGGACTGAACCATCCACTGGATTTGGTGACAGGGAGGCCACTAGTGAACTTAATGAAAGCTCTTTGGGTGGAATGAGGGGGTGGAAGCCTGAATGGAGTGAAAGATGAGTGGGAGGTGAGGAAGTAGAAACAGTGAATATTGAAAACCATTTCAGAGTTTTGGCTGTGAAGGGGAGGAGAGAGGCAGAGCAGTAACTGGATGAGGATGTGGGAGTCAAGGGAACATCTTTTCTTTTTAAGGTGGAAAGGCTTATGTATGTTTAAATGTTACTATATTGGGCTTCTTTATAAGTTTTCATTTAGGGAAGGATTATAGGACTTTGAAAAAAAAATACCATCCATTATTTTATAGGCAAAACAGAAAATGTGAGTCATCCTGCAGAACTTGAGGCATTGGAGTCTGTAGAATTCCAGTCAGAGCTCAAAACACAAGAATGGGTGCTTCAAACCTGGCTCTACAAGCAGCAGCAATAATACCCTCCCAGTTACAGAGCTAGATCTGTTTAGGATTTCTCTGCACCATTTTCTGGGGCCCTGTCTTGTTTGGATTGGTCTCACTGACATGACTGTCCCTCACAGAAATCAACCTCAGGGGAGTGTGTGTCTAGTCTTTTACAAGATTTTTAAGTTCTGCCACATAAATTTGATTTCTTCCTGCACAGATAGCTAATACAATCCAAAATATAACATTTCTTTCTTTCTCTGTCTCTCTTTATATATATATGTGTGTGTGTGTGTGTGTGTGTGTGTGTGTGTGTGTGTATGTGTGTGTGTATAAAATCAGAGACAAATGATAATAATTTTCAAAGTTCTTAATTTTAGTTCATTCTCACAGTAACTCAATAAAGCAGCTCTGCCTATGTATTACCAATTCAACCAATATATTATGAACACATATATACTGATACTATATTAAATGCTGGTGATAGAGATGCATTAGTCAAAGGTTATGCTCTCCAAAAGCTTATATTCTAGAAGAGGAGACCCTTATAAAACTATATGGTGACTACTGTGAAAGAGCTATGCTGAGAGTCCATAAGAACACAGAGGAGGAGCACATGCCCCAGGTACAGGAAGGCTCAACTGGCAAAAGTAGGGGTGGGAGAGCCAAGTACCAAAATAAAAAACACACAGAGTAGCATTAATGTAAACATTAATGTAAACATTAAGGTGTTAGGTGCAAATAATTAGAGCAAGAATTAATGAAATGTAGGAAATATGGCTTGACAGGTAAGCAAAGGCCAAACTGTAAAGAACTTAAGATACTTTAAAAACAAACAAAAAAATGTTGGGTTTCACTGCATATATAGTGAGTAAAGGAAGATTACCAAGTTGCTAGTCATAGTCAGAAGATGACCTCAGACATTCTTTTTTTACCCAAGTTGTCTTGGTGTCAGAAATGGCTGTAAACTATTATGAGTCCAGTTTTGGACATGGTTGGTTTTCTCATTGCATTCCAGGCATTTATCAAGATCTTCGTTTTAAGAGCGGAGGGAGGGTCTTGTCTGGCGTAAAAGCTAATTCATGCTGGCTGAGGAAATGATAGTGGGAATTCTTTTTAGGATGCAGTGGTGGTAGACCTTATGGAGTAAAGAATGTCCCAATATTTCAAGCTTCAAAAAGAACCATCATAAAGACAAGAGGTTATTAGATATTTAGAATTTCAATTTTTTAAGTTTCCTTTTGTCTTTTTTAAATTGAAATATAATTAACATACAGTGTTATATTAGGGTTTTTTTTTTTTTTTTGGAACCAATACAAAATTTTCCAAATTTTTTCTAGAACCTCAGAAACCTCATAGACTTTCAACACTATGCCTATAGTTCTGAAAAACAAAATTGCTCCTGTGTGAAAAAAGACATGAAACTTGTTACTAGACAGAGAAAGTAAAGAATGGACTAGAGATAAAGATCTTCTAGGACTACACAAGTATGTATGCACAGCCAAGGCCAAAGTCTAGTTTTCAAACTTCTTTGATGTTTCTTTAATTAGAAGATCATATGCTTAGACAGATGCATTAGAAAGCAAATAGTTTTGAAATACATTTCAATATCCCTTAGTAAATACAAGTGATATATTTCACCCTTCCATATGCATCCAAATTTCTTGAGATTTTTTACTGTCTCAAAGTTTACAAGGAGACAGTACAGATAAACTCCTCTCCCAACATACTAGACTGAAGGTTTAGATCAGCATTTGATTCTTAATTTTTCAGTCCCTACAGAAGAGTATTCAAATAGGCTGTGGCCCTCTAACATTGAAATTTAAAGTGGAATTAAACTCTTCACAGATTTTTGACAGGGTAAATTCTATAAAAATCTGTTGTAGGACTTCTTAAGGATGCTGAATTTATTAATAATTCCCTCACTAATACATAGATTAAAGCATCACCTTGCGTGGCTCATTCAGTTAGTGTCTGACTCCCAGTTTTAGCTCAGGTCACTATCTCATGAGTCCTGGGAATGAGCTGTGGGTCAGAATCCATGGAGTCTGCCTGAAAATTCTCTCCCTCTGCCCCTCCTCCCACCTGCATGCTCTCTATCTGTCAATTAATCTTAAAAAAAAAAAAATCACCTTTACAAAACCTATGTTAATGGGAAAATACATGACATGAGGCATAGATCATTGTGATTTTTAAACACCTATAGACAAAACTAGTATTATCTTACAGACTCCTATTATCCATATGCGTATGAGAAATATGTAATATTTGTTATTCCTCTTTATTTTAGAGCCACATTCTTTTGCATGACCTGCTTCCTCACCATCCTTTCATTCTCCTACACCTTCTTAAGCAGGCTGAAATTATCCTCCTTCTCTGTTAACTATCCCCACCCAAATGATGACTTGGGCTTCATCAAGCTCATTTGTAAATGGGAAATGGAATTACAACAAATTTTACCTTCTCTGTTAGGTACCAGTGTATAGCTGAGTACCTTATGAGGTAACCTTATTTGTGTTTATATCTTTTGATTTGATAATGTTTGTTTCGTCCAGTTTCAATTGGAAGAGGCCTAGATTTGGAGCCAGGAAATTAGAAAGTATTTCCCAGCTTATCACTTACAAGGAGAGTAAAATAAAAAGCAGGATCCTTAAACTCATTGTGCCTCCATTTCCTTATATATAAATGGGACTAATTCTTTCATGCTTCCAGAGTCATTGTGAGACTCAAAGCAATAACTTCATAAGCTACAAAACAATATACAGTTATGTAATCTTTAAGAAATATTAACATTTCAAGATACTATTGGCCTTGTGTTTTGAGAAGGGTAAACTGAGTAACTGTTCATTTAGATTTATAAGTTTAAAGCAACTTTTTGGGGGGTCTTTTCTTTGTATCTCCTCCCTCCTCTATTTTTGAGTTACACAATTTCATAAATATCCAGCTCTTTTAGGTAGAAGCTGAGTACCCCCTGCAAAAAAGAAAGAAGTGGAGTCCCAGTTTATAAAGCACTAAGGGCAGTGGGTGGGCAGCAAACATATATCAGCCCACAGATGTTTGACCTTTTAGCACTGTTCAGCCAAACAAAAACAAAGGCAAAGAAAAGAAAGAGTGGAATTATTATCTATTATAGGTTTTAAAAGTATACACATAAGAGTGTATAAAGAAGCTGGCACAGAAATATGACAGTTCTTGCCATTAAGTGAACATTTTACCTCAGGTAAGAGAGTTTTTGTTTTTGTTTTTGTTTAATTCCAGGGGTCTGTAAACTACATCCACAGGGTCAAATCCCAAACCTGGCTACCTCTTTTGGTAATAAAGTTTTACTGGAATGCAGCTATAACCATTTGTTTATTTTCACACTGAAATAGCAGATTACAATGGCTCAGCTGCATAGAGACCATAAGGTGAACAAAGTCAAAAATTCTTGCAATCTTGTCTTTTATGGAAAAAGTTTGCTGACTCTTGCTTTATTCTTTTTATTTTAAATTGAGAATTGGTCTGTGATGCATTTATTAGAGGTTAGAAAATCACACACCGTGTTTAATGTACTAAAATATATCCGCTAACATTAAATCTATTTTGAGTGTTTCATCATTTAAACTAGAATAAAAAGATCTGAATTAACATGAATTAACAAATACCAAGAATTCTAAGGAGACAGCATTAAGTGTATCAGTTAGGAAGCTTTCTGAAAGAGAAAGCTCAACTCACATTGGCATCATAAATAATAAAAATCTTTAGCTCAAATACAAGAGGTCCAGAGGTAGGTTGTATTCCTGCACTGGATGAGTCAGAAGCTCAAAGGAATTATTAAGGATGACTTACTATCCCTTCCTTTTCCTTCTGTATGTGTTAATCTATGGCCTCAGGCTGGCTCCCTCTTGGTCCCCAGATTGCTGCCTGCAGCAAGTCAGTCAAAATGTGGCTTTGTCCACATTTAGTGGGAAAGAGAGTGATAAAGAGAGGGAGAGCCATCTCTTCAGGTGATTGAATCATCTTAGATCCCCTGCCCATTTCAGCATAGCCATTGTTACCAGGGAAATGTCATTTGCCAATAGGCTTAGACTAAACAGCATACACCCTTGAAGCAAGTGGGGTCAGTTTATCTTGAGTTACTTCAAAGGCAGTTGGATGCTAGAACAAAATTAGGATTCTGTTAAGAACGAAGCAGGAGCGTTCCTCTTTCTCCACATCCTCGCCAGCATCTGTCATTTCCTGACTTGTTAATTTTAGCCATTCTGACTGGTGTGAGGTGATATCTCATTGTGGTTTTGATTTGGATTTCGCTGATGCCGAGTGATATGGAGCACTTTTTCATGTGTCTTTTGGCCATCTGGATGATATCGTTTCAGAAATATCTGTTCATGTCTTCTGCCCATTTTTTGATTGGATTATTTGTTCTTTGGGTGTTGAGTTTGCTAAGTTCTTTATAGATTTTGGACACTAGTCCTTTATCTGATATGTCGTTTGCAAATATCTTCTCCCATTCTGTCAGTTGTCTTTTGGTTTTGTTAACTGTTTCCTTTTGGTGGGAATGCAAGCTGGTGCAACCACTCTGGAAAACAGCATGGAGGTTCCTCAAAATGTTGAAAATAGAACTGCCCTATGACCCAGCAATTGCACTACTGGGTATTTACCATAAAGTTACAAACGTAGTGATCCGAAACGTGCACCCGAATGTTTATAGCAGCAATGTCCACAATAGCCAAACTATGGAAAGAACCTAGATGTCCATCAACAGATGAATGGATCAAGAAGATGTGGTATATATACAAAATGGAATACTATGCAGCCATCAAAAGAAATGAAATCTTGCCATTTGCAGCAACATGGATGGAACTAGAGGGTATTATGCTTAGCAAAATAAGTCAAGCGGAGAAAGACAACTATCATATGATCTCCCTGATATGAGGAAGTGGAGATGCAACATGGGGGGTTAAGGGGGTAGGAGAAGAATAAATGAAACAAGATGGGATTGGGAGGGAGACAAACCATAAGTGACTCTTAATCTCACAAAACAAACTGAGGGTTGCTGGGTAAAGGGGAGTTGTGAGAAGGGGTGTGGGGTTATGGACATTGGGGAGGGTATGTGCTATGGTGAGTGCTGTGAAGTGTGTAAACCTGGTGATTCACAGACCTGTACCCCTGGGGATAAAAATATATTATATGTTTATAAAAAAAAAAAAAAAACAGAGCAGGAGGCACAAGTGATGGATAAGCAACCAACAGTGTTTATTACACAGGTATGTTTTAATTGGATTAGGGAAGAATGAGAAAGGTTCGTAACTTGGAATTCTTATGAACTTTATGGGAAATCCAAACAGAGGAATGGATGTGAAGTGACAGATGGATGTTCTAAAAGTGAAGCTGTCTTCACTTATCTGCAGAGGATTAGGCTTAGACCTTAACATTGACTAAAATTTAGAAAATATCCAAGACTACTGCTATTATTTATAAAAATCAATAATACATTTGTGTTTTAAGTCTTTTAGGTGCCTTTCTCAGGTTAGAATAATAAAGTTGTCAGCTGGCAATATACCAGAATGTTTCCTTCACTGCATTTCTTATTATAGAGAAAAATAAAACAATTTTAGAATAATAAATAGAAGACAAGAAGCCCTTTGACTTTGGCTGGAAGAAAGCCACTAACGTACTCTGGCACTTGATAAAAGGAATATAAAAGGTCTCTTAAAGATGATATGAGATCTGTTCCTCGCATCATTTACCTAGTTGTACATCCAGATAAATTATAAAAGGCCATAGACAAAGCTACCCTAGGGATATGGTTTATTCTCACAAGTATATTAGGTTTTGTGTTTCATGTGGCCCATTCATTTATCTAGAGCTGATATATTCAGTCTTGTAATCACTGGCCTTCCATGCCATTAAAGAATTACTGTTTTAAACTAACTAATACATTGAAGAAAAATCATTCAGGAATTATTCTAATTTTTATCTTTCTCTTTCCACAAATAAATCTATTTTGACGTTTGAAAATCTCACCTGCCTGAGATTGAAATTGAGGGGCAAAGAGCCCATTTTCTCCTGCCTTCCATAAGCTTCTGGTTCTAGAATTCTTATTTTTCCAGAATAGTTTTTATCTTAACAGCATAAAATCTAATCTCAACTTTTATTATCATAACAAACAGTAGATTCATGAATGTCTTGTAAATGTTAAAGCAGATTTTTAATGCATCATCCCACTTTTCCATCTTTATATATTTTTATGAGAAATGTTATATGTGTTAACTTGATTGCTTATTATTTGCTAAGCATATATCAAACTTTCCTATCTGTGTGCTTTTGTTGATTGTTTCTCCTTTTAAAGTCACTGAAGGACAAGTTTTCACATGTGTTATTGTATGTGAAAAGTGGCAAACATTGAGAAGAAACATTAAAAATCTCACAAGTAGTGCCTCTTTGTAAAGGCAGAAAGGCCTTCAATTTTACGTCAGTTCATCTTTCAGTGTTTAGATCCCCAGTAGCGTCAGATACTCTGATAGTTAGTCACCTAAAAGTAAAGCTTTTTCCAATGCCAAAGAATTTAAAATCTAGTGAATTGAAATTTCCATAAATCTTAGATATTCAATAAATCTTGAAAATGGTTTACTTTATGGCAGAGTTAGTGGATTCCTCTTGAGAGCTTAAATTCTTAAATATGTTTCCCTCCTATGGTTAATTTAGCACTATTGGTAATTATTATTTTGCTAAATACCCTCTTTTCCCTAAAGTATTTATTTAAAAAAGAAATGTACATATTGACAAAGGAATATTTTAGGGAAGTTAGATGTTTTCCTGAGTATCTGTCAGATAGGAAACTCTCAATAAACATTGGTTGAATGAGTGAAAGTATAAAAGGCAGATGAAATCCTTGAACATCTGGGGGTAATTGGTCTTTCCAGTAAGACGCAAAGAGAAAGGAGTTGAGGGAGTGTTCAGATGGGATGGGGAAAGCTCTGAAAGAAGAACTAGTGAGATTTGTCTTCAAGTGCTTTACAATTATGCCTAGTATTGGCTAGAGGGAATGGAAAGAAGACATATTTCTTCTTGGTACATTTGAATCTGATTAAATACAATTTTTCAGCACGACATAGATTGTATTCTTTCACAGACAGCTGATTTTTCTAGACTCTTAAGGAAAAATAAAAAGATATTTTCTGAGATGACAGTTTCCTCTGTGTTCCTTAGAGAACAAAGAGAAATAAAGCGAACTCCCCCATGGAGTTTCAAATTCTTGAAGCTTTTGTAATTGGTAGAAATTTTCAAAAAGAGATTTTTCTCTGGATTTCCTTCCCATAGATTTCTTATATAAAGTACTGGAAGATAAAAAGAAGAAAATCTGGGTCTCTGTGGTTTCGGTGAGAAGGTAAGCCAGAATTTGGTATTCAGAAGCAGAAATTAGTAGCAGATGGAACAGCCCCAGCCCCTTCCCTGAGACTTCCTGGCCCTGGCTGGAGGCTGTGCTTGAGGGTCCACTTGAGATATTGAATCAGAGGATGAGGCAGCGAAGGGGACTGAATCCCAATTCTTTTTTGGTGGTGCTGCCTAAGGAATCTTAAATAAGTTAAAAGTCATTAAAAAAACTTTCATAATTTTTCTTTAATAGAATACCAAAAATTCTATTATTGTGTTCTGGGTAACCTGATTTGTTCTAAATCAGAAGAACAACAACAGCAAAAGACAGTTCTGCACTTCTTTTGCAAGTGAAGAATAAAGTTTCCTTTGAGTTTTTAATTTCTAAGCTTTCAATAGGGAGGCTTTCAACTGAAGCAATTATTGTATATATGCTGCTCTACACACATAACAAAGACTTGCTCCAGCAGAGAACTATTTTTCCTAAAGAACTAAAGATTAAAGGTAAAAAATGTTTTTGGAAATGTTGAAATTACATTTAAAATTATAACATTTGGTAGTTATTGCAGCTCTGTAGGCTAATCAGAGCCTAGAAAGCAGTGTTTTGTAATCTCAGTTCGGCCACTAACATGTTGGGTGGCCTTGAACAAATCAGAAAATTGCTCTCTGCTTTAATTTCCCTACATATAAAATGGAGATACAATAACTTGCTAGCTTGCACTAAGAAATAGCTGGGAAAATTACTTCCAAGCACTTTAACATTTATAAAATGCTAAATAAACTATGTTTGGGGTTGATTTCTGACAACAAAATACATTCCAATTGAATTGTTTTTAGTGGACAGATGTACAGAAACTACAAGTATCTTCTTCTTTTTTTTTTTTTTTAAAGATTTTATTTATTTATTTGACAGAGAGAGAGATCACAAGCAGGCGGAGAGTCAGGCAGAGAGAGAGAGAGAGAGAGAGAGAAGCAGGCTCCTGCCAAGCAGAGCCCGATGCGGGGCTCGATCCCAGGACACTGAGATCATGACCCGAGCCGAAGGCAGCAGCTTAATCCACTGAGCCACCCAGGCGCCCCTACAAGTATCTTCTAATACTCTTCACCCCAGGGGGTACCTGGGGGCCTCAGTTAGTTAAGTATCTGCCTTAGGCTCAGGTGGGATCGAGCCCCACATTGGGCTCCCTGCTCAGTGAAGAGCCTGCTTCTCCCTCTCCGTCTGCTGGCTGCTCTGCCTACTTGTGCTCTCTCTATCTCTCTGTCAAATAAATAAATAAAATCTTAAAAAAAATTACTATTCTCCCCACAGGCCCATGCTCATGAACAGACTCCAGAGAATCCATAAAGACCTTGACTCTTTAGGCAAACTGTAGATATATTTGCTTTGCAAGAGTTCAAAGCTTTCATTATACTTTCAGAGGGGCAACTGACCCTCTAAACTAAGAACCATTTCATCCCACAGAAATAAACCCCTATTATCTCTGTTACTACTTTGATAAATACACTTCCATCTTCTTTATTGCACACACTGACACACATACATACAGGAATATTCATTACAAAATATTCATTATGCCAAATATAGTATTACACACTTCAGATATTATGACTATTGTCCTCTATAATTTTTTCCAAAAACATGATTTTAATGGCTGCATTTGTAATCAACTACATAGGTATCTTATGACTATTTTCATTAGTTCTCTTTTGATGGATATTTAGAATATTTATATTTTGCTATTATAAAGCTTTTATGGACTTCTGTTCATAAAAATATTTATGTATGTTTTTTCTAAATCCTTTAGTGTAATTGCCCAAAAGTTGCTTCTTTGATGATTTTTAGAATCATTCTTGTTCTTATTCACTGGCTTTCCTAGACTATTCCACTGGAATGCAGATTGCTTATTCTGAAGAATAGCACCTTTTAAATGTATATGTTTTCAGAAAATATCATTTAAATTTAATATGGCTGTTTAGTTTATATGTTGTCTACTTGAAACAATGAGTTTGATGATTGCAGAAATGAAATGGTTTGATTTTTCCAAGTTATGTAACTTTTAGTCTATGAGGATTATGTTGAGGGTTTTCCAATCATGAAAATCTAACATAGGAAGGAAGCCAAAATGGTCTGATTCCTCATTTTTAAGGTCTTAACTATTGCAGGTATATACATTCTGTAAGTAAGATTACTAAAGCAGCCATTTATCACATCAAAAATCAGAAGAGAAGGGGCGCCTGGGTGGCTCAGTCGTTAAACATCTGCCTTCAGCTCAAGTCATGATCCCAGGGTCCTGGGATCGAGCCCCACAGTGGGCTCCCTGCCTGAAGGGAAGCCTGCTTCTCCCTCTTCCACTATCCCTACTTGTATTCCTGCTCTAGCTGTCTCTCTCTGTGTCAAATAAATAAAATCTTCAAAAAAAATTAGTAAAGAAATACTAAAATAAAGGTGCAATTTTTTTCTTCTCTTCTATGAAACAAAATAGAATTAAACCATGCTACAGCAACACATCTTCTATCAATCACATAATCTTGCTATAAGGAAAAAGATTCTCTTGCTGAGTTTCCTGTTTAAGTATATTTGCCAGTACTTGCCCCAGAGAGCAGCTTCCATTCATTTTATGTTTATTTTTTAGTCTCTTCTACCAGGGCCATCTTGGCAGTCTTTTTGACCTTTTCAGGACTTGTGGATCGTCCATTCCTTCGTAAGTAATTTTTCACTGGCAAGCAACATATTTCATTTATGAAGTGACCTTTCCA
Organism: Neogale vison; assembly: GCF_020171115.1. Lineage (NCBI taxonomy): Eukaryota > Metazoa > Chordata > Mammalia > Carnivora > Mustelidae > Neogale > Neogale vison. The sequence goes on from NC_058097.1 coordinate 139,161,648, forward strand.
ATCCTTGTTTTTTAATGATGTGTTCCCAATAGTTGCCTTATTCCTTATAAAGAAAGGTGCAGTCCAAGATTTTGCAATTTTTCTACCACAGTGATAAAAAGGATTTCTTGCTTTCTTAAAAGTATTGAGCTGGAATTATGAGCAATTTGTTTTTGGTACGTTGATTCCTTTGGAAGTCATTTAAAAGGATTTTTTTCCCGTTTTGTTTTTGTTTTTGTTTTTCATTTTTGTAGTTATAGTTGCTTTTGGGCTTTTTTGGTCAGGAGGTCCTGCCATCACCTCAAATTTATCATACCCAAGACCAATAGAAAACAACCCCTTACCTTCTTCTACTCTGTTTCTCTCACTTGAACTACTGAGTTTCCAGTCTCCCAAGCTAGAAACCTCAGTTTCACTTTTATCCTCTGTATCTTTGATGATTCTCTGCCCCAGATTTTTAGAATGTTTAAAATCCTGTCCTGCTTTTCCATGTATCATAGAAAGTCTCAGAAATGTCAGAAATGTGATGTTCTTTCTAATTTCTGATTTCCTGTCCTTCATTTACATGTGGCATAGACATTTGTAGAAGGACCATGTATGATCCCAATTTTTGGTTCAGAATGAAATTGTAACTGATTTACATAATATCTGTTGCTAAACCTGCCTCTCTAAAAATATCTTTGTCTCAATTCCCAGTGGCATCCCTCCTCTTCACATGCCAAAGTATACCATAGCCTTCCAGATGGTCTTCATATCACCAGTAGATTTATCTTCTAATCCTTCAGAACACTTTCTGGCTAATCACTTGAAAGAACCACTTAAGTCCTATTACTCCTTCCTCAGAAATAATAGCTACCTGTTACTTTTTGTATTGCATGATTTCAAACCAAGGTCCCCTGAGTCTTAGTGTTCTGCTTCCAGTTCTTCAGGAAGCACATCATGTTGAGAGAGAGAGTGAGAAGAAAGTTAAGCTACTGGGTTTTTATCAGATTATGAAATGGGGCTTGTTACTAAGTGTAATGCTATAGAATATATATTATGTACATATTTCTTTTTCAGTTAAGATAATTATAATAAAAAAGTGTAAATTTTATTATTGCTTCCAGAAAGTTTACAACGTATTATGTGCCTCATCAATAAATATGTGTCTAGTTACTTAAATTGAGTGAATGAACTAATAATATTTCTTTCTCACAATCCTGCAAAGAAATATATATTATCCCATATTACTAGTGTACAAACATTTTATGAAAGCTAATTGAATTTGAAAGGAACTCTGCCTTATCCATAAGACTCAAGTCTTTCCTGAGATAGGGTAACTGGAGTTGGGAGAGAAGATAGGAAATCTCCCATGTTTCTTTCCAATTTTTAAATAAGACGTCCTCTCCTAGGCACCAAACTCCTAATGCTCTCCTATTTTCTTTTGCTATAGATCCAAGACTCTTAGTATATTTTCTCACCTTTAGTAACTGGAAAGACTACCTTTAGTATTTCAAATGTATCTGTTACAAGGTTGGCTGAGGAATGGAACTCAGTTTCCCTGCTACTCACATTCTACAGGCCCTTTAAGGTTTTGTTGCTGATCACTATGGAGAAACAGAAATTAATGGATGAACGAAATGGAGAAGTTCCAAATTACATAGTCTTATATATTCCTTCAGTTCTAACAACTCCTTATCCACAATACTAGCATTTCTCTGAACTGTGTCTTTTAAGCCCAGCACAGATATCTGCCTCTAGACACTGTAGTTTGTGTTCAACAAAACTCCTTGTCCTTTACTTTAATAAGGATGTTTTCTCTCTTTCTCCGTGATGGTACTTCTTGAAGGTGCAAGATCTCTTTCCCTGTGATGGCATCTCTTACCACATTGAAGGTGCAATCCAGAGAGACCATTTGATGGCTTGCGTTTATGTTTATGTTTCTGAAAACCTCCAAGAAAACAACTCCTTGGAGCACCTGGGTGTCTCAGTTAAGCATCTGCCTTTGGCTCAGGTAGTGATCTCTGGGTCCTGGGATCCAGCCCAGCACTGGGCTTCCTGCTCAGCAGGGAGTCTGCTTCTGTCTCTTGTCTCTCCCCCTGCCCCCCCCCACTGCACATTCTTTCTCTCTCTCAAATAAATAAATAAATAAAATCCTAAAAAAAGGAAAACAAATCCACTACACCTCTTAGCTACCTAGAATTTCAACTGTTAATTCAACAAACATTGTTTTTGAATAATTACTATATATTAAGGACAATACTAGCAAGTCCCATCAAAAGCTGAAAGGACACAATCCCAACCCTCCCTAAGCTCACAGTGCACTGGGGAAAACAAAAAAAATGTATGGTAGATGTCATATAATTGCTATGCTAGCAGTTTCCTGTGGGAATATTGGAGGGTGTGAATTTAAATCTTTCAAGGGAAGAAGGGAAGCCTTCATGGAAGAGATGGCATTTGATATTTGAAGAAAGGTGAGACTTGAAGTAGCAACTGAGACTTGGAAGATAGGTAACAATAGACAAATCCTCAGAGGGCATCTAGACACATGTGAACACAGAAGCCTGGAATAGCATATAGTATTTGGAGACCTTAAATAACTCAGTGTTGCTGAGACCTAAAATTTAAGGTGGGGAGTTAAAGAAGATGTAATTTTCTGGATAGCAGAGGCAGGGGAACAATGGTAATGGGATCGTATTAGTGTATTTAAGATTTCTCACATAGTTTTATAATAATCATGTGATGGCATGTACTGTGAGTAGTTAAACAGTATGAGAAGTTTTTCTAAAGTTTAAAAATGTGGACTGAGAAAGAAAAAAAAATAATTTGATAGATGCAGAAATCTGACCCTGGGCCCCATTTGATTTCATTTACTACTGTGTGAATAAAATTGGGCTTACCATTTTCCCCAAGAAGCTGTGATTCAAGATGTAGTACTGGAAAAACTTCAAGAGTTTGCCCATCCGTAGAGGGTGTACCCCTACAACATCATGAAAGGTTTAGGCATCTTATGATATATTTACATGATGGACAGAGTGTTCCAGTTTTACTGTATAAATAATAGCAAAATATACAACTCAGTTTCCTCCCAAAAATTATTATAAATTGTTTGGGTCAACCGAGGACATGGATTTAAAAATAATTTTCTGATGGTCCCTTAGGGAATTAATCACACTGTGGTGGTTGGTGGTGGTGGTAGTGGTGGTGGGTGTGTTTTCATAATATTTTGTTCATATATTTATTTATTATACATTGGGTTATATTTATTTTGTGGTTTAAATGCCTATGTATACATTGGTTTTTAAATCTGAAAGACTTGTAGTAGACTTCTACATCCTTTGACTGTTAACCCAGGTCTCCATTTTCATATCTGCAGAATTGGTATACTCTTACTCATATGAAATATTCAGTGACTAAGTGCAATAACAATACATGTAAATTCTTTTTTTTTTTAAGATTTTATTTATTTATTTGACAGAGAGAGATCACAGTAGGCAAGGCAGGCAGAGAGAGGGGAAGGGAAGCAGGCCCCCTGCTGAGCAGAGAGCCCGACGCGGGACTCGATCCCAGGACCCTGAGATCATGACCTGAGCCGAAGGCAGCGGCTTAACCCACTGAGCCACCCAGGTGCCCCAATACATGTAAATTCTTAAGTCAGTACCTACACATTTCATATCCAATCAGTGACTATTGAATGAAGAAAACATCTTGAATACCCTACACAATGGCAAAAGGAATGTTGTCTTTCATTTGCTCCACATGGAGAAAAGGAAAGCATGTTTGGGGTCTCTACTTCAGGGAGTATTTGGAAATAAATATTTTGGGGGCATAGAGTAGATAACAAATGGAAATAGACCAGGTGATCGTGCCTATACTAAACTACATTTTTCATCATCATCAATACATTTACTTCTTAAAACTTAATGATGTTAATGCACATTACCTAAGAATAGAAGGAGAAAAACACTTCAAAAATCAGTTAACCTAAGTACTACTACCCCTTAGAAGAAGAAATTCAAAGTGGTTGCCAGGGTTGAGATATTTAGAAATTGTCCTTAATATGTATATGAATTTTATTTTAGTGGGCAAATCAAAGAGGTCTCAAAGATGAATTTTATTCACGTACTTTTCTGTTTTTTTTTTTTCTGATAGCAGAGGAAGGAAAATGAACAAACACAGAATAAACTGAACTTTTTATTTTGAATTATAAATTAGTAAAAGAATCTGGGTTTCTTAATTTTTCTTCATTTTCATAACCAAGTTCTCTATTATCAGTGATTCTAGAAAGGTTAGATTGGTACAGTTACAGTTAGCATGATCCAATGGAAACATGGTTCTTGCACAATTGACATATTTTAATTAATGCAGCTTAGAGATGTGAGAAGAACAAAGGTCTTGGTTTTTAAATTTTCTATTAACTTACTGTTGACCTTCATCAAGACATCTTCCCGTTTCCCCTCTGCAAAGTCAGGGGCCTGTGCTAGGTGAAATTTGAGGTTCCTTCCAGTTCAGATACTCGCTGATATTAAGTTACCTGAAAGTAAGCAGCTTAGATGCAAGAATGATGGTGATCATGGGGATGACAAGAGATGTCTTTGAGCACTTATGTGCTATAAACTGTGTAAAGTGTAGATCTGTGTTCAGTGTGCCTTCACCTGAATCATCTGAACATACATCTCCAAGGTGATCCTGAAATTAAGCTGTTAAGTATAGCTATTCTCCTGTCTTTCTTAAAATTCACATTTTCTATTTTCACTAGAAATGTGCTTTTAATCTAAATGCAAAGAGGATTAACATAATAATTTAAGTTGTCTCCAGAAGAGCTAATGAATAATGGTATCGGAGTTCCTCTGCTGATGCCTTGTTGAAGCAGGCTCTAGGGTGGGCTAACGGTTTATTCTAAGGGCTTTATAGTCCCTTGCAGATTTGACTGATGTGACCTTGAGCAAAATGCTTAATGTGAAAGGGCAGATATGCTTGTCTTTATTCTTAAATCACAATATAGTACAGATATTTTTCCCTCCAATTTGATTCTTTGACTGAATTCTCAAGAATTACCGTGGGTGTTCAAGGTTTCCAATAATAGGCATATGTTACCATAGACACGTCCTTTAAATATGTCAGTGGTGCATTATTGTACAGCAATACTTAAAGGCTTTCAAAAAAGTTGTATTTTATGAGATCCTGAAATTATTTGGTCGTGAATGATAATTAGAGATTTGATTTTCAGCTGTGAAGTGCTCCTGAGATGTTTTTTAGAGTCTTATGGCATATTATTATGGGAGTCAGTGCAATTTACTATAGAGAATATTTAGAAGATAAGGGATAAAAGATAATGAGTCTCTCTAACTATTCCAAGGTAGTCTTATGGGATTATTAAAGATGAGAACTTTAGGGTGCCTCGGTGGCTTAGTGGGCTAAGCCTCTCCCTTAGGCGAGGGTCATGATCTCAAGGTCCTGCGATCGAGCCCTGCATGGGCTCTCTGCTCAGTGAGGAGCCTGCTCCCTCTCTCTCTCTGCCTGTCTCTCTGGCTACTTGTGATCTGTCTCTTCCTCTGTCAAATAAATAAATAAAATATTTAACAACAACAAAAAAAAGTGAGAACTTGAAAAGGCAATTTTAGTTGAAGTAGATCATTTTTTAACCTTCTTGCGTTTGGGGGGAAGAAAATTACCAACTACTATTTGCAAAACTAGCATTAAAGAAAGAAATAGAAGAATCCTTGGCCATCTTTCCCACAGTATTTCAACTTTTTAATACTATTGCTATTATCTTTTTCACCATATTATAAGAAATTTTAAAACAGATGACTCTAGGGGCACTTGGGTGGCTCAGTTATTGAAGCTTCTGCCTTTGGCTCAGGTCATGATTCCAGAGTCCTCGGATCAGTCTCCCATCAGGCTTCTTGCTCAGCGGGGAGTCTGCTTCTCCCTCTCTCTCTGCCCTTCTTAACCTCTCCCCCTGCCTGTGCTTGCTCGCTCTCTCTCAAATAAGTAAACAGAATATTAAAACAAACAAACAAAAAACAGGTGACTCTAAAATTGTTTCTGTAAGGAAGTTCTACAGATGAGAGGAGAGACTATTTAGTGAGCTTATCCCATGTGCCTTGCACTGTGCTAAGCAGTGTGGTGGTTTTTTAAAAATATTTGTCGAAGTGCTTGCCTGGCACTAATGCTAGGGTTGTTAGGAACATAAGGATAAAAAGACAAGGACTCTAGAGTCAGTAAACCTCACATGTATTATCTCAAGTGATCTTCATAGTGAACATGGAAATTTGTTTTTGTTTTTGTTTTTCTATTTTTTTTTAACATTAGGAACTGAGGTTCATAAGAACAAAATAATTTGCCCAAGTTTATCTTTCCAGTAAGAGACAGGGCAGAACTTGTGTTCCAGGTCTGTCTAGTGATCTTATACTATATCATATTGTTTACTTCACCTCTGTCATATCCATGGCAGTAGAAGTGTCCAACATCTTGGGTTTAAGCTCAGGCTCCACATGCACTCCCCGTGGGACCCAAAGCAAGTTATTCTACCTCATGGAATCCATTTTCTTATCTATAAGATGAAGACGGTAAGATGCTACTGTCAAACGTGGTTAAGGATTGTGTGAGATGATGGTTGTAAAGCACTTTGTATGTGTTTGATTAGCACATTGTGGGTCCCATGTAGTTGCTGTTGCACTTGTGGGCATGAGTAATCTCTGCAGGAAATGTTGGAAAATTTTATGGTTCTCTGTTCCTTTATTTTCTCAGTCAAAAACTTATAGCACCATTTGTCTGTCTCAGGGGCCATTGAAGAAGTGATGAAGTGGTAACAGAGCTAGGTATGGTTGCAAAGGGATCAGTCATACTAAAGGGCTCTTGTAGGATCTGATTGAGGATCAGCTGGGCGTGAGCAGGGATCTAGACTCCATTTTCCCATGTCGGCTAAAGACCCTTCCCTTTTTTGTCTTGATAAATGACTAATTCATATACTTTTATTTGCAGAATGTTCAAAAAAACCACTTCCTTAAAATGAAAGTTTCTTGGGGGCATCTGGGTGGCTCAGTGGGTTGAAGCCTCTGACTTTGGCTCAGGTCATGATCTTAGGGTCCTGGGATCAAGACCCACATTGGGCTCTCTGCTCAGCAGGGAACCTCCATTTCCTCTCTTTCTGCCTGCCTCTCTGTCTACTTGTGATCTCTATCTGTCAAATAAATAAATAAAATCTTAAAAAAATAATAAATAAAAGTTGCTTGGAAAGGATATATTTAAGGACTCTAGTTCTTTTATTTTATTAATACTATGTCCTTACCATTTAACATTTTGTCAGGTAGTAGGGGTTCAATAAATGATGATAAATGAATGAATTATCTAGTGAATAAACAAACATGTACTTACAAAGTGTCTGAGTGTGTATATGTATGTGAATATATACATGTATGTGTGTTGTATGCATGTGTATGCATTCGTTGTGTGTTTAGATTCTACATATAAGTGAGATCATATGGTGTTCATCTTTCTCTGACTTATTTCACTTAGCATAAGCCTTTCAAGGTGTGTGTGCACACACACATAAACACACACACACACACACACAAAACCTTGGGTTAGAATTTAGGGTTGGAGACAATAGCTAAGCAAGAGCCGGAACTAAGAATGAGTAGGATATAAGAGAAGAGAGAAGGGTTGGAACTATGCATGGGATCATGGCTGGATGCTAAGACCCAGGGATTGGGTTAGGCTGATTGCTCTGACTTACATTTACACAATGCATTTTTGCTATAAACAGCTTTCACAATAGGCTAGCAAGGTGGGTAGAGCAGGCATGAGCTGCACTGTCATAAGATCCTAGCTGTTGGGATTTTTACCCACCTGTGCTATCAATTATACATTCTATTCAAACATCCATGCTGAAAATTCTTTTCATCTAAGCTTGTGCAGATTGTGGGACAGGCACCTACCAAGCAGAGCACCACAGAAGTCCTATATAAAGGCTTTACTCACCTCCAACCAATTAGGAGGCATGAAACCTGAGCCTGCTCTTCTCTCAGCTGCCCAAAGTCCTGTTTCAATACATCTTTTACCAAAGGAACAGAGCAAATTCTCAACAAGAGGAACACTGCTTCATAAATATTGAATAGTGCTAGTTATACCTGACCTGAGAGAAACCTCAGCTTGTTAGAGGACTGTGTTTATCAGCCTTAGCTCCAGAGTATTATATATCTGAAAATCTGCAAGGTTTGTGAACAATGAGGAAACTGAAAATGTTGTCATTGTCCCAGTTATCATCTTCATCATCAAAGGATGGGTATTTACTGTAGGCTCTTCTTTTTTGGCAGTGAAAAGAATAGATGCAGTTGAATAATTGGTGGATATGTTTTTTGAAGAAACGTTAAAATAATTGACATTTGGGGACATCTGGGTGGCTCAGTGGGTTAAAGCCTCTGCCTTTGGATCAGGTCATGATCTCAGGGTCCTGGGATCAAGTCCCACATCAGGCTCTCTGTTCAGTGGGAGCCTGCTTCCCCGTCTCTCTGCATACTTGTGTTCTCTGTCAAATAAATAAATAAAATCTTTAAAAAAATAATTGACATTTAGGTAGAGAAATACATAAGATTATGTTTAAAAGTAAGGAAAACTGGAATTTAGGGAAAATTACATTATCTCTGTGTGTAGGGAAATAACAAACATTAAAAATGTCTTGATTTCATTTGGGGAGGATGCAAAATTTGGAGGAGACCAGGAGGGTTTCATAATAGTGTAGGACCCAAGAGGAAGACTTGTGAAGTTTATGAGAGAATACAAGATGCTGTGGGGAAATAAAAAGAGTATTGAGTCAAATAGAATTAGGTTCAAGTCTCCACTTTGACATTCACCCACTGTGTCCTAACACAAGACATTTGTGTCCCTAAAAGTAATGTCTTCAACAGTAAAGTATGGACAATAAAACATTCCTTAAAATGGGACGATATGGGGCACTTGGATAGCTCAGTCAGTTGGGTATCCACCTCTGGATTTCAGTTCAGGTCATGATCACAGGATTGCAAGATTAAGCCCCATGTTGGGCTTGTACTGGGTATGGCACCAGCTTAGGATTCTCTCTCTCTCTCTCTCCCTCTGCCCCACCCCCTGTTTACATGCATGTGCTCTCTCTCCTCTCTCTCTTTCTCTCAAAGGAAAAAAAAAGGGGGGGATGATATATATGAAATCCCTTGTGATGATCTGGCACGTAGTAGATACTCATTAAATGCGTGTTCTTTTCCCTCATATTTCAGAATCACCACTCTTACAAAACCAATCTTTAAATCTACTAATTTCTAAGCCTTTACTTAACCAGTCTCTTCCTCATTGTCTATGCACATTTCCATGTTCTTTCTTTCTTTCTTTCTTTCTTTCTTTTTTTTGTTGCCTTTATTCTACTTTTTTTCTTAAATTGAGACATAATTGACATGTATCATTATATTAGTTTCAGGCACACAACATAAGGGTTCAACATTTCTATATATTGCAAAATAACTACTACAGTTAGTCTAGTTAACATGCATTACCACATGTAGTTACAAATTGTTTTTTTCTGTGATGAGAACTTTTAGGATCTCCTCTCTCAGCAACTTGCAAATATACAATGCAGTATTATTAACTACAGTCACTATGTTGCTTTCATTTCTTGGCTATTATAAATAATACTTCAATGACCCACATTTCTTCTTTTATTCTTTATTTTCCCATACTCAAGAGAACATCCTATCCATATCTTTCTATATACTCAGGATTTCTTTCACAAGTTGATTAAGTTTTCCTTTATCTGTGACCCTGTCCTGGACCACTAAATAATGTTATCTCCCTGCACTGACATCCATAGAATTTATTATTTTTATTTTTTTTCCGCATAACTACATATCTTATAATCATTTATGTCTTTATTTAATGAATGATACCAGGCACTGTGCTAAGCTCTAAGAGTCTATAGGTGGAAAAAACAAAACAAAACAAACAAAAAAAAAAAACCAAGCTGTGTAGTTTGTAAGTCAAAGTCTTCTTGGGGAAAGAGATACAAAGACAAATAATTATGATTAAGTGTAAGTGCACTAGGAAATATTTGTAAATACTATAAAAAATGTCTTTCATTCAATTAAATTATATGCTGTTAAATGGCAGGGCCCTGTTTTATATTTCTCCTTTTTAAACATTCTCCTCTAGAACATCTAGCTGAGTATTAAGTAATTATTACATATTTGTTGCCTTAAATTATTCCATGAAGAGTTTTAGTATTATAGAGCATTTTAAATGCCTGAGAGGAAATATTTCCCTAAAACAATCATCATTAGGATTCTGTATAAAGCCTCCAAGCCAATGGAAACCCTTGGAATTGAAATAGACCCTTGGTTTGCTTTGAATCCTTCATTTGCATTTGTGAAACTAAAGTTCCCAAGCATTTAAGCAAAGTCAGGCTCTGTAAAACCCTTCTCTGGTGGGGAGGCTATATGACAAGCCAGGATCAGAAGCCTGAGCCACCATGGTAGGTAGGTGTCTGTAGTGCTGGCCAAAGGTCAAATATCAAGAGCATGCCTAAGGGAGCATAATATGTTAAAACTCAAATCCAATATAGATCTGTTGTTAAGCAAAATTATCTTGGAGACCAGTGTTTAGAACTTGGGTGTGTGGTCAATCATGGAGGCCCGTGAAGGTTTTTGAGAATTGCTAAGATTTGTATGGTACTAATTCTGTAGCTACAATTATGAAGCTTATAGAAACCTAGATATTGGCTACTGGAATTTAGTAGGCAAGGAAGGGCCCTTTAATGACACTTAGCTCAAATAGCCAACCTGAGCTTGCAAAAGGGAACTCTCACTGGAGTTGCCTCCCTGTAATATCACCCTGGTGTTTTATTGACTTGGAATTCCTACTTCCTCCAAGACACATCTGTGTCTTTCTGGCTGCATACTGAGCTAACTTTGGGAACTGGAAATAATGGTGATTGAAAGATCACAGCTTATTAGCTTAATGTTTGCTTAGCCTTTTGCTGGAGCCAAGTATAAACAACCCAGAGGCAAATTTGGAAGCCCTAAGTTCCAAGAAAGAGTTTTTGACCAATGGGGCTAAATAAATGCTGTGGATTCATATGGGATTCTACAGTCAGCAAGTGTTGTTACGTGATCCCAGAGCTGTTTTCCATGTAGTTAATATAAGTATGTTCCTATAGGATGTGATTCAGGGACTCTCCAACCGTTATTCACTATTAGGATTTGTTCCTGTGGGTTTTTCAACTGATTAATGAAGTAGGGTTTTGGAATGGAGAATTGGAACTTGCTGGGAGGGAGCAGGGGAAATGAAAAAAGGCCAGTCAAAAAGATGTAGAAAGATAACTAAAGCATAGTTTTTCCAAAGAGCAGTCCTAATATTATCAACTACTAATATATGTGGGATACATTCTATGCTTCAAATACAGTATTAAGCAAATTATAGCTTTTAAGTTTATTTTTTACAACACCCCAGTAATAAGGGTGCTACAAGTATCCCAATATCACACATCTATTAATAGTGTGTCTGAGGGAGCACCTTGAGTCTCAGTTGGTTAACTGAGACTCAAGTCTCAGTTGGTTAACTGAGACTCAAGCACAGATTTATCTTACTCTGCTGATTCCCTGTTCACAACTGTGCTGTATGGGTTCATGGATCTGCTCAGGAAATGAAGGCACTAAAGTCCAGCTCTTGCTGATATAGATTTCCAGAAGTGTGCACAGCAGTCATCCCATGAAAACAGGGCTTAACTGGTGATCTTTACATATTTTTTGTAATTAAAAAATGCATACATTTACTTATTGAGGTAAAGAACACCTGCTTTCTGCCAGTCCTAATGCTACATGCAAGGGACTAAGACCTTTTTAAAAAAAAAAGTATTATTCTCTAAAGATTTATTTATTTAAGAGGGGGAAGGAAAACAGAGGGAATGGGAGCTTGAGCAGACACAGAAGTCACCTCACGACCCTGAGATCATGATCTGAGCTGAAACCAAGAGTCAGTCGCTTCACCGACCATGCCACCCGGGTGCCCCAAGACCTTTTTTTGATGTGAGCAGATAGGTATGTAAACAATGCAATGCAATGAAAGAATACAACTCCCCAGGAGTACAGAGGAAAGAGTGACCCATTTTGCCTTGAGAGGATGAGGAACATTTCAAAAAGGAGGTGGCAGTTGAGTCAGACTTCAAAGGTGTTGGCCTCTGCTTTCTAAGGCTGAGGAGATCAGCTCTGAATAAAGGTAAGTGAAGTGGCCCTAAATAAGTGACTGAAAGGTGGGCCATGAATGTGTTTTTTTGTTTTATAAAGCACCACTTTATTTTTAAATATTACGTATAATGTAGACTAAATTATGTATAAATGCTAATAAATTAAATGAGGTAAGAAAATGAATACAATTTACAACCATGAAGTTATAATTAGCGATCCTGTAATGATATAGTAAAATATACGAAGGCCGTGCAGTATAATATTGAGATGATATAGTGTAGTGGTTAAGAGCAGAGAATCTGGAGCTAGGAAGGCTAGGCTTGAATCTTTTCCTGTCTGAACCCGGGCAAGTACTTAATCTTTTCGTCTTCATGTTCTTCATCTGCAAAATGATTCTTCAGTTCTTCATTTGCATAATTGTATCTCTCCCTTAGAGTTGTGAGGGTAAAATCACTTAATTCATACAAAAGATAGTGCTTGGCTTATAATAGACATTCAGCAGATGTTGACTGTTAATATGTCTGAAAGAGGAAAATTAATATCTGAACTCCAGTATAAAGATACATGAAAAGATCCCTTATTTTCTTGAACCACTGGTTTGAAATGCAACGGATTCTAGACTTTGGCTTTCTAAAGACTCGTCTTTTAAATTTTCAGAAAACTTATTCTTGATATTGTGCTGTTATACAATTATCTACTCCACAGGGTAGTATGTTTTCTGTCACCTTGGGTGAGTCAAATAACCTATCTGGTCCTCATTTTCCTTATCTATTGGTTGAACAAATTATGCTATAAAGTATCTTTCAGGCAGAGGTTTTATGATTCTCTTAATTATGTTTCTTCCTTTAGCACATATCTAGTGCTTACAGTAGCAAAGGGCCAATATTACCATTCTTATTTTAGACACAAAGAGCTAGAAACACAGAACTGCCAAATTATGTCCTAGAAAATTGAAGACAAAAGATAAGATTTTAACACAGGTTTAACATGTGAAGTTGGTCAAGACCCATAGTATAGGGAAAAGACAATGGACTTTGGTGTCTAATACACTCGAGTTCAAATTTGCTCTGGGTTCATGTCTAAGCTGTTCTATATTTCCTTCTGGCAGAACTGTGAAAATTTACACATGTTTAATGAGCTTCTCCTTCTATGTTAAAAACAAGGCTAACAATACCAATGTAGTGCTTAGAATAGATCTTCCCTAAATGTGAGCTTCTTTCTTCTTCTTTCTTTTTCCATTTGGAATTATCTCCCTCGTGAAAAGCTTGCTGTTTGAGCTTTCTATACAAACATCCACCTATGTTGATTTTCAGGAACATTGTTCATCTTTTTTGCATTGCTTGAGATTATTACCAGAGTCAAAGAGATTTCAATCGAAGTGTCTACAGTTGTAAAATCATCAGGCATAAGAGGGAGAACCATGCAGATAAATGAAGACAGGAGGTATTAAGAGTTGCCTCAGGTCCTCAACCACAGCCTGATACCTGGCTGTGAGTGATTGGGGTCTTGCTTACAGGCTTCTCTTCTCTGGAAATATGTACTGCCTCCCCTTCTCTGTTAAGCCTTCTCCTGCTGTATTTATCAGAACCTCAGAATTAAATTTTAGATTCCCAATGTGTATTTCACCAAAGTCAAATTGAGTCCTTTACCAACTGGGAAACCAAAGATAAACTAATGGATGTAATATGCTCATTTATAAGTTATCCTCCTATCAACACTTTTCCAGTTTTTGGCACTTCGTATCTCTGTGAGCTAGTTGAGTGCTGGCAGATGACCACACAAATATAGAAGTCGCAAATAGTCACAAAGTCCAGAAATAATCAAGCTCAATTTGCAACTTCCTTTGTAGAAAGAGTGAGGGATATTTGTATCCATGATTCTTTTTGACAACATATATCGTGGTCTTCTTTTCTGTTGATAATTTTGTTAAATTTGGTTTTTGAAATTAAATGTCACTAGTATTAGATCTTCTGAGTGCTCTTCTCCCTAAACAAATCTGAGAAGCATGACCCTATTGTATGAAGTCTAAGGTCTTCTGCTTGTCAAGTTAATTTATGCTCATTTATTGAAAGGCCATATAGTGTTACGAATGAAAATACAGACTTTGGGGTCCATCTGCCAATATCCCATTTCTCCTGCTTAGCAGCCATGGATCTGTGGGCTAATTATTTAACCTACCTTGGGCCAAACTTCTCTCATCTATGAAATAAGAAAGATGAGACCAAGAGTTATTATGAGGATTAGTGTATTAATACTTGTAAAGTATTTAGAGCAGTGACCAACACAGAGGTAGCTTTCAAAGGTATTACTATTGAGCACCTGTTATGTGCCAGGCATTGGGCAAGATAGTGCAGTGAAAATGAGTAATTTCCTTCCCCCAAGGAGCTTAGAGTCTAGTACAAAGTTCCATAAACGATAGCCCATACGCCAGATGCAGCCTGTCACTTGTTTTTTGTAAATAAAGTTGTATTGAAATATAGCCATGCTCATTTATTTACATATTATCTATGACTGTTTTTCATGTTTCAATGACAGAATTGAAGAGTTGCAACAGAGATTGTGTGGCCTGAAAGCAAAATATTTACTAACTGGACTTTTACAGAAAAAGTTTGCCAGTCCTTGTCTAGTGGAGAAAACAGACGTATCAACTAATAAATTTTTATGTGGTGGGGCAGATAGGCTTATCACACTACCTAGCATATATTTTTCAACTGTTTGCCTTGTACCTGGTAAGGTTCCAAGTGCTAGAGATATAGTAGGAAATAAAACAAAACAAAACAAACAAACAAACAAAGAGCAAAACACTCAATCCACATAGAGCTAGGGACGCAGTGGGGGAAACAGATAATAAACAAGATAAATGAGTGAATCATCATAAAGTCAAGTGGGACCCCTAGTTTTCACAGCAGGACTACACCAATGACCAAAGGGATTATTGCCACCTGAAGTCAGGTCCCACCCAAATTTGTTCAATCTTTTTTTTTTTTTCCAAAGATTTTATTAATTTATTTGACAAAGATCACAAGTAGGCAGAGAAGCAGGCAGAGAAAGAGAGGGGGAAGCAGGCTCCCTGCTGAGCAGAGAGCCCGATGTGGGGCTTAATCCCAGGACCCTGGGAACATGACCTGAGCCGAAGGCAGAGGCTTTAACCATTGAGCCATCGAGGTGCCCCAAATTTGTTCAGTCTTAATTCCTGCCCATAACCTCTGCTCAGTAAAGACTATTCCTTCATCGACTCTGGTGTGCTGTATGCTGCTAGCATAGGGCCTTGCACAGAGTAAGTGCTAAATAAAGATTTGTTGAGTGAATAAAAGAATCATCATTCTTTGTCCTATTTACCCTGGTTGGAAATTTCTGTCTACTTTCCTTGAATCTACCCATTCTTCAATATTCAGGTAAGAGTTTTTTCTCCTCTAAGATACCTCTCCTGACTATTATTTCTTGATTTCCCCATTCTTCAATGTTATATTGCTGTCTCATCATGGAATATACTTTGTTGTGGCCCAGTTGGTAAAGGCAACCCAGATGATAGAAAAAGTAGAAGTCAATGCAGGGGTCCCAGGTGAAACTTGAGATTTGTTCTTATAGGGAGGGTAAGATTGAAGAAGCTTGAAGATGACAAATAAGAGCTTTGCAGGGTGCTAGAGATTCACAGTGACCAAGACTGACATAGATCCTAACCTTCATTGCAAGAAGAGCAATAAAATCAAGTAGAAAGGGAAATGTGGTAATACTTCATATAGGATACCTATGGAGAAAGGGAGGTTGAAAGAATGTGTTCATGGAAGAGGAAACAACAAATGCTAAGGCCCAAGAAGTAAGAGTTGAACAACTTGAAGCACTTTAGTTGGCTGGAGCCTGACTGAAGGAGGGCAATGGTGAGAATTATGGCTATATTATAAAACAAGGGAGGGCCTTATAAGTTGTGGAAGTAGGAAACTTGAAGAGCCTTAAAAGGAGGGGTGTGATTTGTTCTTCAATTTACAGAGATCATATTGACTTCAATGTGGAAAGTAAATTAGAATGGAGCACAATTAAAGGAACAATGACTACCATAAGCCAGGTAGTCTAAAATTTTTAGACTTTAAATCAGTAGCTCAATTTTTATTATCTCACTTAATAATCACAACTGCCCTGAAAATTAGGGACCATGGTTTCCATTTTATTGATGAGGAAAATAAGTTTAATTAAATTGTCCATGGTTATAAAGCTAAAATTTGGATAAGGTGGCTTCCAGTTAGCTTTCTCAAGATAGCTTGTATTTTTTCTGGCCTAACCTCCGAAGTCTCCTCCAGCATGGCCTAGTGGGGAAAGAATGAGATTAAAAAAGAAAAGAGGGAAGAGTGTTCAAGGAAGAGACTACATATAGAAAACTAGAGTGTATCCAAACAGAAGATACAAATAAAAAAATAATGGTGAGCAGAAATAATCAAAGACCTAGATGGCATTTGAATCTAATCAGCAGATAATGAAGAACTGTAGGACCCTTCCCCAGCCTCACCTCAAAAAATAATATGAGCAGATTTGTGTTCTTAAGGAGAAAGAGTCAATGTAAAGATGTAGAAAGTGACATAAGACCAAAGCCAGAAAGATCAGTATGATATGATTGTAATAGTTCAATTAAGAAATGATGAAGATTTAGGCTTACATAGTAGCTGGAGAGATAAAAAGGTAGGAAAAGTTTCATGAAATCCAATTACAAGGTGAAATGGGTAAAGTGAGCAGATTAGCCTCCTGGAACTAAAAGCACTTTTGGAGACTGGTAGGAAGTAAGCTGGAGGCGTAAGAAGGCTTAGCTCACAGAGAGGGTCTTGGAGACACTTGAATTTAAATTTAGAGTAGATTGTAAAGACAAGTGGGAAAATTACCTCTAGGTCTAAATTGGTTTCAGATTATAGGAACAGATTAAATAACTTACAGTGTGCCCTTTCAGCCATGTGGTTCTGGGACTGTTAATACATGAACATGAAACCTTGTGTTTGATAAAGACTTTAAAAATTTTCTTGTATATTTTTCATCTCCATTTCCTGTCCCCTATTATTTATTTTACATCTGGGCAGTTGAAGATAAAGGCCTAGTCACAAATCTCTGACTTTGTGTCAAGTCCTCTTTATAGTACACTGCAGCACTTAACTCTTGGTGAAAACTGGAATTAAATGAAGTTCTGAATTTAATCTTAGGGACCAAGAAACATGTCATGCTAATGGGACCATTAGAGATGGTGATGTATTTTACTTCTTAGATTTTTCTGGATACTTAGTGGCTGATAAAAGGTACGTTAGGAAAGAAGTAAGCATAATTGGACTTCTACCCTGAGAGAAGAGTAAGAGCATTTAATTGTTAAACTGTTTATTTCAAAAGGACACATTACAAGCTTTTTAAGGTTACCACCTATGGGCAATGAATACTCAAGAGGAAATTTATAATAATGCAGTTTTCTAAACTCATGCCTTCAATGACTGGTTTCCAATAAGTCAAGCACATGCAAACATTTTCAAGAAAGAGAGCACTAATGCATAGTTCATAAAGCTTTACATGTAGAAAGAATGAAAGTGGATTTCTACATGAATTAATTTAGTGCCAATATACACTTGAGAATGATCTGTGCATATTTATGTATTCTTAAAGTCTGTCACATATATTTTTGCATGTCCTTTATTCAGTCTTGGATATGCAAACTAAAATAATCAGAAGTCATTATTAATATATAATATATTTAATTTAAAAAGACATACTTACCTATGTGAGAACCTATGCTTAACTAGAAATTGAATACTGGTCAGTATTTACAATAGGGAAGAATAATAATGAGCAAATCAAAGCATTTTATTTCTATTTATGCTTCTGATTTTAATAATAGTACCTACCTTGATTACAAACATATACCAAGGGTTTACTATTTCATTTACTCTGTATAAAAATGCTATGAAGTCCTATTATCCAGAACTTAAACATGTACTCTGAATTATTAGGCTCAGTCTCTTTTTTTTTTTTTTTTTAAAGATCTTATTTATTTATTTGACAGAGAGAGAGATCACAAGTAGGCAGATAGGCAGGCAGAGAGAGAGGGGGAAGCAGGCTCCCTGCTGAGCAGACAGCCTGATTTGGGGCTCGATCCCAGGACCGTGAGATCATGACCTGAGCCAATGGCAGTGGCTTAACCCACTGAGCCAACCACGTGCCCCGAGGCTCAGTCTCTTAATGCTATGTATAATGAGTTTGAGATCATGCAAACTTTATTTCTTGTATTTAAAATAGAGATAATTCTTACCACATAAGGTTGTTGTAAGGATTCGAGATAATGCTTCAAAACCTCTCAGCGTGGTTTCTAGCATATCTTGAGACCTTCTACATGGCAATGGAGACTTGCAGTGTAAATGGAAGCATCATTTTTAAAGTGTCAGTTATTTCCCGATAGTGTATTCAAGGTTTAATACAGATGTGCTTCTGGCAAAGATAAGCTGACTAGCCAGCATAGTCATGACCTAACTGTCCTTCAGGCTTCCCCTGCCCAAAGGGAAATGGAGAGCTCATTGTCATCTGGAGGAGTCTACCATAAATACTATTTGGAACAAGGCAAGAGAAAAATAGATTTGAAGTGAATAATTAAACACACGAAGAGGTATTGCCCCATAGTTACTAAGCCCCACCTTTTCTTTGAGCCCCAAACTCTCCTGAGAATTCATATCATGTAGTCCTAGCTTCTGAAGCATATTTATATGTATATTTTATACACAAATGCACACACACATATAAGCATATGGGCTCATAGGAGATGTGTGTATGTGCACAGGGAGCAAGTGAGAAACAGAGAAATTGACGCCACAAAGGGAGAAGGATGTCTGTTTTGTTCACTCTATATACTCAATGCTTACTATAGTATCTGGCACAAAAAGCACTTAGTAGGTGCTCAATAAACCTTCATTAATGAATGCATACAGATTTATAGGCATTTATAGTGTATATACATATGTGCATGAATAGAGGAAATTAGCCTCCCTCTTTCAGGAAGTCTATTTGTCATTCACGATTTTTGTCACTGTATATGTTAGGAAGAACAGGAGGTCTGTGTTTTATCTATTTTGAAAATATCCTTATTTTACTTTTCTAGTAATGAGACCGAAATAGCCATATTTGCTCCGATGAGGGCTTAGAATCAGGCAACACCCACAGACAGCCAAAAATTTTTTTATTAATCTTCTCATAATTAGGCATTTTTAGAACATTGAAAAAGCAATATGAAATCTAGCAGAGCTCAAGAATATTCTTAGCACAGTGCAGATGCTCCAAACTTAAAAAATTCATAAATGTGAGTGACAGTTAAGCAGGTTGTAGTCTAATTCGAGAGGCAACCAAATGTAAATAATCAGAATTTATTGTTGGAAGCATTTACTAAAAGACCTATTCATTATGATCCTCCTAAACATGACCTATGGAGTGACAGTGACAAGAACAATAGCAGTGACTATTTATCAAATGTATACTATAGGCCAGGCATCTGCAAGATATTTTCCGTACCCTATTTAATTTAAATTGCACAGCAACCCTATAAAGTAGCTTTATTCTTCTCACTTTCCACATGAAGGCACTGGAGCTCAGAGAAATTATGTAATGTACCAAAGTCATAGTACTTACAACCGGTAGATTCCACGTCCATCAGACATTCAGAGAACAAACACCCGTTTCGTCCCTGCCAAATTCCATGCTGGTTTACAGTGCTGGGCAGAAGAGAAATGGTATCCACTATCATGGACCTTATGGATTTAAGCTTAAGTGTTTCTGACTTTGAAGCCCTTGAACCTACATCACTCTGCCCAAGAAGTGCTACTCTTTAGGGAAAAGCCATGTATTTATGTAAGTTGGCTAGGTAGATTACAAAACTTCATTGTTTCACTGGATAACGGAACACTTGAGATCAGCAAATTGAAGAATCCTTACTTTCCATTGACTCATTCCAGCCTCGCCCTTGTTTTCTTTGGTCATGTCTCCTGTCTGCCACATTTTTCTACATCCTGACATCAAGGGTCATCTCTGGACAGGCACAGTAGGTTGCAGAAAAGCAGGCAGGCAGCAAATTGCTTTCAAAGAAAAGAATCTGGAGAGAATGTTACAGTCTGAAATCTCGTCTTAGAGTGACTTACTCTGTAGCAGAGAAAGAGAGAGGAAAATGGAAACAGAACAGAACGGAAGTTAGCCTGCAATGGGAAGGTCTAGCAGCGTGGGAGAAGTATTTGCTATGGCAACTCTGCATCATCCTGCAGGGGTGGTAGGAATGCTTCAAGGGAAAAGGAGGACACTTCTTAAAATCCCATCTCATGGAAGTCCCATCAAAGAAAACCAGATATAGTAGGTAGGATACGCCTCTCCCCCTAACTTGATTTTATGATAATAGACTAAATTAGTTATCTAATAGCTCATCCACTTTTTATTGTCACCTGCCATAGCTCTAAGTCAAGTTACTTAGTACCAGATTGCCTGTTAACCCCTTTGTCTAATGAGCAATTAACCTAAATTGAGGGTGCCCATATGATTTCTCTTTTTAAAAAGGACATTTTTGAGAATAAAAAGGGGATGTTATTAATTACACTGTGATGAAGGGGACAAAACCCTGTGCTAAACCTGGTAGGTTGGGGCAAATGGTCATCCTTTGTAAAAGTAACTCTTACTTTCTGCAAATATTTGTGGACCTGAATAAAGAGTACTCAAATGAGAATAAGCAGAGGATGTTTATTCAGAACTTGCTGTATAGCAAGAGAGTCTGTCACTCTCGTTTGGGTGTGGCAGAAATCAAGTCGGTAGAGTACAAACACCTCATAGTGGAAGAAAGAGAAGGCTTCAGATCTGCTCCACCTAGAGCTTGTTGGCATGGGGAATTTAGAGGTGCTGGACATCCTGCGTGAGGAGGGAGAACATTTGGCTTTATCTGATCCTAAGCTGGAAGCAGGAGCAAAAATTGGTGAAGCCAGCAATCATTGACCAAGTCCTAGATACTTTGGGCGGGTTGATGCAGAGGTTTGGATCAGAGGTCTGTTGTTATATGTGGTCTATCCATTGTCCATTTTTATATTCAGTGTCTCACCTTGAATTGCTCACTTAGTATGATATGTTTTATGAGTTTTAAGGACACTTTATCCCAGTTGCCTAAGATAATTTCTAATGTAGTAAGTATTTATTAAATTAGTACTATTTGTAAATAATTGCATTGTTTTATATCTTTTGTGTCTTTCTAATTTATCTCCCTTTGAACACTTAAAGGAAATTTTAGCCCGTTTGTCTATAAACCTTCCATCCAACAATCACCTTGAATTTGTTTAGTTTTATCTTTCAGATACTTGAAGAGATACAAAAACTCACACACAAAAGGCTTCTATTTTAGATAAACTGTTCATCAGGCAAAATTTCTTGTGTAAGATGAAGCATTACCCCTAATGACCATGGTACTCACACCTAGACACCCCTACCCGAAATTAGGAAAGTTTGAGAGGAAAGTAGAAGCTGCAGACATGGCCAGGTTTGAACTCTTTCATATCCATTTTGCCAGATGAAGAAGACTTAACGTTTATAAACGTTAATTCTGGTCATACTCTAGTTTTAAAGTCTAATTATTTAGTAGTTCCAGTAAATCTGGAAAGCAATGGTACCCATAGATATCTGAATTTGTGAATTAGGTGATTTTGTGTCTTGGTGTGAAATACGAGTTTCAAAATCTAAACAGCTTTAATTTATTAGTGGAAGCCAGTGATCTGTAATCAAGGTAAAACTCTTAGCAAAAGCAAGTCATATTTAAATTGGTATGTAATGAAATGGATAATTTATGGCTTTCTAAATTATTTTCCCTGCTATAGTCCCCTCATGTTTTATGTCCATAAAATTTGTGTATATGATTTTAATCAAGAATAATAAATACTGGCTGGTATCTGATTGGCTTATGTCAGGTATCTATGAATCTTGTACTAGATACTGTGGACACAATAGCAGAATAAGGCAATATTTCTATTCATAAAGTGGTCATGGGTTCTTGAGTAAGATAAGCTTTTGGTCTATGATTTTGTACAAGCTACTTAATTTCTCTGAGCCTTAGTAACTCTTGATATAAATAGCAATTATAATATACATTTCATACAGCTCTTAGGAGAAGTACACAGTGCCAGGTGCTGCCTTCTCCTGAAACAGAGCGCAGAAGCTGGACTCAGGAGACCTGAGTTACAGTAAAGTTATATGACATTGGACAACCAAACTTTTCTCTCTGCCAAAGTTTTCTCAACTACAGAATGAAGGAATTTCTACCAGGCTTTCCATGTTTCCTTCTACCCCTCAGTTTCTCTGTTTCAAAGAACACAAAGGCAGCACAGAGTGATCTGTTATTAGTCATTAATTGTACTCATAAAATTAATCTTATGTTTCTAATATGTCTTTTTTTTTTTTTTTTTAGTATTCTAACCTCACCTTTGTTTCTGATGCTCTCTGAGTTCTACCAAATAAATTTCAAGTCTCTTCATTGATTAAATAAACTTCTTGCTTCCAACCTATTCTAGTCAAATCAGTCTGCCTGCCAATCCCTAAGCAAATTCTATGAATTGTCCATTTACTTCTCACTTTTGCTCAGGATGTTCCTTCGGCAGGAAATGGCTTTCCTCATGCCTTCTCCTCCATCATTTGTTATTGAAATCCTAGTCATCCTCCAGAACTAGCTGAAGTGTCAATTTCTCCATGTACTCACTGCTAGTAAACACACCTCTGCTTTCTCACTTGATTCAGTGTATCTCTTGTAAGGACCTAGTGGAAAGTACATTAAGTTTTGAAGGTAGCAGGTAGCAGACAAGAGTTTGAGTTTGAGTTTTCTTTTCCCTTCTTTATCTTTTTTTTTTTTTTTTTGCCTCTATGACCTTGTAATTTATTTAATCCCTTAGGAACCTCTGTTTCTTCACTTACTAAATGGATACCTATCTAATGGTGTTGTTTTGCAGATTTCATGAATTAATGCATGGAAAGCCTGGGTGGTAGCAAGTGCTCTTTAAATGTCTGATCATCATCTGTCTTGCTCTTACTTTTTTCATTACTTAATTTATCTACATAGGTATTTCATTTTTGTAATTAATTTGAAAACCTCTAAAAAGCAAGGATTTTGTCTTCTTCATCACACAACAACTTCTTACAGTCTCTCCCTAGGAAGACCTAAGCTAAGTGTTCTTCCTCATTCATTTTTTTTAATCTTAAAAGTCTTGCTCAGTGTAGGAAAATTAGGAAATTCAGAAATTCAAAAGAAAGGAATTTAAATTACCTCAATTCCATAATTTTGAGTTAACTAGTATCAGTATTTTGTTATTTTGTTATTCATTATATTTTTTCTGTGTTTATGTATAGATGTGTGTATGTGTGTATACAACATATGTATAGAAAATCTGTATAATGATTTTTCCAAATAATTTTATATTAAACATATATATGTCTTCCTTATGACATATATTCCATTATAATTTTAAATTTTATTATTTCCATTGATTTATTTAACTAATGATAAAAATACACAGAGCTAAATCTTTGCTTAATTATTTTTTCATAAATACCTATAAATGAAATCTTCACATAAAAAGATATGTATTCAAAGCTTTTGTTTCATAATATTCACTTCTATGTATTTGTGCCAATTCCTGCTCTAATCTATAAAGTCTAGTACTACTGCAAAATACTCAAGAATTCATCAAAATATTTAATTTTCATAAAAATCTTTGTCATAGGAATTACTATTCTTATTTTACATATTTGAAAATGAAGCCAAATGAAATGTTAAGGGACCTGTTCAGGGATATGTCTAATTAACAGCAAAGCTAGGATCTTCCATAGTGGTGTAAGCCTAGCATTCTTTTTATCTATATAATAACTTTATTCATTCACCCATTCTTTTGCTCATTTAGTAAATACTTTGAATAGCTAGCGAGGTGATAAGGGTATTGTGTTAAACACAGTTCCCAACTTCATAGACAAGAAACCTGGCAAGGAAAGCAAACACAATTAGGAAGTAACTAGTTTTAAATTACAATAAGGCTTCAAAAATAAAGAAAAAATGTGATAGGCATATATAGCAGGTGGACCTAATCTATAGGCAAAAGTCAGGGAGGAGTTGCTCTAAATATAGGCCTTCTAAACTGAGACAAAATAGGTAAGTATATTTCATCTAGACATGGAGGTTACATGGGGTATGAGTAAAAGGGCAAATCTTCCAGACTAGAGTTTCTCAATTTCAGTATTACTGACATTTAGGTTGGATAATTCTTTGTCATGAGGAGTTGTCTTATGCACGGTGGGAGACTTCACAGAATTGCTGATCTCTACCCATTACATATCAATAACATCCCACGCCCCAGTTATAAGGACCAAATGTCTTGGGGCAGGGGTACAGTATCTCCTCTGGTTGAAAACCACTAGTCTAGACATCAGGAATAGCAGTTACAAGGTGGGCATGGTATTCTCTAGGAATTGAAACAACCTCAGTGTGACTGGAGCATGAAATGTGAAGTGGAAACTGGCTCTCAATCAAGCAAGTTTCATACCATATCTTGAAAATCCTGTTAATTATTTTGAACTGTATTTAAAAAGCACTGGGAAGCTAGCAAAGCTTGTAAATGACAGAGTGGTATGGTTCAGATACATGTTTAGAAAATATCAGTTTCAGAGTTCTTGGTCAATAGCAGATTAGAGGGAGTTGAGACTGGATGGAGGGAAACATTTAGGAGGCTTCCAAAGTAACTTCTGTGGAGACTATAGATAGTTTTTGTGGAGATGGAGAAAATAATACAGATTCTTGAAATATTTGTTAAAATATTTATTTATTTATTTATTTGACAGAGACGGAGAGAGAGAAAGAGAGCACACAAGTGGGGGGGAAGGGAAGAGGCATAGAGAAAATCTCAAGCAGGCTCCACATGGAGCCAGATGCAGGGCTTGCTCTCAGGACCCTGAGATCATGACCCAAGCTGAAATCAAGAGTCGGATGCTTAACCAACTGAGCCACCCTGGCACCTCCAGATTCTAGAAATATTTAGGAGAATTAGTAGGACTTGGTAATTGACTCACCATTGGAAGAATAGAAAAGATATTGTCAAAGATGATTGCTAAATTTCTGACATGAAACTGGATTGTAAGGAGTATCATTCAATAAAATAGGAAAAAAATAGAGGACGATGAAGTTTCAGACAGACATTCCAAGTTTATTTGTGACTGTAGTGAAAGTGAAGTGCTAGTAACATACTCAACCCTCAATGAGCAATTTGATAAATGGAACTGGTTTTCAGAGAAGGGATGTGCATTAGAGAAAGATTGGGAAGTCATTGTCATGGGGTGGTAATAAATGTCATGGGAATGAACAAAGAAAATCTAGAAAAAGGTGTGGAATGAAAAAACAGAGGGGCCTACATTTGAGGCTTGAGGAAATATGGCATATAAAAACCTGAGACTAAAGGAAAAGCCGGTAAAGGGAATGAAAAGTTGAAGTGATAAGACAAACTGAGGATATAAGCCAAAAAGTCAGTATTTCAAGAAGGGGGAGAGCTCAGGTGTTTGGAATCTGCCAAGAAGGCTGATAGGGTGAGATATATAAGTGATTATTAGATAATGATATATTGTCTGTGATGCTCGTTTTTATGGAGTGTGAGGCATAAGCCACTTACTGAGTCAGAGTTGGTGTTCAAAATGAGAAAATGGACAGAACGTGAAATGATGGCTTTCTTAAACAGGTTGTGTGTGAAGGAAGGAGACAGGGCAGTAGTTCATATAGAATTATGATAGGGAGAAGTTTTTCCTTTATATATTTTAAGATGACAGATGCTTGATCATATTTAAATTGGCATAAGAAGGTAGAGAGAAGGGTACAGAACTGAGCAGAGAGGAACATTTGCTAGCGCTCCTGAAAGATTGAGTAGGGAGATTAGGGTACAGAATGCACATGGAAGCAATGACCTTAGGTAGATAAGATGACACTCCCTTTTCAGCAGGAGGAAAAAAGGAGGGTGAGGGCAGCCATTACTTTTAATTTTCAGTTTATTTTGATGCAAAAATTGAGGATTTCCTGTGCAGTAGCTTTTATTTTCTCAGTAGAGTTGAAGAAAAAGTCAACTGCCTAGAGGAACAGGAATGGAGGGAGATCTGAGGTTTGAAGGGAGTGAAGAAGGTTTGTAAACACTTTTGCAAAGAATAAGGAGGAAGCTGCTCATAGAACAGAAGTCTCTCTGTGAGGGAGACATCAGCAAGATGGCAAAGTAGGAAATACCAGTCTTTGTCCCTATACAAAAATAATTAGATAGCTATCCAAGAATGAAAATAGCCTTGGGAGGGCTCACAAGTCTAATCAGGGGAATGCAGCAATGCAATGGGATAATGGAGAATAGGTGCACAAAAAGAAAGAGCCACTTTTGCTCCAATCAAGGACCAGGTCTGCTGTTTCTTCCAACTCTGGACATGCCCCAGAACCCAGGGCTGTAACTACTGTATGCATACCCATGCTTCACACCCTGGCTTCATGAGCATACCACATGCCTACACCTCAGACACCAGACATTGCCACCTCAGGCTTGCCTGCACTCCTGACCCCAGAGTTGCTATTGCTCCATGTGTGCCTGTACTCCAGACCCAACACCCACAAATGATCCATAAATTCCTGAACTACAGAAACTGGAATCATTGCCTTAACAGTTGTGTCTACACACCAGACCCTAGAGACATAATTGTGGCACACATGCTCACTCTCCAGAACCTGACTCCACACCACTCCACAGGTGTTCATATCTGTGACACCAGTGCCACTGCCAGTGTGAATGTACCCATGAGCTAGACCTGGAGCCCAGAGGTAGGTATTCCCTTGGTTATGGCATCCCCTAAGGAAGAAAAATAAGTTAGGAGGGCCCTGGCAGCCATCACCATTGAAGATCCCAATAACATTCACCACCACTTCAGACACCTACGGCTTTGGCTACTGAGGATCCCTATAATTTTCAATGATAGAGACTACAGGTTCATAGAGATGAACCTTCTCTGGAGACAGAACTGCCACATACCATTCGGCTGCTGCCATCACACTCACCTATAGATGAAGTTCTTTCTGCACCAAAGCCAGTCTGTGAAATTGGGAGCAGATGACTTTTTCATTAAAAGCTCTGACATCAACACAAGGCCACAAGAAATATTAAAAATAAAGAAAGGAAGAAAGAAACATGACATCACTAGAGGAACTGACAATTTTACAGTCACTGACTCCAAAGAAATGGATATCTCTTAATTACTGGAAAAATAATTCAAGATAATTATTTTAAGGAAACTCAGTGAGCAATAAGAGAACACAGATAGACAACTCAACAAAACTGGGAAACCAATACATGAATAAAATGAGCTCAACAAAGATAAATCATCTTAAAAAGGAGCTAATATATTCTGGAGCTGAAACATCAACAACAAACATGAACAAGCAGAAGAAAGAATCTATAAACAACAAACATGAACAAGCAGAAGAAAGAATCTATACATTTGAGGACATGTCATTTGAAATTATGCATGTAGAGGAACTAAAAGGGAAAAAGAATAAAAAAGTATGAAGAAGACCTATGGGATTTGTAGGATACCA
The DNA here is from genome assembly GCF_020171115.1 of Neogale vison. Taxonomy (NCBI): domain Eukaryota; kingdom Metazoa; phylum Chordata; class Mammalia; order Carnivora; family Mustelidae; genus Neogale; species Neogale vison. The sequence continues at coordinate 139,189,431 of NC_058097.1, forward strand.
TAAAGGAAACCCATATACATATTATAGGAATAGCACAAGAGAGCAAAAGGAAAAGGAAAAAAGTTTATTTCAAGATATAATGACTGAAAACTTCCCAGATTTGGGGCATGATTTGGACAACCAGGTATATGAAGCTCTGATGTCCCCAGAAGGTTCAACCCAAAGAGGTCTTCACCAAAACACATTATAACCAAAGACCAAGAGAGAAGTTTGAAAGCAGCAAGAGAAGAGACTTGACTAATACAAAAGAATCTCCATAAAGCTGTCAGGGGATATCTCAGCAGAAACCTTGATGGCTAGGGAGTTTGGGATGGTGAAATCAATGTGGTGAAAGAATACCTCAGAACTAAGAATACTTTACCCAGTGAAGCTGTCCTTCAGAAATGAAGGAAAGATAAAGACTTCCCTAAATTAAAAACAAAACAAAAACAAAAACAAAAGCAAAACAGAACAAAAAAAACCTAGTGGTTCATTACCACTGGACTAGCCTTTTAAGAAACGCTAAAGGGAGTTCATTACATTGAAATGAAAAGACAATAATTAGCACCATGAAATCATATAAAAATTTTAAAACCACTGGCAAAAGGTATTTAGGTATTTAGTCAAGTTCAGGAGACTCTATGTTGTAATGGGGATGTGCTAATCACTTTTAACTATAGCATAAAAGTTAAGAGACAAAGTATTAAAAATATTTATAGCAACAACGATTTGTTAATGGATGCACAATATAAAAAGATGTAAATTGCATGTCAAAAATTGTAACGTGTTGGGGGTGGTGGTGCAGTAAGCAGGTAGAGTTTTTGTATGCAAGCAAAGTTAAATTGTAATCAGCTTATAATAGCCTACTCTAACTATAGGATGTTTTATTAAGCTTCATGGTAACCTAAAGACAAAATCCTAAAGTAGATACACAAAAGATAAAGAAAAAAGAATCAAAGCATACCACTTCAGGAAAATCAAATCACAAAGGAAAATAGCAAGAAAGGAAAAGAAGGATTATAAAACAGTCAGAAAACAACTAACAAAACAGCAACAGTTGTTAATAGTTACCTATTTACAATTTCTTTAAAGGTAAATGGATTAAATTCTAAAATTAAAAGATACAGAGTGGCTGAATGACCTAAACAGAAAGAAAAGACTCAAGTATATGCTGCCTATAAGAGACTCACATCACTTTTACATACATAGGCTCAATGTGAATAAAAATGGATAAAGATATTTCATGCAAATGAAAACCTAAAGAAAACAGAAGTAGCTATGCTTCTATCAGACAAAATAGACCTTAAGTAAAAAACAATAAATAAAAAGGGCACCTGGGTTGTTCAGTTGGTTAAGTGTCTGCCTTTGACTCAAGTCATGGTCCCAGGGTCCCAGGATCGAGCCCCATGTCGGTCACTTTGCTCAGTGGGAGCCTACTTCTCCCTCTCCCTGCTGCTCCCTCTGCTTTTATTCTTACCCTCTCTCTGTCAAAAAAATAAATAAAGTCTTTAATTTTTTTTATTTTCTTTTTTAAGGATTTTATTTATTTATTTGACAGAGAGAGACCACAAGCAGAGGAAGCAGGCAGAGGGAGAGGGAGAAGGCAGGGAGTCTGATATAAAGCTCAATCCCTGGACACTGGGATCATGACCTGAGCTGAAGGCAGATGCTTAATGACTGAGCCACTCAGTTGCCCCTTTAAAACATTTTTTTCTAAAGATATTATTTAATAAATCTTTAAAAAAAAATAAAGGACAAAGAGCATTATTATATAATAATAAAGGGATCAATTCATCAAGAGGATATAACAATTATAAATATGTATGCACCCAACATTGGGGCACATAAGTATGTAAGTCAATATTAACAGATCTGAAAAGGAAAATGAACAGCAATGCATAGTAGTGGACTTCATTACCCCTCTTTCAACAATGAATTGATCATCTAGACATAAAATCAATAAGGAAAATGGCCTTGAATTATACTTTAGACAAAATGTACCTAACAGATATATGCAGAAAATTTTATCCAACAGCAGCACAATGTACATTTTTCTCTAGCACACATAGACTATTCTCCAGGACAGATCTTATATTAGGCCACAAAACAAGTCTTAAGAAATTTAAGAAGATTGAAACCATATCAAAAATATTTTCCAAACATAGCGGTATGAAACCGGAAATCGATAACAGGTAGGAAACTGGAAAATTCACAAATATGTGGAAATTAAACAACACACTCCAAAACAAACAAAAGGTCTAAGAATGAATCAAAAGAAAAAAAAATGTGTATTGTGAAACAAATGAAGATAGAAACATGGAAATAAAACCTACCAAAAACTATCAGATACAACAAATGAAGTTTCAGGAGAGATGTTTGCAGCAATAAATGTTTACAGTAAGAGTAAAGATGGATCTCAAATAAATAACCTAACTTTGCACCTTAACAAACTAGAAAAAGAAAACTAAACTAAGCCCAAAGTTACCAGGAGGAAGGAAATAAAGATGAAAGCAGAAATAAAACAGAGACTAGAAAAACAAGGGAAAAGATCACAAAACTAAGAGCTGTTTTTTTGAAATGATAAACAAAATAGACAACTCTAGACAGTGTAAGGAAAAAAGAGAGAAGACTCAAATACTTAAAGTCAGCAATGAAACAAGAGACTTCACAATTAATACCATAGAAATACAAATGAGCATAAGAGACTATACTGAGCAATTACACAAAAATATTTGATAAACTAGAAAAAATGGATAAATTTCTAGAAACATACAACCAACTAAGACTAAATCATGCAGAAATAGAAAATCTGAACAGACCAACGAACAAGTTAAGGAAATTGAATCAGTAATCAGAAATGTTCCAACAAAGAAAAGTCTGGAAACAGATGATATCACTGGGGAATCCTACCAAATGTTTAAAGAAGAATTATATCAATCTTTCTCAACTCTTTCAGAAAATCGAAGAGGAAAGAACACTTCCAAAATCATTTTATGTTAGTATTACACTGACACCTAAGTCAGACAAGGAGACTACAAGAAAAGAAAGTTATATGTCAGTATCCCTAATGAACACAGATGCAAAAAGTCACAAAATGCTAGCAAATGGAATTCAACAGCTTCTTAAAAGGTCATACACCATGATCAAGTGGGACTTATCCTGGAGATGCAAGGATAGTTTAGTGTGCACAAATCAAGATGTGATACACCACACTAATTGAATGAAAGTTGAAACAAATGAATGGAGGGATAACCAATGTTCATGGATTGGAAAAATTAATATTGGGAAGAGGAATGAGTGAAATAGATAAAAGAGATTAAGAGTGTACTTACTAGGATGAGCACTTAGTAATGTACAGAATTGTTGAATCATATCATACACCTGAAACAAATATAACATGGTATGTTAATTATACTTCAATTTTATATATATATAAAATTATTCTCTCTATATATCTATATATATATCTGTGTATATATATACATAAATATAAATATATATATTTAAATATATAAATATATATATATATACAAAATATATATGTAATTATTCTAATAGATTCAGAAAAAGCATTTGACAAATTTCAACATTCTTTCATGGTAAAAACTCCCAACTAATTAGGTATAGAAGGAGTGTGACTCAACATAATAAAGGCCAAAAATGACAAGCTCACAGCTGACATCATACTCAGTGGTGAAAAACTGAAATCTTTTTCTCAAAGATCAGGTATAAGACAAGCATGCCCATTCTGACCACTTCTAATCAACACACTACTGGAAGTCCTAGCATACAAAACTAGGCAAGAAAATAAACAAACACATCTATTTAGAAAGGAAGTTAAAATTGCCTTTCTTTGCAGATGAATTGAATTTATATAGAGATAATCCTAAAGACTTTACCAAGAAACTGTTAAATCTAATCAATGAATTCAGGATACAAAATTGCAGGATACAAAATCAATATACAGGATACAAAATCAATATACAGGAATCAGCAGCATTTCTACACACTAACAAAAATACCTGAAAAAGAAATTTAGAAAATACATATTTACAATTGCATCAAAAACAATAAAATACTTGTTAATAAATTTAACCAAGGAAGTGAAAGATCTGTACACTGAAAGTTGCAAACATTAGTGAAAGAAATTGAAGAAGACAACAAGTAAGTGGAAAGATATTCCATGTTCATGGATTGGAAGAATTTATATTGTTAAAATGTTCATACCATTTAAAAGGATGTACTGATTCAATTAATATGAATCAAAATTCCAATGACATCTTTTATAGAAATAGAAACAAAACAATTCTAATATTCACTTGGCACCACAAAAGACCCTGAATAGCCAAAGCAATCTTGAGCAAAAAGAACCAAGCTAAATGCATCACCGTTCTTGATTTCAAATACTACTACAAAGCTCTAAAAATCAGAACAGTATCATACTGGCATAAAAACCAGAAACAGACCAATGGAACATAACAGAGGGGCCCAGAAATAAACTTGCATATATGGTCAACTGATCCTTGACAAGGGCACCAAGAACACAATGGAGAAAGGATAGTCTGTTCAATAAATAGTATTGGGCAAACTGAATATCCACATGAAAAAGAATGAACTTGAACCCTTATTTCACAGCATACATAAAAATCAACTCAAAATACATTACATACTTAAATATAAGATCTGAAATTATAAAACCCCTAGAAGAAAATATGGGGGGTGGAATTCCTTGTATTCTCACTGGATACAAAGGGATGATGACAATACCTTCAAGCTGATGTGAAGATCAGGAATTAAATGTTTCCACTTCTACTATTTCTACTTTGTGAACCGAAGCAAGGATACCCCTAAGCATACACAAGTAGTACATATGCCAGAAGGTACTTAAAGCCATGGGATAAGCAGCACACAGTCTTCTTAGCTTATTAAATCTAATGGTCAGTAAGTAATATAAAACATTACTTTATAACAAATACGGAGATATTGTCAACTTGAATTTAGCATTTATGTGAATTTTAAAGATAACAAATGAGACATTAAAGAATTCCATTTTGTTCCTGTCCTTCAAGAGTAATAAATTCATTCCTTTCTGCTTTGGGGGATACTTTGGTGGAAAATCTTGACAAGTTCTGACATGCTTTGTAATTTTTAAATTAAAATTTTAAGTATTATCTCAGAAAAATGACAAGGAAGATATAAAGAATTCCAATGTTATGAAATCAGTTCAGAAGTTATAATGAGATAACCAGATTTCCAGAGACTCCCCTTCAGGGCTGATTGGAAATCCTAGGAAAGTCCAAGGTTTACAAACTCCTACACGGTATCTTCTAGATAGTTAGAAGTTAGTCAAGAGTAACGATAACATCTTTTTATATTTCTTCTTTCCCTGTCATTTCAGCCTTCTTAACTCTAAAAAGTGCCACTTACATTTACTGCCTACCAGGTACTAGGTCAAGCCGTTTGCACACCTTATTTATTTCAGTCATTACAGTGTCCCTGTGAAGTAGGTTTATTTATTTTACAGAGGAATACTCTGTCTCAGAGAGAGGTTATGTAACTTGCCCAAGGTCATGCTACTGGTAAGTGGCAGAAAAGGAATTTAAAGCCAAGCTGTTGTGGTTTTTTTGTTTGTTTTGTTTTGGTTTTTTACTCGAGGTCTAAAGCTTTTAGAGTTTCTAAGAGGAAAAGGATTAAATTCTAAAGTGTGAGTTGGATGGCCCCTGGCTCAACTGGCCTCTATCTCAGGCTTGAGCCTCACTCTAGAGTGATCTCACATGCACCTGCAGTCATTTTCTCTTTATTATCTGTATTATTTCTCCTCTAAGGCTAATTTTTCTATCTATACTCTGGAGTCTATGTCTTCCTGCTTTTGTGGGAAACTTAGCTCTCAGTTTCTTCTCTTGCTTTAAAGCAGCAGTTTTCAAACCTTAACTTACATGACAATCACATGGGGTTCTTGCTTACAGAGATTCTTGAGCTCTGTTTGGTAGGTCTGGGGTATGACCTGAAATTTTGCTTTCTAACAAATTCCCAGCTTATGCTAATGCTGTTAACTGAAGAACTACACTTTGAGAACCACTGCTTGAGATTCCAGAGTAAGGAAACACAAAATACAAGCTAAAAAATGTTTTCACATGTTTAAATATTTGAAAGGTGTCAAAAGAAGAGCAATATTTCTACCATGTGAACATTATATGAAATTCACGTTTTAATGTTTATTAATAAAGTTTTATTGGAACACACTATATAATGTCTATGGCTGTTCTCTCACTACAACATCAAAGTTGAGTAGTTGTAATAGAATTAGTAGTTACAACAATGATTGTACGGCTTGCATGTATAAAATGTTCCCTATCTGTCTCTTTATAGAATCAGCAGTTGACCCTGCTATAAGTAATTCTGTATCCTAGCTGCACATTATAATCACCTGAGGATCTTTATAAAATTCTGATGCCTTGATTCCATCTCCAGATATTCTGATTTAATTGGTCTGGAATACAATCTAGTGGATCCTTAACATTTAAACACATCTTATCTGTCCTAATTAAATAAAACAAAACCAAGCAAACCTACCAAAGTTACTCTGCCTTTAAGAAAGAATTAGATAGTACAACCTCATTTTATAATTGAGAATTTTGTCCAGATATATGAATTATTTGTCCATATTAACAGACATTGTTGCTGTCATTATTATTAACAAGATATAATTGCAAATTGCTTTAATACTAAAAAAAATTACAGAAACTAGGTTATAATAAAAAAGTGTTACATGCTTGTCTTAGTCCATTTGGGCTGCTATAATAAAATACTGTAAACTGACTGGCTTATAAACAATAGAAGTTTATTTCTCACAGTTCTGGAGGCTGGAGGTTCAAGATCAGGGAGCCCACTGATCTGGTGAGTGTTGACTTTCTGGTCATAGATATCTGCCTTTTTATTGTGTCCTCATATGGTGGAAGGGGCAAGGGAGCTGCCTGGGCCTTCTTTTGTAAGGGCACTAATCACATTCCTGAGGACCTAACTATCTCCCAAAGGCCTCACCTCCAAATACCATTACATTGGGGATTAGTTTTCAACATACGGATTTTGGGGGAACATAAACATTCGAGCTACAGTATTGTTCATTGTAAAGAAAGAGAGAGAGAAAGAGATACGGACTATATGTAGGTGTCAGGTTCTAAATTCAGTGCTTACGGTAAAAATTTGCTAAAATCAAGTTTACTTGATAGCCACTTTTTAATTTAAGAAATAAAGTTGCTAAAAAAAAAAAAAAGGAAATAAAGTTGCTGGCCTGTGTTAAAAGCCATGCTTTAAGAACAATATATTACACTCTAGAATTATATGCATTCTAGGACAATGTCATGCTGCAGCAGGTACTCAGGAGCTAATATCACTTAAGAATCGGTACATTTCTATCCCTTGTGTCATGATCATCTCTAACCAGTGCTCATTTTTGCTATAAAAGGCAGATCCCCTCACAGGTCCCTTCCTGTATCTTTATTTCTCTCATTTACCGAGAGAGGATATTGGATTAATAGTTCATTATGGGTGAGGCCACTGTAGTATTGAGAAGATATAAAAGGAAAAATTAAAGGTAATATCTGATTTCCCTTCCTAAGCCTCATCTCAATTCCCAATGATCAACACTGCCAAAATTTTATACCCATGCGTGCACAGATACACACACACCCCTCTGCCACAATTACATATAAATATACATACAACTATGGGCTCATAATATACAAACTCTTCAACAACCTTGCTTTTATGTGTAACATTGTAACTTTAATATCTTTTGGTATAAGAATATGTACATGTACCTTATATTTTTCTAATAATTGTATAGTATTCCATAGTATAGATAAATGGTAATCTTACAGTAAGTTTTGCATTAATGGGTATTTATAATATATCTGTATATATGTGTGTGTGTGTGTGTGTGTGTGTGTGTGTATCTCTCTCTCTATATATATCTATATCTATCTGGGATTAATTCCTGAGAGTTGAAGTTGAATCAATACATCAAAGAGAATGTGTCTTTTAAAATATTTGATAGATTAAATACCTTTCCCCAAATTTTCAACATTAGTACTTGATATATCAACTTTAAAAATCTTTTCTAATTTTTATGCTTTTCCTTAAGTATGAAGGAGGTAAAGCATTTTAAATGTGTTGTATGGTCTTTTTGTGAATTACCACTTTATGTTCTTTACTTATTTTTTTCATTCATGTTCATATTTTTTCCTTAGTGAGTTATGAACATGCTTTGTATCTTGAGGAAATATTCCACTGAATATATTTCATTGTTTTCCCCTTTTGCCTTTTGCTATCGTTACAATTTAGCCAAGCAGAATTTTTATATTTTTATATAGTCACAGTTGTTTATTTTTCTTACAGGCTTCAGATTACTCTGCTATTATATAAAACCAAAACTAAATCTGTTTTCTTCTAATACGTTTATTACTTCAATTTTTATACTTAAATTTTGATCTATCCAGACTATTCTGATGATGGGATTCATCTTGAATCTTCTCAGTGACACTATGAATTAAGTATGAACCCCATTTTAGACATTGCGGTTTTATAAATGGTAAAAGAGAGGACCCAATGTGGAAGGAATTTTCGAGGACTCCTGGCTCATGAGGATTGGAGCCTAAATTTACTGTGCCATCTCATAAATATATAGCCAGTTATTGTTTCCTTCTGCAATAGCGAATGTTACTCTTTCAGAGGTACATTGTCCTGTTGAGCTCTGCCTAAAAACAGGAAACACTTTTCAGTAGGACGTTGTCATTGTAGTTAGTGCTTTTCTTGTATCTGTAAAATGAGAAAAATAAGTCTGCTATCCTAGTACGATTAGGAATCTAAGCAGTAAATCTACGAGTATGGCCCAGGTCCATTCCATACGGGGATGCTGTGGGATAGGTAAGCATAGGTGGGAATTTTAAGCAGATCTGCAAGTCAAAGAGCCTTTCTTTAGAATGTACATACATTTTCTTTTTTTTTTTTTTTTAAAGTTTTAATGTGTTATATGACAGAGATCACAAGTAAGCAGAAAGGCAGGCAGGGCAGGGGTGGGGGTGGGAAGAAATCTCCCCCTGGGATCATGACCTGAGCCTAAAGCAGAGGCTTTATTTAACCCCCTGAGCCACCCAGGCGCCCTGTATCTGAAATTCTGTCAGAAGCCTCCCTGAATGCCTTGGCAGGGAAATCTCCATGTGCTTTTTCACCTGTGACTTCATTTTTACTTAATCCTTCCCTATGAACTGTTTTGAGATTTGTAACATTTCCCAGCTCTTTTCTATCTCTCCTGGGCCATCCAAATACCCTAGGGTCTACTAAGATAATAAATTCTTTTTAAAAAGCTACAAAGTTGCTTCCCCCAACCACGATTCCTAATGAAAAAAAGAAAAAGAAAAAGAAAAACAAAAACATAAACTAGCATTACTTATTGACAAGTTGAAAAAATGGTTTTTAAAAATTTTCTGAACCCCCCAGGGAGAAATGCATTTTAAAATTTGTGTTTTCTGTAGCATTGAGTTGCTATGTTTGGGTTTGTTTATCAGGAAGTGCTGCAGGAAATGTGACCTGCTGTGACCTCAGGAGAGGAAAGTATTGTGAACTGAAATGTTTGGTTTTGCACTTAAAGCCATTATAAAAGTTGTGGGATGATGAGAGTTGGCCCTCCATGTTGTTGTTTGGATGTCCTGGAAGTCCCTGGTTGTGTTGCAAGTGCTCACAATTTGTAATTACTAAGGCTCATATGACAGACGGAACTGGGAATCAAATTAAGGAGCTGCCTTCTCTTACGATGCTAGAGAATCTCCAGCTTAAGACAAGATCGCCTTTTTTCCTTCCTAAAAAAAGGCACAAACAATGACAGCCCAAAATAGCTATTTAGTCAGAACTGACGACACTTTCTGAATGCTTGTCATTAAGAGAGAAATAGAAAATCCTGATTTGCTTCTTCCTTTAATTTCTCTTGCTTAAATACCTTGCTGCTCCTGAAGCTGCCTCACCTCATCGCCCAGGAGAAATGCCCAGTGCCTCTGACGGTGCCTCAGCACCACTGCGGGCTCCGGAGGGGAGGGGCCTTATGCAAAACATGTTAAAGAAAAATCCTAAAAGTCACTGCAGCTTTTTCTAGTGAGTTATGCTGATCTTCCCTGTTGCTGTAAGCTGATGGGGGAACGTCGTGGTAAAGACATAACCACTCTTTTTCCTCCCACTATTTTTGCTGCAGTGAGAACTGTTCCTTTCTGCTTGCATTTCGCCAGATAGCTTCAGAATTCTAGCTGAGAATTAGGCTGGAAATAAGAGTTTCGAACCTTAAATTGGACTTTGTCCTTTTGGCTCAGTAAAAATTGAGTTAATTTGCAGCCTTGGGTGCCTGACTGGAATGACAACAGACAGTAGGATCTGACGATGTTCTTGAATTAAGTTTTTTTTTTTTCCCCCTTATGGATTCATGGGGGCAGAAGCTTTTATTTTTCTCTCTTGCTCTTATCCTTACAGAGCCAGCTGAACATGTTACATTCAGCAGCAGTAGCTACTGAATCTACGGTTATGTTATCCCCTGGAATCTTCTATCTTCATTTCAATCCCATCCTCTATTATTGATTGTAATTTACCAATAAAGCTTAATTTTGGGGGAAAAAAAATACATGCAGTGTTTTGTTAGCAAACCTGGCAACTTTATCCATCCCTGGAAGATGTAACAGATATTACAGGACACGGAAGTAAGAGAAGGTGGTATTTCTCAAGCATGTATCCACAGATCACCCTAGGGGAACCCCGCTTACATTTTAGGGGACTTGAGGAGACAGGGATCTTTTGGTCTTGGTCCTGTTCCACAAGAAAAAGCAGACTGAGACGTGTTTGCAGTGATTTGTAGGATTTGCCAAACAGGGTGCTGCATCAGAATAGCCTGGAATCTAGTGCAGAGCCCATATTAAACCTCCAAAGGGAAAGGGGTTTCCTCTTCATTTAGAGTCTGCCCGGTGCAGTCCCATTGTAAAGTATCTAATAGGATAATACCGGGACTCTCCAGAAATATAAGTAACTCATTGGTTAAATTTCATTCTTCACCTTTCCCCCCCCTCCTTCCTGAGTGAGCTCATTCCCCCCTCCCGTTTTTTTTTTTTTTTTTTTTTTTTTTTAAACCCAGTGATTTAAAATGCTAGAAGGAAAAGCAACTGAAGTCTTAACTTTCAGATGCTGAATTCTCAGCTAATTGAAATTACTGGGCACAATGCTATATATAGCCAATGAAGAGATTTTGAGCTCTCACTCAGTGCCTTCAAGACATGTCGTTTTGTAGTCAGAGAAAACAGAGATCAATGCATTTTCAAACTGACAGAGGGAACGGATGCTCCTTAGTAGCACATGCCCAGGATCGTGTGTGTGGGGCTTGCGCTGTGCTGAGAAGCTGAATACCGGTCCATATGCTCCTTATTTACTGCAATGTTCTTTGCATGTTACTGTGCACTCCGGACTAACGTGAAGGTAAGAGGAGGCGAGCCGGCAACTGGGCACAATATACATGTTAAACCAGCTGCAGAAAATGTCTACCTTGTGTAGCTTCAGGACTTTTCGGATTGCTGGCTGAGCAGGCAGATTATTACAGGTGGTTGCAAGGGCTTTGTTTTATTGTTGCCGAGCAGCCTCGCTGGGGGAGCATGTTGGAACGCTGCTGGGAAGTGACCTTCAGGTTTAACTATTTGTAATTCAGGTTCACGCTCACACTTGGGGGGTGGAGTTGGGGGAGGAAAAGATGACAATTATTTAGGTAGGCCAGAACCAAGAAATCAGAGAAGGTTAAAAAAAGCTATTATACAGCATGATTTAAATTAAGATTAAAGTCTTCCTCTGAAAAAGTGCTGTGAGCTGCCTGTGCTCGTGCAGCTTAATTGAGTAAGCGCTGGGGATTAAATTTAGTGGCTATTATGGCATTAGAATATGATCTGTGGGATATCTGACCATCCTGTTCATATAAACAAATTGTTATCATTGGAAGTTGGTGGTACTGATCGTACGGATCCTCGTCTCTGGGTGGGCTGGTTGCTGGGGCTGCGTGGGCGCCCCTGCCCCAGTGTTGTCACCCCGCTGACATTCACTTGCGGTAGCTAATGAGCCTCCAAAGTTGAGCCTAAGTTTCGGAGATTTACCCCTTGTCAGGAAGGACGGCATTATTGTTGGAGAGGTTTTCTGACACTGTTCATTCAGCACTGAGCCAGACAGACAGGCCAGCTGTGGAATTCCTGTTGCATAATTTAAGTGAATTACATCCTCTGATAGCTTTGTGAACTTGTATATCTTATTGAAGGAAGCCCAAAAGGAAAGTTGATTGCCTTTCAGGGAAAATAAATAAATAAATAAGGACACTTAAGTCTTAATACCTAAAACAAGAATCTTAAAAAAAAAAAAAAATGTCAACGTAAACTGTTTCCCCCTTTTCACTGGGGCAGTATTTTAATGTGTCTGGGCAGGAAAGTTTTGTTTTCTGTGTTTACAAGTTTTATCAAAGAGCTCCCTGTTGCTCACTCTTTTGTAAGCCTTTTTGTTTTCTATTTGAATTTCAAACAGGTAGTATTTGTGTTTTGGTGACCAATTCTTTTACAACTATAGCCTGGCAACATTCTGTGGGTGATTTTGCAGAGTTCTGCAGAATTTACTTTTCACTACTTTTAAGATTAACTCCAGCAATCAATTTTTCCCTGTACATATGATGGATATGTAAAAGAGATGGAAAGAGATATTTAAAAACCTAGAATGTGCTCAAATGTCAGCTTGGATTTCTCCATCATCAACTCCTATTCCTATTATGGGGTATGGCATGCACTGTTTTGTAAGCTCAATGAATTGTAAATGTTTTCCCTCCTCATCTTTTTCTCATCTTTTTTGAAGGAGAAAAGTGGTTCCCCACTCCCAGAGAAATCTTCATACATATTTTAGATTAAGATATAACATTTGTTTTGATAGTCCATTGCCATATCCCAGAAGTGCAGGAAAACCTGAGTCCAAAGTTCCTTTAATATGGGTTTTGGGAAATCCATCTTTTTTTTTTTTTTTTTAAACTCTTGACTACTATTAGTGTGGTCTATACGGGTTGTCCTGTAATTTTTTTCTCACTTAAACTCATAAGCAAAGAAATGAAAGAATTTTACAAATAGTATCTTAATTCAGATGACTTTTAGATAATAAATTCTTAGTACTTTGGCTAGTCTGTACTGAGAAACAAAAGCTTCAGTAGAAGCTCAGAACATGCATGTTGCCACATACAATACATAAAACCTTGCTTTGAGTTGTTGAACTTCAACTTTACATATGCTTAAGTCCTTTCAATAATTAGTTCGTGCACCTTCTTTCATCATTTTCTTTTAGGGTTATCTTTTCCTTCTGAGATAATAAGGTTTGTGAAAAGTTTACATTTCACTTGTGGTCTGATGTTCCATCAAGTTGGTACAATGAAGTCTTATTTGATAATTTTATTTTTTATTTTTGTTTTATTTCATATTACCTTTTAAAGTATTTGATTTTATTTCTATTGTGCCTTGAATTACTTACTTGCTTGGTTCTGGTAAAGTCCCTTTCATAGTGTATAGCTTCTTATATTTCCATGATATAACATGATTGGTGTTACAGTGACCCAAAACTTTAAGGTGGTTAAGATTCAATAAATAGAAACACCTCTTATTTATTTTTTTTCTGCACAAAATTAGTCTTAAATGTCACAATCTTTTGTTTTACAATGATTGTTTTGCTAACTGGACATTTATAATATAGTATAGTCAAAAGAATTTTTTGAAAGTGGAACATTTTATTATATTTCTTATGTGTTTTTATGTAACACGGGCATTAATCCTGTGCTGTGGGTATACGCTATGTATGTGTGTCTCTATTTCTAGTATGTATGGACTGTGTATGTATCTATAGTACACACTATACACACACATACGATTAAGAATTCTCAGAATGTGACTCACAGGTCACCATTCATTCATTCATCTATCAAAAAATTTTGAAGGACAACTGTGATTTATGCACTGGGCTAGAGTCTGGGAAACTAAGATTGATAGAAAACAATCCTTACTTTCAAGAAGTTTCCAGTCTTGGAAAGGCCATAGACATACAAACAAGCAAGTAGTTTGAAATATTACAGGACTAGTAATGGAAGTCTATGTGGGGCATTGTAGGAACAAAACAAAACAGAACACTGGCCAATTTTACACGGGCTGATCAAGAAAGGTTTCACTATGAAGTCACCTTTGAGTTGAATCTTGAAAGAGCTAATGGAGTTTTGCCAAGCAGCCTAGAGCGAGGAAGTCATGCCAGGTAGAGGTAATGGCAAAAACATAGTACTGAGAAGTAAAACACTTTGGAGAGCTGCAAATAGTTTGCAGTGGATGGGGCATAGGGTCTTACAAGGCTGAACAGTGAATTAATAGGGCAAAACAAAGAAATGGGAGCTAAAGCCGGTGCTGTGAGAGTGGACTGAGTGATCATCACAGTCTAACACCTTAGAAGTTGTGTTCTTTTGCCACCCATGTCTGGAAGGAGAGCTTTCTAATGAAGGAAAAGAAATGAAAACTTCTAAACAAAGGGTATTATTTATATTCTGTGGATTTGTTGTTGTTGTTGTTAGCTTTAAGTTTGAGTTCAATAAACATTCATATTCTATGTGCTTAACTTTGTCTTTTAAATTTTTAAAGAATATGATTAGAACAACTTAATTTGAGACAGCTCAAGGAAAAAGGAGCAATGGGATCATTATAAAGATGTATAATAACTCATCATCTCAAATAGTTTATGTTGTACAAAATGTACCTCTTTGATAAGAAAATATATAAGAAATTTGTTGTACCAGATGTACATATCATCTTGTCCTTAAAAATGGCTCTATTTTTGAAAGTAATGATATTGATAATAACTTACATCCAGGTGATATCTTGTGCCTTTCTAAGTAGCTTTATGTTCCTCATCTCATTATTTCCCCCTTTTATCCTGCTGCTGTAAACATAGATATATACTCACAAACCCACAGTCTCTGAAATATGAATATGAATGGCAAATATTAGATCCATTTCACAGATAAGAAAGTTAAGATAGAGAAAGGAAATGGCCAGTCCCTCTTTTCCACAGGGTATCAGAAGCAGACCTAATGTAGGGCTTAGACCTCTTGACCCAGTTTACTGCTTTCCTTCTCATTCTACTATATCCTGCCACCTACCTCATAGATTCAAGAATTCTCTTCTTTTTTTGAAATTCCTTAATAGTAAATATAAGAACTTTTCAGAAAAAGAGTGTATCAAAATGATTTTAAAGGAGTTGGGATTCCAAAAGAACTATATCTGAGTCAATCTTTCCCACTGATTGCATAGAAACTTTTTTGCACAAAAAATTTTTGATCTACCTGAAGTTCAATAATAATAATATAATAAGAAGAAGAATTATATAAGCCAAGGGTTGTAAGTACTGTAAAAGAGTCTCAGAATATAATAAATACTCAATCAATTTAATTCATAACTGATAAAGTTGAAGCCACTGGATAGGGGTAAGACTTCAAACTTGCTTTCAGTAAAAATATGTCAAGAAATTCCAGGAATTGAGCCCAATTAAAAGAAATTTGTAATTAATGAGAACCATTCAGGTATAATATCCCTCTCTCACCACTATCACTATGGTGATCGTGACTACTATACATGCACACATGAGCTTGTAAACTCCACAGAAACAACGATTTCAGTTTGTTTTGTTCAAGTCTCTGTATCATCAGCACCAGGAACAATGCCAAGTACATAGTACATGCTGAATAAATATTTGTTCGATGATTGCATTAACTGAATACCAGATTTCTCTTTATTCCTCAGCTTTTCCCCAGATTAATTTATCTTAATGCTTTTTAAGGTTTTTTTTTTTTTTTTTTTTTTTTTTTTTTTTTTTTTAGAGAAAGGAAGAAAGAAAACCATAGACTTTAAAGTCATATAGGCTTTTGGAATTAAATACTAGATTTGGCAATCACAAACACTTGTTTTCAGTCACTCTCACAGATCTGCACAGCCAGGTCATATAGCTAAGTTGGAGGGAATCAATAATTCAAACTAAAACAATTTATTGGATGCCTAACCACTCTACAATTCAGACATTCATCATGCTTATTTCTACTAGGTTTACTCAGTGAAGTCATTCTTTTCTAAACACTGCACCCTTTTCTGCCCTGAGCATTTGCTAAAATTGTTTCCCACAATGGGAGTCACTTCTATGTAGGGTCATGCTTGTCTAAATTCTGTTCTTCCTTTAAGAAATAGAACAGAGTATCTATCTTACAAGAGGCTGATACAGCCACATAACTCCCTTACTTTATCCCTTCTTAGATTTAGAATCAAAATGAGTTCAATTTTTACATCATTCATGGCAATAAATCTTATATTGCCTTATGCCATCACTTTGCCATTAATATCTTACATTGCTAGGTAATTTTTATTATGTTTGGGTATTGCCCTCACTGCAATTAGATTTTAAGCATTTTGAGGACAGGAGCTAAATACTATTTTGTTCATTTTTTCCCCTTGTAGTTTTTTTGTAGGAATTTTTAAAAAATGATGGATAGACAGATTGAAGGGGGAACTTGCAGAAACTCTTCCTCCTTATGCTACTGATGCCTACTCTCAGCTAGATTTCATGATACATCCCACATATTGATGCTTTTAATAAACACATTATTTTGTTGTAGGCAGGGCCTGGAGTCATGAATCAGAATGTGTGGACAGTTTGTGTAACACCTATGGCTCATCCAAATCAGGAGTGGTCCCTCTGAGGGTTTCAGTGGAATAATTATCTCTTTTAGGAGGCCAATAATATATTAGTCCCTCACTGGGCCTTTGTATTATGGCCTCCAAATGGTGTGCACCTGCTCAGTATGTTAGGTTTATAATACCTAAAGCCTACTCAATGTATTGGATTTATAATTTCTAATGAGGCTCTTTAAGACAAAACTTTAAAAAATAGTACAAGGAATTAATTGATAAAGAATAAACTAGAACCACAAACAATAGCAATGATAGCTACAATTTGTTAAGCTCTTAGTGTAAGGCCTGGACTCACCAATAACTTTGCACATATTTTTTCAAAGTGCTTTCCAGTGACCTATGATAAAAGAATCATCCTCATGAAGTTTAGGGAACAAAGTTTGCCTGATGTCACACAAATATTAAGTGCCTCTGAAGATAGCTTCAGGTCTGTTCTACTATAAACCCTTTAAAAACCTTCCTAAATAGGCAGTGTAGTGTACAATTATAACCACTGTATCACAGATGCTTCAAATCTTTTTTAATAAGGTAAGGAATTAGCTAAATAGTAAAATTATGTATGTTTTGTGTAGTATGACCTTACCATTCCTTTTCTTTGCTTCCTTCTAGTAAATGGTAGGAAGAGTCAGGATATGAGGCTTTGTTCTGATTCTACATTCAATCAGTCACCAAATATTTAATGAGCATCAATTATGTGTCAGGCACTGATCTAGTTGCTAAAAATACAGGGTGGAATAAAATAAACAATAATCAGACAATAATCCTTATCCTTATGGAATTTAAATACTAATAAGGTGAATGGGCAGTAAAAAGGTGAAGTAAAATCCGTAGTGTAGGGGCACTTGGTTGGCTCAGTCAGTTAAGTGTGCAACTCCTGTTTTTGGCTCAGTTCATGATCTTATGGGTCATGTGATGGTTCACATAATCTCAAGTGTTGCTCCACACTCAGCGTGGAGTCTGCTTAAATTTCTCTCTCCCTCTCCCTTTGCCCCTCCCTTGACTCGTGCACACACACTCTCTCTCTCTCTAAAAATAAATAAATAAAAATCTTACAAAAAAACTAAAGTGCATAGTCTATAATGACAAATGTTAAAAAGAAAAAAGAATAAAACATGGAAAAAACATCAGAAATGTGAATGTGGAAAGGTGTTGAGATTACAGTTTTACACAGAGTGTTTAGTGAGAGTCTCTTGAGGATGATGACTTTTGAGTAAAGACCTCAAGGATGTGAAGGGATTAGCCATGTAGGAGATGGTATCAGAAAGTGCAAAGGCCCTGAGGTGGGAGCCAGTCCAGCATTTGAAGGAATGTCTAAGAAGCCAGTGTGGCTTGCAAGAGAAAGAGCAAGAGTAAGCAACTCATGTAGGGCTTTGTAGGTTAGGCCTCTTCTCTTGGTGAGATGGGAAGCCAGAGAGGCTTCAGGAGAGGAGGACTTTGATTTGACCAATTTCTTCACAAGGTCATTCCGGGTGCTGTGTTGAAAAGAGACTAAGAGGGCAAGGGCCAGAGCAGAGAAACTAGTTAGAAGTTCCTGCAGTAATCCAGGTGAGAAATGTTACCAGCTTGGATCAGGTTATACCAGTTGAGACTAGAGACAAGTTATCTAGTTCTGTATGCAATTTTACTTTTGGATATTTATCTTTGTTTTTCCTGCCCTATTACTGAGATCTCCTCAGCTCTGGGGTCCTGGCTCTCAGCTCTTCTATACTTAACCGGTATTAATTAGAGAAGAATGCTTTCCTATATGGTTGCCATTGCAGTTTTACTGCTCTTTAATCCTCTAAACATTTTGAAGGGTAGTCACTCAAAATTTATGTCATACATGTACATTCAAGATTTCATTTTATTTTTGGCTTCAGATCTTTTGATCTTCAGGGGGCTATATAAATTCTGAAATGAGTCTACTCAAAGCTACTTGAGGGCAGGAAGCATGTCTTGTATGCATTTATATCCCATTGCTTTGCATGTGGCAAATGATCAATAAATGTTTTGCTAAATGAATAATTGAATGAAATCATTTAAAAAGTTGGACATATTTTACAGAGTGTGCCTTTGGATTAGACATGGTACCACCAAATGAGAATACATACACAACAGGGAGAATTGGTTTTGCTTTCAACAAATTTCCTATCTAATGACAAATTATCGCCTTTTTTATGACAGTATTTCTCCAACATCAGAATCTCTAGGGAAGAAGCCTGGGAATCTGGAAATTATGCTAGATAATTCTTCTCATAAGACAAGATTGGAAAACACTGCCTTATGGCTTCTGTTTGGAATTACAGCAGTGAATCAACAAGTTTGTTGAGAAATTATATGCTAATATTTGTGTAAGTAACATATATATCCCAAGTTTTTCCAATTTTTTGGACTGCAACCCATAGTAGAAATATAAATTAAAAATTGCAGCTAAAAAGTATATAAGTTTCACAAAGCAATACTTAACTTTCCCAAAAGCTATGCATTCTGGCATTTTCTATTTTATTTTCTACCTTTTAAAATTTTGTTTCATTTTTATAATTTTGATCAGGATTTTCTAGATATATTTTAATCAGAAAAAATAGTTGAGGAATAATACAGTTCGTACTGACCCATTTAAAACCTGTATCTTTATTTATCCTTAATGAGTTTGAATGGATACCGAATGGGTTATAACTCACAATTTGAAAAACACTATAACGTGTTCCCTGCTTTAAGGAACATACAATCTCAATTAGCAGTATGCATCGGGGAGATGATGAATTACAATAGTCGGCAAACACCAAGAGGGAAATGTGTGAAAGCCTTACACTGAACACAGGCTAGGTATGCATATAGCCTGGTCCGTTTACTCATTTGAGTGTACTCATTTGAGAATTCATAGTTCAGTACTACTTCCCTGGCCCTGGCCCTGTCCTTTGAGACTTAGCCTGTCCACTAACATACTTCAGTATGCCTAATAGCAATAGCTAATGTTTATGGAGTATTAGTGATATGATGGCAGGCACTGTTCAAAGTTCTTCACTCATTTAATCTTCACAATAATTTAAAGAGAAGGTTTTTCTTATTAAATGCATTTTACAGGTGAAGGGACTGAGTTACAGAGGTTTAGTTGTCCAGGGCCTCACGGCAAATAACTGGTATGAGGATAAATGGCAGATACAGGAACCAATGCTGAGGATAAGACAGTACCTGGAAGAAAACCTCTCTTACTCTTTTTTTTGTTTTTTTAAAGATTTTTAAATTTATTTATTTGACAGACAGAGATCACAAGTAGGCAGAGAGGCAGGCAGAAAGAGAGGGGGAAGCAGCCTCCTCGCTGAGCAGAGAACCCGATGTGGGGCTCGATCCCAGGATCCTGAGATCATGACCTGAGCAGAAGGCAGAGGCCCAACCCACTGAGCCACCCAGGCACCCCAAAACTCTCTTACTCTTGATCCTTGCCCTGGTGCTTAGTACCTTGGCTTCTGATTCTCTTCACCAAAGGGCGGCTTTGCATATCTTTAATTTCGATGACTCTGTTAGGCTGTTCTCTGGCTTGTTGATTTAGCATCTGATCAGATCTCAGTTCCCCCTGATTTGGGTATGTCATAGTTTCTTCCATTACCTACTTCCCAGAAGAATTCCCATGAGCCTGGTGAACTATACTCTAGGGGTGACTCTAGGGGTGCTTGCTCTAAAGAGACAGTCATAACCAATTGACCCTTTGCAAGAGGACAATTTGCTCAACTCTGCTCTTGTTATTAGTGCAGTAAATAAGGTAATAAAACTCTCCAGGATGAATTGGTATTGCTAGGAGAACCTAGCTCTTGAGAATTGAAAAGGGAAAGATGAACAATAAAACAAAGATATTTGGCCCTGGGAAGGTCTGGCCCTAAATATTTATGAAATGTAAACTAGATTTTTTTCTTTTTGTGTAGGCTCATAAAGGACTTTGACACTTTCAACTGAAAGAAGCTGAGGGAATGTCTTTCTTTAAGATGAAAGATGAATAGGAGACAAATTTTGAGTCATGTTTTATTTATTTTCTAATGGGTGCACTGAGATTTACATATTCTTTAAAAAGGCATACATAGATTTATTTACTTGGTTTTTAAGGCTGTACCTAGATTTGAAGAGGAAAATGAGACCACAGGGTATGTAGTGAAACTGGAATGGAGAGATTTGGGTAGGTTTCTGGAGCAGATCCCTGAGTCTTGCTGGAGAAACTAAAGGAGCCCTTTGCACTTATGTTGGATGTTTAGTCAAGTAATTTATAATCTGTACTCTTTCAAACTCATGGGAAAAGTAAACATAAAAATCAGTTTTGAATGGGTCAGTATGAATTATATCTCAACTATTTTCATGATAATGAAAAACAGTAGATGCTCATTATAACAAATGTATAAAGTCCAAAGGAGAAAAAATTTATACTTGCTCATAGTCTTGTCACTCATATATAAAATCTCTGTATTCTTTTCATTTTAAAAATATATGTGTGTGTGTGTATAGATGAATGTATATGTGTTTTGTGTATAATACATGTAGGATCAAGATATATTAATTTTATCCCGTGTTTTCATTTAATACCATGTTATAAGGACATTCTCACATCATTAATAATTCTTCATAAATATCTTTTTTAATGGCTGCATACCAGGGAAACTTTTTTGAAAAGTAAATAAATAAAGGTAGGTGGGAACAGAAAGCATTGTTTTTCTCAGACCATTACTTTTCAGCAGAGGATAGAAAGCTTTCAAGTATAACCTTGAAATAGCTTTGAAATGAGATTCAGTTTGGAAAAAAATATACGGTGAGTCTGAGTTTCAAAAGTGTCATTGCCGTTCTACTTCAAACAGGGAAACTATGATACTTAATGCAAGTATGTTCCTTTAGCTAGTCCCCTAACACAGTCTCTACACTCACCCCACCAAATAATCGCTTTGAGCTGTATGTGTGTGTGTGTGTGGCGGGGTGTCTGTCTGTCTGTCTTATTATTTTAAACAGAAGCCAACCAGACAACTTCCTTATTATCACTATTCTCCTAGGCATTTAGAGCAGAAACGTGCAATCAGTTTTAACACTCCAGCCCCCATAGAAATCTAATCAGCGCCAATCCTGTAGAGTCTACCTCTGAGTGATTTCTCCTACCTCTTGACTCTTTCTATCTCTTTCTTCCTCAGTGAAGACTCTCATTACCTCTCAATGTAGGCACTGACTCTCTCTGTTTCCCCTTCAAATTTATCCTTCCCACCGTGTCACCAAACTTATTTTTCTAAAACACAGATAAAAAGTGTTTCCCAATGCCATGAAAATTCTCACTTTATGCTATGGCCTTCACCACCTTTCCATCATTACCTCTGCTAGACTCCACTTACATGCAACATATACAGCCAGAATCCAGTCCAACCATGTATCCATCCATTGCTCATGCCACAGCAGAGATGTAGGAAAAAATGGATATTTGGTAGAAGACCTAGGTTTGAAATTAATCATCTCCACTTGCAAAATAGTCTATAATACTTCTGGGTGAGTAAATCAGTTTTTCTGATGTTTAATTTCTGGATGTTCTAATTGAAGTTGATAATATTATCATCAACCTAGTAGCATGAACATGACTTTGGACAGATAAATCCTAAGTGGTATGCAGGATCCATTCAGAATATGTTGAATATTTCAAGAAAGCTAGTGAAGAGTCAATGGAAGCAGTGAACAGCATTAGCTTTAAACTTGGTAGTTTTATGCACATGTGTAGCTAACAATTCCCTTACAGTATATTTTGAATCCAGGGGACATGGCCTAAGAAAAAATTCCTTTATTCAATCTTGGAATTCATGAGATAGTGACTGTAAACAATATTTAGTCTATCATTGAGAAGGTGAGAAAAATCACCTTCAGTATTTGCAGATATCTGTCTCCCAGCCAAGATCTCTACATGAGCTACAGCCTCAGTCAGGTAAGTAAAATACCCTCAAAATTTCTTGGTAAACCAATCACGAAATTTGCATAATTATTTTCTTAGTGGGCAAATATCTCTAATCCTGAAAAGATTTTGATCAATTATAGAATAATGAAGGAAATTAAGCTTTTAAATTAATATCTTTGTTATATAATAATACACATATTTGGTAGTGCATGTGTTTGTATTTTTAAAGAGAATTTGTTAGATTAAAATATTTAACAAATTCACTTTTAGAATGTCAAAGAATTAATTTTAACTTGAGATTTAAGATGAGAAATAGAATCTTACCATTTGCACTGTAGTAGAAAATAGAAGAGAGCTTAAAACTCCTCATGTTTTGGTATAATTTTCAGATGTAAAATAATTATTTAAATACTTGGGAAGGTTTGTTACTCTGATAAAGTACAATTAGGGAAAGCTTTAAAAGGAAATTTAATATATTAAATTTATAAATGCAGGTTAAAATATACAAGGGGAATTTAATTAAGTCATAAGAACTTCCTTAACTGTGATTGTAGAAATCTTGCTAGATTTATAAATAGAACAGTAAATTATATATTGAACTTAAGAAGTTAAGTAAAAATATTGACTTTATAATTTATAATTTAAAAAATTAAATATTAATATTGCAAACCAAAAGAGCTCCAAATAATCTTTTTCCAAAAATAAAAGATTACCTAAAACACACACATTGGACACTGTAGGACTGTTACAAGGCATGAATAGAATAATGTATATGAAAAACTGTAAATTCTGAAACACTATAAAAACATTTGTCATCATTTTTCCTTCTAATTGGTTTTGATCAGTCTCTTACTTTAGATTTGAAAAGTATTTACCTTTTCTCTCCCTTACATAGTAGTTATCCAGTCATTCAAGACCCTTCAGTTAGTATCTTCTCCTAGGTAGACCTTCACTGTTTCCTGTCCTCCAGTATTTTGTATTACTTTGTATTGTTAGTATAATACTTGTTAGACTTTGTATTACTAGTGTAGCACTTTGTCTTACCAGTGTAACATATGTATACACCTAATATTAGAGATGTTTAGTCTTTACTCATGTTTCTCTTCTAGAGTGGACTCTGAATCTTCAGGTTACATTTTTTTTTAAGCAAACATTAATTGAATCTCCCTTATGTACTAAACACTATATTCTTACAAGCGATAGAGCCATTATTAAGAAAGGATATCTATGTCTGTGTTTAGTAGATAATGAGTTATTGGATTTAAATTGAAATAAAAAACATTCTGTCCAAAGAAAATTCTATAATAAAATTTTTAGAAAAGCAATTGATTAGTTCAAAAAATTCCGTTAATGTAATTAGCGAATAAGAAAAATTCAAAATACATTAAAGAAAAATCGAGACTTCATCAGCATAGTGAAAAGCACTCACTTTCCCTTTTAGGTCTAAAACACTGTTTTAGTTCAGATAAACAAGTTAAAGGACAGTTTTGCAAAATCATGGGAGCAGTAGAGGCTGGGGGTGGGTGGAGATCAGTGATACAGAACTGTTTCTCTGTAATGAGAATTACTCAGTCAAGGCTGTCTGCCCATTCCTATTATGTAGACTCTGCTGCCCACCTCCCATTCCTTCCCTGCCTTCCGGTTCACCACAATCAGCAAGGCTGTTCTCCCTTTTCTTTCGTCCAGCAATCAATAACATTGATTTTTGCTGCACTAGGTGATTCTCACCTCTTCCCTCATTATCCCCTCCTTCAGGGCTAAACAAAGCCAAGTTCCCCCGTGTGCACCACAGTCTGGAGAGCTTGTAAGACAGAAATGGCTAGAGGCAGAAAGTAGGGCTTTGGCTGGGTGGGAGGGACAGTCAGTGCCACAAAATCCCTCAGGAGCATCCTGGGCAGAATATTTTTGACACAATCTTAAGTTAAGGGATAATATATCCTCCAGAGAAAAAGAGCATATAAAATGTCTATCTTCTTCACTGCAGTTCCATTGAGTAGGCTGAGGGGGAAAGAGCCCTAGGGTCCTATTTCCATGTGTAATTCATACTGAGCCTTATTTAAATAGACAGATACTACTCCTGGGGAAGAGGGCAACTATTGGGGATGAGTCAAAAGAGCACTAACACTTAACAGGGCCATCGATGGTCATTGTATTGCAAAAGAAAAGGAAGAATTTATTCAATGAGTGCTTACTATTTGCTGGGAATTTCATAATCTGTATTTATTTTAATCCTTATAACAACCCCATCACCACCCCCATTTAATAGACATTAAAACTAAAACCTAGAGGGGCACATTCATATGCCCAAAGTCACATTGCAAGAAGATGATAGACACAGTCTTTCTCAAATGCACCATACTGCCTTCCAGAACCGCTGAGTTTTCGTGAGAGTTCATGCAAAATCTTTAATAATTAGGAGTGGAAATATGACCCCCTCTGTTTAGAGGTGAAGGGGAAAGTGTTAAAACCAGTTTTGATTCAGTAGTCTTATGAGGGAATGATAGAGTGTTTTGTTGGATAGCAAAGAGGAAAAGCAACTGAGATAGGAAAGTTCAAGTACTGTTTAGGGAAAGACTTAGCCCAAGCTTGTGAAGAGGTGCCTAAAAACAGGGTTTCCTAAAGATCGGAGGAGGAATTTCAAATTTCTAGACTACCTGGGCTGCAATAACTCTAGAATTTTATGTGCCCAATCAGGGGTAGCTCAAGTAACACCACCTTTTAGATATTATAACCTTAGGTTTGAATTTTTTCTCTACCTATGTCTATTTTATAGGCATAGATTTTATTGTATGACTTATATGTAGTAATATTTACAAGCCTTTCAAAATGTCTTATCTGCCAGGGAGACTTAGTCAATGGTATACTTCTTCCTTCTTTAGTGATGTCTCCCTCTCACCCCTCCTGCCCCATAATGGGAAAGATAATTACCCAGTCTTCATTTCTGCTAGGGTGTAAGAAGGGTGATGTTACTACTCCCAGGGAAAACTCCCTAGGGATCAAAGCCTTTACAATTGACATCATTCAACTATAACAATTAATATCAAGCCTAAACCCTCAAGTGGTAGAGGAATACATATATCCCTTGGGGGTCTAGCAGTTTCTTGAAGATACATTCTAGAACTGTTTTGTCTGGTAGAGTGGCTGGCTAGTCACATGTGACTATTAAACATTTGAAATGTGGCATGTCTGAATTGAGATGCATTATAAGTGTAAAGTCAATATTCGATTTTGAAGACTCAGTGTGGGAAAAAAGTTCTCATTAATATTTTTTCTTGATTACATGTTTAAATTATAATATTTTGGTTCTGTCAGGTTAAAATATAGTATCAAAATTAATTTTATTTGTTTCTTTTTACATTATTCAATATGGTTACTAGAAAATTTAAAAATAGATATGTGACTGATATTTTGGTTCTCATTATATTCTTCTTGGACAATGGTGATCTAGAGGCTAAAGGGTAACTCATTCTTCCCATGGATAATCTGGTTCTTGACCAAGATATTTTGAAGATTTTTTTTTAAAATAATCAATGTGGTTAGCAGTCTTTCTCCCTCTCCAACTTTGAGAAGGAGGGATAGGACTTCTAACCTGGTGGTTCTGAGAGCTTAACACAACAATTGAATGTTAGACTTTAAAGGGAACTTAGAGATTCCAAGTTTTAACTCTCAGCTGAGGTTCAGAGAGGTTAAGGACTCAGACCTATAGCTAATTCCCTGTGCTTTTCCCATTCAAATGCACTGCCTCTCAAATGCATGGCCATTATTCCTGGTGAACTTAAATGTTTATACCATCTTGGGAAAACACAAACCCTGTCATTTGGGTGTGGGCATGCTTTCTTGGAATAAAGCTTCCTTTTCTGCACTGTTGCAGTGTGGTTCCAGTGGAGAACTCCTATCTGAACTTCAAAATTGCATACTAGTTTAACCTTCTCAGTGGATCCTTCTGGCCCTAAGCAAAATTAATCACTTTCCACTCTTCCTTGAACTACACTGCCCTACTTTAGCTCCAAACTCATTGCATGATATTGACTTAAGGCAAAGTGCTTATATCATGGACCCAGCATTGGGTATATGGTAGGCCTGCAGTAAATATTTATTGAATTGAACTGTTTTTTGAACACTTTCACTGACTGTTCTTTACATCTGAATTCTTGTTATTATGTAGGTCACACTCTATAAAAATTGGGGAGAAAAAAGCCTAACCTCTCTTCCTCTCTTTCTCTCTCTCTCTCCCCCATATGTCTATATGTGTGTGTATGTGTGTGTGTGTGTGTGTGAATGTGTGTGTTGGTGTGTGTGTATTTTTAAATCACCCATACTTGCAAAATGCTGTCATGTGTTGGAAATGCCATTCCTTAATGCTTCTCTAAAACTCCCAGTTAGTCATATGTTGAATTTCCTCATCAAAGAGATCTTCTCTGTATAAATGAAGTTGGGCCTGTCAGTCAGGGGCGGATTGAGTAGGCCTGAAGAAGCCATGATTCAGACAATCTCATTTCCATGGTGTATGCCTTCAATGCCACATCTTCAGTCAGCAGGTAGTCTCCCATGAAAACAAAACCGAGCTTTGCATTCCCTTTGGGTTTTAAAAATGCACATTGAGGTTTGTGCTGAGAAGTGCCAATGTGTAGTCATACTAGTGAAGCACTCTTTCTGGTCCTTCGGCTTTCTCCAGGTGAGATTTAGCAACGGCTTCATTTCCCCCAAAAATGGATTATAATTTTCCATAATCCTGTCTACTGATACCTTTATTTCAACATTAAAAAATATATAGTAGTTCAAAGAAAGAGGAAATGAAGTTTTTTGTTTCACTTTGTTTAGCTTGTTGTGTCCTGGGTTCAGTTCCTTTCTCTCTTTCTATGTAGGTATGTCAGGATGAGAGACAGTCTGAATCTATAGAAATCCTGGTTCTAGCCCCTGGACCTGACTCTTCCTATTTTGTTCTCACTGCTAACACTCATATTTTTTAGGCTGCGGAAGTAAAAGGCCTGTACTCACTCGTGACAGTCCACCATATTCACGACCACTGATACAAGAGATTTTAAACTCATATAATAGAGAACTCCTTTATTCAACTTTCATTCATATATATATATGTATATATATGTACACACATATGTGTATACACAGAGGCAAATATATATATATATATATATATATATGGTTTGTTTCTTTGTTTAAATCTCTATTTCAGAGTTGAGGTAAGTAAAACTAAGAGACATTAAGTGATCTACCTAAAATCATTGCTTACAAGTATTAGATCAAGCACTTAAACTAGTCTTTATGGTATTAAAAAACTTGTGCTCCTTCTATAACATCCCACTACTGCTCCAGAGTATACAAGAGATTATGGGTCACAGTAGGTACGAATGGGGGGAATCTGTGAAAGGAGGTCAAACTATCTAGGTTTGAATCCAGATTCTACTACTTCATAGTCCTTCGATCTTGGCCACATTATTTACCATCACGGAGCTTCCACTTTCCTCATCTCTAAAGTGTGGATAATTATATTATGCACTTTATGTGGTTGTAGTTAGGATCATATAAATTAATCCATATCTAGTTAGGACTATATAAATTAATCCAAAAATAATCCATTAATTTATATAATCCATATTAATCCATTAATCCATATAGTGGTTTTAGCAGAGATATTTAGTAAGAGCTCAGTAAATATACATTTATTTATTTATTTACTTGCTTACTTATTATTTTTTAAAGGCTTTATTTATTTGAGAGACAGAGAGCAAGCACAAGGTGAAAGAGGGAGAGGCAGAGCCCCTGCTGAGCAGGGAGCCTGAAGTGGGGCTCCATCCCAGGACCCTGGGGTCATGACCTGAGCCGAAGTCAGATGTTTAACCAAATGACCCACACAGGCACCCCTTATGTAATATTATTAAAAGCAATAATATTTGGCTATGCCTCCTTATAATAATTACAAACATTTTTTAGCACTTATCATTAGGTTACTATATTAGGTATTTTAACTGTATTAATTTTTCACAACAAACTCAAGGTAGATATTACCTTTTATTGACAGATGAAGGAATGAAGAATTTTAAATGAAAAGGTCCTCATTCCAAGGTAATACAGTTGACAAGTGTTAAACTGGAATCAGAACAAAAGTCTAGCTAATTCCAATCTCTCTCTCTCTCTTTTTTTTTCTTCCAAGTTTTTACTTAAATTCAAGTTAGTTAACCTATACTGTAGTGTTGGTTTCAGGAGCAGAATTTAGTGACTCATCACTTACATATAACACCTGTGCTCATCGTGAGTGCCCTTCTTAATACCCATTACCCATGTGGCCCATCCCCTACTCACCTCTATCCATCAACCCTCAGTTTGTTCTCTATCATTAAAACCTCTTATGGCTTGTTTCCCTCTCCAATCTCTTTCTATGGGGCTATTCTGGCTCCTGGAATTTCTCCCCCTTCCACCAAATAGAAGCTATTAGGGTTGGGTTTTCTCATTACTGTTGTTAGTTGGATCCTCAGAGGGTAAGAAAGGGCATGAAAACTGATGTGTAGCCTTCCAGCAGCAACACTGATGAACTAAAATCCTGGTCCCACTACCTTTTGCTCTTATGCACTCTTGCTAGATAAGGCAGTTCTGGTACCTGAGTCCCTCATCAACACAAATCTCTATTTCATCCTCAGCTCAAAAATGATATTTCTACCAAGTCTTACAACCCTATAGTTCTGGGTGGAAAGACCCTCACTCAACTCCTCAATGACTTGACCTGTCAATGTGTATAATTTTGAGGCTCCAGAAAGAGTCTGATTCTTTTGTGACATTGTTTTGCTCTAGAAAGTTCCACCAGCTACCCACCTCTCTTTTTCAAACATTTTGTTTTGTTTTTTCTTTCCACCTCTACTGTTGCTACTCTAATGAAGGTTCCTTTTCTTTCTTGCTGGGGTTACTGTAATATGTTCTTAACTGGGGCTTCCTGCATCTATTCTTGACCTACTCTAGAATGTTTTTTATAATGTGCTGGAGAGACTTTTCAGTTATGGGTTTGATCATGTCACACCCTGCTTAAAATGCTGAAAAGTATTTCCCTCACTCTAAATATATTTTATATCATCTTGTGTGAAATAGCTCCAGCCTTCCCATGTACCTTCACTCTCCGTGACACCCTGTTTTCCCTATGTGAGCTGCACTCTCTTTAGTTCCTACAAGTATTAGATTTCTTTCCAATGTAGCCTTTGTTACATTTCCTCCCCAGAACATACCCCACCATCTCTTCATTTGGTTTAGCCCTACTCAACCTTTGGATCTCATCCCAAATGTCTGTCCTTCATGAAACCCATCCTGCTTCTCTACTCTAAGTCTGGCCCCCAGTATAAACTCTCCTATCATTTGAACCCATTGCTAATAGTACTTACTACACTCTGCTGAAATAAATGCATTTCTTGGGTCAGTTACTGTTTCCCAACTATTCTGCAAATTCCATGATGGTAGAAACCATAGCAGTTTGTTGGCATTACATCCTCAGCCTTAAATACGATGCCCTGCATTAAATATATATTACATAAGTGAATGATTAAATGACCTTTGCACTGTGTCCCAAAGTGGATAAAGCAGACTTACTCAGTATGAGTTGCCTGCCTTCCTAAAGCATTTGCCTTGAATCTGGAAAGGAGCTTTCATTCCCCTCTTTGTGGGTCTCAATTCTAGTGAGTGGGGAACATAGCTTCTTGTTTCCTCCAGGACTCCACATGCCATCATGTAAACAGATCCATTGATGGTTCAAAGGAGTGATTATTATATAATACATTTCTGTTTTCTTCTGGATGCTATTTTAAAATCTTTACACACACGATAGTTTCTTTATCTTCACTTAAAAGTTCTCATTTAAACAGTTTTACTGACTCTAAAACTCTAGATCTTTCATCTGCATCAGGGTATCTAAAACTTTACTATCATTAAAAATCACCTGGATAGCATGTTACAATGCAGACTTCTGAGTTCTACTCCCAGAAACTGTGATTCTTCGGGTTTGGGGATGGTCGAGAAATAAGCTGCTGCATATTGAGGTACCTCCAAGAATTCCCGGTATCCCAACCCTAACTAAACTTCCTAACCAAGCTCAATCTTCTATTTCCTACTCTGAAAAAAGGAGAGACTGTGATCGTTCACTCAGTATCATAGGGATATTTTAAGAACTGCATATGATAATTTAATATACAGAGTATACAAGGAATATAAAACCTAACATTGCTCTTCTCTGTTTAACATTTCATATTTCAGTTGTAAGGAGTTATGGGCATGATAAATGACTGAAGGAGGCAAACATTTTTTATAAGCTGTCAGTTTATTTTCTCCAAATTATCATGTCTCCTGTCCCAGATAATATATTTTTATTTGATATTATATCCATCATCTCTCCCTCTCTGACCTGGAGCACACTAATAATTGCCACCCCTTGGATCTGTGTGTGTGTTGCTCTTGCTGTGTGAACGGGCAACAGATGGGTCAAATTACCAGGTGTTCAGGTGTTTTTCCTTTCACCACCGCATCTCCCTGCCCTACGTATCTATGTGGCGTAAGTTAATTTCTCAGGGATGCAAAAAAAACCAAAACCAAAAAAAAACAAAAACAAAACAAAACCCCAAAAAACAAAAAACCCTCAAAAACAAATATGAAATTAGTATTAGTTCAAGATAAAGGTGAAAAAAGAGAAGAAAGAAATATAGTTTGTTGTTAAAAAATTAAAACACATAGTATGTTCCTAAGGCTAATAATACTTGAAATGATATTTGACTTCTTTACACAGTGGGTGGGATATAGATACAGGTTTTTGCACTATTATATACAGGAGGAAATGGTTTTACATGTTAAGATTTTGTGTATCTATTGTACAGTTATTCTGCCAGGAAGGTTTTATTGGTTTTATATTTTCATTAAGGGTACATGACAGTACCAGTTCTAAAGAATGATTATCATCTTCTTTTATAATATTTCTTGGTTTGGTTAAAAATTTTATTCCAGTGTTGGTTCATTTCTTACATTTCTGAATAGTGTTATGTTATGGACTAATAGTGACTTGTATTTCTTTTTACATGAATTACCTTTCATATTATTGAGAAAAAAACAACTTTTTTCTATTCAACTGAAAAACCTTTATGTATTAAGAATACTAATTTTTATCTATCACCTATTGCAAATATTTTGTCTGAAGGGAATGTAGTCCATATTGACTACTCATTTTGATTTCTATGAAAATTCCAATGTATAGATACATTTTACTTTTAACACCAGAAACTTGATTCTCACTAAAACATTTGAAGGAGATGAAATGTTGTAACTTGACTGTAGTTTTACTTGTGTAATTATGACTTTTCTATACTTCTCTGAAGTGAAGATATTTCTGTATATTACACACATAATACTTGATTCATTAAATTCACATATGTTGCCAAATACCCGGTATATGAAGAAGCATGAGAGGTTCTTGGCTAATGAGTTTCTGTTGCAGCGGGAGATTTAACGGAATATATGAACATTTACCATCATGATGATGTAAGCAAACTCTGGGAATAGAGATGCGTGGGTAACTATGCCTAGGGGAATTGGGGAGAATCTTGAACTAGATCTTAAAAGGATGAGTAGGAGGTAGGATATTTCTGTTAATTAGAGTATAAGACATGAACATAGTGCAAGTCTGTGATCTTGTTTTGGGAATATCAAATGTATCTGCTGCTTACGTCTGGCAAAGGTGCAGTTAGATATGCTTTGGGGTAATATTCTCTGTAAGAGGTTTGGACTTTATCCTGTCGTCATGCTTTATACCACCACCAGTTTAATTTTTCGGAAGTTTTAAAGTAGGGGTGTGTCTTGACCAGACTGGTGTCTTTAGGAAGATGACTCTGACAGGAGAATTGAAAGATGGCTGAGATGTGCAGTCAGACGAAAATGGGGAGAAATCTTTAGGAAGATTTTTAATTGGTCAGAAAAGAGAATGGTAAGGGCATAAAGTACCATACATATTCCTTAAGGAGGAATCCTACTAAAGAGATCATTAGAGAAGGAGAAGCCAAGACTTTGAAATTTCTAGCTTAGTTAACCGATCGATGATGGTATTGTTATTCTTAAGCATTTACACAGAGACAAAATCTGGAGAAGAGAATCGGTTTCCATATGTTGGGAATGATTTCCTAATGAAACCCAGGGAGTTTTTCAGTTCACAGCTACATGTGTCCGTCTACATTTCCAGTCTGAACACTAAGCTGAGAGTGAAGATTGCGGCTTCATCACCACACGGATGGTGCTCAAAATTGCAGGTGTGATTGATATATACCAGGGAGACTGTGAAAAGTGAAAAGAGCTGAAGAGCTATGGACAGAACCTTGTGGGATACCAGCATCGTGGGGGGAGATGCTGTGACGGTGAAATCAGATTGTGTGTATGAAAGTACTTTGTGAGTGGTAATGCGTTTTGTGGATGTAAGTGATTATTATAATGATGACAATGATTATGGATTTCAGCTTCTGTAAGAATTCTGTAAAAAGGATGGATTGAAACAGAATAGTTGCCATTTTAACCTCAAAGGCATTGTGAAAGTCTACCAGCAAATGTTTTTATAAACATTTTTTATAAAAACATTTCAAATGGTAAGGTAAAAGGAGCCTTTGTCAAAACTAAGTAAGAGCCAGAGTTCTTAGTTTTGCTTGTTCCGACTGAAGCCATGGATTTGCCATCTGGGAATTTGTAGTAACTGTAAGCAAGTATGTTACCACTGAGTCATCCCCCATGGAGTACTGGAAAAACAAGGCCTGGGTCCAGATTTCCATTCAAGAATTTTACAAAACTGCCTTCTAAGAAAGCCCAAGAAATTGTCATGAAACAGATTGGTTTAAAATTTGTACGTAGCTTTTGCTTGGATTTGTGGTATTAAAAATATTTTTAAGGTCATTGAAAGAAAATAAAATAATTCTTTATTATCACCTCTATATATTCAGATCCCCCAATACTTTAAAAACTCCTATGATTTTTACTTAGTATTGTATATTTAGCCTTACTTCTCATCCGAAATTGAAAGTAGGGAAATACTTGCCCAGTAAACTATGTTGTAGTGCATTAGAAATAGCATTGAATTTGAATGGGAATACGTGAGATGTTTGTATTTCACCTTTGATACTTGCTGATGTGGAACTTCATTTCCATGGTCTTCAGTTAACTACATCTGCAAAATGGGAGTGCTAACAGCTAATGTCTGCTGTGTAAATTAAAAGACCCTATAACAACATGAGCATTTTAAGATGTAAAACACTTTATAAATCTACGGGACTATCCAAATGTGGAATTATAATAGTTAAGTCTCCCATGACCCTGAAAGAGTTGAGTTTAAAAAATATTCTGGTTGATAGAGTACTTGAGTTTAAGATAAATTTGCTCTTACTTAAAGTGGATCTTGAAAGACCTCTATTTATAGAGTTTGAAAAAGAGGACTATGTGGAAAATCCATGAGTGGGTATTGACTGTGGATCAAAACCAACATCATCTCTAGTAAAGGTTCTGGGTGACTTAGCTAGGACATCTCTCATTCTATTGATTGTCAGGAAGATTGTAGACAGTAGTTCCTCCTTCCATCTTTCCCAGTTTGTGCCCCTCAGAGTTCTTGGGTTTATTAGAAAAGGGTACTTTGTGACCCCTCCTCTGGTCACAGTCACTGAAGATTGTTGGAATTTTCCATAGCATTAATCATATAAAATTACCTGTTGTGGTTATTGATGTGGGTCTTTTTTTCCTGTTAAGCTGGCAACATGGCTCGGAAGGGGAAATTTTCACTTTAATTCTTTTTTTTTTTTTTTAAACATTTTTACATCAAAAATTCTGTCTCCCATGGGGCACCTGGGTGGCTTGGTTAACCATCTGACTTTGGCTGGGGTTGTGCCCTTGGGGTCCTGGGATCAATCCCTAAGTGCCTTGCTTAGTGGGGAGTCTGCGGGTCCCTATGCTACTTCCCTCGCTTATGCTCACTTGCTCTCAAATAAGCGAAGTCTTAAAATTCATCCCATATTTAATTTGCTGTTTTGTATAGGGGCTTACTAAGCATTTGGTGGGGGAAAAGGGAAGAAAAGAAAGGACAGAAGGATGTCATAAGCCTTACAGAATTACAGTACATTTTCATAATGAACCACAATGACTATGAGTACTGTATAGTACAAAAAATTCTGAGGTTGATAATTTGATCTCAGGTGTTTAAAACAAAATATTCTCTAAAATCTGAAATAACCTGTATAGATAGGAAGCCAGATAAATAATAAAAAGGAGGAAAACTCCCAAGAAATCGATTTTCATTTCTATTACAGAAGATTATTTTTAAATGTGTGAAAGTGAATTGAAGAGCTAAATTGATTTCATTTTATCTTCAGTGATCTAGTTATGCATGATCGTAATGTTGTTTCTTATTACAAAAATAGCCACAGAATTTAATACTGTGAATATATACAGTGTTAAATCTATAATTGGTTTTTATATTTTTAACCACTGAGCTTTATGATCTCAGTAATATAGTTGACTAATGGACATTTTCAAATTGTTAAAGTATAGAGAAGAATATATTTTATAGATGAATGCATTTCTCTGGTTACTTATCTTTTCTAGTGGAGACTAGAGTACAAGTATCTTGAAGACAGGCATTCTTTCACTTACCGGTATATTCTCAGCACCTGTCCTAGAGAGTTAGCACACAGTTAGGAATAGAATATTTGTAGGTTGAATAAATGTATACATCACCTAATTTATTCGATGAGAATAGAGGTGGTTTTGATATTGAAGTTATGCTTTATATGCAATTATAGATTTTTAAATTCATATCTTCATTTTTTAATACTAAAATGATTTGAGAAAGAACTGTGAGTGTGTTCCTTGCCAGAGAAGAAAAGGTTTCAGAAATATATTCAATATTGCTTCTAATAAAGAGCACAAATCATTAACCTAATCTATTAGCTCTACAAAATAGGTCAGAACACTTCTTATTCCTAGCCATGGTAGGAAGCCAAAGGTCAGAGGAAATGTTCTTAATGATCTAAGGCAGATTCTCTCAGCTTAGGATATTCCCAAGGAAGTGAAGTCCTGTTCCAGTAGATGCTGCGTGAACTCTTTCAGGCCACTGGGGTACTATTGAGTGCACTGAAGCTGCAGTTTACCAAATGGTACCCTGGTGGTCTCTCTATTACTGAAGTTCCAGAAGGGCCTATGTCTTTCCAGAGAGCAGTTTCAACATTGGAAAAATCTGGTCCAGTGTATATTTTCCCAAGGCGATACTTAAAGGAAATAGCTAGTGCACAGCTTTACCTTGTAGCACACAGTCATTTCTTTGTGTAAATGTACCTCTGAACAATGAAAATGCTCTCCGCTTCCCTTTTGCTCACCACCATTTCCAGGGGAATTAGAATAGATTATGGTGTAGCTTTGGTTAAAAACTGAAATTTGCATAATATAATGTTTTCTGTGACCCAGTAATATTGGTATTTTGGAAATTCTTTTAAGGCAGAAGGGGATGCTAGGGGCGGTGGGCAGAACTGTGGTTATGAAAGAAAAAGGTCCTAAGTAGCTTTGGATGTTAACAGTATTCCACAGTGAAGTCCCTTGGGCCCCAGTAATTGCTAGATACAAGCGAGATTAGCAAAAATTGTAGTCCTTTATCTTTTAATTTAGTCATGTGGGCTAGCTAGGAGGCAACGTTGTTGAAATAATTGTGGCAGTGACTCAGATTTAACATTTGCTACACAATTAGATTTTCTTTAGGTCAGCCATAGCAGATCAAACTTTGCCTTCAGCAAACCTTCCTCAGATCTATTGTAATTTCATCAAAGAGTGGTGAAACATGGTACTAGATGGGCTTTAGTGTTTGAAGAACCATTCCACATTCATTTTTCCATTTTTCATAGGTTTTGATGTTTTCTCTATTCAGTGTAGCATCAGTTTTATTCACTGAATCCTTTTTTTTTTTTTTAATATCAGATCACCTACTAGTTTGTTCTGTTGGCCTAAGCTTAAAACCCGTTTTTAGTGCCTCATTTCAATACCTCTTTACTCACTCAGTTCCTCATTCACAAAACATTTAATGTCCCCTCCACGGAGCTTCTGAAACAGTGCTAGAGATACAAAAAATGAATAAAATTCATTTGCAGCTTTCAAAGAGTTTTAAAGCTGAGTAGAGAGTTACATGAATGAATAGTTAAGATGCAAGAGTCATAGCTTTAATAGACATATACACAAAGTGCTACAGAAACACCAAATGACTAAATTCAGTCTGAGCCTTGAAGGGGAAAAAAACCTGCAGAAGAGTAACATTTTAGTTGGACCGTGGAAGGTAGGTAAAAACTTTTTAGAAGAAAAGGTGGAGTGGAGTGAGAAAATTTCTAGGAAGACAGAGTGCCACGCAGAGTAGAACAGGGAAGGGAAGGGAAGGGAACTTGTTACACCTGGGAATGAAAGCCGGGTGAAGAATTTCCAGGAAAGGATGAACAATTAAGA
The DNA here is from genome assembly GCF_020171115.1 of Neogale vison. Taxonomy (NCBI): domain Eukaryota; kingdom Metazoa; phylum Chordata; class Mammalia; order Carnivora; family Mustelidae; genus Neogale; species Neogale vison. The sequence goes on from NC_058097.1 coordinate 139,226,589, forward strand.
AATGATCCTGAATTTGGCAATGAGGAGTTTTGTAATATTGAAGAGCATTTTCAGTGGAAGAGTAGAGACAGGAGATCGTTTTCTATGAAGAAATAGAATTGTATAACAAAGTTAGTGCAGAAGAAATTGAATGTTCTTTCCAGGAGATTTACAAGGAAGAAGATAAGATGTTAGTTGGAGGAAGGAACATGGTTTATAAAGGCTTTGGAGATTAGGTAGATGTGATATTTGAAGCTGAGGAAATAAATTAGCAAAGCCAAAAAACAAAGATAAAATTGTAAAAATGGCTCTTTTGAGTAATTAAGTGCACTGTTCCAGCTGATTAAATACTTACCTCCCTTCTCAATTCTGTGCTTGAGTACTATAGATTTATTTTAACAAAGTTAGTCATGTAAAAACAGGTTCAAAAGTATGTTTTAATTATGTGTAGTGACTACTTTTATTGTCCTGTCTTTGCAACCAATATTTCAATCCAATATTGAGAACTTATAATTTTTTTCAAGCTAAGATTTGAGTTTGTGAATTATAAAGATCCACCTTCAAATTTACCTTAAAGTCTGCCATCTTGAGAATAGATAAGTAAGGTTAATTTGGAAATAGCCTTCAGTCATTTTCATTTGTGCTCACGTGTTTTCCCATGAATTACCCTTTATGTGGGTAAAAACTATGTGTTCTAAATTATTTTTGAACCATTTTACCCAATGTTTTTCACACAGATATCTGGTTAGTGTGAATTATCTTAAATGGTTTACCTTAAGAATGTTATAAACCTTGGACTCCTACTTCCCAAAGCCTCAATCTTGGAGAAGGCTGTGTTTGAAACAGAAGGGTTTTCCCCCTTAAAAATTAATATCTAACTTTTCTGTGGTCTTTTATATTTTTTGAGGGATATCACATCAGAATCTAATCTTTCTGCTTTCCTGGAAATACTAGAAAGATATCAAGATGAGCATTTTCATTAGAATGGTATTCACTTGATTAAGATCTTAGGAAAAATTATCAGGTTTCCTAGATATCGGATACACTCATGATAAAAGAGAAGAATATAAAGATTACTTAAATTATAAGAAGTTTTCCTTGGAGAGTAAGAGAGAAGGTCATATCCTCTTTCTAGGGTCATTTCATCTCTAGTGAATAGCACAAGGTCATTTAATAATTATTGACTTAACAAACATGTTTAAACCATATTGCTTGTAGCATCATTGTTTATAATTGCAGAAACTGGAAATTGCCTACCTGTCTGTACATTGTGGCTTATTTATATACTGGAATACTATACAGTGTTGAAAATAAATGAAATGCCCATATGGGGCATGGATGAATTTCAATAACAATATTGAGTATAAAATACATCATAAGATCCTATTTACATGAATTTCAGAAACAGGCAAAATTAAACACTATTATTTAAGGTTATTCATATATAATAAATAGAAAAGCAAAGGAATAATGAACACAATATTCTGGGGTGTTGGTGATTTAATTGTGTGGGTACATTGGGTGCTTCAGAGACACTGATAATGATAACATTTCTTAAGCTGGCTGATTGGTGCATGAAGGTTCATTTTATAATTTAAAAAAGGATATGTGTGTGTTCATGCTCTTTTATATGCATATTTTATAATAAAAATTACAACTTTGCCAGGCATAAGGCAAAAAGTCAATAAATGTAGGTTGTATTATTAATACAATTACTATCTATTATTCAATATTTTGTTAAATGAGTCACAGCTTCTATCACAGATTTATTAGATTTTTCCCAGATTTTCTGCTATTAATGAAGACATGGCATCATAGCAGGAATTTTTTTTCATTTTTTCAAATGATAAAGGAAACTTATTGACTTATATAATTAAGAAGTCTAAATGTAGAGAAGGCTTGGAACGTGAACTGATTGAGATGTTCTAGTGCCAGTAAGGTTTTTTCTCTATTCTCGATGACTCCCCAAGTTCTGTCTTCTTATATGTTTATTATTTTCAGGCTGGCTTTTGAGGCAAAAATAAGAGTACTTCATGAACTTAACAGGGCTGTGTTCTTCCTTTTGCATATCAGAGCTGGAGAATGGATGTCTTTTACCACAAATATCCATCAAAGTGTACACCTTGGTGACAAAATTCCAAAGATAAACATGTTCATGTCTATCATAACAGGAAATCTTGAAAGAAAAATTATTTAAGCATCTAAGTCTTTAATAACAATTTAATTATTTAGAAACATCTAGGTGATTGGCTAAATTCTCCATCTTCACCTCCATGATTGGACAGTTTTGGTGGAACTTACACTTGTAGAATTTGGATACAAGTTGGTTAATTTACTGACGGCACAATATATTATAGATCCTATCTTCTGAATTCAAAATAGAAGTGAATAAAATGTGTATAAAAGCTAATGGTTTAAATAATTTGGTGTGTCAATATTTTACTTTCCAGGTAGCCTTTTCACAGAAAATTGAACTAAATCTCATTCTCAATTTCATTGTTTTTTTTTTTTTTTGTGCTTACTCCTAATTGAACAATCACCCAGTTACTAAGAATAATTTGGATGTCTACAATGTATCCATATTTATATTAATACATTAAAAATATTAATAGTTGTTTAAAGTTTAAAAAGTGGGAGTTGCTCTGCTTACATGTACTTCCAGGTTCTTTATATACTACCTGATCTCTCAGATTTCATAAGATATTAGTTACTCCTCATTCTCAACTGACCATTAAACATAACTTTGTTCTTAACTTGACACAGGAACTCCAAATACTTATCTTGAATTATAACTTCTGATTAATCAATACTATTTAAAATTATTTAAACTATTTAAAATTTGGTTGAGAGAAATGGTAATTTTGGAAGATTGCCTTAAACCTCGCAGAACTCCTAGAATATCTAAATTTACTTGCCTCAGTCTAGCACTGGTGCTTCCCACTAACCCCCAGAACTACTTGATTGAAATATAGTTTGGAATGATGCCAAAAGTGAATCTGGTAAAAGAAACAAAGCTATGAAGTCATTGCTCTGTCTACTGTAATGGGCTATCACCATATTTATCTTTATGAGAACCCAGGAAAGATATACTTTTGTGGCCTCATTTGACTCCTGAGTAGTTTGCCTTGATCTTCTTGGTCTTTTTAAAAATAATAAGGTCACTGTGAATTAGGTCACTGATTGTGTCTTTTTCCAGTCATAAACTAAGGTGCTTTGAGTCATATCTGTGGCCCTCTAGCATATGTTCAATAGCTAACTGCCTTTTTTTCTTTGCAAAATACTATCACTGTGGTTTATATCTTTCCTACTTCTCTTATGTTTTCCAACCTCCTATAATACATATACCTTATATAATATATAATACATATACCTTATATAATTATATATATATTTATATATAGTTTTAGTTTTATATATGTGTATGTATATTTTATATAAAAATGCTTATATATACATATATGTATATGTGTGTGTGTGTGTATATATATATATATAAATGTTTTAGATGAGAAGGTTTAAATAAGTTGTCCGAAGTCCTGTAACTTATAATAGAAGCAATATTCAAATCTAGTCTTTCTGACTTTAAGACCTGTGTGTTTTCCACAGTATTCTTCATTGAGTATCCATTATTTGCCAGACACTGTTCTGTTTATGAGATATTCAAGAATGAATGAGACAGTTCCATCCTATGGAGACTTTTGACTTTTGTGTTAGGAGGACAGGAGAACTAAGCTGGCATAGCTAAGGCATGAAGCTTAGAGTCTCTAAGAGGCCTCAGTAGCTGTGTGGAAGAATAGCAGAGGCACTGATCAGTTCTCACACAATGTGAAAGGGAGCTGGAAGGAAGGGGCAATTTAGAGAAAATTATATAAGAGAAATGCACGACAAGATTTCTGCCTCAGTAAAACTGTCTCTGTAGGAACACAGACTAATTAACATGAAACAGTTAAAAAATAATTAGAAGCCAAAGTTTCGTTGATGACCTTGACTATACCAGGGTTCAGAGAAGAGCCATAGAGGGCGGATAAGAGTAGCCAGGAAGCTTTACCCAGGAGGCCAGGCTTGAGAGCCTTTGAAAGATTGGAAAATTTAATCAGGCAAAGAAAGGATGGCATTGCATACATAGATTTATAGAATCCCAGTGACTATAATTCAATTGAGACTGTGTTCTATAAGCCTCACAGAAAATTGGTTTCATAAAATTCTAGACACTTCTGAGATTATTTTTAAATTTCTTATGTGTATGATTTATAATATCTAGTAGGTCATAAGCACCCAGAAGCCTCAAGCTGTTTCTTTTATTTCTTCTCTATTGCTCAAATGTGCCTAGGGCAGTGCTCTAAGCTAATCGTTTGCAATAAGTGCTTATTGGCTATACCATCACCTTGTGAGGTAATAACTCTGATAGCATCTACTTGCACACAGTGATTGTGTCCTAAACAGTTCCACCCATAATATCTGTAGGACTTGGGGCAAAGTACACATGGAGACCATGTACTAAGTATATACGAGTTCTAAATCAAGCTAAGAAACTGTTAATGAATATGTTTAATGTTCCTACTTCAACATATAATCTTTCAGGATGAACATGGAAGACCAGGTTCAAAGTGAGACTTGTCAAGGGAATTTTCAAACTCTTCAGAATTCCTAGTCTTAAGAGGATAATAAAAGGAAGAATGGACCTGAGGCTCTGGGCCAAGACCCAGCTTACCCACCCACCCCCAAGCCATCAGCTCTATCCAGCACCGGCTCAAGACTCATGCTTAGGATTATAGATGTGGCAGTGCATTCTTACAAGCTTCACATTCACTCAAGTTTAGGGCTACATATAACAATGGGCTGGTCTACCAACAGAATAAGGATTAGAGACCTAGCTAGGGTCTAGAAAGAGGACAGTTTGGATAAGGGATTAAGGGTTCAGTTCTTGGTGTGTGGTGCTTGGGCTTCAGGTAGGCACATGACCTTAATCCCACAAATTGGGCATGGGGAGGAGACTTTGCTGGAGGAGAGCCAGAGTGAGGCTTTCTAAAGCATGTGACCAGAAACAGTGGTCAGAAACACGTGACCAGAAGAAGGAATACATATTGCCAGCTATTGTGCTAAACAGTTGAACATTTGGTTAGTAAGAAGAAGAGGAATTAAAACTATTTAACTGACCTGCTCAAGTTCTGAAAGGTAATACGTAAATGGTGAATTTAGGATTCGGATCCTAGTCTTTACGACTCCAAAGTCTCTTTTCTTCACTTAAGTATTTTTCAGGTCCAAAAACCTACTTCATTCTCTGGCTTCTCTTTCTTATTCTTCCACTTTAGGTTATGAAGGTGGTTGGGAGAAGGGGCTAGAATTGGCAGCTGCAGGAAAGGAGTGACAAAGGACACATGGGAATTTTGACCTTGAAATTGGTGGGAACCAAAAATAGAAGGGGAAGAGTCAAGAAAGTGACATTATAGACAAAGGCGAGGTTAGGATTAACCCTGTGGATTTAAAGTACTGGTAAGAACCTTGAAATATATAGATCTCTTTTAAAGGGTAGAGTTTGCATAAGTCCTTGGTATTATTTTTATTATAGAGCTATTACTTGAACACATCAGCCTAAACTATTTTTATTAACTATTATTTTTATTTTATTCAACTATTAAACAAACATAGAATTAGAAAACAAATATAAAGTGCACATGCTTTCTTCCTTCCTTAATTCATTCTGCCAATGGCTAGCAGACAGTTGTTATGAGCAAGGCCCTGGAGATTTAGCAGTAAATAAGACTGAAAACGCCCCTTCTCCTGTAGAGTTGCATCTAGATGGACGAAATGAATATGAACAACTTTTATTTAAAATGAAGGCATGGGGGGCACCTGGGTGGCTCAGTGTGTTAAAGCCTCTGCCTTCAGCTCAGGTCATGGTCTCAGGGTCCTGGGATCGAGCCCTGCATCAGGCTCTCTGCTCCTTGGGGAACCTGCTTCCTCCTCTCTCTCTGCCTGCCTCTCTGCCTACTTGTGCTCTCTGTCTGTCAAATAAATAAATAAATAAATAAAATCTTTTAGAATGAAGGCATGGCATTTTGCTGAAACTGAATCTCTACTCACAACTTGGGTACAATCCTGACAGCTTCTGAGTTTGGCATGACCATCACTTACCACAAACCCTAAGATGACTCATTTCTCTAACCATTTGTCAGTATTCATATTACTAACTATCTCATGTGCCAGTTGGCTTCTAATCTAAAACATTTATATTTAAGTGCATTACTCATTAATCACAACAGTTAAATAATAAGTACATGCAATTATTATCACAAGCATTAATGTAAACCCCATAGTCATGTATTAGTACTCAGTTATAGTGTCATTAAGATGATCCCCAAAATCTTATTTAAAAGATGATTACACAAATAAATACAAACTTAAGGACTGTATTATAGAGAATTCCAAGATCCATGAGAAATATCCAAAAAACCTGGTTTGACAGATTTTCTTTAAAGTCTTATTTATTTGAGATAGAGCCAGAGAGAGAACATGCAGTAAGGAGGGGCAGAGGCAGAGAGAGAAGCAGACTCCCCAGTGAGTAGGGAGCCTGACTTGGGGCTCATTCCCAGGACCCTGGGATCATGATCTGAGCCGAAAGCAGTCGTTTAACTGACTGAACTACCCAGGCGCCCCAGACAGATATTGTAATAAATGATGCTTTATATTGTCTCTTTCAGTCTGACTTCTAAGTATCTAGCACTGAGGGGATACATGGACATGGTTTTTGAGTGTCTGAACAGAGGAATGACTGAAAAGCTCTGGGTATAAAAATTTTAGTTTCTTGCTATTGAAATCTTTTCACCAGACCCTTATTGGCATAGTAGAGTAATTTTCCTCTGCATTTTTTTAAAAGATTTTATTTATTTATTTGACATAGAGAGACAGTGAGAGAGAGCATGAGCGAGGAGAAGGTCAGAGGGAGAAGCAGACTCCCCGTGGAGCTGGGAGCCTGATGCGGGACTCGATCCCAGGACTCCGGGATCATGACCTGAGCCGAAGGCAGTCTGCATTTTTAAACCTATGGTTGTAAATGTGCCAACGTTATGTTGTTTTTCATTAAGACTAATTATTCTGAAATTAAAATTAGAGTTTGGGAGAGAATTCTTTTTATTTTAATGGCACTCTTTTTATTCATTGATGTTTTCCTTCCCATATATAGTGTTGAAATGGTGTGCTGTGTATGTGTGTATGTATTTCTTCCTTTATTATTACTTTGTATACATTTCAAATGTTGACTGATAGTAATACTCCTAGTATTTAACATGTTAATATTTATCCTCATTATAAAATTAAGGCACATTTTTATAGGTAGTTTCAAAAGACAGGTAAGCAAATAATAAAATATCACATTCCTATCATGAAGAAAAAGCTGCTGTTACTTTATTTTCTGGTATAACCTTCAGTCTTTAATATGTACATATGTTCAAAATGGAAACCAAAAGTGTATACTATTTTAGTATATTTGTAGTATGGCATATTTAAAACTCATAGGGAGGTGCTGATGTGTAAGAACAACAACCAGGATGCCAAAAGGAAATCCACAACATATACTGCCACTACACATCTGAAATATTCACAATATGCAGAGCCTGGAAACACCTGTATTCTCTGGGAACCTGGGTAAGGAATGGTAAGAAAAAGTCTGGGTTTTACAAGTGACTAAGCCAAAGGCCTAAGAATTGAAGTTGGAGAGAAGCAGGATCTTGTTGCTAGGCAACCAGCATTCCAGGAGGAGACCTCCAGACAGCACGCCACGCCGGCTGTTCTGCCCCCCCAGCGTGTGACATGTGCTGAATTTTTGCAAGGATGGCTAGACTCTTCTATGCATGCTGGCTTCCAAAGTCCAGCATGTGTCCTGCCATTCTCAGCTCTGTCTGCAGCCCAGATGGAAAAGACAGGCAGCTCTGGGACAGATCTTCAGTAAAGCCCCTGTGGGCTTGTGGTGAAACTGTATTGGGCACGATCTGTCATGATCTGGCTGTCATTGGCTTTTCCTGTCAATGACTTCAGTGTGGTGTGGGTGGAGAGGATTCTAGACTCAGAGCCGGAAAAACATACTGACAAGTCTTTACAGGTATATTCAGGACTTGGGGGAAAAAGTTGGAGGTAGGGCAGAGAGAGGAGAACAAAGTCTGTTCCATTCCCTCTGGGAAAGGGGATGCTATAGAATTGCTATAGAATTGTCAGTGTGACTTTCTTACTCAAACTCTGGTTCTTATAAAAATATGACTAATCAGCATCCCCAAAATGCAATGTCTTAGAGGACCTGAGCACTCTCCAGTACAATTAATCATTTGCCTGGCACCCAAGAGGTAACTTGTACCTTTTGTACTTTCCTGGAGCACAAAGAAGGAAATTACCAGTTATTGAAACCTTAAAGAGTATCTTTTTTTTTTCTTTTTAAGATTTTATTTATTTATTTGACAGAGATCACAAGTAGGCAGAGAGGCAGGCAGAGATAGAGAGGGAGAAGTAGGCTCCCTGCTAAGCAGAGAGCCCGACGCGGGGCTCGATCCCAGGACCCTAGGATCATGACCTGAGCCAAAAGCAGAGGCTTTAACTCACTGAGCCACCCCGGCGCCCCCTTAAACAGTATCTTAACCATATGTCCAGTACCCTCAAAATACCGAAAGTAAAATTTTCTTTTTACTTTATTAAAAAAAAAAAAAGCTTAGAGAAACTTCAAGAATAGCTAAATCAATCCTGTATACCCTTCACTTTTATCCATTAATTGTTAACATTTTGTCTTATTTATCTAGAAAATAAAAAGGGTTTGATAACTTTTCAGCAGACTAGTTTGGCAACAGAAGTTGGCCTGAAATAATAAGTAGCTCTTCACCCAAGGTCTTTATTCACTCTCCTGTGGTGACAATATTCATATATTTCATGGCAAAACAATTAATTATGGGGTACCATTGCAGACTCTACTGAAGTGTTAAGAAATACATGGTGTGTGCATCTTTGACCTCCTGCAATTTATATACATGCTCTGAATTCCAAATTACATCTGGTTGTGATAATTATAGATGAAGGATTATGGGCCTGGACTATGTGCTAGATGCGATACTAGGCACCTGACCTTTTTTTTTTTTTTAAACTACTCCTTTAATCTGCGTAGCAATTCCGTGGAGAAATCCTTATATAAATTCAGGTGCATTAAGGAATTCCCCCACAGTGTCACATCATTAATAAGTGGTAGATCCAGGATTTAAACCCAGGTACATCAGGCTCTATCTTAGGGCTCTCCATGATACACTGTTGCTTCATTTCACTATCCTTGTATCTTTGAAAAAACAGATTATAAAATATCCTAAATTTGCAATGGTAGATGTAGGGTCAGATTAGAATCTACTGCCTGAGGGAGGCACCGTGGTTTGTTTCCTTCTGCCTCTTGGTTGGCAAGCAGGAGTCTTGGGTAGATATCTAGATCAAACCCTAAGTCAGTGATGGATGAATCAAAATGAAGAAGTAGATACCCATGCCATTCTTGAGTACCCCAGCCCCCTCAACATGATGGCTAATAATAGGGCCTTTGCTTTGGAAGACCTCCAGTCATCCAAAGTTCATACTCTTCCAGTCTTGCTGTCAGGGCTTACCAGCTGCATGCATGTCCTTAGCAAGTTATTTAATCTCTCAAAGCTTTACTTTATTTGTTGCTAAAAAGAGATAGTAATTCTTAAATTATGGAGTTGTTAAGAAACTAGACAGCGTAGTGCCTATCATATAATCAGCACTAATCAATATGCGAAATTGTCATTATTATATCACCCCGTTTGCCCTGTTATCCTCCAACAGTGTCCTTGGGGGGGTGAGTCTCACCAAAATCTGTTTTCTATTCTCTCCATTTTTTTCTTGTCCATAGTAATACTGGTTTTGTCCAATAATGGCTAAGTATAATATGGCCAGTTAATATTCCCCAAGCCTTTGGATTTCCATAGCTCGCGGTAATGTTGCCATCGAATGTATTCTGATAGTATTTGCTCTCTTTATAACTGCCTACCACTTGGACTCCATAGCGTTATAGTATTTGCCGTTTTAAGTAACTATGAAGATTAGGATCAATGTCTTTATATTTCTTTGCACCTTTAACAATGACAAGCCATAATAGTTAGACCCTTGAACAGTATCTAAATAAACATTTGTGATTTGAATATGGAACTTTAATGTGTCATCTGGTTTATTTTTGAGAACTTCTGAATTTGAGTTAGGACTTTTGAGCCCTTCAGTTGAGGATGCAAGACCTTTGCATTACCCTCCTTCCCTCTTCCATGGAAGACATTAAAATTGAGTTGTGCCACTCACCCAGATGCACCTGAGAAGTTTTTCAGCTGTGGCCAAGGCAAGCTTGGTCAGTGGATCCAAACCGAAGCTCTGGATGACACATTGAACATAGGACTCAAGGATTTAGATGAAAGCAGAGGCAGCCAGGATTAGTTGATGTTCCTGGAAAGCATGAAGGTGGAGAGGATGGCTACAGATAATTCTTAGAGACAGAGAGAGAGAGAGAGAGATACAGGATGGAAGCTAAGATGAAACAGACCTCTTTTCCTGGAATTGCAAAAGAGGCTAGGAAAAATAACAAAATACATAAGCAAGAAAAACCCTAGTTTGATGATTAGCCTGTAGTGGGCTGTGGTGGAGGGAGAAAAAGATAAAAGAAAATATGAATAAATGAGAGCACTGAAGTTGTATTGTTGTCGCTTTTGTTATTATTCATAGTATTTCAAAGAAACTTTCAACTCCCAGAAATAGTCTTTCAGATAATGGATTGGTAGGGGGAGATTTGAATTAATTAAATGCAGCTGGATAACCATGGGTCCTTGTTATATCTGACATAGTAGTCACACTGAGGAAAGGGAGAGCAACCAACCCCTTTAAGTTTAGCCCAGGGGACGATCTACTACAGTAAAAAATACTGAGTGTGCAGGCAGACAGATCTGGATTTGAATTCCCACTCCACTGATTTCTAGGAACATGACCCACAGACCAGTAACTTAATTGCAAGGCTCCGTTTTTTTTCCATATGTAGCCGTCAAAGGATGATACTTGGCAAATCATTATTATTGCCCTGATTTAATGAAAAATGTATTTAATGCCTATTCTCTTGATTCTGGTTAAGTGGACTGGACTGGATTAAACCCCCAACTTTTGTCTTAAATGTTGTCACCAGTGGGTTTTTGCCTAATTCACATCAGAAGGAAATACAGAGTTAATAGAGGCATCCCGGTCGTAATAAACTCCTTTTAGACTTTTTATAAATTTTTTGCCATTTAAAGATTCTTCTCCGAGTATGAATATAACCAGATGGTCAGTGATAAAATTCAAATCCCAAAACTTCCTGATATCTTTAGACGCCAACGTTTTCACTTTCATTATCAGCTATCCAGTAAGCTTGAATTAAGCATTTCGCTTCTTTTAAGGGAGGCTGTTTTGCTTTTGTTTTTAATTATAACCCCACGTCCGGATGTTTCCAGTGTACTTCTTTGGAGAGCAGTTTTTATGATTAAGAAGTTAATTTTTTTTTTCAACATGAACAGATGGTACTTTTCAGTGTCTTTCTAAAGGTGCTCCATATCTCTTGCACAGCAGAACCTAAAATATGAATCAGACATTGTATAACGGAAAACATGTGGAAAAGGAAATGTTCATGGTTTAAAGTCTCCACCAGCTCTTCTTATTGGAGGTTTATTCTCTTCATTTTAGTAGCATTCTTGGGTCACTTGACATTGAGATCTGAGTGAAAATCTGAACATACATACCTCTTTGGAACTTGAGATGACCTAAAGATGAATATTTTAAAAAATTAATTTCATACAAACTGTAGTTTATGATAAATCCTCCAAAACTATATTTTAACATGCTTAATGTTTCGCACTGATGATTTGATTGTGTTTGACCTGGTCACATGTGAAGATTAATGGGCATAAATATTTTCCATTAAACATTCCTTATTATCCTCTCCTGAACAATGTGTTTTCTACCCCTGCACATCATGGGGTTACCGACCAGATGAACTGCTCAGTTAAGGAGATGACAAATGCCTGGCAAATGAAGTGGCTTTGCTCCTTCAAGTGACACTGTTTTTAGATGCATTCTGATATTATACAGAGAATATACACATATGAATAATTTCATGTGTTGGGGCTGTGGTGTATCTGAATCCTTTCTGACAATGGCACCAAAAGATGTTTGAGGGTAAGCTTGGGAATTGTCTTCTATGTTTCCCCAGAAAGGTACAGGGTCTGGAATCTCCCTTTAACAAGAATAACTTCTAATCATCTACCTTCTTTTTCCTTCACATTCATTAGCCATAATAGATTGGTAGAAGACTCATGACAGAAAATAAAAGGATCTCTTTGTCCCTCTTTAATTTTGTTAGTCAACAGATACATATTTTCCTGTATTATAAACATGGAGTCCTCCAGAAAAAAATCTGAAAGTAGCCCTAGGAACTATCTTGAATGTAGGGAAGTAGAAGGCGCACCTTACAGAGACGGATGATAAAAAACTTGTGCATACCAGCAGCTAACCTCAGGCTGTGTTTCACTGTCGCTCATTCTTCAAAGCCTTCCTTGGCCTTCCCAGGCTAGGCTGATTCCTCCTTTCCTTTGACACTCCTCTACTCCTTTAAGGGATTCATTATGTTCGTGAGTTTCTCTCTCCAGCCTGTTCCCTCCATGGAACAAATCCCTGTTTTGTGGATCTTTCAACCTTTGGAACCCAACACTTGACCTAGTGAAGAGTAGACACTCAGTAAAAATTTGTGTGTTTTTTAAATTGAATTTCCAAGGGGAGCATCTTTTCTTGAATCTGTTGAATCATGGAGTCATTCTGTCACCGCTTGTGTTTTGTTTCTAGTAATGACTTGAAAATCCATTTAGTCCTTCTGGCCAGTGGAGCCTTAAATCCTTCACCGTATCCTAAAAGGATTGAAGGAATGGTGGTGGCAGTTTTCACTGCTAATAGCAAGGGTTCAGGTAATGAATACATAACACATGCCGGATACTGGGCTACATGTTCCTCCAACGACATGGGTATTTTTATCTCCCTTTTACAGATAGGGAGACTGAGGCTGTAAGGAACTAAGCAATGTGCCCAGCCTCATAGCACGCGTAATATTCAGAGCCAAGAATTTAAGTCCTTTTCATTTGACTCTGGTTTCCATGGAATTTAACATTATTCTCTTTTGCCTTCTTACTGTGTCTGCCTTTGTACATGCCATAAAATCATTAGAGGCTTACATGAAACCTGGCTCATTAAATTGTTTTTTGAATACTTGCAAAACTTTTCAAAGTCCTTTCAGATATGATCTTTTCCCTCTAGTATGTAAACAACTTTTGCCTGAGTGCTGGTCTCTGTGAGGTTAATGGCAATGCTTCCCCGTTCACCATTTAGATTTGTTAATGGAAATAGTGAATAATGGGTGTTAGGACCAGAACAAAACCTTCTTAAATCAGTATGCACATCATCTACCTTGTATTGAGTACCTCAAAATGAATGTAAAGTTTGTGTGTGTGTGTGTGTGTGTGTGTGTCTGTGTGTGTGTGTGTGTATCTATATCTATATCTGGATAGATAGATGGATAGTTAAAAGTTTGTTGATCAGGGTTACATTGAATGGCTACCCATTACTGACATTGCTTTTGAGTTTCTTTAGTACTTCAGAACTAAAATGCTTAGATAGCTCTGAGGATTCTTATACATAATTTTATAATTTATTTTTCAATTTCTCATTTTTCAATCCAGGTATCATATCACCCCCTTTTTTTTGCTTCTATTTATAAATTAGAATTTAATAATTGCTTAGAGACCATAAGGGTTTTTTTTTATCCCCCCACTCAGACAAGTCAATACCTGGGAGATTTAATAGCCTAAAGATAAAATGGTTCTATTTTTTTAAAAGATTTTATTTATTTATTTGACACAGGGAAAGAGAGAACAAGTAGACAGAGAGGCAGGCAGAGGGAGAGCGGGAAGCAGGCTCCCTACCAAGCAGAGAGCCCGATGTGGGGCTCGATCCCAGGACCCTAAAACCATGACCCGAGACAAAGACAGAGGCCCAACCCACTCAGCCACCCAGGTGCCCCAAAATGGTTCTATTTTAATCAGAAATTCTTGACTAAGATAATTCTCTAACACTGGATTGAGAGGCCATTTGAAATTAAAATTTTTCCCCTTTTTTTCCTCCAATAATTGTCTATAGCAGTGGAACTCCTTATTTGATAAGTAAGGATGTGAGTGTTTATCCTGGCTTATGTTTTGATTTGGAGTGGAAATATACTCTAAAATGCATATATCATATGTGTAAATAGCTTAGACTCCTGAATGTGCCATTGTTCTCAACATGATACTTGTAATGAAGTGGTTAAACAGTCCTCTTTGGGCTTCCAGGTGCCGGGCTAATGTATAACGTTTTGCCACAAGAAGTCTCAGGGTACATATGTTTCTGCACAATTGATAGTTTCCTGCCAAAAGGACTTAAAGTGCCACAGAGCACAGATTCTACAGAGAACGCACACCCAGACACAGAACATTTTAGAGTCACTCAGTTTTTGCTTATGTTCTACTGAGGGCAATGAAAGAAACAAGGCCTCTAGAGGAAACCTGATAAACATTCAGTCACTTAAATGAATAGCATTTTGAGTAAGACTATGATTTAAGTAGGTTCTCTGAAGAGAGAGGTGAACATCCTGGCCCTGATGGTTTGGGTCCAGAATTTGGGCTGCCAGAATTTTTCCTCTAAACCTACCCATGTAGGTTAAGGGTAGGTGCACCATCATCAGTAATTAGGGAGGAGAATAGAAGAATGAGGCCTCTTATGTGAACAGTAAGAGCTCTTTAAAAGTTCTGTATATATTTCTCCTTTAGGAGTGTGGATTTCATCCTCCATAAAATCTTTTGTCATCTTAAGAAGGACTTGAGTTAAATCAACCAGTCAAGATTCCATGCCCAGAAAGGGCAAATTCAGGCACATGGAATGCCCCTCTCCCCCAAAATTACTGTCTGTGAGGGAATAATGATAAAGATAATTTATAAAAACCTTTCCAAAAAGAAGGTGGAAGATTTCAAAGATCAACCTCAAGTCATTCACAGTCACTGAAAAAGAGGAATGAGCAGGCATTTCCCTCTGTGGGGCTGCAGAGATGTCAGGTGCTCTCTCAACTCTCCTGATTCCTCTCCCTGCTTATCACAAATGACCATGGCAGCATCTTGACTTAACCTTCCTATTCCCCTAGTGGAAGTTCTCCTGTCTTGTCAATTTCTGACTTGGAGGGAGAAAAACAGCCCAAACTCCCTGCTGTTAGAATGGAACAGACATGCCTCGCAGGCATTTTTGTTTTCCTCGCTGCCTTTCTTTTTCTGTCAGCCACAAGCCCCTTCCCCATGAGAACATGCTTCCCACAGTACTCGGAACCGACACACTGGAGGAGGTCACAGACAAACTTTGGGAAGTTCGAAACTGATGCATCCTTCACAGTTTGCGTTCTTTGGAGGTCTGCTTAAGGAAGGAGAATTACACTGCTCAAGGACATTAGGATTAGAGTAGTGAATGTTTGCTTTCATTTCGAGGGTTGCTACCATTCCTTTAGCGTCCTTGAGAAACTCTGTAAAACAGCCAGCGGCCTAGAAGGGCAACTCAAATCTGAAATCAAGATCGGCAGGTCAATTAATATATAAATTTAAGGTATGTCTTTTGAAACAGACACTTAAAAAGAAGATGGAATGTGTTCCCTGTTTTGGAAACTTTAAGTGATCCTAGATGACATTTGGGGCCATCCCTGTCCAGGACAGCATTACAGAGATTCGGGGCCTCAGAGATTCGGGGCCTCAGTCTTTGTGCCACCTGCAGTTGCTTACTTATTACCTCTTACTATCTGCCTTGTTGATATCTCCACCAGGCATCGTTATCACTGTATCACAGTTGGCCTTACACAGTGGTTCATACCTGGTGGCAGCACCATTCCTGTAGGCACCCATTAGAAATGTTTGGTCATTATTTTTGTTTGTTGTGATGACTGGAAAAAGCTACTGGCATTTAATGGGAGGAGACCGGGAGCGCTAAGTACCCAGCAGGGTACGAGACAATAACACACTGGTCTGCCCAGAATATCAGCAGCACCCCCATTAAGAAGCAGTGGGCCTCTGGAATTAGCACTCCAGTTTGGAAAAGACTAAGCTGGTTCTTGATGTTGAGACTAAGCTGGTTCTGGATTCTTACAGAATGCTTCAGGCCTTCATCACTGACTGGGCTGTGATCTTCCTCAGTTGGTTCAGCCTGAGAGGGGGAGAATATTTGACAAAGAGAAATTCCAGACATGTGCTTGTCTTTGTTTATGCTTTTCCCTTCTGTTGGGAAGCTGACAAGGAGAACTCCGCTTTAGGCAGGTCTGTAGATATGTGTTTGCTCAGACGCCTCTAGCTACAAAAGTGAAAACTCACACTAGGCAAGGAAAAGGAAAATGAATGTTAGAATCCTTTCCTTTTATTGCTGTTAAAATGCCTCCAAAGAGAAGGAAAAGTAAAACATCAGTGCTGACCGATATTATAGGTATAAGCGTTGGCTAAAGTGCTTATTAAGAATGTAATTTTTTTTAAATGCAATGTTTATATAAAGAAGGGCTTATAGGAAAGATTCCTGACTGATGAGATGGCTATTTTATCTTTTCGTACACAATCAAATCACTTATAGGAGATGAAGAGGCATAGTAATAAAGTATCCAAGTGATGGTTCCAAGGATAGCAGGAAAGAATGTAGAAAAGTCAAATTTGATCAATTTCAAGGTTCTGATCCAAGATGATGATGTAGGAAAACCCTGATCTCAACTCCTCCTACAGACACACCAAAGCTGCAGCTGTACATGGAACAGTTTGCTCTGGGGAAACAAAACAAACCAAAACAAAACCTAAACTTAAGAAACTGGCAAAGCAGCCCCTTCACATCAGGCACATAAGAGAGAAACCATATCGAAGTGGGTCGGAAAAGCTGAGAAACAGTCTCACTATAAATATCACCCCCTGGTGTGGTCACCCACAATCAGGAGGGAACTCAAAACGTAGATCTTCTCCTTGAGGAGAAAAAAAAGTTTGTGTTCCACATTGGGCTCCCTCACTTTTAAGATTAGCACCTGAGAGATGAATCCGTAAAACATCTGACTGTGAAGAAGAAAAGTAAAGTTCAGAAACCCTGGGGGATGGGAGAGGTAAAGAAGAGACAAAAAATTCACAGAAGTAGCAATGAAATTTACATCAGTCAGTCAATTAAGTACTTGAGTTTATTGTCCTGTCCTGATCTACTTTGGGGAAATTTGGTTATCATTAATCTCATCTTAGATTAAAAAAAAAAAAGAGCAACCAAAAAAGCATATTCAATTTTTATTCATTCCATAAAACAAAAATAAAGCTTTTGAAAGGTTTACATCTGCTTACAAATTTCCCCAGATCAGTATTTTAAAAAATTAATTAAAATATTATGATGTGAGCAAACCTGATGTAAAACTGTTACAAACCTAGCATTATACCACATACCTAGATTTTTACTGAAACAGTGCTTATAAACAAGAACTTCCAGAAACAGACATGCCAAATATCTGAAACCATGTCTGTAATTACCTCCAGAAATGACTTGACTTAGTTCAATTTTCCTTTTCCTGTATTTTGCTATTTCCTTTTATCCTCTCAATTGGATTTTTTAAAAAAATGAAGTGCTAAAGGTCTTGGGAATGAATAATAAGTTATTTTGAGTTTTTTAAGTTACATCTTCGAATGTTTTCAAAACCAAACCTTGTAACCTATTGTCAGGATAAGATAATCGGAGGCTTTGCAAATATCAAGGCAAAGGTCACATCAGGCACATTCTTCTCCCATTTTGATCAGCAGGCACTTTCTAATTTTTGTTGTCCCTAACTTACTTATGCCCTAACACTATTCTGATAGTTTGAAGATAGGATGACAAATTATATACTTCAGTTGGTTGCAATATGCTGCAGTTTTATTTTTTGATGTGTTCTCACATTCTTCATACTGTTATTTATAATTGCATCTGGCCCACCAAATGTACGCTCCATTAGCATTTTATCTCTGTATCTCTAGTGTCTAGAAATGTGCCCTACCTATTAGTAGGTGCTCAATAAATGCTTATTGACTGAGTGAATAAGTGAATTGTTCATTTTTTTAATTATCTAATACTTCAAGTCTAGAGATCACAAATTATTGGAAGAGATTGGGCCAAACTAAATTATGTGTACTTTCCTTGGAGTCACCTACTGCCAATACATCAAGCATTCTGAACACTCTTGAATACCATGGAAAAAGGGCTGAATTTTTTTAACTGTTCCCATGAGCTTAGTTTCTTAGATGTTCTGCTTTGAAATAAAGGAATGTTATTGTTAGAATCCTTATTACATGGAAAGCAGGGTCTGTATTATACCATTTAATAAATCATCATTTATATGATAAACATCTGCCAAATGATACACTTATACTTTAATAATTTCATTTTTATGTAAACTGGAAAGGTGGAAATATATCTTTCAAAAAATTCAGGATAAACCAGCCATGTCTCAGACTGTACCCTGAACTTACCCATGTGTCATTTAATTTGTTGGGCAGGCTGACATAGGAGGAGGGGTTTGAAATAAGTCACCAGGATAGCTGGACACTTTACTGTCTACATGTTTTAATAGGGATTCCCAGTTGGAGGTGACTGATGCTCAGAGAGAGCTCTCTGTTCCACTGAAGTCTGTCTTTGTCTTAGAGGCAGAGGTGAACCAATTCTGCCTTCTGCTGACTTTTTCCTGCTTATTTCCTTTGTCAGTCTTGGGCTTCTTTGTGCAGTTTTATAGTGATTTCTTTCTCTAGTAAGTATTTGCCTTCTCTCTGGTGAGCTGTTTCCTCTCCATTCATTCTCATCTACTATGACTACTGTATTATCTTTGTCCCAAGTGATTCACAGTATGATTGTTCTTAAAAAAAAAAAAAAAAAAACCCACTACATAGTACTCTTCTTATTTCCAGCTTGTTTGTTAAAGGCCCTTAAAGTTGGTTATTTTCCTAGGCTTTCACTGATTTGGAATTTTTCTAGAAACATCTGTTAGTATAAATTCTGCTGGACATTTTTTTTTTGTGTGTGTCCATTTGAGTACCATGATTCCATGATTCACTGCTCTAAGAAAAAGTTGGGATTAGAAGGATCTTGAAATCATTCATACTTGGATTGAAATGTATTTTGAACCTATTTTGTATTTTGAGCCAAAATGTATTCTGAAACCAGATTAACACTTTGTAATAAATGGGCAGTGGTGGCCCCATATTTATAGTGGGGAATATATAAAATATTCTGATCCATGGCTATGGTATCCTAAGGATTGTCAGGAAATAGTGTGTCATCCTTGTGCAGAGGTCATGCTAATCTTCCCTGTACCATTCCACTTTTAATGCATGTGCTGCTGAAGAAAGCATGGGATTATCAATAAATAATGATACTGACAATTGAACCTCCCATCCCTGTAACCTAGGGTTTGCTTCACACAAACAGACCTAGTTCCTGCCTTCAGAATCCCCAAATCACATTTTCCTTACTTAATCAGACTGACACATACCTCTTCCCTCATCCTGTTTCTTGACATCTTAATCATTAGAAATACACACCACACATGAGATCACTCCTCTGAAAGCCCTCACCAACCATTCTGTCCTAAATCCATGAGCTTAATTGCCCTTCTAGCCTATTGTCTTGTGATATATGTAACTTATGAGCTATCAGTAAGTTATGAGTTTCTGGAAATCAAGAGTTGGCTTATGCTTCTTAATAGTCCATAGTGTCAAATATTTCCTTGGGCTTTTTTGTTTTTGTTGTGTTTGTTCAGTTTAGGCATTCAGTCAATACCTGGTGATTTTTAAGCGTCCAGTTGGACCAAAACTTTCATACTGTTTGTGAGGCAGTAGGTATTTTGTGGAGTCATTCAAGGAGCAATCTATTTATTCTAATGGCATATGATTATATTTGTTGGTTGACTAACAGTCATTGTGGTGACTCTGGCTGACCGAGAGGAGTTAGAGAAAGGAGATAAACAGTCCAAAGGAGCCCAGCCATTTCACAACTGTAGTGTTGTGGAGGGTTTACTCATTTGTGAGAAGCTTCATATTCAGGCTGACAGAAAAGAGCTAGCAATTTGTATTTTACAAACACAATCTAACCTCAAGACTGAGATTTCTCCAGTCTCTGGAAAAACTGGAGTTCTGGTCCATGCTGTGTTATTGAGGGCCATATAAGCAGACTTTCGTATGGCAAACCCATCCTTCAACAGGTACGAAGTCTGTGGTGAAGACTGGCTCATCATGGCCTTCATCCAGTTCACCACAGAAAATATTGACCGTAGTCGATCTGTTAGATTGTTCCCTTTAGAAATGATTTTCCATTTCCATGATGACTAAATAGATTTTATTTATTAGTCAACATAATGAGCTGGCAGCTTGTTATGAAGAGCTACTTATATTAGCTATTTATTCTTGGGAAAGTTGCTTCCCTAATTATCAGGACCTTTATTAAAAATGTTGATTTTTAGAAAATGTCAAGAAGAAAAGGGTGAATTGCAAGTGAAAAAGAGAGGGAATTATAACTTCTTCTACTTTTATTGATGTCTATTTGTTCTTTTGGAGCTTATTTGGGAACGGAAATGAGAGAAGGCAGATACCGTATTCCTGATGATAAGGAATAATGGCAAAAAAAAGGAGCCTGCTTCTCCCTCTCCTCCCCACCTGTGAGATAGATGTCTCTCTCTCTCTCTCTCTCTCTCTCAAATAAGTAAATAATATTTTAAGAAAAGATGTACTGCATAATTTTTTAACAATAGGACACAAAATTCTGGGTGATCACATCCTGTCCCCCTTCTCTCATGCCAGTCTTTCTCTCCCTTCTTGTGCTACAGTCTCACCGCTTTCCTTCAGTTCCCCAACTAGATCAAGTTCCTTCCCATATTGGAATTTGTACATGCTTCTTCCTTTATTTGCAGCTGTCTAGCGATTTTCTACCCCGTTGTCACCTTAATTCAAACTACTTCAAACAAAGACTTCCTTGATGCTGTGGGAATTGGAATTGTGTCCCCCACTCCCCCTGCACCAGTCACAACAAAAATTCATATGTTGAAGCGGGAACCTCCAGTGTGATGGTATTTGGAGAGAGGGCCTGTGGGAGGTAATTGCCTTTGGATGAGGTTATAAGAATAGGACCCTCATGATGGGATTAAGGCCCTCATGAGAGAGGGTAGCAGAGAGTGTTCTTTCTTGGCCCACCCCCTTCTCCATACCTCTGTATCTCTCTGTTCCTCTCTCTGCCCTGTGAAGACATAGCAAGGGGGCAACTGTCTGCAAGTCAGGCAGTGAGCCTTTACCCAGACGCCAGTCCTGCTGACACTCTGATCTTGAACCGAAGCCTCAAGAACTGCAAGGAAATTAATTCCTATTATCTAAACAACCTAGTCTATAGTGTTCTATTTAGGTAGCCTGAGCTAGTACACTTGATTAGCCACAAACTAGTCAGTGGTCCCTTTTATCCATTCTCAGAGTCTTGAGTTTTTTAATCTTTTTTTAAAATTTTAATTTTCTGTCATATAAAGAGGTTGAAAGAGAGCTGTAGCAGGGGGAGTGGCAGGCAGAGGGAGAAGCAGGCTCCCTGCTGAGCAAGGAGCCCGATGTGGGACCCAGGACCCTGGGATCATGACCTGAGCGGAAGGCAGCGACTTAATTGACAGAGCCATCCAGGCATCCCTCAGTCTCAGAGTCTTTGTACTTTTACTCTTGTCTTTGTTAAACGTTAAGCTTGGTGAGGTTTTTCTTAAACACTGTTCTATTTCCAGTTCCCAACTCAGTGTTTGGCATATCAAAAATTGTATGTTAAAGGATATTTGTGTGAAATATATAATTAGTGTACTTTCTTACCAAAAAAAAAAAAAAAAGGCTTTCTATCTTGGTCTATATTTTTCTTAATCAAACTTCATCACAAAAAGGTATCCCCTCCTAGAGTCCTTTGATTTCACTGACAGCCTCATCTACTTAGTGCCAAGACAATCTTCTTAGGAAACAGACAAAGCTGGCAGTGGAGGTTGGGTTATTGAAACCAAGAATCTTCATCAGGGCTCTTGCTCCTAGGAAAAATGGCAGAAGATGACAGGCTTTAGTTTTCTCTAGGGTTTTACTTCCATGTTTTCACTTCTGCTTTGACACTTTCTCTGATGTTTATGTATAAGGTTATTAAGGCAAAGGGTAGTATCTTTGGCATTTAACTATCATGGTAAGAATATCCAGCCCCATGTTTTGTGGACTATCATTACACCATTGGCTATCCCTCAGTCGTCAGCTGATTTGATAACTTTTTTCAGATGAGGATCATTAGCTAATACTTAACATTAAATTTACTCTTTTTATAAGATGGTTAAGGAGCCCAAAGGCCGGGTGTTGTTCAATAGACCACAATATACTTTTCGAAAATTCTATAGAAAAGAACAGGGATGCTATACTTCTAGGGAAGATAATAAAATTTCTGAAGAAGAGTGAATAATTCTCCCTCTACTATCTTTAGGAAATCTTTGACCTCTCACAGTGAAATGATACAGGTGTCAGAAGATTTTATGGCTTTCCATGCTTACAGATCAACTTTGTTGTCTTGTTGAGGATTTGATATAAGTATTAGTTTACTAATGCTGCTGTAATGAGTCACCCCAAACTAGGAGTTTAAACCAACACAAACCTATTATCTTGGGTTTCCTGATACTGGAAATCAGAAACAAGACTTAGAGGTATAAAAGTGATGGTGTCAGCGGTGCTCCATTCCTTTTGGAGACTCCAGGAGAGAATCTGTGTCCAGCTTCTGGAGGTACTGTGCATTCCTGGGCTTGTAGCCCCTGCCTCCACCTTCAAAATGTACCATCCTGCCTTCTCTTTCCATCATCACCTTCTCCTTTCTGACCTGACCCTCCTGTCTCCCTTTTAGAAGGACTTTTGTGATTACATTGGGCTTACCTGGATAATCCACGATAACAGTAATCTTCCCACCTCAAGCTCCTTAAATTCAGTCACATCTTCAAATTCCCCTTTACCATGTATTGTGACCTATTCAAAAGCTTGGAGATTAGTACGTGGATATCTTTGTAGGGAGTAGAAGGAAGCATTATTCTGCTTACCACAGTGGCATAGATCTAACAACTTTGTATTTCTCAAAATGCCTATTAGACAGGATTTAATTCAAGGAACAAAAGTTATGTCATGTCTTTTTCTCTAGGTGCTTTACTTAAGGTCTCGATTTTCCTATGCAAAATGCCATCTATATATCATAACTGCTTATTAATAGTCCCTTCAGTTAGGCACCTATTGCTGCTTGAATGTGATGGGTAACCATTTGTTAGCTTAAGTTAGATCACTGATCCAATAGAAATTGCCTATGACACTGTAAAGAGAGTTAAGAGTTTTAAAACATGTGAGACTGTGCATTCCATACTTATGTATTATAGCACACTGAAAAGCAATGTAAATTTGGGAGAAGTAAGTACAATCCAACTGGGTCTTCAAGGTACAACCTAAATGTAACCTCTTCTACAGAATCATTGCTGACCTCCCTGGGTAGAACTAGGTACTGCTTCCACCTGGCTGTGGTAGCAGGATGTTCATGACCCTGTGGTAGCACTGACCACATTGATGTATTGATCTGTTTCCATGACTGTCTCCCAAGGTCTTAAGGGGAGGAACTCTGTTCTGTTTTCCCCAGTACTGTTGCTGCCTACAACAGTGTTTGACACATAGCTGGTGTTTTACTGATGCATTTTGAGGGAATGAATTCTTTTGCAAACCTGTTTAGCATCTCTTTGTGAACCACTGGCTGCCTAATTTGTAACATTGGCTAAAGAGTACGGTGATGAGACTGACTGAAAGAGTATAGAGGAATCAACAGAAATCTACTCCCATCCCTAGGAAGGAAAGTCTGAGTTCATGTCTCTACTAATAATGGATCAGTAGCAGCATTTCCTAGCACAAAGCATATTGTAGTACATGATCGGGTCAGATCATGTCCTGATGGAGTATTGATAAAGAGAAGTATACTCTCAGAGAAATATGATGGAATATAAGCCTTTGAGTGCAAACTTAAAATACTACATTAATTGGGTAGAAATTAGATCCAAACAGCTGGAAATATGTCATTTTATAGCTAGGTTTAGAGCATATGAATCAATCAAAGTTCTCTGTCCCACAAGGACTGTTTAAACTCAATAATAATCCTCTTCAGTTTACTTTTTTTAAGATTAAAAAATCGCATGTTTTTTATTTCTAAAGTTTTATAGACGTATAATTAATATAGAAAGAGTGCATGTATTTAATGTGTACATTTTGATAAGTTTGGACATATGCATAAACCATTCCCACAATGAGGGTATTAAACATATCCATCACCTCCAAAAATATCCTTGTGTTCTTTTATGTGTATGTGTCTTAATGGTAAGAACACTTAATATGAAATCTATCCTTTTAATGTGTTTTAAATTGTACTATACCATATTTTTAACTAGAGGCACTATGTTATACAGCAGTTTCTAGAACTTATTTGTCTTGTATAACTGAAACTTTATACCCATTGAGCAGCAGTTTCCCATTTTTCCCTTCCCCAAGCTCCTGGCAACCACCATTTTGCTTCTATGAGTTTGACTATTTCAGATATAACTAATACAAGCATTACAATATGGTATTTGTTACTGGCTTATTTCACTTAGCATAATACTTTCCAGGTTCATCCCTGTTGGGATATATGGCAGGATTTCCTTTTTTAAGACTGAATAATATTTCATCGTATGTGCATACCACATTTTTATCCACTCATCTATTGATGGACATTTGGGTTGTTCCTATATCTAGACTATTGTGAAGAATGCTGCAGTAAACATGGGGAGCACAAACACCTCTTTGAGATCCTATTACATT
This sequence comes from Neogale vison, assembly GCF_020171115.1. NCBI lineage: Eukaryota > Metazoa > Chordata > Mammalia > Carnivora > Mustelidae > Neogale > Neogale vison. The sequence goes on from NC_058097.1 coordinate 139,251,554, forward strand.
TCTACTTAATAGGGGCCTTCATTGTGGTTTTTTTTTTCATTTTATTTTATTTCTTTTCAGTGTTCCAGAATTCATTATTTATGCACCACACCCAGTGCTCCATGCAATGTGTGCCCTCCATAATACCCACCACCAGGCTTACCCAACCCTCTTTCCCCCTCCCCTCCAAACCCCTCAGTTTGTTTCTCTGAGTCCACAGTCTCTCATGGTTTGTCTCCCCCTCTGATTTCCTCCAACTCACTTCTCTCCATCTCCCAATGTCCTCTGTGTTATTCCTTATGGTCCACAAGTAAGTGAAACCATATGATAATTGACTCTCTCTGTTTGACTTATTTCACTCAGCATAATCTCTTCCAGTCCTGTCCATGTTGATACAAAAGTTGGGTATTCATCCTTTCTGATGGAGACATAATACTCCACTGTATATATGGACCGTATCGTCATTATCCATTCATCTGTTGAAGGGCATCTTGGTTCTTTCCACAGTTTGGCGACTGTGGCCATTGCTGCTGTGCACCTTGGGGTACAGGTGGCCCTTCTTTTCACTACATCAGTATGTTTGGGGTAAATACTCAGTAGTGCAATTGCAGGGTCATAGGGAAGCTCTATTTTTAATTTCTTCAGGAATCTCCACACTGTTTTCCAGAGTAGCTGTACCACCTTACATTCCCACCAACAGTGTAAGAGGGTTCCCCTTTCTCCACATCCTCTCCAACACGTGTTGTTTACTGTCTTGTTGGTTTTGGCCATTCTGACTGCTGTAAGGTGGTATCTCAATGTGGTTTTGATTTGAATCTCCCTGATGGCTAGTGATGATGAACATTTTTTCATGTGTCTGTTAGCCATTTGTACGTCTTCTTTGGAGAATTGTCTGTTCATGTCTCCTGCCCATTTTTTGATGTGATTATCTGTTTTGTGTGTGTTGAGTTTGAGTTTTTTATAGATCTTGGATATCAGCCCTTTATCTGTAGTGTCATTTGCAAATATCTTCTCCCATTCCGTGGGTTGCCTCTTTGCACTGTTTGGTTATTTAGCAGTCATCTGACAGTTTCTTTAAGCTACACTTTCTAGAGGTGTTAGCACAAAATAGCATGTGTTATAGGTGGCAGTCCCTGAAGTTCCAGAGTCTGGGTTATAAGATATAAGGGTCTTTTAGCCCCTGTATTTGTAATAGCTCTCCCAGTTACCCTGGAAGATGCCTTCCGGAAGTCCTGAGAATATCATAGTCAGTGATTTCCAATAATGACTCAGTATCAGAATCACTCGTGGTTCTTTAGCAAAACAAGATTCTAGGAACCCACCTGAGATTCTCCTTCAGGAAGCTTATTACATACACATGGTGATGACTATATGTAAATAAGCACAGAGATACACATATAACCATCTGTCTAGCTATTTGGCATTTCACTTCCTTATTTTCAACAGCCATTGGGAGTTTCTTGGGGAGTGATTCAGAATTCATCAAATGGAAATGATACCCAAATTGTTCTCTTAAGGAAAAAAAAAAGAGCCATTCTTATGTTATTTTCTTATAACTGACTAATCTATGGTGAAAACAACCATAAAGCCATTTTCAGAAATCCAGTTGGAATATATTAGTTTTTTTCTTTCTCTAGGTCACTTTTTAAAGCTTGTAAAAAAGCAAAGATCTTGTTAGGAAGAAAACGAGAGGAAGAGATTTTCCCATTTTTGTCTCTGGTCTCTTTAACTGTTCTCATCCTACTTTATAGGCTCCTCTTTTCCCACCTACCCCTAAAACATTGCTGTTCCCAGTCTTGATATACCCCATCCATTCTCCGTGGGTGATGTAATTCATTCAAATTATGCTTAAAATGATGCTAACAATGGACAAATTTATACATCCACCTTGAGGGCATCTGTGTATCCCATGCTTTGCATGTGTAAAATTGACCTGCCTATTTGTCCACCAAAGCCATCTCTAGCCTATGTTTCCCAGCTCTGCAGTTTCACTTTTATGTCTTCAATTACCCAAGTAATAAACAGGAAACCTTCCTACCTATCTCCTGCTCCTCATCTTTGACACGCAAATCCCATGTATTCTGCTTGCTTAATTAAGAGAAGTTGAAACTGTTCTCTTCTTTCCCTTCCTTACTGTCTTAGTTTATATCCACATCATTCACATGGAATGCTACAATCATAACTCTGATTCTTTCCACCTCTACACTCACAATCTGTCCTCTCTGTTGATGGAAGTGATTTTCCTGAACCATAAATCTCATTGTGAGTCCCCCAAAACTTCAATTACTTTCCATTGTCCATACCATAAAATTTCTATTTATTTTGGCATAGGAAATCCTCAAGAACCTCAAGGCATTTCATATTTCCACACCACGGTGTACCCCTCAGCTGCCTTAGCCTGTAATGCTGTTGTACATCCCCCTCACCACTGATGAATGTCTTCAGAATAACTTCATGGCTTCCTTCTTGATGAACTCTTTCTTAAGACCCCATCCTCCAGCAGAATTGAGTACTTCCATCTTTGTGCTGACACTTGGGTGACATTTTTTCTCCCCAAAGTGACAGACCAGGTGTAGTGAAAGTGCTGTGTAGTCATGTCTTGGATTTCTGATGGGCGTACATATGATTCTCCTTTTCTATCCTGCATCTTCACTGGCATTTTCTCAAAAGCCTACCAAACTAAAGAGAATATTCCAAAATATTCTCAGTTCTCTGCTTTAAGAGAAACTGGGAATACCATATTCAAGTTCACAAAGTATACAAATTAGTGGCTGCTTATTTAGGTACTTCAATTGGTATTAGGAAATAAGCCTATTCGGCATCTAGTGTACCAGTCATGGTGCTGGGCTCTGGAGTTCAAAAGTTGGGAACACACATCCTTCCCTTCAGATAATGTAGTCTAGGAGAAAGAAATGGGGGAAATACATTAAACAAAATGATTCGTTTCAGGCTTTCTCTTAGGTACAATTTTATGAGGAGCTTTTAATGTATATTTTGAGTTACGTAGAATCTTTTCTGCATGTTTTCAGTTAGTATGCCAGATTCATAAGATGTGCCACATTTATAGATTCTATAGAAGCACTATTCCAAATTGAGGAAGGAAGAGGTTCCCCCCCCATTTGAATTATATAAGGTTCAAACTTTTGGAGCTTTTCAGAGCCACGCTGTTTTCAAAAATGGCATTGAACAAAACTATCTTAACTCAATGTTGTCAACTTGCCTGTGACATATGAAGGCACAAAAAGGCTCAGCCATCACATCCAGCTATCTCGTAGATGCTGCTCAGAGCATCTGAAATCCTGAAATTAGGGCAAGCCTCTTCCTGAGCAAGAGGCAGCCCTATGGGCACCCCAGGTTACTAGTAGCCACCACATGGTGACTATTTCTAGCTTTGAACCCTAGAAGAGACAAGGATGATATCCATGACATAGGTGTTCACTTCTGTTCAACATTAGAGAGACACGAGAGGTAGAGAGACATGGTGATTTCCTAGCAACTATAACAAACAGGAAAGTGGAAACTTCTGTGTCTGATTTGTTCTTCCCTCTTCTTAAGTGATAGCATTTCCCTTAGATATGTAAATTTCACATGCTGCACCATTTGGGGGTATTAACCAAATGCTGGCTTTGCATCTTCCCTCAGTCACTGTCATTAGGGCTGGTCCCCAGATCTAGAATCTGAAAGGGCATAGTATTGCCAGATAGGACCCTATTGAGTTAGTCAATAATCATTTGCTTCCACTGTATGCCAGGCATGTACTAGTAAATAAGCTTTGCAGTAATTTCTTCTGAGATATTGGCTACCTCCCTGAGCTACATATCCCTTATGTGAATGAATCATACAAGTCTGTGTGGGAGGTCAGTCTCTCCCCAGCCCACCACTGAGCCTGAGAAATCCCTGCTTTGTCAAGTATCTGCAACATTGACACCCAGTCCTTAATTCCTCTTCAAGGTCTTCTACCTCCTAGCCTAGGAGATTTTTAGCAATGAAGGTGGGCAGCTTTGGCAGCTCTCATCCTGTGTCTGCCCAAATCTACAAGGAGTCCTTTCTGTTTCTCCAGCCAAGAGAGACTTTTATAATTTTTTTTAAAGATTATTTATTTATTTGACAGACAGAAAACACAAGTAGGCAGAGAGGCAGGCAGAGAGAGAGGAGGAAGCCGGTTCCCTGCCGAGCAGAGAGCCTGATGTGGGACTAGATCCCAGGACCCTGAGATCATGACCTGAGCCGAAGGCAGAGGCCTAACCCACTGAGCCACCCAGGTGCCCAAGAGAGACTTTTAAAACTCAAAAGCTGAAAATGTAATCCTTGTTTGTTTGTTTTGGTGTCATCTCTTACTTGAGGCAATAGATGCCAGAATGGCTTGGCTGACTAAATGGAATAAAGGCCAAGGAAAATAAGAAAATACACATGTATAGAAAGGCTTGTTTACTTAAAATATTTTTTCTATTCCTACAAACTGCTTGGTGAACTTGGAATTTGACCAAGAGATTTGATAGTCTTATTGGATAGTCTTTATAGATCAGGAAGAGACCTATTCAAATCAGACATGCCTGCTGTGTAAGCCTAGACAGTCCTCAGTAACCGTGATAGTCACGTGCTTGTCTTCCATAATCCTTATTGGACAAGGCATTCATAACTTTTTCTGTATTTTCCCCCTTTCTCTTGATACATTTGCATGTATCAATGTCAATGTCAGAGTCTCCTTGCTGCTTCTGTTGGTCCCAAAGATACCTACTTCTTTTCCCATTAAGGAGTAACATCATTACTACTTTTGCTTGTCAGATTTCTCCAATTCTAATTCACTGCATTTTTAGACTTCTTAAAATCTTGACTTTGGTCAAATCCCTTCTTTATTAAAGTTGATGATGTTTAACCTTACACAACGAAAGCAAATGAGAGAGAAAATATGGCTTTGAAAGCATGGCAAATATTTGGCTCCACATACCTTCTAAAATTTGAGCCTTGGGACGCAAGCATTATTTACCTAACAGTTCTAAAGTAGTATGTGAAAACAGTTCTCCCAGCTCACCATGGCTCACCCTCTGCTGAAAGCTAAAGGAATCCATACTTCCAATTCTGGTTAAGCCTTAAAGACCAGACGCTTCCAGCATGTTTTCAAAATGGAGTCCATGCATTGTGTGAAACCACAGAAGACATCTAAATGTGGAATATAGTGGGACTTGGAATTTGTTTCTATGTGTGTTTGTTACTATGACTCCCCTGAGGCCAGGAAGTGAATATTCTTCATCTTTAAATCCCTAGCACCTAACAGGAAAAAAAAAAAAAAAAAAAGGTGTCTGACAATAAGATGTACTAAATCAATGTTTATTTAGCTAGGTTGAGCTTAATCAATTGATACTTAAAACATCATTAATTTATTTATCAAATTTTTATTGAGTATCTACTATGTAGTAAATGTTTTAGGTACGTAGAGATACTGGGAGAGCTTAACCACAGCTTGTAACTTTGAGAACTGAAGGAGCAGATACTGTGCAGTGAAAAAAACAACTACTTTTTGAGTTAAGACTTGAATTCTGTTTCTGCCACTTACCAGTTGGATAACATTGGACATGTCACTTAACCATTCTAAGTCCCAGTTTCTTCACTTAAAAAAAACTAGGTATCATAACTACTTCACAGGATTATAGTCAAGATCAAGTGCCACTGTGTGGGATAAATTTTTACCTTAAATTATTATAACCTGTCCTCCCACCTATTTCTTCTCCACTACCTTATAAATACACAGGACACGAGAGAGATGTGACTCGTCCAGATGAGAACAGTGTTCTGAACTCAGGTTCAGTGGACTCGAGTGATATTCATGGGGTTATACAGCTCATAACCAGCAAGACAAGACTCCAACCGAGTGTCTGCAGAATGAGAGCAACTTCCATTCTACATCTTATGCCTCCTGGGACTATGATGAAAGTCAGTCACCTTCCCTCAATGTAATCTTGCTCATATCAATCATAACTTCCAAATGAAATCCAAGACTCTCCTTGCATTACAGACTGAGACTCTTTCCAGTCTTGTCTTGGTCTCTTTCCATGGGCTTGTGGGCGTTCATTTGTTTTAAATGGTTTAGAAGGGACAGAAATACACTTGGTCAGGCTCAAGTATCTCTTGGTTCTGGCAGCAATCCACCTGGACTTTGCTGGTTCTCCCGTTGTCAGTGTGCCCGGAAGCCTAAAGCAATGGGAGCTCCCATAGAGGGGCATAAAATAGATGTGTTTCACATGTAATTGACTGAAATTTGAGATTACCCAGGCTTCCATCATTCAAGAAATCTTAGAAAACTGAATGTTAAAAGGAACGGTATCTAGCTTGATCATTCCCTCCACCTTTTGATCCTCTTCCCTGTTGGTAATCACTGCTTAGCATATTTTTTGCTGCTGAGAAAGTGGGCAGGCAGCTGCTGCAGCCTGTAGCAGACTCTGAGGTTGCTCCTTAGGGGGTTGGCAGGGATACCTTGTGAAGCTGAGGGTTTTCTGTTTTGTTTTTTCTTTTTTTTTTTTGGGGTGTGTGTGTGTGTGTGTGTGTGTGTGTGTGTGTTTTGTTTTTTAAATGTGTTTGTTTCCTTCACCCTGGAGAGTCTGAGCAATCGGTCCTGGGCTTTTCTTCTCTGAACTGTTTATGCTTATAAAGGAAATAATTTAATCAGTGTGTAAAAGTGGACTTTTTTTTCTAAGCATGCTTTAGCTCTTTTTTTTTTTTTTTAAGATTTTATTCATTTATTTGACAGAGATCACAAGTAGGCAGAGAAGCAGGCAGAGAGAGAGGAGGAAGCAGGGTCCCCGCTGAGCAGAGAGCCCAATGTGGGGCTCAATCCCAGGACTCTGGGATCATGACCTGAGCCGAAGGCAGAGGCTTTAACCCACTGAGCCACCCAGGTGCCCCAGCATGCGTTAGCTTTAATGGCTAATTTATGTAGATGTTGCAGGAACTTTGTAAAATGGTGGCTTTGTTCAATGCAGCCTGTCCACACTGACTGTGTTTCTAGGATGCTTTTGTTAAGTAATATAGGCTAAAATTTTCTTAATTTGAAGTTGATAACTGCTCATCACTTTCAAAAGGCTGCAGTTAATTACATGGCTATTTGGCTACATTTGGAATTTTGGATGATTGAAATTTACCATTTTCTTCCAGATATTTATTGTCTAGACTCCCTCCCCCCAGGAAGGCCATTCCAAATCATGGACTCACGTAGGCCAAGAGAGATAGGCATTCATATAGGCTCTGCTTGTCCAAATAGGGGGTATAGTGAAAGGATTTCTTCTGTTATATAACAGTATACCTTTTATACCCACTCCTCCCTCTTAATATACATCATAGAAAGGAGATGAAAATAGGTTTCACTTCAAGTGCCAACTCTAACCAATTGCTAGTGGTCTCTTCAGTCTCTGTGGGGAAGGACTCTGAAGCTATCTCCAGTAAAGATGTGTATTGATTGTGTATCACTGTGTACAGTGCTATAGCAAGAGTCAGGCACAGGCACAGGCTGGCCATTATCCCTGTTGGACTATGAAGTTTTTTATGTATCTGCTTTACAGGAATGATAGAGACTAGCCTATGACGTATTTGTTATGGATAGAGCCCCAAGTAGGGGGACCTCTGTCCTCTGTTAAGTCCTTTTTACAGATCTTTAGGCAGGTTTTCCTTAGTGTAGTCCTCATGTGGTTTATTAACCTGCCCTGGCAGATAATGTCTGTGCATAAATAATTCACTCCCCAATATACTGGATTTTCGCATCTCCATGCCTTTGCTGAAGCTGTCTCCCCTATCTGAAAACGCTATCTCTTCTTGTATAATTTGTGGACATTTTTCTCTTCACGGACCACCTCAAATATTGTTTCCTCCTCTGTCAAGCTTTCTCTGACCTCCTCAAGCAGGATGGGTGACTCTTTTTCATCTCTCCAAAGCAACCAGTTGAATCTGTATTACCACACCTGCCATAATGCTGTATAATTCCTTTCTCACATGCTGGAATCTAAACCAGAATATTAGACATATGTTTGTAGACTTGAAGTGCATATCGCGTTGTTCAGAAAAACCTACAGTTCCTCACTTAAAGCTGTGAACGTCTAAAGGATATTTATAGAAAATACACTGGGTGCAAATACAGTATCGATAGTGGCTAGGAGGGTAGAAAGAAGGAGATGGTAAACAGGAGAGAGAAATCAGTGATGCAGAGTCTGCAAAGAAGACAGTAAAACTCTATAAAATGAAGGAAGAACACTGACATGAAGGACAAGGAAACAGATGCAGGCTCATGCGGGTATGCATAGCTACAGGTTCTGCATGCCCTCAGTGATAGGATATGGTTGACTCTGCTCTGAGTGCATGTTCAATAGACTCAGGACTTCTCTGCCAAGTATCTGGCAACAGTAGGAAATTCTTGCTTGATCAGAAAAGAGTTAACTGGGGGCTCAGCTAAGCTGGAAAGCACACATCCCTTCTAAAGGCTTTCAAATTCTGTTTGAAAAATACGGTGTACATCAAAATAACCGTGTGTATTGAAAGAATTGAGCTACAACCTTTGAAAGTCTTTTGCTTGTGCTGGTCAGTGTCAATAGGTCTGTTTCAATAGGTTAGATGTGAGTCCCCTGTCCAATATATTGTTCTCCACTGTCTTGAAGAGAGTACCCTTTCCCAGGCGGTGGTCAATTCCCTTAAAATTACTTGAAACGTTATAGTGCATAAGGAAATTTCATGTTCTTTACTTCAATGAAGTCTTCCTGGACAAGATGAAACAACAAAAACAAAATAATGACATAGAACTGTCTCCATTTTAAATGTGGGGTGACTCAGGTTAAGCAACTGGTTCAAGGCTGCAGAAAATAACATAGTTTGCCTTTAAACCTAGATTGTAAGTATGCTCTAAGTCCCATGCTCTATAGTTGAAACTTTGATAACTCTTTTGATCTTTGTCTTACCGCATTATTTCCTTCATTTCATTAATTCTGTATGTTCCTGTTATATGTCTTTCATGAGATTCTAAGCTCCTTGAAGTTCTTACAGAAGCCCACGTGGTGACAGATGACGTCGTGTTCTTTGCAGATATGCAATGTACGTGTTTAATCAGTAAATAATAAGAAAATAAAAGAATGTAAGGATTAAAGAATAAGAGAAATAATAAATTTAGCAATCACACAATTATGACTATTTAGATGGTTTCCATTTTCTAGGACAAATGTTAAAGACAAGAAAAATCCACCTGAGATACTCAGCTGAGGTGACATTATGAAGGAAGGAAGGAAGGTAAAGGAATTTATCAAGAAAATTGTCAGATTTCCTCAAATAGAGAATTTTAGATGGAGAGGGCAGCCTTTGGAAAGGTCTGAATGGCAAGACCTGGCACTGGGTCAGAAGCATTAGAAGAATGAAATTGGACAATCCATTAGACTAAAGACTTTTAAAAATGGAATTGTGAACCTTTGCATCCACATAAACAGCCAGGCCTAAAAAAACTAAAGGTCAGCTTTAAACTGTGATGAAAGGATCTATATTAAAAAGGTACAGCTATTTAAACAGTCAGGTGAATCCTGAGCTAATGTGCATTGGCTGACGTGAATTTCCTTCCTTAGGGAAGGCGAGGATAGAAAGCAGAAATGAGGGCAACGGGTAATATTGTCTGTGTTCGTGGAAGGGAAGGAAGGAGGCAGAAAGGAACTAATATTTCCTAAACCCCATCTAGGTACCAGTGGTATGAATATGAAGTGCTCAAATAATAGAAAACTGAGACGCAGAAAGGTTTAGTGATATCGGAGGCGATATAGTGGGTGGCAGAGCCCGGTTATAAATCCAGCCATGCTCAACTTTTCTCAAGCTTCTGAATGTCTCACATTCTATCTTATTATCAAGATACAGCTCTCCCCTTTCTCCTTCCTCACCTCCACCCTCTTTACCAAGCCATTTTATCTATCTTTTGGCTCTGAGTAGATTACTACCCTAGAAAGAGTTTTCTGACCTTCAGACAAGCGAAGGGCACCACTTTGTTCCTTTGTTGCTCCCAAATAATGTAAATGAGCCCAACCTTGTTCTGTTCACCACACTACAGGCTGGTAAGTCAAGAGGCAAGACGGGGTAAGGAAAGTGACTTTATCTGGAAAGCCAGCAAACTGAGGAGATAATGAACTATTGTCCCAAAGAACAATCTTCCCTCAACATGAAATGTGAACCTCTTTTATGTTAACAAAAAGGTTAAGTGGGAGGAGGTTGGAGTCCAAAGATGAGGGTTGTCTGTAGACATCCCAGGAAAGTCATACAAGTTCTTTGTCCTTGGTCACTTGATAATTGCATGCAGGAATTAGGTCGCGACATTCTTGTAAATCTTAAACAGCCTAGTCGTTTCTGTACACACGTACCTCCTTGAGTGAGGGAGTGTTGGGTGAAAAAGCAAGTTTTTGCAAACCTCAGCTACAAAGCAAAATTCCTTTGGCAATTAACATGCTCATGTTCAGGGCTAATCAGAAGTTTCTAAGCTATGGGTCTCAGCAGCAAGGGAAATAGAAGCAATATGGAGGTGGGCATGCTAAGTGTGTCCCTGTTATAATACCAGTTAGCAGTATTTTACATACTAAATTGTGGTTATTTGTTTACTTCTTTGTCTTCTTCTTTTAAACTGTGAGCTCCCTAAAGGCACCGACTGCGTCTATTTTATTTTTGTCCTTAGCACATCGCATAGTGCACGGCACATAGTAGGTGTCCAGTATATTAGATGAATAAATAATTGAACGTTCTTTCTAAGTCAGAGCTAATGCCTTTCCGCTTTCATTTGTATCTCCCTCAGCTCTTCCCTTCTTGGGTAAGCCAATCTCTATTTAGCTTTGCGGGGGATTCTCTTCAACATTTTCATTTTTCTTTTGTGTTTCATGTTAGTGTGCTGTAGCATCTAATCCAAAACACTCATCTTGGGATATTAAGTATTATGCCAAGCTGACAGTAGACTGGCAAATGAAAAGAAGGCAGAGTTTGGTCCATTATTGCTAACACAGGTGTCCTTTTTGATTCTTTTGTATGCACCGTTAGATTATTCACCAGATGAATTTCTTTGTCAACCTGGAAATATAGTCTACACATGAGATTGGTTTCAAACAGGGGTTGGAGGGAAATGCAATTGATAGTGTGGAAAAAGTACTTAAAATAGATTATCCCTTTAAACAATAGAAGATTCTACTCCATATGCATAAAATACATTCTACCTACAAATGAAGCCCTTGCTTCAATTGTCAGATGATTACTTGTGAAGAAAAGTCAATCCATCAGCAAGTACTTAATGAGATTTCTGGCTATTGTGCTGCCCCCCCCCCCCCCCGTGGGTAGAGTTGGCATGATGACAGAAACAAAGACACATAGATTATTGGTCACACCTGAAAGAGCTTACAACATTGTAGGCTATGATTAACACATGTGAAACAATTAAGAAAGCAAGGAGGCGTGTTGTTTCATGCTCACTTATGAGTCAAGAAAATAAATAGAAGAGGATTCCCAAGACATTCATTCATTTGCTCACCCGACAAATGTTTATTGGTTTTTAGTTGTGTGTGAAACATTGTGTTGATCCTGGAGATGCCAAGATGAATACAGTTAGTGTCAGTTATTGAGGAGCTGCCTGTGTGTTGAGATTACATGTATGACCTGCAGCAGTGATGCAAGGGACAGGAAGGCTGCGAGGCACACACGTGATTCTCTGAGAAGTCAGAAAGGCTGTATAGAGTTACTGGCTTTTGATCCAAGTGTTAGATCACGGAGAGCATTTTGTCCTTATCTCAAGAAAAAGTAGGGTTTTGTTTTTGTTTTTGTTTTTATTAGGTTATGTTAGTCACCATATAATACATCATTAGTTTTTAATGTAGTGTTCCATGATTCATTGTTGGTATATAATACCTAGTGCTCCACGCAATACGTGTCCTCCTTAATACCTATCACTGTGCCAACCCATCCCCCGACTGTTTTCTGTTTTTAACTATGCCTTTACTTCTCCTTGACTTTGCTGGTTAATGACTCGTACGCTCAGCAGTGGATGTTAATACAGTGCTGAGGACAATGAAGAGATCAGAGGTATTTTGCTACAACTGTCCCATTTTATAGAACTTCATAGGAGTGTTTAACTGTAGAAGATTACCACTTGTTACTTCCACAGATTAACTGTCATCTAATATTCTTTTCTTCCAATCTTCTAATATTACTTGACTTTAATATATGTTATATTTTGGTTTTATTCAATTATCAGTTATACTTTCACAGATGTATACCTTTCCAATATATTGGGTTTTCTTGAGAGCAGGAATTACATTTTATGGTTTTTGGTTTTTTTTTTTTTCCCCAGAGGATGAGAGAGAAAGGAACAAACATTTATTTTATGCTTCCTCGTAACATGCATGGCCAAACATGTTTGTTGTATGTAAGCATATACTATGTTACAAGAACAGTGCTGGGTGCTTTATGTGATATTTAACCTATTTAATAGCCCTTAAAGTATGTTGTGTTCATGGGTTTCACAGATGTTTAAACTAAGGTACAAGACTAAATGTGTTGTCCGAGGTCATATACTTAAAATTGTAAGTGTCTAAATTGTAAGTGTCTAAGATATGATTCTGACCTAGGGTATTTGCATCCTCTCCTCTTTTCTACCACTCCACAAAATATTAGTTTTAAAATGTATAGAATATATTTTTAAAATATATAGAATATATATATAACTTAAAAATATATAGAATATATATAATTTTAAAATTATATATATTATATAAAGTTTAGTTTTAAAATTATATATATTATATATAATTTATATTATATTATATTATATATATTATATAAAATTTAGTTTTAAAATATATGGAATATAATTTTAAAATATATAGAATATATATAAAAGACAACAAACTGATTAGTACTCTTTATTTAAGACCTTTGTCTCATTCATTAGTTAATTCACAAAATATCCTGTTATATGCCAAGAGTTTTGGATTCTAAAAAGAAAAAAACAAAACAACAACAACAAAAAACCTCTCATTTCTTTCATGGAAATTACTGATTAGTAGCAATAAGATACCTTGGAGACGATTGGGTGCTTTCTTAATTCATCTCTTTCTATAAGCTGAGGATTCTAATAAGGTCCACAGGGTCTTATTTTAACAGAAATTATAGACAGCCATTTCTCTAGACCTCCAATCTCTTTTAGGCCAGAGGCCCTCTTATTAGAAGCTGACTTACTTTTTCCTTTTTGCAAATAGTAGCAATATATTTTTTTCCCCAGGCAACCATAACCTCAGTGCTATTTCTAAACTTTGCGCTTAGGGGTATATATTTTTTCCAAAATTTCTTTAAGCTACTGTTTTCAAATATCGGGGGAATAACAGCATGATTTACTGGTGCAAACTTTAGATTTGAAATAACGATGTCAGTGAGCTACAGGTTCAAACAATGGATCAAAGGTCTTGGTTCCTCCATTAAGACAACATGCAAGGTGAAAGAACAATGTCCATCTTAGAGTGTGATTACTTCATGTTGAGATGCTAAGGAGTATCATTCAGGGGTAGATGAGGAGGCACAGCAAAGCAGAAGTAATTTTTGTGATGGAGGCTGGGTGAAATCTGAAGAATATAGCAAATGCATACTGATTTACTGTGAAAATACACTTATTAAAAGATTTTAAACGTTTGCTTACATTTCCTATATAGTGTGGTATACTATATGTTAGAGACATAGTAAGAATCCCTTCCCCTTTCCAGAGGTTTCTTCTCTATCTTAACAACTTAGTAGTTTCATCTCATAAGAAAAACATTACTTCTTATATTTAAATTGCTCCTTGAGGACTCACTATATGCCAAACAGTATTTTGCATAATCTTGTAGTGCCTTGATCCTATCTTCTTACTTCCTCAGGAAACTTGTTTAATCAGTTAACTTATTTCATGTTTCCTGAAACTCTCCTTTTCTCATAATCTTCCTATTAAAAAGAAAAAAAGAAAAAAGAAATTTTCTATTTTGACTTTGCTGCTGTTTCTAGTTTCTTCCTTGCTCCTCCAGTTTACGTCTCATCTCAGCATGACCTGTCTGTGCCTCTAACATTTTGCCCAGAAACTTGTTTTTATTAAAGTTTTGTTGGATCCGTAGATGCCAAGTCTCATCTTGACTTTGACCTTCTTATAGCATTTGAATTTTTTGACACTTCTCCCCTATAGAAATTCTCTCTTCTCTTGACAACCCCTATTTTGTTTCTCCTATTTCCCCTGTGATTGCTCTTTGTCCATCTCTTTCTCAGGTTAGTTTTCCTCTACCTTTTCATTATAAGGAGAGCAGCAGAAAGATTAGTGTGGAGAAGGGGCAGAAGGAAGCTGATAAGAGAGACCGGAAAAGGGGAAGCCTTGGAGGCTGTTTTAGCCACGTTGGTCTCTGTCCCGAGAGCAGCAGAAACCCTTAGAAGGGTTCAAAACAGAGGTATAATGTGACTTGAATTACATTAGGTATAGATGGGCAAGCATAGAAGTAGGGTGACTGAGAAAGAAAAAGCTTAGGTAAAGGAAGAAAGTAGCTGGACTAGGATAGTGGTAGTAAAAGTGAAAATAAGTGAATATATATATCCAAAGTATACTTAGGGCATAGGTGATGGATTGTATGTGAAAGGTAGGAGAGAGGTAATTTTTTAGCTTGAAAAACCTGATAGATCATAGGACCATCTGCTGAGCAAGGAGGATGTTTGGGGTGCATTAATGGGAAGGAAGTTAGTGAAACTGATGGTTGAAGGGTACCTCACTTCATCTCCTTATATCCCTCTCTCTTCTATAGTGATGAAACTCAACTGTCATAGTTTCCTAATAGCTTTCCCTATGTAGAAACGCCATGACCTTTTCATAGCCCTCATTCTCCTTGACATTGTTGTACATATTTCACAGGATGAAATATGTGACAGCTCTTTAAATATTAAGAGGACTATTATTTGGAAGAAAGATTGGAATGACTTTGAATGGCCTTAGAGAGGAGAATGAGAACCTATAGAAAGACAGATTTTAGCTGAGCATAAAGAAAGAATCTTATTGTGATTGATTAGGGAACATGTCAGGAGAATGGTAGCAAGGTCCATGTGATCAGAAATGTTTGTGCAATACTCTGTGACCATTTGATGGAGATTATTATAGAAGATTGACACATTGGATGAGAGAGGCTCCAGGAAGGCAAGACCTGGTGATCAGTTAGGCTCTGTCCTAACTCTGAGATTCTTTAGTTTGGTGAAATTTCCATGTTCTTCTTCCTTCCATTGTGACAAATACAGGAAGTTATGAATAACTATGGCCTGAAGAATGTCTCCTGAGTGCTGACTACTTATTCATTCAGAATTTTGTCATTTCTTTGAGTGCATGCATGAGAGCACAATTTATTCAGAACAGTCACTCAGCAGTAAGACACCGAGAATGCATTAATGAAGCTACAGTAATTGAGGATTTTACCCAAGTGTAACTCCCGGCCCTCACTCATGCATAATTCTTCCTCAGTGTGGATTGTGTCTTTCCTAGCTAGCATGGAGTGGCTGCCTTGGAAGAACTGCATGTTTTAATTATGTGAAAAGATGTTTCTTGTTTTGATGATCCAAACAAGGGAATTGTTTGGTTCTGGAAATACAGATGAGTTTTGAATGCAGGATGCCTTGGGAGGTAGGGGGAAAATTATATCCCCTCCTCAGGTATTTTACTAACTCTACAGCTACAAATTGTCCCAAGGCTGTGTGCATTGTAAGTGAGGAAAAAAGGCATTTCACTTTTTAAAAACTATTCACATTAAGTTGTTCACTTTAAAACAACATCTCTGTCAATAAACAAAGTAAGGAATGCATTCAACATCAAACTGACACTTTTCATGAAGCAAAATGGTCAAATTCCCACAATCTCTGGAAAGTGGTTAGAGTTCCGTGGATGAGAGTGCATTGTGGCATCCAACTTCCCATGCTAAAAATAGGGCAGGGAGTGTGAGTTTCTCCGAAGACCGTTTTATTCTTAGTCACTCTGAGTTTGTTCAAAGTGTCATGATTGCTACTAATTTTTACTCGCAGATGCATTATAAATTTGTAAAAGCAGGACCCATGGCTGTCATGTTCTTCATTGTATTTTGTACGTCTAACAAGGTATCTGGCATGTAGTAGGCACTCAGTTAATCTTTGTGGAAAGAAGAAGTCTGGCAGAAGAGGACTGGGATATGATCTCCTATCATGAAAGCAAGCATAGGGTAAATACCCAAATGTCCATGATGGAAAATGGAAGTCCCATTCACAAGCAGGAACAGGTACCAGTCTTGCATGATTAACAGATACCAAGTCCACGTGTAAGACTCAAATTCCATGACCATATTCTCTGTTTACATCAGTGGCAGTTAGCACGGGGGCAGGAAGATGAAGCTATGATGTCATGAATAAGCCTCTGTCATTGTTTTAAAGGCTTAACTAGCCCTCTGAGTGAATCAACTGACACAACCATGGAAACTCCAGGAACTATTCTGTGTTAGATGCTTGGAGAGATTTTTAAATAAAGTAGACAGTTTAGCTGCTGCTGTCATAGAGCTGAATCCTATGAATGAGAGAAAGCTTGCATGAAAATATGATCGAAAGAAATATGTGGTGAGTGTCAAAGTGAGTGGTAATTCACAATACAAGGATCACTGTGGGGTACAAAGGCATCCAGCATTCATTGGTGGGCAGGATTTTTACTAGGCTTTAGATATATGATTTGGATTTGCCTCAGTGATGAGGAATAGGAAAGCATTTTAGGCAGGAGTTAGCTATAGTGCAAGAAATGCTTAAATCATGCTGAGGGTCCCTGTGACCAAATTTCAAGAAGGCTCACATTAGAATTGCCCTTGAGTATAAATGATTCAATTTCTGAACAAAGATTTAGCCTCACTGGGAAAGGGTTTGCTCTCTATTAAAAAGTCTGAGATTTTCATTGGACATGTTTTTCCTTGTTAAGCATAATCCTGAGCTGTGAGTCTACCTCCTACCAAGAATATACGTTTGGTAGTTTTGGTAGCACCTTCACTGAACTTTACCTGTGTTAGCTTGTTTAATTATCCAAGTATGCCATGTGTAAGTACTAAGATCATTCCAAGTCTTAAGATGAGAAAACAGACTCAGAGAGGTAGAAAAGGGAAGGGAAGGAATTTGTCCATGATCACAGAACTATGGGCACCTACTTACAACACAGGGTTTATATGAAGCATTGATAAGAGATTGGAAGAAAGGCAGTGACTCGATGCCAAAGGCTAGATGAAGAAGGTTTTCCTACAGTTCATGGGTGGTTGTGGAAGGCATTTCTGTCCTTCATGTCACGTGGGAACTAGGCTGTAACTCAATTGTCCTCATCCTATCACCACACAAGCAATGGTTGGGCTAATCCCCAGTACTATGTGTCTGCAGCAAACTAGGTCAAAGGGATTTCCTCGGCCTCTGTGATTGTTGGGACCAATCAAAAGCCTCCAGAGCAGACACACTACATTTCAGTTTTTCTCTCACTGATTTTTTTAAGGAATCTTAAAATGAGAGAGATCATCTAACTCCCACTTAGATCAAATTCTCCATTAATATTCAGCCAGCTTGCTTTACTTCTCTGTCTGCTAAAAATCCACAGGTGACCAGATTCTAAGGTGACTTACATTGGAATTTCACTTCAGTATAAATGATTCAACGTTTTTAATAAAAATTTGGGTTAGTTGGGGAATGGTTTGTAGTGTGAGGAAAGGAGACTGGGGATTTTCAGTGGACTTGTTTACCCTTGGTAAACTTAAGGACTATTGCTAACAGCATGGGGCAGAAGAAATCCTTATCCTGCTGGTCTGATTTTCAGTAATCCCTAAGACTTAGCCCAGTTCTTAATGCATGGTATTTCTTTATTAAAGATGTAAGTAAATATTTCTTTAATAAATGAGAAAGAATATAAATTGGATTTAATGATTAGTATTTAATTTTAAAATGTCTGATTTGAGAGAAATGTACATATTAGAACAAATTTGAGTAAGACAGGTAAGAAATTGTCTTGCTCCTTCACAGGTCTTACTGTCAATTAGGACAAATGCGAGCAGTCCATCAGTTTTTCAGTTTTGTTTTGTTTTGTTTTGTTTTTATATTATCTCTTTAGTGCGAGAGACCCAGATGTTCTTTGGATTAAATTGCCTTTAAAATCACAGTGGTGTCTTTCTGTAACCTCCAGAAAGAGTGGTCCAGTAAGAGAGCAAGTAGCTTATTCAAAGTTCTTTCAAAACATAGGCTTTTAGGAAACTTAAATTCAGAACCCTGTAGCTGCATTTCTGCTGTGATATAAGATGAGTAAAGGGCTTCTTGGACCTCAAATTCTTCATCTGTGTAACTGAAGGTAATAATACCTTCTTTGGGTTTTTAAAATTGATGAGGAAATTGTATAAAGTACCTGGCACATAGTAGGTGCAAAATAAATCTCATTTTACTTCTTTTGTGAAATGAATAGTTTGTAC
This sequence comes from Neogale vison, assembly GCF_020171115.1. NCBI lineage: Eukaryota > Metazoa > Chordata > Mammalia > Carnivora > Mustelidae > Neogale > Neogale vison. The sequence continues at coordinate 139,270,009 of NC_058097.1, forward strand.
AATTAAATAGTAAGTATAGCTCTGCTAAATTTGGTCTGTGTGGAGGTTCTAACACTGTTACTATGACAACTCACTTTTTTTTTTTTTCTTTCTGCAAAGGCATTTTCTCTAGGATTGGTAATTTTGAAAATGAAACTGGCCTGTAAAGTTACCAGATACCTGCCAAACACTTGGTGTACTCCATTCCTTTTAACCATTTTCTTAGAGTATTTTTAGTTTGTTTTATTGTAAGGTAGGAGTTGCTCTTTTTTCTGGTAAACATACTTGGATACCATAAAACATGCTTTATTCTCTTTATTTAAAAGTAATTATTTTAAAAATATACAAACTTATACTGAACCATTTTAATCAAGATTACTTTTCAGACATCTGAAATCATAGAAGATCAGGACTATTTGTTGTTCTCAAAATTAAGGGTGACAAACACATGGCACAAATTCTGCGATTTCCCACAACCACGCTATTGGCATTCTTTCCTAATATTCCAGTTTTTCCTTCCAAATCCTCTGAACATAGCAGTACAGAAAGCAACTGCTCATAAGTTGGTGTTAATGCCTAAGTTCATATATATTAACCCTTCATGGACTAAGCCATGAGTGAGGTCAGATGCTCATCAAGGTTTCTTGATATTCTGTCTGAAATTATATCATTTGGTATACATTCTTTGCGCTAACAATGACTTCCCTGCAAAGATCTCTTTGAAATGTTTTTGCCCATAAAATTAGTAACACATTGATCCTGTGCGGTGAGTTGCAGTTCATTCGTGCTGATTGAATGGAGATAAACTGGAGCCAGGGATGATACATAAGAGAAAGTAGCTACAGCCCCAGGTTTATTGCACGCTGACTAGCCTTGAACCAAAAGATGAAATCTAGACCTACTATCTGTATTTTAACTGAAAGAAATTAAACTTGAGCTATCAAATCTGTTAATTTGGTGTCTCCCAAACTTAAATCATTTGCTTACCACCTTCATGATTGCCATATTCATCTTTCATCTCAACTATTATGTAATATTTTTTTATTGTGATTCAATTTTACTGAAAGTTTATTTAAACACAAATTTTACTTCTCTATTTTGATAAAGGTCTACATCACTGAACACCATAAAATGTGACTATCCGTGTAAACACTTCAAAATTTAGACTATGCCATTAAATTCTAGCTAGAAACTATGTTAATAATTCGAAAAAGCTCGGTTTTCTCTTTGTAGTAAAACATATATGTATATTTTTTATTGGTCATATGAGGGAAGTGCAATTTTTGAGAGATCAGTACTTCCCCAAAGTCTGGAAGACAAAACTTTTTCCGTAAGAAAATTCTCAATTCTCTGTTTCCTTTGCAGAAACACATTTTTTTGGCAAAGAGGAGACTAACTTCTTAGTGTCGTTAAGGCTTAAGTCAGAATAAATATGTTAGAGAAATTGACAAGCACTAGATGAGACTTTCTTCATGATAAAATCAGAAAAGTTTGGATATCGCTGAAACTAAAAGAGCAGTAGATATCACCAATAAGTTGGTTCTATGAGTTTATATCTTATGACTCTAAAACCATGGGCATAATAGAATATATATTCATATCTCTATATCTCTATCTATGTATCTATTTAGTTAAATAGACATAGAACTGCCAAAAAAAAATGATTGATAAAACTCTTTCCATGAGCCAGATACGAAGCAGAAACATGCAGATACCACTGGAGACTAAAGCTGTAAACCTCCTGGGCTCCAAGCTGGGCAGGGATATGATTATTGAGTTAATATGAACCAAGAAAACCACATGTGGCAAGAGACTAGAGCAGGCCCACTATACCACATGCCATATGTTCTTAGAATATTATACAACATTGAAAATTAGCTACCAATCACACAATATACAGGGAGCTCTCAAACATAATACTCTGTGAAAGACAAACATAGAAGAGAATACACTGTATGGTTTTTCTATTTAAGAAAAATAGGTATAACTAATCCAAGTTGTTAGAAGTCAGTATCATAGTTATTTTTCAGGGGGAGTGACTGGAAAGCAGCGTAGTGGGGGATCTCTGGGGTGCAGATAATATTCTGTTTATTGCTCTGGGTGCTAGTAGGATGATATGTTCTGTCTTTGAATATTCATTCACATTTTTCTACCTATACCACTTAAAAATACACTCTAAATTATTTAGAGTATAAAAGTTCGCTGAAAGTTGTCAAATAAAAATAATTTTACACAGAGATTTGTCGTAGTGTAACTATAGGATATCAGAATAAAACCACCTGAGATAGAGGGATCAGTACCCACCTAAGAACCATTATTAGATGGGTAGTGGGTTTCTATCACTATAATAGATGTCCAAAAGTCAATGAGAGAACATCTCCAAAGTACTGAGGGAAAAATAACTGTCATTTTTAGAAATGACTAGCTTAGCCATCGTTCAAGATTGGGGGTTAAAAAAATAAATAAATAAAACCAACAACTCTCAGACATTTTCCAATATCTCAAGCTTACCACCTATAGATTTTAGCTGAAAGGGTGCACTGGAGTAAAAATTGAAGTAAATTGGGGCACCTGGGTGGCTCAGTGGGTTAAAACCTCTGCCTTTGGCTCAGGTCACGATCTCAGGGTCCTGTGATTGAACCCCACATCCTGCTCTCTTCTCGGCAGAGACCCCGCTTCCTCCTCTCTGTCTGCCTGCCTCTCTGCCTACTTGTGATCCCTGTCTGTCAAATAATAAATAAAATCTTTAAAAAACAAAAAAAAATGGAAGTAAATAAACATTAAACACACATTCAAAATCATTAAGATCTATTTGTAATTAAATATTGATTATACTATGTAACTTTTTAGATAGTAACAAAAGATGGAGCTATCATTTAGACCAAAAAAAGGTGGGAGGTAGGAAAAGTTCAGGACATAGTTAAAATGCTATGATTCTTGTATTTTTCAGGAAATGACAATAGATACTGAATAATTTTAGCTTTTTGTTTAATATGAACTTTAGAGTTCAAGAAATTGATGACCCAGGTATATTTTCTGATCTAGGTGTATACCCTGGGGAAAAGTCACATAGCTTCCCAAGAAGACATATGAAATACTTTATTTATGATAGTGAAAAGCTGAAAGAATTCGTAGTTCCATCAATAGTGGAAAACATAAATAAATTATGTTATACATATATGATGGAATACTATATAACACAGTTAAAATAAAAGGACCAGATCTAGGTCTATGAAAATGTGCCAATATTTCTAAAATGTTGAATGAAATAGTTATCAAAGTACGTATAGTATAATCACATCTATATAAACATTTTAAAGCCACTAAAAAATAGTATATATGTGTGGATATACATTTATTTAAAAATTTGGTGACATGGATTGGATACATACTTAAGATAGAAATTGATTCTGGAGAGGCGAAGCCAACTATTTATAATTTATTTTTAAAAATAATTAGATGAAACAGGGGTGCCTGGGTGGCTCAGTTGGTTACATGTCTGACTCGATTTCACCTCAAGTCATGATCTCAAAGTTGTGAGAGACCACTGCATCATGCTCCGCTTTGGGCATGAAGCCTGCTTAAGATTCTCTCTCTTCCTCTGCCCTTCTTCCCCCACCTCCAAAATAAAATAAAATAAAATAAAAAATAATTAGATGAAACAATGTCAAAATATTGATTTTTAAAGATTTTATTTATTTATTTGACAGACAGAGATACAAGTAGGCAGAGAGGCAAGCAGAGAGAGAGGAAGAAGCAGGCTCCTCAGTGAGCAGAGAACCCGATGCGGGGCTCAATTCCAGGACCCTGGGATCATGACCTGAGCCAGAGGCAGAGGCTTTAACCCACTGAGCCACCCAAGTGCCCCTGATATTTTAAAATTAAAGGTGATAGGTACTTGGCATGGTCTTTATCCTTTGTATTTTTCCTGTATTTTTCATAATTAAGAGAATTAAATAAACTTTACTTGAAAATTGGTGTTATTTAATGCTTCAAAGAAAATCAAAAAAATTCTATTGATACTGGAAAATTCTGTAGCATTGTAGAAAAATGATAGAAACTTCTGGGAATCAGAGCCTGCTTGGTTAGAGTTGAAACCAATAGGTCACAAACAGAAAGGTCTAATTTTTGACAGATAAGTAATTCCCACAACATTTTGGGAGACTATGCTTTTTCTTAGGAAAGCAATTTTTTTGTTTCCTTTTTGGAAAACAATTTATGGCTTTTCAATTTAAATCTTTTCCCTTAGATATTTAAAAAAAAATTCTTCAGCTAATCGGTCTGACTCTTCTTCCTCTTCATTAATTTCTTTTCTTGAACAAAATATCAATGCTTTGTATGTCATTTAATTTAACAGATATATATTTTGGATATAAGTCCCTTATCAGATTTTTGCTTTGCAAATATTTTCTCTGATTCTGTGGGCTCTTTTCTCTTTCTTGATGGTGTCCTTAAAGGACAGAGGTTTTTAATTATGATATCCAATTTACTTACGTTTTTCTTTTGTTACTTGGGCTTTGATGTTAAATCTAAGAAAACATTTCCTAATCTGTGCAAGGAGATTTACTCTTGTTTTTTTTTTTTTGTTTTTTGTTTTGTTTTGTTTTGTTTTGTTTTTAATAAGAGTTTTGTAGTTAACAGCTTTTACATTTAGGTCTATTTTAAATTAGTTTTTGTGTAGGTGTTGAGGTCAAAATCATTTTTACATCTGGATATCTAGTTGTCCCGGTATTATTTTTTAATTTTTTTAAAGATTTTATTTATTTATTTGAAAGAGGCAGAGTGAGAGAGCATGAGAGTGGGGAAGGGTCAGAAGGAGAAGCAGATTCCTCGCTGAGCAGGGAGCTCAATGCAGGACTCGATCCTGGGACTCCATGATCATGACCAGAGCTAAAGGCAGTCACTCAACCAGCTGAGCCAACCAGGCATCCACCAGCATTATTTTTTGAAAAAATTTGTTTCCTTATTAAATTGTCTTGGCAAACTTACTGAAAATCAATTGACCATAAATGAAAGAGTTTGTTTATGACCTTTCAGTTCTATTCCGTTGATTTCTATGTCTCTCCTTATACCAGTACCACACTGCCTTGATTAATGTAGCTTTGTAGTTAAGTTTTGAAATCAGGAAATGTGAAATCTCCAATTGGGGTCTGATTTTTTTTTTTTTTTTTAAGACTGTTTGACCTATCTGGTTCTCTTGCACGCCCATATAAATTGTAGGATCAGCTTATAATTTTTTTTTAAAGAAAAAAATACCAAGTGACATTGAGCACTTTTTCATGTGTTTGTTGGACTTTTGGCTGTCTTCTTTGATATATTATATGTTAACAAAAAATAAAATTAAAAAATAAGGCAATTTGGAAATTTGAAAGAGATTGCATTGAATTTATATGTCAATTTGAAAGTATTATCATCTTAACAGTACTGAGAGTTCCAATTCATGAACATTAATGCCTTTCCATTCATTTGGGTTTTCTTTAATTTCTTTTGGTGTTGTGTGGTTTCAGTGTATGAACCTTGTGCTTCTTTGGTTTTATTCCTGATTTTAGGGGAAACATATTTGTTCTTTTACCATTAAGTGTGGTATTAGCTCTGGTGTTCAGTAAGTCAGTTTGTCTCTTTTCTTTTCTTCGTTCCTTCGTTCGTTCCTTCCTTCCTCTTTCTCTCTCTCTCTTTCTTTCTTTCTTTCTCTCCACTAAATTTATTTCTTGCTTACATCATGGTTCAGTAGAGCCTACTGAAATGAAATAGACTGGGGGCTTCCTGATCCAGCTAGTCCCATAGTAAGCCAGGATCTTCCTCTCCTAGTTCTTTGCAGGTCAGACTATTCATCTGGTATCTGGGAAAACAGGAAGATGTGGCATGGCAGATTTTGAAGGGCAAGGCCTGGAAGAGTGATGCATTCTTTCTTCTTTCATGGTAGAATTCGGTAACATGGCCAGACCTCATTTTAAGCAAGATTTGTACTAGTCTGTAGCAGAAAAGGAGACCAACCATTCTGGTTTACCCAGAACAGAGAGGTTTTCTGAGATGTGGGACTTTTAATGTTAAACCTGGGACACTTTTGGACAAATCTGTACAATTGGTTATACTAGTGGCCCTGTTGGGATTGGAAACCATAGCTGACATAAAGACATATATATAGCAAAATTTCATGTTATACCAAGAAGAGAATAATAGAAAGGAAAACATTCATTCATTCATTCAAAAATAAAGTGAGGGGGGATGCCTGGGTGATTCTGTTTGTTAAGTGTCTGCCTTTGGTTCAGGTCAAGATCCCAGAGTCATGGGATCAAGTCCCACACTGAGCTCCTTGCTCAGCAGGGGGCCTGCTTCTCCCTCTGCCTGTTGCTTTCCCTGCTTGGGCTGTCTCTCTTTATGACAAATAAAATAAAATCTTTGAAAAAAAAAAAGTTGGAACAACTTTAAGAGCATGGACTTCGGAACAATAATTTTTGTTTGAATCTGGGGTTCAAAGCTTGGTTCTATTGTTCATTTCTATAATCCAATGATTATTTAACTACTTTATGCTTTAATTTTCGCACCTATAAAATGGTAAGTTTTTTTGGGAGGGGGAATGTGGAATGAATAAAAAAATCAATTAATCCAGTTAAGAAATGGGCAGAAGACATAGATAGACATTTTTCCAAAGAAGACGTACAGATGGCCAACAGGCACATGAAAAGATGCTCAATATCACTCATTATTAGGGATATACAAATCAAAACTACAATGAGATACTAGCTTACACCGTCAGAACAACTAAAATTAAGAAAGGGAACAATACATGTTGGTGAGGATATGGAGAAATGGGAACCCTCTTACACTGGTGATGGGAATGCAAACTGATGTAGCCACTCTGGAAAACAGTATAGAGGTTCCTCAGAAAGTTAAAAGCAGAACTACCTTATGAACCATCAATTGCACTACTAGGTATTTTTGCAAAGGATACAAAAACACTGATTCGAAGGGACATATGCACCCCAATGTTTATAGCAGTCTTATCAACAATAGCCAAATTATGGGAAAACCCCAAATGTGTCCATCGACTGATGAATGAATAAAGAAGATGTGCTATATATATGGAATGGAATATTAACCATAAAAAGGAATGAAATCTCGACATTTGCAATGTTGTGGATGGAGCTAGAGTATACTATGCTAAGTGAAATAAGTTAGAGAAAGAAAATACCATATGATTTCACTCATGTGGATTTTTTAAATTTTATTTTATTTTATTTCTTTTCAGTGTTCCAGAATTCATTGTTTATGCACCTCACCCAGTGCTCCATGCAATACGTGCCCTCCATAATACCCACCACTAGGCTCATCCAACCCCCTGCCTCCTTCCCCTCCAAACCCCTCAGTTTGTTTCTCAGAGTCCAGTCTCTCATGGTTTGTCTCCCCCCTCTGATTTCCCTCAACTCACTTCTCCTCTCTATCTCCCAATGTCCTCCTTGTGATTCCTTATGCTCCATAGTAAGTGAAACCATTTGATAATTGACTCTCTCTGCTTGACTTATTTCACTCAGCATAATCTCTTCCAGATCATCAGAAAGGATGAATATGTTGGGGTCCATTATCAAAGGAATGAGACTGGGACAAAGTGAAAGTTATGTAAAGCCTTTTTCTATGCCAAGCATTAGAAGTCAGACTGACCGACCAGGGCTGTCTCCGAAGAGAGAGACCAACCCCAGCTTATAGGCTACCTTTTATTGGGTAAAATTGCAACCCATATCTTGGTATCTCAACCCACCGGGTTTGTGTGTCTCTTGCTGATTGGCCAGTTCCATCTGGTCTGATGACTTATTATTTAAGATTACCCCATACCAGGAACTGTTACAAATAGTACTTTCCGGGAAGGCTTAGTCAGTTAACATACTCAGTGTGAATAATAAGATGGTCATCCTTCCCAAGATGGAGTCATTTTGGTTTGAGCAAGACCTTCTCACTTGTACACACAGTACTTTTTACTGATAAGATGTCTCCTTCTGGCCTGACTTGTCCTTGTATTCTGGGCTCTGTTATCAGGAACTAGTCGACTACATTTTACTGGTTTCCGGACTTGCTTTTAAGTAAGTTTCTCTGGGGGCCAGGGTCGATTTAAGTTTACTGCACAAACAACAAAATGGCTGTTTAACCAAGATGGAGTCACTCTGGCTAAATAGGCCCCTACAAATACTCATGTGGAATTTAAGAAACAAAGCAGGTGGACATAGAGTTTAAAAGAGAGAGGCAAACCTTTAAAAAGACTCTTAACTATGGAGAACAAACTGAGGGTTGCTGGAAGGGAGGTGGGCAGAGGGATGGGCTAAATGGGTAATGGGTATTAAGGGTACTTGCGATGAGCACTGAGCAATGTATAAAATTTTTGAATCATGTTGTACACCTGAAACTACTATAACACTGTATGTTAACCATAGTGAAATTAAAAATAAATATTCAAAGCAAAGAAACAAGTAAAAATGGTCCATGTCTCTTGCACATGCAAAACATCTTCTTCTGCAAACCAAAAGCCTCAACTCTGATCCCAACAAGGCATCAGGCTCAAGCTTAAAGTTTAGGATCTCATCATCTAAATCAGGTGAGACTAAATCAGATAAAACTTCACAGAATTTGAAGACCTGCAAACCAAGCACAGAAGTCATGTGTCTCCCATATACCCAACATAAAATGATGAAACAGAGACATGAATGCTATAATTGAAGCTCCCATTAAAAAAAGTTGGGAGTGGGAAGGCACATGACATTAACTGACTTCTAATTAATTCTGAAGTCTAGCTCAACACATGTCTCTAACCGTTGGGGCAAAAAAAGTATATTGATTAGAGACAGTTTTGGTATTTGAGAGTAGTTCTCTTTGATTCTCGATTATCTGTGTTCCTGGATCTATAATTTTTTTTCCCCATTAAAAACTTTCTTTGTTCACTATAAGAACTTGAGATACAAAAGTCTCTTTTCTTTGAACTGTTTGTGTCTCTTTCAATATAATCTCATAATTCTTTTAAAAACTTTGTTGCCTTTCTGTGTGTCAGATTATAGGTAAACTTTATGAGTTTGAGCCACAAATCTCTGAAATCAGCCCCTTCCTACTTTGGGCTCAGAGTCTGAATGCTATGGTCCTCGAGTTTTTCTGAGGTTTGGTAACTTTGATCTAATTAAAAAAAAATTAAGCTAGGAAAGACTGAGTTTTATTTAAGTGGGAAGTTTGTACATCTTTCTTCTCCAACTTCTACCCTTATAAACTTCAAGGAAAAGTTTAGTAACGGTTATAGAAAACAAAGAAGTAACTTTTCCTGGCACCACTGAATGCATTGGACAGGGTTTTCAATCCACTAGACCAACCGTGTTATTTCTTATGACTTCACACTAGTCATATTTGTCTCGCCAACTTTTGCCAGATGTCACTGAGCTTCTTTATAGATAAGCAAAATCAAGAGAGAGGATGATTATTCTTTGGATTCTTAATTTTAGATGCTTTTGCTCTATCCACAGTAAATTTGCTCACTGATAATGTAGTGTATCCTAATAATATCATGCAAGCAACATTTTGATTTTTTTTATCTGCCCAAGACTTTTATTTCTTTTTTTTTTAAATCTTTTTAAATCTTTTGAACCCCCTTTTCCGTTTCCCATCCTCAGCCCTGTGGAAACCACCAATCTCTTCTCTTAATCTATGTTTTTTGTTTACGTAAGATTCCACATATAAGAGAGATCATACACTATTTCTTTTTCTGTCTGGCTTATTTGACTTAGCATAATGCCTTTGCATACTACACATACACACATACACACATACACATACAGAAGAGTATTATTCAGTAATAAAAGAGAATGAAATCTTGCCATTTGCAACAAACTGCATGGATATGTATATATATATTTCTCTATATATGCATATATTTTGCAAATATATATAATATATTTATAATTTATAATATATAAATGTATATTTATAAGATATTATAATATAATGCAAACATGTTTATAATATGTGCATATATTTTGCAAAAATATATTTATAATATGTAATATATTATACTCAGCATAATACATTTATAATAAATATTTAAATATGTTATATAAATATTCATATAAGACTCATCTTTATCCATTTAGTCATCATTGGACATGTAGATTGTTTCCATATCTTGGCTATTGTACGTGGGAATTGAGCTTCATTGAAGCTGCATTGAATGTGGGTAAGGGTGCATATCTTTTCAAGTTAGTGTTTTTGTTTTCTTTGGATAAATACCCAGTAGTGGAATTGCTGGATCTCCTGATAGTTTTACTTTTAATTTTTTAAGGACCCTTCATACTGTTTTCTATTATAATGGCTGCACCAAGAGATACCAAACTTTTTAAATTTTAGTATAACATAGGAAAAAACTGTTTCTCTAACCTCCAATAACAATGTCCTTCCATTCCTTCCAGACTTAAAATCTCATATAGGCCCTTTTAGTTTCTTCTTGCCACCATTTCTAAAGCCAATGCCATATAGTTTAGGTTTTTGTTATGACAGGACCCACTTGCAGGTATCAATTTCTGTTTTAGTTTTTAGTTGTTATGTGACAAAACACCACAAAACAATGGCTTAAAACAATGATTTATTTTATCTCTAATTTTTATGGAGGTTAGTTGGCCTCAACCAGGAAATTCTTTAGTTTTATTTGAGATCTCTTAAGTGGTTGTATTCAGATGGCATCTGGGACTGAAATTTTACTGGGATGTTGGCATGACATCCTCTTTTTCTCTGTTTATAGTCTCAGGGCTTCTCCTGTCATGTAACCTCTCCACATTATATCTAGACATGGGCTTTCTAAAAATGTGGCCAGAATTCCTTCATGGAGACTCATGGTTCCCCAAAGCAAAGGCTGCCAATTCTTATGGCTTAGACCCAGACTGACATAAAATAGCTCTTGACACATTACGTTAGTTAAAGCAAGTCATAGACCAATCCAGATTTGGTGTGGGACTACATGAAACAGAATTCATTGAGGGTAATCTCTGGAGATTAGCTACATGTGCTATAATTTAAGTCTCCAGTAGGTTGCTCTGATTGTTACAGTTAGAATGAATTATGGGGACACCACTGAAGTAATATAGATGAGAAATAATTGAGGCTTATTATAGGAGGTCATAGTGATGGAGAAGAATAAACTGTTCAAAGTATATTTGGAGATGGATTTGCAAGGACTTATTGATGTACTATTTGTGAGGGGTGGAAAAGTAGGGAGAAATCAGAGAGTGATTTTTAGTTTTTAGGTATATGCAATAGAATAAAAGGTGGTTCCATTTACTAAGTTATATTAAAGTGGAGTAGGAAGAGGTTTGGAGAATTTTCAACCAGTAATTGTTTTTTATTAACTGTTAGAGACACTTAAGACATAAAAATAAAGATTTCACCTAAGGAAGTAAATACACAAATATGTGGGTGAGGAGAGGAACTCAGGGCTAGAAATCATATTTCATAATGATCAGGTATTCATAGTATTTAAAACCATAAGATTCCAATGAGATTACCTAGGAATAATTATAGGTGAATAGCAGAGGGCCCAGGGTTGAGTCTAGAAAATTCCGATGTTTAAAGGTCTAGAAGATGATAAGGATCCAGCAAAAAAAGACTGAGAAGAAGATTAAAATGAGGTACAATGATAATCAAGAGTGGGACCCACAGGAGCCTGGAGAGGAAATTGTTTCATTGTGGAAAGATGGCTTAACTGATTTAAATTCTGATAAGTCTACTTGTGATTTCTCTCTGTCAAATAAATAAATAAAATCTTAAAAAAAAAAAAATTCTGATAAGTCTGTAAGATGAAGACAAAGATGTGTCCATTGAGTGGCTTTAATGACTAACTCATTTCATTCTAACCCTTGTTCATTGATAGATATTACTGTTATTTATTTATTATGTAGTTATTTATTATCTTTGTCCTCCACTACAGTATAAACTCCAGGAGAACAGGGATATTTGTCTGTTTTGTTTATTGTTACAAAATTCTTCCTGGCATGTAACATGTGCCATTAATTCATTCAATAACTCAATAATCTTAGGAAGTTAATATAATTATTCTTGCTTTAAGAATAGGAAACTTGAAGATTAGAAATGTCAGATTCACACAGGGAATACATGGGATAACCATGTTTCAAATCCAGATATCTAAGTCTGAAGTTTCCTGTTAATTTCACTAAACCATTCATCATCTACTAAGAATGTTCTGTCACATTGCTCATAGGTTTACTGGGAATATTTTAGTGGTTAACCATTAGGTATATTTTAAAAAAGGCATCATAAGAGTAATTGCTGTTTGATTAAGTATGTGATTGGAATAATAATATCTGTATTTGCTTCTTTGGAAGTTCTTTCTACCTTAAAACACACTGTTCTTCAAAACAGCATTAATATGCATATCTTCTTGATTTGCATATAATTTACATATTAATAAATTTATTTTGCACTTCAAGTAACAGTGAAAATGTTCACATAAGTAATACATTAGATAGAACCAAAACAGTTTTTTAAACACATGCATTGCAGAACAACACATAATTTAACCTATTACATGTATCTCTTTTTACGTGTGACTTTTTTTAATGTTCATATAAAAAACATGGAAGACACTTTAGTTAAAATGATCATAGATGTTACTTGAATTACTTGATTTTCTTGACTCCAATTAATTTATCCTGTGTGGAGACTTGCACACAGGATAGCAAGTAAGGAAAGAAGTTAGCTAGAGACTAACAGCAGAAAAGAAATGAAAATGAGGGAAAAGAAGAAATATAATGGATGGCAGAGGGCTGAGGTGGAGGAGAAAACGGGGAAAACATTTGAGAGGAAGTGAGGAAAAGGCAGGAAGGGTTCTGAGAGTATTTAGTACTAGAGGGTAAGTAGTCAGTCCTTGGAATTATGACAATAGATTCTGGAATGTAGAGGAGGGCCTTTCTTCCCATGTACCTGAGTTAACTAATATAAAGTAGGCTGATATACTCATTCTGTATATACTCTAGGCCTTGCTAGGTGCTATGCTAGCCACTTTACATATATTAGCTTTGTGTGTCCTGAATCCTCACTCAAGATCCCTGTCAAGTTATGTATACATATATATCTTCCCAAATGGAGATGAATAATTATTATGGTGGTGGTAACTAAAACATGTTTAATGTGCTTGGTACCTGTTAAGGACTATGTTCATTACAATCAATACAATGATATTAGTACTATTAGATACAAAAATGAAGAACTGCGTTAAGTAAACTTACCTAATATCATACAGTAAGTGAATTACAGAATGGGAATCTTAACAGATATGATTCCAAACTCCTGTTCTTATTATCAAGTTCTAATTGGTAGAAATGAAACTATCTGCACCTCTCAGAACCCTACCACTTACATACTTCGGCCAGTTTTCACCCATGTGTGTGCATTGGGTCATGGAATGGATTTGATGGTGGTAAAACACAGTAAAACTGACGGTATACAGACCAATACTTTGACAGATACTTATTATATCCTTCCACTGGATGATCCCAAGCCTTTAGCAATGGTCCTTCTTGTTCTTTTATTCTAAATCTCAGGGGCCATTTATTTAGTTCCTTGTCCTATTCTTCACTGTCTTGTTAGAATGATACTTGAGTTGGTAGGCAGGGAGAGCTGTAGGAAACTTCCCTGGCCTGCCTTGGGAATGCTCGAATAGGGGCATATGTGTATGGCCATGTGAAATACAGTTTGTCTGAGAGCAAAAGATGAGCTATTATTTTCTTGCTTGTGGTAGTTGGGAACATCTAGAACTGACCTCTTTGAAGCTACTTGCTCAGCAATCAAAATAAGGGTTCTTCCTTCATACCTCAAATCTTGTTTTCATTGAGAAGATACAGAGAAATAAATGGAAATATTGTGGACTTTGAATCCTTTTCCATCACACATGAGCTAGTAACCCTGGAAAAGTTACTTAACCTCCAGAAACCTCAGTTTTAACATCTACAAAGTGGGGATAGTACATGCCAAGCAGGCTTATAAAGATACACAGGGATAATTTATGTTAAGCATTTAAGATAGTGCTGTGTTTATAATAAAAACCTAGTAAGTATAAGTCATCTTTATTACTGGAAGGTTGGACTTTCTAATCTTTGTAGTTCTTTCTAACCCCATAATGGTGAGGCTGAGAGTCTAGGAAGATGAATAGGGATGGGAAGGGATGAAATGCCCTGCTGGAGGCAGTGTAAATTTGCATAACTGTTTAAGTGAAAAGAACCATAAAAACGTCCAAGCCCCAGTGAACCAGGAATATCTTGTCTGGAAATTTATCTTGAGGGTATATTTTAACATAAGAAGAAAGCTGTAAGGCAAATTGTCAAATAAAAGTGTTTATTACAACATTGTCTATAACAGTAAAAAGTTAGAAACTCATAGAAGAGTGGTTAAGTAAATTATACATAAAATAAGGATTTTCTTAGGAAGAAGAAGTATCAGAACAAGAAGGTGGGTTTTTTATATAATGTTAAGTGAAAAATAAAAATGACATGTTCACTTTGGTTTTAACAAAAAATATATTCATATGGAATAAAACTAAAAAAGGAGTGGAGAGGGGCGCCTGGGTGGCTCAGTGGGTTAAAGCCTCTGTCTTCGGCTCTCAAGATCCCAGGGTCCTGGGATAGAGCCCCACATCAGGCTCTCTGCTCAGCAGGGAGCCTGCTTCCTCCTCTCTCTCTCTGCCTGCCTCTCTGCCTACTTGTGATCTCTGTCTGTCAAAAAACTAAATAAAATCTTTAAAAAAAAAAAAGGAGTGGAGAAAGTGGAGATGTTTTGGACAGTTAAAAGGCAATGTCTAGGAATTTTAAGAATTTATTTAAAAATAAAATGTACTTATTCATAGAATAATATTTGTGGGATGCCTACTATTCACCTGGTATTGTTCTAGATACAAGAAATACCTCAGTGAACAAAACGGAAAAAAGAAATTAACCCCTTCTGCCTGGTATTGTCAGAGTAGTTTGTAAAAAATTTGTTGAAGTCCTATTATGTCCAAATTAATATTGTATTTTTCCATTAAAAGTTTTAAAATTATATAGTTTTGGAAGCAAACAGAGGAACTTGGAAAACAATACAGTATTCATCCATGTACCTAGGACACAGAGCTAACAGATGTTTGTATTTTTTATTTTTTTCCTAATCCACTTCTAGGAAATAAAACAGGAACAGCAAAAGGGATGAATGCCCTCATCCCTTTTACTTTTCTTACCCAAAGTTAACACTAGTCTTAATGTAGTTATGTTATCATGCCTATCCATGTTTTAATTTTTTTATGTTCACATATGACCATAAACAATATATAATAATATTTTGTGAATTTTTAAGATTTACATAAATGGTGTCATGTGGTATTTATCCTTACAGAGTCATTTTTATCCACTCCTTTTTACCGCTACATAGTATTGAAATGAATGACCAAACAGTTGGCATAAAAGTGAAATTCTGGGTGGTGGATATGGGCATCTTTAACTTTGAAGCATGTTGCTGAGGTGCTTTCCCAAGTCCAAACAGCAATGTATGTTTCCTTGCATCCTCACCAAACTTAAACATGTTTTGCCTGTTTACAGCAGGAATCCTTTGTGTTTTAATTATTGAATCTCTTGGGGGCTCAGGACAGAATAGATAAAGACAAGATCATCTCTTGAGCCCAGCACAAGTCACTGGTGAAGGAGCCTTTTTCAGTTTGTCTGAGAGCAAAAGATGAGCTATTATTTTCTTGCTTGTGGTAGTTGGGAACATCTAGAACTGACCTCTTTAGGCAGGCCGAAGTCCTAATCCTGAGAACTACGAACAAACAGTAGAGAGCACTTTGAGTGAGGCTTATTCATGATAATAAATACAGTGGAGGCTCATGCCATGGTAATGTGAGATATATGGGTATCCTCATATGGACTTAATGAGATTATAGGTATTAAATGAAATGTCGGATATCTGATTCATAAGAGCAGTTCAGTTAAATTCATAAGAGCAGTTCAGTTAATGTCCTTTCCTTTTCTTTCCCAGTCAGAAAAAGTACTCAGGGTAGTATACTAAATAGCTTTCTTTTTGCCTTCGTGTGCAAATGTTTAGATCAGTGGCCTCCAGTTTTGGCATGTATCATAATCTCCTGTAGGTTTTGTTAAGGCACAAGCTGCTAATTCAGTTTTTTGATTCAGTAGATCTGGTGCGGGGCCTAAAAGTTTGTATTTCTTGTATGTCCTCATGTGATGTGATGTGATTTTCTTCTTGCTGCTGGTCTGGGAACCACACTTTGAAAGCCACTGTTCCATTTGTACCCACCAGAATGTTATGTCACTGGTGCGTGGGTGTTGGAGGATGAATGTTGACAGGGTTACACGGATCATTGCATTGATCGATCCACTGAGGTTCCTCTCTATTTCATATTGGGGCTCGTGTTTTATGCACCTGTGCTTTATTTAGGTGACAGTTCCTGCAGCAGTAGGATAGTTCTACCATCCTTCTTCACTCAGCACATTTGTCTGATGATTCATGAAATCACAAAAGAATTGAACTTTTTTGCTTCTTTCTGCCTGTCTGACTCTGATTACAAATGAGCTAAAATAAGCCCGTTGAGATTTAGGGCAGTTTTCACTGGTAGGGAGCTGCTTGGTGCCAGGAGCCATCTAGGGGAATGGGCAGGGTTTGCAAGGTTCTTATTTTAACCTAATGTCATCCATCTTGCTATCTTTTTCACCATCTTATCTTCTTATCTACATCTTCAAACACAGATATTCCATGCTCTTTCTTTGAACTCTTGTCTAGAACTATTCTTCACTTACATTCAGGAACTACACTCCTATGCAAAAGGGAAGCAAGATGAAAATCTGGGGAATCTCTCCACTTGAACAAGTGTAAATTTTAGAAACTTTCTTTCTACACTTTCTGTTTAAAAAAGGTTTTTATTCATAAAAGTATAGTTGAAATGTATTTTCATACATACAGGAAGTATATTCATAACCATATACTTTCTAAGAAGTGTATTTCTTATAAACACTGGCATAAGTTATTCATTTGGGAGCTCTGTATGGGGCATACTTCAAATATAATATTACAGATTTTTAACAACAAATATAAAGTCATGGTATTAGTTGACAGAAATAGAAGATATTAAAGAACTTTTTACATTGCAAAAATCACTATACAAAGATGAGGGTGGAGTGTTTTTATACCTTACCCATAATATCCTCGAGGGCCAAGGCTGTCTTCTTTACATTTCCCCAGTTGTATACATATATAGTTGAGATATAACATTGTATTATTTTAAGGTGTACAAGATGACTTGACCTATGTATATATTGCAAAATGGTCACCTCAAAAATGTAAACATCCATCACCTCCCAGTTACAATGTTTTTTCCTTATGATGAGAACTTTTAACATCTAATCTCTTAGTAACTTGCAAGTACAAAGTACAGTATTACTAACTGTTGTCATCATGTTGTATACGATATCCTCAGGACTTAGTAATTGGAATTTTGTATCCCATACCCTTCATCCATTTTCTCTACCCCTCACCCTTCTTCTTCCTGGCAACCACCAATTTGTTCACTGTCTATGCGCTTGGTATTTTAGAATCCATTCGTAAGTGAAATCAAGCAGTGTTTGTCTTTGATTTCAGTTAGCACAGTCTCCTTAAGGCCAACCCATGTGACAAATGGAGTGAATTCCTTTTTCTTAATGGCTGGATAATATTCCAGTGTGTGTGTGTGTGTGCACGTGTGTGTGTATGTATTCCGCAACTTTATGTGCTCAACCACTGATGGACACTTAGGTTGTTTCCATGTCTTGGCTATTATAAATACTGCTTCAGGGGACACCTGCGTGGTTCAGCTGGATAAGGGTCTGCCTTCAGCTTGGGTCATGATCCCAGGGGCCTGGGATGGAGCCCTGTATTGGGCTCTCCCCTAAACAGTGGGTCTGCTTCTCCCCCTTCCTCTCACTTGATGATCTTTCTTGCTCTCACTCAAATAAATAAAAAGAATTTTTAAATAAATAAATAGTGCTTCAAGGAATATGGGGGTACAGATATCTCTTTGAGATAGTAATTTTGTTTCCTTTGGTTAGGTACACAGAGATGGAATTACTGAATCATATGGAACTTCTATTTTTAATTTTTTGAGGAAATTCCATACTGTTTCCATAGTGCCTGCATCAATTTACATTCCCAACAAGAAGTCACAGAATTCCCTTTTCTTCACATTCTTGCCAACAATTGTTAAACATCTTGGTTTTGGTTTTTTTTTTTTTTTTTTTTAGTAGCCACTCTAATAGATGGGAGATGATACCTCACTGCAGTTTTGATTTGCATTGTATCTTTTTTCTTTCTTTCTTTTTTTTTTTTTAATGAACTCAGCTAATGATAATCTCTGGTACAGAGCAGTGTTAAAGAAATGAATGGAAAATAAAAAGGAATGTTAGAGAGTACAATGAAAAGACAGGGACTTTGAAGTCTTTCGGATGTGTTTTAAATTCTGATTTTACTGTGTGGATACTCTGGGGCAACTTTCTTAATCTTTCTGAACCCAAGCTTTCTGGTTTATTAAACAAAGACTGGATCTTATTCCCTGTCTGAAACCATCATGTGAAATTTAAATGAAACATACTGACTGGTACATTGGTACTCAATACTGGTCCTTTCCATTTGAGCACTACTGGTTTCTTAACAACAACAACAAATACAATATTAAAGTTATTGCTGAATCTATGACCAATATGGACTATATTTTTAGACTCCTTTGTACAATTATTAGTTTCCAGTTCTCTTACAGGAATCCTGTAAGAAATCATCCATGTTTTATGGAGGTAATGAGGAAAGTGAGCTTAAAGATACTATGAATAACTACCTAAGGACAAGTCAGAGAAACATAAACCAGGAGCTGAATTTCCAAGTTCAGAGTTCCTGCTCCCGTATCTTCTTTCTTCTCAGGCTATGCAGCCAAACTGTAATTCATGATTCTATCTTTAGCAGCAGAGTTGGTTTGGGGATCTAGAGAAGTTTAAGCCATTTAAGTGTTGTTATTCAGCTTCATATTTTTCCAGTGAAAATGGGAGAAGAGATAACCAGACAACAATATATATCACTTTTTGCTATGCCTTGATCACATTATTATATCTGTATTCATTAATTAGATAGCATTAAAAATGTATTTGATGTAATAGCCTTTGAAATAGATGGCTGCTTCCTAGACAAGCTTTGGTGCTGAAACACTGTATGTGCCAGGACAAATCATTACATATTAATAACAACAATAATAAAGATGGCATTTATTGTTGAATTCCTAGGGGTGGATTATTGTGGTAAGCTCTTCATATGCATTATATAAATTGCTCCCCAAGTATATATATCCCTCTGAAGAAAATGTTCTCATTCATTCCATTTTATACATGAAGAACTAACTAAAGCCTTCGAAAGTTGAAATAAGTTACCTAAACTCGTGCTAAGAAAGATTAAAAGCCAAACTCAGATTAAAGTGTGGTCTGGCTACCTTCAGAGCTGAAGCTCTAAACACTGACCTTATAAATATTTGTTGAGTGTCATGTATGTTGGGCCCTGAGGAGAGAGGAATTACTAAAACAAAAAAGATCCTTTCCCTCTTTGGGAATTGAAATCTGGTTCTAAATATAGAATAAATACCCCAGCGTGAATATGAAACAAAATTTCCTAAATAATGTCTATGGAATCCAGGGTGTCTTTGGAGTTTTTGGTTTTGTTTTTAAAAGGGAAAAAAACAAGCCAAACTCTAATAAGTTTAGGAAGCTATGCATGCTGTTTTTCTGTCTTTGAGATGCACATTGCATATAAGTATATTAAAGTCAATAAAAAGTCCTCCTATTTCAAATATTAGCATT
The DNA here is from genome assembly GCF_020171115.1 of Neogale vison. Taxonomy (NCBI): domain Eukaryota; kingdom Metazoa; phylum Chordata; class Mammalia; order Carnivora; family Mustelidae; genus Neogale; species Neogale vison. The sequence goes on from NC_058097.1 coordinate 139,289,868, forward strand.
TTTTGAGCTTATTTGATGACAACCTCACCCCCCCTGCCCCCGATTATTTCTATTAATACCCTTCGTGACACCAGTATTCCATGGAATATACTTTAGGAAATGGCTGGGCTAGACAAATTCTTTAATATTCAATCCCTTTGTTGTCTTCAAGAAAACTATAACCTTTGGCATTCATGTTTTCTGAGCACTCCAATGTGTGTTGTGCATTAGAGCAAATTACCTTTGAGATTTTAGTGTCTGTTCATTAGTCAAAAACAAAACAAAACAAAACAAAACAAAACTGGTCATGCACCTCATGATCTGGAAGGTTCTATGCTCATTCCTAACACCCTGCTTCTGTTCCCTTCTTAATGGTCTTTCTTAAAAACATAGCTGTCTCCATTTACAGCCCTCTCTCCCCCCTCCTCACCCCCAGTGTGCTCATTTCGTCCTTCCACCTGCTATGTCCAGCTGTGTGGTTGGGGTTAAAGACAAAACAAAACAAAAGAACTGTGGAGGTTTACAAAGGTTGTCAACAAGCAAAGGGAATTTCAAGGAGTTGATAGCATTGAGAATAAAATAGGAGAGAGATAGAATGTTTACCTTGAAGGCTGTCTGTGAGCTAACAAGAGAAAAGGTGCAAGTCGACCTAGGTAAGAAAAGATCCATCTTAGAGGTGGAGGTCAGAAGGTAGGCTATCGTGGGCAGTTTGATTCTTTAGCTTTATGGAGTTCTCAGAATAAATTTGGAGTTCAAATATTCAGTTTGGAAAAACTAAAGAGAATGAGTTGTTTTCTTTATCACAGCTGATCAAGAATTATCTCTTCATCTGTTATTTTCAAAGTAAAAACTGCCTTTTCAAATGGTTATTTATATTAATTAATATGAATATTAATCTTAATTAAGATATTTCCATTGTTCTTTTTAAAAAAAACCTCCTTAAAATTTAGATTTTAGAAATCTGGGGCACCTGGGTAGCTTAGTTGGTTTAGCATTTGCCTTTGGCTCAGGTCCTGATCCTGGGGTCCTGGATCAAGGTCCTCATCAGGCTCCTTCCTCAGCGGGGAGTCTGCTTCTCCCTCTCCTCCCCACTTGTGCTGTCTCTCTCTCTCTGTCGTTCTCTCCAATAAATAAATAAAAATCTTAAAAATTCAATTAATTTTAGACATCTGTAATGTCTCTTCTTTCCAAAGAACTGTACGTACTTTTTTCTGCAAAAAGATGAGCTTCTCAATCTGCGTGTATTCGATTTTATAACAGATGTTACAATGCTAAATGAACACAGGGCAGGGGCTAAAATAAATATTTGCCCCTTTCCCTTTATACCCTATTTGATAAATAAGTGTATAATTCTGTGCATGTTGACCTTGAGAAGTCCACAGCCACTTAGAAGTCCAGGAAAGCCATTGACTTTAGGAAGGACCAGAAGTTTGTTCTACATGAAAAGCAATTATATTTATTGTCTTTACTCAGCAGCTCACAATTTGTTGTTGCTGCTTCTGGACTTAAATCAACCTTCCGTTATCCTACTTTGATATCGTAATAACCCACTAAGGTAAGAATAATTAGTCCCCTTTTAAAGAAGAGAAGAGTGAGTCTCAGAGAAGCTAAATGAGGAGGCGATGCTGTCCCGTGTGCAAACCCAGTGTGGTCTGAGTCACTGTCCTTTAGCATGTGTGTGTGAAATACTTAGAGCAGTGCCTGGCATGTGGTAAGGATGAGATAAATGCTGGTTTCTCTTCCATTTTATTCCATTTATCATCCTGTGAGCAGTAAATAAACATTCCGCTGAAGTAAAGCTCACACACTGAACTGTAGGCTTTCAGCTCCCTCTTCCCACTGACATGAATTCATTAGCTCAGTGAGCTCAGAACCTTCCAGTAGCTGAGAAAGAGAAGGGGTGGAGGCAGGAGGCACTCGGTGACACAGGAAATATCGATCACAAATTCTTTTTCTTTTTCTTTTTCTTTTCACTTTCCATTGACTAAATAAGAAGGCTTTCAGTTACCTTCTCTGGGAGTGTGGGCTCAGTGAGAGCAAATGTATCAAATCCTCCCAGAGTTCATTTTGATAAGTATGACTTTGGCTCATTAAAAAGCACAGCCCAACATTCCAATTAAGCAAAATGTATGCCTTATACTCACCGTGCAGTTCTTTTGCTTCGTCTTTAGGTGATACACCCTAGCACCCACGAGGCTTTGGGATACAGACAGTATAAGCTGGTGGAAGTTGCTTAGCAGAATTGCTATTAGCAGTTTAATCACTTGTGGTAAATGCCGTGAATGTAATCCAAAAGTGGTGGAAATTGCTTTCTGGAGTGCTGGACTTCAGTGGTTTTGTAAGCTTAAGAAATTTTCTCTCAGCAGAGTATTTGGGTTTAAATCTTAGGTCTATAAATACCAGAAATAAATAATACAGTCAATGACAGTGATTCATAAGTAGAATCCGACAGTATATGTCCCTGATCCCACCATATATGATTACCTATTTATGTTGGTTTGTAGGCCTAAGAATTGTTGCATTATTGTTGAATTCTTTCATTCAACAATAATTGAATGAAATATTGTTGAATGAAAGAATTGTTTAACTTGATTACGTTTGTTCTGGCTCTTTTGCAAGAGTCCTGGGCCACAGTTTTTGCTGCCCTGCCTTGCTCTGCCCTTGGAGTATCTCTGTTTCGTGTTGTAGTCAAGTTCATAACCACTTGGAAGAACAGAAGAGGCCACTCCTTGCCTTGTGGAAGAATCAGGCTTTTGTTGGTCTTACTTCGGAAACATTTCTTCGTATTACCTGTAAAACGAAGTTTAACCCAAAAGAAAAAAAAAAATTAGCCACTTTGGAGTCTACATCAACCTTAACAGAGCCTGAATGCCTCAGGTGGTTCAGCATTTTATATTAGACAGGTGCGGACTGGGAGTTCAAGTTTCTGACACAAACAAACTCATCTGATTTGACTTCTTCCCCTGAGTTGTCCCTAGAGCTCTTGCTTTAAGTCAAGTTTCTAACTGTGAGCTTAAAAGAGACAAAAAAAAAAAAAAAAAAAAAAAGACATCTTTGTGCATAGGGTAGGTAGGGTAGGGAAGGCAAACACACCGCACAGATTGCCATTCTGTGCCCAGAGCAGACATCGTTCAATCACAACACTTCTTTCCAGCAATTCTTGGAAATTCTAACAGTACCTGGCATTTAAGAAGTGCTTAATTGCTTGTTGAATGAGCTTATGCTGTGCTTCCCAGAGCTAATCGCAAGCTCTCTGAGAGCAAGCCCTCACTGGGTGTGCCTCATGAGGCACAGCCCATAAAATGAACTGGAAGTTTCATTGTGTGTCAGCGTGTTCAAGTGCGTCAGAAGTTCAGCTGGTTTTTCCCTCAGAGCAAACTTAATTGCATATGCTTGTTTGTCCTCCATTTAGATAAGGGGGCATGCAGATTATTAGCGAAGGTGGTGAAGACAGCCAGAAATACAGGGTATAGATGTTTATTAGGCAGTGTTGACTTTATAGAGCAGTAAACTATCAAAGACCCAATGCAGGGGCACAGAGAAGGTGATTTTTTACCTTTGTATTCCTTTAGTGCATCACTGTAAGGCAAAGAGAACACAGGCTTTGAAATCAGGCTTTAAATTCATGTTGTTGTTGTTTTTTTAACTTATTGTGTGGTCTTGAATGAGATTTTAAGTTTTACATATACTCCCTTACCCAGGTTGCCAAGACATAAAGTAGACATGGTAATTATCTCAGTTCATTTTGTTTTGTTTTTGTTTTTGTTTTTTAAGAAAAATCAAATTATGTAACACAAGTAATGCTTTCCTGCCTATTATTCACTATTCAGTGAGGACCTTGGAGGGAGGCTGAGTAGATAAGCAGAAGCTATTTGAAATACACAGCATAGAAGTAACATAAACTAGACATACACCCATGCCCCAAACATGTCTCATCTCTGTCTTGCCCTTTTAAAATGATCTAAAGTGTATTTATGTCTCTTAGTTCTGTCAGTCTCTATAGAGTTAAAGGCAAATATAGACATCTGTGTTGCTTCGGTATTCAGAAACATCAGAATTCTGCATCTGTGCAATTCTTGGAAATGGATTCTCAAAGAAAGAACAGTTTGCCTAACAGCTGTGTAGCCCCAATGCCCCTTTTTGGTTCTTTAAAGTATACTATGAAGTACTTCCTTCCTTAGTATTGGGGCGGGGGAGAGTTAAGGGCGGGGTAGAAGGTAGAGAAAGAGAGCAAAACTGCTTCCTTTGATTAATGGTAGGAATTTTGACAGCTCAAGGGCTCTTAACTTTTTCATTTTTTTGAGATTGGGGAATGCTGAAGTTTTATTCATAACCGTATTGCTGTTTGCTGCAAATGTTCTTGTGGTTCATTAAGAGCGGTAATTTTTGATGTGAATCTAGGCTAAATATTGTCTTGCAAATGGAAAAGCAAAGGTGTTCTAAGGAAAAGTTCACTTGGTTTACTCCAGGAATGGTGATAAAAGCTAATTAATATGTTTGCTTATTACCAAGGCTCTCTCATTTTTACACTTCCACAGGCTGCCGTGAGAGCATGCCTGCCTTTGGGTCACATCATTCTTCCTGACCCAGGATAATGCTACAAGTAAGAGGGGTGAAGATGTGTACTTCGCATATTGGAGTCCTTGGGAACTAGGGTGGGAAGGCTTTTGTTGTGCCTGCTTCCACATGGTCATGAGAGTTCACTCCTCAGCTGGAAGCTAAAGTTGGATAAATTAACTAAACCCCGTTTTTCACTTTTTGCCACCTCACTTCCAGACCACTTCATTTTCCTTTTAGATTAGCTTCTTCCTGTTCCTTTGCGTTCCACCACTTGCCAGACAGAAAGGAGATGAGACCTGCTGTTACAAGCGGGTTGGGTGTGCTACACACTAGAGAAGGGACAGAGCCCCTGCATTTTCACTCCATGAACGAGACATGAACAGGGGAGTTCACCTGCACTCCTGCTTGCTTCTTCACAATAGGGCAGAGAAAGGTGCTATTCATGGAGTGAAGCAGTGATGAAGACGCTGCAGAGACACCTGGGTTTGAATTCAGCTTCTGCCACGTCCCAGTCATGTGGCCTTGGGTTTTTCCCTCTCTGAGCCCCAGTGCCTTCATCTGTAAAGTGGTGATGAGCAGGAGGAATCTACAGATAGACATGTATATGTAATCGCAGAGTATACCTGTGCGTAGTAAGTACTCAATACATGGTAGTAATTAGTGTCTGATATTTGCACATTAAACCCAATGTCATGCTTTTCCCTGATACTTCCTGTCAGATTAGCAGTTTACCAGCTTCTCTCAAAGGTTCTTTAATGCAGCAGCGATGTCTTAGCCTCAAATCCCTTCTTTGGACTTAAAAAGAGCCATATATTCTGATTCTTTTCTTTTAATTCCAGTATAGTTAACATATACTCTTACATTAGTTTGAGGTGTGTAGTATAGTGTTTCAACACTTCCATACAACACCCGGTGCTCATCACAACATGTACACCCCTTCATCCCCATCGCCTATTGTACCCATCCCCTCACTCACCTTCCTTCTGGTAACCACCAGTTTGTTCTCTATAGGCCAGAGTCTGTTTCTTGGTTTTCCTCTCTTATTTTCCTTTGCTTGTTCATTCTGCTTCTTAAATTCCACGTATGTGTGAAATCATGTGGTCTTTGTCTTTCTCCGACTGACTTCTGTCAGTTAGCATCGTATTCTCTAGCTCCAACTATGTTGTTGCAAATGGCAAGATTTCATTTTTTTTATGGTTAAACAGTATTCTGTTGTGTATATACACCACATCCTTTTTACCCATTTATCTACTAAAGGACTCTTGAGCGGCTTCCATAATTTGGCTATTGTCAATAATGCTGCTATAAACATAGGGGTCCACGTGTCCCTCTGGATTAGCATTTTATCCAGTAGCATTTTATCCAGTATTTATTAGCATAAATATCCAGTGGCGCAACTGCTAGACTATAGGGTAATTTTATTTTTAACTTTTTGAGGAACCTCCATACTGTTTTCCACAGTGGCTGCACCAGTTTGTGTTCTCACCAACAGTGCATGAGGGTTCCTTTTTCTCCACATCCTCAACCAACACTTGTTTCTAATTTTTGTAACTCTTACAGGTGTGAGGTGATATCTTGTTGTAGTTTTGATTTGCATTTCACTGATGATGAGTGATGGTGAACCCATTTCCTTGTATCTCTTGACCATCCATGTGTCTTCCTTCGAGAAATGTCTGTTTGTATCTTATGCCCATTTTAAATTGGATTATTTTGGTGGGAGGAGTGTTGAGTTGAATGAATTCTTTGTATATTTTGAATACTAACCCTTTATCAGATATGTCACCTGCAAATATCTCCTCCCATTGAGTAGGTTGTTTTTTTAGTTTTGTTGATTGTTTCCTTTGCTGTGCAGAGGCTTGTTTATTTTCGCTTTTGTCTCCCTTGTCTTAGGAGGCATATCTCCAAAAATGTTACTACAGCCAATATGAGAGACATACTTGCCTGTGCTCTCTTCTAGGACTTTCATGCTTTCAGGTCTCACATTTAGGTCCTTAACCCATTTTGAGTTTATTTTTGTGTATGGTGTATGTTTGTGGTCCAGTTTCATTCTACATATTGCTGTCTGGTTTTCCCAACACCATTTGTTGAAGAGACTGTCTTTTTCCCATTGCATATTCTTTCTGCTTTGTCAAAGATTAATTGACCATATAGTTGTAGGTTTATTTCTGGATTTTCTATTCTGTTCTAGTCATCTATGTATGTATTTTTGTGCTAGTATATTGTTTTATTTACTACAGATTTATAATACAACTTGCAACCTAGAATGCCAGCATTGCTTTTCTTTTTAAAACTGCTTTGCCCATTCAGGGTCTTTTGAGTTCCATACATTCTGATTCTGAATGTAGACCTGAGTTGGGATTTTTTTTTTCTATTTATTTGTAAACCTATGTTAAATTATACTATCAGAGGTGTGATCATATGTGTCAAACATAATAGATACACAGTATCTTATATACCTTTTGATTTAAGTAGCACTTACTGAGGGCTTTTTTTGTACTAAGTGCATTCCATGTGATGCCTCTCACTTCCAAGAAACTTTCTGAAAGGAAAGATTGTTATTAATTGTGAGACTGGAGAGGAAACTAAAGTTCAGACAGGTTAAATAATGACCCAGGTTACCTAAATTTAAGTAGTTACAACCTGGAGTAATATATGGGCCTGTTTAAATGCTAAACTCATGGTCTTTCCACTATGCCATGTTGCCTCCCTACATCTCAGCATAATGTAAAAGTGACTTCACAATTCATGTTTGCTTCCATCAGCATAGACAGGATTATCCCAAATTGTAATGGCATATAACAATGAAATATATTTTCCATTTATGTTATATGTCCTTGATGAGTCAGAGGCTGAAGGAACCACCCCAATGTTATGATACGAAGGCCTTAAAGTAGACAGAAAAATAGTAAAGATGAGACAGTATGATGAGTCCTAAAGCTTCTGCTCAGAAATGGCCTATGTCACTTCTGCTCACAGTTTACTGATGAAAACAGATCTCATAGTCAAAGTCAATATGAATGGGGTGGAGAGGCATATTCCTCACTGAGGGAGGGCAGCAATTATTTGGGAATACTAATAAATCTAACATACTATTATGTGATTTATTTTTCTTGTCTAATTTCATTCAGATTTATATAAAAATATGTTTGTTCTCCCTGAAAAATACACTATGGTGATGGTTAGGAGACAATCTGAGGGGAACTCAGCAGAAGAGAAACTCTGCCAGAGACTCACTGTTGACTTGGCATATCTAACACACACACGATATTACTGGGATATGATACTATGGTCTTTGTGTTGGCAGGATCAAAATATGGGAACTGTCCTATTTGCCAAGTTCATTTCTTTCACTGCTCTAGATCATCTCTCAGCACACCAACACAGAGCTGTTCGAAAGGTGATTATTTTGCATTTCTACAGTAGCCAATAGAGCTTAAATTGCATTTCTGAGATGATATCCTGAGGTAGAATTGTATTTTCAATTTCAACCAGATGATTGATATGGAGGTGATTTTACTGTTTCTTTACTTTGGCTCCTGCACATAATTCCTCCTCCCTGGTTCCATCACAGGAGAATGCTTTTGGCTTCTTTCAGAGATTAAATATGAGAAGATCAATAATAGGAAGATAATCATAGGAGTTAACTGGAGAGTAAAATCAGAGAAAGAGAAAAAAAAATTTATGATTTTATCTTTCCTACAAGTGCTTTTCTTCCATTATTGCTTACTGCTATTGTTCCCTTTAAAAAAGAACATTCAGTTTATTTTTCCCCCACTGTCTCATCAACTATTCTAGTTCTGGTCTTCAACACCTCAAACCTCAAACACAGTAAGAGTCTCCCACCTTGTTTCCTGTGTCTACTACCTTCCTCCATCCTTTGTCATGAATGATTGCAGAAACAACTGGATTGTTTTTAAGAACCAAAGTTACAGAATGCCTCACAAAACATAGACCCATACAGTCTTAGTAGCTCTATTGAGAGTGCCTTCCTTATTCCTCTTACCTAATGACACCTTTCTGACTGCCTTCTCTCCTTCCTTGCCTATCCAGTCCTTTTGGACCCACCCTCATTTCAGCTTTCCATCTTGGCATGGCAACTCACGTACTCCTCTTCTCTCCCCTTCCCCTGAGATAGGATTATATCCAACCTACCTCGACCAAATCGAAACTAGTCATCCAAAAATTCTTCTTTTGATCAGTACCACTGTCCCAAGTTGTAGACATGGTTTCTCTCTTTCCCGTTGAGTCAAGTCAAATGCTCTCTCTCTCTGGATTTTAAATTCTGTGAAATTATATTGGAGATAACACCTGACCTACATAAACATTTCTCATTTTTCTTAGTTGGCTTTCAGTCAAGGTAAATTGCCATTCCTTTCTCTTTATAACTTTAACAACCTTCTTATTGAGCTCATCTTTGTTCCTACTAACTCTGTCCTACTTCTTCTGACATGGTGTGGTGGGAGGAGCAGAGACTTTAACATAAGGGAAACGGCTTTGAAATTTGACTCCATCACTCACTAGCTGTGCAACTTTGGTCAATTTATATATCACTCATCTATATGATCATTTCCATCTTCCTCATCTGTCAGTGGGGTTATTAATACTCCAGGATTATTGAGAGATTAAGGACATCTTTCTCTAAAGGATGTGGAATATTGTAGAGAGTCAACAAATTGAGTTTTGTTAGTACTCATGCATCTAGTCTTCCCCATCCTCTGGAAGAATCTTGTCAGAAGGTTTTTCTATTTCCATTCTTCATTGAACATTCAGGCTTGGACTTTATTGTACAGGAAAAGGGAAATGTCGAAGGGTTTTGAAAAGGGAACTAGAAACATGAGACTGACTTTCAGAAAGGTCACTCTGACTACTCCAAGGGAAATTGAGACTGGAAGCAGCTACAGAAGTATCCTGATGAGAGGACAGGGCTCCTTAAACCATGGCAGTGACATTGGAGGTGTGCCTCTGTGATCCACATCTCTACTGTGTCAGGCATGGCAGAATAAAGCCCTATCTCTGGACCCTTCCCTGGGGCCCAGAATAGGACTCGACTAACTCAAGCATAAATGTTAAAGTTAATGAAGGTAAAGAGGTCATAGTTCAGAAGAAATAGTCTTTTTCAAACTGAAGAGTTAAACGACAATTTCAAGAGGAAATTGCGGTCATCCCTTTGGGGATGGCAGCCTAGAGCTGCAAGTCATGTGATAGGGTTGAGTTTGTATTTTTTGCTTCTGAGGGTTTCCTAGTCCATCGCTTATGCTCTAACAAGGCTATAGATGCAGAGTGAATTCTGGAAGTCATCTATTTAAGAATATTAGTGGAAGTTAAAATAGAATGCATGCCAAGGACAACAAAAACAGAAACCAAAGCACAAAACTAAACACTAAGGTTATGTGCTATGCATCGAATAATTAAATGTTTTTCTTGTTTAGGAAGGGGCAGGAAAAGCAGAGAGGAAAGAAGGGATAGAACAGATCTCAGTGAGTCAGGATAACATGTCAGCATTTAGAGGGAATAGAAGGGAAAGAAAATATTCTGTCACTGACTGATGAAGAAGGTGAACAAGTGGATTAGGGTGTATGTCTATGGAAAAGAGTAATTAAAACTCTATATGAACCAAAATATTTTAGCATCCTGCTGGTTTATAATGTGACTTGAAATAGTAAGGATGCTCAACAGAAGTTACTGAAATCACCTACCAATCCAAACAGACTAACCTGTAAGGATATGGCTGGATGAGATGGTTATCCTCAGTCATTATAGGAGTCTGAAACAAGTCTGTCAGGCAGGAAAGAGCAATAGAACACCAGCAGGAGTCAATGAGCACACCTTTATCACAGTTTTCTGCATTCCTGGATTTAATTGCTTTTGGGTTTTTTGGTCGCTTCTTAAATAGCACATTTTTCAGAGATGGTGACTCTTTCAGAAGAAGCAGTTTAGTTTCTCAGCAGGTCAAGAACCCTCTGGAAAAGTTCTAAGGTCCTTACAGCTTATGCAAGCCTTCCCCCCATGAGTGTGTTTAGTATGTCAGCCCCAGCCCCAGCCCTAAGAACTGGAAGAGAATGCAGTGCATTCTGTCTACCTTCACTTCCTTATCATGGAAATGTGACTACAGGAAGTTGGTCTTGTCACAGGACTTTCAGCAGTGTGTATGTATTTAGCTGGGATTCAAATTCAGGTCTTCTGACCCTCGGGCCTCAAGTCCAGCGAGCTGTGTCCTAGGTCATGCTGTGCTTCTGTGGCAGTTCAAAGACCATCTAAGACTGCCCAGAGCTTGAGCGCAGGACTCCCCAGCAAAAATTCTTTCTTTCTTTTTTTTTTTTTTTAAAGATTTTATTTATTTATTTGACAGACAGAGATCACAAGTAGGTAAAGAGGCAGGCAGAGAGAGGAGGAAGCAGACTCCCCGCTGAGCCCAGAGCCCGACGCGGGGTTTGATCCCAGGACCCTGAGACCATGACCTGAGCCGAAGGCAGAGGCTTAACCCACTGAGCCACCCAGGCGCCCCCCCGCCAAAATTATTTCTTGTTGGAGACAGTCTCTCACCAGATTTAACCGTGATGTACAAGTGATTAAGTTAATTTATAGGTTTAAAGGGTATTTCTCACACCCACGTTGATTTTCCCCTATAGTTCTAAAGGTTCCAAATGCCATGAGCTCACAGTCAAGGTCAGTTTAGACAGCAGCAGTGTGTCTGGTGAGGAACAAATGCCTGAATCCCTGGAATACAGGAGGAGTGGTTGAGGGGGAGGTCGCCTGCTGACAAGAGAGCCGGTGTGTGCTGCCACACACGCACTGTGGGCGTCTGGTAATTGTTAGCTCTGAATCCTGCAACACTGAAGTCTCAGCCACACGATTTAGTCCCCAACTGAATACCAACCCGTGTGGCTTCAGAACATGGCGGTTAGCACCAGGCAACTTTGCAGCACCTTTGGGAACGAACTAACAGAACGTCTCTGAGCCTTGGGTTTTCCACAGAATGCCAACAATATGACTAGGTTTGCTGAGCTGTCACAGGACTATGGGAAAACATTGGTGACGTTAACTAGCACGATGGCTTATCACTTGGCATTGATGGATAAGCATTTCCCTTTTAGCATCTGATTTCCACAGAAGCAAGCTACTCAAGAACAGAATATACAGCACCTCCCGCGTTGCTCACTCAATTTCTGCCCGCAGATCGTGCCAGATGAGATTTCTATTTCCTTCCTTATAAATTGCATAGTACTTACTGTTTGGAATCAAACATTTAAAGTTACTAAAAATCTTTTTTTTTGTTAATTACCTATTGATAATTTTTAATATTGCATCTTTTTCTGTAGAAGTCGATGACTATTCCTCAGACCCTCCAGATCCCTACAGCACTTAGCGTGGAGCCTGGACCTTGGTAGCCCTCATTAAATGTTTATCAGCTGCCTGAATTTGTGAAGATGTGAGCACAAGATAAGAGCGCAGCTTGAAGTCCATGTTTCTCTTGCTCGGCGGAGGTTCTGCCTGCAGGGTGTTTGGCTGTCAGGATTGCTAGGATTTTAGATCGGCTTTTGGTGAGAGAGGCACAGAGCAGGAGCTGAGTTTCTGGCAAGAAGGAAATAGTGCTCTTGAAACCCAGTGATGCCAGCTTGTTAGCTCCATCCCCTGTACAGACATTGTCTTACTTGTCTTTGTAACTCACCCAGGTTCCTTTCCCAATTCCTGGATCCTAGTAATTCATATTTTTGTAATAAGCAGAACTGCGCTACCTTTGTTCTTAAAGTTATAGATTTGTGTAGTTCATCCACTTAGCAAATATCACTGAGCACCTACTATGGACCGGGCATTGTGCTAAGGGCTTTTGTTCTAAGTCAATGAACAAAACAAAAATCCCAGGCACCATAGAGCTTGTATCCCCAGAAAAAGTAAATAAGCAATGCTTTTGGTTACGTTAGTGATGATTGGTATTATGGAGAGAACAGAGCAGGGTATGGGAACAGATTTTGTGTGTGTGTGTGTGTGTGTGTGTGCACACCTGTGAGTAACACACACTTTTGAACAGGATGATTCAGGGAAGGCTTTCCAGAGAAGGTGACATTTGAATAAATATTTTAAGGAGGTGAGAGACCAAGCCATGTAACACCTGGAAGAAAGCATAAGGAATACCAAGTGAAAAGGCTTAGAGACAGGAGCATGTCGGACATCTTCAAGGAGAAAAATGGCCAGTTGGGTGTGACTGGAGTGGAGTAACAATGTACCAGAAGATGAACTCCAATCCTGAAATACTAGTAGCTCATTATAAGGACATGATGACATTCTTCAGTGGATTCCTAAGAGCTGGATGAAAAATTGCAACCTCTATGTCCTAACCAGACACTACAGTGCTATTAATTTGTTAATACACTTATTCTTTCTTTCATCAATTCATTATTTATTGTTGATACTGTGTAAGTATCAACAAATATTGAGCACTTTTAATTAGAGCTTACATTTATTAAACACTTGTTAGGTGCTAAGAAATATGCTTTATGTGGTTTTAGAGTAACCTTCACACAGTGCCTAATAAAATAACTATTTTTATGCTGCCATTGGCAGATGAAGAAACTGATGCACTGAAAGTATTTTTAAAACATGTATCTCCAGTGGCTCATTATTTTACAAGGGAATTGGGATAACTACACACATCGTGCACAAGATGGTTATAAGTAGTATGTGTGGCTCAACCAAGTTGGAGAAATTTAGGTAAAGGCGCAAATATCAATCCTTTTCACCCATTTTTTCCCCTTGAAGATATAATTGTAGTGACAGTACTTCTTTTATTCTCCTTGTGTTTCTGAAAAGCCCAGACATGTGTCAAGGTTTCTGAGAGCAGGTCCTCTTTCCACAAGAAAATGTCATGTAGTTCCGAAGCACTGCCGTTCTAACATCTTAGCCTCACTGAGTTCCTAGAAAGCCAGACTGTGACCCTGCCATTTCAGCCTGACAGTGTCTTTAAACTTCCTAGTCATCTTCTAAAATTAAATGGGGATCAAGATGGTCCCTAATGTTCCCTAAGAAACACTTACGGGAAGGGCAGATTTTTGGGAAATAACTAAATGGACTGTAATAATTGAGTTTGGTGCTTCATTGCACTTAAGGCCCTTTCACAATCCCTATCTAATTAATTATTTATACTCCTCCTGCATTAATCTGCTTTGAAAAAGAACTTTGCCCCCTTCCTATTATCATTTACTAATCCTATCAGTCACCTTCTATAGATAATAAATGTCTTGATTGCATCATTTGTAAAAATGCTGTCTCAGTGCCACTAGGCATAGGAGGAGGAGCTAGTGAGTTTAATTAACTAATAAATAATTGAAAGCACTTTGCCAAATAAAGTGCTTTGGACATTCTAAGAAGAGAGTGGATCTGCCTTCTGTGTGTTGAACAGCAACGGTGCATGCAGTTCTTTACGTATGAGCTACATCTTTTGGAAAGCAACAGACCTTATTCTCCAAAATGATTCTTTTTCTCATAATTTTGCTTTGACCAAAAACTCAATGTGTTATCAGGATGTAACCAATCTCACCAAAAAGACACCTGGTTACACTAGCCTTGAATCTGTTGTATGAGATATTTTGAATTTTTCATCCCTAGTCACCCCATCACCACAGGCTGATCAGGGCCAATCTGTTTCAACATTCTGCATGTGACTACCCCCCCCCTTTTTTTTTTTTGACAGAGGGAAAGAAAAGTTCACCATTTTCCATCCTGCAATATACATACATCAAGCCTGATAAACGGCTAAGGCCTTTTCAGTCAATGTGACAAATCATTCATCTCAGTTTTTAGTTCTTGTTTCTAACTCTTTGCAATGCTCAGGGGATTGTTATTTCTACTGACAAATTTTTTTTTTTTAAGATTTTATTTATTTATTTGACAGACAAAGATCACAAGTAGGCAGAGAGGCAAGCAGATAGAGAGAGAGGAGAAAGCAGGCTCCCTGCAGAGCAGAGAGCCTGATGTGGGGCTTGATCCCAGGACCCTGGGATCATGACCTGAGCTGAAGGCAGAGGCTTTAACTCACTGAGCCACCCAGGCGCCCCTGACAAAAATCTTTTATATTGGAAAGAATACCCCAAACCAGCAGTTAAGCCAAAGTTTTGTTTCATTTTTGTTTTTAATTTGTATAAATCATAGATATGCCAAGGATAGCCCATGGGACAGATTTGTTTTTGTACATCATTTTTAAATAAGTTCAGACAGAATCAAGAAAAGAATAATATCTGTGAAACACAAAAAAACACAAAAATGATAAAACATTCAAATTTCAGTGCCCATAAAATTTTATTGAAACACACCATGTCCATTCACTTAGGTATTATCTGTGGCTTCTTGCACCCTACGATGACAAAGTTGATTAGTTATGACAAGGACCATAGGACCTGTAAAACTTAAAATACTTACTATCTGCACTTCATAGATCACATTTGCTGACTCCTGGTATAGACTATTGTACGAGTTCTATGTATTGGTGGATCATGAGCTCACTGCTCTCTGGAGAAAAAAAAAACATAGTGATTCATTCATCATATTTTTTACCGTAGAAAAGACCCATATTTTAGCACTTAAATAAAGTTACTTCAGAAAAATGGTTATAATTATATATACTCTACCTACACTTATAGCCTGTCTATGCCATGTCAAAAGCCCAGAGTAGTACAAAGGTAAAGAACACAGAATATAGCCCTGGCTAAATGCATAGTCCATTGGAGAAGATACCCATCTGAATAAGTAATTTCAAAGCATTGTAATAAGTGTACTTATTTGCACATGGTACATGCAAATCCTTTGGGATCCGAAGAGAGGGAATGATTCATTACAGATGAATGGGGAAAAAGGGTATTTTAGTTGGGTCCAAAAAATGAATAGCAATTTTCCATGCTTAAAAATGGGAAAGGCCATTTTATTTTTTTATTTTATTAACTAATATTATTTTTTGGCAGGGGGAGGGGT
The DNA here is from genome assembly GCF_020171115.1 of Neogale vison. Lineage (NCBI taxonomy): Eukaryota > Metazoa > Chordata > Mammalia > Carnivora > Mustelidae > Neogale > Neogale vison. The sequence goes on from NC_058097.1 coordinate 139,305,369, forward strand.
AAGTGAGAGGTAGAGAGAGGATCTTAGGCAGGCTTCATGCCCAGTGCAGAGCTCAATGTGTGGAGCTCAATCCTTTGACCCTGAGATCATAACCTGAACCAAATCAAGAGTCACATGTTTAACCAACTAAGCCACCCATGCGCTGCATATTTTTATTTATTTATTTTTAATGGGAAAGTTCATTTTAGGAGCGAAAGCCAAAGTCCAGTGGACAGAGATATTAAAACAATATGGTCTGTCTTGGGAAAGCCAGGTATATTGTACGGCTGGAGTATAAGGTGCATCAGGGGAAGGACTGAAAAGTGAGTTTGGAATTTGGAGGAGAAGATGAAGAGCATTGTCCATGAGGCTGGGGGTTCTGTACTGTATCCTTCCGGTAACAGAGCCAACAGAATTTCTGAGGGAAGCAAGGCATGGTTATCTGTGCACTTTAGGAAAACAAAAACAAAAACAAAAACAAAAACCTCCAGCAGCAATGTAGAAGATGGCCTGGAGAGGAAGGAAACTAGAAAAGGGGACTGTATTGCCATCCAGAGGTAAGGTTCATTGCGTACTAAGGCTGTAATGAGGAGACTTTCAAAAAAGAATATATATGGTTTCTTTATATTAAAATCAGCTTGAATCCTGCTAACGGTTCTGAATATCTCAGATTTTAATCTTCGGCGAGGAAGGGAAGCAGGAGGCAGAGGAGAACCCTGCTGGTATTTTCAGTGTTTGGTAGAATACTTTTAATTGCAGTTGTATTTAATTTTTCTTGTGAACCACATGTATAATGTTCTATGGATCCTTGCGCTTTTTGTTTTGTGATGGGCAGGTGGCCCTATACCCAGTCTGAGGGACTGCTCTAATCTGGCAATCCTGGCTCTGAATTTCCCTAGGTTACTCTCCCTGGGAAGGGGTCCCAGAGACCACCCTTGTAGCAGAGGTACAACTCTGGTGCAGAGCAGTCCCCAGATGTTTCAGGGCCTGAGGGTAGGGGGACTCTGTCAGCCAGCAGTAATGCTGCAGCCCTGTTCTGGTTTCCTCCACTGGTCCCGGGGATGCACCCCTATGCGAGTACTTGTGAGGGGGGGAATTGAACAGCTGCTGCTTTCAGTTCCTTGGCTGCCACATCATTTGGCTGCATCTTGGCATCTGCTGTCACCATTTCTCACATCATCAATGAGACTACAACTTGGCTGTCCAAGGTTTCCTATAAAAGTCTGCACCTTGACAGGACAAGGGATAACTTAGATGGTTTGTCTTGTCTGGGAGGTGGGAAGTAGATCTTGGGATTACAGCAGGCTCGGATTGCTAGGAAAGGACTTTTTATAGGATTATCTCCCATGTCTAAGGTCATGACAGTGCTAGAGATACAGGCATGAAAAGGTCACTTTTTCAGTGGATGGACTGTTGGAGTGATGCAAGATATCTCAAATACTTACCTGTGACATCTGACTCTAAAGAGGACAGGGGTATAGCTTATTTCCTTCTTAATGTTGCTGAAGAAAAACCAGTATCGAAACATGCTGGAAATGCCAGCAATCATCTGAGACCTGACAGAGGTGGCTTCTCACAGGTGACTGCTTTGCCCAGATTTGATACAGAAAGGAAAAACAGCCTCATCAATGGAGAAGTCACAGACTTCAGGGTCCGTAGATATAGACTCAAATACCACATATCTTCTGTTTATGACACTTCAGCAAGTTACCCCTTGGAGCCTCATTTCTCTTATCTGTGTGATCTCCCTAGGTTGTTTAGAGAATGGGAAGAAATCATGTGTATGTGTGCAAGTGGGTATGTTTGCTTACACATACAAAGCACCTTGTAGAATATTTGGTGAATAAGAGGCTCTGAATAAATGTATTAGTTTCTGACCACTTTTGAGAGAGAAAGTTGATCTCAGTGATGAAAACGGACTCCCTAGAGAGCATGGGTAAGATAGTATTCTTCATCTCTGAGAGGAGGCATCATAACTTAATCAAGAAGTTCTGGATTTGGGGCACCTGGGTGGGTCAGTTGCTTAAGCATCTGACTTTGGCTCAGGTCATGATCTTGGGGTCCTGGGATTGAGCCCCAGGTCAGGCTCCCTGCTCAGGAGGTAGTCCCCTTCTCTCCCTCCCTCTGCCCAACCCCTGCTTGTTCTCTCTCACAGATAAATAAAATAAACAAATAAATAAATAAAATCTTTTTCAAAAAAAGTCTTCGATTTAGAGGCCAAAGATTTCAGCTTGATTCAGGAGTCTGACACTCAAGATGAGAATTTGGGCGAATCATGTACCTCTACAATTCTCACATCCCATATCTCTAAAACATGTACCTTATAGGCTTAAAACGTATAATAAAGTTTTTATAGAGAAAGACCCAATTTGGGGGGCCCAAATCTTTTATAATTTAGCAGAGAGAACTTTAAGAAAGTGAACACAAATTATAATTGTAAAATTATATTCAGGGCTTTGAAAGACATATGTAGTTGAGGGGCCTTCATTAACTTCATGTTAAATCTACTTCTGAGTTTCTGGTACTTAAGTATATTTATATAATATATCTAGTATAATAAATATTTACTGGATGTATTCATTAAAAATGAATATCACTGTTAATTTGACAAGCCTGAGGCTTAGAGATAATAAATGCAAAAGTTAACGGAAATCACTCATTGAGGGTTTCATTTTCTTCAAAAAGCCTAAAAAAAAATCCCTTTTTTGCAGGACACAGCAATTGAGATCAATAAACCTTTACTGAGTATGTTGGTGCCAGGCACTGTACTAGGCATAGGGGAAACAGTATTACTTGAGTGAATAGTAAGCATTTCTTGAAGAAAGAATGCCTGTTGGTCACTGTTGTCCACATGGAAATTTTTGATTCTGCTGTGCGTCTTGAGGTCATTCTCCTGACTCAGAGAAGTATGAAAAAAAGTACAGAAATATTTCAGAGCTTCAGAGATGTGAGGGATCAGTTTAAATATTAGATTTATTGATGTATAAAACATTTACTTGGCATTTACTAGTGTTTAGGATTGAGGGAGGCACTGGGAGTATATTAGGAGTAATATTAGAACTGATACATACTTGTACTGTTATGATTGTTTTAAAGGAGAAAAAAATATTCTCAAGCAGCTGGCTGTCCTATACTCTCCTTAATTATTTGCTTACGGATTGGCCTGCAATAGCACTCACCCCTTCTTTACCTGTGGTTTCAGAAACGTCTTGTTCAAGGCAAATCCCTCCTACCTGAGCAGTAGATGTTTTTTTCTGTGACTTTCAAGGTGAGGATGCCTCCTTGCCAATGTAATGGTCTTCAGCCTAGTACTAGTTGAAAGCATTGTTACTCTTACCCTAGCAAATCACCATTTAAAAAGAAGAGAAAAGAAAAGAAAAGAAAATGCTCTGTAAGGGGGTGCCTGGGTGGCTCCATTGGTTAAGCATCCAACCCTTGATCTCAGCTCAGGTCTCGATCTCAGGGTCTTGAGTTCAAGCCCTGTGTTGGACTCAGTGCTGGCTATGCAACCTACTTTTAAAACATGATTAGTAGGTATTAACCTGAGACTAGAAGAAGATGTTCATTCTCTTCTACACTCAGAAGCCACAGACTACCACAGGGGGCTGGGCCAGAAGTGTGCGGGTTGGCTGTTGCAATAGTCATCTTTGTCAACCTGATAACTTGGAGTCATGGACTAGAGTTCAGGGTTTTTTATTTATTTATTTATTTATTTTTGTAGTTGTGTGCCATAAAATAGTCCCCTGAATCAGAGATAAAATTGTAGGAATGTGTATCATTAGTTACCTTTCATGCTGGGTTCATTCAGACCTCTCTCTGGGTAAAGAAATGGAGTGTGAGTCCTTCCTCCAGGCCTAAAGGGAATCACTCAGGACCTAGGTCCTTGGTAAGCATGCAGCCTGGCTCCCCATCATTCTTGGGAGTGTCCTTTTGCTTTGAAAGATCAATCACTAGCACTGATATTACAAGGGCAGCTGCCTGGGAAAAGGACTTTGCTTTGGGGCACTCAAATAATTCAAATGAAATAGTATCCTCCGCAGAGCTGGCAGCAGATTAGGTACCCATCAGAGGGAGTCTTTGTCTTCTTTCAAGATCTAAGTTGCCCTGAGTACCCTAATTTATTATGATTTTTTTGCCCCGATAAGAGCACCTCAAATTGGCATTGTACTTCACAGTTTACAAATCATTTTCATATCCATTATCTAATGTGCTCTCAGCCCCGGTTCTGCAGATGAGTAGGACATAAGAGGAAGTAGGTAATTTAATAAGTAATAGCGTCCCTATTTTACACATACAGAAACTGAACCTCAGGAAGGTGAGATGACTTAGCGAGGGCCATATAATGATAGGATGGTTATGATGGTTGTATACAAGCCATTTAAATCCAAAATAACTCTCTTTCTGTTACATTTTCCCTTTTCATTTAGAGCTTACAAAGAGCCTTCATGTATGTTATTTCATTTACTTCAGGGCAGTTTGGCTGTGGTGGATGAGAGTATCTGTTAGATCTCTGTTCCAGTTCCAGCTCATTATTTACTAGCTGAGTGATCTTAAAGAAGATACCTCACTTCATTGACCTCAGTTTTCTTTTTGGTAAAATAGAGATAAGCTTTCTTGCAAGCATGAGAGATCTTCTGTAGAAGACACCTTGCACCCAATAATGCTCAAAGATGGCAGCTATCCTGGGTCTTATTAACCACTCAGTGACTGATTCATTTTATTATGAACCGTTCTTTGACCCTTGCAAATGAAAAAACTGTGACCATGAGGAAGAGCCAAAGAAAACCCATTAGGTTTTGAAAGCCCTTAAAAGAAAAACATGTTTGTGTATATGCTGGTAGAAATGGGAAGTGTGGAATCTTGACTCTGGGCACCATTACCAAGGTTCTTTGTCCAGTTGGGTATGAGACGAAGGTATTTAACAATTTGTGCGCTAAGGTTTTTCAGTGGCCAATTTGGCTTTCAGATAAATGGAGTTGGTAACAATAAAATGGTACCAGGTATTCCCTTGTCCTTCTCCTCTAGAGGCAGTCTCACTCTCTTTACACTTTTTTTTTTTTTTAAAGATTTTGTTTATTTATTTGAGAGAAAGACAAAGAGAGCATGAGAGGGGAGAAGGTCAGAGGGTGAAGCAGACTCTCTGTGGAGCTGGAGCCCAATGTGGGACTCGATCCCGGGACTCTGGGATCATGACCTGAGCTGAAGGCAGTCGCTTAACCAACTGAGCCACCCAGGTGCCCCTCTATTTACACTTCTAATGAATCAAAGTCAGCCTAGTATCAAATCAAATTCTCTCTGCTTCAGGTTCCAGAACACCTGTGGAACGGCTGACACGTGTTAGATTTGTACTCCAGAATGAGCTGGTAATCCCTTTCATGTCATTTTTTCACCATCCAGAGCTTTTGAGAGACTATAATTGTGTCGAGTTGTGTTCTCTCTTTCATTTATGTTTACCTCAGATGGTTGCAACCTGGAAGGACAAATTGACAGCTGCTTGCACTATACTGAAAGACTAAGAGACAGTTCCAGTGTCACCCCTGTAGGGACGTTTGCTATCTTGGGGCCTGATACATAAAAATGCCTTGCATAAAAATGCTGTGCCCTTTTAGCACAAGGTGAAAGAAGTTTCTGGCTTGCGTCCCCACTCTGGGGCAGTGTGCTGTGTTCCACAGTTTCAGATCCCATCACGTGTGCAAAGTTTCCCATCGTAACTCATCACTGCATTCCTCCCAGCTAATAGATGTGAGCACTGGGGCAGATAATCCAAGACTCATTTATATATGGCTTTTAAAATCCTTAAATGAATTTTTCAGCAAATTGACCTTCTTAATTTAGTTTTGCTTAGGCTCTTAATTTACCACTCACATTTTTCTTAATGAACAGGGTATCTCTAGCTACCTCGAAGGTCAAACAAACATTCTCAAGGTGCAGTTCTTTTAAATTAAAATTAAGCCAGCAATTCCTATAGAATATTAATAATATTGCCTTATCTGCTGCTTATGGAATACTGCAAGATGCCAGGAACTGGGATAGCCTTGGTGATGCAGCAGGTAGAGATTCCCCCAGCTGGTCAAGGAAGCGGACCTATGAAATTGTATTTCATGAAATATGTAACCCGGATATTGCCGAGAACATCTTGCCCATGGAGAAGTTGTCACACTTCGAACCTCAGTTCCATAATCTGGGACAATCAAAAACTCTCCTCCCATTTTCTGCAGGTTTCTGTAACTTACTTTATTTCTTGCTGTCTCCAGTGCTCTCGTGTTTCTGTGTGTACACAGATACTGTTCTGCTCTCTCCCAATCAGTGCAAGTATAAAGCAAAGCCTCTTGCCAGCTTGCCCCACTCCCCACCTCACCCATTTGTTTCCTAATAATAGTCTGAGAGTTGAATAACTTTACCGATAAACTGGAGAGTTACAGTGAGGGGAGTTCACACATTTCACATTTCAGATCATGGGATTTTCCTCTATCTGGATGACTTCCTCTCCATCTCTGCCTCTTGTGCTGGTTCTGTTATGTTCCTTTTCCCCTTCCAAAGCCTTTTCTCCTTCTCTGCTTGTTTCTCAGGAGGCAAACCTATCAGGACAGGCATCTACACAGCGTACCTTTTTAAAATTTTTTAATAGCAGATCTTTTACTGTAAGAGACTTTCCTAAGGGAATAACATCCTTCCATATTGTTATAATCATAACACAACAGCGTAAATGTGATGAATAATGATGTAAAAGTATTCTGAAACCCAAGAAGGGATATCTAACTTTGACTGGAGGGAGTGTTAGTCCTAACCAGGGAAGCTGGCCAGACAAATGTGGCAGGCGGGGGGTGGGGTAGGAACAAATATGAGCAGATGTTCAGAGATGAGAAGCAGCATGATGTATGAAGGGAATTGCAATTAATTCAGTGTTTTGGAGCATGAAGAAGTAGAGAATGGAAGCATTTGAGGCTGGACCTGCAAGAAGGGCTGGAGCAGGGAAAGCCTGAAGTCTCAGACCAGGGAGACGTGATCTAGTCAGTGCAGAGCCACTGATAGCCAGGGACACTCTGAGGTTTTTGTTCTGGATCGATCACCGTAGTGGCTTTGGGTATCTGTAATTCAGAGACCTAGAACAGGAAAAGCCTGGATTACCATCTTAATGGACCTAATCCATTCCAGGTCACATTTTAGAGGAGGGATTTGAGGTCCCAACAGTGACTTCCTTTATGCCGTACCGCTTAGACCTGTCTTTCCATTCAGCGTCCAACATGCCGAGTTGCAGGCCCAGAGGCTGCTGGGCGTAGTCTGACCCACAAGGTTGCCCAGAGCAAATGAGAGCCCTTCCCTTGCACTGAGCTGAGCAGTCCATGAGAAATTTCCTTTGAGGGGATTCTTGGAATATGAGAAGCAAATGTAAAATTCTATAAGCTTATTTTGCTAAAAACAAAGCAACAGGGTTTAAGTGGTATCATTTTCATAGTAATGTTTTAGGGATGGAGAAGACCATTTCGAAAGGGAGTACATTTGTAGAAAAATAATACAGGATTAAGTAAAATATGCTTTCTTTTCTGTTACCGTTCTTTGAAATGAGCCATGGATAGGTAGATGAGCCATCTATCCAAACGATAGAAGGGTGGGAAGGGTTCATTCCCTTCCCAGTTGGAGGTGGGAGCAGGAGGAGATAAGTAACACTGGGATGCTGAAACATATAATAATATCAAAAGTTTTCTGTTAAGTTTGTAATCAGCATTAGAGTAGCAATGTTTCTTCACAAAGGTTTAAATATATGATGTGTAAAGAATTCAGGAGAACCTTGTCCTCGGTGCTCAAATGAAGACACCCCCGAAAGATAAATTCTGTATCATTCCTAGACCAGCCTGGGATTGTCTCCTTCCCTCTTCTGCCCCTGGCAGTCTTGTCAGGCGTTCCCAGTCATTGTAGGGCGTGGCTTTGGGTCCCATACTAGACTCTTTCTTCCAAGCGTTAACCTCTTCTCTCTTTTCCTCCTTTTTCCTATATTGCCGAGAAAGTGGTTTGGTTCTTAGATAAACCTAGCTTTCTTATTCTTACTTTATAGTCAGGTAGCTTTGGGAGAGAGATAATTATCTTTACTGTAGGAAATGCGGAAAATCTACCATTTCTCACAGTGTTGCTCTAAGGATTTATTGTAACGGTTCTAAAGGACAAGCATAGTACCTGGAACACAAGCACGAAATGACAATGGCCCCTGGGAATATTACCCCCAAGTAAATTTATCCCCAGTTCCAGGACCACTCCTGAGGCCTAGTTTCTATGTATGTATGTTTAATTTTGTATGTGGATTGAGTCTAAAATAAGTGAATGGAGCATCTGGGATCCTGTTTCTCATATATACATTCCGTCTGTATACATACGCAGTCAGTCTGGAGTCCTTTTAAGGATAAACGGTCTTCCTATTAAATATCAGAGATGAAATTAATATAACTGACTGGACAACTGCCCTCAGACTGCCAAGGAGACAGGGGGAAATTCCAGCTCAGTTTCATACCAGCCTTGTAGTCCGAGGCAGGGAGTTGTAACAACACAGAAAGCCGATGAAAACGCCAAATACGTCGCACCACCATATGGGACTTTAATTTTCAGATTGCATTCAGCTAGCACCTCTCAGTCGCCTTAACCCCTCATTGTAATTCTCCTGCACTGTAGGAGACAGAGGAAAATTCACCCACTCTCTAGAACAAGCCCAAAGGAAAACCCCCCGTTATGCCTCCAAATCATAAATGTTATTCTCTGTTCTCAAGGAGTTTCGCATTTCCAACAGGAAAGAGTTGCTGATAGAGTCTAAAAGAGAACCTCCCAGAGGCTGTGGCATTTAAAAGTCAATGCTAAATGATGTAGTTTTAAAGAAAGATTCAGGGGACGTTGCCAACATTTATATTTCATATTGCTTTGTGGAACTGCTTTCAATTCCCTCTCACTTAGGTCTCTGCGCAGTAAAGATTCCTGGGTTGCTATGGAAAATATGCACTTAAGCTGACTGCTATGGTAACTAGTCACATATGGTGGAGAGGCATAATATGGCACAGGATTTGCATAACTAATTTGAGCATGTTAGTGAACAGCACAATCTGTGCATAAGAGGCTAAGCAATGTGAGGCTTTTTTATTTTATTTTATTGTGCACACAAAAGTATTAAGGGTCGGTCCGCTTTTATGTTGGAAGTTGTTGACTCCTCTCTGATTTCAAGTCTCAGTCCATACAGTACGCAACTGTCAAGCTGTGGCCTTGTATGTTTATGAGCTTATAAAGTTGAATCGCGCACCTTATAGTTACATTTCACTTACCCTGCGTTCCAAGTCTTAGGCCCCTTTTTCATGATATGAGAAGGATTTGATTAAACTTGTATTACTTTATCACTATTTTACTTAATTCACCTAATTTATTATTTATTTGAGGTGCTGCTGTTTGCCTGGATCATGCCGTCTCTATCTTCAATGCCTGCTTTTGTCTGTATCTTAAGCTAGAATAGTGACTGATGCACGGCCGATAGGGAACAACTGGAAAAATAAACAGGCTCAGTTCTGGTGTCGTGGTCTCCAGGAGCCCTGCTTCAACAGCCTTGTTCCTGGTCAGGTTAGGTTCTCTACCCTATCTTCCCATGCCACTCTATAAAGCTCAATTATAGAACGACTGCATTGCTCTAAAATTGACAGTTTAAAAAAAAAAAAATCTGCCTCTTCTGTTGGATTCTAAGATCCTTAAAGGGAAGAATCTGTGTCTTATTCAAATTTGTATCTCCATGGCCTGGCGTAGTTCCTGTCAGAGAATAGGCCTGAAATACATATTTTTGAATGAATAACCAAATGAAACGACGGATAGAGGAGTGAATGAATGATAGGCATATCAGTCACACAACCACATTTGAACATTTAGGGGTGAATGTTACTCAGAAAATCCCACAGTTTTCTGATCTTTTTTTTTTTTTTTTTAAATAACCTCCACCTTCCTCTGAAATGATAGGATATTAAGTAAACAGCCTAGTTGTCACTATTAGTATCCGCATCCCAATGTTGTTTTTGTATACACTCTACGTCATGGGGAAAGGAAAAAGATTGACCGAATAAAATGATGCTCGCTTCCTTTAGTACCCTCTGTCCAAACGTCTGGGTTACTATGTACCACTCACCCCTCTCCTCTCCTTCCCACTCACTCACACACATTTGTACACACTGAACATACCAGCTCATAGTTGAGTCAGCTCCAGGATAGAGGTATGGGGAGTGAGGCAGGCACGGGAGAATGAAAGGCCAGGAGTTCCTTTGCTAATTGTTACTTTAATAAATAAAACCTAATTTGAGATAATTGTAGGCTCATATACATTTGTAAAAAGTAATGCCTCTGGAGAGATCCCGTGTACCCTTTACCAGTTTCCCCTAGCGGTTACGTCTTGTGAAACTGTAGTGCAGATGTCAAACCAAAATATTGACATCGATGTAGTTAGGACACAGTGCTTTGATCACAAGGATTCCACGTGTGGCTTTTTCATAGCCACACTCACTTCCCCATCCCCAGTCCCATTGCAAACCCTGACAACCACAAATCCATTCTCCCCTTCTATAATTTTGTCTTTTTAAAAATATGAGAGACACCTAGGTGGCTCAATTGGGTAAGCCTTCAACTCTTGATTTTGGCTCAGGTCATGATCTCAGGGTTGTGAGATCAGAGCCCCACAACCAGCTTCTTGCTCAGCGAGGAGTCTGCTGGAGACTCTCTCTTCCTCTCCCTCTACCCCTTCTCCGGCTTAGGCATGTACTCTCTCTTGCTCTTTCTAAAATAAATCTTTAAAAAATAATAAAACAAAAATAAATGAAATATATCATGAAATCGTACTTTCCTTTTGGGATTTTCCCTTTTTTAACTCAGCATAATAGTCTGCCGTTTTATCCAAATTGTGTGTGTGAATCAATAATTCTGCTTTAATGCTGAGTAGTATTTTATGGTACGGACATACTGCAGTTTGACTATTAACTCAAATGGTATCTGCACTGTTTTATTTTTGGTTATTACAAATAAGGCATTTGAATGTAAGTTTTCATCTCCCTGGGAAAAATGTCTAGGAGAACAACCACTCGGTTGTAGGGCAACTGCATGTTTAGTTTGTTGAGAAACTGCTGAGCTGTTTTCCAGAGTGGTTATAACATTTTACATTCCCACCAGTCATGTGAGTGATCCAGTTCTCCACAGTCAGCATTTGATGTTGTCCCTACTTTTTACTTTAACCATTTTGTATGCTGTATTGTCTTAATGTGGTTTTATATTTCCGTGATGCTTAATGATAATGAGCATCTTTTCATGTGCTTTTTTGCAATCTGTATATCATTTTTGGTAAAGTATCTTCTCCTTTCTTTTGCTTATCTTCTAATTGGATTTTATTTATTGTTGAATTTTGAGAGTTCTTTACATATTTTAGATACTAATCCTTTGTTACATTATGCTTTGTACATATTTTCTTCCATTGTTTAGCTTATCTTTTAGTCTTCTTAATATGGTCTTTTGTAGACCATATGTTTTTAATTTTAATGAAATTCAGTTTATCAGGATTTTTTTTTTTTTTTTTTAACAAACCTACTTTTGGTGTCAAGTCCAGGAACTCTTTGCTTAACAATAGATCCTACAGGTTAAAAAAAGAAAAGAAAAGAAAAAAAAAAAAAAAAACTTCTGAAAGCTTTATAGTTTTAAGTTTTACATTTAAGTTCATGATCCATTTTGAGTTAATTTTTATATTGTGAAATTTAGATGAAAGTTCATTTTTTGCTTGTAGATATTCAGTTGTTCCAGTATCATTTGTTGAAAGGGCTATCTTTTCTCTTTGAATTATATTTGTACCTTTGTCAAAAATCGGTTGGGCGTGCCTTACCTGTTCCATTGATCTACGTGTCTATCCTTCTTTGAATCGCACATAGTTTGAATTACCATAGTTGTATGATAAGTCTTGAAATGAGATACAATGGTTTGTCTCACTTTATTATTTTCCAGAACTGTTTTTATTATTCCAGGTCTTTTGTCTTTCCATATCATTTTTAGATTTATCAATAGCTACCAGAATTCTTGCTGGGAATTTACTAGGAACTGTGTTAAACCTATATATAAATTTGGAGAGAACAGTTTACTATTTGAACTTTATAATTCCTGAACACAGTTTGTCTATTTATTTAGAACTTCATTTCTTTCATTAAAGTTTTATAATTTGGATCGTGTAAGTCCTATGTGTGTATTATTAGATTTTCACCTAAGTGTTCCTTTTTTGCATATTCAGTTGTAAATGGTACTATATTTTTCAGTGTTGGTGTCCCCCTGTTCATTGCAAATGTGTATTGCTGAATTTTATTTGCTAATATTTTAAAGGATTTTTTTCTGTTTATATTCATGATAGATATTGATCTGTACTTTCTGCATTGTCAGTTTGAGGTATTTGTGTAGTATTAAAAATGAATTGGGAAATATTCCCTTCTCTTCTATTTTCCATTAGAAATTGCATAGACTTAAAAAAGGGGGGGGCGCCTGGGTGGCTCAGTGGGTTAAAGCCTCTGCCTTCGGCTCGGGTCATGATCTCAGCGTCCTGGGATCGAGCCCCACATCGGGCTCTCTGCTCAGCAGGGAGCCTGCTTCCTCCTCTCTCTCTGCCTGCCTCTCTGCCTTCTTGTGATCTCTGTCTGTCAAATAAATGAATAAAATCTTAAAAAAAAAACAACAAAAAGAAAAGAAATTGCATAGAATTGGCCTTAATTTTATATTTTAAAAATCTGGGAGAATTCTTCAATGAAACAACCTGGACCTGAAGATTTCTTTTTTGGGAATTTTTGAAATTATAAATTTAATTCCCCTGAAGGCCATAGTGCTATTCAAAATATCTATTTGATATTTCCTATGCTATGTTCACACTCGTATTTTATATTGGTTGCAGCACTTTGTGTTTTTTTGAAGAATAAGTCCATTTCTCAAATTTAAGCTGTCAAACTTATGTATCCAGAGCTGTTTGTAGTATTTATTATCCTCTTAATGTCTGTAAATTCTGTAGTGATAACTCCTTTTTCATTTCTGGTATTGATAATTTATACTTTCTTTCCTTTTTCTTTGTCTTTCTTGCTAGAGATTTATTTTGTTATTTTTTCAAGCAACCAACTCTTTGTTTCATTGATTTTATCTCTTGATCTTCTGTTTTTAATTTAATTGATTTCTGCCCTTGATTTCTTTCCTTTAGCGGGGTTTGATGTCATCCTTTCACCAGTTTAAGTGTAAAAACATTAACCCCATTTATACCCTTTACTCACCCCTGTTTACGATATAATTTTAGTAATATAATTATGATTTTCTTAAACATTTTTTACGCTCACTTAGAACCAAATGAGATGTGTTTTAATTCTTGTTTCCATCATCAAACATAATTTAGGGAACTTAATGAGGAAAGTCTCTATTTACCCATATTATTTATTTTTTAACCATGTTATTTCTTCTTTTTATTATCACTTCTTTTCTATTTAAAGAACTTTCTTTAGATTTTGTTTTTTTTTGTTTTTCTATTTTTAGGATGTCTACTGGTAACAGGTTCTTTCAGTTTTATTTGAGATTGTCTCGTTTTTTTTCTTTGTTTCTGAAGAATTTTTATGGGTACAGTGTTCTGGATTGACAGGTTTTTTCTTGCAGAGCTTGGAAAATGTGTTGATTTTTTATGGGCTCTAGAAAGATTTCTATGAGAAATCCAGTCATTCAAATAGACCTTTCCCTGAAGTTAAAATGTTATTTCATTTTGGCTGCTTTTAGAAAATTCTTTTGCCTTTAAGTTTTGTAAGATTGGCTATGATTTGTCTTAGTGCAGATTTCTTTTGAGTTTACCCTGTTTGGGCTTTGCCTAGCATCTTGAATTCGTAGGTGTGTGTATATGTGTGTCCCAAATTGGGAAGTTTTCAGCCATTATTCCTTTGAGTGTTTTTCCAGATCTACCCTCTTTCTCCTCTCCTTCTAGGACTCTGATGATACAACTATTAGAAGTTTGTTATAGTCCTACAGATTTTTGAGGCTCTTGTCCATTTTTGAGAGAGAGCTGTAATCTGTTCTTGGGATTTATATTGTTTTATCTTCATGCTCACTGATTTTTTCCTCTATCCCTTCCATTTTCTTATTGAACCCATCCATTGATATTTTTATTTCAGTTTTTATATCTTTCAGTTCTAAAATTTGAATTTGATTATTCTTGATATCTCTTATTTTTGTTGTTGTTGTTCACTTTCTGTCTCTTTCCTGAGACTTTTTATTTTTCCATTTCAGATGTGTTCATAAATAAAGCATAACTGAAGCATTTTCATGATGGCTCTTTTAGATATTTCTAAGATTATATCAACATCTCTGTCACTTTGGTGTTGAATCTATGCTTTTTGTTTTCAGCTCTAGATACTCTTGGTTCTTGGTATGACACATGTTTTTCTATGGACTCTTGTACATTTTGAGGTAGGAGAAAGGGAGGAGCAAGTGTCACTTCACTACTGCTACCTGGGGACAGAAGCCCAGGTTTCCCACCCAGCCTCTGTTGACACTAAGAAGGCAAGGCTTCTCATTATTGCTGAGTGGAAGTGGGCATTCCAGTTCTTCACTAGCCTTCCACTGACACCTCCCTTCTGCTACTTCTCTCTACACGACTCCTACAGACACCATGGTGGATGGAGGCAGGAGGGTATGATCTTAATACTATTGGATGATGGCGGTGAAAGTCTTCACTCTCTAGTAGTCCTCTTCTAATACGACGTCCCTGGGGAAAAGAAGGGGTGCCTTCTTATAGCCAGGCAGGAGTAGAGGCCCAAGCTCCTCAAATGGTCTGTATTGACACAGCTTTTGATGAGGATAGTTTTATTACTGTCCAGTATGGATGAAAGTACTAGATCCCTACTAGGCTATCTCCAACACCATCTCATCAGGGACATGGGGGACCCTCACTATTGTCTGACAAGGGTGGAAATCTAGGCTCTCAAGTGGATGTTTGTTGATGTGGGTGGGGTTAGGGCCATAGTTCTTTGTTGTGTGGTGCTTGGTAAGAGGAAAGAAATTATAATCTAAAAATTTTCTGTCTTTCTGGACTGCCCCTTTCTTGGCTTTTTGATTAGAGAAAAAAGGCATTTGCTTGAGTTTTTTGTGTGTGTGCCTGTTGACATCTCTGGGTTTCTGGCTTTTTCAGTTCTAACTCTGGAATTGATGAAGCAAAAAGAAAGTGCAAGGAACTCAGCACCACGTTTCTCCTCTCATCCCTAGGTGTCTAGATGGTCGACTCTTTTTTGTCCACCTTTTAGATTCTTCTCATGTTTGTTCTCTATATAATACCCAGGGTTTCTTGTTGTACTTAGTAGGAAGGGTTGGGAAAAAAACATCTCCACTTTACCTTGACAGAAGTAGAATATGTGGGTTTCATTTTTGTTTAGCACTTGGCATTTGGCATGTGGTATTTTTCCTAAAATCTGGGACATTATTGCCACTAGTCTTTGAGAGGTATCATTCCAAGCTACACAATCTGTCTGGCAGTGTCACTACAAACATCAAGTTGGCAGTAGTCACAGGTTGAATACAAAGACTGGCAGTCTTACTCTGGGTACAGGCATGTATGACCAAGACTCAGTCATTGGAAAATAGCTGCCATCACCATAATATTTACCCTGTGTGCATCATTTTAGCATCAATCTTAATAGTAGCAATAACAAAACAATGGTAGTAATTGCCACCATATTGGGATGCCTATTTCAAAGTGACTTGGATATAGCATGCAAGGTAATTCAGATATCAACTATTTTTATGTATATGCTTTTCTGTTTAAGTGTTAGCTTATTTAGTATCTACTCTCAAACTCTATTCTAGGTATTCTTGGCGTAAGGGAGAACAAGATAGCCTAGGTCCTTGCTCTCATAAGCAAAGAAACAGACAAACAGATCTTCGGGTACAAACATGCCTTAAAGACAATAAAACAATTAAAACATAAGCAAAGAAATAGATAAATCTTAAGGTAGAAACATGCCTTAAAGACAGTAAAACCTGGAGAAGTGGGCAGAGAGAGCCTAGGTTAGAGTGAAAACCTGAGTAGCATGGGCATTCTGCAAGGTCAAGGCCACAGCACTAAACTTCAGTGCCTTTGATACTAAATACTAATTTTAAATGTGAAGGCTAAAAGTACACACATATTCTCAGAAAGGGAGGCCTTTTGCTTTCTATTGGAATTCTCCGTTCATAGATGAATGGTGGAGTATACGGTATAAAATGTATAGAGCTCTCAGTTTCCATCGCTGTCCACTTCAGGTGCTCTTGGGCAGAATTGTTCTGGTCAGAAATATATAACTGTTTTTGTAAGGCCCTCCTATCAGAGCTGAAAGAAGCATATGGTTTATAGCATTAGATAACTTACTTTCCTAGTGCTTTCATCTTTCTATTCATGGTCTCCCTGTTGTGTAAAGAAAACAGAACAGCATTCTAAAAGAAACAAAATAGCTTCTTGAGGGGTAAACCTTGTTGGATGGTTGTTGGATTTTAACAGAGAATGTACCCTCACCTTCACAATGGTGAGTTACTTTTAAAAATAAGGTAAGAGCTAGCTACTGTTAACCCCGGATCTGCTGTGGGATGTGCACTGAGTTCTGTACCTTCATATAATTCGCTTAATCTTCACGTTGATTTTATCTGGAAAGGGTCTGTTCAGTTCTTTGTTATGAATGAGGAAGAAAAACTCTCAGAGAATAAGCTGCTTTTGTCTGTTTGCTTCCCCTCAACCTAGAATAATTACCACTCTCCTTGGCCCTTTTCAGTGGGCTGACTGTTATTGTCTGGTACATCTAGGGATTCCTTGCTGACTGGTTTTTATAAAGATATTACCTATCTATCTATCTATCTGTCTCATAGAGAGAGCACAAGCAGGGAGAGCTGCAGGCAGAGGTAAAAGAAGTCTCCCTGCTGAGCAAGGAGCCTGATGCAGGACTCGATCCCAGGATCCTGGGATCATGACCAGACTTGCTGACTTGATGTTAATTGGGTTTGGACAAAGGGTGTCCTTGCCAGAGATCAGCAGGCCAGAGAGAAAAAAGACGAGTGCATTCACTTCCCATATAGCATCGTGGCATTTGTCCACTAGTGATGATAGCTCCTGCCAGGCAGCAAACACTTCTTTGAAGGCTCCAGCTTGTACTAGATTCTAGTTCTCTATTTTTCTTGCTTGCCCTAAGCTAAAGATACAGTAAAGGCATCTTACCCTTCTCTTGAGTCCTGACTGCCTCATATTCCTTGTCAGTTCCCTTAACCCTGCCTGTACCTTCTTTCGCTAAATTAGCTTCAGAATTCCATCTGAATTGCTTTTTGTTTCCCCTGACCCTCTACACTGTAGGCAGCTAAGTTGCACAACCAGTATGTGGTAAATCTGGGATTCTTAGGATTTGGACTTTAGTCTGCCTGACTCCAGAACTTAATGCTTTCCACTAAAATTAAGCTTTGCTCCCCCATCCCCAAACATTAAATTGTACCTAAGTTATGGAAAGTTAATAATGATTCTCTGGGGCTCCTGGGTGGCTCAGTCCATTAAGTGTTTGGCTTCAGCTCAGGTCATGATCTCAGGGTCCTGGGATCAAGCCCCACATTGGACTCCTCACTCAGCAGGGGAGTCTTCTTGTCCCTCTGCCCCTTCCTCCCACTTGTTTTCTCTCTCTCTCTTAAATAAATAAGTGAAATCTTTTTTTTTTTTAAAGGAAAGTTAATAATGACTTTTCAAAATGAGTAAGTCGTGGAGGTGAAAAATACAGTGCAGGCAGTATAGTCTGTAATGTTATAACAACATTGGTGACGGATGGTGACTATAAGTCCAGTGGTGAACACTGAATACTGTGTAGCATTTTCAATCACTATACTGTACATCTGAAACTAATATAGTATTGTGTGTCAGGAACAACCAGAAAGAGTTAGTGACTCATCTACACTATCAACAGAAATTCAAGAAGTTATTGTTCATACTGGCTGGTTTTTAGAAATGTGCCCTCGGTAAATGCAGAAACAGAAAACCTGCATATGCAGATGTAATGAGTTTTGTGAGACGTTCTTTTGGTGTGTCCTCATTGGCAAATTTGTCCCAATTAGAAACCTTTCTGACATTATAAGTGTTCAGTATGATGGTTTTACTTTAATTAAATAATATTGGATCCGTGAACATTATAATATTGTTAAAAAGTTTTGGCTATTTAGGACTTCAAGTATTTTATCGTTATTTCTTATGATGATCACAATAGCTCTTTTCATTGTGGACATTAATATAAGATAATTGAGCTTGGCTCCCATGATTTGCTTTTGGCTTGGGGACACAGCTCCCATCATGGTCAATTATCTCACAGTAATTCCGACAATAAAAGTAACTACTGCTTAATAATTTTCTAATCACCTTCTTGGACTAGAGAATGTAGCCTGGGAAATACTAGTACTATGACTGCTTTCAGTGAAATTGCTGTCCCACCACGGCTAAGTCACATAGAGAATAAAGTGCTTTCTGAGACGGAACAATTTTGGCATATTAATATTGTAAAGATAATTTCATATTGGAGACACTTTGAGGGTGAATTAGGACTTCATTCCTATTCCTGGGCCTTGTGCTTAGTGCAGATAAGACAAACTGCTTTGTCTTTGCCAATTAAATTCAGGTCTCCTTGCTACTCTTAGACTTGCTCATCTGAGCTGCTCAGAATGCTAACAAAGTACATATTAAGAACACTGCACCCCCACGTGGCGGCAACAGTGTTCTAGGGAAGTCATGTATGATCAATAGGGACTTTCCTATTTATAAAAATGTTTAATCCTTCCAACCATGGCATTTTTATACCTCGCTAAAGTTAGAAATTTTTTTTTTTTTAGGTTAGTGAAAAGAACCTAAAAATATGTTCTGTGTATAAAATGTTAAAATGTAGTTGTAAAAAATAACTTTCTTTCCTGGCTCAGTGTAGTCATATCATCTAGAGAAAAGGGACTGAAGCCATAAATTAGACAAACAGCAAATATCCGACGTGTTTTTGGAGCACCTTTTGTTATAAACCGTCATGCCTTGTAAGAGACGATGCAGACAGTGCTCGACCAAGAGTCAGAAGAGATGGTTTCTCGATCTACACACTTCACTTGGCAGTTCTGTGGCCTGGGACATCATTTCTAGCCTCATCATTGTTACATGCAGAACAAGGGTCTGATTCTTGTCTCATTTGTCATTTTAAAAAGGGTCAAGGATAGAGTAATGCTTTATTAGGTTATACTTTGAACTTCCTTAATTTTACATGTAAATTTAGCTAGAGAGCTTTAAATTGTATAACTAGCTAATTTAAAATGTCAGAGACTCGGAACATAACATTTTGAAATGCTAGCTTTAAAATATTTTCTCAGGTACGCTGTATATTTTAAAACTATACACACCTACAAATCTATATTTACATTGAATTCACATAAACACAGGAGAGGAAGAGAGTTTGATTGTTCCAGCAACCGTATTTCTCTTCTATGGCTAAATGACTACAACTCTATCCTGTTGCTGTGGAGTGCTTCTTGGTCTCTCTTTCAGCTTTGTACGTGCAGGCTTGTAAATCTAAGCCCCCGCCCCACTACACACAGGGTAAGACCTGTTTCTCTGATGACAATAATACATTCACTTCATCAGACTAGGGAGTGGGTATTGATTGGCTGTCTCTTTTATGCCTGATTTATCCTGTAAAGGGATGTTAAGATTCAGACAAGAGGTGGGAAAGAGCTTTCTATACAGCACCGTATAAATGGTGAGTATTATTATCCAGTGTTCACCTAGACACTGATTTAGGGTATTAGTTATTACTGTTTTTTAAAACAAAAACAAAAAAAAATAAAACCACAGTTAGAAAACAGGTAGATGGAAATAGGATAGAGAAACGTGGGCAGAAGAAAACCATCACATGAATTTTTCCTGGAGACCTTTGGATTTAACACTTTATGGTACAGGTTGGTGAAATTGAGAAGGCAGAAATATATGATGGAGAAGAAAAAGTGTAAAAAACATTCTTCCTCTGAATCTGAGATGTTGATAGGAGATTGAAAATAAAGCCTTGTAAAGTATTTAATCAACCATTGCTTTGATACTAAACAGATTTTGAAGAACAGTAAATGGCACTCAAGGGAGGTTTTGAAGACTTTGTGTAACTTTGGGTAGAGAAAAATCATGAGAGCCACAATAATAGGAAATCCTGGAGACTGGATGAAACCGGAGGCTGGCTATTTCTTAGCAGTCTTGTCAGAAATTCCAAGAAAAACAAGAGATTGTCAGAACATGCCTGCCTAACAGTCATCATGAAAAGGCTGTGGTTTCTAGACTCCACCTTAGAAAAAAGGTGAGAAACAAGGGCATAGAGAATTGATTTGCAAGGTGTTATGCTGAGATTATTTCTCTTTCTTTTTTTTTTTAAGATTTTATTTATTTATTTGACAGACAGAGATCACAAGTAGGCAGAGAGGCTGGCAGAGAGAGAGAGAGACAGAAGCAGGCTCCCTGCCGAGCAAAGAGCCCGATTTGGGGCTTGATCCCAGGACCCTGAGATCATGATCTGAGCCGAAGGCAGAGGCTTTAACCCACTGAGCTACCCAGGTGCCCCATGAGATTAATGTTCTTTCATATGTCTGTCTTTGTTTCACTCTCCTGCATCATCATCTGGGTGATTCTTTATAGTAGCCATAGGTTCGTGTTATTTTGTTTTTAAAAAATACCAACTTGATAACACCATCTTTATTTCTTCTCCCAATGAGAAAAAAGGGAGCTGCCCTGAGTCACCATGAGGTCTCTCAGGAGCAAGACTGGGAAAGGATCACAATATCTGGAAACCAGGTAGCTCAGATCTTAGAAGATTGTTATATTTCTTCAATGATTCAACCCATTTCTTTTGGGATGACCTTGTCTGTGGGACTCCACTGGGTGATTGAAAAGTAGAAATTTTGAGCATAACAATGACAACTTTCTCCTTCTCAAGGGATTTCCACAGTAGTAGGGATGATAGTCAAATAATTACATCATAGCCTTGTATTTAGTTTATAACACATGGTTACAAATTTATATAGTGGATATGTATATACAGAAGAAGGAAATATTTTATATATGTAAATAAACATAATTATGTAATAACTTATTAATAGATGTAATATAAATGAAGGAGAAAAAGCATATTAGAATATGTGAGAATGTATTTGCAGAACAACTCGGGGTCATATGGATGTATAGTATGATTCTGGTTGGTATTATTAGATCACAGTTACAAAAACATTTTTGAAAGTGGTGTACAGCTTCTTAAACACATTTATTAAGTATATAGCTGTTGACCACTTACGTTTCAAGTAATGTGGGGGAAACTGACCATAGATTATAAGTTAGATGGGATGGTGCATGTTCTCTGAATCTCTCTCCACAGAGAAAGTAACAAGTGTAATAGGGAAAGGTCCCACTTATTTGTGGCCTTTTTAAATGTTACTCTTCTACTAACTGGCCACCTCATCTGTGTGACCTGGAATTTGGGAAGTTAGTGTCTTGGAGGTAGTGTCTCCCTGTTTTATATTCCCACAAATCTTTGTTCCTCTACTTGTTTACTGGATGTTCCATAATATATCTTCCATTAGCAAGAATCCCTCAAATATTCATGAATGTCCTTTGATGTAGTAGAAGCTAAAATAGAAATTGGGCAAAGAAAAATAGCACATTTCTTTTACTCTTGAGGCTCAGAATATTATAGAGGAAATATACACAGAGTTGCATAACTTCCATACTAAGTGGGATGACAGAGGTTTGCATTCAGTAAAGAGATGGAATAGAGGGAATGAGCATTTCTTACGGCAGAGATGGAGTAGAGAGGAGGTCAGCAAAACTTTGTAGAGGAGCTATGGAAGTTTAGAAGAAAGAATTATTTAGAGAAGGAAAGACCTTCTATGCAAAAGAACAGTATGCCCAAAGGTGCATAGATATAAAACAAATAACTGGCTTTGGGGCTAGAGTAGGACACAACCAAAACAAAACAAAAACAAAAACAAACAAACAAAAAAAACCATGGGAATCTGAAACACCCCCCGTGAGAATCAGTAGAGGAAAAGAATAATGGAAGCTAATGTAGAAGCAATGGGAAGTAGAAGAACCCATCCGAGGAAGACTCACCAGAGAGGCTTGCAGAGAATCAGTCTAAGAAGGGGGGCATGGCTCTGCTTCTGTGGTACTGGACACAAGGGAGTGTGGGTCACGTTTAGGGCAGCCTTGTGGCACGCAAGGTGGAAAAATAATTGTTGCTCCTGTGTTGGTTCCTTGAGTCTCATTAGAGAGTACCCCATGGCTCAGTCACTTTGATTAGATTGGTTTGGGTTCCCAGTTAGGAGATTTAGATTTTTTAAACATCTCTTTCCCACAAAAGCTATTACTCTTCAAAAGCCAAAGCAGTACCAAGACTTACTTCAGAGCATTTTCCTGGCTCCCTGAGCCCTAATTCAGGGACGGTCTGAACAGAGAGAGGAGCTTTGTGTATCTTTCTGAATGTAGAGAGGTGGCGTCCCAGAGAGATTTGTAATGCCAGTGAAGTCTGTGGCTGTGGTAGTTCTTTTGAGGATTTTCTGTAACTGTCCTTTTGCCACTGAAATGGAAATATTTGGTGGAGGCACCACAGATCCAAGGGAGGAATGCCTCAGAGGGAATTGTCTCTGGCCCAGTGGAGCTTCATTCAGATCCCGCGTGAAGAGGGCTGACATTACAGGTGATGTTTTCTTTGGCACTACTGTGTTTACGTGACCGGAAGAAAGGTAGAACAGAGTTAAGGGGACTCAGTGCTCTGCCTAAGGAGCTTGTGATTAACCACTCAATTATCCTATGATTTATAGAGGACCTTTCTTACTGTATTTAATTAGGAACTTAAGGCATGCCCCACTATGGAGTTAGGGATTTTCTGGCTTTCATCTTTCACTTTTGCGTATAATAAATCCAAATGGTAAGCCCCAGATATGCCAGTGCTAAAGGGTATATAGTGTTTCTGAATGATTGGATAAATCAAATACCACTTTTTTTAAAATGCTCAGTATAAGGGTGTTTTTATTAATCTCATTTTTCAGATAAAGAATTGAGAGTTGAAAATTGTTAACAGATTCTATCATTTACTCTACAGGTGACTAGAAGAGCTGGGATAAGAACCCAGGTTTTTGTAACATTGATAAAGTTAAATAAAAATTGAATTAATAGTTCAGAATGAGTCATGATATATTTTATCTTTAAAAATATAATATTTCCTAGTTCTATTCATTCAAAAGGGCTGGAAGCAATGAAAGCTAAATAATTATGAACACCCATCATACCTTGAGTGTGGTTTCTAAAAAACATTCCCCCCTCCCCCCCCCTTTTTTTAAAGCCAGGGATTCTTGAAAAAACCTCATTTTTAAAAGATTTTATTTGTCAAAGAGAGAGAGAGCACAAGCAGGAGGAGCAGCAGGCAAAGGGAGAAGCAGGCTCCATGCTGAGCAAGGAAACCAATGCGGGATTCCATCCCAGGGCCCTGGGATCAAGACTGAGCTGAATGAAGGCAGGCGCTTAACTCACTGAGCCACCTATGTGTCCTGAAAAAAACTTATTTTTTAAGACAAATTTTATTCTAGGTTTGAGGTGGGTAATATGAACCTGGGATATCTTATATCAGAAAGCAAGTAAGCTCTCTATCAGGATATGAAACGTCATATGTCAGAAGCCTGGGAAAAATGAGAACACTCAGAGACACTCAGAGCATTGACAAGGATGCTAATTGAAATTAAGCTAATTGAATTAAGGATGCTAATTGAATTAAGACACAGCAAATGTGTTGAAATCCATCATTTCAGAATAATATTGTTTAAAATTTACCTCATTACCAGCTTTGTGAGGTGCTTAGGGAATCTATTCATTACTGTGAAAACTGGTAAATAAAGTGTAAGAAACACTATCCTGTTCTATATAAACTGAAATTTAAGTAAGCAAATAGTTGAAAGGAAGTGTCTCTTTATAGAAACAAAATAGGAAGGAATGGTAGAGTATCATACTATGAAAACAAGAGATCTAGAAAATATTTGTCGATGGGTTCAGCATCATAAAAAGACAGACATCATATGGCATCTGATGGAAATATACCTCAGCATTTGTGAAATGGTCTTGCTCAAAATGTAGAACTTGAGTGAGACCAAGTCTCTAGATTCAATTCTCATTTCATAGGAGATACAGGGGGGGGGGAAATCACAAGACTGTAAAATCAAGAGAATCCAGTCTATAGAAAGTTCTACAGGACAAATAATCTGTTTTTCCCCCCAACAAATCAATTGCAAAGAGTTGGGGGAGAGAGAGATCTGAAGATTAGAAGAGACTTAAAAGACATGAAATATATGTATATATTTGTTTTGAATCTTCATTTGAAGAAATTTTTACAGAACATTATGTAATTAGAAAGATTTAAATCTTGACTAGTTATTTGATGACATTGAAGAATTTTTGTTGGTGTTAGAATCATGTTTAAAAGAGAGAGTTCTTATATTTAAATCTTCTTACCAAAATGTTTATCAATAAAGTGAAATGATGCCTGATTTTGCTTCAAAATAATCTGAGAAAGTGGTTAGGAGTGTAGATTTAGTAATTTTGGTTATGAGGTGATCATGGTTGAAGTTGGGTAAGGAGGTATTGGTGGTGTACAATACCATGTGCTATTCTTTTAATATAACTTAAATTTTCCTTAACAAAATGTAAGGGAGGGAGGGAGAAAGGAAGAGAATTTAGGTACTTCTGACACCACAGTCAACGTTCTTATTCTCCATGCTTGAAAATATTGTACTTTAATATATGCTTTAAGATTTACCAGGATACAAAAAAGTGATGGAAGTCTTTTCAAGTAGAAAACTCCATTCATTGCCTACCTACCCTAGCCCTAGCATGTACCCAAATGGATTGCACAAAGTATGAGCTTCATATATGTTTATTGAATCAAATTACATCTGTATATGTGAAACATATAGATACAAATAGTTATGTGATATATTGAATACATGTGGAGGGGAAACTTTGAAATAGAAATCAGGTTTCAATTCTAGCCCTAGGTCAATTGCCTTAGCAATTGAGCTGACGAGTTTTGGGCTGATCACTTAGCTTCTCTGAGTTTGAGAATTAATAGTAATTATTTTATCAGGCTTTTGAGAGGCTCCATTGAAATAATATATGCAAAATCCTATTGAAGTTATAGTATTATACCAGTGTATGCTGTTCTTACTGATTAGTAAAGAATGTAGATGGCATGAAAACCCCAAAAAAGAAACTCTTCTCCCAGATTCAGAAATTTGGGAAGATTTCATGGATTATGAAGAATCTTGAAGAACACAGAATCTTTCTACTGTGGTAGAAAGAACACTGCAGAAGGAGAGTACAGAGGAAACAAGGACTCAGGTAGAATGAATATAGCGTTTGAGGGACATAGTGTCATAAAGCCAGAGAGTATCAAAGGTTTAAGGGATCTTGGAAATTGTCTAGCCCAACTACTTCGTTTAAGAGTTGAGAAAATTAAGGCTCTGACAGAATAAGTGTTTTTTGCCTTGAGATGAAAGCAGCTAGGAAGTGGTTGAGCCAAGGACTTCAATCATCACTATCTTTCCTCCTATGAGAGCTTCTTCCCCTTAGTGGTAAGATTTAGCTGACTGAAGCTGAGGAAGCAAGAATCATGCAGCAAGGTAAGACAAACTGATTTTAAAAAAAGGATTTTGACGATTAGGTTTTCATTTGGATTTCTTATGGGGCTGAGAGCCTCAGCAGAGTTTTCGACAGGAGAATTACAGGAAGCAAACGGTTGAGAATGCTGTGCTTCATGCATAGGAACGGGTAAGGGTTACAACAGCAGGATGGTAGAATGCTACTGCAGCTCCTCATACGTGAGGATGAAGACTGCTTCAGAGGTATGCGCATGCTGCTGGGTTGGAGAAGAATGGGGACCCCGAAGCTGACACTTAGAAACTATTGGTTCCCGATTTGAAATAGTTCTATGGGACCACAAAGGGCTATAAGTAGATTCATACCCTATCTATAGGGTATGTATAGATTTATGTATAAAATTTTGATTGCAAGCTATGTTGAAAAAGATTAGATAGCCACCCCTAACCCAGCCCTCCACATAGTAGTCATTCAGCAAATGCAGTAAGGAAACTGAAATTCAGAGACAAGAGTTGATTTATCCGAAGTCACATGGACGACAAATGATGACTGAGTCAAAACTGAAGTTTTAGAACCATTATCACCATTCTAGTTTCTTAACCTGAAATCTGTGGATTCTCAGAGAGCTGCTGACAGAGCCTCAGTTAGTTTCTAAATGCTAGGGACATATATGCACATTAAAAAAAGTTATTTGTGTGGTGTGTGTGCACCTCTGTGTGTGTGTGTGTGTGTGTGTGTGTGTTGGGGAAGTTAGTGAGAGTGAATGTTCATAACTTTTAACAGATTCTCAGAGTTATCTTTGGCTCCAGAAACGTTAAGAACTGAAATCTGTGTTGTGATATATTTAAAACCTTATCATTTGGGATAAATGTTAAGTTATAGTTTTCCCCTATCAAAAATTTTTCTCTTTCCCTCTGAATCCACCTGAGGATGATATTTTGGGAGTGGGAGAAAGTTTATATACCCTCAGAGATACAGGAGTGAGCATCTGAACCAGATGTGGATGTCTGCTCTCTGGGACTTTGCTCGTATCCATGGAAGTATTTCTTGTCTTTGTTTCTAGGAATCATACTGATATCTGTAACTAGAGATTGTGGCGGGTGGTATCCCCATCATCTCCTTTTGGCATGGATGGAGCCTTCAGGTGTGTCTCTTGCATCCTAGTTCTGTTCTCCATCCAGTCTCTGGTTTAGACCGTCCCCTCCGTTACGTATGCTCTGTGATCACTACAGAAGTTGTGAGGGTAGCTTGGAGTTCTCAGCTGCTGGAAGTTGTCCCCACTAGGAAATACTTGGTTTGCTTCCATGCCACACAGCTGCAAAGAGCGATGCTTGAATGACATTTCTAGCTTACTCTTCACCTAACTACACCTTGAAATCATTTTTGTCAAGACCGTAGTTCCCTCACTTGGCACAGAGTCTCAGTTTCCACTTTGGTAAAATAGGGTCAATGGTCTCTCATAAACCTATGGCAATAAGGGTTATGCAAGATAATATTTATAAATGTCTTAAAATATGTCCTGATATTTAAAGGACAATTGCTACCATGCATTAAGTATAATAAGTCTTATTCTTCTTGGGGTGGCTGGGTGGTTCAGTAGGTTAAACAACCAACTCTTGCTTTTGGCTCAGTTCATGATCTCAGGCTCCTGACCCTGAACTCCACATCAGAATCCCTGCTCACTGGAGTCTATTTGTTTTCCTCTCCCTCTGCTCACTCTCTGTCTCTCTCTCAGATAAATACATTGTTTTAAAGTCTTATTCCTCTTAGTATTCCTGATGCCTAGCACAAAGTTTGGGACATAATAGGAACTTAATAAATATCTGATTAATATTAATGAATAAAATAAGTTTAAAGAAGGGACCTATATGGTGCTAAAATAGTACCACAAAAAAGAAAAACTAAGTTCTTAGTTTATCTGCAGCTATTCTAGAAAATATATCAGTTTGGTGTCTTAAAACTTACAAATCTCTATTTCATAGGATATTATTGAAAAGTATATATTGTCCGATGAAATTAGATCAAGTTTCAGAATGATTTGCTATAAGACATTTGCTTACCATATTCCACTGATTTATGTTTAATATACAATTTGTTTTGTATTTTTATATGTTGTGTTCCATCTACATTTGGTAGTTCATGCTTAGATTGAAATGATTTTGGAAGCACACACATTAGGTTATGGTGAGCTCTAACTTGGCAGTCTGTGTCGTCTGTCCCTTACTTCTTTCCTTCCTTCCTCTATCCCTCCCTTCCTCTTTCCCTCCCTCCCTTCCTTTCATTCATTCATTTTTTTTAACAGTCAGGGAGAAAGGCAGCAATTCACAATTTCATAGCCCAACTTTTATCCTGTTATTATCTAACGATTTTCTTTCAGCTTCACAGCCGTTCGACAGTTGAACAGTTGCCATCTAGTGGGCAAAAGCCGTAATGGCATAAAGAATGCAGAACACAAAACTTGAGATCAGTAAGATGGAAACAGTGGTGTACATAACTGGAAGAAGGAATTTATTAAGTCCATCACAAATTTTGCAACACTGATATCATCTGAAACTAAATTCAGACATCAGATCTATAGAGAAATCTATCAAAACTTAAAATATTTTGAGGTGAAATATAAAAGAAAATTAAAACCATAAGGAGATGCCACTACATACCTACTAGAATGACTCAAAACTTACAGAAATTCAAATGACAATATGAAATATTGTTGAGGATACAAAGTAATCATAATTCATACACGCTGCTAATGGGAATGGGAAATGGTATAGTCACTGTGGAAAACATAACTTATCAAATTAAACATAAATTCACCATATAATGCGGCAATTTCACGTAGACATTTATCTAAAAGAAATGAAAAATATCTCTTCACACATCTGTACACAAATGTTTTTAATAGTTATGCATAATCATCAAAAACTGGAAACAACCCAAATGTCCATCAGCTAAATAATGGATAAACAATCTGTGCTCCATCCACACAACGGAATACTTTTCTGTAATACAGATGAACAAACTAGTGACGGACATGAAAATAGGGATGAATCTCAAATGCCTTCTGCTCACTGAAGGAAGCTAGACTTGAAAATGACATATTGTATTATTCCATTACTACAATATTATAGAAAAGGAAAAAATTTCAGGGACAGAAATCCTATCAGCAATTGTCAGAGGCTAGTGGTTGGGACAGGGGATGGATCGCAAAGAAATATGAGAAAACTTTTAAAGTGAGAAAGAAGTCTCTATCTTGATTTTTATGGCAGTGTTTTTTTTATGTGACTTTAAAGTTCCATCAATAGAACTGTACACCTAATTTGGTATACCCCAATTTAAAAAAGAAGGGAACCAATGTTTTAAAATAGTAGATTAAACAACCAGGCAGATTTGGGTTTCAATCACTGAAAAACTGGAGAGGGGTTATCAGTTGTCACGGGCCACCGTATCATGAGCCAGCAGCAGGACATTCAGACAACAGACGAGAGAGAGCTCTTCGTGCACACCCTGCAGAAATCTGAAATTGGCTCTTACATTTCTAGTAATTCTATGGAAAGTTTTCCCCTCCCCCACAGTTCTTTTTATTTATTATCTGTTTTAGGCTTTATAAACGTGTTCAATTTTTGTCTCTGGGCTCATTTTACTTCCTTTATAACAATGTGTCTAGCATAGTTTTGTGTAGTAAACATATACCAGTGAATAACATTTTAATCATATTTTTTAGTTAACCAAGCGTTTCTATAAACTACTGCACATCCTTCTTAGGCAGGCCAGAAAGCTTTTTCTTTTTCAAAGATCTTCTATCGAACAGGTTAGGCTGTTTCAAAACTCCATTTATTTTAATTCTGAGATGACATTATTCAAAGAGCCATGCATACCTATTTGTGAAAAAATAAACTACCGCTGCTTTCACATTTCATGGGCAGTGTGGAGTTGAATTGTTTCATGATGGGATTCACAGTGTTTTGAGAATAACAAAATAAGTATGAATACAGCAAGTAAAGAGAAGCTCTGGAACCATGTGAAGGCTCAAACTTTAAATACCCACATATGAGCAAACAGTGACATCTTGAGGTAGGGTGGGAAAGGTCTGTGTGTGGAGTTGGTTTGGTTTTTTGTGCATAGTAACTTCATACTTAAAAATATATGTACAATGAAGGTTGTTAGGCTGATAGACATGTGCATTGTCATTTTACCTCTCTATATTAAAGGAAAGAGGGATGGAAGAGATGGGTTAATTCGTCAAGGATAGTATTTCAGAGAAGTGGCAGGATTGAAACTCCTCACTGCACTTATTCTTTCACTCCAGCTTCCTCTTCTTTTTTTTTAATTTTTCTTAAAGATTTTATTTATTTATTTGTCAGAGAGATAGAGAGAGTACAGGCAGAGGGAGAAGCAGGCTCCCTGCAGAGAAAGGAGTCCAATGTGGGACTCGATCGCAGGATGCTGGGATCATGGCCTGAGCTGAAGGCAGCCGCCCAACCGACTGAGCCACACAAGCATCTCCAGCTTCCTCTTCTTAATGCAAGCACAGGTCTTCCCTGCCATGGGTTGTTCTGATAAATATAGTAGTAGATTGTCTGTCACAAAAAAACCAGGGTTTTAAGGAAAGGCCAAAGGGAAAGGAACATACGGTTCTAAATACCTACCGTAGGTCAACTGGGAAAGTCTTTCCTCAAGTCTCAGAGGTCCTTCATGTTGGAATATTCCTACTCTGGGGATCAGGGTACAACTATTGTGCAAAAAGAACTCCTAGCTTCTTCAAACATCCCTCCCCTTTCAGGTCAAGCTTTTCTGCATTGGCAACTTCTACTGAGCATTTCATTCATCTCCAAGTTTCCCAATGGAACCAATCATCCTATCACATAACTTAATAAAACAAAAATGTTGGTAGAGAGTATCATCTCTTAAATCTGGATTTAGGTTTTAAAATGGAAAGTGAGGAGTTTATCATCTCTAACTAGGGCCCTTTATGAGTCCCTATGTTTTAAATCACACCTTAAGCATTTCCTGTGTGTTACCCACCTCTCTTTTATTTGAATCCATACAACAATTCTATATGCTTTGTGTAGCTCTGATGTATAGATGAGGAAATTGAAGATTTAAATGTATTAGGTAGGGGCACCTGGGTGGCTCAGGCACCTGGGTTAAAGCCTCTCCCTTCAGCTCGGGTCATGGTCCCAGGGTCCTGGGATTGAGTCCCACATCTGGTTCTCTGCTCACTGAGAAGCCTGCTTCCTCCTCTCTCTCTCTCTGCCTACTTGTGATCTCTCTCTGTCAAATAAGTAAATAAAATCTTAAAAAAAATAAATATATTAGGTAATATGCTCTAAGCCATCCATCTAGTAAATCATGACATAACTGTCCTGGGCTAATTCCTAAGCCTTTGGCCCTACCTAGTATGAATTTTTAAAAGCTAGTAATTTCACTTTCCTTAAATAATATACTTTTTTGACCACCGTAATTCCAGTATTCTAACATGAGATATATTGGACTTGCATATGAAAAAAGCATTGATCGCTAATGAGCATTTGTTGTATACCAGGAATTGCACTAAATATGATATAATCATTTTCAAAACTCACACATGTTCTGAGAGTGAGGTCCCACCTCCCCATTTTAAAGGTAAGGAAACTGTGACCGAAAATGGTTTAATGACATTTCTAGGGTTACCTACTCAAGCAGGATACAGTGGAGCTGAGATTCAAACCCAGGTTCTATAGGATTCCCTTTTTTTACACAATGGGAAACATATGGCCTTTGGAATTCAGTGAATCTCAGTTGTCCCCAAAACTAAATCACCACTATTTTTCATTTTGCTTCGTTCTATCATTAATGGATGTATTGCCTATGCTAGAGAGCTCTTGAGGAAATGGACTATTCCTGCTTAACCTTCTGTTCCCTTTTCCTCCCCCATTAATTAACAGAGTACCTGCTCTGTGAGGTTTCAATAAAGCAGTTGATTGAATATAATGAAAGCATTAAAATACTGAATGATTTGAAACTGGGTGAAAAATAGGTCTGATCTAGTATGTTATTTAATCCATCCATTTATTCATTTAACAATTATTTACTGATGACCTGTTATGTTCTCTGCCTTGTGCTGGGTGCCCAGCTAATTTTCAGCTGGTACACAACAGTGTGGTAACCCAGGAAGCATCTATTCCAATTGATTAATGCCTGTGCCAGACCAATTGCTAACTATTTTGAATGTTTCCCTTAGTTGAGTTATTGGCATATGATGATGAGCCAGAAAAATAAAAAAGATTTGATCATTGTCATGAAAACTTCCAATAAATGTAAAATTACTCCTGTGACAGGAAGAAAGGTATATGGTGCTGTGACAGTGGACGTCAAGGTCACTCAGTCTAATCTGGAGGCAAAAGGCTCTTATGATGAAAACCAGGGAGAGAAAATCCAATCAGTTCCTCCATCATACAAATTTACTTTTCACCCTGTGAAGGCTAAAATTAACTTCTGTTTTATGGGATCAGCGGTGTTCTATAAATAGAATTCAGCTATTCATCTCCACAACGTTCTTGCATCCTCTGATGGATGTGTCAATGATAGTAAGTTGAGTGATGCTCAAGGCCCCTATGGAAGGAGCATTGCACTTCATTAAATGTCTGCTGAACTGAGCTGCAGGTGTTGTGGGAATCCTTGTTAACATCCTGTTGAGGGGTATTCAGATTATGTTATAAATGAATGCTGTCACCTGGTCAAAAGCTCAGGAAAATTCACCAAGAAAAGATGATGCTTCAGATATAGAATAAACTTAGTTCACTAGTAAGGGAGTGCAGAGAAAGGGAGAATTTCTCTGAAGAGATTCTCTTGACTGCTATAAGAAAGCAAATTTGTCCTGAAATGGAGTGACTTAGGAGACTGACCCCTTATATCTAGGAATTACTTTATGTTACCTAACTTTGGTTGCTTTTCAGAAGAAAGATAGAGTGAATTGCTTAAGTGGTTAAAAAAATAAAAAGCTAAAAAATGAAAAGTAATTCTATACTGGGATAACAGCAAGGTAATTAAGTGTATATATATTCTGGCTCAAGTACATCTGATATTTCACTTCATAGACCTTACAATTAACGAAAGATGTTGAAAAATTGTATTTTCACCCTTCTGTCCAAATCTTGTGTGACAGGGCATGATCCAGGCCCTTAAGAAAGCAGTGATTGGATAGGGGACTGTGTGTTCTTGGGAGTCTCCCATTCTGGGAGCCTGAGTCAGTGCTG
Source organism: Neogale vison (assembly GCF_020171115.1). NCBI lineage: Eukaryota > Metazoa > Chordata > Mammalia > Carnivora > Mustelidae > Neogale > Neogale vison. Next base: position 139,338,276 of record NC_058097.1, read on the forward strand.
TCAGATAACCATTTTCCAGGAAATCTTGCTTATCCTACTGCAAATACAGAGCTTCCTTCTATTAGCATTGTGTGCCTGTGCTCAGCCCATTAAGTCAAAGCCACAATGAGGTACCACCCCACACTGGTCTGAATAGCTAAAATTAACAACTCAGGAAAGAACAGATGCCTGGTGAGGATGCGGAGAAAGGGGGACGTTCTTATACTGTGTAAAAGGCAAACTAGTGCAGCTACTCTGGAAAACAGTGTAGAGGTTCCTCAAAAAGTTAACAATAGAACTTCCCTATGATCCAGCAATTGCACTATTAGGTATTTATCCAAAGGATACAAAAGTAGTGATTCAAAGGGGCACATGCACCCCCAATGTTTATAGCAGCGCTATTCACAAGAGTCAAAACTATTTAGAGAGCCCAAATGTCCATCTACTGGTGAATGGATAAAGAACTGGTATACGGGGACGCCTGGGTGGCTCAGTTGGTTGGACGACTGCCTTCGACTCAGGTCATGATTCCAGAGTCCTGAGATCAAGTCCCGCATTGGGCTCCCAGCTCCGCCAGGAGTCTGCTTCTCTCTCTGACCTTCTCCTCACTCATGCTCTCTCTCACTGTCTCTCTCTCAAATAAATAAATAAAATCCTTAAAAAAAAAAAAAAAGAAAGAACTGGTATACGATGGACTATTACTCAGGCACCAAAAAAAAAAAAAATGAAAACTTGCCATTGCATACATTATGCAAAGCAACATAAGAGAGACAAATACCGCATGACTTCACTCATATGTAGAATTGAAGAATCAAAACAGATGAACATAGGGAAAGGGAAGGAAAATAAAATATGAGAAAGATGAGAGGGAGACAAATCATAAGGGACATTTAACTATAGGGAACAAAATGAAGGTGGCTGGGAGGATGGTGGGGGGTGGGGTAACTGGGTGATGGGCATTGCAGAGGGCACTTGATGTCATGAGCACGGGGTGTTACATGCAACTGGTGAGTCACTAAATCTACCCCTGAAACTGATACTATACTATATGTGAACTAACTTGAATTTAATAAAATTTTGAAAGAAAAAAGACAAGAGCAGATGGAAGGTGACTAGGAGAAATCTCATGCAAATGTGGGAATAGAGATGATTCCATTCAATTTAACAAACACTTACTGCACATAGTTGGGTCCATTCTGTGCATTATGGAGGATCCAAAGATACAGGAGTCAGGTTTGTTGTCTATTAGAAGCTGATGATCCTAGAGTATTTAGTATGGATCCAGTTTTAATTACCCTGTGATACATGATAAATAATATGAGAAGTATAAAATAGGGTGAAGGTATAGGAAAGAGATCATTTCTTGACATTGTGCAAATATTAACCACCTTCTTTTTTTTTTAAGATTTTATTTATTTGACAGAGAGAAATCACAAGTAGGCAGAGAGGCAGGCAGAGAGAGAGAGGGGAGAAAGCAGGTTCCCTGCGGAGCATAGAGCCCGACGTGGGGCTCGATCCCAGAACCCTGGGATCATGACCTGAGCCAAAGGCAGAGGCTTTAACCCACTGAGCCACCCAAGCGCCCCTTAATCACCTTCTTATTCCCTCTTTCAAGCTTTTTGTTTTCCCTAAGATCTATTGGAAGGAGTCTAAGTTGCTTGGCATTGCACATGAATTCCCCCATGAACTGACCCTGCCTACATTTCAGTTTTTATACACCAGTTATAATAAACTGCTTGCCACACTTCCTTCTTCCTTTACTCCCTATTCCTCCCAGAACTCCAACCAAGCACTGGTTTAGCACATAAGTAATGCTAAAAAAGTATGTTTGCATAAATTAATGAATCCTCATACCATTCTGTTTCATGTCTTCATGTCTTTATCTATGCTGTTCTCTTTGTGTAGAATGTGTTTCTCCATCTCATTAACATCTGTGAACTCATTCTCTGAGACTTAACCTGCTATAACTTCTAAGCTTGTTTTCAGTGTTCCTCCCCTGTGCTGCCATGGCAGCTGGAATATATATCCCTCCCAGTCCTTCAGAGTGAAATGATCAGTTTGGGAATCTATCTTCACACCATAAAGAAACCCTCTTGATGCCAGGGGCCACATTCAAATAGCTGCCATCTTGAGTGAAGTGTAGATTTTGGAGTTAGGTTGCTTGGGTTTAATCCTGATATTTCCCCCTTTTCTAACTCTATGGTCTTGGATAAGTTACTTAACCTCTCTGAGCCTGTTTCCTCATCTGTAAGGTGAGGATACTAATAGTATCTACCAGAAAGAATTGTTGTTTTTTTTTTAAAAGATTTTATTTATTTATTTGAGAGAGAGATAGTGAGAGCGTGAGCAAGGAGAAGGTCAGAGAGCAAAGCAGACTCCCCACAGAGCTGGGAGCCCAATGCGGGACCTGATCCCGGGACTCCGGGATCATGACCTGAGCCAAAGGCAGTTGTCCAACCAACTGAGCCACCCAGGTGTCCCAGAATTGTTTTAAGGATTACATTCGTTATTATAAATGAAGGACGTAGACCAGTGTCTGGCACAAAATGAACATCATACAAGTGCAAATTATGAAATGCCTAGAAATATTGACTAGAACAACTATGGAAATATATGGAAGAAGACAGTCAGTGAAGTCTTTGTACAGGTGGAAACTTAAGATTAAGTTTTTGGTGTACAGAGATGGAGGTAAACTGTGTAGAGAAAGTCATTACAGGATGAAGTTAGAGTCAGGTAGGATATAGCACTGGGACACTGAGCTACCCTCATATCCCCCCCTGCCACACACACTGTCAATAGACAGCCAGGTACTATAATATGTTTTGGAAAGCATTTCTCCTGCAAGTTTAATTTCCCTCTTTTTTCACTGTCTCCCAGTGTCTCCTGTGGGAGCTAATAAAATGGTTAAACAAAAAGAAATTGAAGGATTGTCATGTTGACTGAAAGTTGCAAAGACTGCAAGGTCGCTAGGTAAGCTAGGCAAATTTTATAATATAACTAATTCAGTATCCATAGTAGAATATGATAGAATAAAATATAGTTATGTAAGATATTTCGAAGAAGGTAAATGATACTGGTGTAGTTCACAAAATACAAGAAATGGATTTTGTAGATGAAGTAATATTCCTACACTGACTTCCATTATAAAATTGATGACATTTGAAAAAACTCATTCTGAAAACCTCAATTCAGTGGAATGAAAGCTGTATCCCTTGCACTGATCTGAATGCTTATCTAAACCCCTTTCTTGAGGGAGGAACCACTTGAGAGGTAGAGGTAAATTGACAGCAGGTGTACCTCAAGGGGTATTTCCTGTTTATGGGGCCACAAATGGGGAAAATAAGAGATAGTACCCCAGAGAGGGTATGGAAGGCAAAGTCAGAACTGTGAGTTTAAAACGGTTTGTCAGTCAGAGGGGCTGCTGAACAGATTGTGATCCAAACGAGGGTTCCATGAGAAGGAAAATAGCAATACTGAGCCTGAGAAGCAAGCAAATAGGTAAATGGAAATTGATTTAAGTCCACAGGTGGAAAGTAGATATCACTGTAGGACTGTGATACCACCCCAGCCCTGTTAGCAGGAGAAAGGTGGATTTATTCAGGGATATAGGAAAAGACAGGCCCTGTGGGATGAAGAAGAGAAACATCATTACTGCCCTTGAGGAGCTTCCAGTGATGCAAAGTGATTAGAAAATCATGTAGGCTATTAAAAATTCTTTACATTTCCAGTGTCTACTCAGCTCTTACATAAGAGCAGACACTGTGCTTAGGTGAGGATGTGTCAGCGAATGGACAGATGGTGGTCTGTTCTGAGGGCACAGGAATTACCCAGATAATGGAGTGTGGACAAGTTCAGGACAGGAGAATGATATGGCAGACGGAAAGGCATGTCTGTGAAGGCCCTGGGCAAGAGAGAGTTTGTTATAAAATGTTTTCCTCAAATACTGGGCATTGCGTTCAGTGTTTACTCTAAGAAATATTCCATGTGGGATGCCTGGGTGGCTCAGCCGTTAAATGTCTGCCTTTGGCTCAGGTCATGATCCCACAGTCCTGGGATCTAGCCCCGTGTCAGGCTCCCTGCTCAGCGGGAAGCCTGCTTCTCTCTCTCCCTCTCCCTCTCCCACTGCTTGTGTTCTCTCTCCCGCTGTGTCTCTCTCTGTCAAATAAATAAATACAATCTTAAAAAAATATATCGCATGCATCTTTGTTCTTGGTTAGATGTTTTCCTGCCCCATCTGTAAGACTCTGCTACATCTCTCATCAGAGCTCTTACTGGGCTCTGTTGTCCCTGCTCACTCGCTATCACATCCCCCACTCTATTGCAGCAATCTCAGTCTTCACATTGTATCTCCAAAAGTACCTAGCACTTGGGGCACCTGGGTGGCTCAGTGGATTAAAGCCTCTGCCTTCCGCTCAGGTCATGATCCCAGAGTCCTGGGATCAAGCTCTGTATTGGGCTCTCTGCTTGATGGGGAGCCTCTCCCCCACCACCCCCCGCCTCCCTCTCTGCCTACTTGTGACCTCTGTCAAATAAATAAAATCTATAATAATAATAATAATAATAATAATAATAATAAAGTACCTAGCACACTGAATGGCCCATAAATATTCAATATATTTTTGTCAAAAGAATAGATACATGATTAGATTAGTGGAGATAGGGTCTCAAATATGAAATTTCTTTTAGAATTTAGTACCAAGATTGGGGAAAGGAGAAGAAAACAAAAGGGAAGCCCTCACATCTCTATGCTTGTTTTTAGTTAATTTTTTAAAAAGACATGTTATTAACTATCTTACCTATACTAGCTTTAAAAGCTATTTTAAATCCTCTTGAGAAAGAATGTATGAGAATAGATCATAATAAAATCAGTTGTCCAAAATTACAATTACACAGATTCCAAACAATTTGATTCATTCATTCTATAAATATTCATTGAAGTCCTACTGTGTAAAGTACTGAAGAAAAAAAGAAATATAGGAAGGTTTAAGACCTTAAAAAGTTCATGCTCTTAATTTTTAGGCATTATTTGGATACTTGAAGAGTGTAATAACAATGTTTAAGTGAGATCTTTGGCAATTCATTTCACTTTGGATTCCTACCTAAAATATGACGGTTGGACTTGATAGAGGTTCTATCTTATTTTTAAATATGATGCTTCAATAAATAAAAATGAATGATAGAGTAACAATATATTCTGGTTTAAAGTAACAAAACATACCTTTTTCCTTAGATAAAACCAAAAGACAATTATTAAATAATGCAGATATAGAAGTGAATAATAGGACTCAAGAGCAGGGCTGATCTTCAGAAATGAACTAAAATCAAGAAATCATAGTCCAAACTCTCTTGAAGAGACCATCCCATATACACTTTCATTGTTTCAATTACAAAAGTCCCAAAAGAGAGAATCTGATTGGCTGACTTGATTCAGTACGGACTTAGTTTGGATTCTCACAGAAGCAGACCTTGAGACAGAGATTTTAGTGCAAATATGTGATTTGGAGGTGGGAGAACAGCAGTAGGGAAGTGTAACAGGGAAGAAAGGCATCCAAAGGTATTATCAAATCAGCTCTCACTGTGGGTCCCTGGAGATTAACCCACAGGGGACCCTCTGAAAAATCATCGATAGAACACACCCCTCAGTTATTTCTTCTCAGGGACAAAGTACCAGTTAGACATCAACCTCCATCAGTTATTGGTTGGGAGCTACTAGAGGGGTGCTAATCCCCTATTACTTCTGGCTTGCTGTGGACTTAGGGAGAGTGGTCTTCTTCAGCTTTGGAGAAAGCCCTCAGGCAAAAATATGCTGAGATTGGCGGTTACATGTTGGTACACACTGAAGCAATATGGAAAAGAAATACGGGTGGAGTGCTGGTAGTTTTACTGATTTTATTCCCTAATTTAATCAACAGTTCCTTACATGGTGGTGGGATGGTGTGGTAATCCATCTCTGAAGATGAGGTAGTCAGTTATAGAAATCAAGGTGGGCTGAGACCCCAAAGGATGCATACTGTATAAATTCTATAGGACTTCAGAGACAGGAGAATGTGCTCTTGGTAAGATGTGTGTCTGGAAGCACGAGTGATATTTGGTAAGTGATCTAAGCTTAAAGTTAGAGAATGGGCAAAGGTCAAGGACATGAGAATGAGTTAGGCATGTTAAGAAGGCGGTGAAGTTGTGAGTAGGAGATCAGGTTGGAGAAGTCCTCCAAACACAGATAAAGAGGACTTTGAGAAATAGACCAAGATGTTTGTAGTTAAGGCATTAGGTCATTAACTGTATATTCTTGGAGCCTATAGCAAGGTGAGTTACATTTTTAATCCTCAAACTTTAAGCACTTTCTTCCAAAGAAACTCATTTTGTAGCATAGCTCACATTTTCAGTTTTATATAGGGACTTTTGTTAAGTTTGCTTGTAGTTGGTGATACCTAAGACAAATGATCTTCACTTATTATTGAAGTGGCATATGTAATGTTATTAATCAGTCAAGGCCACATTTAACTGTCTTACAGTGTGTGCTTCTGTATAAAAAGTTCCCAGTTTATACTTTTCTGTCGCTAATTATTAAAACATTCTCAGAAAGAATTGGAGCCTCTGGCATTAAACATGCTATTCTCATTCATTTATCAAATTTTCAACAAACATTTATTGAGGGCCATGTCTTTAATGGCAGGGAAGAACTGCACAGAAAAGCAAGTTACTGTCCCTGCAACCAAGCCTCCCATAATCTCACATAAGAGGTAGGTCAAAAATAATATCAATACAAGGTAAAAAGTACAGTAATGTAAGTGTGCACAAAGTGCTGTGGGGATGCTAACTCACTGAGGAGAATCCTACAGAAGACACACGTATTGTCACATCCCAATTAGAAGCAGAGATGGAAGAGTTGATTGTGTCTGAAACCCTGGTTTGCTAGGTTGTTTTTCTCTCCCCTAAGGAGAGGCGAACCCCAGACTATTGGTAAACATATAGGATTTGGTAATGAAGTCAATTTACTAAATGTTTTATGGAGAGTTTGCCCTTTTCTTTGAATGGATCTCTGAAAGGGCAGACAGGCTGGCAAGTGCCTGAGAAGAAACAGGAGACTGAAGCTGAACTTTTTTCAAAACTAGGACAGTGTGTTTGCATCCAGTCCTAGGATAAAGACAGTCAGACTACCATTTATTCACACGTTTATTACCTAGAGAATGAAGTCCCAGGAACAAGAAAGTAAAACTTAACTATATACAGAGATGAACTATTTTACTTACCATTGATTTAAATCTTCCAGGTAGAATGGAAATTGATGCGACGCCCAGAATTCTAAACTGATGTTTTATAAGATGTTGCATTAAGAATGGCATTTAATTTAAAATATATTTTTTGAAGATTTTATTTACTTGAGAGAGCAGAGAGAGAGAGAGAGAGAGCATGAGTTGGGGGGTTAGTGAGGGGCAGAGGCAGAGGGAGAAGCAGGCTTCCTGCTGAGCAGGGAACCAGACATGGGGCTCGATCCAAGCACCCTGAGATCATATCCTGAGCAGAAGGCAGCCACCCAGGCACCCTAAGAATGGCCTTTAATTTTAAAAGCTTACAAAAAACCAAAACCAATCATTATTCTTTCATGTGAATAATTCATTACATCATAAATATATTGCACTGTGGATACCTTGAAAGAAAAAAAAAAAACTTGTTAAAACTGTAACTCCATAGCAATATAGTTACTGCAAGGTGAGTTTCAGATAATGTTCAGAAAAGATACCTGGATCCCTCTGTGTGCATATATTTTTTCAAAGGATAATCAATGTTTTGACTGAATTTACCAGAATTAAAAATGATCACTTCTTTCTGGAGTTTCCAGTAGAATCTGGAGAAGCATTTATATTGCAATGGAGAAAAATGTCATCCATCATTTATGACTGCCTCTTTTGAACACACGCACGCGCACACACACACACACACATACACACACACACAATGGTGTTTTTACTAAGGACACTTCTGCTTTTGTGTGTAGAAAAGCAGGGCAGTCCCTGATTGCCAATAACTGCCTTTAAAACATTTGTTTTCAGAAATCAGTTGACTGAAGATCTACTGTTGTTTAAATTAGATGAAAGGAGCTGGATTATCAAAATTGAGTTGATTCTCTGATGCTGATGGTTAAATGTTATTTAAATCACCAGTGGTTCTGATTGAAAACCTCATTATGAGCTAACTTGTACCAAATCCAGATCCATCCTATTTTATGTCATCCTTAACCTGCTGCCCAGCTTCCTATTCATACTTGCTCGGTATCTTTCTTTTCCTTGAGACTTTGCAAAGGTTGGCACAATGTCAGTCTTATTTATGTGTTTGGGTGCTAGTCAGCCATCTAGCAGCAGTGGTTACTTAATTTTGGAAGTAACAGTTAATGAGTTGATGTGTGCCTTTCATTAAAACAAAAACAAAAACAAAAAAAAACAGTCTTTAGGAACTTTGCCACCTAATAAACCTAAATGACCTTGTGTATAAAGATCTTCAGCTCCTTGCCTATGAAATTAAGTTTGTTTTCCTGCCAGATTCACAGGAGGTATGTAAATATTAATTCAAATCAGAGAATGAAAAGCTTTTCTGTACCAAATAGTATAATATACTATTACTGTTATTTGCTGAATGAATTAAAATAATAGAATCGTGAATTCCTGAAGTGGCCTAGAAGAAACCTATAGAGTAAGAAGCAGGCAGAATGGATCGGTATCAGAAGACAATGTCCAGAAGTGTGAAAACAAGCAGAAAATACATTGTAAAGGGAAACCAGTTCAGCAGACTTGTTTGAGTACCTGTCATGAGCTTGCATTTGCAATTGCATTTCATTCTCATGGCTGTTCCGTGATGTGGGGATTATTGGCCTCATGTTGCAGACATTAACTGAGTAATAAGTCGTTCACCTCAGGTCTCATCTGTATGCTAGAGTCAGGAATTAACACAAGTTTTATATAATTAACAATTCTATAGCTTCCTAAACAAAACACACTTCGTTGCTACAACACAGAGCAATTCTGTGTGGTTGTTCTGCATAGCTCCACAAGGTAGAATTAGGACCAAAGAAGGAAAATTACTAAGAGATTTCACAATAAATAAAGTATCATCGCTTGACTGTGAGCTTATCCTGAAAGAGAATGAGCTACCTTCGTGTGTAGTGAGTTTCTATCACTGGAAATATTCACCCTTACAATCCGTGACCACATCACTAAGTACGTTGTGGCAATGGCCAAGCACTGAAATAGAGAGGGTAAGATTATTCATAAGGTACTTTTAAGTCCTAGGACTCTGTTTTCAGTTGATAACTCCTGCTTGTCAGGCTAAAGAAAAATTCCCATGACGGTAGAACTAAAGGCAAGCCCTTTGAAATGAGACTTCATGTGCCTGCTAATGTCACAGCCAGCAAGGAAATGACTGGCTAAGGGAAGGAAGCTACATTTGGGAAGCAAGTATAGTTTAGAAGCAGCATGGTATATTTGAAAGTATGTAGGACTTAGAAGGAAACAAACCTGGGCTCAAAATTGTTTTCTGAGTCTCTTTCTAAGTTGTTGTTTCCTCCTTCCATGAAATAGTATGATAAACATTAAATATAATGAATTAAATGAGATAATATAGGTAAAGAGGCCAGCATGGTTGGCACTCAGGATTTGTTAGTCATTAAAATTATCATCATTGTTTTTATCATAATCTCTTTGCTGCAAGGAAGATGTCTCTTTGGAGACCATCAAGCAGTAACTATCTCATCTTCCTCTGGAGTGGGCCAGCCTCTGGCAACATGGGCAAGGATACAGTCTTGTAGAATATTAAGGTTGAAGAGTTCCTCAAATTATCTGTGATAAGATGTGTGTGTGTGTGTGTTTAACTTTGTAGTCTGTTGCAGACCAGTACTTTTAAAAAAATACAATAAAATGAATTACTAGAGAAATGGGGGGGTCCAAAATGGGCAAAATACAATCCCATATACTTTCATTTTTCCAAAGACATAAAATCAGCCTATTAAACTGCTATGAAAATTTCTACTTGTTCTCAGCTTCAATGCTCATTTTGTAGTAGGTAGAAAACAGTTAGCAGACTAGAATCAGTCCACAGATCACACTCAACGAGTGCTGATCTTGCTCATTCTTTCTGTGCATAAAAGGGTGAAAGCTCAGGGTGGAGAAAGGACTTGCCCACTGTCCCATACAGAGCATCATCCCTCCAACTTAGGGAACCTAAGGATTGGGTATTTGTGTAAAAAAGCTAGATATATGAGGAATTGTGATTCTCCTAGGTACTGTAGCGTAATGCCTCTACCATTCACTTATCTCACTGGGAAATTATAGTAGGCTTTCTTATCAGTTTTTAATTATTTTGAATAGAAGTTAATGTTTTGTCAGAAAAGATGAAAAAAATATTGATGGTTATGTATCTGTTTTATAGGTACTAGGCTTTCTACACAAGATTCCCTTTAACTCTTATAACATCTCTCAAATGTGGGCGGAACTACATATGTATTTTTTGAGAACCGAGAAAGTTAAGCAAGTTACCCAAATGAACCCAAGAAAGTGGTGGGACTGAGGTGCGAGTCCAAATCTGTTAGACTACAGAGTTCTTCTCTTTGCTCCATATCATTGTATAAACCTAGTCCGTAGTTTGGATGTATCATGCTTTTGAAGGGAAATCGTCTCCTTAATAACTATTACCATTTACATAGCATTTTGTGTTTGCCCTAGACCTTACAACAGTTTATCACCTTATTCTCCTACATTGCAAAACAAAGCCTTTCATAAAGACTAGGAAACAGAGGAATAGTAAGATATTCTTTAATCGTAGTATTACAAGTTGGTTACAAACACATATTCCACTTTGAAAACATGATGGATTACATTTTTTAATAACTTCTGGTAGAATTCCACATATCCTTGGCTTTCCTCACTAATCTGTCCAGGCCTCTTATACCCTGACTGCTACATATGTTTCCTAATTATTTTTACAACCTCTTAGTACTGATAGATACTAGTATCCAGTCATTCTATTAAAACCAATGTTTAATGAGCACTGAGAAATGTCTAGAATTGTGATTCACTATACTGTACACCTGAAAGTAATACAACACTGTAATTAATTATACTGGGATTAAAATAAAAGAACTTAATGAAAATAATGTTTACATATCTGCTCAAAAAAGTAATATTTTAACTCAAATTATACTTTTGAAGGGAACAATAATCTTACACTCTGCTATATTTTCTAATCCACCTGAATCTCATAATGAAAGTGACCTTGTGTTTTCCCCGTAGGAAATACTGAAAATTGGTCAAGCTTCCTTTTTCTTTTTAGACTTTTTTCACAGTTCTTTCTGTTGACCTATCCTAGATAGTCTGGATAAAGGTTATATGCTGAAGTTCTCAATAACTATGAGATAAAATGACCAAATGTAAGCCCAGCCCATAAATTGTCATGGGTAGTCTGTAAGTATTGACCCATGAATAAGGAAAGAAAAGGACATGTGGCAGAAGTGTTATAAAGATTGTCAAGATATGAAAATTCACTTTTTCTAACAGTCAACAAACAAGCATTCATCCATTTGAGCAAACCATATTGTCTTTTGACATTTATTGACCACATTCTATGATCCAAGTATTGTGCACAAGGTTTTTAGGACCAAAAGTTTTTTTTTTCTTTGATTCAAAATTAGTTTGTGATTAAATATGTCTTCTACAATATTCACTGTGACAACTGGGGTTCTCCAAAATCTATACTTTTTGAGTTTATATTGTTTTAAATCTAGCTTGCTTTATGGATATAAATATGATACCAGAAAACATTCTGTAGAAGTTATAGATACGCGGGATTTAGTTCAGGTATTTTTATTTCTTCACAATGTCCCATGAGTTATCTAAGACTTTTGTCTTATTGATTTTTACAGCCAGCATCCCAATGAGCCAATTTCTTCTAAAAGTTCCCTATAAAACATACCTTGTGTATGTTTATTTGAAATCTTTTTGATGTTTTGGGAAGTCTCCCCAAATTTATAATACATAATTATTCTCTCTCTGTTTAGTAGGATCATTTATACAAACATTTCTAGATGATTTTATTCCATCAGATTATTATTATATATAAGTGAAGAGAGCATCTACTTCAGAATAGATACAATTAATGCCTTAAAGGATACTGTCCAAGAGGCCTCACTGCTTTTTCTTACCAATCCTTCCTACCACAAAATATTTGTACAGTGCTTGAGAGTGTATAAAGCTCTTCTACATCCACTTAGTCATTTGATATTCAAAATAGTTTTTGCTGAAAACATGATCACCATCCTTATTTATTTCCACCCATTTTCTTGTTCTCTCATTTAACAAAGCTCATCAAAGGACTAGTCTATTCTCAAGGTTCTCCATTTCTTCACTTCTCATTCTTTCTCCTCAACCCACTTCCGTTAGGCCTATCTCTACACCTCTCCAACCAAACAGCATTGGTCAAGTACTCATGATGTCCTGCTTCATCCTGGTCCTTATCTTTCTCCACCTCTCAGCAATATAGAACTAGTTGATCACTTACTCACTCTTAAGACTTTTTCTTTGCCTGGTTTATTAATATGAAGTCTGACTTTCTTCCCACATTTCTGAACACTCTCTCAATTTCTTAGTTGGAACTTCCTGCTCTGTCAGTCTTTAATTACTGCTGTTGACCAGGGCTCAGTCTTGGACTTCTCTAGTGATTCTCACTCATACCGTTAATCCACTTTTATGACTAAATAAGTTATATGTGTTTATGACTCCAGAAATTCCATGTCCAAATCCTATATCTCTCCTCCATATGCATGTGCTCCATATATATTTACCTAACTGCATATTCAACATCTCTGCTTGGATGTCTCATAGTGACTTCAAACTTCCATAAAAAAACAAACTCTTTATTCCTCCCATGCTTCCCAGGACAAAAACATAGAATTAGTCTTTGATTCCATATTTTCCTTCAGAACCTACATCCAACTTATCAGAAAATGTTGTAGGTACTAGATTCAAAGAATGCCAAATCCAGCTGTTTCTAACTATTACTACTGTTGTGATCCTGTCTGTGCCATTTGATCATTCAGACCACCATTTTCTCTCACATAAGCTATGGCAACTGTTCCCTGCCTGGTCTCTCTGCTTCCATTCCTTTACTTAGTAGTTAGCTTTCCCTCCAGAGAACAGAATGACCTGTTCGAAAAAGGGAAATTAACTTCAACAGCTTTCTATCACATTCAGAATAACGTATCTCTATTTTCTTGCTCTAGTCACACTGGCTTTCTTAGTTTCTTGAACAAGCCAAGTTCATTCTTATCTGAGAACTTTTGTGAGCACTGTTGACTCATTCACCCATACTCATGTGTTCAGATTTCTGGTCCCCTTCTTCAGAAGCCTTCTTTGATTACCCAATCTCAGATAGCCCATACATATCTTGCCATGTTCTCTCCTAATACTGCTTTAGTTTGTTTCTTTCTTCTGGAGGGATTATTGCTGTTATGTAAATAGGTTACAACTTTGTACATGCTCTGTTTCTTCCATTAGAATGTAAGCTTCATAAAAAACAGGACTTTGTTGTGTTTACTCCATCTCCCCAGCACTGGGGAGAGTGTTTAGCAAATAGTAGCTACTCAATACATGTGAGTGAATTCTGAGTTAATAAAGGAACGTGAAGTAAAGAGGCTAAGTGATCCAAGGCCAGTGAAGCCACCCTGATTGTAAAATCAGGTTTTCTCCACTATATCTCCACTATATGAGCCAGGCCATAGGGAGTTTGATTATTTGAATATTTTTCTGGTATCAGCCATCACTCACCTGCCAGTTGTTCAGCCAAGATATTGCAATCTAAGAGCACCTGGTTGGCTCAGTCAGTTAAGTTGGCTCAGGTGATGATCCCGGGGATCCTAGGATGGAGCCCCATGTCATGCTCCCTGCTAGCCTGCTTCTCCCTCTGCCCTTCCCCGTACTCGTGTTCTTGTTGTCTTGCTCACTCTCACTCTCAAATAAATAGATAAAATCTTAAAAAAAAAAAAAAGATACTGCCATCTATCTGTTTGGAGAAATAGTCGACGATTTGTTGAATACAAAATAGATGATACCTTATATATCCCTAATGCCTGCAGCCCACCACTAAAATCAAAGAAAGAAAAATCAATTGATCTAATTGTGAACTTTGCAAAACCACATTTTCTTTCTGCCTGGCAGTCTAACCTCTTCTAAGTAAATGGTCTTTAACACAGTGTTACACATTCGTGCATTGTGATCAATTTTAATTTGTTACTAATAATGACGCACATTTTATTTACTTAAAAAATAAATCAGAGTCTATTCAAGCACATCAATAAAATAAAGCTTCTTTTACATTTCTGAGTGCTTTTTATAAGCTCTGGTACCAAGAATTGCATGTAACCGCAGCTGCTATTCTGCTATGCCGCAACAGCTGATCTGGAAATGCCCATGAAATCATGGCCCCATATTCCATTTATGTCACAGCACAGAGACGGAAGGGGTAGAACTACCATTTTTAAGATATCTGTGATTTGCATGAGAATTTCTACTGGATTTAATTGCCTGGGCAGGGTTTCTCCCTTCTTTAAAAAATGGAATACCTGTCTCAAACTTGGCCCTCTACTCCCTAAATTCTTATTTCTAATACCTGCGATTTTTACAATGATAATAAGCTCCGTCATCTTCTAGCTGCTTGAAATTTTAGGCAAGTCACAGAAGCTCTGTGAACCTTCATTTCTTTAGATTAAAGAAGAATGAGATAATGATATTTGTTTCTCACTGTTGTTTTTTCAAGGATTAAGTGAGATAAAGTACATAACTCTGATTAGAGAAATACCTGACCCAGATGCTTAATTAGCGTTAGTACTGTGCTTCTCCCCATGGAGCCTTACAGTCCTTTCTGACTTCTCAAATTTCCCTCCCAGAATACGATTGTGATATAAGAGGCTGAACATGGATTTGCCATCAATTCCTCTAATTGTCTTATTTTTTTTTCTAGTTATCTATTCCATTGTTTTTTCCTCATACTATCTCTGCCATCAGTTATATACATTCATAATAAAAGGAAAATTCTTGGCTTAATTGGGTACCACAATGCCTGGTTTCAATCTTACAAACATTGTATTTCTCAACAATCTAAACCAGAAACAACCAGGAAGTGTTAATTAGGTGCTAAAAGCAAATTGGATTACTTTAGGGATCTTTTCAACAATAATTTTACACTCAATCAGGTAGTGAAGCCATAAATTACACATAATATCCTAGTGTCCAGTCAGGTGTATTTTGAAATCCTTGACTTCTCTTTCATCATTCAACTTTGCATCTTTATAAAATTATTTGAAAGTGTTCCATGTTCTTAATACCGTGATTGGTGAGATAGAATTGGGAAACAGTGATGATCTGATAGCCAGCTTCAGTCTCTGGACAGAGTTCATTCTACCTTGAACATAAAAGCATCATTTATTATATAGTCATTTTTTAAGTAACTTTAAGAAGACTTTGTTGAAATATAATTTATAAATTATATTTCATTTTGGAATAAAGAATTGAAAGAAGTTTTTTTTTTTTTTTTTAAGATTTTATTTATTTATTTATTTGACAGACAGAGATAACAAGTGGGCAGAGAGGCAGGCAGAGAGAGAGGAAGGGAAGCAGGCTCCCTGCTTAGCAGAGAGCTGCCACGGGGCTCCATCCCAGGACACCAGGATCATGACCTGAGCTGAAGACAGAGGTCTTAACCCACTGAGCCACCTAGGCACCCCGAAAGAAGTTTTAAACATAAATTTTTCTCTTTAAACTCAGCAACAGAAAAAGCTATATACTGTCCTATGCCAGCCCTGATCCCAAATCTTAAAATATGATGTAGTAAAATCTAGTCAGAACACTGGAATTCAAACCTCAATTTCTTTCTTCTCTTCCTATGTGGTCTTGGAGAAATCAATTAATTAAATAAATCTTCATTTAATAATTCAACAAATATTTTCTGAGCACTTCCTATATACGAGACACACTTCCAGTTATTTTAGATATAGCAATGAGCACACCAGACAATAATCTCAGCCTTTGTGACAATTGTGGCTTACATTGATTGTTGGGGCATGTATGATTCTAAACACGTAGTAGATACACAGAGCAGAAGGAATACAAAAAGACGAGATTACCATCATACCTGGGAGGAGCTTATTCTGAAGGCTTAATTTCCTCTTTTTTAAAAAATGGGGAAAAAATAAAAGAATAGAAATTACACAAATATGCGTATCTCAGTGTTGCCATTAAGTTCTGAATATCGGTTATAATCAAATCTGTTGCTCAATTCAATGAAGAAGCATGGAAGCTGTGTTTTCACTATAACTGCATGGACACAGTTTTTTTGAGATGGAAAAGACTTTCTGATTGGATGGTATGCAAAACATGGAGTCTGGAAAGAGCAGCATCTGCTCAGTGAAAACTCTAGTTAGCAGAGAACGGTATACATGTAAGGGAGGCATGGCTTATTAATCTTAAAAGATCACTTCAAATACTCCACTACCATCTCTTTTTCAAGATAATGGAAATTCTCCTGTAAATTTTTCCTAGCTTCCCTGAAAGAATATAGTCTTTGACCTCTAGTAAAATTATTAGAAGTATTTAGAGGAGAGAACACTGAATTAACAGAGGACCTAGTGGCCAAGTCTATATACAGATGATCTAAAGTCTCTATAAGTCTTTGCTTCTTTTCTGTTATTTTTTTAAAGATTTATTTATTTATTTGAGAGAGAGAGAGAAAGTGAGCTTGTGCAGGGGAGAGGTGCAGAGGGAGACGATGAGGGAGAATCTCAAGGAGATTCCCTGTTGAGCACAGAGCCTGATGTGCGGCTTGATCTCAGGACCCTGCGATCATGATCCTAAGATCATGACCTAAGCCAAAACTGAGTTGGATCCTTAACCAACTGAGCCACCCAGGTGCCTCTATAAACCTTTGCTTCTTAAATTTAAACCAAGAATAATGTTGACCTCATAGTTCCAGAACAAGGGACCAAGACTTACTTATGCTTCAGGTCATTTTTTAAAAGGCATACACAAATAAATTAAATAAATGAATACATGGGATGCTTCTTTTTATATTCATTGATAACACATAGTTGGGAATCAATAACAGTTTATTCAATAAACAAATCTGTAAATGCATGCCCAACACTAAGGAGAAAGGGGAGGAAGTGTACAAAATTTTATAGTGTTATGCAAATGAAAGTGTTAATTACCACCTTACTGATCTCAGTTTATTGGTATACATGCTTTTTTGAGCATACACATCTGACCATTCGCTGACCAAGAACAGAGGCCAGATTTTCCCCCATCTCAAGGTTTTTGATGCCTGTCGTTCAGAAAAGCTCACTGGATGTCATTTGACTTGCTGAGGGCCAGAGCAGAAGCTGTTGGGTAATCTAATTGACAGCCCTTCTAAAAGCACCTAGTTTCTAAACAAGAAAGGTTTTCTTACACACTATTTCCTATCCCAAGATCCAAATGGGAGAGCCCTGCCGCTGCTGCATAACCAGATAGCAGATGTTGCCCTGTCAGGTGTCTTTGATTCTACTTGGGAAACCACAGGAAGCTGGTTGCAGACAAATCATCAGCACTGCAGGAAGGGGAGAAAGGCAGCCTACATTGTGTGCTCACAGAGGAGACATGGCACTTGGCCACACAGAGGGGAAAGGGACTAGAGCTTGTCTAGAAGTACAAATAAGTGGTACCTGGCTGTTGCCTACTTCTACTTCGGTTCAGAATTCCTCACACTGTGCTTTGTAGTGGAGCTGATTATTGAGACATTTGTGTTTCCTTTTTAATTAAAAACCTTTTGATGTTTAAGGCCATCATAAAAAAGTATGTGCCATAAGATTTTTATATTTCAATTATTTGAGCTATATTGATACCTAGGGACACTATGGATAAGTGGGCCAAAGCCAGCCTGCAGGACCTGAGCTAGTATTTATTGCATATCTTAGGGCAAGGAAGAATATTTTCATATTATGTCATTTACTTTTATTTTTATATGATTCTATATGGTAGCTAATGTTATTCTCATTGTATTGTGAAGATGGTTGGAATGTCTAAATGAATTCCTTGAAGTCATATATTTAGTGGATTACAGAACTGGAATTCAAATTCATGTTTGTCTGATAACAAGCCTAAGATTTTTCCTCTGCCTCAAAAATTATTAGATTGTTTGCTTTGGTACAATAGTTGAAATTTAGCTATCATAGTGAATGCATTTTTATTGTAACCTCAAATCAATTATATGCACAGGTTGTGTGAATATGGATAAATTATAATTTAAAAATTACTTCAGGATTTCTGGCCATAGGCATAGTTTTCCAATAAGAAAGAGAACATTTTCCATTATAGCTTTCAGAAACACTTTTGGTTGTCTACCCAGGATTCATTTGCCCCCTCCCTTCCTCACAGAATCCATTGTTCAAGCACTTATTTTTCCACTCTAAAAGCCATGTGTCTCAAGAGAGACATGACCTGCTCAAGCACCAGGAATTGGCCTTTTTTGTCTAAGGTTAGCTCCATTCCAGTGAAACTTACTAAGGTTAATCCCTTGCCAGTATTTGGTTCTGAATTAACCATGTAATCCATTTGGAGTCTATAAAATGTGAGGGATGTCCCTGAAATTTCTGGGGACGTTATTTTTGATCTTTTGAGAGACCTTCTGTATTGCCAACCTTCTTTCTTCTGTACATTGCAGTTCATAAGGTGAAGTCCAGAACGGCTTACAGCCATCTTTCTGCCTACCTGAGGAGACTAGATCCCCATGCAGAGGAAGGCCAGGTTAAGAGATTGGCAAGGATGGTTTGCTCCTGGGTTTCAGCACCAATTAAAAAAAAACAAAAAAAAACAAAAAAGCGAGATTGGCAAGGAATTGGATCTGACCCCTTTAGATTAAGTTGACCATATGCTGTGGTCAACAAATGTTCTTACTCTTTAAACACATTCGAATTGGGTTTTCTTTAACTTGCATCCAAAAGATAAAACTACCCTGCATCCACAAAGAAAGAAATGAAAAACTGGATTCTTTTTGCTAGATCACATCATCTTTTTATATTTTATGATTTATAGCATATGAGGATCTCCCTTTTCTCATCAGATCCTGTTCATTAACCTCAGTTTACAGATTTAAGAAATGGTGTCTTAGAGTTAAATGACTTTCTCAAAGCCACAGTTCACTAAGTAATTTGAACTTCGGGGTTTCAAACTTCCAATTTAAAAATGTCTTGCTTTTTATCTAGACCACACTAAAATGAAGAAGAAGAGAGGTGTCAAATTCATTACTAATTTTTAACATAAAACAATAGAGTATCTTTTACCTTTATTCTGTTGTAAAGAATTATTTGAGAGCATCTGTTTCTAAAGTCTAATAAATAAAAAGACACATCTAGGCCTTCTCTTTTTTCCCCTGTTTTCTCATTTATGTTTCTTTTTCCTTTTTTTTTTTTTTCTCTTAAAGAATCACCTTCATCCTTGAGGTTGGGCGAGTGGTCCTCTCCTGAGTTCCATGATCCTCTGCCCACAACTATTAACCCCCCCAACATAAAATTATCTGCTCCTCTATCTCATCCACAATGTAAGCTACCCAAAAGCAGAAAATATCTTACTTATCTTTGTATACCCCACTTCACATTTATAGACCTGAAGTAAGCGTCTGCAATCAATGTGAAATTTTGAGGAGGGAGACATTCTGAACTTAGCTAAGTTTTGTAGATAGTGGAGTGTTGAATATATTAAGTATATAAACTTCTACATTTCAGTTCACTTCTGAATGGAAATCTTTATTAAAGTCAATGTATTATTTTCTCTTTTCTTAAAGCTTACAGAGATACAGGTGAACCATTTTGTGTAATGCTGTCCTCAGAAAGTACTCAAGTGTTGACAAACATTTGACCTTATGATGGCTGATTCAAAATCACTGCTGTTTTTTTAAATTCTTTTCTTTAACTTCAGGACCTCGAGAGCAGAAACTTTTGTGGTTTATGTTTCGTAGTTCCCCTTCCTGAAAATGCAGGTGGGCTTTCTGGTTTTCCCTCCTCAGACTTACTGATTTGTCTTTCTTCTCAATTTGTTTTTCATTTGTATCTGGCTGTGGGAGAAAACTTTTCGAGAAATTTCATGTACATTTTGTTAAACTGAATAGGAGAATATGCAAACATTAGCTCAGGTGGAAACTTGACTTTGCTCCTGCCTGCCTCATTTTAGCTTAGCATTTCAACTTTCAAAGAGATTTAAGTATGTTTAACATTTTTATAGAAAAGTTCTACCTATTCCTTTTGAGGACACAGAACTATAAATTCTGTAATTAGTACAGTCAGAACTGAAGAGTTCTTCCTGAAAAGCTGTATTCACACAGGAGGATTTTGCATAAAGTGTTTTCAGTTAAATTTTCAGAATTTGTTTCATGTTGAAATTTACCACAGCATGATACATAAGAAAGAGCATTCAAGAAGGTGTGATAAGGCCTATATTTTCCAGCCCCAGCTGCACCTTGAATGCATTGTGCAAGAGTTAAAAGGTTTGCCCAATCTTAGCTATTTCTATGTGTAGAAATTACATAGTGTCTGGTATACAGAGAATGTGATTCAATTCTTTTTTTCTCAGTACAATATTTTTAGCAGCTCCTTGAAGATCCCAGGCCGATGTCTTTGTTGTTGTTGTTGTTCAAAATTCCTCTATATTTATGTGTTGGCTAGATGAAATCTGATCTCCTTAGCTTGGTTAAAACTACCTAACCAACCTCATGTCCCATTACTTCCCACCACGAACTTTTCAATCCAACCACATGAAGCTTCTTGCCGTTCACCGAGCATACTAGACTTCCATGGCACTTGCTATACCCTAGGTGGAGCCCATCCTGACTTACCCACTTGGCAAGTTCCTCAAGACTTTGATCTACGTCATCTCACTAAATGGCTTCCTTGCCTTTACCAGGCCAAATCAGTTGCCACTCTCTTGGTTTCCTGCAGCATGCCTGTATAAAGTGTCAATCCTCTCCTCACTTCGTTGTGTCTTCTCTGGTGTGCGAGTTAACAAAGTGATTATGTGAGTAGTTTTGGCCCACTTAGCATTTTTTCCTACTTCCGGGATGTTGAACCCTATGTAGAAGCCTATCACTTAACAAAGCAGGAAATTACCAGTTTATGTAATGCACATGTGGGAAAAAAGTTAATTTAGGAGTTACTTTGTTTAAACTCTGTACCACTGGTCTTTAATTATAATTCACCTAGGATACTAATAAAAATCATGTTCTTGAATCCTAAACCATCTAAGATTATGTTTAATAAACATTATTGAGGTACAATTTATATAATAAAGTATACCTATTTAAAGTTTATCATGTGATGAATTTTAACCGATTATATATACATATATCTGTGAAACCAGTGCTACACAAAGATACAAATAATTTTCATCAACCCTGGAAGATTCTTCATGCCCCTTTTTAGCCCTACCCTCCCTCTGTCTGTAGGTGTAGGCAGCAATGTATCTACTTTGTATCACAGTATGTTCATTTTTATCTTCTGGAATTTTATGTAAGTGCAGTTATACAATATGTTTAATTGAAATAATGATTTTGACTGTGGATATATCTCATTTTGTTTACCCATTTACCTGATGATATGCATGTGAGTTGTTTCTACTTTGGTGATAGTATAAAAAAAGCTTCTATGAACATTTGCGTACAAGTCTGACTTGACAGGTTTTCATTTGTATTGAATACTTAGAAATGGAATGGCAGTTTATGTTTAATGTTTTAGGAAATGTCAACTGTTTTCCAGGATGGTTGGACCATTTTACATTCCTATCAGCAGTTCTTCTGCATCTTCATCAATACTTGAAATTATCAATTCTTTACAATTTAGTCATTCTAATGGGTGTGTAGTGGTATCACATTTATTTAAATTTTTATTTCTCTAATGGCTAGATAATTTTATTTATAAATTTTTTATAATTTTATATAAATTATTTATATAAAATATATTTTATATAAATGTTTAATAATTTTTATAAAAAGAACGTTGATTTTTCTAATGATCTTTTCTTGGGGTTTTAGTCTAATATTTTTAAATATCTCAAATATCTTTATAATTTCTTATGGGCGATGTATTTTTATTGGGAAAAAAATAAACAGCAGAATTCCTGATAAACCGAAATCAAGAAAGTAGCTAACTATAGGCACTGCAGATGTTGCTATTATACCCTTACATTATTATACCCTTACATTTTTTAATTTTTCTGGCTGCAGTGTTTATTCTACCACACCACTTTGATGCCTCCCTGCCACCAAGTCACACTCAAACTGGATGGCTTGTACACTAGTGGAAAAGTGGCTATTATGTACGAGTCAGAGTCAATAGAATGGCTACTAAGAAAAACAGGTCCTGAAGATCAAATAAATAAATAAATAAATAAAAGAAAAATAAATTTATTAAGTCTTATAGTTCTTCAAGCCTGGTCAAAGGCAATTTTCTCAGGCTCTTCTCTCAGGTTAGATGATATCATTCATACTCAAGCTTTTAATACAGCCTATTAAGAAACAAGACATAAACTTGTGTTTCTATCCCAGAAATTTACTCTGAGGTCTAGATACATTTATCCAGCTCAGGGTTAGAAAAGAGATCTTAAATTTAAATGAACAGACAACCAGCAAACATTAAATAACAATGATGATTCCCAACCCACACTTACATACTCTGTTTTACCCCTTTTTAATTATAGCCTGTTTCAGTAAATGACATTATCCAGGTGTATATAAATCAGAAACCCAGAAGTCATTCTTGAGTTTTCCCCATTTGTGATTTAGCACCAAGGCCTCTTGTTTATACTCTAAAATGTTACTTGAGTCCAACAATTTGTCTTTGTTTCTACAATGAATACTCTAGCCTAAATCTCCATTATGTGTTGCCTGCATTACTGAAAGTGTCTCCTAAATGGTCCATCCACTGCCCTTATTACCCCTTTTCAATCCTCCACATTGTATGCAGCCAGAATGATTTTCTTGAAATGTGAATATTGCATCCCTATTTTCACTTAAATTTTTTATGTGTACTTACACACACACACACACACACACCCTTGTGGCCCAGATAACTTTATTCTGGTGAATTCTACCAAACATTTAAGCAAGAAATAATACTATTTCTATGCAAATTATTCCAGAATATTGAAGAGGAGGCAATACCTTCCAGTTCATTCTATGAGATAGGTATTTGATACCAAAAACAGGGAAATATAAGAAAACAACACAGGGACATAAATGCAGAATTCTAAACAAAAGTTTAGCATACAGGATCTAATACTGCATAAAATTATAATACATGACCAAATAAGGTTTATCCCAAGAATATAGGGTTGTTTAATATTCAAAAATCACCATAAAAACTAAGAAAAACAATCACCTCTTCTATTTACTTATCTATCTATCTAGCTATCTGTGACACCTGAGAAAATCCAGTATCTATTCCTGATTAAAAAACAAACAAACAAACAAACAAAAAAAAACTCCAACTCTCAACAAAGTAGAAGAAATTAGAAGGGACATTCCTTAACCTAATAAAGGACCTTATGTAAAACTTATAGCTAATATGATACTTAATATTGAAACACTGGATACTGTCACTTTATCATCAAGAATAAGGGATATCCATGCTCATTCCTTTCATGCAACACTATATTGAATGTTCTATTTAGCATCTTCAGTCAAGGAAAAGAAATTATTTATAGATGACATGATATGATCTGATAGAATCTACAAAAAGGGGGAGACAAATCGGTGAGTTTAGCAAGTTTGTAAGATAAAAGATTGGTATACAGAACTCAATTGTATTCCTACATAGTAAGAATGAACACATAGAAACTGAAATCAATAAAGTGATTCTATTTACAATAGCAAAATAGATGAAGTATTTAGGAATAAGTCTGATGAGAGATGTGGAAGAGCTGTACATTGAAAATTACAAACTATGGGTGAGGAAAATTAAAGATGACCTAAATAAATGGAGAGGCACCTTGCTCCCAAGTTGGAAGACTCATTATTATTAAGGTGTTCATTCTCTACAAATTAATCTTAGAGATTCAACATAATCTATAACAAAGTGCTAGTGAAATTGTGTTAGACATGAACAAGCTAATTCTAAAATTCATATGAAAATTTAAAGTACCTAGCAGTGTCAAAATATCTCTGAAGAAGCAAGCTGATATAAAGATGGTATTTGTATAAAGGTAGACAAATAGTTCTATAGAAAGGAATTAAGAGTTCAGAAATAAATGAGACTTCTAAGGACAACTGATTTTTGACAAAAACACATAGTTCAGTGGAGAAAAGAGGGTGATTTTGGAACAATGGGATATACATATGCAAAAAAAAAAAAAGAACCTGGGTCCATACTTCACATTGTGTATAAAATTAATTTTAAATGTATTATAGACCTACAAGTGAAATAAACTATGAAAATTCTAAAAGAAATCAAAGGATAACATCTTTGTGACTTAAGGTAGGCACCTTCAAAGGATAACATCTTTGTGACTTAAGGTAGGCACCTTTCTAGATATGACACCAAGAATATGAACCATAAAGTAATAAATTGGATGGACATTGTTAAAAGATTGAGAAAACAGAGTACAGACTGGGGGAAAAATATGTGCAAACATATATTTAATTAGGGCTTACATCCAGATTATATGAAGAACTCTTGAAACCCAGCAAGAAACAACTCAATTTCAAAGATGCCCAAAATATTTGAATAGACAATATCAAAGAAAATACAGAGACAACAAATAAGCACATGAAAAATGTTCAACACCATTAGTAATTAAGGAAATGGAAATTTAAATTACAATGACTATACATCTATTAGAATTAAAATCAAAATGACTGACCATACGGATTTTGACTTAGATCTGAAGGGACTGAAATTCTGATACACCTTTGGAGGGAATTTAAAATGGTGCAATTACTTTGAAAGTTTCTTACAAATGTAAATGTATGTCTATCTTGTGATCAACCTATTCCAATCCAATAGAAAACATATGTCTATTCAAAGACTTAAAAAAAAAAAGATTTTATTTATTTGACAGAGAGAGTACAAGTAGGCAAAGCAGCAGGCAGAGGGAGAGGGAAAAGCAGGTTCTCCACTAAGAAGAGAGACCCATGTGGGGGCTGGATTCCCGGACCCTGGGATCATGACCTGAGTGGAAGGCAGACGCTTAACTGACTGAGCCATCCAGGTACCCCTATACAGACTTATACCCAAATATGCATAGCAGATATGTAGCTCCAAACTGGAAACAATTCAAATGTCTACTGACAGATGAATGGATAGACAAATTACAGCATATTTTTACAATGTGATTTTACTCTTAAGAATAAAAAAGAAATGACTGACACACACAACAACCTTGATAAATCTCAAATATGTTGAGTGAAAAAAATTCAGATTAAGTACATACCATATTATTTCATTTATATAAATTTCTAGAAAGTGCAAAGTAATCTGTTGTAAGAGAAAGCAGATCTATGATTCTTTTGGGATGGGGAGTAGGAAAGAGTTGAGGGACAGGGACTATGAAGTGGCATGAGGAAGCTATTGTGAATGATAGATATATTCCCTGTCTTGATTATGCTGATGGTATCAGGGATGTATACATGTGTTGAAACTTACCAGTTTTTACTTTACATATTTATAGTTTATAATATTTCAGCTATACTTCAAGAAAGCTATTTAAAAAATATTTCCAATGTAGTTTCCTAAGGCTTTTAGAATAAAAACAAAAATTTTAAATATAGCCTGCATAGTCTGACCTTTACTTTCATCAGCGTCTTCTCACTTGATGTTTGCCCTTGTTTTTGTGTTCTAGTTATTCAGAGCTTATCTCTGTCCTTCCTACACTCCTTGTTTTTGGCATCACATGTTCTCTGTATATTTTATTCCCTCTATTTGAGAAATTTTCCTTACTGCATTTGTCCAGTAAGCTCTCATTCATCTTTCTGATCACTTTCTCAATCATGCCTTCTCTGACCTCCTTATTAGGTAAGATCCCCCTGTATGCTGTCATGGAGTCGTGAAGCTCTACTCAAAGCACTTCTTCCAAATTGCCTTCCCTTACTAGTCTCCACAAAGGCCAGAACTGTATTGATCTACTTACACTGTATTCCAAACTTAGCATAGCATATAGCACATGATAGACACGCAAAAGTACTTGTTGAGGGAATTGAATGAAGAAGAAAATAGTAATTGGGAACCAAAAATGGGAAATGAAGTAAATACACTAACATCATAAAACCAGCAAAAGCTTTTCTGTGGTCAGATGCTAGCAACTTTAGCAAATACAATTCAGATCTTAAAACGTATTATACTTGAGACTGACTATCTGTATAATGATGGGAGAGAGCACCACCATCAGGGATTAATTCACACACTGTAGTAAAAGATAGTTTTTTTTTTTTTTCACAACAATCATATTTTAAGCAAACAGGAAATGGAAATTTAGTTAAGCTATGTTTATAATTTAGTGTCATCAAGGACTTTAACCAGCATGCTTGCAGCTTACCAAGAGAAAAAGAGATAATTGGGTTATAATCTTAATTCTATAGTATTTTAGTGAAGATTGTAAGAGAGATCTGATGTCTTCATAGTTTCTGGCATGCATTTGTTTCATTGAGTGTTTATTTCACTTTGTTTGGGTAGGATTAACAGAGGGCCCCTGCTTGCAACATAATAGAGTGGTGTTCTTGAGGGTAAGTAAGTCACCTCATTTAGCTCTTGCAGCTTGAAGAACCATCTATTGTTCAGATGAAAGAAGCTGATAAGGAAAATCCATTTGTAATAGTGAAGCACAGTGGCAATATAAAGCCATTTAAAATGAGCTGCGTTTTTGACACAGCCTGTCCATGAATTGCTGCTTTCAAAGTTGAACTCTGATTTAGTATATTTGGTTGACAATTAACAATTTGCTTTTGTTTCACAGATGGGCAAACACAGTATAAAAATAGAATTAGTGATTTCATAGAAAATTTGCTGTGTTTGACATATATTTGAAATAAGTTTCTTGGCTAGATTTGGTGTGTAATGAATGAATGAATGAAAAAAGAAATGAATGAGTGAACAAATTAGTATTATTAAGCATGCATTAATAAGTGACAGGTCAACAAAATAAACAGTCAACAAAATGAAAAGCCAATCTCTAGAATGAGAGAAATATTTGCAAATCATATATGTACTGGATAAGGGATTAAGATCCAAAATTATATAAAGAACTTATAAAACTCAATAACAGAAAACCTCTAAAACCCAAAAAAATTAATTAAAAATGGGCAGAAGAACTGTGTAGATATTTTACCAAAGAAGACATACAAATAGCCAACAGGTATAAGAAAAGGTACTCAATATCACTAACCATCAGGGAAATACACATTAGAACCATGATGAGATATCACATCATTCCTGTTAGAATGACTATCATAAAAAAGAGAAGATCACAAGTGTTAGTGAGGATGTGCAGAAGAGAAAATCCTTGGCTGGTGATGCTACAGAAACAACCTGAATGTTCATCTGGGTGAATGAATTAATTTGTTGTATATACATTGGGATATTATTCAGCCATAAAAAAGAAATCTTGCCATTTATAACAACATGGATGGACCTTGAGGACACTGTATTAAATGAAATGAGTCAGACAGAGATAGACAAGGACTGTATGATAAAACTTATGTGTGGAATCTAAAAAAGCCAAACTCGTAGAAATGGAGAGTAGAATGGTGATGACCGGAGGCTGAGGGATAGAGGGAATGGAGAGATGTTGGTCAAAGGGTGCAAACTTTTAGTTATGAGATAAATAAATTTTGAGGATGTAATGTTCAACATGGTGATTATAGTTAACAATATTATATATTTGAGAGTTGCTAAAAGAGTAGATCTTAAACATTCTTACCACACAAAAGAAACAGCAATTATATGAGATGACATAGGTGTTAGCTAACACTATAGTGGTCATAATTTGGCAGTATATTAGTGAATCAAATCAACAACTTGTGCTCCTTAAACTTACACAACTGTATATCCCAATAAAAAATAGAGCTTTTATAACTTAAAAGTACAATAACAAATTGAAAACAAAATAAGTGTTTTAAAGGTCTAAAGACAGAATTAGTACATGGAAAGATTTCTGAAGAAATTACCCATTGCAGCATAAGCAGCTAAAGAGCAAATACAAAAGAAAGAGAAAGTAAATATATGTATAATCACAATTTAAGGGAAAAAAAAGAGGATAAGAGAACATGAGGGATAGAAAAATGCAAAGTGATATGCTTTCACATTTTTTATGATCAATTGAAGACCTAAATCCTTGGATTCATTTTGTAATTGATTGAAGACATGAATTCTTAGATGTGACCCTCAGAAGAAGACCTAGACAGGATAAAGAAAGTGAAGTCCATATCTAACTACATTTGAGGTGGATCTCCAAAACAGCAAAACAATGAAAAAAAGCAATCACTGTGAAACAACTGAGCAATTACAGACCAAAAAAAAAAAAAAAAAAAAAAAAAAGCAACTGGACTTATTCTTGAAAATACTGGAAAAAATAGCTGGCAACCTAGAATTTATACTCAGCTAAACTTTCATGTAAATACCTAATAAAATAACCAAATAAAATAAAAGAACATTTTCACAGAAATCAAAATATTACAGCTGATTTTTGCTCAAGTATAGTCTATAAGATACTTATGGAGAATAAACATGAGTCTCACAGGATTTTTAATGGAAATTTAAATTGATACAAACATAAACATATACAGTGGCTCTTAACACTAAGTAGCACTTAACACATTGAAATTTTTTTTAAATATTTTATTTATTTATTTGACAGACAGAGATCACAAGCAGGCAGAGAGGCAGGCAGAGAGAGAGGAGGGAAGCAGGCTCCCCGCCGAGCAGAGAGCCCGATGTGGGGCCAGATCCCAGGACCCTGGGATCGTGACCTGAGCCAAAGGCAGAGGCTTTAACCCACTGAGCCACCCAGACACCCCAACACATTGCTCTTTGCTCCAGGAATTCCTTATCTGTAACTTTTAGCCTCATAATTTTGTTATGTATATGTGCACATATTTGCCCATATGAACATTTCAATTTTTTTCATAATATTAAGAAATATTTTTGACCTGAAACAAGAAGAGGCTTGTTAAATATGCCATGAAATATTGAAATACTATGACATTATTAATGCCATTTTTGTATGAAAATTTTTGTCTAAAATCATGAATAGATATCAAATGTATATTATTTTCAAAAACAGCACACACTATTATACATAGTTTGAATGCCATTTTGTTATGGTGCTCCTGGAGCTGTCTCTTCCAAGATACTATAATCAGTTACCTCTGATAAGGGAGTTGTGAGTATTTTCAAGTTGCTATTTTTTTCTGTTCCCATTAGTACTTAAAAATTATTTCTAGGTGCCCCTGGGTGGCTCAGTCAGTTGAGTGTCCAACTCTTACTTTCAGCTCAGATCCTGATCTCATGGGTTTTGGATCAATCCCTGCATCAGTTTTTGCACTCAGTGGGAGTCTGGATGTTCACTCCCTCTGCCCCTTTCCCACTCTCTGTCTCCCTGTCTCTCTCTTTCTCTCAACTAAATAAATGAAATCTTTGAAAAAAGTAGCAACCTTCATTTTAATAAATAAATAAATAAATAAATAAAATTATTTTTACTTTGCTTTTGTACTTAGCTTTTGTACTTAGCATTTGTACTAATATTTTAAGTAACATTTAGTAACATTTTTTCTATCTTTAGGTATGAAAAAAAGGTATATATATATATATATATGCCAGGCGCTGGGATCAGGTATTTTCACATATGGCATTTTAGTAAATCCTCATAGGAACCCAGTAATGTAGGTGTTTTATTTAACAACCCTTCCACATTTTTTAAAGGATAAGAAAATTAACTGTCAAAGGGGTTAAGCAATTATCTCACTTACATAGTAAATGGGAAAGCTAGGCCTAGAACCCAAGACTCAAATCTTATTCTTTTAACGCTGAAATCAAATTTGGTAAACAAGCCTAAAAAGAGGTGTGTGTTTGTTTTTTCATTTGATTTTCATACTGAAGAAATTTGTCCAGGTGGTACAGAAGGTGATGTTTGGAGTAGCTTTTTCAAAATGGTAGTAAAACTGAACAGTGGTTAAAAGGAACATGATGAGAAATCTTACAGACAAAAATTTGCCTTGCCTCATATTGAAGCTGAGGACAATCATTATTTCAAAATACTTGATGCTAATAGAAAATCTCAAAATTGATTTTGAATCAATGGGCTGCATTTCCTCAATAAAAGTTGTATTCTTTACAACTAGGAGGTGGAGGCTTGGGGCTGGATTAAGAGATAAACATCTACATTAGTTCAGCTAGGGCAGAGGTGGGGACTATAGAAATCCTGGCTTAACCCATATCTTCATTTTTTTCTTAAT
Source organism: Neogale vison (assembly GCF_020171115.1). Classification (NCBI taxonomy): domain Eukaryota; kingdom Metazoa; phylum Chordata; class Mammalia; order Carnivora; family Mustelidae; genus Neogale; species Neogale vison. The sequence continues at coordinate 139,368,753 of NC_058097.1, forward strand.
TTACTCATTTAGTGACTCAATCATTCCAGATTTCAAATAAGCACAATTATTTCAAATAAAGGTCAAGCAAACATGCTAATTATGATTCAAATAAAGGTCAACTAATAATTAAGTGTGACTGGCCCACATACTTCGGGGCAGATGGGTAGACATGGAGGAATCAGATATGACAGAGCATGAAGAGTGGGGTAAGCATGATGCAATTTATTTAATTTTTTAAAGATTTCATTTATTTGAGAAAGAAAGCATGAGCAGGGAGCAGGGGAGGAGCAGAGTGAGAAGCAGACTCTCCACTGACAGGAGCCCAATGTGGGACTCGATCCCAGAACCCTGGGGTCATGACCTGAGCCGAAGGCAGATGCTTAACTGACTGAGCCACCCATGTGTCCCAAGCATGATGCATTTTAGAGTCAGTTTTATGGGGTCTGACTCTAGTACAAAGCCTCACTGTGGGTATGTGTTCCTCAGTGGGAGGGACTTGAGAGAACTGAGGAAGTGTGTGAGGAGAATTTGGGAGAGTACAATTTGTGAAGAAAGCTTAAAGAGTCAGAGTTGTTCAGTCTAAAGATATTATACACATCAGGTGGCTCTAATAGGTTTATTCTTTCCTGTTAATTTTAATTGAGAAATAAAATCAGGAAATCAACATAAAGCTCTTCCAATTTACTGAGTCCCTAGAACAAACCAAGTAAGAGTGACAGGAGTTTTGAGGTACATTATCTCACAAGCCTTATAACAATCCTATAGCTTTATTATCATTTTATAGAACAGGAAATTGTGGTTCAGAGAAGTTAACTAAACTGGTCAGACATTCTTCAGACTGAAAGTACACTTATTAATAATTCAATATACTTTGTTACTGTTAAAAAAAAAAGAAAAGCTACTTCATCCCTTTTTCCCAACAGTCACTTCAATTAGTCTGTAAACACTGATGACAGAAAAGCATATTCATAGGCCTATTCACCTTACATATTTGAGGAAGCTCAATGATAAAAATAGTATGTATTACAACCTTATTGATGATGTAATTACATGAAAATATCTTCACTGAAGATTAAGTGAAAATAAGGGGACTCAATTTATAGTGAAAGGAAGTGGGAGAAGGAGTATAAGGTTGAAATCACACAGGTGTTCATTGCAAAACCTAGTGTGTCTAATTGGCTCCAAAGTTCTTATGTTTTCTAAATCTACCGCACTTTCCTTATAGGAGTCACTGGGAAGAATTCCCTTGAAGAGGTACTAAATAACAGACCTTATTATGGAAAGTAGGTGAAAAATAGAGATGTGTTAGCTGTAAGTGAGAGGCAGAGCGGCCTACTTTAAGAACTTGGCTCATTGAGTCTGACTGGTTGGGTTCGAATTCTAATTCTATCACCCAGATAAGATGTTATCTACTGTGTTATTGTTCCCAATATTCTCTCCTTCCTCCACGTGAGAAAATTATCCTTTTCCACTTGACAGGCATTACTTTGGGCCATATGACCTGCCTTGGCTAATAGAATGTAAAGAGTGAGAGGTTGGTAATGTCTGAGCAGAAGTGTTAAGAGCCAGTGTATATTCGGCCATCGACTGGTTTTCCTTCTGTTGGGAGAATATCACGTCCCTAATAGAGGCTGTTCTTCTGTTCATGGAATGACATGGCTCAAGCCATAGTCAATCTGTGAAGGACATCTAACATGAGGAAAAAATAAACATTTGTGGTTGAAAGCCATGGAGATTTTTTTGAGAATATGATGGGCCTAAATTTTTTTTGTCAGTTGATTCATTAAGCTAACTAGGATCAGTTTTGTTAGCCTACAGACATCTCTCTGTGATTCAGTTTCCTTTTTTTTTTTTTAATAAGATTTAGTGGTTGTGGTGATTAAATAAATTAGTGTAGATAAAGTACTTAAACCAGAGGGGAGGAGCTAAATATTTCTCTGAAGAAGAAAAGTCTTGATCCATAGTGTTTACCAATTTATCTGGTGTACATACTTTTTCCAAGGCTGATTCCAAATTATCATCATCATGGTGTCACTGAATGGAGGGTTGTGAAAGATGTACATGCATCGGGCTCCCAACAGTAGAGTTTGGCTCTAGCACATTGGTGAATTTAGAGCAGTGCACCCGGTGGACACTGTATTTGAGCATATCAAATAGTAAGCACTACAGAAGAGTTTAATGAAGATAGGTGACTGGATGAAATTGGTTCTTAAATTTTCTTTACATTCTTAAGAGTCTATATTGGAAGACAACTCCCAATTTAATCACCAGAGGTAAACTGAGAGGTGCTCTGGTTTACCCATTTCATTGTGATAGACAGGAGAACTGGGGCCTAGAGAGGTTAAGTAGCTTGCTCAAAGTTACCCAGCCTGCGAGAAGAAACACCAGGACTCCTAGTGTCCACTATACTTTTTCCCTTCCAACATGAACCATCTCTTCTTAAAAATTGCTATGGAAAGGATCAGCAAAGAAAGAAAAAAAGGATAAATAGCTGATGCTTCTTACCTTGTCTCAATTAGGAATGAGAGCAATAACAATAAATAAAAGATTAAAGATAAGCCCTGTTCATGTTTATTGATAATCCTATTCTTTTGGTGTGTGATTTTGAGTCAGTTTTGAGGGAAGGTTGTCATTAGAAAAAATTTTTAATTGTGTATAGTTGTCATGTATCATTTTGAAGAACTGGAAATATTACCAATCATTGAAATGTCTAATTAAGGGTGACTATTTTGACTATTAAAATGAGTAAATGAGTGCATCAGCTCCTGGCATGCCCCAGTAATATCTCCTCCTAAAAATATTGCTGTACATTCCCATGTAGAATACTCCCAAATTAGTGCTTTTCAGACCAATAATGCAGGGTGTTCATATTTTAAGGTAACAGTGATTCATTTTTTTTTTTAACCATAGTGGTTACTGGCTGTAACTATGGAATGCATTGTCATGGAAACCACATCTCCCCTTTCTCCCCCTCTTCAATTCACCCCAGAGCCATTATTGAGAAACAAGAATTAAAGGAAAGCATTTTGTGAGATGCCTATGAGAAGATAACAGGTACACACACACACAGACGCACACACACACACGTGTGTGTGTGCGTCTGTGTGTGTGTGTACAGAGAAATGAATTCTCACTGATTAAATTTAAACAGTAAAAGATTAAAGCACTGAACTATATATTTTTCTTTATATATTGCCTTTGGCTTTCTCAATCTAAACCAGCACAAATTGTAGAATGGGAAATAACTTGAACATAGCAGCCTTAAATGCTGCCCTAGAATAGGAGGTCAGCCTTAGCTTGGGTAATTCATTAGGGAAAGACTGTGTTAGTTATTATTGGAACATCACAATATAGAGCATACAATACTTTTGGGGTGTTTGAAATCCAAATTATAGGCTAATGAATAAGGGAAATATTGTACAACTTTTTTAGAATCCATTTGCCTTTGGAAAAACAGCCATAATTATAGATGCTCTGTAGGTGGAAGTGCTCACACAGTCACACATTTTATGGTAACATAAAGGGATAAAATGATAAGGGGTACACTTAACGTGTGAATATGACTTTAGGATTCTACAGAAGGCACCAGACCAGAGTTCTACTCCTCAAAAGTGACTCGGGGTGTTTAAGCACATATATATTAGACCCCCTGAGTCCCTGCCGACCCTGATGCATGACAGATTGAATCAGTGCCAATTGACAGGAAGGGAATTGACGAGGTAAGGATTCCTGTGCTTAGTAGGAGAATCCCCAAAGCCTGAATCCCCAAAGCTGCCCTCTTCAGTTAGAGCCAAATTTGTCTCAACTTTTACTGCCTTTTCATGCTGATCTTTGCTCATACTTTGTTCCATGTTGATTTCCCTTTAGGAGGTCTTAATTTTGTAAGCAGGACCCATATTCCTCTCACCAGAAGGCTGATTAAAAATGTAGAGCCCTTGATATCCTCCTGGCCTATGGAATGATAATGCAAGGGTTGAGCCTGAGACTCCTCGGGAATTAGGCAATCAGGTTCGGTTTCCATTAGTCTGAAACAGGAGGGTGGGGTATTTTGAATACAGGCAGGTGAAGAAGTTTGTGGGGCAGGCGCCGCATTCGACTTGACAGTTTGCAGGTTGGTTTGTTTTGTTGCTGCTCTTGCTGAAACTTTGTAAGTCTGAATCGTATAGTGATATTGGGGCTCATTAATTCAGAGTACAGTTGGTCGGTATTCTCATGGAATTGCATCAGGAAGATGTGATTCTGGCTAAGTTTGCTGTGGATATTTAAGACTATTTTGTTGCTCTATTTCAAGTGGGATCTGAGGTTAATGCCCAATCAGAGACTTTGGAAACTGCCCTATTCCTGTATATATGACAGGCCTAATCCTTCTCGGATAAATCTGGAGTCATTAGGGCATACTTCTGGAGAAGTGTGATGTTGCTTTGTAAATTATCTTCTGTCACTTGTCTTTGAACCTTATCTTTTTTTTTTTTTAAGATTTTATTTATTTATTTGACAGACAAACAGGCAGGCAGAGAGAGAGGGAAGCAGGCTCCCCGCTGAGCAGAGAGCCTGATGTGGGGCTCGATCCTAGGACCTTGGGATCATGACCTGAGCCGAAGGCAAAGGCTTTAACCCACTAAGACACCCAGGGGGCCCTGAACCTTATGCTCATGGCTTATTGATTGTGTGACTTGGGCAAATGACACAATCTCAGGGCCTCAGGTTCTTCCTCTAGAAAAACATGTCCAATAATACCTGTCTTTCAGGCTAAGACAGGAAACAGGCTATGTAAGTAAGGAGCAGCTGCTATGTACCACTGGGGCTCAATCAGGAATTTCTTTACGGTCTCTAGTCTTCATGACAGTTCTGCAAGGTAGTTCTGCTTTACAGAGAAGCAAACAGAGACTCAAGCACGGTAAGTGACTTACACAAAGCCACTCAGCCTGCGAGCCAGAGTCTAATTCCAAATCCTGATGCTTTGCTCTTTTTCCACCAACCATTTATAAGGCATAGTGCCAGGCACTCAGGTGGCACCAAAACAGTGCTAGCAAGTTTTACCCACTTCCTACTCTTCCTGCTCTTCTGCATCCTTCCTATCACTTTTTTTTTTTTTTTTTTTTTTTGTCTCCAATAAGCAGTTTTGCAGCTGGGCCAGCCACATGCTGAATTTTTTTTCCATCTTAAGCAATTTTGATAGCTTCACTTTAGAAAAAGGAAGAAAAAGAAAAAAAAGAGAGAGAGAGAGAGAGGAAGAAAAGAAAAGAAAAAAAAAAGAAGAAGAACAGCACATCATCCACCAGTCTTGTCATTCATACTTCCAGAACAGCATAGAGACTTCTGGGGCTTTCTGGAGCCTCTAAGATATCAAGGTGGGGAAGGGACTGACTCTTCTTTTTTGAGTTTGAAAAATGTTGTATCGATAAAGCCTGAGGTGGATTCTACCACCTAGGGAGTGAGTCAGCTCGCTGACCCAGAAGTCAAGGGCAGAGGGCCCCAGCGGAACCATTTCCAGTGCACTTCTACCCCAGGTGCCTTTGCCGGCCATCAACTCAGGCACAGTAGTCGCAGAGGGCCAGCATGGACAATGCACCCAGCAGGGTGCCACAGGGGCCTCCCCTTCTTCAGAGCTCGTCCTTGGAGGTCGCCTGTGGGGGGGTAGCGGCGATGGGGGTCGAGTGTGGTCTCGATTTTTAGCCCTGGAGCCCTCTCACAGCGACCCCAGAGGTCCCTGGGTTGCACGGAGGGAGCGGCAGGCTAGGCTAGGCTAGCGAGCACCTTGCTCCCTCCCTCTGTCGGCCCCTCCCTTCCACCCCATTGCCCGGCCAGCGCTCCCCACGGTGACTCTGGATTGCAGCAAGCCACTGGCTTTTTACCAAATCGGGAGCTGCAGTATTTTTTTTTTTTTTTTTTTCCCCTTCAGAGAGAATAATTTCAGCCCCCTTCAGCTCGCATGACAATCTTGTGTGACTGGGGCGAGTAGGCGGGCACATCCTTTTACATGCTAATACTGCCCCACCTCCTTTGAACCCTCCTCTAAGCGCCTGGCTCCGTTTTATTTTTATTTTATACATTTTTAATTTTTTTTTTAATTTTACCTACTCCAAATTCACCGTAGGGGGGAAAACCCTTCTTGGTTCTGTCCCTCCCCCCACGCCTCATTCCCCAGGGAAGGGAGACCCCAAGACGCTTGTTACTTGCCCGCGTTGCTTCTACCCCGGCGCTGGGATGGCTGCGCGGGGTGCAGGGGGCAGCTATCGGAGCGGCTGCTCGGTCTAGGCTGTCACTCCATGTGCCCGGCGAGCACCGTGTTCGGGTCCCCCAGCGAGCTGCCACTGCCGCAGCCCGAAAGGAATGTCCCCTGTTGTTAAGGACCCTGACTGTTTTACCCCAATGATTTGCCACTGCAAAGTTGCTTGCACCAACAACACTTTGTCGTTGATGTTTGGATGCAAGGTAGGACGAGGTTCATGTCTTTTTAATGCATGCTGCCTCCCCTGGGGGAGCTAACAATTCCTTTTGTTGTTTGTTTATGTGTCTGCTTGTTGGGAGAGTGACAGAAGCTAGGACTTGCTCTACCCTTTCTGGGAGCTGGCTGGGTTTGGGGGCCTTGAGAGTGAACTGATTTTTCTGGCGTCCGATGTTGGGCTGATAACTCCTTTGTGGCAGGACCCTGGTCTCTAATGTACGGAGGTTCCAAGAGCAGATCACTCCTCGGAAAGGGGGCGCCTTAGGTGACTCTGTGCTTGGGATCTTGTTATACATTTAGTTAGTGACTGGGTTTCTGGCTGCTCATTTGCGAGCTCCTGAACTCATCACAGGTTACCACTGCCTGGAGCCCCGGACCCAGACCGCCCACAGTCAGGGTTACCTGCGATGGTAGATGTGCTTGAAATTAAATTGAACATATCAGTTTGCAATTTGACACTTTTAAAACTGAAGAGCTTGTTCTTATTCTAGACAGAAAATCTGGAAATAGGCTCATGTTGCCCCTAATTGTGTATTTGTGTCTGAGCTTATACAACCCACTCAAAATCAACACTCAGAAATTTTATCAAGAGGTGGCGCAATTACTCAGTGGAGTTTCTAGGGAATAACTGTCCCACCCCAGATTTTTGTAAAGGTGATTGGTGTTCACAAGGAAATGAGATTTGAAGAGTTTTGAAGCAGGTTACTATTCATTATTCCTTGTCTCTAACTTTTTTTGGTGGGCTCAAAGATGCACCTCCCTGGAAAAGATGCATAGAATGTGGTATTTGAGCAGTCTTAGCCCATGAAGGGTCTGAGTGCATGCCCCCTCACTCCCAGACATGCACCTTCACTTCTTTTCATTGTGAAAAGCTGGTGGGTTTGCCTGGTCTGTCTGTATGAAACACTTTTGTGGCCACTATGGTGACTGTAAGGACAGAGAGAGCATCATCTAAAAAACAACTAACATTCACCTTCTTAAGTGGATAAAATCCCATGATCCTTATTGCTTTGAAAGATACTACTAGTGACTGGGTTGGACACTGGTCAGCATCTTGCACAGGAGAGTTAAGGAAACATACACGTTCAACTTCATGGCTAGTGCTCAGTGCAGGTGTAAATGTAATGAAAAAATGGGGAGTCAGGACTGTGAGTTTTATCCTGACAACGCTGAGAATCTCTATTCTCCGAGCCTCTGGTTTTCTGTCAAAGGAGAGGCATAGGTGAGGTGATCCTTCTTGGCTCTAATAGTCTCCAGGGATCCTTTCATAAGATCATTTAGTAGTAAAGTTACTGCCAGAGATTTACGTTTTTTACCCCGTATAGTAGACTGCACCTTAGAGTCAGTTAAAAAAATATTGATCATACTAAAGACTAGCTAGATACTCCTTTGGAAACCCCTGGAAAGGTCTTAGAGTCTTAAGGTCTGTGTGTTCATTGTTGTCAGGAAGATGTATGTGAGTGAACAGCACCAGTAGCTAACTTGTTAGCTTCTCTCCCTCCCCCGTCCTGCTACTCTCCCCTGTGCTTCTGTCCACTCACTCCTCTAATTGTATTTACAGCAGCATCTTAGCAAAGGCGACTATTTAAAATCCATTCCCATAAACTTATGAGAATGGCTTTGTAGCACTTAATGATTATAAACAAAGGTGAATTATTTGTCAAGGGAAATTAAACACAAGCTCATAATCAAATAAGATAAGTCATTGGTGTGGAAATGTTGTTGAATATGTGTTCAACCCTTGAAACTCATTTTCAAAGAAGTTTCTTTCATGCTGTTAAATTTTCCACGATTTGCAGACCTTTGGAGGGAACTGGTATAATCACAAGCACACTTTTTTTTTTTTTTTCTTTTTTAAGTCTGGGGAATTACTTTAGTTTAACTTCCTTTAAGTTCTCTTCCTTTTGGTGTTCAGGTTTGGAAAGTTCAGTTGGTGAAAGGGAACCATATCAATAGAGTGAAACACCTAAATCATGTCTGTTCGTAGACATTGGTCCATGGAAAAGAAATCAAGTCTCTGTGAAAATAAAATAATACTTTTAAAGGGTCTATCCCATTCCGTTTTGTCAAGTATTTGAATAAGATCATTCTTCAGCCCCATATACCGGGATTGATAATTATATTGTAATCATACTAAACAGTTATTACACACTAGTTGATGTAAGGCTCTCTCCTTAGAATTTTAGATACGGAAAGAATAATAGAGCCTTCTATTCTAGCCTTTCTCTGATGAACAGCACTCTCTGATGATGATAACATATGTGGGACCCTTACATAGCATCAGATAGGCCTGAGTTTCAAAACTAGGTGTACTACTCACTGGTTGTACAATTTCTCTGTCTCTGCTTCCTCATGGGTAAAGTGGTCCCAGTGAAACTACTGTCTTACATCCTGCTATGTCACTGTGAGAAATACAGTTTAAATGAGATGTATGCTGTGCTTAGTACTTCTGCATTCATCAAATAATTGATATTTTTATTTGACCTTGGGTTATTTTTACAGCTCTTTTACTGCTGGTGGGGGGGCAGTGTACATCTCTTCTAGAAGGACCTTCTTTCACTGTTAATTCTTTGGATAAATTGTTTATTTTTACTGTAAGCTTGATCATAGCTTCTCTTAGAGTTACTTTATGTGAAGTGTTTATATAAAATGTAGGAGCCATTGGTATATAGATAAACATTCATAAAACAAAGTGGATTTATGGAAACTCATGAAAAACTGACACCAATGTTTTACTCAATCAACAAATATTCATTGAGCAACCAAAAAATCTGCGCAGTAGAGATGTAGCAATAAACAGCTCTTGTCCCCCATGGTCTCAAAGTTGAAGGATGTAGTAGGTGACAGTATTAATTGTAGTGTTGATTTATGAAAAAAACATGAAATGAGGATTTTAGTTGAATCTTTGAGCAATGAAACTGGAATTTTAAATAATTATTGGGGAAAAGATAGAGATGTCTTGGAGATAGAGATGTTAATATGGAGCCTCCAAAAATGCATTTATTCCAATATTATCTATAAGTCTGAATATAAGGTTATCAGGATGAGTATTTTTCTGGAAAGATATTTATTATGGCAAAGTCTAAAACCATGTTTACATGTAGGCTGAACTTCATCATCTTCAAAAATAACACTTAAACTGTTTGTTCTTATTCTCCCAAATCTAGTAGTGGCTTAAAAAACATTGAGTAACTTGAGCTTTGAAGGAGGAAGTCCCAAGTAATTTTATTTTGTCACTTAGCAATCTCTAGGGCCCCCGTTTGCTGCATCCTGGCTGTAATTCAGTTTAGTTCGCTGACTATATGACTTATGACTATAAATGTGAAGTGTCTTTCTGTGCCAGGCTCTACGCCAGGCACTGTGAAAGGCATTAAAGGTACAAATATAAGTATGACACAGTTCCTTTCCTCCAGGAATTGCAAGTTTATTGAGGGAGATAATCCTCCTCCCTTCCCTAAAATATAGAAAACTCAAATTCCCACCTGTTTCTCATAAGAGAAACCAAAGCACTGTTATTAAAAAAAGAGTTTTCCTATTTTATTAGTCCTCTTTTTGTCCCAGTCCATACACCATTATCACACAATGCTGCTTATAGGAATGGAATTTTCATGGAGAAAGAGGCCTTCTGAAAGCCTTTTCCCCCCTCATGGTAGTGTTTGTGTTTTATCTGAAAATAGCCATCACGTTTACCTTTACTTAACTCTGTCTTCTCCACTTGTAAAGATCCAAGTTCAAATGTAATTCAGTGGCCAGTCTATGTGTTGTTTCTCTTTCCTTTATCTTGCCCGTAGCTGCATTACAAGGGTCTGCAGTATCTGTGAGGCCCCTTCCCTTCACTCTCTCTTTTCCAGTCACCATTTCCAAGGCAAAAATAAACAAACAACACGATGGAATATTCATTATTTTCCATAATATTCTAAATGTTCAATATAAAGTGAAATGTTCTCCACAGTTATTGCTTTTCTTTTCTTTTCTTTCTTTTTTTTTAAACTCTAAAGGAGTTGTTATTGAAATAGGATTTTGCCTTGGAGAAGCTCTCCTTCCTCTACCCCATATAGCCATTTGTTAATATAACAACTCATCTGAATCAAACCTGCAAGCCCCTAGGCCACATCAGGTGCCTTTAATAGTTGTCTGATGGATTAGGATCAGGAAAAGTTCTTAAAAAAATGTTATAAGTCCTGGAACCTTTTTTTTTCTTTTTTTCCTGTGATTGTTTAGACATTGCACAAACAGTCCCACCCCTCAAAAGAAAGGAATTACTTGAGAGAAAGCAACTTCCCTTTTGTCTATATGGGAACTCGCCCCAAGAAAGAAGAATGAGAATAAGGAAGAGGTTAAAATATTAGAAAATAGAAGAGGATGGAAATAAAAGGAGGAAGGGATTCTTACTGAAGAAGTAAAGGTTAGAAAAAAAAAATCAGCTTGTTTAAATATCCACAAAAGCAAGGCACTATCCTAGGTGCTTTATAAGAATTATTTCTTCAGATCTCTGAAGTTATCAGGCAAACAGAGAAAGCAGGGATGGAGGGAAGGAAAAGGAACTAGAATGGGTTGTGGGAAGGGAAAGAAACTTCAAGAAAGAGGATGAAGAGGAAGGGAAAATGTGTTGCAGGCGTCTATCCTCCAGAGGGTGCTTATACAGTCTCCCAAGATCAGAGTATGTATCAGTACCTCTCTGGTGGACAGTTCCCTGAACACTGGGATTCAACCAACCCCTTGCAAGTTTGTTAATCCTGCCCAGAAAGTCTCTGGCAGATAAGTGGTTTTGTTTGCTCATTTGTTTATTTGAACAAAGCCAAATTTGTTACATAAGAGTAGTGAATATATCTGTCATTATATTCATTAATAGATATATCACTATGTGTATTATTGTGGTTGATATTGTGGTTGATAGGATAGTTTTATGTATTTTGAATATTGCCAGTGCCTGGGGTTTTTGGTATGTTCTTTATTTTTTTGTCTGAAAATGAGATATATATTTGTCAAAATAAATTTTAAAAACATCAAATCAGAAATAAAAAATTTTAGAAAACACCATTGTCCCAGAAGCCTGGAGATTGAAACTGTTATTATTTTAGCATATGTTTTCTTCGTTTTTTTGGTATTTTTTTGTTGTTGGGGGTCTGCAGATAGCTTATTTTAAAAAATGTAGTTGGAGTGATAGTGAGTTTACTTTTGAATGTTTTAAATTTATATTAGGATTTGCATATGTATATTAATAGCTGTATTTTACCTTTATCTTTGGATATTTAGGTTTTTCCCCTATATTTTCTACTATTAAAAATAAAATAAGATGCATATCTTGTTAAATAAGTCTTTTCAGAATTTAGAATTTATTACTTTGGGGAGTCTAGATCAAGAATTACTAAGACATATTTTAAATATTTTAAAACTCTGGATAATGGGTTATTACACTTATTTTAAAGATGGCTATGTAAATTTGCACTGCCACAAGTTACTTTATGTGTTATACCATTCTCCACTTTAAATTCTTTTCTTCTACTTTATGGACTTATAAATAAGAGGTAGTCTATTCTCCTGTGAATAAGGTTAAAACTCTGTTTGACTTTGAGTTTATAGGCATCCCATGCCTATATTGGTGTGTCCCACTTTAAAATTATCTAACATGCAAAAAAATCCAAATGTTCAAAATGGGTATATCAAGGTAACAGCTATTGATACTGTCATTAGGATATTAGTCCCATCACATACACATTCACCTGCTACCACGTGCAAAATACTGTTCTGTATGCTTTATAAATGTCAGCTCACTTAATCCTCACAATAGAGGTGGATATGAAAGTTATCTCCATGTTAGAAATGGGGAGACTGAAGCATACAGACTTTAAGTAACCTGTTTAAAGTCATAAAGCTTTTTAAGTAGCAGAGTCAAAATGTGAGCCCAAGCAATTTATGTCTAGAGCCTACAACTCATTTCTACAATTAATTATAGGGCTCTCTCAAATAACAACTTCATAAGTCCCTTTAAATCAGGAGTCAATTTTCAAAAAAAAGTAATTTATAGGGGCACCTGGGTGATTCAGAGGGTTAGGCCTCTGCCTTCAGCTCAGATCATGGTCTCAGTGTCCTGAGATCAAGCCCTGCATAGCGCTCTCTGCTTAGCGGGGAGCCTGCTTCCCCCTTTCTCTCTGCCTGCTGCTCTGCCTACTTATGATCTCTCTGTGTCAAATAAATGAATAAAATATTTAAAAAATATAATTTATACATACCTTTCTTGGCATAAATTTGAATTTGAATGCAAGGCACACCTGTTAGAAGACTCAACCTCCTTTTAAAGGATTTATTTCAAAGGAGTTTGATCTAATACACCCTTTCCTATAGTATTCATGTTCTCATTTATTACAAAGGTTACTAAACTATATAGATAGGACATGACTTTCTCAAGATGACACAGCAAGTCACAGAGTCAAAGCTAGAACCAGGTCTCCTAATTTGTAGCTCAGTGTTACTTTTCTATGCCATGATCTCTAACTATGAACTAGAAGTTTTTAGAAGGTGAGAGAAGAGAAACTGACAAGTTTTTATCTGTAAAAAGCAGGAAAAATAACACCTTGCTTACAGGACTATTGTAAGAATTAAGTGATATGTCACATATGAAAACATTTATCAAAATGCATGGAATGTAGCAAATACTCAGGACATATTTTTGTTTTCCATTTTATTAAGGCCACTTTGCAAACTGGTAGAAAAAAATGGAGGTTGTTGGTAGTCAACTGAAGAGTGTTCTTTAGTCAAACACATTGAAATTCATCTGTTAGTAAATGGGGTGTACTCTAACCTGACACATTATTAAAGTTTTAATGCCACAAAAGGCAGAATCTAGAAGTTTACATAATTCACACCAAAAAAAAATATATATATCCTAGATTAAATCTGACCCAGAAAGAGAAAATGAAAAATGAGCTAATAAGTGAAGCAGGTGCTGAATATCCCAAGAAGCAGGTTGCATAGGACTTGTGTCCCACTTGACAAAGGATACTTGCCAGTTCAAGGTCCTTTTCAATTCTTTTACCGGTAATAGTGGAAATTGGAGGGGGCGAGACAGTACGTATCAAAAGATAAGGAAGGTTAAATGTTATGCAGTCACTAAAGTATGTTCACAGAAAGGAACATTAAATCATAGAATTTAGGATCTTGAAAAACCTGAGACTTTGTTATTTGTTGTGAAGCCTTTTGCTTCATAATCACTTATGGATTTTCCAGTGAAGTTTCAAAGTCCCTATGGTAAAATCATGTTCAATCCTTTATGAATTCGGTTACTTCAGGATTCCTGGGATACCTAATACTTAATGTTCAAATATTCATAATATTTAGTTGTAAATTCTCTTTCCTTGTTCTATTGCCCTTCTAAAGTCTGACCTCCTTAGGGACAACGTCCGTATATATTCATTTAGTATAGTACCCAAGAAGTCTAGTAAATGTTCCACAAAGGGCAGTCAATAAATATTTCTTGAATGAATGAGTCAGTTCTATAGGTGCTTGCAAATGTTTACTGAATGAGTGAAAAAAAGTGTGTATTTTGTTATAGTTTATTTATTTTCCTTTGGCAATTTGCCTCTGAAAACCTCTTATTATATCAAACTTCCTAGAGTTTATGTTTCCCTGAAGCATAGACGAGGCATTACTCAATATGTTACCTTGGTGTGATGGTTAATTTTGTGTGTGAACTTGATTATGCTCTATCGGGTGCCCAGACATTTGGCCACACATTACTCTAGGTGTGTCTGTGAGGGTTTTTCTGCATGATTTTAACATCTGAATCTTCAGATTGAGTAAAGCAGTTTGCTTTCCTTAAGGTGGATGGGCCTCATCCAATCAGTTGAAGACCTGAATAGACCAAAATGCTTAAGAAGAAACTCCTGCCTCACTGCTTTGACCTCGGATATCAGTCTTTTCTTGCCTTTGATCTCAAACGGAAATGTGAATTCTGCTTGGGTCTCAGTTCTGGTTGGCCTCCAAGTTGGACTTACACCATAAGCTATCCTAATCCTCAGGCCTTCAGACCTGGACAAAAACTGCATGTCGGCTCTCCTGAGTCTCCAACCTGCTGATTGTAGATTTGGGGACTTTTCAGCCTCAATAATTGTGTAAGATAGTTCCATATAATAAATCTCTTTCTGACTTTGTAAAATTCTGACTAATATACCTCGTATCTAGGATGAGATCCCTGGACATGTCGTCGCTAGTAAGTCACTCTTTTCTAGTAAATTACTGGTGAGCTAATAGATTATAATTCACCTGAATCTCTGTGCCATGGGGATATTGCAGTTAAGTTTGTTTTCTCAGAAGGTCCTGGATTTATTTCATTATAAATCGCAGATTATACAGTAGAAATCATGCAATACTTCTTTAATGACTTTTACATCTATATTTGCATATATGAATGTTTGTCAGCCTATAAACACATTAGACAATGCAGTGATTTTTATTAAATATTCAATTATAATTTTACTATGAAAATTTAGATGATCAGATCAAAGAGAATAAGAACATTGTCCTAAATTATGGCTTCTGGAAACCTCATAAAAATATAGTATTTTTTAAAAGATTTTATTTATTTATTTGACAGAGATCACAAGTAAGCAGAGAGGCAGGTGGAGAGAGAGGAGGAAGTAGGCTCCCTTGCTGAACAGAAAGCCTGATGTGGGGCTCGATCCCAGGACCCTGGGATCATGACCTGAGCCAAAGGCAGAGGTTTTAACCCACTGAGCCACCCAGGCGCCCCAAAAACATAGTATTTTTAAAAACATCATTTGTGTGTGTGTGTGTGTGTGTGTGTGTAATTCTTAATATAAAATATTATTTTGATGATGTTCCATTGCATTATCTTCATTAAAGTTTTGCCCATGTTTCTGAGATAGTTAAAGCATTTTTATTTGTTGAGAGGGCACACTGAAAATAGTTATAATACCTAAAATGTTGGTCTAGTACATTCTAACTGCCTTAATATCCACATTATGCATTAGGCCAACCAGGGATTAAAATCACTGCATTGTATCTCAAATAATAGTGGCATCAAATTATGATTAATGGTATCGCTTTCATAAGATCTCATATAATATGGTGGTTTGTCATTGACTTGTTATTTAAGATTAGGAAACTTCGATTTTCCCTTGGAACTATGTCTCATGTTCTCACTATATTTGGCAAAAATCTCCATTTGGAGAAAGGTAGATACACAGGCCATTAATCAATTTCTAGCTTTCTCTTGCTATTATATTTAGCATTAGAATTGGCAACTCTTGGTTACTCAAACAGAATAAGATACTGTTGATGCCTTAGGACTCTCAGTTTGGCTAGTGCATGAGCACTAAGAGAAACATATGGAGAGAGAAAAACAACCAAAAGGGCAGGTTGGGCAAACACTTATTGAGTGCTTACCATGCACAAGGTCCTGTTCTAAGAAGTTCACATGAATTAACTTACTTATTACTCAACATAGCTCAGTGAAGGGAGCCGGTAATCCCTATGTGATAGCATCTCTTCATATGTACAACTAATATATAGAAGGTTCCACAAAATAGTTGATTTCTTCCATTATTTCCTTCCTTCCCTCTTTTCTTTCTATCTCTCTTTCTTTGTAGTATAGTTAACACATAATGCAAAATAGTTCACATTTTTAAAAGTGTCTCCCGCTTTATTTATTTATTTATTTTTTAGATTTTACTTATTCATTTGAGAGAGAGTGAGTGAGAGAGGGCATGAGAGCTGAGAAAGTCAGAGGGAGAAGCAGACTCCCCATGGAGCTGGGAGCCTAATGCAGGACTTGGATCCCAGGACTCTGAGATCATGACCTGGGCTGAGTCATGGTCACTTAACCAGGAGACAGTCACCCAGGAGCCCTGTCTCGTGTTTTATAGTTTGGGAAGAACTGCCTCAGTTAATAAGAGGACAAAAGAATCAATGATTGCTTTAAACATAGTTAGAGAAGGCTTTTTGGAGGTAACTGAAATTAATCTGGGTTTTTTCAAGACCTTGGACTAGGTCAGAAAAAAAAAGAGTGTGACTTTTGACTCAAGTCTACTACTGATCCTGTGACCCAATACTTCTTTGCCAGTGTTGAAAGAACATGATAACAGAAATTAGTGGCATGGTATTAAAGGTGCGTCTTTGGTTGGAAGAAGGAAAGGGAGAAAGAATGAAGAAGAGGCAGAGAGAGTGTTAGATTATACCCAACCTACTATCTGAATGAGGCAGAGTGAGTCTCTGCCTCAGAGACTATCTTGAGTGAGTCTCAAGCTTGAGTGT
Source organism: Neogale vison (assembly GCF_020171115.1). Lineage (NCBI taxonomy): Eukaryota > Metazoa > Chordata > Mammalia > Carnivora > Mustelidae > Neogale > Neogale vison. The sequence goes on from NC_058097.1 coordinate 139,385,455, forward strand.
TCTTGGTTAGGCAAATGTGGAAGGAAGAAGCAAATTCTGAGGGTTAGGTTTGGTATTAAAGGTGTTGTGTGACTAGGCCATTCGCTCTGTGATGTTGGGGAAGCTCTTCCACCTCTCTGCGCTTCAGTTTTCCCATCAATACAATGGAGATAAGACACATTTAATAGGCTTGTTATGCCATAGGAATAAGAAAGCAATTAATACTATACCTGGCACGTAGTCGCCACTAAATAGATATTGGTCTTCTTCTCACTCTCTCAGATACAGTCTCTTCCCACTTCACTTTTGTTTATATGAGCATACTGTGTGATTGCCTACAAAGAGGCCTTTTCATCTTCACATGTCAGATTCAGGAGGTAGGAAGAAAAAGTTTACTGTGTGAACCAGATCAGATATTAGCTATATTCAACCACCTTTACTGAGTGTTCAGTGTGGCATCATTTTGTTAGAAAGATTTTGTTGATCATCTCTAGCATTTTATTAATACATCCCATTTGGTCCTCTTTGTAGTAATATTGGCATAACCTTCCTCCCATGATATTACCTCAGAGAATCTTTGAGAGAATGCACCTAACTCCTAAAGCACCTTACACGTGAGCACAGATTCAGTAACGTGTCTGTTATTATAGCTCTTGTTACCTGAGGTATTGGTGCCTAGAGGTATTAAGCAGATAACCCTTTTTCTAACATCGGCTGCCTGAGAAAATTTTGTTTTACATATCAGTAAACCTTATTTCTTTTATTTAAAATGCCAAATGACCCTCAAAAAGAAAATGCTCCTTGAGATTCTGCAGCCCATCTAATTCCCAAATAGACCTTTCTTGAGTTTTGTAAAATGAAAACATTTTCTCTCTGTGCTTGAGCCTGTATATTGCCCTTTGCTAGAGCTATTTCCCCAGAAAATTGCTATGGTTGGTCTCTCAAGCCAGAGGGAAGAAAAAGGTTTTATAATGAAAATGCTGACAGGTTCTTATCTACAGCAGTATGAGTAAGGATGCTATGATCTCATTTATTGTAGAAACCGGATGCCTGTTTTGGCTGAAGGGAGATCAGGCATCCTCCAGAGCTCTGGGGTTTTGAATTTTTATCTTGAAAAGTTTGCAAGGAAAAAAAAAAAATAACTGTAGGAAACTAAGAAACCAGGACCATGCAAACTGCACCTTTATTCTTCCAGTGAAGTAGTAAAATGAATTTCAATAAGGTTCTCAGATGAAGGTGGTCAGAAGGTTTAAGAGGCTGGAAATGGGGATTGTGTATTCGCTTGCTGCATGCGAGGCTTGCCTCTTTGTAATGGATTTATCTGACTATTTAGAAAGAAGCTTTATTCTTGATTTTATTTATGTTTTAAAGTGATGATCATGATTTGTGGACAGCATTCTGAAATCAGTTATTTTGTCCCTCAACATAATAGCTCTGCAAGGTACTTTATGGATATTACAGAAACTTTAGTTTCTAAATGCACATCAAGTTTAAAATTCTCTTCACTATGGATATTTCAAGTATCAGGCTTAACACTGTTTTTCCACATATTTTTAAGGTGGTCAAATAACTAGTTTGGGCTAGACTGGATATTCTTTAAAGTTTTTTTTTCTGTTCACACTTCCTACATAATGCTATGCCTTGTCCTAAGTCACAGAGCATGTAGTGGTGGCACGGGGGTCCAAGCTTACTTTTCCGTTTCTAAGCTCAGAAAAGTCTCTTTTTCCCTTGTTTGTCCCTCCCTATGCATTTCCTAGGGACTGACCATGGTTCCAAAGCATTCAACCAAGATATTCTCAGGATCCTGCCAAGAACAGAGGGTGGAGCTGGTGCTTGTCCCATAATACTCATTTATGGGATCAAAATGAGTATGTGATACCTGTACTGAAGACTGAAGGGCTGACGGTGCCTAGTGCAGAGACTCAGCAAGTGGGTACCCAATCAAATCAGAATGCACTTGTGCAGTGAAGACAGCTAGACACTTCAGAGTATCAGGGCAGAACGAGAGTTGCATGACTTTGAAATACTTGTCCCTTCTTTCCTATGGCATAAATCCTGTTGAAGATAGCCCTTAGCGTAGAAATATGGTGTGTTTGGTGCTTCTGAACCCACTGACGTGAGAGCATGTAGTAAGGCCAGATGAGGACACTGTGGGCTTTCTCTTTCATTTTTTTTATATCCCACTTTAAGAGTGCAGGACCCCGATACCAGCTTCTTACCTCCAGTGGAATCCATCCCATTAACAGCTCCATTATCACATTATTGGTTTTTAATACCTTCACTGTTAAGCCAAGAAACTCAACAAAAATTTGCTTGTCCCAAAGCCCAGCTACTTCTGTCACAGGAATATGAGGACCAAAATATATCTTTGAAAAGTGAAAAATCCGTATCGTTGTGTAAAGATGGTCTAGGTGGTAGACTTTCTGAATTCCAGGAAAGCAGAGAAGACGTGCTTATGTGGTTAATTTCAGAAGAACCGGCTTTCTACTAATAAAATCAAAATCTAGGTGTTTGCTTGCATAACACATAGCCACTAGTGTTGCTAGTTTTTGGATATTAAGAGACCCACGTGCATATTTTCTCTTCCATTCATATGGACTCAGTAGGATAATTTCTAAGTTTTCTGACTGAAAAGGACAACCCAAAATGTATTATTTCACTCTAGCACAGGTAGGTGTTCTGCATTTTTGAATAAGCATTTGGCACTGATGTATAAGTCTTCTTTATATACATCTTTAGAGAAGAGAGCTATCTGACAAACCCTGGATTTCTTTTGCAGTTGTTGGTTAACATTTAATTGGTGATGTTTTATTTCAGTTATTATCTCTGCAACAGTTTAGGAAAACTGCACAGTGACTTTCATTTCAGTACAACCAAATTTTTGGCAAGTTAGGAGATAACGGATGGACTTAAGTAGATTTACAAAGGTTTAGCTTAAAAAAAAAAAAAAAAAGAAAAAACCCAAACCCAAACCTAGGTATATATCAAGATTACTTCCCGTCTGGAGAGGCACATCTGCCAAAATGAGTTTCTTCAGTCCCCAAGCATTAACATTAAGGACTTGATGTTGTGCTTCACAGATGATGATAGTTTGCAAGATCCTTTATTACATATCATAGACTCAGTTCATTTAGTCTAATTCCGAGTTAAGTTGTGGTGCATCTTTCAAGGCGTTCCAATATGCCATTCAGAAAATATTAACGAGGTGGTTCACACCATGTGTCTACAGTTGCTTACTTTCAAATGTATGATCCTGATGTATTGCAGAGTTTGAAGTCCCTGCCTTGCATACAGTCTAGCTGTTCTGAGCCCTCAGTGTGTTAGCACCAAGTGGTCCTCCCTAGCCTCGGTTCTGGAGTTTAGCTGGGAAAATTCAGAGTGAAATTCTTAAGTAAGCGAGAGCCTGTAACAGTGGTCAAAGCAAAAGTGGGGGAGTGGGCAGGCCCAGAGGGGGCAACTACCCCGGGGGAACAGGGTTGTCTTTTCTTTTTATGTTTGCATGAAAAGGGGTAAGAGTCATAGCTAGTGTGGTCTCTGACTGAGGATGCTTCCAGTCATCTCAGGGACTCCTCCTACCATTGGGGAGGTGGAGTTTTGGCCCTATTATATCCTTGTTGTAATTGTCATGACAACCCCCCCAACCCCCACCTTGTGTGTGTGGGGTAGTTAAAAACCACAATGTAAATGTACTAAAATGAAGCTGTAGGTTACTGTAGGGCAGTAGTTCTAGGCAAGAAAACACGCATATCCCCTGGGGTCTTTCCCAACACTTTGGAACTTGGTTTCTGCCTTTTATCAATAAGAGAGCACCCATGCCCTGCTCAGATCTGACTAACTGCCTGCTCCATCAAATGCACTCTCTATCTTGCTACTTTTAGCTATGAACCATCTAGCACCTTGTACTGTTATTTAATGATTGCATGTAAACATTCAACTTACCTATCCAGTAAGAACACTACTGGTTTATTTTAACAAACCAATTAAGTATTTATCCTCCTCTGCACATGTCCAGGGCCTTAAAATGGTAAGGACTATTTCCAAGGAGTGAGGAGATCAAAGAAATTGCAATAATATGGCTAATCTTGGCTTATCCTTCTGGTCTGTTTGTGTTATCTTTTTATGGAAGATATCCCTGGCTACTGTATCACCTCTCTGGTTCCATGGAGTTGTGGACATTTTTCTGTTGTACTGAAGTGAATTGTCCAAAGGCTCTAAATACCATGAGGTGCCAAAGTCTGGGACTTAACATCTTGAACACCTACCTACTAGTATAGTGCTTGCAACATACTACGTGCTCAATGTAGGTTTGTTGAATGAATGGTTTATGTAATCTTTTTATTTAATTATTTAGGCAAGTGAGACCTAATGCTAATTTCAAAGAAGGACCTGTCCTAGTTTTATTAAAGCTTCTTTTGCTTCCCCCATAATGACACCCATCATACTTTAATTTTAGGATATTTTTAGCTGCATATAATTTCCACTGAGCTTCACTTCAGGAGACCAAAGGGAAAACAAATAAGGCATTCAGTAAATATATGTTGAATGAACAAATGAATCCTTCAATGCTGGCAACTAAAAATCGGTTGATAATATGTGATGAAGGAATGAATAGATAAATGAATGCCTAGAAACATAACATCCTATTGTAACCCATGTTTTGTGAGTTAGTTTAAATTCATCTTAAAACAATTTATAGATTTCTAATAGCTAGAAGGGATTGGTTTTGCTTTTATTGCGTTTATACTGACACTAGCTTTCATCTCTCTGACGGCCTCAGAATCCAGGTATAGTCCACTGTCTTTAACAGAGTCGAATGATTTATAGTAGGGCTGTAAAGAAGAGCTGGTCATCAGGATGAGGCCCGGTTCCAGCGCTGCCACAGAAACCTGGCAGCATTGGTGCTCTGGGAAAGGAGATCACTGGAAAATTTCCCTCTGCGTGGTGTGCTTCTCAGCACCACTGTTTTCTCCATCCCAGGTAAACCAGAATTATCAATCCCAGTGTAAGTCCTTCTGAATTGAGTCCAGTTAAAACTAGTTTATTTTCCATTTGTTAGCTAATTTGAATGCTTCATTCCCTTTAGAAATTGTTCTGGCTAACTGGGCAGAACTGCTGAAGACTGTTGCTAAGAGCAACCAGCTAAGAAGTTCTTAAATTAACTAACAGCCACTTCAACTTCATTCTAGAAATGAGTGTGTGCATATGTGTGCTTGCTCATGTGCCTACTTAAGTAACAAATATACACATACATGAATAAACCCATCATTACCTAGAGATTCAGGTTAGTCAGGGCTTTTGTGTAGAAGAAACAAGAAGAGGAAAATGACGAGAGTCTTTTGTGAAGGTAAGAAAATGAATAATTGAGAAGAGCCCTGGTCAGTAGTGGTTAAGCTATTTGAATATCAAAATGCTTCATATTTTAAAATTATTTTAGTGGTATGAGTTCTGGCCTACATGTAGAAAACCTAGCTTGTGTTCTCCATGAGATCCAGAGCTCTCTTATGTATGACTACCTACTGACCAGCATGACAGCATAGAGTAAGTATTAAGCTACTTCTAACCTTTTCCAAATAAATGAAGGAAATACTGTCTAGATAGTAGTCCCATCTTATCAATGAAGAATTGGAGGAAACGAATAACATTCCATGGGCTTATAGAGAAATGAGCTACATTACTCTTCAAAACCAGGTCTAATTATGAAAACTATATTCTCAAGTGAATGTATTTTTTTTTTTCCTTTTAAGTATTTGGCCGGGCCCAAGTCTAGACACCTCATGATTTAAGAACTGGTACCTGTGAAGATAGTATTGTAGAGGTGGAGATGTGAATTTGCAAAGTTTGAAAAATTGGGGTTGAGAAGTCAACTCTCAACATTTACTAGTAGTAGGAAAATAGGCAAGATACTTAAATTCCTGAAGACTAGTTTCAAGGGCAAAATGGAAATACTCGTGGTTTATGAAAACACATATTGGAAGGATTAAATGAGATTGTAAATTAAATATATAAGCACTTAGTATGACATATGCTAAGAAATAACGGCTACTACTATTATTGTTACTGAAAGAGAAGAAAGCAACGTGGTAATGTGCTAGCTATTCTGCGAAATTAATTCCACCAAAATAAATAAACAATTACATAAAAATCTTGAATAACTGGGGGCTCCTGGGTGGCTTGGTAGGTTAAAGCTTCTGCCTTCAGCTCAGGTCATGATCCAAGGGCCTGGGATAGAGCCCCACATTGGGTTCTCTGCTCCGCAGGGAGCCTGCTTCCCCTTCTCTCTCTCTGCCTGCCTCTCTGCCTACTTGTGATCTCCGTCTGCCAAATAAATAAATAAAACATTAAAAAATAATAAAAAAAGATCTTCAATAACTGAATACTTGCATATATATATATATATTTTAAACTATCTGGGTGAAAGCCATCCTCTTTAATTTCTTGTGGTTTTGTTTAGATCTAATCTGAAGGAAGAAAGATTTATGATTGAGAACAAGTCAGGTTCTCAGGGTTTTCTTCAGAGAAATTGAGTAAGTCCTACTACAGTGCACACAGTTGAAACTGTGATTCATGTAGACTGTGGTACCTTACAGTTTTTCTTGTAATGACGGCACATTTGTTTTTAAAAGATGACTCAATTAATCTAAGCATAGAAATAACTCATTCATCTGCTACAATAAGAAAATTACAGGTTCTTCTTAAGCACTTTTTCTCAAAGCGAGTAAGCCCCTTTGAAATGTGTAAAACATTTTAATTATTTTTAAAGTTTTTATTTAAATTCCAGTTATTATACAGTGTAATATTGGTTTCAGGTGTACAATGCTGTGATCCAGCACTTCCATACAACACCCTGTGTTCATCACAATGAACGTACTCCTTAATCCCTACCACCTATTTCACCCATCAGCCCACCGCGCTCCCCTCTGGCAACCATCAGTCCATTCTCTATAGTTAGTCTGTTTCTCATTTTTCCTCTCTCTCTCTCTTTCTCCTTTAGCTTGTTGTTTTGTTTCTTAAATTCCATGTATGAATGAAATCATATGGTGTTTGTCTTTCTCTCACCGACTTACTTTCCTTAGCATTATACTCTCTAGCTCCATCCAGGTCTTTGCAAATATGATTTCATTCTTTTTCTTTTTATGGCTGAATATTCCATTGTGTATATATAGCACATCTTCCTTATCCATTCATCAATTGATGGACTTGGGATGTTCCCATAATTTGGCTATTGTAGATAATGCTTCTATAAACACTGGGGTAGATTTATCCTTTTGAATTTGTATTTTTACATTCTTTTTTTTTTTTTTTAATTTTTTTTTTTAAGATTTTATTTTATTTATTTGAGAGAGAGAGACAGTGAGAGAGAGAATGAGCGAGGAGAATGTCAGAGAGCAAAGCAGACTCCCCATGGAGCTGGGAGCCTGATGTGGGACTCGATCCCCGGACTCCAGGATCACGCCCTGAGCCGGAGGCAGTCGTTTAACCAACTGCGCCACCCAGGCGTCCCCGTATTTTTACATTCTTTCGGTAAATACCTAGTAGTGCAATTGCTGGATCATTGGATAGTTCTTTTTTTTTTTTTTTTTTTAAGATTTTATTTATTTATTTGGCAGAGAGAGAGCTCACAAGTAGGCAGAGAGGCAGACAGAGAGGAGGAAGCAGGCTCCCTGCCGAGCAGAGAGCCCGATGCGGGGCTCGATCCCAGGACCCTGGGATCACGACATGAGCCGAAGGCAGAGGCTTTAACCTACTGAGCCACCCAGTTGCCCTGGGTAGTTCTATTTTTAACTCTTTGAGGAACCTCCATACTGTGTTCTAGAGTGGCTGTACCAGTTTGCGTTCAAACCAAACATGCAAGAATGTTCCTCTTCCTTCAGTTCCTGGCTAATACCTGTTTTTTCTTATGTTGTTGATTTTCACCATACTGACAGGTGTGAGGTGATATCTCATTGTAGTTTTGATTTGTATTTCCCTGATGATGAATGATGTTGAACAGCATGTTTTCATGTATCTGTTGGCCATCTGTATGTCTTTTTTTTTAACGTCTATTTATGTCTTCTGCCCATTTTTAAATTGGACTATTCATTTTTTGGGTGTTGAGTTTTATAAGTTCTTTTTATATTTTAGATGCTAACTCTTTATCAAGGTTTGTTGATTGCAGATTATTTCCTTCATTGTGCAAAAGTTTTTAATTTGATGAAGTCCCAGTCGTTTATTTTTATGGTTTAAGGTCTGACATTTTGCTCTTTAATCTATTTTGAATTTATTTTTGTATATGGTTTAAGCATTTTTGGTGAAACTCTAGAAGCATAGTATAAATATCTCTGCTTCAGTGATACTAGTAATGTAGGAAAGTTGTTAGGTTTTGAAGCTGATTGCCAAGAAAGAATTCTTGAGATGTCTTTGGTGCAAAAAGGTTGTTTTATCAAAGCACACGGACATAGGCAGAGAGAGTTGCACAGGGGTCATGAGGAGTGACCCATTATATATTTTCAAGTTGGGAGGGGATTAAAGATGGTGTAAATCTCTAAGAAATTGAGGGGCCTAGCTATTGTTAGGAAAGGTCATTTATTACTGTCCAATAAAACCTTAATCATGAGACCTTTCAGATGTCTATCGGTGGGTCAGATGCTTGGGGGATGACTGCTAACAAATATCTTTGGGAGTTTAGAGATAAAGGAAGTTTCCAAAGTAATTTTTATATGTTAAAGTAGACTTACAGAATCCTGTGGGTGCGAGGTGGGTGGGCTAAGATTGACTTTTACCCTTAATAAAATATTAACATGGAGGCAACAGATGAGTCCCTACAGGAATGCCATTCTGCCTGTTTCAGGGACTTGTCAGTGGGCCATAAGTAGTAAGGAAATTTAATAATTTCCCTTCCGCCTTTGTCTCCCACAACACTAGGACCAAATGAAAGAGGCCCAGAAAATAGGCATTTCTTTGGCAAAATGATCTCAGTAAATAATTACTATTTATTTCTTATCTTGTGTAGATCTTTTCTTTTGCCAGTTGCTGGTGGGGCTTTGAGAAGATAATGATGAGGAAAATAGAGATGGTCTCTCCTTTGTAGAGTTTATAGCTAGATGACAAAACAGATACATGTACAACAGTTAAAAAGAAGATGGTATGATAAGAAACTATACAACACCTAATTTAAACTGGGAGGTCCCTGGAAGATTTCACTGAGGAAGTAGTATTTAGAGAGGATGAATTAGAAAGGTTAAGAAGAATATATATTGGTAGTAATGTGGGGGCTGCTGGAGATAGAGGAAAAAGAAATACTTGAGGAGATTATCTAGATTTAGTGATAACGAATGGGGGGGTAGAATGCAAGGGAAGAGTCACTGGACATCTTAAAGTCTTATGACTGGAGTTTGGGGATCATTGCATTAATGTCAACAGAACTAGGGAAATCTGTAGTGGGTGAGAATGAATTTGATTTTATTTGCATTTAAACATTAAGTTTGGGGTGACAACAAGTCATCCACAAGGTTAATGAGAACCAAGCAGTTGAAATGCAGCATTGAGGAAATGAGTCAAGCCGAAACTATAGATTTTATAGTCAAGGTCTCTTAATGTCCTCAGAACGGGGAGCATGCAGAGAGAAGCAAAAAGTTGAAAGCCCTACAGTGAGAGGTGAAGAGTCAAAGTTTAATAAAAACCAAGAGATTTAGTACTACAGCAACAAAGTGGGGAGAGAAGCCCAAAGATAGGGTAACTGATGTTACTGATGACTTATTTATTCATTCACTAAATATAATTTATAGTGAATATTGTGTCCCTAGTTTGTGCCAGGCAAGTGGGACATCAATATAAACCAAGCAGACATATGGCCTAGAACAGGACATTTTTAATTGAGAAAAAAAGGGGTTTGGAAATTTCAGTAGAGTCAATAAGTTGGAAGCTAAATTGTGGTTTGGGGAAGAGATGATGGGGCAAGGATAGAGGCCACAGCTATGTCTTATTCGGGGAAATCTTCAGAAAAAGAAGGTAGAAAAAATAGGGTGTGATCTGCGTGGGTCTGTGAGATCAAGTGAAAGTTCTGCTCATTCCTTCAGGCAGCACTACAGAAAGAGGAGGCAATGCAGACACTGTTGAGTGGGGTGTAAAGGAAACTGCCCAGTATTAGGAATTGTAAGCCTTTAGTTCCAGAGCCAGCTTTGCTATGAATACATTCTTTCTATTTTCTGGGCTTCAGTTTTATCAGTAAAAAGAAAAAAAAATGTGGTAGGAGGTGATTCAAACACTTCTAAAGTTACTTCCAGTTCTAACATTCTGAAATTTCCACAATAATGGGGTAAAGAGACAAGTCTCACAGGAGGTGGTCAGGGTGAGAATGAGGGTGTGTAGGACCTAACATGCTTTAATAACAACAACATTAATAGCTACAGCAGCTTTTCTGAGCAAGATACTAGGCTAGACTTCTTTTCTTTGCAGTAACTCTTGGAAGCCCACATCAGTTCCCATGTTAAAAAACAGAAGCCTGCCATTACAGAGATTAAGTAATTTGACCAATGTTGCTAGCCAGTAAGTAGAAGAGATGAGATTCCAAATCAGGCAGACTTAACAATGAGAGAAGATAAAGTCTCCCCTCCTACTGGAATTCTGCCTCTTTAAGAAATAAGAAAGTGAAATGTTGGGTGTAAGAAAAGTAGTTTGGGCACAGAGGCCTGTGAAGTGGTGAAAAGGTCTAGGCCAGCCATGACTGGGCGTGGATCCAAGAGAAAAACAAGACAACCCTACCAAAATGGCCTTGCCTAGGTCTGCGGTTTTCACCCAGCCCTGTTACTGGTTCTGTATAGCATTCTGTTCTGCAGCTTGAGAGCCAGAACAGAGAAGCAGGAACTGGAGAGGATCCAGGATCCAGGACTGACACATATGTCTTGGCGGAAGTTTAAGTGGGAGACCAGGGAGTGATGGCAGGCTGTTCTGCCTGGCTGACGGCAGGCTGGGGGCTGGGCAAGGAGTCAGGGTAGACAGAAGCTGACTGTGGTGTGGGTGCCTCTGCCTTTGCTTGCTCAAGTTATCCAGCACGTCCTCTGTAATAAAAATCCATACAGAGGCAGGAGAACTTGGAATAAAGCAAACAGAGGATTCAAATCCAGACACCATCCCCGCTCACCATATGAACTTCGAGCAAGTTCCAATGTCTTGAACAACCTCTTAGTCTCTATATTCTGCTCTGAATCATGGGGCTATTCATGCTGGTCTTGTAGGTTGTTGTGACTATTATCTGCTATGCAAAGTGTATGAGTGGCTTATAAATAATGTTTCTATACCTCATGTTATTATTCACATTGTTTGAGACATGACTTTGTAAAAAATTTTATTTTCCTGATACATGAGTTTGCCATGTTTTAGTTTTTCTCATAGAAAAATTGTATACTCTCCCTTCAAAATTTCATCATATAAAAAGAAGTCTCAAAATGTCTCAGTATAAATCAATTTTCATATAATGTTGAGGATAATGAAGGCAGATTTTTTTTATTGTTGCTTTTTTTGCTTTTCACACTTAGCAGTCATTTAAGTACCCTGAGATTGGCTTCACTGGATACTCCTATTTGATTTCAGCATACTCCCAATTATCTTTAGTAATTATTTTCTCTTGAGGTTGTAAAAAATAAGTATCATTCATTAATAATATATAGTGTCACCCATGTTAAAATAAGGCAACTAGTTAAAAAGTTATATCTTTAATAAATATGAGGGTTTTTTTTAAAAGATTTTACTTATTTGACACATAGCGAGAGAGGGAATATAAGCAGGGGAGTGGGAGGAGGAGAAGCTGGCTTCCCACAGAGCAGGGAGCCCATTGTGGGGCTTGATCCTAGAACCCTGGGATCATGACCTGAGCCAAAGGCAGATGCTTAATGACTGAGCCACCCAGGCACCCCACATTATGAGGTTTTCCCCACTTCAGATTCTTCTTACTGGATTAAGAGTCAGTTTTATTTGCTAGCAAAGGAAGTAAGTGCAAAAATAACATTTATTATATACCTACTATATGTAAGTAACTGTCCCAAGTGTGACATGAACATATGAAGTAGAGCCAATTTTTAAAAATGAAAGTATAATCCTATATCCTATTAGTTGTAGGTATACATTATAGTGATTCCATATTTTTATATGTGATGAAATGATTCCTATGGTAAGTCTAGTTACCACGTGTCACTACACAAAGTTATTACAATATTATTGACTGTATTCCCCCATGACTTACTGTATAACTGGAAGTTTGTACCTTTAATTTCCTTTACCTATTTCTCCTACCTCCAACCTCTCTACCCTTTGGTAACCAGCTGTTTGTTTCCTATATTTATGAGCCTGTTTCTGCTTTGTTTTGTTTGATTTTTTTTATCTTACTTATAAATGAAGCCATATGGTATCTTTTTCTGACTTAGGATAATACTTTCTAGATTCATCCATGTTGTAACAAATGTCAAGATTTCATTCTTTTTATGGCTAATATTCCGTGTGTGTGTGTGTGTGTTTATGTTTATACTCCACATCTTCTTTATCCATTCACCTATTGAAGGACCATTAAGATACTTCCATATCTTGGGTATTGTAAATAATCCTGCCATGAATATAAAGGTGCATATATCTCCTCAAATTGGTGTTTCATTTTCTTTAGATAAATACCAAGAAGTAGAATTGCTGGATCATATGGTAGTTCTATTTTTATTTTTTTGAGGAAACTCTGTACTGATTTTTCATAGTATATTAGCTGTACCAATTTACATCCCCACACCAAAAGTGTAGGGAGGTCCCCTTTTTTCTACATCCTAACCAACATTTTCTTCTCCTTCTTTTTTTTTTTTTTTGTCTTTTTGATAATAGCCACTCTGACAGGTGTGAGGTAATGTCTCATTAAGGTTTTGATTGGCATTTCCCTGATGATTAGTGATGCTGAATATCTTTTTATGTGATGTTGGACTTTGGAAAAATACCTGTTCAAACCCTCTGTCCATTTTTTAATTAGGTTTTTCTGATATTATGTACTATAAATTAACCCTTTACTAGATGTATGATTTGCAAATATCTTCTTCTATTCAGTAGGTTTCCTTTTCATTTAGCTGATAGTTTCCTTTGCTGTGTAAAAAGCTTTTTCATTTGATGTAGTCCCATGTGTTTATTTTAGCCTTTGTTGCTCTTGCCTGAGGAGACGTGTCCAAAAAAATATTGCTGAGATCAGTTGCAAAGAGCTTCATGTCTATATTTTCTTCTAGGAGTTTTATAGTTTTGGCCCTTACACTCAAGTCTTTAGTGCATTTTGAATTTATTTTTGTATATGCTATTTCATAGTGGTGCAGTGTCATTCTTTTGCATGTAGCTGTCCAGTTTTCTCAACACCAATTATGAAGAGACTGTCTTTCCCCCATTGTATATTCTTGCCTCCTCTGTCAAAGATTAATTTATCACATAAATGTATTTTTTAATCTCTTTATTCTATTCCATTGATCTGTGTGTCTCTTTTCATGCCAGTACCATACTATTTTAGATTACTATAGCCTTATAGTAAAGTATGAAATCATGGAGCATGATACCTCTAGTTTTGTTCTTTTTCATGATACATTTGGCTATTCAGGGACTTTTGTGGTTTATACAAATTTTAGAATTGTTTGTCCTACTTTTGTGGAAAAATACCATTGGTGTTTTGGTGGGGATTGCATTGAATTTGTAGATTGCTTTGGGTAGTTTGGATACTTTTACAATAACATTTTTTTATTCCAATCCATGAACATGAAATATTGTTTCATTTATTTGTGTCATTCTCAATTCTTTCATCAGTGTTTTACAGCTCTCAGAGTATTGTTTTTTCATCTCCTTGCTTAAATTTATTCCTAAGTACTTTAAACTATTTGATGCATTTGTAAATGGGATTTTTTTCAATTTCTCTTTCTGATAGTTCATTAGTAATATATAGAAATGCAGCTGATTTATGTATGTTAATTTTATATCCATATAATTACTGATTTCATTCATTCTAAGTTTTTTTGGTGGAGTTCTTAAGGTTTTCTATGTATACTATTAGTACACTTGCAAATATTAACAGTTTTATGTCTTTCTTAATAATTTGGATGCTTTTTATTTCTTTTCTTGCCTAATTGCTGTGGCTAGGATTTCTAATACTATGTTGAAAAAAGTGGCAAGAGTAAGTATCTTTGCCTTGTTCCTAATCTTAGAGGAAAGACTTTCAGCTTTTCACCTTTGAGTATAATGTTAGTTGTCGGTTTGTCATATATAGCTTTTATCATATTGAGGTACATTCCATATATATCCACTTTATTGAGAGTATTTTTTCATAAATGGATGTCAAATTTTTTCAGATTTGTTTTCTTTATCTATTGAGGTGATGATATGATTTTTATCCTTTGCTTTGTTAATGTAGTATATCACATTAATTAATTTGTAGATATTAGACCATCTTGCATCCTTGGAATAATTCTCAGTTGATCATGGTGTATGGCCTTTTTAATGTATTCTTGAATTGGTTTGTTAATATTTGTTGAGGATTTCTGCATGTATGTTTATAAGGGATATTGGCATATTGTTTTCTGTGTGTGTGTATGTGTGTGTGTGTTTTCTTTGTCTGGTTTTTATATGAGGAAAATCCTGGCCTTGTAAAATGAGTTTGGAGGCATTCTTCCCTCTTCATTTTTTTTTCTTTCTTTCTTTTTTTTTTTTTTTTTTTTTTTGGTAGTAATTGAGAAGGTAAGGTAGTAATTCTTCTTTAAATGTTTGATATAATTCACCTGGGAAGCCATTTGGTCCTTGACTTTTGTTTTTTGGTAGTTTTTAAATTATTGATTCAATTTTATCCTGTATAATCAATCTATTCAGATTTTCTATTTCTTTGTGACTCAGTCTTGGAAGATGTGTGTTCCTAGGAATTTATACATTTCTTCTGGGTTTTCCAGTTTCCTAATGTATAATAAACCATTATATGGTAGTTTTTTTTATGATCCTTTCTATTTCTTTGGTGTCAGTTGTAACTTCTCTTCCATTTTATCTTTTTTCTTGATGAATCTGGCTAGATATTTATGAGTTTTATCTTTCTGAAGAACCTTTATTTTCATTGATCTTTCTATTGTCTTTTTAATTTCTATGTCATTTATTTTTGCTTTGATCTTTATTATTTCCTTCCTTCTACTAACTTTTGGCTTTATTGTTTTTCTAGTTTCTAGGAGTAAAGTTACATTGTTTATTTGGGATTTTGTTTGTTCGTTTGCTTGTTGAGGTAAGCCTGTATTGCTATGAACCTCCAGCTGCTTTTGCTGTGTCTCACACATTTTGGAAAGTTGTATTTCCATGTTTTTGATTTCCTCCTTGTTGATCCATTCGTTGTTTAGTAGCATGTTTTTTAGTTTCTTTGTGTACACCCCCCCCCCCTTCAAGGGACATGCTAAGGTCAGTGAAAGGATTTTCTTTATTTACAGTCTGGTTTCCCTTTAACCTGCTATTTTCTTGCTGTGCCCCAGGGCAGGTGAGTATGGACAAGGGCCCTTCAGTGATATCCCTCCTTACTTCAGGTGCTGGGTCAGGGATGAGGTTCCTGTCATTGCTGTGTCTCTATCTCTTCTACTTTTCTCCGTGTTGTCCCTCTGTCATCCATTATGCAGAAGCTGTTCAGTCAGCCCTCCGTTCTTTAGGAGAAACTGTATTATATGTAGGGGTAGATTTGGTGTGTCCATAGAAGGCAAGTTCAGGGTCTTCATAGCCATCTTCTTAAACTTCTTTTCTCACATGTTAGTCCATTTTAAAGATGAAGAAATAAGCTCTTATAGTTAAATAAATCTCCTCATGTTGTACTGCTCGGAAATGGTACAGCTCACATTTGACCCCAAATTTTTCAGATTCAAGTTCATGTTTTCTCTGTTATAGTGCATTCAGTGAATGAATACATGAATACATGAAGTTTGCTTTCTTGAATTTGGAAGCTATCTTAATATGAAGCCCCTTTTCAGATTACCTCAAAACAGAAGTGGTTATAAGAGAAGATTTAGATTTGTATAGCCCACACAAGAAAGAAGGTAGCAAGTTAGTTCCTAGCCCATTAGGAAAAGGTGGAGGAGGAAGACAGTCAGGAGGCAGGGATAGAGTTAGAAATCAAAAGTTTTTTGTCCTAGATTTATAGCTAAACATCAGTCCTCTAAGTTGGAAACAGAGAAGATGAGAATTCTTTAAAAGTAGATCCCAACAGTCATCCCTTATTTTGCTCAAATATAGGATCAGTCCCTGTCAACATTTTCCAAGGACTTTCAGTGACATAAAGCTGTTCCCCTCACAAAACAGCTCATCGCATTGTTGGGAGACTCTGATCATCACAAAATGCTTTCTTATATTAAGAACAATTAAATTAAAACCACCAGTTACTACATTTACCATATGCTTCTGGCATTTTATTAATAACATTGTTTCTAAGTTTACCCTAACCAATTTATGTATGTCTCCACACCACAAACATTTTGAGACAGTTAGGAGCATGGCCAAGTCCTGACAGTGGATAAGAACCAAATTGAGGTATCTGGTTCTTCTTTTACCAAGTTGTTGACAACTTCTACTCATTGTTCTTTTCCAGAAGAAATCTAAGATATTGAGGTACAGCTGAGTCTTGGAGATTCTGAATGCTGAATAAGAAAAAGAGAGGGAATGAGGTGGGGAGTGGGCCAGCAGGTGGTGGCAAGAAAGTGGATGTTGTACTGATCTCCTGCCTATGGGAATTTATCCATAAGGAGATGACTTGAGGTCCTGAGTTATAAAAATTACAATGCAGCTAGGATTGATAACTATTTCATACTAGTGTAAGAGGAGATGAAATTTTAAGTTTGAATAACAAGATATTTTCAGAACTACCTAAAAGGCCCTAAAGGAATTCAACAATGATGAATTACAGCAAAATTCACAGTATTTTCAGTTGACTTTTAGAAATTTACTGTGTTCTTATATTTAAAGCAGTATACATTTAAAAGGTATTCTTGTTTATGTTATTAATTCCAGATATCTTGCTGATTACTTGGGAGGGACATTTTATTTTTTCAGATGTGTATCTTGGGATATGTGCTATAAAAGAACAGTCAAACTTAGAGCAGATTCTAAATACCCATGACATATTCTAAAATAAAGTTAGATCTTGCAATTACTTATACTTCCCCCATCAAATCTATTATATCTTATCATCTAAGTGACCAAGGTTTGCTCTGCCACTTGTTTCTGCGTGACCTTGAATGAATAGCTTAATTTCTTTGGGCCTTGGTTTCCTCATTTATGGACTCAGTTTAAAATCCACTGTATTATTGAACTGTGAGGATTAAAAGAAATAACACTTGTGAAGTATCTAGCACAATGTCAGCATGAAGTCTGACATCAGAAACAGAGAAAGTAAGTCAATTTTGTATGTGAAAGAAAAACATTGTGAATTTAGAAGGTTGTACTGGATGGCTCTATCTCACTATTTGGCTCTCTCCCTTCAAAATACCTTTTCATCATCTATTTAGTGAATTCCAAGAAAAGGCTCTGTTCAAGCACCGTTGTGTATTTTTCATGAAGCAGATTGAATCCCTTGGCATACTTGGAGTAATTAAGAATTTCAAGTGAAATATGTTTAATGTTATACTGCTGCATGTTTCTTTGATGGTAGATATTAAATAAAACAACTAATTGAACTGAATAATTGAATTTTCAAAGCAATTTAGTGGTAGAAATTAGCAGTACAAAAAGTAATTTTGTTTCTATCAAAGGACATCACGACTAAACACATTGCTTTTTATGGTGGAAAACAAATATATCTTATATTTCTGAACTATTTTAGGTCTATATAGCTGTAACACAATCAATGTGTCCTTGGTTTATTTATACTCTAAATTATAAAATTACTTTAAAAAGGAAACTGTGAAGGGTATGTGACCATGACAGACATTTTTGAGCTGAGTGGTTTGAGAATGAATATTCACTCTTCTTCAGAAATGGTTTTGAATGAATAAATTGTAAGAAAAATACATTTTAATAATTTAATATAAAATTGTAATACATTTTGGTTTATCATTAAAATGGAGATAATAGTACCAACTCAAGGAATTATAATAATTAAATGAGATAATACATGGAAATCTTCTGGCAGACTGCAGAATGTATAAGTATTAGAGGTATAGTGTATTTCAAATCTATATAATTGCACTAGAAAGTCTATACAAAGAGTATGTTATTGTGTGGCTTTGTTTTTTTTTTGTTTTAAACAAAATTTGTTTTAAAAAAAATAATCACCTGGGGCGCCTGGGTGGCTCAGTGGGTTAAAGCCTCTGCCTTCGGCTCAGGTCATGATCCCAGGGTCCTGGGATTGAGCCCCGCATGGGACTCTCTGCTTAGCAGGGAGCCTGCTTCCTCCTTTCTCTGCCTGCCTCTCTGCCTGCTTGTAGTCTCTGTCTGCCAAATAAATAAATAAAATCTTTAAAAAATAAAAAAAATAAATAAAAATAATCATCATCTGGTTGTGTTTTAGAAATCTAAATAAATATAGCTGAATTTGATTAAAACCAAGTTCACCTCCATTACATTTTTTTTCATTCAAAATATGCTTATACTTAGGAAGAAATCGGGATACCAATTAGGCCAGGAATGAAGAAGCTCATTCTGTAAGATGTTGGCTTGTCATATTAGATTTTTTGTGATTATACTGCCTCAGGGAATCTAGCTGTAGTCACACAATCACTGAAAACAGTGCCATGCTTCATTTCAGCCATGGTCCCTTAAGGTTTTTGAAACAAAATTTAATAACTGATTAGGTTTCCTATATCTTCCCTGCTGTTCCTGTGATGCTTTCATTTCCCCATAAACACAGGCAGGGGAATTTTTTTTCATCTCTCTCATTGCCCAAGCTAAAAATTTGGAAGTTATTCTCAATTCTATTTCTTAACACCAGTCTCCTCAGTTACTTAGTGTGCTGATTTGATCTCATTAATATTTTGAATCTCTCTTCCTTCCTTTTTTTTTTTTTTAACATAGACACTGACCCCATTTATATTCTCACCTTCTCTTACTTGAACTGGATTTACCCGTTTAACCACTCTCCTGCCTCAGATCACACCTCATTTCCTCCATGCTCTAATCAGAGGGGATTTTCTAAAATAGAAATCTGGTAATATTACCTCTCTGATTAACAGCTTCTACATGTCCTGTAGTTAAAAACAAATAAACAAACAAACAAAAAAAGATCTGAGGCCCTTATTAATGGAGCTCCAAGTCTTTGTGGTCTAGCTTTTGCTTCTCCTGCTCTCGAGTCAACAGACCTGGTTAAATCCTAGCTTTATTACATATTTGGGTAAGTTACTTATCTTTTTACTCTTCAGTTTCCTTATATATACAGCTGGGATAATAGTCCTTATTTTAGTTTGCTGTTTTGAGGACTAAATGAGATAATATTTATTTTACCTATATGACACATAGCAAGATGTCCCAGATTTAGGGTCCTTGGTATTATTTGTCACTTCTCCCTCCATATGTATCCTATATACTAAACATAACTAAGTGCCTTCTGTTCACCCAACAAGTGGCTTTCTCTCATTTTTATTTTCATGACTTTGTGTTTATTTCCTTTGCCTGTTTGCCATCACTTACCCTCTTCTTCCTCAACCTTCTGGTCTATCTTGCTCACCTATCAGACTTGCTCACAGTCTGATTGGAAGCTCCCTTGACGAAGCTGTAACTCCCTTCTTTGTACTTCATTCATGGGTCAAGGCCAGGATTATACATTTAGAAGTCTTAGTGCCTGGATTTAATCCTTGCTCACTATGTAATCTTGGGCAAATTATTTAACTTCTTTAAGCTTCCAATTTATCTATAAATTTGTGTGAATAATAGGATATATCTAATGAGATTATGTGAAGATTAAATGAGACAACCTCTGTAAGTCCTTAGCACTGTGTATAACACATAGTAAAGGCTCAAAGACCGAAAGTCAGTCACTATAATAGCAGGTAGCCTAGAGTTCATTGTCCTTACAGAGCACACAATGCCTCATGTTATCATAGTCTTATTTATTTCCATGACTTTATGTCTACCCGACTGTAAATTCCTTCTAGATTTTCTCTTTATTCACTTTTATGTTCCCCACACATGGTTTGGAAACTGGCTCACAGTAGATTATTGATGCATGTTTATTGATGAAAAAAATGGGTGAATATTATTTGATCTTACTGGAAAACTGGTAGGAGTTTTCTTTTATGTTTTAGTAGTATTTATGGAGCAGGCAGCCCAGGATAGGGAAAAACATTGCATTTCAATAAAAAACACCTACTAGTCTATAGTCTCCTTGGGGATGATCTCAGTATCTTGCAAGTCTCTATCTCCAAAACACCTACATTTATTGCTCAGTATATTTTAATCATTGAATAAATAATTTATGTGTTGATCTCCCTTATTGTGATTAAATTTTAAGCAGAGATAAATTCCTCCTGTCCAGTAATACCATTTACATAGAAGTGAATTTAGATTTTAAAGACTTTATTATAATTCTAGCCCGATTATAAAGACTATATAAAAATGCTGTATAAAACTGCTATATGTAGACTATATAAAAACCATTCTATGCAAAAAGTTGAAATCTCATTCTATGTTCTCTGACAAAACTATTATAATTTTTAATAGTACCATTTATTTTAGCAATTTTATTGCTTCTGTAATTCTGTCTGTATTTTTTTAAAAGTACATGCTAACTTTAATTTGAGGACCATATATTATTTTTTTTTAAAGATTTTATTTTATTTATTTGAGAGAGAGAGACAGTGAGAGAGAGAATGAGCGAGGAGAAGGTCAGAGAGCGAAGCAGACTCCCCATGGAGCTGGGAGCCTGATGTGGGACTCGATCCCGGGACTCCAGGATCACGCCCTGAGCCGGAGGCAGTCGTTCAACCAACTGCGCCACCCAGGCGTCCCGAGGACCATATATTAAATATGTTTAAATGTGATATGCCTGAAGTGGAAAGTTTGAGGTCATTATCATTCAGAGATTCTTCCAACATTGTGTCTGTAATCATGTAATCTATACAGGACAGTATAAATTGATCACAGCAATTTAAAGCTGAAAAGTCAAGGTTCATATCTTACCTCTGCCAGTGGTGCAGTCTCAGACATGGTATTAAACCCCTCTGAACTCAGTTTCCTCCACTGAAAATGGGTCTTACTCTAGGTGCTATGGTGAAGCCCTGGAACACAATAACAGTTTAGCAAATGTGACCATTATAATTTTAAATGAAAAGAGTAACTGTTTTACTGAAGCCCAGTTATTTTATCTTATAGAAGCCTTTGTCCACTGGTAAGAAATTCATTCTTGAGTGTCAGTGTACTAGAGGGTACCCTAAAACTCAGGAACAATGAAATGAATTACTTAACTATTTCCTGGATAACTCTTGATAAATTACGTATGAGAGATGACTTGGAACATACAAAGTGTTCTTGGAAACCATTCCTGTCTTAACAATAGCTAAATCCATCTGTTCTCCTGTAGTTTCATTTATATTACCCCCACCCCATATTGTAAACCCATATTTGGACTTAATTAATTCTGGATTAATATCTGATGTATTGCCTAAAAATAGAAATACTAGAGGACCCAACAGAGAGAGATGACTATCAGGTAATAGGATCATAGGTATTCACTTTTTCTTCCTTCCTCTTATCCATGGGTTTTGGAAGGATAATTTTTTTTTTTTAAAGAATGGCTTATTTTCTGAAAAAGTAGGTCAATAAAAAAGTTTATAGAACTCATGTCATATATCTACAGAGGGAAGGAATAAGCTAGTGTTGTCACTCTATCAGTATGTCTTAGTTTCTTAATGACAAAAAAGAAATATATATATTTCTATAAAATTTGCATGTGTATATATATACACACACACATGCCTCAGAACTATGAGCATGTTACATGAATTCAATGAGACTGATAATGTTGAAATGCTTAGGAAGTAGAAATAAATATATGTTAGCAATGCAGTTTTCTTGTAAGTAACAATTGCAAAGCTTACCTCTCAAAGATCTAAAACTATGAAATTGATTCATTCAAATGGCACATAAGCATTTACTGCTGGATGTGTAGTGTTGTGTTTACATGGTATTTTGTGTCCTCACATCACAACATAACCACAACTGTCTTAGAGAAGAATTTTCTTTTTTTTTTTTTTAAGATTTTATTTATTCATTTGACAGAGAGAGATCACAAGTAAGCAGAGAGGCAGGCAGAGAGAGAGGAAGGGAAGCAGGCTCCCTGCCGAGCAGAGGGCCCGATGCGGGACTCGATCCCAGGATCCTGAGATCATGACCTGAGCCGAAGGCAGCGGCCTAACCCACTGAGCCACCCAGGCGCCCCTAGAGAAGAATTTTCTTAAAGAGAACACTCATAATAAGGGCTAAGATGACTCCAGTCTTGAGAACCAGATAAGACTTCCCTCTTCCATCCCTTCTATTTTTTTCTTCCTTCCTTTCTCCAATATTTGTTTGGCTCCTACTTTGTATTAGGCAGCATGATAGTTATTAATATGTTACAAAGATGAATAAGGGACATTTGTGCCCTTAGTAAGCCTGTGGTCTATTTGAAACTATAAACTTAAAGCAATTACATATGTTATGACAAGTGCATCAATCATGGGGCCATGAACAAAAAAAGCCTTATGAGATGGGAAAAGTTAACTTGAATTTCTAGTTTGGGGAAGTCATGGAGGAAAAGACCTGAACCTATATTTAAAAATGAGTCCAGGGGCACCTGGGTGGCTCAGTGGGTTAAAGCCTCTGCCTTCGGCTCAGGTCATGATCCCAGGGTCCTGTGATCAAGCCCCACATTGGGCTCTCTGCTCGGGAGGGGGCCTGCTTTACCCCCTCTCTCTGCCTGCCTCTCTGCCTACTTGTGATCTCCGTCTGTCAAATAAATAAATAAAATCTTTAAAAAAAAAATGAGTCCAAATTCTCAGATGAGTGGTCATGGAGAATATTTCAGGTGGAAAGAGTAACATATTAGAAGCAGAGTTCTGGAGCTCTGTGGACTCACTGGGGAATAATACAAAGATCCATATGGCAGGAATGCAGTGTTCATAAGAAGAAATGGTGGGAAAGGAACACAGACAGGTAGGTAAGGGGCAGATGGCGTAAGGATTGTGAGGGAACTTGGGCTTTATCGTAAGCCAGTTCTTTCTCCATAAGACTACCTAAACTTTTAGAAATTTTAATCCTTTTGTTTTCCTTTAGTGTGTGGTGCATAGATGGGCTGTTTTGGGGGAGACACTGGTGGCAGGAAGAACAACTTTCAGATTTGTAAAAATGTGGTAGGGAAAATAATAGTTCAGAGTCAGCTTCAGGTGATAGAGTTTTCTCATGTGTCTCAGTTTAGCCACAGTGCCTACAGTTTAGCCTTCATGTCATATGATTACATGACAGCCCTTCATGGTATCCTGGTGGGCTGAGTCAGCAACAGAATAATGCCTGCTTGTTAGCATGGTGATAGCTAAGTGTTAATCACAGAAACATCTGAGAAAACTAGTCCTCATGGTATACTGAAGAGGAAAATCGTATCTAAATGTTGTACATCTACAATCATGTATATTATGTTTGTCTTACATTCCTTATCAATTAATGGTGATAGTAATGCCACCTAAGGAGATGTTTTGAGAATTGATTAAGTGAGTAGTTGTAAGGCATTTTTGAAATGTTTGAGTCGGGCCATTTGAGAAATCAACGAAAGCTATGTATTTCCTTAGAAAATAGAGGTAATTGACATAGTGCTTAAGAGTAAAGTTTGGGTCGGAGAGACATGGGTTGATTTTCCAGTTTAGGCATTTATTAACTGTGTGGTAAGTTCTGTAACTTGTCTCCATTTCCTCATTTAGTTGCAGTGAAAATTAAAGGAGGTAATGAATGTAAACTCCTTAGCTTAGGACCCAGCAAATAGTAAATGTTAACTATCAGTAAATGTTAACTATTATTATCATTATTTTATACCATATCATAGAATTTTGCATAAAATTTCAGGTGAATTCAAGCACTGTATCCAGTGTAGTAACTAACCACTGAAGCCTGGTTAAGATGAATGTAAAAAAAATGAATGAATGTAAAATGAATGTAAAAGCTCCTTGATAGTGTTTTTTACTTCAAGGATTCTTAATAAATTTTATTCAAATTTAAAATACCTGTAATAAATCCTCCATTTATATGTTTATTTTTTGTTTGCTTAACCATACACTTGACCCCAGGCCTAAAAGCAAGCTGGTTTCAGGTTAGCATGTTTATAACCAGGTTATTTTTGTTCTACATCTAAAGGAATATATCTGCTATAAACTGGGAGAAAACCAAAGCAGAGACTTTTTTTGTTTTGTTTTAATTTAGGATCTGTGGTTGTAAGTAACAAAGTGAACTGTTCTGCATTTCCAACTCCTAGGAGGGCTATAATGATCAGGTACATATTGTCATAATTTTGAAAGTAATTTATTTAATGGCCAATTATGACTAAACACGGAGATCATTATAATTTTACAGCTTGAAAAGGTAATAATATACAGCATAACATATTAAAGTTAAAGCTTGTTTAAAACAGCAGGATATAGAAAAGGGAAACAAGTTGGTGGTGGCTGTTTGTTTGTTTGTTTGTTTAATACCTATGTCCTGACCCTTGGGAATTTTAAGTGGTCTCACATTCATTAATTCATCTCTGAGCACCCACACAGGATTTGAGCTGAATAGGAAGCTAAACACTAAGGCCAAAAACAGGGTGGATGGTCTGGTAGCAGACGTGAACATGGAATAAGTATACTTAGATGTCTGTAAACAGCTTTGCTATTGTGGTAATCATATTACAATATATATAAATCAAATCATTGTGCTATATGCCTTAAACTTACAGAGTGATACATGTCACGTATTGTCAATAAAACTGGAAAAAAGAAAACACTACATGTAGAGAGAGGAGGCTTGCAAAGGGAGGTGAAAAGCCAAGATACAGGGAGGATGGCACGTTTGTTTGGGGACTGCCGGGAGTTTGTTTCGCTAATATCATGGAATGCTAAGGAAGGAGAAGTTACTGAAAATGAATCTAGAAGGGGAGGCAGGACTGAAGTATTGGATGGTGCTGTATGACATGAGAAATTGATTGAATTTCCAAATACGATGCCAGCTTCAATTAATGGAGACATTCAACAATGACTACACAAATAAAATTCTCAGAACTTCCTACATGATAGATGTACACGTGCGTGCATATGACAAATACATAAAAAATTATATTTATTTTTGTAGAAGCTTCTATTTGGGTGTATCCATGTGCATGTTGGGGACCTTTAAGAAAGAAGGATTATACATATGGAAGTAACATGGGTATATATGTAATTCTAATATTATTGATTGCCAATATACTTAATCACATTCATTTAAACCAGGAGGGAAAGCCAAGCTCAATGAATGAAAATATAGAGTAGACTGTTATTCTATTTCCAAGTTAATTTACATTAGAAATAAGATTGTTTAAGATAAATTGTGCTATCCAAAGGCTTATTTCAATAAATACATAACAATGATTTGTAACTATTGAACCCAGTGAATAACTATTTATAAATTGCATTAACATTGTTTTCGGGTTATTAATTTTCTATTATTTTCTCCTTAAGTTGATTAACCTATTCATATTTTCATAGATAGTTCATGTTCATATTTCTATAGGTAGTTCAAAATAGAATTTTAACCAGGAAAAAACTATATACTTTGAGTTCTTCCCAGCTATAAACACTTACAATTTTGTGACCACAAAAAAAGATGTAGGTATGATTTGGGCATGGATGACTACCTCCAGAAGTCTGCAGCCTAGTGGGGAAGATATGTTTATAGCAAAAACAATTAAAGACAATAAGTAGCACCATAAGAGAAAAGTATGAGAGTTCAAAATTGGGACTAAGTACTTCCAACTGGAAAATATCACAGAGCATTTAAAAAGCAAGTGGCATTTAAACTGAACCCAGTGGGATGAATAGGACTTGTGCATTTGGGACGAGGCTAAAGGTGAAAGAACAGAACATTATAAAATACAGAAGCAGAGAGATGGGAAACTGTCCTGTGGAATATGAATAACATTTATTATGTAACTAAAAGCCATTTCTTGATGTTGGAAGAATCATATGAATTCTCATATGAAAGGGAAGTATCATATAAAATATAAACCAGTTAAAATGACATCTGTCAATTTCACTTACTCTCATTGTCATTATATAGTGGTTAAGTACATGGGCCTTGGAATCAGAAGCCTGGGTTAGAATTACCCCAGCTCTGCCTCCTATTAGGTGCATGATTTGCTATAAATCATGTAAGCTCTCTGAAACACAGTTCCCTTACATGAAAATGATGGGAGTGATAATGTCTAACTCATTGAATTGCTGTAATGATTAAATGAGATGATGAATGTTAAGTACCTGTTACCAGTGCAGCTCACATGTAATAATTATGCAATAAACTGCTGTTGTTAAATGGTACATAAGTCTTGAGAAAGAAATTTACTTTTTAATTTCTTTCCCATGCTCTACATTGTTTTCAAGAGAGAAAGCATAGGAAAATGACCATAGAGAGCTTTTTGATGATCGGTATAAGGGGAGAGTGGAGGAAAGATAACAAGGCTCTAAACCCTCCTCTCTTTGTTTTCTTCTCATTCTGTTTAACAGATTTGCATTTCAATATACACCTAATGCATGTGAGTGTTCTGAGTGTCAGTTACCTGGCTTTGTTCAAAGTTTGGAACTACTTTATCTGTTCTTAGCCTCTCCCCACCCCCACCTCCAGCTTAATAGTGCATGAAGTATGCATGCACGCGCGTGTGTGCGTGTGCATGTGTGTGTTTGTATGTGTGTGCTTGCTCTGCTGTTCACTTCTGCTACCTTCCATTGGACTAGATATAATCATACTAGTACCAACATTTTGTGTGTGTAGTTCCCTGCTTTATGCTCTTACGGCTATAGTGATGGGAAAATTGTATGACCAACTGTACTGAGTTGTCAAACCTCTTCTTGAGTTCTCTAGCATAAGTATGGAGAATGGAGAAAATAGAATTAATTACAAGAAAAGTGATGTCAATGGTGCTGACACTGAAGTACTAAACTATTTAAATGCACAACAGTTACCTAGAAACTTGTTCATTCGTAAGCTTATATTTAACACCAGTAAAGTGAGTCATGTCCTCATTATTCTCGACTCAATAGCTGCTAAAGTTAAACGTTTTATTGAGGAGGAGGGATGATTCTACAGTATATCTCATATGCTATTTCCCTTTGAAACATTGTTTCTCAATGGACATATTCATTAATGAATCAAAGGATCTACAATAGAGTCTGGCTTTATTACATGGCAATCTGGATTTTGGTCCTGCCTCAGGAGGATGGATAAGATATTCCATTTCTAGAAGTACTAATAAAATAACAATTTTAATAAATAACAATTTTATTATACTTATTAGGAACTTATATACAGATTTTCATCTGATGAAGCCATGTAAGCAATTTATAATTTCATATCTGTATCTACACATATGAGTTATTATAAAAATCTTGGAAGTTGAAACATCTAGCGAAGTCGAATAACTATCAGAAATTTTCCTTCATAAGGTCATAAAGCAAAACCGGCCACCTTCTTTGCATACTCTCACGTAAACAAATCTGATGCAGCTTTCTGGGGTTTTCTTTTTAAAAGTAAAAAAGAGAAAGAACCATGTACAGCATGGAAGCTTTTTGTCAATTTCTTGAGCGTGGCACGGTTTTAATCCTCTGCCTTAAAGAATCCCTGGAAACCACCTGGTGAGGTAAGACGCAGTGGGGCAGAGCTTCGCAGCCTCGCATGCGGGGCCAGTGCTGGCTCCCTCAGGGACCTTGGCTTGACCATTCACCTCTCCCTGGGCCCCTGCGCAGTCTTGACCCTGGTGGGACTGAGACTGGAGAAGGAAAGAAACTTGAAAGAGGATAACGGAATCCATGCCTTTGTTCCTGGGAGGAGGAGTGGACACAGTCTCACACCCCTTTCTCTTGTCCATCCTCGCTCCTTCTGCCCGTGCCCTGGGATTGAGACGGGTGCGAGTTTCCTGATGGTAGAAGGCACGGGCAAGAGGAGTGCAGGGCCGGCTTCCACGGGACATGAGTAACTGCTACATGTTAGCCACAGCACTAGCATTTTGCATACATAATCTCTAATCTGTTTAGCAACACAGTGAAGAAAGTTTTATCCCACGTTCTACAGATTTAGGAATTCAAGTCCAGAGCCATCTGGTTTCTGTGTAGCTAAGTATATGTATAAACTGATCAGAGATAATATACTGTCACTTTTGTTTTTGAGGCTTGCATGGTCCATGAAGAAGGAGGGGGTGGGAGAGAGGCTCCTAAAAAGGTACAGTAAATACACTGTGGGGGAGTTGTGGGGGCAGAGAAGAGAGGACTGGAAGGGTCACTTCTGAGCTGATCTTGATTCAGCTTTTTCCCAGGGGAATGGAGTAGGCTGGTCATTCTAGGCAGAGAGAATAGAGTTTATGGTTATTAAGTGAAAGGAAAAAAAACACCACAAGTAAGAATTTTTATTTATATTATTTTTGTTCACTGAATTCTAGCTGCACATCCTAAGAGCATGGTGTGTGTATCCCTTTGAGGGATTGTATGATGCTATTATCAGTAATTATCATGTGCAGGCCTATCTAGTTGTGAAACAACTAATAAAGGTATTTCTCCTAAATTTTTTTGGAATGTATTAGGGGAGGGCCCGGCCTATTCAGCTGGTATTTCATTGAGCAGTCTTGAAGATTTGTGACCATTGGCTTAGCACATTTGTCTAAAGAGGAGGTTTTTATTTGTGATTTTCTAGGTGATTTCTTTTTAAAGAATCACTTATAGAATTAGAAAGAATATAATGATTATAGTAAATGGAAGATTGTGCTTCTGTCTCAGGGTTGGTTGGAACTGAGTTGTTGAAAAATCCAGGCAATTATAAACAGAAGTAATATTAGAGATACTGTTGAAACTTCACCCTCAGGAGAGATACTCATGTGGAGATATTTATTGAGAGAAACCACAGGCCCAGTGTCTTGCCAGAGGACTAGGAAAATGGCAGGCCCTGGAATCCAGAGGACTGACTTTCTGCACTTTTCCCTCTATAGATTCTGTCTGCACTTTAAGAAAACATAGATTTAACATAGAGTTATTTCAGCTGATGAGAACTGAGTTGAGTCTTCCCAAATTCATAATTAGTGGCCTGGCCCTCAGTACCTTAGAATATGACTGGATTTAGAGATAGGTTCTTGAAGAGATAATTAAAGTTAAATTAATTGCTAAGGTTGGGACTGTAATCCAGTAGGACCCCTAACCTTATCAGAAGAGGAAGAGACACCGGAGATGCACTTGGACAGAGGGATGGATGTGCAAAGATGCATCAGAGGGGGTGGCTATCTGCCAGAATGGGAGAGAGGCCCCAGGAAAAATAAACTCTGTTAACACCTTATTTTGGATATCAAGCCTTTAGAACTATAAAAAGTGCATTTCTGTTGTTTAAGCCACCCCATCTGTGATATTTTGTTATGGCAACCCTAGCTAACTAAGATACCTGGTAAACATCCAAATTAATAAAAGTACATTGACCTTGTTTCCTGATTTTCTGCTCAATTTTAAGTGTATATTATATATTTTGACACTTGCCTACAATATCTACTTAGCATTTGCTACTTTGATGGAGTGCTTCTCCCCTTATGGGCAAGAAGTGTATTTTTTTCATCTTTATTTCCCCAATGCTTCAAATCGTGCTTGGAATATAACAAGGGCTCAATACTTATGCAAATAAATGAATGAAAGGAATGATACTTTTCCACATAAGCTTATCATTTTCACAACTGAGTTGTATGACTTTGATGCCAAGCCTTTAAAAAGTTAACCTTCTTTTTAACCAGAACATGTATTTCTTAAGATATACCTTCTTTTTTCTCAATTTTAATATAGTGATTTATCTTATGTATACCTTGACTGTGAACACCATGGGCGGGGGTGAGATGAACACTTCTTTATGGCAAAGTTCAAGGACTGTTGACAGGTGTTCAATGCTATGTTGAGAGGCTTTTCTGTCAGGTTCTTCTCATGACTGTGATGCTTAGTGGGGCTCCCAACACAAAACACCTCTATCCTTTGTGATAGTTCTTGTTCTCAAGTTGTTTCCTTTTGCTCTAGTAGAGAATGGAAGGAGCCATGAGATGTACAATAGATGTCTATATTTAGCAAAATCATCCAAACACTGAGGACCATGTTTTAGCCTTCTCTGTTACCCTTCTGCTACCACACACACACATTGATGGATCTCTAAGCTCGGCAGCCAGCTGCAGTCGTCCGTAGACAAAGCCACTTCTGTGAAGTACAGTACTTACGTACAATACTGGGGCATCTACCAGGTTGAGTATTTATTCGCACCTGGAATCCTTCCAGCCTCAGTTTTCAGTTCATGGGGCAAAACTGTATTCTCCCGATTATATATTTCTCCCAATTATATATTTATCTCACTTAGTAGCTAGCATTATTATTTTCTGTTTCTTTCTTTGAACCTTTTTGTTGGGGCATGTAATGTGTGTACCTATGAGTTAGGGAAAATAAATAGTAACGGTAGTTCTGACCCTCAAGAGATATACTCAAACTGAAACTTTTTATGCAAAAAAGTAAGGAGTGTGGTTTTTACTATGGGTAGTATGGATTCACTGTCAACTACTAGAATCCTTACAGATGAATATTTTTCTGGCTCTCATATTTTAGATGATCTAGCATAGAAAGACAAAAAAAAAAAAAACCCTCAAGTCT
This sequence comes from Neogale vison, assembly GCF_020171115.1. Taxonomy (NCBI): domain Eukaryota; kingdom Metazoa; phylum Chordata; class Mammalia; order Carnivora; family Mustelidae; genus Neogale; species Neogale vison. The sequence goes on from NC_058097.1 coordinate 139,416,255, forward strand.
AATTGTGTTTTAGATCAAGAGAGGAGTTTGGATATGCAGTAAGATTAAACATAGTTCAATTTCATAATGTAATTTTTCAGTGTGTTAATACCAAGTCACTTTAAGAAATGGAAAGAGCCATGTGATGTCGTTAAGAAGCATTTTACATATAAAAGTAGACTACTTTAGAAAGTCCTAGAATATGGGGAATAGAAACAACCCCCAGTTTTTCTCAGACCCAGGGTAATGTCCTCTGTGACATCTGCAGGCGTGGAGCATGGTGGAAAGGTTGCTTACCACATGCCACAGATTGATGTTAACAAGGGAGCCGGGTATTCAAAAATGATTCAAAAATGATTCATGCTGTGTTTTGGATGAAGGCCTTTACCTCCAGAGACGTGGCTTTGACAGCCTCTTCTGGAGAACTGCACTCGGAGGCCGCATTTCATGCCAAAGTTAGGCAAGCAGGCAGAACTGGAGTCTGAGGCTGACTGAGTGCCTGCTCATATGCTTCCGGCTGGAGCCAAAGTTTCTGCTCACGAAAATGACGGACAGGCCCACTAGGCACTGCTCTTAAAGAAAGATCTCTGTTCAGTGCTTTGGATCTTGTAAAGGAGAAAGAGGTTCCCTGAAGCATCAGAATTGCTGCTGGTCCAAAGAATATAGGAAATATAGAATTAAAGATGACTTCAAAATGTGTTTTCATTTTTGGAAATCCTGCCACGTTTCTGATGCTCTCTCTCTCTCTCTCAATGTGCCTTTGATTTGTTTGGAAACTTTTAATGCTTTTGGCAGATAGAACTGTAACTTACCATAACAGGTGAGTGAAGAGTGAGCATCAGGAAAGAGAGGTAACGGATGTATGGGAATAATAGGGGAAATTGTTTACCTGTTGGATCTGGGAGGTGGGTTGTGCTCAGTTCTGTGTGCCCTCATTCAACTTGCGTGGCAGTGGAGCTTTTTGGCCTAATAACTCTGGGATATTTCCTGGGTTCTATATGTAGGAGTCACCATAGTTAAATATCAGTGTTTTAGGAAAGGATACTCATTCACTCATTAAAGATTTTTGAGCAGCAACTCTGTTGTAGGAACTTGGCCACATAATGAGGACACAAGCATGAAAAGGCCAAGTGCTGCTTTCCAGGAACTCACAGAGTATTTGAACTCCTAAAACTGAGGTAGGATGGAATGATGGATAAGGATTCAGAAGACTGGAGTTCCAGCCCTGGCTCTGGCTCACACACAAGCCATGTGACCTCGAACAAGTCACTTTTCCTCCATGGGCTTCAGTTCCCATGTCCCTCAAATGGGATGATGGTGAATGCTTATAAATCCCTCAAGGATTATTGAAGATACAAGAGGTGATGTCTGAGTGAGAATCATAAAGACATAAAATGACAAATGTAAGCAGTCTTAATCACCTTAACGATATAAAAAATCTCATATAAAAAATTTAAAAATCTTACTCTAGAAGCATCATCCTTCAAAATTCACAAAGCCAAACTCTTCATTGAGTTTACAGGGAGAAAAAGAAATAGGAGTTACTAGGTTGTAATAATAACTTGTATTTAACAAAAATAATCGTATAATCAGCCTGGTACACGATGCTTTACTTATATGCTATTATGAAAGTCTTACAACAATCCTGGGAAGTGGGAATTATTACTCCCATTGGACAGAAGATAGAATGGTCTCAGAGAGCTCATAGAGCTTATCAAATGTCACATGACTTGTAAAGAACTGAGCTGGGATTTAAAGCCAGGGCTGACTCACGTGTTTAGGTTACTTTCAGTATACTGTATACAAACCCAACCCCAGACAAGAGTGCAGGGCGGGTACCACTATGATTGTGATGTTGGCAGCTTGCCAATAAACATGTTCCAAGACATACTGTGTGAAGCCTTAGGCACCTTGAATATTGACGAGTGGGCCAGAGAAGCTTAAAACTAGATTTCTGGACAAGAAAAAGTAGTGGAAAGGAAGCCAGGATATTGGCATAGAGATGATCGTGTAAGGGGAGCAAACTGGGTGTGGATGAACACGCAGGCTGAGACCAAGAATAAATTAACACACAAGAAAAGACCAAAAAGCATACATACGCTAAATGCCGCAGGGGCATTTTCTCTCACTCCTCAGCTTGTCATTTCATATCTGCCAATACTTTTTGTGAGTCCTTGATATTGTAGCCCAGGTGGAAAATAAATACATATTGCACCTATCCTGTGCCTGCTGCCTGATTAAATATCCAAGATGCAATAAAACCATAGTTTCCAGAACATTTTTTATTCATGAGGCAATCTCAACATGAAACAAATTGCTTAGGGGACTGAAAAGCTGTATTCATCCAGGCTAAATCAGATGCTTTCTATTTGAAATTTGTAAATTTGAGATGCTTTGTTCCTGGTTTTGTTGGTGTAGATGTTTTCCAAAACCTGCCTCTAAAAATAAATCGACATGTATCGCTGGGATATTTTGCCATGTGGAAAAAAAGAGGAGATTACTTATTCACATTAGGGACCTTCTCTTTTTCTTCTGTGTTCAGCAAGAGGACATTGTGGAGCTTGGTTTCACAATGAAATTGTTTCTCACAACCCTTCTCCTCCAAACTTCATCTTGCTGGCTTAATTGATGCTCTCAGTGCACCTGCAAATAATGGCATGGCACTGTGACTTCAGCCCATTTCCTACCAGCTGCATGTGCTCCTCTGAGAGTCCGAAAACCCTACAGGGGTTGGGTCGTTTTGAGGCTGATAACCATTGTGTAGAAAGCTCTTAATTAATCCCCATTCCTTGGCTGCTTGTATTTTTAGCAACGATATAGCAAGGCCAGTCATTTTTCCTAGAAACTTACAGTATATGGTTTTTTTTTTCCATTTATTTATTTATTTATTTATCTCTTTCTTTTTTTTTTTCCCCCCAATTTATTTATTTTCAGAAAATCAGTCTGAGGGGTTTGAAGTGGCGGGGGGGTGGGAGGTTGGGGTACCAGTATATGGTTTTTTAATTCTTGGGTTGAAGTCTAATGTTTGGCTCATGATTTTTAAGCTTTTTTCCCAATGTTTGTCTCTAAAGCAGTGAAAAACTCATGGGGACACATGGGCAAAATCTGGCTTACCAGGGCAGGGGGCTCTTGGATCATCACCTCCTAATCATTGTTGGGGAGAGCTTTATGAGAACCAAGGAGAACCTGAAGCTCATTTAAATGCTCCTTGTTGAGCGTAACATTAAAGCACGTGTTAGACTTGATTCCTTGATGATGTCTTTCTTTCGGCACCTCTTCCTGCTCGGTCACTACACCATGTGGATTCATTTCTGCTTCTGATGCTTACTGAGCACTTTCTTCCATCAGAAATGCTCTTCTTTCCCCTCCTCCTGGATAACTGCACTCATCCTTCAGACTCTAACTTAAATGCTGCTTAAATGTCTTCAGAGGCCCCACTGCAAATCCCCCAAACTAATTTGGTCTACAGTAGCTATTTATCACCATCTTGTGATAAAGGAGAAATTGAGAGGCAGGAAGTTGGTACTGTTTGCTTAAAACTGACCCGATGAGTACTGGAATCTAGGCTCATAAAGCCCATACTTTCTGTTTCTACAACTCCGATCTACTGGACTGAAGACTTGAGACCAGAGTAGTAGCGCAGCCGGAGGTTTGACTGCAGGGCCATCAAATGCTGGAGTCAAGGCTCCCTAGAGTCCCCTCTGGTTAAGATTAGGTCGTCCCAAACCAGAGCTGGCGCCTAGGCTGAGGGCCTAATTCGGAGGCCCCAGCTGTGGAGGTTGAGAGATCCATGGGGCTGGGAGTTTGGCCTAGATATCCAAGGGCAGAACTCACAGCTCTCTCCCAGGGCTGTTAGCTGTGTCTCTTCTTAGCAACCACATCTAAATAAAGCTTACTATACGCCACAGGAAGCAAGCCGTGGAGCAGCATCAGGCTCTGCCCACCCAGAAACTTCGCCTGGCAGCTACCTCTCAGAGCCCCTGTTGAGAGAAAATCAATTTGCATTTTGCCTGAGAATGCTCAATACCTTTTTCCTCAGTAGCTCTATGGGCCCACCCTGCTCTCTGAAGTCAGCCAACCAGGTACGATAACCCTGTTGTTCTTACAGCTGTCAAATAGAGTCACCTAGAGGTGAAGTGATTTACTCAGTGTCACATAGCCAGCAAGTGACTGCCGCGGAACTAGAGCTTCAGTCTCCCTACTTAGGTCGTGGAGCATTCTTCACCGCATTGAACAGTCGCGCCAGCAGCGTGGTGATGACCTTACTCCGCCGGCCTGCCTGTTATCAGGAAGGTAGTATCTTAGCACCATAAATGGGCCAGGCTTCCTTGCACTGGCTGTCCTCACAGTGATCACAACAACAGAATCTTAGTCTGGCCCTGCTTTGACCAAACTCTGGAATGTGTTTGGCTTCAACTCTCAGCTTCTCTGCCTTCTGTCGTATGATTTGGGAAAAATTCTTCTACTTCTCTGTGTCTCACTTTGGTATCAGTAACCTAAGGGGAATAGTGATACTACTTACCGCACGGGATGGTAATGAGTATTTAATGAGTTACGTGAAATAGTGCCTGACATGAAAAAAGAAGTCCATAAATACTGGTTTGTAGCAGGGTTCAGCAGTTACGTTAGTCCCTCATCTTGTTCACTGTCCCATTTTAAACCCAGCTCAGTTATTGAGCTCACCCTACAGAGATAGAACTCAGGCTCTGTGACTGTTAGTTCCAGTCTCTTCGGACCAGGGATTTTAGAATGTCCTCTGCATGTACCAGGACATTTAGAGCATTTCTGGCATCTTCAGATTTCTGTGCTCTAAATGGGTAATTGATGGCCACACCATCTTTGTGGTGGGTGTTTCCCTTAATTTTCAGTCTCTGATTTGAGTTTGTTTGCTGAGCAGATCTAGTCGACATGCCACAATCTAAGGAGTCACCAAATTTTATCCTGTTCCAGAAACCAGCTTCACTCAATGCCCCACTTCTCTCTGATAATGAAATCTACTGTTTCCCCAAATCCTTTCACCTGTCTTGAAAATTGGCTCTTAGTAGGGCTGTTTTACAACAACAGCCATAAATGCTTGGCAACTAGGTTAGTCCTGGTGGTCAGCAGGAGAAAAGAGAAGGCATTTCTCTAAGGTACTATTTTTCCACATAGGTCTCTGCTTTTCCCCATAAGAGAGCAGCAGGAATTACTGATTCTTGAATCCCAGCAGGGGCATGCCTTTAATTGCCCTGACTAGCCAGGAGTCCAGGACAGTAAAGTGGCATGATTACTGACTGCAGATAGATTGTCTTATCTGCAGATTCCCACCTGCAGAGATCCAAGGCATTAATTGAAAGCATAAAGGTGGTAGCTGGAAGAACCAGCATCCTTTTTTTTTTTTTTTTCTGTATTCTGAAGTTTTTTTCTGCTATTAAGAGACCTTGGAACCATTCATTGCGAGCATAAAACCACATGTCCAGACACTCAAACCAGTACTCCCTACTCCCTAAGTGTACCATTGTATATTCTACATTTTGAAATCACACACTAACACTGTTCAAGCAGCTGGAGAGATCTGGTTGAGTAGCTTTGTGGCCTTCCTCAAAGTCACCTAACCTTTCTGAATTTCAGGCTATTCATCTGTGAATTTTTTACTTCATGGAGTTTCTGAGGAATAAAAATGAAATAAGGTAAATCACCTAGCATAGGCAGGCACATAGGTATCCCTTAATCCCTCATAGCAGGGCAAGAAAGAATTGGGTGTGTGTGTGTGTGTGTGTGTGTGTGTGGATTTGAAGTGATCTTCAGGCTCGTCACTCACCATTTTCCAGTATGATTATTGAACACATTTCTCAAATTTACTTTTATATTTAGAGAAAATTGAGGCTCTGGCAACTATATAAAGTAAATTAAATAGAAATGAACTCATTCCAATGAAGTCATATAATCTGAGATGCAGTATAGTTCTAATAGATATTGATGGATCTTGCTGGCTATTGCATCGCAGTGTCCTGACCAGAGCCTGATACACAGCAGATACTTGATAAATGTTTGTTGAATAAATTGATCCATGATATATCATTACAAATGATCCACCTCATTGATTGGAAGCATTTAAATGTGACACAATGATCAACACCTCCTTTTCTCAGTGTACCCAACTTGAATCCTATCATTTAAAAATCTACAGACTAAGGACTGTGTTTACAAACCACTAAAAGATGATTGAAATGTTCACTGAAAAGTGAATATTGCATGCAAGCATGATGTTAGCACCATGTTCTTGAGCTCTCACACCAGCAGTACAAACTGTGGCATTAGAGGCTACTTTATGAGAGGCTAACTTTGTCCAAATTTATACAGCCAAGAAGTAGAAGAACAGAAATTTGAATCTAAGTATGTCTGGCTCCAAAAGCAATGTTGATGTCACCACATTAGATTAGATAAATATTTAGGAGAGGTTTTTACTGAAGAAATGCCAGTCTCTCTATCCCTCAATTGAATTAACATCCTGGATTCCAAGATCAGTTTGAATAAGAAATGAGTGTCCCTTCTGAGAGGACCAGCACTACAGGGATAGGTAGATTCACCTTGGAAGTCTGAGGATCTGAGGCAGCAGGGGGCTGGTGAGTTCAAAAGACAAAGATTGGCCTTGAAAGAGGTTATCATTATCTTTGTACTTATACTTAGTACATTAAGTGAATTGCCGTAGTCCCTATGTAGTCTGGAGTTTTTCAACAAAAAGCAAAGTTGATACAGGGTCAAAGGGACGGATGGAAATAGCTTTGAAGATGACCGAGGATTCTGTCTAGAGGATGTCTGGGGAGGAGGAAGAAGGAAATTGACCAGAAACTTGAACAGACGCTAAGATCATGCATTGGAGCACAGAAGCCAGGGCACAAAGATGTTAATAACATGAAGGGGAAAAAAAAAAAAAGCAGTGAAGAATTAGAAATGGATTTAAGTTTGTTCATTTGGAAAGGTAATGATGTGCTTTCTCCTAGTGATGTTGGGCAACCAAGTTATAGCCATGCACAGGGTCACCTGCTGGTTCCGTAATACAACACGATTGTAAGTGCCTTGAAAGCAGAAATGATGACTGTCATATTTACATATGTATATATGCATATATATGTAAATATGAATATATATCCTCTGTTATAAAAGAGCATGAGCTCTGGATCTAGACTATCTAGATTCAGATCCTCATTTTATTATTATTATTATTTTTTTAAGATTTTATTTATTTATTTGACAGATAGAGATCACAAGTAGGCAGAGAAGCAGGCAGATAGAGAGGAAGGGAAGCAGGCCCCCTGCTGAGCAGAGAGCCCGATGTGGGACTTGATCCCAGTACCCTGAGATCATGACCTGAGCCAAAGGCAGCAGCTTAACCCACTGAGCCACCCAGGCACCCCAGATCCTCATTTTATAACTTAATGTATTTGTATTTGGGTCTCAGTTTCGTCATCTATAAGAACCATGAACACAATGCCTCTTTGGTGAAGTGTGTAGATTGAATACTTTTAAAACCTGTGAAATGAAGACCAGGTCCAGGCATATAGTAAACACTCAATAAATGGTAGCCATTGTAAGTAATTTTCTTTTCTTTTCCCTCAATCATCTATCACTTGTCACAAATTAGAGATTCTTCCTGAGGTTAACTCTCCTTTACATATTCTTGCTTACCCTCCTGGTTATTTTTCCTTATTTCTTTCATTCTTGCCTATTACCTCAGGACAACTTGTCTGACTTTCTATCAGTCTGCTTATTTTGGAACCTAAAACACTGGGAAAAGCCAGCTGGAATCTGTCATCAAACTCCATAATTTATGAAAATCACCATATTGACCTCAGAACTTCCACATCTCTATCAGCCTCTGCAGACACCTCTCAATGTGCTTTCTTTCCAGCATCAGCACTTGAAATGAAACATTATTCCTATTCAACTGATTTGTCCTTTTTGTTCTATTCTTACTGGAGTCATTGCTGTTGCTTTGGATTATTTTTCCATTGCAAGTGCATGTTTTTTTAAGCTATACTTGAGGTGAATATGTTGCTGTGGACTAGCTTGCAAACTTACCTAACAATATTTCTACAAAAAAATACTTTAACATTTATTCTTTATCCTAAACAACTCAACTGACTCAAATAGGAACTTTCTCACGTGGAGATTCATTATTTTACATAGCCATATATTATCTTGTCTAACTCTCAAAACTTATGAAATAAGTATTTATTTATATATTACTAATAAACATAATACAAGATTTAGAAATTTGAATAACTTACCTAAAGTCATGAAGCTAGCAGGACAAGATAGGGAACTAGATCCCATTTCTGTCCATTTCTAGACCAAATTGCTTTCACTACACTAACCCTTCCCACCACATACACACCACATTAAATCAGGGTGTAAATGTATATTTACAAATAAGCAGCTGGCTAGGTGTTGATGATAATCTAATAATGATGATGTTAATAAAAGTTACAAGCTTTTCAGGAATAAGTGTGGGCCAGACATTATCTTAAGTGTATGATTTTAGTAAACTTCATTATAGTGGTGAGAAATTGGTCTTACCTCTGTGTACATATGGAGAAAATGAGGATTCTAGAACTGAAGAAGTGGTCAAATGTCACACCACCAGGATGCTGCAGGTGTGGAATTCAAATTCAGGTCTGTTTGACTTCAAATTCCACATTTTAAAAATCACCTCCACATTTTGCTTCTCCAGTGGCTGGATAAGCTGCATGCGTCCTCTCCCTGTCAAGACGGCATGGCTTGCTAGATTCCAGAAGCAGATGGGGACAGCGAGTGCTCTTGGCAATAAGCAGGACAAACCCAAAGAGAAAAGTCAGAGCTAACTGGAAAGGATATGTATGTCATTAGTTTACATATGTTATATGTACCCTGAGGAATAGATGACATTGTCCACAGTCTGAAAGAAAGGAACAGAGAAACAGTGATAGTGGCCTGGGATGATTCTTAGCATCTGGATGTGGATGGAGGAAAAAGTGGTGGGACGAGAGAGCCTGCTTCTCCAGAGTCTTTCCATGAATCCTCAGGGACACAGTTTGTCACAAGTGAGCTTTTGCAACTCCTTAATTGCCTTGAAACTTAATGGCATTCTGCAGATTTGGAATTCCTTCTTCAGTCTGCGAAGAATTTTGCTTTGTATGAATATTAAGTTAATACTGCTCTGTATGCCGTTTGTATATGCGCTCTTAGTAGACTTTTTAAATGGTAGGACTGAATTGATGTCTTACAAAACTTTGAAAAATCTGTGTCAGATTATAATGATTCTATGCAGAAATGTTGTCATAAGGAATGATTTGTAAGTACCTCTAATTTCTAGGTAGTAAGTAAAGAGTTTTTTCTTCAGGTTTGGCCACTAGAGAAATGCCACTTTTTTTTTTTTAAACCATTGCTCTTTTTAATAATAATGCCTTCTTGCTCTTTCTTATAATAATGTGTTCACTGATATAAGAGGCACCCACCAATTTATTTAATGGCTCCCCATATCATTTATAATCAGCAAGAGAGTTCCAGACTGTGAAGCTTCTCTCATAAACAGGTATAAGTGAAACTGCTAAAATGCCCTGAAATGAATTCATTTGGGGGATGTCCCAACTGATTGAATACAATTTGAAAATAAATGACAACTGAATGCTTTCCCCACATTTATACAACCTACTTGAACAAATACCTCAACCCAAATCATTATGATTCTCATTCCCTGAAATTTAGCCAAGCACCTAATAGTTTTCCCTATCATTATCAAATCAGTGGCTTTTTTTTTTCAAAATACATATCTGACCATTCCACTTCCATGCTTAAAACACTTTAATGAAGTCCAGTTACTCTTGGGAAAAAAATCCAAAATTCATTTCATGGCTTCCATGGTCCTTCAGGATCAAAAGATGGGAATATAATAATGGGAAACCATTGCCACCTCTTCATCCTCAGCTCCTATCGTCACCTCCAGCCGTGCTTTTGCAAAGGCCCCTTTCTATTACAGGATTTACCTATATGTCATTCCATCTGCCTGGAATGTTCCTCCCTGCTCTTCTCATATCCTAAATTTGCTCTTACCCTTCAAGTCTCGAGCCTTTTGCTATATTTTGGCATCATATCCTATGTTTCTTTGAGCACATATTGCAGCATAATTAAATAATGACTTGCTAATAAGTACATTGGGTTTATATCTGTCACCCCTACTAGACTGTAGGGATGGGGGTCACTTCTGTATTTTATACCTGCATTTATGGCATGTGTTACAGAATCAAGTACATCATTGGTCACACAAGTCTGTTATGAATTACTTAATATGTCAAAGCACTTAGAAGAATGTCTGGCACAGAGTAGTGTTTTGCATGATTAACTACTTGAATTGTTGTTGTCATTAGTATTTTTCTTACTTTCCCTTTATTAGTAGGTGTTGATAAGAGGGTTTTGGACTATACCATGGGGCCTTAGGTCCAAGTTGCAGCTCTTCTATATGGTTTTTTGAAAGTCATCTAATCTCATAGGGCTTTACAGGCATGTCTTAAGAACTTTTATTTTAGAATCCCTGAAAATACAGATTTCCTTGAAAGCCAAAGTAAAGAGAAAAGTAGAATTGACTGATTATGAATTTGATGCTTTTCTTCAGGTTTCCAGAGTTTCTTTCTGAGATATTCTCCACATCCAGAGTGGCCCTTTATTTCGTAGACACAAAGAGCCAACCCATCATCAATTTATTCTCACTGGAAAGGTTCTTACATCATTTATTGGGCCCAGTCAATAGCTCTTATCGTCCCTCTCTGGGTCTGGGTCAACTGAGAAAACAGGTCAGCAGGAGAACTATAGTACCATTTTGTTACTGACAGAGCACAAGTTAGAGGATATAGCTTGTATGCGAATTCAGATGGACCTGGTATGTGTCTCCCTCTGTAACTGGATAGTGGGACAACTTATTCAAGGGATGTAGTCTTCAAGAGGAGACACACATATCCAGGAACCCATCTCTCACTGGTGTAGGTAGAGAAGAATGGAGAAAAGGCCAAATTCCCAGCACATAAGACCTTAGGCAATTAACTCCACTCAGCTGGGAAACCTGGATCTACAGCCCCCATTCAGAACCAGTTACTCAGTCTACCTCTGTGAAAAAGAGTAAGAGGTAGGACTATAAGCTAGGAGTAACTGTCAGAGAGGGGGCAAAATACTGTCACTTTAAATGTCAGTTATCCCATGAATTTCAGTTAGTGATTAGATAGTTTCTAGAAATAAACAAAGTGAACTGTGTCAGGCAGCTGGTACTATGGGAACCAGAAACTACATTTATTATTAATTAATTAATTTATTTTTGTAAACTAAAGCAACAACAAGAGAAAAACATAGCTCAGGAGCTACCAGGATTTTAAAAGGCTGTAATAAGCAGTATGGGATTCCCTGGAGCATTTGGGTTTTGAGTCTGAATTCCACTTGTGGAATGGCAGGCCTAGCATCTTTGGTCCCATGGGAAAAGTTTTTGGTATGGATAGACTTCCCAGAGCTCCTGACATTATTCCCTAAAGGTAGTGCTGCCTCCCTAGGAGAAAAGCACTGCTTCTTAGAGCTATTGCCATATTTATATCTTCTCCTTCCTAATTTCTCTTAGGATTTTACCCCTAGAGGCTTATTTTCATGACTAGTTTCATTAAGGAAATGGAATCCAGGTGGTGTTTTCTGAAGCAGTTGCCATAATACTGCAAGTCTTTTGAGAGTCTATACATATGTATTGATGTATGTTTGTATTTATATATATATATATATATATATATATATATATATATATAAAAATACAAATAAATACAAATTATATATATACATATATATGTATATATAAAATATATATATATAAGTACGTATAATATTTATATATAATAATATATAAATAATATAATATATAATATAAATATATAAATAATAAATATAAATAATAAAATAATTATATATAAAAGTATGTATATGTGTGTGTATATATACACACACACACACACACACATATATATATATATATATATACACACATATACATACTTTTAACTATTCAGGTGTGTAAACATAAACAGTTCCATATATGTGTGTGTTAACTCAGGGAGGCTTAACTGACAAGCATGCTGAAGCGTCTATCCCACAACTGATGAAGGGCAGGGCAGACAATGGTGGCAGGGTCTAAGTGAGTTGTGGGGCTAGTTCTCAAGGAGGAAGGTCAGTCTCCTGACTGGCAATGTTCAAGAGGGCACAGTGAATTTGTCATTGTTACCTAAGAAGGTCTAAACTTGGAGGTTGTCCAAAGATTCCAGGTGGCTAATACTAATATTGAAATTGAGGTACCCACTTACGAATTCATTCCTCTGTTAAGGACAACCTGTCCAGGTCATGGAAACCTAGAGAACAAAATCAAGACCCTGACATAGGGTGCTGCAGGGTTGGACTGGATCACAGAATTTCTATTTAGCAGATCAGGTTTATTTTTGGTCTCTAGTTGTACCTTTGTGCAAATGAGGAAAGGAAAGCAGAAAGCCTGATGTTATATACCAGGTTTACACAGTAAAGGAAAAGAAAGTTTTCCTCTTGGGGAGCCTCCATAAATCCAAGGGTTTTCTAGAATAAAAAGTTGGTAGCAGGATAGCTTATTTTGGTTAGCTGGTAGAGAAAAGCCAGTAATGTATGGAGAGCCTTAATCAGGCTTGGCTCAGGAGCTAGGTGAGGTGGAGTTTGAGGTCATTGACATTAGAAATTAGATGAGCCCTATAAGGAATGTGAAGGCATGTATTCATGAAGACATCCTCCCACCCCCCCCACACACAAGTGATATATGCTTATTTATGGACATGTAACTATATATTATGGTCATGAAGTTTAATTTCTGACTGGTTTCTGTCCTTACAGTCAAAATCTGAAAGAAAGTCAATGAGGAGTGGCAAATGAATTTTTGTTATTCTTGAAATATCCCTATTTTCCCAACCAACAGGATATAACATGTCACAGTGGTCCACAAGAACAGTCATGCTTGAAACACACTTGTGTCTTGTGCAAAATATTGTCCCGTATCTGGACCTATAATATAATAAGCAAATGCAGTTTGAATAAGAAAGTTGAAGAAATGTATGAGACTATAGTTAGCTGGAGAGAGGATCACTAATTTGGAAGGCAAGATAAACTGGTACAGTGACAAGGCTCAGCAAATATTTACTAAAATAATAATACCCTGTCCATCCATATAGTATCAGAATCATAATACGTAAGCCTGGAGGCAAAAAGTCTTTTGAAGACTTATGTCCAATTTAGTGGACGGTGTGAATACGTGTTACCAATCAGAAAGTGACCTGGGATCACATGCATTTCCCCAGTAGAGTACTGTTGAATACAGTAGCACCATGAAAAAATAGTCCAGTCTTCCTGAAAAAGAAATCAGAAAGATGGAAACATGTGGAGGGACATTTGTCACTGCATCACAGTCACTATTGTGCACAACTCTGTTTCTAATTCTCAGTTCTCAAAAAGTTTGCCTAAGAGTTAACCCTAGAGCATATGTGTCTTGTTGCCATTTTCCTCTACCTCTTGTGGACTCTGCTGCCCATTGGCAATCAACTGAAGAAAAGAACTGATGATTCAGGGTCTGGGCCTAAGGCCAAAGATAATTAGCTCTAAAAGTAAATGAAAGCTGTTATTACCCATGTTCCTCAGAATAGAGCAAACCAATATTTGTATTTTTTGCTTTTCCCAGACTGATAGTGCTCTGGTTGGGAATAAATTGCAGGTAGTGTGATTTTCAACATAAATTCAATGTAGAATAATGAGTGAAGAGGTCCTCACATGTAATCTCTTTTAATATCTAATAGACTACTGTATTGGTTAAAGAGATACACTTACTTGAAATGTATGTAATTCAGTAATTTTTCTAATCTCAGTTCAAATTTCCCTCTAGTTTTCCAGAAGATTTCTTATTCCTAATTGTCACAGTCTTCACTAATTAGTGGGATATTCTTTAGGAAATAACGATTTTGATATTTTTTTCCTTGGTATGTTTAGGATACATATATATATTAATATATATCTATACTTATATATATTAGATATCTAATATATAATACATATAATATATAATATTATATAACATATTATATATAATACATGACATATTATACATATTATATATAATATGTGTTTTAGGGGCGCCTGGGTGGCTCAGTGGGTTAAGCCGCTGCCTTCGGCTCAGGTCATGATCTCGGGGTCCTGGGATCGAGTCCCGCATCGGGCTCTCTGCTCAGCAGGGAGCCTGCTTCCTCCTCCTTCTCTCTCTACCTGCCTCTCTGCCTACTTGTAATCTCTCTCTGTCAAATAAATAAATAAATAAATCTTTAAAAAAAAAAAAAAGTTTGGGGCGCCTGGGTGGCTCAGTGGGTTAAGCCGCTGCCTTCGGCTCAGGTCATGATCTCAGGGTCCTGGGATCGAGTCCTGCATCGGGCTCTCTGCTCAGCAGGGAGCCTGCTTCCTCCTCTCTCTCTCTGCCTGCCTCTCTGCCTACTTGTGATCTCTCTCTGCCAAATAAATAAATAAAATCTTTAAAAAAAAAAATAATATGTGTTTTACATATTATCCAGATAATAATGCCAGAATTTATTGAGCACTAACTATATAGTAGGCACTTGTTTATAATATCTGTAACCATTTATTCATCCTGTATTTGGTCCCATTTTGATGGGAGGGAACACAGATTATATTTGGCAGAGCCAGGATTCAAACCCAGATCTGGTGCCAAAGTTTATCCTCTTTCTTAATCCATACCATGCTTTCTCTCTAAATTAATTGGGATTAGGTTCAGCTGCATGTTGCATAAACACCAAATAATATAAAGCAATATTTCCCTTTCACATGGAACAAGTTCAGAGGAAGACAGCTCCATGATTCTCAGACTTTTCCTGCTCCATTACCCCTGCCTGTGATTTCCTTTCCCAAGTTTGTGTTGTGGTCCAAGGTGGCTACTGAGACTTTAGCTATAAGTCTGCATTCCAGATGGCAGGAAAAAATTAGAGGGGATGGTGAAAGTGTTGTCTCAGATGCCTGTCTCCATTTTTAAGGAGATTTTTCTGGAAGTCCTATTCATCAATTTTCACTTACTTATGACTTTCTCATGTTTATAACTCCAACATTTAGGATAATTCCTGGTGCAATCAATGAGCAAATAGATGGAAGTGAATAATCTTGAGACTTAAACTTATACTGAGTTTGGGGTGTACTTAAGACAACCTCAGATATGTTGACTTTTCATTTACTATTTTTTTAGTCTACCAAATGTGCCCCTCTCTATCCCTCTTTCTCTCTCTCCTCCCTTCCCAAGACATGGATATACCATCTGGCTCTTTCCAACACATTGTTCAGGTTTTGGCTACCTCAGTGCTCTCTCAGAGGAGCTTCGTGTGCTCTTCCTGTTCAAATGCAGGAGGACAAAAACAAAACAAAACATCTACTTCCACCAATTTGTTTGAAGCCAGCTATCTTTGTACAATTCCTACACTTATTCAGTTCCTATAATCACTGTCATGTCTATTCTCAGAATAGTGCCTGACTCAGGTAAATTTTCAGAGCGAAGATTAAACCAAGGGGAGAAACCCATACCAGTCATTGAAAAAGTAGTAAAAATTGCCAGTGTGCCTGAAAAAGAATTTGTAATGATTTCAGAATCTGCTATATAAGCCATGTTTGTTTGCTTGTTTGTTTGTTTGTTTTCTCTACTGAGGACTCATGTACAGAAGTGATAGCCAAGACAAAAGTCATTCCGTTTGGCAGAGATAGGAATTTTCAGCAGGGTTTATATGGCAGTAGGTCCCCAGAGCAGAAGACTGTATAGCTAATCTCCTCCCCAGACTTGTCATCTTGCTCCTCTAGCTGTAGGGTATTAAAGAGTTGTAAAGTCTTCAGAGGCTTTCCAGGATCTAAAGTGGATTGTTTCAAGTGCATTCCTGAAGTGTAGAAAGAGGGTGATAAGGCTGCTTGATGTAGTGTTTGGCTTCTCAACCTATGGGGCATGCACTTAGACATGTGTGGCCTCACGACAGGAGCATAAAACCCAGCAAGTCAGTGTTTTTAAAAACTTGCTCAGAGGAGGCTGTAAATTTGTAATTTAAAAAAAATTATTTATTTTTTAGTAATCTCTATACACAACATGGAACTCGATCTCATGACCCTGAGATCAAGAGTTGCATGCTTTTCTGACTGAGCCAGTCAGGCACCCTTGTAATTTTTTCTTAGAATAATTAATTCAGAAGGGGGGTGGGGTTATGGACATTGGGGAGGGTATGTGCTTTGGTGAGTGCTGTGAAGTGTGCAAACCTGGCAATTCACAGACCTGTACCCCTGGGGATAAAAATATATGTTTATAAAAAATAAAAAATTTAAAAAAAAAAGAAGAATTAATTCAAGACATGAAAGTCATTTTTTTAAATCAGTTCTGTCATTAAGAAGAATGTTAAGTTCATAGGAAATTTAAGATAAAATGCAAGTCTTGAAATTAATGGTGTTTTGGACCATGAGCTCTCAGAATTACCTAGAAGCACACTGATCATGGTCCTTTAAATATTAGGGTGAGAGTGATGTGATGGAAAGAACAGGGACTTTGAACCAGGCAGATCTGGGTTCAAATCCTGATTCCAGGAGGATTTGTATGACTTTGAATTCTTAGAAGCTGTTTTCTTGTCTGTAAAATGGCAATTATAACATTGGTCTTGTGGTTGGTATTGTGACTGGTGACAGTGTATGTAAAGGCACATGTTTAATCAGAGGTTTGCATTGACATTTAAATTATTATGCTACCACAGACAATAGAAGCAGAGTTGGAAACTGTGAGTGAGTCTACTGTGAAATGGCCATGATTTTAGTGTTCTGGAGTTTCCAGTAGACATGCTGGCATCCCTTCATAAGCACCCTCCCTGAGCCCTGGAGAGAGGCAGGAGAGGATACCACTGAGGTTATTCTTTTTCCTCATGGCTTACTTATGCATTCAAATCATGTGTAATGAGAGTGCTTTCTTGATTTAAATGTGATGAATGCTGAGGATGTCTACTTCATATCCTGAAAACCAAATCAGAGGAAAAGAAAGACCCTACCCTCTGAAGGCTTATACACTTTATTGAGAATATGGATATTTTATTGAGAGATACAGTGAAGCTGAGACATGGAACCTGATACAGTGTAAATGTGATCAGGAGGAAGATTGGAATTGAACGTGACCATGTTAAATTCTTCCTTCCATCTCATTCAGGATGAAGTCTTAACTCCTTTAAACTGTGTGACAGGTCTCCAAGTTCTGATCTTTCCACCTCCCTCATAAACACTAATCTCCAGTCCAGAGAACTTCTTGAAATTCCCACAATGGGCCTTGTTTTGTTGGTCCCCATTGTCCTTTCTTCTAATTCTAAGCTTCAGCTTTTTAGGAAGTCTCTCAATCCTTTCAGTATATGGGTTGGAGACCCTTCACCCTACATCTTAGGGGAATGGGTACTTGACTTCTCGTAGTACCGATCACCAATATTGCAAACATCTCTTTTTTTCTACTACAAAGTAAGTGCCTTGTAGTAATCAATGCAGGGTGACTACTGAACAGACCTCAATGGCTTAGTGCAATAAGACTTGTTTCTCTCTCTTGTTACAGATAACATCTGTGTGGTGGGTAGAGAAAGGAGAGTCTGCTCCATGTAGATTTTCAAGGACCCCAGAACTGGATCTTCCCTTCTAAATGGTTCCAACCATTCCTATGATCTCAGAGTCACCCACTATTTTCCTGTTTATCCAGCAAACAAAGGAAGAGAGAGATCATGCAGGATCTTTAGGGAGGTTAGGGACTAGGCCTAAAAATGGAGTACAGCACTTCTTCTGATATTACATTTGGTCAAAACTTTGTCTGATGGTCCTTTCAGACTTTGGGGGATTGGGGAATAGAGTCAAGCTTTGTGTTCAAGAAATGAAGAGACACTGTTTGGCCACCAGACTTCTTGTGCCTTTCCCTGTAGTTTTTCTCTCTAATACTATATAAAATATTTATTCATTGTTCATCATCATCTCCCCCCCCAACCCCTACCTTAAATATATACCAATGAGGTCAGGGAATCTATTCTGGTTTTGCTTGTTTGTTTGTTTTCCTGTCACCACCTAGAACAGTGCCTGGTACATTGTAGATACTCAGATATTTTTGAATGGACAGCCTTCATTTGTTTTTCACATGGTCCTTTGTGTCTTTTTGGCACAAAAGGGACAAAAATTAATCAATAATGGGATGTAAAAACACTACCAAAAATGTTTGACAATGAGCTGTAGATATGGAGGAGGTAAGAAGAGAATTATTAGCAAGCGGTGGTGGTGGCTTAACTCACAGACTCAGAGATCAGGACTATTGCTCTGAAAGGAGGCACCTGAAACCACTAGGGACTGTTGTGAAAGTGTTTCCGTGTTTCTTTCCAGAATGCTGATTTTGATGTCATCCAAACATTCAGTGGATGCAGCTTGAAGGAATTGACTGTGGAGCTAAATAAACCTATAATGAGTACTTAAGCCATTTCAATTTAGTCTTATCAGAAAGGTCGTTCAGCGAAGGAGACATTTTGATCACAGCAATTCTCTTCACAGAAATGGTATTTGGGAAGCTAGTCTCTTTCTATTTGATTATTCAAGGATACATTTGGGATGCAGAGAACATTTGCCAAAACCTATCTTTAAAACTCAGCTGCATAAAGAAGAAACAAATGCACTGTAGGATTGAAATTGCCAGAAGAGTCCATTCTGCAACTTCTTTAATAAAGTCAGCTTAGAGCATCATGGCATTATAGAAATATGGACCTGGAAGAAACCTACAGGTGAAGAAAATGAGGTTTGGAGAGAAGGGCACAAATACTTGTTGAGAATTCTCTGTTGGGCACTGTGCAAAACACTTCATACGAAATGAGCATTGCTATCTTGAATCGGCACTCATATTAGACTAGTTATCTTGTCCATTATTATACAGCAGGTTTGCAGCAGAGCTGGGCCCCCTGTGAGATCTGCCTGACTCAGTCCCTTGTAATTTTTAGTTTGTTTTCTCAGGCCTAAAACATATTGGCACCCCCCCACACCAAATTTCTTAACTATGAAATAATATATCCAGAATAACAACTCAAGTATTTTGACTCCTAGTTCAGTGCTCTTTCTACCAGAGTTGTTTATTTTTTTATTAACATATAATGTATTATTAGCCCCAGGGTTGCAGGTCTGTGAATCGCCAGGTTAACATACTTCATAGCACATACCTTCTTCAATGTCCATAATCCCACCACCCTCACCATACCCCCATCCCCCCGGCAACCCTCAGTTTGTTTTGTGAGATTAAGAGTTGCTACCAGAGTTATTTTTTTGTATAGGGACACAAAGGTAGATTTTATATAATAAAATCTACTTATTAAACATCGGTCTATAGTCTATTCTCTTGTATTTATCTCAATTTTGACTTTAAAGACTTTATTTGTCTAAGACTAGACATAAATTTATATTTTACCACTAGTGTGTTTTTAATATTTATGCTTCTATTCATGTTTTCATATTACCCATATCTGTATCTTGATAATAATGGTACTTTCTCTCTTACAAGAGATGCATTAGCTTTTATCACTATGTGGAAATATCTTGATAGCCTAATGTTTCTATTTTATAATGTTGATTACTTACCTGCCAAGTGAGAATGGTATCAGAATCTAGAAACACATTTATATTTTCTAAGTGGTATCATAAATTGCAAATAAGGACATGAAGTATTTAGTATTAACACTAAAAATAGCTAACACAGAGAGCCTAATATGTGCTGTTACTTCTTTAAAAAAATCAACTCATTTTATCCTCACACAGTCATCTTAAGGCAACATTATTGTTACTTTATAACAATATAATTAAATAAATAATTTTATAATTAAAGAAATTTTGGAAGCACAAAGAGGTTAAACAGATTGCTCAAGGTCATACAGTTAGTGAATAATATGGCCGGTATTCCAACCCAGCCAACCCTGTTCCAGAGTCCAAACTACTAACCACTCACAATGCTGCCTCTCAGGGTGCATTTCTGGACTTTGTACAGACCTTTGGAAAGGTCTTTATCATGCCCCCTCCTTCCTTATAGAAGCCTTCTCTAGAGGCTATAGCTATACCCAAAACATTCCCACTTTATCTCCTCTGATCCCAGGAAGATAGCAAAAATAGTTTGAATAGTGGAGCAAGAGAGTAGGTGAGGACATGAGATATTGGAGAACTTAATACTGGGAGACAACATAAGGAGAAGAGTGGGAGGTATTGGGGTGGTTCAGTCATAAGTGTCTGCCTTTAACTCAGGTCTAATCCCTGGGTCCTGTGATTGAGCCCCACCTGCTAAGCAGGGAGGCTGCCTCTCTCTCTCTCTCTCTCCCTCTGCCCCTCCCCACCCTTGTTCTCTCTCTTTCTCTCCCTCAAATAAAATCTCCAAAAAAAAAAAAAAAAAAAAAAAGGCAAGTGGAGCCAGACCTGGTGCACCCCCATTTGCTTACTTCCTAGCTACATGACCTTGGGCGTGCTTTTTAACGTCTTTGACTCTCAATGTCCACATGTGCACAGTTAGGGAAAATAATGCCCAATTCTCGGTATTCAGTAAGACCCTCTTTAAAGGCAATATATCTGAAGCACCTCCATTAGAGTTGCCACATAATAGTTGCTCAAAATGTTGAAATTATCAATAAATGCTTTAGAAGAGGACTAATAAATAGCTCACATAATTCAGGCAAACTGGGTTAAAGGAGAGGCTGTGTAGATAGGAGAGCATGTAAGTTTTGCCCACCATGAAAGGAAGCTTCTTTTTGGTAGTATAAGTGTGTTAATTAATAGCTTAGACCTTTAGGGTCATGCAAATTTGGATTTTTGAAACTATTTTTATCTCAGTTCTGTACTTCTTGGGTATCTGTCCTTAGGTAAACCTTCCTAAGCTTTGTTTCTTCTTTCACAAAATGGAGACAATTGAAATTATTTCAGAAATCTGTTGTGAGATTTATGAAATTACTTAAATAAAAATATATAGTATATATGTGTCTATACATGTATATATGCACAGTACATATGACAATGGCATGGTGTATGGAGCTAGCTAGCTCTTTGGAAAGTATATTCATTTGGTACTGAATTATTTTGTTGATAATGATAAGGTCCCAAGATATTTGATCCCTGTGCTAGTTATAGTTCTCTGGGGAAACAGAACCAATAGGAAATTTATATTTCTTATATAGATATCTATCTGTATCTACCTGTCTATAGCTCCTTAGAGATTTATTATAAGAAATTGGGTCACATGATTATGGAGCTTGGCAAGTCTAAAATCTGCAGAGCCGATGTCCCAGTTTGAGTTCAAATACCAGAAACTACTATAGAACCAGTAAGAGTCAATGTCCTAGTACAAAGGCTGCCAGACAGGAGAATTCTCTTATTTGGGGGGAGGGAGGTCAACTTTATTCTTTTTAGCCCTTCAAATAATTGAATATGGCTCACTAACATAATGTAAGGCCATCTGCTTTACTGAGTCTGCGTATTTAATATTAATCTCATTCAAAAGCACCCTCACAGAAACACCCAGAATGATGTTAGGCCAAACATCTGGATATCCCATGGCCTATTCCAGTTGACATATAACAATTAACCACCATAATCCTGATTGGTCTATGAGGTAGTCTCCTACTCCTTCATGAAAAGAAAAAAAAATTATATATATACACATAAATAAATACATACTCCTTTGGGACCAAAAGTTTTTGTTAGGCTGAGAGGAAAAGAGGTTTAGGTAGTACTTCTTTAGCCCAATTTCTGATTATGCCTACAGGAATCCTTGGCAGGGCAGAGGGGGTATGAACTGAAGTGAGGAAATCCACTTGTGCTAAAGAAATCATACCACAGGTGGAAGAGATTTGATGTACCCAATGCTGTGACTATTTTATGATTCAGAAAGTGAAGTCAGCCACAAAAATAGAACCATAGACTAATAGAATGTTTGTCTATTCCCAGTTCTTCCTTTGGTTGGCTTTAAGAACAAATTGTATTGGTCACCGAAATCCTTACATTCAGTCAAACTTTTTTTGATCATTGACTGCATCATAGTCACATAGTCACAGGTGTAGTATTTAGTCCTAGAGTTAAAGATAAGTGAAATATTTTCCCCATCCTTGAAGAGAAGAGAGGCACTAAAATTAAGTATTAACAGAGTTACAACAAAAATAGTTATGGAATGTGGTGCTATCATAAAGGAAGCAACCATGTCCAAGAAGTTCTGGGACAGTGGCAGGGAGGTGATAGCTGGTTAGGAAGGAGTTGTTAGACTGACAAAAATTTTCTCTCTGAGTTGGGTTTTTAAGGATGAGTAGGAGTTTCATAGATGAGAAAAGAGTGAAAGAGAATTTCAGACAAGAGATTAGCATGTGGAAAATTATGGAGGTGAAAAGGAGTTTTGAATAGTGACAGAGTATAAAAAATATGACAGATAAATATATGGGGAAGTAGTAAATTGAAACAGGTAAGCTCTTAGCCCCTGAAGCCTTAATGCCCAGGTTTAAATTTTGGCTACGCCACTTACTAACTATGTAACTTTGTACAAATTACTTAAATGTCTTTGATTCAGTCCCCTCATCTATAAAATGGAATTAAATAACAGTGTCCGGGAAATTGTACAGCTCTGTAAATGTTATCTATCTTCATTATTATTATGTAAGTCCACTGTGGTAACAATCATACTTAACATCTTAGTGATTTACAAAAATCACCCTTTATTTTCACCACATAACTTACCTGAGAATCACTATCCTCTTCGCTGAGGGTCTGCTCCCCTTGTCCTCTCATCCTAGAACCCAAATTAAGGAAAGGTATCCACTGAGACATTCCCTTCTCATGGCAGAATGTAAAAGCAAGATTACTGGCAGAAACTCATGGTACTCCTCCCAGTTTCTGCTAAGACATAACATGTGTCATGTCCATTCATATTTCATTAGCCAAAGCATATCATAGGGCCAAGTATAAAATCAAAGGGCAGGACTATATAATCTCTTAAGGCAAAGGGATAACTACTACAAATTGAAAACAATAACACAGGACACCTGGGTGGCTCAGTCGGTTATGATCGGTTCATGATCCCAGGGTCCTTGGATGAAGCCCCATGTCAAGCTTCCTGCTCAGTGGAGAGCCTGCTTCTTTTTCTCCCTCTGGCCCTCCCCCTACCACCTCTCAAGCTCTCTCTCTCTCAAGTAAATAAATTTTTAAAATTAAAAAAAAAACAAACAATAATACAGTCAACTATAATCGTCAAATATAAGCATTCTCATATTATTCTGAGTAGGGTTCTGGTAGGGAAGTTAGAAAATAGATTGGATGTGGGGTCAGAGCATATCTGGAAATCAATTTTTTTTCCTGGACATATTCTATATTTTGGCCCACAGAGTCTTCCCTCCCATATGTCTTGCCTGATTTTCTGTTTTGTTCTGTGAGTCAATCACCTGACCTCTAAACATAAGTCTGAAAAGCTAGGGCCTTTGCCACATGTTGCAATATTTATAACTTGGATTTGAATTATAGATAAAAAAAAGATGAGCGTTTATGTTACCTCTGTAATTGAAGTCCTGACCTCTTGTTTTCCAAGCAATGTAAACATTTGTCAAAGTCTCCTATTATAATTGTACTTGCCGACTTAGAGTCAGTTGTCATTTTCATTATATTACATGACTTCATAATTAAGCCATTTGAAATAGATGGAATTTGCAATTGTAGTGGATAAATAATTTCAGGCTTGGTTTTCTGTTTTTAAATGATTTGAGGAGGAGGCTTGGAACTGAAACTCCTTTTAAAAGGGACAATATGTATACAAATGTCATTGACAGCTAATACTTCACTCTGAATTATGATTATGTGTGGTTGGTTATCCATAGAATAAAAAGGATAATTTGAAAATGTTAAAGTATTTCACGGAAATGTGCCTGCCACTTTTCTTCACTCACCAGAAGGAAGGCTCTTAAGAAATAAAAGAGCCTTTGTTACTCTGTCTATAACTTTCCTTTGGGATTTAAATGCTAAATTCTGATTGTCAGCAATGGAAACTTGGGACTTCAAAACAGGAGTTCTGTACCCAAGGCTTAGCTGCTGGGGTACCTGATCTAGGGCCAAGATATTTGCCAGCCCCTGTGAATTAAGTAGGTGGGGGGGAAGAAGAGGGGTGGAAACTGCTGATGTAAAGGAAGGTTCTTCCCAGGTCAACATGTGCTTAAGAACTAGACATAGGGACTTGGATCTAAGGATTGGGGAACCTCCGGATCCATACAAGAGGTTACAAAACCTACAAGAATAAATGGTGTGTTGTGGGTGTTGTGAAGGTATCAAAAACACTGAGTTATATATACCAAATTACAAAAAAAAAGGTGAATTTTTATGGCATATGAATTACATCTTAATTTCAAAATGTTTAACATGAAAAAAAGAAAGCAAATATGTATTGGGACTTTCTCCAAAATTAAAATCTGCCAACATAAAGCTAGTTCTGACTTTAAATAAATTCACCCATAGCTACAAGTGAACATTAATGTTTGTATTACTTTTTCCTTTTCTAATAGTTGCTGTTAATGTAACACCTTTGATGGTGTACATTTAGCAAGACCTGTTCTTCCAGGTGGGATGGAAAAGTTTTACAACATCTTTTTGCTTATTAAAAAAGCTGTGAGTTTGAGAAAAAGAGGAATAAATGAGGTTGCTATAAAACTTGTCATCCAAACCTTTTCATTTTGGCAAGAGAAAGATAACATATAAGTATGCAGGGTTAAAAATCATAAATCAGGACAGTCCTAGACAAACAGGACATAGAGGGGTGAGGAGACAGGAGAGAGAACAGAGAAGGACCATCCTGTATCCTTGCCCTATTCATTCATCTATTTCTTCAACAAATATTTGCTCTATGTCTACTTAGTAGAAACTTAAACTGCCCGAAACAAGGTTTGCGACTTCCAAGTTATCCTATTAATAGACTGGTGAAATAGACTTGTTTGACATAATCAGGTTTGCTCTCAAGTCCA
Organism: Neogale vison; assembly: GCF_020171115.1. NCBI lineage: Eukaryota > Metazoa > Chordata > Mammalia > Carnivora > Mustelidae > Neogale > Neogale vison. The sequence goes on from NC_058097.1 coordinate 139,441,316, forward strand.
GGCCATCAATATCTGATTCTACTTTGATCTGGAAGTGGAGGGAGAAAGAGGAGGTGGTGGGGTTTCCTAGAAGAGATATCTGAGGTGATCTTCAAAAGGGAGAAAGTGAAGTGTGGGAGAAGGATGTGCTATGGAAAACAATTTGGTTTATGAAGGTGACCCTGGGGGCTAAGAAATTTGGAGAAGGTGATGTTATAATCAGACCTAATAACTTTGTTTCCTCCAAGAACTTAATTTTAACCAACTAACTCGGGAAATGTACCAATTTGTTAAGAGTAAAATTCATGGCTTCACATTTTCTCAGTTCTCAGGTTTAATTTCTGACTGGAGGTGTCTGACCAGGACCTCCATTAGGCAAAATCGGGCCTTCTTAGAAGTGACTGGTTTTATTTTTTAATTTTTTTTTTTAAGATTTTATTTGTTTATTTGACAGCCAGAGATTGCAAGTAGGCAGAAAGGCAGGCAGAGAGAGAGAGGAGGAAACAGGCTCCCTGAGAAGAGAGCTCGACGCGGGGCTCGATCCCAGGACCCAGAGATCATGACCTGAGCCATGACTCAGAGGCTTTAACCCACTGAGTCACCCAGGAGCCCCAGAAGTGACTGCTCTTGAAAGAGAGATTTATCAAGGCATTAACTGTAAGGATTGGAATCTAATACTTACATCTAAGTGGATGGGCTTGCAGGCAGGCAGATATGTTGAAGGAGGTGGGCCCCTAAAACCCCATTAACATACCTCATATGTTTCCATCTATGATTCCATAGCACAGTCTAACCCTTGTCTACATTAGAGAAATTTAGAAGAATTCTAGAGGAAAAAAGTTAAAGCCAAAAGAAAAAAAGAAAGGTGGAGGAGGTATTTTGTCTAGGTGCGATTGTACTCCCTTTCTTTTAAATCTCAATTAACTGTGTCTTATACTTCTTCCTTTAAGTGAACTTGAGATGAGAAGTCTCTCAATTTACATTAAATCATCAGTATATAAACATTTCTACCAAACATCTTCAAAGGTCAAGGACTATGCTACATGCTGCCTAGTGGTTTCTACATTCTAGCAACTTAAAGAAATCTCTCTTCCTCTGCATTTCTCTTTTTCTCTCTTTCCCCCATTCCCCTCACCTCACTCACACACCCACACCCACGCATACACATATGATAAATTATGAGCACGTCACAGGGAGGGAGTGTGTCCTATTCACTTTTTGTATCCAAAGCTTCCAACTCAGGTCTTGGCCCACAGTAAATACTGAATTATCAAGTGGTGAAATTAATAATAGAAATTAACGTTTAAATGGCAGTCTATAGTTTTAAGGCACATTTTACAAATATCTAATATTTAGAGTCTCTAGTGGAGTGGGCTTATTTGTATTTCAGTTTTATGTGAGAAGAAACTGAACTTCAGAGGATGAAGGAAGTCACTGTGGTCGTTTGTAGTTTAAGTCAGAGGTAAAACCCATGACTCCCAGCTTCGAATCTTGTTCCCTCTCTAAATCATATTGCTACATTGGTGAGTGTAACAGTCTCCTCCATTCGACAAGGTAAATGCTTCTGATCATTCAAAAGAAAAATAAAAATAAAACCACTTACTCTTATTCAAGAGCCCTCAAGCCAGGAAACGATCTCGTAACATCTCTAAAAGAGGCAGGAAGAAAACGCTACCAACAAGGACATAACTACATATAAGCCTTGTGCGCTGGTATTGTTCTCTATACACAGAAAAGCTACATGCCTTTACCTGTAGTACACCGAGTGGGGAATATTTATGGTAACAAAGTCATAAAACTTTATTTTATGATCCATCTGCAGACCCTGGGAAATGTTGTAGACTAACTTTAATTAATCATCCCTGCTTGAATTGATTTAGATCCTCCCACTCCCACATTAAGCTGTAATGTATTCTTTATAAAAATGTACAACTTGAAGTTAATTTGAGTCCTTTGGGCCAAAGAGTTTATTTATAACATGCGGTGAAACATTTTATGGCCCCAATTTCCATTAAATCATAAATTCAGGAAGTAAGAGAAAGAAACAGGCCTACTCAGTCACCTTGCCCTTGTCAAAAGGAATATGATGTGCATCTGTGGTATATTTCGCAATGCTTGGGTCAATGTGTGTATTTATACATCTCCCCATATTCAATGCTGCTAATGAAAATGGCTTTCATGTGAAAAACCATGGATCAAAAGGCTGGTGTGGGATGTAGATTTTCCCTCTCTTACAGCGTGTTCCATCATAGTCTGGTTTAAAGCTTGGAACCTTTTTTTTTTTTTTTTTTTTTTAAGCTTCACAAAAGCAGTCTTCTGCCTCATTGCCCAGATTACAGTATTTCTACTCTGTGTCAGGTTGGTCCGCTCTTCTTAGTATTTCCTTAATAGTACCAGACTAGGCTTGAGGGAGTCCTTTGGAGATAATACATACCGAATATGATCATAAAGAGTCTGAAAAAAGCACAGACCATAGCAAAGTAAGTATTTAAACAGAGCAAATGGGGTGTTAGGATACCTGGTAAAATATTGGCTTTGCTGGTGTCAAGTCTAGGATCTTGGAAGCTGAGAGGGATGCTGTATGGTATAATTTAATCTTACCCAAAGAGAGGTTCTGTCTTTGCCTATGATTCCTGGAAGAGAATCTCTAGGCCCTGAAATATTATGTTTGATAAGAATGTTTTTGTTTGCTGGGGCCTTTGGCTACTGGAAAGTCTAACAGTGTGATTTGTGATAAATATTTGGGAACATGTGCTACTGGTTTCACCTCCAGGAGGGCTGGAGAATAAAACTCAGTCATGTGGGCAGTATGTGATCCAGCCCCCCCAAAATTCTGAGCACTGAAGCTTAGATGAGTTTTCCTGGTTTACAATAACCTATACATATTGCCGCACATCAATGCCAGGAATACTATGCATCCATGATTCTGTAAAGAGAAGACAACAAAAGCTCCATGTTTGGCACCTTTTTCTCAACTCTGCTTGACAGACTTCTTTCCTTGCATGATTTTAATCTTTATCCTTTCCCTGTAATAAACCAAAATTGTGAATGTAACAGCTTTCAGTGAGATCTGTAAATCCTTCTAATGAATCATCTAAATTAAAGGTGATTCCAGGAACCCTCCAAACTCACATTTGGTGTCAGAAAAGAGGTGGTCTTCTGTGTACTGTGCCCTCTAAAACTCAATAGTTGGCCTAAATGTATCACAGATGTATTACTGAAAACCAAAGGCCAGAAGAGAATTCCAAGGACCAGAAACTGGGAAAAGAGGTGAGGGACAGTCATAAGGTAATTTAGTTGATTTCATATGTTTTAATTCTAGGATCTGTGAGATCTATATGTATATGTGTGTGTTCCTTGCTCTACTGTCACAAAAGCACTGTTCAGCCTGAAAGGGCTGATCAAACTTCTAGCATTGGACATACCTAGATATCTACAAAGCATCAAGAGATGTATCCGAAGTTTATTGGAGTCAAGAGAAGATTGGCATTCCAGTCCAGAGCTAAAGCAAGCTAAAAGGAGACTTGGAAAGGCATTGTAGGAGAACCAGTTGAGGTTGGGGATCAGAAATCAGAGATCATTCCTTAGATCCAGGATCCAGGGTCAAGCAGGACTTCAAAAGAGGGCTGGAAAAAGCAAGATTAAGCTATACCTAAAGACATAAGATTAGATTAGATTAGATTAGATTAGATTAGATTAAAGCTAACCCCAAATTGAATTGATCCTGTGTCAGAATTAAATTTACCCATGATTGACAGAAAATTTGCATAATTTTATAATAATATTTATAATAATATAAATATATATAATAATAATAATTATAATAACAACAGAAGTTCCTTTCTTTCTCATGTAAATAAAATCTAGAAGTAAGCAATCCAATCAAGAATGACAGAATCAGGGATCCTGGATTCTTTTGCATTGTTCAACCAACCTCAGCCTAAGAAATCCATTTCTTACCCAGTCAAATATTCAGCCATCCTATCTACATTCCATCCTACAGGAAGGAGAGAAGGATGAAAGAAGGAAGAAGGGGTGGAGAAACTATTCACTCCTCATTTAGGAAAAATTCCTACACAGAACAAGTCTACTTTAATTTCATTGTTCAGAACGAAGTCAAAAATAGCCGTATTTAGCTGCCAAAGACTCTGGGGGATGTGATCTTTATTTTAGATGCTTATGAGCCTTGTGCCCAATTAAAAATTGGGAGTCACTGAGGCTCCTGGATGGCACAGTCTGTTAAGCATCCAACTTTTGGTTTCAGCTCAGGTTCTGATCTCAGGATCCTGAAATTGAAATTGTGTAGGGGTCCACTGAGCATGGAGTCTGCTTAAGATTATCTCCCCTTCTCCCTTTGCTCCTCCTGCTCATGCTTTCTCTCTCTCTTTCTCTGTCAACTAGATAAGTAAATCTTTTAAAAAATTGGGAGTCATCTAGGGAAAAAGGCATGGATATCTATTGGAGAGTAATTAGTAGCCTATGCTACAATTCTGGGTCAGTAGACAACCACATACAATTTTTTACTGAAGACAGTGTTGGAACCTCAACTGTTGAGCAACAGTTGAGCTTAGTCTGATACACAGACCTGGAGTCTGCTCTTACAGCAAAAATGCCCAGGAGCAGGGAGCCAAGCTGGTCACTGCCATAGCTGCGGCTCTTTACTCCCTCTTTGGCTTCTCAAAGCATTTCTAACAGTAATTATTCCGTCACAGCCTACTGTTTGCCAGTACTTGGTTATCCCACACATTGTTAAGTGAGCTTGCTAGTGCAGTGTTCTGAAACATTCCCAGCATACACTTTATTGCCATTAGATTAAAATATGTTTTTTCTTTTTTTAATTGAAGTTTCACTGGAAAAGGGACTAGTACTTTTAATTGGGTCACTCATGCCTGTTTTTGAATATTTGCTTTAGCCTTTACTAATTGCATGAGCCTTGGAAAAATTCCTAATCTCTCTGATCCTCAATTTTATTAAATGGGGACAAAAATACCTATTTTCAAAATGGTTTTTAAGGCTAGAGATAGAGGTAATACCTGACCCAGACTTGATGCTCAATGAATAGCAATTATTATAAACAAAACTTTAGCTCAGACTGATCTTGACTTTATAAACTTTCTTGGGAGGAATAAAGAGTCCCAGGGCCTGTTATGCTCCAGGTATTTTAAATGTGTGTCATCAATCCCTGTAACAATCTTTTGAGGGAGTTAATCATATTTCCACTTAACCGATGAGGATACCAAAGGTCTAATAATTTTGTGGTTCTCTCAAGGTTAATTTATTAATGCTAGCGTTGAGACTTGAACCCAGCTCTGTCTGACTCCTTTATGCTTTAGATTGTTTAAATTCAACTATCTTATTTCATAGTTAAGGAAGTGGGTTAAAATAAAGCTAAGAGACTTTGCCAAGATCCCAAATATGATTTGTTGCAGGTTATTAGATGTCCAACATCTAGCTCAGAGTCCTTCTCTTTCCTCCCTGCCACACAATATTTAACTTATATTTCCTTTCTTCAGCCTTCAATTATAGGCTCGGTATGATAAACTTTTTGTTTTTCTGAAATTCCAGTGTTTTGTATTGTTTTACTGATTCACATTTTTCATATACTGATTGACTTTTTTAGCAAGCAGAACTATAAGGTTTTATGATGATTTTCATTCTCTCCCTTGGTTTGAGCAAATCTAATGGATGCCTTTGTAAGAGAATTGAGCAGATGTTGGATCTATTTCCAAATCCTTTTGGAGGATTGGGCTGGCTATACACATGGAAGAGTTTCTTTGCTCCTGACGAATGAATTGGAACTGAACGTATCATGATTCTAACCCATCGATGTGTGCCATATGGAACAGCATTCCTCCCCTGAGAGGGTGGTGTTACTCTCCATGCAGAGGTGGTATGCCAGGGTGAGGGTTGTTGTTAGCGGTGTCTGTACATCTCCTGGCCTTTCCTGTGCATAGTGAAAATTGACCTGAGGTAACAAGTTTTTTCTTTATCTGTTATCAGGTCATGAATAAATTAGTTTTGCTTTCTACTCTGAGGCCCAGATCAATATTCTGCTGGAATGTTGATTGTTTTAGTGAATGGAAATGAACGGGCAAAATGCCATCCAGAAGATTCGCACACTGGCAAATGAAACATTTGCATGGGTGGATGAAAAGGCCCCCTGATAGAAATTAAGAGTAGCATTTGCATAGTTGCTTGTCATTTACAGGCATTTGCACGTATATCTAATTCCCAGAACTACCCTAGAAATAAAGCAAAATAAGATTTTGTCATCATTTTACAGATGACTGTGAAGAGTATAGGGAAGTTGTAACTGGCCCAAGGTCACATCATGGACTAACCAAAGCACAGACCACATGCAGATGTTCTGGCCCTAAACTGCTGCTCTGTCTTCTGGGCATCTCGAGCTCTCCAAACCTGGGCTCTTTCCTCTGAATATTGCTTTTCTCTTGGCTTAGCACTTTTTTGCTTGAGAAATAGTATGCAGTGGGCCATGAGCTTTATTTTGTGCTCTGTTGCCTACTAAAACTTTCAAGATAACAAGAAATTTCGACTCTTGGCTCAAAGGAAGTTGAGGAGTTATGAGCTATTGGATCAATAGTCTTGTCCCCACATAGAACCCCCATGTAGGCTACTCAGTATTAAGATGTATGGAGTTGGAATATGTTTACATTCTCCTGAGGCTTTTGTGACTCTGGAGAATGAATAACTCTGGATTTTGGGTCTGTGTTCTGCTTCTGTTTCCACTTTTTGTAAGATTTAAAGTGAGATGAGAGGAAATAGAAGTCACACTGCAAACCTCTCCATAATGGATATGATGCACAGGGCAGATCAGAGTTTTTCTTATATCAGAGGTAGATGACTGGCCAGCATTTCAATTTTTCTGGGGGAGTAAGTGTTTTAGCATGCATTATTTATATGTCACAAATAGAAATTCAATTAAAAGGAATAGTTATTCCAAAAGGCTCTGAAACTGTAGAAACGTCTCTGCCTTGAGGGTGCTGCTATTTTTAAGGAATCGAGAGAAAAAATGTTGAGCTTTTCCAAAGCTCCATCCAGGAAGGATACAGGTGATCTGCTAAGGACAGGGACAGGAATGGGAAAGAAGAGAGTTCTAAGAGCTATAGCTATATGGGAGTCTGAAGAGTGGCAGCAAACTTCTCCCTCTGAACTTCATGTCAGAATCCACTACCATGGTAAGGGTATGGTACATGTGATGAAGCAAAAGGTTGATGCCAGGTAGCTCTTGATTCAAAAAAATTTGTTTTGCATCAAGTACAAAAATAAGTAAGATTCAGGCTCTGACCTTGGATAAGAGTAAAAATAATGGTAAGAATGGCAGGGCCTATTAATTGGTGATAATGAGCCAGGTTTATCCTGTTCATTCAGTACTTGATTAGATCTTCCTAATGAGGCTATAAGGTAGATACTAGTTTATTACCAATTAAAGATGACTAACCAAGGGTCAGAGAGGTTGGCAAAGGTTGAATAGCTATAAACATAACCACCCTAGGAAAGTGATCGATGGTAGGTTCTTCTCAGTTCTTTCAGCAAACAAATATTTATGAACACCCAGTTATGCTTCAGATGCTCTATGCAATATAAAGACAAGCGATGCATAGTCCCTACCTTTGAAGAGTTCATAGTAAATGAAGAGGAATTAGATGGATCTGATAGTCCCTGAGATCAGTGTGAGGTGAGATGAGATGAGCATCACGGGAAACTTTTCTTCAGAAACTATGCAGGTTAGGAGGAAATTCCCTGGGAACTGGTGATGATAGTGGTGGAGGGAAGGCTTTCGCTCTCTGCAAGGGAAGGTCCACAGGTTCATATTACGGTACATGTATGCAGTAAAACATGTTGCTGGAGCTATGAGGCACCACTTCATATTCTATAATGAAATCAACCAGTTTTACACACATAGCCCTCTGCAAGCAGAATAGCTGAGTTGTAATTATTACGGGATATGTAAGAAGAAGCTAAGGCTAGATATTTATCTATAGGGATGTCTCAGAATCCTGCAGAGTGATCCAGGTGCAAAAATACTACTACCAATGCTATAGAGAGCAATAGACTACTAATCCCTTGTTCTCTCTCTCAGTTGTGGCCTACATTGTTGTTGCATCCAACAGCCAAGATAATGCCTTGACAGAGAGATAATTTCCTGAGACCCATGGGGAAACATAGGTCATGAGTGACGAAGACTTAAAATATCCTGGTGGGATTATAACAGAGAGGTAACATAGTCTCTCTTGAATATATAGTGTGTTTAGCTCTGGCACCATAGTATAAGACGAGAATTCACAAAATTGAGCAAGCACAGGTGAGGACAGTCAGGTTGGCCATGTGAAAAACAGGTTAAGGAACTGAGCTTATTTACCTGAAGGAGAGAAGGTGGTAAGTAAATAGAGGAGTCACTGGTCAAGCTGGGAATAAGGAGACTGACCATTGGTTTCAAATAGCTGACTGTAGGAGACTTTGGCCTTGTTCTATTGATTCCAGAGATAGCAAATGGAAACAGAAGTTACCAAGAGGCTCATTTCAATTTAATGTAAGATGGAATTTTTGAAAGAGTCTTCAGTTAGAATTGAAACTCTTCTGTATTTCTACCTACATCCTTCTGGTCTGGAATCATCTCAGCTCTGGTGATTGAAAAACCAAGGTCAGATTCTATAATAGCTCACCATTATTCTGCACTATGGTTAAGCACACTGTCTCTTGATTCAGGCTATCTGGACTTATATCCATATTCTTCCACTTGCTAATTCTGTGACATTAGGTGAGTCACCTAGTCTCTTATACTTTGGTTTCCTCATCTGTAAAATGGGTATAATTATAATAATAAATATCTTATAAGGTAGTTAAAAGGTTTAAATGGAATAATATCTGCAGGAGTTGAGCCTGGTCCCATATATGTGCCAACTATAAAAAATGATGGTGATGATGATTATCTTCATTAGATATCTTTTTAAAAGAGTTACAACAGTGAGCTGTACTCCTCTTTATCTTAGAAAACCTTTATTTTTCCTGTTGTTAAGTAGTATTTGTGCAACTCTGGATGTATTATTTCTGTTAAGGTGGGGAGGACTGACATCCTTAATGAAGATATTCAGTAAAACCCAGATCAAAACACCTTTCAGATGTTCATTGAAACATGTTATGTGTCATAAGACAAATAACAACATGGGGCATAATACCCTAAGACAAATAAACATGGAAACCTCCAAAGCCATGCTGAGGGCAAAGGTCACTCCTCTTCCATTTCCTGGTAAACTTTCTACTACCTGAGGGGGTCACAAATGGTTAGAATCTGGAAGCAGATAGAGCTATTGGTGTTAGGTAAGAGATATGTAATTTCTTATATTGATATGATGGAAACTGGAACCGATAAGGCATTGAGATATTTTCTTTGGTGGTAGAAAGGGTTTTTGTGACTTACACAAGCTGTGGGAAGATATAATCTTGTGGGTTGGACTGGAGATGTCTAGAACCTACTTCCATGGTCTTGAGAGCACCTTAAAAGCTGAAAACTATGAGCCAATCCAGTCTCTAAACTTTTCATATGTTTTAAGACCTCAGGTATCATGATTGCAAATATATAAGTTTCAATGCCAGTAGCAATACAGTGGTCATAAGTACTGGAAGATAGAGGAAGTACATTGGATCAAGAACACCCCTGTAAATATATGAGTAGAGGCTGGATTAATATACAGCTAGAGGATTTTAGAAGGAAAGTAAGAAAAAGATGGGTTAGCCTAGAAGAATGATTATGAGAGAAGTGATAAAATATTAGTAAGAAGGATAAAAGATTTGAATAAGAAAATGTCTCATGTTTCTAGAAGAGTAAATTTTGTAAACATGTTATTTCTTTCCAAAATGAGACATTTGTGAACTTGTATATTTTGTTTTTGTTGTTTCTTGATCTTTATGATAGCAAAATCAGAAATGACAGAGGAATGGGAGATAGATGAGAGTTAATGTGGAAGTAGATTTAACAATGTTTGGTAATTGATTGAATGCGTGGACTAAGGGAGAAAATCTAAAATAGTGCACAGGCTTCTGTCTCAGACTAGTTGAATCATTGTGGCTTTCACTATCATAGCAGAATAAGAGCGAGACCAGGTTTGAAGGAGAAGATGATAAAATGAGCTTTTGGCATTTGAAATCAAATTATCTATGAAATGTCTAAGAGAGGATATTTTAAAAAAACTGTGGGATACAAAGATCTGGAGCCAAGAAGATGGATCTGTGCTAGAATTATCTGACAACTTCAGCACATAAATATCACATTTAAAACAATAGGTGTAGATCTCATTGCTTGAGGAGGGCTGTAGACCAAGACAAAAAGATTGAGCCCTGGACATACTCAGCATTTAAGGAGAGGATGGAGGAAGCTGGAGAGACAGCAGCCAGAGAGGTGGAGAATCAATTGGAAGAAAGTGGTCCCATGAAAATGAAGGCACACTGAAAAGGAAGAAGTCAACAATGTCAAATGGCTCAGAAAGATCAAGTAAGATTGTTTAGTTTCCTGCAAATCGGTACAAGCTTTTTGGAAAGCATTTTGATAATATCAATCACTCTCATATAGTATAGACTATTTGACTCAGTAATTCCATTCCTAGGGATTTTTCTTGCGAATATACTTCCACAAGTGCACACAAATTATATCTATAAGGAAATTATTGCAACATAATTTGTTATAGCAAAAGCTGAAAATAGCCCATCAATATGTGACTGATTAAATATACCATTATAGTTTATCTGCACAATGGAATGTAATGCTGCTATTAAACACTGAGATCACTATGTACTTACGGGGAAATCCTCTGAAGCACAGTATTAAAAAGTAAATAAAGATTTAAAAGACTACAAATAGCAGTTTGGTGAGAGGTTTAAGCAAGCAAGAGCCTAGCTTCCTGGCTTAAAGTCCAGGTTGCTACTTATAAGTTATAGAGTATTGGCCAGTTTCTTAATTTCTCAGTACACTCCTACTCACCTTTGCTTTGAATGAACACTCCAGTTGGCCCATGCTTTTCTGAACCTTTTAACTCTAAATAATGGCCTCAATTCAGTAATTAAAATGTCCAGTTTTTCAATAAGAGTCTCAATTCAGTAATTAAAATGTCCAGTCTCATGCCAGAACTCCTATATTCTCAATACCTACAACAAAAGCGAGAGAAGGTTCTTTTTGCATTTGGACTTTAGGAAGTCATTGGTGACGTCCCCCAAGTTAGTTGGGTGGAGTAATAAGGAAAAGCCTAACTGCAGGGGAAGAAGGAAGGAGTGAGAGGCATGGAAGGAATGGAGCAAGTGTGGGCAGACTTTTGGAGCAGTTGCAAAGGGAAAACTTAGAAGAGAGGAAAGAGAGGTATTTAAAGAAGTGAGATTGCTGGGGAAGTGAGAAAGGACAGGTGGGATTCTTAGCTTGGAGTGCATTCGTTTTGGAATAGAGGTTACTGGAATCCATACACCTAGAGCCCCCACACAGGGAAAGTCAACTGGAAGCTAAGAGGATTCCTGCTTGATGCCTCCTATTTGTTCCCCAGAGGAGAGAGGAGATGATGTTGGGGACTCAGGGAGTATGATGGTTGTTGGGATAATCTCTGGAGAAAGGCGAGCTTCCTAGAGTCACACCCTAGAATTACTGAGCAGCTTTAAGAGCAAGTCTGAGTTTGGAGTTCATAAGTTAATAGAAGCTCCAGAACTGTGTGGTTCTTTGATTTTTCCTGGAAGCCTCAGAAGCAGGGTTGCAGGCACAGAGCATGCCTTCTGGGCCATGCTGCAGGCTATCTCAGAGGAACCTCAACACCAAATGGGCCAAAGGCAAGATCCGCCCCTCCTCACTATTGTGCTGCAGGTTAGCTCCAGAAGGCAGCACCATCTATTAAATAAAGAGAGAAATACTTTGGCCATTCTAACTGGTATAAGGTGTTATCTCAATGTGGTTTTGATTTGAACCTCCCTGATGGCTAATGATGATGAACATTTCTTCACATGTCTGTTAGCCATTTGTATGTCTTCTTTGGAGAAGTGTCTCTTCATGTCTTCTGCCCATTTTTTGATGGATTATCTGTTTTGTGTGTGTTGAGATTGAGTAGTTCTTTAGAATTCCTCAAACATTAGAGTTTGAAGAACTTTAAAGTTCTTTAGATCTTGGATATTAGCCCTTTGTCTGTACTGTCATTTACGAATATCTTCTCCCATTCCTTGGGTTGCCTCTTTGTTTTGTTGCTGTTTGCTGTGCAGAAGCTATTGATATTAAGTCCCAAAAGTTCCAAAAGTTCATTTTCCCTTTTGTTTCCTTTGCCTTTGAAGACATGTCTTGAAAGAAGTTGCTATGGTCGATGTCAAAGAGCTTACTGCCTGTGTTCTCTAGGATTTTGATAGAATCCTGCCTCACATTGAGGTCTTTTATCCATTTCGTGCTTATCTTTGTGTATGGTATAAGAGAATGGTCGAATTTCATTCTTCTGTCAAGACAGTAAACAACAAGTGTTGGAGAGGATGTGGAGAGAGGGGAAACCTCTCTTACACTGTTGGTGGGAATGTAAGTTGGTGCAGCAACTTTGGAAAACAGTGTGAGATTCCTTAAGAAATTAAAAATAGAGGTACCCTATAACCCTGCAATTCCACAACTGGGTATTTACCCCAAAGATACTGATGTAATGAAAATAAGGGCCATCTGTACCCCAGTGTTCATAGCAGAAATGGCTACAGTTGCCAAACTGTGGAAAGAGCCAAGATGTCCTTCAACAGTCAAATGGATAAAGAAGATATGGTCCATATATATATCAGAAAGGATGAATACCCAACTTTTTGTATCAACATGGATAGGACTGGAGGAGATTATGCTGAGTGAAATAAGTCAAGCAGAGAAAGTCAATTATCATATGGTTTCACTTACTTGTGGAGCATAAGGAATAACATGGAGGACATTGGGAAGAGGAGAGAAGTGAGTTCAGGGAGATCGGAAGGGGAGACAAACCATGAAAGACTGTGAACACTGAGAAACAAACTGAGGGTTTTGGAGTGGAGGAGAGTGAGACCTTGGGTGAGCCTGGTCGTGCTTATTAAGGAGGGCCTGTACTGCATGGAGCAGTGGGTGTGGTGGATAAACAGTGAATCTTGGAACACTGAAAAAAAATTTTTTAAATAAAAGTAAAATAAAAAAAAGAATACTTTGTATAATTTCCCTCTTGAAAAAGCAGCACATTGATTTCCCTGTTTAGAAACATAACATAAACACTGACTAGCTCAACAAATCACAGCCACTGTGAGTGACTTTATACATTAGCACCTAATTCATCAACATGCCAATCCAAACACTTGGGTTTCTTTATTTAATACATGGCGTTCTTACCACCTTATTCATTATGCTGCCTTTCTCCCTCACTCCTAATATCTACCTCTTGTGGCTATATTCTATAAGATGTTGAGTTGCTCCCATTATCAGAAATGAGTATTTTCTGTTGAATATTCATTTTGATGCTTTATTATAACCTTTTTGAAAGCGGGGTATTTGTACATTGTGATGCTCTGTAAAAAAAGCTGTTACTAGGGAATGAGCTGACTATTGCTCTCATCAGAGACTCCTTAACAGTCATATTCTAGAGCTCAAAGGTTTGTGCAACTCTTAAATACATGGCATTACTGAAGACCCAGGGAAGAAAACAAAGAACAAAATCTACAAAGAAAGATGGTCCAGATGCAAAACTTAACTAAGATGAGTATTTTGTGGTTACAAGCCTGACTCATTGGAGGAGAAACCAAAGAAAATCCTGAGTGCCTGTTTGTAAAAATTTATATTTTATTAACTTTGATAGCTTTTGAAAATATACTAATTTATTCATGAGAAATCTTAATTACCCAGAGTGAGGCAGTGTGGTATAGTAAGAGAAAAAATGAACCAGAATAAAGTGGAAGTCAAGAAGTGAGAGTCTTGCCCTTAGATTTCAATCTGTCACGTCCATTTCACCTCCTTGGACCTTGGTTTTAGTCTGGGAAGAACTGTCATTTCTTCTGAATCCACTCACCTATGGCTGAAGACTTTTGTATACATGTGCCCTTCGCACTAATAACAAAACAGGCTCCTGGTAACCAAGATAACAGAAACCAATCTGCATCTTCCTCTGTGCAGCGAAGAGATGAATAATCCATCACTAAGGTCCCTTTTGGTCCTAACACGTGCATCATCTCAAGGTGGTTATCATAGAAAGGGCTGAATAAGTTAACGGAAGTAGAGGAACACAGGCTTTGGCAACAGTAAGTTCTTGTTCATGATTTTAGTTCATATTCTTACCAGCTGTGTTACATTAGGTAAGTTACTTAAGCTTTCTGGACCTCCTTTTCTTCATCTGTAAGGAGCCTGATGACTCCTACTTTATGAAATTATGAGGATGAAATGAAGTAATGTGTGTCAAGCACTGTGCACCATAACTGTCACATGGTATGTATTATTAATATAAATGAATAGCCATACAACTGCAAGGTACAGAGGTGCATATAGTATTTGCTACATATAGAAATCATTTCACTGTACATTCATATCTAATTTTGGTAATAAAATGCGAGCAAGTCTGGTAGTTGGCTCTTTCTGTCCCCCAAATGCTGTTCACACCTCTATAACAGAGGTTATCGTACTGAATTGATGTTGTTTATTTGTCTGTGACACAGACTGGATATGAGCTCTTGCTGGCAAATTATTTAGGACAATTTAGTCAACACATAATGGGTTCTCAAGGAGTGTATGATCTAATGGTTGTTTGACCTCCTTTAGATGTTAATGAAGATATTTAATTATAAATACAACAACAGATGAATAAATGAATGGAATTAGTCTTGGAAATGTTTCCTTTACACAGGACAAAATTTTGATTCTTAGATTTTCTTTTCAAAACATTGCTACGATAAGAATAATTGTAGTCTGAAAAAAAAAAAAAGAATAAGTGTGGTCTCGAGTGCCTTATTTGGTTCATGCTTGTCTCTTATATATTTCCTTGAGTAAATTCTAGCCAAAGATGTATGATCACTCATTTCATAATAAATGTGATGATAGCAGTTCTAGATCTAGGGGAGGCATCATTGGCCTCATTTATTTAAAGACAGGTATATGAAGAATTGTTCTGAACAAGACATTCCCTTCTGCTATTTCTTCAACTGGCAAAGTTGTACTTACCCTTCTAGGTACCATTAAGATGTATCTCCTTTGTGAAGTCTTCCTCATTTCATTCAGGCAGAAGTCATGTTCTTTTTTATGCTTTTATATTTCTTTTTATGTCATTAGTACATACAACTCTTATGTATATATGCTATATACAACAGGCATAAGTTATATATTAGTAATACTTGTGTGATAAATATCTGTGGAATTTATAAATTTGTATTTTTTTTAATATTGATCTGTCTCATTTTCTCAGTAGCTGCACACACAAAGGTCATACATGTAGACATGTGCTGTGAGCACCTCAGTGATGGGTCTTAATTATAATTTGTTCTGCTAATGTGTGAAGAAAGAATGCCTTGTCATTAATTATCTCTAAGATGATATTTTGCATCTCAGGGCCTAGCATAGTGCTTATTACTGCATATACCTGCAGTAAAGGTTTTGTGATTTTAATTAAACAAAAGTTTATAGTATAAGTATATAATGCTATCAGGGATTGACTAATAGATTTATTTTTGGGTTTTCCTTTTGAATGTAAAATCCTATGCTCTGAGGTTTTGGTTTTAGTTGTTTTTATTTTTTTTTAGGATTTTATTTATTTGTTTGTTTGTTTGAGGGGGGAGGAAGAGGGCTGGAAGGGCAGAGGGAGAAGGAGAGAGAGACTCTCAGGCAGACTCTGCACCCAGCACAGAGCCGCATGCCAGGATCCATATCGTAACCCTGAGATCATGACCTGAGTCAAAATCAAGAGTAAGACATCTAACTGACTGAGCCACCCAGGTGTCCTGGTTTTAGTTGTTTTAATTTTTATTTTTAATTTTAAAAATTTTTATTTATCTGAGAGAGAAGGCAGGGGGGAGAGAGAGTGTGTGTGTGTGAGAGAGAGAGAAAGAGGGAGCAGGGGCAGGGCAGAGGGATAGAGAGAATCAGACTCCCCACTGGGCGGGGAGTCCGGCGTGTGGCTCCATCCCAGGACCCTGGGATCACAACCTGAGCAGAAGACAAAATCTTAACTAACAGAGCCACCCAGGCTCCCCTAGCTGTCTTTAAACTAAAGTTGTTTTTAAACTAAATTCCAGACCATTGGTTTCAGAAAGGTGTTTATATATTATACAGCATTGGGTTCTGGTTGTTTCTGTCAGATTGAAGCATCCAAGTGGTTCATGCTGTGCCTGTCTCCTGGGTGATGAGAAGTCTGCAGAAGTTATTCTGGCTCCCTGCCTGGTCCTGACAAAGATATCAAGTAAACTCCAAAGAATTAAGGTCGAAAGAAGTTGTCAAGAAGCTGCTTGCTTTGCTTACCCACAGACGCTGCCTTAATTGCCAGCTTCCATAAGCAACTGGCACCCTTTATTCCTGCCTGATTCAAATGCTTTTGACAACTCTCTTTTTTCATTTACACACAGAGGTGGTCAAACCCTGTAGTGTCAAGTGATCTATGCCGAGTTATTTGCATTTAAAGAAGCTGGATTTTAGGGGAAAGAGGTTATTTTTCCCATCCTTTATGTGCATAGATTTTCTGAAGTCATGTAAGTTTTTACTAGCCAATGCAAGACTGTGATGGTTAGAGTCTAGCATTCCCTTGCCCTCACCCTGGGATTTTTAAGGACCACAGCTTTGTTCTCCACAGGAAACAAAGCCTAACATTTAAAAGCAAAACAAATCAAAAACAACAACCACCACCCCAATGCTTTAGATATTTTAGAGCTGACACTCTTGTAAATTTTCAGATGTCTCGCACTGCTGTCTTTGTGAAAGAAATGCAGCAAATTGTCATTATCGTGGTTTTTTTCTTAGTGGATTGGTTTGAGTGGTGGGAGTCAGATTTTCTATGCTCGTCTCTGGGGTGGATACACCCCCACTGGAGGCATGGTCTACCAGAGCACATACAATTAATAAAATAAAGCACCAGAAACCTTCACCTCCTGTGTTCACCACTTTATGTAAAGTCATTATTAAATGTACTTGTGGCTCTTCATTTCCTGACTTCCCTTTGCATATAATAGGAACTTTGCTCAGACTCTCAAAAGAGGGAAGGTACAATTGGCTCCTGAGGTTTTAGGCAAAAATAAGACATCTTCATGTAGGCCCTATTACGTACCAGTGTTTTTGATAGTTATTTTACATGTATCATTTCGTTTAACTTTGAGATAAAAAGCTTAGAGGTAGATATTATAAACCCCCCATTTTACTGACAGTATTTTGAAGTTCAGAAAAATGCAAAAGTTCGTTCAAGAACACCATCAGTACTGGGGGAATAAGGACATGAACTAAGCCTATCTGCTTCCAAAGTCAGTTCCCTCTTTCTTATTATTAAATGCTTCCTACTTTCCAGTTCTGAAAGTAGAAGTGCCTAGAGGGTAAGCTCATGGTTTCAAAGTCGGTGGGTAAATTTTCCATTCTAGAATATTAACTCTCCAGTGCAACTCTGTAGGGGTGAAGATAAGCAAGAATTTGCTGCAGTATGATTTTCCTATAAATGAAAGCTATACGTTTCCCTAGCACTGCAGTTTTCAAATTCAAGGGAAGTTGTAAGTCTTGAAACAGTAGCAAAGGATGAGGAAGGCTAGTGATTCAAAACTCCTGCTTTCCCTTCACCTTTTTCAAGGACCCTCGTTACCCTCATTGTTTTGTACCTGGAAGAATGATTCTTTTCCTATTCTCCCCATTTTGTTTTCTTGGTCTACTTAAAAAAAAAAAAAATTTGTTTTGTTCCAATAAAACTTCTTACATATGCTTTTTGGTGCTTTTCCACCCAATATTTTCAAGGTTCTCTGAAAGAAAACTTTACCAGAAAGGGAAGTCAAGGCAATCTCTTACTGCAGGAGGAGGAGAAGGAAGCTCCTTCATCCTGGGTGTTGCTCACAGAGATACAAAATCCTCTTTGTTCTGAACCAGGTTGAGTGTCATTCTGGGTAAAACAATGGACTAGGCTTATTGTGTGCAAATGAGCCTTCTATAAAACCTCCTTGAATCTCAGGAAAACTCAGGAGTTGTTTCCTGAGTCTTAATATAATTGTATCTATACATGCAGTAAGCCAGTTGGTGAGGAAGCAATCACCTGTCCTTTAGAAACAGGCAGATTTGGGTTCAAATTCCTAATCTACCACTTACTAGCTGGGTGTCTCTAGGCCAGATACTGACCCTATGAGCTGATTTACTCACTCACACACTGGTGATGATTAGCAACATTGGTGTGGCTGGTTATAAGAATTAGAGGTAGCATATGGAAACTGATGCAATGCTCAACATGGAATAAGATTTTAACACCTGGTTGCTCTTCTGGTTACTATTCTTGTCATACTTAAGGAATAGCTAATCTCGCCTCAATGAGAAGCAGCCTTCAATGCTCACTGGACCTAAAGATATAGTTTATGGTTGTATCAAGTGGTGAAGGAAAAGTTGAAAAGAATAACCCTACTCTACATAAAAATGTTGAGCTAAAAAGCAAAAATCCCCCCAAAGTTCCTAGTTCTCTAACTTGGTTCTCAAGGTGTATGTGGGAGTCATACTTATAAGAGGGTAGATTCCCCAGATTCAGAGGAACATCCTTCCATATTTCAGGAAATAATAGTTGTCTAAGACTTTTTACTGCATACCATGTGATTTCACTAACTTGTGTTATAAATTTTCCTCGAAGCAAAATCTGTTTGGCCTCTTAACATTGCAGGTGAGGAAATTAAGGTAACACACCTGGGAAGTATAGAGCCAGGCCATTAGATTCTGTGTACTATGCTTAAATTGCTTATATAATGATTATAACTATTCTTTCTTTTTCTGAAGGAAGAAGTTAGGGAAGCTGTGTGGGTTGTTTTGGTCTTCAGAGGTTTCCTTTAGCTTCAGTGAATTCATTCAAAGGGCGCCCGGTCCTGAGCAGGCCCTGCCAGGAAAGGCAGCTTCCAGGGTCTCTCCACCTCCTTCTGTAGTCCTCAAGTAACTGGCACGGCCTCAGAAGTACCGACCAACTATTACCTAGAGTTGCACAGAGAATCTACCTCATATTGTCTTAACAGATGTATATGTGGTGACAAAAAAGAAATTGATTTAACTGTGGCCAGAGTCTGAATAGAATGGAAATATATTTAGAACACAGGACATTTCATTCTCTTTAACCACCAGCTTGGACTGTCTTCCTGGAGAGATAGACAGGCAGACAGACATACATACATATGCTGTGGCATTATTTTAAGTACTCTTCTTCATGCAGGTAATTTATTTTTATACTTTTTAGTTAGCTAACTCAGTCTGTAGGTACTCTCTGGGCTTTCCTGACAGGAAAAAGGAAAGCCTCTGCCTTTCCTTTCCATTGTAACATTTCTCTGTTCTCTTAGAATGTTGTGCACATTTACCAGTAGTTCAATAGGTTACATTTAAGAAATAAAAAGCACTGAATGTCTCCCTCTCCCTTATGCCAACCAGGGAGGTCCAACTCGCTATGTACAGTGAGGGACAAGTAGGGTCTAACGGTGGATGGCAGGTGGCATAGCAGACAGGCATATGTTGTTTCTCCTGCTTTATTGTTGGTGGATCATTCTTCATTCCTGTCTGCTTGCTGTCTTGAGTATAACAACAAAAAGGCAGATATTCTCTCTTATTCCCTCATAGTTTACCCAGTACTTAACTTACTGTTTCGTACTCAATATGAAATGTTTTCAATCTAAAATGATTGCAGGAAGTTATTTAAACTGTACTTCTTCTTATCTCCTTATAAAAGTTCTCATTACATTGAAACATTTATTTTGACTTGGTTTATATACCCTATATAAATTTATTCTATGCATTTTTTGTAGAAAAATTTTATATATACAAGGTTGCAGGGGTTGGGTTTTACTTACTATAAGAATTATTTTTAGGACTTTGTTACATTAGTTGTTGAATGATTATGGCTGCTGTTAATTTGAAATTCACTGAAGGAAGTTTAATAGTAATTTAAGAGCAAATTTTAGTTGTTCAGATTCCTTTAAGAACCTAAAAAGGAATCAATCTTCCTTAATACACCCACCCCCTCCCCACATAATTTCATTCTTTGACAAAAATTGACATTTGTACATCTCTAATTGGAGCTGGTGTTTATTTAACCAAATTCTATATAGAATTTATTATTTGCAAGTAATGTTCTAAAAATTTTACAAACATTGAACTAATTTAATCCTCATACCAGCCCTCTGAATTAGCTACTATTATTATGCACAACAAGATTAAGCTTCTCCCCAAGGTCATCCAGCCAGCTAGGAAGAAGTAGAATGGAGTCAGAGTTTCCAACCATGAAGCTCTAGAGCCTTTTAAAATATGCTGCCTCACTGGAGAAGTACCAGGGGAGCTAAGTCAAGGCCAAGCTCACACACAGGGGTACACCAAGTCTGGAACACTTCAGACTTACTGACTCCCTTCTGGGAATGTGCAGCTTGTTTCATCCCTATGCTTCAAGCTGGTTTGAGGGTGGATTCAGAAGCCCACCTCCGAAGATCAAAGTGAAGGGCAACTGAGAAGGACATCTCAGAGAGGAATCGATAGTAGCTAATAATAGCTAAAATGCATTGAGTGCTTACTATGGGTTAGTAAGTATTCCAAATACTTATGTGAATTAACTTATTTAATCCTCAATGCGATCCTAATATATTCATTTTACTATATGATGAGGCTAAGGCACAGGGGAGTTAATACTTTGGTAAAAATGGGAAGCTGAGAGGCAGAATCTGTGGTTCAAGTCCAGGTAGCCTGGGTTCGATGTGTGTGCTCTCGTCAACTGTACTATGGTCTGAAGGAAAAGAGACCATAGACGGTGACTCTGAAGACCTCAGACAGCCCTGCCACTTCAGTCTGTTGCCATTGTGGTCCCCCCATTTGTTTTCCTTTTGAGTTAAAAGTTCAAAGGCTTTGAAAATAATAAAATGGGGTATGATGAGGAGACTCCACTGTCAGGAGGGAGGAAATAAGATACCCTGGGAGGAGGGATGCCAAACAATCTGTGAGCAAGAGACAGGCTGAGTCTAGGAAGGGATTGCACACCCAGATGGAAGGGAGCTCAGGAAACAGGATTGGCTCTCTGGAGGGTCACTGGCATTAAGCCACCAAAGGCCCACCAGCAGCCCTTGGTAGACAGAGAGACAACCTAGAAGTCCAAGAGCATTGGGTTTTAGTGTCAGTAATTAGCCTTATGCTTTCATGCCCTAGAAATGCTCAAATGCTTCTACATACAATTTAAAACTTTGAGGTCAAGTGAAACTTTATAATAAACATTAAAACTCTCAGTACTATAACTTATCAGTAGCTATTATTTGTTTATACTTTATTTATAGAGCCCTTACTGATTCCTTGGTTTTGCAAAATAAACATAATCAAAAGGTCACTTTGTAGCTAAAAACAAATATCTGGAATATACTATTATTATATTGTCATTTTTTAAACATGAAAAAATATGTTCAGTCCAAAACAAAACAAAACAAAAGAATCAAAAACTATAGCCAGTTGAATTATTTCCAAAAATGATACTCTTTCTTAGATTACACTAAAACAAAATGTCAGAAATGAGCAACTGTCTCCGAATGCTGGCATCTTGGCTGTAGTCGTTACAATATTGGTTTATTGAAGGGGGAAGCACAAACAAATAAGAAACAACTGATGATATGCTTGGTAGAATAACTAAATTAAAAATTCAGAGAAGATGAAAGCCTTAAAGTTGTTTGTATTCATGAGGTATGATCTGGGATCACAAGGAGTAGTCTTAGATTTTATCCTCAGGTTTTATATTCCTGAAGTAACAATGGAGGTCCTTGAGTTATCTTCAGTATTTCAGTATAAATATATCAGTGATAACATCTAACCAAGCTAACGAAGGCATCAAGTTTTATCTTGGAATTCCATTACTGCAGCACGAATGACATGCTGATCAAAAACAATATAGTTCACTGAACACATGTATACATGTGAAAATATGACAATAAATTGTTTCTGAAATATTTGATTTCTTCTGTTCTTTCTATTTCCTACTATATTTCTATGATTAAATTTAAGCCAAATTTTATAATGATAAAGTGTGAACATTGGAGCCAGATAAACAAAGGGACTCATATGCCAGCTAGCTCTATCATTTTGTCACTTTGGACCTTAAGTGATTGCCCATCTTTTTTGAGTCTGAACTTCTTCCCTTGGGAAAATAAGAATGGTGCTTATATTACCAGGTCGCTAAGCGATAGTGCCTGACATATAGTAGATACACGCTAAATGCTGTTTTCATATCTCCTATCCATCCTGTCTGTGGTACCAGTTGAAGTTTAGTGAAAATAAAATTACCTATTTATATTTTCTTTTCACCTCTCATTTGGGACAAAGAACATACTTGGACCATGTAGGAGGTTAAACAAAGGTCACAACTGATGTTCTTCATTATGTTCTGTTCATTTTTATTACTCTTGTTGAAATTGCTTATTTGTAATCTGGCAAGATTTCAAGACAGTGGATTGAACAAGCATATCTAATATTGAATCAAAATGAAAGTAGAGGTTAAAGCTGTTAAATCAAAGATGAAATCAGCCAACCAGGCAAAGAGATTTCCATTCAGCTCTCTAAGGCAAACATAAGGTTGAAAAACCAGACAGAACACAACGCAGTTAAGAAAATCACTATGTCATTACCATAGGCGAAAAAAACTTTATTTTCACATGTTTTTTAATTTTTACCTTTTTCTAAACCTCACAAAAACTTGAAGTTTTCCTACAAAATCCTATAAGAATCGAATTTTTATCTCTTATCTGTGCCTGGGTGCCATGTTTCAAAGAGGCTGCATTGTAAACCAAAAACTTCACACTAAAAATCATCCTGGGCCACAGATCTCAGATCTAAACCACAGTAAAATCACAGACCACAAAAAGAAATGAGGTGTCTGGAGAGTAGTGTCTGGCACTTTTGCCTTTGGCATTTCTTTGCTCTGAATCCAAACTTCCCTCATCAAGAGTAGATGAAGCCGTCTTGCTCCACCTGTAATCTCTCTTTGATCCCAAGCAGTTGGTCTTAACCTCTGCCCCTCCAAGGTTAGGTTTTAAGTTTTCAGGTTTGTTTAATCGCCTGCCCTTTCCGAGGTCCAAGCGCATTCAGTTCAGTTTCTATAGGTATTTATCAACCCCCTTTTCGGTGTTAGACCCTATGGTGGATACTGAAAATGCATCTTTGTTAAAATCATGGTCACTGCTCTCAAGTTGCTCTCCATCAAGAAACAGAGCCAGGCGGGGCGCCTGGGTGGCTCAGTGGGTTAAGCCGCTGCCTTCGGCTCAGGTCATGATCTCAGGGTCCTGGGATCGAGTCCCGCATCAGGCTCTCTGCTCAGCAGGGAGTCTGCTTCCCTCTCTCTCTCTCTCTCTGCCTGCCTCTCCATCTACTTGTGATTTCTCTCTGTGAGATAGATAAATAAAATCTTTAAAAAAAAAAAAAAAAGAAAAGAAACAGAGCCAGGCAATCAGTCATTCTGTTCAGTATGAACTATGCTATGACGGAGAGATAAACCATGCATTGGGCTCGCAGGAAAGAGTGATGCCTGAGCTTGGAGGTGCTGCACTGTCTTTGTATTTTTGTATTTCCCATTGTAATCTTTGTAAGGGTTGCTCTTTGAAACCTTCTCCAACTTGCCTTCTTTGACCCCTCCAATGGCTGTATGTAGACCTTTAACTTCTACAACATTCACTGACAAACACACTCCACTTTATCATTCAGCGAATGCCAATGTAGTTCCTCCCATGCCTTTAGCCTGAGCAGTGTCTGGGGTTTCCTCAGACCACGATGAAGCAGAGATTCTCTCATTTTGCACTGGCTTTTCACTTCCTCTCATTTACTCTTTAAGGAACAAATTGTTTACTGTTAACTGTCTTTGTGACAGTAGTATTTGGTAGCTAAGAGGACAAATATTAGAGGCAGATGGACTTGACTGCAAATCCTGGCTCTTCCAATTTACTAGTGTGTGATCCTGGTGGGGGTTACTTAACCCCACTCAGCTTCAGTTCCCTTGTCTGTAAAATGAGGAAGATGGCAGTTCTTGAAGGGAGTAAATATGTGCAAAGACTTTAGTGTCATGCTTGGAACATAACAAGTGCTTTGTGTGTTTTAATCTTCACAGTTAGGGTTCTAAGCAAAATAATGGGAGAAACATGTGGTTGGAGGAAAGAAGAGGAAATAGTTTATACTTATATGTTTATAATTCAGAACATCTAACTACCATATATGGATTAGGCATTAATTATGAGCAAGGTCCTCAACATGCTAAATGCTTCGGTTTTCCATGATGTCTGTATATTCTTCACATTCCTTTTTAAGCATTTGCTCAGAAAGAAACCAAGACCACAGTGGATGTGTTTCCAGGTTAAAAGGCAAATGTGACAAAAGCCATCACTGTTGGCTCCCAAGGAGGATGGACGTTGAACAAAGATCTTGTTGGAAAGGCGCTCCGGCCTTTCTCCCAGCTGTCTAATAGTCCCATCACATGGGCCACACCCAGGCTGTGGACCTTGAGGCTGACTGTGCTGGTCCTGTGTCTCTCATTTCTGCTGCCTGGGAAGAGCTAGAGAAAACTTTTTTGTTTTCATTTCTTTCTGAAGAACTTCTTAAGGATACTAAAGCTTCTTTTTCTTGAGAGGATCAACTGCTTGCTCTGTGTAGAGGCCCCTGTTCATATCTTCCCCTCCTGTGTACCTCTTCTGAGCCTCTGGATTGCTCCTCTAATACTTCTCTATCACCTCTCCATGGCCTTGTTGGTTTTGAGTTTTTTTCAGTATTTCTCCATTTTTACTCATGCGTTCATTGAAGGGCCTGTGGAAGCAGACTGAGAGACGAGTGCATGCTGCTAAAGCTGTCAATGCACGTGGCACAGGAGCTCGCTTTGCTTTGGCCTACCCTGCAAAACCCAAAGAACAGCCCAGGAAGGAGAATGCCATTGATTCATTCATTTGACACATACCTATTGATGCTTTATTTGTGTCAGATACTTCACCAGCGAAAGGTGTCAAAATGGTTGAGATTTTTTAACTAAAAAGGTACTCAGAGATCATCTGAGAGGACAAGATTGAAAGCCAGGGAGATAAAGTGAACGATCCAGGGCCATACAGTTGACTGAAAGTAAAGCAAGTTCTCCGCCCCAGGTTTCTGAATTGAAATCTCCTGACATACTCTTCATACATGTTTAAATGCTTAAACTGTAGAACCCTTGAGTATAAAAGAGAAGCTGTGTAAAATGTTTTAGTTTTTACATCTGTCTTTATGGTTTTTTTGTTTTGTTTTGTTTTGGTTTTTGTTGTTTTTTTTTTAGGAAAATATGACTAAAGGTACCTATGATCCTGGCCTCCCTATTATACTACTTCGGTTATTGAAGTGAGGCCACAAGCTGCCTTGTGGTGACTTGGTTTTTATCATTTTTCTTTTACTTTTTCCTATTTACAATTGCTTTTGTTACCCTACTTAGGACTCCAACAGTTGAGAAGAGGTTAGTGGATGTGTGTGATTTACTGAGATCCTGTACCACAAAGATGGCCCTAATGTTGTATGTTCCTTGTAAACGAGCTGGTCCATAACCAACCCATAAAGATCCATCCATCCATCAATCCATCATCTTTCAACAACATTGAAAATGTTTTGAGCATCTACTAAGTAACAGTCCTTGTAAAAATACATAATGAAGAATAAGAAACAAAACCTAGCTTTAAGGAACTTCCTTCTTTAAAAAAAAAAAAATGTTTATTTATTTTAGAGAGAGCATGTGCATGTGGGCTAGAGGGAGAGTGAGAGAAAGTCTTAGGCAGACACTGTGCAGAGCCTGACATGGGGCTCCATCTCAAGTCCCTGAGATAAAGACCTGAGCCAAAACCTAGGGTCCAATGCTTAACAGACTGCACCACCCAGGTGCCCCAGGGAACTTCTTTCTTAACGGATAATTATAATATAGGGCGAAAGGATACTATAATAGGCTTTTACACAATATTGTGTGAAGCCAAGGAATAGATCCTTATTAATGTTTGGGAAAGAGGAAGAAGAGATAGATAAGGAATGCTTCTTTGAGTGAGTTCTGGATGAACCTTAAGGGATGAGGAGGAGATATTTAGATAAAAAGCAAACAAAGTGTATAGCAGGCCGTGAGGGTGGGTGGGAAGAGTAGTAAAAACCTAGACATAGAGCATGAGCCAGGAAAAGTACAGAGGAGTCATGGCAATGGCCAGTAGTTAAGCGTGGCCACGGTAAGTGATCTGAGGAAAAAAGGAAGAGCTGCAGATATTATTGAGAAAAATAGGCTGAGGCCAGATCAAGACAAGCTTTGTAAAATGGGCTGAGGACTCTGAATTTTAGTCTAAAAACAAAGATGAACAAATGAAGGATTTCAAACAGTAAGTCAGTCAATTACACATTTTAGAAAAATTGTTCAAGCTGTAGTAAGGAGAACTGATTGGAGCAAGGCCAGAATGATGGTGGTTAAATAGCCCCAGACTTGCTTTAAATGGCCACACTATTAATGTACATGGATCATAAATATTGTCATTTGAATTCTGTGTAGCTAGCCCTTCTTTTTTTCCATCTCAAATTTAGAATTCTTTTTGAGGCTCAGGAGCTTGCCCATGAGTGGAAAACTGGAATTGCTAAAAATCATTTCATAGTTACTGAGTTATGAAGAAAGTGTACATTTAGTCTCTTCCTTTATTTGTGAATAAGGAAGGATCTTTATTACCCAGACAGGATCTTGCCTGCAGTAAAACTAAGAGATGTGGAAATTTGGAAGTGTTGTGGGGGTTTTTTGTTTGTTTGTTTTTTTCTGAGCTAGGAAGAACTTTAAAATATGCCCAGAATTCTAATAACATCCAGAAAGGTTGAGGAAAAAGCACAAGCCACA
Organism: Neogale vison; assembly: GCF_020171115.1. Lineage (NCBI taxonomy): Eukaryota > Metazoa > Chordata > Mammalia > Carnivora > Mustelidae > Neogale > Neogale vison. The sequence continues at coordinate 139,468,318 of NC_058097.1, forward strand.
AAACCTGAAGCTCCAGTTATTAAATAATTTCAAAATTTACTTTCAAGGATGGCTTAACTGGGTTAGAAGCATGATCTGAAAGTTCTTAGATGATCTGTCTCCATGGTTAGACATGATTCTGTCTCCATGGCTAGACATGATTCAATCAGTAGGCATTGGAGCACATTAAACTCAAATCTGACTTCAGGCTGTCACCTTACTATTGTAAATGTTTCTTTCAGCAATATTTGCAAAATGGGATTGAATCTATATGTTCTGGGCTATCCTTTCCTTTTCAGGGTCTTATTTGGAAAGGGAACACTCTTTTGCTAGGTCAGCTGATCTCAAACCTAGAAGCTTTCATAAAAATCCTTATTTACAATAATTTTTCCCCCTCAAACATGATCAAATAACCCCAGGTTTTAAAGTGTTATTTTGGAGGGTTAGAGCTGCCTCTGTGGAATGATCAGTGAAAAATTCTCTGGTTCTGTCTTGGAAAAGAAGCAACATTGACAGGATTTTCTGAATCTCTGCTGTTCTTGACAAATGCTAAGCTTTTGATAGAAGGAGCTCCAGGTCCCTATGTTTGAATTCTGGTATAAATATTTCAACACAGCAGACTTCTGTTTGGCAGTTTGGCATTCAAGTCTGATAGTGGGCAAGGTCTCAGGCAAAATTGTTGAGAATGAGTAATATACTCCTTTTGCTGGCTCAGTCAGGGCCTAGGATGGGGGCAGCAAGGAAAGGTAAGTGAAATAACATTTACTGAACATCTAGTATAGTAGATACTTTATTATTTCCTTTTATTTTATTCTCTTAATAATTGTAAGGAGTATGAGCCATTATAAGAATTCTACCAAAGGATGGGGCGCCTGGGTGGCTCAGTGGGTTAAGCCTCTGTCTTTAGCTCAGGTCATGATCTCAGGGTCCTGGGATCGAACCCCGCATTGGGCTCTCTGCTCAGCGGGGAGCCTGCTTCCCCTTCTCTCTCTGCCTGCTGCTCTCTCTTCCTACTTGTGATCTCTCTCTCTCTGTCAAATAAATAAATAAAATCTAAGACAAAAACAAACCACCAGATTCTTTAAAAAAAAAAAAAAAAAAGAATTCTACCAAAGGAACACTTGGGTGGCCCACTCAGTTAAGCATCTGACTCTTGATTTTGACTCAGGTCATGATCTCAGTGTGTTAGGCTCTTTGCTCAGCAGGGAGTCTGCTTGAGATGCTCTCTCTCCCTCTCCTTTGCCCTTCCCCTCTTCTCTCTCTCCCTCTCTCTCTCTCTCTCTCAAATAAATAAATACAATCTTAAATTTTTTAAAAATTATCGAAGAAAAAGATGTGTCGTAGATAAGCAACTTATCTAGGATTATACAGCTAAGAGGTGGCAGAACCAAAATTTGTGCCCGTGTTTGTCTTCCAAGTCTGTCATTTCTATATTATGTCATGCTATCTGAAGTAACAATAGGTGATACTCATTTCCTTAGCATCCATTTAAAAACTTCCTTTTTGATGAAGTCATTTTGTTTTATTGTTACTGTTGCCTTTTTTGTATGTGTATTGGGGCCAGGGTGGGAGTAGTTGGTACTGGCCTGTTTTAGCCTAAACTTTGAACCTGGTTATGGTCTCCTGAGGCCCTGTGCCACCTTGAAGTTCCAGGTGTCACCTCATTTGATCAGTATAATGGGTCTATGAGGACATCTTGTTACTGTGACTTTTTGATAGACAAGGAAGGAGGATCAATAAAGCTGTATTGCTATTGTACATATTAGATTTCTGACTAAATCCTACATTTTTTTTTCCATACCTCACTTCATTCTCCCGAAAACTAATGTAACAGGGTCAGAAAATTTTATCATCCTCTGTCTAGTCTCTTTAACTTTTTTTTTATATTAATTCACTTGGTTATTCATTCATTCAACAAGCAATTCCTTGACTAATTGAATGTCTTTTATGGGCTAATCCCTGGTCTAGGCCTGAAAGAAATAAGAATGAAAAAGATAGAGCCCCTCCTCCATGAGGAACATACACTATTTAGTGAATTATTTGCAATGCCCAGCCTGCCATAACTTTTTTTTTTTTTTTAGATTTTATTTTATTTATTTGACAGAGAGAGACACAGTGAGAGAGGGAACACAAGCAGGGGGAGTGGGAGTGCCTAGCAGGGAGCTAGATGCAGGGTTCAATCCCAGGACCCTGGGATCATGACCTTTTAATGAAAGAAAATTTTGATGTCTCATTCAGTTAAAAAATAGCAGGTTAGAAACTATGTACAATACTATTCTTAAATAAATACATGTATCAAAGTATGTAAGAGGCTAATATACCATCAGTGGCTATCTTTAAAAGATAAGATTATACATTTATTTTTCGTTCTCTTTATTGTGATGTTCCTATAATAGAACCATTGCTTTTGTCCTATAACATGAAATTTAAATTACTATAGTTTAAAAATTGCTATTAAAAAATGTAGGCCATGCAGTTAAAAGCACTGCAAATTCAAAAGGAAAATGAACATGGATTGAAAATGAGACCGAAGGGGAAAACAATATAGTAACATCAAGAGCTTTCTGAAACCTAGCCTCTGGGCTCAGAAACCGGCTGGAGAAATTCCTCCAGTTTTTAAGAGACCCTGTTGCTGCTCCTGAGTTGTTTTTTCAGACTCTGGTTCTTGCAGTCCTTCCCCTCTCTCCAAGGTGCTATAAGGAAATCACTTGGTCTTCCAAGGCTGAGTAGATGGTGTGATCATCTCTCGTGGGCATGAGTAGGGGGTATGGTCACAGGGGCACTAGGGATTTATCACTCCTCACTGGAGCCGGACAGCCTTCTCAGGCTGGCCAAGCCAAGGGGTAGGTAAAGCTAAGCCGATATGCCTTGAGTGTCTCTATATGACCCCAGTTGCCCTAGGAGGCAGACAATTGTCTGGAGAGGGAGCTTTTTACTCACAGTCACTGTAAGTGTTTTGGAGATGTTTTGTTTTATTTTTATTTTAAGACTCTGTCTTTTGTAAGGTTATGAGAAAAAGGTGTGAGGAGCTTGTTCTCCCTTTTTTCCCTTCCTCTTTCCTCTCCCTCCCTCTTTCCTTCCACCTCTCCCTTTCTTCCCCCTCAATAGTTCTCCCGGGAGCTCATCACCCTCTCTCTGTTATTCCTCCTCACCCTTTTCTCCTTCCCCTTGATTTATGGATTTATCATCATTGTTTTTGTGAGCACCTACCCTGTCAAGTTCTTTTAAGCCCTGGGGACACAAATGAGCGGGATAGGTCCAGTATGACTCCAAGGTAGAGAAGGACTAAAGGATTGTTAGAACACTTGTTAATCGTAGAACCCAAGAAAGAATTTGAAGTCTTCCATTTTTTTGCACGAAGAGCAGAAACTTTTCCTGGGTACTTCTGCCAGTGTGATCAAATGAATTCAGCAGTTGAATCTCTCACTTGGCTTGTAGGCACTGTCAATTTCCGGAGCTCGAAGATGTTTCTCGTTGCCAGTGACAGCACAAGCATCCCCCAGCTGTTCCCCAGAGCGGGCAGCTTTTTGCTATTACATGTGATTAAGGAAGAAAGAAACAAAGGGGAGTAATTTTTTCTCTCAGTAATTTTTAAAATAATGTTATAGTATCTGTGAACTCTGAGCAGACTCTTCTGGCCTTTTTTTTTTTTTTTTAACAACAGATTGTGCAAAAGGGTTGGGGGCAAAGAGACTTGCTTTTTAAGGTCAGAAAACCCTAAGTAAAATTGGCTGTTGTATCTCAGGGATTAGGAAATTCAGGAAAAGACAGAGCAAAGGTGACACTATAATTAACAGGCAGTTGCAGGAAAGGAAGGATTCATGCTGTGCAGTATGTAATTTGGAAACCAAATGTTCTTGTCAGAGAAACCTGGCCTTGTGCACAAAGCTATGGGAGCTGTTCTGGACAAATGAACTGACAAAATCTGCTTTGTGTGCCGGCAGATCCTCGTTACCTGTTCTCTTTTGCTGTCCTGACCACAGCCTAGCCATTTGTTATGTTGTTCAATTATTTATTTAACAATTATCGATCACCTGCTATTCACCAGGCACTTTGCTGAGTATAGAACCGCAAAGATGAATAATTAAAAAAAAAAATCTCTGCCCTCAAGTAGGTCTCTATTATATAGAGGAGACAGACAAACTGACATCCTCCCCTCAACCCACCAACTGACTTCTGAGACAGAAGCTTACATGGGTTGCCATGACAGCCGAGAGGTGAAGCTCTTCGAGTTGCTCAGGTGAAAGCTAAGGAAAGTTTTTGAGAGAGAATTCACCCAGATCTCCTGGGTGAGTCCAAAGAGGAGGAGTACTCTAAGCAGCAGATATAGCCTCTGCGAAGGCACGAAGATGAGCAAGAACTCCTCCAATTCAAGGAGATTTACATAGTTCTTACAACAAGAGTGTGTAATAGAGCCAAGACCGGTAGGAGATGAAAAGCTAGAGATATTCTAGGACAAAATGATACACAGCCAAGTTAACTCCTTTATTCAAAGAATTTCAAATCAACGACCTGTTTGAAGGTCAATTAAAAGGGTCCGGTCGGAATCCCTCAAGGACAGAAATCGTATCATAATTCTTTACATTGCCAGCTTGTAATATAATGCTTGACATATAGACATTCAATGCTTGACACAGAGACCTTGGAATAATCAGAGAACAGTCCTTGGCGCTGTTAAACCATTGATTCTAAAAGAGTAAGGTAGAGATCAAGGAGAAATATGGAGCTATGTGCAAGGTCTTGTGTTAGGAGATTTATATACATTCTGCTAATTACTATTCACAGTGGCTCATGGGGGTTTATACTTATCTCCCTCTTTTTCAGAAGAGGTGTTTGAAGGTTTGGGAATTGGGTGATTTACTGTGGTCACACAGCTAGCTAGTAGATGGCCAGACGCAGCATTCAAACTCAGGTCTTTTTTTTCTCCATAGCCTACATTTCTACTTTTAGATGTGAACTTTTACTGAAATTTCTGCTGCAGCACTCTTGGGAGAATGCTAAAAAAATGTGTTAATTTATAATAATAGAAAAATATAGAATTACACAATCATGTGCTAATTTAATTTATGTAGTAAGTCTTGTGAATCCTGTTAAAGTTCAGAGAAGCAGAGTGGAGAATTAGGGTACCCCCCCCCCCGTATTTTGTAGATTCAGGAAGTTTTTTATTCAACTTACTACTGGTAAATGAAACATGAAATGAAAGAAATGAATAACAAATGAAACTGTTGAATAAATGATTGTGCATAGCCTGTGTTTGGAGCAAATGTTTCTGAAGTTGCCAGTGTTAGATTGCTGCTATACGGTGTTCTGGATATTTTAAGTGTGTAGTTGATGACTCATTTGGCCTCCAAAGAGAGTGAGAGTATAAATATAACAAGTGGGGAGAGGAGAGTACTTCTAGAGAGCTGCTTAGAAAACCCTGGGCAGTGGTTTGGGCTTACTGTCTCTGTACTTGTTCCTCTCTCAACTCTTCCTCACTGTGGAGCAGAGCTGGCCTCGCGCTTCCACAGCCTGAGCCTTGTTGCTTGTTTTCTAAGCAGTATCTTTTTTCATTTTTTAGTGTTTATAGGATGTGATTTAAAAAAAAAAAAAATTCTCACATGCCAAAAAGCTCTGCTGCCTTCAGACCTCTGAGTCATGGGCAGTGACTGGCTCCTCCAGCTTTCCGCCCCAGGTCCCACATGCTTCCAAATGTGCGCATTTGCTAGATGAATCAATGATGTGGAGGAGGATTCCAGATAGAGTGGACCTTCCCACTGCTGCGCGGTTACCCATGGCTTTCCTCCTACCTCAGTCTTCAAGAGCCAGAAGTGTTGGGTTTTGAAGGGAAGAGGAATTCTGCCCAGTATTCTGTTGCCAGGGTGCCAGAGATAAGGGCTCCCCACAGAGAATAAGCTGCCTCCTACTCCCCACAATGTAAATTTGGAAACTACTGATGAGTTATATGTATGTTCTTTTACGATCTCCCGGTACAGTTGAAAGAGGGACACAGTTTTTAGTATAGGAGCAATATATATTAAATATACCTTTATTATTCTATATTCATAGCAATAAAAGACAATACATCTAAACCTGAACTAGTTTCAAAATAATTGATCCTCTGTAAGTAATAGCACTTACAAATTGTGATTATTATAAGAAAGAAAAGGGCAATGAATATATTCTGTGCCTGACACCGAATTCCTTATATCCCTGACCTAAAGATTATCCTGAATTTCATATTTAAAATGTTTGGGAAGAGAGAAAATACTGATTTTATTATTAGACTATAGCTGTGATTATTCTCTTATGATCCAAAAGCTATCTAGGCTTTTCAAATTACATGATTTTCTTTCACATGTTAAGCTGTGGTCTGGCTCATTATGGGAAAAGTGCAGGGTTTGATGAGTCAAGGAAACAGTCAAAACTTTGGATAACCTCAGACGTCAAATTGTCAATGTACTGATATTTTTAGGAAAGTGTCTGCCACTCAGGTGTTGAGTGAAGGTAATCTAGGCCAAATGTGTTCCTGTCTGAAGTTTTAGTATTTTTATCATTTTCTTCCAATAGAAATGGGGTCTGGCCTTCACCTGGAAGATCTATTTCATGGATCTTAAGATTGTGTTCTCAGAGTACTGGAAGTTATGAGCACATGCTCCCCAAAGAAACCCCAGACTTGATTTGATTTCTAGGTGACACTTACAGAGTAACCTTGAGTAGGGAAACTACATAATTAGCCCAGTCTTGATGGGAACTAGTCATAAGTAATACAGAAGCAGCTTGTACAGAGAAATTGGAGCAGACAGTTTTGTAATTCAGCCCAGTTGCTACTTCCTGTTTCTGTTGCAATTGCCAGGAATGAATACAGTAGACTTCGGCAGAGTATTTTGCGTTGAATAATGGGAGATGCACTTGGTTTGGGGGATGTTGTTAAAACTTAGATCGATTTGGATGAAAGGTTAGGCCCCTTCTGGAGGCAACTTCATTACTGAAGAATCTTATTATGATAATCTTAAGATGAGGGACCCTGGAAAGGCTAATGATGAATAAGGGGCAGGATGCCACAGGGAATATCTTGAGGAGCAAAGCTCTGGTCCTTAGTTTCTGTCTGTGTTAAGTGGGAGTGACAACATGGACCTGGTGGGATTGCCGTGAGGGTGAGCAACCACATATGTGCCAGATCGGCTACAATGTCTGAACAATATATGTTCCATATGTCAGAACTCATAGAAGTTATACCCGCAATGGTCATTCTGATAGTTACTCTAGTAGTGATGATAATAAAAAAGAATGGAAATAAAACAGTAACAATCAGATGTTGCATGCTTACTATATTTTAGACAGTGTGTTAATGCTTTACATGCATCATTTTAGTTATAGAATTAACCTTTTGATGGAATATGCTCTCATCATCCCATTTTAGAATTAATTGTAGATAGGATAGTGATGGTGGGGACAGTGGAAGTAGTAATAGGAATGGTGTAATGCTATTCCTAACGCCTCAGACATTCTGTTCTGTGGACACAGGAAGGGTAGAAATAATAGGATTACATGCATACCAAATCTTCCTGAGCTCTGTTAAAAAGCAGTACAGTTTCTAGAAACTAGACCTTATCTCTTGATTTCTTTCCCCAGTCTTTGGCTCAGGTAGGAGAACCAAACATGTGAATTTCTGGCCATAATCCATGTTATTCAAAGGTTATCCATCAGAGTTCACAATTCTAGGAAGCATCTCAACAAATACTCCTCAAGTGTCTACAGTGTGAGAGTACCTAGCTAGACACTGAGGATAAAAAGATGAATATATTGTAGTCACTGGACTGGTTTAGGAACTGGCAAGAAATGATGAGTAACCAGATCATGGTAATAAACCAGATCATGGTAATAAACCAGATCATAGTAATCATCAAAACAATGTATGTAGGGAAGATTCCTAAGAAATAAAATAGGTAAAAATATTGTGTGGGGTTTAGAACAGGAGATTTGGATTCAGGAGGTCTGTGATTAACACTAAGTCACAAAATCTCTCTGATTCTTTTATTTCCTAATCTGTCAAAATATAATATTCTTGCTCTAACCCTGTCATATTTTCATAGATTTAAGTTCTACATAAGCTATAAAATGCTATATACACTTGAAAACACAACATAAACATTGGTTGCTTTTGAGTGTATATATAACTGGAAAGATTACAGAAGATGTCATGGAAAGAGTATTCCTTAAATTGAGCTTTAATGAATAGAATTTGAATATGGAGAGGAGGAGTTTGTGTTGGGGAGATCAGAAAACCTCCCAATTTCCTCTTTTGAGAAGAACGGACAGGGTCATCACAGTGACCTTCTTTCATGTGATGGAGGGAACAGAATAATTAAATGAGTATTAGTAGGAAATCTTAGGACTAAGTTTGTTGGGGTTATATCTAGTCATCCATAGGGATCCTAACAGTAGTAGTAGTAGGTAGAAGTGTACCACAGTTAAAGAGCTGTGTTTGGGAGAATTTTCTGTATGCAGTTGATAGGATGCTCTAGAAAGCAGAGACAAAATGAAGAAGAGAGTTAGAAGGCTAGAACCAACAAGGACTTGAACTAGGTTAGAGATTAAAGGACTAGAATGGAAGAAGACACAAGAGATATTACAGTGATAGAAGATCCAGAACTGGTTTATCTCTCAGGCTCCTCTAGTACTACCATGGCCAACATAGATTTGAAAGAGCTTTGAAGAGGTGTCATAGTGGCTGAAATCCTCCATTTCCTACAAAACAGAGCTACACCATTCAAAGCTTCCCATGTTCAGGCTTTGGTCTGCCATTGTTTTTTTTTTTTTAAGATTTTATTTTTTTTTGTTTGACAGAGATCACAAGTAGGAAGAGAGGCAGGCAGAAAGAGAGAAGAGGAAGCAGGCTCCCTGCAGAGCAGAGAGCCCCATGTTGGCTCAATCTCAGGACCCTGGGATCATGACCTGAGCCAAAGGCAGAGGCTTTAACCCACTGAGACACCCAGGAGCCCCTGGTCTGCCATTTTGATACTCCAATTAATTTTGTGCTCTATAGCCATAGAAAACCATTCCTCATTGTGTGACTATGTCTAATTTTTTTTTCTAATGTTGTTTCTTCTGCCTATAATACTGGTTTCAACACAATAGCATGCTCTCATCCTTCAATTTCAAGCTAAACAGTCACCTTTGCTGCAAAAATTTGCCTTTAACATGCCCTCTCCCTCCCTCAACCCTCAGGTTAGAATTCCTGTCTTTCTTGAATCAACCTTCATCAGCCAAGATCAGTATGTGTAAAAGTTGTGATTTATTCAGTAATCAGTACAGATGTGTTTCAATCCATTGTGGGATCAGATTCTTATGAAGGAATCTGATATCTTTTGTATTTCATATTAAAGAACCCTTATGAACAGCCTGGTTCCCCTCATGATACTCAATATCAGTATATCAGAGCTGCTGTAGAGCACACTATGCAGTCATACACTTTTGTTAAGAAAGACTATTTCTGGTAGCAAACTAGAAATTAAAACATTTTATTTATAAAAACTATTAACAAAATAAGTCATTCAGGATACAGGTACCTCATATATACATATATATGTATATGTATATATATATGTATTTTTTTTTTCCTGGCACAAAAGAAGACACTTTTCTGCCCTCAATCATTGTAACTTTTCCAAAAGTTGCTTTTGTAGCAAAAGTCCTAAATACAAAGCCGCACATTCTCTGCAGATAAACTATTAAGTGGTAAATTACATCAAACAATGCCCTTTTTTGTGTGTGTGTGGAATGTGATAAACAAGGGTTTTAACCTTTTCACTTACTTGTTGGCCTTTGAAAGTTCTAATAGCAGCTTTAAAAAATTGCTCTATCAGTGTGCAATTTCAACAAGCAGCTTCCCCTTTATAGGTTACCCAAGCTTCCTAGTGGGTAAGTAGGTTTATTTTCCAGCTCTAGATGTTGACATTTTTCAGCTTGGAAATATTCTAAGCAAACAAAACCCCCTTTCCTTCTAATTACCTCGCATTCACACACTGTTACTCCCAGGACACAGTTACTACCCTTTTCGATCACTCTAAGTAAGATCAGATTCATAGCTGCCTTCACCTTTGCCGGGTAATTTCGAATGCTTATTAGAAGGGACTGACCAGGCAGTCAGTGAATCAGCCAGTAGCCCCTTCTTTCGATGCTCTTCTAAATTGCTTATGTACCTATTTATCTCTGAACATTTATTGATGACCTCAGGAAATTTCTCCATGTACTTTAATTAATTTTGACTCCTCATAAATATTCAGCTCGGTAAATTAACAGATGAGGTGACATGACATACCATGGAAGGCTCATTCACTTTTCAGGCGAATGGATCTACAACACAGTGATCGCACCTTTTGGAAGAAATCCACCCATCCCTTCTTCAGGCATAGCCACTTTTGGCTGAATCGCCACCTTCTTTAGCCTTCTAAGAGCTTCCTAATTAACCCCCTGCTTCTAGCCTTCCTCTCCTCCAGTTCATTTTTCTCATGCAGCTAGTGATTTTGCTGTTGAATTTCATTCTCTGAAGAGACTTTTGTACTACTGAGAGTGTCACAGTTGACAAAATTTTAAAATATCATATGTGTGAAAATAATAAAGTAGGGTAAAAAATAACCACAAACCCCTCTCCCCTCTTCCAAGTTAAGGATCATAACAACTCTAATATCTTTGAGGGTACCTGTGTGCTAGTCCCAAGTTCTATTTCACTGCCTTCTTCTGCAGTTCATTGTTCTCATTCAGTAGAACTTGTTAAGCCGCCCATGTTACGTGTGTAGTGGTATCTTGTTCTTGTTTATTGCTGTGTAGTACTTCTCTGTGTGGACAATTATTTATTCATATATCCATCCTCCTGTCAATAAAGATTTAGATTGTTTCCAGTTTCCTTATTACAAACAATGTTCATGGTAATTCTTGCCTATCTCTTTTGGTGTCTGTACACAGAATTTCCCTAAGATTGGAATTGCTGAGTCCTGCAGTGTTTACCCGTTAAATATTACAAGATAATGTCAGATTGTTTTCCTAAGTGGCTGTGCCTAGCCACATGCCTCCCAGAAGTGTCAAGGAGTCTACATTTCTTACAATCTCATCAATATAACATTTGGCCAGACTGACATTAATTTTTGCCCATGTAGCAGGTGTAACATGCCATTGCGCATTTCACTTACTTTGCATTTTCTGGATGAAGAGTGACACTGGGGATCTTTCAATATGTTTATTCAACATTCATGTTTCTGTTTCTGTATTCAGAGCTGTTTGCCTACATTTCTATTGCACTTCCTTTTCTCATATTGATTTATAGTTTATCTGTTTTATTCCTTCATGATATTGATATACCATGGATTATAGGTAGTTTACATTGATTACATTGTAATTTAAGCTCTCAATTTTAGTGTATGCAAACATATCAATTCTTTGGTGATATTTAAAACTTTCTCTGTTTTGTTTAAGAAATATCTTCCTGTGTCAAGGTCAAAAAGATATCAAACTATAACTTTTCTCTTTTATACGGAAGTGTTTAGTCAATCTGGTGTTGATTCTTGTGTATTCTTTTTCCCAAATAAATAAATAATTCTCACAGCACTGTTTATTAAATAGCCTCCCCGTCTCCTTCTCTCCCCCTCCCTTTCTCATTGCACACTCTAACATATATTTCTTTCTTTTTTTTTTAAAGATTTTTATTTATTTATTTGACAGAGAGAGATCACAAGTAAGCAGAGAGGCGGGCAGAGAGAGAGGGGGAAGCAGGCTCCGTGCTGAGCAGAGAGCCAGATGCGGGGCTCGATCCCAGGACCCTGAGATCATGACCTGAGCTGAAGACAGAGGCTTAACGCACTGAGTCACTCAGGCGCCCCTATATTCCTTTTTTTAAGTATATTCTTTTTGTTTTCATCTCATTGTAGTTTATTATCTGGAGTCTATCAATGGCAGGGCACTTTTTTACTGACATTTTTAATTTGTCTATGTTTTTCTTAATTTAGAAATAATGGTTTATAGTCATACGTACTAGAGGAGATTATTCTTTTTTAAAAATTCTTTTTTTCTTTTTTTAAAAATTTTTATTTAAATTCTGGTTAGTTAACCTACAGTGTAATGTTAGTTTTAGGTATGCAATATAGTGATTCAATTTTACTTTAAGTGCTGTCCACAGATTATTTTCAAGATACCTAAATTAATATTTTATATTTCTGTACTGTGTGGGCCTGTGTCTATGTTCTTTATGGTGCTTTACTGGTCAATGTGTTTCTCCCTGTGCCAAATTCATACTATCTTAATTAAAATTCTTTATAATTAATCATGATGTCTAATAGCTCAAATTCTTCCACATTATTTTGCTTTAGAACTAGTTTGAATTTATTTAAGTTTTATTCTTTGGTGTGAATTTTAGAAAGGCAGCTATGCTCACCACTATACCACCAAAGCTAGTATGTGCACTTGGAAATTTCTACCAAAATTCCTGTTGTGGTTATCAGTGTATTTGCTTGAACCTATATGTTAGTTTAGGAAGATTCAGTGAGGTTGAGTCTTCATATCTATAAAGTTGGACTATTTTGCATTTATTTAGATCTTAATGTCTTTCAATAATTTTATTTTTTCCATAAATCTTTCACATTTTAAAAAATCACTAACTTCAAAAAACTTTTGTGAAATTTTTCATCAGGTTCCTATATTGTGATTAATAATAAATAGTATCTCTTCCCCCATATGTATTGAAAGGATCATAATGATTTTTCATCCTTATTCTGTTAATGTGATTAATTACATAAGTTGAATTTTGAGAGTTAAACCACTTTGTATTTCTTGGAAAAGTAATTTTCCTTTGTTTGCTTGCTTGCTTTGATTCTTTTTGTTTTAGTTTCATTATTCTCCTGTTAGTATTATCACTTTTCTTCTAACTTTTTTGAGTTTAATTTTTTTTATTTTTATAAATGCCTGAGGCAGTTGATTAGCTTCCTGAATCAGCCCTTTTCTTTTATATTAGCATTAAATACATTTCCCTGGAAACATTTTAGATACATTGGCATCATATAACATTTTATATGAGTCTTTTTAATTAACATTCAAATAAAACCTTTTACAAAGATTTATTTTATGATTACTTTGATCTAAGAATTATTTAGAAAAACATTTCTTTAATTTCCAAAAATATGGGGATTTTTCATTTCTGTTATTAATTTCTGATTTAATAAAACAATGTCCAGAAAACACTCTATGGTAAATATCCTTTTCAATTTATTTTAGATTAAAATGTGGTCAGTAATTTACTATTGTTGTTTGCCTGAGAAAATGTGTATTTTCTAATTATTGGAATTAAGTTTTTAAGTACATTCAGTAGGCCATGTTTGCCTTGTTTTGTTTTGTTTTTAAAGATTTTTATTTATATATTTGAGAGAGAAAGTACAGGGAAAGGGCCAAAGAGAGAGGGAAAGAAAATCTCAAGCAGACTTCCCTCTGAGCACTGAGCCTACAGTGAGGCTTGATCTCATGACCCTGAGATCATGACCTGAGCCACCCAGGCATCCCACTAATATTTTTTGTTTTTGTTTATTTGTTTGTTTGTTTTTTCAAATCTAAATTTCTACCTATTTAAGCTACTAATAAGTCAAAGAGATTTGTTTGTACTCTCCCTCTTGAGTAGCGGATTTATTGATATTTACTACTTTGTGCTTGTATTTCTTTCCTTAAAATTTTCACAATATTTTTAAGTTATATATTTGATAATCTTAATATCTGAGTTCCTTATAATTTGAATCTGTTGTTTCTCAGGGTAGTCTGTCTCTTAATGTCTCCTTAATGATGACTTTTTATTTTTGCTGAACTTAAATAATGAGAATTTTGAGGAGTCAAACCTTTTTCTTCATTTCTTCCACAGAGGATTAGATTCTTTGGAATTGGGTCCCCTTTGCTTCCTTTTAGGGGACCTGCTTAATTTTAGATTCTATGTTCTCTCTTCTCAGCCCTGAAAACATTATTTTCCCTCAGGGCATTCCTGGCTTTTACTTCCTACAGCCCACTTTTCTGGTTTTGCTTGATGGTTTGTTATTTGCTTTGGTCTTGCTGGTTTTTCTCACATTGTTACATGTGTGTGCTTCATTGAAAGCATGATAGAATTTATCAAGACAAAGATGCATTTGCAGAAGGAGGGTCCACTAGAATGAGTGCCTTGTTTGCAAGACTGATGGAAGTGGGGATGTTTTAATGCAGATTTTGATCATGTTGATTCTCTGCTTAAAAATCTTCCAGTAGCCCTCAGGATTAAGTACAATCTCTCACAAAAGCATGAAGGCCCCAAGAACTGATCTCTTTTCAGATCTTCAATTTCCTTTCCTTCTACTTACCAATATTAATCTGTATTCACTATATTAAATATCAAAATACTTATAATTCCCTGAATATGTCAACTTTTTTTTTAAGATTTTATTCATTTATTTCACAGACAGAGATCACAAGTAGGCAGAGAAACAGGCAGAGAGAGAGAGGAGGAAGCAGGCTCCCTGGGGCTTGATACAGGACCCTGGGACCTGCTATTTTGCTGAGCTAAAGGCAGAGGCTTTAACCCACTGAGCCACCCAGGTGCCCCTCAATATGTCAACTTTTTTTTTTTTATTTCATTTCATTTTATTTCTTTTTTATTATTAATTTTTATTATTTATAAACATATAATATATTTCTATCCCCAGGGGTACAGGTCTGTGAATCGCCAGGTTTACACACTTCACAGCACTCACCATAGCACATACCCTCCCCAATGTCCATAACCCCACCCGCCTTATCCCAACCCCCCTCCCCCCAGCAACCCTCAGTTTTTTGTGAGATTAAGAGTCACTTATGGTTTGTCTCCCTCCCAATGCCATCTTGTTTCATTTATTCTTCTCCTACCCCCTTAACCTCCCAAGTTGCATCTCCACTTCCTCCTGAATATGTCAACTTTTTAAAGTCTGTCTGCTGCTTCAGATCTTTTTACTATTTATTTGGATACTTTAGCCTTTAGGTTTCAGGAAACACATCACTTCTTTTTAAAGTACTTTCTAACCCCCAAAGAATAGTTTAAGTGGCCTTCTTCTGAATTCCCATTACAACTTACACGTACTTTTTTTTTTTTTAAGCTTTTACAATACTGCATCACTTTCATTGTTTGTTTTTATCTTTTTTTTTTTTTTCCCCGTCAGATTCTGAGAGAAAAGGCTGGTTTTTACTTCTGCCTCTATTTCCAATGCATATACTTAGGGTGATCAAATATGCTAATTTCTTAGTTCAGGGGCTGCTATATTGGAATACCATAGACTAGGTGGCTTATAAACAACAGAAATTTGTTGCTCACAGTTCTGGAGGCTGGAAAATCCAGCATCAAGGTACAGATGGTGTCTGGTAAGAACCTGCTTCCTGGTTTACAGACAGTTATCTTTTTGCTATGTTCTCACAGGGCAGAAGAGGCAAGGGGACTCCTTGGGGTTCTTTTATAAGAGCACTAGTCCTGTTCATGAGGGCTCCGTCCTCATGACCCAATTACCTCCCAAAGACCTCACCTCCAAATACCATTACACTGGAGATTAGGTTTCAACTTCTGAATTTTGAGGGAGCATAAATGTTCAGTTGATGGCAGCTAGGTTGCCCAAGACAGTCCTGGCTTTTATCTCTAGTTTTCTCCAGGTCATGATTAATAGTACTCACTTTGGTTTTGAAAGTGCTAACCTTGATTGAGGAGTTATGTAGTGACTCTAATGATATTGTAATGTTTATTGAATGAATGAAAACATAAAAGAAATGGAAGGAGGGATACCTGAAACTGGACAATGCTATGTGACTCACCTTTCTAACAGTGTTGCTTAGTAAAATTATTTAACTCCTCTGTGCATTAGTTTATTCATCTACAAAAAAGGGTAAAAAAAACTTCTGTGTCAACTTCGAACTGAAGCTAACAGTAATAAAAACCCTAAACTTATGTGATGCTTGAAGATTTGCTAAGCACCTTCACAAACACAGCTACCTTTATCTCTAAATGAGAGTGCTAAGTTTTGAACTAACACTTTACATGACCAAGAGCCATTGTTAGTAGGTGTTAAGTGGTCTGGTGACTCTGCTTCCATGTCTGTATCTATGGAGAGTCTGCTGTGTGTAAGGTGCCTGTGTTCGGTACAGGTTCATGTCACTTTTTCAAGTTTATGTTATATTTAATGTGACTATTATACTCATCTAATAAAACTAAAGCCATGCTTATTTTTCACAGGCTTCCCCCACTCCAAATTTATGACCATGACACCTAATACCTTCCATGGAACTCATGAAGGTCTCTCTCCCACAGCAATTAGGAGGGGCAGAAGAAATCAATGGGGAAATATTTCATTGAACTGTATTATCCTTATGAATTGGGAGCTTGCTTGAGTGCTTGGCTGAGTAATTAAGTGTGTCTTTCACTTAAGAGTTCTATCAGTTATGTTTACTTCCTTCTTATTGGATTAATTCATGAACTATGAAAAACAGTGGCAGGGCTCATAATGCTACTTTGAGTCTTGTTGCATCAGATTGTAGATTATGCCACAATTGACTCAACTCCTGTACATGAATTGATTGTCCAGATGGTCAAAATGGCAAGACAAAATAGCAATGGTCATCGCACCTCTCACATTATACAGTGTTCTCCTTCTTTTAAAACTCTTGCACTCACATAATCTCAAGATGATTCTGTTTACCATAACAATCTTATGAGGTAGACAGGAAGCTGTTTTAAAAATAAGGAAATGAGCCAGTTAACCTGTGTGTGTGTATGTGTGTGTGTTTTATTAGTACTTGTCTGACCTTAAATCAAACAGTCTCCCTTACTATAGTTGACCTTACTGACAAGAGATTGTTCTAAATACAAATCTAACCTGCTTTCTCTATTATATAGAAATCTGTTTCTCTATTTTGACATGAGTTAAAATTCAAACAGGGTAACCTTTGTCTGTAGGCACCTCATGATCCCCCTCTTCCTTGTCTCTCCAACCTTAATCTTAATCCTTTTTGTTTTACCTCCTACTCCTCCCACCCCTCCCACATTTTGCTCACACTGTTTCTTGTGCTTGTTTGCATTGCCTGTGAGTTGCAAGTTACCTGCTTCCTAAAGCCTTTGCCTGCCTCTCTTGCCTTTTCCCCAACTCTCTGGGCTCTATACTTCTTTATCAAAAGATTGAAAAATAAATTGTGTTTACTTGTTTATAAATCTGCTTTTCTTTACTGGTCTCAGTGCCCTTTTCTTTCTGTACTCTTTAGCTTCTGGCAGGGTTCCAGGCAGAGGATAAACACTGAAATCCTATTTATTGAAAAAATTATAAATGAATAAGTAATATACAATGCAATTTCTCCTATCTCACTTTATCTGAAACAGTTGTTACATATTTACAGTTCTTTATAGTTGATCAAATGTGTTCATATCTCTCCTTCCATCTGCACCATGGAAATACCGTGAGATGACTAGGCAGGCAAGGGCCTAGTTTACAGTTGAGGAGCAGGAGACTCAGGAGAAATAAATGACTGCCTCCAACTTGGTGACTACTGGATGTCACTTCAAGCTGAGAGTGTGTGTTCTTGCTGTGAGTGCTATAAGTGTGATCATTAGATATCCTTGGGCAAGGAATTTCCACCATTGATTTAAATGAGCGGAGATAGGAAAGCTTAGCCTAGCAGGTTCTAAAAATGCTTGAAGAATTCCAAAGAAGAATTAAAAACTTTTATTCTGTATTTTCCCCAGCTCATCATTTTGTCTTGGCAATTAGGCATTGAGCCTGTGGCAGTTAAGAATAGCATTGACAACAACTGCAGCAATAATCAGAGTAGTTAATATTTAGTGAGCACCTACTATGTTCAGGGCATCGTGCTCACTGTTACATGACTTTTCTCAACTAACCATCAAAACCTATTCTTTTAATAGGTACTGTTTCCTTTCTTTTATAGATAAAGAAGTCAAATCTCAGAGGGAATTCACTACCTTGCCCAAGACAAATAGCTATTTCATGGTGGAGCCAATAATTCTTTCTGGAGGGAGCTGGCTACAGCTATTGGCTTCATGTGAAATTTTTAAAGGGGACTTGCCAGGAACTGAGCTTCTCTTTGATAACTTAGATCACAGAGATTGTTTTCTTGGCATGATTGTGATACGCTGCTATTTGGTGTTT
The DNA here is from genome assembly GCF_020171115.1 of Neogale vison. Classification (NCBI taxonomy): domain Eukaryota; kingdom Metazoa; phylum Chordata; class Mammalia; order Carnivora; family Mustelidae; genus Neogale; species Neogale vison. Next base: position 139,486,452 of record NC_058097.1, read on the forward strand.
GTAAATTGCCTAATGGTCTATATGGAATAGAAAATACCAGTATTTCCTTCCTGATTTGGTTATCCTGAACATTGTGTGAAATCTTGGTACCTCAAGAGAGAGCACTTGTCCTGATCGTATTGCCTGGAGGAATTCAAATTAGATCAAGCCAGTCCCCAGTGTGGTGCCATGCTCTCCTTCAGCCGCTGCCTCACAAAGCACTGTGGTGCAAGCTGATTCTGTGGACTCTCCGTCACCTCATTACGCTTGCCTTCAGGAATGCCTAATGTCTCGTGCATGCACTCTGTTTTATAAAGATATGTGATGTAGCACACAGGATTAAGGGTTCACAGAAGAGGTAGGAAAGAACGAGACCTGTGGAGCTAGGTCGTCTTTAATGCAAATCACAGTCGCTCTAATTACTAATGATGGGGTCTTGGGCAAATGATGTAGTCTTTCTGAGCTTTGGTTGACTCATCTGTGAAACTGAGTTTCTTTAAGTATGTCATAATGTTATTGTAAGGATAAAGTGTAATGTGTGTGTGTGTATACATATATATAAATAATTCCACCCATAGTAAATGTTTAACAAGGATTATTACTTGCCCCCTTTATTTTATAAATAGTTCAAGTGATAGAATGATATTATAAGACATTCATAAAATGAGAAAATAAAATATATTGCCTATAGTCCCACATGCATTAAACAGCTATTCTAATTTTAGTGTATTTTCTCCTTTGCATTTTTCATAGGGCTACTTTAAATCCTGTCTTTTCACTTAGTGTTACATTGTAAACACTTGTGTAGACAACCTTTGCTAAACTGCTCATTCCTGGTACTGACTGAAGCACAGTGAAGGTAGATGCCTGCTTAAGTCCGTGAAGAATTGTACTTGAATGTTTATAGCAGCTTTATTTGTATTAGCAAAATTGTGGAAATACCTGAAAACTATCAACAGGAGAATGGGTAAAGAAATTGTGACATATCCATATAATGGAATACTACTCAGCAACAGAAGGGAATAAACTATTGTTTATTTTATTATTTTATAGTTTTATAAACTTATTTTTATAATCTTATAAATCCATAAGTATGCTGAATAAAAGAAGCCAGACCCCTCCAAAAAGAGAAATTACCATAGAATCCCATTTATGTAAAATTGTGGAAAACATCATACTCAAATTATACTGACAGAAAGCAGAAAATTGGTTGTTTAAGAATGAGAAGAGGTAGAAGGGAAAGATGACAAAGGTGTGCAAGGAAGCTTTTTAATTATCTTGATTAAACCGATGGTTTCACAGGAATTTATATAGCTCAAAATTCAAATTGTACACTTTAAATGTGTAGTTTATAGTAAGTCACTTGTATTTCAATAAAGCTGTAAAAAATTATATATCTTGGGGAAAAAGTCTCACTATAATAGTCCCATTGTATCAGTTCATTTAACTATTCCCACTTGTACATTTAGATTGCTTCCAACATTTTGCTAGTATATACAGCAACATTGCTGTTGCTTTGCCAAAATCTTTGGCACAAAGCTGTTATACATTCTTTCCTTTCTCTGTAGAATCTACCAATAGTCAAATAGTATTTCAGTGAGCAAGACTGGTATAGAAAAGTATTTGTAGTTTACGCCCTATTAATGTAACTGTTCTTATGAGGGAGCTATAGGTATAGCAGATTCCCTAGCTATTTTTTTTTAATGATTATAATCACTTCTTTCTAAGGACCACTACTTGGGCCATGATAAATATAGTAGTATAGTGGCATATGAATAGCAGAGTTGTAAAACCAGGAGTTTTGGGCAGGAGATCAATAGTGATGGAAATTTAAGGTTCTTCAAGCAACTGACCTCATCAGGTTTCCAGAGGCCTCATGAACTATACCTGCTGTCTGTATATGCTACCAGCCATCCTGTTCAATAGTCAAATAGTCTGGTCATCCATTCACTTCTAAGTGCTTACTTCCTTTCCTACTTAGTCAATGGTGTTTTTCCTTTTTGTTTTTTTGTTTTTGTTTTTGTTTTTCTACTGAGAAAGTACAAGGTGCCATATGGACCTTTCACTTCCACATTTACCATTCATTTTTTCATGCAGTTCATGCAAGGAACATTTGCTGAGCTTGAACTGTGTGCCAAACATTTGATTTGTATTAAAAGCTATGAGTAATACAGAATGTCAGGCTTCAAATCCTTACAGTATTGTTTGACAAACCATTATGTAAATAATAACTGAGAATGGGTGGTGATTAGCTCAAACAGAGGCATATACCACTGGGGAACATATACATGTAGCCCAGCTTAAAGTGTGAGGGTAGACTAAAGGAAGTGGCACCTTCGCTGGCCAGTAGAAAAGGAAGATCCTGTTGAAGAAGCATAGAAGGAAACGGAGGAGAATGTTTCAGGTAAACAGCATATATAAGACATGAAAGGGAGAGAAGGGATGGGTGTGTGTTTGACTATGATGCTGGTCTGGGAGTGAATGGCCAGGGCTGCATACTCAAGCTGCTGCCCTTGGCTTAGTCTGCCTCTTTGGCAGAGGTGAATTGTCTAAAACTACAAAGGCAGGATTGGCGAGTTTATGGTAGTTAGTGTAAGAGAGTAAGAGAGGCAAGGGTGTTGTCACCAGACTGGGGCTAGACTGTGGAAGGGGTTGGCCATTGACCTGGTGGCTCAGGTGTCCCACCATTGGCTTACTCCTTGATCCCCTTCATCAGCAGTGGAGTGGATTTCATGTCTTTCAGTTTGCAGAGCCTAACAAGCCACCTGACATCTCCTTTAGGGTAGTTCAGGTTTGGGTCATGATCTAATGATGGCAAACATATTGATGAAAATTTGTTTGTTTGTTTTTTCATGTGTCCTTAACATGAAAGACTCCTAAGAAGTATCCGAGTAAAAAAAAAAAACAAAAACAAAAAAATAAAAAAACTGCTAAAATAGTCCTTGAAGTGTTTGTTTTCTGATTATAAAAGTAATATATGCTCGTTATAGAACAATAATTATCATTAATTATGACTGTCTTAATATATCTATTATAGAAAAGTTGAGAAAATACAACAGCATAAGGAAGAAAACAAATATTAATGGCAATATGGCAATATTCAGAGGTAATATAGGGAAAGAAAAGATTTTCCTATCTGCATATCTTATATCTAAATCCGAGTGTATTTAATCAATGGCCCACTAATAAACATTAGGTAATTTCCAGCTTTTTTTTAATAAAATTACTACAGTGGTGATGCTTGCATATATATCTTAGCATACAATTAGTATGGCGATAGTTTATAAAGGTGTAATTGTTGGAGAAGGCAGGGAAGCTGTTACTCTTACTTGAGTGTTAACCAGGTTCCAGTTCCCATATTTTTTACGCATTACCCCATTTAGTTATCTCATCACCTGTGTCAGGGATGTATTAGCCCACTCCAGAGATGAATAAACTAAGGCTCAGAGATGAATAAACTAAGCCCAAGGTTACAACCTAAATAACCTTGAGAGGTGAGACCTTAACCAGTCTATCAAACACCAATGCTGATGTTCTTCCATCTCTGTGCATCTTCTCACAAAAATCGGTAAGAATCATGGATCTTCTTTTGTAACCCAAAGATAAGATAATATCTCTCTTTCTTAATAAACAGTAATAGTTACCAATCACTGACCATTACTGTGCAACAGGTACTGTTCTCAGTACTTCATATGTGTTAACTCATTTAATCCTCCAAACCCAATGGCATAGGGTCTGTTATTATACCCAACAGAGAGATGAGGAAACTGGAGTACAGAGAAATGAACTAAATTACATGGACACTTAGCTCCTGGGCACAGAATGCAGGATTCAAACCAAACAGTTCACTCTGGAGTTAGCGTTCTAAACCTCTCCAGTGTATTGCCTCTCACACACAATTGTCAGTTTGTGCCAGAAATCAAACTGCAGGTGCTGTCTTACTACACGGAGTAACATCGCATAATATGAAAAGGAAGTAAAAGGATCAACAACACAGTGTTTTAGAACCAACCTACCTTTTTGTTAATCCAGGTTCTACCATTTACTAGATTTGTTAACCTCTCTATTTCTGAGTTCTTCATCCATAAATGGATGTAAAAATAGTAAGCATCTAGTAGGGTTATTATGGGAATAAACACTTGTATAGTACTTAAAATAACTCTTGGCATATACTTACCAGTATTTGAGTTTTTGTTAAACAGTCTGTAGTGTCTGAGTTCTCTTCTGATTCCGTCCTCACAAACCACACTCTAGGAAATGGTGATCTCAGTGGCAACATGAGGGGACCAGACACACCCACAATTTCTGGTTTTCCAAAATGCCCTGCCCACTATTGCTGCCCCAGCAAAGATCTGGGCCCCAAGCCTTCATAGTATCTTATATTTCTGAGAGATCTGTTTTAAAGGGAAGAATCAGCCTTGCCAACTTTCCAAATTTAGCCAAAACTGGGTCACCTAAAAAAGTAGTGCAATGTTCCCTCAAGTAACCTTTTGCTTATGTTAATTTTATATGAAGCGTTCCTCACCAAATCTTAGCACGTTCTGAATTTCATGAGTCACTCTTCGGCAGATGAATGTGTGAAGAGTGCCTTTTAGAACTGTTACCAGATGTGGAACAGCTTGCTTTTGCCCTTGGTCGGGTCTGTATCTCCAGAAACGGATACCAAAACTAAAAAACAAACAAACAAACAAAAAAGAAGATCAGATATGAGCTTTTTTACTTTTGTCTTTCCTGTTATAAAATCTTCGGGAAGGAATTGTAGTTGGAATGAATTGGGCCACATCCTAGTATTGCTTGCTGGCTGGTGTCAAGCTCTCTGCTAGGTGCTCTGGTTCAGACAGCAATTTGATTCTGGTCCTGTCTTTAAAGACAGCAGTTGTTGATTTTTACAGTCTTTAGAGAAATGTTTCTGAGGAACTCTCTTCAGTTTGGGGTCAGAGGTTGATTTTCTCAAGCCTAACATGACATGATCATATGAATCATTATCAGACACAGGGCCCTTACCTGTGTCCCCTGACTGAAATAAAGGTGGGCAGAGGGCCTGGATTGTAAAGTCAAATGAAGAGCTACTTTCTTCTCAATGGGCAAAGGATGTGTGGGTTTCTGTAAAAGGAATGCTACTAATGCTTCGAGAAGCCTTCCCATAAGCCAGGCACTCTGTTAGAGAGTTGGCAATCGTGTTTTAGCCTCTAGCCAACTCTGTGAGGTGATTCTGTCTTTCAGCAGTTGTAGGAACTGATGTTTACTAATAATCTTCAATGAGAATAATTTGATTCGGGTCAGAGCTAGGAAGGTGTAGGGTCCAGCATTCGAACTTAGATCTGTCTGGCTCTGGAGTCCATGTACTCAGCATTGTAGAAATCATCTCCTCAGAGGAATCATTTTAGAGAAAAATGTATATTGCATTTCAGATGTTAGAAATCCTTGCCAGAGTGAAAGACTTTTAAAGGCTGCTGACATCATGTTCTTGAAGAAATGGTATTTCTTCCATCACCATAGAATCTTACTCATACCTTTTTTCTAACAAGTGGATCTTTATAGCCTGTTCTAGTTCAGCTTAAGCAAGGTTATGCATCAAGAAGTTGAATTTTATTTGCCTCTATCAACTTGACAGGGTGGAAAAAGATGGGAGCTTCGGAGGCTCATAAAGCTCAGCTCTATTTGTGTACTTGCTGTTGAATCTCAAATGGAAAGAATAATACTGCGTTTGTGGGGTCAGCATACAATAGAGACTAGTTGTTTTTCATCAGCTGGATTACAGTTGTGCATCAATACATCATCATCTTTTCCCCTTCACAGTGAGACAACTGAGTGACTCACTATGTGGGTAAATGGAACTCAGCAGAAGATACTTACTAAGCACACATAGCAGCATATCGTTTTAGATGACTGAAGAGCATGAGCAGTAGAGGACCGAATGCCTAAGTGTCCTGCCCTTGATGCCCTTAGATCTTGGATATGGATAAAGCATTAGAAAGTAGAAATAACTGAGAGACAATTGCTTTAAACTACTAAATTTTCAGTGAATAAAATGGAATTCATCAAAAGTAGAGATTAGTACAGGGGAGGGTTCAAGGAAGGACTGCTGGGGAAATAGGGCTCGAATAGGTCTTAGCACAGGAAGTGGAGGTCAAGGAAAAAAGTTACACAGGCAAAAGAAAGAACTTAAGCCATCAGTTTTTCCTACAGCTTCCCTCCTTACCATTTTATTTCCTTGTTTTCATAGTAAGGGCATAGAGGTCATTTCCTTTTCTTCCCCACTCCCCTTCCATAGGATTAGTGTGACTGTTCTACTTGATTATAGAGACAGAAGTATTGATCTTCTTGTCATCCTTCCAAAAGCAGTTTAGATTGTTTCATTTTTTCATCACCATTGCCTTAACTTATTAGTTAAGGTAAAAAAAAATTATCTTTCAGTTTTGCAACACACCCCAATGTTTATAGCAACAGTGTTCACAGTAGCCAAACAATGGAAAGAGCTCAGACATCCACTGACGGATGAATGGATAAAGAAGATTTTATACAGGGTCACCTGGGTGGCTCAGTGGGTTAAAGCCTCTGCCTTCGGCTCAGGTCATGGTCTCGCGGTCCTGGGATGGAGCCCCGCATCGGGCTCTCTGCTCAGAGGAGAGCCTGCTTCCTCCTCTCTCTCTGCCTGCCTCTCTGACTACTTGTGATCTCTATCAAATAAATAAATAAAATCTTTTTTAAAAAAAGAAGATTTTATACATATATATGTATATACACATATATATATGTAATGCATATATATGTATATATACATATATGTAATGGAATATTACTCACCAATCAAAAGGATGAAATCTTGTCATTTGCATGACATGCATGAAACTAGAGGGTATTATGCTATGCAAAATAAGAGAGAGAAAAGAAAAATACCGCATGATTTCACTTATATGTGGAATTCAAGAAACAAAACAGATGAATATAGGGGAAGGGAAGGCAAAATAAAACAAGATAAAAACAGAGGGAGGCAAACCGTAAGAGATTCTTAACTATAGGAAACAAAAAGGGTTGTTGGAGAGGAGATGGTGGGGGGGATGGGTATGTAGGTGACGAGCATTAGGGAGGGCATTTGATGTAATGTGTACTGATGTCATATGTAATTGATGAATCACTAAATTCTACCTCTGAAACTAATAATACACTGCATGTTAACCAAACTGAATTTAAATAAGATATTTTTAAAATGTCCTTATTTAAAAAGGAACATGGAAGTGAAGCTATTTAAAATAAAACCATGCATGCCTAATAGGGAACATTTGAAAAGCATAGGCAAATATATAAAAAAATATTTAACATCAGCCTACCATACAGAGAATATTGTAAGTTATATTTTGGAGTATTTCCTGTCAGCTTTTTTTTTTTCATATGTATTATCATCTGTTTATTTATCCTAATGAAGACTACGCTACATACATTTTTGTATTCTTTGTCTAAAAGTTGTTACAAGCCTAAAATTCCAGACAGACCATGGTTTTCTTAACTACCACCTAGTATCACACATTGGTGTTATCCATAGTTTCCACTGGTAAAATAAAATCATATTAAAAATGATCAGTTTTCATTTTGAATTATTTCTAGAAAATATAGTCTGGGATGTGGAAAATTGAATTAATTTTTTGGTGGAGTTAAGTTTTTAATTGAAATATAATTAACTGTCTATGGCTATACCATCCTGAACATGCTCGATCTCATCTGAAATATAATTAACATACAATATACTATTAGTTTGAAGTGTACTTCATAAGACCTTCATATTTTTATATTTACAAAATGATCCCTACATTAAGTGTAGTCACCATTTGTCAGCATACAAAGCTATTATAATATTTTTTACTATATTCCTTATGCTGTATATCACTCCCCATGACTTATTTACTTATAAAGGGAAGTGCATACCTCATAATCTCCTTCACCTATGTCACCCACTGCCAACCCCTTCCCTCTCTGGTACCAACAGTTTGTTCCCTGTATCTGTGAGTCTGTTTCTATTTTGTTATGTGCAGAGCATTTTTTTTTATTTTGCATTGTTTCTTAGACTCCACATATTAAGTAAAATCGTATGATTTTGTATTTCTCTGTTTGATTTATTTCACTTAGCATAATACCCTCTAGGTCCATCCATGTCGCTGCAAATGGCAAGATTTCATTCTTTTTATGGCTGAGTAATATCCCATTTTGTGTGTATGTGTATGCACACAATATATATATAATATGCATACTATATGTAATATATATTATATAATATATACACATGTATAATTTGTGTGTACACACACACATATATATGTATGCCACATCGTCTGTATCAATTCATCTGTTGATGAATCTAGGTTGCTTCCTTATCTTGGCTATTGTAAATAATGCTGCCATAAACATAGAAAACATATATCTTTTCAAATTGGTGCTTTTGTTTTCTTTAGATAAATATCCAGAAGTCAAATACCTGAATTATATGGTAGTTCAGGTATTTTAATATTTTTGAGGAACATTTTAATTTTAATTTTTGAGGAACATTCATACTGTTTTCAATAGTGGCTGCATCAGTTATTCTCACCAGAAGTTCATGAGGGTTCCCTATTCTCTACATCCTTGCTAACAGTTGTTATCTTTTGTCTTTTTGATAATAGCCAGTATAACTGGTGTGAGGTGATACCTCATTGTGATTTTGATTTATATTTCCCTGATGGTGAGTGATGTTGAGCATCTATTCATGTGCCTGTTGGCCATCAGCATGTCTTCTTTGAAAGAATGTCTTTTCATATGCTTTGTCCATTTTTAATCAGTTGTTTTCATATTAAGTTGTATGAGTTCTTTATATATTTTAGATATTAATCCCTTATGAGATGTATGATTTGCAAATGTCTTTTCCCATTCAGTAGGTTGCCTTTCTGTATTGTTGATGATTTCCTTCTCTGTGCAAAAGATTTTAGTTTGATGTAATCCCATTTGTTCACTTTGACATTTATTCCTCTTGTCTGAAGAGACTGGTTCAAAAAATACTACTAAGACTGATGACCAAGAGCTTACTGTCTATGTTTTCTTATAAGAGTTTTGTGGTTTCAGGTCTCACATTCAAGTCCCTAATTCATTTTGGATTTATTTTTTATATGGTGTAAGATAATGATTCAGTTTAATTTTTTTATACATAGCTGTCTAGTGTTCCTAGTACTATTTATTGAAGAAACCGCCTTTTCCTCATTGTAAATCCTCATCTTCTTTATGATAGATTAGGCAATCATATGTGAGCAAGTTTATTTTTGGACTCCCCATTTTATTCCATTGTTCCATGTCTTTGTTCCCACTACCATACTGCTTTGATTACTATAGCCTCATAGTGTAGTTTAAAAGCAGGGAGAGAGATTTCTATAGCTATTCTTTATTTTGATGCAGATGTAAATGGTATTTTTTACATTTCTCTTTTTCATAGCTCATTATTAGTATATAAGAATGCTACTGATTTCTCTTTGTTTCATATCCTGTGACTTGACTGTATCTATTTAATAGTTCAGATAGGTTTTTTGGGTGATTCTTCAGGGTTTTCTATATATAATATCATGGTATCTTCAAATAGGGAGTTCTACTTCTTCATTTCCAATTTGGTTGCTCTTTCTCTCTTTCTCTCTCCGCCTCCCCCCCCTTAACTGCTTCCACTAAGTCACCCAATAGTATGTTGAAAAATTTGGCAAGAGTGAGCATACTTATCTTGTTCCTAATCTCAGAGGGAAAATTTTCAGCTTCTCACTGTTGCTTATTAACTTATTTGTGGGTTTGTCATATATGTTTTTTATTGTGTTGAAGTACATTCCTTCTATATCCACTTTGTTGAGAATTTTTTATTTTAAATAGTTTTTGAATTTTGTCAAATATTTTTCATCTATTGAGAGTATTATATTATTTTTATTTTTTGTTGTGTTAATGTGGTATACAACATTGGTCTGTTTCCATGTGTTAAACCATCTTTGCATCCCCCTCAAAAAAATCCCACTTGATTGTGGTATACAGTCCTTCTAATGTATTGTTCAGTTCTCTTTGTTAATTTTTTTTGAGGATTTTTGCATATATGTTCATCAAGGATATTGGCCTAAAGAGTTCATCCAATAAGTGAAAAAAAGGAGCTCATTGCCACTAAGTCAACCCTACAAAAAATGTTGAATGGTCTTCTTTAAGCAAAAAAAAAAAAAGGCCATAACTAGAAATAAGAAAACATATGAAAGAAAAACTCCTATTGGTAAAGGCAAACATATAGAAAGGCAGCGGGTTAGCCACTTAAAAAGTTAGTGTGAGGGCTACCTGAGTGTCTCAGACAGTTAAACATCCAGCTCTTGATTTCAACTCAAGTCTTGATCTCAGGGTTGTGAGACTGAGCCCCACATGGGGCTTCATGCTGAAAGTGGAGCCTGCTTGTGTGCCCCAAGGAGGGGCACAAGCCTCTCCTTGTGCCCCTCCCCCTGCTTGTGTACACGTGCTCACACACTCTCTCTTTCAAAACAAACAAACAAAAATCAAACTAGTGTGGAGGTTAAAAGACAAAAATAGTACAATCAACTATAACTATATTGTTAGTTTAAGGAATACATAGAATTTTTAAAAGGATGTCAAATAGGTCAAAAACCCAAAACACTGGGGTGATAGAATAAAATGATAATGCTTTTAGAATGTCTTCAAAGCAGTTATTATCTTAAAACAGGGTGATATATCAATACATGAGAATTTTATGATAGTCAGAAAACAAAAACCTGCATAGATACACAAAAAAGGAAGAGAAAGAAACTTATACATAACAGCTAAAGAAAATCAAGGGAAAGGATCAAGAGAAGGGAAGGAAAAAACAAAAACAAAACAGAGAACTACAAAACAACCAGAAAACAATTAACAAACTGACAATTATTATATACTTATCAATAGTAACTTTAATTGTAGATGAACTACATGCTCCAGTTAAGAGATATAGAGAGGTTGAATGGATAAAATAGTAAGATCCAATTATGTGCTGCCTACAAGAGACTCACCATAGACTTAAGGACACATACATATTGAAAGTAAAAGGATAGACCAAGTACTCCACACAAATGAAAACAAAAAGCAAGCTAGAATAGCAATACTGATACCTGACAAAATAGACTAAAATAAAGATTCTAACAAAAGACAAAGAAAGGCACTATGTATGATAAAGTGGTCAATCCAAGAAGAGAATATAACATTTGTATATATTTATGCCCCCAACATAGGAGCTTCTAAATGCATAAAGCACATATTAAGACATAAAGGAAGAAATTGACAAGTAATACAGTAATGATATTTATTATAATGGGGACTTTAATGTCTCACTTACATCAATAGATAGATCATCCAAACTGGAAATCAAAAGGAAACACTGACCTTAAATAGCACATTGGACCAAACGGACTTAATAGAAATATGCAGAATATTTCATCCAACAGTTGAAGAATACAACTTCTTTTCTAATGTGCATGAACTATTCTCTGGTATAAATCACATATTAGGCCACAAAACAAGACTCATTAAATTTGAGAAGATTGCAATCATATCAAACTTCTTTTCTCACCTCAACTATATGAAACTAGAAATTAATTACAGGAAGAAAACTGGAAAAAACAGAAACATGTGGAGACTAAATAATGTGCTAATAAAAAACCAGTGGAACAATGAGGAGATTGAAAAGAAAACCAGAAAATATGTTGAGACAAATAAAAATGGAAATGTAACTTTTCAAAATCTATGGGATACAGCAAAAACAATTCTAAGAGGGAATCTCATAACTATACAGACCTAACTCAAGAAACAAGAAAAAATCTCAAACAATCTAATTACACTCCTAAAGGAACTAGGAAAAGAAGAACAAAGCTCAAATTTGGTAGAAGGAAGGAAATAATAAAAATTAGAGTGATAGAAATGAAATAGAGACTAAAAGAGTGATAGAAAAGATCAATGAAACTAAAACTGATAAAACCTCTAAGCAGGCTCATCAAGAAAAAAGAGGAGGGCCCAAATTCAGAAATAAAAGAAGAGGAGTTTTAACTGACACCATAGTAATATAGGGGATCATAAGAGACTACTAGGAACAGTTACATGCCAACAAATAGGAAAACCTAGAAAAATAGACAAAATTCTCAGAAACACACAAACCTTTTAAAACTGAATCATGAAGAGAGAGAAAATCTAAATAAACCAATTACAATGAAACTGAGTCAGTAATTTAAAACTCCCCCCCCAAAAAAAAAAAAAAGTCTAGGACCATATGGCTTTACAAGTGAATTCTACCAAACATTTAAAGAAGAATTAGTACCTATCTTTCTCAAATTATTCAAAAAGTTGAAGAGGAAATAACACTTCCGAGCTCATTTTACAATGTCAGCATTACCCTGATAACCCAAAGCCAGATAAAAACAGCACAGAAAAAGGATAATGATTTCTTTCAGATGTATTTGAGGAGCCACTGTCTTTCAGATAGCATGCTAAATGTGGCTGTGGATAGGTAACAGACTAGTGGCACAATTAAGACAAACAGAAAATCATCAGTGCTTTAACGGAAGAGAACAATTATTTAAGAAATTCAGAGAACTTAGGACTAGAGTGTTGAGAGAGGTGTCATAAAGAAAGGCAAAATTTGAGCTAGGATTTGTATGATAGGATTAGTAATCCCTCACAACATAAACACAAGTGCAAAAATGGGAAGGAACTAAAAAAAAGGAATCAAAGATCACTGTGCAGGAACTTAGAAGCCAAGCAGAGAAATTTTAGCCCAGGCGTTTAGAAGATAAATTGTTGTCAGAGGCCCATAAATATCATATTAATAATTCAAACACCATTTTAACAGTGATTATTTCTGGGATTTTTTTTACAGGTAGTTATACAATGTTACAGATAGTCATAAGAAAGGGCTTACATATAAATACTGATATCACTAACTGTAAGGGCCTACTTAGCCAGAGCGACTCCATCTTGGTTAAACAGCCATTTTGTTGTTTATGCAGTCAACTTAAATTGACCCTGCCCCTCAGAGGAACTTACTTAAAAGCAAGTCCAAAAAACCAGTAAAATGTAGTAGGCTAGTTCCTGATAACAGAGCCCAGAATACAAGGATGAGTCAGGCCAGATGGAAACATCTAATCAGTAAAAAGCACATATGCAACCTCCCTAACCTAATCAGTAAAAAGCACATATGCAACCTCCCTAACCACCAAAGAATGTAAACCTCACCTTTTGGCCGCCAAACTTGGGCACCAATTCTGACCAGAGTGATAGGCTAGTTCAAACCAGATGGAACTAGCCAATCAGCAAGAGACACACGAACCCAGTGGGTTAAAATAACAAGATAGGGGTTGCGATTTTACCCAGTAAAAAGGTAGCCTGTAAAATTGGGAGAGGTCGCTCTCTTTAGAGGCGGCCCTGACCAGTCAGTCAATTCTTGATGCTTGGCATGAATAAAGCTTTGCTTGACCTTTGCTTTATATCGGTCTCGTTCCTTTAACAATGGACCCCAACACTAACAAGAAAGGAATGCAAATTAAAACAGACCAAGATCATTTTTACCTGTCAGATTAAGAAAGATACTAAAAGATTAATAATGGTACTGACAAGCACATAGGAAAATAGATACTATTATCACTGATGTAAATTGTGCATAATTATGAGATTATAAATTGGCATAAACTTTCTGGAAAACAATATGGCAGAATATACTAATATTCGTTACCCTTACACTTGGTAATTCCATTTCTAAAAATATATTTTAATGTTACAACTAAGCAATACTCAAAAGTGATATCACACGACAGGCTTAATAGTATGTTGTCTAATACCATATAACACTGATAACAGAAATTTTTAAAAAAGTGTTTTATTTGAGAGAGAAAGAGTGAGAGAGAGTATGAATGGGAGAGTGGGGTTCAGCAGAGGAAGAGGGAGAAGCAGACTCCCCATTAAGCACTGATCCTGGTATGGGGCTTGATCCCAGAACCCTGAGATCATGACCCTAGCTGAAGGCAAACACTTAACCAACTGAGCCACCCACGCACCCCCAGAAATTTTTATTAATGGGAATATCTTAAATAAATTTTGGTATGAACCTTGAACAAAATGCTAATAATTATGGTTTTCCAAAAGGATGATTTCAATATTTATATACTAACATAGAATGATATTCTTTGTATGTTAAAAAAAGAGATACTGAAGAATAATTTTGATATAATTTGTGTAAAAGTAAAAACTTCAAATGGAAAGAAAATAATCAAAAAGGATATATACCAAATTGTTAACAGTGATTATTACTTGAGGGCAAATATAAAAGCCAATTTAATTTTTACATTAAATTCATCTGACTGTCTTATATGAACATATAATTTATAAATTAAATTTTTAAGTATTTTGAAAAGCTATTAATTGATTATCAGAAACATCATTTTGGCTGCAGGTTTGAGTATAAACTAGAGTAAATATAAAAGCAAAGATGAAAGTCAGTGTCCTCTGTGACAGCTTTCCATATCATCCAGTGTTTGTGTTTAAGTCTTCATTTCTCATCACATTATCCTATTCTTAGTCCATTATGGCATTTGGCAATACATCTTACCTTCTGTTTTGTTTTGTTTTGTTTTAATTATCTTGCTGAAATTAAAGACTTTGCTTATCTTACTCCATACTGTATCTTCAGAACTTAGAACATTGCCTGAATGGTAGGTTCACATAAATGAGTTGAATGCTATTTGGGCAGATTGCAATGTTTGGTTTTAGAACAAAATCTAAACACTTTAATGACTTAGAAAGCTCTACATAATTTAGTTCCTGCCAACCTCTCTATCTTCATTATCTTCTCGTATCTACCTTCATCCCCTCCAGTGTCTGTATATATTCAACTTTTTTTCAATTATCTTCAAATACCCTTCTATTTACCTCCAGACTTTTGTACATGTTATTCTTGCTTCTAGGAAAATTAATCAAACTCTTCTTTCCCCTACTCCTATTTATCCCTGTGATATCAGAATAATTTAAGCAGCATTACTTCTTGAGATCACAGGAGCTGTACTTAAATGTCATATTAATTGTGTATTAAGTTATGTTTGCTTAAATATCCTTATCTGTAAAGTAGAAATCATAGCACCTCTCTCATTAGGTTGTTTTCTCAAACATTAAGAAGAATTCTTGATGCATAGTTGCTATTCATTACATGTTCTGATGATGATGATTTGTGATGTGGTAGTTGTAGTAACAATGATGTCACTGTTTTGGAAAACCTTTCCTATCTCATTATGAGTTAGGTTCCATTCTTCTTTGGCAAAAAAATATAATAATAATAATAATAACTATTATATATTATTGCCTTTGTCTGCCTTTGAATCTTACTTATGTTCATAGAATCAGAGGCTGAGGCCATTGAGTTCACCAGAGTATCCACAACATATAACAAAGTGACAGATAGTATGTGCTTAATAAATGACTGAGATGCATGAGCTAAGAAGTATTTTAAGAACTGAGAAGATAGATCCTGGTGCTGGAGAAGAGTGGAAAAGAGAAAGAGTCAAGGATGACTCAGGTTTAGGGATTGGAGACTAAGAAAATGATGAAGCCATTAGGAGAAAAGATGAAGATAAATGTCCTTTGTTGGCCCTTCCAGTTGATCCTTATGAATGATCTTTTGTCCTTATTCATGCTTTCATAACTGTCCTAAAGAGCTCTTAGATTTATTGCATCCTTTGACATTCAGAATCTTATGTTGTAGGCAGTGCATATGGATATGCCCTTCTGGAGATGAGCAAATTGAGGTTCAGACATTAGTGGCTTGCTCTAAGTTGTGTTTGAATAGAAGGAAAGTCATATTCTATGTAGGAACAATATAATTTTATCGAAATTACTTGTTTAGAAACATATACAGAAGGTCTGCAATGTACACAGCATTGTGATATGGGCATATTAAGATATAAATGATATGACCACTACCCTTAACAGCTCCATATTTATTACTACAAAGTTACATAAACAAGTTCAGGCAGACTGATAAACCTTCTAGAGGATTCAGATAATGCCCTCTGGTAGTACCATGAACAGAGCAATTAGTTCTCAGAAGACTTAAAAAGGGTTCTTGGATGAGGTTATTTTTTACCCAGGCTTTTATGTTAGTCATTTTTCAGTATTTTATTCAATACATTTCTTTCAAAGATAGGCTAGACTTTGATACTAAATTAGAAAATTCTAATTTCACCAATGTGATTGTAAAAGAGCATTGTCTAATGCATGTCTATCATTTAGCTTTGGGAGTTAGTGTTTTGTACTTTTTCTTTTCTTCTTTTAATTTAACTCAGCAACAGTAGTTCACAGCTCTGAAGAAACACTGAATGAATTTATGTTTGAGGTGACAATTGTCAGCATACTTTAAAGATCGTCTGCAAAGCTGATAACGTGTTGAGGAAGCTGTCTTTTTAACACAAAATGAAAGGTAGAACCCAAATGAGAATATTCTAGAGCCTCCAGGTGATCACTCTGTTTCACCACTGCATCCTCAAAGGGACATGAGGAAAAACTCAAATTACACCTGGATCTAGGTGATAACAGGAAAATAGATGATTTAATATATGAAGAAGAGATCACAGGAATGTAGACCACAGGAACTAAATTTAGGTTGAGAATAGAATCATAATGTTTATAAATTAAAACGGAAATTTAGTGGTAATCTAGTGCAGTCTCCTTCTTATTTGGAATCTGATAGAAAGATAGAACTGAATTGAGTTGCTTAGTTTTCCATTACTTAGTATGTTTCCATTACTTAATACCTTTATGAAATTGGGTGAGTTATTTAGTATCACTATGTCTATTTTTTTTTCACCAATAAAATGGGAAAATGGAGGAAATAATAGTTATCTCATAGAGATGGTGAAAGAATGGAATGAGATAATGCACATAAAATATTGGTGGTTGGGGAGCTTGGTGGCTGTCAGTTGAGCAGCTGCCTGCATCTGAGGTCATGATCCCGGAGTCATGGGACTGAGGTTCAGCGGGGAGTCTGCTTCTCCTTCTGACCCTCTCCCCTCTTGTGCTTTCTCTCTCTCAAATAAATGAATAAAACCTTTAAAAAAATATATTGGTGGCCATGTTATTGTGGCCCTCCCTGCTCCCCCACCTCTAGGAATGTATTAAGGTTGGATAAACGACCTGCCACATATTTTTGTCCCACCACTGTATTTCTAGCACCCTGCACAGTGCCTGACATGTAGTACTCAGTAATTCTTCCTTGAATGAAATGTATGAACCTGACTTTCTTTATGCCTTTGTATTAACTGATGGACCCTTGAAGGTGTTTAAATTTTAGACCTTTTAACTCTAAGGTCTTCATAGCATAATAGAAGTGTAAATCACTATGTTGTACACTTGAAACTAATATTGTGTGTCAACTATACTCAAAAAAAAAAAAAAGCTTAAATCTAAGCTGCTATTTTAACAAAAGGGTAAATTGAGACCCTGAGTTTTAGAGAACTGGCATATGTTCACAAAGATGAACACATTAGAGTGGCAGATCCATTTGGGACTCGAGATTTCTAACCAGTAATCCAGTATATTTTCCATCACAGACTTTTAAAAATATTAATAATATTTTTCCCAACATTCTAACCCTTGTCAAATATACATATTCAAGAGACACAATTGGATAAAAGACTATATGTGTATGTATATATAAATATATATTATTTTTAACATGTTATATATATTATATAAATGTGTCTGTGTATATAAATACATATATATATCCTTTTTAAAATTATTTATTTGACAGAAAGAGAGCACAGTTGAGGGGAGGAGCAGAGGGAGAGGGAGAAGCAGAGCAGGAAGCTGGACATGAGACTGGATCCCAAGACCCTGAGATCATGACCTGAACCAAAGGCAGATGCTTAATGCGCTCAGCCACCTAGGCACGTCATGTATATTAATTAAATAAGTTAGCTTCCCTAACTTATTTAAACACTGAACATTTAGGAATTCTCTCTTGGCTCTTTCCTTTAACATCACCATGAGTAATTATTTTGTACTAAATATTCTTTAAAAACGTTTTAATGGGGTGCCTGGGTGGCTCAGTGGGTTAAGCCGCTGCCTTCGGCTCAGGTCATGATCTTAGAGTCCTGGGATCAAGTCCCGCATCGGGCTCTCTGCTCAGCAGGGAGTCTGCTTCCTCCTCTCTCTCTCTCTGCCTGCCTCTCTGCCTACTTGTGATCTCTCTCTGTCAAATAAATAAATAAAATCTTTAAAAATAAATAAATAAAAACGTTTTAATGGTTGTTAGCATTCAATATTACAGAAATACCAGATCTTGTTATTTCTTATTATCAGATACGTAATTTCCAGCTTTTTACTGTCACAAATAATGCTCTCATACACCCTTATGCAACAATGTCTGTCTTGTCTTCTGATTATTTACCTAGAATAAATTATTGAATATGAAATAATAGCTGGAGCAAAAGTTAGGTCCATTTTTAAAGCTCTCAAATCATAAATAGTAACACTACATTTCTTTCCAGAGATTTTTACCCATTTATTTCCCAAAAGAAATGTTTATGGTGCTTTTCTTGATGCCTTTACTACAAAAAAAAAAAAAAAAAAAAAAAAAGGAAGGAAAAAAGTATCAATATTGAAGGACAATTTCCTTTTTTTTTTTTTTTTCTAAAATTCATTCAGGGGCATATCACTGCAGCTTCTAGAATAACATCAATGCCAAGTATCATTCCTCATTATCTTTGCTTGATAATACATGCTGATTACCTGTGTTCAATCTCCATAAAAATAACAGAAGAGAAATAGCTTCAGCACAGCTGATTCACTACCTTTGTACACAAAATTGAGGCATAATAAAGGGAGCAGAGGTCATATTTTAAATAGTCAAATCTCAAGATTCTCTATGGTAAAAATTTTTTACCTTTTTTTAAGTTAATAACATTTGAGCTTTTATAGCAGTCATCTAAACATTTCTTAAACACCTACTATATACCAAATTTTTGTGTTAAATGATAAAGAACAGTGCTTTTCTTTCTTTTTTATTTCATCTCATCCTTTAATTAATGTTGGTAAGCCCTGATTTCATTTTACAGATTTCTCTAGTATAATTCCTATTATCCAAGAAATACCCAAGAATGCTAGACTAGGCCAGAAATAAACAGGTGTAATTTACTTTAATCAACTGTGAGATCTTGACATGAAACACTTGCTATCATGATTATATATAAGATTGTTTTATTCCTGAAGAATGGATTTCACAAAATAATAAATGAGGTATTTGTTCTAGTTGTGACCTCATCGCCAGCTTGTGTTATAGAATAAGTTACTTAACCTCAATAATTCTGAATTTACTAATCTGTAGAAAATAGTAATTCTGCTGACCCCACATGATTGTTGTAAGAATAGGAAGAAAAAAAATCTAGCAAATAAATGTTTTAAAAAAACTATACATACAAATTAATAATAAATACTCAGGGCCTAGGTTGAAATTTATTTTCCTAATAATGGTATGGTGGTCAAGAACCCAGAAATGCCCTTTGACTACCCTGCATCTCAGCCCCCCTTGTCATGAGGTTTCTGATTTAAGAATCTATACATAAGGCAGAGAAGCTAAACTGGTGTCAGAGTACCGCTTCATACCTGAAGACTAATTTTTCAATGCATTTTTACCTGCACAGTTCTGGTAAAAAACTGAGAAACCATTGTGGCACAAGCCTGAAGGTGTAAGGTAGATACCCTGCTCTTTCCCTGATGAAACTGAGATGTCTGAATATGCCACTCAAATTCAGGTACACAGCATCCAAAAGAGAAAGAGTGAGACCTAGATCAGTCTACCTAGCAGAACATTCCCTACTCAGTCTGCCCAACCAGAAAGCACAGTAGCAAAAAAGAAAGAGTGGCCAAGCATGGCCAGAGAAAGCTGATTCAATCTAGGTGAACCATGTTTCACAACATGGAGTCTGAAGTAGAAGAGGGAGCATTACTTACGGGTGCTGACCCATGAGACAGTTTTTGAAGACCCTAGGAAAACATGGTTCAGTAAGTGTTCTGAGCTCTGACCTATCTGATTATTAAAACCAAATAAAGGTTGTGCAAATATGGGTAGAACAGGTGGAGCTCTGTAATGCATCACATTACATACGTTTTATTTAGACCTTGTACCTGGGAAAAGGTTCTCGGAGTTTAGTGATGAATGAGATCAGGTGAAGTGGAAACAAGGTTGAATGGGATTAAGTAAATAACTATCAAAACATCAGTCAGTGTCTCAAAGTTAGCTGCAAAATGGTACCAGCTTGGGGGCTTTAGAAATACTGATTTCTGGTGTCCCATTTCCAGAGAGTCTGATTGAATTTATATACAATGCAGCTAGGACATCAGGATTTTTTTTACTGCTCCCCAGGTGATTCTAATGTGAAAGCAAAATTAAGGAACAGTGATGTGAAGATGCTTAAATATTTTTCATCTGAACAGGAATAAAGTTCCCTTCCATCTCTATTTTTTCTAACTCATTTGGAGCAAGGTTACACTTACACTCAAGTATTCAAAAATTTATCTACAAGCATAGAGTAGAAACAAAATAATTTATAATTTGAAGGAACAGAGGAGCACTGGATTTGGAGTTAAAGTACTATAATCTATACCCGGTTCCTACAAGTACTAGTGTAGGCTAGTCCTGAGCAAGAGAGAGCCTTTCATACTGCTAAGTACACGAGGGTTTGGATGAGATGATCTCTCTAGCATAGTGTGGCCCACTGCAAAGCACACCCTCTGAAATCAGATACCATCACCCAAACCCTAGCTCAACCAGTCGCCCTGCAACTTTGGACATCATCACAAAATGTTCTAAGCTTCAACTTCATCATTTGTGGGAAGACACAGTCGTAGTTAACCTTGTTGGGACTCCATTGATGATAAATGAAAAATATATATATTGACTAAGCTTTAAAATTTGTTTTTGTTGCTCATTATTTTTATAAAGATGCTTTCTAGTGCTAGAATTAAGTGAATCTAGGTCCCTTCCTTCCCATATATCTTTTGTAAATGGTCATCCAACATTTATTTGAGCACCTCTATGTGGTCTAGCCTATTATAGATTAATAATTTATCTATTAAAAGGCTAGCCATAATCTTGTAAGTTGACATTATGACCAACAAATTATTTGTTGCCTACAAGTTTGGAACACACAAATTTAGCTTTCGCCAAATGTGTGTCTCACTCATGACACTACACTTCCAAAAGCAGAAGATACTTTCTGTTCTGATAATGTAACAGATGTATAATGCATTCACTTCTTGGAGAGTGGTGTGCAGTAATATAAAAATCTTCAAAAAATCCTGTGGTCACCCATACCTTTACCTCAGCCACACATCCATTTATTTAAATCTTTGATTTCTTGTTAGTTTGCCTTCCCACTTCACCATCTTGGTGATTTCGAGGTCCACATGGATAAACTGGTTAGTACTCTAGGCCCTCGATTTCTTGACCTCTACATCTTCAGTGACTTTTTCCTCAGTGACATAGGAGTCACCCACTCCTATGATAATACTTGGATTTTTCATCGTAAAAAATTGCCATCTGTTGTGAAATACTGTCTTCAAGCAAATAACTCTTTTACCATCACATTCTATCTTTCGAGCTTGTTTACTGTAATACTCCTATAGCTACAATTCATTGGTTGCACGAAGACATCCAATCCTTGAAGTTCCATCACTTTCTAATTATCCGTTGGTTTATTCTTGAAACTGTTGTTCTTCTCTTGCCTAGATTCCATCATCCATTAGTGTAATCACTTTCTTTACTCTTAGCCAAAGACTTTGCCCCATATTTTACTCAGGAAATATTAAATAATTTAGGGGGGAAATTCTTATCTTTTCCCACAAACCACACCAATTCTCTTATTTCTTTGTCTGCTTTCTGCTTCCCTTCTATCATGTTGAAAGATGTTTATCTGCTCTTCTCAAGGTCCTATACACTTGTGTTTGGGATACCAGCCTCTATTGCCTTCTTAAGAACTTTGGTATTTTTATATGTTTTTATAACTTTATGACTGAAATAATGTTAAAAATAAAAGTGAATTGTATCAAAATATGAAATAGGCCTTTTACTCAGTTTTTTAAAAATTATCTGATGAATTCAGACATGACAACTCTATATCACAGTTATTTTCATCTCTCAGAAGGGCCCGTACACACTATTACTGATATTGCATCAAGAGCAGGTCTCCAAAATCTCACGTTTTTATTTCCCACATTTTTCTGGAACTAGTCTTGTGCTCCAGGTACAAACTTATAATTGAAATTTTCAGGTTTTTGAAATTCTGAAGAATTTTCACATTTATAGCTAAAAGTTTCCCTCTGGTCTTTGAGTATTAGAGTCAGACATATCTCTGTATCACAAGTGGAAAGGGGTCTTAAAAAACATTTATTATGGAAAATTCAAACATAGAAGTAGAAAGAATAATCAATCCCCATTCTCACATTATTGTTTCCTCTATCTATTCCTTTTCACTTAATTGAATATGTGTTTACTAGAATAATTTGAATCATATCATTTTACCTATAAATAGTTCAGCATGGTTTTCAAAAAGATAACTGTAATTTTAATATAGCCAAAGTAAAATTATTAAACTAAACAAAATTAACAATGATTGATAAATAATATCTAATGTTTAGCCCATATTCAGTATTTCCAAGTGTATTTTAAAAACTTTTTTACTAAATTTATATGTTTATTGATGTGTAATTGACATATTACATTTTTTACATACAACTTATTAGTTTCAGGTATACAACATAATGATTCTATGTTTGTATATACTGTGAAATAATCACCACAATAAGTCTAGTTTCCCCTTGTTTCCATATTAAGTTCCATAGTATTGCAATATAGTATTACTGATTATAGTTATCAAGCTGTACATTACATCCCCATGACTTATTTTGTTTATGACTGGAAGTTCATAACTCTTGACTCTCGTCATCCATTTTTCCCACCCTATAACCTCCCTTCTCTCTAGTAACTCCCAGTCTGTTCTTTGCATCTATGGGTTTTATTTTGTTTTAGTTGTTTGTTTTGTTTTTTTATATTTCACACGTAAGTGAAATTATATGGTATTTCTCTTTCTCTAACTTTTTTAACTTAGCATAATACTCTCAAGGCCCACCCATGTTGTCATAAATGGCAAGATTTTATTATTTTCTATGGCAAGTTGTATTTTATATATATAGTCTTCTTTATTCATCTGTCATTAGACACTCTGGTTGTTTCCATAACTTGGTGATTGTGAGTCATGCTGAGGCGAACACAGGGGCACATATATCTTTTCAAATGAGTGTTTTCATTTTCTTTGGATAAATACCCAGAGTTGGAATTGCTGGGTCCAATAGTAGTTCCATTTTCCTTTTCTGAGGAATCTCCATACTGCTCTTCATAGCAGTTGCACCAATTTACCTCCTACCAAAAAGTGCATGAGAGTTCTGTGTTCTCCACATCTTCACCAATTCTTGTTATTTATGTTTTTGATAATAACCACTCTGACTAGTATGAGGTGCTATCTCCTTGTGGTTTTGATTTGCATTTCCCTGGCGATTAGTGAGGTTGAGCACCTTTTTATGTGCCTGTTGGCCATTTGTATATCTTCTTTAGAAAAATGTCTATTCAGGGGCGCCTGGATGGCTCAGTGGGTTAAGCATCTGCCTTTGCCTCGGGTCATGGTCTCAGGGTCCTGGGATCCAGCCCCACTTCAGGCTCTCTGCTCAGCAGGGAGCCTGTTTCCCCTCCTCTCTCTCTGCCTGCCTCTCTGCTTACTTGTGATCTCTGTCAGTCAAATAAATAAATAAAATATTTTTTAAAAAGTCTATTCAGATCCTCTGCCCATTTTCAGTCAAGTTTTTGTTTTGTTTTGTTACTGAGTTGTATGAATTATTTGGATATGAACTCCTTGTCAGATATAAATTTTTAAATATCTTTTCCTGTTCAGTAGGTTGTCTTCTCATTTTGTTGATTCTTTCCTTTGTTCTTCAGAAGCTTTTCAGTTTTATGTAATTCCATTGTTTATTTTTGCTTTTGTTGCCATTGCCTTTGGAGTCAGATCAAAAATATATCACCGAGAATGATGATGAGGAGTATACTACTTATGTTTCTCCTAGAAGTTTTATGGTTTCTGATCTTATATTCATATCTTTAGTCCACTTCCAGTTAATTTTTGTTTATGGAGTATAATAGTGGTCCGGTTTTACTCTTTTGCATGTGGCTGTTCAGTTTTCCCAACATTCATTATTGAAGAGAAGGTTCTTCCCTCCTTTGTTCTTGCCTCCTTTTTTGTAAATTAATTAACCATATATGCAGGGTTTATTTCTGGGCTCTCTATTCTGTTCTATTAATTATGGGTCTATTTTTATGCCAGTACTGTGTTGTTTTGATTGTGTTTGCTTTGTATTATAGTTTAAAATCAGTGGTTGTGATGTTTCAAACTTTGTTCTTCATCCTTAAAATTGCTTTGGCTGTACAGGGTCTTTTGTGGTACCATACAAGGGTTAGGATTATTTGTTGTATTTCTGGAAAAAAAAAGTCATTGAAATTTTGACAATGATTGCATTGAATCTATAGATTGGTCTACATAATATGAACATTTCAACAATATTATTTTAATTCATGAGCATGGGCTACCTTTCCATTTATTTGTATAATCTTCAATTTCTTTATCAATTTCTTTTAGTTTTCTGTGTACAGATATTGCAACTCCTTGATTAAATTTGTTTCTTGGTATTTTATTCTTTTGAGGCAATTATAAATGGAATTGTTTTCCAATTTTTCTGATAGTTTGTTGTTAGCATATAAAAATGCAACAGATTTTTGGACATTGATTTTTGTATCTTGAAACTTTCCTGGTTAATTTTTTAGTCCTAGCAGATTTTTGATAAAGTCTTTAGGGGTTTTGTGTTATAAAATGATGTTATCTGCAAATAGTGACAATTTTAGTTTAGTTTTTTTTTTCCCTTTCCAATGTTGATGCTCCCCACAATTGCTTTGGGTAGAACTTCAATACTGAGTTGAATTAAACTGATAAGTGTGGGCATCCTTGTCTTTTGGCCAATCTTAGAAGAAATACTTACAGCTTTTCACTATTGAATATGATGTTAACTGTGGGCATGTTTTATATGGTCTTTATTATGTTGAGGTACATTCCCTCTATACCCAGTTTTTTGAGAGGTTTTTTTTAATCATAAATGGATGCTGAATTTTATCAAATGCTTTTTCAGCATCTATTGAGATGATACTATGATTTTTATACTTTGTTAATATGCTCTATCACATAGATTAATTTGCAAATGTTGAACCATCTTGCATTGCTGTAATAAATCTACAAATCATGGTATATGACATTTCCAATGTGTTGTTAAAATCAGTTTGCTAATATTTTGTTAAGGACTTTTTCATATGTGTTCATCAAGAATATAGGTCTGTTATTTTCCTTTTTGTTATGTCCTTCTCTGGTTTTGGTGCCAGGGTAATGCTGGCTTTCTAAAATAAGTTTGGAACAATCCCTTCTCTTCAATTTTTGGAAGAATGTGTGAAGGATAGATATTAAATCTTTTAATGTTTGGTAGAACTTGCCAGTGAAGTTTTCTGGTTCTGGACTTTTGTTTGTTGTGAGGCTTTTGATTATTAATTTGATCTTCTTTCTGGTAATTTGTCTATTCACATTTTTAATTTCTTCATGATTCAGTCTTAGAAAATTATATGGTCCTAGAAACTTACCTATTTCCTCTAGGTTTTCCAATTTATTGGCATGTAATTGTTTTCAGTAGTCTCTATTGAGCCTTTGTATTCCTTTAATATCTCTTGTAACCTCACTTCTTTCATTGCTGATTTTTTTTAAATTTGAGTCTCTTTTTTTCTTGTGGGTCTACTTAAAAATTGTCAATTTTGTTTATCTTTGCAAAGAACCAGCTCTTAGTTTCATTGAACTCTTCTATTACCTTTTTAGTCTCCATTTTATTTATTTTTTGCTTTGATCTTTATTATTTCCTTCCTTTTAATATCATTGAGCTTTTCTCTTTTCCTGGTTTCTTTAGGTGTAAAGTTAGACATTTATTTGAGATAACTCTTGTTTCTTGAGATATACCTGTATCACTAGAAACTTACCTCTTAGAAGGGAAGGGGTTTTTTTTTGGTTTTTTTGTTTGTTTGTTTATTTTTGCTTTTGCTACATCTCTTAGATGTTGGTAGATTTATTTCCATTTGTCTCAAGATGTTTTTTGATTTCTGCCTTGGTTTCTTCATTAACCAGTTGACTGTTCAGTGACATGTTTAATCTCTAGCAATTTGTGCTTTTGTTTTCAGTTTTGTTTTGTTTTTATGATTAATTCCTAGTTTCATACCATGTGGTCTGAAAAGGAGCTTAATATGATTTCAGTCTTCCCAAATGTATTGAGACTTGTTTTGTGGCCTATCATGTGATCTCTCCTGGAGAGTGTTCCATGTGTACCTGAAAAGAATGTATATTCTGGTATTGGATGAAATGGTATGTATATATCTAGTTAAGTCCATGTTGTTTAATGTGTCATTTAAGGCTGATATTTCCTTATTGATTTTTCTTTCTGGATGATCTATCCATTGATTTAAGTGAGATAGTATATCCCCCTACCATTATTGTGTTGCTTTTGATCTCTCCCTTTAGGTCTATTAATATGTGCTTTATATATTTAAATGCTTTTTTGGGGGGAACATAAATACTTACAAGTGTTATATCTTCTTCCTGGATTGACAGTTTTATCATTATATAATGCCTATCTTTGTATTTTACCCCAGACTTTGTTTTAAAGTCAATTTTTTCTGATATAAATATAGCTATCCCCAGCTTCCTTTAAACTTACATTTGCATGAAACATCTCTTGCTTTCTTTCTTTGTGATTTGATGCATTTCTTTAGTATTATGTTTAGATTCTATTCTCATTATTTTTTGTGTACCTACTATAAATTTTGGCTTATAGTTACCATGAGGCTTACATATATAAACGTGTGTGTGTGTATGTATGTAGGTATATGTGTGTGTATGCAAATCTATTTTAAGGTGACAGCAAGTTAAGTTGAAATCCATTTTAAAACCCTACATTTTTACTCCTCCTCTTTCCAAACATTTTCTGTTTTTAATATCACATTTTACATCTTTTTATTCTGTTTTTTACCTAATTGTTGTTTTATTTTTACTACTTCTGTCTTTTAGCCTTCATGCTAGTTTCATATATGTGATTAATCCACCACCATTACTGTATGTTACTTTTACCAGGGAGGTTTTCACTTTTAAATATTTTCTTGTTACTAATTAGTGACCTTTCTTTTCAGCTTAAAGAAGTATCTTTAATATTTTTTATAAGACCAGTTTATTGGTGGTGAATGCTACTCGTTCTGCTTGTCAACAGAACTTGTTATCTCTTCAATTCTGAATGGTAACCTAGATATTCTTGGTTTGAAGCTTTTTTTCTTCTGGCACTTGGATTATATTATTCCACTAACTTCTGGCCTGCAAAGTTTCTGTTGAAAAATCTGCTTGTTTTCTTATGGGGGTTCCCTTGTATGTAACAAGTTTAGTTTAGTTTTGTTTTTTTCTTGCGTTGCTTTTAAGATTCTCTATATATCTTTAACTTTTGCATTTTAATTATAATGTATCTTGGTGTGGATCTCTTTGGGTTCATCTTGTTTGGGACTCTCCTTGATTCCTGGACTTGGATATCTGTTTCCTTCCCCAGGTTCAGCCATTATTTCTTCAAGTAAGTTCTCTGTCCCTTTCTCTTCTCTTCCTTTTCTGAGATCTTGATAAGGTGGGATGCTGTTCTACTTGATGTTGTCCCAAATATTCTTCGTGCTGTCTTCACTATTTTACTTTTTTTGCTGTTCTCTTTGGGTGAATTCCAATGCCCTGTCTTCTAGGTCACTGGTCCTTTTTCTCTGCATCATCTCATCTGCTGTTGAACCCCTCTAGTATATTTTTAATTCAGCTATTGTATTATTGAGCTCTGTGACTTCTTTTTCGTATTTCCTTATCTATCTCTTAAAGAGTTCTGTGTTCATACATTCTTCTCCTGATATTGGTGAGCATCTTTATGAACATTATTTTTAACTCTTTATTAAGTGAATTACTTCCCGGTGTTTGATTAATGTTTTTTCCCAGAGTTTTACCTTGTTCTCTTGTTTGGAACACATTCATCTGTTTCTTCATTTGGTTGACTCTCTGTGTTTGTTTCTATATATTAGGTGAAAGAACTATCTCTCCTGTCTGAGGGGGTGGTCACAGGAAGACTGGGAGTGTGTTTCAGTCTGTTGTCCGTGCAGTGCCCTGGGGCTGGTAACCAGCCAAGAACTATCTCTCCACTTATTTCAGTGCTGTGGGGCCCAGAAACACAAGCCAACAGAGCCAGGCTTCAAGGGGTGTCCCTTATGGGATGTGCATATATGCAGGCTTTGGCAGAACCACAGAAGAACAATAGTCTGAATTATGTGTACCCACTGGGTATAGTGGAATGGTATTCCAGGGAAGTACTGTTGTGTGGCCAGCTTGCTTGCTGTGTTCAGTGAGCAGGACCACAATGGGGAACACTAGGGTAGGGAAAGCATTGCCAGTAAGGTGGAGGGAGAGTGCAAAAATGGTGCCTGCCAGCACTGGCTATATCCAGGTAGAAAGAGTGCTAAATGGCTAAATGGCACCCACCAGCACCTTCACCCTGGAGAAAGTTCAGGTTCCTATCCCTCTGGTATATGCCTTCCCCCCCGCCCTGCTTCCTTTTTTTCTTTTCCTTTCCTTTTCTTTCTTTCTTTCTTTCTTTCTTTTTTTTTTTTTTTTTTGAGAGAGAGAGAGAAAGAGAGAGAGAGAGATTGAGAGTCTTGAATCTGAAACAGCCTCCATAGCCTCCATAGCCTCCATGCCAGCAATAAGCCTGACACAGGGCTCAATCTCATGACCCCAAGATCATGACTCTTGATTTCAAGAGTCAGGTGCTTAACCAGCTGAGTCACCCAATTGCCCCTTTTTGGCTGATGTTTTTAAGATTAACTATAAATCTCCTTTACATATAGTCTAAGTGCTCAACTTGCTTCTTAGGCATAGGGTTCCAGGGTGAATGAAATTCAAAAGCTTATTAAGTGTGGAGTCTTTGGTTCTGTAGCCCTGTGGGTCTCCTGGAAGTAAGCCCTGTTGGTTTTCAGAGCCAGATGTTTCTGGGGCTTTTCTCTCCATTGCAGAGCCCAAATATTGGGATGCATGATATGCTGCTCTAACTCTTACTCTTCAGGGATGTGCTCTTTATTTGTGAGATCATTCTACTTGTGTGACACTGTACTGGGCATGAGGTTTTTGGTGGAACTGGGTCTCTGTGTAATTGCCATATAACACCGTTGTAAATTGAAGGTGTACAATGTGATGATTTGATACAAATATATGTTATGAAATGATTACCACAAAAAACTGTCTTTTTTATAGCTTATTATAATTATGATCCAACCAAGATTAACATACTGCATGTGGCTGATCTCATCTTAAATACCCCTTAGGCTATTACTTTTCCCTCTCTTTTTATCCCACTCATGTTAAAAGAGCTAGGACCCACATCCTGGAAATTCCCCATAACTTTGGATTTATCTAACACTATTCTTGTAGAATCATTTAATTTGTTTCTTTTGTTCTTATTTATGTTCCTGTAATTTGCTAATTAAGGGTACAGGCCTGATTAGATTGAAGATTTTTGTGATTTCTCTGTTCGTTTTCCATACTGTTTTCAACTGGCAGGAATACTTTATAGGCAGGACTGGTTGCTTCCTATTGCCACGCATTAGAAGGCACATGATGCCTTGTCCCAATTTTACTGATGCTGTAATTGATAGATGGGTTCAGATAGTGTCAGCCTAATTCATCCATTATAAAAGTGAAAATCACGGTTTTAGAGATAGGCTTTCTTTATTTACACCACAGTAATTGACTGCTGCTCTAATGGTCCGTGACTGCCACAGCCATTCATCTAGCCTTCCTCTTAGAAAGCATTTGCACTTTACAAATAAATTAATATCAAAATGAGAGAGTAGAAGAATGTTTGTGTCCTGCTATCTCCCTTTCTTATTATAATCTCCACCCTTGCTAACCTCCTTGTTCTCATTTAAAAAGATATTTTGATATAATTTTTGGATTCTATCTTTTATAACCTATTGGGGAACAAAGAGTGCTTTGAAAACAGTATCCATTTTTTAGGAAAAACATTTGTCTAATCATAATACTGGTTATAAGGAAGAGAGGTACTCTCTTACTCGGTCATCATTCTTCCTTATAATTAATGTTTATGTTTCTCTTTTCCCAGTTAGACTCTAAGCTCCGTAAGACAAGAGATTCAGTCTCTCACTATCACCACCTTGCAGGGAGCCTGCCTGATACATAGCATATCTTCCAGGCACAGTATTTTATTTTATTTTATTTTATTTTTTTCAGTGATCCAAAACTCATTATTTATGCACCACACCCAGTGCTCCATTCAGTCGGTGCTCTCGTTAATACCCATCACCGGGCTCACCCAACACCCACCCCTCCTCTCTAAAACCCTCAGTTTGTTTCTCAGAGTCCACAGTCTCTCATGGTTTGTCTCACCCTTCAATTTCACCCAGGCATAGTATTTTGAATTAATGATTAGGAAAGTGATGGATTTCTTGTAATAGAGTTAAAAAGAGTTGGTCCTCAGTTCATTTCTCATTGAGAATAAATCATCTCAAAATCAAAAGGAACTTAGAGGTTATCTGGTTCATATATAATGTCTTTTTTTTTTTTCAAGATTTGTTTATTTGAGAGAGAGAGTGGTGGGGCGGGACAGAGGGAGAAAATCTCCCAGCAGACTCCCCACTAAGCATGGAGCCCCATGCACAGCTTGATCTCACTACCTGTGAGATCATGACCTGAACCAAAACCAAGAGTTGGACATTCAACTGACTGAGCCACCCAGGTGCCCTACACACAAAGCTTTCCAAGGCAAACACACACTGGCCCTTTTTTGTCTGTTGGAGCAACACCAATGAAGAATGGCACACTTTCTCTCAGTTGTAGCACATTTCATTTAACAAAAGTACTAATTGTTGGAGATGACTTCCTTATGTTAAGCTGATATTTGGCACCCAAATCCCATCCTTCCTTTAAGATCTTCACTGGAGTAAGGCTGATCACTCTTCAAGCTGGTAAGCCACATCTGTAGTTTGCCTAATAGATGTTTCACCCTAGTTAGCCAATGCTAGATGTTTATTTAAGAAAAAAATAAGGGGCACCTAGGTGGCTCAGTTGGTTAAGCATCTGCCATTAGCTCAGGTCGTGATCCCAGGGTCCTAGGATCAAGGCCCAGGTTTGGCACTCTGCCCAGCGAGGAGCCAGCTTCTACCTCTGCCTGCCACTCCCCCTGCTTGTGCTCGCTCACTCTCACCATCAAATAAATAAATAAATAAAAATCTTTTTAAAAAAAGAAAAAGGAAAACTTTAAAGTCATTTTCCCTATAATATGAATTAAAATCACTCAGATGGTGACTGTATTTTTTTCCATGTTAATATTCCTTTAACTCTTACCCTTAAGATGTATTATTTTGTTCATTTTTGTTGATTTTTCTACAAAGTAGTATCTGGTTATTTTTAAAATCCATTTCCTTAAAAGTCAGCTTAAAAAACCACACCAGGGAATGATTATACTTCCCAGCTTCAAAACCAGTTTTCAGTATATAACTTAAAATCAAGAAAGCATCTGGAGCTTTTGGATGATTTTGTGATATCTCTTCTTTTGTGCTTTTATTTATGGTTAGAAATATTAAGCTTTCATCAGCAAATCTGAAGAAAGCTTGAAATCACGAAGAACTGAAACAGGAATAACCTGTGACGTTGTTCTACCTTGAGCTGAGAGCCAAACAGTGCTTCCTCCTGGCAGAATCCATCTATGCAGATCCGGGAAACTCTTGGTGCCTGTGGAGCTCTCCCCCTGGACTGGGCATGATAAGGTTCAGCTTCTTGCATGTTCATTTCATTCAAATAAGCAGAGAACAAGTTCCCTTTCTACAAAGGGCCTTTCCCTCTTCCTCAGCTAGCTTTGACAATGGTTCAGCCTTTCATTAAGATGTACTTGGTGGTAGCTCAAAATAAAACCCAGAAATATAACTTTTTCTATCATAGCTATATTTTCAAGAAAAATATGAGATCCTCAAAATATAAAATCATTATTGGTTTACATCTCCATTTTATAAAGAGCTGTTGTTACTTTTTTTTTTTGAATGATCTATATTTTGTATCCTAGTTTTTGTGTAGGGGTCATCTCCATGATTCCAAAGAATTTCTATAAGCAGCAGTTGATTAGAATGCTGAGCTTATATTTTGGAAATATGCCTAGGAGTCCTGAGGTAGGAGATTTGCTTTAAACCAATAAAGATCACATGATGTTCCATACTCTGTTACTAAATAATTCCCTATGCCTAGTTGTATCCATGGAAACCGGCAACACTCCCATAATTGTAAAAGTCTCCAAACTGGTCCCTCACAGGTTTCTCCATTTCCAGTCTGTCACTCATACTGCTGTCAAAGTGATTTTCTGTAAGACAAATAAAGCAAATCATTCCTGATTTTATACCTGGTAAATCCCAAACTTTGCTGTGCATGTCATTCAAAGCTCTTCTATGTGGCCCATTCTAATTTCCAAACCTCATATCCTATCAGTCTGGTCCATATGCCAGGCACAGTTTCCTTTGTACATCTTCCTTTCTTTTCCATGCTCTTTTCTCATGTTTTATGATGTTTTTCCATCTCCACTTTTTCCTCCTCGTAACCTCTACGCTGGTCTTTGAAAAACCAATTCAAATGCCCTGGGTGAGGTCTTCACTGGCACCACAAATGGAGTAGTTACACTTTTTTTTCTGTGTCCCTGTAGTACAGAGACCAGGCACATAGAAGATGTTAAATAAATGTTAAGACATCTTCAGTTCCTACCTTTTTAGCGTTTCCTTCCTTTCATTTTGCAAGTATGACTGTATCTTTCCCTAAAGATATAAAATCTTTTG
The DNA here is from genome assembly GCF_020171115.1 of Neogale vison. Classification (NCBI taxonomy): domain Eukaryota; kingdom Metazoa; phylum Chordata; class Mammalia; order Carnivora; family Mustelidae; genus Neogale; species Neogale vison. The sequence goes on from NC_058097.1 coordinate 139,519,513, forward strand.
ACACTTCCTTTTCTCCCTAAACTGTGTCATTTCTTTTCCCATTATCACCTAATTTCTTAAAAGGAAAAAATAAAGTCTGTATTGTCTCTCTGAAAACTTAAGAGGTGTTAGATGGGAAAAGTAGTGCTGTAAAATCAAATAAATCTAAAAAATACTGAATTAAACAGTGCCAAGCAGATTTCTTAGTTGAGTGATTGCTCAGTCTTTAATATGCTAAATGCCACCAAGGCAGGGTGGCAGGGTGGTGTCCTAACTCAAATGGCTAGAGGGAAACTCTCAAGAAACTGGTCTTTCCCTGGTGTACATCTGTTTCATTCCCTTTTTTCACTGCTTCAACAATCCTGTGAATTCTGGCTTATGCCTGCATCACATACATTAAACCATACTCAGAAAGGTTACATTAACTCATTGAACCCTTAAGTCCGGGGGTTTCAATTTTGAATACGCTTTGAAATCTCCTAGGGAGCTTTAAAGTGATTGCTGCTTAGGGTCTACAGCCAAAGATTCTGATTTTAATTCATTATGGATACAGCCTGGACACAGGGATTTATAAACCCTTTCCAGGTACTTCTCAGTGCAGGCAAGGTTAAGAACTATTGGCAATTGCCTCATGCTTTAGTTCATGACTTTATTCACCTAAGTATGAAGTTCTGAGGATTAAAAAGTAAGTGAGGCATGGTCTTCTTCCTGATGAATCTTTAGGGTATAATAACAATTACATGTATATACATATATATGTATATGTGTGTATACACACATGCACATACATACATACATACATACACATACACACATATACATACACACACACAACATAGGTGCAAAGTGTAGCAGTGTTTACATTGAAACTCTTATAGGGAAAGGGAGCACAGATAAAATTTTAGTCAGTTTTACCTAGGGAATTGGGATGGGCAAGAAAATTTTGATGGAGAAATTCCATTATGAGGTAGGCATTTGTCCGGTAGGCTAGAGTGCTGTGTGGAAAAGGTCATTTTAGTTTGGGAGAGTCAACATGACAAAGGCCTGGTGTATAGCTGTATGGTTATTAGGGTAATTGCAGCAATATATCAGAGCTGCTGATAACATGAAGGGAGGCATGAAAGATAACATTGGAGATATAGATGGGGCCTTCATCCTGGAGAGTTTTATATGAGCCCAATAAATGATGGACTTTCTTGTGAAAGAAATGAGGGATTATTGCAGTGTTTGGATCAGACAGTGGTGTGATCCAGTTTGCATCTTTGATGTGTTGCACCAGTTTCTTTCAAATTTATATCTCCCAGGAGCAGGCTCTTGTCTTAGTTGTCTCTGTGCCCATATCACTCTTCATAGGCTTTAAATCTCTGTGCTTATTTGAATGACCAATATATATCTTCCCCCGAAAATATTACCTGTGTGCCCTATGAGAGAGGGACTTTGGAATTATTCATCGCTGTACATCCCTTGGGATATATTGGATAGAGAAGCAGCATCTCGATAGCCACAGACAGACACTACCTGTTAAAGTATAGTACTGTGCCAGTGGTGTAAATCACATAGTTTGGAATCAGATCTTTATTTTTTAGTTTGCCCCTACATGCTATCACCTCCTGTCCCTAGAAAACAAAAGCAAGTATTTACAAGTTGTTTTAAATTTTGTTCTGGATACTGTCAGACTAGCTAACCAAGTATGTTTTTAGTGAGTGCCTGCTTATTCTATTCCAAAGCATGAAGGCCTGTACTATCAGGAATTTTTAAAAATTCAAGACATGTCTTCTAACCTCAGAGCTATGTCTCCTAACCTCAGAGCTTATCTAATTGGGAGAAAAGAGGTACCAGTCATAAATGACAGCTTAAGAACCCAGAGAATGAAATGTGCTAAGTATCTTAAGATTTTTGAGAAGAAAAGACTCTCTTAGGGCTTGCTGGGCAGCAATAATTGTGGCAAATTTTCTACTGTCACCACATTAAGACGCTAATTCAGAAGCTGATCCCAATTGGACACTGTTCATTACACACTAATTACTATTTGCCCTGCAGTGATTGTTATGTGTGACAGCAAGTATAAATGCAAACCTAGATGCTTGCCATTGCCCTTCCAATGGGAAGAAAAAGGACTGATTATAGAAGTTGCCATATTGGGGCACCTGGATGGCTTAGTGGGTTAAGCCTCTGACTTTGGCTTGGATCATGATCTCAGGGTCTTGGGATCAAGCCCCGCATCTCTGCTTAGCAGAGAGCTTGCTTCCCCCTCCTCTCTCTCTGCCTACTTGTGATCTTTCTCTCTCTCTCTCTGTCAAATAAAAAAATAAAATCTTAGCCCCGCATCAGGCTCTCTGCTCGGCGGGGAGCCTGCTTCCTCCTCTCTCTCTCTGCCTGCCTCTCTGCATACTTGTGATATCTGTCAAATAAATAAATAAAATCTTAAAAATAAAAATCTTTAAAATAAAAAAGAAATTGCCAAATCAAGTTCTTTCCTGTTCTCTCAGATAATATTAGAGGTGAACATTTCCCAGATGCATATCCATGCTTGGCAGAGCTTTGACTTTGGATACATGTCAAAGATAGGTAGACATTTGTATGCTTCAGCTAGAAAACACTGCAATGTTTGACTTTTGTATGTATGGATGTATGGGGAAATGCCTCAAAGGAAATGCATTCTAAGAGATAAGATTTTAAAATAAATTTCATCTCTGCATGCACATGTATTTCCATGTACAGTTGGTCATTTTGAGAGTTGTTTGATAAACATGAAGCACTTTCAGTGTATAAAACCCTGTTCCATGACCTGAGGTGACAGAGGTAATTAAGATAAGATCTTTGTCCTCAAAGAGTTCAGAGTTTGGAGGGGCAAGTAGGTAGGTAATTAAAGAATTGATGCATGTTATAAGAGGAAAAAATGTGTAATTGGTAAGAGTCACAATATATAAAATCAGGCATTAGTTAAGTATCATAATTCTTTAATTTCTGACTCCTAATCCTCAATTTTATTTAGGAGAATTCTAGACTTCTTAGCCCATCTAGGAGAATTGTTATTCTCCTTCCACCCCAATATCATCCAAAAGTTCTAAGGACTTGCATAGGACTAGCTTTCACAGAACTAACCCAACTGAGCTGTTGGGTGATTGGTGAACATTGTACATTGCTTTACATGAAAACATGAATACACCGCTTGAACCTCCATGGTCTTTTCAGGTCGTATGCCTTCCTGCTCCCCCCGGCACATGTGGGGCATGGAAAGTTGGGGATCCTACTTTCCAAGATCTGACTTATCTATAAGCACCTAACAAACAATTTTGTAGGTTTGCCCTTTCTTCAGAACTGCAGATACCTATTTCCTTTTTAAACAGCTGTAGTCTCCCCCTACCCATTTCCCAGAACCTCAAAGACACCCCCATTTTCTTCTCTACCTTCTACTCATAACACACAACATCTCCACTCCTCCGAAGTCAGGATACCTAGAACAGTTATTTCAAGGGGTATCAGAGCCAGTAACTTCAGGGTAACTCTGCTCTCAGCCACATCAGATTCCAAAGGTCAAAGTGTGGCTACCTGTTCGGGATTAGAGAGAAAGAAGTCATAGTGCAAAGAGGATATTCTAATTATCCTGGCACCATCCGAGAAATAGCAAGATTATAGAAGAAGGAGTAACTGTTTCTGAAAACGAAGTATTTAGGGAGGGCTACAAAAAGAAAGTGACTTTTGGGTGGAGTTTGGAGGATTATTAGGAGTTGCTAGAGGGTTATTCTAGGTAAGGGAAACAGTGGATTGAAGGATAGACTTCCCATCTTTGTATTCTGTATTCCGTTGTTGGGCAAATGGTGGGCCCTTAATAAATGTGAGTTGAATAGAGAGGTGGAATTGTGAGTCATGTTCAGGAAATGGCAAGAGGTTTGGTGAGCCTGGAACAGTGTGTGGGAGAAATGAAATTGAGATTAGGGGTTCCTATAGGCAACACAGCTCTGGAGGTCATCCTTAAGTATTTGGACTTTATTTTGTAGGCAGCGGGGGACACATGGAGTTGTCAAACAGGAGAGTGACATTTTCAGAATGAAAGGTGTACTGAAGAAGGGAGTAACTGAAAGCCAAATTGAGTTATAAAATGATTGCCACGGCTCAGGTGAACTGTAAAAAGGGTATGAAAGGGGGGTCCTGAGGAAACAAATCCAATTTCTTTCCATAAAGGTAATTGATTTTCCTACTTTAGAACAGGGCTAAATAGCAAAGATTGGGTAACATAATGGGCTAAGTTTTATGTGGAATCTCTTAGACTCACAGGAATGAAAGTCAAGTCCTAAGGGTATTTTGCCAAACACTGCAGGTGCGACTCTGGCCCTGGAATGAACATGCCCCTTCAGTGAAGTTACAGATTGAAAGCAAGTCAGCTCTTAGATGCCCTGGGGGTATTTAAATGGCAGGATTACATTTCTAAAGATCAGGAAAAGACGTGTTAAAACCTCTGTCTAGAGTAAATATATTATTTTGTTTAGAAGTGAAGATTTATGAGAAAAATAAAAGAGAGAAAAACATCTATATAACAGGTCAGCATGCCATGAAGCTTAACTTACTGTTGTGATGGTACATAAATAATAAATAAATAGTAAACTTAATAAAAAGTTACCCGCTTTTTTTGTATTTTTTTCAGACTTCATGGTTTATACATTGTTAAATATTAAAGAACTTGTACAGGCTATGTGAGGTGATGTAGGTGGTGTGTTTATTTAAATAGTGTCTCAGGGAGCATGGTACTATGAAACACAGACATCAGAGGGTAATGATAGCATAAGAGAAGTTTGAGGTACCTTTTAATTAAAGGTTTTCCAATAAAATACCTACAAGTTAGAGAAATTAGCATAATCCGTGACAGAAACTCTCAGCTTTTCTCAAAGTCAGATCCTTTATGCCAAAGGAAACAAATGGATATTTTCTTACCCTGTAACTCAACTTTTTTCTGCTACATTCTAATCACAATAGCTGAAAGCGTTTTTCTTCTCCAATTGAAGAGACAAAAACCTATCACCAGAATTTGTGCTTCCAGCAGTATGGCAAAATAACAGTGACTTGAGCTACAGCAGGGAGCAGTGAACAATAAGATATAGGGAGGTCAAAGTTACCCTGAGGAAAATGATTCACATTTCTTTACAAAAAGGTAATTTATTTTTCTGATTTTATTGCTAAGCCTTGGAGCCCCATCAAGGTAGAAAGTCAAATGTGAGATTCCTCTATTAACCTGGGAGTAATTGGATTTTGAGTCTTTGCGTGTGTGTGTGTGTGTTTGTGTGTATTCGTGTGTGTGGTGGGGGAGGGTTGATTAGTTAAGATACTAATAAACTTTACATTTCAAGTTATAGATGCATGGCAAAATTAATAAGTAACTATTAAAATATTAAAAGTGGGGCGCCTGGGTGGCTCAATGAGTTGAGCCTCTGCCTTCGGCTCAGGTCATGATCTCGGGGTCCTGGGATAGAGCCCCGCATCAGGCTCTCTGCTCAGCAGGGAGCCTGCTTCTCCCTCTCTCTCTCTCTGCTTACTTCTCTGCCTACTTGTGATCTCTGTCTGTCAAATAAATAAATAAAATATTTTAAAAAATATTAAAAGTAACTATTAAAATGTCAAGAGGAGAGATAAAAATAGATTAAGAAAAATTCCAATCAATGAAAAGATCAAAAGATAAAAGGCAAAAAAAAGAGTATGACAGAAAATGAAATAATATAGAAAAACAAATTTAAATATAATGACCACATCAATATAAATAGATCAAATTTGCCAGTTAAAAGAGGAAATTAGGGGCACCTAGATGGCTCAGTCATTAAGCAGCTGCCTTCAGTTCAGGTCAGGATCCCAGGGTCCTGGGATTAAGCCCCACATAGGCTCCTTGCCCAGCAGTAAGCCCACTTCTCCCTCTCTCACTCCCCATGCTCGTGTTCCCTCTCTCACTGTGTCTCTCTCTGTCAAATAAATAAATACAATCTTTTAAAAAAAATAAGATATAAGAGGAAATTAAGGATTTGAATAGTAAAAATCTACCCAAAATTCTATTTGATAAGAGATACACCTAAAACAGAAGGACACAGAAACTCCAAAAGTAAACAAATGGGAAAAAAATGTAATATCAAATGCTAAATTAAAGAAAGTTGGGTTAGTTTACAAATATCAGACACAACTGACTTTGGAATTAAGTGAACTATTAAAGATCATTACATGATGATAAAATGCTTGTTTCATGAAAAAATATTCTAAACTTGTGTACATTAATAAAATATTCTTAACACATTAGAAGTAAAAGAGTGTAGAGAAAGAAATTAATAAATCTACCATAATCATGAGACGATTGTAAGATATTCTGCCTTATTATGCCAAGGGGTTAAAAAATTACTATTTCTGGTAGTATGGTAGACCACTGCCAAGTAAAATGCAAATACGAGCATAAAAATATTGGGTACTTAGGAGTTACACAAACAACATATATGCAAAATATTTACAGAAAAATATGTATTACATTTTTTCCCCAATTTATTTATTTTCAGAAAAACATTATTCATTATTTTTTCACCACACCCAGTGCTCCATGCAAGCTGTGCCCTCTATAATACCCACCACCTGGTACCCCAACCTCCCACCCCCCCACCACTTCAAACCCCTCAGACTGTTTTTCAGAGTCCATAGTCTCTCATGGTTCACCTCCCCTTCCAATTTACCCAAATTCCCTACTACTCTCTAACGCCCCTTGTCCTCCATGCTATTGGTTATGCTCCACAAATGAGTGAAACCATATAATAATTGACTCTCTCTGCTTGACTGATTTCACTCAGCATGTATTACATTTTAATGAAGTTTATTAAACAAGACTGAAATGTAGTACATGCCATAACCATGGATATGAAGATCTAATAAAGACATCATTCCTTCAAAATTAATCTGTATAGATTGATTGAAATTCCTATAAAAATCCCAACTTTTAAGGATTATTTAGTATTTTTTAGGATTATTTGATAAGCTTAATAACCTGATTCAAAATGTATATGAAAAAAGTAAAGGCTAAAAAAAAAAAAAAAAAAAGTAAAGGCTAAAGGAAAAGCCAAGATATTTCTGAAAAGAAGAGGTAGGGGTTAGTAGGCCTCCCAGAAGACACAACGTGGTTTTAGATTCGGACAAGCATACAGACTAATGAAACAACAGATGACCCCGATATAGAAGTTGAGGGTACCAGTTCTAGACCTGAGCTACTAACTTTTCCATGCCTCAATTTTCTTACTATTGAAAAAGGAATGAAAACACTATCTACCTCATAAGGTGATTCTGGGGATTTAATGAGTTAATTATTTATAAAACATTAAAAGATTGCTTGGCACATGGTTTATGTATTTGTTAACTATATGTAAATGTAACATAGGATAGAAATGGCACTGAGAATATTGAAGAAATGAAGACCAGTTAATAAACAGGGCGGTTTTATATTATATGAAAAAAATTAATTTGATCCCTATTCCCATCAGACATAACAATTAATAAAAGGTTGGTCAAACTCATAAATGAAAAAGGCAAAGCTTTAAGCATTTTATAAGAAACTGTAAGAAAATATTACTATGACTCCATCATTAGCAAGTATTTCTTCAGATATAAACCCATAAATGAAGATTGTTGAATCCAATTACATTAAAGACATTCTTTTTATCAAAATATACCACAAGGAAAAAGAAAATCCAAGTCTCAAAATACAAATATTTGCAACATATTAGTCAACAAAAGATTTTATCAAAAATATAAAAATAATGCTTACAAGTCAATAAAAACAAAAACCAGTAAGAAAGAAAAATGATCAAGAGACATCACCAAACATTTCAAAAAGGAAAGAAACAAACAAACAAAAATGAACATATGGTTAGATACCAAACCTTACAAATAATAAAGGAATCTAAATTAAACTAAGTTCCATATTGTACCCAGTTGAACATAAAATTAGGAAGCCTGACACTGTCAAATGCTATTGAGGTTATCTCTTATACACTACAGGTGGGTACAATTTTGGAGAATAAATTGACATTATCTTATAAAGGTGAACATTATGACTTGGCATTTCCACTTCTAGTTATATACACTAGAGAATTTTTTTTTTTTTTTACACTAGAAAAACTCTTGTAAACATTCCTTGACCACGGCAACTCTGTTCCTAAAAAGAAAAAAAAAAAACTTGGAAAAACAAAATATATGTCAATAAGAGAATGCAAATATAACTTATGGTATATTCACAAAGTGGAATAATGTACATCAACACAAATACATGAACATGGATGAGTATTAGAAACAATATTCAATTGGAAAATCAAGTCAATGAAAACTATATATAGTAAAATAATATTTGTATGAAGCTCAAAATCAATATTTGTATAAAGCAATATGGTTTGGGATAGATCAATATGTGAATACTAAGACTACACAGTAGAGAAAGTTGTATTATGGTATTTAGGAAAGTTGTTACAGCATAAGGGATAAAGAAAGACAGGACTGATGGCAACCAGCATTAAAAACCCTATCACATTTTTGTTCCTAAGCTGTAGTAATTTTATTACTGTATTTCAAAACTTCCCTTTACATTGCATAATGTAAATCTCTCCTATTAAGCATAATACAGTAAAAAAGATTAAGCTATATAATCTGAAGGAATGTTGAGGCAGAAAGTGTTTCTTTTAGACTTTACCATTTAAAACAAAGCTGGACCTGTAAGCGTTTCTCCCTTCATGGCACTGGGGTTACCTGAAAGTGGACTTGAGTTTTGCTTTGAAGAGATGACAGACAGAAATGAAATGCAGCTCTTCCAAACAAAGCAGTTGTTCATAGTGACATATCTTCTGCATCTGTGATAGCAGATGCTTTTAAAAGCAGCAGAAAGAGGGAGCAGTAGTGGGTGGAATTAGAAGCAAATGCTTATTCATATGCTGCCATGTGAAGCAGATCTGCTCTGCTTCTTTCAGATACACTTAAGAACAATCTAATCTTAGCTGGAACTGAAATATCGGAACTGTTGAATTGTCATTGATAGAAGCTTCCATCATGGCTATTTTCTGAGTGTTTCCGTGCTGGAAGGAAGCATAGAAGCACGCAGTCATCAGGCCAGAATAGACCTTTCAAGGAAGCTTAGAGTTCCTATCGCTTTCACTGGGTCAAATGTAAGCAAAACCATGCAACTGACGCTCTTTACCCTTGACCAACAATGATATTAGGCAGGAGGAATGAAATAGAATCAGGATGACACCTTGTCCTTAGATGAGCTGTTTACAACAAAGGTACACATGTGCCTGTCTTGACCCACAAGGGTTTCTAGGAAGCGATGCACTATCATAACCACAAATCAAAATTACTCTCCCATCTTAGAGACCCTGTGTCCACTCTGAATTCCTCTGTCTGCATTCAAGACTCTCTCCTTGACCTTACAGAGAACAGCCAGTCTTACAATTTATGAAACAGTATTCCTACAGTTGAAAGATTAAAAATCACCCCTCGGGTTTTTACCACCATGATTCACTGATATAGATATACAGATATATCACTTCAGATCGGTCTACCATTAATTGCTACCCTGTAATTATAGTTCCTTAATTCTATTTATGTTTATTTTAGATAATACTGATTCCATCTTTTTTTTGTCTCTGTCCCCTCCGAGCTTAGTATAATTTTTATCCTTGCAATCCAAGTCCCTTATAAACTTAATGAGTTTTCCTAAAATATAATCCTCATCACACTGTCTTTTAAATCAAGAATGTACATTACTTTTCAAGGGTTGGGCCAATCAAGTTTAGCTTCTCAGACTAGAAGTTAAAGCCCTGACTTATCTCACCTAACTTTAGCTTGCCAGCCTTTTCTCTCTTGTCAGACAGACCTGAGTTTGAGTCATGATCCTACCACTTTCTAAGTGGGCACCAGTTAATTCAACTCGAAACTCCAGTTTCTTTATTTGTGAACATAAAAACTAAATGTTGATTTTCTTAAAAGCTGTCTCCACTTGAAAAATGGCTAAATTACTTTTTTAAAAATAGTTAATATGCAGAATTTCCTATAATTATAGGTTTTGAATGAGAGACACTATAAAATTAGAATAGTAAGATCTATCATGTTTTAAAGAATAAATCGAATTTGAGAGATAGCTTAGCAAAGTTGTCCCATAGTAGGTTGTCTGTAAACTTTAAAAATTATCCTTCCTCCTCCTTCGTTTAGGGAAAAAAAAAATTGGCTTAATGCTAGAGGAATAATCATGAAAAGAATGACTCATAGAGGAAATAAATATAGTACATGATGATGAGATTTTCCTTTACTAAGAAAGGCCTGTCTGGATGAGGAGAAAGCAAGGGAGAAAAACAGACTCTGTCAGACTTCCAGAGATGGACCGTCCTTCAAGTTCTTACCACAGTTTACACCAGGGGTCTAAGAAGTGGCGGGTTTCTTATTGGGAAATAAATAAGAAACGAAAAGCAAAACAAACAAACAAAAAACCCAAACCCTAAATATTTCATAGTTGTTGTTTGCTGCAACTTCTGTTTATTAAATAATTGTGAAAGGAAATAAAATGATGAGTTCTACCATAAGGAAGGAAGGAGGCAGCTGTTTAGCCCCAAGTACTGGAGCCTTTGCACAATGGAGACAGAGGACTGTCTTTGAATGCTTCTCTACAACAGCAGACTTTATTAACTGACTTTAACACTTAAAAATACCCTTTCTTCTGCTGAACCTTTATGAATTTGAGATCAGTAGATGCTGAGTATTCCTTACCCAGGAGCCACCTGATGGTAAAAGGAATCTTTTTACACTTTGTGATATTTTAAAGGTGGCAAATAACAACTACATCCAAAAGACCCATGCGACCTCTTAGCACGTAAATCCTAAAGTGCATTCCAGATCTGTGAATCATTAGTCTTACGCGGAGTAAGAATGGAATTACAACACAAGTACTATATTCACTCCAAAGGACCTATAAAGTCCAAATACCTTGCTATTTCTTTCCACATTTCAGTGTTTCAACAGGGATCCTTTCAATCTTTTCAAAATACGGGGAGACATAGAGCACAGCGGCCGTGCACTGCCTTTTACTCGCAGCTAGAAGGTGTGCCAGATTCTTCTAGGCTGACCTCTTAAATGGGCTGCTTACCGAGACCCAAATCACACAGGGCCTGTGAACTGCTTTAGTGTGGTCTTGTTTAAATGTTTCCACCCAAGGATCAAAGACAGAACGGGTGAACATACATCTTGGGGGTCTGTGTATGTAGTGGGAGGTGGAGATTATAAGCACAAGTCAAAGAGTCAGCAGCTCATTTGGAGATAGGTTTTGTCCTAAAAATCCATGCAAATTTCATACTCCAGACAGAATATTCACATTCTCTATACTTCACATACATTTATGATCCAGGAAAATGTCTGTGGTTTCCTGAAATCCCTGGGATATTATGGCAAATCCCTGAAACACTGCGGAAGGAAGGAAATAAGCAACTGTTGAATCCTGTGTGTAGCCCAGTTCCTCCCCCTGAGTTCCGGAAGTCTGCCAGTAAGACATCTTTTCCTTCTACTTGTAAGACCTCAAACTTCAAATGCATAAACTTTGCTCCTCATCTTTTCCCTCCTCTTCTCAACTCATTCGCATGGTGAGTGGCACCTTCCAGGCACTCAGCTGCTCAAGCCAGAAACTTGGGAGTCATCCCAGACATCTCGTTCTGCATCAGCCCCCACATTCCATCAACCCCCAAATCCTGTCAATTGTGCCTCCATCTGTTCTCCTTTTGGACGGGCATTACTTTCATTTAGCCCTTTCTCATCCCTTTTCTGAATTATTATTGCATGGATCATCTACCTAGTTCCTCTGCCCCTCTGACTGCTACGTCCCTAGTTGATGACTATCCATTACTTTCTGATGTAGTCCAAATTCCTTAGCATATCTGGACTTTTCTGATTTTGGTCTATTTCAGTATTTCAGCTTAATATCCATACCCTATGGGCTCGCTGAGCCAGCCTCCCTATGTTTCTGCCGTATCACTGCAGCGTACATTTAGGATTTCCACGTGGCGCATTCTTCTTATGCTTTGGGGCTTTTGCACATGTATTCTCTTCTTGGAATGTCCTCCCTCCCTTCTTTTCTTCACCTGGCTAATTACTACTTGTTTTTGTCTATGGTTTAATAATGGAAGTTCTGATAATATTTTCTCCCTTTAACAAAAACCCCAGGTATGTGTATGTGTGTTTGGGTTTTTTTGTTTATTTGTTTGGTTTGTTGGTTGGTTTTTGTTTTTGTTTTTTGGTCACTTCACAAAGGAAACCATAAAATTTTGGTACTATATATTACTGAGTTTTGAATGAAAGTAGAATTGAGGGGCACCTAGATGGGTCAATTGGTTGGGCATCTGCCTTTGGCTTGGGTCATGATCCTGCGGTCCTGGAAATAAGCCCCGTGTCTGGCTCCCTGATCAGTGGGGAGGCTGCTTCTCCCTCTTCCTCTGCCTGCCACACTCCCTGCTTATGCTTGCTCTCTCTCTCTCTCTCTCTCTCTCTCTAAAAAAGAAAGTGGAATTGGTTAAGGTCTTATCAGAAAACTGTATTTCTCCTTCAATATGTGATTCAAGCAGACTGGTATCTTTTTTACAGTATAATTGTCTCTATGTGAGTGTATCTCTTAAGTATAATTTAAATCTATGTAAATGTTTGACATGCACAGCATTTTCAGGGGGGAAAAATGACAAGAATGACATTGTTCACAAAGTTTCCCCTGGTTTTTGTCTCCATTTTGTTAGATTCCTTTACTGCTTTGGTGCTTATAAAATACTCTCTCTCTCTCTCTCTCTCTCTCTATATATATATATATATATATGCACACACACATATATGCATACATACATACAGCACTTACTTACATAAATGCTCTTACTTCATGAATTGTGATTGTTGTTGCTTTTTTTTTTTTTCTGGCTCCACACTGGACTTGAATTTCATGCTTTTGTCTCTAGTCCTTAATACAGTGTCTAGTTGATAGTAGGTATTTAAGTAAAATGAACATTTTCTCAGGATGAATGAAAAGATGAGTGAATTTATAGGAGTCTATTTGTTAAAAGTCTTTATGGGCATACCATAGGCATATGGGCATAATACTATGATGAATATGAAAGAAAAATCATGAGGTCCTTATTTATACTGAAGGTTAGGTCTAAATGGGTAGAAAACACACACACACACACACACACGAGTTGAATAATAATGCAAGCATATATGAAAACTAACAAGAATGATGTGGGCAACAAGTATATCCATGATAGCAAGTGACTTGAATAGATTTTAATATTGTAAGAATGCATATATTTTTATAGATACATATATATAATTAAAAATGCATGTCAATTCTTTGTAGCATTTGCAGAAATAAATTATCTAATAACAAAGTAGTGAATTTAGCTGAAATTTACTCATTCATTCCTCTTGCTCATTACCTGCCTAGTACACCCATTCCAAACAGGCATGCACTGTCTCATTTTGTGCTCATGCTTGTTCCCGCTACCTAAATAGTCTTTTAGTATTAACAAGACCTTATTGAGTGACCACAATGTATTGGACTCCGAGCTGGCCGCTTACCAAGACACTATTTATTTTGATAACTTACCCTCTTTCTCTGCCTGGAAAATCCTTCAAGGCTCACCTTAATTATCTCCTCCTCCTTGAAGCATTTCTTGATCCCTAGAGGCAGAATTAATCAGTTCCACTTTTTTTTTTTAAGATTTTATTTATTCATTTGACAGAGATCACAAGTAGGCAGAGAGGCAGGCAGAGAGAGAGAGGAGGAAGCACGCTCCCTGCCAAGCAGAGATCCCAATGTGGGGCTTGATCCCAGGATGCTGGGATCATGACCTGAGCTGAAGGCAGAGGCTTTAACCCACTGAGCCACCCAGGCACCCCAATCAGTTCCACTTTTACAAGCTTTCATAATTTTATAAACACCTCTTTCCAGTAAACCAGGCATGGCAAATAGAATTGCATCATTCATCTATTCAAAAGATAGGTGGATAGATACATACATACATACATACATACTATGTGCCAAGCATTCATACTAAACAAAATAGATGATTCTTGCACTTGAGGAAACAGATAGTAAACAATAACCATAGTTAAAAAGTGAATTGTATAACATGGCAGAATGATAAGGGCTATTAATAAGAAGATTTAGGGACACCCGGGGGGCTCAGTGAGTTAAGTTTCTGCATTCGGCTCAGGTCATGGTCTCATAGTCCTGGGACTGAGCCCTGCATCGGGCTCTCTGCTCAGCAGGGAATCTGCTTCCACTCCTCTCTCTGCCTGCCTCTCTGTCTACTTGTGATCTCTCTCTCTGCCAAATAAATAAATAAAATCTTTTAAAAAATCTTTATTCAGAAGATTTAGAGAGTTTGGGGGGAAAGGTCCTACCAAGTTTAAATGCCTCATTGTGAAAGTGCTGTCTGAGAAAAAGACTTGGGCAAGGAGGGGAGTAAGCCATGTAGAACAGCTCTCCAGGCAGAGGAGACAGCCAGTGTAAAGGTTCTGAGGCAAGAAGTATGTCTTGCTCTACCTCTGAGATTCTAGTTGGTCTCTAATGTTAACAGGGACCTGGCCACAGATATTTTTTAAAGTTTTCCGAGGTAATTCCATTATTTAGACAGAGTTGAAAAACACTATGCAGATGTAGGGTAACAGAGATCATCTCAAGTCTGAAGAAACCTATAGAGTTTGCGGGAGAAAGATGCATGAACATAGATACTTGTTATTTAACATGGGAAGTGCCGTAAGGTTCTTGCACACACAGTGATGTGGAAGGGCTGAGTCCACTGTGCCCGGCCTGAAAGCTGGAGGATAGCACAGGGCTTTCTGGAGGAACTTAGGTGAATGGAGTCTTGATGAACAGGAAGTAACTAAGGGAAAAAATGTTTGGGGACGGGATGATCAGAGGAGTCCATGCACCTGAATCCTGTGGGTCAGGAGGAAGTGACTATACGTAATCCAATATTATAACATGAAATGTTGCAAGAGATACAACTAAAAATATAGAAAGGGATAAGATCCTAGGAAAGTTTCTGTCAACTGTGAAGGAACTCAGACTTTATCCTGAATGAAGTGTGACCTTAAAGGGGTTTGTGAATTGAATAACAAGATTTGGTTAGCTCAAATGGCAAATCGATTTGCAAGGAACCCCACTTAGAGCAGGGTGCCTAACAGAGTGAAACAGGTTTTGAGGAGAGAGCTGATGATCCTCATCGGGTTGGCTTTGTAGAGATGGAGTGAGTGTGGAGAGGGGAAATCTCAGAGACATATTAACAAGGGGTACTTGGACTGAATTGTGACCGATCGGCTGAGAGGGTGCTGGGCACAGGGGGAAGAGCTAGCAGTGGGAAAAACCAGATACTGCTTGGGTTTCTGACGCGGGCACATGTGGAGATGATGGTTCCAGTCACTAACAAAGGCGACCCAGAAGCAAAAGCATATTTCGGAGGAGGTTGGGGCTTCCCAGTATGAACATGCCGCAAGTGCCCAGAGGAGCAGGCGTGAGGTGATGACCAGCAGGCAGACAGTGGAGGGTGCCGTGAAGTTCTGTGTCTCTCGCTGTGGTCCCAGGCAAAGTACAGTATGTGCTACCCTGAAGCATTTTCCAGATGAATTCATTAGTGTTATCGTGTTCCTAAAGATCATTAGAGTCAACATTAAAACCTTAGGCAAAGAGATTTTAAAGTCTAATTGGTATCAGGCTCCTAAATAGTAATATTTAGAGCACATTTAGATAAAGCCTGGTCCAAAAGGAAAAGACCAGAGAGACAAACATTGACATCAGTTTGATAATTTGGTACTACTGTTTAAGAAGTCAAAGGGTTTTTTTTTTTTTTTTTTTTTGCTTCTGTTTTGTTTTTTAAAGATTCTTTTTATTTATTTTGAGAGAGGGGAGGGTGTGTATGTGTGTGTGTACAAGTCGGGGTAGGGGCAGAGGCAGAGGCAGAGGGAGAATCTTGAGCAGACTCCATCTTAGCACGGAGCCAAACACGGGGCTGAATCTCATGACCCTGAGTTCATGACCTGAGCCCAAATCAAGAGTCACGTGCTTAACGGACTGAGCCACCCAGGCGCCCCTAAGGTGGTTTTTGTTGTGGTTTACTCCCTAAGGGAAACATTACCTTAAGGAAATAGTATGTAACCTGTAACACTATTTCGGAGCTACAAACACAGCAGTAAAAGTGTAGATATCTGCCTTTCCTCCTTCCTGAAGTAAAGAAGTATTTGGAATGGTACCTGCGTTGGTACCATTTGGAATGGTACCTTTGGAATGGTACCTCCTCAATCCCAGTCTGTTTCCATCTAAGTCGGTGACTCTGCTTCACTCCGTGAACCACGCTGAGGGAGCAAGAGCCCTGAGTCATGAGAGGAAGTTCAGCAGAGACGAGTAAGGCTTGGTTCTTTCACTGCTAATTTGCTCTGCGACTGAACAAGCTATGCCCCTTCACGGTCCTCACTTCCTTTTCTGTGAAGTAAAGCAGTTGGTTGAATAGTTGATTAAGTCCCTTCCACACTATCATATTCTATGATTCTCTCATCACAGCTGCCTTTAAGTCTTCAAAACCCTTTTCAGTTGTTCATAAGGAGTTTTGTGAGTGACTCAGAGCTTCCCAGCCTGGAGCCTGAAGATGAACCGTTATTGCAAGCTAATGTTGTCACTAAAGAAATGCTAGGAGAAGTGGCCAGTGCCGTAATAACCCCCAGGTTCATGGACAGTTTTTCCTTCTTACGGTATCTGATTTACCGTCATTGAAACACAGACTGAACATATGCTTTTATGTTAAATATCCTTCTCCTTTTATGACAGAATGTTTATAGTTCCCGTCTAGGGCCCTATGGCATTTGTGTCTTTTCCTGGATAGTTGTGTCTGAGGAAAAGATTGTCTTTTCCTGTTTTCAAGGTAGAGTAACTTTTCTCCTCAGTGGTATTTGAGTGTAACATCATTCATGATCTACCAACCCACATTTAATGTTCATGGTGCATCCTTTTCCATCCCATTTCTTTCAGTAAGAAGGACTATAGATTTGTATAGTGACTCGTAAAGATCAGGAATTTGTGTTTTATCATAGTAGTCTATTTCATATTAAGTACCACCTTGAATGAATAAGTTAATGCTTTTCTTTAGATCAATTCCCTTTTTAATTTATTTAAGTACTACAAATGGAAACTGGCATAGCTTGCTACTTAGTAGGTCAATTTTAAAAAGATAATATTTGGAAATAGTTAAAAAAGAAATCTTTTTTAAATTTTAAAAATATTTTTATTTTTTATTTATTTGACAGAGAGAGAGTTGGTTGAGAGGCAAACAAGTAGGCAGAGAGGCAGGCAGAGAGAGAGGGGGAAGCAGGCTCCCTGCTGAGCAGAGAGCCTGATGTTGGGCTTGATCCCAGAACCCTGAGATCATGACCTGAGCAGAAGAAAGAGGCTTTAACCCACTGAGTCACCCCGGTGCCCCTAAAAGAAAAATTTTAAACCCCTAAAATTAGTGCAGCCTATTGGCATGTCTCTTACCACATGTTGGGCAACACTGGCCAAGGGAGTAGGTTGCAGGCATTTTTGCTGGTTAACTACTGTTGTCCACTGCAAATATGGTGACTTAAAACAACCACCAGCCATGTGGCTCATACATATGTGTCAGGGTCTGGCATGTTCTCCTTGTAGGCTAATAATCTAACCTGTATTGTTTCTTGGGTGATGGCAGAAGAGATGTGATTCTTGGATCAGAGACAAAGGACTTCATTTCTTACAGCACAGAAAGCAGCATGAACATCAGTCAGCATGCTGGTGTTGGTTTCTCTTGGCCCCCAAACCCCATGGGGAAAACATAGAGGGGTCCAGGTGGGGTGGGTGCTGAACACCCAATAGTTTTTCATGACAACTACCAAACAGTAGGATTAGGAAATTCACCTTTTTTTTTTTTTTTTTTTTTTTTTAATAATAAGTCTGGTTTTTGCCTTGGAGGGAAACATTACCTCATCCTTCAAGATTGCTCACTGTAAATACAACCCTGAGAAGTGGCCCAGGCAGAGAGTGGTCAGAGTCTTGTGTTCTCTATATCTCCATGCAGCAGCTCTCAGGGCTCGTAGTGAACTGCCTTTCGCAACATTCTGAAGGCCAGCATTTGGGCTAGGTTCACTGCAGGCAGGGCCTGCTGATCCAGGCTTGACTCGGGTGATCTCAGCTGGGGGCTGATGGGCTTAAAGTGTCTCAACTGTGATGGATCATCTCCACATAACGTCTTATTCTTCAGGAGACTAGCTCAGTCTTGCTCACATGGCTCTGGTGACAGGTACCCCAAGAAGGAAAGAATTGAGGCCTCTTGAGGTCGAGGCTCAAAACATCACCTTTGCTGCATTCCCTTAGCCAAAGCATGGGATGGCCACCTCATTTTCAAGGGGGTATTTTTTCTCTTTTGTTAAAAGATATTACAAAGATTTAGGACATTTTTGCAATCTACTGCAACATCGGATCCAAAAAGATAGGATTTAAACCTCGACATCACTTAATCTCTCGGAATCTTAGTTTCCTCTTTGTAAAATGAGGATAAAATAATATTAAATGTTAAAATACTATTAACATCAAAACATAGTTAGTACAACTGAGAAGAAGCAGAGGAAATATCCAGACCCGTGCTTGGGACATAGTAAGTGTACAATAAATTAAAGTAGTTGTTATTAAACCCAAAATGTCTACATGCTTATTTAACCAGTTGTGGTTTACCTCCCATGCTTATTTTCCATCTGTTTGCTTAAGGGAAGAACATGTTTGGAAATTGAGGCCTTTCCACCACCCCACACCCCACACCCCCACCACTAACTCAGCCATTCTGGTTCTATGTATTTAGCTACAGCTGAAATTCTGAGGCTTTTTGTGCCTACATGTTGACTCTGTTGAAGCTGTGTGGGAGCAAAGTGTGCTGAGTGGGGAAAGGGCATTGAGAACATATGAAAAGAGGGATGTACACATGGGCAATTGACATTCAGTGAACAGAAGGAGGGGAGGGTGTCATGCTGAGCCACCAAAAGGAAGACATGGAAGAGAGTAAGACTGGTCTCTTCAACAGCAGTTCATTATAAGGGTTCTGTTGGTATGCTTCCCTGTCAAATGAGTATAATACAGTCTGAGTTTTCTTCTGAATGCAAAAGGAGAAGGAGGAAGAAAAGGAGATAGAGGAGTAGGAGGAGAAGCAGAAGGATAAAGAGAAGAAGCAGATAGATACACAGATTATGAAGGAAAAGGAAGGAGAAGAAGGAAAAAGGGAAGGAGGAGAAAAAGAAGACGGCTGCCCAAACTAAGAAGTATCTTACCTTCTGTGTATGACAAAGCAAGGTTTCACCTTTCTTTCCATGTACTCCTCTTCACAGTGTAGGCTTATGTGGCCGACAGAAACACAGAGCTGGGCTATTTTGAATGTTCATAAATGTATGTGGCCTCATCTCACTATTAAATAGAAGTGCTAACTATTCTCTAATTTTAGCACATATCTTTTAAATGTCAAAAACCAGATTTTACTCCAACCCCCTTTCCTAGTCCTCAAGCTTTGAGTCACGAGGATAACTTCACTCTATGAAGAAATTGGCAGTAAAGAATAGAAAAAAATGCAGAGGAAATGTTTGACAAATTAATTTTAAAACATATTTCTAATCCAGTATGTGGCCAAGTAGGCACCCAAAATGAACTAAGTTGATAAGGAGGAGGGGAAAAGAGAAAGAAAGATGTCCCAGAGACAGAAGTAATAGAAATTAAGGAACTTCCATAGAATGGTAGGCAAAACGAGTAATGCTATGTAGTACCTACTCTGTGCTAGACACTAAAAAACATGGCTGATAAAGACACAATGTTCCCATATTTCAAGAATCTCACAATTTATGGAAGAGATATAGAGATAAGAATAAATGATTATAGTTAACTAGGATCAGGTCTAAGTCAAAGGCATGCACTAAATACCATAGTTGAGGCTCCTCACCTTCAGAGGGAGTCAGGGAAGCCTTTCTGTAGGAGAAGACACCTGATCAGAGTCTTGAAAAAGTAAGAGTGAATCAAATAATGAATTAGACACAGAACAATGTAATTAATTTCAAGGGGGAAACTGCAAAGAAACTGGGGTAGAGGTTATCAGTAACTGGGTATATCAGGAGGCCAGAAAGTTGAGTAGGGACTAGTTCTAGAAGACCTATGTCCATCTTTGTTCTACAGATATAGATTGAAAGACCCCCTAATAGGGGCGCCTGGGTGGCTCAGTGGGTTAAGGCCTCTGCCTTCAGCTCAGGTCATGATCCCAGGGTCCTGGGATCGAGTCCCACATCGGGTTCTCTGCTCAGCAGGGAGCCTGCTTCCTCCTCTCTCTGACTGCCTCTCTGCCTACTTGTAATCTCTGTCTGTCAAATAAAAAAAAAGAAAGAAAGAAAGAAAGAAAGACCCGCCTAATGAATTTTTTGGTCATGAATTATTTAAAGGTCCATTCTTCCATACATCCATATCTCTACCCATTTAATCACCACCCCCACCTCAACGATAATTGAGTTGTGAACACAAAAGTCAACACAGATGTTTAGTTATGGTTAGGGACTGCTACCAATTAAAGGGAAACCAAAATACCAGTAGTTTAACTGGAATAAAAGTTTAATTCTCTCTCACTTCAAAGCCGAGGTAGTCCCTCCTGAGTGCCGCACAGTGTTAGGGACCCACGTTCTCCTCTCTTGATGATCCCCCATAGATGGCTTTAGTTTTAAGTGAAGATGGCAGGACAAAAAGGAATTGGGAAAAGGTGTGCAAACCCCATATTTTAAGGAATGTTCCCAGAAACTGCCACAAAGTATTTCCGTTCACATTCCATTGATCAAAAGTTGCCACGTGGCCACATGTAGCTGCAAGGGAGGTTGGGCAATACAGCCTTATTCTGTAACAGGAATGAGTAATGAGCCTTATACTGCAGCTGTTATGAAAGAAAAGTAGGGAATTATAAAAGAGTCATCACTTTTATATGAGCAGCTCTTTTTAAAAAAAAAAACATTACACAACTCTTGGGACTTGTTTTAAATCCTTATTAAGCAAGAAGACCTCTTTTCTCAGGAAAGCTCACCCCATACCATACTGGACTACTGACCAGTTTTCCATTAAAACTTATTTTCTAATTACAATTGCCTGAGCTTTCTTATAGAAATTTCTTTTCACCTCTTTATATATATATATATATATTTATATATATATAATATTTATAAATTTTGAGGTCTTACTAATATGGTAGAAGAGGAAAAAAGATATTGTGAGATAACTCTGGACAAGGTAAAGCCAATTCATACATTTCATAGAATTTAGTAATTGGATGGCTATTGATGGCTGCGTGACATTGGAACTCAGGACCTCAAGCCTGCAGCAGTCCAGCAACAGTATTTAATTCCAACTTTCACATTTAAGAGGAACCCTTTCTTTTAACAATATCAAGCATTATGCCTGATACACAGTAAGTGTATGATAAAATAAAGGTATGTTGAATTTACTTGTACACTCTAACGATGAGGTCAAATGAATGAAGACGTATATTTTATTCAATCATATGTTTATTCTAATTCATTGACTAATTAATTTAATTAACATTTATTGAGCTCTTCTTAAGGACTTGCATGATGCTAATTGCTGGGGGAATTATAACAATTACCAACTTTAGCCTCTACTTTCAAAGAGTACATAAGAGAGCAGAAAGAAAGATGTATACACAAGTAATTTTGATCATCTAGTAAGTGCTACCAACACTGAAGAAGTACAATGAAGATGTGTTATTTCAGCCTGATCGTTGGGATAAGGCATCACAAGGAAGGTAGTACTTGAACTCAGCCTTGCAAGAGGAGTAGGGATCCACCAGGGAATTGTCAAATATATGAGTAGTTCCTTTGGTGTCAAATAGCACCTAATATTTGTTCCAAATTCAGCTTGAGCAATATAGCCTCTCCTCCCCAAGGAGATCTCATTCTGTGCCATGTTCAACAACTGACTAGTTATCTAGTTGTATACTCGGCAGCTTGTTTTCTCACTGCCTAGGGTAGTTTGAGTTTTCATATATAGTGAATAAATCCCTTGTCACCCTCTAGGTACCATAATCATAATCAACCATGAACCAATTATTCAATACCCTCCTTCACGCCTGTTTTCATTCTCCCTTCCTATTCTGTTCAATAACACGTGACTGAGGTAAAGGCTACCATTCATACCCCGCAGCTAGACATTCACCTTGTCTCATTTTCTGAGGTGAAATCAGTTTTTCAGCTGTAGTAAGCATGCTCCTGGAAATGTGTCACGGCCGTTCTCCCCTCACCAGCAAGTATTTTCTGTTTTTCATCGTGAAGTAGTTATGTGTTTCAGGCTTTGAGCAACATCCGAGTTTCCACCAGCTGTGTTTTGCATTGTCCTCATTTTGTATAATTAAGAAAAACAGGAAGCCAATCACTTAAGTAAAGCTGACCCTCTTCGTTCTGCAAACCCGAGAAAGGACGACATCAGGGTTTTTTATAGTACAGTTTTCACAAAATTTATCCTGCAATCCACTTGAAAGTGGAACAAGGTTAGAGGAACTGTGGCATCATGGCAGCCTTCCTCTTGACTACAAACAGCTGTGCTTTTCTGAAACCACACAGTCTGGTTTAACGCTCTTATATAATTTGATTTGTCACATTGTGAAAGAGGATTCCCTTGCCATTTTTTAAATACCAGCTCAAATCTTGGGGTCTAAGGGGGCGTTTTGATTTAACCCTTATATCCTCCATGTGTCCAACTTTTTCACATTTTTTGACCTCATTTTATATAGATATTTGTAAGTGAGTTTCCAAGAAGCCCCAGGCTGCTGTTTGGTTTTATGAAGATTAAAACCTATAGTATGTATCTGAGAAAGAGCTTCAGATTCTATTTTATTAGAGTTTTATTGCCTTATATAGAAGAGAAAAGCAATTACTTTACTATGTTCAATTTCATCTAGAAACAGGGCTGTGTTAGGGGTCAGCAGCACTAAAGTAGATTAAATATTTATTGAGATCATATTTGTTGATCATTGTGGTTGGTGTGGATGTAAAGATATTTAAAATGTAGTCACTGCTGGGGTGTCAGTGTCTCTCAGTTGGTTAAGTGTCCGACTCTTGATTTCAGTTCAGATCATGATCTTGGGCTCTTGAGATCAAGCCTTGTACTAGGTTCCATGCTGGATATGGAGCCTGTTTAAAATTCTCTCTCTCCCTCCACCCTCCTACCCCCATTGCCCTGGCCCCACTTGCATGCTCTCTCTCCCTAAAAAATACAATGTAGTCACTGCCTTCAAGGAATTCATGGGCTTATAGAAGAAGTGGATGTGAGTACTACTAAAGGTAATTCATAGCAGTATATTACATGATCTGAGTGCTATCCTGGTAAGCCCCTGTTTTGTGATCAAACCCATCTCCTATCTATAAAAATTTGATCTAGAGTATCAATGCCTAAAAAGAGATCTTTCCCAGCCAACTTTTCAATGTAAGTAATAACTGCTCCTTTTTTCAACAAATACGTATTGATCACATATGGTGTTCTAGGCATTGTGCTGTTTTCCTTAGGTTTGGAAATCTTCCCTCCATGTCATCCATAGTGCTCTGTGTGCCCACGGAGCTATCATTTGTTGACAGTATTGTGTTTGAGTCACTTTAGTCATCCAAAAAGCTCTGTGAGGTAGGGACTTTCATCCCCATGTACAAGTGGAAACTGGCTCAGTGGAATTAGATAATCTCCATGGCATTATATAGCAAATAACTAGTAGATTTACATTCAGACCCCTACAAGCGTGCTGACTCTCCACTGTATTACTTTTGACCTCTCATGCTTTCAGCTAATGGAGACATTGCATGGGTATTGTGAGTGCATGGAGTACTGATGGAAAGAGCACTATTTTATATGTCAGAGGGTTCTACTGGCAACAGTTTAACACCTATGTATAAAGCATTTTAGTTTTGGTTTTGGGCTTCAAGATCAGAAGGAAATGCTTTAAGCATATACATCAGGAATACATTAGGAAGGTTTAGTACCAAGAAAGACTTCAAACGAGGTTAAACACAGAAATTGTGCCATGGGAGTAGTTGGGGACTCTACTCTAGGGGTCTTTAAAATTAGAATATAATTTTTTTATGTCTCACCAAAAGTCATATGGACTGGATTGACTCTTGAGGCCATTTCAACTCACAAACTGATCACATTACACTGTGGTGTTATCACTAAATTGAGTTGAAACTGCAAACACACCTAGAAAAAAAGGACTTCGTGGTTTAACAGCTGTCCTCCAGGGAGCTGCCACTCCAGGTGGCAGTGGCCAGGTACCGACATATGCTATTCGAGCAAACCACTGAATTGGAGACACTTCAAAAGGACCCTAGATAATATTTGGTACAAACCATCTGACAATTATGGGAACTTGAGACCCATAACCATGATTAATCATAGTGCTGTGAGAATTGCTTTTTTATTAAAGAAAAATTCATATAAATATTAATTAAGCCACATTATATGCAGAATAAAACAAAATTGGAGGTGCTATTTATAGTAATATTTAAAGCAAGAGATATTTTAAGCTTATTCGCATTCTCTTGCTTACTATTCCCTCCCAATCAGCCCTCCTCCAGCCAGCCTCACCAAATTAAGAAACCATACAGTACACTCTTGGGTGGGGCTTTTTTTAGGGGGTGGAAGTCTTCCATCAGGGACATTTACAGTGTCCCCAGGGTTTCTGCAAAGCCGGTCCCCTGAGCTTGACTCTGATCCAGATCACTGAAGCTCGGTGCTAACAGTGACTTAGGCAGACTTTTGAATAGTGTTGTCACATTTTTTCTTCTACAGTAGGCGTGGAGGGGCAACTCATTCCTATAAACATCCCAGAGCTTCTATGAAATCCCTCAAAATACTGCAGGGAAAGAGCATTACAGTCAGTTCTTCTTGTCACAGCAACAGTTAGGTCCTTTCCAATTGTTCTAATCTGGATAAAATAGCTGTGCTTAAAATAGCTAAATGTATTGTAATTGGGCTCCTTTCTCTTCTTCTCTTTGAAGCAGACACAACAGAAAACAAGTGAGTGAGATTTGATGTTCTATCCTCTTAAATCTGCCCTTGTTTTTTTTTTAAGTAAATGATTTGTAATCGTTATATTAATAATATTAGGATAACTGTAGTGCTTCTCACAAGTGAACATCAGCGTATCTCCACAGTACAACAGGGTACTGCTATTCTAGCCTAGTTCCCTAAAAAATTTAGGTTAGGAATCTGTCTACCGGAGATGGAGAACGACTTTCGCTAAGATCGTAGGTCTCCTTAGAGGCGGAGCCAGGAACGAGGCTCAAGAGTCACTGTACTCATTCTGATGTTCATTTAGCTGCTTTTCTTAAACTTCCTGGAACTAAGAGCGAGCTATGCAGGAGTTGTAAGAGCAAAAGTAATTTTAGGGTCTGCCTTTTAACTGCGTTATCCTGAAACAGAGAGAGCATCTGAATCCCGTCTGTCAGTGATGCCACCTCGCCCTCTGCTATAACACATTTGACCCTTTCACTGAGCTCGCTGCACTACTGCTCACGGCAGAAATGCCAGGTTCCAAAGGAAAGCGTACTTTATTGCAGCTCTGGGGATTATTGTCAAAAGGTCATCCAGTCCTTACATTTTGCTAATTATGTTAGAAGAAGGCCTCAGAAAATGTCAGGCTTAAAAAATATATATATCAACATATATTTTAAACGTCAAAAAAAATCACAGTAGTATTATGCATAGTGTTCCCTGCCTGTATGGACATGCTGTGGGTGTGGATTCATTCATCCATTTACTCATCCTTACATGCTGCGGTGGCCTACTGTCAGACGTAGCTGGAAAAGTCTGCAGGTGTCAGTAGATCCCTTTTTTATTCACTCAGCCAACGTGTATTTAATTAGAGACTGTTATATTTTCGTCACTGTGTTAGGTGCAGGGAATGTGGCCTAATAGTGAATGAATTTTTATAGAATTATTACTCAAACTTATTTAAATGGAAAAGTTGTATTTTTTTTTCTTCTAAGAAATCAATTAAATGTTAAAGGTTTTTTTTGAATCCTTAGTATCATATGTACAATGTGCATCAATTCTGCTAACTGCTTGGAGGAATATCAAGAAATGGAAGATGAGATTCCTGTTAAAATTAATCTAGTTGTAAGGCAAAATACATACATCTCTTAGATTCTCATTTAAATCAATGTTGCAAGCAACATTTAAATCAATGTTGCAAGCAAATGAATTGTTGCAAGCAATTTCAAAATACCTTGATATAATTTTTAAGCTATTATAAGCATTGAGTAATAAAATGTAAGGGAGGGAGCCTTTCAGATGAGGCAAACCCCTAAAGGCTTCACGTATGCCTTGGGGGTTTGGGTTGAGTTGAACTGTCCCTCTAAAGTAAGTTAGTATTCCAAATGCAAAGAAGGAAGTAGGTAGCAACTTTTTCTTTTCTTTTTTTTTTTTTTTTTAACACTTACTAGTGTTTTCAAGCCTGGTATTAGGTAGACACATAGTCAAAGGAAGAGTTGGCATTAGGTTAGATCTTAGGGGACCTTGATGGTGAGTCATTGTTCTGCCTGTGAAAGTCATGAACAGGGTGTTGAACAAAGGATATCTTAGAGTTCCTTCCCACTCCAGGATCACTGATTCTATTAGATATTGGAAAAGTATACCTTTTTCAATGCACATTTTGCCCCATTTTGATAAGCACAAGTCAAAACTGGGGAACAAATGCAAAGCTAAATTACTTAAGGGGATTCTATTTGATTGAGACCTAGTTGCTATTTTATTTGACATTTATAGTGTTCATCAACACTTAGGAAGTGAAAAAAAAAAACCCAGTGTCCATTTTAAATCTTCAAATTAATATGTATTGTGTACCAGGTGCATGGTCTATTCTGGATACTTATTAATGAACAATTTGCCTTTCAAATGTTTTCTCAGCAATTCAAATGAAATGCTACCCATATTTTCTAATACATGTTTCATTCTTGCTATAGACTGCATAACAAATTATATTTCACTCAATTATTCAACACGTATTTAATGAGTACCTATAAATAGCAAGTATGGAGCTTACAAGATGCAGGGGATATGAAAATAAATTAAATGCTTAAAACTTAGTCTCCTTCCTCAAGAAGATTATAGTCCAGTGCAGGAGTCACACCTATAAATAAATCAATTACATTAGAGTTTAAGCTAAGAGCACTGGAAAGCACAGAAGAGGGAACATTGGCTTTTTGGGTGGAAGGCTTCATAGACAAGGTAACATTTAAATTGAGTCTCAAAAGAGTGATAGCAAAATGACAGCCCTCTAGTTATAAAAAGCACATAGATGAGATGTCTGATAGCATCTGGCATCATGGAGTACATAAGAGTCTCATCTGTGACCAGAGGTTATTTGATTCTTATAAAAATAGTTGCAGAAATAAGAAATAATGCAAAGTATTTAGCATAGTGCCTAGAATAGAATAGGTGACCAGCTAAGGGTAGCTGTCATCTATATTACCACCCAGACCTGTGGAACTATATGTATTGCTACTCATTTGTACATCATTTGTACATACTCCAAATTTCAGGTGTACGTTTTCTTCATAGCTTATATTATGTCTGTAATTAGGAAGTCATTGGTGCATTTACTCTCTGCCTTCCCTTCCAGACTCCATGAGAGAAGGAAATAAAATTATTTTGTTGATTATTGAATTCTTAGTATCTAGCACAGTGCCTAGAACATTAGAGATATCCAATAAATATTTTTGAAAAAATATATAATAATAGGAAGACGTTAGTAAGGCATGATCTGTTATTAGGCACATACAGTATCAAGTCACATGAAAAAGTGTGAGTACTCTAACTCGAGAAGAATTTTTTTTAGAGAGCGCACACATGTGTGTGTGTGTGTGTGTGTGTGTGTGTACAAGCGATGGGGGAGGGGAGGGGAGTTGGGGAGAGGCAGAGGGAGAGAGAGAATCTTAAGCAGGTTCTACACCCAAGGCCAAGCATCCTCCTCACCAATGCCAAGCATTCTCCATATCATGACCCTGAGATTATGACCTAAGCAGAAATCGAGAGTCAGTGGCTTAACAGACTGAGCTACCTGGGCACCCATCGAATATTAATCTTTTAATTTTCCTTCACAGCCAAAGAAAGCACCCAGAACTCTTAGACTCCTAGGTATTCCATCTGGAGCCCAGGGCCAGCATATCCCTCATTTTCTTCTCTCAACCTCGCATTACTATCATCCATAAATGAGCCTCAAAGGGAATACTCCATGGGTGGCCAAAGAAAATAACTTTATGAAAATAACTTTTTGTGACCCAAAAATTAGATTTCATTCACTTTCTTCTACCTCCCCACAACCCTTAACATTTTCTAGGAAGACCCCTCTCCTCCTTCAACCAATATGACATGTCTCATGGAAAGTTTATTAGAGGAGCCCATTCAGATCCCCAGAGACTTCATTACTTTCCAAAGCCATGATGAAGCATTATTCTGAATAAAATTAAGTTCTATTTCTTCCAATTAACAGCAGATGATAAAAGTGCCTGCCAGTTCTGTTGCCTTTCAGCTGGGTGTTTTTCTCTTGCTTGGTCATTTGTAAAATGTGAGCCCTCCTAATGGGGATCTAGTTACTCACTTGAATTAATGAGTTTCAGCTGAATTAATAGTGCCTAGCACACTGTGAGTATTCAATAATAGTCAACAGCAATTTATATGCTGACTTAACGTGCTCCACTTGAGAATGTTGGCTAAAATCAATATAATGTGACTTTCCTACTAGATCTGACTTAAAGAAAAATATCAAGTTCCCAGATTGGGGGCTGAGAATATACAGAGTTCTGTACTTCTCGGAAAGTAGTTGAAAGAATTCTGCAAAATCTCTTGGGAAGAACGTACACATTTCCAAAAGGTACACAAGATCCTCCAGCATACCAATATAAATTTTTTGAGACTTAGATTCTTTGTCCTAGAAGAATATCTGGCACAGAGTAGGCCTTTATCAAAATAATAGCTGAAAATAAATAGAAGGAGCATGTCACAGCAATATGTTAGGGCATAGCCCCTTACTATGCCCCCAGTAGGCATTCAATATCTAGTGATATAAATTTTGAATTAAATAAGAATAAAATTTTGAATTAAAATAGAATAAAAATTTTTAATTAAATTTTGAATTAAAATAGAATAAAAATTTTAGTGTAAGTTAACATAGAGAGGAGATCTTCTAGCTATAAACCTAAGAAGATAAAACACAAAATAGTACTGATCAGGAAAGAGTTACGTTCATAGGACTAAAGAGGTGAAGTTAGCAAGTTCAGATTATAGTGCAGCATATGGTGCCTAATGCCTTATGGCATATGTTTGTATGTTGAAGCTTTTAATTATAAGGAATTATAATTCCATAGGGATCCTTATAGTTCCGGACTGAGAGCCTTAAAAAAAATCAATATTATGTGCTTGTTAAGTTATAACCTTTTTGGAAAATCAATAGTATGTTTGCTGAGAAAAATATTTGACATGTCAACTGAATTATGGAAAATTCTCATGCCAATGGCAAAGCCCAAGGATTTATTTAATCACATTCATTAAGTGAGCTACTTTATTATATCAGTATATTATACTGATCTCCATATGCACACATTGCCTATTTCCTGAGCTATGCCATTTCCCCGACTCCCCTTGGCTCCTGATGGGCAGAAGCAAGTCTTCTACCTCTTGTTTACTTCCAACTCAGTATTTACTTTTAAATGAATTTAGTTATAATAACAACAACAGTAGTAACAGATAAAAATTCTAACAATGTAAGCACTGTGTTAAGTGCTATATATACTGATGGAAAATATGAATTACTTAAAATTTTGACCTTTATACAATATTCATTCATTCATTCATTCATTCAGCAAGCTAGTTAACATTCACTGATCCTACCAGATGGCCAGGGATAGCCCAAGGCTCTGGGACAGAGTCAAAGGAGAATCTATCATGACTCCCTGTTGGTAAGTAATGTTTGAGGAGGGAGGGACAAAAAGACTAAAATGTCATAATAAAACGTGACAGCTCTAACAGTGCTATATAAAAATGTTGTAGGGGCTTAGAGGAGTCACAGATAACTGCTGGAGGAAACCCTGGCATCTTCAGTAGAATGTTATTACAACTGGGACTCAAATTCATGCTTCAGTTGAATAGGTAGAAAAGAAATGGGAGCGTATTCAGGGCCAGTAATCCTGGCCACATATGTGGGAGGAATTTGGTGTACTTAGATAAGACCCTGAAACATGAAATGTGCAGAAAGTGGGAGAAAGTGTGTGTGTGTGTGTGTGTGCTTGGAGTGGGAACAAAGTAGGAGGAAATGAAGCTAGAAATCCAGGTTCAAGATAGTTTGTAGAAGGTCTTGCACGTCAGTCAAAGGAGTCTTAAATGTACTCTGTAATTAAAGGGAGCCAAATAAGGACGATCATAGAGCACTGACAAGTTCTGAATTTTTCTTTAAAAAAAAAAAAAAAAAGTAATGTTGATTACTCCTTTATAGAAGGGATAAATAGTTAAATATTAACATATTACAATATACCAAAAGGATGAATGTTATATCCACAAGGAATCAAATTCTTGCTTTATAAACTTTCTAAGAACAGTCACTTTCACTCAGACCTCAGCACTGAGCTTTAAATTTGAGGATGCTTAGCTTGCCACCTTGTGGCAGAAGCAAGATTCTGCACATGAGGGATTAATCTGAGAAATAGAGCAAACCTAAATCAGTTAGAGAACCAAAGTATTTGTTCAACTTTATCTTGTGTATTCAAGATAAAGAAGAAGAAAAAAAATACTTAGAGTGAATATTAATTTTTGAAAAAATTAAAAAAATCAGAGAATGATCCTTGACTGCTTTCTCTCCTTCATCTCTCGTATAATATATCCATAAACCATGTCGATTCAGTTTTGCAAATAGATCTGATGTCTATCCAGATTAGAAGCATTTTTTTGATAATACCAGGTTTTTCCAAGAATGTGGAATAATCATAGCTCTTATTTATTACTGATGAGGTAGAAATTGATATATTTCTGATAATAGATACAACCATTTTGGAACAATTCAGTAATCTACTAACGTTGAAGACGTCTATACTCTATCCAGAAATTCCACTCCTGGGCTTATGCCCTAAAGAGATTCTTACATATGTGCACCAAGAAATATATAGAAGAATGTTACAGCAGTATTGTTATAGTTTTGTTATTCTGGAAAGGAAAACAATAAAAAATACCTTGAATGTCCTTAAGCAAGAAAATGGTATATTGTGGTATACCATACAATGAAATACTGTACAAAATTAAATGAACTTTACCTGCACACATCAACATGAATGAATTCCACAAAATGCAGAAAGAGAGCCTCAGTATGAAACTGCTTACATGAATTTCCAAAACGGACCAAAACTACACACATTTGGGGGATACTCTATCAGTCAATGTTTTACCAGAGAAACAGAGCCAGTATATCTAGTATATGTAATTTATTTTAAGGAACTGGCTTCCATGATTCTGGGGGCTGGCAAGCCTTAAGTCCACAGGGAAGACCAGTAGTCTGGACATGCTCCACAAGTGGGATTTCTTTTGAGAAACCTCAGTTTTGCTCTTACGGCCCTCCACCTGTTTGGACAAATCCTCCCTGCCGATAATGCCCGGTTATGGAGCATAATCTCCTTTACTTAAATTCCACTTACTGTAGATGTTAACCACTTTGGAAAATTCCTTCATAGCACCATCTCGGTTAAATAGTGTGTACTATAATTTAGCCAAGTTGACACATAAAACTACCACAGATACATATCTGTATAGTAAGACCATTGAGGAGGAAAACAAAGATTTGTGAACACAAAATCTAACATTTGCCTCTATGGAGAGGGAAATAGAAATGGCCAGGGATGGGTACCCAGGGTTTCTACTATATTGATAAAACTTAGCTTCTCAAGCTGGGTGACAATTACAGGGAGTCTGTTATATTATTCTTTATAGCTTGTATAGCTCTGATATAAATTCAAGTATGCAAAAAAAACCTTTACAATGAATTTTAAATACAACCCTTACCAAAATGCAAAATAATTACCTTCTAAGCATATAGAGTCTCCCTTCCTTCCCCCACCGTATAAGCTAGGGAGTTTGAACTCTTCTGTTTTGCCTTCAAGTATTTTAACCATTTAGGGCTATCGCTATCATCTAAAACAGAAAAAATGAGTCAGGAAGAAAATTTTCTGTCTTGATTTTAGGTCCATGTTCATGTCCGTTAAAAACAATCAGGAGGCAATTTTTGCAGGGAGACTCACACCTAGTATCTAATCCCTGAGGCAGATTACATACAGTCGCTTGAAATCCACCTGTTATCTGACCTCTTCTTTCCTGCCAGGCAAAATATGAGCCCAGGTGAGAGCTGGTTTCATCACCAACTATCTGAAAGTTCATTTTGTTGTTGTTTCTTATCTTTTCTGAGGAAAGGTGTTGCAAGGTTAAAGAAACGAGATACATGGGCATTTGGAATGTATTTGTGGGTGAGCGAGCGAGGATTTGGAGTCTGTGGGCCTTGATATTTGCTCACTATGGAGAGTGCAGAAGTGGGGCTCACTGCAGACTCTGCCACATGCCTGTCCCAGGTGCCAGCGTGGGTCCCCTAAGAGCCTCCCAGTTGGCTTCCTTCCTCCGTCCTCTCCCCAGTCCAACCCATTCTCCACAGGCAGCTGGAGTGAATTTTATGGTTAAAAAAAAAAAAAATCATGTAATATAAAATTGGCCATCTTAACCATTTTTTAAAGGCACAGTTCAGTAGTGTTAAGTGTGCTCACGTTGTTTTGAACAGATCCCCAGAATTTTTTTATCTTGCAAGTCAGAAAGTCTCTGCATATTGAACAACTCCCATTAAGCCCCTGGTAATCACAATTCTAATTTCTGTTCCTATGAATTTGGCTATTCTAGATACCCGATGTAAGTGGAATCATACAGAATTTGTCCTGTTGTGACTGGCTTATTTCACTGAGCATAATGTCCTCAAGGTTCATCCATGTTTGCGTGTGTCAGAATTTCCTTGATTTTTAAGGCTGAATAATATTCCATTGTATGTACAGACAACATGGTGTGCATCCATTCATCTGCCCACAGACATTTGCGTTGCTTCCACCACTTGGCTGTTGTGTATAATGCTGCTACAAACACGGGCATGCAAATATCTCTTCCATACCTTGCTTTTAACTCTCGGCTATCTGCCCTGAAGTCAGAATACTGGATCATAAGGTAGTTCTATTTTTACTTTTTTGAGGAAACCACCATTTTTTTCATAGTGGTTGCACCATTTTAAAATTCTACTGACAGTGCAAGAGCAGGCTTTTATAATATAAATCAGATCATGTCACTTTGTTGAAACCCTCTATTGACATTCTATGTTTCTCAGAATGGGGGCTTAAATCCTTTCTGAGGGCTAGATGGTCCTGTGTGGTCCACCCCAGTTTACCTTTCCTGCCTCATATTTCACTTCACGAGCCCTTCCTTAGAAAGCTCTGTCAGTTCTGGAGCACACAAGCTATTTTCCAGCTCCGATGCTTTTGTGGTTATTCTTCCTTTTGTCTGGAGTGTAGCCCACCCGACTCACCATAGGAATTCTCTCATTCTTCAGGATTCAATTTGTACATCATCATTTTAGAAAGTGTCCCCTGACCTCCTCTACTGAATAAGGTTTCTCCTTTGTGCTCTTCGAGTACCTTCTCATTTCCTTGACAGTCTGGAATTATTTTGTTTACTTGTCAGTTGTGTTTTGCCGGTCACCTCTACTGGAAGGAGAACTCCATAAGAGAAGGAATATTGTCTGTCTTGTTTATGGTTGAATCCTAGCAGTTAGTGCCTTTATAAACCTACAGATTATTCTATATTCAAGATCAAACAAGCCTTATCCAAATTAATGAAACTTTAGGTGAAAGAATGGCATGATTGGGAAGCTTCCCTGGATTGTTAATTTTTCATATCTCAGTAAAACCTTTATAAGAAAGAAGAAGATAAAATATACAAAACTGAAAAGGTAGCCATGAGCTGAATGGACTGACACAGGTTCCCAGATAGAGGCCAGAAGTTTCTCACAGGTTTAAGAACTAAGTTTTTTTTATGATGAAGAGGGAACGTACACCAACTGACTGCTGTTAGGCTTTCTAAGTCTACTAGCTTATGCAAGTCCTAATGATACCAGAGTCTGTTCTCATGAATGATATGTTTCAGATTTTCAATTGACTATTTCAAGCAATTTATTCTTCAAAATTCCCATCAATGTTAGTTCCATGTTGAAAAAACTTTTTCAAGATTTATTTATTCATTTTGCGGGGAGGAGGAAGGCAGAGGGAATCTTTCAAGCACATTCCCCGCGGAGCGAGGAGCCAGACTCAGGGCTCGATCCCACAAGCCATGAGATAATGACCTGAGCCAAAACCAAGAGTTGGATGCTCAACCAACTGAGCAACCCAGGTGACCCACAAAATTTTTAAAAGCTTTTATTTATTTATTTATTTGAGAGACAAAGAAAGCATGAGTGAGCAGGGGGGCGGGCAGAGGGAGGGGGCCACACAGAGGGAGAGGGAGAAGCAGACTCCCTGCTGAGCAAGGAGCCCTCCAAGCTGCTTGATGAAGGACTCAGTGCAGGACTTGACCTGGGCTCCATCCCAGGACCCTGAGATCAAGACTAGAGCCAGAGTCAGATGCTTAACCAACTGAGCCACCCAGGCTCCCCTCCTTATCGCAAATTTTAAGGGGAAGTTGACAAGCTTACTTATACTCTAGCACATAAACAGTGATCTCCTTTTGGTAATATTCCTATGGCTTAAAAAAATTTAATTTTTATCTAACACAACTATTTGAGTCTCTGTATGAAGCTCCCTAGAGGAAACCGTGTAAGAACCTTCCTTCAAGCATTTTAATACCTTAAGATATTGTGCTCTATTATCACTCCTCCCTGACTTTGAATTTGTTGTTCCTTTGCCAGCAAGCTTGCTGCCTCTTTGCCTAATGCCTTTTTATTTCATAAGATAAATTGGAGGTGTGTTATTCTTCAGAAAGGGCTTTTTCATTTCATAAGATAAATTAGAGGTGTGTTATTCCTCAGAACTGTCCCCTCATGCCCCCGAAGGTAGGTTAAGTGTGCTTCAAGTGGAACCTGTGTATACTATATTGTAATGTGGCATTTCACCAATTCTAAGATGTACTTTTAAAATATTTAGCATCCCCGAAATCAGAACATGTCTCATCAATGACATCCTAGATTGATTAAATCTGTCATTCTCAGCTGCTGAAAAGGGAGTTTATGGGGGCTGGGACTGTGTTTCATCTCTCTAAATATTTTCAGTGTCTATTACAGTGACTCACTAACTCACTATAAGTGCTTACTGAAAGGACAGACGGATAGAAAAACTACGAACTCCGTGATGGACTGTTTCATTACGACAGCAGTATAAAATGAAGATAAAGAGAGGTTATATCTGCTTGGGAAAGATCAGGGGAGATCAGAAAAGATGGCATTTGAACAGAACCTCAAATAAAGAGAAAGATATTTCCCACCCATGATTCAAGGATCATCATTTAAGGCAGAAGAAAGAGCAGAAGAGGGGAAAGTAGGAAAGAGGAGTGACACTTCAGAAAAGAAGTTGTTTGACTAGTTTGAGTAGAATGCAAATGTGTAAAGAAGCCCAGTAAGGGAAGTTTAGAGAGAGATCAAGAGTGGCTAATACATGCCAAAGTGTTCTGTTCCTGAGCAGTCGGGAACTAGTAGAGGGCTTTAAAGGTTGAGTGATATGGTGAAGTCATGCTTAAAGATGTATCTGGGGGTGATTAGTTGAATGGCTTGGCTGGTGGAGAAAATGCAGATAAGAAAACTAGTTACTAGGCAGCTATTTTTTATTTAACAAACATTTCTTCAGCATCTGCTGAATGCCTGACACAGGTGTTATGACAGCAAATAAGATTCAGTCTTTGTACAGAAAGATCTTAGAGTCTTGTACAGAAAGATCTTAGAGTCTTTATACAGAAAGATCTTAGAGTCTATAAAGGTAAACAGTCAAACAAACAGGCAAAAATTAGAAAATAAAAAGTACTCTGTGTGCACACAGGTTGCTATGAGTGAGTCCTGACCCTACTCCAGGGTTGGGCTCAGATGCCAGGGGAAGTAGATCCATCAAGGAGGCCTTCAGGAAGAGGTGTTATCTTAGCTGAAGCCTGAAGGTGAAGAGATGGCCAAGTTCTCTGGGAAGTAGCAAGTGCAAAGTCACAGTGATGATGTATTTCTCTTACTCTGGATTACAGATAATTCAGAATGGAATGATAAGTTGGCATAGTGGTGGATAGATGGAGAAGGAAAGGAAAGAAAGGGAAGGGAAAGGAAAGGAAAGGAAGGGAAAGGAAAGGAAAGTTAGGGAAAGGAAAGGAATGTTGGTGTGTTGGGTGGAGAGAGGCAAGAATGTGGTTGGAAAGGGACATAAGAGGAAAGTGCAATAGTCTTGAGAGAGGAAACAAGGGCCCGCTGGGCTATGGGCAATAGAGATGAAAAGAACAAGAGTCCTTGCTGAAGTAGAATCCATTTAGCTTACATTAGACTCCTTCAATTGGCAAAATATACTAACCCCTCATACTTGCCAAAGGGGTCCTGAGATGGCTACAATTAGTGCATCACTGCTTTCATCAAATAACTTTCAGTCTGGTGTGAAATACTTTGGCCTCAAATCTGATATTAGGTGTCATGTTCTGCCAAGGGGTCAGGTTGATCTTACTCTGGAAGTCATGGGAAGAGAAAGATGCTAGAGGGTCTTCTGCATCCGTGTGGTTTTGTATTTGGGTGATGAGGGAAATGGCAGTATCCTTATGTAGGTTATTTCCGTTTGTATTTCCAATTGTGTCTGTGGCCCAACAAGGATAAAGGGAAGCTTAAGGACCTGGAGTTTTAAACCAAAGAGCCAAAGTATCTACCATACTCGGAATAAACACCTGATTCAGAGACTAAGAAATGTATAATATTTGAGAGACAGCCTAGTACAGGATTAAAGGTAGGGATTACAAGGATAGGGAGGCATGAATTTCAGGCTGTCTACTAGCTGTATGAACAGCTAGTTTTTCTCTGTCTCTGATTTCTCGTCTATAAAATGAGGGAAAAAATAGTAACCCATTCGTAAACTTGTTGTGAGGATTAAATGAATTAATATTAATGAAGCATTGATACATAAGTATGTCACATCACAGGCACTCATCTGAGAGATGACTGTCAGTTCCCAGCAGGGAATTGTACTAGGGCAAGAAAATGAGAAAACTTCCTAGGTTTTCTTGATTTGGGACTTATATCTTAAGGTTGTAATAAGCACACAATGGCATTCTTTAATTGTACATATTTAATTGCATATTCAGGTGCCTAGATTAAGTATGAAAATGTCTTCCCAAGAGAAAATTATCTCATTTGGAGGTTAAACCACCATAACCAATCATGGATTATGAAGTGAACTTATTTGAGGAAATATTAACATCTTTATGACAGTATCAGGTTTCCAAATAATCCTTTGATTGGAACTCAGGGCAGATGAGATCAGAGTCAAGGCCATACCGTCTGTCTCAATCCTTTACCTGTTCCATGTTCCAGAGTCACTGAGGCTGGCTCATCATGAGGGCTTATGGGGCAAAGGCAGCTGGATAAGAACAGTTATATGGATCCAAGCCCATTTGTACCACCCCCAGCGATAATTCAGAGTGGTTTCCCACTTGGGCCACCTGACATCTTCCCATGGAGATATCAGCTCTTCGTGCTTGCAGTTGGGTGAAGGAAACACATTAAAGAGGGAAAAATAAGAGAATTCAGACACAGAGCTGTATTACCTAATGCATCTAGAATTGAATCTCTAAGGGGTCATATGTTGTTTTTTTTTTTTTTTTTTTTTTTTTTTTTTTTTTTAAGATATTTTATTTATTTATTTTTTCTTTTTTTTTTTTTCCCAATTTATTTATTTTCAGAAAAACAGTATTCATTATTTTTTCACCACACCCAGTGCTCCATGCAAGCTGTGCCCTCTATAATACCCACCACCTGGTACCCCAACCTCCCACCCCCCCCGCCACTTCAAACCCCTCAGACTGTTTTTCAGAGTCCATAGTCTCTCATGGTTCACCTCCCCTTCCAATTTACCCAAATTCCCTACTACTCTCTAACGCCCCTTGTCCTCCATGCTATTGGTTATGCTCCACAAATGAGTGAAACCATATAATTGACTCTCTCTGCTTGACTGATTTCACTCAGCATAATCTCTTCCAGTCCCGTCCATGTTGCTACAAAAGTTGGATATTCGTCCTTTCTGATGGAGGCATAATACTCCATAGTGTATATGGACCACATCTTCCTTATCCATTCATCCGTTGAAGGGCATCTTGGTTCTTTCCATAGTTTGGCGACTGTGGCCATTGCTGCTATAAACATTGGGGTACAGATGGCCCTTCTTTTCACGACATCTGTATCTTTGGGGTAAATACCCAGGAGTGCAATTGCAGGGTCGTAGGGAAGCTCTATTTTTAATTTCTTGAGGAATCTCCACACTGTTCTCCAAAGAGGCTGCACCAACTTGCATTCCCACCAACAGTGGAAGAGGGTTCCCCTTTCTCCACATCCTCTCCAACACATGTTGTTTCCTGTTTTGTTAATTTTGGCCATTCTAACTGGTGTAAGGTGATATCTCAATGTGGTTTTAATTTGAATCTCCCTGAGGGCTAATGATGATGAGCATTTTTTCATGTGTCTGATAGCCATTTGTATTTCTTGATTGGAGAAGTGTCTGTTCATATCTTCTGCCCATTTTTTGATGTGTTTGTCTGTTTCGTGTGGGTTGAGTTTGAGGAGTTCATTATAGATCCTGGATATCAACCTTTTGTCTGTACTATCATTTGCAAATATCTTCTCCCATTCCGTGGGTTGCCTCTTTGTTTTTCTGACTGTTTCCTTTGCTGTGCAGAAGCTTTTGATTTTGATGAAGTCCCAGAAGTCTATTTTCGCTTTTGTTTCCTTTGCCTTTGGAGACGTATCTTGAAAGAAGTTGCTGTGGCTGATATCGAAGAGATTACTGCCTATGTTCTCCTCTAAGATTCTGATAGATTCCTGTCTCACGTTGAGGTCTTTTATCCATTTTGAGTTGATCTTTGTGTACGGTGTAAGAGAATGGTCGAGTTTCATTCTTCTACATATAGCTGTCCAGTTTTCCCAGCACCATTTATTGAAGAGACTGTCTTTTTTCCACTGTATATTTTTTCCTGTTTTGTCGAAGATTAATTGACCAGAGAGTTGAGGGTCCATATCAGGGCTCTCTACTCTGTTCCACTGGTCTATGTGTCTGTTTTTATGCCAGTACCATGCTGTCTTGGTGATCACAGCTTTGTAATAAAGCTTGAAATCAGGTAAGGTGATGCCGCCAGCTTTATTTTTGTTTTTCAACGTTTCCTTAGCGATTCGGGGTCTCTTCTGATTCCATACAAATTTTTGGATTATTTGCTCCAGCTCTTTGAAGAATGCCGGTGGAATTTTGATCGGAATGGCATTAAAAGTATAGATTGCTCTAGGCAGTATAGACATTTTAACGATGTTTATTCTTCCGATCCAAGAGCATGGAATGGTCTTCCATCTTTTTGTGTCTTCTTCAATTTCTTTCATGAGTGTTCTATAGTTCCTCAAGTATAGATCCTTTACCTCTTTAGTTAGGTTTATTCCCAGGTATCTTATGGTTCTTGGTGCTATAGTAAATGGAATCGATTCTCTAATTTCCCTTTCTGTATTTTCCTTGTTAGTGTATAAGAAAGCCACTGATTTCTGCACATTGACTTTGTATCCTGCCACGCTGCTGAATTGCTGTATGAGTTCTAGTAGTTTGGGGGTGGAGTCTTTTGGGTTTTCCATATAAAGAATCATGTCATCTGCGAAGAGAGAGAGTTTGACTTCTTCATTACCAATTTGGATACCTTTTATTTCTCTCTGTTGTCTTATTGCTGTTGCTAGGACTTCTAATACTATGTTGAACAAGAGTGGTGAAAGTGGGCATCCTTGTCTTGTTCCTGATCTCAACGGGAAGGCTGCAAGCTTTTTCCCATTGAGGATGATATTTGCTGTGGGTCTTTCATAGATAATTTGATGAGGTTCAGGAATGTTCCCTCTATCCCTATACTTTGAAGCGTTTTAATCAGGAACGGATGTTGGATTTTGTCAAATGCTTTTTCTGCATCAATTGAGAGGACCATGTGGTTCTTCTCTCTTCTCCTATTAATTTGTTGTATCACATTGATTGATTTACGAATGTTGAACCATCCTTGTAGCCCAGGGATGAATCCCACCTGATCATGGTGGATAATCTTTTTAATGTGTTGTTGGATCCTGTTGGCTAGGATCTTGTTGAGAATCTTAGCATCCATATTCATCAGTGATATTGGTCTGAAATTCTCCTTTTTGGTATGGTCCTTGCCTGGTTTGGGGATCAGGGTAATGCTGGCTTCATAGAAAGAGTCTGGAAGTTTTCCTTCTGCTTCAATTTTTTGAAACAGCTTCAGGAGAATAGGTGTTATTTCTTCTTGGAAGGTTTGGTAGAATTCCCCAGGGAATCCGTCAGGTCCTGGGCTCTTGTTTTTTGGGAGATTTTTGATCACTGCTTCAATCTCGTTATTAGATATCAGTCTATTCAGGTTGTCGATTTCTTCCTGGTTCAATTTTGGTAGTTTATATTTTTCCAGGAATGCATCCATTTCATCAAGGTTGCTAAGCTTATTGGCATATAACTGTTCGTAGTAACTTCTGATGATTGTTTCTACTTCCTTGGTGTTAGTTGTGATCTCTCCCCTTTCATTCATAATTTTATGAATTTGGGATTTCTCTCTTTTCTTTTGGATTAGTGTAGCCAGTGGCTTATCGATCTTATTGATTCTTTCAAAAAACCAGCTTCTAGTTTCATTGATACGTTCTACTGTATCTCTGGTTTCTCCCTCATTGATCTCAGCTCTAATCTTGATGATTTCCCTTCTTATGTGTGGAGTTGGTTTGATTTGTTGTTGATCCTCCAGTTCTTTAAGGTGTAGAGACAGCTGGTGTGTTCTGGATTTTTCAATTTTTTTGAGCAAGGCTTGGATGGCTATATATTTTCCCCTTAGGACCGCCTTTGCTGTATCCCATAGGTTTTGGACCGAAGTGTCTTCATTCTCATTGGTTTCCATGAATTGTTTCAGTTCTTCTTTGATCTCCTGGTTGATCCAAGCATTCTTAAGCAAGGTGGTCTTTAGCTTCCAGGTGTTTGAGTTCCTTCGGAACTTTTCCTTGTGATTGAGCTCCAGTTTCAAAGCATTGTGATCTGAGAATATGCAGGGAATAATCTCAGTCTTTTGGTATCGGCTGAGTCCTGATTTGTGACCCAGTATGTGGTCTATTCTGGAGAAGGTTCCGTGTGCACTTGAGAAGAATGAGTATTCTGCTGTTTTAGGGTGGAATGTTCTGTATATATCTATGAGGTCCATCTGGTCCAATGTGTCGTTCAATGCTCTTGTTTCTTTATTGATTTTCTGCTTCGATGATCTGTCTAATTCTGAAAGAGGCGTGTTAAGATCACCTACGATTAGTGTATTCATATCAATATGACTCTTTATCTTGATTAACAGTTTTCTTAAGTAATTGGCTGCTCCCATATTGGGAGCATAGATATTTACAATTGTTAGATCATCTTGGTGGATAGTCCCTTTAAGGATTATGTAGTGTCCTTCTGTATCTCTGACTACAGTCTTTAGTTTGAAGTCTAATTTATCTGATATGAGAATCGCTACCCCAGCCTTCTTTTGAGTCCCATTGGCATGAAAGATGCTTCTCCACCCCTTCACTTTCAGTCTGCGTGTATCTTTAGGTTCAAAATGGGTCTCTTGTAGACAGCATATGGATGGGTCCTGTCGTTTTATCCAATCTGCAACCCTGTGCCGTTTTATGGGTGCATTGAGGCCATTCACATTGAGAGTGATTATTGATAGATACGTTTTTATTGACATCGAGTTACCTTTGAAGTCTTTCTTTCTGTAGACTGTCTCTATATTTCTGTTCAATGCTATTCTTGGGATTTTTCCTCTTTTATAGAACCCCCCTTAATATTTCCTGCAGTATCGGCTTGGTGGTTGCATAGTCTTTTAAGTCTTGCCGGTCTTGGAAACTCTTTATCTGTCCATCCATTTTGAATGTCAGTCTTGCTGGATAAAGTATTCTTGGCTGCATGTTCTTCTCATTTAGTGCCCTGAATATATCTTGCCAGCCTCTTCTGGCTTGCCAGGTCTCTGTGGACAGGTCTGACGTTATTCTGATGGGCTTCCCTCTGTAAGTAAGGAGCCTCTTTGCCCTGGCAGCTTTCAAGAGATTATACCTACAATTATAATTTCTCAATTTGACTATCAGGTGTCGTGATGTTTTTTTGGAGTGTATAATCTTGGGTGGAGACCGTTCAGCCTCTAGTACATGAACGCTGGTTTCATTCGCGAGATTCGGAAAGTTTTCATGAAGGACTTGTTCCACGACATCTTCTAGACTTCTTTCTTTCTCCTCCCCTTCAGGAATTCCAATAATTCTGACGTTGGAACGCTTCATGGCATCACTTATTTCCCTAATTCTGCTTTCGTGGGATCTAAGCTGTTTGTTCCAGGCTTCCTCCTGATCCTTTCTCTCTATCTGTTTGTCTTCCAGATCACTAATTCTATCTTCTGTCTCAGTTACCCTAGCTTTGAGAGAGTTTAGATTGGATTGGAACTCATTGAGAGCATTGTGGACCTCCTCCCTGGTAGCTTTAAGCTCCGCCCTAACATTGTGAACATCCTGTCTGGTCGCTTTCAGTTCGGCTCTAATCAATTCTGTTTGGTCATCCATGGCTTTCTCCAACCTAGCTATTGCCTGGATAATTGTTAGCCTGAATTCTCTTTCCGACATATTGTCTATGTTGATAGCCGTTAGCTCTGTTGCGGAAGGTCCATCCTCTGTATTTTTCTTCTGTTGGGCATTCCTCCTCCTAGTCATTTTGGTGGGAGAAGACTGAACAGATGTAGCTGGATGTATCAACTCTGGTGCAGTCAAGGTGCACCCTGGAACACTTCCTGATCTCCGTCTCAGAAGCCTCAGTCTGGGTGCAGAAGCTGAATAAATTCCCCCTTGGATGCTGGCAGTGCAGGTTCCAAGTTAAAGACCCTGAGGGCGCAGGATCTTTTGCTCGTCCCCAAAGCCAAGGCAGTGGCGGCTGTCTGGGAGCTCCCGACCGCCAGAGAGGTTCCAAGCAGCGATCGCACACTGAGATTTTGCCGCCGGCCCGGGCTGGGAGTGCCCGGCTTGCGCGCACCTCTTTTCAGAGGCGGCTGTGGGTCGGGCGCGCGTCTGGGGCACTGAGAACGGGGCGCTGGTCCGTAAGCCGCAGGCTGGGCTTTTGCGCGCCTCTGTCCGGGGAAGAGTTTCGCGGGCGGGA
The DNA here is from genome assembly GCF_020171115.1 of Neogale vison. Classification (NCBI taxonomy): domain Eukaryota; kingdom Metazoa; phylum Chordata; class Mammalia; order Carnivora; family Mustelidae; genus Neogale; species Neogale vison. The sequence goes on from NC_058097.1 coordinate 139,563,046, forward strand.
GGCTTAGACTTTGAAACAATGGCCCGGGTCAAGAAGCGCCCCAGGGCCTTAGAAACCCAGGAGAGCTGGAGCGACGTGCACGCGCATCTCAAGCTTTGTGGTAGGGCTAGCGCGCGTTCTGCAGACTGGCGCAGCTCCCATCCCCTCACAGGAGCCGGAACCCCGCGCTCTGGGGCGCGCTGGCGGCTTAGGGACCAGGAGCCGGTTTCCCCGCCGCACTCTCTCTGCCTCTGCGCCGGGGAGGCCGTCTGGGACCGGGGACTCAAGCCCCTGTCCCTAGCCGCCCCGATTCCCACAGTTTGCCCCCCGCGATCCTTTGCTCTTTTGGAGTGCTTTCAACCAGTCTCCGAGTTAATGCTGGTCCCCAGACGCAGGGCACTCTCGCTCGTATCGGGGTATTACTTTTGCACCGGTCGCCTCTGGTGGCTCCCTCCCCCTTTTGTTTATCTTCCGATATCAGTCCGCTGTTCCCATTCCGCTTTACCTGCTCACTGGCGTCTTCTGCCCCTGTAGAGATCCAGACGTGTATAATTCTGATCTCAGGCTGATTTCATGGGTGATCAGAGTTCTTTGGTAGGTAATCAGCTCACTTTGGGGTACCAGCTGAAAAGACGCCTCTTCCTAGTACCCCGCCATCTTGTCCCCCCCACTTCCGGGTCATATGTTTTTACCTTTCTTTTTTTTTACTACTGTATTCTTAGCACTTACGATTTAGTGATTAGTACATTATGTGCTCAATAAATATTTTGTTGAATCAAAAATGATGATACTTGCTGTTAGGAAGAGGTTTTACTCTTTTCAATATCACAGAGGAAGTGCATGCCAACAGGCTGATGAGGAAATCTCTGGAACAGCCAGTCAGAGAGAATCTGGGAGATGTTCTAGGGTCAAGTGTTCAAGTGGTCTAATCTTAGAAAGTCAGTTATGGATGGAAGGCTGGAGCACGTGTGAAATCCACAGCAGATTCTGAGGTCCAGAAGCTCAAAGGGGTCAGAAGAGTAGCTTGAGTCATCAGCCAGTGGTGGCAATTTCTGCACTGTAGGCTCCCTCCCTACTGGACAAAAGTGGTAATTGTAGGCACATAGCTGGGAACCTTGGCTCAGGAGGAAGCATGGATAAAGAGGGTAAGGTGGCCTTACAGACAGAAAAGAAACTGAAGCTTAGAGTAACAGAGGCAAGGCCTTCACAACTCAGCGTGCATCCTTCAGAGAGTTTGCACTCATCTACAGCGATGCTGCAATGTTTGTAATAGTGTGCAGGAAGCCAGCTCCCTGTAACAGGGGGAAGGCTGAGCTGAGTCTACGCATGCATGCGTGTGCGTGTGCGTGTGCATGTGTGTGTGGTGACCCAACACTTAGATATATGATACTGACACAGAAATAAGAAGAGGCTTAGATTTCCTAAGCATACATCAGGAGTCAGGCCCTCTGCCAAGGCATTTACGCATATTATCTCATCAATTTCCCATAGCAACACTGTTATGAGTATTATTAGCCCAATTTCACAAATGAGGAATCTGAGTTTCAGAGAGCTTCCGCACTTGTGTGAGGTTGCATTGCTGATGAGTGGCAGGAGCAGAATTTAAACTCAGGACACTAAGGTGCAGGGAATTTGCATCACTTGATGAGGAATCCCGATGAAATCATCATTTCATCTTTTCCTGGCACTGGGAGCACTGAGAACACACTTCTGGCCTTGAGCAGCAAATGACTTTCATGGAAGCCGCAGCAGCTGTCCAGCTGGTAGACGGAATCAGACAGTGACTGCCCACAAGTTCTTACTGTCCTCTCTTGCATCCGGTGGCAGTTATCCTGGAAGAAATACTCAGACTGTATTTGAATTTGTGCTTCAAATGGACAAACTGATTGTCGAGATTGCTCGTAAATCATTGCTTTGATTTCTTGGTAACAAAACGATTTGACTTCCAACTCTCTTCCTCCCAAGTAAATTCCTTCCTCGCTCCCCCTCCTTTATTTACTACTGGCAATCACTCTGTGTCCTTCAACCTACTCTCAAAGTTGACTAAACCTGGAGAAACTTTTTTCCAAGGCAGGAGAATCTTCCCTCACCATGAACCTTTTCCATTACAACAAAGTAAATACTTGATAGTGTCCTACATGTTCTCTTTTGTTAATTGTTTTTATTCTCCAAGTAGTACGTGTGGCTAAAAACAGAAAATTAATAATCACCCAGAGACACAACCATCCATACAGTGTGTATTCTTCTAAACCTCTTCCCTGTTTTGCATTCACTTTATTTTACTGTGCCTCTCAAGGTCGGTACACTTGTCTGCTGCCCGGGTAATTAGAGAGCCTTGGGCAAGATTACTTGGGATGGCCTTATTTATGTTTTGCTCTCACTCAGTGTTGGAAGAGTCAAAGCAAGGATCGGGAACTCACTCAGTTCCCTTCTTGCATGTCACAATTTGTCTTCCTCTCAACTCCTGGTTCTAGAAAGCCACCAGTCGACATTCCTTCCCAGGTGACTCACACTGAAAACTTGAATGATTCTCCCCCAAATAATGCCACTTTATTATGACTACATGTGAACCAATTTTTTACCTCATTATTGAAAATCTTATGTGGGACTGTTCAATAACCAGATCTCCTGTAGAATCCAGACAGGTTTCTTGAGTACACACTATCTCTAGGATGTGCTAGGTGTGGTGGGGTACATAAGAGTCTGAGGAATTTACATTTCCACCAGCTGCAGTTCAGTTTGGAAACATTTATTGGTGGAATGTTTGCTTCTGGAGGTACAATAATGAATCAAGCCATTTTTATGTTTCATTGAGAAAAGCAGATATGTACACGTTTAAAAACAAACAAAAATAACCCTAAGAACAAAGAGAGCTTCTCAGTGTGTCAGTCGTGACAGCATGGACAATTTGCCAAACCTGGGTATCCAGGGAAAGCATCTGGGAAGACACCATATGTGAGTTAAGTTTGAAGGTTGAGCAATAGCCAGTTGAAAGAGAATTGGGGAGGTTATCAAGGTAGGGAAGACTTCTTTCTTGTTCAGTGTTGTGTCTCTAGCACTTACAATGTCTGGCACATAATAGGTGCTCAATACGTTCTATTTTTTTAACAGTACAGTTGGCCTTTTAACAACATGCATTTGAATGGCCTGGGTCCACTTACACACAGATTTTTCTTTCAATAAATACAGTACTATAAATGCATTTTCTCCTCCTTACGGGTTTCTTAACATTTTTTCTCTATCTTTATTAGAAGAATACAGTATATTATATAACATATAAAATATGTGTTAATGGATGGTTTATGATATCTCTAAGGCCTCCGGTTCACAGTAGGCTATTAGTAGTTAAGTTTTGGGAGAGTCAAAAGTTAAATACAGATTTTTGACTATGTGTGGGGGTTGGTGCCCCTAACTCCCATATTGTTCAAGGACCAACTGTATTATTCCCTCTAGTCACCATGGTGTTCATTATATCCCCATGGTTTACTTATTTTGTAGCTTGAAATAAATTCTTGTTGAATGAAAAAAAATGGGAAGAGAGAGGAGTAACAGGAGCTAGAATAGCCAGAGCAAGTCAAGTTGAGTTTGCAAGAGATGGTTTGGAAGAGCCTGGAAGATTTTTAGGCATTGAAGATGGCATAGAGGAAGGCTGGAGAGTGTTTTGTGGGGTCAGGGGAGCTGTGAGGTTGAAGCACAGACTCTGTATGTTATATAGCAGTGGGAGAGTTGTTTAAAGAAATTGAAAGCAATAAAGAAAGGCTCCATTTTTTACTGTTAGTTTTTAGATCTTTATAGTATTTGATAAGTACAAAAAATTTAATGTTACAATAAAATAATCATAAGTGATACTCCTTGACCACTTACCAGCTCACCGTCAACTAAATTCATTCCACGCATTGGCTCACTTAGCCTTCTCAAAAATTCTGTGAGGTAAATACTAGTCTCATTTTACAGATGTGGAATTTCCAGTCTTTATAGTTTTGAGTTTGAGGAGTTTGATGAGTTGCCCAAGGTCATGTACTACATGACAGACCAGGGAAGTGGTCCAGGCACTTTCTCCAGAACCAGCATTCCTAGAGATGATTCTACCATTGAGGTTTTAGAAAGTTATTCTACTGTGAAGGCCTAAGGAAGGGGAAGATGATAGATGTATTTGTCTATAAATAATTATTCATATTTGTTTCCATTTTTCTAATAGCATTGACACTCCAAAGAGTTCTCCTTTAGAGACCACTTGCTCCTGTTCTTTCATTTGGAAAAATCAGAGTGATAATACCCTCTTTTTCCAGTTCTTGAGAATTTCTTGGAACAATGTTTCTGAATGTGCTTTTGTAAATGTCAAATAGCAACTGAGTGTGTGACATCTTATACATATTCACTTTCCAATTCCACACCGGTTATTTTCCCAGATCCTAAGTCTGTAGTTCCATTCTGACTTGCTCAGAGAAGTGCTATCTAAGCATACAATTACCTCTCCTGAGAAGTTTAGGAAAGGTAGCTTGCCTTTTTTTCAAGCAACATCTCCAACATCTTCAGTTAACACATGGAGGGCAGCACTGAGCTAGAATAAGTTCCCTCATGATTATTTAAATCGTCCGTTATTTTAAAAGGATCTTAAGATCCATTAAATATTCATGAAAGGAACTTCTTGGCAGTTCCTCCATTGTAGGTAATTACAGGGGGTTTAAAATATCTGACGTTGCTTGGAAGCACACAAAGCTCTGTCAGCTGCAAGCAGACAGCTGATTTGTAATTTAATTAACATCCTGGCTTGTCCTGTTCTTTGTGGCAAAAAGCGGGAATGTACTTCCTTTCATTTCTGAGTTTTGTTTGAAAAAAATTCAAATGGAGCACCTGGGAGAGCTTTTCATCCCTGGGATCCGTCATGTTCCTTACATCCTGCTCCCATCCCCAAAACATTCCTCTTTCAAGTGTCCTTCGGGCCAGCTGTATTGCTGGTTGTGGGTCATTGGGTGTTGTTTTCCATTTTGTTTTGTTTTGGAAGAGTAACTTCACTTGAGAAAGATTTGGGTGCGATCAGCAATCACTGAGCTTCAACTCGCCCTTATTAGCTCTTTGAATAACGGATTTGAAGAGAGATTTATTTGGCCAGAGATGATTTATTCAATGAACATTGATTGAGATCTCCTATGTAGCTGGTACTGAAGGTCAGCAGTAACCAGACTCCATGGAGGTTTCAGTCCAACAGAGGAAGCAAACATTAAGCAAATGATAAAGGAAATTAAATGTAAAATAAAAATGTGATGAGTTTTTGGAAAAGCAAGTATGGGGTACCCTGAAATCCTGCCAGGCAGGGAGTGGAGTGGTACAGGAAGATAAGGGAAGTCAGGAGGCCCCCTTGAGGAAGTAGAGGTGAAAATCATTCCTGGTCCATCTTGTGCTTCTTTCTCCCATTGTCCTCCTATCTAATGACCCCCCCCCAACATCAACCCCCCCACCATATGCATAACATATGGATGACTGTTCCTGAAGGAGGGACTAGGATAGTGGCCAGAAAGGATGGAAGGGGGAAAGAGAATCCTGCTCTTGCCAAAGTAACATTCAGAGAATTTTTTTTTCAAATTAAAGAAATGAGTGTATTACCAATCTGATCGTTGCCTTAACCATTCTTCTATCTTCTATCTTTTTCTTCTTTTTCTTTCTTTCATTCATGTTTTCCCTCCAGAAAGGGAGACAGGGAATTGGAGAGGATCATGCTAATGGAGAAGGGTCACAGGTAACAGATAAGCTAAGCTATCATGGGTAAAGAAAGGAGCTGGAGAAGAGAGATGGCTGACTACATACTGTACAAGTCTCTAAGTAAATGGAATTCCTAAAAAGAAATATCGAAGTATTTAAATGAAATATGCTCCTCAGAATAAGACAGTAACTATTCGGGCCCAGATAAGCATGTACTGTTTTGGGAGTTAAACTTCGTTTTGAGAGGAAATGAAGACCCTTTATTTCCATGGACTACATTTGTCAAGACCACATTCTTCGCTCTTGATTTTCTCTGTTTTCTGATCTTCATTTACTTCTTTCTTAGGAATCATTGTTCTTTGCAAGTTCATTATTTATCTAATTTTCTTACTGACTTTATGCTTCTTCTAAAATATGTTGTGTTTGTTTTTTCTTTTCCCCTGCCAGAGCACATTAATAAAACTAAGAGTCTTCCTTCCAGTGGTGGTCTAGCAGCCACAGTTGTGTGGTTGATGCTCTGGCCTGACCGTTCTGCAGGACATGGACAATTGTCAGGGTTCCCTGCCCTCTAAGAGCTGAGATCACGCAGAGGGGGCTAACACAGAAAATGCTATTTGTCGCTATTGTTAACAGAGGCGGTAGAACTAACAGATGGGGGGCATTTCCTAAATGTCAGGCTTTGTGTAAGAAACTGTAAATCATTCCTTAATTTTATACTTGCCTCATAATGTTGCTTTGAGTTTTCAGTGGGATACTCTTTCAAACACTCCTAGCAAAGGGCTCCCATGGGTCGGGTTCACTTGCTGTTCCAGAGTGCACAAACCTGGTCTGGCTCTCGGAGTTTGATCCAAGTCTCTCATCAGAACAGTGCCGACGCCTGCTGCAAGGGGGAAGCAGAGCACTTCTTATGCAGAGACAGAGACAGACCCAGATTTTATTTATGGGCCTTGAAAGATTTGTGACTTCTCTCTCAGCTCTCACGCACTTCGCCAGGGCAGTATCACCTTCTAGCCTGTGCAGGAGGCCTTCAGGTGATGGGTCAGATGCATGGAGGCTCCTTCCTTTGAAGTCTGGATAACTCAGGGTAGTTTGGACTCACGTGGGCATCAGCAAAAGGTAGTGAGTCGAATCTAGTCAGACTTCCCGTCCTTTGTCCATCTACATGGGAGGCTCTGTGGTTGAAAAGGAATGTGAGTATGATTCCATTCAGGTTCAGGTAGGAGAGCTTTTTGATCAGGTATATCACAGTATTGCTCAGATTATTTAAGTTTAGTTCGGTTAAAGTCACATTTACTGGTCTTTTAGTAAGTGCCATCATCAGTGGAGCACTAGAGATTCAGGGATGGTTATGGCTACATCAGTGCTCAAGAGCCACTCAGGGGCTGGTAGGAATGATAGGCACCTGGGCAGGTCTTTGCAGTGTAAAGCTGTTATTTGATGACAGAAATCTGTGCTGAACCCAATGGGAGCAGATCCTTTCAACCTTTGCAATCAGAGAATCCTTCCAAGAGGAGATATACCCAGTCTGAGGATCAAGGACCTGGAAAGCTTACCTGATGAGGGAGTCCATGAGTCAGGGATTAAGCTTCAGAATGGGGGATAAGCTTCAGAAGAGGATAGGATTCCAGAAGTCAGGGACAAAATGAGCTAAGACCTGGGGTGGGGGAGGGGCATGAAGAGCATGTCTTCTCTGTCTTGAGCTCTTCTTCTGCCTCACTCTCCTTAAAGCTGAGAGAGAAAATATAATCTGATTTCAAAATTGCTTCTGCTCCAGAGTTCCCTCTAATGGACCAAGCCGAAGACAGGAAAAGGAAAGCACAGGTTTCAAAACAGAGGCCTTCTGTAAGTGGCTCTCCTTTTACAGGCAATACAGAAACCCTCAAAGTTGCCCAGAATGGTGTCAGTAGTTACTAGACAAGCCCTGGCATGAAAAATAACTCAGAATTGCCCAGAATGTTAGGACTGATTCTGAAATCAGGATGTGACCTTTTCGGAGTCGTTTAATCTCCCTTATTAGATGACTCTTGAAGATTTCCTAAGTATTATATTTCCTGAAGATAAAGTGGGTCTCCTAAGATCTTTGAGGAACTTCAGAAGAAGATTCAGGTACTTTAGCTCCAGAGTCAGAGTGACCTGTGTTCGAATCCTAGCTTGCCACTCATCAGGTGTGTAATCTTAGAAAAAAATGCCTAACCAGGCAAGCCTCAGATGAGGAGAATAAGAACACCTATCTCTCGGGTGTGAAGATGCATATAAAGAATTTAGCATAGGGGCGCCTGGGTGGTTCGGCTGAGTGGCTGACTCTTGCTTTTGGCTCAGGTTATGATCTTGCAGTTGTGGGATCAGACCCCGTGTTGGGCTCTATATTCAATGCAGAGTCTGCTTCGGATTTTCTCTCCCTCTCCCTCCAGCTCACTCTCTCTCTCTCGCTCATGTGCATACAAAAATAAATTAAATGTATCAATTAAAAATAATAATTTAGTATAGCTACTGACATTATTATTGACTTTAATATTGGCATTAGTGTTAGGATTAGTAGTTCTCTTAATAATAACATTTGTTTTAATATTGATTTTTGTCTATCTAGTACAAAGCAAAAATATGATTTATAGTCCAGCCAAAGTTGAATCCAAGCAGATTCTGTTCCCTGCTAGGGTGATTCTTTTTGAGGCTTGCTTTTGAGTTAAATATAGCACTTGTCAGCAGATATTGTAACCCCTTGCTTTGTCATCTCTTGCAGGACACTGGAAGAAAATAAATTTAAAAAGGAGGGGGACTATGTGGCTGGCACTAGAAAGGGCATCAACAACTCCCTTGGGTTGTTCCCTCTTGTCTACAGTAAATAGCAGTCTGCCTTTCAGCCTTGTGTCTTGCCACACGGTACCTCACATCCCAGTTTCCACCCAAATTTTACATCAGGCTCACCAGATGTAAAATGGGGATTGGTGTGTGCATGACTTGTGGGAGGCGGTTCCAGAAGGAAACCGTGAAGGATGTGAGGAAGCACCAAGAAGTTCTGCAAGAATGTAGGTCCAGGTGCAGACAAGCTTCAACCCCAATCCCATCAGATGCCTTGGAGTGTATTTGGCCCCACAGGATTTATTTCACTTGAGGTATAGGAGTTGGGGATTCCACTATAATTCCCAGGCCCATCTAAGTGAGGACGCTTCAGTCACCCAGGTGTGACCATTCTGAGAAGTATGCAGATGTGGGTTTTGAATGTAGAGAAGGGATTTCCATGAATTTGGGGGGATGGGTGCAGTAGAATCTACTATAATCCATTTCAGGATTTCACTGTTCCCCCAAAACATCATCCTCTCTTATCACTTATGTCCTTTATACATATTAGTGCCTTTGCCTAGAATATCTATCCCTCCTTTCTGTTATCATTCTAGATCCTGTTGCCAACTGGGAAGGCTTAGATGGAGTTTGGGATGACCTATTTCTGTTCCCACAGAACTCAGTTTATACTTGTAGTTAGGACTGTGCATTGTGGCTTAGCCACACATGTATGGAACTCATTTAATATTCCATGGTTTTCTCAAGGTCAAGAACTGTTTCTTATTCAATTTATATTCTTAGCAAATCTTACTGAAAGAAATGATAAGGCAGAGAGATAGAGAATACTTAAGAATACGATGTCCTCTAAGATTGTGTCAAGCAAGTGATGCAGTTGCCTTTTTTTACTTAAACCTGATTTCATAACATTTTCATAACATGAAGGAGCTTGCATCCTGCAGCCAAAATAACTTTGTAGCTTAAGCAAATGATCCCCATTTCATCCATTTGTTTGTCCTATAACTTCATTCAACAAATATGTATTAAGTATATGTGCCAGGCACTTGCCTAAGGACTGGAGATAAGAGGATAAACAAGACTCAACTGTCCAGTACTTGCAGAATCTTAGAGTCAGTGTGAACAACACACACACACACACACACACACACACACAAGTACACAGGCACTTAACATGATAATAATTGCAGGGAACTATGGAAACATCCACAAAATTTCTGACTTAGAGTTCACAAAATGTTCCCAGAAAAGATAAAGGCCAAGTTGAAGCCTAAAGGATCAATGAATGTTAAAATGAAGTTTGTCACTACTCAAATATTAATTGAGCATAAAGATTGGTTTTATAGACTAATTTAAGGCCCTATAAGTCTTAAAAATGTGTCTTACATTTATGTAAATAATTTAAAATAAGTTATTTGTGACACCACATAAGTTCAACTGAGTTTTTTATCTGTGTCTTGATAGTTATTTGTTCAAATAGTTCAGTAAAAAGTGTATTTTAATGAATGGAATCTTTCTCTAAGCCAGCTAAATCTCACTGGAAGAATCCTGGAGGAGCCACATAATCCTTTTAACTTTGTAAGATTTTGCTTTTGGCATTCTTGGATCTTTATCAGAACACAAGCATTTCCTAACTGTTATAAGTAACATGAACATGGTTTTACACATGTGAACTGTTAAAAAGCTTAATAAATTCCTCAAAAAACCCCAAAATGTAATAACCACATAATCCAGCAATTCTACTTCTGGGTATTTGTGCCAAAGAATTGAAAGCAGGGTTTTTTGTATGCCTCTGTTCAGAACAGCATTATTCATGACAGCCAAGAGGTAGAAGCAACCAAACCACCCATCTACAGATGAATGAATAAACAAATGTGGTGTGTACATACAATGGAATATTATTATTCAGCCTTGAAAAAGGAAAGAAATCATGTCACATGCTATAGCATGGATGAATCCTAAGGACATTATGTGAAATAGAATAAGCCAGTAATAAAAAAAAATAAATACTGTATGATTCCACTGATATAGGGTATCTAAAGTAGTAAAATTGATAGAAATAGAAAGTAGAATGGGTAGAGTGGTGGTTGCCAGGAGCTGGAGGTTGGAAAGATTGGGCGTTGCTGTTTAATGGCTATAGAGTTTCAGATTTGCAAGATGAAAAAGATCTGGAGATTGGTTACACAGTAATACGAATATACTTCATATCACTTAACAGTTAAAGCTGATTATGACGGAAATTTTTATGTGTATTTTACCAGAATTTTTAAAAATATATATTTTTTAAAAGCCTGAAAGTAATGATATGTTTATATTCATTCCACAGTCCTGAGGTAGGAGTGGTGAAACAAGAGTTCAGAAGTCATGGGGGCTCTGCTCAGGTAGTGGTGTTGAGGGGTGCCTTCTAGTACAAGGAAGTGTGAGTTCTGTCCTGTGGGTGGTGGGGGCTGCTGAGTGGGTTTAAAGAGACGAACTTGCCAATTTGTGATTTCAGAAGGCCAGGCAGTGCAGCGTAGAGGAAATCTCTACACTGGGAAAGAGCAATCTCAGTGGCAGTCTGTACAGCCCAGGGGTTCCCCATATGAGAGCTGATCAGAACCTGAATTTGGGCAGTGGTGGTAATGGGGGATGAGGATGAAGTAGACTCAAAAATTATTTAAGTATAAATTAGGCAGACTCAGTGAATTTTTTTAAATTTTTTATTTTTTCAGTGTAACAGTATTCATTATTTTCATTATTTTTGCACCACACCCAGTGCTCCATTCAATCCATGCCCTTTCCAATACCCACTACCTGGTTCCTCCAACCTCCCACTCCCCGCCCCTTCAAAACCCTCAGATTGTTTTTCAGAGTCCTAGTCTCTCATGGTTCACCTCCCCTTCCAATTTACCCAAATTCCCTACTCCTCTCTAATGCCCTTTGTCCTCCATGCTATTTGTTATGCTCCACAAATAAGTGAAACCATATGATACTTGACTCTCTCTGCTTGGCTTGTTTCACTCAGCATAATCTCTTCCAGTCCCGTCCATGTTGCTACAAAAGTTGGGTATTCATCCTTACTGATGGAGGCATAATACTCCATAGTGTATATGGACCACATCTTCCTTATCCATTCATCCGTTGAAGGGCATCTTGGTTCTTTCCACAGTTTGGCAACCGTGGCCATTGCTGCTATAAACATTGGGGTACAGATGGCCCTTCTTTTCACTACATCTGTATCTTTGGGGTAAATACCCAGTAGTGCAATGGCAGGGTCATAGGGAAGCTCTATTTTTAATTTCTTGAGGAATCTCCACACTGTTTTCCAAGGTGGCTGCAGCAACTTGCATTCCCACCAACAGTGTAAGAGGGTTCCCCTTTCTCCACATCCTCTCGAACACATGTTTCCTGTCTTGGTAATTTTGGTCATTCTAACTGGTGTAAGGTGATCTCAATGTGGCTTTAATTTGAATCTCCCTTGATGGCTAGTGATGATGAACATTTTTTCATGTGTAGACTCAGTCAATTATTAAATTAGCAGATGGGAGAGTGAAAGATAGGATGGAGTCTGGTTGACTCCTACTCTTCTGGCTCAGGTGGCTGCATAGATGGTAGTATTTGTGTGGTTTGGAGGCTTACCTGGAATTCCTGAAGCGGGGCAGTTGTTCCTGCAGTTGTCTGAATGTCTGGGAACTCTCTTCAGTTGCTAAAATAGGCAGACCCTTGGCCTTGAATTTTGAAGTTCTTTAGAAGGAAGCTCTGTCTCTGGAAATTGTGATTCTTTGTCCCAGAATCTGATTAACCCAAATCAGTACTCCTTCTCTTTGAGTATGAGAGGAACAGAAGATTGTCTTCCTTTTGAGGCCAACAAAAATAATGTGGGTGGCAAAAATTGTTCTTCATTTCCAAGGGAACTTTAGTCTTTTACAAATTCTGAAACAAAATTACGTTTCTTGAATGGGAGATATTTGAAGTCTGTTTCATTGCTCAATACATTTTTTTTTCCTTCTCCATTCCTGACCTAGACATTTTAGCACACACTTAGGTACTCTGGTCATTAGGAGGAAGACTTCGGTAAATCGCCTCAGTCTCATTTGTTTTCCCCTTCCTGTACCTTAAAACAGAGATAGTATATTATCTGGTAAAAACAAATCGTCAAAGTCGGTCAGTACTGAGGCTTGTTCAGTGTTCAGTATCGAGGTTGCTTATGGTGGCCACCAGAAGAATCTGCAGCAAAGCCTCATATTTATTATTTGTTCAGTCAACAGTAGGTATGCACTGGGTTCTGTAAGTGAAGTTGGAATAGGAAGTTCTTAACTGTACCCTTTGCAACACTAACGCTTCTGCTGTTCTTTCTCGTCTTTTCTCCTAGAAGTATCGATACCAAGATGAGGACGCTCCACACGATCATTCCTTACCTCGACTAACCCATGAAGTAAGAGGACCAGAGCTGGTGCACGTATCAGAAAAGAACCTGTCTCAAATAGAAAATGTCCATGGATACGTCTTGCAGTCTCACATCTCTCCTCTGAAGGTCAGTTTGATCGTTCTCAGAGCTGGCAGCAGTTGTTGGTTTGCAATGCTAAGGGAGATGTCTGTTGACCCGATGAAAGGAGTCTCTGTTAAAGCACTGTAGTGGCCAATGGTTGTCCAAGGGTCTTTCTGTGGTTTGGACGCTTACCTAGAATCCCTAATAGGCAGTTGTTCTTGCGGTTGTTTGAATGTCTGGAAACTCTTTTAGTTGCTAAGATTGGGCTAAGGAAAGAGCAAGGGATGAAAATTGAAAGGGAAAATAAGGTAAACACATACTTAGAAAACCCAGGAGTACATCAAGATTCTGTTCAAATGCCACCTCTCTACCCCTATACCCAGTCCCAGGTAAAACAAAGGAAGTAAGTATAACATGTTAGCACCTAATGTTCACCTTATCATGTAGACTAATAAAAAAATCTGTGTGAGTTGGTCATCAACATCTCAGTTTTATACTGTATTTCTTTCTGTTTGGTGTCATACTTTTCTGACACTTTCTACTTTTTTTTCTTTAATTTTTAAACAATGTCTTGATAAATGGTATTTTTGCAAAGGACAATTAAATGAAAGGACTTTCTGTGCTCTTTGGTTGCGAATTACCCTTTTCTTTGATGATGCTATGGGGTTTTGTGCTTTAAATAAAAGCTCGTAAATGTTGATTAGAATTAAAAAAAGAAAAGCGGAACTAGACTCAATGATATAACAGAAGTGAATGCAGATGAGAAACAAAACAAGACAAAACAAACTAACAAGCAAAAAAACCCTACTAAAATAATTCTTTAGCGCTAAATAAAATGTTTATTTTGTTAGCCAGAATATTCACTCATCACTATTTCCATATAGCTGTGTCAAACAAAAAAAAAAACAAAAAAAAAAAAAACAAAAAAACCCCTTCTAAAATAATTCTTTAGCGCTAAAGAAAATTCACTGTTTATTTTGTTAGCCAGAATATTCACTCATCACTACTTCCATATAGCTGTGTCACAATAAAAAACAAAGCCATAAATGTGACCCCAGTGCCTTCTAGAATCTTATTATACCTTCTAAGACATCAGAGAGGCTAAATTATGTTCTAATATAGTTCTGAAATTTGGTACATTTTAAGTACCCTGGCATCCTAAAAATGTATTATCAAATAAGCTAGCTCCATTTACCACCAATTAATTAAAATATTAGGCTAATTGTCAAATTCCAGTAAATATGTTATAATGTGTAAGAATATGCAAACATTGTACCACTGGAATTCATTGTTCAGTTCTTTGCAGAGTCTTTTTAGAAATCATTGAATGACTGATGGAAATGGGTATGTTTAGCCTGGGGAAGAAAAGATTAAGGGTTGAAGGGCAAGGGATTTCCTTCTTACACCTCAGGAGCTGTCATGTGGAAAATATTGGTGTCACCCAGAGGGCAGAAACAGAGCCACTGTGCATAACTAACAGGGAGGTGTATTTGGCACCATTGTAAGACCACAACTCCTGTCAGTTTGAGCTACCCCAGACAGGTATAGACTAGTGCAGGAAGCAGTGGTTTCCTGTCCCTAGGAATCTTCCAGGCCTGGCTGACAACCTGGTAGTGATATTGCAGAAGGGACTGCTTTAGCAGGAGGGTACACAAAACTGTTTCTAAGGTCCAGTCTGACTCTAGGACTCTAGGACTCAATGATTCTAGTTTGGGGTCAGATGGAAACATTCCTCTTTAGACAAATATTCATGTTTGTTTGCAGACAAATGCTCACCCTTACTCTGTGTGCTGACCAGTAGAAATTGAGAAGGGCCAAGGATGGGAGCCTGCATTTCATTAAGAGTATTTAAATCTCAGCTTTTTTCTACTTCTTTTCCCTTTCTTTTCTTTTCCTTTCTTTTTTTTTTTTTCTTTTTGTTTCTTTTCTCTTTTCTTTCTTACAAGAAATCTTTGTAAGAACCTTCACAGAAACTCCCTTCTTTTCTCCCTGCTTGTCTTTCTCCCTTTCCTGGCACATTTTAATTAGCTCTAGAGCAGAGCTCCCAAGTGATGGGTAGGTTCATCAGGGCTAGTCTAAAGCTAAACTGCTTATAGTAAGTAAACGAACAAACAAAATAAATAAAACAATAAAAGCGTAATAGAATGTTCATTTTGTATGTTAAGTCTTAAGCATAAAATTGTCAAAATATCTACAGTTTGGGTGATTACACATGTGTTATGCTACTTACTGCCTCATTTGGAAAATGCCTACTAGAGTTAAATGAAAAGTTTGCTTTTTCTGAAGCTCACATCTCGAAGGAATCTTTCCCGTTTCCCTTTATCCCTTACCTTCCAGGAATCTCAAAATTAAGCATCTTCAATTGTGATTTTCCTTAGCATAGGCTTTCTGTTTCTGTTTTGCCCTGCTGTCTTATTTCTTATTCTCTTTTTATAAAGATGATTTATTGGTTCTTGTGGTTTTACTGTAGTAGTATCTTCTACTGACGGCATCCCCTATTGGTTTGAAAGTGGTCATCTATGAGCGATAAACCCCTGATAGGAAACATCCACATATATGTTTCCGTCCTTTTTGGAGTCACCAGTGTATGGTGTGTCCCCCGAGGTACTGTGAAGAGGAGGGAAAAATAAGTCCATCTGGGATTTCTGTGCCTAGACTGTGAAATAGCAATTTCGGAGCCAGGACTTTTTCCCCATGACATTTTAGAGGTATTGTTGATGCTGAACAAGATACGCTTTTAGATCATCTTAATGAACAGACTGTGTACCTTGCTTGGGTCAACAATAATGATAGGGGTAAACAGGCACAATTTTTCTAGAAACACACACACACACAGATAGGTAGAGTTTGCCAGTTTCATGGTGTAAATACTCCCACCATGGCTGAGTTTAGACTAGCAACCTGAAGCCACTGACTGCATTCGGAAAAAAGAAGCAAGTAAGCCAACATGAGCTGGCTCCAACACAGGCAGGCTAAAGCACATGCATTTTTGAAGCAATAGGACACATTTCCTAATCAAGTTGTTAAGGGATTATTACATTATCACAGTTCAAGTGTTCGGAAAACCTGCCATGATTAAAATCTAATGTGTTATTTTCTCATAAAGGAAGTCTATTAGAGTCAGAGAAATGCTAAGAAGGTACAAATTCTCAATTAGACCTGGCTTATTTTCAACTTCTTTGCTCCTTTGATCTTTCTGGTCCTCTTGGGTCAAGCATTAAAAGAGGGAAGAGTGAAGAGGCAAAACCTACAATCAGATAATGCCCCTGAATCTTCCCTTGGAGTCAATGCAGCTCTCTAGTATTAATTAGAAATTTACATATGGCATGCCTGAATAGAGTGTGAGATGGCTGGATAACAGTTGAAATGCTGCACAGAGCAGGCTCTGAATCATTAGCAGAGCAATCTTACCATTGCAGGTTTGTCAATCATTTCTTCCATCATCACTTATCACTGGAAGCCTCGGTTCTAAGAGTCATCTGCCTTTGGTGCATACCCTCTGCATGGCTGATAGATGGGCTTGCTTAGCCTGCTTTCATTAGAATGCCTTGACCATTGTGAAATATGGGTTTAGAAGGAGAAATGCAATTTTGCAGTGAATTTAACAGAATTTGTTTTCTTTGCCTCAAGTTGGGGATGCTTTCTCTTCAGATGCTACCTAGAATCTTCCACCAAAGAAGCTGGCTTATAATAAAACATGAGAATTTTCTTTTCCATTTAAGTCAATTCCATAATATTAATTGGGTCTCTACTATGCACATCATAATAGGCGATGGGAAACCAAGGGCAGTAAAACATGATTTTACATATACTTATCACTTTCTTAAAAGATCTCAGGTCTAATTATTTATTACTTACTCTCACTCCACAACAGAAATTCACATTCCTGAAGCTTATATCCTGTGAGACCTCAGACATTATGGAGAGTACTCTTTACAGAGTATCTGTTGAGAGAAGGAGAGCAGGAGAGGGGATGAGGGAGGAGGAAAAGTCAGGCTTATTTTTAAGAACCTGGACTTTAGAATACCTGGATTTCAATCCCGGCCCTTTCATTCGGTAGCTATATGACCTCAATCAAGTTAACCTCTCTGTCTTAGGCTCCTCATTAGTAAAATGGAAGTAGCAATAGTATTTATCTCATGGGATTTGTGTACTAATCAAATAAAGTAATATATGTAAACTGCTTAGAAAAAGTTTGGCACACAGTAACCACTCACCAAATATTGTTTTTGATTATATTATTATTATTAGCCAGCTATCGTGACAAATACTTTAAAATCACTTCATTTATCTCATTTTATCTCTACAAGATTATACACAATTTTAAACTTAAATAGTTTCCTGCAATCCAAGAACCAGTAAATCGGAGTGCAAGTAAATGTAACTCAACCCAAGTCTCTCTGGATCCAAAGCCTGTGTTCTTTTTTTTTTTTTTTCTTTAAGATTTTATTTATTTATTTGATAGAGTGAGAGAGAGAGAGCACAAGTAGGCAGAACGGAAGGCAGAAGGCAAAGGGCAAAGCAGACTTCCTGCTGAGCCAAGAGCCCAGTGTGGGTCTTGATCTGAGCCAAAGGCAGTCGCTTAACCAACTGAGCCACCCAGGTGCCCTGAAAGGCTGAATTCTTTATCACTCCTGTGCTACATCACTTTTCTCTAAACTGTTCTATTTTTAAAGAGATCTCAGATTCAAATTTTCACTTATCAGGTCCATGTATGTAAAAGGAGAAGGTCCTTTATTTCATATGGCCTTATCCTTAAAAATAATTATTAAGCAGATATATAAGGGAATGTCTAAGAAATACAGTTTTCTAAGTGAGATACAACAAGCGTGATGATAGACGGGAACATTATGAGGAAATAGAAGGAAAATAAGTTCTATCTTTAAAATACCTCAGTTCACCCAGTGATGAACTTCCAAGGGAATATGTTCTCTCTGCTCCTGTGACTAAAAACAAAACAAAACAAAACAAAACTAGTATTTGGGAGCTAATTTCCTTTTGAAAAATCCTTTGACATTGTAATGATGTGTATCTTGGCAGGAGAGACACACTTTGTCTTGAGCAACTGAAGAATTTTCTTCACTGAGATCTACTCCTCACAGTAGACGCATCTGTCGGTGAAGATCTCAAATAAGTCCAACCAACCACAGCCATGTTCTTCTTCCCAGGAACTAGCAAGACCTCATTCTATAATTTTTACTTGGTTACTTATTCTTTTAAAATATTCATTCCATATATGCTTAATTTTATAAACTAACTTACCATTTTCAAAATAAGCAGTGTAAAAGTTATACATTCTACCACAAATTAATAAAGGAAGAAAGCTCCATTTCAGGTTAACAAGATATTGGTTCAATCAGAAATCCAGTAGGCTGTTCTAATTCTACTTTTCTGCACAACCATAGGCTTTGTTTTAATAAATTTACTATCAGTTACCATCATTACATGAACATCCCACAGTTAAGTTTTGTATTGGTTTTGTTCATTATTATGTCCTTAGTCCTTCAACAAACACTTGTTGGGTTAATTATTTGTAAGTGGCTATACAAACACTCATAAATAATCCCCTTCTGCGAGATTTGTGTCGTTAATATCAAAACAGGCAAGAAATCAAGGCACAGACTTCTTGTTTTCCCATTTCTGTTGTCCTCTTTTCCCTGACCTACTCATCATTGATATAGACTGTCATCAACTTTCAAGCTGATATTTCCTCCTGTATTACATATCTGAAACATGTCCTAAAATAAATGGCATCTTGCAACTAAAATTGGCACTATCTCCTAGGGTACGTAAAAAAAAATGATGTGTCTTACAGTTAAAGCCATCTTAGATTCAATGACTATTTACAAGGAAGATTAAAGCTGTTTTTCATAGATTGGTGTGAATGTCTTTAATCAGATAAATGTGATTTTCTGCCAGAATAAACAGTTCTAGAAGCTTTACTGGAAAGTCAGAATAGGAGAGGTTAGGATATATTTCTATACACTTGGAACACCATGCATTTGTTGAATATATATGGGAAAACAGTGGAGAAACTATAGGCAATGCAAGTTTGGGGAAATTGTAAGAGAGATTGCTTATAAATGAAGAAGCTGGTATATAAATTGTAGGCAAGAAAGATAATGAAGTGTACTTTGCTCCACCGTTTTCTTACCAGAGTTGCCAGACCCGGTTTATAGGAAAGTATATTTTACCCAACAGTATAATAATTCCCCTTCCTCCATGAAGCCATCCCTGTTAATTCTTGCCTGACTTAGCTTTTTAAAAATATATATTGTTTTATTATTCTAAATAGTTTTTGCATAACTATGTATTGTCCTTTCCATTACATTTGTCTTTCTCTTAATAAGTGTGCTAGCTCCTGGGGGCGCCTGGGTGGCTCAGTGGGTTAAGCCTCTGCCTTCAGCTCAGATCATGGTCTCAGGGCCCTGGGATCGAGCCCAGCATCAGGCTCTCTGCTCAGCAGGGAGCCTGCTTTCTCTCTTTATCTCCTGCCTCTCTGCCTACTTCTGATCTCTGTCAAATAAATAAATAAAATATTTTTTTAAAAAGTGCAGAAGCTCCTGTAACTAGACCATATCTTATTCTTATTTTTCCTCCCTTATTTTCAGTCATCTATAATGAAATTCAACCAGTATTTCCCAAATAATATTGGTGGATTTTTATCAGCCAATAATATTGGTGGATTTTTACAAGGAAAATAAAAGCATGAATGTTGAAATTGTTAGGGAATTTAAATTCACTATCTTTTTGAAGGATTTCTACAAGTTTTTAATATGATAATATGTAATAGAAACCTGTAAGATGGGACTATGATTATTATACAGTATTTCCCAAACATATTTTGTCATGGAATGCTTTCTTGAAAACAAAATAATTTTTTGGTTGGACAGATACACTTTTGAAAATACTAAAGCAGAGACATAGCCCAAGGATAATATAACCAATAGGAAATATAACATAAGAATTCATTCTAGCCCTGAAATCAGACTCAATCACATTCAAATACCAGCTCCTCTACTTACTAGCTAGCTAATGTGAGCTTCCTCAAGTTACTTAACTTTCTCTACCTCAGTTTTTATATTTATAAAACAGTGGCATCCACATATATGCCTCTATGATCTTTGAGAAAGAGCTATTCAAAGATCTTAGCTCAGAGCTTGACACATGAGAAATAAGTAAAACATGGGGTGCCTGGGTGGCTCAGTGGGTTAAGCCGCTGCCTTCGGCTCAGGTCATGATCTCAGGGTCCTGGGATCGAGTCCCGCATCGGGCTCTCTGCTCAGCAGGGAGCCTGCTTCCTCCTCTCTCTCTCTGCCTGCCTCTCTGCCTACTTGTGATCTCTCTCTGTCAAATAAATAAATAAAATCTTTAAAAAAAAAAAAAGAAATAAGTAAAACATGATAGTTATCTTTATTGTGAGTGAGGTATTAATATTATTCTGATATTTTAAACTAGAAACTTGGGGATTAGTTTTGGAATTTTTTTTATCTTAATCTCTTCTTTGTTTTCAAATACCTTAGGGTTCTTACCTCCCTCTTCATATCCACAGCTACCATTCCTAGTTCATATTTTCATTACTTCCTGGCAGAAAGTGTTATGGTTACTGTAAAACATCATGGGCTTTGGAGCAAAAAAAAATATGTGTTTGAATTCTGATTCTATACTTTCTGGCTGGATAAACTTGGGGAAATCATCTGGCATTTCTGAGATGCAGTTAAGTTTAATATGAACCAATCTCTTACATGGTTTGGCTGATTGATTCACTTATTCATTCACTGGCACAGCAGAGTCTCTTTGACTTCCTACTGTATGCTGTGATCTATGTTATTCCCTGAGGATACAAGGAAGAATATGCCTTCAAGTTGCTTACACACTAAAGTTAGATTAACAAATTTGGGATACATACATAAAATACATCATATCATGTGCAATAAAGAAAGGATCAAACAATAGGCAAATTCCCAAGACCTAGAGAAGTGGCTTAATTTTCTCTGAGTTTAGAGTGCTAGAGATGGATGTGATCAGAGGAAGCATCATAGAGGAGGTCATTGTTTTACTTGAAGGAAGTAGGACCTGTAATAAGAGAAAGGCCATAGTTGTCCTAGATTCCAACAATCTTGTAGCAGTATGGAAGAATTCTAGAAATTGCAGACAGTTGAGAAGGGGAGAGGGAGAGAATGAAAGGATGAAGGAAGAAGTACCCGCCCAAAGCATGCCACAAAGCAAGAGAGATGGGTAGGAACAGGAATGAAGCGTCTTATGTGGAGATTAGACTTGGCCTTGTAGGTAACGAGGAGTGACTGTACAGTTTGAAAGAGGACAAACCTGGCCAGATTTGCAAATTAGAATATTAATCATGTCATGTAACAAAATAGAAGAAAAGAAAACAGTGATATCACAGTCAAGGGCATCAGGTAAAACACCAGAGTTGGAAAGTCTCTGGGATTAAAGCAGAGGCATTGGGGTGGAACAAGGGATAGACTAGAAAGCTTATTTAGGAAGAGACATCATCAGGACCTTGAAACCTAATAAGTATAGAAAGTGGAGGAGAGAGAGAAATAGAGGCTAATTCACATTCTTTTTTCATTTGACCGATTTTTTTTTTAAGATTTTATTTATTTATTTGACAGACAGAGATCACAAGTAGGCAGAGAGGCAGGCAGAGAGAGAGGAGGAAGCAGGCTCCCCCCT
Organism: Neogale vison; assembly: GCF_020171115.1. NCBI lineage: Eukaryota > Metazoa > Chordata > Mammalia > Carnivora > Mustelidae > Neogale > Neogale vison. The sequence goes on from NC_058097.1 coordinate 139,584,683, forward strand.
TCTGAGCAGAGAGCCCGATGCGGGGCTCCATCCCAGGATGCTGAAATCATGACCTGAGCCAAAGGCAGAGGCTTTAACCCACTGAGCCACCCAGGTGCCCCCATTTGACCAATTTTATGGAGGCAGTATCATGAAATGAAATCAAGAATTCCAAGAAGGGGCCCCTGGGTGACTCAATCAATTAAACATCTGCCTTCAGCTCAGATCATGATCTCAGGGTCCTGGGTTCAAGACCTATATCGGGCGAGAAGGGAGTCTCCTTCTCCCTCTGCCCGCTGCCTACTTGTGCTCTCCCTCTCTTTCTCTATCAAACAAACAAACAAACAAACAAATAAACAAACAAATAAAATCTTTTTAAAAATGCCAAAGGAAAGCAGATTTTAGCGTGTGGCAAAAAGATTCCGAGTTTGGGTATTAATAATGGAGTTGAAGTATTTTTGTTATACCCAGGTTGATAGGTTTCATATGCAGTTTGAAACAGAGATCTGGGGATCGAGAGCGGGCTGATCTAGAAAGGGAGCCTTGGAGCCTTCAGTGTAGTTGAAGCAGAATGGCCGGGGTTGTCCAGGGGAAGTGGGGAGAGAGCTTAGGACTGCAGTGCAAGAGACAGTCCTGCCACGCAGGGATTTATGGATAGAAAGGAGACTGTTGAAGAGACCATGAAGTAATGAGTGATTTACCACAGTGCCTAGCCTGATGTTTCTTTTCTTTTTTTTTTTTTTTTTAAGATTTTATTTATTTATTTGACAGAGAGAAATCACAAGTAGGCAGAGAGGCAGGCAGAGAGAGAGAGAGGGAAGCAGGCTCCCTGCTGAGCAGAGAGCCCGATGTGGGACTCGATTCCAGGACCCTGAGATCATGACCCGAGCCGAAGGCAGTGGCTTAACCCACTGAGCCGCCCAGGCGCCCTAGCCTGATGTTTCTTAACGGAGTCAAACATTTCTAGTAGAAGAGGATCATATTTTATACCATTTAAAAAAATGTAGTTCCTCTGACATGCTTAGAGTAGTATTGGCCAAACACTAGATATCTTTCAAATAATTGTTACTTGATAACTAAAAAAGAGAGAGAGAGAAAGAAATACCTTATGAAACATATTTGAATCCAATAATCATGAGGTCCTAACCATTAACTGAAAAAAATGGATTTTTTTCCACTTTAGCCATAGTCCTTTTAGTATTATTACTAATGAGAAAACTAAGCTGTTTTTACTATTTTAGAAAATTCATGATTTTTAAAAAAATGTAAAATTCGCTCATTTCTGTCTCTTGCCACTAGATGGTGGGAGTAGCTGACGTGTTGGTTCAGGAAGCATATGGTCTTAAGAGAAAAACCTGAGATTTGTAAGGCTAAATTGAGAAGCTCTTAGTTACTAAAAACATAAGAAGGTTTTGGCAGGGATTTGCATACTTGTGAATAATGCATTTTTGTTCCAGACCCAGACCTTGGTGAAAGGAAATGGCTGAGTGAAATATGGCCTTGACAGACACATATACTGAATCCAGACACAAAAGCTCCTGGTTGAAATCCTATGCAAATGAAACATTTCTTCAGTTATCATAAATTGGAAAGGATACTGATAGCTTACCTCAAATAATCCTGGAAATTCAAGCCAGAAGTTCAGGAAAGGGAAGAAGACAATAATAGGTATAAGACCTACCACATTATCTTACAATTAAAAAATGCTATCTAAGAGTAGCCAACCATGGGTTAATGGGCTTTCTCCATGACTTTGGAAAAGATAAGTCAGTGGAATGGCATCCAAATCTCCTATTTTGTTCATCTGTATGCTAATTATAGCAACAGCGACACTAAGTTTCTTAGAAATATTAGGATAAGTATATTAAAGGCATAATGCTTTAAAATATGAGTACTTGTAATAATCATAAATAAATGTCATAAAGAAAGGATCAAACAATAGGCAAATTCCCAAGACCTAGAGAAGTGGCTTAATTTTCTCTGAGTTTAGAGTGCTAGAGATGGATGTGATCAGAGGAAGCATCATAGAGGAGGTCATTGTTTTACTTGAAGGAAGTAGGACCTGTAATAAGAGAAAGGCCATAGTTGTCCTAGATTCCAACAATCTTGTAGCAGTATGGAAGAATTCTAGAAATTGCAGACAGTTGAGAAGGGGAGAGGGAGAGAATGAAAGGATGAAGGAAGAAGTACCCGCCCAAAGCATGCCACAAAGCAAGAGAGATGGGTAGGAACAGGAATGAAGCTATTTGTAGCTGCGGATATTCCTAAGTTGCATACAGAAGTTCTTCTCAAGACTAAAATTTCACTATTGCCAAGGCTTTCTGTAACGATAAGAAATAATATCCATACGGGTGCATGGGAGGCTCAGTCGGTTAAGCCTTTGGCTTGATTTTGGCTCAGGCCAAGTTGTTGAGATTGAGCCCTACTTGGAGCTCCATGCCGGATGAGGAACCTGCTTAAGATTCTCTCTCTCCCTCTGACCCTCTCCCCACTGCGCACTTCTGTTCTCATGCTCTCTCTTAATTAAAAAAGAAAGAAAGAAAATATAAAAATATATAGAGAGTTCACAGAGGCTACCCTCACAGGGGCTTAATGAGAGTGTTTTCTTTTTTATTAGCATGGACGCATAGAAATTATTCCACATCTCATACTTACATTCATAAATAAGTGTTGATGTTGATTGGGCTATGGAATTTTTAACTCTTTCCCAACTAATTTGGAAAAGTAATAACATACAGTGGAATGCAGATGGACTTTAGAATCAGACCCACTTGGCAAAGCAATTCCACCTGTTTTGCTTCCTAGCAAACATAGTGCCCTCTCCCCTACTGTAAATAGTAATATGCTGTAGGGATTGCCTGAGACAACACATCAATAGTCTTTAACATAGCACTTGACACCTACTAGGTGCTTAATATATGGTAATTATTTCTATTTTAAAAACAGAAAATGTGTGTATGAAAGAGCAAACCTTAATTTCAGATCAGTCGACTCTTTGAGCTCACAGTGAAGATGGACTCTTGTTATAGTATCACACTGGCTGTCCTCCAGACAATGTATTTACATTGTAGAATACCCTCAGTTCAGCTAACCAAGCGTCCAACCTTGTCTTTTACGTAAAAGTGAATGTCAATTTGGCTAGCTCAAATGAAGTGTAGTAAATAAGCTGAGGGCATGATCAGGTGTTAGGTGGTTGAAACAAGACTAAAGCATAAAAAGATGTATTTTCTTTGATGACTAGTTATGGAAGATGTTAGAATATTTGTATAATCTTTCAAGGTGTTACTTGGAGAGAGGTTGACTTAGACATATAATTCCTCATATGTTTATTAAAAATTATTACTTTATTTTTTAAAATTATTTCATAGCTCCAAGTTGATACCTAGCAAACTTTCAGTAATAAAATAGGGAAACTTAACAGTCTTATTGATTTCATGGATTAACCAAAATAAAATTCTGGAGAATATTATTAACTCATAAAAATGCAACCAGTTTTTATTCTTTGTCAAGCAATGTGTTTATGATCATACTTCACTAATTCTAACTATAGATCGAATCCCACTTCTGTAAACTCTAAGCCTTCACTCTGGTACCATTTTGTATGATATAATTTTGTCGTTGTCAAAATCAAGTTAACCTGGGGTTCTCTTCAACAAGGGGATTTTAGTCATATCAACAGTCTCTGTTCTTTTATATTTGTTCAACAAAAATACTAGTTTCCTTTACAGGGAGGGGGTATGAGGTAGCTGCTAAGGTCTAAAATCTAATATAATGAATTTTTCTTTCTTTGTATTCATATGCATTTATCAACCGTTCTACCTAGAGGTTGTTTTAGGAGAAATAATAGTAGTAAAATGTAGTATTTCTTTAATTCCTATTGTATGTTAGCACTATTCTAAATGTTTTACATGTATTGAGTTATTCCATTCAATCACCCCATAAAATACGGCTTCTTATTATTCCCACTTTGTAGACAAAAGAAAATGGGCACAAAGGGGTTAGAAAAAACTTGTCTAAGATCACGCAGTTAGTCCTTGATAGTCTGGGATATGATGATGCTAGTCTGACATCATACCCTCCCTCTCAGTCATGATACTATATTATGACTGCGTAGTTTTACAATGGAAGGGGACAAGCAAATCCAGGATTTTCTAGCTGCAACTGACCCATTAGTAGATGTGAAATCAATTTAGTTTGTAATTTTAGAAGAGAATAACAGAACAGAATAGAAAATAAGAGAGAAAATAAGAGAGTACGTTACAGGTATAAATCACACTTCAGTTTACCGTGGGTGCATCTGGGTGTGTACTGGCTTACAATGTTAAATATACTTCTTAGTGTGATCAAGGTCAAGAAAGTCAGGGAACCACTGATCTGGTCCAACTTTCCCGTAGTGTAAAAGGAGGATAGCTCATAGAAAACCTGAGACCCAGAGGAGTTAAATGATTCCCTGAAAACACATTGGTCAGAAATGTCAAATCCTGAACTTAAATACTTTGTAGTATTAATCACTCCTATTCTCTCTGCCCAACATCTGTTGTGGCTGCCATTACTACAAATTAAGTTACTTAACCTGGAATTTCTCTAACTTGGATGTGTATTAGAATCACACAGAAGCCTAGCCCACCCTACTTCAACAAGCCTAGGGTTCTATATTTTTATTACCTCTCCAGGTGACTTTGTTACATACTAACTTTGAAGAACTGTTGTCTTAAACTCCATTGTGCCACAGCATATACTGAATGAATGATTGCCATATGTATTACCAGACCTTTGCCAAAGACCGTTAGATACAATAAAAGAGATAGAGCCCCTGTCGATGAGGAATTTAAATTCTATTAGGAAAATCAAGATGTGCATTAATGATTTAGGGAGCATAAACTATATATTAGGAAAATCAAGATGTGCATTAATGATTTAGGGAGCATAAACTATGTAAGTGCTTTTTTAACCTTACTTAATAAGATTATTAAGTACAAACGGAATTCCAGAAGGAAATTTAAAAAAAATTCCTGTATAGGCATATACAAAGGAAACCTTATAATGCTTTTTTAAGAGAGAATTTTTTTTCCAATTTATTTATTTTCAGAAAAACAGTATTCATTATTTTTTCACCACACCCATTGCTCCATGTAAGCCGTGCCCTCTATAATACCCACCACCTGGTACCCCAACCTCCCACCCCCCCGCCACTTCAAACCCCTCAGACTGTTTTTCAGAGAGAATTTTTTATGAGAAAATATGGTAGAGAAAGTTGAATTGATTTTCCCCAACTCACAGAGGAATTGCCAGTGTCAAGTGAACAGATTTAACTCCAATGCAGTACTCCTAGGATGTATATCCCCAGGCCAGCTGACTCACCAAAATCACAGTGACAGCAGGTGATTTGTTCCTTCTTTATTGGCAGAACATTGAGTGTGTTAGAGTTCGTGACCAATTTGGGGTCAAAGGTAAGTTCATTTGCAATGCTTTCAAGAGGCTCTTACTGATGTTCCTTTACATATAACACCAATGGAGGGTCAATTTAAGGGCCCTTCAGTCACAGGCCACACATAGAAGTCATGGGTCACTTAAAAAATCAGCTCCAAATTGTAGTAAATTAAATGTCACAGCTGGTTCTCTAGAGATTTTCTGGTTTTATCTCTTCATGTTGAGATGGAAGAGATAGATTCCCTCACCTTGGTTGAAGAAATGTAAGTAGTTGTGTTATTTTCTCAAAGAACAATAAAACATTTCTGTTATCAACTTTTAATGATAAAATTTAATTAATAAAAATAAATTACATACAAAAATACACAATATATAGTATAGTATACAAAATACATATATCAAATTATATAATTTTTTATTTAATAAAATTATAAACTTACATGTTAAAATGTCATAATTATGGAGAACTATTTAAAATTAATTACAAAATCATTAACTTACATGTAGTTCAATAGAAAAGGCCATGTTTCTCCTTTTATGAACAACTTAAGTAAAGCTGCTACTAGGAAAAGAAAAAAAAAAGGTGCTACTAACCGTTCAGTGTATTTATATGAATTGGAAAAGGGAACCCTTACAAAAACAGCATAATACCTTGTTATAATACCTTGTTATAATTATAATACCTTGTGCTGCATGGACCCCCGCAGATGACCTGTATTCAATAGTAAGATCATAGAATCACAGAAATAAGCAGGGGCATTTGAGATAATGTAATCTAACACTGTCATTCTACACATAAGAGTCAGATATTTTATATAATATTTCCTAGGGCAGACACATAGTTAATGCTAAAGCTAGGACCGGAATGTGGGTCCCGTATTCCCAGATCACTTTATTCCTCTTTTTCATAAGTAAAGAGTAGATGTGTTCTACTCAACAGGTCACAGAGGTTTACTTATTCCAGTTTCTAGATGTTGCTGGAAATTGTTATCACTAACTTTTTATTTGTTTATGCCGATGTTCAGCTTTCTCAAAGGGCCAAATCAAGGTTGTTGACTTGGGACAAAAAAAATCTCTTTCCTCCTAAATCTCTCTAGCTAAATTGTGTGCCAGTTTGATTGAGTAAGAATAACATCTGCTTCATCACTAGTTAACTGTGGTATCATGTTGCATATTTGCATAAACATTGATGAGATAGTTACATAAAAAACACCCAGATTTAAAGGATTCATATCTAAAAGACAGATCTAGGGGCACCTGGGTGACTCAGTGGGTTAAAGCCTCTGCCTTTGGCTCAGGTCACCGTCTCAGGGTCCTGGGATTGAGCCCCACATTGGGTTCTCTGCTCAGCAGGGAACCTGCTTCCTCCTCTCTCTCTCTCTCTCTCTCTCTCTGCCTGCCTCTCTGCCTACTTGTGATCTCTGTCTGTCAAATAAATAAATAAAATCTTAAAAAAATAAAATAAAATAAAAATAAAAAACAGATCTACACAGTGCTCTACCAGAGCTGCAGGGCAGCATGGGCTGGGTGTCAGAAGGATGCCATTTGGGAAATCATGGAACCTCTCTGAGCTCTAATTTCCACATTTGTATACTGAAGACAATAATAAACACATTTAGGGAAGTTTTTAAGACTAAAAAGGTTGTTGTTTGTCAGCTTGCATTTTACTACCTGCACTTAAAATACCCCCATCCCCACCAGATTCCTCTGGCAACGTCCACCTTCCCTTCTGATTTCTATAGTCGCCATTTTCCCCTTTCATTCTCCTCTCCTCACTCCCACTTTCTGGGATAGTTAATAGGTAAGGAAAGCGACACCTGATAAGGAAAAAGGGGCTCGAGTGGCTCAGCATACAGTCAGTTCACAGAGTTGCCAGTATGTGGGCATCCCACAAAAGTCATTAGAGTTTTTGGCTACACTAATGGAATGGTCATACCAAGACCGAGGAGTTGATAATTCTGTACTGTCCAAAGTGTGGCTTTAGGATCCAAGAAAGATATTTCAGGGAGAATGGTGGCAAATCAGAGTGCTTCCGGAGAGGGGCAAATATGCTGGTGAGAAGATTAAAAATCTCATCAGATGTAAAAATCAAAGTCATGCGTGATGTTGTCCTTGGAGAATAGTTTCAGCTTGAGGGACATGGTAGTCCCTGGCGTTAGACAGTTTATAAAGAGCAACTACTCTGTACAATTTCTGTAGATACCATGATCTCTCGAGTAGGCCACAGGGAGACAGAAGCCATGCAAGTTTTTGTTGTTATTGTTCATTTTTTATTTTAAATATAGAGCTGCCCCAAGATAGGATGGGCTTCCTCCTAAGGGAGTGAGCTTCCTGTAACTGAAGATGTGTAAACAGAGGCCAGAAAATCTTCAAATACAATATTGTAGAGTTAAGTCAGGAATGAGATAGGATATTGGACAAGAATATATTTACCTTTTTTTTAAGGTCATGAACTTTGACAAATTGTTTAAAATTATGAGCGCTTTTCCCACTTAAAAACAAAACAAAACAAAACCTAAGTGACTGGGTGCCTCAGTCAGTTAAGTGTCTGCCTTCAGCTCAGGTTGAGAACCCAGGGTTCTGGGCTCAGTGGGCTAAGCCTCACATCAGGCTCTCTGCTCATCAGGGAACCTGCTTCCCACTCTCTATCTGCCTGCCCCTCTGCCTACTTGTGATCTCTGTCTGTCAAATAAATAAATAAAATCTTGGAAAAAAAACATAAACAAAAACAAAAACAAAACAGGGTTCTGGGATCCAGTCCTGCATGGTCTCCTTGCTCAGCAGGAAGCCTGCTCCTCCCTCTGCCTGCCACTCCCCTGCTTGTGCGCTCTCTCTCTGACAAATAAATAAAATCTTAAAAAACAGAAAACACAGCAATGCATACCCACTAAAATGGCACATAAATTTTCAGGGAACATACGGCTCACACAAAGCCCATCTATGGACTCCGTTAGGGCCACAGGCCTATAGTTAAGACTTTGGGGATGGAACGAGTTTTAAGCCCCCTTCCATCTCTGAGAATCTGTGATTGTCATTTCTCTGCTCCCAGTTTTTGGCTGAACAGGCATGCTTGCCCTTCTCAAGAAGAAATCTTTTGTAAGTATCAGAAAAACAAAACAAAACAAAAAAACCCAGGAGAGCTCGCAAACCAGTGTCAGTGAGGACCGGGCTCCCATGGTAGTCCTCAGCAGCGGGGACGAACAGGTTTGCTGACGCAGAGGGCTGAGGGTGCAATTGTACGTGCAGAACTTCTGCTCTGATCCCACCCTCTTGGTACTTTTGATGTGCACTCCCAAGGCAATTTTCTGTGTTTATTGGTTACTATCATACGCTTTTACCAGCTATGCAGGCCCTAAAGCTATAATATCCTTCCTCTTTGAATTGGGGTTTTAACTGTCGAAAGATTGTTTTCTTTATGCTGAATGGAAGTTGCAGTCTAGCAAAGAACTGATTTCAAATTACCCCATCAACTTGCTAAAACGATGATACATTTGCCATAGTATTCAGGCACAGAGGGTTTCCGATATGTGGCTAGATTGTTCGTGGAAATGTTAGTCATCAAATGCACGGTGGATATTTATTTTTTCCTCTGGGTCACAGAAGTGCACTTGAATTGGATGCTTCCTCTTTTCTCTGTACCATTAAGATATTGACAGGTTCGGTGTGGCTGGGTTTGAAATTTTAAGAATAACTAGCTCATAACATTTCACTTTCCGCTCTAGGGCAGGGTGAGTTGCGTATAAATCAGGCTGCAAATGTGATGAATTGAATGTCTCCGACTCAATTAGCTTAATGTGGGTAGGAGGATTTCCAGGTTTTGCAGCCTCTGTTTTACTAATCCTCTGAGCAGACGGTTACATAAAATGTGGCTGCGTATTAACGCTGGAGCCTCAGAGAAACATGGTTGGTATTTTTCATTTCAACATCTAATGTCATCCTGTACTTCACAGCTTTGATTTGGATCCGAAGCTGCTGAGCGATGGTTCTTACTATGATTTATATTGTTGCAAGCCTTACCTTGTTATCTTTCTGCCTCCTGACCGAGTTAAGAAAGTAGCCTAACAGAACTGCTGCTGTCACTGGGTGATTTAATTGGGGGGGAAAATATCTGAGCAATTTAAGGAAAACTGCAGAAGTTGAAGCTGTTCCTCTGTCAAATAAATGATCAGATGAGATGAGTCCCAGTAAAGCAGATGCTGACGTTTCAAGAGCTTTCAACACACTCCTCTTACTTTGGTAGTGAAATTTGTTGGAGGAACTGATTATGGAGTTTGTTTTTTGTTTTCTTAAGGAGAATCTACTGAGGCTGTGAATAATGTCTATTTTAAAGAAAATATCTTAGATTTAAATACATTTTTTTGCCTCGGGACATTATTAGACCTAAATTGCCTCTGTTGGCATTCATTGGTTGAATCATTATCCTGTATTTTCTTCTCCGCCCCCCTTCTCTATTAGTCCCTCTATCAATCCCAGTTTCATCCTTGCTCATAAACTGTGAAGGATGAGGACCCTGAAATGATACCCAGATGGTTTAGTCCAAGATCCTCCCAATTCAGTGTTTGTGACCTTGGGCAAGTCATTGGCTTCTTTAAGCTTTGTATTGTTTTTTCCTCTAAAACATGGTATTATGAGTACTAGGTGGGATTGAAATGAAAATCTGGTGAGCTTGAGCACTGTGCTGCTGTCCTCAATGGTAAACTGAGGCTTAGGTTCGTTGTCAAACATTGTTTCAGTACCTACTCTGGGGTAGGCACTGTGACAGGTACCTCAAAGTAGAATGATGAATGGGACATAATCCACCCACTTTATATTCACATAATACAAGACATTGGATGTCTTACGGTTTACAAGGTGCTCTCTGATGTCTCTTTCCATTAGCTCAATGGCCCTGTGAAATAGGTGGCCAATTATTATTACTTACACTTTTCAGAGAAAGAAAAAGACCAAATGAGATTAGGCTATTTGCTTAAGATCACATAGTTAAATTATTTTGCAAATTCCTACTACAAACATATGTAGTTATCATGTTCTGTCCTGTGCAAACCACTATAAATCTAAAGATAAATGAGAAACAGTCCCTGTTCTAAAGTTCAAAGTCAAATGCAGAAGAAAAACCAATAAGGTAAATAAAGTGGAAGCACTCAGGATAGGATTACTAGTAGCAACCTCCTCATTTGTCTCAAACCTGATGTTTTTAAGGCACTCTGCATTCCGATAGTTGGATCCCCATTAACATACAATGTTCTCTATACTCCCAGAAGTTCTTGGTAAGTACCGATATTGTTTACTATGAAATCTGAGGACAGACAGACTTTCTCATGCAGAAAAACTGAAGAAAGATTAACACAACCCAAAAGTTATAATGGTTCTCCTACTGGGAGGGCACAGGCAGAGCTGTCTTTATGTTTTTACTAAGAAATGCCTACGGCCTTTGGAAATGCCACCTGGCCTCTCGCCCGTGCCTAAGAATGAAAGGCAATAATTCTAAAGCCCTTTGCTTGCCTTGGCTGAGAAAAGAGCTTGCCTTTAGATTCAAAGGCAAAGACAGAGACACCCCCCCCCCCCCCCCCACCCCCCCGCCACCACCACAGTCATTTTTTTCTTTGTCAGGCTGAAGCGGAGTTTAAACTAGGTCAGATTCACTCCAGCTCTGGTCACAGCCTACTGTCCACATTCTGGTCCCAGTTGATTTGGTTGGAACCTGGCTTCAGTTCATCCCAGAGCTTAGTTCAAGGGCATGCATAGCTTTCTCAAGTCCGAGGAACAGCAGTAATCCTAAAGCCTTTTGTTTGCCTTGGCTGAAAAAGTTGAGTGGGTAGACTTATATAGGCTTTGGAACATGCAGAACTAATTTTGAACTGCAGCTCTGTCGTCTGCTAAGTGTGTGACCTTGAACATGTCACAGAACATTCTGAGTCTCCATATATTCATCTTACTTAGTTGAAAGGATTGCTGTGAGAATTCGTTTTTCCCAAATTTTACTTCACCAGAAGAACCATGTGGAACCTCTTTTTTTTTTTTTTTTTAAAGATTTTATTTATTCACTTGACAGAGAGAGATCACAAGCAGATGGAGAGGCAGGCAGAGAGAGAGAGAGAGGGAAGCAGGCTCCCCGCTGAGCAGAGAGCCCAATGTGGGACTCAATCCCACGACCCTGAGATCATGACCTGAGCCGAAGGCAGTGGCTTAACCCACTGAGCCACCCAGGCGCCCCTGGAACCTCTTTTTTTTAAAAAAATCTGCATACATGGGTCCATTGAAAGCAATCGAATCAGGATCTCTAGACAGGGCCCTGAGAACCTGCATTTTAAATATACATCTCAGATGATTTTGATTATGAGGGTAGTTTAAAAAATGCTGAGGAAGAGTGTATAAAAAACCAGCATAATTTTCTAGCACTCTGGAGGACCATGAGCACCCCCCAGTGACTACCTTTTTGTTGAAGATTGTTATGTAGCATTCATATAAGCATTGGGCTATTGAGGTTCCTACATTGTTTGTGATTAGCAGACTACTTGGTACTTTAGTGGTTGTCAAAATAAATTTTTAAATCAAATCACTTAATGAAGATTTATTTGGAAACTTCCAAGTACTGGCATTATTGCAGATACCGTAGGAGAGACAAAATGTATATAAACTCTGATATAATTCTGAAGTGTGAATGCCATCATTAATTTTCAATAGTTCCTGAAGGAGGGATTCATTCAACCTAGAGTCTAAAGCAAAGGTACTGTTTGGACTTTAGGATTAACAAACTTGCCAAAGACAGTGTCCATTTTTATTATTCATACATTCTTTCATTTCATTTGATTATTCCTACCCTACCTTGAAAGGAGAAGGACATTCTACCTTAAAAATAAATTTACAAAGATAAATTTAGAAGGAAAAAAAAAACTGTTTCTGCACTTGACATCAAGAAGCTGTAAATTGGGAGTTGTCATCTTTTCTCAGTGCAATATCATTTCCTGGCACACCCACCAAGCCCATTTTATAGATTATTGTCTATTTTTCTTATCCAGAAAATACCTTCTGAGAAACATTTTTTTTTTCCTTCTGGAGTACAGTTAGTACTTATTAGCCACTAAATCTTAAACATCAAGGAAGGAGAGGCTCCCCGTAAGAAGGTTCTAACTCAAGTTTATTCTTTAAAGTGAAACAAATTATTTACCCTCTTTTATGGAAGACTTTCTAAATGGATTACTTGGCTTCTCCAGTGCTAGAGAATACCAAACAAAGGCTAACTTCTTTCTGTTGTATGATCAATATTAACAATGTAAATTATTATACTTTAATAATAATTCACTTGTGTTAGTAAAATTCCTATTATGTAGGACTATAGAGAACAAAGATAAATAAAACGTGGTATCTTCCTACAATGAATCATTGCCTGCCAAATGCCACAATCAACTAGTAATAACACACATACCAGCATTTTGAAAGTCCTAGATACGGGGCGCCTGGGTGGCTCAGTAGCTCAGGTCATGATCTCGGGGTCCTGGGATTGAGTCCCGCATCGGGCTCTCTGCTCAGCAGGGAGCCTGCTTCCTCCTCTCTCTCTCTGCCTGCCTCTCTGCCTACTTGTGATCTCTCTCTGCCAAATAAATAAATAAAATCTTTAAAAAAAAAAAAGTCCTAGATACGTGCCAAGTTGTGTTCACTCACATTTCACAAAACTCTTCCTCACAGCAGTTCTATGATGTTAGTACTATTTTTACTCCCATTTTACAGATAAGGAAACCATCTCAGTCTATGTAACTTTTTAAAAAATCCCACAACCAGGTTAGTAACACACTTTGTGGTTTTGTTCTGTTTTGTTTTGATATCTTATTCAGGAATTCTGTCTCTTTCACTTCTCGATAGCATGACTGAGCAACATATCTCTGAACTCACTTTTTCATTTTTATAAACTGTGTTTATGAGAATGGATATTAAGAAATAATTAAAATGGATATTAATAAAAAATTTTAAAACATTCAAAAACAAAACAAAACATAGTACCTGGCACCTAGTTGTTACTCCCCAAATGTTAGCCCTTCCTTTTCAGTTTTGTCAGACTAACGACAACTAACACTTCTATGGACTTCCAGAATGGAAGCTTCCCCGAATTCTAACTTACTGTTTCTAATAATTGTGTGAAAAACACAATAAGAATAAGTAAGCTCTGATTAAGTTCTGACTATTTTTAAGGTTTTCTTTTTATCTTTGGTAGTCGGAAGTTTTACTAAAAGGTACTGGGGTGAATTTATTTTTCTTTATGTTGTTTAGAATTTGTTATGCTTCTTCAAATATGAGGATTCATGTCTTTTTTTAATTCTGAAAATTTCTAAGCAATGGATCTTCCAATATTGCGTCTTCCCCATTTTTTCCATTGTTTCCTTCAGAGTAGATAGAAGTTGGGCTTCTCATTCCAGCCTCCATATCACAGTCTTCTTCATTTATTCCATCACATTTTCTTACTAGCTTGTTTCCTGCATAATTTTCAATTTTCCAATTCCCTTTTTACCTATGAAAAATCTGCCATTCAATTTGTCTACTATTTTTCATTTTAAACAGATTTATTCTATACTTCCTCCCAGATTATTCATTTTTTCCCAATTCTTTATATGCAAATCCTTCCATTTACTGTGTGTGCTGCCTCTCCCTCCTGGTGGAGCATTTTCTCCTGTAGTTTGTAATTTATTATTGTGAGTTCAACTTTGATAAAAATAATTTTGTCAGTGCTAATTATGTTTTCCATGAGATGGGGAAATATCACCAGAGAAAGGTTTTGTGATTACTTCTGCAGAACACTCCAAACCACAGTGTTTTACATTAATTTATCAATTTAAGAGGGTCTCACACCACATAGGAATGTGGAATGCATACCCACATGAGACTCTGGCTTGTGAATTCAAATTTCCTTAAAAGATTTGTCATTTAAAGCAGAGACCTATCCCTTGTTGCTTCCTCAAGACAAACAAGGTCAGAGTTCTGTTTGTTTGTTTTTTAAATTCCCTTTAAGGGGCAACTTTGACAGAATTCACACTTTATGTAAGGGTCGCCGTTTCAAATCTATGCCACATCTCCGAAGTGGGTATTACAACTCCAGTTTCAAGCCGTTATGATTTTTATAGTCAATATATGCGATATTATTGGTTTATAAGCTGATTGTTCTGGTTTCAATCTCCTGCATTTGTGACAACATGGGATTTCCAATTCTTGTGTTTGAGCTCAGCTGTCTATTTTAAAATACTTATTTTTACATTTTACTCAGAATTTCTATATGTTGGTATTAGGAGGTTAGCCATGTTGTAGAAGCCCATATACTCTATACACCTACATTCAGTCAAAAATAAACAATTATTGAGTATTTACTTTTTATCAGACACCAGTGAAAGCACTAGAGACAACAGTGGTGAATGAAACAGAAGTTCCTGTTTTCACAAAGTTTAATTATAGTGGAAGTATACAGACCATAAACAAATAAACATATAATGCCAGATGGTGATAAATGCTGTGAGAAAGCAGAACTAAAAAAAAAAAAAAAAAAAAAAAACACAAAACAAAAAACAGTAGTGTGGGGAAGTAATATTGGGAAGGATGACAATGACACTATTTTAGATGGAATGATAAGGGAAGAAATTTCTATCACAGTGACATATGAGCAAAGGCCTGAAAAATAAGAAGGTTAGGTATGTAAATAATGAGAGTGTCCCAATGAAAGACAACAGCTAGTGCAAAGGCCCTGAGGTTAGAAGATGTTTACTGTGTTCAAGGATCAGCAAAAAGGCCAGTAAGGCACAATAAACCAGAAGAACTGTTGTAACAAGTGGGGTCAGAAAGGTTTTGTGGAAGTAAATGGATGTGGCAGGCAGCTCATTTATGTCTTATAAGCCAAAATGAGGACTTGTGGGTTTGTTTAGAATTGGATAAGAAATCAGTGGAAGGGTTTTGAGAAGCCAATGGAGGGTTTGAGAAGAGTAAAAGAATGTGATTTATGTTTTGAAATATATCTTTCTCTATAGAGAATAGACTACGTCTGTGTCACATAAATCAAATATTGTCACCTTGTTTGCCAAGTGTGAATTAGGGTAGAAAAAGAATTACCTAATAAAGTTTCACCTTTATAGATCTGAGATGATTTTAGAAATCAAACTGGAATTTCTAGCCAAGTATTAACAACTTTACCTTCTCCTACATCTCATGGTTTTTATTGGAGATACATAGAGATATAGCTGCTTCAAATAAAACTTAAATCAAGTTTGAATTTGAGAATAGGATTAGTGCAAATCCAAATATAATCATTCCTCTAAATTAATTCATTCCATTTCTTAGGATATATTTTAAGGTCAAATGACTTCTTTTGAAGTCTTCTTTCCTTGATAGAAAATTAATATTACTCCTAGAGTTGCTAGTGTAAGATTCTCTTTGCCTTGAGTTAAAAGACCTACAGGGAAGTCAAGATTTAATTGTCCCTAAGGATATCTTGTATTTTATAGTGCTTGCTATTTATATATATGCAAATATATCAAATGTTATATATAAGGATATGTCAAAAAATATCAGAGAGGATGTATTTTCTAGTGGCATTCTATATTTGGCATTATTATTTGTCAGCAACTAGTACTTCAACTTTGCAAAAACAGGAGCTTAGTTTTGTCAGTATATCCAGAAGTGATCAGGTTCAAAGTATTGACTCATATTAACTAAATTAATGAAATTTTTAGTCTCAACATACTTATCACTTTTTTCCAGAGCCCTTCCTTAACTCCACGAATCTGAATTAGCTACCCTCCTGGTGCTTCCCTAGCAGCCTGTTATTTATTCCTGTCTCAGCATTTACCATTCTCCATTGTAATTGTTAATTTATAGATCTTCCGGCTCTTTCCCTGTAACTATGAGCTTTTTGAGGGTAGGCACTATATTTGATTTATTTCTGTAATAATAGTATCTGACACATAAGGAGACTCAGTGAATGAATGAATAAAAATCTGATGCCAACTAATTAATCTGCTATGATGGATAAGTCTACCACGTGGGCAGAAAACCTCACTGGCAATTCAACCAGGCTGTCCAGTAGAAATGTCTACTTGGGAAGCCAACTGCAAGTCTTCTCCTAAAATCTCCTAAAAAGATTATGGAATGAATGGAGACTTGGAGTGAAGAAGTACAATGACCTTAACCACTTGTAACATTATTAAGCCACAGTTGCCACCGCTGTAGCCATCTCCACTAAGGATAGACTGCCTGTGAGAGCAGAATAATTCTTGATATTCTTAATTTTTCTCTGGACAATTTTTGAGTTTGCAGTAAATTATTTTTTCTCTCTTTTTTTCTTAGATTTCAGATATACCAACATTATACCTTAACACCAGCATAACTTCTGTAACAAGTTATCACAAACTGCATGGCTTAAACCAACACAAATTTATTATTTTATAGTTCTGGGTACCAGGAGTCCAAAATTGGACTCGTTGGACTAAAATCAGGGTATCTGCAGGGCTCTGTTCCTTCTGAAGACTCTAAGAGAGACTCCATTTCCTTGCCTTTTCCTGTTTCTAGAGAGCATCTTCAATTCTTTACTTATGGCCGCTTTCTTCATCTTTAAGGCCAGAACCGTAACATTCTTAAATTTCTCTCTGACTCTGCTTCTGCCCAAACATATCTTTCTTACTTTTTATTTTTGTTTGTTCTAAAGATTTATTTATTTCAGCAGAAGAGGAGGGGCAGAGGGAGAAGGAGAGAGAATCTCAAGCAGACTGCACTGACCACAGAGGCCAACTCAAGACTTGTTCTCACCACCCTGAGCTCATGACCTGAGCTAAATCCAAGAGTCAGATGCTTAACCAATCGTGCCACCCAGGTGCCCCTATTTTTCTGACTTTTTAAAGGACTCTCTGATTACCCTGGACCTATGTGGATAATTCAAGATAATCTCTCCATATCAAGATTCTTAATTAATAATTTCTGCAAAGTTCATTTTGCCATGCACCATACTCACAAATTGCAGGGATTAAAACATGGACACCTTTGAAAGAACATTATTCTGTCTCCCATGACCCTTAATAGTTTTTCTTTAGAAAGTTCAGCCCAAGATGTAAGGGATTGAACTATAAAATGTATTGTTCTCTATTGATATTTGATCCTGCAAATATGCCTAGGACATTGTTTTGTTCCCCCAAATGAACAAAGAATTAGAGCAAGGGAGGTACAGTGACCTTCAGTACTGATAGCTTTAAGCTATGGCTGTAAACATTTACAAACTCTTTTCTAAGATGTCTGAAGAAAACTCACATTTTTAAAAATTATTGTTATTTAATAATGGTTATAATAATAATGATAATAAACTACTATCTTTGTCACTGAACATATGAGACACTAGCCTAGGGACATTTTATCTCAGTTAGTACCTATAATAAAACAGAAGTTAGTTTCTTTATTTTGCAAATAAGGAATCTGGAATTGAGAAAAATGTAAACACATGCTCAGAGCCACTTAACCAATAAAAAATGGAGCTGAAATTCAAACTGTCTCTTTCAAAACCAGCCATGATTTTTACTAGGTCGGGGGACTTAGATAATTACTTAACCTTGCTAAGTGTCAGATTGCCTACCTATAAAATGGAAATAGTATCTATCTCACAAGAATTTTGTGAAAACAGTTGCAGTGTTATGGGTAGTGTATGTGAATACTTGACACAATGGCTGTTATACAGTAGGAGCTCACTAAATGATACTTTTTATTTAAAAACTAAAATTTAGGAGCACCTGGGTGGCTCAGTCCTTAAGGGTTGCCTTTGGTTCAGGTCCTGATATCCGGGTCATGGGATCGAGCCCAACATCCGGCTCCCTGCTCCTGCTTAGTGGGAAGCCTGCTTCTCCCTCTCCCATTCCCCCTGCTGTGTCCCCTTTCTCACTGGGTCTCTCTCTGTTAAATAAATAAATAAAATCTTTAACAAATAAAAAATAAAATTGAAATCTTATTTCCTACCTCGTGATATATTGTACCAACATTTGGTGGTCATTTATCATTGTTTCATTGCTGTATAATACTCATCATATGAAATAAATAGAATATGTTTTAATACAACTGATTCGCCACAGTCAAAATCAAGGCACAGAAAGACGGTGCTCCAATTATTGGCAATTTCAACCAGTGTGACATAAAAAAAAATATGCAACTGAATGGTAAACACACTGTTCATATAATACCGCACAGCATGAGAACAATATTTTGTTATCTGTATTTGTATGTGTGTGTGTGTTGGGGATTGTATTTAGACTTATATGTACATGGATGTCAGCCAGTCTGAGATCACATTTTAGAATCAACCCAGAGATGTTGCTGCTAGATCACAGGAGTCAATACACTGAGGGTTTTCATTTGTTTGTTTGGCTCTCACTGTTGCTTTTTACCTTTCTTTTTTCTTTTCTTTTCTTCTTTTAAAGGTAAAGTTCCTCAAACTGTCATTATTGATATGTGATCCTTTGGGTCATCATTTATATTTCTAACAAGAACTAGTGCTCCATGAAGATTTCAGGGTTAAAAACATTATTTATTTATTTATTTATTTAATATCTTTTTGGTTGGTTTAGTGGCTGAAAAAAAAAAAAAACTACATAATTCCTCACTTTACCTTTTAATCAACTTTGGATTTCAGAAAAACAAAAAACAAAAACCCTGAAGATGAAAAAGAGTTGTTGTGGCAATTAGGTCAGCACAATCTTAGTTCTTGTCTTTGAAGTCAAGCTTAAGTTGTATCTTTGATAAATAAGTAATGAGGTTTCACACACTGGTCTAAATTATCTAGTCATAACAGTGTTTGATAATAAAAGAGATGTCATTAATAACTGAGAATCAGTAATACCCAGAATGGTTTCTGATAAACCAAACATTTAGTAGTTTGGTAGGATTTGGCATTGTGAGTTCAAATACTCCTGCCAGGGATTTCCCTGATGGAAGTTGGTATCTAAATAGTTGAAACTTTTTGGCCTTCTGCAAGAAGGGGAACAGTGGAAACACCAGGGGGTTCCCTTTTTTTTTTTTTAAGATTTTATTTATTTATTTGAGAGAGAGAGAGCAAGAGAGAGAGCATGAGTTGAGAGGAGTGGGAGAAGCAGGCTCCTTGATGAGCTGGGAGCCCAAGTTGGGGCTCAATCGCAGGACCCTATGATCCCTCAGGATCATGACCTGAGCTAAAGGCAGATGCCCCAGGGACTTCCCTGTTAAATGAATATGAGTTTGAAACTTGGGCTTGACTGTATATCTCTGAACTTCAGGTTTCTTATCTGTAAAGTTGGTGTAATGCTTCTACTTTATAGAATTACTAACTGAGAAAACACATGAAAAGGGCCTAAAATAGGGGCTAGTATGTAATAAGTGCTCATGAAATGATGGTAGCTCTTTTCATTGTTATTCAACAATCATATCAATACCACATTTGGGGGAATACATGCATCTGTATTGCAGTTATGAATACATTTTCAAAGTCACACTCATATTCATCAGAGTGTATGGTAGGGGAAAAGTACATAGTGATCTTACAGAGTTTGTGATGCCAAGAAAGAATAAATGTTGAGGAGTCCTAGAATGTAAAGGCACCCAAGTTTTGATGATAAGAATGGCACAGTTATGTTTATGGGGTAATATTTCAATTTCCTCACTGAGGTCCATTTCCCGAGTGTTTCTGAGTTTTTATTAAAGTTCTACAATAAATGTGTACCCTGTTGAACCCGCTGAGTCAGACTTTTCCTAAGGACCATCTATCACTTTAAGCTACCAGGCAGTCTAGCTCTGGGGCTGGAACACGTGGCAGAGACAGATTACTTGGTGGAGATGAGGATGTCTTGGCCACAGAGGTCTCTCATCTCATCTATTCTCATGAAAATATCTGTGACACTCTCTGAGAAAAGCCAAGAGACTTGGTCCTAAAAAAGCACACAAAAGGCAGACTGCCTTTCCAGGGAAGGGTCTAAGTGTCCCATTTAGCAGGCTGTGTTAGAGAAACTTTGACCTTGACATTAAATCCACCTGCTTCACAGGATCTTCACCTGGTTGTTACACTCTTTACTCACCAACCTTTCCCCAAAATGTAATTCAGGGACATTTATTACGTGTCTACTCTGCCATATCCACTATTAGATACTTTGCACGTATTAACTCATTTAATATTGAGGCAACCCCTTAAAATATTACTGGGCATTCAGAGATGGATAAAGTGGTGGCCTTGTCTTTGTTTAGTTAGTTCTCTGACTGCCTAAGGAGATCCTTGCAAAAGGCCCCTTCCTAGGAAATGGTGCTGCCTGAGGCCTCACTTTTCCAACCAGCTACCTCTCTGCTCTGTATCACCACTACCACCACTCCTAGTCTTCAAGTTGTTATCAGAACCACGACGAGGAAGGATTTTAGAATGTATTGTAGGGGAATCTCTTCCATTTCACTTGGTATAGGTGAGTTCTTCTCAGTTTCCTGCTTTTTCTTTCCCAACCATTCCAATCAAGCATGTATTCTAGACCTTCCTCCCACAGGGATTCCTCCTGAGCTGTGAATGATGACGAACTCATTTTTCTTTCTTACTTTTCTTTTACTGTGAGTTACAGTTTCTGTTCTCCTTTTCATCCCTTTAAATATTCACCTACATCTGTGTCATCCATTTCTACGAATAGGATCCTTAGAGGGCTAGATGTCTTGAAGGCCTGTGTAATAAGGAAGTAAACACCTCTGGAAAATGTTCAGAGAATTTTAAGAAAATCATCTAAAATGGAGTAATTCAGTTTACATTGAATTTTACAGATAAGGGAACCGGAAAGTGAGGCAGAACACCTAAGTTTATAGCACTGGGGTCAGAGTACGATCTGAAATCCAAAGTCTCCTGGGTATCAGTGTATTTAAAGATTGGAAAGAAGTAGTCCATCTTTATTCCAATGGTCTTTCCACTGTATCATTTACTTCCCCTTAACAAATTATTTCCATAATAGCTTGACCAGGTAATTATATCACTGAGGACAATCTAGAAATTAAAATGTAATTTAGAGGACATTAGTTCAATTTTTATCATCACAAATAATAAAATCCTTTAGATTTACATTGCACTGAAAGCTTGTAAGAACCTTAATATACATGACCATTTCTCACAACATCCGCATGATATGTTATTTTTCTCCCAAACACATAGATGGGATATTAAAAGCAAAAAGTACATCCTCCAAAAAAAACAAAAAAGAAAGAAAAACTCATATAATGAACCTTTTTTTAAAAACTTCTTTTTCTCTATTATTTGATGTCTCTGATTTCTCCTATTTGCTCCTTAGTCTTAGATATCTTACCATTTTTTCTAAAAACATTTCAGAATATTTCTAATAAATGAGAATTTTGTATATATATTGACTGTTTCATGATTAAAAGCTTAAAACATAAATTTTGCATTTGGGGATTTATATTTCCCATATTGGGGTAGTTAGGTGGTAAGAAGGAGGAGTTGGAAACCTTTTGTCCGTATCTCAGTATAACCAATTCTGTTTGAGAATCTGCTATGGAGCAAACAATAAGGAAACTAGGTTTGGGGAGCTGGGGTGGGTACACTTGCCAAAAATCACGTTTTCTGAAGTTTGAGGTACTGAATTCATCAGATAATCAATATCATAGACAATTATATGAGGATTATTGTAGGATCTTGGCAAATACATTTGTGAATTGCTATTTATAATACTTTCTGAGTCAGGGAACTAGGACCTTTTAACTACTTTAGAACAAGTCTCTGTCCACCTGGAAAGCTGGTTAGAGTGAGAAGTCTTCTCAATATTTGTCCTGTGTTGTGTTGGGATTGATGAGCTTTCTAATTGTTTGCCTGATTTTCTGGTCCCAGTGCACCTTGGACCTTAAATCTTACTAAATTTCATGGCTTTTGTTTAATTGTCCCCAGTTCAGATGGACAGGGGTGCTTTCTTGATGCTAGGAGATTGCAAAGGCAGATCCTAACCTGTGTTAAGCAAAATATGCTTAGGTGACCCCAACTAGATCACATTCCCTGACCAGATTGGAGTGACTCCAAAGTTAGGGAAAAAATGCTCTGGAAAGACACTAAGCAGTTCCTTCTCTCCACATTCCGAGTAGTTTTATCCTGTTTTATCCATGTCTGAATCTAGTTTTCTAATGTTTCAATCAGTTCTTTAATCTATCCAATTTTCTAGTAATTAATTTCTTTTTTCCTTAATTTAGCAAAAACTATTTGCTTATTTGCTTTCCCCTCCTTGCAACAAAATAACCCTGGCTGAGACATTATCTGTGTGTGAATAGGGTCTATTGCATGCCTGGGTGAAGCCTGTCAGTTGTCCTTTCCAACTGCTCAATCAAGAGGGGACTGAGGTTCAAGGCAGAATGTTGTGTTTGACTGGCACGTTCTCATACTTCAGTTTCCCGTTCAAAAATGACCTCCATAAAAAGATTTTCTTTAAACATACTATCTAATGGTTCCTCTTCAAAGCACTCAACCACGTGACCATGTTTATTTTATTTCCTTTATCACAAGCTGCCTTGTTTGTTTATTTTTGCCCAAATATTGTATCTTTCCTTCCCAAATGTAATCTCCTTGAGGGTAGGGATCTTGTCTATCTTATTCATCTCTGTGTCCCTAGAAATAATGACAATGCTTGGTACATAGTAGATCATGAGTAATTACTTTAAATGAAAGAACAGGTGAATGAATGAGTGAGTGAATAAGCTTGCCCACAACCACACAGCTTCTGAGAGGTAGAGATTGGATTTGAACTGAGGTAACCTGACCCTGGGGTCTACGTTCATCTTTGTGGGCAGTTTAAAAGTAAGTAGGTTAATGTGTATGTACACACATGTAGCTACCTGAGGGAGAGAGAGAGAAATGGAGACAAAGAATGGTGATCAAGAAAACAGAAATGGTTACTTTGATCTGATAACCTGGAAAATGTTTCTATTTAGTGCCAACCCAAGGCTCTTTTTTAAAAAAATTTAATTGATTATAGTTGATACTCAATTTTATGTTAGTTTCATGTGTACAGCATAGTGATCTGACAAATTTATACCTATGTTGTACTCACCACAAGTATAGCTACCATCTGTCACCATACAGCACAATGACAGTATCATTGACCATATTCCCTGTGCTGTATCCTTTATCGCAGTGACTATTTTACCCGATAAATGGAAGCCTGTATCTCCCACTCCCCTTTACCTATTTTGCCTGCCCTGCACCTCTGGCATCGATCAGTTTATTCTCTCTATTTTGGGGTCTGTTTCAGCTTTTTGTTCATTTGTTTGTTTTTACATTTGTTTTGTTGTGTTTTTTTTTAATTACACATATAATTGCAAACATACCATATTTGTGTTTCTCTGTCTTCACTTACCATAATACCCTCTAGGTCCATCCATGTTGTGACAAATAGCAAGATCTCATCCTTTGTGATGGGATTTGTAATATTCTATTGCAAATATATATAGCACATCTTCTTTATCCATTCATCTGGTGATGGACACTTGCAACCCAAGTTCTTGAAGAAGTAAAGCTGTTAATCTTTGCTTTCTGTTTAAGCCACTTTGAGCCATTTTCATCAAAGATCTCTAAATAGTTCAGTTTAATATAGCAGTTTGAATAATAGTGTTGTCATGAGCCTCCCACCTGTAATACACAGACCTTATGTTTTAGCACCTCTTTGGAATAAAGTTCGTGGATGGGGTAGTAAAAGGTATGGCATTTTTGCCATGAGCAAAATGGTCCCTGGGCTACCTAGTCGTAGCTTAAATTAGCCCTATTAGTGATTAGCCTTATTAGTGATTAAATGGCTATTCAACCCAAAGTCCGCCATCATCGGGGACTATGTTCAGCACTAATGGACATTATTTCACTTATTCTTACAACAAATAGCCCTACGAGGCAGACATCATCATCCCATTTTACAGATGAAACAACTCAGGTTCAGAGAGTTTAAGTAAATCACCTAGGTAGTGTCAGTGACCTGGTTGTCAGCAACCAATCCAAATTCTTAGCCATTCAGCTGTTGAGAATAGGATATTAAAACCCTTGGAAAAGAATATAGTTTATATTTAAACAGATTACTAAAATCTAAAGAAAAAGTGAGAATCAGTGTTTTGATGAAGCAGCCTAGGACTCATAATTATAAAACGGAGGTCCCAGGTATAAGTTTGACAGAGTGGACCTATGCAGCCTTAAGCTAGTCATTCTTTGAGGTGTTCAGAATAAAGGCTTGTACCTGTCCTGCATGTACATGTATCCAACGCCAGCTTTACCACTTCTTTTTCCTTTTGCTTCAAACAAATCACTCCCCCGACCCAAGATTTATTTATTTATTTTAAAGAGAGAGAACATGGGGAAAAGGCAAAGGGAGAGAGACAGAATCCTCAAGCTGACTCCCCTCTGAGTGCAGAGCCCCATGCTGGGCTTCATCCCAGGACCCTGAGATCATGACCTGAGCTGAAATCAAGTCTGATGCTTAACTGATGGAATCACCCCGACACCCCTAAAATCACTTTATTTCTAACGGCTTCAATTCCCTAACTGTAGGATGAAGAAAAATAATACCTGAAACATGTGGGGACTGAGAAAGACAATCCATGTTTGAAAACTCTAGAATGTTCTAAGAATGCCAGGGGTAAGACTTTTAGGTAATGGCTGCCTCAACACTTTTAGCAGATACGATTTTTACAAGGAGGGCTTTCTTCTGGCACAAGAGAATGTTGCTTCGGTGTTTTAGACAAGACTTCCATTTATACCCTATCTGTTTAGTTTTGTTTTTAACTAGTACCTTTAACAAATTGTTTACATTATCTGTTGTTACTGACATGGTGGGACTGTTTCCTTAACAGAGTTTAGAACATTGTAGTTCTCTTTTGTTGAGATTTGATGCCTCTGTCAGCAGAGGAGTTTTATTAGGGTGGAGACTGTGATTTATTCATCTGTCTCCCCTGAACCCACACATAATACCTGACACCCATTGAGCTCTGTGTCATTGGGCTGATTGAATTCATGCATTCCTATGAAATCGCCTCTTTGGATCTCAGTTTCTCAATCATTAACATAGAAACCCAATGCAATAAGCATCCCTGAGAATTTAAGCCAAACCTAGGAGATGCTGAATTTCATGTTAAGACATTTTGTAACGTATTTATTGTTCTCTAACACTAGTTATCTCTTTTAGCTTAGTTTACACTAAGCTGATGGGTAGGCAGTAAGTATCCCAGTTTCCACCCCACTGAGCAAGTCTACCTTTGGAAACAATCTGTGGGAAGCTGTCATGGAGAAAATGATTGTGTTTTCATGTGTGGCTTGTACCCATTGACTTTTTTTTACCATGAGTGCCTCGGTTCTGTCCTCTGCTGTGCTGTGCATTTTGATTGCCAGTCGGTTATTAGCCATAGCTCGATTGGTAGATCCCTTTTGCTGTCTCCTTCCTTGAAGCCTGTGTGGCTGCCTGCTGTCAGATAAAGGTGATGTGGCTCCATGATGGACCTAAACAGAACTGACATTCGGTGGAGGTATGATGGCATTGGAGTGTCATGGATAAGAGATGATTACTTACTTTAATTTCCATAGAGATTGACATATTTCATTATGCAAAATAATATACATGCTTTATACGAATCCTGAGGTTCCCAAATTCATGAGATGAGAATTCTAATCAGTTTTATGTGAGCCACACAGAGGGCAATTGAGCTGATAATTTTGCTTGAATTAAAATTTCAGAGATTTCCTCAGGGGTCTCCTTTGGAAATAGCAGTGTGTTCTCAGGAGATCCTAACAGCCTTCTGAATTTCTAACTCCTTGACCCCCACGTGATTTAGAAAATGTGTTGGCTTTCTGATTGGATAGTGGGATAAGTAACCAGATCTAGGATGTTTCAGGTAGAGCCCCAACTCTGGAAGTGTAGAGGCCACAGGATACACTTGTGACAGGAATAACCTAGGATTTGGGAGAGCTCAGAATCAGTCCCAGCTCTGCTACTTATTAATTGTGTGACTTCAGTCAAGTCATTCAGTGTCTTAGGACTCTCAGGTTTCATACATTTTTTAAATTCCTCCAAAATCCCACAACAATTTATTTATATCTCCCTTATGGGAAGAGAAAGGAAGGGATACTGATATTAACTGAGTATCTTCTATATGGAAACCTTGTGCTAAACACATTCATGTTTGTTTTTTAATCTACATAACCAAGTTATGCCATTATCTATTTGCTTAACTAGTGAGGCCACTGCAAATCAGACTTAAGTGTTTATTCAAAACTAGAGAACAGGTCAGATAATAAAGGGAAAATTCAAACCTAAATCCCCTATTACCCCTTAACCTGTATCTCTTCAGTGTAATTTCCCAGGTCTGTAATATTTTCCCTACTACTTCACAATAAGTAAGGAGACCATTCCTTTATTCAAAAATTATCAGTATGTATCACACAAGGTACTGGTCAGCATATTAGAGATATAATGTGAGGCTAATTATCAAGTCACATCTCGTATGAGACTGCCTTTTCTCTTCCAGTGGGCTGTGAATTGTGTGAGAACAAAATAAGATAACACAAATGAAAGGGATTTGGAAAGCACAATGTACTAAATAAACATTGGAGGTTATTTTTTTTTTTTATGTAGAATAAGTTTTCCCCTGCATTGACTTGGGGTATTTTTCAGTAAGAAGCCCTATACTTTCCCCTATATGTGTTAAGACAGTGTTTGAATAAAAGTTCATGTTGGAAAAAAAAAATCATGTTGGAAAAAGCAGCAGTCAATCCAACAGTGAATTTCACCTCTATTAACCAAGGTAATAGAGAATCTAGATTTAGTGACATAACATATATGTGCCCTAAAGTTAGGATCATTCTACTAGTTGATTATTAAGGTTAAGTCCCCTTATCTGTAGTCCATCCATTTAGCGCACACAAAATACAACAACTCTTAGCATGCCTGTGTGGCTCAGTGGTTTAAGACTCTGTCTTCAGCTTAGGTCATGATCTCAGGATCCTGGGATCAAGCCCCACATCGGGCTCTCTGCTTGGCAGGGAGCCTGCTTCCCCCTTTCTGTCTGTCTGCCCCTCTGCCTACTTGTGATCTCTCTCTCTGTCAAATAAATGAATAAAATCTTTTTAAAAAATGCAGCAACCCAGACAATAGTTGGGAATTTACCACCCTGACTCAAGTGTTGTGTCTCTCTGAAAATATACATAACTCACACCAAGTTGTATAACAACACACATCTTTAAGAATGCAGCAGGCATTCTTTACGGATCCTCTTGTAAAAGTTTTCTTGCCAGGCAATTAGGGAAACATGAAACTATGAAAAAGTGATGAACCTTGTGGTTCAGGAGGTTTGTACATTCTGAATTTCAGTACACTCATTTAGTCGGTCAGAAGTTTCAGTAAACCCATTTCCTATTAGGAACCAAAACATTCTCTCCACCAATACAGAGCTGCTCAGGTCAGCCTCAGCAGAGCTTAGATGCCTGGTAGTACTTGAAAAGGCAGGGGATATAATGACTTTCTTGGTCCCCAGCCCCATATCCTTACCTGAGTCCCATCTGTAGATTAAACCCTGCTCTGGACCTTGGAAGACACCATGACTGGGGAGAACATGACAAGCACGAACCCTATGGCTCAGTAGAAGCAACATCAAATCATTCTTGTTCCTCTAATATTGTGCCTATTCAATACCCTTTTATCATTCTTCAAACATAAGTGATCACCTACTATGTACCACATCTGCTTGAGTGAACAGTGCTAAATATGTGACGTCACAGAGCTTGGAGAATAGTAGGGAGGCCATGTAATAAGGAGGCTATTCTGCTCATTGTGAGTATTGTTGGTGCTAATAGATAAGCGCAGGGTACTGTAGGACAGAACAGGAGAACCTCACCTCACTAGAGGGTAGACAAGGAGTCTTCTTAAAAACAATAAGCTGGCATCATTCTTTCATTTATACAACAAAGATTTTTTGAGTGTCTGGCAGCCACTGTTTAAGCAACTGACACAACAATGAAATGAACAAGGTCAAGTCCCTTTTCTTATGAAAGGGAAGCAAGCTAAATACTGTAATTTGAAGTTGAGTGCTGTGAAGGAAAATAAAGCAGGGGAAGGGGAATGCTGGTTCAAAGCTGTGAGCCAAGCAGGATGGCACCTTTATGTTAGGGTGGTCAGGTCAGACTTCCTTAAGTCTGAGGTAATATTTTGAGTCGAAACTTACAGAAGATGAGAAAGCAAGCCAAGAAGATACTTGGGTACAGTAAACCAAAAGCACAAGGACCTTGAGCCAGTAACCGTGTGTCAGAGGAACAGCAAGTGTGATCGAGGGGGAGAGTACTAGGAAATGAGGTCAGAGATGGCCTGAGGGAAGAGTACATAAATCCTTGTAGAGGATATGATGGAACTTTACGGGGAAAACTATCGGGGGATTTTTGACAAGGAAGTGACACAACTGGGTTGTTTTTAAGAGGATGTAAGCATGTGTGAGTATGCACTCTGTGTGTGTGTGTGTGTGTGTTTCAATAGTGGTAGGAACAAAGAAGAATGATGAGAGAAAAATGTGGGATGCTGAATAATTTTGTAATTACTCTTGATGCAATGGAAAATCACTGAAGGGTTTTAAAAGGAGAAAGGGCAAGTAATGATTGAAATGGGTTGTAGGTACGCTCCTCTGTAAGCTGTTGCATCAAGTGAAGCTTGGCCTCCAGACATTCCTAAAGAACCCTGGAAAACCCATCAGAACTGAGTTCGCATTACTCTGCATGGCTCCTGCTTCTTTTGGTTATAGTTGAGGCTCTGCTATTCACTGCCCAGTATATCTGTGGGTAACACCATGCTGGAATCACTGCTTTTCACCTGCCCCTAGTCCTTGAAACCATATTTATTCATCAGTCATCACCCCCTGTGTCCCCTGGATCTTTGCAGATCACATGCTAAGGCTGCATCCCAAAGACTGGCATACTCCTGACTCTAAACTCTTCCCTGTCTGCCTCAGTCAGTTTCTTAGTACATGTTCCACTCTCTTGGGGTGGCCCTGTGTCTAGAGTCCCAGACTTTCCAGATATGGATTGTTTCTCAGCAACCACTCAAAAAGAAGGAATTCTTAGACTTAATATTCTATTGTGAAATCAAAGTCTGTCAGAGACATAGTCTTCATCTCTACCCTGATCACTGCTCCGTTTAGATCACTTTTCACCTTCTTTCTTCCCTCCCCACTTACCACGTGCACCATGGTCCTAGCCAAAGGGCATGGGCTACACAGTTTGGAAGAGTTAGAAACCCCATGTGTTATCTTCCATTTTCTCCTCATCATGTACAATAAATATTTGCCTTTTGCAGAGGATCTTGCAAAGAAATTGAAGGCAGAGTATGCACAGGTTGTCAGTCTTCAATGTTGGGTGTTGAGATATGTGAGAGGTAGATAACTTGGGGCACATTTGTCTTCTCTGCCTTTTACATGTCATGACAATGGTATAATCTGCCCACCCTTTTATGCTTTTAAAGTGCCTCACCTTTATCGACTAAATCTAACCTAGATTATAACAAGGTTCTTAAAAACTTCTTTATTAGTTCTGTTCCAGGCCAAGACGCTCATCTCAGCAAATGTGGTCCTTTCTGATTAAAGTGAATGAGGAGATATGAAACATTATTAGTCTTTTCTTAAAACTTCCATTTTTTGGAATGTCTATCATGCTAGCCATTGTTCTAAACAGTTCAAATATATTATCAGGGACCTAGCAAAGTAGAGATTACCAGCCCTAATGTAGTGATAAAGTCCCACTGTGTCCTACCTGGGCCTATGAAATCTTGCTCCTCAGGCCAGCTCTGACCTATGTGATGGTAGCTTGGGGATTTGGACAAAGTCTGATTAATTCCAATGCCCAGTAACTGTTTTTCTGGAGTTAAACAGCATGAGAGGGGGACATTTTTCTCCCTACTATCATATCCAAGGACCTGGCCAATGTGTGATACACAAAAACACACCCAAAATAGGAGCTGTTATTATGACTCAGACAGGGGCTGGCTGGAGAGGATGGGGAGGAGGGGGAGGGAAGAGGCAGGTGATGAGTGAGTAGGGGGAAAGTTGCCAGACAATTCCAAAACCCATCACCATTTACAGTTAGAAAAGCAGGGACTAAATATTTCCTTTGTTCTGCTTAGCAAAACTAATTTTACTGCTTGGTAATGGAAGATTACTTTTATGTAGGTAGTAAAATACATCATGAGTCTGAGCCTCTGCCTAAGGCAGAGATTCCCAATGAGTCAGGAGTAATCAATTGGGTGATACTTGGATCTAATTTGGTTAATCCACTATCACACCATGTTCCCAAACTGATGGACATTTCAGATAGGAAAGGAAATGAGACTAGAAATCAAGACTTATCAACCCATTTTGTCTCATATTGGCACTCACTGTTCTCCTATGCCCTTTCTTCCCCCTTTTCATTTTAA
This sequence comes from Neogale vison, assembly GCF_020171115.1. NCBI lineage: Eukaryota > Metazoa > Chordata > Mammalia > Carnivora > Mustelidae > Neogale > Neogale vison. The sequence continues at coordinate 139,615,516 of NC_058097.1, forward strand.
GATAATGGAAAATGTTCACCTTATCAAAACTGCAGGGGTCCCACCATTAGAATTATGGTATAATTCTATAAGCATACTTTAAGTTTGTGTCCCCTAGAGATGGAGCATACTTTGGGTTAGCATCCACTGGAGATATATTCCTTTGGTTGATGGCTGAAAGTATTTATTGGAACTAAACAAAAATCACAGAACCCTCCATGTTAGCCTGTAGTTCTCATGCTAAGATTCCCAAGCCCACTGCACTTCTTGAATCTATTAAAGTTGAAGATAACTTGATGATGATGGCAGTGGTGGTAGTGATGATTATGATGAGAAGGATAATGATGGCAAAAACAACAACTAATATTTACTAAATAGTCTAGGCATTGCATTAAGTATTTTACATTCATTATTTGAGTCCTTCAAACAGCCTTGTGAGTTCTGATGGACTATTATTTTCCCCATTGTACAGCTGAGGAAACTGAGCCTTGGAGAGGTTAATAACCTTGTACAGGGTCCCACAGATATTAAATTGTGTAACCAGTACTCAAATTCAAACCTGCCTACTACAAAGCCCATCTCTACCATGCTGCTCTCAATATTTCAGGAGGCCTGACGCAATAGAACATTGGCTCTACAAAAATCTGTATTATAAATAAACAAGTTCCTTTACTTTTGGCTGGAGTTCTATCACCCACTCTGCTAAAAATGATTTGTTCAGCCTGATTGGAAGCTTGTCATGATGGTTCCAGATATACTTGAATGTCGTTAGAAGGGGGGAAGGGTAGAGAGAGAAAGAGAGAGAATGAGATTCAAATCATCACTGCCGTTGGCTTTGGTAGGGAAATTTAGCCCAAGGAATCCATGAGGTAAAATAGTAAATGGAAAACCTTTATTGATATTAGAGAGTTGGTGCCTCTGTTCTGAAATGTAATGGATTCCAGCCTAGAAAGTCTTAAGTTTGCATTTCTGGTGTGTGAAATTAAATCAACATCCCATTTTATGAATACTGTGGGGTCATAATTTTTTACCTCTTGTTTATTTAAAATGTCTTTTGAAAATCCTCCTGGAGCACCACCAGGCTGCTTTTCTGTAGCAACCATTTCTACAATAGAAAAAGAAAGTAGCAAACTTCTCCTGCACTAGATGACAAAGTCAAAATTTGAATGAGGATGTGGATCTTGGAAAAGAAGCTTAGTCCAGGGTCAGGCCATAGCACCAGGGAAAGTGAATTGGGTGAAACGCCCATTTGACACTAGCAGTGTGAAGGCTTTAGAAAGGATTATAGAAAGAAAAGCAATTCTGCAATTTTTAAGAACCATGGAACTTGACTTCAAGTGGGAGTTGGAAATATGTTTAGAACTTTAAGGTGGATACTGTAGCCCATGAGCCAAACTGCCAGTTGCGTTGGCATCAGAGGTGGTCCAGAGAGAACTTCTCAAAGATGGCTGCTTTCTGGCAGCTATGTTAGAATTGTAATAGAGACTTGATTATAACAAGAAAGACGTGTTGATACAGTTGCTCTCCTTCTCTGTCCCATCCTGGTCGAAGCCTCCACCTTGTTAGTATTAATGAGAAGTCAGTATTAACAAGAAGCCATTAGCTTCTGATTTCTCCTGGTGCTGGCAGTGTGTCCTGATACTCCATCTTCTCCCACCCTTTTGGTTTCACATCCAGAAATAGGTCTGGCATCTTAGTCTTGCTGATTTCTCTCTGGTCACTCTTTTGGCAATTGGAAAATAATTGCCTTTATGTGTCGTCCAAAGTGCTTTGATCAATATTCTTTCACATATTCCTCTAGCCAATCAGTCAGCAAACATTTCTGAATATCTCTTATATTTCAGGCACTGTAATAGGGGTGATGACATAGATCACATAAAATAATGTGTCTGTATGCCAAGGAATAAGAAAGGAAGCCAAATAGATTTATAATGGAGATGAGGAAGGTATTACCAGCATCCCTAACGTACAGATGAGAAAAGGAAGGCTCCAAGGTTTTAAATCACTCATCCTATTAGGGTTTATCGTTAGCCAACCCCACCTTTAAATTTAGAGTCACAGACAACCACAGCTGCCAGGTATGTATTTGCTGAGTAGAACCTAGAAGGGAAAGCAAGCTGTGGTCTGAGTATGACTCAGGGAATACCCCAGCAGGAACTTCTGACGTAAAGACAGCAGGGATATGTGATGGACAAAATGTTTCTCCTCATTTATTGAGTGTGTATGTCCTTGACCAAAAAGCAGAGAAAGGAGTGGGAAAGAAATCCTGTAACTCTATCTCTAAGGTGATTCAGGGGCACAAAAGATACTCCTTAATTGTTTACAAAGACTGAAGCAAGCCAACTTAGCTTCACACCATCATTTTATCTATAACTTTCAGACCGCTTCAGTAGATGTTTTGATCTCTGAGCCTCAGCTCCACAATATGCAGAACCAAGATTGTAATGGAAGCCACCTTAGAGAGTTAGAATTATGTGAGGTCACACACACACACACATGCTGTGCACACACCACACATGCTCATTCACACACATCCACTTACACACACACACACACACACCACTTAAGATTGAGAAGCTCTTGCAACCCCAACTCTCCAAAACTCCAGAGGATGGAGGATGTCAAAAGAAGAGAAGTAGGCACCCTTTGCTGATATTTGAACTACCCATAGATACATGTTTCTTTCCCTTTCTTGTATTTCTTTTGACTTTTTCCCAGAGTACCTTTAGGTCTAGTCTTTAGACCCGTGCTTCTGTGGCACAGGCCTCTATTTCTTGTGCCTCCTCCTATTGGCCAATCACAAGTTGCTAGTCTGCTTGTTTTCTGTCAAGATATCAATAGGCTATTTTTAGGGATGAAAATTAATCTTCACTAAAAGTCATCAAGAGCTGTGATTAAACAGATGCCAGGAGGTGATTAAAGCAGGACTCCGTTCTCCAGAGCTTTTCACTTCAGAATATCACTCAGATGGCCCGGACTTCAGCCCAGCTCTCATTCACTTTACATTAATGGAAGTTAAAAAATATACATTTCACCTCTTCTTCTGATTCCTAACTACCATCTTTCTGTGTTTTTTTTTTTCATTTTTGTTAAGTTTTAATTTTAATTCCAGTATAGTTAACGTGCAGCGTTCTGTTAGTTTCAGGTGTACAATATAGTGATTCTGCAATAGTCCATATTGCTCAGGGCTCATCATGATAAGGGTGCTCTTGATCCCTTTTATCTATTTCACCCATCCCTCCACCCACTTCCCCTCTGGTAACCATCAGTTTGCTATAGTTAAGAGTCTGTTTCTTGGTTTGTCCCTCTCTCTCCTTTTTCCCCCTTTATTCATTTGTTTTGTTTCTTAAATTCCATGTATGAGTGAAATCATATGTTATTTGTCTTTCTCGGGCTGACTTATTTCACTTAGCATTATATTCTGTAGCCCCACCCATGTTGTTGCAAAGGTTAAGATTTCATTTTTTATGGGTGAAAAATATTCCATTGCGTGTGTATAGCATCGCTTCTTTATCCATTCATCTATTGAAGGACACTTGGGCTGCTTCCATAATTTGACTTTGTAAACAGTGCCGCAATAAATATGGAGGTACCTTTAGCTTTTAGAATTAAAGTTTTTGTATTCTTTAGGTAAATACCTAGTAGTGCAGTTACTGGACTGTAGGGTAATTCCGGAAACTCCCTGCTGTTTTCCACAGTGGCTGCACCAGTTTGCATTACCACCAACAGGGCATGAAGATTCCTTTTTCTCCACATCCTCACCAACATTTGTTGTTTTCTTACCATCTTCCTGTTTCAAGGGAAATTGTCAACTCCTATCTCCACTGTTTAAGAGCAGTTTCTGCCACTTAATTAGTTCTTCAATGAACTCAAAGTCATGTGCCAGATTCACTTAGGCATTTTACTAATATAATTTTGTTATTAATATTAATTTTATTTAATCCTTACAACAATCCTGTCAGATAGCTACTGTTATCATTTTCATTTTACAGATGAGAAAACTGGCTAAAGAATTTGCTCAACACCACAAATCTATTCAATTATAGATCTGGGACTTGAATCCTTTCTCTCTGACTTAAGAGCTCATGTTCCTAATAATTATTGGACATTCTTTTTTTCCAAGATTTGTAGAAGAAAGCCTTTTTCAGGGGTGTCTGATACATGACATAAAATGTTAACCATTATAAAGAAAAGATATTTTGAATGTGGGTGATTAGGAAGGGTTTCGTGGAGGAGGGAGATTTGAGCTGGGGTAAAAGGCCAGGAGCATTTGCAATGCCTGCTAAAGCCCATGCAAAGCACTGGGGAAAGAAGACCAGTGTGAATACGAGTGTCATACTGGCATTGACGTGGAAGGTTGGAGCCATAATTTCAGTTTGGTCGAACTGAAGATTGACTGAGGAAAATTATTAGAAAGCAGACTTTGGGTAACAAAATGGGCCAGTTTGAGGGGAGTTTGGTATATCCATGTGAGGAGTTCAGACTTCACTGTACGTTATGGGTAGCTGTGGGATATTTTTAAGCAGAGACACGACTATCAGAGAATTGTCCTTCAAGAAAAATGATCTTCTGACAGCATAGAATATGAATTAGAGGAAAAAGAAATTAGAGAGAAAGTGTTAGCTTGGCTATTGTCAAACTTGATTTCTGCCAAAACCCAACTGAGAGATGACATTCATATCGGTACAGACCAAGGGTATAGTCCTGGGAAATGTACAGTCTCCATTGCAATGGCTGAAACTCCACCCACTTTTCTTCTCTCAATAAAGTACATAGATTGGGATGCAAGTGAGTTAGAACTCTATTGTTATAATGATGGACTTAGATTTTCTTTCATTTATTGTTTTTAAGATTTTATTTAAATTCCAGTTATCATACAGTGTAATATTGGTTTCAGGCGTACAATAGGTGATGCAACACTTCCATACAACACCTGGTGCTCCTCACAAGTGCACTCCTTAATCCCCGTCACCTATCCAACCCAACCCCCACCCCCTCCCCTCTGGCAACAATCTATTTGTTCTCTATAGTTAAAAGTCTGTTTCTTGGTTGACATCCCTCCTTTTTTTTTTTTTTTTTTTTTGCTTGTCTGTTTTGTTTATTCAATTTCACATATTCGTGAAATCACGTAGTATTTGTCTTTGACTGACTTACTTTGCTTAGCATAATACTCTTTAGGTCCATCCATGTTTCTGCAAAGAGCAAGATTCCTGTTTTATGGCTGAGTAATATTCGTGTGTGTGTGTGTGTGTGTGTGTGTGTGTATCACATTTTCCTTAACCATTTATCAGCTGATGGGCCCTTGGGCTGTTTCCATAATTTGGTTATTGTAGATAATGCTGCTATAAACATTGGTGTGCCTGTATTCCTTTGAAGTGGTGTTTTGTATTCTTTGGGTAAATACCTAGTAGTGCAGTTACTAAATTGTAGTAGTTCTAATTTTAACTTCTTGAGAAACCTCTATACCATTTTCCAGAGTGGCTGCACCAGTTTGCGTCCCACCAACAGTGCAAGAGTGTTCCCTTTCCCCACATCCTCACCAACACCCGTTGTTTCTTGTGTTGTTGATTTTAGCCATTCTGACAGGTGTGAGGTGATATCAGTGTGATACATCACATTAATAAAAGAAAGATAAGAACCATCTGATCCTTTCAATAGATGCAGAAAAAGCACTTGACAAAGTACAACCGATTCGTGATAAAAACTGTCAACAAAGCAGGGAGAGAGGGAACATATCTTAACATCATAATGGCCATATATAAAAAACCCCACAGCTAATAGCATCTTCAATGAGGAAAAACTGAGAGCTTTTCCTCTACAGTCAGGAACAAGACAGGAATGTTCTCACTCACACTGTTATTTCACCTAGAACTGGAAGTCCTAGCTACAGCAATTAGACAACAAAAAGAAATAAAAGACAACCAGATCAGCAAGGAAGAAGTACAACTTTCTCTGTTTCCAGATGACATGATGATCTGTATAGAAAACCTGACAAAAACCTGCTAGAACTGATAAATGAATTCAGTAAAGTCACAGGATACAAAATCAACATACAGAAATCGGTTGCATTTCCATACATCAATAATGAAGCAGCAGAAACAGAAATTAAGGAATCAATCTCATTTATAATTGCACCAAAAACATTAAGAAACCTGGGAATAAACTTAACCAAAGAGGTGAAAGACCTGTACTCTTAAAACCATAAAGCACTGATGAAAGAAATTGAAGATGATACAAAGAAATGGAAAAACATGCTCTCTTTTATTTTTAACTAAATTATGTCCAAACTTTGCTTTTATTAATATTAACCAATTTCTTGAAATCCATCTCATTACTCTTTGCATCACACAAGAATACCAAAGCCTCTTGTCAAAACATCATGGTTAAAAGCTTCTGATATTCATTAGGGTCATGGTGGTGAGAATTAAAAGAAGAGGAATATGAGAGAAATCATAGAAACAGAATTGAAAGCAGCTGGCAGCTTATTACCCTCGGGGCCAGAAAAGAAGCCTCAGAAAAGCTTTCAGGGACTCGAAATGGTTACCCCAGTGCCAATAAGAAGTTAGTTAATCAAAAATGTGGGGGTGCCTGGGTGGCTCAGTAGGTTAAAGCTTTTGCCTTCGGCTCAGGTCATGGTCCCAGGGTCCTGGGATCGAGCCCCACATTGGGCTCTCTGCTTAGCGGGGAGCCTGCTTCCCTCTTTCTCTCTTTGTCTGCCTCCCTGCCTACTTGTGATCCCTGTCTGTCAAATAAATAAATAAAATCTTTTAAAAAATGTGAATTTTAGGGGGGAAATTATTGAATCCAGTTCTTTTTTTATTATGTTCAATTAGCCAACATATACTACATCATTAGTTTTTGATGTAGTGTTCAATGATTCATTAGTTGCATATAACACCCAGTGCTCATCACCACATGCCTGGTTTTGATTAAAAAAAGATTGTTAATCAGATATATACTGCATCTAATATCATTCTTATTAAGTAGAGTAAATGTGAGTATACACTGATGATTTACATAAGCTTGCACTTAGTCACCATAAGGCACCTTGTGTTTTCTTTACTAGAAAGGGAATGAACAGAAAGAGATATATTTAGGAAGTGAATTTTAAACAAGAATATTGGATGGGTTCAGAAAAAAGGAAGTGATACTCAAAGGGCATAGAATATACAAATAAAGTTGCTGGGGGGTACCTGGGTGGCTCAGTTGGTTGAGCATCCAACTCTTGATTTTAGCTCAGGTCATGACCTCAGGGTTATGAGATTAAGCCCCATGTCTGGCTCTGTGCTCAGAAGGGAGTCTGCTTGAGATTCTTTCTCTCCCTCTCCTTCTGCTGCTTTCCACCTCCCACTCCTGCTTGCTCGCTCTCTCTGGAATGGAAGGAAGGAAGTAAAGAAAGAAGAAAGGAAGGAAGGGAGGGATGGAGGGAGGAAGAAAGAAGCTTATTATCTAAAATGTAGAATAAGGAATCACCATTATCCTTGGGAACATAAGTAATGACTGCTTAGACCAAAACCAGATTATAGCCAACAAAAGAGAAAAGGACCACAGTGAAGTTTGTTTGATAGTGTCAAATTTTACAATGTCTTTATCCTCTGAGATAAAGCAGTACAGAATAGATCTGTGATACAGTCATAAGAGACAGAACAGCTGATTTGGGCCCGCTTTGCAATTTATTAGACATAATTTTGGATAAAGTCATTCAATATATGTGAACTTTGTGATCTGCTAGTATTATTGACATTTGAGCGACCATGGTGGATTAGGTCTCCTGTTGACATATTCCAGCTAATATACCGTAAGTGGATGCTCTTGAAGAAGACTAGGCAGATCTTTATCTCCTAGATGGTATTTAGTTTATCGGGTCAGTGTTATAAATATTAAACATGCATTTAGATGTAAAATTATAGACTTTGTAGCACCTCAGATGAACTACAATATTTGTTATTCTGTCAACCTTGTCAAGACATCTTAATCATCCTCCTTTGCCTTCTGTAGGATAGTTTCATCATTGTCCTTTCCCTTTAAGCCACCTGAAGGGAATGACCTCTTTCACACAGTCACCAATCCTTTGGATTCCAGCCCAGTTTCTAGCTGAGAGACAGTGAGATGGTGATGGGGAAGTGGCCTAAGCTGTCTTGCAAGTGTCCTTGACAATGGAAAGTAGTGCTGGTCACACACAGAAGAGCAGTTAAAATCGGAATCCATCCTCTTCTGTGTGCTAACAAAAGGGATCCTTCTGCTAGATAAGTCACAGCCTGGAAAGCGTGCACCCCACAGCAGACTCCAAAGGCTAACAGCTCAATTGGCCCAGCTCCCATGCAGTATCTTGCCTTTGATCACGCCATCAACCAAGGCTTTCACCAACACTAGCCCGCTCAGCAGGTCAGCTCACAGTTCCCCCTGCACCAGTAATCCCCTCAAATCCCAGAACTCTCCTCTAGTAAGGCCCCTGGGTGCTTAACCACTAGTGGAGCCTCCTTCTCTCCCTATTTTCTTTCCAGTTCCATTGTCAGAATAAAACTTTGTGGGACGCCTGGGTGGCGCAGTTGGTTGGACGACTGCCTTCGGCTCAGGGCGTGATCCTGGAGTCCCGGGTTCGAGTCCCACATCAGGCTCCCAGCTCCATGGGGAGTCTGCTTCGCTCTCTGACCTTCTCCTCGCTCATGCTCTCTCTCACTGTCTCTCTCAAATAAATAAATAAATAAAATCTTAAAAAAAAAAAAAAAAAGAATAAAACTTTGCTGAGCTTTCCTTTGTTCCTCAGTTTTGACTTTCAACAGCTTAGTGAGAATTTAAAAGAGGAAACTGCTCAGTCTGCCTTGTTTTTTTCCTTTTGGTTTCTTGAATGCAGCAGCTATGTTGGAGGGTAAGAACGTGAGGAAAGGAGACAAATATCACAGATAGTATTTCTTGATATGTACAGATCTGCAAATAACTCTTTACTCTGTAATTCAGATTCATTGCTGGTTTGGCCTAACTCGGCCTCTCCAGCCACACCTTTCACGAGTCCCTTTTCTCCAGTGAAATGAATTCTCTTTCTAGAATCTAGTAGAGGCTTTTTGCCTCCAGGCTTATTCATGTGTAGAGTATTCTCCCTTCCTTCAGTTCTTTAGATTTCCTTTATCTCAGCCTTTATCTCAGTTGAAATCTTCCCATCTAGTTTTTTTTTTTTTTTTTTTAAATGTATGTTCTCCTTATCTTTTTTTTTTCCCAATTTATTTATTTTCAGAAAAACAGTATTCATTATTTTTTCACCACACCCAGTGCTCCATGCAAGCTGTGCCCTCTATAATACCCACCACCTGGTACCCCAACCTCCCACCCCCCCGCCACTTCAAACCCCTCAGACTGTTTTTCAGAGCCCATAGTCTCTCATGGTTCACCTCCCCTTCCAATTTACCCAAACTAGTTTTTAATGCCATTTGAGTGGTACCTGCTTAATGAAGCCTATCCTTACTTTCCAAGGTGTGTCCTCCACTGAATCCTCACGACTTTTCTTAACTCTTGTTCTGGCCCATTATAGCTATCTGTGTATTTCTCCTAACGTTTTTACTGGTTTGTAGACTCCCTAAGGGTGGGAGCACCATTTTATAGTATCTTACAGATCTTATTTTATCTTTCACAACCCCTCTATTTAGGAGAGGTTGAATTGAAAAGCTTTTAGAAAATGCCTAAATCGTTGGGCCATGCTAAAATGAGTAAGTTTTATATTATTTTAAAACTGTGTTAACAAAAATATGTGTAATCTTTTCCACCTGGTGACTCTCAGGGGTATACCCACAGACATTCTCTGTGATTCTGTTGTTGCTAGGCTTGTGATGCCTATAATGCCAATTCTTGTGCACATATAATCACAGTGGCTAAATTTTATCAAGCTTTTTTTTTTTTGGGGGGGGGGCCAGGCCGAATATTAAGTATTTTTTTTAAATGATAATTTAAAGACCCTGAATTTGTGTTTTATCATGAATTATCACATAAGCTGTATTGCCTTTGGAATCTATATATTTTAGAACCAGGTAAAATAATGATAACTTTCAGGCAAATCCAAAGTCTGAAAAGGAGGACTAAATTGCTATTGATTAATCATTCAGTGCATTTTCCATTTCTCTTATGTTTTTTGGTTGCCTAAGCAACTAGGTAGATGCAGTCAAGTATGACAGCCAGATACTTCTTCGGAAAATAAAACAAAGCAAACAAACGATTTTTTTTCCTTATTCTCATTCTCAATTTGATGGAGCATATTTCTTATTATTATTTTCCTTTATCTTCTTAGGTCAGATGAAGCATCTATATGCTCCTATATGGGGGCTTATTAATGATACTACATCAACTTAGCAGAAGGAACATTGTATTGCTGGAGCCTACTGAGAGTGAAGTCTTGCATATCTTTGTATATCTTGTGCTTAGCTTAATGTTGCTAAATAGCATGTACCAATAACTGTATAATGAAGGGCTGAATGGATAGAAAGATATTTCTGTACTTTATCTTAGGGTACCCAGTTTTTTTTTTTTTTTTTAAGCCAATAATAATGAGCTTCCTTAGTGGCAGAGATTACTCCATTACTCCAAGGACATTCATAGGACACTGTCCTGCCTTAGCTCAAATGACTCTTTACCTTCCTTTCTGTCTCTGAGAGTGGAAACTGTTCTTCCAGGCAGATTTTTATACCTGTTTTCAATAGGTAGAATTCATCCTGCTCTTCACAGGAACATATAAATGATTAACACAGCAGCTCCAACCACCTTGCAATTTGCAGGGTTAATCTCGATGGACACCTAGGAAGGACCTATGAAGAAACAGACGCAGCAAGGTCATTTGATAGCCAGCTCCAACAGGCTTCTAATTTTGGACAGTTTGTTCAGAGGAGAAAAATGGAACATCGTATGTTGATTTTAGGCTGTCTTAACTGAAACCCACTGACTCTGGGTTAAACCCGAGTTGGAGGAATGATCTGAAAAAACAGATTCTGAAGTCTGAGCTGTTTGAGCCTCGCTGAAGGTCTCATGAAGGCCTACTCACAGGTTATATTTGTATCACTTAATCCCTTATTGAGATCTATTTTGTATTTAGGAACAGGGAGGTTATTAGCAATGAGAATAGTGCCACCCATCTGCCTCTCTGCTTTGCTTAGTCCCCTTATAGTTAGATTGGATCATAAGACTAGTTCTGGCCAGTAGATTTGGGAAAAGTGATAGGCGTCAGACCTGGGCCAGAGCAGATCAGTACACCTTCTGTAAGATCTTTTCTTGACACAGAGGTCAGAGAGGCCTCATGTTCTGGATTCTAGAGCTACGAAAGGCAGAGTCTGTGAGTCTGGATCCCTGAACGGACTGCGCAGAGCTGAGTGCCCAGCTGGTCTACAGTGAGGTAGCATGAGACAGCAGTTATTAAGCTACTGAGAGGTCAGGGTCGCTGTGTTCTCACAACAAACCTAACCTATCCTGACTAACACAAAGGGAGGGAGAGAATTAACATTTATGGAGCACCCATTATACGCCTGCAGCGTACTAGGATCTTCATATGATCTGTTGTTCCTGTTTTGTTTATTTCTCATAAAACCTCTGTCAGTTAATAGTGATAATCTCCATTTTCCTGATGAATAAATTCAGGCTCTGAGATGTGAGAACCTCATGGACAGGAGAAGGTAGAGATGGTCTGTCAGTAAATTTCTATTTGAGTCTCAACCCCATACTGTTTCAGTGACCCCCTGTTGACTTCTGTTAGCATGTACTTGCTTACTTTTAAGACCAAGTTTTGAGCAAACACAACTGGTGCTCTGGTACCACAGCCCATGAAATCTCTCTGTTCCAAAGGAGGGACTATGAGTTCAGAATGTCACCTATAATGGGGGCTAAACACCTTGTAGGCACGCACAAGTGATAATTCTGCGTCCAGACTAAGGTCCTTTGTGTGCACAGACTACTGTCAAAAGACTCCAGCTCAGTACCATGCTGTCTTGATGATGACAGCTTTGTAATAAAGCTTGAAGTCCGGAATTGTGATGCCACCAACTTTGGCTTTGTTTTTCAATATCCCTTTGGCTATTCGAGGTCTTTTCTGGTTCCATATAAATTTTAAAATTATTTGTTCCATTTCTTTGAAGAAGATGGATGGTACTTTGATAGGAATTGCATTAAATGTGTAGATTGCTCTAGGTAACATAGACATTTTCACAATATTTATTCTTCCAATCCAGGAGCATGGAACATTTTTCCATTTCTTTGTGTCTTCCTCAATTTCTTTCATGAGTACTTTATAGTTTTCTGAGTATAGATTCTTAGCCTCTTTGGTTAGGTTTATTCCTAGGTATCTTATGGTTTGGGGTGCAATTGTAAATGGGATTGACTCCTTAATTTCTCTTTCTTCTGTCTTGTTGTTGGTATAGAGAAATGCAACTGATTTCTGTGCATTGATCTTATATCCTGACACTTTACTGAATTCCTGTATAAGTTCTAGCAGTTTTGGAGTGGAGTCTTTTGGGTTTTCCACATAGAGTATCATATCATCCGCGAAGAGTGATAATTTGACTTCTTCTTTGCCGATTTGGATGCCTTTAATTTCCTTTTGTTGTCTGATTGCTGAGGCTAGGACTTCTAGTACTATGTTGAATAGCAGTGGTGATAATGGACATCCCTGCCGTGTTCCTGACCTTAGTGGAAAAGCTTTCAGTTTTTCTCCATTGAGAATGATATTTGCGGTGGGTTTTTCATAGATGGCTTTGATGATATTGAGGTATGTGCCCTCTATCCCTACACTTTGAAGGGTTTTGATCAGGAAGGGATGCTGTACTTTGTCAAATGCTTTTTCAGCATCTATTGAGAGTATCATATGGTTCTTGTTCTTTCTTTTATTGATGTGTTGTATCACATTGACTGATTTGCGGATGTTGAACCAACCTTGCAGCCCTGGGATAAATCCCACTTGGTCGTGGTGAATAATCCTTTTAATGTACTGTTGAATCCTATTGGCTAGTATTTTGGTGAGAATTTTCGCATCTGTGTTCATCAAGGATATTGGTCTATAGCTCTCTTTTTTGATGGGATCCTTGTCTGGTTTGGGGATCAAGGTGATGCTGGCCTCATAAAATGAGTTTGGGAGTTTTCCTTCCATTTCTATTTTTTGGAACAGTTTCAGGAGAATAGGAATTAGTTCTTCTTTAAATGTTTGGTAGAATTCCCCCGGGAAGCCATCTGGCCCTGGGCTTTTGTTTGTTTGGAGATTTTTAATGACTGTTTCAATCTCCTTACTGGTTATGGGTCTGTTCAGGCTTTCTATTTCTTCCTGGTTCAATTTTGGTAGTTTATATGTTTCTAGGAATGCATCCATTTCTTCCAGATTGTCAAATTTGTTGGCGTAGAGTTGCTCATAGTATGTTCTTATAATAGTTTGTATTTCTTTGGTGTTAGTTGTGATCTCTCCTCTTTCATTCATGATTTTATTTATTTGGGTCCTTTCTCTTTTCTTTTTGATAAGTCTGGCCAAGGGTTTATCAATTTTATTAATTCTTTCAAAGAACCAGCTCCTAGTTTGGTTGATTTGTTCTATTGTTTTTTTGGTTCCTATTTCATTGATTTCTGCTCTGATCTTTATGATTTCTCTTCTCCTGCTGGGCTTAGGGTTTCTTTCTTGTTCTTTCTCCAGCTCCTTTAGGTGTAGGGTTAGGTTGTGTACCTGAGACCTTTCTTGTTTCTTGAGAAAAGCTTGTACCGCTATATATTTTCCTCTCAGGACTGCCTTTGTTGTGTCCCACAGATTTTGAACCGTTGTATTTTCATTATCATTTGTTTCCATGATTTTTTTCAATTCTTCTTTAATTTCCCGGTTGACCCATTCATTCTTTAGAAGCATGCTGTTTAGTCTCCATGTATTTGTGTTCTTTCCAAACTTCCTCTTGTGGTTGAGTTCTAGCTTCAGAGCATTGTGGTCTGAAAATATGCAGGGAATAGAATAGAGAGCCCAGAAATAGACCCTCAACTCTATGGTCAACTAATCTTCGACAAAGCAGGAAAGAATGTCCAATGGAAAAAAGACAGCCTCTTCAATAAATGGTGTTGGGAAAATTGGACAGCCACGTGCAGAAAAATGAAATTGGACCATTTCCTTACACCACACACAAAAATAGATTCAAAATGGATTAAGGACCTCAATGTGAGAAAGGAATCCATCAAAATCCTTGAGGAGAACACAGGCAGCAACCTCTTCGACCTCAGCCGCAGCAACATCTTCCTAGGAACATCGCCAAAGGCAAGGGAAGCAAGGGCAAAAATGAACTTTTGGGATTTCATCAAAATCAAAAGCTTTTGCACAGCAAAGGAAACAGTTAACAAAACCAAAAGACAACTGACAGAATGGGAGAAGATATTTGCAAACGACATATCAGATAAAGTACTAGTGTCCAAAATCTATAAAGAACTTAACAAACTCAACACCCAAAGAACAAATAATCCAATCAAGAAATGGGCAGAGGACATGAACAGACGTTTCTGCAAAGAAGACATCCAGATGGCCAACAGACACATGAAAAAGTGCTCCATATCACTTGGCATCAGGGAAATACAAATCAAAACCACAATGAGATATCACCTCACACCAGTCAGAATGGCTAAAATCAACAAGTCAGGAAATGACAGATGCTGGCGAGGATGCGGAGAAAGGGGAACCCTCCTACACTGTTGGTGGGAATGCAAGCTGGTGCAACCACTCTGGAAAACAGCATGGAGGTTCCTCAAAATGTTGAAAATAGAACTGCCCTATGACCCAGCAATTGCACTACTGGGAATTTACCCTAAAGATACAAACGTAGTGATCCAAAGGGGCACGTGCACCCGAATGTTTATAGCAGCAATGTCCACAATAGCCAAACTATGGAAAGAACCTAGATGTCCATCAACAGATGAATGGATCAAGAAGATGTGGTATATATACACAATGGAATACTATGCAGCCATCAAAAGAAACGAAATCTTGCCATTTGCGACAACATGGATGGAACTAGAGCGTATCATGCTTAGCGAAATAAGTCAAGCGGAGAAAGACAACTATCATATGATCTCCCTGATATGAGGGAGTGGTGATGCAACATGGGGGCTTAAGTGGGTAGGAGAAGAATCCATGAAACAAGATGGGATAGGGAGGGAGAGAAACCATAAGTGACTCTTAATCTCACGAAACAAACTGTGGGTTGCTGGGGGGAGGGGGGTTGGGAGAAGGGGGGTAGGGTTATGGACATTGGGGAGGGTATGTGCTTTTGGGTAAATTGGAAGGGGAGATGAACCATGAGAGACTATGGACTCTGAAAAACAATCTGAGGGGTTTGAAGTGGCGGGGGGGTGGGAGGTTGGGGTACCAGGTGGTGGGTATTATAGAGGGCACAGCTTGCATGGAGCACTGGGTGTGGTGAAAAAATAATGAATACTGTTTTTCTGAAAATAAATAAATTGGAAAAAATTTAAAAAAAAAAAAAAAAAAAAAAAAAAAAAAAAAGACTCCAGCTCAGTAATCGAAGTTGGAATCCAGCCCTGAGCCTAAATGAAGCCAAGGTTGGGGGTACCAGAGGGCACTGAAAAACACAGAGGCAAGGTGATATGGATACCTGTGTTCACAATTCATTCTACTCTGCCCCTTCTGCTTCTTCTCTCTTAAAGCGGAAGTATTACAGACCTGCCGTCTGACGGCCATACATACTGGCTACTTATTCAAGAAAAATTAATATCGATTAGGTCAATGACTACAGAGTCAGCATAAGCCATTTTGGAATGAGTTAAGTGTATTTGTGTCAAAATGCATGTTCAATTATCATCCTTTAGAGTTATTTGGGTGTTTCTTGCAAATTATTGTGTATGACTCACTTTGGCTCCATAGGAATTATGTTATTTAGTCTCATTATTGGGTATTGTTCGTTCTTCCTAATGAATAAATTAAAAAATGGAAATATTATGCATTTAAAGTATATCAAATTAAGTACCAGTAAATAGGGACATATTTACAAGATCATGGCATATAGGAGCCTATTTTAGCTGAATAATAAACATCCAAATTCTTTACTGTGTATAACAACTTTTGGACTTGAAGACAGAATATTTGGGCTGAAATTCTGGCTCCAGATAAACTGTAAAATGAAATTACTTAACTAAGCCACATATTTCTTATTTATAAAGTGAGTACAGATTAAATTTACCTTATAGAATCATCCTGAGAATTACAGAGTGGAATATGTCTAAAAGCACAGATGATCTGGGGCATTACAAATGCACAACAGTGTTAGGGATTCATGACCATAGTAGATCATTCAGGTTTAAAACATCAGTGGCGATCGTTGACTCTTCTAATAAGAAGGTGTGGGCATAGCTTAGATGTGTCAGAAAGAGCCACCTGGTTTCAAAGAATCTTCAAAAGGAGTGAGTGACCTTAGTGAATTTATGGAGCTTCAGTGTCTCACTTTGTTTTAAAAGCTCAAAAACTAACCTGGCCGAGCCCCATAGTCAATCAAACTCAGGGATACTAATCTGTATTAATAAAGTCCCTAAAAGACTGGTAGAGATGAATAGATACTTATTAGAGTTTACTAACTTTCATGAAAAAAATTCTAAGCTGACAAAATATCCTCATTCTTTAACTAGTTCACCATCTGTTGGTACATAAATTATAAGGGGGAGCCAAATGATAACCCTAAGCTTGCCTGTGTCGGAGTAGGTTGGTGATACTGGGACACACAGCCACAAAATCACAGGGTCCTTAAATACCAAGGCTCAGTTATTTCTCAAACTTCATGTCCGATACTGGTGGGTGACTCTAACCTTTCTTACTAAGGGACTCAGGGATGACAGAGGCTCCCCTTCATGCAAGCTGATTCAGCAAGAGAGAAGGAATGATAAAGGATCTTGAACTTTGACTTTACCAACCTTCCACCCGGGCGCCTGGGTGGCTCAGTGGGTTAAAGTCTCTGCCTTTGGCTCAGATCATGATACCAGGGTCCTGGGATTGACCCCACATCAGGCTCTCTGCTCAGCGGGCAGCCTGCTTCCTTCTCTCTCTGCCTGCCTCTCTGCCTACTTGTGATCTCTGTCTGTCAAATAAATTAAAAAAAAAAAATCTTCCACCAATATATGGCACATACCTCTGATGATGAAAGAATGAATTTCATTAACCAGAGTAAATAAAAAATTGCTATGCCTAAGTTTGAGGAGGCAAAGTGCGATCATCCCATGTACCCTAAATTAGAAGGGAATTAGATATTGGTGAGTACACTTGAAAAAGAATGTAGGTACATCAGATGTGTTTTCATTGTAACTTTTGAACATTGCGCAGCCTCATGCTCTGAAGTGGATATTCCTTTAACCACGTAAAAATATAAAGGCCAGATGTCTATGCTCTCATAAAGTTCCATTGACAGAATACCTTCCCGTGGAGTAGAACTAGGATATGCACTGCCAAACTTTGACTCAATGATTCTTTGTGTCCACCTTCTTGGCTGACTGACCCTTCTTCTCAGAGACATATTCTTGAATTATACTCATTAATTTACTCAGATGACATTCAGGTTTTGCTGGCCTAGGACCCTTCTAATCTTCCTCAGATGACTTACTACTCTATTAAGTCTTGATTAGGTTAAGACTTGAATTAAGGATAATAATATAATAATAAAATAATAATCTTATTTTCCTTATTTCACAGTTCAGGGTTACCAAATTCTCCTCTCTCTCTCACAATGTACGTACCTACAGATTAAAAAAATGTTTTCAGATAACTTCATAATGATACATCTGTTTCAGATTATTGAAAGCTGGTTAAGAATATTTGGAAGGGAGAGGTGACTGAGTGGCTCAGTTGATTAAGTGTCCGCTTTCAGCTCAGGTCAAGATTCCTGTGTCCTGGGATCCGGCCTGGCATTGGGTTCTCAGTTAGGCAGGGAGCCTGCTTCTCCCTCTTCCTCTGCTGCTCTCCCTGCTTGTGCTCTCTCTCTCTTTGCCTTCTTACTTAATATGTGCTTTCCCATCCTTTCAATTGTGTGGGAATGACTATGCAGAAAGGAACTCCAGCCTCCTTGGTTGTCCAGAGTAAGTTGCATTCTGCTCATAAAGACTAAATATAAGGGGTTTGATTATACTTTAATCACCGCATGCCAACCTCACAATTTACATATCCCTTAATGTGAAATGACCAATAGCTTAGCAAAAACTCCTGTATTTGTACCCAAATCCTATGAGTCCAAAGAATTTGTTGATTTCTAGATGGACACTTTTCTGTTTTCATAAATTCATTATATCCTAACCTTTGTACAGTTCTGTATTTGACAACTAATGATAGTCAACTTTTTTCCTTCTGCTAAAATGTTTACTAAATAGTTTCCTCAAGTCAGAAGAGCAATTTATTCATTTAATTTCTGATTACCTGTTACCCATTCATTCCATCCTTCTTTATTTTATGCATTCAGTGGACTTCAGAAAATCTACTCTGTTCAAAGTCATAAGCTTTGGGAATCAAGATAAAAATAAGTTAATGTTGTCCTCAAAAGGCTTCATTTCTGGGGAGAGAAAGAAAGACATAGGCCTTCATGACTAGAAGTAGTAAATGAAAACAAGAAGAAGAAGTAGCTGACTTTAGGACTTCACAAGACTTGAGCATCCTTAAGATTTATTCTTCTGAGTTTACAGAGCACATTCTCACAGATGATCTCATATAATCTTCTCAACCATTTTGTGGGAGGTAGTGTTATCTCATTTTACAGATGAGGCAATATAAGTTTATGGAATTTAAACAACTTGCTCAAAATTTCTTTATTAGTAACTGACATAATCCAGATTTCTAAAATATTCTCATACTGTAGTTTTAAGTCCTGCACCTAAATCATTTGGATTTCCAACTAGTCCTCTTGCCTGAATCCTTTGGCATTACAAGTTACAAGAATGCCAACCTGTTCTGATTTGGTGAAAACTCACCTTCATGGGGCTGTATTTTAGAAAATAAGGTACACAATAGGAGCCAACACTTGTTTTGGCTTGTTTTAAAGTAGTGGCTTTAAACAATTGTCATCTGGGTTATATACATGTTTATTCTTCTGTTTATTTTTCTTTTAAAAATGAAGTTTTGTTTGCAATTATCTTTCCAGAAGAATAGGCTGCTTCTATTTTTTATATAAATGCATTTGCTCCACATTTCATTGCTCAGCTTGTAGAGAAAAACTGTAAGAAACCTGGAAATGGATTTCTTTTATAAGTAAAGGTGAAGAAAAACAAAAATATAATGTGATAGAAAATGATGCTTAAGTTAAAGAGACTGAAGTAAGGTTATCAGAGAAGATGACTGTTGGATACTCAGAAAATTTCAAGGGCAAGGGGTGTCTGGGTAGCTCAGTGGGTTTGCAGTTTTTAAGGATATTTATCTAGTTACTGCAAAAATGGAAGAATTATTTCCAAGAATATTCTCAAGTTTTGTTTTCATCCTCAGATATTGATGGAGAGCAAGAGCTCATGGCAGTATGGATGTATGACTGAGTGATGCTTGCGGCTTAGAAACATTCTGGTCACTATTGAAGGAGATGCTTTTTCTTCTCTTAAGAGTGAACTTAAATAACAGTTTTCAGCAAGATTGTCCTTTTTACGTATTATGGTTCTTATTTCTTAGAAGTGTCATAAAATGAGAAGTGATTCATCAGGATGCAAAGAGGTCAGCACCTTTATCTATTAAAGGTCTTCCTTTGAATGTGCCTTAGCTATTTAATCAGATTTTTTTTAAAACATTTTATTTATTTATTTGACAGACAGAGATCACAAGTAGGCAGAGAAGCAGGCAGATAGAGAGGAAGGGAAGCAGGCCCCCTGCTGAGCAGAGAGCCCGATGAGGGACTCGATCCCAGCACCCTGAGATCATGACCTGAGCCGAAGGCAGCGGCTTAACCCACTGAGGGAAAAAAAAGCCTTTGTACAAATCACCTTTTATAAGTTTAAAGAATAAATTTTAGAATTGAACAGATCTGTGTTCAAGTTTAGCTTGGCCTTTTGCTAGCTGACAGGACTTAGTCCTTTTGGATCTTTGCATGGAGAATAAGAATGCAATGATACAATTGTTGGTGTAGAGGCTACTCTTTTTAATTAGGACACTAAGACTGGTTTTGTAAGATATTGAAAGGTCTATTTAATGCCTTTATCTGGTTTCCTTCTCTTAATATTAGATTACTGTCTTTTAAGTTGGAAGTCCTACTCTTAGGAATTTATCTTAAGGTACACATGCAGGGGTTTATGCATAAGGGTGTTCATATGCAGTGTTACTTAAAATTTAAAAGATCTGGATGTCTAATAATAGCAAATTGGTTGAATTATAATATAATCATACATTTGAATTATATGCTGCCAATAAAAATGTCGATAGATATATTTAAATTAATGTATGTTGTTACATGGAGAAAATGTTTACAAAGGAAGATGTATAGCATGCCTTTATTTTTTAAAAGTAAATATATCTGAGCAATATGTACAAAAAAGAAATGGCGTATTGAATGCTATGTTCCAGACGCTATTACAACTACTTCACATGTATCACTCATTTCATTTATATAATCATTCTAACAGGCATCGCTATCAATATCATTTTTTATATATACATATAAAAAACCTGAAGCACGGGAATGTTAAATAACTTGCCCAAAGACACATAGTCATTGATTGCAGTACTTGAACCTGAACCTGTATTCTTTACCATTGTGATATTCTTCACCACTGCTTCCTAAAAAAAATCTATAATAATGACAAATACAGTATTAATAGTAGCCATCTGTTAACCTCTTTCATGTAGTAGTTGGGGGCTTAGATATGGCATATTACTCACGAATGAGGCTCTGAATCTTGTCTCTGCCGCTTAGTAACTTTGTGACTTTGAAGTTCCTTAGTCTCTCTGGGCTCAGTTTCCTTATCTGTAAAGCAAGATGAATAATTTCTTATAGTTTTGATGAGCATTAAACAAGTGAATACATGTAAAATACTTAAAATGTTTCTTGGGAAATGAAAGTAGTTTTAAAATGTTAGCTGTGGCTAAATCTGCCACAGAGCTAAGAAAGGATGGAGTCAGATTCGAAACTTAATTTCATTTCAATAGTATTCTCTCATCTCTACTCTGATTCTTCTAGACCTGTATTCCTATCTATCACCACAATGCTCATATTCCCTCAAGATTACAAATGAGTTAACTCAACTTTAAGTTCTTTCCACTGAAGGGCTAGAAAATATTGTTTGGATAGGCTCTCTTGTGGGATAAAACAAACAAAACAAAACAGCCTTGTGTATTTGCACTCCAATCCCTAGAGATTTTACAGTACTTTACTCTGAGTTATTTGCAGAGCTTTTTCATCCTAGGAATATTGTTCTCAATGGTTTTGTGGAGGAGTTTCTTTCAGAAGAAAAGGACAAAAAATACAGTGATCACTAAAAGTTATGATCCTCCTCAAACTATCATTAGAAGCCTATATTCTTTTTACATTGGGACTCTTCTCTTCATTCAACAAATAGTTATTCAGTGTCCACTCTCATTCTAGGGTCTGTCTACTAGTCTTTCCTGTTCTCTCCCCAAGGATGACTATACTGGTTATGTATCCGTGAAAATGTTACCTGAAATTTTAGTGGCTTGAAATAATGGCGCTCATGGTCTTCTTTCTCATGGTTGCTGTGGTCAAGAATTCAGATAAGATACAGTAAAGATGACATGTCTGTGCTCCGTATGTGTGGGGCCTCAGCTGGGAGACTCAGAGGGGGTGGAACCACCAGGAGGCTTGTTCACTTCAATGTTTGGTAGTAATGTTGGCTCTCTGCTGACTCCTTAACTGGAGCTATACGTTGGAGCATCTATAAGCAGCCTTTCTAGGTAGCCTGGATTTCCTCACAAAATACAGGATGAGTTCCAAAGGCAAGCATCCCAAGGAAGAAAGCCGAGCAGAAGCCGTCTTATTTTTATGACCTAGCCTCAGAAATCACATAGCATCACTTTTACTTGCTTTAATAAGGTAGCAAGTGGGTAAACTCTAAAATTCTTTACATATGTTGTTACTGGTTGAATGCCAGGACTTTTCAGTGTTTATGGCTGATTCTCAACTATAACTTCTCTGAGGTTGGATTTTTCTTCTCCATAAAAACGGGGACTATGGTAATAACTATAGTGTGGTTAATAATTACATTAAAATGATGATTAAAAGAAAAAAAATCACAAAATCCTAGTATTAAAAAATGAAAGGTATTGTAGGTATTTATTTTCTATTATGGGCTTTAAAATCTTTCCAGGAACCTGTGTTTTAGGGGAATAATTTCCATATAGGCCATATGATAGCACACAACTTATTTTGGGAGATCATAGAATCATATAGATATGGGTTTGAACTCCTGTTCTTTTGCTAGCTATGTGCTTTTACACAAGTTTCCTAACCTCTCTGAGCTATATGGTACTCATCTATAAAATAAGAAATATGTATTCCCAGAATTGAGATAAGATTAACCAGTCAAAAATTTTAGTTCTTGTAATTTGAGTAAAAGGCCCGTGAAGAATGACATAACTGATGTCATTTACAGTCATGATACTAAAGGTGACTGTGGAGTATTAGTGTGGGACACATTCAATCTGAGTTTGAGCCACTGCTAGCTTAAAAGGCAGCTTTTTCCAAAATGGAAAATAAATTTGACCTCCTCCATTTGATCACAGAACCATGACAAGACATATGGTTTGGAGACCAAGGGTGGGCTGGATTTCAGTCCTCACTTATTTCCAGGCAGGTTCCTTTGGGCACAGTATATATATAGAACATATACTATCTACTTGCACAGTCATATACTATGGCCCAGTGCCTTCCTATTTTGCAATAACTACATGCTAATTATTTGTGGTAAAGTTCTTTATCACAAGAATTAAATGCCCTGACGCACTATAAACCATGTCTTAGGAGGAAAAAAATGTTTTGATTTATGCCATTTGCTGATATCCATGGTATAAAAACTCCCACCATGACTGATTTCAGAGTACCAGCATTTTAACAATAGCTCACAAAACAGGTGCTTTTTACTCCCCTATCAGAGCTAACTCCAGCACACCCATTAGCAAAGAGTAAAATTCAAGCAAGTGTTAGAAAACAGCCTTGAGACCTCATAACTTCCCTTAGACACAAAGCATCCTATGAGCAGTCCCAATGGCAAAACAGAAGGGCTCCCAGAGCCATGGGCAGCTTCATAGGTGGTATGCACCCCCCCCCAATTCTCTCTGTACACATGGGAAAAATACTGTATTTTTTCCCAAACTCTTATTGATATCTTATGGAAGACTAGTAGAAATACTTTAGAACATCCTATTTCAGGAGAAAATGTGGTGTAATATATATACATATATTTTTTAAATGAGATACCCTTTTATAAGACAGTTTAGGAGGAAAGGAGTTAGGAAATAATGTCACATGTTTTGTATTAGAGAGAAGCCAGGCAGTGCCAGCCAAGAGAAAAATAACCTATTGGTTACAGCTTGTTGGAGCTCTATGTGCCCTATCAGCTCATCTTTCTAATTTTTGGTCACATGTAGCAGACTTTATGGTTATAGAAAATGTTATTTTTTTTCATCTTTCATCAGAGATGAAGTTTAAACCATAATCAAAGACCTGAGGCTTAGATTTTTTTTTTAAACTAAATTTCTGTTTTTGATTTTTTATCCTACCCCCAAAGGGAGTAAGTAGAAGGGTTTAGACGAAGGCATTTTTCAGTAGGGGGAAGTTCTTAGTGAGCAGGCTAGTGGGACCTCCATTTGGCTTAATAATATTCATTTGATTTCAACCATTATAAATAGGACATGGTCCCACCCCTCAAGAAGATTATGGTTTCATAGCCAGACTTGGACAACTTAATATAGCAGAGAAAGTGCTGGTGGTGGTGGCCATAGCAATAGTAGCAGTGGTAATAGTACCAGCAGCAGCAGCTGGGAGAAGACTCAGGTTTATACATATAGTCAATATATATATATATAATATAGTCATATATATATAGTGTATACATATAATATATATATATAGTCAGTGCTACCCATTGACTATATGAACTTGGACAAGTTACTTGATTCCTCTGAATCAGTTGCCTCATTCTAGCATTAGAATTCTACCTCAAAGGACGAAAGCAAGATTTGTCAAGTTATCAGTAACCTATCTGACCGATTAGAAGTAAATAACAGATATCTACCTTTAGTGATAGTTTCATCATCAAAGCTGTGAGGATTAAATTAGATAGTATGCCTTTAAGAGCATTCAAGAATTATTTGATGAACGTTAATTGTGGGTTCAGTGCATCTGTAAACTGGGCCACATATTGACTGCAACAATGAAGAGACACATACATGTTGATTCCTTTCTCTCCTACAGTGGCATTGCTTATAGGGAGCAGGGTAGGGCTTTAATAAAACAATGACAAAGTCTATCTAGAGTAAGAGAAAGAGGAGATCTTACTGGATGTCAAGGATCAGAAATGGGGTTTTAAGAAAGGTGATATTGAGAAGAGCACTGAAGAATGGAGGAAGAGATATTGAGAGTTTGACCCCAAGTGGAAGCTACTAATTGCACAAAAGCATGTTCATTACCACCAGATATCATAAATACGAGAAAGAACTGCTTCTACCCCTTCTCTGAGAGATACAGCTGAAAGTCTACAGCTTACCAACAGTGAATCAGATAGACATAATTTTACCTAGACATAAAGAGCAACATTTTAATCACACTTTAGAAAAATTGTTGCTTTAAGGTATAAATACTGGGAATGTTTGCAGGAGCAGCCAGTGTAGAAAACTATGTAATTCCATGCTTCCAGGTTTCAACAAATTCCTTCTTTTACCCTAATTTAAAGTACTTAGTATCATTTCTTTAAAATGTAAAGGAGGGGTGCCTGGGTGGCTCAAAGCCTCTGCCTTCAGCTCAGGTCATGATCCCAGGGTCCTGGGATCGAGCTCCACATTGGGCTCTCTGTTCAGCATGAAGCCTGCTTCCTCCTCTCTCTCTCTGCCTGCCTCTCTGCCTACTTGTGATCTCTGTCAAATAAATAAATAAAAATTCTCTAATAAAATAAAATAAAATGTAAAGGAGACAGGGAAACCACTTACTTTTCTGAGTCAGAATTGTCTCTTCAAAAGCATGTCTGGTTGGCTACAGTAGATTTTTTTTTTTTTTATCAACTTACTCTTGAGAAGATGGCTATAGACTACTTCTAACAGAGCTAATGCTGACCTTTCTCTGCTCATCTGACACTACTTGGTAAGGCTGCTATGCCATTCCACTATATTTGCCTATTTATGGTGCAGTTTCTGTGAGTGGCATCAAATGGGCTATTTAGAACATACATGTAATCTCTGTTAGGGTGATCTGCTTTCCCCAGGCACAGTATCTTATAAAAGAAGGGGTAACTGTACATTTTACTCCAAGGAGCTTTGTACTCAATAATGGAACCATCTTTTTACATCAAGAGATACAAGGATACAGTTCAAGATAGGAGCGTGGGAAGATCCTGAAATCATCTCCTCCCATGGATGCATCAGATCTATAGATACAAACAGAACAATTCCCTCTTAAGAGGACCTAAAGACTAGCTGAACAGTTCTTCTACAAAAATGGATAAAAGGGCTTCTTTGAGATGGGTAGGAGAGGCAGAGTTGGTATCTTACCAAAAATGTGACATCTCATGCAGTGACTCACAATTGGGAGAAACCTCATGAATACAGAGCCTATCCCTGAGAAACAAAAGCTTCATGCCCCACATCGTGTATATCAACCCTTGCAACCTGCTCTGGAGAGGTGAGTCCCCCAAACTTCTGGGTTTGAAAACCAGTGGAGCTTATGTTGAGGAGCCCCACAGGATTGTGGGAAACTGCAATTCTACTCTTAAGGCTCACATGCAGACTCACTCACCCCAAGACCCAGAAAGCAACAGCTGGGGAAACACCTATACTTATATGTGAATATTTATTTGCTAATTTAAAGCCTCTGCCAGAGGAGAGGGGGCTTTCCAGGACTCTTTCTGGTGATGGAGGTGCTGATGGGTGCGATTTTTCCACTTTCACTTCACCTTGCTAGCGCTGGGGGGCATGCTGTGGTCTCCCACAGCCTTGCTACATTTGGTTGATAAGCCCTGGTCTTGCATTCTCCATGGTCGTGCTAAAGCCAGTGGGTATGCGCAGTCCACACAGGGGATGCTTCTTGAGCACCTGGCTCTTATGCCCAGGGAGACTTGTACTTCTGTACTCCAAGGAGTGAAATAATCAGAAAGCTTTGGCAGTTTGCCTCCCCCAGGGCACAGGAGACAGACACACTCAGTCTTCTTGTGAAAAAGATCACTTTACTTGTCCTGAACCTATAGCCTGAAGGGCAGGCTCAGGTTTACTACATATCTAGAGGCTATGGAGATGCTTTCAATGAATTTAGGCTGGGGATGCCATGTTTGCACTCTCTCTTGGCTCCACAACAACTCACTGGTACCTCCCAGAAAGAAGCTTATACATTTCCCTGGAACCCCAATTTTTGTAACTGTCCTCAAAGGGACACCTTTGTGGATAAAATGTACAGTTTGTGACAGTAGTCCCACAGGACTGCATATATTTGCATACTTCAAAAGCTGCTGCCTGAGGGTCTGCCTTCTAATCAGTCCAGAGCTAGGACTGCTTTGGCACCTCTGTTTTGAACAACAGCAGATCTCAACACAACTTCAACAAGTGGGACCTATCAAGAATAAGTCAGGCTGCTTAGACAATCACAGAGATTCAAGAGACAATCAAGAGCTAGGGAAAGGTTGAACAATAGGGTTCATCTCCTACCCAAGTCTACTTTTTCAAGCCTAGGAGATGTAGCTGTTTCACATAATACATAGAAACAAACACAGAGAGTCAAGGAAAATGAGGAAACAGGAGCATAGTCCAAATGAAAGAACAAGGTAAAACCCCATAGGCCAGGAGTGGGGGATCCCTAATGAGATTGAGATAAGTAATTTATCTGATAAAAAATTCCAAGTAATGGTCATAAAGATGTTCACTAAACTTAAAGAAGAATGGATAAACACAGTGAGAACTTCAATAAAGACATAAAAAATAAAAGGAAGTACCCAACAGAAGTCATAGAGCTGAAGAATAATATATAATATAATGACTGAACTGAAAAATACATTAGAAAGGCTAAATAACAGACCAGAAGCAGAAGAAAGATCAGTGAAACAAAATACAGGGCAGTAACACTTCCCCAAACAGAGGAACGGAAAAAAAAAAAAAAAAAAAAAAGAATTTAGAAGGGGCACCTGGGTGACTCAGTTGGTTAAGCATCCAACTCTTGGTTTCATCTCAGGACATGATCTCACTGGTTGTGAAACCAAACCTCGCATTGGGGAATCTGCTTGAAGATTATCTCCTTCTGCACTTTCTCTCTCTCTCTCAAATAAATAAATCTTTAAAAAAAATTTAAAAAGTGAAGATAACATAAGGAATATGTGAGACATCAAGCAGAGCAATAATCATATTATAGGTGTCCCAGAATAAAAAGAAAAAGGGGCACACAACTTGTTTGAAGAAATAATGGCTGAAAACTTTACTAACCTGGTGAAGGAAATAGGCATCCAGTTACAAGAAGCACAAACAATTCCAAATAAGATGAACCCAAAGAGGTCCATATGCAGATACATTATAACTAAAATGTCAAAAGTTAAAAATAAAGAATCTGAAAAGCAGGAAGAAATAATTTGTTATATACATGCCTTTGAGACTATCAGCAGATTTCTTGGCAGAAAACGAACAGCCAAAAGGGAGTGGCATGTTATATTCAAATTATAGAAAGGAAGAACTGAATTTTTTTTCTGATTTGTTTTACTTTTTTTATTTTTTGTTATTTTTAAAATTAAATTAATTTCTTATTATATTATGTTAGTCACCATACAGTACATCATTAGTTTTGATTTATCATTTAGAATTTAAGGGGAAATAGAGTTTCCCAGAGAAGTAAAAACCAAAGGAGTTCACCAACATTAAATTAGCTTTGCAAAAAATGTTAAGGATAGTTCTTTAAGCTGAAAGTAAAGGCTACTAATTAGCGGTAAGAAAGCACATAAAAGGAAAAATTTTAATGGTAAAGGTGAGTATATAGTAAAGATAGTGGATTAATCACTTATAAAGCCAGTATGAAAGTTAAATGACAAAAAAAACAGTAAAAATAATTATAAATAAAATAATCTATTAAGAGATACACAAAATATAGGGATATAAAATATGGCATCAAAAACATAAAATGTGGGGGAGTAAAGTGTGGTTTTAGTATGCATTTAAGCTTAATTTACTATCGACTGAAAATAAAATAGACTCTCATATATGTTGACTGTTTTTTGATAAAGGTGTCAACTAAAAAAGAAGATATAACATTTGTAAATATTTAAGCATTCAACCTAAATATATAGAGCAAATATTAACAGACCTAAAGGAGAAATCAAAAGCAATACAATAATAATAGAGACTTTAATACCCTACTTACATCAGTGGATAAATCATTCAGACACAAAATCAGTGAGGAAACACCAGCCTTAAATGGCACATTAGTACAGATGGACTTTATATATATATATATATATATATATATATATATATACAGAACATTTCATCCAAAAGCAGCACACACGTTCTTCTCCAGTAAATATGGAACATTCTTCAGGATGGATCATATATGATGAGACCACAAAACAAGTCTCAATAAATTTAAGAATATTGACATACAAAACATCTTCTGACCACAATGATATGAAATTGGTAATCAATTATAAGAGGAACAGACAAGTCTCAAATATTTGGAAATTAAAAAACATATTACTGAAAAACCAATGAAGCAATGAAGAAATAAAAGTGGAAATCAGAAAATACCTTGACACAAATGAAAATGAAAATCCAGCATACAAAAAATCTATGGGATGCAGCCAAAGCAGTTCTAAGAACAAAGTTCATAGTGATACAGGTCTACCTCAAGAAATAAGAAAAATCTCAAACAATTTAACTTTATGCCTAAAAGAACTAGAAAAAGACCAAGTGAAGCTCAGAGTTGGTAGAAGGAAGGAAATAATAAAGATCAGAGCAGAAATCAATGAAATAGAGACTAAAAAGACAATAGGAAAAAAATCAATGAAAATAAGAGCTGAAACTTTGATAAGACAAACAAAAATGGCACATATTGTTAGATTAAGAAAAAAGCAGAAATGTCTCAAATAAGATCAGAAATTAAATAGAAATTGCAACAAATACCAAAAAATTCAGTGAATCATAAGAGACTGCTATAAATAATTAACCAACAAATTGGACAACCCAGAAGAAATAGATAAATTCCTGGAAACATATAATATTCCAGGACTGAGTCATGAAGAAATAGAGAAATTGAAAAGACTTAATCACTAGTAAGGAAATTGAATGATTAATTAAAAATCCCCTAACAGACAAATGTTCAGGATGACATGGCTTCAGTAGTGAACTTTACCAAACTTTCAAAGAAAATTTACTATCTGTTCTTCTCTCACTTTTCCAAAAAATTGAAAAAAAAGGGACACTTCCGCCCTGATGCTGAAACCAAGCAAGGATATGAGAGAGATAGAGAGAGAGAAAGAGAGGGAGGAAGGGAGAGGGAGGGAGGTAATAAGGAAGGAAGGAAGGAAGGAAGGAAGGAAGGAAGAAAGGAAGGATGGATATTGGGGAGGGAGGAAGGAAAGAAGAAAAAGAGAGAGAGAGATAGGGAGGGAGTAAGAGAGAGGGAGAGGGAGGAAATGAGAAAGGGAGGGGAAAAAAGAGAAGAGAAAAAAGAAAGAAAAAAGAAATTACAGGCTAATATGCCAGATAAATAGAGATGCAAAATGTCTTAACAAAGTATTGGAAAACCAAATTCAGCAATACATTAAAAGCATTAAAATGATAACATTAGCAACCATTTATAATAAAAACTCTGAACAAACTGGGTATAGAGGGAATGTAGCTCAACATAATAAAGGCTATAGAAGACAAGCCCACAGCTAACATCATGCTCAATAGTGAAAAGCTGAAACCTTTTCCTCTAAGATCAGAAACAAGACAAGGACACCCATTTCTGCCACTTCTATTCAACATAGTGTTGGAAGTGCAGCAAAGCAATTAAACAAGAAAAATAAGCAAAAGACATCATATGGAAAGAAAGTAAATTATCAGTATTTATGGACAATGTGATTTTAATATATAGAATACCCTGGGGATTGGGGGAGAAAACCCTGAAGACACCATCCAAAACTGTTAGAACTGATACATGAGTTCAGTAAAGTTGGATGCCACAAAATCAATATATAAAAATCTTTTGCACTTTTATACATTAGCAATAAGCCAGAAAGAGAAATTAAGAATATAGTTCCATTTATAATTATATCAAAAAGAATAAAAAAACTAGGAATAAATTTAACCAAGAGGTGAAAGTCCCCTGCACTAAAAAGTATAAGACATATTATTGTTGAAAGAAGCTGAAGAAGACACAAATAAGTGGAAAGGTAATTTGTGCTCAGAGATTGGAGAAATTAATATAGTTAAAATGGTCATAATGCCTAAAGTAATTACTACAGATTCAATGCAATCTCTATCAAAATGCAAGTGTCATTTTTCACAGAAATAGAACAAACAATCTTATATTTGTGGAGAACCACAAAAGATCCCAAATCACTAACATGGTATTAGAAAGAACAACAAAGCTGGAAGCATCATGGTCCCTGATTTCAAGCTACATTACAAATTTATAGTAATCAAAACCATATGGTATTGGCATAAAACAGACACATAGATTAGTGGAACAGAATAGAGAGCCCAGGAATAAATCCATGCGTATATAGCAATTAATTTGTAAAAACAAAAAACAAGAATATACGATGGGAAAAGGACAATCTTTTCAGTGTTGTTGGGAAAACTAGCCAGTCTCATGCAAAAGAATGAAACTAAACTACTATCTTACACCATAGACACAAATTAACTTAAAATTGACAAAACATATAAATGAAGATTTGAAAAAGTAAAACTTCTAGAAGAAAACATAGGTGGTAAGCTCTTTGACATGGGTATTGACTGATTTTTTAAAAATCTGTCTTAAAAGACAAGAGCAACAAAAGCAAAAATAAACAAATGGCACTACATCCTTGTCCACTAGCAAAGGAAACCATCACCAAAATGAAAAGACAGCTTACTGAATAGGAGAAGATAATTGTGATATATGTATCATACATATCACATTTTCAAATCATATATTTCATGCAACTCACCAACAGTGAAACAACCTGATTAAAAAATGGGCAGGGCATCTGAAAAGACATTTTTCTAAAGAAGGCATGTTAATGTCTAACAAACACATGAAAAGATGGTCAACATCACTAATCATCAGGAAAGCACAAAAGCCCAATGAGATAACGTCACACCTGTTAGAATGGTTGTTATAATAAAGACATGAAATAACAAAGGTTACCAAGGATATGGAGAGTAGGGAACACCTGCGCACTGTTAGTGGGAATGTAAATAGTTTCAGCCATGATGAAAAAGTGTGGAGTTTCTTCAAAAAACTAAAAATAGGAATACTTTATGATCCAGCAATTCCACTTCTGGGCATTTATCTATAGAAAATGAAAACACTAACTCAAAAAGATGTATGTACCTCTTGTTCATTGGAACATCATGTACAATAACCCAGATGTGGAAATAACCCAAATGTTTACCAATGGATGAATGGACAAAGAAGATGTAGAATATATACACAATGGAATATTACTAAGCCATAACATAAATGAAATCTTGCTGTTTGGGACAACATGGATGGTTCTTGAGGATATTAGGCTAAGTGATTTAAATCAGACAGAGAGAGACACATACCATGATTTCACTTAATAAGTGTACCTGAAACTAATATAAAGTTATATGTCAGTTATACTCATTGAAAAGAAAGAGGGGCATGTTGTTAGATTCACTTAGGCTATTTGTAAGTGAGCCAGGCTTTAGTGGCCTTTACATGAGGGCACTATAATGCAGTCCTAATGGACAAAAACTCACCAGAGTCCTGTCCTTA
Source organism: Neogale vison (assembly GCF_020171115.1). Taxonomy (NCBI): domain Eukaryota; kingdom Metazoa; phylum Chordata; class Mammalia; order Carnivora; family Mustelidae; genus Neogale; species Neogale vison. The sequence goes on from NC_058097.1 coordinate 139,647,564, forward strand.
AAGAACAAACCGCTTTGTTGAAGAGAGTCAGTCTACTTGCAGAACAAGCATTAGACGGGTCAAAAGATAAAATTTAATGCTTTAGTTCTGTAAAAAATCTAGTTGTATGAACTTTAGACAAATCAAATGACAATTCTAGGTATCTTTCTTTCTCCCCATTTGTAAATTAAGAAGATTAAACTATATAACTCTAAGGTCCTTCCAGCTTTGGCACTACCATCACTGTCTGGGCCATCTTCTAGCTTACCTGAGGCAGTTTAGATGTTGCAAGTTAGGTCTTGAAATGCAGGAATGAGGTTTTGTGATACTTGATTGAATATTCCTAATTTTAATTTTTTTAAAGTTTGTTGTGGTTGTTTTTTGTTTGTTTTTAAGAGTGAGAGAGAAAGAGAGCAAGTAAGAGTGGGGTAGAGCAGTAGAGACGGAAGCAGGCACCCTGCGGAGCCCGACTCCAAGCTCAATCCCAGGAATCTGAGATCATGACCTGAGCCAAAATCAGATGCTTAACCGACTAAGCCACCCATGCACGCCACCCCCAATGATAAAGATTTTAATTTGTGACAAAATCCAGTGATTGTATCTGATGCTAGAGGGGAATTTGAAGATAGATATTAACGGGAAATTATCAGGAAAATATATATACATATATTCCTTTTTTCATTGCTAGTATAGCCATATTCCTACAACCTGACCTTAATTGACTATCCCCCAAATATCATGTCAACACCTATTTTTCTGAGAGCTTTTGAGCTGATTATCTGACACTTAAACCTACCCAAAAGCACAAAAATGGAAGGTGCTAAGAATGTCCCATCCTTGTCCTAGCACTGCATATATTAAAGGCTTCTGAATTGTTTATCTGATTGTCCCTTCTTAGAACATTCAGTAACTTAACTGTTACCTGTAGAATAAAGTACACAATCATGAATACGGCCGAAAAAGCCCTTTCCAATCTGCCAAGTTGTTCATCTGCCTTTTCTGTCACCCCGCTGTGCGCACTCCAGCCATCCTGAGCTCCCTGTACTATTGGGTCTGCAGGTACTGTGCGTGAATTTACTTCTGCCCTAAAGTATGGTACCTACGATTTCCTCAAATGAGTCCCTTATCTATGAGCATCGCTCATGCAGTCCATTTGGCTGGAATGGTGTTCTTTGCTGTCTTTGCCCAGCAATCTTTTCCTCAGCCTCAAAACTCAATTTACTGAAGTCTTTCCTAACTCCAAATTCCTCTGCAAGCATTTACCTCACTGAATGGCAATTAGTCTTTTATATGCCTATATTTTATATTAGACTGCAAACTTCTGAGTGACAAGAACAATGGCTCATATATTTCTAGATCTTTTGCACCTAACTTGGCTGAGACAGAAGATTCCCGTGAACATTTTGGTGAATAAATGGGAAGTGAAGTGTCTTAAATGAAATGCACTTTATCCTCTTCTTCCTTAAAATCCTCCTTGGTTTACCCTTATGGGTCCTCAATTACCTCACTCCCCAGAATTTTCATTCCACTCTCATCTTTGTGTATTTGGGTTCAACTATGTTTTCCAGCACTTGTGCTTTATATATTTCATTTCATTTATTTTCATGAGACCACATTTTCTATACACTTTGTCTTTTCATATAGCTCTTTGTCCATGTGACTGTTCAATAAAGCTGTAAATAGTTTAATATGAATGTTATTTGTTGTGTGTTCCCACCTTTTAATATTCATATTCTCTATTTTGTCTATAATTAGATAGGAAATGATGTTAAAAAATCATTTTGCTGCTGCAACTTAGAAGTACTGGATAAATATTTAATGATGCTAATGTTGATTCATTACAATACACAGAATGAAAATAAAGCAATTGCTATCACCATGCAGTGTAAATCTTGACTGCAAAGATTTGTTGCCCCTGAAATAGCTCCCATACGATATCTTACTTTTTTGCTGAAGCTTTAAAGGTTTAAATGATTTTATGAATTTTGACTTTAATTCCAAGCCCATACAAGTAAGTCACTGGGCTTTGCAGTGCCATCAGCCTACTATTTTAAGGAGAGAAATGGATTGTCCCTCGTATTGAGTTCAATCCCTGGATCTAAAGAAATTTCTGTAGCACTATATACAAATGATATATGGCCAGCCTTCTCTATTCCTTCAGTGTGCTCTTCCTCAAATTCACCATCTGCCTCCCACTGGAAATTCTTGCCAGATTAATCTTCCTAAGCCTGTTCTTCATCATCTCACTCTAGTAGGATAAAAAAATTCAATGTTATATCCATTGAAGGGAGACTGATAAATAGAAACAGTTATACCATGGTATTGTAAATATTATGAGGATGGATACATTATTCATTCAAGAAACATCTAATGAGTTATTACCTGTCCTTGTGATGTGCAAATTCCTGGAGTTTAGATTGGTTTGATCTCTGCCTCTGTGTTTGGGAAGAGTCACAAAGGAAAAGTCTTATCAGCTGGGACTTGAAGGTAAATTAGGAATTCACTACTTCATTCAAATGTCTTACTTTCTTACATCTAGGCATGACTCTCTCCCTCTTTACCCCACCCTTCTCTAGAGCAAAATAGAATAGTTCTGGGAGGCAGGATGGCAAGGATTAAAATTTTAAAGTAAAATGGAATAAAGAAGAACCTGGAACTTAATCTAACATGTAACATTTTGAAGTCATATATATTTTAAGTATTTTACCACCTATTGGTAAATTTGATTTTTTTAATGTAAGTAAATTTAGGAAACATAGTACTTTAAAGAAAGAGTTAAACTGCTAAAACATGTCTTGATGTAATCCCAGAACAAGGACCCAGTGAGGAACAAAACTGAAAATGTTGGAAAGGCATTCATCTTAAACAGAGAAGTTCTGGATGTGGTAGGAGTAAGGGAGTTAAAGGCAAATATATAAGACTATGGTAACTGGAGTCTTCAGTTGGTGTGTTAAGTAAGTGGAGCATGGGTATGTATGTAGGAGATTTGGTGTTGAAGGGGACATGCACAGGGAGGATTATTGTTGTTTTTCACTTGGCTGAGTTTAAATGGAAGAACTAGAAGAGAAAATAAGAAAATAAACAATCCTCTCTTCCTTTGGGAAATTCAGAACTAGCCAACAAGATCCAATTAACACATACGGAAATCAAGGGACTATTTTATAGTAATTCAGCTTAATCACATGTTCACGAAATCCAAAGTTGTCCACACAACCCGTAAGGCATCCCCAATTTCCGCCAATGCTAATGGTATTCTGTGTTATAAAATGTAGGATAGTACAGGAAGAGAGTAAAACAACATTTATGCAGAAGCTGAATCTTAAGATGTTGTCACCATAGATTGTACACTTTCTTTTATTTGTATTTAATGTTATCATAAACCTCCAAAATAGATATTATCTTAAATTTTCATTTTTCTAGCATTTTATCAGACCAATTTTCATTTTATCAGACTTAGTAGAAAGTTTAAAAATACTATTTCATTACATACAGTCATACTTTCTGGATAAACAATTATTAGCTCTGTCAAATACGTATTCTCTATCTATCAAGTTATCAATTTATTAATCTATCTACCTTGATCTATGCAAATAGCTAGATTTGTTTTCCCAGAACCATTTGGAAGCAACTCACAGACATGGTGACTTTAGTATTCGTCTTCTACATAACCACAACAGCATAACCACATGAAAGACAATGAATAATTGCTTTCTAATATTATTTAATATCCACTTTATATTCATATTTACCAACTATCCTCCTAAATTGTTTATAGTAATTTGTTTTCCAAACCAGGATTCAGTCATGATTCATGCATTGTATTTGGGTCTTCTTTTTTTTTTTTTTTTTAAAGATTTTATTTATTTATTTGACAGAGATCACAAGCAGACAGAGAGGCAGGCAGAGAGAGAGGGGAGAAAGCAGGCTCCCTGCTGAGCAGAGAGCCTGACATGGGGCTCTATCCCAGGACCCTGGGATCGTGACCTGAGCCGAAGGCAGCGGCTTAACACACTGAGCCACCCAGGCGCCCCTGTATTTGGGTCTTCTATCTTTGGTTTTGTTTAATAGAAATATCCCAACTTTTTTCCATGACACTGACCTTTTCCCCCAACTTTTATTTTGAATAATTAAAAACCTAGAGAAAATTAGAAATAATAACCAAACACCTTTGTCCGTTTATCTTACTCACCAATTTTATCATTTTGCCACATTTGCCTCTCTCTAGCTCACTTGCTTGAATTCTAATATTTCTTATACATGACACTTTTTGATAAAGTTTTCCTTCATGATCTTATGATGCTATTCTGTGAATGCAGGATGGTATCATACTTTTCCTTTAATTACCCATTTAAGTAAAGAGTTGGTGTAAAAATCAACTCCAGTGATGGGAAATGTTCTAGTTCAATTTTTAGGAAAGTATCAACATTTCTTTTGGTGCTCAGATTTTTACAAGATTTGGTCAAGAACTGGCTCTCCAGGGACTTTCCCTTTCCTAAATATAAAATGAGCCATTTCTCCAAGGATGCCTGACTCCTTTTAGTAGAAAATGAAAAGTAAGAAACCAATGTCTTAGTGCTAGTTATGTTAATTGTTATACAAGGGTATTATTATTTCTTAGACCTTTTATATATTATTTCTTAGACATATATATATATATATTCAAATGTCATGAGTAGATACTGATATTTTCAATTCAAATCCAGCACTACATAATAATGTTTCCTTAAAATTCTTTGACTTTATATTTGTAATTCCTTTCTTATACTACAACATTGTTTTCTTAATAATATTTTTACCCTTTTGTTTTTTTCTGCATTATATATCAAATAGCTTCAAAATTACATTAATAATATAAATAAACAGTAAAACTATTGAATAAAATGTAGATTTTTGTCTATCTGTTTGTTTGTTTGTTTGTTTTTTTCAGCTCTCTTTTTACTTAGGCTGTCCTCCAAATAGGATGAACTGTATTCAAGTCAGTTGAAATAATTATTTTCTGTCTGGGATTAAATTACCAGTTTGATACTTAATGTAGGTTGTTTCAGTTTGTTTGCATTGTTAGAATTTATTATTCCCTTTCTCTTAAATATTTGTTATGTTGAAGGCATGTGCAGTGAAGAACACTGGGTATTACACACAAATAATGAAACATACATCAAAAACAAATGATGTACTACCTGTTGGCTAACTGAACATAATAAAAATAAATAAATAAAAAGCAAGAAATAGTTAAGGAAAAAATACAATAAACACAAAAATTTAGTTTGGAATCTGACTTTCAAATATAATAATAAAAATACAGAATTGTAAAAATATGTATTATTTGTTTTGAATATTTGTGAAGCAAATATAGAAATGCAGAAATATAGAAATATATTAAAAGACAAAATAGAGAGGATTTTTTCCATCATTCTCAATAACCTGTAATAGATAGAATCATATATAATTCATTGTCTAAGTAGTATACTTTTGAAGAGGAGGGAAATTACTTTAAATAATTAAAATTACAATTCATAATTTTATAGTACTTATGTATTGACTAAAATCTAATTTTGTATCAGAGAACAAGTAAAATAGTTGCACATTAAAACAATTCTTAAAAAGCTTTTAGAAGGGCACCTGTGTGGCTCATTGCTTAAGCCTCTATATCAGGATCCCTGCCCAGCTAGAAGTCTGCTTCTCCCTCTCCCACTCCCCCTTCTCATGTTTCCTCTCTCGCTGGGTCTTTCTTTGTCAAATAAATACATAAAATAAGTTAAATAAATAAATAAATTTGAAAAAAGCTTTCAAGAATATATAAAAGTCTTATGTATTAAAAATAACATAAACACGGGACGCCTGGGTGGCGCAGTTGGTTAAACGACTGCCTCCGGCTCAGGGCGTGATCCTGGAGTCCCGGGATCGAGTCCCACATCAGGCTCCCAGCTCCATGGGGAGTCTGCTTCGCTCTCTGACCTTCTCCTCGCTCATTCTCTCTCTCACTGTCTCTCTCTCTCAAATAAATAAAATAAAATCTTTAAAAAAAAATCTTTAAAAAAAAATAACATAAACACATATATAATAAAGAGAATATATCAACAAAAGAGTCTATCCTGGATAAAACGGTTTTCATGGTAGGCTTGCAGAGCTATCCATCTTATCATTTTATGCTTACCATTTGGTATTTACTTGGTATTTATTTCCACAAAAATGAGATGTGTATGTATGTGTTATTTCCCTTCCTTTCTTATATAAAAGGTAAGCACATCGCTATTTCACTTATTAAAATGTAATGGAAATCAGTCTATGACAGTGTATAGAGGTCTTCTTCATTCTTTTTTATAACCATACAGCCATTGGGTGTCCGGTCATCACTTATTCAACAAATCCCCCATTGGTTGGATATTAGAGATCCTTCAATCTTTTCATATCATGTACAATACTATCACAGATAATCATGTGACTATGCTGTTTGGTGTTTGTAGAGGTATGGATGAAGAATAGATTCCAAGAAATGAGATCTCTGGATTACAGGAAAAACACATACGTAATTTTGTTGTCAAATACACTGTCATAGGGGTTGTAATACTTTGTACTCCTACCAATATATAAGAATGTATGGTTTTTTTCCTTGCCACCTGAGTATGCTACCAAACTTTGGAATTTTTGCCAGTCTAGTAGTATGCAAGGGTATCACAGTGGAATTTTCTTTCTCTTAATGAGTGATATTAAACATCTTCTCATATGTTTGAAGGCTATTTGTCATTTTGGGGGGTATAGTCTAATCATGTATTCTATTGTTCTCTTGGGCCTTTGGCAATGTTCTCCCATTTTTCTAGAGGCTCTTTCTACATTAAAGTGATTAGGTCTTTGTGCCTATGATATAAGTTACAAAATATATTTTTATGTTGGTTGTTCATATTTTTAAAAACATATATATGTTTTTATTGCTCTTGTATTATATGTATTTTATTGTTCATGGAGTTTGAGTCACAATTATAAAAGTTTTATCCTCTTTTAGGTTATAAAGGATTTGATCATGTTTTTTCTTTTTCTTTTCCTCTAGTACTTATGTGTTCCTTTTTGTTTTGTTTGTTTGTTTGTCTTTACATCCAGTTATCTGAATTATTTGGAGTTTATTCTAGTATATGGTGTGAGGTGCTGAGTGAATTTTCTCTTTTTCAATGTGACCATTTAGTTGTCTCAACATCATTTATTCAAAAATTCATCTTTTTTTTTTTTTTTCACTGATCTCAGATGTCAGATACTAAACTCAGTAGATACGATTGGGTCTTATCCTCAACCATTTTTTTGTACTTTAATCTGAGTAATGTGAAAATATCATACTGTTTTAATTATAGATAATAAGAGCCTCCAAATCTCAGGAGAGATAAAGGGTTTGCCAAGGTCAATTTACTGAAAAAAATGTTAGAGCTAAGATTTAACCCATGGCCACCCTGTATTGGCACAGTTTAAATAAACTAAGCAGAATCTTTGTCTCAGTTCAATAAGCCTACCTGGCATAGATATTTATGTCAAAGGAGCACTGTGAATAAATGATCCTGTTTGGTTGTAAACTACAAGATTAAGAGTGCAGAGTAGTTTTTATAACACAGGATAATGATTTTGTTAGGGAAGTCTTCTGATCCCTTTCATAATATATTAATCATCCTATAGTCTGATTTGAAAAGCTCATCGAGAACATTTTACTTAAAAAAAAAAATTTACTTCACAGAAGTGGGAGTTTACATGCAAATCTCTATTAGACTACATATGGCAAACTTTTAGCTGATTTGAGCCATAATGGAGATGGTGGGGAGAACCTCTAGCATTGTCTCGTATGGCCCACGTTTTAATGCCCATGCAGAGCGAGAATCCCTATAATGACTGCATTCTTTTACAAGTATGAAGACACACTAGTAAATAGATATGAGGCAAATAAATATTGTTTCCCTAGTGTTGAGCAGTTTAAAACAAAAACAAAAACCCACTGGCAGAAGCCATCTGGTCCTGGCAACTTTCCCGGTTAAACACTTTTAATTGCTTCTGTGATCTTGGTGGGTTGGCGTGCCATGGTTTCCAGGGATTCGAGAGAATTGACCTTTATGAAGTAATCACAGTTTGTTGTACAAAAGAACTCTGAGTTACCAAAGTGGGCAGCATGTCCTGCTGTGGAGCCATGATAATGAAAATGTGTCAAATACGTGATGGTTTCCTATTTGGATTAACTTCTCTCCAGTATTCCACATATAAGAGCATTCCAACAGCCAACAATATTCCACCTGGAATAGTCTGAAGCTCTGGCACTGAACCTTAAATCTGATATGGTCTGTAAGTGAGATCTGTTTGTTTATCGTTAGAGTCATTCTCATCATGCTGATTTCTCTTTTCTGTACATCTTGAGATTTTGCTTACTGGTTGGGAGAAACACTGATCAGTATATATTTTCCCCCGTTGTCCATATCTATTTATGTTGAATTTACTCAAGGTCAGTTTAGATCAAGTCCATTATAGGCTAGTTCTCTCATCTTAAATTAGTATTTTAAATAATGATGGTTAATATTTTATTGAACAATTCATTTGTGCTTAGCACTGCAGAAATAAGTTTTCTATCTTCATTTAGTCTTCACGATGCTGTATAATTTAGGCACATTTATACCCTTTATGGGTAAAAGGGCTAAAACTCTATATTAGTGAAAAAAAATTGGTTAAGATCAGACAGTAAATGACAGAACCATTTGAGTCAAGGTCTTTGTGATGCCAGAGTCCACACTCTTAACCATTACAAAGGAAGAGATTGAAATACAAGGACATTAATTCTCTGTTCTATATCATATAGCTAGATTCACACAAAGCCAGGTTTAGAACTCATATCTGCTACTTCCCAAATCCCTATACTGAGAAGAAGCTATTGGTAACTATGTGAGAAGCCTGAACTTTAAGCTTAATGTACCCAGAATTATTTGTTGCCTCCTCTCTACTCCTATAGTTGCTTTCTCATACCTCTGTTGTGACAGTTGTCATTCTGTATATTATTCTCTGGTGACATGTTTGTCTACCTGACAACAATGTGCAATATTTGAGTCCAGGGTCCTGTGTTACTCTATGTCTTTGGAGCACCCAGCATAACCTGTAATATATTGGAGGCTCTCAATGAATGCTTCTTGAAATCAATTCCTAACGCAAATTGGTTCTCTACCTCAAACCAGGATAATTCATGGTAAGGGTAATAGTTTCTGAATACCCTAAAATAAAATCACATTGAAACTTGACACGTGTAATTTATATTGTTGCATTCATAACTGCGAATCCATTCACCAAAGGTGCATTTCAGTTTATGCCTGAAGTAGAGGGCAAGGGGACATGGATTACATGCCCTACTCTCCCTTTCTCCTTCTGAATCTACTAAAGGCGAACAGTATAACAGGTCAATCAAATCTGGCCTTGTAAGCCTAGTCAACTTTTATTATTTTATTATTTTATTTAATGAAGAATATTTAAAAAATAATAACATCCAGTATCACTAGAAACTATATTATCAAAAAACAGAAATAATATTAAAAACAAAAGGCAAGGGATGCCTGGGTGGCTCTGTCTGTTAAGCATCTGCCTTCAGCTCAGGTCATGATCCCAGGGTCCTGGAACTGAGTCTCACATCAGGCTCCCTGCTCATCAGGGAGCCTGCTTCTCCCTCTGCCTCTGCCTGCTGCTCCCCCTGCTTGTGCGCTCTCTCTCTCTGACAAATAAATGAACAAAATCTTTAAAACAAAAACAAAAACAAAAACAAACAAACAAAAAAACAAGATAAGGGTATGTCCCAAACTGGCCATTCTCTTATAGGCACAGCACGCACCTACCTTCCTTCCTCTCTTTCTTTCATTTGTCCATTCTCCTTCCTTCCCTCTCCTTCCTTCCTTTCTTCCTTTTTTCTTTCTTTCTTTCATTCAACCGTCTTTGAACACCAAACATGTGATAGGCCCTGAAGATATAGAGATAAACTGGGCCTAATCCCTCCCCTCGCTGAACTCATAATTAACTTGATTATTATAATCAGATAAATCAGGTGCAGCAAGATCTGGTAGAAGGTCAGTCCTATCCAGATAGAAATAATAATCCAATACCACTTTCTCTTTCCCTCATCCTCACCCCAAGTGGTGCTGAGCCCAGGCACTGCCTGATTAGTGGCTTCCAGACAACAAGAGTATTAGGAAAGGAATCCTTAGCACAGAGAACTCAAAGATGATCAGTCTAGAAGGGGCCTCTTTTCGAGTTGCCACCTTTCTCCTTCCTCTTCCTCATCAGACTTCTCTGGTATTTCTGAGTAGAATGAATCATATCCTGACCCTTTGTTCCTGAGCTATCCCTGTTTAGAACATCTGCATTCTCAGAGGATGCATCCAATCAGGAATACTGTAATAAATATACCTCTAACTAAGGAAGAGAGATTGTGTGGTCCTATGGAAAAGAATGTTGCCCTGGAAAGTAGGGGAGCAAAGTCTGTGATCTAACTCTGCTCCTGGGTGTGACCTTAGACAAGGTCTGAACATCTCTGTGACCTAGACATTTTATTTGTAAGGCAAGAGAGATGCCTCAGAGATCTGTCTGGTCTTTTCCTTTTCTGAAATCCCATCTCTTTGAATGTTGCTTTGTAACCAATAGAAGTAAGTTGGGGTTTTATATAACACCTACCCCCATCTATGCATCTGGCAGTTGTAAGAGCCCTTATATTTTGAAATTTAGTTGAACTCAATCTTCTTTCTTCAGAGTGGTAAGATCAAGTATGTGATTCTTTATGAGTGGTCTGCTGAACTCTAGGTGCTGTGACCTTCCCTGAAAAGGCAGGGACCAGTTCTTAACCAGACCACTAACAGTTCTGCTTAACTGAAGTCTAAGTAAAATTGAACACCTGGTTGAATTTTTAAATTTCCAATACCTGGTGGGTGATGATATAGTCATTTCCAGCTCATAAAAGTAAAAGTAAAATACACTACATAGTTAGATTCACAAAAGCCAGGTTTAGAACTTGTATCTGTTATCTCCCAAATCGCTATACTGAGAAGAAGCTATTGGTAACTTTGTGAGAAGCCTGAACTTTAGGCTTAATGTACCTAGAATTATCTTATTTCTATGGAACCAAACTGACATCTCTCTAAATGCTAACAAATATTTTGCCCAAATTGTAGAAAAGTGATTAACTGTGAGTTGTGTAAGAAGAATGACTGTATTAGCTTGTTAACATAGGGTCATTTCTCAGTTTTTGGACAAGTAGTACATTGGGACAGCCAGATAATATTTCTGTGTTCTGGAAAATTAGATTTTTATACACATTTAAAAGCACCGTGTTCACTGCATTCATCAATTAATTCCAGCTCTCTTATATGTTTATTTGGACTGTTAAATAGTTGTGGGGGGAAAAAGGTTTTTTAAAAAGTTATACTTTATAGTTACAAAATAGGATGTCTAGGGATAAAAGCGATAAGGACATCTTGCATGCACTACCAGGAAGCGTGTAAGTGGATTAATTTGACTGCCTGGGTGCCATTTTGATAAATTTAAGCTTCTACTCTTTCATGGGTAAGAAGGCTTTGTAAGAAAATGTTGAAATTATGAATTACAGATCATAGAATTTTAGAGTTAATAAAGACTTGTGGGATCATTAATTTAGCCTCTTCATTTCCCTGATGCAAAAACTGAGGCATAGAGAAGTTAAATATCTACTCAACATTGATGACAATTAGAATGGAATCAGGCCAGGTGTCTTTTTGTATTATCTGTACTGATTTCTCTAGGGTTACAGAAATTCATTCAGTCATTCCTTTACCTAAGCATTTACTGAATAGCAGTTATGTGACAAGTGTTGTGCGAAGTGCTAGCAACGCAACAATAAATAAAATACAGATGCTTCTCTCCCAGAATTCACTATTCCATCTATCAGAGGAAAGGTGTAAATTGATACCTTTCTCCACTCCAAAAGGAAAATTTCATAACAGATTGATTCAATAGAGTTGTGTTAAAGCTCTGTAGTTAACTTTCAACCTTGGGTTCTTCACTCCCTTAAATTAATTTCTAAATTCTTACCAAAGCTTATTCTGAATTTTTATCAAGGTTTCAGGGAAGTCCTAACAATATTGAACTGATTATATCTGATGAGTTTCTTCATCATATTCGGACTGTTGCCTGTATATGATTGATTGACAGGTTGGCTTTCCCCCATTTCTTTTACTTTTTTTAACTTCTCTGCATTTCTGGCCGTTTATTTATAATTATCTGAAAGCATACCTTAAAGATTTTTAGAGGCACTTGTTCTTCACTTAATACTTTGAAAGTAATAGAGTTATGAAACATCCTTCTGGGAAGGGCATAGCAGAGAGGCAAAAATAAGTTCCATGGAGACACACTAACCTGAAGATGAATTCTAGATCCTTTATTTGCTACTTGGATGACATTGGTCAATTTTTTTTTTTAATTCTGACTCTCTATTTCTTCAAGCATAATATGGTAATAATGCCTGCCTTAAAATGTATTTAGGATGCTTAAATGAATGCATGTTAGTGCATTGCATAGGGCCTGGAAGAGAATGTGCTCAGCAAGGAAAAGCCATAGCTCCTAACTTTGAGGCATAAAAGTCAATACTATTATAGTTTTCCCATTTTCACATTCTTGACAATGAGTTTTAATGAACTGAAGGGATTTCCAACCTTGAAGAATTAGAGCTTAAAGAATTTTCCAGGGGTCATCATATCTCCTTTTCTACCTTTAGGTCAAACTAATTACAAAATTTTAAACATATATGGAGCTACTTCCTAAAAATTCTTCAAGTGAGTCTTTCATAACACAATAAAATAATTTCATAGAGGCCCAAAGCCACTTGTTAATGTCCAATATAAGTAATATTAAAAGAGTATAATTCATGGATATAGTATTTATCAAGTGAATATAATGATTCTTTTCCTAATAGAAAAACCAAAGTACAGGGCATCCCTAAGAAAGAATGTGAGTATAATAGAGCTATATGCTACCTGAGCTAACTCTTTGTATAGCATAAATTTTAAGCCTTCATCCATGAACTACTTTCTCTAGCACATCTCCAAAGTGTGACTGGTCATTTATTTATTTGTTCACTTTATGAAGTTAATATTATCCAGATGTCAAAACTGACACACACACACACACACACACACACACACACTTAAAAATACTATGACCTATTCTTATTAATGAGTAAAAATGCACAAATCCTAAATAAAGTACATCCAGAAAAGATATTATTAATTGAATAATTATCTATGAGGAATAAGTAGGATTTAATTCCTGGAAGGCAAAGATGGTTTAATTAGAAAGCTGTTGCTATAAAGCATAACATCTAAAAATCAAATAAAAAAGTAGTATTCAAAATACATTAAAAGCTTTTGGAAAAAAAAAGCTTTTGATAAAATTCAACACTCATTCTGACTAAAGCTCTTAGAAAACTTAGAATAAAATGCTACATATTAAAAATTGTAAATAATAACTATCTCATACTAATAATTTCTGTCATATTTAATGTTGAAAACTAAAAGAAAACTAAAAGAATCCCCATTAAAATGGGAGGATTCAAAAGATATCTGTTATAACTTTTATGCTTTAACATTATTTGAAATTTCTGAACACCAAAAAATAACATGAAACAAGATAAGATATGTTAGAGAGAGGATTAATTGCTGTTTCATTCTCTTTTTTTTTTGCCCTAAATTCAAGATATGGGTCTTATAATAAAACAAGTATAAACAAATGAGTTCATTTCCTAGTTACCTGAACAGAGAGAAAATGAAGTTTCAAATATTCCATTCACAATAGCAGCAGAAAGTACAACATATCTGGAATAACTCTAATTCTGTCTATGTAGGATATAGTTAAAACACTAAACAATTGTTTACTAAACAATGTTAACGGATATTTGAATAAGTGGCAAGATAACCCATATTTCTGCATAGGAAATGTGAAATTGAAAAAAAAAAACTAAAACTTTTCCAATATTTAATGTAACTTACTTTAATATAACTTAATATAACTTACTATAGATCAAATAATAAAATATCTGAAAGCAAAAAAAGAATTGTTATGTTTGCTTAGAATAATACATGGATAGTAAGAATAATGCAGTTGCCAAAAAGTAAAACAGTGAATGAGCTATTTGTCTTACTATAAATTAATGGGAACTAAAGCTACAACAAGTAAAAAAATCTTAAGTGCTGGCATAAGAACTGGCTACCAGACTAATTCAATAGAATAGTTAACTGTGAGATAGAGCTTATTGTATACAATAATGTCACATATGATGAAGGGAGAAATAAAAATGAAAGAGGGAACAGTTGTATTTTGATTTAGCAATTATTTGGCTACTATTCTTTTAAAATTTTTTTTAAGATTTGAGTATACTTATTAAAAACAATATAGGGAAACTTATATAAAATAGCAGTAGTGTCCTGGGATAGAGCCCCAAACTGGGCTCTCTGCTCAGCAGGGAGCCTGCTTCCCTTCCTCTCTCTCTGCCTGCCTCTTTGCCTACTCGCGATCTCTGTCTGTTAAATAAATAAATAAAATCTTTAAAATAGCAATAGATGTTAAACTTACACTATCCTGGGTCTTGTGGAAAAAAACTTTAAAAGTCTACTAAAGAACATGAAAGTATTAATAACAGTACTGTGTAAATGTCAATATTTTTTAAAAAGTGCTATCTAAGTTAGTACAATTTGAAAATTGTGAGGACACTTTTTATGATACTTGGAAAATTAAATGAGAGGTTCTCTGGAAGTATGGAAAATTTATGGAATTAGTGAAAGTAATTCAGAGTAATATGGGGGAAAACATGATGTTCTAGAAGTCACAGAAGATAAAAATACATCAAATAGATAAAACAGAAAATTGAGAATTACATGTGTATATAAATGTTTCATGAGTCATAAAAATGGTATTGAAAATTAGTAGAGAAAAATTGTTTTATTAATAGTAAAGGAAAATCATTTTGAAATATAAGACTGAGATAATCGCATTCATGGTTGGTGCAAAATAAATTCAGAGGCTCTAAAAAGTTTCTAAGGAAAACTAAAGTACTAGAATTTTTTTTAAAAAAATCAAAAAGGAAACAGATTTATTATTCAAAACATGGTATTCAGAAAATTGATAATTTATTGGGAAGTCAAGTTAGAGCCATTCTACATTAATATAAAAAAAAATAGTTAAGGAGAACATGCTCCAGTGACTGCCAGAGTTTAAACACCAGCTACATCATTTACTGATTGTGTAACCATGGGTAAGTAAATCAATCTCTCAGCTCTCATATAAAACAGGGACAGTAATAGTTTTTACCTAATACCAGTTAATGTAAGTAATAGTTGTAAGGTATTTATGAGAATTAAATAGGAGATAACTCATATAAAGAATGTAGTATACTATTTGGCAAGTCTTCACTCAATAAACATTATTAATTATTTCAAACACCAAGTTAATTACAGATATATTAATAGGCTAATGTAAAAAAATTAGAAGTCCATATTTAACTGATCTTAGATGGGAGAAGGCCTTCATAATCATAAGTGTAATATAAGAATTAACATAGAAAAAAAAGAATTAAGAAAGAAAAAACATAGATTTGATTATATAAGAACTTTATTTAAAAATTTTTTTATGTGAGAACTT
This sequence comes from Neogale vison, assembly GCF_020171115.1. Taxonomy (NCBI): domain Eukaryota; kingdom Metazoa; phylum Chordata; class Mammalia; order Carnivora; family Mustelidae; genus Neogale; species Neogale vison. The sequence continues at coordinate 139,663,200 of NC_058097.1, forward strand.
TCAAATACTATAGTTAAAACATAAAAAATTGGGGTACCTGGGTGGCTCAGTGGGTTAAAGCCTCTGCCTTCAGCTCGGGTCATGATCTCAGGGTCCCGGGATCGAGCCCCATATTGGGCTCTCTGCTCAGCGGGGAGCCTGCTTCCTCCTCTCTCTCTCTGCCTGCCTCTCTGCCTACTTGTGACCTCTGTCTATTAAAAAAAAAGGAAAAAAAACCATAAAAAATTGAAAAGCCACCAATAAGACAGTTGTTATGTTTAAACTCTAAAAGAGCTCTTTAAAATCAATTTAAAAATCACCAGTGTCCTAGACAATTCACAAATATTCAATATTCTTAAAATATCCTAAATCAAAATTTAAAACAATGTAAACAAAAATATGAGTGAGCATCGAATTAGGAAAAGAACATGGCAATACTCCAGGTGACAAGAAGGTAGGAAGAGGATCTCTCCAGGATACTGCTGGACAGGATTTATATCATGTAATGTTTTGGAAGACAATTTGGCAACACTTAATAAAATTCTCAAAAATGTTTTCACCCTTTTAGTCTTATTCTAGGAATTCATCCTAGGAAGATAATTAGAAGAGCAAACAAACATTTTTGTATACTTATTTTATCATAGCATCGTCTATAATAGTTGGCACATCCATGAGATAGACTATCATGCCGCCAAAAGAAATCATGTCTTTAAAGCATATTGAACGGTGGTCCAGTTTCTCACAATAACAGCTAAAACTTTAGGCAAATTATAATCCGTAACTACACCAGTATATACATTTATCACTATATCTGCCTCTGTATGTATATCTATACATAAAAGGGAATACACCAATTTTCTAACAGTTAGGCAGATAACAGAATTACAGGCAAATTTTACTTCTCTTTTACATTGTGTACTTTCAGGTTTTCTACAATAATTAGCAGCATGTGCACCATTTGAAAAAATAAGACCTGGTTGAAACATAGATTGCATTCTCTTTGTCTCTATTTTTTGGAGAGAAATACTTCACATGTGATGTGACAACTTTCATTTATGAGATTTGTTGTATTTAATCAATTTTGCATGAATTTAATTACAAATTTAACCTTTGGAAAGTTAATAGTAGACTTTCTCTTTAGTTTGTTAGCTAAATTTGGGAGTGAAGAACAAAACTGAGCTTATGAAACTGGTCTTAGGAACAGCTGGAAACATCATTCAGGGTTGTACTCTGTTTAATGTTCAGTGCCCTTTCACAGGGAACGAAGAGAAATACGAGTCTTGGCATATGTTATTTTCTGCATGAAGGCTTACCACAATCCCTGGTGTATTTCAGTTGCGGGAGTGGTAGGCAATAGCATTTTATCGTCTCTGCCATACAGTTTGGTATTTTATTACATTCAGTTTAGCACTTTATAATTTACTGTCTTTGTAATTTCTCCCTCTTATGAACTCTCAAAGCATTTTATCTTTTTACCCTATTTTAGCACATCTTATTCCATTTATCGAGTTTTTATTCGCTGAGGAAGTTTTATCTTGTAATATATATCCTGCCTCTTTTACCAGCCTGTAAACTTCCTGAAGTCAGGAATTGTGCCTTATTCACTTCTACACCTCCTGCATCTAGCCCAGAATGCCTTACACCTGGCGGTAATATTTTGCTATGTGAGCAAATAAATAAATGATCAGCAACTATTTAATGTTATAATATCTTCTGATTGTTGCAGAGTGTATGTTTTCTCTCCCAGCAAGATCAGAAGTTTCAGGAGGGCCGTGCCTAGGTTGTCATATACTAGTTTTTGCACCTAATAGTTTCTTTTTTCTTTTTTTGTAATTTATTTTCAGTGATGCAAAATTCATTATTTATGCACCACACCCAGTGCTCCATGCAATACGTGCCCTCCTTAATACCCACCACCATGTTCACCCATCCCCTTACTCCCCTCCCCTCCAAAACCCTCAGTTTGTTTCTCAAGAGTCCACAGTCTCTGAGGGTGAGGCATCTAATACTTTCTAATAAACTCAGAGTATTGCCTACTTAATTAAATTATTTAACCTGTTGTTTTGCAGGACAAGTTTAGATAGAATTTTCTGAACATAGCTTATAAGTATAACTACTAGTTAACCTTAAACTAAGAACAAGGATTTTTTGAAAAGCATTGCTTTTGTTTTCAGTCTACTGATTTATGGTAACAAGTGGTAGTTAATGCAAAGCCACTTCTAAAGGCATCATTTTAGCTAATGAATATTAAGGGTAAAAATCTATGCCCTCATAGACCTTGCATTCCAGTAATGGTGTTGGGAAAAGAAATAAGTGAAAATGATGTTAAGTGCTGATAAATGCAATGTTGAAAAATAAAAGGAGAACAATAAAAGAAAGGTGTCATTTTAGCAAAGACTTGAAGGAGGTGAGGAATTGATTATATGGATATCTTAGAATAAGGACTCCAGGCAGAGGTTAGAGCAGGCATGAGATCTGAGAAGGGAATGTATTTGGTTGGTTGGTTGGTTGTTAATTTATTTATTGTTTGTTTATTTATAATTGACTTCTAGTTGACATATAATATTGAATTAGTTCCAGATATACATCATAGTGAGTCAACAATTATATACATTAAAAAATGTTTACCACAATAAGGTTATGACAATATTACTGACTATATTCCCTGTGCTGTACTTCTCATTCCTTTGACTTATTTATTTTATGACTGGAAGTTTGTACCTCTTAATCCCTTTCACCTATTTTATTTTATTCTACCCTCTTTTCTTTTTTTTTTTTTAAGAGTTTTATTTATTTACTTAACAGATAGATCACAAGTAGGCAGAGAGGCAGGCAGAGAGAGAAGGGGAAGCAGGCTCCCTGCTGAGCAGAGAGCCTGATGTGGGGCTGATCCCAGGACCCTGAGACCATGACCTGAGCAAAGGCAGAGGCGTAGCCCACTGAGCCACCAGGGAGACCATAGCCTCTTCTCTTTTAGCACCAGTTCTCTTTATGAGTCTGTTTCTTTCTTTGTTGTTGTTGTTTTAGTTCATTTGTTTTATTTTTCAGATCCCACATATATGTGAAATCATATGGTATTTGTTTTTCCTGTATCTGGCTTATTTCACTTGGCATGATACCCTGTAGATCCATCCATGCTGGGAAGGGTAAGATTTCATTCCTTTTTATGGCTGAAAAACATCCCATTGTGTATATATTCCACACCTCCTTTATCCACTCATCTACTGATGGACTCTTGGAGTATGTAAAGCACAAAGACCAAAGCAATGATCCATCAGGGGACCCGACCCGAAAGGGTAAAGTTAGTTCCTGACTTTGCAAAGTTGTGATAAGGTATGAACTGCACGTAAAGTACTTAGCACAATGCCTTACACATATCAAATATTTGATAAATGCTATTTATCATCATTATGTAAATTATATGAGAGTCTTAGGCCTTTAAATTATAAGTAAATTATATGAGACTCTTACTATGAGGCTCTTCGACCATTGCTAGAAGAAAAAAAGCACTCCCAATTGGTGATGTCTTTTCAGGGTGAAAACTAAGAAATTGTTCTAGCACTTGTTTGGGTAAGCCACCTGATTCTAATGCATTATTTCCTTATATAACGAATTGCCATGTATTCTTATTTCTGGCTGACAGCTACTTATTCATGTTTCTAAATAAGCTTGTTTAAAATGTGGTCCACGTGGATGTCTTCTTTGCAGAAACGTCTGTTCATGTCCTCTGCCCATTTCTTGATTGGATTATTTGTTCTTTGGGTGTTGAGTTTGTTAAGTTCTTTATAGATTTTGGACACTAGTCCTTTATCTGATATGTCATTTGCAAATATCTTCTCCCATTCTGTCAGTTGTCTTTTGGTTTTGTTAACTGTTTCCTTTGCTGTGCAAAAGCTTTTGATTTTGATGAAATCCCAAAAGTTCATTTTTGCCCTTGGGGGGTAGGGTTATGGACATTGGGGAGGGTATGTGCTTTTGGGTAAATTGGAAGGGGAGATGAACCATGAGAGACTATGGACTCTGAAAAAGAATCTGAGGGGTTTGAAGTGGTGGGGGGGTGGGAGGTTGGGGTACCAGGTGGTGGGTATTATAGAGGGCACGGCTTGCATGGAGCACTGGGTGTGGTGAAAAAATAATGAATACTGTTTTTCTGAAAATAAATAAATTGGAAAAAAAAATTAAAAAAACAAACAAACAAAAAAATAAATAAATAAATAAAATAAAATGTGGTCCACGTTGCTTCAGAGAACGAGCTGAGGGAGTTTGAATTTGTCCTATCCGAGTGCCTGGAGATACCGGCAGATTTTTCGCGCAAAGTTGCAACACTGAGACGAAGGCCCTGGTGCTCAGAACCCAGTGTTCTATGCTCCCTTGGAGAGGGTTATGGTTGTTCTCATAGACATTGGGTCTTACAGACATCGTCAATGTGAGCCAAGTTCCCTTAATGGATGTGCTGGAAAGAGCTCAGTGTTACTGAGTCAAGAATGTAATTTGAGCTGTGCCGACAGGAAACAAATTGATCATTTTGGCCCACATTTCTGATTCTGAAGCAGCCCTTCCTCATCAAGGAAGACTTTCCAACATGATGCAGTTAAATCCCCAAATGTTCCTGGATGTGGAGTCCTAATTTAGAGTTGCTTTTAAGCCCTTAAGTATAGTTTCAAATAGTGTCTATGCCCTTTAAATGCTCAATGGAAAATGAGATGAGATTCTAGTATGTGCCATCACATACATGATCCTTGGTGATTTTTTTTTCTTTCCAATGTGGGGGCCTCTAATTTTCTTGCATTTTGGTAAAGAAAGGGAGCACAAAATATTCCTGGGATCTCTTGGAATAGTCTGTCTGCCAAAGATTGCTTAGATGAATAGTTTAAAGTATAGACGTTGAAAACTTTGTTTCCTAAGCAACAGCAGAAAATAGAATAAGAATCAATTTCTGAAATCAAAATTAAGTACCATGGTTAAATGTGTTTCTATACCAAAATTGAAATAAATAAAATAGAAAATAAAAATAGAATTAATCAGGTTTTCTTAAATTCTTTATTGATTCTCTTGCATTGCAGCCCAGACAGAAACATATACCCAAAATACATTGTTAATACTTGCACTGTTACTAAATGTAAATGGTGTCAGAAATGGACAGGTGTGAAATTTCATTAGAAAAATTGCTGTAGGTGAGAGGAAAGAAAATAACAGAAGTTAGGTAGAGATAGAATTAAAAAAAGGAAATAGACGGTTCTTTTTTTCTCTAAATTGCCCCAGTTTCTGCTTCTTTTCTTCATTATTTTATATTTCTTTTTTTTTATTAAGTCATTTGTCTTTTTAAGTACCCATTTTTAGGAAAACAAAATATATTCAAGTTTCACATGCTAAGCATCCTTTCTGTTTGTTTTAACAGCTTTATTGAAGTATAATTGACATAGAATAAACTGCACATATTTTAAGTGTTTGATTTGATAGAATTTGACATATATCTACATATAGATCTATTACCACAATCAAGATAATGAACATATCTAGCATCCCTTAAAGTTTCCTTGTATATGTGAGTCCATCTTCCCTCTTCTTACCTCAATAATCATCAGTCAACAACTGATACACTTTCTGTCACTACAAATTTGTTTACATTTTCTAAAATTCTATGTGAATGGAGTCAAATGGTATGTGGTCTGGCTTATTTCCCTGGGCCTAACTATTTTGAGATTCATCTATGCTTTTGCTCATATCAACAGTTCATTCCTTTTTATTTCTAAGTAGTATTGCATTGTATGAATATAACACAATTTATTCATCTGTTTATGAACATTTTCCCCAGCTTTTGGCTATTCCAAATAAAACTGTTGTGAAATCTGAGTACAATCTTTTAATGGACATATGCTTTCATTTCTATTGGGTAAATGACCTAGGGGTGGAAGTGCTGGGGCATTGTTTTAAGATAGATTTCACTTTTTGAGAAACTGTCAAACTTGTCCAAAATGATTGCACTATTTTACATTTCCAACATGATTATTCTGTTCCACATTTACATGTTTTATCTTATTGTCAAGACCTTTTCCTGAGGTCAGCTGGTAGTCAGAACATGTCTGTTTCCTCTAGATAGACAACCATGAGGTTAGCTCCCAGATTTCCACCTCCAGCCATCTTCCTCTGGAACTTCAGCTTTGTAATTCTTAACCACTAATTAGTTAATCATCTACTTTTTAGTAGACTCTTAGGAGACTTTACAGATGGAGCACTAGATTCAAGTACCCAAAAGTAGTGTTATCAGTCCTCCAGAATCCTCTTTCCCCTGGGGAGATCCTAGGTTTGAACTGCTTCTTAGAGGATCTGGCTCAGTCATGGATAAAATCTTTCTTCAAGTCTTCTGAGATAGAATGCAACGTTCACAAAGCTTTCACCAAGTACTTTGCCAAAGAAATCAAAGGATATGAACACAGAATAAGAAGAGGGTTTCTTTCTTGCCTTGTCATTTTTTGCCATCCTAAGGTGGTAAGGTGGTATCTCAATGTGGTTTTGATTTGAATTTCCCTGATGGCTAATGATACTGAACATTTTTCATGTGTCTGTTAGCCATTCCCGTGTCTTCTTTGGAGAAGTGTCTGTTCATGTCTTCTGCCCATTTTTTTGACTTGATTATTTGTTTTTTGAGTGTTGAGTTTGAGAAGTTCTTTATAGATCTTGGATATCAGCCTTTTGTCTGTAGTGTCATTTGCAAATATCTTCTCCCATTCCGTGGGTTGCCTCTTTGTTTTCTTGACTGTTTCCTTTGCTGTGCAGAAACTTTTTACCTTGTAGAAGTCCCAAAAGTTCATTTTCACTTTTGTTTCCCTTGCCTTTGGAGACGTGTCGTGAAAGAAGTTGCTGTGGCCGATGCCAAAGAGGTTACTGCCTATGTTCTCCTGTAGGATTTTGATGAATTCCTGTCTCACATTAAAGTCTTTCATCCATTTTGTGTTTATCTTTGTGTATAGTGTAAAAGAATAGTTGCGTTTCATTCTTCTGTATATAGCTGTACAGTTTTCCCAGAGCCATTTATTGAAGAGACTGTCTTTTTTCCACTGGATATTTTTTCCTGTTTTGTTGAAGATTATTTGACCATAGAGTTGAGGGTCCATATCTGGGCTCTGTATTCTGTTACATTGGTCTATATGTCTGTTTCTGTGCCAGGACTATGCTGTCTTGGTGATCACAGCTTTGTAATACAGCTTGAAGTCAGGCATTGTGGTACCCCCAGCTTTGGTTTCCTTTTTCAGAAATCCCCTGGTGATTCAGGGTCTTTTCTGGTACAAACAAATTTTAGGATTGTTTGTTCCAGCTCTGTGAAAAATGCCATTGGTATTTTGTTTGGGATGGCATTGAAAGTATAGATTGCTCTGGGTAGCATAGACATTTTAACAATGTTTATAATTCCAATTCATGAACATGGAATGTTTTTCCATCTTTTTGTGTCTTCTTCAATTTCTTTCATAAGTGTACTGTAGTTTCTAGATTACAGATCCTTTACTTCTTTGGTTAGATTTATTCCAAGGTATCTTATGGGTTTTGGTGCTATTATGAATGGAATCAATTCCCTAATTTATCTTTCTACAGTTACATTGTTAGTGTATAGGAAAGTGACTGGTTTCTGTGCACTGATTTGTATCCTGCCACATTACTAAACTGCTGTATGAGCTCTAATAATTTGGGGGTGGAGTCTTTTGGGTTTTCCACATAAAGTATCCTGCCATCTGCAAAGAGTATGAAGAGAAAGACTTCTTCTTTGCCAATTTGAATACCATTTATTTCTTTTTTGGTGTCTGATTGCTGTTGCTAGGACTTAAAGTACTATGTTGAATAATGGTGAAAGTGGGCATCCTTGTCATGTTCCTGATCTTAAAGGAAAGGCTCTCAGCTTTCCCCCATTGAGAATGATATTCGCTCTGGGCTTTTCATAGATGGTTTTCATGAAATTGAACAACCAACATGCTTAATATATATTCAGTATCATCAAAAAGTTAGGTCTCCATTTGTCAAGACAGTCTTATTTAAATTTAGTGTGTTTCTGCCTACTAGAACTTCGACTAAAATAAATAATTTTTATGCAAACTAATGTTCTCTCATGTTTTCCTATTAAAAGATGAACTTCAAGCAGAAGGTCATGATAATTCTTACAATTTATATTGTCATTAATTTAAGAAATTTCTAGGAAAAATAAAAAAGATCAGAAATGATAACATTAAAAGATACTTGAGTATGGCACCCAAAATCTATGACTTTAAACAGTATATGCTAAATATACATAACTAGTAACAAAATTATGCTATCAAGTAAAGGATTTTTCAACTTCTTTGTATAAAACAAAGAGGGGTTTCTGATGCCCAACATAGCTGGCAAGCTCACAGGGGCTACAGCCTCTGTCCCAAGGGAAAAGGACTGGTGCCATATAATAGGTTGGGAGAGGGGATCCGGAGTCATACATCAGCTGGATTCAGGTGCCATAGTTAGTTTAGTGACCTCCAGCAAATTATTTAATTTCTCTGAGTCTTCTTATGTATAGGTTGGAGCCATCTCATAGAATTCTTCAATGGTTAAATAAAATAAGCACTTACATGTTTGACTTATTTTTTTTCAAGATTTTAATTATTTATTTGACAGAGAGAGAGAGAGAGAGAGAGAAAGCACGAGCAGGGGGAGAGGGAGAAGCAGGCTCCCCGCAGAGCAGGGAGCCCAATGCGGGACTCAATTCTAAGATTCTAGGATCATGACCCAAGCCGAAGTCAATGGCTCAACCACCTGAGCCACCTAGACACCCCTTGACTCATTTTTTTTAATGATAAATGTTTGATTTGATAAGCATTTTAACCATATAAAATATAATGTCCCCAAACCAAGCCTTAAATATCTGTATATATTGACTGTAATGATTGACTCCAGCATGATGGTAATGATTGATACCAGTAATCTTCTAGTCCCTACCTTGTCTTATAATTCACTGACCCTGTCACCTTTTTTCTGTTTCTCATCTCTCTCCTATCCTTAATGCCTTTTCTACCCAGCTTAAATCCCGTGGACACTCATCGTGATCATTTCCATCCCATACACTTTCAACTTGCTTGTCCTTTCATTCTATTTACTGCTTTCATAGAATTCACAGTTCGGTAAGGAAACTATATATTAAAGAGATAACTGTAAATGTTGAAATGTTCAAGGACTTCGTCTTTGAGCTTTTTCGCTATCTCAGCCAGTGACTGTGGTTTTAAATACCATTTCTATGCCAATATCTTCTCCGAAATGCTAGAATTGTATATTCAGCAAGTCTGACTTGATGTTTCCATGTAGATGTCTAAAAGATAGTTCAGACTTAACACATTCAGAGCCTAGCTTCTTCATTTTCCTGAAAAACCTATTCTATCCACAACCTTCATTTCATCCTGTAGTGAGTTCGGCCTTGTCGTTGCTCGTGTTGGTAGGTTTGGAGTCATCCTTGCCTCTGCTCTTTCCCTCATGCCCCATATTCACTCTCTTCAAAATATGTCCACAACCTGAACACCGGTTTTGTTTCCATGCGCATCACTTTCGTCCAAGTTACCATTATTTTTAAACTTGATAATTGCACTAGTTTAATTGTTACCTCTGCTTCCAGCTTTGACTCCTGACAGTCAAATTTTTCGTGACAGCAGCAGAAGTGATCTTATTACCATGGTAGTCATATCGTATTGCTCCTCTGAGGTTGCTTCCCACCTACTCATAGCAAAAGCCAAAATGCCCATGATAACTTCCGAAATACAGATCTACTTCTCCACTCTCCATGCACTCCCCCTCTATCCCTCTGACTTGATTTTGTACCATCTTTCTCCTCACTGTGCTTCAGCCACACTGACTTCCTTACTGCCATCAAACATTAAGTCCCTCCTTAAGAACTTCCATAGGAATATTCTTACACTGGATAACTTTCTGACTTACTTTCATGTCATTAGGATCTTCGCTCAAAAGTTACTCTTTCAATGAAATTTACTTTAGTCAACCTACCACCAAATTTAACCACTTTGACAAGTTTTTATTCCATTTCCCTATTTATTTTTTTCTTCAGCATGTATCAAAATTTAATAGACTATATATGATGTTACTTATATTACTTATTGTCTCTTCCCTACACTAAAATCTGAGCTCCACAAGATAGGTTTGTCTGTTTAGTTCACTATTATATCCTCATTGCTTAGAAACATAGCTGACACATAATGACACTCAAGTAAGTATTAAATAAAGCAATTAAAGGAAGAGAGATTTTTTTTCATAACTTTCCTTACTAGACATACCTACTCCTGTCTTTTCTGGGGCCATCACAACATGAACTGTCTAAAAGTTAACATAGCATTACACATTTCATTTTTTTACGGATATGGAAATCTCCAAGATGCGGGTTAAACCCCCTAGAACACAATGAAGTAGAAAACATCAAAATTATTTGCAATAGCACTTCCTATTTTTAAAAAATCCTCTCTTTTAGAAGAGTAACAAAGAAAATTTGGAGTTCTCACATGGAAACTAATGACCAAGAGGAAGAATTGGTAGATGTAAAAAATGATAGAAGTAAATGTCTAAGAAATTTAACAGTGAACATTTCAGACAAAGACTGTAAAATAAGAATACTTAAAATTGGGGCACTTGGGTAGTTCAGTTGGCAAAGCGACTGCCTCCAGCTCAGGTTATGATCCTGGAGTCCCAGGATGGAGTCCTGCATCAGGCTACTTACTCAGTGGGGAGTCTGCTTCTCTCTCAGACCCTAACCCTCTCATGCTCTCTCTCTCTCTCATTCTCTCTCAAATAAGTAATTAAAATCTTGAAAAAAGAGAAAACAAAATTAATAATGAGGCAAGGAGAAAAGAGAAAGTAAAACGAAGGAAGAGGACTCTGTAAAGCATATTCTTCCTTTGTCTTTGAGATAACTAACTCCAAGCCCCCAGGCTCAAATCTTCAGCTGCTTTTGACTCTATGTTCTTAACCTAGGAAGCATCTGTTACATTGTACAGATTCTGTCTCCTCAATTAATCCTTCTTTCATTCATGCATTTAGTAAATCCTTTTGGAGAATTTATTATGCACTAGGCACTTTGTGTCAGCAATGAAGAAAAGTTAGGCACTGTCCCTGCTTTTATGGAATGTCCTGCAAGGAAAGCAAGGGAAATACATATACTGAATAGACAATTGTCATTGTAATAAATATTTTGAAAAGTAATATGTTGTGCTAAGGAAGTGAATTGGGGCCTAAATCTAAGCTAGGATATCAAGAGAAAATGTTTCTTTTATTTCTTCTTGCCTTTTGTCCTACCACTATCTGCCTAATTAAGACCCTGAATAAATTTACTGCCTTTATTATTCTCCCTGATCTCCAACTCTGAACAAGTTTGTCATGATTAAACATTTATTGGCATTTGTCTAATTACTGTATGGCTACTGCCTTTCCTTCCTTACTTTCCACTATTTCTCAAACATGTCTCATGCTTTCCAGCCTTTTTACTCTTACTTATGCTGTTTCTCCTGGCAAATAAATGTCTTGTTTTCTTTTGATCTGTTTTCTAAGGCCCAATTCAAATTTCCTTTCTTATGGAAAGCCTGTCTTCCCTACTCCAACTCATAGGTTCATGCACGTTACCTGAATGCACAGCACTTGCTCCTTCTCCATTTCATTGATTTTCATTTCCAGGTTAAGTTTTGAAAATCAAGAAGTGAGGGGCAAAGCAGGATTCAAAGCCTAATTCCTTTAGGAAAAATGGCCTTGAATAAGTTACTTAATTTCTGAGAAATACAGTTTCTGAATTTGTAAAAGGAAGGGGATGCTATTTGACTCAGAGGTATCTGGAGGTGATTCAAGGAGATAAGACTATTTCCTAAGGTGTGGTATGCTTCAGATGGTACCTGGCAAACATTTTTTTAAAAAATTATACTTTAGTATATGCATATGGTAAAAAAACATATGAGATTAGATAAATACTGAGATAAGGAATGTTAAGTACCTTAGTGGGCAAAAGAGATTATGTATTTTAAAGACAATATTTTTTATTAAAAGATTTTATTTATTTGATAAAGAAAGAGATCATAAGTAGGCAGAGAGGCAGGCAAAGAGAGAGGGGGAAGCAGGCTCCTCACTGTGCAGAGAGCCCGATGCGGGGCTCGATCCCAGGACCCTGAGATCATGATCTGAGCCAAAGTTAGAGGCTTAACCCACTGAGTCACTCAGGTGCCCCTGAAGACAAAATATTTTAATTTCATATAAACACCTAAGGTAAAGTAGCTGACATGGAGTGGCACCAAGCAAGTCGGTCTCCTTCCCTTTTCTCCCTATTCAGCTATGAAGGATACAACACGGTGATACTATTACTTTTTTTTTTTTGCCTATATATACTCTTTAAGCTGGAAAGAGGCTGCAATTAATATCAGGATTATTTTCAGTAACGCTATCTGCAGTTGACATTTGCACTGAGGATTTCAGCAGCTGCTGTTTCTGTTTTATGTAGGTGGCCGGATGGAAAAGGAATAGTTTGTATGTCTTCATTAATAGGTCTCATTTTTAAGGCAATGAAAGAGGGAGGGAGTTTATTTACTTATTTATTTAATTATGGATGTGGTGCTATTTATTAAATTTTTTAAAAGATCACACATGTCTATCTAAAGAGGGGGAAGAATTACAAAGTGAAAAAAAATTGATAGCTTATAGGCCATGAGTCAAGAATTCTCATTGATTCACCTTTTGAAATGTGTTTCAAAACACTTTGAGCCCTTCTTACAATGACTTTGATTTATCTCTTATAGTATGAAGATGAATGTGAGGTAAAAATACAAATAGAAGGTAATAATAAATGCCTAATGTATGTCTCAACAGTGCCTTCCAGTTTTCTTTTGGGGGTATGAAGCAGCTTAATTCAAGTGATAACCTCACTCATTTCTTCCTTCAGCAAATGTGAATTAAATTATCTAACACATTTATTGAGTGCCTACTATAGGCAAAGGACTATGAAGATCCTTGAGGTTGCAAAAAAGAAATAAGGCATGGGGATTTTTTTAAATTGCTTTTGGTCATTTAGGGGAAACCGTTCAAATTTAACATAGTCACAAATAAATGTAATAAGAGCTAAACTTGGGATATGTACAAATTGCATTGGGAATATCAGTTTCAGCACAAGAGTACAAACTGTCTCTATCTAGAGGGATTAGGGAAAGTTTCATGGAGAATTACTGAGCCAAATTCCAGAACACGTGTAAGGATCTGTCACATGTAGAATGACAGGCGGCAAGAAGTGAGGTGGAAAAGAAGGACTTGCAGGGGGAGGAAAGCGCATATACAAGGATGCCAGTATGTGGAGTGCGTCAGTGAAACAGAAAATACTTTTAGGATGACCCAAAAGATGATATGGCAAGACTACGGCTTCATCAAAAATGGCCACTGGACTTGAAGGACTACTGACCTACAGATCAATTTTGGGTCATAATGTCAGGGAGTGATAGTTTATTTGATCTTGAGGGGAATTTAGAGATTGATTATACAATACAATACCCAAAGGTAAGATGACTGATAAAAATAAAATTAAAACTAAAAGTATTGACTCCCAAATTAAGCACTTTCCTTCTGTGGATGGAAATAATTCTCTTGTTGAGATAGGTACAATATTGGACTGTGTAATAGATTATAATTGATAGGAGAGTTCCCATTCCAAAGGGCTCAGGTTAGATGAGTGGTGCTTAAATGCCTGTATTTGTGGCATGCTCTGACAAGGCATGCAAAGCTGGAGATTGAACTGAATTATCTGCTACAAAATTATTCAACTACTCATGTTTTAATATAGTGTAGCTGTTTCAGAAAAACTCTCTGGTCATGTCTTGCATTGTTTTTTGTTCTCACAGGTCATAGTTCTTGTGTGTTCCATTAGATAGCCATTTTTTTCTTAGCTGGTGGCTTGATGTTCTTCTGCTTTGCTTCTCACCTGTATTCACTCAGCAATGCATTCCTTTAGATAATAATGGCTATATCAATCCATATCCTCAGTTGTAGCAAAATTTAATTGTAAGCATGTGGGTAAATTATAACATGTGAATTCAAAAGTACTGTATAGGGTGCCTGGGTGGCTCAGTGGGTTAAGCATCTGCCTTTGGCTTAGGTCATGATCTCAGGGTCCTGGAATTGAGTCCCACATTCTCCCTCTGCCTCTCTCTCTCTATCATGAATAAACAAATAAAATATTAAAAAAAAATTTTAAATGACTGTATAATTTCAGGATTCATTTGAGTTTTTCTTTTTATGAGAGATCTGTAAAATAATGAGAAACTCTCAAAAGACTCAAAACAAACAAACAAACAAAAACACCTGTTTAGAAAGCTTAAGAAAATATTTATTTGGCCCAGAAAATAAACATTTATGAAACTGAAAGTTTTTAAACTTATGAAAGATTTTAAAAGGGTTTGGAAATTGATTTGTTTTCCTGATTAATAAATTTTTTTAAAAAAGCAGTGAAGATGGCTAAATAAAAAACATAAAGAGAGTTTTAAAAAGCACTCTCTGCTTTTTCATTATAGTAAGCACAGGTCTTTTTTCTCATTTTTTTTTAATTTCTTGAAAATTAGAGGATGAATAAAAATAAAAACATGTTTATTGTACCCATTGTGTGCATCAGGTGCTGCTCTAAATTGTTTGCATGTCTTATTTCATTTCACCCTTATTATCATCATCACAGAGGTATAGTTTCCATTATTACCCCATTTTATGCATTCAACATTTCTAGTCCAAGGTCACAAGTGTGGTAGTGGTGGTGATTTATATCGCTGTTAATTCTAGGTAATTAATTATTATATATTAGTGACTTGTGAATAGCATTTTAATTAAATGCCTTCCTGGAATCTCTTGCATGAAACATTTCACAATACATTGTATACATACAATTGTCAGACATGCTTATTAAATACTAAAAGCTCATGGACAGCCCAGTTAAGTTCTTCAGTTTGTTTGGGGGTTAATTGAGAGGCATGACAGTTTGACTTGTTTGAGTTTGTATAAAATGATGGCCAGAACACTGATTTCTTAGGCTGACTGTTGGCATCCAAGCGGTACATGGGACTCAGTGTGAGCCTTTGGAGTGAGAGTGTGGGGGTTTTGATGCCCATGCAGGGCAAGACAGTTGACCTTGCAATTACCAAAGGAAGAGAAATGAAACTAAGACCCCTGCTTGAAACTGAAAACTGAAGATAAAGTCATTTAATGATAGAGCTTCTAAAATACTTTATTCATCAGCTCAGGGAAGCAATAAGGAAGTGTGTTTTTATTATGTGTAAAAAAGGAAAAAAGTAACCTTAACCCTTTTGTGTAGAGAGAATAACACTAAGCCAAATATTTAACATGAAAGTGGTTCTGGGCTAGTGAAACCTCTGGGCAAACAGCAGAAGGATATGTGAATTATTCTGTAACAAGAGTCATATAACAAAAGTCCCTAGGACTCCCACAGGAGGTACAGTCTTATTAAAGAAGATTTTAGAATAAAAATGTACAGTTACATACAGAAACTATCCACCATGGGTGGGATCAGCAGGTTAGACTTCCAAGAAAATTAGGTAACAAGAGTAACCAATAAAGACCTCAAATTAAATGTTTTAATCTAAAAACATAGTAAAGGAAGGAATAAAAAACATAAACAGAATACCCTTATGAAAGACTGTGTGGATTAAAAAAAGCAAAATATAGAATCTCTAGAAATTAAATATATATATAATTCATTAAACATAAGCACTCTGTAGATAGGTAAAACAATAGATTAAAACCTAAGAATAAAACAGTAATTAGAGCTAAGAATAAGACCCTGAAAATAGCACAAAGGAAAGAAGAGTAAGAGATAAAAGAAGCAATAGGATGGGTCAAACGAAATGGTCCAGAACAAAATATTCCAGGACTTTTGAAGGAGAGAATGGAGTGACTGAGGGAGGATACTTGAAAAGACTGAGAGTTTTTTTTAAATAATCAGATTAAAGAACCATAATGAGTTCCAAGCAGAACTTTAGAAAAACAAAAACAAAAACATTGCATTGAACCTGTCGTTTGACAAAGACAAAGAAAACAAAACCTTCAAACAAACCAAAAAGAGATATTGTTCTTACAATGGAACAATTTGATCGACAGCAGACAGCTTCTGTAAAAATAGATGCCAGAAGACAGTAGGAAATAATATGTTCAAAATGCTAAGGGAAAAATCACTGTCGATCTAGACATTTCCATTTACCAATGCTATCATTCAAATTCGAAGCTGAATGTAGGCCATTCAGGAAAAATATAAAAAGGTTAACCATCACAAATCTTTGCTGGAATAAACTATAACAATATACACATCAGTAAGAAGTTTAGGAGTGTTCAGATGCTAAAAATAATGAGGAGAAAATAAACTGACAGAATGTGAGAGTTATTTTGAGTAGCCTTTAATTATAAAAAAATAAAAATATGCTGATAATGACTGATTTGATCAGGAATGGCACTACCACAAGAGAGAACCAAAATATTATAAAATAACAACATGGAATATTGGATGTAATATTAAAATGATCAATTGTACAACTTTATAAAAATGAATAGCCCCTCATATCACTATTTATTATAAAGCATATTTATCAAGATAATGTGGTATTGATCTAGATAAATAAAAACAGAGCAATCCAAAAAGAGCCCAGAAACAACTATATGCACATTCATATGATCTGAACCTATTATTTAGGAACATTATGAGTCAGTAAGGAAAAGGAATAACATTCTTATATACCAGTAAAATACATACATACATGCATACATACATACATACATATGTATGTCTACAAACAAGTGGCCATATTTTGGGGGAAAGTAAGTTCCTATCTCACAGTATAAATTAAAAAAAAAAAAGACTTACTTGTGAAAAGAAAAAAAATTGTTTAGAAGAAAATGTAAGATAATGTACTTATGTACTTGGAATAGGAAAAAAATTCTTTGAGATACAAAAATGGACACACATAAAAGAAAGTATTGATAAATTTCAGTATATTTAAATTTTTATAATTTCTCATACATGTATGATAAAATATAAATGAAATTTAAAAAGAGTCACAGGTTGGGAAAGGATATTTTCAGTGCCTATAATAAGGAATCGGTATCCAGAATACGTAAAGTAATTTTCCAAATGCATGAAATAAATATAATTTAATTTAAAAATGGGCAAACGCTATGACTAGAAGAAAGTTCAAATTGCCAATAAACATATAAGATGCTAAGTCTCACTAGTAACCAAGACAATGTATATCCAAACATCAGACACTATTATAATGCATTATGTTTTGGAAAAATTAATAAGTCTGATTATACCATGTCATCTAAAACATAGGGCTTATTTAAACTACTAATAATATGAAATAGTGAGAAATTTTTAATGAAAGTTCAAGATGGACATACCCTATGATCTGTTAATTATATTTTGTAATACCTACTCTAGATAAAGTTGTGTGTACTTAGGTACAAGAATGGCTAATGAACATTATTTTGAGTTGAATTTCAGGTAAGGTAGAGTGAAGTGGAGACATTTTGTGAATATGATAAAGGGTTTCTTTATTTAAAATCAATCAGAATCAAATCAAATTATGGCAAAATGTTATCCCTTATTAAATCTGGGTGGTAGGCACGTGGGTAAGTGTCATTTTACTCTCTTACATCTCTCTTAATATATCATGATTAGACATTTAAAAGAAAGGGCATGTGAGATATGGAAATATTAAAGAATTAGTTTTGATGATTTTGAAAACAGAAAGAGGTAGGTTTACCCATCATAATTAGAGTCAATAGGCTTATTATTTGTAGTGATTCCAATATTTTTTCCACACTTATCTGTGACTGGTTGTGTCTTCGGGGTAGAAAGATATCTCTCTGCAACTGGGTCAGTTTGTAAACATTCATTTTGATAGACATACATGCAGAGAGATTTAGTGATCCCTTTGCCTTTTTTATATACATTGGCACTAATTATTGTGCTTTTTCTAGCTAACATTAATTACTGTTCTTATATCCTATAGAAACCAAACAACAGTTTTTTCCTGAGTTCCCACATTATTTTTCATACATCTGTTAGAAAGCCAACCTGCACTGAAATTTCTTTATACATCTGTGCTCCCAACTCTATAGTCCTATCTCCCTTGAAAGGGAGGATATCTCATTAATTTTGGGTCCCTAGTAAATAATCAACACATTTTTGTGAAAAGATAATTGCTTACCTTTTGAACCATACACTAATAACACTAATATATTCCCATTATAGAAGACACAAATATTACACAACCATACAAAGCGAAATGTAAATGTTTTTTTTTCCTTTTCCCCTACTCTCTCCAGAGATAACTGATATCAACATCTTGGTATTCCTGTGAATTAAATTAAATATTCTGTTTCTATTCCTTTAGTCATAAATTCTATGTAGTGTATTTCTGACACCCATGTTCTATTAACAGGCTAATATCAGATGTTAACCAAAGGGCCCTAAATATGAATATCAGGTATGCAAGCAACTCAAATATATGAATGTTTATTGGTTCTTTACATTAACTTGTTTATGTCTCAAACCTGTATTTTCTCTGGTGTATGTTAAACACCTAACCTAGATAGCTTTTCAAGCTACCAGATACTAGCTTCTAGGGGTTCATGTTTACTCGGTTTTTATAATTATCTGTGATGTATTTAGGTGAATTTTAAAAAGAAATCACTCATGTGTTAGGCAGAAAATGTAGTTGTATAATACTTAATGGCTTGATTTAAACATTGCATTTACCTCAGAGGAGGCTCACACAGTGTGTGTGTCGAGGCATGAACCCAAAGCTGCTTAAAAGGATTAATGTTGCATCTCCTAGTCAGCTGCACTGGTAGGCTTCTGTCATATGAGAGGTATTAAAAATGAAATTATAAAGGAAAAGATCTGTCCAGGTACTGATGAAATACAGATGGAAAGCATCTGAAAAAACGTGTTTCCCTTACACAGCAGAGCCGCCAAAGTTATTTATCTCCATCAGCAGAGCAATGGTTAGAGACTCTTAGGATTCCTATGGGCAGCTGCCGCCCTCTCGGTAGCAGACATGTGTGCCCAGAGAGAGCCCCAGGAAGATAGTTGTACAGCTCTGGCAATGACTTCATTCCATTGATAAGACACCCAGACTGAGCTTTCCAAAAACTTTTTTTTTTTTAAGATTTTATTTATTTATTTGACAGAGAGAGATCACAAGTAGACAGAGAGGCAGGCAGAGAGAGAGAGAGAGAGAGGGAAGCAGGCTCCCTGCTGAGCAGAGAGCCTGATGCGGGACTCCATCCCAGGACCCTGAGATCATGACCTGAGCCGAAGGCAGCAGCTTAACCCACTGAGCCACCCAGGCGCCCCATCCAAAAACTTTTACAACTGAAAATTTGTGGACTTGCTTCTGTTGCCTTGTCTAGTCTTTCCAATTCGAGGCTTTTCCTATTACGCCATAGACACATTCAACAAATAGAGTTTGAATATCTACATTGTGCAAAGTGCTCACATAACACGGGCCTGGGTCCCGAGTACAAATGATGAACTCCACGCCTATTTCTACCCTTTCTACCTCCAGTTGCCTATTTCAGGTACAGTAGTTACTTTTCTGATTTTTTTTTTAAAGATTTTATTTATTTATTTATTTGACAGAGAGAGAGAGACGTGGAGTAGAGAGCACAAGCAGGGGGAGCGGCTGGCAGAGCTGGGAACCCCATGCAGGACTCATCTCAGGACCTTGGGATCATGACCTGAGCTGAAGGCAAATGCTTAACTGACTGAGCCACCCAGGAATCCCGTTATTCTTGCGATTTTTAAAGTTAAATCTTAGCTGATGGGCCCCAATTTATTTTAAGAACTCCGTCCTGTAAAAGTTAATAAAACCGCTGGGTCAGGTGTGTGAAGAGGGTCATTAAAGGTTCAATTTAAAAGCAAAACCAACCAACAATATGATCAAACATCAAAGATCTCTCCAAGCTCCAGTTTTAGTGACTAGGAAGTCTTATTTTGTGAAGAAAGTGCAAACATTATTTTCTGACCTGGCATTCCCCTCAGAGTAAATTAACATTCTTTGATTCCCTTTAGATATCAGTGGTTTGAAAGCTCAACATTTTTTTTCTCACCTCTTTATTGACGAATTCTATCTTAAAATATTAAAAACAGGAATTTCTGCTCATTAATTTAGGAAGACTTGCTCTCCCCTCCTCTCTCAATCTACTTTATTCTCTTCACTGAATGGTCTTTCAACTAAAATGTGGTTTGAACAAACTTGTGTGAAGGAATAATGAATACCTTTAGCATGATGGAAATATTAGGGTAAGCTGAGGTCCTGCTGAGTTGCTCTTTGAAAACTAAGCAGGAGTTATCATTTATTTATTTGCTGGATTTCTGTGGCACTTTTTCTCCAAAGAGTACAGGGTGTGATGTGGAGAATTTTGCACAGAGGCTGTTGGAGAATGACAAAAGGAAATTCAAGGAAAATCACATTCATAGGAAGCGGGAACATGTAGCAAAAGAAACAGCAAATGGCAAAACCAAATTGTAGGTGGCAGTTGCCCATGTTGAAGAAGGTAGAAGGATCTGGGTTGCCCCAAGGGTGCTGCTGTTAACTTTTTAGAACACAGAGTTATTAGTGCCCCTCTGAACACTACACCTGTCTGTTTGGTACTCACACGAAGACTCATAATCAGAATCATAGACTCATAGGGCAGGGGGGAGCCTTAAAAATCATCTGCCCAATTGTCTTCCTTTACAGTGAGGCAAATCAAGTTCAGAGAGAACAGAGATTAGAAACAAAGCCCTGGTTGGAATTCAAGTCATTTATCCATTCAACAAATATACATTGATTTCATTGCACTAAACACTGTTTTGTGGGGGGGCGGGGAGTGCCTGGGTGGCTCAGTCGGTCAAGTATCTGCCTTCAGCTCCAGTCATGATCCCAGGGGCCTGGGATCAAGTCTCACCTTGGGTTCCTTGCTCAGCAGAGAGTCTGCTTCCCCTTTTCTCTCTCCCTCTACTTCTCCCCCTGCTGATACGCTCTCTATCTCTTTCATATAAATAAAGAAATAAACTTTAAAAAAATAAATTAAAAAAATAAACACTGTTTCAGGCATCGGTGTTACCTTAGTGAGTAACTCAGGCATGGGTCTTGATTGCCGCTGTCCTATCCCACACTGCCTTGTTCTGCCTCCAGTTACCTACCAGGGCATCTGATATAGGAACCCTGCCTTAGCCATGGTTTTGCTCCCAAGGTTTCAGTTATCTGCAGTCAACCACCACTTGAAAGCAGATAATCCGCTTCTTGACTTATGATGGGAAGTTTGGCAGTAGCCTCATGCTTCGTCACTTAGCTCACTGCATCTCATCATGTATCATCTCACATTACCACAAGAAATAGGGTGAAGACACTACAACTAGTTATGTTTAAGAAATGATACTCACATTACTTTCATTACAATATATTGTTATAACTGTTCTTTACTACTACTTATTGTTAATCTCTTATTATGACTAATTTATAAATTAAACATCATCATAGGTATGTATAGGGAAAACATAGGTATGTCATAGTAGTAGTTTATGTAGGGCTGGGCACTATCCATGGTTTCAGGCATCCACTGGGGATCTTGGAATGTGTCCCCAATAGATAAGGGGGAGAACTATTGTATATCTTACAAAAGAGCTTGTGGCTGACTGAAGACCCAAGCCTCTTTGAGAGTAAACCTCAAGTGACTTATATTGAGAGAAGGGAATTCTTTTCCAGTATCTGTAAGTGTGTTGACATTCTCTGGACCATGGTGCTCTTAGGACAGTTCCTTCAGGTCAGCTGGAAAACATTTACTGGATTGAGTCTCATCTGTATATCACTGGAAGGGAAGTTTTCCTTGTCAAGATGAGCAGTCTAATTTTTGTCCTCTAGCAAGATGGGTAAAAGCTTAACCGCTATTTCTCATCGGAGGGAATGTTTGTCCCTTAAAATTGACTTATCTTTAAAATGCCTCACGTAATAATCTAAGCCCTCATAAGATACTTGAAGTTGAAAGCACCTGGTGGTAGAATCAAATGCGAAAATTCTTCAAAGGAGCATGGTTTAAGAGTTGCTGTAAATCTGTCTTCTCCAAAGTGATATTACAGTCCTTCCTTTATCACTGGATATTACTGCAAGAAAACTCTAGGCTTAAAAAAAAAAAAGAAGAAGAAGAAGATTGCCCCATTTTAGTTTAAAGGTGGATTTAAGCCCCTCTCCATCCCCCAGTCCCCATGTTGAAAACCTGTTCTTATAGAAAAGGCTTCTGTTGCATTAGAGGTATAACTGATGGGTTTGGAAACGAAGGACTTTTACCCATGCATTTGGGAGTACACTTTTTTCAGGCTCACTGTGCCCTTTGTCCCCAGGCCAGTCCCCAGATAAAAAAAGTGTGGCTCTTGCAAGCTGTAGATAAGCCTGGCTACGATCAGAGATAAGACTTTCCTTGGACCAAAAGAAGTTGAGGAGGGGGCAAGGGAGGGGCATTTCTGTTTCCAGCCAGCCAGCCTACCAGTGCAAATTCTTGGAGCTTCAGAGCAGGATTCAGGCTCCAGGGACACCTGTTTGTGCCCACAGGGCCAGTTCCATGGTGGCCTTGCCTCTTCCCCCTCACCAGCCCCCCTCGCCGAGCCAGGCAGCTCCTGTATTGGCTGCTTTACCTGCGAGCCTGTATGTGAATCTGTCTTTTCGCGGCCACTGCCTCCAGCACGTACTGTCAAGACAGAGGGAAGCCAAGCGAGGAGTGCAAATGCCGGAGCCTAGAGCGGGAGGTGAGCCGCCTCCAGAAGGAGTTAACTGCGGCTTCCCTTCCTCCTGACACACATGGAGTTTGGTGACGGTGCCCGAAGAACCGCAGACGGATACTTCGCGGCTGGATGTGTGTGAGCTGGCTACTGAAGGCAGCACCCGCCTCACTCGGACCTCCTGCTGGCAGGATGTAAATATACCTGCAGACCGGCCAAACAGGACTGCCTTCCCCCCCCCCCCCAATCCCCTCCTTCCTCCCACCCTCTCCCTCGGCTAACCAGCATGAGAGGAACTGAGAAAGCAACAGCCTGCAAGTGACAGCTCCAGCCGGATTCCGTTTGTCTCTGAGCCGAGGTGGGAAGTTGATTGTGCAGCAGCTTCATTGTGAATTCCTGCCATTGGCATCGCTATGTTTGCCTCTATCTGGTATGCCAAGAAGCTGGGTCGCAGGTTCGTGCACAATGCCAGGAAGGCAAAATCAGAAAAGGTATGGAATGAGCGGGGATGAAGATTACCTTTCCGATTTGCCAACCGCCTGCTCTGGGCTGCTAGTCTGAGGGCAGACGCAGTCTTCGTTAGCTTGGGATGAGAACCTGCTTCTCACTGTGAATGTGGTCCATGCCACTCACGGGAGGGCTAACTCTTGGAGCTTTGCTACTTGGGAAGGGAGCAGTGGGGGTTAAGCAGGATCATCTGCTCATCAGAATATTGGGTGAAATCATCAACTGATAAGACTGGCGTGGCAGAGACTTAATATTCCTTTAAATGACATAGCGGGGAAGCAGTTGAGCTGCTGAAATATTTGCTTCTTCCAGGAGCTCTCTAGTAAACTTGTTGCTATCCTGCGTTATTTTTATTACTATCGTGTTTGGTTCTGAAGGGGGCATTATAAATCCTCGAGCCTTTCTCCAGTACTTGTGTCCTAGTGTGTGTCCTAGGAACACATATTTGGGACTCTCAGTAACACTGACCAGACTCCAGAGGGTGTTGGGATCTTTTCAGATCCACCGAACCATCATTTCAAAAGTGTTTATGATGAGTAAGAATTATGTTTATCATTGGGGAACCATGGACATTTAGAGAGTGGCTTTTTATTTCTTTTATTCAGCATGACTAGTTTTTCCTCCTAGAGAACCTCTGTGTAGATTTCCCTCTTTAATTACCTTCCTCTAAGAAAATAAAATGGCCTGTAAGTCTTGAGATGCATTTCAAGCTTTCATCTCTAATTTGTCCCCTGCTTTCAGAGGCACTGACCAAACTGCCACATTTAGGAAATTCTGTGTTCTATTTGATAGGTGTTGGGGAAACTTCCTTGGGAAACAAAATTTTGTGAAACTGAGATTTTTCCAGATTTCTCTGAGGCTCTTTGGTCCAGTCTCCTTCCTGCCTTAAATCTCCTGGTGAGATTGACCCAGAGATGGTTTTTCTGAACTATGGCACAGTCCTTCCTCCCCGCTGCAAAGGTTCCTTCCCTTGGACTTGCTATTTGCTCCTTCAGGGTGGAAATATTGGTAACATGAAGAAGAATCTAGGGATAAACCTGAGATACGACTGTTTGTAGTATGAAAAGAGAAAACATTACTGGAGTTCTGACTTTAGGGTTGTAGCTTTTTCAACTGTCTAGATCTGAGGATTGTAGAATGATGACAGACTTGTTATTTAATGGCCCTTTTGGTGAGGGAAGAGGGCAAGGATAGGGTAGAATTGATCCCTTTCCTATTCTGTATATCCCAGGTGACAAGGTTGTAAGTAAAATTGTCATGTACCAGCAGCATATACATTGAGCAGTTGGGTTTGGGGGTTTGGGTTTTTTGGTTTTTGGTTTTTTTTTTTTTTTTTGCTTCCCAAGTGATTTTTAAGAAAAGAGACTTGTAAGTAGGTCTTTTATTGGAGCAAATGTTTTGAAAAAGTGCCTTCTTCTTATGAAAATTATAGGTTGTATGGATGAGAGGACTGTCAGGACCACAAATGGCTCTGAAAGCCACAGGGAGATAATGCCTTATGCCAAATTAGTATGCAAAGAAAAGTTGAATCTCCCAGTGGCACTTAATACAGACTTGGACCTAAATGTGGAGAGCAGCAGTCTGAAAATGCTTTGTATAGAACCTAAAAGGATGGTAATCCAACAAAGTAACATGGGCTTCTGCTTCTTGAGAGTGGGGAGAAGCTAGTAAAGGGGCTTAATATCTGCCTCCCTTTCATTTCTGTGGTGATTGATGCTTAGGACAGGTAAGAAGAAACCATATGTAGAATTAATGGCTTTAAATTATTTATTTCTCTTACTCAGGGAGTGAGGAAATCAACATTGGAGAACTGAAGTTTTGCAGAATTATAAGGACCAAAGGA
Organism: Neogale vison; assembly: GCF_020171115.1. Classification (NCBI taxonomy): domain Eukaryota; kingdom Metazoa; phylum Chordata; class Mammalia; order Carnivora; family Mustelidae; genus Neogale; species Neogale vison. The sequence continues at coordinate 139,688,324 of NC_058097.1, forward strand.
AAAATATTAGCTCAAATGCCCTTGTGCTAGCCAGGGGAACTAAGAGGAGTTAATTTTGAACACCAGGTGATGATAGCTAATATGAAAATAGCATCCTTCCCCCTCCCCCCATGGGTTTGTATTCACAGTGTTCCTAGAATAAATTAAAAGGTATGCTGCCTTGAACAATGAAGGCCCTCAGTTAATGCTTGGTATATGGAAATAGTTTATTTATTCTGTGTACCTAATTTTATTACATGCCTTATTTAAACTAACTATTGTGGATTAATATTTTGTCTAATGAGCTCAGCAATAAAGTTTACCTGGGAAGACAGTTAACAAATGATACTGCAAGCTGAATAAATTTGGGTAAAGTATTACTATAGCTTCAGAGATCACATAATTGCAAACATGGAGGGGGATATAAAGTGCTACTGACTATATGTTGTCATGCTTTATTATAAAATGGAGGAAGATGAATAAAATCAGATGGTTATTGAGTTTTATCTAGAGAATGACTGGTATATTTAAATGTGAAACAACTAGTAGTAGAGTCATATCATGTTTAGCATTGGGGGTTATAAATCTGTGTCATAGACAGTGAATGTGGTTTCATTTTAGTACCCTCTGTAAAGTTTGGCTTTTTTTTTTTTTTTTGCCATAGGTAGCATAGTTTTATTTTCTCCTACTCTAGTAAGACAACCTGCACCCATCATAGCCCATCAGGCCTATTTTCGCATTCAGGTGTGGTCTGGGAAGTGAATTCCTCAAGGCTGGGGTTAATTGAAAAGCTAATTGGGAATGTGCAAGTCTAAATGCCATCCCTAAACATGCAGTATGCCTTATTCATGGTTGCCTGGTCTACTGTTTTACCTCATTCAATGCCAATAGAATTAAATAGCAGCATGGAATGTAATGATAATAACAAGCATAACAGTAGTATTAATGATAGCCCTCACCCACGCACATTATACACCAGGTGCTTTTTGCCTGTCATCTTCACAGCAATCCTATAAGGTAGAAATCATTTTTCTTGAGTCCCAGAGAGACAAGTAGCTAGCTCAAGGTCACTAAGTTAGTAGTAAGTGTCCGTGCTGGGATTTGAGCCCAAGTTTACCCCAGCTATTCCAAAAATGACTCCTTGAGTCTACAGCACTCTCCTCCATCCACCTGTCATTCACCTGTCTTGCCTGAATGAGGTTAACCATTCCTTCTTACCTTGTCCCTCTCTTTTGATATAAAAATTCAAAAGTCATGAGGTTTACAGAATCAAAGTTACCGATCTTGTAACTCAGTCCCCTTATTTCTGATAAGACTCTACCTAAGCTATCTTGAATAGACAATCATCTGTCCTTTTATTAAAGACTTTACACTGTCCTCTTTAGTTCGGTAAGTATAGCAAGCTATCATCCTGGCACCTATGATTCCTTTGAAATAGCTAGTAATTGTCATATCATCATAACCTAAACATTGGCATTTGTACTCATAGCTTATCCTAATGAAACCAAAGATGTCTTTCATCAGAAAGAACCTAAATGCTTGGCAATTGCAGATGCATCTTTTTTTAGAGTGAGTCAAAGGTATTAGGTGATTCACATTGTCGTTTTTCCAAAAAGAAAACCAAAAGGTTCTTTGTTATTCTTTCATTAAAAAGACAGTCTGTGCATACCAATAAATTCTTTGAACAAAATTATTTTAAATGTGATAATATGAAATCAAAACGTGCTGGCTAGAAAAGAATACCTCCGTTCTAGTAATTATTCTTTTTTTTTTGACCCCATGTAATTAATTGAGTTGTTAGTGTCTTACTTTTATGACTTTTGGTCACATTTTGACTTAAATTGCTTAATTTAGGCCATCTCTAGATTGTATTACTCTAAACGGGCAGCTGAAGAAGCTTTAAGATAAATTGAAATGCAATTTCTGTTGACATAATAATATGCAGAAGTAGAAAACACTTGAAATTGTGAACCTTCACTGCCCCATCAACATTGCTTCTCTCATTTGTTTTTGTTCTCATTTTTATATTTAACTATTTTTATTTTAAGTATACACCCTGAAAAGATGCATGATGCATTTGGGAAAGACTGGCCTCAATATCCATCATCTAATAGACACAACTGTGGATGAGCTTAGCAGTGATATATAACCTACAAGTGATATGACTGAGCTCAAGTATCCTGACATTAGGCCATTTTTACCTTAAAGAATTCCGTAAGAACCATCACACTGGTTCTACTCTCCTTTTCACCTAAACCAAACACATTTCTTCAACATAAACTAAAATGGAAAATAAACTAGTAATGCATTTGCTCACAGTATGGCCAACAAGAGACAATAATATCCTGGGTGACCCTGGCATAACATGAAAAGCATTGGGCTTAAGGTGAGGCCCTGGAGGAAGGGATTTAAATCAGTCCTATTCTTGGCTATCCAGCCTAAAGCCAATCATCTGGGCTCTTCTAGGCCTCAGTTTTCTTATTTGTGGAATGGATGTAACACCTGTGCTTTAGTAGAATGCCATTGTCCTCAGGATCAACCCAAACCTCTTACCATAGTCTGCAAGGCCAATCATGGTATGGCCTCTGCTTTCCCCTCTGCCCCTATACCTTGCCCCTCTTCCAGGACACTCTAATTTCAGGATCCTGAACTACTTTCAAATCCCTGAATGTCCCATGCTTTTTCTAGCTTCCAGGATTTTTCATTTCCTAGTTGGCTGATTTGCAGACCACAAGCTAGCCCTATGCCACACTAATTGCACGCCAACTTTAAGTAACATTGCTATCATGAGGAAAACTTCCCTGGCCCCTGCAAGCCCAGGATGGGCCTTCCATTGGCTCCCACAGCTGCCTGTACATTGGCTGTAATCATCTTTCCTTCCCTGTATTCCTCTTCAGAATGTGGATTCTCCAAATGAAGGACTGTTCCATCTTGTTCCCCTTATTTCAAGGCCTAACAGAATGCCTAGAATATGGCTATTTCTCATAATCTATTTCATTGACTCTAGGTTGTCCTCAGTTGCAGTATGCTCCATTATTTCATGTATTATTAGGGGAAAAAAAAAGATTTTCAATGGAACTTTACCACATCATCAGTTGCAAGATGCATCTTGATTTCAGAGATGTTCAAATATAAAAAGAAAAGTTTATTTTTAGAATCAATGAAGTATGGCATAGCTGAAAGAATGAATAATGAATGGGTTTATTTTGAGGATAAATGAGTTAATATAGATAAAGTGTTTAAGGTTACACTTGCTATCAAATCACTTTTATGTCTTTGCAAATCATAACAGTACTTGGCGTAGGGAAATTTAATAGATAATCCTAAAATATATCACACATCTTATTCTGTGCTGATGAGACTCAACTGGCATTATTTGTCCTATTCTGGATTTAGGAAGGTAAATGAAGAAAGGGAAAATGGAAATGAAGGTTATGGAAGAAATAAATGAAAAGTAATCAAGCTGGGACCGTTTAGATTACAGAAGAGAAAGCTTAGAGAGCCTCCTGGCTTCTAACTACATGCTTATATGTCTAAACAACAAGGAGAGTTAACTTGCACTGCATTTTTTCGGTGAGCTGAGAACGGTGCTAATATGAAGATCTAGTGAGATAGTTACCATTATTATGTTTTTCGAGCAAAAACACATCACCAGGTAGCTGGGATTAGACACCACGTCTGACTCTAGACCTCAAGCTCTAAACCAGTAACAATGCTCTGTATGTATGTGTGTGTGCATGTGTGTGTGCATACAGTACATATAGAGTACTGTACATTACACAATACATGCTGTACATTGTACTGTATATATGGCATATGTTTACAGTGAGCTAGATATCAAGTTTATTTTTCCCTGTAAAAGATCAATATTAACACAAATTTAAGGCAAATTCAAAAATTTAGCTTAAGCATAAGAAGCAACATCTTGATGTTGAAGACTCTCCAATCCTTAGTGAATGATAGCATCTTCCTACTTCTATTTTTGCCTCATGGCAGATTGAAGAGTAGCCTGACCCAGAGAGAGATGGACAGATTGTCCTCTCAGGTCCTTTTCTTAGAGCCTTCTGAGTCTTTGAGAGCTCATCGGTCGTGAGCAGCAGCATGACTCAGCGCCCGTGTCTGCTGGCTGTGGTGACAGAGAGGACAGGTGTTTGTCCACACTGAATACAGCCCTGCAGTTCTCCCTCGTCACCTGGCCGGTGAATCAAGCAACACAATGGACAGCAGCACCTGTTCGGAAGTCCCAGCTGGGCTACCCACCCTGGAAGAACCCAAAGTACAGCTGTTAGCAGGACAGGGAGGGCGACAGAGGGGAAGGACAGGATAAGAGATATGCCAAAATGAAGGAGGGGGAGGTGGGCCAGAGAGGAAGATAGCAGGTCACACAACCACTATAAAATTGTTATTAATAATGATAATGCCTTGCACAATGACATGGACTTTACGTGTATCATCTCATTTAATCCTCACTACAACCTTCTATGGTAGTCTTATTTCAGCTCCCATCTCCCATGGAGAAACTGAGGTATGTCAGTGTTGCAGAATTTGTCCACAATCATAAATCGGGAAACCGGCATTCAGGGCCAGAGCTAGCTGAATCCAGAGCCTATATCACCCTAACTATCCATGTGCTCTTTAAACTTTTCTTGGGATAGGTGAGCCCTTGGTGAGAAGGAACAGACCAACACAGCAGCCATCTTCTCATCTACCCAAACCTCATCTCTGTTGAATAACTATGTGGCTAGAAATAAGACTGGATTTTTCACAGGAATCAGATATCCAGATAGTTTAATTTCAGTGCAGTTTATAGAACTTAAGTTGCAAAATGCCTTTTTTTTTTTGTCTTGTTTTGTTTTGGATCTTTTAAAATGTTATTCCTCAATCTGGTATCATTCAATGGTGTTACATCGAATGGTGAAAATGGAAGGGGAGACTAGCTCAACCATGATGATTCTTGTAGAGATAAAATTAGTAATTGCCCCTCTGATAAAAACAAATCTTATTTACATATGTACTATGTTTTGGGGGTTAATAGAGAAGCCATCTCGTTTTAAATAATGCTTTGTAGTATTCACTAATTCCGTCTGAGGTAGTCTTGTTTCCCCAAATAAATTATTAAGTTGTTAATTAAATTATTAAACCACTGTAGACTCTGTCCCATTCTACCAGGACACCTAGCACATCGTAGACCCTGATAAATCCTGGCTGAAAGATTGAATTGGATCGAGGACTCTGAGCTGTATGGGGATAAAGAGTGGATTAGGAGTCAATAGGCCTGTGTATCATCTATTCTGTCCCAAGCACCTGTCCTTAGCTGGCTGAGTCTCTCAATCTCTCTGGGTTCTTCATCTGCAGTCAGATTCCTTTCAATTTTAACATTCTGTGCTTCTAATTATGATTTGCTGTAAGTCTGCTGAGTCCTTCAAGGAGAGGCTTTGGTCTTATTTGTCTTTGTGCTTCTGGCACCTAGAACAATGCCTAGCATGAAGAAAACTTAAGAAAATCTATGTCAAATGAATATACAAAACAGATCTGGAAAGTCTTTAAGTATCAGTAAGAAGAATATAGTAGAAAATCTACCTGGTTTCAAAGTGGAAGCAAGATAAGAGACACTTCTTTATTGCCTTTTTTCTTTTCTTTTTTTTTTTTTTTTTAAGAAATGGGAATATGACACATTGGATAGCTCTGGGGTAGGAGGCTCTGGTTCTTTTTCCTTCCCACTCTCCATGCCACTAACACTGAAGTGAAACAAACAGTAACCGGCAGAATACCAGAGTTCTTTTCAACTACCAACAATGATATGTCAAACTGTAAAATTTTCCAGCTGCTTTTTCCTATCTGCTAGAAGATTGTAGGCTTATATTTGAGTGTGATATGTTTGTTTCTTATACCTTCTCAATCTGAAAAGTCCGGTTATGTAGAGAATTCTCCACCCCATTTACTATGGACTGAATGGTGTCTCCCACCCCAAATTCATACATTGAAGCCCGAGCCCCCAAAGTGATTATATTTTGAAATGTGGAGGTAAGGATTTGGGGAGATAATTAAGATTAAATGAGAAGCCAGTAGGGAGGTCCTGATCTGATAGGATTGGTGGACTTGTAAGAAGAGAATGATTTCTCTCTTTCTCTCTCTCTAGGTCTCTTTCTCTCTTTCTTTCTCTGTCTCCTCCCCTCTTACTCTGTCTTCCTTTTTACCCCTCATTTCTTCCCTTTCACACCTACTTGTTATTCTAGGTGCCCACTCTGATTTACAAACAGAAACTATTTGCTTTCTATACCATCCACCTCCACCGTTCCTCAACACTGACTCTGAGAGAAAGTTTGTACTACGAGGGAGGCATCCAATTTTTCACCATCGTTTACAGCAAAGCATGATGAACAGGTCTGAGGCAGAAGTCAGTGACATTGGTGTTCACTTTCATAGCGGTATCAAACTATGATACTATTTAACATGAGAAATTTTGGTGACTCTCTAGCACAGGAAGAGTGGAAACTAATGTGCTGAGCATGAGGAAAATTACGTTGGATGTGGGGGACTTGGAAGGGGGTTGCTGTTTGAGAAGGTATAAGAGAATAAGAAAAATACTTTTCTTTCTTCTTCTCTGAACACCATTCTGGCCTAGGACTTATATTCTTGTCATTGTTTCTTAAGTTCCTTGGATAATTCCTTTGTCACCTTTACTGACCTCTTTTCTTTATACATTTTGTGAATGGTCTTGTTGACACACCCAAGAACAATAGTATGACGGTGGAAAACAACAGCTTTGAGTTCAAATTTGACTCAACACCTTTATAGGTTGGGTGATCTTAAGCAAATAACTCCATCTCCTTAATTACTAATGTTCTTACATATTTAAAAAAGTGGTAACCATCCTTGCCTGGGTTTTTGATTCAATTAAAAACTAATTTTGGGTCACCTGGGTGACTCAGTGGCTTAAGTCTCTGCCTTCGGCTCAGGTCTTGATCTCAGAGTCCTGGGATCCAGTCCCACATCAGGCTTTCTGCTCAGTGGGGAGCCTGTTTCCCTCTCTTTGCCTGTCTCTCGCCTACTTGTGATCTCTCTCTCTGTCAAATAAATACATAAATAAATAAATAAAATCTTAAAAAAAAAAAAACAACTAATGTAAAGCACCTGGTCCATTGTAAAGCACTTAATATTTCCTTCTTTCCTTTCTCTTTCCCTCTCTCATTTCCTTCGGTCCATTCATTTTCCTCCTCTACATCATTCCAGAAGGGATGCAAAGCAGCTTTTGATAACTTTTTCATTAGTGATACCTCTTACTCTACTACTCCCTTGGGCTTCAGAACAGACTTGCCTTCCCATCCTAGTTTTATAGAGTGAGGAGATGTATAATTATGTCCCTGCCGCTGGTTAGAGGAGAAAAATTACTGAGGAGAACATCTTACGTGAAAATTATCAGTACACTGACTATGGGGGACTTCTTGGTTTTGACTTCCTTTTTAATAAATAAGTCCTAGGCCATTTTTATAAAATATCCATCCCCCCAACTCTGCTCTGTCTCCCACCTTCCCCCTGCCTCTCCTGTCTCAACACACACCATGTAATTTTCTAGAGAGTGATTCTGTGTGTTTGATGACTGTCACTCAAAGCACATTACTTCCTTTTTTTTTTTTAAAGACTTTTATTTATTTATTCAACAGAGATCACAAGTAGGCATAGAGGCAGGCAGAGAGAAAGAAGAGGAAGCAGCTCCCTGCTGAGCAGAGAGCCCGATGCGGGGCTGGATCCCAGGACTCTGGGACCATGACCTGAGCTGAAGGCAGAGGCTTAACCCACTGAGCCACCCAGGTGCCCCAAGGCACATTACTTCTTATTTGAAGTGAAGTGCGGTGTGCTGAATGACTCAAGATGCTCATCTCCCAGCTGGTGAATGCATCTCATCACCTTTGTAGCTTTATTTCAGGTCTTGGAAAAAAGGGAGAGGGCAAGCTCCATATATTGAATTAATGAACACTTATTGCGAGTCATTACTATGACCAGTCACTATTCTAAGATTTAACGTGTCCTACCTCAGCTAAGGCTCACAATAATCCTATGTGCTAAGTACTGTTCTATCCTCATTTTTATAGAGGAGGCACAGAAAAGTCAATTCATGTGCCCAGAGATGCACAATTAGCATTAGTTTTAGAGGAAGGATTTGAACCCATGCCATCTAGATTCGTACCCACATTCTTAACTACAGGGCTGCGTTATTGCCTGTGTCTTCCAAGTGAGTAAACTGAGCTCCCAGGAAATGTGAGATTGGGAAGTTTCTTGCCCAGTGTGTGTGACAGCCAAGCTTTTGGGATTTGAACTCAGATCTTCCAAATACCAGGTCATCCCTTCTTTTGGCCAGGGCGTTACTGTTCCACCCACCATTGAGACGGATGGCCCCACATCTATTTCCTATGATCTCTCAAGGAACTTTAAGCACTACCCTTTTAGTCGGAAATAAACAGCAGCTGGTAGATTCCTTCCGTTTCACCGAAAGTATTATCGGTTTGTATTCCTGTTATTAGATGGTGGTATTAATAACGTATGATGATATTTTCAGTAAATAATCGTTCCAAATTCACTGTGACTTCTGAGCCCTGTTTCCATTAAAAAAAAAAAAAAAAGTTATCCAACAGGATGGCATTTGGAAAACAATTCCACACCAGTGGTTGCATTAATTGCTACTTTGAGTGTTCCTGCTGTGAAATGAATGGAGCCACTTTGGATCTATTTCTTAGAAATAACTATCTTTATTACCTCTGCTCTAGGATGCACAGTTTTGAGATTTTTGGAGGCAAATATCTTCACTAATCTGTTTCTATTTTCCGTTTTCATTCCGTAAGTAACCCTTTTCATTGTTATCACCATTTTTAATGTTCTCAGATTGAATTTATGGAGGGCATGGGATTGTTATAGGACGTTTTTGCCTCTTGCTCTCTCAGCATATAACATTCCTTTAACTCCCCAAGTGTAACATTTTGAATATCATGTTTAATTCAAATATGATCCATTATTTTATTAAAGTTTTTCTCCCCTTGCAGAGCTCTAGAATTTGCAAAAGCTTTATGGAAATGGCTTATGCGATACACAAATAAGAATTTCTTTTAGTATTAGTCATTTCTCCAGTATTTTAAGAAAAACTGGAGGAAATGTAATATCACAAAATGGTGCTTATTTGCAGTTATGAACTCTACTATGCCTTTTCGAAAACAAATTTAAATACATCTCCAATTAATTTATGCTTTCATCTCCTCGTTTCTTATAACTCACCTGTGTAGTTGTCCTGACAGATTCAAAACATATTTTTTCCAACGTTTCCAGGTTGACCCCCGGCTGGCCATAGGAAGATAAAATGCTAGAAAATAAATGAGTTCACTGTGGCCTCTTAAGTCGATTAAGAATTTAACAAATACTTATTTGCCCTTTGTATGGAACAAGGACTTATTTACATAGTATTGCTACCTCTACTACTGTGTGGGGATTTATAAAGGATACAGAATGATCAAGCCTCAGTCCCAATGTTGAGGAAGTTCAGGAATAGATTAGGGAGAAAAGAACATACACAATTAAAGCAAACTCTTAGATGTGCTTTCCAGTATAAATAACTTTTTTTTCTGTTGCCTTGCCAGACCCTCTGCTTATTCGCCGAGTCTTATCATTCTAGAGCTATGGGATCATGCCTGATTGCAAACCACCTGGCTTACCTCTCATACTCAAAGCCCCACTCTCCAAGTTTAGAATAAAACACACCTGGTCTGACTATGCTCTTAGGTAGCACACATGGATAGGCATAGTGTTCTTGGAAAGAAAAAAGAATGCCTTAAATTAAAGTAGCCTTTCTTATTTTTAATACTTCTCTTAAGATATATCAAGACAAAAGAGTGGAGGATTTCAGAACACTATTTCTGAATCCAGTGTTCCTGGGTTCAAATCCCAGCACCACTTCTAACTAACTGTGGGACTTTGAGCAAATTACTGAAACTTTCTGGACGCTTCAGTTTCCTCATCTAGAAAATGAGAACAACATACCTCTCTTGTAGAGTTGTTATGAGGACAGAATGAGGAGATATTTGTGATGGAACAGGCATTATCTAAGTGCTTTTCACTAAGTAGTGTAGCACATGTCATTTAAAAGAAAGAGATTTGGGGGGTGAGTCTGGTTGTGTGGAACCTCTCAAATGAGTGGCCAGTTCTCCCATCTCATACTCTGATCATGATCTTGACTTACAATAGGACTGCTCTGAATTGCTTCATAATCATGTGCTCTACAATGTTGGCAGGAATGGGCATGCAAATCTCTGCCCCCATACAGCAACCCCGAGCTTTACTGAAGGTGCTTTTAGAAAGTGGCTGTGAGCTACAACCCTGACTTGAAGCCACTGGCCTCGCCACAGATGCTGGGACTACTGCCATGTGGCTGTTGAGTCATTAATTTGAAAAGCATCTACCCAAGAGTGTCTGCCTTGATATCTACCCAAGAGAACATCCTCGGAGGAGGTAGGGCAAGGGCCTCTAATTAGTATAATGAACTTCTGTCTTCCCAAAGTACCAGCTCTGCTTTTGGAAAAGAATCAATATTCATCATCACTATTTGTTGCTCAGTGATACAGAGACTTCCATGTGTTTCTGTGCTCTTAGGGCCTGTTCAGTGCATGTGAGAACATTCAAATACCAGAAGATGGCTGACTTTTGCATTTTTAATTAACATTCTGTGTTCTAGAATGCATATTACCTCTTTTCCGTGTCATACCTATTTATAATTAATACAGTTTAACCACTGCTTGAGCAAATAGCTTGTCTTTCTTAAATAGAACTATTTCCTTTTCTTTAAGGAAAATAGCCATTAACTTTTGAGTAACTGGTAGAAAAAAAATCTCAACAATCCATAAGTGTATACATTTGGTAGGTGCCTTACAATATGCTGGGGAGCTGGGGTGTGGTGGTGAACGCAGCCTGTTCAGTACTCGAGGGATATATTGTGTGGTGGATGAGGGAGACACTAATAAAACCTGAAGGTAGTCCAGCTGTGATAAAATAAAAATAATGTAAAACATGTCATTTTAATCACTTTTCTTTTTTTTTTTTGCATTTTTTTTCCAATTTATTTATTTTCAGAAAAACAGTATTCATTATTTTTTCACCACACCCAGTGCTCCATGCAAGCCGTGCCCTCTATAATACCCACCACCTGGTACCCCAACCTCCCACCCCCCCGCCACTTCAAACCCCTCAGACTGTTTTTCAGAGTCCATAGTCTCTCATGGTTCACCTCCCCTTCCAATTTACCCAAATTCCCTACTCCTCTCTAACGCCCCTTGTCCTCCATGCTATTGGTTATGCTCCACAAATAAATGAAACCATATGATAATTGACTCTCTCTGCTTGACTGATTTCACTCAGCATAATCTCTTCCAGTCCCGTCCATGTTGCTACAAAAGTTGGATATTCATCCTTTCTGATGGAGGCATAATACTCCATAGTGTATATGGACCACATCTTCCTTATCCATTCATCCGTTGAAGGGCATCTTGGTTCTTTCCATAGTTTGGCGACTGTGGCCATTGCTGCTATAAACATTGGGGTACAGATGGCCCTTCTTTTCACAACATCTGTATCTTTGGGGTAAATACCCAGGAGTGCAATTGCAGGGTCATAGGGAAGCTCTATTTTTAATTTCTTGAGGAATCTCCACACTGTTCTCCAAGGAGGCTGCACCAACTTGCATTCCCACCAACAGTGGAAGAGGGTTCCCCTTTCTCCACATCCTCTCCAACACATGTTGTTTCCTGTTTTGTTAATTTTGGCCATTCTAACTGGTGTAAGGTGATATCTCAATGTGGTTTTAATTTGAATCTCCCTGAGGGCTAATGATGATGAGCATTTTTTCATGTGTCTGATAGCCATTTGTATTTCTTGATTGGAGAAGTGTCTGTTCATATCTTCTGCCCATTTTTTGATGTGTTTGTCTGTTTCGTGTGGGTTGAGTTTGAGGAGTTCATTATAGATCCTGGATATCAACCTTTTGTCTGTACTGTCATTTACAAATATCTTCTCCCATTCCATGGGTTGCCTCCTTGTTTTTTTGACTGTTTCCTTTGCTGTGCAGAAGCTTTTGATTTTGATGAAGTCCCAGAAGTTTATTTTCGTTTTTGTTTCCTTTGCCTTTGGAGACGTATCTTGAAAGAAGTTGCTGTGGCTGATATCAAAGAGATTACTGCCTATGTTCTCCTCTAAGATTCTGATAGATTCCTGTCTCACGTTGAGGTCTTTTATCCATTTTGAGTTGATCTTCGTGTACGGTGTAAGAGAATGGTCGAGTTTCATTCTTCTACATATAGCTGCCCAGTTTTCCCAGCACCATTTATTGAAGAGACTGTCTTTTTTCCACTGTATATTTCTTCCTGTTTTGTCGAAGATTAATTGACCAGAGAGTTGAGGGTCCATATCAGGGCTCTCTACTCTGTTCCACTGGTCTATGTGTCTGTTTTTATGCCAGTACCATGCTGTCTTGGTGATCACAGCTTTGTAATAAAGCTTGAAATCAGGTAAGGTGATGACGCCAGCTTTATTTTTGTTTTTCAACATTTCCTTAGCGATTCGGGGTCTCTTCGGATTCCATACAAATTTTAGGATTATTTGCTCCAGCTCTTTGAAGAATGCCGGTGGAATTTTGATCGGAATGGCATTAAAAGTATAGATTGCTCTAGGTTTTAAGTTTACAAAGAGTGGCATTAAGTACATTTACAGTGTTACACAACTACCACCACTATCCGTTTCCAGAATTTTTTTCATCCTGAACAGAAACCTTATACCAATCTGAATATGGTCTTAGTGTAAAAACGTTCAGATGTTCCCGATCTGACCTTCCTAAAAAATCTACTGATTAAATTACAATAGTTTCATTTATCTGTTAAAGCTATTCTTTTTTTTTTAAGATTTTATTTATTTATTTGACAAAGAGAGAAATCACAAGTAGGCAAAGCAGCAGGCAGAGAGAGAGGGGGAAGCAGGCTCCCTGCTGAGCAGAGAGCCTGGTGCAGGGCTCCATCCCAGGACCCCGAGACCACGACCCAAGCCAAGAGCAGAGGGTTAACCCACTGAACCACCCAGGTGCCCCTGTTACAGCTATTCTAAGAGTGTTTTGAAAATACTTACAAATACCTGAACTTCCATTATTTCTTTGGGAAGATTTTTAAATGTCCCAAGTAATGATGTTAAACATTTTGCTCAAGTAATGCAATTTAATTTTGGCTGCGTACATTTAGCTTTACTAAAATTAGTAATTAAATATTTAGTTGTGTAGTAAATTAGCAATGGCACATGATCATTGGAAAGAAGGTACTCCGTTTACTGCAGCATAAATGTTTTACAAGGTATTGTAATGTAACTAGTAAATTAATAATGACAATTTGGGTTTCAGCTAATTAAAATCTTCCTTAGCATTTATTAATTTGAGGATCTAAAGGAAAACAACTTTGACAGTGATGATAGCTGTTATATGGTTTAGCTGCACTTACCGAAGATAAAATTGGGAAAATAGAATATATGTAACCAGTTGTAAAGATAAAAAGTCACTTTCCAACCATCTCCCTTATGAAATGGTATTGACAAATCTAAACAAGGATTCAAGATTCAATGAAGAGAGAGACCTTGTCATCAACTTCATACCCGTATTCAGTCAAAACATTTTTTTTTAAAGATTTTTATTTATTTGAGAGAGAGACAGTGAGAGAGAGCATGAGCGAGGAGAAGGTCAGAGGGAGAAGCAGACTCCCCATGGAGCTGGGAGCCCGATGTGGGACTCGATCCTGCAACTCCGGGACCATGACCTGGGCCGAAGGCAGTGATCCAGCCAACTGAGCCGCCCAGGCGTCCCAGTCAAAACATTTTTAATGAGAGCTGACACAATTGCATAGTGAACCCTTGGTCACAAATGCCCAGAGCTGAGCGAGATCTGTTGAAATAGCATCATATAATACAAAGAATTCAGTTCACAATCTTAGATTATTATGGCTGGAAGCTATTACATTAATATATAATAATAATAGTAGCTGATTATAATGGGTAATATATAACAAAGCCCTTTTGTAGCTGAAAAAATTGAGGCCCAGAAATATTTGGCTTCAAAAAGTTAGCTCTTTCATGACCTAAGCAGGTCTTTATTTATTTTCATATAATAGAAACTACATAGTAGGGAAATGTGAAAAACATGTCAAAGAAGGTTTATCTATTATTTATTTATTTAAAGCTTTTATTTATTTATTTGACAGAGAGAGATCACAAGTAGGCAGAGTGGCAGGCTGAGAGAGAGGGGGAAGCAGGCTCCCTGCTGAGCAGAGAGCCCGATGCGGGACTCGATCCCAGGACCCTGAGATCATGACCTGAGCCGAAGGCAGAGGCTTAACCCAGTGAGCCACCCAGGCACCCAAAGGTTCATCTATTTATAGCCACTCAATCTTTACTTAATTCAGAAAAACAATGTGGTTTGAATGAGGAAGCATCAGCTTTAGAGTCCAAAGGACTTGCACTTGAATCAGCTTTGCCTTTTACTAGCCTTTTACTTAAGCTCTCGGGGGCTCAGTTTTTCCATTGATGAAATAGGGATAAAAGTGAGGAGTTGCTAGCCTAACGACGCCGCAGACAGGAGGTGTGTGGAATTCAATCCGTTTATTCACTCAAAGAAATAGCCATTGGAATTCCTAATATAGCCTCAGTGAAAGGTATAATAATAAAAAAGACATAGTCTACCCAAATATCCTCCCCAGCGTCTCTGAAGGATTCAGGCTAGTGAGGGAGAGAGCTGTACAAGTAGACTATCATGCAGCATGACAATTCAAATTTATTCATCCAAGTTGTGCAATTATAGAAGTACTATTAAAAAAAAAAGAGGTACTATAGATTCATTTCTATTTGGAGGTATAAAGGGAGAAGTGGAGAGGAAGAGGTGGGGCCACAGGGGGCCTCAGACAGGCGACAGAGCTTGGGAAGAGTCTAACAGGACAAGAAGGTGTCTGCCAAGCACACGGGGTGAGGGAGGTCATTCTGAGCAAAGAAAACAGCTTGAGCAAAGCACAGATTCCTCAAAGAGCATGGCCTTTTCATGTAACAGCAGGAAGTTCATCATGGCCTGAGCATAGAGTGCACACGGGGGAGTGGGAAGAAGTGACTTTGGAAAGGTCGAATGGGGCCAGATGGTGAAAAGGCTTGGTCTGCCATCTGAGAAGTTTGAATTGTATCTGATGAGCGATGAAGCTCCGGGGTCATGGAAGGTTTGAAGGAGGGAGGGAGGAAAAGGAGGAAGAGCCGGACAGAGACAGAGGGAGAGGGGACAGGTTTGACATTAGATTCAGAGTTTGGGAAAACTGATCTGGTGGCCGTAGGGAGACTAGATGAAGAGATGAGCAAGAGTAGAGGCAGAGGAGACGTTTCGGGAGGCCTTTATAGTGCCCTCTAACCTGATGTATATCAAGATCACCTGCAGGGCTTATAAAAACAGAGGTTGCTGAACTCGACTCTCTGAGCTCCGGATTCTGTAGAGCTGAAATGAGGAACAAGAACTTGCATTAACAAGTTGCCAGGGGGCATCTGCTCCTGGACCCTGCTTCTAGAATCACTGCCATAAAAGATGAGAAGGGGCTCCCTGGGGCTTGGATGGAGGCAGTGAGATAGAAGTGGTTAATGAAATCTGGTGGGGAGGGCCTCCCCGCTCACTGATAAGCAGCACCCTTGGGGTACATACTTCCCCGCTGAGATTTTGCCAGGATCTTCTGCCTGCGCCTGAAGCACTCGAAATGGCTGGAGGGGATGAGGGAAATTAACGTGCATCACCTGTTGCCTGCCAGGCTCGGAGCAAGTCCCGGTGACCTGTGGCCTCCAACGAATTTGTTAATGCCAGAAAGCGCCCTGAGAATTTCTGAACTCAAATTCCTTTGTTCTAGTTGTTGTTCAATGAAGAAATCAATTCCAAGTGCAGAGAAGAAAGAGACCAGCCCCGAGCCATGGGGCTGTTGAAGGTGGGGAGACTGGTCCCTGATGGAAGGCGCTGCCGAACAGCCTTGCCTTCCGCTCCGGCTTGGGGAGTGGGCCAAGGGAAACGAATCTGGCTGCTCTTGAGCTGTTCCACTGGTTCATTCCTTTGAAAAGTAAGTGCCTACTTGACTAAGGTTCTTTTGGTTGGACAAGGCTTTTCTCTTGTTTGTGTGTATTCAGTGCTGGTGTTTGTTTTTGAGCCAAACATGAGCGCTCTAATTACCTTTCATTATAACCAAGGTTCCTTTGTCATGTCGTCCCATTGTTCTGATGAAATGGGCTTCATCTGCTGAGTGTAGGGAAAAGGTTTTAATTGACATAATTAACTCTGGGGTGGTCACCTCCGATTTAAAAGAAGCGGTTGATTCTTCCAGAATGTGAGGGTATTGCCTGACAGGAGCCAAGCACACTGTGTGTAATAATGAAGGTGGTTTGGGAAGAATTTTGTGCTCTTAATGAGGAATAAGATGAGGTAGCCTTCTGCCAGCGGGAGGCTCAGGACACAGGGTTGAAACTGCAATGAGCATAATGGGATTACCTCACACTTGAGACATTGCTCTCACTAAAGGGGGCACAGAGCCATTTACAAACCTATGCTAATGTGAGGTGGGGGTGTGGTAGTGGGATGTTTTGAAGAGAAGATTGATTGTGTAGTTTGAGGGATTTTTTTTTCTTCCTCCTTTTTCCCTGTGTGCCCAGCGAGAAGAACATAAAAATATTTGCCTTTCTCCATTATTGTGCTCCTAATGGAAGGGCTTTTGAGGGTTGTCTTGTATATGAGACAGTATGTTCAGGATGCTCTAAATGATGTCCGGAATAAATATATTGTACTTCTGCAATATTGCAGTGCCTAATATTGCAGCTCATAAATGTTTACTAAGATAAAATATTATTACATTAGTCAGTGTAAATTTCTCCCAGGTATAGGGATAAATATTGAGCAGATACTATTAAATGCAATGAGTGTTTGGAAAGTATATATAGAATTCTGAACACATTTTAATTTCAAAGGAAGGGCGGGTTTGAGTTAATTAAGCACCAGGGACTTTATAAAAGCCACCAAATTAAGTAATCTCTCTCTCTCCTCCTCTCCCTCTCCCTCACCCTTCCCCTCTTTCTCTGCTTCTGTCTCCTGTCTGATTCTTTTCTCTCTCTCTTTTCTTTATCATCCGTTCATAAAACTTTAAGTACATGCTTATCAAGTAATATGTAAGGCACAGTCCATTTACTAGGACCAATAAGAAGCAACTTCTGCCCTTAAGGAGTTTACATTTCAAGTAAGAGGCAGGCAAATCATTAATCACAAAGCAGTTTGTTATCACCAAGGAAAACCCAAGAGTTTTGGATACACAAAAGAAGGAACAAATAGGGGCATCTGGGTGATTCAATCAGTTAAGCTCAGGTTTTGGGGGCTCAGGTCATGATCCCAGGATCCCGAGATTGAGTCCCTCATCAGGCTCCCTGCTCAGTGGGGAGTCTGCTTCTCCCTCTGCCCTGCCCCCGGCTTGTGCTCTCTCTCTTTCTCTCCCACCCACTCTCTCTCAAATAAATAAATAAATTTTTTTAAAAAAAGGAACATAAATTCCAGCCTGGGAATAGAGAATACTGAAAATGAACTGATCATAAAGGACAAAAAGGATTTTAATAGGTAGAGGGGGGTAGGATGGCCTTCCAAGGTGAGAAAACAGAAAGCAAAGGGACAAGATTATTTCAGGGGAACTGGGTTGTTTATTCTGGCTGGTGGGTAAGGTGTTAGGGGGTGCCAAAGTTGCATCTGGAGAGGCAGAGTTGAGCCAGATTGGAGAAAGCCTTGAGTGTTATGGTAAGGAGCTGTAATCTAATCCCATGATAGAAGGTAGACATGAAGTGGCACACAATTCAAAAAGCCCTTGGGTGAGACAATACAGTATAATAACAGTTAAAAGCACAGACTCCATCAAGATTTCACACTCAGCCTTTTGCTTGTTGTTTAAGTTTGAGGAAGTAATTTGATGTCTCTGTGCTTCAGTTCCCCCATCTCCAAAAACAATGATACCTCCTTCAGGCTATTGCTTTTTTTCTTTTTCTTCAAGATTTTATTTATTTATTTGATAGAGATCACAAGTAGGCAGAGAGAGGAGGAAGCAGGCTCCCTGCTGAGCAGAGAGCCCGATGCAGGGCTCAATCCTAGGACCCGGGCCTCGATCCCAGGACCCTGGGATCATGACCTGAGCCAAAGGCAGAGGCTTTAACCCACCCAGGTGCCCCATGCTATTGTTATAAGGAATAAACTAACAGTATATGTAAAGCCCTTAATATAGTGCCCAGTGATTGTTCTGGACCAGTACTGCTGCCACTTTCTCCTCCTTTCCTCTATTTCTTTCTTTTTAAGATTTTATTTTTATTTATTTATTTGTCAGAGAGAAAGGTAGAGTGAGCGCGAGCACAAGCAGACAGAGAGGCCGGCAGAGTCAGAGGGAGAAGCAGGCTCCCTGCAGAGCAAGGAGCCCGATGCGGGACTCGATCCCAGGATGCTGGGATCATGACCTCAGCCGAAGGCAACTGCCCAACCAACTGAGCCACCCAGGCGTCCCCTTTCCTCTATTTCTTAAACTGAAAGAATTTTAAGCCTTTATGTGTTCATAGAATTAGACTAGACATTTTGTTAAGGTTCGTTTGAGCCTTACTGCATGCTGAGTCTTATGGAAAACATGGGTGACAGAAGGATGAATGAGAGGGGTGCCTGGGTGGCATAGTCGGTTAAGTGTCCAACTCTTAGTTTAGACTCAGGTGATGATCTCAGGGTCCTGGGATTGAGCCCCGCCTGGGGGCCTGAGCAGGGAGCTTGGGATTCTCCCTTTCTCTCTCTAATAAATGAATAAATCTTAAAAAAAAAAAAAAAGGTTGAATAAGAGCCCATCATAAATAAGGGTTTATACTACCACACACTAGTGCCCTAATGCAGCCTCTTTTATAAAGTGCTCTTGGAATATGAACCAATCCACACATTTGAAGAGCTTTTGTCATTCTCCTTGCCTTATGATGCAGTTCCAAGAAAGTTAGGTGTGGAGTTTATCCCTTAATTTAGCACATTAATGGACAACAAAGAATTTATATTTCATTGTAAAACATGGGTATACATCAGGGTTGAGTGATACCCAAAGTGTGGAAGTGGGGTGAGGGCTAAAAAAATAGAAGTCCATTCCCAGATGATATAGGGTAAAAAGGAAATTCAATTTGATGAGTTTCATCTGGGAAGCCTTCCTGAAGAAGGTGGGATTCTAATGCTCTTTGAAAGCCTGAAAAATAATATATTGACTGATAAGGCGAGAAAGAAGCATGTCAAGACATTATGGATCCTGGCACTCTTTTGAGAAAGGTGGAGGGAGCCATGAGTGAGAGCAAGAAATGAAACAGTGAGGGGAAGCTATGAGACTGTATCCTAAAGAAGTCCTTTAAAAAAGGCAATGTAGGTAAAGATGGGCATGGGTAGGGCTAGGGGGTGTGTGTGTGTGTGTGTGTGTTACTCTAGTAAGTGGTTTTAAACACAAAGAAAGTAATACAGAGTCTGGATTTTCAAACTGACTTGGAAGGCAAATACATGATTGTCCTGGGAAGGGGGATGGCAGAAGGTGACAATGGGCTCTCTTTGGTAAGTAGAAGGCTATGCTAGTTCAGGAAAAGTGGGACTTTAGTACAAGGGAAAAAGACAAGGACACTCTCTCCTCTGTACCAGACATGATACGGGCTAGCATCTGTGTTTTGGTTCATCCCATGCCCCCATTAATTGTGTGGGGGCAGGTGTGATTATTCCTATTTAACAGAAAGGAAAACTGACTTTCAAATAGAACAATTCACTGAAGACCATATAGTCAGTAAGTCCTAATTAAGGAATTCAAGCAAAGTAGTTCTAATTGGAAAGCTTAAATTCATTGTTTCTATTAAACCACACCATATCCTTCATCCATCCATTCTTTCAGTCACAAACCAGTGAGCCCTTCCTCTGGGCAGGACCGTGTCCATGAGTTCTTTCTTGCTCTGCGTCTACTTGCTATCTGATCTTGGAAGACTTTTCTTTGACTATTTTCTAACCTGTTAAATAGACTTTTATGAGGATTCAATGAAGTAAAATTTGCAAAGAGGCCAGCTGTGACACACAGTGGCTACTCAATCAGTGTTGCTTGAATCTAGATTTATATTTCAATAATTGCCAGGTAAATATTCTTAACTATTTCCCAGGGAAGCACAAGGATTGATATTTGACATCTTTTTTTTTTTTTTTTTTTTTTTTAGTTTCTCTCTGTTATTTCAGTTTCTTTGCAATATTATCATGATGAAGATTATATTGATGATGATGTAAGTGGTCTTAGTAATAAGTAATAATAAGTAATAACAGTAACCTTTTATTGAGCACAAACCACGTGACAGGACCTTTCATTTAATCTTTGCAAAAATGCACGAGCTCAAACTATTCCTATACCCATTTTTTTTTTATGTGGAAACTCAGGCTTCTGAAGGTTAAGTGACTTTGCCAAGATTGAATAGCCAATAAATGACAAATCAGGATCTTAAACACCAGGATGCCTTACCACAAACCACATGCTCTTAATCATGAGGCATCACTGCTGTCCTCTTTAAAAGAGTATTTTTTTGAGTCAGATTTATCAGCAGTTCAGGCCATCTTGCTCCTAGTTACTCTAGATTAGCAAATTTTTACTTTAATTCATGCTATCTAAGGTTAGGTTACTGCTGTTCTAAATGCCTTTATTTAAAGGAGACAGTTCCATTCTCTTCCTTAAGTGGAAAAAAAAATGGTTTTCCTAAATATGCATAGACATCCCACAGCACACATCTACTGAAATGCTGATTTGGTTGGATAGAAAATGTGAGATTCAATTTCTTCTTGGTTGGGGAACATTTTTCTTTATAGCATTCAATGCTAGTCCCTCTCTCTCGCTAAGCCATCCAGGAGTGATGATGGTTGGGTTGATTTTCAACATGTATCTTGGAGGGACTAAAATAGAACAAAGAGGACTGAAATGGGATCAAGAAAGGAGGGATATTAGGTTGGTGTCAAGGGGCTGGGATAAAAAATTACAAAGTGGAGAAGGGGGGTAGTATGAACCTTTTGAAGTTTCAGTTTCTACACGTTTAGAATGTGAGATTTGAAAAAGAAAAGGGAAAGAAACGGGAGGGGGTCAGTGATTAATTTTCAGGCCTCCAGAATAGTAATTAAATTCAGTAGAGAAGGGGATGGAAACAACAGCCCCACCGCTAACATTTATTGATAACTCATGATGCGCTGGATGTTGAGCAAAGTATCCAAATGTTGTTAACTCATTTGATCCTCTCAACACGATTATGAAGTAGGTGCTGTGATCACTGCTTTACAGGTGAGAAACTGAGTTTTGGAGCAGGAAAATAACCTTTAAAAGGTCACACAATGAGTGAGGCCAAATGGAGCTCATTTCTAACTGAACTTAGTGATTTGCCCACTGACCACTGTCTTGGCCATCAGCGAGAGTCAAACCTGAAGGTTCAGAGGCAAAAGTGGCCCCTATTCCTCACCAGCCCTAGGCACACCTGCTCCAAATCCCCACCTTGAGAGCACGGATTCTGATTTTTAGACCTGAGACAGCATGCTTGCTTTGACAAAGAAAGAACTTGGCCTTAGGAATTTGGCAGTTGTTCCCCATCCCCCTCCCCCCTCCCCAACTGCACAGTTTTCCGCAACACTTCCCAGGGCTTATTGTGTTCATCTATAAAATGGGGAAATTGAACATAAAGATTATATGATATGAATGCAAAACTTTTTTGTAGAGCCTTGTACTTGATTAATGTTCATAACAAAAGATAAAATACAATAATATTATTAATAGCATGTTTTTAAGACAATGCCTGACTCTTAGAGGTGTTCCTTTGACATCAGGATCCTTATCAGCTTCTGACTTAGAATATTAACAGGCACATGCAAGGACTTCCATAGTTCTGCTCAATGAGACAAGTCTTGTGTCCTTACTAATAATAACCACCTCTCCAAGATAAGTTCTTAGAGTATGTGACAATGCTACAGTAAAGCTTCTTAGAATAACATCTTTATTAAATAAAAGCCCTATGCCTTTAGGGGGATAGTAGTGCACATTGTATAATCCTCTGCTTTGCATATTGAAATTCAGCTACCAGCCCTTGCAAAAGGAATTCAGAGGCATCTTCAAGTGGAGGATGACCTTCACATTTTCATAAAATAAATGATTAATGTGGGGACCATTAATTCCACCCATACTCTATTCCCCAAACAGCTTTATCCATCTTGAAAAAGGCCTTTCTTTCACTTTCAAGGATAAATGATACATATTTTTAATGCAATTATGAACAATCAGGTATGTAATTTATATTTGTTATGCATAATAAAATATATAATTAAGCGTCACTTCATAATTAATCAAGGCATTAAAACCTGGAAGTGGCAAGAAGCTACTCTGCAGCATCCTCAGTTGGGGAGATTATTTATAAATAGAATTTTAGGATTGTTTTTATTCCTGGTTCATTCTCTCCAAGTGTCATTGGATAGGTCATTCTTGACTATATACTGCATTTGGATGCATGCTTTAAGCGGAGTGATCAGAGGCCACTCACCTACCCTGTTCAGATAAAATCTAAGGAGCCAGAAGTTTAGCCCACACACGGAGCTGACCCAGTTCTAAGTAATTGAATAGATTGGATTATCACGACAGTGTCAATAAGTTAGTCCCAGTTTGTGCCTGAGACAACTGCTGCATCAAAACTGTAGTGGATACGGAATAGGAACTAAGCCATTTCTTTTAGGGCTCTGCAATAGTGGTAAAAATAGAAATTTCAGATTTACCTATCTGCCTTCCTGATCTTATCGGCTGTGATAAACAAGTAAATAGGCTGTACTGAATAGTTTATTAATGATGATTACCAAAAATAATAGTAAACATTTGCCACACCCTCCATGAAGCACTTGAAACATACTCATTTATTTAGGCTTCACCATAGTCCTTAAGTAAGCATGGTTATTCTTATATTACAGAAGAGGCAACTGAGGCACAGAGAGTTAGGGTGACCTGTCATGTATATCATAGCATGGTCTCTCTTCCAGCTAAAAAGAAAAAGATGAAAAGGGGAAGAACACCTAAGGATTGTATGCGATTGCTGTATTCTGCGTGTGTGAGAGATGGTGTTCTTTTGGAATGGGCTGGGATTTGTTTTTGAAGTTGGCATTGGTACTATGATAAAGAGGACTCCCACATAATAGATGTTCTTTACCGTTGAATGAAATTGAAGGTGCCCAGCAGGCTCTCAGCCGGTTTCCTCCTGGAGGAGTCAGAATGTCTGAGTTGATGATTATACTGAGGGGAAAAAAAAACCTTTCTACATTACCATATCTGTCAAGGAGAAGGATGGATAAGTGCAGAGGAAAGGTTCACTGAGCTGCCCTCATCAGGGATAATCATATTCCTTATTTCCAAGTAATGCCCCATTTGATAGCTGATGTCAGCAGGTATTGATTGAGTGTGTTCTGAAAACCTGCAACTGAACCTGCAGGGAGTTTAGTAAGTGTGGGGGCTCTTCAAAATGCACAGACAATCTGAGAACAGTGGGCTGAACTTGACTACGTCTATCTCACATTCCCGTGAATGCTTCATGTGTCTGAAGGCTGAGGGTACCTGACATTTCCAGACTCTTACCACAAAACTGCTATGCCTCTTTGTTTTACTCATACCAGGCTGCTTGACATTCTTCAAATATACCATCTAATCTTAAAACTCTTCTACCTTTGTGTATGCCTCTTCTGGCCTTCCCTCCCCCCACTCTGGGAAGCTCTTACCATTCCTTAAGACCCAAGCCGAATAGCCCAGTAGACCTAGTAGCACCATTTATCCATTTGTTTTGGGCTCTCTGCTGAATTTCTTCCACATCTGAAGACTCGGGTGGAGGCATGATGGTTTTGGGTAAGGAGAGATAGTGGACTGGACCAGGCCTGGAAGACTTTGCATCGGAAGAGTAGATTCAGGGCTGAGACATCAGATAGCAGGAAGTAGATTGAGTTAATGAGGAAATGACCTGACAAGGTTATTCATTCATCATGATTCAATGTCAGGCACCTTGTGGGTTAGTGGAGACTGAAAATGTACTTCTAGTCTTTAAAGGGCCTAGAAGGAGACATCAAGATTCAATTATTAGTAGGTACATTTGGTTTTCAGAGGATATCTAGAGGAATGTTAGAGGAGCACGAATGCCAGTAAATTGTTATCTCGTGGGCAGGGAGTCTCCTGTAGACCATCCCATGTTGGGCTATGCTTCCCAATAGACTCCAGTCCTTAGAACAGAGGCCAGAAGGGTGAGCCAACATAAAAGTCCAGTCCTAGGAGCTGGAGTGTAGGAGAATGAGGGAAAACTGAAGCTCACAACCACGCGGCTTGTCTTGGGGCAAGTGCTTAGGCTAGCAACACAGCAAACTCAGAGAAGGATAGTTGGTACTCAGCCCCTGCACAGGGGACCTAAGACAGCTTAAAATAAATACAAAGAACAGATTGATGGTTACCAGAGGTGGGGTCTTGGGAGGACGGATAGAATGGGTGAAGATGAGTGGGAGATAAAGGCTTCCAGTTATGGAATGAGTAAGTCACGGGAACAAAAGGCTCAGCGTAAGAAATATAGTCAAAGGTATTATAATAGCATTGTACAATGACAGATGGTAGCTACACTTGTGAACATAGCATAATGGATAAACTTGTCCCATCACTATGTTGTACACCTGCAGCTAATGTAACATTGTGTGTCAGCTATGCTCAGAAAATAATTAAAAATACACTACTGTTTGCTTTATGTTTCCTTTGATCTGGGACCTTTTTCCTCTTACTGTGTCACTTTGTAGCTGTGCAACCTTGGGCAAATCTCTTAATTTCAGCAGCCTAGATTGCTTCATGTAAAATGAAAATTAGGGATGCCTGGGTAGCTCAGTCAGTTAAGCACCTGCCTTTGGCTCAGGTCATGATCTCAGGGTCCTGGGATCGAGCCCTGCATTGGGCTCCCTGCTCAGCTGGGGTGTCTGCTTCTCTCTCTACCTCTGCTCCTGCCCCTGTGGTCTCTCTCTCACTCACTCACTCTCTCTCAAATAAATAAATAAAATCTTTTAAAAAATGAAAATTAATAATAATTACTTCTGTGGGTTATTCTGAGAGTTAAATGGACATTTAACCCATCATACAGTATCTTATATATAGGAATGTCTCAATTCAGTGACATCATCATAATCACTGTCCCCATCACTCTTCTCAATATTATTGCCAGCTCTCATGGAACAGATTTTAGCTGAGCCCAGCTATAGGGTGCTGGAGATTGCAGATGTGGAAGCAGAAGTTCTCACATTCTTACATTATGGCACTTAAATTTAAACTTGATGTCAGTGCTGTGCAACTTCCACTTGCTTGTTTTATTAAGTTATAAATTCAAGTACATGGTATCTGGCACAACTAGGACATATTGGACAAAAGAATGACTCACTCAAGCAGAACAAAAACTCCAAAAATGTCCCCAAAATCTGTGTGTTAAGAAATAAATCCAGTCTATAATTAATTTATTTTAATTTACTTGGATTTCTAAACTTAAGTAAAGGAAATTTTAAGACACAATCATGGCCTAATAATGTTACTTGAAATGTGGTACTATGTGCGTTGTGGTACTGTAGATGCTTAGTTCAGAGTCACTGGCCATGACCTCTTGCTCTCTGTACCCCTCACCAAGTGAAAACATGCTTCATTTTATTAAATAAACTATTGACCCTTAGCTCCACCATCTATCCCCCTTCTATTTATTTCTTCCACACTAATCCAAGAGTGAATAAGACAAAAAGCATGTTTACAGATGTTTTCTAAATTTTTTTTATT
Source organism: Neogale vison (assembly GCF_020171115.1). NCBI lineage: Eukaryota > Metazoa > Chordata > Mammalia > Carnivora > Mustelidae > Neogale > Neogale vison. Next base: position 139,714,222 of record NC_058097.1, read on the forward strand.
AAAGATTTCATTTATTTATTTAATAGCCAGAGATCACAAGCAGTCAGAGAGGCAGGCAGAGAGAGAGAGAGGGAAGCAGGCTCCCCGCCGAGCAGAGAGCCCGATGTGGTGCTTGAGCCGAAGGGAGAGGCCCAACCCACTGAGCCACCCAGGCGCCCCTCTAAACTGTCTTAAGTGGTAAGAGCGTCATTGTCTATTTTCTCATTGTAATTAATTGAATCAGTGTGTGACTAAGATTTATATGACCCATTGATTTTGATTTTATTTGCCATACATGTTGTCCATTCTTGGTAGATTTCTAGCTCTAGTAATTCTAAATAAGATGGCATCTGTCTACCTTGTTATTTTCTGAAAAGATAATGTATGTCCACAGAGCCAGCAAATTTGTATTCATAAACATTAGCATATAAGAAGCTGTTGTGTCAGGAACACTGAAAATGTGATAAATATTAATTTCTAGACTGGTATTTTGTCAAGGATTTTTAGAATCAGCATATCAAGTTTTTGTTTCTGCCCTTGGAGTCTTCTAAATGATAGAAATAGAAGCTGGCGGTCTTTAACAGGGTCTTCTCTCCATGTTCAGAGGTCTTCCAGGATTTTCTTTCTCTACATAGTACAGTTCTACCCTTGATTATCAAAGAGCTGTGTTTCCTGCTTTAACACAGTATAGCTCTGCTTTTCATAGGTGTATGGAACAAGAGTATATATTTTTACTTGATTTTTTTTTATTTTTTTTTTTTACTTGATTTTATTTTTAGAAATCAGTACACACTCCCCCCACCTTTTTTTTTTTTTTTTTTTTTTTTTTTGCTGGAGGAGGGACAAAAGGAGGAAAGGGAGAGGCTCTTAAGCAGGCTCCATGCCCAGCATAGAGCCCCATGCCGGGTTGGATCTCATGACCCTGAGATCATGATCTGAGCTGAAATCAAGAGTCAAACACACCCGACTGAGCCAATCAGGCACCCCACAGAAACCCATATACACTATTATAAGCAAACAGACACAAAGAAATGACATTCTGTAAGTAAAATAGCAGATAACAACAATCTATATAATTTAGTATGCTAAACATAATCTCAAAAGAAAAAAAAGTAAGTCAAAGTGTTTAAAAGAAAATTATTATTCACATTACTGGGGTTGTTGATTCATGTTTTCTGTCTTGTTCAGAAAGAGTCTCCAGAAGATCCATCTAAATTGGTGACTTTCCAGTCACAAGGCTCTGGCCTCTGGTAAAACACGCTCCTTTGGGTCTTTTTGGTCTGTGGACATTTGAAAATGAAACATGAAACATTCACGGGGAGTGGGGTTTGAAGCCAGAAACTCCACAGTGTGAGGCATGGGTTTGAATCCTTACTCTCTTACCCCCTAACTAGCCAGGTGACTTACGTTAAGTGACTCAACCTCTCTGAGCCTTGCTTTCTCCATCCCTGAAATAGAGAAGATAATACCGACTCTACAGATTTGTGTGAGAGAATGCTCAGCCCTCGAGGATCAGGAAATGATGAACTCTTCTTGTCTGGGAGGTTCTGGTCTAGCTTCCACCACTCAAGTACTGTAGGATTCTTCTGATCCCTATTTTCTCTTCATAAAAAGTTGGCATTACATTAAGAAGTCTCTCAAGTAACTGTGATTTGTATAAAATCACAATTCTAATTCTCATATCAAGGGAAGAGAAACTAGAAGCTGCTTGTGTGGTCTGCTCACTATCTTTGCGTCCGGGACTATCCAGTGAGGGTAAGGAAGTATAATGTACCTACCACATGTAAATGATCCATTTTCCGAGAATCAGGGGAAATATAGGATTCCACTAAAACTAAATTCAACATGTTTATCTTGAATGATTCAGAGACACGGTTACAGTGCAGGCACTGATAAGGGCATGGAAAGAAAAGAGACTTGGATTAGGATCCTTACAAAGTGATTCTTACCCCTTCCTCACCAAATGGCATTGGAGAAACAATCAGTTTGTGTAAGCCTTATTTTTCCCTATCTTTAAAATGGAAGAAAGATTCCTACTTTGTTGCAAAGTTTAAATGTGGTACACATAGCAAATAGGATTTGTAATGTCTGAAACACACTGTATGTACTTACGGAATGTTATTTTCCTTTTTTGTCATCTCATTCACTTCCCTGCAACTAACCCCCATGATTTCCCCCACCCCCCAACAATTCTGGTCTTACTAGATAAAAAGTCTTCGAAGAAGGATCCACAAAAAGGGTTGCGTCCTACACTTGATATTGATTAGGGTGGCGTGATATTGCTGGGAACATTCTGCACAGAAGAGAGAGCCCCTGGCATAGAAAGACCTTCTATTTCTGCAGGGGATGGGAGTCCTTCTGATTGTGGGGATGGCTCTTCTTGTTAATCATGTAGCCTGGTCGGTGCTCTGGTTTACAGATAGAGGAGCACCTGGGGAAGAATCGGGGAGGTACAAAAGAGAAAGGCTTTTTTTAGAGGAAGTACGGGGAATTCAGCATTGCTGGAACACAATGTACAAGGAGAGAATAGGAATTGAGACTTGAGCAGATAACAAGGGCCAGATCAGGGAAGGCCTTACAAATGGTGAGTCACTGGAGGATTTTAACCTCCAGAGTGACGTGATCGGATCAGCAGCAAGATCATTCTGTCAGCAGTGTGGAGGATGAATTGAAGGGAGGTGAGGCTGGAGACTTGAGATCAGCCAGGCCATGCTTGAGACATCTACTAAGAAGTGAAAAGGCCCTGAGCTAAAGTAGCAGCACAGGGAAAACCTGGTTTGCAAGATATTTTAGGCATTGGAAGTGCCAGATTTGATAACTGCTTGGATACAGAAGGTGAGACAGAGCCTGTATTCAGGGCAACTCTCATGGTTCCGTGGAGGGGTTGGGGGACCTGGGAGAGGGAACTGGTTCCGGGCTACCTCTGACCTTCCAGATGCCTTTGCTTCCATGACACTCTTGCTCATCCACTTTGGTGGTAAGAAATCACTTTTGCAGCAATTTCTTTGCATTTTTGTTCATACACAATGACTTTGTGCCTTAAATGATAATTATTTGTACACATACCCATCTCCCCCCAATTATTTTAAACCCATCAACATAAAGATCTTGTTTAATACATCTCTGAATCCCCCGTAGGCGCTAGTCAGTTACCTTAAATATGTGCCAGTTGTCACTTCACTAGAAAGATACATTCAATAGACGTACCATGTCTTCTTCTAGGCCACAGATTGAATTGTTTTTAAAGGCACTGGTCTGGGGAATGTCTCCTGTAGAGTGTCATTTATGCCTCCTGGGATGATTCATTATTAACCACTCTCTGATTTGTTTTCTTCTCTCAAACGGTTAATTGCTTTGGATCCCTAGATCATTTTTTCCATGCTTACTGGCACCCAGAAGAGAAATTCAAAAATATTACTCTATTTGAGATAATTAAAGTTGTGGTCTCCTCCTGCTTCTTTACATTCTTCTATGCCTTGAAGGAGATTCGATTCATCTAATAGGATCTGTTTTGCTTGAAAAGGTGCTGGCAGCAGGTTAGCACTCTAATTGTGTCAAGGGGCCTTCAAGGGAGTCTGTGGTTCTTGTTTTACAGAGCCTGGACTTGTGAAAAGTAGGTTTACAAGGATGACAGAATGTAATGAAAAGAATGCTTCTTCACTGGGACACAGGAAACCGAGGCCTTAGCTGGTCATTCTTCTGCAGACTGTCTGTGTGGGCTTGGGAAGATCACTTCACCATTGGCCACCATTGTGGCCTCATTTATAGAACAAGAGTGTTGGCCTAGAGCCTCAGCAGAAGCTCCCAGTATCCAAATACTGTTAGCCATGTTCAAGGGGGCTGGGCAAACCTTGTGATATCCTGGAGACTTTCTCCATCAAAGTGTGCCTAGACTTAGCAGAGTGGACAGGATGAAGCAAGGCAAACGTGGGGGGTTGGGAGCGTGGGAAGGATCTAGAAGGAGAAGAAAGAAAGAAAGAAAGAAAGGAAGGAAACCAGACCAAGGTCCAGAGGTTTTAGGAGGCAGGCCAGTTGAATAGGCAAAGCACAGGTTCTGAGGGGTATGGCCTTGGAGAGCAGGTGGTCATCTAAATAGTCAGATGGTATGGGGGAGGGGGAGTGGGGGTTGGTGGCCACAGCAGGCAGGCAGTGAAAGGCAAGGAAGAAACACAGGAATGTGTAGTGCTCAGGAGTCAGAATCATGGAAGTCTGTCAGGGATTAGCAGGGTCCTGGCCACCTGCCTGGGTTCACGGGCAGGGCAGAGATTAAAAAAGGAGAAAGGGGAGGGGGAGAGCAGGATAGACTTCCAGCATTGGAGAGCCTGACATATTAGGCAGGTCTCCAAAAGAGAGATTTGGGCAAAGAGGAGCAAGACAGAAGGTGAATTCTCAGAACTGGGCCACCAGGTGGGGGCTGAGTTGCAAAAGCCCGAGTTATAGGAACTGGGACAAAAGGTCAGAGCTAGACTAAGAGGAAGAAGGTTAATGCCGAGGACTCACATTTTCGAATTTGAGGTACCATAAGGTTGCTTCTAATCCATAGCTTTTAGGAAGCAGGGATTTCTCCTGCCTTTCAGCTGCCCTTCTTCTACAACTGACAGTCTCCTTTCCCTCCCTGACCCTCCCCCCTCGTTCTCTCAGCCCTCATGAGTTTCACTGAGAATTTACTGAATTCCAAGTATGAAGGGTTATGGAATTTTCTCTGGAAGGATGGGCAGAACCGAGAAAATGTAAAATCGCAAGGCAGTGTGACGACAATAGCAGAGAGGTAAGAGGCAAACTACAGAGAGTGCTGAGGATTTAGAAGCCAGTGGCATCCAGAGGAAGGGGGGAAGGTGTCCGCAGAGGAGTCACTCTAGGAGCAGAGTCTGGGAGGGCCGGTGGCAGTCTGCCAGGTGGAGAGGTGGAGCACGGGAAGCCTGGGCACGAGGAACGGTATTTATGGGCAGGCATGGAGTTAAACAAGGAATGGACATGTTCAGGAGATAAAGGGTTAAGCGTGGTGAGAGCTGGGGCAGTGTGTGCATGTTTTGGGGGGGGGGGCACTGCCAGAGATCACGGCTGAAAGGAATCCGGGAATTTTCAGAAAGTAGTTGATGCTAGGGTTGATTATAAGGAAGATGACATTTTCTGGCAGAGCAGAGGGGAAGATGGCGTCCGGAGAGATAGTAACAGGGAACCAAGAAGGAAGTCACTGGGTCCCAGCAAGGGATGATGGGGCCGAAACCATGGCTGCGGCTCTACTGAGGATGAGCAGAAACAATCAGATTTAAGGCAAGAAAAAGAGATGCACAAATCCACAGCAGAACTAAGTCAGCAGTCCTTTTTAGGAGTCGGGGCAGACAGCGAAGGAACAGACTGAGTCTTTCCTCAAGCGGCGTCCAGCCCTGAGACCTTCTCCAGCAACTCGGTCAGCGCCGCCGTCACACTCCCCCAGTCTCCTTCCACGGCTTTTTTTTTTTTTTTTTTCCCCTCCTCAGTTCTCCTGTCCTTCATATCCCATATTTTGTTTATCTTATTTATTGTCTGTCTCTTCCCACAAGAATGTAGCTTTTCGAGGGCAAGGATTTTTGTTATTTGAGGTCACTGTTTTACCCTCATATCCCTAGAACTTAGAACATTCCCTGATACACAGTAATTGGTAAATACTGAATGAAATACTGAATGAATCAAGGCACTAGCAGCTGTGGACCAAAACAGAGAGCAAGGAAAGCCTTGCAATCACAGAATATTCACTATTAGATGACCCCTTCATTTTGTAGAGAAAGAAATGATTTGCCCAAGGGAACCCACAGAGCATGTCAGGCAGATTTAAGAAGAAAAGGGTCTGTGAGTGTGTGGGGTCTCATCGCCCAGGGGCTGATTGACAGGCAGGAAAGGAAACCGGGATGTGGGTGCCAACGCCTGGCTATTGAAAAGACAGGGCAGCCACAGGTCAGTCCTGATGTCACAGAACTGAAACTTACCAACACAGAACGGAAATCATTTGATTTCTTTGTGTAACGGAAACATACTGAAACAATTGTTTCTTTCTTCCAAGGACTGTTTTCACCTCTAATGTCTTTTGTCCCTATATGTAAACCCCTCGCCCCGCCCCCCACCCGACAGCCCGCCCCACACTCACATCCACATTGTTATAAAAATAAAGGATCTTCTGAACATGGACATGAGATATCAATACTGCATCTTTTCCATAATAATAGTGTTTCTGTTTCTTTCCCTTTCTCTTTGTCTCTCAATGAATATTAACACTTAGTAAATACTAAGCCATTAGTATGTAAAGTGTGAAAGACAATATTTGGTTATTTTTCATATCTAGAAGTGTTTGAAGATTCTAAGAGTTATAAGAATTTGAAGAGGGTGTGAAAAGTCAGATTACCACTTCTTTTTCACCAACTCATTCATTTGTCCATTCTTCTCATCATTCATTTATTTTCTCGTTTGACTCACATTTCCTTCGTACCTACCAGCTGTAGATGATTGAGCTGTTGGGAGTACAAAACTAAATCAAGGAGTTTACAGCCTGGTAAAAGAGATAAGGAATAAGGCAAACTTAAACTTTTGATCATTCAATAAAAACACATCTAATTGGCGTTCTATTTATTTATATTTCAATAATTTAACAAATACTGACCCAACAGCTACTACCTATCCAGGCACTGTTTTGGGCAACGTGGATCCAACAGGAACTATGACAAACACTAGTCCCTGCCCTTCGTGAAATTCCATGCTGGTTGAGGAAGCAGGCAGTTAAGTGTTTGCGTTGTGTGCTACAGCGGGAAAATGTGCTGGTGCTAACTTTGCCCAGGTAATAAGGGATGCTTTTTTAAAGAGGTGATATTTGAGTTGACCTCTGGATGCTGAATAAAATAAATAACCTAGGTAGGAGGAGGTGCAGTGGAGAAGTCTAAGTAATAAGAACAGCAGGTGTGGAGGCCCTGAGACAGGGAGGGCATTTCTCATTAGTAGAGAGACAGAAGGCCAGTGCAGGTGACTGCAGCAGAAGGGATGTGAGACCCCGGAGCATTATCTACAAAAAGCCATAAGCCCTCTAGGGGATTTCAGTCTTCTTCCCCAGAGCAATGGGAAATCAATAAACATTATAAGCACAGGAAAGTAATGATGGAATTCGAAATTTAGAGATTGGTGGAGTGAGGCAAAAGTAGGTAGAATAGAAAAAAAAAATAAGGATTGTAAGAGAAATGTAGAAATGTAACCGTAAAAATTGAGAAGACTAGATTATACCCTTCTGAGAATGTTGAAGAAGTATTCATGGAGGAGATAGCTTTGGACCTGGGCTTTGAGGAAGAAATGAGACTCAGGAATGTAGGCATGGGAACTGTGACTTGTCAAGGGCGTTTGCAAGAGAAGGTCATCATGTGGAAGGTCAAGGAGATGTGAAAGCATAGGTGATGTGCGGGGAACAGCAAGCCACTAGTTCTGGACAGATAGACACCGGAATTACATGAGTGGGAAGTAGATTGAAAAGTAGAAGTAAGGGTAGAAAGGTTTGGGTTATTGTGCTATTTGAATTTTATTATTTAAGCCAACAGGAAAAACAAACAGGAGTCATTGAAAGATTTGGAGTCCACAGTCACATTCTCAGACCTGTTTTCAGGGAGATTAATCACACAGCAAGGTGTAAGGGAATTGGACAGGAGAGAGGCTGGAGGAAATGAGAACACTTGGGAGTCTAGCACAGTCTAGCCTTGCATGTGGATGGTGGCCGTGGGATGAAAATGCAGAAGACGTTATGGAGATGAAATGAACAGGCTAACAACTCACTGGTCTCCAGGGAGCATGGAAGAAGTCTAAAGACTTCATAGTCTTGTCAGTACCTCATTGTACATGTTCTTGTACAAACCTTTGAGATAGGTTATAAATGTGGCGCCCTGGAATGCAGATCAAGAACCACACGATATCTTGCCCACATGCCACTGGTAGCTGTGTTACTAATGTAGTAGTTTTTGGGTGACTCCCAAATGGACTAGATTTTAAATGTTAACCTACTAACAATTATCTCCGTGTCCTATTAGCAATCAGCTGCACCATCTGTTCCTACCAATAGAGGATACCTTCTGGAAAATGAATTTGAGAATGGTGAAATATTGCATGTTTAAAAAACCCAAACCGAGAACATTATTTTAGAGCACTGCATTCTCTGGTGAAGGGGGAAGATGTGGGAAGGAATTTCTTCTTTTCTGTTATATAAGGCTTATGCTAAGATACACAGGATATATAATGAGTTCTATGACTTAATTTTGTGTTGCCAACTTTTTTTTTTTTTTTTAAGTGAAAGACTAATCATGAAATGATTCAAATGGGAAGGCAGTGCCACCAGTGGAAAAAAACCTAGACTCGGAGTAAGAAAAGGAAATTTGAGCCTATCTATGTTATGTGTTAGTGATAAAATCTATGTTTTTACTTAATATCTCACAGTCTTAGAATTCCCGTCTATAAAATGACCATACCAGCACCTGCGCTGCCTAAGTCATACAGTTGTTGTGAGGATCAAGCGAGTTGAGGTATATGAGAGAGAAGCCCCGATAATCATATCATCAGACCTGAAAGCTACTTGATTGGAAAAATCCAGACTATCATGGATCTGTGAACCTCTAAACGTATATCACTGGCCAAGAGAAGGTTATTGTTATGTGAGGTGTAATCAAGGTCGATCGATTAAAAAAAACTTCATCACAAATTTGTAAGTTCTTCATCACAGTTCCAGAATAATGGGTCATGGTATGTGTCTCACTGCGGTCAGTGTGCGACATCTGTGCTGTATAGAGCAATGTATTTTGAAGTGTGGTGCCTGGACTTGGAGCATCAGCAACACTGGGAATGTGTTAAAAATGCAAATGGGAGGTACTCACCCTAGACCTAAACTGAATCAGGAACTCTGCAGGTGGCACCAAGCAGTTTGTGATTTAAAAGTCCCTCCTGGAAATTCCGATGTGCCTTGAATTTTGAGAACAACTGATAAAGAGGGAAGAACGCAAGCTCTGGAGTCAGATCCTCGCTCTGACCTTTAATCGTGTAATGATCTTGACTTGTTCTTTAAGGACAGCTGCCCAGAGAGTCCCTGCTGGGGTGGAGGACAAAGAAGGACAATTTAGATAGATTTTATTCCTCTTAAAATACTAGCCTACTAACTAGGCCAACCATCAGATTTGTTAGTTCTTCTGCCCACATAAAGCTTTTCCTTCGTTCCCCCCTTCTTCATTTTTTGCAAAATTTTTTTTTTGGTTGGAAGTAATTTTCCAAGAATAGAATTTTTGGTTAAGCGCTTGGACCATAGAGAGGAATGGCTCATCTGGAAACTCGAATATACTAGGAAAAAAACAAAGCCAGATTTTATTTTTGACATTGAAAACAGAGTTTTCAAAGTGTATGGGCTACTCCTCAGGAAAAAAATACATCTTATGCTATTAAAATTTATATCAGTGTACCTGTTTCATAAAGGTTTATCTGTTTCAGACGAACCGGGCATGAAAATGAAAGACAGCTTCTGTGAGATGCCTTGGTTCTATTCAAAAGTGTACCTATAGCTAGAGTTCATAGTAGTGTAGTTATTTGGAGTCACTACTCAAAATGATCCTATTGCTAAGCACAAAGATTAATGCATACGACCAGGTCTGGGTCCAGTATACTTTTTTCTTCTGCTGGAAATGAGCTCCACAGGTATTTACATTGAATACTAAAATGTTAAAGAGCACCAAAGAGGAGTTAATTAAGAGCACCAGAGAGGGTGGCTCAGTCCTTAAGCCTCTGCCTTCAGCTCAGGTCATGATCCCAGGGTCCCGGGATCAAGCCCCACATTGGGCTCCCTGCTCAGCAGGAAGCCTGCTTCTCCTTCTCCCTCTCCCACTCCCCCTGTTTATGTTCTCTGTCTCACTGTCTCTATGTCAAATAAATAAAATCTTTAAAAAGGAAAAAAAAAAAAAAAGCACCAAAGAAACCCTTAAGGAAGCTGCTGAGACGATGAGGCCAGAAGAGACTGATCTATGCAGTGGCTAGATGGAACCCACCGCTTGTCACGCACTGTGCTGCGTACTGGGGTAGCGAAGTAAGGAAAAGAGAAACAGTTCCTGTCCTCATTGAAGGAAAAAACGTAGCGGGGAGAAGGACGTTAAACAACTGACCGCAAAAATAACATAATTATGAGTTGTGATAAATTCCATGAAGAAAACAATACAGGGTGTTTTGAAAACATGTAGCAGGAAGAACCATAAGCCTCTGCCCTGATTTTGCAGCCTTCTTTAATGTGCTTTGCATTTTGTATGCCGAAAGTTGGTCTATGTAGTCCTTTATTGCTACTCATAGGACAGGAGGACCAGAATTTTATCCATAGTTACCTAAATTTACCTAACTTTCTTGCTACCTGACCTTGGGAAAATTACTTAATCTCACCAGGGTTCAGTTTTCTCAACCATCAAATGGAACAGAAATACCAACCTGGTAGGGATGTTGTGAAGATTAGACAGAGAAAGACACAGAACTGTGTGTGCTTGGCACATGGTAAGTGTTGAATGGATATGTTAGCTGTGTGAGCCCAGAGAAGGCGGAGGGGAAGGAGGAGGGTGATGAGAAAATTTGAATTTCTGTACTCCTGAGGCTCAGACTAATATTTGTTCCTTAACAAAAAATATATACATCAATGTTATAACCAAAATATTAGAAAAAAAATTCTTAAACACCCAAAAAAGTAACATCTAAAATCTGTTGCCTGGTCTATTTTTTGTCTATGTGCTAACAGAGTGCAGAGTGTTTTAACAGGAAAGGATGAGGGGAAGATGCTTAGTTTCAAGTTCTGGTCTGCCCTTTCAATGATAACAGAATAGTGATACTCAAGTTTCTGTATTTCTAACTATTGATCTAGGACTCGAAGAAGAGGGCTTTCCTGTGAGAATGGACACAGACACGTGTCCATGTCTGAAAGACATCCTGACTAACACCGAGATCCTGAAACAAGTAGGACAATAGCTAAGTCAAGAGAACTAGTCTTCAGTAGGTAGCCCTCTCCTCCAGCCTGCCTCTGCTTCTTCAATGAGCTGTATGGTCTAGTTCATCTTACAGGCCTCAGCTTTTTCTTTTGTACAGTAGGGATGAAAGAACATATTTATCAAATAAATTTTGTTTCCTTTATGAGATAGCTCTCCCTCAGGTAGATGTAATGCTTTACTGAAGGATAGTATTAAATCAGAGGACATATATGAATGGCTTTTGGAATTTGAAAGCCCAAAGTCAACCCAAGTTTACTGATCATAGTGTTGCTCTTGTAATTTGGGCCTTATATTGTTAAATGAAAGTCTTCTGTCTTCCCCAAACCATTTCTAAGTCCCTCGAGTATTGAGAGGGTGCTGTTTGTTTTCATGTGCCTAAAGCAGGATTTCCAAGTGTGTACTGAGTGAGCTATGGAGAATTGATCCTATTTGGAGAAATCAGAAGAGATGTTTAGAGAGGCAGAGGAGCACAGCATTTCTAAGGGGTGACATAGTGACAAATGAGGTTGAATAGCTCCCTTAGACAAGAGTACAGCTAGAGTAGCCAAGCAGACCTAGTAAGCAGAGAGTTCATGTTTGTTCATGAAACCAAAGTCCAGGCAAAGAGAAGAACCTTGGACATTTGCAAAACCATAAAAAAGTATAACGATTCTCTACTTAGTTTTATTTACTGAATAAACTTCTAGTGAATGTAACAAAGGACAAATATGGATCATGGTTCCTATCCTCAAGGAACCCACCATCTACTGAAGGGGGGAGCAACATGCGTATAGCACAACTGGAGAAGGTCTGAGATGGAAGTATCGACAAAGGGCTCTGAGATCAAAAAGCATCCCCCTGGGGAGGCCAGGGAAGGCTTCTTAGGAGGGTGAAGCTTGAGTATAGAAGGAGCAGCACCAGCAGGACACTGAAGGGGAGAAGGAAGCAAAGGCAATTCTGAACATTTTCAGTTCCTGTTTTCATGTAAGTGAGCTGTCTTAGATGCGTATCCTCATCATAGACATAATTAAGATCCCAGTTAATGAATTTGTTGGTGATTCCTTCCTTTTCTTTTCTTTCTTTTTTTTTTTGCCTACCAGCCTTAGTTTATTCTTTATAATATACATATTAAAAAGTGAAAATGTAACGCTGTAACTGAGAAAGTATCATAGAGTTTTGAAAATGAATTCACTGTAGGAGTCTAAATAGAAAATAAAAATCAGCTTTTTAAGCTGCTTTTTTACTGAGTGTGTTTTGAGTCAGCAGTAATTCTGGGTATAGAACACATATTGTGCTTCATAAATTGGACTGACCCAGAATACTGATGCTACTGCTACAACAGAGATCATATGGCCTCTTATTTGCACAATAAGGATTGTGTACATACTACCGTCTCTGCTCCTCACTGGAGTGTGAATAATGTCTCTGGGCTATTTTGTTTGATTTATCTTCACTCTCATCTAAAATATCTGGGAATATCAGCTGCACTGAACTTCTTAACACAGCCCTAAAATGACGATATGAAAAGAGGTTTTAGGGGCGCCTGGGTGGCTCGATGTGTTAAGCCTCTGCCTTCAGCTCAGGTCATGATCTCAGGGTCCTGGGATCGAGCCCCGCATCGGGCTCTCTGCTCAGTGAGGAGCCTATTTCCCCCTCTCTCTCTCCCTGCTGCTATGCCTACTTGTGATCTTGGTCTCTCTGTCAAATAAATAAAATCTTTGAAAAGAAAGAAAAGAGGTTTTTTTTTTTTTTTTTTTTTTTTTTTTTTTTTTAAGATTTTATTTATTTGCCAGAGAGAGAGAGAGAGAGAGAGAGTACACACACAAGCAGGCAGAGAGGCAGGCAGAGGCAGCGAGAGAAGCAGGCTCCCTGCCAAGCAAGGAGCCCCATGTGGGACTCGATCCCAGGACCTTGGAATCACGACCCGAGTCGAAGGTAGCGGCTTAACCAACTGAGCCACATAGGCGTCCCAAAGAGGTTTTAATAAACAAAGAAATGCATACTGCAGTGTGTATATTGCAAATCCATAGTAAGGTTAGGGATCTTAAAAATCCTCATTCCTATGGGATCCTCCATTTGAGGGGTAGAAGTTAATAGAGAAGAGCAGTATTTCCTGGCTTTCTGGTCATCACTCATCTTCCTCTGGCATATTTCCAAAACACCCTAGATCACTAGCATGAGCTCTACTCTTATTTCTTCATAGTGCCACTCTATAGTATCTGTTTCCTCTTTCTCCTGTTCCTTGACCCTTTTGTCCTTGGCTTTCTTCCTTGTTCTCCATTCCTTTGATTCCATCCACACAGTGCCTTTTAAGGAGCTTTCACACATAATACTTGGCCAGCACTCCCTCTACAGGTGATCTGATGAATCCACTACAATTACCCCAGCACAGTTAGATCTTCAATTCTTGTTATGTCGCCAAAGCCTGTGTATCATCTGGTGAAAAGCATTGTAGCAGCAGTAGAAGGAAATCTTTCAGATCGGAGCCATTTTAAGTAGCAGTATCACTTGGATTCCCATAGTCTCCTTTTCTCTAGATAGAATTCACTGTTATAAAAATAAAGCATTGTGAAGAAAGAGCTCATGTATAATTGATTTTTGCATTAAAGCAAATTATGGTTCATTTGTCCCAGATGAAAACAGAACCATTGTTAATTTCCACAGACTGACAAAAGCATTTTTTTCTCATCTAGACGAGTGGTTATTACAACTTGTAGAATCCGATAATGAGCCTGAGTCCTTAAAAGTAAGAAAGAAAGGGAAAATGTCAGCAGAACGTTAGTGGCTTTATTGAATACTTTCCCGTGGTTCAGAGGTGGTGTCCAAGGTGGGGTAGGCGATCTACTGTAACAGGCCACAGTGACTTCATGCAGTAAAGGCCTATAGCTCTCGTCTCGGTGACCACTGCCATTGGCGGTCAGGCTGTGGGCCACCTTTGTCACTGCAACTTTCAGCATTCGACCTCCAAGATTGTGAAATAATAGAAAGAGAGGGCTAGGAGAATTCTGTAGGAAGTTTCATGACAAGGCTGAGCTTGTCCCGCTTCTTCTCTGCCCACATGCTTTTGGGAAGAACACAGGCAGCGGTGCCGATCTAAAGGCAACAGAGACTGGGAAAAGTCATTGTCTTGTGGGTCCGGGGGGGGGGGGGCGGGGGAAGGAAACAATTTGGTGAACACAAAGCAGTGCCTCAGACAGCATTTTGCCATTGTCAACGAAGTGACTATTTTATAAGTGACCAATATAATTCCCATCCCTTTTTTCTGTTCCAAAGAGAAATCTGCCTCAGGAAGCTTTAATGAAAACAGGTAGTGTAGCCAACAGTTAAAAGCAAGGACTTTGGAGTCCTATCAACCTTAGTTCAAATTTCCCTTTACATTTGCTAGCCTTTTGCCCTGAGGTCTTCTTCTGTATTCGTGAATTTTCTCATCCATTCTTCGGGAGCTACAGCACCTAAAAATAAGGAGACTGTGATAATAGAATGAGATAATACATGTAGCACAGGAAGCAGTTGATGAGTGACAGTGTAAGTATCTGGATGGTTAGTAAAGACAGTGGGAAGGAAAGGCATGCCGGCGACATCTACCATTAGGCCCCTCCAGTGCCTTACATTTAGGACATTTTCTTTCATTCAGATGATAAGCCATTTTCAACAAAGGCAAGTCACAAAAGAAAGGAAATGGGTGAGGAGAAAAGGTTATGGCAGTTTTAGCAGAACTTTACAGGTTTTTAATTTTGTGGGGGTGGGGGTTGATAGCTGCCCAGTCCACTGGAATGTGATGCTTGTCTTCCCAGTGACATGAGGAGGACTCATCCGAGAGGTTGTTTTTGCTCTCTTCTCATCTGGACCCGGGAGGAGGCCTGCCTGTACCTCTCAGGCAGAATGGCCTACTGAGATTTTTGTCTCCCTAATTTCTGTGAAGTGTGCTTTCTCATTGATGTATGCACATAAATCACAGACATTTGCAAAACAAGTAAAATATTAAGTCTAGGGCTCAAGCGAATTTATCACAATTAAATTATCAGTCTGTGCCCAAGCAGGAAAGCAATTGTGTCATCTGGCGCAGAATGTTTTCTTTCCTTGCGTTTAGGAAAGAAAGAGAAAGGGAGGAAGGAAGAAGGAAGTACATTTATTTGTTTGTTCTAAAGTATCTTTTATGAGAATTTCCTGATGAGATATGGTGAAGTACTTTTATTGGTAATGTTTCTCATTTTTGCAGTGAAAACCAACTGTAAAGATATTTAGCTCATGTAAATCTAGAACTTTGAATTTACAGAGTGTCCTCAAATCTCTTCCTGGGAACTCCTCACTTAGCTGAGATCATTTTATTTATGGGGACCAAAAATGGAGCCACAAGTAAAACATATTTTCCTTTTGGTTTATAAGTGGGAAAATTAAATCAATATGTAAATTAAGTATGTGGTTAACATTATATGGTTGAATGCTAACGGCCAAAAGAAAAAAAAAAAAAAAGCAAAGCTCAGGTCTCTCAATTTCTAGGTCCAAATACTCCTACTAGAACAGTCTGTCTTTATTAGCCCTCTTATTGTTTGATGCCTCATCGTGATTCTGTAAACATTATAGGAGAATGACATACAGAAGATTGTCTCATCTAATGCACTGCCCTTGGGCAGTTGAATGATCAAACAATTCAAATCAAAGATTTTTGTTTCTGGTACTATGCTGGATTAGTTTATTTAGACCATCTCTCCCTCTGACCACAACTAAAAATGTTGGATATAGCATTTTTTTAAAAAACACACAAACAAAATTTCTTGAAAGTGTCAACAACTAGCAGGATAATAGAGTTATCAGGCAGAAACCTAACTACTTGAAGGCAGGGCTGATGGGAGGGCTGGTGCTGCACTTAAAGCCACTCTACCTGAGGAATTTGTTGAACCACGGGCAATGAAACTTTGAAACTGACCCATAAAGGATGCAGACTGGAATTGTAAGATACAAACTATAAAATAGTCATCCTTATTGTATAGATTAATTAAAGAGAAGTTGAGTAAATAATACATGAAATTATAAAAAAAAACTGTCCCAGCAGATTTGGAAAAAAAAAAAAAAAGAACTTAAAGAGGACCTCAATAAAATAAGTAAAATGAAAATTAAAGATGAGGTTGAAAAGTGTAAGGGCAGATTAATCAAAGCTGAAGCGACCTTGAGAGACCTAGGAGATCATTCAGAAGACATGAGGCAGAGGGCGGAAACAAAGAGGAAATACAGAAAGCGAAGACATGCTGCTGACAGGTGAGAAGGGTCGCTAAGGGTCTAAGAAGAACTGCAGGAGAAGCTGTGAGGGTGTGGCAGAGGCAATAGTTGAAGGAAGAAATGGCCAAGAAGTTTCTGGACTTGATCAAATATGTGAATACACAGATTCAAGGAGATTCACGAATCCCAGACAGAATTCTAGAAGTCCACAGCTGGGTATGACAGGGTGAGGACACAGAACAGCAGACACAAAGGGATATGTCAGCACTAACGGAGGAGGAGGGCAGTGTATATCTCAACATATGCTGAGAAAATAACTCTCATTCTAGAATTGTTTCATTAAAATATAAAGGCTAAATAAAGACAAAACCTGGGAGACTTTGTTGCCAGCAGACCCTCACTAAAGAACTTTCTAAAACATGCCTCCTAAGCAGAAGGAAAGTGATCTGGGATGGAAAACAGAACCTGCCAAAAGAAGAACAAAGTGCCATATATAGGAATTAATCTAAATGAATATATATTTTATAAAATAATAATAATGGTCATAGGACTAAAGAAGATAGCCAAAATATTGTCAATAATAATATATTCATAATCTTATATATTAATAATATATTTGTAGGCAAATAAAAGTGTTGACAAAGTTTAGACTTTGATAAGTATGCAAGGTTATAATTCCAAAGGTAAACACAAAAAATGGAAATCATAAATCACATTAAAAAATTCAAAAGAAGGAAAAAAAATTAAAAGAGATGCAAAACAAGTGGGACAAATCTAAAGCAAACCTAAGAATGTAGCTGGGAAAAAAAAAAGAAAAAGAATGCAGGTAGAAAGCCAAATACGTCACTCATTACATGTTCAGAAACCACTACTGCACAAAACCAGATAGCTGCACCTCACAATATAATGGTAGGAGGAATACACAAGTTACCAAATAATAAACTTTGTGTAACTCTGTTTCTACATATTTCAAAATAGGTAACACTATGCTGTATTGTCAAAGGATGCAGGGTGATGATATCTGTAAAGGAAAACAAGGACGGAATTATTACAGAAGTCAGGGGAGCAGTTACCCTTTCGCAGCAGAAAGGGGAGTATGTGGGGAGAGGTCCTATGTAATTTTCTTTAAACTATACATATATGTTTAATATACTTTTCCACATATGCTTTACATACAAGTATCTTCCCATAAGAACTGTTAAAAGACAGACAAATACATATATAAATGATGTTTTTATACAGAGTTTCCTTGTGTTTTGTACTTCTTTAGACCAGACTTCCAGAATGGAAATCAATGTGTCAGTGATACTAATTTTTAGCATCCTTAATGAAAATGGTTCAAAGCCAACTCTCTCTGATTTCTAGGCCATCTTCTTATACAGTACACATTACCTCCCACATATTCTTTTTTTTAAAGGTTTTATTTATTTATTTGACAGAGAGAGAGATATCACAAGTAGGCAGAGAGTCAGGCAGAGAGAGAGAGAGGGAAGCAGGCTCCCTGCTGAGCAGAGAGCCCGATGCGGGGCTCGATCCCAGGACCCTGAGATCATGACCTGAGCCAAAGGCAGAAGCTTAACACACTGAGCCACCCAGGCACCCCTACATCCCACATATTCTTAAGTTGTTTACCAAAATCTTTTGTCACCTTGTAGTACCACCAGGATTGTATCATTATCAGAATCTTTCTATGCCACCAATACTATCATTTAAAAATATCCACTTTCAAGTGAACTTAATAGGCAATTACTTTGACTATTTTCAGGTGCATTTGTGCCATATTAAAGATAGCTTTTCATTTTAAGGAAGTATAGTAGAATGCGCCTTCTGGACCCATGTTGCCTAGATCCATGTCCTAGCTCTCCCAACAGCAGCTGTATTAGCTCGGGCCGGATATTTTACCCATTTCTCAGTTTCCTCATCTGTAAAATGAGGGCAATAACTGAATCAATTCCGTAGGCTTGTTGAGAGAATGAAATGTAAATGCCTAAAACAATGTCTGGTACATTTTAAGTATTTGATACTTGTTTGTAACTATTTATTGCAAGAGTAGACCAAAATGGATTTGAGCTCAGTACAAATCACATCCTTACTAACAGCATACATGTAATCAGTAAGACATTCCACGGCCAACCTAAAAGACAGATACTCGCCACTCCTCCATGACCATTGTCTAATTCATCTCATCAACGCTCTTCTCTTAGAACGTTAGTGCTAACCATGGGGAAAATGAACCCGCGGGAGGATCAAGAATGTTTTCACTCACTCATTAAGTTCAGTAATGAATTCCTGAGCTACATGCCTGGCTCTGCAGTAGAAATGTGGAATGCAATAGTTTGCAAGACACTGCACACTAATGGGAGAGAAAAAAAATCTAAATATTGGAAGAAGAGGCACCTAGTACAAGAGATCAGGTTAACAGAAGATCCTAGTCTCCTTCAAGACATCAAAGAAAGCTTCCCGGGGTGTGTATGGTGGGTGGGTGGGGTTGCGGGGAGATGACATTCTGTATTTACCACTGTATGCATCTCTAACAGATACAGTATCTCATCCTTCGTTCTTCACAAAGACCCCATTAGGTAGATGTCCAATCCCTGTTTTGGAGGTGGGGGAACAGAGATTCAAACAAGATAACTGGCTAGATAGGGTTGTTTCCTTCATTTCCAGAAACACAGTGGGATTCTCATGAAATGAAAAATCTACTTAGGTGGCATTTAAGTTTCTTTCTGTCCTCTCTTAGCACGAAAAATCTAGTACTCACAGTGAGCCAAATTCTCGCACACAGATCATCAACAGCAAACAGCTGCTTTGACTCTTTTTTCAAGGCATTAACAGGAAATCCCAAGCTAAATTTAAATGGGGCTTTTAGGAAGAAACAATTCAAGGAAAAATAATCAGCATCTAGTTGTGTTTGCCCTCCATTAAGAAGTCTCTAAATACAAGCGCTATTAAATGCTCCGAAACCATTCGAATTCACATCTTTGCTGGCCTTCCACATTGGTTTGTCTTGGAGTTTCTTATCTTGCAATTATGCTTGAATTCATTAAAAACACCCTAACGGGTGTGTTACTTGATATTCCTTGTTAAAATAATGTAAATCCTGGTTATTGAAGAGAGAAAATACCAAAACCATTTGTCTGAGTTGGTTTTGGGTAAAAATAAAACTAGGCTGCCTTATTTTTGGGTAAAACAAAAACCAGGCTGATTCAACACCTTCCTCTGAAATGGGTACTATTGTCAGGGGTTTCTTGGGTATCCTTTTATTGTTTCGTTGTAATTAAAATATTTCAGATTTGTTCCTCTCCACAAAAAAAGGTAACAAGATATACAGACTTGTCTGCACTTGAGATTTTTACGCAATGATGTATCTTCTATATCTTCCTATGTCAGTGTTTGTTTTTTTAGAGCTTTCCATGGTAAGGATATAACCTAATTATTAAGTAGTTTTCAACTGATGAGTATTTGGCTCATTTCTAATTGTTTGCTCTTACAAATAAACTTAGGGACATAAGTGTTCCCTGCGTATGTGTGCTTTCCTAAAGTCCAGTCTTGTGGATGGGATGGGGCTGGGGATGTGTGTCTGGGTTATAGACAGCAAGGGTAGAATTAATAGAAGCCATTTTCAGGCCTGAACCTTATATCTATTTTGTACAACCCTCCTTATGCCCTCTTCTCCTGTAAAGACCCCTTGGACAACATATGTTCCAGATGGTGTCGTTACAAGATGAAGGAGAACTGCCCCGCTAGCACATGACTGTGCCATAACTGGGGGCAAAAAAGGATCATCGTGTTAGGTGCCTGGGATTTTGTGGGTTAGTACAACATCACGTACTGCTTCCTGACTCATGCAAACCCTTCACATGTGTGCAGTTACATTTATGGAGTAAGTTTCCCCAAAGTAGAATTTCTGACTTAGCGCTAACTTTCCCTGCTCACTCTCTCTAGGTTTTCAGCAGACCCTCTAATTTATCCTTGTGCTTCTCATTTCCGACCCTGGCCTTGCATTCTGTGGGCACTGCCTTGGCGTTTACCCTTCCTGTTTACCCTCTGATGGTCCCCTTGTTGCTGATCTTTCGCTCTCTCAACTGTCCATGCCCAATGCTGTCAGTCTAATGTTTCTCTCTGCTCTCAGAACTAATGCATTTTTTCCTGAGCCCCCTAAAATTTTTCTTAACAGTTGCCAACTGCCTCCAGGCTCAGTTCTAGATTTTTCTAGCCTGGCATTTAAGCCTGCCCACACTAACATTTAGAAGATAGTTACCAGTACAGTGACCAGCATGGAGTAGGTACTCAGTAAATGGTGGGACCTCTTATATTTTATAGCTGCAACTAGACAGTGTCTTGTGCAGGCCTGACATTCAAAAAATAATTTCTGGTCAGTAGACTCTATTAGGGAGAATTCATGACTTACTAAATTGCATTACCATAGGATTCCTTGCTTTTTCCTCTAACAGCATGGTTTTAAGGTTAATATCCATAGTGTGTTGCTTAATCAGAGGCTTGGATGGTGAGGCTACAGAGGAGTAGCTCATACAATCCTTTAAACATCTAGGGAAGCATTCCTTTGTACCTGGGGTGGATTACGCAATAGTGCTTATGGCGTCCAAGGATGGTGGTACCACTTAAGGCAATATGAAAAACAATGTATCACACTGAATATTCACATGGAGCTTCTATACCTACAAGACACTGCTAACTCATAATCAAGTTGGAATAGCTGTTTTTAGCATTTTAAAGTGTAACGTGCCAAGACATGATTATTTGCATGTTGTTACTCCCCCACCATGCATTCAAAGTGAGCCTGTACGTCATCCATGTTTAACAATGTTTTGGGGATGAATGTGATATTCCAGCAAGAGATAACTGCATTTCTGTAACATGGGAATGATGAAGGAGAATTTTATTCCTGTTGATGTGGATGTTTATTCAAAAAAGAGAAGTATTTTTAAATGTTGGTTATTTTTCACATTGATTTAACTGATTTAAGTGAAGAAAATGTGTGAAATTATTCTGAAGCATAAATCCAGTTGTCTTGGAAACTTTGAGAGATAAAAAATGAAAACAAGATATTGTCATGCTTAAACTGCAAGGGATCTGAATATAAATCACCTCTAAATTTCTCTTTATTTTGTTCCAGTATAAACAAAACTCATTATTAAGGACCAGAAAATATTAAGGACATGGTGGATGTAAAACAGTGCATATTTTGTAATGTATTTTATTTATATCACCTGTCCAGAAAATCTAAATCCAGTATTTTGTTACTGATGTGGGACAGATTTTTTTCTGGAGGTTCAGTGGAGTCAAGCAAAAGTTAGTCCATCTGTCTGTTTGTCTCTCTTTCTTGCTAATAATTTCACATTTGTTTATGCTTTAGGTAACTGTGCCCAAGTGCTGAAATCCCATTTAACGCTCAATCAGATTACAAATTTTAAATGACACAAACAAATAACATACAACAAAATGCTGTTTGTACTGGGCTTTACTGAGGAAAGCTCAGCGCTGTGAGCAGGTTCTTACAAAATGACCCCTCCCTCCCACCAGCATTAGCTATAGAGATGCCCACGGTGTTCTCTGATACTTCGTGGAAAATAAAAAGCAAGTAGGAGCTGATGCATTCTTTCACAAAGGCTTTTATAAGCAATAACCTAGTCTAAATGAAAACCATGGAAATTAAAGCACATCCTTTAGTAGAGGCAAACAAACTTTCTCTGAACTAAATATTTCAGGGAGAAAGTAGAATTCCTAAGATTAGTAAAAGTGGCATCTAGGATTCATTATGTAGTTAGCTTAAAAAGTGATCCACGTTTAATCAGAAGCAAGAATGACTTTATTTAGCAGGACTATTACTAGTGACTTTCGTTAATACACTTGATCTTAGCCAAAAGGCTAAGCGATGTGACTTTTGTTAATAACAAAGCAAGTTGCTTCTGTATATTTCTACTCCCGACCCTTATATCCACTGGCTAATATTCAGTTACCTTTTCCTCTTTCTTTCTTTCCTTTCTTCCTGATCTCAAATTACACACTTCTCTATTGTGGGGTTTCTTTTCCTTTTCTGCTTTTTCTAGTAGCCAAGGATGTGTTCTTTCAGCTATGACCATTCTGGAAACATGGAGTATTGAATAATTATAATCTATAATGTATACATTTTGATTTTAAGTAAGTTAGGCAGATATAAATTTAAAAAGGAGTCGCTATCCTCTTTACAGTTATCCATCTCCTAGGGTAACAACCTTCCCATTTCCTCTCCCTGCCTTCCCTACACCACCAGTGCACGTGCGCGTACACACACACAGCAACCTGAAGAACAGTGGGAGGTCTCCTGTTATTAGACCACACTTCTAGTTTCCCCCCAGGCAGCTTAGCAAATTAGTAGAAATGGAAGAGATGTGTTCTTGTTTGGATGGGTGCCTT
Organism: Neogale vison; assembly: GCF_020171115.1. Classification (NCBI taxonomy): domain Eukaryota; kingdom Metazoa; phylum Chordata; class Mammalia; order Carnivora; family Mustelidae; genus Neogale; species Neogale vison. The sequence continues at coordinate 139,736,817 of NC_058097.1, forward strand.
GGAATTGATAGTTATTAAAGATTTAGTTTCATTCACCTGATAGGATCTATAGCCTCTTTTAGGAATTAATGACTTTCCTATCCAAACAATATTTATGGTATTTCCCTCCCAGGGCCTGTTACCGTTGGGGTTCTGTATCTCTGTAGGATAAATTAAATATACATTTGTCATCAAAACTGTTTTTCTTTGAGTATCCCCTGTGCATTATTTCTCTTATGATGCTGTGTTTGAGCATGCGCCATAGAAAAGTATAATATGAGTGGACTGACAGTCAAGAAGTAGGGCGTGAGAAGGACTGATTCTTCTGACTCATAGCTATTTCTGGTTGAGAGCTGCGAGTTAGGGTAGCTGGGTTCTAAATTTCTCAGATGGGCTCAGTGAAGACATCTAAGAGTACCAGCGGTAAGAGGTGTGCAAATCACAAATCTGTTTTGCAGTCTTTCTTAGCTGAAAGGGCCGAATGGTAAAGGAACCTAACACTTGAAGTCCAAACTATCTTAGATGAATTTGAGAAAAATGAGATTAGAAAAAAAATTTTTTTGTCCTGTCGGTAATAGCCATAGTAAGGAGTGGCTGAAGGAGGTGGCATTAACTCCAAGAAACAAATGAGGTAGTCTTGCTAGAAGAGAAGGGAGCATTTCGGCACTACTGATGATTTCCTTGGAACTGGCTTCAGAGAGCTTTGTAATGGGAGCCCTGGCAAGACTGTGATCACGCGGTCAGCCAGTCTCTAATGTGGTGGTGAGTCTCCATCAAGGAGTAGAAGAGCAAATTCTGAAGAACTATGGCTATAGCTGGGCTTGGTTTGGGGTAAGACTTACCCTTTCACCTTATGAGTGGAGTTAAATGATGGAAAGATACTTGAAATGTAGGCAAGGTGAAAGACTATTGTAGATAGGCAATCGTGATCTGGCATACATATGTAATTCTAACATTTGATGTCCATGGCATTTGGGGACTTTCTTGGGACAGGGAGAGGGTCTTTTATTTCTCTTTTGCATGCCCAACCATACCCAGCAGGGGACCTGCCATGTCCTCAGTTCTCAGTTCTCAGTCAATGATGATTTCGAGGCTCGTTGATCATAGCTGCCTATTTATTTTCTTATGGGGAGGTTGGAGTAGTTCTTTTTTTATGTAAGCAGTTTCTTTGTTGAATTTTTAGACGTTTGGGTTAAATGAGAAGTATCTCAAGAAGGGGGTTTTATGCATAGCTTGAAATGTTCATATAATCTCAATATATATAGAAAGTCATAGCATCATACCAGTTTAGATTCATGTGGACTTGCATAGAAATTTGCAAATAATAACTTGTATTTCTCAGATGATGCAAACTTTTTAATATTTACATGTTTTTACATTGAATGACTATATAGAAAATGTACTCTTTCAAGAATATACACAATTTTCTAATGACAATGAAATCTTAGACTAAGAACAAAACTTTTCAATTCTTGGATGGATTGAGAAAAGTTATCACTAAAGTATTATCAAGAGTATGATGCTTTTCATGAGATTTTCATTGTAGTATTAGCAATTTTTCTTTTGATACACATTAATGGTGGTGTTAAGTTAAAAACACAATTCATGTATTTGAAAACTTTCCCACTTTATTCTTACACTAAATGCTTTTGCAAGGTAATGGAGGTTTGTTGGAAAAGATGTTCATTAGGTTCACAGTAAAATGACTCATTGTTAAAAAAATAGAAGAAGACAACCTACCGAATGTAGAGTTTGAGAAAGTAAACACTGCAATCTCAAAAGCTCACTTACTGATTTTCTTTTTTTTTTAATTTAAATTCAATTAGCCAATGCATAGTCACTTACTGATTTCCATGTTTACCTTCCTTATCTGAAGAAATTAATTATCCTAGAGTTCTAATAGTATTTAGAATGAGAGTTTAAAGAAGTGAAAGTCTAAGTCAAATGGAAGAAAATGCCCTGTATTAAATCTTTATATGTTGTCAACCTTGGTTGAATTCTCAAGTTAGAAAGAAAGAAAGAAAGAAAAAAGGAGAAAACATTCTAGACTCAAAGAAGGTGTGTGTTGGGAAAAAAAAAAAAAGAGGTGAGAAGGGAAAATGCAAATAAAACAATAGTGAGAAAGAGATTAATAATCCAGAACCAAGAATGGAATTATTATAATAGCTTTTAACTTGAAGGAAATTGCAGAAAGGTCATAGTGATGTGATAATTGATAACATTATGTTTTTTTTTCTTTTACACTGTCCCCCAAATTTGTTATATTATGGTTATAGTAGTTAAACAATTAAAAAGTTTTAAACTCTGTAGTAGAGCTAGTATTTATGATGTTAAATTGAGACTATCAGATTAGATTTATTCATTCCATTTATATAAATCATATACTGAGTTGCTGAAGTTAAAATACAACAACATCCACAATAGATGTAACATTATGGTCTTTTTTTGTTTAAAGATTTTGTTTATTTATTTATTTGACAGGCAGAGATCACAAGTAGGCAGAGAGGCAGGCAGAGAGAGAGGAGGAAGCAGGCTCCCTGCTGAGCAGAGAGCCCGATGCGGGGCTCGATCCCGGGACCCAGGACCCTGGGATCATGACCTGAGCTTCGGAAGGCAGAGGCTTTAACCCACTGAGCCACCCAGGTGCCCCTAACATTATGATCTTAAAGAGAACAAACTAAAACTACATATTTGCTGATACAGTCTTACCTTGACCAGTGATCGCTTGTAGGATTTTGCTTATAGCCAGACTTCTCTGTATCTCAGCTGATTTGAATGTTCTGAGTCTGGCTGGTGTTTTTCAGTCCTCAGAGTTCATTGTGGCTTAGGCAACTTGGTTCCCCTTAATCATGATGAGATTATTATATGGATACTTTTGTTCCATGTACTCCTACTCTTACAAGTCCAGTTATTTAATAACATAGATGTGCTGTGCAATAATCAGCTTCATATAAAAAATACAAAGAAATTACAGTCGTAATTATAAAAAGGAGGCAGCAGTAATACTTGCCTCACAAGGTAGTTGGGAGGATTAAATGAGTCCGTACACAAATGTGATTAGAGCAGCGCCTGTCATATAGTAAGCTTCCAATACATATGTGTTTTTTAAAGAAAATATTGTAGTATTATTACCTTTTTATCTAGGCAAGACTGGCAGATCTCAAGTCGGTTTGGAGATCTTAGTGTTTGAACTGATCCTTATGTGATGAGGATAATTTTAATCATGTATTCAAAATGATTTGGCTTCCATAGAGGAGAGAAGAGCTAGAAATTTAAGGTTTCATTTATAGGAATGTATTTTAGCAAACCTGTGAGTGTTGACACAGGATGACATAAAAGCAGTGTAGTAAGTACAGAAAGCATGAAACTTACAACAGGAACACTGGGGTCCTAAGTCGTACAGACTCCCTGCATGATTTTAGGCATATCACTTAGATTTCCTGAGTTAAGCCCTAGTATCTGTATTTATAGAATAAAGATCATTTTTGCAGTCCACAAACTTGTGGTGAGGCTCCCTTTAAGACAGTATGTATACATCTCAAATATACTGCCTGGCATGTAGTTGGGGTTCGTAAAGTAATTCATAATTTATTTTTGTTAAATAACACTTGCTAAATAACTTAGTATTTAGTTTAATCAGAAGATAATATAGTGCCAAGTTTTGAAAATAAATTATATGTATCAGTGATGACCCTGCATACAACCATTTCCCTGTGATTTATATTTCTCCTATTGATCACACTAAAATTAATATACAATGCTTTTAAAATATTTTGTTTTTATTGTAGAGGATTTGGTTGCTCTGTAGTCTCTGTAGCATGTTTGCCTTCAACATAACTGCAGTGTAAAAAGCCTGTGGGTTTCCAGTCCTCCGTCCTCTTTTCCTTTCCCGCTCAAATGAAAGCTCCATCTGGACCTTGTCTATACTTATATTAGGGAGAACAGCCTGTTTTAAGAAATTTATTAATTTTAATAAGCTCTTAAATTTGAGCAAAGTGATTGGTATTCTTGGTATTAACATCAATTTCAATTTACTTGAGAAAGGTCCATTCCCGATTTCTGAGCCCTCTCTCTACTTGCAGATGTGACGCGGTAAACAGACAGATCTGGCCCATGGTCAAGAGTCAGCTGGGCTTGGACGTATTTCCTTCACCCTCCCCACACCCTGTGCCACTCAAACTGATTATCCTAATGTCCATTTTTAAAGTCTAGATTTTCAGAGACATGTAACCACCATAGTTTGATCAAATGTCAGAAGGACAGATTATCGTCTAAAAGAGAACAGAAGTTTGAGGGCATTTGTTAATCCACCCAATATTTAAAGAGTTCCACTATGTAGAGGGTGATAGAACAACACTTTCACAATTCTGAGGGGAATTTTTCTTAACTGAAGATTCCCTAACTAGCCAAAATGCCAATCAAGCATGGGAACAGATTAACTATATTTCTAATAATATGAGCTCTTGGAAAGTTTGCATCGCATACATTCTTGCACTGGAAATGTCATGAGATTGTACTCACTGAGAGGGTAAAGCCAGAAAGAGAAAGCCACAGATGGAGGAAATAATGGTGTCAAGTGAAGAGCAAGAAAGAGATAGTGGTGGGAAGTCTCAAAATGGCACATGTACAAATGGCCTGGGGAGCGGTTTAGGTAAAGAAAAAAAAGTTCTGAAGCTCTGGAAGAAGCTTAGAGAAACAGTGACTTGACAGAATATATTATGTAATCACAAGTCTGTAAATCACTCAAAGTATATAAATGCAAATGGTTTAGGAAAAAGGCAAAGGCATTTCAGAGTGGGGGCCTGGAGAAAGACTATATTTCAGAGGCCACCTACTAAGCACACTGTGCAGGGCAGTACAAATATAAAACAAATTCTGATGAATTTTTATAATTTCATGGTTTGTGAGGGGAAAAAATCTGTTTGATCTTAATGTGAGGAGCATTTTCTCATGAGTGATCCAAGACTCATGGCATTGGATCTGTATTGGAAAAAAATATATATACACACACGCACATGCACATACTCATAGCTAACACATTACCTGGCTTGACACTGAATAGTTATTTACAGAATTAATTGTAATATAAGAGCCACTTATTGATTTTCAACTCTTAGAGATAACACGTAATGAAATATAGAAGTCTTTGTTATGGTTGCATGACAAAATAAAAATATCCAACAGTCTTAAAAAGATAGAAACCAAAGTTTAACCTGCAGGAGATACGGTATTGAAGGAAGAGGAAGGTCTAATATTGACATCTTACAAAGCATGGGATTGAGAAAGTTCATTGAAAAGTAATGAAGTAAGAAATAGGATTTTAAGAAACTCTTTACAATTACAGTGCTAACAGGACTAAAGTAATAATAAACATATCAAACATCTGCAGGGGAAATGGAAGTTGAAGAGAAGTCTGAGTGGTTTACAGCCTCATTTTTGATATAAAGAAATCAATAGATAACACAATTGATAAAAATTAGAGTTATGCTGATATTGCATAGTAGTTCAGAGACAACCCAGAAAAGAATTTGAAGTGGAAACAGGTTAAATTCCTAGAGGAATATCAGCAGTTAAAGAAGAATGGGTTGTTGTGGAAGATTCTGGGCTTTTCTAGACAGTTTGTATGGAAATTTAAATACATATATTTGCATGTGTCACGTTGAACACAATACAAATAAATGCAAAGTAACCCCTAAATTGGTTACAGCAACATGCTGTTCTGATTTTATTATTTATTACCTCCTGTGTTTTATCTCTGCCACACTTAACCCCTTGGGAATTGGCATCAACATTTTGGGGGGTTACTCAGAGACAAATCTGAGGCTTGTTAAATAAAAATAAATAAATATATTTGGAGTGATCAAGCATCTATATTATCTTATTAAACAGAAACCAGATTTATGGAAGTACACGGGTCCATTCATTGTTAATCCAACTAGTTTACTGAGCAACTACAATGTGCAGGTCACAATTGTGGGCTCTTATGAACTCAAGATACAACACTATTTCAGTTTGATAAGTACTCATATAGCGTTTATTATTTTTAAAAATATTTTATTTATTTGAGAGAGAGACAGAGAGCATGAGCCAGGAGAGGGGCAGAGAAGCAGACTCCCCACTGAGCAGGGAGCCCGATGTGGGACTGACTAGATCCCAGGTCTCTGGGATAATTATCCAAGCCAAAGGCAGATGCCTAACCAACTGAGCTACCCAGAAGCCCTAAGATTTGATCAGTATTTTTTTTTTTTTTAATATCTCTGGTGTGCCAGACACTGTCTAGGCCTTGGAGATTCAATGATTCCATCAGACATAGGAGAGTCCTTGTTCTTTTAGGACAAGTTCTAAAGAGCCTGCTGGTTCCCCCAAAAAAGCACCATGTACTTTCTGCATACTGTTTGGTTGACTGATTATGATATGAAAGGATTCTAAATATCTATAGAAAGAGGAACTTATAGAATATCCCAGTTCAGGTACTATCAAAGAGTTCACGAACCCTGGAGAAGACCACTTTTTAGAAGAAAAAGAAATGAATTTAGTGAAAGTGTGTCACATAATAGAGATTTCAAAGAACTAATCTTAAAGAATGAGAAAAAGGTCCCACCCCCTTCATAACACTGAAATAATATTCATTTGTGGCTGTGACCTGTGGCAGCATAGGATCTTTGATTTTTTAAACCCTATTAAGAGATCAAACAATTGGTGACACTTTAGATGACTTGGGGATTTAAGTAGAAGTAATGTATTTGTGAATTTGCACCAGTTTATGTGTGGAAGGGTGAATGTTACAGGAGTAATTGGAAAAAGCAATAATCAGGATGGGTTGTGGTAATTTTGGGGTCACATGTAAATTGGAAGTTGTATCCATGAATAGTTTTTCTTTAAATATACATGATTTTATATCCTGTCTTCTCCCTTTCCAAGAGCCTCCAAATATACTTCTAAGTTCCTCCATCCAATCCTTGCACCTGGCACAATGGGAACAGATGGAAGAATCCAAAGTCTCAATTAAAATTGCCTTTGAATATATAACGAATTCCCGTTCTGAATTCTTGTGAATTAGAAACGCGGTGCCAGCACTCTGCCACCTTGTGGCGCTTGAAGTCATTGCAGCACATCAGAACTAAAAATCAGCACCCAGTTAGTTCCTTAACTGGGGCTATGTGGGTTATGTTTTATGGGCTCTTTCTTTCCTTTCTTTCTTTCTATCTTTCTTTCTTTCTTTCTTTCTTTCTTTCTTTCTTTCTTTCTTTCTTTCTTTCTTTCTTTCTTTCTTTCTTTCTTTCTTCCTTCCTTCCTTCCTTCCTTCCTCCCTCCCTCCCTTCCTTCATTTCTTTCTTTCTTTCTTTCTTTCTTTCCTTCCTTCCTTCCTTCCTTCCTCTTTTTTTTCTTTCTTTCATCCTTCCTTCCTTCCTTCCTCTCTCTTTCTCTCTTTCTTCCTTCCTTCCTTTCTCCCTTCCTCTCTCTCTCAATTTCTTTAAAAGATTTTATTTATTTATTTGACAGACAGAGATCACGAGTAGGCAGAGAGGCAAGCAGAGAGAGGGGGGGTGGGGAGCAGGCTTCCCACCGAGCAGAGAACCCAATGCAGGGCTTGATTCCAAGGCCTGATCATGACCCAAGCCGAAGGCAGAGGCTTTAACCCACTGAGCCATCCAGGTACCCCTGGGCACGTTATTTAAAGAGATGTAGTTACCCAAGATTCATGAGAATATATTTAAGACTTAGTTCCCGTGTGTGTGTGTGTTTGTATTTTTTGTAATGTAGATACGTGTCATTGGTGTAATTCTTTAGCCCGCCACAAAATAATGATTTCAAATTTCAGTTTTAAGTATCATGGAAGCCTAGAACTGGAAGGACCTTAGAGACCATCCAGTCCAATATTAGAATCCCTTTTGTGATCCTTCTAATGGGAGAGCCCACAGTCTCAGCTTAACTATCTCTAGAAGAGTTTATTTAATTTTGCAAAGCTGATTGTCCTAACCTCCTTTGATAATATTATCTAAAGACCTGCAAACTCAACTATAATGTTACTTGCATACAGCTCATATTTTTCCCATATAAACTATAAACAATTATAAAAGGATCTTAACTCAACTGCATTTTCCAAATCTCTTAGGTCAGCACTGAGTATATAGTACTATTCATAAATAATAGATCTATTCAAGTTTTTCCATATTCAATTCTTTAAGATTCAGGATCAGAGATTATTAGAACTGTAAGGAAACTGTATGCCCCATAACAAAATGCTTTCAGTAGCTTATCTAGTATTCTTCCAGTTTTACGTTTTTAACTTTGTCCGTTTCATTATTTGTTTTTTGAAAAGATGAGTCATAGAGTATATCCTATGCTAGATGCTGGAGAGGAAAATTAAAAATACACACTAAGCGCTCTTAAATTTTTTATCCCTTGAGGAAAAACTTATTTGAGTATAAAAGTTTAAGTTTCTTGAGGGCGGTATTTGAAAAGTGCAGTAGGACCCCAGTGAAAAGTATCTTGAGCTGCTCATGTATTTATTTTCTATGCTATGTAATAAATCACCACAGATTTAGTAGTTTTAAACAGTACAGTCTTATTACCTCACCATTTACATTGGTCAAGAGACCAACCACAGCTTAGCAGGATTCTCTGTTTTGGGGTTTCATTGACTATAATCCACTGAGGAGCCCAACTTCTTTGCTGCAGGCGGAGTTCAGCTCAGGTATTAGAGACCACCTGTATTTCCTGTCATGTAGTCTTCTCCAGAAGTAGTTTATAAAGTGGTTGCTTGCTTTTTCAAGGCCAGAATAAGAATATCTCTCTCTCCAGTCTTGTAAAACAGAGTCGTATATAATAAAAGGTAATCCTAGGCCTAATATGCCATCATCTTTGTCGCTTAGTGTAACCTAATCAAGAGAGGGACATCCCATCATTTTACCATATTCTCTTAGTTAGATACCAGTCACCACTGGTTCTGCCTGAATTCAGGGCAGAATTCAGGAAGGCATAGATACCAGGAGGCAGGAATTTCTGGGGGTCATCTCAAACTTGAGTCAGTCAGAGCTGAAGAAAATCTGTCTCGAAGGCCCAGGAAGACTTCTCAGTGGAAGTGGACATTGTGATGAGCTGTGGAATTTTCCATGTAGTTAAGAAGTAGGAAAACAAACCAACCTGAGAAAATAGCTTTGCTGGTATGTAAGAGTGAAGAAAGAACTGAATAGGTAGGTGAGGGTCAAATCATAAAAGGCCTCATTTTGTGAGTTATGGAGTATGCCAAAGGGAAAGGGGAAAATGGTGGAAACAGGTGGAAAGATGATAAGAGGCAGGGGAACAAATGACATGCTCTAGACCTCAGCAATAATGTAGCATCTGGATACAGGAAATTTTTAGGAGGTGCAGTCATGTCTTGTGTGTCATTGCATAGGGAGTAGTGGTAAGGGAGAGGCAATGGGTGTTTTCATATCATATGTGGATTTAGAGTTAGTAGATTTCTTTCAGGTGGGATGTGACTTAATTTTTAATGGTGTTCTAACTGAAGGGCACGGGTATTTCTGTAAATACACTAAATCCCTTGCATAAAACCAAATTGGTCTTTAAAAGCCAGTGGCTATGATAAACCCAGATCTGTAGGATGAATATCTGACCCATAGCCAGGTGCAGGGTGGGCAGTAGATAACCGACCCCTACCCTGGGTAAGCAGAGGAAGTCTAGAAGCTTCATAACACTTTATCATCTGATGTCCTATCGGAAAGGAACCTCGTGCTTCCTTTGGCTTCAGTCTGATTTTAAAGTGAAGGTGGGACATCGGTTTCCTTTTGTCGTCAGCCGTTAACTGAAGATTCTGTTCTGGCACAGGACTGGGGCCGGGGGGGGGGGGGGGGGGGTGGGCAGCCCGAGAATTGTCTCAGCAGCCGAGACTGACCTGATACCTATTCGACCGTCTCTGAGAGGAGTTTGATGAGAGTTGTCCGATGGTTTTACCTATGGCTCCAAGACTGAGAAAAGACTAGCCTGAGGAGAGAGACTGACACCCTTGCAGACATCAATAGAGTGAGAAAGCGCCGGCTTAGGGAAGTTAAACTCATTTCTAGCAGAAAAGCTGATTTGTGGGCGCCTGTTTGTTCTGCTCCACATCACGACTGCTTCTGGCTAAACAAGCGCGAGTGGATAGTTCTTGTCTTTTTGTCTGCCCGGCATTCGTTTTTTCTCTTCCTGATCGCACTCCGTTTCCTTCTTGGGCTTCACCTCTCTCCCACCAGGGGCCATTTTGATATGACCGTAAATCAAGATACATGTCCCCCTATTCCAGAAGTCAGGGGAATCCCAGGGGCGATAACTTGCCCTTTCTGCCAGGTGCTCCCTCCTCGGTGCCCCTCCGGAGGCGCACACACATTTCCAGTGCTGTTGGCATTTAATCATTCCAGCAGCAGCTGCCTTTCCATGTCTGGTTCTTTGATCTTATGAGCTTTCCCACATCCTTCCCAATACTTTTTTTTTTTTTTTTTTTCCTGATTAAGTTTGTCAGAGTTAGTTGTTTATAACCAAAGAAAATGATCCACTGGTTCATTAGCATTTAGAAGGGAGGGGGAAATAATGTTCATTACACTTCTATCAGCTGTCAGAGACTCTGAGATGTTTTACATAATGTCTCATTTTATCATCGCTAAGTTGTCAAGAAGTATAAACTTATCTTAATATTAATGGATTGAATCACCTTAATAGATTTCTAATATTAAACCCAATTTGCAATTCTGGAATAAAGCCACGTTGGTCATGATGAATTTATATCTTAAAATGCAGATGTATGTATGTAGCTGGATTCGGGCTGTAAGATTTTGAGAAGCATTTTTTTAATCTACGATTTGTGGTGAGATGGCATAATTGTAGTAGGTATTTAGGGTTTCTAAATTAAAGTTATTCAGGCTTTCTCTGTGTTTTTGAGTCCAGTTTAAGAAATTATGATTTTTCAAGAAATTTGACCATTGCCTTCAGATTTTCAAATTTATTGAGAACTTTTTCCAAAATGATATTTTGTTATTTTTTCATGTCTTCTGCTCTAGCTAAAGTTATGCCCTTTTTTATTCCTAATACCATTTAATTATACCTTTTCTAATATTTACCTTTCATATAAGTCTAAAGGACAACATTAACACTGTACTGTCCTGTGTGAAGCAGACTCCCTGAATCACAATCCCAATATACATCCTTTCTATCAAGTATTATATGAATGTGGCCCCTGAAATTATGTTCTGATCTTCTTTTTCTCTTTCTTGAGAGATATTTCCAGAATTTCACCAATTGTATTTGTTTTCAAAAAACAAAATTTGGCTTTGTTTATCATCCTTATTGTATTCCTTTTCTCTTTTTACTAATTGGTTCTCTTTTTAATTGTCTACTTCCTAAATTTATGTTGGATTTCTGTTTTTTTTTCTTCTAACTTCTTTTTTAAATATTTTACTTATTGGTTTTCCAGATTTTTTTCTTTATTAATATACACACTTAAGGCACTAATTTTTTCCATTTTGGAACACCTGGGTGGTTCAGTCAGTTAAGCACCTGCCTTCAGCTCAGATCACAATCCTCGGGTCCTGGAATTGAGTCCCAGGTAGGGCTCCTGCTCAGGGGAGAGACTGCTTCTCCCTCTCCCTCTGCTCCTCCCCCTGTTTCTTGTGTGCTCACTCTCTGTCAAGTGAATAAATAAAATCTTGAAAAATTGTTAAAATATGTTCCATTTTCAATCATTTTAGCATCATTCTACACATTTTGGTATGTATTACATTCACAGCTATTCAGCTATCTTTTTTTTTTTTTTTTTTTTTATGTAGGCTCTGCTCATGGAGCCTTGAACTCATGACCCTGACATCAGGAGTTAGATGCTTAGCTGACTAAGCCACTCAGGCACCCCTCCACTATCTTCTTTAACTCCTAAGTTATTTAGAAATGTTTCTTTTACATTTCCAAACAATGTATCTTCAAAGCTATTTCTTTTTTCATAATATCAAGTCATTTCATGGTTAACAACATTGTTTTTATGGTATAGACTTTGACATTTGTCGAGGCCTGATTTATGGCCTACTGTGGGGTAAATTTTTATTAATGTTCTGTGTGTAGTTGAAAGTTGCGTTCTCCAACTGATGAGTGTAGTGCTTTATATGTGACAGATCAAGATTATTAAGTATTATACTCTGTTACTTCTTATATATCAGACCTTTTTGTTTACTTCCAGTCTTCCTTAAGCATATATTTTCAAGTTTTTAGTAAGGGACTGCTGGTCATAGTATCTCTGCTTTGTTTCTCTGAAAGTGTTTTATTTTATCCATTTTCTTAACATATATTTGCATGATATGAAATTCTAGTTATTTTTTTTCAGGGCAATTTGAAGATATAATAACATCCTCTTATAGCTTCCATTTTATTCCCTATTAAATGGTGTTACTTAGTAAGTAATATGTCTTTTCTCGCTAGCTGATTTTAAGACCTACTCTTTATCGTTCTTTACTATTGTGAGTAAGTTTTTTGTGGAGTGGTTGTTTCTTTTAGTAAATCCTGCTGGGACTTAGCATACTACCTGTCTGTGGACTTGTATATTTTAAATTTGGAAAATCCACAGCCAGTCTTTTTTGGGACAATGTTGCTCTCTTTTCAGTCCCTTGTTGGAACTCCCAGTAGAAGAGGATGGGCAGGATGCTTTGAGAGGTCATACAGGTTCTGCTCTACACAAAGTTTCCAGGAAGGGAAGAAGTAAGGCTTCGAGGTCAGCCCATTCTTTCTTTGCCGCCTTGTGCGTGAGAGTCTGTGCCTATCCACCAATGTTGCCTCTTTTCTAAAATGTTCTCTAAGTTGCTTTTTTGGCTGCCTGGGGTACCATATGCGGGACTACTTTGTTCCAGCCTCCGTTTTTTTGCCCTTAACTTTGTCTTATTTTTCATCTTTTTATCTTCTGTGCTGTCCTCTGAGGAAATTTTCTCAGATCTGTTTCCCATTTCCTAGTACTCTACCTGTTCAGCTGAGTGCAATTTGTTTATTCTTTAAAGATTTATTGTAAATGGCTTTTTTTTATGTCTGGAAATTTTATTTGGCTCTTTGGATCCGCTTGCTTTTTTTAATAGTCTCCTGTTATTAACACACACCTTTGACTTTTTCTTTTATGTCTTTGAACACATTAAAACCTAGTTATTATGCATTATTTATCCTGTAGTTTAAAGTGTTTGGGAATACATTACTCTGTTGTTTTCTTGTGCTGCCTCTCAATAATGATGATTTATCTTCTTGAAAATATTATGATTGGTTTTATTGTTTTCTTAAATTTTGAGTTCATTTTTTTTTAAAAGATTTTACTTATTTGTGAGGGGGAGAGAGCACATGTAGGCAGAGCATCAGGCTCTGATGGAGGGAGAAGGAGAGGGAGAAGCAGGCTCCCTGTTGAGCAAGGAGCCAGATTTGGGGCTGAATGCCATTTACCTGAGCCTTAGGCAGATGCTTAACCAGCTAAATCACCCAGGCGCCCCCTTGAGTTCATTCTTTATGGAGAATTTATCTACAGTATTTCTTGGAGATCTAGGTTGAAGGTGATTTCCTAAAGAAAGAGTGTGTGTTTTTTTTCTTCCAGACATCTGAAGGACTACTTTATTTTCTTATGTTGGTGCTTTTTTGGACCACATAGGAAGTGTGTATTTGAGCCCAGAATCTGAAAAAAGGTGTAAAGTTGTGATTACAAATGCTCATCAGATTTTCTTCCTGCTTATTTATTGTCAGAGTCAAGGTTGATAAACGTCCTCATCACCTTTTTTTGGCTATATTTGTCTGCCCATGTGGCTGTGACAGAATGCCATCGACTGGGTGGTTTAGGGAACATACTCACTTTTCACAGTTCTGGAAATGGGGAAATCCAACATCAAAGTGTCAACAAAGTGGGTTTTTGGGGCAAGCCTTCCCTCTTGTTTGTAGATGGCTGCTATGTTGCCAGGCCCTCACAAGGCCCTTCCATGGTACACATGCCCAGTGAGAGAGCTAGCTACACCCCTCCCGCATTCTTCTCCTGCCTTGTCTAGACACTAATCCTATCACATCAATGCCCCACCCTCCTGGCCTCATTGGATTTTGTAACTTCCTTAAAATCTCCATTTCCAAAACCCCATTCCTAAACCCCATTAAACTTCATTAAACCCCTAAACTTCCTTAAAATCTCCATTTCCTAAACCCCATTGGGGTTTTAGGAGTTCTACATCTAAATTTTGAGGGAACACAAATATTCAATCTTGACAGCGAGGCCGTTATTTTCCTGGTAAACCCTTTTTCATTGAGGAAATGAAGATTTGGGCTCCCAGGTTTATACAGACATCCTTGTTCTGACTCCTCCCTTGTTTGAACCTTCGAGTAAGTTTTCCCTTCCTATGATTTCATTAAAAAGGATTATTTAGGCAATTGGGAATGACTAGTGTCCATGGGGAAACCAGTGTCTTCTATATTTCTACCACTGGGTTTATTTTCAGCTTCTGAGAGTTTTCTATAGCCTCCATTCAGATTAGGTATACATTTAAAAAACACGCACACACACTATATGCATATAATTTGTATATACAAATACATTGCATATATTAGTATACATGCTATATATATATAATATACAATGCATATAAAATATTTAAAATATATAATATATAAGCTATTGTATTATATATTGTATTATATATATTATATATAATATATAAGCTATTATAAAATGTTTATGTATATTTTTACCCTATATTTTAAAACTTTTATTATAAAAGTTTTCACTTTTGTTACGTACAAAAGTAAATAAAATAGTAGAGAACATATAACAAGTTCTTATTTACCTATTCCTTAGATGAACAATGATCAACATTTTGTCAAACTTACTTTAGTATCTTAAAGCCATAATATCACGTTATTCCACCTCACAAACCAATGTATGTAATGCTACAAATAAAGTTATTTTCTACATAATTACCTAGAAAGTTACCAAAAAACCTTTATTATCATCCAATAGTTGGTCTATATTGTAATGTCCTTTAATGTTTCAAAAGGGTCATTTTATAGTTGGTTTGTTCAAATCTGGATCTAAATAAGATGGATCTTGCTCTTTGCTTTTCTGTTTTTATTTTAAATTTCCTTTAATCTAGAATAGTCCCCTTTTTGTTTTTTAATTCCAAAGACTCATTGAAAATTAGTCAGTTAACCTTATAAAACTGCTTCCTTGTGATGTATAAAATGCTTCTGTGCTCTTTATATTTCCTGTAAACTAGAAAACAGATACAAAGACTGGATTGTACTTGGATTCAATATCATTGGTGTGGATATTTCATAGGTTTTGTTGTGTACTTTATATGCATGAATCCAGAATGCACATATATGTCTGGTGAGCATAGTATTAGTGATGTTGAGATTGGTCAGTAGTGCAGATTTCATCAGAACCTTTCTTTGTGAAGTCCCTTGTTAACCTTTTTGCCTATTACTTTACTATCTATTGATGATTGCTATCTTCTTCAGTTTTTGCTTTTGTTTTTGTTTTTTTAACAGAGATTGCCAGTTGGTGGTTTTCTAATTCCATCATTTTCTCTGTATTTATTAGATGAAAATTTTCTTAAAAGAATTGTCCTCACAAACTAAGGCTATTATGTGTCTCTGAACTTGAATTTGTACAGAAGAGAGGATAAACGTTTCATTTTTTCTATTTAATTACCAATGATCATAGTAAATGGTTTCTACCTTAGTGATTCTATTTGCTATCCAATAAGTTTTGGTTTATTTTGTTTTCAGTTTGTGCCTTTTATAATGGGCTGCTTCCAGTTGTTTTTATTAGAAGAGGGAATATAAGTAGAAAATAAATAATCAAGGATACTGACTATATTTTTGATTAGTATTTCTTGGGTTCATGAAAGTTGTTAGATAGCCCATTTGCTAAGATATAAGTAAATATCTTCATATTGACATAAGAGTAGTTCTTAATTTCTTTTATAGAGGTGGAGGGAGGAGGAGAGGGAGAGCAAGAGAAAGAATCTTAAACAGGCTCCACACCCAGCTAGGCAACTGGTGAGGGGCTCCATCTCACAATCCCGAGATCATGACCTGAGATAAAATTAAGAGTCGAACTCTTAACCAACTGAGCCACTCAGGAGCCCCAAGAGTAGTTCTTAATTTGGTGATCATTCAAAATTAAATTCCCCAGCCCTTTAGATTCTATGCCATTATTAGTGTTGTCATTCATTCTTATTATCCTTTAAGGTCATTGTGATCCTATATTTCAATAATGATTTTCCTGATTTTTTTTCCTAAGATTTTATTTCCCCAGCATTGCACTCCTTCATCCATAGAATTTGGGTTGAGATAAATAACAAGCCTATTCTTAATCTCTTTTATCCAGCAAAGGATTAATAATGGGTAATAAAACAGTCAAATAGTGAGTTGTTTTTTAACTCATGCTAATAGGAATGAGAGAGAACTAAAGCTTATAGGAGTGAATTTCTTAGCATCCAAAGAAAAGATAAATGGCACTTGAAGAAACTTAGAATTAATATTTTGTGAAAACGTTCATTAATATGACTGTTTCTTTTTCTACCTTGTATTTTTTCAATACCTTTTTGTGTGGAGAAAATAGAGACATCAATGTAGTACAGAGACCTTATTTAAAAGACAAATGGGTCATGTTTGTATTAAATAACAATTATGAAAATAATCACAAACAAGTCACTGAATAAGATTTAATTAATTAGGTTATACCCAAAGAAAGGTTCTGCGGCAATGTGTTTAACAACCAAGAAGAACACATTCTGATCACAAACCATGTATGGGAATCTGTAATAAATATGAGTAAAGAAGAGGTAAATATATAAATGAGAAACTAGGAGCAGAGAGGTTGTTTTAGGTAGCAAGAATTTGGCTTCACTAATTATTAGTACTAAAATGTGGGTAGCTAAGCCTGGGTGGCTCAGTGGGTTGAAGCCTCTGCCTTCGACTCAGGTCATGATCCCAGAGTCCTGGGATCGAGCTCCACATCGGGCTCTCTGCTCAGCGGGGAGTCTGCTTCCCACTCTCTCTGTCTCTGCCTGCCTCTCTGCCTACTTGTGATCTCTGTATGTCAAATTAAAAAAAAAAAAAATCTTTAAAAAACAAAACAAAACAAAACAAAACAAAAAAACAAATAAAGCTCACTCTTCCGAAGGCAACCTGTAG
Source organism: Neogale vison (assembly GCF_020171115.1). NCBI lineage: Eukaryota > Metazoa > Chordata > Mammalia > Carnivora > Mustelidae > Neogale > Neogale vison. The sequence goes on from NC_058097.1 coordinate 139,753,965, forward strand.
TTTAAAATAACAGGATGAAGTCATTGTAACAAAAATTTTGATATTCGATATATAGACAGAAAACATATATCAAAAAAAACTTCTAATTTTAAGTACTTTATTTGAAAAGACTCCTTTTAAAAAAATAAATAAATAAAAATAAAAAGCCTCCTTATAAGACACAAAAAGGTGTACAAAAATGCAAAGTGTGTATTGTAAGATGGGAATAGCACATGTCATGCCATCAGACCAAGCAGCACTAAGTTTCTATATGCTGGTGTCAAATAACTAATTGGTGAAGAAAAGTATCTTAACAATTACAGTTGGCATTCACTCTTTCATTCATGCAGCAATCACATGTCAAATACCACGTGCCAGACAGAGTTCCAAGTGCTAAGGGGAGGAAAAAAAGAACAATAATAAGGGTGCTTCATTTAAGGAGCTCAGAGTCTCTTTGGAGAATTATGCACAGAAACAGTTAACAGGAGTTCACTATGAAAAGTGTTATCACGGAAATATGGAAGATGTGCGGTGGGTGACTTGAAAAACATGGGGGTTCTTTCGTCTGGATAAGTTGGAAAGAGCTTTTCCAAGGGGTAAGTTTAGCTTTAGGTGTTGAATGTTGTACACCCATCCACCAACTGAAGAAATGGAGAATGGCAATTCCGAATTAGAAAATCAAACCACATTTGTAAAGACAGGAGGTTTTAGAACAGCAGGTAGTGCTTAGAGTAACAAGTAGGTCTGTGTGATCGGAGGAGAGAGTGCATCAGAGGGACTGGCCGGCCATGAGGCCCCAAGAAATGTGGGTGAAGATGGGGAAGACGGGATGCTGATGGAAGAAGCTTAGGCTTATAGACTCCAGTATTCCCCGGTGTCCAGCAAAGGTTTTGGTGTAGTTTTATGTAGTTACCAGTTCTGTGGTTTGTGGGGGATAAGGGAAAGATGGGGAGAAATTGTAGGCAGAAAGAGGAGTTTGGAGAATATTGCCGGAGGAGATAGGTTATGAACGAAAGCAGTGGTAGTAAGACTGACTAAATAGGTGACGGTTTCAGATGTTTTTAAAACATGGAATCAACTAGGCTGGAGGAATAGTTCAACATCATGGGTTACAGAGAGAATCTAGAATTATTCTGAAATAGCTAAGCAGGGTAGATTACAGTGGCAGTGAATTAAGAACAATTGGAGAAAGAGTAGTTTTAGGGGAAAAATTTCCTGAACTTGGCTTTGGGCATGTTAGGAACTAAAGAATACCCAGGAAGAACTATGACGGATGGACACTGCAAGATATCTTCCTCCCCATAAAATAAGTTTAGAAGGGAAACATGAAGCTATCCATTTGGGATTTGATTCAGTTTGGTGGATTTTCGTTAAAGCAAAGGATTATTTTTCTGCCTATGAAAAAAAAAGGCAAGCAAAACTTACGAGTATGGAACAAACATGTTTATTTAAAGCATCAAAAAGCTCAAAGGACCTTTTGATATAAATTTTCATAATACAGATTTGAGAAAATTATCATCCTTGTGTTTCCATTTTAGATTCACATTGTAAGATTAGGCCCAAGGTTACCTTTAATCTTGATTGATAGAGATTTAATGAAAGGTATACAAACTTTGTTTAAAGTTTAGGATATAGAAGGTTGTTGTGAGGAATTTGGGGCATTTGGAAATTTCAAGGACTTTTTTTTAAAATAATGAACAACATTTATAAAACAAGGGTTAAAAATTGTTTGGAATTACTGATAATGTGATATTTCAACTATCATTTACTTCCTGACAGTATTTGACAAGCAAGTGTTTTTTTTTTTACCCTCTATTCATTATTTCAGAGTTTTCTTTCACAAGCACCTCAATGGTTTTTCTTTTCTTGTTTCTTAATTGAGACAGAGTTTAGAGAAATTAATTGACATTGTTGAGAACATCCAAATAGTCAACACACCAGAATTTGAAAGTCAGACCTCTCTCTCTCTCTCTAGCTGTTTTCTAAAGTATCCACCCAAGTGGGGTCTATAGTTATTAGCTAACATCATTGTTAAAATAGGCCAGTAACTCTGTGGTTTCATTTTTTGTTATATTTCTGAGTATTCAGTAAGATTGCTGATTATTTAGTAAAGGGCCAAAATGCCTCTCTCAATAAGCAATTCATAAATGAATGTGAATGACTTAGTGGTATCCAAAGTACTGAGCCAGAGATTTAGTTGGAAACCAGTGAACTAAATCTTGTAGATAAATGACAGCAACAGGACGAGGCATTCAACGTTAAGCTTACCTTTACTTAAGCCAATGGAAGCTGAAAACAGAAAAGGAGTTTTTGTATGATAAGAAGCAATAGATTCCCAAAATGCACCACCAACAGAGCTTGATTTGTGCATTTGTGACTTTTTAGAGAAACATGTATTTATAACACTATTAAGCAGAATAGCCTTAAATCAAAAGCATAAAGTGTGGTTTGACTAGTAGCATCTGGAAAGAATCAGTCACTTTCCCTATAATGTTTCTAAGCGACCACAAATTGGAGCAATGCAAGGATAGTTCATGGAAAGTGAAACTGTAATTTTTAGATTTTTACAATTTTGGATCTGCTGTAGGGCAAAAACACTGAAAACTAATTTACATATTTTATCTTTATGTCTTAAATACAAATTTCATGTGACATCATATAATCACAGCTTTTTGTGAGCAAATGGACCTTTTCAGGAGGTCCAATTTAAGACTTTGTTTGTTAGGTATCATTATAATCTCATGTGTAATCCAGCATAATTATTTTGTGAAATCTACAGCAATATTGCAGCTGTGGTATTATTATTATAAAGCTATGAATTTGCTGACATAATTCAGATACTTACTGAACTTAGAAATTTTAATTGGATTGAATCCAGTCATTATCAAACAATATTTCAGTGTACTTTTTACGATATGAATCTAAATGTAAGTCATCAATTTTCCCCTTTTTGCTGGGTTCCTATTTGCATTTTTTCAAATTAATTTAAATGTAAACATATTTTACACAAATTACTTTTTAAAAACCTTGAGGTAAATCTCAAAGGTCTGCCACTTAACAAGAAGACAGAAAAATACAGACTTTTTCTTAGTATTTTACAATATAGCCATTTTAGAATTCTAAATTCTATTTTTTAATGGCTTTATTTTAGAATACCATTTCTCAAAAGGATTTCCTTTTTTTCCATGAAGTAGTTTCTATTTACCAATGTAAAATCAAAGAGTAAGTAGCCAAGAAGAAATGAAATAAATCTGACTCATATATCATGCAGGAGAGATTCTCTTCTCTTGCAAATTTAGGGCACATTTGTAAAAATGTTCCATGTTATCAGAGAATTTTAATAAGGACTATCAGGACTTCTGTAACTGGTTATCCAAGAAAGAAAGAAAGAAAGAAAGAAGCAAGCAGGAGGGAGGGAGGGAGGGAGGGAGGGAGGAGGGAAAGGGAAGGAAAGGAAAGGAAGAAAGCAAAGAAGAAGGAAGGAATGAATCAGTAGAAATTACTTAGTCTACCTTAAAAGCTCCTTAGTGTAAACACATAGACTTTGGTCCTTTAGGCATCAGTGGGCAAGTGGCTTTGTATAACAGCCAGAATCAAGAGTGTGAAGACTGAATTTACAGGGGGCATTCCTCTATCAGCTAGCCATCCATGGTATAGACCCCTAGACAGCTCTCTTGCCACCATCTGACCACACACATGATTAAAGCCTTCATTAGTATTTTCTACCTATGTCAGAGTCCAATATTGTGCACTGGGCTTTGGTTCCTGCATTCTGCCTCAGAAGTCTATTACCTGTGGTTTCAATTCACCAATAATTCTTTGAACACATAATGAACACATAATGAACCTGTGATGTAGAAACCTAATAGGTAATGAAGATTCACACATGACTTTCCTTCTGTGGAGGAGGATGAATACATACGTTATTAATGCTAATAAAAAAAAGCATTCTGCCATGTGTTTATCAGGCTATCACAAAGGAGAAGGAATTGTTTCCTAAGGACCATGCTGTGGGCCTCGCATTGAAAATAAAGGCACTCAAACTTTCATTTTCACACTCAGTGCTCTCAGTGATACTGTGTGTGGATAAGGGATTCCATATCACATAAGTAACCACTGGTGTACCTGAACTTAGACCCAGGTCTGCTAGTCTGAATGTCTGACTCCAAACGTTTTACTATTACCTTGCTACTTGTATTATTTCTGATCTGGGAAAACTGGGAAGGTTCCTCCAAGAGGATAGATTATAAAGATGTAATTACATAGCTTATTTTTTTCTCTTTTGAAAGAGTAATACTTCAAGTTTTCATAGGGAATCTAAGTACCTGATAAAGTCACTTTATGTCACCCTCTGTCACTCTTATTTAGGTGAGAAGCAGCTCAGACCTGTGAAATTGTTAAATATTAAAGTCTGTAAACGGATTATATGGAGAAAGCAGCTGCAAGGTGTGGAGGCAATGCTTTCTGGCCAGAAAAGAGGAGTTTCCTCTTCCTCATGAGAGTTTATGTTCTTTTCTTGAAGGGAGGAGGTAAAAGCCCACTCCCTGAAGCACTATCATAGTGACTGATACTGTCCACTTAAAATTTTGTGAATGGTGTTTTAATGAGGGCACAGACTCAAAAAATCACCTTATTGTTCACCAGCTAAAGTGACCTAGAGCAAGGGAGATGGCTTTTAAAATTTCAGTTCTGCAAACATAAAGTGAGAGGATTAAGTTTGCCTCCTATGTTAGGAAGATCGAGGTAATTACACATGCCTGGGACATGGCAGACTCAGTGCATGTTCTCTTTCCCTTCTTATGATCCTCAGACTGTTAGAATGTCTGGCCCCGAGATTTCTTGGTACAGGACTGCACACATCTATCCATCCAGCATTCTTTTTTTTTTTTTTTTTAAGGTTTTATTTATTTACCTGACAGACAGAGATTGCAGGTAGGCAGAGAGGCAGACAGAGAGAGAGGAGGAAGCAGGCTCCTCACTGAGCAGAGAGCCCGATGCCGGATTCCAGAACACTGGGATCATGACCGGAGCCGAAGGCGGAGGCCTTAACCCACTGAGCCACCCAGGGGCCCCTCCATCCAGCATTCTTTATGTGACATTATGCAATTTGGCAAAGTCATGTTTCTAATGCTTCAGCCATATCTGTGGCATGAAGCCCTTTGTGGCCTTAGCCAAATGCCTGATTGAATTTGGAACCAACTTGGTTCAGGGGTCAATTTTCATTAGAATGGCTAAAGTAAACCAAGATGTTCTTTGTGTTTTTACTCCTCTGAAAAAAGGCAAAATATATGACCTTAGACAAGTCACTTACCTTGTCTCTCCCTCAGTTTGCTTATCTGAAAAATAGAATTGTATCTGCTTCACGATGTTGTCATAAGAACATAATAAATGAGATGTTTTAGGTGCATGTGTCATGTGAAGTTTTTCTTCCCCTTCTCCTTGAAGACCGTGGCAATTGGTAGGGACTTGTATTTCTTATGAAAAGACACAATAATACAGTAGTTTAAAAAATAAATTCCGAAGCTTAGCAATCCTAAGTTTCAACCTAATTCTCCTGCATGGTGGCTGGAATAACTTCTCTGGAACTCTTACTTTTTGTTCGTTTGTTTTTCCTTTCTAAGTTAGAATAATAATATCTAAACTCACAGATTTGACTATTTAACAAAACTTATTTATGTTTATATATATAATATCTTTCGTAGTATCAAAATGTAAATGTAAATTTGGGTGGGAACCAAGATCAAGATTTCAGATGAATCTCTTGATTAATAGTGGGAGTGATAAATGATTTAATGACAATACAAAGTCATCATTATGAGGAAGAAGGTGTCCATATGTAGAAACTTACTTCACTCCCGCTTCATCCAATAATATTTGAGTACCTAGTAGTTATCAGGCATTATGCTTAACTCTGGAGATAGAAAAAATTGGTAAGACATTAGTTGTAGATTATACACAAGGATTTATGTTTTCCATCTCTCACTTGCTAAACATTTACTGTGCTTAAAACACATGGAATAAAAATAATACTAAAAATTTGTTGAATGCCATTATTAAGCTTCATTATGAAACTCTGCTAATTTTTTCATGCATTATTTCATTCAGTCTCACACCACTCTTAATGAGGTATATCTTGTTTTCACATTTAATAGATGAGAAAACAGTCTTAAAGTGTAAATAATTTGTCTAGGGCTATACAGATTCTGTTAGTAAACAGAATCAGAATCTAAATCCTAAATTCCTACTCTACTTTTAAACAGGTCTGTTAACACCAGAAGCATGATTTTCCTTTGGGAGTTGTACCATTTTCCCAAAATGAATAATTTCTCTTAAATTGAATTCACACCATTTTATATATGCAAAAAGGCTAAGATAGGTATTTTGGAAGAGCAGATGGAACAGATTATTGCTGTATGTATCACATATCCCAAACAGAATTGATCAAACCTTCATTCCCACTGACAGTAAGAGCTGACAGTGGTGATAGTGGGCACTTAAACAGTTTAAGGTTGTGTTCAAAGTCACTAGCTGTCTGGGCTTTGACAGTAGAATCAAAGCACAAAACAGCATTGAAGAGTTTGGATATAGGAATAAATTACCTGTCAGTGCCTTAGATCTTGTCTTTTCTATGTGCATTAACCAAGAAAAGTAAATAGGAGTTAAATTTAAATAAAAAGATGTGTGATTCTACTACTGGTTCTGATCAAAGCTATCTAGAGTAGTGGTAAATGCACAGTTCCAGGGATGGATAACACATAACCACAGAGACTATGAACAGTCATCCTATTCTTAGAATGGAGCTTAGCAAACTGCAATTCATGGGCCTTCATCTTCATTTTTACTGTTTTTTGTAAATAAAGCTTTATTGGCACACCATTCATTGAGACATTGTCTATGGCTGCTCTCATGCTTCAAGGCATAACTGGGTAGTTGCTACAGAGACTGTATGGCTCTCAGAGCCTGAAATATTTATCATCTGGCCCTTTGTAGAAAAATGTTACTGACTCCTAACTTAAAAGATTTTCTAAATTCTGGAGTTTTCAAAGGAAATGAATAAATTAGCATAAAACAAACAAAACATAACAAGGTCCTCTTAAAACAATTACTTAATGATTTTTTAAGTAATTTCCCCCTTTTATAAACCTATTATTTTGCAGGAAGTGATTATTTCACCAAGGCTTTCCTAGAATTTTCCTTGTATGTGTTATGAAATAAGTTTTAAATATATTCATTCTTTTAACAAACAGATTTGAGTAGAATCTGAGTACTAGTACTGAGCTAAGCCCTGGAAATAAAGTTTAGTTAGATATAGCCCACATCCTTAAAGAAATCACAGGAGTTTATATTGTATCTTCTTATTTAAGTTCACTTTCTTACAGATACCATATAGTTTGATCCTGCTTTATTATCTAGTCCGCCAATCTCTTCCTTGTAACTGAACAGTTTAGACTCTTTATATTTGATGTAATTATCCATGAGCTAGAGCTGCAGTCTGCTAGTTTGCTACTTATATATTCTTATATATTTACTCTCTGTTCTTTTCTCCCTTTTTTCTATTCCCTTGTTTTTTTTAGGTTCATTTTGATCATGAGGAGAGTTACTGTGGTTTTCCTTATGCTCATTCCACTTGGGAGTTGTTGGGCTTCTTAGATCTGTGGATGTGTAGTTATCATTAAGTTTGGAAAATTATCAGTCAACGTGTCTTTAGATTTTCTTTTTCTTCCACTTTCTGGGATTCCATTTGTACAGATGCTAGAGAACTTGGTATCATTCAACATAACATGGATACTCTATTTTTTTAAAATCCTTTTAAATCTCCGTTTCATTTTGAACAGTTTCTCTTACTGTTTCTTCAAGTTCACTGTTTCTCTACTTCTGCAGCATCATAATCGGTGGTTATTCGCTTCTCATGTATTTTCCCTTTAGTTATCTTTTATCACCCTTATATATTCTGTTTTTTCTTTTCATCCTCTTCACCCTGTCCACGGTCTTCACAATATTCCTAACTATATGGAGCATATTTTTGTATTAGTTTTTCATATATTTTTGTCAGCTAACTTTATCATCTCTGTAATTTCTAGCTCTGTGTCAATTTTTTAATGCTGATTAGGAGTTATATTTCCCTACTTCTTTGTGTACCTGGTAATACCATCTTTTGGATACTAGATGTTAAGCCTCTGGGTTAAGCCTCTGCTATCAGCCCAGGTCATGATCCCAGGGTCCTGGGATTGAGCCCCGTGTCGGGCTCTCTGTTAAGCAGGGAGCCTGCTTCCCTTCCTCTCTCTCTGCCTGCCTCTCTGCCTACTTGTGATCTCTGTCTATTAAATAAATAAATAAAATCTTTTAAAAAATTAAAAAAAAATGTGTACTTGATATTGTTGCTTGCTGGGATTGCTGCATTCCCTTAGAGTATTGGATTTTTCCCAGGAACACTTAGTTACATGAAATCCGATTAATACATTTGAGGCTTGCTTTTAATCTCGGTTTATCTATGGCATCCCTAAATCTAGGGTCAATTAGGGTGATTTTATCCCTACAACTAAGGCAATATGCTTCTTATACTTTGTCCTGATGCCCAAATAATATAAAGCCACTCTACTCTGGCTGATGGAAACGTGAAATATTCTCAACCCATGTGAGCTCTGGAATGGTTCAATCTGTTGCTTTCCAATGATTCTGTCTCCAGCCTCATGGAACCTCAACCTATACATGTCTAGATTGTTAGACAATCAAAGAATTGGCATGGAGGGTGCTTTGCAGATCTCTAGGGTGTGTGCACTGTCTCTCTCTCTCTCTCTCTCTCTCTTTCCCATACTCTGCCTGCAAAGTCTACCTAGCTCAGCCATCCTAAACTCCAGTTTCTGCCTTTTCAATGTATTACAAAAACTAAGTTCTGGTTGGGTTCCATATTTCTTGCTTTCTTCCTATAAACTGCCTTCAGGCAGTGAGCTGGGGCAACTGTCAAATTCACCTCTTTATTTTCTTTTTCTCAGAGATCATAGAGATATTTATGACCAACTGACTGAAAATAGTCAGTTCATATATTTTTCTCGTTATCTAGTTATTTATGGTTGGAGGATAATTTTCCTAGCAACTAACTCTTCATGGACAGAACTAGAAAGTCACAATTATTATAAATGAATGGTGAGATATAATGGATAATTATAAAATATTTACTTGAGTTTCCAGAGGCAGAAACTACTAATTACCCTAAAAAGTTGGACTAGAATTTATAAGGAACATGTAACATTTGAGTTAAGGCTTTAATGTATAGGTAGGAATTTGGCCCTTGACACTGATTTTTAATTTATTTGAATTTAGCCAATTTTATTTTCTATTCCTTTCTGTGCAGCCCTTCACTTTTCAAGCCTTCTATCAAAATTATCATACCTTATTCTTAAAAATTGGCCTTACTTAAAATACTGATATGATTTGACTGATAGGACATTTTCTCCCTCATCTTCTCCTCTTTCCTTAATATATTATTCCCCTTCACAGGCATATTTACCCTCTTTCCTCCTGTTGAAATCTTAGCTGTTCACTTGTACCATCGATTCCATCTTATTAATGATTTGGGGTAACAGTAATACATTTAGAAACCAGAATGGATTATATTCCTAAGTTACCAATTGTATTTTCTTTGAAAATTAGTTTAGAAACCCCTTTTTCCTCTTAGTCTTAAGTGGTGGGTATTAAGGAGGACACATATTGCATGGAGCACTGGGTATGGTGCATAAACAACGAAACTTGGAACACTGAAAAAAATAAAATAAAATTTAAAAAAAAGAATTAACTCATCAAATATAGCAGGAAATTTACTGTAAAACATAAATTAACAGAATTTGATAGACCGAAATGCACAGATTTAAAATCAAGTGCTTAATGTGGAGGAAGCAGAATAGGGCCTATTATCGTGATTGGTATGGGGAGCCATAGGAAGCCCTAATTACCCAGGAAGGAAGGATGCCTTTTTATTCCTTATTCAAACTTAGGAAAGGCTGGAGAAATTAGAGTGGGAGGCCAAAGTGTAATAAGCACCACTTTTAACACCATTTTAAGGAGAGTTGTTTATAACAGTGCTTGGGGATTTCATAAAAAGAAAATGACATTTCTTTTTTCTTAGTTTCATATATTCCTCAGAAGTCACTGGACCTTCTCTTATTTTGAAAAGTAAATTCCAGATGCCCTAGATGATCATTTCCAGGCAGTATAACCTTTACTAATAGCAATAAATATGTCTGGAAATGTATTAACTCTTTTAGATCTCTATAGCACCCTTAATGAAGTTCAAGTCAACATATTTCTCAATGATTCTGTAGTAGGTGAAAAGAATCAACACATCTAATATAGATAGGGTATTAAGACCTGGTCCTTGAATCTACTGTTAAGACCTACTTTCCATAATTGAGATTTACTAAGCAATGTAGCAAATTCTAGAAGTTAACAGATTAGAACAATGCATATTCATTCACTTGTCAGTTTTACCACTGTTTTAAAATTTATTATCTTAAACTAATTTGGAAAAAAATAATTCTCTGAAGAAGAGTATTTTTAAATGTTCATTTGCTCTAGGGAAGCATGTTGTTGTACTGAAAAGGGGATCATTTTTGTTGGCAGTGAAAGGCACTTAAAATATGGAGTCAGACACACCTGAGTCTAAATCCCAAATCTTCTACTTATTGTCATACATACTTTTATACCCACATCTCCTTACAAAACCCCAATGCTGTATCTTTGCCGCATTGAACTGACAAAACAGAGAAAGTAATGTAAGAGAAATAAACAGGGTTCGAACCCCAGCTCTGCTATTTTCCTGCTGTGTGACCTTGAATAAGTTGCTTGATTTCTGTGATCTTTAATTTCTTCAGGTATACAGAAATGGGATTTATGGTATAATGATGTACATTTGGGGGTTGTTCCTAGGATTAAATGAGTTACTACATATCAAGAGAAAAGCCAGTGGTTTAATGTAGAGTAGTTGCCAGTAAGTGACAATTTTCTTTGTTTTAACAATATTGAATATAAATCATCAGGTTCCAAAAATGAGTATATCCTGTTTGTCATAATAGGAATGGCACATCTGTGTACACTGTGCCTCATCTCTTCACCATGTCCTAGCTGCCATTTATGTTCTATGGGAGAATAATAGCCAAATCTTTGTTCCTGGATAGTTGGTAGAATTATTTTTCCAAACAGCCTAGGAAGTTACCACCAGATTCCCCAGGGCTTAATTTCAGAAGTGTTAGGTTTGGGAACAGGGAATCATTTTCATCTACTTAGTATCTGGCACAAAAAAGAAAATAAAGGCTTGGAAATTGGTTTCACATACCAATGAAAGAGTAGCTTGTTATCAGTTCTACCTCCAAAAAAGAAAGCCTGGGAGTACTGTTTGATGAAGACAGAAGGTAAGAGCAGGTGCCCTTTCTGAGCTCAGCATCATCTGATAGTGCTTCAAACAATGCCAAGTCTTAATGGGGGCTGAATTTAATAAAATTCCACAGTCAGCTTTTACCAAGGCCACTGCAAAGGAGATCTCTGCAGAAATGATCCAGAAAGTGTGTGTGTGTGTGTGTGTGTGTTTAAATGGATGAAATGTTGAGTACCTGCTTAATGAGCACTGGGATAATATATGCAGCATTTCTTTGTAGATTGGAAAGCACTATGCAAATAGAAGCAATTGTCATTGCTAATATTATAATGATAATGTTTAGAATTCTTTTTATTTCACTTTTTTGTCTGTTTCCAAGTCTGTAGATGTACCACAGTCTTAATTCTTCAGCATGGCCAACTTTTAGAAAATCATTAAAATAATTGTCTTGTATAATCAGAAATGTGGGACAAGATCTGTTGTGCTTTGTTTAATGCCCTGGTTTTTGTTTAATGATTTAAAATTATTTCCAAAGTTTTCATTTGTCTTCAGAAATATTTTTCTTACTTTTACTAATAATCATTTGAAAAATAATACAAGACTTGAAAAAAAATGGATACTAAGGTCTTTGTTGTTAGTATGTTCAATTTAACTTCTCCTTTTCCCATGCCATTGCCATATTTATTCACATACTTCTTATTCTGCCCTCTCCACTTTAGTGACACAGTTTATTCACTTAACAAATAATTTCTGAGCATCTGCCATATATGATAGTTAGACCCTGAGGACACACTAGTAAGCACGGCCGCTGCTCCTAGATATGAGACAAGCCATCACCCGACTAGTATAAAATTAAACTTGATGGGTACTATAAAGGAGAAGATCTTGGTACCGCGGGAACATATAAAGGACGTCAGACTTAGTCAAGGAAGCCAGGAAGGCTTTCCCATGGAGTAGGAAACACACATAGTTTTAGAGCTGACACACCTGTGTGCCTTTTCATAAATTGTTTTGGAGCCTCCTGCTGTTTACTGTAAAATGGGAACAATAATGTTTATCTCACTTGCTTGATGTGTGGGTTAAACGTACCACAGGAATTTCTACTACCACCTGCGTCTGTGGTGATCCATTCTCTGTGTGTGTGGTCAGAACGGTCTTTTTAAAAACACATCCAGATTAGGCTGCATCTCTGCTCACAGTCCCTTCATAGCATTCACTCTCTCATGTCAGGAAAAATCTAAAATCCTTCCCAGTGGCCCACACAACCCAAAATGAATTACTTCTTGCTCACCTCTCCTACCTTACCTCATTCTCTCCCTTGCTCTTCTACTTCTAGTCACAGCATTTTATTCGTTTTATTATTTTATTTTTTTACTAATCTTTAATCCCATCAAATCAAGTGGGTTTCCTGCCAACGGCCCCTTGCATGTCCGGGATTCACTCTTCTGTCTCTGGAACACTCCCCTAAATAGTCACCTCACTCACTCTCTCATTTCTTTGAGATCTCTTGCTGAAATGCCATCTCCTCAGAAATGATGCTTATGGGACGCCTGGGTGGCTCAGTTGGTTAAGCAGCTGCCTTTGGCTCAGGTCATGATCCCAGCGTCCTGGGATCGAGTCCCACATCAGGCTCCTTGCTCAGCAGGGAGCCTGCTTCTCCCTCTGCCTCTGCCTGCCATTCTGTCTGCCTGTGCTCGCTCTCCACCCCCCCCCGATAAATAAATAAAATCTTTAAAAAAAAAAAAAGAAAAGAAACGATGCTTATCCTCATGCCTCTGTCTAAATTATCTCCTTCCACCCATATTTCCTACCCTGAAATTGTCTGCTTCTCTTCTCCTTTACCCTGCTTCGAGTAATCTTCATAGTGCTTATTGATAATACTGATTGTTATGAGATATCAACAATAAGAACCTTAGCTAATAATAATACTTATTATTTGCCAGGCTCTCTTCTAAGCTCTTTACAGCTGTTAACTCATTTAATATTCCGTGTGATGGAGAGAGATAGATAAGTACCATTAACCTCATTTTACAGGTAGGGGAACAAAACAGAGTAGTCATGTAACTTTTCTAAGGTCACAGAGCCACAGACAAGTGGTCGAGTAAGAATTCAGGGTCAGACAGTACTGCTTCCAAACGTATGCTCTTGACAACTATGTTTTGCTGTCTCTCAGCTTGGGAGTGTGCTATCTAATCATTTTTTTTTTCCTTGTTGGTTCTCTGTTTTTTTGCTGGTGTTACAAACTCCATGACAGGAGCTATAAGTGCAGCACCTAGAACACTGGCTTTGGCTGCTCAGTAAGCATTTGTGACTAGCAGTGCCTTAATGCACTTAGTGCAGTTCCTAGCAAAGGTGGTTTTTATTATGTACACTTATGGTAGTTACATTTCATGGTATAAAAATTGACATATAGGGGCACCTGGGTGGCTCAGTGGGCTAAAGCCTCTGCCTTCAGCTCAGGTCATGATCTCAGGGTCCTGGGATCGAGCCCTACGTCAGGCTCTCTGCTCAGTGGGGAGCCTGCTTCCTCCTCTCTCTCTCTCTGCCTGCCTCTTCACCTACTTGTGACCTCTGTCTGTTTTTTAAAAATATTTAAAAAAAATAAAAATTGACATATATAGCTAGGAATAACTATCCATAGAAAAATTATTGTGTTTGAAATATCTGTCTTAAGTGCGCTCACCCTCCTGTTTTAGCATCCCTTACCCTCTGCTTGTGCCTCTTTAGGTCCCATGCTCTCCTCCTGCCCCTATTATCCTTCTTGGAAGTGATCTGAACTTTCCTACTTGAATTAAAGAAAACTGAGTGATGACTTAGTGACCCCTCGATGCCCAAGCCTCTAACTCACATCATTCACAAACAATATTCAATATATATCTATCAACACAGACTTGTGTTTAGGACACTGTGCAAGATGCTGGGAAATAGGGTGAAAATTACATTCTCCCTCTTCAGAGCATCCTACCTCTTCTAATCCATCCTCCAGCATGAGTCTCATAAAATGACACATTTGCTTCACAATTCTAATGGCTTCAATGAAAGGCCGTGTGTGGTCTTTTTTTTTTTTTTTTTTTTTTCTGTATCCTCATCCACCTTCTCTCAAGCTCCAATTATACTAATGAGCCTCTGAGTCTATCACCATAATGGATGCCTTCTGCACCTTCATCCAACCCTTTCTGTCCCTTACTGTGCTCATGGATCACTGACTCACTTACATCTCCTTCATATCCTAGCCTGACCGTCACCAACTCCAAAGATACTCTGCTCCCAGAAAATCCTGCTTGTGCTTATATCATCCTATTGGCCAGAGGACCCTATGAATGGTGAATTAAAGTAGGGCCTATGTATTTATCACCCATTCCCATGAAACATTACCTTGTACATGGCAGAATTCCTGCTTGCTCTGTGAAAGATGCTCCTAAATTGTTTGTTAGAAGAAAAGCAAAGTAAAGACCATTTGAATCAAATTGATGTAGTAAACCTAACTGTATAATCAACAGCTTCAGTGAAGTTGGTGGGAAAAGAAGTTTCCAGAACCCTTCCCACTGATGGCAGGTGCTGCTGGCTCTGGGCCAGACTCCAGGTTGCAGATGGGGTAACGAGACATGACATGGTCATTCTGGGGATTGACAGTTCGTTCTAAAGTCTAGAGATGAATTCTCTGCTCCTATTTTTCTAAAGACAACACTTCTAAGGTGTCAGTGAGAGCAATTTTCCACTGTTGAATCACTTTGATAAGAAATCTTTCTTCATATTCCCAGCAAATAGCATTTTTCTCATCCCTAAAACAAAGTTGTTTTGCCAGGAAGAAAATGTTTTGAGAGGGGGGAAAAAAGGTTCATTTCCTTCTCAGAATTAGGGAAATAAAGATTAACATAGGAGGAGGAGAAAAGGAGACTAGTAGGCAAACATGATTTGAGTTTAAACTAATGCAGTTGCATTGCTTAAAAAATTATAAACAGTCTAAATCACTTTTGTAATTCACATATTCAACATTTATTGAATACATAAATGCAATGAACACTTCTAAAATTTTTCACTTTGATACTTTTTTTACTTGGATTTTATTTGACTTTATCCTGTTCTTCTCAGATGTTAAAGAGGAAGATGTTCCTATTTCAACACTTCATTGAGGAATTTGAATAATGATTGAATCGGCATTTTCATTCAAAATTTGTTGAGAGCTACACATGACATTGTACCAGATGCTAAATATAAGGTAGAGGACGAGCTGAGCACGGTCTCTGGCCTCTCAGAAACCGTATGTGAACATTTAATTGGTTCCGGTTATGGGACGCGCTACCAATGAGAAGGGAGATGTGAGCTGAGGATCTTCCAGACCAGGGCGGTCTGACCTACCATGTTGGTCTGACCTCCCAGGGAGGTTGTGGAAGAGTTAAGGGAAGTTAAATCTGAGAGCAAGAGGATTAATGGGAACTGATTAGTAAACTGATGAAGTTTTGGAAGAATACTGTTGAAAACAGAGGAATCAGCCTTTGCAAGCTTTCTGAGACAGGAGGGAGCATGGCCAGAGTGACGGGAGAACAGGGAGCCAAGAAAAGAGGAGAAAAATGAAGACAGGAACAAATTGTACACGACCTTGATGGTCACACTGAGGATTTCAGATTTTTTTCAAAAAGCGTTGCTCACCATTTGAAAGTTATCAAACACACCGTGTTTTGTGAAATTACAGCTGCTCTATGGAGACTGGTTTGGAGGAAAAGTAAGCCCCATGATCTGAAGGGGAAGGGATATGACCCATAGAACAGGAGGACTTTGATTTGGACTAGAAGCCGTTGCAGAGACAAAGAAATGGAAGAGCAGGTTTCTTTCTTTCTCCCCTCACTCCTCCACTCCTTCTCTCTCTCTCTTATTCCCCTTTGCCCTTTTATTTTCCCTTCCTTCATTCCTTCTTTTCTTCCCTTTTTCCTTTTTTAAAAACATCCTGACTACAACACTGAGAATTAACTGGGAGGGAAGTAGAATTGAACAGAAGGAGATTTTAAAAAGTTAAAATCCTTAATGATGACTGGAACTAAGACAGTGTCATTAGAGATAGGAGATGAGGATGAATTCAGAGAATATTTCAGAGGTAGACAACAGACCTTGGTGACCAATGCATGTGTGAGGATGAAGAATTGTCAAGAATGACTTTCAGGGGCACCTGGGTGGCTCAGTGAGTTAAGTCTCTGTATTCGGCTCAGGTCATGGTCTTAGGGTTATGGGATCGAGCCCCACATCGGGCTCTCTGCTCAGCAGGGAGCCTGCTTCTCCCCTTTCTCTGCCTGCCTCTCTGCCTATTTGTGATCTTTCTCTCAAATAAATAAATAAAATCTTAAAAAAAAAAAAAAAAAAGAATGACTTTCAGATGTCAGATGGGCAGCTCTGGGAATAGCAGTGATGTTCACCAAGGGCAGGAACATTGGGGAAGACCAGGTTTGGAGAGAAGAATGTCTGTATAGTTTCAGATATTTGAAGTGTGAGATATCTCTATGGTTTTCAAATTGTATTGCTAAGTAAATCCTAAAACTTTCCACTGAATTTAAGTACCATGGAAATTTTTGATAGCCTTAAGGTGAGTGGCAAAAACCAGTTAGAAAAATTTGAGAAGCAAGTGGGAGGTGACAGAATGGACAGAGTAGAGATCCCTGTTTTTGAGAAGTATGGTCGTAAATCGAGGGAGAGAAACATAGTGACAGGTGGGAAAAGATTTTTTTTTTTTTAAGATGGGACCGAGATTTGAGCACATTTGTATGGCCATGAAAAATATCTAGGACGATGAGAGAACTTGGATATTCTGAAGCAAGAAGAAAGAACAATGTGTATTATAAGGAAGAGAAAAGGATCCAGGGTATAGGAGAAAGGGTAAAACTCGTCAGTGTTTCTTTATTAATCATCCCTGAGATTCAGAACTTTAAAAAAAATATTAAAAATATTTGATAAACTATTATCTGCCAGACATTCTTATGAAGCCTTTGCCTTTCTCTTTCATAATATATAATCTGTTTTAATGAATAATTTCCAGGTTGTATGTTACCCCTCCCCAGCATTTTAGGGAGAATCTGAAATACTGTGATCCACAAGTTATTTTAAGGCATTAAATATATCTTTTTTTAAAAGATTTTATTTTATTTTTTTTGGCAGAGATCACAAGTAGGCAGAGAGGCAGGCAGGGGTGGGGGGTAGGCTCCCTGCCAGGCAAAGAGCCTGACGTGGGGCTCGATCCCAGGACCCGGAGACCATGACCGGAGCCGAAGGCAGAGGCCCAACCCACTGAGCCACCCAGGTGCCCCAGGCATTAAATATATCTTAAGGCCTTGGTCTAGTCACAGCCTGCTCCAGTGGGGTCAGATAGCAAATTTGTGTGTTACAAAATGGCTGCTGGTTCACTTGTATCCAAAATCTCCCACAGGAGTCTCTCCTGTGGCTCACTCTAACTGGAAATATACAAGAAATAGAATTCTGGGAGATGCAGTTCTATCTAGCCAAGTTGACACACGACCAAATGACCACAGCAACTTCATCACTTCATTTGGTTTCACTATGTGGCTTATTTGTTTTGTCATTCCCCTCTTTAACGCATAAAGTCACCTGAGTGCTGTGTGTCACACATTTTGCCAAGTGCTTGATGTGTATCATTTCTTTTAATCCTCACAAATACCCTGTGGGGTGTGTATATTATTACCCCTGTTTATTTAGAGGGAAACTCCCTGTCTTTCCCAAGGCTCTTGAGCTAGAAGATGTTAGAGCTGGACCTGAAACAAGGTTTTAGGACTTCTAGTTTCGTGCTTTTTAAACTGGTGGGGGAAAAAAAACCCACATGGACTTTATACTATAGAAAAAAGAAGCTATCTTCCTTTGGTTAGATGAAACTCCCCCACCCCCACTTCCATCTTTTCTCAGATTGTACTGGCTCATTTGTTTAGAAGTCAATACACGTTTCCAAAGGTAAAGTTTGCAAGAAGATATTGTGTGGCTTAGGCATGAAGATGTGCACC
This sequence comes from Neogale vison, assembly GCF_020171115.1. NCBI lineage: Eukaryota > Metazoa > Chordata > Mammalia > Carnivora > Mustelidae > Neogale > Neogale vison. The sequence continues at coordinate 139,772,310 of NC_058097.1, forward strand.
GTCCGCCTCAAGCAACTTGATAAACCTTCATCTGAATTCAGCAATCCTATTATTTCAGCCCTAAAAACTTCTTGCCTAGGAGCTGTTGTTGAGAACTATGACTACATTTTAATTACTATATGGATTTATATATGGCACAATGTCTCTGTTCTACTTCTCCCCCATTGTTACAGTCTGTTCTAATTAGTTTTTCAACTTAAATGTGCTGAGGCAAGATCATTTTAAGTCTTCACCTCATGCCAAGAATCAGAATCACCACTTTCCTAGGATTACTGGCAAATTAATATTTGTGCTGACTACTGATTTATCAAAATTGCCAGTTCTTTATAAGGACAGTAAAAGAACAAATATTGATGAAGTACCTACTCTGTTCCAGACTTCCAGTTAAAATATATCAATAAGTCAAATGGTACTATATACATTACAGTCCCATGAAGTATCTACTGTTGGTCGTTTTAAGTTTGAAGAAAGTTCAGAGAGTTTAATTACCTGGCCACGGTAGATGAGGTCCTTACATTATTTATATATAAATAAATAACTTATGTATATATATATGTGTGTGTGTTTGTATTCCCCCTCTTTTTTAAGAACAATTTGAAATTGTTTTATAAACCTGGATATAATACAGTAAGGTAAAATAAGAATACAATTAGGAGAAGTAATCATAAATATGATATAATATGGGTTTAAAATTGATGGGTCATTAGTAACATTAGATGTAGAATATAAGCTGCAGAGGTCCTCTGTATTTGCTCGAAGAAAATACAAAAGCTGACTCTGGATCTTTAAGCAGCCCATAAAAGGGGGAAAAGATGATAAGAGGTTTTTATAATTTGGAGGTATTTATAATACCCCCAGATTTGAAAACAAACTTTCCCCCCCCCCCGGAGAAACATAATTTTTCCTGGAACTCAAAGCAGAGTGTCATTTCCTGTTGGTTCTGACAAAAAAAGCTCTATATAATGGACTGTACAGTGCCCTCAAAAAAATCTTTATAATAATGAAATCTGTTCGGATTATAAAAAAATAAAAATATTTAATAGATGTAGATGGGCTGATACAAAAGCATGACTCTAAACACAATTTCTTATATTTAAAAGGTGGTGGAATTGAAATGGGAAAACATTGGTTTGGTCTAGAGATATTGCTCCCTGGTGGCTAGATTATTTCAGAGTTAGATTTTAGACTATTTAGAAGACCAAAGAGGAGCAAATTATTCCACAAATATTCCATAAATACTATTTCGTGTAATCAAATTTAGATAAGTACAAAGTGGAACTGAATGAAAGATTGTACCTACAGAATGAGTATTTTACATGGTTAGATAAAAGCAGAACCACATTCATTAGGAATTAGCCAAGTAAGGAATTAGCCAACCTAGGGAACATTTGTTGAATGATTACTCAGTGTTCAGTGTTCTGCATACATTATCCTGTTCAGCCCTCTCCAGTCTGTTTGGAGGGTTTAGGAATCCAGTATTTTCAAAGACCTGAATGGACGACCACTCCATCTCTGCATGGAGGTTGGCCAAAACAGCGTCTGTTGTCAGGAACAAGTTCTCAAGACATCTGAGTACACTCTCCCATTTAGATATTGGTGAGTAAGACCTCAAGGTTCTATACTAAGGAACAGTGGTTTTAAACTCATTTTGTTACCCTTTGCCTATCCGATGGAGGCTATAGAGGCCATCCCTGTAAAAATCCACACAAACCTTTTACATGTAATTTCAAAAGGTCATAAAGCCCCCTGGAACATACCTCTCCAGGTTAAAAAACTGTTGAAGAGCATAGCCTTGGTAATATCAGTTTGCAGTTTTTTTCAAAGCCTGAATAATCAAAGATCTATCTTGGCCTTATTTTTTTTTTAATATCCATGGAATTTAAGGTTACTTTTAAAAATTTGTATACCCATTGAGATAAACTGCAGGAGAAAATTATACCTGATAAAATAAGTGAGAAGAAAACATTGTATACAATTTTTAATTGGCTCTCAATCAATTAAATGTTGGAGGATCTCCACCAAAGGTGGCCATAGTGGCATATGTTTGTCAGTATGAATCCCTCCTTCTATGTCATTTAGGCAGGAGTGACTTTTGTTACATAAGGCTGCCAGAATTCATGAAGATAAAATCAGATCACTCTACTGTGGGCCATGTTAGAGCTGTCATGCATGGTTGTGCAGGTTGAACACTGAACAAGAACTCAAGAGCTAAGGGAGCATTCCTCACAATGTAGAATCATGATTTCTTAAAAATATCTCTTATCTAGATATATCATCTATATCTATATTTCTGTCCACTTTGGCGAGTGAAGTTTCTTTTTTCTAATAAAATCTGAGTATTAAGAGTATTTTTCAAGGGATGGTAATAAACTACAAAAGAAAGAATAACTTGTTCAAACTGCATAATAAAGCACTTTGTAAGAAGTAAAACCCCTGGATCTTATATAGCCAAGACTTTATCTGGTTACTAAAGTTTGAGTCAAAAAGAAGAGGACCCATAATACATATGAACTTTATACACCACCCTCCTTGGAAATGATTTCTTGAACTGTCAATATTCTGTCTTTCATATCCTGATTCTGGCTTTGTTAATAAACCTTAATAATATAAGGTTTATAGTGAGCTCATACATTTGGCTCATAATACATGAGTAATGGTTAAAGGAACTTGGGTTGGTCAACCTGGAGAAGAAAACCGAGAGGTAATATGTTCAAATCTCCCAGTGTGCCCAAATCTCCCCTTTTTTAGCAATAACAGTCATATTAGATTAGAGCCCACTCTGATGATCTTATCATAGCCTGACTACTTTTACAAAACCACTATTTCCAAATAAGTTCACAATCCAAAGTACTGGGGGTTAAGACCTCAGCGTATCTTCTGGGGAATATATTCAACTCACAATGCTACATGGACAGTAAAAATGGGAAACTTTTATTATAAGGATCCTCTCTTGGTCATTCTCTACATGTGTTAGCATATTAAGGGTTCTGAGAAACTCTGTGTTAAACAAATCTAAATTAACTTTGTTCATCCTAGAGTTCTCTAAATATCACTCACTCCAGCATACCTATGAATATCCTACAGGAGAAAATATTTAGATGGAAGAAAAGCATAGACATGGAATAGGTAGTGTAGGATTTAGAGTGACATATAGGATAAAATTCCAATTCTGTCATTTCCTAGCTATCTGACCTTTGACAAAGTACTTAATCTCTTTTGGTTTCAGTCTTCTCATCCATCAAATGGATGTAATTATTCCTACTTGATAAGTATATTTTAGGAATTCTAAAAAAGAAAACATACATTGAATCAACTATTTACCTCATTATGTATAATACTTGGTACATGGGGAAAATATAACAACTAATAACAGCAGTGACAACAACATATGATATTTGTTGAACATTTACTGTGTGCCACATACTTTCCAAATGCTCTAACCTGTGTTATTTGTTTTGATGCTTATAACAAGACTTTGAGTGTCTTTGTTCTTTCTGTCTTTTAAATGAAGATATTACATTTTAGATAGAGATGGTTACTTACTCCAGGCCATACAGTGTCAGAATGGGGATTCAAATCCAGGTGTTTCTGGCTCCAAAGTCTTAAAACCCTTTACAATCTGTATCAGATGATAATAATCTAGGCTACAAGCAGCAATGTACCTAATAGTGACAAACAAAAATAAATTATTTTTCTCACCTATCAAGGCTTTCAGGGGGTTAGCTTCTATGCTCTCAGGGCTGACTCCGCAAACTTTGTAGAGTCTCATTTCTCTCATTATTGTAAGATGGCCTCTACATATCTGGGCATCATCTAGTATTTCTGTACAGGACAGGGGGGAAGAGGACATGAAGATGCCAATAATGTCTGCCAGTTTGTCATGACCACAGAAGCTTTTGCAGATTTTCCTTTCACCTCATCCACAGATCTCTGCTCTCGGCTCGTAGACCAGGATTTAATATATGGCCACTTGTTCCAGAAGGAAAGTCTAGAAATACAACTATTTAGCTTTTTCAGAATCTATAGTGGATGTAGTCAAGGGAGAAGGTAGAGAATGGATATTGGCTTTGCTCGTCTAAAATACCTTCCATACTGCTTCTCATTGATTGGACTGATTTCTTGTTCTAGAGGGTAAACTAAACAGCAATGGACAGAAGTAACTGGGAGGGGGCTATTGACTTAACATAAATTATAAGTAGAACTGCTCAACAAAGGCATGCCCACTTGACAGTTCCAAGTACATGGCTTGCTTTGTAGAAGTGATAGGAATATCAATAAAGAGTGAGTTACACATCATAATATTCTGAAGGCTGGGACACATCTAAGAGGTCATCCAATCTACCTTCCTCTTCTACCACCCCAATGAATACATTTCTTCAGCAGCACGCTTCCCACTGACTACCCAGCCTCTGCCTCTGTATAGTTATGTAGGACCTCAGATCATTTGAAACTCATCAACAGCCATGTATGAGGGGTAGGGCGGGGTGATTGGTTCCTTCTTTGAAAAAAAATGTTTTTATGAGATGATCTTTTTTTTAAGATTTTGTTTATTTATTTGACAGATAGAGATCACAAGTAAGCAGAGACATAGGCAGAGAGAAAGAGAGAAGGAAGCAGGCTCCCTGCTGAGCAGAGAGCCCAATGTGGGGCTCGATCATGACCTGAGATCATGACCTGAGCCAAAGGCAGAGGCTTTAACCCACTGAGCCACCCAGGCACCCCTTTATGAGATGATCCTACATGGCCTTTTCAGCCCTAAAGTGAACCACAGAATAGCTATTTACTGTTATTGTTTCTTTTTAGTCATGCCTATGATGATTTAGTGAAATGATTCTCCTAGAACACATGGAATATCATAGAAGTGGTCTTAAAAGATATCTTAGAGCACAACATCTGTATTTTACACAATAGCAGTACCAAAATGAAAACTCCACTTTCCTGACTAGATGCACTAAATTAAATGGATAGAATACTTGACTTGTTTTCAGACCTAGGTTCAAATACCAGCGTCATCATATGCTGACTGTGTAACCTGAGGTAAGTTAATTTCTTAAGACTTCCACCCACCACTTTTTCAGCTAACTTCAACAACCATTCACTGAGCAGCCTACAACATGAGGCAGTACTGAAGAGAGGAGATACAAAGATGGTTAGGACACTGTGCTCAATTTAGAGGCACTTACAGGTTAGGGGGAAGGGCAGACATGCAAATCAATCAGTGAAATATACTCTCTAATATGGAAATAAATTTGAGTGAGACACAAAAAGAAATGGAAGACCCATTTGTGAGTGTTAAAGAAGGCTTTACAAGAAGGCTAGGACTGAGCTGAGAACCTTGAAGAAGGAAGTATCGGGACTCACCTTGGTGATTATTTTCAGAGACAATAGCCCAAGCTGAGAAGTAATATATAAAACCATATACATTTTTATGTATAAAAATAGAACACTGTAGGTTTCTAATGATCATGAGACATAGATGAACTAACTTCAGAAATACCGTTTTCTTACTGACTTCTTAACGCACTGCCTTTTCCTCTATTACCAAAGGTTAACAGACTTCGGACATTAAATATTTGTGCCTTTGGAGGCTAGAATGTCTCTTCTGGAACTACTCAGCTCGGCCGTTGTCGTACGAGAGCAGTCATTGGCAATACAAATAGCATGACTAAGTTTCAATAAACCTTTACTTACAAGAATGGGAGGTTGAGTTGTCTCTGGCCCACATGTTGCGGTTTGCAAACCCTTGGTCTGTACCATGAAGACTCTGCCAGCTCTGTGGGTGATTTACTTGTCACAAAGTCCAAGAGAAGGACTAGGAAACCTAGAGGCCAAAAACAAATAAACAAACAAACAAACAATAACAGAAATGCAGATGGTGACACCATCTCCGATTTCAACATGTGATTCTCACTCTAGAAGATGATTCTGTCTCTTGGGGCATTACACAATTACGACTAGCCCATTCATTTTCTTGAAGAAATAAGGTTTTTATTACAATTTTGTGGCCAGAATAACTTCTCTTGTAAAATTTAAGAGAATAGAAAATGATTAATAATAGTTTAGGAGCTTAGAAATTGGGTGAATGGCCTGCAAAGCCTAAGCTTCACAACTCTTACAGCAACCAGCCTTGAATGTGCTTTGTTGAGACTTAGTAAGTCACTCGTGTATAGAACTATGCCTTTGTTCCAAAATGTTACCTTTGTGTTCTCCAAGTACACTGGTTTTAAAATTTCCAAATTTGTGTTTCACACACGATTTGCTACAGTAATTTTGCAAGGTCAGCATAAAAATAGTTCCTGCTGGTGCACATTTGGAAAGATAATCTATGGGAAAACAAATGATCTGGCAGACATTTCTGGTACTTCCCTTTCCCTTAATTGCATGAGGTTGCATTTGTAGTGCCTCTTTCAAGCCACTTTCTAATGCAGTTGAACACTTTGGCCAAAGTGAGTTCTGGCTAGGGAATCTCAGATGTATATGTAGCATTAGGATTGCTTTGCAAAGGATTGAAAAGTAATATGATGAGGCCCGAGTCTTTTCCCCCCATTTTGACTTTTATTAGATTTATAAGATTGGAATTTTATGTATTTGCAAATATACAAAATCTGTATATATCTCTGTATCTATCTATATCTATATTCTGCAATCCAAATAAAAAGCAACATCCCTATCATTACCTTCCAGGAAGTAGAGGAAATAATGAATGGGAATGAAAAATACAGCAACATGGGACCCTGTCTTTCAGCCAAGTCATTTTTAGCTCTGGAATTTTCCTAACCTGAGTACTTACCATTCTTCAGACAACCACAGGTGGAAAGGGGTCATTGGGGTTGGCTGGGGAGGACTTTGGAAAGTAAGTTATTGTGATTACATTTTGAAAAGAGATCTTTTTTTCAGGTAGAGCAGAGTTTGCAACTGATGAAGTGATTCCTTTAATAAGTAGAAAAATTTTGTCAACAGCAAATACACTTCACTTCCCGTTCTGCTATCTCCAACAAGACACATAGAGCTCTGAGCCAGTTACCTTTCCTTTAGTTTCTTCCCATTAGGAGAGGTATAGGTTTAAAAGAGTAATCTTGATAGTTAAGAGTGATAATGATAGATAACACGTCATAACCACTTAGTGTATACCAGGCACTGACTAAAAACTTTGCCTGTATGAACTTATGGAATCTTTCCAAAAGTGCTCAAAGTAGGTACTGTGATCATTCCAACTTTATAGACCGGCAAAGATGAGTACAGATAGTCTAAGTAGGAACCTAGCGTCAAATAACAAATAAGCAGAGGAGGCAAGCTGAGGAAGCAGTCTTGCTTCAGAATCCATTGACTCTGCCTCTCTCGCCTACTGCATCCCTTTTCAGAGGTCCTTCAAACTAGACTGTCAGTATTTGTTGCTTCCACTGGGATGGCCATTGTTCTTTATTTCCTCATCCTTCCCTGGCCTTAATGGAGAAACCTTATAGGTGGTGTACAGTCTTCAAAACATAGAGCTCTTTGAGTCCTGTCCTTGTTCTCCATGAGTGTGGGCACGTTACATAGCAGGTGGCATGTATTTATTTTTCTCTAAAAAGGGATAACTCTGAGCATAATCATCATACTGATGTCTCACGAACAATGTAAACAGTTGGTGCTAAACACTTCTTGTGGATGGGGTGGTATTTCAAGATAAAAGTTTACATTGAGAAATGTCTGTCTATATTTAAGGAAAAAATGTAAACTGTTGACTCTTTTAAATAAATTAGGTCAATAAGGTGAGGGACACCAGTACTCCTGCCTTATATATTTACACATGCTATATTCTCCACAGTGTTGTAACTTAAACAGATCATCCTAGGAATTAGGTAAAATGATTCCCAGTCCCAAGAAGTTAGATATAAAAGAACCCGCCACCCTTCACCTACTGAACACTGTCCATAGCCTGCACTGCTCCCCAAACACCAAGTGTTCTTTATTAATTAATTAATTAATTTATTTATTTTAAAAGATGTTATTTCTTTATTTGACAGGGAGAAAGAGGGAGAGAGAGAGAGAGAGAGAGAGAGAGAGCACAAGAAGGGTGAGTGGCAGGCAGAGAGAGAGGGAGAGGCAGGCTCTCTGCTGAGCAGGGAGCCCGATGCAGGACTCAATCCCAGGACCCTGGGATCATGACCTGAGCTGAAGGTAGTCGCTTAACCCACTGAGCCACCCCAGTGCCACCACAGTGCTCTTTAAATATGTGATATTTCCATTGGATTTGAAGCTCCAGAAAGACAGGGTGTGCTTCTCTTTTCTTTGACTGCATTCCCAGTTTCCTGCATAGTGTCTGACATATATTAGATATTTAACAACTAGATATTCAAACACTAAATAGCAGGTGAGACCACTGACATGATTTTGATGAAAACAGCTCACAAAGCATAATCCAGAGCTTTTCCTCAGGCTGGGACTATTAAAAAACATTAACAGTAAATACAAATACACTTGAAAGCTTCTTTATATATATATTAAGTGAAATAAGCGTTTTTAATCCTATATTTTGCCTCAGCCCTTTTTTCTTTTCCTAGCTAACTCCTATTCATCCCTCAAATCCCCAGCTGGATTGCCATCTCTGCAAGGCTTTCTTTCTTCCAGATAGTTTGTTCCTCTCTGTGTGCATACCCACATTACTTTCCACTCAGCCTTCTCTTGCTTTGCTGCACCACATTATTGTTATTTCTTGGTAAATCAGTTTTTCCCACCAGATTAAAAGATACTGCAGAACAGAGCATTGCATCTACTCTGGTGCATAGCATACTGAATGTTTTAGCACGAAGGGATTTGAAGCATCAAAGTCTAACTGAATGGGCATAAATTCCAATTCACAGGATGGGCCCAGGTTAAGCTTGCATGGCTTTCTTCTTAACATGTGGTATTATTGGTCATAGGGCCAAGTCTTATTTCACTATTTTATACCAAGTGGATATGTTTAGTGTTCATGCCCGTCAAATTCCTTCTTTCCCTTGATGCTGTTGCCTGTATGTAAATTAGGTTTCAAAAGTAAGATTTTTACTATTTGCTTTTAAAACTATTATAAGCTTATACTTATGGTTTTGGGTCATGTATTGTGCTAAGTGATTTATATATATTTTCATAGTCTTCATAATAAACTTAATTTACCCCAAGATATGGAAGTCTTCACTTTGAACTAAATGATTAATATCCCACTGACTATTTCAACTAACAGGTACTTAAAAAACAGTCCTTTTGGTATTTCCTCTGCCCCCACCCTGCCTCTGGTTCACAAATTCTTAAAAACCTAACATCCTTAAAAACCTGATATCTTTACAGAAGTGAGAATAAGAGTAGTTAAAAAATACAAGCCCAGCTTCAAACCATCTGTCCTACCAACAGGGACCCTAGATCACATTTCTGCTATATTATTGTCTAATTTTAAAAGTACAGAGGATAACCCATTCTGATTGTGATAAAATTGAAGAAGCAAGTGGGTAGAATCCACATTCCTTCTTAATTGGGGTCTGGGGCCTGATCAACTGCCACGCTTGGAGCTCCCAAGACACTGCCTCCAGCATTAACCGTCTGCTCAGTTGTTCCCCAAAAACAGAACAGCCAATCAGCCCATCATGGTGGCACCAGGCCTCCAGCCTAGGGATGCACCTGCTGACGTTCAGGCTGGAACATCTGTGTTAGAATTTTTTTTTTAATTTTTTATTTTTTCAGCATAACAGTATTCATTATTTTTGCACCACACCCAGTGCTCCATGCAATCCGTGCCCTCTCTAATACCCACCACCTGGTACCCCAACCTCCCACCCCCTGCCCCTTCAAAACCCTCAGACCCTCAGATTGTTAGAATTTAGTAGAGTGGAAGTGAACTAAGCAGGTCAGTGAATGAATGTGAATCTAGGTCTTTGGAATCCAGATACCACACTGTCATTAATGTTTCTTTCTGCAGAATCATGGAATATTACTTACCAAAAAAATTGCTTTTATGGAGCTTTACTGTAGTGGATATGGACATGGGTTAATGAGGCAGTCACTAGCCATTATTAAAAAGGGGCACAGAGATTCTGCAACTTTTGACTGATACTCCACTACCACTGCCCAAAGTCAAAACATATGACCATATGGAAATGGTTTTTTGTTTCATCCTTTATCTCTAGCAGATGGGTTCACCCATGTCTGAGAAGCCTTGAGGTAGATTCACCGTTGCACAGAGTTGTCCCATTAAGCAGTGAGTCTCAATCTTTTTCTTGCATATTGAATAATAATACCGAGATTAGTATGAATACTACAGAAGTAAGTATAAATAGTATTTTTTAACTGATTCTATTGTGCAGCCAACGCTGAGACTTAGTTGGCTTGCAGGAACTGAATGCCAACAAAAAGAGACATGCTTATTTATTTCAGTTTATTACCTCTTTTCCCTCACCATTTTTCTCTTTTATTTGGGTAATAACCATTTGTCTTCCAAAAAACCACAACCACCACCAGCACCATCACATCATATATTAGGCACCTGAGTTGCAACCCAGGTTTTCATATATATCTCAAGAGCTAACAACCCTTCAAGAATGGTATTATGATATCTACTTTATACTGAGGATATTTAAATTCTGGGAAGTTAGAAAATAATCTCACAGCTAATGTGCAACAGAGTGGCGACCTCAAAACTTGAGCCCCACTAGGCACCTTCCTTACCAACTGTATGCTCCTTAAAGTGGGAGACCGGACTAAGCAGTTGTGGCATTTCCCTTAGTCTTCCTAGCCTGGTGAAAATGTTTGCTAATTGAAGGTGATCTTCTCTTATCCATTCATCCGGGCAGATGCTCTGTCCCTCTAGCCAGCTTTGCTTTAGTCCTACAGATCCTTCTGCTCCCTTTTCCCGTTCTGAACCTTCCTTTGTGTCCCATCTCCCTCAGTCAGCCATGATGCTCTCCCTTTTATTCCAAGAGCCGTCTCTTTGTTACCAGCCCCACACCTTTTTCTTCTGGATCTTTTGGTCTTGCACCGACCTTGGATACATGCCAGACGTTTTGTCCATGACCAGGCATCGATTATTTTGTTTTCTTGGAGAAGTCAGGAAGCGTAACTGATATCAGAGTCAGGAAGTGCCTGTTCAAGTCCCTGTTCTATTTACTAGCTGAGTGTCCTTGTGATATTATTTAATTTCTCTGAGCTGGAGTCCTTGTTGGTAAAATGTACCATACTGTCTGCATTTCTGGAGATGCATTTCTGGAGATGCACTCTATGTTTTGTAGTACATGATCTGATTTATAGTACTCTCTACATAGTGTTTCTTTACTTAATTCTCCCCTTCCTGCTTTTCACGTTCCTGTCTGAGTAGTCACAATTAACAACCGCAGCAAATGTTACTGAAGTGTTGTGAAGCCACTGATATTTGTCTAGTTTATTATTTAAAATAATTATCAAAGATGTCTATTTCACTTGTTTTCTTAGAGGATCATTGTATTTAGTATAAACATACATGCATGAAGACTTAGGCTTTATGTATCTGTCCAGTAGATGCCTGTTTCTGTCCTGAGGTGGTGTGGATAGAATTGTGGAATTATGAGAGATTAAGGCAACTGGTGAGATTTTGCATTAAAAACAATTTTGGGGGGCACCTGGGAGGCTCAGTCAGTTAAGCATCTGCCTTTGGCTCAGGTCATGATCCCAGGATCCTGGGATGGAGCCCTTCATCGGGCTCCCTGCTCATCAGGGAATCTGCTTCTCTGTCTCCCTCTGTCCTCCTTCCCTCCAGCTCATGTTCTCTCTCTCTCTCTCTCTCTCTCTCTAATTAAATAAAATCTTTTAAAAAAATTTGGATTGTTGGCTGAGAAATGCTGCTCATGTGCCTGTATTCTTCAATATTGCCGCCACTGCCTTCTCCTCCTCTTCCTTCTTATTCTTCTTCTTGTTCTTCTTTTTAACTACCAATCAGCAAATAAACCAGATTCTCCTAAGGCAGATACCTCATTATTTTCTTTCCTTTTCCATATGACCATGTTTCTGGCTGTGCTTACTGGGAGGCTTTCTGTAATTGGGGTCAAGCAGCGCAGTAAACATACCCGTCCCCATGCACACACAAACCTAATCTCTAAGTAACTGGTATGGTTTTTAGATGACTGTATGGTCGGGAGATTTACTGATACTGAAGAAATTAAATTCCCCAGGATTATTTTTCTATACTTCATTCTCTGGAGAGCAAAAGCAAACTCCTTACATGTTGGTCAAATTTAACTTGTCATCTTCAGCTCTAGGAAGCCCATGTACCAATACCAACAATGCCAAATGCATAAAAATAAGATTCTGCTCTATAGGAGATTGTTTTAATGAGGGCTTCTTCCTTGGGGAGATGCTGGAATTCCAGGGTCCAGTTCTGCTCTGCTTCCTAAGGGGTGATCTTAATGGACAGACTGAGCAAGTAACTGGAGTCCAGACTCATCCTTAAATTGGGAAAATTTTACATCATTGTATCATATGGGAGTGGGAGAGATGGTGGTGTAAAACATGTGAAGCCAGCTGAAAGGAGATCTTTTTTTTTTTTTAAATTCCTTGCCCCCAAATTTCCTTAAAAATAAAAAGGACAAATAGAGGGAAAGATATCAGCATACATTTATTGGATGTCCGCTGTGTGCACAATAGAGGATAAAAATGGCAAGTAATTGGCTTTTCTAAGTCTCAGCTTGGATTGTAACATGGAGACAATGGACAAGGTCCCTTCAAAAAATTTGCTAAGGATTTAATGAAATGATAGTCTTATAGTGGCTGGCATCTTAATGCTCCATAAACATCTGTTTCTTGCATGCTATTACCCTTGATGTTAACACAGTTGCAATAAGTTTTATCATATAGTTGATCAGCTTGTAGCCCTCCCTTCCCTCAGATTGACTGAAGTAGAGAAAGAAAACTAGGAAAGTAAGTGGCAACTGAAACAGTGCTATGATAAGATGGGAAAAGAAACGTTACAACCCTCCATAATATGTGGACCCCTGTGCTCAAGATGTCACAGCAACTTTTGGGTAATATAAAGGGAAATAAGCACTATAGCCTGTCTAGACAACACGGTAATGTAATCCATTATGATAGTACATGTCTATAACGAATGATCCTGGTTAGCAAATCCACATTGATAACTAATAAAATGATTACTACTATTATATTAACTGTGATAGCTTCTTCTCTCTCTCTCTCTCTCTCTCACACACACACACACATACACACACACGCATGAATGCATACACCAAGGACGGTTGCCTTTAGCTGATGGTAAAGATTCATGTAGGTGGGGGGCTTTGACATGTACAAATCTGATGATATCTGGCTCAAACTGTGTTTTTAAAAAATGACTCATGGGTGAATAAATGAATAAGCACACTTTTATTTACACTGTGGTCCCAGGATGCAGGATGGTGTTGTGGTATTTCAGTAGACCTAATCATCCAATGAGTTGCCCTTTTACCTTCATGTTTTGTGTTTCCAAGTGTCCTGACATAGTTTCTTTCCCTTCCCGCTTGAACTACTTCTCTTCCACCCATAGGGAACTCCCATATGGGTTTTATGCCAGATGAGGGCTAAGTTGCCAGCTTGTAGTGAAACCCATGATCACTGGCTGTAATGATCTCTTATGAAGTTCTATGTCTTCCTTCATGTGCGTGTGATGGAGAGACAGTGTCTTCTGTTTCTGAGGCTTTATGTCTGCTGTGGCTTCTGTCAAGTAAATCCTTCTGTGAATCAGTAAACTGGGGAACTTCCCTGTAAGCCTCTGAGGCTATCAGCAAGGCTAATAACATACAAGGAATATGGATTTTTAAGATAATTATCAAAAATACCTGGTCAGAGGTATTATAATGTCCAATCACTTATACAACTTTTTTCTCTTAGTTTTTAAAATCTGAGAATATTTATTGATATGAAAAAAGTATCAACAATATGTTAAACATAAAAAACAGATTCAAGGTGCCTGGGTGGCTCAATCATTTGAATGTCCAGGTCTTGGTTTTTGCTCAAGTCATGTGTTGGGTTCCATGTTTAGCAGGAGAGGGAGTTCGTGCTTGGGGATTCTCTCCCTCCCCTTACTTGTGCATGCTTGTGTGCATGGGTGTGCTCTCTCTCTCAAATAAATAAATAAATAAATAAATAAATAAAAGATTAGGGGTGCCTGGGTGGCTCAGTCATAAAGTGTCTGCCTTCAGCTCAAGCATGATCCCAGGGTCCTGAGATTGAGCCCTGCATTGGGCTCTCTGCTTGTGTTCCCTCTCTCGCTGTGTCTCTCTCTGTCAAATAAATAAATAAAATCTTTTAAAAAAGATTAAAAACAGTAAGCATAGTATGATTCTATCTTTGGAGAAAAAATTATATAGAAAAAAGTCTGAGAGGACAGTACCAAAATATTAAAAATTATTGTCTCTAAGAAAGGGATTGTAACTCTTCTCTTTACCCATTTGAATTTTCTATATTTCCACAGTGAATGTGATAGTTATGACAATAATAGTAATGATAGCCAACTTTTATTGAGTACTCACCATAGTGAACTAGCCATGGGCACTGCTTTGAAAGCAGATTAAATGGGTTTGGATCCTGTGTTCCCCTTTTATTGGCTGTGTTAATCAGTGTCTCATATCTATTGTCTCACAACATTTCTATGAGACAGATAATACTATAAAGCCCAATTTTATATGTAAGAAAACTAAAGCTTATAGAGTTTAATACAGTAATACATATTAATATAAAATATGCATATATTAAAATGCTAAAACAAAGGGGAAAGAAAATTATTCTTGTAAAGTATGTTCAGATTCAATCATGTTAACTATATTAAAACCTCACAAATGGTTTTTTAAATCAAGATCACAAAAAGTTATAAAATGTATATATATGTAAATATATGTATGTATACAGAGTGTACATATGTGGGGGGTGTTATATACTTGTTTTCCTTTGGATTGCGTTTTGAAATTGAGATGTGTGAGGAAGAATATTCAGTTTGAGGAATCTCAGTTACACCTCCACTCAGCAAATTCATCAAGCTTATATTCTCCTCCTTCCCTCTTGCTATAGTCATCCATTTTCCTCCTCACTCCAACCCAGAAGAGCTGCATCATCATAGGCTAGCTTCAGGGTGGGAAGACTAGCTGTCTTCCCAGACTTGGATCCTGGTGAGCCATGCTGGTCATTTAATGTGGTGGCTGGCTTGGGGCTTAGCACTAGAGATGATGATCCACTAGAGGGAGGGAGCCGAGGAGAGCCAATGAAATGGGTCAAAAATCAGAAGCTAGGAGACGAAGTTGATCTGTGTGACTCTCATGGGATGGGACTCAGTAGTGTTGGTAAGAGGAATCTGTGAGGTTAAACTGTCATTGGAAGTAAGGGATCAGACTTTATGAGTTCTGGTCACTTCCTGGGTAGGCACTATTGTGTGGTATGACATGCAGGCATGGGGCTAAGTGAGGGTTGAAAATGTCTAGGAGAAACTGAAAGGAATCAGGCACAAAAGATAGTGGGTTTATTGTAAAACACTGGGGAACAGGGAGGATGGCACTCAAGAAGTCAAAAAGTTATTCATCAGGAGGCTATAACAGCTGTTCTCCAGTTGCTGTCACATTTAATCAGAGAAATCACCTTTGATTTTTATTTTCTAATGTCTCCCCATTCATTGTGTTGTACAGGATTGAATTATCAGATAGCCACACTAAGGATGTGCTTAGAGAACTAGCAGAGTATGGGCACCTAAGATATAAGACAGGCCCTTTGGTAAACAGACCCCAAATTTTGCAATTAGAAATATCTAGAAAGAAGCTATGTCAATTGTAGCATATATGTGCATCACATTAATTAAAAGAATAAAACATATTTTTAATTACATTGGTAATTAAATTACATTGGTAATATTTTCAGGTTTTAGGGTTATTAAATGTCTTAATCCAGCCTTGCCATTGTGGTAGGCTTTTCCATAGTCACCATCATCTCCTTCATCATCATCATCATCATCATCATCGATCACTGTTCCCACAAAGAACCCTAAATTTTGAACCCTTGCAGTATATTGAAAGAGTATGATGTCAAGTGAATCACAAGCATTACCTAATCTATTCCTCACAACAATCGTAAGAGGTAAGCATCACCTTCATATCCCAGATGGGATGACTGAGTCTGAGAGAGGGAAAGTGACTTCTCTGAAGTCCTACAGCTGATCTATGATGGAGCTGAGATTCCAATCCTTTCCTCCCTCCTCTGGAACTTTTACATACTCTGTGAGTCAAAGGTCATTATTAGCAATCAAGGGAGAGAGTTAGAAATAATATACAAAGTCCATATTGAAAGAATTTGAGACACTTGGAAAACCTCAATCTTCAGCATGTCCATACTACTTGAGAAGGGTCATGTCAGCTCAGATGTTTGGTCCAGAATTCTTCAGAGATCTGTCAGTAGTGCCATGCTTTTATTCAGCAAATATTTTAGAAGTTCCCAGCTGGCACATATCCTTTTATCAAAATAAAAGAGATCTGTTTTGTTAATTTTTTTTTAATTTTGTGGGGGTTGTTTTGTTTTTTTGTTTTGTTTTGTTTTGTGTTAATTTAGTTTATCTAAGCAGTATAGTGTTGCTGCCAGGCAATAATGATGTAAACTTATTTTGTATTTTTGAAGCTGTATGAAACTATTGCCCATTTTTTTCCTCCATCCCTTCTTTCCTTCTCTTTTCCTTTCTTTTTTTTCTCTCTTTCTTACTTGCCTTTTGCTTTATTCTTACTTTTTATAGTAAAGTATTTTACTTAGATTATAAGACTGTGAGTTGGTTCTGGCTAGCATCAGTTTTAAATAATAAGGAAACCTACATTTGCGGCTGTAAATTTTATCTATTTGTGTTTTGGAATACATTTTTTTTCATGTGGAGGTGTATACATTTCAGACTGTAAATTAATTTTACACACTCTGATTTTATTTGCCGAGTTGATCAAGAGTAGAATGGATTTGACTTTAATATACAATAGCTTTCTCGGTTGAAATGTTATTTACTCAGAGAAACTGTCCCTTAAGCCTGTCTTACACATTCTGATAGCTTCTAAACATCTCCTTTATCACTATTATCAAGGTTCTAATTAAGTTATATGTCTCTGGTTACTTGTTCGAGGGTCTTTCTTTTTTTTTTTTTTTTTTTAAAGATTTTATTTATTTATTTGTCATAGAGAGAGAAGCGAGAGCAAGCACAGGCAGACAGAGTGGCAGGCAGAGGCAGAGGGAGAAGCAGGCTCCCTGCCAAGCAAGGAGCCCGATGTGGGACTCGATCCCAGGACGCTGGGATCATGACCTGAGCCGAAGGCAGCCGCTTAACCAACTGAGCCACCCAGGCGTCCCTGTTCGAGGGTCTTTCTAATACACTGCTCTAAACTGAATATCCAGGCACAGTGTTAGATTACAGTAGACATGCTGTTAATTTATTGAACAAACGAATAAAATTCTCTACCCCTACTGTTTCTTCTCTTTGGTCCTTAATGTTCTGGACAAATAGATTTCAACTATTTTAATGGTTTACTGCATTTGAGAACTGAAAATGTCAGCAGGCAGCACTATGCTTGAAAGCTATGTCATGTGCCATTTCTTTCTGGTAAATTAACACACCCATATCTGCTAGTAAGAATAGCACTTCAGTCATGTAGAAGAACTAGCAGAATGCATCAGAGTGTCCCTTCAGATGTCCATAATGTAGATCAGAACTCAGAAGTTTGTGTTAAAGCTGAAGATTTCAGGATTTCAACAACAAAACCTGATGATTCCATCCTGACTGTGAGATTCTAGGAGACTGAAATATAAGAGTGGCATAATCGGAGGAGGCTGTGAGGATAATTTTCAACTTAATTATTGATTTAGTGACGGTCCCAGAGTCTTCTGCTCTGGGAAGCTGTTTAATATTCCAGTGTTGTGGGAACATGCCAGCCTGAAGGACATGGGGAAGTATCCCATCTCTGTGCCGGTCCTATAGTTTGGTAGCAAATATCTCTCACCACCTCCTTCTTCATCCCCACCCCTATCCCACACATGCTCATATATACAGCCCCTGTCTGTTTCTCTGAACCCCGTCATTCTTTTTAAAAGTGTTACCATATCTGTGCCAGTGACATCCTCAGGCATTTTTAAGGTTTAAATGATTTACTTAAGACCTCATATGCTTAGTATGTGTGGTCTTATGTGGATTAGAGATTTAAAAAGGCTCATAGAACTGGCTTTTAGAGAACTGAAACGGAAAGATAAGTATTATGGATTGTAGTGTTAAGATTATGGTGGTTAGGGGCACCTGGGTGGCTCAGTGGGTTAAAGCCTCTGCCTTCGGCTCAGGTCATGATCCCAGTGTCGTGGGATCGAGCACCGCATCAGGCTCTCTGCTCAGCAGGGAGCCTTGCTTCCTCCTCTCTCTCTCTCTCTTTCTGCCTGCTTCTCTGCCTACTTGTGATCTCTGTCTGTGGTTATCGTTATGGTGGTTATCGTTATTGTGGTCACTTTTCTGTTTAGAAACAGATCTGTTTTGTGAATGTTATTCTTATGTGGGTTTCTTCATTCTCACTTAAAGAGCTTAGCTTTTTTTTTTTTTTTTAATTATTTATTTAACAGACAGAGATCACAAGCAGGCAGAGAGGCAGACAGAGAGAGAGGAAAGGAAGCATGCTCCCTGCCGAGCAGAGAGCCCGATGCGGGGCTCGATCCCAGGACTCCGGGATCATGACCTGAGCTGAAGGCAGAGGCCTCAACCCACTGAGCCACCCAGGCGCCCCAAAGAGCTTAGGTTTAAGACAAAAGTGTCATTAGCTTTTTACTTTTCTGTTACTTAATTGTACTGCCAAAGTTATTAGGAACCAGAACTGATTGTGTTAGATTACCTTTGAAAAGGAGCCAACTCCTTTCTGGTCCAGTAGAAGGATATAGCAGAGATCAGCAATGTCACAAAGAAGAAACTGTTGTCTGAATGCCAAGTCAGTCACGGACCAAACCCAAGGGTTGACAAAGCCCTAGATCATAAGAGAGCATACTTTAGATAGAGCCTAATTTAAAGCAAAAGCAATTGTGTTTTCACTTGTTGGGGAACCATTTGGAATGCAGATGTTTAACAGCACAATTTAATTTTAGAAACACTTTGGGCAATTTTTTAAAGACGTTTCCTTGAACAAGGTGTCAGAGGAGTATCAGTCCTTCTCATTTATCCTTGTAATATTCTTTATAAAGCATCAGGGGCTTCTCATGTGAATAGCCAAAAGGAAGTAGATAGGGGAAGTCGTGGAGATATCAGAAAAGTGTTCAGGAATGGAAGTGGTGGTCACGAGTGCACACTCCTGCTTAGCCATTCACGTGGGTACTGCTGGGTCTTATCAAAACCCTACACTGCAGCTCTGTAATAGGGACTTCCTGTTGGATGCTCCCTCCTGGAAAGATTTGTTTTACTGCCATTAATTCATTTTCCATCCCTCACTTTCTGAGGCTGAAAAAGAGCCTGCCTACATGCCCTAGTAACCATACATGGAGAAAGATATGAACATTCATGTCAAGGTTTTCCTTAGGTCATCTGTGATTTGTTCCAGGTGGAATGAGGTGCTGCTCTGATATGCAGTTTGCCTAATTGGAAAAGACCACCAAGCAGGTTGGTGGCAAACAGGCAATAATTTCTCCCATTGCCCTCCAGACAGGCTACACATTACCTGCTTAAAAGAGGGCAAGCAATATTGTTTTCTTTAATGCGGAATTGTAAAAATAAGGAAGGAGCACTATCAGATAATTGATTTTATACTTTTCTTTGCTAGCAGATGATTATGAAGAAAATTACATGTAAAGTGATGTACAATTCTTGCTGCACAAATTACACCAAAAGAACATATTCCAAGGATGAAATAAAAGACCTTTCTGCAGAAAAGATAATGTTTTATTGTTAATGGCATGGTAATAAATTTGCACCAGGTGAATTCTCCCAACTGTATTTTTAATGTCAGTGCCTAGGCTCCAAGTGGGGTGTCTTAAGGCCAGCATTGGTTCTACAGAACCCAACCCACAGATAATTTTGCATATCATGCTTGCTTTGTTGGCTTATGAGTAAAACCTAGAATAAAGATTTGCTTGAAAAGTATCACAGTGGGCACTTTGGTACTTGGTGGTACAAAGCACATTTCATTTAGCCCAGCAGGTTTAGATGAATTTTCACTGTACGGTGACGAAGAACTTGACCCCAAAGTAGCTGATAATTCATTTCAGCTTGAACTTCTTACCAACATGGGTTTTATGTAATTACAGTTTGAATTGTTTTCCCAGAGCCCCCACAACTTGACTCAGAGTTTAACATTTGAAGTATTTACCAATGGAGGGTAAAAGACTCCTATCACTTTCATTCATTTTTTGTTTCGTTTTGATTTTTTAAGAAAAGCAACATGGCAGAGTAGGAAGCATCAGGACTTAGAATCAGCCTTATCTGAGTTTGAATCATGACTTTGCCATTCACTAACTGTGTGACCTCAAACTATTACTTAACTTTTCCGAACCTCAACTTTTTTCATCTAGGTGCTTAACTGACTGAGCCACCCAGGCACCCCTATTTCTTTTCTTTTTTCTTTTTTTTTTTTTTTTTTCATCTAGAAATGGGAGTAATAACCATTTGCCTTTCAGGGCTGTTGAAAGAATTAGCTCTGATTCTGTATATTTCTTGGCATGTTTCTAGCATATGATCAATAAATGGTAGTTGTAGCTATTATGATTAAAGCTGTTCTGCAGCCAGAAGAAAAGTGGGCTCGCATAAACTCAAACCTCTTTCTTCTGGCTGCGAGAAACTGGAGATGTTCCTGGACTTCTATGAGAAAATATAATTAAGACAAAAGCTTTATTTTCAGTTCAGCCATTCAAGTTTAAGAAGCCATTTTCTTCAGAGCTCTCAAAATCCGGATTAATTCTTTCCCTAAGGATAGTAAGTAGGAACTTAGGAGGCAAATGCAAATTTCATACTAGCACTAAACTTAAAACCTTAAATTCTAGGTTTCCTAAGTGTTCCTGTCTTTTGCCCATATTTTGAATGTAAAGGGAGAGGCAAGATGTCTTGCATTCATCCCTAAAAAGGAAATGTGTTGTATGTGAAAACAAGGTGGGGTAGTGGAGAGATTTTGCACTGAACACTGAGCTTTGAATTCTGGTTTTAACAACACTTCTTATCAGTTGTCTGACCTTAGACACATTATTTCACAGCAGTGAAATTCAGAGCTCCCTCACCCCACCCTCTGCCCTGGATACCATATGTGGGGCTGCCTTGAGGATTAAGATAATTCAAGGATATTTTTTCCAAAAACTAAGCTCTAACACAAAAAGGAAATGCAATTTTGCACAGGTTTTCATGCACAGGTTACGGTGTTGTACAAACCTTGATTTTATTCCTGGTTCTGCTCCTTACTAATACTATGACTGTGAGAAAATTATAGAACCTTTCTCAGTCAATTTCTTTATCTTAAATTGGCATCTCAATGTTTACCATGTAGGGTTGTTAGGATCAAATGAAATATCTCTGTTGGACCCACTGTATGTACTCAATAAAGGGTTGATATGTTGTTGTTAGTGGTGATGTTATTTAGCACCTGGACCAGGGTCAAAATGCCCTCCCCAAAAATAGGAGTAAAGAAATTTAGTCCCAATATGGAATTCTGACATTTAAATAAAATCAATTGACCTTTATTGAGTGTCTGTATATAGACAATGCAGAATTTTTAAATGTCAGTCTCTGGAACTTGTAATTGAGAGGTGAGAGGAGGAGGAGGAGGAAGAGGAGGAAGATGATAGATAAAGCTTATTGTGCATTATATCACAGGCACTGTACTAGGTACTTTATAGAAATTAACTCGTGTTATTCTCACATCAATCCTATGAGATAGGAACTACTACCAACCTTATTTTATATATGAGTAAACTAAGACTCAGGAAGTTTAAGGAAATTGCTCAAAACCAAAGCTAGTAATGGTCAGAGTTGAGATATGTACTCAGAAGTCTAGCTGTAGAGCTCATGCCTCATCTATTAAGAATGGGAGGGGGAAAAAAGAATGGGAAGGAAAAAAAGGTTCATAAATGCTGTACAAAGCTTTGACACATTATACAAAAATATAGGAAAAAATGTTCCAAATGAGGAAGAAAGTCCATCAGACTTCAGATATTTATGCAGCAATGAAAGGCTCAGCTTCTAGATGGGCACAAAAAAGAACTCTTAGGGAAAGGAAGAAGGTGCCTGTCCCAGCCTTTGAACAGATGGTGGCAGAGGGATGGATGTAACAGTTGCCTTTAGAGGCCATGCTTCTAACTACTAGCTGTTTGGCAGACTCTTATTGAAAGAATGTACAATTGAAAAAAATAAGCCAAAAAAATTCACCATGCCATATTCTAACTACCTTGCTATGTGTTAAAAATTATAATAAACCTACATGTTTATGATAATAATATGCTAAATCTGGTACTTCTACATTCAGTTGGGAGGTATTGTGATTAAACCTAAAGATGTGGACAGGGCATCACTTATCAGCTTTACTTATGGTGGACACCAAGTGTGGTCTCATGGACTCTTTAGTCCACCCCTTAATTTTACAAATAGGGTCATTAAAACTTAACAGGTCATAGCAGCATGTCTAAGACGAGAGAGCTAGTTAGTGGCAGAACTGGAACTAAAACATGTTTCCTAAACGGAAGCACCATATTGTCCGAGTTTAATTCAACCACTATTTATAGAACAGTAATAATTGTATTATAAGGCAATAGCAAGGAGGGTGCAAATTTACATATAAAAAATCATCTTTGCTCTTGAGAAGTTTATAATCTACTAAGAAAGACAAATATGCCCACATGTAATCATAAAACTCCCATAATGGGACAAGTTCAAGAGCAGGGAAGACCCCACATCTTGTCTCTGTATGTCTCCCTTTCATTACTCAGAACACCTGTTTTTCAGGGCCTTTCTGCTCTGCTAAATTGCTACCCTCTTTACAGTATCTCTAGCATAGTTCCTGATACAGAATAGGCACTCAGTAAATATTTATTGAATGAAATGGGGGGAAAAAAGCAAAATAATATAGAATTACAGAGGGAGAGGTGATTAATTAAATGTGAATTTGAGATGCACAGGCCAAAGCAAAGCCAATTAGGGAAAACTTGACTAAAATGTCAAGTCTCCAAGGAGAGGAAATCATTCAGCCGGAAGAGGGCCTGTCATTTCTGTTAATCCATACCCCTGCCTTTAGGCCAGTCCACAGATGAATTACCTCTGACAAGTCAGAATCTGGCTTATTTTTAACTCGGGTTTTTTAAACCTTTTGATAAATTTAGAAAATATCTATTAAAAATCATTTGTCAGAAAAATAAGATTATGTATAACTTAGACAAAGAAAGATTCTAGCTCCTGGTTCTCTCTCAAATTTTGGGTGTGGTGGGGCACCTGAGTGGCTCAGTGGGTTAAAGCCTCTGCCTTCAGCTCAGGTCGTGATCTCAGGGTCCTGGGACCGAGTCCCACATTGGGCTCTCTGCTCGGTGGAGAGTCTGCTTCCCTCTCTCTCTGCCTGCCTCTCCGCCTACTGTGATCTCTGTCAAATAAATAAATAAAATCTTAAAAAAAAATTTTGGGGGGTGTGGTAACTCCAAAAATCATGTAGGCTGCTTCAAGAGGAGCTCAGTGGTGTGCCCCAGACTTTCCACAGTCACATGTTTATTCCCGTTGGATTCTGTGCGTAGCATTACTCAACTTGACTCTGTTTTAGCTTTCTTGAGAGATTTCTTTCCTCGGTTTGTGACTATTGGCTCCATCTTTTTTCCATCTTTTTTATGTTCTCCTTTTTTAACTTCCTTGCTTGCTTGCTTGCTTCCTTCCTTTTTTATTCCTCCCCCTCGTCCCTCTCTTTTCTTCAGTTATGAGTCACTACCATAATGATATTTTTGCACATTTTCATTAATTGTGCATTTCCTTCCTCATGAAACTCAGCACAAGGGATGACATGTGCCTTTGCCTGGTGTAGAGACCCCACACTCTCCCACACTACCTGCTATGCTCCTAGAAACCAGAAGAGAGTCAGTAGTACATCTAGCATTGTAAGAATGTGAGAGATCAGCACTTGGAAACCACACGTTAGGTCCCCAAGAATCTGATCAAGTGCCGAGCCTTCCCCCTAATTTAAATCAATAGACTTTAAATACTGAAATGAACTTTCAAGTTTATTAAGGCTCAAACACAGACATACTGATGCCTTCCATGCACTAAGTTCAGTGTTTAGTGCTATAGTTTCTGTATTAAGAACTAAAGGAGTTAAAAGATAAAATATAAAATTAGCTATAACTAAAAAATGTTAGTGAATGTGCAATATAAAAAGATGTGATTTGTAATGTCATTGACTGTGAAGGAATAAAAATGCAGGCTATCTATATACAGTTGAAGTTAAATTATTATCAGCGTATCCACTTCAAGCAGGTTATTATAACTACATGTTTTATGTAAGCCCCAAAATAACCACAGAAATAATACCAATAGAAGATATTCAAAAGAAAATGACAAAGGAATCAAAGCATGTCACTACCAAAAAAAAAAAAAAAAGTCAATGAAACACCAAAAAAGACAAAAGAAGATGTGCAAAAAAGCTACAAGACAGAAAACAGTGAACGAAATAGCAATAGTAAGTCCTTCTCCACCACTAATTACTTTAAAAGTAAATGAGTTAGACTTTACAGTCATAAGACACAGAGGAGTTAAATGGATTTTTAAAAAGGCTAAACTATATGCTGTGTAAAAGAGACTCATTTTGGATTGAAGGGCACACATAGACTAAAAGTGAAAGGATGAAAAAAAATTTTTTTTAGAAAATTTTTTAAAATATTTATTTATTTATTTATTTGACACAGAGATCACAAGCAGACAGAGAGCCAGGCACAGAGAGAGGGGGGAAGCAGGCTCCCTGCTGAGCAGAGAGCTGGACGCAGGGCTCAATCCCAGGACCCTGAGATCATGACCTGAGCTGAAGGCAGAGGTCTAACCCACTGAGCTACCCAGGCACCCTGAAAAAAGATTTTCCATGGAAATGGTAACCAATAGAAGCAGGGGTGGCCTTACTTAGACAAAATATACTAAGCCAAAAACTGTCAAGAGAGAAAAAGAAATAACTTATATAATGATAAAAGTGTCAGTTCAATTAGGAGGATATAATAAATATATATGCACCCCAGATCAGAGCACCCAAGTATATGAAGCCAACATTTAGACAACTAAAGGGAGAAACAGACACCAACACAGTGAGAGGAGGCGATTTCAGTCCCACACTTTCATTAATGGGTAGAACGTCCAGACAGAATATCAATGAAGAAACAGAGGACTTGAACAGAATTACAAACCAAAGGGAACTATCAGACATATAACAAAGCATTCCATCCCCAATGGAAACAGAATACAGATTTTCCTCAAGTACACAAAGAACATTCTACAAGATCGATCATGTGTTAGGTCACAAAATAAGTTAACAAATTTTATTTGGGTTTAAGATTTTTTTTATTTATTTGAGAGAGAGAGAGAATGAAAGCATGAGAGGGGATGGGCCAGAGGAAGAAACAGACTTCCCACCAAGCAGGGAGCCCAATGTGGGACTAGATCCTGGGACTCTATCCCGGGACTCCAAGATCATGACCTGAGCCAAAGGCAGTTGCTTAACCAACTGAGCCACCCAGGCGCCCAGTCTTAACAAATTTTAAAAGATTGAAATCATACCAAATATATTTCTAAACTACAGCAGAATGAAACTAGAACTTAATGGCAGAAGGAAAACTGGAAAATTCACAAGCATTTGGAAATTAAACAATATATTCTTTTTTTTCCTATTTTTTTAATTAACATATAATGTATTATTTGTTTCAGGGGTACATGTCTGTGAATCATCAGTCTTACACAATTCACAATGCTCACGATAGCCCATAGCCTACCCAATGTCCACTATCCATCCACCCCATCCCTACTGCCCCACACCCCCAGCAACCCTCCGTTAAACAGCGGATTCTTGACCAACCCATGGATCAAAGAAGGAAGCAAATTGGAAAGTTATAAATAGCTTAAGTCTAAAATGAAGGTGTAACATATCAAAACCAGGAACAAAAGCAGTTCTAGGCAGGAAGTTTAAATGCTTACATTTACAAAAAAAAAAAAAAAGAAGAAAAAAGAAAAAAAATTTAAAATGGAAAAAAAAAACACCCTAATTTTACATCTCATAGAACTAGAAAAAGAGCAAACTAAACCCAAAGTTAGGAGGAAGGAAATGTTGAGACTAGAACAGAAATAAAATAGAAAATTGAGAAAAAAATAGAAATCAGTGAAACTAAGGACTGTTTTTTTTTTAAACATAGGCAAAATTGACAAATATTTAGTTATATTAACTAACAAAGAAACAGGGATGACTCAAATAAAATAAAAAATAAAAGAGATGTTTCAGTTGATGCCACGGAAATTAAAAGTATAGGGACTACTTGCAAACAATTATGCACCAACAAATTGGATAACCTAGAAGAAATGGATAAGTTCATAGGAGCATACAATTCACAAAATCTGAATCATAAAGAAATAGAAAAATCTGAACAGATCCTATAACTATTAAGGAAATGGAATCAATAATTGAAACTTCCAACAACAACAACAAAAAGGCTAGGACCAAATGGCTTTACAAGGGAAATCCAGCAATCATGTGAAAACAAATCAAGGCCAGTCCATCTAACAAAAATTTAAAGAGAAGACTTTCAGACTGATCTTATAAGGCCAGCATTACTCTGATAACACTCCAGGAAGAGATACCACAAGAAAATAAAATGTTAGACCAAAATCCCTGATAAGTGGGTATAGAAACCCTCCATAAATACCAGCAAACTGAGTTCAACAACATATTAGAAAGATCATACACCATGACCAAATAGAATTTATCCCTGGTAGTTCAAAGGTAGTTGAATACACAGAACACATTGAATGTGGCATGCCACATTGACAGAACAAAGGATAAAAATCACATGGTTATCTCAATAGGTGCAGAAAAGGCACTGACAATTTTCAGCACTCTTTCATTCAAAAACTAGGAATAGTTCAAAAACTAGGAATAGAAGGTACTTACTTCAACATATGAAAAATTCACTACTAACATCATATCCAATGGGGGAAAGCTAAAAGCTTTTCCTCTAAGATCAGGAACAAGATAAAAATATCCATTCCCAACATTTGTATTCAGTGTTGTACTTGGGAATCCTAACCAGAGCAAAAAAATCAAGAGAAACAAGCAAGAAATAATAAATATTGTCTATGTCTGCACATACTATCATTTTATTTATAAAAAATCCTAAAGATTATACATACACACACACAATTAGACCTAACAAGTTCAGCAGTTATAATATATAAAATCAATATACAAAAATTAGCATTTCTGTACCAAAACTAGTGTAACAGTTAATAATATAAATAAGAAGTAAAGAAAACAATGCCATTTAAAATAGCATCAAAAAGAATAAAATAGGAATAAACTTAACCAAGGGATTAAAATATTTGTATGATGAAAACTATAAAACATTATTGAAATAAATTGAAGAAGATACAAATGTGTTTATATATTGGAAGACAACATTGTTTTTATTAATTAAGATTTTATTTTAACTCCAGTGTAGTTAATGTATAGTTGTTTTATTAGTTTCGGGTGTACTGTATAGTGATCCAACAATTCCACACATCACCCAGTGCTCATCACAACAGGTGCACTCCTTAATCTCCATCACCTATTTCGCCCATCCCCCCAACCACCTTCCCTCTGAAATCATACCAAATATATTTCTAAACTACAGCAGAATGAAACTAGAACTCAATGGCAGAAGGAAAACTGGAAAATTCACAAGTATTTGGAAATTAAACAATATATCCTTTTTTTCCTATTTTTTTAATTAACATATAATGTAACCATCAGTTTGTTCTCTATAGTTGAGTCTGTTTTTTGCTTTGTCTCTTTTTCTCTCTTTTCTCCTTTGCTTGCTTGTTTTGTTTCTTAAAGTCCATATATGAGTGAAATCATATGGTATTTGTCTTTCTGACTGACTTATTTTGCTTAGCATTATAGTCTCTAACCCATCCATGTTGCTGTAAATGGCAAGATTTCATTCTTTTTTATGGCTGAATAATATTCCATTGTAGATGCATACCACATCTTCTTTATCTATTCATCTATCGATGGACATCTGGGCCACTTCCATAATTTGGCTATTGTAAATAATGCTGCTATAAACATAGGGGTGCATGTATCTCTTTGAATTAGGGTTTTTGAATTTTCAGGGTAAGTACCCAGTAGTGTGATTACTGGATCGCAGGGTATTTCTACTTTTAACTTTTTGAGGAAACTAGGAACTGCTTTACAGTGTGGCTGCACAGCGTGTATTCCTACCAACAGTGCAAAAGCGTTCCCCTTTCTCTACATCCTTTCCAACACCTGTTGTTTCTTGCATTTTTTATTTTAGCCATTCTGACAGGTGTAAGGTAATACCTCATTCTAGTTTTGATTTGCACTTCCCTTATAATGAATGGTGTTGAGTATCTTTTTATGTGTCTGTTGGACATCTGGATGTCTTCTTTGGAGAAATGTCTGTTCATACCTTCTGCACATTTTGATTGGATTATTTATTTGTATGTGTGTGTTCAGTTTGATCAGTTCTTTCTATATTTTGGATACTAACCTTTTATTGGATCTAACATTTGCAAACATCCCCTATTCATTATGTTGATTTTTAGTTTTGTTGATTGTTTCCTTTGCTGTGCAGAAGCTTTTTATTTTAATGTAGTCCCAATGGTTTATTTTGCTTTTATTTCCCTTGCTTCAGGAGACAAATCTTTAAAACATGTTACTATGGCCAGTATCAGAGAAATTACTACCTCTTTTGGAAGACTTACATTTTTAAAATATCCATACTACTCAAAATGACCTATAGATTCAATGTAATCTCTATAAATATATTTATGAAAATAGAAAAAATCCTATAACTTATTTGGAAAATACAAAAAACCCTGAATAGCCAAAATAGTCTCAAGAAAGAAGAACAAAGCCCATTACCTGTTAACATAACCATTATCAACCAACCAAACAAACAAAAACCAGAAAATAAGTGTTGGTAAGGATGTGAAGAAATTGGAAACCTTATGCACTGTTGGTGACAAAGTAAAATGGCTCAGCTACTTTGGAAAACAGTATTGAGCTTTGTCAAAAAAAAATTGAAAATAAAATTACCCTATAGTACTATATAATATATACCATATTTCGAACCACTCCATTTCTGGCTATGTATCCAAATAAAATTAAATTAGGATCTCCGAGATATTTACACTCCCGTGTTTATTGAAGCATTATTCACAATAGCCAAATGGTGGAAACAATCTAAATGTCCACTGACAGACGAATGGATGAACAAACTGCAGTATATACATACAGTGGACTATTACTCAGTCTTAAAAGTAGAAATCCTGCCATGTGTGAGAACACGGGTAAATTGTGAGGACATTATACCCACTGAACTATGCTTGTTACAGAAGGATAAATACTGCATTCTTGCCTATCATATGAGATCTCTAAAGTAGTGAAATCCATAGATGCAGAAAGCAGAATGGTTGTACCAGGGGCCTGGAAGGTGGTGGGTGGTGCTGTGCAGTAAGCATAGAATTTTAATCATGAAAAATGAAAAAGTTCTAGAAATGTGCTGTACAACATCATGCTTAGAGTTAACAATACTGTACTCTATACTTAAAAATTTGTTAAGAGGGTAGACCTTATATTGTGTATTTTTACCACAATTTTTAAAAGAGAAACTAAAAAGGATGCTTGTTTATGAGTAATAATACTTGATTTTTTTTTAAACTTTATAACTTGATTGGAAGGAGGAAGAGAAGATGTCATCTTGACTTCTGCTCTCTAATACACACTTTTAATATCTTGTGAAATCATTCTACCTTTTGGATTATATTTTAAGAGCAGCTTGACTTTGGTGGCTGTACATTGGGATCTGCTCCCTGCTTTACCACTGACTGGCTTTTGATGTGGGAAACTTCTCCCCCTTTTGCACTATCTATCTAGAAAGGGAGAACAATTGAAAAGCACTTGAGAGAAAAGCCCAGCTGTCAGGAAGTACAGCTTTTATGAATGAATATCTTGCTAAAATAAACAAAAGCTGTTTCAATTTCTTAACATCATAAGATCACTAGCAAATGTCTTCAAAAAAATTAGTTAATACAGTTAGGCTTCTCAGCCACAGTGAATTTTTCATTTAAGTGCTGATCTTAAAAGCACATTATTTTCTTAATTTTGTTTTGTTGCTTTTTTAGGTTCCAATGCTTATTTATTCATTTTACACCGGGAGGTAGAACACAGACCCAAATGCTTATGTTGGTATGAACCCTGAAAGACAAGTTTATCTTCTTTCTTGTTTGATTTATTTTAATAAATACTAACATTTACTTTGTGCTTGGTTTGGAGGATGCAAATTCACAAAAGAGAGCCCTCTCCCTTCCCTAATGGGCATTACCTACACTCTGTCTGGGGAATAGGGCGCAAAACAAGTAGTAGCATAATTATTGTTTTTAATGCAGTTGTTCTAGTGTTGTAGTCAAGAAGCTCAGGTGCTAAATGAGTGTTCAGTGAAAGGATGATATGATCTGCTCTGGAAAGGGGAGACAGTGTTCTAGGAATGCTCCCTTATAAAAGTGACTTTTGAGCTGAGCCCTGGATGGAGGGGAAGATTCCAGAATTTCTGAATAGAAGAGGCTTAGGGATGGCAAACTGGTAGGGAAGAAGGTCTGGCAGATTTGTTTCGGGGTTGTGCTGCCTGGTAAGCTGACTTTTACTCTTAGATTTTCTGTATGTTTCCTTGGGGTGGCTTTGGGGAGGTTGTCTGTGGATGCACTCTGTGGAAAGGTAAGCCTGAAGGGCTTGTGTAGAACTGAGGCGAGGGGGAGGGAGCATGCGCAAGGGTGCACGGTGGCACTAAGCCTGGCTAGTCAAGGTCTGTGCGGTTGGAGAGCAGGGCAAGGGTGTGAGCACGGGTGAGACTGGGGAAAGCCGCAAAGGCCAGGTCACATGGGACATGATTAAGGACCATGGAAGCCACTTGAAAGACTGTTCTCTCTGTGGAGATTAAGATCCCCAGAGAATGGGACTTCATTGACGGCTGTCAAGCAGGGTAGGACCCGATCATTTTCACATTTTAGAAGAAGTCCCTCTTGCCACTGTGTGAGAATGATTAGGCACAAGGATGGGTGCCAGAGACCAGTTAAGGAGCTGTTTCACCAGTTTGACAGAGAAATGACGCTAGCTTAGGTGGGGGTGGTCATCGTGGTGACTGAGAGAGACAGAAACGTGGAAGATATTTGCTCAGACAAGTGTGCAAACAGTGTACAGTGAACCGAATGGGCCGGGGGTGTTGGAAAACTTCACAGAAGTGACATCAGGTTAATCCTGAAGGATGAGAACAAATTCCTGTAGTAGTGCTGTCCATCACTTAGATGCCATTCCTAAAATATGTAAATTATAAATGATTATTACCTTTTTCTTAGTATTCCTTTCAGATTCTCTAAGAAATGTCACATAACCTGTGTTCTTATTTCTCTAATAATGTTACTGCATGTGTTAGAATATAATAAACCTGCATTTCCTGAAAACCGTGTTACCGTTTAGCCTCATTGTTAATTCACACTGATCCCGTCATCATCCATACCCACCCAAGTCCAAGTACATTAGTGAGAATGTACTTGGGGACATTTTTCAAAATTTTTTTCCACTTTCTAGTAAATCCTCAGTCCAACTTAAATCTCTATGGCAATTTGGCAAGTGTCTTTCCATCCTCTTAATTCTTGCCTGTGTCTGCCCTAGAAGAACGATAATTGAATTGATTTAAGGATTTGGGAAATAATTTTAAAGTCTAAAACACTTTAAATATTGTCAGATTTCTTCTACTTCCAAAGGTGAATGTGCTCAGATCTAGTGATTGCCCAGGCTGAAGGCTATTAGACGTAGAAGAATATTAGTTGACGTTTATAACATCTCCAGGCTGTGGCCCCAGGAATGGACTATGTATGCTTTTCAAATCAAGAAGAATTGTAACTATTACCTTATATTATTTTGTGATTATTTCCCACATTACTTGTAACTGCTACAGGGCTTGTGCTGCTCAGTCCTTCTTTAGCAAGCTCTTCTTTCGTAATTAATATCTTCATTTCCCCATGCATAGAATGCCTGAAGGAAAATTTTTTTCTGAAAACAGAGTCTGCATCGTGCTGTAGTATGGCACAATTTATTCAGTAATTCATCTTTGCTATTTTTTTATTAAACAAATCAAGCCGGATATTAGTTTTAAGCCCTTGCATTAAAACTAGTGGTGGTTCTGTGGCGTCTGTATCAGGTCAAAGAGAGGTCAATAAGATATATCTCATCTAGGCATTACCCTGTACACCATCTGCCCGTGTTAAATCACAGTGATAAGTAGGATATGTACTTGTACACCACTAATTCCTCTTTGGCCACAATTTCGTGTCATCTTATGGTCATTACAGTTGTCCAATTACAGTTGATCAAATTGAATTATCTTTAATTAGTAGGTCTGTCTCATAGTACAGTGGGCTAGTTGGACGTATTTATCTGTGTAAGTGGTCTGTCATCAGACTTAGAAAGCCAAATGTCATGTTTGAAAAGAAAAAAAAAATCAGGGGAAAGGGGAAGACAGGAGGCTGGATATATGTTGTGTATGTTAAAGTGAAAGGATAATTTCAGTACAGTCTTGTAATACTTGTCATGAAAGTTTGCTATGGTCTTCAGGATTTTTGGAGGAAAGTAACATTAGTTATGCAATGTATGGTGTTTATTTATCTGTATGGAAATGGCATACCGAGGTTAGTAAAACAAAAACTCTATTGCCCTTGTAGTGGGAAGAGATAGCTTATTCCGAACCACCCATTCATAACACATTTAGGTCCCTGTGAAGATTTATAATATCTTTGTGTAGTGCCCAGCCAGGAACTTTTCTATCTTGCTGCACACCATTACAAAATTTTAATGGATTCATACTGACTTATTCCTGTTCAGATTGATTCTTATACTTGAGAGGCAAATGGGTGAGAACAGGGCATGTGTTCCCTAAAGATGGCAGTGGGCATTTGAGCAATGATATCTGCCTGAAAAACTCGAGAAGCATCTGTGGTTAGATAAGACTGGAGAGAGTCAAACTTATCACTTCTTGACATTCTCATTTGGGGGTGATCGTATTGCCATATCACATCAAGTCCTACCGTAGAGCCATGCATCATGGTGACACCAGGCAAATACGAAGTTCTCTAGGGCTTTATTTGACCTAGAAGTTCTTTCAGGCATTATCCCTTGATCCCAGCATAAAAAATGGAGATGGGGGAAGGAAGAGAGAGAAGGAGGGAGAAAGAGGAGAGAAAAGAGCAGAGAAGGGAAGAGACATGGCTGATAGTCTGCCCTTTTACCCACTGAGCATTGCATAATAATCTATTTGCCTCAATTTTACTATTTTTAAGTATTGATCTTAACTCCTAAGTCCTTTTTTCAGGAATAAAGACCATTAATGCCGTTGTTATTTCTACCCAGCAGTTCAAATCTTCATCTATTTATTTATTTAGACAAATTTCCATAACACCTCACTAAACACTGAACACTAAAGCTAACCTTAAAGGAATAATTTAAGTTTGTGGAGCATTACTGAACTCAATATTATTTCAAAACATGTCAGGCAGCTCCTGCCTGTCTCTCTCTTTCTATCTATGCACTCACCCAAGCATTCATTCATCCATCCAAAAAATATATAAGTCTGCTATGTGCTGTGCAGGCAGTGTGCTAGGTGCCTGGCTTTTAAAAAAAAAAAAAAATCTGCAGAATTTGGGAGAGAATTTGGAAAAGAACCCTTTTATGGAGATACATAGGAAGAATAGCTCCTACTCCTTCCTCTCAGGGTTTTGATACGTAACAGTGATTTGTCCAGGGAGTTCTAGTGTTGAAATGTAGAATATGTGGTAACCCTACCCTTTGAAATAAGAACTTTGCTAACTCAGCCAGAAATTAGGTCTACACTGCCCCAGTGGTGAGAAGGTGGATCTGATTGGGGATAAAAATCATTTTATCTTGGGACTCTCTCATTTTTGTTTGGTGCTGCATAGATGGTAGCTTGTATCCCAATCAAACCAAATTTTTCCCTCAGAGATATGTGATAAGGATAGACATTTTGGCAACAAATATGGAAAGTTTCAAACATAATAAAAATTCTAAATGCTCTGGTAATTAGCCTTTCTCTTTACTAAAAATACTATGTATGGCTTCTGCAATCATACTAAAATTTTAAAACAATCATGTCCTCTCTGGAAGGCAATTGCTTTAAATTGGATAGATTTCACTCATTTTCCAGTGAAAGAATTTGAAAATTCTGTCTGTGGAAACCAAAATACTGGAGGGTAGAGTTGGATGTGTGTTTCGCTTTAAAATGCAGACTCTCTCTGTGGTGAATGTATTTGTTGTGGTAAAGTATTTGAAAGGAAATCCTCAGAATAATTTGGGGCAAGGAAAAACACTATGTTAAAATAAGCCAACCCATCAGTTTTGAACTTTGAAAATTGCTTCATTTTGAATCAGAAAGAATTAATAATCATTCATAGCTTTAAAAAACATATATTCAGATTATAATATGTAATCATGATCTAAAACAAATGAAACCTCCAAATTTTAAAGGACTGTAGTATAATGCTGTGACCTCAGTGATTTTTCTAAATGAATTAATGTTGTGGAGCGTTAATATTGACGCTCTTACTTCGTCACCTCGTGATGTGCTCCGTGTCTTGGCAAATATCTCTCTACATAAGTGGTTCCTGTAAATGTTGGAAATCTCTTTACAGGTTAACTTTCCCATCATTTTAAATTGCCAATCCTATATTATTTCAGCCTACGAGGGTCCTGCTAGTTTGATAAGCAGCTTTCCCTCCTGAGGTCTGTATTCGGTGCAGGGCTCATCTAGCAGAGGGAAACGCCAGAATGCCAAATTGCAAAGAGTATTCTTTACCGTGGGGCTCCATCCCAAAAGGGTTTGTAACACAGTGTACAGTCTTGTAGCCCAGCTGTGTAGAGCATTGATTGCTTCTGCCTAGAGCAGGGATACTGTCAAGTTGCTCTGTGAGTTGAGTCATCTATTGACAAAGAGCTACCAGCCCGCAGATAATGCTGTGCGGAGCTGCTCTCGCTGCTCCCACCATGCGCTGCTTATAGCAGCTGTCAAAGATACTGAGGGATCCACGGGAGGACGAAAAAAAAAAAAAAAAGACTTTTACAACTGCCTGGAAGAAAGGGGTGTGAGGGAGGAGACATTCCTGTGCAGAGCTGACCAAAGGAAAGAGAGTAGGCATCAGTGCAGTATGAATGCATACCTCACCAAGCAACACAGCTGCAGCCGGGGGTCCGATGGGATGGATGCCGGCAGGAGCGCCCCCACCCTGATCAGGGATGCCCACTGCGCTTGTGGCTGGCAGAGGAGCCCTCAGGGGCTTGGGTACAATTCTCAGACCATGCCCGCTTCAGGACCTGGGGGCCCAGCTTCAAACAGGACCAAGCTGGTCACTTTGTGGGACAGTGTGCGGAAAAGCCCCCACAAGATGGGCTCCAAGGGCAAAGGGACTTGTGGGGAGCGTTGCGCCTGCCCACATGGTTGGTTCAGCCCAACACAGGTGAGCCTTTTCCTTATGACTTTCCCTTGAGTATCGGAAGAAACTGAGAGCAAGTCCCGTGAGGTTTGGAAACTTTGCCGGGTCCTCCTTGCTGACTGGGTGTGTACCTGTTTGGAAAATGGTGGGCTTGGGAAAACCTGTCATTTTCATAGGTGTTTGGGGGCTCACACCTCTGGGTGGCCTGCGAAAGTCCAAAGATGCTGTGCTCAGTTTCTTTCAGTGACTTTTCCCCAAGTTCAACTTCTCTAGTCCTCGGATGATTTTACTATGCTGTATTTTGGCAGCACTTTAACTCCTAATCGTTGTTAACTTTTGTGTCCTGCCTAGCCTCATTTTTTTTAAGGGAGAAAAAAAATAAACTTCGATACATTCCATCTCTTTAATCATAAAAGGGCATTTATTTCTTCAGCTATGGAAAGCAGTGATTTGAAGTATGCTATTCTAATTTTACTCTTATAACACTGTATACCTTTTCAGTAATAGGGAAGAAATTTTGTTTATACTAAATAATTCATTTTATAAACAAAAGGAATAATTGGGATCAAACTAGAGGATGATTATACTCAGAATAAAATAATGAAACATTTTACTTATTCATAGGGAAGCAATAAGGTTATTTATACTAAAGACTATAACTCTCTTTCTTCTATAATGTATTTCTGAAGCAGATGTGCAGATTCCCTTAATTTAATTTCTAGCTTATTCTTGCCCCAAATTACTGGCATTTTATCAGAAATGAAATTGGCTCAATTTTTTCCCTGGCCCCATCCAGAAAAGGGAAGACAACTTCCTGTAAATGCTGTAAAATTTAAATAAAGTGCACCTGTAATCACTGTCATAAATATTGAAGGATAGTTCTTAAATATCCATTGAAGAAGAGAAAAACTGTTTGCAGAAAAAAAAATCCTTTCTTGATTTTAATGTGATCTTAGCATAAATGAGAAGTGGCTATGGATCATGAGTGAAATGTTATGATCTGAGAGGTGGAGAGTACATTCTAATTTTAATATTAGTTTTTTAAAAAGTACTTCCAAGAATATCACATGTCACTAGATCTAAATGATACTGTTCGTATACGTGACTTTGGATCCGTTAATATCATGCATCTCAGCATCTTGATTTAAATAAGGAATATATTGTCATTTTAGTATTAAACTGGTTCAGTTTGAAATGGAGCCTGATATTTGGAAACTTGGTTATTTTTTAAAGTTAACATGAATTCCAAACTGAAAAAACAGTCTTGACAATTTCAAAGTCTCTACATATTCTTTTACAAATGCATGCATTTAAATGTCTTTAAAGTATATCTCTGTGTCGATTATGTTAGATTCTCAAGGCTCACATAGGCAAAGAAGACAAACACACATCTAGCTTCTAGTTTTTGCGTAGAGTAGAATAAGCCAACTTGTTTTAGAGTAGAATAAGCAAACTTGTTTTATGGTCACAGTTTTTTTCCAAAATGTAAAAAGATGTGCATTTCATAAATGATAATTTCTCAAACCAAAAATCTCTAATTGTACATTAAAATAACCATGCTTTCAAATTTTTGTACATTTTTCATCAGTCAAGGGAAACTTTTCCCTTCCTTGGTTTTTAACAGTCAGCCTCCTACTTGCCTTAAATTTACAGACATTTAATGCTTTAAAGGATTGAAATAGACTCTCTGTACTGATAATTAAGATCCAGGCAATAAATTGAGACAGACACCATCTCCCATTCTTTTTCACACACATTTCTATAAATTTTCTCTCTTATTCACAGGTCCTTTATTCTTAGCTAGGAAGAACAAGGATACTCAAATATTGGGGCTACAATACTGTATCTTTTAGGGTCTTTAGTGTTGTGACACCTGACCCTTCCTCTCTTTTACCAGCTCAGTCCTGTGAAAGTGCTGTGAATAGATTTTAATATATGTATTTAAATATCCCTATAGTACCTAAATACTTGCACGTATTAATGTATTTTCATGTATTTGTAAGTATATATATATACATATACATGTAAGCATGCATATACAGGTATACATATAAAATTAAAGTTCTGTTTAAAGTTCTCTTTTCTCACCCAGAAAGTACTAACTTTTTCTTCCAAAGGATGTTTTATTCTGTCCATATAAAGTACATTTCTTTACTTCTTATAAGTGTTCTAAAATGCTGATTTATGTATGTATATTTATATATCTATAAATACATGTATAGATATGTATATTCATTTACACATGTATTTATAGGCTATATCTAATATTTAAAATATACAGATATGTGTAAGTCCTATACACCCATAGATACCATCACAAAAATAAGACCATCTGTGTGTCTAGGTGTATGCATATGTGTCATTAACAGCCAAGTCTGTTTTGAGAATTTTGTGGTACTATTCATACCCCTTAAATTAACTAGAGATATCCTGTGAAATACTGTGAAATGAAGGATGGAGGTTAATCATACTAAACAAGAGAATTCTTGATAAAGTGGACAGGAGCAGAGCGCAGGCTGTAGAGAAGCCGCGGGCCCCACATGTGGTACAGAACGTGCCTCAGGGCTGTTAAGTGTCTGGGAGCTGGGATCCTGCCCTCAGAGATATTTGCTGTATTACGTGGACATCAGCAGTGTGATTTCCGGCTGCTATAATAGAGGGCCATGGTAATGACTTGAGTTCCTCCCAAGGCTCTTTGCCAAACTCCTGTTATTTGGGGTGCTGTGTGCTAACAGGACACTGTCATTATGTTGTTCCTCAGCATGACTGAAAAATAGCTTCTTTCCTTTCTCAAATAAGTTTTCATTCCACTTGGATCTGTAGAATTAATACAACCGTAATAGTAGGTAAGAAGATGGAAAATTATAGGGTCCAGAAGTGAGTTCTAGAAGGCACATCTAGGATAATAGTGTTGGCCTGGGTCAGGGAAGGGGGGGGGGAAGGATGTCCATCATCACTTATGTGGCGTTTCTCCCCAGTGTGGACTGATTTGGGCAGGAAGCACAGAATAGTAGAGATTCAAAGCCCAGGTTTCAATACCTTTGTACTTCATTCATTCTTCATTTGTTTATTCAACTATCATTTCCTGAGTGCTTGCCATGTGGCTCTGTCAGGCCTGTGGATATAATAGTAAACAAAAGAAATACTCTCCCTATTATTGTGGAGCTTATGGCCTCCAGTGGTATATAATATTTATTAAGTATATCATGATATATATGGAATTATATTGTCATAAGTCACACATTGGAAGGGAACCAAGTCCCATAGAATTCTACAAAGTCTACAGTAGATATATATTCAGGATACAGAGGAACCACAAAGAAGTAAGAAAGCAAGATTTGTTAATGTATATGTATATATTTATTTATTTTTATTTAATGTTTTTATTTTTTAATTAATTTTTTATTTTTTATTAACATGTAATGTATTATTAGCCCCAGGGGTACAGTTAGTTAATTTAACTGCACTGCATCTGCATCTCTTTAAGCCTAGATTTTCTGTTTTATAAAATGAGCGTAAAATTAGACCCTAACTCAGGACTGTAGTGAGGAATTAACATAGTAAATGTAAGGTACTTAGCACAGTGCTTACATGTAGTAGGGGGTTCAATAAATATTTGTAGAATGAATGAATAAGAAGCCTGCAGTAAAAGTTGGCTATCATTAACCTATTCCTTAATTCATTATTATCTGATTGGCTAGGAAGAGAAAAATAAGTGAATCAGGGAAGACTGCCAGAGGGAGTGATCCTTGGGCTGCTTTAAATTGAACCTGAAAGTAACATGCCTGTGTTTATCAAGTAAGCAAAGAGAGATAAGCTTTCTGGGTAAAAATAATAGAAGCTGAAACACATATATCACGTGGGTTGCTGTGTAGAAACTACTCAGAGTTCTGTTTCCTGGAACGTGGGGCACTAGAGAGTAGGTTCATCAAGGGCTGGGGCTGGAGGCCTGGGCAAGGCTTGGTCACAGAGTCTCAAGTGCTTTGACAGGGACTTTGCTGGGCGGATAGCATGGAGCCCATCACTGCAGGATCCTGGTGCCCGCTCTCACTCTCTGTGGGTTAGGCTTTGTGATCAGTCAACCGTTCTGGCCCTCAGTTTCTGTTTCTAAGAAAAACGGTCTTCCCTAAATGAATTCCCATATCTCTTTCAATACTAATATTCTGTGACTCTGTCAACTGATACCCATCCATTAATGGGAAGTGCTTTGGAAATGATTTATGCTTTTTTTTCCTAAAAATTTATTTATTTGACAGACAGAGATCACAAGTAGGCAGAAAGGCAGGCAGAGAGAGAGATTGGAGGAAGCAGGCTCCCTGCTGAACAGAGAGCCCCATGCGGGGCTTGATTCCAGGACCTTAGGATCATGACCTGAGCCAAAGGCAGAGGCTTTAACCCACTGAGCCACCCTGGTGCCCCAAGATTTATGCTTTAAGGCAAGACAATCCTAAATTTGAACTTACTAGCTCTCTGTGACCTCACTTACTTAACTTCTTTAAGGTTCATTTGTCTTCTCTGTAAAACTTAGGTTGATAAAATTATATTACGGGAAAACGTAATAAGAATTGAAAATACTCTACATAAAAGAGCCCAGTGTGGTGCTTAGAACATAAGAATTGTTCAATAAGTGGTATTTATTATTACTGATGATATCCAAATGCTTTTTTAACCTGAAGAACTTATTGTCCATCCAATTAATTAATCAGTATTGTGGTGTCCTTTATTAGAATTTCTACTTTGTTCACTGAATTTTTTGATGTCTTACTTATAATGATGAAGGTTAGGTTGGGCAACTGTCCAGAAACATTAGGCACAGTACTACAGGATGACGGGATGACATTTTGCCCTTCAGGTTTCTCAGAGATTTACGACAGTGCCTACACACACACACACACACACACACACACAGAGGGAGAGAGAGGGAGAGAAAAAATATATACGTAATAGAACTGTGTTGATGAAGTAGCATTCCCATTATCTTATATTAGAAGGTAGGTGAGATTAGATTTTCTCAGCAAAATCCTGCTAGAACAACAGTGTTTGAAACATTTAGCCAAAACTCTGTAAATCTTCCCTAAGGGCCCCTTTGCAGCTCCTCCAAAACACAGTAGTTTTGTAGCAACTTGAGTGCAGAGAACCTTTTTTTTGTCCAAGAAGTAGGACTGCCCTGGGCTCAAATCTCAGGCTCAGCTTATGCCCAGCCAGAAAGATCTGGCAGCTTGTTTTAACTCTGCAACTGCTTCTACAGAAGCAGCTGAAGAGAGAGCCCCTTACCAAAGAAGAAGACGACTTTTTAGTCTCTGGAAAACACCAGCTGCCCCCAGGCAAAGGAAACAGAATCGAGTAAGAGATAATACCAAAGGAATTAAAGTTCTAGGCAGTTCCAATATTCAAGCAGACTTGAAGCTGCTTGGTCAACACTTAGGTTACCCCCTGCCCCTTCTGGATGCTGACATGAGCAGAGCATTTTCTCTAGGGCTGGACAAGTAGGACAAAATACTGAGGGTGGGAAAGGAATGAGTAAAGGTAATAGCATTTATTGAATACTCAGGATACCCACAATGTGTGCAGCATTACGCTAGAGCTCTATGCTGGTCATTTTTTGAATTCTGAAAACATTAAAAGACATATTAAAACCCCAGTACTGTATCAGGCTTTGTGTTCAGCAGGGAGTCTACTTTTTCTGCCTGGGCCTCTTCCCTTACTTGTGTGCACGCTCTCTGTCTCTTTCTCTCTCTCTATGACAAATAAGTAAAATCTTTAAAAAAATAAAAGAAAAGAAAATCCCCATTTTATAGGTATGAAAATTAAGGCTGACTAACTTTCTCCTGATGGCACATCTAATAAGGGTAGAATTTGTTTCAAAGGTAGGTATCTATATGACCCTTTCCACAGAATCTTACAGAAAGATCTCTTTGAGGAACAGCGGGAAGTAGAACATCCCCAGAGACCTTTTTCACTTTTTGATTTAACAGGAAATCTCCTTAAGGAATTGGAGTATTTTACATGGTTGGGAGAACTGGCATCCCCTAGCAGAATCCTAGATTTTCCCATTTTACTCCATTTTCTGGTGTTAGGAACCCTGAGTTGGTTGGACGACTGAAACCCCTTCCCCTCTCTGATTAACTTTAAGAATTGTGCTGCTCTGAAGGAGTTGAAGTTGATTCTCACAGCACTGATACTTGCTCTTTGAAATACCTTGAAACAGGGCACCTGGGTCGCTCAGTTGGTTAAGTGTCCAACTCTTGGTTTTAGCTCAGGCATGAGCTCAGATCATGAGATCAAGCCCCACATCAGGTTCTGTGCTCAGTGCAGAGTCTCCTTCAGATTCTCTCTCCCTCTCCCTCCTTCTCACTCACTCTCACTCTAATAAATAAATAAAATCTTTAAAAGAAAAAAGATGAAGAAATACCTTATAACTTGTGGTTATTTGCAAATTAAATTCAATCTTATAAAAATTTATAGTGAGGAATTGAGAAGCATGTAGTTTAAACATAATATACATACATAACAAAAGCATTTTGTTATATGGAATTATATGTCTTATGTCCAAAAGAATTACCACACAGTGCTGAATTTTGTAAATCTCACATGCCAGTTACTTGTGTCTTTATGATACCAAGAATCAAATATCTAACTTTAATACCACCATCTCCGTTGTCCATCCTCTTCCTTCTTATGATATTTTTTGATCTGTTATAAGCGTAGCCCCACCCAATTTTATCCTCCTTCATTATTTAGTCCACTTTGTTCCCTTTTAATTTCCCAAATGCATCTATATGTGTTATAATTATTTCAGAGGTAGATAGGAATTTAGAGGTCATCTAGTACATTTTCCAAAGGAGAACAGGGTCCTTCGGTTTGCGGCAGAATTGGCCCTTGTCTTTGAATGCAGAACTGAGTTACCTTTTTACTGTCAAGCTGCCTTCCCTCTTGAAGCTCTGTGCTCCTCTTTATGAAGTTCATTATCGGCAGAAAGTTGTGAAGTATGTAATTTGTTGGCATTGCAGTGTTGGGCATTATATAAAAAGTTATCTTACTTCTTACCTCTATTGTCTCATAATTTAGACTAGCAATCCCAAAGAGATAGAAAGAAGAGCCACTAGAAATAATTTTAGAATTGTATGGAGATACTTTATGTATTACTAATGATTGGGAGGTGATGCTGGCATCTAGCAGAAAGGAGCCAGGGATGCTGGATGCACTGTCATTTGCTAAGAAGTTCTGCACAGCAAAGAATCCCCCTTTGTACTATACAATTTTTAACATGGTACTGGAAATTCATGAAGATTTTTTCAAGTTTATGATTTTTTAAGCCTGAAGTCAAATTCAGTTTTACAAACAGATATGAAGCATTTTCTACAAGGATTTGCTAATCGTTAAATCTTCTGGGAATGCAACTTCTATGTAAGTCAAGGAATCATTGTATTTTGTTCTCTTAGGAATTTGACAGGAACTGATTCCCATTTT
Source organism: Neogale vison (assembly GCF_020171115.1). Classification (NCBI taxonomy): domain Eukaryota; kingdom Metazoa; phylum Chordata; class Mammalia; order Carnivora; family Mustelidae; genus Neogale; species Neogale vison. The sequence continues at coordinate 139,815,484 of NC_058097.1, forward strand.
GGAAGACCTCATCCTAAAGCTGAAGCTCCTGCACTGGTTGCTGTCACCAATACATCTCCCCTGCATGAATCTCCATTTGTAAATATCACCTGCATTATGGGATGGAAGAGATTTGAGGCTTTTTTTTTTTAATAGATATAGAACCAAAGATTTTAAGTTGTTAGAAATACATAAAATACTGACTTTGATTGCAAAATAAGTCAATCAGAAAAAGACAGTTATCATATGATCTCACTGATATGAGGAATTTGAGAAACAAGACAGGGGCGCCTGGGTGGTTCAGTGGGTTAGGCCGCTGCCTTCAGCTCAGGTCATGATCTCAGGGTCCTGGGATCGAGTCCCGCATCGGGCTCTCTGCTCAGCAAGGAGCCTGCTTCCCTCTCTCTCTCTGCCTGCCTCTCCGTTTACTTGTGATTTCTGCCAAATAAATAAATAAAATCTTTAAAAAAAAAGAAAAAGAGAAACAAGACAGAGGATCATAGGGGAAGGGAGGGAAAAGTGAAACAAGATGAAACCAGAGAGGGAGACAAACTATAAGAGACTCTTTACCTCAGGAAACAAACTGAGGGTTTCTGGAGGGGAGCGGGGTGCAAGGGATGGGGTGGTTGGCTGATGGACACTGGGGAGGGTATGTGCTATGGTGAGTGCTGTGAATTGTGTAAGACTGATGAATCACAGACCTGAACCCCTGAAACAAATAATACATTATATGTTAATTAAAAAAAAGAAATATGTAAAATACAAAGCTCTCACTAAATTTCATTAATAGGATTGTTTTAAAAACATTTCATTTCATTGGCATACCATATATTAATTTTTAAAACCTTTTATCATATAGTGAGAAATATGTTTTGTGAAAGTAACTGAAATTGCTTATTGTTTAGTTCTCTGTTGCTTTCAGTATTACTCTGATATTATCCCAAAGGTCATCTGTACTCAGCTTCCCTACAAGCTCTTACATTCTGAGTTGTTATGTTGTTGTTGTTGCTGCTGCTGCTGTTGTTGCTGTTGTTAAATCCAGTCCCCATTCCCCATTTTTGTAATCAAAGGATAGAGTTCCAGGTCTGTGGAAGTACTAGAAATCAAGGGAATACCTTTACACTGGGGAGAATTCCAAACAGGGATAAAGAGATAGAGAGATGATAAATTCCCTCACTGGCCTGTCCTATAGAAAACAGGAATTATTTTGACACCAAACTTATAAAAAGTTATAAAAAGTGTCAGCTTATTTCTAAAAATATGACTTTTTAAAAGATTTTATTTATTTATTTGATAGAGAGACACAGCGAGAGAGGAGCACAAGCAGGGGGAGTGGGAGAGGGAGAGGGAGAGGGAGAAGCAGGCTTCCCGCTGAGCAGGGAGCACGATGCGGAGCTCGATCCCAGGATCCCGGGATCATGACCTGAGCTGAAGGCAGATACTTAATGACTGAACCACCCAGGCACCCCCCAAAAATTTTTTTTAGCTATCTCCACTTTAACTATTGACACTCTTCTTAGATTATCCAATTATTGAATTGAGGTTATTTCCTTTGATCTCTTATTATCTGCAAGTGATCTGTTATTATTTCTTCCAACACTAATTAGTAATCTAGGATCCTTCATATATGTGTTTCTTCTTTCACTTTTCCTATACTTCTTGTAAGAAATGGTATCTAGTCTATTTAGTCCATTGAAATCCATATTTATTAACTATAAGAATAGGTAAACATTTGATTACTCCATTGCAATGTTCAGTACAGTTGGGCTCACAGACTGACAAATTGAAAACATCTTTCTAATATAAAACACATTTTTGTATTTTTCTTTTTACTTTAGTATAAAAGTATGTATAGGCCATTGTATTACTATGAATTTCATTTCAGATGGAGAGAAGAATCTTACAAAACAATCATTGTAAATTGGAAAGGTTGAGTCAAATAGAATTGAGAATCTGGCCCTCTGCAGAAAAAGTTTGCCAACCTCTGCATTTGACTGTCAGTTCTCATTTCCTTCTGATGCAGTGTCCCATTCTGCCTCATAGTCTCTCCGTTTTTTAAAGACCTGGTTCAAGCACATCCTCTTCATTAATCCTATCCAGCTCATCGTTAGCTCGCAAAACCTATACTTAACATGGTGTTTTGCATCATTAGCATATTACTTTGCATTGTGGTTTGTTTCCTTCTCGTTCTGCTGATGAGAGAGTGAGATATTTCTTGTATGCCCAGCTTAGAGTCCAACTCACGATGCTAGTTGTCCAATTATCTTTGTGATAATTCTTATAGTATCATTATTAAGTCATACATTTGGACCCAGACTCTTCAACTGGATCCCAGGCTGTGGAGAGGAGAGACCTCATCATCTATGCCTTTATATCTAGCTGGGTACTGTACATGACTTACCTATACATCATACCCCAGTTATGAGTACTTAACCTTATGTTCCACTAAGCTGAATTCCATTAGAGTGCAACCTATTCACCTTTGTTTCTCCAGAACCCAATAGTTCAACAAAGTGTTCTTGGTTTCTGAATGAAGATTAGCACAGGGCCTTGTATATAAAGTACTTAAGTAGTTTTAAATTTCTTTTTAATTATTATTATTTTTTAAAGATTTTTTATTTCTTTATTTAGCAGAGAGAGAGAGATCACAAGTACGCAGAGAGGCAGGCAGAGAGAGAGGGCGGAGAGAAGCAGGCTCCCTGCTGAGCAGAGAGCCTGATGTTGGGCTTGATCCCAGGACCCTGAGATCATGACCTGAGCCAAAGGCAGAGGCTTAACCCACTGAGCCTCCCAGGTGCCCGCTTTTTAATTATTATTATTACTAATATGTATGTGCCTTAAGGTCAAGAGTGACATTTTACCCTTGTAGTAGCTCTCTTTAATAATAGAATATAATAAAAAGTTAATAATCATTTATTGGTTTGTTTTTAGTTTGACTCAGATTCTTACTCTATTGTGGTGCTATTGAAATATTGGAATCAGTGTTCAGAAATTAGGTTCTGCATTCAAGTGGGTCATGGTGTTCAATGATGAAAGGTACAGTACTGTACTTTGAGAGGACAACCAGAGAAAAAATTGATTCTGCACAGTTTCGTTGTCCAATTTAGGAGCCACTTGTTCTCTAGAAGACTGAAATAATGTCATGAAATATTATTTTATAATTCGTTTCTGTACAATCTATTGTAGACTGCATGACCTTCTTTATCCATCATTTTCATCGTTAAATATAAGTGCTCAGAGTACTGTAGTTGGCACCACCACATTAAAAACCCATAATTGAAGACCTTTGTACTTTATTCTGATAGGCTGTGCTCTTTAGCTAGTGGTCAACAGTGATAGTTATATTTTTTTAGAAGTACTGTTTTGTTTAAAAATTGTTAACTTTAAGACTATGTAAATAATTCTTAGGATTTTATTACACTTTAGAATGATTAATAAATATATCTGCAGGGGGAGGTGGGAGAGGGAGAAGCAGACTCCCTGCTCAGCAGACCTCGATCCTAGAACTCTGGGATCCTAGAGCAGATGCTTAACCCACTGAGCCACCCAAACACCCCTGTACCTGGGCTTTTGATTTCACATTTCTCATAGAGATATATTTTCAAGAAAGAAATCACTGAGTCAATTATGCAACTTTTTAAGAGCTCAGAGTATTTATTTAGTCATTCAGTTGATTTTTATTCAGTAATTAATGATTGAATAGTTCCCATATGCCAAAACACTGTGTTAATCAATGGGGATCACAAAGGAGAACAAAGGAGACAGATTCCTACTCCACACAGCTTAGAGTTAATTGCCAAAGTGCTTCTAAGAAGACTTTACAAATATACAGTCCTTCCATTTCAGGAGTGTATGAATAAGCCTTTCTTCCTGTACTCTTGATGGTTTTATCATTGTAAAAAAGAGTTCATGAATTTGGTAAGCTAAAAAATTGCATGCCATTGCTATTATAATTTGTTTTTATTTGTTAACGAAGAGGAGTTACTTTTTATGTGATTGTAGCCAATTGTGATACTGTTAAGGAATTGTCTAGAATACCTAGCATTATGATAATATCCAGTTGGCTATTCAATATATGTTTCATTTGTTGATTGGGTGGATGGATGTGTGAATGGATGGATGGATGGGTGGCTAAATGGGTGAAGAAAAGAAGGAAGGAAGGAAGGAAGGGGAAGAAGGAAGGAAGGGTATACAAATAGGTGAGTAATTCCTGCTTAAAAGTCTTGGTGAGAGAAATTTCTGCCTATCCTAAATATAGCAGAGTAGTTCTTTAACCACCTTAGTGAGTGATACCCCTGTCTCTCCTGTCACTGTAACTCCTTTCCTTAAGTCTGTTCTCTGGAAGAAAAGGAGCTGAACGCTCTTCTCACACTGACGTAGGTGAGCAAGATTGAATTGAGTGACGGATGAAAAGGTAATTAGTAAAACAGGCAGACTTAGGCTATCTGACTGTGTCGGTAGAGGGTGTGCTGAGGAATGCAATGTGGGCACTAAATTGACACTCAGGGAACCTGAAGAGGAAAAGTGATCTAATGGATGAGATGAGAAAAAGAAATATTCTGGAAATATCCTGCCTATCTTACAATTTGTATATAGACATATTCAAGGATGATTTGGGGTCCACATGTCTTAAAATGCAGGCAGGCTGCCCCTAAAAGTCAAAACCATATCTTAAAATGATTCTATGAAATGTTATCCTATAAAAACACACTACTACTGTGCTGATGCCAATATTTAGAATTAAATTTATATATGAGATAATTCTATAGACTCCTCTTATCACGGCTGGACACTCCCTGGCTGTCCTAAACAAAATGTGAAGCCGATCTATCCATGATGTGAGGGTGACTGTCTTTTCAGCACAGGAGAGAACATCATTCGGAAAGGACCTAATAGAAAGGTGATGGCTAAATAGGTTGAGGACTGTAAGTAAATTAAGGACAGAAACTCTTCTGAGTTTATTAAAGAGCCCAGTATAATTGGTACTTCCTTGTAGACTTAAAATTATTACTTTCCTAATAATTAAGGCAAAAAAGGATGGGTAATGATTGATATTATGATCCCTTTCATTTTGGGGGCAGTTCACGCAGTCTTCAGCCTGTTTTTTTGTTTGTTTGTTTGTTTCTTATGCCCTGTGCCGCTCTCAACCCTGTTCTACAATTCAGTCCATTTACTATGCCGGAAAACCAGGGAGTCATCAACACCATCACCATCACCTTCCCCCGCCCAGGGCCCTCACTCATTAACTGATGAAAGCTAATACAGAATTGTATCTCAGAGTGTCTCAACCATCTTCCCTTTTTACCTCTCTCTTGACTCTTAAGTATGGATGTACATTGTCATTAACATAAGCTATTTGCAGTAGCCACTGGTCTCCCAGACGCCTTCCATCCATTCCAAATGTTTTTGTTGCCAGATTTATCTTAACACTCCGTTCTATTCATATCACTCACCGATTTAAATGACTTAGCAAATCCAAATCATTTAAAGTAGTGCTTCGCTTTAAGAGTACTCTGACTTCTAGAGAAGGCAGGTGTGTCTGGAAATATTAATGGATGGTCAGTGTTGGATGTTAAATAGTTGTTTATTTTTTAGTAGAAGATTGTTCAAAGCCCTTGGGGTTTTACATCTTTCCAAGGCAGGTAAATTAGGTGCAACACTGCCTAAATGTGTGTGATGAAATATTTACCAGCATTTCATGAGTCACAAGCTTCCAAACACTAGTTTACAAAATAAAACTTTACTTTCCTAGCAGAGCATTCAAGATGGTCTACATTTCGGGCTCAACCTGCTCTACAACCCCATCTCCAGCCACTCCTCTTTTATCTGGTTACAACCAAACTCTTGTGCCCTGGTTCCCTGAAGCCACAGTGCAGTCTCCTGACAAATCTTTTCCCATGCCCACCCCCCTTTATTATGACTCTCCCTGTTCCTGTGTTTGATAGCATCACATCCATTATTCAAGGATCATCTCAAACATTATCTTCTTTATTTTTTATTATTTTTTTAAGATTTTATTTATTTATTTGACAGACAGAGATCACAAGTAGGCAGAGAGGCAGGCGGGGGGCGGGGTGGGGAGCAGGCTCCCTGCTGAGCAGAAAGCCCGATGTAGGGTTGTTTAACAAGTAAACAAATACATAAGATTACTTCAGAGAGTAACATATGACTAAAATAAACTAGGGCAGTTTGGTGTGGAGGATAGGTTGATGAAAGAGGTGTTTCTTTGGATAAGACACTAGAGTAAGGGAAGGCTTTAATGAAGAGACCCCTGAGTTGATATTTGAAAGATGAAAGATGAAAAGGAGACAGTCTTTATAACAAACTTAAGATGACGTTACAAATTTAAGAATAGCATGTTCGAGGAGTCTAGGGTAGCAACAAGTTTGATATGTTTCTGCAACAGAGGAAGGTTAATATAGAAAAGAGAGGAATAGAGACTGGAGAGATAGGTAAGTCCAAGTCATGTAGGCTTTGAAGACTATAGGAGGGAGTCTTAATTTTATTCAAAATTCAATAAGAAGCCATTGGACATGACGTAATCTTAATGTACATAGTAAGGATGAGCTGTGGGGACGTGATAATGGCTGGAGGGAACCTATTTAGAATATCCTCTAGCAGTGTGTGTTTCCAAGGGAGGGATAATGCTGTCTGAACTTCAGAAGCAGCAATGGTGATGATGGTGATCCACTGTATGGATTGAGGTTATATTCTGGATGTAGAACAATAAGATGGATTAAATAGTATGGGTTCCTTTGTGGTAAAATATGACAAAATGGAGCAGATAAGAAAAGTGGAAGAAGTGAAAGATAATTTCCAGTTATTGGATTTCTCCCCCTGGAGTCAAAGCATCTTTGGAATTCATTAATTATTTGAACTCAAATAGTTACACTCTTTCTCACCTAGTGTGGCCCTGATTGGTAGACATTCCTTGTCTCTGAGAGTTCCCTTTTTCTTTGCTTCCCTTCTTGACCCATAATATCTTTTCCAAACTTTGGATTGATACAGTTTTTTCCTTAGGGAGAATAATATTTTCAACTATCCTGCTGTCCTGAGTGTTCTTGCATTTCTTTTAGGTATCCTTGAATGACTGAGCTTTGGTATTATAAGGGCAATTATAATTTACTTCATTTTTAAGCTGGATATTGGAAGGGTATCTTGATAAAGTCCCCAGATATTGAGCACAAGGCAGTAGGTCATGACTTCTCAAATATGTGATGCTGACCCTCCCCTTCCTCTGTAGCTCTGGCATTGACCCTTCCCTCTACAACTTTCATGAAAAAGGTATTTGTAATATGGTGTTTAAATACATTGCATGACTGATAATCTTTATCTAGGAAGGTCACTAGATAAATAGAGTTTGGGTGGGATGCTAAGAAGGAAATAATCACTTGACTTTTCTGAAAATTATCTTTATTATTATTATTATTATTTAGAGAATATCGTTCAAGCATATGGTCTCTTCTTTCTCTCTCCATCCATTTCTTTTCAACTGAACTATGAAATCTTGAGTATATCCCTAGAACAACATTCATTAAAGTCATTAGAAATTACCCCCAAAATGAAGGAAAGATGGTTTAAGAAATTGAGTCCATTTAAAATGGGATCTAGTCTCAATTTCTTAAGATTAAGCTTCAAGGAGAAAAAGAGTACCGCAGGTACATCTCCATTGTTCTTTCTGAATCTTTTATTTTAAGAGTTGATATCATTCTTTTGCTAATTAAATTCCAAGGGGGTTTTTGGAAAATAAACAAGCATTTTTCTAAGAGTTATTCTTCTTTTAAACTTCAATTTGATATTGAAGCAGTAATGGGTAAGTTGTATTTTTTATGAATAAACCAGCCACTGGGAACAGATACTCCCTTTATACATTCCACACCAATTGACTAAATTGATGTTGAAATTGATAAATCATATTTTGTAGAATCTGAAAATGTCCTCTTATCATGTGATGGCTGTGGGTAACATGTCAGCAGTTTGGTATAATATCCATTATCCCATCACTAAAATTACCGTATTGTTGACCCCATTTTAGCATTAACCTTGACAGAGTGCATGAAGAGTTTCCTAAGCAGTTCCTTGTTGCAAATCAGTCTGTAACTGTATATTGCAAGGATCATGGTTTAATCTTTGCCTCAGCAGAAATCACATAGTGCCAGGCTGTTCAGTGATCTGTCTCTCCCAACTTGGACTCATGCTTGAATCTCACAACTCAGAGGAGAGTGAGTGAGTGTGCTCCAGCAGAAAGATGCAAAACTAGAAATCAGGAAGTTTACCTGAGCTAACTCTGGATTCTGAATCACCTAAGCCAAGTCTCAGAATCTTAGTGCATGTCAGCTGGAGGAAGCTAGACTACATGAAAAACATCATTCATATGTCTCGCTGTGTTGACCCTGATTGATTCATGATGTCTGAATGGACAGTGATGCTAAGAAAGATGGCGAGGCTACATCAGAACTGCTTAGAAAAGAGCAGAGTGAAAATTAGCACAGTTGGCCATCAATAAGAAAGAAAAAAGTGGCAGCCTAGAGCTGTCATTTCTTTTATAACCCTGGCATTCAAAGATCCTGTGTACTTTATGTGAATGGCATAACTATAATAAATTATAATAATAGCTATCACTTATGAAACATTTCTTATATACTATCTTAATTTAACTTACCCTTCAAAAAGGATGGGGATATGGGTCATCCTTCCCCCGCTTTATAGATGAGCGAATGGACTTTAGAAGCAGAGGACCAGATTTATGTTTGGGGTTTAGGTCTGACCCCAAAAGGTCACTCCTTTCATTGTGCTGTACTAATTCTTATGTTAGCCTGAATTTGTTGATGTTGACTTGATTTATGAGAAGTTGATAAGTATTAAGTGATCATAAAACTAGACTTATTTAGATCACAATAGGACTCAAAAAATAACTATTATGGTTGCGACTTCTGCAAATATAATAGGTTTGGGAATGACGTAGGAAAAATACAGTTTTATAAATAATTTACTTACAGCTCTTTTGGGAATTCTATTTATATATTTATTTATTTATTTATTTGGTTTGTTTTCTTAAGACTTAATCATTTTGTAATATGGATAAATGTGTGAAAAACTAGAGTGGGAAAACTTTCTAACTTCCTTTGAATTTTGAAAGGACAATTGATGGCTTAAGGGTAATGCCCTCTCCCAAGCTCAGAGTCCATTGTGGCTGCTGCAGTTTTCCACCCAAAAGACAAATCTGTTGCTTAATTAACACAATGGAGAACATCCAATAAGTTCTTAATAAATACTTGCTGAATAAAGAAATACAGTATTGCATCCCTAAGTTTTATTTCTCATTTCTGCAATAGGGAACAAAGGATGTTCTAAGAGCTAGCTCAATTTGCCCTTTTTAATGTATGCATGATAGCTTTAAGACATAAACCCATACTATTTAGTTAATTCAAAGCAAAGTGCTTGTTTAGCAAGATAAACACAGACTGGAGTATGGACGGTTAGGTAGGTAGCTGTGATTTCCAGTACTGTTCTCTATTAGAAATTCCCTCCTATTGGGTTACAGCTTACATCACGAGATGAATTATATCAAAATTATCTTTCCTGTACCCTTTATGACCTAACCTGTTATATGGGTACTGTTATGTGCGTATTCTTTTCCTGGTGTGGTAATGATGACACAAGAGGCTTGTATGCTCATTCCCCCCCCCCATGTAGCTATTGCGTGATGGGAGAAATTTGGCTTGTCTTTCAGACAATGGTTTTTAAATTAGGTGTGATTATTTCTGATGAGTTCTAGATTGTCCACATAATCATCTCTTCATTTCAGCAACAGCTGAGCTTAGCTCCTCTTATTGGAACACTCCTTACAGATATTCCTCAACTGACAATGGGGCTAAGTCCTGATAAACCCATTGTAAGTTGAAAATATCATAATTGGAAAAGGCATTTAATACCTCTAACCTACGGAGCATTATAGCATAGCCTCCCCTACCTTCAATATGCTCAGAACACTTAGGTTAGTTAGATGGCAAAACCATCGAACACAAAGGCTACTTTGTAATAAAATGTTAAATATGTCATGTAATTTGTTGAGTACTGTACTGAAAGTGAAAACGGCATGATTGTGTGTCTGCAGAATGGTTGTAAGTGTCTTGCTTGTCTACCCTCATGATCCCAGGGCTGATGGGGAGCCTCAGTTTGCCGTGCTGCCCAGCAGCACAAGAGGGGCTCATCCAACATATCGGTAGCCCTGGAAAAGATCAAAATTCAAAGTACAGTGTTTACTGAAAGTGTATCACTTTCACTCTTTTGTAAAGTCAAAAATAACCATAAGACAGACTGTCTGAGTTAGGGACAGTCTGCATATGCAACTTTTTTGCCCTTTGGCCTTTATGATATTTTAAAACTACAATTTCAAGTAAGGTATATTGGCCTTCTGTCTTACATTTCTTAGATTCTAGGAGAATTTAGAGCTCGATATTGGATTGATGACTAAATCTTCCCACAAAGATATTACCTGGACTATTGAAACAGTGTTTAAATTGGCTTTCTGCCTCCAATGGACCACAAAATTCATCCACCTCAAGCTGCCAGAATATTCCAGGACCCCTTCCTCCCACAGAATGCCTTTTCATACCTTTCCTGCTTCAAGCCCTTCAATGGCTATACACAATTTATGGGGTATAGTCCAAATTCCTTAGGATAACAGAAAAGCCCTACCTCACCCCAAACTCACTGACCAGCCTAGAACCTTAAAACCAGTTTCTCCTCCTTTCCCTATCCCAAGTGTATTATCATCCTGGAGAAAAAACGGGTCGCATTTTGAGTACACTATGCACTTACTTATTTCTAAATTCTCACTCTCTATCAAGTCTAAGGACCTCAATAAATAATGACTTTTTTTTTAATCTTAAAAATAAAACCAGATTGGATAGAGGTGTCAGATTCTGATAGAGATTTAAAAAAATCAGATTTATTACTGATAAAATCTACATTGGAGGAAATGGCTATGGTAGACAGTCAAATGGGCTTGCTGAGTTCTTGAACTAGATTTACTCCCCACCCCAAACCACCAGCTTCTGCAGAGGCAGAGCCTGGCTTGCTAAGCTTATCTTGCAGTGAAAAGAGATTGCAAAGCTCAGACTGGCAGGTAGGCTCCCAAGAGGAAAGAGTGAGCTGAGCATGCCCAATTTCTTTCTTCGAAATTACCCAGCATAAAACTTTCTTCTTTTGAGAATGGGGTAAAAGATGCACAGATGCATTTCACTGGAGAAGTTGTCTCTACTCTAAACCATAGGAGTGAAGAATACTGCCTCATGTGTTTTGATTCTGAGCCTGGGAAATACTTTCCTTCCTTGTTCTTCTGCAGAATTCTGGCCACCCTGCACATGCAGCCTCAGTGGCATTTCTTTTCGTCCAGACTTTTCCTTGGTCTACTTACTCCTCACCCTCCCCTTGACCCCCAACTAATTCGCTGCTGTTTTCCATTACACTCCATATTCCTTCTATCATAGTATATGAGGTCAGTTTCATGAAATGATTAGCCAGTCTGTGATATCCTCGAGGGTAAGAGCAGTACTGTGCTTCACAATACCTAATAATGAGTTTAGAAACTTGTGGGCACTTAATAGATTCGATATTTTCTAAAATACTTTAGGAAAAGGAAACTGAGATTCCTGGGTGGCTCAGTCTGTTGAACATCCCACTCTTGATTTCAGCTCAGGTCACAATTTCAAGGTTGTGAGATTGAGCCCTGCGTCCGGCCCTGCACTGGGCCTGGAGCCTACTTAAGATTCTCTCCCTCCCTTTGCTCTTCCCCACCTTCTCTAAGAAAATAAATAAATAAGGAAAGAAAGAAAGGAGAAAAGCAAAGCAAGGAAAAGAAAAAGAAGAAAGAAAAAGGAAACTAAGTGAAGATAACTTACTTCAATGACTGCCTCTTAGGTACTACGAACTAGGTTATACTTATAGCCATATCCTCCTCTAACTTGAACAATGACCATGAAAGATTAAAGATACTATTCCCATTTTACAGATTAAGAGAAGGGTTCATAGATGTTTGCTTAAATATCTGTAGAATTGATATTTAAGCCCAAGTTCACCTGTTGTTCTTAGATGGACCTTTGTATCTCCCAGATCTTTGGGTCATCACTAGATTTTTTAGATTAAAAATCAAAGATAAAGGTCATTGGGTCATTGTATGAGGAGAAACCTCACACTTAAATATGTTTTAGCCTTGTTTAATAAGTTTTTAAATAGGTAAATGGGGAGTATAAGTTCAGAGGTTAGCATTTTAACACTGACTTTTTTTTAAATAATTTTTTTATTTTTTATAAACATATATTTTTATCCCCAGGGGTACAGGTCTGTGAATCGCCAGGTTTACACACTTCACAGCACTCACCAAAGCACATACCCTCCCCAATGTCCATAACCCCACCGCCCTTCTCCCAACCCCCCTCCCCCCAGCAACCCTCAGTTTGTTTTGTGAGATTAAGAGTCACTTATGCTTTGTCTCCCTCCCAATCCCATCTTGTTTCATTTATTCTTCTCCTACCCACTTAAGCCCCCATGTTGCATCACCACTTCCTCATATCAGGGAGATCATATGATAGTTGTCTTTCTCTGCTTGACTTATTTCGCTAAGCATGATACGCTCTAGTTCCATCCACGTTGTCGCAAATGGCAAGATTTCATTTCTTTTGATGGCTGCATAGTATTCCATTGTGTATATATACCACATCTTCTTTATCCATTCATCTGTTGATGGACATCTAGGTTCTTTCCATAGTTTGGCTATTGTGGACATTGCTGCTATAAACATTCGGGTGCACGTGCCCCTTTGGATCACTACGTTTGTATCTTTAGGGTAAATACCCAGTAGTGCAATTGCTGGGTCATAGGGCAGTTCTATTTTCAATATTTTGAGGAACCTCCATGCTGTTTTCCAGAGCGGTTGCACCAGCTTGCATTCCCACCAACAGTGTAGGAGCATTCCCCTTTCTCCGCATCCTCGCCAGCATCTGTCATTTCCTGACTTGTTGATTTTAGTCATTCTGACTGGTGTGAGGTGATATCTCATTGTGGTTTTCATTTGATGCTGAGTGATATGGAGCACTTTTTCATATGTCTGTTGGCCATCTGGATGTCTTCTTTGCAGAAATGTCTGTTCATATCCTCTGCCCATTTCTTGATTGGATTATTTGTTCTTTGGGTGTTGAGTTTGCTAAGTTCTTTATAGATTTTGGACACTAGTCCTTTATCTGATATGTTGTTTGCAAATATCTTCTCCCATTCTGTCAGTTGTCTTTTGGTTTTGTTAACTGTTTCCTTTGCTGTGCAAAAGCTTTTGATCTTGATGAAATCCCAATAGTTCATTTTTGCCCTTGCATCCCTTGCCTTTGGCGATGTTCCTAGGAAGATGTTGCTGCGGCTGAGGTCGAAGAGGTTGCTGCCTGTGTTCTCCTCAAGGATTTTGATGGATTCCTTTCTCCCATTGAGGTCCTTCATCCATTTTGAGTCTATTTTTGTGTGTGGTGTAAGGAAATGGTCCAATTTCATTTTTCTGCATGTGGCTGTCCAATTTTCCCAACACCATTTATTGAAGAGGCTGTCTTTTTTCCATTGGACATTCTTTCCTGCTTTGTCAAAGATTAGTTGACCATAGAGTAAGGGTCTATTTCTGGGCTCTCTATTCTGTTCCATTGATCTATGTGTCTGTTTTTGTGCCAATACCATGCTGTCTTGATGATGACAGCTTTGTAATAGAGCTTGAAGTCCGGAATTGTGATGCCACCAACTTTTGCTTTCTTTTTCAATATTCCTTTGGCTATTCGAGGTCTTTTCTGGTTCCATATAAATTTTAGGATTATTTGTTCCATTTCTTTGAAAAAGATGGATGGTACTTTGATAGGAATTGCATTAAATGTGTAGATTGCTTTAGGTAGCATAGACATTTTCACAATATTTATTCTTCCAATCCAGGAGCATGGAACATTTTTCCATTTCTTTGTGTCTTCCTCAATTTCTTTCATGAGTACTTTATAGTTTTCTGAGTATAGATTCTGTGCCACTTTGGTTAGGTTTATCCCTAGGTATCTTATGGTTTGGGGTGCAATTGTAAATGGGATTGACTCCTTAATTTCTCTTTCTTCTGTCTCATTGTTGGTGTAGAGAAATGCAACTGATTTCTGTGCATTGATTTTATATCCTGACACTTTACTGCATTCCTGTACAAGTTCTAGCAGTTTTGGAGTGGAGTCTTTTGGGTTTTCCATATATAGTATCATATCATCTGCGAAGAGTGATAGTTTGACTTCTTCTTTGCCGACTTGGATGCCTTTAATTTCCTTTTGTTGTCTGATTGCTGAGGCTAGGACTTCTAGTACTATGTTGAGTAACGGGTGATAATGGACATCCCTGCCGTGTTCCTGACCTTAGTGGAAAAGCTTTCAGTTTTTCTCCATTGAGAATGATATTTGTGGTGGGTTTTTCATAGATGGCTTTGATGATATTGAGATATGTGCCCTCTATCCCTACACTTTGAAGAGTTTTGATCAGGAAGGGATGCTGTACTTTGTCAAATGCTTTTTCAGCATCTATTGAGAGTATCATATGGTTCTTGTTCTTTCTTTTATTGATGTGTTGTATCCCATTGACTGATTTGCGGATGTTGAACCAACCTTGCAGCCCTGGAATAAATCACATTTGGTTGTGGTGAATAATCCTTTTAATGTACTGTTGAATCCTATTGGCTAGTATTTTGGTGAGAATTTTTGCATCTGTGTTCATCAAGGATATTGGTCTATAGCTCTACTTTTTTGATGGGATCCTTGTCTGGTTTTGGGATCAAGGTGATGTTGGCCTCATAAAATGAGTTTGGAAGTTTTCCTTCCATTTCTATTTTTTGGAACAGTTTCAGGAGAATAGGAATTAGTTCTTTAAATGTTTGGTAGAATTCCCCCGAGAAGCCGTCTGGCCCTGGGCTTTTGTTTGTTTGGAGATTTTTAATGACTGTTTCAATCTCCTTACTGGTTATGGGTCTGATCAGGCTTTCTATTTCTTCCTGGTTCAGTTGTGGTAGTTTATATGTTTCTAGGAATGCATCTATTTCTTCCAAATTGTCAAATTTGTTGGCGTATAGTTGCTCATAGTATGTTCTTATAATAGTTTGCATTTCTTTGGTGTTAGTTGTGATCTCTCCTCTTTCATTCATGATTTTATTTATTTGGGTCCTTTCTCTTTTCTTTTTGATAAGTCTGGCCAGGGGGTTATCAATTTTATTAATTCTTTCAAAGAACCAGCTCCTAGTTTCGTTGATTTGTTCTATTGTTTTTTTGGTTTTTATTTCATTGATTTCTGCTCTGATCTTTATGATTTCTCTTCTCCTGCTGGGCTTAGGGTTTCTTTCTTGTTCTTTCTCCAGGTCCTTTAGGTGTAGGGTTAGGTTGTGTACCTGAGACCTTTCTTGTTTCTTGAGAAAGGCTTGTACCGCTATATATTTTCCTCTCAGGACTGCCTTTGTTGTGTCCCACAGTTTTTGAACCATTGTGTTTTCATTATCATTTGTTTCCATGATTTTTTTCAATTCTTCTTAATTTCCCGGTTGACCCATTCATTCTTTAGAAGGATGCTGTTTAGTCTCCATGTATTTGGGTTCTTTCCAAACTTCCTCTTGTGGTTGAGTTCTAGCTTCAGAGCATTGTGGTCTGAAAATATGCAGGGAATGATCCCAATCTTTTGATACTGGTTGAGTCCTGATTTAGGACCGAGGATGTGATCTATTCTGGAGAATGTTCCATGTGCAGTAGAGAAGAATGTATATTCTGTTGCTTTGGGATGAAACGTTCTGAATATATCTGTGATGTCCATCTGGTCCAGTGTGTCGTTTAAGGCCTTTATTTCCTTGTTGATCTTTTGCTTGGATGATCTGTCCATTTCAGCGAGGGGAGTGTTAAAGTCCCCTACTATTATTGTATTATTGTTGATTTGTTTCTTTGATTTTGTTATTAATTGGTTTATATAGTTGGCTGCTCCCACGTTGGGGGCATAGATATTTAAAATTGTTAGATCTTCTTGTTGGACAGACCCTTTGAGTATGATATAGTGTCCTTCCTCATCTCTTATTATAGTCTTTGGCTTAAAATCTAATTGATCTGATATAAGGATTGCCACTCCTGCTTTCTTCTGATGTCCATTAGCATAGTAAATTCTTCCCCTCACTTTAAATCTAGAGGTGTCTTCGGGCTTAAAATGAGTTTCTTGGAGGCAACATATAGATGGGTTTTGTTTTTTAATCCATTCTGATACCCTGTGTCTTTTGATTGGGGCATTTAGCCCATTAACATTCAGGGTAACTATTGAGAGATATGAATTTAGTGCCATTGTATTGCCTGTAAGGTGACTGTTACTGTATATTGTCTCTGTTCCTTTCTGATCTACCACTTGTAGGCTCTCTCTTTGCTTAGAGGACCCCTTTCAATATTTCCTATAGAGCTGGTTTGGTGTTCGCAAATTTTTTCAGTTTTTGTTTGTCCTGGAAGCTTTTAATCTCTCCTTCTATTTTCAATGATAGCCTAGCTGGATATAGTATTCTTGGCTGCATATTTTTCTCATTTAGTGCTCTGAAATATGCCAGCTCTTTCTGGCCTGCCAGGTCTCTGTGGATAAGTCAGCTGCCAATCTAATATTTTTACCATTGTATGTTACAGACTTCTTTTCCCAGGCTGCTTTCAGGATTTTCTCTTTGTCACTAAGACTTGTAAATGTTTACTATTAGGTAATGGGGTGTGGGCCTATTCTTATTGATGATGAGGGGCGTTCTCTGAACCTCCTGAATTTTGATGCTCATTCCCTTTGCCATATTGGGGAAATTCTCCCCAATAATTCTCTCCAGTATACCTTCTGCTCCCCTCTCTCTTTCTTCTTCTTCTGGAATCCCGATTATTCTAATGTTGTTTTGTCTTATGGCGTCACTTATCTCTCAAATTCTCCCCTCGTGGTCCAGTAGCTGTTTGTCCCTCTTTTGCTCAGCTTCTTTATTCTCTGTCATTTGGTCTTCTATATTGCTAATTCTTTCTTCTGCCTCATTTATCCTAGCAGTGAGAGCCTCCATTTTTGATTGCACATCATTAATAGCTTTTTTGATTTCAACTTGGTTAGATTTTAGTTCTTTTATTTCTCCAGAAAGGGCTTTTGTATCTCCTGAGAGGGTTTCTCTAATATCTTCCATGCCTTTTTCGAGCCTGGCTAGAACCTTGAGAATTGTCATTCTGAATTCTAGATCTGACATATTACCAATGTCTGTATTGATTAGGTCCCTAGCCTTCAGTACTGCCTCTTGTTCTTTTTTTTTGTGGTGAATTTTTCTGCCTTGTCATTTTGTCCAGATAAGAGTATATGAAGGAGGAAGTAAAATACTAAAAGGGTGTCAACAACCCCAGGAAAATATGCTTTAACCAAATCGGAAGAGATCCCAAATCATGAGGGGGGTGAAAGGGGATAAAAAGAGGTTCAAAAAGAAAGAAAGGAAAAAAAAATTAAAAAAAGAAAACGAATAAAGAAAAGTATAAAAAAGAAAAAATATATATATTAGATAAACTAGTTAAAAAACGTTAAAAAGGAAAAGGGTAAAAGTTAAAAAAAATTTTAGCAAAAGAAGAGAAAAAAAATGAAAAAGAAAAAAATTACTTTAACTGCAAAACTAAAAAATCACAGGGAGGAAGCCATGAGTTCCGTGCTTTGCTTTCTCCTCCTCTGGAATTCTGCTGCTCTCCTTGGTATTGAAACCGCACTCCTTGGTAGGTGAACTTGGTCTTGGCTGGATTTCTTGTCGATCTTCTGGGGGACGGGCCTGGTGTAGTGATTCTCAAGTGTCTTTGCCCCAGGCGGAATTGCACCGCCCTTACCAGGCGCCAGGCTGAGTGATTCCCTCGGCTTTGCTTTCAGGAGTTTTTGTTCCCTGAGGGCTTTCCGTTGATTTCCGGAGGACGGGAATACAAATGGCGGCCTCCTGGTCTCTGGCCCGGAGGAGCCGAGAGCCCGGGGCCCCACTCCTTAGTGCGTCCTCAGAGAACAGCTCCCAGTAACTCCCATCTTCCTAACCTCCAGCCGCGCTCCGAGCTCACTGAGCCTGCAACCGGTTCAAGGTACCCCTGAGCTGCGAGCTTACTGTCGTCTCTGTCTCTGTAGCCGACTTTCCCACTCCAATACCCGCAAGCTCTGCGACACTCAGACACCACCAATCCTTCTGTGACCCTGCGGGATCTGAGGCCACACTGACCCCGCATGGGCTTCACCCTGGTTTAGCCTCTGGAGCGATGTCCCTCAGCGGAACAGACTTTTAAAAGTCCTGATTTTGTGCTTTGTTGCTCCGCCACTTGCCGGGAGCCAGCCCCTCCCCCCGGGGGTCTATCTTCCCGTCGCTTTGGATTCACTTCTCTGCCAGTCCTACCTTTCAGAAAGTGGTTGTTTTTCTGTTTCTAGAATTGCTGTTGTTCTTCTCTTCGACCTGCCGATGGATTTGCAGGTGTTTGCGATCTTTAGATAAGCTATCTAGCTGATCTCCTGCTAGCTGAAGTAGTCTCAGCCTGCTACTTCTCTGCCATCTTGACTCCTCCCCCTAACACTGACTTTTTAATGTTTTCAATGAAAGGACCATATGTCCCATATTATTTAGGATGTATAATGTAAATTATACTACACAGGAATGGATAGCCAAGAAGTCAGACTACACGTCAGTCAAGATATTGAAAGATTCATGCATTGCCCATTTAGTCTAATTTGGCAATATTCATTCTTTTTTCCCTGACTTTACTCATTCTGCTTTATCTTTACCATAATTTTCACCTTCACCTTATCTCTGATTGGGTTTATTTCTTTAATTTCATCTGTTCTAATTCACCCAGCTGACTTCCCATAATTTTAGTCAATGTTTAGTTGTATATGATAAAATCTACCTCATCTTCAAAAAACTCAGAATAAATTATAAGGAATTTTGGATATTTTCCTGACACATCCACTAAGCTGGTTGTTCACAAACTTTTTTAAATGATGAAACAGTAATAACAGATACACTGAATGCTAACTATGTGCCAAGTATCCTGCTAAGTGCTATGTATGCATTCTTTCTAGAATTCTTCACAACTATTTGGGTAAAGTCACTCAGTCTTTCCCATTTTTAGATGAGACAACAAAACTTCAGAGAGGATTTAAGCAACTTACCCATGACAACACCGAGAGAGTAGCAATGTTAGCATTCAAGCCTTTGCTGATTCACTCTCAAACCTTGCATTTTTACCACTATGTACCAAAAGCGTAATTTCCCACTTTTTGGAAGCTACGCATTGTCTTTGGAGAGCAAAAGAATTGATTTTCATTTTGTCTCTACAGTTATCAAGCTTGGAGAGCTTAGATACATTACGTGGTCTCTCTACCATTTCCTTTGCTTGTCTGGTCTGTAGACAACATGCCCATCTCGTGGGGTCCTTTATTAAAAGACCTAGTACAGAAGGGGCTTAGTGCTGTACCTGGTATTTGGTCGATGTCCAATAAAGGCAAAATGCCTTTTTCTTTCCCTTACACAGAAAAATAATGACCTCTTAGTATTTCCAAATCTTTTCTATATTTTTTATTTGAGCCCCCAAGATCCCTATAATAACGGGGATTATTGTCTCTGTTTTACAACAGAAGGTAAAGGTTCAGAAATGTCACCAAGCTGAGTTTCAGGCACACACACCTTGTAAGGAGCAGAGCAAGGGCTCCATGCTTCTCACTCCTGTTTTATGCCCGAGTATTTACTTCTCAGGAAGAGAAAGACAGAAAGCAGAGGATGTCAACAAAATCTAAAAGATCCTTCTAGGAAAATACATTCTGGAAAAAAAAAATTTTTTTGATCAATCTTCTATCCCTCCTTTCCCTGAGAGGCAAAAATGAAGAAGTAATTCTGTCAGGAAGGAAGAGTAGAATCTATTAGGAAGATTGCCCCTTTGCTCGGTGAAGGCCGTGATCTGAGTGGACATCTAATTGTATTTGCTTATTTCAGAGCTGCAGATACTCAGCCTTTAGTGAGCACTGTTTTGCAATAGGTTAGAAGCTGCACTGAATATTACCAGAATGAGTCGGCTTCATTCCTGAGAGTAATCCTTCTGGTCCTGACTAATGGACCATTATAACATACATTGCTGTCTTAGGGTTCTGGTTACTACTCCCTCTGGCAAAAGGCACCTGAAAAGAGACTTTCTTCCTTTTATCACCACACAGTCCCCTAAAATACTTATAACATATAGCAAGAATTAGAAATAGTTGATGCAACCTGCTCTTAATCATACAATTTGCATTTAGCTTTTGGAACTATTCCCCACCCCGTTCTCGTGATGCAGGTGAGACAATCATATGGAGATGTCCCATATTCATCTAGGGTCCTCACCTCCCTTCTCCTCTCGGAATTGGGAGGTTTGGGGATAACATTAAAAGATTGTTTGTCAGTCTGGATCTTGGGGGAAAGCCTCACCTATTTAGAAGGATAACGTGTTCTGGCTCTCTCTCTGGACCTGGACCCATAAAGTTTCCTTTTACTCATACTAAGAGACCAAGTGACCCACATGCCCCATAGCTGGGAGGCAGAACCATGGCACAAAAAGCGCAAATCACAATTACTTATTTGATCTCCCACTATTGGTGTTCTAGTGGGGTTTTTCTGCATTGAAAAACCTAGGTCAGTAATGGCCAAGATTTGGTTGATTCTTGTAATTGTCCCTCATTCTCTCACAATACCTCAGGCCAATATTAATTCCAAGTTTGTGGCTTTACTGTAGAAGTAGTATTACCTAATGACTATGCTTTTATCTCCCATTTCTGAAAGGGAGACTCTTTTGTTATGTTTGAAAGAATTTAAAAATGAGGAACCCAAGGTTTAACTTTTTAATTAGATGTAATGATTAGAAAATTTTCATCACAGCAGTTTTCCTTTCATTATAAAAGGAAAATTGACAGATTTTGTTCAGTTAGTGGTCACTGAAATGTTTTTTAAAGGAAATTATTACTGAGTGAAGGGATATAAAAAGCATATGCTTTTTTACATTTTTATGGGGAGAGACCCCTGATTGAAAGGAATTATAAAGCCCACAAAACATTATATTTCTGTGCCTTAGTAATATTTAATCTCAGTGCATTAGAAGAGCTTCACCCCAGTATAAATGTTTGTGATCTCTGTGTTAAGTGACCTTTGATCACACCAGCACAGTTCAGTGAAATCAAATTTGCAAGGCTTATTATGATGGAATCGATTATTTGTGCTAATGGCCAGTCTTTCAACTTTGGAATACTTCACATGTCACTGTCTTGGCTTCATAGTGTAATTTCAAATGACTTAGTTTAATTTGGGGTTTGCTATTGATACATTAACATTCTATGTGCAACTTCATTTTGGGCGAATAGGCCTGGAGTTCATGAGTACTAGGATAAATGCTTTTGATCACTCTGAGACTGGAGTTTAGCTTTTGTTCTAGCCCAGAACCACCTGACTTTTGAAAATAAAGCCTAGCTGAACTCCATGCATCTGTGGTACGTACCTCTCAGTCATTTAACAAATGACTATGAATTTTCTTTGAATAATACTCTATCCTCTCAGCTCTTTATTACCTAAAGCTGCCCACCAGAAGTTTATTCCCCTCACCTCAGAGGCCTTCTCTATTTTCTCCTTCCTGATAGCATTAATAATATTAATGATAATGATAATAATATTGCTAATACATTTACATTTGTTGTTATTTACTTAGCATTCTAATGTGCAAAGAAATGGTAAGTAATCCATTCAGTCTTCACAGTAAGCCTGCAAGTTTACCAACATTACTATTAATTATTATTATTCCCAATTTACACAGGAGAAAGCTGAGATTTGGTAAGGTTAACTAAATTCCCCAAATTCACACAGTAAATAGTTAATGGAGCAGACGCACCAAACCATTAAACTTCCTGCAGCAAGACTTTTTGTTAATTGTTGTTGTTCCCTGCCCAAAAGTTTGGCTAGAATCAAGAACTCTCTCCCCTTCCCTCCCTCCCTCTCTTCCTTCCTTCCTGCCTTTCTCCCCTCTCTTTTCTTTCTTCTAGCTATCTATTTTTATATCAAACTCCATTCCTTTTGCTTTTTCATCTAGTGCTTGCCCCTTCCCTGCCCTAATAATCCGGGCTCATCTCTCCCTAGCTCTCACCTGATCCCAGTCTTTTCATCACTTTACTTGGAAGCCTCAGAGTCATCAGGGATGCCATCCTCTCCTTCCATGTGAAATAGACCAATAAGATATTTCTTCAGGGGTGTGTGTGTGTGTGTGTAAGAGAGGGAAGGAGGGAGGGAGAGATGGAAGGGGGGAGGGAGGGAGAGCTGGAGGGGAGGGAAGGAGAGAGGGAGGTGGGAAGGGAGAGAGAGGCAAAGGGGAGAGAAACAGAAAGGAAAGGGATGGAGGAGGCAACAGGGAAAGGCAGCAAGAGAGACAGAGAGTCTTATTCAAGCACCGAGTAATATATGTAGTTGGTCCCCGGAGGAGACCTGCTGATGAGGAGGAAGGAAAAGGGAGGACAAACTCTCAGGGCGCTTCATTTTAGGGCTATTTTGATATTTTGAGTTGAGACAGAAATGGATCTATGACAATTCTATGATGTTAACTGTGCAAGAGTATCCCTAAATCCACCAGCTAGACCTGGCCCTACCACTGTCTAACTGCATAATCCTTGGCCCATTCCAGTCATCTGAGTCTCAGCTTCCTGTCTGTAAAGTGGATAAAGCCATCCGAGACTCATTGGATTTTTTAAGAATTGATGAGATCCTTACACAATGATGAAAATACAATGGCGATTAGGTTCTCAAGGTGCTTACAAACTAGTGAGATAATAAACATAGGACATATGGATAGAACTTTGTGCTACATAAAAACAGAAATAGGTATAATTGAAGAAAGATATTAGCTACTGATTGTTTATTGAGCATTATTTCTTGCTGGTCCCATGAACTCACTATTCAATCCTCACAATGACCATATAACATACATGCCATTATCAAACCTATTTAATAGATGAGGAAACTGAAGACCAGGGTGTAGAGAAACATGATCAAGGTCACATAATTAAAAAAAGAGTCCAAGATCTTGTACCCTGAACCATGCTCACTGCTTGGGTGTAGAGATAAGAAAGTATGGCATTACTTGCAGAGGAAAAAATCCTTCAACCTCTGGCTTTGTGCTGCCAGTGGGGAAGTTGGAACATCACAAAGCCCACCAACACAGCTCCTCTCCTCAGTGACAGCTTTACCTATGGACAGTGTGCCCTGTCCTCTTCCTCATGGGCCAGCCACACATAGGTCATTCAAAAAAAAAAAAAAATTGAGTAACTATGCTGTAAGGATCTTGCCTGTCAAACCTTTGGAAAACAAAGATGTAATAGGCATGCTGAAGGTGCCATTAACTTTTATTTCTGTTTCCAATTGAGATGCTTCTGCCTGGCCATACTTAGGCAGCATGGAAATAAATGATAACTTTAATCGGGCATCCTTATAAGTTCTTTCATGTTCTAGTTAGCAGTTCTGCAATGCCTACATTAAAATCAGATTATCCTCACCTGTCATGTGACTGCTTCTTTCCAGACTTTTTACTAGAGTGGACCACAGGGCTAAGAATACCATAAAAGCAAATTCACTCAGGGGAATTATTGATTTTTTTTTCTGTCTTGCATTCCTATTTCAACATGAAAAGCCCTAATCGCCTCCCTCCTATATTTCATATGTTGTACGTTTTCAAAAGCATCAGAGTGCAGCATTACTGGAAGCCACGATGAGGCCCTGAGCACCTCAGACCTTGAAATGCAGTTAGGTATTTTCTACTGTTGCATAGACTGCAAAGACAAAATGCTTTGGGAAACTTCGAAGGGAGGGACGGAAAGCCATCTCAGAAGGTAAGAACATGGTGATGGCAATCAAATTAATATAGGCTATCAAAAAGACCTGAGCATGGAAATCTAAGTTCAAGTCTTACATCTACCATTTATTGCTGGTGTGATCCCTGTGCCTATCATTTAGCCATTCCCTGGTTCTGTTAGCTCAGTTTAGAAATGGGAGTGCTACTTGTGTCTGCACATACTCCATCTGGTTTTTGTGATAGTCAAATCCATTCATTTATTCAACAATGTTCAGTGAGCACCTATCTCGTACTAGACAGTGTGTACATACAATTGATACAATGATAAACAGAAGGACTCTTTTCAGTCCATAAGGGGGTCCTTCAGTGAGAAGTCCAGCAAAAATCTACAAGTCACAAAGAGATTTATAAACTTGATTCCATGAAAAGCTATGACAAGATGCCCTGATAGGGTCAGGAGCAGTGGGGTTCTCAACTAGACAGATTTGCATCCCCCCAGGGGACATTTGGCAATGTCTGGAGATCTATTTGGGTGTTACTACTGGGGGAAGGGAGTGTTACCGGCATCTAGCAAGTAGGGGACAGAGAAGCTGCTGAGCCTCCTACAGTGCACAGTGGGACTGAGATTTGAAAGCTAAGTGGGAGAGAATTCTGGAGAAGAGGTGGGAGAATATTTGAGGCGAAGTAACATTTGCATAGGAACCGACATGACAATGAGCTCCATCATATCCTACGTACTGGAAGCAGCCCTGTGGGGCTGCAGCACAGAGAGGGGAGAAAGGGCACCTGACGACATCCGTGACAGGCAAGGTTAGAGCCAGTCAGGCCTGGGGTCGTAATGAAGTGGATATTGGGGGTTCCTGTGATGAATGCATATAGCTTAAACAACCAAATGGAAGGAGCTGGGATTTACCGGATAAGGAAATGAAAGCAACACAGATTTGAGGGGGCGGAAGGAGGATAAGAGCTCAGATCTTGAAGGCAGTAAGTCTGAGATGTCTGTGAGATACTTGGGTGGAGATGACCGGCAGGCAGCAGAATATGCAATTCAGGAGAGGTATCTGGGCCAAGAATATAAATGAGGAAGCCATTGATGTACTAACATTTTTTTTTTTTTTTTTAACCTAAGCTCTAGGCCCAACATGGGCCTTGAACTCACAACCCCAAGATTGAGTTGCTTGCTCTACCTACTTAGCCAGCCAGGTACCCCTAATGTAGTAGCATTTATTTATTTATTTATATTTATTTATTTTCCTTAAAAAATTTATTGTATTATGTTAATTACCATACAGCACATCATTAGTTTTTGATATAGTGTTCCAAGATTCATTGTTTATGTACAACACCCAGGGCTCCATGCAGTATGTGCCCTCCTTAACACCCACCACCAGGCTCACCCATCCCACCCCCAAAACCCTCAGTTTGTTTCTCAGAGTCCACAGTCTCTCATGTTTGTTTCCCTCTCCAATTTCCCCCACTTCATTTTTCCTTTCTTTCTTCTAATGTCCTCCATGCTGTTCCCTGTGTTCCATAAGTAAGTGAAACCATGATAATTGACTCTCTCTACTTGACTTATTTCACTGAGCATAATCTCCTCCAGTCCCCTCCATCTTGATGCCAAAGTTGTATTTATATGACTGAATAGAGAGAGGGTAAAAAGTAAAGGGGAAGAGACTTCCTAGCTGTGAATGTGCTTTGTCAGCAAATTTGTTCTCTATAAATATAAGGATTGCGTGTCATCATCAGCATTAAGGGCAATACTTTTCACATCTCTTCACTTGTTTAACAAACCATTGCCAGTCCTCATTATATGCTACGCTGTGTGCAAGGGCCTAGGAATAAACAGATGAATAAGAATGACACTTGCCCTCAAAAAGAGTCAAGGAAGCAAGTGGAGGAAGGAATTTAAACTCTTAATACTGACCTACCAATGAGTTCATGTAGCTTTCCTTCTGTCAGGAGAGTCTAGAGAAGAGGGGAGAGCTCTGGAAAGAGAAAAAGATGAGGAAAACAAATTTGATCTGCCTCATAGTTCTGTCCAGGTGAACCCTGCCCTCAGTCCCACCCTGAGGGTTAATGAGCTGGGATCTAGTATTTGATAAAACTATGGTCAAAGGAGACCTAGTGTCCTGTTTGTTCACTCAGCTTCTTTGGGATCACTTGCTTTCTCTCCCTTAAAGTACTGGACTTGAGTTTTCAAAGATCAGCAGTGAGTAGGGAATAGTACTCTATGACCATGATTTCCATCTCAACGCCTCTGAAGTACAACTGACTGATAAACTGAATATATAGCACACTTCTCTGCTATATGAATTTTTATATACTACTGTCCATTTCATGCCTTCTGGAACCCTGAAGCATGCAGGAGAAGTCCATTTGCCCTTTTACTCAGGTACAGTCATGTGAGTCTTGCCCCATCAAAAAAGACATGTCATTCCCTCTTAAATAATGGAAAAATGGGACACCTGTGAATTTTTGATAATAAGAACGATGGCCAAATTCACCATATATCT
Organism: Neogale vison; assembly: GCF_020171115.1. Taxonomy (NCBI): domain Eukaryota; kingdom Metazoa; phylum Chordata; class Mammalia; order Carnivora; family Mustelidae; genus Neogale; species Neogale vison. The sequence continues at coordinate 139,841,861 of NC_058097.1, forward strand.
TTGAAAATACAAAAGAACATGGTAAATATACCAACATACGTTTTCTGAAGTTTTAGTATGCTTTCATCTAGTTTAGGGTTCATTAGTAATAATATCAAGCAAACACAGAAAGAGCCCATCCTATCCCAGGCACTGTGCTGAGTGAACATTTGCTTCTCTTCTCTGAAACTATAGTTTAGTGGGGAACATAGAAGGAAAAAGTGAATAGGGGTGCCTGGTGGCTCAGCCAGTTAAGCATCTGATACTTGATTTTGGTCTCAGAGTTGTGAGATCAAGCCCTGAATCAGGCTCCACACTAGGCATGGAGCCTGCTTAAGATTCTCTCTTCCTCTCAGCCCCTCCCCCCTTAAATAATTAAACAAGCAGATAAATAAATAAACAGTGAATGAACAAATATATTTTAAATTAAGATGGGAATGGTGCCGAAGCAATCAGGTTTCAGGGAGAAAGAGCATTAGGAAGATACATACTTTAGACTATGGTGTGGTGATAGTCAGGGAAGGTGAATCTGCAATTACCTAAATATTTCTTGATCACTGGTCAGATGGAGTCAACAGGTATGAATTTATTGTAGATCTTATTTACTACCTACTTATTATTTCTTACTTACTAAATATATGAATAAATTAAAATGAAATTTATTAACTTCTTAAACACTAATGATAGGGCTTACTGTGTACCTGGTTCTGCTCCAGATATTTACAAATATTAACTCATTCAATCCTAAAAGTACTGTTATAATCTCCATTTTATAAATGAGAAACTGAAGCAAAAAAAATCAAGTAATTTGTCCAAGGTAACATAGCTGGTAAGTGGTGAAGCAAGTTACGTTAGTGAGTATAGTATCTTCATGGGGATGCGAAGGATGCTGCAAGGAAAAGTAGTTTTTAAGAAGGAAAACAGTAAATTTCTATTCTTACAATCTTAATACCTGTTATAATGTCACTGTTACAATGATGTAAGCTCTGAACTTTAAATGTGACAGGGAAGCCAGAAATTTTAAGATGGAGGATCCTACTCTTTAGAGAGCTTACTGTCTTACTAGAGAAAGATTATCAGCAGGCGTGACATAATACATAATTCAAAATTACATGGGATATCTTTGCTAAATTTAAGGTCATATCTTTAAGTGCTTATTTTGGGAGGAAAATGGGATTACTAAGGATTAAAATATATTCACATATTACTGAATTACAGCTCTGAAAGACAGAAGAGATAGTTGAATCTAAGCTTTTCATTTTATAAATGAATAATTGAAGTTTGTCAAAGCAAAATAACCAAACCAAGATCTTACAGCTAATTAGGGCAAGAATCATAACCAAGAGTAACACCACTGGATATGAAATCTCAGCCCTTTTTCCCTGGTTAAATTATCCATATATTTTGTTTTCCTTCCTACTAGAAAATCATTGCTTTCTAATCCTGTCCCCTTCTGTGGGAGGTGGATCAAACTGTAGTTTAACGTTAAATTGTCACAAGGGATAAAACCCAAGTGAGTGAGACTTTCCGCTGGTTTTTCTAGCAACTTTAAAAGAATTTTTTAAAAATAGCTTCAATGAGGTATAATTAATATCCAATTATTTGAAGATATTTAAGACATACCTCTTGATAACTTTTGACTTATGAAACCATCCATTCAAGTTAACGAATGTATCCATCACCCTCAAAAGTTTCCTCCTGCCCCCTTGTAATCTCTCTGTCTCTCTCCTTCCCCCCACCTTCCTTACCTCCTCATCCTAGGTTCTACTTTCTGTCACTGTAGGTTAGTTTGCATTTTCTAGAATTTTATGTAAATGGGATTAAACAATATGTACTTATTCTGTCTTCTTGGATTTACCATGACTCTTTTGAAATTCATTCATGTGTTGTATGTACCAATAGTTCATTTGTTTTTATTCATCTGTTACAATTTGTTTATCCAATCATTTTGTTGTTTCAGTGTTTTGGTATTACTAATGAAGCTGTTACAAATATTTGTGTACAAGTCTTTGAATGGACATAAGCTTTCATTTCTCTTGGGTAAATACCTAGGAGTAGAATAGTTTAATTGTATGGTAGGTGTAAGTTTAACTTAAAACAAAAATAAACAACGACAAAAATCACTGTACTGTTTCCAGAGAATTTGCTCTATTCTTGTTCCCACCAGCAATGTATGAGAGTTCCAGTCTTCCACATCTTCATTAGCCCTAGGGATAGTCTGGCTTTTTTTTTTTTTAATATTAGCCATTTTAGTAGGAATATAATGGTATTTCATTGTAGTTTTAGTTTTTATTTGTCTACTGAGAAATGACATTGCTCATCTTTTTACATGCTTATTTGATACATGTGTATTTTCATTGTTGAAGTGTCTGTTAAAATATTTTGCTTATTTTTAATTGGCTTGTTTCTTTCCTTATTATGGAGTTTTGAGAGTTCTTTATGTGTTTTAGAAACAAATCCTTTATTAGATATATGGTCTGTAAGTTTTGCCTCCATTCTATGGCTTGTCTTGTTCTTGTCATACCAGTGTTTTTTGAAGAACAGAAATTCTTAAATTTGATGATGTCCAGTTTATCAGTTCATTCTTTTATGGTTGTGCTTTCATTATTGTACCCAACCTAAAGCCATAAATATTTTCTTCTACTTATTTTTTGTTTAATTAGGTTTTACATATAGGTCTGTAATCTAATTTGAGTTAATTTTTAAAGATAGGCATACATCAAAATTCTCAATTTTGTGTATAGATATTCAATTTATTCCACATCATTTGTTGAAAAGATGACCTTTTCCCCATTGAATTCTCTTTGCACTTTTATTGAATATCAGTTGTTTAAATGTGTGGGTCAGTTTCTGGAGTCTCTATTCTGTTCGTTGACATACTTATTTATCTCTGTGCCAATGCCGCATTGCTTTAATTACCTTAAGCTTACAAGACCAGAAAACAAGTAGTACTTTTCCTCAAATTGTATTTTTCCTTCTCAGAGTTGTTTTGGCTATTATATATTCTTTGAATTTCTATATAATTTTAGGATCAGCTTGGCAGATTCTCCAGGACAAACAAATAAGCAAAAATACAAATAACATTGCTGAGTTTTTGATTGGGATTATATTGCATTGAATCTATAAATCAATTTTCAGAATATGATATCTTAACAATATTGAGTATTCTTACCCAGAAACATGGTGTATCTCTGCATTTATATGTCTATAATATCTTGTATTCTGAAATTTTTCTGAAGTTATTTATCAATGCTAAAGTTTGTTTTAGATTCCATGAGATTTTCTATGTAGACAGTTATGCCATATGGAAAGAAAGACGTTTTTATTTCCACCTTTGAATTTTTATTTCTTGACCTGTGCACTATCTAGAACCTCCCAGATAATGCTGAATAGAAGTAGTAAGAAAAGACATCCTTATCTTGTCCCTGAGATTTTTTTTTTTAAGCCAGGAATGGATATTGAATTTTGTATGTTTTTCTTGCCCCTACTGAGATGATTGTATGTTTGTTTGTTTGTTTGTTTGTGTTAAAAGAATATCATAGATTGTATTGGATTGTTTTCAAAGGCTAAACCTATTTGGTCATGATGCATAACTTTTTATATGTTTCCAGATTCAATATGCTAAAATTTTATTTAGAATTTTTGCATATATATATAAAAATTCAAGAGGGCACATGGGTATTTGCTTTTGCTGGTAATATCTTTGTCTGGTTTGGAACCAGGGTAATCTGGCCCCCCCAAAACAAGTTGGAATTCATTCTTTCATCTTCATTTCTCTGAAAGAGTTTGTATAAATTATTATTTCTTCCTTAAATGCTTGATAGAATTCATCAGCGAAGGCATCTGGGCCTGAAGTTTCTTGGTGATAGGTTTTTAATTACAAATTAAATATCTTCAATAGATATATGGAATGACTATTTATGTTACTTACCTTTCTTGAGTGAGTTTTGGCAGTATATATGTCTCAAGGATTCATCCACTTCATCCAAGGTGTCAAATTTGTTTACATAAAGTTGTTTATGAGATTTTCTTATTGACCCTTTCATAGCTATAAGAACTGTAGTGATTCTACTACCTCTCCCATTCATGATTTTGATAATTTATTTTTCTCTTTTATCCCTCATTAATCTTATGAGAGTATTATCAATTTTATTATCAAAGAACTAGGTGTTAGTTTTATTAATTTTCTTTACTTTCTCTTCCAATCCTTTTTATTTCCTTTCTTTTTTTTTTTTTTTAGGTTGCTATATTTTTTCTAGTTGTGAAAAGTGCAAACTGAGATCATTAATTTGAGATCTTTTTTTCCTTTAAATGTAAGTGTTTAGTGCTTTATATGTACTCTTAATTCTGTCTTTAAGGGTATCCAACAAATTTTGATATGTTGTGGTCTTATTTTCATTCACTTCAAAATACATACTGATTTCTTTTTTTATTTTTTATTTTATTTTTTCCTTCAGCCAGTGAGTTATTTATAAGTGGTGGGGTTTTTTGTTGTTGTTTTTTTGTGGGTGTTTTGTTTTGTTTTGTTCTTTTTTTGTTTTGGTTTCCAAATATTTTGGGACTTTCCAGAGATTGTTTTACTTTGATTTCTAACATGATTTCACTGTGGTCAGTGAATTTCTTAGACCTGACTCCCTTTAGATTGATCAAAATTTGACTATAGAAATTGAGACATACAGAAAGTACTTTTAAACACTCTAAGGCCTATAATCTAATTTAGGGTATGGCAGTGTATTTAGATATGATAGACATATAGCTTAGTGACTGTGTTTAACAGAAAATGGTCATCATTACTTATCAGGCATTGTGCTCTTAGGATGAAAATAGGTACACTGTACTTTGTGAGCAGGGGCAAATGCACATTGAAGAGTAGTTGAAAAGAAACAGTCTTGAAATATATTTATCCTTGCATTCTTTCTTGCCAGCACAGTGCTGAGCACATAGTAGAGTTCAATAAATGTTTGTTACCTAAGCCAAGTTGAGCCAAGTCACATATTTGATCAGGTAAGATTCATGTTGTACTCCATTTGGAAGTTGGAAGTAATAGATCACAGAACTCACAACAGTGATTGAACATGAGTATAAATCATGTTATAGGTACTTAATAAAAACGAACTTATTAAGTAAGTAATATGACCTAAATAAGCAAGCCACCTAAAGCCTCCAAAAGTATACCAATGCACTACTTCAAAAGTGGGGAATAAATAAATGGAAATTACCCCTTTGTGAGGTTTAAGAAGAATTTCACTGAGTTAAAGCACATTGATGCTCTGAAAAATTGGTTAGAGCTAAGACTGGTTAGCATTAGGAATAGGAAGCTACTGAGAGCACTTAAGAGCAGCTTTGGCTCTGGTATAAATCTTACTATTAAGCTCTTTTAGTGTCATGTTCCTTCCAAACCAACCAGTAATGGACTCCAATTTCCCACTCTGCTTTTGTTCTACTTTTTCTTCCCCAGGAATGTCCCCTGTCTATCCCTGCATATCCAAATTTTACTCTAACTTCAAGCTCTAACAAAGTGCTGACTCTTCCATGAAGATGCCCTAATTTCCCCCAATGGATGTATTTTTCCCCCTTTTTCATTGTTTCGTGAATAGTTTATGCTATCTCTTTTATGGCACTAACCATGTTCTAACTTGGCTTTTTGTTATTTGTGTCATGTATCCTCCCTTTAATTAGACTTTAAGCTCCTGAAAGGCAGATTCAGCTTCTAATATATCCATTTGTCCATAGCACAATCAAAAAGTGTAACACATGAGAGGTGCTTAATATGTTTATTGGATCAACAAATGAATGATTCTAAGGTCATTTTTTTGTGTAGAGTTCCTACATGTAGAGTACAGATTATCTATCCTTTTTTCTAAAAAGTAAAGAAAGGAGGATCTTTTGGGACATGTTGCTTAAATGAAAGAATGAAGGGACCTGATGAACAAGAGGCAGAGGAAGTACACGGTAGGACAGATGATTTAGCTGGGACTGAAATAATGGTGAATATTGACTCCAGGGATTCAGAAAGGAGTGGCTGGAATTTTGGAGGCTAACTTACCAACTTTATATTTTCTTGTTATTTGCTAAGAAATACAGAACATTTACTAGTGAAAGAATATTTTCTGGAAGTTGTGGGCTGGCTGGTCGACAGTGCATGAGGAAGAAGCATGTGGCTGGGGCAGATGGGGGAGTCTAAGGGCAGGAATGAAGGCAGAGGAGGGACTGTGGGTGTGAGCTGAAGAGAAGAACATCATGAATGAGCAAAAGAGAAGGAAGGTTCGTTGAATTGATATTGAAAAACAAACTAATGGCAATAGCCTTATGGTGGGTCTTCCCGAGATACTAAGGAATATCTTCCTATATATTCCTATATATTCCTAAATAATCTTCCTACAAATTAGTCCAGGTAAAACTTTGGAAGTTCAATTCTACTTCCAATTCCTTCAATAAAAATTGGAAAATAATTGAGATAAAAGGCCCTAAGCCTTTGAGATTTTCACACCACAAGGTCATTATCATGAACTAATCTGCCATCGCCAAGACAGAAATGCAGAAAAACTAGGTAACCCAAATCATGCACCTCTTCTAAAAATAATACAGCAAAAATCTTTCATTTATGTCGTCAAACTGTTTCCTATAACTTGTACCTTGTTTTGTACTCCCTAGATTTTCTAGGTTAATTAAAAGTACAACTTATTTTTTTTTTAATGTTGTGTACTGCCCTTAGCTTACCCCCTTACCTCTAGAAATGCTGGAATATATGTTCTCCTTGTTGGCTATGTAACTAGATCTGAGTATAGATTCTTCTGGAACTTCTGAGAACTCAGCACATTCTCTTAAGATGCATTACCCCCTACTGAGCAATCCACAGAGACTAGAGGGGGCTAGTAGAGACTCACTTTACGCTGTGAGCTCCTGTCTTAGGTGAAAGAACATTTGGGATATGTCACTATATTCTGTCATCCAGATTTTATTTAGTGCCTTGGACTAGCCTTTTTGATGTTAAAGTGTGTAACCAATTTCTCTGGAATTAACATGTTCCGATTCTGTGCAGACCACTTTCTAGTCCCCAGACTATTTAAAGGCTCGATTCTCCTGACGTTAATGCTGAGAATTCTTCTTAGAATGATAAAATAAATGTGACTTTTCTCTAATACATAAAGCAACAGAAAGGTTTTCTCGTGGCTTTTAAATTTCAAGATAAATAATTGACTGCCTCCTATACCTAGGAACCTTCTGTCTAGTCTTGACAGATACTTTCAGATACACAACTCTGTAGTTAATATACGTGGTAATTCTCCATAGATAAAAATGTCATGTGTAGATCTTAACTAAAGTGAGAAAAGAGTTGGGCATATTAAATAACACTGTGAGAATAAATGTATATAATTGGATATCTCACATAGCAGACAAGTATAGACACCTGCACATGTACATATGTGTGTGTATGTAATCCACTCCCATCAATTTTAATACTTTTCACAAGCTACTCAAATTCTACCTTCATGGCCTGCCACCCAAATCTTCTGGTAGAAATATTTTTTCACATCTCTTTCCCTCCTACTTCTTTCCCCCCACACACTTATGGTATGTGCAGTTTCGCCAGACCCGTGTGAAGACAGGGGAACATTGATGGGATTGCTTTTCACAAGTGTGGGAACGAAAATCCTTCCCAATGAAAACATCTGTCTCTGTTCAAGTCATGCCCAGTTATCCCCCAAAAGAAATGTTCTGATTAACTTTTTTTTAAAGTCTTAAGATAGCAGTTTGTGTAGCAGATCTAATTAAGAAGTTTATGTAACAGATCTGCAGGGTTTTTTCCTTCTTCAACTGGGTTCTTTGAGCTCAGTTTGAGTGTTACTAGCTTTCGCTATGCAACGGCCAAGTGCTTCCCGGGCTGAAAATTATCAGCTTTTGTGGGATACTATTGCTTCCTTAAAACAATGTGAACAGGCTATGCAACATGCATTCATTCCGGTAAGGAAAATTTCCTTTTATTCTCCTAAATATTTTTTTTTCTTTTTCTTTTTCTTTTTCCTTTTATGGCTGTAGATAAGTGGCATGTATTATATGCATTTAAAGATGTGGTATCTTCTCTGTAGCTCTTGTTTGGGGTATATATCTCTGTCTTTCTCGGTAGGAAGTCTGAATTCTTAATACAGTCAGACATTGATCAATGAGAAAGAGTAAACAGTGGTGCAAGCAAACTCATCCCCCTAAAGAAAGTAGTTTCTAAAAGTAACATGTACTAAGAAAGGGAACACTATTGGTATTTCTCATAATTAATATTTGATACAACTTACAGTTCATATTTCTTGGTTGATGCCCCCAGAATGCCTCAGAGTGGCTTGAATATATTTTGCAGTAGGTATGATACATATATCAAGAATCCGAAAGTTAGTTCTTACATTTTGGTTGCTTATCCAAGTAAAAACCCACCATAAAATCTCTCTTTAAAAGCATGACTATTCCTTTAGTAAATCAGTGATGCACTGTTTAGAAATTTGTAAGTATAATTGGTAGAAATATATAGATATATAAAATGAATTAATAAGTCAGTGTCATTGTGTTATTTATTGCAGAAGTAATGTTTGTGCTTATAATTATTTAACCAGGGGACCCATGCTATCTACATCAGATAGGCTGAGATGAAGTAAATGGGACTTGGAAGAAAAGTTTTTAAATAGTTGATTCTTTAATTAGATCTGTTTCGAGGTTTAAGAATGAAGGAATTAAGAATTAAGGAGCACTCTCAAAAATTAGTCTCTGCTAAAATTTATTTGGAATCTCTCAAGAAAAACATTATTTCTGACATAGAAACTCAAGAGACATACCTCTATCCATAGTGGGAATAAATCTTTGAAGTTCAAGTTATTTTCAACTGACTCAAGTTAGGTGCCATTATGTTTTTCTCTGCAACTTGGGAATCACCTAAGTGCTGTAAAGGCTATGCTACATTTAGAGTTCTTCTCATGGAGTACCGTTCTGTAGTCAGATCTATATAAAGTGACCTTGATTGTTAAAGACATAAAACATTATTTTTGTGAGGAATTTAAAAACCATTGGTGAAAAGCTCTCTAAGTCAGATTAACTAGTAATGATTCTACATTGAAGTGTCTTTATTAAACTGCTCTTCCTTGGCTTCATGACGGAGAATATGATATTTTCTGTGAAGTTAATATCACCTAATTGTGGCGCTTTCTCTAGCCAGGCAATTATTTCCTCCTTTCTATGTTCCTTGCTGCACCTTCAGTTTATCACCTAACATATTTTATTATAAGTGTTTTCTTCTCTCTTATATTATAACTTCTTGGAGTGAAAGGGAAAAGGAAAGTAAGTTGAAGGAAGGAACTAACACTTACATGTTTGTTTTCTTATTTTCCTGTCTTGAATTCCGTAAATAGAGCATGCATCTATCCTCAGGGTCTAGCACAGTGCCTAGCACAATAAGGGTGCTTGGCGAGCACTTGAGAAATGAAATCAAATAAAAAACCTCCAATTCTAGAATTTTTAGTTAATACATAGCAGTTTTCATCAACAGCTTTGTCTATACTGACCTCATAAAATTATTTCCATTTAAATCCATCTAGAGAAAACAATAAACCTTGATTAAAGCATTGCAATGGTGTGATGGTGGGAACAGCAATGTGTTAGTGCAGGGGATAGAGCCTATGGGAAAAAATAGCCTTGGATTGAATTCCCCTAGTCCTTGGGCCACTCTTTATTTCATTCTCATGTCTCCTCCTAATTCCCTCTACTACACACACACACACAGGCATTTCCAAGTTTAATTTGAATTTGCTTCATTTTGACGCCTCTAAATCTTTTTAGAAGATATTAGGAATTTGCCAATCTCTCAAATCTCAATTTTTTCCAAGTCTTGCATTCAATGTATCATTATATCATCACAATTTTATGAAGACTGCTTTTAGAAAACACCCTATTATTAAAATATTGCTATCAGTTGGAAATAAATCTGTTTAAATTGAGCCTCAGTTTATTTTTTGTTGGAAGATGAAAGTTAGACCTCAGAACAAAAACTCTTCCATACTTTTTGCACTTTTTAAACCCAGTGATAATGTGTTTCATACACTCATAGATACACACATATACATGCATGAATGAATGATATTCTTGCGTGATGATACCCTTTATTATTTGGGATATACAAATAAATTCCAAAATATGTATATTTGCCATGATGTATTTAGCATGTCAAGGAAATGACAGAGTATATCAATCTAATCAATTACCACCTTTAAAATAAAACTTGTTCTCCTTTCAAATAAAATACTGGAAATGAATAATGTAGACAGACCCATGTAGGAAATGTGGACCCATATTATGTAACTCCCTTAGGAAACCTGATCTGAAAACTTCACAAGCAGGTAAATGCTGTTTGTACATCTCCTGTGGGTGTGTACTTCTACCACATCATTAGAATGCAGTTGGACCGTGTCTCGCACACACAATAAGCTGGGGAACACAAAGAGTTTTTCAGTCAGTGTACTTCACTGAACTAATAATAAACTTGAGGTAAAATCTCAAGTCATTGTACAGTGAACCCCAGAGAATCTGCCCATACAGCCTAAAGTTTAGCTTGATGAAGGAAACTTAAAGTAGCTGATAGCTGGACGATGTAATTTTTCCACACAGTCAAACAAACAGAGAAGCCAGTCCGGGAAGTCCTTCGATGCTCCAGTTGATTTCATATAACAGATCATGCCTTATAATGACAAGGTGGACATCAAATCTGGAAACTCAAGCAGATTCATCTGCTTGACCCAAGAGCCTGGAGTACAGAAAAGCAACTCGGAATTTCCCATATGTTTAGCCCAAGTGCCAGCCAGCGTGAGTTGTAAATATTTATTAGATAGATGGATAAAAAGCTTTCTTTCAAATCCTGTAAATTGGTTTCATCGTTGGGGCTATAAGCACATCTTTCTAGACATTCAGTATCTTTGGGGTCTGTGCAAATCAAAGGTTTTGCTCTTACATTATTCAAATAAATACATATGCTTGTAAAAACAGTCCCATAATTAGTGGTTCTTTTCATAGACTGACCTGTGTTTCTGTTCATTATTAGTTCATTCACTTCATTCATCTTTCACTGAGCTCCTGCTATGTTCCAGACACAGTCCAAACACAGGCCAAGGACCTGAAGGTACACTTTAACTTTTATGATACCATCACTTTGGAAGAGACACTTCATTACCCCTTGCCCAAGTGGCACCCCACTGTTTCTTGCTGCAATGAACAAAGTTGATTTTCCTTATGCTGCTAGTCATCGTGCTTTAATTTTGTCTAATGTGAATGTCATGCAGCTTGCCAGGCCTTGGGAGAGATACTGAGATGAATCAGTTAGGAGAACCGTGATGAAACCAACCAGAATTCTGCTCATGAGGAATTTTTTCAAGTGGATACACAGATGACTCTAACACCCGCTACTAAGTGTTGAGTGCCCTAAGTACCCATGACTTACCGTGAGAATTAAGGAAAGGGGTGAGTTTCACAGAAGAGTATCAGCTAGATTTTAAAGGTTAAACAGATGTTGGCATTCAGTGATGATGGAGGAAGAGGACCTTCGAGTGGAGGGAACAGCAAAGGCACTTCCTAATTGTACAGATGTGGTCCATTTTCCAACTGTTCATTCATTTGACCAATATTTATTAACTTTTTATGTATCTGAAAATTGTGTAATATGACTGACCATGTAACAGTAAATAAGACAAGCTTAAACCTGCCCCAGGGGCATTCACATTTTAGGGGTGGAGACAAACACTAAATAACCAATTACATAGATATATCTGTATGTCACCCTTTGATGCTATCCTATGTGAGTTGTTCACAGCACTTCTCAGCTTTGTGCTGATGCATATCTAGATACACATCTCTTATCAGAATAGTATAGCAACTGTAGATATTTTGCAAAACCTCTGCAAACAAGACTAAATGGAATAAAATATTTTTTCCCAAACATTTTTTAGTCCTAAACTACATGTTAATTTCGCTAGCAAACAATTAGTACATCCTGTCTCACACATCCTGGGCTTGGTACTTATAGTAGAAAAGAGACAGTCTTGACTGAGAACCTCTCTTATGTTGTGCACTCTTCTATGCACTTCACACGTTAGTTCACCCAACCTGTCAATAATTCTCTGATGTACACACTCTCCTCTCCATTTTACAAAGTTTACAGAGGGTAAGTAACTTTCCCACGATCACATAGCTAGTAAACGGAAAGACCAGACTTTGAAACTGGTTATGTCACTCCAGAGCTCATTTCTTAATGGGTTCAGTAGAATAAGGAAAAAAAAAAAAAAAACACTAAGATCAAACTGTTTGCAACACAGTGTGGGAGGAGCACCAATCAAGGGATGCACAAGCCACAGTAGATGCTGGAAGGTGGGAGTGATCGATCTGCCTGGATGGGAGGTGAAAGATGAGGAAGGAAGACTGAAAAGAGAAGTCTTGGGATGGCTTTAAAACAGGTGAAGGAGATAGGAAAAGATGAAAGAGTACGTACAAAGGCCCTGAGGCACAGAAAAGTAGTGTGCAATGAGGGCTATCAACTTTCCCCAATTCCTGATCTTCCTCTTTGAGTACCAGGCAAGAAAGACAGAGCCAACAGGGCTACATGTTGTAAGGTCAGGCATCCTTCAGATCAGTCAGAAGTCACTGAATAACTCAGGCTCAGACTAAGGCACCGGAGCCTTTGAAGAGAATCTCCAGTGGAAAGAAGAGGTGACTTTCAGACACCTGGTTTCATTAGCCTTACTACATAGGGCTTGGCCTACGGGGTTAACACTTGTCTGGAGATGAGGTCATATGCCTAAAGAAACAGAGATAGCTTATGTACAGATATGAGAGAAATGTAAGAAGAGAAAAGGAGATGAGAAAGCACATGGGCGCTAAGAAAGATACTGATAGACATGAGTCTGGGAGGAACAGTGAGAGACTGGCAGAGGCCACGGAGGCCTCCTGGGTCTCTCAGAATCCCCAGTCCTAATTTCTGTCCATCACGTGGTTAACCTGCTGTGCTTCCTGCCCTTTCAACCTGATAGTTCAGATTTTGCTTAAGCTACCATAAGTGGCTTTCTATTCTCTGCAAGCAGAGAATCTTCACGAAGACAGTGGCCAGTTAATGGCTAGTGGTCCAGGGACCGGAACTGGCCCTACAAGAAAGAGTAGAACAAGAGCCAGAGAGAAGGAAAACAAATCAGCTGAGGTCACTGGGCTTCAAAGGTGAGGTTCCCTCATTTACGACTTAACTCACATCAGCTTCCCCAAGACTTCTTTTTTTTTTTTTTTTAAAGATTTTATTTATTTATTTGACAAAGAGAGATCACAAGTAGGCAGAGGCAGGCAGAGAGAGAGGAGGAAGCAGGAGGCTCCCTGCTGAGCAGAGAGCCTGATGCGGGGCTTGATCCCAGGACCCTGAGATCATGACCTGAGCCGAAGGCAGTGGCTTAACCCACTGAGCCACCCAGGCGCCCCACCTTCCCCAAGACTTCTATGCCTTCTCCCTCATTATTTCAACCCTCATTAATAACACTTCCTGAAGAAAAATAAGAGTAGAAAACGTGCTCATACACTGCTTTAATCTGTTCTTTCTTATTTAGTTGTCACAATGCCAACATGAAATGGCCCCAATATTATCATTTCCATTTTCGATTGCGGGGGTGGTCAGCTACCTTGTTTAATATCATACAGGTGGTAAGACCAGGAGAGAACCCAGGCCTTCTCACCCTAATCCCACCTGCCTTTCTCTTTCACACCCACCATGGGACTTTGCCCCTACATCTCTTACGCTGCTGCTCGACTTTTATTACAAAAATATGAGGGATTTCTCTTGTTTTTACATCACACTGTAAAATCCTCACAGGGCAAAACCGTGTGCTTCTTCTACCTACTTTCTGCAGTTCCTTGTATAGTGCCTTAAATATGATGTTTGCCCAATAAATCTGCAGAGGCTGATTAATACCTAAAATGTGATAATGAGGGAATAATCCTTCTTGTCTGGAATTCCTCCTTAAAGCCTGTCTCCTCAACCCACAGACCCTGCCTTTGGTCCCTGGATGTTGACTTTGAGCCATTGTAAGCTTAGGTCAGCTCTAAATAGGATTTGCTCAATGATGAGTTTCAGTCCTAGTTCATGGTGTTCCAAGTGTGTTTTGTCCTTTCTGGATTCTAAATATTACTTGACTCATCATCCTCAATCATGTCGGATTCATCTCTCGGTTTTATTCCTCTTAGCCTCACTTCGCACTTCTGTCTAGTAATACCCCAGTTTTTAGGCTATTTCCTCCTGAAGAATATGAAGAAGGCTATTAATGGAATTCCTATTAGTAAAGGAACAAAGATGACTCTTAATCTATAGAGATATTCAACCTAAGGTGGGTGGGGGGGGAGAATACATCAGACGCGACCTGAATAATTGCAACAGCCTGGGACTGTGTGAGCATTTGCAGAGTTCTGGTAAAGTGGAATGAGATTGTTGCTTTTGTTTTTTAACAAAAAGCAAGAATTTGCTATCTTTCTTATCTTCCTCTCTTCTGCAATTTGCATTTTCTTTGACTGCTGGTCTTGTGATTCCTGTGCATGGGCATCTCAAGTCCATGAAAAATTAATGCCAGGTGCAGATGTCTTCTCTTTATCTCATTGTTGCGCCTACTGTACAATGTTTATGTTGACTCATCCCAGTGGGTATCCGTGTGTATATACGTTACTGTACGACAGAGTAAAGCCCATTCTCTGCCCCTCCTACTTTCCCCACCCACTCCAAAAACTGAAAAAATAGGACTCAAAACAGTTTTGTTACAGAACAGGAAAATAGGCAGTTGTTCAGTGCTAATAATATCAGTCCCCCTCCAAGTAGCAGAACAAAATTAAAACACACATCAAATCCTTAAAAACTTTAATGAGCTAATACTAGATATGTTGTACTTCTGTAAGCTTCATTTAGATATTTTTACTTAGCACAGAGATGCTTAACAACAATAGGGTTTCTGATTTTTATCTTGAAAATATAATGTTCTTGCTATTGCTGCTGGCGAGATCCCCACTACCCTGCTAAAGCTATCTTCCTTATATTGCTCTATCATGCTACAGTTTTCAAAGCAGCGTAAATTACATTCTTTCTCTTTATAACCTGGCGAGGGAGGCAAAGCAGGTTTTAATATTTCCATATTATCTATAAGAGAATTAAAGTTGAGATACCTGAAGTGGCTAGAATCAGAAGTGGTTAAGGAATAAGATACAACCTACTAAGACTAGAAGCGCAATCCTGTGTACGTTTGCTCAAAGTCAAGAGTTTTAGCGGCTTCGAAAAATCTGGGTCTGAATGCCTGCTTAACTTTCCTGGACTTCAGCTTCATTCTCTGTAAAATTAGGTTTTATACAATCCTTTTGAGGGTTGTCTCTGGTTTAAATGAGATATTGTGAGTTAAACCCTTAGCACAATGTCTAACCAAAGAAAGTGTCCAGGGAGGGTTGCCATTATTTATGCTGCTAATTTTTAATATTATCCCAATGCATCCTTTCACAAATTGCATGGGCTTTTTATATATGATCCTGTTTGCTTCTCAAAGAATAATTATATCTCCCTTTATACACGAACAGAAAATTTGGTCGTTTCAACAAGGCTAAAATCACAATATGGGTGAGGAGAAAGTTCTTAAATCTCAGTCAGATGACCCAAATCCTAAACTCCTCTTATTACTATTTTTATGATATTCAAAATTAGGTTAATATTAAAGTCAGGAATTACCCAATCCTTATTCATAGCTATATGCAGCTTTAGAAACAATTTAGAGAGTCCAGTGACCTGACCAAGTTCTGCAGTGACACAGCCAGCCCTAGACAACTTATCTGCTGACTCCAAGTGCAAGACTGGGAAGTGCTTATCCTATAACATAAAAACATAACAGGGGAATGTTTTTATTGAGTTTTGGTGGGCAAAGAGGAGTCATAAAATATAAGTTGTAGGGGCACCTTGGAGGCTCAGTGGGTTAAGCCTCTGCCTTCAGCTCAGGTCATGATCTCAGTATCCTGGGATTGAGCCCCGCATCTCTGCTCAGTGGGGAGCCTGCTTCCTCCTGTCTCTCTGCCTGTCTCTCTGCCCACTTGTGATCTCTCTCTCTCTGTCAAGTAAATAAATAAAATCTCTTTAAAAAAATGTAAGGTTGCAAACATTATATTCACAAGGAAGTTATCATCACTTTTCCAGTTAAGGAAATCTTTTATAAAACAAATGAAGGTTCTAGTATGCCTGAATTTATAGTTTTAATGGACAAAGAGGTCTGAGAGTAAAGTCGAGAGTCAGCCTGAGAACTACCATTTTGCTCTCCACTTGTGGCCAAGTCCCCACGCACCATAAAACAACCTCCTCTATGCCATCTTTCTCTTCCTTTTATTCTTCTCTGATACTGTTTCCTACTCTCTCCTCTAGCCCACATCAGCGGATAATATTCTTCCATCTTTTCTCTGAAGCCCAAAACTGTAGCTTATCCTGAGCCCAGAAGGAGGTTAACTGGCAAGCAGAGCCTTTGCTTTGCAAAATAACTGTGAGGAAGGGAGTCATCGGAAAACTGAAAAACCAAGACTGACATAGACATTGCCACTCTGGGAAGCAAGGGCAGCTGTGGGGCTAGGAACTGGTTGGCATTTTGGACCTGGAGAGTTGTAGGCTTTTTCCCGTGGAACAAAGAGTTCATTGCCTAGTCAATGACAATATACAAACACATCTGCAGAATATATTCTTTGGCATGAGCAAATGCTAGCAGTAGTTAGCCAGCTTCTATTTTTCTAGTCCTCATTCACTTCTTTTCTTTTTTAACCTATTTTTTCTGTTTTTCCCCAATGAAAATAATTCTAAATATAACATTAATTTTGAAGACAGAATGGCTCAAGGGAGACTGATAGACTTCGAGATAGTATCAGAATTTAAAATAAAGGAAATGGAACTAAAGTGTTTCTACTTTGTTCCTTCTACAACCCAGCCCAAGTGCTATGTTTCAGAAGCAGGTACTGAAATATCTTCTAATCTAACATGGACTTGTGCACATTATGAGTTACTAGTGGTAAAGCAGTAAACCAAACTCATATCTCCCTAACATTTCCTCTCATAACCTACCCCCCAAAAAATCTAAATATGAAACATTTTAAGGCTTTCATGGTTTAGTCTATTGTGTTTTTAAACTTTGACTTTATGATCTAATATCAAATTATAATTGATAGGGAGGAAAATGAAACAGAGAGTTGGATGTTAGTAAATTCTTCATTTTGGAGACAAGGCTTATAGAAAATAGAGAAAAGCAAGGACAGAAGAAGGAGCTTGGTGAGACTACTTCACTTCAAATATTTTTGAGTTTTTAATATGGGAGGGAATTTTTTGCCACTAACTGCATGGTCTTAAAGCCAGAAAATTAACTGATTCACAAGAAAAACAAATTGTATACTATAAACATAGAGCAAGATGATCATAAATGCATTTGGAGTTACCTTTCTTTACCCAATTTGTTAGAAGCCATTTTATATCATTGATATTTTCCCAATTTGATTGTCTTATTTCAGTATGTCTTTCTTGTTTGCTTGTTTGCTTTCCTCTTTCTTTCTTTCTTTCTTTCTTTTTCTTTTACAGAGAGAGAGATCACAAGTAGGCAGAGAGGCAGGCAGAGAGAGAGAGGGGTAACAGGGTCCTGGCCAAGCAGAGAGCCTGATGCAGGGCTCGATCCCAGGACCCCGGGATCATGACCTGAGCTGAAGGCAGAGACTTAACCCAATGAACTACCCAGGCGCCCCTCACCATGGCTTTCTTAACATTATCTCTTCTTTCTGTAACTGAATGATAAAAGCAGAGATCATTATCCGGAAAGGAGATTTGAATAGCATGCCTGATTTTTTTCTAGTGTTTCCCAGCAGAGCAAAATTTATTATGAGTGAAATCAAATCCTTGATGAGACACAGACTCTTAGAGGTCATACATTTCAATCCCTATTCCTCAGATATAGAAATGAGTAGGGAGGCTCAGTGAATTGCTTTTTCACCTTGAGTTACTGAACTTCTTGGGTCTAAAGCTTCAATCTCCTGATTCCCAGTCCAGCCATCTTTATGCCAGTAACATAATCCCTCAACTGGATTGTAGTTATTTCCATAGAGGTGAAGTGTTTAACTTTTGATAGCCATGCAAGAACTACATGAGATGTTAGGTTGACTATATTATAGACAACTTCAAACATTTTTATATTTAAAAAATAGTAAAATATTAAGTAAATATTAAGTAAAGTATTAAGTACTTTAAGTAAAGTACTTATATTAAGTAAAATTACTTAATTTTACTTATATTAAGTAAAATTTTAAGACTATGAGAACTTTTTAAGGTAAAACATGAGACTTCAAGTGAATGTTTAGTTTTGGGTGAATCTTTTGATATAGGTCTTCACATTCATCTGAAAGAATTTAGCAAGCTGTTAGGATGCCATTTTGCTTTATTCATGATCTTTGAATCTTTAACTTTTCATTAAACCTCATGTTTCTTTCTGCCTTTCCAACGTCTAAAATGTACAGCTGGAGGTAAGTTAGAACATGGAACAATTCCAGGGCTACCTACCTTGCTTTATACAAGGTGGTGTTACAACAAAGGTATGGATTTGGAGTCATGAAGAGTGACTTTTTTGGCACTGTTGCATTACAGGTACTAACTTCTTTGAAATCAGCCATAGCAACTTCTTTCTAGATAGATCTCAAGAGGCAAGGGAGAAAAAGCAAAAAATAAACTATTGGGACTACATCAAAATAAAAGTTTCTGTGCAGCTAAGTTAAAAATCAATAAGATTAAAAGGCAACTTACAGGATAGAAAAAGATGTTTGCAAACGGCCTATCCTATAAATGGTTAGTATCCAAAATATGTAAAGAACCAATACAACTCAACACCCCCCAAAAAAAATAATCCAATTAAAAAATGGGCAGAAGACATAAACAGACATTTCTCCAAAGAAAACATTCAGATGGCCAATAGACACATGAAAAGATGCTCATCATCATTATCATCAGGGATATGCACATTAAAACTACAGTGAGATATCACCTCACACTCGTCAGTAGCTAAAATCAAAAGCACAAGAAACAACAGGTATGGATGAGAATGTGGAGAAAAAGGAACTGTCATGCACTGTTGGTGAGAATGCAAACTGGGGCAGCCACTGTGGGAAACGGTATGGAGGTTCCTCAAAAAGTTAAAAAAAGAACTTTCCTGTGATCCAGGCATCACAGTACTGGGTATTTACCTAAAGAATACAAAAACACTAATTCAGAGGCAAACATGCACCTCTATGTTTATAGCAGCATTATTTACAATAGCCAAGATGTGGAAGCAGCCTAAGTGCCCATCAGTTGATAAATGGATAAAGATGTGAGATATATATAGATATAAATAAAGATATACATATACATATATATAAAATATTTGATTATATATAATATATGTATAATTTTATTCAGCCATCAAAAAGAATGAAATCTTGCCATTTGCAGTGACATGGATGGAGCTAGAGAGTATTATGCTAAATGAAGTCAGTCGGAGAAAGAAAAATACCATATGACTTCACTCATATATGGAATTTAAGAAACAAAACAACCAAAAGGGGAAAAAATAAGAGAGAAAGCAAGAAACAGACTCTTCATTATAGTGAGCAAACTGATGGTTACCAGAGTGATGGGGGTGGGGAATATGTTAAAAAGGTGATGGGGATTAAGGAGGGCACTTGTGATGATGAGCATAGGGTGATGTATGGAATTGTTGAATCACTCTGTTATATACCCAAAACTAACACATTTTTAAAAATTTGATATTAAAAAATTAGACTGATACCTGGCTCCACTAGTTATTAGTCTAGTGACCTTGGATAAGTTGCATTATAAGTCCATGCCTCACTTTTGCTATCTGGATAATAAGCATAATGATAGCATGTAATTCATAAGCTTGTAATGAGGAGTAGAAAAGAATAAATATAAACAACCTGTGTATGATAGGAATAGAAGAGTCTTTCAGTTTTTAACTGTCCTTAATTTACAGGTCACACTTCAGACTAGCGTAGTCTGTGGTGCATGGCAAGTTCCAGATGCTTCCATCCACAGCATCAGTGGTACAAGAGTAGTCACCAAGGGGCAGTGTACAGTTTACCCCTTTGTACCCATTTCACCTAAACTGTGGGCTCAAGGGTTTCTCCTGAGTCCTATCTCTTGTTGCTATGGCTCTAGTTTTAAAGGTCTAAAACCCCATTAGCAAATATCTTTGAGTGTATTGTATGTCAAGCACTGACGGTAGCTAGGTGAGGGAGGCTGGTTAAGAGTCCCACCGTCAAAACAATTACAGTTTCAGCAAGGAGATACAAATATCACACACGAATCAGTTAGCCATCAACATGTATAAGAACAGAAAGAAGCGGTCATTAAGAATGTCAGAGCTTAGTGCTTTTGCATAATTTCTTTCCTTTAACATTTGTAATTCAGTGCGAATGGAAGTAATACAACTAACGTGTGTTTTTAAATTTGGAAGGCAGGACGATTAGATAGATTGAGACCTGCAGTCAGGATTGAGGAAACTTTCATGGAAAGTCAAGGGCTTTAGATTGTCCTTCAAGGATGGATAGAATTTGGATAAGTAGATAAGAAAGGGGACCATGATTGATTCATGATATAAGAGAAAGAAGAAATGGAAACAGTATCTCATGATAGATATGAGGAAGGCATGTGCTTTGAGTTATGAGACTCTTGACTTAATGGAAAGAAAGGAGAGGGAAGGGAGTGAACAGTATCCAATTACTGAGCCTACTGTGTGCAAGACCTTCATCCAGGTGCTACAGAAGACTCTAGCCCTAACTTAACCTAATGAACCAGGCTGATAGTGTGCTTAGAATTCTGGTATCTCAGTGTGGAAAACACAACTGTGCTGCTAAGATTATAGCTCTTTGGTGGCTTAGCAAAAAGGAGCAGATGGGATCCACGTGGATCTTTCCAGGAATAGCACCACATGGAGTGAATCAGTGAATTAAGTATGTGTGGTTATATGGCATGGGGCACATTGACCAAGCCACACTTGAGATTTGAGCTAATGACTCCATTTTTCGTGAGATCTCCAGAGAGTATTTGCATAAATAAAGCAGTTAGGTTTGTAAATCCTCAGCGTGAATCAGTGGAATTTGTGGCAGAAATGGAGTAAAGCAAAGGATTTAGAGTCCAAGGACCTGGGTTTGAATCCCAGCCTCCTCTTCTCTAGCTGTTTGAGGTTAGGAAATTCACTGAATCGCTCTACGCCTCAGTTTACTTATCCATAAACAAAGAAAAATTCCACCAGGTTCTCCGGGTTCTTGTGAGGAGTAAACAAGGAGACACAGGTAAAAAGCTTATCGTATTTGCCTGGCACACAATGGGTATTTGCTCAGTCAATGTTAGTTCCCTCTTTTTGTGGAAATTAAATGATCTAATGTATATCAACACATTCTATAAGTTATAAAGCACGGTATTTGAGGTCAGCGTAATGCAGTTACCAATTTGAGTTTTAGTGATGACCTGAAGTTTGGTGAGTCATTTATTTTTGCCTTTTATACCAAGTGTAAAGAGGTATATGTCAAGGGAGCTGGATCGAAATCCAAAGAACCCTCATATCTAGTAGTTCCAGCAACTTTTACCTCTTATTCTAAGTGGAATTAATTCTAGAGAAAACATAAAGAAAAGTCTCTTTGCTTCCAGGTCTCCACTTTTCTGTTCCTTACTCTGCAATTCTGTACCAAGGATAGAGGTACCTACCTCAGCCTACTTACTTGTGGCCTTTAGGATATCATCTATTTTCTGCAAAGTATTACACTACCTTGTATTTTAAGGGAGGATCAAGCAGGTATGTTAACACTTCAGTCCAAAGGGATAAAAGACTAATGGTGTGTTTTCAAGGATCCATGAGGGAAGTCGTGTTAACTAGCACAGACTTCTGGAAACTTACCAAACCCAAGCAAATGTTTTGTGGTGGTTTATGAGCTACCGCATAGGAACCAGACTTCCAGGTTCGACTCTTGGAGCTGCTGTCACCAGCTAGACGGCCTGGGGGGCAATGGGTAACACCTTGGTGCCTCAGTGTTCTTTAAAGTGAAGATAATCTGATTTATATTATTGAGAGTTCAGGCAGGCAAAGTTGAATTGAATTCAGGCCGAAGATGAATCTGCCATTTTTTCCCATCCTCCTTTTTAAAAAATTATTAAATATT
This sequence comes from Neogale vison, assembly GCF_020171115.1. NCBI lineage: Eukaryota > Metazoa > Chordata > Mammalia > Carnivora > Mustelidae > Neogale > Neogale vison. Next base: position 139,864,088 of record NC_058097.1, read on the forward strand.
TATTATTTGTTTGTTTGTTTGTTTGTTTCAGAGAGACAGAAAGAGTGCCTGTGGTGGGAGGGACTGAAGGGAGGGGAAGCAGACTGCCTGCTGAGCGGGAGCCGGAAGTGGGGATCCATCTCCAGACTGGGAGATCATGTCCTAAGCCAAAACCAAGAACCTGATGCTCAACCAACTGAGCAACCAAGCACCCCCCTTTTCCCCCAGTGTTCCAAGCTAGGCTGATAGTTAGCTGGTTGGGTAGCTATCTGTGCATTTTGTTAAATGTTAGGCAGAGGGGCCAAGGTCTTTGCTTTGTCCAGAGTTGTTCCCCTGAGACATCCTGCATCATCATTAACCTGCAAACAATTAACTGTTCATTCACCCACCACCCTGTTTTTGCCTGAGTGTCCTTACTGGTGTACATGGGGTGGGGTGGGGGGCTATTTCACTGAAGGGTAAAGGCAAAACAGGGTACAGACCAGAACCATGTGATACTACTATTGGTGATGACTCAGAGCTCTCCTGGATCAAACTGCATGACTCAGAGCTCTCCTGGATCAAACAATAATGTTTTCCTTAAAACATTTTGAGAAGTAAATGCACTGATGCAGCTTAAGTATTTACCAAGGCCTTGGGAACATAATAGTAATTTAATATATGCTTAACAGTTTATTCTTGTTCTTGTTGTTGCTGTTATCCTGTCTTCAGGATATCCTGTCTTGTAGAGAGAAAATATGAAAAAGAAAAGAAAATCCAGGAAAACAAAAACAGCCACAGTAATAAATAATATAAACATATCTGTGGAATATCTCTCTTTTCGCTTCACATGCATTATTTCTCCAGCTAACTTCTCGGGAAATAGGTTAACTGGAAAATAGTGTTGTCCCATTTTTTTAAGTGGGGGTAAGGGACTTAGAAACCCTCTGAGAATTGGGGAATTAAATCTGAGTCAGTACGGTGAGAAATTTCTCATCAGACAGTGAAAGAGGAGCCAGCAACTTGCAAGACAGAAAAGAACTGCATTCCATCATGTAGCCTGGAAAAAATCAGCAGAAGGAATCAGGAGATGGTAGTGGTTAATCAGCATGAGATCTGGGGCTAGAAAGATATGGGCTTGAAACCTGGTTGTGGTCCTCTTAGATGTGTGATATTAAGCAAGTGACTTAGATACTTGGAGCCTCCCTCCCTTCCTTTCTTCCTTTCTTGTCTTTCCAAATGGAAATAATAATGTTTTCCTTAAAACATTTTGAGAAGTAAATGCACTGATGCATCTGAAGTATTTACCAAACCCTTGGGAACATAATAGTAATTTAATATATGCTTAACAGTTTATTCTTGTTCTTGTTGTTGTTGTTATCCTGTCTTCAGTTTTGATATTAAATAATTATGAGATCTGGGGCATGCCACCTACTTTCTGTTTCCATTTCCATATTTACAAAGTGAAGACCCTTAAGGTCTCAGCTTAAAGTTTTATAATTCTAGAGTAGATTTGTTTCTTTTGTTTCTCTCTCACTCTCATTAATGTGTCTTTAATAAGTTATTTACCAAAACTTTTTCTTTGAAGCTTACTCAGAAAAATCCTGATTGAGTCAACTAAGCTATGCCTGTGCCATTAACCTGTTCATATGATACACAAGGGCCCAGTAACTGGGCCAGAGTGAGGTGGGGAGGACTCTGGCCCTAGCCAGGATCCACATGGATATATGTAACTTTGTTTTGAGTTGGCCTCTGACTTGTTAGTGAATAGTGAAAGTTAGAATCCAAAGAGCTCTGGTAAAGTCCAGTTCCATTCTGAGAGGCAGTAGAGCACAATTATCAAAATTAACTCTGAGCTAGACTGTCTAGGTTTGAAGATGGTCTCTTTACCGTATGTATGACCTTGGGACAATTACTAACCTCTGCTTCTCCATTTGTGAGCTGAGAATAATGGTAGCTGAGAATAATGGTTCTGTGAAGATTGAATAAATTAATTGATACAAAATTGATACAAATAAATGCTTCACCTTATTATTATCCACCCCAGTGTTAATTCAGAAGGTCCGGGTGTGGCTGGGTCAGGATACTCTGAGATTTCAGAGTGATGATGCTTACGGACAATTGCAGGCTCCTGGTTAACCCTTCATGTAGGAGTAGGGCCCTCCCTGTCCTAAGGATGTGGGGCTCTAGCTCAACAGATTATGAGACAGGAGAGGGAAGATAGGGTTTCATGTCTAGTGGAGAACAAAAGGTAGGAAATTGAGGTAGAAGTCTCCCCCACGCCAACCATATCACATTTTTTAAATTTCCAGAATGGGCCAATATAGTGGAGGATTAGGGGGAAAACTTGAAACAAAATAAAGTTATCCTGAGTTCAATCCTTAGCATACCAACTCAGTATTTAATGTTAGAGATCTCATTTCAGACCTGACGTGGGTGGTAACTCCAATATTCTACTCTGTGGTTAGAATGAGGATGCGGTCTGATTGGGGCTCAGCCTAATGTGTGAATTGTGTGTGTGTGAATTGTGAAGCTAGACTATTAATAACCTTGTAGCAACTGACCTTAGCCAGCTAATTTCTACCTACCTGGAACTTTGGGGATCTTTAGCTGTCTCAGGGAAATCACCTGCATAGATTCCATTGTGTTTCAATTTGTCATGCCATACCATATATGAAAGTCACTTATAGGACCTGTGTTATTTCTTGCACACTCAGGAGACTTGGCTTTTAAGCCTGAGAAGATAAACCAGAGGTACTGTGCCCCAAAAGCAGCTGACATGTTATTCTTGCCATATTTTACCTCCTACTTGTTTTGGCTTGACAACCACTTGCCTTCAACTTGCCTGTTCCAGGTCATTTGAAATCCCTGCACAGTTCCTAACCCATCCGTGTTACTTTCAGTTTCTGCTATATTTAGGTTCCTTGACTGTGTGGATTTCTCTCCTTTTCCACTTTGCTTCTTAAAAGTTTAAATAAAGACCCAGATTCAATCTTGTGACCTTCTCACTGGTTAACCTACACTGGTCAGATGCAAGCTTCCCAGAGTGTGATCTTTGGCTGACTGGCTGTTGTGCCTTCCTTGCCTGTACCTTGCTTGACCTGGCTTCCTGACTATCTGACTTGGTGAACACTTGCCCATATATGTCAGAAGTATTTCTCAAATCTAGCACTTAGCAAATATCAAGAAATAACGACATCATTCAGAATCAGTGAACTGGGGGTGCCCGGGTGGCTCAGTGGGTTAAGCCTCTACCTTCGACTCAGGTCATGATCTCAGGGTCCTGGTATTGAACCACATGTTGGGCTCTCCGTTCAGAGGGAAACCTACTTCCCTCTCTCTCTCTCTGCCTACTTGTGATCTCTCTCTCTCTCTCTCTCTCTCTGTGTGTGTGTGTGTGTGTGTGTCAAATAAATAAATAAAATCTTAAAAAAAAAAGAATCAATGAACCCCTTTGATAATTTGCATTCATTATGTCAGATTCTTTTTTAGTTACATTTTCTTGGTGGCAAACAGTAGGAGCTTAACTTTTACTAGCATAAACAAAGTTATTGATATAATTTGAAGAGGGCTGGAACTGATGAATAACTTGATCTAACAACTTAAATTTTTCAGTGTTCTCTCTATTGGCTTCTGGCTTCCCTACAATTAGCTTCATACTTCCTTCTTGCTTTAAACTGACTTTCTCCATATAGAAGAGAATGTAATATAAAATGCAAACCATTTATATCTCATAGTTTGGGCCGCCTAAGAGAGATTGATTTTCTGCTAAGTCACCAGTTTGATTTAGAGGTTCAATTAAATAGAATACCCAATATAGAAGGAGATTGTGTATACAGCAGGGCAGTACACATTGTAGAGATAAAGCTTAGAGGAACAACAAAAGTAACTAGGGAATTGGTTGGTATTAAGAATCTGAAACCACACTTGGTCAAACTGGCATGGACTCACATGATTTCAAAAGTGAGAAAATCAACAGAAGCCAGGATGACCCAAGGGGAGATCTGAAATTAACAACTGGTGAGAAGAGCACACTCATGGGCCAGACTTAGCATTCTGTCACCACTTGGGATTTTTATTCTCTGCTGATACGTGCCGTTGAGAACCTTAAGGATTCCAAGAAGCTTCTGTGAAAATAGTCTGGAGAGGACTGTGAGGGTGCTGGAGACAAGATATGGGAGATCTGATCTCCTGAGAGCCAGATGTAGCAGCCCATTGGCTACAAAACAGCCAACCATGACATCTCCTTGGTGATCATGCCAGGGGTTTGCAATGTCAGATGTATGTGTTGTGTCTGTGGATTCACATGTTCCATACATTCTGTTTCTTAGTGACTTTAATATATACAGGCATTAATGGGGGCTCTGGACCTTTCTAAGTACCAGAAAGGAGCAATGAGCTTTCCACATAATAAAGATCGTACTTTATAACATCTAGAATCAGCAGTTATGGAATAATCATTATTTTGTAAAAGCTGGACAGTTAAGAAATAGGGGTGGGTTAAGGAAAGAGAGTGACAGTGGATATTGGAAAAGTGGTCACAGTCTTGTTGGTACCAGAGGAGATTTTGGAGTTATTCTAGAAATGTTCTCCTGAGCTTACAAAGAGGCATGACTTCCCTTTATACCCACACCTATACTTTGTAGCTACATTTAGTCAATAATTCCTAAGTACTTAATGAGATCCTTCCGTATACCCAAGTGCTGTGAAGAATTCTAGGAAAGTATACAATCCTTGTCAGTTTTTAAATATAGAGTCCGATTAGAAGAACCAAATCTACATATATGAAACAGAAAATAGCAGCATAAACAGATGAAAGTGATAAATGGCATCATGTAAGAAAGGGGTTTCCATACAAAATTTATTCCTAGACAACATTAATGTAATTTGTAACAGGAAAAACAAAAGTAAGATGGGTTGAATTCAATTGATGCATAGTTATTGATTAAACTGTAATAGATAATAGGGGAAAATATAAATATTGGGTGTGATACTTGGAAAGCTTTTAGTCTGGTTAAGGAGACAAGGCCCAAGTGTTTTGGGTCATCCTGGGAACCAGTTAGAAAGCATAGAAGAGAGGGAGTCAAAAATGAAACACAGACTAGGAGGACAATACCTGAGACCATTCAGGCATCACCAGATTCCTTTCAATGTGTGGCATATGCAAGACCTTACGGTGCCTGCTGAGTGGCTTTGCTTTGCCTCAGTCTCATATACTGCTCTAACTAGAGATCTTCAATCACTGCAGGACACTTGCAATGAGCCACCTAGATAGGGTGGAAAAATGGATTTTGAGGTCAGAAAGGCCAGTGTTAAATCTAAGCTCTCATTTTCTCTGAGCCTCTGTTTTCTCATTTATAATGTGGGTATAGTGATAAAGATGCTTCATAATAAGGTTTTGTGGAAATTAAAGAGGATATGTGTGAATATTCTTATACATGGACAAGTAATATCAATTTAATAAATAGTGCTTCACGTGGTCTAATCTTCAGTTTTCTTTAATGAAATCATGGCCAACAACATAGCATTGAAATCTCTAGCATATAAACTGTTCACAAATCATTTGGTAATATAGTCTTACAGTAGTTCATCTTTAGGGACAGTAATAATAATATTTAACATTGATTCTGAAATTTAAGTTTACAAAGCACGTGAAATATATCACCTCACTTATTCTTCAAACAACTCTTTCAGAAGGTGATCATCTCCATTCCCATTCTACAGAGAAAGAAAAAATGAGGCAAAAGGAGTTAGTGTAATTGCCGCCAGATCATACCATCAAGAAGTTGCTCAGTCCTCAACACATATAATCAGGAGGTTGCCAAACCAAACTCAAGCCCAGGTTTTCTCACTGTAAACCTCATGTTCTTTTCCCTACACCACAGGCCCATAAGCACTGTGTGTGTATGTGTTTGGGGCTGGGTGGTTTGTTTGTTTGTTTGGTTTTTGGTGGGATCCAGTGGAAACTGTCTTTCTCCTATTCACCCTAAGGTACTTGCTTTTAGGAGTTAATGAATAAACTGTGAACATCTAGCTGACCCACCATGTAGATATGTAGACCAGGGTCCTACTCTTAATGCCCAGTGTGTTGTGTTAAAGAATGGAATTTTGTTTTGTGAAATCTGCTGGATTGCCATTTGTTTTATCATTCTATTAGGATTCCACAAGCACAGATTGACATTAAAAAGCTGTTAACTCTGTTAATTCCAGAGGGCACAGCTAATGAAATGTCCCAAAAGTTGAGCACTTGCCAAAGCCACCGTGTCTTATAGGACAGCTCTCTATTAATCATGATGAGAGTATTTCCTCTATCTAAATGAAATCTGCAATTTGGGAAGGAGATTAAAGATCCTGCAGGGGATGAAGGAGAAAATGCTGTGAAAATTCTAGAAACTAGAAAATAAAGATAGGTCTACTCAATATTCATGAAGTCAGATTGGTGGATGCAAATAGATTGCAATCTCTTATTTGCTAATGACTTGGCTTGTAGCACGTCTGTATCGGTTTTACACAGCTTCCTGCTCAACTTTAAAGTGAATGACTGCAGTTTGTATTAATTTCCTTTTAAAAAAAATTTAGCATACCCAATGTGATTTTATGCCATCTTTGATGAATTTTTAATTTCCTCTTGAAGGATTTCTAAGGTATGTGTTCAGAAATGCATACATGACCAAAGATAGGATAAAGAGTACATAATAGGTAAGCATCTATAAGATGTCAATGAGTGAACCTATTTTCAACATATTCTAAAAAGACAGTTTAAAGAGAAAGATTACAAATGCTGGCTTGGGTTTAAGTTTGCTTCCATGAGAGAGGAGTTAGATTTATTTTGTACAGCTATTTTATAAGGAAATGCTATACGTTTTTAACTGTCACCCAATTTATTAGAAATTCTTACCTCATATGCAGCTCAAACCCTTACCTCCTACTGTCGAGCAGAATTCAAGAGAAAATGAGTAGAAGTGCAACTCCTTACTTCATTTCATCATGTAGCAAATGTAGCAAACACATATTTGAAGGAGGAGGTTGCAGCAAACTCCAGGGTATTTCATGTATCCCCCCAAACCCTGACACAGTGCCTGTACACTTCCTCAAGAAACGCTTTTGAACTCTGTTAAATCTGTTTAACGGATCCTATCTCAAAATAGACTACTTTTTATTTAATTTGTTTTTTCTGTTTCTCTTTTTCAGGCCAGCCCTGCTCCTATAATTGTCAACACAGATACTTTGGACACGATTCCTTATGTAAGTAACATTTTTATAAGATTTTCTTTACAAATTATGTTAGAACTTAATCAGCTAAATATAAAATTCAGTACATTTTCAGTTTTACCCAATCCAGATAATCTGAACTATATAGAATGAGTTTTTGAGTTTTGTTTTGATATCTGTTAAATCTCAGTTTAGTCATGCAAATAGTTACCTCTTTCATTCACTGTTTTCTAAAGCACAAGGACACATCATGAGAAAAGGAAAAAAAGAAGTCGATTATATTCAAATAATGTTCGTTTCCTCGGTGTTTTCTTGAAGAAATAATGAATTGCTTATAGAAGAGATGGATAAACTTTTTTGGGTCTCTTAGTAAAGGGATACTCAAATCAATTTCTGTGGCAGGGCTTAGAACATAAGTAAGCTATCAGTAAATATTTAATGGATTTTGCTGGGCTTCTAATGAGAGTTGTAACAAATTTTGGTGAGGAGTGCGTCTATCTATATATAATGAGACCTGTGGTTTTATGAAAGCCGGAAGCATGAGATAGGTGTGAAGATCAAGCAGAGCAGAAAAGCTTGGGATTCTGTACCTGAAATAAGCCACTGTAAGGGCCAAACTTCTTGACAACGAAGTCTGGCAGGGGCAGGAGAGATTGGGGGGTGGCAACAGTCCACAATGTGGGTAATTGGTTGACATCATGGAGGCCCAACAAGGCTTTCTGAGCCGCCCTGACTAATGGATAGAGAATAGTGATTGGGGAAGATGCAACAGACATAGATGCATGCAGAGAGAGAATTTGAAGCAAGGAGAAGGTCTGCAGGGATAACAGCTGAGAACAGATTCCTAGTCTTTGATTAAATGAATAAAACTAGTGAAGCAACTGAAAGAGTACCTGACGCAAAGCTGCTGATACTTACCAAGCATTGGTAAGTATCAGCTATTCTGAATCTCAGACCCCCCCTCAACCTCAAATGCCTACACAGAGCAAGTAACACAGAAATACATGGGGCAGGGGGCGTGGGGACGGTAGGGAGTAGAGAGCATGTGGCCTTCCAAAGGGGGCAGCTGCCCCTTGGCTCCAGTGGGTGGGACCAAGGGGGAAATGAGGACCAAGTGCTGCTAGGTCATCCCATTTTTCCAGAGAAGTTGTAAATTTGAATTTTTATGTGAAAGTTTGGAATTTTTAAATACAGGCAGCTGATTTTCTGAAGTTCATACACGGTGTGCCGAAGTGTGTCCAGTCCCGAGGCTGCCCTTTGGGAGGTGTCTGCCTCAAAGGAACTGGAGATCCTGAGCAGGTCCTCCAAGCCAGGACTCACCCCCAGGGGAGCAGAATGCTAGTACTGGAGTACAAGGTTGGGACTTGATTACAGGAACAAGTGACTAAAACTGGCACACAGGGTCAGGACAAGAATAACAGCAAGCTTGACTTGATGCTGACTCACCTGAGCTACTGACGAGGGCTTCTTAAATCTTTCTGAACAAGAGTCATTTAGGGTCAGACAAGAAATGGGTTAAAAGCTCACTGCTAGGAATCAGCGGCCCCAGCTGAGGAAAGAAAAGGACTCAGAAGGCAGCAAAGCAATACATTCAAGACACATAGAATCCACTATTCTATCTCTCACTCTCCCTATCTTCCTTCATTTATCAAGCATTTATACTGGGATTACGGTACATCTGACACTAAGCACTTGACAAATATTAACTCGATCCTTAAAACAACCCTGTGAGATAGGTTCTATTACTTTCTCTATATTACAGGTAAGAAAACTGAGTCATAAAGAGATTAAGTAACTTTTTCAAGTTTGCATTAGTGACAGAGCCAAGAACGAAGCTGGGTAGCCTGGCTGAAGAGTTTCAGGTTTTACTTAACTTCTGTCATGTAGTGGCTTGTGTTTCCTCCTCCCCTCCCTTATTTTCTGCCTCGCAACGTGGGAACAAAGCATGCTTTCTAGAAACTCTGCCATAGGTGACTTTGGGTGGAAGACAACTTGTCACAGAGGCTCCAATACCTTTGGGGAACAGATCCATGTATATTAAGGAATTCTGTATCTATACTCTAGTTAGTTTTTTGCTATATCCATTGGCAAAATCAGAGGAGCAGTGCTTTAAAGTAGGCATTAAACACAGAGACTTGATTTTGTAGTAGGACAGCTTTCTTGTGGTAGATCTGTATTATTTCAAAGCCTTCTATTAGGATTCTCATGCCTTAACTGCCAGATGCCCTCATGTACAAATAATTTATCAATAGAATCTAAGGATTTTGTGTGGACATGCTTGATTGATAACCCAACTAATCATCTAGTAAAATCAGCCACATATAACAAATTAATCAAATTGCTTTCTATTCCCTAAATATCGACTTTGTACGTGACTTCTTCATGGCCTTCTTCAAAGGGCCTTTTATTTTTTAATCTTTTTTTAATTGTGTTACATTAGTCACCATAAAATACATCATTAGTTTTTGATGCAGTGTTCCAAGATTCATTGTTTATGCACCACACCCAGTGCTCCATGCAATACTTGCCACCTTCATACCACCACCAGGCTCACCCATCCCACCATGCCCCTCCCCTTTAAAACCCTCAGTTTGTTTCTCAGAATCCACGATCTCTCATGGTTCATCTCCCCCCTCCGATTTTTCCCTCAGTTCAATTTTCCTTTCCTTCTCCTCTCCTCTCCTATTCCTTATTTTTTAATCTTTAATATTTTTGTACTTAATGCAAAACCTCTTCGAGCTTCCTTAAGAGTAGGATCTTTAGAGAGGTTTGCTGAGTAGCTCAGTATGATGAAAATGTCCCAAAGTATCCCCTGGCAATGTGTTCTTCAGCAACTCATTTAATTTTTCTGGATCCAAATTAATCTTTAAGACAGGAATTACAACACCTACTTCAGAAGTGGGTGTGGGGATGAAATGAAATGATGTATGCAAAATCATGTTTTGTTAACTTCTGGTTCATAGGTGTTTATTTATAATTTTATTTAAATAATAAAAACTTATTAAGTAACACATGCTAAATCCTGATAGAATAGTAAATATGACTGTCTTTCCCCATATGTGAGTAATCACTTATTAAAAATGGCAGACTTAGTACATAGCCATTAATGTAGATTTACTTTGGGTCTTGGCATGGGTCCAACTCTCCTCTCTGTTCCTGACTCACTGGGTAACCTTGAACAAATCACTGTTCCGTTTGCAGGCTATTTTCTCATTCCCCAGTGTTCTATACTTTGTTTTCCTCTTTTCTTTCTCATGTTCTAGTTGTTCACATAATTTCAGATCTATTTAATGAAAAAATGATCTCAGAGCTCCCCAGAGCATGTCAGTCATGTTGCATAAGAACATTTCCTTTTTAAAAAAATATTACCTAAATGACAAATTTTAACATATATTACCATCTTTCTTACAAATAATTTCATTGCAAGTAAACATATTAATTTTGCCAATTAGCAAGTTTGATTTTAGAAATACATTGTCCTCATGGAAACAATTCCTTGGCATGCATGCAAACAGCATATGAATAGAGGAAATCTGTAGTCAAAGGACATTTTTAATAAAGGCACAAAAAATATTTAAAGAGATATCTGCCCTTTTTTTTTAGGACAGGAAAAGGTTATTAGAGCTTCTAAAGTGTCTGCCATTAACAAAGAAGGGGTCAGTGAGGTTCTTATGTAAAAATGCTTCAAATAAACTCATTCCTGCATGATGTCATGATATTGTAAAGTTGAATAGGACCTTACTTGCGGTACAGTCCCCCCTCTCTTGCAAAGCTGGAACCCCTACCTGAAGATTAAAATCATTCAAGGAAAAGCAAAGAAAGAAAAAGCAAATTACTATTTCAACACTGTAGTTTACATTTTTCCCTCCATCTTTTTATTATTCCCTATTACATGTTAAATATTATCTTATGATAGATGCTGAAAATACTTGTTCTTAAAGAGTTCTGGGGGATCGGAGCCTGCATATGATCTGTAGGTCTACATCCCTGAAGACTGACTTAGTAAAAAGGCAGCATGACGCCCTCTCAGTACTCTGCAGCCGACAGACTTGGAGGCCTCCTCTCCTGACATACTTGGCCCCTCAGTAGACCTGTCAGACTCCTATACTGAACAGCATCCAAACCAACCCCAGTCTTTCTACTTTAGAAAAATAAAATTGAGCAGAGAGATTCTAGGATCCTTTTCTCTTCATTCTTCTCCGGACATCATTTCATAGTGGTTATATTTTGACTTGGGTTCTGGAAATATGCTGTGGGAAGTGGTATACTCAAGAACCATGGGTTTAAAATCTTGTTAAGGAACTTGGGATCCCTCTATACCCCTCAGACTGTTTTTCAGAGTCCGGAGTCCATAGTCTCTCATGGTTCACCTCCCCTTCCAATTTACCCAAATTCCCTACTCCTCTCTAACGCCCCTTGTCCTCCATGCTATTTGTTATGCTCCACAAATAAGTGAAACCATATGATAATTGACTCTCTCTGCTTGACTTATTTCACTCAGCATAAACTCTTCCAGTCCCATCCATGTTGCTACAAAAGTTGGGTATTCATCCTTTCTGATGGAGGCATAATACTCCATAGTGTATATGGACCACATCTTCCTTATCCATTCATCCGTTGAAGGGCATCTTGGTTCTTTCCATAGTTTGGCGACTGTGGCCATTGCTGCTATAAACATTAGGGTACAGATGGCCCTTCTTTTTACGACATCTGTATCTTTCGGGTAAATACCCAGGAGTGCAATTGCAGGGTCATAGGGAAGCTCTATTTTTAATTTCTTGAGGAATCTCCACACTGTTCTCCAAAGAGGCTGCACCAACTTGCACTCCCACCAACAGTGTAAGAGGGTTCCCCTTTCTCCACATCCTCTCCAACACATGTTGTTTCCTGTTTTGTTAATTTTGGCCATTCTAACTGGTGTAAGGTGATATCTCAAAGTGGTTTTAATTTGAATCTCCCTGAGGGCTAATGATGATGAGCATTTTTTCATGTGTCTGATAGCCATTTGTATGTCTTGATTGGAGAAGTGTCTGTTCATATCTTCTGCCCATTTTTTGATGTGTTTGTCTGTTTCGTGTGGGTTGAGTTTGAGGAGTTCATTATAGATCCTGGATATCAACCTTTTGTCTGTACTGTCATTTGCAAATATCTTCTCCCATTCCGTGGGTTGCCTCTTTGTTTTGTTGACTGTTTCCTTTGATGTGCAGAAGCTTTTGATTTTGATGAAGTCCCAGAAGTTTATTTTCGCTTTTGTTTCCTTTGCCTTTGGAGACGTATCTTGAAAGAAGTTGCTGTGGCTGATATCAAAGAGATTACTGCCTATGTTCTCCTCTAAGATTCTGATGGATTCCTGTCTCACGTTGAGGTCTTTTATCCATTTTGAGTTGATCTTTGTGTACGGTGTAAGAGAATGGTCGAGTTTCATTCTTCTACATATAGCTGTCCAGTTTTCCCAGCACCATTTATTGAAGAGACTGTCTTTTTTCCACTGTATATTTTTTCCTGTTTTGTCAAAGATTAATTGACCATAGAGTTGAGGGTCCATATCAGGGCTCTCTACTCTGTTCCACTGGTCTATGTGTCTTTTTTTATTATAGAGGGCACGGCTTGCATGGAGCACTGGGTGTGGTGAAAAAATAATGAATACTGTTTTTCTGAAAATAAATAAATTGGGAAAAAAAAAAAAAAAGGAACGTGGGATCCAATGAATGCAAACCTCTCATTTTATAGATACAGATATTCGAGCCCAACCAGTAAATGGTAGAGCATGGTCTATCATTTACTTTTACTCCACGTAAGAGTCAGGTTTTGGTGGGCAGCCAATAACCACATAATCAGTGGCTCATAACAATAAGTGTTTATTTCTGCCGGAAGTGTCTGCTGGTTGGCTGGGCCAGCTGCTTTAGGCTGCTGGTTACCAGGTTAGCTAGGACATCTCTCCTTCACATGTTTCATTCCGGGACCCAGAGGGGGGACAGTACTACCCAGAGGATGTTCTTTTCATTGTGATGGCCAAAGCACAAGAGGACAAGCCCAGGGCACAGACACACTTAAAAGCTATGTTCACATCACATCTACCAACACCCCACAGGGCAAAGCAAGTCATATTGCCAAGCTCAAAGTAGAAGAAAGAGTGATTATTTGCTAAATGAAAAACAAATTTACTATACCAAAGTCTTAAATAAAAGGGCTAAGAATTTATGTATGTCCATTGTAAGGAAAGCAGATACAAAAGAACGAATCTTGTGCTTTAAAAATACTAGGTCAATGATAATACATAAAAATACATATAATATGTATATAAAATATATTTAATATATATATAAAATATGTAAAAAATAGTAGGTCAATGATAATAAACAATTGAAGTGTCAAAGGGACCTGGTTCAACTGATATGGGAAGTGAGTGTCTAGATTATTAAGGATGTTTAAGGGAAACTATTGAGATATAAAAGAAAACTCTAGCAAGTACTGACAATATAATGACCTTCCTTTTCTTGGAGACACTTTGTTGTCTGAAACTTTGCTTCCAGAAGTAGAAATAATAATGGAGACAGGGGATTTGTTCCAGAAATTCTAGGACTGACGCTTCAAAAATCTCCCAAGAAAGTGAGGGAGTAAGAGAAGTAGAGGAGAGAAGAAAGAGGAATTAGGTTATGAAAACAAAAACAAACACAAACAAAAAAACATGAAAAGGTCCTTAACAGTATCACTCACTGTATTTGACTTCCAAGATCATTTAAATAAAAGTTATTTGAAAACAGTCATAATATCCTTAAAGTATTATCAGGGAGGTTTTTTTTTAAAAAAGATTTATTATTTATTTGACACAGAGAGAGCACAAGCAGGGGCAGGAGCAGAGGGAGAGGGAGAAGCAGGCTTTGCACTGAACAAGGAGCCCAATGCATGGCCTGAGGCCAGGATCCCCGGACCATGACCTGAGCCGAAGGCAGACATGCTGAACCAACTGAGCCACCCAGGCACCCCAATCAGGGAGATTTTTGTAGAGAACTTTGAAAGTGAAAGTTCACTGGCCGCAGACATGACTTCACTTCTGGGACAGAGGACCAGAATGTGGTCTTGAGGGAATAAAACAGCCCAAGAGAAGCTGACAGTATAGGGAAGAGTGTTGAGAAGAGTGGGGGATTAGAGAAAATAATGAATGATGTGGGTTCAGGGACATAGAGAAACAATCAAATTAGCAATGAGTTTCATTCCAGAGCCAAAGAATGGGCTTGAAACTAAGAGGTGTTGTTAAGCAAGGTTTAAATGGCATTTCTGATTGATTCCAGCAGCAGGAAGCTGGGGGTAAGAGCTCTCTGAGGAGGAAGTTGCTGTATTGCAGAAGTGGGATGACCAAGCACTTGGTCACAGAGCTGGGCAGTTAGACATTAATTCCTCTGAGTCACTTTGTACAATAACAGGCCCTTGTGATTCAGGCTACTATTCACTCTTAATTGGATAGTTCTCCAGAATTACCCATGAAGAGAGAGGAAGCAGAATTATGTTTGTTTCTTTGAACCATTTAATTGTGAATAATAAGGTTAAGATATTTTAGACGACTTTGCTGATTTTAGTACATTTGTCTTTCAGCAAACAAGTTTATTTCTTTGTTGTGTTTTTTCCCCCTATGAACACTGGTAAAATTATATTGTTGATGTTTTTATCTGTTTGGGAATATAGTATTATCCAAAACTAAAAAATCCTTACCAACCAGAAAACAGCTTAATTTTGGCTTAAACTGTGCCGATGAGACAGTAAGACTTTAACAACAGAGGTAAAGCTATCAGTATTTATTCTAGATTCAACCCTAGCCAGTTAAAATCCATTCCTTAGCTGCCACAATCAGCAGATCCCCTGCACTTCCACCTGTTGCTCTGCTCTGTAAAGGTAGAGATGGCACATGATAGCACTTTTCAAATATTCGTGTGCATCAGAATGACCTGAGATCTTCAAATGCAGATTCTGATTCAGTCGGCCTGAGATAGGGCCCAAGAGTCCTCATTTCTTATTAGCCTCCAGGTGAGGCTGATGTTCAATTGTACACCACACTTTGAGTAACAAGATTGTACAAGGAGAGAGGCTAGGATTTGGATTCAGGAGTGATTGGGTTCTGAGCCCATCTCTGACAGTTAGAACTTGGGTGGGTTTTGGTTAAGTCAAATTATCTATATAAACCTGTTTTATCATTTGTAAATGGGAAAAAATAATATTTGCTCTGCAGGGGTTGTTATGACTACTCTTTCTAGTATGTAGAAGGTGGGCTTAATAAATGTTCATCACGAGAGTGAGGGCAATGGAGTGCCTTTGATAAAATGGATCATTCCTTGGTTCGAGCTGGACTACTGAGTCCAAAATGCAGATGTTGTATCTTGTTCAAAGGTAGATCCCGTAGGGGTTATGCTGATCCATTGGCCTACCTACATCTAGATCTACCTACATTGTTGCTCCTTGAAATGGACTTTTTAACAAGTAACAATTGTTATTACCTGGGACCTTGTGAATTCTATGTTCACAGTATCTCCCTTTGGAGACCTACTAAATCACAGTCTGTATGTTTAACAAGAACCCTAGTAATTTATTTGCATATTAAAGTTTGAGAAATATTGATCAATATGACAGAAACCTCTTTTTTGGTTTGGATCCTCTGTGTTTGTTCTTTCACTATACCTTTTGGCTTACCCTTGGGGCAGCTGTCCCTTTCACTCACCACCTTAAACATAAGCATATTTGTATGAAAAAGGATCAATCCAATACAGTTCAACAAATTGACACAATTACCAACTACCTTGTCCTTGCTTCTCCAAGACAGCTACAAGTCTCATGTAATTATTGAAATTTAATTAAAAGAATATAAAAGGAAAAAATTCAGTTTCTCAGTTGTACTAGCTACATTTTAAGTGTTCAATAGTCAACATGGCTAGTGGGTAATGTATTTAGCAGTGCAGGTATAGAATCCATCATTCCAGAGAGTTCTAAGGGACAAAACTGTTCTAGATAGTAAATAATAAAAAAAAAATAGAATTGGGGGAAGGAACTAGGGTTTATCAAGGGACCACTATGTTCTACAGGTGCTTTATATGTATTATCTAATTAATCATCGGAATTATCCTCTCAGCTTTTGTGAGTTGCTTTCATCTCCTCCTTTTTAGAGTAAAGTATTTTCAGATTCTCTCAGCAGCTATAACTCTCCTAGGGAGTTGTGTGCTATGTTCATACGAAAGACACGGAGGCAAATGCCAGCAATTACTGAAAGCCTTCTTAACACAGTTCAGCAATTCAAAACAAAACGAAAACCAAACCAAAAATAAAACAAACAAACAAAAAAACAACAGTTCAGTGATTCATCATTTTCTTTTTGTGAGATTATAAAACTCCTGTCCAGACTATATGGATCTTTTAAAATCACAAGATAAATAGAAAACCTGACCTATTTGCCCATTCACAATCCTACTTTCATTTTTCCTCCCTGGGGTGGAGACCTTAGAGAAGCCTTAGAGAAGGCTGTTTGCTGGCCGTTTGCTGGCTACTCTATGGGTAACTCCTCAACCATTGGGAAACCTCTACATAGGCTGGGTGGGGACGAGAAAATATAGCAGTTTCCCAGGTGGAGTATGTGATTGATGGGTGAGAGTCACCACACAGGCCCTTCTTTCTTTTGGGGCAAAAGAGCCACTTTTGGTCCAAGAAGCTCAACCTGGCAGAGCAGGTTTAAGAACCAGGGAAAATAATTCTGAGAAATATTTAATATAATTTCTCTTTATAGAACTGCTACTCAAGATGTGGTCTGTGAACTGGTAGCATCAGTTCTTTCCAGGCAGGTTATTAGAACTGAAGAATGTCCCGCTCTATCCCAGATGAGTAGAATCAGAATCTCAGGGGATGGCCAAGGAACCTATGTTTTTACAAGCATCCCAGGTAAATCTTATGTACACCGAAGTTTCAGAGATGTAGTGGGGATCCCAGGAAGCTTCTGGATCCTGGACTGAAGTGGCGGTAAAGGGTGGGATAAGAAATACTTTATAGAAGAAAGACAAAATAAAACCATAGGGATTCACAAAAGTACAATGGTAATACATTTAGTGTTAATCTGAACCAGCATTTAATCTTGCTGGTGGTGGTGGTGTTAAATCACTTAGGATGCTCTTTAAAAACATTGACTTTCACAGTCTAATAGAGTCTAGTGGGCAATCCTTAGTTCTGGTAATGCTATTAAAACCCCCTTGCCATTCTCTGCCTGACTCATTCCAATACATCCTAAGGGATTCAGCTTAAATAATGCTTCTGGGAAGCTGAGGTTAGGTGTGGTGCTCCTAATGTGTGTTTCTACTTCAGATTCATCCCTTTGGAAAAAGTTGTCACACTGCACTGTAACTGTTTGATGCCCAGTATTTCTTTCTAGAGTCTAAACTTCATAAGCATGAAAAAACTTGTTCCATTTTTATTACTGTCTTACCTCTATAATCAGACACATTTTTTGCTAGGTTGGTTGGAGGCTGAATGAATAAATGATTAAGACGTGAAGAAACTGCTTTAAGAGAATATGGTATAAGGAACAATTCCACTTGAGGAAGTCAACCTGGCTCTTAAAGATAGAGTAAGATGTTTTCAGGCTGGGTATGGAAAAGGCATTCCAAGAAGGAACTGTATGTACAAAGGTCAGAGGCCTGGAAACTCATATATAGTGATTTCCGTGAGGCTGAAACACAGAGCAGTCAAAGAGTATGAGGTTGGGAAGGCAGGGTTCAGTCTGACTTTGAAGGCCTTCTTTGCTTGATAAGGGATTTAGACTTCATCCTGTAGGCATAGCCGGTACTATCATCTTCTCATATATTTAGAAATTTATAGACACTTTTTTTACCATTATACCTCTAGGACCTTGGTTATGCCTGCCTCTGTAGCAGGTACCCTGAAATATATGTTGAATAAATAAAGCCAAGAAACAATATTGATCACCTAATGTCTCAGACCCCAGCCTTTCTTGAGTCTTTCCTATACTTTATCTCCTTGCCTTTGTTCACTCTGTTAATCAGCCCAGAATATCTTCTCCTCCACATACATTTCTTTTAGAGATTTTATTTATTTAACAGAGAGAGAGAGATCACAAGTAGGCAGAGAGGCAGGAAGAGAGAGAGGGGGAAGCAGGCTTCCCGCCAAGCAGAGAGCCCAATGTGGGGCTCCAACCCAGGATCCTGAGATCATGACCTGCACCGAAGGCAGAGGCTTAACCCACTGAGCCACCCAGGCGCCCCATCCACACACATTTTTTAAGATCTCATTGAACTGCTACCTCCAGCAGGAAGCCCTCATTAATTCCTCTATGAAAAGGTTATGTCTTCTTCCTCCTTGATTCCATAGTATTTAACTTACAGGGGATTGCCTGCATTAGTGAAAAGAGGATGGATTGTGGGTTTGTTGCTTTTGTTTTTTAAGATTTGATTGATTGATTGATTTGAGAGAGAGAGAGAGCACACGCACAGGGAGGGGTATAGAGAGGGGAAGAAGCAGGCTCTCCACTGAGCAGGGAGCCCCACACAGGACTCGATCCCAGGACTCTGGGAACATGATCTGAGCCAAAGGCAGATCCTTAACAGACTGAGTCACCTAGGCACCCCTGACTCTATTTTGTTTTTTTGTTTGTTTGTTTGTTTGTTTGTTTAATTCTACCATATAGTAGCTGAGTAACCTTGGAGAATTAAGTTCTTAGGCCCTCTTCCCTCATCTGTAAGTAGAGAGAATAGTAACTCTCTTGTATGATGCATTATTTAGTATATATGTTCAGTTATGTACAACAGAGAGCAAAATAACAGTGCTTTTGCAAGATAGAAATATATTTCATATATAACAGCCTGTAAGTCAATGGTCCAGAACTGAAATATCTGTTCTGTTCCACAAGCTCTTAAAGAGATGTGACCCAAAACCTTTTTCTTATTGCTCTACCACCCTTGGACATGGCCCTCGGGTGTATAGTCACCATGATGACATGTCAAGGAGCTGGCTAAAAGAAGTACAGAGTGATGAGCATGGTTTCTCCATTTAAAACATGATTTCCCTTTATATCTCAAGAATTAGAACTTAGGTACAAGGCCGCACTTAGCTGCAGTGATAGATGGTTACATGTAATATCTATTGCTTGCAGTTCTACTACAGAGAATTAATCAAATGAAATAAAAACACTAATTCAAAAAGATATGTGCACCCCTATTAGTAAATAAAAATAATTACTAAAAATTAATGCTGTAATACAGCATTATTTACAATAGCCAAGATATGGAAGCAACCGAAGTCTCCACTGATGGATAAATGGGTAAAGATGTGGCTGCATGCACACACGTGCACACACACACACACACACACACAGGAATATTACTCAGCCATAAAAAAGAATGAAATCTTTCCATTTATAGCAACATGAACGGACTTAGAGGATATTATGATAAGTGAAATAAGAGGGAGAAAGACAAATACCTTATGATTTCACTTATATGTGGAATCTAAATAAAAAGCAACCACTAAAAAAACAAAAACAGTCTCATGAAAAGAACAAACTGGTGGTTATCAGAGGGAAGGTGGGGGAAGGAATGGGTAAAATACATGATGGGGGTTAGAGTACAAACTTCGTTATAAAATAAGTCATGGAGGTGAAAAGTACAGCATAGAAAATCTAGTCAATAATACTATAATAACATTGTGTGGTAACAGATGTTAACTATGGTTATCATGATGAGTATTGAGTAATGTATACAATAGTTGAATCATTGTGTTGTACACCTGAAACTAATATAGCATTGCATGTCAACTGTACCCCAGTAATAAATACTTTTTTAAAAAGCCTTACAAAAGCAAAATATAATCCCTGTACTAGCTTGTCTTAAAACTGGGTGTAGATCACAGAAATCCAATTATTTGCCACGCTTTGTAGTTCCTTTCCTGCAGAGACTAAATTCTCATGGATCATTCTAACCTTGTTTCTTACCTTATGCCAAATATTGTAGTACTCTAGTGAGTTGGAAAGCCCATTAAATTTGTTAGTATTTTTGCTGTAAAAAAATATTTTTTCTTTCTCACATATTTTGAAAGAAAATGCAGGCAGCATATATGATAATGGTTAGTTGGGTGAGATCAAATAGAAGAAGAAGAAAAAAAGAGTGATCATTTAGTAAAAAGCAAAATCAATAATGGAAATGGAGTAGAATAATAAAGAGTAATGCCTTGAAATATGTTATGTTGCCTCAATTTTAAGTGTATTACTGAAATGAACCTAAGAAACCCTATTTTGGGACACCTGGGTGGCTCAGTGGTTAAGCCTCTGTCTTAACCCACTCAGATCATGATCTCAGGGTCCTGGGATGGAGCCCCTCATCAGGCTCTCTGCTTGCAAGGAACCTACTTCCCCCCTTCTCTCTGCCTGCTGCTCTGCCTATATGTGATCCCTCTCTCTGTCAAATAAATAAATAAAATCTTTAAAGAAAAAAAAACAACCTAGTTCAAACTTTTTATTAAGAAAAGAAAGTAGAAATACTAAAACATCATTTTCCTAGGGCATGAGGAATTTCATGTGATGCTTAGAGTACTTTGTAATCTTGCCCCTCCCTTGTAAAATTTTTTTGAGCTTTTAAATGCACTTTTCTACACTGATTTTTTTAGTTACCAATTATTGGGAGTTAACTATAGTTACTTATTCTCTGGGCAACTGGACAGAGACACCTTGTCTCTATGACTATTCCATTATAAGTCCTTCCTTTAGTGCCACACATCACTATTTGAAGTCACTGAAAGCCTCTCTCCTTTGCTATTCATCCTTTTTTAGTTCATCTTCAGGAAACAGGTTCTTTAAAAAACAAAACAAAACAAAAGCTATCTTTCTCTTAGTGCCTAATTATCTTTTTGAGGAGTCTGTGATATTGGCTGTAGAGATTGGTTGTATCGTCTGGTGGGCATAAATTTATATCCTTCTTGGTCTACCTATGAGTCCTGTGACACTGGGCAAATGACCTAAATGTTCTATGGCTCAGTTTCCTCACATATAAAATGGCATAACATCAGCTACCTCATGGGTTTGTGCATTAAGTGAATTATTGAATATGAAGCACTTAATATAAAACCTACCAACATAGCAATCAATTATCTCTGATCTCTGATTTTTTTGTAGAATAAATCAGTCTTTAAAATAATTACATTTTGAGAAAAAAAAAATTCTTGATGATTTTGTTTTCAAAAGACCCAAGTGATTCAGTCTCCCTTGTCTATAACAACAGGGTCTAAAACAAAGAGCCGTTGTCCCTAGTCTGGGAGCTGTCTACCATGTGGCTTTCAGTGGTTGGCTCCCCCTAGTATCTTCTCTTTTCTAAGTGTATCATATCTTGGCCCTAAAATATTCTCCTTCAATTGTCACTTATAAGCTCCAGGTTTGTTTGAATATTTGAATAACAAAATGAACCTTCATGAACTTTTCCTTTAGTGAAAAAGCATAGTTGCTGCTTCACAAAGAGCTTTAATAGCAGTATATTTTGACTATCCTGATTTCAACTGAGTGCTCTAAATGATCTTGCGCCCAGAGGTGTATTATTTTGAAAATTCAGGAGTATAAAACTCAGAGAATAGCGGGCTAATGAGATGTCATAGGAAGGAAAAATAGTCATGAAATAACAAAGCCAGATAGGTCGACCAGCATGCTGACAGCAAACAATAGCCATTCATAATCAGTATCTCTTTAAAGATAATCTCGGGGAATTTTTTTTTTTTTTTAGCACATTGCTAATAGTTTTCCTGATACTTCCTGATACCCTGAAGCAGTAATTCTTAGCTGTTCATTTTTTTTCTTGGTGTGCTTTAAAAACATTGATGCCTGGATTTCAGAAACACAGATCTTTTCTTAATATGCCTAACAATAGTCTGGGCCTACACATTGGGGTGTTTAAAACCTCCCCAGGTGATTCTTTTGTGCAGCCAAGGTTGAGCTATAAAATGGAGAAAGTTTGAGCTATTTGAACTGAAATTATAAAAGTAGACACCAACACTTGCATGCTAATTAATTTTTGTGGGGGGGGAAGAGCAGTAACCGTCATATAGACTCTGTCATAAATCATCAAGAATATTAAAGTATGTAATGTTTCTAATGCATTGTGAGTCTGAAAAGACCTTGCCATGCAAGTGTTTGGTTTAGTGGGCTCATTATAGGTAATAAACTGAGCTTGCCCCCTGTTAACTTGGAAATAGACACAGTGACTGTTTAACAAAGCTGTCTATGCAAGGCGCATGCCCCCAGGTACAGACATGATTGAGTTAACAAAATGCCCCTCCAAGGGTAGTTCTGCTGACACATGTCACCATTTATGAGCTGTAATTGGGTTAATTAAAAAAAAAAAAAAAAAAAAACAAGAGGCATGGTCTGTGCTTGATCAGTTTGCCTGTGGGTCCCCAACAAAACCGGGAAAAGAAATTTGCTGGCCAGACTAATGCTAAAAGCTGGTCTGGTATTGACCTTTACGTAGGTCGTTGTAGTAACCTAAGGCTCAATGTAATTAGAAACAATCAAATATCTGGCTCTGTACAGGTCCTTCAGAAGCTTTCCCTGACAACCCATCTCACTGAGCTTTCCCATTCTCTGAATGCCTATTGCTCCTGCCTTATGTCCACAGCCAAAAGTATATTTAATGACAGTTTATTTGATGGCAATTTGGTTTAATAAATGTCTGCTTTCATGATGAGATGATCTGGCTTCTTTGTTGACATGGCCAAGAGCATAGGCTAGGTTTCCCATAAAAGTGGCTCTTGGATTAATATCAGCACTGCCATTTCACTATGTGAACTTGATGTTACTTAAACTCAGGAGCTTTAATTTCTTATTTGGTAAAATGGGGAAAACTGGAAATATCTCATACTACTGATAAGAGCGTAATGGGAGTAATTTCATACATGGTTTAGTAAATGGTAAGAACAACAATAGTTCATAATTGTTGCATTGTATGCTAGGTACTATTAACAATTCTTTACATATGTTAGTTTATGCAGTCCTCACAATAACCCTGAGCAATGCATTGTTATCTCCATTTCACAGGTGAGGAATCTTGGGCAAAAAAGAAATCTTTAACTTGTCCAAGGTTACACAGCATGTGGTGAGGGACATTTAGTAAGAACGGCGTTATGCTACCCTGCCTCTCAGTAGTTGTAATAAAATTTAATTTGCTGAGTTACTCACTTAAGAGACTGAAGAAGACACTCAAAGGAAACTAAGGTCAAACACAGGACTGTTACACACCTCATTAACAAAAGGTCAAAGAGCTACAGAAAGAGGGAGGTTGTTCCAGAATGTGGTAAACGGGAAAATTACAAGTATACAAAACATGTTGTTAAAGTTAAAACCCATGCTGGGAAGAGATCTTAGAAGTAGCATTAGTGATGTCATTGTGTAGGAATCGAGAATGAATGCTTTAGGACAGATTGGATGAAAGTGAGGAACAACATGCTTCCATGTGTGTTTTCCTTTTAATTCTCAAAATATTCATGGAACAAGCAGTCTTTTTTATAGCTAAGAAAACTGAAAGATGCTTTGAGGTCATGAAATTCATGAAGAGAGTGTCATTAGTAAGTGCCAAACTGGACCCAAGTCAGGTCTTCTGACCCCTCCCAACAACCAGCTGTGTCATTTGTGACAGGTTTTTATGGGCACTGCTGGAGCTCAGCTTCTTTGTCGTCTGTTACTGAGGGACCTCTCATGTGATGGCTTTGGTTCCTTCAATCCTGTTTTTAGTTTTTATTTTTATGTATGATCTCTGAGTTCTATACTGATATTAGGTATTGTGATTCACTCATACAACAAAAGGTTTTGAGTGGTCACTGTGTGTCAGGCACACTTTAGTTTAATTAATGGGAACGAAACAAAATTTCCACTCTCATAGAGCTTACATTCTGGTCAAAATACACAATAAAAAAAAAGGAAACTATAATAAGAGCTCTGAAGAAAACAGAGCCAAGTGCTGTGACAGGACTGGTGGGTGTGTGGTGGGGGGGGCAGTGACTTCTTTAGAAAAAAGGATTTAGAGAAGGCTTCTTGGAGGAAGTGATATTTAATTTGCAACAGAAAACGAGAAAGAGCCAGACATGCAAAAATCTTTCAGTGTTGCTGTTTTTTTGCTTATTTTTTTTTTAATTTTCTGTTTTCCCCCTTCCTATTTCACAAAGGCTAACTTCCATTGGCATTTTTTAAATTCATCTTCCTTCCTCCTTCATTCTGTGTCTTGGTGAATAACATCACCATTAAGTCAACTGTCCAAGCTACCTCATTTCTTCTAGTCATCCTGACTTCCTCTGCTTCACATCCCTGCCTTTATGGGGTTACGAATTCTTACATAATATGTTTGCTAAATATCTCTTATCTCTGTCCCATGTCCTCATGGTCAAGGAAGGCCCTTAGGTCTGGCCTCTTCACTCTCCAGGACTCCTGCCACTGCCTCTGAACCTGTTTCTTTGTTTCTTGCTTTTCCTTCTTTGAGTTTACATAGCTCTCTGAGTTATTTCTAAAAACCAGTTATTGTCCTGTCATTGAACTACCTAAACTGTTAATGGCCCTGAAATTGACACACAAAATCTAAACTGCACAGTGTGATACAGCAGGCTTTTTACTGGTGCCTGTCATCCTTTGTCCCCTGTCGCCTCCCCATTGCTTTTCTGCAGTACACCCTGTGTTCTCACCACACAGAACATCTCCTAGGCTCCTGAACATCCTGTATTCTGGGTGATTTTTATCCACATGTTTGTTTTTCTTGGATTCCCCCTCTCCTTTTGATCTCCTTCCTTTCCTTCAGTAGCTGCTTTGAATGCCACATCCTTCCTGAAGCCCTTCCATATTTTTGTACTTGTCACACTAAGAATTAGGGCAAGTGGTATACAAATCCCAAGATAAGAACAGCAAAATCAGGGGAAAAATCATTTTCTTTCACATAAATTGAGTTGAAAGTAAGGCATGGTGCTCTATAGCTTAAGACATCTAAAGTCAAGGGCGGGGCGCCTGGGTGGCTCAGTGGGTTAAGCCGCTGCCTTCGGCTCAGGTCATGATCTCAGAGTCCTGGGATCGAGTCCCGCATCGGGCTCTCTGCTCAGCGGGGAGCCTGCTTCCCTCTCTCTCTCTGCCTGCCTCTCCCTCTACTTGTGATTTCTCTCTGTCAAATAAATAAATAAAATCTTTTAAAAAAAAAATAAATAAATAAAGTCAAGGGCGCCTGGGTGGCTCAGTGGGCTAAGCCTCTGCATTCGGCTCAGGTCATGATCTCAGGGTCCTGGGATCGAGCCCCGCATCGATCGGGCTCTCTGCTCAGTTGAGACCCTGTTTCCCCCTCTTTCTCTCTGCCTGTCTCTCTGCCTGCTTGTGACCTCTGTCTGTCAAATAAATAAATAAAATCTTAAAAAAAAAAAAAAAAAAGACATCCAAAGTCAATCTGCTTAATTCTTCTAGCATTTTAACACCTGGATTCCTGTTTCTCAATCACTTCATGGTTCGACTGAGTCTTTAACTCCAATCATTGTATCACATTTCCAGCAGCAGGAAGTGACATGAAGTAGAGTATTTTGCCTATTTTTAAGGATACTTCCAGAAATTACACACAAGAATCACCTCCTTCATTGATCAAAAATGGTCATGTGGCTACAGCTCGCTGAGGGAGGGAGAGTGATTGACTTTTCCCAGGGTAACAATATCTAAGGAGAAGAGGAGAGTAGATATTCAGAGGCAGTTAACGGTCTCCGCTCTAGTCACTCTCTGAAGAGCATTATTAGTATTCAGTAGGATTTTTGGTTTTTATCTTTCGAATTCTCATCCTTCCAACCTGACTCACGTGCTATGGAATTGAAAACAACTATGTTGCCTTCTTGGATCTGGACATTATCTATGTCTCTACCATATATTTCTAGGACCATTCATCTCCTCGTTACCCTTTCTATTGAAGGTTTCTGATTTGTCTGACTATTGTACACTTTTGGGAAACTGCATGAATTTTTCCTTTAATTGCAGTGATCTATTACTGCATGAATTTTTCCTTTAATTGCAGTGATCTATTTCAGTCCTACTTCTAATTTATAAGTGCTCTCCTTATGCATCCCCTACCCTTTGGAATTGATCTTGTATTCAATTCTTTGCTCACATATCTGTTCCCAACTACAGCGTACATAGCTCCTTAAGCATATATAGACTCTGAATCTCCAGGACCTAGAAAATGACCAGAAAAAAAAATATCACAGACTCTTAATGCATTCTTGAGTCAATGAATGAAATGTACAACCAAGGTGCATATTCAGGCATTCATTTCATATTTTTACAAACATTTCTTTATTAACAGTATATCAAATATCAAGCAGCAAGCTGGATGCTGAAATATAATGGTGAATAAGGTAAACATTGTCCATCCCTCATGGAGTTTAAACTCACGATGAGAGGGACAGACAGCAAACAAACAGAATAACTTTGGTTTTGAAGGAGATTAATACGAAGGGGGAAGAAAACCAACTGCCTGAAATACTGTGGGGCTAATAGCAGGACACATTTCAGTTATTTACATACATATTTAGGGATGCCTGGGTGGCTCAGTCGGTTAAGCATCTGCCTTTGGCTCAGATCATGATCCCGGGATCCTGGGATTGAGTCCCGCATCAGGCTCCTTGCTCAGCTTGGGGCTTCTCCCTCTTGCTGCCACTCCGCTTGCTTGTATGCACTCTCGCTCTCTCTCTCTCTGACAAATAAGTAAGTAAAATCTTTAACAAAAACATATTTAGTTCTTATTTTGCTGTAATCCTCATAAAAAAATAGATGAAGAAATTCCTTGCTACATCATGACAAGTTCATGCCTCTGAGTATAGCTACCACCAAGAGAATTGTAAATTAGCTGCTTTTTTAAGTTCAATGACTTGAAAAATTATAACATGCCAAGTTTTGGATGTGGATGGAAATTAATGTGATTGTTGACATTAATGGCTTAAAATAAATTATGGTGGTAAATTAAACTCAATTAAAATTTGTAGGATGCTCATCTCTGTTGACTGGCTAAATGTTTATAATGAGAAACCTTTAATTATTCATAAAAAATTATACTGGGTGCTCACTCAGTACTGGGTAACATATAAAATGTTTTATATGCATTAATTAATTTAGTCCTCATGTCAACCATTTTAGTTTGATACTGATAGTATCTTCACTTACAGATTAAAAAAAAAAAAAAACTCACAGAAAAAGAGGTTTATTTAAGTGGCCACAGTCATGTAGCTTCTAAGAGAAAGAGACAGCACTAAAACCCAAGCAGCATCTGTGCCTCTACCCTCTACCCTTGTTACTCAAAAGGGTAGACCTCAGACTGGCAGAATCAGCATCACTGGGCAGCTTGATAAAAATGCAGACTCTCGAGCCCACCCCAGACCTACTGAATGTGAACCTGCATTTTAACAAGATCCCTGATGATTCAAATGCATATCAAAATTGGAGAAGCACTGCCTTAAGCCACTATTCTGTAATGCTTTATAGGATCTTACAATGGGGTTACTTGAATTTTTTTTAAATTAAATTAAATTTAATTTTTATTTAGAATGAACATTTTTTAATTTTTTTATTTAAGTTCAATTAACCAACATATAGTACATCATTAGTTTTTGATGCAGTGTTCAATGATTCATTAGTTGCATAGAACACCCAGTGCTCATCACATCACGTGCCCTCCTTAATGCCCACCACTCAATAACCCCATCAGCTCACATACACAGTGGAGTATTACTCAGTCATCAGAAAGGATTAATAGCTGTCATTTGCACTGACATGAATGGAACTGGAGGGTCAATCAGAGAAAAACGACTATTATATGGTTTTACTTATACATGGAGTATAAGGAATAGCACAGAGGACCCTAGTGGAAGGGAGGAAAAACAGAACGGAAAGAAATCGGAGAGGAAGGAAAACCATGAGAGACTCTTAACTCTGGGTAACAAACTGAAGTGGTTACTTTCAAATGCTAAATATATATTTAGCTCCCTTTGTCACTGGGCCAGACACTTGTATCTTCCGATAGCCTCAGCAAAGTAAGATATGAAACCGTCCAGCCCACATAAGTGTTCCCTCAGAGAATATACACCTTACATTTCTCATGTTCTATATAACGGTACTACATCCAATCTGAGAATGTGGCTACTTGTTGAGGTTAAATTAAAATATTAGTTAGAAATGTTGGCACCACTGACTTTCATTTCCATGAACCACTAGGGTCATGTAGATTAAGAGAAATGTGGTATCATCTCATCATTAAAAGTGGCTATACTCTGATATTGAAAAAAAAAATTGGAACGAGGAGGTTAGATGTCAAAGCAGAGAGAACATTTTAAATCCTCCATTGATTTTCTTTCTCTGTGTTTTGCTCTTTCTTATTGCAGGGATACCTGCCAGCATCGTTTTCTTCTTTTTCTGGTTTATAACTTTTCCATTAAAAAGTAATTTGAAAGACAGTATAGCCAGAGAATTGTATCTCTACCTTTCTTATAGCACTTTATCATTTTGTCTCACAGTTATTTGAGTGCATACCAGGATATAATTACATTCCCTAGCATCTAAAGAATGTATGTGATAAACCAGGAATGGTGCCAAGTGGTTTCTGTTTCCTCGGAAAACTCATTTGATCCTCACTGCAACTTTGTAATGGAGATGTGATTATGATCCTTGTTGAACACATGAGGAAACCAAGACCCAGAAAGTTTAGAAATAAACCCAAGTCTCATAGCTTGTAAACACTGAAATGGGAGTTGAACCCAGGCAATGTGACTCTAGAGCCCACCTTCTTTACCAATGTCCTACAGCAGCCAGCCATGACTTCATTACAAGTAGTGGGAAGAAAATGGGCACAAATAGTAGTAGAGTTTATTTCTTTTCTTCTTTTTTGCTAGATCGTGAAAGCAGGTGTTACCTGACTTGTGTTTCTGAATTAAATTTTTAGTCTCACAAAATTAACTTTTTAAATGATAGATATTTCACACACATACCCTTTCTTTTATGTATCATATTGCATCAGAATGTATAACATTGAATTAGAATTGCATGGGCATTGAGTTTGAAGATCAGTTGGCCAAAACTCTTAAGAACTATTTGGGATTCTTTTCCCCCTGAATTTGCTGGCATGAACCACATGTAAATTAGTGATTTGTAGCTGAGAGTAAAACTCTGATTGAAGTCTGGCTCCCTATAAGTAGTAACTAGCAATTGAACTCTTGCCAAGAAGCACCAATTGAGTAAGTACCAATGAGGGTCAAGATGAATGTGTCAAGGGCTAATGTGCCAAAACAATTAGTCTCTAAATCTCATTGAATCATAGTATATCTATGAGTGGTGCAATTAAAACAAGCATGACTGGATTGGACTTAAAAAGCAATAGAAGAATTCTGGGAAATGTTCCCAAAGAGTCAAGTTCAATGCAGGCTGGAGGTGGGGTAAGGAGGTGATAGTCAACCAGAGGCATTAGAAGAGTAAGAAAGTCTATCATATCTATGAGGGAACCAGAAGACAAATCAGATCCTTAGAGAAAACCTCTCGTGAAATGATTCATCAGCTTGCTTTTATTTAAAATGAACACAAGATTTTACAATCTTCCCATATAGTACCATAGATCCAAGATTTTGAGTCTGGATTTTATGTGTAAGAAGATACAATTTCCTCAATATATATATATATATATATATTTATATATTTATATATATATATATTTAGAGCACCACTGCTGCCTGACAAAAGTTAGCTGTAGTATAAGAGATGGATTCTGCTCTCAAGCAGTGTATAGCTTAATAGAAAACTAAACTATTGTAAAGCAATAACTACAACTTATTATATGTCCTGTGACAAAAGCAGATGAAAGGCTCAGTGGGGACACAAACACAGGAAGGTTCAATTCTCTGTGCAGTTTTCCGTGACCAGCATGACCTTAGACCCACTGCCTGGCTTCCTATATGTCTACATCCACTCTACATTTCTCTCCCTCAGCCTCCTTCCTTCCCGCCACACAGAACTTATTTTGCCAATCACGTGATGATCTTTCCTGACCTGTATGCTTTCACACTTGTTGCTCTCTGAGTCTGGAATGTCTTTTTTCCTTTTATCTATATCCAACAAAATTTGACTCATCTTTAAAATGAGATCTTCTGAAATGCCACCTCCTTTGTGAAGCCTGCGTTCCAGTAAACTTTGAACTTAACTCTGTAGTAGCAGGTTATCACATTACATGTGGATTTGCATCTGGAACTCCTTGGAGGGAAGTTTGTTTTTATATCTGTCTCAAGATTTATCAGAGTGTCTGACATGTACTGGGATTGCAGTAAGTGTTTTGTTTTCTTTTTTCTTATTTGTTTTTGATGCATAGAATTTTTTAAGTCCTTCTCAAACCTACTTCCCTTTCTGGCCCATGAGGTGGCTGTCAGTTTACATATATTATGATATATGTGCCATTGGAAGTAGTATTTCTAATTGATTCTACATTGACCTATTTTGGGGTTTAAAAGTCCTATTTCACTATGAAGTTTCTGTATGATCTTCCTTCAGAATGTTAAGGATTATTAGGACATTTCCATTCCTGAATTAGAATGAAGGGTATGAAGCTAGTTCTATGTGTGTGAATTAACCTTCTTAAACTTATACCTGATTTCAAGGGGTGACTTTTGCAGCTAGCCAAGTGCGCAGAAACACTCAGACATGCCAGCAGACAGCTCTGAAAAGCTACATTTAGAGACCTTGTAATCTGCTATTCCAAACAATTCAAAATCAGGAAGTAAAAATTAGACATATACCATCCTAGTAATTTTGTTACCTAATAATCACAAAAATATTTCTTTTAGGTGCTAAAAACATGTCACTATCCTAGTGAGAAGGTTGGTTAGAAGTCTATCAAAATTTTAAATAAAAATTAAACAATAAACAGAATATTGTTGAAGTCTATATATTTGTTTAATAAGTATATTTTAGGGCACCTCCTTTATGTAAGAGAGTATGATTAATGCTATGGAAAGCCTAAAGAGGAAGTGCATAGAAACGTAATCCTCCAAGGAATATATAATGGGGGCAAGGACAAGATAGGGAAGAATATGAACATCAGTGTCCCATCACTGTGTGTGTGTTCCTCCACAGTGACACACAGCTGACAGCAAGGAGGCCCATTAAAGGAGAGGCTTATCTGTTAATCCTATTCTAGTGGAATGTGATCAATAGTAGAATATCCTGCATAAGAACAGGTAGGTCTGTCATGACAATTGGAAGACCTGAAACAAGACCTTCCTATTGTTGGAAAAAATTGTCATCTCTAGATCCCCAGAGCAGGAGTAAAAACAGGAGAAAATGAGACCAATTTCTCCAAGCCCTGCTTTTTTAGTTGTGAGAAGAGGTTAATGATCCACACTTTCTAGTTTAGATGGGCATCTGTCATATGTGCATGTGTGTCCATGTAGGTAAATTAGAGAATGTATAAAAAGCATATCATCAACTCTTAGGTGCTATCCATATTTTGACCTGCGCATCTCCAAAGCCTGGGGTAGGAGCAGAAGGCTCTGTGGTGGGCTGGTGCTGGCCTCACCATGCATAACATGACCAATGAGCAGGAGATGGAAAGCACATCTTAGTGGCTAGAAAATAGAGGAGAATATCTTAGAGGGTTAAATTCCTAAAAGACGTGCTCTTTAGCTTCATCTACCCAGAAAAGGACATTATTCCATGTCACACTGTATCTCAGTCAGTATCTTATTCAGGACAACAGCATTTCATTCAATTCTGTAGTGCTTCTTGGTCTGCACCACGGAATCCCTCCTCACTCTTGGGTCATTTTTCTTATTTCTACAATGCAACCTGGCATTTTCTGTTGACATCCCATCTTTGTACTGAATTATTCCTTAGAAATTCTAACCATGCTTATCTTAATATTATTTGGGAGCTGAACAATAACAGATCTTTGAACATTTTGGCCTCTTCAGGAGTCTGACCCGGCTATCCTACTGCACTGGAAGAAGGTTTAGCAATAGAAGGACATGCTGAGTATTCCCATTATACAGACAAAATGACCTTTACCAAATAGTAAACTCATTAACATCTTCATTATGGCATGCATTAGCTAAGGATTTTATCACCTTTTTTGTTCCTTGGCAATTTAACCAAACTGGTGATCTCTTTTTAGTATCATTCCCATTATTAGTAAGAATTAGCAAAGATTTTTAATAGTCATTTAATTAGAATTAAATGTATGTCTCTGAATCCATCATTAAGCTCTAGAGTGGATTTCTACAAATTGATCAGAGTGAGGTAAATAGAAGCCACGATGTGTTACTTTGTCCATGCCTACTGCTCTTTCCAGCTAACCCTGGAATTTGTAGGCTTTAAGCCCAGAATACTGATACCCATCTCTTACCGCTGTGGTTCAATTACATGATCCATGTGAAAAGTATTTTGTAAGCTTTAATGTATGTAAGAGATTTTGAATATTATTACTGTTATTAAGTATCCAGGGAAGAGAAATTTGGTGCTTTGTAGAACTTTCCTCTCATTTGTGTCTTTTTTGCAAGGTATATTATAGTTGAATTCTGAATTATAGCTGTAAATATATTAAAATTACAAAGCAAAATAGAGGTTATAGTATGATATTTCTGTAAAATGTTATGAATAATTAATTGATTGTAAACACCAGCACTTAAAAATATTGGAGGGTATGCCTGAGTGGGTCAGTCAGTTAAGGGTTTGACTCAATTTCATTTCAGGTCATGATCTCAGGGTCTTGAAATCAAGCCCCACATCAGACTTCATGCTTAGCAGGGAGTCTGCTTGAGATTCTCTCTCTCTCTCCCTCTCCCTCTGCCCACTCCCCACCCGGCACCATGCACACGCACATTCTCTCACTCGCTCACTCTGAAATAAATAAATACAACTTCCTTCTTGACCTACCTAAAAGATTTCTGTCTTCTTTTTTAAAGAACTATTGATTTATTATCTTTCATAGTTCCTATGTTAGTATATGTAATTTTCCCTTCCACATTTGGTTTTCGATATGTATTTTAACACCTAAAATATTTCCATTCTTCCTGCTGCAAATAAAACTGGTGTTATTGTAAAGTAAAAATGATAAATAAATAAATCTTTAAAAAATATATTGGAATGCATTGCTTTGTTAATATTAACATAACATCAATATGCTAGTATTATGTTACTGTTAGGTCTTTGGCCACTTATTTAATATTAGAAGAATAATAGCTGTAAATATTTAGAAGAAGTAAAAAAAGAACATAAATTTTTCCACATATTTAAATTTTGATGTCACAGAAGGCTCAAAGCTATACATCATTCACTAACTCAGGAAACATTTTGCTAAGTACCTGACATGAAGCGAATGTAGCACTAGTTAGTACGGATTAGGAACAAATGAAAAGATGGAGTTCCTGCTTTCAAATGGTGAAGGAGGCCCTCACTCCCAATTACTTTAAAAGAAAATATTTTCTGGTATTCCTTAGAAAAATTGAAAGTGGTCTTCTCAGCAAAAACAGGGTATGATATGTAAAAGAAATTTTGTTAAAATGTAGCTCATGAGCATCAAACTTCACAGCTATCCTTAAAAAATAAAAATTAATCCGTTGAAGGGCATCTTGGTTCTTTCCATAGTTTGGCAACTGTGGCCATTGCTGCTATAAACATTGGGGTACAGATGGCCCTTCTTTTCACGACATCTGTATCTTTGGGGTAAATACCCAGGAGTGCAATTGCAGGGTTGTAGGGAAGCTCTATTTTTAATTTCTTGAGGAATCTCCACACTGTTCTCCAAAGAGGCTGCACCAACTTGCATTCCCACCAACAGTGTAAGAGGGTTCCCCTTTCTCCACATCCTCTCCAACACATGTTGTTTCCTGTTTTGTTAATTTTGGCCATTCTAACTGGTGTAAGGTGATATCTCAATGTGGTTTTAATTTGAATCTCCCTGAGGGCTAATGATGATGAGCATTTTTTCATGTGTCTGATAGCCATTTGTATGTCTTGATTGGAGAAGTGTCTGTTCATATCTTCTGCCCATTTTTTGATGTGTTTGTCTGTTTCATGTGGGTTGAGTTTGAGGAGTTCATTATAGATCCTGGATATCAACCTTTTGTCTGTACTGTCATTTGCAAATATCTTCTCCCATTCCGTGGGTTGCCTCTTTGTTTTGTTGACTGTTTCCTTTGCTGTGCAGAAGCTTTTGATTTTGATGAAGTCCCAGAAGTTTATTTTCGCTTTTGTTTCCTTTGCCTTTGGAGGCGTATCTTGAAAGAAGTTGCTGTGGCTGATATCAAAGAGATTACTGCCTATGTTCTCCTCTAAGATTCTGATGGATTCCTGAAGGGATAAGGAAGATGTGGTCCATATACACTATGGAGTATTATGCCTCCATCAGAAAGGATGAATACCCAACTTTTGTAGCAACATGGACGGGACTGGAAGAGATTATGCTGAGTGAAATAAGTCAAGCAGAGAGAGTCAATTATCATATGGTTTCACTTATTTGTGGAGCATAACAAATAGCATGGAGGACAAGGGGCGTTAGAGAGGAGTAGGGAATTTGGGTAGATTGGAAGGGGAGGTGAATCATGAGAGACTATGGACTCTGAAAAACAGTCTGAGGGGTTTGAAGTGGTGGGGGGTTGGGAGGTTGGGGTACCAGGTGGTGGGTATTATAGAGGGCTGGCTTGCATGGAGCACTGGGTGTGGTGAAAAAATAATGAATAATGTTTTTCTGAAAATAAATAAATTGGAAAAAAAAGTAATAAAAAAAAATAAAAAATAAAAAAAAATAAAAATTAAAAAAAAAACACCTTTTGCTAGAAAACGGCCTGGAACAAGCTTAAAGAAACTTTGCTATTCAGCACTTGACATAAATAGGGCTAATTGGGAATATTTGCCTCTTAATAGTAAATGTTAATGGTTGTACAGATATAGGCCTTGTGATTTGTTTGTTTACTTTGCATATCAGGATGCTTAAGAGACTGCATGTGATACTGTTTGAGCTAATATAAATTCCTCATAATATAAATAGTCAGTATTCTCAATCCCCTAAACTCATTTGGTAGAGTAATTTTTATACATTATTGGGCTTTTATTCCTCTTTCATTAGCAAACCTTCTTGAGTGTGTAATTGTTGTACAAGTGTTAGAAGATTGATATTATTCCCTGAGTATAGTAATTCACAGATTAGCACTGCCCAAGTTCTGTTCTGTTTTATGCATTCCCTATCTTAATTTTTATTTGAGTTTGTTAGCACCACAGGTGGAACATAGAAACCAATGGAATTAAGTTTGTGTGTATGTTTTGGATTTGTGAATCCTCTTCTTGGAGTCACTGAATTATTTGGAAAACATATGGTAAAGAGTATTAATAAGGTAGACATTGTTCTACTGAACACTGAAAAATGGCCATCATGTCTCTCATTTTTCCTCTTTCCTCTGCCACTTTATTTCTGGTTCATTTCAGAAGCATTAGAACCTCAACCAGATAGCTAGAGCTCTTGTGTGAAGCAGTGAGTGTTAGACTTACTAGGCACTTACTATGTGCAGGTCTAGGCGATATATATAAATTAGTAATCTGTGGTCTACTTCCTTAAGGAATTCAGTCTAGTAGGAGAGGTGAGGGAAAATATAACGGACTTCAGGGGACAGAGTGGTAAGTCTCAGCACAGAGCCTGGTGCTTACTGATTATTGTGGAATGAGGAAATCAATGAGGTAAGTAAACACATGAATGAACAAATGAGGAAAGATACTAAGGTAATGTTTAGCAGACGTCTCGGGGCAGTTTTCAGGGTGAAAGTGAAGCATTTGACAGAGTGCTAGAATAAGGACATGAAAGAATTCCAGAAAGGAGTAACCATGTGAGATTTTGACCAGGTTTTTGTGTTTGTCTGCTCCCCCAGTTGTTTTTTAGAATAACTTTTTGTGAACAAATGACTAAAAACAAGAACTAGTTACAATATCTGTACAAAGCACACAGGAACAACTTTAAAACCACTATGGTAAAATGATTGAATGGCTACCGAAAGGAGACAGTAAGGGGACTGCAGAGTCTGAGTGTCACAAAAACAAAAGGCTAGCCCTGAATCTGAGTCTTCTGGGCAGACCCATGTGTGTAACTCTGGACAGTGCTTGGATAGTCTTAAAGATTTCCTGCCATCCTGAATAAACTCACTGAACAGTAAACAAATATCCACTTAGAGGGAGAAGAATAGCGAATAGTTTGGTGATTCTGGGGCAATGCATATTTCTTTTTTCCTAATAATCTCCTAGGATTTAATGCATACTTACAATATTCCAAGTAGTATACTATTTCTTTGTGTGTGTGTGTGTGTGTGATTTATTTATTTGAGCGAGAGAGAGAGAGAATGCACACATGCGTGCACACGTGAGCTTTTGAGTGAGGAGAGGGGCAGAGGGAGAGAATCTTCACGTTGACTCCCCACTGAGCCCAGAGTCCAACTTGGGGCTTGACTCATAACCCATGAGATCACGATCTGAGCCAAAACTATGGGTTAGACACTCAAACAGCTGAGCCATTCAGGTACTCCAGTAGTATTCTAATTCTAATTCTTAAAACAACAACAACAACGACAACAAAAAACTAACCTTAATATTTTTATCTGTTTTACAGAAGAAATAAAACTCAAGCACATGAACTTAGCGTTTTCCAAAATTACAAGTATCAAAGCTCAGACTTAAATACATCTTTTCAATCATCAAGTCCAGGATCTCTGTACAATAGGCTCTCACTTTTCAATGAAAAGTACAAAAAAATTGGAGACAAAACCTTTAGTTCAAGTTCTGGTTCTGCCACTACTTAATATTGTGACAGTAACTAAGACAGCTAGAGACAAAGAGCCCATTTAGGAAATTGTTATCATAGACCCGGAAAGGGGAAATATATACATGAATAAGATATTACCAATGAAAATAAGAGAGGTTGGAATGAATTTCAGCAATTTTCAGAAGGTATAGTCAGAGTGTCTTGGCAGCCAGTATAATGTATTATCTTGGTTTACAGTAACATTTATATAGTCTACTTTTCCTGAAGTATGATCTTTGGAACACTAGCTCTGGAAGAAACTGCATAGAAATTAAGGTAACAGTACCTGATATAGAAAACCCTGAGATTTTAAGGGCTTAATATGGTAGAAATATTTATTTTCTTCTCTCATTACACAGTCTAGTGAAAGGTCTCTCAACTGTTGACATTTTGAACTGGATAATTCTTTGTTGTGAGGGGCTGTCTATGCATTGTAGAGTAAGGATAGTATTCTTGGGCTCTGCCGATTAATGCCAGTATCATCTCTTCCTCAACTGTGATAACCAGAAATGTTTCCAGACATTGCCAGATGTCTCCTGAAGGACAAAACTCACTGATATAATATACATATTCCGGTCACTGAGATTTCCTCCACACAATGGTACAAAAACCCAGGTTCCTTTCATCTTAAGAGTCTGCCATTGTCCTCTCCAACAGCTGACAGAGGAGTAAAGAGATCATGGAGAGACCATTTCTTACTCACATGATTTTCCCTCAAATCACATTGACTCGAATCCAGTCACATGCCATACCTAGTTGTAAGAAATAGACTCCTTAGCGGGAAGCCTCTTTCCAGTTTCTACTTTTTATTGTGGAAAAGAAAGCATGGATTTTGTTGGACAGCTAGCCACCTCTATCATAGTCTGAATTAAAAGGAATTTCCCTAGTCACAAAAATTTGGAAACCCTTCAGATTCTGTTCCTCCCTTAAAGACTCACAATGCGCATTAACACTGTAAAGTCTTTGAAAAGAGCAACATGAAACGTGTCTTTTCAACTTTAACTCAACATAGCTCAAATGTCTATGACCACAGAATTTCCCCCCCCCCTTTTTTTTTCTTTCTGAGGTAACATCATTGTTCTACTGAACACTGAAAAATGGCCATCATGTCTCTCATTTTTCCTCTTTCCTCTGCCACTTTATTTCTGGTTCATTTCAGAAGCATTAGAACCTCAACCAGATAGTGGGCAGGAAGTAGCACGCATGTGTGATGTACGGTTTGAGTGTATTCATTGACCAGTTAGTTTAAGGAGACAGTTTGTAAGTCCTGTTTATTGGTTTGGTATTAGCTATTGATGATCTTTTTTTTTTTTTAATAATTGGACTTCTTTCTACCATTAACTTACTCTTTTTAGAAGCTGAATGTGAGTCAATCCCTCATCTACATACTGTCTTCTCTCCTTTGTTACTATACTTTCATGATTCCCTAATGCCAGCTGTTGAATGCAGAGAAACAAAACCACTTTATTCATTATAATGAGTTTAGGTGGTAGGGAATCATAAAACTCTTAACATATTTAAGCCTCTTAATACCAGAATTACCACAGGCAATGGAACATTCTCTTTGCTATTAATGATTTACATTGCAATCTGTGACTATCAAATCTCTCCACTGATTGCCAGTGTTTACCTTATTGTCTTCTTCATGCTTCCAATTTCACATTCCCTTCTTCTTCTAGTCTCCTTCCTTCTGTGTACTACTTTTCTACATATATCATAGCTTGCCCTGTTGCCCATTCTTTGTCTTCATTTTCCCTTATCCCTAAAAATTAAACTAGTTTATTTTTTATATCTTTCTATTTCTTACTCATTACTCATTCCAACCCAGATGCATTGCAAATATGTCTGTTTTGAGATAACTTATTGACAAAGCCCTTTCATATAACATAGAAATATTAAGCATAAAGAGGCCTATGACATTGTCATAGGAGGAAGAGTTTCAATTCCCATGATCTTGTCTGGCTAGTATTATTCCTATGGTCATAATGCTTTATATTTACATGAAAAAAGGAAATTTGTAGATATTAATGAGATTACTAACCAGCTGACCTTAAGATAGATTTGCTGGATTCTCTGGGTGGGCCCACTGTAATCACAGGATTCCTTAGAATTAGAAGAAGAAGTCAGAGAGATTTGAAGAGGGGAGAAGGACTTCCCTGTCATTGCCGCTTAAAGAGGTAGGGGGCCCCATGCAAAGTGTAAGAAAAAAAAAAATGAGTTCAACCAGTAAGCCTGAACCCCAACCATCAGACAAGAACACAATCTTCAGTGAAACTTTCATTTTATCAGTGAGATTCTGATTAGAGAACCCAGGCATGCCATGTCAAACTTCTCATTTAGACAGATACACGTTAATAAATAGCTATTGTTTTAAGCCCCTGAGTTTGCAGTAATAGAAAACTAAAACTTGGGCAGCAGGTCAGTTCTTTCCTTTCCAAAACTACTATACCTGGTATTCTTTTTTTTTTTTTTTAATTCAGCTAGCCAACATATAGTACCTGGCATTCTTCTAAGCAGTGAGCATTTGTGTTACTTTCAACATTATAATTTGATTTGAGGTATTGCCCAGTATACCATGTTTTCTGGACCAGTTCTGTGCTAAAAAGAAGGTAACCCTGT
The DNA here is from genome assembly GCF_020171115.1 of Neogale vison. Lineage (NCBI taxonomy): Eukaryota > Metazoa > Chordata > Mammalia > Carnivora > Mustelidae > Neogale > Neogale vison. The sequence goes on from NC_058097.1 coordinate 139,903,717, forward strand.
TTATGACAAATGATGGTATCTTCTTTGTCTTCACTCCAAATTATGCCCCTATTCATCTTCCTTCCTCAGAGATTTTTGTTTCTACCACTGCTAGCACTTCTTTGATATCATCTAACTTAACATGCTCACTTGTAACATCACTAGCGATCCCCAATATCTGGTTCTCCTCTTCTTCATGGGTATATAGAAGACTGTGTCTCCCAAATTACACAGGGTCTTGTGATTGAGTCTCACTAATGAACTATGAGCTGAGGTCGTGAAAAGCCCCTTCTTGACCTTTCAGCCTGGAGAACTTCTCACCCTGTAGAAGATTTGAGTCAGAAACAAACATTTGTAATATTAAGGCACTGAGATTTGGGGGTTAATTTTGTTCAACAGTGTAATCTAAACTATTCTGGCTAATGCAGGTAGGAATAGGAAAAGTTCTGCCCAATGACAATATTTTATTAGGTTTCCAGATTATTACTGATTGTATAGAAGTTAACCCATGACACCAGGCCTATAGTCATGCAGAAGTTTGGCTTGTAATTTTGTTTATATTGAGAGTATGATTTTTTAAGAGCAAATTAAGAGTATGATTTCTTAAGAGCAAAAATAAGTTTTGACATGTTTTGGACTTGTGTATCGATTAAAGCAGGCACATGCATAATTCCCCCAGCAAAGTCTGTACTGTAATTCATACTCATTTTCTGTGATTTTCTTTGAAGTTGCTTCATTCTTTTGAAGTTCACCTTGAAGAACTGAGCAACTCTAAGACAGTCATTATTTCTTCACCATGACATGACTAATAGCTTCTGCCATAGGTGACAGTTCTTTGCAATCTTTAATTTCTCTTTCTATTCCTCTTCAAGATTTGAATTGAAGTGTATTTTCTTCAAATGGATATGCTTATACCTATCTAGACTTAATCACATTTATAACATATGAAAACTCTTTTCAGTAGTTACCTAAGTGTCTGAAAAATAGCCAATCTTAAGATAGAACCACAGTGATTTTCTCTCACAGTTGAGCTGGAAAAGAATCCCAACAGTTGATAATCTGTTCAACAAGGGTGGTGAGGAGGAGGGCTATAAATTGAATCCATTAGTTATGGTTCTCTCGTGAAATTAAAACCAGTTGAGCTTTAACTTCCAATCTGAGATTTCATTGTCACTTACTTTTAAAAAGCTGGACTGGGAATGCAATCTTTAAATTTATCTAAGTTTGCAACATTACTTCTCCATCGAGTTCCTGGGGCATGGAAGTATTAATCTACAAAGTTTCTGGTCAATTGAGGTTGTGATATTGGAGGTTTTGTTTATTAATATGTGTATTATATATGTTATAATGTATAATTATATGTATTATACTATATATATTAATATACACACACATATATGAAAAGACCCTGGTTATGGATTTGAGTTGATAATTCAAATAGTATGTGTTTTATTCATCACCACTTTCTTTCCACCAATTCTACTAAGTTTGTGCTTTTAAAATTATGATTTAATTTTGTTAGGAACAAGAAAATTTAAGTGAGATCATAGTCTATTGGCTCATTTGCCTTTTTTATTTATGATCAGTGTACCCAAACATATTAAGAACAAATGAAAGAACAATTATTGTAAGGTATATATATATTCTTCTTGGCACAGTCCTCCTTTAAAGCCAGAGGAATGACCACCACCATATTTTTCAACTTTAATGGGCACAGGAGTCACCTAAGGATCTTGTTAAAATGCACGTTCTGATTCAGTAGGTTTGGGTTCTTATACTAGAAATATGCATTTTTAATTAGCTCTCTGATGATGCTGATGCTATTGATTCATACTCTGGGTCATGCTTTGAGTAGCTCACCTCTAAAGCACTTATTTATTTATTCATTCATCCTTTCTTTCAATGGATATTGATTAAGCCCCCAAGATGAGCTAGGCCTTTTAGGTTCAAAGATAAAACATTTATTTCCTTGCTCTTAAGGAGCTCCCATTCTACAATGTCAAGTTCATACACAGATAACTAAAGAAAATGAGCAAAGTAATGTGATCAAGATGACTACAAAGGCTATAAAAAGAAAGACAGGGAGTGATTAATTCGTATTTTAGTGGGCAAAGAAATGGGAGTAGAAATGGAAGACTTGCTTTAAACTAAGACTTTGAGATTAGGAGTTCTTTTATTTTGATATTGATATTTGAATTGATATTCACTGAACAAGCCCTAAGGAATTGGTAAACAAGGTGGCAATTCTTCCTCCAAGTAAAGAATACTAACAATACAGCTCACAACCTGACAGCAACTTGCAGATGGAAGCTATCTGCCTCCCCCTGCCACCAAAAAAAAAAAAAAAAAAAAAAAGTGAATGCCAGTACAGTAGTTGAATTTAAAGAAATGACTAGGTAGAAATGAGTCACTAACCACTTATTTTCAAGGCAGTTTAAGAAATTCCAAATGCTTATTCAATAGTTCCTAAATAGGCTTTATGTAGACTAATCCTTTGATCTATTGCCACTACCTCCTTAAAAATACGTTTGCGAAGGTAGATTTATCTTTAAGTTAATGAAGCTTCCAGGTTATTCATTTGCACAGACTGTAGGAGGGATCTTAGCAATTTTGCTTTTGTGATTTTGTGACATTTTTCTTTTAAAAACAAACAGAAACTTCTGAAATTATGCAAGATTCAGATTCTGCAAAATCTGGATCCACTCCTAGAAGCATACCTTCTATTATAAGAAGTATTATATGTTTAGTGTTTGCTTTGAGGAATATGTTCTGGCATCATTATAATTAGAAAATGATATTTAATCAATTTTCATATAGTTGAGCTCTGCAGGTAATAAACAACCAAAGAAAGAAACTCTCCAGGGATGATAAAAATTATCTTTCAGCTCATGAATATTCCATTTGCACATTTTCTACAGATGGATGACTTCATTTGAAAGTAATAGAAAAACAGAACAGCCTGCATTAAGTAAATAGTGCTTAGTGCAGAAAGGTCGTAATGAAACCAGCATCTTGGCCTAACTCTTCATGTGTGATGCATTGAGCCCCTTGAGCTTTCCCTTGAAGATTTACCCACACCCATTCTCTTTCCTTTATATAGAGTGGAAGGATGGTATACATGCTAAATTTGGAAATGTTGAAGCAATCTACTTTATTTAATTTTGATAAATATGTCTTATCTCTACAACAAACAAATGTCTGGATATAATTACCCTTTCTTTTTTCTTTAATGGGAGGGATTTTCTACAGAATTAAATCTAATTCTTAGAACTTGAGTTTCTTAGAGGTGTAACACTAGATAAAATTTAGACATAGTTGTAATATGAGGTCTGTGTTCTTTTAGTTGAATATTTTGTCTTTTATTTTTATTATTATTGTTTTTGTATGTGTTGTTTTTGCCTAAAACAGTAGGGAAAACTTGGGAGATAGGCTACTCTTGTCATATATCTATAGGCTTTCTTTTTTCTTCTTCTCCTTTTTTTTTCTTAACCTGTTAAAAACTATTCAAGATAATTTTTTTGCAAGCTTCTCTGGTACAAGATATGGCACTGGTCTTAGTCTAGGATAGGAGAAGAGTGAATTACAAGAAAGATAATATCCAATTCCTAGGCTGAAATATTGTCCTTTGCACCCATCTCCATCCTAGAACAGAAATGCCGTAAGAAAGATTTGCAGAGTTTTGACAGATGTACTCCAAATCAAGATAGAGTATTGCCATGACCCTAGAAAATACCTTTGCATACTTTTCAGTCCACATCCTCCCAGAAGCAACCAGTATTCTGATTCCTCTCTCCATAAATGAGTTTGCCTATTTCAGGTTCATACAAGTAGAATCATAGTTATGTACTTGTTTGTGTTTAGTTTCTTTTACTCAACATAATGGGATACTTCAGTCTGACAATCTCTGTCTTTCTTTGTTTCTCATAACCTTGGTGATCTTAAGGAATACTGACTATGTATCCTCTAGGATATCCCCAATCTGTATTTGTCTGATTTTTTCTTTCATAATTAGACTGAAGTTACAGATTGTTGGAAAGAATACTGCAGAGTCCAAGTCTTCTCATCACATCCTCTAAGGGCATATATGATGGCCACAAAACATTTCTAGTGATGTTAACCTTTATCATTTTGTTAAAGTAGTGTTTCTTAGGCTCTTTCAAGGGGCAGGATTAGGTACTATGTGCATATCAACCCACATATAGACACATTATCTTTAATTTTTATATCTATCCATTTGTATGTTGAATCGACGTATGAGTGTAAGTTCATATTGGTGTCTCTGACTCATGCAGGTCCATAGAAATCACTCTACATTTCTCTTCTTATCAAAAGTTCCCTCTTTGACAGTGAGAAGGCCACCATCTGTTGTCTACCATCAATTTACTTGTTTAATGCTGATATATATAATATATATATAGTTTTGAAATTTTTTACTTGAATCCCTATGAGAAAGAAATTTACCAGTTAGACTGCCGTGTTTATGTACAGTGTACAGATCATTTTATCTTCAACTTTACAGTTTCCAGCCAAAACATGATTTTTCAACGTTACCTAGGTCAGCTCCTATTTTCCAAATTAAAAACATGAGTTGTTTTCTTCTTTATTTGTAAGAGTATGTATATATCCAAAATGCGAATTTTTAGGTATTTGTTTTACAATTTTTTTCCAGACTGTTTCTTGCATTTTCATATTCTTTTTTTTTTTTTTTTTTTTTTAAGATTTTACTTATTTATTTGAGAGAGAGAGCACAAGTGGTTGGGTGGCAGGGGGACAGAGGGAGAGGGAGAAGCAGACTGCACTGAACAGGGAGCCTGACATCTGGGGCAGGGAGCCCAATAGGGGACTGGTTCCCAGAACTCCAAGATCATGACCTAATCTGAAGGTAGATGCTTAGCCAACTGAGCCATCCAGGTGCCCCTGCATTTTCATATTCTTAATAGTGACTTTGATAAAAAGAAGTTCAAACTTTTATGAGCCCCACTCTGTCATATTTCCTTTGTGATTAATGCTTTTTGCTTTCTTTCGTTTTTTAAAATTATATTTATTTATTTGACACGGAGAGAGACAGCAAGAGAAGATGTACAGGCAGGGGGAGAGGGAGAGAGAGAAGCAGGCTTCCTGATGAGCAGGGAGCCTGATGTGGGGCTTGATTCCAGGACGCTGGGACCATGACCTGAGCCAAAGGCAGATGCTTAACAACTGAGTTACCCAGGTGCCCCTTCTTTTTGCTTTCTGAAATATTATCTCCAGGTCACAAAGTTCTTCTTTAATTTTTTTTAAAAAATGTTTTATTCTATGAATTTCATCATCTTAGCTTTAATATATATGTCTTTAATCTATCACAAAATAATTTTTTACATGATGTGATATAGATATTGGGGTTCAATTTCATCCATACAGATATTTAGTTGATCTAACATCATTTATCTGTACTTTTTTTCATATTTTAAACTACATGTAGCTCTTTCCTACTTGACTTTCCTCTGCCCTTATTGTGTGAATTCCCATTTCTCCAACAGTGATAAAGTGCTAACACTCAGTTTTATATTTTTACCTTACCCTAATTCTGATATATCATTTATTTGAATATTTGTAGATAATCATCAGTTTTGTGTTTTTTAGAATATGTGCAATTTATTTACAAATGCCTTCAAATTTTATTTTGGTTTTTTGACATTACATTATCTGTAAAATAGTACTATTGTGATTCTATTCATTTCCTGTGTTCTCCCACAACTAGAGTAAACTGTCTGCTAGAGGCAATTCAGTACATTTCAATTTCTTTAAAAATAAAATCAAGAAAAAAAAATACTTTCCTTTTATTAAACACATTTTCTTAAAGCTATTGTTCCTTCTGAGAATTCCTAAGTAGAGACTCTAACTTTGTTACATCCTACATTTTGCATTGAAAGCATATGGCAGGGACACCTGGGTGGCTCAGTTGGTTAAGCAGCTGCCTTCGGCTCAGGTCATGATCCCAGCGTCCTGGGATCGAGTCCCGCATCGGGCTCCTTGCTCTGCAGGGAGCCTACTTCTCCCTCTGCCTCTGCCTGCCACTCTGTCTGCCTGTGCTTGCTCTCTCGCCCTCTCTCTCTGATACATAAATAAAATTAAAAAAGAAAAAAAGAAAAAAAGAAAGCATATGGCATTGTGGAAAGAATATCAAAGGCTTTAGTTTCTGAAGAATAGTGTTAGTATATATTCTGTACCATTTAGTAACTGTGTGAGCTTGGGCTAGTCATATCTTCATTCCTAAGATGGGGGTAATAATATTTACTTCATAGAGTACATGTGAAGCTAAAGTTAGTTAACAAGTCAGAATATCTTTTCCTATGGGTAAACAGAAATAGTCCAGGAAGGTACTCAAATCAAAGGAAAAACATGGCTCATTAATCTGAAGAAGTATATTAATACTATATTTGGAAAATATGTATATTTTTAAATATAAAGTATGAGGCAATTAACTCTGGGGAGGGGTTGGGAAAGCAGGATGTAACGTATACTTCCAAATTCTACATCCCAAATTCAATTATTTTGTAGCCGTTATATATGTTAGTGAAAATATTTCAGAACCTCTAGACTGACCCATGAAAAGTGCCCAGAATTGCTTGGCACACCACAGGTGCTAACACAATATTGGCTGTTATTTTTGTCATTTAACTGAGTAGGCATTTGGAACATAACTTAGCTTTAGAAATTCTTTTAGTTAATAATGTGCCCTGCTTTTGTTGTTGACCCTTAGGTTGTTTTAGTGCACCTTTGATATAGGATATTTTACTAAATTTTTAAAAACCTTTTTAAGCCTAGAGTACCTGGGTGGCTCAGTTGGTTAAGCAACTGCCTTCGGCTCAGCTCATGATCCCAGGGTCCTGGGATGGAGCCCTGCATCAGGCTCCCTGCTCGGTACGGGGGGCCTGTTCTGCCTCTCCCTCTGCTGCTCCCAGTGCTTCTGCGCTCTTGTTCTCTCTCTGTGTCAAATAAGTAAGTGAATGCAATCTTTAAAGAAAAAAAAAATTAAGCCTAGTAGTTTGAAATATTTTCCATGTAGGATATACTTTTTGAACCAATGTAATAGTTTCTTGATTTTTTGGAGTTGTTTTAATGATTTGTGTTAGATTCTTTTTCCTGGAACATGAGCATTATTGCCCTAGTCCTGGATTAAATAATGGACATCTTTATTTCTTTTTCTGCAGAACAAATAAAAAATGGCAAAGTATATTAATTGTGTTTTAACTATATATATATCTATCATAATTTTAGGGATGGGAGATTTCTTCTTTGTTATATTTTGATTATATATGTAGATCACTTTACCCATCATGGATCCCTCCTTTTGAAAAATAGCATAATATAAATCATTAGGGATCCATTCAGAGGGAAATGAGTGTACGAGGTAGGTGGACCTAGAGATAATTTAGAAATCAGTCTTCATTTCTCACATATATCTAATGTACCTTAAGTCATCACTTAGTATAAAATCATCCAACCTATGGTCTAAATCCTTCTATTTGAAAATAGATATTGACTTGATCATTATTTTTATTTCTTTTTTTATTTATTTGAGAGGAAAAGAGATAGTAGAAAGAACATGAGCAGGGAGTAGAGGGAGAAGCAGGCTCCCTGCTCTGCAGGCAGAACTGGATCCCAGGATCCCAGGATCCCAGGATCATGACCTGAGGCTAGGAAGGATGCTTAGGAGACTGAGCCACCCGGGTGCCCACATCGTAATTTTTATTTCTAACCTGGTTCATTTGGGAAATAAGAAATAAGAAATAAGTTTAAATAACAGAAATGACTACTTCCCTTTAATTTGTGATAAATCATACTAGCAAATATATCAGAAGCCAGTCTTCCTGAAACATCGGTTGATTATATTATTTAAAATTCTTCCGTAGTTTCCTGACATCAATATAAAACTCTGTTTTCCCAAACTAATTTTGAAATTATAATTTGCAGCTTTCCCCCAGTATTAAACTCCGTTATTTCTCAATGGAATTATTCTTTTATACCTCAACAGGTCTCATACTTGTCACTCATTCCAACATTAGCACTTCCTTGCGCAGCTTTCCTCATCTAGAGTTTCCTCTCTTCTCCTCTCCACTAGGGCACAATGGAACAAAGGAGGATATTTCTAATGAAATATCTCTAGTATTGTAGTTCCTATCATAATTTCAACTCAGCTAGGCAGAATAATCTAGGTTGACCTAAAAGCAACTGAACACTATATCCTGTGAAGCACAGAACCCTGAATAAAGTATATGTTTCTTTCCAAGATAAAATTCTAATAAAAACTAATATATAGGTTTAATCCAAAAGAGAAAAAAAATCCCAAAATATTCCATAAGAAACATAGAGAATTAATTATATTCACCTTGCTTTGAAGAGGGATGGTTCACTCTATAATAATGTTGGACATTTACTCATTATTTGTTATGTGTCAGCCACTGTTTTTAGCACTATTTTCACATGTTGATTCATTTTTTTCCCCCAGGGTCTAGTCTGGAGTCCCTGTTTTAAGCATCACCATTAGCCTCCTGTATAGGTGCTGTTTACTTGTTAATTTAACATCTATGAATTTCAAGGCAATCTAACAGTAAGAGATAGAGCTGGTTGTATTTTTCTTTAAAATTAGTTTCCTTAAGTCACTTTAAATCCATGGTTGTATCAAGTGTTCCCCTTTTTACGCTCCTGTCATTGTTTCAGGCGTGGAATGTTTTCTTAATTTATTATTCTCCAGGGATAACTTTTTTTTTTTTACTAGATTCCATTCATAGTAACAGTGCTGAATCAAAGAAGACAGAAAGAGCACATACTGTTTGATCCCATTTACAAAATTACAAAATTGTCCATCCCATGGACAGCAGTAGTATCTTAACGGCACACTTTGAACTAACCTAACATTTTGTGTCCTTTTAAATCTTCAGACCCACCTAGTGTCATCAGAGTGGCCCGTTCCAAAATAGAAATGGAGTTAGCTGATAATAGCTTGGGGAAATTCTAAGATGTTACTACATGCTTAGGTTTCTCTATACTCAGCATTTTTTTTAAGTTTTCCGTGGTAGATTTAACAGAAGTTTCTGGGCAAAATTACAGTTTGTTCTTGAGTTGGCTGCCAGAATTTGAAGCTGAGCTAAATGTCCACAGTTCTCTTCTCCCCCCCCCCACCATTCTCACTACTCACTTTGTAGATTCAAGTAACAGACTGTATTCACTTGTCAATTATGATTTATTAACTAATAACCATCTGTTCCAGAATCCCTGCAAGAACTATTTAATCTCAGCTATTTCTTCCAGCTAAGACTTTTCTTAAAGAAAGCATCATAATGAGTATGAGAAAGTATTTCAGAAAGCTCTAACTTTGGATATTTTTAACAGTTTATTAACAACCTGAATTTTCTAGTTCTCACTAAATGGTCCTTTAGCTTTGAGGAAATTTGGCGGAAGTTTCCTTAGGAAAGGGATGTTCTACTGTAGTTTACACTGTAATTCTTGAAAGAGTAATAACCCACCTTGGCCAAAGATTTGATGATATTTCCTTTTATGGGCCACCCGTGTCCCAATTATTTTCCCCCTCTTTGATTTCCCGCTAAAATCAGATAAAGAGGGGCCAGAAAAGAAAGAGTAAGGTAGCCTACTCAAATAATTTTGTGTAGAGTCCTATTCTGCCAAGCTCACATGAGCAGTCATTTTCCTTTAGACTTAAAACTGGAATTCCTGGTATTATTAATATTTGGGATATTAAAAAGCAAAACCAAAAATGAAACAGAACCTTAGTGATCATAACTCAAATACTAAAATCATAGATTCAGAAACTGAGACCAAATAGAAGATTGGACTTTCTTCAGATCACACATTTGGATGGCAATAGGGTCAGGAATTGCTACTCCAGATCTTCTGATTCCTATACCACAAATTAGCGTGCAATTTAAATGGACAAACTTTTAATTTTATATCCTTTTTTTTTCTGACTGGTGTTTTTTGTCCTTTCCTTAAAATTACATCAATGACTACTCAGTACATATTTAATGAACATTATCCTTATTTTAGTAACACAGTACTAATTGTCCATTTATTTTTCTATTTCTCTCTTAAACCGGTGTCTCCAACTATTTTTTGTAGTATACAGCTATTTCTTACTTGTCTGAAATCTTACAGGGAATTTACCAACTGACAAGGAAGTGAGGGAAGCAGAAGAAAAACATTTTGCGTTGGAAGAAATGTTTGAGTGGGAAGAAAGGCCATTTAGCCATCCCTTCCTTTTCCTCCCAGAATATTGCAGATCATCCCAATAATCTCCCAGTAGGGAATACATTGTGGGCCTCTAAAAGATACCCAAGCAATTACTATCCATTTGAATATACTAGCCAATTTTCCTTTCTGAAAGAATTTTCAGTTTAGCAGCATTAGAGGGCTGTGTCTTAAAATTTACAACCTGAATTATTTCAGCAAAATTATGTGCCTCACATGCATTGGCTTTCGGTTTCAAATCCAACTGCATAATAGGGTGTATTAAATCAGATGTCATTTGGAAACTGCAAATTTAAAGTTTGTGACATTTTCTAATCCTGGTAAACTCCTTGTTATCCAGGGATGCTTTCTCTTTGTGTCTTTCTCTTTATCTTTATGTATGTTGAGCCATTTATCTAGGCCTCTAGAGTATACTTCCCCTCTCCTTCATTCATTCTTTTATTGCCTATTCATCCTTCAAGGCTGTTTAAGCATTACTACAGCTACAAAACTTTTTCCTGGATACTTCCTCCAGTCAGAGCTATGTGTGTCTTCTGTGGACTCCCAAAGCACTATATTTCCACCTTAATCATGACATTTTCCTTGCTGTGCTGCCTATTTTTACACTTGTCTCCAAGATGCTTGGAACTTACATTAGCATTGACTATTCACTTGTCCTAACATTAGCAGTGATCCCCTTTCAACCTATAGCATTGCACATTTCTAGAACATGGTAGGCACCCAAGACATATATAAATGAATGAATGAATGAATTGTATTAGTTAATGGGCTTCAATGGACACCTTACTGCTCCTTGGCTCAGCTTTGAACCTAGTGAAGCAGATAATTCAGTGACACTTCAAAAATCTTTCAAGAAAAGCTCTACAGATGATTATTGTAGGCACACTGAAGGCCTTTTTACAGACTGCCCCCCCCACCACCAAATAACCACTACTCTTTGGCTCCGTGCTCCTTTAACAATGTTTCTTGGCCAAAAAAAAAAAAGAAAAAAAGCAACTCTTTGCCAACACTCTTCTGCTGGAAAAGTAGGAGGAGCAGAGGGATATATTTCGGGAGAACTGTGGCTTTGGGGTTGCAATTTTGAAGACAGTTTTTATAAGAAATAAATCTTGTTTGAAATTTTTATTCCAATATTAGCTCAGTGGGAAAACATTTTCTTGCAAAGCTTGTGAAAATTCCTTGAAGTTCCCAGGTTCGCAAAAGGAGGCCTGAACCAATAGTCAAAAAATATGAATGCTCATCTCAACTCAATAACTTGTTAGGTGAACTCGGACAAGATAATTAATCTCTCTAAGCTTCAGTTTCTTCATATATTTTTTAAAGATTTTATTTATTTATTTGAGAGAGAGAGAGAGAGAATGAAAGGGAGCATGAGCAGCGGTAGAAGGATGGGCAAAGGGAGAGAGAGAAGCAGGTTCCCTGATGAGAGGGGAGCCCCCCAGAAGGTCTCAAGGCAGGTCTCAATCCCAGGACCCCAGGGTCATGACCTGAGCTAAAGGCAGATGCTTTACCAACTGAGCCACCCAGACATGCCCCATAGTTTCTTTATATATATTTTTAAGATTTTTATTTATTTATTTATTTGACAGAGATCACATGTAGGCAGAGAGGCAGGTGGGGGAGGGTAGGAGGGGAGAGCAGGCTCCCTGCTGAGTAGAGAGCCTGATTCGAAGCTCAGTCCCAGGACCCTGGGATCAGACCTGAGCCAAAGGCAGAGGCTTTAACCCACTGAGTCACCCAGGTGCCTCATAGTTTCTTCATATTTAAAACAGGAATAAAACCAATACTTTTCTCATAGTAAGATAACGTATTTGAGAACACCTTGAAATACTATTATGAAGTCTAATGATTTGTCACTTAAAAATATGTCTATAATTGAAGAGTTAAAAATGATTCTAAATTATTACTTTTCTAAAATTCAGATTTTAAGTGGACAAACATATTGATTATTCAAATGTTTTTTCCTGTATACACTGTCATATAAGCATATATACATAAAGCATGTAACTGTTTTGTGTGTAAGAGGCTCCATCAAGATCCCAGAATGTTTTTCCTGCTCTAGTAGCTGAATCCTTGGTCAAGAATGTTCTCACAAGACCGCTCGCATATTTGGATACTGGCAAGTTTATAGGAATCTACATTTAAAATGACTTTGAATGTTGACTGGAAACCAGCAACAGTAATTGTATCCTATTTGATATTGGGAAAGCTGAATGCTGTGGGCATTCTGCAAAGATTTTAGGCAGTAGTGGTTACATTTCAGAGTCTTTCTAATGATTTCTTATAAAGAACACATGCCACATTGCCAAGGCAATTTACCTTATGTTGAATACTTTCTGTTTTTTAATCCTGTATTTAAAGCAGTCAAATATATTATGAAGAGAATATTCTTATTCCATCAGTTAATAGTTTAAGTAGTTTGAAGGCTTTTACCATGAACATTCCCTCTAAAAAGATACTCTTCATTGACTCTATTAGACAAGAGGTATAAGGCAGTCACCATTCTTTTTACCTGAAATAATGCTCATTTGGGTAATTTCTGCTGATGACAATACCAGGAATTCTTAGCAACAGCAAGAGAAAAATTCTCTCAAGGCTAGACCTAGAAAAAAAACTGGGTCCTTGTTAGTTTAGAATGCATTTTCTCTTTTGGTTTTAAAATGCTCAAATTCCAAAACAGCAATAGTTTTGAAATAGTCCTTGGTCAGATTTGATTCATAGCTCAAACAAGAGGGAGCCTTCTTTCATTCCTTGTGTTGACAAGGGATAAAATCCATACAAGTATACTGCCTCTGAATCTTTATAAGCCCTGTGATTTCAAAGAAAATTGACAAATCGCCCTCAAGTGGCCTTTGAAACGGAATGTGTACTCTAAAAATGAGAACGGCATTTTGTCTGTTTTCTTTCATAAGCCTAGATATCTGGCAAAGCATTATGAAGATAATGAATATAATAAGGACATACCAACTCTGTTCTTACCATTTTTTTTTACTTTTTTCCCAGTTTTATTGAGAAATAATTGGCATACATCACTGTATAAGATAAAGGCAGACAGCATGATGGTTTGATTTACATATATTATGACATGATGACCACAATAGGTTTAGCTAACGTTCGTCTGCTCATACAGCTATAAGAAGAAAAAATAAGAGGATAAAACAGAAAAAAGTTTCTCATTGTAAAGAAAACTCTTGAGATCTACTCTCTTAACTTTCCTATATATCACATAGCAGTGTTAGCTGTAGTCATCATGTTAAACATTGTATCACTAGTACTTCTTTGTCTTATAACTCTAAGTTTGTACCTTCTGACCATCTTTCCTGATACACCCTCCTCAACCCCTGTCTCTGGAAACCCCAACTCTAACTTCTTTTTCTATGAGTAGATTTTTGTTGTTGTTGTGTGCCACAAATAAGTGAAATCGTACAGTATTTGACTTATTTCACTGAGCATAATGCCTTTAAAGTCCATCCATGTTGTCAAAAAATGGCTGAATAGTATTACACACACACACACACACACACACACACACACACACACACCTCCCATAACTTCTTTATCCATTCATCCATCAACAGACACTTACGTTGTTTCCATGTCTTGGCTATTGTAAATCATGCTGCCGTGACCTATGTATGGGTGCAGACATCTCCTCCAGGCTGCTGATTTTGTTACCTTTGGATATGTTTCCAGAAATGAAATAACTGGGTTGTCCTAGTTTTAATTTTTTGAGGATCCTCCATTCTGTTTTCCATACAGGGTGTAGTTTACAGCCCCACCAATGGTGCACAAGGGCTTCCTTTTTTAGCTCAGCCTGGTCAGCATTTATTATCATTCATTTTTTTGGTGATGGCTGTTCTAAGCATATGGCGATATCACATTGTGAGTCCTTACTAATTTTTAGTAAAGAAGAATGCTATTATTTTATCCCTTTATTTCATTTGGAAACATTAACATCTCAAGACTAATGTATATATACATATATAATTTATATATGTGTATATGTATGTATATATGTGCATATGTATATATACATATATATACCGAAGGATAGCTTTAGCAAAATCTTCAAGCATCAGTGTCAAATGAACTTAATGAATGTCCACAGCATTCACTTAATGCACTCTCATCACAAGGATAAAAACAAATTGAAATGAACAACTGAGTGGTACTTAATATTTTTCAGAAAGCTATTTATCAATAATTACTATTCATACTTATATTTCTGCTACTAGTAGGTAACTTTCATCTACCATTCATTTACTTAAGCTTATTTTTGCTTCAAAAGGAGTTTTCCAGCCTTACCACAATGCTTAGCATAATGCTGCTATTTTATTGAAGCTGATAATATTGACAAATTGATTATATATATATATACTTTATAAAATACATTCTCTATCATTTTTATTTTATTTGTTGCCTATAACTCTGGGGATCTAGGTAGAAATAGTGTCCCTAGGCAGCAAATACTCATTTACTTAACATGTAGAACATTATGAGTTTCTCAAATTGGTTTTGGGGACCTCTAGGATTTCCCCTAACCTGGAAGTTTTGGGTCTGACAAAGTTCAATATAGCATATATTTAGTGTAAATCTACTATGTACCCTATACTATGGTAGATACTTATATAGGATGATGAGTAAGACATAATTCCTGTCCTTGGAGAGCTTGAAGTCCAATGGAATAGGAAAATACAAATAGACAGTTAAAATATAGGATAATTATAATGAGTGCTATGCAGAGGACAGTAATGAAGATATTTTTTTCCAGTTCCTTTGTCTGGTTTGCTATTAGGGTGATATTGGCCTTGTAGAATCAGCAAGTGCTCTCTCCACTTCAAAGTTTTGGAAGAGATCCTAGAGACTTGGTTCAACTTCTTCCTCAAATGTTTGGTAGAATTCACTAATAAACCCATCTGGATCTGGTGTTTTCTATTTTAGAAGGTTATTAATTAATGATTCAACTTATGTAATAGAAATATGTATATTCAGATTGTTTCTTTCCTCTTTTGTGACTTTTGGATGATTGTGCCTCTCAAGGAAATGGTCCATTTCGTCTAGATTATTAAATTTGAAAGGTGCATAGAGTTGTTCATACTATTCCTTTATTACGCTTTTAATGTCCATGGGACCCATAGTGAAGTCCCATCTTTCCTGTCTGATATTCGTAAGTTATATCAACTCTCTTCCTCTTATTTCACCCGGCTAGAGACATATCAACTTTATTGATATTTTCAAAGAACTATTATTTGGTCTTACTGATTTTCTCTATTTGCTTTTTTTTCTTTCAATTTCACTGATTTCTGCTCTATTTTTTTCTTATTTCTTCTTCCTTTGGATTTAGTTAGCTCTTCTTTTCCTAGTTTCCTAAGTCAAAGGCTTGGATTATTTATTTATTTTTCTTTCTGTTATTGATTCCCACTTTAATTCTGTGTGGACAGAAGATGTACTTTGTATGATTTCAATCCTTTCTTACATTTACTGAGGGTTGTTTTATGACCCAGAATATGCCTTTATCTTGGTAAACATTCTGGGTACACTTGAAAAAACTGTGTGTTCTGTTGTTATTGGATAGAATGTTCCATAATTGCCAATTAGATAAAGTTGATTGATAGTGTTGTTCAAGGGCTTTAAATCCTCACTGTCTGTGTACTTATTCTATCAAATACAGAGAGAGAGATGTTGAAATCTTCACCTTTTATTTATGGATTTCTCTGTTTCTCCTGATACTCTAATCAGTTGTGCTTCATGTATTTTGAACATTTTTATCTGGGGCATAAATATTGATAATCCTTATATTATCTTGACATTTATCTCTGATAATGTTCCTTCCTGTGAAATCTACTTTTATACTAATATCATCATTATAGCTTTCTTTTTAATTAGCAGGTTCATCTAATTTCTACTCTTTAACTTTTTCCTTGTTTCAGAAACTTAGAAGACTAGTATTTACATAGCAAAATGCCCTTTTGCTTTTCTGTTTCATAGAATTGTAGCTTTATTGGCATAAAACTTGATGTTGATGTATTTTTTTTAAGATTTTATTTATTTATTTGACAGAGATCACAAGTAGGCAGAGAAGCAGACAGAGAGAGAGAAGGGAGAAGGCTCCCTGCTGAGCAGAGAGCCCTATGCGGGGCTCGATTCCAGGACCCTGGGATCATGACCTGAGCCGAAGGCAGAGGCTTTAACCCACTGAGCCACCCAGGCGCCCCGATATTGATGTATTTTAAAGGTTATATTGATTGATATGGAATTATATAACAAAATTTATACATATATACACAAAATATATATACTTTTTGCTTTATTGCAACATTATTCACATTAAGTCCCTGGTAACTGAATGCTCTGTGTATATAAATACAAATTTCATGTGAACAATGTATGTCCTTGGGTAAGTTACTTGACTCAGTTTTCTCTTCTATGAGTATAGTAATAATAATTCCCTCATTTAATGGTTGTGAAGATAAATGAGCTCATACATCCAAAGTACTCAGAACAGTTTTTGACACAGAATAAGCACTATAGAAATGTTTACTACCACTCCATCCTTTAACTTCTAATCAGTCTGTTTCATTACATTAAAAATGGGCACCTATGGTTGACAAGAGGTAGTCAGATCTTTCTTTTTATCTGGTCTGACAATATCTACCTTTTATTTATTTTTTTTAAGATTTACTTATTTATTTCAGATAGATAGCACGTGCATGAGGGGAGCGGTGGGGAAAGAAAGAGAGAAGGAGAGAGAATCCAAGCAGATTCTGGACTGAGCACAGAGCCTGGAGTATGGCTCAATCCCAGGCCCTGAGATCATGACCTGAGCTGAAATCAAGAGCCAGAGCTTAACCTACTGAACCACCCAGGCACCCTGACAGTATCTACCTTTTAATTTGTGTTAACACCATTTAACAGAAGGACAGTTGGAAAACCCTCCAAATTTAACCTGAGCATTAAATAACACCCTTCTCGATAACACATGGTGTAGGGAACAAATACAAAAGGTGACCCTGACATTAGGCCTTAAAGTAAACCATAATAAACTCCTGAAAGTAGAACCATTTAGTCAAATTTTCTGAACGCAGTGTAATCAAGCTAAAACTTGGTAGCAAAAGGTCACTGACAAATTTTGAACCATTTATAAATTTTTTAAACTACCCCTCTTAGAGCGCTGAAAGGCAAAATCAAAGCAGATGTTCAGAGATGAATGACAATTAGAATACTAATTGTAATGGTTAAGAGAATGGGGTCTGGGAGTGAAGTCATGTGGCCCTGATCCAAGTTCTGGCTTTGCTGCAAGATGACTATCATTCTGACCCAGGTGCTTGAAATAAAGATAGTAATAGCTATCTTAGGGGATTTTTTTTTTTTAATTAAATAAGCTGATAGCATTCTTTAAACATCACTGATTTTTGTGTATGTAACATTCCTTGTCACAATGTAGATATGTAAAAAGGTACCATTTTACATATCTGAAGGTACTAAAAAGTAAACTCAAATTCTGCCTGGGGTAGGAAACTGCTGCAGCCTGATCTACCCGGCCTGGAGTTTGCTTCAGGCTCAAGGGCTACTGCCTGAGGGCAGCGTTTGTGTGATTCACAGGTGCCAAGGACCTGGACCCTTCTAGGTCAGGGATGGTCTCAGGGAGTCTCAGGGAGCTGGGGAGAGACGCTGGAAAATGGAAGGGCTAGGAGAGGAACCAGGAAGTGAGTGGAGGGAACGAGGTGCAGGGGGGACACCTCCAAAGGGTTAAGGCGAGAGGCCTTTCCCATCTTTGGGTGATGGGCTGGAATGACCGGGCAGATACCGTCACAGTTCTTTGCCTGTTCTGCTGCGCTGGTGTCTTCTTTTGGTTCCACTTCCTTTCCTAAATGGACTTCCTGCTCTCGGTCAGGAAGGCTGACCTGTATAGTTAGGGCAACAGATTCCCTTGTCCTCAGGCTTCTGACTGGGTTTAGCAATGGGCAGGAACAGAGAGGTGGAGGAAATGGCGCCCTCCTAACCACTTCACAGAGCTGGGCTCAGGGACCCTAGCAGCACCCTCTTACAGCCCACACAGCACTCTCTCTGTGGTTCCCTCCGCTCTGCTAGATTATTCGCTTAAGGTCTTTTTATCTTACGTATGCACTCCGTGCTGTAGATTTCCCCCTTACCGCCGGCTTTCACTACCTCCCACAAATTTATTAGGTTGTATTTTCATTTTCATCTAGTTCAAAGTATTTCAAAATCTCTCTTGAGATTTCTTCATGTGTTATCGAGAAGGGTGTTATTTAATGTTCAGGTTAAATTTGGAGGGTTTTCCAACCATCCTTCTGTTATTGATTTCTAGTTTAATTCCGTTGTGGTCTGAGAGCAAACATTGTATAATTTCTACTTTATAAACTTGTTAAGGTGTGGTTTATGACCCATAATGTGGTCTATCTTGGTAAATATTTTATGTGAGCTTGGGAAGAATGTGTAATCTGCTATTTTTGGAGGAAGTACTGTATAGATGTTAATTGTATCTGGTTGATTAATGGTGCTATTGAGTTCAGCTATGTCCTTACTGACATATCTATCTATATATAAATATATATATATATAATCAAATATATTGTTGGTAATACTATATTTTTTAAAAATGTATCTGTTAAATCAGTTAAGAATAAGAAAAATATCTTTTTTGTTTTACTTATTCATTCTCTGATGTTTTTTCTTTCTCTTTGTAGGTCTATTATTCTAACCTTTATCCTTTTTTTTCTTCTCTGAAGAACTTCTTTTAACATTTCTTGCAAGGCAGGTCTGCTGGCAATATATTTTCCCAATTTTTCTTTTTTGTCTGAGAAAGTGTTTCTCTTATACTTTTGAAGGGTAATTCGTCAGAACACAGAATTCTGTATTTTTGTTTTCTTTTACATTTAAAATATTTCATGCCATTTCCTTCTTGTTTGCATCTTTTCTGTGAAGTCGAATATAATTCTGGTCTTTCTCTTATAGGGAAGGTACTTCCTCTTTTCTCTACTATCCCCACACCCGCCACCCCAGATGCTTTCAGTTTTTTTTTTTTTACTTTTTCTTGAAATTCTAAAGTTTGTATATGATATACCTGGTGTAGGTTTTCTTTGACAATTGACCTTCTTGGTTTTTGTAGAGCTTCCTGGATCTGAGGCTTGATGTCTAAGATTAATTTGGGGACATCATCAGTCTTAGTGCTTTATATATTGCTTCTGTTGTTTTTCCTATATCTTCTGTTCTGGTATTCCAACTATGTTTCATTTTTTGTAGGTATCTTTATTTTGGAATATTTTGAGGGTTTTTGTGTTTTTTTCTGTCATTGTTGTTTTTGTTTCTTTTTTGTTTTTTGGATTTGTTTTTGTTTTGGCTTTCAGTTTTAGAAGTTTCTATTACCGTATCCTCAAACTGAGACATTCTTTCCTCAGCCATCCTCAGGTTACTGATGAAACCACTACAGACATTCTTTATTTCTATTACAATGCTTCTATGTCTGGCATTCCTTTTTAGTTCTTTTCTAGAATTTCCATCTTCTTACTTAAATTATCCATCTGTTCTTGAATGTTGTCTACTTTTTTCATTAAACCTCTTAGGATATTAATTTTTTTAAAAAACTCCTGGTCGGATATTCCAACATTCCTGCCATATCTGACTCTGGTTATTTTACTCCTCTGGTGTCTTCAAACTGTGTGTTTTTCCTTTTATGATGCTTTGTAATTTTTAATTAAAAGGGACATCATGTACTAGTGAATGCAATAAATAAGCCATCAGTAATGTTATGGTAAGGTGTCAGAGGAAGGGTAATGATCTATACTTCTGTGATTTAGTTTTAGTCTTCTAGTGAGTCTGTAACTCTGGACCCTAAGTGTTACCGGTACTTCTCAGTTTTTCCCCCTTTAGGTGGTTCAGAATGTCTAGAGGGATGCTAGAGTTTATATTTCCTTTCCCCATGTAGGTTAGGCTCTAGTAAAGTGGTTTCTTCTCAGGGAAGGTCTTATTTAGAACAAAATACTCTGGCATGTTCCACGTTTTAAATGTTCTTCCCCCACCACCACCACCACCACCAACCCAACTCCCACTCCTGCTGTATGCTGGAAGGATTTTTCTCCTATCTTCACTGTGAGTCCAGGAGATTTAATGGAGGACAACTCACGAAAGTGTTGGTATGACCCCAAAGACCAAATGAACCCCTCTGGAGTTTTTAACTCTCAGATTTGTCCACACTCCGCAATTTATCAATTATAGTTCAAGTTTTCACACCCCGACTCTGGTTCCTGTGAATTTCTGCTCTAGTTACTTGTGATTCTCTGGATTCACCTGTCTCCAGCTTTGAAATATGACTTGAAGTCCAGAATTGTGATGTCTCTAGCTTTGCTTTTCTTTTTCAAGATTGCTTTGTCTATTCAGAGTCTTTTGTGGTTCTTTACAAATTTTAGAATTTTTGTTCTAGGGGGGACGCCTGGGTGGCGCAGTTGGTTGGACGACTGCCTTCGGCTCAGGGCGTGATCCTGGAGTCCCGGGATCGAGTCCCACATCAGGCTCCCAGCTCCATGGGGAGTCTGCTTCGCTCTCTGACCTTCTCCTCGCTCATGCTCTCTCTCACTGTCTCTCTCAAATAAATAAATAAAAAATCTTAAAAAAAAAATAATAAAAAAAATTTAAAAAAAAAGAATTTTTGTTCTAGTTCTGTGTTGATATTTTCAAATGGATTGCATTAAATATTTAGATGACTTTGGATCATATAGACATCTTTTTTTTTTAAAAGATTCTATTTGAGAGAGAGAGAGAGAACATGGGAGGAAAAAGGTCAGAGGGAGAAGCAGACTCCCCACCAAGCAAGGAGCCCAATGCGGGACTCGATCCGAGGACTCCAGGATCATGACCTGAGTGAAGGCAGTCACTTAACCAACTGAGCCACCGAGGCGCCCCTAGTATAGACATCTTAACAATAGTCTTCTAATCCATGAACATGGAACGTCTTTTCATTTCTTTGTGTCATCTTCAGTTTCTTTCATCACTGTTTTATAGTTTCCAGAGTACAGGTATTTCACTTCTTTGGTTAGGTTTATTCCTAAGTGTCTTGTTACTTTTGGAGCAGTTGTACAGTTGTTTTCTTGATTTTATTTCCTGCCACTTCATTATCAGTACATAGAAATGCAACAGGTTTCTGTACCTTGATTTTGTTTCCTGCAACTTTACTGAATTTATTTGTCAGTTCTAGCAGTTTTTTGGTAGGCTCTTCCTGGTTTCCTATATATAGTATGATATCATCTGCAAATAGTAAGTTTTACTTCTTCCTTACCAATTTGGATGCCTTTTCTTTCTTTTTGTTATCTGATTGCTGTGGCTTGGACTTCCAGTACTATGTTGAATAAAAGTGGTAAGAGTGGACATCCTTGTCTTATTCCTGACCTTTAGAGAAAAAGGTTTTTTTTTTCCATTAAAGATATTAGTTATGGGTTTTTCATATACAGCCTTTATCGTGTTTAGGTATATTCTCTCTAAACCTACTTTGTTGAGGGTTTTTATCATGTATGGATGCTGTACTTTGTCACGTGCTTTTTCTGCATCTTTTGAAATGGTCATTTTAAATTTTATCTATTTATTTGAGAGAGAGAGTGAGTGAGCATGAGCAGGATGGAGGGTCGGGAGGGAGAGAGAGAAGCAGACTCTCAGCTAAGCATGGAGCCCAATGTGGGGCTCAATCCCAGGATCCTAAGATCATGACCTGAACCCTGGTCATAAGGTTCTGATCCCTTCTCTTATTGATGTAATGTATCATGTTGATTGATTTGCAGACATTGAACCAACTTTTCAAGCCATGAATAAATCCTGTGTGACTACAGTGAATAATTTTTTTAAATGTATTGTTGAATTCAGTTTGCTAGTATTTATTGAGGATTTTTGCATCTAGGGTCATCAGGGATATTGGCCTGCAATTCTCTTTTAGTGGTGTCTATATCTGGTTTTAGTATCAGGATAATACTGGCCTCATAGAAAAAATTTAGAAGTTTAGTTTCCTCTTCTATTTTTTGGAATAGTGTGAGAAGAATAGGTATTAATTCTTCTTTGACTATTTGGTAGAATTTGCCTGTGAAAGCATTAGACCCTAGAGTTTGTCTGTTGGGAGTTCTTTAGTTGCTGATTGAATGTCTCTGCTGGTTATCAGTCTGTTCAAATTTTCTCTTTCTTCCTCTTTCAGTTTTGGTAGTTTATGTTTCTAGGAATTTATCCATTTCTTTTAGGTTGTCTATTTTATTGGCATATTGTTTTTCATAATATTCTCTTATAATTATTTGTGTTTCTGTAGTGTTGATTATTTTTCCTCTCCCGTTTGTGATTTTGAGTCCATTCTCTTTCTGTCTTTTCTTTTTTTTTTTTTTTCATTTTTTTAATTTTGTGTAAGTGTGGCTGGAGGTTTATCAATTTTATTGAATTTTTCAAAGAACCAGCTCCTGGTTTCATTGATGTGTTCTATTATATTTTTTAGTTTCTGTATTATCTATTTCTATTCTAATTTTATTCTTTCTTTCCTTCCACTGCTTTTAGAGTTAGTTTGTTGTTCTTTTTCTAGCTCTTGGTGTAAGGTTATTTATTTGAGACTTTTTTCTTGCTTCTTGAGGTAGTTCTATATTGCTATTAGCTTCCCTCTTAGGACTACTTGGCTGCCTTCCAAAGGTTTTGGATCATTGTGTTTTCATTTTCATTTGTTTCCTATACTTTTTAAATTTATTCCTTTTTTTCTGGTTGTCCCACTCATTGTTTAGTAGCATGTTATTTAACATTCATGTATTTGTGGTCTTTACCAATTTTTTCTTGTGGTTGACTTTTAGAACATTGTGTTCAGAAAAGATGCATGGTATGACTTTGATCTTTTTGAATTTCTTGAGGCTTGTTTTATGGGCTAATAATCTGGAGAATGTTTGTGCACTTGAAAAGTATGTGTATTCTGTTTTAGGATGGAATGTTCTGAATACTGTTAAATCCATCTGTTCAGTGTGTCATTCAAAACCATTGCTTCCTTATTGATTTTCTGTTAAGATGATCTGTCCATTGGTGTTAAGTAGGGTGTTAAAGTCCCTACTGCTATTGTATCATGTATGTTTGTTAATAACTGTTTCGTGTATTTTGGCACTCTATGTTGGGTGCATAAATATTTAAAGTTATTCTATCTTCTTCTTAGACTGTCCCTTTTATTATTATATAGTGTCCCCCATTATCCCTTGTTACAGTCTTTGTTTTAAAGTCAATTTTATCCTATATAGTATTGCTATCTGGCTTTCTTTTGACACCCATTTTCATTTAAGATGTTTCTCCATTCCCTTACTTTGAACCTGTAGGTGTTTTTAGGTCTAAAATGAATTTCTTGTAGGGGGCATATAGATGCGTGGTTTTTTTTTTTTTTTTTTTTAATCCATTCTTTCAACCTATGTCTTCTGACTGGAGTGTTTACATTCAAAGTAATTGTTAATAGATATGTGTTCATTGCCATGTAATTACTTTTTTTGTGGTTATTTTTTTTAACATTTTCTCTGGTTCTTGTCTTTCTGTCTTTTATGTTCTTGCTGATTTTGTTTAATGATATATTTGGATTTCTCTCTCTTTAGTCTTTGCGTATTTATTAGTGGTTTTTGATATATGGTTACCATTAGAGCTGTATATAACTTCTGCATATAGCAGTCTATATTAAGTTGATGGTCATTTGTTTGAACCCATTCTTTTTTCCCTTTCCTTCCCCCATTTTAGGTATATTCTATTATATTTTACATCCTTTTTTAATTGAGTTCCTTGACAATTTTTTACAGAAATGTTACTTTTTACTGCTTTTGTGATTCCTAACTTCATATTGTCACTTTTGGTCTCTTTTTTTTCCCCTCAGAGTCCCTTTTAACATTTCTTGCAGAGCTGGTTTAGTGTTTATGAACTCTAGGTTAACTCCAGATTTTGTTTGTCTGGGAAGCTCTTTATCTCTTCTATTCTGAATGATAGCCTTGCTGCATAGGGTATCCTGCCTGAAGATTTTTCCTATCCAGCACTCAGAATATATCATGCTACATGCCACTCTCTTCTGGCTTGCAAAGTTTCTGTTGAAAATCTGCTACCCTTAAGGTTCTTCCCTTGTAAATTCAGGACTTCTATTGTCCTGTTACTTTTAAGGTTTTTTTTTCTTTATCACTGTATTTTGCCAATTTAAATACAATATGTCTGATATAAATAAATACATAAATACAATATGTTCTGATTTTGTTAATATTTATTAAAGTTCTCTTTACCTTGTGGGTTTGGATGTCTGTTTCCTTTCCCCAGGTTAGTTTTCAGCTATTACTTCAAATAAATTTTCTGCCTCCTTTTCTCTCTCTTCTTCTTCTGGGACTCCTACAGTATAAATGTTATTACATTTAATGGAGTCACTGAATTTGCTCTGTCTATCCTTGTTTTGTGTAATTCCTTTTTCTCTCTTTTGTTCAGCTTGATTACTTTCCATTACTCTGTATTCTAGGTCACTAATTTCTTCCTCTGCTTATTCCATCCTACTGTTCATTTCCTCAAGCATGTTTCTCACTTCATTTATTGTACCCTTTATCTCTGCTATGTTATTCCTTATCACTGTGCTAAGGGTCTCACTCACGTCTTACACTCTTTGCTCAAGTCCACTGAGTGTCCTTATGATTGTTTCTTTAAATTCTCTAGTAGGCATTTTACTTATATCTCCCACTTAGATTTCTGGCCATGGCCTTGTCCTATTCTTCCATTTAGGATACATTTCTCTGTCTCATTTTGTCTGCCTCTCTGTGTCTGTTTCTCTGAGTTAAGAAATTTAGCTTTGTCTTTTGCTCTTGGACAGTAGTGGCTTTATAGAGAGGAGGTCCTGGAATGCCCTGCAGTGCAGTGTCACCTGTTCACCAGAACCTGGTATTTCAGGACAACTTCCTATGTGTGCTGCTCCCACCGTGTTATTGTGTCTGAGTCACTATTCCTTTCAGTCCAGTTGTCTTCACTGACTCCCTGTTGTGAGCTGGGCTTGCTCTCTGTGGTGTTAGTGGGATCTAGGCAAGCCAACTCTGAGGGTATGTGCCTGTGGGGGAACTTGGAAGCAGGACAGTAGTGTTAGCAAAATTTACACTGCACCACTGCTCCTATGCCAGATCCCCAAAGCTCTTGGCAGCCAGGCACCCCAGGATGTGAGGCTGGGCATGGAGCACATCCTTGGCTGGAGGTGTGTGGTTAGTATGATTCGTGGCAATGGCCATGCGTCCAGAAGCTGGGTAAGGTGCATGTGACAACCAAATTTGCTCTGAGCCCAGGACTGAGGCTAACAGGCTTGGAGTCAGTGAGTCCTCGGGACTCATGGGATGGATGCACTGCTGGCAGGTTAGGTAGCAAGTGTCTGTGCAGCCCCACCTCTTACAGGTGGCTCTGTATTTATGCTGGGCAGTGCAGGAGGAAAATGGAGCCTCTAGCTTCCTCATTTTTGGAGAAGTGTCCGAACACACTCCAAAACTGATATGCATAGATCTGTCTCCTATTTCTTCCCCCTCCTCCATCATTGTTCCAACTGCCATTTTTATGTTGCTTCTCTGTGCAGACTGCAATCTCTTCAAGGTGTCCACCCAGCTGTCAGTCACCCTCTGGGCTCACTCAGTGCTGAGTCAGATGATGTTTCAACCTCCAAGCTCTAAGTCCCACTGGTTTTAAAAACTTAGGAACTTGGCCCCTCTGGTTTTTAAAGCCAAACATTATGGGGATTAATCTTCCTCATGTGAGCTCCCGGGTGTGAGGTCCCCTCTCTCTGCCCTTTCCCTGAGCAAGGTTCCGTCCATTCTGCAGCCAGCCTCCCTCCCACTTTCTAACCTTCCCAACCCTTCAGATGCAGCTTCATTGCTATATTTAGTCATAGAGTTCTGCCAGTCTTCAAATTGCTTTCTGGTTTATTGCCTTGGATGTGTCTGATATCTAGTTGAAAATGTGGGACAGGGAGAGCTCAGCATCCTCTTTCAAGTTTTTATCTGCTAATTCCAACATCTGAGTGCTCGCTTCGGCAGCACATATACTAATTCCAACATCTGAGATCCCTCAGATACAATTTCTATTTCCTGCTTTTCTTCTTGTGTATGGGTCATACTTTTCTTAGCATGTCATATAATTTCTTTTTAAAAATAAGCCTTATAATAATATGTTAAAACAACTAATGATTCTGATTTGTCCATCTCCAGTTGTTATTTCTTTTTATTTTGGGGGGTACATTTAATCACATATATGGGCAAGATTTACAGAGTCTGTCTTCCCTGCATTGTTTAGCTGCTGATGTCTCTTTTGAGTTTTTGTTGTTGTTGTTGTAATTTCATTGTTGTTGTTGTTGTTCTTCTTCTTCTTGAATCCTAGCTTCCTCTGGTTGCCTCTGGATTAGCATAGCTTACTGGTAGGCCAATTATTGGCCAGAGGTTATATTTAAACACCTTGTGCCAGTAAGGCACAATTACCAATGGGTTTGCAAGTGGGTTAGGAAATGTGTTCAAACTCAAGCAGTATACAAGTCTGTCTGAAATTTTAGTCTTCAGTAAACCTTATTATAATTCCTCTGCATATGTGAAAGGTCTCACACTCAGCCAGGAATGTGTAGATGACTAGGACCTTCTTCAGTCTCTACAGTATCTGAATGACCCTGCATGTGTACTCAGTGTTCCAATCTGGGAGTGATATGTTAGAACTATTGATTTGTTAGAACTATCAAGACCTTCCATGACTCATTCCACAGGTCCCCCTGTTAAATTTCTGGCTTTTCTAGACAGTTGGTAGCTTTCACCAACCAGTATTGCTACCTTAGGCTACTGCATTGTTGACTTTTCCTGATATTTGCCACGAAACCATGATTATTTTCAACACCTCTGAGCATGAGGTTTTCACATATGCTGGTTCAAACAAAATTGTCCCTCTCCAGTGGTGGCAAAGATGCTGATTTTCATAGCTTAAGCTTTCTCTACCCTGGTAGAACTGTGGTACCCACAGAATTTGGGGGAAGGGGTGTAGGAGCAGCCCAAGGCTACAATACCATAGAGGCCAAGTGTTATTCATGGAGGTTCTGGAATCAAAGTTTTTCAACTTGCCATATGCCTTTAATCAGTTTCCAGAGTCCAGAAATCATTAATTTTGGCAGTTCTGTCTGTTTTCAAGTTGTTCTTTGGGGAAAAGATTTGCCAAGCTCTTTATTCCACCATGCTTTAAGAACAATGATGAATATAATAATAACACTTACCATGTGCCAAATACTGTTCAAAGTACTTGACTAATTATAGTCACTTATACTAATTTACTTATTCACTCTAGGAGATTATGAATCCTATTTCACAGATGAGGAAACTAAGGCAGACATCTCAAAGCTAGTAACTAACAGAATCAAATAAGGAAATCTGACTCTAGAATATGTATCTTGAGCACTCTGCTTTATCACTTAATTTAAAACTTCTAACAGCCTTATTGCAGTAAATAAAAATAGTACAGTAGTCCCCCATTAGCTGTACAAATATGTTCCTAGATGCCCAGTAGATGCCTGAAACCACAGATAGTACCAAATGCTATATATTCTTTTCAAATATATATACCTATAATAAAGTTTGATTTATAAATTAAGCACAGTAATAGATTAACAATTAATAACAAAATAGAACAGTTATAATAATATACTATAATAACATTTATGCGAATTTGTCTGTCCCCCTTTCTTTCTTGAAATGTTTTACTGTACTCACCCTTCTTCTTGCAATGATGTGAGATGATAAAATTCCCTTGTGAGGAGTGAGACAAGGTGAATGATGTAAGCATTGTGATGTAGGGTTAGGCTATTACTGACCTGACTCTATGTCAGGAGGAAGATCATCTGCTTCCAGATGGTGGGTGACTCTGAGTAACTGAAACCATGGGAGATGAAACCATGGGTAAGGGGAGAATATCCTACCTTATATTACTGAAGAGGAACTGAAGCTATACATCTTCTCTAAAGCCACAAAGTTAATAAGTAGCCAATTTAGGATTGACATCTGTGTCTAATTGAATCTAAAGTCTGAGATGGTAACCAACACATTATTCAATCAGGGAGAAAGATCCACATAGGTATTCTCTAAACAGCGAAACAGTACTAGCACAGCCTGGCCTATGTACCTGTGTGTGCACTGTCTATGTGTGCATGGATATATGTAGGAGAGCTAGGAAAAGAAAAGCAGGGATTGCAGTGGCATTAAATGGTTTTTTAGAAGGGTTGTTTTGGAAGGATAAATAGGAATTACAGAGTGAAAACATGGCAAGCGAGGACATTCCAGGCAGGGTCATCAAGGAAAGTGATAGGTTGGTGAAAGTCTGATTTTAATTTCCTTGCATATCTTCTCTCTGCTCTACCATGTTTGATTCTTCATGTTTTCCAGCTGAGATTTACTATCTGATTAATATTTCTTTACTATTGCTAAGGTGTTCATGTAATTTATTTCATTTAAGGTAATTGAGAATTCATGCCAGCACCCTTTTGAATCTGTCTTCCTCTTCTGAGAGGGTATTAAAAAAAGAAAAAAAGACTGACCTATGGTTAATCATAACCTGTTTAGAGTTTATACCATTCGTATTCTAGTTGGCAGTGTCCAGAGATTGATTTACTGCATCCAACCGAGAGCTCCCTGGTGTGACTAAAGATTGTCACGGCCACAACTTAGTATGCATGACCCTTCTTAAAATTTAGGAGCTATCATAAGAAGCACTAATATAGATACAGAAACTTGAACTTTCAATTTTTTCTTTGAAAAATATATTGTTTGTACCTTTTTCCACTGTAGAATTGAATCTAACAGTCTTCTGTACTAATTCAAGACTTGTAACTCAAGTCTTCTGTAGGAATATTGAGCACACTTGATCTATATATATATATCTTGATTTTTATAAACATTATTAGCAGAGCAATTTTGAGCAAATACTTTACCATCTCTAAGCTCTTTACTCATGTGTAAAATTCAGTAATAGTATTATCTACCCACATGGGATTGTTGTGAGTTGCAATATAATAATGTATCTAAAAGTAGTATGTAAATGATTAATCTTGTTAGTGTAATTTGGGAAAAGATGTATATAAACAACTTGAAACCTTACAATTTCCACATTTTATCAACTGGTGAAGGTGTATGTGGGGGGGGTAGGTAGAAACAGAATTAATAATTTGCTCTTTGTTATGATCCTAAAGCACTTCAAAAAAGGTAAAATAAAGTAAGTAGCAGAATGCTTTCCCTTAGCGTCTGTTCCAGAAAGATAGATCTGACATTTTTTTTTTCATAATAAGCAGATCAAAGCATTTTTCCGGAATCATACAACTAAAGAACTTTTTCATGTGATCTAGATGAAATAGCAGAAGAATTAGCAGGGAAGTATAGCTCTGTAGATTTTTTCCAAGGTTGTGAAGATGATGATGTGCTTTTAAAATCAGATAAAAAGAGATCATATGAGCTAGCAAAGAACGTGGGGATAGTCACTCAATATATATTTGTTGATGGATGGAGTTATCTTGAAGGATGCCAAAAGGGTGACATAAATTCAGAAGAAAAGAGAGATAGTTTATTGTTGGCAATATCTGAAGTAAAATGATGAGAGGGAAATTAAGGCAGTTCACTCATTTGGAAACTGACTGTGGTGAGGAGGACTTTTAAAGACAGAGGGATTTGAAAGATTTACAGCAAATCAGAATCCCTTAATGTAAGGTTCCATTAATTTATTTCTTCGGTAACTGTTTATGAAATGATTCTATAGACAAGTCATTATGATAGGTGTCACAAGAGAAAAAAATCAAAGATAGTGCCTCATCTAAGCAAGAGGACTGTGTATCAGGAAAGGTAAAATACAGCATAAGGTGTTGGATCTTGAGGAAGAGCACAGTATAGTGTAGTACTATATTATTATACTGTAGTACTATATACAAGTACTATACTTGTACTACACTATATACTTGTACTATATAGTACAAGTTCAGTATAGTATAGTACAAGAGGGACTGTGCTCTGTGTGGTCAGGGAGAAAGACTAGTGTTTAATATTAGACATCCCTGATTCAAGCATTAGATACTTCCATCCTTGCCTCCCTCCATATAGGCACTCGTTCTTTAATTTCTTCCAGCAAATTTGTATTGAGAACACATTTCCCATCACTAAGTGATGAGAAGGATGAAACAGTCCTCATTTCATGTTACTTAAAACTGTATAAACTTGGTGAAATCACTTACCTTAAGAAACTTGGCTTAATGGTAAAATTAACATTAAAATGTCTCACTCTCGGTGTTATTTTAATTATTAAAGCAATTTATGATAGTCCCTGGCATGTAGTAGATACTTAACGGAATGTGGTGGTGGTGGTGGTAATTATTTTCTTTAGGATTTTTTTTAGCATTTTTGTGGGGGCAATTTAGAGAAATAGGATGGTAATTTCTAGGAGATTTCTAGGAGATTGTTAAGAAAAATCTTTTCAACTTTATGAAAGAGAAAGCCTTATGTTGACAGTAATAGAAGCTTTTCATATCCCCACATAGAATCTCACTTCATGAGGACAGAGGCTCTGTCTTTACTATTATATCCCTAGGACCTAACACACTAATATAGTACCTGGGAAATCCTAGACATTTAAGAATATTTTTTCTAAATTAATTGAGATTTTAATAAGCATATATTAAAATAAAGACATTTAGTGTGTACTGTGTGACATTAATAAAGATACCAAAGAGAAGAGTTGCTTTATACAACTTCAGCACAATTACTGGGCTCAAAAATGTTTTTGAAGGTAAGAAGCAGGGTCAGTAACTACAAAGGTAGATTGGGAAAAACTGGTGGGTGGTCTGAAATGTTCTTTAGTGATAAAGAAAAATTACTTAAAGCTACTTATACAGCATTATTAAATGACACACTGCTTTTTTGAAAGGTAGCTCCGGGAGTGCCTGGGTGGCTCAGCCAGTTAAGCATCTGCCTTCGAGTCCTGGAATTGAGCCCTCCTTTGGGCTCCTACTGCTTCTCCTTCTCCATCTGCCTGCCACTCACCCTGCTTGTTCTGTCTCTCTTTCTCTCTCTCAGTCAAATAAATAAATAAAAATCTTTAAAAAAAAAAAAAAAAAGGTAGCTCTCAAAGGATATGAAAAATAGATTGATATTGAAAAAAATGATCTGGACAGAAATGTTTTTTAGGAAGTTATAATGATGGTATTAAGAAAGTAATAGTTTAGAACTTGAAATAGAATGTTAGGTATTGATCACAAAGATAAAGGACACATATGAAAAAGAGGATTCCTGGGGCTCCCGGGTCTCCTGGCTGGTTCAATAGGTAGATCATGCAAGTCTCGATCTCAGAGGTTGTAAACTCAAGTACCACACTGAGTGTAGAGGTTACTTGAAAAAATAAAATCTTAAGAAAAAAAAAAAAAAGAAAGAAAGAAAAAGGATTCCCTTAACCGATATAGAGAATAGTCTGGAGGAAATGATGATTATAATTGAGCATGATTAGTCCTGTCTCAGACTTATTAAGACGGGGTGACATCAGGGCATTTACTTAGAAAATAAAAGTTAAGGGGGATTGTATAACAAAAAGAGACAGACTTTGGCAAATGCTCATACCCGGCAGGAAGAAAGGAAACAGATAAATGCAGTGGACAGAGCAGTAGGGAGGAAACCAGTAAGGATATCAACTGTGTGACAGAAGGAAAGGGGAGTTTCAACTGGTGATCCCTCCAGAGTGCCAAACACTGTAAGAAAGCCAGGGAGGCTGAAGGCTGGGAAAAGATCATTGTATTCAAATGGGGGAAGGTCTTCACGGATCCTCTGCTTTTGTATGGTGGTAGAAACAAGATTGCAAACGAGATTGAAGAGAGAAATTGAGGATGAACTGGGTGAATTGATATTCTGCCTCTCATTATAATCGTATTATACCCAAGAGAAAGAGGAAATATTCTTACTATCAGCTCACATCACTGTATTTGTAAAGTCTCTTATGGTTCAGCACTCACTTTTTTGTTGTAACTCTAAATCTTTTGGCATATGTTTGAGCTCTTGATTCTCTTGGACACATCTTACAATTGCAAAGTGTTTTATTTATGGGGATAGTCAAGTGAGGGAGGGGGCTTGATGGTGGGTCATGATGTCTTCACAACCATTCATCGGTATGTTCTTAACACCATTTACTGCTCTCAAACAGCATGTTTTAACTTGTGAATATTTAAAGCCCCAAAACAAAACAGCATACGTCAGATGGGAGCCAAATGAAAGCATTAAAATTACCTATTACTACTCCATCCAGCAAATGTTGCAAAGCTGGGGAGAAATTGGCCATGTCCAGATCAGAAGCAAATCCAGTTCTGAACTAAGTACTGTATTTTTCCTTCTTTACAGAAGCCTTTAATCAAGACCACATTATATCTATCTATGTATTATCTATCTATCTCTCTACCTAGAGTTTCTTCTTATACATGTAAGAACCCTAAGCTATTTTTCTTGATTTTTCTTGACAAAAAAGAAAATTTGTCACATTATTACAGGTGAAAATCTGTTTAATAATAATGATTTCTAAAAAAAAATCCATGATTTCTAATTAAATGAAAACACACATATTAATTATTGAGTCTTGGAACCATTTTTAGACCCAAAATTCTGTGTTATAAAGTCTTAACAAAGGCAGAGGGAGTAACAGAAACAAAGGAAAATTGTTTAAGAATGGAAAAAGTTGTAGGATACTGATTAATTTTTTCTCTTTGGTGGATGCTATGATTTAGCAGTTCACTGAGCTCAGAAATTTAATTAAGATTAGAAGTTTTAACATGAAATCAGCGTTTACTGGTAGATCACAAGTAGGTGAATAATAGCAATAGTGGTCCTACCAAAACTAGAATCTTGACTAAGAATGTCAATAATTATTTGTATAGTTTGTATTTATTAAAAGTAAGAAGTAATTACTATGATTAGCTTATTTTCAAACTGCATATTCTTAAATGAGTCTCATTATAACTGAATAGTATTTCTAAAATAACCAAATCCATCCATACCTTAGATTAAAACAGATCCTCTACAAAGCTTAAACTGAATTTTTTTCCTTGCTGTTTAAACAATATCTATACACAAATATGTATAACACATAAAAATATGAATTCTAACAGCTTTTAAGTGACAAAACTGGTATTGGAATTCGAATCTTTTGGATCCCAGAACCTAAGCTTTTTATTTCTATGTGATAATTCCTCTTAGTATGAATAGAGGGCACAATTTTAGGCAGTAGAGACAGTCTAGGAGAAGGAACATAAGTTAAAGGAAGTGATGGACTGCTTAGTTTTGTGCTACATACCTTGAGCTTTGTCTAATGATACTCTCCTTCTGATTAGAGTTTCCATGTGGATTGAATGACTCTCACTTTCTCAGTATTTGATTGTTTTTCATCCCTTCAGCAGAGACACTTAACGTTAAGTGTGACAAAAAGATAGAGATAATGTACATCAGCCTTCAGTTCTTTCTTTTAGATTGAGGTAGAGCAAAACTGCCTTATCTTTTTCCCCCCTTTTTCAAAGAGGCAAAGCTACTTTTTATTTCTTTTAAAAGTCTCCAGAAGAGTTCAGCCTTAGGGAAGTGTGTGCCAATAGAATAACATAATGGTCAAGACTGGGCAAGACAACGTTAAAAAGAAAATATAAGAGGGAGCAATGAAAGATTTCAAGAAAGTTCAATGGAGGTAATATTCTGAGTGAAGGCCACGCTGAACTGACTTGGGAGAGAAAGCTATGATTCCTCTTCACAAGGGAGTACATCTTAGATGGATTCAGGAAAGAGATGTTTAGGTTAAAAAAAAAATTAGTCGATTTTGTAGAAGAAAGCAAGTTTATTTGCTTATTAAGTTATATTTTATATTACTCGGGAACTTAACAAATATTCAATAATTGATCATAGAAGTTTTGTGAACCTTGCAGATTACTAATCCACAACTAATTAAAATAGCTCTCACTGTTGAAGAGTTATTACGTTTCAGGTAGTTGATAATGTATAATCTCATTTATTGCTCCCAAAAACTTCATGAAGAGGATTGTGTAATACTATAGCTAAATGTAATTTCTTTATCACTTAAGGTGTATACCAAATATTTTACACCAATTATCTAATATTCACAATGTCCATATTAGGTACTTGTTAGTGCCATTTTGCACGTGAGAAACTTAAGGTTTTGGGAGATTGAGGAAATTGACTACATTTGCATATCTCATAAATATTAGAACTAGGATTCAGATCTGTGTCTTTTTTTCTTTTTAACTCTGGAAACTATCTTACCTACTAAACATAATAGAATGTATATAGGAGATTCAAGTGTAAAGAGCCACAAAGCATCCTGATGTGTTTGCTGTAATAGAGCTCCAGTAGGAAAGGGGGATGACCATTGGCAACGTACTAAGATGAATACCAACAAAGGGTATGTGTATGTGTGTGTATGTGTTGTAGACTACCTGGGGAATCTGATCATGATTGCAACTCTGCGGAAGGGACTCCTGAGAAGGACTGATATCAAACAAGAGGATATCTAAGCTGTGAATCTTAGGTCCTGGGTCCTGTAGGAATTGGATCTCCCTTTGAGGCCACAGTTTTCTCTGAGAGCATCAAATTTTACCCACCCCAAAAAATCGCATTCACTGAATCACATGGTCACTGAGCCTCTGTGGGGTAGGCACTGTGTTAACTGCTGCAGCTACAGATGAAGCAGAGTGACGTGGGGCTTTGTCTTGCTCTGCGAGTGGCAAGAAGCCATGAAAACCAGATGCTCCAGCCTCTGTGGTCATCGCATCCCCTCCCAAAGTCCAACAGCAACTTTATATGAAAAACCACAATATTTGGAGATAAGTCTTGCTTACTGCATCATGTTTATTTTTAATAAAGGGCAGAATTAGTATATCATATTATATCCTACTAGGGAATCATATATATATAGATATATGTTATATATCATATATTTCCATACATATACATATATACAACAAACAGTCCTTCCATGTGGCAACAGTGGAGTTGTGATTCTAGTTCATCTCTCTGTTTTATATATTGGATACCACACTTCTCTGAGGCCTTAGTATGTTTGGTGCCTCCTTAAGAACTGTACATTTAGTGACAATAGGGATTATATCTTAAATCTCTATTTTTTCAGTACCTGTCACACCACTTGGCACATCATGCATGCTCAATAATTGTTCATTGAATGGAATTAGGTTTAGTTTTAAGAAGCCGGTCCTTTGATATTACTGTATTGGCACTCATTATAATATGGAATATAGAGTTGTATAAACATTTATTTATCCCAGATTTTAGGTTGCTGTTAGCCTTAATGAAATTACATGTGTAGCAAAGAACAACAAAAAAAAAATTGTGGAAAAGTCATTTCTATAGATTCCAATTAAATTCATTAAAACATGAAATTAAATTAATTTACTTAAATTAAATAAATTAAATTAAAACATGAAATAGCCCATGTACATTATTCATGAAAGACCTCATTTCAGAAGATAAAAATACATCTCAATTAAATTATATGATCACCTGGGCACTGGAGAAGAAGGAAAAAAAAAAGTGTGATATCATTCAAAGTTCATGAATTTATACCTTTAAATACCAATTTTGAATTTGAATGGGTCACTCTCTTAACTTCTGTAGGATGCCAAAAAGGCCACATGCCCAGAACAGTGCAGGACAACATGTGGCATCATTATAATTTTCTAGCCCCCATAGAAACTGCCCAGCTGTCACCACAGAACCATGAGGTTCAGGAAAATCAAGTCTTTGAAGAAAAAAAATTTTCAAAACCAGGAAATTCCCTCTATCTCTGCAAAAATGTCAACCCTCTCATTTTTCTAGCCTTCAGTGATCAATGCAGGAGATGGGAAAATTTGAACCTAGTCCACATAGCTGTCCAGGCCCCAGACTGTCAGGTGCATGAAACATGGCCTGGGGACTTAAGTGTCTCCAGAAATGTCACCGGTCAAGAGCAACAACAACAACAAACGCATGTGGCAGAACTCTTTTCAGGAAGAGAGTCTTGTGAATTTAAAGACATGCATTGGTAAACTGATTGGAAATCAGGGAGAGCACCAAGGCAAGCTCAGGCAACAGCTGGTCTGTAAGCCCCCAGAAGATGATGGGAGCTCATTCACAGCATATGGTTTTTGGTTTTTTTCTGGGCATTCATGAAATTATGGCGAGGAGACAATTACTGCCTGTACTTCTTGTCTCTTTACCAAGAACCACTCCTCTAACTAAATACAGAAAAAATTATTCAGAGAATACTGTATTGGTATACTCATTTGAAAAGTCACTTAATTTTCAAGAACATCACAACCCACTCTTATCTTCTTCTGATTAAATGGAGGTACACTGGGACACCTGGGTGGCTCAGTCAGTTAAGTGTCTGGCTTCACTCCAGGTCATCATCTCAGGGTCCTGGGATGGAGCCGTACCTCCTGCTCCTTGCTCAGCAGGAAGCCTGATTCTCCCTCTTCTTTTGTCTCTCCCTCTGCTTTGTGCTGTCTCACTCTAGCTCTCTCTCAAATAAACAAATAAAATCTTTTTTAAAAAATGGAAGTATACTTAGCCATGCTTTATTTTTATTTTATTTTATTTTTATTGTGTTATGTTAGTCACCATACAAGACATCATTTCGTTTTTAGTGTGGTGTTCCAGGTAGACAACACGCAGTGTTCCATGCTTTCTATCCCTTCCCCCAAGGTTTTTGCCCAGAGAGGCTGCGAGATTTCTTGTCTCAGGTGTCCTGAGGCCGAACAGAGATCACACTGCCCTAGTGATGACAGAATAGACAACAGGACCTCTTAAATGGCTTTCCTGAACTCCCACATTGGCTCTTGTGATACCATGTTTTAAATGTTCTCGATTCACAGTGGAAATCTTGCCTCAGCTATGCTAAAAACCTTTCATTCCTCTATAATTTCACTAAATCCTGTTGTAGTCACAAGATTCTTTTTTTGAGTATAGTCGAAATACAATTTTACATTAGTTTCAGATGTACAACATAATAATTCAACGATTCTCTATGTTATGCTATGCTCACCACAAGCCTAACTACCATCTGTCACCCTACAAAGCTATTATTAATAATAATACCTTTGACTCTATTCCCGCTGCTGTACTTTTTATCCCTGTAACTTAGTCATTCTGTAACTGGAAGCTTATAACTCCCACTCCCTTCACCCACTTTGCCCGTCCTCCCTCCCCAATTTCTTTCTGGCAGCCAGGAGTCTGTTCTCTGTATTTATAGCTCTGATGCTTCTTTTTGTTTGTTCATTCATTCATTTTGGTTTTTAGTTTTCATATCTAAGTGAAATCATATGGTATTTTTTAAGGTAGCAATGATTGTTTTTATTGTTTATTCACAGATTAAACAGAACAGCTGGGTTAGTGAGTTGCTGAATATTTTATTATACTCAATTGAGAAGTCTATTATTTCTTTTTTTTTATGTTTTTTTTTAAAAAAAAAAAAAACAAGGATCCATCCCAATCTGGATGGCATCATCTCTTCTTATGAAGACATCCTGGATCCTAGGGAATTAGGCACCTGCCATGACTTGTTGAGGTTGAAAACTAAAGACCCATGGAGGCTGTAAACCTCCCACAGTTTGACGAGGGATCTTTTGAGTAGCACTCGGGGTATGTATCCATAGTGTGTATAGGAACTGAAGTCAGCATACATGATCATAGATTTGTTAAGCAAACATTCGGAGAGACTCCACTAAGGACTCCATGCTGCATGCCACAAAGGACTTTTGTCTTTTAAGAACTTTTTTTTAAAAGATTTTATTTATTTATTTGATAGTAAAACAGAACACAAGTAGGCAGAATGGCAGGCAGAGGCAGAGGGAGAAGCAGGCTCCCCACTGATCAGGAAGCCTGACATGGGGCTCTATCCCAGGACCCTGAGATCATGACCTGAGCCGAAGGCAGATGCTTAACCCACTGAGCCACCCAGGCGCCCCTTTTAAGCACTTTCTAACAGCATTTCTTTCAGCTTGAGCCCTTAGAATTCATTATCACAGGTTTGTTTTTGTTTCTTTGAAGTTGTTTTTGTTTTTTTGTTTTTTTCTCCCCACTGTTCAGCGCTTTGATAATATGAAGGGCTTCACTCCAGAGAAGTCACTGAAGCAAAGAAAAGCTTCACAGAGCCATACTGCAAGAATTAAAACATATCACATGAATTCAGCCTTCCTTTTCTGTCTTCCATCAAACAAAAAAGGAATTAATATGGAGATGCACCCATACAGGGACTTTGAATTTTGTTTTGTTTTTACACATGAGGAACAAAAACCTCCATAAAGCCACCAAAGTTTCCTAACATCATCAAGTCCTCATCTATGAGTCATTAACTTGCTGAAGCCCAGAAAATCACATTTGGTTTAAGGCTGTTTGATAATGTAGTAACACAGTAAAATGCGATTTACCAATTAGCTCACGTAATTAGAAAATCAGAAACATGCTCTAAGTGGCTGGTGGACACACATAAGTGAAGTCTATCGTCATTCTTTATAGCTGTTGATTATAGTTACAATTACACCTTCCACTGATGATACTGCATCCAAGTACCTTATGGAAGAGAATTCACAAGTACCTATGTTTACAAATCCCATAAATAAATGAATACTGAGTTCAGCCAGTCATTCTTTCTGTCCTCTTTTCTTTCCTTCACCAATTATTTCTTGCCAGATTTGTTTAGCAATAGGGTATCTGGTCCTTGCCTTTATAGAGATCTCAGTCTCCAAGAACTATGTTTAAATTCTTCTAAGGAAGGAAAAGTCAACTGGTTAAGACCCTACAAACGTGATGGTGGTTAGAAATTTGTCTTTCTAGAGGATCCCTAAATGCTAATGATGCTGCCGAGACACGTGTAAGAAAAAAGACACAGCCAGCCCAGGAATTTTCTCGCTCAGAGGTTTTTGCTTGGCTGGAAGGGACTCTGTGATGAGAATGGGGATTAAATATTTGTTAGATTATTTTAAAGCTGCTCTTCATCTATTCTGTGTGCATTCTGTTGACATCAAAGACATATGTGATCTGTTGCCTGGCTATATTTAAGTATTTCTCTCTGTAAATTCATATCAGTGCAAGAGTTGTTTAGATGGTTAAAGCTTTCTCACTAGGAATTTCAAACATGTCCTACTTTATTCTCTTCTTGCTGCTACTGAAGTACATGAGCGTTGTTATGTTACATGGTCCAGGACTTCCTAATAAATATAACGAGGATAATGGGGATGAATTACCTGAGCTTGAGCAATAAAGAAAAGGCATTTCTTATCTGACATGATTATTCTGAATGCTATTTTTTGGCAAAATACGACATAAGTATGTGCTGCCTTTTCCACTGACTTTTTAAGGTCATAGTTTCATTTTCATTCATGGAAATTTTAAAAGATATTAGGAAATTATTTCCCTTGTAAATGTAACATTGCCCCTATGTGGTTTCTTCTTTGTAACCTTGCAATGCATATTTTGTATTGTTCCCTCTGTCCCAATTATCACATATTCTAAGGAATCCAATAAACTATTTTTTGCAGTTTCACTCATATATTTAGATGATATTTTATTTGGCTGAAACATACAATCATGAACATTAAGAAAGTGTGGTTTACTCATAGCCAGAATGAAACTTAACCCCAAATGTTGTTTAAAAAGCAGCCGTCTCCTTTTTAATATGTATTTAATCATTCTTTCTTTTTTTCCTACTTACAGGTCAATGGAACAGAAATTGAATATGAGTTTGAAGAAATTACATTGGAAAGGGTAAGAAAAATCCAACAATCCAAAAACCTCAATCTTGCATTTGACATTCTGCATCCTAATGATTATTTTGTGAAATCACACAATTGTGTGTTATACCTTGGAAGTTTCCGACGAGACTCAAAAATATTAATGAAATGCTTGCAGTGGAGGGCACAGAGACAAACAGATCAAATCCCCAGAATAATCCATATGTAAATTGCATTGCCAAGATTTGGAAAAATGAATGAGAAAGTCAGAAATATTCAGTGAGCTAGTATAGCACTTTTTCCTGTTGTTTTCATTATTAACATTTTGTTATGCATTTTTAGATACAGTACAAAACATTTTCATTTATATAATGTTAATGCTATCTCACAACTACCATTATCATGCATTTTTTAGTTTAAAAAAAGTAATGCATTTTAAAGACACCCTCATGGAGAAAAACATAGCAATCCTGTAGATCTCTGCAAGTATGTTATTAAGGCCTTTGCAAAGCTTTGACAAATTAGGAAATTTCTAGGTTACAACCCTAATCTATAAAAGTATTTTGCAAAATGGTAAGAGAAAGACCAAAAACCACCTAGAAAAAATATGACCAAAAGACATTAACAGGACATTCATCAAAAAAGTAAAGGCTAATAATACATGAAAACTTGTTCAACCTTATTAATAAACAAAGAAAACAGTGATGTTAAATGGTTTTTATCTGTCCAATTGGCAAAATTTAAAAGAAAGGCTAATATTCACTGCCATGGAGTGGCTCTAGAAATTGTAGAAGTAATTTGGAAAAATGGATCAAAAGCTTTAAAATGGGCACACTTTTTTGACTCAAAAATTATACTTATAAAATATATAAAGCTATAAAGAATGCTTATATTGGTATTTATAATAGTGAAGATTTAAAAAGTCAAATGTTTAATAATACATTATTATATTCCAAATAATAGAAAATCATATTAAATTATATTATAATAGTATTTTAAGAATATTTAAACATAAGAATGGAAGGCCTAACA
Source organism: Neogale vison (assembly GCF_020171115.1). Classification (NCBI taxonomy): domain Eukaryota; kingdom Metazoa; phylum Chordata; class Mammalia; order Carnivora; family Mustelidae; genus Neogale; species Neogale vison. The sequence continues at coordinate 139,944,740 of NC_058097.1, forward strand.
AAGTTATCTTACCAAATTAAAAAAAATAAATTTTATAATGGTATATAAATATAATCCCATAAGTACCAACATGTATAATTTGCATTTATAAGTATACACAGAAAGCCTGAAAGGATCTACATTAAAATGTTAACTCTTGTTAAGAATTTTGGATAATTTTTTTGTTTCTTCTTTTCATTTGCATTTTTTGCTAAATATTCCATAATAAACATATAATTCATTTATGATAAATAATAAATAATAAATTTTTCTAAGCTGTTCCATTCAAGTATGAATTGAGACTCTAGACCTGCACGTAAACATGTATTTCCTTTTAAGTTTACTGATTATTCACTTTCCTGAGTCAGAGAATTTTTCATTCTCAGCCAAATTTTTATTGAGCATGAGTGGTTTTAAAAGGAAATTTACATTAAAAGTTAAGTGTTTGACAGATGTGTTCTTTAAAACTTCCATTATGAACTTTGGTTAAATTTTAATGGCATGCTAAATGGAGAAAAATGAGGCTTGTGGAAAATTAGCCCAAATGAAAAAAGAGAACACATTTCTCCTACTAAAACACTAATCTTCTCTCTAGGACTGGCAATATAATTTGCAGAGCACAGTGTAAGTTGAAAATGTGAGGCCCTTGTTTAAAAATTATTAAGAATCAAAAAAGAGGTCAAGACACAGGCATTAAGTGCCACACGACTTTTCGTAAATGCAGGTGCCTGTTCGACGGCACAGATCTCACACTCATGGAGTCACCCCTTCTCTCTCCCCACACGCCGTCATCTTCAACATGATACTGTTTGGTTATCCTGATTCTAGAAGGCAGAAAATTGAAGCTCACTTTGGTGCGAGGTAGAACATTCAGTGGGAGTGAAACAGCTGTGTGCTCTAGGCTGTGTTCGGACACTCCCTTGCCTCAGGATCTGGTAGTGGTCATCTCACCTCCTGCCCTTGGAGTCTCAGTCACACTCTGAACCTCATCACTGCCATGAGCTATACCGGCTCCCCAAACCTCTGTCAAGCATCGTCTTTGTTGAACACGACCTCTTTTCCGTTCTTTTCATTTATTCCAGTACCACCCCCCTCAAAAAGTCTTCCAACTCCACTGGGACCTGGAATCACCAATTTTACCATTTCCCTCCAGTTTTCACCTTTCCTACACCCACCCCACCCCCACCCACCATACTCCAAGTCTCCCTCTCACAGGCTTTTAATATGCCTTCTCCTCTCTCCCCTTCCGTGCTCCAAGAGCAAAGCCTCAGCCCTCCATGCCAGAGCCTGGGCAAATGAATGGGTCTAGAGAAGCCCTTGTTCACCTCACTTTAATTTTATAGCTATTGATTTCAAGCGAATCTTCAAAGCATCTTAGCAATCTTATACGTTTCTTTAGAAAAATCACTCTCTCATTCTCTGGGACAACAAATTCACAACTTATTTGCTCTTCTCAAATCTCAAACACCCCCAACCTCATACTCAGTCTCAGCGGTTGACCTCTCTTCCTGTTTCTTTGAGAAAACCCAAGTAGTCACAGGGAGAGCACCTCACCTTCCTGCCACCAGCTCTGCCAGCGTGCTCTCCCTGTTTCAATGGAAGAATGTTCCCTGCTCCTTTAGGAGGTCGGCCTTCACTTGTGACCCACACTCTCTAACCTTTTGTCTGTTTAAGGACTCTGCTTCTGTACTTGTCTCCTCTCTCTCTCTCCTGCAATATCAGTTTCTCTCTCACTTTTCCCCCTGGATAAATTTAATACAGACATGATGTAATATCTCTCCTTAAAAAAGAAAAAAAAAGTCCTCTAGCAATGGAATAATATAAGAAAAAGCAAAACAAAACAAAATGTCACTTGGCCCAGTGTTCCCCTCTTCTTATTGTTTCATACTTCCAGTTTCTTTACCAAAAAGCTAGGAAAGCTGTCCGTTTTCAATAACACTTTATTTAACATTTTATTACTTCATTTTCTTATTTTAACCAAGTTCATTATTTTCATCAGTAGTCCTACAACCATCTTCATCAAAGTCTTGACAGTTTCCATCTTACAAAATTCAAGCATCACTTCTCTGCACTGACTTTTCAGCAACATTTGATGCAGTTGTCACTGGCTCCTTCCTTTAAGATGATAATCCCTTGCCTTGCAGGACAAAACATTTCTCCCATTTATTCACCACTTCATCGACACTCTGTCTTCGTTTCCTTGCTGGCTCCTCCTCCAAATGTTGGAGCACTCCAGAAACCCAATGCACAAACCTCTTCTCAACCTCTCCTCATTCCTTCGTGATCTCATCCAGACCCATGGTGTTGAATACCAACTATCAAGTGATGATTCCCAAATCTGAGTTATGATCTCTCTCCTGCATTCCAAATGTGTACAGCTAACAGTCCTGTTGGTATCTATACTGAATATAAAGAAGGTCTTCTAAACTGAGTATGTTCCTAACAGAATTCATGTTTTCCCTGCACTCCCAACCCTGGGGGCAAAAGCTGCTTCTACCCTAATATTTCTCTTCTTAGCTAATTGGTTCTATCAGTTCCCTTATTATTCAGGCCCTCAAAAAAAGCCTCCTCCAGGAATCTTGCTTAATTGCTCTTTTTCCCTTGGCATCCAGAGCAAGCCTACTGGTGCTGCCATGAAAATGTATTTCAAAATCAATCAAATATTATCACTGACCCTGCTGAAGCCTAGTCCAAACTAGTATCATTCCCATGCCTGGACCCCTGTAGTAGTTTCCACTTCTGCCCTACTCCTCAAAGTAGCCAGAGTAATCTTTGTCAAAATATAAACCAGATTATGCCACTTTTATTCTTAAAACCCTCCAAGAGGTGATAATTGTACTCATTATCATCACCTGCAAGACCTTATACAATCTGACTGACCCCTGCTTCCCTCGGTGACATAGTGCCCTCACCACCGACTCCTAGAGCATTTCACACATACTTTCTTGTCATTCCTCCAAAAAGGTCAAGCTTTTCCTACCTTAAAGTCTTTATGTTTGTTATTCTGTCTTCTTGCTAGAATCTCCCTTTGGATCTTTACCTGACTTGCTCTTTTCATCATTAAATATCTGCTCAAATGTCTCAGAAAAGCCTCCCTTGTGCACCCCATTTAAATTCGTACTGGTATCCCCATTGCACTTTTTTCCACTTTCATAGCTTTATTACTTTTTTAATTGCACTTACCAGTATCTGAAATTTATATTATTAATGTATTTATTGCTCAGGTTGTTAATAGCTATATCCTTCCCTAAATATCTGGTATATGTAAATATGTAGTCACTTCTGTATCCAATTTGCCTAGAACATTGTCTGGAATGTTGTATATACTCAGTGAATGTTTGATGAATGAATGAATGGATTATGCCGGCGCTCTACCCCTGCAAATGTGGTGAAGTAGAGACACATGGCCTGCATTGGAATCTTGGCTCTATGACTTACTGGTTGAGTTAGTTTGAACGGAACACTTAACCTTTCAGTGCTTCAGTTTCCACACCTGAAAATGAGGCTGAAGTATTTATAATCTCTCTTCAGGTCTTTATGATGATTAAATAAGTTAATATAAAGGTTTAGGACAGCATGCATAGTTATTCTTCACTTTTCCTTTGTGCTAACATAGTAGGTCTCACAAGTGTTATTTATTAGATCATAATGGAAGCTATTAAAAACATAGCCTCCCAGTCTCAATGATCTCACAAGTCTCATTAATCTAACAATTTCTCTCATATCAATATTTTCCCTGTTACTTTGATGATTGTCAGACATCCAATCCAATAATGAAGTTATGGTTCTTATTATATGCTCTAACAGCTTCTACTTTTTCTATCTTTTAATCTCTATAACATTTAACTTAGGAATAAACTCATCACATTTAGTAACACCCCTATGAAGTGGATATGGCCAACTCCATTTTACATATTAGGACACTGAGGCTCAGAAACTAAATTACTTATCAGAAGTCACAATGTTAGTAAGGGATGGAGCTAGGCTTCAGTGCCGTGACCAACAGATAACCAAAACCTAAACTCATTGCCACTGAGAGTGTCCTCAAAATTAAGTTCAAATGTCATTTCTTCCAAGAACCTTTTCTTGATTTTCCCTCTGGGCAAGGTCCCCTTTATCAATTAACCCAAGCAGAAAACTTCTCACACTAAACAATGAATAAAATATGTCTTTTCCCCTGACCTACGAATTCCTTGACAGGAGGAATTTTATTATAGTGTTCTTTATATTACCATGATCACAGAAAAAGAAAGAGGAAAGGCATTGAATAACTTCAGAACAAGTTGATGAGCCCTCCTCTGTGGCAGCGTTGTTCAGTGCCTTGGCCATTTGCCACACACAGTGAATTCCACATGTGTCTAAGGTACATTTATCTGTCGGGCACAGTCCTTGTTTCTTAAAATTTTATGGCCTGGTAAAGAACACAAATAAGTCAATACACAAAAACCATGAATAACAGAGTGCCGTGCATACCTGCTCCAGAATGGGGTATTTCCCTGAGGCTTTATACCTGAGCTGGCTTAGGAAAGATGAGAGGAAGCAAGATATAGAAAAGGGAGTGGAAGGCGGCCTCTCAGACAGGGAACAGCAGATGCAACTGTTGGAGGACCCCATGGAAAAGTAACATGATTAAGGAACTTCAAATCCAGAATGACTGCACCTCGGGCTGAGGTAGGGCTCCAAGGGAGAGGCCAGGCTAGAGTGTTGGAGAAGGCTGAGAATATAGAGCCCTTAGGTAACATATAGAGGAGTTCAAATTTTATCCCAAAGGCAATGAAGAGCATTTGAATAATTTTAAACAGAAAAGTAACATAATTGGGGCACCTGGGTGGCCCAGTTGGTGAAGTGTCTGACTCTTGATTTTGGCTCAGGTCATGATCTCAGGGTCATGAGATGGAACAGCGGACAGAGGGTTGCACCCTCAGCAGGGAGTCTGCTTTTCTCTCTCCCCCTCTGCTCCCCCTGGTCCCCTGCTCGCACTCTCTCTCCCTCAAATAAATAAATCTTTTAAAAAGTAACATTATCATATTTGTGTTTTAAAAAAGATTACTTTGGCTGTGATATTGGGTATATGTTTCATAGCATTCAGGAGATAATACAGGTATGCCATTTAAGACATAATTTAGTGGCTAAATTCTGCCAATGGTGATAAAGAAGGAGATGATTCAAGACATGTTAAGAATGTTAGAAGAACAGATTCTAATGTTTTATAAGATAGGAAAATGCCAAAAAGATCAGAAAAATCAAAGATACCTAGATTATAATCCAACAAATTCCTTTCATTAACATGGTCTGGGACTCTCAGAAAGGCCACCTGTGATATTTCAAATCTTTTTGTCACCGTAGGCTCTGATGACATTAACAAAGGTAGCTGAGTATAATGTCTATGCCTCTGAGTTATTTATCCATTATTCATGCTTGAAGTTAATAGGTTACGTACCCCCAGTATGACATATCAAGAGAAGCTAGTTTACCTAGCATGGATAATAGATTCTTCATGGCTTTATAACCCTAGCCATCATGCATGTCTGCAATTTAGTATAGATATTGAAGTGACTATATGACTATCTGTCACCTCCTCTGACCCCTTTCCTGACAGCTGCAAAATGTATGATCATGTGGTTCTACTTGAACGTTCAGTCTGATGAGTCAGGGATATTCTTTTGCAGTTAAAAAGAAAAAAAAAATCCAAAGATCTAAGCCATCTTCCCAAGTGTAAACAATTTGTAGGGCAGAGGAAAGTGACTGATTTATTAGACCCTCAACATTCCTACAGATGGACCAAGTCTTAGATGTAAGGTGGGTACACGTGGATTCTGAAGACAGTATTTGTGAACTGCCAGGTAAGAAGTGACCACATAAAGTGTCTGGGGGACTCTCCAGATTCATCCCCGTATCAGATTAATTGGAAAATCATTGGGTGTCTGAATGATTTAGGCCAAATGTGTTTATCTCAAGTAACTGAATTTTCATGAAGATGAAAATTCCAAAATTCAAATGGAATTAAAGGTCTATCACTTCAAATAATGTAGAAGCTTTGGATTTCTAAATTCCTGATTTTCTTCTGGGTGTCCTCAGCTAGTTTCAATTTAATAGTAGCAGGAATAAAAAGCCAGAGTACCAATGATATCTGATGGGATTTCAGCTTTTATATAGTTATCTATAGTACAGTCTTATCCCCATATAATTAATTTTTAATAATCAGTACATTTCTTAAATTCCAAAAATTATGTATGTTCAATTATCAGTGTATATTTTAAGTGTGTTTGAAATACATGCACACTTGTATATTTGTGCCTAGAAACCACATAAACATAAATATGTATTTAAATATAAATTAAAACATTTACTTAATATGTATGAATTTTGATCTGGATTTTGTTGGCGAGATTTGTGGAACAAGAGTAGGTTTCTATAGGCAGTGGAAAGAAGCATAGTCTTTGAACTCAAACCTTATTTGGGATCCAAGATCAGCCACTTTCTTTGTGACCTTGAGCAGGTTACTTAACCTATGAAAGCCTCATTAGTTTTCTCCCTAAAGAATGAGACACTAATATCTATCATATAGCATTATTGTGAAAAGTAGAAATAACATATATATAATACATAAAAGTGTTTATGGAACATCATAGATGTTCAGTAGTATTAGCTACCATAAAGTGTGTACACACACTACACTCTTATGGAAGCCTTGTTTGTTTGTTTGTTTGTTTTTTAAGATGTCACTGCTTCAGGCTTTGATTCAGAGGCTAGGTCAAGTGGCAAATGCTTGCTTCCTCTTTCCTGTGTGTGTGTGTGTGTGTGTGTGTAGCTATATTTGTGGTAAACAATAAGCTGCTTAAGTGATCCCCAGAATGTTCCTATATCCAATTATCAGTATATTCTTTAAGCACGCTGATTGTATAAATGGAGTCTGCTCTTGAGTTTGCAGACAGAGCTTCCCATAGAGTAACACAGTGCTGTTTGTAGCTCTCTCCTTTGTTAGCTAGTAAGAATTTAGTTCCAGGCTAGACAGACAGTTGCAGTGTATTGTTTTATTTTCGATAGCTTCAGGCTATGATATCTGCTTCACATGCCCCAACAGATCCAATAACTTTTGTATTCTGTAATCCCCCACTTCCAGTCTCTACATATGGTACCGTGAGCAGCTGCTATGTCAGACAGAACTGATAGAAGGATCATCCCCCTTTGGGGGAATGGCTCCTCTCCCATTCTAACCATGGCATTCTGGGGACAACTGCCAGTCCTGGCAGCCATCACACCGGGAATTGGTCTAGAGCAACTGATTGGAATTACCCGGTGGGCCAGTAAGAAATAATACTGATACATGAGCCTGGCTGGCCCTAGACCAAATGAGAAAGTACGTCAGGAAAGTGGAGCATGGGACATCTTCATTTTGACAACATTCTTAGTGATTTAATGCACAGTTTAGGGGTTGACACCTGAGACAAAATGAGCCAATAAAAGGTCCCCCTCGGGATTTTTCCCACTAGAGTGTGAGGAATAGAGAGGTGCCTCATTCAACTGTGTAGCAAACCTGGGAGATAGGAGACAGAGGAGGCCTGTGGGTCTCCTGCTGTGTGGGGTCAGCTCATCTAAGAAAAGGAGGCTTCCTGCAGAGAAAGCCAGAGACAGAAAATAAGAGAAAAAGGGAAGGAGGGAGAGTGAGAGAGAGAAGAAGAGGGAGAAGAGGTTGAGAGAGAGAGAGAGAGAGAGAGAACTGGAAGCATTCAGTTCCCCCGTTAGGTCTATCCTAAAGGCATGAGACACCACTCCCTGTCCATTGGCTACATGAGTCTTCCCTTAAATTCTTCTTAGCTGAATTACTTCAAATCAGGCACCTACGACTTGCCAACATTTGCACTTACCCAAATGTATCTTGGTGTTTTAATGGAGCTCTCACTGTGCTGAAGTTGCTGAGTAGGTCCTAGGTGATGGCTAGGCCTGTACTGCCCTAGCCTGTTCTCAAAATAAATGCTGCCTTGCTTAGAGACTTTCCCTTTTCTAAATTCTAGTCCTGTCTCTCACCGCTAAGGTAGGGTCATAAAGCAAAACTCTCCGGTAGAAGAGTGTTGGCAGGTTGCTGTAAGCCGTAATACCCCAAAGCTTACACATACCATCTCCTTTAAAGTAACCCATTACTGTGTTCCAACTCCCAGAAATAAAAGAGCAATAAAAAAAAAAAAAAGTGGCAAGTAAAGAGAATGGCCAGTGACAGGTCTATGAATTTAGGTCTCTACTGTCTAGAAACTTTTCTGATTTGGGAACTAGCAAGCTTTGTACCTGTGGAAAGCAGTCTGCAACATTAACTACTGGACTCAGATGTCAGGGGGTAAAAAAAAAGACTGCTAGATATATAGTTTGCAGTCATTTGAGGGGTCATTAATCTAACTTTTCTTTGAAGATAAGCACCAAAGTCTCAGAATTGAAGAGCTCCTGGTAAATATACCTCAAAAGACTGATTTAGACGAATTGCCACAAAGCTGAAATTCAGCTGCTGACTCCAACTATCTCCATTTTTCTTTATAAGCTCCACCTGAGTTATCTCCCTTTTTTCACCTCACAGACCCTCTGTTAGCTGAGTATTTAGCAAGTACTCCCTTCTAGTTCATTAGTCTGGCCTCAGTGCCCTCATGTCATCTAAACTAGGCAATGTTTTTTCTTCATGAACCACTTGTCACACTGTTATTACCCCCATCTTCCTTTGACATGGCCCCAGATTATTCCATGCATATTTAATGAGAGTGTAGTGGAACTCCTAAACCTAACTTGTTTGGTTTTTTTTTTTAAGAATTTATTTATTTATTTGCCAGAGAGAGATCACAAGTAGGCAGAGAGGCAGGCAGAGAGAGAGAGGGAAGCAGGCTCCCTGCTGAGCAGAGAGCCCGATGTGGGACTCGATCCCAGGACTCTGGAATCACGACCAGAGCCGAAGGCAGTGGCCTAACCCACTGAGCCACCCAGGCGCCCCTAAACCTAACTTGTTTTAAACAAAATCCACACTGGAAAGTCTTACACAGAAATGATAAAACTCTATCATTCCCAAGTTGAGTTTTCTAAGCAGAATAGATCTATTTCTGTGGCATGTACCAACAAGATACAGATGGTTAAGAAACTTTGGCAGGGAGAACCCTCACTAGAGGGTCCCCTGACTGTTTAGGATTATGATGAGGGCCCTCAAAAGTAAAGACCCAAGGAGCAACCAGAAATCACAAATGGATCACTAAATACTAGATCTTGAGAAATGGTAAAAACTGCGTATTTTGGGGCACCTGGGTGGCTCAGTCATTAACCGTCTGCCTTTGGCTCAGGTCCTGATCCCAGGGTCCTGGGATTGCGCCCCGCATTGGGCTCCCTGCTCAGCGGGAAGCCTGCTTGTCCCTCTCCCACTCCCCCTGCTTGTGTCCCCTCTCTTGCTCTGTCTTTCTCTGTCCAATAAATAAATAAAATATATATATTTTTAAACTGGGTATTTTTCTACTTGTAACTAAACAAATTCTAACTGATGTAGCTATCGCAGGAGCAAAAGCAGTCTCAGTAGCCAACTGCCAAGCTCGTAAGCAAATGTAAGCTCAGTCCTTAGTGCTTCTCTTACAGCCACTTCAGCCATCTCCAGAATGATCCCACAGTTCTATGTCCTTACCCAGCAGTAGACAATGTGTTCCTTTGTTAGTCATTTTTCCTCACAAGTGACTGCTGGGACACCCACTGCCCCTTATCTAAGTTGTCCTTTCTAGTCAGTCAGGTTTCTGCTGTACCTTCCCAATGTTGGTTGGACATTTGTTGGTTATCTATCCATTTTGTTCTTTTTATGGTTTTCACTTTGCTAACTGTACCCAGATTTTAGTTCAGATATCTACCTTGGCCACGATAGCCCACGTGATCTGATGGAAGCTTAGGTGATTCTCAATTCCAAGGGTAGTTTCTGACTGATTTAGGCCAGTTAGCACATCCTACCGCCCTGGCCTCCATCAGGTGGTGGATGTGCAACCCAACTCAGTGCAACCAGAATTCCATGACTTTTACTTAGAATTCTGAGACAGGAATCACCCTCTTCCATGGGCATGAGGTGAGGAACTCTGTAACTCAGATAGGAGTATGGAGCCATTTATGATAATAAGAAGATTCCAGCTTTAGAATGAAGGAGCATTTTAGATGGCAAAGTAGATAAATGGGTTAAAGATAAGCCTTGGCAACATCTTGAGACCATGAGTCAAACCACTTTTGAAACACTCCTTCTGATTTCAACCCTCTCCCTCTTTACCTCCCCTTACAATGAAAACCTGCTTTAATGGGGAGAAAGGAAAAGGGAAAATACAGGAGAAGAAATAAAAGCACTAGTAGTATCTCAAAATAGAGATGCATAGTAGAAAACCTGGAAGTTATTTCAAGAATTTAAAAAATAGTTAGAACTGGTGGGTTTTTAAAGTATATATTTTATCCACTTAGCTTAATGAGCTTGATGCATTTTTAAACTTTCAAATGATCTATCCTTCTGAGAAATGGAATGCATGTGCTATGAAAATATTCTTAGGCAAAAAAAAGAAAATATTCATAAGCATCAGAACTTCTATGATATACTGTCTAGTTTTAATTTTTTAAGATTTTGTTTATTTGAGAAAGAGAGAGAGAGAGCACACGCCCATGAGCAGGGGGAGTGGCAGAGGTAGAGGGAGAAGCAGATTCCCCGCTGAGCAAGGAGCCTGATGTAGGGCTCAATCCTAGGACCCTGGGATCATGACCTGAGCTGAAGGCAGATGTGTAACTGACTATTATATATTATATTATATATATATATAAAACGATGTTCAGTCTGTATAGACTGTGCATAAATTAAACAAGATATTTTTAGTCATTAAGAAGAATGTCATTTTGGATTTAATTCAAGACCACCAATCAGGCTTTATTGATCCTAAAATTGCTCTTCACTGCCTTACCATTTTTGTCTGAGAAGCTCTTCCTGAAAACCCAGTTCATGTATTACCTCACATGAATAGCTTTGTCAGATTCTCTCAGTTATGGTCAGCTAATCCATTCTCTGTCACCTCAGGACTTACTCATTGTCATCTATGTTCACGTTGTATCTACCTTCTATATAAACTTCAAGGTCCTCAAAGACTAAAATATTTCTCAGCTTAATCCTTTTTATTTGGAATTTTACATCTGGCTGTTTTTAATCTCCAGGAGAATCTAGTAGCTGGCTTGTTGAATCAGTGGAAGAATTATTTGGTCTTCTGACAAAAGGTACAGCATAAGGATAATTTGTTTACTCCTGATTGTGTATATGTACATATATATATACACACAAACACATATGTGTATACATTTTACATGCATCTTATATTACACAGTTTTTAATATACATAAGCATATATTTCTTTCATGTGTTCATGTGTTTATGTGTGCTGTAGATAGATAGATTGTATCTTCTTTGTAAGCAGGGGCCAGGGCTCAGTGCTATTCCTAGTGCAGGTAGCAGTAGCTGCTGTAACCATAAATACATGAACCTCTATCACCTATTAAAGGTTGAACCTCATATGCTTATCTCTTACCTGCTAATCTACAGGGTTATGTCATATCTTAATGATTAAGTCCTTATGTAAGTTGTAGAGCTTCTGTTTTACAATAAGCAAACAGTAGTTCAAGGAAGTTAAGACATTTGTCCATGGTCATAAAACTAGCATGAGGCAGAACTGGTTGATATTTCAATGACTGTGTGGTACCACCAGAGCATGAAAAATATGGAAAACTTTTCAGAGTAAAACATTTATTCTTTGACCAGCAGTAATATATTCAGACTGCCTTTAAGGCTTATACGTTTATCAAAAGGAAACATTCAGCCCAAGGCATAATATGTTAGGTTAGCTCTGAAAGGATGAAAGCAGCTTCAAGAGAAAGACAAAGACAGAACAAAAGATAATGGCAGTGAATAGAGATGCATTTATTTTTCTTTAGGATTATATCTTAATATTTGAGAAATGAGCCAGACTCATCTCTCCACCCACCCCCAGCATCTCCTTAAGCTGCTCAAAACTCTGTAATATAACCCAATTCTGGGGGAAAACAATAACAAAAATGACATCACATCTTGCATATTTAGCATTCTTCTAATTCAGGGGGAAAAGAAAAGGAAATCCAGTTCAAGCAGTGCTCCAATTGTGTTTTTCAAATGTTCCTCAAGAAAATGTACCCACATTTTCTCAAGTGAAAACTGGTGAGATGGTTAGTTCCACTAATCAGGCAGTGTTACTGTTTCATCACTTGATACAATATATATCTTATAATGTGTTCAATACTTATATCATGATATTATGACTATATCATATTTCAATATCACTTCATTATTTTCAAATAATTTTCCAGAGATTTCATCCTTCAAACTATTCTGTGAAATAGGAAAAGAAAACATGACTCTCCTCCCATTTTGCAAATGGGGAAAAAAAAAAAGGCTCAGAAAGTGTATTCCTGGGCTCCTCAAGGTCACTCAATACAGAGCAAAGGCCAGTCTAAAATTCACATCTCTAACTTCTGGCCTCTCTCCTTTTCCTCTCTTTGTTTTATTTTGGTTTTCTTTTAATATCAAATCCAAATAATCATGTTCTTCTTCAGGTAAAACAAACTCAAAATATTAAAATGTGGCTATTGATTTCTCAAACAAAGCTGAAATCAAAACTTTCTCTCATACCAAATTAGATTTCAAATCACCCCAAATTACTTAAACTTGCATTTTTTAAAGCAACTATCATACACATTTAGGCTCTTGAGGAGCATTTCCACATACCAGGTTTTTATCTTGCACCTCCAGTTGGAGGGAACCCTTCAAACTTCTAAATTTTGGACATTACTCTAGGAAAGACATTTCTTACATCAGTTTGAATTATCTTCTAGTAACTCATACCAAACTACTTCTACCAGTAGAACACTATTTCAAGTGTGGATTTTATGGTCATTTAACCTGAGGTCATATTGTGGCTTTAACACTTACCAGCTTGGTGAGGGTGAGCAAGTCCCTTGATCTATCTGTGCCTCCTTGTGCCCATCTGTAAACTAGGAGTGACAATAATTCCTGCCTCCTAAGGTTATTATATGGACTACATGAGTTCATACTAAAATAAAGTACTTGAAACAGTGCCCGTCCCTAATGCATGCTATACAGGCGTTCATCATTATTATTACTACTCTAGTTGTTCTTCACAAGACAGCCCTCAAATGATTTCACAAAGAAATCAAAGTTCACTCTCTCCCTTGAGGCTTTTCTCCTGCAGAATAATCCCTACTTCCCTATTCCTTTTATTATTCCTCACACAGTCCTCTTCCTTTGGCAGTGCTCCTAATGATGATTACTTTTCCTGCTAAAATGTTGTATCATTCTACAGATTTGCATGGACTGCTCACTGCGGCACCAGAATCCATGCTCTGTTCACTCCACAGTCATTAGTTGGTCACCTCTTCTGTGACCACTGTGTTAGAGATTGTCAAGAGGTGGTGAACGAGACAGCCTTGCCTTCAGAGAGCTTAGTAGTAGTATTAAATATTAGTAATATTAATTGGAAAGATGGACATACTGAATAAGTCATTACTTCACGGGGATCTACAATCATAGAGTATCAATCAGGCTTGTCATTTTGTTCAGTGTAACTATTCCATGACATAAACCTGAAAAGAAAAAGAAAAAGGAAAAGGCTCTCATACTCACTTTGCAGTGACAAAATGAAAACCTGGGCTTTTACATTGATCAGTCATTAGAGTGAGCGTTTCTCAGTCTATAGTATGTTCCTCTGTGTCTGCATTCAATGATAAAATATACAGGTGACAAAATATTTTGTGAGAGCTATTTATTACTGCTTCAGAATTAAACTCATGTCAGTGTTAACTACCTTCTCTTCCAGCATGCTACTGGAGGGACAGGCTGTCTTTAGCCTGGGCTGTTTTGACAGAAACTATGACATGTGCTTTTCCAAGTGTTCTGTTGTATTCAGCAACACCTACCAGGATGTTCTAGGTGAACTGACTAAATCCTTTGCCAACACTTGTGAATGTAGTTGAAATGCAGTATTCTGCTTTCCCTGGGCAACCTATGCATCACTCAGAGCAGTCTGTTCTGAATAAGAAGGGGATTTTTTAAAAAAATATAGGGGAAAATATTAAGGACATCTGAACTTTCTGATTAAATGCATTAATTGTGTTACCTTATGTAGCTCTCTTTGCTACAGCTCTCTGAAGTAAGTTTCATACTCTCTTGCAAACTGAGACTCTGAGTGATAAGTTGCCCAGCATTGCACAGCTGGAAGGGGGTGAGCAGAAATCGGAACAGAGACTGGCTCACATCTAAAATGTCACAAAAAAACCCTGGCTCCATAGTTTCAGTATCTTTTCCGCTTGTTGTCGAGGCTGACTGTGTTATTTCACATAGCATGGGATTTTCCCTTTGGAAAGCTTAGCATTTGAACAGCTGATGGAAGGATTCTAGCCTTTGGTTCCCAAAGGGATGTTTCTTAACTTGAGCGTAGAGTCTGCATTTGTGCTTAGTGGGGAAGGAAGAGTAATGGCATTAAATGAAGGCAGCACTGACTGTGAAATCAGTTACCTTTTAAATCTCAGGGTTATCAAATTAATGAATTAGTCTTAGAAGGCTGTGTATCATTCTTGGAATCCTGAGAAAGGAAATGGAATATTAACCCAGTTCACATCCATAACACACAATTTATAGCCACATGCAGACTAAACCATATGGCAGAAACATTCTTCCATTATTTCAGATTATTTTATGTTGGGTGCCCCCACATACAGCAGGTCTTTAAACCGACTTGTCGTGTATGATCAAAAAAATAAAACATCTGTTGTTAATAACCTTGAGAACAAATTGGTGCTTCCCAAACTTGCTTGAGCTGTAAATATGGTAATATTTACAGCTATGGTAATAATGACTACAAGATACAGAGACAGTATTTTAAACACACACACACGCGCAGGCACACACACAATTTGGTCATGTCACCTCCAAAGTTATGCCGTCCAACATTGCTGAAACCTCATTCACAGAAAACTCAGCTTCACTGTGAATATGTGGGGCTACTTTTTTTTTTAAATGGTTAGAATGGTTGTGAGTTCTTAAAAAGTCCACGGAAGGAGATTAAATAACCATAGTTAGGCAGTTTCATATGAAGCATGTCAAAGCTGCATAGTTTTGAAACCTCAGGAGAAAGTTGAGCCTTTTGCGCATTTACAAGCCACCAATGAATTGCCAGGCCCCAAACCACCAACAGAATTTCCTGATGTCTGGTAAGTTGCCACAGCCTACATGATTGCAGCCAAAGACATACCCACTACTGGAAAATCTGTGATTCTCATCACAGTCCCCTCCTTGCATGCCCTGGGACCACAGTCTGGTTAGAAGGAGCCCATGGAATAATTTGTAGTTTTTTCATTTCTGCTACTCCCCCTTCCTTTAATTCTGCCATTGGCATGAGGTTCCTTTGGACAGAGCAGAATCCTTAGTAGAAATTCCAAAAGAAAAATTCTGTGAAACATTTCCACCTCCTGCTTTGGATAAGTGTAGTGAATGCATTAGAACTTTCAGCTCCCAGAAATTTGGAGTCTACTATTTTATTGGGCCTGAGTGGAAGCACACTAAGTTTGTACAGTGCTGGTACCCACTTCCCTTGCCACGCAGAGCCCTCCAGAGGCTGTACCTTGACTATAAACACAAATTAACTTTTATCCAACTGTGAAGTTCCTGACCCAGTATTTCCTACTATATGTTGGCTGAAAATCTCAGTTCTAGCCAGTTGTCTCTGGTTCATTCTTTTGGCTTATAAACTCATTGTGAATATATTGCTCATTGTCCTTCCAAAGACTGCAAACCACTTCCTTCACTTCTTTAGAAAATGGTCCACAAAATGAACAGAAGAGTTTATAATATGCCATTTCCTTTAAACACAGATGTCATGATAATTGTAACAATAGTTCCTAAATACTTGGGATATCCTGCTGAGGCCTCCATTAT
The DNA here is from genome assembly GCF_020171115.1 of Neogale vison. Lineage (NCBI taxonomy): Eukaryota > Metazoa > Chordata > Mammalia > Carnivora > Mustelidae > Neogale > Neogale vison. Next base: position 139,960,725 of record NC_058097.1, read on the forward strand.
TTTAGTTAAGCTCTATAATAAACAAACATTTCGATTTTCTTATCCTTGTTGGGAACATAGGAAAACTGAACATGATAGTGGTTAAAGTAATTGGATTTTAAAATCACATTTCTATTAAGCAGAAATGGGACCAGAATTCAGTCCCAACTATTACGATGACATCTGTCCAAGTCCTGCTTCTTATTATAAACATTCATGGTAGATGTGACTCAAACCCTGTACAGATGAAGAAAGTGAGGCTAGAGAGTTAAGTCACTTACCCGGTGTGTAAACTTTATGTGAAAAGGCCAGGGAAAGAGAAAAATGATGCAACTGTGTATCTCTAGAGCATGCTTCCTTCTCTGATATTCTCGGCCTGGCATCCCCAACTGTTTAATCAGAAAACAGCCCCTACCGTTCATACCTAATCAGTTGTTGAGCCAATTCCACCTCTCTAATCCCTCTCAAACCCACCTGTTTTTTCTCCAGACACACTGCCTAGAGGGTGCTGTCACTTACCAGGATTATAGCAGCCCCCAACTATTCATTATGTCCCAGTCTTAAGTCTCCTTCTGTGCATTACTCACACCACAGCCACTGTGATCTTCCTTAAGATAAATCAGACAGGGGCACCTGGGTGGCTCAATTGTTAAGCATCTGCCTTTGACTCAGGTCATGATCCTAGGGTTCTGGGATTGAGCCCTGCGTCAGGCTCCCTGCTCAATGGGAAGCCTGCTTCTGCCTCTCCCACTCCCCCAGCTCGTGTTCCTTCTCTTGCTGTCTGTCTGTCAAATAAATAAATTAAATCTTTAAAAAAAAAAAAAGATAAATCAGTACTGTGATATTCATTAGTCCCCATTGACTTTTAGGGAAAATCCAACCTCCTTGGCTCAACACCCAAGGTCTTTTATATTCTACTTCTCCCTTAAGCCTCCAGCTTATTTATTACTATACCTTCTTGCATCTGGACTCTAGCGACATGGCATGACTTAGAATTTCCCAAACCCACAGGATACTTTTCTCACTTCCTCTTTTCCTGTGAATGCACCTCTCCATACCCCAGCCCCTTTCCTAACTAGTGTCTGCTCAGACTGAAGGTAAGCTTAGGCATTCTCTCCTTCTGGGAGCCTTTCCTGACACACTCCTTAACTCTGGAGTGCCTTTCTCTTTTCTTGGCCATTTGAAAGTCCTCTGTCAAGAACACTATGGGCCCTTTTCCGGAACTTAGGAGTTGAGCTCCCTTGGTAGCTGTTCAAAATACTATTAACAACCTCAGTGTTCTTGTCCTTCAAAAAAGAGTATGTAAATTTAATTAAAGAGAAAACAAATAGGGTGTCTTCATTGCCTCCTCTGCCACAATTGTGCAGCCGTTCATGGGGCCAATTTTCCATTCTAGCAGAATCCACCTCAGATGGACTCAGATGTTGCATCTCCGCTGATTTAGAAAAGATTCATTCATTCAGTCAGTCACTAAATATGTATTGATTGCCTACCACGCATTATGTTCTATTTTAGCCTCAGGGAATGCAGCAGTAAACAAAACAAATGAAAATCTTTACCCTTGGTGAGCTTATATTCTAGTGGAGGTGACCTTAAATAAACTAAACACATAAAATGAATACTATATTAGATGGTGGTAAGTGCTATAGGGAAAGTAGAGCAGATTTGTTTTGACCTTAGTTACCCAAACAGAAGAAAGCCATTTACTATTTCCTTTACTATTTCCCCCTGAAATAACAATTATTTTTCAAAATAGTCATTGTCCTTCATCCCCGGACTAGCCTGGGTGAGTGGTGTAGTAACTCCCCTCTCCCAGGTGGACTTCAGGCACCTTCAGAAAAGTGCAAGTATGGACTTAGCCCATACTGCTTTTGCAGAAGCATCAAGAACACTCCACAGATACATCAATGGGACATACGTAAACAGAGCTGCTGTCTCAGACAGTATGTACTTTTTCTTTCTCTCTTTCAAACACACACACACATACACACACACACACACACACACACACACACAGCCCTAACAGAAGAGGTTCTTGGGACAAGACTACATGTGATAGAACTCTATTTCTATCTAGCAGATGCCATCTTCAAATATTTGGTAATGGGAATCGGACCTCTTTCACTGTTCACTATGACTGGAACAAGTCAAAAGGCATTGCGCATGTGCCCTCATGAGTGTTCAGGAGATAAGAGGCTGGGCTTTGAATATGAATGAACTACTGAGCATTGTCAAGGCCTGACATAAGATGCTGACCACTGGTGTACTTTTCTCCAGTGTCCCCCTGCTTCCCAAGCTAAATTTCCTAGCACTTCTCAACCCACATTAAATTTACCTCATTTCTGTGGAACTAAGAAAATAGCTCAAGGAAGTGAACTGTGTACTTGAAGTGAAGCTATGATTGCCAATGGGATCTCTTCAGGAAGACTCTTTCTGTCTTTCTTGCTTGTTTGGATCAGGAACTCTTCCTAGAAGCTACCTGTAACACCCAGGGGCATATCCCGCTAATATCATGATTGCCTGCTTCCTGGTCAGTCTTCATCCCACCCCTTTGCTACACAAGTCTCATGTGAGGGCAGTGTTACTCACCGCTGAATTCCAAACAGCAGAGTGCAGGCACCTAGTTAGAAACACATGAAGGAAGAAAAGAAAATAGGTTTCTACCAAAATAAGGAATTCATATCATAGAATAATACTGGAGCTGGAAAATGTCGACAACTTAATTCAACCCTATAACTGATTTTGATAGATGAGGGAAATGGAGTGACATAGAGATTCAGGGACCCATTCAGAGTCAACACAGGAAGCTAATCTTAGGACAAAAACTATACAGACTCTCTCGTTTCTTCCTCTGGTAGGAAATTTCTGATTATGACATGAATGGATAAACCATATGCTCTTTTGAGCAGCCGAAAAGGAAATGATTACTAAAATGAATAAAATATAAAGTACTTTTTAAATGAGAAAGTACCACTTCCAGGGGAGCTCTATACATTTTGCATATTTTTCTGATGCGTTTCCACCCAACTGTAATGTAAAACAGAATGCTGGAAATGAAAAATCCTGTAAATATTCAGCAGGTACAGTCTTCAGTAGTCAAAATAGGCTACTCAGAGATGACACTTCCACCAGTGTCTTTGTCCCTACCCTAAGAAATTATGTGGCATCAGTTATGCCTCCAGAACGGAAAACATCAAGAATAAGAATAGACTATATTCCTCCCTTATTTGCACTGGGATGCTCTTTCTGTTCCCTTGAAGATATTTGACTTTTGAATTTTTCTTGTATTTACATTAAATATAGATAGATATATAAATGCTTCTCATGACCTCATATTATCACTATTTCGCAGGAGAAACATTTGAGGCAGAAATATTCCTTCAGACTTCCTGCTTGGGTGTCTGTATCGCAGCATGCCAACCTTAGCTTAAGTGTTTAAACTTTATATATTTTTACAGCTTTTCAATATATTAGCAGCGACCTTTAGTCAAGGGCAATAATCTTCTAACCTAACTTCTGTAAATACAGCTTTCCTTTAAAGATAATTCTGGTTGTTTGCTCCTGATCATTTTGATTTATTTTCCCTATTTGCTATTTAAGACTCACGGATACTTTCAGGCCTAAAAAATGCAAGATTTAAAAAATGCTAATTCATCAGCTGAAATGCGGTTTCATTCACTTTTTGCCTAGCAATTTCCAAATGTCCTTCAGGTCATGATTTAACTGTTGCTTCCTCAAAGATGTTGTCTCTGACTTTCGAATCTAAATTAGCCAGCCCCTGTTATTTTCTACCAAGGTAGTTGTGAATTTATTTGTATTTGCTTATTTCTCTCTTTAACATCTGCCTCTATCATTGGATATTAAACTCTATGAAAGCAGAGACCATCCTTGTTTTGTTCACTGGTGACTACATAGCATCTAGCACAGTGCCTTGTGCATGGTAGGTTCTCAATGAATTAGGGGCATATTAAAAGAAAAGTTTTTATAAGTATTGAGAGATGAAAATCCTTTTCTTAATGCACCATTGCTTTGGTGCTCACTCTTATAAGCACTGTTTGTGTTCAGAAATCATTGCCAGCTGGGAGAGTGAGAAGAATACAGTAGGGAGTCAAGTAATTTTATCTTGCTTCCTGTGTTCTTTTCTCAGAACCTCTCCACCACCACCCCTTCACATGGCCGAATTCTGCAAGTGCAAACTCAAAATAAATATCAGATATTCTGATAATGCGTTGGTGAATCTTCTCTGCCCACATGAGTAACTCAGTGTGAATTCCAAACACTTACAAGAAGCTGCGCAAATGCTAAGCTCTTTGGTGATCACCTCCAGCCATTTAACTAACAGCCTTGACATTGACCTGAGTTAGAGCCAGGACAGAAGCAGTCCGCGTCCTGCCTTTGATAAACATAAGCCTCTAGAAAGCCTCTAGAAAGTCTCTACATGAAATATCACAAATAGAGAAGTCATCCTGATATATGTCGGAAGAATTATCTATTATATGCTTTTTGTTCTTTTTTTTAACTTTTTTATTTTTTTGTTCTTTTCTTCAAATTCAATTTAGTTAACATATACTGTGTTATTAGATTCAGGGTTAGAATCTAGTGTCTCATCAGTTGCATGTAACACCCCAGCGCTCATGATTTCACGTGCCCTCCTTCATGCCCATCACCCAGGTACCCCATCCCCCCACTCAACTCCCCTCCAGCAACCCTGTTTATTTCCTGTAGTTAAGAGTCTCTTATGGTTTGCCTCCCTCTCTGTTTTTATCTTATTTTCCCTTTCCTCCCCCATGTTCATCTGTTTTGCTTCTTAAATTCCACATATGAGTGAAATCACATGGTATTTGTCTTTTTTCTTTATTATATATCTCTCAATCCTTCTCCTTACCTTTGCCTGTAGGACCTAGTGTGGCCATGCCAGGGTCACCTTTCCATCTGTATGCATGACTCCTCTACCTCAGGCCTGCTGTGCTACATGCAAATAAGGTTCATCATTATAATCCTAGTGGCTTAGTACTTAACTAAGAGCAGGCACTTGATAAATAATACACGAATAATACCACACCTATGCTTGCCCAATTACAAAGTACATGTATGTACACAGTTTTCTAATTTCAACATTATGATAGCTAAATGAAGTTAACTTTATAAGGCCCAAGAGAAGAGGGTATCGAAACTTCAGTGTTTAGTGTAACAATGTAAAAAACTGACTCCATTTATCTATGTATGTATGTGTGTGTATGTGTATCTATTGTACATGTACACACACACACACACACACACATACACATCTACTTAAAGGGCTTTGGGGAATACTATGGCGTATTTGTCATTAGAACATTGGAACTTTATCAGAGACTTCAATACTCTAAGCTGGATTATCTCCCTATTCACTCACCTCGTTCCTGCTTCTCTGTTTTAGAAAACTGGTCCTCCATTTCTCAGTATATCCAAGTTCCCTCAGTCAGTTCCTTCTTTACCACTTATCTCCTCCATGATATCTTCATGATATCCTTCCAGTCTATGTCAAAGAAGACATTCCCAGACTCTGGCTACCAGAACTGGGGATATATGTTGTACTTCACATATGATGTGCAAAATACTTGTATAGGGAGGGTTTTCTGAATTCAACATTGCGATTACACAATCTAGATTTGGTATTCTCTAATACATTTGTCTTCTGAATGATGACCCTCCCCTTAGTTTCTCTGTCCTCTGTATGAGTTTGTTTCTCGCAACAGATAGTTCCACTTGAAATCAGAGACACTTCCTAAAAAGCAAATTAAAAAAAAAAAAAAAAAGAGTCAATTGGGCCCATTCTAAGTTTACAAGTATATATTTCGTGTATTTTATACTCTGGTATTGGGTTTTTTTTTTTCCTTTATGGAAATGAGTTTAGTTTAGGTTTTTGGGGTTTTTTTTTTCCTGTTGTTACAACCATTTAGGTCACAAGCTGGACACAAATGGAGTACTAAAGAAGAGTGGTGTATGATTGTTTTACCCTAGTGGTTGCTTGGGAATGCTCATACGGCATGTCTGATAAGGTTTTACTTGGACCTGTCTGATAAGTCAATGCGGAGTAGAGATTGCCCTGTATAGCAACTGTGCCTTTTATTTCTGTGTATCCTTGACAAGGCCTAAAATTAATCTTTGCCTATTGTAGGTGTTGGTGAAGGTGTGATTTTTCTCTTGTGTCCTAGGGGATTAGCGAGTATTTAACTTGTCTTCCTATGTAGAACAAAAGCGTTGCAATGTTATTTTTAAGACTGCTGTAGGTTGATTCATTTTGAAATATTTTTAAAAATTTAACTTGTGTTTAGAAGATAGTTTTGGATTCACACTCCCCCTTCTTGAGATTGTGATAGGTCAGTCTAGTCTTGGTTGTTTTGTGTGTCATGGAATGTATTCATTCTGTGCTATTTCAAGAACATTTTTTGGTAATTAATAGAGCCAGGAAATAGCTTTATAAGCTAGAACTTTTGTGAAATTATGAAATACTTAGTATGGTACTAAATATTATATTAGTACTTTTCGTTAGTGCTTGTGGAAGTATTAAATATTTAACATAGTACTAGGTTCTGTATTCTGTATGTTAATAATTTTATGAAACTTCTAAGCTTTGGAATGGGAAAAGAGGTTTCTGGAAATATACTCACTTTTTTTGAGGCATAAATCACAGGTCAGTCAATTTAAGAAATTCCTTTTTGGGGTGGTGCAGAGAGAATGCATGAAACTCATATTTAAGACCCTGTGGTCACAAAATATAGCTCTGATTCACTTAAAGCCTTATAGTTGAGGTTGGGGTTATCCCCTTAGTTTTTCTGTAGTTGGATATAAAAAGAGTACAAATATTTGTAGGGAAAATGAACTTTGGAGTGAATATTTTACCTTCTCAGGAAAATGACCTATAAACTCCTTTTCGTACCATGTGTCTTTGCACCCACCATGGCAGTTCTGAGTCAGGATGGCAGACTCCCTCCCATCATGCACTCTTTCTTTGTAATGCATCATTTGACAGTGAAATTGTGTGCAGCATTCAAACTCAAACTCAAAAAGTCTGAGACATGTAGCTTAGATATGTGAATTTGGGGAATATTTGGACAGTTTTCCACATCATTGAAATTGGGATCATCTTGGAAAATTCAGATTGCAGGGTAAGGGCTCTTCTAGATGCACTCCCACATACCAGACTTTCTTCCTACTGCCATCCTCAAAGCCAAAGGACCTTAGAGATACCACTTCACTCCTAGTCCCCTAGTCTATAAAAGTACAGAAGTTCAGTGGATGACCTCTTAACCCTTCTCAGATTTAAAAGTTTTCTTCTGGACCTGAAGGACTGAGGCTGTTATATTACATCTAAATATTTTCTCTTCAGTCATTTTGGGGAAAAAAAAAAAATCTGTAGAAGAAAACCTGTTCAGGTCCCTGAAACACTTTTCCCCTGACCCAGCTGATTTACTTTTTCACTGCATTTTCATCTGCTAGAATCTAAATGACTTTGTTTGAGTTCAGGGTCATTAAGCTAAAATAAAAAGACTGTTTTCAAGAACACTAATTGACAGCTTAGAAGTCTCTAGCAGAACATGCCACAAGGAGGTGAATTATTTCATAAATTGTATGTTGAACTCTGAAGTTCGGAGAAGTAGTTCTAAAACCCATACACGTCTCTTCAACTTAGACTGCTGTTTCTTGCATTTCTTCCCCCTTACGGTTTCTGGTTTACCAGATGCACAGTCTCGGCTGATTCTTTGAAGTCGATATTGCCCCTAAATGCGTGATTGATCCAATTAGCAAACACTGAAATTTCCTAACTCCTGGTGCAACTAAGGGGGGAAAACTTGAATATATTAGAGTCAACTCCAGTGCAGACTGACAAAATTAAGAAGGAATCTGATAAAGGAAAAAAAAAAAAGAAAGAAAGAACAGTTAGGTTTTTCAGGTCCTACATAATTATCCACATCTCTAGCAGGAAGAATTGTTTTTGTTACTGGTAAACACCTAAGTGACACAGCTGTTTTGAAATCTGTAAATGATAATAAATGGATAGACTGATGGCAGAATAAAGAATTGTGTGAGAAATCAATAATGTAAAAGGTCTGATTACTAAAAGGTGGTGAGCTAGCAAAAGGAATGTCCCAGTAAAGTAGACATTGACAGCATTTAGCACAGGAAAGCAGGATGGCTTTTTTGTAAGCAGATATAGGCTCTAACTAACCAGACAGATTTCTAAGTATCTTGGTAACGCAAGGTCTTCTTTGATCTGAATCTCAACTACTGGTCTAACATTGTCTCACACCCCCCTCCTCTCTATCCAGTTCTCTACTCCCACCAAATAACTGTAATTCTTTCACTGCACACATTTAAAAGTACTTCCTGTATGTCCGCATAATTTCATGCCTTGGGGATAGAACAGTGAATGAGCAAAGTATTCCTTTCCATGAGACAAACATCACAATAAACAAGCAAACAGAAGTTGTACAGAATACTAAAATATGTTAAGGGTGGTTTTGGCTTGAATTATGTCTCCCTCCTCCCCCAGAATAGATGGTGGAGTCCTGACCCTCAGTGATTTTCAGCGCGACCTCATCTGAAAGTAGGGTCTTTGTAGATGATCGGGTTAAGATGAGGTCATTAAGGTGGGCCCTGATTTAATATGAATGGTGTTCTTATAGAAATGGGAAATTTGGACACACACCAAGAACACTGTGTGTAGATAAAGGCAGAGACTGGGGTGATGAACCTACAAACCATCAGAAGCTGGGAGAGAGGCATGGGATAGATTCTCCCTCTCAGTCCTCAGAAGGAAGCAACCTTGGAAACACCTTGGTCTCAAACTTCTAGCTTCCAGAACTATGATACAATTTCTGTTAAGTCCTCTAGTTTGTGGTGGTTTGTGATGGCAGCCTGAGCAAACTAGGGAAGCATTCAAGAGACAAATGAAGTAGGGAAAGAAGGGAAGGAATTGGAGAAGTTGAAAATTTAAGTGATATAGTCAGACCTCACTGAAAAGATGGCATTTAACAGATTCAAAAATGAGGGAACAAACCCGGCAAATGATCGGAAAGAAGAGCAAGTAGAAAGTAACCTAGGGCCGAGGGAGGTTGGTGTGTTAAGCAAGGTGGCAAGTGGTATAAAATGAGATAAGAGAGAAATTAGGAGATCAGCTTGTCTCCCACAAGTAGTGCTTCTCAAATACTTGGGTCTCAGGATTGCTTAATATCCTTAAAATTATCGAGGACACTGAAGAGTTTTCACTTATGTGGGGTACATCTATTGTTTTTTACTGACTAAGAAATTTAAAAACTATTCGTTAATGCATTTAAAAATAGTGATGAGGGGTTCCTGGGGAGCTCAGTCGATTAAGCATCCAACTCTTGATTTCAGCTCAGGCTATGACCAGGTTATAAGATTGAGCTTTGTGTCCCACTCTGTGCTCAGCAGGGAGTCTGTCTCTCTGCCCCTCACCCCTGCTCTGTCTCTCTCTCTAAAATCAATCAATCAATCTTTAAAAACATAGTGATGAAAACCTACCACTTTTATGGAAAAAAAAAAAAGAGCTGTCTTTTCTAAAATGAAATTACTGAGAACAGCTTACTCTAAGACGTATGACCTTGAGCAACTTACTTGACCTTCTGTATCTTAGTTTCTTCATCTGTTACTAGCTTATAGGATTATTGTGAGGAATCAACGAGATAATGCAGATAAAACACTCAGTATGGCACATGGCCTGTATAAAGTGACCTGTGAGCATTGCCTATTACTTTGTGGCTTTTATTATTGTTTTTTATAATTACATGTAATAGTGAAACAGTGAGGACATTGGTCACATACTGTGTGCCAGGCCACTGCCCTGGATTGTTGGAAGGAGATGTCATAGCTAATTGGGCACCTATAAAGCAGATGATATAATTTGAGTGGACAAATATGTCAAACAAATAGTACCTTATGTTAATTCTCTGTACCATTTGTAGTGTGTCTCTAAATTATATCATACATCTATACATATTTTACATTTTCTGCAGATAACACAAGATGGTGTATGTCAATTTCAAAATAAGGGGCAGGTGGAGAATCTTAGGTGTTGAGAAGAGGAAATTGCTCTGCAGGATTAGGGAATTGCAGTAAGGCCTTGCTGTAGATGTGGAATTTGCTCTGTTGTATAAATAGGATAAGTACTCAGAACAAAGGAAGGAAGACATTTCAGACCACAGAAATGAGGAATAAAATCATCAAAACTGGTCTGTTTTGTAGTCAAGTAACTGTAGTCAAGTAATTAGTAAAAGAAATGATTATTTGAGGAGTGAAAGATCGCATAGAGCTTTAGCAGAAGCTAGGTTGGAAAGGTGGGTAGTTCACAGCTAAATGTGACTGGGAACATATGGTCATTAGGGAATATGGGAATCTGTATCAGAATTGGGTGCCCTGCAGCATTTAGTCCTAGTCTTAAAAACTGGCTTCATCCTTTGGAGTTCCTGTACAAGCCATCAGCATTGTGGTTTTCAGAACTCCCTGGAGTCAGGCAGTCTAGGTTCAAGTTCCAGGCTCGTCCTCTCTGTGCCTCAGTTTCACCATCTCTAAAAGGAGAGTAAGGATGCCCACTTCATAGAATTATTGTGAAAAGCAAATGAAATCAAATCATGCATGTAAAATTGTTAACACTGAACTGTTCTAACATGGGCCTCGTGCAGCCCTTTTGGGACCCAGAGGAAAATCAGAGAATCTTTTGGAGTTTCCAGACCTGCCCCTTTTCCATCACTCTCCTTTTCCACTTCCTAGAACCATGCACTGCTATTCCTTTACTCTATCATCCATGATCTGAGCAAACATTTATTGTTGTCTCTGTTTGTGCGCATTATTGCTAGGTGTTCAGACTCGACCCTTCCGGTACCAACACTAATTAATAAAACCAAAGGCTGTGTGCTCTATCGTTATCCAATCTACAACATGCACATTGTGTTTGTTACTTTGTCTTCTAAAGCTGCTCTCACATTTCACCATCACCACAGTTAGATCGAAGCAAAAAATTTTGAGGGGTGCCTGGGTGGTTCAGTGGGTTAAGCCGCTGCCTTCGGCTCAGGTCATGATCTCAGGGTCCTGGGATCGAGTTCCGCATCGGGCTCTCTGCTCAGCGGGGAGCCTGCTTCCCTCTCTCTCTCTCTGCCTGCCTCTCCATCTACTTGTGATTTCTCTCTGTCAAATAAATAGATAAAATCTTTAAAAAAAAATTTTTTTGAGAGAGTGATTTGAACTAGTCCCACTGCCTTCATGACCCATCAGACAAAATGAGAACAGTTGTGAGTTTTCTGGAGGAAATGATGTCAGGGTTAGAGTAGCAGAAAAACACAAGGAGCCGTGCATCTTAGTGATTAAGTGGCATTCCCTAAACAAATATCCAAGCCCTGCTTAAAAACACTACTGCAACTTAAAATCAGCACTATCAATGCCAAGGTAGAAGTGTACATAAAACACACCTGTGTAGATGCATTAGGGCATTTGTTCTAGAAAAGAACAGGAAACAGAAGTAAAAGTGGCTTATCTCCTCACAAGGGAAACTTTGGAGAGAGGCTTTATTCTAATGTAAATAGCACAAATGAGTTACTACAAAACCAAAATTACTCTATTAACTAATAAAGGCCACAGGAGGCATAAAGAAAATACACAATTCTATTTTGAGCCTGCAATCAAGTTCTGTAATTAATATGAGGTCATTAAATTTTTATATCTGCCTTAAATCCTTTAGATGAAGATTCTAATCCGTTTTAAGTTTGGCTTAAATATGCTGTTAGTCTTAAACATCTATTAAAATATAATCCTAAAAACAAAAATTGTTAAAAAAAAAAAAGATAGATTTAAATATATGTGTTTAGTTCTGTAAATATAAGAAAGCCTGTGCGTGCAAAGGTTTTTAGAGGTTAGAATTAAAATCAGAGTAATTAGGAATGATTTGAGACTTATAAAAATAGGCCCTCAGTTTTCTTTCCTCTGAACATGGTGGGAAGAAATTTAGTTGTTGTTTTTTTAAGTTCCAAAGAGTTCTGGAAGGAACTCTTAAGCTTTTTTAGAAATACTTTTTCATATTCTTAGTACAAGTTTTGATAAACATGAAAAAACTCAAAGGTAAAGTCTCCTATGTATTTTTTTCAGTCACTAAATGTATCCCAAGTTGTTTTTATAACAGTTTATATCATACATATTACTTTAAATCTAATTTTCTTATTTCATGGTATATTTGAGCATTTTTCAAAGCCATAAAAATGATTCTAAATATTAATTATATTGTTTGTTTAGTATATTATTAATTTTATGTGACCATAATTTATTTAATTGGGTATTTATCATTGGACATTTAAAGGATTTATAATCACAATGTACATAGCTTTTTGGTGAACATCCTTATCCTAAATTATATAAATATTGATTCTTTATCTTAGATAAATTCTTAAAAATGTACTTGCTAGTTTGAAGAATATAAAGCTTTGACCTTCTCTCCAGGTGGCTTGTACCACTTGCTGCTCCCTCCAGCACAATAGGCAAGGGCCTTCCTCCCTCAGCAATACTCATTCATTCATTCATTTAATATGTGTTCACTGAGATCCTATGCTGTGCTCTACACTGTACAAAGAATTGAAAATACAAAAGTTAACTGGACAGACTTTTTTACTACCTTCTTAATGTCCAGTTTAGTGGGCAAGTAAGACACTAGTTCATAAAATAAACAGACTAATTTATTAAATAGTTATGTTCTAAGTATTACAAAGTAAATAGGCAGATGGTCTCATTTTTAGGTTTGCCAATTTAATAGGCAAGACCATTTCTCATTGTTTTAATTTGCATTTTATTGCTAGCGAGGTTGAACAGAGTTTTAAAAGTTTACCAATTGAATTGCATTTTTTTCTGAATTATCAATGATGTCTTTTATCCATTCTTTAATGCTGACACATTTTCTTACTGAGTTTTTAAAACTTATTATACATTAAAACCATCTGTATTTTACCATCTAAGTTTTATATCAGATGATTTCTGAGGCATACAAGTGGTCAGCTCTGTTAGTATTTCTTGTATAGTTTCCTTCATTTTGTCATGTTTAAAAAGGCCATCCTCTCCCTGATATCAGTTAGATGTGGCCCTGTATTTTTGTTCTACCATATGTCTCTTGTACATTAACCATCAGTCTCCTTCTTGTCCTTGAATTTTCGATCTCTTTCTTGATCTCTCTTGTCAACATTTAAACATACTTGGTTCTTTACCGACATAAGCAAACCCTTTCATCCACACCCCTATTTAACCATCCTCCCTCTACATAGGCTTTGCAGCCACATTTCTCTTGTTGCTTCAATTTCCTCGTCTTCTCACTCCTCAAACCACCCTCCTATGGTTTTTATGCCCAGTGAGTCACAGGGCAACTCCTGGTGAGATCTCCCTCAACATCATTTTTCAAATGGATCTATACATCCTCAGAGATGGAGAAGTTCAGACACAGTATTCTTTACTGAGGCAGATGATCTTATCTGCTTATCTTATCTTGAATAAAAAGGAAAATCTTGGTCTTTCCATTAAAGCTATCTCAGTTTCTTCCTATATAAGGCAATCATTTTCAATATATGATTTATTAATCACATGGGATGAATAATCAATTTCACAGTACAAATGTGTTGTTAGAGCTACTTCTTAGATATCATTGCCTCTCCATGGCCCTTTGGCCAGACAATCTGGAAGTAAAAGAAATCATATATGTCCTCACCATGATAGGAGCTTATAGCTGGTTTGCGTATGGTTCCTTGTGCTGTCGTCTGAGTCTCTGCTGAATGTTGTGGCTATTTCCCTGTCTTTCCTGGCCATTGGACATCCTGCTGGCATCTGGGCCTGCAGCTGGAGAATCTGCGGTCTATGTTTTGGATATTACAAGAGCCCATTTATCCTCTGTGGTGTACTTGCCTCCATCTTGGATCTTGCTAACTCTAGAGATCCTCAACCTCATAACCACAACTTCTAAATGATCTTGGCTTAGGTTGTTTATATGGAAATGCCTGCTTAGAGCCACCTCATTCTTCAGCATGATATCCCCAAGGGAAGCCCACTGGCTCTCTCTGTTACTTTCCTTTGAAATCCCATCAGAGGCACATGGGAACTTCTGGTTATTTTCCATGCCATCTGAAAGCCATAACCAGCAAACTGTGAGTGGGAGGTTGGATATGTTGTATAAAGTACTGTCTCAGCTTCACTCCCCCTCTGTCTCCATAGAACCACTTCCAACTCTGCTGTATGAGAGTCCCCAAAACCTATGCAGTTGTTTCCAACATGCCCCCATTGATTACTACCTCAAGCATCTGGAATTTTGGCCTAGAGAAAGGATCAAGGTCATACTTGTTTGATCCTTTGCCCTTCCATTCTCCTTTTTGGAGGAACTTTTGTACTTTCTCTTCCTATTTGGCAAGATCTTCCCTCATTTGAATCTTCAGTTCTTCCTTCTTTTAAGGGCATCCTATTTGAGGCATTACCTTTCCCTGAACTATTGATTCAATGGACAAGAAGTCTTAGGTCAGCATTTAAAGAATAAAAATTTTTAAAAATATATCAGTTTAGTATTTTTAAATATATTGTGTTTGTTATAGGTACTTTATGACTCTTAAAGGAATGCTTAGCTATGCTTAATACTTTTTATTACTTGCCTATCTTGAAATAATGTATTTTATCTTTCTTAATAGTAGCCTCTCGTGGTCTATATGTATCTATCTGGTTCGCTTTCTTAGTCAACCTTATCTGTTCCTCTTCACCCAATTTCTAGTGACTGGGTGTTTCAGCCTCAGTCCTAAGTTTTTTTATTCTCCTCTCTCTCCATGGATAATCTTGTGCTTTCTTATGCCTTTACACCCATCCATAAGCAATTAATTTGCAAATATGTATTTTCAGACCATGCATTTTCTTGTGCTCCAGTCCTGTATTTCTAGTTGACTAGTCAGCATTTTCACTCGTCTGTCTTACAGGCACTCAAATTCAGCATATCCAAAATTGATCTCATAATCTGATCCTCCAAACTCATTTCTCTCAGAATTCTCTATCTCAATACATAGACCATCCAATTTTATAGGTCAGAGACCTAACAGTTAGACTATCTCTTGCCTTCATTGTCTCATCCAAACAATGACCTAATCCTAGCTATTTTTACCTTCTCACATCTCTCAAATCTAATCACTTCCTGCATCTTCATTACCAGCAAATCAGTTTAAGCTGCCTTATTCTCTACTGGGCATGAGCACAGTAGCCCCCACCCCCATCAGTCTTGCTACTTTCTCTTTTTGTTCCATCAACCTCTCCTTCTATTGTATCCAGAGTCTTTGCAGTCCTTTGAGTCACTTAATCTTTGTTTCAGTTCCCTCATCTGTAAGCTAAGAATGGTAACAGTTCCTACTTCATGTAAGAATTAGATGAGTTAACACCTGTATAAAGACACTGCCTGATGCACAGTAAAACTCTGTAAGAATTTGCTATTCTCATTATCATCATTCTTATTATTGAAATCTACCTTATTCAAAAAATTTTCCGTGGTTTCTTACGATATTTAGAAGAGAGCTCAAAAGTCTTAGCAGAGCCTGTAAGGCCCAGCATGATCTGGCCCCTGCCTACTTCTTCAGTATTACCTTGTGCCAAAGTCTACCTCACTCACTGGGCTCAAGACACTGAGCTAGTCTTTTGGTTCCTCCATCTGCTAACTCCTTCCTGTGCCAAAGACCTCAACATACATTGTTCCCTCTGATCAAGATGCTCTCCCTCACATTCAGACTAATCGATTTCTGTTCATTCAAATGTCATTTTCGAGAAGAAGACTTCTGACTACCCAGACTAGGGCAGGGCCTCTGGCTCCATTTCCCCGTATGCTCTTTTCTCCTTTGCAGCACCTAGAGCTATTATACATCAAATAATTTACCATATGACTGGTTGCCTACTATCTGTCTCTGGTCTCCACCACCGTATTTTCCAGATACGAGTGTAGGGAACTATTTTGCTTATCATTATTTTCCCAGATTATAGCACAATGCCTTGCACATCGTAGGTATTCAATAAATATGTATTGAATAATCAAAGGTACCGAGTATCTTAGTAAATTTTATAGCTTTTTATTTTCATGTAAATCCTGCATAATTCCCGTTATATCTTCATACATATTTAAACTTTAAACTGATAGTATGGATGGGATTGTATTTAAATATGTTGTCTAAATCATCACAACTTGTATATAGGAAAGGTTTTTTTAAGGTATCTTATTCAGTTTACTCAGCTGGGTCATGGGTTCTAATTTTTTTTTCCATCTCCATTGTTTCTATTTCCAGACTCACAGATATATTGTCTGCAAATTATATTGCTTCATCAATTCCTATACTTCTTACTTGTTTTGCCTTATTGCATTTGCTAGAACATTTTGAATGATGGTAAATAATTATAATGGTAGAGTTATGTTCTGTGGTGGTTGTAGACTGGGAAGGGTGTTATATACAATATTTATGAAGTCTGTTTCTTAATTAGGAGTGGCTGTTGGATTTTATTAGCTTTTATATGATTTTTCAAGATGACCTTATAGTTGATATGATGAAGTATATTAATATTGCTCTAACTTCATATTCTTAGAGTAAGTTCTACTTGGTTATGGTTTTATTCTTTTAGAATATGAACCTTCAAGTGCACATAAAAGCATATACACATGCCACATTTTTGTTCATGTATAGGCCTATGGATGTTTGTGTATGTATATATAATATATTTGCTTATGTTTATGTATATATGTACATATGCACTTTCTTTTTTTTTTCCCCAAGAGATTTTATTTGTTTATTTATTTATTTATTTGAGAGAGAGAGAGGCAGAGAGAGAGAATAAGAGCACGAGCTGGGGTGGGGGGCAGGCAGAGGGATATGGAGAAGCAAACTCCCCAGTGAGCAGGGAGCCCATGTGAGGTTCAATCCCAAGACTTTGATATCATGACCTGAACTGAAGGCAGATGCTTAACCAACTAGCCATCATCCCCCATATACTCATTTCTAAAAGCCTAACAAAATTGAAATTTTATTGAAGATAAAACCACACAACTAACTCAAACATCAGTTTCTTTTGGTTTTGCCTCTTTTTTTTTTAATTTAATTTCTTTTCAGTGTAACAGAATTCATTGTTTATGCACCACACCCAGTGCTCCATGCAATACGTGCCCTCCGTAAGGTTTTGCCTCTTAATTCTTCCAACCCATTGTGATCACACTGGTTACCTTAGGCTAACAAGGAGCCTGCACTGGCAATTATATTAGTATTGGACTAATTATTAGTATATTAATATACTAATATACTACTAGTATATTAATTAGTATTGGACTAATTAAAACTGAAAATAAACCATTTTTCAGTAAATAGATTTCCTAGAAAATGGTATTTCAGTATCATTTTTGGGCAAAATCAATGTAGTTTGTTTAGAACATTAAATCGTTCAAGAGGCTAAATAATGAAGGAGTTCCTGGCCCATGAATGTCTAGGACCTTTTCAATGGATATTCCTTGGAGATGCTACTGTCAGGCTTATGGTAAAGCTAGGGAGAAGATGGAAGGAGAAAGATCTGTCACTAAATATTTGTTAAGGGCCTACCATGCAGAAAACTTGGTTCCACAGTAAGGATCTAGAAATAAATAAAAACTATTTTCCACCCTACCAGAGAAATTAATGAGGTAAACACATTCAATAAATAATTTATTTTTATCATGTACTAAATGATAGGATAGAAGTGTATGAATGGGATTCTATAGAATCCCTTTGGAGGCAATCTTACAATCTGTGAGTTAAAGGTATCTTCTTGGAGATAACACATTTAAGGACTTTCCCTAGCCTGCTCTTTTCCATTGTCAGGTGAAATGTATGTATGAAACTCATAGAGAGACTTGTTTTGTCAGAGGACATGGAGGTTATATTTTATGTCCTCTCTATATACCATCCTTGGACAAATAGTTTTTCTGGCTAAACCTGTAGCAAGGGGACATAGCATATTTTGAAGATGAGCTCCAGAACCATGCCCCCCCAGACAGGCTTTGTGGCCTCCACAGTACTCTATGTCATCTGAGGTTCATGATAAAATAATCTTGATTAACGGATTTCTTTTAGGAGAGAGTTCTTTTGAATGATAGTTTGCTAAATTCAATATTGTGAATTCTAAAGTAGAATTTATTTTTATATTCATGAGTCACCAAACATAATGTTGGCAATTCCTGGCTCTCTTTTTATTGAATAGAATACATTTTCAAAACCATTTTGAAACTAATCAGAATGCATACCTCAACTAAAGAATAATTTCTTCTATGTCTGATAACCTAGTAAGTAAACCAGCTTATGGGTGTTCGTAACAGTAGCCAGGAAAGATACAGTAAGATATATATATAAAAAAAAATACCTCTCTCTTTATCCACTTAGTTGTCTCTTGGGCCCCTATTTCAAGCAAGAAAAGTGCTTTAGACATTGGTAGCAATATATATATCAACCTTGCCACAGGTAGGAGGCTAGCATTTACCCTGGAAACTCTGAACCCCAAGTCACTGCACAGCAGGATTGACTAAGGAGAGTCCCCCGTCCCAAACACGGGAGCTTAGCGCCAAAACTCACTGAAGGTATGAGATTTAAAGTTGCTTCATCTGCAAGAGAAACCTCATAGCATGATTGCAGAGTCTAGTTCTGGATCATGTGGTTTGATTGTCAAGGGTGATGTAGACAAGGCTTAAATTTGACTTTACCCTGGTGTTTTATGGAGGGAGCATGTAGTTTAAGAACATCTTATACCAAGATCTGATAACTCCTGGCAGTGTATCTTTCACTTATTGTATGACTTATTGATATAAAATCAAGTATAATTTATTGTATGTCCACTCTGTGAAGTACTTGTTACAGATGATTTATGAACTTTAACTATTTTTAATCCTCACAAAAACTCTGTGAGGTAGGTTCTATTATATCCATTTTATACATGTTGAAATGGACTCAGGAGCAAGTAAATATCTTACCAATGGTACATTTATTAAGAAGCAAAAACGTGCAATCAAAGTCTGACACCAAAACTCATAGTCTCCATTACAGAGAGCACCTAGCACAATCCATGTCCCACAGTCCTATCCCCGCAAATGTTACTTTTTTTCCTTCAAGGTCCCATTTCTTCCATTTTTTTTTTTTAATCATTACCCCCCTTTTCTTTTTTTAAATAAACAGCCCTTTTATGGACACATGGGTGGCTCAGTCGGTTGAGTGTCTGACTTTGACTTTTGGTTTCAGCTCTGGTCGTGATCTCATGGGTCATGGGATTGAGCCCCACAACAGGCTCCGTGCTCATCAAGGAATGTGCTTGAAGATTCTCTCCTTCTGCCCCTCCCTCCACTCATGCTCTCTCTCTCAAATAAATAAATAAGTCTTTGAAATAAATAAATAAATTACCCTTTTAAAAGTACTAGACTTTAGAACCATAATTCTTCCTCTCTCCTTAGGTAGAATAAATGAATTGCTTTCTCCTTCTCACCAAGTAACATGCGTGTGAGTGTGGTCAGTCTCTGTCTCTCCCACAAGATTATGAGATACCCTCCATTTAATTTAGGGTTAATGCTGCCTCATTTAAACAATACATCTAAGAACTGTTATGGTGAAATGAATAGTACTTTATTTGGTGCACCTGGGTGGCTTGGTCATTAAGTGTCTGCTTTCAGGTCAGGTTATGATCACAGGGTCCTGGAATCCAGCCCTGAATCAGGCTCCCTGCTCAGCGGGAAGTCTGCTTCTCCCTCTCCCACTCCCTGCTTGTGCTCCCTCCCTCACTGTGTCTCTTTCTGTCAAATAAATAAAATCTTAAAAAAAATAAAAAAGAATAGTACTTTATTTACGCCCACAAACACTTTTTAAGTCCCTAGTATATGCTTAAAATGAGTCTATATGTCCCAAAATACAGCCTTGAAACCTTTTCTTTTTTGCCCAAGTATCCCAGAGATTCAACCTATAATGTCCGTTGTGCAGTGGATTTAGAGTTGTGAGCTCTCGGGTCACAGGATTCTATGGACAAAATTTGGAGCAAAAATGTCAGTGAACAGAGCATCCTTGGTCATCAGTTGATTTATGAGTTTCTAGCTTTACGGGACATTGCAATGTCCTCTCCCCAGATGTTCTTAGTGTACCAAATTCCCAGTGAGAAAATTTTGGCTCAAGAATTATTTTTGCTACCGATTGGCTAATTTAGTTTGGATAAAGTCAATCTGAGTTTCTCCATCTTCACTTGGAAAATGGAGCTAGTAAGTCCCGCTCTGTCTCTCAGCATTGTATAAAGATGTTATATGGAAACTTGCACAAGCGGTCTTTAAAAATAAGCAAGGGTAAAAAAAAATAAAAAAATAAAAAATAAGCAAGGTAAAAAGGGGGAGGCTAGGCAAATAGAAGTGGACACACTGACTGCTGAAAACATCTACAACTGTACCTACAAAGAGAGAGGAGAAACAATATTGTCCCACATATTTGCTTCCATTTAATGTGTCTCACTGTTTAAGTAATCGGCATATTCATACTTTGTAATGAACATACAGTGCCCACTGTATGTCAAGGAGCCAGGCATATGAAACTGTGAGTAAGACAGAAATACAACAGCCCAGCAAGGCAGATATTATTACACCCCCCTCCTTACAGAAGGAGGAAACAGAGACTCAGAGAAGTTAAGTAACTTGCATAAGATTGTAGCTGCAAATCATTTTCATATATAAAACTTGGTTGATTAATGGAGGCCCCGGGAAGTCAGGAATGTGCCGGTTCACCTTGACATATCCAGCACATCACCTATAGCCACACAAAGAGTAGATACTCAATATTTGTTAACTAAATGAATGAACAAGAGTTCAGTGGAGTAGAAGAAAACATAAGAAACCAGGGGAATATTTATAATTGAAATTTGTTGCTGTGTGAATCCCTAACTGACCACCAGCACCAAACATATGACAACCAAATGTGGTGATGTGGTTATTTGGGATACTAGGAACTCCATGCTAATAAAGGCTGCATATTGTGCTTTTAAACACAGCTCAGAACTTTTACTTTGGCACATGCCTAACACGACTAACTTAACTTGTTTCTTGTATTTTTAGTTCTATTTTGATGACTGGCCATAACGAAAACTTGCTGGCTGGGTGCAAAGTACAGAGCTACTGCATGAAACCCAGTCTGGATTCTTCCATTAATTGCTAATGAAGGAAACATAGTTTATCTTTGTAGCCTGAAAGGTTTCAGTCTCAGTATCTATCATCCAGCATTCTTACCCACCACTATTGCAGACCTGCCATGTGAGTCTGTCTACACCACCACTTAATTTATCTGGACCCTTTTTCCTTATCCCTGATGGAGAGAAGATATGGTACCAACATTTTTCAGACCCATAATGAGGAACAACATTAAAGAATGGATGTTAAGCTATTATATCCATGTCCCCAGTCACATAATCAAATAATTTCTATCCACCCCCTCTTAGGGTTAAAAGAAATAAATGTGGTATTCAAAATTAGCAGCTTTCTGGAGTCGCTGAAGTGCCCACCCCTGTATTCCCATTTGGGAATACTGTTTCCCTATTTTTATGTTACATTCTGATATGTAACTTGAAAATCTTTTAACAGTGAAATTTCTGGGCCATGGAGAAGGTTTCATAGTTTACAAATAGGAGAGAGATTTTCAGAGAAGCCTGTAGACATTAGGCACCTTAGAAAAATTATTTATTTTTTCAAGGAGTAAAAAGGAATTCACCTCACCCAAAGCCTGGGCAGTTCTTGCCAGTTGTCTTTAGATGAATTGAAATTGAAAATGAGTTTGGGCATCAAGCCAATTCTCTTCCTAGTTCTCTTCCAGCCTGGAGATGGGCGGGGCCAGGGGGGGCGGTAAGTTAGTGGAAATTATGCAGGCTATATCCTACTCAAAAAGGAAACAAATGTTCCAGTACAAAGTCAGTAGGAGGCTTTTGATACCAGGTGAATTCTCTATTCTTTCATTGCACTTGCTTTTGTCCATAACCACACCCACAGTTCTTAATAAATGATCCTTTAGGTTCTAAGTAAAACCTTGCTAATAGGTGACTTTATATGATGCTTTAAGCAAAATGTATAAAGATTCATGTACTGTTCCTAAGCATTTTTTAAGAAGTGAAAGGCTTAGAATTTCTCTTATTAAACTTCTTTTGTTAAACTTGATGTATATGCTCGTTTGAGCTGGGTAAAAATTAAGTAAAAATAGGGCATATCTTCAAAAAGAAGACTTCTTTCCATGTAACTTCTTTAATCTAATATTAACTCTAGATATGACCATCAGCTAAATGCCAATATAACCCTGATGTATAGTACAAGTTCAGTATTTTCAAATGAATAAATGAAAGAATGAATGAATGTTCTAGCCTACAATTGAGAATCTATTTTTCATACAGATGTTGTTCTGGACATTCGGGCTTTCAAACGGGAACTGTTTAGACCTGCCGTGAAAAGTGATCATAGAAAAATGTTTTACCTGTGTAAAAAATTCCACTAGTGCCTTTTTAGGGGAAGTCTTCTCAGATGTCCCAAGGTAGCATTCCAATGGGTTGGTTATTCAGAAGATCGTGTTTCACTGTGGTTTGTGTTTATAAGGCATATACATGCATACACACACACACACACACACACACACATATATATATGAAATTTACATAATGTATATGAATTCACACCACATATAAGAATTTGGTAGTAATACCCTAAAACTTTCATCTGCATATAGTCTTAACTGCCCCTGCTCTGCCATGGTAGTTAAAATCTTTGTCTTCATTCTAGAAGGAGAGCAATATACCCTTAGGCAGACATACCCCCGATCCAACATTAAGGCAGTGAAATGACAGTATTGGGATAATAAGGTTCTGTCCCTAAAATGCTGTGCTGTGCTTTGTTACCAGCGATTTGTGTCCTGACCTTCTAAAGAAGCTGCTGTTTTCAACTCAGCTTTCATTTTTTTCTGAGGTTGTCACTTTTGCCATCTGCTAGATGTATCTTCTGGGGGAGAAGGAGCCGCATGCACAAAAACTTTCAAGGAAGCATTATTGCATAATTTGCTTGAGGTCAAAGCCAATATTCTGGAAATTGGTTCATCATTTATTGTGAGGTGGCAGATCTTAGAGGACTTTATAAACACGTTGTGCTTTTGAAGTATATTCACAACAGGATTGAAAGTGGCAGAATGTGGCAAGTCACATTTACGTCTCAATGAGAATTATTAACCTGCCTAAAGTACAATGATAGACTAAGGCTTTTTTGTCAGCTCTACTTACCCTTCGACTTCAGTGTCTGAAAGACATTTTAGGGAATCAAAGAAGTAAATGGAAAATATCTTTGTATTGCCCAAATCATAAACATAAAATTTATCTCCCCTGCAAAGTAGGAGAAAATAAATACCCCCATCTTTCTGCTGCTGCTTTTAAAAGGATAAGTGAAGAACCAAAGAGATTTTTTATACTCTAGTTAAGTACCTTCTAAAAGAAATATATACCTCTCTGTTGCACTCCAATTTAGTTTATTTACTTTACCTTCAGATGTAGATATATTCTAGAATTGATGCTGAGAATTAAATATTTTATATTGTGTTCTTGAATCCTTAGTCAAATATGAGCTCTTTAGAGAAAAGTGATTTAGGCAGAACTTTACTCTAATAGATGAGAACAGACTCTAAGAAGAATATGAAGTAGCATTCAAGCCTCATTTTCTTCTAAAGTCTGATTGGATTCTGCTTGTGATTAGGGAGTTACAGGGAAGCCAGGGAGGTGAATTAGTTCCTTCAGGCTTCTGTTGTGCAAACTATTATTCTAGTGCACATCTCCATACAGCAGGAGGCTGAATGAGGTGTTTTTTTTTTTTTCCTTCTTCTTCAAAAGGTAAATTGCCTAATCTTTTGAACAGGTAGAAGAATACAAAAAATAAACAGATATTTAAATTGACTATTTTAAGGAATAACTAAGATAAAACACATAAAAGTGCTTAACATAATAATGATCAATAAAAATAAACCTCTCATTCACTCACTCATTCAACAAATACTTTTAGCATATTTACCCTGTGCTCCTAAGTAAAATTAATGTAGTTCATTCCCTATGAGGCCAGTGTTTGTGATGCAGTGATGTAACTGTGGCAGCAGAAGGAAGGTCAGTGTGCCCTGGGACCACAGGAAAAGCCTGCCATATAAACTCAACTGGTGAGCCATTCAAGCTTTGTAGGACAGATTGTGCTTGAGCGGAGTTTAGATGAATGGGAACTGGGGGTGATGGGGGGGAGGGGCAGGCATGGAAATGGAAATGACTTGGTTATATTCAGAATACTATAAGAAGAGGCAGAGAAGAGGAATGGAGGGAGATGAGAAAAGAAGAAGGCAGGAACAGATCATAAAGGGCTTTTGTGGGCAGGGCCAAGAAGGTTGAACATTATTCAAAAGCTAAGGAGTACCACTGTGTTCAGCATTTTGTAAGATAGGATATGAAAAATGAGTTATTCATGGGTCTGGTTCTCAAAAAACTCTGATGAAAGTAATAAAATGTTAAGAGTAAAAATTATGAAACAAGATGGCCAATAGAAGGTAATATGTGAGGGCACCATACTAAATTGTGTGGCATGGAATTTTCACGCCTGCATGGGCATCCCTCAAGAGCCTTTTCAACTCAGTGCTCTAGGAAGACTTCAGAGTCCATTGGGATTGGCACAAGTTATAAAAACCATTTGCCATCCCTAATCTGTAATACTGTAAAATGGGCATAATCTAAGTGGAAGAGCACAGTCTTAAACTGAAAGACCCCAGTAGAAAACTGAGTCTCCCACTTCATTCCTTTTTCTTCATTTTAAATTCATTCATTCATTCATCTCACTATGTCTAACTACTTTGGGGACATCTATGATGTGAGATGACAAAGATAAACCGGAAACAATTGCTGACCTCCTGTTCTTGAAGATGAAGCTGAGAGATAAAACAAATACACATACATTCCAAACACAAAGTAGGGAGTGGAAAGTTGCTAAAGAAGAGGTATAACCACCTGCTCTGGGACCTTAGAAATAGGACCAATTGCTTCCAGTTTTGAGGACTGGGTTAACGTGAGGTCACTTCCTGGAGCAGGTGACAATTACTCCAGGCACTGAGCCAGCAGAATTCAAGTAAGGGGTGGGAGAGCCAGCAAACAAAGCTGCAAGGTTTCTCAGGCCCATATACATACAGTGGAGTTGATTAGGATAGCTTTTAGCTAGAAAACACCAGTGGGAAATGAGGGTGGAAAAGCAAGGTGGAGTCCTATCATGAAGCACCATAAATGTGTTATGCTAAATGAAGTCAGCCTTTATTCTCTAGGTGGTAGGAAGCCAATGGAAGTTTCTTTTCTCCCTCTGGCATTCCTTTGGCACTTAACATATACTGACATTCAATATCATTTTATATCTGTATATCCTGCTTCCCCACAAGATGGTAAATTCTGTGGTATCAAGGACCTAAGCATTACTTGTCCTGCAAGTAACACGTATCCAGGCTGAGTGGGGGCGGGATACAATTTTTATGTGTCAAACAGTATTGGATGCTTTTACACAGGAAAACATTCTTTGCAACTGTCTGTCACGGTTTTGAAATGA
Organism: Neogale vison; assembly: GCF_020171115.1. NCBI lineage: Eukaryota > Metazoa > Chordata > Mammalia > Carnivora > Mustelidae > Neogale > Neogale vison. The sequence continues at coordinate 139,986,355 of NC_058097.1, forward strand.
GAAAACTAAAACCCAGAGGAATTAAGGAACCAGCCCAAGGTTGCACACTTAGTAAGTAAAGTCAGGAATCAAGCAGATGTATCAGCTCCAAGACTTGTACTCTTTCCACTATAGTACAGTGTCTGATTGATTGAGTTACTCATTTCTTAAACACATATTTCCTGATTGCTTATGTTTTTGCCTGGCTCTGTTCTAGGAACTGAGAATACAGGATAGGGATGAACACAATGGAAAAACCCCTGCCTTCTGGAGCTTACACTCTAGGGAGAGAGTCTGACAATTAATAAATAAGCAAACAAAACAAATTCAGATGGTGATAAATGATGTGAAGAGAATAGGGTGATAGATGGGGAGTGCCGTAGAGTGGGGGTGGGGAGGCGTTTATTAGTGGTCAAAGGAGTAACAAACGTGTTACTCCTTTGAGGTAGTAACAAACATGTTACTCCTTTGAGGTAGTAACACGTGAGCTGACTTCTGAATAACAAAGCTGTAAAAGTCATGGAGGGAAACGTGAGAGCAAACACAACACCCCCAAGGAAGAAATGAAATTGAGTTTGAAATTTTAGGGTGGAAGGATCGTAAAGGGGGACGTGGTGGCTGGAGTCTAGTGAGGGAGAAGGAAAGTGAAACAGAAAGTCAAGAGGAAACAAGTATTCATGAGACCTAAAATTATTTTGCCCCCTACAAAAGCTATAGTATTTAGATGTTAACCCAAATCCTCAGTGGTACACAAAAAGCAGGAGTGTACCCCAAGGGCAAAGGAGTACACATAGCCTGCCTTTCCCTACCTGCACCTCCCCTTTCCCAACATACATCTGTGAGTCTATTTGCTCTGAGGAAATATTTGTTTCCTGAATCTAGGTTGCATGGGCATCACCCTGAAGTTATGGTCGTTTGGATACCGATGAACAGATTTGGAGATTAGAGACAATGTAGGCTGAGAGGACTTTGGCCTCCTGACCCAAAGGAATGCTTATTTCCACTTGCTCTGAAATCTATACGTGATGGTTTTTTTGGGGTGTTTTGTTTGTTTTGTTTTTAGTAAAAGATACAGACTCTGCAAACAGCATTGCCTAAAAATAAATAAAATTAAAAATGGCTCTGAAATCTTTATCACTGCCAATGTTCCGTGTATATGTCAGTCAGATGGAATGAAAATGCTTGCTATGGCCTCAGCATAGCTTTAAGAAGCCTTCGACTGATGATATGCTTGGTATAAAGATGGGAAATGACACCAGGCATGGGGGAGCTTGTGCTCCAGATTTCAAACAAGTAGCCTGTGCAGGCTTTTAAAATCTCAGGGCAGCTGCAGAAAAGCACATCATGTTGAAATTCCTTCCACTTCAGGAGTTGGCCCTTTATATTATGTCTTGAGGTTGTAAATAGTGTTATTAATTTGATAAGTAGTAAGTGACGATGGACCCATCTATTCCCTCCCCTCCTTGAGCAGTTGGCCTCTCAGCCTCTTAAGTACTTAGTCACACTGAGAAAAATGTATGTGTCAATCAAGGAAAAGAGGCTGTGAAGCAACCAACGTATTTATTTGAGGTCTTAGGGTTTGCCTAATCTGGGAGGCACAGAGTCGACTGAAATAAAAAATGTGCTCCAAGTTGCTTGTGAGTGCAGAATAAAGGCTTATAATGGCAAAACCCAAGAAGTTATATAACTTGTTTTGACAGAATTATGATTGGTGCTGGTGGAGTTTAAACTATCTAATGTATGATTGGTTATTTAGCAAACAGACTTTTCATGATCTCTGTTTCCGTCCAAGGTAGAAGGATGAGTTTCAGGAGGTTGTGCAGTTGCAATTGACAAGAGTCAAACGATGGTGTTTTGAGAATTGAAACAGGAGACTTTCATGGGCCATACTTCCTCAATATCCTTTTGACTCTATTTTGAGTGATTTTCTTAGCAATGATGACTTCATTTTGAGTCTTCTTTCACAGTGAGAATCCAGGGTGGTCTCAAGAAGCCTGTTAATACTAGCTAACACTTACTGTGTACTCAGTGTATCAAAAGCTTATTGGCAATTTTGGAGCCTTATAGTGTACCATGTTAAGTTCTTTATGAGAATTATCTCGTACTTTTTACAACAGCAATTCTTAATAAACATTTCAGTTTCAGGATCTCTTTCACTCAAAATTAATGATGACCTTTTTTTCTCTTAAACTCATTTTATTTGCTTACTTATTTACTTATTACTTTTTGAAAGGTGCTTTCGCTACCTATTTTTTAATTAACATACAATGTATTATTTGTTTCAGGGGTACAGGTCTGTGATTCATCAGTCTTACACAATTCACAGCACTCACAATAGCACATACCCTCCTCAATGACCATGACCCAGCCACCCTGTCCCTCCCACCCCCCTCCCCTCCAGCAATCCTCAGTTTGTTTCCTGAGATTATGATGTCTTCCATATTGTTCATATGCATTTTACCTTTCAATATGTATTAGATTAGAAATTAAAACTGAGGATTTAAAAAAAGATGTATTAAGTAATTTACAAGTAATGATAATAAATCTATTACATGTAAACCTAAGTAGTTTTTTGTTAAAAATAGCTATGTTTATCAAAGCCAAAAGGATTTGCAAGAAGATTGACATTATTTTACATTTTTTAAATTTCTTTTTATGTCTGGCTTAATCTAACATCTAAACTCTTTTATCTTCATCTGTGTTTAATCTATTATGCATGTTGCTTTAATTGAAGTAAATGAGGAAAATATGATTTTTTCACAGATATGTGAATGGAAAAAGGTGAAATGTTTACATAGCCTTTTCAGATAATTGCAGATATTCTCCTTTGACACTACACTAAAATTTGGCAAATGGTAATTTTTAAAGGTTAATTAATATGTGAAATCTGAAACCATTTCAGTGAACTTTTTGTACTATCTTACACTAAAATTTATGCATCTATCTTATACTTTAAATGGACCTTTTTGAAAAAAATGAACTTTTACCACATACGTGGATTTGTAATGTCATATATTAGTTAATTGGAAAATATTTATACAGACCTTTGAAATGTTGACATATTTCATTATGCAATATCAAAAAATTCTATTTGTTAACATTACCACTCATCTCATCAGAAAAGTCTTTAAGTCATGGAAGGTTGTCATGCTTATGGTAACAGATGCAAGTTTTCCAAATTATAATTTGCCTGAAATTTCCAAATTATAATTTGCCTGAAAACTCAAATTTTACTATTGACAACAAATGCCTTCAGATGTTTCCTTGAAAAAAAAACAAATTCACTTCATTGGTTTTCAAAAAAGTTTTTTCCAAATACCCAAGACTAAATAATCATAGTTTACAAGTCAGTTATTCTTTCAAGTAAACATGATATCCAATGAAAATGTGGTCAGTTTAGCTTGCAACTTAAGTGAGTGCAGAATCTCTTTCATCCTGAGAAAACCATACAGTAGAGTGCAGTAGGCATGCCTCTCATTTCATCATGTAGAATATTTCAAACTTATGGACTCAAAAGTCAAGATTTTTAAAAATTAAATAATTAAATTACATAAAAATAATTAAAATTAGTAATAATAACTTGCACTGTTTCATAGAAAATATTCTTTTTTTTAAGATTTTATTTATTTATTTGCCATAGAGAGAGATCACAAGTAGGCAGAGAGACAGGCAGAGAGAGAGGAAGAAGCAGGCTCCCCACTGAGCAGAGAGCCCCATGTGGGGCTCGATCCCAGGACCCTGGGACCATGACCTGAGCCGAAGACAGGGGCTTAACCCACTGAGCCACCCAGGCACCCCTCATAGAAAATAATCTTAAATAAAACTTTTTTTCATTGTGAGTGTATGGTTAATAAACAATTCAATTATTACTAATACACTTTGGTGCCATTGTCTTAATTTGTGCTAAGGCACCAAGGGTTTTACCCACCATTGCTTTTGCACCATTAGTGCAAAGGTAAACACAATGAAAAAGGAAGATAATATTTTATTTTTACAAACATACTTTTGATCTTTCATCTTTAGAGAATTGTTCAGGATGATAGCCAAGATAAGATAGAGTTAGGATCTAAACATATCAGAAATTATTCTAGTGCTTGTTTTCTTAATCCATTCTAAGACAGTGATGCTGAATAGAGGATAGCAACTGTTTATGACCATTCTTCTTGCCCTAATCAAGATTGGTAGAGGTAGAAGTAGAGTTAGGGGTATGGGTTGAAGGCTTGTTTAGCCAGAGTCACAGTTGATTATTTCTAAGTTATCACTTCAAAGGAGAGTTACATGGCAGTAGCAAGTTACTACTGCCAGGAAACACTAGAAATTATATATATATGACAACCCTAAAAATCAGTATTTTTTTTAAAAAATCCTCATTTTTAAAATCCTCATTAAAGAGTGAAAAGAAAAGATTGTTTTAGTCAACAGTTCTTGGTTTTCAAAGATTTGGAATAGAAAAAAGTAGATGCAAAATGTTGATTGCAGAGAAAATGGGTAAATTGAACTTCTGAAATACAGTGAATCAAAAGAAGTGGTATAGAAACTGATCATTCTTGGCATTATGCAATATCCTGGAAAATGGGAAATGAAATTAACTAGGATAGATGCAATAGGGATAAAAATAAAAGGGTGAAAATTAGAGGTACTCAAGAGATAGAATCAACAGAACTTGGCACATAGTTGTTCACAATGTCCAGGAAGAGAAGAGCCAAAGACAAATTTGAAATATTGTGCCACACTGACACTGTTCTTGAATATATGGCAAATCTCCCCAACTAGACCATAAGCTCCTTGAAAACAAGGAACATATTTTTTGGTGTTTTGTTAGCACAATTTGACACAATGTTGAGCACATTGTACGTACTCAAACAAATGCAGAATAGGCAACTCAACCTTTAGACCTTTTACATTAAAACCAAATAACCCCCTTCCCCTGACCTTTCCTTATCAGCTTAGTCACACAAATTATTTCAAGTATTCTTCCATTAAGTTTAACTCAGCAAATATTTATTGAGTAGTTGCTGTCACCAGGAATTGAATGGAGAGCTAGAAATATAGATGCAAATAAAATATGGCCCCTGTCCTCGAGATGCTAAGAATCTAATGGAAGAGAGACACATATATAAATAGCTTTATGGTCTTACTCACATTATGAATGAAGTCATGTGGAATCACAGAGGAAAGGGCAATCAGCATCTCACTGGAGAAAATGTGAGATAGCATTTGAGATGAATTTTGATGTGTGAATGGCAATTAAACAAGAGAAGAAGAGAAGAAGTATTCTAGGCAGAGGAAGCGGGTCAGTTTAGTTTGTGCGAAAATGTATTCAATTCTTTTCACATATAGTTGCTACATGATTCTGGCACAGGAAATGAATAACTCAGTTTTGATACTTTGAGTTGATGCTCATGGTAGAGCAGGGAAGATAAACATGTAAACAAGTACAATAAAATGTGCTGTATGTAATAATAAAATACAGAGGAGAATGAAGGGGAAGTGAGGACCTACTTTAAGGCATTTTTCTTTACATGCTGCTGAGGGATATATAATGCTATACAGAAGAATGTTGTGAGCAGTTTTTTAAAAATACAACACACAGTTACCCTAGGATCTTATCTGTGGTTTGTGGTTGTATTTTCCTTAGTCACTCTGCTGACCTGAGGGACATCCATGGAATGTGCCTCACAAGTTGCCAACTACAGGGAACATAACTGACCAAGAGCCCATGTACATATATTTCAACTTAATAATTCTCCAACATTGAAAAATGATACTTTACTTAGGAAAATTTGATTTCTGACTTCAGTAAGGAGGGGAGATTAATCTTCCAACTTTAGACCCCCATTCTAGAATGGCAACCATTCATAAGAGCTAAAGAGTCTCTTCCCTTTAGATAAGATATATGTGCTCAATCCTCACTTCTTCTTATTTTATTTCCTGAACAAAGATCATTTGCCATTTAACCACACTCTGGCTCTGTCATTTTACTTCTCCTGGGGCCACATATACCCTCCTGTACAGTTTGTCGGCCTTCATAGCTATTTGCATTTGAGATCTGTTATTCTGAGCATATTTGATTTCATTCCATGAATGTGAATGAAGTGAATTAGTGCTGGAATCCCGAAGAACAAGGAGGAAAACTAATGAAATTCTAAGCTGGGGCAGTGATGACAGAAGTCAAGAGGAGCTGGATGGATCTGAAAATATTTTAGGGGTAGAATCAACAAGACACATGCTTAATAAAGTATAAGGACGGATGAGCAGGCAGAATCAAGGATAAGTCTCAGATTCCTTGATAGGGTAATTGAGTACCTCATGAGCTTCTCCATTTCTTTCTTAGTTTTCATACACAACATGTTCTGGAAGTTTTCAGAAAACACAAGAAGAAATGTCATTGGAAATACATGGCATAATAGGGATACAAGAGAGGGACTCCATTGTTACCAACTTACATTGGAAAAACATGATCAAGAAGTTGAGAAACAATGTTGGGAGCTGTTGAGAAGTGTATATTGGCTTCTAATGGCATTTCAGTTAAATATGATTGCAGGGCACAAGAGAGAGGTCACTTGGCAGTTTTGTAGTTGAATGTCACTGACAACATCCTAAATCAGATCTTGGGAATTCATAGTTCAAATATTGTATTTGGTCCCAAATTACTCTCCTTGATTTCTGACTCATTCCACTAAGCCTATTTTTGCTTTGGCTGCACACTGTCCTCCTCAAATTAGTCATGGTAAAATATCACATTTATCATGTCATTCCTTATTACAAAAACCTAGTTTCTCTAGGAAAGCCCATACTCCTGGGTCTGGCCTTCAGAAAACATGAGGGCATGTACCCTCAGAGCTGTTGGAAATAACTATACCTGGCATGTATTCCTGATACTCTTGCAGTTACCACCATTATTTTCTTGCCAGTATCTTTTTTTAAAGTATCTTATTTATCTGATTGAAAAGGGGAAAGGGATAGGAGAGTGGGAAGTAGTCTCCCCACTGAGCAGGAATCCTGTTGCTGGGCTCAGTCACAGGATACTGGGATCATGACCTGAGCAGAAGGCAGACAAGTAACTGAATGAGCCCCCCCCCCCAGGTGCCCTCTTGCCTGTACCTTAACTGTCATTAAAAAGGGAGCTGTAAGTTCTGTACAGCGCCTGACATGTAGAAAGCAATCCCTGAGGGTTAGCAATTACCATTATTCCTTCTCAAGACCTTGGTATTTTTTTTTTTTCTGCCACTCCAGTGATACCGATAGATCTCTCAAACTTACAACTTGATTTACCTCTTGTCAACTGGTTTTTCCACCCATATCACAGTCTTTACATCTCATATAGAGATGACATAGGACATCTCTGCCCAGGTAGGCACCATCTTTGATTCTTTTCTTTCCTTGAGAATTCTAGCCATCAGTAAATCCTGTCAGTTCCACCTCCAAGTCATGTCTCAAGTCATGGCACCCCCATTGCTACCAGCTGATCCAGCCACCATCAGTTTCTGACCTGGGCTGTTGCCGCTGGTCTTCCTGTCCTCTCCTTTGCTCTCTCCAATGTTTTTAAAAAGCAACCAGTGTAATCTTCAACTAAATCAGACCAGATTACTCTCCTGTTTTAAATCTTCATGACACACAAACCTTACACCACCAGTGTCTGACCCATTGCTACCATATCTAACCTCATTCTCCTTCCTTACCTTATCAGTCTACCGCTCTTCTGGATTCATTTTATTCCTTGAACAAGTCAATCACTTTCTTCTTCTTAGGACTTGGTACATCTTGTGCCTCTACTTGTAACTCTTTTAACTGCCATACTGCTTCACATTCTACCCCTCTTCTTATCTCTACCCCTAACCTTATCTTTGCCCACTTTGACTGAACATTTTTGACCTCCTTACCTTCTCTATTTTTGTTACCATCTTCCAAGGAAACTTCAGTGTCAGCCACAAAGGACTCTGACTGGATCATCATTTTAACGTGTTCATGTAACCTTTACTATACTCATGTGACTATCAGTGAGTACTACTTCATCCCTGAAATCTTGAGCCCAGAAACCCCAGTGTCCACAGCCTGCTAGTCCCTCTTCCATCCTCTGTTCTCCATGAATCTGTACTTTGACCTTGTCATGATCTCAATCTTTTTACCCACTTCTGTTCTTCCAGGCTGAGCATATTCCTGGATTTTCTTCCTTTTTTATCCTTTCTGATTTGCATTCCTCATTCCTTTGAGAGTTAGCCACATTTGATTTTCAAACTTCAGCCCTAAAGCAACCATACCTTTCCTTCTCATTGTTCATGATTACTAAGCGCTGTGGGAGAAAATCCCGTAACCATGCTGATGATGGCCCATCTCAGTGCTGCTCAGCAGACCTCTACTGATTCTAAGGTGTCTCTCTTGCCTCACAGGTGCAATTCCAATCCTTTACTGCTTTATGTAAGTCTCCAGATTCATTCTAGACTTCCCTTTGGTGTCCTGACATCTAAATGTGTAAGACAAAGACACTGTCAGTTAAGAACTCCTTCAGCTTTTTTCTCCTGTACCTGAAAATGATCCTGTAACTTCTTCTGCCTTAAAATAACATTCTAACTCCTTTGTTGTAATTTGATCATTCTTATCCCAAATAGAATAGTACCCCCTTCCCACCTAAGGCTGAGGTATGCTATCTTAGAAAAACAAACTGCCATTTGTTCTTTGTTAAACATGTTTTATAAGTATAATGTATGTGTGTGTGTTTATAGGGAGACATATTTATAAGGAAAATTAAAGATGGACTTGCTTAAAATGACAAAAATAAAAAGATCTATAATTCTGAAATCCATTGAAAGTAACTTTAGTATATTGGTGAATATACTTTCAAACTTCTCTATGCCTATGTATTATAAATGTAAATCTTATATTGTATTCGCCTTTCTTTACCTAAATATGTATTGTAAAGATATATTCATCTCATAATACCATCTGATATATTCTGATATATTCTGATATACCCCCCCGACTGAGTACGTGGAATACCACGTATTCCTTCATGTGGTTAGACCACATGTACAGTAGGCGCTCAGAAATCCAGACTCTAGACCCTATTCTCACTCCTCCTTCTTCAGGACTTTGCTTCCCATGGACTCCTTTTCTCTTTTGTACCTTCATTCTGCCTTTCCAGGAGCTTCTTTCCCTTGGCCCACAGACATGCTTGAGTCCTCTCCCTGCCACACTCTAAAATCTTTCCCCTACTCCTGCCTCCTCTCCATCAGCCACTACCATGTGTCTCTCCTAAGAAGAAAACTGTTTCACAAAAACAGTAATCTACCTTCACGCTATCACCATTTACTTATCATGTGTTCTTTGGCCTATTGTAAACTAGCATTCTCTTTCCTGCTGCTTCCTCTCCACAGCCCCCCAAACCCTGACAACACTTTCCTCCAGTTACCAGTCCCCAAACACAGACCTTCTGGTGGCTCCTCAGGAGCAAATCCTAAATGCAACTTGTAGATCTTCTAAGTAAGTGGAAACAGGCATCTCTTATCCCTAGACTAAGAATGTTATTCAGAAATACATGGATTGTTGGATAACGTCTTAAAACATTTCTAGGATGAAAATTTTTATAAAGATAACTGCAAGCAAGAGTAGTTAGAAATGTCTGAATTATATTCATATCTTTATACTATAATAATAGGCCTGTGGCTATTCATCTTTTGATATTGCAGTATGCTATAGAATGTGGATGTGAGAAAGACTTTGAATGATTTTCAACAAGTAATGTCTATGAAAAAAGACATCTTTTTATCCTTTGTACCATTCCAGATTTACTGCCTAAAATAAAATATCTTCCAAGACAATTTAGAAGATTATTTGCTAACCAATGGACCTTCAAGTGACATTTTTCTCCTGCCACATAGCTAGAGGATTCCTTTAATTTGCTGTTGTCTGTTTTAGCCTTTTTTGATATCTTCCTTCTATCTACTTATCTTGTTCACTATTCTGTGTGCTAATCACTAGTCAAATTTTGCACTAGTAATTTTCAGTTGGGGGGTATATCAGAAACTTACAGATTGGAGACTGAGGCATGATGATATATCCGAAAACAATATGCATATGATTTTGCAGTATAAGTAATACTAAATAAAAATTAATATCATTGCTGGAGCAGCTGTGCAGAAAATAGACCTATATATTGATGATTCTTGGCAGAGAGTTAAAGGAGCATCTAGTTCCTCCTGGAATGAGGGAGGTATATAGGACTCCTGCAGTTGGCAACAGGATATATAAAATTTCAATATTACTCAAAACAGGACATGACTGTTAAAGCTTAGAAGAGTTTGAGTCTTTATCTAGCCTTTATTTATCTAACATTTTTTAGGACTAAACATCCCTTTCTAAACATCCCTTTCCCCACATTCAGAACTTTTAACTAAATTATCTTTTTTTTTTAAGATTTTATTTATTCATTTGACACAGAGAGAGATAGAGACAGTGACAGAGGGAACACAAGCAGGGGCAGTGGGAGAGGGAGGAGAAGGCTTCCCGCCGAGCAGGGAGCTGGATGCGGGGCTCGAACCCAGGACCTTGGGATCATGATCTGAGCCAAAGGCAGACACTTGACGTAATGCTACTGTGAGGTAGGTATTATCTACATAGTACAGATGAAGAAACTAGACTCAAAGATGAAAACTTAGCCAATGTCAAATAGCTAATAAGTGCAAAGCTGACACTCAAAACCAGGTCTAAATGGCCCAAATCCATGCTTTTCCATTAGAAATTTTCTAGGGTGCCCAGGTGGCACAGTCAGGTAAGCATCAGACTCTCTCTCAGCTCAGGTCTTCATCTCAGGGTTGTGAGTTCAAACCCTGCCCCCCCACCAAAAAGTAAAAAGAATTTGTTTTGAATATTTTCAGATACTGATAGAAGTAGTTTAGACTTTTTTCAAAAATCCAAAATACTGGTTTGTTAGTATGATCATTTTTACTATGTATCCACCATCAAATTATTATTTTTCAACCCAGGAAAGGCAATGTGATATAATGGAAAGAAAATAATATTTGGAGCCAAACGAATTTGATTTGAATCTGAAATCCACTGTTCACTTGTTTTCTGTGTTAAGCTGCTACTTCACTCTTCACAGCCTTGGGGTTTTTCATTTGTTTGTTTTTTGTTTTTTAACATATAAAAAGGAGGAAATAGTATCTACTGAATGGGGAATTAAAAAATATTTAGGTCATGTTTAGTTCAGAATAAATATGCAATAAATGTTAGTGTTCTTGGGAAAATTTTTAGTATTTTGATTTTTTTTGTTTTATTTAGAACTTTATAATTTTTTTTAAAAAGTCTCCCTCTTATTTTGAATTATTAAACATTTTTACTGTTACTAATTAGTGATTAATAATTTTCTCATTAAAAATAAATCATTTGCTTTTAATATCTTCAGTGGTGATCATACTATAATTAAAATTCCATATACTTTTTTCTCTCACATTTGCATAATTAGCATTTCCTGTTGTCATTATCACTACAATTTTAATAGCTCCAAAATAGTCCCACATTCAGATAGATGTACCATAGTGTTTTTAACCATTTCTCCATCATTTGAATGTTCATTTCCACTTGGGAGTTGTTCTTTCAATTTTTTGTTTTGTTTTTGGTTTTAACATTAAAAACATAATACTGTGATAAAGACTTGAACACAAATCTTTGTACATATCTCTGAATGTTTCTTCACAATAAATTCTTAGAATTGAATTACTAGATTAAACAATACTTTAAAATAAGAACTTCTAAAAAAAATCAAAGAAATTCCTTATAAATAGAAAATTCTATAGGGGTGCCTGGGTAGCTCAGTGCGTTAAGCATCCATCTCTTGGCTAGGGCTTGGGTCATGATCTCAGGGTCATGGAATTGAGCCCCACTTTGGGCTCTGCACTCAGCAGGGAGTCTGCTTTCCTCTCTCTTCCTCACCCTCTGACCCTCCCCCTGCTCAAGCTCTCTACCTCTCTCAAATAAATAAATATTTTTAAATTCTGTACATGCTTATGGTTATGACATTTTATCTTCTTTTGTAACCCCATTTTGGGGGTAATTTTCTTTTCTTCTTTTAATATTTTTAAGATTTTATTTATTTATTTGACACACAGAGATCACTAGTAGGCAGAGGCAGGCAGAGAGGCAGGCAGAGACAGAGGAGGGGAAGCAGGCTCCCTGCTGAGCAGAGAGCCCGATGCGGGATCCATCCCAGGATGCTGGGATCATGACCTGAGCTGAAGGCAGAGGCTTTAACCCACTGAGCCACCAAGGCGCCCTGGGGATAATTTTCATTTAGAGAAACACTTTGAATGAAAGAGGAACTTTTCTCAGAATATTATATTTATATTTGCAACCATCAGTAAAGTGTCTTTGCTTTCAGTTGATTCTTTTTCTGAGAAGAAATAGAATATAGTACAGGAAAGAGAAAGTGCCATTTGACTAGGCAGCAGACTTTGCTCTGGGGGAGAATCAGCAAATGTGGAGGATTAGGAACCAGGAGAAAGAATGGTTCATGCCAGCCACATTCATCAGTCATGGAATGTACCCAGCTGCAGGGGAACGGCAGCTACCCAGAGCCCTGTACAAGGACTGCCCTCACAAGCGTGGCACCTCACAGTTGCCATGGACTGGGTCAAGTATCAACACTCGGTTAATTAGCCGCAATTCTCAGGATCTAAGGGTGTCAGCCAGGGGTCTGCCTGTTCACATGGAGAGATCGCCGCTGGGAACTGAGAGGTTCTGGGGTCTGGCCCTGCAGCTGGCTGGCTCCGCCATGGTTGTCAGGGGACTGGAGTGACTCAGCTGTGGAGAACAGCAGGCAGTAATTTCACTGTGGCTTGTTATCTGTCCCTCTCTCCACTGAATGCTGCTGGCTGGTAGCAAAGGCCTGAAAGGGACGGCTGGGAGAGAACAATAAGGAGAGGCAGGAAAACACTTTAAATAACGTCCTTAGCTGAAGTCACGTGAACATCCTCTAAAGAATCGTGGTGACCGGCCAGGCCCAGCTGGTTTTAAATGAAACACAAAATTTGCTTTTGGAAATCCGTGAGACTGGAAACACGGGTCTAGTGACACTCTGCCTCTACCTACCACTGTTCATTATGGATTTCCTGATCCATTCTTTCTTTTTCCTCAGAGTAGATTTGAGGGTAGGAGAATATGTGTTAGGATCCAAAGGCCACCAGATCTCCTTATCAGCGTCAATTCTAAAAACAGTACTAGTTGCTAGATTGTCATCAAAACTATCCCTTCAAAGATCTGTTGATTCACAGGATAAGCTTTAAAAATGCAATGGTGCTCTACTTCTACCGCTGCACATCCCTTTTTCTTTGTTTGCAACAATAGGTTTCCTACAAATCTAGCCAAAGATCCAGAAGAATCCTTTGAAGTTGTGCAGTTTAACCTCCCCGGAAATGCTCAGGTCCCTCACGTCCAGCAACAAAGCAGCTGCTCAATGAGTGAACCGTCCTCCTTCCCTTCCAGAGCGGCCTATCCCCCCTGTTTGGACAGTTTTGTCTCATCATTCATCCTTCAGCTAAGCCACAATTCGAATACCTGAGCTTTCCATTTTTATTCTTGCAGAACACTGAACAAAATGGCTTCTACTTGTATATTAGGTTTCTGAACACCTTGTGGACTTTTACTATGCCCTTTCTGTGTCTTCCTTTAGATCTTGAATATTCTCAGTAGGTTTGTTTGTTCATTCATTCGTCAGTTATTTACTGAACAGTACTGTGTGCCAGAGAAAGTACCAAGAACAAAGATGAATACTACACAGTTTCCTTACTTTAAAGGAAAGACAGACTCAGAAGTATATAAACTCAAAATAGTACAGTGCATGGCATAGATAAACACAAAAATCGTTAAAGACTTAAGAGAGGACTGGATTACCCAGAGAAATGGAGTTGAGATCTTTTAATATTATCTGTAGCACATGCCTTCTGAGCCTTATCTTGGATAATAGGTAGAAGTGGGCCAGGCAAAGGAGTAGTAGAAAGTTTCTGGTAGAGAAAGCAGCATGAGCAAAGGCCAAGAGACAAGTCATGGTGTCAGCTGCGCAGGAAAAGAGCCAGCAGCTCAGCTGAGTACTCCTGGGGGCAAAAGTGCAAAACTAGAAATGAAGAGGATAAGGGTAAGAGCTAGAGAGTGAATATGTTTTGCAAATGGCAATGTTTTGAGTGCCCTCTCCAAAAATATTGATATTGTCAGGAGAAAGCATTTGTGTACTTCCCAGCCTGTGCTTGTCTCTTTCCCTACCCCCTTATGCAGGAAATGATTATCCAAGGGGCCAACTCTAGTAAGACCAGTATACTCCAGTTGATATTCATGGAACTAGACCCAAATTACAATGAGGATACTCATCTTCCCATTCTTTCCTTCCAAATGGATCTTACAAAGGATCTCTAGATCATAGAGAAACTGCCTTGTAAGTCACCTTAATGCTGTCCTGACAATGTAGTTGATGTTACAGTGAAAGTGTATTGATTACCAGATGCCCGATATCACTGCCTTTTCTGCTCTTCCTTGGATTCCGTGAAGGGAGAAATCATCTGGTCTTGTCCCCTGTAGCCTTACCCTTAGTAGCTACTCAGCCATACCGGTAGAGTCATCTGGTGTCAGTAGGTACTTAAAGCCAAGAATAGGTTCTCTTGAACTCATGGTAAATATTTATCTCATCCAGTTCATTTTGCTTTCTTAATTCAAGCCTTCCTGTCTATGTCTTGAACGTGGCATACCCTTTCTCACCTCAGGGATTTTACATGTGTTCTTCCTTTGACTGAAATATTCTGTCTGCCTCCCCATTCCCATCCTGACCCTCTTAAGAGTAACTAACTGCTTTTCATCTTCTGGAAAACTCCCTATGCTTCCTTCCTCTGTCCGCCACTCCTACACTCTGTACTTTCTCTTCTTGTGCCTCATCAACTGACATATTCCCTGCTGTATTTCCCAGAACTTAGTCCAGTGCCAGGCACAGTGCTGGTGTGTAACAAATATTAAATAAGTTTATGATTGCATGACTGCTACTGAGTAATATCTCTGTTCAGTGAACATTGCATTTTTTCAAAGAAAAACAGAATTAGAGAAATGTTAGAAGTATAAAGGCATGGGATTTTAGTTGTTATGGTTGAATTATTAATTTCAACTTTTCAACATAAATGTATAATTGTGAAATCAGCCTTCTGGAATTTTTATTATTCAGTCAATAAAAATTGCTAAATGTTACTGTACATTTGTAGTGATAGAACTGTCAAGTTGTAGCTGATCTTATCTTGACACTGAACTTTTCTGACAGTGTCTTAATTAATTTTTCTGGATTAGCTACTAAATTCTTAGTCTTCATTTCTTTTTATCCAAGAGCAGGAATTAATCAAGTAGTTGTAAATTTAGTAAGCTATCTTGGTTGTAGTGAAATTAAATATCCAGTGATAGAGGACTGGTTAAATAAATAATAGGATATGATCTTGATGAAATATTATTTAGTCTTTTTAAATGGATAATTATAAACACTACCTAGGTGTATGGATATGGCTTAAATAACATGTGATTTAGAAGGAACATCAGAACATAATATGGAAATATAATGTAGTCTGGAAGATATAAATTAAAGAAAAATATGTAAATAATAAATATGTCAAGTAAGATGGCTTGTGAATTTGGGGAAGACTTTTAATTATGTCTTATATACAGATTTCAGAAGGTTGTATGTACATTGGATATCAATTACTGTAATCTGCATGAGTAAGTATGAAAGCTTTATTAGAATATAAACTATCAAATTTACAAGCTGCGGTGGTAATACTTTCCTTATCAATATCTATTGCAAATTAAAATCTGTTTATTCCTGAAAAATATCTCACATTTATTATAACTCTAGAAGGGAAACCTGCCTTCTGAAGCCAAAGCTTCTTGTTATATAGGAACACATTTATTTGATGCATAACAGTACTGGAAATAAAATTAAAACAGCCAAATTTCACTACTCTACCAAATCAATTTTCATGCAACTGGTTTCCTTCCATTTCTTTTTCCTACCTATGTATAATTTTTTAAACTGACACTAATGTTTTTGTATTTTTATATATAACACAATTTATAAGCTTTATTTCCTATGTTGTAATGATCATTTTAATTGATGTATAAAAGAAACTTTTCTTAAAAGCAACAATTTAAGACCCTTTGAATAAGCAAAAATGTAAGGCCTCTTCAATTCTTGCAATGCAGAGACAAACTTGAGTGTTTTTCCTGACCTTCCTTTGTCTGCTGACAGTGCACTTTATAGCTTTGCAGGGAAGACTGTTATCACCTGATTTCCATTTCAGTAGTAAGATGATAACATGGAGTGCAAGAGGAACTAGGTTTAGGTGACACCATATCATTTAATGTCTACTTATTGTTTCTCCAGGGGAATTCTGGCCTGGGATTCAGTATTGCTGGAGGGACAGATAATCCCCACATTGGAGATGACCCTGGCATATTTATTACGAAGATTATACCGGGTGGTGCTGCTGCAGAGGATGGCAGACTCAGGTAAAGCTCTGAAACATTAGAATTATTTGGAAGATAAATCTGCCACATCAATGAGACATGTTTATACCTTCGGAGAATAATAATTTTACAAAGCTCTGTACTTGAAAGAAATGGCTGTCAAAGCAAGCTTTCTGTAATGACTTCACAGATTTCTTCTTATTTAACTAAAATTCAGCTAGTATTTAATTTGTGTTTGTTGATGGGCACCATGTTCACCTGGCTCTGTAAGGAAGATACGCGGATAAATTTTTGTTCCATGTGGCTGTCATTCTGGTTTGAAGAGAGAATACCCAGAGCTGGTGAGCAAATGATAAAATGTATAAAAAAAAACACTATACTGTAAGTAGAATTAGCAAATAAGGCAATGGTATACATACTGTGGATATTCATAGACTTGGCGACCATTTATAAGGGCTTTCTCCAGGAGTTTGAACAGAGTCTAAAAACTGTTCCACAGGAAGATTCTATTCTGGGTCTTAAAAAATAATTGAGTTTTCACGAACCCCATAAATCTGAACAAGAACATGGAGGGAGAAAGGACCAAGTTATCCCAACAAGGAGAGAAACCAACTTCACGTGGATAAGGACCATATGCGAGGTTAAGTATGTCAATGGAGCTCAGCATAGAGTTGTAGCTGCTAGACCCAGGGTCCCCCCTCTTGAAAGAACTGAAGATTGTATGGGGACATGGGACAATTAGTAAATAATATAAAATTGTCTCAGAGATCAAAGCACCCACTACAAGGCATAGGAGATTGGAACAATTAGAAGAGATTTCCCTGGGGAGAAAAACATGTCCCAGTGTTCTTTAGGCCTTCCACTATACTGTGAATCCCCTCAGGCCACGGAGTTATATAGAGAAGCGAATCAGTAAATTCTGGTTGAGTGAATGAGTTTTTGAAGTAATTGATTAATTCATGGAGATGAAGTAGGAGGGTAAATTAATGCATAAGAGGAGAGAGGGTTGCACAAGCAGAGTCCTCCGGATAAGACGAACTAGCTTGCGTGGAGCCACAGTGGGGACTGTGAATTAAGTACCACAAATGCAAGCTTTGTAGCCTGTCCTCAGTCTGGTTTTTCTTTTTTTTTCCCCCATTAAACATAAGTAAACTAGTTTATTGTTTTTCTTACAAAACAGTCAAGGACACTTTTGTTCCCTAGCTTCTGTTCTGATGCAGTGATTCCTTAGGACAGCTTGTGCAAGAGAAGCACAGATTTTTTTTTTTTTTCCAGATTTTTTTGCATCTCCCATCAACATGAAAAACAGGAGGGATACTCCCGCAGGAAACCCCTGCTTTTTGACAATAGAATTTTCAAACTGAATTGATGAGATTAATTTCTGAGTGAGGAAATATCCGTGCTACAGAAGTGAACAATTTGAAACAGATACTGTGTAATTCTTAAGTCATAGTGGGGACTGGGTTTGCTTATATTGAACACTGGGGAAGCACCATTTTCCAAAATTTAGAAACAGAGTTGTTAGAAGACAGCTCTGAAATCGATAGTCCACAAGGGATCTCCATAGCTCACACCGCTCTGCCTAGAAGCAGGGGAACTTCCCTCTCTTAGCTGAATTCTGGGTCCACATTTGGGATAGAATAGCCTTTATGTTAAATATGCTTGGCCTACAGTTAGGAATGAAAAGCAGCCATACCGCCTTTGTTTGCTTGCAAATCTTTGTTTGCTTGCAAATCTAGGTGCAAATCTAGGATCTCCATAGCTCACACCGCTCTGCCTAGAAGCAGGGGAACTTCCCTCTCTTAGCTGAATTCTGGGTCCACATTTGGGATAGAATAGCCTTTATGTTAAATATGCTTGGCCTACAGTTAGGAATGAAAAGCAGCCATACCGCCTTTGTTTGCTTGCAAATCTCATGTCTGTGGAGGTAAAAGGAAGTTCTGCTAGAAGTGACATTCAGTAGTTAGAAAGAGAATAATCATAATGCTAGCTAAAACTTATTGAGCTTTTTTTAAAATATTTTATTTATTTATTTGACAGAGAGAGAGCACAATTAGGCAGAGCAGCAGGCAGAGGGAGAGGGAAAAGCAGGCTCTCTGCTGAGCAGGGAGCCCAATATGGGGCTCGATCCCAGGACCCTGAGATCATGACCTGAGCCAAAGGCAGCCACTTAACGAACTGAGTCACCCAGGCAGCCAAAAACTTATTGACCTTTTTACACCTATGGAACATTGTGTTAAAACAGATAGAACTAGAAATGTACATAAACACGTACAGTCTTCTAGATACAACATCCAGTGAGGTAGATAGTAGGAACTGAGTCCTACCACGACCAAATGAGCTTAGAAGACCAAAGCCTCCAGATAGATAAGACTGTTGCTCAGCTAACATCTGGATTTTAGCCTCTAAGAACCTAAGCAGAGATTCCAGCAACACTGAACCAGACTTCTGACCTATGAAAACAGTGAGCTAATAAATGGGTGTTATTTTAAGCTGCTAAATTGGTGGTAATTTTCCAAGGAGCAATAGAACCCTAGCACACACCTCATTCTAGGAATTCCAAGTTCATTGTAAAAAGCCTTCCTGCATGAGGTTCGTCATATATAAAGTGACTGTGCAGGCTTAAGACACAGATGAAATGAGAGGCAGTTCTCTTCCTGAAGAGATTAGACTCCAGAGTGAGCTCAGGTCTCAGGAGTTGCCCCAGATGAGAGATGTAAGAGAAAGAACATACTCTTTGGAGTTAGAGGACCCGGATTTCTAGCTGCGTGACCTTGGGACTCTTCTTAAGCTTTCTGTGCTCTAGTTCCCTCACTGGTTAAATTGGAGATAGAAGCATAGATCTCAGGAAGCTATGGTAAGGATTAAATGAAATGGTAAGGCTGAAAGAACTATAATAGAATTCCAAGCCCTCCCCACAGCTCATTCTGCCAAGCCAGCCATGTAACAGCATGCGGAACTTGAGCCACAAGTCTGTGACAGCCAGGAAGGGACCCTGGGGGTAGAATTCTAAAATAATTCCCAGTGACCACACCCTTTATGGTCTCTTCCCCTTGAGTGTGGGAAGCACCTGTGAATATGATGAGCTATCGCTTTCCTGATAATATTGCTTGATATGGCAGAAGGGATTTCACAAATGTAATTCAGGTCCCTAATCCATTGATTTGGAGTTAATCAGAAGACAGATTGTATTGTGTCAGCCTGACCTAATCCAGTCAGTACTTTTAAAACCCAAGAGACTGTCCTGCTGGCCCGGACAGAGCAAACTTCCATGTTGAGGGAGGCTCTACGGAGGAGGCCCTGTGGCGGGCCCTGAAGGCAGCTTTTGGGGGCTGAAAGCCTATGGCTAGTGAGATATGGAAGGTGGCAGTGATATAGCTAAATTCTGGCAGTAGCCACCTGAGCTTGGAAAAGGACCCCATGCTCCTGAAAGGAAGCTGAAAAACCAAGCAAACAAAGCAAACCTTGACACCCTGCTTGCAGTCTCGTGGGACCCAGACTGAAGAACACCACTAACCTGTGCTTGGACCCCGGGCCCACTACAACTCTGAGATGAAAAATGTATATTGTTTAGAACTTTATAATTTGTGGTAGTTTATCACTCAACTATAGAAAAAGAATATGAACACTGTGGAATTCTGACTCAGAAACTCCCTCCTGGCTGGGTCCATTTCAGGCCTCTGCCGGGGGACCACACTGTAAACCTCAGAAACACTGAGCAGGCCTCAGGGGTTGTCCCAGGCCCTTCACGCACCTGGAGGCAAGAGGCAAAAAGCACAATGAAAAACAGGGTATGGCAGAGGGGGAGGCACTGCTCGGAGGAGAGAGAGAGCAGCAGTCTGTTTAATCTGATGGCTGGTGATATGTGTCTAAGCTAGAGTGGGAGAAAGAGCCAGGACTAAAGAGAAAATGGGGAATGAGGGCTAAATTAAGAGCAGTACAAGTAAGTACATAATGGTTTAGATTAATTTCTCTGGACAGTGACCTTTTCCCTATGCAACCTCTTTTTATTTTTATTTATTTTATTTATTTTTTGTTTTGTTTTTCATTTTTTTTTCCAATTTATTTATTTTCAGAAAAACAGTATTCATTATTTTTTCACCACACCCAGTGCTCCATGCAAGCTGTGCCCTCTATAATACCCACCACCCGGTACCCCAACCTCCCACCCCCCCCGCCACTTCAAACCCCTCAGATTGTTCTTCAGAGTCCATAGTCTCTCATGGTTCACCTCCCCTTCCAATTTATCCAAAAGCACATATCCTCCCCAATGTCCATAACCCTACCCCCCTTCTCCCAACCCCCCTTCCCCCAGCAACCCACAGTTTGTTTCGTGAGATTAAGAGTCACTTATGGTTTGTCTCCCTCCCTATCCCATCTTGTTTCATGGATTCTTCTCCTACCCACTTAAGCCCCCATTGCAACCTCTTTTTAAATATAACTTATTGTGTATATGTGTTTGGGGATATGATAGTTGTTCTTTGTGGGGTATGCATAAAATGCAGAAGAGTAGACAAAAATTAAACAAAATATAACACAGTTATTTTTACACTACTCAAAGTCAATCACTATTAACATGTTTTGTGCATTTATTTCTAGGCTTTTGTTGCTATTTTTTTGAAATTCTGTTTAGATCATGCTCTATACATTTAGCATTAACCTAACTTCTCATAACCTTATTAAATAAACCTTTCCCTAGATAATTTTTTTAAATCCTCTACAAGTGTTTTGTTGTTTAATAATAGATTTACCACTTACATTGTTCCGAGTTTATTTTCAGTTTCTCAGCATTTTAAATAACTGGCAATCTTTTAGAAGACCTTGTTGACCCTGATTTTCATAATTTCCTTAGAATACATTTCTGGTAGTCAAATTTTAGGACCAAAAGGTAAGAACACATTAAAGAGTTTTGATATATACTACTAACTTTCATTCCAGAGAGATCGTACTAAATTTTACTTCTACCAGGAATGTTGGAGAAGGCTTATTTTATGATATGCTCTCAGAATCTCATGCACTTACACATATATAATTTGGGGCTGTTTACCAAGGTAAACAATGGTGTATTTCCTTGCTTACTTGATTTTTTTGACAGTTAACAATAAGATTGAACTTTTCAAAAATGTTACAATTTATTTGTATTCTTTTTTTGGGGAAGTAGTCATTAAAATTTGATAACATTGCCTATCTTTAAAGTAAGAACGTTTTGGAAAGAACATTAGGTTTTCTTCCAGAGCAAAATAGATACATCTCCATGCTTTGAGGAGTGATTTTTATCTCTACTTTTGTTTCTGAACCATAAAAATGCCCTTTGTGTGGCTTCAAGTCCCTGGATTGCTGCGGACCAATATTGATCTGTCATCCTGGGGAAGAACTATCACATGACAGTCTCCATTTGGCGATGCAGCAATGACATTTTACACAACAGTGCATTTATTAAACCCATCCATAGCATAAAAGCAGCATGTAGTAACAGGCAAAAAAGATGGCTGCTTGCCAGTTTCCTGACAAGTGACACAATTTAATCTCTCAGCCCTCAGCACAATAATTTCTATTCCTAGACAAGATGAAAGGAAAAAAAAAAAAAGTTTTCTTTAAATCCATTGCTTCATTTGTTCCCTCCATGTCTCTTTATGGGTAAGGCTGGCTTTGTCCTTACAAAATCCAATATAGCATACATGTTGATTTTAGGCAAGAATAATATTGGTCACGCTGAGGTTTGAGAATACTGACCAAAGCTGAGAGGTCAAGGATCAATGTTTCAAGAATACTACTCCTATGTATAAATCATAACATTGTCCTTTTGGCTGTCATTTGGCAATCACTCTCTGATTTTATTCATTAATTCATATACATTAACTCACTAGTGATTTTAAAACAAGAAAATAAGAAGAAAGAGAGAGAAGGGAAGAAAAAAAGCAAAGAGGAAAAAAAATAAAGAAGAAAAAAATTGATCATTAGGAGCTAAAGACAACATGTACCTTGGAAATGGAGAAGACAAACCTAAACTTAATATTTGAAGGACAAATTAAAAGCACCAGGCAGAGGAAAGAGAGCAACTTCCAAGCATCACTTCCAAGACCAACTTTCAGATTGTTTAAGGATAGAAGATTTTAAGTAAGTAAAACTGCATAAGAGATTGCTAAATTTTTTAGATTACCTGTCCACATTGAACTTTCATGAGTTGGGATGATTGCAAATTAAAGCCTTATGAGTCACCAAGTCCAACCTATCAATTTACATCATAATCCAACTGATTATTGCACAAAATGACTATGATGATGCTCTGTTTTTCAAAGAGAGAGACTCTCAGTGTCTTCAAAACCAAGTGAACTTTTCTGTAATTATTGTTTTGAGGGTAAAGCAGGACATAAATCTAACTGTTACCCTGAACAGCATCTTTATGAGAAGCAAAACATCATTATTTAATGCAAATGATACCAGTGCCCACCTTGGAAAGAAATTTGGTGGAGGGTCTTCTCAGTGGACTATACTTATGGATTATTTCCTTTCATGTCTGCTTACGAGAATGTAAAGGAGTGAGATGGGATAGCCCTGTGTCCTTTGATTTTCTCTATCAATATTATCAGCCCCAAATATCTATCAATCTGTTAGACCAGAAAAAAATCACTTGGCAGTTAGTTCCATGGTGACTGGTAGTCACCTCAACAATTTAGAACTACACAAGAACATTTCTAAACAAGAAGAATAATTTTATCTACAAAAATGGTAGAATACCAGGTACCCATGTACAGTCTTTTATATCTGAAAAGGCACCTCTAACAATTTTCCTAATTTGGTCAAATGTTATACAATTTAATAAGAGAAATCCTTCAGTTGATTAAACAAAATAGCCTTATGGCAAACATACCTCCCCCCTTCCCTTTTTCTAACAAATTGTGCCAAGACTTCGAGATATCTGTATGCAAAAGAATTAAGTTGGGCCTCTACCTCATACCACACACAAAAACTAACTCTATGTCAATCACAGGAGTAAATCTTCATAAGTAACCTTTGAATTAGGTGGTGGTTTCTTAATATAACAACAAGAACAACAAAAGACAAAAGCAGATAAGTTGGACTTCATCAATTTTAAAAACTTTTGTTCTTCGAAGAGCATCATCAAGAAAGTTAAAAACAGCCCACAGAATGGCAAAAATACATGCAATAATACATTTGATAAGGGACTTGTAACCAGAATCTACAAAGAAATTTTATAAATCAAAAATAAAAAGACAAATAATCTAACTTAAAAATTAGCAAAAATTTTTGTGTTAGTTTCCTTTTTCTACAGTAACATATTATCATAAACTTAGTGCCTTAAAATAACACAAATGTGTTATCTTATAGTGCTGGAGGTCAGCTATCCAAAATCAGACTCACTGAAATAAACTGAAGATGTTGCTCAGAGGCTCCAGAGGATAATTGAAAGAATCCATTTTCTTGTCTTTCCCCAGCTTCTTGAGGTCACCTGAATTCCATGACTCATAACCCTTTCCTTCATCTTCAGAGAGCATCAGTCCAATCTTTGCTTTTGTTATCATATGTCTTCTCTCACTGTAGCTCTACTGCCTCCTTCTTCTAAGGACTCTTGTGATCACATTTGACTCACCTAGATAATCCAGGATAATCTCCCTGCCTCAAGATCCATAGCTTAATCATGTCTGTAGAGTTCCTTTGATCCCCAACAGGTATATTCACAAGTCAGATATTAGGTCTTGAACCTTTTTATGGGGGGGAGAGAGGGATTATTTAGCCTCCCACAAATCTGAATAGGTATTACTTTAAAGAAGATATACAAATGGCCAATGAGCACATAAAAAGGTGTTTGATATATATTTATTAGGGAAGTACAAATCAAAACTCTAGTGAGATACTAGCTTACACCCAGCGGGATGGCTATAATCAAGAAGATAAACAGTAACACATGTTAGCTGGGTTATGGAGCAATCAGAAGCCCCGTGCAGTGCTAATGAGAAAGCAAAACAGTGCAACCACTATGAAAAACAGTCTGTCAGTTCCTCAAAAGTTGACCTGTGCCATGTGAATGGCAATTCTACTCCAAGGTATGTACCTAAGAGAATTGAAACTTACGGCCACACAAAAACATCACTTCTCATAGCCATAAAGTATAAACAACTCAAATATCTATTAGCAGATGAATGAATAAATAAATTTGGTATATCCATACGTGGAATATTGTTCTGCCATGAAAAGAGATGAAGAACTGGTGCATGCCACAGCATAGATGAAACTTGAAAACACTGTTCTATGTGAAGAGAGCCAGATACCAAAGGCGCATACTGTGCAATTTTTATTTCTATGAAATGTCCAAAATAGAGAAATTCATATAGGTAGAAAGAAGATCAGCAGTTGCCAGGGGCTGATAATGAGTATGGGATTTCTTTGGGACAGGATGGAAATGTTCTAAAATTAGATAGTGCTAATGATTGTACAACTCTACAACTATACTAAAAATCAGTAGATTATATACTTTAAAAAGCCAAACTTTAAAATATGGGAATTGTATCTCAATAAAGCTGTTATTTAAAATATCCAGTCATTGTTTTCTGGGATAAAATATTTATCATTTGCAAATATGAATATTTTTCCTTCTAGTTTTAGAAAACTCACGACTTCTTCACATTGCTGCTACCAAATTACAGAAGGAATTCATTTGATGTTCTGCAATTTAGGAAAGTTCTTTTAGGAAAGAATCTATTCATAAAAGAGAGAGGACCTATGGTTTGGGCTCCATGCCTGTGCAAGTCTAAGTAATCTTTTTTTTTTTTTTTTCCAATTTATTTATTTTCAGAAAAACAGTATTCATTTTTTTTTCACCACACCCAGTGCTCCATGCAAGCCGTGCCCTCTATAATACCCACCACCTGGTACCCCAACCTCCCACCCCCCCCGCCACTTCAAACCCCTCAGATTGTTTTTCAGAGTCCATAGTCTCTCATGGTTCATCTCCCCTTCCAATTTACCCAAAAGCACATACCCTCCCCAATGTCCATAACCCTACCCCCCTTCTCCCAACCCCCCTCCCCCCAGCAACCCACAGTTTGTCTAAGTAATCTTTAAAGTAGGCAAATATCACAACATGCTCCCATTTCCTAGAAAAATGAACAGATATTTGACCTTGTGTCCCAGGTACTGAAACATTAACACTTTAGAAAAATTAAGGCAAAGTTTTTATTTTCAAAAGCCAAAAACAAATCACTAAGTGTTTTAAAATTTAGGATGATTAATTCAGACTAGAGTTTTATAAAGTTCAGTTAACCGAACATGCTTTAAGAAGAAAAGAACATATTGATCCTGGCAAAGGAACAATGGGATTGGTAAAATGTAGATGTGATGGTTCATATCCCTTTAGACTGGTTTCGTGAGACTCTAAATTTTCTGATTTGATTCTAGCCCCTGCTTGTGTAGAGAGCAATTTCTGGCATTGTTTGTACATCTAGACTCTAACTCCTAGGTCAGACTGAAAGTTAATAAGACGCCCTGCTCTAGTGAAGGACAGAGACACACCTGGGGGTCTCCGCCACTAACTAGCTCAGAGGCCTTGAGAATGTTACACAACCTTCTTGATCTTAGCCTTTTTCTCCCTTAAAATGAGTAGGATAGAAGTTCTTCGGGAATTTTCTGTTTCAAAGTCAAATTGTTATTATTTGACTTTTGTTGACTGAGACATCCAGAATGCCATTAGAATGGTCAGAAAAATCAACCCTTTGTTTTGATTAGATTTGTAGCTCTGAGAAGACACAATCTTCGTTATATTCCTCAAGCAAAATGCTGATCATGGACACTAAACGCTGATAAAGTATTTGTTATTATTTATTCCTAGTAGTCTCCCAAGAAGGCATGTTGTCTTTCTAATATTATGAAACTATATTTGATATTGATTTTAGCAAATAGCTATTTGGGATTTAGACCAAAATAGAACAGTTTGGGGAGGGGGGCAAAGCACTCAAACTAACTCCTCATTTCTAGTTCAATAGTTATTTTTCAAGAATGTTTTTTCTGAACAGTCACAAGTTACATTACTTAGAAAGACCTAATAATGTCCTAAGCTTTGCACAAGCATCAAGTCACTACAAATTGGCTTAACATTTAGATGCCAAAATCATCAAAATGTTGGGGTTATTTAATATTCATTCAGCTCCTACGCAGGGCAGGGGATGGTAAAAGTAACAGTAAAATGAAGACTTATATATCATCTTTTGTGCGAAGTTTCTCCATGCTGTCAGGCAATCTTTACTGACAAGCTATCCCTCTGTCCTCCCAAGCCCTCCACCCACCCACCTCTGCACATTGCATTGTTTCCCAGAGGAAGCTGAGGCTGAAAAAGCAGGTGAGAATTTAGAATGTTAGACTCAGAGTTCTGCACCAGGATAGGCACAGGAAGAGCAGGCCCCAGTTCACAGCCCCTCACCAGCCTTTTCTCTTCTTGCTCCCAGCTCCCTGCTGCACCAGGGGAGGGTGGGGACATGCCCAGGACACTGCTGTGTCACTGCACATCCAAGCTTCATCCACACCTTTTGCAAACAGTCATTCTTCTACCACTTTTGAGTCTAAGGTTGTGCACAAAGCCTGAACCATTAACCCTTTGGAACTTGAGCTTGGGAGAGTGGTTTACACAGCCAGCAAAGTCGGGAAATTCCAGAACATGTCTGTTGTGGAAGAGGGGGAGTCCACCCTAAGTGGTCATTCTCCCTAGGCATTATTGACTCCCTGTAAGGTGATCATTAGTGAACATTAATCCCTTAAAAGTTACTTGGCAGGCACAATAAGAGAAATGTATTCATTGACTTTTGGGGTCCAGTAAAAACAAAATAAATAGGATATGTATGTTATTGGTAGAGTTATTGGCTTATTGGGTTTCTCATATTAAATTTCACAGTGTTAACTATTGCCTCCATTCTAATTTATAGAGAATAAGGTTTGCTTTGTCTTCTTTTTTTTTTTTTTTAAAGATTTTATTTATTTATTTGACAGAGAAAGAGAGCACACAAGCAGGGAAAGCTGCAGAGGGAAGAGAGAGAAGCTGAGAAAGGAGGCCAACGCGGGGGTCAGTGTAGGGCTCGATCCCAAGACCCTGGGATCATGTCCTGGGCCAAAGGCAGACATTTAATCAATTGAAACATGAGGGCCCCAGTTTTGCTTTGTTTTAATGGTAACACATGTACTTGCTTTAAATGACTGAGTTATTTTCTTGACAACTATATCTGAAGAGAAAAAACATGGGAATCTCTAAACCAGCTTAAAATGCCACCATTCTGTATGTCTGAAATCTTATGGTACTTATTTAATATCCTATCTCCTACAACATCTAACAATGTTCTTTACCCATAATAGACACTTGGGACTTATAAGAGCTGCTATTTCTCAAGCTTATTACATTAACTTATGAAGGCTCAAGGAGGCTAAGTTACAAGTGGCTGAGCCAAAATTCTAATCCTGTCTGTTTAATTCTACAATCTATGTTCTTCCTACCATAGCACATGACTGCAATTATCTGCAGATCAAAAACTGAACACATATTTAAATATCTGGGAACACAGAGCCATGCCAACATCCCATGTGATAGTATGAAAAGTTGAAAGTTCAAACCCACCTAAGTGACACTCAAATTCTTTTTAAGCTCTTCAGGAATTGACTGGCTTGGATTGGAGGTTTTGTCCCAATACAACTCTAAATGAAAGGAACATGAAAAGATTAAATAATTTTGTTTTTGAACATAATGCAGTTCTCTGATTAGGAAATAATGCACATTCATTGTAAAAAATTTGGTAAATATAGACATTTAGAAAATAAGTTAGAATCATGCATAATCTCATCATCAAAAAGATGTATTTATTATATTCCTTCATATTTGGTGTATGTTTTTATAGAGTTGAATTTTTTTTTAAAGATTTTATTTATTTATTTGACAGAGAGAGATCACAAGTAGGCAGAGAGGCAGGCAGAGAGAGAGAGGAGGAAGCAGGCTCCCTGCTGAGCAGAGAGCCCGATGCGGGACTCGATCCCAGGACCCTGAGACCATGATCTGAGCCGAAGGCAGCGGCTTAACCCACTGAGCCACCCAGGCGCCCTAGAGTTGAATTTTTTATCCTGCCTTTTTCATTTACTATCACAATACAGGCATTTCCTTACATGAAAATATACTTTGCAAACATTAGTTTAAATTGCTTCATAGTTTCATATCATATAGGTGTAACATTCACTTTTACCCTATTTTGGATATTTAAATTGTTTATTACATTGTAATGAACATCTTTGTGGAAGGGAGTTAAAAATCTCACAGATAGGGACTCCTGGGTAGCTTAGTGGCTTAAGCCTCTGCCTTAGACTCAGGTCGTGATTTCAGAGTCTTGGGATGGAACCCCACATCCTGCTCCCTACTCAGCAGGGAGCCTGCTTCCCCCTCCCACTCTGTCTGCCTCTCTGCCTACATGTGATCTCTCTCTGTGTCAAATAAATAAATAAATAATATTTTAAAATCTCACAAATATTAGAGGAAATCAGGTTAACTGTTCCTGGATCAAGTACTTACCACATACAACTGAGTTTGAAATGTCTGCAGACTGGCTCTAGTACTCCTTATTACATTTGTTTTGTTTTGTTGTTTGTTTTTTAATCATAAACCAGAAGTTTTCTTTTGCATTATAGCTGAATGAATTAGCAACAATAGTTTTTACTGAGTAACACAAAGCTTCTGGAGAATGTTAGCATCCAGGACAGTATCCATATAATACCCTGAGCTAAGACAATTTACAAGTCAACCTCAGGCAAGTGACCTAGAATTAGTCAGTAAACACCAAGGATTTGGGCCCAAATCATTTTTAGTTATGCAAATTAGTCTGGTAGTTAGCACACAGACATCAGGGGCATGATTTAAAATCTACAATACCCTATTACTAATTAAAATGCTGGTATTATTTCCCTTCTACTCCTCCCTCCATTAACTCCTTTAAATATTATAGTCTAATTTAGTAGTAAATTACTAAAGAGAAAAACACGACCATTAGGGGGAGGGAAAAAAAAAAAGCAATTCTTCCTTTCAGAAAACAATGACTTAAAGTAGGAACTATTATCTGGTTCCTTTGTTTATTACTGTACTAAAACACAAATAAACTCTAATATTCATTATCTCAGACATGTATTATTGTCAAAATACATATATTTTAGAGCTTCATTTAAAGATACTATCTTGACTAATGTGTTGTATGGGGCATGAGATCTGCTTTATTGCCATAAACTCATCTTTGCATTCCCGTGTCTCTGGCATTCAGTTAGGGGCATGGAACATGCAGCTCTGAGTCCAAAAAAATGTGGGCAGAACGTTTTTGCATGAAAGTGGGGAATGGGAAGGGGTAGCCTCAGGACTTTCAGTGTAGTGGGGTGAGAGATCTTGAGTGGGCTTATACCACTGTCATCAACTCCAGTGGCACTCACTGAAGTTGGGAAATTGAGTGAAGTGACAAATATAAGGGGCAAGGCACGACTTGTGACCCACTTGTCCTATAAGTATTTCCTGAGTCTTCTGCTATGTATCCGACACTTGGAGCTGGGATAGAGCAGGAAACAAGAAAAGCAGGATGTGTGCTAGAAGTGCTCTCTCACAGGGGACATAGAGTGGAAGCGAGGGCTATGACAGGAAAGCGCATGCGCTGTTCTGTGACCCGACCTAGCCTAGGGGTATATCCAAGGAAACCTTGCAGAAGGGAGGTATGCAAGCTGAGACGGACATGGTGAGTGCTAGCAGAGAGAAAAGGGGTGGAGGAGTCTCTGGGCAGAGAGAGTATGTCCAAAGCCTTAAGGCAAGTAGGGGCCAGTCCACTGGGACTAGAGCTGGGGAGTGAGGGTGGACAGGCCCGAGATGAAAAGAAAGAGTTGCACCTGAGAAAGCATACTATCATGCCATAGTAATTTTTCCTTATCCTTTGAAAAGCATCACGAAACGTTGAATGCTTCCGTGAGAGAATGGCTGAACTGATTTGTTACCTATAACATCACCCTGATTGCTGTGGGAGTCTGCCTTGGCTAACAAGAGCACACGCAGGAAGAGCAACTCGGGGAGCTATTGCATCATTCAGGTGATGAATGATCAGAGTTTGGACCGAGATGCTGACAAAAAGACTGAGAGAAGTGGACAGATTCTGAAATAAACTGAAGGTGTAAACTGGGAAAGGCTTAACGACTAATTGGAGTTGGATGTGAGAAGAGGTTGTATTCCCTCAGACAAATCGGCAGTGCCTTCTCCGTCCTGGGCCCCACTTCATGTGCTAGGGGTACAACAGCCTTCACTTCATGATGACCACCCAGTAGAATTATTGGAGTGATTCTCAGGTGGGAACATGAGAATTGATAAAGACTGGTAGAGGAGCAATGCTGGGAGATAAGTTTAATAGTTCTCTTTTTGAACAAGATTAGGTTTAAGATGCCTGGGAGGAATTTCCAGTGGATATATCACGCAGTCAGTCAAACATAGAGTTTGGGAACTCGGAGAGATCTGGCTGGAAGCGTAACTGTGAAACTTTGAAGTCAAGGACATTTAGAGACTTCCTTGAACATGTATACGATAACAAGAAATACCCCTCCACGAAGTAGCCTGCCATTTCGCATGGGTTCTTCTTTGCCACTTTTCCACTTATGGTGGTTGTTATCCTATTTTACAAAAGAAAGGTATTATGTCCTAACCATCCCAAATCCCACTATGGCTCTATTTGCTATTTAGTGCTATTTTACTACTAATTTAACAGTATTAATTTACTTCTAGGTATAAAGGAATAATCTGAAATAGTGTGGCTCAGACAAGTTAGTCAATGACTTTCATCATTGAAGTTAATGATTAATTAATGGATAATTAATTCTTTAAGTCATGTGGTTTCCCATTCTTTGCTCTTAATGAAATTGTAAAGGAATTATAATCTGACAGATCATTAAAATAGTTTTAATGATAGCTTACAGGATTTGAGGCATTTTACTTAGAAGGAATTCAAAGTTCTCTTTCTATCCCCATCTACTCGTTTTTGTGATCAAGTTTTCTCAGCACTTAGATTTGTAGAAATGAAAAATAGAAATTGTGAATCTTGTTTTATATTAGCCTTAATTTATATTTATCAATGGAAACATGAGGTAATTTTAAAATGCTTCACTTACTCCACCAAGGAATGAAGCCCTAATATAATTGCATTTTGATTGTTTTTAGATAAGCATTTGCCTTCCGCTCAGGTCATGATCCCAGGGTCCTGGGATGGAGACCCACATCAGGCTTCCTGCTAAGTGACAAGCCTGCTTCTCCCTTTCCCATTTCCCCTGCTTGTGCACCCCCCCCATCTCTCTTTGTCAAATACATAAATAAATACATCTTTAAAAAATAATTATAATAACTCAGTCAAAATAATTTTTTGACATTTAGAGGCTTATATTACAGGAAATTTTTTAAAAATCATAAGATTTATATTTGTATATGTGTTTTTATTTTATATAAGTATGTTAGGGTGATCTGTATAAGATGTTTGAACATAGAATATATTAGGGTGAATGAAAGTGAAATGAAAGCATAAGTTCAAGGGTAAAAAAAGGAAAGAAAATTTCCAACTCCTCCAGAAATTCTTGTTAATTTATATTTTAAATTGGTGGCCATGGATTTCAAATTGATATATATTTACATTCCACTATATAAATTTGAAATGATGATGTAACCATTGAAAATAAATTTTATAATTCACAATAAGCCAGAAATTAAATCCTTTGCTATTATTTAAATTTCCAATGAAAAAATTAGATGTCAACTTAAAACATATAAAAGAGCATAGTTTGTTTTTCCTTTTGTTTTCTAAGTATAAATGTCAATAGATTGACAGAGAACTAAAATGAGGAGGTAAAAGGGGGTGATCAGAGTGGTAGGGAGATGAGCAGGAGGTTCAGGCAGGAGAAGAACACTTCAAGGAAGTGGTAGGCAACTGGCTTCAACATTGTCATAAGATAACTAAGATCAGGACTAAAGAGACTGTGTTAGATTTGGCCCAAACCAGATTCGTGAATTTAGTAGGAACATTTTCTGTATTTTTCTTGTTAGGAGCATTGTGAGGAGACAGGATTAAAATGGGGTAAAGAAAGAATGGGAAGGAAGAAATAGAGAATATATGTAATTAACTCATTTGATAAATTTGATTTGTAAAGAGGAAAGAGGACAGTAGCCAAGAGGTCATGTCAGATTAATGGAAAGATTTTCAAAAAGTAAGAGATATCAGAACATGTTTGAATATTCCAGGACTGGGCTAAGTAGAGAAATGGGATTTAAGGATATAGGATATAAAGAGATTAAATGATCAGGTAAGGCCTTTAAAAAAAATGTGAATTGATGGACATTTGGTGTCAGAAGGGACACTTCCTCCACTGCAATAGGAAAAGAGTAGAGAACATGGGCTTACATGTAGTTAAGCATGTAAATCTGGCAGAATCAATGGAGGGATTTCTCATCAGATAGTTTTTCTCTCTTGGAAGCAGGAAGAAAACTTATGTGCTGGAAGTGGCAAAAGAAAAAAAAAAAAAAACAGGTTCAGAGATTATCATTGCAGAACAAGGAATAGCCAGCTGACCAGGCGTTTGAGATGATGAATTTATAATGACTCCTGTCATCTACTGATTTTCTCTAGCACTTCAGTGTTCAGAGCTGTGAAAGAGGCAATGGTGGAGACAGAGAGTTGTGCTCAATCAGGTTTAGGGTTTTGGCAGACAGTTGTCATAGAAGGACCAAGTGGCAGCCGCATAAACAGGAGTGATAAATGGCAAGGAAATAAGACCAGCAGCCCTACGATGAATGTGTAATTTTTATTTCCATTTTTTTAAACTCTTTTAAAAGATTTACTTATTTATTTTAGAGATAGAGTGCAAGCAGAAGGAACAGATGGAAAGGGAGAGAGAATCCCTAGCAGAGCATGGAGCCTGACACAGAGCTTGATCTCAGCACCTGGAGATCATGAGTGGATCAGAAACCAAGAGCTGAACACTTGAACACTGAACACTGCGTCACCCAGAGGCCCCTTTATTTCCATCTTTTATCTGCTGCGTGAATTTGAGTCAGTTATTTAACTTGTCTAAGTCTTGGGTTTTCCCACTTGAAGATGTAGAATTACCTACATGGCATATTTCCAGACTTCGAGAATAAAATAGATAATGTTGTTGAAATGTTTTATGAACACTGTCTCTGGAGGTTACTACATTTGTTGTCATAGGAGCCCCATGAAATGTGTAGATCTCTTTTGGATCTCTTTCTGGTCTCCTTTAGAAAGGTCCCCCAATAATGGGTCCCTGATTAAAAGAGCGAGACTGATACAAAGCAAAGGTCAAGCAAAGTTTTATTTCGCGCCAAGCATCAAGAATCAAACTGACCGGCCAGGACCGTCTCTTACAAAGAGGCAACCCCTACCTGCCTTACAGACTTTTATAGAGAAAACTTTTATAGAGCAAAGGCCATGTGGTTGACCCTGGCCACACACAGCTGGCCAGTGAAATTGTAACACACAGAGAAAGCTGCACAGTCATGCTAGGTCACACACGGGTGGCCAATTGAATTACAATTTACCCTATAGTAGCTATTTGAACTAGCCTATCACCTTGGTCAGAATTGGCGCGCTCAAAAGGTGGGGGCCACACTCCTTGGTAGCTAGGGAGACATTATGCACACCCCACTGATTGGATGTCTCCACCTGACCTGACTCATCCCTGCATTCGGGCTGTTATCTCCACCCGACCTGACCCGCCCTTGTATTTGGGCTTTGTTACCTGGGACTGGTTTCCTGGACTTAGGGGAGGGGGGCAGAGTCAGTTTAAGTTTTACTGCATAAATAAAATCACTGTTTAACCAGATGGAATCGCTCTGGCTATATAGGCCCTTACACTTTATCTTCTGGAAGCTTCTGTTCTCTGCCACCCTGGTGCCTATGGTCTCCTCTAATAAATTCTTCCATGAAATTACCCCTCATTGTTCCCCTGCTCTTCCTATCTCTAAAATAAAGTCCCATCATCTACATGGAGAGGCATGCGTAATGACAGACAACAATGGACTTATTAGTATTTTAAAAGAGAAAATTATGAATCAAATGAAACCCATTTACTGAAAGAAAGAAGATATCTGCAGCAAAGGATCCTATTTGGTGCCCATAACCCCTTCTGGCTACCATCCTCAGGCCTCTGAGTTTTGCCTCCGTAGCCGAGAACAAGTGTAAGGACTAAGTATACCATTTGCAAACATACCAATTCAGCCATTAAATCAGTGAGCACTCGTTTTGGTTTTATAGAATCATAGAATAGTACCAGTTTCAAAATGTGTCATGAGTTTTCATCACAACAGTAATTTGAATTTATTTTATGAAATATGATTTAGCCTCAGAAAGAGATGAGGGGTATGGGTATTATGAAATCACATAAACAATAACAGCTGATTATTGTAACTTAGAAAAGGTCAAAAACAGCATCACTAATCATCTACCCTCAAAAATTACTACCTCTAAGCAATTTAGCATTATCTGCTGGATAGGAAATTGCTCACAGCCTTTGCCAGTACTAAATAACTCTGATAATTATGGGTTTAAATTTAAGAAGGGCTTTGAACTAGAGCTATCAGAATTCAAATCTGGATAGCAAGATTGTGTATACTTTGTTGTTGACAAACCCAATCCAAGTTAGGTAGACCTCCCCTTTATGCGTCCATCCCTTCATTCATTAATCTATTTGCAATTCAGCTGTTTACTGAGTGACTGCTATGAGCTTGGCACTGTCCTGGAATAAGATGGTCAACAAGACGAGGTTTCTGTTCTAAGGAACTTAAATTTTTGTCTGTTGGGCAGGAAATCAATAAATACACAAAATATCACAAGTAAGAAATGCTATGAAAAGAATGAAGCAGAGTGTTGTAGGATGAATTCCTGGTGGCTACTTTCAGTTGGGTGCTCAAGGTAGGCTTCTTGAAGGAGGTGACACTTAAGATAAGATCTTACCGACAAAAAGGACCTAGCCAAGCCAAGATAAGGGAAAGACTTTCAAAGCTGAAGGAATACTAAGATGAAGTACCCTAGGGCAGAGATGAGCTAGGTACCTACTAGAAGAAAGTAGGGCCATTGTAGTTAGAATTAAGGGGACAAGGGGGAGGGAGGTAGAAGATGAGAGCACAGGAAGAAGTGGGAGCCAGGAATGACATAGAAGACTGGTAAAGGGTTTGGATTTTATTTCATGTGATACAGGAAGAGGTTGGAGGACTTCAGGAAACAGTGAGTAACACCACCCAATTCACATTTAAAAATCAGGTACTCTGGCTTGCGTGTAGAGAATGTGTTCTAAAGAACAGGAGTGGGGACAGTGAGCCAGCACATCCACGTAGAGGCATGGTAACTTGGACTGGATAGTAGTGGTGGAGGTGGCGGGAAATGCATGCGTTGGGATCTATTTTGCAAGATTGATCTTGATGATAGATTGGAGACACAGGGTATGGGAAGGAGAGGGAACCAGGAAAACTGAGTGGATGGTGGGAGCCCACTGGGAAGAGCTGGGCCAGCCACTAGCAATAAAAACATAGAGACAAGATACCTTAATTCACAGAGCTTCAATTCTAGTGGGGGAAAATCTAATAGATAAGAAAATAAATAGGGGCGCCTGGGTGGTTCAGTCAGTTAAGTGTCCAACTCTTGATTTTGGTGCAGGTCATGATCTCAGGATCATGAGATGGAGCCCTGTGTTTCATGCTTAAGGTTCTTTCCTTTTCCCTCTGCCCCTCCTCCCACTGTGTGTATACACACACTCTCTCTCTCAAGAAAGAAAGAAAGAGAAATAAATGAATTTAGACAGGTGTGTTATTTGCTATTGAACTATACATATGCTGAGAATTGCTTCCCTATAACAACCAATGAAGTTACTCACCATGAAATTTAATATTTACAATTTTAAGAGTCTTCAAAGATGCCAACAATTTCCTCTTAAATATTTTATACGCCTTATGGACTGCGTATCACTTACCATCAGATAATATTATCTGAAATCACTTACCATCAGATAATATGTATTTGCTCTGTAAAAGTGTACAGAACATCAGCTGGTTTGTAAGCTAGTGTACACACGCCACGGGGGAGCATTAGGGGGCACCTCATATATTCCTGGTAAGTGAAGAACAGTGCAAAGTAAGCGGCAAGATTGCAAGCAGTTTGCCACATAGTATATACTCGAATTCTCGCTGAATTCTCTTTCTATGGAAATTAAGCTCCAAAAATTATGACAATCACGAGAAAAATAAATGAAAACTTGAAATTAAAACATCAACTCTGAAGTTTGGAAGATGTACTTAAGCTAGAGCTAGTCTTATGTTAAGTGACACAGGCTGCTGTCCTTATGACATAATTAGGGTCTTCTTGTCAATCTCCTCCTCTCCACCCCCATGTCAGGGGCCATCTGTACCTTTCTCATTCACCACTGTATCTTTGTGCCCACACAGCACCTGGCACTATGTAATAGAAGCTCAGTAAATGTTGGTTGAACGTGCATCTTTGTGCATATCAGATATATTACATTTTTCAACTAATATTTGAGATCTTATCATTGTGATTACTTGCTCTTTTTATTTGTTTAGACCTTGGCCTCTTCCCGGAATTCTTTTTTTTTTTTCCACAACAGAGTTGTGAATAATAGCTTGTTTCTTCCAGTGATTACATTTGAGTTGATTCTATTTATAGAAGAGAAACAAGATGACATAAGACATAGCATTCTCATGGGGCAAGGTCACTGGAGAGGATGAGGAAAACATGGATACTGGCAGCAAAGATGTCATTGACTAACTTCCCTACTTTTAAAATTCATTCATTTATTAATCAAACATATATTCACTGCCTGCTGTGCCAGGCATGATACTAGACACCGAAGATACAAAAAATGAATTTAAGATAGAATTTCTCTCATGTGACTCATGATTCATAGGCAGATATAAAAGTTTAAACAAAACATTTCCTCTTTTTCCTTACCTCCCTTACTAGATATCCATCAGCATATCTAGTAGGTTCGAATTAGCCCTCTCATCATCGCTTCCCTTCTATCTAATTGCCTCTGCCACTGGTTTAACCCAGGCTAACAAATCTTTTATCAGATTATACAATAGCCTCAAACAACAATCCTTGCTTTCTTCTACCCTAACTCCACCTCCGAAATCTAAGCAAGTCTCCCTCTCTCTATATCCTACCTAGAGAGATTATTATTCCTTTTTTTTTTTTTTTTCTAAAACACTATCCTACCTAAGCACTACAATGGCTTTCTCCTGCCTGTAGGTTCAACTCCGATTCCTCAGCAGGCCTTACAAGGCCTGGAAGACTTGGTCTGTGGTCCTTACTTCACCGGCCTAAACTATCCCAGGAACACCTCTCTCTCTGTTCATCAGGCCAACTTCTTCTTGTTACCCTGTATCCTATATTGCTCTCGCCATAGCACTTAAAATACCGAAATTTAGTAGTTTGATTTTCTATCTTCCCTGTTGAATCATCAAGCTACTTCATAATTGGCATTAGTCTTAAAGGATGGGTAAGGTTCTTAGACAAATGTAGAGGCTGGAGGTGGTTATTCAGGCAGAGGGACAGTCCTAGACTATGAAATTGAATGATGTTTGAAGAAACTGTTAATGACGTAGCAAGAGACAGGGCTGAGGAGGTGAATCACAGCCAGATTATAGAAAGACCTGTTTATTGTGTAAAGGTCTGTGAGCTTTATCCAAAGAGGATTCAGTTTGTGTCTCACAGAGCCCTATGAGTAGGTGCTGGCCTATAGAAAGCCTTTACGTCAATTAGAAAAAGATACCCACTTCAGCAGACCCAGGTCAGCACCAGGGCATTTGGCTTGGAGAGAGGGCTTGCCTTGGATTTCTTTCAGTACTTGCTAGCTCAGTCATATGCTGTGCCCTCTTTCTGGATCCCTTGGAGCCCTCTGAGAAGTCACAAATGAGGGCCTTCCACCATGCTGCACTGTGACACCATTCCCTCCCCAGTGCAGAAATTACAGAAACTCTGCTTTTGTTTTATACAATTATACACTATATGGCTTTTGAGAAAGATTTCATTTGAAGAAAGAGCTTCTTGGATTTTTCGAAATCCTTGAAAATCTGTAGGCAGTGGAGAGCAATTAAAAGACTATTAAATAGAAGAATAAAGCAATCAGGTGTGTTTTTAATAATACCATCCTGGCAATAAACTGAAAATGGATTATAGAGAGCAAAGCTGACATGAAGACTGGCAAGAGGTTGATCCCCACCCCCAGAATCCAGGCAATTAATAATAAGAGCCAGATCTTAGATAGGGTAAGTGAAGATAAAGGGAAGACCTTAAACAAACAAACAAAAAGTGACAGATTGGATGTGTGGTTGAGAAAGAAGCACTTTCCACTTTGGGTGATGGAATAATTTACCTTGAGAGAGAATAAAAAATAATGGAGAGAGTTGTTCATTGGGAAAAGAGGAGGATAATTTGGCATTCCTCTCCATTTGAGATGCACTCCAGATTTTCATACAGAGATAGATGCCAGGATAAGCTGACTTTGAACTTAGATTTATAGAACACCAGAACCAGAAGACAATTTAACATCCCTGAATCCAACTTAACATTGGGGGTTGTTAAATAATGACCTATTTAAC
This sequence comes from Neogale vison, assembly GCF_020171115.1. Taxonomy (NCBI): domain Eukaryota; kingdom Metazoa; phylum Chordata; class Mammalia; order Carnivora; family Mustelidae; genus Neogale; species Neogale vison. The sequence continues at coordinate 140,025,485 of NC_058097.1, forward strand.
TGGAAAGGGGCAGAACCAGGATGAGAATTCACATCTGGTTATAACTCAGTATTCTTCCCAGAATACCACATTCCTTGTGGTTCTCAACTTTTCACTGAAATTTTCAATATCATTAAGTCATATTTAATTAGAATGAGAAGACGTATAATTATGAAGTTCATATTATGTTGATTCCTGCTTCTGGGATTGGAACATGTTTGCGTAGAGAAAAACAAGAAATCAAATTCAACATTCTTAAATGTATTTCTTCATGTGTATACTCGCTTTTAGGTTCTGTGGGGGCACCAAGTCTATCTATAGCTTTTTGGTGAGAATCTACCATGTATTTATACTTTACTCATTAGGCGCAATGGGGATTTGATTGATTAGGAAATAGTTTATGAAGCTATGGGTTACAAACATGTCCTGGAATGAGGCTGGTCTTGATTAGGGCTTTGCAAGTCACCATGAAATAAAATGCAGAGATGGGAATGAGCTCATTATCTTCTCAGGACAATGATGATATGAATTAGCTAGAACAGGGGCTTGAGAGGGGTCAGATTTAGAGTCCCTTCAGTAATGTTTATTCATTTGTAAGTGACAACCTCGTGCCAGACATTGGTAATGCAAAGATAAACAGTTTTTATATGGGTTAAGTAACTCTTGATGAAGGTTGAGGGAGAGGAAATGACGATAGAGTTGCTTCCAGAAGCCAAAGCTGGGCTGGTGTGTCTGGATGGAGAGGAGAGGGGGGCGACTTAACCTGGCAGTCAGGAAAACCAGCTAGGAAGCTACTGCACTGACCCAGATGGGAGGTACCAGGACCTCATTTCATAAACTGACATGCAGTTCTATCTGCAGAAAGAGTATTCATCTGAATGGGGTAAGTAATTCCCAGTCCTATGATCTTTTTCCTTTGAAATTCCCATTTCATGCCTCTTTTCCATGTTTACCCACTAAGTACCTGGCTCAAGATTTCCTGCTGGACTCCCTGATTTTCTGGGAAAGTGCCGAAAGACCAATCGCTGATGCTGAAATAGCCAATTTCTTCCCCCATTGTGGAAAGCTGTGATCTTTCCCAGATGACAGCTGCAGAATCCTGCAAACATTTTATATAAGGGAAATGAAGTGGCAAATACAGAGAAACAGTACGTTCACTGTAGGGGATGGCTTCTATGGATCATAAACTGAGTTACTTTTATTCAGAATTAGAGACACAAGACGAAGCCCTATTTTTAAAAGTGTAGAATGAAGTGGCCACCGCTTGGTCTTTGCTAAAGGAAAAGAGTCAGGAAAAGAGCGACAGACAGGAAATGAGTGCTGGAAAATGGCTTGCATATTGCACAGTCTCACACATTGTGGCAGCCCAGGTCTCCTGGTCCAAATGCATTTAGAGACTTCATGATAATGAAAAGCTGCAACACTCAGGGAACTGGCTCTAGAGTCAGCTCAGGACTTTTATCACAATCAATTTGATCTACATAAGATTGAGTATTCCTGTTCGTTTTAGAATGAACCAGATATGAACCAAGTGAGTGACTCTTCAATACATAGCACAATGGTTTTCAGAGTATGGTCCCAGACCAGCATGGCCAACATTACCTAGAAATCTGTTAGAAATATAAGCCCTCTCTCCTGCCCCGGACCTACTGAATCACAGACTCAGAGTGGAGCCCAGCAGTCTGTGGTTTACAGAGCTCTCCAAGTAACTAGCGCATGCTAAAGTTTAATAGCCCTTGATCTAGAATTTGTTATTTGCCTTGGCTTTACTGTTGGCCAGTATGATCTTTGACCCCATTGATGAGTATTAAATAAGTCCCAAAACTATTTTTAACTGGAGAAATGTGGATAATAGGGTACATGAGATTTAAGACTATGTAGACATAACTTACTGTCATTATAAACCTCTTTGTGTTTCAGTTTCTGTTGCAAAATATATAAGCATATCCATAAGCATAATATAAGTATAATGCAGGGCTTTTATAAATACTGTATTTTTAAAAGTACAAGAGACCTACTGAAATTTGAATATAAGACAAACACAAGTACATTTAGTATGTCTCAGACATGTTATAGAATATAGTTATACTAAGAAAAGTGTTTGTTGGGCGCCTGGGTGGCTCAGTGGGTTAAGCCGCTGCCTTCGGCTCAGGTCATGATCTCAGGGTCCTGGGATGAAGTCCCGCATCGGTCTCTCTGCTCAGCAGGGAGCCTGCTTCCCTCTCTCTCTCTCTCTCTGCCTGCCTCTCTGTCTGTCAAATAAAAAACAAATAAAAAATCTTTAAAGAAAAGTGTTTGTTTTTCTGAATTATTATTAGTGTTTCCTTAAAGATTTTATTTATTTATTTATCAGAGAAAGAGACAGAGCCCAAGCAGGGAGAGCAGCAGGCAGAAAGAGAAACAGGCCCCCTGCAAGGAGCAAGGAGCCTGATGTGGGACTCGATCTGAGGTCCCTGGGATCATGACCTGAACCAAAGGCAGGCGCTTAACCAACCAAGCCACCCAGGCACCCCTATTATTAGTGTTTTATTTGAAAGCCAAATTTAGCTTGATATTTTAAACTTTTTATTTGCTAAATCTGCTAACCCTATTAGTATTACCCACTGACTTCCTTGCAGTGGGACATGGGACAAGCCAGTTGAGGTGAGGATGACTTCCTAGAAGACAAGACGAACTTAAGTATTAAAATGAAAATAGGATATAGCTAAAGGAAATAACGCATGTGATCAGTTAAGCACTCATCACAAAGTCTGTCTATATTTGTTAGAAATTTTTGTTGTTTGGGCGTTTGGGTGGCTCAGTCAGTTAAGCATCTGCCTTCATCTCGAATCATGATCCCCAGGTCCCGGGATCTAGTTCCATATTAGTTTCCCTGCTCTGCAGCAAAGGGTAAAATTAAAGGGGAATTACATGACTCGTCATCAAATAAGACCTTCTGAAAGCCCTCTTTTTACATTTTTCTTCCTCCAAACCTCATTCACCTCATTTTTTCCTTTCTTTCTCATGGAAGATGTCAGAAACCCTTTCAGTATCCTGATTGTAGTGCTCTTCCTTTGTCTCCCTGCTGTATCTTCTTTCTATAGTTACTTCTTATCTTTCTTAGGCAAATCACTTACCCCTTTTTCATGACTACAATGTTTTACCCTTGTCTGGCGCTCTACTGAGGACTTCACATACATTATCCCATCTGATCCATGCAGCAATCTTTTCCGTTTCCAGATGAAGAAACTGAGACTGTGGGATGTCATGTGACTTATCCCAAGCCACACTGCTCTTAAGTTCTAGGCGGGGGGGCCAGCATTCCATGTGGAGGGGGGGTGTGCCAGGGCTCCCAGGCCTACTTCTTAGATTCTCGGCCCTGATATATGCCCATTTTAGGACCTGGCATAAAACCCAAAAGCAAAAATATGCTTTTTAAAACACCTGCAATCTCCATGTTCACAAAGAACTAGAGCTGAAACTTTGTTAACTTTCCTTTCAGTTATTTTAAATGCATAACGAACAGGAATGTTTCCGTTGTAACACCAGCATTTGGTGCTCATTTATAGTGAATCAACGCTTTAAAAAGTGTAGAAAATCACAAAGTTTATTTTCCAACAGAAAATACTTTAATACTTATTCAAGAGTATATATTTCTTGTTCTTTTAAATTGTGTCTTCGAAGTGGAACAAATAATTTGTCCGGTATTATTTGACTTTTCAGTGATACTGTATCATGTTCCATAATACTTACTTGTTTAATGCAAAATTTAGGTGTGATTCTGTTGACATGTTAATGATAAAATGTCCTTTTTATTTCTAAGACATTTTCTGTAAGGAAAAAAACAGAATTCTGAAGAAAATGAGACAAGAAAAAGATTTAAATTAGGCTTTTAATCTCTTGGATAGTTCTATTTCATAAAATGAATATTGTAGACTTATATTTGAAACAGCGAGCACTGGAAAATGAAACCATCAAGTTAGTTGCATGGCTAGAGGAGGAGATGTTTATATAAATGAATTTCTAATACATATCAAGAATGTGATAAAGGCTGTACTTTTTATTGGGGCATAGTATTACTTGAGTCAGAAGCTAGTGATATATTTATATGTTTCAAAATGAATGTGGTGGTGACTTTACTCACAAAGGTTATCTACTAGTAGTGAAAGCAAATTAATTTTAAATAACTATGATCCTCTAGCCAGATGCTATTTCAAGTGAGTGCCCTACTTCAGCTTGATATTCTTTCCTCTATATTTGAGAATTTGAATATATAAACTCTGCCCCTCATCTCTATCTCTGCCTTTTTTTTTTTTTTTAATTTAAAATGATCCATTCTGAGGAACTCTGTATCAGCATAGGCTTTAGAAAAAGGCCAAGTCAGGCTGGAATCATGTCCCTGCCCTCAACACCACTGTGACCTTGTCAGTAAATTTCATCATCTGTAGAATGAGAATCAGTGTTTCAGAAATGGGGGAGGGGGGATTTAAGTGCCATTGAATAAATGAAGTGGCTAGACCGTAGGGCACATAGCCAGCCCTCTTAAATTTTCCATTTCCATCCTGTTCACTTTCCAGTTCGTCCTTGAGCACAGCATCTTTGACTCATCTTTGATCAATAGCTACAGCTCTCGTATGTACTGTACTCGATAGTCCACACACACACACACCCCCAGATGCATTGCCTGTCTGCTTACTCCTCCCATGAACTCTGGGCACACTTACTCTCTTTTCATGGGGGAGTGAGGTTCAAAGAGCTGAAGTAACTTGACTGTGGTCAGGCAGCTGGGACTCCAGTCCAAGTGTCCTGAAGGCTATTCCAGTACTCTTTTCACTGCGCTGAAGTTGCCTATTTCCTCCACATGTTCAGGAAAAAAACATGATTTAGGCTGTGATGTCCTCACCCCTGCAATTGACAATTAAGGATTCCACTGTATACAAAAGGAAAAATTTAGTACAGTTTGACTAGCTACAGCATCCAGAATTTTTTTTTTTAAATGTCAGCCACTCCCTTCGATGGAAAGCAGTGTTTTAAGATATGATTAATATTCTGAACATAGGGCGACAGTAAACACTATGTGTTTGCATTATCATGAGATGACAAAATTACCCACTCTCAAAGGACCAGCTGCTGCAGGGCGGCTGGCACCCGTGTTGCCTACATTTTCAAAACTATTTTAATTGGTAATTTTCCATGGTTTTTTTTTTTTTATCATTTAGAGTGGAAGTGTATGCGTAAACCTAATAAAGCCATAGTATGTGTTATGATGAAATGACGTCATTGAATCTTAATAAGTGAAATTCAGAAATTCAGAATCTTGAAGCTAATCAGCATTCTCATTGAGACAAGAGTGTCTATAACTCAGCTCCCCAAACAGGTATAGAGAAGTTATGGGGGGAAAAAATGATAGAAAAATTATCCCTATACTTTTTGTATAACATTTCACTACCATGTTATAAGTTTGAATTGATGTGTACAGTGTATGTGAAACTGTTTGCAACATTTAGATGTATGTGATCTCTAAGAGGAGAATGCCCAACTTTGGAAACTGTAAGACCTAGCCAATTGGATATATGATTGTAAATAATATGACTGGAAGATCATATCCAATTTCTACCCAAACTTCTGACAGCTTTAGACAAAGAACTTGATCACTTGGAACAATTCTCATTTCTGCAATGTGGATAATGACTTATTCACAAGATTATGGAAAGGATCTAATAGTTAAAATTATAAATCAAAAAATTTTCACTGCTTAATACATACCAGACTCCTTGCTAAAGATTTAAATGTATGTTATCTCATTTAATCTTCCCCATAAGTCTTTATTGTAGATGTTAGTATTGTTATCTATTTATAGATGCAAACACAGAGGCTCAGAAGCTAATTATCAGTGTTTACCAACTTAGGAAATGGAAGGCCTGGTACTGAACTTAGACTTACTATTTCATTCATTAAAAAAATATTTGCTGGGACACCTGGGTGGCTCAGTTGGTTAAGCAGCTGCCTTCGGCTCAGGTCATGATCCCAGTGTCCTGGGATCGAGTCCCACATCGGGCTCCTTGCTCAGCAGGGAGCCTGCTTCTCCCTCTGCTTCTGCCTACCTGTGCTCGCTTTCTCATTCTCCCTCTCTCTGACAAATAAATAGCAGCCATCAAAAGAAACGAAATCTTGCCATTTGCGACAACATGGATGGAACTAGAGCGTATCGTGCTTAGCGAAATAAGTCAAGCGGAGAAAGACAAATATCATATGATCTCCCTGATATGAGGAAGTGGTGATGCAACATGGGGGCTTAAGTGGGTAGGAGAAGAATCCATGAAACAAGATGGGATAGGGAGGGAGACAAACTATAAGTGACTCTTAATCTCACGAAACAAACTGTGGGTTGCTGGGGGGAGGGGGGTTGGGAGAAGGGGGGTAGGGTTATGGACATTGGGGAGGATATGTGCTTTTGGGTAAATTGGAAGGGGAGATGAACCATGAGAGACTATGGACTCTGAAAAACAATCTGAGGGGTTTAAAGTGTCGGGGGGGTGGGAGGTTGGGGTACCAGGTGGTGGGTATTATGGAGGGCACGGCTTGCATGGAGCACTGGGTGTGGTGAAAAAAAAATGAATACTGTTTTTCTGAAAATAAATAAATTGGAAAAAAAAAATATTTGCTAAGGAGTGATTGTCCTGAGCAAATCAGGCACTGTTGGGAAGAAGGAAATGGGGAATGGAAGATGAAAAAGCAACCAATCATGTTCACTTTACCCTGTCCACTGTGTGGAAAAATGCATTAAACGTTGACAAGAGAGGGTCCAGGTGGAGTAGGTAGAAGGCTGTAGAAATAATCCAGGTTGGAGAAGACGTTGACATCAACCAGAATGGTGGCAGTGCAGATTAAGAAATGTGGACAGATTGTGGATAGACTGCAGGTAGAGACGAACATGCGGTAGTGGGATGAGAAAGTCAAGCAAGGGTAGCCCCTTATTTCTTACTCTGAGTAACATACTAAACTGAGATGGGCAATATTAGAGTGCATATTCAGAGTAAAGGAAGGAAATCTTTCTAGTCTCAAGTTTCATACATTTAACCATTATTAAAGTTTTTACTAATTATCATGAACATAAAAGAGATTTGAAGTCTATGGCTACATAAATATATATTACCTGGACATTTTTATAGAAAAGTCAGATGATCCCTCCTGAAGAGAAAATGTCAAAAATTATGTTACCATAATTCTTGGTTTTCAAAGTAAATACCTAAGCCAAAGATTACCTGAAATGTTCTTTGAATTTTGTGAAATCTGAACTTCAATATCTATAATATTGTGATATGAATTTGAGGGGGAAAGGGAAAACAATACAAAACAAAATATGGGAAGACAGTTTACCAGAAAGCTAATGCATTTATTTTAGATGATTAGGTCATGTATATTTTTTCTTCTTTCTGCATGGTTACATTTTTCAGATTTTCTAAAATGACCATATATTACCTTTATAAGTAGCAAATTAAAAATTTAAGAAAATTCATCTATAAGGTTACATTTGTGATGTCTGTATCCATAGTAAGTTCTGAGAACCACTGCAATCATAACCCTCAGTCAAACCAGTTAGAAACAATTGAAATATGGGATGCCTAGGTGGCTCAGTCAGTTGAGTGGCTGCCTTGGGCTCAGGTCATGATCCTAGGATCCTAGGATCAAGTCCCACATAGGGCTTCCTGCTCAGCAGGGAACCTGCTTCTCTCCCTCTCTCTCTGACAAATAAATAAATAAAACCTTTAAAAAAAAAAAAAATGATGTAACTGACAGCGGCCTTAAAATGTGCAGTCCTCCGAACTCACAGTGTATACCACACACTTCCTGTCCCAGGGAAACCAAGTGCAAGAGGGGCCTGACCGGTAGAGCAAGTCCATTTGGAAAGCCTGGGAAGGCTGGGGAGTTCAAGGTTTCCTTCGTTTGAATTGCTTCTTCCGAATAGAAACATTTTAAAATTGCTTGTACTCTTTGCTTCCTTGCTTCTTCAGGTTCACTAACAATGATAATATACTTTAAGAAATCTTCCCAGCCACCCTCACTTTTTCTTCTTATCCTGTCTTCCAGGGTCAATGATTGTATCTTGCGGGTGAATGAGGTCGACGTGTCAGAGGTTTCCCACAGTAAAGCCGTGGAAGCTCTCAAAGAAGCGGGGTCTATCGTTCGCCTGTATGTGCGCAGAAGACGACCCATTTTGGAGACTGTTGTGGAGATCAAACTGTTCAAAGGACCTAAAGGTAATAAAACCATAAATGACTCACAATGAGACACCTGTGACAAACCATTTGGCCAAAATGGATATGCCATAATCCACTGACAGCGTACTCTTTTCTCTTAGTTTCTGACATTCAGTCCTCACCTGAGATCCAAAATGGTGCAGTAGTGGTTTTTACAGAGGTCAAGGAAATCAATACTCTAAATAGGAACTCACAGAAAGAAAAGGACAGATTTATATAGGAATGTCCTTATAAGCAGTGTTTTTATAAACCATTGGCATTTTCTATAAATTTTTAATTTTACTGTATCATTGTGACTTGGCTGGCACATACATTCCTTCTCATTTTTAAGATCTAAATGGTGACTCCTCATTTAGTAAAATAGTAATATGAATGATAATAATTAAACTAGTCTATTTCAAAATAACTGTTATTGTATTTTTATAATACTGTTGTGATTTATTTTGATTTGTAATACTTTCATGTGTTACACCCAACAAGTACCACATAATATTTTATACTTGCTATAGTCAAAATAGAAAAAATAGAATAGAAAAAATTTATTTTTTCTAAATTTTCTTTTTTTTTTCTAAATGCAAATATCTCTCTCTCTCTCTCTCTCTCTCTCTTTTTTTTAAGATTTTATTTAATTTTTTGACAAAGGGAGAGAGACCCCAAGTGGACAGAGAGGCATGCAGGGGCAGGGCGGGAGCAGGTTCCCTGACCAGCAGAGAGCCCCTTATGCTGCTCAGTCCGAGGACCCTGAGATCATAACCTGAGCTGAAGGCAGAGGCTTAACCCACTGAGCCACCCAGGCACCTCTAAGTGCTCTCAAATCTCTTGAGTAATTGCAGTTACTCTGGGGAGTCACACGAACAGTGAGATGAATTATTACACTAATTTTTAAGAACGGTCATTTGGGCTGTGCTCTTCAGAATGATGACATTTAATATTAGCTTAAAAGTATTTCAAATATTTTAAGAAAAATCCAATAATTGGCTTAACTGTTTTTAAAATATTTTTAGAAGATTATGACTAGATAGTTACTGTATTATTTGAGTAAATCATTTCTCTTTCCCTTAAAATCTACTTAATCTCTAATGCTAGATGGGATTAAAAAGGAAGTAAGTAAACTGCCTTCTCTAGAAGGTGGTAATGGCTGGTATTTAAGATCTCAGACCCAGGAGTCAGACAGGACTGAGTTTAAAAGCCTGATTCAGCCACTTACCAGCAGAGTGATATTGGTTGGACCAATCCACTCATTATTAAATGGGGATCATAATGGTAGTATCTGTCCCACAGGGTTTATGAAAATTAAACATTTAACTAAATCTTGCTGGTTAAAAGTGTAGCCTCCAGAGCTAAAGTGCTACCTCTGTAGCATACTAGCTGTTTGACCTTGAGCAAATTGCTTAACCTCTCTGAGCCTTAATTTTCTCATCTACAAAATGCAGATAATAATAGTAGTTGCCCCTAGAAATGTGAGGATTAGATGAGCCAATTCACTAAACTAATTAGAACAGTGGCTGGCCCTAATTGACTCCCAAATGCATATTACCTGTATATACATGTTATTTGTAGTATGTTTTACTACAAATAGCTTCAAACTTTGCTACAATTGCTTGGTAATGTAATGAAAATATACAAAGATGCCCTGTGGGCTAAATTCAAATGGATTAAAATCACATAATTAAATCTGGAGGGAAAAAAAGGAAGTAAAGTATTTGCATACCACAATGTCTGGTAGTATGAAAGGAAAGACTTTCTAACCTCTACACATTTACTAAAACCCTATTTGCAATGTGTCCTAAAGATAAACAATTTGAACATCACATGATTTCTATGAAAAATATATGCTATTTACAAATAGCAAGCAGGTATTTCTACAATTCAGTTAATGGTGATTATTCAGCACCACCCTAAAGCGAACACCAGTTTGAAGCACTCAGCAAAGCATTAGCATCTATTAGCAGGCCTCCTGCTAGCTGAGTCACTAGCTAGCTCGCTGACCTCTAGCTGCTCAACAGAGCACTTTAAGGTTCTTGTGAATCCATAGCCAAAACTCCTTAATTTTAGCAGGAACGGTTTGGGGGGATCTTTGATGCCAGGATCCCCTCTGGCTGGTTTATTTCAGTCTGAACTGTTGTCTCCTTTGAGCAGAGAGTAGAACAGGAATTGCGATAGGACGTAAAAAGGGGGAAGTGGGGACAGGTGAGTGTAATCCAACAAGAATACCCTGGCAGTAACCCAAAAGTACATGGCAGACGACTGATAGCTTTGGTTTACTGAGGCATAAAAAACTAGGACATTATCAGAACTTAACTTCACCTCCCAGGAAGCAGGAACTGCCATATCCCTAAAGAGGGGTGTGGACCTGTTAGTCCTGTTGGATTACATTGAGTCAGTCATACATTTTTATACTGTCACCATCCAAAGGTCACTGATGGGGATTTGTTTTTCTATAAGTTTATTGACACACAAGGAAAGAAAAGGTGTTAGTTATTGTTTAAATTCCTAGTGCATTTCCCAGTGCCTTAAACATGGGAAGCGCTGAATTAGTAATTTGAATAATTAAATTAGATTCTGCACTAAATATGAAGGTACCTCACAATATTAACTTTACTTAGCACCTCTTAATTCATAGTTTTTGAATGGCAAGATATTTAAAATAAATTTCTTGGGATGCCTGGGTGGCTCAATCAGGTAAGCATCTGCCTTCCGCTCAGGTCATGATCCCGGGGTCCTGGAATCAAGTCCCACATAGGGCCCTTTGCTCAACAGGGAGTGTGCTTCTCCCTCTGCCTGCAGCTCCCCCTGCTTGTGCTCGATTTCTCTTTCTCTGGAAAACAAACAAACAAATAAGTAAGTAAATAAAGTCTTTTAAAAAATTAAATAAATTTCTACCAATGTTTAGTTCCTACTGTGGAAACTGTAGTGCTCCCGGGAGGAAAAAGATAATTCAGATGTGATTCTGATGGAAGAATCAGAAAGTTCTCATGGGCAAGAAAAACATAAAGTCAACTAACTTTAATGCAGGGCAAAATGAAATCAGCTCTGTGATGGAATATGTGTCATGATTCATCTTGACCAGGAAAGCCAAAATGCTCCAGAATTTTTAAAATTTTAGCATATGCTCACAGGTCCTTATGGACCCTTTGTTGAGGACATGGGCATTCTCTATAGTCCATCAACTCTCTAGCCAACTGGGCTAACTAACCTCGATTATGCATGTGCAATACAGAGCTAAACAGACATCTTCATCAATTTAGTCCTTCAATGACTCAAGGAATATTAAGTATTTATTATGTTCCTGGCACAGAGGCTGACAATGGAGATTCATGGAAAAAGTAGAAATAGTTCTTGCTCAAGGAGATATTAGCCTAATGTAGAAAATACCCGTGAGGTATATTGGGAAACACACTAGCTTGAATGAGCATAAAAGATTATAAAGTGGCCAATCAAATAGAGGGTCAAAGAAGACTTCTTTAAGGAAGTGCCACTTAAGCTAAACCTTGAAAGAAAAAGAAAAATAGAAGTAAGCTAGATAAAGGGTAGAGAAGAGCATCCAGACAGAAGTAAAAGCATGTGTGTATGAAGGCTCTAAAGTAGAAAATATCTAGATAAGGAAGTCCATTGTGACTGGTGTTTGATGAGAGGATAGTGAATGACATGAAATGATACTGTCACGGTAAGTGGTACCCGATCACCCAAAGGCTCATTGACCACATTTAAAGATATGTTATTTTATTTCAAGATAAAGCAGCAAGAAGTTACTGCAGAATTTTCAGCATGGGAGTGACATGATCAAAATAGTCATTTTTAGAAGATCATTTGGTGGCTGTGAAGAAGATGCATTGAAGGGGCATGAGTGGGAGCAGAGATCTATTAGGGGTTACTTTCAGAAGGTCAAGAAAAATGGATGGAGTCCAGCTAAATGTCAGAAATATAATTTTTTTAAAGATCTTATTTATTTATTTGTCAGAGAGAGAGAGAGAAACAGCACAAGCAGGGGGAGCTGCAGGCAGAGGGAGAAGCAGCGTCCTTGCTGAGCAAAGAACCCTATTTAGGACTCGATCCCAAGACCCTAGGATCATGACCTGAGCCAAAGGCAGATGCTTAACTCACTGAGCCACCCAGGCATCCCTCAGAGATATAATTGATGACACTTATTGATTTTGATGGGGACTATGTCCAAGGATAAGGCACAGTTTTCTAATGGAGCAATTGAATGTGTTAGGATACCGTCTATGAGACTGGGAAGACTGGGGAGGAGCCCCTGAGGGGAGATTAGGGAATTCACTTTTGAATATGTTGAAAGACTGTGATGCATTTGAAAAGGGTTTCCAGGAGGCAGAACTGGAAGATGTCTGTCTGCAATCCCTATCAAGGTAACATTCTCAATTTACCCTATATTTTGTCAAATATCTAGAATTGGGTATATACTGAATATTGACTCTTTCTTCAAAAAATCTTTTTTTTTTAAGATTTTATTTATTTATTTGACAGACAGAGATCACAAGTAGGCAGAGAGGCAGGCAGAGAGAGAGAGAGAGAGAGGAGGAAGCAGGCTCCCTGCTTGAGCAGAGAGCCCGATGCGGGGCTCAATCCCAGGACCCTGGGATCATGACCTGAGCTGAAGGCAGAGGCTTTAACCCACTGAGCCACCCAGGCGCCCCTCAAAAAATCTTTAATGTAAAGAGGGTGAATATGGCTATATTAGCTATTTTGAACAGTTATAATAAAAAATAAGAATCTATTTTTGTAGATATTCTTAATGCCTAGACTATTTTTATTTTGGGACTCTTTTTGTTTATTTATTTATGGGTTTTTTTTTCTGGTTATATAGATGACAGTGTTAAGGGATTCTTGAAAAATAATTTGTGATAGAGTTAAATATATAGCTTTCTAATTTTATACCCTTATGTTTATTCCATAATTGTACAAAGTACTAATTCCAAAATGATGTTCAGTATATGTGATTCTGTCTCTGTAGCAGTGCTGATCTTCCCAATATTCAACTAGAATTATCTGGCTGGTGATTTATAGCCCCATATTTCACTAATAAATATTTGGGGAATGGCCACAAATAATTTAGAATGTCTTTCCTTAACAGTATGTAAAAATTTCCCTAACCTCAGAGTTATAGATTTGGTCATTGCAAGCAGCTGGGGTGTCTGTTTGTGGACAGTGTAGAGGGAAAAAAAAGGGTAATCATGTATAGGAAATAGCATTTGGGCAAATTCATTTAAATTTGCCAAGCAACCAAAAATACACAAGGAAAAAAATCTGAAGTGGGCATGTGGTTCCCCAGGAAGTTGGTTTACAACAAAAGTCTTTCTAGTGACTTTCCTAAGAACACGCTAAGTCATAATTTCTAAGAAGCTATATGATTTAACACATGCAGCCTTGTTCCTGTGGCCTGAGCCAAGGAAGCCAAAATCTATAAAAGCAATGAGATGTCTTTTTTAGATGTTCTTATTGCTTAAGGATTATACAACTAGGTTAGGGCCAAGCTCTACAACTGAAAAATGTTCAGGCCATAACTTTGTTAATATCCCAAAGTAGACTTGCTTGTGGCTTTATTTTAGCCAGTTTATTAAATCTGAAGTAGTGATAAAGTCCATCTAGCAAAACATTTCTACAGTTCTTCATTATTTACAAAACGTATTTTTAATGTTTAAAATGTTTTAATTTTTTCACACTCACATATATGTGTTGAACTTTCATAGGTCTGTAATAGTGCAAACGAAAGTGCTATGATGATGATTATTCCCAAATAAGTATAAAATACCCCAGCTGTAAGAGTCATTACACTCATGGCTACTCATAATGTGAATACTTTAGTGATCGGAAAAGCCAGTTATGTAGCAGGGACCTTCCTGGGCATCTTTAGGTAGATGTGGGTTTCAAAACATGTGTCTTAGCCTCTCTGTGTCTCAACCTTCCTCATCTGCAAAATCAACAGGACCTGATTATCTAATTTATAAGTTTATCTTCAGGATAGCAATTGAAAATTTTAAGTACATATTTGTATTATTTTTAGTCTTTTTATTATCATAATTTGCTACAATTTGATTTTTAAAAGCAGCAAAGTCCATACTCATCCCAGTGCTTTCTTTTCTTTTTTTTAATTTAAATTCATTTAGCCAAAATGTAGTACATTTTTAGTTTTTAGTGTTGTGTTCAGTGATTCATTAGTTGTGTATCACACCCAGTGCTCATCATATCTCCAGTGCTTTAAAAGAGCCTCTTCTAGTATTTTATACAATCTTTTTTTTAGTATTTTTTGACTATTTATTAAAATAAAAAGTTATTTAAAATGTTTTAATATTCAGCATTTCCAGATAAAGCAAATATATTTAGATATATACAAATACATACATATATATTTATATTTGCATGTTAACCCAGATTTCTTTCTTTTAATTTAATTTTATTTTTTCAGTGTTCCAAAGTTCATTGTTTATGCACCACACACAGTGCTCCATGCAATCCATACCCTCCTTAATACCCAGCACCAGAATCAGCCATCCCCCTACCCTCCTCCTTTCCAAAACTCTCAATTTGTTTCTCAGAGTCCACAGTCTCTCATGGGTCATCTACCTCTCTGATTTCCCCCAATTCACTTTTCCTTTCCTTCTCCTATTGTCCTCCATGTTATTCCTTATACTCCACAAGTAAGTGAAACCATATGATAATTTACTTTTTCTGCTTGACTTATTTCACTCAGCATAATCTCCTCCAGCCCCATCCATGTTGATACAAAAGTTGGGTATTCATCCTTTCTGATGGAGGCTTAATACTCCATCCTTTCTGATGGAGGCTTAATACTCCATTGGACCATATCTTTATCTATTTGTCTGTTGAAGGGCATCTTTGCTCTATCCACAGTTTGGCTACTGTGGCGATTGCTGCTGTGAACACTGTGGTACAGATGGCCCTTCTGTTCACTGTGTCTGTATCTTTAGGGTAAATACCCAGTAATGCAATTGCAGGGTCCTAGGATAACTCTATTTTTAATTTCTTAAGGAATCTCCACACTGTTTTCCAACAGTGTAAGAAGGTTCCCCTTTCTCCACATCCTCTCCAACACATGTTGTTTACTGTCCTGCTAATTTGGGCCATTCTAACTGGTATAAGTTGGTATCTCAATGTGGTTTTGATTTGAATCTCGCTGATGGCTAATGATGATGAACATTTTTTCATGTGTCTGTTAGCCATTTGTATGTCTTCTTTGGCGAAGTGTCTGTTCATGTCTTCTTCCTAGTTTTTGACATGATTATCTGTTTTTGGGGTGTTGAGTTTGAGGAGTTCTTTATAGATCTTGGATATCAGCCCTTTGTCTATAGTGTAATTTATGAATATCTTCTCCCATTCCGTGGGTTGCCTATGTTTTGTTGACAGTTTCCTTTGCTGTGCAGAAGCTTTTGATCTTGATGAGGTCCCAAAAGTTCATTTTCGCTTTTGTTTCCTTTGCCTTTGGAGACATGTCTTGAAAGAAGTTGCTGTGGCTGATGTCAAAGAGGTTACTGCCTATGTTCTCTTGGACTTTGATAGATTCCTGCCTCACTCTGAGGTCTTTTATCCGTTTTGAGTTTATGTTTGTGTATGTTAGCCCAGATTCCTGTATGCATACGCATTACACACACACACACACACACACACACACAAAACATATTAGCATTAGTATATATACATGCACATATATTGTATATGCAATTGAGTTCTCTCTCTGGCTCTGGTCAAATTTATTTCTTACAGCGTCTGAGTTATGATGTGGCATATGAATCTGTTTCATGAAAATGTGCATATATGTTTATATGTATGTATTTTCCCCTAGTTTTCCTAGTATGGGCAAACATTTCAGTAGACTCCATGTGCAGAAATAGCTCCAAGCATGTTGAAAACTGACCTCATGATGTCCCCTTAGTACCACCTTCCACCAGAGGTGCTTCACCAGTGTAATCTCCTGCTCTCCAGTTCAGTTAAAGGTTATCCTAGTCACCAAATTAAAAAGCTCAGAGTCCTTTTATTTTGATTCTTCTCTCTTCCCTACTGCTTTTATTAAGTCAGGCATCATGTCCTTTGGAAGTTACCTCCACCACAACTAATCTTCTCTTTAAAATCTCCACTGCCGTTACTGTGAGGTCCATATCCACCATTACGTCTTGTCTGAGCTACTGCAATAGACCATTGCCAATCCCTCCCTCCCTGCTTATATGCTCCTCCTTGATAAATTTTGCAAAAATCACAGCTCTGTGCATTGTTTTCCCCTGCTCAGAAGTCTCCAGGGGTTCTTCATTGCCATTAGGTAAAAATCTAAATCTCTTGCCACGGCATTTCATGCCCCTTATGATCTCCCTCTCCCTCCAGGGACAAAATTCCATCTCAGCCTTCTCTTCTGTCTTCTCTCCTTCATGCATCTCCACACCCAGGGAAGCCAGACTCTGTACAATTTCTTAAATACAGGACATACTCTCCTGCCCTTAGGACTTTGCTCATCCCATTCCCATCTTTGGAATGCCTTTCTTTATCACTGTGACCATCGCTTCTCGGCCTTTTGGCTAAGATCAAGTGTATCACTGTGACCACTGCCTGTCAGAATCATATCCATTCCCCAAAAGCCAAGCCAGTTCAGTTTTATCTCCTCAATGAACTGTCAGAGACTGATCAAATTAGAAGTAATCTTTCACTTCTAAGGACTTCAGAAGTGCTTTATTGCTTTCTCTCTGCTCCTGCTTTTGTTATCTTGTGATCCAAGCAACCCATGGAGTGTAGGAAGGATAGATATCAGCAGCCTAAGTTAAGAAGATGAACAAGCTGCTAATTCTCACACTTAAGATACTGAGTTTATGATTTCTGCCCTGACCTTTGCAAATTAGAAGCATTTGATGAATGCTGAAAATACAAGCCCTGGATATAATCTGTACCAGACTCTGAGCAGTAAGTGGAGGAGAGGTCAAGACAGATCATGACCATTACCGCAGTATGGAAAGCAGAAAAAGGAATGGCCAAGATGTAAGATGCATGATTTTATGGCCAGGAGTAAAACCCTTGCAGTGTCCCCCCTCTTTTTAAATTTTATTGTAACTATCTGTCCAAGAGATTGGGATGAAACAGTATTTGAAGCATCTAACACTTTGCTTAAAAGGCTGATTTATCAAGAACCAGTTTCCAACTTATTGAGGATTTTTATTTTATTTTTTCTTAATAGCCTACTTGACAGATTTATTGTCCAGCTTAGTTAAAGATTAATGTGGCCTGCGTCCAGTATTATAGACAGAGGATTTCTCAGGTATCTAACTTGAATGAAGTTTATGACTTGTCTCTATCTGCATTTTCAATTTTTTTTTTTTTCCTAATCTGTCCTTGTTCCACCATCCACTCTTGTCTCCTCTCTCTCTGACACTAATGGGACTGGAGGGAACTTCCTCAGAGTTGATGTGGGGCACTCAACTGACGGTTTTCAGAGATGGTTCCTTGGTAAATTATTCTACAACTTGAATTTTGGCATGTAGGCCCTACAGCAAACAATAGTGTTCTGTGAACATTTGAATATACTAAGATTTTAGTTGAAAATTAAATGCCTCCCCCTTACACATACTGCAGAGATTGCGGGCCCCGAAACCAGTCTTTTTATTCCCTTTGTCCATGGATAGCTTTGCTGATGGTGTTCTCTAACAAGCTGGGCTATTGTCACCTGACCATGATAAGTCAGAAGTGTTTAGAAAAGCAAAGTTTTCAGATGTCCACAATTCAGCTGTTCATACCCAAGCAGTTCCCCAGGTCCGTGGATCAAAACTGAACATGAAGATTATGCAACTGCTTTTATTACTGGCATCCAACCATGTACTCCATCGAGGGACGTCACACATTCCCCCCCTTTCTCACCATGGGGTAAATTATAACATGTATTCATTTTGAATGCAAATGCAAGTGGGTCCCTGAATGCAAGGCACAGCTTACTCTCTATTTAGGCCCATGTCCTGGGCTCTGAGTTCTAAGTGGCAGGTAGGCCTATCTGTGGTGAAGGACCATTTTGGATAATGGTTTGATTCTTAGTAAGCACAAATGGCAAATTCCCAGCTGTTTGGCATGAGGTCTCAAAACAGAACATTTTCCTTTTAGTGCTAAAATTTTTCTGTCCTTTTGAATTACCAGAATTGTTCCCTTGAATACACAGGGGAATTTGCTTGACGGCATGTGCAGTGAAACCTCTTACTGAAGTGCAATATTCAGAGTCAAAAAGAAAATGCCTGTTTGTATTAAACCAGAGAACCAGTCTTCTTGGAAATACATTGTGCCTCATTCACTACTCCCTGTCCCCCCAAAAGAATAAATCCTTTTTTTTTTTTTTTTTAATTTGGCAAAGGACAATACATTGGATGAGTTCACCTTGCTCTGAGGAACTTTCTATAGAATTTCTTGAATACATACATGGTTAGTCCTCGGTTATTTCTCGGTAAAAGATATATCCTTTGGATTGTGGGGCTCTTTCTCTGAGCTAGTATTTGGTCAGTCTTCATAAGGATATCTGTAAAAAGCTTTCTCCTGAAATCTTGCAGCAAGTTATTTATTCATGAAAAGCAAACTACAGACATGGCCACTGTGATCGCTCTGTTGTATACATTCTACATTATTGGAGAGTAAAACAACTGACAGCATTTGCTAAATTGTTTTGGAAACTAAGGAAAGTACATTTGCCTTTTCAGGCTAACATGTGGCCATCGTTTCTTTCCTTAGTTTACTTCTTTGCTGTGTAGAGCTGGCTCATAACTTCTAATGGAATTTGTGATTAATGTCTCCTTAACAAATCTTTAAAATCAAAATTATTTTACCATGAAAGCTTCGGATTGCAAGAATGCATTGTAGTAGGTAGATGTAGCTTTGATTTTTTTTTTGACATTTATAAAACAAAAGTTTTATAATTCACACAGCAAACACTGTTTACCTAACTGTAAATACTTGCTCAGGTAAATACCTATATAGCATTTCTTAAAGTTTTAAAAGGAAATGTGTTGCCATGGTAAATACTGTGACTATAAATCTTTCTATTTTATGACCAGTAGCAAAGCAGTTTTACTAGGCTTTGGACAGTACCTTAGTTAAAGTCCTTCCTTTACCTAACTATTGAATGGGAATAATATTAAGAGGCTGCCTTGGTTTTCATGAGAATTTAATGAAGTCCCAGGTACATGTTAGTGCCCCAAAAGTTCAATATATTCCTCTTCATTGCTACACTTTCAAGAAGCAAACACATGCAGAAAATAGTCATCCATTCACTCAATAAATATTTTATTTCAAAAACATTTATTAAGCCAGGCAGTTCAAAGTACAAAAACAAAAGAATATCAATAAATAAAGAAGTGTTGGCTTTTCTCCCAAATACCTTCTTAAAATACAGGCATTAATCTAGACCAAAATAACATAGTCCTCTTTTGACTAGGATGAGCTTCATGCTAAATTTATTGCAGTTCCCTAACTAAATCCATTCTGGTTCCCTAACTCATCAACCAACATACATTAAATTCTTCTCCTCTTATGGAACATTGAGATCCAATAAAATTAAAGATTGAGGTATTTTTTATACATGAACCGTGACTTCAGGGGCCATTAGCTGTCAGTTAAAACCCTTGTGCTAAACGGACTTCATCCCTGAATGTAATCCAATTGCAGCTGGATACCTTGGACACTTTATCCCTTACAGAAAAGTTAATAAGGGAGATAAAATCTCTGCCTGTAAACTTCATAAAAAATGGCAACTTGGGGATTTGTAAGCATGAAATATGTTATGGGTTTGCCAGTTATGAGGTCCTACCAAGAACCCACTGAAAGTTGGAAATTTCCACAATAAAGATGATCTTAGGAAAAGCTGAGAATTATCAAGAAAGGCTAAAAAGAGAGCAGTTAAGAAAAGGGAAAAAGTAAAAATAAGAAAGAAAACAAACAAGGCACATTTATTTAGGCAAGTCAGTCCCTGATCATCATGAATGAAGAAAACATAGTTTGTTCAGTATACACATTAATCTAAGGAAGAAGGACTTCAATAGTTGCTTCCCAGGAACCCAAAAATATTTGCTGGATATTCATGAGCCGCTGAGTCATATGGGGAAACTTAGCCTCCATAGACCTACTTATTTGAATAAACTGAATGTGGTAACTACTAATTGTTTAAAATCATAATAATGTTGATGTGCAAGAATTCTTACATGTCAAATATTCTAATCTCTCAAAATGCACACACTAATTTATGTATTTGACAGAACTATAATAAACACCTTTTACTCACGCCAGTTACAAGTTGAAGATAGAGACATGGTATGCCCTCAAGGGAGATAGTGGTCCCACTATATTGTGTGGAGTGTGCATGAATGTAATAATTCTAGTACCACCAAATAAATACAGATACAGGTTTTTACAAGGACTTCAATTTCTGCTTCGGTGCTCTGGGAAGAAGCAGCTTTCCAACACTGGTGATAGTTGTTCCCTTGGGAGATTGCCCCATTCACTGGATTTCCATCCCCTTCCCAAAGTTGAGCTGAAAGCTGGAGTTCCTTTGAAGCTGTCTATTAATGTCATTCCTGCCCTCTCCAGCTATAATGGACAACTCTTCATAGGACAGCCCCTCATTCATTTGTAGGACACTGTCAAGTCTCCATTTAAACCTCTCTTCTTTAGACTAAGGAATCCTCACATATTAACCATTCCTGATTCATCATATTTTCAGACCCTCTATTTTACTGTTTCTGTTCTATGAATTTTCCCCATTTTGGCAATATCCCTCCTAAATAAAAATATACAGAACTGTATATAGAGATCCCTTGATATGTTTGTAAGTACAAACCACACTAAGTGGAGTTTTGTATATGAACACCATACTTTAATATAATATAAAACTATTAGCTTTGTTTTTAAGACCCTTTTTGTTGGTTCTATCCAAATTACATATTTATATATGTAAATATTTCATATGAACTACTGGATTTTATATATATTACATTCTGTCTTATAATAATTGATTTTTGATGTCCATTTATAAATTTCTTCTTATCTTCATTAAATATAGGACTATTGGACTGAGCCTAGCATCCAGACCTACTGGTATCATTCTTGATAGTAATTTAACCATTTCTCATATTAGCCATCCTTTACTCATTTGTGTCCATTACAAGTGACCTAAAGGCAGACAGACGATAGAATAATTAGAAACAGGATGGAATTGGTCAGGGATACATTGCCCAGTTAACATAGATATGAAAGTGAATCCCACAGATATAAGAAAAGACTGAGCAAAAAAATAACAAAGATAAAAAGAATGCCTATTATTTTGAGTCATTATATTGTACACCTGGAACTAATATAATACTGATGTTAATTATACTTCAAAATAATAATAATAAAAATAATAATAATAGTGTCTATAGGCAAAGTTTCCCATGAAGCAGATTATATGTATTCCTAAAGAAATAGTTTCCAGGTTATAAGGACAGAGTAATCTTATCTGCTCACAGAAATTCTCTCCCCCAATAACACAAAATGAATAACCCATAAGGGAAATGACTGATAACAACATCAAAATTTTTTTCTAATAGTGATATATTGCATGGAGCACTGGGTGTGATGCATAAACAATGAATTCTGGAACACTGAAAAGAAATAAAATAAAATCTAAAAAAATTCATTAAAAAATAGTGATAAAAAAGGAATGAAGCACAACTTAATATTGTACTCTTAGAGGACA
Source organism: Neogale vison (assembly GCF_020171115.1). Taxonomy (NCBI): domain Eukaryota; kingdom Metazoa; phylum Chordata; class Mammalia; order Carnivora; family Mustelidae; genus Neogale; species Neogale vison. The sequence goes on from NC_058097.1 coordinate 140,047,424, forward strand.
GAAAGGACAGAAGGACAGAAAGAGTTGTAGATAGGCTTAGGAAGGCTCAGATTCCTATTCCCTTCCTGAACTCAGTTGGTAACTGACAAAATCCTGAGACTTCTCATAGTTTCAGGTAAATCTAGAGAAGAGTACACTGAGCTGGCAGGCTATCTTTTTTCGAAGAGTAGTTGACACTTGAAACTTGCTGTTGGGAAAATCTAAAGTGGGGGAATTGAGCAGTAATGGCGATATTCTCTGATGGAAGTTAAGGTTCTGTAACAACACCCTGAATTAGAGAAATGACCCAAGTAGATGTACCTTGGTCTAGGACAAGAATCTCAAAGAGAGCAGAATTTGAGTGTTCTAAGAAAAATGGCACTGTTGACTACAGCCTCTACTGAGCTCTCCCCAAATTCCTTCCCCAGTTTTTGCCTCATGTGCCAAAGTGATTAGAACACAGAATATCTAGACCCCACCACCACCACTGTGACTCAGAATGTTTAGAGGTATAAATAAAGGTCTAAACAAAATGTTTAGAGGTATAAATAAAAAGAGTAAAGTAGGCATATATACTTTTTCAGAGCAAAGAACATCTGATTGAATTGTCCAATCATGAGCAGGATGGAAACATTTTAATAACTCCAAATATACCACAATCAAATTGAAAAAGAAGCATCCTCATTAAAATCTAATTTAGTAAGCACTTACTGTATGTTAGGCACTTGCATATAGATAGTACTTACATATGTTCTAAGTGTTGTATATGTAGCTACATCTATATATCTCTTACCATCCCTGTAAGAATTCCAGTGTTATTATATATGCAGATATTAGGTTGAATATCTTGCCAGAAAATACACAAATAGTGGCAGAGACAGGATAGAATTGTCTGGCTCCAGAACTCATGCTATTACCTCTAGGTGATCTTGGTCTTCATAACCTACAAACAAAAGGAAGAAAGAAATAAGACAAATAGCTCAAACTCTAATTCAAGGAACAGAAAGAAATTATTCATGATTCATGCTATAGAAGAACTTAAGAAAATAAATTCAATAAAGTGGGGCAGCTGGGTGGCTCAGTGTGTTAAGCCTCTGCCTTTGGCTCAGGTCATGGTCTCAGGGTCCTGGGATAGAGCCCTCCATCGGGCTCCCTGCTCAGCAGGGAGACTGCTTCCCCCTCTCTCTCTACCTGCCTCTCTGCCTACTTGTGATCTCTCCCTGTGTCAAATAAATAAGTAAAATCTTAAAAAAAAAAAAAAAGAAAAGAAAAAAGAAAAAAAAGAAATTCAATAAAGTCAGTGCTGAAAGACAAAATTATAAAACTACAGACTGAGCTGCAAAGAAAAATTATGGACCTGAGGAATCCAATAAAGGGCCTAAAAGCATCTTTATAGAACTCATGAGTATAGTGTAAACAGTAAGGAAGAAAAAGAGGTCACTGAAGTTAATGACAAAGAGCAAAACTTGAGATAGTCATACTGAGCACAAGGTTTAAAAAATAAACAAAAGGAGAAAGGAATATTCTAAAGCTATATCCAACAAGCACTGCAGAGTTTTGAGAAAAAGAGCTGGTGGCCCAGGGTGTTGAGATAAGGCAAGGGTTCAAAAAATGTATCATCAGCCATGCAGACTTTCTAAAATATACTATCACAGCTATTGTTTACATTGTTCCAGACATAAATTTGCTTATGAATTGAAAAGTGAAAAAATACTCTTATTTGTGATGATAAACCAAAGAAAATCATCCAAAAAATATTTAAAAACAATAAAAGAATTGAGTAAGGTAGCTATGCACAAAACTAATGTATAGAAATCAATCCACAATATATCCATGTATATAAACACAGTAACCAATTAAAGGATCTAGTGAAAGAAAATATACCATTTACAATAGCAACAAAAATGGTAATCACTTAAGAATAAGCTTTTTGATAAACGTGAGATTTATATAAAGATAGCTTTAAAATGTTACTAGGGAATATATAAGAAGAGAACACCAATATACATCATTGAAAAGGAAGATGCAGCATTAAATATGTCAATTTTAACTTTTTTATTAAAAATTTAAAGCAAAAATACTAATGAAAAAAATTTGAACTAGTTTATATGGAAAAATTAATCAGCAAGAATAGTGAAGAAAATTCAGAAAAAAAAAATAATGAGGTATGTCCAGGCCAGGCAGATACTAAACACATTATAAAGCTGTAATAATTAAAAACTGAAAAGATATATCAAAATAAAAGACCAAAAATAGAAAATGAACATCGAGAAGTTTCATATATGACAAAGGTGGCATTTTGAATGAAGAGGGGAAGAGAGATTGTTTACTAAGTCATATTGGAAAACCTGCATCTATCTTTAAATTAATCAATTAATTAGTTAATTAATTAAATTGTATCCCTATTTTATAACCTAAACCCAAATAAGTTGTCACTCAATCAAATTTTTATACTTAAAAATGAAAATATAGACCTATAAAGGTAGAGATGTGTAAACGGAACTGGAGTAAAATTAGTAACTTTTGTTGATTAAAAGAAAAAAAAAGAAAGCCATACAGTACAGAAAGTATTCCCAATAAAGCTATCATACTCTGTACAATTGTCAATCTGACTCCTAATGAAAAAACTGTAAATTAAAGTACAAGATGCCACTTTTCATCTGTCAAACTGTCTATATTCAAAAGCTGTGATGATGCACTGTATTGACAGGTGTGGAGAAAGAGGCTGATTCACACATTGCTGCAGAGTATACACTGCTTCATTATCTTAAAAAACAATTTTAAAATACCTCCAGCTTTTTAAATGCCCAAACCATTTGGTGTTGTGCTTAGTGATTCTACTTCTAGGAATTCATCCTATAAATGAACTTGTGTATGTGTGAAATAAAGTTACTTGCAACAATGGCTCTAGTATCAAAAAATACAAATGACCCAAATGACAAAGGAATGGTTACAATTATAGTACATCCCTGTAATATGATGCCAATTATCTGTTTAAAAGATGAGGAGCTCTGTATGTACACTTAATGAACAAAATCCCATATATGTTGGTAAGCCACATAGAGGGCATAGAGTATACATAAAGTTTTACCATAAGTTCAAAAGAAAAATGAATATAAACAACATGTTTGTGTATACATAGAAGATATTTAGAAATATAACTGGTAATAGTGGTTGCCTCAACAGAGAAACTGTGTGAGAGGAAAATGTACTTTTTAACTATATACTCTTTGTACCTTTTGGACTTTCTATTATGTACATATATTATGCATCTTAAAATAACAAAAGTATTTTTTAAAGATTTTATTTATTCATTTGACAGAGAAAGATTACAAGTAGGCAGAGAGGCAGGCAGAGAGAGAGAGGAGGAAGCAGGCTCCCTGCCGAGCAGAGAGCCCGATGCCGGACTCGATCCCAGGACCCTGAGATCATGACCTGAGCCGAAGGCAGCGGCTTAACCCACTGAGCCACCCAGGCGCCCCAACAAAAGTATTTTTTAAGGAAAAACAAAGTTTAGAAATGGAAGGATGAGCAGATACACAAAGGGAAATAGGCTAGGCAATATTAATACAAACAATATAGATTCAGGTTTTATTTTTAAGTGCTTATTTATTTTCTGGTTATAAAAAGTATAGCATTATGTATAATGAAATGATAATCACTCATAAGAAATAGCATTATCATTTATAAAACTGAAAGCATAAAGTATGACACAATATACCTAAAGCATGGGGAGGAGAGAAGAATGGATTCAAACTTAAGATGGGCTGCTATATGCAGATGTTATATATAAACCTAATAGTAACTGCTATCAAAAAATGATAAAAGATATGCAAAAAATAAAGAGAAAGGAATCCAAGTATATCACTTGAGAAAGCCAAATCATGGAGAGAGAAGAGAGAAGGGAAGAAGGGATCAGAGAAGATCCACAAAAACAAATACAACATTTAAAAATGGCAATAAATACATACCTATCAATAATTACTTTGAATATAAATAGTCAAAATGCTCTAATCTAAAGACATAGGGACAGAAAGGGAGAGAAGCAGACTCCTGACTGAACGTGGATCCCAACATGGGACTCAATCCCACAACCCTGAGATCATGACCTGAGCCAAAATCAGGACTCAGATGCTTAACCAACTGAGCCACCCAGGCATCCCAGATAAAATTGACTTTAAAACAAAGACTGTAAGGAGAGAGACAAAGAAGACAAATAAATACACTATATAATCATTAATGGAGCAATCCAGCAAGAAGACATAACAATTATAAGTATTTACACACTCAACGTAGGCACACCCAAATACATAAAATAGTTAATAAAAAATATAAAGGAACTAATCAATAGTAATAAAATGATAGTAGGGGACTTTAACACCCCACTTACATCAACAGACAGAAAATCAAGGAAACAGTAGCTTTAAGTGACACCGTGGGACAGATGGATTTAATAGATATATTCAGAATATCCCATCCCAAAACAGCAGAGTATACATTCTTTTCAAGTATACATGGAACATTCTCCAAAATAGATTGCATGTTAGGTCATAAAACAAGTCTCAGGTAATTATAAAGATAGAAGTCATTCCTCGCATCTTTTTTGACCAAATGTAATGAAACTGGAAATCAACAACCGGGGGATGGGGGTGGGCAGGAAGACTACAAATACATGGAGGTTAAATAACATCTACTAAACAATGAAAGGGTAAACCAGGAAATCAAAAAGTACATGGAAACAAATGAAAATGAAAACACAATGGACCAAAATCTTTGGGGTTGCAAAAGCGGTTCTAAGAGAGAAGTTTATAGCAATTGCAAGTCTACCTCATGAAGCAGGAAAATTTCAGACAATCTAAACTTACACCTTACAGAGCTAGAAAGAAGAACAAAACCTAAATCTAGTAGAAGAAAGGAAATGATACAGATTAGAGCAGAAATAAATGGTATAGAAACTAAACAAACAAACAGACGAACACAATGAAACCAGGAGCTGATTCTTTGAAAAGATCAATAAAATCAATAAACCTCTAGCCAAACTCACAAAAAGAGAAAGAAGGTGAGAGAGGACTCAAATAAACCGAATCAGAAACAAAAGAAGAGAAATAACAATGGACATCACAGAAATACAAAGGGTTGTAGAATATTATGACAAATCATATGACAACAAAGTGGACAAGCTAGAAAAAAATGAATAAATTTCTAGAAATTCACAACCTACCAAAACTTCCAATCAGGGAGAAATAGGAAATTTGGACAGACTGATTACTGGCAAGGAGATTGAATTGGTAATAAAAAAAAAAAAAACTCCCGAGAAATAATACTCCAGGATCAGACAGCTTCACAGGTGAATTCTACCAAACATTTGAAGAGTAATACCCATTCTTTCAAACTTTTCCAAAAGAACAAGAAGGAAAACTTCCAAATTCATTCTATGAGGCAGCATTACCCTGATTTTAAACCAGATAAACTCATACACAAAAAAGGGAACTATAGGCCAATATCTGTGATGAATATAGATGTCTCTACACTTTAAAGAACTGGAGAATCAACAACAAATTAAGCCAACGCCACACACAAGAAGGGAAATAAGATTAGAGCAGAGATCAATGAGATAGAAACTAGAGATACAGAAGAATACATTAATGAAACTAGAAGCTGGTATTTTGAAAGAATCAATAAGATCGATAAACCATTGGCCAAACTAATCCAAAAGAAAAGAGAGAAGGCCCAAATTAATAAAATTATGAATGAAAAGGGAGAGATCACAACTAAAACCAAGGAAATAGAAACAATCATCAGAAATTATTATCAACAGTTATATGTCAATAAGTTAAGCAACCTAGATGAAATGGATGCATTCTGGTAAACTATAAACTTCCAAAATTGAACCAGGAAGAAATTGACAACCTGAATAGACTGATATCTAGTAACGAGATTGAAGCAGTGATCAAAAACTTCCCAAAAAACAAGAGCCCAGGACTTGACAGATTCCCTGGGGAATTCTACCAAACTTTTAAAGAAGAAATAACACCTATTCTTATGAAGCTGTTTCAAAAAATTGAAGCAGAAGGAAAACTTCTAGACTCTTTTTATGAAGCCAGCATTACCCTGATCCCCAAACCAGGCAAAGACCCCACCAAAAAGGGGAATTTCAGACCAATATCCCTGATGAATATGGATGCTAAGATTCTCAACAAGATCCTAGCAAATAGAATTCAACAGCACATTAAAAAGATTATCCACCATGACCAGTTGGGATTCATCCCTGGGTTTCAAGGATGGTTCAACATTCGCAAATCAATCAATGTGATAGAACAAATCGATAAGAGAGAAGAACCACATGGTCCTCTCAATTGATGCAGAAAAAACATTTGATAAAATCTAGCATCCGTTCCTGATTAAAACGCTTCGAAGTATAGGGATAGAGGGAAAATTCCTGAACTTCATAAAATCTATCTATGAAAAACCCACAGCAAATATCATCCTCAATGGGCAAAAGCTCACAGCCTTCCCATTGAGATCAGGAACATTAACAGGATACCCACTCTCACCACTCTTGTTCAACATAGTATTAGAAGTCCTAGCAACAGCAATCAGACAACAAAGAGAAATAAAAGGTATCCAAATTGGCAATAAAGAAGTCAAACTCTCTCTCTTTGCAGATGGCTTGATACTCTATATGGAAAACCCAAAAGACTCCACCTCCAAACTACTAGAAATCATACAGCAATTCAGTAATGTTGCAGGATACAAAGTCAATGTACAGAAATCAGTTGCTTTCTTATACACTAACAATGAAAACACAGAAAGGGAAATTAGAGAATCGATTCCATTTACTATAGCACCAGGAACCATAAGATGCAAAAATCCTCAACAAAGTATTAGCAAACTGAATCCAACAATACCTTTTTTTTAAAAAATCCCACAATAAAGTAGGATTTATTCCAGGGATGAAAGGTGGCTCAATATTTGCAAATCAATCAACATGATACTTTACATCCATAAGCGAAAGGATAAAAATCATAGGATCACCAAGAATTCAGAAAAAGCATTTGACAAAGTACAATATCCATTCTTGATAGAAACCCTCAACAAAGGAGGTTTAGAGGGAACATACCCCAATATAAGAAAGGCTTATAAGAAAAACCTACAATAAATATCTCACTTAATGTGGGGAAAATTGAGAATCTTTCCCTTAAGATCAGGAACAAGATAAGGATGTCACCACTTTTATTTAGCATAGGACTGGAAGTCCTACCCACAGCAATCATATATGAGAAAGGAATAAAAGGTATCCAAATTAGTAAGGAAGAAATACAACTTTCACTATTTGCAAATGACATAATACTATCTACAGAAAACCCTAAAGACTCTACCAGGAAACTATTGGAACTGCTAAGTGAATTCAATAAATTCACAGGATACAAAAACAGTGTATCCATAGCATTTCTATACACTAGTAATGAAGCAACCAAAAGAGAAGAAAGAAATCTCATTTACAATTGCACCAAAATGAATAAAATACCTAGGAATAAACTTAACCAAAGAAGTGAAAGACCTGTTCTCTGAAAACTATAAAACCTGATGAAAGAAATTAAAGACAACACAAAGGAATAGAAAGAAATTCCATGTTCATGGATTGGAAGAACAAACATTGTTAAAATGTCTATACTATCCAAAGCCATCTACAGATTTAATGCAATCCCTGTCGAAACACCAACATTTTTCACAGCACTAGAGCAAACTATGAAAATTTGTATGAAACCACAAAAGACCTCAAATCGCTGAACTAATCTTGAAAAAATAAAAACAAATCTGGAGGTATCACAATTTCAGCCTTCGGTCTATATCACAAAGCTATAGTAATCAAAACAATGTGGTACTGTCACAAAAATAAACACATAGATCAATAGAACAGAATAGAAAGCCCAGAAATAAACCCACAATTCTATGGTCAGTTAATCTTCAACAAAGGATGCAAGAATATGCAAGGAGACAAAAACAGTCTCTTAAACAAATGATGTTGAGAAAACTGAACAGGTATATCCAAAAGAATAAAACTAGACCACACACGTTACACCATACACAAAAATAAGCCCCAAATAGAATAAGAATCTAAGTGTGAGACCTGAAACCATATAAATTCAAGAGAGCACAAGCAGTAATTTCTCTGGTATTGGTCATAAAATCTTTCTAGATATGTCTCCTGAGACAATGAAAACAAAAGCAAAAATAAACTATTGGGATTACATCAAAATAAAAAGCTTCTGCACAGCAAAGGAAACAACCAACAAAATTAAAAATCATCCTACTGAATGGGAGAAGATATTTGTGAGTGAGATACATGATAAAATGTTAGTATCCAAAATATGTAAAGAAGTGATACAGCTCAACCCTCCAAAAAAAAATAATGCAATTTTAAAAATGGGCAGAGGACATGGACAGACATTTCTTCAAAGAAATACAAATGGCCAGCAGACACATGAAAAGATGCTCAATATCACTCATCATCAGGGAAATGCCAATCAAAGCTCCAAAGAGATATCACCTCACAGAATGTCTAAATGTCAGAATGACTAAAATCAAAAACACGAGAAACAACAGGTGTTGCTGAGGATGTGGAGAAATAGGAAACTTTGTACACTGTTGGTGGGAGTGAAACTGGTATAGCCACTGTGGAAGACAGTATGGCGTTTCCTCAAAAAATTAAAAATGGAACTACCTTATGATCCAGTATTTGCACTACTGGGCATTTACCCAAAGAATTAAAAAAAAAATTCTGAAGATTTCCATGTACCCCTTGTTATAGCAATGTTATTTACAATAGCCATGATATGGAAGCAACCTAAGTATCCACTGATAGATGAATGAATAAAGATGTGGTGAGGGGCGCCTGAATGGCACCATTGGTTAAGCATCTGCTTTCAGCTTACATCATGACCCTCGGGACCTAGAATTGAGCCCCACTCTGGCTCTCTGCTCAACAGGGAATTTCCCTATGCCTCTCTTTCCACTCCTCCCCACTCCTGGTTGTGCTGTCTCTCTCTCTCTCAATATCTCTCTCTCAAATAAATAAATAAAATCTTGAAAAAAAGGAAGATGTGGGGAATATATGTATATAGAGAGAATGTTATTCAGCCATAAAAAAGAATGAATATTGTCATTTACAATGACATGGATGGATCTAGACAATGTAATGCTAAGCAACATAAGCCAGTCTGAGAAAGACAAATACCATCTGATTTCATTCATATGTGGAATTCAAGAAACAAAATAAACAAAGAACAAAAAAGGAGACAAATCAAAAAACAGACTCCTAACTATAGAGAGCAAACAGATGGTTACCAGAGGGGAAGTGGGTGGAAGGGAGGGATGAAATAGGTAAAGAGTATTAAAGAGTACATAGTTTGATGAGCACTGAGTAATATATAGAATTATTAAGTCACTGTATTGTACACCTGAAATGAATATAACATTGTATGTTAAGTACCCTGGAATTAAAAAAAAAAAAAACTACAAACATTCAAAATACATGAAGAAAGGGAAAGAAATACCACTTGGTATTGAAAGACATTTGATTAGGAAGAGAAATGCTGAATGGAGTAGCTTCATTCATTCAACAGACATCTAGTCTATTATCTTTCACATGCACCTCAGAATATAGAAATAAGTAAGACATTTCTCTCTCCTTCAATTATAATTACTTGCACCTTGAACAATACAATCCTTCCATCAGAAATATCTTGAACTATGGTTTTGCACACTGAAATCAGTATGCTCTCTGAACAGTCTTAAGAGTCTCACTTGAGCCAAGGTGGATCAAAACTATTGTTTTCCCAGTCAGCCTACTCTTCTCTCATAAAAAGAAACTAGACTTTTTTTCTTTTTTGGATGGATCTCATCTTCGGAAACATCAACTGTCTTTTTTCTTTGATACTCTATTCTTTCCCAGGAGCTTGCACTTTGATTTTCTGGTGAATTGAAGCAGTGTGTGGTTCTTCTTTAAGAATATAAATGTTAGAACAAAAGACGCTTAGTTTTTAGAAGTCTTTTCTCTATGCTTAAGCTAACTCTCTGAGACTCTGCATCTACATTAACTAATAAAAGAGTCTTCTAGGTCTATCATCACATGGATTTCTTCACTGCTCTAAATAGCACAGTAGTGTATTCATTTGCTAGATTATCTGTCATACACATTTCTACCCTGGGTTGTTACTGGCAACAGGCATTTCAGATGGTCCAGAAAGATTGGTGGTGATCATTAGGTCAAACTTCAGAAGGGTTATACTTTGCATGAGAGCTTGGAAACCAAATTTGACAGTTGAGTGTTTGGCAGCTCACCAACTGTTTGATGAAATTGAATTGCTCCCTTCTAAATCTCTCCTTCAGTGCTTGGAAATTAGTCTCCATTCTTTCATAGAAGGCACCCTGACCCAATCAATGGGGGGAGTCGTGCCTGGTTACTTTGCTCATTAACTTAGTTGCTGGAGTTGCTCAATATGTAAATCACAACCTTTAAAAGTTTTACCTGGAACTTTCTCTTGAAACTTTTCTTAAGAAAACTCTTTAGGTTTTCTTCTTTTTTTTTTTTTTATTGTTTTAATTTTTTATTTTTTATAAACATATAATATATTTTTATCCCCAGGGGTACAGGTCTGTGAATCACCAGGTTTACACACTTCACAGCACTCACCATAGCACATACCCTCCCCAATGTCCATAACCCCACCCCCCTTCTCCCAACTCCCCCCAGCAACCCTCAGTTTGTTTTGTGAGATTGAGAGTCACTTATGGTTTGTCTCCCTCCCAATTCCAGAAATCATTGAAATGACTATTAGATATTTACAATGTTAGCTATAAATTCAATACAATTTCTCAGGAATAAAACATAACTGTTAAAAATAGTGCCTGTAATGGGTGCCTGGATGGCTCCGTAGGTTAAAGTCTCTGCTTTTGGCTCAGGTCATGATCCTGGAATCTTGGGATCAAGTCCTGCATCAGGCTCCCTGCTCAGCAGGGAGCCCGCTTCCTCCTCTCTCTCTGCCTGCCTCTCTGCCTACTTGTGATCTCTGTCAAATAAATTTTTAAAAACCTTAAAAAAAAAAAAGAATAGTGCCGGGAAAAAAATGGAATAGTTAATTGTGAAAAGCTTCAGCTCTGCTCCTACTTTTTTTATTCAGGATGCCTTTGAGTTAATACCAGTGACATGATCTGATAGGACATTTGTTAGAATGGAGCATTTGATCCATTAGACAATGTTTTAAAAAACAATTTGAGACTTCTGCCTTATTTTTTTCTGCCTTGTTTCTCAAGTCCTAATACTAACAATTCATTTTCATGGAGGAGATCAGATATATTATGAGGAAACAGCCACTTTGGTTTTTCAGTAACTTGCTCTCAAAATTTAATATGTTAAGATATATGAGAATATAAATTTAGGAAAGGAAATTATAGAGGTTTTCAAACATCTTCTTTCTATCACCTCAAAGCCTAGAATTCCCTAAGACTCAGTGTTGGCACCTCCTTATTTCTCTAACTACCTCTTCTCCTACATAGTCTCATCTGATCCTATGGTTTTAATTTCCATCCCTATACTTTATATTTAATATAGTTATCTTCATGCTATATATCTAATAGTTATTTCAAGTTAGCATATATTGATTGTAATTCTTAATTTTACTTTTCACAACCAGCTCCTCCTGGAATCTTCCTTAGCTCATTAAATTTATGACATCTAGTTGCTTAGAACACAAATGTATTAAAAGTCATCATTGGGGTGTCTAGGTGGCTCAGTCAGTTAAGTGCCTGCCTTTGGCTCGGGTCACGATCTTGGGGTCCTGGATTCAGCCCCGCGTTGGGCTCCCTGCTCAGCTGGAAGACTGCTGCTTCTTTCTCTCCTTCTGCCTCTGTCTGCCATTTCCCTTGCTTGTGCTCTCTCCTCTCTCTCCTCTCTCTCTCTCTCACTCTCTCTCCCGCTCTCTCTCTCTCTCATTCTCTCTCTCTTGCTGTGTCAAATAAATACATAAAATATTTTTTAAAAGAAAGAAGTCATCCTTGATTTTTCTTTCTTGCCTATACCCGAATATATTACCAAACCCTGTCAACTCTATCCTTAAAATAAATCTTGAATTGAGTTTTTCACCTTTTTTATCAACTCTGCTCTTGCTGCAATAATCCAAACAGCCATCACCTCTTACCCAGACTATTCTAATAGTATTCAAACTAGTCTCTTTTTCTACTTTGTCTCTTTTACAATCTATTCTCCATACAACAGCCAGAGTGATTTTTTTTTTAAACTCAGATTGTATCAATTCAACCATCTTCATACTACCTAGTAGCTTCACTTCCCACTTAAATCCAGGGCTTTACAGTAGTCCACATGCCTCTGGCTACCCCTATGACTTCATCTATCAATTTCCCTTTCCCCTTAGGGCTTCAGTCTTGCTGACTTTCTTGCTGCTGCTGCAGAATTACAAACACGTTTCTCCCTAGGACCTTTTACTTCCATTTTCTGCCTGGAGCACTCTACCCCATGATGTTCACATAGCTTTTCCCTTCCTTTATTCAGAGCTTTATTTTTCCTCATAGCATATACCTCCACCCAGCATTATATCAAGATTCTATTCATTTCTTTATACTGGAATGTAAGCCCCAGGAGGACAGAAAGTTTTGTTTTCTTCATTGCTATACCCCCAGACATCTATAATAGCAGCTCTCACAAAATGTTCAATAAGTGTTTGCTGAAAACTGAGAAAAATACTGAAGTATTGCAATACAAAAAAAGTCTGTTCATCTAAAAGGCAGAACCAGGGAGAGTAAGTATGGTGGGGTAGCAGATCTTGGCTTGATGAAAAGTAAGTCTTGAGAGCAATGTGAACTCCCAGACGCTAGAGCATGGAGCCTTGCAACTAACACAGTGAGCTCTGTTAACTCAAGAGTTCAGCAAGAGGCTAAAAGGATCCTTTTCTAGAGGAGAGTTCCAACTGGATCATCTCTTAAGCCCTCTTCACCATTTTTTTTTAAAGATTTTATTTATTTATTTGAGGGCAAGAAAGAAAATGGAGAGGGAGAGTGTCAGAGGGAGAAGCAGACTCCCTGCTGAGCAGGGAGCCTGATGCGGGACTTGATCCCAAGATTCCAGGATCATGACCTGAGCTGAAAGCACTCACTTAACCAACTGAGCCACCCAGGCACCCCAAGCCCTCTTCACCTTTAAGAGTCTAGGCTTGGGGGGCGGGGGAGGTGGAAGGTAGAGAAGGAAAAGCTTGCAAACATGAGGCAATTTATTTATAGATACAAATACTTTAGATAACTCTGCAAAAAGTTCCCCAGGAAAGGAATGAAGTGGTCTCCCACTTCATCCACGATCTGTTTGAGAATGCCAGACAGGCATGTCATTGTGTGTATAAGGAGCCTTTCTGATATACAGAGGGCTCCAAGCCACTGACCTCTTGCTGCGCTCTGGCTATTTGCTGTCTCCTGTCAGACGGTGGCCAAATACACTCGGTGCAAATTTACATTCTCTTGAATGTGAGCATTTAAATGAGGAGCCTTCCCAGAACCTTATTGCTCTTCCATCCGAAGGCATATTGAGGAAAGATGATCCCCATCTATGCTTTTAGTCTGTAAAGGACTCAGGGAAAGTTATTACAGTGTGAGATATTCTGTAGAAAATTCAAGGAAGAGCTTCAAAATTATTCAAAAGTTTATGCTGTTTTTTGGAAGAATTTGTCGTTGTAAAGAAAGCGCAGAGAAATAGTATATGTCTCAAGCGCCTGCTGTGTACCCAATGTTTGATCTTCACCATTTACTGAGCTCCGACGCTATGTGAATTGTTTTGTAAACTTTTGTACCTTATTTGTTGAATGAACTGGATTGAGTAAGGTAAAATCAGAAGCCAGCTGTATTTTTTTTTTCCTTCTGCCCTCCCACAAACCCCTTTGAAGATAAATTCACCCTGGCCTTTGATAGAATCTCAGGCAGGTCACATATAATAGTAATTGAACATCTACTCCAATCTAACAATTCCCTGTCTTTAGTGTAGTTAAATATAAAATAAAATCTCCCAGCTCTTACCTGATTTAAAATGACTGCACTTTCCCAGTGCCACCTTACTGGAGACGGAGAACTCTGGAATGAAGAAAGGCATATGATTTGCCTCCTTGCTCCATTTTTTTGTTTTCTGTGTTTTTCTTTACCTTTCTGGAACAGAACAGGCAATCATGGGAAAAAGACATCGTTTTACAGGGTGATATAATTATAACCTGGTTTCACTACCCTTAGGATGGCAAAGCTGTACTCTCTGGAGCTTTCTCCTTCCTGGGGGTTTGGGGGTTCCTCTGAGCTCCTGTTGGCACACACAGGACTCTGTTCTGTGGATGGAAGCAGGACTTCCCCTGGAAGGCCACATTTAACTCTTTCCCTCAGCTCTGGGCGACCAGTGGTCCACACCTCTACTGAAACACAGACAGTTCTTTTACATAAAGTCCTTCTAAATAAGGAAACAACCACCTCTCCACCTCTAGACCCAACTCTAGTCCATGGGAGATGCGTCCCTGTTGTTTCGAGAAGCTGAGCTCTGCGCCATTGCAGCATCCAGTCTTCACTCTGCTCCTGTTCCGGTGGAGGAAACTATTCAGACTTTTGATCCTCCCAATTCAGGAAATACACATCAAAAGCTCTGAATCAACTCACAGAAAGCCCACCTCTTTAAACTTAAGTTGAGGGGAAAGCATTTCCAAGACTGACAAAACCAGTTTGGGATCACCTCCCTTTCCAAATCCTATATGAATAGTCTGGTACCTTATTTCTGAATGTGGGGCTATTCTGGGAGTTCTTCAAAAAGCAACAGGAAGTTGTACTTGGGGTTCTATTTCAAGTTCATTTTTTCTTCTAAGTGATCCTATAAGGTAGATAGCTACTATTGCTGTATTTTATAATTCAAACAATTAAGTTTCAGAAAATTTAAGTTACTTATCTAAGATCATACAACCTACGTTGGTGAGTGGAAAAGATATTGTCTCTGTTGGGGCACCTGAGTGGCTCAGTGTGTTAAGCCTTTGCCTTTGGCTCGGGTCCTGATCCCAGGGTCCTGGGATCGAGCACCACATTGGGCTCTCTACTCATCAGGGAGCCTGCTTCCTCCTCTCTCTCTTTCTGCTGCCTCTCTGCCTACTTGTGATCTCTATCTGTCAAAAAAATAAAAATAAAATATTTTTTTAAAAAAGTTATTGTCTCTGTTTTCACAGCACATATTTCTTTGGGGGATATAAAAAGTATACGGATATATAAGAAAAAAATGCATCCACGTTCATACACGTATGCATACAAATTTCCAGGTGCTGTGATGGGTGATAACAGTGTACAATGATGAAAATTACCAGGGAAGTCAGATAAGGCCTTTATAGAGAGATAGTCTTTAAACTGAGTCATAGGCATAAGGTTTCCCAAAGTACATAGTTTCCTCATGAAGCATAAGAACGTTCCAGGTAGAAACACTAGCAGATGCAAGAGTCCTAAGGTAGAAAAGAGCCTGGTAGGTAAAGAACAGAACACAGACAAGAGCATAGTGAGTACAGGAAAAGTTGCACAAGGCATGTTTGGACAGGTAGGTGATCATGGGTCAGAAAACCAGTGGGAGTTCTCAGAGTTACGCCTTTGCTCTCCTCAACTTTGCAGTATTATCGTACAACCCATGGAATCAATCTTGGCAGAACTCATTCGTTTTACTTCGTGACACCCCTGCCTTGTGTCCTGTCTTTCTAGGCTCCTTGCTGCCAGCATACCTTCATTCGTTCATATAGTTCACCCCTCAAAATGGTCTTTCATTTCCGTTTATCCTGGAATCCTTTTATTAAGTTTAACAAAAATCCTGAACTTGACTACGAGGCTTTGTTTTTCTGTCTCTCTAATCCAGCCCGCTCTCCCCTCTTCCCCCTGAAAGATGCTGTCAAACCAGGAGTGCTCACCCCAGGAAACTTAATTTGTAACCACCAACCAACCAACCCAGTCTACATCTAAAAGGCCATGTGAATGACAAAACAGACCAGCCGAATGGTCTTTTACTCATTTGCTTGTGATGCTACTCGGCTGGAAGGGCTGTGTCATTTCTGTTGCTCTTTAGTCTGAGCTAAAGATGAATAAGGACTTTTAGTTAGATGTGCCTTCCCAAAATGTTAAACTTTCGCTTAGAGAGTTTGATTCATTTTTAGCATTTAAGAGAGTTATAAATATAGATCTCTCTCTTAGGATCTAAAATCTCTAGAATTCTTCCTTTTGTAGAAAAGCATGCACATCACATGGAAGTTGAAAGCACAGGCCATGAAGTCAAGTGGATCTAGATTCAAATCCTGGCTTTTTGACTTAGGAGTATATAAATGTATGTGAAGTCTTTAAACATGACTAAGCCTCAGTTTTCTCTTTTTATAAATAGAGATAATAGAATCTACATTACTTAATAGTTTCTTGTAAGGATTACATGAAGCTGGTATTACCAAAAAACAGCATAATGATTTGGGGAACCTTTGATTATGGTGGCTAAGAAAGTGTTAACAGTTGATATCCTTTGGAAAAATGTTCAGGAAGTAACTGGTTGAAAACTAAATTTAGGAAGCCTTTTTCTTGGTGGTTCAGTATTCTAAAGCATTTTACTTAGTTTCAGCAGATTCTTGACACTCTCACTGGTGATGAAGTAACTCATTGAATCTTCTAGTTTTACCCCTTAAAACCCGTGAGGACCTGCCGAATTGCATTTGTGGCAGTTTAAGGAAAGGAAAAAGATAAAGGGAAAAAAACTATTTCTTATTGTGTGTTCACTGATTACATACATGAGCTCTTTTAATTCTCAGACCAACTTCATTTTAAAGATGGAGAAGCCATCCCCTCGGACACCAGCTTTGCTTCTCCATCATCGAATTTCCCCTCATTGCATAAGTGGATTGCCCCAACAAGAACCAGCAAGAGATTTATTTATTATCGCTCCTTGGGGACTTCTATAACATTTTGGTCACTCTCTTTAAAAGTTGCATGTCCAATAAACCATCTTTCACTGCCAGATATGTTGGTTTTTGTTTTTTTTTTTTTTAACCATGCTGGGCAGCCTGTTTCCCACCATCCATCCCTTCCCAAACAACATGTTTTTGATGTTTCCTCTTCCACTTTTTATTCTACCTTTTCATTTTATAAAATATTATTTCAACAAGGACCATCATTTCAGTATTAAGGAGATACTTCTGCTTTTGCTCAGAAGTCAGAAGATGATGCATAATGATTTCTGCCTCACTTAGAATTCTTTGTTTCCTTTGGAAAATAGGAGAATGAAGAAGAGGGTTTTCCTCTCCTGCTAGCAGCTGAGACCTTTTAATTTGCCGGACCCAGTGGGGCTTTTGTTTCTATCGTAGAGAGCCCTGTTATTTTTCAAAGGCTTTGTGTACAACAATCCTTCCTGTGGTTCTGCTCACTGAGCACATTTTGTAGGAGTTAATGTCAAAAAGACTAAGTGTTGTTGAGTTTGGGTGTGTTTTATGATGCTGTTGTTCTCCCTCCAAATCTTTCCTGAACAGAGACTCAATTCTCTTGCTAAAGGGTGGATGTGTTGGCTGTTTGGGTCACTTGTTTGATTTTGGTAGTTTGGACTGAAAGAAACGAATGTCGTGGGTATTTTTTTCACAAGATTTCCTTGCGAGTATTGCTGTTTCTGACCAGTATCTGTAATCTGACGGAAGAGCATCTCAGGTGCAGTCGTGATTAAAATCTGAAAGTATATTCCACCTGAAATTTCGCTTCTATTCAAGGTTACGTCTTCCCTGATGTGTCAGTAAGAAGTAAGAACTATGCTTATACATAGTTAAAGAACAAATAATGGAAAGAAAGTGAAATACATATTGATAGGTAAACATTATTTTTTACCTAAATATTTATTCCTCCAAATTGATGTTAGTAGGTGTCAAAGGTACAGGGACAGCAGCGTTTTCTCTCCTTGGAATTCCACCTGCGGGTGCTGTCAAGGGACTTGAACTGAGCAAGCAGTCGCTGCCGACAGCCTTAGAGAAGAATATCCTCCCATTAGCAGTGGCTTAAGGAAGGAGCCAACCAGGGGAAGTTCTCAACCTGTCAGCTCTTTCTCTTGAAAACTACTGCAGGAACACAGCCAGGGTCAGCTCTTATGTCACAGATAGGTTGAAACATGAACTCTCGGAGAGAAAAGACTATATCTCATAGGGGACTGCAATCGTTTTTGCTTTGTCAGCATGGCAAATTGGAAAGAGTACAGGTGGGATGTCAAAGTAGGTTCAGTTCCTAGACATGATTCTTAGTAGTGGAACCCCATAAATACACATTCTCTGAGTCTTGGCTGCATTTTCTTGACATTGAGAATAATAATAACAGTGTCGAAGTGTGGTTTTTCTAGTTGAAGATAACCGTGCATGGGAAGGCTAGCAAGTAGAATCCTGGCCATAGTAGACACTCTACAAATGGCGGCTTTTATTCTTTGTGCTCTAGAATTAAGCATTCAGCTGTCAGGGTGCCCCTTCCTGTTTGTCGAGTAACTTTCCATACCCATTTGCTGACTTGGGAGCCCAGCTGTCCGAGGATTACTGCTTTAGGAAGAAATTGCAGAGGCACAGCCCGCTTGGCATAAGGGGCCCTTGAAGTCCTATCCACAGTGAGAAGCCTCCCTCTAGCTGCCCCCGTGATTGACTCTCTATGCTAAGGCTTTGAAAATGTTGTAACCAACAGAGCTGCCCACACAATCACTTAATGGCAATGGTTATAATTGATGGTCTTTATATTCAGAGCAGCCTCCCAGAGAGAGGTGACATGGGAGCCGTGGTGGAGGGGCTGCGCGGATAGCGGGACAAACGCCCTTGCCCACAAGGAATGAAAGACAAGCACTGAAAATGAAAAAAAGAAAAATAGCCAAGCAGTACAGTTGCAGAAATAACTCCTGTGACTTCAAAACATTAAAAATAAAACCGCTTGCCTTGTGTGCCCGTCCTTGACAGTGATTTCATCTTTTTAGTTGCCTTTCAGCTTGTTTTATTTCCGGCTAGGAGGGATAGAAGCCGCTGAATGAAGAGTACTTGTTCTCTTTCTCTCTATAGACATGTTTGTGTATCCACAGGTATACAAATAAAAAATAAGTTTATTATATGGCTAACCAATCTACCTATTTCTATTATATCTACATTTCTTTATTTCTATTAACATATACATTGCTTCAGTGAGAAGCACACCTTCTTCTTCTGTATAAATATAGTTGTCTCTCGTGTATATATTAATAAACGTAAAAACTACCTGGGCACACATCGTCCTTAGTCTATGTCTAGATTTACATATGACCTGGATGTCAGACTTCTCACCCTCAGGAAACACCCTTTCCCTTAATATTCCATAAGAATTCAGGCCCTCAGCCTGCATGCTGTGGAAAAGTCCCACCCTCTCCACAGCATTTCAGAAGATTGAATCCTGGTTACCTCCAGCCTTAAACTTCTCAGCAGTCTCAACACAGGGAGCTTCTCCATGGTGCCTCTCCTTAGTCCAGACTTGGCCATAATTTTGGGAGCCCAATCTCTCTCCCTGTTTTAGCTTACCAGGACTGCTGTTAACCAAATACCACAGATTGGGTAACTTGAACAACAGAAACGTACTGTCTTGGAGTTCTGGAGACTGGAAGTTTAAGAGCAAGGTGTTGGTTCCTTCTGAGGGCTGTGAGGGAGAGTCTTTTCCCTGCCTCTCTCCTCACCTCTGGTGGTTTGCTGGCAAACTTCAGTGTTCCTTGTCTTACAGATGCACCCTTCCCCAGTCTCTGCCTTCATCTTCACATGGTGTTTTCCCTCTGTGTGTCTGCCTAAGTGTGCCCTTTTTATAAAGACATCGTTAAGTTGGCTTAGGGCCAATTCTGATGACCTATCTTAACACAATCATCTACAAACGCCCTGTTTCCTAGTAAGATCACATACTAGGGTTATGACTTAGACATCATTTGGGGGGATGAAATGCAACCCATAACACTCTAACCCCTCTGTTTATTTCATCCTTTCCCACCTGGTTCACTCTTGAGGACTATTTTGATAAAATTAAGAAATCTACCCCAGTTTTTCCTCTAATAAAAACCATTGGCCTAAGAGAAATTTTTACATTTCCCTGTAATAGTCAGTTCAAACTATAGTCAGCCTTCCAAAGACATTTTTTCCATCCTCTCTCCTAGTTTGTATGTGAACTCTACAAATAAATAGGCACATAGAGAATAGTGAACAAAATATTGTGTGTTGTACCATATTATTGTGAAATAAAATATAGATACAGAAAAACACATTCAATAAATGTAAAGCCTACTGAGTCATTTCTAAAAATAAATATAAGGCAAACATTCTGTAACCACCACCTAAATCAAGAATAGAATGTTGCCAGCCAGGAGAGTCTTTCTGGCTCTTTCTCATTATAACCACAGATCCTTTCCTCATTTTGAAAGTAACCTCTGCCTGACTTTTACAGTAATCACATCCCTGCCTTTCTTTGTTTTTATCAACCCTTTCCTTATGTTTTATGTGTCCCTACATCCTCTGTGTTAGTCTTGCTCAGATTTTTTAGGTTAGTATGTCTTTTAAGTCTATAGAATCCCATCCCATCTTTCTATTTTCCTTATAGTTTATCTGCTGAAGAACCCAAATCATTGTGGAGTTTCCCAGTCTACACATCTCTGATGTCTTGTGATATAGTTTAACATGTCACTCTCTCCTCTGTAGTTCCCACAAATTGGCAGGTGGATCCAGAGGTATGATTAAACCCATGCATGACCCCTTCGGCAAGACTATAAGTGGTGGTATGGTCTTTTATAAGGAAGCAAGTAATACTAATCTTCACTCTAGCAGCCACTGTTATTTAGTTATTAAATATATTATTTCATTAGAGGTGAAAAATGGTAATATTGAATTGTACCAACTTGTTTATATTTATTTTCTGGAATTATTTTATTAAGAGTACTTTCCTTCATCTATTATAGGGTTCATATATAGAATGCAGGATAAATGATGGATTATTTCCCATTATTCATCCAGTTCACAAGATAATGAATTGGCTCCCAGTCACCTACAAAAAGGTGACCAATTAGTTGTATTATTAAAGTTTATTGTTACTATTGAAACTAAGAAGTTATGAATTTAGACATACCTGAAACAAGAGGAGAAAAAAACAAAAAATAATTAAAGAAACAGAGCCTCAGTGACCTGTAAGACAATAGTAAGCTGTTTAACATTTGCGTCACTGGAGTCCCATTAGGAGAGGAGAGAGAAATGAGTAGGGAAAAGATATATATATATATTGGCTAAAATTTTTCCAAATTTAATTACAACATCAACACATGGATTCAAGAAGCTCAGTAAATTCCAAACAGAATAATACAAACATATAAAATAGACTACCGTAACAATAACAGATTGAAGGAACTCAGAGACACCATAGGAAAGATAAAGATAATAAATAAAAGCAGCCAGAGAAAGCAAACGCATTACATAAAGGAGAACCATGATAGGAATTACTCTGGACTTCTCATCAGAAGCAACAGAGGTCAGAGGCCAATGGGATGACATTTTTAAAGGACTAAAAGATAATATGTAAAGTGTTTCAGTGTTTAGACCCGTGCCAGACACATAGTAAGCACTAAATAAATTTTAGTTGTTGTTGTTTGTTATTATTACCTTTATTATCAAATTTCTTCTTTAAGGTGGTAGAGACTACCTATCCTTTTTACGGTACCTAAAGGAATAGTTTGAAGTGTTCCTTTCTTATAAAAAATACAATGTCGTGGTTGTTATGCTACTGACATTATTCAAAACTAACTAGCTGTATAAATGAAACTAAAAGATCATGAGATTTGTTGTTCCTTTCATTCAAGGCATGGATTTAGAATCTCTACTTTTATTAGATGTATAATATGTAAAATAATTTTCCAAATATTTGACCTCAAACTGAAAATCAGAAAAGAGAAAAATAAATGGATTTTTACTTAAAAGTATAATAAAGAAATTCTTTCCAATTATGACTGGTTCAATTTATATATAACATGGCTTTAAAATCCCCTGTGAGATAATTCTTCCGTTTATTTCCTTCGTTTCTACTCTGTGAACTTGTAGGAGAGAAGACCATAGCTTATTAAATTAATGCATTATTCAAGTAGAATAATATTTGAGAAGGCTATGCTTTTCTAAATGCCTCCTTTCAAATTCATTAGTGGGTGTCCTCACTGCTTCTCCTAGTTTGAAATCACAATTCTTTACAAGCTGAGTTGACACACTTTTTTGCTCCTAAGTGTTATTCTTTTTTTCTCTTTCTGGGATCTTTGCCTATAATGTGTTTTCTGCCAAGGACTCCTCCTAAATACTCTGACCTGGTTAATTCCTCCTGTTCTATCAGAACCCAGGGGGGAAAAAATTACTTCCATTGAGGAATACGCCCTGTCTGTTTTCAGAGCATGGTGTTTTTCTATGAATCTAGTTGCTTATTTAGGTAGCATAGTGTAATGATTAAGACTCCAGGCTCTATATTTGAATTATTTGAATATGAATCCTGTCTCCATTGCATTCTTGCTATATGATCTTGGTAATCTCTGATGCCTCCATTTCCTCATCAACAAAATGAGGATAATAATTATACCTATCTTATAGGATGATGTGACAGTTTTTAAAAAGTTAATACACACAAAGTTCTTTGAGAAGTGTTTGGCATATGGGAAGCTAAATTAATAAGTGGTAACAGAGCTTTCATATTTAATAATCTCCTTGGCACATGCTTTATGTATTAAGTGATCAATAAATGTGTGAATGCATAGAACTATAGCAACCACTGATTCTGATTTTTTTTTTTTTGTAAAATCAGCCTACTTAGTATTTATTAAATACCTAGAGCATGGCTTGACAGTTATTTCTTGACTATATGAATAGGTGAATGATTGAATGAATGAAATGCAATATTGAATTGCTATTCTATAAAAGTTAAAAGTAGACGGAAATTACTGTCATTTAGTTTTCTAGAGAACAACTAAATTTTTAGGAAAGAATAATGAGGAGCTATTCCTGAAAGGGTATGTATTCAAACAGCAAGAGAGGAAGTTGCAGGGGGTGGTATCTTTCCAGAATGGGAAACATTTATAAAGGTGGAAGTAGATGATAGCGAAGATGTTAGCTTTTTTAAGCTCAACATTAAATAAAGAAAAGAAAACTGTGTCTGGATTGGGGTTGCCATATCCAAAAAATATGGTTGATTTTACATTGGATGGTGGGAAAAAAAAGTGCATTATACAATTCCATTTATCAGCTCTAGGAATGTGAATCTGTTATCAATCATCTGTAAAACTCCTAATCTGTTAAGTTGGAGTAATAGCTGGTCTAAGGATTGAATAAAATAATGCATGCAAAGCTCTAAGAACAGTGCTTGTACATGGTACATAGTAAGAACCTATTTATCTGAGAGGAACAAAACCACTAGTTGTCCAGTTATTGAAAAAAATCTATACACCTGTTATTCCCATTTAAAACATGAATATATATTAAATTGCCAATTTTTCTTTAAACTGATCCCCAATTTTAGAAGCTATTTTTTAATGTAAAATATATAAATAATATTGGAAATGTAATCTAAGTATATGAATACATCTAGACTTTGTATTTTTTTTCTCAGTCTTCATAGTTGCTTGCCTTATTAATTTAATAGTATTTTAAAAAACAATCTACTTTCAAAAAAGCCTTTCTAAAATATTCACCTTACATATTATAGAAACAACTCTTTCAGATTAAATGGTCTTGATAACAAATTCAGATAAATCTTGCTAAACACGCTCCTCTACTGAGTAGGTATACAGCTCTACTTGTAAGGGAACAGCTCTGTTTGTTTGAGGAGCACAGTGAAGATATGCTCAAAAGTAGACTCCTAGCCATATATGCTAGCATACTCTGTTCCAGTCAAGACAGTGAAAAGTTTTGGCTAATTCAGCAAGTCATTAACTAAAGTGAACAGACTTCTTCTATACTATTGCTGCCGTTAAAGGGGTTGGATTATTTTACTTGTTGAAATATCACTAACAGTGATAATATCAGTAACACTCTGCAATCTGAGACCCACATTCCCAGTAGAAATTTAGATACACTTCATACTTCGTGCTTTAATTATTTGTTTATCTTCCAGTCTAGACTGAATTCCTCGATATTAAGTACTTACCCTTTTTGTGCCACCACTCCCTAGCCTGTAGTAGACACTGGGAGATGTCCAGAATAGTCTGAAGTCTAGAGGACATGTCCCATGAGAGAAGTTAAGAGAATCTGGATTTGCTTAGTATAAAATAGAGATGACCAAGATGGCTCTACCAGCTGGCTTTAAAATCTCTGTTTTTGGAGTAACCCAGACTCTCTTCTCTTTCAGACTTTGCAATTAAACAGCTTTGGGACTCTGAGAAATCACTTCATCTTTAGAGATCTTGGTTTACTGAACTGTAAAATTAGGGAAGTAGAACAGATGACCTGGGGAATCCCTTCTAAGTTAGTTTTTCCACTTATTAGAAGGGCTGTCATTTACGTTCATTGGCACCCTTATTTATTTCCTTTCCCCCTCAGAAGACAGAACTGGGATCAGTAGGTAGAAACTATAACACCATAGTTATTCAATTAACATAGGAAAAAAGATTTAATGAGTCCATCTTGGCTACAAAGTGTTCAAGTAAAGGCTTAAATGACCATAGGCACCCACCGGGAGTGGGGGTCGATTAGGTAACTCCAAAATCCCTTCCAATGATAAGATTCTTTGATTATATAGATCAAGGGGCCAAATGAAGCAAGAGCTTTCAAGTTCCTTTCAGTTTAAATTTTTCTGACTGATTCTGCTTTCTTACCTTTTGTTCATATGTACTGCAATGCTGAGAGTTATTTTAAGTTTACTCTTTTTCCCTTCAATCTAATCCTAAATCCTGTTTTGAGTTGCTGACTATTTCAACAGTAAAATCGAGGCAAACCACAACTACACAGTCTCCCTGATAGGTTAGAGAGATCCCAACTGCATTTGCCAACTGAATACCAAAGATGTTAGTAGTTAATGCCTACAGCAATATCTAAATGCTACAAACTGCGACCATTGAATGAATCAGCACCAGTCAAGATCAACGTGATTGGAAGGCTCACCAAGTGTTCCAGAGTGAACTGGAATCTACGCTTAGCTTGACTTCCTGCCTCTCTCCTGTTCTCTGCCAAAAATCAGCATCTGTGTTTCTACTCTCTTACAGCTATTGCCCAACGGCCTCCAATATGTGAAGATATTTGCAAATGGATGAGGACAGAGAGACAATAACTAAATTGTTTCACAGCAATTACTATGTTGGGGAGATTATTTATTCTTAGATGCAAGTTGATCACCTTCAGGAGATATCCTTAGCTCATTTTGTTAGCCATCAAAATCAAGAGAATTGTTCATTTAAAAGGTAGACAATGTGTTTTGTTGTTTCCTAGCTTTATAAATCTTGCAGAAAATGTCTTTTCCTTAGATTTCAATCAGGATAAAAAATAAGCTCAGTCTAGCAAATGACTGCTTAAAAATCCAATTAATTGAGTCATTTGGTAAAAATACAATCCATTTTATATTTTACTTATTTTCAATTAAAACACGTGCTGTGGACATGCACATTTTTATTTGATGATAAGAAAACAACATTAATGGTTGGCAGTATTTTTCAATGTCAAAGTTTGAATATTAACTACTCTGGCATTCACAGAATATGTCCAAATATATTTGACAATAGTCATTGCCTCGTTTGGTAATGGGCTATGCTGTCATGGAAGGACTAAGGTTTTCCCTCACTCTCAAAAGTGCGGATTCAAGTCGTTTTCATTCTTACATGCAAAGCTTTGACTTCACTGGAAAGTTCCCTGAGATATTACTGATTCAAGTGGCTAAAAATACTAAACAACAGTGAAGAATCATTTCAAAACTTATACCTTAAAAGCAAGAAAAGCTAAAATTGTTTTATTTAATTGGCTTCCTGTATTCTCTAAATGTCTATCTTTTAAAAAAAATTACCAAAATCAAACATTTTTAAGCTCACTCTACTCATTTATTTAACTTATTTTAGTGATCATAAAGATTTTTCATGTTTTTCAAGGTAAAACAGTGAAAGAACATAATTTATAAGACAGAAACAAGAAGATTATACAGTTTTATGATTAGCAATAATTTAAATACAGGAATGTAATTAATTTAAATTTAAAGGAATTTAAAGTCTATTTTTAATGTGTTCAAGTGTAAGACTTGATAACACAAGAGTTATATACCCAGTTACACATTAAAATTAATTGATTGAATCAACTCTGTGCCAAGACACAAGCATATAATTAATAATAATAGCATTCAAGAGTTTACACAGAACCAGTAGGTGTTTTGATTACTCTCACTTTATAATTCATATCAAATGAAAAAGTGAAGAAATTTATGTTGGCATACTTTGTTTGCTATAATATTTAAGAAAGGAGCTAAGACTTTTCCTAGCACATCAACTTTTAGTTTTATTGAAATGTACACATCACCAGTTTCATTGTGTGAAATAAATCTCGGTGGTCATAATCATTGATGTCATTGAAAGCTTTAAATAAATCTATGATTTAACAATGTGTGTTACAGTTAAAGCTGAGTTCTAGCTAATGTCCAATGTGAAAAAGATTAGTACTTTTATACCTTACTGTTCAGATTTCTTTTTTCCTAAGAATTTTTTTAAACCTGTTTTTATTGCTACTACTGCTAAGGGTAGTGTACATTTGTATAATGTTTTAGAATTTTCCAAACTGGAACTCTCAACACACAGACCAGGAGGCAGAACTGAACAGCAGTTAAGAGCAAAAGCTCGGCTGCCACACAATCTTGAGTTCATGTCCTAGCGCCACCGGTTGTTAAATTGCTGACCTTGAGAAAACTGTTTAACCTTTAATCTTCATTTTTTTGTTTGAATAACAGTACAATATCTGCCTCATTGTCTTCTTTTTTAATGAGGTTAAAAGAGATAAGGCATAATATGCAAAATATGTTTACCATAAGTGGCATATAGTAAATAATAAATACAAATATTTTTGTTCCTCACAGATTTATGCCATTTAATATTCATTTGCTAAAAGAAAACCTCTAAAAACTCTGTGCCATTCAATGTCCCAAATGGACAGCAGTGTTGACTTCGTCATCCACCTTAAGACTCCCCACTTTAATTGCTCTCTGTTGACCTCTTTGGAATCAAATGAAGCTGAACCTTGATGAAACTAACAGGTAGCTTAGCTTTCCCTTGCTAAATTAGTCCTTTAAGTCATACAACCCAAAAATTGAAGACCAGATTAGAAAGATATATATACCATGTAATAGTATATATATGGCACATATATATGTGACATATAATGTATATATGTATATAATAATAGATTATATTATAATAGACTAGAATAGAATAATAGAGTAGAATAATAGAATTAGAAGCACCCAGTATGCTCCTCTTAAGACACGAGATTTCAGAGCTTTAGTAAGCATTTTTATGGGTATACTTTTATCTTTCACATCTAGAATCATTGCTTGTGGATATATTTTTTGATTGTCCATTGTTTGGACTTTTTTGTTTTGTTTTATTTTGTTTTGGGTTTTTTTGCATCTTTAATGCCAAAATATTATGGCAAAGGTAGGAGGAGAGGTTGAAATAAAATTAAAGGATCACCATGATCCAAATGGGCATAGTTCTCACAATCTTTTTTTTTTTTTTTTTAATATTTTATCTATTTGACAGAGAGAAATCACAACTAGGCAGAGAAGCAGGCAGAGAGAGAGCCCGACGCGGGGCTCGATCCCAGGATCCTGGGATCATGACCTGAGCTGAAGGCAGAGGCCCCAACCCACTGAGCCACCCAGGAGCCCCTAGTTCTCACAGTCTTAATAAGAAGTGCTTTTATCTTCACATTTCTGATCTTCTATGCATATTCTACCTCAAAATCCCCAAATCAGAGTCAGCAGGATATAGCGCATATCCTATTAACATGATGTAAGGGTATAAGAAACTATAGTTAAGGGTTATAAGAATCTGAAATCTTTAAGAAAAATTTGTTCACGAAGAAATTAACAGTAACAACTCTTTTCTGTTTGTTTATTCAGTCAATAAATATTTATCGAGTGTCTAATATTTTCTGGGTAAAGAGCATTACAAAGAGAGGAAATTTGGGTGATACCTGTTTGATTCCTGCTCTAGGAAGAAGAAATCTGAATTAAGACAGGACCAACAGATCAGGATACATGCAAAAAGCGAGTTATCCACCTTAGCAAGAACCTGTTCCTCTTAGGACCTCTTATTTGAATGTATCTCTACCCCTCTTAGATCTGTGTTGACCCTAGTTTTGCCCCTACTCATATTTAAACTTCATGGTGTAAGAAAGAACGAGCATTCGAATTTATCTTTGATAATAGGGTCTGAATTCACCTGACTTCACTTGTCGAGTTTTTTTTTTTTTTAAGATTTTATTTATTCACTTGACAGAGATCACAAGTAGGCAGAGAGGCAGGCAGAGAGAAAGGCGGAAGCAGGTCCCCTGCTGAGCAGAGATTCCCAATGCGGTGGCTTGATTCCAGGACCCCAGGATCAAGACCCAAGCCGAAGGCAGAGGCTTTAACCCACTGAGCCACCCAGGCGCCCCATTTTTTTTTTCTTTTTTCATTACTCTTAAAGCACTTCTCACATTAAAAAAAAAAAAAAAAAAAAAGTGGGGTGTCTGTATGGCTCAGTCGGTTCAGCATCTGCCTTTGGCTCAGGTCACAATCCCAGGATCCTGAGATCAAACCCCAAAGCACTGGGCTCCCTGCTCAGGGGGTAGCCTGCTTCTGCCTCTCCCCTTGGCAGTCCTCCTGATTGTGCTCACTCTCTCTGTGTCAAATAAATAAATAAAATCTTTAAAAACAAACAAACAAATAAATATATTTTTAAAGCTCGATCACATTATGTTGCTGTTTGTCTAATTTTCTCCCATGTACTTACAAAAAGTATTTGATGATCCTTTGGAGATGAAGAATGTTCTAGAGCAGTGATTAAACCAAATCCTTATTAAATCTCCATCAGCCCACAGCTGCCTAAAAATGGACTGAACCTACAACTCTAAAAGATACAAACTAGTTGTGTCAGTCATTGAGATATATTTATAGTTTCTATACCTTTGGAGTTTTTCAGCCAATGCCAGCAGAATTCCAAATGTATAGACATTATTAATTAAATTAAATTTCATATTATGTACATGTAATTAAATTTCATATTATGTACATGTAAACCCTGATAAAGTTAAAAACTCACACTTAACCAAGTATAGAGTAAGTGAAGAGGATTCACTAAGAAGGTAATATAAGAGTAAAATACTAGAACCCAGATCTATAATCTCATTTTCCTCCATGGGATAAGCCCAGTTTTAATGATGAATGACAATATTTTAAGAGAGCTTGAGAAATAAAATATAAGTCAATGTGAGTGACAGATGATCTCAGAGTTTTGTGTCTGATAGTTCATTTTATATCCTAGTTTTTATCATTCTTTGTGTATTAATAATATATAAAGTCTATATAAATATAAGTGATTTACAGTTTATAAGGAAGTATTATCACATTAGACATTCATTACCATCTTGAGAAGGGCACACAAAGGAAATGGATATTCTTTGATTATTAGTACTTACACTGTGTGGTTTCTTCTCATAAATTATCATAATTAATTTTCATTGTCATGTTATGAGGTAACCATTATGCCCCTGATAAAACTGATGCTGAGAGTAGCTAAACATCTTGTTACAAAGTCACACAGTTTTTACTGATAGAACCAAGGTTCGTGCCAGTAATCTGGTACATCACACAAAAGGCATGGCATGTATTATTATATCCATCTTATGTATTAGGAAGCAGACCTATTGAGAGTAAGTGAATTGTTCTAAAAATCCATTTGCTATTTTATCATGGCATGTCTTTTTTCTAGTTTTATGGAGCTGTAACTGACACATATCTCTGTAAAAATTTAAGGTTTGCAGCATAATGGTTTGAGGCAAACATACTGTGAAATGATTACTGCAGTAAGTTTAGTTAACATCCATCATCTTATTTAGATAAAGAAAAAACAAAACAAAACAAAACAAAACCCTTGTTTTCCCTTGTGATGAAAACTCTTAGGATATGCTCTCTTAAGAGCTTTTCCTATATATCATACAATAATGTTAGCTATAATCACCATGGTGTACATTACATTACATCCCTTGTACTTAATTATCTTGGAACTGTAAGTTTTTACCTTTTGATCATCTTCCTCCAGTTAACCCTCCATCAAACCCCCTGCCTCTGGTAACCAACCATAAATCTATATCTTTTTCTATGTGTTTTGTTTTTTCAGATTCCACATAAAAGTAGGATAACATGGTATTTGTCTTTCTCTAACTTATTTCACCTAGCATAATAATCCTCAAGGTTTTTCGTGTTGTTGCAAATGATAGAATTTCATCATTTTTGCATGGTTTAATAATACTTAATGGCTATATAATATTCCATTTAATATATATAATATATATATCCACTATATTATCACTATATATACCACCACTTCTTTATATACCACCACTTCTTTATTTATTCACCATCACTAGCCACTTAGATTGTTTCCATGTCTTAGCTAATTTTAAATAATGCTGCTATGAACATGGGGGTGGCAGCTATCTTTTTGAGTTAGTGTTTTTATGGGCATATTCCCAGAAGTGGAATTATTGGATCAAATGATAGTTCTTATTTTTTTTTGAGGATCCTCCTTACTATTTTTTCATACTATCTGTACCAATTTAAAATCTTACCAAGAGCGTACAGAGATTCCCTTTGCTCCACATCCTTGCGAGCATTTGTTATCTCTTGTCTTTTGGTGATGGCCATTCTAAAAGGTATGAGATGATACCTTATTGTGGTTTTAGTTTGCATTTCCCTAAGAACGGATGTGGAGTATCTTTTCATATATATCTTCTTGGTCATCAGTATATCTTCTTTGGGAAAATGTTTATGCAGATCTTTTACCCATTTTTAATTAGATTGGATTTATCTCTAGGATCTAAATTCTGTTCCATTAATCTGTTTTTCTGCTTTTATGCCAGTACCATACTGTTTAATTACTACAACTGTAGAGAATAGCTCGAAATCAGGAAGCATGATGCCTCTTGGTTTGCTCTTCTCCTTAAAGAGATTCAAATATATAACGGGATTTTTCTGTGAAGATTAAACCTATTTGCATGAAAGTATAAGATTAAAAGCAAAGGCACATGCTGCATGCTTTGTACAACTGGATATGTAACACAGAGTAGATTGTTGTAAAGAGTAGAGGACTTGATATAAGAGATACTTAGCTTCAGTGAAACGGATTTTATGACAAAGTAAAGGTACTCTAGTTCAATTGTTGTATAATTGAAGATGTTAGCACTTGTCATATATAATGTAATAAGGCAACCTCTGTTACTCAGTGGTTCCAAAGATTTTTTTTTGGGGGGGCACATCTGAAATCATACAATAAACACTGGAAATACTGATGAGCCACTTTTTAAATCTGAGTGATAGGAAGCCCTTTATTGTTTCATAGTGAGCAAAATGTCCTTGCAAAAAGAGGTACTTGTGTAATTATTTCAATTACATAACTCTTACTCTTTCCTAGGACCCAAGCTGAATCTAGATTTTCCAATTATCTCTTTCACAAAGAGCCCCCTAAGGATGATCAAATGAATAGTGAAGCCAGACATTGGCTGAAAATGCCCATTTGAAATCTTTGGTAAATTATGATATGCTTATAAATGAATTTATAAATTTAGGGTTAGCTCTTTAGATTCTTAGCAGACTACAAATGCCTGTTGATGTTAAATTTTATATTTCAGAGTTTGGTTTTATGAGTAGGTCATGACAAACAGGGAATGGGAAGAGGGAACAAGAAAAAAGCTAATATGTTTCAAACTAGATCATGAACACAAGATTGAGAAAAAAAAAAGCTTCCCCAAAATACATTTTAATGAGTGATAACTGAACGTAGTGAAGAAAAAAAAAAAAGACCAAAATCTGGCAAGAAAACAAATTAACAATTTATCCTAAAAAACAGAACATCCCCCCAACCACAGAGAATATAGTTGAACATATTTTCAAGCAACAGCTATGACTAATGAGGAAAATTCAGGAGAGACCCAAGTTATACATGTCATTCAGGAATTGAAACTCCTCAAAGGCTTTCCATTACTGTGAATACAGTGTCCAGAATTTTTTTTTTTTTTTTTTTGAGAGAGAAAGATGGAGAGAGAGAGAGCGCACAAGAGAGCCGGGGGAGGGACAGAGGGCAGACTCTCTGCAGAGCGTGGAGTCCATCTCAGGACCCACGAGATCCTGAGCTGAGTTGAAATCAAGAGTCCAACATTTAAACCAGCTGAGCCCCCAGACACACACTCCCCCAGGGTCCAGACATCTTAACACAGCACCTCTGATCCTTTATAGGTCTCTGTCTCACCAGGGTCTCTTCTCAGTATCTTCTCCTAACCCATTTGCTCCTTTGACTATAATGATCAGAGCTGCATGTACTTTTCTATAAGCTACTCCCTCCCTCTGGTTAGAGTTCCTCTCACTGCCTCTCTTCTTCCAGCCATTTAACAGGACTCAGCTCAGCTACCATTGTCCCCAAAAAAGTTTTCCCTGACTTTACTATCTGCCATTCCTCTAAAGCACTGGTTTATGCACTGTTTACTTGTCATTCCTTCCATCCTGGTCTGTGAGCTCCTTGGGGGATGGGAACTGTGTGCTCTTCATAGTTATCTTTCCCAGTGTCAGTGTCCTGAGTTGAATTGGGTCCCCCTAAAAGATTTTGAAATCTTAGCTGCCAGTACCTGGGAATATGACCTTAACAGAAAATCAGGTTTTTGATGATGATCAAGTTGGAATGAGGTCATTATGGTGGGCCCCCATCCAATATCACTAATATCCTTATAAAAAGAGGAAAGTTGGACACAGAGACATACACACACGGGAACCATCATGTGAAGAAGAAGACAGATTTAGGGGATGTATCCACGAGCGAAGGAATGCCAAAGATCGCCAACAAACCACCAGTAGCTAGGAGAGAGCCAGGAAGCAGATTTTTCTCCATAGCCCTCAAGAGGAATTGCCCCTGCTGATGCCTTGATCTTCACTTCCGGCCTGCAGCGTTGTCAGACAATAAATACTGTTAAGTCACACAGTGTGTAGCACTTCGTTCCGGCAGCCCTAGAAAACTCAAACAGGTTGGAACTGAATTTTTTCAGTTCAGAATGAATGAAATAACTCACTAGTTTATTTTATCAGCCTGAACCCTTTCCTGCATAGTTTATTATTTTTATGGAAAAAAGGATTCAGTGATCTTTATTTACTTCCCTAATTGATTTTATTTTTTTTTAAGGTTGACTTTTTTTAAAGATTTTATGTATTTACTTACTTATTTGAGAGTGAGAGAGAGCATGAGAGGGAAGAAGGTCATAAGGAGAAGCAGAGTCCCCATGGAGCTGGGAGCCCGATGAGGGACTTGATTCCAGGACTCCAGGATCATGACCTGAGCTGAAGGCAGTCGCTCAACCAACTGAGCCACCCAGGTGCCCTCACTAATTGATTTTAAACATTAGCTTTGGAGTATCTACTTTATTTATAACATGCCTGGAAAAATATAAATAAAAGCAATATTATTCTCTCTACCGTCAAAATGGTAACTGTCAACATGTGGGTGGGAAATGAAAATTTTTTTACACCAGAGCTGACAGGTGGTAAGTACCACAGCTCTTGCTTATGGCAGATACCTTCTCTGGTTGGTTGGTGTCCATGTTACATCAGCTGTTCACTGCTAAAAATATCAAAGCTTACAGAGTGCCTGGGTTAAGCATCTGCCTTTGACTCAGGTCATGATCCCAGGGTCCTGGGATTAAACCCTACTTCGGACTACCCCCCAGCAGGAAACCTACTTTTCCCCTCTCCTCCCTGCCCCTGCTCTTCATCACTACCTCTGTCTCTCTCTCTAAAATAACTAAATAAAATCTTTAAAAAATAATAATAAAATTGGGTACCTGGGTGGTTCAGTAGGTTAAAGCCTCTGCCTTCAGCTCAGGTCATGATCTCAGGGTCCTGGGATTGAGCCCCACATCGGGCTCTCTGCTCAGGAGGGAGCCTGCTTCCTCCTCTCTCTGCCTGCCTCTCTGCCTACTTGTGATCTCTGTCAAATAAATAAATAAAATCTTCAAAAAAATTAAAATAAAATAAAAACAAAAATAATAATAGTAATAATAATAATTAAATAAATAAATGTAAAAACTTCCTATAAATAACTATAATTCAATGTGTAAAGTAATGTGTCATTGGAAGATAATATTATCTATGGTCATGGAGAGAGCTTACTTTTAATTTAAAGGAGTGGGGATTAGGAAGGACTTTGCAGAGAAAGGGCTACTGGATAAAAGACTTCATAGATGGAAATATAAGACCCACCCAGTTACCCTTCAGATTTTTCAGTCTGCTTTCCCCAGCAACAACCCTGCCAGCTGGGACATTTCCATCAATCTTCAACATGCGAGATAATTTTCACAGCTCTTAAATAATCTGTTATTCTGGTGACTTTTATTCAGAAGTCAATGTTAATGACCTTGGTTTGCAGTGGCAGCTAGAATTAACCTGGGAAAACCACACAGACAGATATAGTTGATAGGTAGAGGTAATGCCCCTAACATTTAGGTTATATTTCAATGATGGGAGCATAAGGATATTCCATTTCAAGTACAATAAAACAGACTGTAAACCAGTAAGAAAGCATCTAATTGCATTCTGTCATACCATCCCATGAGCAGTCAGCTGTGATCAGAGCAGGCTATTTCATTTGTAAGGATGAAAGCAGGTTAGTGCTGATCATTCTTGGAGTTAATAAAGAGTAAATATGTCTCTCATTTATATTTTTTCCATTGTTCCTTTAAACACAATAGACACAGATGTACTCTCCATTAATTCTTTAGCATACAACATGGTTGTTAGCATGCTAAAAATGCTCAATATGAATTGTTCTGGCACCTCTTTTTTTCTTGAGCTAAAGCTGTTAATGTGAGAGGCTTTACATTTAAAATTATGCCTATGCCATATCATTGGTCTTTGAACAATTCAGTCATTAAACGATTACTATATGCCAGCCCTATGCTCAACATGGTCTATTTTATTTAATTCTTGCTTTCTAGGATCATATAATTTAGTTGGAGAGAGAAGATCAATGCACAAAAAAGATTATTTTGTAAAGTTATTTAATCTAACTGCTTACACTTTCTGTGCTTATATTCAGACTGCTAAGAATTGCTAAAGGAAAAAATATATGTATTAAAATGTGCGATCATTAATTCATAGTAACTCAACCCTAACAAGACAATCAGCAGTTCCTTACCACTTTTCTGTATTTCTCTAATCAATTGTTCCTTCTATTTTCTAGAAGAGCCATTTCAAATTTCTGTACTTTCTTCAAATCTCTAACCTCACTCCCTCCTTCTTGACTAATAAACCCCAATTTCTCATTATCAGAGTAAATTGAAGATGAAAACTCCTTTAGTGTCCTGCCTTTAAACCTATAATCTTAACCTTTACATCATCCTTTTCTTCTTCCCTTCTAATTCAGTGGAGAAGTGTCCTGTTTTCTCTAGTCACTAATTTATCCCAAACTATTTATTAAGTTCAGTTCAGGTGCTGAGCGTACATTGGTGAGAACAAAAGTTACAGTTTCTCCCCAGAGCTTGTATTTTGCCCAAGACTACTTTTGCTCTCACCTGAGCTATTTTCAGTTTCTCAAATAGGCCATGTTTTCTTTAACTCTGGGCCCTTGAATGCATGTTTCCCTCTGCAGAGATGTTCTCTCCCCCAAATCTTTTTTTTTTTTTTTTTTAACTCTGGGTCACTTTCATCTTCCAGGTCTCAGAACCTACAATTAGTCTTCTCTGACATGCCTCCCCAACCCAAGATAAGGAACCCACCTCTGGGTGCCTACAGGCCTTGTTCCTCTCCTAGCAACACTTACTGCTGAGCTTTTATTGTCTCTTTTCTTGTTCAACCCTCCACTAGGAAAGAACATACATCTCTGATTAACTCATGTGACCCCCATGTTTGGACTAGTGCTTGGCACATGAGTAATCAATAAGTGTGTGTTGAATGAGTTAGCTCATTCTGTTTAAATGGAAGTGGAAAGGCTGATACAGATAACTGGTTCTACTGGAGTTCGGCTTAGAAATGAACTACCGTAATGGATTTGAGTTGTCAAAGACTTGAGCGTTCTTGAAAATTAAGGTTGGAAAGGCATTCCAGATGTGGGGAAGAGGCTTAACAATAAAAACAAACAAACAAACACTACAGGAAGATCAGCTTGCTTGGGGGGAAGCTTAGTAGCCGAGAAGTAAGAAATAGTGAGAAAAGGGTATACAGAATTCTTATAGAAAATAACCAGTAATGGATAATTTCAAATAACAGAGCAACATGATGAACATAGAATTTCAGGGAAAAAAATAACCTGGAATATATTTGCCAAACAGATTGGAGAATCAGGTAGGGAAAAATGGGAATCAGGGAATGTGGTCATGAGACTTCATGATTAGCTAAACACTTGATTTACTGAAATAGTCATAAATAGTCATAGAGAGGGAGTTTAACATTTACATTTATATTCACAGTGGCTTCTGATAAAACATAATAACAACTACTATATTATACTTTATTAAAAAAAAATCTTCTGATAACTCTGCCAGATATTGTAAGAATCCCTAGGATCTGGTGGTGAATGAGTGTGATGCCAAACATTAAAGAGCTTAGTTTAATCTGAAATATTAATCTCATTAGAAAACACAGAAGATAGGAAAGGAGGCCAGTTTCAAAGGGAGGTTATAAGTGCATTTTTTCAAGCTTTTGAGTTGAAGGTGACAAATCAGCTCCCAGCAGTGATGGAGGTACTACAGGAAGTGTAGATACTTAACAACCTAGCAGTGATAATTGAAACAAGGAATGGATTCTCCATGAGAAAGAGATTATAGATAGAATAAGATTCTGTGGAGTATGTTTTGGAGAATAACTATTATTCTAGAGAAATGGCCATCAAAGTTAGCATGCAGCCCTGGGGTTTCTGGTTTAGGATATCTGCCATGGGCCCCAAATTTTGTAAATCCAACAAGCTCCCACATGTTAATACCACTGGTGTGAGGATCTCATTCTGAGAATCAGTGTTTTAGAGCCATTAAACAAAGTTAAATAAAACAAAAAAAAGTAGCAAGAGAAATAAAGAAGAAACAGGGCAGTCTAATGTGCGTGTAACAATGAAAAAGCAGTAGTAATGCTCTATGTAATACAGAAAGAGCAAAGGCCCATCAGAATTTTGCAGGCCTTTTTTTTCTTTTTTTTAATTTTAAGATTATATTTATTTATTTATTTGACACAGAGAGAGAGCGAGAGAGAGAGAACATAAGCAGGGCGAGTGGGAGAGGGAGAAGGAAGCTTCCTGCTGAGAAGGGAGCCCAACTCAGGCCTCAATCCCAGGGCTCTGAGAGCATGACTTGAGCTGAAGGCAGACGCATAATGACTGAGCCACCCAGGCGGAAATTCTGGATGACTGGCTAGGCTCTTTGCCTGCTGGAAATGGCACATAGTTACCCCACTCATGTTCATTGTAGGAGAGGACAACCTACATACATATGTACATCCATCCATGCATACATACATACAAAAGAGTTCCATTGCAAAGAACAAGAGACAAATAGGCAAACACTCCGACTATAAAGACTAGATGCTGTATTAGTTTACTGTGGCTGCTGTAACAAATGACCACAAACTGTGTGGCTTGAAAAAACAGAAATTTATCCTCTCAAAGTTCTGGAGCCTGGAAGTCTGGTGTCAGCAAGATTTGTCCTTTTGGAGAGCTCTGAATGTTTGTTTCATGTCTCTCTTTTAATGTTTGGCAGTTGCTGGCAATCCTTGGCATTTTTTTGGTTTCTAACTGCATCACCACAACCTCTGCCTTTGTTGTCACCTGCACTATTCCCTGTGTGCCTGTGTTTCTATGCCTAAATTTTCTCTTCTTACTAGAATATATACAGAATAACCCCATCTTAAATTGATTGTATCTTCAAAGACCCTGTTTCCAAATGAAGTCACATTCAAAGGCACCAGATCTTAGGAGCTTAGCAAATCTTTTGATGGAACATAACTGAACTCAGCAGATGCCACGTGAAATTGTGGTATATGGAGCAAGATGGGTTAAGATTGAGAAAGGTGTGTGGGATGAGAAGATAGTAATGTGAAACGGTATAAAGGAAAACCACTAAATTGCAGTTGGGAAGACAGAAGGGGAGCTCCCTCATTCCCTATCTGTTACGATCAATTGCAGACCCAATAGGAAAGACATACCTTGCGAGTCCTTAGGGCTTCAGCTATTACTTTACCACCCCAGTAGAAGCAATAAATGTTTCCCTCTTCACCCTGACAACAACCCAGCCAATGGGAGACTCGCAATTCAGCCAGCAAAAAGCCACTATACTCCCAGTTTACTGGAGTAGACTTTTTGTTTATAACAGCCCTTCCAACTTTCTCTTTTCCTCCATAAAAGATTGCTTCTCTTCTTTGCTGTCCAGTATTGCCTATAATTTTACTATAGCTTGCTTGTTCCAAATTGTAATTTTCTTCTGTTGCCAAGTAAGCTCAGTTTTTGCTGATAAAATGACCAGCAGTCTTATTTTTAAGGTTAACATTAACCATGGGTAACTGTTTAAAAGCTTCAGCTTCTAACAGAGAAGAGGCTGGGACAAGTTCAAAAAAAGATATTTTCAGGATAGGACAGAGGCATGGTCAAAGCCAGAGAAGAAAAGCACTGAAGGAAAGAGATTTAATATTTTAGAGAGGGAAGAAAAGAAATAATGAGTGAAGTTCTGGAGTGGAAGGGAAGGTTTAGGCTTAGAAAAAAATGAATGAAGAAAGCTATAAGACATAGGGACTTTTTACAATAATAGTCATTAAAGTGATGTGTTAGAAGAATGAGTGGGTATTATGAGGTACATTGAGAAAAAGTTTGGAACACTGACTGTGATAAGTTACTTGGGTGATCTGGGAGACATTTTTTTCTTTTTTTTAAAGATTTATTTATCTGAGAGAGAGAGAGTAGGGGGGAGGAGCAGAGAGAGAGAGTCCCAAGCAAACTCTGTGTGGAGTACAGAGCCCAATTTGGGGCTCCCTCCCACCCATCACACCCTGACCAGGACCAGAGAGGAAACCGAGTGACTCGCTCAGAAGTCTGCATTACCCAGGTGCCACCATGAGAGAGTTTTAGGATTGCGCATGCTTAGCTAGGGCTGTGGGAATTTTTTTTTTTTTTTTTTAAGATTTTATTTAGTTAGTTAGTTAGTTAGAGAGCACGCCTGTGCACATGAGGTGGGTGGGGGGAGTAGAGGTCAAGGGATAATCTCCCGCGGACTCCATGCTGAGCGGAGAACCGCCTCCGGGCTCAAACTCCTGACCCTGAAGTAAGACCTGAGCTGGAAGCAAGAGTAGGATCCCTGACTGACTGAGCCACCTGGGCAGCCCCCAGTGCCATGGGAATTTTAAAATGAACCCCTTCTTTAAACCCCAAACTTTGTCTTTTGGACCCAGGGAAATCCAGAGAGTAAGTAAATAAAGTTTTGGCTTTTAATTAACCATACCAACAGTGCCCCGTGAGATTAATTAGTCGTTCAGATTAAAATGAAAAGTGCATTTCTGGTGTTTTTTAAGTAAAGTTTTAATTTTATTTCAACCTCTCCTCCTACCTTTGCCATAATATTTTGGCATTAAAGATGCAAAAAAACCCAAAACAAAAAAGCTCAAACAATGGACAATCAAAAAATATATCCACAAGCAAAGTTTTCTGTCTGGAGAGGAAGAGATGTCAGTCAGCAATCTGTGTGGGCCAGACTCACAGGTAAAGTTTTGTGTGTTGTTTTTTTAACTGAAACGTATTTACATGAGGTTAAATTGCCTGCACCAGTGGGTGTTTTCTAAAACAGGGCTGGCCAGGGGTTGGGCTGGATTCTGGTTCCTGTAGTAAAAACATGTAGGCAGAGTGTAGAGAATACCACTAGTGTTTTCTGTAAAGTAGAAAACGCCTTACCTCGCGGATCCTAGATCAACTCTGACAGAAGCAGCCTGCTTAATAATAGCGAATTGTTTGGAGAAGCCCCAAATGCGTTCTCTTAGGAAAGTCACATAAAATGAAATTGAACGACTATTGAATGGTTATAAGGCATCATGGGGCTTTGTTCTTTACACCCACAAAAAATATATGGGAACACTGTAATCATACAACTCTTTTAAGCATTTGAGTTTTTATTCTGAGCTTCTCGAGCACAATATCAGTCTATGCTGCCAAGATTTTTTGCTTTTATTTCCCCACCTCTCTGTAACACCTTCTCCTCACCATAGGCAACAAGGGGAAAGGGTGAACTGTGAACTGTTCCTTCTCCTGTCCTATTTTATAGGATGAAGAAAAGGTTTTGTGTGGAAAAAGTTTTAAGGTTTTAACAAGGTTCAGATATTCCTTTCCTTATGCCTGCATGTTCTGTGTTTACCTGAGAAATTTCAGTTTGGGGATATGCAAGAAATACAGAAAGAGGAACCCAGCTTTGTGCAATAGAGCTAATCCTGAAATTGTTTGCTTGTCACATGCTTGTCAAACACATCAGTTTTTAATTGCTTCAGGAATTAGGTGTTTAATTTTCACCTGTTTTTTTGTTTTGTTTTGTTTTTTGTTTTTTTCTTACTAGGATACCGAAACAGCCACTGATTTTACTTCCCTTTGCCATTTTAGTATTTATATTTTTCTGTGTCAGCTTTGTTTCTTACTGGTACTGCATAGACATGTTTAGGACTATTCTTAATAGTCAACATTCTACAGTAGGTGGTATTAGGGTCAGTGTTTTTGCTGAGACCCACCAACTCTTTTCACTGTGTTTTATAATTGATTAGTCCACCATCACCTGATGGTCCAGAGCCATTTCTTCCTCCCACCCCCACCCCCAGGGCCTCTTTTCTCTTCTCTTTTCATCTCTTCTCTTCTTTTCTTTTTAAGATTATTTATTTGAGAGAAAGCAAGAGAGCAGGCCAGGCAAGGTGGGGACAGGCAGAGAGAGAAAGATAAGCAGACTCCCTGCGGAGCTGAGTTTGGAAGGAGGGGGCAGAGAGCTCACCAGGCCATTTCTTATTCCTAAACACTTCTTTTCAAAATGATGATCAGTTCTCTAAATTGGTCACTTCCATAAAAGCAGTGTTTTTGTTTTTGTTATTTGTAAGGCTTCTTACCTTTAAATCATAATACTCATCGTATTTATCCCATTGAGGACCATTCTGGCTTATCATAAGTACATGTTTTGAGTGTTTGCCAAGCATTTCTGTCTGAAATTCCAGCCTGGTGAAGCTGGGATTTTATGAGCATCGTGTAATGTAAGTCAGGGCAGCTGACTCTTCAGTCTTTTAGTCACCAGGAATCCGGAGGATGTGTTGGTTTGAAAGGTGCTTTCCCTGTTATCGATTCTAGCTTAAACTTCAAGACTCAGCCCAAGTGCTAAACCTTCTGTTGATTCTTCTCCTCAGAGGAAGTCATGCTCCCCTCTAGGCTGACATAACATTATAGGACTCATTCTAGCGGGTTAAATCATGTCAAGGTGTTTAGGTATTGGTTTCTCAAGACAGCTTGAGAGCTTACTGACAGCAGAGAATTCTTACTTATCAAGCATCTGGTATGTGCTAATTACTATAGAACATGGATATACGTACTCCTTATCCCAGATGAGACAATTGTGGCTCCAAATGACAGAGTCAGTAGATGGAGGAACCAAGGCATGAAGCTAACTCTGCTTTAGCCCCATTGCTGCCCAGTGGTTGGCATAATCTCTGTGCAGACTGAGGACAGAGATCAGAGTTGACCCAAGGTCAGTAATGCCTCATCCACTTAGTCACTCCAACTAACAGTGCTCACTTTTTCAGCAACCCCTCATTCATGAAACCTCAAGCTTCCTTTTTAAGGAGAAGTTTTCTCAGAGATCTGTGACTTTCTCCATCCTCTTAAATTCATTTGTTCATTCATCGTTCACTCATCCCTTGAATAATTAGGAGGTCATTATATGACTGGCCTTGTTCTATTGCTCAGCAGAAAATGACACAGATCCCTGGTATCATGGACTTCATATTTTCATATGAAAATATGAAATGATATGAAAATATGACTTCATATGTCTCTTCAAAGAGACAATAAAAAAATAAAATACATGGGTGACATATGTTAAGAGAAAATAAGTGCTAAGGTAAAATGAAAAGTAGCTTGGGATAAGGAAGTGGGATGTATGGTTAGGAGACAGTGTTTAAAAGGAAGTCGGACTCAGGCTCCTAGAGAAATTAAGATTTGAACAAAACCCTGAAGGATAGAAATTCCATATAGAGGAAACAGGTAGATTAAATGCCCTAAAGTGGGAGTATGTCCACTGTGATCTAGAAGTATCAAGACTGCAGCTGTGTCTCAAATGGAATGAAGAGGGGGAATATTACATAATAAGGGAATAGAGTGGTCCTAGAATGTATGCAGCCCACCCCTGCTTTAACAAAATATATCCGGAGAATACCCAGTGCCTCCAAACTAATCATTCTGGATTGCCCGGTAGTTCTAGCCCACATTTGTCTTCATTGAGTAGTCTTCCCAAAATCAATGGCACTGTCTGGGCTTAGAACATTGCCTCAGCCAGGTTCAACCACACTCCCTTGTATTTCTGTAGTGTTTTGGTCAATTCTTGTACATTATATTGACCACAGTTGACAACAACTGGTTATATGATTCATAATAGGTGCTCAAGAGATGTTCATTGAATGGATGGATGCATGAGTGAATCAATGAATGAGAACAGATTTAGTCTTAAAACACAGATGGATGCTCCCACCTATAAATAAATTTGTGTTCTAGCTGTAGAGATAAGCTACATATTTACTTATGTTAAATGAAACTTCTGGAATATGGCTGAGTGTTGATTAAATGCTGATTACTTTTCAACGTATCCATGTTCCATCAAAGAGAAATCAGGGACAATTTTCAATTCTGTACCATCAGAGGGTTCTTACTAAAAATAGCTTGTTTCACCTTGAGCAGAGTCACTAGTTTTTAACCTAATCTCTGGGGGAAAAAATTATTTCCTTTATAGCTGATATATTTATGTCTATAGTATAGTGATTTCATTGTCTTGGTACAGTCTTCAACTTCAAATGTCAACTACATAGTTATTCCCTTTGTTGGACTTAACCTTATTTACAGTGGTAATTTGTTTCCTTAGCTCTTCTGTAACTCAGTCTGTGGCATTTACTATTATTATAGTGGATGTAAATCAGAGTCCCTGGATTTAACCTTTTCTTTCCACAGTTTAGAATGACTTCTATACTATTATAAATGCAGTAGATTGATCCTAGCATGTGGGTCTGAAACTTTTGTAAATGTATTTTTTTAATTCCCCTATAATCATATATAAATGTAAAACAACAGTTTTGAAAAGCATGAGTTGATATGCATCATAAATTTCATAGGAAAAGCCAATTGGGAGCATTTTATTTACTCTTGGTCATCTTTTGCTCAATAAACAAATTCTTTAAATTTGAGGCAGATAGATACATTTATAGATCTATGGGATGTCAAAACATCAATAAAGAATAATTACCCACTTTAGTAGAATATTAGAT
The DNA here is from genome assembly GCF_020171115.1 of Neogale vison. Classification (NCBI taxonomy): domain Eukaryota; kingdom Metazoa; phylum Chordata; class Mammalia; order Carnivora; family Mustelidae; genus Neogale; species Neogale vison. The sequence continues at coordinate 140,091,203 of NC_058097.1, forward strand.
AACAATTATTTTAATTGTACTATCAATTTAAATCCATTTTGCATTTTAACAACTATTATAGTTAATTTAACAGAAAAATTATTTCATTTCAAATGTAATTTCAGAGGTGTAACTTTATAATTTACTATGCCATTATTTTTCCATTATCTAATCACTTAGGCCATTAAAAGCCCCATTCAATATTTAATCAATAAAAGCATAGTGAAATGGAGCTTTTTTTTAAGTGTTTTTCATTATTGTTATATAAAGTGCCAAAAATTTTTGTGATTGTTTTATCACAAAACAGGTTTGTTTTTTTTTTTTTTAAATACGAGATAACATAGTGGGTGGTTTATTTAAAAAAAAAATTCTTCAGCTACATAAGTCATAGAAATTTCCTATGCCTTTAGTACAAATTCTTCGATTTATATTTATCTTTCTGAATAATTTCTATGGTAATAATTATAGTTTTGAAGTTCAATGAATATATAGGCTACAGGTATTATATCGAATGTGTATTCAATCATATCCTGAAAAAGACCTTTTTATTTTTTCATACAAAAGAGTCTATCACTCATTCTTTGAAAGTGCCCCCATAATGGTTTTTAATAACTTCTTATTATCCTTCCATAGTTTAATATAACAAAGTTTTGTAAGCTATAGTACAGTATAAATTTGTCTCTCAAAATAGAAAATTTCCATGTTTAAAATTTGACATTCTGGGATTTGTTATAAAATTAATAAAGGTAAAATACTATTTCTTGTGTCTTTAGACTGTGTACAGGGATGATTCATTTCTCATGTGTTACTACCTCACTAGCACTTAATATGTGTGAAGAAATATGAAAATATGACAAGGTGGCCAGAGAAAAAAACAAGGACAAGCATCTAGTTTCTTTTTGCCTTCTCTCTGAAATTATTATATAAATATCTCATGTATCTTCCTTGTGGCTCTTGTCTGAGAATTTGTGGAATTTTCTAACAGCTGTACTTTTAATCCTGAAATGTCAAGAGTATCTAGGTCTCTACCCAAATGATTTGCAATTCTTCTCTGTGCTAGGAGAATAACAACAAAGACAAGCTCATCAATTCCACATGAGCAGGGCTGAACTTGTGCTTTGCCTGCCTCACTGAGGATTCTTCCACATCCTTTTGCCATATCCCTATTTGGCCAATCACCCATTATCTGCTAATTAGCTAGGGAGCAACAGTTAGGTGGACAGTCTTGAAATATAACAAAACTAATGGCCACATGGGCTTGACTTCAAGAGCTTTGCCTCGTTAGCATTAATCAACAAACCGTCAAATACTTAACAAAATCAATTGAAGTAGAATCATTACCGTTAATTATTACTGCTGTAATAAACTGAGGATTAATTTTTCTTAGACTGCTTAAATATAGCTAATTGCATTTTCTTAAACAACGACAACAACAAAACTTTTCTTTTCCTTTCCCATAGGTTTAGGCTTCAGTATTGCAGGAGGTGTGGGGAACCAGCACATTCCTGGAGACAACAGCATTTATGTAACTAAAATTATAGATGGAGGAGCTGCACAAAAAGATGGAAGGTTGCAAGTAGGAGACAGACTGCTAATGGTAAGTGTGACTCATGCAAAACTATGTGTGTATTTATAAAGCTCTTGTTTCCCAGTGTATGACTGTCTCAGTTCAGGCTGTCATAACAAAATACCATAGACTAGGTGGCTTACACAACAAAAATTTATTTTCTCAGAGTTCTGGAAGCTGGGAAGTTCAAGGTCAAGGTTCTTTCTCATTCCGTTCCTGGTGAGATCTCTCTTCCTGGCTTGCAATCAACCATATTATTGTTGTGTCCTCACATGGCCTTCCACCTGTGCTTGGGCTGCGAGAAAGAGATCTCTCTCTTCTTATTGAGGCCACCGGTCAGTCCCATTGGATTAGGGCTTCACCCTTAACTCATTAAATTAATAACTTTAATTACCTCCTAAGGAATCTTTCTGCAAGTATAGTCATATTGGGTGGTGGAACTTCAGCCATTAAATTCATAACAGTGATCACGGGCAGAAATGGAAAAAAAAGGAAGAGCAGATTTTGTGGTGGGAGATTTCAGAAGTTCATGTACAATCGTATCTGTTTGTTGACATTTTAAAAACAAATCTGAATTTTCACTAGTTTTCACAGATAGAACAAGACACGGATTGTTATCTTTCCAAGATAACCTATTAGCCCAAGAGAGTGTTACTTGCCTACTGTTAGTAAGGTGGGCTTTGCATAACAAAGCGTTCTCTGATTTTTTGATATGTACATTTCTGTGTCTCCCTGTGGTCCCTTGTTCAACCAGTGTAGACAGTATAAACAGTCCCTGATTTACCAGAATTCATAATCTAAGTTCTGTCACATGTGTAAATGTATTCTTCCCCCCACCCCCATCAGATAGGGTTAAGTCTATTTTATTTACCAGCTGCCTACATGCTTCAGGACCCTGAGCAATGACTAACACCAACACACGGCTGCCTTTCCTAAGCCATGGAGTTCTAGGATAAACCAAAGCAAAATTAAGGCATGACAAATACAAATTTGGAATTGCACTTAATAAAACTACTTTATCTCTATTTACTATTTTATACCAAACCTACAAGATAATAAATACTGAAAGTTAATAAAAGAGAGCTCTGAAGAGAAGTATATTATGTCTGCCCTTGTAAAACATGGCCTCTAATCTCTGCAAGGAGCCATTATCTGTAGCACAAGTGAGAAGTGTTAGGAAAAGGTCAATTTATATTCTCAACAGAATAGTAATTTCTGAGACATGTGCAAGCTTCAGAGGTTGAACCTCAGTGCATTGTGCCCACTTCCCTGGGCTTTAGACAGCTTGTCCTTGGTCCCACTCATCTAGTTTCATAGTTGTAAATGATCTTGGTATTGAATTACCTAAGTAAACCTTTATAATAATCAATCTTGATAACTAATATTTATTTGGCATTTGCTACATTCCATGTATTTTTAAAAGTGCTTTTTTGTAATGAATTTATTTCTCACAACAAGCTGTTTTATATAAGCAAAGAGGAACTGAGGTATAGAGAGATTTATTAACTTGGCCACAGTGATATAGTTAACAGTAGAGAGAACTGGATTTCAAATCCAGGAAATGAAGCTTATAAGCACAAAGCATGATCTTTCATTTGTTTCTAGAATTTGCCAGTCAAATCTTTACTTCATTTTTTTAGTTACCATTCATTCATTTATTCCTTTATTTAGCAAGTTATATAATAAACACCTACCATGTCCAAGGCAATAACCTCTACTCAGGAAGTAACTCTGTCAGGAAAAAATTTATGATCATACTGGATGGGCAAAAAATGTGGCATTTATGACTTGAGTCAAAGTAGCAATGAAGAGTGTGGCTTCTTTACCACCTGAAGTTTTTCTCTTTCTTTCTTTCTACCATTTTACTGTAGTATAGTTGACATATAAACAGCTTTACATATTTAATACATATAGCTCCATGGGTTTGGGTATTAAATATATACCCAAGAAACCATCACCATTATTAAGGCTTTAAATATATTCATCATTTTCCAAAGTTTTTTCTCACCCCTATTGTTATTGTTTTTATTATTTTGTGCTTGTGTGTGGTGAGAACAATTAACATAATATCTACCCTTTTGGTAAATTTTAACTATGCAATATGCTTTTATTAGCAGTAGGCGCTATACTATGCAAGAGAACTACTGTTTTCATTCTTGAGACATTCTGCATTTTTTTGTTGTTGTTGGCTGTTTTTTGTGTTTTCTGATTTTTTTTTTTTTTGCCTTGGATGTAAAAGTTGGTTTTTTATAATTTTGTGTCTTCTGAACCAGAAAAGTATTATTGAGGTATAAGATCTAACAATGTCTCTCAAGAATATAGACTTCATTGTTAGTTGACTTAGGAATAAAATACACCATGATATCCATCTTTTACATTGCATGAAATTGAAAAAGCTGAAGAGGACATTTTCATTCTAAATTAATGGTTGTCACATTTGACCTTTGGCTCATTGTTCTGTAAAGGTTTGGTTGTAGACAATTCTTTTGCCATTTCTTTAGCTGCTGCTGTTGTAATATCAAGTTAGATGTTGTGTGTTGATTGATTGCTTGAAGTTCCGTTTAAATTCCTAGCTTTATTTTAAAATTCTTAAAAAAAAATAAATAAAACCCTCAAAGTCTAAATAATTCTGTTAAAGGATTATCCAGCACCATGCTATTGTTCCATTACCATTTTCTTGATATTCATTGTACATGTAATGATTTCAAAAATAGCCGAGACATAATCTTTAACTATTTTGAGTTTTAAAGCCTGTTAAAAAAAAAAAAAAAAAAAAAAGAACCTTCAACAATAATAGGTCTCTCCTCTCTTATGTAAGGAAAGCATAATTAGTACTTCCAAGGCAACTGCCAAACTAAATCTGGAAATGAAAGAAAATGATTCATTTTATAATATTCTGAAAGAAAAATAATGCTGAGGAAAAGAATAAAAAAAAATCACAGAAGCCACCCCGAAGGACCAATTATCTTGCTTCAACCCAACAATATTTATTCATGCTCTCCTTCTGTCATTCCTTTCCACTTCCTTTTCTCTTTATTACCCTACATTCACATCATCTTTATCTTTCTCCTCTTCCACTCTCCTCCCCCAAAGGAAGTACAAATAATTTAGATTCCGTGATCTACCAGCTGTACCACACTGTATATTTTTCTCCGAATAGCTATTCTCCTTTCTAAAGCAATTTGCACCACTCCTTCCTCTCACTCCTTAGGAAAATTTCTCCCATATGTTACTCATTCATAGTTCTGTAAGCAAACTGGCCTAAAATGAAACTCTGTTAATTTCCTCATACCATATATGTTGGGTCCTTTTTTTTCCCCCTAAGTACTTCTTATAACTCAGAATTGAAAAGTATCTCTCTTACATGTTATCTTATGCCAACTCATTTGGTACATCAGAAGCCACAGAAAAACAACGTGAAGTAGTCCCTCGCCTCTGCGAGAACACACGAAGGCTGGAGAATTTAATGCCTCCTGGAAGCTACCCATTAGATCCTAGCTCTCCTTAGATTTGTTTTTTCTTAAAATTATACCAAAACACATTTCCCTATACATTTCTTGCTTTATTCACAGCTCTGTCCCTTGGAGACAGAAAGGTAAAGATTAATTCTACATTTGTTTGAAAACTTAACGTCTTGCCACTTTTTTTACATCTCAGTTTTTAAGATGTTTTACACATTTTCTCTCACTTTTGAAGTCCGTTTTACCACACAGCCACTTATCTTCTCTAAATAGATGACCCTTTTAAGAAAACTTTTGATTCCTTAGAGTGTTATTCCCCCACGTTTAAAACCACAGGCAATATTGTTGCATCTGACCTTTACATTTATTCTCTAATAAGGAAAAAATTACTCTACCTATCACTTCTGCACTAAGACTCTTAGTGTTTCAGATAAAACGACTTTAATGTCAGTCTTCTCTGATGTTTCCTCGTGTGCTCAGATGCATGGTATTTGTTCTCTTTACCAAAATAATATATACATTTTTAATTCTCCTGCAGCTTGGCACTTATTATCATTCACTAGAATTTCAGTTTTTTATTTTGTCAAATGCCAATGACATCTGATTTTTATGGACTATACCAGTGGTTAGTGTTGTGATCTCAGACTAAATACAGTAACTCCTGGCCTTTGATTTCTTGAGACAAATGGTTAGAAGTTAACAGTGTTAATAATTTTTAAATTCATTCATATATTTTTACACACTGGTTTTTATTAAGCCCTATCAAGATGATACAGAGGGCCACATATATTATGGAGAAGTGATCATTTTCTTCATCTTTTTTCTACACAATACCAGAAAATTTGAATCCAGGGTCATCTCACTGTCCTTTATACAGCAATGATGTGAGCTGTTAATTGTTGAAACTTCCGTTGCATTGTGATTGGAAGTTTAGAGTCTTAGTCTCCTTTTTTCATAACTTTTGCTTGACCTTAAAAGAAAAACATTGTCAGTAAGAGCACTTTTACATTTTTACAGGGAATAAGTCTGTGTTTTTATTTCCTTAAAGGGAAGGAGTAGACAAGGGGAAACATAAGAAAGGCATTGAGTGAAGTGGGAAGACGGTGGACTCACAGCCAGCCACCCAGAATTAATTCGACCTAAATGACCTTGGACAAGTCATGTACATCTTTGGTCTTCTGTTTTGGCGTCTATAGCATGGTGGCAGTGCCTTAGATCAGTGTTTCCCAAGTGTGTTTTAAAATATTAATCTCATTATTGTGTCACATGAAAAGGTCAACTAAGTATGGGAAATTCTACAACCTGTATCTCACCTCTCTTACAGATTCTCAATGAACTTAAGTATATTAAAAAGTCGGTGAAGTTCTGTAATCAAGGAACTAATTTAACTTGAATACTATAATCTTCAAACAGACTTCATTATGCAGCACTTTGCTTAAAGTGAACGAAGGAGCTTAAAGCACCTAGAACTAGTGTTCAGGGGAGTAGACTCGATGTGCTGTGTGAGAGTAACTTTTTGTTTATTTTATTTTTAAATTTTTTATTACATTTATTTTTTTATTTTTATTTATTTTTATTATGTTTATTTATTTTATTACGTTATTATGTTTTATTACATTTAGCCAGCATATAGTACAACATTAGTTTTTAATATAGTGTTTAACAATTCATTTGTTGCATATAACAACTAGTGCTCATCACAACATGTCCCTCCTTAATACCCATCTCCTGGCTACTCCATCTCCTGACACCCTCCCTTCTGTAACCCTCACTTTGGTTCCCTGAGTCCACAGTCTCTCATGGTTTGGCCCCCTCTCTGATTCTTTTCATTCAGTTTTCCCTTGCTTCCCCTGCGGCCCTCCATGCTATTCCTTATGTTCTGGGTGTGAATGAAACCGTATGATAATTGCCTTTGTCTACTTGACCTATGTCACTTAGCCTAACCCCCTCTAGTTCTCACCCATGTCAATGCAAATGGTAGGTATTCATTCTTTCTGATGGCTGAGTAATAATCCATTGTATATATGAACCACATCTTCTTTATTCATTCATCTGTTGAAGGGCATCTCTGCTCTTTCCACAGTCTGGCTGTTGTGGACACTGCTACTATGAACACTGGGGTGCATGTGCCCCTTCTTTTACCTACATCAGTATCTTTAGGGTAAATATCTAATAGTGCAATCGCTAGGTCATAGGGTAGCTCTATTTTTTAAAATTTTTTTTTTTTATTTGACAGAGAGATCACAAGTAGGCAGAGAGGCAGGCAGAGAGAGAGGGGGGAGGAAGCAGGCTCCCTGCTGAGCAGAGAGCCTGATGCGGGGCTCGATCCCAGGACCCTGAGATCATGACCTGAGCCAAAGGCAGAGACTTAACGCACTGAGCCACCCAGGTGCCCCAGGGTAGCTCTATTTTTAGCATCTTCAGGAACCTTCACACTGTTTTCCAGAGGACCTGTACCAGCTTGCATTCCCATCAACAGTGGAAGGAAGGTTCCCCTTTCTCCGCACCGTCACCAACACTTGTTGTTTCCTGTCTTGTTAATCTTGGCCATTCTGACCGGTGTAAAGTGACTCTTATTTTTACTTCAAAATTAATATGCTATGGTAAGGACATTAAGTGGATTTAGGGAATGTGAGTGGAAACAATACAATTTTCTGAACAAGTATTAGTTGTGAGCACTTATTAAATTAAATCTTTTTGGTGATTTACAAAACTGCCTAGCTTTACCTAAATATTAATAAGAAAATCACCTTGAAGGCGGTGCAGATATGTAAGAATTTCTGAATAATGAACAGGACTGAAAGCACTTGAATTTGTTAGACTGACCTTAGACGAGAACTGAAATGGGTAACGTTCTCTGCCCATGGCTCTTCCCCGTGGAAGAGTGCAGCTTGCACACAGTCCTCACTCCAGCCCCTGAGAGATGGAGAGGGCAGCCAGTACTGTTACTCTTTCTTTCCAGAAGAGAAAGTTGGGGCTTAGAGATAACAAAGGGATTTCCAATATGACGTAACTAATAAATTGTGAAATCAGATTCAGACCCAGATGTCAATGTCCTAGTGCCACATTCCCTCCACCAGTTTATGCAGCCCTTCTGGTTCTTAATCCTGCTCTCATATTTCAATCACATGTTAAGTTTTTGATCACTCTGGATGCCCAGGCCTCAATCGACCCTGAAGAATCAAATGAGAATCTTGGAGGTAGGCACCATGCTTCCTTTTTAAAGAAATCATTTTAAGTTTCCCAGGTGATTCCCATGTGTAGTCAGGTTAAGAACCACAGTCCTACACTGATCTAATCACATTCTAGCCTGTTCTGCTGCGGCTGGCTCTAGTGCTTCTCCTGAAGGTGACTTTGGGGCTAACATTCTTTCTATCAAGCCAGTACAGTATCATTTAGCATTTTCCAACAATGGGCTGACCACATTTAGAAATTCTTCACCCCTCACACTTTCTCCCCTGTAATTAGAGTACTTTCTGAAACACAAGGGGGAAAAATCTGGATAATAATTTCTTGGACTCAGTTGTAATTTTTTTCAAATGTAATAAAATTAAAATGCAGTGCAGTTGCAATGACATATCTTATTTGAGGGTTAAAACCTTCCATTATGTCGTTTTCTATTTCTTTTGCTTATATTTGGTTTAACACTGGCTATAGAATTCGCTCTCTATATATTAATTTAATATTAAGTTAATATATAGAGAGATGCCTACTACAGAGCAGTGGTTTCAAAATTATTTCCATCAGTAAAACACAAAAAAATTGCCTCATATATATGTATATTTACATATATATAGTTCCCTATTTTATATTGCATACATATATCACTATTCTAATACATGATATGCATTTTAAAACATACATTAAAAAATAGGAAGATGATAATTAGTGTGATAAATATTAATAGAAGTTCAGATACAAAATTCTTCCTGTGTTCAGTGGATTGCCCTGCGGTTCATATCATATTGTCCATGTTGGTGACCACTGCTATAGAGGACACTGGAAAAGTCAATCAAAACGTCATTGTTATTTGCTCTGTCTATATGTAGAATAAAAAGTTAAGAAATTCATCAACAATTAATGGAGGAGAAAGAAATTCACACTATTGGAATTTTGATCGTGTTCTTGATATTCTGATGTGACCCATTATTCCCATTCTCTACCAACCTTTCATCCTTATATCCCATGCCTGCCACAGAGTGAGTGTCCTATAAACGTGTGTTGTTTGTTGAATGACCTTCATTTCTTATCCTTTCTGACTCAACACAAATGTAAACTAGAAACTCAACACAAATTCCTCCTTTGTCTTATAAATTAGGGAATTTTTTTTAAAGATTTTATTTACTTATTTGACAGAGATCACAAGTAGGCAGAGAGGCAGGCAGAGAGAGGAGGAAGCAGGCTCCCTGCTGAGCAGAGAGCCCGATGTGGCTCAATCCCAGGACCCTGGGATCATGACCCGAGCCGAAGGCAGAGGCTTTAACCCACTGAGCCACCCAGGCACCCCATAAATTAGGGAATTTTGATAGCTTTTCCTTGGAATGTTACTTTTTTAAAAATTTAACTTAATTTTTTTCAGTGATCCGTAATTCGTTGTACATGGAACGTTACTTTTAACTTATTTATCTAATTGTTTCAACATTTATGAAGTGCCTACTACTTATAGTACATCAGTTGGAGGATTACAAAGATGAAAACACTCTAATTAGGGTAAATGGGCGAATGGTGAATGAGATACCAGTTTCTAGTTAAGGAATAAGTAAGCTGGGAAGGAGTGGATAAAAGGTACAGTATAAAGAATATAGTCAGTGGTACTGTAATAGTGTTGCATAGTGACAGATGATAGCTACACTTCTGGTGAGCAAAACATCACGCACAAACTTGTTAAATCACTGTGTTGTACACCTGAAAATAATGTAACATTGTGTATCAGCTATACTCCAATGTCCAAAAAAAAGGTGGGGGGGCAATCTAATCATTGCCTTTTAGAAAATCAGTCCTTGAACAGGAAAGAGACATTGCAAGATTAACTGTTGTAGAAGGTAGGGGGTGATCATTTTCACACAAGGAACTAGTTTCAGCAACAGAATCAGCAGAAACATTGTGTATGATTGTGAAGTTTAATGACTCTTTGTATACTGCTATATCTTACACGATGTCTTTTCATGTTCATGGTATCCCTCCTTTCTCCTAAACACAAATAAATCAACAAATAAATTAGTATCATCCCTATTTTGCATATAAGGAATCTTTAATGCTCAATAAATATGTTAACTGAATAAAATTCATGAATATAGGAATTGAAAACAGATGTGGTGCTACATTTAAAATTTACTCTCATTGTGCCAAGTTACCTTCATTTCTAGAAACATCTAGGCTTAAAATAATAGCAGTTTTTTTTTTCTAAAAAATTAAATCAGTTTACTAGCCATTAGAAAACAAGTTCCTTCTTCTCCATTCCAATTTTCCATCACTCCTGAGATCTTGCTATGAGTGTTTCATAATGAAGCCACTGCACTTGGTTCTGGGGTTATCTTGTTTCTTTTTTTTTTTTTTAAGATTTAGCTGTTTATTTGAGAGAGGGGAAAGGCAGAAGGAGAGTGTCTTAAGCAAACTCCATGCTGAACGTAGAACCCGACGTGGGGCTTGATCTCACAAGCTCATGATGGAGATGACAACCTGAACTGAAACCAAGAGTCAGGCACTAAACTGACTGTGCCCAGGCTCCCCACTTTGTTTCTGTTCTTATTTGAAGTTTTTTTTTTCTTTTTCATTTAAAATATAGAATTAATTTCATTCTAACTATAGTTCATGATCATTGCTGAAAAGGTGAAAAATAAGAAGATGTTTATTATCCAGAGATAACTATTATTGTTCCCTATTTATTTGTGGTTACTGTTTTTAAAATAAAAATTTTTATATCCATGAATTGCAGTGTACTGCAGAGATTTTAGCCTTTGGCTTATGCATATTCATTTTCATATCATTGACGTTAGCACATTAGATTTGTCAACTTTTTTATTTGTATTTATTTTTTAATTTTTTAAAATTTTATTAGGTTTTTAAAATTGTATTTCCATTGTAGTTAACATACAATGCTATATTAGTTTTAGAGGTACAATACAGTGATTCAACAATTCTATCCATTGCTTAGTGCTCCTTTTTAATTCATCTCATCTAGTGTCAACAACTTTGTCTCCTTAGAAGTTAACTTTGGAGTTCGTGATTTTTTTTTTTTTTTTTTTTAGTGTTTCTAGAGTTCCCCCATTTCCTTGTACTATGTCTCAGGTAATATTTATGTCCACCTCCTAGTTTGTGCCACCGTATTGGTATTCCTGAATAAATATGGAAAGGTCAGCATCCCACCATCTGTACACAACCCATTCCTCTTTATTATCATTCTCCTGCTGCCACACCTCCCACCTTTGTCCCATCACATACCTGTTTGCTTGCACTCAATTTGATTCCCACAACACTGACCCTGCTCTTCTTGCAGGTTTTTTGGCACCTCTTTCTTCAGCTAGTTTGCCCTCCTTTGTCTCTGCATCGTGCTCAAATTCAGTGCTCCCTTTTCTGTTGGAGAAAATGCGTCCTCTCATCTCTAACCTCTCTGCTTGGCCTCAGTCCTTCATCCTATTGCAGACATATGGCCAGGCTGCACACATGCCCCGCTCTGTGTAGTGTGCCCACAGAAACACTGCATTCAGATGCACATAATTTTTTTTTCTGAAATCAGGCCAGTTGTTCAGTGTTCACCATTATAGGCAGATACTTGATGCAAAAGAAAAAAGACAATAAAAAACAATGACAAGAGCAACTAGCCAATCAGTGTAATGTCCCTTCTCTCTGTGTACAATCAGCTCCAGCTGTAGGCCCTTTATCTTGAGAGTTCATAGGATAATGCACACACATAATTAACCCAAATAAACCCACTTTCGTGAAAAACATTTTGAAGACTTCAGCACAAAAGAGCACTTTTTGGTCCAGATCCTGTACTATTCTGAATTTTTAAAAAGACCACACAGAAGCCTCATCAACAGTACCCTAATTAAACTCATCAGTTCACAGATGTTTACAGGAAAATGCTCAGCAAAAATTTTTACCAAGCATTCCTGTTTCCTGAGAAGAGAGATGTATGATGACAATAGTAATAGTAATAAAAGCTAAAATGTTAGCTTTTATTACTACTGTTATTATTATAAGAATTTTAATATTCCTGCCACTTTACATAGACTAATACATTTACATCAATAACACTTTGAGGTAGCAATTATCATCATACCTATTTTACAGATGTCAAAACTGAGGCTAAAAAGATTAAGTAAGTTGGTCCAAAGTTACACAGCTAGAAAGAGCTAGGACCAGGACTCAGATCCTGGTCTGCATGACTCAGAAGCATGTGCTCTTAATCACTATGTTCTGTTGCCAATATCATGCCACCTGTTCTATAACTAAAATCTGTGTTAGTGTTCCAACACTTTGTAGTCACCAAATAAAAACCAACTGAAGTACTACTATTATAAACCACCATTATCCCCACTTCTCACCTCTACCCTTTGCTCAACTTCTTTCCGGTCTGAGGAGTTCTCTGGTGGTACTTGAGAATCTGTATGTAAAGTCCTTCTCAGTACGTTTCAGTTTCAGTGCTTGAAACTTGAAGTATATCTTACTAGAATATGAGATTCAAGGGAGCTGGAGACCTTCTCTGTCTATCTGAAAAAGGAATATAGATGAGTGTTTACAAGCCTGGTATCTGGATCCAAACTGCTTGCTTTTAATCGACTTCTACCACTATTAGATCAATGACTTTGAACACGTTTCTTAACCTCTTGGAGACATGCTCTTCTAATCTGTAAAATGAAAGTAACTGTAATAGTTACCACACAAGTTGTTGTGAGGTTCAATTGTGTTTATGTATGTAAATGACTTAGAATAATTCCCAGAGTGTAATATAGGCTCTGTAAGTTTTAGCTATGATTATGATTTTCATCCTATTTATTACATATCTATAATATGTAAAACCATGACTGACACATGGTAGCAATGCATTGACCAATGGATGAATAAGTGCTAGATACTGGAAATACAAAAGGATATAAGAGAGTGTCACTTGTTCAGAAGAGAACTATAGGAACCAGTGGAAAAGTTGATATCTTAATGGAGAGTTCATGGTCAGCATTCATATATATACATACCCCTCCTGTTCCAGGGTCCCTAACTTCAGCTATACCATCAAGGATTAATTAGCACATAGAATTTATAGAACATAGGCAAAAGGGGGGGGGGGAGCAATGTTGCAAGGTCTTCTATGACTAACTTGCTAATTAAATAGTACAAAGAATATGTACAGGATCCAATCTAGTGCTCTCTGGCATGTTTACTTTAATTATGTATCATTTCAGCAGAAATTAACTAAAGAATAACTCCATTAAAATAATAGTAGCCAAATAAGAATAATGTAGGTATTTAAAACACATCATAAGTGTTTTAAAACCATCTAAGAGAAGTGCTGGAGAGATTCCACTATAATGTCACTGCCATGAAGTAAAATTGCACTTTCATCAGGCTCTTCTGTCCTGTAAAAAGGAGGGGTTGCTATTGAAGTGGATGGGAGTAGAGTACCCTTGAACTTGTTCACCTGCCAAGCCCCGTTTACTAATATTAGCCTTAGAAAACCGACTTGTTAAATAACATTTTGCTGGGATATTTATTTATTTATTTATTTATTTTGGTGGGGGCTGCGGAGGAGAAAGAAAGCATGCAATAGTGAGAGGGAGGCTCTTAAACAGGTTCCACGGCCAGCATGGAGCCCAACATGGGGCTCAATCATGACCCTGAGATCATGACTTAAGCCAAAACGAAGAGTCAAGGGTTAACCAATTGAGCCACCCAGCCCCCCACATGGGAACAATTTTTAAAGTGGAAAAAAAAAAATTTGGTGTAACTGTAGGAAAATTGGGGCTCTCGTATGGTGGTGGTATAAGAGTAAACTCGTGCCTCTTTCCACAGGACACTTTAAGAATAGGTATCAGAAGGCTTGTAATATTCATATAGTTCGGTACAACAATTCCACTTGTATGATTTATCCCAAATAAATCATCAAAGTTGTGTGCAAATATAGAAAAAAATGTTTACTGCAACATTATTCATAGTAGAAAAAAATGAGAAGCAAACTAAGCATGCTTTAGTTACAGATTGGTTAAAGCATTAGTTTACAACCATGCAACGCAGTGCTCTCTAGGAAACAAAGTCACGTTTTTGCCATATGCTATGATATGGACCAATAGTCACTCTAGATTTAAAAAGCAGTTTTCAAAACAATATGTATAATATGGTCACTGATATTTTAAAAACATATCCCAAATAGAGAGACTGGTTAGTTTTTCTTCGTCGTCTTCTTCTCCTTTTTTTTTTTTCCAATTTATTTATTTTCAGAAAAACAGTATTCATTATTTTTTCACCACACCCAGTGCTCCATGCAAGCCGTGCCCTCTATAATACCCACCACCTGGTACCCCAAGCTCCCACCCCCCCGCCACTTCTCCTTTTTTTTTTTAATAGTTCCATAAGTATGTATTACCTATGTAATTGGAAAACCATAGCATAGAAAAAGAGACATTTGACCCCTCCTTTCTTTTATCCACAAATAGTATCCTAATTTGCATTATGATACATTGCTTTCTCATAGAAAAAAACAGAAGCAGCTTTTTTTTTTGTTTTGTTTTGTTTCTTGGGTTTTTTTTAATTTATAAAAAATTATATAATATATATTTATTATATATAAAATATTATATTATGTTATTATATAATATATTATTATATATTATATTATTATATAATATATATTTATATATTATATTAAATTTATTATATATATATGTATCATCAACAATGGTACCTTATCTGCTTTGGCTAATGCCATAAATCCATCTTTCTGTCCGAGTATGATGTAGATCCTGGATTGTAATCATTGCTATTTAATGCTTAAATAATCCTGTATATGATTTTGCCTGTTTCTTTTCACCTGCCTAGTTTTGACTCTAATATTGAGTATTATTTTCCTTTTAGGTAAACAACTACAGTTTAGAAGAAGTGACGCATGAAGAGGCAGTAGCTATACTGAAGAACACATCCGATGTCGTTTATCTAAAAGTCGGCAAACCCACCACCATTTACATGACTGATCCTTATGGGCCACCTGATATTACTCACTGTAAGTGCCACACTCAGTGTCCCTGTGCCAAGGGTACAGAATTGGAATTCTGCAAAACTTGGCAAAGTACTCTGCATCTTTGCTCTTGTTTAGCTTGTGGAAATAGTTGCAAGGAACGCTGTACTTCACTCCCTGATTGCCTTCCAAGGCCTTAACTAGTGTTTTGTTGGTGGGACACCTTGATGGGTTAGAAAGTCCACCATTTAAGAAAGGCTTAATGAGGTATGTTGTGGACAGTGTCATTATAGTAATGTAAAAGCAACACCTTTTTAAAGTCTATTTCTCAAGGCCCTAAAGTATGATAGCTCTCATGCCATAGTATCCCCCTTTCCTAGTTCAAACCTACATAGTAGCCAATGAAGAAAGAGAAAGACTAACAAAAAGACCAGAGACAGCACTGTGCTCCCTCCTGGGGAAGAGGATCTTGTACTTGGATGGAAACATTATGATCCTCAATCACCATCGCCATAGCTCTTCCCTTTACCTGAATATTATATTGGCAAGAAAGCAGCTGGGTGGGATGGAGGGTTCTCAAACACTATGGCAGTAGAAATGAGTTGTAGGTGGGGGTTTCTAGGACAAAAACTAACTCTGAGGTGCTGCTTTGTTGAGTCCTGCAAAATCCACTCCTACAGAAGCCCCATATTTCCTTCTCAGTAGGTCAGCAAAAACTTGATCTGTCTTTGGGGACTAGATTCAGAAGCAATTTTTTTTTTCTACCTGAGATTAAGGGATAGTTAACATCACTAAGCTTGCTCATTCCGAAATTTTGAGAAATTCCAGTTGTGAGATTGGGATCTCGCAATAGCTAAAGGACCTGCCACTAATTAGTACTATGGTCTTAAGCAAGTCATTTAACCTCTCTCAGACTTAGCTGTTTCTGTTGAGGGAAATTTAAAGGTTGAATAATTTTGTTACCTGCTTCTTACATTAGCTATTGCTTTTCTTAATGATGATTTAGAAATGACTTGCCCCCAAAATAAGTCTTTTTCTCAAGCATTCAGGAAGCTGAGATCAGCCTCACCTTAGGATATGAAAGAATTTTAACTATTTTATTCTCTACATATCAACTAAAAGAACACAATTGCCTTGTGTAAATATTGGTAGGCTAAAATCCAAACTGCTGAAATGTAGTTTGAACAGAGATAAGGTGACTATCTTTTTTTTTCTTTTGTCTGCAGTAAGAATGGTAACAGTAAAAATGCAATAGAATAAAGGTAATAAATGGAAATGTTGGGAAATAATAAAAAAAAAAGTTTTTCAAACTGAATGAATTAGAAAAGTCAGCTTTGAGACTCTGAGCTACTCCCTGAATGGTGTAAAGAGATAAAAACAAGAAAACAAAGCTTGCTATTCAATTTAAAATATATGTATTGAGTAACCTCAATATGTATAAGATACCTTATAAGGTAATAGGTGGGATAGAAAGGAAATGCAATCATGGACTTTACTGGAAGAAAGGCTAATTCTGATGTATGAATAGCAGCAATATTTGGCAACATAAGAAGGATACCATGGGAGATAAAAACATACATGCTTTTGGATATTCAAAGGAAAGGGATACTACCTGTCTTCCATAAAACTCTTTATGGAAGGGGTGGCATTTGAATTGTATCTTAAAGAATCGATGAAATTTCAATATCAGAGATGTGTTAAGAGACAGAAATTGTAGGCAACTGATGAAAGCACAAACATTGGGAAGAGCTGTCTTAGAGGACTCTAGAATAGAGGGTATTAAAATGGATCAATCTTGTAAGAATGACAAAAGGAAAGGTTTATATTCAGTACAGTAGCAGCAAGGGAGAACACTTAAGCAGGAGAACAGCACTATCAGAGTTGGATTTCTCAGTGTATGAAATGGATTTCTAGAGAGGGGTGGAGCAGGCAGGAGGGGCTTTCATACATTCGAAAGATGATGAATTACTGTAGAGAACTAAGAAAGGCCAGTGTCCTGGGCCTTTCTGGGGTGATAGTACAGCATATTTTGGGATTCAAGTCTTACACAAGAACTTGCTCCAGGAGCCTTCTAGATTTGATGATTGAATATTAATTATGTGAAAAGAATGTGAGCTCTGCAATTAGAAAGCTAGCATTTTTATTTCAATAGAAAATTAATCATCCTTCTGAAAATGCATGTTCTGGCTCTCTCCTCCAATTCTTGTCTTCACCTAATTATACAAAATGGGTTTATAGATATAAATGTTATTACATCTTTCCAATCCTAAAGGTCAAGCACCATGTGCTTGTACATACTAAATGCAAACAAACAGTAACTCCACCCTCTTAGGAGACAAGAAAATCCTCAGCATGTAGCAAAGTCTTCCTATTTTTAACAGAACTGTAGCATGACACATTGAATCACCCACCTAACAGGTTTCTTCTCTTTTCTCTTTTTCACCCCTTAGCTTATTCTCCACCGATGGAAAACCATCTACTCTCTGGCAACAATGGAACTTTAGAATATAAAACTTCCCTGCCGCCCATCTCTCCAGGAAGGTACTCACCGATTCCAAAGCACATGCTTGTTGAAGACGATTATACCAGGTCAGATATGCTTATTGGTTAATTGGACTTGTGATCACTACGGGAAGAAATGGCCTTTGCCTAACATGTCAACCATTGCTTTGGGGGCTAACTCA
Organism: Neogale vison; assembly: GCF_020171115.1. Classification (NCBI taxonomy): domain Eukaryota; kingdom Metazoa; phylum Chordata; class Mammalia; order Carnivora; family Mustelidae; genus Neogale; species Neogale vison. Next base: position 140,109,062 of record NC_058097.1, read on the forward strand.
AGTTTCTGAGCACCACTGAAACTTATTATTATTTTGTCTCCTGTGGAAATCTGCGAATTCTTGTAAATATGTATCATTAGGAATCAAAATCACTAATCTTTGTAAGAAGTGGTACTATACATGTACTCCACACTTTGCAGTTTATTAAGACTTTCACACGTGATGCCGTTAGAGCTCGACGGCCATTTTGTCAGATAACTGATTTGAGAGGAGGTGGTACTAAGGTTCAAGTAAGGAAGTAACATACCAGTACCACATTTCTGTTTACTGGGGAGTCAGGACTGAAACCTTGGCCTTTTGGCTCTGAATACCATGTTTTTGTCTCCAGTGGCTACTTGCAGTTCAGTGGAGTTGGCAAGTGAGTCAACCCTTCCTTCAGCACAGTAGCTAGAGGTAGAAAGAAAATGGGTGACATTAACTACAGATGGTTTGATTTTAATACACACTGTTAATTCCAAAGGGAACAGGACAGGATTTGAGGATAGAGCCCGGAACCATATTGCTAATGCCATGAAGTAAAGCCAAGTTTAGGCAGCATACCTGTGAAAAAGTCATGTGTGACAGTCCACAAAACAGACCAGCTTCCTTGACTTAATTGTCACCATTAAGAATTCAGTAAATGTTGGATAATGAATAAATCCACAAATGAATATGGGAAAAATAAGAATAAATGTACTTTTTTCTTTTTTATCTTTCAATGTTTTTGTTCCAAGGTAATGTATGCTCTTTGCATTTGGTGAAGTAATGAGATAATGTTCAGGAAACAAAACCCTCTCCCCAGATCCTGCCAGGGCAACCATCTTGATGTTCCCAGTGTAACATCCTGGCGTGAACCTTTCATACCTTCTGCATGTTCATACAAACCCAAACAAACTCACAATCAGTTATAGATGGGGCTTGATACTGTTTTTACAAAGTAAGTTTATATTTTAGAAATTGTTCTGCAACTTGCTTTTCTCAGTGAATAATACTTTTACCTGAAATAAGATTACATATAAATACGTACACACTTTTTCTGAAAGTGTTTGTGTGTAAAAATGATAGAGATGAACCCTTTTGGTTTAATATCCTGCCTGTCTAATGAAGCCATTTGTCAGCCTTTAAAAAAATAGAGGAGGCTTCCTGCCGCTTAACTTCCCTCACCGGTACCCAGGCCTGCTTTGGTCTTTTCATTCCTTTGCTATTTCTTTTTAAATGATTAAGCATTTTCCATTTATTTTGCAATTTCAGGTTTGCTGAAGTAGCTTGTTACATCTTTAGCCAAGGAATGGAATGTTTAGATGCTGCAAATGTGCATCTGGGGTATAAATCAAATATAAACTTCTTCCTATGCTGAAACATCTAATCTCTATGCTCTTAATTAAAATGAGGGCTGCAGCAAAGATAATCCTCCTGGCTCTCTAAAGAATTGTATAAATATAGGCACCTTTATTCACCAGAGCAATGATCTATTTTCTTTCATTCTATCAGTAATATTTGATATGATTTTAATTTGAAAATGTCATTTTATCTTACTAGATCCCATATGGAATTAAAATTGATTAAATCCCCTTCATAATCCAGGCCCTTTGCTAGCTGTTTTCCATACACTATTCATTTAACTCTCCCCAAACACAGATAGAATGGCTGCCATCCCTATTTTATAGGTGGAGAAGTTGAAGTTCAAAGATGTTAAACAAGTTGCTTATAGTCACGCAGCTTTTAGGCAAAAAAAACTGTGTGTGCCCTGCCAGTTACAAAATCCTGGCTAAGAGGAAACATTGTAATTTTCTTCTTATTTTTAAAATGAAAACCAAGTCCTATAAAACTGTTGATCAGAGAAATATGTAGCTCTAAAGGGACCCAAGCATTTCAGTAAAGATCTAAAGGCATTTAGATGAGAGTTGAGACCTATTTCTACCATTGGTTAACTATATGACCACCAGAAAATTGTTCAACCACCGCAAACCTGATTCTTCATTTATACAATAGAAATAGTAATCACATTTTTAACAGGTTGTTGTAATGATTGAATGACATAATACGTGCAAAGAACTTAAAACAGAAGCCTTGGCACATCATGAATCTTAGATGAGTGTTACCTATTTACAGTAACTATATTTGTTATAATTCTTACTCTACCTAAGATGTCACATGAATTGTTTTAACAGTGTCCTAGGAATAGAGTCTGCCTGTTCCTATAGGATTATGGCTTGGTATTATAATTCTTGTCCCCCTTCCTCTCTTGTTCCTTGGCAGGGCAGTTTCACTAAAAGCTTCATATAGAATCTCCTGAATGGCTAGTGCCTGGCAAACTCATGAAATAAATTATATCACTTTAAAAACACACACACACACACACACACACACACACACACCACCCCCCCCACCCCCTCCCACTCGCACCTTTGCTTTGTCCTCCCACAGGGCTTGGTGCTGTAGGCCCCTGCCATGGATCTCAGAGGTATTTGCTCAAAGGAAAATTCATTGCCTTGTTCATCAATATTTATTGGCTATTTCCTACTAGATAGCAGGCACTGCACCAGGAATGCAAAATTGAGTAAGAAACAACAAATCTAAGAATATCAGATTGGGACAAAAATATAGGTAAACCAGTGGATCCCTCAATGCCTATTCCCTGATTACGCAGACTGTCTTTGTGAAGTTTTCTATAAAGCCTAACTTATTAATTTTTAAATTCTGAGATCATATATCTTGGTATCAAAATGTCATTTTTGTGTGTGTGGCAGGAAATGGCAGATATTTACTTTACCATGTCCTTTTTTATTTTTTTTTTTAACTTTACCATAACCTTACTTAGAAAGTGAAACGTGGGCAACTTTATATCAGTTCTCATCCTTTAAAAGTAAAAGGTCTGTAAAATGTCAAAGGGTGGCAACTAGTAACAGCAACAAACAAAATTAGGTCAGTTCTAGGGAGTGCTCTCGTGCACCCCTAGAATTCCCTAGCACTATGGGAGTTTCTTAGTAAATACTGGTAAATGAACTTGAGTTTTAAATGAATGCCCAAGGAAAAGCCTGTGAGATCAAAGTTTTAAGGAGGAAATAACTCTTCAGTTGGAGTTCGAAAAAAATGTGTAGGTGTCGATCAAGGTCAAGGGATCAGGATGTTCATGGTAGAGGACAGCACATGCAGATTTGCAGAAGAATGTGACATAGAATAAAATGAAGCAACCATCACAGCTTGAAAAATAAGAATTCTAAAAGAGAGTGGTTTCTACATTTAAGTTGTCTTTATATTCCTATCTTTTCTGTCATATGCAAACTACTTGTAAAATTTAAAATACATAGAGTAGTAAAAAAAAAGATCACTACTGTGCACTCTTAACACAAAGTCCTTTAATATATATTATTGTCCTTGCTTATATTATTATTCTTGATTTTTATAAATAACAAGAGTGCTCGAAGCATTTAAGTAATTACCTCGCATCATACAGGAAGCAGATAGCAGAATCAGAATTCAAATTCAGGTCTGTGTTCCCATGACTTATCTTCATATTACTCCCTGTGCCCCATTTATGCATTCAGTTCCACAGAAAAATATTGGGTAAACAGGACTGTTTATATCAGGGATTGTTCTAGTTCTGCTTCTACCAATGTAACACCTAGATGATCCTGAACAGGCCATTTAATCTCTGTGTCTTGATCTTTTTATCTATAAATTTGAGATAAAGGGTCTTCTAATTTCCTCATAGAATTATGAAATTTCAGTGTGATAATATGTGTTAAAGTTGTCATATTTAAAGGGCTAGATAAATTTATTATTATCCTAAGATGTTACAGTAGCTTATATGTGAGGCCTACTTTGAGTTTTTCTTAAACAATAAATCAAGGTAATTGATCTCTAATGATGGGACGTAAGCTAATGGTGAAACATTTCTGTGAAATAAGAACCTTTCAACAACATAAAACTCCTCAGATTGGGAACTTTATTCCAGATGTTCATGATCTCTTAGTCTATTGTGAGAAATATTCTCTTTTCCTAAAGCATATTCACTTTTTGTGGGGAGTAAGAAAAAGTAAGTAAGAAAAAGTAAGAACTTTTTAAAGGAATTTTGATTAGAAAAATGCTACACTAACTTAGCTGGAATTTTTTTGAACTCTTTCTATTTGAGGAAATGTATACCTGAGAAAACTGAGAAATGTTTTTCTGTTGATTTAGGGAAAGTACAAAATGAGGCCCTGGATAAAACTTTCTTAGTAGAAAGTCTGTCGAGTACCCTATAAATCAGTGTTCATTGTGATGTAGATATCTGGTCTTAGATTGTTGGTATACTATTTTGGAAAGCTGTCACTGTGATGCTGAGATGTGTTTCTGGCTCAAAGAATTATAGGCTCTCAGAATTGGAAGGGCCAGCAATGAATCTAGAGTCTAATCTTCCTCCTTCTGATGGGTAAGGAACACAAGCCCAGAATGATATGTTGGCTATCCCTAAATCCCATAACTTTAGAATTAGATACAGAACCTGTGTCTTCAAATACCAAGTCTAGTGCTTGTTCTGTTTCTCTGAGCTGGTGTTCACTTATGTTGTCACTGTTGTGGTTCTTGGATGGAGTAAGAAGGTAAGAATTATGAAACCCATGAACAAGCAGTGATCACCTGTGAACAGTACCCACTTTGTATATTACCCGCAACTATGAATTCTACCTTTACTGGGCCAAGTGGTAACCCGGTCCCCCAGAAGAGCTGCAAACCACAGACCCTTGCCATCTGGCTCACTATTTTCAGGATACACAAACAAATCATCGATACTAAAATGAAACAAAAAAAACTTTGAGATGCAATTTATAACTGATCTTTCAAGAGGTGGGGACTCAAGTTACCAAGCTATGAATTTGATAAATGTCATTATGAAGGCCAGGGACCTAGATTATAAATATGAACCATATATGTCCCGGTGAGAGAAACTAAGTTCAGCTGGCCCTTTTCTTAGTATATCCAGGTGTCTTTCTCATTGGCTCTACATAATGTTCCCTCACATAATTTGGTTGTTCAAGAAGCAGAAGCTAAGTGAAGTCTCAAGAAAAGTTTCTTGTCCCCAGGAATCTTCCAGAATGACTTCAAATTGTGACTCTGATATTCACCAGTTTAACTTTTTTATTTACTAAATAGGTATGAGCCCAATCGACTAGAGTCTGCCTCTACTTTATTTTCCCCAGATTATAGAACATTAGCTTACTGGATATCGTATCTAAAACAGATTCCAGTTTTCTTTTTCTTTCACTCATTCATTTCTTCATTCAGTGAATATTTAGCTTCTCCCATATGTCAAGCCTGGTTATTAGCAACAAAGTTACAGTGGTGAGCAAACCAGGCAAGGTCCCTGTCCTTATGGAATTTATATTCTGTTGTGTCAGGTAAGAGGCACACAGATAAATGAGTTAAGTTCAAATATTAGTAAGTACTATAAGGAAAAAAATAGAATAATGTGATAGAGATTGGGGAAGAGGACAGTATTAAGTAAGATAGCCAGGAGACGCTTCTCAGAGGAGATAGCATTTGAGCTGAGACCTGAATAACAAGAAAAAGTGGTGATATAAAGATCAGGGAAAGAACATTCCAGGAAGAGGGAATAACAAGGCCAGTCACTGAGGCAGAAATAAGTTTAGCATGTTCTAGGAATATAAGGCAATCCCACTTGTCTGGGAAGAGATGAGCTAATGGAAATATGACAGAAAATTGGGTTGGAGAAGGAGTCAGGAGCCAGATGATGTAGGACTCTGTAGCTAATGATGAGGAAGGATAGGTCTGATTTTGAGTGCTTTGAGAATCCATTAAAGACTACTAGCCAGGAGAATGAAATTACCTGATTTACATTGGAATAAAACCTCTCTGCTATGTGGAGAAGTAGAGGGGCCATTGAAGAAATGAGGGGAGAGGTTATGGCAGTTGGGATTAGAGGAAGAGAGAGCAGTGCTGAGGAGGAAGGCCACCTGAACTCTTTTAGAGCTAGAGTCAGTAGCCAACATTTCATGTGGAGAGCAGGCCTGCTTTAGCCAGGCTAGTTTACTACTGACCATTTCTACAGTTATTATCACCTGTAGAATAATCTTTTAGGAACAGTGTAAGTTTGCCACTGCTGGTGATTTTTTTCCCTTTGCTGTTTTGCTTTGGATCAGAAATGGATAGAGACTAATTCTCAAATGTTTCTATCCACATGCCCTTAGGCCTTGAAATAGGAACTAGTTTTTCCTCAGGATCTGGGGTAGAACATGAATGAAGCTTTCCATCCAAGCATGAAACACACAAAAAAAATCTAATATTTTCTCATAAAACTTGGGAAATATCCTTGTTTATGTTAATGTAAAAACACTTTGGTTACAAATTGAATTATTTTATCCAAAATATTAATGTGAAATCAACATACCAGAAAGATTTTTTTCTGGGAATACTTGGTCCCCAGCAAGTACCACAAACCCCAAGGTACATAAGAGTACCCAAGTTTGAGAATCACCGATGTGACTTCCATAGACTTGTCAGTTATTAATTTTATGTTCTAGAAACAGCCCATTATAATGGCTTAAGGTGTATAGTCTCTGTTAAGGACAGCCTCTTAAAGGATCAGAGAAGACTTTGCATCAGAGAAAAGTCTGGGCATATTCTAGCCTCTCTACTTTTTAGCTAACATTTAATGATTTGAAATCATTTCTGGATGAACTGGAAATTCTTTCTTCAGACACAGAAAAGAAATCTTTTCTTACTTATCTTTAACTAAGTACAATAGGAAGAACTGGTTGTGCCCATGCAGACAACTTAACCTCCTCTAGAATTCACATCTGTGTAGCTGAAAGATTAACCTTGGAGCCCCCCTAGCTGTGGGACTTGGCAAGTTCCGTAATCACCCTTTACCTCATTGTCTCATTTATAAAAGAAGCAGAACAATACCTCTCAAGGAAAAAAAACAAAACAAAACAAAACAAAAAAACCTCTCAGTAAATGTTAGATATTATCAATACTCTTTAAAACAACGATTTTCAGATGAACACGACAAATAAAATCATTTTTCAGTGAATGTCCTCCATAGAATGAAAATGTAGTCACCATTGCTGTGTAGCTGCTCAAAGTTAGTTCTGTGTACATTTTTTTCAATTTACCTTGCAGAGCACATTAGGACATTTTATTACAGAAAGTCTTGCAGTCTGAATGCTTTATTAGGGATCTTCATGTTCACGACTGCTGTGAATATCTAATACCACCTGCACTGAAATCTAATCTATGGTTCAGTGGAACCAAATATGACCAAACAACAACAAAAACAACAACAAAAGCTAATCTATCAATCTGGCCTCTGTGGTTATACACAATTATCCTTTGGATAATTTATTGACCTTGCCCTTTTTTATTCATGGTAGCTCTCAACAACTAACATTATGTAGCTTTTCTCTTTAAATAAATTTTGTGGAACATGGCGTCAGACTCCTTACAGGCTTTTTATTTATTTACTTATTTTTTAAAGATTTTTTATTTATTTATTTGACAGAGAGAGAGAGATCACAAGTAGGCAGAGAGAGAGAGTGGAGGAAGCAGGCTCCCCACTGAGCAGAGAGCCCAATGCAGGGCTCCATCCCAGGACCCTGAGATCATGGCAGAGGCTTAACCCATTGAGCCACCCAGGCACCCCTCCTTACAGGCTTCTTAAAGTGCATTATGAAACTTAATCAAATCAAAGATTCATCTGCAATATCTCTGAGTAATCTCTTTTGTTCTGTGCCTTGTGCTGGACTCCTCTGACATGGAGCCTGCTATGACAATGTCTTTTTTGAAGCAAAATGTAGTGATGGGAAGGGGCAAGTGAGGCAAAACTAGTGACACAGATGGAGGATAAGCCATCATGTGGAGACTTGAAGGGAGTTTTCTCTTTATTGATGGTGGCTCCACATAACCATTTTAGGTTTACTTACATCAACCATGAGGCCTGACTGATAGTGCTGTCCTGCTAGAGATAGGATAAGTGGGTATGCTAATGAGGAGGATGACAAATCTTAATTAAAGGAAGATATCCGAATAAGTATTGGAAAACATGGTAAGCTTCTGTTTGCCGTCAGGGAAGCAAACTTAATATTAGGAAAAATGAACCAATAATGAGGATTTTAAACCTGTCTTTTATAGATACTTCTTATTCCTCATACCTAATAAATCAGCCAGATATAAATACATAATTCTAGGCCTTATAATTTTATGGAAGATGGTTATTACACATCTATATCTATTATTGTTAGAAATATAAGATCCACATAGATATTTAATCAATGCTGCTTTACATTTTTTTCATTCATCCTTGGCCTTCGGGTCTAGTGGCAAAAAGAAAAAAGATAAATGACGGACAATGGAGAATTTTGGAGGGGCCGCTGTAGAAGCCACCAACTATGGGTTGACCCCTGTCCTTATATATTGCAAGTAAATTACTGTCACGAACACAGTATGTGCTTATTTCTGACCTTTATTTGTATGGTATTGAAAAAGGGTATGTATGATGACTTGGGATGTGTAGACATGGCCTCTTTCTCTAGCAGTTTATTTTCATATCCACGTGTCAGTAAAGTAATAGTAGGCAGAAGACAGCTGATCCCTCATTGTCCGCATCTGGGTGTATACTTTGCAAATTATCCATGCCAGCATTGGAATTCCTGAGTGAATTCTTGCCATCTCATATATCATAAGCTGCTGTCAGTGGGTTACCATATTAATATTAATGATTGCTTTAATGAAATACAAGAAAAGTATGTGATACATTCTTGCATTCCAAAGACTTATTCTTTTTTTTTTTAAGATTTTATTTATTTATTTGTCAGAGAGCATGAGCATTGGAGAGAGCACAAGTAGACAAGTAGTAGGAGGGGCAGAGGGAGAAGCAGGCTCCCCACGGAGCAGGAAGCCCAATGGGGGGCTTGATTATGGGACTGTGGGGTCACGACCTGAGCCAAAGGCAGATGCTTAACTGACTGAGCCACCCAGCTTCCCCAAGACTTACATTCTTATATATCATAGATTTATAAAATTACATGAATTCTGGATTGCATCATTCCCTTTTTGCTTGTAGTAATCTAAATCATGAAACAAGTTATATCTGAGTTAAAAAAAAAAAAAGACATTTTGAAAATACTGCCTTCATCCATTTTCCCCAGATATCCTTTTCAGATATCCTTTTCAATCTTTGTAGATACTCCTTGCCCCTCTGTTGTCTTTTTACCACTTACCACTCTTTGTTTTTTCCTTAAGTTCTTATTATTTTCCCTAATTATAAAAGTGATAGGTATTTGTAGGACAATTATAAATGTAAAGAAAAATTGATGAAAATTACTATCTTACCACAGAAAAACAATCATTAATATTTTCTTTAGGATTTTTTCTATGACTATATGTGTGTTTATTAAATTTGAAGCAGACTGTACTTTTTTTTATTTTAATTTGACATTATATCTTGAGCACTTTCTCATGTTTTTAAATAGTCTTCATATTTTTAGCAGCTGTATAATACAGAAAGACCATAATTATTTCCTATTGTAGGTACGACCTTTTGGTTAGTGCTTATATAATCTTTGTGACCTTGACTCTGAATTACATAGTTCTTTAAGATAAATGCCTAGGCCCTCACTGCCTAACTAGCACCTCAAATGGTTGCCTTACAGACATTACACCTTTAGCATTTCCAAAAGTAAAATCCTGATGTTTGTCCCCAGCCTGCCCTTCCATAGGAAAATATGACCCGTAATCAAGAGAAAATTCAAGCAACAGAAACAGACCCAAAAATGGCAGAGATGATGGAACTGGCAGACAAGAAGATTAGAAAAGTTATTATACATATAGCCAATCTCTCAAAAAAGTAGGGGAAATTGTGAATAAAGAGGAGAGAAATGGAAGATATAAAATAAATCCATATTAAGCATTGAGTGGTGAAAAAATAGTATCTGAGGTGAAAATTAATATCATAGTACACACTAGGGAAGAAAGAATTTTGAGGGTTGCCTGGATAGCTTAGTCAGTTAAGTGTTTGCCTTCAGCTCAGGTCATGATCCCCAGGTCCTGGGATTGAGTCCAGCATCAGGCATCCTGCTCTGTGGGGAGCCTGCTTCTCCCTCTGCCTGCCACTCCCCCTGCTTGTGCTCTCTCTCTGACAAATAAATACATTAAAATCTTAAAAAATAGAGGGCACGGCTTGCATGGAGCACTGGGTGTGGTGAAAAAATAATGAATACTGTTTTTCTGAAAATAAATAAATTGGAAAAAAAATCTTAAAAAATAATAATAAGTGTGAACTCTAAGGCATAGTAATAGAACGTATCCAAATAAAATGCAGAAAGACTAAAGGAAAAAAAAAAATCCTAGTGACTTGTGACACCAGAAAAAAAGCAGAATGTGGAGTACCAAGTAGTCAATATTTTTTGACATTGGATGAAAATTATAAATCATATTGGTCTGAGACTCTCAACCTAGCCCCAAGATATCGTAAAGAGAGGAACATAACAAAAATTGATCTCTTAAAAAAATTGATCTCTCATCAGAACTAATGCAAACCAGAAGAAAATGGAGTATCTTCACACTGCATGGGGCTAACCCCAGGGTTCGGAGCCGAATAGCAGCAGAGTAGAGCTCTTATTACTGAGAATGGGAAGCCTGTGAAGGGGCAAACATCAAGACTGGGGACAAACATCAAGAGTTCTGGAAAGTGCTAAATGTGCACTGTCTACAAGGCAACCAAGTGAGGTGCTAATTAAGCAGTGGGATCTGGTAATTAGAAAGCTAGAGTCCAGGCTCAGTCAGTCGGGTTCCAGAATCTCTTGTGCTCTTAAAGGTCATGCAGCTGGTTATAACAGGATCAGAATTCAAACTAACCCCAGAGTCTGGCAATGTTTGTTGCACGACACAGGTAGCATTATGAGCTTTAGGATTTCTCGCATCTCCTCTGTGCTTCAAGTTCATCTTTGTTGTTGTTTCTGTCTGTGGAGGTGGAAATAAAGTTTTCTATCATGACCCACACCCAGCAATACTTACAGCCTATTTGGGGGAGGCAGTCAGCATTTCTCAGGGAGAAGGGAGGCCTCCTGAACTGTGCAGTTCCAGGCAGGGGCTCAGTCCTTAAATTCCTGTCATTCCAGCTATAACACCAGACCCCATATGGTTGCTTTAATGAACATTTTAAGTCCTCACTGAAAGAGCTTAGAATACCCTGTGAGCGTATGTGTCTCTGTGTAAAGATCTAAATACCAACATCCTCCTTGATGTTTTTAAATTAGATTGACCCTGAAGCAGAACAATGTCTAAGTCCTTTCTCATGTAGACTGTGTCCCAAGGGAAATGCTGTCACCTAATCCATTGGTGCCTGATATTTTGCTTTATGTTTTTTATCCTCTTAATCTTTTTCTAAAGTTTCATTTACCATCTTGAGGCGGGATGAAGGCAGAATGAAACAGCTGAAGTAAATGTGATAGCCAGAGATTTCAAAGCCAATTATGGGAGGCCTTGCTCTGAATTTATAATAGTATTAGTAGACCCTTAGAGCTGCCTACTACTGCACTTTCCTATTTCTCATTTAGTTTTTAGAATGCCACACAAAATGGGCAGAGAGCATTGCTCTGCCTGTTTAACAGACTGGGAATCTGAGATGATAGAGATTCTGTGATTTCTCCTGCAATAAATAGAAAGTAGGTGACAAATGCAGAATTGAGCAGCATGGCAGCACCTGGGTGAAGAGCTCAGATTTTGGGGTCACAATAACTCTGGGTACCCCACTTAACTAGCTGTTTGACCTTGGATGACTTATATAACCTCTCTGTGCCTGTTTCCCCAAAAATGCCAGTACCATGGGTTATTATTGGGAGTAAATGAAGTAGTCTATGTGAAACACTTTCAGCAGAGCCTGGCCTAAAATAAGCTGGATTCAGGCTAGCTGTTTATTATCATTATCATTATTATTACTATGATTATTATTATTATTCCCCCTGACTTTCAGTCCTGGGTACCATGGTACCGTGGTGCTTGTAGGACTGGCTGCCATTGTGATAATAGCATTGCTGTTTGGGGATGGTAGATGAGATTCGGGGATGAATGAAGGGAAGATTTGATTCCAGCTAGCATAATAAATATAGATTTGCATAAACTTTACACTTGCCTGAAAGGGTAGATTTTTAGACTTTATATTGATTTAGTCATGTTTCCTTTATATTTCATTGTCTTTTAAAAACATGTATTGATCACAGACCTGTACCCCTGAAACAAATAAAATATTATATGTTAATAAAAAAAAATGTATTGATCCCAATTAAAAATAATCTACTCAAAACCAAGCCTGTCTATAAAAGTTCCGTAAAACGAGAAGCCTTCAGGGGCATCTGGGTGGCTTGGTGAGTTAAAGTCTCTGCCTTATGCTCAGGTCATGATCTCAAGGTCCTGGGATCAAGCCCCACCGGTTCTCTGCTCAGCAGGGAGCCTGCTTCCTCCTCTCTCTCTGCCTGCCTCTCTGCCTACTTGTGATCTCTGTCTGTCAAATGAATAAATAAAATCTTTAAAAAAAAAAAAAAGCCTACATATTAAACTGATTTTTAACTTAAATAATCTAAATTTTAAAATTCTAGAATGTTCAGTAAACATAAATATATACTCTTCCAAATACTCAGATTTACTATGCAGACACTATACAACTTTTAAAATAAATGTACTTTTGCATACTTTCATGACTTGAGCACAGAAACCAAGTATATGCCTAGCAACATGTAATGATGCTTCACAGTTCCCAGGGGTAGCGCTGATTCCATGGCTTCAGTGTATAATATTAAATTGGATCATGTATGGTTGGGTATAGTTTTACCTATAGTATATATCTAAATCCATATGATGTTGGATGTGACCATAATTAGGTAAGGCAAAATTTAAATTTGTGAGAACTAAGGGGAGCTATGTATAAGTTGCAACTGAGTATGAAACTCACACTGAAAATGTGATCTACCTGACTAAAGCAAAGTTAGATTTTCCCCAGAACCATTGTCTTTATAGTTTAGAGAGAATTACTTGGTTAAATTCTGCCTACAAAAAGTAAATTAAATTAGATATATAGACACATAGATACAGTGAAATAATAAGAGGTACTATTTCTTACCTTCCCTTAAAAAATTAATATTTATACTCTACATACAGATTATAACATTTATTAGCTGAATATTGTGTCAAAAATTATATAGCGATACTTATTTTTTACAATATTGGAAGAGATAATACAATTCAGGAATGTGACTAGTTCATACCTTTCTCAAAAAGAACAGGTCTGCTGTCTAAACTAGTAGTTCCAAACTCTGACTGCCTATCAGTCACCTGCAAAACTTGTGTAAACGCAGAGTCCTGAGTCACACCCCAAATCTACCAAATCTGGGTGTCCAAGGATAGAATTCAGATATTAATACTAAAAACAGAACCAAAACCCTCACAGGTGATTCTGATGCACAGGGAGGTTCCACGATCACTGGCTTAAATTCATGTCTTTGACTTCAGAAAAATCAGATGACCAGCAGTAAAAGCAAAATGGAGCACATTGGACAAAAACATGACCAGGCATTTTCCCAATAGTGCTAATTTTTATAAAACATTGGATAACCCGGGGCGCCTGGGTGGCTCAGTGGGTTAAGCCTCTGCCTTCGGCTCAGGTCATAATCTCAGGGTCCTGGGATCGAGCCCTGCGGTGTGCTCTCTGCTCAGCAGGGAGCCTGCTTCCCTCGCCTGCCTCTCTGCACTTGTGATCTCTGTCAAATAAATAAATGAATCTTTAAAAAAAAAAAACTGGATAACCCTAAAACACTGACAGTATTAGTGACAACGTGAAAAGAAATGGTATTACTCTTAAGCAAGGTTACCCAAAGCAGAGTTTGTTCAGACTTTATCATTAAAATTGCTGGCTATTGCAGGTATGTCTTTTACTCTATAAACATACCTTTAAAAAAATGACACATTACTTTATTTCCTTCAAGTCAAATTACATCTAATAATAGGTTTCTATTCTGCCTGCCTTTTTTAATTTCCTCCCTGAATGTCAATCTTTTAGGAGCTCAGATTTTTGAAAAACAAAAACTGGGAAGAGAGTCTCTTTGGGAAATTTTGCTTTCCCTTCTGTATACCTATCTCCAGTGAGACAAGAAAACACAAGCATCCAAATATCTGCTGCCAACTTGGGGAGAAAAAGGCATAGTAAGTTCAAAACACAAATTAGTATATTGGGGCACCTGCGTGGCTCAGTTGGTTAATCATCTGACTCTTGGTTTCCGCTCGGGTCATTATCTTGGGGATGTGAGACCAAGCCCTGTGTTGGACTCTGCACTCAGTAAGGAGTCTGCTTGAGTTTCTCTCCCTCTGCCCTGACTCAATAAATTTCAAAAAGAAAGAAAGAAAAAGCATCTTATGTTAGTGCAATTAAGAAATGCTCTGTTTCCTAATCCCCCTTTTCTGTGAAACAAATGTTTTTATATAGGAATGTTAGATAATTCTAAGTTCCTTAAATACAAGCTACCTACCACGTTACAGAAGAACAGACAGTATCCTTATGGCAAAATGCATGTCAGAGGTAGGACTCGCTGTTCATCATCTCACAGACCTATCCCAGATGCCAAATAGCTGTGATCAGAATACAACATTCGAACCTTCTCCCATCTGCCAAATCTTTTCCAGATTGGTTAGATGGAGGAGTTGGAGGGTTCATCATTATTGGTAGTTTTTAAAAAGGAAAAGAAAAATCTCCTCCATCTGATTTTTGTTACTGTATCTTCATTCATTATAGTAGTTCATTGACCAGCAGCTCTCATTTTCATTGGATGTACTGGTCCAGTCACGATCTCTCTGGATCCTCCAGATAAGCCAGGAGTCCTCTCCCTAAAGTGACCCCAATGAAAGGCATCTCATCCTTTTGTGAGACGTGTTCTCTTACTCAACCGACTAGAAATACTTTGGCCAACAGCGTACAAGGAGAGCTCTTTTACTTAAAACTCCTCAAAGCGTGAGCAGGAGTGTGATCGGAATGACAGTCTCAAAACTGCGTTTGACAGAGAGGGAGAGGAGGTTTAGGAAATGGTGAGGGGAATAGTCTGGTAAGTCTGATTAATATTTGCTGGGTTCTGCCAATCTCAAGCATTCTGATAAGTCATTTAGATACTTTTTTCCTATTCATTTTCACAATAGTGCTGCATGTGCTATCTCTCACAATTGCACAGGTCTGAAAATGAGAAAGATTAAGTAGCTTGTCTAAATATGCACAGCTAGGGATGCCTGGGTGACTCAGTGGGTTAAGCATCTGCCTTCGGCTGAGGTCATGATCTCAGGGTCCTGGGATCGAGCCCCGCATCAGGCTCTCTGCTCAGTGGAAAGTCTGCTTCTCCCTCTCTGCCTGTACTCTCTCTCGGTGTCAAAAAAATAAAATCTTTGAAAAAATAAAAATGCACAGCTAATAGGTAGTAGAGATGGGACTCAACTTGGTCTGTGCTTCACTAAAATGTGTCACTATGTAAGAGACTAAATATGTGTAAAATTCCTCAGACACACATAATCCACTTAATGTCCCCAAGAGTTGAGAGTTTATTAAAATGAAAGTTCTCCTATAAATGGGTTTGTATGTTGTACATTGTTATATTTTCATAATATCTTAACACTTTCCTCCTTTGTGCCTCCATGCTCTGATCAACCTGAACAGGTAACTAACTGACTTTACCAGCCACCCTGCCCTCTCTTGTAATGCCCTTGACCAAATAGGCTTCCCTCAACCACTGCCCTCTTCATTTTCATGTGTTTCAGTCCTATCCACTGGTCCTGGCCCAGCTCCAGTACCTCCTGAGAAGATTCTCCCTGCTGGATATCATTTCGTTTTAATCTGAATTCCCAAGACAGTCTATCTTTTCCTCCCATCATGGTTAACCAGTTTTGGTCTCCTTTACTATACACACACACACACACACACACACAGCCTCTCCAAGAAAAAATGAGGCTTGAGGAAGGTATCTATGTCTGGATCAGTGATTTATCGTGCACATCACCTAGATTAGCACATGAAAATAGCTATTGACTAAGCACCTACCATATGGCTGTGATTTGTTAAAGCTTTGCATAGATTATCTCATTTAATCTCGCAGCAGGCCTATAAGATAGATTTTAAGGTAAATCCCTTTCTATGTAAGACAGCCAAGATTCTGGCACCTTAAGTAACTTCCCCAGTCACACAGCTAAGTAAGCAGCAGAACAGTATTCATACCCGGGTTGTGTTGCCTGCGAGCTCATGCTCTACCCACTGTGTTCATAGCCTCCCTGTATGTTCTCTAAATCCATAAATAGATGTTAGATGAATGAGTAAATGCATTAGTTAAAAAAAAAGACTATAGTTGTTGATTTGTTTTAATTATCATCACTTCTATAAAAGAATTCTGGCTAGCACATAGTTTCCCTGAAGTAGACTAAATCTTAACTGGGATCCTCTTAATAAATGAACGTATTTGCATAACTGAAGACATTTGAGATTCTGACACTTTTAAACAGTAAATATGGTGATGCCAGCTAAGCCATCGTGTTAGTCCCAACCAGTTATTCATAATGCTGCATTGCCACTCATGTAATACCTTGTTAGTACCTGTGTATCGCATAGAAATGAAAGTTGCTCAATATTAAAGAAAAACTACCCCTAAAGTGGGAAAACTTATTTTTTATTTCTGACTTGTTTGAGAATATGTCAATTTCTGGGGCTTAATTGCACAAGACCCAATACAAATTCCAAATAGTCTTGTGGACTAGAAAAAAAAAAAAAATATATATATATATACACACACATACATACACTTACACACACACATATATATATACATATGTGTGTGTGTATATATATATATATATATATATATATATATAGTAATTTAAAAATACAGGAAAATATAATCAAGGAAATCAAAATTGCTTATAATCCCACCACTCGGAGAAAGCACCATTAGCATGCCAGTGACTTTTCCAGATATACAGGTAGGCATACAGATCTGCTTCTCATGAAATTGGCAGTATATGCTACATAGGCTGATTCATGGCAGATTCATTTGCAGATGCTCAGTTTCTACAATGAACAATTTTTAATGTCCTTTAAAAGTCCTTTAGAAAACATGTAATACTGAGAGAAAATAAAAATCTAACGTGAACATACTTCCCAGGAATGCTGTTCAGCAAATGCTCTGGCGTATGCTTCCAAATTTTTTTCTCATTCTCTATTCTATAAAATTGGAATCATATTTCATTTTTTTTATTGTTTACAAAAACTGGGTTAAACTGCATACACTGTTTTCACCTGCTTTCTTCAGTTAATTTTATGTTGTGCATATCTTTCCATGTCATCAGCTCTCACACGGCAATATTTTTAATACCTACATGTCTGTTCAATACAAATGAACATACGTGGCTTTTCCAGTGTTTTGCTTTCACAGACTTTGTGACAATGACAGTTTAGGTACACCTGTTGTACTCAGTTTCATAGGACGGATTCCTGGAAGTGAAATTTCTGGGTCATAGGTTCAGCTGTTTATACATACACCAGCACCGATGTCTGAGAAGGGTCTTTGCAGCTATTAGAGAAAATGTAGGTGGTGCTGTGTGTGCTCACTTAGAAGGATGTCTGTCAGAAGATGTAAATGTAAAAAATAAAGCAATCGCATAATAATATATATATATTGTGATCGAGATCAAATTTTCATCTAAAATTAAGGATCTGCATATAGATTTGGGCATAGATATAAACTCGGGCACAGATACAGAAATGTAATGTTGAGTACTGAGTATACAAAAATAAATAAAGCACATTTGCTGACTTAATGCAGGAAAACAAAAGGAGCATCAGAATAAAAATGTAAACTACACCACAGTTTGAATGAATGTGTTATGAGGCAGAATACTGGCCATTGACAGGAGCTCAATGGCAAAGAGGCCAGCTGGCTGCCAGATCAAGGAATGACGTCCAGTTAAATTGGAATTTCAGCAACAATAAACAATGAATAGGTCTTTAGTATAAATATGTCCCAGGCAGTATTAACATTTATATTAAAAATTATTCATGGTTAACTAAAAACTCAGATTTAACTGAACATTCTTTGTTCTTATTTGCTGTATCTGACAACCCTGGGCATGACTGTAGACATCATTTTGTCATCATATGAGGAAATCATCTCTTAAGAATGAGTTTTCATCCACAAAAATGGCTAGAAATGGGCATATAAACCAGGTCCCTGCCAGATTTCCTGTTCTGATTCCTGGGATGGTCATGGCATTTACTGAGTGACTGTCAGGCACTGTACTAAATGGTATTCAAGCATCATTTCACGTAATACTCTGAAGGCACGGTTCTTGCTCACAGGAGGAGAAACTGAGGCTTAGCGGTAAACAAATTGCCCATTATCGCATGCCTTGCAAACATAATAGGGCTGGAACTTAAGTCCAGACCATCAGACTCACAGCTTGCTCTCTTTATTCTATCCTCTACTGCCTTTGAAAGAGGGGCTATAATTGCCAAGATGACCAGGAATACAGGTAGATCCTTGGAGGAAAGTTTATGCTAGAAAAAAGACAGCACAGTGGTTACACACCCAGACTTTGCAGCCAAATGACTTGGTTTCATAGCCCAGCCCCACCACCACCAAGTCAGCCACGTGAGGGGAGGCAAGTAGTTCTAAGCCTTGCAGATACTATTATTATATACATCTTAGGATCTATGGGAGAATTACAGGATGTAGAATCTATAAAGCATATGTAACACAGGGCCTGCCTCCTAGTAAATTCCCAAGATATGTGTACGTAGTTGTTACTTTTATCATTTAAAATACAACAGAGTACAAAACCAAGTGGCAGTATGGGAGTTAAGAAAGCAGAAAAATCTATAATCAGGTATACGTCAGAAGGTTTTGGGAGAAAATGGGAGCAAGACTCTTCTTAGGGACTAGGAACACCAGATATATTTACATATACAAATACAGGATTGGAAGAAGGATCAATATGTGTAAATTTTGAAGAAATTTGAAGTATCAGCTCAAGGGAATTCAGGACCTTAGTCTGTGTCTTGGCCTGAAACCCTTAGTGGGTGGTCCTCTCCCTAGTGAGCAAGGCAATGCTATAGCTGTCTCTTGTTCTTATGGATGTTTTATCCTCTCTCCCTGGCCATAAAGCAATCTTTATAACTTGCTTGCAGTAACAGGCCCGGAAGAGTAAATGGTGTAACAGCTGCATGAAATAGAGGAAAACGGACCATTGCAAAGGGATGGAAAAGAAATCCATCTAAGTGATTTGGTTAAAGCCGCCTCACCCTTCCTGTTGATAAGTACAAATTATATTTGAACATTATTTTTTTTCCTCCTAGGAGCTGCTGTTATACTCAATCTGAGCTTTCTTTCAGTTAAGGTGTAAAGTATTTTCTCCCCTACAGACTCTGTATTAATAATGTAAAATTGGCATACAGAAGTAGATAGCAAAATTAACATTTTGCATACTATTTTAGAATATACGATTTGGCTAAACGTGTTCAGAAATTTTTATGTAGGTGTGATTTTAAAAACTCAAGATCTTATCAGATCCAGAAACCTCTGGTTTAGATGTTATAGGTATAAATAATTTTGTAGTCTCTGAGAAAAGAAAACTATCGTAGAGGTAAATGTTTTGTTCCATAAGATTATTTTTTTATTATCATAATAAACAGAAACCCTGGGGAGATAATTAAGCTTTGAGCCTTCTTTTGGGGACATTTGTGATGTTCCCCATATTTTTTTTTTAAGCCTTCAGACTTTTCTGTTTCAAATTTGTATCCAAAAGAAATGGCCCTTTCTTTCTCTATACCATTTTTGAATAGTACGGGCCAGAAATAACAAAGATGTGTTTAGTTACCCATCAGGTCAAATCTAAGAATACCAGTGGGATGCCTAACTCACCTCAGACCGCTGTGCCCTGCCTACATCCCTGTTGGAAGGGTAAAACCGAAAGGGTCAGGTGGCTCATCCCCCAGCAAATGAACAGGTGTACTTGACCCGAAGGATCCTAATCCAGAGGCTAGCCGGTGCCCGGCAATTGGTTCAGTCAAAAAAAGTGAGCTGGGTCTATTGAGTCCTCTCAGGAATTTTTAATTAAAAGGCAGCCTGAATGAACACCTGTCAGTGAAAAATGAAGCTGATAGGTAATGATGAAAAGGGTCTATCGTGAGTTGTGTGCAGGTTGGTGTTATTAGGGAGCAGAAATAAGAGCAGCAGGAACAGTGAGGTAGAGAGTATCTCATTTATAAAGTATCAGTTAAAGAAGGTCATGGCTAGAGAGAGAAGGAAGTAGCACAAAGAGGAAAGTTGTCACCTTGACGGGAAAGCTCTAGAGTTGAAACCGTTCACTGCAACCCGTCTTCTGGAGCTCCACCAGTGCAACTTTTCCTGAATGCCCGTGCACATAGGTCCTATCCCCTGCACTAGCTCAAATGATTCCCTCTGCTGCTAGCAATCCAATTTCCTTGTAAACAAGATTTTGCTCAATTAGCAGAGGGAATATTTTATCTTATTCACTACCCACACACACACACATTACCTCTCTCTGGGCCTGGTACAGGGGAGGTTTTTGGTAAATATAGATGAAATATATGGATGAATGTAAAATGAACAGTACAGATGATTGAACTCTCATTACATTCAGTGCAGAGAGCACTAACCTCCATCGTTTTCTGTCACTGGTAGATTTTAGAATTGTGCTCAAGACTTGCCTACCTTTTCAAGTTTGTCTCCTACTCAAGCCTTTTTAAACTTCCTGAGTGGGACATGTGTTTAGATTCCCCTTTAACTTTGCATGTGTTATTCATTACCACTTCTTAGAAGGCCCTCGTTCACCCCACCCCAATCCTGTGTTCACCCCACCCCAACCCTATGTGCACCCCAATCCTTACTCTCCACAGCCTTTACTTTCCTGTCTTCTTAGTTTAGGCTCCTTAAGAGAACTAGTTTTTTCCACTCCCACTGTCCCCACAATCCAATATACAATTCCATATTACACTTTTATCCAGCATGATAAAGGACACCATTTTCCTGTATCATTGGAATTTTTCTTGAATCTTGAATGGCTGGACAAGTAACCATCATGTGACTGTATCTCACATTACACACTTTTTGTCTATTTTTTGGACGTTCTGATTGTTTACTTTTGTTCTTTCTTTTATAACAAACCGCGGTGACTTTCTCTCTAATGGAACCCTATGTCCACAATTTCTATTTTCTTACTAGAATTGCACACTAAAGGTAGAATTGCTGTACCAAGGGGCAGGATTACTTCTAAAACTTCTGAAATACGTTGCCAGAATGCTTTCTTGGAATGTTGTAAGGGAGTTGAACACTCCGTGGCACCAGCAATATGAGTGTCTAGCTCACCATATCACAACTAAATTGTGATTTATTGATTTTAAAATCCTTCTTGATTTTTAAACAGGAAAAGGGGAGGCAGAGCATTTAATTTGCATTACTTTTATTCCTAGTAGATTAAACATTTATATTTGTGTGTCTATTTGTTGTTTGTGTGTTCTCTTTTGTGATTGAATGGTAAATGCCTTTGTCTATTTTCTATTGAAAATTTATGGTTTATCTTATAGAGTTGTAGAGCATCTTAAAAATATTAATAGATGTATTTGAGAAGATGCTTTACCAACTTATGGCTTATGACTTTTTTTACTTTAGCAAAAGTATGACTTTTATTACTTTCAATTGTCATGTAGTCAAATCTCTCATCTTTTATATGACTTCTTTCATTTATTTTATACATATTTTTTTTTTCCAAGGTACCTCAGTGGCTCAATCAGTTAAGTGTCTGACTCTTGATCTCAGCTCAGGTCTTGATCTCAGGGTCATGAGTTCACGCCTCACAATGGGCTCCCAACTGGGCATAGAGCCTAGTTAAAAAAAAAAAAAAATTGTTCTCCATCGGGATGCTAACTGCCTATTAACCTACTTTTTTGGTAGATTTACATTTTATCCTAGGAATTCAACTAAAAAGAAAAGAAAACCTTTAGATTTATAAAAATAAAAGAATTTAAACACTGTGATAGGGCATAGTAAACCTTGCTCAAATAATTCACATGTCAAAATCCTTGGTCTAGCCATTATTCTTGGGCTTGTGCATTTTGGACAGTATTTATTTCAACATCTTTCAGAATGCCATAAAAATACTACTGTAACTGGACACACTTACCCAATACCAAGGTACGGTGATTCTGGTCCTTTTTGGAATTACTTCTATTATAGACACTGTTGTCAAGGTCATTGACTTTCAACTTCTAATTAAAAAAAAAAAAAAAACTGCAGGAACCATTTATAATCCATAGTCATGGGAGACTAATTTTATTGAAACTCAAACATTCTTCTGAAAAAATAAAGCATCTTAATAAATTGAAAAGTTTCAAAATAACTTTAAATGGTATAGCTTGTCGACAGCCATTTCTCTCCTCAATAAACAAACATAGTAAAATATAACTGAGAATGGTGCTTATACAGAGCAACCGTGAATTGACCCTACTTTAATAAGTATTTAGATCATGGTACATAGACTATTGCTAATAACAAATTACTTATGGCCCATCAATTTGATATGGCACCACAGCTGTGAGTCATAGAGGAAAGCAAATCATTATGAAGGTGCAGGCACAAATTAGGAGTTGGAGTTGGAGCTATGTTGTTAGAGACAATGAAAATAATTGAGAGGTTCATACAAAGGGAGCATCAGCCCCGAGGGCTATGGTAGATGACCAATTATCTTTTCCATATCAGAAGCAAAGTGAGTCTTTAAAAAGCAACATTATGCAGTGCCTTTGGTGATACTGAAAACCACAGCTTGTTACTTCCTTTGTTTTACTCTCTTGTACAGAATCCACGTGACATTAACGGGCTAATACAGGAACTGCCTGATGGGGAGCGGTATTCTCAGGGGCTAGGAAGCCCTGTGAACGCAAGTGCCTGAAAGTGATAAACAAGATTAAAAAAAAAAAACAAAAAAAACAGAGTAAGGTGGATAACTGAACATAATTTAAAAATAAATAAATAAAAACAGAGTGAGGTAGTGAGGTGGCTCAGTCAGCTGAGCATCCGGTTCTTGATT
This sequence comes from Neogale vison, assembly GCF_020171115.1. Taxonomy (NCBI): domain Eukaryota; kingdom Metazoa; phylum Chordata; class Mammalia; order Carnivora; family Mustelidae; genus Neogale; species Neogale vison. Next base: position 140,132,156 of record NC_058097.1, read on the forward strand.
TTGGCTCAGGTCATGATCTCAGGATGGTGAGATGGAGCCACACACTGGGTATGGAGCCTGCTGAAGATTCTCTATCTCCCTTCCCGTCTACCTCCCCCCACCTCAAAAAAAGATGAAAAACAGAGTAAAATGGTGGTTACCAAGAGATGGTGGGGGTGGATAGCATAAGAGTGGTAGTATTTAAGGGTACAAACTTGTAAGGAGCGGTAAGTAAGTGGTAGAGATCTGATGCTCAGTATAATGGATAGAGACAGTAATACTGTACTATAATTATGTAAGGTAAATATCAGCACATCAGCAGTCATATTATAATACATAAATGTATCACAGTAATGGACTGCATACCTTGGACTTTTACACAATGGTTGCTTGTCAAATTTATTTTAAAAGAAAAGAAAAGAAAAGATTGACTGCTGTTTGGTAAATTCACGGTGCATCCCATGCACTGAGCTACGTGCTTTATGTTCCTCTCAGGCTGACCTTCCTGTGCCCACTTTACCGATGAGAATGTAAGGTTTCAGGGAAGTTGAGAAACCACAGACCACACAGGGTAAAATTTAGAAGAGCCAGAGTCAAACCTAGCTCTGTTTCTTTGCACTTACCACACTGTTCTGTAATAGTTTACCTCTGTGTATAATTTTATAGCTTAACAACTTCGTTGCTATGTAGAGAAGGCTTTTTAAAATCCTTACAAGAAAGAAGCCACATTTCAGAAAAGCAAGTATAGTGCAAGTAGGCCTCTAATGAAAGGTGGAATCCTGATGGTGCTTAGAATGAGGGAGATGGATGAGCGCTCACACATCACCTAGACCCACTCATTCGCCGCATCTCTCTGTGTTGTACTTTGAGTTCTCACAGCACCTTCACCAAAGGGCTGACACTTTTCTGCTCAACGCTCAATGTAAGAGAAGTCTGCTTCTTCTTTCATCCTTCCTGTTATAATGCCGGGTTCACCTGTTACTCCACATAGTTCATAGCTGGTCCTATATTCTCTTTTCTTCAAAACCATTACTTTTAGGCTCCCTGGAATTCTGCCCTTAAGACCTATTAGCCCAGGCCTAGAATTCAACCCTTTTTGCTTACTTCTCTACATCCTTGGTCCCAAAACACTGCATTATGTGTAAAGGGGAACATGAGGCACTCTCGTAAGGTTAAAAAACAAAACGTTTTCCTCCAAATTATGCCAAGCAGTATACCAGATGCTTTGGTTCTGTTTCCTGCATGGGGCTGGATGCTACCTTCAGAGTGTGCAGGGGAGGCTGCAGCAGGGGGAAGGCTGGAAGACCTGAGCAGTTTGCAGATTCATCCACATCATTCCTTATGACAGATTTATGGTCAAAAGCATACAAATATATAACTCAAATCCTTCCCTTCTGTAATTTTAGACTCTTCCTTTTAATTCTAGCTCAGGGAGAAAGAATAAAAAAATACTGGTCCCTTCCCCTACCCCCATAGCTTTGTTTCTTTCCTATGACAGTATTTCACTCATATATTCTTGCATATTGCAGGAAAGCAATATAGAAACAAAGATAAATGAGATTTGGGCCTGATCCTCTGAGAGCTAATAATCAGAGAAGGAAGGAGGCCGGTGCACCAAAAATGACAGTATAATGAGGTGAGGGTCCTGCCTGATTCAGCCTTTGGGCTTTGAAAAAAGCAGTCCCTTTTATGGAGAATGAAGAACTCAATAGGGTGTGAATCACTCTTGGTACTTCTAAGGGAAGGAAGTCCTATCCATTTGACCTGTCTTCAGGTGCCACACAGATGAGTACTAACAATGACTGTCACCCCTACATTAAATATTTTTTGTCTCTGGTACAGACAGGACAAGGACTAGGATGAAGCAAGTGAAGTACCACGTCAGACACAAAATTTAAGGGGGCACCAAAAAACTCTGCAATTAAGATAATATTTTAATGCAGTGTTTTAGAAGATAATACAAAGGAACCCATAATAAATAAAAGACAGGATCAGTTAGGCGTTGGTCTCAGGGACTGTGGAATTACATAGCGGTCCAAGGTTTTATCTTTTGTCTTTGAGTGGCATAATTTAGTTGAGGGGATCTAAAAACGATAGTAAAAAACAAGCCGAGTGTCTGTTTTATTTTCACTCGTTTGATTGTAAGCAAGCGATGTGACCTAAGCTCCAGGGAAGGAGTATTGTGGGAGGTGGTAGTTGATTTTCATTATGCATCTGATGTCATATGGGAGCCAGGAGAGAAATTTAATAGCATGAGCCCTAATAAGTCCCTTAAAGAGGGAACACAGACTGTTTTCTGGATTCAAAGAATCTCTAGACACTTTAGCAACAAAATTTGGGAAGCTTCGTTCTGAAACTTGGGAAGTTTCACTCTAATTAGTAGACACAGCCACAGCTACCCTGTACAGGCCTGTGTCCTTCCCTCATGCTAAAAGCTGACCATTTCTTTTTCTGCTCCTTGATTCATATTCAGGAGCCGAATCCAAATGGCCTATGTCCCCCCCCCCCCCGCCCCCTCTTCCCAGCCATACTCTACAGGTCCTACAGGTCACTGTTGCAGAATCAGAGTCCCAGTCCTGGTTTAAGCAGCTTTGGCTGAGCAGGGAACTGAATTGGGTGGGAGTCCATGGGACAAATGGGAAGAGTCAGTTGCAGACGGGGTGGTTTTCCTTCGGAGAGGGTCGGACGAAGCATCTCCCTCTGCACTATCTTTGCAGATTAGCAACTGAAAATGCCAAGGAAGCTGAACAAATAGCAAGTGCTAATGGAGTTCAGAGAAGAGGGGTCACAGAGGGCCAGGGTGTGCTAATTATATGCTATAAGAGCATGCAATTATAAACCCATAGATATGCAAATAAATGCTGATGGCTGAACACTAGAGACTACAAAGCCATTTATCTATGGCCTCTGATAAGTGGGCAGCAAAATAAATGGTTTGTTTATAAATTCACTTAGAGATTACACTCATATCTCTAACTCTTTCCCCCCCTTTCTGGGGGCATTTATAGAAAGAGGAGAGACAGGAGGTACCACAGACTGGATTCCATATTCATTACCTCCTGACCTGGGCGACTCTGGAGGTTTATAATGGGGTAAACAGGCTCCTTCAGTTTGTGACTGGCTGATTCACACTGCCTAAAGTCATTTCCCCGTGGCGCTTCTTGACTGAATAAATGGGAAGTGATGGTGGCATCTGTTCCTGCCACCCAGATCCCAGTGACAGCTCATAAATTGGCATTTCTTGTCTGTCTGGCGGAGAGGTCACAGAGAATGTCACTGCAGGGAAATACTAAGAATGGTGACTGCTGGCATTAGGACTTCTGGAACTCAGGCTTGAGCGGTGTGTGCCCGGGAGCTGGTGGGGTGACTCTCACAGGAACCACGGGCAGGCTTGCGGGTGCAGGAAACCTGGCCCTCTAGAGGGGGTGAACCGTGCACGCGAAGTACCTAAAGACAGTAATTTCTCACACCATTGGGGTTTCCTTCTGGATAGCCTACGGTAATTAATGATGTCCTAAAATTCTAAATGGAGTTAGAAGATTCAGCATAACTTAGGGCTTCCTTGAAAGAGCCAGAAATCTTCTTTCATTGCTCTCAGTGGAGAATAGTTTTTAAAAAAAAATCCATTTATTCCAAGAAACATTTCTCAAGTACGTTCTATATGCTATTTCCTGTGCTCAGACTGTAGCTTGTTGTAGTACTGACTGGATATTGTACTGTGGCCTATATAGTACATTATACACAATAGAATCCTAGGAACTTAGTGAATCTAGCAGGCAGAAATCTTCAAATATAACTCCATTTTTACACTACTTGGAAGGACATTCTCACCGATCTTTTTAATTTAGTTCTTTGGTTGCAAGAGGACATTGTGAATCTTACAAGAAGACTCTGTCAGGTTTGTCAGGTGTCTTGTTATGTTTTTCATCTACCCATCTTCTGAAATAGAAGTGTTTTCACAATTAAGCTGGATTTGAAATGTCCACTCAGTAGTCAGTGACTGCACAAAATGACTTGTAAATAAATTCAGGGTGAAAGTCTGAGCGATAGGTATAAATGAGTCTGCAGCTGTAATAATTGTCTCTCTGCTTTGATCAGACTTTGAATCATGAGTAATTAAGCCGAGGCAAGGAATCCATCCACCATGTAAAAATTTGGAAGTGACCGTAGGCAAAGATACAAGGTCCTTCATCTAAATTTCAAGTTATCTAAGCTTGCCTCCAACACCAAATCTTACTAAAACAAGTGAGTCATGAAGTCATGAACTAATATGTCCATAAAATGATTCCAAAGGGATAGAAGTAAAGGTCTTAAGAGTTCAACACTGAACAATGTACAGGGCCTAGTTTTTATTATCTTGAATTTATTGTAGTGTTCAGAGAAAGTTTTTTCCTCTTCATTTTGCTGAGTGCAACCCAAGTAGGATCTTTTCCCTTAATATATGTATTAGCCAGATCTGATTCTGATAATTTGTTTCAAAATACAGACCTACTGAGGTAAAAAGACTAGGAGAAAATTGGTAACATCATTTTCTTGGTCTGCCAAATCAATAGCAGCCTGAGAAAATTAAATCAGCCCTACAAGGCAGAAGGCACAATGTTAACTGAAATGACATCATCATGAGAATATTTTATGACCTCAAAGAAGTCATCAATTCCTTTGTTCTCAAGCCCTGTACTGGCAGTTTAAATCAGTTACCATTTTATATATATAATATTTTTTAATAAAGATGCAGTGAGTTCTCTAAACAGGCTCTCAATAAAACCAGAGAATAGCATTCTTTCTATTTTTCTGTGTATACAAAAGGTGTCAGATGGACTTCTTTTTTTTTAAAGATTTTAATTATTTATTTAACAGAGAGAAAGAGAGATCACAAGTAGGCAGAGAGGCAGGCAGAGAGAGAGAGGAGGGAAGAAGCCTCCCTGCCGAGCAGAGAGCCCAACCGGGGCTCGATCCCAGGACCCTGAGATCATGACCTGAGCCGAAGGCAGAGGCTTTAACCCACTGAGCTACCCAGGTGCCCCTGTCAGATGGACTTCTAACATAATTCGATATATTAGCCCCTTTTGGTAAACCCTATCTATAGGTATTTCTTTGTATTCTGTTATCAATCTTACGTTTTGTGGGTATCTGTTAAAATTAAGTCCCATTTATAACAAAAAAAAATGACACTAGCATAAATATACTTTATCTTTCATAAAAGAAATACAGAGGCAGAAAGTCTGAAAGTGGAATAGTGTAATTCCTTATCATCTGTGACACAATGACCATTATGCTCCCCTATCTATATTCTTTTTATTCTCAAATTTGCTTCATGGTCCAAGATGACTACTGAAGCTCCAGTCCTTATATCCAGGTTCCAGGTAAGCAAAGGGAAGAGATGGGAAAGAGCAAAATCACAGGGGTCCTAGCCAAGTCAGCTCCCCGTTAAGCAGCTATCAGAGGAGTCCCACATAATCTTGTGCTCCAATTACATCGGGCTTAACATTTTCAGTGGGCCACGTCTACCTACAAGGGAGACTGAGAAATAGTTTTTATAGGAAAAGTGACTAGTGGAAAGCTGGCTTACTCTTTTTTTTTTTTTTTTTTTAAGACTTTATTTATTTATTTGACAGATTGAAATCACAAGTAGATAGAGAGGTAGGCAGAGAAGGAAGTGGAAGCAGGCTCCCCGCTGAGCAGAGAGCCCAATGCAGGGCTCCATCCCAGGACCCTGAGACCATGACCTGAGCCAAAGGCAGAGGCTTAACCCACTGAGCCACCAGGTGCCCCCTGGCTTACTCTTAATAAGAAAAAACTAAATGGATGTTTGGGAGGCAGTCAAGTCGTGTCTGGCACAGCAGCTCAATCATAGAGCCAAAAATGTATAATATCAGGTCCTCTTGTGATCACTTATGCAGAAAAATCCCCACAGGGTTGGTACATTCCTCCTCATAGTTTATTTAACTGATAGTTATGTATCTCATTAATACAGAGCCCTTTTCAAGATGAGTTTTTGTGTGGATAAGCCCATTTTCAGTACAGACAGAACTGTGATCTCCCAAGCCAATTTTCTTTATCAGACTGGCATCATGGATCTTTGTGTCTACAGAACCATAGAAACACACATAAATCTTCCTAAACCTGAGTATATTAACAAAGCAAAAACAGACTCCTCCCACAAAAAGGTCAAGAACAGTATCAAATCTGACCATTTGAAAAGATGTATTTCAGTAGATAACTGAAAGCATCTTTCCTTTTACATCACTTCACAGAGTGTGAATTACTTATAAAAACTGATAAAAAGCACTTTTTAAAAGTAATCTTACAGCTGCCTTTTTAAATGTTTGTCATTATGAATTTTGTGTACTCTATAAAATTGATAAACAGAAATTGACCAACTTACTCGGTTTTTCTGGAAACGGAGCACTTGTCTGAACAAGAATATATGCTAGCTTCCATAAAGTGAGGGGGGGAGGGGGGGAAATGGCTATTTCATTAAGAAAACCTTAAAAATCTTCTTGTCAATGTTATTTTATTAGCTATTGGGATAGGATAAGCCAACTCCATTACAAAGCACCTCATCTTACCATTGAGATAGTTTTTTGAATGACAAAATAAGCCTCTGATTCCTCCTGTCCACTCCTCAGCCCCTCAACTGTGTTGTTGAAAACAAAGAGATCCAGGAAGGCATCCCTTGCTATGTTGTGGAAGGCTTTGTCTTAGGGAAGATACTAATTCTCTAGATAGTGTGTCTAAGCCCCAAGTGGCCCACAGTAATACTATAAATTAGGTAAAGTTCATTTTTAATGCTTTGATTATCCTCTTTTCTCCCCTGCTCTGTTTAAGAAGCATTGACTGAGTGACGCCTGGGTGGCTCGGTTGGTTAAGCAGCTGCCTTCGGCTCAGGTCATGATCCCAGCGTCCTGGGATCGAGTCCCACATGGGGCTCCTTGCTCTGCGGGGAGCCTACTTCTCCCTCTGCCTCTGCCTGCCATTCTGTCTGCCTGTGCTCGCTCTCTCTCCCTCTCTCTCTCTGATGGATGGATGAAATCTTTAAAAAAAAAAAAAAGCAGCATTGACTGAGCAACTGTAAGACACTCAGGGACCACTTCGGGAGCTATAGAAACACGAACTATGCCCTCACTAAGTTCACCACCTGTACTTCCTGTACCTTTGATCAGGGATATGGTGGCCACCACTTGCTGCCTCTGATGTCTCATGGACCCAAGGGGCACTGACACCTGGATCTGGCCTTGTGGACATTGCCCTATTTGCTGACCTGCTCGTTGCCTTCCCACTCAGACTGCCAGATAGTTCTTGCATTTGAATTTGGATCTTTCAATTCTTAACCTTACCTGTAAGATACTGGTAGCAGTTTCAGACCACATGTTAAAAGAGTGGGGTACAGAGTTGTGAGATTTCTTTTTTTTTTAATAACCAAGGACTTTGTAATATATGCACATTTGGCAAAAGCTAGGGCTGAAATGTACCTGATCTTACTTCCCATGTTTGTAACAACTGAAAGATACTGCTATTTTAGGTAATGTTTTAGTATCTCCCAATTAATTCATTTAGTAGAAATTTTACTAAAGTGATTATCCTCTCGGTAGAAGACTCTCTGTAACTAATTGTTGGGGGGGCAATTTATATATAAATCACTGAGATCATATAAGCAATTAGACTTCTCGGTAAGTCCAACACCCCCCAAAAATTGCTACATGAATGTGTGAAGTTTTGTCAATTTATTCATGCATATGTGAATACAACAAATATTTATGGAATGTGGACTGACTCTACTCTAAATAGTTAACAAAATAAATGTAGTTTTTGTCCTCATAAAATTTATGGTGTAGTGAGAGTAATAATTATAAATTAAACAAAACAAACAAGATTATTTCATGCTCAGAAAAAATAGGAAGTATGGACAGGGTGATGTGAAAAATAACAGGATGTCCTGGGTAATGGGGTCAGGAAAGTCTCTATAAAGTTTATACTTAAGGTGACACTAAAGTTTACAAAGGAGCCATGTCGGAGGATCCCACAGTTTGACACCTCAGACAACGTTATCCAAAAAGGTTTGGCCTTTATAAAGCTGACTAGGACTCCATTGAGGGTTCAGGCCTCTGAATTTTCATCATGCCTGATGTCAGCTGGAAGTTCTCCTTTCTACCCAGAGATGGTGTTTTTTAAAAAGACACTTTCTTCAAGCCTACCAAAGCCCAAGGCATTGTTTTGGGCGTTTACTGGTGCATACGATGAAATGCAGCTGGTTGCGCAGTTGGGTGTGTTTGCTAACCGTGCATCTCTCTCTCTTCCTCTTGTGTCACCAGGCCTCCGGAACCCGTTTACAGCACTGTGAACAAACTGTGTGATAAGCCTGCTTCTCCCAGGCACTATTCCCCTGTTGAGTGTGACAAAAGCTTCCTTCTCTCAGCTCCCTACCCCCACTACCACCTAGGCCTGCTCCCTGACTCTGAGATGACCAGGTACTGCATGCGCTTCCTCACTTCATCTTCTTGAATTGCATGTGCTTCCACAAGGATGAATGGGTAGAACCCACCTCTGCTCATGTCTCTGGAGCTTGACATCTTCCTCCGTGGAGAGATGTTCTGCTTCTTTGATGCGATGGAAGGAATTAAGAACATTGCCTTCTTTTTTCTTTTTAGTGTGATCACAGAGCACTCGGACATGATCACATGATTTTCCAAATGTTCTTGGTTCCCATGCATTTTTAATAAGGTATTAATTATATTTTTCCAGAAGAATTAATTTTGGAATTTAATTAGCACTATTTCCCTCGTACAGAAGGATAAAAGAGCATGTACTTAGTACATTTTTGAATAATATTTAATAATCACTTACTATTCTCCAGGCATAACATAGTCTAAGAAGTAGGTACTATTATTCCCATTCAAAATTTTAATGAAAATATTACCACTACTTAGTTGACTCCCTAAGGTATTAAACAACTTGCCCAAAACTACAGAATTAGCTGGTTCTATCAACCACGAGAATTTTAACCTTTATAGTATGCTGTCATGGTAGATTTTTACCATGTTCTCTTTATTTAATTACTCCCATTTTATATAAGAAAACAAGGGCTCAAAGAAGTTAAGGCATTGCCTTCCGTACAGTATTGCCAATAAATGCCGAGTTCAGATTTGACTTGGAACTCTCCACAACTTTCCACAACTCTCTAAACAAATCATTGTAAGGCTAAAGGTTGAATAGGATTCTGCACTAGTATTCTAAAGTATATGTATGTTAAATAATACAATCTCATCTTTATGCAATAGCAAAAGTCACAGAGAGAGGAGAGTAATAAAAGGACAATCTAGTGTTCCATAAGGTAGTTACAGTTTTTTTTTTAAATCAGGAGATCTCAATCATGATGTTCTACATATGATGAATGAGGTACTTGTTGGGTTATGTTTTCAGATAGAATACCTTCATATGTTTTCATAATACTGTTAAGATCAAGAAATTGCAGGTTTAAAAATGATTCAAAATGAAAATGGATGTATCAAAGAGGGTTTCCTTAGCACATCATCTCTGTTTTTCTTTTCTATTTTCAAAGAAAAAGTTAAAAGTCAAGTATTGGCCTTTCTAGAGGAGTTAAATAGCAAATTTTAATTATACATAACATTTCTAGAAATATACGAGAAAACATATTTTTGGCCATGTAATCAGCTGGGGCATTTTCACTAATTGCAACAATTAAAGCCTAATAGCATTTTAGAATGCTTCATAAATATTAATTAAATTTTCTCTTATTTTGAACAAATCTTAAAAACCTGTTCTTGATACAGCAGATTATTCCATTTTGAAGCTAAGAAGGCAAAGTTACCGTAGTCATAGGGAAGCAGAAGGTGCACACACACCTACAATAATGACTTCCTGGTATTCAGACATCTATAATTAGCTATGCACAGTCAGCTAGCACTTACTGAGCTCTTCTCTGTGCCAGGCATTTTGTTAAGTAGTGCTTATGAATTATATTTTCTAACCCTAACAGTTGCCTCATGAAGTAGATGTTATCAATATCCTCCTTTTACAAGTAAGGAAATAGAGGGCTTGAAGTTACCTGACATGCCCCCGATCATCCCCTAACCAGTGGCAGGGCTGGGATTCAAACCCAGGGGACCATTAGCACCTGCATCAGCCTAGGCATGATGGCAGAGATGTCTTTGCTTGCTGGAAAAATTCTCCACCCATTTCACTTTTTCTCTCCTTTCTCTATTCTTATCCTACCTTCTCATCTCCCTTCTGGCTCAGTATCAATAACCCATGTTCTTTTTTTTGATGAACCTGAAGTGACATTCCTTGCATCTAACTGGAGATTTTGATGCATCACTCTCTTAACACTCACTGATAAGCAGGTGGTAGACTCTACCTCTTGTGTGGATCTACCAGATACAATTCTTCTGCAGTTTACTTTCTGTAATTTGTATTATGAAGATGACCATGGAGTTTCTTTTTTGTTTTTGTTGTTGTTTTTCCCAAATTTAAAAATATATATATATATATATATATATATATATATATAATGTTGACTATGTCTGTTTCAAATTATATACCTTCAGCAATCCTGATATGCCCCCGTCTCCAACCCTCACCCTCCATCACCCCATTAGGAATTCAGTTTTCTAGTCTAATTCTGTCCCCTTCTTTTTTCCTTTCTCTTTTTTCCCTATTTTATCCCCCATTTCAAAAAAAAGTCACATACACATATAAATTCACATATATATACCCATTTTAGTGACATTATCACCAATACACTGATACTGAAATTCTTGATTTCACCCCATTTTTCTCCCCTTCCCTACTTTCCCAACTCATTAAATGGCAATTCATATACTTCATTGCTGAAGCCAAAACTTGAGGATCATGCCCAACACCTGTTCTCCCTCACACCCATCCTTCAGTCTATCTTCAAGTCCTATAGATTCTACTTCCAGAATGTGTCTCCAATCTATTCATTCCCCTCTGCTTCTCTTTCTAGCACTTGAACCCAAGCCTCCATTATCTCCCACCTACACTAGCCTCCTAATTGGTCTCACCACTTCCATTGCTGTCCTTCTGATTTCTTCTCAGTGCAAACAAGGTGATCTGTTAAAAATACAGATCACATCTCTTTCTTTTCTTTTGTATTAGTATAAAATGCAAAGTCACTAATATAGCATCCAAGCTATGCATGACCCAGCCCCTGCCTGCCCCTTAAACACCTCATTTCACCCCTCCTGTTGCTGATCACACTATCCACATTCACAAAATGCACTAAATCTCGACCTATTTCAAACGCTTCACACATGCTCTTTCCCCAAACTGAAAAGCTCTTACTACACTTTGCCTGGTTCACTTCTGGTCATCTTAGATGGTAGCTTAAGTTGCACTTTCTCAGAGAAGCTCCCTGAAAGAAAATCTGTTCCCCTATTATATCATGTCTCTCTGTCTCTCTCTCTCTTTTTTTTCCATAAGACTCAAGCAATTTATAATCATATATTTATTTATATGATTTTTAAAACCAAACTCCTGTCTCACACTGGATGCTGTAAGCTTACCAGGTACCCTTGTGCCTGGTCTGTGCACTGCTAAACCCCTGACACTTAGCATAGTGTCTGGCACAACAGCAGCTCCGAATTCTTGAGGGACAAAATCAACATGGAAGTAAGATCTGCAGACAAGCAGACAGATCCGTGTTCAGGAACATGTGATGGCTAAAGCTGTGCTTTATTCAGATCTTACGGGTACATGAAACAACCCCAGGAGTGAATGAATCTATGCATTGAAACCAAGAGCGGCAAACTAGAGCTCACTTTGTGTACTGTAATTTTACCTCGAATTATTTCAGTGTTCAGTACGTTATCATTGCATTAGGTAACTGTCCTTTCTTCATGAAAATGGAGTAAATTCTTTCAGAGATTATTTACTTCCCGCAAAATACCACTCTGATCAGATGTTTCTTGAAATGCCACTGTTAGATAATTAAAGGGAAAAGTTCAAGGGTTCTTAGTTCCATTTATGACACCATCACTTGCTTTACCCACTGTGACCTTAAATAATCTGTAGAACCTCAGAGGTACCTGAAAACACAGAATTAGATGGACAAACCCTTATTCAACTCTATAATGAGGAGGAACTCAAGCCACTGTTTTCATGAGTGTAATGCTTACTTCTCTTTACAATAAAATAAAAGTCCTGGAGATCTTCTACCCTCAAAATGATATTACTGGAATATATCTTTCATTTCATCTAACCAAGATTTATCAAGCACTAACAAAGTGCAAGTTACCGTACTGGGGAGACTTTTTTACAAAGGAGGTATAAACTGAAAAAGCTAATCAAATGTATTGAAAAAATGCCTCACCTTTAAGCTGCCGTATGTGATTATATATATTATATAATACATATGATATTTTATATATAAGTAATAGATATGTGTATATACACATATATACACAATATATGTATATATACATGTATATATACATATATATGTGTATATATATACACATATATATGTGTGTGTGTATGTGTATATATTTATCTATTAATTTAGTTTAGGGCACTAGAGAATGTCCCCTAGTCTATTTCAGAAGCATGCACCTACTCACATGAAAGTTACCATCTCAGATTAGAATATGAACTAGCTCTGCGAAAGTTACCACGTGAAGCCACCTTTACATGTGCACCAGCTTAATCCCTAATTAGCATTCAGAAGGCTAGAAGCCAGTCAGTGGAAGCAAGGAGAGCCAGCCATCTCTATTCTGTGCCTGTCAATCAGAATACCCACATATTCAGCACTTTGATTTGATAGCAAACATCCAGGAGTAAATTAATTGTATAATTCTGTAACATTGTCTGGAAGAAAACAGTGGAAAGTTTTTCTTAGGAAAGCTCTTTCAATTACTTGGCAAAGTGTCAGCTCCTAAGGCTGCAGATTAAGTTTAGATAATTGACTTTTCAGAACTTAGGAAAGCAAGAAATGGGCAGAGCCTGGAATCAAACTAAAATCTGGAACTCTGTGAAACACAAACGGGATTGCTGTGGGGCTTCTGCTTATCCAGTACATCTTACTCTTCAAAAAAAAAAAAAAAAAAGAAGGAATGTTTTTGATGTTGTAATTGGTTTTTCTGCTTTGGGAAAATGTCAGCTTTTGATATTCCTAGGGCAAGGATTGTCTGTTTTCTCAACATGTACGGAGTTTTCATTCATCCTTTTATAGGTGGCCCTAATTATTGTTATTTGGTAGTTGGTAAACAGAGACTGAGATGAACCAGATGAAGACTAAAGTATGTTGGCAGATTTGGGGTAGGAAATGGACTCTGAGGCATTATGTGATCAAAAAATATCTTTACTCATTGCGGAGTATGTATTCATGAGACTTCTACTAGGTTCCAGGCATTGTCCTGGATGCTGGGGATTCAAAGGTGAATATGATACCGTCCACCCTTTTCCTTGAACAGTTCAAAGACATGCAGATGAAGAAGTCCTCACTGTGGCATTGTGATGAATATATGCTAAAGCCTCTCCATTTCTCTAGTGTGCCTAATCTCAAGGTAACTGAAACCAGGCTAGTGTAAGATAGCGACAGAAGCAAGCCTGGTCTTAGACTGTCCCTTCTCAGAAGGTGAGCATCTACACAGGAACGTTCTCCACTCACACCTTGTTTCATCAACTCCTAGTATTTGTAAGAAGTTATTTATGGGAAACTTAACATTACCTTTCCATAGGTCCATTTGCTAGTCTGTCTTCTAACTACTGTCTACAGAGCTTGGAATTATGTAATACTCCCTTTGTAGAAGTCATAAAACTGGCACCTTCAAACCATTCCCAGCCTTGGAACATAGAGCAAGATCTTTACCTCACAAGACCTCCACCGTATGTTATGGTGGCCTATCTTTGGCAAGCTCTCTTTCCTTGCAAAACAATAGAAAGTTTATGTGGGCTTTTAATGTTTTAACTGTCCCAGAGTCTGTAAATTCAAAATCAGATATAACTTCTAGACATAATAATGCTATAACAGAAGTACATGTGGGTCTCTAAAGCAGAGGAAAAATCATCTAACTTTGCCTCTGCTTTTCTTTTTTTTTTTTTTTAAAGATTTTATTTATTTGACAGACAGAGATCACAAGTAGGCAGAGAGGCAGGCAGAGAGAGGAGGAAGCAGGCTCCCTGCTGAGCAGAGAGCCCGATGCGGGACTTGATCCCAGGACCCTGAGATCATGACCTGAGCCGAAGGCAGTGGCTTAACCCACTGAGCCACCCAGACGCCCAGCCTCTGTTTTTCTTTAAGTTTTCAGAAAGACACTGAGCTCCTCAGTCAGTGAGGGAAGAAATGTGTTCGAAGTCAAAGAAGTGTAGTGCAGAGTGAAGCTCCCCATTGTGAGAAAGCTTAGTACACTCCAGGAATCACAGCATTTCCGTGTGGCTAAGGGTTATTGGGTGGGTGACGAAGTTGGAGTCACAGGCCTCGGATCATAGACGGCCTTATCTACCAAGCTGAAGATTTTGGACTTGATCCTGCAAGCAGTGAGGAGCTGTTGAAGAAGTTTCAAGCTGGGCAAAGACATAATTTGATTTGTGTTTTTGGAAAGATCAGTCAGCTGTGTAGAAAGACTTTAAAGGCAGGGATACTAGTTAGCAAATCCACTGCAGTTGAAATCATGAAGAACTGAACTAAAGTAGTACAGATAGACGTAAATGGATTCAGAATTATTTATCAGATGAAATGGGGGTACTTAGTGATTGTTTCAAGGGCAATAATTTTCTGGCTTGGGTTATTTACAAGGTGATTACATCACCTCCTCTCAGACAGTGAGCGCTCTTGTCCACAGTAAATGTATTTTTTTTTCCACAGTGAATGTATTTAAACCTAAAACTCTATGGAAGGAAACTCAGCAGAAGGGAAAGCGTTTTAGAGGGTCTCTTTGAGGTGGTGGCAACCTGATGACATTGGGCAGCCAGGGATTATGTCCGGACTGTCTAGGTGTGAGGCCTTCCTTTGGCCATACTAAGCACGTGGATTTAGATAACCTCTTCGGGTTACTCAGAGCCTCGATTCACTCATCAGAAAAGGGGGGAAATAATGCAATCTGTGCTCTTCTCTTCATAAGATGATTGTGAAGATCAAGGGAAATGGAGAAATGAATTTTTATCTAGGCTCTATCCATATTAGTCATTATTAATTGTTTCCATATGTTCATTCTACTTTAAAGCCTTGAGCTCATGTATATTTATTTTTAGTGCTATCAGAAATCAGGTGAAAAGTACCTGTCAGCCTAGGTAAATCCCCTGAGACCATAAGAAAACTGTCAATGCTGATTCGGTCATTCTTAGCAGCAGTCCTCCTTGTCACTATAGGCAAAGTCACATATTTCTTCTTTTATTAATACATGTATAGGCTCCCTGTAAAATGTGGTGTTCTTAAGCTGTATGTGACTTCACACTCCTATAAGATAATTTTCTTTTTTTTTTTTTTTTTTATCTACTCGTGTACCAGTATTTCTATCCCGCCATGTGACTTTTTAGGAATGTAGACCAAAATAACAGCAATTCTCTGGAGCAGATTAGTAGCTAGACACTTCACAAATAGCCCTTATTATTTCTAAGAATCCCAACAACCTTGCAAGGTGTGGGTTTTGATCTAGCACAGGGAGGGGCCAGGACTCTAATTGGGGCATGCCCACACCCAAGCTTCGCTGGAAGCCTGCCTCCCTGCGCACGTGCGCACTGGATCTTCCCTCCTAGTCCTCCGCATCGTGCGTCCACTCTGCCACCCGTCTGTGGAGCCTGAAAAAGAATTTAAGCCCTCTTCGTGCAATTTAATCTGGGGAATAGAACCATTGGAAAAAAAGAAAGACACTTAACAAATCATTGACCTTCTTATGTCCTTAAAATGCTGATAAAATCTTAAAGAATTCTTAATTTCATTTTTAATTAAAACCTGGAAAGGAAACCCTGTGGGGCATGACTCATAAGGCATAGCCCCTTCCCAGTTTATGCAGCAGCTTCTTCAAAGGCCTCCGCTGCCTTTTTGAAGTAGGTGATCACTAAGCCCAATTTAAATTAAGGAAAATAAGGAAAGATTAATTGAGTCCCATAGAGGCTACTCTTGCCACATTACGTTTTATAGCCTCTTCTTTCCATAAAGTGATATATATGCAAGGATTCACAATGAGAAAAGCACCCCTTGCTTTGACATTAAAGCATTCTGTATAAGATACTTTTTAAAAAACATATCCCGTTTATTGCTGCCTTTCACTCTTTTTTTTTTTTTTTGGTAAGGGAGGAGATGTTCTTTCATTAAGAATTCAAAAAACATATTTAAAATTTCATTGTAAGTGTAAAGGAGGAGGGAAGGCAGGGAGATCACCCTGTTCCAAAAGCTCTCATTTACCCTTCAGGACATACCAGTCAGTTGAGAGTAGGAGGCTCGGAAGAGCTGGTAAATGAACCCAGATTGGTCTGATTCCAAAATTCCCATTCCGTGATATTCAAATAACTCTGTAATGAAGCAGCCTCATTTGCTTAAAAGGGGAAAAATCTGATTATTTATCTGAAAAGTTATGAATACTTCTCCTTAGTTTTGGTATATATATTTTTTGTGTTTTGGGAGCAATTTTTATTTATATTGACTTTAGTAATCATTATATTACTGAGTAGCAATAAGAGATTGAAGAATAAGCATAATTTCAAAAGCAGTCCTCTCTGGAGGGAAAGTAGCTGTGAGAAAATGGCTATGCAAAATCACTATAGCAACAGAGTATAGGAACTCAGAAAGAATCAAGACAGTAACATTAAGCCATAACACCCACAGCATAGATGTTAATTAAAACCACTAACATGTAGTCAGTGCGTTTATGTGCTAGGCACTGCTCCAAACTTTTATATGTACTAACTCATTTTATCTTCCTAACAACTATGAGGTAGGTGTGATTATTCCAATTTTATAGAAAAATTATGGTACACATTTAAACAAATGGAAACGATGGGATGAGATAGTTGAAATTGAGCACATCAGGACTTATATACTTAGAATATTAATTTGATTAGACAAGACTTTTTGCTTGTCTCATTTGCTCTTGTATTGTCTGTGCCAAAAATGGTTCCTGGCATGTCATACTAATAGTAATAGTGGTGATGATAGTAATGAAGAAAACAATTATTTATATAATCTTACTACCCGCCAGGAAGCACTTTATACAAATTAGCTCATTAATCCCCCCAGCAATCCTGGAAGGCATGTGTTATTAAATCCCCAGTTGGCAAGCTAAGAAATTTGGTCTAGAGAGATTGAGTAACCTGTCTAAGGTTCCACAGTTGGGATTTGAATCTAAGCAGGCTGGCACCAAAATCAAGGCTTAGAAAGGTACTCAATAAATATTAGTTGAATGTTGTTCTCATCACACATAATATTCCTCAAGAATTAAATTCTGTTTGAGAAAAAAAGTACATTTTCCTTTAACTATAGTCAGATTTCAATAGATTCTGTGTGAGAAGAAAGTAGAGCTCATTAAATATAATCAGCTTTCAATAGATAGGTAAGTAGATAGGTAGATGAGTTTATGGTGAAGAATGTGGACTGCGAATTGGAGCGTTAAGGTTTGCATCTGGCTGCCTCAGCTCCCTGGTATAGCAAACTGGAGCAAATGACGACTAGTCTGAGCTTATGTATCCTCATCTACGTAATAACAATAATTGTAGTATCCCTTCTCATGGGGTTGCTCTAAGGATTTAATGGGGTTACATGTAACATGCTAAAAGCAATGTCTAACAAATGTGAAGCACCCCATTAACATTATTGTTGTTATGTGTGTATATATTACACACATTACACACATAGACCTGTTATGTGACCCTAAATAGAAACCTCAGGCTGAAGAGGGAATGAATTCTTCTTAAAGGCTGTCCTCATTGGAAAACTGATGGTGAATCCCATGAATTATAAAGGGAGATGAATTTTAGGTTTTGCAAAATGGGAAGAGGAGCTGTGCAAGGCTGCTTATATTTATATAGAGATCTGAGTATTTTAGAATGCAGAGTTTTGTTTTGATTCGGGGATCAAAATTTACCTCTCAAAGCAGAGAAAGTAAATCTTCCATTTCAACTCTTTAATTCAGTTTTGTAGACCTTAAGCTCATGTGAAGTTTAAAGGATCTCTTGAACAGGGTGTTTTAAGTCAGCGGGGATGTGTGTTCCAAATTGAATACTAAAACCTAAAATCACTTTCCTCCAGAGAAAATGAATGCATTAGAGGCTAAAGAGGAATTTTATGGCTTGCTTTAAAGGGGACAGGGGGAGAGATAACCTGAGCCTCTCTAATCAAGCCAGAGCCTTTGTCCAAACTTTTAAAAGTCTCCCCTTCTTCTGGAGAAAGGACAAAATGTTTCGGAGCCCACATGTGACATGATAAACAGAGTTCAGACAGGATTTCAGCCTGTGCTCCTTGCCATGTCCAAGTATTTTCCTGAGTGACCTGACCAACAGAAGGGACTGGCCTAGACTGAGGGTAGGGATGGGGCTAAGAAATAAGGATCTAATTTCTTTTTGATATTTCTGTCCATTCTAATGTTCTGCTTCCTTTCCAATGCCTCTGGCATAATTACAAGGATCCCACCCTGCCCAATCTTTATATGTCCCAGATGAGGAAAATGTCACTCAAACTACAAATATATACTGAATGCCTGTTATACGGTTGGTACTTCTGGGGACAGTCAGTCCAGACATAGTCACACCCTACTCTCAAGATGTTTGGGGACCACTGGGCCCGGAGGGTTTCTTTGTGGGTATAACTGACAGTCACTAATAATGCTTAAAAAAAAAAAAGCCTAGAAATTTATTTTGGGTTTCATTCCTCAAATATACATGAATTTTAACTTTGCCTTGCCTCTTTTTTTGTTTTGTTTTTTGGAACCATTCTGATGACTACAAGATATCATAGGTATAGTTTTGTATTCATAGGTTTTCGGGCTTTCAGACCTTTTTCATGTGAAATCTGAAGGTCAAGTAACAGTCCAGATTTTCTTCCAGCTCTTCCCACTCCCGTGATATGTTACTTGATGAGTTCTTACTGTCTTGCTATCACTGGAATCTATATTCCTTGTAAGTTTATAAGTAGGCCTTGAGCTGCATTAGAAAGGGCTTTGAGTTTAAAAAAAAAAAAAATTAGTAAGTCTGACCAGATTCCCACCAGTACAATTACCAGAATTCTGAGACTCTCTCCCTTCTTTTCACAATCTTCTGGTGACTCATAAGTTGTCCTGGACAACCATTTCCTTAGTTTTATAATACAGCCTTTTCCCATTATTTCCCCCTGAGGACACCCTTCACTTTAAACAGATTTAGTCTTCTCACCTTTGTCCCTGTCTCTACTCCTTAAAAGGTGATGCTATTTCAGGTGTATATCTCATTCCCACTGTGGTCCACACTGGCACTTTCTGCCTAGGCCAGACTTAGAGAAGCTGGGTAGCATCTAGCAGGGACTGTTGCCATCTGCATTTTTCCTCCTGTCTTCCATAGCAGCTCGTTTCCTGTCCCAGCCAGATTCCCTGCGCTGTTTGCATATTGGAGCCCCCAGACTCTTCCCCAGCAGAGAAAGAAAAAAAGACGGACCTTTCTTGGTTGAGGAGCATTAATATTCAGTTTCTGGAGCATCAAACCTTTTTCAGAAGACGATCTACTTTTTAAAGTCCCAAAGTCAAAAAAATAAAGAAATTATAACAGGAAGGATGGAAATAGTGACTGTGGGAAATCACGACAGTGGGGAAGAGGTGGAGGCCTTGTCCAGTGATACCTTAGGCATCTGCTAGCATCCAGTTGGTCAAGACTTCCTCAAACTTATGATCAAAGACCTCCTGTACATCACAGCTCCACATTGCTAGTCTTTCCTGAGTCCTCATCTAAGCATACAGCATTGGTTTCTTTTCTCCTTTTCTCTAAACTATCTTTTAGTGTATCCCATGTCCTTGGTACACATCTCAATGAGACCTCTCTTATGAAGGATCAAGGGGTCCCCTGTTTCCGTGGGTCAACAAGTGGAAATCCACATATGCTGAAGACTCAGCCTCTTTCTACCCCCACATCTGCCCTCTGAGGTTGTTGGAGTCTTCAGACCTTCCCTTCTTCTTGCTGGGCTCAAAGTCAGCTGCAAAAAGGACCTTGCAGAAGACCTTGTATTTTTCTTTATGTACTTCCATCCCATAGTTGGGGGTGGGGGCGTGGATAATGAACCTCAAGAACAGCCCGGAATGGCTTACAATCCTTTACCAATGAATGAAAGAGTATTCCAGATTTTGCTGTGAAAAAAAGGAGAAGGCAAGGGGGGTGGTCAATGCTCAGAGGTGAAGATACTTTGCTGGTCTTTGCTCCGGCTTTTACTGGTTGGTCCACAGGATAATCACAAATCCTTATCACTCTTTCTCAAGCACTTGATGTGCGACGAGGGAGGTCGCACTGAAACTAGTAGGATATGTTGACAGGAAAGATAACATATGCTAATCTGCTTGTTCTACTAAACATAGCCTATGGGACAATGCATATATCTCTTAGATCACAGGGTGGCTGTTTGGGCTAAGAAAGCTTTAGGAAGGCAACTAATTCCCCAAGGCATTCCAATGGCAGAGTGGTCACGCATTCCAAAGGCCCACAGGCTTCTCCAAAACCTTCCTTCGTACTCAGCATTCCAAAGGCACACGGTCTTCTCCGAAACCTTCCTTCGCCCCCAGCGACCTCCATGTTACTTTTAGCAGCCAGGTATTATGGCTGAGTTTATGCTCCACATTAACCCCAACAGTCACGAATTTTCCTCTAGTAATAACTCTGTGTCATCTAAAACAAGGTGCCTCTCTGTCCCCTCCTTATGGGTAAGAACCATGTGATATGTTTTCCATGTGGCACATGAGCACATTGTAGACATTGAGTAGAATGACAAGTGGTGGGTGTCCACCTAGAACAGTGACTTACTTCTCAAAGGGGGAATTTACATTTAGTGAAAGCTCTTCTCCAGCCTGAAGAAGAGGCTAGTTGGAGAAGGATCTTTCTCTAGGGGTCATAGTTCACCTTTATTCTTTAAGGAGAAGGCGATGCAAGCGTTTTTTTCTGATATTTCTGAGTTAGGCCACAGAAACAGATTTTTCTGTTGTGCACTACATGAGGTGATGTCCACTTTTTGTTAAAGTCTGTTTCATTTGTGCTCTACATATGTCAATTCCAGATTGACATATGAGAAGTCGCATCATATGCAAGTTCCTCAAACAGGTCTTAGAAGGGTTGGATCATTGAAATGTGCAATGCTAGACTTCCAGAAATGGGATCAAGCTCCATAGTAAGCAAACCTCTCAGCAACTCTGATTGACCCTGTGAATGGTAATAAAACAAAAATCAATTCAACAAACTTAGAATATGGAAAAGAAACAGATTAAGACTTGCAAAAGGACTTTATTTTCAGCACCAGTCACACTGAAAGTTTGCTTAGCATGCTAAGTAAATGTCAGTTCTTGGCAAGGTGAGGGTAATTGCCATTCCCTTTCTCTGATGTTCCCTCTACCAAGTCTAAAGAAAAAGAAATGGAAAGCAGCATGTATTGCAAATAAGCCTGAAGCTAATAGTATATCCTCACAGTGCTCAGTATCATTAAATCATAGAATGCTTTATTGAAAAGGCTTATGCATCCAAATACATAAGATTTTTTGAGAAAGTAAGTCTAGCAAAATTAAGAGACTTACCCAAGGTCTCAGAGTCAGATACGTATGACTTTGATCAGGAGTCACTACTTCTCTCCCACTCCAGCTTGTAATTTTAACCCAGTCTTCCAGAATGTTTCATGCTCAGAGATATTACATACATAGACCAAGCCTAGAAGGAGATAGAATTGTAACCTCAGGAGAACAGTATATACCTCAGGAAAGTGTGATTGAAATAAGGAAGGATATTTGTTATCTTTTATTTCATACAATTTTAAATTGTTTTCATTGGTTATAGTATGTATAAGTTTTGTTAGTAAAAATTAAAGAAGCCACCATTCAGACTCAGCAGTTTCACTGTGAGGTGTAAACCCAAAAGAAATGAGAACATACGTACACACGAAACTTGTGTACGATGTTCGTAGCAGCATTATTCATAATAACCAGATAGTGGAAACAGTCCAGATGGATAAATTGTATGTGATATATCCATACAGTATAACATTATCCAACCAGAAAAAAAGAATGAAGTAGTGACATACACTACAGCATGTATGAACAGTGAAAACATGTAAAATGAAAAAAGCCATTTACAAAGGGACCCCATGTTGTAAGATTCCATTTATACGAAGTGACCACAGCAGGCAGACCTACAGAAAGAAACAGATTAGTGATTGCCTAGAGCTGGATGGGGAGGTGGCAGGAACTAAGAGTGCCTGGTAAGGGTATGGGATTCCTTTTGGGAGTTATAAAAATGTTTTATAATTAGCTTGTAATGATGGTTGCAGAACTCTGATAATACACCAAATGCTACTGAATGATGCACTTTAAATTGGTGAATATATGGTATATGAATTGCATCTCAATAATGCTGTTTAAATTCCCGTTTAACACTTAAATAATTCACATAGCAACATGAAACTAAAATTATGTCCTTATGATATCAAATACTCAGACAAAAATAACCAAAAACACACTTAAAATTTTAGATGATTTTTCTACCCTCTGACAGCTAACTCAGTAAATTATTCAGGGGATTTAGAGGTCTTCAGACTTTTCATATTTTTAATAGGGCTATGGCTCTCGTTTACTAAATACCAATGTTGTTAGGTATTTTGCAAATGTAATCACTAATCCTCACGATAAATCTGTAAAGCAGGTATTTTTATCACTACTTTACTGATGAAACTAATAGCGGACAGAGCTGACATTTGAACCCAGTTCCATTTACTTTTACTATAACGCAACCATCATCCCATTATTTAACAAATAATCCTTAAAACTCTGTTTCCCAACTAGAAGAATTGTCTGTATACCCTCCCTTCCTTTCATCCATTAACTCTTTGGAGCTCTGTAGCCAAGTTTCACCCCAGCCCTATCCTGAAATTATTTTCACCAAGATCTGCAAGATTCTCTGTTTCTAAATCCAGGGGAAACTTCTTAGTCCTTATCAGATTGTATCTTCTGTACGCTTTCTCTTTTGCTGGCTTCTTTGTGAAACCTGTTGTATTATTATTATTCTACAATCCCACTTTCAGACTTGTGATTCTTTTTGAATTTCCAACTTCTCTCGTCCCTCTCCTTAGACATCTCTTGTTTGTCCATTGCACCAACAGTGCCTTCTCTTTCTGTTCTGTATACCCTCCCTCATACGATACCTCCACCTCCACAGATGGGGTTCCCAGTATGTGCCCGTGTCTGCCATCTCTGTATCTGCAGCTAAATCTTTTTCTGACTCCAGACCCACACATCTACAAAACTGCTGGGCATCTATCCTCAAATGCCCTAAGGCATATCAAAAATCACCCTTGTCATCTTTATCTTTTGGATTGTTGTCTGTAGTTCTTTCCACTATATAATGACCATGAATAAATAGTATTTAAGAGCATGTACTTGGATTCAAATTCTGCTTCTCCTCCTCACTGGCTGTGTGATCTCTCTATGCCTTAGTTTTCTTATCCGTAACACGGGGATAATAAAAGTATTTCTCTTACAGAGCTATTGTGAGGAATTACGAGCTTACACATGAAAAGTGACTGCCACATAGTAAACCTAGTACTTCTGTGGTTCTAGCACCAAGACGTTTTCCTAGAATTCTCCTACTAAATTAATCGCTAAGTGTCCTATCAATATATCTTGAATTCTTGAGTAATTCTTCTGCAGTCTTTTCCTGTTGCCTCCACTCTAGATCAATCTAGAATCATTGCTCATCTGATTACCAACTGGTCTCCACCACAAGCTCTCTGCACTTTCCATCTCTTCACTGCACACTAGCTGGTGTGGGGCCTTTGGTAATATACATCTGATTTTGTCCCTGCCCTGGCTTACCTAACTCTAACATGCCTGCCTTTCCTTCATATCCATTCCTTTTGCAGTTCCTGGGGAGGGGAAAAAGCACTCTCTCCTTATCTTCAGGTCCTGACTCTGTTTCTCCCATTCTTAAACTCCTCCTTCTCTAAACAAGGACACGTAGCATTCACCTGGCCATCTCAGTGCCAGCTCCCACTTGTAGATCTCTTCTCTTCACCTACCAGGCCCCGGAAACACATCCTGCGTGGTACCACTGCAAACCTCTTCCTGATGCTCTCAGCCTGGGTTGGGGGCCCTTCTCCATCCTTCTAAAGCTATAGAACTCAGCCTAGTGTATTACTGTTAGTATTATTTGATTTCCTCTTTCCTTATCTGTCCCATTAGCAAGACTGAGCTCCTTGAACTCAGGGGCCATGTTTTAATCATTTCTGTATTTTTGGTGCCCAGCAATGTACCTGGCAAGTATTAACTCTTGATTTTAAAAAAAGACAATAAAAATTATTTAAATCATTATTAATTTATGTATCTAGTAAATACTTAGAGAGCCCCATATTTAATGAGCCTGTGACAGGCTCCGTGCTCTAAGTTGGGAATACCAAGACAAATTAGACATAGCCCTTTCCCAGAGAGACTCAGTCTTTTTTTTTTTTTTTTAAAGATTTATTTATTTATTTATTTGACAGACAGAGATCACAAGTAGGCAGAGAGGCAGGGGGGGCGGCAAGGAATAGGCTCCCTGCTGAGCAGAAAGTCTGATGTGGGGCTTGATTCCAGGACCCTGAGATCATGACCTGAGCTGAAGGCAGAAGCTTAACCCCCTGAGCCACCCAGGCGCCCCAAGGGACTCAGTCTTATAGAAGGGCCCACAACAGACAGGAAAACAATAGAATCTCATACAGTAGATGCTCTCATACATAGAAGGCATATGTTGAGGGGGTATCAAGAAAGGAAAGTATTAATTTATTAACATGATTAAAATGGTAGAGGAATTAAGGAATGTATTTATCCACAAATACACATGTACACACACATGCATATTATTGACACTCAGAAGTCTACAGGATATTAACTAATGGGGTCAGTGATTACATTTAATTTGAAATGAAATAACCCTTTCTTGAATATACCCATAGCCTTCTCTAGAGCCTTACTCTTTTTTTTTTTTTAAAGATTTTATTTATTTGAGAGAGAACACATGCATGCACTTTTAGGAGGAAGCGACAGAGGGAGGAAGCAGACTCCCTGCTGAGCAGGGACAGCCTCGCCTCACCCTCCACCATGGGCTTGATTCCAGGACCCTGAGATCATCACCTGAGCTGAAGGCAGATGCTTAACTGACTGAGCTACCCAGGCACCCCTCTGCCTTACTCTTTCCACTACTTAAGTTGTCTTATTAAGCTATTCCCTAACCATTGACGAAGCCATAGACATACAATAAAACATTTTATTCTGTGTAATTCTGGTACTTCTGGATTTCTTGAATTCAGTTTTCTCAAACTCAAGTCCATAGACTGGTGCTGGCTTATGGCCTAATTTCTACTGTCTAAAGCAAGATGCAGGAAAAGAACTTTGCAATGCATACATACCCACATCTGTGTTAGAGTGCCCTCTACCCTGCGTTGTGAAGATTCCTTCCTGAGAGTATGATCTTCCTCTAACTCTAGTTAGAAATAAAATAAAATATATTTTATTTTATGAAGCTATGGTGATAATAGATGTTAGCTTTGTATTCTTCTCCTTAATTTGAGAAACTAAGAGGTGGGTTTGTCTCCAAATTGTATATTTAACTTGTTCCTGTCACCATGTGCTCTTGGCACAGTTCCCAGTCACCCTCTCAAATCAGCTAGCACTCTTTTTGTCGTTCCCTTGTTCGGTATCCCCATCCACAAACTTTAGTAGACTCTGTGTTTAAATGTTTGGTTAATTCCAACTATGCAGTTTTGCCTGTGAACTCTCCCTTTCCAAAAGCCATCAGATGTAGGCTTTGCAACCTACAGGCCTGCCACCTTCAATGCCTAAAAAATATAGATCTTAAATATGACAACCTAGTCACAAATTTGATAATTGCCCTACATAGAAGTCATCATCAGCAGTGTTACTTTAATGTACATTTTAGGGTTTTGGGATTCGTCATTAATAACTTTTTGCAATTTCACCAAGAGAAATTCATGTAGATCAATGACACTTTTATTTTTTCTTCCTTTTTTTTTTTGAAAAAAAGTATAGCTGTGGTACACAGTTGCCTTCATTTGCTGTCAACACCCCCTCCCCAGCAAGTCACATTATATAAATGCAAAATGTGACTGCTCTTTTTGCTTTTCCGGTTTTTCTTTGATGTTGCCATTTTAATAATTCTTCTTTCCACTATTCTAAGCTTCTTATGTATATTATAACCTTTGGGGTAAGAATTAATAAATTCTCTATAGAACTTTCAAAACACCTAAATAAGGAAACACATTTTATAATTGCACTGTCCAAAGAAACGTTTTCCTTTTCTCTTAGGGACAGGCATAAAAAGTGTCCTTTTATTCCCTAAGGTTTTTTGCTCAAAATTGATCCCTCAGTATTTTAGCTGATTCGTTATAAAATGCTAACCTTATGAAAGAACGCTGTTTTTTGCAGCTTTGATTCTCCTAGATAGAAAAGTAAGATGATTTAATAGCTCTATATCATTAAATATTATGAGGCTAACATGTTGGAAAGTGCAGTTGGGAATTACAGTGGCAACAGAGGCCAGCAGTAACACATGGAGAGGATAATTGTGCTGTAAAACCAGTTTTCTTAAATGTCACCCATTAACACTGTGTATGCAGAAGAGGTGGTCTGAAATAGAAAGGAAAAATCCCACACATTTTAAAAAAATGAAAGAAAAAAACCTTAGTTCACAAAAATCTGCACTCAAAGACAAGATGGTAAGGAGTAGAAAATTGTAGGTTTAGCTTCTTAATTCTGCTCATGTGAAGCTGCAGCCTGGAGACAAAAATAATCATGGTCTAAGCAATATCACATTACAAAAGAATTATGTTGTTTGTTTTTTTTTTCTCACCTAGCCTGCATCTTTGTTTTGAATTATCATTAATTACCTTCTCAATTCAGGCAGCTCTCCTGCTGTCACTTTCTTTCCCTACCTCTGCCCATCTTAAACTGAGCAGCTTTCTCCATTCCTCTCGGATGTTTCAAATTCTACTGTACCAAAATCTAGCCCCAGAACTTACCACTTCCACAAATCTTTCCCTGAAAATCCCCACCTTTGTGGCTCCCTACATTCTTTGAAGTTATAACATCTCGTCCCCCACTCTTGGTCAGATTATCACTTGATTCAAAATTGTCCTGTGTTATTCACAAATCATTCATTTCTGTACTCTTGTCTCACCGTATTTTAAGCCTCTTGAATATAGAGGCCTTTGGTATTAATTTTTAGTGGTTCCCAAATCCTAGAATCATGGCAAACACAGGAGGGACTCCAGTACTCAGTGTTGTATTTTCAGTAGTCTTTGCTGCCATGATCAAAAGCAGCCAGAATGGATTGTCAGAGTATCCCTGTGAAAACCAGAATTCACCGGAAGTTAACTTTACTATACTTTTTTTTCTGAATAGCCTTTTGTAGCACAAGTTGAAACAACAAGGAAAACACATACCCCACGGTGCTTCTAGGACCTGTTCAGTTGATGGAAGTGTCTCATGGGACCTTGACCCCTTTAGCAGGAGAAAAGTAAAACCTTCGTGAAGTCCCTATTAACCAGGTATTTTCTTAGTTCCCAAGTCATCATTGGCTTTGAGGTTGCCATGGGTCACTTTGACAACTCTAAAACCTTTCTGCCTTAAAACCAGACTTCTCTTCTCGTGTCACAGCATAGTATGTGAGCACTTTTTCCTTGCGCATTAACTGCTCAAAGAGTCCATTACAGCGCTCAGCAGCTGCCGTCCTCCTACAGGTTTGACACCTTTTCAGTCCAGCTCTCCGAGGTAGCATGCTTTCCACTTCACGCGGTCGGCTTACTCTGTTGGGTTTATTACTGAACTGTTCATTTAATTTAATGACTGACAAAGGACTCAGATAAAATTCTTTGTCCCGTTTTTAGAGCCTAGCATAATTAGTCACATCTCCCACATCTTCAGATAGCAAATTTAATTAGACTCTCTAGTGGATCACTTTCTAGGGCAGGAATAGGACATGGAAACATTGAGGTTGCTTCCCTGGAATGGAAAAGAGTCTTCCCAGGTTTACTTGGTATTGACCTGTATCCAGTGTTTCGGAGGAATGTTGGACTAGAAGATAAACCCATGATATATTCAAAACCCTGTGCAATGCTGTCTCTGGGGATCAAAGTCCTTTTTCTCAACTAGTAATCTTTTGATGAAGCAAAAAAATTAATTACCCTTATAGTTTCTCAGTTGGTCCAGGTCTCTCCTTGCTCAGATATTTTATATCTCCTTGTTTCATCATGCATTTGAAATTTAAAATTGACATCAGTAAATTTGTAAACTTAGTTGAGCTTCTCTTTGTTTTACAGCAACCCATAATTTAGAAAAATTTTCTGTTCCCTTTTTACATCCCCATATTATGACCTTACAGGTTTTTCAGAAGTACTCTGCTTTCTTGCTGTTCACCAGAATGAATGTAAGGAAAGCCTTGGACAGTTGTTAATCTCAGTGCTACCAGTCTTGCTTGGGATGGTACTCAGTTTACTGCCAGGAGTTATTATGCTCATTCCTCTGATCAATTATTTCTGAGCACCTTGCAGCTGGATAGAATCATAGAGGGTTACCACTAAAAGAAGTTCCAGAAATTATGTTTCAATACTCCCCATTTTATAAATGGGAGAAAAGTCCCAGGAAAGGGAAAATGGCTTGCCTAAGTTATGTAACAACCTAGTAATAAACATCCCACTGGAAGAAAGGTCTTGTTTTTTTACTCCACTTGTCACTCTAGTATTCTACACTGGACTTTCTTGAATATTATGTGACCTAAAGCCCTATATTTTCTTTACTTCCTTTATGTTGATAACTTGGATGAAGGAAATCTACAGAGTTTGAGAACCTGCATTTTAGGTCCCTTCTTCTGGCCAGTGGGCTACTCCCAACAGTCATGTGCCGTAATCTTTCATTCAACAAACTGAGCAAACATTTACTGTGCTAGGAATGGCTCAGTTAGCTGATTATAGGGAGATAAAAAGAAAAAAGGACACTACCATTCGGTCTCCAGGACAAATGCTAATGGTGAGTATGAAGCACAGAAATATACTCTTCTGGGTTTTTTTGTTTTTTGTTTTTTTTGGGGGGGTTTTGTTGTTGTTGTTTTTGCTTTTTATATATGTGTGTGTTCATGTGTGCATGTTGTTGGGGAGGAAGAGAATTAGAGAAGAGAGACAGACATATAATCAACACATGGTTCTATAGGAGGTTCTAAGGAGAGAGATCTCATGTGGTTAGAAGTTTAAGAACAGGGGCATCTGGGTGGTTCAGCCATTAAGCAGCTGCCTTCAGTTCAGGTCATGATCCCACTGTCCTGGGATAGAGCCTGCATCGGGCTCCTTGCTCAGTGGGAAGCCTGCTTCTCCCTCTCCCATTCCCCCTGCTTGTGCTCCCTCTCTCCCTGTGTCTCTCTCTGTCAGAAAAATAAATGAAATCTTTAAAAAAAAAAAAAAAAAGCAAGTTCAAGAACAGTTTATGTGAAAAAGTTAACATAGTGGGGAGAAGAATTTGGTGTCCAAGGGTGATGGAAAAAAAAGCGAGACAACTTAAATAGAAGGAGTGGAGATGAAAAAGCACAGATGAACTTATTCATTCATTCATTTATTCATTCATTCATTTATTCATTCATTCATTCATTCATTCGTTTCATAATCATTCGTTCATTACTGTTCTTTGCCAGAAGATAATAGAGGTTGGGATACATAGAAAAAAATTGTGTTTCCTGAAGTCAGGCAATTCGCATTCTAGATCAAACTTCTCAAACTTGAATATTTCTCAGACTTTAATGGAAATAAGAATCAGCACTTCCAACGAGCTCCATGTAGATGCTGGTGCTGCTGCTTCTTGAACCATACTTTAAGTGTCAATAAACTTGCTTATAGGGAGACCATTGTAATCTGACAGTTGCCCTAATGGAAGAGATGCTGACCGGTTGTCTCAGTGGGCTTAAAGACTAGACTGTGTGCATGGCCCTAGTAGACGAGTCTGGACCCATTCATAAAATGAAGGGCCTTGAATGAAGGAGCAGGAAGGAATTCAAAACTTGCTTATGAACTTCTTAACCACTGTTCCTGAGCATGGTTTTCTTTCTTTTAGTTATAGTTATGGGTGGTGTGAACAATATTAATGATAATAATGAATAATATTGGGCATTTATAATGGGCCAACACTATACTAAACATGTTACATCATTAGTTCATTTGATCTTCACAAGCATCCTATGAAATAGGTGCTCTTATCCTTCTTTTTGAGAATTAGAGAGGATTTCCAGGTAGTTAGAAGTATTCATATGTACTCCAGGGCAGCTGTCAACCCAGTTCAGTGTAAAACAGAGGAAGGGCCCATGGTTGTACTTTCTGTATTCTATCCCCTATTACTTGTGTATCTTGTATATGCTTCTGTTATCACATTAAATAATAATTTGCTTGTCTGTATTCCCCACTATGCTGTATTTTATTCATTTTTTCCCAAGTGTCTGGGATGCAGTAGGTGTTTGGTGAATGGCTATATTTTTAACTTTCTTTCTGGAATGATCCTCCTACTATCTCTCATGCCTTCTTCCTCAAACTGTTTCTCCCACATTAAACGTTCTCTCAGTCTCTACATCTAAAATGACAGTCCGATAACTTCATATGCCATCTCCTCTATATAGCCCTTTCTGGTTCTTCCTCTACACACCTTGAGGGAAATGGGCTCTTCCTTCCTGGCAATCTCATAGCATCTTCCTTGCACCTCTGCTATTGCACATTTCATTTTCTACCTTGTACACGTTATTATTTGTGTGCTCATCTTGTGTCACCACTAGACTTTAATACCTCTTTAGGAGTAATAAATCCCTGGGGCACCTAAATGGCTCAGTTGGTTAAGTGTCTGCCTCTTGATTTTGGCTTGGGTCCTGAGCTCAGGGTCATGGGATTGGGCCCTGAGTCAGACTCTGTGCTGAGCATGGAGCCTAATTAAGATTTTCTCTCTCTCTCCCTCAGCCTCTTCCCACCCCCTGCACAAGCGTGTTCTCTGCCTCTCCCTCTCTTAAAAAAAAAAAAAGAAGAAGAAGAAAAGAAAAAAGGACTGATAAACCCTGATAGTGCAGTTATCAAATGGTTAAAATTTGGAGCCAAACTGAACTGGAACTTTGTTTTTGAGGCTAGTTTTGATTTGGTTTCATTGGTTTTGGTTTCTCTTTGGTTGTTACAACATTTCTGCTCATTGACTCAATGATATTGGGCAAGTTTCTTTACCTCAGTGAGATTCGTGTGGGAAATGGTGGAAATAATGTCTCCCTCTAAGACTATCTGGACAATTGAGGAGCAGTATGCAACGAGCCTGGCATTGCCTACATAATAAGTACTTGAAACATGGAAGCTATTGTTATCATTTGTGTTACCCACACCACACTATTCTCTCCAAAAGTAGAAGCCAATAACATGTTTGAATGAATGAATGTTCAACCTTTATTATGAGGCTCACACCCTCTATAATATTGTAAGAAGTTATATTGCATTTTTCTTCTACTCCACTCTCTCCCAGATTGTGTACATGATACCAAACATTGTCATCTAATACAGCAACCTTCCCATTACCAACTGGGAAACATGAATTCATTTCTAACCAAATACAGCTATTTGAGAAACGATTTCCACTTTCTATTTTGTGAACTCTTAAAATGTAAAACAACATAATTTTTTAAAAGATTTTATTTATTTATTTGACAGACAGAGATCACAAGTAGGCAGAGAGGCAGGCAGAGAAAGAGGAGGAAGCAGGTTCCCTGCTGAGCAGAGAGCCCGACGCGGGGCTCGATCCCAGGACCCTGGGATCATGATCTGAGCCGAAGGCAGAGGCTTTAACCCACTGAGCCACCCAGGTGTCCCCAAACAACATAATTTTATTAAAATTGCTTCTTTAAAAGAGAAATTTGCATATCAGAAGTTATTTGGCCCACCCCATCTATCATACGGCTGTATAACAGAATGGTTGGTAATGTACAAATGGCTTATGGCAAAGGTGAATTAGACCATTAAAACATAAAAAAAACAACAACCCCTCAAAAGATGATAATGAGAGCTCAATGGGGCATTTAAGACATTTAGTACTCACTAAATGAAGAAGTGCTTAACAATCAATTAGGATAAAATATTTCAAACGATGCAGATCTCAGTAAGTGGCCCATAAAATGTATACATGACCAGGAATGTCCATGGTAAACATGTCTTGTTACTACATTCTTTATTAACCACTCTACACTGTGCTTTCTGCAGTTCTGCCGCATTCCATGGAGTCTGAAAATGCCTCTGAAATTTCGCATGGGTACAGGATGCATGAGTTTCACTTATTCTAGCATTACAAAATGACCATTATCACTATAAAGGTAACATAGCTGCGTTACATGGTATTTTAGAAATAATAACATCAGTGCTGTGCAAGCAAAATTTCAGGTTATTTGCAGCCCCTTATTACATACAATTCTCTCATTCATTCATTCATTCAGAACATACATTGAACATACAAGAACATACACCTTGGCATCTGTCTTAGAAAAGCATTGAAAAGAGAACAAAGTAGACCTCATCCCTCTGTCCATGGGAATGTGTCAGATGGAAGATAGTACATAAGCAATCACAGGGTCCCTTAATTAATCATGCACTGAGTGTAAACGGTGGTGTAGCATACAAGTAGTATAAATGGTGAGAGCTACAAAGGAAAAGAGCAGAGTGCCATGAGGAAGTAAGACTGGAGGGAGGTTGATTTACGAATGTTGAACCATCCTTGTAGCCCAGGGATGAATCCCACCTGATCATGGTGGATAATCTTTTTAATGTGTTGTTGGATCCTGTTGGCTAGGATCTTGTTGAGAATCTTAGCATCCATATTCATTAGTGATATTGGTCTGAAATTCTCCTTTTTGGTATGGTCCTTGCCTGGTTTGGGGATCAGGGTAATGCTGGCTTCATAGAAAGAGTCTGGAAGTTTTCCTTCTGCTTCAATTTTTTGAAACAGCTTCAGGAGAATAGGTGTTATTTCTTCTTGGAAGGTTTGGTAAAGAAGGGCCA
This sequence comes from Neogale vison, assembly GCF_020171115.1. NCBI lineage: Eukaryota > Metazoa > Chordata > Mammalia > Carnivora > Mustelidae > Neogale > Neogale vison. The sequence goes on from NC_058097.1 coordinate 140,165,355, forward strand.
TCTGTACCCCAATGTTTATAGCAGCAATGGCCACAGTCGCCAAACTATGGAAAGAACCAAGATGCCCTTCAATGGATGAATGGATAAGGAAGATGTGGTCCATATACACTATGGAGTATTATGCCTCCATCAGAAAGGACGAATATCCAACTTTTGTAGCAACATGGACGGGACTGGAAGAGATTATGCTAAGTGAAATCAGTCAAGCAGAGAGAGTCAGTTATCATATGGTTTCACTCATTTGTGGAGCATAACCAATAGCATGGAGGACAAGGGGCGTTAGAGAGGAGTAGGGAATTTGGGTAAATTGGAAGGGGAGGTGAACCATGAGAGACTATGGACTCTGAAAAACAGTCTGAGGGGTTTGAAGTGGCGGGGGGGTGGGAGGTTGGGGTACCAGGTGGTGGGTATTATAGAGGGCACAGCTTGCATGGAGCACTGGGTGTGGTGAAAAAATAATGAATACTGTTTTTCTGAAAATAAATAAATTGGGAAAAAAAAAAAAAGACTGGAGGGAGGGCCAAAAGGAAGCCTTTTTAAAAGAAGTTCTATTAAGTAGAGATCCAAAGGATAGGGTCAGAATTAGATCTGTGTTTGTTGTGTTAAGTACACTTGCGTGATTGGTTACCTCTTGGTTCTCCCCCGCCTCCACTGAAAAAGTTTTATTGAAAAAGAAATTGTACAAATAAACAAGTAGGCAGAGAGGCAGGCAGAGAGAGAGAGAGAGGAAGCAGGCTCCCTGCTGAGCAGAGAGCCCGAAGTGGGGCTCGATCCCAGGACCCTGAGATCATGACCTGAGCCAAAGGCAGAGACTTTAACCCACTGAGCCACCCAGGCGCCTCCCCCCTTGGTTCTTCTGAATAGATGAAGCTGCATATCAGTTTCTTCACATATTAAGTAGTAATACAAGATTTCAGTTATTAAGGGGTAATATTTACCCCTTAGCATTGTTGTAAGATTTTGCATGTAACATGCTTAGTAAAATATTTGGCACCCATTGAATATTAGCCATTGTTATTGTTGATGATGATGTTATTACTAGCAATTTTATCCTAAATGCAATGGGATACCACTACAAGAGACTACACAGATTTAAGCAAGAGAATAAATGTCAAGAAATGTGAAAGATCTGAGTTTTTTTCCTTTATTTGATATCTAATCAATTAGATTATGGATACTGCTGCATCATCATTGATACTGACAGAAAACGTGAGACTCATGGGTAAGAGATATTATTACTCATAATTAAGAGTTGTAGCCAAAGTATCAGCAAAGAATTGTCTCCCACAAATTATGTCATCAGAGGTGCCTGGGTAGCTCAGTTGGTTAAATGTCTTCCTTGGGCTCAGGTCATGATCTCAGGGTCTTAGAATTGAGCCCCACATTGGGCTCCCTGCTCAGTGGGAGTCTGTTTCTCTCTCTCCCTTTCCCTTCTTCCTCGTGCTCTTTCTCTCTCTCTCTCTCTCTCTCAGATAAATAAAATCTTAAAAAAAAAATCATGTACTCATATCTGATTTTTTTTTCTTTCTAGAGAGAGAGAGAGAGACAGAGAACATATGTGCACCCAGTGGAGGGGGGTGGTAGTGGTAAAGAGGGAGAGGGAAAAAGAGAATCCTACATAGACTCCATACTCAGTGCAAAGCCTGACACCAGGCTTGAACTCACAACCCCAAGATCATGACCCAAGCCAAAATTAAGAGTCAGATGCTTAACCAACTGAGCCACCCAGGGCCCCAGATCTGATATTTTACAAAATCATTCTGGCAGCTGTTGAACTTACAAGTATTCACACAGTTTTATATCTGTTACTTCATTTTTTACATCATAAGCATTTTTTTAACTGCTGTATCATGTTTGTAACACTAATGTTTAGCAATTACACAATCAATATGATCAATCAATAATATGATCCATAATTATTTAGTTATTCTCCTAATGAAGGAAGTTGAATTTGCTTCAGAGTCTTGGCAGTTATCAAGGAACATTTATTTTAAGAGATGGAATGGTTGAAAATGTAAAGCAAATACATTTCTGTGCTGACATGACAATATAGATGACAGGAAGTATTTGAAAAGGCTGGAAACTGACACTGCCAGTTGGCCTAAGCTTGCAGTTTCCAATAGGAGAAGATGCTGAACATCTTCAGCCTGATTGTAAAGATTTACAATCTGTCAATAAAATGTTCAAAATGTACATAAAGTGAATTTTACTTCTACCAAAAACATTTTCTGAGACTGAGAATCAATGAATACTATTTATAAAACCATAACAACTTTCTCCTATGCAATTCTTGGCCAGAGAAGGGGTCGGGGACAAGAGTATTACATTACATGAAGCTTGTGCATCTCCACCTTTCAAATATTTTCCATGTAAAATGGACTCAGTGGGCTTTTTCCAATGCATTTCAAAAATCATTTTTTAGATTGGTATTCACATTTTTTATTATTAGATAGTAATCTTTGTGTTTTTAACTATTAGAAAGATTATTATATAGCATTAGTTAGAATACTAGATCATCAAATTTGAAAATCTTGTTTACTACTAATGAACCTCATTAAAAAGATGAATGAATTTCCCATGGACATAAAATTAAATCAATTTCCATTATTAAGTATCTTCTGTGTTAAAGAAGCTGGGTTAGCACTATGAGGGCTAAGAAGTTGGTGGCACATTTCCCACCCAGAAACAGCTCACATGACAGTGGTTGAAGTAGAGACACAGTTTGCTGTGTGGAAAGTGCTAGGACAGTTGTAACAACTGCAGTGGAGAGTAGAAATGTGTATGAAGCATCCTGGAAAGGCATGGAAAAGACTCATGATGCTGTGGCCCTTGAGTCATAGCCTCTCATCTCATCTTGTGTATTACCTATGTGGCACTTGAACGCCTTCTTCAGTGTCTCTTCTAGTTCCCCAAGGCCTTTTTTGTTATCCTCAGGGACAGGAAACTCGATCTCTTTATGCAGTCCAATCTGCCTTCCAATACTCCTGGTGATTAGAAAGAGCTTCTTTGTTTGATTGTTGTCTTTTAAAATTTTTATTTATCTATTTGAGAGAGAATAAAAGAGAGCATGAGGCGGGGAGAGTGAGAGGGAGAAACAGACTCCCTACTGAGCAGGGAGCCTGATGCAGGACTTGATCCTGGGACTTCATCCCGGGACTCCATCCTGAGACTCCAGGATTATGACCTGAGCTGAATGAAGGCAGTCGCTGAACCGACTGAGCCACCCAGGCGCCCCTGGAAAGGGCTTCTTTGGAATGACCTCCCTCTTTGACTCTTCATAGCCTTGCCTGTTAGCTTCAGTGCTACCCTTGGGGCCACTCAGCAGATGTTCACTGCCCATTCCACATGAGGCCATTACACAGGTTTTTGAGTTATTCGGAGCCTTCTCTTTGCCAGGTTAAACGTTGCTAGTGCCTTCTACATACAGCTCCTCGTGTGGCATGTTTTAAAAACACTTATCCTTGTTCTTTTCAAATTGAATAGTCCATTTTGTCTCTGTTTCTCTTAATGTATCCAAGATCAGTTTTTATATCTAACAACATTCTTGATTCATTACAATCTTACTATTAAGTGAATCTTTTAGAATTTTATTTTCTAATTCAGGCTGGTGATTTATGGTAGGTAGTACAGAATGAAGGTAATACCTATGGCAAAATATATGAGGTGAGAGGAATACATTCTAGGATGAGGGGAACCATATATAAATGTCTAGCAACATGGAAGAACATAGTGTGTTTGATAAATGGTGAGTAGCCCAGAGTTAATATATCATAGAATATGCAGAAGAAGATGGGACTTAAAGGGGCTAATTTTTTAATTACATCATTGAATTAGTGTTGTGCAAAATTACTCTGATAGAGGCTCAAAGAATGAATTGGAGAGAAAAACCTTAGAATGGGAAGTTACTCAATAGTGGTGAAAATAGTAATATTTAGCTATTAGTTGAGTACTTAACTATATCTTGCATATTATATTCTGCATAAATAGCCTTTGATGTCACAAAATTCTGTGAAGTACTCTTCCTCCCATTTTATGGATAAAGACACTGAGACTTAGGTGGACTTACCAAGGTAACTCAGCTTTTCAGTGGTAGAGGCTCAGTCAAACCCCAGTCTTCTGACTTTGTACTGTGCTACACTACAATGATAGCAGGTGTACTCTGACCAGTGTGAATATTCTAGAGGTAGAACCAGTATCAATTCATAACTCAGGAAATGATGGGGAGAAAGGAATACAGCACAACTGAGCTTCTCCAGCCTGGGAGAATAGGAGGCTGGGACAGTGGCCTGAGACAAGAGCCAACAGCACTAATTAGCCCCAGAACAGTCACTTTTTAGGAAGTGAAACTGGTGACTCCAGACAGGAGTATAAATTTCCTGAGGAAAGTCTGAGGAATGATGGATGTGCCTTGGCTGACAGTTTTTCCTGACCCAGAGCTGGCAGTAAGAGTCAACCATATATTCAAAAATTATTACATTTGGTACTCCTTTATCAAATGATTCAACCTGAACATAACCTCATTCATTATATATAAAAAACACTCCCCTCGGTGCATAAATTCAACCATCTAACAATTGGCAATGGGAGCTATGCTATTTAATCCTCATCTATCAGAACAGAAATGCTCTCTCATGTACTTACGAGACTTGGTAAGGTTGTTAAAAATTTAGACTATATTATCCATATTGTACTATAATCATGTATCTTCTGACATATAGAGAGAGATGAAATAAGTTGGTAGATGAATTAGCAAAATTGATAGGCTCTTGTTACTAGTCTCCAAATATTTCAGAGGTGCTAACATTAAGGAAAGACAAGATTATAAGAATGTAGAAGTAATTGGAGAAAATTAGGTCAGACAAAATTGAAGTTGATTATTGAAAAAAATACTCTTGCCTGTGAAATTTATTTTTTATACCTGTATCTTATGGAAAGTAGTAGTAAGAAAAAAAAATGAAAAGAGAACAAAACTGTCCTTCATTTCATTTGGTCAGTGTTAGTACAAGTTCCTGAAAATTTTTAAAAGAAAAATTCACCATCATCAGTAGGCTTATAATGGATGACACAGAACACCATTACGACTTTATGAGTCTACATAAAACAAAATCATGGTTTACCATTTTAGGTACAAAATCTTAACTGACGCCCTATAGCCTGACAAAACCATGCATGTATAGCTTTCTTGAGAAGATAGATATTTATATTTTCATGAAAGTTAAAGATTTTTATATTTAAATACATGCAGTGTATATGTATACATGTGTTATGTAGAGATGTATGTATACAAATATATTTATAAATGAATATAAATATATAAACATATATAATTTACAGTATGTGATTATAATTCCACCAGAGATTTCCAAATCTAAGCACAGATCTCCACTATTTCTTATAATTCCTAAAGAGCACTTAAACAACCGCAAATTCTGAAGGCAGTCATCTTTCAACTACTGATTTTTCTCAAAGCCCTTTGTATATACAACATTCATAGTAGTTAAAAGCAGACTTTGAACCTTGAGAGACTGAAGGAGAATCTTACCTCTTACTATTTCCTGTCACTGGAGAGAAAGCATTTACCTCTATGAGCCTCAGTTTCTTCTGCAAAATGTTGGCAAAGCAGCCTTCAAGAGGATCAAATGAGATAACGTATGCAATTAAGCAAAGTGCCTTAGACATAGAGAATTCTAAATAAATAGTAGCAATTTTCATTACTATTTTGTTTTTTGACCTCCTATGTACTCCCACTGTGTGAAAGTAAGCTGAATGAGGAAGGGAATTTTTTTTTTAATTGTATTCTGTGCTTTACCTCTAGGTCATAGAGAGTACTCAGCACATACTAAGGCATGCAGTATATTTCGGAAAGAAATCAACAGGTGAACAATGTAATGAATAATTTGGCCTCTATATCCAAGATAACCTGGAGAAACAAGTTATTTCTCTTGCTCTCTCTAATGATAAATAGTATTTCACATTCAAGTAATTTTTAAAGGCTGATTTGGAGAGTAGAGACTCAAACAAATAGAAGTTTAATGCAACAATTAACATTTTAAGTATAAGTGGTTTTTTTATGGAAAACACAGTTCAGGTTCCGGTAGTTTCCCTTAAATATCAGTTTATAATCAGAGGTAATTAAATAATTGAAAAAAAAACATTATTCCTTAAGGACAGTTTATATCCTTCCCTTTAAATCTTTGCTTTGGTAGTTTTGTTTTTTCATTTGCTTCTTTTGTCAGTCTCTTCCCATGGCATGAAGTTCCAAATACAATAGTGATAAATCATCTGTGGCCGAAGTATAAGGAATAAACTAAATGTCAGCAGCTAAAGTCACCACATACTGGTGGATGTCCCATCGTACTGAACTTCATTTAGCCCTAGCAGCCTGTGGTTTATGAAGCCTCTAAGTAGATGCCTTCTCTGATTTAAGGTCAGAGAGGAAAGCATGACTAAACATGAACATCATTGTCAGGTGGCCTCCCTTCTATATAAGTTAATGTTTTCTGCTTGTGTGGGACCTGATGAAAAATTTGGTAAATGTCTTAGAAATTTAGAGCTTAAAAAAATGCAACAAGTCCTTAATGACACATCATTTAAAAAAAAAATCTTGAGCTATACTTTTCAAGCGTTGTAGTTTGCCCTAATTTTTTTTTCATAATTTCATGGGATCTCTTATATATCATAAAATGTATGCATTTCATGTATACAATTCAATAAATTTTAATAATTTTACCCAGTCATGTAACCAATAGCATAAATCAGTTTTAGAATGTTTTCATGTTCCCAATAAGATCCCTCATGCCCATTTATAATTAGTTCCCATTCTCACCCCAGCCCAAGACAACTACTAATCTATTTTCTGTCTATAAATTTGCCTTTTCTGATTAACTTTTGTATTTTTTAATATGTCTTAATCCATGAAAAGCTACCAGTAGTAATAATATTGTTTATAGAGTAAGATTTTTTTCTCATTTTTTCTTTTTTAACCAAAGAAAATATAGCCATTCCTTTATTTACAAAACTAACTTTAAAATGGCATTTGACTGTGATCCTAGTGAACATCTCCATTTGGGCAGATTAGGATTTTATGATTGTGTGAGCAGCTACATTGATGACTTCCAGCATTGTGTAAGCAGCGCTAACTGTGGACAGCAGTAAACCCTGCCAAGTCTGGTTGCTTAAATCCTGTATTTCTGTAACTTTAATGACTGCCATTTCAACTCAGTGTTTCTAATAAGGCACAAGTGTCTTGGAACATATTAGAATTCCTTTACTGTCATTTTCATATATGAAACTACATATTTTATTCCAAAGTTAAGTTTTACCACTGTGTTCTCTACGTGGTAATAGATTTCTTCCTTATGTGCATTGTCCATATTCTTGAATTTGAGATGGTCTACTAAAAAGTACATTTTCAGGGGTGGTCTATATATAGAAAAATCCCAGGTTTATTTATTTGGTGTCATGAAATTCAACCTCAAAGGTTTTTGCTTGACATAATTGAATATTTTTGCTTTAGGATCCCAGTGGAAATAGTGTAACAAGGATTCCACTTGGCATGGAATGAGGAGGGTACAGTGGTTAATTCATCATGTTTCCTGCCTGTAGGGAGCTTATAGTTAGCTAGGGAAATAGCCATTTTTATTTTGTAAACAATTTTATTTATTTATCTGTACAAGGAGAATAATTTAGTAAACATGAAGTGGTAGATTAAGTGAATTGTGTTATGGGTTGTTGCCTGGCCCATGTATGGTGCACAGTAAATGTTGGTTGAATGAGTGTACTAATGAGTGAGGGTATGCCTTGATAAAAAATCAAAGGTATATGAAAGGAACTGGAGCATTTACAAACCAATGACATGCTCATAATACGACATAAAATGAATTTGGGAAACACAATCATACCCAACAGGGTTTGACTGGATGATCCCTTTGAAATAAAGCCAACACTTTGTTCTTAAGTATTTCAAACAACCAAGACAGGAATAAAAGAAGAAGAAGAAAAAGAAGACGACAAAGAAGAAGAATTCTAAGAAAGCAAGATACACAGCATTAGGTGATTATTAAAATAGTGACCTTTGATTTAAATCATGGCATTAAAGAATCCTGAATGAGTTCATGAGTTTATCGTATCCAAATAGAGCTAGGCTGAGTGTCAGTTCATTCACATGTACACACAGACAAACTCAGATACATACACATATATATTCCACATATATAGTACCCTCATTGATCCTACTCATGGAAGCAATATGCTTAAGAGGAAAGGCTGTCAATGAACACAATGATAAAAAAAGGGATAGTTTCAGTGAGTGATAAAGAGAAGTGCTAAGAAAGATATAAAGTGGTGTAAGATGGGATGAGAGACGAGTGTCTTTTTGTTTGTTTGTTTGTTTTTTTGACAGAGAGATCACAAGTAGTCAGAGAGGCAGGCAGAGAAAGAGAGAGAAGGAAGCAGGCTTCCCACTAAGCAGAGAGCCCGACGTGGGGCTCGATCCTAGGACCCTGAGATCATGACCTGAGCTGAAGACAGAGGCTTTAACCCACTGAGCCACCCAGGCGCCCAAGATGAGTGTCTTTAGTTCCAAGTCCAGAAAAGACCTCTGGGGAGGTTGCCTTCTAGTGGTAACCTGAATGAGAGAGAAGACCTGGGCCATAGCAAGAGGTTAATGCAGATGCCTTTAGAGAGGAACTAGTGAGGATATCTGAGCTAAGAAGAATGCCAGGATGGCTGGGTCTTGGGGAATGATGGACAAAGTGGCAAGCAATGATCCCTAAAAGGTATCTTATAGCCCTGGAGATGACTGTGAATTTTATTTCAGTTGGAAGGGAAGTCTCTGGGAAGTTTTTATAAGCAGGGGAACCATATGATCTGATTTCATGCTTTAGAACTGTCTCCTCACAGTTTGCTATGAAAAGTAGCTATTAGAAGTACAGGAGAAAAATCGGTTAGAAGGCTGTTGCAACACTCCAACAAGAGAAGGTGGTGTTTCCATTAGGGTGGCAACCCTGGGGAGGTTGGAGTCATTTTTGGTAGAAAAGAGCTTGTTAATGAATTGGTTGTGGAGTATAATAGTTGCAAGTGAAGAATCAATGAAAATGCCCAGATTTTTGTACTGAACAACCAGTAGAGAATGCTGCTGTTTATTTAAAAACTGAGAGAAAATGAATTCGCATGATCAAATGAGTAGACCAGTGTCCTTTCTTGCAGATTATATTATAAATACTTGAAAATTGTTTTCTTCTATTGCTTTCTTCATAACATGAGGCATAGTGCTTTTTTAATTTATTATTTTATTTTATTTTATTTTGTCAGTGTTCCAAGATTCATTGTTTATGCACCACACCCAGTGCTTTGCATCTTGTGGGTGCTAATGACCGTGTATTATCTGATAAGTTGGTTGGGAAATTGAGGTATGAAGAATCCATGTCTGGGCCTTCCAGTATGTTGCACTATACTAAAACTTTTGGCTTCTTAAAAAGAGATTATTTTTTTAAATTTTTGCAAATGTTAAGAAATGTGAAGAAGAAAACTAGCCTACATTTAAAACTTTTCCTTTACGACTTTTCAAACCCTCTCACGTGGATCTTCAAGGAATTGTAACTTGCTGCAATTTAATTACTAAGAGAGTCATTTTCGTTAATGAGGATAAATACTACATTTCCTTCATTTGGGAGTTTGTCATTAAGATTCAAAGAAAAAGCATTTTAGAGTTTTGATATTTTACTTGATATTTTACATTTGAATTTTCTTTACATTGATTGTCCAATGGCTATGAATGCTACACATTTCAAGCTTTTCCTAACCAAAAAGACCAAAACAAAAAAACAAAACAAAAATTGCTTCGTGTTGTGAAACTCATCCCCAAGGAAAACAAGAATTTGTTTAAACAGAGTTTGCTGCTGGCACCTAGTTTCACCTCACTGGACCAAATTAAAAGTCTACACTAAAGGACGTAGAAAGCACTGTACTTTTTTTGTTGGGTTGTAGGTCCAGATTTTTAGTTCTGGTAATGAGTAGCAGCTTAGCTGAGCTACCTTGAGCAGCAAGGGAGGATACCAGAGAAGGAGACAGGTCTTAACTTGGGAATATGAATAGTCTGAAGAAAGGAGGGAAATGAACAATTAGCAATTAGCCTTTTACTTTTACATTCCACTTGTTAATATATTGATGGTGATGACTTCTCTGTGGTGGCCATTGTGGGGAAGCTTTGGTATTCATACTTGTCTTCTTTTTATTTGTTTATTTATTTTTTATTTTCAGCATAACAGTATTCATTATTTTTGCACCACACCCAGTGCTCCATGCAATCCGTGCCCTCTATAATACCCACCACCTGGTATCCCGACCTCCCAACCCCCCCCCGCCCATTCTAAACCCTCAGATTGTTTTTCAGAGTCCATAGTCTCTCATGGTTCACCTCCCCTTCCAATTTTCCCCAACTCCCTTCTCCTCTCTATCTCCCCATGTCCTCCATGTTATTTGTTATGCTCCACAAATAAGTGAAACCATATGATAATTGACTCTCTCTGCTTGACTTATTTCACTCAGCATAATCTCTTCCAGTCCCGTCCATGTTGCTACAAAAGTTGGGTATTCGTCCTTTCTGATGGAGGCATAATACTCCATGCTTGTCTTCTTAAGACCAGCTTCCTCTTAAAGCTCTGGGCTGTCTCTGACCCTTCTCCAGCTCTTTGATATACCTGGGGATTATAGAGTGCTCTTTCTAAACTGCAAAAGTGACTATATTTTAATATTACTTAAATTTTCTCATGACCTCTTCTTTGCCTGCAGAATATAATCCAAACTCCAGGAACCAGTTTCCCTTGTTTCATATTTAAGCTTTGTAAGGTTTTTCCTACTATCAACCGAACTCTCCTTTTTAAAACTGTCTCCCTGCTCACATTCTTAGCTGCCATTAGCTCATACTCTCTTGGTTTTCTCCTGCTTCTCAACTCACTTCTTCCTAGTCTTCTTTCCAGTTTTCTCTTTCTCTACATGTGTCACAATGTTGATTTTCTGCAGGTCTCCCAAACTTTCAGTCTTTTTTATCACAGTGTTTGTAGGAATATCTGTGGCTTCAAATGTACTTCAAATGTTGACTCCAAAATGTCCTTCTTTATAATAGAACTGTCTACTAAGCTTGAACTCTAATGTCTACCTATCTTATGAAATGTCTCTACCTTGTTGGCACACAGGTTCCCCAAACTCACCACATACAACATTAAAATAATTATATTCCCCCCAGATCTGTTATTCCCATACTACTTTTTCAGTATGAAGTACCAGCATTGATCCAACAACCCCAACCAGATACATGAAAGCTGTGCTAGACTCCTCATTCACCCACCACACACAACTGCCAAATCCTATAGATCCCATTTCCTCGATGTTTCTTAGCTCTAGCCTTATTCTCCTTCCTTAGGCCCTTGGTTAGTTCAAGTTCAGGTCACGAGTTTTAGACACCTTATGACCAAATGACACTGCCTCCCTGGAAAGTAATTTCCATTTACTATTCCCCATGCTTCACACTTTACAAAATTTATTTCACATATATTGCTCCATTTTCTCCCTAGAGCCATCTGTGAGAAGGCCCTATATATACATTATACTGATGACAGAAACATCAATAGGAGTGTTTGGGTTTTAAGATTGTCGAGAACCTAAGAAAAGGATAAATCCCTAACCCAAGACCATCAGCTCTGGAGGTCATGCTCCTTTCCCTATCATGTATTGTTTCCCACCAGTGCCCCATAAAGTAGATGGGGAGACCAGGAACAATTGTTTCCTCCTCAAGCTGAGGAAAAAAATCAAAACAAGGCAAGTGAAAGCACTTATCTAAGGCCTTTGAGCTCTCCTTAGGAGCACAGTGGGAAAACCCACATTTCTGACTTCTAGGCTTCTGTTCTTTTTTCCATACAACTCTGCTTCCTAGATATTGTCAAAGAATAAAAAGAATGTGAAAAATTTTCCTGAAAAATATGTTTTGTGTATGAAATAAAGGGATACTCAGGGTCATATCCACTAATGCCTGAAATCCCAACAGGTATACAAAAATCTTCCCATTCCAGGTTCTCTAATTGTCGGTGCATTTTGTTGTCCTTGGCCACATTTTATGTAAAATTCCACATTAAAATCTGCTTTCCTTTTTGAAGTTGCTATGTTGGTGGAACTAGCTGAGACTTGATTTAAGTTCTTATAGGTCCAATTTTTTACTTTCCTTGTGAAGAATAGTCTGTGTGGAAAGGAGCTTTTGATACACGTTCTTACATTACCTCCTGAGATGCAACTTGCATACTACAGTAGCTAACAAGAGTGAGGTGCAGTCTACCCTCCAAAACCAAAATGAATAAAGGCAGCAATATGCCTGCTGTATTAAAATACTACCTTTTGCTTCTGATGTTTCAGGCTCTGAGACCAGGCCTATCTGGGTTCAGTCCTGAGGGGAGAATACTAAGATTAGCATTTGAAGTATACCTTCAGAGTCTTAAACTACTTAACAGTGATGACCAGGAGTTTGAGACTGGCCAGTGTCTGGGCAAGTTGTATTTATTATTGAACTTCTGTCACAGAGAAGAACATGAAGAGGTCTCAGTGTCACAAGACAGAGAAAACCATGGGCTAGGAATTGGATCTGCATTCTGATCTCACCTTAACCATTCTGGTCATGCATTATAACCTCTCTAGGTCTCCCCTATAAGACTGTGAGGTCTCCCATGATATTCTTTAGGGATAAGGAGAAAACTAAAATCTAGGTGATAATCCTATTAGGCATTCATAAGATAGAAATTCTCATCACCCACACATCTAATACTGGTTATTGGTTTGTTAGTTAAACGTTTGGACACAACTGTCATCATTTGGAAGGAAAAAGAAAAGATACTTGAATGTTGTCATTATTTCACCTTAATTTTTTTTTTTTAATTTTAGAGAGAGCATACATGATCACATGAGTGGGTTAGAGGTGGATGGAAGCCACAGAGGGAGAGAGAGAGAATCTTAAACAGGCTCCATGCCCAGCATGGAGCCCAAGGCAGGGCTCAATTTCACAACCCTGAGATCATGAGCCAATATCAAGATCCTGTGGCTTAACCACCTGAGCCAGCTAGGTGCCCCTCAACTTAAATTTTAAACATATAACTATACAGTGGCACAGTCAAATCAGTGGTTTAGTGGTATTTTTAAAAAGTAGTAGAATTTCTCCTAATACACTTCCTCTAATTTTTTTTTTGAGTTGCCGTGTTATTAATGACTTGATTAAAGCTGTTCACCATTAAGTAAAACCACATTTCTAACATCTTTGACTATGGCATAAGAAATTTGGTGCCCTGAATTTGATCCACATTTTTTTCATATTTAGATGTTTACCCCAGAATGCATGCTTTCTTCACTGCCCATACTTTTAGTTTTCAACAGATCATCTTCATTAGTCCAGAGTTATATGGTATCTTTCTATAAATCCTCAGTACTCTTAATTTGTCTGATATCACTTATCAGATTTTTTAAAATATGAGGGTCAAGATTTTCTCTACTATCGTCAACCTCTGGCCACACTTTTTATGATGTCATTTTCTAGCATCTAAATTGTTCATTAATTGCTTTAAAATGTTTGGTATACCAAGTTGATTAGAAAGGCCAAAAATCTGGCATCCATTTTTTATGAAGTTCTACTTCATTTTTCTTGCATAAAGCACAGACTTAATTTATTATCCATGCCTTTCAATTTAGATTTCTTTAAATTAGAGTCAAAATCAAAAGTTCGCTACATCATTTTATAATTATTTTCTGACTTTTATAATTGTCTGTCTCACACCTTATTTGGCAGCAGTGTTTTGAACTACATATAATTATTATGTCTTTCTAGATTAGTAATGTTTTTATAAGTGACATGTCTTTTTAAATTTTTAAAGTTTTTTATTGAAGTATAGTTAACATAGAGTATTATATTATTTTCAGGTATACAATATAATGATTCAACAATTCTACACATTTTTCAGTATTCATCAGATAAGTGTACACTTAAGCACCCATATCCCCGCCCCCACCCAACTACCTTCTGTTTGGCCATCACCAGTTCATTCTCTGTATTTAGGAGTCTACTTTTGTGCTTTTGTGTGTGTGTGCTTATTCCTTTTTGTGCTTTTCTGTGCTTATTCATTTTTTTGTGCTTATTCATTTCTTTTGTTTCTTAAATTTCCCATATGAATGAAATCATATGGTACTGTCTTCCTCTGATTTGTTTCACTAAGCATTATATCCTCTAGTCCATCTGTATCTCTGCAAATTGCAAGTCCTCATTTTTAATGGCTGACTATGTGTGTGTGTGTGTGGTGTGTACATCTACCCCATGTTTATCCATTCATCTATCAATGGACACTTGGGTCATTTCCATATCTTAGCTGTTGTAAATAATGCTGCAATAAAATAGGGATGCATATATCTTTTTGAATGAGTGTTTTCATTTTCTTTAGGTAAATACTCAGTAGTAGAATTAGTGAACCAAATGGTACTTCTATTTTTATTTTTTTAAGAACTTCCATACTGTTTTCTACCAGTTCGTATTCCCACCAACAGTGCATGAGGGTTCCTTTTTCTCTGCATTTTTATGCCAACATTTGTCATTTCTTGTGTTTTTTTTTTTTATTTTAACCGTTCTGACAGGTGTACAGTAATACCTCATTATGGTTTTCATTTGCATTTCCCTGATGATTAATGACATTGAACATCTCTTTATGTGTCTGTTGGCCATCTGTATTTCTTCTTGGAAAAGAAGACCTGACCATTTTTAATTGGATTATTTGTTTTTTATATGTTGAGTTGTATAAGTTCTTTATATCTTTTGAATATTAACCCTTATGAGATTTATCATTTGCAGATCTTTTCTCTCATTTACTAGATTGCCTTCATTGTTTTATTTCCTTTGCTGTGCAAAAGCTTTGATGTTTTGAACTGCTTATCATTAATAAGTTTTTCTAGATCAGTAAACTTAGTGTTGATAGAAATAATTCTTTTTACACACTCACATTTAATGAGTGTGCATATTTAAATTACATGAGTATAAAATGAGTATAATAAGAATAAACAGATATGAGAACAGTTACAACTGAATCTTAGTAAACATACAAGTCATATGGAAAGAATGAGAATATATGGGCCATGAGCATTCCAGTTGCAATGAACATTAGTCAGCTTGTCACTGAGGATGAAGATGACTCGTTAATCTATAAAAAGGTGTTGATTAAGAGAGCTCAGTAGTTGGGACACCTGGGTGGCTCATTCAGTTGAGTGTCTACCTTTGGCTTAGGTCATGATCTTAGGGTCCTGGGATCGAGTCCTGCCTTGGGCTCCTTGCTCAGCAGGGACCCTGCTTCTCCCTCTTCCTGCTCTTCCCCTGCTTGTGCTCTCTCTCTCTCTCTCTCTCTGTGACAAATAAAATAAAATAAAATATAGCGAGAGCTCAGTAGTAAAACTTGTGGACTGAACAGTTAAACTGGAGGAGGACCAGTGATGATTTGCTAAGAATGCATGGTCCTTGTCTCTAATTATAATTAATAATTTGCATGAAAATGTAAAAGACATTTTATCATATTTGGAGATGATAAAAAAACTACATGAAAAAGTGAAGTTCTGTAATGGCTAGCACATCTTATATACTCAATACATATTTATTCAGTTGAATTGATGACCTAATGTTAGCTCAGCTATAAAACTAGATCAAAATTAATACCACTAAATTTGATGGTGGTAGATATTAATTAACTATCTTGAGTTTCTGAAGCCCCATGTACAAGTACACGATAAAACTGATTTCAAATCATTTGATGTCAAAAATATATGAGAGGTTAGCTTAACCTTAAATTTAACGACATAGTTAAGCAAACTTTAAAATTCCATGTTATCCTGGGCTCCTCTGGAAGGAGTATGGAATATAGGTGGAAGAAAGTCAGCATCTCCTGGCACTCAGCCCTGGTTTGAGCATATCTGGATCTCTGAATTCATTTCTGGGTTCTATAATTCAAGTAAAAATCAGAAGAAAAATGGGGTGCCTGGCTGGCTCAGTCTGTAGAATGTATGACTCTTGATCTCGGGGTTGTGGGTTTGAGCCCCACATTGGGTGTTGAGATTACTTAAAAATAAAATCTTAAAAAAAAAAAAAAGAGTGCCTGGGTGGCTCAGCCAGTTAAGCATCTGACTCTTGATTTCAGCTCAGGTCATGCATGATCTAAAGGTCATGAGATGGAGTCCTGCATCAGCCATCAGGGTAGTCCACTTTTCTCTTTCTCTATCTTTCTCTTTTTTCCCTTCTTCCCCCTCCCTCCCTCTCACTTTGCCACTCCCCCTGCTCATACTCTCTTTCTCTCTCTCTCTCTTAAGTAAATAAATAAACCTTTAAAAAAGTAAAAATATGTATGCCTGTGTGGCTCAGTTAGTTAAGCATCTAGCTGAAGGCAGATGCTTCAGCTCAGGTCATGATACCAGGGTCCTGGGATGGAGTCCCACATCAGGCTCCCTGCTTAGTGGGGAGCCTGATTTTCCCTCTGCCTACCATTCCACTGGTTTATAGTCTCTCTCTCTCTCTCTCATAAATAAATATAAAATCTTTAATTAATTAATTAATTAATTTTTAAAAAGAAAAATGTTAGAGTATAGAAAAAAGATAGCTAGGAATCTTAATACCGTCTAATAAAGAGTCAGAAGCGTTAAGAATGTTTATTAGAAAGAACAGAAATTGCAAGAATATCTGTCCTTCCATGGCTACTGTGGCTATATCAGTATTGCACCAAGAGAAAGAACTTTTCAATAGGTATAGCTGTTCCACTGTAGATATTATACATATTTCCCACATGTATAATAGGTACATTAAGCTAAGCTTGTATAAAATGAAACTCGGTTATATTCCTAGTGTCATTGTCCAAGTTTAGGCATTTATTAACTTTCTGTCTCATGATGATTTCCACTGGTCTCCCCACTTGTAGATTCGCTCCTCTTCCTTCCACTTTTCAGAGTATTTTTAGGTTTACCCTTCTGAATCATAGATAGCACCATATTGATCCCCAACTTTAGAGAGTTCACGATTGCCATCAAAATAAAGTCCAGACCTCTTGGCATGGTATTCACTGCCCGCCTTGCCCCACCCCAAGTCAGTCTCCTGATCTCATCCCTGCCTAGTCTGCTCTGGCCAGGCCAAACCTTCAAGGTTTTCAGAACACAACATGTACTTTCAATCCTCCATGATTTTGATCATACTCTTCTAGCTTCTCAGAAAGTCATCTTTCCCTTCCACACCATTAAAATATATATATATATATTTTTTATATATATATATTGTATATATATATATATATATATATATATATATATACACACACACACACACACACACAGGGGAGTCTGGGTGGCTCAGTGGGTTAAAGCCTCTGCCTTCGGCTCAGGTCATGATCCCAGGGTCCTGGGATCGAGCCCTGCATCAGGCTCTCTGCTCAGCAGGGAGCATGCTTCCCTCCCTCTCTCTCTGCCTTCCTCTCTGCCTACTTACGATCTCTGTCTGTCAAATAAATAAATAAAATATTAAAATATATATATATATAATATATATATCCTTCCAGATCCAGCTTAGATGGTCTACCAGATATACCTAGAGATTGATATTGAATAATGTTATCTATATGAAAAGATCCCATGTGGTTTATTTGATTTTACTGATTCTATTATCAAGTATTTATTGAGTACTACCATTAAGGAATCAAAGAGTCATCCCAAGCACCTAACATGATCCCTAGTACATAGTAAATTCCCAATGAACATTTGTTAGATGTGACGAGGAGATGTAAATAATTATATGAGACAATTTGTGTTAAGTATCAGTAAAGCAATAGGAGAGATACCCAGCTTCATGTGGGAAGGTAATAGTTTTGGCTATGTTGCATTTGAGGTACTGGTTGGATACCCAAGAAGATATACACTTTTCTTTTTAAGAATGGCAACTTAATGCATGTGTACAAAGACAGGGGAAGTAGAAAAAGAGAAGAAATAAATAATAAGAGAGATCAGATAAATGATAGATAAAGGTGTTCAAGAGAACGTGAAGAGTTATAAATGACAAGGAGAGATGAAAGTTATTCAGAAATGTGGGTAAAAAATGAAACAGAATAATGAAAACATACCAGGAGGTATTTTACGTGGATGGGAATTTACAAGGCACATTAAATTTCATTGTTATCACCTTGTTATTAAAAGACCCAAAAATCTTTTTGTGTTCTCCATAAAATGACATAGTTTTAACACTACAACATTTTGTAAAGACCAGTTATCCTGTCTCTTATTGCTTTAGAGTTGGAGAAAATTAAAAAGTCATTTATCATCACCATCTAGGTCCTTTGTGTTGCATGTGTAATAAAATAGTTTCAAATCAGATGCTCAACAAAATTTTAATTTCACACAGCAATAGAATTGCATCTTTCAGCACCATTCAGATGTCATTTTCGTAGGCAATAACCAGAGTCTTTTACTTGGAAAATCAGAGAGTTCCTGGAAAAGTGATTCTCCTGTTCTCTGGTTCAGTTTTAGTCAATGACAGCATGATTTTTAGAAAGGGAATAGGGCTATTACCTCTCTCTAAACCTGAAAAGGTCGTGGTAAAAATTGACCTCCACAGTTGCCTGATTTGCCACTTCCGCCAAGCTGCCTAAGTACAGAGAGAAGCCACAGGATTTCTACCATGTGATGGGACTTCGTCCCCAGTGTCATTGCTGTGACATCCTGCTGAGCCTTCGCATCCCACTCACTCACCATTCACTGTCACTCAAATGCTCATAGATGTCCAGGGCTCATTAATAAGGTGCTATGGATAGGAGAGAGAAGGCCCTCTTTTAAATTACCTTCATTTAAAAAAAAAAATGATCTTCAAAAGCCACTGACATGCAAGTTGGACAGATATGGTGACTATAATGGGTGCTGTTTTATGCAAAACAAAACTGTCAGATTCAGCATTTCCTAACAAAATGTTTGGGATCCTGTGTCTGAACTCATCACAGAGCTTTGCTTTCACTTTTCTGTAAGGCAACATGATTTGTCTTGGAGGAACAAGGACTTTAGAGCCAGCAAACATGGGTCCTACTCTTGCTACCTAATAGCTGTGAGACCTTGGTCTTTAATTTCCTTCAGAAATGGGCATAATGGTTCACTCTCGATGTTGTCACAAAGTTTGAAAGAGACGGGGCATGGGGCCTTGCAGATAGATGGAACTCAGACCATGGTTTTCATGCTTCAAAAAGGCATGTATGGAGCATGTTCTGTGGGTCAGCCCTGAGCTGAGAATGTGCAAATGAATAAACCGCACTCCTTGCTCTGAAAACAGGCGTCACTTAGTGGGAAAAAACGACAATAACAACAATAGGCATGTAAATGAATGGTGGTGATTCTCAGTCTCGGGTGCTATTTTGGATGTGTGGAAGACATGGGATGGTGCACAGAGCAGCATGTCAACAGCGTTGGAGTGGTGGAGGGCACATCCTAGAATGCTTTACAGAATAGATTCAATTTTGTCTTAGAAAAATGATAGGAGGAGAATGATGGCCATTTTTGATAAGATTTTTTTTTTTTTTAAGACAAGGATATTCTGAGCACTTGGCTCTGCAATGTTAAAAGCTTGACGTTTTAGCTGAGCCTCCTCCCATGCTGCTGCTTCCCACAGTTCTCAGAATTCCATCTGATTGGTCTGTGCCTGAGGAGCTGAAAGGGCCAGGCAGTAGTTACCTATAATCTGTTCGTCGTGGTGGAACTAGTCGCACACTGTCTATGCAGTCAATAATATGGAATGCCAATAATATGGAATGCATGGGCCTGCTCAGTTCTGGGGGGAGATGTTCGGTGTTCTTAAAAAATACAAGTTATTATCACCATCTGGTAGCTCCTAATACCCACTGCAAGTGTCCCCCCTTCAAGTCCTGCTTACACATTGCTATCAGGGAAGAACAAAAATTCCCTTGTGTCTGTAGGTCTTGACTATCCAGTAATTCGCTGTATTTGTCTTAATAAAGTAAGAGGGTCATTACATGTTATAAAAGGCTCTGTTTCTTCAAAATTTACACACCAGGAGAAACTGGCTGACTTTGCACATGTAATATACGAGGAGTCAAATTCTGTGAGCACTTCACGGTATCTCCCACATTTAAGTGTCACTAAAACCTTAAGAGGGGCAGATGTTGCAGATAGATGGAACTCAGCCCATGGTTTTCATCCTTCAAAAAGGCATTTATGAAGCATGTTCTGTGACTCAGCCCCGAGCTGAGAATGTGCAAATGAGCTGAGAATGCGACATTACTGGAATAATGTCGAGTAGAATAATAATTAGTTTAAGGTAGTGATGAGTAAAGAGAGATTGCTGAATATTTCTTTGTTTTAATTGTATGGGCTAGGCTAGAGGTGAGGAGGCAATCAGGAATTCCAGCTACTCATTCGTCTTGGTTAGCAGGCATCATTGATCTTTACCCAAAAAGGACTATTGGTACTTTCTAAACCAGTGCCATATAGATGGTAACGGAAAGGATTAAATAGTTTAAACAAAAAATACAATTAGCAAGTAAGCATATAGAAAAATATGGTCATTTTCGCTAATGAGGAAATACTTATAAATTGGAAGTATCATTTTGTACCTATTATCAATTTTTTAAATTATACTGTTAGTGTCCATAAGATTGTGGTGAAATTGGTGTATGTATGTGTATATATATATGTACATATACATATATAGTAGAGGCAATAAAATGATACAAAGCTTTTAAAAAGTAATTAATAACATAAATGAAGAACCTGGTGAATGTTTCCATTTGGGGGACATAGTCAAAGGAGATTGTCAAATAAGAAAAAGTAATTGATATCAATATGTTCATGCAGCATGTTTATAATATTAAAACAGTAGTATTAACCCAAATATCTAACCACAAAGAATAGTTAAATAAAACAGATCTCAGAGGAAGTAACATTAAATAACACCAAAATAATAATTATGGAGACCCTATAAAAACGCTTAAATTATAATGAGCAAATGTGGGATATAAAGCTATATATGGTCTGTTTATGTATAAAACTGTATGAAGCACATGTGGACATAGAGTTGATAGCATAGTGTGGAAAGTACACACATTGGCAACAAGGTAGGCTTTAGTTTGAGTTCTAATTCCATATTTGCAAGCTGTTGATTTCTAGTAAGTCGTTTAGGTTTTATGTGTTTTTATTTTTTATATATAAAATGTGGCTACTCGAACATGCCTACAGGACAGCTGCAATAATTAAAATTAGATAATTCTGAGACATCTGAGACAAGGTAATGGGATTATATGTGATCTTTTTTAACTTTCTCTTATTTTTTTTTAAAGATTTTATTTATTTATTTGACAGAGAGAGATCACAAGTAGGCAGAGAGGCAGGCAGAGAGAGAGGAGGAAGCAGGCTCCCTGCCGAGCCGAGAACCCGACGCGGGACTCGATCCCAGGACCCTGAGATCCTGACCTGAGCCTAAGGCAGCGGCTTAACCCACTGAGCCACCCAGGGGCCCCAACTTTCTCTTATTTTGATCAGTGCTAAATATGTTAAAATACGCATTCTGCTAAATCGTATTAGTTTATTAACAAACAATGTAGCTTTTACCATGTTAAACACTGTTTTAAACATTATATTCACTGAATCCTTATAACAATGCCAGGAAGAAAGTACTATTACTATCCTGATCTCACAGATAAGAAACTGATCCGCAGAGAGCTGTAGATCACTTGACTGAGGTCACATTAGTCCGTGTGGTGGAGCTGGGATTTTAACTTAGGCATCTGGCTACATGGTCCAGCTCCTGAACGCTATGCTGCTTTCTGACTGTCAATCAAACGATGTTCAGGGAACATATCTAGTGCTTGCCCCTATAAAGGATGCCAGAAAACATAGGGCATCATCCTTAACTTGAACAACGTTCTCTAGTTTTTAGCTACAGTGCCCAAATTCTGCTCCCTCAACCTCAGATAAATGTCATCCATGTCACAACTAAATGCAATTAAGAGGATACCACTTCTCGTCCATAATGACTGGAGTTCTGGATGAAAATCTGGAGCCTACTTCTTGACTCTGACAGTGTCGTTGTTTTCCAAAGGATGTGCTGAGAAATTGTGGAGTTGTGTGAAGTTGTCTAATGTTCTGCAAACATCTGACTCAGGTTTCTCTTTATTCATATATTTGTATATATACAGCTTCATAGCCTATATATATATGTATATGTGTGTGTGTATGTAACTAGTATTACAACTAAGATACTAAATACTACAAACTAAAATTACACACTGAAATTAATAAAATTTTATTTTAGTAATAAAATTACATACATTTTATGATACATTTGAACACATAGGAAATCCACAAAACATTACTTTTTGGGGTTAGATTGTCCTTGTATATATCTAATGAAACTTTATCTCTAATTGAAGAGTATTCTGAGATTGCAAAACACGTCCTTACAAATCTGAAAAATTGTCACCATTTGAGAGACGATATAACACAATGGTTAAAAGTAGTGGCTCTAGAATCAGACAGTCTAGATGCTACCTCAAGGACAAGTATTTACCACATGACTCAGGACAAGTCTCTAAACCTCTCCATACCTTAGTTTCTTCACCTGTTAATGGGACAGTGTGTACCTCATAGGGTTGAGAGAAGTAAATAAATTTAGACAAGGGATTCAGGCTACATGAGAGCTCAATGAATGATAAACATTATAATTTTTATTGCAACTGGTTATCTATAAAATCAGTCTTATTACCATGCAACCAAAACAAAATATGGATATCATTAAATTCTAAGATTGGCAGGACGCCTGGGTGTCTCAGTCAGTTAAGCGTCTGCTTCCGGCTCAGGTCATGATCCCAGGGTCCTGGGATCGAGCCCTGCATTGGTCTCCCTGCTCATCAGGGAGTCTGCTTCTCCCTCTGCCCCTCCCACTCTCTCTCTTTTCTCTCTCTCTGTCAAATAAATAAATAACTAAATAAATAATAAAGCCTTTAAAAAAAATTCTAAGATTGGCATGCAACCAGAGGTCTCATTTTTTTGAGTTTTTGTGTTCACCCAACAGCTGAATTGTTATTAATTTTACAAGTAAGTGTTGCAAGTGTGAACTAATATGAAAACTTATACTAATTAAATACTTCTCCAGTTTTCAAATCCACTGTTTTAAAAGGTGTTATAAAAATATTCTTCATTTAAAAAGTAATACACTGCATCATAATGAAATTATGAAAATTACCTCTTGCAAATACTTTTGTTTCTTTTCATGTCCTTCTGTCCTTTCAAGGTTACTTTTGAATAATACATGCCGAAATCAAGTTATAAGGAAATATTAACCCCTTATCTGGTATAGTACCAGATTTTGGTGGATGATTCTACTTGTTATCAAAGAACATTTAATCTCCACTGTATTTCTTTCAAGATGGGTTCTTTTCTTGACAATAGGACTGATTAGAATGTGCAAAGACATTTTAAATAAAAGATCTGTGTTTGTTTTTTCTTTCTTTTGTTGCAGTCATTCTCAACACAGCACTGCAACCCGCCAGCCTTCAGTGACTCTCCAGCGGGCCATCTCCCTGGAAGGGTAAGATAAGAATAATATGGAACCTTCTCTTAAACTAAACTGCAGCCTCATCTCTAGGGCATAAAGAAATTCTCTGCCTGCCTTCCTTCCCTTCTTTCCTTTCGTCATTCCTTCTGTTGGCAAATATCTATCAAGCTTATGTTATATGCCAAGCACTGTGCTAGGTACTACGTTTAAGAAGTCAAATAAGATCTCTTCTTTCCCTTCAGAGGGCTCATTGCCTACTGGGAATGGCAGAAATACAGACACATATTTGCATCCAGTGTAAGCATCACAAAGGAGATGCATGTAAGGAATTAATGGAAGATCCAGGAAGGCCATCTAGCTGAGATGGGCATCAAAGAAGGAGGGGGAAGCAGGTCAGGATGGTTTCAGAGGAGGCATAACTGTCAAGCTGAGAACTGAACCCCCGTGGGTATTTGCCTGACAGACACTGGAAGGAAGGGTTCTCTGAGCAGAAGAAAGGGTGCGTGCAAAAACACGAACACATGAGCAAGCATGAGGTGGCATAAGGCCTTTAGGTGATTCAGAGATTGGCCTAGGGTGTGTGAAGCAGTGAGTCAGGAGAGAAGAATGGAGATGTTGGGGGTGCCTGGGTGGCTCAGTAAGTCAAATGTCCAATTCTTAATTTCAGTTCAGTTCAGGTCTCTGGGTTTGTGAGATCCAGTTCCGGGTCAGGCTCTGTGCTCAGCGAGGAGTCTTTTGGAGAGTATCTCTCTCCCTCTCCCCTGACTCTACCCCTGCTCACACAGTCTCTCGCACTCTCTCTCTCTAAAATAAATGAATAAATTTTTAAAAAGAAAAAGAAAAAAGAGAATGGAGTTGTTGGCTGGACGGGCTTACATTTTAGAGGACTTATAGTATTTTGTATTTCTAAATTCCCCAATCAGATAAAAGCTGGAGGGGCTGGGGGAAAGGGGTTAGGATTTCCCTCTACTTGTTTTATAATTATAGCTGGTTTAATTGAGAACATTTAGTTGATTAATGTATAAAAGTTAAATCATGTTACTTCTCCAGTATCTGTTACCAATTTTGTTTCAACCCTATTTCTCAATGACGCGTAGGCGTCCTTAATGGCATTTCAATTCAAATCTCTAATTTTATTATTTATTAGTCCCTTCTATTTTAAAATATTATGTTTTATTCAGACCTCTGTCCCTCCTTCTATTTCTCAATGAAGAGAACATAATTAGGACTTGGGTTCCACCAGAGCGTTCCGGAGTCGACAGGGGTATGGTCCACTCTGTCTCTCATACCATCCCTCTAGATGTTTCTTTCTCTTAGATTTCTCCTCTGGTAGTACTGGGGCAAAAAAAAAGGAAACAAGAAGTGGTATTTCCTCCCCATTCTACTGTGGCTGTTCCCTTTCTCTTGGTTATCTCTGGTGATGTAGCCTGAATGGGTAAATAACCAAACATGCACCAATGTCGAGAGACCCCCACAGCTTCTCCAGCCGAGTGATCCCCTGGGAGACCAAGCTATCGTTTCCACAGAAACCCGTAGCAATAGCACACTGTGCCTTCCCATGCACTCACCACTGCTTGAACCATAGTCATCCCTCCCATGCCTGGAGTCCCCATTTCTCATCTGTCCTCAGCTGTTTCAAACCTGAGACTTGCAGGCCGAGTGGCAGCCATCTTTGCTTCCCCTCAGGTGGAGCTTCCCAAGGACAGTCCTTACCTCTTTTGCCCCTGGCTGACCTTCTCATCTTCTCTCCCCGTGGTTCTTTTCCATCCTGGGGAGGAACAGGGCAAAGCAGTAAACTCCATTGCTAGATGGATATCCACTTGGAAGAGATGTTAGTCTTTACTTCATGGAAGAGCATAAATATCATATTATAAATACTTTTCATGGAGTGCCCTTTCTTGCCCTCAGCTAAGGACTCCTTGCATGTCCCCAAACCCATAGGAAAGTGAGCAAAAGGAATGTGGCCTCTCCATGGGCACTGCACTCCCCACAAAAGGACACCTCCTTCCCCCTGGTAGTCCTCCTCTTCTGTTTGTAATGGTAAAGAACATCAGACCACTTTAGCTGTTCTAGTAAAGAAATAAACAAAATCAAAGAGGTGGGAGTAGTAGGCTAAATATGAATTCAGCTCTGGAGAATTAAGTAACTTTTTTCTCAACAGGACAGTATCTTCATTGTTAACGTTTGTTCTAGTCCGTAAAACAATAAAGGCATAGGAAGTTCCCAGTAGATACGTCACAGCATTTGGTTCTGTGGTAGTATTTAAGGTAGTCTAGATTCTGGGTCATAGCCAGACTCCCTGAGTTTAAATCAGGACTCAGGAACTTACTAGCTGTGTGACAGCAAGTTGCTTGGAGTTTTTTTGTATGTTTTTTGTTTGTTTGTTTGTTTGTTTGTTTTTATATGCTTCAATTTCCTCATCTGTAAAATGTACATACTTAGTATCTTCTTACAGAGTTTTTCTCAAAAATGAAAATTATATATATTATTTTTTATAATAGTACTGGCATTATATGTGTGTTTTGCTGTAGTATAGTATAATGCTCATTGGTGGTGTTGTTATACATAACATACTTAATTTATCAGGCAAGAGAATTTTGCATTTATATTAAATAAGGATTCATTAAAACAGTCAGAGATCCTTGTCTTCACTGTACTTTGGAGAGACATATTCCTGTAGCACAGGTAATAATCACTTGTGGAAGCAATCCAAATCATTGAGTTTGCTACATTGCTGCGTTTATTTATATATATGTAAATATATATTTATGTATATAAACAAATGTATTTTAATTACCAAGATTATACTTAAATGCTCATTAAACATATTAAATAATAGTGTAAGCCTTTTTTACATAGCAGCTTATCCTCAGCTCTGAAAGGAAGAATACAGGACCAGAATAAGAAATGCTCTTACATTTCTGTCATATGCATCTCAGAAAGTTTAAGACAAAGACGCTACATAAATGCGAGAGAAATAGTTTCCCAAGCTTAACAACATTCTCCAGTCATACTGGAGAATGTTGTTCCATCAGCACCTGCAGTGCAGGTGTGTGTGGCCTTGTCACTATACCCTCCATAACACCCCGTCGATTTCCTCTTCCTGAAAATGCCATAGTTTAGAAAATCTATTCCACAAAACTCGCTAATCACATTCTCCCGTGGACCATGATCAGTTTTGAATTCTGCATGTTAAATCGGACATGTGGAATGGATGAGGAAAGGACATCCAGAGTTAACAAAGGGCTGGGACAGCATTCTCTTCCAGAAAACATTGACAAGATTAGGATTCTATGATTTGAAGAAGGGAACTCATCATTAAAGAGATTACATTCAAAATGTGCAACTTGTTGAGAATAAAAATAGTTCAGATTTGTGGATATTCCTTCAAGGGGAGAGAAAAGAAACTAGCATTTCCCGAGTGCTTATCAGGTCCCTGGTGTGTTCTCGTTTTCTCTCTTTCTCATCATCTGTCTGTTAATCGTCTCTAATTTTGCTTCCAAAATAGTCATATAAAACCGGCATCCTTTTTTTCTGAATCTTGATTCTCAGGGAGATTAAGTAATTTTCCCAAGGATACCTACCTAGAAAGTACAGTTTGGATTTGAAATCAGGTTATACTCTGCTGTACAGCAGTGCAGTGTGAAAAGGCTTGATTGAGCTGGAGAGCACTAGTCGTACCACTCATGGCCACATTCAGGATAAGTTAGACACAGTGAAGAACTTCCTGGGACTTCCATTTCAAAATGATAAAGAATTCGAACTGACTCTAAGCCTAGAAATCATTAAACAGAGCTAATAACCCACCACTTGGAGTAGATCTGGAGATCCATGTACACGCTACGTAGCTGAGGTGTTTGTGGTAGAGGTGAGGGTATGGGGACGGAGCTGCGCACTGGTCTCCACATCATCTTCTTTGTTCCCTCCAAGGACTTCCCTTGGCAGGACACAGAATGGTCCATTCTGTTGGCCATTAACACAGAGAAGATTTGCTCTAACTAGTCTAACTAATGGTCTTTTCTTTGCAAGCTGTTTACAAATCTTTTCTTTCTTCTTATTCACAGAACCTTATTAGCAGTTAGCCAATAAATATTCTTTGAGCCTTTTGCACTGCTTTCCACTTTAGTGCAATAACATCTGTCATAACCACAATCAGTAATTCTCATTCTCTGCTGAGACCAAAAATGCAAAGGCCTTCCCCTCACTTCATAATACAAGGATGACTCCTTTTCTAAAATCAAAAGTGGTCAGGTACCTGGACAACTCAGTCTGGTAAGCACCCGCCTCTGGCTCAGGTCATGATCCCAGGTTCCTGGGATAGAGTCCTGAATTGGACTCACTGCTCAGCAGGGAGTCTGCTTCTCCCTCTTCCCCTCCCCACTTCTTGTGATCTCTCTCTCTCCCTCAAATAAATAAATAAAATCTTCAAGAAAATTATATTCTCAGCTATGCTCCATTGTTTTAACTGACAAAGCATTTTGCCTCATATTTAGCAAATCCTGTGCTATGAAAAATATTGTGTTCCTTGCAGTCATGGAAGAAAACTGACTCTGGAATCAATGAATTGGTTTTGAATCCTGGCCTCTCTGCCATCTGTTGTTGACAGTCTTAAATAGGACCCTTCCCCTCTCTAATCATGAATTTTCTCCTTAGCCAAAAGGGAGAATCGCACAGGACTCACTAGCTTTGTGCAGTAGCATGTACATATTTGACCCTCACTAACTACTAGCTGAATATATATTTAGTCCAAGTGTTCTGAGAAAACAAAACTTCTATAGCCTAGATTAGTTTGAAGACAAACATTGAACACTTGTTATTAAATATATATGTATATATATTTACATATATAATATATAAAATTTCTGGATGTAAAATAAAATATTGGAGGTAGAAATAATGTTGCATTGCTGGAATATCTAGAAGGGGATGCCTCAGTCATTCTTTATAAGGTTCAGAGCACTAAAACTCATGCTGTATGTGCCCAGCTGGCCAACAGAGAAAGAGATAACGTGGCACGCAATCATTGTCACTGAGCACATGGTGGGAAAGTCAATTTTTACTTTGCATAGGCCAATAGGTCTTTAGCAGTATTCCCATTAAGGTGTTATACTGCTGAGTGGAGGCAATCAGTTGAAATTGGAAATTTCAGTTTTTTCAAAATTTCCTTCCTAATGATTTCATGAAAAGCAACTACTAAGGATATTTTTTAAATAAATGTACTTTAAAAGTCCTTATGTTTATATAGT
Organism: Neogale vison; assembly: GCF_020171115.1. Classification (NCBI taxonomy): domain Eukaryota; kingdom Metazoa; phylum Chordata; class Mammalia; order Carnivora; family Mustelidae; genus Neogale; species Neogale vison. The sequence continues at coordinate 140,194,191 of NC_058097.1, forward strand.
TTTTACCTAAGTTGCTGTTTACTTGACATAAAATAAGTGGGAATGTTTCAGATTTCCAGTTAATTTGATCCATGAAGAAAATAAAACTGTCTAATTGAGCCTCCACCTAGAGTTACTGCTGTTTTTTAAATCGATGTGTGAGTCATCTTTAACTCTGCCAGGCACTCAGGGGCAGAATACCATCCCCATTCACGTGTGATCTCCTGCTTCAGGTTCAAGTTGACAGATACAGCCCACCACACCTTCATCTCTTCTTCCTCCTGGGACCCCATGAAAAGGGCACTGAAAGAATAAAAAAGGGATAGTCCCATAATCGTAAAGGAAGTGAGAGGGGCATCAAAAGCCAAAAGATTCCACCACATTTGTAGATGACAGGAAGCAGATGGACCAAACAGAACAAAGCAACCCGCAGCCTTCGATCCCCCACGGAGGCAGGGCTGGCGTGTTCTGTGTAAATGCTGTCTCCTAGGGTTCTGTTTCCAGAGACGCCACCCACAAAAAGGCCCACCACAGTGCAGCAGCCTTGCAGGCAGGGGCCTCCCGCTCAGGAGGGGGGCAGAACTGCCTGGCAGAGCCCAGGAAATTCAGAGACTTCAGAATAGTGACAGCAGATGGGACTGAGCGCGGGGTCTGAGAATAGGACTGAGGGTGCCCCCACTCAGCATCCACAAGCCTGACACAGAGCGACTGCTGGACAAAGGACTTAGCACCAGCCAGAAAATGAAGGCTCTCTCCTTTAAAGAAACAGAGCACAGCCAATGACAGGGATGGTTTTCAGGTTTGCTTACGTAACCGGAAGCCTGTCCATGGAAAAGTCTCGCCCTTAACTGCAGCATCCCCTGTAGCCTTTCTACTATTTCATCCTTGAATGTGCACAGCCAGCCACAGGTTACCAAATAGCTTAACAACACCTGCAAAATGACAAAAACAAGATTAAAACACACATGCACAGAGAAAAACTATGCTCGTGGAAACAGAAATAATTCTGGGAAAAAAATAGGATTTAAAGAAAGGCTCTCATAAGCATATTTTTAAATAATACGGAGGTAACTACTAGAATGAAAATCAAAATGGTTAAAAGCGATTGCCTCCGGGAAACCAGGTAGGCTTCTGGTGTCTGTGTTGGGAGGGAGGGGTGACATAAATTGAACTCTTGGAACAAGACAGAGGTTAAAAAAGGGAAATCGTGAGCCAAAACCTAAAGTACTTGGCTAACAATGCCAAGAGGCCATCTCTTCAGCTCTCAAGTAACGTTCTTTCACCCACTAGAGGGCGCACACTTGGTTTTACACTTGGTTTTATTTTACCTTGCAAGGTCGTTTCAGCAACGTTCTAGAAGCAGATTCCTACTAACTGGTATTTTCACCTCAGTGAAATAGCTGGCCTGGAGGCTGTTGACCACCCTCTGCAAGTGGCACTTCACAAGAAGCTAGAGAGCCATTGTCAGTGATACCGTAGGAAGGACTCTTTATAGAGTGGGTGGTTTATCTGACTGACCCTAACTAAATCTCTCTCCCAAATAGAGAAGTTTCTGAGTATCCAAAGGATAACCAAAAAGCAGTGTGTCTGTAAACAGATAGATCTAAGGGAAAACCCATCCTCTCAGGTTAACTGTTCTTTGTTGGTATCATTGTCATTCTTTCTTAGAGGGACAGGCCTGTCTTGATGGGAATGGCCATGAGCCTCTGTTTGACACAAGAGACTCCCCTCTCCACACTCTAAGACCTCTGGACTCTTGAGACCATGGCACCATTGGGGCCAGGGAGCCTCTGATGTTCCCATGTAGGGTCTGAACAAGTGTGCTTTCCAAGGAAAGAGAACTCTGGGAATAGAACCTTGGATGGAATCATTGGCCCTCTTATTCTCTACCCAGTTTCTTTTGCCCTGATGGGAAAAGCTTTTTTATAGCTAAAGTGCTTCAGATGTTTTAGGACGATGCTGACTTAAAATAGTCTTCTTAGTCTAAGCGCCCATTTGGTTCCAAAACACAAGGTCACTGTAGAAAGTGCAAGCATTATTGACCTGAGAAATAGGAAAGCTGGGTTCTATATTCAAATCTGTCACCTCTTGCAAGTGTGATTTTGAGCAGATCTCAGTTAACTTATATGCAAAACAATAAGGTTGAGTTAAATCAATGTCTTGGATTTTTTCCAACTCTAACATTGTATACCTTCATGAGTTTTGAAAAGGAAAAGTTTGACATCTGAACTTCTAGAAATATTTCCAAATGTGAAGCCCAAGGGACTGTTGGGCTTTAGACAGCTAGCCCTCAAGGGTAGTGGCTTGGGTCATCTCTACCCACACATTCACAGACCCAGCCATCCTTCAGGATTTGTAACGAGAATGAACGTTCAACTTCCTTCCTTACCCTGAAGTCTGTCCAACACATTTCCTTACCTTAATCCTCAAAAACAGTGCTAAGCTGTGTTTCCCAGACTAACCAAGGGGGGCCTGATATGCGGAACTACTTTCATATTTGAAAGAGAAGCTTTGGGGCGCCAGGTGGCTCAATGGGTAAAGCCTCTGCCTTTGGCTCAGGTCATGATCTCAGGATCCTGAAATCAAGCCCTGCATCAGGCTCTCTGTTCAGCAAGGAGCCTGCTTCCCCCTGTCTCTCTGCCTACTTGTGATCTCTTTCTCTGTCAAATAAATAAATAAATAAATAATATCTTAAAAAGAGAAAAGCTTTGTTCAGGTTTTTATTTGCTGGAGTCACTGGCCAAAAATATGAAACTTTGTTAACCATAGAGATGTAAGTGACCCCACCAAAACAGGGGGCTAAACTGAGTTAAGAGGAGAAGATTTTTGTGTATCTTTAGAATGTGTTAAATATATATAGTTATTGCCTTCTTCTTTAATTTGCTCTCCTGCTAGCTAAAGAGTTTAGGGAGAATACAAGAAAAAAAGACAAGCAACTAGGTGATTTTTAGAAATGCTTGGGAAAAAAATCAAATTTCCTCCTGCTTCTCCCCAAAATATTTTTGCTTGTGATTTATGATGTGTTAAAGACAGACTCCTCTTGAGTGAGAAAGCTCTGGATGAGAGTCCCAGCTCTCTTCTTTGTTGCTAGGTCACCTGCTGGGGATCCTAGCTACTAGGAAAGGAAAGTTAAAGGAAGTTAAAGGAAAGGGGGAGTTTACAGACCCCTCCTTTCATCTCCGGAGGGAAGCAGGACCATCAGAGCTTAAACCTCAGAGGACGCATTAGAATCAGTCAGAACAGCAGATAATTCCAGAGTGTATGTTTCCTGTAGTTCACACCATGTGTTTGCTTTTCATTTCTCTTCATGTCCCTGCAGTTTACACCTCTGTTCCTAGTGGAGCTGTCAGCTTATTTTCTTTAGCCCCATTTCCACTGGCCTACTGCTTCTTTTTTCCATTTTCTTATTCGATAAGACATCCTTCCCTAGGCCTTGTAATCTTTCTTCCTTACATGTGTAGAGCTGAAAGTATAAAAGGTGTCATCACAGCAAACTTTAAGGATTGCCAAACACTTATCAGTGTTGAAAACCCGCTGAGGCTTCAGACAACCAGGGCACAGTTACAGGCTGCCAATTCCTGGGAGCCTAATTCTCTCCCAGGATCTGGGTTCTGTCGCCATCTGCTGTTGAAATAACAACTGTGGGGAAAACAAAGACAAACCCAAACCCAAAAATGTCCACTTTCTTGTATATGACGGAAGTTTTCAAATTTGGAATTTCAAGTAAAATATCAACATAGATTTTGGGAGTTGACAAGGAGTTTCTAGATGTCTGTTTTTTAGCCAAAGACTTTTATAAACATTAACCACCGTTATTCTTATTATTCCATCAGAGAAAGTCTTCCTTAAAACAAAGAAATAGGAAAGACATAACATAGGAGTGCCTGGGTGGGGCAGTCAGTTAAGCCTCCTACTCTTGGTTTCAGCTCAGGTCATGAGCTCCTGCCTTGTACCCTGCGTTGGGCTCTACACTCACCATGGAGTCTGCTTGGGATTCTCTCTCCCTTTCTCTCTGCCTCCTCCCCCCCATCACTGCAGAGGCTTGCACACTCGCTTTCTCTATCTAAAGTAAATAAATAATTTTTTTTAAAAAAGGAAAGATTTTTTAAAAAGGAAAGACATAAGAAAAAGAATATATAGCACCCCATCATAAAAAAGCAGGCAGATTAGAGACATAAACAACAAAGTCCAAACAGGGTATTTTCCTTAGTCAAATGCTAAAATTATAACATCTTTAAATATTTTGTATTTAGTAGCAGCTGATATAAGTGCTTTCTGTGGATCTCATCTAGTTCTGACAACAATTATTATTACTGTACATGGGCACACTATCCCGCTTTATGGATGGGGACAGTGAGGCTTGGAGAAGTTAAAGATGTTGCCTGAGGTCACACAGCTACTAAGTGGCAGGCTTGAAATATAAAGCCACATTTTTAAATCACCACCTTTTCCTGCCCTCTCAGAATTATATGTGTTTTGTTATTACAAATGGGTCAATTTGGAGACCCAAGTAAGATGTTGAAATACAGTGTGGAGCTCAGTACGATTCCTGGGGCTTTGGAGGTTTTTGTCATTACTGTTATTGTCAAAAATCCAGTTTTCCTATAAGAACATTAACAAAAATAGCACAGGCACCTAACAGTGATTTCACTTATTTTGCAATGTGCTAAATTAAAAGAAGTGGAGGAATAATGTTTCTGTACTGTTGGCATCTGTTTTACCCAGCAAGACTAGGAAGAAAGCCGGGAGGGACAGGTTAGGAATCTGGTTATCAAGAGCTGCTGGGCTCTCCTGTTTGATGGCCTTGAACATGAAGGATGTTTCATGCCAAGCAGCTGAAATTTATCTTAGAGGGATGCCACAGAATCTACTGCGGAATTCAGTTTCTTGGGGTTTTTATATAAATAATTCTTATTTTTTGCATAGTTCAATGCCAGTATGATTAATTATCCCTGCATGTCTTCCTTAGAAACCTTTTCATTTTTTTTGTTTGTTTTTTTAACAATTTTATTTATTTATTTGACAGAGAAAGAGAGAGATCACAAGTAGGCAGAGAGGCAGGCAGAGAGGGGGAAGCAGGCTCCCTGCTGAGCAGAGAGCCCTATGTGGGGCTCTATCCCAGGACCCTGAGATCATGACCTGACCAAAGGCAGAGGCTTAACCCACTGAGCCACCCAGATGCCCCGAAACTTTTCGTTTTTAATAAAGTGGTTTAATAAAAGGGCTCAAAGCAAGTTGTGAATAAACTCCCTCCTTATTATTATATAATTAAACATACTCAAAACAGTGTGCTGCAGAATATTCAACTAGAAAATTGCCCCCTCCATCAATACTCTTAATTATTAATGCTAATGATAATATGGTCACCCAGGACATTGATTGAGAAGGCACTGAAGAGCTAGTTAATGTACTGAATGAACCAAGAAGGGATTTTTTTAAAAAGCACGCAGTCATAAGTTAGTCAGACTAGTAAAAAAAAATGAATACAGGAAACCTATTCCTTAACAGGATTTAGCTGCCCAAACTGGCAGAAACACTTCTTAGCCACAAATCTCCTTGTAATCCTGGCACCACCATGTATTGGCCCCATGATCCTTCTTTGGATACTGCCCTTTTCCTTGTATCTTTCTAGTATTAAGGCTGCTCTTAACTGACTTGTGTAGGTTTGTGCCCAGGAAATAAAATTAATTGGGAATATAATGATGAGCCATGCAGACACTACTTCTGCCCCCAGCCTGGCCGGGAGAAGCAGATATTAATCAAATAATCACCCAAACAAATGTAACTCTGTTGATTATACCAGTATTGTGAAAAGAGTGGCCTGTGATGCCCAGAGTGGCCTGTAATAGGGGATCTGCAGTAACGGACTGGGAGGTTGACGAGGTCATGGAAGGCTCTCATCTGAACAATGAGTAGGCCTTAAGTAGGCAAAGAGAAAGGGCCATCTCAAATGGCTGCACAAGCAGTGATGACCAATCTGGATGTATTTCTGAGCTGAGCACTGACTAGAGCAAAGTGAGGTCAGTAGAGCTTACCCTTTAGAAATTTATAATGAGGAGGCTGACTCATGCTTGACACTCTCATTCAGAGAGGCCATCTGATGGAGACTTCCACTTGCTTTATCAGATGGTATGGTCTGCAGAGATGGGATTCAGAAAATTTTCTGAATCCCATCTCTGATCATTCTGCTGTTCCTTTGGTTTTTGTCTGATGTGTCTGTCTGCTTATTTGTCTGCCTGTGTGCCAGAACTTGGAGATCCTTCCTTGCCACCGCAGCTTCCAATGCTTCTCTCCTACCAACTTCCCTTTGCCCCTCCTACTCTCTTTTTCCTTCCCCCTCCCTTCCTCTCTATAAACTGCCCCCTCCTCCTCCTTTTCTTTTGAGTCTGCATTCATTTCTTTTTCATTTTTTGCCTTCTCTCCTTTTGCTATTCACCCTGAAGGTACTAGGCTTATGTTTGGACAGCGCATTATAATTTACAAAGAAATCTCACGGACATTATTCTGTTTGACTCCAGTAACAATTTTGTGAGAATCATTTATCCTGTTTGCAGATGTGTCACAGGGTAGGTGACTTCCTCAAGATTGTGTATTTGGGAAGGGGACACCAGATGCCTGCTGTCATCACTAAACCATCCTACCTCAACACAAATGTCAGAGGCATCCCAAACGTATCTTTTTGTCTTTTTGACAGAGGAGGCCCTTCATTGCCCTGTCTTTATTATTCACAATAATGAGTCTAGACAGAAGTTGTGGTCAGAGAGGTTTTCTGGTTGCCCGTCCATCACATGAGTAGGAACAGCTTCGGTCTCATCTGATGAATATTTACCGGACATTGCATTTGACCTTGAATTGAACCCGTAATTGGAAAGATGATTTTCTTTATAATATTTCTCCTTGCCTGGCTGTGACCTGGGAGGTGGCATGGCTGTGGAAAGCAGGGAATGAAAAAGATTGCTTTGAGAATCATTTATCAACCTTCATTAGATTACTCATCTTGAGACATCCATCTTTGTATGTCCAACTGAATCTGGTGTTTTTCTCTGCATATATTGCTAAGCCCTCAGAGACCTGCAAATTCCATTAGGATTTTTGTTTACTTCCTCTTCCTGGCCAATTATAAAGAATTTAAAGAAAGAGCACATCCATATCCTATGCCACAGGCCAGATGCCCCTCCATTACCAGAAAAGCAGCCAGTGGTCTTTCTCCTTTATTTAATCTCCCTGCTGATTTCCAGTCCTGGAAATGTTTACTCTACTAAAGCATGCTTTTGAAATGTCAGTCAGCAACCTTTATTGATTGATGGCTCACAGTTGGTAACGGCTCCTGCTGGTTGCATGGAAAGTCTGCTCAGGGACAGTTGCGAAGAAGACAAGTGCCACCCATCCATTCATTCAATCAGTCATTGACTTGATTGAGTCACCTTTTATTCATTCTTTCATTCAACTAAGTATTTCCTGAATGCCCAGTATGTACCAGGCACTGTAGTGAGGCATTTAAGATAATCAAGAAGAAAATGGCCTGATTCCTGTTCTTGAGGAGCAGAGAGTCTAGCGGGGCTGATACAACATTGAAAATTGCACTAATTCCACTCAACTTGTATCTTTGTGGTTTCAGAACAGAACAAGAAGCTGATTTGGGGGAAACAAGGAACCCTTGTTTGGATGTGGTTTCAGTAATTTTTATCAAGGGACTACCAAATCCAAAGGGAAAGGGTACTCTCTTCAGACTGAGGAAGTTCTGTGCTCGTGTGGGCTGGTAGCAAGAGTTGCAAATCTTTATTTTAAGCTCAGGTCTATAAAAACCGCACAGAAGTGTAGAAGGGAGCCATGCTTTTCACAGCCTACTCATTCTGCAAGTGGGGAAATTCTGTGGTCAAGCATTAGTTATACACATTGATGGGAAATCACATTTCAGTATCGATGTTGCATGATATTTAAATGTGTAAACATTGCACCCCTGAAATGTTTACTTGTCCTCAATTTCCTCTCCTTTGTAAAGCAGCCTTGTGTCATTTTAAAAACAAGACTTTTGATTTCTCTCTACTTTTATTTAAATACTGGCTCTTACTAGCTTTATCACCTTGAGCTGTTACTTAACTTGTCTGAACCGGTTTCTTTAACTTGTAGAGTGAAAATTAACAACTCCTTCATGAGATTGTTTTTTGAGAATTTATTTATTTATTTTTTTAGTATGTAAACATCTTAGCACAGCTCTTATCAAGCCCTAGGTACTGACTGGGAGCTAATTCTCTCTTTCTCTCTCCCTATATCCCATCTTCCCCTTTTCTTTCTGATGGGCTAGAACCTCTTCCCTCATACCAGGCATCAACTGAAAGAGTCTCCCTTCATTGTTCATTTAACAAACATTTCCTCTGCCCCTGTCTTGTGCCATTGGGGAGATAGAGTCAGTAGTGTAGAAGATAGCACAGCACATGGCAGAAAAACAAAGGAAGAGAAGAGAGTTGGCCCTATTTAGAAAGAGACACCATAAGTCCTAACACCCTTCTACATACAGAGAAAAGAAGTTCTTTATGGCAGGCTTTCAGAAAGTATAGCAGATGAGAAAAGAATACTTTCAGGTAAAATGTCACCTCATCCCACCTCCTTATTTTGCATATGACAGGCTAAGTCCAGGGCCCATGCATGTGTGTATTAGCTCACACACATTCACACACAGCTGCTCTTTTCATGCACCTGAGTCTCCAGTGGTTTCCATTACATTCAGTGGGTTTGTAGCAACTAAAACATACCCCCAGGATCCTTTCTTGATTGCCTCTGTAACAGATCAGATCTCTGCCAGACAACTTAAGGCTTGGAGCTGTCTCCTTGTTTTATGTCAAAGTTTCTCTCCTCTACTAGGCTCAAAACTCCTAAGTTGCTTCTAGGTCCTGTCCTATTTCTTAATTAGGAAGCAGCCTCCCAGACACAGGCTATGTTTAACAAGTGATGATTTGTTGAATTTCCTTCTCATACTGTGACCTGAGGAATAGGGAATTCATTCTCCCTGGGTGACTGATTTTCTCTACTTCCAATCCTTATTTTACTAGAGGAGATAAGCCAACTGATCATATTCTTCTTCTCTCTGGGCAGCCGCAAAGGCTTCTGTAGACAGTCAGAGTATGATGCTGCCACAGCCACTTTTAGCCGGTTGATAGTTAGACAAGAAACTTAACCTTTCCAGACCTTGGTTTTGTTATCTTCAAGTGAGGAAATTAATACCCGACTTACAGGGACACCATAAGGGTTAAATAGTCTTCGCTCTTAATAAATGTCAGTTATTATAATTAAAAGTTTATGTCACTAACCAAAATATAAATTTGTATTATAAATTGTATTGTTCAGATGTAAAGAACACCAAGGCTGATGGTCGTGGTTTCACTCCCTCTTATCAGATTCTGTGTAATTTTTGGCATACTTAAGTGGGTTGAGTGTGCTATAGTTTACAAAGCTAAAGGAGTTCCAGGTCACTATCCATCTGTCTGTCCATCTAATTAGCTAGATAAACCCTGTAACAACACCTCTCACCCTTGGCAGGAAAGAACCATGACTGTCAAAAGTTGAAACTTTTGTGTTTGTGAGGAGTGGCCTTGGAGTAGATTCCAAGTTTTAATTTATTTGGGGACATCCTCAATTTGAGGGGAAAAGTTAATTTGAGAATTAAAGTTGTCAAATATCTAAAATATTGCCCTGCCCACCTGTACACTTTCTGTATGGGGAAATTATCTGAGTCCAGAGACAGGAGATTTTTCTAAGGCCACACCAAAGCCAATACCAGAATCGAGGCTTGTTTGTAATGTCCTGGCCACTTCTCTCTTTCCAGAGGAGAATAAGATGAACAGGAGTCTTCCTCTGGTTATTCTTTTCTCACTTTTTCATGCCTTCTCAGTATTTATCCTTCATCTGAGACTTAGGTAAGGCACATTGAGCTTTCTAGAAATGTGTGACTTCAGTGCTGAGATGTGAGGATTGTGGCTTAAGAGACACATCCAAACACCCAGACACCCAGATCACATTGAGCTGTGATTACGGCATGTAGGGCTCGTGAGAGAAGCAAATCTGATATGCAACTGTTAACGCAGACATACCAGGACAAGGGAGATAGATTGACTCAGAGCTTGTTGTTGTCGTTGTTTGGGTTGTTTTTATAGGGATTCTTTTGCCTGGAGAGAGAATGATTATTGGGAAATAGAAGTGCTTTATGGGAGAAATTGTGCGAAGAGATATGAAATATTAGAAGATTCTTGCCCTGTATGGTGCTGACCTTGTGACATACCCATGAAGCCATTTCTTTTTTTTTTTTTTTAAGATTTTATTTATTTATTTGACAAAGAGAGAAAGTGAGAGAGAGAACACAAGCAGGGGAAGTGATATGGAGAAAGCAGGCTTCCCGCCAAGCAGGGCGGCTGATGTGGGACTCCATCCCAGGACCCCGGGATCATGGCCTGAGCCAAATGCGTGCGCTTAATGACCGAGCCACCCAGGCACCCCTCCATTTCTTGTCTGACAGAATTTCTATCACATAACCTTCAGTATCACACCAGGCATGGCACAAATTCTGGATTGGCCTTATGGAGAATAGAACTTACACTCTGCAGATCAATGCATGGGGTGTTTTTTGTGGCCATCTTCACTCCTAGACCAAGTTCTCTCATCCCTTTGCTACCCTCCCATTGTTTTCAGTTCCCAGTGTTACAATTTTGTTTTAGGTTTTTGTTTTTGTTTTTAATCAAAACAACCTCAAGATCACCTTACTTGCCCTGAGATATAGGTGTCTGCTAAGTTTTTATTCCACAGTCATTTTCTGAGCATGTTCTCTGTATCACGTACTTGACCAGGTACTGGGGACACACGAACAGATGAAAGGGAGTTCGTATTTATTAGACACTTCCTAGATGTCAGACACTAACTCACAAAGTGAATATTGACACTTGGGAATCTCAGAGTCAAGCGGAAAAAGCAAGCATAAAATAAATTATTATCATTATAGAAGACTATCACTTTTCTTACTGACTGGATAATTGCCAGTTTATTCTTCTGAGCTACCACTATAGTGGAAACTCCTGGGAGCAGAAATTGTCTCCTTTATGGTTATGATCCTAGCCCCACTGGGGCTCCCCTGGAATATAGTGGACTCTCAACAGATAATTGTTAAATGGATACAGAGATAAAGTATGATAGTTAGGACAGTCTGTCTATGGGTCCAATGCAGTGCAGTTCTCTAGGAGCTAGTGTTAGAGCTGAGGAAAGCAGAGGTTTAAAGCCATGAAGAAAGAGATGGAGCTCCCCAAGCATACAAAAAGAAAGAGCTAGAGAGCTATAGGCAGAGAGGACTGTACATACAGACCAAAGGAGGGACTAAATTTCAATCACAGCATAACTCTTTGATTTTCTGGATTACTGGCTTTCCCTCAGACACCTGACCAGTCAGCCTGGAGAAATGGCCGACCCTATTCCAGCATGACTTCGTCTTAACTAATACCTCTGCAACCACTTTATTTCCAAGTAGTGTCGCATTCTGAGTTACTAACAGGATTTTAACATCTTTTGGGGGAAGGGAACATAATTCAGCCCATAACACAGAGTGTAAACCTCTCAAGGACAGAGACTGTGTCTTTGGAAGGCAGCTATGCTCACCACTATACCACCAACGCTGGCTGAGACTGTGTCTTTGGTAGTTTTGTGGCTCCAAGGCCCAGCTAATATCTGGCCCACTGGCTGGTGTATAAATAAATAAAATGTATTTATTTTTAAATATAATGAGGGGATATGCAAATACTCTACTCTCCTGCAAACTGGGAATTGAGTTTCTGTTTGCCCATCCAAGAGCATCTTCCTGATCTGGCCTCTGCCTCCACTGCAGCCCTGCTAGAACCCAGTGTTCCAGTCAAGCAAAAACACTTGCTTTTCTCCACACACTACGTATTATCTCGCTTCTTTCACATATACTTTTCCTTATGACTCCTACTGCCCCCAACTCTGTGTCATATCAGGGCTCTCTGCCTGTTATAAAACTTACCCCAATTGTTTGCAGTGGAACAAATGATACTATAATTAGTTGTTCTTATATACTTCCCTGTCCCACCAAAATGAGAGCTCCATGAAGTCAGGAACTGAATTATGTTCATAATTATATTCCCAACACCACGCACAATACCAGGAGTGGATTTACCTTGAAATTCTAGGGTTCTTCAAATGCATGGGCCACTTCAAGCCCCTGTATCTCGTGCCAGGCACTCTACTGGGTACTGGGGACACAAATGCCACAGAAAAGGGAACTCATATTTATTAAGTACTTTTTAGATATCAGACAGTAGCACTTTGGGTGACTAAGAAACTTAAGAAGTGGAATTTATACATGTAATATTACATTCTTTCTTTATAGATGGGCCCCCAAATTGTAAACCCTTAAGACCACATTAAACCTGTGTCTGCCCCTGCATAGAACCTATCATGCTGAGCAATGTAATTCTAGTCATATTTTCATATGTAACTTAAATGTAATCTCCTTCATCAAATGCCCCCTGGTTCCGATCCAGAAATTATTTATCTCCAGACCCTCATAGGACCTTTTATATAGCTCTTATTAATTATTATTTTATATAGTTTTGTATATTTTTGTTTAGTTTTATTTATTCTTTTAAGGATTCAAAAACTGAGGTTCAGCGAGATAAAATAAATTGGTAGGTCTTTTAAGCTAATAAATGGAGATCCATGTTTCAAATTTAAGTGTGTGTCTGGGCACCTGGGTGGCTCAGTCAGTTAAGCATCTGCCTTTGGTTCAGGTCTTGATCCTGGGTCCTGGGATTGAGTCCAGCATCGGGCACCCTGCTCAGTGGGGAATCTACTCTTCCTGCTTGTGCTCTCACTCTCTCTTTTCCTCTGTCAGTCAAATACATAAATAAATAAAATCCTTTTTTAAATTAAGTATGTATCTGGGCACCTGGGTGGCTCAGTGGATTGAGCCTCTACCTTTGGCTTGGGTCGTGATCTCAGGGTCCTGGGATCGAGCCCTGTGTCAGGCTCTCTGCTCGGCATGGAGCCTGCTTCCCCCTCTCTTTCCGCCTGCCTCTCTGCCTACCTGTGGCTTCTCTTTCTCTCTGTCAAATAAATAAATAAAATATTTAAGAAAAAATTAAATTAAACTAAGTATGTATCTGAAGCCAAGGTTAAACTTTTAATCACTGCAGAGGAATAAATCATTCTTTAAGAGGTTAAATAAGATATATTTCCTGTGCTTAAAGAATCCTCACTTTGTGAAGGAGTTGGATATATATTTTTTTAATTATGAATACTGTAATGCTCCCAAAACAAAATGTTCTGGGAACAACCTCAAGTGATGGGTAACTGTGCCTGAGAGAGTTGCTGAAGCCATTCAGTTAAGGATGAGCATTGCAAGCAAAGGAAGAACACATGAAAAATACAAAAGATCACAGCTGTCAGAAGCACACAGGAAGTTCTGTATGATAGGAGAGCAGGAGCTATAAGGAATGTGTTGAGTTAAGGCTGAAAGTGTCCATGGAGCCCAAATCATGAAGGCCTTTATGTCATGCAAAAGAATATAAGGAAGACTTTATCATTCAGGTAGTAGAGAAGCAAGGGGAGCTTTAAAGAAGATGGATGAAATTATTATATGTATTATATTTATATTTATATATATGCATATATATATATTTTTTTAATTACCCTGAGAACAATCTAAAGGAGAAAGGGCAGGGGTGAGAAATGACTAGGCAGAGCCTGACTGGGAATTCCTGGCTGGTCTGAGTGTGAGAATCCAGAGACCCGAACCAAAGCAATAATGCAAGGATGGCTTGAGAGGCATTTATTGCTAGACTAGAAGTGCTAGATGAGCAGTAAAGAGATGGGACAGACAATGTTAATTGAGATAAGGAATAAAAAAGAAGAAAAAGTCTGAGGAAGATAATGAATTCATTTTTAGTTAAATAAGTCGGGAGTACAGGAGACTGTGGTCTGGGCTGAAGATATGGATTAGTGAATCATAAATAAGGGGATGGATAAAACCACCCATTTATTAATTTGTTTAACAAATATTGAGGCCCTAATATGTGCTAGGCACTATGCTAGGTGGTAGAGGCAAAGGTGTTGTTGCTCTGGTAGTGATTACATTCCAGTGGGAAATAGGCAACAAGCAACTTCACTGTAAGATAAACATCATGAGGAAGACATACAGAAGGCTAAGAAAGAAAGTAAGAGTGGGCGGAGTGGTCAGATCATACCACTTAAACAGAGACCTGAAGGAAGAAAGGTTGCTCTGCAGGGAAAAGCTAGAGGAAAAGAGTTAAGGAAGGCTGCCAAAGATGCAGTTTTTGAAAATACTGTCTATGAACAGCAAATAGTTAAGAGGAGCCCTTGGAGGAGATTAGAGAGTAATGGAGAGGTAAGAGATTTTAAAAAAAAAAAAAAAAAAAAAAAAGCTTAGTACTCTTGGACTAGGGAATGAGATTCTAGAACTGTGCTGTCCACTATAATAGCCACTAGACACATGTAGCTATTTAAATATAAATTTCTTAGAATAAAATGAAGTGAAAAATTAAGTTTCTCTGTCTTAAAAGCCACATTTCAAGTGCTTAAAAACACATGTGGCCAGAGGCTACCATATTGGCCAACAAAACAATAAACATTTCCTTATCATCAAAAATTCCATTGACAGGTCTTATCTTGAGTACTGATATAGTGTCAAAAGCTGAAGACAGGTAAAGTTGGAGAAGACCTAAAAGTACAGCCATTTCTGTCCTCTCTACTCTCTTCAAGGTGACTACTAAATATATATTAAACAATCAAATAGAATTGTGGTTTTAGAAGTGGGAAACTCCCATTTCCAATTTTCTTTAAGCAAATCCAGGTAATGCTAGAATTCGAGGGAATCACAGCAATCCTCATCACTCACTCTCTCATAGAATATAGGAACTATTGTTCTGGGGCCCATGGGTGGCTCAGTTGGTTAAACATCCTACTCTTGATTTCAGCTGAGGTCATGATCTCAGGGTCATGAGATTGAGCCCTGTGTTGGGCTCCATACTGGGGGTGGAACCTGCTTGAGATTCTTTCTCTCCCTCTCCCTGTCCGTCTGCCCCTCCCCACTCATGTGCTTCCTCACCCTCTCTCAAGAAAGAAAGAAAGAGAGCAAGAGAGAGGAAGGAAGGAACGAATGAACAAACTGTTATTCAGGAAGGTGGTTTTTCAAGGACAACCAGGAGTTAATGTTGGAATCAGGACTGGGAAACAAGTTTCAGGCTGAAACTTTTCTACAATAATCTGGATGTATCCAAATTAGAATTGAGAGAAGACCTATAAAACTTGAACTTGAAGAATTTTATTTTAATTAATCCAAGCCATTTTCCCCATATCATACTAATTGAAGAGGGTTTGGGCATTTAGTTATTAATTGGAATTTCATAATACCATAGAGCTCTAGCTCAAAAGATAATTTAAAAAATGTTTCATAAAAAATCCCTTGCCTTTAGGAAGAATATTCAGGATCCCCCACTCCTACCAATCCTATTATCAAATTAGTTTTGCTTATACTCTGGCTTTCATAATGTTTTCAAACAATATTCCACCAGTCATGAAAGCTTGAGGACAAATGATTTATCTATTAAAAAAAAAAAAAACCAGTTCAGCAGTTAAAGTTTGTTTTTAATTTAATGACATTGTTAAAATGATTGCTTTTATAATTCCTTTTATAATTAATTGCTCTTGTGGGGAGGGTGCCTGAGTGGCTCAGTTAGTTGGGTGTCCAACTCTTAGTTTAGGCTTGGGTCATGATCTTGGTCATAATATCAATCCCCTTATCGGGCTCCATGCTCAATGAAGAGTCTGCTTTGCTTTCTCTCCCCCTCGCCCTCTATGCCTTCCCCTGCTCACGCTCTCTCTCTTTCTCTTTCTCTCTAATAAATAAGTCTTGAAAAAAATGAAGTAAAGATGTCGGATGCCTGGGTGGTTAAACATGAGACTCTTGATCTCAGCTGAGGTCTTGATCTCAGGGTCATGAGTTCAAGCCCTATGCTGGGGTCTACCCTGGGCATGAAAAAAATTCAAAATGCAACAGGAAGCAGAAACAAATACCTGGCATTATGAATAGTATATATAACTTGATGGGGAAGTTTTCAGACAAAAAATTATGAAATAAATCAAGAGGGATAATCTGTTTTCTTTTGCTTTGGAAATGAGATGATCCTTAGAAGAAATGATTGTGAAAAGTGAGAACATATGTGAGAGCAAAATTTAACTGCTTCCTTATTTAACTTTCTGAGAAATTTAGACAAAAGCAAATTGAGATGAAACATGGTTATTAGATTATCATATGTGATATATGAATAAGCAAAAACTCTATTTCAAAATCAAGTTAATCAAGATTAGGTTGATACTAATCTATAGTTGAATGTTACATGCAATCTCAGTTGTGTAACTAATTCCAAGATTTTCTGCAGAGAGAAACACTCAGCTTTACAAAGGCTGCAGACCAGAAGTAGGCAGTTCAATCCAAGGCCATGGTCACAGTCTCAACCAAAGCTCCCCACCCTTTGCAGCAGGGGTGTCTTTAGAGACCTTAAGAATGTTTAATTAAGTCCCTTACAGGCAAACCTGGGAGGTTGTAGAAATAGCACCACATGACAAGAATACTTTTAGTTACAGAGTCTCCCCTTGGTGCAGAAAAATTCAATACGTTCACATTATCCAAGTGCAGAGTGTTAATTCCTTAGTGGGGTATTCATGTTCCTTTCCAACCTGTTCCAGTCTTCTCATTTTCTTTGACACAGACCCTACTCTCCATGCAAGCTGTGATATTCCCTGTTCTCCAAACACATCTTTCATTTGCTCCCCTCTGGCCCTGGGCTCCTGCCATCTACTGAAATACCATCTGCTTTCCTTTCCACCTCACTAATTTCTACCCTTCCATCAAGGCCTAGCTCAGATTCTGTCTTCTCCATGACTTCATCTTTCTTCTTTAATGCTAGAGATTTCTCATTATCCACAGTAGTCATTTGGTACTTAATATATATATAGCTTGCATTTGTTGACTTATTATTTTTATGTGTGATTATTTGTTTTCCGGAGGTGGTAACTCAGAGGAAAAGGAGGTGAGGTGAGTTAGCATTTACTGAACACTTGCTAGGTGATCCTAGGACTTTATCTCTTATTTCAGCTTTACCATATTATTTATATCTTACTTCACTATGCCATAAAATAGATATTACGATTTACAGCTAAAAAAAAAAACCAAGATATCAAAAAATTCCAAAAAGTTTATCTGGCTATTAATTGATATGACTCATTCAAACCCAGATCTATCCAAGGCCCAATGTCCATTGTCTTTCCTAGTATCACAGAATGCTATACTATCCCCATCTAATAGAGTTCTCTTTATCTCACAAAATACCAACCATGGTATATTTAGTATACACTCAGTGTCTTTATGGCGACTCTTGCTAAAGTCAGACTGCTACCTATAGCATAAAGTCTAGAGCACAGATCTTCCCTGTAATGTGAGATTTCTTGTCTATTATCTTCACATCATATCCTCAGAATAGCAGTTCAACAAAACCCCTTTATCTTTGTGTATCTATATGATGTCCAACAATCTGCTTGGCTGATTAATTGACAAGTTAATTATCTGAAGGTGAAGCGTACATTATGTTAGTCTTCTAAGGAGACAGATCATTTAGATAGAAGACATCAGTCATAATCAATCAGCAGCTTTAAAGTCTTCTGTGGTTGACCTCCACTCCACATCTTTGCTCTACTCCCTCTTCATGCATTTACCAATACACATCTTTTCATCCTGCTGAAAAGTCTCTTTTATCTCCTATCCCTCTCCTTTTTCTTAATATTGCTCTTATGAATATAGTTACATTTGTAGAGAAATAAGAGAGGGCACAGGAATCCTAGCTGGCAATTTATGCATGATATCAGAGAATAATAGTTCCTTATTGGATTATCATACTACTGGATCTGGGCCTTCAGTCTACATGCTCTGGAACTTTTTGTCATTGTATTCAGAGGTGATCAAGTTTATGTGGCATTATTCCAAGTTACTAATGTACAAGAGGAAATACATCTGCTCAAGATACTAGAATGTGCTAATTAGCACATTTACTTCCATTAGGAAAAACACTATAAGAAACCATATTTTATGAGCATGTGGTTTGACGAGCCTGCCTTCTGAAAGATGGAAATCAGCTAGCCAGATGACCCTGATGATTAGTGTCATTGAGCTGGGATGGCCACATGAACCCATCTTGTGGGTTACCCCAACCCATCAGCATATTCATATATATCAGTGAGCTAGAGCTGGAGATTGCCTCTAGTGCAGAATACTGGAGATACATTGCCACGTCTTGTCCCCTAGCACCCAGGAAGATTTTTTTTCTCTCTTCTCCTACTTTATTCAGTTTTATGAATTCTATTCATATATGACTTTTTCCACATTGAGTCATGCTTCGATTAGCTCTCTGGGTTCTTTCTTCTTGCTTTGAGCTAAGGTTAGGTCAGTTTTGTGAATTCTATTCCTACAGTATAACCTCTTCCACATTCAGACATGCCCTGATTAGTACCCCAGGCCCTCTCTTCTTGCTTTGAGCCAAAATCAGGTCAACTGTGTATCCTTGACAACCTTGAGGTGATCTGCTTTTGTGCTTTATCCTTTTGTTTAGGGTATAGGGTCCTGATTTTGTCCTGGGGTCTCTTATCTACACCCCACCTCTGGGTCCACACAATCCCATTCTCCATGCTACCATCAACTTCGGGCTCTAGAACACTAGCTCTTTGGGAACCTGTCCTAGCTCTTCAGCCTGCTGCTAGTCTTACTATTTGCTTCCTTCTCTTGTATTCCCACTCCATTTTGGCCTTTGAGGATTTCTCTTACCTACTTGCCATCTTAGTCATTTAAAGATATTTTATAAGTATCCTACTCAGAATTATTTTGCTTCCTTATAACGAGGTGGGTTTTCAGGAAGCCGAATCTGACAAATGACTGGAAGTAGAATCTCAATGTACATTTTTCTCTAAAACTTTTCTGTCTTCTAAATGCTTTCAGTTCATTGTCCTATCTGAATTTTGCCACTTTCCCCTAGGGCAAGTGTTATATCTGCCAAGTTATGACCCTAGCAAGGAACCTGCGCCACAGAGGGCATGTCTGTTCTCCCACAAATCCCTAGAGAGGTGGTACTAAAATTCATTTCTCCCAATGCCTTGCTCATTCTTTCTTTATTCTTGGAATATATTTTGTGTGCGTGTCTCTTACAGGCTCAACCTCTACTATTTCCCCAAATCACCAAAATTGATAAACCATGGTCTTTATCCTTCAGAACCATACAGATGTACAATACAGATAGATAAATAAGGTAATTTTAGAACTGTAAGGGCAACAGCAGCGGGATGATCAATGAAAGGACAGTGTGGTTCCAAAAAAGGAGAGGTGGCCAGTGTATCTAGAGGAGAGGGTGGATAAGGTATCAGAGAGAAAGAGATAGCACCTGGCTTCTTCCTGAAGGCCAGTAGAAGTTCACACTCTGAGGATAGCAAAAAGAAGGCATTTTTTTTTTCTAGCCAA
This sequence comes from Neogale vison, assembly GCF_020171115.1. Classification (NCBI taxonomy): domain Eukaryota; kingdom Metazoa; phylum Chordata; class Mammalia; order Carnivora; family Mustelidae; genus Neogale; species Neogale vison. The sequence goes on from NC_058097.1 coordinate 140,213,746, forward strand.
AAGAACACCTTAGCCAAAGATGATGGGACAGGGAACAACCTGGTGTGATGAGCTGTGGTTGGCAACTTTGTGTAGCTGGAACATTCACTAACAGTAAAGTTAGGGGTCGGGGAGGTAGGTGGTCAAATGACGGGGGACTTGGACTGCCATGCTTGGAAGCTTAGACTTTATCCTAAGGGCATACAGATCCCTGCAAGGCTTTTGAGCAAGAGGGTAGCATGGTCAGATTTGTAATTTAGAAGGATGACTGGAAATATTTTCATAGCTTACTTCTCACTACGCCATACCTGGATGTTTGGGACTTAACTGAAGTGATTCACAGATGTCAGAAGTTCAGAGCTCAAGGAACTTCCCACTAATGCCACAAAAAAGCCTTTAGGTTTAAGTAGTCCCTTCCTTTTGTGAATCCTAAGCCCTCTTAAATTATTTGGTTTAAGGAGAAAAAAAAAAAAAATAGCCCATAGCACCCTGCTTCCCTCTCTTGAAAACATCCTTGCTGGTTTCGAGCATCCTCTGAGACTCGACCTAAACAAGATTATGCTGCTGCTGATCTCCCACAGCTGGGAGAAAGTCAGGCTGGCATCTATCCAACTGTTCAGCATTCAGAGGTTTTATAATTATAAAGGCTTTTTACATCACCTTAAAAGAAAAATAAAGCTGCATAAATTCATGTGGTATATTTCATCTAGGTGATGATAAAAGGATGAAATCTTTTTAGAAGCAGATCAGTTGTTCTTTCTCTTGGCTACGTTAGCTTATTGCACATGTGTTGACCTAGCATGTGTCCCTCCCTGGTCTTCTCTGTGTTTACACAGGGTTCCTCATATCCCAGGCTCCTTAATCTTTGTATCACAGTGCCTGACACAAAGTAGGTACTCTGTAGATGTTTGTTTGTTGAAAGATTGGATGGATAATTAAGTACATATTTTTAAGTGAATAGATCAGTTTAAAAAAAAAAAACTGATACTGTGAGTCGGCAGACTTTATCTTCTGTAATCTCCACACCTAAAATCTAAAATGAAAGCTGAAATTGGTAGATACTCTGTAGCACAGTTTGGGTACAAAAAGCAAATGGCATGGTCCCTGACCTCAAGTTGAACAACTCTAGCTGGAGAGGTGACAAGCAAACCAACCCAGTATAATAAATGTTACAATAGATGCGTGGAGAGAATGCTAGGGGAGGCTGAGGAGAGCACTGGGAATGACTTCCAGAAGATCATGATCCCTAAGCTCAATCCTGAATGAGGAATCAGAGTTAGAATTTTGTTCCCCTGACCATCTATAATGATGCAGAATAATGAGTATTAATGGGTGCCTAGGCCATCTGAATTCTGGATGGAGAATGGCATAGTAAGTTAGAGTCCAAATCTCTTCAGTATAAAAAGTATTGCAGTTCTTTATATATTGGTAGTGTGCTCTTGTTTATTCATTCATCAGGTATTTATTGAGCTCTCACCTAGGATTATTGGAGATGCCTAGAAATATAAACCGTGACACCATATCTTCAAGAGATTACAATCTCTCTGGAAGCCGCAGTGCCTTCACACATGAAACAGTTCATGGACATGCAGGGCATTATATTCACAGACCAGGAGTCATTGACATAGGCAGTTAACATGAAGAACTGAGAGCTGAGGCTGAAAATGAAGCAGGCGGTCTTTGAACACATCTACTATAAAAGGGGAAAAAATGAGACAGGAAACAAAATAAAAGAAAAAATATTTCAGAATGAGAGAACTTAAAAAGAGAAGGGCAGAAGTGGAGTTGAATATGTCATATAAATCAACTTAAAGTTATAGAAAATTACCATGAGCCGAGTACCGTACTGAGTACCACTGAGGAGACGGACATGAAACAGACATGGAATGTGCCATCAAACTGTGAACAGTGCAGAGTCATTGGTAGCCCATAGCTGGGATACAACAGAAATAAATTTTTTTAAATCATCATCAACATAAAAATTCTGGAAATTTACATCAAAATATGGATTCTTCACCTATATTTACAAATTAGAGAATCTGGAAGTACTAGTCAGTGTTTCTGCTTGAAGCGATTGTCCAGAGTTGAGTAGAAATAGCCCTTTAGATGGAATGTATTCCCCATTTTGCTACAGTCCCTACTCAGCCTGCCACATTCATTTGTGTTACCTGTCCTATCCCTGTGGACTTTAGATTTTACCATCTCTAGAAAAAAGGAGAGGCATTTATATAAATAACTATAATATGAAATAGAGGGTAATGAGGAGCCTGAAGCATCATGGGAGTTCGTTCATTTGTCCATTGTCCGTCCGTCCCTCCATCCATCCATCCATCCATCCTGTAACTATTTCCTGAGTCCCTGCTACTTATCAGGCATCTTGCTACTGCGAAGGTCGCACCTACTGGTACCTAGGTTCCTGTGGTTCACAGTCTATTGAGGGAGAAGGATACATTAGCAATCACTACATAGTGTGATAAATGCCATGGTAGAGTTCTATGTAGTTTAGATGAGGATTCACTCTTGATGTTGCCCTTTCTGAGTTTGGAAAGATGTATAATGACATCTATCCATCCTTACAGTATTCTCCAGAGTAGTTTCATTACCCTAAAATCCCCTGTATTCCACCTTTTATGCCCTTCTCCACATAAACCCTGACAACACTGATCTTTGTGTCATCTACATAGTTTCACCTTTTCCAGAATGTCATATAGTGGGGAATCATGCAGTACATAGCCTTTCCAGACTGGCTTCTTTCATTTAGCAATATGTGTTTCCTCCATATCTTTTCATGGCTGGATACCTCCTTTCTTTTCAGTACAGAATAAAATCCCATGGTCTGGATGTACTACATTACCTACTCACCTCCTGAAGCGCATGTTGTGTCAATTCATGTTCATCAATTGTAACAAATGTACTACTCTGGTGGGGGATTTTGATAGGGAGTAGATTTATGTGTGGAAGCAAGAGGTTTATGAAAAAATCCTGCACTTTCTTCTCATTTTGCTGTGAACATAAAACTGCTCTTGGGGTGCCTGGGTGGCTCAGTGGGTTAAAGCCTCTGCCTTCATCTCAGGTCATGAGCCCAGTGTCCTGGGATCAAGCCCCGCATCGGGCTCTCTGGTTGGCAGAGAGCCTGCTTCCCTCTCTCTCTGCCTGCCTCTCTGCCTGCTTGTGATCCCTCTCTCTGTGTCCAAAAAATAAATAAAATCTTTAAAAAAAAACTGCTCTTAAAAAATTGTCTTAGAAAGAATGGGGGGTAGATCTGGATGGCTCAGTGGGTTGAATGTCCAACTCTTGATCTCAACTCAGGTCTGGATCTCAGGGTCGTGAGTTCAAGCCACATTTTGGGCTCCATGCTGGTTGTGGACCTACATAAAAAGGAGAGAGAGAGAGAGAGGGAAAGAGACTGGTTCTGGGTGTTTACTGCCTTTGCAAACATAAGCTGTGTGTCTAAAGCTCAATAAATTAGACAAGTTGACTTATGTAAGCATCAGTGTAGTAGAACTTGTAATTCTCCACAAGGTTTTAATCCCCTACAGGAAAAAAGGACATGAAAACATTTTTTAAATCTATAGTTTAATGTAATGGGTTATTAGTATAAGAAGTTTAAATTTTAAAAAAAAAAGTTTAAATTTAGGGGTGCCTGGCTTGCTCAGTCAGAAGAGAATAAGACCCTTGATCTCAGGGTGATGAGTTCAAGCCTCACATTGGTTATAGAGATTACTAAAAATAAATAAATAAAACTTTAAAAAGAAAAAAAGGCTTAAATTTTAAAAAGTACATAATTTGAAGTGTGCTTAGGGTATTTTATTTTCACATCATCTATAGAATTATTTGTCATTTCCCCCATTATTAAAAATAAGCATCAAAAAATAAGCATCATAATTCATTATGATATGAAAAATTCTATTTTGGGGGCACCTGGGTGTTCAGTCATCAAAAATTCTATTTTTATAAAGGTATTTAATCTTATAAGTTGACACAATTCCAAATAATTTGATTTAAAAGACTTGTCCAGGTAAAATAAATAAGATCTACTGTCACTCAAGAATTATGTGTGTTATGTTCAGGGATCACTAAAAAAATTCCCCCAGATGGTAATGGGGAGAGATGTTTAATAATGACTTTTTAAATCTGTATTTTTTCCTGCAGAGAGTCACTTCACATATTAAATATGTACGGGTAATCCTTTCTTTCAAAGGAATCATGTTCTCTACCATTTTACTTTTAAAATACCAGGATCTCTCCATGAAGCTTTCATTTTTTTTTCATTTTTGATAAAGTCATGAGTACAAAAAATATTTTAATTTCCTCTTTGCAAGAAGTATAAATGTGGTGCAATGTACAGCTTTTTTGTCTGAGAACCTTGAGGGAAAGGTGAGAGACTGGCAAACTGGAGAATGAATGCACCATCTAGAGAGGGCCATATCTAGCCAACTGTTGCTGTAAGACAAGGTTAAGAGCTCATGTTCATAGAATGTCTAATTTTTCATATAAAGTTATAAATATGCATTTTATGCACATTTTCCCAATTTTAAAAATGGAAAAATTCAAAAAATTGTAAACTGGATCAGATTAAGCCTTTAGCTTTCTGATTTGCAGTCTCTGGAATATATCATAGTCTAGACTCTGGAATTTTAAATCAGAAAATCTGTGTCTTAATTCTGCCTTTGCTACTTATTAAACTCAGTAAAAACTTGGATAAAGCAATCTCATTTCACTAATCACAAAAGTCATAGTAATTTGTTCACTAGGCTTATTTTTCTCAAGATATTGTTATAACAGTTTTCTAAGCATAAAAAATTTAAAGATTTTTAAAATGAAAACTTAATGCATTTGCCATCTATGTTGCACTTTTAACATATTACTACAAATGCTCTATAAAACTCCTATCTATCTATCCGGTCATCAGTCTGACTTCCCTTTTGGCTTAGTTTCAAAAGAGTTGCAGACATCTCTGTGCATCCTTCATTGGATTGTCTTGAGGAATAAATGGTGCACAAAAGGAATCAAGCACATCTGGCACATAGATAAGCATTAGAATCGTAATAGCCCCTTCCCTCCATCTGTGGTTACTATGTGTAGCTTTAAAGTCACTGGACCTACTAAGCACATGTGTTTTAGACTGAGGGAAGAGGGATATTTCTACAAGAACTTTTTCATCAAAATCCTGCTGGCCCCTACCTTTGAAATGTATTCAGAACCTGGACTTCTGGTTGCAACCAAAATAGTAATCCTCCTTATTAATACACACACACACACACACACACTTTACACATGGTAAACCTGGGAAGACTATACAAATTGGAAATAAGACTGGCTCAGAGAGGAATGACACTGTGGTGAGTTCGTGAACTTCTAGCCCCAGTTAGAGACAAGGAGGCAGAACAAAATAGTTTAAGACAGTGCTAGTCAGCACCCTATTTTCACTTCCTCATTGGTGTAAGTGGACCCATAGGGAACCAAGCTTCTACCCCTACTAAGTGGCAGTGAGGTAGAGTGAGTAGAATACTGGTTGGTACCCCACTATCTCCCTGGTGTCACTAAGAACAAGTAGGGAGCTAAATATCCATCTTATTTGGAAATGTAGACTATACCGGAACTAATCCACAACCTGTAAAAAACTACAGTTAAGTAGGATAGAGCATTTTACACTCTAACACCCAAATGTCCTGTGTATAATAAAATAAAATCACTTCTCATACCAGGAAGAGCTCAGCTTGAATGATGAAAGATAACCAACAGGTACCAACAATAAGACAACACAGGTGGTAGAATTACTTGACAAGAATTTTTAAGTACTCATCATGTAAGTGATTACAAATACACATAAGTAAATGGGAAAAGAAATGAAAGTCTCAGCAAAGGAAAAGAGGATACAAAAAGAACCAAATGGAATGTTAAAGCTCAAAAATACAAAAACCAAGGTAAAAAACTCATTGAGTGGGCTCAAGAACAGAATAAATAGGACAGAAGAAATCATCACTGAATGTGAAAATAAACAAATTCTGTCTGGACAGAGAGAAAAGACTGACTGGAAATGTCCCCACTGCCTACCACTTCCTTCAATACCAGCCTCAGCCAAGCTACTATTTTGCCTGCATATAGCCATTAGACACATAACTGATACCACTTTTTCAAATTTTGTTCCTTGGATCTTTTTTATACCAAAGTAATATTTAAAAACATAAATTACGTCAAGTAATCTTTTCCATCGCTCCCCTTTTTGTCAGAGTAAAAATCGGTTTAGAATGATGTACAAGACCCTGCAGGATTTGTCCCCTGTTGTCTCTTTGCCTGTGGTAGGCAAAATTCTAAGATGGCCCCATGATTTCTAGCCCATGATGTTACTCCCACAGTTAAATTATCTTACATGGAAAAAGAATTTGCAAATGCACTTATGGTTACTAATCACTTGATCTTAAGGAAGGGAGATTATCTGGGTGGGCCTAACCAAATCACACAAACCATAGAAAAACTGAAAGTTAGATCTATCGGAAGAGGAAGCCACAGAAATTCCAAATGAGAAAAAGATTCAGTGTGTCATTGCTGGCTTGAAGATAGAGGTTGCCACGTAGCAAGGAATGTGAGTAGCCTCTAGAACCTGAGAGAGACCCCCAACTGAAGCCAGCAAGGAAACAGGGAGCTCAGTCTTCGTGGTGGTTAATTCTCTATGTCATCTTGACAGGGCATCCAGATATTGAGTTAAATGGGGCATGGATGTTTGTTTTGAGTATAAATTTTTCTGAGTACTTGGAACAATTCCTGGTATAGTAGTGCTTACGAAGTATTTGTAAAACAAAATAAATTAACTCTATGTCAAGTTGCCTCAGACTTAAATCATTACGTTGTAATATTTATGGTCCAAGGTGTATGTGCATTTTACATCCTTCCTCAAAACTAGGCTAAACACATTGCTTTGTACATGGGAATGTGATAACAAATAATAGACTATATGTAGTCATTTGTATAAAAATATATTGGATGGCAGGGGGCCTGGGTGGCTCTGTTAGTTAGGTGGCTGCCTTCAGCTCGGTCATGATCCCAGGGTCATGGGACCAACCCCCACATGGGGCTCCTTGCTCAGCAGGGAGCCTACTTCTCCCTCTCTCTCTGCCTGCCTACCTGCCACTCCCCCTGCTTGTGCTCTCTCTTTCACTATTCCTCTCTCTGTCCAATAAATAAATAAATAAAATCTTTTTAAAAAATATATTGATGGCTCTGCCATTCTTACATCATTAAGTACAGGAAATTATAAGAGAAACTTCAATGACTGACACTGGGGTACTTGTGAGAGGTGGGCAGGTGATATGAAAGGTTTACAGTAAACATTTCTAAAACTACTTAAGAAAATAGAACTAGGGGGTCCTGGGTGGCTCATTCATTAAGCATCTGCCTTCAACAGCCTAGAATCGAGCCCCTCTTCAGCTCCCCTAGGCTTGTGTTCCCTCTCTTACTATCTCTCTCTGTCATAAATAAATCTTAAAAAAAAAGAAAAGAAAGAAAATAAAATAGAACTGGATGACTTCTAAGATTCCTTGAAATGCTATATTCCATAGTTATCTAGCCTCCACTCAAGTAACTCATGGCTCAACATTTGATTATCTTTTTATTGATGACCCTGAAATGTGCATTTGTAGTCCTCTTTGTGGATCCATATTCCTAACATTTTGTCTCTGACAGCTTCCAAACATCACATGGATGACACACCATTACCCAGAATGGAGCATGTCAAGGTCATACTCATCCTAATGATCCTGGATTCCATTTCCCCCTCCTTTTGCCAATTAGGTATTTTTTTTTAAGATTTTATTTATTTATTTGTCAGAGACAGAGGGAGAGAGAGCGAGTGAGCACAGGCAGACAGAGAGGCAGGCAGAGTCAGAGGGAGAAGATGTGGGACTCGATCCCAGGACCCTGGGATCATGACCTGAGCCGAAGGCAGCTGCTTAACCAACTGAGCCACCCAGGCGTCCCGCCAATTAGATATTTTTCCCTCTCTCCTCTACTACCTGAGTCAGTCTCTGGACCCAGTTTTCCTTTCATATTTCCTCTCTCCTATCGCCCTTCGTTTTCATTAACAGTGCTGTCACCCGTGTTCATGCTCTCACTTCCTCAAGTCGACATTATTTAACCAACATCCTAACTGATTTTCCTACCTCGCATCATATCCACACTCTCCCTCCAGCAATCCTACAATGTTATTAATGTTATTATGTTATTATGTTATATTATGTTATTATGTTATTAATGTTATTAATGTTAATGCTATTAATGTTCCTGAAATGGATTTAAATATTCTCAATTCCTCAAAATCTTCCAGTGAGTTTCCACTACTACAGGGTGAATTTTAATTAACAGTCAAACAAATCTGTAAGGTATTTCCTGATCTGGCCTATTTAGTCTAGTCTCTTGTCCCCCAAATTCTCTTCCCTTTTTGGACACATTCATCCTACTGAGCACTACTGTGGGTGCTCGGTAGAAGAGCAGGTGAGTGGGAGAGTGAAATGGGGGAAGGTGGTTGAAAGACACAACCTTCTAGTTTTAAAAGAAGTAAGTCCTGGAGACGTGGTATTCAACATGGTGCGTTATACTGCATTCTATGTTTGACTGTTGCTGAGAGTAGATCTTAAAAGTTCTCATCACAAGAAAAAAAAATGTAACTACATGTGGAGGAGGATGTTAACTAGACTCATTCTGATGATCATTTCACAATATATACAGATACTGACCTTACCTTGTACAGTGGAAGCTAAATAACGTTCTACGTCAATTACGTCTCGATTTAAAAAGATACAAGAAAAGGTGTTTGAAACATAGAAAAAGTGGAAGTAAGGACAGTTTAAGAAAATGTTTTAGAATTAAGGAATGACTTAACATGGTATTGTGGCATTTGTTATAGTGAGAAACTCACTATATATCTGCCCTGATATTAGCATTTTTCTTGGAGTGCTGGTGAATCTTATTTTGGGAAGCCATTTCATCGGTGGTGAATTGTTGGTATCATATATCTCAATGAAAGTAAAAGCACCCTGAATCCTGAGTGGGTCCCACTGGAGCTCTCTTTTCTCCTTGTTTCTTCAGGGAGCCCCGCAAGGTAGTCCTGCACAAAGGCTCCACTGGCCTGGGCTTCAACATCGTGGGCGGGGAAGACGGAGAAGGTATTTTTGTATCCTTCATTCTGGCTGGTGGACCAGCAGACCTGAGTGGGGAACTCCAGAGAGGAGACCAGATCTTATCCGTGAGTATTTCTTCTTAATCTTCATTCCTCTGTATCTGACACCATTTAAGGAAAAAAAAATCGCTTTCAATTAGGACTCCAGAAGCACCTCCATTAAAAAGAGAAAATGGAGGAGAGCATTATGGCTTCCAGCACCTGTTGTGGTTCACGTGGTGTTGAAGTGCTTGGTGCTTGTTACTCACTTCCCTCAGGTACTGGTAAAAGTGCTAATGTTTTCATGCAGATGTTCTGAGACATATTTGCATCCAACAGAACATTGAGAACCATGCCTTTTTAAGGGATTATTTATTTTTAAAGCAGATATTTTTCCCATACCATGACTCTACTCTAAAAACAGCACCTTTATAAGCATGTATTTTGTTGCATATAACTATATAAACAAATACCTAAAATATGCAGTTGGATGCCACTGGTAAATGGTAGCAGCCGCAGCATTTACCTATATGCAAGAATTACCAGCAACAAGCGATGAGCACTTATTGTTAACCAAGCATTTTATACAAGTCATTTTATTTAAAAAATATATTAATTAAATTATATTATCTTATCTCCTATAATTTTTTATTCTCACAATCACCCTGAAAGTACCTACCCCATGTTTGGATGAAGAAAATGAGGTTCAGAGAGGTTAAGTCAGTGACTACCTAACTAGAGAGAGTAAAAACTTGCATTTAAATAATCGGGGTTTTTTTTCTAAGATTTTATTTTTAAGTAATCTCTGCACCCAACATGGGGCTCAAACTTCCAACTTTGAGATGAAGAGTCATGTGCTCTACTGACTGAGCCAGCCAGGCACCCCTAAGCATTCAGTTTTAATGCCCATCACACCTGCCCTCTCTTTTCCCTCCTTGCTTCCTCACTCCTCCCTCCCTTCCACCTGTCTCCCCTCCTCCTTTCTTTTATTGGAATATTTATTGCCTGCTTCTTTCCACCAGATCAAGCTTTCTTTCTGGTATAAACTCTGTGACAGGTAGTTAAAAACATACTGAAACTTTGGCAATCACGCAAATAATGAGAAATAATCTAAGGAGCCTTGTCCTTACGGCTGAGTTTATGGTTCATAACTCAAAGGGACACTTACTTTGTGGTTTTCATTGTTTTAGAAAAACTTGTCTTTGTTTTATAGCTGTGATTTATAACTAGAATTTTCCAAGGGACCTTATCTGTGCTAGCCATTTTGCCATTCCCACCTTTCCCTCACACACACACCACACCTGTGTAATATAGTCAGTTGAACTGAGCCAAGTGTCCAGTGGTCTGAATGGATAGCTTTGTCTTACATATTCCGGTAGTTCTCCCATACATTAAGTCTTCTGCTTAGTCCTTAGCTAGCAGATGTCTGGATGGGTTGAGTATGAGAGAAATTGGGTCAGGTCCCATGATAGGACCTTGTTCTGTCATCCAAGAGCTGAATGTCACCCCTCTGCATCTTTCTTCTACACTTAAATGATATATATCTTCCTGAACTTATAATGAGGTTATATCTTGATAAGCCCATTGTAAGCTAAAAATATTATAGTCAAAAATGCATTTAGTAAACGTGTTCAGAACACTTAAACTAGCCTGCTTTGGAGAAAAATCACCTAAAACAAAGCCTATTTTATAATATTTTATAAGTGTCGACTATCTCATATAATTTGAATACTATACTAAAAATGAAAACAGAATGATCATTTAGGTGCAGAATGGTTGTAACTGTATCAGTTGTTTACCTCGGTGATGGTGTGGCTAAGTGGGAATTGCCACTCGCTGCCCAGTATCACAAGAGTGTGTACACTGTATTGCTAACCTGGGAAAGAAGCAAAATTCACAATTCGAGGTACAGTTTATAGTGAACATGTGTCACTTTTGTGCCATCATCAGAGTTGAACATTTATAAAGTCAAGTTGTTGCTAACTCCAGGACCATCTGCACAAAATATAACTTGCTTTTATTGACATGTCTTTCTTTTCTAAGTGGCAAAATCTCCCTGAAAGCAGGTTCTCCATCTTACATGGTTTTGTATCCTCGACATTTAAATCATAGTGGCTGGCACATAGCAGTCTCCCTAACAATGTCTATGGATGAAAAGGTGTTGAACAAATGTTGTGATGCTTTACAGAGTCACTGTAGCCTCACAGATGGATTCTGTACAATTCTAAGCAGAGCATACTTACATAGTGTCATCATTCTGGCTTAAAATCCTTAGCCTGGGGACCACACTGTTACTTTGCCATCGTCAGCATTCACACTGGTACAGCACTTCCCACACACAAAGCACTTTCACGTGCAATAATTCTAGTGGTCTTCAAAGAAATTCTAAGTGTCAGGAACTAAGTTATTATTACTCTCACTTTCTTACATGAGGAAAAAGGGATTCAGAAAGGCCAAATGATTTGTCCAAAGCTCCACAAGCTACTAACTATGATGTTAGACTCAAAAATCAAGTCTCCTGACCCCAAATCAGTGTTCTTTCTCTTTATAGCACAATCTCTTTTCAAAACCTGTCAACGGTCTCATTCCATATTTTCTTATCTCACAGCACTGCTCTGTGTGCTCACTCAGGAACGCACAGAACTATAAAAGACTAGTACTTCCAGGTTATTTTTGAGTCAGTCACTGTTATAACGAATTTAATCTTACAACCTCCCTAGGCCCTGTTATGCTCATTTTTTAAGTAAGCTCTATACCCAACGTGGGGCTTGAACTCACAATCCCCAGATCAAGCATTACTCACTCTATTGACTGTGCCAACCACCCCCCCATTATGTTCGTTTTAAGGGTAAAGACACTGAGTCACAGAGATGACATTAGACTCTGTTTAAATGAGAAATCCATAGGTTTTATTTGTTTTAACTTCCAGACATGTGGTAGAAAAAAGGATGAGCTAGTAATCTTATGACTCAACAAAGAAAATTCGCAAGTGTTTCAGTTTTCAAAAGTAGATGTATCCATTCAAATACTGCCAGACACATATTAAAAGAAAGCAACCAGTCAGATGACTTGTAGTCTTGTTGGAGATTACAATCCATAGAATATTACAATAGTCTCTGATATTCAGATATCATATCCTTTCTTATGTATAACATTTACAAAGACAATTCAATGTTAAAAATATTACCTGCTTTTCACAATTGAAAAAGAAGAGGGAACATTTCTCTTTTTTAGTTTGCAAAAAGTTATTTGGACTGTGGCTAAAAATTGGCTAGTTTCAAGGCTCGGTTTTGGAATTTCATGGGTTAATAGTGAAAGAAAAGAATAAACAGGCTCAAAAAGCTCAAACATTACAATATGGAAGGAAAACAGCAGAACAAAATTATTAACAATGGCATATGGTGGATCTGATATTTTACATCTACAGCTTACACTGGATTTATAAGGACAAGCTATACCTTCCTGGAAAACACAAGACCAAAAACTCTAAATAGCAGTCAAAAGTTAAACACAGATTCTATTACTAGATCTTATAACATTATTTTGTAAATAATGTATGGTAACGGTAATGCAATTAAGTTCAGAAAACAGAACTAGAATCCCCAGGGAGAAGCGCTAGGGAGTAGGTCTCTGTCCTCAGTTGGTCTTCATCGGGAAAAGAGTTGAATAAGAGGTAATTAACCTTCTAATCAGGGGCAGAATGTCCATGCCTGCATTCCAGAATTATTCTCCTACACAGACTATACAGACTTTAGAGATAATTTATTTTATTAATGACTTAGTATGTGACAGACTCTGTGCTAGGATTAGAGATTTCAAAGAATGAGCTAAATATCCTGCCCTTAAAATATTCACAGCCTAAAGGCAAATATATCAATATATCAATTATATGTGAATATATAGACATGTTTACAGGTACAGACATGGTTATAGTATAGATGAAGATGGCATATTGAAGAAAGAAAGGAGACAAAAACTTCAGCGTATCATATTGTAAACACTGCTATTACTAGTAACAACTTTGCCTTAAGAATGTGTCCAGTGGTGGTTTTGTTTTTGTTTTTGTTTTTTTAAGCGTCAGATAACCATGTCTAAAGAAGGCCTCTTTTGTGGAGTTTGATTTATTCCTTCTTTGGGACGGGGCTTGGGTTGGATGAGCATTTCCCGAAGTGTGTTTCACAGGACACTGGAAGAGCAGGATTGGATTAGGGTGCTGCTGACCGACAGGGTTCCCTGCTGTCATATTTCTTCACCGAAGAACTTTTCAGAAACGTCTGGTGTACCAGTATGCACTGGAGAGTCTTTTCAGAAGCAGTGTTCTCCAATACTTACTTGGCTATCAAACCCTCATATAAGGAGCACTTCACAGGACAAGAATAGGAAATGCTGGAGTAGATATTTTTCTAATTCCCATACTTGACTCTTTTCCTAAGGAGGTAGCCATACTTGCCTATAAAGAAAAACCGCCAGTCTTTTACTCTGGTTAAGATTATGGGCGCCATCTAGTGTTTATGCTTTGTCTAAACATGGCAACCTGAGAATAGAGGAGGGTCCTGAAGCTCCATTGCAGGGCTTTGTTAGCCTCCCCTGCCCCCTTCCCACCAAAACTACAGAACTAAAGCAGCTAGGAAGCTGAAAGATAAAGAAATCATCACCATTGGCTACATTCTATACACGTACTGTGAGTGCTCGTTACTCTCTAATTTCCCTTTTATGTGTTCTATTTCTCGAGCATTTGTTGTAGAAAGTCTTATCCAGTAATTGAATCATATTCTTGAGATGCTGGTGAAAGAGAATTAGGACATTCAGTGTGCAATCACATTAACAAGTGCAGTAGCCTCCTCAGGCATTCTTCCTGCAGAGGAAAACATAAAAATTCATCTGTTATTATTTGTTTCCATGCTTTCTTATGAAAAAAGGAAAGCAGAGGGGCGCCTGGGTGGCTCAGTGGGTTAAAGCCTCTGCCTTCAGCTCAGGTCATGATCCCAGGGTCCTGGGATCGAGCCCCGCATCAGTCTCTCTGCTCCGCAGGGAGCCTGCTTCCTCCTCTCTCTCTCTCTGCCTGCCTCTCTGCCTACTTGTGATCTCTGTCAAATAAATAAATAAAATCTTAAAAAAAAAAAAAAAAGGAAAGCAGAGCATGTAAAAGCGATACCCCTACAGAGAGATTCTTTTCTGTGTCACCAGGCAATTGTAGTTTTTTCATGCCTTGGGAGCCTCAAAAGAGCACCCCCGTTGACCTTGCTAACTCCACAGCTCACCCTTGATAGACCTTAAGTATTGAACTTACTGTGTTCCAAGATACGTGGCTGGGAATAGCGAAAAACTGCAGCTGTTGAGGTGAAGGTAAAATAGATAACTGTGCATTTTTACACTGAAGTTGAAATTGTATTGTGGATTTAGAAAGAGTGAAAATGAGTCACAGGTCACCTGGATGGTTCATTAATTCTCAGGTTACCTTGCCATCTTCACGTTCAGGACCAATTTGCCAGATCCTTGTTTCGTTACTCAAATAGAATGTGAGCACCGTATACACTATTCGTCATCCTGGGGTACTGATAAAGTCACCCTTCTCTTGCTACCTCAGATGGCAACTCTGTATCATTTCCAAAGTTATGCCTGAAACCCAGCCCTCCTCCTGCCCTCCCCCAAAAGTCCCAAATTATCTCTTCGATTCCCTGAGGTGCTCTTCTTAAGAGCTTATAAAACCCTTCCCTCTCAGTAACCATCCAGCATGAGCCATGTCCTTCCTCTCTGGCTCTGACCCCCAGTACAGGAGCAGTCTCCCCAGCTCTGTGCTGCTTTGTCCCCTTGTCTCCAAAGCACAACAGCTTAGACTAGAAGTCTCACAAAGCCTCTCACTTAAGCAACACCTTTAGCTTCTCTCCTCTCCTACTCAACACTTGGAGTCACCAAAACTCCAGCAAAACCTTCCCCCTTCCCCTAGCATTTCTCTGGCCGAGCTCCACCCATTCCCATCTTCCCCCACCAAAAGACAGATAAGAGTCAGAGACAAAAATGAGCTTAAACACAGCGGTATATGTTTCCAAACAGGAACGACGCAACATCTGTATTTGGGTTAAGGGAAATTTCACAGCTTCCCCCAAGAAAATCTGTCCTCTGTATACAGCTTTGTAACCAGTGGTCCATCTTATAATTTTGCCCAAGGAAACAGTATTTGCTGATGCAAATTAGGAAATTTTTGGCACACTAAACAACAATGCATTTTTTGTGCCTCCCCACCCTGCCCTCCTGCTCTCTCTCCTCAAGGTCTCAGAAATTTTCAGGTCCTCTCTCAGCCAGGGCAACATATTAAGCAACTTCGAAGTAAAATCTAACCAAGCAGAACTGATGATGTTTTTGAAAAGACGAAGACTTCTTGCCACAACCCTGACAGATCAAATTCAGGTTTCTGGCCCAGAGAGCATGCGAAGCCTACCCCAGACCTCATGAGCCCATTCTAGACATGTGCTGAATCCCACATTCTCTAGACTCACTGGCTTTTTGGTCTCTGGCTTTTGTCTCTGCATTGTAGAGCTCACTCAGACTTCTCTCCATCTGCCTGGATTTGTCTTCATGCCTACGTCTGAGCCCAGTAGCTCCCTTGCTCAGGGACCACCTCAAATAAAAACAGTGTGGCCAGTGAAAAGGCTCTTGGGGAGGGGTTTTCCTCACCCTTAGCTTTAGAGCCCCACCATCCAGGTTGACCCCTGGGCCACCTACCAAAGGGTGGGGATTAGCAGGGTGTAGCTATGCCCTCAAATTCTTTATTCCTATAGGTATCCAAGGATGCACATACATCCCCCATCCCATACCAACTTTCAGCCTTCAGGAAGAGCATGCCTTTTCAAAGCCTATCTGATCATGTCATTTCTCCCCTTTTCTTAAAATTTTTCAGTGACTTTCTGTCATTCTTAAGATAAAGTCTAAAATTCTTAACATAGCCTACAAGGTTCTATAGAATCTGTTCCTGCCTGCCTACCCAGCTGCATATATGCTCTCATATATGTCCCAATCAGCCTGACTCTTTTTTTTTTCTCTTTTTTTTTTTTTTCTCTTTCAGGGGTGCTACTCAAAATATTTAGCAACTTGGCACATTCAATTTAGCACCAGCCCATACAATGCATGACTGTAGTGCCCCAGCGACCAGATTGTATGGAAGTGGAGTCTTCAGGCAGCCAGGGGTCACTGGGGAGGGCTCAGGGCACGAATTATTTATTGGTGATCCACATGGAAGTGTTTCACTGTTCTAACAAAAGAAATAGCCACTTCTATGGGTGCAAACTCCTGCCAGGCACCTGTG
Organism: Neogale vison; assembly: GCF_020171115.1. NCBI lineage: Eukaryota > Metazoa > Chordata > Mammalia > Carnivora > Mustelidae > Neogale > Neogale vison. The sequence continues at coordinate 140,230,182 of NC_058097.1, forward strand.
CATGTACTAAATTTCCTCTGCAAAGCAATTCAGAGAGAGCAAGGGCCTTCTGTGACCTGAAGGGCTCCTGAGAACTTGTGCATTGCCCCAGACTCCTCTTGGGAACCATCTCCATCATCTGACTTAGAATCTTGCTGATGAATGATAGCCATCAAATGAATAAAGCTTATAAACTTTATGGGCATGGTAGCAAAATGAAATTAGCATCGTTATTTCCTCATACATTTCTTAAGTACTGCTCATGGTTATTAACCTTCTCTGTGTCACATCTGGTAGGGATGCAGCAAGAATAGTGTCAGGAAACATGCACTTAAAGTCAGATTCTAATAGATAAGCCACAGGGCAGCTGTTTGGTGACTCAGCTTTATGAAGCCTTCAAAAATCTGAACTTCATGATACCAGTTCCAATTTTTTTCAAAGACATATTTCTACAAATGCCTTCTATATACTAGACCTGTGACGTGCTCCATGAAAAAAGGCTCATGATCAAATGAAGGATCTGAGAAGTCTTACAGCAAATAAAGAAGCGCTATTAAAGCATTTTTTTTTCTAAATTTATCTAACTAAAGAATCTTTTTTTCCCCTGGAATGTAAATTGCCATCTGATGAAATATACTTTTAGAAATTCTGCCTTAAACTCATCTCCAGAAGAATTCATGCAAGTGTTTTATTAGGGAGAAGCAACATTTCCATAGTGAAATGTTATTTGCAGAGTTGGGAAGTGTGGTGGAGAAAGTGTAACTCAAATACCTTAGACAAAAGAGGAAATCTGGAAAGATCCTCATCAGACAGAAATGTAAACGAGGAAGGGGTTTACGGAGCATTAGATAAAGGACATTCTTCACAGGGGACTTATTGACCTGCTCACATAAAATCAAGCTGCAGACATTCACCGAGCATCTACTAAGTGCCAAAAACTACAGGACATTAAGGGTCCAACGTGAGAAATATAGCTATGTCCTTAGTGAACATTCAGGCCCATGTGGGGAGACACACACATAAATAGGTTGTTTCCATTATGACGTGGGAAGTGCTGATGGTAAGTTCTGGGGAAGCCCATGGGCACAAAGAGGCTATCATTAGCCAGTCCTGGGAATGTGAGAAGGCTCTCCATAGGAGATGCTACCCAACAAAGACAAAGCAAGAACAGTGGAGAATTCAGGATAAAATGCCTAGTGTTTATAGAGTATCTTCTCAGGACCATCTAGCATAATGTACAGTGATTACACCGAATTCTAGCAGCAACCTTGTTGGGTGGAGACTCAGAATCATGAAATGGTTTACCCATGATCACACAGCTAATCAGAAAGAACAGTGGTATTTGAAGCTCTTTTATTTCTTTTTTTTTCTTTGAATATTTTATTTATTTATTTATTTATTTATTTGACAGATCACAAGTAGGCAGAGAGGCAGGCAGAGAGAGAGGGGGAAGCAGGCTCCCCGCTGAGCAGAGAGCCCGATGTGGGACTCGATCCTAGAATCCTGGGATCATGACCTGAGCCAAGGGCAGAGGCTTTAACCCACTGAGCCACCCAGGCGCCCCTGCTCTTTTGTTTCTGATGTCAAAGTTGTGCTCTTTCTGTAATGGCAGCCTTCAGAAAGAACATTGAATTTGTCCATTTGCTTATTTCTGAGGCTGTCCACTCTTTACGTCCATTTAGTGAGAAATACACAAATGCCTGAAATAATGGAGCATTTCCAAGGAGAGCTGTGAGCCACCACAGGAAGTCATTGTACATGGAGATTCTAGAATCGAGGTGACTTAGAAGCAATATTTAGATTCTCTGAAGCTTCCCTTGAGGGCAAGGACTATGTCTGATTCATCTCCCCATTCCATTGCTTAACAGAACCCAGTTCCTGAGCACGTGTTTAGTGAATGCATGAAAGACTCACCCTTGCCCACTTCTTTGAGGGCAGCTGGGAATCCCAGAGCTCCTCTCAGATGTATTTATCCCAACTCATGGCCCTGTCCTGAAGATTCAGAATATCTTAAAACCCTTAGCTTTCTGGCCAACAGAATGTATTTTCCAAATCAGACAGAGCCTTTCCTAATGGACAAAAAGGAATTCCAACAGATTAGGAAAATATTAAATAAGTATTCTATTATATGCTAAATGTGTTTAATTTTTTTTTAAGATTTTACTTATTTATTTGAGAGAGTGAGCCAGAGAGAGAGAGAGAGAAAAAAGAGAACACAAGCAGGGGGAACATCAGAGGGAGAAGGACAAGCAGACTGAAGGACAAGAAGGACTGAGCAGAGAGACTGACGTGGGGCTCAATCCCAGGACCCCATGATCATGACCAGAAGCAAAGGCAGATGCTTGACTGACTGAGCCACCCAGGCACCCCATGTGGTGTTTAATTGTAAAATGCATTTATAATATGTACTCTCCTTCCAAAAAGATATCTAGGTGATGAAGAGTTCCTATATAAGCTTCAAGGGGTGAACACTTGATCCTAAACCATCTCCACATAAGCATTGAAAACCCTCTGTCACAGCTGACTCCTGATAAAGAGAAATTCTGGCACAGATCTCAGGTTGTAAGGAAGGAGTGCTCCTTAACTGAAAATGGGCTGATTTTTAGCTCCAATTTGCTTTTGCCTCTGACTAACCTACTTTGCTAGCTAATCTCTAATAACCCTTACATTTGCCTCACCATTTCTATGTACCAAGATCCTTGCTGTGGACATTGTCTCATTTGATCTGCATAGGATTCCTTCAGAATGGGTTGGAAAATGACCATTTACCATCTTACACAGGAAGAAACTGAAGAGTTCAGTGATCTTCTAACCCAAAGCCAGTTGGACTCCAGATGTAGGCCTCCTCCTGTCACAACCAGTTTCCTCACCTATAATGCTAACTACTCTAGGAATGTGCCTGATGGGACATGGTTGGTGAATTTATGTGCTGGAGTTCTGGACTCCAGAAAACCGACTTCTGGGTGACTTAAATGAAAAAAGAATTTGCTGGAGAAATAACAAATAGCTCCTTGGATCTTCAGCCAGGCTGGGGAACCAGGATCAGACGCCAGGGAGGAAACCCTGCCAAAGAACAGTCTGTTAAAGATGCTCTCCTTGAGGCCATCACCACTGGCCACCTACCACCAAGCCACACTGCTGGAGGTGCTGTATTTAGTATTTATCCCCATTTCTGGCACAGAGCTCCTCCTAATGCTCTTGGAATTTCCTAAGTGATGAGGGCATTGAATAAAATAATGTATTTAAGCCATAGGCACAGTCCTTAATGAGAACTAATTATTCATTCATGCATTCATTCATTTATGCAACAGTTTATTCAGGAGTCATTGTGTGCCAGGCATTATTATAAATATTAGGAATATAAAAGTTTAAAAAGAAAAGGAAAGAAATTGCTGCCTCATGGTACTTTAGTTCTAGTGTGGAAAAGCAACCAATATATTTTTTAAGTAATGGGTAAGTAAACTATAGACTCTATCAGAGGGTATGAAAAACCAATGGAGTAGTGTAAAGGGAGTTGGAGTGCGCAGAGACCTTGAAGTTTAAAGGTCAGGTCCCGGTGGGTTTCCCTGAGAAGGTGACATGATAGCAAAGACTCGAAGGAAGGGAACGTGGGCCATGCAGGTACCTGGGGTGGTTCCAGACAGGGAACAGCATCAAGTCTGTGCGAGCTGCATGCGCAGGATATTGAGGAAGCCCCTCTGGGGTGGGCGGAGGGGAGAAGAGTAGGAAGTCAGGACGAGGAGTAGCGGGCAGGTCCCAGAGAGCACAGCCTCACCTCTGGAACAGCTTGACTTTCACTCTGAGAAAATGAAGAACCGTGGAGGATTATAAACAGAACCGTGACATGATAGGGATTCACTTACGTTTGAAAAGGATCACTCTGGCCGCTGTGTTGGCCGTGGGACCCAGGGACAAGGATGGAAGCAGGAGGCGAGCTTGGAGTCTACATGAATCATCAGCGTGAGAGGCAGTGGAGGACAGGACAACTGTGGTAGAAGTGGCGGAAGTGAGGAGTGGTGCCGGGTTTGTTGAAAAGGGACAGTTAGCAGATCTCCGAAGAGACTAGATGTGGGGGAAGAGAGAAAGGAAGTGACAGAGCATGACTGCAAGGTTTCCTGCCTGAACACTAGAGAAGTGGGGAGACACTGACGCTCCTCCCGGTGGAACAGGGAACAGGTGGAGACCGGCTGAGCCTGTGGCCCACAAAGGTCCTCCTCGGGGAGAAGAGGAGGAACCAGCAAAGTAGGCGTAATCAGGTAGGACCCAGGAGCCAGGAGAATGGTTTTCCAGAGAGAAGGACCAACTACTTCAAATGCTGTTGTCAGTCACTGAAGATGGGAACTGAAAACTAACGGGTGAACTGAACGGGGAACTTACTGATTCAAATCAAGAAGCAGTGTCTGTAGTATAATTGGGTGAGAATCCATGCAAGGCAGATTTCTGAGGGAATGGGAGGAGAGGCGTTAATGGCCGTGATTTCCATCTCTCCTTTGAGTTCTGCAGAGAAGGGGGTTGGAATGGAATGGCCCCTAGCAGGCAGAGTTTATTTTTTATAGCAATGTTTTTTATGTGGGTAGAAACAGTGTTTGTTGATGTAGAGAGGGGGAAATTAGTGCTTTATTTATCAGTTCACCTAAAGATACGTGTATTGAGTGGAAGAAATGGAAAACACATTATATACATGACTGCTGTTCTTGTGTAATTCTTGGATTTGTTCAATACCTCCTATTGATCCACTGGGTTTATTGTTGTAATTCCCAGCTTCTAAACAGATCCTGGCACTTCATAGGGGCTCAATATGAAAGCATAATTCAAATACTATGCCAGGAGCTATAGGGAAGAGGGAAGTGAACCAGACATTGACCCCCAGCTTCATGGGGTAGTCATCTAGTAGAGACACAGAACATGGTTATAGTGCTTGGCAGATGTGATAGAAAGAAACGACCACTTTGTTTTAGTCTTCCCTTCCTATTTGTTGTTTATTTTTTAAAAGATTTTAATTATTTATTTGACAGAGAGAGAGTGAGCGGAGCAGCAGCCAGAGGGAGAGGGAGAAGCAGCAGGCTCGCCGCTGAACAGAGAGCCCAATGCAGGGCTCGATCCCAGGACCCTGGGATCATGACCTGAGCTGAAGGCAGACACTTAACTGACTGAGCCACCCACACGCCCCCTGTTTGTTGTTTAAAATAAATAATAGGGGTGCCTGGGTGGCTCAGTGGGTTAAGCCTCTGCCTTCGGCTCGGGTCATGATCTCGGGGTCCTGGGATTGAGCCCCGCATCAGGCTCTTTGCTCATCAGGGAGCCTGCTTCCCCCTCTCTGCCTCCTTGTGATCTCTCTCTCTCTCTCGCTTTCTGAAAATAAATAAAAACAAAATCTAAAATAAATTAATTAATTAATTAATTAATAAGTTCCTTGATATCACGTATCACCTTCATCATCGTCGTCATCATCGTCCTCGCCACCACTGCCGCCCCCACCATCAGCACTCATTTCCCCACATCAAGCGACCATTCTCAATAACTGACCCAAAACACGAGAGCACCCATCAGCGGCAGTCCATCTTTGTGGAAGCTCCTTCCCTTTCTTCTACCCCAAATCTCCAAGGGAGGCTTTGGCCTTTTCGCTGCTTCCTAACTTCTGCCCAGGTTCTAAGCAACTGCAGGACTTGAAGCAGCAGTCATGGGTTACGAGGTATGAGCTGCCAACTCGTGCATAGCTTGGGGGGACCCACCTACTTCACGCAGGCTCAAGGAGAAAAGAGACACATGCAGAATGGGAATAGGATCCTTCTGAGACCAATGTGAAGATCGCGATGACACGGAAACTTTAAGAATAAAGAGTTAGGGGCTCCTGGGTGGCTCAGTTGCTAAGCATGTGCCTTTAGCTCTGGTCATGATTCACGGGTCCTGAGATCGAGCCCCGCATTGGGATCGCCGCTCGGCAGGGAGCCTGCTTCTCCCTCTTCCATTTCCCCTGCTTGTGTTCCCTGTCTCGCAGTGTCTCTCTGTCAAATAAATAAATAAAATCTTAAAAAAAAAAAAGAATAAAGAGTTAAATAGCAGGATCTTTGCCCTCCCATCTAATGGCAGATTGGAGCAGGGAGAAGGAAGACAAATCCTTAAATAAGACCATATTAAGGGGTCTAAGAAGCCAGGAGAGTGTGCATGGGTAATAAAGAGAATCTTGGGAAAGAGAAAGGAATAAGAATAGACAGGTACTACAATAGTCTAGATGCTACAAATTGTTCACCTGGAGAAAATCCTATCTTCTATCATCTCATGGAAATTCCCATGCTGGTGGGGGGTACGGTGTTCATGCTCTGAAATTGTAATGTCTGAAAACTGCTGAGAATTGCTAAAAGCAAAATTCCTAACCTGTAGTAGATGCATAGTACATTTTTAAAATTAAATTATAAAAACATCAGGAATGGGGCAGCTGGGTCGCTCAGTGGGTTTAAGCCTCTGCCTTCGGCTCAGGTCATGGTCCCAGGGTCCTGGGATCGAGCCCCGCATCGGGCTCTCTGCTCAGCAGGGAGTCTGCTTCCTCCTCTCTCTCTGCCTGCCTCTCTGCCTACTTGCGATCTCTGTCTTTCAAATAAATAGATAAATAAATAAATAAATAAATAAATAAAAACATCAGGAAGGAAGGAATAAGGATGATATTTGAAGCCATAGACTGCTATAAATGATTTTATTTTTATTTTTTAAAGATTTTATATATTTGAGAGAGAGCAAAAGAGAACATGAGCAGGGTGAAGGGCAGAGAGAAGCAGAATCCCTGTTGGGCAGGGAGCCTGATGGGGAACCCAGGCGCCCATAAATTATTTTAATTATTAAGATTAATTGTAGATAGAGAAGTATGATAGAGACTGACTTGTTGAAAACTAACCAGACAAAGCACCTCAGATGATCATCAGGGGAACTAGTTATTACAGATAAGAGCTTTAAGAGTTCAGAGGAGGGAGAAATTTATTGATCAGGGAGGAGGCCAAATTAAAGAACATACAAAAGATACCTAAGCCTTAAGTGGGCTCGAGTACGCAGGGAGACAGCCTCTCCCCTCCTCCCTATCTTTGTGTCCCATAGTTCAGTGATGCCCTGTGTTTTCCTTTTGGTCTTGGTTTGTTTTCACAAATATTTCCTCAACAGAGTTCCTTGAGGATACAGTTATTGACCATAACTGCGTCCCAGGGCCTAACCCAGTGCTAGAGGTGTTGGTGAGCAGTGACTAAGTTAGTGAATGAAAGAACTTGAAGAAACCTTCCCTAGGAAAAGAAAAACCCTTGGAAGATTTTGTTCCAAACTGTTCCCTGAAATGCACAGATGACTTTTCTTTTTTTTAAAGTTGTCAGTGTCATCTATAATCCTACACATTGCCTCTGTTTTCCATTTTAAGTGTTTGGGAGAGAAAATAAAGCTGAAAATGTTATAGGAAAATGACTGAAGTGTGGGTCAGTGAATGGTATCCCAAGGATGGCAGAAGCAGCTCTTTCTGGACTGCTTATTTATTGTGTTTTTGGAATGTCGGGACACCCACTTGCACATCAGTAAACCAGTAGGAAAGAAAATACCCCTTCCTCAGTCCCCAGGCCCAGAAGAGATGATCTCCTGGGGTTCTTTTCACTGGAAACATCTACTCTCTTGTCCCAAAAGCCCTCAAGATAAGATAAATCACTCTGAAGACAGGCACTAAGGTCTGGATTCTTCAGTCAGAACCATATTTACCTTGTTGCTTACCTGATGATGCATTTGCTTAGGTAGCATCAAACTAGTGGTGCTGCATGATACCAAGGATGATAACTGGTCATTTCTGAATACTTTCTGGTTTACAGAGCAATTTTATGTTTTAATATTCAAAGCAAACTTGCAACAGGCAGGGAACGCACCATTATTAAAATTCGTTATTTTCATGAAGAATTTAAGATACATAGAAGTTAAATAGTACACCCAAAGTGGTCAAATTAAATGGGAACATGAATAGTTAGCTGCTATATATATATATACGTTTCCCTGATATTTTCTCACACTGAGGCATAGGAACCCTAGGACTCGACCGTAAACAGCGCATTGCAACTGAGGCTATTTCCTGAGAATCCACAAGATGGCAGTAAAAGATTTTGCACACAGCTGTGTATGCTGGCGGTATCTGACTTGTTTGCTGAGATTTTGTACTGATTGTATTTGATTGCAGTTTTAAAACGGGTTGTTATCATAATGCTAGATTTTTAAAATATAATTCAAGGGAAAATTTTGAATTAAAACCTGAAAGTACAATGTATGGCTTTGTTACTTTTTTTTAATACTGAGGAAGTCCCATTTTTACAATTAACTAAGCACTGAGAATCCCCCAGGAGCTCTAGGAAGCCAAAATTGCTTGGAAAAGCTCAAAATGAGAAATGCTGTCCCTTTCTTAACAGGGACTGATCAGTGATTCTACTGCTTGAAGGAAAGAGAGGGATCGGTGAAGGGCCAATAGGTATATAATCCATATAATTTAATTGCTTATTATTTCTCTATGTTCAAATCTACGCTGGGGGAAGACTTTCCTGATGAATCACGGTAGAAATAATGCTGTGATTCAAACTACAAAAACATCTCTTGCCTATATCTCTCGTGTTTTGTGTGCAACATAATCACTAAATTATGGCTGTTTTTTTCATGTATTTTTATTCTACTGACACATTTATGGTAGAATTAAGTACATTTTACTTTATTTTTTAATCTGCCTTTATATTCAGCATATACATGCATGACTTAGTTGTCTGTGGAACTGTGAATATCACAGAAAAGCACACTCTTTCTCAGTCTTACATAAATGAAGAGTTCGTTAGCATCCCCTTTGTGTGTGGTAGGCTGTAGATAAAGCTCAAAAAGTTGTCACTGGTTTACATCAAACCTGTAAAAAACATCTAAATTAAGCATCAGATATATTTCTCTGGTGAGCACTCTCCCATGCTGCCCAGATTTTTCTCTTTCTTCTGTGACCTCTCTTCTCCAATTTCTTACTACCTTCAAAGTCATGGTCATTCTTTATGAAAAAGAATACAATTATTATTTTTGCTTTTTTTAGGAGACTCTCCTTTCACTTCAGATGGCTCATCATTCTATTTCTAAAATCAGATTCTTCCCTGTGAAAAAATCTAATACAAGCTATTAAGGTAATCTATCTTTCATGCCCTTACTAACATCTTCTTAAACCTTCTGTTAGGAAATGAGATCTCCCACTCTGATCATTTATCCACCCACCTGTGCCCACAGCAAACTTGATAGGGGCTTTCAGTGCCCACATGACCTTGTTATATAGGGTGTAGTGATGACTAAGCCATGTGTCATGTCCTCAAGATGTTTGTAGTCTAGAAGAAGAAATGAATCAGTTCACAATGAGTTGTGCCATAAGGAAAGTACAGAGAGGCCAGGGCAAAGTACAGAGGCAAAACCTGACTGGTGGTCGAGGCTGGACTGGTGCTCTAATTAGTCATAAGAAGACCCTTCCAGATCTTTCTGAAAGTCTAAGATAAACCACCTTTTTATCAGACAACAAAGAAAGCATGCAGTCCAGAGTGGAGGTGAAAAGCCAGATGCTTAAGAATTCTGAATCCTCTGAGTCCATGAGCCCGTGAGATAGAGGAATCTGAGATCAAGGAAAAGCAGCTTCCAGGTACAGTCACTCAGTGCAATCTGAGGAAATCCCTGACAACCCCCCCCTGCCAACCTCTTCAACCTTCCAATCCTACCTCCCTCCCCTCTACTGTAAAGCCAAGGAAACTTGTGACCTCCGAAGGCCCTTCAGCTCTAGCATCCTAGGAATGTGTGTGCTTGAGGGAAACTTGGGTTTGAAAGAGGACACTCTGAAAGTGTCTTTAAACAGTTACTTTATAAAGTTAATCACTAGAATTTTCCCTTTAAATAATGAGCTTAAAAAAAATAAAAAGTGAAGGCATGAGTTCATGCTTTGTCAGAGCCCACCGGTTATAAATTAATCACGAGAATAAAGGCTTAATTCCCCAATATAGCTTTTAAAAACTTTCGTGCAGCCTCATCTCTAAAACCCTCGTTTCTCTATTATCTAACCTCCTTTAGCATCACGGCTTTCCTTGGAATCCTGTCCCCACCCTACTTGCTTCTGAATAACTTCTATTTGTCCTTCAGATCCCAGATTACTTGTTACACTCTCAGAGTGCCTTCGAGCGGCTTCTCTCTCAAATCCCACCCTGGCCTCCTCAACACACAGAAATACATCCAGGTTAGAGTTTCCCAGTGCACACAGATGCCCCGTCCTTTCCCTATCACAGTTACCATGCTAATTTGCAATGACATATTTAATACTCCATTTTTCTCACTCGAACGTAAGCCAGGAAAATGTTGTGACCACAGGTAACTCTGTGTCTTGTGCTTCTGACAGAGAATAGATCTCCTCTAAATATTTACTGAGTGAGTAAGGTTAGGTTATTACTTGAAGTCAGCATATCCTTTGTGGAGACAATGAAATGATGCATAACCACTAATGCACCACAGAGGGCATCTATACAGGGCAGGACACAGTGCTAGGCACTGTCCCTCTAGGCTGACTCTTAACGTGTTACCAAATGATAGGAAGGTATGTAACATAACAGTGTAACTGTTTACGAGGTTCTGTCTAATATCTCAAACCCGAAAATGTTAAAACTGCAGTCCTTCTTCTATAAAGCAACCACTAGAGGGCAATGAAAGCAAACGTTGAACATCTTTTAAAGCGTAAACAGAATTGTATTTTTATTTATTTATTTATTTATTTATTTTTCTGATTAAAATCTAGGTAGTTGATCTTATGTTTGGGGTACTTTATAAGACCTCTAGGTGGTAGTTTCTGTGATTACAGGTTGAACAGTTATAATTACCTTTATGGTGTGATATTAAAACCTAGATTATCTGTGATAATAATATCACCTTACATTTTGTGCATATTTAGTTCCCACAAAACTAGCAGAGAATATATCCTTGTCCATTTTCCAATGGAAAAACAGGTTCTGCGGTATTAAGTAAGTATCCACAAGAAAGCAAATTACCAGCACCAACCCGATAAGTACTTATTGACTGCTTGCACTTACTGGGCATACAAAATTCCTTGGCTAGGCAGACAGTTTAGGTAAACACAGTTCCCAGAATTAACTGCACCAGTTTAGAATAGAGATATCTGGCAGCAACTCCTTAGAAGATGATCTTTTGGTTTTAGGTGACCACAGGTAACCACCTGATGAAGCTGCCACAGTATCTCCCTAGAAGCTATTTACAGCACTCCGTGGTGCTGGTGCTTGGGAAGGAGACATGCTTTCGGACTCCACACTGGTTAGGACCTTCCTAGGGACATATGTTCCATTCCAATTGGTGCATTTTTATTCTTTTTTATTTTTTTAAAGATTTTATTTATTCAATTGAGAGAGAAAGAGAGTGAGAGTACAAGCAGGAGAAGCAGCAGAGGGAGAGGGAGAGGCAGGCTCCCTGGTGAGCAGAGAGTCCTGAAGTGGGGCTCTATCTCAGGACGCTGGGGATCATGACCTGAGCTGAAGACAGACGCGTAGCCAACTAAGCCACCCATGTGCCCCCATTTTTATAAAGGAGTCCAGAAACACCAGACCAGGATGAATGTACATGATGCATTAGAAAGTGAAAGGGAAATTGGGGTGCCCTGAAAAGGGTGAGATCAAGGGAAATGGAGTTAGAGATAGGGATTCTTAAGAATGTTGGCTCTAGAGTCAGAAAGAGTGGTTCTGGGGTGCCTGGGTGGCTCAGTCATTGGACATCTGCCTTGGGCTTTGGTTGTGATCCCAGGATGCTGGGATGGAGCCTTACATCAGGCTCGCTGGTCCGCAGGAAGCCTGCCTCTCCCTCTCCCACTCCCCCTACTTGTGTTCTCTCTCTCACTGTCAAATGAATATATAAAATATTAAAACAAAAAACAAAAAAGAAAGAAAGAAAAAGAAAATGGTTCTCACTTGGCATACACACTAAAAATAGAAAACTAATAAATCCAGGGATCTAGGTTGGCCATTATGTGTTTCCAACGTGGAGGTCAGTATGTGTTTATATAATGAAAGAACTCGGGATTTGCTTGCTAGAGAAGCCCTCGATCGCCTCTGTCTGAGCAGACATGAGAAATCCTTTCTGGAGGTCCTGTAAGGCCTGCAGGAGGTGGGTCTGGCCTCACACAGCTTTAGTAGGCAGGGAAAGGAGAGTTAAAACAGCCAGTGGCTTGCTCCCTCCTTGCTCAGTGAGAGGGACTCCATCTCTTGTTCATTTCTCGAGTGAGCTGCCATGGGAGTCAGCCAGAGAGGGGTGCCACAGCAGGGCATTTCCTTGGCCCAGGGAAGGCTCTGTGTCTCCTGCAGGAGACAGACATCCTGCCTGGGCTCAGCTGTCCCCACACTCTCATCCCTAAGATAGCAACGTCAAGAATAAATATAAACTTATGATGAATTTCACTTCCGTGGAGGTCATTCATCACAAGAAGTTCTCCATTATAAGAACGGGATTGGCTGCTATGGCCTGTGCCATCACCATTTCACTAGAAGGCTTGAGAGGGGACCTTGGCTCCGTGGTTGTTGACGAAAGCAAACTGCAAGGTGACACGTTGGATCTTAAACGTGCCCGTCCTTTCATGAAGATGCCAAAATTGTTTCCTTGTTACTGCAGGCTCCAGTTTAGGGATTATCACAGCAGGTGCACATCAGGAACAAATCTACAGGCCACAACAGATGTACAGGTGTATTTCTTCGCTCATGTGCCACAGCTGAAACCCAACACCTGCCATTTGCAGAACACTTGGAAAGGAGTTGGGAGAAAAAGAAGGATTTTTCTGTGCTTAAGTTTTAAGTATTGACAAAGTAAATTCCCTTTCCTTGCTGGGTTGAATTTCATAGAAGTAGGATTAGAATTGGGCTTCCCAAGGCAAGGGTGAGAACAAGAAGTGACTGTCAAGAAGACAGAGCTTTCTGGGCCCAATAGAAAGCACAGGTGGGAGTTCAGAAGCTACTGGGAAAGGATGCTGATGGCAACACTGGGAATACTTGTCTGAATCACTGGTTTTGGAAATCTATACCCCTGCTTACATTTTCATGTCTTCATTTTAGTTTCCTTTGAACATTTCAAACACTTCTTCTCCCACGTGTCCTCTCACACTTCTCCTACGCACTCCCAGTCCGCTGTCTCTCCCACGTACGTAGTCCAAAAAAAAAAAAAAAAAAAAGTAAATGAAATCTCTCTCTCTTTTGTACTAATTTCCTCTAATCTTTTGTTCAGTAATATGTCCCAGTCAGAATAAGTCTCAGCTCATTAGCTGACATTCTTAGGTCGTTCCCTTGAAATAGTCAAAAATTTGCTCTTTTCCTTAACAACCAACAAGAAATATCAGTTTTAATGTCCCGTACCCTGTTGCCTGAGGCTGAAATTTCCACAAACACCAAACTCAAATTTGAGCCTTCTAAGACTCCTCTGGGAAAAAGAACCAGGCAGATGTGTTTTATCATTTCTTCCCTATTCTAAAAAGCAAATGACATAAATTTTACCCATTAAACCTTTCTAAACCGGGAAATAATCCCCCAAAGCAATTTTTAAATTTTATATGCTATTCATATTAAAAAGTACAAAATTGAAATTTGCCTTTAGTAGTATCATTCACTAGTAGTATTAAGTTGAACCGTGCAAAATTGTCACTTTTGGAGGTCAAGTCAAATACTGGCAATTTTGTATGGTTCAAACTAATATTCAAACTAATATGGATTTGTATCTATCTAGTACCCATAGCATTCCCACAGATGTCTCAGTCCTTCATCTTTTGGATAAAGATTACAGCGATAGATGGTATCATGTAAGAAACTGTCAGAGGATCAGACCAAAAAAAGCTATCTATATTGATTTACTTATTTGAAAAAGCTATTAAAGCAAGAATGTTTTCCAATTTCCTATACTCAAAGCAAAAGCCACCATCTATTGGGTAGTTTTTGTGTGCATCATCTTATCTTATTCCATCCCCAGTATAGCTCTGCAACTCTTGGAGGGTAGATATTCCTATCACCCCTTCATAGATGTGAAAATAAAGTCTCAGGTAACTTGTACAGAATCACACACGGGTGGAATTTTGGCAGTGCCAAAATTCCAGACTTAAATTTGCTGGATAAAACCCCCATTCTTCCCCTTCTATTATACTGCCCTCATTGATTTTGTTTAAGATTTAATTGTTTATTCTAGAGAGAGTGTGCATAAGTGGGGCAAGGGACAGAGGGAGCGGGAGAGAGGATCGAAAGCAGACTCCCCACTGAGCGCAGAGCCTGGATGCTGCGCTGGATCTCATGACCTTGAGGTCACGACCTGAGCCAAAATCAAGAGTCAGACGTTTACCGACTGAGCCACTCAGGTGCCCCTGCCCTCATTGATTTAGAGGAAGAGAGAGGTAAGTAGTTCTCCAAAATGAAATACTGATTGTCATCAGCACTTAGTAATATAGCTACCTGTTAAGTTTCTTGCATAGAGACTTTGACTTCTACAGTTGCAATCTTTGAGATAAAATCCTATGAAATAGAAGATCCACCTTTAGAGCCTGAGCTCAAGAAAAGGGATTGTGTGTAAATAATATTGGCATCCTTGGGGCACCTGGGTGGCTCAGTGGGTTAAGCCTCTGCCTTTGGCTAGGTCATGATCTCAGGGTCCTGGAATGGAGTCCCTCATTGGGCTCTCTGCTCAACAGGGAGTCTGCTTCCCTCCCCTTTCTCTTCCTGCCTCTCTGCTTACTAGTGCCTCTCTCTCTCTCTGTCAAATAAATAAATCTCTACTCTGTCTCTCTCTCTCTCTGTCAAATAAGTAAATAAAATCTTTTTAAAAAATAAAAGTAAAAAATAATGTTGGCATCCTTGAGACATGTCATATAGTCCCAAATAAATGCTTCTAGAATGAGTGTTTGAATGAGTAAATGAATGACTTTTATAAATAGAGGGAGGCAGAAAAGGTACATAGTTCTTTGCAAAATCAAACATCTTACAGTATATACGTATTTTTAAACCATATGATTGAGTCACAGAATCATAACTCTGAATGGAGCCTCACAGACTCCTTTGCGCAATGTCTATGTGTTAAATAAATGAAGGAACTAAAGTACAACATTCCAAAGCTAATTGGTGACAGAGTCCTATCCCCTAGCATTCTGGAAAATATACTGGTCTCTGGATTTTGCCACCTATTGGGACATAAAAGCACTAATCTAAAATAGAGAATTATCCTAACATATTTATATTTTAATACATAGTATAAAGATATATATGTATATATGAAAGACATACACAGACATATAAATAAGGGTAGAACAGCTTGCTTTCTCTACAGAAATCATGAAGTTAATTGTTTTTAATCCATATATGTAATTAGTAAAGATCAGTATTAGCCAGGAATATCATGTCAAATACAAGTTTTTTGCTTTGAAAATCCCACACATTTACTGACCCTTGGATGTATTCATAATCCAGAAAGGAAATTTACATGGCCAGACACCTATAAGCCAGCTTTAAAGAAGAAAGAACAGGTGACTTTTCATAAATAGAACAGATACTTTTACCCACATTATCTTAAAAAACACAATGTACAGTTATATATACTTTTCTTAGTGATTAATGATTTTTACCCACATTTATTTTATCTTCCATTCATTGAAAAGCCACACCTTTTTCTGGTTGACCAGACTTTGTCAGGATCCCTGGTTTTGAAAGGAAGTCCTCTGTAAAACAGATGTGTTCTCTGTAAATGGGTGGAATGCATGCATAATCACCTATTGTCCTCGAAGAGTCCTGGTTTTCAATTAGCCAGTTTACAGGTTTCCAATGTGACTTTCCCCCAACCCTGAAGCACCTCTTCAGCCCCATATTTTGTATCTAGGGTACATACTAAAATTTCATCAACATCTTTTCCTGCTGTTAAGAGGGAATGATTTTTTTGGTGAAGGATGAATGAGAAATAGAGGTTATCATAGAGGGAATGTAAGCCTTGAGCTGTGCCCATACCCAGAGCCCAGAATTAAGCTGCTGTTAGCTGGCTGATGCCGGGTAAGCAGCTAGGGGTAGATGGGGAGGCAATCTAGAATGTTTAGAATCAGAATATTCAGTTTGTAACAGCAATGTTAAGAAGGAGGGCAAACATTCTATCAGTTCCTTGATATGCGGCACCTTTCTGCATTAGACAGAAACAAGTGGGTTTTTTAAAAAACCTTTTACAGCAGCTCCAGGGCTCTATAAATCACAGGGAACTTCCCTTGAAACCTGATGTAGAAAAACCCTAACTTTAGGCTTGTCCTTGGCTTAGAGGCACAGAGCATTAAATATAAACAAGGCAGCCTGAGGTCGCACATGAAAATGCAAGCAGAAATAAGTTTATTTCAGTTTGAAAGCAAGCTCCTCTTGTTTGCCTATATTTGATAGCCAACCCAATGTTTTAGCTGTATTAATGGTAGAATAAGAAAACTTTTTAATTTTCTATGAGTGTTATTATAGGGCTCTCACAGAAAGTCAGTTTGGGCTTCAAATGGAGAATTAAATTCTGCTTAAGTGGTAAACACAGTTAAGTCATGGGCTGTCCTCAAAACAGAGCAGGAGAAATCCACCAGAGAAGAGAAAAGAGGATGTAGCAAGAAAGTGGAGGCAGATCGGTCAGACAGAGGGCGTAGGAGAAAGGCAGGCAAGAGAGATCAGCGCAAGAGGAGGGAGTAGAGAAAGCCGCAGAGGAAGGTAAGGACAGGAAAGTGAAGGGAATGGTGTCACAGATGCAGATACAGAGACCACATGAGGAATAAAGAGATGAGCCTCTCAGGGGCGGCGGGAGGAAAAGATGGAGGAGATAGAGTGGGAAACCGTGTCTGAGAATCAAGAGACCCTACCGTTGCAGGGCGGTGTCCGTGGTAAGTTTTCCAGGTGGCTAGACATTTGGCAAAAGAAGAAACAATACAATAGGAAGCTGCATGTGATGCTAAGTTATAAAGGGGAAAGGTAATGGAAGGGGATTTTAAAGATGTGCAATTACGTGTCTGGGTTCCAGGGAATTCCCAGCCCCAAGAAGAACAAGGACTCGCCCTGCGCATTTCATTCTGGTGCTGGCAACTTTTTTTTTTTTTTTTTAAGATTTTATTTATTTATTTGACAGAGATCACAAGTAGGCAGAGAGAGAGGAGGAAACAGGCTCCCCGCCAAGCAGAGAGCCCGATGCGGGTCTCGATCCCAGGACCCTGGGATCATGACCCAAGCCGAAGGCAGAGGCTTTAACTCACTGAGCCACCCAGGCACCCCTGGTGCTGGCAACTTTTGCTGCAGTGAATGAAGTTTGAGCTCGTCCTGGTCTCAGGCAGCCTCCAGGGCTACTGCTCTTTCTGGGTCGGCCACTGCCCCTGCACTTATTAACTTAATGCTGGCCCATCTCTCAAGATGTGGTATAGCCTGGCTGGTCACAGCACCTACAGCCAGTCTTTCACAGGGCTGGCCCCAGCCTAGGGGGAGGTACAATAAATTCAAGGAGTGAGCTGGGTGGGGAGGCACTGAACTTGGCCAAAGGAACATGAAGGGGTCTGACAGTGATTCAGATGCTCTGAGGGATTGGGGTGCTCTCCATCACGCCCAAAGTGTCTAAGCTGCTGAAGGGAACTGGCCCTGCACTAGGATGACAACAATTAAGTGGGGTGGGGAACTAAAGAGAGCAGCCGTGAGAGACAGCACACCTGGAGGGGGCTGTTGTTGGAGATGGAAAGGCAAAGTAGCCTGCAGTGATGGCAAGCACTGGCAGGAGCTAAGGCTGCTGTTAGAAGTCATTCTTTTGTGACATCTTGTGAAGAGATGTGTGTTGGGGGAGGGGGCAATTCAGCAGCACCCCCGCATTGGTGGCTGTCAGAGGAGTGTCACCTGCAGAACTGAGGCCAGAGGCAGCGGGGATGACAGAAGAGGACAGCGTAAGTGTCGGAGAGAAAGGACACCATCTGTGTTGCACAGAGCAGAGCTCTAACCCACTTCTGCTGGTTGGGAAGGTTTTCACCTCTCTGTGCCTCAGTTTCCTCCTTTTAAAAGCTGACCTCAGAAAAGTTCTTGGAAAGATTAGCATTAACAAGCCCAGCACAGAACCCTCTTGCCCAGTATTTGGTTACTAGTATTATCCTTATCAGTACCTTCCTTGCTCCCACAGTAAAATTTCTGGTCACAGTTTGAAGAAAGCCAAATTCACTGGATTTCTTCACTCTTTGTTCCTCTCTCATTTCTTCCCTGTTCTCAATTTTCTTTCCATCCTTCCCATTGCTTACTGAGCATTTACTTTGTGCTAGGAACCAAACCATGGCAGTGGAACCTGATTTCTTGATGTTTTTCTAAGGGAGAGTGGCTTTTTGGCTTTGTTCACATCCACAGCTCTGGCAACTAACCATGGAAACTCACTTCGCTGGGGAGTTGTTTTCTGTGGGGAGCAACATTCTGTGAGCTAAATTGGGAGGGCTGGAAGGAGGGAATTGGTTAGTAATTAGAAAAATTTAAATGACTGAAAATACCTCTCTGACTGTGTAAATGGAAAATTTTCTGGTGTTTACAATATTCACTTGGGACTGATGGTAAAAGACTGCACACAGCCTTGGCTGTTTTTATGAAGTCCTGATACATTACTGGAGAGAACAAAGGAAGTGATGACAGAGAGAGAATTCTGGAGGATGCCATTCTTCCTCGCTCTTTAGATTTTGTGGAGTTTGTCCTTTCAGAAGAGTTTTGAACTCTATCTCTTGCTTCTTCTGGTTCTTCCAGTGACCAGACAGAAACTTTTCAGAAGATAATTGACCATTAGAGATAAGGCTCTACGCTGTGTGATCAATGTGTGTGACCCGAAGAGGCCATATTCAAGATAGCCACTCCAGCACAGAAATCCTCCCATCCTTAAAGAAAGCTGACTGCCTCTTTGTCATCATCTTGCATATTCTCTCCAGTAGCTCTCCTGTCTTCACTTTCCTTTTCCTTATTAGCCAATGGAGCTGGTCACTAAATTCTTGGTGAGCTGGTTAATGATGCTTCTTTAGAGGAACAGGAGTCTTTGCGAACCCTTAAGACCTCTTCAGAGTAGAAGAAGAGATTCATGAGGCACATGTAGTTGTAACCACTCTAAATAATAATTTATGAGGAAGGAAGTTTGTGCCACATCCTGGGAATACAACAGAAGTAACACATTGGCTGGGACTGTCCTCATAGGGCTTACAGTCTAGTTGATGACACTGATCCATAAAAAAATAATACAGATGGAAAAAGAGAGCAAATTACATAGCACTGTGTTGTGTGATCTATTTTTGAAAATGGTAAATACATAGGAAGTAAATATATGTATTCTTCCATCTATGTATGTTCAGTCACTGACATGTATCAGATACTATTCTAGACATCAGGACTATAGGTGGGGATATTATTTATATGTGTGGGGGGGAAACTGTATAGAAGTTATATATTCAATTTATTATCAGTGGTTACCTGAAAGTTAGAGTAGAAAAAAGATATTTAATTTCCTTGCCATTCTTCTACATTATTTTAATTATTTAAAATAAACTTGAGGGGTGCCTGCATGGCTCAGTCATTAAGCATCTGACTTTGGCTCAGGTCATGATCCCAGGGCCCTGGGATTGAGACCTGCATCAGGCTCTCTGCTCGCCAGGGAGCCTGCTTCTCCCTCTCTCTCTGCTTGTGTTCCCTCTCTTGCTGTGTCTCTCCCAGTCAAATAAATAAATAAAATCTTTAAAAAATAAAATAAAATGCACTTGAATTCTATACCTCAAATAAATAGTAAAGCACTATAAGGGGACAAAAATCCATGTAATGCTGCCAGGTTGTGAAGCTAGTGGCCAAGTGAGAGGTACAGACCATTAATAGGAGGCCTGAGAAAGTAGAACTTGTTGTGGACATGAAGGAAGATCCAGACTTCAGGTAATCCTAGGAAACAAGAAGCAGGACAGGGAGGGAAAAGTCCATAAGGAATGGCGTTGAGATAGGGCTGTGCAGGAAGCTTCTGGTTGCAGCAGAGGGTTTGCTTGGAAGAGGAGGTATATAATAATATAGAGGAACAAACACTAGCGTTCTCATCTGGTCTCTGCCACAGAGTGGCCCTTCAAGTGATTTCCTTTCCTGGGCCTCAATTTCCTTACCTGTGAAATGGAAGGATTAACAAGATCAGCTCTCATCAGAGTTGTCCATGGCCTTATGAGACTAGAGAGAGGTATAATAAAGGCCAGATTATGCAAGGCCTTAAAAAGGAAGATATAGAATTTTCACATAACCTACAAGCGTTGAGGAACATATAAGCATCTGCTTCATGTGTAAAATGTGAAAAGCTGAACATGTAGACAAGATGGCTGTCCACATGGTAGGTGTAGAGAAAACAGAAGGAGAAGGGGGAGAGAGAGAGGGACACAGAGTTTAGAGGAAGGTTTGTAGGTCAATTAGAGGTCTACTACACAGGGGTGCCTGGGTGGCCCTGTCAGTTGGGCATCTGACTCTTGTTAGTCTCGGGTCAGGTGGGATCATGAGATCGAGCCCCACAGTGGGCTCTGTGCTCAGACTGGAGTCTGCTTGAGACTCTCTCTCCTTCTCCTTCTGCCTCTCCCTGCTCTCTAAAATAAGGTGAATAAATCTTTAAAAAAAAAAAAGTCTTCTGCACCATAATAGATTGTGTCTTGAAAAGTAAAAACAGAAACATGAGTCCATAGTTATAAAGAGAGGAAGAGAGAATAAAAAGAAGTTCTTTTGCACAGAAGAATACCAGCTAATGAGTCTAGCAGAAATAGAGAAGTAGGAGGTCCTGGGTGGCTCAGTCATTTGAGCATCTGCCTTTGGCTCAGGTCACAATCTCAGGGTCCTGGGATCCAGCCCCATCAGGCTCCCTGTCCAGTGAGGAGCCTGCTTCCCCCTCTACTTCCCCATGCTTTTGCTCTCTCTCTCCTCAAATAATAAATAAATAATTTTTTAAAATAGGGAAGTAGGGGTGCCTGAGTGGCTCAGTTGGATAAGGGGCTACCTTCAGCTTGAGGCGTGATTCCAGGGTTCAGATTGAGCCCTGCATCAGGCTCCCTGCTCAGCGGAGAGCCTGCTTCTCCCTCTCCCTCTATCTCCTGGCTTGTGCTCTCTGTCAAATAAATAAATAAGATCTTAAAAAAAAAAAAAAATAGAGAAGTAGAAAATCACCAATTTCCAATCCTAAGTAGCATAATTGTTTTAGGCAAGCTTAGTCAAGAAATACTAAAAAAATATTGAGATGAAAGCTTATTGGGAAAAAAGGATAGTCATATGATCTCTAAAAATTACCCCACAGATTTGTTATTTACAAAGGTATCATTCTGAAGGTGCCTTTGGAATGGGAGATCTGGTGGTCCTTACCAAAGTGACCAAACTTAGTATCACCAATAGTGAGACAACTTCACATTTATAGTCTTCCTAATGTGATCCAGTAAGAAGCACACAATGTTACTCACTAGATTTTGCTAAAAATGTTTGACCTGATTCTGATAAGGGAGAAACAATTAGACAAAACCAGAATGTAGAGCAGTCTGTAAGTATCTAGCTTGAATACTTAGAGAGAAAGAAAGAAAAGAAACTCAATGTCATAAAAGAAAAAAGAAGGTAATTTTTTAGGTTAATAGTGAGTAGAGATATAACAACGAAACGCAATGAGTAAACCTTGATTCAATCCTGGATTGAAGGAAAAAAAAAAAATCTATAGAAGACATTTTGAGGGCAGCTGAGAAAATTTGAATAGGTATAGTATATTGGATGGTATAGAATTACTGTTACCTTTTTTGATTTAATAATGATACTGTGTGTATGTAGAATATATATTTATACTGAGAGATGCCTTGCTGATATGTTAGGTTTGTAAAGGACATGATATCTGTCACATATTTCAGAGGGTTCTAAAAGAACAAGTGTGTATATTTATGTGTGTGTCTCTTCTGAGAGAGGGCAGAGAAAGGGAGAGAGAATAAATGTGCCAAAATATTGACAACTGTTGGATCTTGATGAAAATGTCTGAATTTTTAGTATAGTTCTTTAATTTTTTTCTGTAGTTGAAATTCTTCAAAAATAAATTGTTGGGAAGGGTTCTATTATAATAGTCTAGATTGAGACTTAGGGATAGTAGTAAATTAGGAAAAAAAAATAAAAGTAAAAGATATTTTGAAGGGACAGTAGATGAATATCATTTCTCAGCAAAAGTCTTAAGTACAATTTGATTTTCAGCATTCGTGTCTGTTCAGATCTCCTCCCCTTCACCTGACGCTGAAACAATTGGAAAGAGGATTCAGGAGTCCTTGACACTGTTTGCCTGAACTCAGAAAACCTGTATCCTGAGAGTTTTTAGGCAGTGAGATGATAACCTAATTTTTAGGTAAGGACTAAGTACGAGAAATGCTACAATGTAATTGTGGACAACAGTCAGATGCCAAGACACACCTAAACCCAAACACAAAAGAATGTCATCATCCTGAGGAATGGTAGTAAAACCAGCATTAAGTGGTCCTAGAGCAGTGGCAAGAATTTGAATTTTACATTAATGGTTTTTGACCAAGATAATTGTATTAGCATCTTATTCCTCTTGAAGGCCTTTAAGTGCTTTAGAAATGGGCTATTTGACAGGTATGGCAAGATTTTTTTTCTTCCTTTAAAAGTGATTTTAAATGCTTATGATTAAGGTCATGCATACAGGTCGGGGTGGGAAAAAGGAACGGAGACCTCTTTCACCTAGACTATAATCCCATTAAGGTTCACTGGGAATTAACATATTTCTCTGATCCAGTATTTCTTACTGCAGATGCTACTGCATTTCTGGAAGGACCGATTTTCCCTATGTATGCCTGTACCACACTTTGCAGAACACTTACCATACCTGAGACTTTCAGAATTAATGCTAAACCTCACCCCAGACTCTGATATTTTAAGAACAAAGAATACCCCCCCTCCACATTTCTATACCCCATTGAGAACTGCTGTTAGGTTCCAAGCCACTGAGGACAGAGCCATTGCTGTCTTCACCAGTAGGTTCCCAACATTTAGTACGATGATGACCACAAAGAAGATGCTCAGAGACAATCTGTTCAATGACTTGATGTAACATATGAATATTTGATTACAAATCTTTCACTTTTTCTATAAACATCACTGTGTTTTGCATGTGCCTTGGCAGCCCCTTTTGTTTTGGTTTGGTTTTTTTACTGTCAAAGTAACACAAACCTCAAATTCAATTGTTAAAATTTTTCTAATATAACTTTTAAAACTCTTATATGACAATACATGTTTACTTAAAAATTATTCAGGAGCCACTAAAGGCTATAAAATGAAATGTAACCCCTTCTCTCCTCTTCAGCATTACCTCCAACCACCATGGCCTCAAGACCACAGCCCTCCGCAGCCTCTCTTAGCATTTGGTTTTGTAGACTTTCAGGCATTTTCTGTGAGATAATAAATCCTTTTCCCAACCTTCCTCCCTTCTTTATTTTTCTTTTAATAAGCAGGGTTATCTATATATATATAATTTTTAACTTGTTCTTTAACTTAGCATTATTTCACAGCTATTTGTTGATATGAGAATATTGGGCATGTATGCCATTGTTTTTAATGGCTACATCATATTCCATAATAATTTTTTTAATCAATTCCCTGTTGATGGTGTTTTTTTGTTTGTTTGTTTTTTTGTTGTTGTTGATGGTGTTTTTAATGGTAGATTAGATTTAGCCATAGTTTAATATCAGAAACCCGGAAACCACAGAAAACTAAGTTTAAAAAAAACTAACAGCATTTGCAGTCAGTCCACTGGTTTCACAAAGGAGAACATGCTGAGCAAACTCGGAAGGTCGCTTTTATTACCACCATCCATCAAGGAAACACCTCAGCTGTAAGTCTGACACTAACCTAAGGGAATCCATTGGCCTGAAAGCACACACATGCCTTCCCAGAATAGAGGGCTTAGAGGGTGAGATGCAAAGCCGATCCCTGAGTTTTACCTTTTGCCTGAGCAGTTTTGGGGCTTGGGTGATATGCAAGTGAGTTATTCCATGTTTTCAAAGGCATTGAGACAAGGAAAGGGAACTTCAAGGATACTTCTGCCATGATACCTACAGCTTTATGTGGCTCTGAGAGACACTCGTGTCAGTGGATACCCATGCCCAAAGTGCAGTGTGGTAGGCAGAAGCCTGGAATGAAGAGAATGGGTCTGGTGTGGCTTGTATGGGTCACTGTTGTCATGTTCATGTGTTCCCTCCCAAAGTATATCTTATAGGAGGTTCCAGAGCCATTCTCCTATCACCTAAGTCCTCATTGGTGATAGAGTCCCAAAGGGCCAGAGAGTTTGTAAAGCATCAAAGTACAACTTGAGACTATTTTAAAATCAAGTATGTATGAATAAAGGACCAGCAAGAGTGCATAGGAGAGCAAAGAGCTACATCTCCACAAGAGGGGACCACATCTGACAGAGCATCTGTCATTAGAGAGCGTTTCAAAAATAAAGATTCTGGGGTTGGGACCTCAGGGATTCTGATTCATGAGTCCAGTTTAATCAACCATTCTCCCTCTAGAGGACAAATTCCTTCTGAAAAGGACTCTGATCAGTACCTGGCTCATAATAAGTACGCAATAAATAGTGGTCAGATTTTAATGATTTAAATAAAGAATGTGATCTAATGATTATAATCACTTCTTAATGCAAGGAGTACAGTGAAAAATCTGCATAGCATTGCAGACCTTAGAAGTATGGAGTCAAATGAAACAAAGTTTCTATTTACAGGAAGCTTTTCTTGGGTGGCTGGGATAATAATGCAATATCAGGTAGACCTGAGTTTCAGAAGAAATTGAAAAAGGATGTTAAAGATGGTCTACTGGGCTACTTTAAAAGGGGTAGTCAACAAAGATCTTTCTGAATTATTAGCTTATAAGCTAAGACTTTTAAAAATAAGGGATGAAATATGAGAATTGCTAAGGAAGAGCACTGCTATCAGAAAGACAGCTGGAACAAGTGACCCGGACTGGAAGGAAATTGAGCTTAGGTGAAGCAGATCTAAGGCCTTCATGCCTGTGAAATAGGGAGGCAGAGTGGAATGAGATGGAATCAGGATGGGTCAAGGTCAAGGTAAGGTACAACAACAGCAACAACAAAAATCAATGTTTTTTTAAAAAAAAAAAAAAAAACCTAGCAGGAGGGGGATCTGGTCTGATATACACACATTTTGAAAAGATCCCAATGGCTGTTGGATTGAAAATGGTGGGGTGTTGGGGGGCCAGCATTAAAGCAGCAAGCCCAGTCAGGGGGCTAGTGCAGAATCCCTGGGAGAAGCAGTGGCTTTGCCAAGGGGGCTGGGGAGAGTTGGAAAAAAGTAGACTTGCAATGTGGCTTGGAGCTAGAGTAAACAGACAGGCTGACGGATTGCACGGGGAAGTGGGAAGGAAAGAGAATGAAGGTTGGCAGGTAGGTTCTTGGCTGAGTGGTTTGAGTGGTGGATGGTCCTATTACTCATTTGCTGAACGTGGTAAAATTGCCCAGAGAAAATTGAGAGTTTGATTTTGAGCATGAGAAGTTTGAAAAATCTTAGACATCCAGCTGGAGATGTCAAGTAAGCACACAGATTTGCAAGTCTAGAGTTAAGAAAAGAATCAGAGTGAGAGGTACTAGTATCATCTTATATTTGTATAATATGTTATAAGACTTCAACCATTTCTGCTTATATATTCTTGCAATATATTCTTGTTCCTCAAAACACATGAATCCTGAGTTATTTGCTATGTCTTAGCCTATACTAAATTGGGTTTGGAAAATTACATACTATATATAAGATCATATATAAAATATAAATATTATATTTATATGTATATAAATATATGTATATAATAAAAATATATAAACATTATATATAATAAAATTATATATATATATATTTGGATTATTTTCAGTTAAAGACTTCAAAATGATCAGCCATCTGTAAATGTCCTGGTAAACCAAAATATTTTTCTTTTTTTTTTTTAAATACATGTTTATTTTTGCATCACCAAACCAAATTTAAAAGGGATGTTAATTTTAACTGCCAAGCCATGTAAATATCCAACATCAGTTTTTTATTTTGCTTCTGCTCTAGGTAGATTCTGGTCTTGAGCTCTCATACAGCTCCTGTCAGAAATGTTATCACTCCGCACCAAGCACAACAGCCTCCAGGAGGAGAAAGGAACTTAATTAGAAATTTCCACTTCAAACACAATTTATAGTTCATTCATTCACGCTGGAGGGTGTTTGGAAAGTTATCACTAAATGAACTGTTTGTTTTTCTCACGTTGTCAACAAAAAACATATTGGGCACAGAATATATTTGTTTATGAAGCACTGGAGGGGGGGCCTCAGTGATTTAGCATAAGGCTTTCTTTTTAGGGGAAGAAACTGAACCCCAGAGAGGGGAAACAGACTTCCCAAAGTAACATGAACTAACAGCAGGTTGGGTCTGAAACTCAGGACTCCTCCCTCCTAGGACCATACTTTCCAGAGTGCCATGTGCCCCTTTCAGTACCTCTAACACTAGTACTTCTCCATGCCCTGCTGAGTCTTTATTGAGATAATTTTATACTAGCCCAGGTCATCATCTTTGTATATGTCAGGGTAGGGCTTACTAATAGCTAATAATTATATGTCCTTCCTATGTAGGCACTGTTGTGAACTAATCTAACCTTTGTACAGCAAGACTCTTCTATGTCTGGGGCTAGTCAGATCAGGGTACTGACCTTAGGAATTCCAAGACTAAATTGATTATTAACATTGACTCTTTCTCTAAGCTTTCCCTAAGCTCCAGGAGATAAAACAAACTCAACATGTCCAAAACAAAATACATTATTATCCTCTTATCCAAACCCACTTTCTACCCTGTGTTCGCATTCTGATGGTAGCCTCACTTCCCTGATTACCTTTCTCAGTTCCCATTTCCAAACATTCAACATTATTATAAATATTATTTAAACCCTATTTAGTCCCCAGAAGTATTTGAGAATAGCTATCTAGTACCTACCTCTGTTTTCTCTCTCCAGTTGATGCCCCATTTCCCATGGTTCCATTCTCAGTTTTCTAATTCAGGCTTTCCCTGTCATCAACCATTGGTAATATTACCACAGTCTCCCATCTGGTTATTCTCTTTTTCATTGCTTAGTTCTTCACCCCCGACTTTTCACTCTTGCTTTAGTTATCCTAACCCAAACACTAGTCAGATTGTGTTGTATGCCACTGTATCACCCCTGCAACCACCACCACTTACTGATAAAACTTTTTAACCTGGCATTCAAGGTCCACTTCTGTTGGCGTTTTTTTCTCTCTCTCTCCATGCTCTGTGTGAGCCACTCCAGCCTGCTTACAGTTCAGGATTAAATGGGTTATTTATAGTTTTCTTGCTTCACTCACCAGTATATCATAAGGATCAGTTAATACACGAGAAGCTTTTATTATATTTATGTCCCACCTTATTTGATAAGAAATATGAGGTGGGAAAACAGTTTACTACTGACTCTAAAACACTTTTGAGATGTTATTTTTAAGCCAGGGAAATCATCAAATTTTGAATTACAGAGGACCCTAGAGATTATGGGGCCTAGAACATTCCACCTCCCACAGCAGCTCAGTGGCTGGCCCAAGTAAGTTAGTGGCAGAGTTAACAGATTTCCACCTTACTACATCACATCACTTTAGGAAAGTGAAAATAGATTTCTTCCCTCTTGAGAAAAGTTGGACCCTTCTACATTCATTTAATTCACTGGTAATACATCTGCTCATCTTATTATCCCCAGTCTCCCTGAATAAAGTAGAAATAGTTTGGATTCTGCCCCAGTTTCTTCCCTGCTGCTCCCTGCCACATACCAACTAGGCCCCCAACTATGAAATAATGTACTTGAAATGGTCCCCTGTGTTCTGTACAGACTAGTTTTAATTGAAATCTGGTGCCAATTATCTCCCCCTTTCCCACCAGGTCACCCCTTTGCATTTTTTTCATAATAATCCAGTTAAATTTGTATTTTTTAACTACTCAAATTCCAAGACAATCTTACACTAAATCTGTTCTTTGATTTTATTATCGCCAATACGATCCATTTTAAAATCCTGATTCATAGGTTATAGGTACGCTCTAAGAGGAATAGCAACCAATGGTGACCTGCTCAGTGTGTGAAGTGTCAGATGCTTTATTTGTGTTGTCTTTGATCATCCTGACAAGAAGCTGGCAAAATAAGCATTATCGTTGTTACAAATGGAGAAACTGAAGCTCAAAGGGGTTAGGTAACTTACCCAAGGTCTTGGAGTTAAGGTATGGCTGGACCAAGATTTGAATCCTGGTGCTCCAACTCTAAACCAGTGTTCTTCCCGTGACAGTTTTTATAGCAGGTAAATGACCCGAGTTCGGATGGAAAACCAAAGCAGCTACAAAGAGTAGTGCTGTGCTCTGAGAAGCATTTCCAGAGGGATCCATTCATCACCAGAGGCTCTTACCAGGGCTGGCAACTGCACCTGCCTCCTGCATTTTCTCTAACTGGAAGCACTCCTAGGGTACAGGAGTGATGGTAACATAATATTTCTCCATTCTCAGCTGAGAAATGGTTTCCCATTGCATCAAAATAAACTCCCAAATTTGTTAATATGGCTTGGCATGCCCTGCACTGCCAGATCTTTGAAAAGCATTAATATGTCACCCTTAGGAGTGATTAGGAATTTGACTCACTATCGAGCTTTATTAACCATTTCAAAGATAAGAACAATCATGAAGCACAAGCAAAGCAAAGAGAGACTCTGACTGCCTGAGTTGAAGTCCTGGTTTTGCCATTTATTACTAGTGGGCTCTTGGCCAATCTATTTAATGACTGTGCCTCAACCTCCTCCTCTGTAAAATGGGTATTATTATGCGTTCTTCATTGAACTATTATGAGAGTTAAGGGAATTGATAATAGGCAATGCTTAGAACCTTGCCTGCCACAGAGTAAGTGCTCCGTGCATGTCAGCCCTCTCCTCCAGTACTACCGTCATCACCAAGTCATCACCTTCATTTCTCCTCATCATCTCTCACCTTCTTCCTACTCTCCTTCCCCGCCACCCCCCCCCCCCCGCCCTGCCATTTACCAACACCTACTCTCTTTTCTTGAGGTGTATCAAGTCCTGTCCTGCCTCGAGACCTTCACATGTCCCTCCCCTCTCTGTTTGGAATACTCTTGCTACTCCTGGGCTGCAGCCCTCCACGGGCATTCCCACCCATCCTGACCGGATAACTCATTCATATCTTGCTTCTGATCTCACTTCCTCCAGAAAACCTTCTCATACCTCCTCATATCTTCAGTAGGGGGCCTTCCTTCCTGTCCCAGAACTTTCTGACCTTTTCCTGTCTAAGTGTTTTCCACCTGCTGTTTAACTGTGCATTTAGCTGTCAGTGCTTCCACCAAATGGTGAATTGCTTGATAATAGGTATATGTCACTCAAGTTCACTTCCTCTCTTAACTTGGAAGAGGAAATAACTAAAATGGATAGTTTTTAAAAACCAAATTTATGTCAGTTTGGTGGTTAGCTATAGATGGGTACATATTTGAGGATAATAGCCTTTAGTAAGGATCCCTGATGCCATACTTCACTTCACATGCATTCAGCTGAGTCTCTCATCAGGTATTAAATAATATCAAGATTCTAGAAATAATACTTATTAGAGCCATCCCAAAATGGAAAGGACAGACTAGAGAAGGAAAGAATTTCCTGTCACTAAAAGTAGGTAAACAGAGATAAGTAGTCATTTGGTACGAGTGATATGGAGAAATGAGGAAGGGAGTGAGGCCATTTAACCTAGAAATGAGGAAACTGTCTTCAAATGTTAGAAAGAGAATCATATAAAAGAAGAAATAAAAAGAAGAAATGTCCTATGAGCCCTTGGGAGGAGGAGGTAGAACCAAGAGGTAGAAACTATCAAGAAGATGATTTAGACTCAACGCAAAGAACTTTTTTTTTTTTTTTTAAATCATGAAAGCTGACCCCGAGTGCAGTGGATTTCTCTGAAGACAGTGAGTTCATCAGAATAAAGCCAGTGTCACATCAAGCATAGATGACCATTTGCCTGGAATAACGCAATGTCAATATATTTTCCACCCACCCACTTACTTATTCACTCACCTCTGTAGTTATCATGTACCTACTCTTTGCCAGGTCCTATGCTAGAGACACAAGTTCCAGTAAGATAAGTTCCTGCCTTCAGGAGCTCACAAGTAAGCATATTCCATAGTCTATTCAGACTGAATCTTTGACTGGGAGAAGTTTTCTAGGGGAGGAAGGGATGAAAAATTGGGTTCCAGATAGGGAGACTAGCATGTGCAAAGATGCAGAAATGCCTAAATTAGAGAAATAAAAAGGTCAACATGATGGGAGACAAGGATATAAGAGTATGAAATGTGGATGAGTCAGTTTAAAGGCAGACATACATACAAATGGGCTCTCCCCATTTCTGGAAATTCTCTGATTTTGATACCATCCTTTTAAAAAAATGTATTTATTAATTTGACAGAGAGAGACACAGGGAGAGAGGGAACACAAACAGGGGGAGTGGGAGAGGGAGAAGCAGACTCTGTGCCAAGCAGGGAACCTGATGTGGGGCTTGATCCCAGGACCATGGGATCATGACCTGAGCCAAAGGCAGATGCTTAAGTGACTGAGCCACGCAGGTGCCCCTTGATATCATCCTTTCTATAGTACTAAGAAATAGATAAATATTTCTGGAAAACATTGAGTTATTTACTCATATAACTCCTGGGGCCCCAAGCTAGGGGCCCTCATGGTTGAAGTAGCCAACATAATATTCATCTTTTGAAAATAAATAGAGAAAGGGTTGGCTCTGGACATGGCACACTATTCCCTTCACATTAGCATCTGAATAAAACCTACAACTAACTTGAATCAAGGAGAAGAGCTAAAATTTCTATTGATTACCAACATGGTTGTGAAAAGGATGTCCTAACAAATAGAATTTTTTCTCCTATGATCCAGGGATGGTTGTATACATAAACAGCACTAGATGGAATTTTTCTAGTCTGCCCAAAGCTTTTTGCTTCAGCCTGGCATGATCTAATCATTATAAACTGGGTCATGTTGTTTAAACCAGGTTGCTTGGGGCCATGGTAGAGCTGACCAGGGAGCCACACCCAACTGTGTTCTGTTGGTCTCAAGGTCCTTGAGAGGCAAGCTTCTGAACTGGAGTCTTGTAAGAATAGACCTTCAGAATTGAAAAGAATATTAAAGGGAGATCAGTAGGCATTGGAATTAAGAGCTCAGGAGTTTTAATTAGACTGTTCTAAATCCTTAACCTCTTCCAACTGTTTAACCTTGAGTAGGTTAGTGATTCTCTCTGAGCTCAATTTTCTTATTTGTAAAATCAGAAAAATAATCCCAACCTCCTAAGGATTATAAGATAATGTATAAATATCGGAGTATAATAATATAATAAATATATAAGTATAATAATTTTCTAATAAATAATATGTATAATAAGTATGAACATGTATGAGGCTCAATGAATGATAAAGGGGTTATAATTGTCGAACTCAAGAACAGTGATCTCCAAGACCCCAGCTCATGCTTAAAGAAGAGAAAATTCAAGCTGAAGTAGAAAAATAGAAATAACAAATACTTGAGGCTCTGTCACACTTGGTATTTTAAAATGTCATCAAGGGCACCTGGGTGGCACAGCCTATTAAGTGTCCTTTTGGTTTTGGCTCAGGTTGTGATCTCAGGGTCATGGAACTGAGCCCCACATCAGGCCCCTTGCTCAGTGTGGAGCCTGCTTAAGACTCTCTCTCCCTCCCTGGGTGTCTGGGTGCTTCAGTCAGGCATTCGACTCTTGATTTCTGCTCAAGTCATGATCTCAGGGTCATGGGATTAGGCCACCCATCAGGCTCTGTGCTCAGCAGGGACTCTGCTTGAGAGTCTCCCTCTCCCTCTCCCTCTGCCCCTCCCTCCACTCATGCTCACTCTCAAATAAATAAATACATCTTTTAAAAAATTGTTTTAAAAAATAAAATATCATATCAATGATATAAACTGTTTTTAAATGCATCTAAAAATGTTATTCGAGCAAAGATTACCAAAACCTCAGGGAGGGAACTAAGAGTCAAAGTGACCTTGAAAAATGTGACTGGAGGAGGACATGTTTGCTAAAATCTGGAGGAAAATCAAGAGTTATCTGGGCAATGTGGTATTGTTCAGGATAACAGCCAGATTTGGTTATTACTGGCCCAGTGGAAAATGAACACACACTCATAGTAGGGTACATCTACTACAGTGGGAAGAAGCCTGAGCCAAACAAGGAAGCCTGGGGCTGGTCCAACCCTATGCTAACTCTGGTATGACTCTGGGCAGGTCCCTTCTCCTATGGGAATGATTTTAATGTTCTAATGTATAAGTGCTGGATGAACAAGTTTTTAAGGCATTTAGTTCTTCATAGCAATCCCCTCAAGTCATGATCTCACAGTCATGGGATCCCACATTGGGCTTCGAGCTCCACCTGAAGTCGGTATGGAACTCTGTCCCTGTCCCTCTGCCCCTCCTCCCCACACACTTTCTCTCTCTTTCTTTCTCTCTCTCATAAATAAAAAATCTTAAAAAAAATAAATATAAATCTATTTATAAAAATATATAACATATAGAAATATATAAATAAAATAAATATAAATATTAAAAATTAAAATTATCAAATTTCTCATAAATAAATAAATCTTTAAAAATGAAAGAACAAACTATACAAATAGAAAACAGGTGAAAAAAGCAAACTTCCATTTTATGCAGAAAGAAACATAAATAATCAGCAAACATTAAAAAGATGCTTAACTTCATAATTATAGAAAGGCAAAATTCAAAAATAATATTGTCTATATGTCACAATGGCAAATGTAAGAATTTGGAGTATTTGCAAATTCTATAAGAATGTGAGGAAAGTCAGTCATATTTTATTTGTGGGAGTGTAAATTTTTGGAGACAACTTGGCAATAGCATCACAGTTTAACACTCATACCCTTTATCCAACAACTTGTTGTTACATGGTATTTACTGTAGCATAGTTTATCATAGTGGAATACTAGAACAACCTAAGGGTCCATCAACCCTGCACTGATAAAACAAATTTATATTGAATCATAGAGAACACTTCACAGCTATCAAAAGGGATACGCCAGTGTATGGGAATATGTGAGTGAAGAAAATTCTTTTGGGACGCCTGGGTGGCTCAGCGGTTAAGCGTCTGCCTTCAGCCCAGGTCATGGTCCCAGGATTCTGGGATCAAGTCCGACATGAGGCTCCCTGCTGGGCAGGGAGCCTGCTTCTCACTCTGACTGCTTATGCTCTCTCTCTCTCTGACAAATGAATAAATAAAATCTTAAAAAAAGGTGGGGGAGGCGCCTGGATGGCTCAGTGGGTTAAGCACCTGCCTTCGGCTCAGGTCTTGATATCAGGGTCCTGGGATCGAGCTCCACATTGGGCTGTCTGCTAAGCAGGGAGCCTGCTTCCCCCCTCTCTCTTTGCCTGCCTCTCTGCTACTTGTGATCTCTCTCTCTGTCAAATGAATAAATAAAATCTTTAAAAAAAAAAAAAAGGAAAATTCTTTAAGATCTATTAGTAAGTGGAAAAATAAAGGTATAAAACTATGTGTAAAATACCTTATTTGTATACAATTTTAAAATTATGACTTGATAAACCTGCTTATATTCATAACAAAAATAATTGGCAGTATATACAAAGAACTCTTAGAATAATAAGAGTTAGGGGGACCATTTTATTTTTATGCCTTTTATATTGCTTTAATTTTCATGTGTGTTCATTATGTACATATGTTAGTTTTATTTTTTATATCAATACATTATTTGAGCAAGGAGATTCTGGCCTTTTTCTTTTTGCTTTCTCCTTTATTAGTTTCTGTTTGCTTAGTGAATAAATAATCATGTTAAAAACATGCAAGGGAAATTAAAAGAAACAAATAATGCCTGTTCCCTTTGACTTAGAAAGTATCTTTCCAGGGAATTTACCCTTCAGAAATACCTCCATAATTGCTCGTAGTAGCCAAAATCTGGACACAATCTTAGAACTTACAATGGTGAGGATCCTTTTGAAAAAAATGCTGGTGGATTACTGGACTCTTGTTAAGAAGGTAAAGTGGTATGAGCTGATTGTCCAAGATATATTGTTAAATGAACAGCAAAACAGAAACAGGTTATAGAATTATATATATATATATGTATATATATACATATATATATGATCCTACTCACTCAACTAAAAATGTGATGATATATTAAAATATGTAAAGAAAGAAGCAGAAATAGAGAAAGTTGTGTGCGTGCATATGCAGATAGTAGATTTCTAGAAAGTATACACAAAAAACTAAGGGATGATGATGAGGGGATTTTTTTACTTTTCCTTAGATATCTTTCTGAAAAAATTGGAATTCATTTACCACGATCATGTATTGTTTTTTAATAGCAAGTTAACCCTAATTATTTGACAAGACAAGAGGTTATTTGGCCCACGAAGTTTGTGCATTCCATTTCCTGTAGGCAAGAGCCTACATCTTATTACTTTTCCCGTCTCTTCCGGCTGTCTGAGTCATACTCTGACTCATCCATGCCTAGACAGTCTCTGAAATGCCTGTCATCTACTAACAAGTAAATCCAGAATTGTATAGTTCAAAGGGGTTTTAGACTCCTCACCATCGCTTCCCTCCAAGGCAGAAGAGTGTTGAGTCTCAGGAGCTGAAAGGTGGCCGCTCCGCCGGTGAGTGGCGCAGTCAGGCCACGCCCAGCTCACTGGACTTCTCCATGTTACTATGTCATGCTTGCTCTCAGTAAGGAGCTCACCAGAATAGAAAGCAGGGAAGAGGCAGGGACAATTATAAAAGTCGACAAGGAAACTTTCACAAAGCTATTATGGGAGATCTAGGATATGGAACTAAAGATTACAGACATCCCAGGCAGGGAAGCAGAAGCAACTCACCATCCACCACCCAGTGTCATTGTCAAAGAGATGAGAGGCAAAATAAGATTTTATATTTTACATGCAACTAGTCAGGGTTTTTTTTTTTTTTTTTCCTCCATGGATGGTAGCCAACCTCTCTATGAATAAAAGGAAACAGAATTGTGGCATCAACTGCAAAAAGCTAGCTCTAGGTAGGTTAGAAAAGCTGGACTTACTGTGTGTTCAGTTGAAGCAGAGAAGCTTCTTAGGGGCCTGCCTTGCTCACCTTTGTTCTCCTCCCCTGGTCCCTTTCCTGGGGCAGAAACAGAGCCCTGATGTTGGAGGCACTCAGTAATTATATTATGTTGACTTAGACTGAGTTGATTTGAGAAAGATTTCAGTTTTTACTTCTCATTAAATTTGACATCAGAATGATTTTTCCCTCTCGGCAGAGTTTTGTGCTTGTTTTTTAGATGTTCTGTTTCTCTTTTGGCATCAGCCCCAAAATGGGAGTTAGCAACAGCAACATAAACTCCAGTCATCCTTTATTTCATTTTGTCAGAATTCATTCTGGAATTGTACATGAGAAATGGGGCAGTCAAGTTTATTTTGGAACAAGGCTCAGGGCTGTCTAACCAAGCTTGGAATGACAAGACCAGGCATCTGACCAAAAAGAGGGATTTGGCAGGTAGCCAGCCCCATTTCATACAGTCTACGCAGAACCTCATCTGAATATATTAATCTGTCAGCACGTACTCGTCTATGTACATTACATGTGTCTCTCCTTATTATCCTGTTTTTCCTCTAATTTTGAAGGCTCATATCCATCCCAGAAATCTAGGAAAGTCACAGAGGCATATTAAATGCACACACTAAAATTCTCGTAGACATGCACAGACCAAGTTTCCACCCAGTAAGACATGCTATAAACGCCACAAGATAAAATATCATGTCTCTGCTGACTAAAAGTTGTCAAGAGCCTGAAACTTCCTCTGTAACACTCAAATGCCTTGGTAGGACGGGAGGGGTTTTGAGGCAGGTGACATAATCTTAGCTTCTCGGTGGAGAAACATTTTTCTTCTCTCAGAATGATCTGCCTTATGAAATACCAAAGTTCTCTGGCTTCCTCCTCCAGGTGAATGGCATCGACCTCCGCGGAGCATCTCACGAGCAGGCCGCCGCTGCCCTGAAGGGGGCTGGACAGACGGTGACCATTATAGCACAATACCAGCCTGAAGGTCAGTGAGAACCCACCCTTACCAAGTTCCACTGTGTTTCTTTGTGAATATATACCCACCTTTCTGATCACCTGTATTAACCAGTCTCCACCAAAAAGGCTTTTTTTTTTTAAACTTACTTATCCTGAAAAATGGGAGCTCCATGTCCGAAGAACATGAGGCTTTGTTACTCTTCACCTTCCAAAGAAAACATCAGAAAAAGTCCTGTTTGAAATATGAATTCAAAACAAACAAAATCCAAAAAACCTAGCATCAGTTTTATTATTCATGTTCTTATCTGGTACACACTTTTGGTCAGCAATGAAATATTGTAAAAAGAATTAGGGTGGACTAAGAATCAAATTGACGTGAGACAGATTAACAAGCAAAACACCAGATTTAATAGCATATGTATGGGGAATCCACATAGACAGGCGAAATAAGGTATATATGTCATCCTGAGCTAAGATGTGGGCAGGGGTCTGGGACTTCAGAGGGCAGAAGTCCATTTCACAGGGCCGTAGAAGAACAGATGTTTGGTAATTAGATATTTGCCCGGCCATATAAATGAGTCACTGGATAAAATTTACCTCTGCTAATAACCCTTGTTCTGGGAAACACCCCCAACTGAGATTCTTTTATGTCTTTATGGGAGGGGCAAAAGTTTCTCTTGACCCTGGAGGGTCTAGATTGCCTTCAGGTCAAAATCCATAGGCCAAAGTGGCACACTGAGTGGGGGAGGGTGGTTGGTCTGGAATCCCTTCAGAAGAAAGGGGAGAGAGAAACAGACCATGATCAGGGGACCATATTCTCTCTTCGTGGCATGAACTCTTACTAACGCTAACGTGATTTTTGGTTGTCCCTGGTATGGGTTTGTTTTGTTTTGGTTTGGTTTGGTTTGGTTTGATTTTGGCTTTTTCTGCTATAGTATTGCTTGTTTGTAACATGCTACTGTAAACCCTGAAACCTGGTGAGGCGTTGTCAATTGGATTAGCCAACTGAAACTTGATGAGATATCCTGAATTGCATTAGCCAGACCCTGCTCTTTGGTTTGTTTCAACTTCTATCTGTGATCAGAATGATTCTCAGGGAGACCACCTAGAAGTGACCTATTGTGTGGTTGAATTTTCAGCAAATTTGTATATAGATTACTCCTTTTGTTAATGAAATATACTTAAGCACCCACTGTGGGCTAGACTTTACAAAAAAGTAGAGGGGTGTGGTTTCCTGTCTTCAAGAAATGTAGTTAATTACCCTTGGTCCACAAGGCTAGTAGACAGGACTATTAAACAGATAAACATGATAGTACAAGATGCCATTAAGGAAGAGCCTTTTTGCGTGGGGGTATAAAGAGCTTCTTTGACCTTTTAAAGTGATTCTTTCTTAATGTCAGTTGGTCTCTTCTTTGGAAGACAGAGGTTTGTGTCTCCCCTGTGAAGTCTTAGATTTTACCATAATGGTAGCCAACCACATATTTCACGTGAATATAAAGAAAACATTCTGCCATGTGTCTTTTGGAATGTTACATTTATTTTGCCTGAATTTAGAATTAGAATTTGCAATTAAGTTATTAAAAAACATGTACTAAATGCTTTCTCCTATTGGCCTCGCCCATATATGGCCAGAGAGGTGGGGAAGAAGCAATTTGTGATTGTCACAGATGGGTGATGACAGGACTGGGAGAAAACATTCTACCCAGACAGTTTTGAAAGTCTTTCTACTTCTTAAAAATTAGTAGACATGTCTTCTACTAGGAATAAATTGGCTCCAGAAGGATCCATTGTAAAACAGAAAATAAAACCATTTGGGTTAGCATAATTTGAGGAGCAAATTCTACTTCATATAGAATAAGAACTTTCCTGTGGAATTTTTCCATTTTCTTTACAGCAGTGTTCGTTCACTCTCAAACCGTATGCCCTTCACCATAACCTGGCACATGGCATGAATATTCCAGGCTGTTTTCCCATTTCTCAAGAGTTTCCTCTCCAACACCAATTATACCAATTAGAAGCCATTGATAGTAAAGACAGCCATTCAAATGACCTGGAACAGAGTGATTTTGAAACTTTAAGGATTACAGTAAAGGACAAACATGTCATAGTTCTATCCACATAAATCTTCATCTTAAGCTTCCTTACTGTGTTTGCTTCCTTTAAGCAATGTACTTAATTTGGATACTTTGCTGT
Source organism: Neogale vison (assembly GCF_020171115.1). Lineage (NCBI taxonomy): Eukaryota > Metazoa > Chordata > Mammalia > Carnivora > Mustelidae > Neogale > Neogale vison. The sequence continues at coordinate 140,268,544 of NC_058097.1, forward strand.
ACTTTGTGAGGATGCCTATTCAAAGCAAGCATGTCTTATAAAGCATAATAGATTTTTAAATTTGTAAATAAAAATGATAAGCTTGGGGTGCTGAGTGGCTCAGTGGGTTAAAGCCTCTGCCTTCGGCACAGGTCATGATCTCAGGGTCCTGGGATTGAGCCCCACATTGGGCTCTCTTCTCAATGGAGAGTCTGCTTCCCTTCCTCTCTCTCTGTCTGCCTCTCTGCCTACTTGTGATCTCTGTCTGTCAAATAAATAAATAAAATCTTAAAAAAAAAAAAAAGCTTATTTCAAAATGCCAAAGTACAGATAGGATTCACAGAATTCCCTATTTTAATAAGTCTAACTCTATTCTCATTTGTCACAGCTTTAAATCAGTTGGAAATGTGGTAATGTAACATCAAGTAATCCTCTTTCCCCCTTTGTAAGTTTAATGTGCAACTGAGCTTTAATTTAACTATTGTTTGAAATGGAAAACTAATTGGATTGTTGTTTAAACCATTTAGGGACATTTAAATTATACAACTCTTTTAGGAAATAATGAACAATTTACCTTTAAGATAACAAGTGAAAAGAAGAATATGCCACAGAGTTCATTAGGAAATTCTTACCAGATCTCCTTCATTTGCGCTAGTATTGTGAGGTGTCCCTGCTAAGACAAATTTTATTGACTTCTCTTTTGGTATGATCAGGAACCAGACTTTCTTTCAGTAATTTTTTCAGGTACATTCAAATGCTTTTATCAAGATACTAGATTCCTTCCTCGGTATTATTAAATATTCAGGAAATTTGGCCCTTACCCCCAGCCCAAGTCATTTTCTTTTAAGTAATTTTTTTTTTTTAATCTTACTGAGATTAAAGGACTTAGGTACTTTTAAGAGATTGTTTTCTGATGATGTAGGACCAAAATTGTATAATAATGACACCAACCCTGAGAACTGTGGAATGTCAGAGAAGGGATAAACCTGCAGGAGTCAAAACAGTACAAGAGTACTTTGTGGAAATGGAGAAATGGAGCCAGACTTTGAAAAATAGGTGGGATTTCTATTCTGAAAAGCGGAGAGAAAAAATATTTCGCTAAACTAAATAAGATTTTGAACTCTATGTATGCAGGCACAAAACCCATGTTTTGTTCACTTTTATTTTGTTCATTTTTAGTGTTATACATATTATTGGTATTTCTTTTTTTTTTTTAAGATTTTATTTTATTTATTTGACAGACAGAGATCACAGGTAGGCAGAGAGGCAGGCAGAGAGAGGAAGGGAAGCAGGCTCCCTGCTGAGCAGAGAGCCTGATGTGGGGCTCGATCCCAGGACCCTGGGATCATGACCCGAGCTGAAGGCAGAGGCTTTAGCCCACTGAGCCACCCAGACACCCCTATTATTGGTATTTCTTAAAGCGTTGCTGAACTAGCAAATAATACTTACCATTCTTTAGCACTTGAGTTTCCACCTGAAAATAATTGAAGATTGGAGGGATGATTCAGTTTTACAACTTGCATTTTTTCATTTTTGCTTCAAACCAGAAAATAAGTGCTAAACAAGTATGTATTGCAAAATATAAAACAGTTTCCAACTGTGTTTTTCATAAGACTTAGTTCATTTTTTGAATAATTATAAATAATTTATAATTATCATAATATAACAATAAATGTCTTCCTTGGCAAGTTTCACTGTGCAAAGTAAGACCAAAGTTCTTCTACTTCTGCTTAAAGTGATCTTGCTCCCAGTTGTCTAAATTACTCTAGCCATCATTAAATTTTATCCAGTGTCTAGTTCTAGGTAGTAGAAATAAACCCACATTTTAAGACTCACATGCAAACGGTGTTTCTTTCTGGTGGTATGATTGTAATTCATTTATACCATTTTTTTTTTAATCTACTTTCTGTCACATGTTTACTTGGAAACTAATATGTATTATTTTGATATTAGGAAGTTAATAATGAAGTTATTTTCTTTATTTCTTTTTTTAAGAGGATCATGTATCTGATACTTAAGGAATAATTCTACTTAAGCAATATAGGAAGTTAATTCTTCTAAACTCCAATTACCTATGTTCAGTTAGTGAAGTTACCCCAACACCACTTCAGAAAAGGAACCATAATGCCTGCCCAACATATGCATACACTCCCTGTCCCTTTCCAGCCGTCTTCCCCATTGCTGTCAGAATTATTGTTCTCTAGGATATGACCAAGGTACCTGTGCACAGACTCCATGCCCTTCACAGTATGGCCCCAGCCAAACTGTATGCTCCCTCCTTACTCCCCGCACCATCATCACTTACCACCATCATCATTTTTACTCTCCCCTGCTACACAGGACTGCTTTCTGTTCCTCAACACTTGGTCCTTAGCAGTCATGTTTCTGGACCTTTGCTCCTGTGGGTTCCTCTCCCTGGAATTCCCTTTCCTCCCTTTCTATCTCTACTCATTTTGAGGGCCTGCAGACGTCAATTCCACTCTGAAGTCATCTTTTATCTGCTAAGTTGATGTTGATTGATTCTTTCTCTGAGCTCTCTAGACCTATATTCAGAGAGTTTGTGTGTCCCTTAGCATGATTTGTACATTTCCCCACTCAAGTAAGCTTCTAGAGGGCAAGAACCCACTTATCGTTCGTTTTATGTCCTGAGAGAATTTGCACGATATGAATTTGACTATGCTTTATTAAAGAGTTATTGAATGGGTCTCTATTTGTTTTAGAAGTACAATAAAATATCTTCAGTGTGTTGGCAAATAATTAATAGTAAGTGTTTAAGAAATATTTGCCGGATGAATATTGAATGAATTGCCTGGGGTTCTGATATTAGATGCAGAAAATGGTAAATGAGTCCCCAGATTGGACATCCAGTGTTGATGCAGTTTTTAGGTGGTGCCTTTTTTTTCTTACAAAGAAATGACCCTAGTGGATAAACATCCTTTCTCCTGCACTGAGGAATATCTACAGCTATTGTTCTGTAATATAACACAAAGAAAAGATGATTAAAGCTCTAAGATTTTCTGAAGTTCTAAAACTCAACTTTAACACCACTGATGGATTTTAAAAAGTCACTGGGGCTCGTGAGTGGCTTAATCTGTTGAGCATCCCACTCTTGGATTCAGCTCAAGTCATGATCTCAGGGTTATGAGATTAAGCCCTGCTTTGGGCTCCATGCTCACCATGGAATCTGCTGGCCTTGGTCCCTCCCACTCATTCTTTCATTCTCGCTCTCAAATAAATAAGTAAATCTTTTTTTTTTTTTTTTTAAGTCACTGATTGTAACCAAATTGTGCATTTGTCAGAACGGGTCTAACACAGCATTTCTCTGAATCAGACTGGAACAAGCCTTTATAACATTTGCTGCCTTTTCACTGTGCTATAATACCTCTGTTTACTGTGAGACCACTGACTGGGATTGAAGTAAAAAAACACCAGATATTCACTGGGACAATGAAGTGAACAATATAAATTGTTGGATAAAGCACAAAATAGAGATAATTAATTGCCAAGGTATTCTTATGACAACCACCAGTATTCTCTTGGCTTTAATATGACTACTCAGGCATTGTTTTGGATCCTGCAAAGGCTTCAGAAGGGCCTGCAAGCAGGGAAGAGGAGCTCCTTGAGGGTCCCCATCAGGAAGTGGGGACTTGAGTAAACAGTTGAAGAGTCTAATTTTGTCTGCCTTTTTTTTTTTTAAGCTTTTATTCAGATTCCAGTTAACATACAGTGTATTATTAGTTTCTGGCATACAATATAGTGATGTAATACTTCCATACAACCCCCAGTGATCCACCTTTTATTTTTCAACAGACTACTTGAAAAGAAAAGTCCAAAGGACAGACTTAATTAAAAATAAGACTTATAAATGTGGTCTAGTTTATGGAACTGTGGCAGAGTGATGATGTGGTTCATTTATATACCTGTATTTGGTTAATGGATATTTTTACTGAACACTTACTGTGCTCCACTCAGTATTCTTAGGAAATGATAAAGCAGTGAACCCAAAGGCCCTCTCAAATAAATATTAAGTTTGTTAGATGATGATAAGTAGTATAAAGAAATAGGAAGAAAGGTAAAAGTGATAGTATTGAAGAAAATATGGTAGATCTAGAAGACCTAGCTAATAAGTTCATATTTCAGCAGAGATCTCAAAGAAATCAGGGAATAAGCCATGCAGGAAGCTGGAGGAAGAAAGAAATTATTCTAGAATCCTGGTCTACCAAGTGTGATCTGTGAACCAGCAGCATAGAGATCAATCAAGAGCCGGTAGATAGGCATAATCCCAGGCCCCACTCCAGCCTTCTAAATCAGAATCTACATTTTATCAAATCCATAGTTTATTTACATGTAGTTTGAGAAGCACTGTGCTAGAATACTTGAGGACCCTGCAGAAACTGTGATTTGTCACTCCGGGTTGGACTCCCTCTACCTGGATCCAGGGTGATGTCACCTGAGGCGGCATCACTAGGTTTGATTTCTGGCATGTGTTACTCAATGACTGGTCAGACTTCAGTCGTTTTACTACAGGTCAGACTGCAAGGGCTCTAGGAAGTTCATGTGTCATTCACCCCTACCTGGCCTATACCTCCCCTCTAAATATAGATTATCAACCAAATTCATAAATCTTGCTAGAACTCCCCATCTAGTGAAACAGTGAACCTACTCAGGCTTCATTCCCTTTCATTACGGCCTCTCCTGCCTCTCCTTCAAGTGCATAGAGAAGCCATTGGGGATGAAGTGAGATTGAACTTCATCCTGATAGATGACTTTACAGACCAAAAAAAAAAAGTCACTAAGGCATCACTTTAAAATTTCTTTAAGTAATTTACTCTATTTTAAAGCAGATCATTTCACTAATCCTTTTTTACTCCTTTTAAATTGTGAAGCTAATTCAGAAAGAAAACTACTCATTCTTTTCAGAATGAGGAGTGAAGTGAATGAGGAGTGAAGGAAGTGAAATTCTGATCTTTTCCAGAGTTACTACTTTGAATTAAGTCACAAGTTTAAACCAGAGTTGGACACCATGATCTATTTCTCTGTGAGGTCAAAGATGTGGTGGAAACTTAAAATGAGTATGTAATTTACCCTCTGAAAAACATAGACACCTCCTATATCTAAAAGTTCTCAGAAATGAGAGTATATACAACACCCAAGAAGCTTACTTACAATACAAGCTATATTTCTTTCCTTAAATCAATGTCTACATAAGTTTATGCATATGAATGAGCAGCTGTGGCGTGCTGAGATAGTTTCTCAATGCAAATAACTGCATCTCAAATGCTCAGGCAATATTCATAAAGTCCAGCTGTAGGTCTTGGTCAGAAATTGCATCAGCATCATCAGGGAACATTCAGGATGAGCTTTGGAATGGGAGGTACAGTGCAAGACTCTGGACTAGGAAGAGAAGACCAGTATTCTAATGCCAATTCTAATTCTAGCTGTGTGACCTCATGCTAGTTATTCATCTTTATGAGTTTGCATTTTCTCAGTTAGGAAAAGTTAGGACAAGTTAAATATTTTCAAAGTTACTGAATTCTAGATAAAAGATATAACCGATCAAGTAATACAGAAGTATGAATTCCGTTATTTGAAGGTTTTTTTCACTAATACTGCATCTTTGTGCTTTGCGTTTTTTGCATTCTTTAAGAAGAAATGAATGCACAGTTTGGTTAACTTGGTGCATTCTCTGTGGTTTAACTGGAATCAGTGAGAAATGGAAATTAACAGTTGGAAGAATCCTTATAGATCACTTTATCCAGCTTCACAGATGGGGGGATTGAAGCTCAGTCAGTATCCACATAGGAAAACAGTCCGTTATCTTAACATTTGTTATAACTACTAAAACTGAGGCTAGCTAAACCAGATAGTAAATTCCTTAATTCTTTGAATTTACTGTAGTAGTTCATGATGGCTGATGGCTTAAATAGCCCAAGGAATCTAATCCAACTAGATTATTATGTTCAAAAGGGGGTTGAAAAATTCTTATGGAGCCTTGGGGCTTTCTCATGCACATAATTTCACTTTCACTTCTAGCTTCTTACTCATGTTAATTGCTTTTATCCCTGTATCACAAGTGAATGATACATATAAGAGAGCTTTAAAAATATAAGCAATTACTAATAATTTAAAAAATAACCACGAATCTGAGAATATTAGTAGTTAAAGAAACAGTTCAAATACATTACGCTTTTCCTCTTCTCTATCCTAATTTCTTCAGGTGGCATCCTTCACCCATCTGTCCATCCATCCATTATCACTTCATCCTCAGTGATATTCTGTTTTGCCACATATGGGATTTCTCCAAATATATTGCATTAAATCTGGTTTAGCTAGTTTGATTGGCATATGCTAATTTTTATCAAACTGTTAGGAAAGAAACTTACATAAGACTTTACATGACTCTAGAATTTGTATTGCTTAGCCTTATCTTTCTCCTCGAATCTCTCTCATATGCATACAGGCTCCACCAACAGATACTGCCTCCTCCTGCAACTAGAAATCTCCCAAGATGTCCCTTCACTTAATCTGTCTTGTTCCTAGCCTTCTCCCAGTTGCTTGTTTAACTCCCCAACATCCACCACAGCGTATGACAGATAGGATGATTCCTGCAAACAGAGTCTGCGGGATCATGGGATGTTCTGTCCAGATACTTCAGTGATTAATGATGCTGCTTTTTTTTCTCCAAGCTTATACCCTAGTTTGGACGTAGAGTAATGTAATGGGGACAAAGTGAGATATCACCTCCTGACTCAAAAAATTCTCTTGACCTAATTATCTGTCCTGGGAATACAATATCTCAAACTCTTATCAGAGGGGCTAAAGATATTTACAAAGCTGATACAGGTCCTTTCCCTTCCTGTTGTTCCATCTCTGCCCAGCCTCATGACAACTTTCATTCCATAATTAAATATATTGATCTTTGGGTGTCTAATCTTGTGATTTTATTATATTTTGAAGGACCCTTGGCATCCAGCATCATAAAGCACTCACTAGCTAATACTGAAAGAAGGCTAAGTAAATCTTTGTGCTAGGGACATTTTGACAACCAAAAAGATCTCTTAGATACATCCCATGAGTTAGCCACATCCAGATCAAATACATGGGACTAAAGGGTCCAAATCAGGGGCACCTGGCTGACTCAGTTGTTAAAAAACCGCCTTCAGCTGAGGTCATGATCCTGGAGTCCCAGGATCAAGTCCCACATCAGCTCCCTGCCTAGCAGGAAGTCTGCTTCTCTCTCTGATCTTCCCCCTTTTCATGCTCTCTCTCCCATTCTCTCTCTCTCAAATAAATAAATAAAAATCTTTAAAAAAAATAAAGTTTCCTAATTATACTCTTGACTATACAAATATTACCAACTGAACCCAGATCCTCCACTGATGAGGAATTTCAGGACATTATAGACAACTGTTAAAGAATGTTCCACAGAAACAAGCAGAAGGGGAATATAAGCTAAAACAGATCTAAAATACTTACTAATTTTACTCCATATTCTCAGTGCCAAGTGTAGTTCACCTCCACATTTGTTTGAAAATCCCAGTATTTAAGCCAACCATCAAACTTAATAATGAGTGATGAGGCACTTGCCTGCTCCCTTCCCTGACTCTGGAACTGATGCTTTTTTGACCACACCTGAGCCATATCACTTCTCAACAGTGATGCCCTTGTTTGCTAATTAAGGTGGTTAGAGAGATTATTTTTAAGGCTCCTTCTAGCTGACATTCTATGAAATGTAGTTACTGTGTCTTCTAATTAGAACATGTCATAAGGAACAATTATTGCAAGCAGATAATTTCAGAATGTTCTCATTTTATTCTTCACATTTTAAACACACGGAAATTCTGCTTTCACCCAGTTGGTGGGACAGAAAAAGATCTATATCTGTGGAAAATGCTCTTTCTGTGCTGAAGAGAATTTGAACCCTCCAATAACTATTTTTAAGTTTAATTCAATTAGAAACACTTACTGCTTATTGGTGCTTCCAAGATTAACAATTTATTGTACATGCATAGACCCCTTATAGCCTAAATCTTACCAGTTTCATATGAAATTGAACTAAACTATAACTATCAAGCCTGGAAATAGATTTATTGGGGGTGAAAAGGAATAATTTGGAAAAAAAGTTCATTTCAGTAAATAAAAGATTCAGAAAGCTGAAATAATGGTTATGTTTTTGATTCTCAGAATCACAAGTAGTATCAACTTTAGAATGAAAAAGCCAAGCCCAGGAAATAAATACATCTTTAATGTGCTTTATAGATTCGTAATCCAGATAGGATTCCTGGTACACTCAATGACTAAGTCTATAAAAGACAAAAGTATCCAAATTATACTTTGGGGTTCAAGATAATCTTTTTTTATTCGCTCAGCTTTCTCATATTCACGTTCCTACTGCTAAGGGTAATTTTCTTCCTTAATAGGAGTTGCTGACACATTGGGGAAATTAAGCAATGGCAGAACAAAAATTCTTTCATTCAGTCTTCATTCAGATATATGAAATGCTTCCGCTGAGTGACACATTGCCCTGGACATTAGAGGAAGAATGATGAGCAAAATAGACATGACCCTTTTCCTGATATACCTACAGTTAGCAGAGTAAAATCACACCAGTAAATCAGATAAGCTCAGGTGAGTGCTCTAGAAAAAGACAAGAACTTAGATCTAGATTCTGAGTCTACATACTCAAGTATATTCTCAGTGTATACCCACACCAAACCAAAACAAACAAAACACTGTGACCTAGATAGAGGGTCCAGAAGGCATCCCAAGGAAATAATATTTTCTTGAATCTGAAGGATGAGTAGGCATTAATTTGTCAAAGCAGAGCAGAGGAAGCTGTTGTGAGGAAGAGGAGGGAAGTGTATGTGAGAAAGCGGGAGAGACAGTGTGCGTAAGGAAGTGAAAGAGGGGCACATGGGCAGATTTTGAGGGACAGGTATTTGGGTCTTTCCCCTGAAAGCACTGGTGTTGAAAAGTTTTAAGCCAAAGGCTGGCAGGATCAGAGTTGTTGGTGTTGTTGGTGTTGTTGTTCTTCTTCTTTTTAAAGATTTCATTGATTTATTTGACAGAGAGAGAGAAGTAGGAGCAGCAGGAAGAGGGAGAGGGGGAAGCAGGCTCGCTGATCTGGCAGCACGATGTGGGCTGGATGTGGGACTCAATGTGGGGCTCGATCCCAGGACCCTGGGATCATGACCTAAGCTGAAGGCAGACGCTTAACGACTGCTTAACGACCAGGTGCCCCCAGAGTTGTTCTTCTAAAAACTGGCTCTGGCTGCTGAGTAGAGAACAGGCCAGTAGTGTCAGAGAGGCTGGGAAAAACCCGGATAAAAGGTGCTCATCCAGGTGAAACGGTGGTGGTCGGCTTAGAGCAGTGGAAGAAGAGATGGAGAGGAGTAGACAGACTCAGGGGGAGAGTTGGTAATAAAGTCAGTAGACTTACATGTTGGCTTATTAAAATACATGAATTCATTCATTTTGTTAAAATATGGGACAGCATGATTGACTGTTACAAGACAAATACACCCCTCAGGGAAAAGCATGTTTTATTCATCTTTATATCCTAGTCCCTAATACAGAACCTCGTTCACAGTAGGCACTCAATAAATGTAGACCAAGTGAAAAAATAAATAAATGAATGATGCCAATGAATAAATGTATCTATTCTGTAGGAACTCTTCCATTTTTTTATTTTAGCTAAGACAGAACAAAATATAGATGTCAAAGAGAGGAAGATGGAAAGAGAAAGGGAGTTGGTAGCAAAAGAGAGAATTCGTAAAGCTAATGCGGAGCACTCACCGCACGTCTGATGACATTCTAAAATCCCTGCATAGACTTACTCATTTAAACAGCTCAAGAACTTACAACAGAGGTTTGATTGCATTGCCCATTTGCTCTTGGACAGATGAGGGTATGGAAACTCAGAAAGCATAAGCGGTTTTTCCAAGGTCAGACAACTAACCAGTAGAGTACAAGCAGGAGTCATTCTGAAGCAGAAGGACTCTGGAACAGCTATGGAACTAGATCACTTCTCAAAGGAGGAAGGAAGAGGAAGCAGATTCACATGGTGATAAAGGAATTAGAAGAGAGGGAAGAAATGGAGGGGATGTGGAGAATCTAATGAAGGATAAATGCCGTGTACCCAAAGAGAGAGAAAGGACAGAGGTACAGAGAGGACAAAGACGAGTCAGATGGGGAAATAAAGATAAGGGTATTCGGGCTAGGCAGGGCCAACAGGCAGACAGATCAGAGTCTAGTGATTGAGAACGGAGACAGGCCACAATTGGCTTGCCGTAGGCTCTGGGCCAAGGAGCAGATGTAGGCTAGGTGGGTGAATTCCCTTCCTTTTGAATTTGTGGTAGTTTTGTTCTGTTGTCTTTTCAAGATATGGGAGTTTGGGGCCTGCAGTTCAGCTCTAAGAGTAGGTGTGATCCCAAACTGGTATAAAGGCTGGCAGAAGGCTCACCACTTACTACCTTTGAGGACTTAAGTGAGTGATAACCTAAGCCTGAAATTCTTCACGTGTATCATAGGGATAATCATATTTACCTTCCAAAGTTTCTGGGCGAATTAGAGAAAATGAAGAATGTCGAGAATATATAAGGCCATCCGCAAATGACAGCTACTATCATAAACCTCAACAACAAGCTTGTTGAATAAACATTGCTCCCAATGCAAGCTTCGCCCTGCCATTACCCCCCAACCCCCACTCTCATCAGATCTTTGCATTATCCTTAAAACTATCTAAGTACAGACAGGATCGAGGAGCTTCACAGAGTTTGGGAAGCAATAGTGGTTAAGAGTTCCCACTGTGAAATCAGATAGATATGGCTCAAATTCCAGCTCTGCCATTAACAGCTGTGTCACTTGAAACAAATTACTTCACCTCTGGGAACATCATTCTTTATTTGTAGAATAAAGACTCACACCTATCTCTTAGGACTATTTTGAGGGTTAATGAAGTCAGTGCATGCAAAATGTCAAGCACACACCCTGACAAATAGAACATCTTCAATAAGTAATAACTGTCATTATTATGGTAATTATCAGAAAGTCCAGAAAAATCTATAACGTGGTTATTGTGTGGAAAGAGAGAGAGAAGGAGAAGTAGATCCAGAGCGGGAAAGAAAGTTTAAAAAGCCCTTGGGAGTCTGTGAATAGGGGCTCTTGAAGGACTTCTTTAGGTAACAGAATCAATGTGAAAATAATTCCCTGTGTGGGAGTGTCAAATAAACTGTTCTCCGCAGAGTTCTACGGTCCAGGGAAAGAATGGTGGAAGCAGGGAGTTGGGCAGAGGGGTATCAGAGGAAGCAACCTGGGCCCTGGCTTCAGTCCCCCTCCAACCAGAACAGGCTTTATTTGTTTTTCATGTTTGGTCTTGGATAAATGAAGGATTCTGTCACCAAAAAACAGTTTTAAGCTGTTTTAGCAGAAGGCAAGAAAAGCTGTTAGAAATAAGAGGTGTAGGTAGGGGTGTGTGTGTGTGTGTGTGTGTGTGTGTGGTTAGGATCCAAAAAAGCTCTTAGCTCAATTAATTTTGCACTAGAAAGTAAACTCCATGGGAGCATCAGGTTTTGCCTGTTTTGCTTACTGTTTTGTCCCCAAAGCCTAGAACAGTGCCTGGCATAGAGTAGGCAATCAGCAAATATTTGTGAATGAATGAATGAGCTAAACAAATATTCATGCCTCTCAATTTCTCTTGAACTTCAGTGGCAGAGCAAATTTACTCCCCTTGATATGCCTATTGGGAATCATGTTAATTAACTGGAGCTCCCAAACATTGATTTTCCATGCTGAAAAAGTAATCAATCTAGGAGAGCAGATTATGTGGTCCCAACATTGATTTTGGCATTGCTGCTGACCAGGCTGCCAAAGACAAAAACACTCTCTGACTTTGGTTGTTTGATATGTGAGAGCAAAAAATTAAGCAAACAAATAGACTTTTTTCCAAAGAATCTCATAGTGGCTTTGTGCATTTTTGTAAGTCTTAGAAACATTAAAAAATATATAAAATATTGGGGTGCCTAGGTGGCTTAATCAGTTAAGTGTCTGCCTTTGGCTTAGGTCCTAATTCCAGGATAGAGACCCTGCTTCTCCCTCTCCTTCTGCCCCTCCCCCTCCTTGTGCTTTCTTTCTGTCAAATAAATAAATATGATTCACAGATCTGTACCCCTGGGGATAAAAATATATTATATGTTTATAAAAAATCATTTAAAAAATAATAAATAAATAAAACCTTTGAATATATATATATACACATATATATACACACACACGCATATGTGTGTGTGCATGTGTATATATATATATCTATATATATGCATGCGTGTGTGTGTGTGTGTGTGTATTAACTAGCACAAGTTTAAGACTTCTCCATTCACGAAAGGCTTTCAGATATGTTTCCCACGGGCTCTACACAACTGTGAGAGTTGAATAGACGGGAAGTATTTGTGAAGGTAGCAAAAGTAAAGCTTTGTGAATTTAAGTAACTTGCGATGTCGTGCTACCCATAAGTACTGTGAGTTGAACTTGTACCCAGATCTTCTGATTCTGTTTCTCGTGCTTCATACTGTTCTTCAGATGTTCTTTAGCATCATACTGTTTTATAATTCTTTTATCCAAATAAAGATACTTGAATCAATCTAGAATTACCAGGCTTTCCAGAAGTTTGCTAAATAAACACTTTTTGAGAAAAACATATTCATGTTTGTTTGTTGGGTGAATGTTTGAGGGTATATCATTTTAACTTTATTTTTTAAAGATTTTATGAGGAGGGAGATGGGGGAAGAGGAGCAGGGAGGAGGGACAAGCAGCCTCCATGCTGAGCACAGAGCCTGATTTGGGGTGCAGTGGAGGAGGGGTTGCCAATTTCAGGACCTGAGATCATGCCTGAGCTGAAACCAAGAGTCTGATGCTTAACTGACTGAGCCACCGAGGTGCCCCTGAACTTTATTTTTTAGTAGTAATATAATTACATGGATTCAAAATTCAAAATATTATTAAAAAGTATACACTGAGAAGTCTCTCTTCCACTTCATGTACATCAAACTCATTTCCTCTTGGTCTTATAGGCAGCAATGTAATTAATGAATAACTTATTTAAATAAAAACTGAAGCTGAAACCATAAAGGAATATAGATAAATCTTATTTGCAGGGTTTAAAGGAGGAAAAAAAATGCCTAATAGGAAGATGCTTAATAGCCTGGAGCATTAAGGAATAAAACATTGTTCTTTTTTACTTGGGTAATGTTTATATCTGTTCCTCATATCTTAATTAATTATTTTTAGAAAAATAGCTCTGTGCAGGGCTTGAACTCACAACCCTGAGATCAATAGTCTCACGCTCTACTATCTGAGCCAGCCAGGGCTCCCTATTTCCTCATGATGTAAGAAATGTTCCCAATTCAGAAATAATTTTATAAATACTAGCTTTTCTTTCGGCACAACTCTCATAATACCCAATGTGTCATGTAAATTGCCAAGGGATCACAGGCTGCAAAAGAAATCTTCATGCAGTTGTTCACCATTAACTGGTATGTTTTCTGTCTAGAAAAATTTGGAGCACTTAATATCCTTTAAAGAGGTCACTGGTGTCAGAAGGGTTCTAAAATCAAGGTTAAAGCCTCAGTATTCCCTTGGAAATGTGTGCAAGAATTATCTGGTTGCATATAATAAGTAGCTTCATAAAAAGATATTTGTAATCTTTCTTGATTATGTAGTAGCAAATACAGAAATTCCTCTTTGTTTAAGGTCACTCAGAAGATTCTTTGTAAGAAGATTGATTTACCTAGTAATATTAATTATTTATTAATAATTTTTATTATTTATTAATAATATTTATTAATAATTTGCCTAGTAATATTAATAACCACACCCTACTTTATCTAAATTTTAAATACTTTTGCTTTCTTTCAAATATTTGAATTTCTTAAAAATAGGTACCATTTCCCATGGGAGATTTTTCCGGGAAGCAAGAGGAGGAATGTTAGAGTTTTAGTAACAGTCCCCAGCTGTTATGACTTAGCAATGAGCAGCCGAAACACAAAGGGTATTTTAAAAGAAACACAATTATCTACAAAATTACAGAGAAATGGTTGCTTTGGGTAACTATTAGTGAGAAAGAATGAAAGTGCAATGTCTACAAAACCATTATCAAAACGCAGGGGTAGAGTCCAAAGAGATGAAGACGTGAAGATTCCTGGAGGGGTGTGGGATGGGGAGGTCCTGGCAGGGAGGATGTGTGGAGAAAACTGCTGAGGGAAACAGGATCTCCAACCTGCATAGCTGTCTTTACAGCAGGGAGCACAGTCTTCCCTCCTTCTAGATTCAGGAGAAAACATCTCCACTTGACTTCTGATAAAGGAATACTTAATCTTCTTGGAAGCAAAGAGAGCGGATTTTCTTGTTGATCTTTTATTTGATTACTTTGTGATTGTGGATGATATTGGTATATTAGGTATATGTTATTGTAGTTCTTTCCTCTGAGCTATGAAGTTTTTCTCACAGTTTGTGTTTTCTCATTGCAATTCTGTGCCTTTGTCTTTCCTAATCATAGAGCAAAATAAATAAATAAAAATTTACAGAGAGGCTGAGACTCTAGAACAAGCTGTAAATAAGATACAAATAAAACATCTGGGTAAGATATAATGTGCTTTTTTTAAAAAGATGTTATTTATTTATTTGAGGGAGAGTGAGGGAGAGAGAACACAAGCAAGGGAGAGGGAGAGGAAGAAGCAGGCTCCCCACTGAGCAGGAAACACCATGTGGGGCTCAATCCCAGGACCCTGAGATCATGACCTGAGCTGAAGGCAGATGCTTAACTGACTGAGCCAACCAGGTGCCCCTATAATGTACTTTATTTTATAAAACAAGAGCTGGTCTTTTGAAAAAAATTTAAGTGCACTTATGGAGTATTATATGCCAGGTCCAGTTTTCTTAGATACTCTTAAAAAATGCATCTAAATATATGTCTCCTTTTACTTCCCCAGCTGCACCTCTCTTGTACTTTATATTCTACTGACACCAAATTTGCTTATCTTTCACCTAACAGGCCTTGATGTTTCATCTTCTGTAAATTAGTGACTATGATTCTGTCTGCCCAGAATTCTTCTTCTGTCCACTTGACAAACCCTTTTTCTCTCAAAGAACAAGCTAGAGATAATGTCCTCCTTCCTGGCTGCAACCACTCCATCCCCAGTAGAATACCACCGCTTCCTTCATGCTACCTTAGTAACTGGTATCATTGTATTTTTCCCTCCATTTTGTAATTCAAGTAAAGAAATATCCAGTGTCTTCACAGAATATTTCATGGAGGAAGGGAGTGAGCATAAGAGGCAGTCAATAAATGTGTGATGAATGACTCAGTCAGTGAAGATTTGGGTGCCAGTGAGACTCTTGAAAATGGGTTGGAACGTGTGGAGAAGCTGACACTAGTTCTAAAGATGATAATAAAAATACATGATACATAGTTAGATGGAGACAAAAGAAATTTCTTGGTTTATACCATACTGAAGTGTGCACATACATTAAAGAATGAACTAATTTTTTAAAGATTTTATTTACTCGTTTGAGACAGAGAGAGAGCAGGAACAGGGGGAGGGGCAGTGAGAGAGGGAGAAGCAGACCCAAGGAGATCATGACCTGAGCTGAAGGCAGACTGTTAGCTAACTGAGCCGCCCAGGTGCCCCACGGAATGAACTAATTTAAAGAATTCAAAAAATCAAAAGTGAACATGGAAAGAGTAGGTAACAACTAATAATACTGTTATTATTATGCCTATAATGTCTAGATATTTATATATGCCATTTTATCATCAACATCATAACATTATTATCCCCATTTTGAATATGAAGGGATAAGATTCCAGTCACATTACATAATGAAGAGGTGAGGCAAACTCCAGCAGTGGTCTCCCTTACTCAGGTGCCTATTAGCAACCACATCTTGAAGAAGGGTCAACAGTGTGATCTCAGTTAATGCCCTTTGTGTCCTCACCTATTCTCCACTTCTTTAGAAAGGAGGAAAAGTCCATGGTTACACAACCAGTATAAGCCAAGTTCACAGATTTGATAGTGCTTTCTCTTCAAAGCCTCATTAACTATGTTATATGCTTAGTCTTGGAATCTGTAGCGCTACATCGTGCTAAGCCCTGGGGCTTTGAACTCCCCCTTGCTCTAAGAGAGCACTTTCCTTAAATCTAGCAAGATGAGTTGCTTAATAAAATACACCAAGGATCTGAGCTATTGAAGGAAGAGAGTAGTGATTATGGTTTAAAACTGGATATAAAAAGAAAGCAGATTACCGCTGAAGTGAGGATTTCTGCGTGTCATTTGGTCTAAATGGAACTGTGATTAGGAAGAGGAAAAAGACGTCTGAAAAGGTCATTACAAAAAATAGTAACAATTTTGAATTTCAACTAAGTGGATAAAATTTGGGACATCACAAATGGAAATGCTTTCTAAAGCTCTGCACTAAAACATTTAATGTAAAAGGTACAGATGCAATAGAAAACTGTATGTAACCTCTAAAGGGCAACACAGTTGGTTAATAATTAATGAATTCCCTTTTAATAAAATAACATCAGGTGTGTATAAAATATGTTGTTAATATCAAATGAACAGCTGAATTTTAGGCTGCAGCAAAACAGAAAAAAAATCAGAATCAGAAAAGAAAAAACCTGAGGATGAATATTATTTTCAGTAAATATGTATTATCTTTCTAGCTACAAACATGAGATTACAGATATAATGGACTTAATTACAGAGCCACTGGAAAGTAAATATTTGGAAAAAATAAAACTTCTTATGAAGAGAGACAGATGTTTGAGGGCAGCACAGAAGTCATACAGTGCTTTTGGTACTTTTTAGCTACATGACCTTGTGAGAGTTATCCAGCCTCTCTGACCTACAGATTCCTCGTCTATGAAAAGGAGTTAATAATGAATTCTTTATATGGTTATTTTGATGAATACATCATAATCGTAATTCTTGGCTCATAAAAAGCGCTCAGTAAATGTTAACTACTAAAATAATGAAAGCTAATGTTGTAAAGGGCCTGGTATAGGTCAGACACTGTTCTAGGTGTTTTCCAAATATAATCATATAATCCTTAAAGCAAGCCTCTGAGATAGAGGCTGCAGTTGTTCCCATTTTACAGATGAAAAAATTAAGGCACAGAAAGACTAACATGGCTTGTCAAGACCACACAGTAGGGTAGCGTTAGAGCTGTGATTCAAGTCCTGGTCTGACTCCACTATCCCTCTTCTTGGCCATCCAAGCACACTGCCTTTTCTTACTGAAATGACAACCTGTTTGAATTTCTCCATAGTGTTTATCACTATGTGTAATTATCTTATTTGTTATTTGCTTATGGTCTTCTCCCCATGAGAGCAAGAACCTGGACTGCTTTCTTTAGTAGTTTGTCTTCAGCAATAAGAGCAGTGTTAGGCACAAAGTAGATATTCAAGAAAATTATTTATGGCATGTTGAATTATAATACTATTTACTCTTAATAGAGAAGAATGTTGAGAAATCATAAAAGATGATGAAAGAATCAAAAGGAAATATGTGTAAGAAAGTAAGATTCTAAAAAATTAAAATATGCAGAATCATGGCCAGTAATGAATCAGAAACTCCCCAAAATTAACAACGGCAGTTTGTTTACAAAATACAGCCTTGGCAAAATACATGGCACATATGTTTTGTCTCAGTTGTTGATAACAGAATTAAAAACAGGCACAGTCCCATTTTTCCTCATTTTTCAAACTGATAAGAAAGAACACAACGCGTCATTGCCATTGAACGCAAAGAAATGCCAGACACAAATAGGATTACCTCATAATTCATTGTGAAAGAAAAAAAAAAAAACCATTCAGTAAAATCCCGAGATTAATCCTAAGACCCGTATCGTTTATAAAAAGAGAATACGATAATAGCATTTGCCATCATCCAAGATGTGGAGGAAGCACAATGTCAAGGAAGTAAAGTGGACATTTTATACTGCCAGGTGCCCACCAGACTCCACATGGGCCTACTTTTCATGTATTATCCACATCTGCAGCCCAGGCAAGCATACCCTATCACTTTATTGTGTGTGTTTCAGCCATAATTCTGTTGCCTTTGCTGTCCATGGGAAGATCAGTCAATATACTTTCCTATCTCTATCCAGCTGGAAAAAGCAAAACAAAAACAAAAACATTTATTTGACCTCCTTTGTCCTGGCCCTTTGCTAGGCACTGGGAACAAAGACACCTCTCAAAAGGCTGAAAATGCAAGGTCTCTTTGACTTCAGTCTGAGGCTGCTGCCTGTGTACTGGAGGCTAAATCTGGCTTTGGGAAGCGTCTTCTAAGTTCTCTGCTAGAACTGAAGGAGTGCTTGTTAGTGGCAGGTACCAGGGTCTAGCTAGAGTTGACCATACACAGATGGACACTTTTGTGATTTCTCTTTCAAAGCCAACCCCAAATTAAAAGGCTTTTTCTTACCTGGATATAAAATAACAATGTAGGGTCCTATATGTTGATCTATAATGTAGCATGGGTTTGGAATTTAAAAAGGTAAATCTCAAAAAAAAAATTTTTTTTAATGAAAATTAAAATAGGAGCACCTGGGTGTCTCAGTCGGTTAAGTGTCTGCCTTTGGCTCAGGTCATGATCTGAGGGTGCTGGGATCAAGCCCTGTGTTGAGCTCTCTGCTCAGCAGAGAGCCTGCTTCTCCCTCTGGTTACAGCTCTGCCTCCTTGTGCTCTCTCTCTCTCTGTCAAATAAATAAATAAACTCTTTAAAAAAAAAAAAGCAAAGAAAAATGTTAATCTCCTTTTCAAGACAGAAACTAAGATGTCAGGATAATTTACAAAACAAGTCTGCTACCTCAAAGTGTTACAAGTCATTTAACCTCTACTTAACAGTAATTTCACAAAAAATATTTTCTGTTGATTCTGTGTCCTATTAAGGTGTTGTTAATTTTCAATCCCAAAAATTTCAGAGAAATTGGAGACTTTTTAAGAATTGTTTTAAACACTCTGATGAAAGAGTTAAGTTAACATATAACTATGAAAATTTCCTGAGACCTTTCTTTAGGCTACATTTTTTGCAACACTGGGGACCAAATGAAATAAAAAAGTCAAAGAAAGTCAACACATTTTCCCAACATCAGCTCTTTCTGGCTTAGAAAGTAGGGTGTGGAGGGGAGGAGATGTTCATTTTAATACGATAATGGAACAAACAGTTGGAGTAAAGTTTTCAAGTGTCTTTCCAGAAACCTAGATCATATCAAAGTAATATCCAGGATGTATGCCTTCCTATCTGACAGCACTTACAGGACAGGCTTACTAGCCTAACTTCTTAGAGCTTGAGAGCCAAATTTGTCTTTTTCTTTTTCTTTTTCTTTTTTTTTTTCCCCCTAATTTGTCTTTTCTTAAGGCTGGGACAGACTACAGACATCTGATGTCAAGGAGCTGTGATTATAGCAGCTAAAATATTTAGAAAGCACCTGCTGGGTAAATAAAGAGGCATTGTAGTGGAATGGTCCACGCACAGATTCTGGAGCCAGACTTTGTATGTTCCACTCCTAAATCTGTCATTTTTCAGCTGTGAGATCTTGGACAAAGTACTTAACCTCTTGGTCCATCTGTCTCCTCATTAATAAAATGGAGATAATAATAGTTGCTATTTTATAAGATTATCATGAAGATGAAATGAATTAATATTTGTAAATCTCTTAGAATAGTACTTTGAAGATAATAAATTCTAGTTATTGATAGATAGTGACTCCCATCCACCTCATGAGCAGTGCAACGCGACCTTAGCCTTCTGTCTTTCTTAGACTCCTCAAGGGCAGCTGACATTGGTGGTTTCCCTGTAGCACCACTCATTCAGCGTGTGTTCATCTGACTTTGCCTGCCTAAATGTGGTCATTCATGCAGTAGTCACGTATTGAATGCATAATAGACACCAGCACTCTCTCGGTCCAGGCGCTAGAATAGTTAGGCAGGAAACATCACCGCCACTCTGAATTTCCCAGCTCTGCACCTGTCCTAGAAGACTCGGTAGCCAGTGCCTAGTTACATATATACTTCTGACCTTGTGATAGTATTGTGATCTTAGATAAGCTGGTCTGAGGCATGTTCCCATTCATTTAGAAATGACCTCTCATTCCTGAATAACTTATTCACAGTAAAGAATCCACCAAAATCGTTTTCAGAGGCTCTTGCTCAAACACTTGGCAAGCATTGACTTACCTTCTGTTCTGAATGCTCAGGATTTAGGTGCAATATCTATTTTATAAATGGAAACACTTTACAAGAATATGAGATCTGGCATAAAATAGACAATATATTTTTTTAAATGAGTTATCAGAATGAAAGGACTGGGAGAGAGGAAGACTAACTTTAAAGGCAGTATTATGGGAGTCAATGAGCCTGACTGGAGAGAAATTTCAAAGCAAGGAGTGGGATGTGGGTCCTGGAGTAATTAACCTTGAAACTAAAGTGCAACTGATGTAAAATGCAGTGTTTTATATTCCATTATTTTAAAAAAACCCTGCCTATTAATACTATAAGATTATTGCCATTGACTATAAGATGTATCCCTTTTTCAGAGATGTTAAAATGTGAAAAAAAAAATTTCGTTTTACAATTGATGAAATGTGGTGATCATTCACATTGTTCCTGCCACTCACATGGTGGATAGTCAGGTGATGCCCCCTGGGCTGTGGCATGAGTGACATGGGTTGCTAGTCCTGTATGCCTCCCTGTACACTCATGATAACATCACTCCGTGCATTCAAGAAAGCAAACAGGAATGCAAGAGATAGTAAAAATAAAGTTATTTTCACAACTTTGATTCATATTAAGTTATTAAAAAATCAATACTAAAGCTCAGTTCTTTGAGTATACTTAGTAATTTTGAGACTGTTATTACCATTTTAGTAACACATCTCACCACCAGTGATGACATATCTGTGGGTCATTAATCATACCATGGATGAGAACTGATGTCCCAAGCTTGTAAGAAGATATTATTGGACGCCCTTCATAAGGGGATTTGCCCCCAGGGTTAGACAGAAAGTTTGCAGCTCAAAAAGTCTATTTGGTGGATGGGAAGAGGAAAATAACCCTACTCGATCTAAACCATGTCACAGACCCTGACCCAGATTTTCAAAGTTTCTTCATACTTAATCTCTACAATTAAATTCACCATTATCACTATCATGAAAGGAACTGAGCATGTCCAGAGAACTTCAGGAACTCACCAAAAGATCCTGATGATTTTATCCGCTTAAAGGTCTTAAGGGCATTGACTTTGTTGGTTAAGCAATATCACAGTCAATGCCTTAGAGTTTATGTAGGAGACTAGAAACCACCCTTGCATGGATAGTCTGTATATTCTCTTTGCTGTCCAAAAATCACAAACCAATCTCCATATTATCCATGCTGAGATGTTTAATAGAACATCTTCAGGAACTTCAAGATTCCCCTTCTGGTACCCTACTTGTGGGTTCTGGGATCTGGGACAGATCTGGACTGATCTGTGATTATTATCAATATTGTAATTATTAATTTGGGCTCCAGGGTATCCTTTATAGAACCTGCCTAGTGAACAAACAGTAGTTTGGCTGGCCCACCTCAGCTACTGGTATAAATTCTACTGTTCACTATTGAGCACAAAGCCCTCCAAAGTCCCATATAGCATTCCATAATTTTGTGTCAAGAGGAACCTCTCCAGGAGTAGGAAGTTACTTCTCAAAGAAACAGGTCCTGGGGCAGGACAGCAGCATGATATAACTTGTTAAACAATGAATCCAGGGAGGACCCATGAAAATCGAAATCCCACAACCAAAAATCAATAAAACAGCTGGAAAGCAAAGGCATTTACTGAAGTCTCCAAGGTCACAGTTGTGTTCATTAAAGGAAAGCCCCAGGGGGTCAAGTGAATTTTGAAAAGAGCTTTTCAGTGCCCCCACATAATTGATGTTCCCTTGCTGTTCACTGTGGGTACTTGCTCTCTCCAACCCCAGGGATGTGCTCCTGCATGTGCCTTGATTTAGACTGTGCCCTCTGCCACTCAGCCACCCACTTGTCACCTCTCAGCTCCCAGTCACCTTATACAACCTGTCCTTCAAGGGCACATTCAAGGCTTCTTCCTCTGTAAAGCTTCCTAGTTGCTATCTTTTCTGTCTTTGAAACAGCCATTGTGTTTTATCCATATAGATAGGCTCTATGACTTCTACTTTCCATCATAGCAATTTTCTCTCCTTTAAATCACAATCTTTCTGATTCGTCTCTATGTCCTTGTATATACAAGGTACTCAATGCCTATCTACTTAACCAGTAAATGAAGCAATCAGGTAACCACTCAGTCAATCAATGAAAATAAATGAACATGTCTTTTGAAGTGTACTTTCTCTGTGGTCATTGAAAGCATCTATTTTATGGTTTCTTTTACACCAAAAGGTCAGCACTTATATCCATAAAATACTATGTTGCAAAATGATAAACAGCCCAAGACATTAGATAAATGATACAATTGTAAGCAGTATTATGAATAAAGAGGAGAGAGAGATAATCAAAACCAGAGTGATCAGCTGAAGAAGTAGGATTGGAGCCATGATATTTAATTTTAAATTACTTTTATTAAGCCCTTGCTATATACCAAGAGCTGAGCTAAGTAGATTACATGCATTGTTTTATTTAATCTTCAAAGCAGGTCTCTGAGGTACATACTTGCATTCTGATTTTGTGGATTAGGAAACAGTCTTGGGGAGACTAAGTAATCTACCCCAGACCACTCAGCCATTAAGTGGCAAAACTGGGTTTCATGCATGACTCATGTATGACTTCATTCATGCTGTACTGTGCTACAAAGACTAGTAGGATTTGGATAAACGGGATTAGGTAATGAAAGAGCAGCCTGAGCCCAGATCCGCAAAGGTGTGAAAAGGGAATGAGGCTGGTAAGCTTAAGGATCAAGGGTTCTGGTCCACTGATGGACTGGCCAGCAGGGCATTTCTAAGGGGGTAATCAAATACAATGTATTGATCTCATAGTTTATAAGAAGGAATGTATATTTGGTCTTTCTCCTAGTTTCTGGCATGGGGTTCCTAAAACCCTTAAAACCTTTTCTTTCGTTGTGTTAATGAGGTGACTCTCAGCCCAAACCTAAGGATGGGTTTGGCTGCCATTGGAATCTACCAAGGGTTGGTACTTTCAGTACCATCCTCTTTAGACAGAAAAATTGGAATCAGGTCACTCGTACTTAAATATCAATTACCATGTCTGCTGCAACTGTTGACTTTGGTCAATACAAAAGAGAAAGCTAACATCTGTGTCCACCAACAATCAGTCAAGGACATAATTATTATATGGTTGAAACTATAAAAAGTTGGAACTTTCAGCCCTACCTCTGACTTCCAGAAAGATGAAAGGGGCTGAAGATTGAGTTAAATTCCCAATGATCAATGACTTAATAAATCATTCCTGTGTAATGAAGCCTCTGTAAAAATGCAAAAGAACTAGAGAGGGCTTCCAGGTTGGTGAACTACAATGTTTCCCTGTGCCTCAATGCCATACCCCAAACTCCATGAGGACAGAAGCTCCTTAATTCAGGACCCTGCTGTAGGTATCTCCTCATTTGGCTGTTGTCCTTTAATGTCTTTTGTAATAAATCAGTGAGTAAAATCGTTTCTTAAATTCTTTGACCTGCTTTAGCAAATTAATCAAACCCAAGGAGGAGTTTGTAGGAACCTCTATTTACAAACAATCAGTTAGAAATATAGGTAACAAGCTGTACTTGTTTTTAAACAAGTACAGCTTGTTTAAAAGCTGTACTTGTGTCTAAACTAGAGGGCAGTCTTGTGGACTGAGCCCTTAATAATAATTATTATTATTAATATATTCAATCCATGTATTAATGTTATGATTACTGATATAATTATTGTATGATTAATATATCAATATGATTAATTAATAATAGCATACTAATCCAATGCTATCTCCAGGTAGAGTATCAGAATTGAGTTGAATTGTAGGACACCCAGTTAGTGTTGGAAAATTGCTTAGTGGTGTGGGGAAAACCCACACACATTGGAAGTAGTGACCAGAATCTTAGCGTGGAAAGGCGTATCATGCATGAGACTGGCAGCATTAAATGACAGACTAAGAGAACTATACTAGATCCTGGCAGAAACCAACAAAAATGGCAGGTTTGGAAGATTGGCCTAGAGATAATTAGGTGCCCCTAAGCTACAGAATTTTTTATTAAGCACTTCAGAGTTCAGAATTTTTTATTAAGCACTTCAGAGTTGGGGCTCAGTTGGTTGAGCATCTGACTCTTAGTTTTGGCTCAGGTCATGATCTCAGGGGTTGTGAGATTGAGCCCCACATCAAGCTCTGTGTTCAGGGGGTAGTCTGTTTGAGGTTCTCGCTCTTCCTCTCCATCTGTCCCTCCCCCTAAAATAAAATAAATACATGAAATTCTTTAAAAAAAGGAAATTCAGTGTATTTTTCCTAAAATAAGAGAAGTTTATAATCAGCAAGAACTTTATTTGAATGTAGATCTTTGTATGAATACTTCCATATGACAGTTTTCTAAACTGAATTCTATAATAATTATGTCCTTGACTGATTGTTGGTGGACACAGATGTTAGCTTTCTCTTTTGTATTGGCCAAAGTCAATAGTGGCAGCAGACATGGTAATCGGGATTCAAGTACAAATGACCTGACTCCAATTTTTCTGTCTGATGAGGATGGAGAGCGTGTGAGAGTGTGTGTGAGTGTGTGTGAGGGTGTCTGTGTGTATTTGATCCGAGAAACTCTCCAAGAAGCTCTACAAACCCTTCATGACAGTAGCTCCTCTAAACAACTCTGAGGGGCACCTGGGTGGCTCAGTTGTTGGGCATCTGCCTTCTGCCCAAGTTATGATCCCGGAGTCCCGGGATGGAGCTTGCTTCTCCCTCTTCCTCTCCCCCTGCATGTGTTCCCCCTCTCACTATGTCTCTTTCTGTCAAATAAATAAATAAAATCTTTTTTAAAAAATAAAAAATAATAATAAAGCAAGGAAATAACTCTGAGATTAACACAAGGCATAGAATCTCTGGTTCTGATCCCCACACATTATTTAAGGTGTCTGCAACCTTTGTCCCCAGTGTTTGAAACATTCCACCTACTCATTTCAGCCGCTATTTCAAAACACTGCTTCCAAGCATGGTGGGTTGTCCCTACCATTCTGCTGTTGGTGGCCATCTTGGATCCTACTCCGAGTCCCTAGCTTACCTCTGTAACACTATTAGGTCTACTTCGGACCATTCATTAGTCATTTGTTAAATGATAACTTCCTAGCTTTAAAAAGTTTCAGACTGTGAACAACACAGTCGGCCTTCAATCCACATTGTTTGAAATGTGCAAGTTCATTGGAATTCAGTTAGGAAGAGCCAAGGAAATATCAGAAAGTAGAAGAGCCTCAGCTCTGGAATCAGACTGACCTGGGTTTGAATTCCAGCTCTGCCACTTGGGAAAATTGTCTAACTTTTCAGAGCCTCAGTTTTCTCAAGATGAAAATAGGGATCGTATAAGTACCTCAAAAGTAAGTTATGTAAGCAAGCTAATACAGACAGAAAATAGATGCTCAGTAAATGGGAGAGATGCTGCTAATTATTGGTATAAGTACTTTTGCCACACGTGCACCTTACAGAGACATGTTTCATATAGAATATATCACTTATATTTCTGCATTAGTGCTTCACATACCTGTAGTGCCTGAAACATACAATCTGACACATAGTTTATGCTCAATAAATACTTGCTGAATGAGGCTGAAAGGCTCAATATAAATTATTTTGTCATACACATTTTATTTTATAGTCAAGAATGAATTCTAAGTCTCCCTTAGAATGCAGACTCAGTATTATGGTCAGTATTAGATTATAAAGTATTAGATTATAAAGATAGAAAATTGTAAGGGGCGCCTGGGTGACTCAGTCATTAAGCGTCTGCCTTTGGCTCAGGTCATGATCCCAGGGCCCTGGGACTGAGTCCCACATTGGCTCCCTGCTCATTGGGAAGCCTGCTTCTCCCTCTCTCACTCTCCTTGAGTTTGTATTCCTTCTCTCGCTGTCTTTCTGTCAAATAAATAAATAAAGATAGAAAATTTTTCTGTTTATGTATTTCTTCAAAACTATTTTGCATTTATCGAGTGCCGTATATGGTGTCAGATAATGTCTTAATGTTTTGCATGTATTGGCTCGTTAAATCCTTTCCAGATATCCATGAGGTTATGATCTCCTTTTGCAAATGAGGAATCTGAGACATAAAGATGTAAAGCAGTCTGCTCAGCCTCACAGCTTGTTAGAGGGGGACCCAGCATTCACACCAAGAAGTCCAGCTTCAGAGCCTGGACTTAAAACTACCATAGTGTCTCTTTATATGTTTTTATCACTGTTTTGTTGGTTTTCTTTATTCTAACACAGAAACTATGAAGTTAGCAACATATCTCAGTCTTCTGAGGCATTTATTAAAAATAAACACACTTTAAAAATAAAAATAAACACATTTAGTATATCATGTACTTAGCTATTCTGTAATTACGCTGAATGAATAGCTGTTTGCCCTCTTTAGCACACAAGACATTGTTAAGTTCACATTTGAGAAAGAAACATGTGACCCTTTCAGGCGGTGGCAGGCCCCGGGGAGGCATAGTTCTGAAGCACAGTGTGCTTCTGAGTTTCGCTGGGCACTGGAACTGGGGGTTACCTCAGCTAAATCTTAGTGGATGGTGCCTCTCCATAATGATACTCAAAATGTGCTTTTGGCTCTGGAGTTTATTAAGAATTAGTTGAAAACTAAATATGCTGTGGAATGAATAACACAGTTTAATTTTTGCTGAAGCAAAAATATATGCAGTAGAACCTTGGTATTTTCAAAATCCATTTTCAACTCTTTGACCTTAAGTGCGAAGGTCTGTGGCTTATAATAGTTTATAATTTTGTTAGAGGGATGTGTAGGAATAAACCTTGAAGTAGTAAGAGAACCTACTGACCACCCAAATCCACATTTTAGGGTTGTTTTTGTCTCCTCTCATCCTCAATTGCTTAGTAACTCCCAAGCTTCTCTGTGAGAAAAATAAGTAATAATAATGGTTTGCGGCAGGGGTTGGGGGGGATGCAAGAAATTGTACTATAGAAAACTATTGCCCTTTGCCAGATAGAAAAGGATTGGGAAAATAATCTGTCTTTTGTCCCTTCCTATGGTAGGAAGAGTTGACAGGACAACTATAATGGACTAAAATGTTACCTGCTAGGCGTGCATGGGTGGCTCAGTCAGTTAAGATGCCTTCAGCTCAGTTCATGATCTCAGGGTCCGGGGATCAAGCCCCGCATCCGGCTCTCTGCTCAGTGGGGAGCCTGCTTCCCCCTCTCTTTCTCCCTGTCTGTCTGGCTACTTGTGATCTCTGTCTCTCTCTGTCAAATAAATAAATAAAATCTTTTTTTAAATAAATAAAATGTTACCTGCTAATTTGGGGATGTTGGCTGATCGGGGGAACTGTTGGCTAGGGAATGCCAAAGGTCCACTGTCTAACAAAATACAAAATACACAGAATACAAAATACATGGTTCCTCTGGACCTGTAAGTGCAGCATGGTTCTGGTGGTAACTACCATCCCCTCTTTCTGCTGATTGCTAATGTGCCTTGCCATTATTAGCTGAGGGCTTCAGTCATCTTTGCCTTGGGTCTGGTCCAGGGCTGCCTCTCCAGTATCTTCCAACTTCTCTTCTGTGTCTGTGCTGGTCTGTTTCCCAGACACATGCTGCAGAGGTTTCCCAGCTTTCATGTATCCATTCAAGGGATTTGTAGACTAAGTTGCACTTCGCTGACATGTCTGCATAGCACTGGCTCTGGGCATCCCTGTTGGCTGTCCCACAGACGGGGCGATCGAGGGAATTGAGCCGTGTTGACCTTCTCTTGTCTGGTTCTGCTGAAATTTCTGTTGTAGCTGTCTACAGCAAAATGCATTTTTTTTTTTCTTCTGCTGAGACTGTAGGAGCAAGTGCTTACAAAGATAACCCCACCATCATGTAGGAAGAGGACCTGTTCCCTACCTGTGCCACCAGGAGAGGCTGTCCTCTATACCTCTTCTTTGCCTTAGAAGACTTTTTAGAGTCATTTCTTGTGCCTCACTGTCTTTCTCTTTCCGCCTTCCTCTCCAAGGCAGAGCTGTGTCTAGTCTAATAACTGACCTCTCAGGTTTGTGTGGTTAACCTTTTCATGTCTACTTACATACTTATTACAGTGCCTCAGATTCCCAGCCAGTTAATATGTGTGTCCATTAATCTATCTACTCAATGACCATTCCATTTGTTTGTTGGGTCTGGAAAAGTAATAGATTATCCTTACATTGATCCTTTGTTTATAAATCTAAATGTGTTTCCTAGAAATAGTCTGTTACAGTCATAATGCTGTGTATATGTGTGTGTATGTACATTTATATTTATATAGGTAAGATTATTCAGTTGCAAACACAGTTGTCACCATAGTCATATGTGGTATTTGCTGCTTCCCTATGGACTTTATCTACTGAATTGATGAGCTCTGACGAACATCACATATCCTCAGCATCACAAGAGACTTGATTTTGAGTAAAGAATGTTATAGTCACTAAATCCAATACATAATTTATTCTGGGTATATAAAAAATATTAATTGGTCAAAAAATTAACTTGTATTATTTTCTAGTTAAATTTACTATATTTATTTTAGCAACCTATATTAAATGAATATTGCTTTATTTATATAATCTTCTTTGAAATAAGGTAGAAGTAGATAAGACCGGGCGCCTGGGTGGCTCAGTGGGTTAAGCTGCTACCTTCGGCTCAGGTCATGGTCTCAGGGTCCTGGGATCGAGTCCCGCATCAGGCTCTCTGCTCAGCCGGGAGCCTGCTTCCCTCTCTCTCTCTGCCTGCCTCTCTGTCTACTTGTGATTTCTCTCTGTCAAATAAATAAATAAAATCTTTAAAAAAAAAAAAGAAGTAGATAAGACCTTGCAACATAGTCATTTACATTTTTGAATGTTAATCATAGGCAACATTCCTTTAAATTTTCTCATCAACAGATCTGATGCATAAGCTATCCTGACATTTAGCAGCTCGAAATATATTCTAGAACTGACCTAAAGTAATATTATATTTTTCTGGAAGCAGGTTAACTTTTTTGCCCTTTTTTATTGAAAACCATTATAGGCACATGTTGTGATGAACCCTGGGTGTCATACGCAACTAATGAATCACTGAACACTACATCAAAAACTAATGATGTACTGTATAGTGGCTAGCTGAACATAATTAAAAAAAAAGAAAACTGTTTTAACATTTAGAAGAGTAAGTAATTATACATTAAATTATCATTGATGTTAGTTACATCTTTTGCATCCTTGGGCCTTACCTTTGTCAACATTGTCCCTGTACCTGTCTCAACATCTCTCTCTCGGCTTTCTTTACTTCTTTTTCCCAGAGCGAAGTATTTTCCTGTGACTCTTGCCTCTTGCGTCTTATGTTTCAGTGAAAGGCTCCTATCTTCTACTTGACACATTTTGGCAATCACAAGTAAGCCCCTTAACCACTGGACCTCCCGTTCTCCAATCACCGGGTCAGGAGCCAGAAGGGCAGACACCAAAGTGAGAAATGTGACATGATCTTTCTCAAGAGCCCCTTGTTTTATTTGGCATCAGCTAGGACAAGAGCCCTTCACCTTTTCAGCGCTAATGATAACTACTACTCCTGCAATTTTTCACTTTAATTAGCAGATCCACTGCTTCTCTATGATCTCCTGAATGTAGAAGATTTCAATACAGTAATTCAAAACAATTAAGCAAGACAGAAGTCAGATTCATTATTTATAATTCTTATTAAATATACTTGACATTTAATATAAAGCAGGAACTCCACTGTCTTTCAATGAGTATTTATAAATGAGTACTTGTAACATAGTAGATACTCATTAAAAATTAAAAAGTTAGGAACTCTCCCTTTCCCATGAAACGTAAGTCACTGTTGATTTGAATAATTTTTTTTTTCTGTTAGTATTTTATAAGATAGTCCACTGGTAGAGAATTGAAATAGTCATCTGGATAATTCAGGATAAATTACCTCCAATTATAAACCTAGCGTTTTTAACTAAATGAGCTCTACATTTAGAATAAAGTCATCTTTTGAGGGGAGACCGAGGAAGAGGGACATCAGGCAGAGATAAGATTCAGTTGAATTGTTTTACTACCTTCTTTTTCTCTTTCCCTTTGCCCTTGTCTCCATAACTTAAGGCTGTGATATAGACTCCAAATATATTTAAAAAATTGATGATTTGTGTAGGTTTAAATAGGCTTTTATTGTACTTATTATGAAATTTTGCATTTCTGCTGGGAACTCCCTGAACAAACATCTATATTGTACAGTATAGAGGAAAAATAATCTGGCCAAAGAGCCATGATTTGGGGTGCCTGAGTGGCTCAGTCATCCCAGGGTCCTGCGATTGAGCCCTGCATCCAGCTCTCTGCTCAGCAGAAAGCCTGCTTCTCCTCTCCCACTCACCCTGCTTGTGCTCCCTCTCTCGCTGTGTCTTTCTTTGTCAGATAAATAAATAAGATCTTAAAAAAAAAAAAATAGAGAGAGAGCTATGATTTGAGAGACCTGGATTTTGGTCCTAATTTTGTTGCCAGATAAATAACTTTAGTCAAGATAGTTACCTTTTCTGAATCTCAGTTATTACTACATGGAAATCATACTATATCTCTGTAAATGTACTCTCTCCTACATGTCTATTTCATTTTTCTCCATTTCAAGCCTTGAAGAACTCCTTCTTCACCCTCATCTCAGCTGATGAACGTACTTCTGTTTTCCTTCATTTAATCAAAAGAGAATTTCCACATGTTCCCACTTATCTGCCTACCTGTCAGCATCTGTTATTTCTCTCCTAGAGCTGTAGATGAACTCCCCATGTTTCGGCCAAGGTCTTCTCCTTTATTTTGCTACGGGAGACTTTGATTTAGTAATTCTCCCTCTTTTTTTTTTTTCCCCTGCATTATCAACATTTCCTTCTCTATCAGATCAATCTATTCAAAGAAAAAAAAATGATGCTTCTATTTATCCAGCCCTAAAATAAACTTTATTAACAAGGCTCATGGGAAAGTTCTCTTCACTTGTCTAATTTTTCTTCTTCCATTCTCTTTTGAGTCTACTCCATCCATTTTGCTCTGGTCTCCCCAAGAAGAGCTCCCCAAAACTACTTTGTAGTCCCAGTTCCATGAATGACCTCCATCATCACATCTCAGTTGTCACCTTATTTCGCAATCAGAATTTGATATAGTCGATCACTCTTTCCTCTTAGGAATCTTAAATTCATTGGCTTACATGACCCACATGTATAGTTTTTCTTTCTGGTTTTTAGTTGTTGACCATTTTGGTGGATTTGCCAATATTTCCAAGACCTTTAATTTGGAGTGCCCCTGGGCTTAGTCCTCTTATTTGTATCCGTGTCTCTTCCCACCCCTGTGTTGGTCTCATCTAATCTTTTGACTTTAAACTCCATGTCTATGCTAATGAGTCTCATTGCTATCTGAAGTTGGGGCACTGGGACTCTGCTGGGAGTTCCAAATCCAAGGTCACCTTCCCATCTGACTTCTCCCATTGATTGGATCTCAAACATAAGTGCCAAAAATTGAGCTCTTGATCTTCCACTCCTTACTACCAGCAGCTCTTACAGTCTTATCTCACCTCAGTGGCAATACCATTTCTCCAGTTGCTAGGCCAGAAAATCTGGTGTCATTTTTGACTTCTCTCTGTCTCTCATACTTCATACCTGGTCCATAAGCAACTTCTATCAGCTACACTTTGAATCTATACCCAGCCCTTCCATGATTATTTCTTAGCATCTTCATCTTTTCCTCCTAGACTACATGACTACCATTGCCTGGATGCAATGTAGCTGACTCCTAATGGTGTCTTTGGTGATGTCCTTCCCTTTTAAACTGTTTCCAACAAGTTAGATCATGTCACTCTTCTGCTCAAAACCCCTCCTATACCATTCAGAGCAAAAGCCATATCCTTACTCCATGTTAACCTTTCCCACTTTGTTGCTAGCTACTCTTCTACTCTCTCTGCTATAGTCTTATTGGCCTCTTTGCTGCTCCTGTAATATACCAGGCACATCTACATATCAGGTCCTTGTTGATACCAGCAAGGAGTGCTAGCCAGAAATATTCTTTCCCAGAGTATCTGCATGGCCATATTTTTCAAATCTTTATTAAAAAGCTAGCTTCTCAGTGAGAATTTTTCTGCCTCCACAATTTAGACACTTTATATTTCATTTCTTTATTTTTCATTATCCTTTACATTTATTACTATCAAACATATTTTTTTTGTTTTCTTTTTTTAATTTTTATTATTTTTTTAATAACTTTTTTTATTTTTTATAAACATATATTTTTATCCCCAGGGGTACAGGTCTGTGAATCGCCAGGTTTACACACTTCACAGCACTCACCATAGCACATACCCTCCCCAATGTCCATAACCCCACCCCCCTTCTCCCACCCCCCCTCCCCCCAGCAACCCTCAGTTTGTTTTGTGAGATTAAGAGTCACTTATGGTTTGTCTGCCTCCCAATCCCATCTTGTTTCATTTATTCTTCTCCTACCCACTTAAGCCCCCATGTTGCATCACCACTTCCCCATTTTATCTAACATATTTGTTCCCTTGTTTGAGTGTAAGTTCAATGGAGGCAGGGAGTTATCTGTTTTGTTCATTATCAAATCTCTACTGCCTAGTAAAGTACGTGGTATGTGAGGGAGTGGTCAATAATGTTTGAATAAATAAATAAATTCTGTTCACGTCACACCTAGACTGTAAGCTCGGAGTCCTATGACTCCAGGGCACAATAAGCCCCAAATTAGTTTCTGAGTCATTATTTTTTTAAAAAAAATTACATTTAGTATGTTCTTTATTTTTAATTGATATTTTAAGGTCAATGTTGGAAATTTAATTTCCATGGGATTCTCAATTTCCTCCTGAGAAGACTGAACTAGATCACAGTGTGTGTATAGATACTTATGTGTGTGTGTACACACACGTATGTACATGTGTACACACGTGTGTGTACATATCATAAATTTCATGGAATCATCTGAAATATTATATTATTTGAAAGCCTTAAAGGTAGAACAGATGAAAATGGTGATGACTATAGCATATGACAGAGAATAGAGCCTTTCCCAGTTGCATCTATGACACCTTAGAGTAGAGTTTAAAAGTAACTGGAGTCTACCTTTATTCAAAGAGACCTATTATTCTGCATATATTAATTCATATTAGTCTGAATATTAACTTACCTGTTTTCTAACTGTACTTGTGTGACTGCATTAGGAACGTTAAGGAAATAACCACTCATGCGTGTTAATAGCGTTGCATGTATGAGTACCCCCAGTCACTAAATACCAGCTTGATTCTGGAGGGACTTGCCACAGGGAGCATAGAGAATACTAGGCAAAGACACATTCTTTCCCTACATGAGTTTTAGCCTGAAATCCTTGGGACAGTAAGCTGGATCATATGAAACTCTGAAGAGTTCCTGTGATGTTTTAACTTAAAAACTAAAGCAAAGACAGCTTGAGCCTTTTTTCTGGTGCCCCTTTTGGTCTTTGTCAATCACTTTCCCATAGCACAAGTCAGAGTTCTCCCTCCCTGAGAGTGAAAGGGAACATGGGTGTAATTAATTCATGACAATCTGATCCCAGAGAATAGTGTTTATTCACTAGCACAGGTGACTCTAAGTAGGGCAGATTTTTATGATTAATAACAACATAATTCTTACTAGGAAACAAACAACATTTAACAAAATGTTACAAAAAAACAAAAATAATAACAACCTTATTTTATCTCATTAGGTCAGGCTTTATGGTCATTCTCTGTTGGAATAAAACTTCAGTACAAGATATACCTTCAAAGATAATTTGAATATATCTACCAGTTTTCCCCTTTATAGACCCCTACATACACATTAATATGAAATGATCCTACCTTCCTGTGCACAGCTAGACACCAACGAAAAGGAAATTACCCTACCTCTTCCTGGGATTTGAGGTCCTAGTGATGTTCCCTTCTCTCTGTTAGTGATTAAACTCAAAGATGACATAGGCTAGGATAGGGACAGAAGCTGGAGCTGCTGTATCTGGCATGTACGTGGAGAGAGGGGGTCTACAGAGGGAAACTGACACAGGAGAGAAGGGAAAACCATTTGGCCAGGGACAGAGACAATAACTGAGAACTCCCTGTATTCTAGACTCTTTCAAGGTCAGGCTCTACATCTTTCCCCTTGGATCTTAGAGATGATTCCTGTATCCTGACATTAAAATTCCCATTTTAGCTTATGCAATTTGAATGAATATTTATTTTCAACAAGATTATTCCTCAAAGAGATGCTATCATGTTGAACACTTTGAGGAAGGCAAAAAAGTTGCCTCTTTGGCAGCTGTGACACAATTCTGTGACCTTCCATGCTGATCATCACCACAACCTCTTATCAGCGTTGCCCAGCTAGAATTGCAAAGTGGTAGCTGACCATGTCTGGAAGGATTTATCTGCTAAGATGGTCAACCCCACAGAAGCCACAGGTGCAGACCTGTCCAATGAACTTCATACAACAGCTATCACAGAGCCAGGCAAAATTTACATGATAGACCCAAACCTATACAGTATTTTTCTCATAAAAGGTTAAAGTGATAGAAAATGTTTTAAAGATAAATGAATCTGGGGCACCTGGGTGGCTCAGTGGGTTAAAGCCTCTGCCTTCAACTCAGGTCATGATCCCAGGGCCCTGAAATCAAGCCCTGCATCGGGCTCTCTGCTCAGCAGGGAGCCTGCTCCCCGCCCCTTCTCTGCCTGCCTCTCTGCCTACTTGGATCTCTGTCTGTCGAATAAATAAAATCTTTAGAAAAAAAAAAAAAGATAAATGATTCTGATTTTTTCAAAGGGTATAGAAAAAATTTTTTTTCATTTATTTCAGTTCAGATGGAAAAACAAAAACCCTGCTCAATTGCTAGTCCACATTTTGGGGGGAAATGGAGAGGAAATGAGTTGTAGAAATCACATTTTGAAACTAAAATGAAAAAGTATCCTACATTTTCTAACACTAACATAAATAGTGCACCTAAAAGATATCCTTCAACTGTACACAAAAGGCAAAAAGAAAAGTATAAGCAGTCATTATTTGGAAATAGTTTAAACATTGACTTATTAATGAAGCCATCCTTGACCCTTCCATCTCAGGCAGAGTCATATCTCCTTTTGGGTTCATTGGTCTTTTGGACATATCCATGTAATCATCACATGGCAAGATAATGATCAGTTTGCTCATCTCTCTCCCCTGCTGAACAGTGAGCATCTTGAGTAGAAAGTAGAGCCATTAAACAAGATAGTTAATAAAGTAGGCTTATTGGAGAAGTGGTAGAATGGGGGAATGGGAATGCTTGTCATTCAATTTAGGTTGAAGCTGACGAGCCTTTGAAACTTACAGGTGAGAATGTTCAGTTGATTTTATGTATCATGAGAAGGTGATAATACTCTAATTAGTTAGGGATCTGGAAATAATCAGGATATGGTAATTAAAACTATAGTAATCAATGATGCTACCTAGGCGAGCACATGAAGTTGAAAGAGGAAAAGCCAAAGGCAGAACCCCAGTGAGTACCTATCAAGGAGAAACCATATCCTCCAGTGTAGCATTATTCAAACCTTAACAGAGTGAATGCAGACTCCATCCAAAGGGAGGCAGCATTCCATATGGTTAAAGGCAAGACTGTAGAACCAGCTTGCCTGCATTGAATCCTAGCTATACCTTGTACTAGCCGTGTGACTTCAGAATTTAATGAGTTAATACTTAAAACAATGTCAGAATATAGTAAGCTTTATAATGTTTGTGTTTGTAAGATAAATTTTAAATAAGGAAGAGAAAGAATCCTTAACCCCAAGTTGGTTTGAATTTCTTTGTCTAAATTATTTAAATATATATACACATCAAGTATATATGGTATCTCTACTTTTTGCACTGATACAACCATGAAACCAAAACATGCTTATAAATTAAATATAAGTTAAATTCAGACTTACAATATTAATTTAATGCAGTAGCTTAAATTAGTTTGTCAAACTAAATAACCATGTCAGCATGAATTATGCTAGTGACTACAGACTGTTTTGCATTTGGTATCCTTCTATTTCCACATCCCGTGTAATCACTTGGCCCTCCCACCACTTTCCCATTTTTGTGCAGTGCCCCAAGACAATATTTAACCTTATAACATATCTGCCCCTCTTCTTTTCTCTTCAGTTCAAGACAATTAAAGCAAAACCATTCAGTGTCAAGGTATTTATATATATCCTGACCACACCCTGATTTTTCCCAGATATCTCTCTCTATATATATATCCTATATATATAAGATATCCATAAAGGTAAAAGGCACCAAAATATCATGGTACTACTTAGTAAGAGGGTAGTCATCCAGGTGATCTAAAATGTGTTGACATCATTATTTAAGAGAATCATGAAAATGGAAGTTTAATATTCTTGTGAAAAACTCATGGATCTTAGCAATATATCCTCTGACCCCATCTAAGAAATAAGGTTATAAGGAATTGCCTTGAAAGATATAGGTAATAACTGAAGGAGGGTAGTGTCAAAAGCTTTTAAGAAAGAAAAGCCTGAATCACGTTCAGTTATCAAGGGTGGGGAGTCTAGGAGAGAAGAGGAGGTTAAGGGTACAGTGAGGAAGTAATTGAGAGAATAAAATCTTGGAAGAGAGAGGAGCCAAAGCAGAAGTGGAAAGATGGCAGATAAACAAAGAAAGTAAATCCAATGCACGTTTGTAAATTTGGTTCAGAGCTAGTGCTGCACATCTTTCTCCCCCGCCCTCCCTGCTGCAAGTTTGGCCACTTGCTGTGTAAAAGGACACACTGATAAAATGTGTTTTGACAGCATCTGCTTAGGTTTTCCTTCGGCAGTGTGTCTCATGAGCACTGAAAATATATGTGTGGGTTAAACCCTGTAAAAAGAACCTCAGGATTAGTAGACAAGTTGATCAAGATGCATATGGGAAGCAGACCCAAGTGTTGATATCCGGAGAGTTTAGGAACTGAGATTAGTATTTTTGGTTGTTTCTTCTAATTGCTAATGACAGATATGGGTATTAGAGCATCGTAAGAAGACAGCTGGCATGGAGCCAGCCCAGATTAAAATTCTAAGCAAGGGAGGTGAATTATTTTCCCCTCAATATAAAAGGTTCTAGAAATTAGTCATTTTAGTTCAGAATGAAATCTGATGGCTACAGGGCAGGCCTGGGCAGCTAACCTAACATAGTTTTAGCTGCTGCGTAGGTGGAATTAAAAAAAAAAACTTCCTGAAACCCTTGTTTACACCAAAGCCTGGTGCCAAACAGGTGTCCCAGACTCCCAGAGGTGGTGAATCATAAACATGCATGAGGTATTTCTGTGTCAGTGTTTTCAACTATCAAATTAAAGTGGCAATGGACCCAG
The DNA here is from genome assembly GCF_020171115.1 of Neogale vison. NCBI lineage: Eukaryota > Metazoa > Chordata > Mammalia > Carnivora > Mustelidae > Neogale > Neogale vison. The sequence goes on from NC_058097.1 coordinate 140,306,083, forward strand.
AGACTGAAAGGCTGCCTAGGATTTCTAGAATTTTCAAAAGGCAGACGATCTCTGGTCAGGATTAAACCCCCTGGGTCCAGAACATACTGTAAAACATGCTCTGTTATGTGAGAATGACGAGGAAGGTGTATACATGTGAGTTCGTCCTTCTCTGGTGTGAGAGGATGGTGATGTTAACTTCCACGTTCAACATAGGTAATGAGCTTACGTATTTGCCAGAGTGATACTGTACCAGTGGAATTCCTTATAAAGCACGGTGCTTAGTTCTTATCCCAACTGTGTACTCACGTGTCAGACGGCACGTTGCCATGTGATTCAATCAGAGCCCATGTGGGAAAGAGAAAGCATCCTATGTTATTTAATTCAGGGAATTATGTGTTTGTAGTATCACTGAAGAATTGGAAGAGTAAGAATTAAGAGGCTGTTGCTGTGTTCAAGTCAAGAATACAGCACCATACTTGAAATCTGAAGATAAGGGCGCAGGGATTAGAAAGCAGTTGCTGTATCCTTCACCACCACAAACTGCCTCTCAACACCCAATTCTGGATGGTCTGGTTGAAAGACAGCAGAAAGATGGCCTCTTTCTAACTTCAGCCTCCCCAAGCCAGCACAAGGGCATCCAACAGTGGGATGAACCCCAGCTGGAAAGGAGTCTAGAAAATGTGGTGCAAACAACCTCTGCAGTAGGTTTTTTTCCCACAAGAAAAAAAAAAAAAAAGTAGGAATAGATGCTGAGGGCCCATGGACCATACCCAGCACATCATAATAAAAGAATAGACCTTTATGGAACATTGTTTTCTAGGTACTCTAGGTACTCTACCTATTTTCACTTATGTAATCCTCATGGTGAGTCTCTGAGGTAATGCTGTTTTTATTCCCAATTTCCAGATGAGGAGACTGAAGTATGAGAACTTAACCTAGCCTGTGTAAGGTCATATATCTTGTGAGTGCAAGATCCAGGACGCAATCCAGTTTCACAAACACCTACCCCTCCATGGAATCGCCACTTATGTAATAGATGATTTTTGCCTTTCGTATAGCATCCAACACTTTTCTATTATTTTATAGATTTAAAAGCACATAATAATTTATGTGACACAAACTTGTCTCCCAAGCCGATGGGAAATCTTCATAGGAAACTAAGATATTGTCGGAAAGCTCTGAGGTGAGCATGGAACTAGAACAGGAGAATTTAATCAGATTATCTTATGGGCTTGCATCATTAATCTGACATCACTTGGTAGCTTCATCTTTACTGCAGAGATGAACCTACCATGAGATCATAAATGGGTGTGGGTTGGCCAGGTAGGGAATGTAGGAGAAACACTAACAAAAAACAAATTTTTATTATCAAGGGCTAATTCTAATATACACCTTCTAAATCATGGTCCTTCTCTTCCTAGGGCTTCAGACTCTCCGATAACAGTACAATCAACTAGGTTACATTTTGGAAGAGAGAGGTCTGGGGTTTCTTGAAATTGTATGTGAAATGGGTGGCTCTCCCTTCATTATAAGTGATCAGAACCCTGTGGCTCAGTGGGTTAAGCTGCTGCCTTCGGCTAGGGTCATGATCTCGGGGTCCTGGGATCGAGTCCCACATCGGGCTCTCTGCTCAGCGGCGAGCCTGCTTCCTCCTCTCTCTCTCTGCTTGCCTCTCTGCCTACTTGTGATCTCTCTCTCTGTCAAATAAAAAAAAATTAAAAAAATAAAATTTTAAAAAATAATAATAATAAAAAGAACCCTGTGATCTAAACGAAGAAGTACTCTGCAGATCGCCTCCTGGATAGGAGAGAAAAAGAATTAAAACAAAAACGCAAAGGCTCTTTAATTGAGAACTCAGCACCACTCCTAGGTGAATGCATTTTCGAAGCTTTCTACCAGTTTCTCCATCACAGCAGTCTATCCTGTTTGGTCTTCCAAGCACACATACATTTACCCTCTCATTCTCTGTATACCCCCATGTCCTCCTTCTCTCTCTCTCTCTCTCTTTCACATACACACACACACACACATTCACTACTGGGACAACAAGTGTGAGGTAGTAATTGATATGAGTAAAAGAGTAGGAGTTAGGTGGAAAAGTTTGGTGATGGGGAATCCCAAGAAGGAGGAAGGAAATGGAAAAAACAAAAAAAAGTGTCAAAGTCCTGAAGGTTCACAGCATCTTCATGCTATGGCATAGGACTCCCAGTAACTACAGGATTAAAGACAGGAGAGGAAGGCAAGGTGAAAGGAAGTGGAGGAGGGACGAGGTCAGCTTATTAAAGAACATTGCCGTGTAAAGAGTTATCAACATTACGAAGGCAAGGAAGTGAATGAAAAGCTTTATGCAGGGAATGTGCCTGATCTGATTTGAGTCTAAAAATAAAGCTGGACATAATGGGGGAGAAAACCGGGGGATGGGGGTGTTTCTGTCGTTGAGACCAGAGAAAGAGAGAGGGAGAAAGGCCTGATATAAAATAGGATAGTTAACAGATACTTGGGTGGTTCAGTTGATTAAGCGTCTGCATTCGGCAGAGCTCATGATCCCGGGGTCCTGGGATGGAGTCCCACTTTGGGCTCCTTGCCCAGCAGGGAGCCTGCTTCTCCCTCAGCCGGCTCTGCCTGCCACTCCCCCTGCTTGTGTTCTCTCTCTCTCTGACAAATAAGTAAATAAAATATATTTTTTAAATAGAATAGTTAAGATGGAGAGGAAGCAGTGGAATGAAGGGACAATTCTGAAGTAGATCTGGCAGGATTTGGGACCTGTGTGATGCAGCAGTTATGAAAAGAGACGAGACAAGAGTGGTAGAGGCTTCTAGGTTGGAAGAGCATGGATGGTAGTCCCATTAGCAGAGATGGAGAAAACTGCACCCTCCTCTGATCAGTCAAGCTTGCTTTTCAAATGTAAATTGTAGAACTCTGCATAGGTCCCACCTGTGATCTGGGCAAAGTTGGAAGATTGTTTTGACCTTGATTGGAGAGATCCATTTATATTTAGTCACTATTAATGCAGCCAGAAATAGAATTATTGACTCACATTAAGTACAAGATCTCATAAACCTCCAAAGTCACATTTTATTTGTGTCGATGTCTTATCTTACTCACTAGATTATGTGGTACTTTAAGGTAAAGGTGGAGACTTGTTCCTTTACCTAATTTTGGGATATCTAGTCACATTCAAATATGTTAAATTTAAAGGAATTTCATGATACGATAGTAGACTAGGACCAGAGAATAAAGGGACTTGAATCTCTAAGACAGGAAAATTCTAATTCTAATTTTACTGTAAAAATGACAATATAGACAATTTTTTTTGTCAGGGTGAAAGACCTTTTGGGGAGACTCTAAATGTGGTGTGTGCCCAGTGAACACTGTTGATTTACTAGCTTCAAGACAAATACCCGGAAAGAAAAATACCTAATGTTAAAGGTAACAAGAACCTAGCCTTGAGTTGGTTTAAGCCCTTCAAATGAGAAATGAAGAGCCAGGGAAGGAGAATGACTTGTAAAAAGTCACAGAGCCAGATGGGGCTGAGTTGTGATCTGAGTCAAGGCCTTCTGACTCCTGGTGGCTTTCTCTTCACACTAACCCAAATGATAAGAATCTGACTTTGGAAAATGAAGGAAGCTCTTCCCCTGGGAAGAAGTCATTTTTCTCTAGTTTGTACAGCTTAGTCATTTATTCAGAAAATGTTTGTCAAGTTTCTATTCTTTGAGGTTTTGTCAGGCCCTGAAATACAGAAATTAAAAGGCACGTAACCCCGTCCTCAAGAAATTCCCAAATTCCCAGTCTTTTTTTGTTTTTTTTTTTTTTTAAGATATTATTTATTTATTTGCCAGAGAGAGAGAGAGAGAGACCAAGAGAGTGAGCACAAGCAGGGAGAATAGCAGGCAGAGGGAGAAGTGGTACCCCACTGAGCCCAATGAAGGACTGGATCCTGGGACCCCAGGATCATGACCTGAACCAAAGGCAGATGCTTAACTGACTGAAGCACCCAGGCACCCCAAAATTCTCAGTCTTTTGAGTGAGCATCCAAACTGCTAGGACAGTCCAAAGGAAAGAGTACCCATACATCAACCAGAGTATCAGGGGGAGCTGCTCAGGAAAGGTGGGGGGAGGGTGGAGGAGTACTCAGGTACCCAAGAATGTGATGAGTTCCAGGATCCACAGGAGCCTCAAATGTGAGGTTGAGACTGGTGAGGCGTGAGGGTGAACAGGTTTTAAAGGGAACAGACCATGACTGACTGTAGAGTCTGAATCTTAAGCTCTGAAATTTGTCTCCATATTTTTTCTATCAATAAATAACCTTTGCACACTCTCTTTATTTGCATGTTTATTTATTGTATACAAATACTATGTTGAATCTGCAGTAACTGGCTGTGTGATTTGGGGCAAATTCTTTATCTATAAAATAGAAATAATAATAAAAATAGTGACTACCTCATAGGATTATTGTGAGAACTAGGCGAGTTAATATATGAAAAACATTTAGAAAAAAAGTGATCAATAAGTACTAGTTATCATTACTGTTGTGATTTTATTAAATTAATAATTACTTGCTATAGACTACATGTTTGTGCCCCCAAATCTCATATGTTAAAACCTAATCCCCCCTCATAAATGGGTTCAGTGCCCCCCCCCAAAAAAGACCCTGGGAAGCTCCCTCATCCTTTTCACCACGTGAGGATGCAGCAGAAGAGAACAGAGTTGTCTCTGAACCAGACACTGAAATATATTGCCAGTACCGCCATCTTGGACCTCCCAGCCTCCAGAACGGTGAGGAATAAATTTCTGGCGTTTATAAGCCACCCAGTCCGTGGAAGTCTGTTACAGTAGCCCAAACAGATGAAGATATCATTCAGTCACTGTATCACCATGCAGTAAACCGAAAACATTCGCATGGGCATTTTTAATAATAGTCCAGAGTCTACTGCAACTTCCTTTGAACTGTCTCCATGACTTTTAGTGTGCAGAGAGTTAACACACTAATCATTTTGGGCAGCAAAAGCACATAGATTGAAAAAAATGTCCCAGTTCTTATTTTTAGAATGCTCCCTCCATGACACAAGAGCTTTCAAAGAGCAGTCACATTCTCACTCGTCACTCAACTACCACCTTTACTTTGTACCACAAGGGATAGGGAAAGTATTTATTTCTACCATTTTTATAAAGTGTTCATTGAAGTATAACATACAGACAGGAAAGTACACAAACAAGTGTATAGCTCATGTTTTTCTATACTAAATATACCCATATAATCACTACTCAGATCAAGAAATAAGGTGGCACCTCTTTTTGCCTCTTCCAATTATTACTTTCTGCTTCTTTGCCAAAGGTAACCACTATCCTAACTTCTCACACCTGAGGTTAGTTTTTATCTAGTTTGAGCTTTAAATAAATAAAGCCCTACAATATGTATTCTTTTGTATCTAGCTTCTTACACTTAACTGGATACTTGTGAGGTTTATATGTTGTTGGTTATAACTGTAGATCATTCAGTTTTATTGCTATGTAATATTCCATTGTGTGAAATCAATTCATTTACCCTTTTTAATATTAATGAATCTTTAGGTTATTTCTGGTACTTGCCTATTTTTGATAACACTTCTGTGAATATTTTTGTACATGTTCTTTCAAGCAAAGGTATGTATTTAGAAATGAGATTGCTGGAATATAGAGTATGATTAGTTTAGTTTTAAGAGAAATTGCTGAATGGTTTTTCCCAAGTAAAGTGAATTTATAGAAACAAATGAGTTCCTCAGGGGCACCTGGGTGGCTCAGTGTCTCAGTGAAGTGTCTGCCTTCAGCTCAGGTCATGATCCCAGAGTCCCAGGATCAGCCCCACACCTGGCTCTGTGCTTAGCCGGAAGCCTGCTTCTCCCTCTTCCACTAACCCTGCTGTGTTCCCTCTCTCCCCGTGTCTGTCTCTGTCAAATAATAAATAAAATCTTTAAAAGAAAGAAAGAGAGAGAGAGAGAGAGAAAGAAAGAAACATTTGAGTTCTTCTTCCTCACTAACACTGGATCCCATTTTTCTTTATCTTGATCATTTGTGGGGGGGGGTGACACAGAGAGAGTCTGTAGAAATCTTGTTTTATTTTGTGTTTGCAAATAATCTACAAAACAAAATTAGTTGAGGCATTCACCAATTATATTAATCTACCATCTACCAAATTTAACTCAACCGTATTATCTTGATCATTAAAAATATCCATATCTACTTAAATTTGTCTTCATTATTTGCTTCTGTTTTTATTTTACAGCTTTAACAATACCAAATTGAGAAAAAGATAGTTTTGAATAAAATCACAATCTGCTTTATTCAGCTAGATACAGAATTTTAGCATATCATAAATTACTTTGGCCCTAGTGTTTAAAAGTGGGCATTCTTCACAAAATGCTATTCATTTAAAGAAGAATAATGGCCAATGAGAAACATTTGTAAACCCAGCTTTCTTTTCTTTCCTTTTTGATGTACTAAACTACATTTTATTTTGTTGTTTTTGTTGTTTTATTTTCTGTTTTGTTCTCTTTTTTTCTCTAATTTCAGTTCTCTGTTTCCTTGCTCCTGCATTTTTGCAGGTTACTTCAACATTTTTAGAATTCCATTTTGAGGGCCCCTGGGTGGTTCAATCATTGGGAGTCTGCCTTCGGCTTAGGTCATGATCCCAGAGTTCTGGGATCAGTCCCAGTGTTAGGCTCCCTGCTCAGTGAGAAGCCTGCTTCTCCCTCTGCCACTCCCCCTGCTTGTGTTCATCTCTCGCTGTCTCTCTCTCTCTCTCTCAGTCAAATAAATAAATAAAATCTTCAAAAAAAATTCCATTTTGATTTAGCCATAGTGTTTCTGATGATCTCACTTGGTATAGCTTTTTATTGTTTGCCCTATATACTACATTTTATATATAATGTATATAGATGAAGATACAGTTATCGATATATAGTCAAATTCAAAAAGATTTCCCTTCATCTACCAGAGCAGTGTCAGAGGAAGCTTCCTGAAACATAAGATTTAAATAAGATCCAGAGTCTTATAATACTCCAGTGTCCACATTAAAATAAAAAAGCGTCAACATCTTACTAATTTAAGTATAGAAAATTTACCTCTCTTTATATCCTTTTACCTTCCCATTTATAGTATAATTGTCTTAACTATTTCCACTACATATGAGAACCACATTAAACATTGTTATAATCTTTATCCGAATGTCAAAAATAATTTTAAAAACTCAGGAAAAGGAAAGTCTATCGTATTTACCCTTACCTTTGTTCTTACCAAGTTCAGGATCCTTCTTTTATCATTCCTCTTTTTTTTTTTTTAAACAATTCATTGGCTTTTAGTGTATTCAGTTGTAGATCTGCTACCACAATCTTCAAAAAGTAATCCCCTACCAGTAGCTGTCATCCTTCCAAACCTTCCATCTACCCCAGCCCTGGGCAACCAATAATCTGCTTTCTGTTTCTACAGATTCGCTTATTCTGGATATTACATGTAAATGAAATCTTGCAATACATGGTCCTCTGGGCCTGGCTTCTGATTAGTAAACTTTTTATTTTTAAGATTTTATTTATTTATTTATCAGAGAGAGAGAGAACTCATGCACAAGTAGGGGGAGCAGCAGGCAGAGGGAGACACAGGTTCCTCATTGAACAAGGAGGCTGATGCGGGACTCAATTCCAGCACCCTGGGATCATGACCCCAGCCAAAGGCAGAGCTTAACGGACTGAGCTACCCAGGTATCCTTGATTAGAGAAGTTTTTCAGTCATTCCTCTAAGCGAAGTCCACTGGATTTTTGCGACCCCACTTTCTTTCTCTACTCCTTCTGGCACTCAGCCACCATGTACGTTGTCATGGCTCTACATGGCCTTGAGGCTCTGTTCATCTTTTCTCACTCTATTGTATCTCTCTTATTCAGTTAGGAAAGTTTCTGTTGTTTTCATTATTGTTTTTAAATGTTTTATCAGTGTATGACTGACATACAAGATGTTGTATATAGTTAATGTATACAACTCAATGAATTTCTAATGTTTTATCTTCAAGTTCCCTTTGAAGTTTATCTTCAAGTTAGCAGTCTCTCCCTTCTGCTGTTGAGCTCATCCATTGAGTTTTTCATTTCTGTCATTGTGTATTTTAATTGAAAAATGTCCATCAGTTTTGCTTTCTGTCATCTGTTTTTTCGCCGAGATTTTCTATTTTTTCATGTGTTTCAAGTATGTTTGTAATTGCTTAATAAAACAATGAAGCCCAATGAAGTTCAGTGGCCACTTTAAATCCTGATCAGAAAATTCTGACATCTGTATCATCTCAGTGTTAGTGTCTGTTGTCTTTTCTCATTCATTCATTTCTCATCCATTTAAGACCTTCCTGGTTCTTGATAAGACAAATGATTTTTGGCTGAAATCAGACATTTGGAGTATTTAAGACTCTGCATCTTATTTAAATCTTATGTTTTAGGAAGACTCCCATGACCTTGCTCTGGTAGTTGAAGGGGAACTTCATTAGTTCCAGGAATATATGGAGTCTAGGATCTCCACTTGAGCCTCCAAAATGGGTAAGAATAGGAGCTCAGGACCGACCTCCACCCCAAGGCCTCCTTTGTTGGAGTTCGGATACCTCATTGCTGCCCAGAGTGGATGAAAGTCCAATCTTGCCACCTGGTCTCCATGATACCACAGGCTCCACTTAACACCCACCAGGGAAGAAAATGCTGCCTCCCCATTCAGTGTTTGTTGCTGCTGCTGATGGTAGGGCTGCAGGCTTTTCTGTGGTATTTGACAGGAGTACAACTGTGATTGTCTAAAAATTTTGTTTTGCTAGACTGCTACTTTCTGCGTCCTTTGACTAGTGAGTGCAAGATTTGAGAAGCTTTTTTTTTTTCTTGCTCTTGTTGGCTTTCTTGGGTTGCTGGCTTTTCCAGCACCCACCATAGAATGTACACTGCAGTAAGAGAACCCAGGGTATCCAATACTGCCTATGGGTACTGAAGTCCCTTGCCAGTCTGCCTCTTTCTCTCCACATTTCAGGGTCTTCTTCTGTTTGCTTTATACGTATAGTTGTAATCACAGGGAGGAAAGGGAAAAATAAGTCTATTCCATCTTTCTGGGGAAACCTCATTTGGATTTAAGTTATAATTCCCTAATGAGGGAGGAAGTTGAGTCTGAACTCTTTTTCATATGTTTATCAGTCATTTGAATATTCTTGATTGTTTCTATTGAGTTATCTTTTTCTTATTGATTTGTTGGAGTACTTTATATTTTCTGTATCAGCTCTCTGTTAGCTACATGTTGCTGTGGCTTACTTACCCTTTCATTTTCTTGGCAATATATTTTGAGAAACAAATTTCTATCTTAATACAGGCAAATTTGTCAACTTTTTTTTTCTTTATGGTTAGTGGTTTTGTGCATAAACATTTACCTTCATTAACATCATAACGTTATTATATTCTACAAGCTATATTGTTTTACCTTTCAAATTTAGATCTACAATCCACTTGAAATAGACTGAATAATTTGACTTAAAACTCAATTCATATTTTTCCCTACCAATCCTGAATGTGTTTAATTTTTAATTCTCTTAGGTGAGAAAAATAATCTTTCCTTCTACCCTTCCAAGTTCTCATCTGGGGCTCCTGTAATAAAAGACAGATTAACAAAAGAAAAGCACAAAAATTTATTTAATATGCTTTATCTGGAAATGAAGGAAATGAAGACTGGAAGAAGTTGCTAAACAGAAACATTTTATGCTAGGTTTGACGAGAAATGGCAATTTGTGGAAAGATGTGATATGACAAAAAAATGTATGAGCTAGATATAGTAAATTAAGGGAAATTTAGAAAGGCTTATTTATTCATGTTCCTCTTTGTCTCCTCCTCTGTCTTCAGAAATAAGGATGTTTCTTTCTCCAGGTATAGGGAGGACACCTCTCACATGAGGGTCTTAAAATCTGCTTCTAGGAAGGTCCAAGGGTCCTTCTTGAGTCCTTCCAGAAAGTGCCATTTTCTGAACCCTGTCTTTTGCTATATGGCATATTTTTTCTTTTTCTTAAATTATTCTTATTAACATATAATGTTTTATTTGTCCCAGGGGTACAGGTCTGTGAATTATCAGGCTTACACATTTCACAGCCTCACCGTAGCCCATACCCTCCCCAATGTCCATAAACCAGCCACCCTATCCCTACCCCCCATCCCCCAACAACCCTCAGTTTTTTTATGAGATTAAGAGTGTTTTATGGTTTGTCTCCCTCCCAATCCCACCTTGTTTCATTTTTCCTTCCCTACTTCCTAAACCCCTTCTCTGCCTCTCAAATTCCTCATATCAGAGAGATCGTGTGATAAGTGTCTTTCTCTGATTGACTTATTTTGCTCAACATAATACCCTCTAGTTATGTGGCATATTTCTAATAACAACTTCCTATCCACAGAAAAGATAAGCAAAATTTGGGTCCTTATTAAATAATAAAAATGCATATTTATTATTAGGTTTAATATCTGTCAAATACTTTGACCAATATAACCAGTGAATCCCTGTATAGTACAAAAGATCCTTATGGCCACTTTCCAGCAAAATGCTGTGAAGTTTCTACAGTTCAGATCCTCTTGACTTGGACCACACAAATGAATGGGGCATATACAGAAGAAAAACAGCACAGCAAAAGTCCACATATTGAATATTGCAAGGCTTGATTTCAGATTTTTAAGGGAAAATATATAATATAGATAGAAGCATTACTCTTTATTTGTCTGACATGTGCACTATTTTGTACAGGCCCTGAGCTGTGCTTCACCAGCCCGCTAGCACTTTGCAGCTCACTACTACAAACTGTGGGTAACTTTTAGAGGATTTTGAGTAGTTTTGTATACTGAAAGTCCCCCTGAGAGTGATGAGAAAGATGGATCAGAGTAAAGTCAGGAGGTTATATCATGTTCTAGGTGAGAGAAAATGAGGGTATGTTGCCATGCAGCCAGAGAACTACTGAAGAAGTAGAAGAAGACTTGACAAGACTTCATCATTAGGATATGATGCCCAGTCATTTGGGGGGATAGGGAACCTCTGAGGAGAGCAGATTTCAGAAGGTTGAGGAAGGTGATGACAACTTTAGTGAGAGCTGATGACTTAGAATTCTGTTCCTCTTTGTAGAGAGCATAGGTTCCCAGATTGACCCTAACTCCTGCTTTGAGCAGAAAGAAAGTGGGACCAAATCCAAATTATTTCCAAGATTTTCTGCCTAATGCTCTTAGGAAAACACAGCCAACCCAGCTGCACTGTCTTAGACAGGTACATTTCATGTGGATGATAATCCACATGTAAGTAATGTGTTCATTTGGTGAACGACCTTCAGGGCTTGCTAAGCCTACCTTCTTTAAGATGTTAATAGGTCGGGGTTGGGGTAGGGGGAGGGGGTCTTGGCTATGTGCTGCACATCACATCATCTCCAAGCAGCCTAAATCGGTAAATTATAGCATTAATGTGCACAGTAAGTAGTTTGCTAATGTGGGTTCTGGTAAACATTGTAATGGTAGCTGGCTGGGGTTAAAGAGCAGAAGGATATAATTTGTGATGGTGTATGTTTAAACCCCAAGGAAAACAAACTCTTTGGAATCTGAACTTGATCTGAACTTCCTTTCTCACAGAAGGATCAGGAGGAAGAGATTTGGTATCATCACTGACCCTTTTCCATAGACTGCTCAATGTCAGCCTCTAACTCCCTTTATTATCTTCCTCTGAATATGGAGCTGCTGACAACACAAAGCAAAGGGACACACATAGAAGTGAAGAATAAAAAAGGACAGTATCACTATAGGACACTGTAAGACATGGAACACATAGGATACTGTAGGACGTTTTGTGGGACAGCATCACTAGAAGAAGAGAAGATGGGAAAATTCAGAGTCCAGAAGAACACTCCAAGAACCAATTTGGTTCACCTAACCATTTAGAGACCTGTTATCTATCCAACACTACAACATAGAAGATGTATTTAAGACCAGTGGGTAGGTGTTTTAGGGAAGTCTGTTTCAACTCACAATAAAAAATAATTTTTTCATCTATGGAATTATTCAAAAACAAAAAGAACTGTCCTGTTTTATAGTGAGGTCTCCATAATTTAAGTAGGAAAACGGGATTGTTTGAGTAGAGACCATTATATTGGATGCAGTTGGACTAGTTGCCCTCTAAGTAACCATTTCAAATACAAGACTCTGAGCAAAGTCTTCATTTACAATAGAGCTGCTTTCAGTAACCCTGGTCTTCCGTGGTTAGGGAGGTGTGGTTAGAGATACCAAGCTCATCTCCTCTCCCCACTCTCCTTTTGCCCATGTCATCAACACAGAAAATGGAACAAAGATGGATGAGGTGCTTTATGTTCCAGAAAGGGGAGAAACTTCCCAGAGATGAGCCAGCTGGAGTCCTCAGAGGAGGATTGTGAAGAATCAGGGAACAGAAAAGAAAGATCCCTGAGGTCTTCTGAATGATTGCGTATTCAGTTGTGTTGACATATTTAAGAATGCATTTACATAAGACACCCAGAGATTAAAGATCACTGAATTTGATTTCTAAAAATTGTCTATAAACTGTTACTAAACAATCTTCTTTATAAAGTAAATGGCCGCCCTCTTTATTCATTTGGCTCATAGAAACAACAACAGCAAACAATTTCCTGGGAACTCACCAACTGCTGGCCACTGCTTAAAGTGCTATAAGCAGATTAATGTGCATAATCCTCATAACAGCCTTGTGAAGTCATTGTAAGGACTGAATTGTGCCCCCTTAAATTCATATATTGAAGTCCTAACTCCCAATGTGGTAGTATTAGAGAGGGGGCTTGAAAGATAATTAGGCTTAGAAGAGGTCATGAGAGTAGGGCCCCTTATGATGGGATTAGTGTCTTCATAAGATGAGACCCCAGAGAGCTTTCTCTTCCCACATATACAAGCTGAGGAAAAGGCATGTGAGCAGCCAGGGAGCAGGCAACTGTCTGCAAGCCAGAAGAGGGCTCTCACCAGAACCCGACCACGCCGGCATCCTGATCTCGAGCTCCTAGCCTCTAGAACTAGGATCAAACAAATTTCTGTTGTTTCAGCTCCCCACTTTGCTATACAAAATGCTATACATTTTGTATAGCAGCCCAAGCCAACTAATACAGGTCAGTACTGTTACTATTCTTTTTTCACTTGAGAAAACTGAAGGATGAGAGGTTAAGTATCTTGGCCAAAACAGCACAACAGTAATTGAGGAACAGGGATTCAAATCCAGACAGGCTACATCCAGAGTCTTTGCTCTTTACCACAGTGATCTCCTGCCAACTTGTAATATAATGTGTACTTACACCTTTACTGTGTTTCCCAAGGAATTTCACAAACTAATCATTCTTTACAACACTGTGGTGTAGATAGAGCAGACATTACTGTCCTATTTTTATAGATGAGAAAATTGGCAGATTAGGTGGAATGGCCAAGGTGAAAGCTCCAGAGACTAAGAGAACCAAGAATAGATGAAAGACAGCTAGTAATTTTCTGAACTAAATTGCTAGAAAGTCTTGAGATCACATATATACAACACCGAGAATGCTGCCTTATATGAAGAAAGTACTAAATAAATTATTGAATGTCAAAGGAATGGATCAAAATATAACTTGAAACCCCAAAGTCGCAGCAGTACTATTTTAAATAATCTGTTATTCCTAATTATGAATTTAATTATTCATCTATTCATTGTTCAGTTAATCGTTCATTTAACAGCTATCTAGATTAACAGCTTGACTATGGACCAAGCAAGCATACAGTTCCATTTCTTCTCCTTTTCCATTCAGTGTTCCCTGAGACAGTGTACTTTGTAGTACCTTGCCATCGAATATATTGTTACTTGAAATACATCTTAAGTAGGAAATAAGTCTTTTAAATCCAAGAGAAAGGGGGAGTTTTAAAAGCATAGATCCAAGAGAGGAGGACAACTTCTGCCATTAATCAAAGCATGGTTAAAAAAAAATAGGATCAATCAATATGAAATTTCATTTCTTGACAAATCCTCTCATCTTTTTTGGTCTGGTTAATTGATTTTTTTCCACTCTATCCACTTTTTCTTCATTAAAATTTGTATTTTCAATAGGAAATTGTAGGAGTAGAGTAAAAACTAATCCCATTACAATTTTACCTGTTAAAGGAGTCATATAAAGTGTATTCCATCTCACACCTAAAATCCGAGAGGTAAAGAATCTTAACCAGAATCACTGTGGCATCTCTCTTCTAAGCTTTCTTGTTCTAAATCTTATTCTTGGGATGCCTGGGTGGTTCAGCCATTAAGTGTCTGCCTTTGGCTCAGGTCATGGTCCTAATGTCCTGGGAAGGAGCCCTGCATTGGGCTCCCTGCTCAGCAGGAAGCCTCCTTCTCCTCATACTCCCCTTCCTTGTATTTCCCCTCTCACTGTCTCTGTCAAATAAATAAATAAAATCTTTTAAATAAAAAATAAATCTTATTCTCGAAAAGGCACACTTTCCATGGACTGATTTGTTTATTTACATTCATCTAAGGAGGTGTGGGTTTGGGGGCTCAAAAATGTGATTCATCACTTAATTACAAAGTGAGATTTTGTACTTAAATTTTATTTCACCTAATAAAATGATGCTTGAGATGGACTTCTGTTTTTCGAGTTATGTAGGTATCTTGAAATTGTACCACCCACAGTGTCCCAAATTCTGTCATGCACAGATGCTCAGTAAATTGAACACCATCTATAGAGAAGTAATTAGCCAGCATCAGGGTGCATTGGAATCACTTTGCTATACTCTGATTTACCCTTACATTGTTGTCTTCTCAGCATCATGAGCTAAACATAGCTGTTCTTCAAGTCTGGTTGCTTTTTTCCCTCCTCCTTCTTCTTGTCCTTCTCCCTTTTGTCTTCTCTCTTCTCTCTCTCCTTCATCTTCTCCTCCTCCTCCTCCTGCCACTTCCTCCTCATCCCCTCCTCTCCCCCGCTCCTTCTTTTTCTTCTTCTTTGAAATACTTTAGTTTAACAGGCACTTGAGAAAGTAACTACATTTTCAAAACTAGATGAAACAAAACAGGAGCAAATCATACGCATAATTGATTTTTGTTACTGGGATGTTTCAGCCTCTCTTTTATTTATTAACCCGTGCCATATGCAGAAAGAAATAGGACCTTTTTGAATACCATTGGTAACTAAAAAGTCAAATGCCAGTCAAACAGATAAATATCCAGTCTTCAAAATAAGTAAATGTCCAGTCATCCCGAAGAAAGGGGTTCCAAAATGTCTGTCTTTGCAAGAGACCTCTGTACCTGAAAACACCTATCAGAATAGTTGTATAAAGTTGCCCTCATTTGGTTGGTCCATTTGGCTAATTAGTGAGTATGTTGAGTTTTAAGAAGAATAAGAATAAAAACAAACATTTATGTAGTATTATATTCTCCTTTGAGGACACTGACGGAACATCTAAGTAATCTGGCATAGGGTACATGGCCAGACAGTGTAAGAGCTGAGATTTGAACTGTCCAAGTATCTTTGCTAATCTTGATTAGTCAACCGTTTCATCTCCTGGACCTCAGTCTTTTTGTCTGTGAAATGAGTGGATCTCAAATTTGGGGGCCTTTGTCTACTCAGAAAGGGTAAAACACCCTATGCCTCATTTGTCCCAATCACTCTCAAGTTCTAGTGGCAAACAAGCTGGTAACAAAGAATGTGATTGTAAAAACAAATCATGGATGTGGGGAGGGTTATGTTCGCATATGTTTTCACAATAGGGATATATTTATACTTAGAGATGATTTATCTTTAAGAGAACATGTGTCTTGAAACCTAATTATGGGAAAAGATTAGGTCAAAATATAGCTAATTAATGTAAACTATGTATCATTAAGAGTTAATAAAATTATTAATAACAAATAGAAGGGGTGATTGTAAACCTAAACTAAATTTATAATTAAAAGCAACAATGGTAGTAAGTGACAATAATGACCAATTGAAGAAAACGATGATGTAGTAGCTTGCTCCCAAATTTTAGGATTTCTACCTCTCTGCCTGTGCCATAGAAGCTGTGTGACATAGCCAAAGACCATACGGCAGCCAGCCTTTCTAGAGCAATACCAAATTAAAGTCCTTAATAAACTCTCTAGCAACATGCTTATTTAAGTAACAAATTAACAATCCCCAATTCACTTAGTAGTTGCTAGTCAGCTGCTCTTGGTCCCGTTTGAAAACAAATACAAAATGAATTAAAAACAAATATGAGGGGCGCCTGGGTGGCTCAGTGGGTTGGGCCTCTGCCTTTGGCTCAGGTCGTGATCTCAGGGTCCTGGGATAGAGCCCCACATAGGGCTCTCTGCTCAGCAGGGAGCCTGCTTCCCCCCTCTCTCTGCCTGCCTCTCTGCCTACTTGTGATCTCTCTCTCTGTCAAATAAATAAATAAAATCTTTAAAAAAATATATGAAATTACAAGTGATTTACCTAAAAGAGCCAAAGAGAGTACGTGGTATGATTGTGATGCCCTCACCTTCCATTCCTCTCATGAAACCCCAGCTCACAATAAGAAACATATTTACTTTAAAATTCAGGGCACACGTGCACAAAATCTCTTACTATATTGGTGTAGTTTGAGCCCTACATCAAGACGTCAGGACAAGCAGCTGAGTAGAAGCTAATTCCTAAGTTAAATTCTGCACACCTTGTGTGATGCCTTACTGTGTGTGGGCAGACAAATATGTATATTTATATGTAATTTAATTTAAAAATTAAAACTTCATGCACTGGGCACCTAGGTGGCTCAGTGGGTTAAAGCCTCTGCCTTCGGCTCAGATCATGATCCCAGCATCCTGGGATTGAGCCCCACGTCAGGCTCTCTGCTCAGCAGTGTGACTTCTGCCCCACCCTCACCCCCCACCCCCCAACCCCCGCCTGCCTCTCTGCGTACTTGTGATTTCTGTCTGTCAAGTAAATAAATAAAATATTTTTTAAATTTTTCAAAAAAAAATAAACTTCATGAACTAATATTCTTGAACTCTGTGCAAAGCCTTCTGATATTTTCTACTCTTTTTTTTTTTTTAAAGAAAAATATTGGTCATGATATATAATCAGTTGGTTTCACAACCCTCTTATGGGTTGTGATTTACAATTTGAAAAACACTACTCTCAAAGAATGTTGCCCAGATACATGTTCACTGTGACCTCCAAAAATAGCATGGGAGCTTCTTCTGTCTTAGAGATCTAAAGTTAGATCTTTTCCTCTTTACACACAAACTAAAGCACATTCCTTGGATGAATATGTTTGAAATTGTGGGTTATAAGAAAAGATGGCAGGAACTGGGGATGGTGAGCCTGGAGGAAAGAAGTGATGGCAGTGGAGGGGAGAAAGAGGCCAAGAAAGTAAGTGGCAGTCCTTCAATATTTCAGTGGCTACCAGGGTAACCAGGTATTGGAGGGACTGGGCATTTATCTCTCACCTTTCAGGATGGATAGTCAGCCTGATGTGGGGAGGGTGTTATGGTTCGAAGCCGACAGCCAAGAAAGAATTCTTGAGACGTCTTTGATGCAAAAAGGTGGTTTTATTAAAACATAGGAACAGGAACCGTGGGCAGAAGGAGCTGCACTGGGGTCATGGGGAGTGGACCATTTTATGCCTTCAAATTGGGAAGGCTTTAAAGAGATAGCATAAGTCTGTAAGGAATTTTGGAAGCAAGGTTTCTAGAACCTTGAGAGGCTAGCTGTTGTTGGGGGAAAGGTCATTTATTAGCATCTAATAAAACCTTAATCATGAGACCCTTCAGATGTATATGGTGGACCATAGGCTTGGGGGATGATTACCAACATGTATCTGGGGGGCGGGGGGGGGTAAAGGTAAAGGAAGTTTTCCAAAGACTTTTTTATATGTTATAGTAGTCTTACAGAATCCTAAGGGGGCAGGGGAGGGAGGTTAGTCTAGGATTGCCTTTTGCCCTTAGCAAAGTGTCAACATCAAGGCAGTTGAATCCCTAGAGGAGTATCATCCTGCCCATTTCAAGGACTTGTCAATGGTCTGTAGGTAGTAAGGAAATTTAATAATATCTCTTCTGCCTTTGTTTCCCACATCACGCCTACTGAACATTTATTGAGGACCAGCTACTTGCCAGCTTCTGTGCTAGAGAGGACCAATAGAAATATCATAGCAAATACAGTCAGATAATCTTCATGCAAAGAAACTACACTTTTCCATTAATGAGACAGTCAAGTCTGCCTGATAACTAATGCAAATCTTTATTTATGATCCACAGTATTGAGAGATGATGAATTTTGTTAAGTTCTATTGATGGCTTTAGTGACTCTTAAAGCCCCTGTTTGTCAAGGTATTTGATGTCAGTTTCTGAGTGTTTCTACGTATTCGGTTTCGTGCAGAAAATGGTTCAGTTATGGAGAAGGAGACGCCCTCAGAAGGTGAGCTGCAAGCTTGCAAACACAGCCAAAACTTGTCCCACGGCTGCCTCTCCCATTTTCTGCTCCCCAGATAAAACAGGAAACCATGGAAGAGCTTCCATCTCAACTTTAAAGGAGACTTTTTAGAATTCTAGCTTTAGACACTTTTTTCCTGAGGAAAAAAATCATTAAGCTTACTTTTATTTTAGATTATTCCATTTGCAAGCACACAGGATCATGAATACATAAATCTTTTCAATTTCTCACAAAGTCTGAGTAATGCAGTCTTGGTTTTATTGCCTTTGGGCTGTCACCAATCTCTTTTAAACTTTAAAAGAAATCCACTAGAACTTGTTCGTGATCCCCTTCATAGTACTTCAAAATTCAAAATTCAGTGTTAAAGCTTGTATGGGGTTACCTGTGAGTTTAGTATTACATGTTCAAGTGATAGGAAACATATGTTGGTTCGATATAAAGTGGATTTTCGAAGTATAAAACCTACCATGGTAGTAAGAATTTGCCTAGTGTGAGAGACCGTCAAGAATAGTCCAAGTTCAGCAGGCGTTTGGTTGGAGTGAGGGAGATGTTACACAGAATTACCCTTGAGCTCCCTACCAACCTTGAGATTGTATGTTTTGCTTAAATGGTGATTTCACCCACCATTACTGGATTCTTTTCCAAAAAAGAGCTTTCTATCCCTGCCTTCTGGAATCACATCCCAAAATACAAAATGACCTTTTCCTTAAATGAATGCATCTTTAAAGAATCACTTAGATTGGGCGCCTGGGTGGCTCAGTGGGTTAAGCCTCTGCCTTCGGCTCAGGTCATGATCTCAGAGTTCTGGGATTGAGTCCTGTGGGGCTCTCTGCTCGGCAGGGAGCCTGCTTCCTCCTCTCTCTCTCTCTCTCTCTCTCTCTCTTGCTGCTCTCTCTCTCTCTGTGCCTACTTGTGATCTCTCTCTGTCAAATAAATAAAATCTTAAAAAAAAAAAAGAATCACTTAGATCTAAATTACTCAGTAAGTGCTATTTGGTCTCTTCTGACAACATTGCCAGAGCAAGGTCAAATTATAAATAATAATAACAAGTTACTAGTAATAATAATTACTAATAGTAAGTATCAAATAATAACAAAGTACTAATAACATCAGTAATTGGTTTTAAATAGCTAAAATTTATTGACTTGTGTAGCAGATGCTAGGCTAAGTGCTTTAAAGACACTAATTTAATAACAACTCTATCAGGTGGTATATTCTTTTTCTCATTTATTGGGTAAGAAAGTGGAGACAGCACCTAGATGAGGCAGAACTAGACTGTGAAGTCACAGTATGTTAACTCTAACGAATACATTCATAACTACTAGTTTATACATAATGACTATTATGTAAGTGTTTCTGACCCTTGCTAATGTCTGTTTAGTCATCTGAATTATTTGGCAATATCATAAATGTAATAGCTTAAGTATCCAGTCTTAAATGTTGAAATATTATGTCATAAACTTTCAACAAAGAGAAAATGGTTAAATAATTTATAATACATGTCTTCACTAAAGTTTTAAGGAGCCATTAAAATGCTCTAGACAAAGAACTTTTAGAACACAGGAAAATGTGTGCAGTTATAGAAAATGCAATAATAAAGTGCACATTTTTTTGTGTACAGTATGACCTCAGTTTTCTTAAAAAAAAATTTATGGAAGGAAATCACTAAAATACAATAATTGGCCTCAGATGGTAATATCTATTTTGTTCAAATATTTGTTTCTTTAAAAAAACTTCTTTTTCCATAATGAATTTGCATTGTTTCTATGATTTAAAGAACAAAGTTAGTTTTGTTTTATTTTTGGTTCTATAAAGCTATTTAATTGTCTCATACAAGTTGCATGGTTTCTGATTTGACGTTATGATATATAAAGTATCATGCTCTCCCTTCTTAAATGAAGATATATTGGAATGGTCAGGTGTTCGTTTAGCAGTTAATGAATCTGTATAGAAATGGGCAACACAGCTTCACTGTAAAGCATCTGATCACTAACGTGTATAAAGTCTCCTGATTTTACTGTACCCAGAATGAAGTCTAAAAGCCTGGAAGTTCCATCTAATTGCCTACCACTGAGTTCCTTATCAGCAGCACTGAGAGTGGTGATCTGGTATTTTTTGAGCTCACAGAGGATAGTGAAGACTGGTTAGGCTGGTTTGGAGAACTTAAGGCAAAGTGATATGATTTATAGTCAGTTTTGGCAATTCCTGCTAAACATAATCTGTCCCCAGGTCCCAGGGTGTCAGTGCTAGGCCTCAGGGGCTGAGGAAGCATAATTCCTTTATGACCAGGTATGATTAACCTGAGGAGCTTTGGGATGTTTCTTTTTTTTTTTTTTTTGTATAAAATAGATGAATCGTATTTACCAGTTCTTCATGCCCTGTAGAAGATACTGTGGTTTCTTCCCCAACATCTACCATTATTTTCTTTTTTTTCCCCCAATTTATTTATTTTCAGAAAAACAGTATTCATTATTTTTTCACCACACCCAGTGCTCCATGCAAGCCGTGCCCTCTATAATACCCACCACCTGGTACCCCAACCTCCCACCCCCCCGCCAATTCAAACCCCTCGGATTGTTTTTCAGAGTCCATAGTCTCTCATGGTTCACCTCCCCTTCCAATTTACCCAAAAGCACATACCCTCCCCAATGTCCATAACCCTACCCCCTTCTCCCAACCCCCCTCCCCCCAACAACCCACAGTTTGTTTCGTGAGATTAAGAGTCACTTATGGTTTGTCTCCCTCCCTATCCCATCTTGTTTCATGGATTCTTCTCCTACCCACTTAAGCCCCCATGTTGCATCACCACTTCCTCATATCAGGGAGATCATATGATAGTTGTCTTTCTCCGCTTGACTTATTTCGCTAAGCATGATACTCTCTAGTTCCATCCATGTCGTCGCAAATGGGATGTTTCATTTTTAGGAAAGCTTGGGCTATCCCAACTCAGAGGTTGTTATTGTTTGACATGTGTTTGGAAAACTCCACCCACCTCTTTTGTTGATTCATTCATTGTCACTTAAGTGCCATTTTTGCCACTTAAGGTCCCCTTTCCCCTTTTTGGCTTTGGATCTGAGTGGAAACTATGTAGCATCAGACTTTGTATTTAGAATCATTTGCAGAATAACTACCTTTTGCAGAATACTACCCTTTATGGCACTGAGTGAATAAGACTAGGGCAAAAAATTTGAGCCTTCTAACTTGATCTGTAAGAAAGATGTACATACCTCTAGTATGTACTATAGACATACATACCTCTCTCATGGATGGAACTGTTCCTAACCTAGCCCTGTCTAAAATACCTTATTCAGAGATCTTCATCGTAGAGTACCTTAGAAGCTACCTACCTGCAAGTCACAATGTTCATTCCTGCATTATAGAAGGAAAGAATAGAAATGAAGGCAACAACATTCTACCGACCTTAATTTATTCCTGGGCAAGTAACTGTAGAGCACTACTTTGCCACCACTGATACACAGGCTCTGTGTCCCCATTCCCTTCTGGTTTAAGTTCATTCAAGTGGAAGAACCAGATGGGTTCCCAGGAACTAAATCTCTTTCATAGAGGAGGAGTCTGTGATTCAGGCTTAAACCAAGGGTGTTGCCATTATGACATAGGCCATTACCGAAAGTAAGGTAGGTTTGGCTCCTTGCCTCAGAGCTGTCAGATGTGCCCAGGGATTTGTGCTGTCTTTCGTGTTTTAGTAAAGCCAGGCCATCAGAAATACTACCTTGGATCATACCAGTGGTAACTTCAGGTGAAGAAGGATCTAAAATATTAGAGGGTGATATGAGAAATTCTGCAATAAGACATAGGCAGAAAGAGCAGGTTTGTCATTAACTCCATCTGTGAAGTTCAGGAAGATTACCAGAGGCAGCAGTGTTTGAATGTGCCTTAGAAGAATGTATGAAGTGAGTGGATGGAAGGGAAGAAAGAGCTTTCTGTGAAAAGTCACGAATTTTCATGGAAGAAGACAGTGAAAAGAGAAGCTAACAGAAGAACAAGTTTGTGAAGCAGTAACGTGCTTCACTAAGAATATAGGCTCCATGCTGTAGTTGATGAAGAGTCAGCAAAAGATTTTAAGAGACGAGACAACATCAGGTGGCCATTTTATGAAGAGTTCTCTGACAGCTAGTGTAGCTAATGCTTGGAGGGAAGGTGAGATTCGAGGGGAGGGACCCAGTTGGAGAGAGCTTCATTCATGCCAATGGCGGCAACAAAGAAGGATTTACAGACTACAGAGATGCTTTAGAGGTAGAATTAATGGGATTTCTCCCATCAATTGATGGCATTTGTGGGTGTCTTGTTAGATGTGGAATCAAGGTTTGAGGATAAAGTTTTTAGCTTAGATTATTAGGAAAACCGTGATGCCATTAAGCAAAGACTTTATGCCTGCTAAAGCCATGATTTTTGTCTGAAACCTTCTCGAAACTATGGTATGACTTCAACTATCGCCTAATAGTTCTGTGGCATCTGCCATTTTTCACTTTCCAGAGCACTTCCTCTTGTTTGATCTCATTAAACATGCAGTTTGACAGATGAAAAAACTGAAGTGAGTGATTTGGCTAAAATCATTCACCTGCATCTGCCCAAGATGGGAATAAAACCAAGTCTCAGTTTTAAGTTTTAAATCGAATTCCAAATTTGATAGTCTTTCACCCCAGTCCCCTCACCCTTTTTTCTGTTTCGCATGGAAGATACTAGAATCAGAAAGACTTTTGAGTAGCAGAGGAATCTGGGAGCTTTGGAAAAGCCATAGAGAAATCTTGGGAGTTCTGGGGAGGAAGAGGCAGCCAGCAGAGGGGCAAAAAGAAGCAAATGGGGCTGAGCATTCCAGGCCTTCCACATGTCAGTGTTTGCATTGCTATAGTAAAAAAGCATCCTGTATTAGTAATATACAAAGTAATACAAAGTAATCCTTGTATTAGTGTGCCTATAAACCTCATTACTGCCCTCCACATTAGCCCAGGGTGGTGGGAGTAGAAGGCGGGGGGAAGGCAGCTGGTGATGCCTGTGAATGGCACTCAAGTTAGTCCTTGGGTCCCTCCCATCTCTTCATAGGGTCCTGGGTGGCTTACTAATCAGCATTACACTCAAAACCTGTCCCCCAGCAATCTCAACCTGGGAATGAGTAGATTTATTGGTCATGTTAGGTGAGATTGTCTATGTAGAAGCTGTGAAAATAAGACTGCCAATTTGAACATGGAATCTCAACTTCACTGAGCAGAGGGAATGGAGGGTCTTGGTTCTTACAAACCCAAGTTTCTCTACTACAAAGAGTAGAATCACTTCCCCATGGTGGGAGACCTGTTTTGCGATTGTCTTCTGTCCGCGTGGGTAATTGGGAAGAGAGAAAATGCGGGTCTGAGATAAGACTGGCATTTGTGGGCATGAAGAGAGTTTTCATCTCAGGTGTCATTACTGTCTTTTTCAAGAAGCCAAAGGGGCAGTGGTTCCAAGATGCTTGGAGACAGAGAAAGAGGATTCTTGATGAAAACTGCTCAAAGCACTCTTTTCTTTAAGACTGATGTGATGTCTGCCAGGATCCTCAATAACCACTTGCTCTAGGGATCAGCTCCTACGTGTGACTGACTGACTTCAAAATGGTGGCCAAATACTTGTACTTAATAGAGACATGATCTGTGATTGTTCAGCTCTCATCCTTCTGGGAGGTTTCATTGATTATCTGTCTTCCTGCTTAGACTCTCAGCTCCTGCCTCAGGGACTTCTTTGTCCTACAGAACTGTGATTGGCAGGTTCAACAGCTAATTGTAAAACAAATCAGGAGAATACTGCCTTTTTTTTTTTTTTTTAAGATTTTATTTATTTGACAGATAGCGATCACAAGTAGGCAGAGAGAGAGGAGGAAGCAGGCTCCCCGCTGAGCAGAGAGACCAATGCAGGGCAGATTCCAGGATCCTGGGATCATGACCTGAGCCTAAGGCAGAGGCTTTAACCCACTGAGCCACCCAGGCATCCCAGGAGAATACTGCTCTTAAAGAACATTCTCTTATTTTTTTACTTTTCTTCCAAATGTTTTTGTATGTGGAGGGGGAGAAATCCACGCTGCAAAAGGCCCTCCCACAACCACGGGTGTGATTTAAGTGGACCCTGTTTAGTTCCATGACCCAACCTATAACCTCTGAGACTCTCACAGCTTTCAAACCCGTCGGGGTAGCCGTTCTGTCAAGACTTCTTAAAAGTGTTAGTGATAATTCCATTTTATCCCCGAAAACCACTTTGAACACCTTTTAAATCTTTAAGCAATTGAGCAGATTCAACCCCTCAGTTCTGTTTTCCTAGTGATAATTTGTTTCTGATGAATACATTTACAGCAGGTTTTTTAAATTAAACATTTACACTGAAATGCCTCCCCATCTTAGGTGAGCTTGATTGATTCTTATTTGAGTTTTTAAAATCATCATTGGATTTTCTAGCTTGGGCACTTTAAGTCTGCCATAGGAAATGACAGGGGAAAAATAGTAGATGGTTTCCATGGCCACCACACGGCTGACTGAGGAAGAAACAGACAGGGTAGGGGAACGAACAGCGCCATACTAAACTGAACTGCAATAATGATCAGTAGTTCAGAGAGGAAATTTAAGCGTCTGGGCTCCACTTAGCAACAATCAATCAATACACGAACAGCAATATCTGCACTGTGGCTTCACATTTATATCCTGTACCTATAAAATACCCAAACAAAAAGGAAATTGCAACATATATAAAAGTTAAGTCATTAAGCACATTTGAAAAACACTTCTAGGTTAGAATAAAAATAATAAAAATTATCCTAATTTCCAAAGTATAGCTATTCCTCCTGAAATACCAAGAAAAACTTTCAACAGCAAGGTCTTGAGCTTAGTTAGCATTAGGACTTTTTTTAGTTAAAATGGAATGCGAAAGGGGTTGAGTTCTCAGATTGGAGGGACCTCGTTTCTTGACTTGGTGTTGCCACACAAAGAGGTAGAGGGTGAATTTGCTTCCTTAAACCCTCTCTTTCTACTCTTTCCACCTAAAGGCTCACTGAAGCAGGCACTTCCTGGCCCAGGGGACCCGGCAGACTCCTGCCTGCTAACCTAAGTCTGGACCTAAGCAAAGAACTTTGTTTACTCTCTTCTACATTTTAAAACAAGGTCCCAGACCAACACTACCATGGTGGCATTTCAAACACCAGCAGCTCACTAGAGCGGGGGACGGGAACGGTGGGTGAGAAGTCTTCCAGCCTCCCTTCAGCAGGCTCCCCCCAGCAGGCAGCCGCCGCCTCCCCCCTTCCAGGGCTAAGGTCTTGTCAGAAGAGAAGAGAAAGAAAAAGCTGAGGGAAACATCTGGAAAGTGCCTCGTTACTGCTTTAAAAGGAGTAGGAGCCAGGAGAAAGTAATCCCTTCTCTTAAATTGGCCCTTTTGTGTTGCAAAGCATCTCAAACAAGCTCTGCCAGTAGGCTGAGAAGGTGGCCCCACCTGCCTCCCTCCGAAGAGGCTTTGGCCACAACTCAAGATCCGCAGGAGTGTGCGCTGGGAGGGCGGAGTTAGACTCCGGTACTACTCAGCCCGGCCCAAAGGAGGGGAGCAGAGCTGAATTTGGGAAGCAGCTCCCTGCTATGCTGGAAACCTCTGGAAACTGGCTAAGGAGCTGCGGTGAGAATCATGCTACTTTTCTCAGACCCATTTCTCTTGACAGGCCCGTGGGGAGTCGGGGCCACTAAAAGGAAAAGAGGAGGGCAGGTTCCCCTCTCTTTCCCTTCCTAGATCAGCAGTGCCTGCCACTTCTCAGCACCCACTGCTTGCAGACGTCTTAAGGCTGCTCTGTTTTCCTGTCT
The DNA here is from genome assembly GCF_020171115.1 of Neogale vison. Taxonomy (NCBI): domain Eukaryota; kingdom Metazoa; phylum Chordata; class Mammalia; order Carnivora; family Mustelidae; genus Neogale; species Neogale vison. The sequence goes on from NC_058097.1 coordinate 140,332,315, forward strand.
GCTGCTCTCCGTGGTCTAAAGGAACCGCATGTAGTTTATCTTCCTTTCCTCCCCGTCAGTGCAGCCCCAAACCCACACTTCATGAGCTTAATTCATCACTGGTCACCTCCTAGTAAGTCTGTCTCATGTGAACTGCCAGACTCTTGCTACTGTGTCTCAAGGACAGAAATTGAGGAAAGTGAAATTCTTGCTGCTGATCTAAATGGGTTCCAGAAATGCCTGGATCCATACTGATTTCAGATCAGATAATTAATGTATACACATTCTGTTGAAATAGCCAGAGCCTGCTGAGGCAAAGTGCAGTTGGGACGCAGGGAGGTAGGCTGGTACGTGTCTGAAAGAACCAATAGACTTTGGGGTTGAACTCTCCTTTCACCAATTGCAAACTAGACAGCCTTGGGAAACCACTGAACTTGGTGCCTTCAGTTTTATCATCTGTAAAAATGGATTTATATTACTAATTTAATAAGGTTGTTTAAAGTTTAGTAGTTGCATGTGGAAAGCTGCACTCCAGGACCTTTTAAGGGACAAAGACCATGGTTGCTTATGGGGGGGGGCATGTTATTTGTTAACAATCTTAACTCCTGGAATGAGCTAAGAATGTCAGCTCAAATCATCCTGCTTGATTTCTAAGCAGGACTTCTAACCTTCGTGGTTAGCTTGGATTAGCTGAGTAACGTAAGCCTGTTTCCACAGCTGCAAAATCAATGGTAATAATAGCGGTAACTATTTCCTGGATCTATAAGGATTTGAAGACCTAATGCTTCGTATGTAAAGCTAGCACACAGCCGATACTCAGTAAATGTGAGCTGTTGTTGTAAAGCAGGAATCTGACTGTGGAGCTAGACATTTGGCATCCCTAGATGAAATTCGTTGTTGTTATTGTTTTAAATGCAGAGGTTGGACAAGATGAATCCTAAGGGGGCTTCTGTGTCCTAACGTCTGTGTTCCTAGGTGCAGCCACAAGCCTATCACATAGACCCACACCTTCCTTGGCAGGGGCCATAAATAAAAAATTCAAACCTATCTTTTGTTGGGAACCCAACATAATCTATGTTTTGGACTTAAAAATCACAGCCAGAGCATGAAGCCAGATGCCTCATTTCCTATACTACCATGACTTGATTTCCTTATGAACAAACATTTTTGCAGCGCCAGATGCCACTTTGCATGTCTGGACTTTGAGGACAGAGAGATTCGCATTCAAACACTTTGCACTAGTTTTAAGAAACTTTATGCACACAAGATGGCTGAGAGCCGTATTTGTTAGCTTTTCCAGTTTCGGTGTTATTTTTGAAAAGGAACCTTAACCTGTAGGTCTGCATTCTGATGGCAGTTAATATGTATCTGACAGTACAACTGAGCTGTTAGCACCCAGTTTAAAAACCAGCCGGGAGTCACTCCTCCTCCCCTGCCTCTGGGGTGAGGAAGTAGACTTGCTGGGCTGGGAGATTTGCATTCTCTTCAGATGTGGGCTTCCCTAGTCAGCACAGTCTTTGTTACTTTATTCCCTCCATCCCCCCCCCCCCCCACCAAATCTGCCTTCCACAATTCTTCTAAATCCCTTTTGGGTGCTCTGAGCTAGGCTAGCACCCCTATTAAGGGTAGAACAGTTGATTGCTGGTTTTTTAGAATTAAGTTGTTTGCTGTAAGACTACCCAGAAAATAAGGACTGTGGTAGTATTGTTTTGTTTTGTTTTGTTTTTTAATATTTTACTGATTTATTTATTTGACAGAGATCACGAGTAGGCAGAGAGGCAGGCAGAAACAGAGGAGAAAGCAGGCTCCCTGCTGGGCAGAGAGCCAGATGTGGGGCTGGATCCCAGGACCATGGGATCATCCCAAGCTGAAGACAGAGGCTTTAACCCACTAAGCCACCCAGGTGCCCCAAGGACTGTGGTTTTTGATGCCTGGTACCTAATACAGGCAGTCTTTGCTTGGCATGGTAGTGTGAGACTGTCAGTATGACATCTTAATAATGATCAATGGTGAAAACTATCGTTGTGACCTCTTAAATTTTTTTTCAAAGTATTAAAAACTCTTTTTGTTGGTTACAAAAATGGGGAAAAAAAGCAAAACAAATGTTTGTTCAGTAGGGTGTTATTTGAAGTATTAGAAATGTTGAAAATTAAAGTGTTTGATTTCTTTGCAAAAAAGAGTTGTTCAAATAGCGCTTGCCTTTTTCTTCTTGCTGCTCATAGAACTCGATAATGGAGCAAGCATCTTTTCTCTGCCTTGACAAAGTGTCCTATGTTTTTCTAATTCTGAATCAGCTTTCACCTTTTTATCCTTTGCACATTCAATATTATAAAATATCTCTGAGAGTTCTTTTGATGTGAAGTTTTTTCCTCTGAAACGTCTTCATCCTTTTTCGTCCCAACCACTTTCCACCTTCTGTTCTGAAGTTTGCCCTTAGGAGGTTCCTCTGGCTGTGTATCTGTCCTTTCTCAAAGGGGGCAGTGCGGACTGCCTGCTGTTAGCTGTATCTTCTGTAATTCCACTGTTGCATGTGAATTTCACTTCCATTACCACTTTCTCTTTGTATGCTGTGCCCTCATCTTTGTTGGCAAACTCCCTCTTTCAGTTATCCATTTTGGGAAAATGTCTGTGTTTATTACTAGGACACAGGGAAGCAAAATGACTATATGCTTTGCTGTATGTGTGTGAACGGAACAACAGGTGTGCGGTGACCCATGACCGACATACTTTGAGAGAAGTGACATGGTGGGTCACCGATGGTGGTATGCATCTGATACTACATAGTGATTTGTGGACCGGAGCAAGTTTTTACTTTATTCACACACAGTTAATATACCACGATAATCAAAATTTGAATTATGTTGTTAGGGAACAAGTGTTACTTAATTAAACCATATTAATGGAAAACTGGGCATTTTGAAACCATACAAATGCAAAACTGCTGTTAGTTGCTCAGTAACAAATGTTTGTTGAATAAATGCATGGGCTCAGGCAGTTACACTGACCTTGTTCTGCAGTCTCAGTGTCGTAACAGCCTTTTGCCCACGGCTCTGCCCCATCTCCTCCTTCCTGTATAATATGTTCACAGTAGCAGGTAAATGCAAGTCTGCTAAAAGTTGGCTTCAAATAAGTCCTTGAACTCTGAGCCTCGTGCCTCTTGGGCTAAAGGTCCAGCAACTTGGGGCGTCTGGGTAATGCAGTTGGTTGAACACCCGACTCTTCTTTTTAGCTCAGGTCTCAATCTCCCGTCTGGTTCTGTGCTTAGCATGGAGTCTGCTGGAGATTCCCTCTCCCTGTGCCTCTCCCTCTGGTGCTCACTCTCTCTCAAATAAATAAATCTTAATAAAAAATTAAAAAAAATAAAGGCCCATCTCCTAGCTACCTTTTTTAAATCACACTTCTCCTTGAGTACCCAACCTCAGTTCTAAAACAGACTAATCTGATCAACAGAGTGACACTGTAAATGTGGAAAGGACTCTCAGGCTCCCAGGGTTCTTTCTTTACCTGAAAGGGAGGGATCAGCATTTTGCAAAGGAGGACTTTTTTTTTTTTTTTAAAGATTGATTTTCAGAGAGAGAGAGAGAGAGAGAGAATGTGGGTGGAGTGAAGGTCAGAGGGAGAGACTCTTTTAAGCAGATTCCCCACAGAGAGAGAAGCCAACAAGGGGCTCAGTCCCACAACCTATGAGATCATCACTTGAACTGAAACTGAGAGTTGGATGCTTAACTGACTGAGCCACCCAGGCTCCCCTTCAGAGGCCTCTTGAGTCCGGCCTTCACTAGGGGTGCTGAGACTTGGGCAGCAGGAGAGAAGGGTCTTGTGTCAGTAGAACTTCTCTGGCCTTCTTATCTCACTAATATCCAATAATCAAGAAAATCCTAAAATCTGCTAATTAACAAAAAAAGTGGAGGAGACCTGGGAGAGGGACTCAAAGGTAATCCTAGCCTTCGAGCTCAGGGAGTTTATATTCTCACATGGGCTATGAATTCTGGACGCATATAAGCAGAAACAGTGGTGGTTACCAACACTGGTCTTGTCTGATCTGGGTTCAGTGCTGGTTCTGCTACTTCCTACTTCAGTGATTTTTCCCAAGCTATCTAGGCTCTCCAAAACTCACTTCTCTTTCTGTAGACTGTAATAATTATCTCCCAGGGTTTCTGAGAGTCTTGAACATAGTAACAGACACATTTAAAGTAGGATCTTTTGTAGAGTAAGAATTTGGGAACCAGGAATGATTTTAGTTACTGAGACACAGTTCAGGTGGATGTCATTCGTTTCAATAAGACCATCTTGTCCACAGGGTGCAGGGTCTGAGGGTACGATACAGATGGAATGTGACGGAAGTTACCCAGCCTGTTTGTTAGAGCCCAAAGACTAAGACCTGTGTTTTCTCCTGCCTCTTTATTGATTGTCAGTTGCTGGTTGGGAATCTGTATTCTATCCTGCTCTTGCAGAGTCAGACCCCTAAATTCTTTTGGAGTATGTCTTTTGGGTATGTTCAGAAACCTCTTCAAAGCTTTTAAGAACAAGATGCTCGAGTCACACAGTGGTAGGGCCCTGCTTGCTCCTCTGCTCCCAGGGCAGCCTCTCCTGGAATGAGCAGGTGGCCACGGGGGCATCCCCATTGGGTTACCCTGCATCCTCACAACCATTATGCAGACACTTGGAGACTTTTTGAGAGAAGCACTAAGTCACTGTTACACTTGACGGCTGACTGGGCGGGGGCTCTGGGTTTTGGCTGTGTGAGTCATTTAAAAGAGTGTCGATCCTCCCGGGGACTTTGCCTCAGTATATGTGGAGTAGAGATGGGGCACCTGCATTATAAAAATGTTTCCTGGGTGAGGTGCCGGCAGAGCGGAGAACTGCTGTTCTAGTGCCCGTGGGTGCCGGTCTGAGATCAAAACGAGCTCTAGCTGCAGTTTTCTGGCCGTGAATGTGACCTCTTGCCCGGGGACTAGCATGGCCTGGGAGCTGCAGGCTGGCCTTGTGGTGTGTCAGAGCTTGGTGGCTGTGGATCCGTTTTACCCCAGGGCAACAGTTCTTCAGCACTGTCCCCTCCTCCTGACTGAACTTTTATAACTGCTGCCTAATTGGCCTCCTTGATTTCACCTCCCTCTCCGAAGCCTCCGTTCCACTCCACTCTGTCAACAAAGCCCTCTTGCTAAAATGAGAATTCCATTGTCACTGCCCCCCACTCCCCGATCTTCTAGCCACGGAGAACTGTTCTTTTTTTTCAGCATATAATATTACTGAAGGTCTTCATGCACATTGTTTTCCTGCTGGAACTTCCCAATTAAAAGTAATAGTACTACTTTCATAAATAACAAAATGTTTCTTTATTTGAATATCTGTTATTTGTTAGGTCCTGTGCTAAGTGTTCTACACATGTCTGAGAGACTCTAAGCCTCTTAGAAGCCCATTCTAAGACCTGCTCTGAGAAGACTTCCCCATCCCCAACTGCCCAAGAGCTGAGTGAGCTGCCCTTTCTTCTGGGCCCCTTGGATCACTAGCAAGAAGTTCAGTGTATTGCATTGTAATTTGCAACTGAGGATTCAGCTGTTCTCCCAGGGGCACAAAATCTAGGACTTTGTAATCCCTTGAGCAGAATAGGCCACCAGCAGTCATGGGCTACCAGGGGGACAGAGGGGAGCGAATCTTGGGCCAAATCATCTTTGATCCTAAAGAAACTTCTGGGGGCGCCTGGCTGGCTCAGTTGTTAAGCGTCTGCCTTGGCTTACCTTGTGATCCCAGGGTCCTGGGTTCCAGCCCCGAGTTGGGCTCCCTGCTCAGCAGGAGGCCTGCTTCTCGCTCTCCTACTCCCCCTGCTCCTCGCTCTCCTACTCCCCCTGCTCTCTCTCTCACTGTGTCTCTCTCTGTCAAGTAAATAAATGAAAATCTTAAAAAAAAAGAAAAGAAAAGAAACATCTGGCTGCAGATTGTTCACTTGACAGTGAATGAGCAGCTGTAATAGTCTTATCATCTGTAGATCATGTGGGCACAGAAAATATGTATCCGAAGGACTCTGCCTTTGTACAAGGAGTGTGTTGTAGCTTTTGGCTCCCAGGGCATTCTGGACCGCAGTCGGAAAGACTGCCTAACTGTGGGCTCAGCAGACCGGACCTCCCACTAAAAGTGGCACATCGTGGGTTAACTTTGTTTGCTACCACAGAAGGGCTGGATTGCTTTGCTTCATCTGTTAGGAAGGCATTTCACCAACAAACTAATGAAAGGCAGTGCATTCTTTTTGTGTGCCCTTTTTTTTTTTTAGCCCTGTGTTTTTACAGGCAGAGGCTATAATCAGCTGTCATGATAGCTATAATCAATTAGCTTATGGGCTGTTTTTTTCCATCTGGACTAATTGAATAGTTGCTTTTGTTTTTATTTTTGTTTTGCCTCTCTACCCATTCCTGTTACTATAGAACCATATGACTAAGCCCCCTGAAAACCATCAACTACTCCCCTCTCTCTTTCTCTCTCAGCCTTAAGATGTGGCAGTGATCCATTCATCTGCAGAGAGATTCACATCTGCATTAATATTGAGGAGTTACTTATTTGAAAAATATGTGGAAGTGGAAAGCAAAAATTAAACTCATTGGATTAAAATTCTGGCAATTGCTTTCAGTCAACTTGTATTGGTGTCTGTGTTGTTGGGAGCTGGCTGTGCAAATCATGTCCTCTGTAGCGTCAAAGGAAAATCTAGGACTTTCTAACGTAGAGAGGTAACCTGTACTTCCTTGAAAAGATGGGAGCTCCGCTGCACTGAAAAAGGTTAAGCAGAGTATCAGATTAGTAGAATTAAGGGGAGAGAGGTGATGGGCACCAGAAGAGATTTGTTTCTGTTGAAGCTGAGACATTTCTTGAATAAACCACAGAATAGAGATGCTTCTCTAACAGTAAACTGAAGAGCCTGGTTAGCAGAAGACTTTCGAGTTGGGCAAACATTTCAGCAAACATTTTTTGCATGCCTATATAACTCCAGATCCTTGGTGAGGACAAAAAGGAAAGTGAGATGTAGACCCTGCCTTCAAGGAGCTCAAAGTCTAGTAGAAGAAGAAAGATTCACAACATAACAAACACTGAGGCATCTGGCTGGCTCAGTCAGTAGAGCATGAGACTCTTGATCTTGGAATTATGAGTTGGCACCCCATGATGGGTATAGAGATTACTAAAAATAATAATAATAATAATAAATAAACTTTAAAAAAAAAACCAGTACACAGCATTAAAGATGGCATATAATGGCAAAAGGGAAGAAGTGGGATTAGAGAAAGAAAACATAAACTTTCACAAGACCTCATGTTGTATGCTCAAAAGGAAATCAGTCCTGACCCCTGTCTTCAGGTTCCTATCTGCAAAATGGGTATAATCTATGCCAGTGACCTAATTCTTTGTGGAATGCATTTTGAAGAGCAGTTAGAAGAGCCTTTGAGCTGTTTATACACCCCTAACAATACCTATTACATAAATTCCATTAAAAAAAAACTAATACATTTAAAGCAATGCTCACTGAAGTAGTCATTAAATTTTATTACCCATTTTATAGAACACTCACTAAGGGATCTTGAAGTTCTTGTAGAAATTAGAAAACTAAGTGACGGTATTAATTCCACTGGTTAGGTAGAGAAAGCCAGGACAAGAGAGTAAGGGACCTGGCCAAGGACCCCAGGACCTGCTCTCTTACTTCTTTGTCTCTGTGCTTGGGACCTGACTATAGATTTACTTATACATGGTTTTCTTCTGCCAAGAATTAAAAACAAAAACCAAACAAAATAAACAAAAACTGTGCTTTTGCCTTTGGAGATGGGATTCTTTTCATGGAGTTTTAAAATGCATTCAGCAGATCTTCACTGAGGATCTGCTATGTGCCAGGCATGGCAGAGACATTGGAGGGCCCATCAGACAGTCTGCACCTTCACAAAGCTTAGAATCCAATTATGGGGTAGCAATGTAGTGCAGTCACGGAGGTCTTACAAGCTGCATTTCACTCAGCTTGACAAAACAATCTGAGAAGGCTCTTGCAGGAATAAAACTTCAAAGCTGGGCTGTGAAATTCTGACAAACTAGTCTTGAGGAGTAGAAAGGAAGAATAGTAAGAAGAAAAGTAGGCCAGTAAGAAGGAGCACTCAGCCTGTCTTAGGAAGTATTTCAGTGGGCTGGAATCGAGACCCGTGTGTGATGGAGTCTGGATTGTTAAGGAGGGCCCAGGTCGCGGAACGCTTTTTATACCCAAGATGGAGTTTGACCTTTAATCTGAGGGCTCTGGGGCCAGTTAAACGATTTTAAGCAGATGTGACAGGAGCAATATTGCCATTAGAAAAAAAAAAAAAAATCACTTGTCTCTTCTGTGAGGAGAATGGACCGTAGGGAAGACAATTATTGAGAAGACCGGGATGAAGGTTGTTGGTGTAAGGGGTGGGCAGTAAGCTGTAGGTCTCAGGGGGCTGCTCTCCCTGCTCCCTTTCGAGGGCAACACTATGAGGATTACACTCGTGGTCATTCCCAGGCCTTTTGAACACAAGGACTCTCTCTTCAATTGCCTGAGAGTGGTTGTATTTCTAGATTTTGTTGATAGAGCTAATACTTAAATGATACAGTAATATATTGAATTAAATTTAAATAAATGCACATTTAGTCAACCGGGTAACCTATGTACATTTAGCATTAGTAGGACATACATGTAGGAGACACTATTTTTTTCAAGATTTATTTATTTTGTTCTTAAATTTTTTAAACTATTTTATTTATTTATTTGAGAGAGAAGGACAGAGAGTGAGCTCATGAGAGGGTCGGAGGGAGAGAGAATCTTCAAGCAGACTCTTGGTTGAGCACAGAGCCCAGTGGGGCTTGATCTCATGACCCATGAGATCATGACCTGAGCCAAAACCAAGAATTGCAGGCTCTGCTGACTGAGCCACCCGGGTGCCCCAAGATTGATTTATTTATTTTAGAGAGAGGGAGGGGCATGGGGGGGAGGGAAGGAGCAGAGGAGGAGGAAGAGGAGGAGGGAAAGAATGCCAAGCAGATTCTGTACTGAGCATGGACCCAGCCCTGAGCACAATCCAACCCCAGCGCCGCCAGTCCCCCCACCCCACACAGGGCTCCATCCATCCCCCCCCCCCCGCCGTGAGATCATGACCCCAGCAGAAACCAAGAGTTGGGCACTCAACAGGAGAGACACCCAAGCACCCCTGAAGGAGACATGATCAATTCAGTCTATAGAATGTTTGGTGCCCTGTGAGTTTGAGGATTCTTTGTCAAAACACTAAGCATTCTAGTGAGTATTTGATTCTTAAACTTGAACCCAGAGGCAAGGAGGATTTAGAATTGTAGTTATCAGTAGTTAATATGTTAACTAATTCTTTTGTAGCGTTGATAGGTATTATTTGTTGAGTTTACTGTAGCCAGCAGCCTTACAGTACCACTTCATTTAGCAAGGTTTGGCTTCTGACTGATACTACTTCAATACCTCCTGGGGTTTAATGGATTGAATGGTTCTGTTTGTTTGTTTGTTTGTTAAAGATTTTATTTATTTATTTGACAAAGATCACAAGTAGGCAGAGAGGCAGGAAGGAGGCTCCCCACTGAGCAGAGAGCCCGATGCGGGACTAGATCCCAGGACACTGGGCTCTTGTCCTGAGTCAAAGGCAGAGGCTTTAACCCACTGAGCCACCCAGGCGCCTGGATTGAATGTTTGAATTCCAATTCTACCACTGTGATTTGGGGCAAATTATTTAATCAATAGTAGTATCTGTTTCCTTATATATAACTTTATAGTTACACTAAACATGAAAAACACTAAAAATCAGTTTAATAAAATGTGAAGATTAAGAAAAAGGAGAAATAAAATTGAGGAAGAAAGAAAGGGACTAAAAGGTGGGCAGAATGCAAAAGAAACAGGAAGAAAAGAAGATAAGGAAGGGATAAAAGGTAAAGAAGGCATGATGGGAAGATAATTTATTAAGAGTTAAGGTTTTAAACATCCATTATCTACTTTAATAATGATTTAACTCCATGTGGTATATACCCATTGGGTATAGTTATATTTGTGTTTCCTGTTCTTAATTTTAAAGATCAACCAAGGGATACCTGGGTGGCTCAGTCGTTAAGCAGCTGCCTTCAGCTCAGGTCATGAGCCCAGGATCCTGGGATGGAGCCCAGCATCAGGTTCCCTGCTCAGCGAGGAGCCTGCTTCTCCCTCTCCCACACCCCCTGCTTGTTCCCTCTCTTGCTGTGTCTCTCTCTGTCAAATAAATAAATAAAATCTCAAAGAAAAAAAAAATCAACCAACTATTTGTTTTGTTTAATTGCTTAGGAATCAAGTTGCTCTGTATATATGGCTTCAGTAGAAAAACACTTACTCTCACATGTATTTGACCTAATAGTACATTTTCAGGTCCTCTCTAGCAATATTACTTACTCCACACTTTCTGATCCTCTAGAGATGAATCATCAATCCAATACCCGAGTTAGAAGACATCTGTGTTCCTAGCTAATGCTCTCTTCAACCTTGCACATTTTCAAGTGCTCTGGCAAATACTGTGTGCCCCAGTCAGAAAACAGTGCTGTCAGCCAGCAGTTGATGGAGCAGGTGCAGAATTACAGAAGATGCAATTGCCACAGTAGTGTAGAGAGAGTTTCCTAAAGTGTTCCTTGGAGTTTATCCATCTCTTCTTTTTAAAGCATATTTATCATTGTGTATTAAAATCTCCAGTAAAAGCCTAATGGATTAAACTGGAATAATTTATCTTGGGAAAATCCATTCCTTACACCGAGTTACCAGATAACCACACCCTTTGGCCTGGATTTCAAGGCCTCCATGATCTGGTTTTAATTATCATATCATTTTTTTTTCTTCTTGTTGCTCTTGTGGGGACATGAACCCCACATTTAAATATTTCCATCAGCCTGCCCCTGAAAAATACTTTCGCATGCCAGTACTCAAGTGCTCCTGTGTCTGTTGTTTTCTTGACTCTGGGAATCCCTCTTTTATGCAAACCTCACCCATTTTTCTTTTTTCTTTTTTTTTTTTTAAGATTTTATTTATTTATTTGACAGACAGTAGGCAGAGAGGCAGGCAGAGAGAGAGAGAGGAGGAAGCAGGTTTCCCGCTGAGCAGAGAACCCGATGTGGGGCTCGATCCCAGGACCCTGAGATCATGACCTGAGCTGAAGGCAGAGGCTTAACCCACTGAGCCACCCAGGCGTCCCACCTCACCCATTTTTCAAGTCTCATTTCAAGTCCTACTTTTTCTGACCATTCCAAGTTCAGATGACCTTCTGAATTCTGCTACTGTGGCATTGTGATTTCCAGGGAAAACTTAAGGATCTAGAGTTGGGATACCTTGGTTCAAATCTTACCCAGAGGATGTGATTTTTTTTTTTTTTTTTTTGCCTTCTTTGGACAATTTCCTTATCATTAAGAAGACGGATAATATCTTAAAGGTTGTGAAAAGGACTAAAGCAGAAAAACTGGGTGAAAGCACTATGAAACTGGTATCATAATTTTGCCTAGTATATTTAATTATTGTTTCCATTTTATATGGTCATTAGCAATTAGACATATTTAGTCAACACTAAATTCTTTAAGATTTTTATTGATTTATTTGACAGAGAGCACGAGCAGGCAGAGTGGTAGAAAGAGGGCGAGGGAGAAGCAGGCTTCCTGCTGAGCCAAGAGCCCCATGTGGAGCTCGATCCCAGGACCCCGGGATCGTGACCCGAGCTGAAGGCAGTCGCTTAATGGACTGAGCCACCCAGATGCTCCATAAACACTAAATCCTTAAAAAGAAGAATGCGTTCATTCTCTATCAGGACTTCCCAAATGTTAATGTACACACGAGTCACCTGGGATCCAGTCAAGATGCAGATGCTGATTCATTAGCCCTGGGATGGAGCTTGAGCTTCCATGTTTCTAACGTGCTCGTCTATGGACCATACTTGGATTAGCAAGTATGGTCAACCCAGATACAAAGGCGAACGATAGTAACACCCATGCTTTCAGTCTGCCCTCTCTGGCTGCAGTCTAGACATGGGATTTGCACAGTGACCTTCTCCCTAGTGTCCAGCTACGTTTCTGTGTTTATAGCTTTCTTCACAACTGCAAAAGCCGGCTAGTTTGGTACACAGCTTGGTCACACATAGCTGTTAGTCAGCTTGGGGTGTCAAATGCAGTTACATCAGAATAAATAGAAAATTCCCCCAGGAAACTTGCGGGGCTCCCACAGGGTGAACTTGATGTACTCTGAGGTGCCTGCTACATGACGGGAGTGAAGTGACTCACTTGACGTCAAGTCACAGACAGACGTCATCTCGTTACCTAGAAAGACCTTATGCAGCTAATGAATCCACGGAGGTGTCTAAATGAGGAGACACAGTGGGCGGCTGTGTATTCGATCAACCCTCAGTAGTGCAGAGCCTCCGCTGGCCAGGGTGGCCGCTGCATTTACAGACCCTGCGCCACGTGATCTTCCCTTTAAACATTTTATCAGGGATTTCATTTTGACCTTTAAGGAGTTGTCAGTCTTCTTTATCTAATTCCTCATGCGTGCATGGGGCAAGAAAGCCTGAGGATCTGTTTGGAATGCCTAGTTTCATTGCACAGTTCCTACAGGTGTGTGGGTGTGGAAGGTGACTGCTGAGGCCATGGTTTTGCAGCTAGGCCCACTCACGCTCTGGCTCTGGGGACTTGAGGCCTGTGACCTAGTCTAAGCCTTGGGTTTGCCATTTGTCCAAAGGGGCTGTTAGAAGAAATGAGATAGTTTGAGTTAAATGTCTAACACAGCCCCTAGCATAGTTAGTGCTCACACACATTGGTTATGTCTGTTATATAATCAGTGACAGTTACTGGCTTACTTATAATGCTTCACTAATATAATACTACACTTTACTGCTTTTCCTGTGGCAGAAACACATAACATGAAATTTATCATCTTAACCACTTTTTAAAAAATTAACATATAATGTATTATTTACTTCAGGAGTACAGGTCTGTGAATTATCAGTCTTAAACAATTCACAACGCTCACCGTAGCCCATACTCTCCCCAAAGTCCATAACCCAGTCCCCCTATCTCTATCCCCCCACCCCCCCAGCAACCCTCAGTTTGTTTTGTGAGATTAAGAATCTCTTATGGTTTGTCTCCCTCCCTGGTCCCATCTTGTTTCATTTTTTTCCTCCCTTCCCCCAATGACCCTCTGCCCTCTTAACCACTTTTAAGTGCACAAGTCAGTAATGTGAAGTACATTCGTATTGTTGTACAACAGATCTCTAGAACTTTGATCATCTTGCAACACAGAAATTCTCTATCTGCTAAAAACTAATTCCCCTACTTCTTTCCCCTCAGCCCCTGACACTTTGTTTTTATTTGTGCAGTATATGGACATGAATCCATTCTGTATGCCCTCAGCTTCCAATCACTGCTAGAAAAACATGTAGAATTTGAAGTCAGAAAATTTAGATACAAGACTAAGCCTTGGATTATGTTAACTATGTGATGACCTTGTACCAATTACAAGCTTTGATTATATCACCCATATCTGCAAATAGGTACATGTTGCATGAACTGCATTATTGTTAATTAGTCTCTAATCACCCCTGCTCTTTCCAATACTCCTCTTCTGTGTTCCTAAAAATCATCCATCTTAGCATTTGGCATGTTACACTGAAATTATCTGTCTTATAGGTGTTCCCCTTGAGTAGACAAAAAGTGCGTTGTGAGCTGGGGTTAAATGTTAATTCAAGCCTTATTTAGCATGTGTGAGACCGGTTCAGGACACAGTATACACTTTATATTCCTCTCTCATCTGATTTCATGTGCTCCCAGGAGCCCCATTTTCATCGTTTTGCAATCCTCTTTGTTTAACACCCTTCTGTAAAAACTCTTGGCGAAACGCCCTCCCAATAATGATCAGTAAGGAGGAACGGACCAATCCAGCAGAGCACAGACAGCAATGGGGTAAAATGCAAAGGTTGAAAAAAGAAATCCTACCCAGATATTTTAGACTGTATCTGTCCTTTTAAAATCTACTTACTTATGCATATTACTTTCTCCCGTTTCCTCTGCCAGGTGTCTGGAGAGGTCAAGAGCTATCTCATTACCTTCCAAATGATTTGGTTGGGAGGGGGGATCATTTCCATGTACAACAAGCTGTACTCTGAGGATCTGTATCGGCAGTTAATTTAGAGAGTCAAGGTTCACCTTCTGAAGCAGAAGCCAAGCCAGTTATGTAACCTGCAGTTCCCTGTCGAAAACAAAACCTGCAGATGCTCAGAAAGCTAAATTAAACTCCTTACTTACCGTGCAGCCACCAGACATCATGGGCAGTCTAAAGAGCATTACCAGCACCCGGGGTGGTCCTTGTAATGATGCCGAATGAAACACTGTATTCATCTTCCAGCCAGTGTGATTGAAAGGTCTGCCCAGGTTAGCCAGCCAGCAAGCATGCTGAGGTTGAGCTGAATAAACCTTACAGTGTGGTTTGTTGCTTAATGACCATTTTGTTTAAAAGAATTATTATTGTTGTTGTTGTTGTTATTGTTCTTGTCATTTTGCAAAATTTGGCCACGTGCACTTCTGAGGTTTTTCCTCCTCTCAGGAAGATACTTTCTCGAGAAAGGATTCCATGACCTAGATTGAGAGGCGGGCCCGAGAGAATGAACATGATTGGCAGCTACCCCAGGACTCATGCTTATGTCTTACCTTTAAGAGAGGAAGGGAATGGGCAGTGATTGAATACACGCCACCACCAGGCACTCTGCCTACATCCTTCCAATAAATCTTCAGGTGGAGAAATGGGGGAAATGGGCACCAGTAATCTCATATCAGAAACTATAAAAAACATATTGGAGACATGAAATAATTTGTCTAGGATAATTCATATGGTATGTGAAAGACTGGCATGGAAACCAGATCTTGCTGTCATGACCCAAAGGGAGTGTCAACACTATCTTGGACCTTGACTTTCAGCCACTTAGTTTCTCCCTCAGAATCTGGGTTCCACATCCCTTCAAATAATAGCACTAAAATAGATTCCAAAGTTTTCAGAATCTAAACTCAAATTATAATTACCTACTACTAACCAAGCAAGTAGTTTAAGAAAATATATCATTCTATGATAAAAACAAGACAGGAAATACTGCAAAGTGAGCAATTTTTGACCACATGATGCAAGTGATATTTAATTTGGGGGGGGTGGTATATAAGTCCAAAGATTAGAAAAAATTTGTGATTATATTGTCTTGAAAAGGAGTTCCAAATTTCTGGCCTTGTTTTATGCCATCGCACCTTCCATAGGTTAGACAGCTGTTTCTCTTCTTTGTTTATAGCCAAAACTTGGGACACTGATACTTTCTTCCTGTCAGATGTTAGTTAGCAACCTATAATGCATTTACTCATTTTCAGAATGTGTGCTGATGATTCTTACCAAAAGCAAATGTGGTTCACTGCCCTATGTAACATTCAACGAGTATTTATTGAGCACCATCTGTATGCTAGGTACTGTCCACCCATGAGATACTTTGTGTTCTGGAGCTTTTCCCATATGCTCCACAATGGGCATTCCAAAGACCCTTGGATCTAGTTTAGGAATCTAAATACAGTGTAAATACTAACAGTATAGAATTCCAATAATGATGATTATAGCTAATATATATTTCATGTTTGCCATGTGCCAGGCTCTAATGGTGAATTGTTTTGCATGTATCTCATTTAATCTACAATAACCATATAATGAAAATACAATTAGTATCATGCCTTCTTACTGATGAGGAAACTGTGGCCGAGAAACATTATTGCATAGTTTGCTCAAGACTATATAGATAGTAAATACCAAAGGTGGGGCTCTAACCCAGGACCATCTGATAGAAAGTCCATATTCCTAACCATGGTGTGTTCTGCCTTCTGGAAAATTCCATTCTGTCCAGGTCAACAAACATGTGCCAGGATATAAAGATGAGTAAGAAATGGTTTCTGCTCTCAAGAAGCACTAGCTCCCTGTGGGGAAGAGACACTCAACTAGGTTCAACAAGCATTGTGCTTGGTTATATCTCATATGCTGCTAAGGACTGGACATAAAGCACAAAGCAAGGGTTAGGCACAGTCTCTACCCTCAAGGAACTCCCACATTGGTCAGAGACTGATACAGAAACAGGAACTCTGAAGGACAGCTGATTTCCTACTTCCACTCTCCCATTTTGGAGACACTTGGATGTTCATGGGCAGTATTATGCTTGGGCTCTGTCTGCAGCCTGTCCCTCAGATCATCTTCAGTCTGCCATTTACGGATGACCTCAGGCAGACCACTGAGCTTCCTGAAGCTTGTCTTCCTGTATTTAAAAAGTAGCTGAAAATGTAATCTAGTTCATGGAGTATCTTTTGAGGATTAAGTGATAAAATGTATTCCCGGTATCTATGCTCGATCCCAAAACCGTGAGACCATGACCTGAGCCAAAGGCAGAGGCCTAATCCACTGAGCCACCCAGGCACCCAGGCACCCCAGTCTTCTATCTTTTCTGCTAAATTAAGTAAAGGTTTCGTGCAGCACCCAGCTCTATGCAGGTGTAACCTGATACCACCTTGCCTCAGTGACCACACCCCTCTCTGCTTTCTGCCCAGAAATCTACTCACCACTCTGGCATGCACAGAACTGGAAGTTCAAGGATGTTGATACCTCCTGTAGCAACTCTTGATAGTTCCTGGTCCAAAGGTGGGAGGGAATTGGTGAATAGAGGCCCCCCTCCTCATCCTTTAGAGAGAGAGTTCTGGATTGTATTATAGATGTTCCCCAGAAGGTTCTGGAGGGATTGAATCTGAGTTGCCCAAATAGTGCCCAGCAGCCCAATAATATTGTCATTGTCATTACATTGTCTTTCCCTCCTTTTCCATTCTCCCTGGTTTTTCACTCCTCTTTGCTGGGATCACTGCTAACAATGAACTGGCACATGTAAGCCTTTGAATCTGGCTCTGCTTTCCAGGGAATTGTGGTAGTGGGCCTGGGGAAAGGCTGGGAAAGGGGAGTGAGAGTAAGAGTTTTCCAGAGTAAGAAATGGGTCCTTACCACTTTGCACATATTTGGATATCCTCTCTAACATCTTTGCCAGTGGTCAGCCAGCCACTGCTGTAATATATCCTGTGAAAGGAATGTACTATGTACATTCCCTTTTGCAGACACCTCTATATCCCTAACAACTAAACAAGACCTGACACGAAATAAGGACTTAATAAAGATCATTGAATGAATTTTTACATGAAAACAAATTTTTTGTTTTCTGTAATGACTGCAAATCTACTTTACTTTGCCTTCGAAGCATTAGATCTGGTTTTCCACATAAAATAAGACTTCGTATGCTTTTGAATCTATGGGTTTTTTTTCTTTTTTTCCTGACAAAGAAAATTCATTGGCAGGGGCTCTATAAGTCTTTTAATGATGTACATTAAAAAATAGTGATGAAAGTAAGTAGGAACTGTGAATGTTTCTACCTTAAATGGGATAGGAATTTTTCTTCTTAGAATTGCATAGTATTTTTTCAATGTTAGCAATATGGAAAATAAAGTAGATTTGAAATCAAAAGGTTAAAAGTTTAGTCTGTATGACAATATTTGAGTGACTTTAAGTTCATTGTTTTTCTGCTGAGTTAACTTTTTTAAAAAAATAACTTTTTCTGATTACAATGGTGTTAATGTTTATTGTTAAAACTTTGGGACATATACAGAAGCATGTTTTTTTTTTTTTTTTTAAAAAAAGGAAAAGAAAGAAAGGACAAAAGAAACTATCTATAATTTCTAATAGCCAGAGGCAACACTATTTGATATTTTGGCCCATTTTATTTTAGCCCTGTTTGTGTGCATGAAGTATATAGGGCGGGTTAAATTCTATGTGAACCTTCCTCTCCTGGTTTCCTTCAGTTACAGTCTAGATAAGTGTTCAGCAGTGTTACATAACATATGTCAAAACATTATTGTTCATGGTGGCAAAATTTTTCACACTCTCAAATACATTCTCCACACTTCTGTTGCCCACCAGAATTTTGCTTAGAAGATTAAATATTTTAGCACTATTTTCTAATTGGAAAAAAGAAAATAATCAGCAAATGATACCTATTGATTTTGTTACAGAGCTTTACAACTTTTTTTTTCTCAATTCTATAAAATTGGAGTCATACTGTGTATAGTAGTTAATCACCTTTTTCATTTAATAATGTTTTAGGACATTTCTTCATGTTCTATCTTTTTTTCTTCTGTAAAAGTGAGTTTTAAAGAGATCTAGGATTCCATTATGGGAATGTGAGACTATTGGTTTAGTCAGTTTATCATTATTAACTTTTAGGTGGTTTCTGTTTTTTTGGTTTTTTACTACTATAACTAATATTGTTATGAAGACCATTAGGTTCATTTGTTGTAGGTCTTTTATGTTGGATGATGCTATAGCTTTCATAACTCTCTAGAAACCAAAGCTTTTCGAGATAGTTGGCATGAAAAGACAGATTATTTGAAATGGAAATTTTTTGCTGAGGTTTTCATGTGCATTATTCCATTACTGTTTAGCATTAAATATTACATGTACCTAGTTTAACAAAGTACCATCTTGTTTCTTGGTCACTATTTTTTTCATCATTAGGTTTACAGGATCCAGATTATGGGATTTCTGTGATACATTTAAAGATTCCTTTTATATGCCATCAAAGTGAGCTTCATTATGAACACATTTGTAACTTAAAGAGGTAATGCGTTTTTACCTGTTAAAGATGTTGGATTAAAAGGCAAGAGCCTGTGGTTTTCCTAGGGCTGTATAAAAGTTCAGTCCTACATTTCATAGGAAATGGCTGAACAGCACAGATATGCCATAGAGGATAATGTATTTTTCCCACTGGGGCCTGGATTGAGGCATCATTATATTATCATTTTTAGGGCATTTGGGAAGAACTGCAACTCCTTACCAGCAGAGTGCCTTTGCTGTCTTTCTATCACATTCTCTCCTAAGTACGTTTGTATGAATGGACTGCAGAAAAGTTGCTTGGGTTTAGCAAGCCCCTTCTGTTAAGTCTTCTTTATGCTCCTGCTCTGTGGACCTGAAGTAACCAGAAATCTTGTGAAAGGAATTGCTTTGGCTAACCTTGATTGGTTCATGAAGCTCAGCCTAGCTAAGGGAAGCTCTTAGTGTACTGAGGAGAGCGGGGGTGGAGAGAGAGAGAGAGAGAGAGAAATAGCAGAGTGTCTCCAACCTCAGTTCAACACACAGGAATTAGAGCTTTCAATGGGTCCAGCCCAGCCAGATCAAGGCACAATTTAGAAGTGCAAGTTGACCCGGCTTCCTCCACCTCCTGGCATCTTTCTACCCTAACAGACTCAGAATTCTCTCTTCCAAGGCTGCTGTCCAAATCCCCTACTTTGCTTTTATAGACAGTAATGATGGCTGCCATTTGTGTCTTGGTAGTAGATACTTTACATTAATTATTTCAGTCTATGAGATAGGTCAAATTTTACCTCTTTATTGATAAAGAAATGGAAATTCACAGAGGTTAAAAAATATATATCCACCATTGTTAAGTAGCAGAAGATATTTGAAACTGTTTATGTCTGTTTACATCCCCCACCCCCAGTTTACATCTTCTTTTTTGAAGATTTTATTTATTTTATTTTGTGGGGCAAGGGCAGTGGGAGAGGGAGAGAGAAAGGGAGAGAGAATCCCAAGTACACTCCATGCTGAGCCCAGAGCCCCGACATGGAGCTTGATCTCATGACCCTAAGACCATGACCTGAGCCAAACCAAGAATCGGATGCTCAACAGACTGAGCCACCCAGACACTCCTATATCTCTTTTAAAAATAGATATTTTAACCAATACTGACATTGTTAATCCTTTTGTACTAAAAGGAACTACCTCTTTAAGAGAAGATTTGTAAGCAAAATAAAAGTGGGGAGGTAGGGCAAATTGCTGACCTGTCCTTATCTCAAGCCAACATTGAATTTGCAAAGAAGGGTAACTTCCTGGCAAGATCAGGCAAGACACTCTTTCAGCAGGTATCATCTAAAGGTGGTCAGGGTAGTACAAAATTGTCTTTCCACCATAATCATATGGAGCACTCTGAAGGCGGTCCCTGGCAGGGCATTGCTAACTATCTCTCAGCTGCTTTAATTAGACGTTGTGTCGTCAAAACACACCAAAGAACTGAAACTTTTTTGGATACTCAGCCCTGTGTGCAGGCAATGAACCTCCTGGCCCTCTCTGGCCTTACCCCTCAGGCTGGCTTATTCGTTCTCTGGACCTGTTCACACCATTCTTCTCCCTCCTCCTTACCAATGTCTGTGCCCTCTTGTTGCCTTTGCCCTGAATGCCTTGCATGCACACCTGTTTTAAGCCTTGAATCAGGTATCACCTCCTCCATGAAGCCCCTTCCTCATCCTTGTAGCACTCCCTCTTTACGCCCCAGTGTGCCTGGCACTCTCTTCTGTCATAATAGCCCCAGTGCCACATAGTTTTCTTTTGTCCATCTCCCCTGATGGGCTGAGAATTTCCTGTGCACCGGGACTGTGTCTTATTCTTGGGTTTCCTCTGCCCAGCCCAAAGCTAGACCCTAATCAATGACAGTTTGGTGAATAGCTGAAGGAATGAAAAAAAAAAAAAAATAGATGATAATGGTAAGGGCTAACATTTACTGAACATCTACTATATTCCAGGCACTGTGCTAAGCTTCTTAAATACATTATATCTCTCTCTTTTTTAATTTTTAATTTTTAAAGATTTTATTTATTTATTTATTTGACAGAAAGAGATCACAAGTAGGCAGAGAGGCAGAGAGAGAGAGAGGAGGAAGCAGGCTCCCTGCTGAGCAGGGAGCCCGATGCGGGACTCGATCCCGGGACCCCAAGATCATGACCTGAGCCGAAGGCAGCGGCTTAGCCCACTGAGCCACCCAGGTGCCCTCTCTCTCTCTCTTTTTTAAAAAGATTTTATTTATTTATTTTACAGAGATCACAAGTAGGCAGAGGCAGGCAGAGAGAGAGGAGGAAGCAGTCTCCCTGCCGAGCAGAGAGCCCAATGTGGGGCTTGATCCCAGAACCCTGGGATCATGACCTGAGCTGAAGGCACCCACTGCGCCACCCAGGCGCCCCAATATATTATCTCTTTTCGTTACCATGATATCCCAACAAGGCGGGTTATATTTATCTCTGTTTTACTGATGGGAAAATTAAAATTCGGCAAGGCTAAGCAACTTGCCTGAAGCTACTCAACTAATGATTGATGGAAACAGAATTTGTGCTCACATCTATCTACTTTCTGGGCCACCATAGCTAACAATACGGCAGCGACACATGGGTGTCTCATCACCATCTCCGGGACCCCTGCTTGCTTGCTCCTTTTATAGAACCTACTTCAAGGAAGCAACTCACCAGACCAATACATCCTGTTGTGTGCTCTTTGCCTGAAATGGTACTTTTCTGTGTTCCAAATGCTATGTGTTTTAATCCTAAAGGAACTGAGAATTAGAGCCTTTATTTCGTAGCCTCTTAGCGTAACCCTAAGTCAAATAGGCAACACTAGAACAGTTGTTTGGGTAACAATATTTGAATACTCATGATTCACTGTAATTTCTACCTTTTATATCTGATTATTAAATCTTTTTCAGTGCCAATGGAGCAAAAAATGTAGATTATTAATTTTGTGACTACATAAAAGGTCGTCTTCAGAGCCAGTTTTTTATGTTTATTATTCTCATCCCATTGTGGCGTTTCCAGCTAATCCACTGAGGTGTATATGCTTTAAGGACACTAAAGCATTTTTAGCAACGCAGTGAAAGAAAGTGACATTTCATTGGCATCTGCTCATCTTTTCCCATGTTTTGTTCTGAGGCATGCCTTTTTTTTTTTAATAATTTTATTTATATATTTATTTATTTATCTCTCATGAGAGAGAGCACATGAAAGAGAGGGAGTGCACAAATGGGGGAGGGGCCTAAGGGAGAGGGAGAAGCAGACTCCTCACTGAGCTGGGAGCCCAATGTGGGGCTGCATCCCAGGACCCTGGGATCATAATTGGAGCCAAAGGCAGATGCTTAACTGATTGAGTCACCCAGGTGTCCAAGGCATGCCTGTTTTAAATCACTGCTAACTCGTGGAGTCATGGACTGATTTCATTTGTGTTGGAGTTGTAGTTCTGTACCTTTCCAAACCCATTAGTCCACGGGGTTATAGTTCCTGGGTGAAGGCTCCGTCTTTGTTTCTGGGTGGGCAGTTTGCCCTGGATCCTTGGGAACAATGCTGGATGGTTGAGAGGGAAATCAGGTCATTATGGACTTTCTGCTCCTTAAGCTTCAGTAAAAGCCCCAGCAGCCAGCCTCCTGCGGACTTGTCTCAGGCTCTCTGCACCCCTCAACAGCAAGTAGAGGCCAAGAAAGGTCTCCTTCCCACTCTCTTTCTCAAGAAGAGACAATAATCCCCACTAATGTGTACTTATTGCTTGCTATGTATTAGGCCCCATGCTAAGCTCTTTAAATAGATTATTCTGCTTATTCTTCAAAACAGCTTTAGGAGGTATGTTCTAATTGCTATCCTCATGCTATTATTTAAAATAATTTAAATACTTGATTTTTCCAAGATACTTATTAAGTTTTTTTTTTTTTTCTTCCCCTCCTCCCGTCGACCTCACCTAGCTAACCACTCTTTTCCTCCAGGTTTTTAGAGCATGTTGAGGGAGTTTCTTTTGCAAATACCTCAAATTGTATACATATATATACCTTTTTTTTCCTTTTACCCTCTTTGTTGCACACCAGAGGGAGCATCCTATTCGCTCTGTCTGTACTGTTCTTTTTTTACTTGTTGAAGTGTCTTGGAGAACTTTCTATGTCAGTACATGGACACCTTCTTCACTCTTTTTTATAAACATGTGGTAGTCCAGTGTAAATTGTGCCATAATTTCATTTTAAATTTTAAAGATGGAATCCCAGCCCACAAGGTTAAATAACTTAAAGTCAAGAGAAGGACCCCTGACATCTGACCCCGAGGGTCACAGGAACCACAGAGATAACTGCCAGATCCAGGCCACGGAGCTCCTTCCTCCCTCATCTGCAGCCCGGTGTGTGTGTGGCTCCCTATCACACTTCCTCCCAAAGGCTATGCTCGAAGTCCAAAAGGTTAGTGCCTGGAGAGGAGCCGGTGGATGGGTTTTGTTTTCTTCTATCCTTTTCAACCAGTCTGACATATTTGGGTTCCTATCCCTCTGTTCATGTCTGCCTTTATTGTGACCTTTTAGATGGGTGCTTTGGACATCTTTGAAAGTAGTTATTTGTGATAAACCTGGGAAACTTGAGGTTGACTGCAGGTCCCTAATTTCTGTTGTTTGTGTATATTCACATGTCTCTCCCTGCCCTACTAGACGTGTATCTGCAGACTGCCATCCGTCTGTCAAAGACCTGCCTCTCTCTGTAGCAGTGAGAGGTTTTGATATTTTGGACATCATTTAGCAGCTTTCCACCTGTCAGTTCAACTGATCCCCGCTGTCTGGGTTCCGAGCTCTTGACGAGAGACCCTGACTTGACAACCACCTCTGGAAGGCAACATAGGCTGTAGTGAGGCTGAGGTAATTTAGTAAAGGCTGCCAGAACTTGGCACAAAGCAGTAGCTCAGTAAAGGTGATGATGGTGACCATGTCATAAAATTCTTTCCAAAATAGGCATAATATAAGGACAGTCATATTCCTATTTTATAGGTGGGGAAACTGATGCTCAGAAAGGTATTTTTTCTCCCAGAGCTCACGTAGTCATTAAGTGACCGGGGTGAGATTCAAATCAAAGTCCTTCCAGGCTAGAGTTCTTTGTATTAGATCATTAAGTAGCATTTAGGAGAAACTCATATTACCAAATGGCACACTAAAGCCCAGAGTCAATAAGGCACTGTACCTGTAGTTCAGGTTCACTCACAAAATGATCTTACTATGAGAAAGGGTTCTAGATCAGCACAAGACTCTGCTGCTTTCTTCAGCACATTATGATTCTATTAAAATGAAACACTCAGTCCCATTTTTGCAAACCCATCATCCATGTATTTGCTTTAGTCTCAGAAATGTTTGAAACAAGTTTTTTTAGGCAGTTTTGGAAAGAGGAATTCCCTTTCAGTAACTCTAATAATAAAATAATACTTGTTACCATACTTGTTCTGTGCCAGACACTGTACTAAGCTCATGTACTCCCCATAACAACACTATGAGATAGGCACACTTGTTTTCACTTACAGATGGGGATAGAGGCTTAACTGTGGTGGAGTGACTTGTCCAAGGCCATAATAACTTAGTAGGTAGCAGAGGCCACATGTCAACCCTGTGACCAAAAGCCAGCCTGTGGCCAAAGCCCCAATACAAGATGGCTGTTTTATCATAGCTGCTTCTCCCTGTTTGTAGGCAGTATGGCGGCCTCCTCACACTTGTAACAGGGTGCAGAATGCATGAGCCAAGCCTATCACAAGTCTTTTAGAATCATTTCTTACTGGTCAGAGATTATAAATTACATGTCACTGTTCTTACAAGCTGGATCACAGTGCTCTGGGCCTCTCTGGAAAAAAATACCACAACATGATGCATTTTTTTTTTTTAAATCCCAGTAGCATTGTTAGCACCTTTAATTTTTGTCAGAGTTTGGTATACATGTTATTTTATTTGTCAGGTCGCATCTTTTCATATCAGTCTCCTTCCCTAGCCCTAACACTCCATTTCTGTCTAAGCAAAGCCATTTGCAAGTATGGTCTTTCAGGTCCTGTATTTAGAAAGCACTTATTTTATTTAAGGGGTTGGGAGTTATTTCTCTTAAGAAGGGCTTCCAAAACGGAACACACCCTGGCTTAAAGAACCAAGTGTGGTCAGTCAAAGCCTCTTAAAGCCAATTACATGCCATTTGCTTCCCAAGACTTTGGGAACATAGACCTGCTGCTTGGAAGCCTTCTTTGAATTAGTATTACAACAACCCAGTTGCATGTGGTTTGATTAATTACTCACAACTTCTTACATAAAAGTAATTTTTCCTGAGTGAATTCTGTGGATAATTAAATGTCAAGTATGTGTTATTATTTTAGAGCTAACTTCAATTTTTCTTTCTTTAACAAATAGTAACAATAGTAACAAATGTGATCTTGTTCACATTATTTGAGCTTTATTGAGCACCTACTATATGCTGGGCGCTATTCAAGGCACTCTGGATTGCTTAGTAGAAAGAGGAGAACCAAGCTTTTTCTTATTTCTCTTCCCATGATACAAAATGTTATGAACACTGACCTGTGATTTCTTTGAGGGCAAAGAGCATGTCTTGTTCTTACATGACATACCTGATAAGAGGAGCTCAGCATGAAAAGGCCTTTGTTTAAAGTGAGTAACTTCTTGCTTCCTCTGCTTTCATAAGGGGAACTATTAGTAGTTTGGGATCACAGAAAAGAGGCTTCATATGTCTCCTTGCAGTGACAGAGATCAAAGATGGACATTTGGTAAGATTCTCTATCTCTAGGCTCCCATAGTGCTTTGCAGCCCTCGAAGAGCTATATCACTTCATCCATTTGGGACAGAGCTCCTTTATGTCAGGGACCCTGCCTTCTTCCTCTTTTTCCTTACTGTGGTAGGTTTGCTCCTCACACAGGCATTCAGTCAGGATTTGTTGAACTGAATTAATCATGGGCTGCTTCATTCCCCTCCCAGAGAGCAGAAACCATATCTGGACCATTTCCACTTGCATCTTACCTATATCTGCATTGTGGCGCACATTCTGCACCTAAAGCATGATCACCAAACACTTGTGGACTTCAGGTCTCGTCTTTCTTTTTGCTGAATTCCTTATACTACTAATTTGCTTTTTTATAGCAAGACCCCCAGAAGTATGCATCCAGGAATGAGTGCCTTCCCTGACTGACTTACCCAAGGAACGAATAATAGGAACCAAACATATGAATAAAGCGCCTTCTCATCTACAACCATAAAATGTCTCCCTCTTACCTGACAAATTGGGAGACAAAGTCCAAAAAGGGGGGAACTCATCTAGGGTCACCCAGAGAGATGGTGCCAAAGCTAGCATCAGAACCCAGACTTTATGACATCCAACCCAAATTCCTGTCCTCTTAGCATCTGCGCTCTCCCTTTGTTGATATCCTTACTGTGGCTGCCGGAGACCAGGCCCCATCGCTCCCTCCTGACTGTTCCCTGCTGCCAACCTCAACACCTCCAGCCCAGCCTCCACATGGTTGCCGCGGTGATCTTCTGAAGTACAATCCCATCTTGTTTACTCTGTTGTGTGAAGTCCTTTAGATGTTCCCACCACATGTGGGATAAGGTCCACATGCTTTCAGATTACCCACAGGGCAGTAAGGATCATCTCCTGAACCCCAGGCCTGCCTCTCATTTCTCTCCCCTAAGGAGCCTATTTCCCAGCTGTGTTCAAGTGTCGACAGGGACACTACACATGGCCGCCCCCATTCTTCCTGCTCTCTCTGCCCCGACCATCATCTCAATCTCTCCTCTTGGTAAACAGCAGCTTCTAGGGTCTTCTACACAGAAGGACAGGAGGCTCCTTGGCTGAACCACCATATCTGTCCTCTGCCCCTCGGCGCCATCCCCTCACTCTTTGGAGCTGATCACTAAACATCTCATGATTTCCCTTCTACCCTGATGGTGATAATACTTTTTCACTTACTTTTTGAATACATCTCTCCTCCCAGGAGGCCATGAACTCCTTAAGGACAGGGGCTGAGTCTTATTCATACTTGTGTTCCCAGAACCTGGCAGTAGGTCAGGCATATAATAGACACTCCATTACACAGCTGCCGACTCTCTGGAATAAATATAACTTCCATAACCCTTCACAGTGAATTAACTCAACTTATGGTTTTCTTTAAATTAAGCCTCACATGGGATGATAGTTGAATTATGTAAGACTTAAAGGAAGGAGAATATATTTAAAGAAAGGCAGCACTTGGAAATGGCTTGCTTTTATAGGTGGCGAACAGATATTTCACAGCAACCATAGGATAATGTATCAGCATATTAGTAATAGAGTGTGGCCAGAGAGCCATGGAATATCTCCATGGTGCTGTTCCTGACTGCCTGCCCACTGCTTCTCTTTCCAGCCCCTGGTTTACTGAATGGAGTGAGTGCGGTTACCTCTTAAGAGATCTTGGGTCACATTCAGATCTTTCATCGGGGAATAGATTTTCAGCTACTTTTCCAGCTCAGTTGTTAAACGCATTCCCCCTGATTGACCATTTGCTGAATTGTTCATTTGTTTATTTATTTATGATGCGAGCCCCTGGGCTTCAGAACTAGTTTCAAAATGCTACAGCTCCATCTGGTTTAAATAGAGCATACTAAGAAGAAATGAGAGAAACAGTGGGACTGGGAGGTTGAGGGAAAAAAAGACTCTGCCTGGCAAACAGGAAGCAGGGAGAAACTCAGATCCTTTTTTCTTTACGATTTTTGCTGGGGGAAGGAAACTATTTTCAGCAAGAAGATGTGCTTCCAGTCTAGAAGTTCACACTTCTACCTGCAATGATCTGATACTCAAAATCCCTGAGGTCTGAGTCTGTGAATGACTTTATGAATCATGTCGAGGCAGGCTAGTCTCTGGAGCCCGGGACAATAGCCTTTGTTCTTTCCTTTGCCTGTTTCATTATTCTCTCCGGCCCTTCCTGTGCCTGAGAGCAAGCAGCCTCATAGGACATTCTGCCTGTGGGATGAGCCAGGGTAGGCATCTTGGCTTTGCGCGTCCTGGGTTCTCCAGAAGTGCCATTCCCCTTGATGAATGCATTTTATTTGCACCGAGCCAGGAAGGATGTGGAAGTTAGTGATGAGAGTTTTGGCACCTTTCAGGTCGCAATTAGAGCCCCTCCCCCCCATTTTGCTGCTTCCCACCTGAATGATCATGGAGATTCCACTTTGTTTAACATTTCTGAGCCTCAGTTTCCTTATCTCATAAGAGGGGCTAATTTTTAATAACGCTTATATAATAAGCCTGTTCAGAAGATTAAACAAGCTCCATGAAAGAACTTCTCGGTAAATATTCTGAAGCCATTAACTATTTTTATAAGATCTGAGTGTACTTTCACTCTACACAACCACTGGTCGTCACAGTGTCCCCACGGTGAGAAAGTGTGGGAAGACATTGTTGGCTCAGTTTGGCCAGGGAGAGGGGCTCATAAACCTGAGATCTCCCCGCCCCCTCTCCGCAGTAACTGTTCCCTCTCCATTCTGCCACCTTTTGGTTGTGGTGGCATATCCTCTGTTCACCTTTTTCACAGCATGACTCAGAGCTTTTCCTTTTGACAGCCAATCTTCTGAACGAGCGACAATAACAATCAAATATTTTGGCGTTATTCACCAGGAGAGCTGAAAGCTCTCTGCTTTCTGCATTTAGAAAATGAAAGCTACTGTTTTAGAACGCACTGAGCAAGGGTGGTACATAATCTGACTGGGTCACAATATTTGATTTGTATTGTTTTCCCTTTTTATCAAAGAAGAAGAGGGTGGGTACGTGTCCTCCATGAAGGACAGAAGCACAAAGGGGCAGGCACGGGGCTCACTGAGTTTTCTCCGCACCCTACTGATGGTGACGTTCATGGTCTGCTTGCGTGTTGCCTGCTGTTCATTTGGCCTTTCCTTCGAGGACTGGAGGGCAGAACAAGGACTCTGAGCTTCCCCAAGTTGTGAAATCTATTTAGAAGCTGCATACCCTCCTCAGACTGTCCACTGACTATTTGACAGTGTTGAAGAAATGGTTGTATTTGCCAGACTTATGTTGTATGTCATCAGGACCCCAGAACCTGCATGGTCCATCAGTCCACAGTCTATTTAATTCAGGTGATTTGGAAGAGTTAAAACTGTAACAGGAATATGTTAGTATAGTACTAGCTCTTGTAACAATAAAATTTCAAAATGAATAATGGTTTAAACACAACAGAAGTGTATTTTCTTTTTCATGAAGTCCAAAACTTGTTTTAACTTTTCTCGGGGCGGTAGTGCAGAGACTTTTTCTATGCTGTGTCTGGCTCCTCCATCTTTAACAAGAGGCTTCCAGGGTCAAGGATTCATTTGCATCAAGCTGGTGGGAGAGAAAGAGGACTTGAAGGCTTTCAAGGGGGATGTTTCTATGGGCCAGGCTCATTCCATTTCATTGGCCAGAACTCACATTCCCTTGGCCAGGGCTCAGACATACAGCCGCACTTAACTTCTGGGTGGGGTCTAGTTTTGTGCTTGGGAGAAGAGGAAATAATTTTAGTGAACTAGCCAGTCTCTGCCACAAAGCAATAATGACAAAAACTAACATTTAGAAAGCATTTGCTTTGTTCCAGGCATTGTGTTAGCACTTTATCTACTTTATTTTTAAATTTCATATACCATGTGACTCGCCAATTTGAAGTGTACAATTCATTGTTCTTCTGTACATTCGCAGAGCTGTGCGACTGTCACTGCTCAGTCATTTCCAACACCCTGGAAAGAAACCCATATCCATTAGCAGTCAGTCCTCACTTCGTCCCAATCTCCTCCCTAACCTGAGGCAACCGCCAATTTACTTTCTGTTTAGATAGACTTGCTTGTTATGAACATTTCGTATAAACGGATATGCCTACAGTCTTTTACAGAATCCTCACAACAACTGTACAACATAGGCATATTGCTGTTCCCATTTTACAGATTAACAGTGTATCAGCTTGCCTGAATGGTTAGCTAATAAGTTTAAACCCTGTCCCTCACTGAATGCCATCATTCTGGGCTGAATCTCAAGTATAAAGAATATCATGCCATGATTTGGAGGGAAAGAGCAGAAGGGGTGTTTGTTTGTTTGCTTTCAGTGACCATCATGGCAAAAAGCTGCCTTCTTCATGGATGTCTCCTTTACTAAAGAGACAGGCTAAATTAGGAGTCAGCTTGAGATTGAAGCCCAGACCTACCACCTCACCAGTGTATGCAAAGAATATGTTCCCGAATTCCTCTCGAGTCTTAGTGTTTTTATCTCAAAAACAGGAATAATGTATCTCTGTTTGCTGGGAGGATTCAGTGAGATTAACCTATGCAAAAACTGTTCCCACAACTTTACACACTTGATGCCTTGCCAGTGTTAGCTGTTCCTGCTTAGAAGTGAGATTCTGGCTATAATTGGGCAGCCACAGAAATTATGTTAATGCATCTGGGCCTCCAGGATACTGTCCAGGGAGAAGTTTTTGTGACTTGCATTTTATAGTATCCAGATTACAACCCAGGAGTGGCTGGGACCCTAGGAGGATCTGGCACAGTGAGGGTTAGAAAAATGGGACATATTCTCCAGGATTGAAAAACACTGTGCAGAGTCTCATCTGTCAACTTCTGATCTCAGCTGGGCAGAGCCGCTTGTTATAGGCACCTGGAAAGAACCAGCTGAGCCAGTGTAAGTTGAAAGTTCCTTGGGAAAGAAGATAAGCTGGCTGAGTTTCTGTAGGCAAAGAGCCAGTAATGAGGTTTCCAGCTTTCCATCACATGCCCTTTTCATCACTTTCAGCTCAGCCAGAGATGGCAAAAACCTCATCCTTGGGGACCAAGTGTATATTTGAGAGACTCAAGGAGGTAGTTATAGAGGAGTGAATTGTGCTTTTGTTCCATTGACCCGTTCCCCACTCTACCCTGTCCTTAGCCATCAGTAGAGTAAAATCTAGGCATGAGAGCATGGAGAAGACAGTGGACAGTGGGGGAAGTTCTGTCGGTGGTGGCTGGCTCAGTCATATAGCCAGATCATCAGAAGAAAGGCCTGAACTCTAGGAAGGATTATAGACGTATTTCAGCCTTAAAAATATGCCCTAGAAGCCTCTGGTTCTGCCATTTCTTCATTGCAGGAGCAAGTGACTTATTCTCTCTGGGCCTCCATTTCCATATAGGACTGTTACCTGGACAGCCATGCAAGCTGCATAATTGCAGGTGGCTCCATTCATAGGCACTAGGGGGTCAGCGTGTTACAAACATGTAAAGGGCCAGATACTAAATATTTTAGGTTTTCCGGGCCACATGGTCTCTATTGCATCTAATCAACTCTGCTTTTGTCATGTAAAAGCAGCCGCAGATAGTACATATACGAATGGGTATGGCTATGTTCCAATAAAACTTTATTTATGGGCCCTGAAATTTGAAATTTCAAATTCATGTTCTGTATAATTTCATGTGCCTCAAAGCATTATTCTTCCTTTGATTTTTTTTTTTTTTTTTTTTTTAGCCAATTAAAATGTGAAAACTATTCTTGGCTTACAGAGTGTACAAAACCAGACAGAGGGCCAGATTTGGTCTGCAGGCCACGGTTTGCAGACTCCCAGTGTACACTAAAATATGTTTTTTACCCTCTAGAGAGATGCAGTGTGGTGCCCTGATCATCGTAAGGGCAAAATAAGAAAATATATCTAAAGGAATTGGCGTAGTATCTGCCTCTTATAAGGGGTCAGCAGCTGGTCATTATTACTATTAACCCCTTAAAAAAAGGAATCTGTTTACTTTCTATTTGTCATGGACATTTGGAAAGGGAGGTGGTTACATTTGGTTGCCTACCAATTCTGCTATATTAAATATTTGCTGTTATTAAAATATATATTAAAATTAAAAATATAAAAACTGGTTTGGACAGAGAGTGGCACTAGTAGGTCACACTGTTTTGGGGTTTTTGTTTTCGGTCTTTTCTTCCTAATGCTCTAGTGTTGCCTCTTCAACTTCTAGATGTGTCGTTAGTACTTGGTCTGTGCCGTGAGGTACTCTGTGAAAAATGAGATTAGATCTTTTCTCTCCAGGAGCTCTTAATCTTCTTCCAAGTGTGTATATACATCCCAAGAGTATTCAAGATGACAGCCCTTCTCTTTATATACATTTTTCATCTCAGCCTTTAAATTTCTATTCTCATGTAGGTTTTATAATGTACATACTGTGTCATAGCACAATGGTTGTACATCCTACAACTTTTAAATATATAAGTATTCAAATAATGAGGGTTATGTGCTCAAAAAATTTTTAACCATGATATCAGCAACCAAACTTTTAAGACATCTGGTCTAAGAGGAAGTGAAAAGTATCCCAGTGGAAAACAAGAATTGGTATGAGTGATGTAGGTTCTTATTTTTTTTTTTTAAGATTTTATTTATTTATTGACAGAGATCGCAGGTAGGTAGAGGGGCAGGCAGAGAAAGAGGGGGTAAAGCAGACTCCCTGCTGAGCAGAGAGCCCAGTGCAGGGGCTTGATCCCAGGACCCTGGGATCATGACCTGAGCTGAAGAGGCTCTAACCCACTGAGATACCCAGGAGCCCTGAGTGATGTAGGTTCTTATTCATAATAATGTAAGTGTTTTTAAGATATGAATTAAGATTTACTCTGATGTCTATTTTGTGGCAAGTAGGTGGCAAGACATTTTACAGTTTTAATCTCATCATAATAAACAGCTCTATGAAATAGGTTCTACTCTCCCCATTTTATAGATGATGAACCAAGAATCAATGTGGAGAAGTTAAGCAACTTGCAAAGGTCAGCTTGAATGAATCAGGACTGTCTAACTATAAAGCATGACATTTTCCACTTCAGCCCTCATTGCATTGAAGAAGTTCATGAAAAAGGAACCATCATTCTTTGGCATTCCTAATCTCTGAAGTCAGTCACTTTCCCATTATGTGTTCTTAGGTTACTGAGTGGCAAATGGATAAAATTCCACTCCTCCAGAGATCCATGATCAACTTCTTGCCCCTACTTCCACCCAGGACCTTTGTGTATCACATGCTTCTTACTCTGAGTGGAATGTCCTTAATTGGATATCTCCTAGTTACCCATCAAGATTCAGCTCAGACATCACCTCTTCCAGGAAGCCTTTCTGACTTTACTGCCCCCACCCCCACAAAACTAAATTGGATGCCTTTTGTCTAGGCATCTGTAGAACTTTAGTGAAGCTATATGCTGTGTAGGTAGCTGTTATCTGCTCATTACTCCCTAGAGTAGGAGTCCAGGGAGCAGAATATCTGACCCTGATTGTATTGTTCTTCTGACATCCAACGTAATTGTACAGTGCCTGCAACATACCAGGCCCTCCATTAATACTCATGGAATGAAGGAATTCCTTCTTCATTGATTTGGAGTCTGACATAACTTTGGCAAAGAAATGGTTTGAAGTGTGTCTTTACCAAATCTCCTAGGCTAGGACAAAATAGTGGATATAAATTAGATTATAGGGGAAAAACAAAGAAAAAACAAAGAAAGCAATCCTTTCATTGTGTATAAAAGCTTTTTCCTTCTGGGTTTCTCAGAAACTAAGGAGGATGCAGAGACTTGAATCAATCGAATTTATATTAAAATGCATCTGATGTATCAATATAAATCAATTTATATTCATGTATAAGCATATATATGTTCATGTGGGGGCACATATATAAACTCACACATATTCATGAGCATGAATTCATAAAAATAGACTACCACAATTTTAATAAGCTGTCTGTTGGATCACAGCAGGCTCAGCAAAAGGATAAAGTCCATTAATACTCTCAGGTTGGCTGTTCCTCCAGAGTCATCCAGTTACTTTAAATCTCCTGTGGTCGGTCATAAAGCTGTTTCCCTCTTTACCTCTTCCTTTAAAAGGAGCTAGCATTACTGAGAGCTTTTGCAATGTTATACTCAACAGAGGTGATCTCATTTAATCCTCATGTTTGGACAAATCCATAGGTCCTGAACCCAAAGAAAATGGGTCAAAGCAAAAGCAAGTCAAGAATTTTACTGAAATTAAAAATGCTCAGTAAGAAAGCAGGAAGAACAAGGGCAAGAAGACTAAGAAAAAGGGGTGTCTGGTGGCTCAGTGGGTTAAAGCCTCTGCCTTTGGCTCAGGTCATGATCCCAGGGTCCTGGGATCGAGCCCCTCAGCGGGCTCTCTGCTCAGCAGGGAACCTGCTTCCCCCTCTCTCTGCTTGCCTCCCTGCCCAATTGTGATCTCTCTCTCTGTCAAATAAATAAATAAAATCTTAAAAAAAAGACTAAGAAAAAGAATTATTTTAATTTCAGTTACAAATTAATATTGCTAAATTTAGTTATATAAATTTGTCACATGGGATTATACCAAATTAATTTATCGGTAATAAAGTGAGAGAGTGTGACCATTAGCACAGATTTTTTATCAGAGCAGGGAGGGGTCTTTTCTATTGATGGAGAGAAAAGATTTTATCCCACCACCAAACGTTGCTACATGTAAAGGGCTTTCTTACTCGTTGAAAGGGGACAACATTAGAACAGTTGTCCCCAGACTTTCATAATTCACAGACCAGAAACATTTGAGAACAAACTTTTATAGGCCAACAAAACTGCCAGCTTATCTTGCCAATAAAATGAAGAGCATGGGAAAAAAAAAAAAAAGCAAACAGGATTGAAAAACTAAGATCTATTCTCACCATCATTTCAGAAATACAAAAACAACTTAATAGGAAATAGCAAAAAGGAAAATCAGAGTAGGAAGGACAGAATCTTTTAATAAAGGAAGGTCATTTTAGCTTGGTGAAAACCAATACACCCTGCTTGCTTCTCTCATTCTGCCCCGGAGGGTCGGGGACCAGCCTCTAGGGACCATTGCCTCTGCTGTGCCTAGGTTTGAAGTCATGCACATCCTGATTTAAGTTCTGGCCCTACAAATTCCTCACTGTGATACTTGGAGCAGGTTACTCCGCTTTCCTGACCTGGGATTTCCTCCCGTGTCAGATGAGGGTTATATCTGACTGACTGTATTAATTTCCTAGGGCTGCTATAACAAAGTATTACCGTCTAGGTGGCTTAAAGCTGCATAACAAAGCATTACATTCTAGGTGGCTTACCACATCAGAAATGTATTGTCTCATGGTTCTGGATCCCAGAAGTCTGAAATCAAGAGTTGGCAGGGCCGTGCTCCCACTGCAGGTACTAGAGGAGGATCTGTCTCGGGCCTCTCTCCTAGCTTCTGGGAGTGCCTGGGCTTTCAGCATTTTTTCGTGTTCTTACTGTGCACATACTTGTGTCCAAATTTCTCCCTTTTATAAGGATATTAGTCTTACTGGACTAGAGACTCACTCTACTCCACTAGGTTGACTTCTTATTACATCTGACACAATCCGTCTTCCAAATAACATCATGATCTGAGGTATTGGGGGGTTAGACTCCAACATACGAGTTTTGGGGGGATAAAAGTTAACTTACAGCACTGACCAATCTCATGGAATCGTATCAAAGCCATTCACAGGACAGGCTGAAGGCTTTGTAAAGTACCAGAGCAAAGTAAGTTTGTGGTTTCTTTTGTTTTGCTTTATTTTTGTTTTTTGGGTTTTTTTTTTGTTTGTTTTTAAGATTGTATTTATTTATTTGACAGAGAGATAGAAAGTACTAGTAGGCAGAGGGGCAGGCAGAGGGAGAGGGAGAAGCAGGCTCCCTACTGAGCAGGGATTCCCGATGCAGGGCTTGATCCCAGGACCCTGGGATCATGACCTGAGCCGAAGGCAGAGGCCTCAACCCACTGAGCCACCTAGGTGCCTTGTGTCTGTTTTTTCTAAAAAAGTTTATAACTGAGGAATTTATGATTTAGGGACAAGAGGCAATTTACAGAAGGATATGTAACTAAGAATTAGTGAAGATAGGACTTTGAATGGATCCACTTAATATTTTAAACACCTGTTAATGTGGCAAGCCCTATTCTAGTGCTAGAGATTTAGCCTTGAATAAAATAGACAAGGCCCTCGACCTCATGGTGCTTACATTCTAGTGGGGGGTGGATAAATGTTAATGAAATAAACAAGTAAATATATAACATACACTGAAGTAGAGATAAGTACTCTAAATACAAATGAAGTCCATTAAGGGAGGAGCAAGTAACAGGGGAATGGAAGATGCCCTTCTCTGTAGGATGTCAGAAGACTTCTATGAGGAGAACTGTATGAAGGTTTCTGACAGTAGTGCAGGCGCCGGTTCTCAGTGAAAGGGGAGCCAGTGAAGGGAAGTGAGTGAGAATAGGGGGGGTCTGATTTTTGTTTTAAAAGAATCACTTTGGCTGCTGTGTGGACAGTAATTTGTAACAAGGCAAGAGTCAAGTAAGGAAACCAGTAGGAGGTGAATGCAGAGATCCCTGTGAGAGCTGGGAGTGGTATAGACTGGGAATAAGAGGAAAGATCTGTGATAAATTTGGGAGACAGAATAACAGCATTTGCTGATGAAGAGGATGTGGAGTAGAAGATAATAAGAAGAGTCCAGAACAACTGCCAGGTTTGGGACCAGAGCAACTCGGTGAATGATTATGCCATTTATTGAAACATATTGAGTGTACACCAGATTTGGGAGAAGAAACCACAGTTTGGTTTTGGACATTTTAAATATGAAAAGCCTATCAGATGGTCAAGTGGAGATTCTTAGATGTGATATGTAACTTGGTGTAAAAATCTGGAGTTCAGGGCACAGTTTGGGATTAGCTGTAGGTACTCTGTAGGGGGCATTAAAGCCTTGACTGGCTGTTATGGTTTAGCAAGTGAGTGCAGCTAAGGAGGTCTAATCATGAGCCCTTGGCACTATATAAATTTTAGAAGATGGGAGAAGGACCCAGCAGGAGAGACTTAGAGAAGGATGGGTTGAGGAGGTCAGAGGGGGTGAAAGGGAGTCTCAGGTACCAAGTTAGGACAGGAGTTGATTCTGGGAAGTTGTAACGAATTGTGCCAAAGGGCTGGGAAGAGATTGAGTACACGGGACTACCTGGCCATTGGTTTTGTTAGTGTGCAGGTCATTACTTACCTAATAAAAGCAATTCTGGTGGGATTGGGGGGTAAAGTAAGTCAGTTAAGGAGAGAAGAGGATTGGAGGAAGTAAAAGCGATAGGAACAGACACTTCTATTTTGTTTTCTCTGCTACCTCAATTTCTTCAAATCAGTAGTTCTAACAGTTCCGAGAGCAGGCTGTGCAGTCTTGGACTGGTCGTTATTCTGACTGTGCCATTTATCAAATCATCTAACCTCCCCAGCCACAGTGTCCTCATCTACAAAGTAGGGATAATAGTATAGCCCATTTGAAAATGCTGTAAGGGTTAAGTGAGATAAGTAATAAAGTTTAACACCTTACTAGCCCATTTTGCTCAATAAATACTACTTCCCTAGTGTCAGCCAAGTACTGGTGTAGTCTCAAAGCTCCACATAGTTTGTTTGGTCTGGGAGCACCTGGTAGCATGAGGGAATAATTATGACAGAAGACATGTTACTGTATGAGGGCACCTGGGTGGCTCAGTCAGGTAGGCATCTGCCTTCAGCTTAGGTCATGATCCCAGGGTCCTGGGTTAGAGGCCTGCACCCAGCTCCCCACTCAGCAGGGAGTCTGCTTCTCCCTTTGGGTCTCCCCCCTCTCTCTGTTCTCTCTCTCTCTCTCAAATAAGTAAAATCTTTTTAAAAAGAATATATGTTAGGATTATCCTTGATATGGGAACAGAGCAGTACATTATAATGTAAAAACCATAACACTCCTCTATATAAATTTTCCATGGGGTGTATCATGGCAGAATAGCCGGGCAGTACAGGGATATATACAAAGAATGACTCTGGCAGAAATTTGGGGGCATCTTGGCAGATGAAGGATCTGGAAATCGTGGAAAGATTTAGCATAGACCAAGCCTCATCAGGCCTCATCAGGGTAGATAACTGACATATCAACATATAAGAAATAACCATTTATCTTGTAAGCATAGTTATCACTTACTTATTCTTTGCTATACATGGTGTTTACCCCTGGCCTTTCTAACCATTTAGAAACTCAGGTCCCTCTCTCCAAACCCCCAATTATGTTGCATACCTCTGTTCCTACAGTGCCTGGCATTAAGTATGGTCATGAAAAATGGGGGCACCTCATCCAGGCATATTCTAGACCTCGTAGTCAGATGCTTATAGGGAAAAATAAACGAGGAAGGGAGAGTCTATATGTGAACAAATTAACTTGGCCCTTGAGTCATTCTCTAGAATCAGAGCTAGGAAAATCTCTTCTGTTTAAGTCTGCATAGCCTGGAACATTGTAACATTACCTTGTCCCATAGAGGGCTACCACTGATGTTGCTCAAGGAATGTTGATTGCATACGTTGAAGATGGCAGATTCTTAAATGGATGGATGGATTTATCAGACTGAGAGCTCACAGGTGGCCAAATGCTAGGGTATATTGACTTAGGACAGGAGTTTGCAGTGGAAAGTGGAAGCTTTGAGAAGGAGATAACCTGTCTCCTTGCCCGGCATACCTTGACTTAATGGCAGTAGAGGTATAGCCATGTGCAGAAATTCACTGTCATGGTGAATTTTGTGACAGGTACTTGTTTGAAATAGGTGACGTTAGCCCATTTGGTCTCACTGTGAACAGCCAACGACTGAAAAAATGCTTTCCTGGGCTGGTGAGTTCATTTGACTAACGGTGGAGGTGAAGTAGAGAGATGCTACTAAGCTGAACAGGCAATCTGAGCAGAGCCCCGGGCCTGCTGTTCCCCGGCAGAGAGCCCAGTATTCCTGGTGACATTCTGCCATCTAGATGATGGACATCTCGGAGGCTGTTGCCCCTTCTTCACAGGCAGGCAGATGGGAAGACTCCTTGGCAAACACCAGTTGACATTTTAAGAGACAGTATAAAGGGAAAGTGAGGCAGAAATCAATTTTCCAAAAAGAAGTATGCTAAGAAAAATAGCAGTTTAGGGTTATGTACTGTAAGTCAGGCACTGTACTTTCTTCATCTCACAAGGTGAGAATTAGCAAACCCATTTTATAGATAAAGCAACCCATTTTTACAATGGATTAGTGGCAAAACCACGGTGTAAACACAAGTCCATTTGGTTCCAAAACCAAAGATATTTTTCTAATTTCTGCGAATGGCCATAGTAAATAAATCTGCTCCCAGTGCTCATCTGCCTCTGAGAATTAAGTAGGAAACACTGCTTGGGAAGGGGTGATGTGTTTGAGTGTGGGCTCTGCAAGCAGCTTGCCTGGAGTCGGTTCCAGCACTGCCACTGAGCAGCTGGGATCCCGCTCGGACTTGTTCACCTCTCTGAATGTCAGTTTTCTCATCTGCCGTACGCTGTTCACGATAGCTAATACCTACCTCATCAGGATGTTTTGAAGATTAAATGAGTCTAAGCACCTAGAACACTGCCTGACACGTAAGAAGGGCTCAGCAGTAGCTCTTCTTATTATCAAAAACACGTTTTCCAGCACTGATATTCAGTGAATACAAAGAAACAGTACTGTCCTTGTCAGCTCAGGCACTGCTCTGCTCCTCCCCACAGCCTGCCTACTAATGATTTGGGGTCAGTCAATGATACTGTAACTGATTGCTGCATCTCTTCTCATATCCAGGGCTTCCATGCTCTAGAGGTAGCATAATAGGGTAGAACAACACCGTTTTTGACATCAGAACACTTGGGTTGGGGTTCAGGCTCAAATCACATTTGGAAACTGTGGGATCTGGACAAGTCCCTTTATCTTTCTTACCAGGGGTTCCCCATCTGCACAGTGAGCAGGTTGAACTCCCTCATGGCCAGGGTTCCTTGAAACCCCTGGATTTTGGTGAACAACCAGCAAAGTCCCTTAACTCCCTGAGCCCTGGCGGCTCATTTATACCATAGCGCTACTCCTCTCCTGGTTCCTGAGAGGCACAGAGAGAGCGAAAGTGTCTGGTACACTGTGATGTGCTCTGCAAACGTGAGGGCTGATCTTTACTGAACTGTGATGAGAATTAACCCCGAGTACTGTGGCCCTCGAGGCATACATTTGAGATGCAGGGGCTTTTTGCATTTTGCCATCGTCGCCTGCCCCCCCACTGGGTTGGGTGGATCCACCTTAACAAGGTGTGGGGGAAGGCGAGTGGAGC
This sequence comes from Neogale vison, assembly GCF_020171115.1. NCBI lineage: Eukaryota > Metazoa > Chordata > Mammalia > Carnivora > Mustelidae > Neogale > Neogale vison. The sequence goes on from NC_058097.1 coordinate 140,372,123, forward strand.
ATGGGGGTGCAGTAGTGATGGTGGGAAAGCGTCTTATTGGTTAATGCTGGTACATCCCCGGCACCAATTACTGTCACTGCTCCTAAAGCTGATATATTTATCAGGATGAGTTACAAGGAAGGCTATGTACCCAAGGAACAAGACGGCTGCATGGTCACCCCCTGTGATGTAAAATATAAGAGTCTAGGAGGGGCTGTTTTATAATTCATCAGGTTTCGCTAGTGAGTTCCGTTGGAGTCTTAGTTATAAAGGCAAGTGTGAACCGGACGGCAGACAGGAGAACCTGGCACCAAGGAGACGGAGAAGCTGCCTGTGGTGCCTCCTGCCTCCTCCCTGCTTTGTTCCAATAATTTTGTGCTCGGTAAGTTCCCTGGCTTTGCAGCTAATCGTTGTCGTTGAATAAGCTTGGCAAATGAATGTGTAGTTTGGAGTATGCACTTGCTGTCAGAAGTGTGTGTCAGTGTTTGGGCTTCTGACAAATTCCACGGTTCCCTTTAATGAGCAAAATAGCTTAAGAGATGAAACAAAACCCGACAAATCAATTATTCACCTTGATCCTTGGAAGGCTGCTTTCTTTGGTTGCTAAAGTTTCTCAGGTTTCATTCTGTCAGTTTCATTTGTTGGAGGAGCTTTGAAAAGAGCAAGTCTCTTTGTCACGAAAATTGTTTTTCTTAGCTGCCAAAAGGAGGTACGTACAGGGTGGTTTGACCATCCCCACCCCCAGCTTACTCTCCCCAGCAATCGGTAAATCTTAAAACAGACTGTTTGCCTGGTAACCAGCTCCAGCAGAGCTGAACCTGTGCAAGGCAAGATTCAAATTGCAATCTTTTGTGTGAACAGAACCGAGGGGCTGTGAATAATTGTCATTGTGGAGATGATTGTGAAACTCGGTGTGGTGGTAGTCCCTGCGTTTTGCTGGGATGGGATCAGAATCCGGAGGAGATTTGCATTTGGCATGCCTGTTGATGATGTGAAAAGGGAGTGAAAGAAAAGCCGGGCTCGTGTGGAATGAGCGGTACAACACACCCGTAGGACAAACAAATGCACACGGCATGACTGTTGAATTTGAGTAACTTGTAATTGTTTTCTCTAGTTTCCTATTCCCATTAAGAATTACCTGAAGCTGCGTTTTGATCCTCAGTGGGTATGCTCCAGGTCCTCGATCTGGATCCTGGTGAGGGGCAGGGTGAGCTCTGACTCCTGGTCAGCTAGCCATAGGAAGTCATTTCCTCCTCCGAAGGAGAGACGCGAGAGCTGTACCTTCCCGGACTCCTTTCTGCTGTGTTCTTTTGCCTCTGTCCAAATCTCATGGAAACCAAAAGCTTGACGTACTTTTTTTTCTTTTCTTTCTTTCTTTCTTTTTTTTTTTTTTTGCAGTAACAGATTTAACTGTGGTGTCATATGGCATATAATATATGGAGAGGAATAGCAAGACATTTTTCTGAATGTTTAAGTGTGTCTGGCTTGTTGACATTTGCTTTATTTCCCCAGCAAGGAGCTACTGTCTTCCGAACCCATACATGTTTGTCTGTCCGAAGTGTTTACTTTACGCATAATTGCACTTTCTCTTGGCATGTAGAATCTGTAGATCCGACAAGAACATCCTCTTTATCCTCCAGGAAACAACTTGTTTTAGCATCTCTTTGAAAAGAATGATGCATTTATTTTTCACCAGGGTCTTAGCTTGCTCTTGCTTTTTCCTGACAAAAATTTTGGTCATCAGTACCGCTATGCTTCCGATAAAGTTATTTCTCCTTTCCTAGTATACTTTCTGATTGCACCAAAACTTGGCAGATTTGGAATGTGGAATATATCTTTTGGCAGGAACACATTTTTCAGGCATATTTCTTTTGTCCATAAATAGCTTTTCCATATTTTCCATTTCTCTGAAGAAGTTCTGTTTAAAAGACCAGAGGAGTGATGTATTGTGGTTGGCACTTAGGGGTGTGTAACCTGAGACTGGGTTTCTAATCTCCAAAGGGCTGCCCCACATGGGGTCTGTAAAATGTCTTTTCGTCTTATGTTCAGCTCAAAGCCTCTGGGCTCCAGCACTAATGATTAAGGTAGCAAATTCAGCAGATCCTTGCAGGTATAAACAAACATCTGCATCTGAAGTTCTGACCAGTCTGTGGGGCTTTGTAAAGCTCAGGACACACAGTTGAAGGTTCCTGAAAATGTTAATATATTTTAATGTCAAGAACAATCTAGTTGTGAAATACTTTTGCGAGGTATCATACATTGGATCTTATTGTGCCACATTTTTAAAAATCGCACAACAGAGCCCATGGTTTATTTTGTGGCAGTATCTGGGTTTTGATCCAGCATGGTTTAATCGAGCAATAAACCAGTGTACCGATCTCAGTAAACTGAGTTTCTTCTTATTTGGTGGCGGTTTTTTCATCTTCTCCACCCACCAAGAATAAGATCTATTTATAACAACAAAAGAAAATTTAGCATGAGTTATTCCCAATTAAATCTGCATCAAGACAAACATGAACTGTGACAAGAACCTTCTGAGAAAGCACATACACATGAAAATACGTCTCTCAACAAAGGATTAAAAGCCAAAGAGGCATTAACACTTTGCCTATGTGAGATATATCATTTTCTTTGAGAGAGGTTGGGAAGGGTGAAAGGGGGAGAGGTTTGTTTAAAGAAGCTTTTCAGAGCCTGGCTTCCGCTGCAAGGGAATGGAAAAGGACAGGGGCTTTGTGTGGCCCTGGTCCACACCTCACGCTCCTTATCTGATGAGTGGGGGAGGGGAGAGTTAGGAAGGTGACTCCAGGGAAATGTTGTATATAAAGCGCCTGGTACCCTGTGTGGCACAAAGGGGACCCAGTAAAAGGTGGTCGTTCTTGTTATGTGTTGAATTTCACAAAATATGTTAACAAAGTTTGATGTTGGTTTTGAAAGAACTGTACATAGTAAATAGAAAGGTTATAAAAAATTGTTCTTGTTCGTAAGATATAGTTCTTATAGCTAGATAATCTGTTTTTGTTTCTGTTTTAGAAACCTGGTAAAGATGGTATTATCACCTTTCAGTGTACTTTTAATTAATTCTCAGAATGGCATCCAAAATCCTTACGTTAATTCAAAGAACAAACTTGGTTTCAAATGGGGACCATGGAAGCAAAATGATGTCAAATAATATTCTAGCCTTCTAAGTTTTTTGCTCAAGAATGATTAGGTCGTAACTCCGGCCTTAACACTGCATTAAAGTACCTTATTATTATAATAAATATCATTTATTAAGTCCCATGCAGAATGCTCAATGTCTTAACCTTTATTTTCTCATTTAGTCCTCATCACTTTCCTACTAGGTAGGGTCTCTTTTGCTTCCCATTACCAAATAAGGAAATGAGATTAGAGAAAATCTTGTTTAAATACTATTAATTTAAATTGGGGCATGGCAGTATCAGAATTTGAACTCAGGCCCGCCTGTCTAGAATCTATACTACAACTGTAATACACTGAAATTATCCAGTAGGATTTGCCCTGCTCTACATGTTTCCATTTTGAAAATTTGACCCTATATTCTGCTTTGATTATTCTCCCCACATATGTAATTAACCTCTATCAATTTAGGAGGTGTTAAAAAATAATATTGAAGATTTCCTTTTCTTTTGCTCTCGTATTTGGTCTGTGCCAATCAAGATCCCATTTCCCGGGGGGCACCTGGGTGGCTCAGTGGGTTAAGCCGCTGCCTTCGGCTCAGGTCATGATCTCAGGGTCCTGGGATCGAGTCTCATATCAGGCTCTCTGCTCAGCGGGGAGCCTGCTTCCTCCTCTCTCTCTCTGCCTGCCTCTCTGCCTACTTGTGATCTCTTTCTGTCAAATAAATAAATAAAATCTTAAAAGAAAAAAAAAAAGATCCCATTTCCCTGAGGTCTCTTTATAATTCTCACCAAAATATAAAGCTTACTATAAAAAGATATAATAATTTAAAAGACTATAAATTTACTAAATTCAAAATAAGGTCTAAAGGTTATCCTGAATCACTACTGCCCTTTGACCTGGGTAGCCTTCCTCTACAACCTCTGATTTTAGAGGAGTCTGCCAAGAGGTGGGCCCATTTGGATCTTGCTCTCTAGACCATATTCTGGATAAATAGAGCCCCAGAATTTCTTCCGCAAACAACCCTGAGTCCACTTCCAGGAATTGTATACTGTGCCCACCCTGGGTGGGAAGGAGAACCAGTAGGTTGCTGTGTGCCTGGGAGTTGGGGGATGAGGCTAAGGGATGAGAATTTGTTGATCAGAGCTCGGACTCATGAGTTGGGATGTTCACACATTGACATGAAAGTCCGTTTGTGGTGCAAGAAGAAACAGTGGCAAAGAAGAGGGGCTGGCCCAGGTCTGGGGACCTCTACTTGTGTTCTTGCTCTGGGCCCCAAAAGTGTTAGGGACCGCCCTACCCCGTGCTGAAGAGTATTTCCTTATATTGCAGAACAGTGAAGCTAAAATTCCAGTGGGTGGATGTTGTAGGGCTTTTGTTTGTTTTTTGTTTTTTTTTTTACCTTTTTCCCCATTAAACCAACAGAAATCACTTGAACAGGAACGTAGCCAAAGCTATAAAGATCTCAGACTAAAAGCTTTTTAGGTTCCATTTTGGAACTGACAGCAACATGATCTATCGAGGCTACACATTGGCCTTCCTTCCAGTTCAGAGGCATAGACGGACTTTGGAGGGTGACTGGAGGGTCAGCTGGAGGAAAACTCTCTGCTGTTTATCTTTTTATGCCATTTGAAAATACAGCTGCTCAGAGAGACTGTTGTTAATTTCAGGTGCCCTTTTCTTATCTGTATTTTCAAATTGTGGTTGTAACCCTTTGTGGTATGGACTCATGGAAGGCTGCCTGAAGCATCCATGTGGGACATGGCCTTCCAGGCTGTGAAAAGCAGCAGTGGCAAGGAATGGCTCTGTGTGGCCTTCGGTCATTATCACGGCCCCTTCTTCTGTCCAGACCTCATGCTTGCAAAGGCTCCTTTTCATTTACTGTTGTATTGGATTCTAAGACCCTCCTAAGAAGAACTAACAGCCAGGTAGCAAAATCTCTAATTATTATGAATCTTTGATGATGTAGGGTTGTTGTTGTTTTCTTTTTAATGCAATAGAAACTGTTATGCAATGAAGAGTAATTCTTGGTTTTGTTTTTGTTACTCTCCCTCAAGTAGTTTCTAGATGGCAAGGCAGAATACCTCTTGGGAAGTACTCCTTATACCGAATCTTACAACCTTACTTTCCTTATCTGTAAAGCAAGTGTAGTCATTCCTGTCTCAAGGCTGTTGGGAAGATGGAAGTGAGAAAATTCATGTCCCAATAAACAGCTATTCCCTCCGCCATGTGGAACATCTGGCACAGCAAATATTTTACATATAGTGTGACTACAGTAAATGTTGACTCAATCTGAAAGTAAAACAGTTAGGGACACTTGGGTGACTCAGTCATTTGAGCATCCAGCTCTTGATTTCGGCTGAGGTCATAATCTCAGGGTTGTGAGATCAGGCCCCACGTTGGGCTCCGCACTCAGTGCAGATTCTTCTTGTCCCTCTCCCTCTGCTCCTCCCCATGCTCTCTCTCTCTTTCTTTTCTTCTCTCTCAAATAAATAAGTAAAATCCTAAGAAGAAAAAGAAAAGAGAATATAGCAGTTAAGCTGATGACTCTATGACGACCAAGGTGTACACCATAATTTATTTTGCCCAGAAGAGGTGGTAGTAGGAATGGTTCAGGGAGATAAAACACACAGGACAAAACAAAATTGATCATTTAGCCTCTACATTGGCAACTCCTGACAATGTCCAATCTGGGTAGTGATGATGCCATTGATTTTTACCTCCTTTGTTTATGTTTTATGCATCTTTTGGAACTTTGTAATGAGCATGCATTGTTTATACAATTAGGAAGAAAAAGGAGAAAAAGTATTTTTTAGGGAATTGGATTAAAGTGGGAAAGGGTGATGGGTCGATTGTGGAAGATATCTAACTCTATGGATAAGCCAAGTCAAATATAAAAAAAAATATTCAAAATACTTGGGAAAGAGATGTTTTCCAGTCTGAATAATCCAGATAAGCTTATTTTATTTACTTGTTGAGGTGTTTTGTTTTGTTTTGTTTTTTGTCTTTTATTATTCATTTATTAGGCATAGACTAGTGCCAGATGTTCTGCTAGGTGCTAAGATTACAAAGATGAAAACCTAAGATCTTTGAACTCAAGGGGTTTATAATCCAAGGGAAAGGAAGTCATGAGCCTACAATTTGAACACAGTGTGAGTCTCACTGTGTCATCATAGGAGCAGGTAAGCTTGTCCTCTAGTATAAGTAACAGAAACAACCATGACTCGAACTGACTTGCTCAGTAAAGGGAATGGATTGGTAATCATAACCTAAACGTACAGCAGTAAAGCCAACTTTAAGATATCTGATCCTGTGGCTCCTGAGATTGTCAAGAAATCCATTTCTTTTGGTTTTGTCCTACTGCCTCTTACAGTATTGTCTGCACCCTAAGACTAAATGCTTTCGTGATCCTTGGACAGTTGTCAAAGGCTCCTGGGCAACTTGTTTTCTTAGTCTTATCTTGCCTGAAAGAGATCCTGCAAGTGGCCCATAAAATTCACTTTGAAAGGACTGACTTACCCATGAACATAAAACCATGTCACTAGCCGTATTCTTGAGCTTAGAATAAAGACAGCCTCCCTGTGACTTTAATGAGTTCCTCAACAAAATCTGGCACCTGTTGCTATTGGGAGGGGATGGTGGTGATGATGGCTGCTGGCCCAGCATTCAAAAGCTATCTTCAACTTGTGATTTATGCAACACATCATTTACAGACATTCACTAGAATTAACGTGTAGCATAATGGAAAGAAGGCCATGCATAGGATGGTGCATTTCCTTAGATTGACTTCTGTGTTGCGTAGGAGTTTGCCAACGGTTAAGAAACACAGAAAGCTCTCTGCAGTCACAAAAACTAACCAGGTAATTGATCAGCTCTCTGCTTATCTTACATTGGCACTATTGCAAAAATTACCAGCCAGAAGCCATCTGCCCAGTGGTATAATTAGCAGAAAACCTAACATATCATTTCACCAAAACCTGCTATTGGATGTGGCAGTTGGGTTTTAAGCTAGACTAAAGTCAATGTCCTTTTTTTTATGGCATGACTACAGATGTGGTCAGTTCAGTGTGAACCTTAAAATTTATATCCCCTGACTCAAAATTACAGTACTTTAGAGGTAGACCATACCATTGCCATCTTTTTTCCCCCTATTTTGCTTTTGATGGAATCCATTCAAGAAGGCTAATGACTCACCAGTGCCTCAAATTTATTTGGATTTTTGATGTCATGAAATTTGTGGTGCTAAAAAACAGGGATACTTTTGACAAAGATGTGTTTGCCAGTTGTATATATGTCACACTGAGAATGAGATAGACTAGAATAAAAGATAGACTAGAATAAAATATTTGTTAGCCAAATGTCAGTGCTTTATGGCAAAATTAGACTTTGGTAAGTTGTGATTCACAGTTTATATAATTTATCAATCCTTCAGTTCTTCAGCCTTGTGCAATACTCACCATTTACTTGAGGAAGTAAGATGTTTCCTGAATAAGATTGTAGTGGATGGGCTTGGGAACAGTTTCCACTAAAACTCCTGGATCCAAATTCAATTAGATGTGTTTGGATTGTTTTCCAGCTTTGCAACATAGAAGAAGTGACAGGACTTAATTACTTTCTTTAGGAAGTCTACTCATACTGTTGATCATTTTTCTGGCATCCAAATGTAATCATAAAACTTTTTTTTTTTTTTAAACTCATGACGCTTGTCTCACTATTGTCAACCTGCCTACCTAACGAGCTTGTACCTAAATATTCATGGGTCGAGCTTCTTTTCAAAGAACATTCAGTAATGGCAGGACACAGAATCAAAGTAATTTCCTCTGGCCATTTGCTTCTGGTATAGTAAATCTGTTTCGAAAACCTGTAGCCAGTCATGGGCAACACTAACCCAGCTGTGTCAGCGAGGAGCGTAAGACATACTCAGAAAATGTGCGTGAGTTAGAGAAGACTGCAGTAGCCACTCCAGAAATGCTCCACAGGGCACGGGTTTCTTCCTCTTCAGACTAGACAGCTTTTCAGTACGGAGAAAGAAGCAACTACAAGTAGTGGAAGGATGATGGATAATGTCGATTTAAGGGCATCTGGGTGGCTCAGTGGGTTAAGTCACTGCCTTTGGCTCAGGTCATGATCCCAGGGTCCTGGGATCGAGTCCCGCATCGGGCTCTCTGCTCAGCAGGGAGCCTGCTTCCCTCTCTCTCTCTCTCTGCCTGCCTCTCTGCCTACTTGTGCTCTCTCTCTGTCAAATAAATAAATAAATTCTTAAAAAAAAAAAAAAACAAACACGCATGTCACCCAGGTATCAAAAGATGTCATTACCCCATGACACGACTTGACTTCCCCACCACACAAACCAGGTGAACTCTCTTTTGTTTCATTTTGAGATTTCATTGTACCGGTAGAGAAACAGTGAGAGAAACTGTTTTTGTTTTGTTTTGTTTTGTTTTGTTTTTTGTTTTTGCTGAATTTCTTACCTCATCAGTAAGTATTTCAAGTTTCTGACATATCGGCGTTGCCAAAGAGGTACTGATATTCAGACTGTGTACGGTATTTCTGGTTCTTAAACCACTGAAATACTTCCATTCTTGTTGGCAAATAGCTTTGACTCAGGGCCCTGTGAGCGCCTCCCTCCCAACTGCTTCAGACCATTCCCCATTCTGGTCCCTTTCACAGGGCTTTCACACATCTCCATGATGGAGTAACTAAGGAGCTCATCAATTAACTGAAGTTTCACTAAGGAGTTAATGCCTGGCACAGCTAGTTGTTAAATATTTTGACATCACTGCTGTATGAGACCCATCTTATTTTTTAAGAACTTCTGGTTACAGTTGAAAATAACATTCAGACACAGAAAGAACATATAATTTAGTGCTAAGATGTTTAAGACAGCCCTGTGTGATTTTTTTTTTTTTAAAGGGTGATAAAGGAGATAGTATTTGGGATTGTCTGGAAAAAATTGGTCAGGGGTTTGGATAGGGCAGGAAGGACGAGAGCAGAATGTATAGTTTATTTAACCGGTATAACTAAATCCCCCATTTGTTTGCTACCACGTTATCTTGTTTACCTCTCATGATAGCACTATGAGAAGAGAGGAGAAAATAAGGCTTGAATCATATAGCCAGAAAGTGTTGGAAAGCCCGTGCATTATCCATTCTTGCCCATTGTACCCAAGACTTGGTATTAGGTGCTAGCATGGTAAATATGAAGATGTATTTTTTTTTTTTTTTTTTTTACTTATAAGGGCCAAAAACAAACCTAAGGAAATATTGACAGCCCTTAAGTGCATGAAAGAATGTTCCTGGGTCTTCCACAGTCAAGGCTGTCATTTTAAAATATGACTGGGTAATACATTTTTATACTACTGGCTTCAATTGCTCCAATAGCAATATAAAAAGTAGAAATGTGAACCCTAGAGAACTAGCTAAACTCATTATAATTTGATTATCTAATCTTTCAATATTACTCTTCTTACAATCTTTCTATAGAGTGGGAACATTAGAAAAAGCACACAGCCTAAACATTTAGTCTGTTGACAAAGTTTTGCTTTCCATCTTTAAATGGAAACTGAAAGAACAAGACTATTAATGATTTTATAACAAATCTTTTAAATTCTGCTTTCTAGTTTATGCCTTATACAACAATGAGCATGTCCTTGTTGTAACTTAATTATTTAGGAAAATGTACATTTATGCACCAGAGTATGGCATTACCTCCTTTCTTCCAAAAATATCTCACAGTGAGTTCCATGAGGGCAAGGATTTGATTTCTTTTATTCTTATGTGCCCAGCAACTAGCATGGTTAACTGATGGGTACCAGGTAGTACATTCTTCAAGGGAAGATGAAGACAATGTGAGATTGAGAAGTTGGGGAATAATTTCTAAAGCTGAGCCTTGAAGATGATGCAGGAATTTACTGCCTCTGCAGACAAGGACATTATAAGGAGATGTTGCATACTGAGCAGTGTTTCCGAAATAAGAATGGTCACAAGTTTTCACGTTTAAGGAAAGAAAGGAAGGCCTCAGTGTCTTTGCATTGTTTTCTTGCTCCTGGCAACCTATTTTTCTGGACTTAATTTCCTACTCCCATCTTCTTTGTCTTATCCTGGGCTCTTCTTTTAAACTTCAGACTTCTTTGGGGCGCCTGAGTGGCACAGTCAGTTAAGCATCCGACTCCTGGTTTCCACTCAGGTCAGGATCTCAGGATCCTGGAGTCAAGCCCTGCACCAGGATGCACGCTCAGCATGGAGTCTGCTTGAGATTATCTCTCCCTGCCCCTCCTGCTCATGCTTCCTCTCTCCCCACCTTCAAATAAATAAATCTTTAAAAAAAATAAAAAATAAAATAAAATTCAGACTTTTTCAACAAACAAGAAAGAAAAAAAAAAGACAGGGAGCCACTTAAAGGACAGATCATGTCAATTAATTATAATTAGTTGAACCTTGTTGGATCCATATTCAAACAAACTGTAAAAAAGAAAATTCATGGCATTCATGAGACAGAGATTTGAATACCAACTGGATATTTGATGGTAAGTTGTTGGTGATATTTTAGAGGTCATAATGGTACTGTGGTGATTTTCAGAATAGGTCCTTATCTTTTACAGGTACACACTGACATATTCCCAGATGAAATGATTTTTATCAGAATAGTAAAGGAGAGAGAAAATGACTAGGGATACAGATAAAACAAATCAATACATAAATAAGCATTATTCATGGTTTGTTTGTTTGTTTTTGTTTTTTTCATCTTCCTAAAAGATGTTTCTCTTCCTGCCCTCCCCACCGGTGAGGGGTTTCACTGTCTTGCTATATCCCAAATGCTCTAGGCATGTTGTATAATTACCTGTGTATGTGGGTTACCATCACCAGAAGGAGCTCATTAGTAAGGACTGAGATTTTTCTTTGTCCTCCCAACGACTGGCTCATAGGAAGGGCTCAATAATGTTGGATAGAAAGTTGAAAAATAAATGACTGGATACAGACCTCTAAGGTCTACATCAGGGTGTGTGATTCAAGCAGTGGGCTCCTCTTCGTTTCTCTTATTTCCATATGATTCCTAAAAAAACAAATCTTAATTCATGTTCTATATACAAAACAGTATTTGCTCATAAGAAAGCCAGGAATGCAACAGCCTAGTTGAAATTAGGTAATTCACACATTTGCGTTTAATATTCATGAAATGCCATGTTGTGAGGTCCTGTTCTTAATTGGTATAAGATAGCATTGTTCCAAACCTATTTAGTTGTTATAGAGATAAGGAAAACATAAAGAAAAACACTTTCCATTTAAAATTTTTTAATTAAACTATGGTTATCTGAAACTTTTTTGCATATAAATTTAGAAAACTTCTGAGGAGACTTTCATCACCTTCCTTGTTAAAGTCTTGTGAGCACTCTTTGGTCCCTTTGTACTAATGGAAATTGTGCCTCTAAAAAGTAAGGAATGGAAAGACTGGAGGGGGCTTTGCCAGGGATTTAGTCAGTGCTCTTGCCCTTGATCCAAAACTTTGCTGAAGCAGCCAAGATAAACAAAACATCCGCATTTCTATTGTTGTATAAAGTTTTTAAGCAAATCACTCACTGGAGTGATAACTACTACTAACTACTGTTATTGGAAATATTAATTTACTTATGTTGCCAAATTTTTTCTTAAAATTTTTTGTATATATATATATATATATAATATATGTTAACAATAGAAAAGAATCCATCTGTCCCTCCAAATTCTTAGTTACCCACCCAGAAGCAATCCAATGAGATGAATTTCTAACAACATGCGTGATATCCCCTAGAGAAACCTGTTTCACAGACCAGATGGGATTTTCTATTTTTTTAATAAAATTTCTTCATCTATGACAACACAAACTTAGAATTTCATGAATATGTACATGAGAGAGAGCCCAAAGGGATTGGTTCCTTCTGTGGTATACATGTAGCTTCTGACACAAATAAATTAACAAACAAGAAATCTGTATACCCAGGCCTATTACAGTGTCCGATAATAAGTATTGAATATCCATATATAGATCCTCCAGTGAAGTATGTTATTTTTCTTTTTGTATGTCCAGAATCCAGCACAGGACCTAAAAATAAGCAAGAGCTCAGTAAATGTTGACCTTTCCTCCTGCTTTTACCTTCTCCCAGGGGCTTTATCACCTATCACCACAAATACCACTTCATTTGTGATGCATAAAGCAAATGCAGGCGTGAGAAAAACACAGTAATGGAAGAAATAACTGTAACTGGCAGGACTTTGGGGCAGTGTAGAGGTTAACTGGACGTCTGCTTCTCTCTAATCTACATTGGATTAGATACACAGATACATAGGTAAATTCCGGACTTCAACTGGGTAAGCTGGTTGGGTTAGGTAGATGAGATCCTGTACCCACCAAAATGTACATCATTGCCCTAATAGTTGAGAACCCAAAGAATTTAAAGCACAGCTGTAAGGTTTGGGGTCTTTTGTTTTTGTTTTTATCATCTAGACAGAGTTCTTTCCACCATCTGGGTCAAGGCTTGGTTTTGAACTGTCTTTCTCTTGGAAAGCCACTCCACTGGCTTGCCCTAATGAAGAAACCCATAATTGCAAGTATTTGTTCTTTCATTCATGTATTCAGTTATTCATAAAATATATATTTAGTGCTTACTTTGTTTAGCACTATTCTGGTACTAGAAAATGTCTGAAAGCTTTTTGCATTGTTTGGTATTAATTTTTTGTTTCATTATTTTCAAGTTTGTTTGTTTTCAAGTATTTCCATTTCAGGACATAAAAACACTTGTGGGGCCTTCCCAAGTTAAAAGAAACAAAGGACCAACACTAAAAGATTTAAACCTAAAAACCATAAGCCATAATGTTAAAAAATAAAACCATGCTCTGGTTTTAATTAAGCGGGTCTACATTCTGTTTATAAATGTGTTGTGTTCTTCTCTGGGCCTTAAATGCATGTTGCATGTTTATGACATATGCATACATTTGGCACAGGAGTATACGTGGACATAGAGATTCATATATATGCACAAAGAAAGAGTACTCTTTCCAAGGGGCGCAGAGGTATAGATACAATGTTTCTTTATAAATTTCTCACCTGAAGCATGTTCTATGCTGAAGTGCTTTTATACGTGGCCTTCTAAATTGAGACGTTATCCTGGAGGCAAGAATATTATTTAATAGTAGATTAACAGGAATGAGTAATTTGAGGGAGTTTGAAGAAGAGGACGGGGTGTGCAAGAGGTAGGACTCTATCTGTTTTGTCTATCGCTCCCAGGACCTAACACCCTGCCTGGCTCAGGTTAAGCATTTGTGAATAAGCAGATTAATTAATGCGAGCTCAGGATTGGGGAAATATTCTCATAGAGCACTTTGATGGGCCAGTAAATTCTTTATCCAGAAAACGAAGAAGAATCGTTGCTGCCTGACGGTTCAATTAAACTCAGCAAACATGTATTGTCTTCTGCATTCTTCCAGGGACTGGAGATGCAGTGCTGAGTGAGACAGGTCCCTGAGCATTAGAAGCTCGCAGCCTAGCAGAAAGACCATACGTGCACAATATTGCCACTATTTTATTATCATTTAAATTAGCATATCAGAGTATGAATACAATTATATTAGTGTTAATAAAATACAGAGGCCACCCAGGGAAAGGAACAATGATCTCTACTTAGAGGCGTGAGGGAAAGCGTCTCTGAAAGGGACGTCTCCCCAGGGTTTCAAAGAACTGAAGGATACTCCAGGTAGAATGAGTTGCCTCTACAAATGCCAGAGGCGTGAAACAGCAAGGTGTGTTCTGGGCTCTGTACAGTTTTTTGGCTTTGTTTTTTGTTTGGTGTTTTTTTTTTTTTTTTTTTTTATTGCCAGCCTATAAAATGTGTTGTCAGTACAGAGAAAAATGATAGGTAAGGATGGAGAGAAAGAGCTGAAAATGAATTTTCTGTCCCTGCATTTTTACGCCCTGACAATTAGATGCTGTAACGTGTGAGTCAGAGGCCTTTCACTCTACCCCTCTTTCTATGAAAATCCCACCTTGCTTCAGTGCCCACCACATCTGTGCTGCCAGATGTGATTAGTGCTGTCCATTTAAATCTCCTCTTCTTACATGGGTTTCAGCTTGAGCTCTGTCTTTCGATTTTGCATGTTATCTCCCCAGGGAATTATCAAGTAAGCAGAAGGCAGGGACGTGCTTACCCCTCTTGATTTCTGCACATGCCTGGTACTAGACCCTCGACTAAATAGAAGGAAATTAGCTACTTCTGGACAAAGCATCACTGATTTCTCCAGCATAGACCCTAAAACTTTCGTCTATGGTAGTTTCATTTCTGGACCAACTGCCATGCTGTCAACTCTATTTTTCCAGTAATAAATATTTGTGAAGACCACTTGGAAATCCCGGTTTAAAGATTATGTGCTAGAGACTAGGAAACTAAAATTCAATCCAAACCTCGGGATTGACAAAAATGAAAACAGAATTCTGTATACAAGTGAATTAGAGAATGTATTAGCCTCACACCCACACCATGTCTACCATCCTCCAGCAATGTATGTCAGTTTGAATGTCATATCCTTAGACAGCTTTAGCTCTAATATGTGTAGGTAGAACAGAGTTTGCTTATCACCTTTAAATGGCGATAATTGCACTTCAAAGGGCAAATGAATGAAAAATGCGCTTGAAAACTCATTGAACGCACTGAGAAAAGGTTATCTGATTTTTGATGTAGACAAAAGACAAAAGCTTACTTTAAGAAATGCTTTCTTAAAATTTCCTTTATTCATGTTTTTCTGTATTTCATTCTCTTGATTTGTGCCTACAAATGCATGCAACTTTAATTATCAAAAGGCAGATGTGCCAAAGAAAATCTACAGGGGTGGAGCGCCTGGGTGGCTCAATGGGTTGGGGCCTCTGCCTTCCGCTCAGGTCATGATCCCAGGGTCCTGGGATGGAGCCCCCGCATTGAGCTCTCTGCTCGGCAGGGAGCCTGCTCTCCTTCCTCTCTCTGCCTGCCTCTCTGCCTACTTGTGGTCTCTGTCAAATAAATAAATAATATCTTAAAAAAAAAAAAAAAAGGAAAGAAAAAAAAGAAAAACTACAGGGGTAATCACCCATTCCAGATTGCGCAGGCCAGTTCCAGCGTAGGTCTGAATTTGGAAGATTATTGACCATAGGCAGACAAGGCTAGAATGAGATTACTGTGATGTTTAAGATCTGCTTGGAAAGGAAATGAAAGGGACTTCATTCCTCATCCAGATTCATAGGTTGGATGGGAACTGGCATAGAAGGCTGAAGCCCTGGCTTTGAATTGTGTCCATCCCACTTGCCGAGAGTGTGACTTTGGGGAAGTCACAGTCCTCTCTTGGGAGTCCATTCTTCTCAGCCTATGGTGGAGTCTGGTGCTCAGCACCAGGGTCACTTTATTACAGAGGGATCTTTAAGCTGTTTCTAGAGGTAACCACTTGGGGAACAAAAGTATGGAAACTTGATCAGGTAAAGATTAGTTGACGAAAGCACAAATGCTCAGGTTCCCAAATAAGAACAGCAAATACCATGACAACATTATTCAAATACAAGAGAGCCTCTTGAGGAGGTGAGAGATTTTAAACTTATTTTACATAACTGCAGGGGGCAGAAGCAGGTCTCCTAGAGGGCAGTTAAAAGAGATTTCACTTTTTGATAATGAGGATCTGTCTAGCAATGGCCAGGCTGATCTAAAAGATAGTACTAATGAAAACGTGAAACAGAGAACTGACATGCATGTTTAGAAAAATCATGTGGGAGGTAGTGGGTCAAGCTGGGCAAGAGCCTGAGAAAAATCCCGGGGGAATGTGATAGCATCTGACGTGTCTCCCAACACCCATGGACCCCTGTGTATGTCACCTTCTTGTCTTTTTCAGTCCTAAAGCCTATATAGCTGACAGACAACTCCAGCCCAGTTTCTATGACAGCACACTCCTCTTTCTCTGAAAAACATCCAGAGAACCTCCAAAAGGTCTTAATTCATTTTCTTGTAGGCATGTTGTGTAGTGGTTGAACAAAGGCACGCCAGGTCTGGCTTTCTTTTGTCTAGGGCACGTGATGGTTTGAATATTTGTTATTACTGTTTGAACAACAAATGCATTTGCAATATGAAAGAAAATGGTAAACTTTACAGTCTGGAAAATCTCTCTCTGGTCTCTCCTTCTTCAAGCTTGTTTACTCCCTGAATCACAATGTCTGTCCATATCCCTCCAGTCATCCTTGACACAGAGCACCCAAGAGCTAATCTCGTCTTTAGAAGCGTACCCCCTTTTTGTACTCTCCTTTGCTCTGAGCCTGTGTGCTGTGTTGTGCCCCTTTTCTTGAGTTATCTCTACAGCACAATGTCAAGTCCTTAGCAGGTACTGTGCCCGACACATCGTGTCCACATTGCCTAACACAGAACTTGACAGAAGCAGGTAATCCAGGAGTGGCTGAGGAATGAAGAAGAGCCCATTTCCTCCCTCCTGGAACCAACTTTACCAGCCTCATCCATCCAAAAATTCTCCCTCGCACTCCAGTTCTGCTTTTATGAGCGCTCAGTGCCCTCCTTAGGATTCCTCAAAGTTTTGTCTTCTCCAACCTGAGCACCAGTTGTTCATGTGCACACATTTCATTTTTCAACTCTCTTAAGGTTCCAAAGCATTCCATCATTTTTTTTTCCTCCTCTGACAGTACTTTAAAACTTGTTGACCAATCAAGCCCAGTCTCTATTTATTGAAAGCTTCATGTAGCCAGGCACCCTGCTGGACATGGAAGAAATTTTGACCATGCGAGAACACATAGAGTTTGCTCTCAAAGTCTAGTTGGCACTTAAGCGATGTAAGTCGGCGTTCCTAGTGCCTGCCAGGTCTCGGTAAAGTGAGAAATAAATATTAATGCTGAGTGATGGGCTTTCAGGAGACGTTTTCAAACTGAAAGGCCCAATATTCAGGAAGTGCACTTAACTTCACTTAGCTTTTGAAAGATAAATTGAGACTGGACCATAAGAGAAATGGGGGACACAAGCCTTTTAAGGAATATTGATACACTTTCTCATATGATATATATTTATGAATTGAACAAATATTCATTGAAAACCTGCTGTGTGCCAAACAGAGTCTAGTACTATGATTTTCTGAGGTCAAGTATGGCTTGGCTTTCCCTCAATTAATCCCTCAATTAATCCCAAACTACCCATGACCTCATTCATTGCTACAGCTTTAACTACTACCTCTTAGCATGCAAAAGGCACCCAGCTCTACCTGTCCACCCCCAGAATCTTCTAGTGAGTCTAATCTTGGATCTCATCTTCAGGGAAAGTGCAGTGTGACGATTATGCTCCGCCCACTCTGTGCCAGCCATTCCCACCCCAAAGGCACCAGACACCATGAAGCCTACAGAAGTTATAAAATGCAGACACTTAATTCTTTGCAATTATATAACCTCTCTAGGTAGTATAATTATGAATGTGAAAAACATGTTTTTAAGTGTCCCTCTATACCATTGCTGGCAGTTTGGGACTGGAGAGCCATGGAATAACATGGACCAACCCACAGGATGCCAGCCTATGTATCAGCAAACCCTTCCTTACTATTAATGATGGCACTACTATTTTCACTCACTGAATGCATACCATTTGTCGGATGCTGGGCTAGGTGCTTTCTGTCTGCTATAGTTCATCCTTCCAGTAGCTCTAGAAGCAACTAGAGAAATATAGATGAGAATACTGAGGTCACAGAAACGACTTGCCCAAGATTCCAAATCTAGTAAGCAGTAGGAATTAGGATGAGAACCCAGATCTGTTTGGTTTCAAATGCAGTGCTTTTGCTACTCCATTACAACAGACATAGGTTAAGAGTTTTCAGTGCCTCAGTCTTACATTTGGAAAGTAGAGATGAATTCTGTCCCTATCTGCTTCAGAATTGCAGTGCTCCTAACGGTTGAGGTTTCTCCAGGAAAATCAACAGCCTAAGAGACATTGTTACTGGGCTGAACAATGGATGGGATCCAGGCACTATGGTTAATGGAATTACCATCTCAAAGTGGTTTATGACCCAAGTAACCCCTGAGTCAGAGCATGCAATCTTTAGGGGAACTTCTGGCCAAGCAAAATCCGAGAGCTTTCATTCATGTATTTACACACTCCATACTACTTTGCAAGCTTCTGCTGGACCACACACACTTGGTATCTGCACTGATAATGCAAAGGCAATGTCCCCTTTTAACAGGGTGTCCTTCCAGGTCTAATACATATTTAGTAGACAGACTGTCTTGGGAACTAATGTACCCTTCCAGTTTATGAGGGTTCCAGCCACAGTGGTATACCAGCGGGAGGAACAATGAAAACAATAGCTCTTAACCTCTGAGATAAGATTTTGGCAGCAACACGGTACGCTGTACCCACTGAGCAAAAGTACTTTGGCATTAGACATTCTAGGGCTCAGCCCTCAGCTCTGATACTTAAGAATCTGCTGTGTAATCTTAAATTATTTCATCTCTCAGAGCTGCAGTCCTACAACTGCAAGGTAGAGATGCTGCCTATTGAATTGTTTGTTTTTTCACTAAGTTTAACAAATAATTTTGGAACATTAAATTAGGAAAAGAGACAGCATGTTATGTATTTTAAGCAGAAAGGGATATAACTTGAAGTAGTATATGCTGAGTAATTGTTGGAAGGGTTGGAGAAATGATGGGATTAGGGGCAGCTAGACCCGAGTGGGGAAGAGTCAAGAAGGCATTTCCTGAATCATAGTTTCTCACTGGAGAGTAACAGTGAACTGTGGGGTCTGAGGAAACAGAGAAGCCAGAGCCGCGGTGGTAATACCAAGTCCCTAGCCAGTCTGCCTCCACCCTCCGCATCTCTGAATTCAGGCAAGTTACTCTAATTGGAAGACTCTAACCTGGCACCCTGTTGACAGGAGATTCTGGGACTGTGGTTGTCAGGCTTCCAGCCCCTGAGATACAGTGGAGAGCATGGCGGGTGGGAAAGTTAAGGATGGGTGCTGAGGGGTACTAGAGAAGAGCTTAAACCGGCACCTCGTCTGTGCCAGGGAGGCCTGTCTGCAGGCCCAAAGGTGAACAAAGAGGCAAAATATCCCCCACATGGGGCTCACATTTAATTGTGGGAGATTAAATGAGTGAACGTATTAACACATGTCATAGAGCCAGGGACCAAGTAGGTCCCTTAGAAATGGTTGTTCCCTTCTTTCAGGTCCCACACTGGCCCACTCTGTCTTCTCTCCACGAGATTCCTGACACGGTAGATAATTCATGGATGAAAGAGGAAAGAGCCAAGGGCATCCCTTTGAGGCCAAATAGTGAAGTTTTAATTGGCAGTGCCTGCCTTTTGTGAACAGAACCTCGTTTTAATTTGTATTGACTTTGAAGGCCATTTGGACATGCTCCAAAGCATGAATTCCTTCAATAGATAACACAGACCACCTTTAAAGACATTTATCGATAGATGTGCCTATTGACTTAGTCCAAATATATTGAAATACAAAAGTTCTTTAGAAATACAGACATTGCCTCCTCACAGTAGGCGTGAGGTTGAGAGATGAACATATCAAGACATGCATTAATGTATTCATTGGCAGAAATGATTCATTTATTCTGTCCTGAGCATTGGTCAGTCACCTCTCGTGACTGTCTGTCCCGAATCTGTCTCCACCACTATACTTTGTCCCCTGTCTCGAGCCAGTCTAAGAGGCAGTTGACTGATGTAACCTCTGCAGTGCCCTCCGGAATCTGGGATGAGGGCTGTCCTGAGCATCTCTAGTTGCCTGTGTTCTTCCTCCAGTCTCTGGACAACAGCAGGGGGAACACAAGCTTGGGAGAAGTCACGACAAGTCATGACAAGTGTACGCATCAGGGAAGATGGAAGGAGAGAGACACAGAAGGAAGGGAGGGGGAGGTCAAATCGTATAATTTTATCACCTTTCTCTCTTCATCACTCCTTTCTACCTGCACCCATCGACACACATGTTCCTCAATCTTTTCTCCTCCTGTCAATACTGCCTTGATAATTTTTATGTATGTCACCTTAAATGTCACGCGTGACTAGCTATGGTCACGTGAGCAGCGTTACCAAGGTGAAGTAGTGCACCAGATGTGCTCCTGGGAGAAGATGCCTTAGGTAGTTCTCCTACAAGTTGTTAGTTAAAAGAAATGTGAGGCCTTAGATACAAATATATATACACAGCAACGTTGAGGGCAACAGGTGCTGGCAGCCAAACAGAAATCAGGGCTCACTTCACTTTTTGGTGAGCCAAGGGTGTGAGTTTCGAATGAAATTTCTTTGTTTGAAATGTTAACTCCTGATTCATATTTCTGAAACACCATGAAGCTAAAGAAGACATAGTTGTGGGTCAAACATGGTTGGCATGCTGCTAATTTGTGCCTACTTGGCAACATCTTCTGTCCTAGAATCTGAATAATAGTACGTGCTTTTGTTTCTGTGTATTCTCCCCACTGCCTAAGCGCTCCTTAAGAGCTAGGTTATATCTTTATTTCCCTAAGACTGTTGACCACTGTGGTTCCCAGGACATAGCGGGTATTTAGAACACACACACACACACAC
Source organism: Neogale vison (assembly GCF_020171115.1). NCBI lineage: Eukaryota > Metazoa > Chordata > Mammalia > Carnivora > Mustelidae > Neogale > Neogale vison. The sequence goes on from NC_058097.1 coordinate 140,392,797, forward strand.
ACACACCATACTTCTGCAGGTCTCCCTTGTTTTTTGTAAATGTGAGCCTCTATTTACCCATTAGAACAATGTGTCTTAGTCTTCTCAGCTATACAACACTTACTTGTAAAATCAAGTATCAGTCATCACAAGTCAAAATAGTAATAATTAATACTTGCAAAAGTATTTTATTTGGTAACTTAATAGTTAATTCTTTTCTTTTAAGGAACTTATAATCTACCTGATATAAGAAAAATAAACAAAAGTCATTATCACATTTCTTTGTGCTGTTTTCAGGTTTTGTTTTGGGGAGCAGTACGGTGTAAAGAGAGCGCTTCCAGAGTCGAGGGGCAAGTGTAGGTTTAAGTCCTGTCGCTGTCCTTTGTCAGCCACATGAACTCAGGCAACTCATTTCATTTGTCTGGGCCTCAGCTTACTCATCTGTGATATGGGAATAATAACACCCGTCTCATAGGATAATTGTAGGGATTACATTAAATACTGTACGTGTGACCTTACACACAATAAAAATTAATGTTTCATTCTCTGTGGGGAAAGGGGCATCTCACTCTGTTTCACTTCTTTGACCATATGCCCATACATACATAGGAAGTAGGACTGTATATTTGATTTTCTAAAGCAGAAGTAACAATCATCTAGTACTTGTGGAGAAACAGAAAAGTTTTCCATATTTGGATAATTTGGAAGCCAAACTTAGAAAAATGAAGGGGAATGTGAATGCTTGTTATGTGGTCCTGGTGTTTATTAGTAGTAGTACCTTGAATATTAGACCTTTTACACAAATACCAAGAGCTGATCCTGCTGAGAGCTTTGACCTAGGAGATGAGTGGTCTGTGGTGCCTTCAGGGAGGTCGGTGGAGGTACGAGTTCAGTCTTACCATGCTGAGACGTTGGAAGGAAATCTAGAAGGAGACACATAGCCGAGTTAGGCAAGGTAGTGGAGAAGGTGATCAGTGGGAGAGCTGAGTGCTCAGGGAAGCGTTTATGGGGCAAAGAGAGAGTGAGGAATGGAAGATTTCTATTAGCCTTTGAAAAATCCCTCCTGTGGCCTGAAGTTACAGATTTTCTGCCTCTGCTTCAGTAGACTTTCCATTCTGGAACAGGCCTCTGATTTAGGACTCCTCAAGTAATAATAAGCCTAGCATTGGAGAAAGGCATTCTAAGATCCCCAAAAGAAAAAGGAATTACACTATCTCTTCACAGTTTACAATAAAATAAGCCACACATTAGGAAGCAGTTACATAACAATTCTATTTTGTATGAGACTAATACAATACAGTTTAATATGGGATCACATTTACCAATGGCAGGTACTGAGAATTTGACGAAGGGAGAAAGTGATTCATCCGCGTTTTGTAGTGTGTGGCTTAAAGCCAGGCTCTGTAGCCACATTGTCTACTATCAAATCCCAGACGAACTGCTTGCTTAGCCTTTCTGCTACCCAGCTTCCTCATCTGTAAAGTTAGGGTAATCCCCACTACCTAGGATTGTTGTGTACAAAGAAAGACTGTCAGAGTCTCATTGGCAGGCCAAGCGCATGAGTGCCATTGTGAGGAGAGAACCAAACGCTATTGACCTGCCAGCAAACAGCCCTTCAGCACCTGGGGAAATAGTTACCGGCGGAAAGATTCAGGATTAGAGTCAAAAAGAAAAAGGGCTAAACCCCAGGAAGTAGGGGTATGAGTGTACACTTTACATCTGAGCAGAGAGGATATTTGGGCTCCTGCAGACCCACTAGTTTCGGTGTAGCACAAAGATAGATAAGGAGGAGGAGATTACAATTTACTTTCTCATTTGCTGTTTTGCCCAGTCTCGTTGATCAATCCCCAAATGCCTCATTTCTTCATCTGTAAAATGAGGTAATAGTACATGCCTTATAGACTTGTTAAGGTTGAATGAGTCTACACATGGAAAGCTCTCAGAATGTTATCTGACACAAATGTTCACAACATGTTGGTTGTTATTTTTTTAAACTTTTTTCTTGAATTAAGTAGGCTCCACACCCCGCATGGAACCCAACACAGGGCTTGAACTCATGATCCTGAGATCAAGACCTGACCTGAGATCAAGAATCGGACGCTCAAACGACTGAGCCACCCAGACACCCCCATGCTGGCTATTACTATGACTATTACCTAAAACCATTTATTGTGTTCCTAATATACATCTCAAACTGTAACAGGCTCTAAGATTGGACATGAAGAGAGTTATGGGCAGCCACGGCAATACAGGACAGCAATTGAGAAGCAGCATCTGGACACATGGACCTGGTTTCCAATATGGGATTTGTTCTTTAGTTTTTTCCTGTGTCGCCTGGAACAAGTGTCTGCTTCTGTAAACTGGGTGATGCTAACACACGCCATAGGGTTGTTGGGGAAAGAAGTAGGATGAATCTCCATACAAGGGATTCAGTACAGACCTGGCAAATAGTAAGCCCTCAGTTCTGGAAAGACTGAAATAAACATCCCAGAGATGGTGAAACTAGGTGCATAGAAGGTAGAGAGCTCAGAAGCTATGAGGATTTCAGGGCTATCCAACGGGGAAGATAGTTTTCAAAGTCCTCTGTTGTATTTGTTCAGCAATGTTCTCAAGCAGTAGAGCAAATGGTAAGTAAGAAGGTGGGTCACCTGAGCAAAGGCAAATTTTGCTAAGCTAAAGGATCTGTTGTTTCAAACAAGAAAATAGATTGCAAATCATTTAGCTTAGCAAAAATGAAAGTCAAATGGTGTCCGTTACAATTGCAAAACATACTTTCGCTACCAAGAATAGCTGTGTTTATTATCATTATGATCCTGTGAAGTTGAGAACAAACTTAACCTTTGATCTCTTTGCTGGCAGTTGGATAGAATTAACATAATTATGGTTGGTTGGACCGATTATTTTTGGCAAGAATATTTTCTTCTCTCGTGTATCTGTACAAGATGTAGGTTCTCACAGTAAAGCCGCATTTTTCAGAAATAAGAAGGTCTCTATGTGTTTTTTCCCCTAGCCTTCTTAAGAGTGTAAGAACCATAAAAATCTTTCAAAAAACACTTTAGACACAGATAGTGTCCAGTTTAAAATTCGTTGGGGATTCACTATCAGCAAGACTAAGGAAACGCGATGCAACCAGACTATGATTGAGATTGCACAGATGTAATAGCCAACCTGGGGGGCACTTCTTGCTAAGTGTTTTCCAGACTTTAGCTCTCATATGCTGGTGTCTAGGCAGGTACGGCTACTATTCTTACTTCACAGAGGGTCAGCAACTTGCCCAGGGTCACTCAGCACAGTCCCAACCTTCTATCCTCTGCAGCCATGTTTTCCTAGGTGTGTATGTTCTTGAAAAAAATCTGGGTTTATTTCCTTCAGCAGCTGTGGATATTCCCTTGACCTAAAATCTTCGGAAGAGTAGGCTCTGTGTGAGAGAATGGGTACTGTTGTGAGCAGGGTCACAAAGGCAAAGTTTACTGACAAGATCTCTCAAGCAAATACAAGATAAAGCAAAGGTTATACATGGTGTGAGATTGGGGGAAATGTTAATGGCAGAGGTGAGATTAGAACCCAGGTCTCTTAAATCCTAGATGAACAACCACCTAATGGATATCAGCCTTTCATCTTGACAGCGTCAGGGGCCTCCCTCCTGTGATTTCTCACTCCCCCTCTAAGAGTGGAGCTAGAGTGCTAGAGAGAAACAAGATTGAGCGCTCTGTCCTTTTCTTAAGCTACCTCATTGGCTCACCAGGCCAGGCACCAACAAAAATGTTTAAGACCTTTCCACTGGAGTTGTAACAGCAAGAAATCACAGCCACAATGTGGCAAACACCAATCTAAATGTTACCACAACGCCATGGGAACAGGGGTGAAAGAGCCACTCTGGCTAACTGAGGCTTCCTGAAACGTTGACTAGAAGGGGTGGCATTTGCACTGGGTCTTGGAGCATGGGTAGGATTAAGGACACTCTAAAGGGGTAACCAGTGGGAGAGGTCTTGTAGAGAGAAGGTGGTGTGAAAACCTGAAATGTCGGAGGTTCTCCCTCTGGGGGGTAAGGGCAGGGGGAGCAAGTGGTGGAAGCACAGATGTGGGCTTCTGTGGCATTAAGTACAAAGCGGTTTGTGGTTCACAACCTCAGAATCATTATCCATTTGGTGTTGGGTACATCTGACCCTAGTGTCACATATCAATATGTTAATTCACTGATGGCTTCCAAAGTACAACGAAATGTAGTTTTACCATCTGCATTGGGATTGATGCATTCCATTAGGAGGGGGCAGGGTGGGAGGGAAGGATAAAATGATTTTTTGGAGCAACTAATTGGTAATATAGATGAAAAAATGAGAAGATAAATGAATTTTTACCATAGAACAAATTCTGACCTGTAGAATAACAAGTTCCCTCTTGTCCCACCTCCACACATTCTTCTCTACTTCCCATACCCCCCCCCCCCCGATTCTGCTGGGTGGGAAAGTAGGCAGAGGAACAATGAGTGCTAGGAGAGGGAGGAAAGTTCTGACTGCTCCCCAGCTTCTCGTCCCAGCTGCAGAGGCTAAGGAGTCTAGAGAGGAGATGGGACCAGATCTGACCAGAACGAAATGATGGCTACAGGGTCCCTGAGGCTCTGAGAGAGACCTTGTCATCTGCAGAGCTTCCGCCAGGCCTGGCAGTATCATACCCTGTAGTCTCTTTTGTTCAAGCAGATTGACAGTTTTGGGAAAGTGATATTTCTTTGGAATGGGATTTTGCTGGAAGTAGATTCCATGGTAACTCTTAATGACTGTCGCCCTGCTGACTGTTGTCAGGGGTGTGTTCTCCGTGCCATCTGCTGGCATTTCTGAGCTCTCCACACGGCCAGGAAATGCTGTGAGATGTTCCCCTGAACAGTGTCATTTCAGACGTGCCATGGCTGGGTGAGCTGGGTGCTGACCAGGATGCTTTGGGGCCAGAGCCCCTCCTAGAAGGCTTGGGTCGCATCTGCAGAATTTCTGTGGCATTGCTTAGGCGTCTTTGAAGTGATGCCAGGACTTGGATAAGCACAACTTCCCCAGAGCACTGTGGTGCCAGCAGCTCACTGCTGAGACAGTAAAACAGTATGACACAGTAATTTAGGAGAAGAAATGTAGATACCGGAGCAATGGGCTAGATCTTTTTGCATTTGAAAGTGGGCAGTGAAACTTGGGAAGCATGGTAGGCCAGAGTATAAGGGAGTCGGGAGCTGTTGCAAGGTCTTCATTGACTACACACTCTAAACTTCCTCTTTTCTTTAACACAGTTGAATGTGAATAACAAAATCAAATCTAAGACTCTTGAGGATTTATGTTAGAGCTTCTTTTAATCCCACACAAGTCAATGTATACATGTCTAAACCCCGAGGTTAAAGAGCAGTGGGGGGGTGGCGCACACCCTGGTGCCTTAGTGGGTTAAGCCTCTCTGCCTTCGGCTCAGGTCATAATCCCAGAGTCCTTTAATCGAGCCCCATGTCGGGATCCCTGCTCAGTGGGGATTCTGCTTCTCCCTCTCCCTCTGACTGCTGTTTCCCCTGCTTGTCTTCTCTCTCTCTCTCATTCTGACAAATAAGCAGATAAAATCTTAGAAAGAGAGAGAGAAAGCGATTGCTCTGAGGTCTGTGCATGGGGTGACACTCATCATCTGGTCCAAAAGCATGTCCCAGCTGACCCAACATGAGCCTCTCACAAAGCCTCTCCCCTGCAGCTTGGCTTTTTCTGAACAGGTGATGCTGGTGATGAAGCCAGTAGCAATGTCTGGCCCATCCTGTTTATGATCTCTACCTCTTTTCCTAAAAAGCTGAGTCAGAAATATCATGTGCATTTCTATTTCCTTCTTTTTTACATTCTTTCCTTCCTTTATTCAGCAGATATTTACCCATCAATAAGGGCTTGATTTGGGACTGGGTACTGGGTACTGACGGGGTGCTGAAGCTGTGTTTTCAAATGGTCATCTCCTAGTCCTTAGTGATGAGGGATGGAGTAGTCGCCATTACTACACAGTTTGGTAGGGAGTGTTAAAATAAAGAGGAGCCCTGGGTATCTGTGCAGGAACACAGAGGGTCCCTCATTTACTAGACATCTAATTCATGCCAGCCCGTCTAGGCCTGAAGACCACCAACCACCCTCACACGGACTGGGGTCTCCCAATACCCTGCTCCACAATGTAGATGCGTTTGTCTGTGTTAATTGTTCCCCTTGTTCTGGGCCAATCCCTGAGTCATCTCATCCATGCCTCCCATCTCCAGGGGCTCCCAAGCTGACCACCTCCACAAGCCACATTCTGGGACCAAGTTCTTACCGCCTCATCAATGTGTTAACTAGCCACTAGCAGTACCCTGAGGGAATAAAATAAAATAAAATGATGTCTCTTATTTCAACTTCTGTAGATATTTTTAAACACTCATTAGAAACAAAACTTTGTGCTGGGGCATTAGATGTTTCAAGGATAGCTAGGACATGTTTTCTGTTCTTGTCAAGTTGTGTCCTCAAAGAGGGAAGAAGAACACACAAGCAATCATCAAATCCTAAGCCGGACCTGGGTGTCATAGCCGAACATTCTTATGAGTGTGCAGTGAAGAAAGCTGCTTCATTTTGACCAGAGGAGTTAGGAAATATTTAGATGGTGAAGTGGTAATTTTCCTGAATCATGAAGATTGGTTAAAATGTCATCAAGAAGAGAAGCAGCATTCTTATAAGGGAAAGAAAAAGTAGAATTAAGAGAAATATTAATGGAAACATACAAAATATATTCTGAATACTCTTGGTGTGCTTGGAATGTTGTCAGGGAGGATTGTCAGTGGGAGTTAAGAAGCAGCAGCAGCCAAACGCAGATCACAAGGGCCTTGAATGCCAGATTAAGGTATTTGAGGTACATCCTCTCATATTCTTGTTCTAACCTAGAGACAGAGCCTAAAAAGGTCCTTTAACTTGATTGCTAAAAATTGGTAAAAATTAGGATGAGTGGTGCAATAAAGGTGGAATTTAAAAAAAAAAAACATTCAGGAAGTCTTAGTTCAGTGGGCATCCCATCTAATCCACAAAATACTATAAATTCAGCCTTCTAAAATTTAACATTCACCAATTAAAAAAAAAAATCTGAGCCTTCCCACTCTCCATGGTTTATTTTCCTGCTTCTTGAATATGCATGGTCACTCTTGTTACCAGATAAAACATATTTATTCTTGTATAAAATATTCTTTGTGAAAATGCCCCCTCCCCAAACTCCTCCTGTGATAGAAATGAAAAGGAATGACTGGTATTTTACTGGATTTTACAAGTGGCTGTGACATGCATGGTGATAGTCACAGATCTAGGAATTCTCAGGTGGCCCAGGGTGTAGCCAGCTTGGATTTATGGACAAAATGTATTTAATTCGGGCTCAAGAAAAAGTAGCAGTAACATACATAGGAAAGATTTGTGTTGATTAAGAGAATTGGGTATGGATACTTGGGAGGCAGAGAGGAGAGAGAGGCTGTCACTGGTGTTGGAAAGTGGTTCATTTGTGAGTTGGGTCTTCTGTCTCTGAAGGAGGTAAGGAGCAAGTGAGATTTGCTACAAATCCACTAATGTTACCATTCCTATGTCAGATTGTTTAATTTGTAGTTGCTGCATTAAAATACAATGTAGCCTCAAATGAATGTTAAAACATTATAATAATTGGTCCTACAATAGGGAAGTTACTGTCTCCTCTTTGTGGTCCAGGTAGTTTCTCAGCTTGACAATCATTGAGTCACATCCACACCTACAGTAGCATACACCCCTGGGAAGTTACTAGATTAGGATTCGCCTCCGCCACCACTGCTTTCTAGCTGTGTGATTTTAGGCACATTATATGACTTCTCTGAACCTCAGTTTTCAGTGTGTTCTTTGAGGTTAGAATATCATATGAGCTCCTGGAAGGATTAAAAGAGAACATATACGCAGTTTTAGTGGGATATGAAATAAAAAAGAACGTGGGGTGCCTGGGTGGCTCAGTCAGTTAAGCACCTGACTCTTGATTTAGCTCAGGTCATGATCCTGGGGTCGTAGGATTGAGCCTCACGTTGGGCTCCCTACTCAGGGGTGGGGTGGGGGTGGGGTGGGGGATTCTGCTTGTCCCTCTGCCCACCCCCCAGCTTATGCTCTCTTACTTGTGATCTCTGTCTCTCAAATAAATAAGTAAAACTTAAAAAAAAATCCTTAGAAAACAAGGAAATAAAAAAGAACAATCCCAAGAAGAAAAACCAGATGATAGTTTATTAGTTCTTATCCAAGTGAGGTCCTCCTGGAAGGAAGTGGCTATGGTATGACCTGACCTACAGAAGGTCTGCCCTCAGGTGGCATTAATTTTTAATCAAATCACAACCATATTAAAGACAACACACTGAAAAAGCATGCAACTGCATTTAAAATGTGCATCTGAACACTGTTCATCTTACTACTGTTATTCCAAAGTAAACAGTTAGCTTTTAAATCTTGATCATCTCCCACTTCAATAGCAGACAGAGAAATAAAATAAGGGGTAGGTTCCTGCCAGGTAGATCCCTTTCTCCATCACCTGCAGTCCCCACTTTGTGGCGTGAGGCTGGGGTGCAATTGCACTGCAAAGATCACAAAAGAGAGCATAATATTGCCCATGGTGAAAGCTGTTAGCATTTGGGGTTGGACACTGATGATTCTGCATTTCAGTTGAGGAGAAACTATGCTTTTTTTCTGCCATTAAAAAAAAAATCACTTCTCCAGAAGGACCAGGTTTGATTGGGCCACCACAGACTGAGTTTAGCGATATGTATAGATTTCAGGTGGTATGTTTTGTCGCTTTCTGCAAAGGTGCTGACATCCGGTGATATCTCAGCAGGGCTTCCTCCAGCCAGAAGACATGTCCTTGGACTACTGGTGTGCCCTTGGTAACTCTGAGCCAGGTGGGGAGCAAACTTCAAACATGATCTGATCCTTCCAGTTGTTTTGGAAACAGGATTACACGTCTCCCTGTTAGCTGCTCTTTATTTAGAACCAAACACCATTATAAATTAGACTTCCCAGGGCATTCTCCTTCTGGTTAGTAATTTAATATAATAAATTGAATACACTGGGTGCTTTTTTCTTCCTTCTCTCCCCTCCCCTTATTTTTCCTCCTCCTCCTCTGCTCTTCTCTAATTCCTTCTTCTTTTTCTTCATTATCACTACAGTTATCAGGTGGTGATCACAGAGCAGTTCTACAAAAGGGTTAGCCCAAACACTGTGTTGTCCTAAATTAGTTTAGAAGGCCGTGCTAAACCGTGAGTACCTAAAAGACAAGAATTTGGTCACAAACTAATTTTCAATTTAATATGAAAAAAACAGGCATCTTTTTGGGTCCACTTTTTGCAATGCCTTCTTTTTAAGATTATTTGAGAGAGAGAAAGAACAGGGGGAGGGACAGAAGACAAGCTGACTCCCCGCTGAGCAAGAAGCCCAAGGCGGGACTCCATCTCATAGCCCCGAGGTCAGGACAGGAGCTGAAATCAAAAGTCGGATGTTTAACTGAGCTCAGGCTCTCCTGTCTAACTCTTTTACATGAATTGTCTTATTTATCCTCAGCATAGCCTGGTAATTATGGGTGGTGGTATTTCCAGCTCAGAGAGGTTAAGTAATTTGCTTCTGGTCATCCTGACCAGAACTGTGTCCATCTGGTATTCCTTTTGAGATTTTGCTGGCTCTCTGTTCTGATTTAATTCAATTGATACTTACTGAACACCTATCACATGCTAGGTATTGGAGTAAGAGCTGAGTACACAGAGTTAAATAAGGCATAATGCCTTCTTCCATGGAGTTTTGCACTAGCAGGGGAAGCGGATAAAACAAAGATGCAAACAAGCATAACAGTGTTGTAAATGCAACAGTCGGTCTGTATGTGGGATACAAAGCCAGATGAGGAAGGACTCATTCCACTGAAGGGGGCAAGTTCAGAGAGGACTTACTATTAAAGGGGAAATAGTTTCAAATTTTAGAGAAAGAAGGGGATTGCCGTTCAGATAAGGATAAAAAATGTATGTAGCCAACAGACCATTTACTTATTAAAAGAGAAGTATGAAGAAGCTAGCATTCCTAAAGTACTTTAAGCAATAAATGCATATTGCAACAAATAATTTCATGCTTTGACACTCTAAGGTACAAATCTATATTAGCGAGCTCTCCTTTAGTTTTCAGTTCAGTGGGGAAAATACAGTAAATACAAAGTAACCACAACACCGGGAGTCCAGAAGTCTTATGTGGTCTTAGAGAAGTAATACAGGCACTAAATGCTAGAGACATTTTAAGGCCGGAGAGATGGTTTCTGTTGGAGGTGATCAAAGAAGGCTTGAAGGAGGTTATATTGGTCACAAACTAATTTTCAATTTAATATGAAAAAAACAGGCATTGTCTGGGTCCACTTTGGAAGAAAGTGACCTGGAGAAGAGATGGAATTAGAAGAAAGGCATTCCAGATACATAGTACCTGAGCAAAAGCACTGAGGTGGGAAAGCTCCTCACAGATTTGAGAAGAGAGAAAGCCCAGAAAGGGGGCAGCATGCCTCAAAGAGAGGCTCCGACCCTACATGATTTTCATAGATTTGGAAGGATGATTCCTTCTGTGCATTTAGCAGCAACATCCTTTCCCTTCCCAGACCTCTCTAAGTGACCTTTCCCAGTATTCAGTAGAAAAGCACCTCCTGCCATCTCCCATATCCTCCTGCCATCTCCCATATCCCTAAGAAGAATTCTTACTCCTGATAGCAAGGAAAGACACGGTCACTGTATTTGAACAATCCTGATGCATCTGTTCTTCAGTTGGAACATCTAACACCCTGGGGAGCCTGGGATTCCTCACCTGTAAAACAGAGATGATGACATCTATCTCAGAGGGCTTAATAAGAATTAGATGCACGCTGTGCAATAGCATGGCCCCCTTCCTTACATAATTCCTTGATGCTCCAGCGTTGACAGCTTTCTTCCTCACACTGCACCTAAGGCTGAGGAAAAGGTTATGAATGGTCACAGTCTCTTTTGAGAGGATCTTACATTCTGATGTGTTGCTTTTCAGTTCGACGTGTTATAAGAGGGTGGATTGATTATATCAGCAGATACAAAGAGAAACCAACCAAGTAGGCAGTAAATATGGATAAGTGTTCCTAGTTGGGTTCCTGAGAAGACTCAGGTGGAGATTGGCAAATGGGAAATTTTATTGGGGAGTGCTTCAGAATGAAAATGCAGAGTTGCGGAGTAGGAATGGCCAGAAGGACAGGTTGGGCACTGACGCAATTTCATCAAAGACTTCTGAGGGAATGGCCCTCTAGAGTTGTCCTGAGTGGGGATGAAGGGACTGGCCCATCACACCCCTTCCTTGACCAGTCAGGAAGGATTTGCAGACTGCCCCCAGGATGAGGAGTGCCTCAGGGGGATGCTGCTTTCTTCATCCATGGGCCACTAGAGGAGTTCATGCTCAGTCCTGATGGGGGATCTGAGAGGCCTGTCACAGCATCTCCTGTGGTACCTGAGGCAAGGCAGTTTTGTATACTTCCCTGAAGGGTTATTCTATAGCAGGCCAGAATTCACATATGGATTTTGCTGACGGCCTAGATGTGGTTTTTAAAGCAGACAGAATACTGTTTATATTCAGGATACTGTATTAGTTTATTGTTGCTATTGTAACAAATTACCACAACTTTAGTGGCTTAAAACAACACACATTTATTCTTTAACAGTTCTGGGGGCCCAAAGTCTGAAACCACTTATATTAGGCGAAAGCCAAGGTGCCACAAGTACTGGTTCCCCCTGGAGGGCTTACCGGAAATCCATTTCCTTTTCTAGTTTCCAAAGGCGGCACCCTTTGGCTTGTGACACTTTCCTCACGTCGCTCCAACTCTTGCTTCCATTGCTTCCTCTCCCATTTCCTCCTTTGACTTTTATTGTCTGCCTCTTGTGTGGACCCTTGTGATTACAGTTAGGGCTCCCCAGACCATCCAGGGTAATCTCTCCGTCGCAAGACCCTTAACCCAGTCACACCTTCAATGTCCTTCTTGCCATAGAAGCTAACACTCACAGGTTCTGCGGATTGGGACACGGATATCTTGGGGGGCCATTTTCAGGCTCCTGGAAGCATTACATTCAAAACTGCTTGTGCTGGTGCTACCTAGTCAGTGTGTTTATCAGATGGTCATTAGAATGGCAGTGCTAATGTACTCTTGTCTGGGTCTGTCTCTCTTAACAACATCAAGAACGCTGGGGCCAAATAATGTGTTTCTCAGCAAACCCCTAAGATGTCTGAATGAAGTCGGAACACTCTGCTCTATTTTGACAAAAGAAAGCCAGCACAAGATCACACTGGAAAACCTTCAAGTCTATGCTAATGGAGACATGGGAATTAAGTAACATCTAGAGAAGTCATGAAGGAAAATAGACACTCTTGAAATACTACCTGAAATGGGGAGAAGGGAGAAATAACCTCACCTTTCCCTTCTTCACACACTCCAAATTCCTGTCAGTGTCTCCCATTGACTGAACCCAGCTGGAAGTCATTTTTTCTTTCTTTTTTTTTTTCAGATTTTATTTATTTATTTGACAGACAGAGATCATAAGTAGGCACAGACGCAGGCAGAGAGAGGGGAAAGCAGGCTCCCACTGAGCAGAGACCCCGACGTGGGACTCGATGACAGGACCCTGAGATCATGACCTGAGCAGAAGGCAGAGGCTTTAACCCACTGAGCCACCTAGGTGCCCCTGGAAGTCATTTTTTCAAGGAAGCCTAAGAAATGTCGGTATAAAAGAGAGCAGGAGAGATCTAGAAATGGGGATATTGGAGAAAATGATCAGTACACAAACCAAATCTCAGAAAAACCAAGACTGAAATTATTGCTAAATAAGTTTGTGCTGATTTTTCTGGCCTCATCTCTTCACTTTTGTCCAAATAGCCAGATACCCTTTTGAATAAAAACCAGTTCTTATTCCATTCCTGAGTCATGAGTGATGGCATAATTCACTATGTATGATTCTAAGACTGCTTTCCTAACCCTGCCTTGGAATTTCTTACCGTTCACCTTCTAGCACCAGGAGTGCATAGGAACTGGGAGAAGCAGGGGGCTCGTGGGACATGTTCTATTCACTCATGTTTGACCAGGTAGCAGCACTCAAAGATAGAATGTCCAGCAGGAAAAAATACCTTGCTTCACAGTAGATTCTGATCAAATGCTAACTATCCAAAATACATTTAAAAAGTGTTACCATGGTTACTGTGCTTAAAGGCTGATGCTTTATGTTCCGCACTCAGCCTCCCTCCACCCAGCCTCTGAGTTGTACCAGGCCTCTAATCTACCCTTTTGCCAGGCTCCTGACAACATCCTAATTGGATTTTAATTTCCTAGTAACCCGCAGCAGTACACTGAGTTCAGTTCATTAGAGCCCTGAACAGAGATGTAGACAAAATGGAGCTTCCCATCTTTGGCCTTGGAAAACATCTCCTCCTCCTACCCCACCCTACACCCCTCCTCCTCCTCCCCCTCTTTTTTGTTTAACTTTTTAAAGTTGTAAATGAAGTTGCCCAGAAATACACAGGGAAGTTCTGTTCATCCTTCACGCCCATTGTCCCAATGTTGATAACTTTCCGATTAGTATAATACCCAAACCAAGAAAGTGCCATTGCTGCAATCCACAGAGAAGACACCTCATTTTATAGGTTGAATAGGATGCCTCAGGGCCGTGTATGGTGGTGCTTGGCAATGTGGAGTAGTAATGATAATCCTGTATATTCACGCGATGCTTTTGTACTTTTCAAAGCTCTTTCATCCCTTCCCACTCAGGCAGGTGGTCTATTAGCAAGTTTCTCACTCTGCCAACGGTTGCCGATACCTCCGTTTTACTTGATAATTCAAAGGCCGAAGAGCTCATTATAAGTAGGTTCCTTTCCATTTTCTCCTGGAAGGACACTGACATCAGGCTACCCCATCAAAGGATGACTCAGCCCCCTTTGTGCTGCACTTTCTATTGACTGAGAGAAATCTCTCCTCTTCAGAAGCAGAAGAGGCATGATCTTTTGCTCCTACACAGCTGTTTCCCTGCTTTGATCTGCCCTCTGCCGGCCCTCCACCTAGTCTCTCTGCCTGCCCAATGCTTCCTCATCCTTTGAGATGAGTCCTCAGTGTTCCCTCCTCTCAAAGACCATCCTCTTTGTGTTTCCTCTCAAGCTGGGTTGGGTCCCTCTTCCGCACTGATGCAGCTCCTTGTTTATATAACAAGCTTATTCGTGTTGTCTGTTTTCTTGACTGTCTCCCCAAGTAAATAGTGAGTTCTTGGAAGACAGGAATTAGATCACTTAAATGTTTATTTCTATTCCCAGCACACTTATTAATTAATTAATTAATTAATTTGAGGAAGAAGAGGTAGGAGGAGCAGAGGGAGAGGGAGAGAATCCCAGGCAAGCTCCATGCCCAGTGCAGAGCCCATTGTGGGGCTCCATCTCACGACTGTGAGATCATGACCTGAGCCAAAATCAAGAAATCAGTCGCTTAACCAACTGAATCAGCCAGATGCACCGCCCCCCCCGCCCCTACCTCACAGCACACTTTTTAAATGAATGGGTAGATGGATTCGTGGAATAATTCTGTGTCAACCTGGAAATATCAGAAAGGCTTTAATAGTGACTGAATGAAAGATTAAAAAGGAGAGAATCCTAGCATATCTTCTCTGGTGATATCCTGTACTTTTGCAGATATTACAAAGTTTGGAAAAATAGAACATGTAATGATGACAGGGTCCAAATGATTTTAACAAGATAGACCAATGGCAAGAAAGCACCGAGATTAAATTTCATAGAGTTGAATATAAATTCTGAGTTTCCTGATTAAATGTGGCAGCTTGAATACCTGCATATATCTCTGTTCCCTTCCAAAGCTCCACCAAAGTAACAATTAAGGAAATCAAACAGGTATAAATCTATGAGATCACAAAATAACTGAGTCTTGATAACACACGTAGGCAGTATGAACAAAATTTTGGAAGTTGGAAAGATGCACCAGGAAGGGAAAAAATGACTTAGCAGAGGGGTGAAAAATCGTAAACCCCAAGTATCTACAGGGGTGCGAAATACTAGAAAATCTATTTATATTGGTCTCGGCACCTGGTTCCTGGCACAGAGTTCCTAAAACTCTTGTAATTTCCTGGGTGGTAGGAGTGGTATCTTTTGTTCTAAGGAGGTGACTCTGGGCAGACTCCTGGATAAAAGCTAGTCACCGGAAAAGTCAAGCCATGATGAGAAGCTTAGAATTCTCAGCCCTGTCCCCGGTTCTCTTGAGAAAGGAGAAGGGCTAAAAATGGAATTAATGATCATTCATTCCTACATAATGAAGCCTCCATAAAAATCCCCAAGAGATGCGCTTTTGAGCACCTGTGCCTCAGTGAACGCATGGCAGTGCTGGCACAGTGACTGGTCAGGACCAGCCATGGAGGCTCTGCAGCCCTTCCCCCATACTCACCTTCCACCCTGCTCCCTGCTTCCACCGGGATGTTCTGTAGCCTTTATCATATCCTCTTATAATTACCTGGTAAAGGTAAGTAAAATGTTTCTCCGAGGTCTGTGAGCCACTCTAGCAAATTAGTGGAACCTGAGGTGGGGGTCATTAGAACCTCTCATCTCGAGCTGGTTGCTCAGAGGCTCAGGTGAGAACCTGGACTTACAAGGGGCATCAGAAGTGGGGCGGGCAGTGCAGTCTTGGGGCACAGAGCTCAGTCTGTGCAATCTGATGCTACCTCCAGGTAGACAGTGTGAGAACTGAGTTGAGTTCTCAGATACCCTGCTAGTGTCTAAGAATTGCTAGCTGGTGTTAGGAAAAACCTCCACATACTAAGTGATCACAAGGGGTGTGAACCTAGTACTCTGTGTGAGAGTCATAGTCGTGTAAGTAGTAAAGGAGCCTCCCAGGGAAGAAACACACAGTAGGGAGGAACTGGGTTCTTCACGACACAGGTGGGAGACTACACTGTTTTGTTTAGTTTTTATAAGGAACGTGAAACCTATGAGAGGTACAGAACCTGCAGGGATTTGGGTATTAAAAGGCTGGGGTATTTGAAGGCAGGGATGTAGAGAAGGACTGAAAATACAAATAGTGTTTAGAAGTCTTACAAGGGACTTACTGGAGACACAGATCCCCTCTTCTGCCTGCTACCCGTGCCCACCACAGCAAATGGATTTTCTTCTTTAGAGAGTGAGCCAGAAAAATCTTTGGATTTGAGGCATTGGACATGGAACAGGGTGGAGGGATGTTTCCAAAAGGAAAGATGACCAGGGAAAATGAATGCTTTCTGTCTTGGTTTCCTCCCTTCCTCACTGTCTCCTTCCCCACCTCCTCCCTCCCTTCCCATCCCTTCCCTTCCTTTACTTCTATCTATATCCAAAGAGTTATATATGAGGGGAGGTTCTGTTTTAAATAGTTTTAGGAGATAAAACTGAGAGAGACAGGGGCGCCTGGGTGGCTCAGTGGGTTAGGCCGCTGCCTTCAGCTCAGGTCATGATCTCGGGGTCCTGGGATCGAGTCCTGCATCGGGCTCTCTGCTCAGCGGGGAGCCCGCTTCCCTTCTCTCTCTCTGGCTGCCTCTCCATCTACTTGTGATCTCTCTCTGTCAAATAAATGGATAAAATCTTTTTAAAAAAAAACTGAGAGAGACAGATAAAGAGGAGTTAGGTAACATTTCAAAATGGTAAAGAAACTAACTACACCTGTAGGCAAAGACTATGAAACTCCCATTCAATACTGGCTTCTGTGTGGAAGGAGTTCTCTTCACTCCCTCTTGAATTCTTATGAATCCAGAATGGGCCAATTGGAAACCTGCTGGTCGATTGCAGTTTCTGGTTGGGCAAAGTGCGCTTCAGTGAGTTTTTGTGGATCTGTTACTTCATTCTAAAATAGGGTGAATGTAACTAGATTGTATTTAAAAGGGCAGTTTCTAGGGTTGCTCCGTAGAAACCAGCTCTGTTCGAGTTTAAATAAGGATGAAAATTGTTGGAGTGCGTCGTTTCTAGCTCTTGACTTGGAAGCACAAATACCAAAGCAAGTCCCACAGATATTTTCCATGCCTAGACTAAAGGAGATGGAGAAGAAATTTGGCAGCAAATAATAATTGAAAGAACTTATGTGACTGTGCTAAAACAACCCCCAGAGTTAGGCTTCAGTCATCCTACATCTTCCAAATTTTTAGCCTTTCGTTGTGCAAGCTGCAAATAATTGACACCAGGCTCTGAGTCAGCTTTCTGATCCTCACCCTCATGGTTCAGATTAGAGTCTAATTATAAGAGCTACTCCTACATCTCTAGAGGCAGCATGCCTGGGATTTCTTCCTAAATTATTAATCAGGAGGAAAGATAGGTTTGCTTGACTCCGTTCCTCAAGGATCAATTTTCCCGTAGCATATTTTTATTTATTTGTGCATAAAAGTAAATTTTAATGGTTACTTACTTTTATTATTCCCTAATTTTTCCATGGCTCTCAAGGATGGAATGATCAGGCTAGTGTGTGTTCCACACAAGCCTATCTGAACATTGATGCAGTGCAGTCTTGCCCTAGAACCATTCTGCGGGCCCCAGAAAGTATCTGGTTTATAGATGGTGCTGATTATTAAAGATGAATCTCCCCATACTCCCAGTCACTGGAATTAAGGGAGTCTGGCATGAGAATACTAGGCTATAATAATGTCCCCTCAAATTCAGTGTGTCCCAGGATGGACCCCATCATTTTCTTTGTTCCCTTCAATGGCACCTTCTTTCTGTTCTCAGCACATTGCTCAAGAAGGAAACCTGAAGGAACCCTGGTTATTTCCACTCTCATTCTCATGTGCCACAGTGAATTAATCAGCAAAGCCTCTTCTGTACACCTCCCAAGTGGTTACCCCCTCTTCTCCATTCCCACCGTCCTTACCATCTCTCACCTGGACCATTGGAGAAGACCCCAAATGACCTCCAGGTTTCTAATCTCTCAGCTGTCACTGTTTGGTATCTTCATGAGAATCCTGCCAGCTGAGTGACAAATGTAAAATATCCCTTAAAAGTCACTCGGTGGTTCCAAATCATCTTTGTTTGGGGTTCTAATTTCTTAGCATGTGATAACTGCAGAGGACAGTATGGGTTACACTTTGTACTTACTTAAATGGCCATTCCAATTTCACATACACCCAGCAAGTTATTCAGTTTTTCTTGGATCTTTTGCCAAAAATCAGGGGAACAATTTTATATTAAAAATATAGTGAAATAAGCAAAAAGAACTTTTTTCCTGAGCCATGAAAATAGCTAAAGTGAGCATGAAATTGTTACGATAAATTTTGCTGAAGAAATTTTATTCAGCTCCTGTTTGTATTTGGGGATGGGTAATCTCCCATTATGTGCTTTTTTGGGTTGCTTGCCATAAAATACTTGCAATATTAGGATGATAAACAGGAACATATATAGCATCTCGAGTCAAAGGTCATCTTAGGATCGAAGAAGAATCTAGCTAGGTGGTTTTAGGATTCAGAAATGGATAATTATGATGAGAAAGAACTGAAGCATAAATAACCATCCTAATCCGTACCTCTGGTGGTTCTTCCTTTTACTTCAGTTGGAAGATGAAGAATATTTTAGTGGGAGAGCCATGGAGGAGTAGAACATATGGATCAAAGTCTCAACATTTGCAAAATGGCTGGATCCCTCTTTCGTCAGGATGAAGGAGGAACAGTCATATCCGCAGCTCCATTGACTCGGCTATCAGATGTTTCTCAAGCGTCTGCTTTTCCTCCCAAACAAGCAAGCAGTTATAGACAGTTAAAGCAGTGTATTAATGCGGCATGTTGCAAAGGAGAAATACCAGTTGCATTTGATGGTAGGATCTGTCGTAGCTCAGGGAGCTGTCTGGGGAAGTGATGTTGAGGACAAGATGGGAAGGCTGAGAAACCAGATGAGGACCGATGGCAAAAGTGTTCGAGGCAGGTGGAGCAGCACAGATGATGTTTTACAACTGGGAGAGAATGAGACAGAAAATCCCCAAAGCTAGGATCTGAGGGAACCGAAAGAAAGGGGCGGGGGATTAACAAAGAGATGAGCTGGAGAGTAAAGCAGGGGCCTCATGCCTTTATTAAAAATTATAGATAGTATTCAAACTAGAGGCTAGAGATAGTTCTGGAATTGTCCTCACTGTGGAAATGTGCATATACGTTAGCTAGGAGTAATGGAAAGTCGTGGAGTGTGGGGCCTACTTTTTAATCATTTTATCACTGGTGTCCAACACAGAGCCTTACCATGGTTGATGCTCAAGGAATGTTTGCTGATTGAACAGATGCATTCGAGCAGCATAGCACTTTGATGGCTCTTACCCAGATTGAATCTCAAAATGATGCTAAGTCTAGGTGTCCTACCAGGACTCAAGAGTGATGCACCCGGGCGAAGGGGCCAGGAGGAGCCCTGTCCTCTCATAGAACTGACATAGTAGTGTCAGTTTTTTAATTTTACCAGATTAGGATGTTTAATCTTTTTAATATCCAATTAACATATTTCTATTACAAACATTTTCAAACACATACAAAAATAGAATGCTTGTATACTTACCCCTCAGATTCAGTAATAGTCAAGAGTTTGCCGATTTATTTCCTGTGTCACTTAAAGTATTTTCTTTGTTTATATGTTTTAAAATACATTCCAACAGTATCTTTTTTCATCCCTTCAATATGCAAACATGATAAAGAGAAAAGAGAACATTTTCTTATATTACCACAACACTCTTACGACACCCAGCAAAATAAAAAATAGTTCTTTTTATGATCCAATATGTAGTCAGTAATTGCTTGAAAATGTCTTTTTCCTAATCAGGGTACAAACAAGCACTATACATTACATTTGGTTGTTATGCCTCTTAAGTATAAAAAGAACATTTAACCACAAAAAAAGTAAGAAAGACACGGTTTTAAGGACACAGACACCCCCCTGTCTATTCTGTGAGTTTAGGTGTATGAGGCATTCCCACCCTCGGCTGTGTTTTTTCCTATTGCCGTGTGGCCCTGATCTCCGCAGCTGCTGCTAGGAATCCTGGGATTGTTGCAGATTCAAGGCTATCAGAATCAGGGCTGAATGCTCTCTCTGCTCAGCATCTCCCACCTCCCCCCAACCCTGGTATGTGCCCACTCTCTTGTTGTGGGAGCCATGTTGCCTGAGCCATGGTTTCCAGTCGACTTCGAGTCTTAAACACAGAATCCCACTAATATATATTGAGCAGCTTTCATTTGGGCAGCATGTTGGGGGAGACCACACAAAGCCTTTTCATTTTGATCTTACCAACCTACCTTATGGAATTCACTGTAGATAGGAATCTTTAGTTACAGCAGAAATCAGTAGTTAAATGGTTGCTTAGGGTGAGCAAGCTCGTCTGAGCCAACCAGTACATGTCCGGAGCAATAGAGAGGCTGGCACTGGATGAGGCCAGCACTGTAGGCTTTGGATTCAAGTCCCAGCTCTGCTGTGTGACCTTGGGCAAATTGCCTAGCCTCTCTGAGCCTCTAAGGGAAGTGTTCTTCCCATTGTGCTTCTATTTTTCTCGGAATAGTGGGTTATCTTCCAAGATAATATGTGTACATATTTTTCAAACACTATTAAAGGATAAATCTGCTAGGAATGTTGTGGAAGCAAGAAAGATATTTGTACCACTTAAGTCACACCCAAGGGGACTGCCAACCTGCCTACCTCTAGAGCCAGACTGCTTTATCTCCTTTCTCTCCCCTGGGCTATAATTAGGCAAAAATAATCACCCTTCTCTTTGGGCAAGATCTAACCGATCATTATTTCAGAAGAACACAGGAAGCTTGAACATTATTATTTTAGCCTCTAGTTCCATGATTTTAATACAAAAGAAGGAACAAGACAGATCCAGCAAAGATGTAATATTTGTATTTGCCAAGGAAGGCTTTCTTATCTAGTTGAATGTAGTCTCAAGTACTACGCCTTAAATTAGAAGGCAGAGTGCCTTGATCCTTCTTCTGATGCATCATTAGTTACGAATCACACCAATTAAACAACAGCCTAGGCTTCCCAGCTCTGAACCTTTCCCCCAGCCTACCAGCAAAATCTTGAGAGAATCAGCGTTGGCAGCTAGGCTGTAATGATATCAGCAGTTTCCATTTTCCCGTCAGAGTTTCACGTTTACTCTCTCATGCATGATGCCCTTTATAGCTTTGTTTCCATAGCCAAGATAGAAATCAAATTCCATACCATTTGAAACAAATTTCAGTTACTGAGGAAATATCATCCAGGTAGATTGGGGTTTTAAAAAAAGACTATATTATATGAATTTTTTTTTCTTTAAGATTTATTGATTTATTTTAGAGAGAGTGTAAGAGAGCAGGGGGAGGAATAGAGGTAGAACAAGAATCCCAAGCTGAGTCTGTGCTGAGTGCAAAGCCCAATGCAGAGCTCGATCTCATGACCCTGACATCATGACCTAAGCAAAAACCAGGAGTTACATCCCCAACTGACTGAGCCACCCAGTATGAATTATGGGTTTTTTTTAAAGATTTTTATTTATTTATTTGACAAAGAGAGATCACAAGTAGGCAGAGAGGCAGGCAGAGAGAGAGGAGGAAGCAGGCTCCCCACTGAGCAGAGAACCCGATGTGGGGCTCAATCCCAGGACCCTGAGATCATGACCTGAGCCGAAGGCAGAGGCTTTAACCCACTAAGCCACCCAGGTGCCCCATGAATTGTTTTTATTATCACTTTGTCTTTATCCTGTACCATTTGGTTTATCAAACATTTTTGTATTTGATTCTTCATTTGATGCTCGCAACAAACTTGTGATGTAAATAGGGTATTAATATCATCCCCATTTCATAACCAAGAAATATAAGGCTTGAGGAGGTTTTAATACTTTTTCTTTTCCACTTATTAAGCATTCTAGTCCATTACCATTTACAAATGCCATTGCATTTAATCTTCCAACAGTCTGTTGAGGTAGGTGATTTTTTTTTTTTTTGTTATACAGATGAGAAAAACAAATCTTCTCAAGGTTGAATAACTTGCACAAAAGTCCACATTGTGAGTCAGTAGTGAACTTAAGATGCAATGTTGAATTCTATTAGGTTTTTTTAAAAATCACATTACATCAGGCTACTCCTAATTGCTTAAAGACAAAGCCTTTGCCAAGCTCAAAAAGTTTCTTTGCTTGCTCTGTTATGTAATAATCCTGATAATTTAGAAAAAAAAAAACTGCCTTTATGAATCTATAAAACAAAACTTGCATGAAGCCAAATTGAAATTTGATGTATCTAATTTTCAGAGTTTTATGTATATTGTGTGAAATAGCTGGTTAGGGACTCAGACTGTGGTTTGCCCATAAAACTTACTTCATTTTTCACATTAAAGAATTTGTAAGCATTTGGCTGAAACCTCTTTAAAGGGTCTCTAGCCAAGCTGCACAGAAAATTGTTCAAGTCAAAACAAATGACCCCAGTTCTACTGAGAGAGACAGAGAGAGACAGTATACTTTAATTCAGTGTGTTATTAAAAATTATTCTAGGGCACCTGGGTGGCTCAGTGGGTTAAGCCTCTGCCTTTGGCTCAGGTCGTGATCTCAGGGTCCTGGAATCGAGTTCTGCATCGGGCTCTCTGCTCAGCGGGGAGTCTGCTTCCTCCTCTCTCTCTCTCTCTCTCTCTCTCTGCCTGCTTCTCTGCCTATTTGTGATTTCTTTCTCTGTGTGTCAAATAAATAAATAAAATCTTTAAAAAATTATTCTAAAAAGTTTGCTCTACTTCACAGTAGATTTGGCAAACTAAAGGATCACTTTTCTTTCCCTGAATTCTGTATTTAACCCACCCAACTCAGCAGACATTTATGTTAGCATTTATATACTGATAGCTGTCTGTCGTACTCTGTTTTAAGTGTTAGGGATACTGGGGCACCTGCGTGGCTCAGTCATTAAGCATCTGCTTTCAGCTCAGGTCGTGATCCTGAGGTCCTGGGATCGAGCCCTGCATGGGGCTCCCTGCTCAGCGGGAAGCCTGCTTCTCCCTCTCCCACTGCCCCTGCTTGTGTTCCTTCTCTCACTGTGTCTCTTTCTGTCGAATAAGTAAATAAAAGCTTTAAAAAACAAACAAAAAACAAGTTCTAGGATCCAGAAAACAATTGTGACAGTGTCTTGCCCTTATGGTGTCCACAGCTGAGTTCTTAGTGCTCAGTACTGAAGATGTACAAGAAATTGGTATATACATCCTTTTCTTTTGTGAAGTGCAGAAAAGATAGCAGACTTACCCTATTGTCTAGGATTCCCAGTTAAAGTTTGACTCTAGAGAATTTAGTTTTTAATATGTTTCTCTCTTTCTGTCACTCTCCATCTCTTTGTCACGGACACACACACACACACACACAGTAGCATGGTAGCTTGGTCAGAAGTAAGCCAAACAACATCTCTAAATCTTTACCAGTGGAAAATTCCATGTTACCACTTTAACACAGAGGTGGCAACCTGGGAGATGAGCTAAGTCAGAGTTTGAAGTGAACATCTAGTAAATTCCATTGGCCAGAGGTCAGCTCTCTTGAAGGCAGGTGGGCATTCCCATGGCTGTGTGAGAGGGAAACCAGTCTTCTGAAGTTTTGTTTTGTTTCTAAAGACCGCACCCTTCCCAGCATGACAGCTTGAAAAGCAGCCAGAGTGAGAAGGCTCTAAGGTATTTCTAAAGCCTGATATGAAATGGCAGGACCTTTTCTGTGTCTTTCTGGCTCCGAAATCCCAGGGCAACTAAGAAAACAAGAGGCGGTGAAATGGGAACAATTGATTTTTTTTTCTGAGCTCCAAATAAAAACGGTGACTCTTGTATCATCATATGCAAGAATTTTGACAGACTTGCTTCTTGGACTTGAGATTTAGCCTCTGATCTATGCCTCACCCTCTTATAAATATGTGATTTTGCTAAGAGCCTAGTGTACAGAGTGCAGTAACATATTTGGGATTTTCTTGATTTCACACTTTACTTATTAGATTGCAGTGATTATGAGGCCAAAATCTTCCCCCTCTACACACATGCATTTCAGCTTGTAAGTTCAGAATGAGTCTGGTATCCACCCTCTCCAAAAAAGATGCTCTCATTGTTATTAATTGATGGTGCTTTTAAATATCAATACTGCTTAAAACGATGGAAATGAGGTACACTGTGTTAGGACAATGTTTTATAGGGGCAGAGATGATTTCCCTACCTAACAGGAAACCATTCTCTCTGAGAGGGTAAGGGATTTTCCCAGCATCCCTCAGAGCCAGGACTCAAGTCCAGCAACTCATTCCAGGGAACGACTCTGAGACCCTTCTTGATCTTCTCCCTTCGCCAGGAACCCCACAGTCTTTCACAAAGATTTACCCTTCCTCAGTTTCTCCATGATAACATGGATCTGACTATATTGGCTTCTTCCCACCATAGAGATATCCCATTACCTTCTAGAAAGCACTTAATCCTACTCACAAAGAGCAGATATTTAAATGGCAGGTGCTCTTTTTTTATATTCACAACAGGAAAGTAGAAAATTAAAGGCAGCAAAGCATCAGCCTGTGAGCCCCTTGAGGCAAAGGTCTTTCCGGTGATTTTGGTGTCCCTAGCAATTAGCATTGCACCTGGCATGTAAGAGACCCTGAAGAAATGTTTGCTGAATAAATGAAAGAAGGATGTTACCCCCCCCCCAAAGAAATGGATACTTTTATAATTGCTCACAGTATCTCGTCCCTGGAGCAGTGATCAGATGTCATGCTAAAAATAGATGTGAACTGTTCCTCCTGCATCCTTCCCGCGCACCCCTCCTGGACCCTGGCAGCAAGGAGTGTCATGTCCAGGTAGATAATACTGTGGTAATACTGTGATCCCAATAGACTGCACACCATTGATATTTGCCCCAGCCTGGGCACTATTGGAAAGTGCCCAGCACTTAAACTTCCTTAGCTTATGAAGTACTCAGAGCTCCTAGTTCAGATTTGTCTATGAAAAACATCGCTTCTCAGGCATGCAGCAGGTGGCCTCTTCCAACTACTTTCCCCATAGCGAGGACATGGTAACTCAGCAGGAAAGCAGCCTGTGTTGCTAGGATGTGCAGAACCCCTTAGAGCTCAATGATTTCACCAGTTGTTGGTAGTGCTACGCAGTGTCCATAATGAGCAAATGGGAATAAGATGCTCTTGTTCTTACTGGTGCCACCAAGGACTGCATATGCATTTATTCTGAAGGAAGCCACCAGGAAAATAACAGCAGCGACTATTGTACATTTGCCAAATGCTTCATGTCAGATCTCACCGTGATTCTCAAAACCACTTTGTGGGAGGAACCTCACAATTTTGCAGAGGTTCAGGAAACTTCCCAGGGCCCCATTGGTAGCTAAGGACAGGCTTAAGATTCAGAGCTGGCTTCCTAACCTAGAGTTCCTAACCCCCCTTCCTCTGCTCACACAACGGGGGGTCAGCAGCATGAGGCTGCAACTGGAGAGAGGTGCCCTCCCCACCAGTTCACTGGGAGAAGAGCATGCCCGTAGCTTCATGCTGTTGTCTGATGCGCGAAGCTCATCGTTTCCTTCTCGGAGACACAAGGCTGGCCATCTGAGCCTTAAAAATGTGAGTAGCTTTAATCAGTTTGGATTAATCCTACTGTCTTAAATAGCTCCTGCCCCCTCAGAGAGGCAGTGCCTCCTTTTCTGTGTGAATGAGAAGGTGGGATTGCATTCTGTGTCTCCTCATTCACCTTTGACGAATTTCAGAGGAAACCAGTGTTTAGCAGAGACGCTTCTCGTGTGTCTTGTGTGGTGTTCACACCTTTGCCTTTCTCCATTAAAGTGTCCATCAGTAGCTCACACTCTTGAGAAACCAGGAGGCAGCGTGAGCCTATATCAAGGGAGGCTCTGGAATGGACACAGCTTTCCATTTTATTTAGTTCAGAAAGGGGTTATGACTTTTGCAAGCAGTGAATAAGAGTGGGTGTTGAGTTACACATGATAATTAACAGGAGGAATTACCAGTCATTACCAAGAGTCAACCCTTGACGTCCATATGCTCTCTTGTAATCTTCCCAACACATCTTGATGTAGACACAATTATTATTCATGTTCTGCTTATGAGGAAATTGAGCCCAGAAAGGTTAATAATTTTCATAATGATACACAGCTTGTAAGTGGCAGAGCCAGGATTCTGACCCCATCTATATAAGTCATATTTTGTACCCTGTCTACTGTTAGCAGCCATCATGTCCAACCAAGTGAAAGCAAGTGACACAATCCCAGTATGAGAGTGTTGCCAGTGAACAACTGGATTTAAATGCCCAAGAAGGAGACATTTTTCATACATCCTGGAGCGATAGAACCAGCTGGAAGTAATGTTTCTTGAAACTCCTCTAAAACATTTGCCTAGAAATCAGTTCTCAGTGGGTTGCTTCTTGTTAGACAAGATAACCCCCCAAAAAATAACACAGATAACTCTTGCAATTCTGAAAGCATTTACCAGGCACCTATTTCATGCAAAATAAGCCAGAATAAGGTGTTGCTGCTTTAACGCAGCTCCCTACTTCAGCATTATTTATGATTGATTTCCATTCTGGAAGCAAACTCCTTCAGGTTCTTATTCAGCACTATATGCCAGGCACCTAGCACAGTCCTGAGTCTAGAGCACAAGGAACCACAGGCCCTGAGGTTTGTGGATCAGAGATGGGGGGAGGCTTCCGCACCTCTAAGGAGTTCGCATTGCAACAGAGAAGTCTAGTATTCACATAATCAGCTCAGCAGATGCGAGGCAGGAGAGCAAGATGTCAAGAGAGATAAGGAGAGAGTTGAGGACGCCTTAGGTTCTAAAGGAGAAGTAAAGTGTTAAACCAGATGGGAAGATAAAAAGGAAATAAACTGGCCTCACAGAGATCCAAGGTCACCCCAGTGACTTGAGTGAAGTTAACCTCCACGCACTTTTTCCCCCTCATCTCTAAAACTCCCTCAGAGCTTTGTTAGGAGAAAGAACATAGTATTTCAATGACATAGCACAGATACTAGCCCTCAGGTGCTCAGAAAACATGAATTCTCCTTTAGATGGTACAAAGATTGGAGTACTTTCAAATCTCAGATGAATGTTCTCCCCAGGGTTAGGAACTAGACTGAAAAATGTATGAAAAGTGAAGGCGGAGATATGACTAAAATCTTCAGGGAAAGGGGCAGGGATTGGTTAAGATTAAATAGACGTGGCAGTGTTAGATTTGGTTTTGTTGAAAAGTGTGATTTTCCGTACTATTATAAAACATAAAGAAGACTTATATCTCACAGTTTCTGTATCTGCTTGCTTATTTATTTCCAGAGCATTTCTAACCATAAACTTGTTCATCTTTGAGAAGATGGAGACAGTGCTCCTCTTCTCCCTCTGTTTCTGTCTCTCTCATACATATACATACCATTTATATTTGTAAATACAGGTTTTGTTGCTTTTGCTCTGATGAAATTACTTGTACTTAAGTTTTATTTTCTAAAAAGGAGCGAAGAAGGGCACCGGGCTGGCTCGGTCCGTGGAGCATACAAGTCTTGAAATCGGGTTCATGAGTTCAAGCCCCATGTTGCCCAGGGAGCCTACTTTAAAAAGTAATGATAAAATAAAAAATAAAGGGGTGCCTGGGTGGCTTAATCGGTTAGGCTTCTGACTCATGGTTTTGGCTCAGGCTATGTGAGTTATGGTATCGAGCCACATGTAGGGCTCTGCACTCATCAGGGAGTCTGCTTTGAGATTCTCTCTCTCTGCCCCTCTTCCAGCTTGTGCATTCTTTTCTCTAAAAATGGATAAATAAACTTTAAAAAAAAAAAGAAAGGAAAGCATGAAGAGATGAGTAAGCACTTTTAAACATAGGACTTGTGGTGTCCAAGTAGAAAAATTGAGGGCATGATGTATTCCAGTTAAGACAAATGCAATACAACACAGCACTTCCCTATCCACAGTAGGGAGTGTAAACACTGTAGAAGATGGTGTAAAACAAACATTTCAAAAGCAAGGCAGAAAGCATCTGGGGGATCTAATGAGCCATACAATAAGGAGAACACAGTTTGCTATTAAAGCAAGTAGCCTGTTGTGACATACAGAGTGTGACAGCCAGAAGAGCCTTACAGAGTGCTGATCAGCTACAGGTTAAGTATCAGAGAAGAGTTTCCAATGTGTGACATGCCTGTGTCAGGGAGAGTACAGAGATCACCTGAAGAACGATAAAAATATCAGTGGGATTTGGGAGCAGCCATGATTAGACAGGAATAAAACCTTAAAGTTAGGTAGACGATTTAACCTTGAAAGAAGTCCCACAGGAGAAGCGTGTTGTCTTTCTTCATTAAGAGAAACCTTAACATTGAACATGGGCAATTTCAGAGGCACCTGGGTGGCTCAGTTGGTTAAGGAGCTGCCTTCGGCTCAGGTCATGATCCCAGAGTCCTGGGATCAAGCCCCACATCAGGCTCCCTGCTCTGTGGGGAGCCTGCTTCTCTCTCTCCCTCTGCCTGCCTGCCTACCGCTCCCCCTGCTTGTGCTCGCTCACTCTCCCTCTCTGTGTCAAATAAAAAAAGAAGGAAAGAAAATGGGCAATTTCAGTGCCTGTAGGCATTTTATAACTGAACTCGTTTAATGATTCTGCTCATTTCCTCATTCATGATTCATTCAGAAAATGTTTGTTGAAACCCTATTATTTAAATGCCTCCTGCACACCAGACACTGTTAGGGACAGGGAACCCCAAAGAGAGTGAGTTGTGGTTTCTGTTCTCAGAGAACTCAGTCTAATGGGGAAGATGGGCAGCTGCACAAGTCACTGCAATTTGGTGTGATAAGTACAAAAAGGTAGCAAAGTGGTCAAGTGGGGTCAGGGATTGGCACTGAATTGTGATGCTTAAGTAGGGGAGAGGAGGTGTGATGTTATGTTTTTATCACAGTAACGCCATCCTCAAAGTTGTAAGGGAGGCAGTTCTGGGAACCGATGGAGGATTGACTTACTAGTTCTTGGGAAATGCCTGGTATTTAGGAAGGGGCAGTGTGGAGCATGATCTGAAGACACTAAGAGATCCTGCTTTGTCTCCCAGACCAGATTATCTTCTCCGAGAAGTGTTATCGGGGTCTGCATGACGTCTGTGCAAAGCTCTAACCGGTACCTGCACTAGCTAACCTGCCCATACATGTGCTCACGTAGCCTGAGATCCTGTTTGGAACAGCTAAGAGCTGGATGGGTCTATCTTCCGCCATACTTCTCTGCAACTGTTGAATTAATTGTGGTCTTAACCATGTGATGCCATTAAGGGTGTTAAGAAAAATATCTACGTATTTGGGAGAAGGCAGGAAAAGATCCAAATTACACAGTTATAAAGGAAGATAAAGGCATTAGCATAATACATATTGATCTCTATGTATGTGGGTATGTGTGTGTATGTATATGAAATGAGTCGATAAATGTCTGTGCAAGTACAATGGGTATCTCTAGAGAAAGGTGTAGCAACAGACAGCAGTGAGAGGGAAGGAAGAAGAGCTAACCTCTCAGTTTTTATTCTCTGTTTTTCCATGTACTCCAAATATTGACAACATTCATGAACTTAATTTTGTGACTTAAGGAAGAAATAATTGCCCATGAAGCACTAAACACAGTGTCTGCCATGTGATGCCAATTAATAATTAATTGGCTCTTAGGATGGCAAGAAAACATGACCTGCCCTAAAAAATTTAAATCTGCATACAGTGTCATATTGGTTGTTATAAATGAATGCTTTCCTCTGTCAAAAGGGATTTAAATAAATTTCATAAATTATGATCAATAGATTTTAGATTAAATATATGTTCTGCTTATTTAATCATTTAGGATTTAATTATTTAGAGCTAAGTTTTGCCCCAAAGATACAGATGTAGTGAAAAGAAGGGACACATGCACCCCAAAGTTCAGAGCAGCAATACCCACAATAGCCAAACTGTGGAAAAAGCCAAGATGCCCTTCAGTAGACAAATGGATAAAGAAGATGTGGTTCATGTATACAATGGAATATTACTGAGCCATGAGATAGGATGAATACCCACCATTTGCACCAACATGGATGAAACTGGAGGGGATGATGCTGAGTGAAATAAGTCAAGCAGAGAAAGACAATTGTCCTATGGTTTCACTTATATGTGGAACATAAGGAATAGCATGGAGGACGTTAGAAGAAGGAAGGGAAAAATGAAGGCAGGCTGGTGGTGCGGAGGAATCAGAGAGGGAGAGGGAGACAAACTCTGAAAGACTGGCCTCTGGGAAACAAACTGAGGGTTTCAGAGGTGGAAGGGGTTTTGGGGGATGGGATAGCTGGGTGATGGATATTAAGGAGGGCACATATTGAAATGAACTCTGGGTGTTATACACAAACAATGAATCATGGAACACTACATCAAAAACTAATGAAGTACTGTATGGTAACTAATGTTCCCTTTAAAAAAAAAAAAAAAGGCTGTATTGAAGAGGGAGGCTTCCAAATCCAGATTACATAAGACTTTGCTTAGGCACCAGAAATTTCCAGTCAATTTTGATGGTTTTATCTTTAGAGTACTAAACTTTGAAAATATTTAGCATTCAGAGGCACCTGGGTGGCTCAGTGGGTTAAGCCTCTGCCTTTAGCTCAGGTCATGATCTCAGGGTCCTGGGATCGAGCCCCACATCAGGCTCTCTGCTCAGTGGCAAGCCTGCTTCCCCCTCTCTCTCTGCCTGCCTCTCTGCCTACTTGTGATCTCTCTCTCTCTGTGTCAAATAAATAAATAAAATATTTTAAAAAAATTTAGCATTCATAGGTTATTATCCAGTTATCTTCTTATCACTGAAAACCAAAGTTAAATCTTCTTTATGATATCCTACCCCATAATAATCAATAGATAGTCAGTAAACTGAATTTAAATTTAATTTTGTGGAACTTTTTATTTTAAGAATTTGAAACACTGTAAGGGGATCATCTTTTATTATGTCCATTTAGTCATCCTTATTTTTATGAAAAATTATGAATAAATTAAATTGAAAATCAAATTGTTTTTTGAAATGTACTGAGGAAATACTTTATGATGAGTTTCTCTTTATAAAAGAACAATTTATAATTTGAATTAGCATTTAAAAAATTCTCTATGGTGAGTTTCTTTGCAATTAAAAGAACCATTTAAAATTTGAACTAACATTTTCACATTTATCTTGTGAGTGAATTGGCCTTCTCACCCACTAGATTCTGCTAAAGCAAGACACTGTATGCCAAGGAGATAGAACAAATTGTAATCAATAATATCAAAACTTCAAAGGCTTTTTCTTTTTACATGCTGATTGTGCTAATATCTTAAAACCTGTTTGTGCTGTCTTTATTTTTATTGGATTGACATATGAAAAAAATATTTTTCCTATGAAGAAATAGTATGACATATACCTACATTTTCTTGATTTTTTTAGACCCATATGTTTCTAAAATATATTTACCCCCATTTCCAATGCCATTCTCTAGAAGCTCATTTAAATGTGTAATGCATATTAGAGTTGATGAAGTTTGATATGGACTTTTTGTATTAAAGTTATAAGGCAAAATTGAAGTATGATCCCAAATGATCAGCCTCTAGCAACCCTCTAATTGCTAATTCCTTGGATATTGGTTTTGTTCATGGATCTTGGTGTTTTGTATGTATTTTGTTTTGTTGGGTTTTTTGCCCTCTTTTCTAAATTAAAGTTTAATTTTGAGGTAATCATATATTCATATACAGTTGTAATAAATATTATAGGAAGAGCCATGTAATGTTTACTCATAGTTCTCCCCAATGGTAACATTTTGTAAAACTAAAGCACATTCTCATAGCCAGGATATTGACATTGATGTAATCCATCAATCTAATTCTAGTTTTCTGAGTTTTCCTTGTACTCGTCTGTGTGAGTGTTTGTGAGTGTAGTCAAGTGTAGATCGTTTTTTCACACATTCGGTATCCATTACCAACAGTCAAGACTGCACATTTTCATCACCACAAGAATGCCCTGTGCTGCCTGTTTATAACCTCACATACCTCCTCCCCCGTGGACTTTTCACATGTTGGGGATTTGATGGCAATATATTTTCTAGTTACATTTGGAGAAGTAACTGATTTGTCCTTTTCCTTTTGTCAATGTCTGCAAATAAATAATATTAAGCAACTGATCCCCCTGTGTTGATCGTTCTGGGTTGTGCATCTCCCTGATACTTGGCAAAGGAACCAGCATCAGAGGCAGGTAGCTGCCTTGGCTATGCACCATTTCTCCTTTTCTGAAGGCACGGGACCAAATCTACCATCTTTGTTTCCTTTTCCAGATTACGCTCGATTTGAGGCCAAAATCCATGACCTGCGCGAGCAGATGATGAACCACAGCATGAGCTCCGGGTCCGGGTCCCTGCGAACCAATCAGAAACGCTCCCTGTATGTCAGGTAGGCAACGGAGCATTTCTTACTGTGATCTGCACTTTGTGAGCAATCCAGCTTGGGGAGATAAAAGCAACACCTTGTGGCTATGGAACATGTGTTTTTATTAATAGTTCATCACCATAAGACGTCAAGTTTAACCACTTTGAAGATGTTTTTGAAATGTTATTACATTACTTTTAACAAGTTGCTCTTTGAGAATGTTATGGTCCGAGGTCAAGTTCTCAGCACTGGTTGCAGTAAAAATAATGAAAAGAGATATTTTCATTCCTGATCATCTTAAATTCAATATATGGACCAAAACCTTAGACATTTTCTTACTGTCAATATATGAAGAAAATATTCTGGTCTCACCTCTTGATCTGCTTGATATATATTGCGTGCACTCGGTCTATTGATTGAAAATCAAAAGCACACTGCTAGAGACTTACATGCTTCTTCCCAGAAAGTGGAAAGACTTTCTTCCATGGTATCTCATGATCAGTTGTTTCTTAGACTATGAAAGATACCTGTTCCTTGCCTGACAAAATTCATCAATTCAGCTGGGGGAAAAAAAAAAGAAGTGACTGATTGGACTTGAAAAGCATTGCAGTCTTTCATCCCTATAGTTAACTATTGAGTAAGATTCATCATCGCTGAACTATAACGTGCACCTCTTCTTAATGTGAGCTTCCTATATTCCTTCCAAAATATACTTCATCAGTGCTGACTGTACTTTTTAAAGTAATATAAGTACTAACAACCAAAGGAGGGAAGTGATATCTAATACATTGTCAAGGTGAATCTATGGGCCAGACGAGGAACCATACCCACCCTCACTGCATTCTCCTCTCTTCACTTGGCCCCAGAATCTGGTCTGACTTCCACCTAAGGTCATATCCTCCTCACATGAAATTTACTGTCTTTTTCTCGCATGAAGGGTATGTTATGGATACTAAATTATAGACTTGAATTGATGTGCCCTGTTGATTCCACTTTGGCTATGAAGTTATCTTCTATGTGTATCAGGTAGGCACAGCAGGGCCAAGAAGGGAGCAGGATTCCAGATGGTGGCATGTTCTTGATGGCCTTGAGTTGCTGGACCCCTAGAACAAGCATAGAGTCCCTCCTTATTCCAGGAGGTTCTAATACTTCAAAAGCCCAAGATTTAAGATAAAAACAGGATAAAACAAAGCGAAACTACTTTTGACTGTTAATGTTCCAAATTCGACTGACTGAATTTCACAAGGTTATTTGGATATACTGCAGTGTAATCCACAACAGGAACTATTAAGAGCCACCCTGGAACGTGTCTTGTAGTGAAGTCACAGACGTGATGGAAAGTAGCTATTTCTTTTCTCCTCACTGGCTTCATGTTGCTGGTCTTTGTGATGTGAAATATTTTAAATCTTGAAATGTTTTAGTCTTGGGTAGCAAATTGGGAAAAGCCAATTGGGTTAATAGGATAGAGAAAAATCAGTTAATGCAAATGAAATGGGCATATAGAATAACACTGGAAGGAAAAATTACCGTACTGTTCTCTTATTAAAAAAATAGAATGAATAAAAATATTAATGTACTAGAAAAATTTTGCTGAAAATATACTGGTAATAGTTTCGTCTTTTGAATTAAGTTATGGACGGTTAGGAAAATTAAATTGGGTGATACAGTGATGGAATGTAAAGCTGGTGGACTTATTTTAAAGAGTAGTATTAATCAGACCCAAACCTTTATTCTCTAAAATGATAAATAAAAGTATGACATACAAAAGAGATCAAGACTTAAGGTAATAAAGAATCTCATCTTGTATCACATTCTAATAGTTGGAAATGGAATTGAAAGGAGGACCTCTTTTAAATGAAACTTAAAAATTAAAAAAAAAAAATAGCTGACACTTCCTGGGAAATTCTCCAGATGATCTCACCACTATACAAATAATATGGTATTTGTTTTCCAAATGTATAATTATTAATACTTTAGTTAGTACCTAGAGGGCTGACCTTAGCATCTAAAGGACTCTTAGAGGCATAACATTGGAAGAGGTAGGGGACATGCCTAGAGTAAAATCAGAGGAAAAGAACTTTCTAGTCCTCCCCCACCTCGGCCTTGTTCATACGATGTGCCTACCCAAACAACAGCAATGAAAAGGCAATCAAATAGAATGAACTAGCAAGGCCTAAGGGGAATTCTTACTAAAAATGATCCAGCAACTTTGTACCTTTGTCCCCCACTCTTTATTTTTTACAGAGGGGGGTGGGTTACACCAAATTTAGCTATAGGATTTTCATAGTGATGCTTCCTTTATCTAGAGCACTGGAATAGGGCTAGTGCCAGTTGGTTGTACTTATTTTAGAAAGTCAACTAAGTTCCTCTCTCAAAATAAATGAGTAGCAGGATTTCTCTGATTATATAAATATCAGATGATAAGCATGTTTCTTTAATCTCAGAATGACATCCTGGAATATTATTTGCTTAGCTTTATGGAAGTCTAGGGCTGGATGGAATCTTAGCCAACCCCAGGTCCACGGCTTAATTGACAGGACAGGAAACTGAGGCCCCAGGAGGGGAGAGATCTGCCACAGCTCTTTGGTGGCAGAGTCAGATCTTCTCCCTGCCTTCACACTCCGCCTCCCGAGGGCTCAGCTTCTGCGGTATCAGCTGTTGAATGCACTTGAGCTGTGATTCCCAGTCTGCTTATGGCAGCACAGCCCCCACCTCTTAGATGAAGAAATAGGTTAGCCAAGAGGAGAAACTCCAACATAAACCCCTTGGGGGGTTACACAGGATAAACTGCGCTGCAGGACATATGGGATTTCTTTAGTTTTATTGGTATTTTTCCATGAAGCCAAAACCTAAACCAGAAAGCTAACAGCCTCTCTTTGTTCTGTGATAAACAGTTTAGCTGACTTGTGGAATATTTGTGCCACAAAACCACCCCTTCCCCTAGGAGTTGCCTCCTCTTCCACACACATACACACACACACATCCTCCCCACACCCCCCTCCCCCACCCCGGCTGTGTCCGAGAGGCTGCGTCTTCTCAGGATGCTGCATGAGCTGGCCTCATTCCCTCACCAGAAGTAGGTCCTCCCAGGTGATAGCAATTTGTTTGCCTGAAAGTGTCGAAAGGAGGGAGGGGGAATCTGCACATCGGAGCCAGGCAGGGTTTCAGATTTGAGCCAACCGTCTCTATTTTCCAATCTCTTTGTAATTATTTTCCTTCTTTGAATCGTTTGTGTAAGGTGCCCAAAGTGCTTTGGTGGTGCTATGCAAATGGAGTTTATTGCTGCTTATGCTAACACTGTACCTGTTCTGTGCGAATGATTTGGATATATTTGATTTACTAGGCTCTTTGTATTGTGTATTTCCTGCATTGTGAAACATAGAGCTGTAGAAACTTAAAAGTAAATAAAATGTAAAAAATTTGAATAAAATATTTTTCAAAATGCTCCACAAGTACATTTATGAATTCTTCAGACGTAGATGCACTTGGGCTCCCGAGCCACCGCAATACAGATTTTTTTGCACGTGTTTCGAGGCTATGTGGGCAGATGGAGCTCTCCTGCCTCTAAGATACGGGCTCTTACCTACCAGCTGGTGAATGCATCCCTATGACAGAGAACAAAGCTTCTCCTGCTACTAATAGGAATGGACCTTTATATTCAAATGCTACTAAGAAAGGTCAGAGATGCAGGTGCTTAAAATCACACAGAAGTGCAAACAGCTAAGGAAAGTGCCTTTCATAATATAAAGGAGAGCAGGAGTACCCAGGGCTTGAAGAATCAGGAGAGGAGGAAAGAAAAGCAGCCAAGTCCATCAATGGGAGTAAAAGATCGCGGGAAAGAGTGAAGCCTGGCCCATGTTCATTAGTTAATCAAAGGTATCCATTTTGAGAGCCTAAGTGAATAATCTCTCTGTCTTGAATTTGGGTTTAAAAGTCATTTGCTTTGATTTATTTGTACATTATCAAGCTGTTTTGGAGTGTATATTTTGTGCCAAGACCTGTAATGGATACTGAGGACTCAGCCATAAAAGTCAAAGTTTCCTGTCATAAGAACCTTCCATCCAGTGGGAGAAACAGATGAGAAGAAGATGATCACAGTGCAGTGTGGTGTGAAAAATTAACTCTAGAAAGGCCTGACACCTTTAATTGCTTTGTAATGCAAAGATACCCAAATTGGTCTTTAAAGATCTTATGTGAGTTAACTTACACGTTTTCAAGTCTTTTTACTCAAAGTAAGAAAAACATTCTCCATCATGTCCGAGTAAATACATAGACAAAGCTGGAAAACATATTTTTTATTAAATTGTGCTTTTTATGTAAAGTGGATTTTGTTTTGTTCCATTCTACTTGTCTCCCTTTTAAAAAAAAAAAAAAAATGAAGGCCACAACTCATCGACTTGATTTAATGACTCACTAATGGGTCACAATGTACAGCTTGCAGATGGAATAAACCAGAAGGGGAACTCTAGGCAGATGAGACACTGCATGCAGTCAGGAAAGCACACCTTCACTGCATTACGTGGAGCACATCTCTGGGCTGGTGCTTCAGCCATCTTGGTACCGATGAGGAAGTGGAAGTGAAGGGAAATATTTGTCAAGCACCTTCTGTGGGTCACCTGTTGTGCTTGTGGTGTTATACAAGTGTTTTCCCATGTGGTTCTCCCAACATCTTGAAGAGACAAGAAATGTTTCTTCCATTTTACAGATGAGAAAACTGAGATTCACAGAAGTTTTATAATGTCGTCAAGATCACAGAGTTAGATTGGATGTAAGCGTAGACCTTCAGGTCCTGTGTGGAGGGTAGTGGAGAACAGTGTGTAAGAGCACAGTTGCTGGATTCTGTCAGACAAAATTTGAATCTTGGTGTTGCCACTTACTAGCTCAAGTGACTTTGGACAGCTCAGTCTCTCTGGCCTTGGTTTCTCTATCTGTGAAATGAGAATAATAATAGGATACCATAAAGTGGTCATGAGGACTAAATAAAATAGTGAATTTAAATACCTGTCACATAGGAAATAATGGTGATAATTCACCATTGATTAAATAATGGTGAAATTAAGTGGTGATATTTATCATATATTATAAAGGCAAACTTTCCCCTGCAGGACAGAGAGACCATAGAATTGGTCCTGAACAAACTACTGTTTTCTCAGCAGAGGGATGAGACACTCTTGTCCCTTTGCTTTCCTTCAGCAAGGGAAGGAGAACAGACTTTCTGGAGCCTTTTTACGTTTTCGCTCATCTAGACCCTGTGAAGGCTGAAAGGAACCCCAGGATTGCAGGCTTCAGAATGCCCAGCTCTGTCAACTCACCAGACATCTCTCATACCCCACAAGAGTCTACCCAGAAGCGGAATCTGCAAAGTATTCAGCTGAAGCCACAGATGGGAGGAGTCCCTGTGCTTACAGCTGGCCTCTCCAGTTTGTCCTCGGTATCTCTAGCCCATGATTCTTCCACTTCTCCTCTGCATTCTTCACTCCCTCCAAACCCTCTGAATACCTTGTGCTGCTTCCCAAGACAGCTTTTGCTTCAAAGGCTCTAATATGACAAATGCTCTTAGGTCTGCCTCCTGCCTCATTGTTTAACATAAGGCTTTCGTACATTGATTCCTCAGTGCACTGATTCTTGCATTCAATAAACATGGTTTACATACATTCCTACAGTGTACCAGTCTGTGGTAGATGTTAAGGATACAGAGATGAGTAAGAATACACACCTCCTTCCCTCCGAAGTCCCATAGTCCGTATATGTAGGCCTGTCAAATAGTGGGCAGATCATTACTCCCTGATACCTCACGTGTTATATGCTTTGCAATTGTTATCCTTTTTTAATCTTTGCAGTACGCCTATTAGGCTTCCTACAGTGCCACCTGGCCAGAAGGCCACTGGTGTTTAAAACTCAACTGTTAAAATACTGATCACTCTAGTCTTTATTAAGTTTTCATGGTAAAGGCTCTCAAAATGGAAACACCTTTCAGTACTAGACCTGCAAATTCCAGTTAATGTCTTCATTTTATAATAATAATAATAATAATATTTATTATCATTTTATAAATTATTATTATTTTATTATGCCCGTAGTGCCATATGCCACAGTGCTTGGCATAAAGAAGTTTCCTTAGTAAATATTTGCTGAATGAATTAATTCCTAGACACTCTTTCCTAGGCAGAGGAAAAAGAAAAAAAGTAGAATTCAAGTCAAGATCTTTGAACAACCAGTCCTATCAAGTTCGATACCAACTGGGCTGCCACCAGGTCCATGGAGTCCATGGTCATGTCCTGAGAACACAAGCGTTACTTCCTGGTGCTGGGATTTCCAGGAAACATCTGGCACTACAGGACCTTTCAGGCCACTTCATTTATCTGCTTTACTCTGTGACTCTCTTTAAACTGGGGGCTAATTCAATAATAGATTTAGACCAACACACACAGCCAATACCTTCTTAATGAGTGGACTTTGGGTCTCATTCTCAATACCCCTAGTCTTCCAGTTGGAAGTTACATCAAGGACGGTCTTGAGACAACAAATTCCACTCAGGATTCTTTATCCTGATGGGTTTTTGTGCTAGGGGAAGGATGTTCTCACCTGATTGATTCTGTTGGGTAGGGAAAGCTACATCATCACATGGGTAAGAGACTCTGGTCTTTTTTTCTTTAAACAGTAGCATACCCTTCCCCTCTACTTCCTGCTGCAGTGTTCTGCCCGTCAGTAACCCGGGGGTGGTAAGGAAGAATGTCAAATGGAGCCTGTCAGGGGACTTCACTCTAGTATGAAACTGCTTCTGATTTCACACGGCTATGGATTTCTCAGAGACATTTAAGACAAAGCCATGAAATCTGTGGACTTATCATAAGTCAGATTTTTACCTTCCTTCCCTCCAAACTTAGACCCAGCATGCGCTCAGCCGCGTTCCCAGAGGACCTATTACACTCATCTGCTAGTACCAACCCCGTACTAGCCCAGGGCTGGCTGACGGTGGCGTTTGTATTACTTCTCAGTCATTCACTCATATACTCTTATTTAGCAAAAGCATCATTTATTCATTCAGAAAGATGCTGTATTACAACAAAAAAGGAAGTCTGAACTGCTTAGATTCAGATTTCTTATCTCTCTTAGAATCTCATTGAGAGAGTCATGACCAAGTATGTGAAACAGTTGAACAGGATGAAGCGGAAAGTCTAGACTTGGGAAACCAGAAGGGGTCTGGAGAAGGTACTGAAGTGTCTGGGTGGCCTGCATACGCCACACTGGAAGACCAGAGCTCATGTGCCCGGACTTCACTCCTGACTTTCCACACCACAATGCTGTGCCACGTAGGATTACTAACTCCATTCTATAGAATTGCTGTGCCACGTAGGATTACTAAGTCCATTCTACAGAAGGCCAACACTGTAGAGGCTCACAGAGGCTTAAAAACCACTTACGCAAGGTGCTCTGTGGCCAAGACGTATTCTTTACCCTGATGTATCTCTCAGTGAAGCCCGTGAGTGGATTGTCCTTTGATACAGTAAAGATGAAGTTGACCCTGGCAGGGCACAGGTTAAACTCATATCGATCACCCTTCCATTTGGTTTACTCTCTATACTGATTTTCTCTCAATAGACCTGGCTTCTGGTCCGGGCTTCAAAGTTTACCGATCGCTAAAACGGAATTCTCATTTATGAAATGCATCTAATGCCTCGTTCACAGTCTTGTTGTTAGGATTAAGTAAAACTAAGTCTATAAGAGAGCCCGCCAGATGGGACTCATTAGGTAAAGGGGAGGGCCTGTTACCCCTGTAAGTGCTCAGAGCCTATCTCCGAAGCCAGTGCCTCCTCTGAAGCAGAATAGAATTTGATTCTTCATTTATACTTTGAGACTCATTAGCATTATGCTCACTCTTTCAGGCATTTGCATTTTTAATTACATCTTTAATTGTGGAATAAAAGGCTTTGTCTTCAGGCAGCTAATTTTATGCCAGAAATAGAAAGGAGGAGGAGTCACTGGGGATCTGGGGGAGTTTTCTCCTTCTCTGGAAATCACAGCTTGGCCCTGATTTTAAAAGGTTTTTAATTTTTAGATTTCTATGGAAAGAAGGACAAAAGATACATGGGTGGCCTTTCCATTGACCATTATGCCAAAATCTAGAATCTTTTTTTTCCTCTACCTCTATGCCAAGATCTAGAATCCAGGTATCATATTTTTATTAATGGTGCACCCTAATTCATTCACTCGCTCATTCATTCATCCAGAAACCCTTTTTTGAGCCATAACTACCAACTTCATACTGCACTGTGCTCTGTGGATAAAAAGATTAGTAGGACATCTCTTCTGTCTTAAGGTGTTCAAGGGTCATGCCACCACCTAGATTCTGCCCTCTGCCCCCTCATCTCTAGAGGAGGTGCCTGTCCCTTTAGACCAAAATTACTGCCTCCTACAACAATCCAGATAGCTTTAGCCAGAAGAGAGAGCAGAACATTAAAAGATGGGACACAGAATGCTCACAGGAGGGACAGGTGATAAGCGAGGGCACAGAAGAATTGAGGGAAACTTACCTGAAATCATGAGGTTAGGGTAGGAGGATAGGAGTAGACTCTAGCTGTTTGCTCTTTAATCTCAATGCCTGGTACATTATAGGAATTCAGTAAATACTTGTTGAATGAACTCTTTGAGAGGCAGTTGAAGATGGTGATTAGGGATTAAGAAAATCATCAACAACTCAATGCTGGCCAAGTGAGTTCCTGCCCCTCTGTGTTCCCCTGAACCACACAAACTTCTCTCTTCAATCCTTCTCATGATCTCTGCTTCCTACCAGTTGATTCTCCTGTCCCCTCCACTGGACTGGATGGGGATCACCTCTCTCAGATGGAGATTTGCTTGGTTACAGCACAGTCTGGCATATGGTAACTGCTGATTCAGTCCAGTGAATGAATTATGGATGTCCCAAGATTGGAGAGCATTTAACTTTAATTAAAATTTTACTTGATTACCTCATGGCTTGCAAATGGTTCCCTGCCCAACAAAGGTCTTTGTGCCTTCGTGATCATATGACTAAGCAGCCCTGTTAAGTAGTTGATAATCATCTCAAGCTAGCTTGGGTGTTTTTTAACCATTTAGCCAAACAAATGCCATATTTAATATAGGTAGAATTGAACTTCAACTTCATTTTCCCTTTTATTATAAACCAGTAATAACTAACAATAACAAACATAGGCAAATGCTTTAAAAATACTTAATCATAACTATAATAAATTATAAATTATAATTGCATCATATTCTGGGCAAGCAGTTTGGAAAGCACCTCATGTGGGTTATTTTATTTAATTCTCAGAAAAACTCTGTGAAATAGGTGCTGGGTTTTTTTTGTCCCCATTGTAAAGAAGAGAAAATGGAGGCCACTTTTAAAGTTTACCCATAAGAAGCTATGATGGGACTAGAATCTAAGCATGTTGTCTTATGCCCCTACCTGCAGTGCCGTGTGACTTTCTGGAAGGATTGTCAGGGATTTGATTCAATTTGATACGGTACGTCTGTTAAGTCGGTCTTGTTTCCCAACAGTTTTTGGCTAAGGAATCTGAGGCTCAGAATATTATCCCTACCCTTTTCTCTAAGGATAGAATAGTGCCAGGACTTTGTCTCAGTCCACTTGCTTCAAAGATGTGTAAACACACATCTCACATGTGTCTTTGTCTAGTGTTTGCTTTGTGTTTCATTTACTGCCATGTTATGTAGCACATAATTTTTATAGAACTACTTTTGCTTTGTGAATGTTGTATAGGCAGTTGAATAACCTCATCACCCTAGATCTGGTGCCCCTGTTTGAGGACACACAGAGCATGTGGCTTTGTGATTAAATTGAGTGAGTCCATGCCGAGGTATGTCAATTCCAACTGGGTGAACAAGGTTCGTGCCCCTCTTTGGCTCAGACAAATTCTGCAGCCTGTGTAACACATCAAGGAACACAACTGAAATGCCTGTCACACATAGAGCCCCACCTTTTGGGGGATCTGCAGCCTCACACCCACTACCACTGCATACCCACTACCAGCCACGCAATGTGTGGAGCCCGGTGCAAAGTACAAAGGTGCAGCTTCTTGTTCAAAATTGAAGAATACCAGACCATAATACTCCAGCACAGGACATGGGTCCCACACTTAGGAAGCCAGTCCTGCTGACACCTGGGTTAAGACATTTGGCTCAAAGCTCAAAGCATGTATGTTTTTCTTAGTAAAGCATGCAGTACGTGAAACTATGAAGTCAGCATTGAGAACGTTTTCAAGGATCCAAGTTTTGTCTTTTACCTGCAAGAGTACTTTATATAAATTATCTTAATGCCTGAATTTATGATCTGCAGAAACACTCTGTGCCAACCCTCTTAATGCCCAAGAAACTTTAAATTCCCACTTGCTCTGAGCTTTCAACAGTGCACTTTGAGTCATCTCTCTCCGCCGAAGTAAATCTTCCAGAAGCTAAGTAGTGTCATTATTTCACATTTATTTAGCACCAGCAGTACATTTTCGTCTTCCTGTTCCGCAAGTTTCTGCCCCCCTTCCTTTGTTCCTTGGGCCTAAATTTTTAAGAAAATGCACAGAAGTTTTTCAGAGAACTTTGGAAATCTCTTGAACCTGTGGGTATTGGTGTCCTTTCCAGGTGTCATTTTCTAAATGCAAAGGCTGTAGGACTTCCAGATTCCCCTGACCAGCAATATTCAAATTAAAAAAAAAAAAAAAAAATCGGGGACCTGACGTGGGATTGACAACCTGATTTCACCACATAAGAATTTTAAAGATAATAAATACATACAGATATAAGTTATCATATATATTTTTAGTTTATTACTCTTTATTTTGCCACCATTTTATGTGAGAGAGGGCACTTTAATGCCCAAAGAAAAATAAGAACATAATAGGAGCATCAGGAAAAGTATTCCAAATTTTGAAATTTATATTTTTAAAACCTTGCTAGATGAATCTCCATATTTCCCCTGTCCATATAATCCTAACTCATCCCTGAAAAAATTAATGATGACTTCATTAGTTCTTTTTAAAAATTTTTAAATTATTATATTTTTTTAATATTTTATTTATTTATTTGAGAGATAGAGACAGAGAGGCAGAGAGGGCGAGAGAGGCAGAGAAGCAGGCGGGGTGGGGTGGGGGGAAGCAGGTTCCCTGCTGAGCAGAGAGTCCCATGCGGGGTTCCATCCCAGGATCCTGGGATCATGACCTGAGCTGAAGGCAGAGGCTTTAACCCACTGAGCCACCCAAGTGCCCAATTCTTTTTTTTTTTTTTTAAAGATTTTATTTATTTATTTGACACACAGAGATCACAAATAGGCAGAGAGGCAGGCAAAGAGAGAGCAGGAAGCAGGTTCCTGGCTGAGCAGACAACCCAATGCAGGGCTCCGTCCCAGGACCCCAGCATCATGACCTAAGCTGAAGACAGAGGCTCTAACCCACTGAGCCAGCCAGGTACTCTCATTAATTCTTAATCCTGGATCTTTTGGTCCAATCTGAATGATTCAAAAATGCTTGGGATGCACTTTTGAATTTTGTTTTTTCTTGATTAAAATATATCATCTTTTAGATTGGCTTTTTCCACATGTGTTTTCTTTATCTTTTATATAATTTTCTCAATAAGTATTAAGCCCAAACCTATGCTTTGTGATACACTGATGCTCTTTAGTGATGCTTATTAAAAGGTAAGAAGGAATTTCCCCTCATCAAAGTTACCTTCATTATTTTTTAAATTCTCCTGTCATGTATTGACATTTATGTCATTGTTTATTCATTTTAAAAATAGTCTCTTTAAAAAAGTATCATTGTAATTATGGTATCTTCCATTGTATTTTAAAACTTTTTTAGGCTGTTACCATTTCAGGCCAGATTGCTTGTTTCATGTGCCATCTCCGCTTTAATTTTCCTAAAAATATAAATTTGGCCTTTCAGATGTGGGATCCTACACTTAAAAAAAAAAAAAAAATCTGGTTCCACGGGTAAAATGCTGAGAAAATGTGTTGCTAACTGAATAGAACTTTACAATAAATAGGATATTTGGTCGCCACTAGTGACCTCTATTTTAAAAATACAAATTCTCATGTACATTAACTCTGTAGTTAGTTCTTACTCTCCAGATAAAGCTCTTAAACCAGTTCTGGTGGCTGCTAAACTGTTGTATCCCCTTCTTCCTATCAAGGAGAACTCTTGAGTTAGTCATCATGGAGCTATCTCTATGTTTCTGGTTGCTGTGAAGCCAGGTCAGTGAGGAGTTTCTGCATTTTCTAAAAAGCCTATGTTGAATGAATCCCACTGTGGGCTCCTTATCAAATGACATTTTTCTCTTTTCCTAAAATTCCTTATTCTGCCCCTTCCCTCTTAAATGGATGTTCCATATTGCTTCCACCTCCACAACACACTACAGTCCTCTCCTAAGTCCTTGATTATATAATGGATTCAGGTATCCTGAGGATAAGATGGTGATAA
This sequence comes from Neogale vison, assembly GCF_020171115.1. Taxonomy (NCBI): domain Eukaryota; kingdom Metazoa; phylum Chordata; class Mammalia; order Carnivora; family Mustelidae; genus Neogale; species Neogale vison. The sequence continues at coordinate 140,437,617 of NC_058097.1, forward strand.
GAATTTAAATTTCATAGTATCTATGAGGGAGTGTCATTATTATCCCCATTATACAGTTAATGAAACTGAGGTTAGATCATTTATGTTAACAGCAAAGAAGAAGGAAAACAAGCTCAATTTTGTCTGCCAAATCTCTGTTTTTAACCTTAAAGTCCAGGTTTTCTAGAAATCCCCATTTTCTAGATTTCATATATGCTCCTTCATTCGTATTGGTTTTTAAAATTGTTATAGAAAGTCCTGCAAGTTTTATACTAGGACATATAGTCATTTAACATATAATTTATCTCCCTCAATAATAACTAAGTGCCTTAAAGAAGAATATGGAGTGATGAGTATGGATTGATGATGGCTCACATTTGAGCCATAGAGTCACATCCTTCATCTACCAAGCATTCACAGTGAAGAGACTTGAGTTTTCTGGCTGTGGGCCGCTGCATACAGGAGGGGAGGCTTGCAAGACCTTTTGACTAACTTATAGCAAGTATGAAAGGGTGTAATGTAAATTTAAGTTTTTCTTAAGTAACTATTAATTATAGGAGACTGTGAGAAAAGAAACTCACAGTCCTATCTCTCTCATAAACAGAAGATCAAGAATACAAAATTAAATATTAATTTATAAAGGATAATGTAGGCACAGAATGCACAAAACTTCTGTTCATCAAAAGATACCATGAATAGGATGAAAGTGTAAGATAGAGCATAGGAGAAGATTTGTAATAAACATACGTGGCAAAGGAATTATAACCAGAATATCTAAAGAACTACCACAAGACATTAAGCAAGAGATAGAAACTATATTTTTTTAAATGGTCAAAAGACTTGAAAGGGTATTTCATGAAAGAGGAGATATATAAATGGTCAGTTCCCACATGAAATGGTGTTTATCTCATTAGTCATCAGGAAATAGAAATTAAAATATTAACAGCAAGCATGTAGAGACTTTCATGTGTTGCTCATGGGAGGTAAATACTTTTGACCACATTGATAAACTGTTAGTATTTATTGTTGTTAAACATATTATACTGTGTGATTCATTGCTAGGTATATACACAATCGAAGTATTTACATAAGTTCAACAAAAATCCATAGAAGAATGCTTACAGCTGCATTGTTTGTAATAGCCTAGTCCTGGAAATAATCCAGCTGTCTACCAACAATAGAATAGATAAATAAGTTATGGCATATTTATGCAAGGGAATATTGTACAGCAATGAAAATGAACAGTTGCTGTGTACAACAGCAGATAAGAATCTTGCAAATACAGTGAAAGAAGCCATGCAAAATATTATGTATATTAGTTTTCTATGCTGCTCTACCAAATTACCACACATTTAGTGGCTTTAAAAACCATAAATGTATTATCTTATAGTTCTATAAGTTTTAAGTTCTTTAAGGGTCTTACCAGATTGAAACCAAGGCATGATCAGGCTATGTTCCTTTCTGGAGGCCCAGGGTGGGGATATGCTTCCTTCTTATGAGAGTTTCTGATAGAATTCCATTCCTTACCATTGTAAGACCACAGTCTCTGCTGTCCTGCTGGCTGTCAGGTGGAGGGCCATGCTCAGCTTCTAGAGGCTGCCACATTCCATGGCTAGTAGCCCTTTTTTTCCTATGGTATATGCCAGGAACATTGAGATGATGCCTTCTCACTTGCACCTCTCTGGCTTACTCACATAGGTTCTCTGCTTTTAAAGACTCATGTGATTAGGTCAGGCCACCCAGATAACCCAACATGATCTCCCTGTTTCAAGGTCCCTCACCTTAGTCACACCTGGAAGGTCCTTACTCCATGTAAGTTACGTATTCACAGATTTCAAGGATTAGGTCATGGGCGCTCTATGGTGCCAACCTTCTACAACAATATGATTCCATTTGTAAAACCCTCAAAAACAAGCAAAATTATCCTATGGTGATAGAAGAGAGTGGATTACCTTTGGGATCACATTCCTGAATGTAGACTAGGAATAGTAATATCCATTTTGAAGGGTTCTTGCAAGTATTAAATCCAACAAAAGTGTCAGTGTCTGTCATGAGATAAATACAGTATTTGCTATTTGCTATTTCCTATTTCCTTCTTGTCTCCTTCCCCCAACTTCATCCTATCACCTGTAAAAATACAGGATAGGATATTTTGAAAACTTACAGACTTCTGACACTTCTGGCCTGAATATCCCCTAGGAGTCAGGATTTAAGCAGGAATTCCAGGAGCTACTTGGGATAAAGCAAATTTCAGAAATAGTGCTCTTTGGAATTTGTGTATTTGAAACACTGATGAAAAGACAAAAAGTGTTACATGATCTGCACCAGCCCCATCCATAATACCAGTTGCTGTACTTTTTAAGCTACTTGAACCCAAATCAGCGCTGTTATACCAGTGAAAAAGTGGTTAAAGTAAGGACTTTTTAAGGTAGTTGGACTAATCCCTTATCAATGCTTCTAATCCACCAGTCAATGCTTCTGGATGTGATCTCTTGCTCAAAAGCTCGGTCTGTGGCTCATAGGGTCTAACACAGTCTAAGCAGAAAGAAATGCCATAAATATTTGTTCAGTTCACTTGAAATTATGGAGGGCATCTGGTTGTTTATTTTTTTGTTTCCTTTTTGTTTTTCATTAAAGCTGCTGTTGCCCAACCCTATGACTTCTTCAATGTGCTAAGAAGGAAGCCTGGTGAAATGAGGTCTAGTGTTCATCTCACATCCGTGTGCCTCAGACTTTTTCATCCATTCATTTTACAAACGGTTATTGACATTTCGTGTGCCAGACACTTGGACACATCCAAGGATTGCAGGAATAAAAACATTCCATCTGCTTCAGAGTAGCCCCAGTCTAGGGAGGAATATCCAGATCTGATATCCAAATCCATCTCGCCATCTGTCCTTGAATTTGGATTGGTCTGTCTTCACTAAGACAGAAGGGATTTCTGAGCAGGGGGAGCCCTGCTGGGTTGGGGGGGGGTCCCATTGCCAGCCTCTCTTTCACTGTAACTGGTCCACACTGGCTTCCTCTCCAAGGAGGAGCCAAGGAGAATCTCTAAATTGGGTTTTACTAACTGCCTCTTCTTCCTCTATCTAATGTTCCTCAACCTTGGCTGCACTTTAGAATCACCTGGGCAGGTATAAGGAAAAAAACTTCTGTTTTCTTTGTTGCTCCTCACTGAATGCTTCACTTCTGGCACCATGTATGTGTGGATTTTCCTGCACACCAGCCAATTTTTCCAACACCAGCTGTGTGTCCTAGAATTTAACTCAGTGCTGACAGTCTCTGCCTGGACACCTGGAGCTAGCATCAGATCCCACAGGTTGTAGGTCCTGTCCCCTGTGCTTCTGGCTGACTAGCTAGAAATCATCAGTCTCCACAGTCCCCTCTTCATGTCTGTTGATTTCTTAGAGCAGCTCGTAGAACTCAGGAAAACAATTTACTTAGTAGATTACTAGTTTGTTATATAAAGTAAAACTCAGGAACAGCCAGATGGAAAAAATGCATGAGATAAGGTATAGACCCTCTGTGTCATTTCTGGGAGAGCAACCCTCCCAACATCTCCATGTTTTTTTTTAGCCACCCAGAAACACTCTGAACGGGGTCCTAACTCTGCCATTTAGGATTTTTTAATGGAGGCTTCGTTGGCTAGGCATGATTGATTAAATCATTGGCCACTGGTAATTAACTCAACCTCCAGCCCCTCTGGCTTCTTCAGAAGTTGGGAGTGAGGCTGTATGCCCCAACACTCTAATCACATGGTTCCCTTGTCCAACAGCCCCCACCTTCAGGAACTTTCCAAAAGTCAGCTCATTAACAGAACTGACCTGTGGCTGAAAGGGGCTTGTTATGAATAATAAGAGACACTTTTGTAGCTCTTAACACTTAGAACATTTCAAGGGTTTGAGGAGCTGAGGGCCAGGAATGGGACAAAGCCAAACCTTATTATAAATCACAACGTCACAAGTGCTCTTAACAGGCTGAAGCCTAAACCTATTGAGTCAGAATTTCTTGAGAATGTGTTCCAAGCATCAGTATTTTTTAAAGCTCTCCTGCAGATACCAGTGTGCAGCAACATTAAGAACCTATTTTATCTTTCTCTGCTTTTTTTCTTTTTTTCTTTTTATTCTTTTTGTTAGCGTTATTTCCTCATCAACCTGAGAATACTCACTTAAAAAGTCTCAGATTCCTTCCACGGAAGTCAACACAAATCTGCCCCAAACAGGAAGGTCAGTTCCTGGGACATCTTTCAGTTTTGATCCCATTCAGACTCCAAATTGGGAAACTAACCTTGAACCCAGTGTTATAATTTGTTAACCCTTGGCACACACAGAATTTCCGAATTAAGACTAAATAACTGCTTTGGAAAGCAGGCTGCAAAGATTGAAAAGACTTCTTGAGAATCAGAAAGTTGTAACATTTATATTTTGATTTCCAGTCACTAAGAAATAAGCTGGTTACAAGTTCTTAAATTACATGAGGTCTCATTGAAAAGGTTCAGAGAGTACAGCTGAGGTACAAAAAAAACAAGTTTGACTGATGTTATCTGTGTGCGTGTGTGCGTGCGTGCGTGCATGTGTGTATGTGTGTGTGTGTGTGTATAGTAATGACCAGGATTGCAATAAGCTCAGGTACAACTACTTCCACCTAATCCTCATTTCTGATTCTTGCTTCTGCCCCTTCCCACCCTGTAGTGCCCTACCCCCATTCCCCAGTCCTGCCCATCCTCACCGTCCAACCCTAGCTGCTCCCTGCATTCTCTCCTTTACCCACACCACTCCCCACTTCAGGGCTTAGCCTCTCCCAAGCCTCAGCCATCCGTTGGCATGGAAACATTAGATGAGACTGCCTGGTGGGAGAGAGATTCTGTTTCCAAGTGAAAATGGAAAAGATTCAAGTGTGATTCACTTCCAGCCATTTTAACTCTTGAGTTCATCCATCTATTTAAAACCTATCCATGGCTCCAGATCACCTCCTCAGTCTAGGAGATTTTCTTGATCCAGACTCTGCCTTGCCTCTACACGCCATCCTCCTGCCGCTACCCCTGCAGCCCTGGGCAGCAGCCCCTGTGAGCACCCTACCCTGCTTTTTCGTTTCTCCCTGCCTTTGCACTGTCCCCTTTCTTTGCATTCTAAGAGGTTGTCAAAGGTCTTTCCAGCACCACTTCTTCCTAGAAGCTCTCCTGGCCCACACCTCTGCCCCTTCCTATCCTAGCACTTCAGTTGTAGGGACTGTAGGAAACTCTGCGCTTAGCTGACTGTTTCCTCCTTAGACTGCGAGTGCATTAAAGGAGAAGCAAGCCATTGCTCAGAGCATGTACGGTTCTCACAGTCCTAGGGTGGAGTCTTGGTTCCATCCCTTCTTAGATCTGAGATCTTGCACAAGTCACTTACCTGTTCTGAGTGTCACTTTTCTCATGCCTGCAATAGGAATGGTGCTCTCACTTATCAGATGCTGGGTATGTGTAAGGCACTTGATTTTACTTAATCCCTACACTAATTCAGTGAGAGATAAGGCACCATTGTTGACCCCCTTTCTCCAGTGAGGAAGCTGCGACTCAGGAGTTGAGAAACTGGCCCTGAATCAGCTTCTGCATGGTGGAGCCAACATTCAAGCCCAGGTCTGAAGCTTTATTTTTCTGCTCTACTGCCCGTGTGTCAGCACATAGAGCACCTAGCCCTGTGGCTGCCCTTAAGCTTTGGGAGGGGATGGGTGATAGATGGAAGCATCAACGATAAATTATGCTGGAAAAAGCAATCCTATGCTCTCTTTGGGGATCCAGATGAAAAATTAAATCCTCTTGTGCTTTTAAATCTCAAGTGCATAGTTTCTCCAATCTTGTGGCTAAGGCCAAGAATATGAAGGCATTTATCACCTTTGTTCATACCTGTGAGCTACTAGAAAAAGATGGACCTTCCCACTTGAACCGCTGTCCCATCCCCAAAGAAGTGAAAGGTACATTGGCTCCTTGAGAAGCGCAAAGCAGATAAAAGGTGGTGGGGGGAGGACAGGGGAGGGGGGCTTTAAGTAGCTGTTAGGTCTCCTTGATAGCTGTCACTGCCTCTGGGCAACGAGCCCCTCAGGGTCCCATTTGCCTCCCCACAGCATCCTGCTGATGGGGAGGACAAAGAAGAGGTTGGTCACGGGAGTGCCACTCAAGGAGGCATAGTTAAGCTTTAGTGTAATTCATGCAATACCATTCAGCGAATTTCTGTGAGTTTCTTTTCTAACCAGTAATTTAGCACAAGAAAAAAAGATGTGCTTTTATTCAAGTATTTCTATTTTTACTTACAGATAAGTGTAAAAATCTTTTAATGGAGGGATTCTATGTTGCAGCTGAGAGTGTGTAAATAATGCCTTGGATTTCAAAAGGATAGAACAAAGCTTGTCAGTTTGTCTAGGACCAGCTACCACACAATGTTTCTTTTTTTATAGCATGTTTCAATCATAGACTTGGTTACCAGGGCTACTGATTTTTAAAATTGTCATCCTGGAATTATTAAACAGCATGGTCTCCTACAGAATCCTAGAAGCAGCGAATAAATAGTACCTCCTTCTATTACATTCTCTCTCTCTCTCTCTTCCCTGTCTATGTCTCCCCTCCTCCCCTTCTCTCCCCTTGTTGGTCTCCGTCTCCATGTATGTACATGAAACCCAATTCCTTGGACACCTGTATTTGAGGACCAGAATAGTGATGCACTTAAAAGCTTAAGTTCTTCAATCAGATGACCAGGATTAGACTTTGGTTCCTCCATTTACCAGTTGGGTGACCTTGGATGTGTCATTTTTCCTCTCTAAGTCTCAGTTAGCTCATCTTTATACTATGGAGAACAGCCTCATAATCGTGTTGCATTAATAAAATCAGATACTGTTTACAAAATGCTTAGCACAGTGTTCAGCCCCTAGGAAAAGATGCTCAATAAATGGTCACACCTATTATTATTATCTCATTAGACAATAAAAGGATTCAGTGAGATAATGCATTGCTTTTAGGCAGATAGGCTGTTCTTAATAAACATTAGCTGTCATTATGGTTACCATTGACTTATTATCCTGTGATTGTTGCATAGATGGTAGCTGTACTCCTGTTTCCCAAAGTTCTTTGCATTTCTCTTTGCTTTGTTTGCTTCAGTGCCAAGCAAATATCAGGCTCCATAAATGTTTAATTGCCTTCCCACTTGCCTTTTGTTTTCTTTCCAGTCACACCCCATAGGTAGGAACATGGTTTTCCCACCTTGATACAGATCCTTGCAGCCTGGGGAAACTTGAAGGACCTTTTTTTAAGATTTACTTATTTTATTTTAGAGAAAGAAATAGAGAGAGTTTGTATGAGTGAAAGCAGGGGAAGGGCAAAGGGAGAAGGAGAGAGAGAATCCCAGGCAGACTCCTGCTGAGCAAAAGCCCAAAGATGCAGGGCTGGATCTCAGGACCCTGAGATCATGGCCCCAGCTGAAATCAAGAGTCAGATGCCTAACTGAGCCCCCCAGGCATCCCCGAAGGACTTTTGAGTTGCTCTACAACCTTTTACAAACTAATCCCATGTCTAGCCTTCAGATTTTTCGGTGTAAAACAGGGTTATCTCTGAGCTTTCTCCCCACCTGATATCCATTTGACTCTCAGATTCTATTTTAACCAGAGGTATTGTGGTAACTACAAAGTGCAAAGGGTCCTATCTTAGAGAACCACCATTGACAGTGATGAATTCGGGAACATTCTTGAAAACTGCAAACTGAACAACGTTACTCCAATTCTTTGACCTAGTATGGTAATTGAGGAGTGTTAAGATCCTGGGGCTACCCTCAAAATTCGGTGGTGTGAAAATAATCCCTAGCTTTGCCAAAATACAGGCATGTGGGCTTAAGCACTGAGCATTTAAAACTTGATTACATTTCCTACATAGAACATCCAGCCTAGAAAGGTTAATTCTATTGCACATGAAGAGATAATTCTGGATTAATAAGGAAAATCCAGTAGAAAACCATAGTGCCTCAACATGGCCACCTTAGAGGCAAAGTTTTCCAATAGGATTTTCTTTGCTTTGGGATAGAAAGGGACTGCACTTTGTGAATTTCAAATTTCAGCTTATTTCAACTCTAGGCTGGGAGTAGGAAGTGAAGATGGGGAGTGGGGAGGAGGGATGGAGTCTCCAAAGATCTGTGCACGCTCTTACAGGCAACCTATGTTGTTATCCAGAAGAGAACATTTTTTTTTCATTTTGGGATTTAAAATCCATTATTCAGTGATTCCCTGAAATCTGAGTCTTCTTTTTTTGTGTGTTATGAGTATAAAAACCAAGCCAGCTTCATGGGAGATATCAAAATGCTGCCACCTCTAGCTCCCAGGGCTCCTCCATCTGCCCTCGCTGCACTTGGAGCCAGAAAGGCACACAGAGCCAGATTTCTCATTAGCAGTAAACAGGTTACTATGAGGACTGTGAGGGTGAGGCATAGGGAACCCTGCTGGGGCATGTTGGGTACAAGGGTGATGATAGTTATCTCAGGGCTCTAAAGCCCACGAAGCTTGCAAAGACTGTGTGTTGAGTGGCATGTCCAGGGTAAGGGATTGCCTGGCTCCGGGGATCTTTAAGTTCGTTATGACGCAGGCAGGTTGTGCCCCGGTTAAATACTGTTCTTCTGGCTCGCTCCTTCTCCTCAGAGATGGTCTCTTTCCTCTGTGACTTAGCTCATCCTCTGGTTTGATGTAAATATCAGGATGAATCCCATAAAACGGTCAGCGTTTCATGTGGTCCTGCCTAATATTTTACTTTAAAAGGGGGCTCCTGTTTGAATATGCTAGTGGCTTGCTGTCGCATTATTGGCAGGAAAGTAGGCTCTAGGACCACAGGAGGTTCCAAATGAGAAATGTACACATAATTTCTGTCTGCGATTCTGTGAACGGTTGTGTTGAAGGAACTAATTGGAGACCCTTGGCTGTTTAAGAGAACCCCACCATGGCTTGTTGGATTTTATGTTAAGAGAGTTATAAATAAAAGAAAAAGATGTCATCCATTAGCCTCCCACTCCAACAAACAGCACAACCATTTTGCTTTTAGTTCTTGTGTTAGAATCAGCTCTGGTATCTGAAAGTTCATGTGATGTCTGGTTGACCCCACAACTCTACTGAATCCATGTCCTTGCTCAGCCTGGCAAGCCATGTGCAGTGTTTTTTAAAATGCTAGAAAATGTCTGTGAGGAGCTCCTTAAATATGAATGCCTAGGGAAGAGGAAGGAAAGAGACAGCTTCTTGTGTACCCACTTTATTTGGGGGAGGTCGGCCATGCTCCTTGCCTGCCCCTTGTTCTCTTTTGCCTTTGAATTGAAGGTGTCAGAGGGGCTGTGAAGAAAAGAGTCATTTCACTTCGTAATAAATATAGGTACTGTAAACCTTTTGTGAACAAGGCAAAACACAACAGAATTAACGAAATGCAAAACACAAACAGGTACACCCTAGATCACTTTGTTCCCAAGAGAGTAACAGCTCATAGAACTTGGGGAGTGCATAATACATTCCAAGGCCTCTTGATGTCTCCACTCAGTTGTGTTAGCAACGCTAGGAGTTACGTGTTGCCTCATTCTTCAGATGAGGAGACAGTCTCAGTCAGCAAACTTACCCAAGTTCACACAGGGGCAGAATCAGGAACTAAACATGAGAGGCACCAGGGTGGCCCTTGATTTTGGCTCAAGTCATGATCTCAGCATCCTGGGATCAAGCCCCATGTTGGGCTCCCTGCTCAGCACAGAGTCTCCTTGTCCCTCTCCCTCTGCTGCTCCTCTCACTCTTTCTCTCTTTCTCAAATAAATAAGGAAAATCTTAAAAAAAAAAAAAATACAGGAGTATATCTGATTCTCAAATTCATGACATTCACATTGAGTGCCCTGCTGTCTCCTTCCAAATTAATAGAAAAACTCAAGGTTATCTTTAACACTGACTATGCCCAGGCAGATTAACTGTTCATTTTAACCCTTGATTGACTCTTTTGTTTTCTAGCTGACCAACAGTGCTGCATGCCAAGAATAAATAAATAATTTAAATAAGAAACAAATAATAACTAGGAAGAAGATATGAATCCCTCTTTTTAGCCTTTGTAATTTAAGAACCATTTGCCTTGAAAAGTATGACATGTTTGGTGTTGGTTTTAAACACCACAGAGGGTTTCAGTTGTGCCCATTGATTGGCATTCCTGGGGCATATCTGTCTGTCTGTCTCTCCCTCCTGATCTATTTATCTCAAGTATAATTTTATGCCATAAAATGCACAGATCAGTGAATGTTAATAAAAGTATGCATCTGTCCAGCCACCACCCGAATCAAGACACAGAACTTTCCTCATGTCCATTCCAGTCAGTAGACTAGGTCTCACCCCCACCAACCTGAGGTGTGATCACTAATCCCAATTCTATCACTGTAGATTAGTTTAGCTTATTCTTGAACTTCAGTAAATAAATGTAACCTTGCAGTCTGTGTCCTGTGTCCTCTTTGGCTCCACATAATTTTTTTTTAAAGATTTTATTTAATTATTTGAGAGAGAGAGAGAGACAGATCACAAGTAGGCAGAGAGGCAGGCAGAGAGAGAGGGAGAAGCAGGCTCTGAGCCGAGCAGAGAACCTGATGCGGAACTTGATCCCAGAACCATGGGATCATAACCAGAACCGAAGGCAGAGGCTTAACCCACTGAGCTACTCAGGCGCCCTCCACATAATGTTTTTTAAAAACCATCCATACTCTTTTGTATTTTGGTAGCCTATTAGTTTTTCTTGCTTTATATATTATTCCTTTACATGAATATAACATAACTTGTTTATCCATTCTTCTGTTGAAGTACATTTAGAGTGTTTTTGTTTCGGGACTATGAATAAAGCTGCTATCAACATTCTTATGCAAAAAGAATGTTCTTTAAAAACAAAATAGGCACCCACTTCTCTTGCATACATATATAGGGAGTGAAACTGCAGGGTCCTAGGATAGGAAGATGCTAAACAATTTTCTAAAGTGATCATAGGAAATGTCCTTACCTAGGTGTGCCTTCCTAAAACTCCCTGGTGGGTGAGGAAGATCTTGTATTCCTAAAAAGGAAGAGGAGAAGAGTGGATATTGGGGGACAATCGGCAGCCTCTGTCATAGACCCCCTGGCTATATTTCATGAGTATAGTAACCAAGACAGTTCCTTCTTTGAATGTCGAGTGTGTGAAATGCAAACATGAACTTCGTTTTTTAAGTAGTATTAGCTCTATTTCTTCCGCTCCCCCTCCCCCCACTGGTTAAAAATTGTTGTATAATGTTTAGTTAGCCAACATGTAGTACATCATTAGTTTTTGATGTAGTGTCCAATGATTCAGTGGCTCTGTTTCTTGAAATGGAAGTAAATTCAACTCCGTGGCACTGCTAACAGCTGTGATGGGCTAGTGTTTCTAAAGGGCAGCTAAATCGTTTTCTTTGATTTTGGAGACGATGAGGGCTTTCAGCACCTCTGGTCAAAGTTGCACATTGATAAGTTTACATTTTTAGCTTCTGGCTGCGCTCATTTAAGGCCTGTCTCCTCTTAGTGAAACTGAAAGTACCTACAGGTTCATTTAGATAGGGAGATATGGATTAGCTAATATTGTTCCCCTTCATAATATTGTCTTTAAATCTATTGACTGTGAATTATCTGGTTCTTAAGAAATAAGTTAAATCCTCTGTGAACTCCAAGTTTGCATAATTCTCTAAGTACACGAAGGTAACGGGCTGTTTTCAAGGGGAAGCAGCTCTGTTACTTGAAATGGAGTTCAACACAACAGAGACCCTGAAGACCCTGCAGAATGACATTTCCAGAGGGTAGCATAATTTCTAGCATAGTAAAGACGCTTGACACATGCAGGCCCCCTTCCTCTAGGATCTCTCAGAGAAGTGAGGTGCACAGGTAGTTGGGTCCTAATGAAATGTAGGCTGGCAGATGCTATGCAAAGCACAGATGTGGGTGTTTTCACTACTCCTTTTTAGGATTTGATGTCGGGAAATGCAGGAAACACACATTTTTCGCATTTACGGACACGGCACAGTCTTGATCTTTGTGCTCTTATGTTGTGTACCTGCCTGGTGCAGCCCTGTGAAAGTACCCTTGGGTGTGCTGCTCTGTGATCCATTTACTAACCTGGCTGCCATGCTCCTTTGAAAAATGAGTGATGTGCAGAGCGTCAGAACAGCAGAGAACAGCCCCATGAGATCTCCCCACACCCGGAGCCGCTCCACCATTGACTGGCTGAGTGACCTTGCCCACGTTCTTAAATTCTGAGTCTCATTACATCATCTTTAAAAGGACTGTAACACCCGTTCTTATCACACAGAGGACTTGGGAGAATTCACTGTGAGTTTATTGGCTGAAATTCTTTGCGATGTTCCTGGGACTGGATCAGCACTTGTTGCTACTGTTGTCCTCATTTTCTTCCCTGTGCCTATTATTTCCCAGGTGCCATTGCTTTAGAAGCTAGCTGGGACATTATGCATGCTTGCTTGCTTCCCCTGCTGTATTATTCAGTATCACTTCCAAGGGGGTTAGAATGCTCATTTCTCCCTACATTTAAAAAGATTTCTTTGGGGCGCTTGGGCGGCTCAGTTGGTTGAGTGTCTGACTCTTGGTTTAGACTCAGGTCATGATCTAGGGTTGTGGGATCGAGCTTCACGAAGGGCCTGGCGCTCAGCATAGAATCTGCTTGGGATTCTCTCCCTCTGCCCCCCGCCCCCGCGCTGTGCTCTCTCCCTCTCTCTCAAATAAATAAATTTAAAATAAAATAATATCAATTTTTTAACATTATTTTTATTAGACTTTATTTTTTAGAGTAGTTTAGATTCACAACAAAATTGAGCCATAAGTAAGTTTTCCAGTGGCCCTGCTGCTTCCAATTCATGCAGTCTTCTCCACGCTCAAATTCCCACTCTCAAGAGGTTGGTTTGTTAAAATCGATGAGCTTACATTAACACATCATTATCCCCTCCAAGTCCATAGTTTACCTTAGGTTCACTCTTGCTGTTGTACATTCTGTGGGTTTCGACACATGTGTAAGGACATATATCTACCTTCATAGTATCGTTGCAGAGTAGTTTCACTGTACTGAAAATCCTGAATTTTTCATAGGCTATATACTCTTCAGTTCCTCAAAAACCCAAAAATGAGTCGACCAAAAATATGACTTCAAGAAAATTGTATGAAAGAAAAAAATTACTCTTAGAAGTTTTACTCTGAGACCGCACTTGAAATGCAATGGTAAGCTTGGTAACATTTGTCTGTGCTGGCTGGGTGATAAGTATACTTGAAATAGAGGGAATATCGTATGAGTAAAGGAAGCAGGTTGAAGTATTGTCATTGTGAATATAGTAAACTGCTGAAGGTAAATTTTTAGTGTATTTGGAGTCTTGGCATGAAAGCCTTTATCATCATGGTGCTGCCTTTTTTTTTTTTTAATTTAGTTTGGTATATTTTAATAAGCTCTTCAAGCACTTTGTGCAAGCTTGAGCAGAGATATTCATGAATACATTTCTGCTAAACCACACTAATGAATTATTTATTTTGAAATCTGTCTATATTTGTAGCTATCGAATAACAGCAGTTTCAGAGAAATGAAAACCTTTGAATCCTATATCTGACTTTTCTGAGGTGAAACGTGATATGAATTGAAAACAGAAGGGAACAGATATTTGCAATGTGTATCTCTGGTGAAAGATCACTATCTAGAATACCATACGTAGAGAATACAAAGCAAAGAGGTTAGAGCAGCCCTATAGAAAATGGGCAAAGTTTTGTTAAAAAGCAAAGAAAACACAGATGACCTATTAACATATGAAAAGACGTTTAAAATCATTAGTAGCCAAGGAATTGCAAATTAAACTGGAATGAGGCACCATTTTACATTCACCAAAATAACAAAAATTAAGAAGTCTAGTCAATTCCAAGTGTTAGGATACAGGATGACTGGAATTCTCCTCCACTGGAGAAACTGCTTTGGAAAGCAGAAAAACATTATTTAGTTCAACTGAAACTATAACCCAACAACTCACTTATTAGGCACATACCTTGGGAAAACCTTTATACACTTACCCAGGAGATACGTATAAGGATATTTGTACCAGTACTGTTAATAAAATCCACAGATAACCCAGTGTCTGGCAGTAGGGTGGCTGGCTGTGTGGCTATATTCATACAGTGAACCCAGCAGTGGGATTAATAAATAAATGCTACCGACATCAACATGGGTGAGCCGCACAACAGAATGTGGGCTCCAAGAAGCAGGTCATAGATTCCATATCTATATTGATATTCTATATATTTGTTATGGGTACATATGTACCTGATAACACTATAAAGAAAATTAGGGGATCATTTGCCCTAAACTCAGGAGAGTTACGTGTGGAAGGAGAGTCGTTATGAAGGACATGCCATTACCAAGAAGGGCATTCCAAAAATTCTAAATTACTATTATTGTTCTTTGCTTGCCTCAGTTGTGTGTGTGTAAATATATATAGATACATATATAAAATAGTCTTTTTCTTCAAACTCTACAGAGATTTTATACGATTTCTTGAATATGTAATATTTCTCCAGAGCTCCCTCTCTCTCTCTCATTCTCTCTCTCACACACACACACTGGTTTTTATCCACACACACAGAAAAAGGCAGAGTATGATCCCAGATAGGCTGTATGGTCATGAAAAATAGAAGCAGGAAGAAAATCGTATTCTTTAAAATGCCATCATAAGATCTTAATTTTTTTTTTGACAGATGAGGGTGAACGATGCAGAAGTAAACAAAATTGAAACAAAAACTGACAAACTACTTTTGTAACCTTATCAGCAATATGGCATCCTTACCACTATTGATTGAGCACTTAATCTATTTTAGGCACTCTCTTCACGTTTGCTGTTCTTCACAGCATGCGGGGGTCGGTAATAATGTGCCCACACCTACCGAGAAGTGCGCTGCGTATCAGAGAGGTTGAGCACTTTGCTCAGTCTGAAGGCTGGAAAATGGCAGCCTCCCCAGAATGTAGATACAGTTCCTCAGGCCAATTCGTTTCCTCCCCACAATGCCCTGCTCCCTCTTCAGGTTCAGCATTTTCCCTGCAGGGAGTCTGCGTTGGAGATAAGTAGATTCCTAGTCCTAGTCTAAGGGACTTGGACTAATGATGTCCTTGTTGGACTTCCATCCATGCTTTCTTTAATGTAATTTTCCACAAAAATTAGGAGCTCATGTGTTCATGAGACTAGTCCACTGTCCACTGCCAGCACGATGCTTTGCTTTACTGAAAAACAATGGCCCAGGAGGGCTAATCAGTGTGAAGGCACCTGTATCTTGCGGAGTGTGTCAGAGCACGGGTCAAATCAATTATGTTTTTTGTAATGACCAGATTTTCATCCTGAACGTGTTAAGTAATTGGCTGCAATGAAATATGCTAGGGAGAGTTCATCAGAAAATGAATTGAACTGGGAGAGCAGAAAGACTCGTTCATTTCCAGAAGTGATATTTGACATCCAGAAACATGCTGTTCATTCATTTCTTCCCTCCGTGATTTATTCTCACTGCAGCACATGAAGCTCTCTGCTGTTTCGCAGAAGTTGTCCTTGATCCTCATCTTCTTGACAGAGAGAGCACTGTAACAGTGTTCTTTGGGATTGCAGTCTGATTCTCTAGAAGAAGTCCTGGCAGGTCCAAGGTCTCAGCAAAGGCAGGAACAAGACTTGGTCTCAATGGGCAGACAGGTCTCAGAGCTGGGGGATTAGAAACAACAATCTCAGATTGGAGTAAGTTACTCTTCTACTTAAGAAATACAAGGCACCATCCTACCTGGCAGCTGTAGTTCCCAAATCTGACTGATCAGCTAAGTTTGGGAACTATTGGCGCATAGAGTGTAATGCCCTAAACTCTTTGACGTGACATTCGATGACCTTTACAAAGTAACCTCCGTGTGCCCACTTCCCGCCCCCCCCCCGATATTGACAGGAGAAAAAGAACTCTATCCTTCTTCCAACACAAGACCATAGAATTTTGCTTTCAATCCTTCAGGAATCACTTAGGGAGCACCTACTGTGTGCCAGAGCTGACAGATACACTGGAGTGTATCTTAATCTATCATTGTATGCTCACAGCTGAGTTTAGGAACTGGGACGTGACTCCTCAAATAAGTAACACTATAACCTGCCTTGTGCTAAATGACAATTAAAACTTCTGCCAAGGATGGTAAACACAGAGTATGCATCTCTCTATCTCAGAACAGACCTTGTTCAAAGTTTCCAGCATTCTTGCCTCTGTGTCTGGAAGCAACTTCAGAATCCTCCTCAATGGCCACTGTCACACTGCCTACTTTGGCACACGAGACAAAGCCTGTTTGCTGTCTCTGCGGTAAACCACACTAGAGAAGCCTAGTCCATTGCTCCCTGCCTCCACCCTCTGAGGTGACTGAGCTTGTCTTCAGACTCAAGGAAAGGCAGAATTTTCCAGACGTAGCATTTATTTGTGGGATGGGCCAGTGGGCAGTGATGAACCCCAGGAGAGATGCCCCAGTCCACACTCCTCCCTTTCCTGGAAGGCCGTGTGTCCTTGCTGGTCTGAGAACACGAATGGTTTTTGACATTCAAGCTCTAGTGTCTCCTATCTCCCTGCGTCATCCATATGCAGCCACGGTAGTAAGTTGTACCATCAGAACAGGGTTTTCAAAGTCGCATTAACTTCAGGCTGTACAGCTTTGCAATTAAGTTTTATGCATTCAGGAATGAAAAGTTAAGTTGTGGTGGGAGGAAAGGAGACATAGAAAATCCCCCAAGAGAAACACTGCATTCTTGTCACTGGAGGTTAGTTCCAACAGGAAGAGGAAATAGTGAAATGGAGAGCACAGCTCGATTCAGCCAGACGTGCACTTGAGTAGCATATCCTGCCACCCCCTCAACGCCACCCCCTTGCCTGCCCATCTTTTAAAAAAATAGGAAAATAGTTGGTATGTGTTGTTGTTTTTTTTTTTGCCTGTGTGTGTGAATAATCTATATATCATGAGCTTATTTTAAATTATAAAAATAATCACATGAGCCTCTTAAATGTCTTGTGGACCAGGCCTTTACATCCTCATTTTCTGACCCAGAACCTGGCACATTAGGGAAGGTTTTCAGTACACGGCAGTTGTCATCATATTACACTTCATTTATCTGTGGCCATCTATCTATCTGTCAATCTCGAGGATCCAGAACACCAGTAAGAACTAGCTAACAGCCAAAACAAATGTCAGTAGGAGCGTGAATTTCCCAGGCCATAGATTTGCCTTAGAAAGATCTCTACAGACTCTCCTGCAAAACCTATTTAGCCTTTGTTCTTCCAGGCTGCTAATATTGGGGGGTTTGCTTGTGCTGTTGCTGTTGCTGTTTACTTATTGTAGGTTACAAGTAGAATAATGTGAGGAACTGGCAGGGAGAGTAGGTAAAAACTAACCCAATGGGGAGAGAAGAGACTAGTAGAATTTGGAGAGATACCCAGTGATTATAGAGGACCCACTCTGTGTCTAGGGCTCGCTAGCTGAGACAGCCTCTTGTCCTCAAGAAACACAAAGTCTAGTGGGGCTGGGAGGTGTTATGAATTATTTTGGTGTGACGACTCTCTGTCCAGGATGCCATGGGGTCACATGAGAAGTGATCCCTTCTAGTCAGAGAATTAGGGAAGGAAGGGCAAGACAGTTTTCCTAAATCCCTAGATGTTTGTGGTATCCTTTGAAAGATGAGTAAATGTTTATGAGAAAACCAAGGTTAGGGGGAGAGGTATTAGTTTTCCAGTCTGGGGGACCAACATGGGAAAAAGCAGGAAGGTGTGGAAGGGCCTGGAATCTGCCATAGAAGATCCAGTTCAGCATGACTGGAGCCCAAGTTGTGAGGGGTGAGGAAGAGGCAAGGGGAAGGTAGGGCTGATAGGCCAGCCCACAGAGGGATTTACCTACACACCATGCTGACTCTGGGTCATACACCGTAGTCCAGGGAGAAAGAGAGCAGCTTCTGCGGTTTTTTCTGGTGGGGACATGGGGTGGGGGTCTGTCTGTTTGATTTGTTTTTTAAACAATCAAGTTGAAGCGGTCAGATTTGGCTTTAGGAAAACTACTCTTGCTGAGTGCAGAGGAAAGACTTGGAAATAAGGAAACCAGTTAGGCTGTGGCAGTAATAATGCAGAAATCACGAAGCCTTAAACCAAGGCAAGAATAGTGAAACTGAAGAAGACGGGGCAGATACAAACCCCGAAGGTAGGGAAAGTAACACAGTGAGATTAAACTGTGTGGTAGATTGAGAACAGGAGCAGGCAGCTCGCTGTACTTCAGTAGCCTTGAAAACATCACAGTCCCATAAATGACAGGTCGAATGAAAATTGTGAGTCATCAGAAGAGTTGAAGTTATGTTTAGTGTATTCTGTTCAGTGAAGAAAGAGTTCTACCTGCCAGTCATTAATGTTTAATGTTTGATTTCTCAGTAGATTCTAGTAAATGAGTTTTAATATATATAAGTACCTAACATTCTGGGGGGCAACCAGTATTTGAGGATCTCTGTAGGTGTATTGCCTATATAAATTTTAGAATCACCCTGTTGGGAAGGTTCTCTTGAATCCTAATGCAGAAGAACCATCTAAAGCTCAGAGGAAGTAAATTTTTGAGAGTTTTGCTGCTGGAAGTGTTGGGGTCATTTTGATCCCAGAGCCCAGGCCTTTTCTAGCATGCCGTCACTAGCCACATCTAATTCAATGAGCAGTCAGATTCTGATTAAAAATGAGAAGCTATTGGGGTGCCTGGGTGGCTCCGTGGGTTGAAGCCTCTGCCTTCGGCCCTGGTTTGTGATCCCAGGGTCCTGGGATTGAGCCCCACATCGGACTCTCTGCTTGGCGGGGAGCCTGCTTCCTCCTCTCTCTCTGCCTGCCTCTCTGCCTACTTGTGATCTCTGTCTGTCAAATAAATAAATAAAATCTTTAAAAAAGAATGAGAAGCTATTACATATCATACAAATAGGTACTTGGAGTTTGCTATCCTGTCCTTTAAGACGGCGCTTAGGATTTTCTGAACAGTTTTTCATGGGACTGAGTAGAAGGTGATAACTTCTCTAGAAGAGCAGCCAAAGGAAACAGACAGCACATGTGCGGAGCTGAGAAAATTATTGCAATAACAGTTGATCTGAGGGTTTTTTTTTCCTTCTCAGAAATGCAGAATGGAACATGTACCATCTTGCCCATGCAAAACACATATCCTCTGAAATAATTTTGAGATGGAAATTAATTCCCTCCCTGGAGCAAATATCAAATCACTGCAGACAAGCCAGTCCTCCAGACTCGAATAAGGAGCATCCGACCGTGGCTGCAGCCTCTCCCGAGCCGGGGACTAACTTTGTGAGGCTAGTAAGCCATTTAATTGCTCTGCACCCCAGTCTTTTCCATGTAAAAAGAAAATGAGAATACTTGCCTTCTTCAGGAATTAGAAAGATAAGCATAAGAAATATCAGTGCTTTTAAAGGTCAAATATTCTGTACAACTACAGAGTTTATTTTTATTCTATCAGTCTCCTGGATGGAAGTGGAAAATTTCATCTTACTCCTTTTATTGTTTTCAGCAAACAGCGAGCACATCCTGTGTGCTGGTGGAGGGGAGGTATGTTTCCTCTCTCAGAGAGCTCTTGCCGTGCTACCCAATCGATATGTAACATGTCTGTAACACCCTTGTTCATGGTACCTAATTTAATCTTTATTTTATCTTTTGAGGTAGGGGTTGACCGGCCACATTTTATAAATGTGTCTTTGAGTCCGGGAAGTAACCCAGTGTGACCCCAGGAATTCTGACTCCCCAAACTCTGCTCTCTTTCCATTATCACAGAATTGCTTCACTATCTCACTGGAGAAAACAGGTATATTCATGATGAGCTTCCATAAAAATCTGCTTAGTACAAATTAAGAGCTGTGGGGGTTCAGGGGGGAGAGCAGTTAATTTCAGATAAGGTCCCTTCTCAGAGTGTATTCCAGACGAAGAAATATTTGAAATGGACTTGAGAGAGTAACCAGAACAGAAAAGGAGGAAAGGCCATTCAAGGTAGCAGAGGAAACATGAACAGAAATGTGGAGTTGGTCATGTAAAGGGTTATGTTTGGGAACAATGAACATAGTGTAAATGAAACATAGGAGCCAGAAACAAGATTCTTTTAAAGGAAGGTTGGATTCAGATGTGAAGGATCTTAGATGCCATGCTAAAGAATTTGGGACTGACTCTAAACAGTGAAGAGTTTGAGCAGAGGAATGAAGTGTGGAAGATAGGTTACAGGGGCTGAGATCAGAGGTTGGGAAACAATGGGGACTTCGACAGTAACACAGGCCGACATTTAAAGAAACTGGATTAAGGTGGAGCGATGGGGGTGAATGAGAAAGAGTGAAGCGACATTTTTAAATAGATTCAATGCCAGTAGAATGTTAGATTTGAAGGAAAGGGAGATATCAATGAGCCTGAGGTTTCTGGGTTGGGCAGCTGGATAAATGGTGGTGCCATTAACTAGGAAAGAAAACACAGGAGGCGAAACTGGTGTAATGGAAGGAAAATTATTTTTTATTATGTTGACTTTACAGGAGAGATGGTAGAAAAGGGCACATCTCCCACTCATATATGAGATCTTCAAAGACAGTTTTGGTGATTGATATAGTAACCTGTGAGCCATAGTCACACTTCCTTTAAATCTTATTACTATTATGCATATCTTATTTGACTGTTTTATAGGTTAAGCTAATTTTAGAGTTAAGAAAGTTGCTGCTAGACTTTTGTATATCAGATCATGTTCCTATCGATATGCAAAACAAAGCTACAAATGCATTCTAAGGGTTTCATAAAATTTCTAAATAGCTGCAAATTTCTTTCTGCCTGAATAACATCTTGTTAAATTCTCTTTTCTGGATATGTTCTTTATAATGTGCCTCTTATATCATGATCTCTACCTCATCAAGAGCATGGCTGAGATTAAGGGCCAGCAACTTGATAACAACAGGCTTTTGTTTGCTTTTTGGAACTTCTGTTACTCATCTTTTGTTTGTTAGGTTCGTCTGTAAAATGTTCTCAACAGCATTTTACATGTTGATGGACACTTGCATTTTAATTAGTGTCTCCAAGAGGCATGGGGATCAGATAAAGACTGGAAATCCCTGAGCAATTCAGTTGGCTGCATTAGTAACATCACCTGCTAGTTCCCTGCAAAGAAACATGGTGTCGAGAAGAGCCTCAGCAAATCAGACTGAATAGAGCTTCATAGAGTTCATAGAGCCACAGTGCCACCTGTGCACTAACATTAACTAAAATGCACGTTTAAGCCATTCATTTAGGTCCTTAGATGGATTCTTAAAGGTGAAGGGGAAAAAAAATGAGGAAGAAGCCCAGTTCCTCTCACTTAATGCCTCAACGTAGCAGGTTATCAGCCATTGTCCTCAGTTCCCTTGTCTGAAAAATGCAAATGATGATTGTGCCTACCCAGTGGGATTTTGAGAATTGTAAGAGAAAGGTGCATATAATACCCAATACAATGTCCAGCACAAAATCACTTAATACTTCCATTATAGTTGAAAACTAACTGCAGCAATGCTTTACTTCTTATAGTACACCAGAGCTGGGAGGAAACTCCCCACACTGCCGCTTATGTCTGAGAATTCAAAGGACCTAGAGAAAAGGGACTGCTTCCAAAAATAATTAGATTTATTGCTTCACAAGTTTTCTTGCTCTGAGATCATTTAAATATATTAGCTAATTTATATGAGAATGTCTGTAGTCAGAATGAGCTCTCAGCCAATAAGCCTCAATAAAAGAATACTTCTCTAAGTGTGTGAATAGCATGAAGAGCTGAGAAAATTAATACCATCACTACATAAAAGCAGTATGAATTTCATTAGTTACTACGTTTCAGGAATCAGCAGATCTACCTTTGAATTTAAATTCAGCCAAGCTGTATGGAGCCCACCTAATTTATCTCCTGAAATCTGGCCTATCTTTAAAGTAGGAGCAAGTTATGAAAACTCACAATGGGAGCCTACAGGCTTTCACTGAGAAACCTCATACAAAGCTGGGTCCAAGTATTACAACTCTCCCAAGAATGGATATCCAGTAACTTTCTAGGTAGCAGCAGTTCAAGAGTTAGAAGCAAATTGAGACCATCTCTTCCAGTGTGACCCTTCCTCCTCATCCAGCTTATAAACCCTCCCCTAAGTATTCAATACAAACGGTTTCTCTTTAACAATCATATTCTGAGGGAGTTTGCCCTGTATCTGATATAAATCTGATCTGCTTCAGATTTATATATAAATCTGATATGTGTCAGGCTTGTAGAGATCATGTCATGTAATCTTCTCAACTACTTTACTGAATAGGTATAATCATCGTGCATAGCCTCATAGGTAGAAGAGAGGGGCCAAAATCCGAAATCAGACTGGTCTTCTTCTAAAGCCTCATTTACTAAGGGCAGGGAAAATAGCTTCTATCAGCATTGCCTTGTTATGTGTCAATACTCACAACCCTGGCATGAGTTCATGATTGCTTCAGGGCACGTGGGTGACTCAGTCACATAAGTGTCTGCCTTCACCTCAGGTCATGATCCCGGAGTCCTGGGATCAAGCCCCCCATCAGTCTCCCTGTTCAGCAGGGAGCCTGCTTCTCCCTCTCCCTCTGCTGCTCTTCCCCACTCCTGCTCTCTCTTGTGTGCATTCTTCCTCTCTCTCAAATAAATAAAATCATATATATATTATATATTATAATATATATGTATAATCTTGATTGCTCCAATCTAAGACAATATTATGTCTAATTTTATACTCTTTGGACCAATAGAATGTTCTGTAGGCTTTTGTTAGCCTGGAGCGATCATACATTTGAAACATCTATGTAAATTATAGAGTGCTGTATAAAATTGCTTATTGGAAGACTATTTTAACCATGCTGGGACAGACTATGATGCCATAATAAACAATCCTTAAATTGGCTTAACACAACAGAAGTTTGTTTCTTACCCACACTACATATCAAATAGAGCCAGATGCATAACTCTGATCCATGTCACCACTCAGTACCCAGTATGATAGAATTACCACTATCTTTTCGCTGCCTCACCAGGAATATGTTCTGTAATAGTTACGACAGGAGAGGAGAGAGGCTTACACGCTGACCTTTTCTCTTCTTTTCTTTTCTTTTTTTTTAATTTTAAAGATTTTTATTTATTTATCTGACAGAGAGATCACAAGTAGGCAGAGAGGCAGGCAGAGAGAGAGGGGGAAGCAGGCTCCCTGCTGAGCAGAGAGCCTGATGCAGGGCTCGATCCTAGGACCTTGAGATTATGACCTGAGCTGAAGGCAGGAGCTTAACCCACTGAGCCACCCAGGTGCCCCCACGCTGACCTTTTCACTCATACTCCACTGACCAGGTCAAGCCACGGGCCTTGCCTGACTACAAGGGGCCCAGGAAAGAGGAAGAACACATGAATATTTGGTAAGCCTTAAATGTCTCTTTCATAATGTTTTGTCTAGACTAAGGGAACCAAAGAGCCTTAAGATTTTTTTACTCCCCTTTTTAGCTTTTTAATTACTGGCATGCTTATCTAGGTTTACTTTATAGACAATTTTTAAATTTTTTTTTTAATGGAAAGTATCTATAATTTTTTCCAATGTCCTTACCCTGCACTCCCCACCCCAGCTTTACTGAGACAAACTGAGACTGAAATATAACATTGTTAAGTCTGAGATGTACAACATGATGATTTGGTGCATATATATACTGCAAAATGATTATCACTGTAAGGTTAGTTAACACATAATTACCTTTGTGTATGTGTCATAGGAACTTTTAAGATCTACTCTCTTAGCAACTTTCAAGTATACAATACAGTATTATTATATATAGTCACTATGCTGTACCTTAGATCCCCAGAATGTATTCATCTTATAACTGGAAGTTTTCCCCTCTGACCACTTCCCTACATTTTCCTCACCCTGCCACTGACAACTACTGACCTACTCTTTCTGTGAGTTCCATATAGATGAAAAAAAAAATCCACAGGATTTAACATATGGGTCTACACATAAGTGAGGTCATATAACATTTGTCTTTCTCTGTCTGATTTATTTCACTTAGCATAATGCCCTCAAGTCTCATCCATTGTTAAAAGTGGCATGATTCCCTTCTTTTTTATGGCTGAATAATATTCCATTGTGTATATATACCACATCTTCTCTATCTGTTCATCTGTGGTTGGACACATAGTTTGTTTCTACACCATGGCTATTGAAATAATGCTGCACTAAACACAGGGATACAGATACCTCTTCTAGATGGTGATTTCATCTCCTTCAGGTAAAAACCCAGAAGTGGGATTGTTGGATCATACAGTAAAAGAGTCTGAACGAGTACTTATTCAATGCCACATATTGAAAAGGGATTATTTCTTGCTCTTCTGGTCAGATGACAGCGCTATTTTATGTTACTTTTCTAAGTAATGGGACATTATAACCTAAGAATGTTCTATTTTTATCCTTATGTCTAGGCAATTTTATATTTGTGCTTTTACAAATTCCAACTTCATACCACTATTGGATTTCCACTTGATTTTTATGGATCATTTCTCTCTATTAACTACCAATTCTAATTTCACTATCTCCTATTAAAAGTAGCAAATTTAATGTAGCAAATGACAGACTATTAGAGCTTAAAATGGCTGTTCACAGCCAGGCAGTAAGAAAGATATTTTTCCCCCCTAAAAACCCAGAGGCAGCAGATTTTTGAAAAATCCAAAGCATGATAATAATAGCAGCTCCATTCTGGAATGGCTGTTTTGTGTCAGGCTTGTAGAGATCATGTCATGTAATCTTCTCAACTACTTTACTGAATAGGTATAATCATCGTGCATAGCCTCATAGGTAGAAGAGAGGGGCCAAAATCCGAAATCAGACTGGTCTTCTTCTAAAGCCTCATTTACTAAGGGCAGGGAAAATAGCTTCTATCAGCATTGCCTTGTTATGTGTCAATACTCACAACCCTGGCATGAGTTCATGATTGCAGTACTGACCTTGGGTTAGAGAAGCATTGCAGACAACAGTTAAGAACACCAGCTGTGGAGTTCAGTTGCCTGGGTTTGTGGGTTTGAGTCTCAGCTCTGCAGTTTGCCACCTTTGAGAGCTTAGACAAGTTGCTTATTTGCCTCTCTGTGCCTCAGTGTCCTTCTCTAAAAAATGTAAATGAAATTTCTATCTTCCTTACAGAGCTGCCGTGCCAATTAAGTAATTACTTCAAGTAAAGCCCTTAAAGCAGTATGTAGGATTCAGTAGATATTGATTATTAATTTTGAATTCTGACCCTGTGCCTTGAGGATATAGATGAAAGAAAGGAAGGAAATAATATTTTTAAAGAATCTAATATGCGGATATTATTTGGGCACACTTCTTTCATTTAATCTTCACCACAACCCTATTTAGTGGGTTATCCTTATTGCATAGAGGAGCAAAGCCTGAAGCAGAGAGAAGCAAAATGGTTTAGCCCAGTCACCCGGCTGGTAAGTGGCAAATACTGAGGTATATTTACTGTTCTGTTTTTAATACAACATGAAAAGCTCTCCCCTAAATTGGCAAGCATAATGGGCACAGAATGAATAAAATTAAGTTTAATCAACAAAAATACCAAGAGGCTGGTAAAGCCCCTTTTTTCTGGCTACTGGCCCTGCTGTGTCCCTGACCCAAGCAGTGTTGGCTGAGGCTAACGGGCCCTCATCCACCCAGGCTCCACAGTGGCCGGAGAGAACCTTTTTGGGTCTGCTCTTCTACCGGATGCTGAGCACTTGACTCAGTGCCATTCCTCTGTCAAGCTCTTAGTTCTTGAAGAGCCATCTCTGGTTTCGGTAGGTGGTTGGTCTTACTTTACCTGTTTGGTAAAGTAAGCAAGTGCACAAGCACGCAGGAGTGGGGGAAGGGCAGAGGAAGAAGAAAAGAGAGAATCTTAAGCAGGTTCCACACCCAGCAGAGCCTGTCAGAGGGCTTGCTCTCATGACTTTGAGATCATGACCTGAGCAGAAATCGAGTTAGAAGCTGAACCTACCGAGCCACCCATGTGACCCAACCTGTTTTCTTTCTTTATCCCTTGGCATTTTCACATTTCTTCTCTCCCTTCCTTCTCTCCTCAGGCACTGCCAAGGCTTCCAAAGCCTCTCCTACCTGGTCTATAACTATATCATGGGCATGAGATCCCTTATTGTCTTGAATTTTCTAGCTTTGAATGTAGACTTTTCTATATTTTTTTAAAGACTTATTTATTTGAGAGAGAGAACATGCGTGCATGTGCAAGTAAGGGGAAGGGCAGAGGGAGATTATCTTCAACCAGACTTCCCGCAGAGCACAGAGTCCCACATGGGGCTCGATCTCATGACCCATGAGATCATGACCTGAGCTGAAACCAAGAGTAGGAGGCTTAATTGAGTCACCCAAGTACCCCTGAGTTCTCTGTTTTTTTTGTTTTTTTTGTTTTTGTAGTTTGATTTGATAGCAGTATTCAAAGCTTCAGAATTTTTAAAACATGGCTAGTAATCGATGCTTAGAAATTCTTTTGGGGGAGGAAGAATCACTGTTTTCATTTGAAAAATTAAGTGGAGAAATACTGTCCAAGTAATGTTTTCAATTAGAAGTATACGCAGATGTTGTTCATGTGTTCTTATTTCAGTCCAGCTTGTATTTCTTTGGCCTTGAGTCTCAGCTCCATGTCACAAGAGACAACTGATAAATACATAAATGACAGTTAGTTCATGTTAAACCATAGGGCAACAACAATATACCCAGCTGGGATGTGGAGAGAGAGAAATCATAAATAGTCCAAGAATGTGGTTGCATCTACGTATAGTCATACACCTCAGCTGCGAAAGCTATCTGTAAACAGGACAAAAACAAACAGCAGAAAGTATTATGAGTTTTTTTTTGGTACCTGTTGGTACCTCCCCTGGCCTTGGTCATGGCTTGTTTGTTACACCCAGATCACCGCCTGCATCTTGTTAGGAAACTAGTCTTAATCTGTACTATTATAAAAACTTGTTTCAACATTTTTATTATCTTTTAAAATTCTTGCTTTCTTCTTTACTACTACTGTTGTCATCATAGTGGTCGTAGAAGAAGAATCCTCTATTTCCATATAATATAAAATGGTCATCAAATATCTTCACAATAATGTTACCATTTTTTAAAAAATTTTCAAGATTTTTACTTATTTATTTGTCAGAGAGAAAGAGAGAGCACAAGTGGTAGGGGCAGAGGGAGAGAGAGAGAGAATCTCCAAACTGAGCAGAAAGCCTGATGCGGGGCTTAAGCCCATGACGCTGAGACCATGACCTGAGCCTAAACCAAGAGTTGAAAAAAAAACAAAAAACAAGAAACCTAGAGTTGGATGCCCAACTGACTGTGCCACCCAGGTGCCCCTGAATTACTAATTGTGATACTATTTCCCGCCTTCCATGCCTCATTTCTCAAACTTTCTACTCTCCATTGGTGGTTAGTCTGAGGTAAGACACATCCTCTGCAATGGCTCAGATTGGGGATTAGGCAGTTTCATTTCCACACAGGAAATTCCTCAAAATCCTCATCTTTACAGTTTCATTTCTATTCTCTTGAACCCCGGCCTCCATTAGCAACCAAGATCTCTCCATTTTATATAATATTCTATCATTCATCACAGAAGCCTTGTTTCACTGTGTGTGTTATTCCAATGTGGTAACTCCTCTTCAACTGAGTAATCTTCCAGTATATAAACTGATCTGTGGTCAACTTCACTAAGTCTGCATTCTCAGAGTTCCTTCTTAGGCCTTAAGGTATTCATTTAGAATTAAGATGCTTGGGGTTAAATTTATAGGTTTAGATGATCCTTCTCTTGTGCTAGCAATGCCATTAAATGGAATTAGGTTATCAATCCATTTGCCATGGAACATATATCATAAAACATATTTGTTCTGGAAGCAGTGCAAATTCAGTTCTGTAATTAGGCATCTTGCCTTTATACAACAAATGTTATTCATCGTTGTAATGTGCTCAGCACTGTCTTAGGTACCAGGAATTTAAAACTGAATAAGAGAGGGGTGGGAGGTTGGGGTACCAGGTGGTGGGTATTATAGAGGGCACGGATTGCATGGAGCACTGGGTGTGGTGAAAAAATAATGAATACTGTTATGCTGAAAATAAATAAATTTAATTTAAAAAATTAAAAAAAATAAAACTGAATAAGATAGTCTTACCCATCACAGACCCTTACTTGCTCACTGATTCTAACCCATCTCCTCACACCTCGACAAGTGACTCAGAGTTCAGAAGTTTATGATAAGAAACAGAGACCTAGTTCATTTCATGTTATATGTTACTCAGAGGAACATACAGATGGCTTGATGCTGTCCTTCACAAGTATTCCAGAAACTTAATAACAAACACAGAAAAATAAGCCTAACTTACTATTAAAAATTTCCTAGCACTAAGACTCAATTATTTAAAGAAGAAAAAAAAAAAAAAAGGCAGGGTTTTTTGTTTTGTTTTTTGGTTTTTTTTTGTTTGTTTTTAATGTTTCAAAGACATCTGACCAGCCAGCAAGAATTGTTATTCTTGAACTTGATTAAGAAGTAGATGTGAAATTATCTGAAACATTGCAGACACATTTCTGTTGAATTTTGATTTGAAATCTTATCCATTTTCCTTTAGTATATAAAGTGTTCAGTTATTCCTTTAATAATAAAAAATTTCAGTTGAACACTTATTACATGATTGGTCTTTTGCTAGGGACTGCAAGAATATAGTCAGAGACACATAGTTTTTGTTATCAAGAAACTTACTGTTCATAAGAAGGCAAGACTTATCTTTAAAATCCTACCATAAACCACATCAGTTGGCTCATTTAGGCTTTTTTTTTTTTTTTTAAGATTTTATTTATTTTTTTGACACAGAGTGAGAGAAAGCGGAAACACAAGCAGGGGGAGTGAGAGAGGAAGAAGCAGGCTGCCCGCCAAGCAGAGAGCCCAAAGTAGGGCTCAATCCCAGGACCCTGGGATCATGATCTGAGTCGAAGGCCCACGCTTGCTTAATGACTGAGCCACCCAGGTGCCCCTCATTTAGGCTTATTTTTAACCCAAAAAGAGAGCCTTGAGATATCAAGGCTGCAAGTTACCTTAGAGATAAACCACTTTGAAGTGGTGTATTGTATGGACAAAGAAGGGGAGGGTCAAAAAGCTGAAGGATTAATGTCAGGCTCCAGAGAATAAGAGGCAGAGGCGGGTCTAAAGTTCATTTCTAAGATTCCTAGTTGTTGTTCTTCCCTGTGCTGTACATCACTGCCGCTGCTAAAGCAGTCAGCTCAGAGGACAGTGAATGGCATTGCCCAGATCTGCCCTTGCCTAAAAGCAGGCTTGGATAATGTGTGTGTGTGTGTGTGTGTGTGTGCGCGCGCGCACGCGTGTGCACATGCACACAAGGGTAAGCTAGCCCTCTCTGAGACAGAGCTGCTCTGTCTGACGTGGTTAAAGGTTAAAGAGGCAATTTCTGACTTTCAAACTTTGAATATTTAGCATTCAAAGGACATTTCTTGTTGTATGCCAAATAGAGTCTCAACAAACGGGGGTTGAACAGTATCAAGTACTTACACACTTATTTAATTAGTGTGCCTTGCTAAAATAAAATGAAGCTCTTAGATGAGTGATCATACAAATTAGCTTCTGCACTATTTTCTGATCCAACTGCTCTGGAGTAGAAAGAGTAAGAGCTTTGGAGCTAGACCCTCCCTGAGTTGGTACCATGCTTGCCATGCACTAGCTGTGAGACTTACATAAGTCATTTTGCCTTCTTGAACCTTAGCTTCTTCCTCTGCTAAATGGAAATAATAAGAACCTCTTTGGCTGCAGTGTTATAATGTGTAGTAGTAATTTTTTTAAAGATTTATTTGTTTAGTTTTGGGGGGTGATGCACAGTGGAGAGGGAGAGAATCTCAAGCAGACTTCATGCTGAGTGGGAAGTTCATCAGGGGGCCCCATATGTGAGGCCCAATCTGAGATCATGACCTGAACCAAAACCAAGAGTCAAGCATTCAACCAACTGAGCTTTCCGGTGCCCCAGTGTATAGCAATTATGATAGTGCATCTCTGTGCCAATCTCTAGATGTTCTCCATACATTATTTCTCTATTGGTGCATAATAAAAGAAAGGCATATAGTAGAGTACTTGGCACTGAAGAATAGTGATACTCTTGCTTCTCATTACTTACATAATCTTCCCTTACAAAAATGTCATTACCCCTACATTTTCTTTGAAAAACCTAAAGCAGATTTACAAACCCAACAAATGCAACCAGTCCATTGACTGTATTGCTGGGAGTGGGCAGGTCACTATAAAGCAGCCTGTGATTTCACTGATAAGACTTGGACATCCCTTCCTTTCCTGTGAGAACCTTGAGGGTAGTAACTACATCTTAATCCATTATTGCATTCCCAGCACCAAGCACTGTGCCTGGGAGCTGGTGGGCATTTGGAAAATATACACGAATGTGAATTGAAAGGTTTCTCCTTTGACTATCTGATCACCATCCTTTGATGTGAAAAGTCCAGGGTCTGCCTGGCAGCTTTGAAACCAAAGTACAATTACCAAAGGTGATTACCAGGGTACAGAGTCCAAGATCAGAATACCAAATTCAAGCATCTCAAGATGAGAAGTGAAAAATAATGTGGGGCACCTAACACCTAATATACCCTAAGCCCAACTTCATGTATACTCTTCGGGTTTTTATTCGGTGTTAGTAACCTTTGGTAAGGCAAGGCTGGGATCAATAAAAGGGACTCTTTCAAAAGAACATTATCTGTTTCCTTGAAAAACTTCTGGTTCTGAATCATGGAATCACTATTTACATGGAGACATAGCCTAGATTCAACTTTATATAGATTTAGAACTTCCACATAGGACACTTCTTACTTCCATCTGAATTCCAAATGACAAGGTTTGCTGTGGCAAAAACAAAAAGCTTCCTCTCTAGAATCATACTTTTTTTTTTTTTTTTAACACCAGTAGTAACAAAGCTAGACAATATTTGATAAATGAACGTGTTAATTCAAACTTAGGGTAGCTCTTATGTCTTCTTGCAACAGTGTGTTTTTTGAGCTGACATGTTATTTCCTCTTGACATTTATTTGGGGTGATTCATAAAAAAGAACACTTTGCTTATAGAATTATTAGTAAACTTCCTGATGAACAGTGTAAATCCCTGTTCTTATGTGAGCCTTTCCATTGGGGAAGGATTCTTTTCTATAAAGCAGTAGCCCCAGCAGGACTGTTAAAATACACAGATTTATGGCCTTCTGTCGGCAAGTGATTTAAAAAAGAAAAGGCTCAATAAGCTTAGGCAGAGAGGGGGCAATTTGTCTTATAGACCAAATAGAGAGGATTAGAGCTGTGACTCAGGAACAGAACTAGGCATGTGGATGCCATCAAACACCAGCTTCCCATCTCTTCTTCTCCCCACTTGGCAGTTTGATTTCACTAACTACGTACAGACTTGTCCATGAATTAGGGAACTTTCTCGAAGTTCCCGAGCTATACCTTTTGAACTTTCTACCATAAGAGAAAGTTTTTTGCTCCTCACTGTGATCCCACAGTGACAGATGGGGGATGGAGCAGTAGGGGTAGAAAGTTTTTTATTCCCTTGGTCTTGGTTAGGTGCTCTCCCATAGAAGCCAGAATGCAGATTCGGGTAAAAATACAGCAATTCCTTTGGCAATTGTAATGTTGAAACATGGGAAGGGGTAGCAGTACTGAACAGACAAATACAACACCCTGTAATATGTTACTGTTAATGAAATAAGTTTTATAGATTTACTCTTTTTATAAATTAGATCAGATTTAAAATGATTCTTCTATTGATAACCTCTTCACTTGCTTGCATCCCAACATGGCTCCCTTGAGTGGGAGAGAAAAGTAGTATATAACCATCATGGCAGGGCTTTATTAACCTGGGCTCTAGTTTCACATGGACAAAGTACATATCTGTCTTTATTCACCCCAGTGCCTCAGAGAGCAGCGCTCAATAAATGTTTGTTGAATTAAGTATAAATCCAAGGTTGTGCTTCAGCCTATGGTGAGCAGTTTTTCCTGATAGCTGTGAAATTTAATAATTGTTTTAGGGGCACCTGGGTGGCTCGGTGGGTTAAAGCCTCTGCCTTCGGCTCAGGTCATGATCCCAGGGTCCTGGGATAGAGCCCCCACATTGGGCTCTCTGCTCAGCAGGGAGCCTGCTTCCTCCTCTCTCTCTGCCTGTTTCTCTGCCTACCTGTGATCTCTGTCTGTCAAATAAATAAATAAAATCTTTAAAAAAAATTATTGTTTTAGAAGTTGGGAATTATTATTTTCATACTAACTTCCTTTTCTTTCAAAATTTAACCATTGGCACATATTTTAATAAGGAAGAAAGCAAGTAGGGGGAAAATGTAGAGCCCAGTTCCATTCCATTGTACATATGTACAATGATGCTACAAATATTTCTATCAGTAATAGCATGATGAAAAATTAGCACATAAAGTCATATGATGATACAAATGAAATTTGTAGGGATGATGCTCAAAAATAAACACTGGGGAGTTCTACATATTGTCATTTTAAAAGTCTGTAAGTTACAGCTCTGTCTCCTTCAGTAGCACATGCTTGCCATATTTATTTTCTTTTTAATCACTATTTTTTGTGAAAATACCATTTTTTCCATCTTTAAATGTCTGCTTTCACTTTATACATTCTTGTAAGATGCTTTTGTGAATAACATAACATAGAAAAGTCTGCAAAGTCTGCATATAATTTGTATTATTTTTGCTTTTTTCCTTTCTGGTCACAATCTGGATATAGCCACAGGAATGTGACGTACTTCTGAATGTCATCCAATATGCTAGTTTTACAAAGATCAAATAGCAAGTGAAAAAAGCTGAGTAAATAGAGCAGAAATATGATATAATTGCACCAGCTTCTACAAGTAGAGTCATTTCCAGACCTGAAAGTAATGTATAGAAAAAATATGACGTTTTCCCCAAGTTATGTACTGTCCTAAAGTTCAACTGTTTACATTAAGAATTTTTCGTGCCACAACATACTGTTTCAGTTAACTGGTCCTGAAGAAGTGCTTATTCTTGAAGTTTTGTGGAAGAGGGGAATGGAAGCCTCTTCCCTATCAGATAATTGAGAGAAAGGTCCCTGAGCCATGTGGGTCAGAGAAAAATCAAAACACATGAGAGGCAACAGGGAGGAAAATACAGTGAAAGAAACAGATCTGGGTGCTAGGCAGGACTTGATGAATGCTAACTGTACTGCTAACTGCTTATGCGATCCAAGAATGTTCTTTGTATGACTTGAATCCTTGAGACTTGTTTTATGGCCCAGACTATGATGATGTTTGGCAAGTGTATCATATGCGCTTTAAAAGAATGTATTATGTTGTTGTTTGAGGAATATTCTAGAATTGCTGAGTAAGTCAAGTTTGGTAGTGTTCATGTTTTTGTGTTATATATTTTGAAGCTCCATTTTTACATGCATTGTCACTTAGGATTCTTATGCCCTTTTTATGAGTTTGCACCTTTGCACCTTTGTCATTGTAAAATTACCTTCTTTATTGCTGATAATACTCTTTGCTCTGAAATCTACTTTTTCTGATATTAATATAACCACCACCCAGCCTTTCTTTCTTTCTTTCTTTTTTTTTTTTTTTTTTTTTTGGTCCAGTGTTAGCATGTTGTGCTTTTCACTACCCTTTTAATGTTAACCTTGGTATGTCTTTAAAATATGTTATAAAAAGCATATAGCTGGATTTTGCTTTTGCATCCACTCTGATAATCTGTCTTTTAGTTAAAGTATTTAGAACTCTTATATTTAGTTTAAGTATTAACATGATTAGTTTTAAGTCTAATCATCTTGGTACTGCTCTTAGTTCTCTTTTTCCACCTGAGAATTATTGAATAATTGTTATAACTCTATTTTATCTCCTTTGCTGACCTATCACCTAGAACTCTTTTTGTTGTCTTAGTGGCTGCTTTAGGGTTTATAGAATATGTCTAATTTATTTCAGTCTAGTATTACTATCAAGTAGCAATATTCTACTTTAGGTATAACATTAGAATCTTACGAAGTATAGTTCCGTTTCCTGCCTCTGGCTTTTGTAGTATCATTATACATTTTATATGTGTGCATGTATATATTATGTTTGTATGTATGTAAATGTATGTAAAATAAACTCATGATATATTGCTAGTATTTTGGGTTAACTAGTCAACTATGTTTTAAAGAGGCTTAAATAATAAGAAAAAAATTTACTTATCTCTCCACATAGTTAACATTCCCAATGCACTTCTTTTTTTGAAGTTCCAGTCTTCCATTTCATTTTCCTTCTACCTGGAGGATTTTTTTTTTTTTTAACCATTTTTACAGCGTGCACCAGCTGCTAATAAATTCTTTCAGCTTTCTTATGTTGGACAGTATCTTTTTTTTTTTTTAAGATTTAATTTATTTATTTAACAGAGAGAGAGAGAGAGATTACAAGTAGGCAGAGCAGCAGGCAGAGAGGGGAGGAAGCAGGCTCCCTGCCAAGCAGAGAGCCCAATGTGGGGCTCGATCCCAGGACCCTGAGACGATGACCCAAGCCGAAGGCAGAGGCCTAACCCACTGAGCCACCCAGGTGCCCCTGGACAGTATCTTTGTTTTGCCTTTATTTTTGGTAGATATTTTCTCTGTTTATAGAATTCTAAGTTAGTTGACTGTTTCTTGTATTTTAAAGGTGTTGCTCTACTTTTCTCATACTTGTATTATTTCTTTTTTTAAAGATTTTTTTTTTTTTTTTTGATGAAAGGTCCATTATCATCATTTTTTGTTGTTGTTGTTCTCTCATAATGTGTCTTTCTGGTGTAAAAATTTTCTCTTTATTACTTTATTCTCTTTATTACTAGTATGAGCTATTTGATTATGATGCATCTTGGTGGTTTTCATGCTTGTAGCACATTGAAATTCTTAAATCTGTGGGTTTATAGTTTTTAGTAAAATCTGGAAAAATATTTGCCATGACTTCCTCAGAATTTTTTTTTTCTCCCACTTCTCTCCCTTTTTTTTTTTTTTTTTTTTGGTTTGGAGGAACTCTAATTGCACATGTATTAGGTCACTTAGAATTGTCCCACAACTTGCTGATATTCTTCTCATTTTCTTAACCTTTTTTTCTCTGTTTCTTTTAGATAGTTTGTATTACTATATATATGTATCCATTAATTTTTCTTTGGCAGTGCTTAATCCACTGTTAATTCTGTCAAGTGTATTTTTCATCTCACACATTGCTCTTTTCAACTTTAGATGTTCAATTTGAGTTTATTTTTTTTAATTTTTTTTATTGTCTCTAACTTTTTTTTTTTAACCATCTGGAATACAGTTATGTTATAGTTACTGCTTTAATTTTTTGTTCTGTTAATCCTAACACTTAATCAGTTCTGGATTGGTTTTGATTAGTTAAATTTTTCTGTTCAGTGTAGGTCATATTTTCCTACTTCTTTTTATGCTTGGTAATCTTTGCCTGAATGCCAGATACTGTGAATTTTACCTTTTGGGGGCCAGAAAATTTTGTATTTCTATAAATATTAAACTGCATTATGGGATGCAGTTCAACTATCTGATCCTTTAAAGTCTTGGTTTTAATGTTTTTAGGTAGGACCAGAGCAACATTTAACCTAGGGCTAATTATGTCCCACTACTGAGGCAAGACCCTTCTCAGTATACAGCTCAGTGCCCTATGAATTGTGAAGTTTTCCAGTTTGGCTTAAGAGAACCAGCACTGTTCCCAGAACTTTTGTAATTGCCGAGTACTGATCCCCTTTCCAGTGATTCTTTTCCTGGCCTCTGGTAGTCTCCTCACACATACATGTGCGGTACTCTGCTGAACACTTGAGTTTTCTTCCTACACAGCTTCTGCTCTCTAGTGCCCTGTCTAAAGACTCTAGCGTGTTGGTCTCCTCAGATTCTCAGTTCCGTCTCTTCAACGGATAGAGTCTGCATTGTCCTTCTGAGTTCCTTCTCCTTGCTTGGTGGCCTGGAAACTTCCTTAAGGCAGTAAACTAGGGCAATGATAGGACTTACCTCATTCATTTCCCATGTGCTAAAGATCAGTGTCCTTCATAGCTTGATGTCCAGTGTCTGGGACACCAGTATTTTTCAGTTTGTCTGATTTTATTTCCTTTAGATTTTTTGAGGTAGGAGGTGAAATCTGATTTCTTTTATTCCACCCATCTTGCCTGGAAATGGAAGTCCTTTTTTATACTCTTAAAGTTAAAGCTGCACACTGCATATCCCCCTTGCCCTTGAAAATGCCATGTTGGGGCGCCTGGGTGGCTCAGTGGGTTAAGCCACTGCCTTCGGCTCAGGTCATGATCTCAGGGTCCTGGGATCGAGTCCTGCATCGGGCTCTCTGCTCAGCAGGGAGCCTGCTTCCTCCTCTCTCTCTCTCTCTGCCTGCCTCTCTGCCTACTGTGATCTCTGTCAAATAAATAAATAAAATCTTTAAAAAAAAAAAAAAAGAAAAAAGAAAATGCTATGTTGTGGAGCTGTCAAATATAATTTCAGTTCAGCCAGGTATATGCTATCAACCAAGTCTTGAAATGTAGAAATGAGTTGGAAGCTTTACTTCTTTTGGATATGGTATTTTTTTCTGGGAGGTACACTGGTTATAGAGATGTGTTGGGCATTCTGATCTGTGTTATCAGAATTTCCATGGTTTTGGAAATCGCTTCAGGAGTGTCAAGACGTGAAGCTCAGGGCATTTGCTTTTTATCTGTGTTGATCTAGAAGGTATATCACGTATTCTGAGTTTCATGGCAATCTCCTGATGTCCTGATTGCAGTGTAGCCAAGATTGTGTGCTCTTACGGCAGAGGAAGCAGCTCATCTATCACCTTTGAAATCACAAGAGTTTGATTCAGTGTTAAGGATAAAGTGAATCTATAATATTGTGATTGTTTTGCTTATTCAGGGCAAAGTGACAATGTATAGAGACCACCTGAAAATAGGCTTATAAAGGTGACTGGAAAAACTATCAGATCACAGCAAACAAACAAACAAAGCTTTTAAAAAAATCAAAGTATGGTTATATTGGATACCCTTAAGCATTCATTTCCCACCTTAAAAAATTGTCTTGGGGCACATGGAGGGCTCATTCAGTTCAGTCCAACTCTTGGTTTTGGCTTAGGTCACGATCTCAAGGGTTGTGAGATCAAGCCCTGCACTGGGCTGCATGCCCAGTGAGGGGTCTGTTTGAGATTCTCTTCCTCTGCCCCTCCTTCCACTTACATGCACTCTCTCCTGCTTTCTTTTTCTCTCAAATAAATAATTTTATTCTTATTTTTTCTAAGATTTTATTTATTTTATTATTTGAGAGAGAAAAAGAGAGCACAAGAATGAGGAGATTCAGAGGGAAAAGCAGACTCCCTGCTGAGCAAGAAGCCCGATGTGGGACTTGATCCTGGGACTCCGGGATCATGACCAAGCAGATGCTTAACCAACTGATCCACCCAGGCACCCTACAAATAAATCTTTACTTTTTTTTTTAAATATCTTACAGGCAGTATTTGTACTTTTTTAGTTTTACATATCAAATATACTTGAAATAAATTCTGTGCCTATATATACAGGAATATTTTTCCAAAAAATATTACTTGAAAAGAGAATTTAAATTGCTTGAAATATGTGCAAATGATCTTTAAAATCAATACCTGCTAACATAGCAGCTATATCCACAAAAGACAGATACTTCCGTTTGAATTTCATTTTTGATGTCAAAGGACTCTGTACTTTCTTCATTTTTAATTTTGTAACTTTGTGCTTTCAAAAGACTATAGTGAAGAAATCATGGTGAATTGTCTTCTCTAGGTTTAGCTGAAGAGTTTAAACTAAGGAAATGAATATGTCTAACATAAGCCAGACTCTGGTACATGTTTTTATATATTAACATATTTAATTATTACAGTAACCACTTGAGTAGTTTTTAACACTATTTTACATCTAAGGAACTTGAAACTCAAAAGTTCACAAACACAATAAGAAATAAAAATAGAATTCAAGCCAAATCCACCCATATTAAAATCTTATCTTCTTTCCACTTTGCTGTACTATTTTCAAGCATGATTATAAACTTAATTGTGCTTTGCCAGCAATGAACCACGTATATTCATTGTATATTGAGGGGAAAACTTTCATTCATTGTCCATGCAAATGCACCTAATGATACACAATGTTTGGGTTCAGTTTGATCATTGCAAATAAAATGTCCCTACGTTTTAGCAAAAGGTGATGTTAATATGAGAAGAGACAGAAAATAGATAAATAATAAAATGTTCGCTTATTGAAAATTATCTATTCTTCTGGGAAGAAGATGTTAGCTTTATTAGATTGGATTTTCCTTGTTCTTCAAAAGTTTTATGTTTCTGTGAAGGAAGATACTGATTTTTGTGTTTTTGTGAGGAGATACAGGGTATTGTCGGTCTGATCTATAAAAGAATGAGATTGTGTTATTCATCAGAGCAGTTTTAATAATAAAAATTGACTTTGATATGAGAAAGGTGTTCTCTGTTGTTCCTGGATTATATTCATACCAAATAAGTAGTTATGCCTCTCTTCTGATGAACTCAGCATTAGATACTTGTAGCTACATCTCTTGCTGTCATAAATAATTTGAGCATTTATATGCCAAAGAGATGCCTAAGACATGAATCTAACTTCTATTGGAGGCAGTAATGACTATTTTGGAATTGCTCCTTTATAATCATTGTATTGGGATAAATCACATTATATAATTATGATCATAAATTGATTGTAATAATGTGATGACATATTTTGTACTCTTAAAGTAAACAAAGAAAAAACACCTATTAATTGGATTAGACTAACAAATCAATTAGCTGGAAAACAGGAGAGCATACCATTTTCAAGTCATAAAACTGGGTGGCACATGAAATATTTAATCTGGCAGAATAATGAACCAGAAAGCCCTAATGATACATAAAGTGATGGGAGTAGTAATCTTTTGAAATCAGAAGAGTCAAGTTCAAGTCCTTAGTGTCACTGTTAAGTGTTTGAATGACTGTCATGCAGAAGAGACAATAGACTTGTTCTGTGTTATCAGAATAAAGAAGTTGGTTCGGAATAATGAAGAACTACTTTATCTAACCAGCAAAGAGCTTACTAAAGTTGCCTCCCTGAGTGAGTTGGCTTCCCACCTCAGCAGATGCTTGAGCAGAAGCGGCATGGCCATCCATCGTGCTTGGTAAAACACATTCTTCCAGTGACTGAACGTGGGCGTGGAGTTCTCTGGAGACCCTCGGGTTTGGGGTGTTCTTATACCCTCATTGCATGTGTAGTTTCCAGGTTTCTGAGCCAGATATACAAATGCCTTGAGTAAGGGGTGATAGGTCTGCTACCTGTCTGTATCATCCTGCTTTCTTCTTCGAAGCCTCTGGGTTCTATGTCTGGTAAGAGATTTATATGATCTTCTAGACTTGGGGCTTTCCATCAATTTCCAGTTCTCTTTTGTAAATTCGTGAGTTATGCAGGTGGTCTTGCTGCATCTCCTCTCACTGACTCACACCCCGACCTTTCAACGTCTTTTCCCCAGTTTCTACTTGCCATGCCTCCCTCAAGGAAATTGTTTATAAGAAATAATCTCAAGCTTGGGGTGCCTGGGTGGCTCAGTGGGTTAAAGCCACTGCCTTTGGCTCAGGTCATGATCCCAGGGTCCTGAGATCGAGCCCCACATGGGGCTCTCTGCTCAGCGGGGAGCCTGCTTCCCTCTCTCTCTCTCTGCCTGCCTCTCTGACTACTTGTGATCTCTGCATGTCAAATAAGCAAATAAAATCTAAAAAAAATAAAAAATAAAAAAAATAATCTCAAGCTCAAGCTCAAAGGGCCCCTGATTTTTGAATATTAAAAATATGCTAAAAGACTATCTTACAGTAAGCTGGAGTGAAGGTTCTAGGGTTCCCTATTAGAAATAGGAAGTTTATAACATGAAAAACGCTATAGAATAGTAGGAAAATAGAGAAACATACAAATATTAAACTCACTCATAATTTCACCATTCAGAAGGAAGCTTTTTTTTTTTTTTTTTTTGGTGTATACACTTTGCATCTATACATGTAGGTAAAATAAAATTAGAATAAGCCATGTGGAGAGTTCTGCCTCTGCCTTTTACTTACCTACCATTATATTGTGATCATTACCGTTACAGGTTTTCTCCATGTTATTATATGTATTTTTAAAATATGACTTTTAAATGGGTACTTGATGCTATAAAAGCTAAATAAGAAATATGGATACATTAAGATCAACATATCCGGTAATCGTATCAATGACATTAGCCCTTAAAATCCACCTCTGATCCCACACCGATCTGTCATCCTTCGGACTATAATCAACTTCTCACTTAGAATTTTTTACAGCAAGAGAATGCAGCAAACAGCCTCAGTCCATTCATCAGTAATACTTCTCACTATATATAAAAAGGCATCATTCCAGTTTATTAATATAACGGGCACACTTATCTTCTGCCAATAACAATACCTTACATTTGTATGGTTCAGTATTTTATGAAATCCTCATGAATTCCTTGAGTAGGCAGAGTGCATGGTGCAATTTCTATTTCAAAGATGAGGAAGAGGAGGCTCAAAATGATACACAAATTGTTCAAGGTCACCTTTTAAGAGGACTGGGCAACTCTTGCTGGAGATGGGTTTGAAAGTTCTTGAAGGGAAGAGGTAAAATTCAGACCAGATAACTTTGTTCTTAAATTTCAGTGCTCTTCCTATGTTGCTCTGTGGCCTCTTGCACAGTAACTTGCACAGTTAACAATTATTTATGAACAGAATTACCTGGATTAAATAAAATACTTGAATAAAGAGAAATAAGTTAATTTATTTAAAAAGCAAAACCAACAAATACCTATTTAAATGTAACAGCTCATCTGTCATTTAACTTAAGCATAGGTTTGCCCATGGTCCCCTTTACTCTTTACCTATAGGGAGAAGTTCCTCAGACTTAAATTATGAAGAAAATTGGCCTAAAACATTAAGAAAGTGTTTTCATGAGAATATGTGTTTTCCTGAGTATTCCAAAAATAGCTATAAGGAGCAATAGTAATAACAGTATTGATATCCCTTCACATTTGGAAAACCATTTACAGTTCCCAGAGTGCTTCTGTTATCTTGTTAGATCCATCACAGGCATCCTAGTAATTAATAGGAATGTTTGTTACCATTTTGTAGGTTATTAAACAGTGGATCTGAGAGTTTTACTACACCCTGCACCAAGGGTGTAGACTTCTCATGTTACCCAGTGGATTTTTGTAATTGGCATATGGGTTAAAGGGGGTATAGTTTAAGGTGCTAGACTGATGGGACCCAAGTTCAGTAGGCTTGACCGTTACAGGTTTTCAGGTAATAGTACCAAGAAGCTAGTAGCATGTTCCATTCACTGTACTAAGTGCTTGAACAAAAGACTACGTGAAGTGACCAGATGTAGATTTAACTTCTTCTAACAGACAAGGGAAAATAAATTTAGCTCATTCTCCACTTTCACAGGGGAATAGCTAGAAAGTCTGGATCTTATTTAATATATCCTCATGAAGCTATTCCCACAGAGCTGTCCTGTTTAAACAGATGGCCCCCTCTCCTACAGCTTGAAGAATTTTTCAGACAGAATGAATTTCTGTGATGGGCTTGGCCAAGTCCTTCCATGTGGCCTCTGCCTTAAAGCCATCTTTCTGACATCTGACTTTGTTAAGCCAGTCCCCTCTATAGGTAATGTTTTCTCCCTCTGATGTGCCCTCTGTTCACTCCTTCACCCCTCTCTAGTTGCCTGGCTCGTAAGAATGAAGAGAAGTATCTTGGGTTTGACCCTCTCTACCCTCCACAGTACATCCTATCTAAAAAGATCAACATATAACAGAATTTGCATCTCAAATCAACAACTCATCCGGAGTCTCTTGTTGTGGACCTAGGCAAGTCACTTCACCACCCTGATCCTAAATATCCTCAGGTGTAAAATGGGTATAAAATGTTTGGGGGATACAATGAGTTAATACATGTAAAGGGTCTGACGTATAACAAACACTCAGTAAGGTGGCCATTATCGTTTTATACTTTTTTTCTGATTCCAAATCCATAAATCTATTTTCTGTACTGTTCTAAGTGCCGTGTAACCCCTCCTGTAAGATTTCTGAGAGAAACAACCCTGTGATTTATAATGGCCTTCGGAGACTATCTCAAGAATTTCGATACACCTCATTCTTTAGATAAATCAAATTCAAAACAAAAATAGGGAGTAGAAATCTTTTAATAGCTATTTGTTATACTCAACTAAAAATAGATTTTTTTTGAAACTTATCCATGACTTTTCAGGAATACTATTCCTCAAAGAAAGAAAAATCTGTATTTCATATCTTTGAATGACTCTCATGATCACACTTGAAACTAGGATGTTGAGAAAACCAATATTATTCCTTTGTGACAATGGCAAGTAATTTAACTCTTTCTGGTTTGATTTTCTCATTAATAAATAAAGGAAGAGAGACGCCTGGGTGGCTCAGTTGGTTAAGCAGCTGCCTTCGGCTCAGGTCATGATCCCAGCGTCCTGGGATCGAGTCCCACATCGGGCTCCTTGCTCAGCAGGGAGCCTGCTTCTCCCTCTGCCTCTGCCTGCCTCTCTGTCTGCCTGTGCTCGCTCTCCCTCTCTCTCTGACAAATAAATAAATAAAATCTTTAAATAAATAAATAAATAAATAAATAAAGGAAGCATGAAAGGTAGATGATGATAGAGGTTCTGCTTAAACCTCTTAAATACTCTAATCGTTGATTTACTTTTTTGTCTTCCCATTAGATTGCCTTGCTTACCCTTTAATGCCAACACTGCAGTACCTAGAACAGTGAATACTTAGCATTTGGAAAATACTTAATGTTCTTTGGATGAAATAACATTATTTAGTTGAGAAAATCAAGACACAAAAAGGCCAGAATCTTCCCATTAATACATGGTAGAGACAAACCAGTTCCCAGTTTTTCCAGCTCTTTCTTCAACATCCTTTTCGCTGTGTTGCTGCTTCTGGACAAAGTAGCCTCAAACAGAAGGTTAAAAAGAACTACGTAAAAATGTGAGCTCTAAGTCCATGGGGCCACTACAAAGAAAACCAGTGATTTGATGAGGTCAAGTAAATATTCTACTTTCAGATCCACTTAGATGTGACTTACCCTTATGCCTCCCATTTGAGGTTGTGGATACTGGGCTTTGTCATACCTGTTTACTCCAGGCCTGCAGTGAGTCATCCAAAATGTAAGAATCAGATGACTCCTTCCTGTTTTTGTCTCCCTTGTTTCCATTTCTAAGAGGTAATAGTTTCCAATTGGATTTTCTGTTCCCTGGCAAAAATCACTGGCCTTCAAGATGGAGTTAAGATAAAGAGTTCTTTTCAAGTATTAGCACAGCAGTGAAACAAATTTATGTACTTAGAGTGGTGATAATAATGGTATTTATTTATTGCTTAGGCACTGTTTTCAGA
This sequence comes from Neogale vison, assembly GCF_020171115.1. NCBI lineage: Eukaryota > Metazoa > Chordata > Mammalia > Carnivora > Mustelidae > Neogale > Neogale vison. Next base: position 140,481,175 of record NC_058097.1, read on the forward strand.
AATTTGCATTGTGTATTTCATTTGCTCTCATATAAGCATTTCCATAAGATAAAATAAATTGCAAACACCTACTGTGAGATATTCATCACTTACTAAGAGGCATTTTAACATACTGTTTTCGAATGAAAAAATGTTCCTGGCATTGTGGAGAGTGAAAGAGAAAGAAAAAAATGTGTATATGTGTCATACCTCTTGCCCTTAGCTTTTAATCAAGTTGGGCAGATTGGTCTAATATACAAGAGGAATTGGAAAAATAATTATTGCTTTAACACTTTTGTACTAAGCATTATATATGAGTGAGTGAGTGAGTGTGTGTGTGTGTGTGTGTGTGTCTTCACAGAATACTATAAAGTTTCCCAGGTGGTCAAATACAGGCAGAGCCAGAATTCAAGTCTAGTCTGCTTAGCTCTTCCAATTCCGTCACTTGGCATTTCAGCTAACTGAGATCAGTAAGGAATGTGAAGGACAGTGGAATGGCACAGAAATTGTCAGAAAAGACTCAGTAGGAGAAAATCAAAAAGGAGTTAGACTTTGAAAAATGAGACTAGGATCAAAAATAGGCAGAAAGGAGGAAGGAAATCCAGACAAGTCAGTAGGAACTTTGCCTTCAGGACAAGCACCCATAACCAGGGCAGAAAGCTGCTGACCTATTTGGAAAATGGTCCTCATGCCTCTATCTTCATCATCCTTTGTCATTGTACCTCTGTTTTTGTTTTTGTTTTTTAACCAGATGTTTCCATTCAATAGCTGAGCAATTATCCTTCCGTTATTATATAATGCCTAGAATGTGAATTTTAAGCCATACTTCTGTTGTATAATCTTACTCTGGGAAATTATCTTTTCTAGGAAAATCATTTTTTACTAGAAATCGAAAGTATCTCAATAAATTAGTACATAAAAAGTATGTCAGTGATTGCAACCCATTGCTTTAAAAGGACCAGTAATTATTGGGCCAACAAGGTTCTTTAAGCAGAGGGACAGTGTTGCTGCTGCAGAAAGTTCTCTCATTGGCCACTAGAGGCCTGCAGTGTGGCATAGGGGAAACAGGTAGACTTTTCAGGACTGGTAACCAGACTGCCTGAAATCTACTTCTTGCTTTATATTAAGTACTATATCCTTGAAGAAGTTTCCTTACTTGGTAAACTATTCTGTAGTAGTCCTACCTGCAGTGCCGGAGTTGCACTAAACCAGCATTTTGTAAGAAGTGCTCTTCAAAATCACTTGGTACAAATGTTTGTGACCCAATTGGGCATTATATATCCTTCTTATAGATTCACTGTGCAGATAATTACGTTGTAGGTTCTGAAGGGCCCTGTAGTAAACAATGTTTAATCCAGCCTTTGAAGAGTTACTTAGTGACAGAACACTCTGGGAAATGTGCTACTGTGTACCTCTACGTTGAGCAGAAATTCCTACCAGTTCTTAGAAAATTCGGTTTGCTTTCAAATATGATTTATAGGTCGTGTCTATCATATTCCCAACCAGAGCTAATGCAGTTTTAAAATTACACAAGGGCTTCATAAAGACCCTGTTATAATATAGTGTCTGCTTTTTTCTTCTTCAATTTCTGTTTGCAAATCAGTGTTTTATAGAACTCCAAAGTTAGAGAGAAGGTAGAAGTAGAGAGAAGAGGAGGTATAATGTCTTTGGTTCCCCTGCTGAGTAACCGTTTTGAGGGGTGAGTTAGGGATGTAGCTATCAAACATTCTAAAGGCTTCAGATTACCATCTGAACTGAATCATCAGCGCAATCATAGTAATAGTACCTGGGATGTAACCGAGTATTGGAGGTGACGTCGGGTTCGGGTTCGTAGTCTCAAGATCAAATAATAGTTAGAGATGGTTCATTTAATTATTCTATGATGAGGGATCTGTGCCAGGAACTATACTAGTTATCGGTGATGCTATAGTCATTAAGTCCCTGCCCTCAAGGAGCTCATAAGCCAGTGGGAGAAACAGTCAACCACACAATTCTGATAACTACACAAATTCCTTGGATTAGAGTCTGTGTGAAGTGCAATGGCAACTTGATGTGAAATTCCTTGTAGACTATGACTAAAACATGTTTTGTGCAATCTCTTTCCTCGATCCAGTCGATTCAGAAGAAAATTAATTGTTCTTGTGTTTGTGACCAATTGCCCTCTTTCTTGGCTAGCACAACAATGATGATGAAGGGGAGACACAAGGAGGCATTATGACAAATGGAGCTATTTCATTTAATTCTTGTGGGAAGATAATCCTCTCAAAACAAGTAGATAACACACTAATAATTAATGCAGGTAGGACTACTGATAATTAATGCAAACATTAAAAGATCCTCCCCCCCACCCCCACCCGTGGATGGGAAGTTAGGTACCTCAGTAAATAAAGGTCCAGAAGCACTGGTAGCAGGCTTCTTTCCTCACTTCCCCTAATACTACTGGCTACAGAGAAGAATTTCCCCCAGGGGATTCTAGCTTATCATGTCAGGTTTAAAAAAGAGAACTTAGATCCTGGTGTACAGCATCTTCAATGTACAAATAACAACCTTGAAAAGCAATGAGCAGAGTAAGCAAGTCCACATAGATGATGAGGGAGAGAGTTTTGACTGAGACCTAGACTTTCTGAACCCTATTCCAGTGTCTCAGGACTCTTGAAAATGTTCACAGTTTTCACCTATTGAACTTTATATTTTGTTTAAAAAAATGCATAGAAGTTTAAAAAAAGATTTGCAAACTAACACCTGAGCTTGTCACAAGAGGATAATTGTACATCTCAACTTTGCTGTAACTGACATGGACTTATCTGCCAATGGTTTTATCACAGAAAACCCCTAAACATGCAGATAATTAGGACTGTCTTACTAATTTCCAAGAATATGCTGGAATAGGTCCATGGTGAGCAACCAACAAATTCTGGCCAACAGACCAAATATCTGCTGTTTGATAATTAAGTCAAAACAGTGAATCATGCCACTGTCAGTTTTCTTTCAGATAGTATTTCAAGAACCCAAATATGGAAATAGTAAATGCTTGAGGGTAATATTGGAAGGGGGATCAAGATAAGATGAGTATTAATTTAAACAGCAGCTCAGCTTTGCATCATACCAAGCCTTTGGTAAACAATCTCATTTCATCCTCACAGTGATTCTATAATACAGATAAGCTTTCATTTTTGATCTGATGAATCTTGACTTAAGCCAAGCAATCTCTCTAGACTTTAATTTCCTCTTTTATAAAACAAGGATAATAATAAAAACCTACCTCCTTGTAGGGTTCTTGTGAGAACCTGAAGTAATAGCTATGAACTGCTTTGCGGAAAGTCCATCATGTAATAGTTGCTAAACAAAAGTAACTCTTAATATAATTGTTATTCCCCCAGTGCCCTGGCCAGGTTTTACCAAATGTTGTATTTTACAATTTATTCTGCAATTCTTAGAATACAGAAAGCAGATGAGGTGAAGCAAGAATTTTCAAAATCCTCACCTACCACTATGTTAACACTGGTTAACAGTGGTTTTCTTTATTAAGAAAATACATCACAAGTATCCTAAACTCCTTTTGATTTTATTTAAAGGACTTCTCCCCTTACGTAAGGAGACGATCAAAGAACTTTTAAAATTTTCAAAGTGAAACCCAGTAGTAAAGAATGGGGGGTGGTGGCTCTTACTTCCAGTTCCCCATGTGGAGGGAGTAACCTAACATCAGGGTTCATAGACCAAACACAGATTAGTAAGATACATAGGAAATGTGAAGAACGGGAGTTTGCTCTACAGATGTGGTCTGTGTTAGTTTAAACTTGATTTCTGATTAGGATAAAAAGAAACATGAAAGAATGTGAGAGTTTTTGGAGAAAAGGAAAAGCCTATTTATACCTCACCAAGTTGTCCTTTTTATTTTCCTTATTTATTTCAGTGTACTGAAAGCCCAGAGAGGACTAAGCTGTGCACTCTTTTGCATAGAAACAGTGTGAAATAATTGTATTGGCACAATAGTAAAAATAAACTGACTAAACCCCATATTTTGCCCTGCTCTTTAAACATTCTTCTCATTATTCAAATAACGATCATGATAGCATTAGAAGTGATTGCCAGTTACAGCCTGGTGTTTGTAGCTCAGGCTTCCTTCAGAGGTTTCAGCGAACTGAATGTCTCTACTAGTATCCTCACCACCTGACAGTTCCCCAAGTGGGTAAGGGTAAATGGCAGCTTCCTGGACATCACAGGCTCACCCATGCATGACATTTATGTGACGAAAACTGCTGGCAAGGAGTGAGCATCAGTGTACCATAAATGTTCCCCAGTGTCATGTTCATGTTCACAGTGAAGGAGAGGAGATGGCCAAGGACTGGAGCCAGAAGACCTTAGTTTGAATATTGACTCAACCAGTTAGTAGCTGTGGGACCTTTAAGTCATGTCAATTCTTAAAAACCCGGTTTTATCATTTATGGATCATTTATGTCCAACTTCGTAGAGTTGCTGCCAATTTTTTTTAATGATGTCATGTTCCTATGTCATGGCTTATAGTAAATGATTCATTTCAGTAAATGATCTCAATTTATATTATTATCATCTTTATCATCTTCTCTTGGTCTCAGTGTAAATCAGAGGGAATAGAATTGCTTATTCCACGGGACTACCATGAAGACTGAATAACCAATATGAAGGAGCTTTGTCAACAACTGTCAGCACAGTGTATTATTTTTGAAAATAATAATTAACAAACAGACCTGAGCATCCAGGAAACACTTATCACTGGGCTCCAGTACAAATAATAGGGCTTGCGATCTTTTGAGGAAACCAAAATTACCCTTTATCGGCAGAACTCAGAGAGGTCTCCTTAGAAATGGCTGCCAGTGCTTGTATCTGAAGGTCTGTGGGAGGGAGAGCTACAGACAGAACATGGGGGATAGGGAGCAGGTAATCAGAGACAGATATGGGTTCAGTTCCTGACTCTGCCATTTACCCACTAGGTAGCCATGGTCAGTATCCATGAACTTCACTTGTTTAATTTGTAAAATGGAGAGACTGTTAACAAATTCACAGAGCTCTTAGTGTTCACTGCCGGTATATGAGAAGTGCCCACTCTGCTAGCTGACCGTTGGCAGACGCTCAAGAGCTGTTCATTTCCTTCTGATTTCCTCCTTCTCTTGAACCTCATACTATCACATAATAGACTAAGGCATCTTTACCTGGGGGAAAAAATACATGACAGATATTTTTATGTTGTATGTCTAAAAAAGACTGACAGAAGAGAAAAATAAAAATGAAAAAAAAAAACTTTTAACAGTTTTATCAAAATAACATTACTGAAAACTATTTAAAGCCACCAAAAGAGTTATTTATTAAATATATCACTTTGAAAACAACAAAAGGAGAGAGAGAGAGCAAAGAAATATCATAAATCCCAGCGAGAAACTTTGGAGTGAGAGACTAGCAGAGAGCCAATTTCAAGAAATCATGAACTTTGTGGCTTTACCCTGGAAATATAAACGCCCACATCTCTGTGGATTATCAAACAAATTACTTCACTCAAATACATATTTCTCTCCCTATTTTATAGATTCCATATCTACCCCACTTGATGTTGGTAACTCCATCTTCTCTAACGGATTAAATGAAATTGAAAACAGCCCCTTGTGGATATTCCTTCCTGCCAGAATTGATCTAAATCTGTCCTAGGCAATGGGCTTCTTCCTTGCCAAACAGTCTACTCTGATTAACTTCACGACAACTTGGTTCCCTTAGGATGCTCATTCGTCTGTAAAACAGGAAATCCAGCTCCCCACTACCCCCAAATTACCAGTCTGCAGGGCATTTTTCCAAAATCCAATACCTGCTTTCTTTTGGCAAATTTGATGGGAATCAAGCATTGGTCTTACCTAATTATCCCACTGCCAGTCACAGTTATGCCTAAGACTCAATGATGAGATACCTGTCAGCAACATAAGCCTGTTTGTAGGTTTTGTTTATCATTTCTAACCTTTGATTCAAGACAAGAAGTACACCCACCAAACATATGGCCATGATGCAGGGCCTAGAGGACTAATATTTCTCTGGAGTTTGTATCAAATAACAAACCCTGCTCTGATTAGAGGTGATAGAAGTTCCTAAAGACAGAGGAAATTCCAACTATAAAAGTTATTGCCCAGAACTTGGGTTATAAAACCTTTCCTTTGGCTCTGTGGCTTAACTCCTGGCAATGCTCAGAAGCTGTTTATGATCTTATAGAGCACGAGATCTGGCCAGTCCAATAGAAGTGGGTGACTGTGGGAGACTGTCACACCATTTAGAGCGGGCAGCCCTTGGTTTCCTCTACAGACTGTAATGCTTCTACTCTTGTATTTAATAAACTAAATATAGTTGATTTGCTTACAATGTTGTCTCACCTACTAGACTCATACAGTTGTGTGAGAAGAGATGCTACTTTACTCATCTTTTATCTTGTGAGCCCGAATAGCTCAGTCGGTAGAGTATCTTCAGCATTGAGCACAGTATTGGGGGCATTGAAGAAGCATATTAATAAGTAACAGGATCCAGATGAGAAGAGAGAGCAGATGGAGAACAAATGAAGGAGAGGGGCCCTTTCCAGTGGCACTCAGGCAATGTTACAACCACTGAAAATGGGACTGTGGGAAGGGAAAGGGCAGTTCGTGGCTTCACTTCTGGGCTGGCGATTGGAGCTGTGGACCCTGCTGGCTCTCAGGACCATCATCCAGTGGTCAGTCTAGCAACCTGCATGCTTCTCACATCTCCTTCCTCATCCAACATCTTCCCCAGCATCATCCCAGATGGTCTTCCACTGAACAGTCTAGGAATAACTATCATGGCCAAGTTCCTCTCATGCTTTCCTGCCCAATTTATACACTTCTATCAAGTCTAATTGGTCAACTTCAACTTGGTTTCCCACTTGCTTCTGTATCAAACCCCAGCTGTGGCTAACATATAAAAATGGTATCCAGCAGCAAGTTCTCATCCTTTCCTCCTCCCATTAAAAGAGATGTTTCTCCACCCATCAAAGGTGCTGTTGGTCCATATACATACTTCTCTGGATGGGCTATTGACTTCCTCCTGGGAGCTTTCCCTTGTTATGAATGTGTTGACATTCTAGCAAGAAAATTTCCATTCTTTTAAGGAACTGTCTCCTGATCATCAGTATAAACAACCTCTGAGAACAGAAAGGAGTCTACTCCTCAAACCATATGCAATAAATGTCTATAGAACTTATTTCTGTGGAGTGGTCCTACTTACTCTTTGAGAAAACTAATCACAATTCCATCCTATAGAATCCTGTAATCAGAGTTCAGAACACTAGAGCTGGTGCAGCTCCAGTTATCTCAACGAGGCTTTGCTAAATTCTCCCAAAATGCGTCAAGAAGAATTTCTGTCAAGCTTTTATTTTGAAAGCAAATGGACACCCGTGGGAATTGGAGGTGGGAGTGGGGGTGTTGTGACATCAGTAAGAGAGAGGTTTCTTCATTTTAAAGTGCTTGGGAACTAATGTACTAGATAGAGAATTCTCATGCTCTGATTTAAGGAGTCTCAGGGTTCTTCTTAGGGCCCTTTGAGCTACTTACACAATTGGAGTGGAAGAAGCCAAAATTTCTGGTTTCCTTCTCTGTTTTCTTTCTTTCTCTCTCTCTTTTTTTAAAAAAATATTTTATTTATTTATTTGACAGAGAGCTAGAGAGAGAGCACAAGTAAGCAGAGCAGCATGGAGAGGGGGAGAGAGAGAGAAGCAGGCTCTCTGCTGAGCAGGGAGCCTGATACGGGGCTCAATCCCAGGACCCTGGAATCATGACCTGAGATGAAGTCTGCTGCTTAACCCACTGAGCCACCCAGGCGTCCCTCCTTCTCTATTTTCAATCAGACATTTGTTATGTTTTTAGAAGCTTTCCTTTAAAGAAAAAAAAAAAAACACAAAACCTGGTTTGTTCTGGTGATAAAGCTTGGAAAGCATCGCTTAGGATTATGGTGAGGGAGACATTGGCTAAAGTAAATATCTGGAACTTCTATCTATCCCACCGCCACCACCCTGGTTACGTCCTAATCATTAGGATCACTACCTCAGCCCACTACCTGGAGTCTTGGCACTGGCTCCTACCCAGTCCACTTTCCACTATCTATCCAGAAAGATGTTTTCCATGCAGATCTACCATCTCACTATCCTGTTTAAAATCCTCAAGTGGCCCCTCATTGCTGTGAGGAAGAGAAAGTGTGCTTCATAAGCCTGCAGGACCCTCCAGGACTGGCCTCTCATCTTGGGCCAGCTAAGACTTTGGTCTTCCTTCAGGGTCACCACCTGCTTCAGATTCACCACCTGCTGATTCACCTTCAGAGCCCCTACCTGGGTTTTCCCTCTGACTATGATCTGCTCATTTTGCCAGTCTTAGATTAGACAGCGCCTCCTTCTGGAAGCCTCCCCAACCCATGTTCCATTTCTCTCCACTGTATACTCTCATGGATTATCTTCCCATCTGCTTTTTAAGATGTGTCATACTGATAACGATTTCTTCTATATTTGTCTTTCCTCTAAATTCCGAAAGTACCCTTGGTTTCCTTATTTCAGTGCTATAATCCGAACACCTAGCTTAATGCCTTGGCATGCAGTAGGCGTTGGTTAACTGTGACTAAAAGAAGAGCACATGGTTTCAGGCACTTTAAAGTCATGTGCACTGGCTGTCTTAGAGCAGTCCTGGGGGCCTATCTGATTAGTTTACCAAATGGAATGACAGCAGCAGTAGGGAGAGCAAGGCCCATTGCCCAGTCACTCCGGCCCATGTGAAACGTCTTGACGCCAAGCTCCCCTCGCATTTACTGCCAAGAGAACCACTAGCACCAGGTCCGCCTCTTAGTAAGAGCCAGATAAATGTTAAACAGAGAGATTGATGTTAATATAAATGCAAATTGGAATTACATCATTCCCAAACCCTGTAAGAGCTGAGTTGTAACGGAGTTTTCTGTGCCAGGACATAGGATTGTTGTAGCTTTCCACAGATCTTTGCACCAGGCATCGTGCTGTGGGAGTTTCAAATGCTCCCTCAATTGATCCCAACAATGTCTGTCTGGCAGATCATAGTTCAAGCTGCTACAGCCATGAACTGGGTGCCTGATAAACATCAGAAATTATTTCTCACGGTTCTGGAGGCTAGATGCCTGAGATTCAGGTGGGGTCCTAGGGCGGGTCCTCTTCCAGGTTGCAGACTGCCAGCTTCTCACTGTCTCTTCCCATTAGAGAAAACGCAAGCTCTCTTGTGATTCTTGAGGGTTCTCATCCACCCTCGTGCCCGCATCCAGTCCCAATTACCTCCCAGAGGCCCCATAGTTAAAACGGTTTCAACATAGGAAATTTGCGGGACACAGACATTGAGTTCGAGGCAGGCAGGAATTATTAGTCTTTCCTTTACACAATAGAAACAGAGTTTAAACCTTGCTTACAGCCACAGACCAAGTAAAGGGCAGATCTGGGAAGTCTCTCAGGTCTGACCGACACTCCATTGCCCTGTTGTCTGGCATGTAGTAGGTGTTCAGTAGATCATGAATCGAATGAATGAGTGGATGACTTACACTAGGTCTGTGGAAAATGCTCCAGCTTGAAAACATCAGCATGAAACTTAAATGATTATACTCTTGGAATAAAATGCCATTAATTTCACAGAAACCATAAACACTAAAAGTATAAATACTAATATTCTGGATATCATTAGGTCTATTTTCTTTCCCTAAGTTCCTAAGCTGTTAGCAAAATCTGGGACATTTCATACAGATACTTCATTCAACTTAGCACAACTGCGGAACAGAACTCCTTCCAGTCAAGTCAGGTTACAGCCCAGCTTTGGACTCCTCAGTACTTTCTAAATAGTCGCCAAGTACAGAATGCAACAGGGATTTGCTTTCAAAAAAAAAGTGTACAGAAAGAAGAGTGGAAGGTGGGGTGACCCACAGTGTCTAACAAGAGCAGTTTATGAACTGAGGGCTTTTTCTTTTTTTTAAGATTTATTTACTGATTTGAGAGAGAAAGAGAGCATGCAGTGGGAGAGGGAGAGTCTCAAGCAGACTCCGTGCTGAGCACAGAGCCCGACACGGGGCTCAATCTCAAGACCCTAAGACTATGAACTGACTGGAAACCAAGGGTTGGGTGCTCAATTGACTTACCACCCAGGTGCCCCTGATTGAGGGCTTTTTGATCCATAATTCCTGAATCTTCACAACAGCCTGTGAGATGGTTTCTATCCTTTTCACTGAATCTAGGTTGTCATTGATTGTAAGATGTACTCCATGTGTCACCAAGAAAGGAGAAATGTGTCAATTAAATTGTAAGACAGCACTGATGGTAAGATACATCCTGAAGGTAGAGGCACCTAGATGGCTCAGTCAGTTAACCATCTGACTGTTGGTTTCTGCTGAGGTCATGATCACCCCGTCATGGGATCGAGCCCTGCATCAGATTCCACACTGGACACAATCTGCTTCAGATTCTCTCTCCCTCTGCCCCTCCCCTGCTTGCTCTCTCTCTCTAAAATAAATTTTAAAAAATCTTTAAAAAAAAAATGCTTTAAAGGGGTGCCTGGGTGGCTCAGAGGCAGAAACCTTTGCCTTCAGCTCAAGTCACAATCCCAGAGTCCTGGGATCAAGCCCTGCATCGGGCTCTCTGCTCAGCAGGGAGCCTGCTTCCCTTCCTCTCTCTCTGCCTGCCTCTCTGCCTACTTGTGATCTCTGTCTGTCAAATAAATAAATAAAGTCTTTAAAAAAATTAAAAAAAATAAAAATGCTTAAAAAAAAAAAAAGATACATCCTAACTGTAGACATGGGAATGAAAAAAAAGGGTGCATCTTAAAACTGATTAAATATAGTATTTTTAATCCCATTTTACAGATGAGGTAACGGAAAGAAACCTAAAGAGTTGAAATAATATTCCCAAGGTCACACAGCGTGGGTTCTGAATTCAGTTCAATTCAATCTAGCCTTGTGTTGCAGTAGCCTCCCACTCTCTGCTCTGTTCAAGAGACACACAGATGAGTGAGACTCTGTCCTAATCCTCGGGGACTGAGCAGTCTAGAAGGAAAATAGACCCACAGGCAGATCAACTAAAACGTAGCCTGCTGGATGCAAGAACAAGACTGTGGACAAGGTAGCAACCTGGCTGGGAGAAGGGAGTAGATAGCCCTCTCTGGATAGGCTCGGGAGGGGTTCCAGAGAAAGTTCTGAGTTTCGTAGAAGAGATTGAAAGTTTACAGAATGCTTATTTCTATCTAGTCAGTGCTTTGACTTCTGAAATAATGTTAAGAAAAATTCTTGGCTGAAAAATTCCTCTGCAAGGTGTGAGCTGTGGTAGAGTGTTTGAGAGAAGAAAGGTGTTCCATGGCCCAGCTCATGCGCCTGCTTCCAAGGAGAGGCAGGACGCAGGAGAGGCTGAGGGATGGAGCTGAGTCCTCAAGCTGTGAGGTGACTACTGTTAGAGATGCAGTGCCCCTCTAAGAGAACGCGTAAAGGACACACCTGCTCAGTTGGGTAAGGTCAGCAGGTGAGCTCCCACTCTCACTTCTCAGCTGGTGGATCTGAGGGAATGGTAGATCTGAGAGAACTGTCCATTCATCATCTCCTTTCGAGTGCCTGCTGGGTTCCTGTTCTGTGATCCTGTAGCCTCACCCCCACCACACTAATTCCTGTGACAGCATAGACTGAACTCAGTTTTAACTATATTTGGGGCTTTGGCACTGGCTGCTCCCTCTTCTTAGAACACTGTCCTCAGATGTCTTTGTGATAACTCACTCACCTCCTTCAAGCCTTGCCCCACCTTTCTCTCACTGAGTCCTACTTGACCGTACTCCCTGCTCAAAAATGCAACCTTTACCACTACCACAGCTCTACTGTATAAAAATCCTGATTCCCCTTACTCTGCTCTATTTTTCACTGTCCTGTAGCAAGTATCAACTCATATTATACTGCACTTATTGCCATGTTCTCTCACTAGAATATAAGTCCCACGAAGGCAGGAATTTTTGTCTATCTGCTTTCATCGATAGACCCCAAGCTCCTAGAATCATCGTTGGTACATGCTGGATAAGTATTTGCTGAAGGGATAAATGAACGTGTGAGTTGCTGAATGAATATACCCTTAGCTCTATTCTCAACCCAACATAAAGCTCCATGAGAACAGGAAACAAGCGTCTTGTTCACTGCTGAGTCCTCGGCAAATAACACAGTGAGGGGCACATAGTAGCCCCTCTGTAAACAATATTGCATTCAATGACTATTATTTCATATCCTTGTGTGGAAGTTAAAATACATCCCGAACTCAGTGTTTTTACCTGGGTGGAGAAGGACCCGCCTTCTATCTGTCCTCAGTCAAAAAGTGATAAGGAGAGCATCTATGGACATAGGTGAGATTTCGAGGTGAAGTTTTCCCTAATTCCAGATGTTCCATTGCCTCAATCCAGGCCTGTTGTTCCCATCCAGTTTTCCGAAATCTCAAAAGACAAAAAAATGAGCCCAGTACCCAGGGGAGCTGAAGTGATAGTCCAGCTGTCTGGTTTTGTGATATGTGAATTTCATCACCAAGCCTGACGAACTAACTACCACTAAGGATTTGGGGTAGTCATGTCAATGTTCTTGGATGTCTTTCTCCCCTTTTCCATATGCTCATGAGAGAAATGAACTTTCTCCAACTTCTCTTCTAAGCTAGGCAACATACCAACTGATCCCACTTGTCAGTCAGTAGATACTTAGAGTGTTATTAGAAGGCAGAAACTTGCCTTGCTTTGCTTGTGCTTTGATGAGCAACTCTAGAAAAGAAGGGATGAAATTTATAGGGGGAAAAAATTTAGATTTTACACCCAGTTAACAAATATTGAGCACCTATTGGGTTCTGAAATGTCTTGTATGTGTAATTCCCATAAAGACTCTATTGGATAGAGATCTTGCCTCTCATTTCGAGTCTTTGGAGACCTGGGGACAGAGATGAAAAGCACATAGCTTCTTAAATAGCAGAGCTGCGGCTTGAACCCAGGACTAGCCGATGTCCATTTCTCATGGTCTTTATGTGGATCTTCTATAGAAAAAGTTAAATGTTTAAATGATAATTGTGTATCAGCAATAATGAAATTCTGTATCAAGATATTTCCTGGGGCATCAGAGGGACTCAGTTGGTTAAATGTCTGACTCTTGATTTTGGCTCAGGTCATGATCTCAGGCTCATGAGATCAAACCCCACATCAGACTCTACACTGGGCATGGAACCAGCTTGAGCTCTTCTCTCCCTCTCCCTCCCTCCTTCTTACCCTCTCTTGATCTTTAAAAAAAAAAAAAAAAAAAAAAAAAGATACTTTTTTTTTTTTTTCCTCTCAAGCAAGCTTTTTAATTTGTGGCAGTAAAACCCTAAGACATGAATACCAAAGCTTGATATACATTTTCAGCTTGGATCAGAAATAAAAGGCTGTAGTCAGAGCTATCTCAGCCTTTCAGAAATATCTTGATTAATGTATTTTGATTGCCTGATAAGCGACGCCAGCACATAAAGGCTTTTAGAACTGTCCTAAAGCCTGTGCTCTTCATCCTGGCCATGTTGTTGTCTCAACAGGATGTTGTCTCCATCCTGTTCCCCTTCCTATATTTCAATCTCCAGGTGGCCAGCTGATGGCATTTGTGGAGAAAGACAATGATTTTAAGATGATTAATTTTTTAATTTTTACAGCCTCACCCAGCCCTGAAATCCGAATACCATTTGCCATGGTCTGTCGAGCCTTGCCTTTGGGCAGGTTCAGATCTGCCTCTGCTTCCCTCAGATGCGGTCCTGTCAGTAGGCACTGCCGCGTAAACCACTCAGACAGATTGCTGGCAGCCTGAGAGAGAAAGCAGGCTGCAGTGGGCCCCATCCCTGGAGACTCTGAGGATGCCTTGTCTGAAATGATCAGCACACGGGCCTCTTGACACGGGAAGTCTGCTAACACTGTGTCCCTAGGGGACGGGGAAGCGCTGGTGACTCAGGAGAGACTGAGAAAAAGAATTCTTGCCCCTGGAAGTCATGCTTCTTTCCTGATTATCATCAAAATACCCCAGCTGTGGAGAGGCCCAGGCTGGGAGGACCTCCAGTTGGTGCCCAGTTAGGTCCATCTTTAGTCATGACGGTGACTGCCTGATTCCTTGGGTGCAGTAGAAGTTGACAGCTTCCCAGTACCCTCCGGACATAGCAGGAAGCTGTGGCATGAAGAGAAGTATATCTTTACAGAGCACAGACCTACCTTACAAGGTTATTAATGACAAAATGGCATGACCCGTGTGGTACCAGAGTCCATGGTGCGTGGTGCATTTACCCTTCTATCAACTGGAAACAATGCCTGTACCTTAAGGAAGTAGAATATCTTAAATCACAGATAAGAAATACTTAGAGCAGTGCCTGGCACCTTGTAAGGCCTACTGTGTGCTCAGTAATTACTGAGAGACAGCATCTTGGTCAGAGCCCTCTTAGCAAGGATCAACGGAGGCTAATGTGTTCTCATCCACTAACACCAGTTCAGGCGGGTGGATTCAACCACCCCTTTTCACTAAGGACAATCCATTATTGAAATAGATGGGAAATTGAGTGGCCACACCAGACCTCGATCAGCCTAGTTATGATGACCAATCCACAGGCATACGTAGGATTTCTCGAGGAGGCAAGAAAAGTAATCAGTACAGAGCTGTGTGTTTCCTTCTACCCTGAGATGAATGCATTCATACGTGAGAGACAGCAACATTGTGTGGATCTTTATCATCTCCCAGGAAGGGCAGGGAAGGCAGTGTGGATGCTGCTCAGGCTTTCCTGTTGTGTCCAGTTGTTCGTGCTTTCACAAAATAGAATGTACCCCCCAAAAAAGAAAAGAAATGAAAAGAAAGAAAGAAAGAATGTACCCAACTGAATTCCAGAGATCGGCCAACGAGAAGTAGAGGCAACAAATGTAATAACAGAAAATAACTTTTTTGGACATCTGCTATGTGGTAGGCTTTTGGGACAGCAGGAATATGAACTTCCCCTGTCCCCCATGCATATACAAACTAGAATTCTCAAGGGCTAGAAATCATAGTACAATATGATTTAAAAGCCTAGGAGAGGGAACTTTAACTCCCAGTGAAGGTGGAAGGAAGAGAAAAGAAGGTCCAGGATTGATGGAGGAAATGGCACAGAGCAGAGCAACTTTCACAAGGCAGACACAATCCTAGGAGACACACATCCTATCAGCCGTGTAGAAAGTTGACCTGATTTCCCCACAATGTCTTGCAAGACAAAGGCATAGAACATGACAGCTGAAACATGCTTTAGAAAAGTGCTTTGTGCCTGTTGATTACATAGGAGCGTTGAAGCCAGAACTAGAGCCCCCTCTCCTCACTCTGCCCCAGCTTCTCCCTGCTTCTAGGGTGCCATCTCTGTTCTTTAGAGATGTTTGTTTGTTTGTTTGATTCATGAGGGTGCAAATGAATGCTTTGAAGAAGGAAAAACTATTAGAAATGGCTGGTTTTTAAAATAAGAGCACCTAAATTTCAGATCTGTCTGCTCCCAATGCTGATCCCTTTCCCACATCCCCCTGGCAGGAAAATGTTTTGAGAACATTAACTGCATGGGTATTTTTATGTTGTATTTTAAGAACACTGTATTAGGACCTCCTGCCAACACTTACAGAAATAACTCACTCATTCCTAGTGTAGGCAAGAGGTGAAGTAAAGGAACTATTGGTTGGAAGTTGGTGTGCTAAAGGCTTTTCCTATGTCATCGCATTAAATCTCTCCAAATGTGCTGAGACCTAGGGATGATTAAGCCCATTCATTGATAAACCAAGGCTCAGATTGGTTGTGGACCAATCCCAGTGATGCTCAGGTAGAAAGAGGTGGACTCACTTGAATGTGACTCTTCACTCCAATATCTACACTTCTTGCACTATCTCAGCTGCATACCATAGCAATGCAGCAGTGGCATGGAGTAGAGAACAGACATTATCTTCCACAGCTCTTTTTCCTGCTGCATAGAGAGGCGAGAACCTCTAATCAAGCAGAAGCCTCAACTTCTGGAGGGAAAGAAATTGAGTCCAAGCACTCTTTGTGGGTCTTAACATTGTCATGGAAACAAAGGCTTCTCCAGCCCAAACAAGTTCACTGCACAGAAGGTGTGCAGCTGATGGTTGGTTTGTTCATTTATAATGCATCTGCAAGGACTGTGCAGAGGCTGGACCTGGGAGCCCCTGACCTTCAGTGGCTTTAATCCAGTATAGGAGGTGAGACACATTCCCATTCAAGACTAGACATTGCAAGCTTCCCAAGAAAGGTCCAAGCAGAGTGCTTTACAACTTCTGAGAAGAAAAAAGCTGCTTCTTCCAAGCCTCAGTTTCCTTATCTGAACATAGGAACAAATAATATTTATCTCAGGGTTTCTGTGAGAATTGGTTAAAGTAGAAGTAAGAGATTAAAGCCCTGAATTTTTTATCTGCAAAGTAGGAATAATCATACTTACATGTCACACTTATTTACGAGGACTCAGTAAGATGACATTATGTAACACAAAGGTACTTTGCACGTGGCTGGCTGACAATAGGCACTCTGTGGGCTATTACTATTATTGCTGAGTAGTTGTTTTTATTCCAAAGAATCTTTGGCAGAGTCATCCAGCTGGTGACCTTTGCCTTCTACCTGTCCTCTCTAAAATCATCCTCTTTCTTGTCCTCTGTTACTAGCTTGCTATTGCTGCTTCGACAAATTACCTTCCTCTGTCTTCAAATCCAGCAATGGCCACCATGTACCTCTCATGGTACATCTCTCTGACCTATTCTTCTGCCTTCTCTTCTACTTTTAAGGACTCATATGATTGGATTGGGCCCACCCAGATAGTCAAGGATACTCTCTCCTTACCACTTTTGCCATAGAAGATAACATATTCTCAGGTTCTGAGGATTAAGGTGTAGACACCCTTGCGGAGAAGCAGTTAGGGAATTATTTTCCCTACCATATCTTCAGTAACCATGAGACACATCAAGAAATTTTTCCAGTTCTTAGTGGTATGGTCCTGGGGATTCTCTTCACTCCCGTGATTCTCTGCTGTAACAACCTCGAAGTGGTTCAGCCAGAACTTGATCCTCTGCCCAATACAGAAAACACATGTGCTCTTGTGGTCCATGATTATTAAATATTACTGCAGCCTAAGCTCTGTAGAAAATGAGGTTGGTTTTGGTTGGAGAGGCTTGCTTGCAGAAACAACACATGGGTTGGTGAAGCAAGTCCACAGGTCTTGGAGGCAGATGGTTCTTGCACTCGGTCCTGCCCTGTCACCTGCTAGCTGGTTTGCCCCCAGACGTGTTGCTTCAGTGATGGAAGTCTGTATTTCCTCGTCTACGACATAAGGCTAATCCATGCATTGTGGGGCCGTTATGAGAACTGTGTGCCATCCATAAACTGCTCCTATCTCTCTCCTGAAGTCTAGTCCATGGTGTCATTATAAATGCGATCCCCACCAAATCATGAAATCTCTGGAGATACAGCCTAAGCACAACATTCCTTGTAGGGGAACTGCAAGCTGAATTCTATAGCCAGGAGCATGGGCTTTTGATTCCGGCACATCTATCTATATTTGAATCCTGGTTCTGCTACTTAATAGCTTTTTTCCATTTCATCTCTTTGGGTCTCATTTCCTTTATGAGATTAAAAAAAAACCAAAACACTGGCATGGCAAGATTGTTGTCACAAATCATAACAAAGTGGAACTCCTTCTCTGCGGGCGTTGGGCCTTTTGCAGGCTTTACCCTATGGTGGGTTCTTCATAACAATCTTTTGAGTTAATGCCATCATTCTCTGCATTTCATAGCTGAGGGAATAGTCATCTGTGGTGAAGAGATCGTCGAGAAGGTTAGGTGACATGCCCCAAATTCACAACTAGGAGTGGCAGAGCTGTGATGTAAACCCAGGTCTCTTCTCTCTCCAAAGCTTGGCATAGAACCCACATGCTGCCTTGCCTGACAAGTACATTGAATGAGATGATAGCTCTAAAGTCTTTAGCACATTGTGGGGCACTTCAGTACAATTTCCATCAGGTGCTCAGGTATCTCCCCATATGTTTGCATAGCCATGAGGGTGAGCAGTTGCTTTGCTCCCCTTCCTGGATTCCCCAGTTGGCAAAGGGCCAGCACGTGGTGAAATGCAGGAGGGCCGGGAGGGATGGGAGAGATGTTGCATTATTCCTCTCTAATTCTGTTTGTCTAATGGACTTGTTAAAAGCACCCTGGGTGGAAAGTGTGAATCTTAATGGCATTTTATAAAAGTTGCTGTGATGAATTAGCACATAAAGCAAATTAAAAACAGCTTATCGTTTTTTAAATTAGGTGATGGGGCACTGTAGCATTTCTCCCAGACATGAAGATCCATTAATATCCAAAGGAGCCAGAAGCTGCCGAAATATATCAGCTGCTTGTTTTCGGGGACCCGACAAGTCTAAAATCAGTGTAATCCTAGAGGGGCAGATTGTCCAAGATAAATAGAAATGGGTAGACGTGTGTTACTGAGCCCCTTCTTTGGGGACACCTATTGCTGAAGGCAGGAGGGGGAACCTTCCCTCAGGGATTCTTGGGGATGGAATGGAACACAGTAGATTGAATGTCTGGCCTGGTGGGGACCACCGGAAAGTCTCTCCTCTCCTCCCTTACACGTGGGGACACGGGCTTGAGAGAAGCAGGCTTTCAGAGTCTGTCTGAAACATGTCCACAGAACCATGGTGAACATCTACTTTGTGCCCAGTGCTGTACTGGACTCAGAGGATAGAGAGGGATTGTAGCTGTCTTTATACACAGTCCATAAGATGGCTACTAAGTGGCCCAGGGGGGACCCAGATCCCCTATTCAAGACCAGCCCATTTTCAGAAAAACAATTACAGTAGCCACCGTTTGTCGAGCCCGGCCCGTGTCAAGATGGTGTCACAACTTCCATAGATTATTTCATTTAATCCTCACCACAACTCTTTGAAGTATTTGGTGTTATTATAGGAAAGTTTCACAATTCAGAAAACCTCAAGGCCAGAGAAGCTAAGTAACTTGCTTGAGATCACGTGGTTAAAAAGTTGCAAGCCTGGGGCGCCTGGGTGGCTCAGTGGGTTAAGCCACTGCCTTCGGCTCGGGTCATGATCCCAGAGTCCTGGGATCAAGTCCCGCATCGGGCTCTCTGCTCAGCGGGGAGCCTCCTTCCTCCTCTCTCTCTGCCTGCCTCTCTGCCTACTTGTGATCTCTGTCTGTCAAATAAATAAATAAATTCTTTTAAAAAAAAAAAAAAAGTTGCAAGCCCAGGCAGTCCGACCCTAAACCCTGCCTTCTTGGCAACCACCTGCCAGCTTTCCTGATGGTTTTTCTCCCTCACTTCCCACACTTTACATCCAGAAGGAGCCTGGAGCTAAACCAGAGATTCAAAGACTCTTAAGATAAAAGAAATACTGAGAGGGGCGCCTGGGTGGCTCAGTGGGTTGAGCCTCTGTCTTCGGCTCAGGTCATGATCTTAGGGTCCTGGGATCGAGCCCCGCATCGGGCTCTCTGCTCAGCGGGGAGCCTTCTTTCTCCTCTCTCTCTCTGCCTACTTGTGATTTCTGTCTGTCAAATACATAAACAAAATCTTTAAAAAAAAAATAAAAATAAAAAAGAAATACTGAGACAAGAACTGAGCAGTAAAGAGCTTCGGGGACTTGGGGGCAGGAGATAGGGGAGAGTGGTCAGCCTTGAAGGGAGGTGAACAGTTCCTGGTACTGCTGAATTGTGAGCACGGCCTGAGGACAAACAGTCTGGGAAACTGAGCCTTATGATGAAATGTCCAAGAATGTGGATTTTGGAGTATATTCTCTCTGCGGTGTCCACCACTTGCGTACATATGACCTGGGACCGGTGCTTCAATGTCCTGAGCCTCTTTCCCTCACCTGTAAAATGAGGATACTAATGTTTACCTTCAGGTTCTTATGATGTCAAATAAGACAACAGTACAAAGTGCCAAGCTACCTAATCCGAGCATAAGTAGTGGTAGCCCTCATGGTCATCGTCCTTACCACCTTGTCACCGCCTTTCAGACTCAGGTGTGGGGGTGGGGGACAAAGTGAAGAGCATTGCACTAGGACTCCAGAGCAGAAGACCAAAACTCCAGCCCAAGGCTGCTGACCCTTGCATGCTGAGGTTAGTCTGTCCCTCATCTGTATAAAGGGAATAATATGATAACCTTCATACCTTCTTTGTTGGAATGGATTGAGGTACAAATGAGGTAGTATATTTGAAAATTACTTGCAATCTTTTGACCCTCAAGACAACCCCCAGGGTCAATGATTCACTAGGAGGGCTCACAGGATTCAGCCTCATCATCCTGGGGACCATGAATTATTACAACGAGAGGATACAAAGCAAAATCAGCAAAGGAAAGGATTGAGGGACAAAATCCAGAGGAAACTGGTCACAAGCTTCCAAGAGCCTTCTCCCAGTGGAGTCACAAGGCACATGCCTAATCTCTCCAGCCGCAAATTGTGACACCAGGTGTAAAATGTCGTCTACTGGGGGAGCTCATTAAAGACTCGGAGACCAGGGTTTTTACTGGGGGCTGATCACGTACTTGCCGTCTGCCTGGCCCATACCACGATTCTGGACTCACAGAGGAAAAGCAGATGTTCCACTTAAAGCTTGTTTATACAAACAGTTTAGGCGTGGTGAGCCATTCCTAATAGGAAATAGTGAGAACCTTCCCAGAAATCTAATTTCCCAGATGTCAGCCAGAAGCCATCCTTGTGGGCATGTCTTTTTAAGAAGAGCAGTCTCAAGCTTGCTCTGTTAGCTCTCTTTTGCACAGAGTAGACTCTATAGAAAGGATTTTTGTGAATATCCACTCATAGGAGAAAGGCAAGATGATAATGACCGTTCGTAGTTGATGATTATCCCTGTGCGCCGGGCATTGTCGTGCATGCTTTATTTTACAGGTATTACCTTAGGTTGCATGTCATCCATACAGCAATTTCATGGTGGGGGTACTGTTACCATTGCTGGTGTGTAAGAGGAATCTGAGGCCTAAGAAAGGTGAAGTAGCCTGTGTGGATAAAGAGCTGTATGACTGGCAAGAAGTAGTAGAACCAGGAAAGGACTCTTAACAGTGTGACCTCAGAGCCCGCATTCTTAACCCCTACACTCCAGCTGCTGCACTGCACCTCCTGTGAGCTGGGAGCCTCGTATGTCTTATTAATGTGCACAGCAGCTCCGTGTGAATGTAGTTATTGGACTCATTTTACATTACAAAAACCTGTGGCTCCAGCGTGCTAATTCATTTATGTCACATAGCCCAGCCAGAGAAGTGACGGCGTCCGAGGTGGGCCTCTGCCCTCCGTCGGCCCCTTTATGCTTGGGGGGAGCTTTAGCCAAAGTCTTTGGTGGGGAAGATGCAGGTGGTCAAGGTGGAAGTGAATCATTCTGGGAGCTTCGACCGAGAAACTCTCCCCCAATGCCATGATTTAGGGACAGAGTGGAAGACGGAGCTGTGTTGCAAGTAATTCAAATTTTCCTACAGTATCTGAGCTCAACCTGCTGTCTTCAGCTCTTTTTGGTTGCCATGGCAGCAGATGTGACATTTTTTTAATGAGGGGGAAAAATGAAGAAAGGAAAAGAACCATATTTGGTCCTCAGTGATCTTAGAAAAAAACCTGTTCCCCAGATCTCTCTAGTTTTGCTTGCATAGTAGTTACACTCAAACGAAATTACCAGAGTGGAATCAAAGGGGAAATAGCAGGGAGGTGGCAAAATCTGCTTCTCTTGAGAAATTGTATGTGTGGAGTGTGTGTGTGTGTGTGTGTGTGTGTGCGCACGCGCGCACAAGCGCACGCGCTTGCTGTATATGTGGTGGTGGTTTGCAGTGGGGATATAGAGGAGAAAGCAGACAATGTAAGATTTGATACAAATTGTCAGCTACTTAAGGCAACACCTAGCTACTAAGATCTTGGTCATCCTTCTAGTTCTCTTTGCAATTCCCCCACCCCACCAATGTATACCTGTTACAGTCTGTGTGGCTTAGCGAAGGCTCAGCATGTGCTCTTCAGTGAAGGAAACGTGGTACATAAAGCAAGAATTACAATTCAGAGTGATGAGTACAAGGCTGAGGTAGGCTTCGCATTCTGTGCAAGCAAGAAGATTTGTCTTATTCATATAATCTTGAACTATCTGTAGACACACATGTAAACATGGGAGTCATTATATTTTTTCATTATTGCATTTTGAGCACTTATTCATGTCATTGGATTAATCCCTGCCACCACTCAGTTTATTTTATTTTTTTATGTTCTTGTGGTTTTAATAGCATCTTTCTTAAAAAAAATTGAATTCCAGTATAATGAACATACAGCATTATATTAGTTTCAGGTGTACAATACAGCGATTGAACTGCAACCATTAGACTTCAGTCACGGTCCAATAGTCCAGTGAGTGGAAGGATCACAGTCCCCAATGGGATGACATTTAAGTTGTTACCATTTTTCCCCATTCCAAAAAAAGACTTCTATGGACTGATACATCTGAGGGTTTGTTCATAACACAGAATGCTTCTTTCAGAAAGATGCTTATGTTTCTTTTCATTATTTCCTTCTTTGTAGTGACTTTTAACATTTGTAGTGGGAGGGAAAAAAATCTCAGGTACTAAACTCCCTTTGTCACATCTCCCATTATCAGTTTGCCACATAGGATGGTCTCCAAGAAAAGAAACAATACCCCAGTTTTAGGAGCCCGGAGGTTGCCCCTGCAGCCTCCAAGGAGAAGCAGGAACTAAGGTTGATTTGTGGCCACAGTAGTGGGGATGTAGACTGAAATCCTGAGAGTCAGTCCTTGGTGTTGGTACCAAATGGATGAAGGATTCTCAGGGCATGGAGGGGGTAATCAAAACGGAGAATTCGAAATCTGTGCTGCAGAGGTTCCTAACGACGTTCTCTCTTGCCATTTCTACAGAGCCATGTTTGACTATGACAAGAGCAAGGACAGTGGGCTGCCAAGTCAAGGACTTAGTTTTAAATATGGAGATATTCTCCACGTTATCAACGCCTCTGATGACGAGTGGTGGCAAGCCAGGAGAGTCACGCTGGAGGGGGACAGTGAAGAGATGGGGGTCATCCCCAGCAAACGGAGGTAAAAATGCCTTTTCTATTTTAGAATGTTTGCTTTTAAGCAATCTGGGGAGTGGAAATGAGGGAAGATAAAGATATGGCAAACTGTTCACAAAATAACCATTTGAGTGGGATAGTCTGTGGGGAAATTGTCAGTGGTGACAGGTGACATGAATTAAATATTCTCACTCTTCTCATATTAAGGTTTTACCAAGACTGGTGACTGTGGTAAGGCAGAAAGAAAGAAAGGGGATCTGCTTAAACCACCTTCCTAAACCGTTTACCAGCATCCACATGTGTGAGATTATCTTGTCAGTACGCTGATTTACACACTCAGCTGTATTCCAGAGGTTCACATTCACCAGATAACTGTACAGAAAGGTCAGGTGAAAGCCCAGTCAAGTACAATTTCCTAAGCAAAGGTCCTACCATGCATTGTGTTGAAACACTGATGGGAGACGAACTAAAAACCTTCATTCCAAACTGAGATGCTTGGGGTATGAGCTCTTGAACATGTGGTGAGGTCTGAGACTGGGTTTAAAACTGTTTTTTACTGTTTTAGTGACTCCTGTCCCCCCAACCCAACCCACGACTCCCCGCTTCACTCAGTCAGATACTTAGTTCTCTATGTGTTTCCTGAGTCAAGAGTACCGTGCTCTTTCTCTTCTAAACATTTCTTCAGCTAGGTGGGAATGTACTTTGGAACAGCCAACTCCCTCGTGCATCCCAGCGGCTTCTAGTCATCATGACCCGGGAGGAACTTTCCTTCCCATGAGCCTCTTTTTGGCACCAAGATACTGTCCATGAGACACTGTTGTCTGTACCACCAGGAAAAAGATACGGTTATGAAATTAAAGTCAGGAAGAACGTTTATCCAAGGCAGTCACCAACTTTTCTCAAGCTACAGGTTTCTCCAAGGGCTTTTCTTCTTCTGTCCAAACACCCCAAATACTTCTTTTTTTTTTTTTTAAAGATTTTATTTATTTATTTGTCAGAGAGAGAGGGAGAGAGAGTGAGCACAGGCAGGCAGAGAGAGAAGCAGGCTCCCTGCCGAGCAAGGAGCCCGATGTGGGACTCGATCCCAGGACGCTGGGATCATGACCTGAGCCGAAGGCAGCTGCTTAACCAACTGAGCCACCCAGGCGTCCCAACACCCCAAATACTTCTGTGAGGAGTCCTCAGTGAAGCTGATGCTCTCATGCCGTGACCTAGCGACTGAGCCAGCACAAACCGAAGTAGGAAGGTGTCGCTTACCCCAATAATCACTCTGTGGGGCGTTGGCACCCCAGAGAAGACTGGTCCCCCGTGCTTTTCTGCCTGCGGCCACACAGCCCAAGAAGGAATGCAGGGAGAGGGCAGCCGGCTGACTGTCACACAGCAGCTCCCTCACGGTTAGTGGGGAGGAGTCACAAAGAAGCCACCAAAACTCGGGAGAACCTTCCTGTCCTCTGTGCCCCTGGGTGGATCGCCCACTATCACACTGTTCTTGGGGTCTCTTTAACTTCTGGGCTCCAGACAGCTGGGTGGCTCAGTCCATGAAGCACCTGCCTTCGACTTAGGTCATGATCCCAGAGTCCTGGGATGGAGTCCTGTCTGACTCCCTGCTCAGCGGGGAGCCTGCTTCTCCCTCTGCCTACCAATGCCCCTGCTTTTATGTTCTCTGTCTCTCCCTCTCTCTCTCTCTGACAAATAAAATCTTTTAATTAAAAAAATTATAAAAAATTTAAAAACCTCTGGGCTCCACAATAGTTGCCTCACATTGCTTTGAGAGGACATTCTGGATTTGTACTCTGGCTTGTAGGGTTTTCTCAAAGGGTATATATTCAAAGCAGCGACTCTCAGCACTAGTTTAGATTCTGTTTTTCCATTTCCATTTACTTAAAAAAAAAAAGAGTCAAGACAACGTGCATTTTGGGCTGCTTTGATTTAATTCATCAGAGCTGTCGGAGCGGCTGCTCTGAGAAGAAAGAGCTATCTTACTGAATATGGCCCCAAGGATAGAAGCAGAGCGGAGGAAGGAAAGTTATGTGGGAAGAGATTTCTGCTCATTTTAAAGGAACTCTTTTACTAGTCAGAGCTGTGTAGAGATGGTATGGATTACGTGGGAAGATACTAAACCAGAACTGGTTTTCATAGCAAGGGAGCATTATAAAAGCTTAGATGTGCCCGCTTCCTCCCTCTCGGAGCCTCTCCTCTGTGTGTGCACAGGCATGCACACACACACGCACACACACACGCACACACACACACACACACACAAATACTCTAATTCCATCCATCTGGAGTGGGTCCTGGAAATCTCTATTTGTTTGTAAATCCCTCCGGGTGATTCTGATAACAGAAGGTCTGGTGTCAGGAAATATAATAAACGGGATTCAAGCTTTGGATAGAGAGTTGAACTATGGAATTTTCCAGGCCCTTTCCAACCCAGAAGTTCTATGATTCTAACCAGCCCTGTCAATAGCCCTTCATTTGTTCGATTATACTTCATTTTCCCCCCAAGGTACCTTCTCAGTGCTATTCCTCTTGAGGCAATTTTCCACCTCCTGGTGGTCCTTCTTAAGTTGGCTATTTTTCCTATTTTGGATTAAAAACCATCTTAACAAATACACTACAACAAGCCTGAAAAGGAAGTTTGTCTAGTGACTCTAATGTTGATATTTATTTGCATTCTAATCTCGTGAATGTTATCCGTGTGTGTGTGTGTGTGTGTGTGTGTGTTTAAGGCTATAAATGAGTTTCTGTCAACTTTTCTCCTTAGAATTTAATCCTTTCAAAAAATATTATTATTTTAGATGTTTCTATAGCACATTTCATTGTAGGCAAGTGGGAAATTTTTGAGAATTATAAAAAAGAAATAAAAATCATTTATAATCTTACCCTATGAAGAGTTCTTATTGCAGGGCTTTCTCATTTAACACTACATTTAGCATCTTACAACTCTAGCTCAGAATACGTGGGAGCTGGTACAAATAGGATTTACTTTTAGACCGGGGTTAAATTTTTTAGTCTTTAATTCCTTGCTAGCCCCTTTTCTGAGTACAGTTCAGCTAGTAGAACTGGTCTGGGAAAATCTCGTAATGGATAACATCAGGGCATGACTTGACCCTTTACAAAGATGCTTCTCTATGGATGATCCCATTTAATCATCCCAATGAAACCGTGATGGAGGGTATGAAGATTACTTCCATCCTCTTTCTTTTTTTGAAGATGATGAAGAAATTTTAGTTAAAACACTCCTGGAACATGCTAGACACTGTTCTAAGCCCTTTACAATGAACTCATTTAAACCTCATTACAACCCTTTGAGAGATGTTATAATAGTATGTGCATTTTACAAAGCAGAAGACTGAGGCATAGAGGGGTTAATTGAATTGCCTGAAATTGCCAGCGGAACCGAGATTTGAATCCAGGCTACAGAATTGATGTTCTTTTTTTTTTTCCTTTTTCTTTTTTTAGTGAAGGGGAGAGAAAGTAGGATGGGGGACAGACAGCAGGAAAGGGAGAGGGAGAATCTAAAGCAGGCACCACACCCAGCATGGAGCCCAACATGGGCCTCAATCCCATGACCCTGATATCATGACCTAAGCCAAAAGCAAGAGTTGGACGCTTAGGGATGCCTGAGTGGCTCAGTCAGTTAAGTGTCTGCCTTCAGCTCAGGTCATGATCCCAGGGTTCTGGGATGGAGCCCCGCTTTGGGCTCCTTACTCAGTGGAGAGCCTGCTTCTCCCTTTCCCTGCCACTCCTCCCCCTGCTCATGCTCTCTCTCTCTCTCTCTCTCTCTCATTCTGACAAATAAATAAAAAATAATTTTTTTTTTAAGAAGGAGTTGGATGTTTAACCAACTGAGCCACACAGGCACCCCAGCAGAATTGATACCCTGAACTTACATGCAGTTCCTGCCTCCCCAAGTTACAAAAGTAAGACTTAGCAAAATTTAAATCAGCAAGCATGGTTTGAGCAGTGTCTGTGTGCCAAGCACTGTCATTGGGTCACTGGAACCCAGCTGGAGTCCCATGTTTGTGGGACTAAACGTGTGACTAAGGCATAGCCACACTGTGATTACATTAATGGAGGCTCACAGTAACTAAAGGCGCTGTCCTAGTCAGCTTGGACTGCCATAACAAACCATAGACTGGGTGCTTTAATAGCAGACATTCATTTCTCATAGTTCTGAAAGCCTAGAGAGTCCAAATTCAAGGCACTGGTTATTTGGATTTCCAGTGAGGGCCTTATTCCTGGTTCATGGACAGCTTTCTCGCTGTACCCTCACATGGCTAAAAGAGAGATTATTTCTCATGTCTCTTCTGCTAAGGGCACTAATCCCACTCATGAAGGCCAAGACATTCAGTCCATAGCAGGAGTCAAGGGATATGAAAGGACAGGAGACAGGGAGACCAATTCCATCTGATAATAGCACCAACCCTGTACAGTGGCAAGTACTTTCAAATACAGAATTTTATTTCATCTTCACAAAAGCTTATAAGGAAATTGAGGGTCCAAGAAGTCAAGTAACTTGCCCAAGGGTCCACAACCAACCACTGGCTGAACCCAAGTCTCCCTGATGGCAAGACCACATGGCTTTCCACTATGCCAAGAGTCCATTAGAATTGTCAATTAGGAGTTCTTAATGTGTACCAGATACTGTGCTAAACAATTTTTGTATTATCTTCTTTAAAATTCACTGTAATTTTTTGAAGTCTGTTAGTACTTTCAGTTTACCAACATAAATCCTGAGATCCTAAGAGGCTGAATGACCTGCCCTGACTCACAGAGTTGATAAGTGGCAGATGCAGGATTCCAGCCCAGACTTGTATGATTTCAAAACCTGGGCTCTTAGCCTAGAATTGCTGTTTCCTGAGACTGCGTAGTTTTTGTGAGTGGCCAAGATATGATTTGTTCCACAGTCTCTTAATCTAAGTCTTTATTCATCGCCCCATACTGATGGCTCCCTGGGCTCTCGGAGGACAGGTTTGTAGCTAGCACTGCATGAAGGTTTACTCACCTAACCTTCACAGAGAGCTTGTGGCCAGTCATGTGGATGGCATTTCCATCCTTGCAGAGCACGGGCACAGCAACACCCAGCACTAAATGATTATCCTGCCCTTCAGTGCTCCAAGCCTGACCTCATTGTGTGTTTGGCTAGAACCTGAAAATGCCAGATGGGAAGTGGGTGAGAGGGCAGAGGGAGACCACTGGGCTCGTGGAAGCATGACCATTTGGTACTCCCTGGAGATGCTAACTGTCAGAAGCGATTGCTCAGATTTTACCATCCAGTGTACATTTTCAGTATTTTGGTCATTGACCAAACTGGGGTGGAGAGGATTATTTCTGCTTAAACAATCTAATTAATTGCTTGCCTCTTGAGTGTAAGAGAAGTAAGGCAGTACTTCTCATTTCAATTCAGTCTTTCTATATAGGTGGTTTGCCATTCGCTTAGGTAAAGGCTAGTGGGCTTTAATATCATCTACTTCTGCTGAAGGAGTCTTACTTAATAACATAAATAGAGAAGGTGATGCTAAACTTTACGTAGATTCTTACCAAGTGAAAAAGTCATGAATTGGTAAATGTTTTTTTTATTGAAAACACTATTCGAGGGTAAGTCAGTTAACTCTTGAGCCTCAATTGTCACAACCAGGTCAAGAATGCTCCTTGAGGGTTTATTCATGCGTTTGCTCATTTGTTCGTTCATTTATTCAACAAAGATTCTTGAAGTTCCTACTATATGCCCGGCTCCGTCTTAAGCCCTGGATCACTCTACAGTTATTGGTAATATAAGCAAAGTGCTTAGGACAACATCAAATACTTCGTACACACTCAAATGATGGGTGTTTTCCTTTCTTCGCATTTGAGCTTTTAGTTCTTGAAAGAACACACCATTATTCAGAGCACTGACTTATCTATTGCCAGCCCTGACTCTCATTTGAGCAATAAATTATCCACCTACATCCCAAGAAGCACCAGAAGAGAGGAAGGGGTTGGGGTAGGTAGGAGAAAACGAGCCACAGCCACCTACCACTGAGAGAGTTAATCAAGATGGGCCCCATGATGGGAAAGCAAAACTATGATGGGGTTACAGTGAATGCAAAAAAGACTGCCAAGGAGAGAAAGTAATTCAATATGTAGGATATAATTCAATATGTATAATGCTGCATACAGTCATTTACCTAACCTAATTCAAGTTTAAAATTTATTCTAAATTTTAAAGCCCAGGGGCATTTAGGTGGCTCAGTCCGTGCAGTGTCTGACTCTTGATTTCAGCTCAGGTGGTGATCTCAGGGTCATGAGATCAAGCCCTTCATTGGGCTCTACACTGGACATGGAGTTCACTTAGATTCTCTCTCTTCTTCTCCCTCTGCCCCTCTTTCCTCTCCCCAGCTCTCACACTCTTTTTTTTTTTTTTTTTGACAGATCACAAGTAGGCAGAGAGGCAGGCAGAGAGAGAGAGGAGGAGGAGGCGGGCTCCCTGCTGAGCAGAGAGCCCGATGCGGGACTCAATCCCAGGACCCTGAGATCATGACCTGAGCCGAAGGCAGAGGCTTTAAGTACTGAGCCACCCAGGCGCCCCCGGCTCTCACACTCTTAAAAAAAAAAAATGTAAAGCCTAGCCTGTTAGAATATGGTGTTATGTAAGTGATTATATGCTTGCAATTTGGCTATGGTTTATTTAATTCAGGACATTTGGGATATGGATGGATGCAGTGGAGAAGGCTGGTTGTCATTCGTGAAAAACGTAATACAGATTTCTGAAGAATTGTATTGGCCTTCAAACTGTGTATGACTCATCCAAAATCTCATTTGTGTTGAGAATTCCCACTGCAGAAGAGAGACATGGAAGATCCTGAGTGCTATTTCCCAAACTGCATGGATGTGAACAGACACTCAGGTTAGCGTTTAGCAGCTGTGTGTTCAGGCCTTATTTCTACCACTTTTTAAACTTGGCACGCTTCAAGTCTCAGCTTTCCCAGCCATCAAATGGGGGTCAGTCATACCTACATCACTTGGTTATTGTGAGAAGCAATTGAGAGGATATAAATGTACAGGAAGTTTTCACTAATAATTATATGTTAAAACTTCGGCCAACACTTATATTATCGTTATTATCATTCATGATGCTTCTAACCCCACGAGAAAACAAAACTTTCTGACTTCGTTCATGAGTGAGTCAAAACCAGGCCACCTACGCCTGGGTGGCTCAGTTGGTTAAGCAGCTGCCTTCGGCTCAGGTCATGATCCCAGCGTCCTGGGATCGAGTCCCACATCGGGCTCCTTGCTCGGCGGGGAGCCTGCTTCTCCCTCTGCCTCTGCCTGCCATTCTGTCTGCCTGTGCTCGCTCTCCCCCCCGCTCTGATAAATAAATAAAATCTTTAAAAAAAACAACAACAACAACAAAAAAACCAGGCCACCTACAGTAATACTTTAAAAATTGTGGCTTCTTTTCTGTTGCCTGTTTGAAGATTAATAAACCATAACAAATAATAGGGGTACGTGTGTGTGTGTGTGTGTGTGTGTCCATGTCCATCTGACTTAACATTCTTTGAAACCCTTTAAGATGGAAGAGATGAATCACTAAAGATGGCCTAATAGGGACGTTTCTGAAGGAATCTGAGAAGGGTGACCTTGGAAACCAGGGGGTAAAAATTAGAATGCTTTATCCAAGCAGTTCTTAGAATCCTCACTTCAGCCTCATATATGTTTTAGACCCCTGTGAGTTCTGTGGGTTTGTGCAGAATTTTCTGTAGAGCCTGATCAAAAACCACAGAGCCTCCGCGTGTCGTGTTAGCATCATCCAAGGTACTAGTGTTTCCCATAATTATCCTGGTTAATGCAAAGAAGCCAGGATAAAGCCAGGGCTGTACGAACAGTTTTAGAAGGATCCGAAGAGATGAATATGAATTACCATTTGCACTTGGATTAAAACCGAGAAGAGCTGAAGTTGCTCAGAACAGGCATTTTCTGAGTGAGCATCTCTCCACTTGGCAGCTTACCTTCCCTGAAGTCTTCCTGGCGCTCTTCCCAACTGTTGTATGTAGAAACTCTCAGTGGAACATATTGCTTTAATATCTGAGGGTTAAGATATGAAAATTTTTGTTCGCCTGTTTCCACTCAGATATTCTCCTCTCGCCCCAAAATATATTCTGAAACTCTGTTTCTGTAACTATAGAAACCCCGATCTGCACTGTGTTTCAACTGGGAACACAAAAGAGCTCTCAGTTAAAAAGCAATATGTTGTTAATTATTGATCTATGAATAGCTTAGATTTTATAAACCATTAATTTCTGTAGATTCACGGTTTTTCTCTTTTCTTTCACCGTTTTTGAAATTCGAGTTGGCCATATTTAAACAAGCCGTCAAGTCAGAACAACGCATGAAGGATTATTTTAGTGAACAGTAGTTTATTGAGGACTTGCTCCAGGATGCTGCTGAGTGACATGTGGGTTTGCCCTCAAGGAACATCCAGCTTTGTGTGTGCACTGGGAAAATAAACAAAAGGAAACAAGAGATGATACCAATATGAAGATATAAATAAGTCTTGTGGTGTTTAAAGGAAGGAGTGATCATGTCTCACTGGAGAGATGCCAGCAAACAAAAAATCAAGGAGATAATTAGCTTCTCTTTACCTCTTTTTTTTTTTTTTTTAAAGAATCTATTTATTTGGGGTGCCTGGGTGGGTTAAAGCCTCTGCCTTCGGCTCAGGTCATGATCTCAGGGTCCTGGGATCAAGCCCCACCTCAGGCTCTCTGCTCAGCAGGGAGCCTGCTTCCCCACCCCCCTCTCTGCCTACTGCTCTGCCTACTTGTGATCTCTGTCTGTCAAATAAATAAATAAAATCTATTAAAAAAAGAATTTATTTATTTATCTGAGAGAGAGAGAGAGCATGAGAGGGGAGAGGGTCAGAGGGAGAAGCAGACTCCCCACCAAGCAGGGAGGCTGATGTGGGACCCAGTCCCAGGACTCCAGGATCATGACCTGAGCCCAAGGCAGAGATCTCAACCCATGGAGCCACCCAGGAGCCCCTCTAACCCTATCCTTCAAATGCGCACACGTCTTACCAATTTTACTTTACTGCTGTTTCTCAAGCCCTTCCGTCCCTTCCACCTCATTGTCATTCCTTGCCTGGGCTGTGGCAGTAGCTTTTCAACAGAACTCCTGCTTCCCACTGTCCCTTCTCTCCTGCAGCCTGTCTTCTGCCTCCACCACAGTCATTTATTCCAGTGCTAACCCATTTGATCACTCCTCTGTCTTATATCCTCTCAGAACTCATGAGGATTCCCCAAGGAAAAAGCCCAAGTCCTTAGTGTGCATGGATATTTTTATAAGGAGGCCCCACCACCTCACTTTCTTACATCCCATCCTGTATATACCCTATAGCGGAATCTTCCCGCAATCTCTTACTTGCCTATTATCTTTGGGTCATAGTATGTGTCTCCTGTCTAGTAAATTCTCCTTGAACTCTTCCTGCCAGCAACCTCTTTCTCATCCTTCAAGCTTCACAGAAATTGACACCTCCTCCAGGAAGCCAACCCCAATGCTTTCTACCCCTCCTTCTCAGCCTTCAGTGAGATAGATGCCCCCTCACCACTCCCCCCATTGCTCTCAGGAGTCTTTCTGTGCAGCATATCGGTCTCTTTATGTCTTTGTTCCCACCAGGAGCACATCCTGGGTGTTGATTGCAGTCATGGTTTTTCTTTTTCTTTTTTCTTTTTTTCCTTTGTTCCCCAGCTCCTTGCTTGATACACAATAGGCAATTGATGAGTGTTCGATGAATGAATGAAGTGTCAGTTACAATGATGAAATCGGCAGAGATAACAGGAGAACAGCACTGGGGAAAAGGAAAAAATTCAAGATGACCTATAACATGTTTGATTTTGAGGTGAAGGTAAAATACCCTCACGTCACTAAAGGGAAGGGAAGGAAAAAGGAAACCAAAAGAAAAGAGTGGGAGAGATGAGGTATGCAGAGGGGACAGAGGAGAGGGAAGAAGTTTATTTCGTCTCCATTGTAAGTGTTCATCTCTGTGGACTGTGATATCGTATAATAGATTTTTGGTTCAGTTATTCAGGCATTTAAGTAACAAGAAATATTTTTTCCTCCCTCTTTGTTTCTTCCAGTCACTATGACTCTCAGTACACATCACAAAGAAGTTTCAAGAGATGTGTTAGCCTCTTAGAGACCACATAGCAAGACATTTTATCCCAAACCAAGGAACGGGAATACTTTAGGACACATTGTATTTGAGCTGTAGGATGAGAAGAGAGATTCTTCATTTAGTAAGGAACTTATTCATAAATGCCTTGCCGTGCGATCAGCTCTTTATTTTCAATTTTCTTCAGGGTGGAAAGAAAGGAGCGTGCCCGGTTGAAGACAGTGAAGTTTAATGCGAAACCTGGAGTGATTGATTCAAAAGGGGTAGGTACAAAATAATCGAATTACTAAGTTTTCTCCACTGCCTTGGGTTTAGCTATAATTAACATTCAGGTTTTTAATAGCAAAGAAATGATGGAGCTACCAGACGGGAGAGTACTGTTAGAAATATACTGCTAAAAGTAATGATGTGATCTCTGATGAAGTAGACTTGTAGTACATATATTAAATACTGGGGGTAAACCTGCCAGTGGTCCACAGAAATGATGTGTTGATGAAGGTGATATAGTGATGACACTGAAGAAAAGATAGCTTAGAGTTTTCATTTCTTTAATTTTTTCTTTTAAATTAAATGTTTTAAAAGGATGGATTTCATAAAAGATACCTACCTGCTCTTCACAAATCTGTGTAGTCTGTTAACATATTTTAAACTAAGACAGTTGTCATGGAAATATATATATATGGATCATCTAAGTGAATACATGGATTGTTGTGACAGACATAGAATTAACGAGTGAAATTTAATCCCTAAAATTAAAGTATTACATGCACATGTATCTATTTTAATAACGGCTTTAGTGAGCTAAAATTCACTTACCATACAGTTCACTAGTTTAAAGACAGCATTCAGAGATTTTAGTATATTTAGTTAGACAGTCATGCCTACAATCAGTTTGAGAACATTGACCACCCCATAAAGAAACCCTATAGCCGTCACTTCCCATGGCCCCCAACCACACCCCCAACTCCACCCTCCCCAACCCTAGGCAACTACTATTTTTGTCTATAGATTTGCCTATTCTGGATATTTTATATAAATGGAATTATATACTATGTGGTCTTTTGTGACTGCTCCTTTCACTTCACATAATGTTCTCATGCACAGATACTATGGCATGTATGAGAACTTCATTTATTTTCATTGCCAAATAATAGCCCATTGTAAGGATACATCTCATTTAATTCATCCATCTTCAGTTGATGGACATCTGGGTTCTTTCCACTTTTTGGCTATTACGGATAATGCTGCAGTGCATATTTGTGTATACATTTTTGTGTGGACAAGTGTTCTTACTTCCATGGGGTAGATACGTAAGAGTAGAATTTTTGGGTCTTATGATAACTCTGTGCTTCATGTTTTGAGGAACTTCCTGACTGTTTTCCAAGGTGGTTATACATGTTTGTATTCCCAACATCAGTGTATAAAGGTTCCAATGTTTCCATATTCTCACCGACACTTGTTATTATGTGTCTTTCTGCTTATTTGGTTGGAAGTGGTATCTCATTGTAATTGCAGTTTGCATCCCCCTAATGACTACTGGTGTTGAGCATTTTTGCATGTGCTAATTGGCCATTTTTAAACCCTCTTTGGAGAAATGTCTATTCAGATCCAATCCTCATTTTTAAATTGGGCTTTTTTTTATTGCTGTTGAATTACAGAAATTCCTTATATATTCTGGAAATCAATTGCTTATCAAATGTATGCTTTTTATTTATTTTCTCTCATTCTGTAAGTTGTCTTTTCACTCTCTTGCTAGTTTTTGATTCACAAAAGTGTTTAATTTTGATAAAGTCCATATATTCTTCTAAAAATTTTTATAGTTTTAGCTCTTACATTTAGGCGTTTGATCCATTTTGAGTTAGTTTTTGTATATGATATGAAGTAGGATTCCAATTTCTTCATTTTTTTTACATGTGGATTATCTTCCCGGTTTCATTTTGTTCATTTTAAGTATATAGAAATGTAGTTATTTTGTATATCAATCCTACCTTGCTGAACCTATTTATTAGTTCTGATAGGGGTTTTTTGTTTTGTTTTGTTTTGGTAGATTCCTTAGCACTTTCTGCATACAAAATCATGTCATGTATAAAAAGAGAGTTTTACCTCTCTCTTTTCAATCTGGATGATTTTTATTTCTTCGGCATGCCTGAATGCCCTGGTTAGAACCTGTGGATCAATATTTGGTAGAAGCAGCAAGGTCAGCCATCCTTGCCTTGTTCCTGGCCTTAACGAGAAAGCATTCTATCTTTTACCATTAAGTATGATGTCAGCTGAGGCTTATGCAGCTTTTACAATCTATTTTTAAGTGGTAAAACAAGTATCTAATTGCTGTATTGTAAAATATTGCCCCCTGCCTACCCTTCTCTCTTCCTATGCTCTTGTTCTTCATCTCCTTTCCTTCATCTTTCTCTCCTCCTAACAACTCTGGCTTGTGAGCATCACACAGAGTTATGGTCAATAGATGTCACCATGAAAAACAAAAAGAAGAAAGGCTATCATTCCTCAGGGCCTTTGAGCCCCCAATCACAACGCTGCTCCTCATGTTTTGAAGTAGAAGTGTCACAGGGCAGCCGAGTCATTGACATTACATTTACTTTCCCCTAAAATATTCGGGTGAAACGAGAACTTATTTAGACGTAAGGTGTCCCTCTTAAGAAAAAAAGTGAGGGTATGTGTCAGCATGCATGGAGTCCTTTCAAATAAATACTGTTTCACTGATTCTTAGTGAGAATTTAAGGATAGAGCTCCTGTTTGTCTCATATATGTAGTTGAACATGTATCAGATAATTTGTGTTGAATACCTACCATATGCCAGACACAGGGCTAGAACTTGTGAAAGATGCAAAGTGAAACAAAGGCCCTTCTCTTCAAGAGCTTATAACATCTATGAGAGCTCAGATGTCTTTTTGATAAGGCTAAGACATGTATATTGTGCTTTTTAATCATATCATCATATACTATTAGGTAATGCCAAGAAAATAGACTATAAATTCTAGGACTTGAATGACTATTGAAGGAGGACCAGTGACCATGTGGAAAGGGAAAGCCTGGACCACAGTCATGAGGGTCAAGTAAGTTGGGTTCTAGTTTGAGTTTATTATTAATTCACCACTGCTCTTTGGGCCTCATTGGCAAAATAACAGCTTTGCACTGCAGCAAGGACGTCAGGCAAGTTTCACTTCCTATAAGGTGGATTGGTTGTGATGATGGATTGATAGTTTCTTGTTGATTGATAATTTCTACCTGGAATATTTTGTTGAAAATGATTCTGAGATCATGTTTGACCTCAGCAGGAGAAAAAAAAAAAATATGCCATGATTGACTATTCATCCCTAGCCAACATTGAGAATTATTCTGTGTTTGAGGTCCCTAGGTTCAATGATTTTTAAGATGCCTTCCAGAAGTAATTCTCCAAGAAATAATAAATCAAGGTTTTCCAAATCCCCATGAGTACAATACATCAATGAGAAGACTCTTGCTTAGAGTAAAAAATAAAAGACAATGAAGACAAAGTGTGCTAAAGAAAGAGAAAGACCACTGTGGGGAGAGCTGAGAAGTTGGGTCAGGAAAAGCCACTCACCTTGAGCCAACAAGGACTACAGAACTTCATTATTATTTCAAAAACCTCAGTCTGGCATCTAGGGGTAAACTCAACATAAACTGAGGAAGAAGGGGCATCTGGGTGCCTCAGTCAGTTAAGCATCTGCCTTCGGCTCAGGTCATGATCCCAGGGTTCTGGGATGGAGTCCTGCACTGGGCTCCCTGTTCAGTAGGGAGCCTGGGTATTCCTCTGCCTATGCCCCTCCCCCTGCTTGTGTGTGCTCTCTCTCAATAAATAAATAAATAAAATCTTTTAAAAAAAAAATAAACTGAAGTAGAAAACTCCTTGGAATGAGAAGGAGAATGGGATATTTGAGGAACCTATCATGAGCTGGCATTAACACATTGTGAAACATGAATTCAAAGGGAAAGCCATGCTTGCTGCCCTGGAGAAGCTTAAAAATCAGTTAGTATGGATGAAGCAGGTTGTGACAATTGTCTCAGTAGTACGTATAAGAGCTATGAGAATTCAAATTAATGTGTATAGGAATGACCAGAGAGCACTTCATAGAACTTAGACTTTAATTGACCTAACCATGCTTGGGTTATTTTTCCAGAACTATCCATTGATTTAAAATTATTGAATGCTGGGAAACAGCAGGCATTGTGCTAGAAGCCTTGTAGGACAGCAAAGTAATTAAAAATGCAAGATCTGTCATTTCAAGGAGCTCTCAAAGAGAGATATAAGAAAGCCTGGCAGTACAGTACCACTGATGATCCTCAGGAGACTGTGCCTCAAGAAGATGAGCTAGTTTCTCTAAGATCACAAGTGTCAGGTTTGCGCTCAGAACATTTTGACCGCAGAATGTCCATTTCTCCACACTGTATTTTGTTGGAAGTCAGGAGAAGGACAGTTACCAATCATGCCTTGGGTAAGAGAGAATGCTTCCAAAAGAAAGTGGTACTCAAACAAGATCTTGAAGTCTGAGTGGAGTGTGCCACTTATAGGATACAGCATGAACATGAAGGTGGAAACTGTAGGCATGTTAGAGTGAGGCCAAGCAGATCAGGGATACCAAATGGATAGTGTGGTTGCTGTAGTGGTAGGTGTAGCAAATGGAGGTGACCAGGAAGGTCTGGATGGTCAGGCAGCTTGTATGGAAAGCCTGGTTTGAGCTTTGAAGCACACCGAATTTTGAGAACATCCAGGAGGAGATCAGAGGCTCTCCACTGAAAGTTCTCATCTGCTGCAAACAAAGTGCCCAGGCTTTCAGTCCACTCCATGTGCCTACGCAAAGTCTGTGTCTACACATGCAAAGACAAGTGGACAGTTGTGTCAGTAACCCACATCATTCCAGCCTACCCAGACCCCAGGGCCCAAAGCGCCCATCTGTTTGGATAGGTCTCCTGGAGAACGACCTCATTTTCCTAGATCCCAATGCAGGCAGGCTTCCCTGAGAATGTCAGTTAATTCCTAATGAGTCTCCACTCAAACCAGCCTCTGGTGAAAACATAATCACTCCCTTGATTTCTTTCATTAGTCTTTTACCTTTTTTCAGCAATTTCATAATCAGTCATTCTGTTACTTACCGAGACATTTAGGAAATTATATAATCTTCACAGTCAAGCTGTTCTCCATTGAAAAAAAACAATGAGTAGTTAGTGACTTTTGCCAAATTTTGCTTCATTTATTTAAAAATCCCTATAATTTAAAGAAGGGAATACATCCAACAGAGTATCGGGAGCCTTACTGAATGCTGGCCACATGCAGCGTGCAAGTGCCTCCTTTGCCCTGCAAGTCCTTCCTAAAGTAAAGGAGGTTGTTAGTAAATAACTAGTCCTGTTTGGTCATAGGCTGGTACAAAAGAAAGGTGACAGATGTTATTCCAAGTAGTAAGAATGTCTGTTGCAAAAACTCAGACAGCTCACGTCATCTCTAATCACCACAACAAAATGTGAAGGGAAATCATTTGTTCCCTCTTCACAGATTTAAAAAAAACTAAGGTTAGGGCCCCTGGGTGACTCAGTCTTAAGCCTCTGACTCTTGGTTTCAGCTCAGGTCATGATCTCAGGGTTTCAGGATCAAGCCCTGCACTGGGCTCCATGATCAGCACAGAGTCTACCTGAGATTCTTTCCCCCATCTCTCCTTGCCCCTCTGCGACTCTACCCCACTCACACACGCTCTTGCTCTCTCTTACTCAAATAAATAATAAATAAATTGTATACACACACACACACACACACGTGTGTATATATATATATAATTTTTTTTAAAGGGAAGGAAAAACTAAGGCTTAGAGAGACAATGAAATCTGAACCCATGTCTAACTGACTCCAAAGCCCATAATCTGTTTACGGTAGCATGCCCTCTTCCTGTTAAAACCATGTCACTTGGTGCATTTTTAGAAAAATGAAGTATGCTGAATTGGGTTTAGCTTTGTCAAAAGTCAAAAAACTGAGTTGGGCATAAGCTTAAATCCTGAAAGGCAGAAGTTGCTTCCCCCAGTGATGTCCATGTTTCTGGATGGGAACTTCTCTGAAGTAAGCTTAGGGCTGCACACTTCCTCTAATTGTGGCCTGCCAGGAGGACAAGTCTTGGCAAGTGTGTTCCTTCAGTCATTCAGTAAACCTTTATTAGATGCCAGTTTAAGGAGGTTGCCATGCAATGTGGACCAAACCAAATAAGACATAGTCACTGCCCTGAAGAATTAGGGATATTGGGGGAGAGAAGCGTCCCCACAGGAAATAAGTGATTAACACTAAACAAGAGGAACAAGAAACTTGCTCTGAAGTTCAAAGGAGGAAATTATGGCTTGGAAGCTGGAAGAATTTGAATTTTGGTGGTGGAAGGGGTGGGGAGACCTTGAAGGATTAGTAAAATTTGCAAGGGGGGGACAGGAGGATAAAAATAGGATACAGGATACCTAAGAGGGAAAACATTGTTTACTTTCATTGCAAGCAACAATTTATGAAGGGGAATAAAAGGACTCAGGAGTGGA
Source organism: Neogale vison (assembly GCF_020171115.1). Lineage (NCBI taxonomy): Eukaryota > Metazoa > Chordata > Mammalia > Carnivora > Mustelidae > Neogale > Neogale vison. The sequence continues at coordinate 140,520,945 of NC_058097.1, forward strand.
AAGTTAAATCAGTTCTGGTGCCTTAAATTTTCTAGGAAACTTGTACTTATCGTGTAGACAGAGAATTTTAATGGTTAGAACCAAACCCAAGCTCGTGATTTCCCCTGGGCTTGCACCCTGAATGTACTTGTGTTGCTGCCCAGCTGTCACTCCCTGGCAAATGTCCTGACTTACTCATTTCTGTGCCCCTAGCACCTAGTGTGGTGTCCACCAGAAACATTCTGTCTGCTCCATCCTCCCTTCTTGGAGGAAAAGAAAGTGAATGATCAGAAGTAAATTTCCAAGAGATCCATCTGGTAACTGTGAGAAGGACTGATTGGAGGGGACAAAGACTGACAGTGGGAAGTGTTCAAGAAAGGTACTCCAGTATTCTGGGTGTGAGATTTTGAAAATCTGAACTTAAAACAACAGCACAAGAAAAGAAATGTGTGAAATGATTGCTCAAGAGATCAGAGAGGACTGTCATCCTTGGACATCTGACCTAGTGGTTCCTAATATTACTCTGTTTTCTTTTCCAAAGCCTCAAACTCCCTTTGAGAGGGGATATTGGCTGTGAGGGAGGGCATGGGACAGAGATGGAGCTATGGTGATAGGATCATGGCAGTCTGCCTGCATCAGACTGGAGCTAGCACCGAGATGTCTCATTTCTACTTCGTACATTCTTTGGAAGTTTCCATACGACCATTGATTCCTACTATGTCATTTACAGATAAAGACTGAGAATCATTTTTCTGGGACACACGGAGAGTTAGTAGCAAAGCCTGCCATCACATCATTTATCCAAAAAGTGACTTGACGGTCAGTGTTTTGTTAGCAAGTAGGAATTATGTTTGCTTCATTGGGTTGAGTTATGGGGATTGTTTTCATAACAACTGTAAAGTAACATTCGAGTTTCAAGGGAGAGGTCATTACCGCCCTCAAAAGAAAGCTCCTTAAGAATGCTAGTCTTTGGATGGCCGGAGCCCCATGAAGAGTTCAAATGTCTAAGAGTAAGTCAGAGATTTGGGAAGTGGAGTGGAAGGAGCAACATACCGCCCCACTCCACAGGGCATCCGGAAAGCAACATTTCTCCTCAGAGTTCATCCACCCAGAAAAGGCACCTCCTCAGGTTGCTTATTTTCACTTCCGTACTCTAGAACATCTAGCAGATTGCTTATTGGTCTTCCAGCTCCAGTCTTTCTCCTCTGATTCTTTCCGCATCCCGAATATAGTGTGCTTTTAACCAGACTAGCATTTTTACGTAAAGAACAAAAACATGGCTACATCCAGAGAATTCTTCGATGTCACTAGCCTGTCCTGGGGAGAGCGGCTAACTCATCCTTTCCCCTGCCCCCGAATGTGATAATCACATCTGTCCAAACCTTGAGCTCCTGTGTCCTCTGAGGAGCGTGTGAGCAGCACACAGATCATTCTCTGATAAAGAAGGTCTTGTGGTTCTCCAAAGACGGTTCTCAGAGGGGTCTACAGTTGAGGATTTTAGCCGAAGTTAGATTAAAGTTTTCACACTTTCTGTGTGTGTAAAATCAATTCTGTTGTATCAAATCAATTTCCAAAAGAAGGCAACTCTAGAAAGCAGGAGTCCATTTTGATAATGCAGGTGAGACATGAGGAAGGCCATCCTAGGACCATACAGTAGCTATAAAGAGGAAAGAAGAGACCAGAAAATATGTAGCAGAAGAAAAAAAAAATTGTGTAACCTGGACCACCTACATCAGCATTAGCTGAGACTCTTATTGAAAATGAACGTGCCCAGGCTCAACGCCCGTCTTTTGGAATCAGAACCTCCAGTGATAGCAATAAGAAAGCCGCATTTTAACAAGCTCCCCAAGAGTTTCTTTGGGCCTGTGGAAATTTGAGAATTTGATGTACCTAAGCATAGTGACAAGGTTTAATATCAGACAGGCTGACCACCTTCTGCCAGAGTTATCATAATATTTCTAAGCTTTAGTTACCTCATGTGTAAAGCTGGAGATTATATTAAAAGATATACTATATATAAAGTACCTAGAAATTTAGTCTATCTCTTCCCCTTGCCCATCGCCCCCCCCCACTACCCTCATGCACACATCTCTCAAATTTAACCCCTTTATAAGGCTAGAATGAGCAGCCTCCTCAAAGTACTCTATTCCTTAGACTCTAACTCCCCCCTCACACAGATGAGAGGAAGGGAGAGTTGCCACAACTTTGCCCTGCACCCATCTGTATAATGGGCATTTTTGACTCGGTGCTCGCTGACCTTGAGGTTAAGCAGGAAGGAGCAGGTGGCAACAGGACTGTTCTCACTCAGTCCCCAAGTCCTGCCAGTCAGGAATGTTTCTGAGTTTTCTGTTATACTCTGTAGCTATCTATGGGAAATTCTAGAACCCCTACTTTTCATTCAGTATACCAGTTTCTCTGAACATCTGTAGATTGCTTTATTGTCTACAGGGTATTTTTAAATAGGCATTGCTCATTTGTATTTAAAAAAAAAATCCTGTGAGGAATGTATTCTTAATATGCTCCTTTTACAATGAGAAACTGAAGTTTAGAAAGGATGTATTACTTACTTACCCAAGCTCATAGAGCTAGTAAGTGGCAGAGCTGGGCCCTGCATGATGTCATATTGTGTGAGCAAAACAGGTTAATTGATTCTTTAAGGCATTTTTATGTATGAACTCATTCTAGATGTTATTAGCATAGCTAATTCTATCTATTCAATTAGTGGTGCTACTAGGGCTAAAGTAATATAAATAGGAGATGTATAATTTGTGGTTATAAAAATAACAAGTATAGTTTCATCAGATGGGAACACTAAGCTTTTGTTAAATATTCTTCCCGCTATTAATTCAGAATGTTAAGTATTATTTAGAGAATTTGGCTCAAACCCATTTCTACTTTAAAGTTAATCATGAATCCATTCCAATTCACTACAGAGCTTCCTTTAACCCCGCTCTTCAAGGCAAAAGGCCCAGAGTCGCACCTTAGAGCCTGCGTATTTCAATTTGCAGAAGTTTTTAACTCACTGGAAAGCTACAAAAATACTGAAAAATAAAGATGCAGGATTGACTACCCAGTCATCTGACTTCCTCCCGACTCTTAGCAAGCAAAAATAGTATGTATATCTTGCCTCTTTTCAACTGTGCACTGTTTACTTGTGGGTAAATTATTTTTTAATGACAGATCGTGCACTATCGTGTACTATCTGAATCATTTCAACAACAGCTTCTGCTGTCTTCCTAATATTCATTAAACATACCTAATGACTTTACCCCTTCATTAGGGGAAAAAAAAAACGGGCTCCGAAATGTCACTGTCCTGGATCCTATATTTAACTTTTCTAATGATGTGATCTGGAAGGAATAGCTTCTCTTTCTGAGCCGGGTTAAAGGAAGCTCTGTAGTGATGTTTCAGCTATAATAATAAAATCTAGAGAGTAGACTGCAAGTTCCTTAAAGACAGGGAATATGACTTATTTAGGACCTAAAATAGTTCATGGTATTCAATCAATAATTATTAAATTAAATAATGTGAGAAGGTTATGTATTGAAAGAAATGTTATTATGTAAATTAGAAGGTACAGCCCACGTGGATTTTGCTGCGGCTTAGAGAACTGAACGATTTATTACTGCCTTTAAAGGAAGGTTCTCACAATCTGAGTGTTCTTTTCCTTTCACTTCAGTAAATAGATTTTGAGTTTCCCCTACGTGCAGAATACTGCTCTGGCCACGGAGTGGGGACATGGATGGCTAAGGCCCTACCTCTGCCATCCCAGAGCAGTATATGCATACACACAAGTTGTTAGAAACCAGAACCAGTTTATGCAGGATACTATTGAACTGGAAACCAACCCAGGGCAAAATCAATAAAACTGTTCCTAAAATAAACTTAAAATAAAAAAATAAAACCAATTTTAGACCGATTTCCAGGTTAAAAGCAAAAATGTGGTTGTGATGGGTCCACTCTTTGGGGATTAAGAAATTCTTCCTGCCTATTAGGTAAGCAGTTCACATATTTGCACAGCACTTTGGTGCATTACCCATTTCACTGGTGAGGGGGCAGGGGCGGGAGACATTGAGTGGCCTGTCCACAGTTAGACAAGGGCTGTCCTTTGCAGGTACACGAATACCATTTCATTTATTCAGCAGAGGTTTGCAAGGTGTCTTTCACGTCCAGCATTGTGGTAGGGACAGGGGAAAAACAAAGACGCATGAACCTTTGCTCTTGTTCTTGGCAAACATTGAATGGCCTGGGAAATAGTAGGATTTCCCTAGTAGTTGGCACTCTCCATACATAATCTGCTCCTCTCAGCAGTCAAGAGACCCAGTCCTGCAGTCCTAGTTATGTAAGTGGCCAAGTCATTGAGGCAGACCAATTTTTCCTCTGTAAAATGGGACCAGTAAGAGGTAGAGTGAATTTGCTTCATTAAGGTGTGAGAAAAACTAGGTAGCCCTGGGTGGCTTAGTCGGCTAAGCATCTGACTTCAGCTCAGGTCATGATCCCAGGGTCCTGGGACCAGTCCTGCTTCAGACTGAGCAGGGAGCCGGTTTCTCCTCCTGCCTGTGTGCGCGCTCTCTCGCTCTCTCTCTGATGAATAAATAAATAAAATCTTAAAAAAAAAAAAAGATGTGCAATAATCTAAAGAGATAGACACTTCTCAAGAAAAAAAATCCATGTGTGTCTCCTTCCTTATCTCTCTATCCATCACCTATCATGATGTAATAGGGACCGTGAATCCACCTGTTCATGTAAAGGCACGAGACGATGAAAAACATATGATGGCTAAGGATTGTGAGGTACGGCACTCTGTGCACTTGAGGTCCAGTTGGGGGGGGGAGGGAAAAATAATTCTTTTCATGCAGCAAAGACAGTTGGTATCAAGGGAGACACTATGGGACATATTCTTTACTTGTTACTAGTGATAACAGGTAACGCTGTCTCCAGAGTTCTGGGAAATGTGGGTGAAGTGAGAACTCTCCCAGCGCTGTCTCAAATGTCTTAACAAGTACGAGTCAGCGTACCTGAGAGCCTGTCTCACTTGAAAAGAAGCAGTAAGCTTGCAGATACGCTGTTTGCCTTTCACATTTTGACAACTGTATGAATATTTGTTACCACTTGTCAAAACTGGTTTGGGGCCTTCTTGCTGTGAATGGTGGTTCCCCCCTGGAAGGCCTCAAGAAGTCACTGTTTCTCCCTGTAATTGGCTTGTACCCACCTGTCAGGAAGAATTAACCCCTTAATGAATTTGGAGCTCATGTCCCATGTGAATGACACAGCTGTCATTCCTCATTCTGAGAGAAAGTGCTCTGTGAGCACCTCCCAAGCCTAAACCCACAGGCCCCCCCCTTCGAGGTGGAGCCCTTGGGAGCACAAGCCCAATAGATTACAGTCAGAAAATAAATATGCTGGGGGCACCTGCCTGGCTCAGTGGGAAGAGCATGTGGCTCCTGACGTCGGGGTCATGAGTTCAAGCCCCACACTGGGTGTAGAGAATGCTTAAAAACTTTAAAATAAATAAATAAATACACCAATTTATGATTGCTACTAAGTGAGACCATTGTTTTATCAAAGGTAAAGTGTTCTCCCTTCCCCCACCCGATCCCCAAGAGCTGACTGAACTTCCATGTCTATTCCCTTCTCAGTAAAGGACAAAGTGCACATGTGGTACATAAACAATTTGATTTTGATCACTATTTCTGTGACCAAATGTGAAAACAATGTAACTATCATTTATTGAAGGTATTCATAAGCCAGGCGTTTTGCTAAATAAACTATAAGGACTTTTCTCATTTATTCCTCACAACAACCCTATTAGGTGTCTGACTCTTGATTGCAGCTCAGGTCATGACCTCAGGATCATGGGATCGAGTCTGGCGTCAGCAGGGGAGTCTATTGAGATTCTCTTCCTCTGCCCTTCCCCCCTTCCCACTGCACTCTCGCTCTAAAAATAAATAAATCAATCAATCTTAAATAAAATAAAAAACCAGTCTTTAGTGTTGACTAAATCTTTTTGTGATGATGCCTCTGAAATGTATATAAACAAAATTAAGTACACATACCATATGCTTATAGCTCTTATCATCTATCATGTTAAAATCAATTTACAAATTAAATACCATATATATTTAATAGTCCTATATTACAGCATGAAAATTCCAAGTCACCATGTGAATGTGATTGGTGGTGCCGCTGTGTAAACCTGGTTGCGCCTGCTGTGTGGACGATCTTTTGAATTATATGGACTGGGTTTGGCAAAGACTCTGCTCTCACACGGCTGTTTGTCTGCGGGATGCCCACAGCAAAATCAATGTGGAGCTCCCAAGCTGGTCCTCACTTCTCACCTCTTACCCACCCCCCAGCTCAGACCCCTTAGGAGTTGCTGAATGAATGAGGAGCTCTGGTAGCACACTATAGATTCAGCCCTCTGTGGCTGAATCCAGTCTGGACAGTTTTCTTTTCTTTGCCTGCCTCACCATGCACGCTCAGCTCTGCTCTCCTGGGCCTGTCTGCAGAGATGAGCCTGGAGCAGCACCTCTGTTTAGCCCCCATGTGAAATAAATTATACTATTTTTAGTCTGCCGTGGGCAGAGAGATCCAAGGAATAAACTTTCTTTTTTTTTTTCCATTTAATAGTAGGATCTTCCCTGTAATGAAAATACATAACACTTTGATGAGTAGATTTTGCAACCTGTCAGCTGCAAATTCCCCTTCTTTAAAATTTATAGTCCAAGTACTTGAAGTTGCTGATTCAGTGATAAAAGATTGGTTCTGAACTCTACGTCTGATTTCTGTAGAAAAATTTGCACTGATCATTGATTGCTTGCTTACTGCTCAAGCAGAAGTAATCATCCAGTAGTACCAGATGTAACTGAGGGGTTCACAGTGCGGGCCAGAGCTGTCTCTTGAGCATCGTTCCCACAATTTGTCTGAACCCCGCACTCCCCTAAATCCTACACCTCCATTCAGAAAAGTTGCAGGATTGGGGAAGAGGTTGGGGGGGAAAGAGGTGGCTTTGCGCCCCCTGTTGGGCAGGACTTTTCTTTGCCTGAATTGAGCTTTGCTTTTCTAGCTCCATGGGCAGTCTCCTATTCATTCTTTAAATCCCATTTAAAATGGTGCCCCTGAGCCTTCTCCACCTACCCCAGCGGCCCTTACTCCCTCCTCAGTGCCCAGTTATATACACCTCCATCGTAACAGTTATAACACAGTGTGGTAATGATGTATATACACCTCCATCGTAACAGTTTTAACACAGTGTGGTAATGGTTTACTTAAACTGTGAGCCCCACATTTTGTGTTCCCGGTGCTGCAGAGGGGACACACCTGGAGGACAAAATTCATCACACATACCATTCAGCAGGAGCCAGCCTGAGAAAGTGAGCTTTTGCAATTCTTTTTCCCAGAGGAGGTGCCTTTTGCCTTTGGAGCCCTGAAGCTTATAGAACAAAAGAATACTTACCATTTATTGAACACTTACCATGGTAAGCCCATACATGCCTGGTTGCATTCAGAACTACACAGCCCATGATGGAGGAGGTATTAGTATCCTCCTCCTCTGGAATCTTCAAATAATGGATATTGGTGTCAAATGTAGTGTCTCTTAGTAGGATTTGCACTCTTCATCCCCTGAAAAGAGAATGGATAAGGACTAATCATATTATCAGATGCCTGTTTCCTGGCACTGTGCTATGTGAGGCAAATACATTTTCTCACAAGTAGAACACAATTGTTATGTGAATGGTATGTGGAGACAAGGTGCAAAAAAATTCTTCTTGAACCAGGACAGTGGCAGGAACAATGAAGAAAAAGTGACAGAAATTCTCAAGTAAGGAATCAAGGATGATTGCAGAGTTTCTGGTGGATGCTGAGGGGAAAAATAAATCCTCCCTAGGGACATGAAGCATTCTCTTTGGCTTTAAAGTGACCATCAGTTATAGTGACAGACTCACCCTGAGATCCCTGGTGTCTTGTATAGAAATAACAATGAACCTGCTGGGCCGTGTCAGCTAACATGAATAGGAAGGGTGTGTGTGTGTGTGTGTGTGTGTGTGTGTGAGAGAGAGAGAGAGAGAGAGAGAGAGAAGGATAAAACATTCTTAAAAGGTGTTGCGGTTTTGAAGGTGTTTTTATTCCTGTTGAGGGGTATATGTGTGTTTTCATGGTTTTTATTTGCACACTCTAAAATCTTAGAAGAGTTCAGATCCCTGCCAAGTGAAAATCTGTGCTTTTATCAGCTACTATTTGAAGTTTGGCAAGCAATGTTCAATTTTTCTTGCTCCAAAAAATGAACTGTTGAGAAATCTTTGGGCTACTCCTCTCTCTCCACATTAGAACGAAGATATCCCGCCCCCCACCTCCATGAGCTCTACCTGTCTTAGAAAACACAGTCGACTAGCATATAGCATTTGAAGTGTTCCTCAGAGGAAATGTGTAAATAGAAGGCTCACCATGGGCTGAACAACAGTGTTCCAGGCAGAAACACCTCTCCACTCACCTGCCACACTACTGAACTCCCCAGTGAGAGTTCTAACCCCTGTGACTCGTCCTGTTAAAATGGGGCTATTGGCTGAGGGCCCAGCAGTTTCAACTCTAATGGATTTGCCTTCATTTGTGAGTTCCCCCTCCTTTCAAAAACAAACAAGAGGTGAAAATTACTCAATCAGGCACAACTTTACAAAGAATACTATTCATTATTGTGCTTTATGTATTGGTTTGCCTGTAATTCCTCCTGAGACACGAAGGCTACAAGTGACATCTTTGCGCTCTGGGTCTGCGTTGACATCAGATCATGGGAGAGAAAAAGTAAACTGTCAACTTCTGACATTGAGTCATCATCCAAGAGGAGGAAGCTCGAAGAGACCAGCTAAAGGAGGGAAGGAAATGGGGGGAATGGTCAGAGGGAGGAGGAAATATCTTCACAGCATAAAGGACCTTTAAGGTCATTCATTTATCTCCCTGACTGACGGAATAGAAAGCTGATGCTCAGGGAAGGAAAGTGACTTTCCCAAGCTCAGGTGGGTAGGAGGGCCCAGGCCAGGAGTCGCTCCTGTCTCTCCTCTGAGTTTCCATAGCACACGTAGCATGAATGACTGCTTATTGTGCAGCACGAGACAGTAAGCCCCACAAGCAAAACAAGTTGCTTCTCTGAGCCTCTCGTGTTACCAGTGGTGGTGGTGATGGTGACGATGGTGATGATAGCGTGAAGTAGACATTATTAAATCTGTGATACAGAGACAGTAATCCCAGAAAGGTTAAATACCTAACCCCAAGGTCACAAAGCCAGTGAATTGTTAATCAAATTGTTAATAAGGAGGACTCTCAAAAAGAAAAAAAAAAAGTGTGTCTAGCAGAGAAGCAGTCTGCCTGGGCCAGTCGGACCCCAAGACTGGGCTCTTACCTCTTCCTTGTGCATAATCCTCATTTAGTAAGGACCTGGGAGCATATACTGGTCCTGGCTTCACCCTTTAATGTACAGGCTCCATCGGAACAAACCAGATTGTGAATGAAGTCACTGGTCCCTCCCTCCCTGCCCGCAGTACAACACAGCACAGCTCCCCTGCCACAGACACCTAGCTGTCGACCAGGTCTTCCCTCTACCAACTCTGTCCTCAGCCCTGGAAAAGTACAAACAGAAAACAAAATAGTAGTGAAGTTTGGGTTTTGGAGTTGGAGAGAGCTGAGTTTAAATCTGGTTTTGCCACTTACCAGCGAGGCAAATTGATGTCCCCTCTCTCTGTCCTAGTTTTGTTTGTATGCGTGTAATAATATAGACAGAGGGGTGTGTAGTGTGTGTGTGTGTGTGTGTAATTGTGGGGAGAACTTAATGGCATTATTAGTATGAAATAGTTAATTAGACATATACTAACAAGGGCTCAGAGAAAGAGCTCAACAAATATTTGCCACTATTAATATTATCAATGAGTTTACATTCAAATTGGAGAACAGATACACTTTGAGTTATCAGAGAGCTCTCAAGAACTCTGCCTAACTTCTTTGTTTGATGGAATAACATCACCTTCTTTATCCATCTTCCACTTAGTGAGCCATAATGACCTATCCTTCAATACCTAGTTCACATTTCATCTCCTGCTCCCCTCCACAGCAGAACTTACTCTGCCTTCCTGATGCCTCTCTAGTACCTTGCTCACACTGTCACAGCATACTAATAGCTTAAGAATCTCTCTGTGTCCCTGAATTGCAAGGTCCTTTGGAGTTTATTACACCTCCAGAGCCTAGAACAGTGCCTGGCTTATACTTAAGCTCAACATATATTTGGTGCATGAATAAATAGAAGTAACTGCATAGAACAGTGGGGCCTAGAATAGTTAGGAGAGCCTTCTTTCAGAAGGTGGTCCATGAGGGATGAGTAACTTCAGAAGTGCTTGGATAGATAGTAATGAAAACAAGGGGAAAGACAATCATTTCGTTACTTTCTTTTTCTTTAAGATTTTGTTTATTTATTTACAAGAGACTGAGAGATATAGTGCACACACACACACACGCATACACACACACACACACACACACACAGAGGTGAGAGGCGGAGGGAGAGAAAGAGAGAGCAGACTCCCTGCTGAGTGGGGAGCCCAATGCAGGGCTTGATCCAACAACCCTAAGATCATGACCTGAGCCAAAATCAAGAGCCAGATGGCCAACTGGTTGAGCCACCCAGGCACCCCAACATTTTATTGCTTTCTATTGGCATAATCAATGTATGGATTTGAGTAAGGGTCCTCTCCTCACCTAGATAGGGTAAATCAGCTTACACCTTCCCTGCTGGCCTCGTGGCATCACGTCACCTTCAGCATGAGAGTGTAGGACCAGCCAGTAGAGAGGAGAGGAGCCCCTGGGGAAGTTGCAGAAAAACTGGCATTCCTGAGAATGAAGAAATGAAACTGAGGAGCGCTATGCTCTCTGGAGGTGAACATCGTACTTCACGCTACTCACTATTCTCACAGCCCCTCGTGGAGCCATCACGGAAATCTCATTGCGCAAACCATTTGAAAAGAATAAAGCAACAGGGGTTATGTTTCAGAAATAAAATATAAGATCCCACGGAAAGTCATTTGCCAGCAGAAGTTCTCAGTGATGGTTACTGGGACTGTGTGCTGAAAACAGAGTGCAGGGAGTACTTGAATCTTTGCAAGTGTTCATAAGAAAGGCAGTATTGCCTCATAGTTAAGGCTCAACTCTGGAACTTGGGAATGAAACCTGGTTCATGAATCATAGCTGGTGTAATTCCTGGAGCAAGTGATCCACCTCTCTATTACAGTGTGGACACAACTTGAAGCCACTAAATAGAAGCTGATGATAGGAGGAAAGCACTTAGAATGAGAGTCCATATAAATCACTTACAAAAGCACCTGCCATGTAGGTTAACGTTGAACAATTGTTTTTAAAAAATGCTGTTATGGGGCACCTGGCTAGCTCAGTCGGTAGAGCGTGTGACTCTTGATCTCAGGGTTATGAATCCGAGCTCCACATTGGTTGGGTGTAGAGAGTACTTAAAAAAATAAAAATAGATTTTTTAAAAATGCTGTTACAATGACCAAGTCCCTGTTACCAGCTTTTCTCCATGCATCGTTCTGGAGCCCTGTGGCAAGTGCATAAGAAAACTTTAATACAAGATCATGTTCCTTACGGAGTTAGGCTGAAGGTGAAACATGAAACTAATATAAATAAGGCAATTAAAGAACCCTTAAGTCCCAAACTAGATGACTCTGGGCGATGAGAAGGGAGAGGACTGAAACAGTCCCGAGAAAGAGGAGAATGAGCCTAACCTGATGGTTCCTCAATTAAAGTTCATTAATGATAACTAATATTGGACTCATTCAGGTTAGGATTTTATCAGCTATATTCAAACGCCAGATTGTGAGGGAAAAAAATATAAAAATAAAACAACCCTCTCAATTATCAGTCCATTTAGAGAATGCTAAAATAGGAGGGAAGAGAGTTTATTTAACTTGATCTTGAATGAGGTTTCAGAATTTGTGAGTGAAAGAGGTAAAAGAAACCTCAAGGATTGGCTGGACTAAGCACCATGTTTTACAGATGGAGAGATGTGAGGTGATTTGCCCAAGTCATCCTGGAAACCCAGGTCTCTTTTCGTTCTGTCTGATTCTTAACTCCCTATGGATGTTCACTGGCTTCTCTGGCTCCTGAAGGTCATTCTTCTTGTGTCATATCAGTCAGTTGGTTGGACTCCCATCTATGAGTCCTAGAACTTTTCCTGCCTGTGCTCACTGCCCTTCCTACTGTGGCCAGTTACATGCTGACAACCACATTGTGGAGGCTTAGCCCTGCAGGCATTGACAAGAACCTTTGTTTTTGTTATTGTTGTTTTGCCTTTTTTTTTTTTTAACATGTATTATTTGCTTCAATGGTACAGGTCTGTGAATCATCAGTTTTACACAATTCACAGCACTCACCATAGCACATAACCTCCCCAATGTCCATAACCCAGCCACCCTATCCCTCCCCCTGACCCCCCTGACAAGAAACTTTGAGCTGTAGCAAATAGCAAGGGATAGAAAGGGAAGAAAATGAGGGATAGTGGGAGGGGGAAGAGGGAATGAAAGGGAAAAAATTTAAAAATAATTAACAAGAAAATGAAGAAATCAGCAGTATGACCAATATCGGATCCATGGAACTATTCTGAACCTGTCTTCTATCTAATACATGAGGATTTAAAAATAAATCCAGTGTGTCCCATTGATAAGAATATGGTGAAAGTGGGGTGCCTGGGTGGCTCAGTGGGTTAAAGCCTCTGCCTTCAGCTCAGGTCATGATCCCAGGGTCCTGGGATAGAGTCCTGTGTGGGCCTCCCTGCTCAGCAGGGAGTCTGTTTCTACCTCTACCTTTATTCCTCTCCCCACCCAAGTTGTGCTCTCTCTCAAATAAATAAATAAAATCTTTTTTTAAAAGAAAAGATGAAATGCTGGATGAGTCTAGAATTATGAAACAGTAAATTGGAATCCTATAGCCTGCAATTTCTTATGGTATCTACCACACAAAATGGTGCACAAATTGAAAAAAGAGAATGACACCTTGTCAGAATGCTTTACTGAATTTTATCATCTCTGGCACTAATCACAAATATCAAGATCCATTTCAGTGCAGACCAGAATTGCTAAGGGACCATCAGAGGGCTTGCCACATAAAAGTACATAGTAGTCATTCAATAAATATATTAATTGATAAAGTGAATAATGAAAAATTACAAATTTATTAATAAAGTAAAAAAAAAAAAAAAACCGGCATGAGTGGCCCACTAGCTGACAGTAGGATGAAGGTTCCATCAGCTACAGTAAACTTGAAGAAAGCTGTTTCAAGTCTTTCCATCAACTATTGCTATGACCCAGTGACCAGAGTTTCAGGTTTGCAAGGCAGGGTGGATGGTGGAAGAAACTCAGCTGCAGTAGACAGCAGAGCACAGCAGCACCGTCTTTGGTATTTGACTCTCTGATACTTTCATTTGCCCATTCACTCATGTCCACATTCATTCTGGAATACTTTGTATCTTAACAAATCGATCCATACTAATCCCAACTCCAAAGCCCTATGTCCAAAATGATAACCTCCCTGGCCCAACCTCACCAAAAAATAAATTAATTAATTAAACAACAAAAAAAGTAAAATAAAATAAAAATTCAGGAGCAAGGTTGATGGTCTCCAGGCCATTTAGCGACAACCTGTCCACAGTAACAGGCTATGGCTAAAGTCAAAGTCTCCTCCTTAAATCCATCAGAGCAGTGCTACTTTGACACCCATGACCTACTCAGGAAGAACAGTTTAGCCAGTTATTTTACTATCTCTGGTTATGATGCTCTGAAGTGTAAATATAGTTTTTCATAACTTATTATTGTCTCATAGCTTTAGATTTTAATGTAAAAGTAATAGAAGCTTTTACTGGTTTGACAAATAACCGGTATTGGAAGAGTTAGTCTTCAAGCAGAGAATTTTGACAGAGAAAATCCAAACTTAATATCTCAGTTGTAGGATATACCAGTGTTCTCTTTTAACCTGATTAAATAAATTGTGCTTTTGGCTAATGGATTCAAAATGTAGCTTTTTCATGGAAGGCTTACATTGTAATGGGGTAATGGAGAGTGTAGGGGGTTTGGGGAAGAGAAAAGCAGTTAGGACACATCATTGGGACTAATTAGAAATTAAGAATAAATGATTGCTGGGGAAAATGTCAATCAGTACAGATCATTCTGAAAGCAGCTTGGAAATATGTAAAAAAAAAAAAGTTTTTTTTTAAGATTTTATTTATTTGTTTGACAGAGAGAGAAACAGTGAGAGCAGGAACACAAGCAGGGGGAGTGGGAGAGGGAAAGCAGGCTTCCCGCTGAGCAGGGAGCCTGATGGGGGGCTTGATCCCAGGACTCCAGGATCATGACCTGAGCCGAAGGCAGATGCTTAATGAACTGAGCCACCCAGGTGCCCCATGTCAAAATTTTAACTTCACAATTTTTAACTCAACAATTCAACTTCTAGAAGTCTACCCCAAGGGAATAATTTGAAACAAAATATGTTATAGCTATTGCAACATAAAGTACTTAAAAATGGAAAACTATAGATGTGTCTGACAATGTAGGAAAGCATAAGCCAACTGTAATAATCCACGTGATGAAATACTAAATTGTTATTGTGTTTATAAGATATATTGGCTTGGAGTCATAATTTCTTTTGGTATTTTGTTGTTTTGTTTTGTTTGGCTTTGCTTTGCTTTGTTCTAAGTAGGCTCCATGCCCAGTGTGGGGCTTTAACTCAAGACCTTGAGATCAAGAGTCATATGTTCTACCAACTGAGTCAGCCAGGAACCCCATCTGTAGTCTTCATTTCTTTTGATGTCTTTTCTAATTTTGGTATCAGAGTAATAGTGGCCTCACAGAATGAATTCTATCTTTTGGAGGAGTTTGTGAAGAAAAGGCATTTATTCTTTTTTAAATGTTTAGCAGAATTCACCAATGAAGCCATCTGGGCCTGGGCTTTTCTTTATGGATAATTTTGGAAATTACTAATTCATTCTATTTGTTATAAACCTTTTCAGGGTTATCTTTGTTCTTTCTTTTTTTTAAAGATTTTATTTACTTATTTGACAGAGAGATAGAAAGAGAGCACAAGTAAGCAGAGAAGCAGGCAGAGGGAGAGAGAGAAGCAGGTCCCCCCGCTAAGCAGGGAGCCCAATGCGGGGCTCCATCCTAGGACCCTGGAATATGACCCGAGCCAAAGTTAGCCGCTCAACCAACTGAGCCACCCAGGCGCCCCCAGAGTTATTTTTATTCTTGAGTCAGTTTTGGTAGTGTCTTTCTAGAAACTTGTCCATTTCATCTAAATTACCTAATTTTGGGAATACGGCTGTTCATTGTATTCCCTTATAACTTTTTTTATATCTGTAAGGTCAGTAATAATATCCCTTTCATTCCTGATCAGTAATGCTTCTCTCCTTTTTTCTTAGCCAGTCTAACTAATGATTTATCAACTTTATGAATCTTTTCAAAGACCCAACTTGTGGTTTTATTGATTTTTGTTTGTTTTTCTATTCCCTAGTTTATTAAATTCCGCTCTAATTTTATTATTGCCTTTTTCTGCTTGCTTTAGATTTAGTTTGGTCTCTTTTTTCCCCAGTGTGTTAAGGTGGAAAATGAGATTTTTTTTTTTTTAAGATTTTATTTATTTATTTGACAGAGAGAGAGATCACAAGTAAGCAAAGAGGCAGGCAGAGAGAAAGGGGGAAGCAGGTTCCCTGCTGAGCAGAGAACCCGATGCAGGGCTTGATTCCAGGACCCTGAGATTATGACCTGAGCCAAAGATAGAGGCTTAACCCACTGAGCCATCCAGGCGCCCCAAAGATAAGATCTTTTATTTCAGATATTTTTTAGCTGTAAATTTCCTTCCAAGTACTGCTTTAGCTGTATCCCATAAATTTAGGTATATTGTATCTTTATCTCATTCATTTAAAAGTATTTTCTTGTTCTCTTGAAATTTCTTTCTAGACCCATTGGCTAGTTAAGAGAGTGTTGTTGTTTTTGTTTTTTGTTTTTTTGTTTTTTTAATTTGCATATGTTTGGTGATTTCCTAAATTTCTTTTTGTTATTAATTTCTGATTTCTTTCCATTGTTTTGGATTCATTAAAGCTGATGCTTCTGAAGACTCCTTTATGATATGGAAAGTATTTCTGTCCTCTTTAAAATAATCCCATTTAGTGAGTTTTACTAAATGTCAGGCCCTATAATAAAAGCTTATCACGTTATCACATTTAAATACTCAGAACTGAGGCCCAGAGATTAAATAGCATTTCTAAGGTTATACAGCTAAATTTCAAAATATTTTCCCATGAGACTTTGCTGTATGGAACAGTAAAAAAAAAAAAAAATTTAAAATTCTATAGACCATGTGATACAACTAAATTTAAACAGAATAATTTGTTCAAAAACAAAGAAACAAATCAATTTAGTGTTATTGTTTGTCACAAAGAGATAACAAATAACTTTTTTCCTCTGTTTCCTTTTAAATCTTCCCTAAAAGAGACATGCTTCATTTGCTAATAGAAAAAGTATTTTTAACAAACTAGCCTATTAGTTAGGAAAGGGAATAAAACTTAATTAGGAAAAAAGTTAGAAAAGGAAAATGAAACGGTAATTTTACTGAAGGCATTAATACTTCTAAAAATCATTTATACTTTCTATTTATGCAATTATGGACCATAGAGCTAAAAATGTGATACTATGCAAAAATGTATACAAGCAAATAGCTGAGCCACCACGTTTTTATTACTAGTAATAAACAGCAACTAAAATTAAATCAGATTGTAGAGCATAGAATTATGAGATAAAATTCATGAGAAAAACAAATTATGAGAGATAATAAGTGCAGAGAAAAGCAGTACATTCAAATATCACTCATTTGGCGATAGTCTTATTCTTCCATTACTTCTCCCACTTTCTCCAGATGTTTGTTAATTCCCCCTGCTCCTCCTCCTCCTTATTCTCCTTGTTTTTGCCAGAAGTTTCTCCCCATATTACCAATAGGAATCATCACTCAAAACTTTGGTTCATGCCTTCATTTGATGAATATTTATTGAGTACCTACCATGCCTTAGATCCTGGGGATACAGAAATAAAAATGATACATGCTCTGAAATCATAATGTAGTAGGAGAGAAATATATCAAAATGAGTGGCATTCACTGTGACAGCCATGGTAGAACATCTGAACACAACCTTAACGATGTATCCAGTTATTCATGAGATGGGCAAAGAGGAAAACATTCCTATAACCACCACCTGAATCAAGATGTAGAAGATATACCTATATATATTTAAGAGAGTAGGCTAAGTTAAAAATTTATTTGGGGAAGGGTCATGTTCTAACAACAATAATTCCTCAGCTACTGACTTGATTTCCACCACCCTGGCTTAGTTTTTCCTGTTCAGGAACTTCTTATGATTGAAGTCATCCATAAGTACTCTTCTGTATCTGCCTTCTAACTCTCAACAGAATGCTCTTGAGATTTATCCATGTTGTGGATGCTTTTTATTGGCGAAGTAGTTCAGTTCTTTTTATTGCTGAATAGCAATAACAATATATTGGTGTATCAGTATACCACAGCTTATGACTTCACCTGTTGATGGACATTAGGGTTGATTCTTGTTTGGGGTCATTGTTAATATTCTTGTACATGTCTTTTTGTGGCATGTGTTTTTCTCTTGAGTAAGTATCTAAGGCTAAATTTCTGAATCATAGGTTAGCTGTGTGATTAACTTTATAGGAAAGTGCCAAACTATTTTTCAAAGTGGCTATACCATTTTACATTCCCAACAACGATTTCTGTGAGAGCTCTCATTGCTTCACATCCTTACCAACACCTATCATGGTTAGTCTTTTTAATTTTATCCACTCTAGTGGGTATTGCGAATAGTATCTTGCTTTTGGCTTCAGTTTGCTTTTCTCTGATCACTAATGATATTTTTCATATGATTTTTGACCATTTGTATATCTCACGTTAAGTATCCAATCAGGTCTTTTGCCCATTTTTTATTGGATGGTTTTTCTTTTTATTGTTCAATTGTAGAAGTTTTTAAATATTCTAAATAAAAATCCTGTATCAAGCATGTGTATTATATTGTTTTCTAGTTTGTGGATTGCGTTTTCACTTTCTTAATGACCTCTTTTGAGGAGCAAAAGTTTTTAACTACAATGAAATCCAATTTTCTAATTTCTTTTTACTTATCATTTGTTCTTTTATGTTTTTTCCAGGAAATATTTGCCTATTTCAGATTACAAATATACTCTATATTTTCTTCTAGAAATTTTATGGTTTAAGCTTTTAGAATTGGCTCTGCAATTCATCTTAGAAAATTTTGGTGTATGGTACAAGTTATTACAAAAAATTTCAAACATAAAATATATGGAAGGAATATAATTATGACCTTTTGTACACATTACTCAGCTTCAACAGCTATCAAATCTTGTCAGTCTTATTGTGCATATTCTCATATGTGTGATGTATATATATGTATGAGATATATGAGGCATATTTGTAAAATTACAATCTTTCTTTTGTTACCATCCAGAATTTAATCCAGGACCACAATTCCTTAATCTCCTTTGATTTAATATGGTTCTTTAGCTTTTTGTTTTTCAAGACATTGGCATTTTAAGAGGGTGTCTCTTAATTTTAGTTTTTCTGATTATTCTTCATGGTTAGTTTCATCTAATACATTTTTGGCAGAAATACCATATCAGCGATATTGTATACTTCTCAGTGCTTTCCATCAGGAGGCACATGGTGTCATGTTATCCCACTGTTCGGTGATACTAAGTTTGATCACTTGATTAAGGTTTCCCTGCCAGATAACTCCACCAGAAGGGTGGTTTTACTCACCTTTTTAATAATTAAATAATATGGGAGGAGATAAACATCATGTTCCCCAACAAACTTTCAATCAGTAGTCTTAGCACCCACTGAGGATTCTTGCCTGAATTGATTATTACTATGGTAGCTAAAAAATGATTGATTTTCTGGCTTTACTACTCCTATAGTTGTCATTCTATTAAAACAAAGAACTTTCTCTTCCTTCTCATTTTTGATTACTTAATTTAGGTAGTTGTGGTAATCTGCCTGGACTCATGAATTTCTTTTTTAATTCAGTGTGTTATACTCAGTTACTACCATTATTCATTTTCATATTCAAATTATCTAGATTTGGCTGGTGTGATCTCTTTTAAACTGACTTTGGTGTCCTTTTGCTATGCCACCAATAGTTTTAGGTTTTTTAAGCTTTGCACTGTTTTTGTGTTTATGATGAGTATGTCCTACTTTCCAGACTCACCTTGTTACTTTCCCTGCTGATGGAATGAGCCATTTCTTAAAAAACACTAGTTCCTTTTTTGCAGAAAATGGTATTTAGAAAACAAAATCTGAGCACCAGGTATGCTTTTTGCTCCTGGGGTATCAGTACATCTAGGCGCCTTTAGTGAACAAAGAGAGGATATAAAGTTTTTTAGAAAACCTTAACTTTATGTTGGATGTCTTTAATTACTATTCACCATCATAAGATTCTTCCCGTCCTTCCCCCATCCCACATTTGTAGCTCTCTCCTCTTTCACGGCGACAACCCCACTTCCCAGCAACATCCATGTGTTTACTCATTTGTTTATTACTCATATACCAAATGGTTTCAGAATTCAACTAACAATAAACCTGCTAAGTAAAGTTCAAGATTTCTGTATAATTCTATCTTTAGAATATATTCTGAGGATAGTCATAGTATTATGTTCCTTTCATATTTTCTGAAGCAAATCAAGTGTGTCAGTCATTTCAACTGTAACTATTTCAATGTGGCTCAACCACAATGCCCTTATCACAGGTAAAAATTAATAATTACTGAATTTACAAATATTCTTTGGATTTTCAGGTCTCAAATTGACTCATAAATACCATAAATGCTTTTTTGTAATTTTGTTTTGTTTTACAATTTATTTAAACCAGAAGTGAAATTTATAGTAATTGGTTGATCCATCCTAAATCTCTTCTGATTTTTATGTTTTCCCTCCATTCTTTTTTTGTTTTCTTTCAATTTTTATGTTTAAAAAACCAGGTCATTTGTCCTATAGTTTGCTCCAGATTTTCCTTAGGGTATAATTTATCATGTTTCTCTATTTCTATAAACTCTTTGTTGGATGAAAGGTTGAATTATATTCAGATTCAATGGAGAAAAGGGTTTTGTTTTGTGTTCCTTTCTTTTGAAAATAGAGGTTTACAGAACTACTCTATAGTAGTATTTTATTCTCCCGTCAGGAAGCATATATCACCTGATTGTCTTTTTTATGTGTGCGATATTACCAGCTATTGGTGCTCAATGCCTAGATCCATTGATTCATTAGGGTTGCAAATGGAACCCTTTTTGAATTGGACGATGTTCTAGACATACATATGTATACACACATCCATATAGAGACACTTCTGGGAACAAATGTATCTCAAGCCAACTCTTGTCTTTCCTTTAACAATCTCTTTATTTCATTCTTACTTGTTCTTGACCCTCTCTTGTTATAAAAATCTCTTTTCTGTACAAAAACAAGATATGTATAATACAAAATGATGGCCCAAATTTATAGTAACAACTTTCCAGGGGGAATACAATTATCTTAGAGGAGATGGGATAAGAATAAATTAAGAGGAAAGAGGCATTTATGAAAGATAAGGAGGCCACAAAAATTGTGTTATCTGGGCTCAGTACAAATTTAAATCGAAATTCTTCCCAGGGAATGTTCATATCACGAAGGTGACATTTTAGAGCTAGGAAACATTTGAGATTTGAAAATTTTGAACAGGAATATGAGAAGGGAAACTGAAACATACCCCTAGTTTTAAAGTTTTCTGCATGAAAAAGACAAAAATACATCAATTCACTCATGTGTCTTTAAGAGCATGGGATTCAAGTGAAAGAAGCAGCAATTTGAGTTTTTTGTTTTGTTTCCTTTCTTTCTTCATGAAGCATGTATTATCTTAAGCCAGTTCAGCAATGCCATTACAATTTAGGGTCAAGCTAAGCAGTTTCACACCACTTGACCTAACAACTTAGGGATTTTTTGAGTGACAGTGATAATATGCCGACTCCTGGTATGGGTGTTCTAATGTCTGTCACAACATGAAAGGTATTCATTTAACAGAGGAACAGCAGAACCAGATAAACAAGGCACGCGTATCTGATTGATTGCAGGGGTCGGGGAGGGTGTTTTCAACTCATTCAATTCAAGATAAAAAGTATTTGCTCCAAGTAAAATGTAAAACATGCTGTGTTTGTTTCCTCCCATCCTATGGTGTAGGGGTTGGGGAGAGGTTCCTTTTTTGAATAACTTTATTGAGATATAATTCACATAGTATACAATTCACTCACTTCAAGTGTACAGTTCAGTGTTTTTTAGTACATTCATAGGGTTATGCAATCATCACAGTCTAATTTTAGAACATTTCATCTGCCCTAAAACTAACATCATACTCATCAGCTGTCACTTCCCACTCTTTGTATGCCCTATCCCCAACCCTAACCAACCACTAATCTACTTTGTCTCTTTAGGTTTTCGCCTTTCATGAGCAATCACCTTTTAATTGCCATTCACAGCTTGTCCCACTGAAATTCTTTTTATCTTATTTTCTACATTATCAATAAGAATAGAATAGATCCCTCAAAAACATGAGTGGATATAAAAAAAAACATTGTAACAGGATAACGTACAAAAATATTGTTGAATCCAATAACTTCTGATGGCTTAAATAAATAACTGCCAAACAGTGAAGCTGTAGGAATGATGACAGATTACGGCATCATGAAAGTCAAGTGCTAATAATTTTAAATATAAATTTGAAACAGGCTTGGCTTGCAGAAGCTTTTCTTGCTCATAAGAGCAACAATATCTTCAACCAGTAGTTATTAGTTTCATTCAAATCCTGACTTTACCTCTCATCAACTATGTGACTGTGGACAAGGAACAGAAGATTTGTAACTTCAGTTTCCTCATCTGTAATGTGGGAATGATGATGATAACAACCTCCTGAAGTTAGTGTGGAGATTAGCACATGTACAGCTTTTAGCACCAAGCCTGGCACAAAATAAGTGCTCAGTAAATGGTTGTTGCATCACTTTTGTTCATAAGAACTCAGTGATTCAGGTCAAACTCTAAAATGGAATCCTTACATATGCCAACTTGCTACTTGCTACACGTGATTGGTATTTTCAAAGTCTCTGTTCAGTTAAGTTTCCTGCCATGAGAGCATTAGATGGAGATCCAAGTAAGACACAGCAGTGTAGAGGAAAAATAGCATTGATCAAGTATGATTAAAGGAGCTATAAACCAGCCTTCAGTTGCTTGAGAGCCATGTGTTCTATAAATAGTAAAAGTGCTAATTTATTATTTTCACCTAACACTCATGTAACAGATTCTCCTTTTTTAAATTAAAAAAAAATATATTACCAGCAACAGAAAGCTCATATAATGGTATTATACATGTCTAATAAAAAAAATAAAGACTAGCATTAGAGCATTATAAACCACCTATAACCTCTTACATTTGAAATGTTTAGCTAAGACCCATAATGTGTGACTTTTAAGTCTGTGAGTGTGAATGGAAGTTGTGATTTGGTTTTGTGCCCATGAATGTAAGGCCATTTAACCACCAATGATTCTATTACCTTCTCTTTCATTCCAATACAGAATGAGTTTGGGGAATAAGACTAATAAATTAGATAATTTTATTTTGAGCAACTATTATGTATTTTTCTCTTCTTTTAAAGATGTGATGCTAAATAGTATTATATCCCAATCAGATGAGTCATGATACACATTTTCATACTTGGGAAATGTTAACACATTACAGTCCTTGCTTTGAAATGAAAAAAGAGTTAATCACAGACAACACATATTCATTTCCTTTGACCCCATGAGACAAGTTAAATGATGTGGTTTGCATGTGCCCCCATTTTGGCCCTTAGACACCGCCACACTGTCCATCTGTGTCTACATTTTAACCCCAGGCTTTCCTCCTTTGGGCACTGTTTTGTATTTGCATGAGAATTTGTAATTTTTTTTTTTGCATGACAAGTCATCCATGATGTTGAAGTTAAATGTCTAACATACCTTGCAATACACATGTCATTAATTCTTACATAATTTTTTCTTTTATTTTCAGTTACTGAAGTTTAAATATGCTTGAAAAGTAAAAGTGGCATGAAACTGGAGTGATGCAAGAATATTTAATGTTCCTTTAATGACATCATTTTTTAGCTGGGAAAATTTGGGGGGCAGTTCCCAGCCTTGTCTCTGGACACAAATCCTCAATGACAAGTTCTGACAAAACTATATTACGCATAAGTGCTGTCAGCGGAGTCATAAATACTAAAGTAGTATTCCTTTTTACCCTGAGAATGTATATCTAATACTTGACACGTTACATATAAAATATGCTTCCTAATTTCAAAAATTATTAAATATTTGACTTAATTATTTTTTTCTTCAAAAAAGAAATGTCCCATTTCTTAATGGGACATAAAAATTAAGCTCCACTGATTTGGTGAAGTTCCTGGCACCCAAAAAAAGTAATAAATTACTGAATGAGAGCACCAACATTTTAGCACTTTAATGTTTCCTACATAAACATGACTATCAAAATGGGTATCTGATAGAAAGCACATGAGTATGCAAAGAAACTAAGTTATGTACACTATTTAGTCAAGCTTCAAAACCGTAAGGCATGCCACTGATTCCCTCCAGTGGATAAAATACATACATCTGAACAAGGGCTTTTCCTTCCAAATAGTCACCATGCTGGCCTTCATTTATTCCTCCCAGTTGCCATTGCTATAACTGTTTTGGAACACCCTTGTCAAATTACCTTCAAAGTCTTTGGCACATTCATTTTAATACCTACATGGTAACAACTCTTGCTCTTTGGAGAGCCTCAGAGCCAGTCAAATAAGTATGGTAATCAAGCTGGTGAAACATTTTTTAAATGTTATGTGAATATGAAATTATTAAGACTTGCAGAGCCTATGGCTTATAAAATGACTGTGAATTCATTTCCCAAAGCAGAACCCCACAGCATTTACATAACAGCAACAGTGGGAATAAATGAAATTTTCTTAAGGAGTTTTCTGGGCAAGCAAATGAATAAGTTCTAATATATGTCTTATATTACGTATATCTATGTTACTTTTAATTAAGCCTCATTTAACCTAATGAAGTGGTTTACATGTTTAAGGACAGTCCTTCTTACAGTATTTTTTATCATGTCAGAATATAAGCAAGTAACCATTATTTCTCCCTTGCTTGAGTATCAAGTTAGTATCTTTTAATATCAGATTTGGGTTGACAGTGTCCCAGCTGTCACCAACTAGCCCTGTGATATTAGCAAGGGACTCAACCTCTCTGTGCCTCTGGCCCCGTTTCCAAGATGAGGATGTGGGGCTCGTGTGTCTTTAAAATCTCTTTTGAATGAATGATTTTTATAGATCTGTGTGTGATATTATAAATCTCATATATCATAAACGTACACACTTCTCTGTGTGTTTTAAATTAAATCCTAGCCAAAGTAACTCACATTCAACTTACTAAAAATGATATCCAGGCACTGATGTGTCTAGTATCTCTAAGAAAGTCTTCCCTACCTGATGACAGTGATGACGATAAAGATGACATTTGTATAGCATGTTATGTTGATCCTGCCTCACCTCAGTCTCACACCCTAAGAGTTGCTCTCATTATCCTCCATTATACAATGAAGAAGATACTGAGGGTCAGAGAGATTCAGTTACCTGTTTAAGGTGATGGACTAGCAAGTTGTAGAGCCAGGACAGAGGGTCAGTTAAGACTCCTTTCCTCCATCATCATTTACCTGCAACCAGTCTTTTCATTAAGAGGCATCTTTTCCAAGGAGTCATCTTTCAGAATTTACACTCCTTGAAAATAAAATCTGCCTTCAGGGAGCCTATGGCACCTCTTTAGACTATCCACTTGCGTCACTACAGCTCTCTCTGCTTTTACAAACTAGTTGTTTCGTCAGCATGAGTGTGACAACAATTAGACGTCCCCTGTTTTTGCCCCATGCCTTTTCTCCTTCACAGTCATTCAATGACAAGCGTAAAAAGAGCTTCATCTTTTCACGAAAATTCCCATTCTACAAGAACAAGGAGCAGAGTGAGCAGGAAACCAGTGATCCTGAACGTAAGTAGATTCTCGAAGAGAATGTCACATGCAACACAAGAGAAAAAAATTCTTCACGGGCAACACGCATGATGTAGGCTCCCCCACGCCACACGCCTAGGCAAACAAACACGGTAGGCAGGCAGGTCAGGGCTTACTACTGTGACCAGTGTTTGGCGGCAGTCTGGATCCTTCCCTTGATGTGGCTCTTCTTTGCAGGATGCATTGGAGAGGGACTTCAGGAACCTGGGACTTTGCTTCCAGCCAGCATTTTTCTGTGACCAGGGCTGGGTCTGGTTTGCCTTTTCTGTCCTACAGCTCTTGAGGGCTTGAGACAAATTCTTTTCTGAACAGAAATACTGAATTCTATTGCCACATGTATGTTTTTGAATTCTAGCTCATTGAGAGCAATTAAATTGTCTGCATTGATTACTAGCCCTGTGTCTACCCCTTCCCTCCCAGCAAATATTAAATACTTACTGAGCGGTGAGCTTGCATTCGTGGCTGCTAAATCAAAGAATTTGTTTTAAAACTTGGGAGTGGACCATTGCTCTGAGTGGTACATTTCTGTGGCAACATTAGCAGCGGGCAAAAATGCCATTTGGCGTATCTTCCTCTTTTTCTCTAACAGTCTTCTGATTTTTTTTTTTCTTAAACTCACCATCTTTTGAGTTGCTTTACAAATATTTGTGTCTCAGCCCAGGGAGTTTGGGTGAAAGTTGTTTCAAAAGAAGAAAGAGTAGGATCCAGATTGCTTAGGCAACACGGTCTGTCATGGTAGTATCCATTTCAACTCCACTGACTTCTTCCTTCCTCTTCCGTGGCTGTTCTTCCTCTCTCATTGCTCTCTCTGGGGACTTCCATGCAGGACATCCCCGGATTAGGTGACGACGGTTATGGAACAAAGACTCTGAGTAAGTTCCCAGGAATGGTCACTGTAACTTTTCTTTTCTTTTCCTTTCCTTTTGAGTTTGGCTTTTGTTCCTTTTCTTGAGGGCCTTTCACTCCTAGCATGCACAAGATACGAGTTTTATGTTACCTAGCTGTGAATGCTCCTACAGAGTAATTTCAACCGTTTTGTTCTGCATGTCAGCATTTAAAAGCCAAGTGTGTCAGGCACTGTAACTTCTGTTGCAGTTCACACATTCCCTTTCTGACCACATGATGTGGCCAACATGGTCAAAATGCCAACCACGGCATCCCTTGCTCTTACCGCCTAACACCTCCCAGAGAGCAAGAAGCCATGTTGAAAGAAAGGGTGAGCTAAATGTTCTAGAACAAGAAAGCAGAAATGTACTTTACGTCCTTTCTTCTGCCTTGGTAGCCAGAAATATTTAATGTCCTTGCCGACATCCGTAATTGGGTCGTAATTTGCTAGCAGTAAAGGAGCTATTTTATTGTCAAAGGGAACATGCCTTCTCAAAAAATAAACATTAAGCTATTTGATCTTCCATGGATAATTCTTTGTTATTAACTATGATTGATTTTTCTTTCTGACTTGCAGTGATCCTGCTTGAAACGTTTGTATGATAACGTTTTAGATATGTATTAATATGTTTTTCTATCAGTCACTTATTAGCTGCATTACATAATCAGGTCTTCATTTTGTAGTATAGACTATAGAATAAAGTATAATAAACCTTTAAATTTTCTAGTTATTAATGCCTTTAGTCTGTGTCTCATTGCACTGAGCAATAAAAATTAATAATCCTATGTTAATACACTGTGCTATGATTTTTCTTTCTTTAACTCTAACTCCATTGTATAGGCACCAATGAAATAAGAACAGTTTTGTGTCTTTTGCAACTGTATCACATGCTCATTTTCTTGTTTATTTTGTTTTGTTTTAATTTAACAGCTATGGGCAATATTTTTAGAAGCTGTTCATTTCATTTGTATAAAACAAAATAGCATTGAGCTGGACTTTGTTTTCAAGAGCCGTTACTTAACCCTGTGTAATGATATGCCTCATCCCTCAGAGTGTTATTCTGGACTTTTTTAAGATATAGATACAGAAAACAAAATCTGATTAAGAGTACTGATCTTTTTAAAGATGAAAACTTTATCTTTGAGTCGTCTGAAATTTTTCTTAAATTAGTGGCTGAAGTTCAGGTGTTGATTTCAGTATTATCTGGATGGTACCCAGTACCACCAGGTTCTGAATTTTCAATGGGGGCGGGGTGCGGAGGAGAAGCATTTTAATATATTATGAATAAAGGAACATCACTGAAAAGTAGCTGCTTTTAGAATGTCAAAAATATGAGTGATGACCTTTTAAATCCAGAATGTGCAAATGTTTGTTTTGCTTTTTTAAAAATTGAACAGATTTCAGTAGGTGAAGTTATTTGCCAATTAATGCTATTGTCAGCCATCATTTGGACTTTGGCTGGAACGTGTTTTCAATTTCTCTTTACCTACACAATGGAAAAATTCTGTGATACAATTTCTTGATACTAAGAGAGATTGGTTAAGTAAAACGTGCATAGATAGTGTAGCTTTATTCTCAGTTATTTTAAAAGTTAAAAAAAAAACCAACAGCAACGACAACAGCAGCAGACCCTGTCATCTTCAATTCAGAGTACTTAGGATAATCAATTACTAATTGTCAATTACACTTCAGTAAAGCTTTAAAAAAAAAGACTAATCCATCCAATGGGTGGCAATCTATATGAAGATACACCTTTGTTGGGTGTGTACCTTGACTTTTTTTCAACAACAAAATAAATTTGCCCTGTGTCATTCACACTTCTTTCCCTAGTGCCCCTCTGCACTTGTAAAATGCCTGCCTAAATTAGCAACACAAAGAGAAATGATTAGTGTGATTTTAGCCCATGTTAATTTTCCTTAGTTTCATTCTCCAAAACCAATCCTTCCAGGATGCATTAACTCTGTGAGAATCCTTCCACAATGTATACGTGAATCCCATCATCACATTGTTCACTTTAAAAGTATTGTCATTTATCAATTACACTTCAGTAAAGCTTTAAAAAAAAAGACTAATCCATCCAATGGGTGGCAATCTATAATATGAAATACATTTTAAAGTGCTTTTTTTTTGGAGAATTGTATTCTGTATTCTTTTGCTTTTTCTAAAAATGAACAACAGTTGCCACTTTTTAAAAGCCTGGTTATTGCTAATGAGCTTCAGAAATCAGTCATATATTCTTCATTTAATTAACCTGATAGACAAAGGACTTGATAGAATAATGAATGTATCTTCTATAACTTAATACAGGGTACAAATGAAATGACTTTTGGAAATAAAAGCTCTAATTCTGGCATATACATCGCTGTTATGTTAGCCAAACTGTGTTTTTATGAAAAAAAAAATTTGAAATATCACCATACAAGCAAGTTATTCAACATGAATTAAAAGCATACTTCATGCCAGGACCTATGCTTGGTATTGGACCTGTTTCATTCCTCTAGAACCCAATAGCTATCCAAGCAAGAATCTTAAAATAAAATCCGGAAAATACTGAACTAATTCATAAACCATTTTTCAGCAAACTCATTTCTTCCTTCAAAATTTTCTCCTCATTCACTGAAGCAGGAAAAATCTTCCAACTGTCCCTTTTTATCCTGAGAATTCATTTAAGAAATATTTACATAGAAATAAATTTCACTGGGTCCCAGGGACTACCTGGCAATCTGAAATACCGTATTCCCCCCAAATCCCTAAAGGCTAACACAGAGAAACAAAAAGCTTGTAAGCCAACAGTGGCTACACAACAGAAACTTCTGACCTTAGCGTCAGGAAAACATCCAGCTGAGACAGATGGACCTTTGTCACACGAAACTGGAAAACCAGGCCCATGTGAATGGAGCAAAGTCTGCGGGAAAAGAAAAGTGCTTAGATTGACGTTCTGTATTTTTTTTGCAACTAAAGGTACTTTCCTGTTTGCTAAAAAGAAGACGCAACAATCAAGTAGTAGCTTCCTATAACGTGGAGATAAAGTTTTCATCTTTTGTACCGTATCTGAGTTTTCTTAATGCCACCTCTTCCGCAGCCTTTCCCGTGCCTCCCGCTTACACTTGTAGTAGCCTTGCATGAGTGTTATTCTTTCACGTTGGCTGCTCTCCAGTGCTTGGTATCTCTTTAATTTGCTGTGCTGTTCTTGCAGAACATGTCTCTTCTAATGCCAGCGATAGCGAAAGTAGCTACCGTAAGTTACTGCTTTGGTTTGTGGTTCTTTTCTTTGCGATTGCTCCATTGCCTGTGGTGGTCATTGCCCGTTTTTGCTCTGGTTGTGTTTTAATTGCTGCCCTTGATCATCCTCATCCAAAGCAAATGGCTTGACATGAAATCGTCGTGTGATGTGGAAAGATACAAAAGACATTAGGGCCGTCTGTGGACTCCTCTGTGCTTAGTGCAAGCAGTAGCCGGCTTGCTGGT
Source organism: Neogale vison (assembly GCF_020171115.1). NCBI lineage: Eukaryota > Metazoa > Chordata > Mammalia > Carnivora > Mustelidae > Neogale > Neogale vison. The sequence continues at coordinate 140,550,525 of NC_058097.1, forward strand.
AACCACAAACAATTCCCGCTTCAGCGGGCTGTGGCCTGGTGATGCGGTTCTCCCAGAGAAGGTGGGGGTAAGGCTCAGCCTGGCGGACTTGGACATTCTACCCCCTACAGTAATTAAAACTCCCTGCAGGGTGGTGGAAAAGTCATCATGGTTTTCTTTACCTTCTCATTTTGCCTTTTTCTTTCTGTTGCCGTCTTCCCTTTCCAACAGAAATCTTGCAAAATTACTGTGTTCCTTTTAAATGGAGTGTGAACTTTTATATCTCTTCTCTCCTTGGTTAATATTCGAAGGCAGATACTATGATATATATAACTTTATATTTCTCATGGTTGGGAAGTGATGAAAAAGTTTCATCCTCTAATGGTGAAGGAACTCACTTTTTTATTTTATTTATTTATTTATTTATTTATTTATTTATTTATTGGGGAAAGTGAATAAATCTTAGATCAGAAAGCTTAACTTTCTGAAAAGGTAGGTAACTAAAAATTGTTCCTGATCTGTATCTTTGTTTGGTCACCTCAAGCCATTTGCTTAGTGTATAAAAATGTTCACCAAACACCAAGCACATCCCTTTGATGCATTCATGTGGTTTCTTACCACCTACTTACTCGGTTTGGGTGACTATCATAGGTACATATTACCACGGGGATCCTTACAACTTCTGTAATAGTTATTTGTCCTCCTTAGTGAAATGGGTTACTCAAAAAGTGATTACTGAGGATATTAGTAAAGTACAGGCCCAATACAATTGACCCACAGCCACCATGCCAGAAATTGGTTGGGATTTTTGTCTCCCCTCAAGCTCCCCTCAGGTATTAATTAAAAACTAAAAGAGTTTCTGTTTTTGCTCTCCCATGACAGCATGGTACTTTATAAAACCATGCCTTTTTTGTGGTGGAGTGCCAACTGGTACTCTTGGAATATGACAAATTCAATGTGGATTTTGAGAAAGGCTTCATAGATTCAAATTGGTAGCAAATAGAAAAAAGAACAAAAGAAGAAAGGTGGCTGAAAGAGGTAGGGGCCAGAGGAGGAAGACAAAACATAGTACAGAATGAAATGGAAACAAAAAATGTAATGAGATATCCTCAATAAGTCAAATAATATGAGAACCACCTAATTTTCTTCCTCAAAAGACTGACAAGTCTTGGTGACAGGAATCAGAGGGTTCTTTTTCTCAGCATGACCCTTCACATTCTTGCATTCTTCCAACTCTTATAATTTCAAGATTATCCCAACTTAGCAAAACACTTGCCTCCCCCTTCCCTTCATTTAACTTTAAAACAAAGAGATACCAGGCTAAGAAGAAGGGACCAAAGATTGCCTTCCTGACACCTGAGGTACCTCAACTTAGTATAAAGAAAAAAAGAACTTTGTTGAGTTTTGTGGGACCAATAACCCTAGTTTCTTTGATATGTAGGTCTAAGTATTGTATTTCTATCATGCAGACACAAGTATGGAAAGGGGAAACATCATACCTTGTTCTTTCAATTCTTTTTATGAAAAGTATATAGAAGAACTACCTTTTCCTTTGGAAATCCTTTTCAGAGGCCCCTTTTCTCTTTCATGGGTAGGAATGTTCTTCCCAGAATCATTAAGTTAGAAAAACTGGGCCAAAGCTTTCAGCTGTGTACAGAGTTTTGGGTAGTGATGTTCTAGGATGACATCAGTAACTCTTCATTATCAAATAGTAGGTACACACAAATACTTAACTGAGTGAAAAAAGGAACACTTGCAAGCCCCTTTAATTATCTGTGAGAAGAGAGAAGAATTGGAACTGGACTTTATGATATTACGAGAGCAAATGTGGAGTCCAGTAATCAGCATTAGTTTGGGTCTCATCTGAGGTTACCCATCACCACACAGATTGCTTGCTTTACAAATGAATGAAAGTAAGAACAGCCTTTGTCATAGCTTAGAGGAAAAAAATATTTCTCTCCCCAGGATGGAAGTACAAGGAATTAAAGAGAAATATTTCTTTATTCATTCAGCATGCACCATATACCATGCTCTCTTCAAAGGCACCATGAGACCCAGTATGAACCTCAACCAACTCTAGAACTCAGCACACACACCATGGGGAGAGGTATCGATAAACAGCAGCAACAACAAAAATGCACAACATGTAGCAGTTTCTAAGAAAAAGGTCTGGTTCAAAATTAGTAGGGGCTTCAGAGATGATTTCAGAGAGGAAGTGCCCTTTGAGCTGAGCTTCGTTGAGGGGCATGCCAGCTCAGTAGGTTAAGGAAGGAACTTTCCAGGCAGGCCCAGAGACTTGGAACAAATGTTGTTTCCAGGAAACCGCCACTTGGAAATCAACATGAGCTGCAGTTTTCTACCGAATTCCTGGGTTTTGCTGTAATTATAAGAAACTTTTATGTTTTGTGGATAGCAGTATAAACAAAGACTAAAAAGACCTTTTCCCATTGATGTCCAGGTGTTATTTTTGTTTAGTTTTGTTTTGTTTGTTTTTTGGGTTTTTTTTTTTTTTTTTTTCACTCTTAGAACCATTCCATGTCCACTCTGGGACACAGTGCTTTAAAAAATGGTCAGTGGTTAGGAGCAAAGTCCCAGAGCACTATGTCTCATAGCTCCAGAGGCACAATTCCCACTGCATCTTGGAAATATGTGTTGTGACAACCCTAACTGAAAGCCTCATACATTATCTGAGATACACACACACACACACACACACACATACACACTTAGGCAAACTTCGGTTTCTAATAAACAGCCCCCACCTTTCCTGCGCCATCTCGGGATTATAAAATAGAATTTTTCAAAGTCCAGCTATATTGAGCACTAGCTAAACTGAAGTTAATTACAGTGCACATTGTATAATTATGTGAAATACCCCCTCACAACTATATTAATTAAGGACTAATTGCAGATTTTTGTCTGTCAACAAAGTCGTACAGTACAGACTTGCACTTGTGGCTGTTTTAATATCCTAGCTTTCAGATGCCCTTGTATTAGGACACAGTAATGGACCATATAGGTATAACGGAGACTGCAAATGTCTATAGCTGAGACCTGCCTTCCTCAAAGCTCACAAAGTTCTTTACATCACAATGGGGACCAGGGAACTGCTGATTATCTCCATAACCTATTGGTGTTCATAGTTACATAAGAGTTTCAAAACACGGACCTTGAAGGAGCAATCTGAGTGGGACTAAATGCTGATCAGAGGAGACACAATACTTTTCCATTGGGATTTGTCAAAGTTACGCCCATATTCTTCTCCTTTCTCTGCTGTCTTCAATTATGGCCCTTGTATTTCCTCTAGTTGCCTTTATAAGGCAGTTTCTCATTATCTATTTTCTCTTATTTGATTTCTGCAACAAAACTGAGATATGTCTCAGGTTAACACGCCCTTTTACGGATGAGGAAGCTAAAGCTTTAAGAGAGTGCACGGTAGAGGGGCATTCTGAAAGACCAGCCGAGATATTCTGCTTCTGAATTCCTTACCCTGTCCCTCTTCCAGACAGTTTGTAATGCCAGCTGCCTCATGCTTTACCCAGTACATTTCAACTATTCCATACCACCTATCAAATTAATACAAGCAGAAACCTTTATATTCCATTAACTGTGCAGTAAGCCCGGCTTTAAGAGTTCTATGTACAGTAACGGATTTAATCTTCTGAACGTCCTGTGGAGACACTGAAACACTAATTCACTACGCAATCTTGAAGAAATCACTCATCATCTTTGAACCTCAGTCCTCTCCTTTGTAAACTGAGCAGCTGGAGTCAGAGCACAGATGGCAAGCAGATTTGAACCAAGATCCCGTGTTTGACCAATGGGTGATAGCTGCCAGAAGAATTGTACTGAAAAGTATCGAGGCCAGATCGAGGCCCAGCGGTAATGTGGGCAGTGATCAATCTGTGGTGCCCCCCAAGGGCATGGAATGGGGCAGTGACACCAGGTGTCACGTACTCGCCGTCTAGGAACCCTGTGAGCTCCAAAGCTAACATTCCATGCCTCTAAGAACCTAATTTCTTCCTAAGAATCATCCCAAGCAGGCACTGAACACTACATTTAGAACATTAAATGTACTGCCCTTCCGTCCTCCCTCTTCTCTAGTTTCCAAAAATTCCTAAAGAACACCAAGTTGCTTTTCTCCATCATCTGGGCATGGGAGGGTCTCCCTCCGTGTCCCTCCTCTTGTGACTTGCTTCCAGTTGAGACCCAGAGCATCTCGTGGAGACGGTGGGCAGACGCCTCCGCCGACTGTCCCACCGCTGCAGCTGTCTGCGCCCGGCTCTGTGCTGTTCTCCCACTGCCAGCCGGGCCCTTGCCAGAACAAGACCGAGTAATAGTTTGTACCTATTTGTCAGCTGTTATTTCTAAGTGCCAACACCTCCTGAGCAAAAAATAGGAAATCTACTAAGGATGACTCTGTATGGAGATGACACAGTGGCATTAAAAAAAAAAAAAAAAAAAAAACAGCTGGTGTTTACAGATGGAGCCTCTTCTGGCCTCCCAGTGACTCGCCCACCCATTCTTTGTACATAGGGTAAGGTTTGCCCCTCTACTGCAGTCCCATCAGAAAATTCTCCATCTCTTGCCATCCACTCAATGAGGAGTCCAAAAAGATATGGATTTACATCTCAACTCCCACTACTTCCCGACTGAGAACAACAAGCCCCATTAATACCTTTGAGCCTCAGCTCCCTTCATCTGTAAAGTGGGGATCATCAGAGCATCTACCTCAACAGAAATAACTATGAAAAACAGCAATGGTTGTGAAAGCCCGTTATAGCCATACAGACGTGAATTATCTTACCTCCATTGCTGTGGCTTTTTTTCCCCTCCCCCTCTTAGTCTCCTTCCCATTACCCATAGGGCTTTTCATTCCCGAACATGTAAGGAAAAATTGGTTTAACGTGCTGAGATCGCAGTTGTGACATAATCCCATCCACCACAGATCCTCTGTAGGTCAGCTACTCCTAACCCTGTCCCTGACTGTCACAGGGTCTTTAGAAGTGGGATGGGCCTGGACGTAAGGATGCCGCCACTGCCATCTGCCAGCCTTCCTGCTCTGAACAAGAACCAGGGCCTTTTGTAAGGTAGAAAGAAAAGCCAAAAGCAACAGATAAACAGAAGAACTACAGGATTCTCCAACAAAGTTAACCAAAGCTGTGTTGCTTTGTCCTAGTTTTCTGAATCACGAATGAAACATACCGTCACCAAATATTTTATTTAAAGCTTGCCTTTAGAATAGCCCATCAGAATGATTTGTAAGGACATTGGGAAAAGATTCCTATGGGAACATGACGTGTTATATTTATTTAGAGAAAACCACACTTCCCAGAGTGAAAGCATACAGACAGGAACACAAAGGAAAACCTATCTTTGGCCTCATTACTCATCCCATTTCCTACCACTAAAATCAGAATGTAAATTCATTGACATTTTTCTCTGGGTTGAGCCCTGGGGATGCCATGGTAAATGAAAGCCAGTCCTCGCCTATGGGGTCCCCAGTCTGGTAAAGAGGCATAAGTATCTCCTAATGTTTGAAAGCTTTGTTATCCTGTGCTCAGAAGTCCCCTCTCACATATTAGTCAGTCCATAAAGCTCTCCCCATGAAGTTGCAGTCACACACCACAGTACTCACTGGCCATGTTTCTAGCCCTAAAGCTATGCTTTGTCCCCTGCCATTTTTACACTTACCTTCTGAGTTCCTATGACCTCTACATATCTCAGGCTCTAGATAACTGTGGATCTTAGCAGTCAATCACCTTCATTATTTTTTGGCCTAGACTAAATTTCAGCTCTTTAGTTTATTAAAAGGGAATCATAGTTTCCCAAATTTAAAAAAAAAAAAATTGTGACTCTGACTCCTCACATACCACACCCCAGATGTAGAAAAGCCCCTGAACATTCTTGGAGGAGCCATGAGTAGATGTCACTGAGAAGGACCATCAAGGCTTGTTCTCCTTGCCATGAGGAAGTAGCTTAGCTAGCAAGGCCATTCTCAGAGTAAGCCTGCCTAAAGGTGAGGAGAGATGTGACTTGGGCCTGGGGCCATTTCTCATGCTCAAAAAAGTAAGACGCGCTCACCCTGCCCCATCCCAGCTACCTGGGTGCAGGGAAGACCTCTGTACTTCAGAGCTTTATCTACATATTGCCTACTTCTCCAAACTGGTTGTCATTATCAAAACTATCTGTAATATTAACTCCTTTTATGAAATTAACTCACCTTTCATGGTGCTATCTGTTAAAGGAGGAGCACATTGGCAGATGGAATGTGTTTCAAGGGGGATGAGTAGATAAAGCAATGAGTTGTGTTGTCCTTTGGTGGTTTCAGAAAGCACTCCTATGTAGAACAGCATACAGGAAGTCCTTTCCAATATCCCTAAACTAGTACCCTAGTACCCAGGACTAAAACACAGTCCTGGGCCTAATGCAAAGAAAGGAGTAGAACCTCTGGGTTAACAGCTGATCTTGGCTAAGCCCAGTTAATAAACTGGGCAACACAGATGTTTGAAAAAATTATTTCCTAAAGCCAATTGACTTGCCATGGTAATCAGTTGACTTGAGGCCCCCTTGAATCAGAAGGCTTGTAACAAATGTCACTGGAGGGCCTGACACTTTTGCTGCATTATCTTCCTCCGTTCTCCTTCCAAAGGGGGTAGGCTAGATGTAGCAGCCATTCTGATCAGTGATTTAAGGTCCTCCTCAAATTTTTTATCTTCCAGAACTGACCCAGCATTTTCCTGATGAATTAACAGTAGAATAAAATCTTCAGTGTCCTGAGGTTTATGCTGATGGAGTTCTTGTCACATAAATGAACCAAGCAGACACTTGCTTTTGGCCAATATGCTTCTTTGGGAAATAAAATAGAAGATGAAATAAAAGGTCCAGAAATTCTGATAATTTAGCAGCAAACTATTGGATGAGCTTGAACTAAATGGTTTCGTTTTAAGTGTAAGTAATAGGAGCTCCACTCCTCAGTGTCAGACAGAAGGCAGTCTCCTAGGTCACTGCTCTGGTGAACTGCAGGTGGCTAGTCTCCATCATGACTGATAGTTATAACCTTCGAGAACCTGATATTATCATAGTGCTGGAGTTTTATGAGGATGGAGGGATTTTTGGAATGGCTCCAGGAGAGCAAGCAAGGAAAATGAACCCTGAATTGTGTCTGTTTCCTGTATTTCAGAGCAGGGCTTGTGGCTGGGATCTGTGGGATATGACTGGTGGTTAGTTCACTGTAATTTTCCTTTCTTCTCTTCTCAGGAGGGCAAGAAGACTTCATTCTTTCTTATGAGCCTGTCACAAGGCAGGAAAGTAAGTTTCCCAGCATGCTCTGGATCCTGATTTCCAGGCCATATCAGGTGACACCATTAGAGGAGCCAAAGAGTGAAGGATTAAGGAGGATGAGCTGTGCTTAATATCCGACTATCCCCAGCCCAGATTGTGCTCTCTCTTTGGCACAAACAACTTCCCTGCTAACCAGGGACAGGGGCAGCTTCCAGGAGGAAGGGGCAGTCCTCCAGATGACTGGTCCTGAGTGGAAGGAGCACCTTCGAATCACTAAACAGCCCCATCTACAGGACAAATGGATAAAATCTCCTGGGAGACTGATGTCTCAGCTCAGTATTGAGAAAGGCTTTCTAGCAGACCCGTCCTAAGATACAAGCCATCCTCTGGGCGGCTCCATTTCTTTTTCTGGTAGGCCTTTATACAGAGGCTAATGGCTATGGACAAGGATATTGCAGAGAAAATTCAAGAGTTGGAGGAGGAATGGTACCAAATGGACTTTAGAGTTCCTTCTACCTTCGTGTTGCACAGGAATTGGGAAAACTCTAGCAGAGCTATAATAGGGAGCATTTTGAGCTGAGGAAAACAAATTATAAAAACATAAGGTGTCATTATGCTAACAATTCCTTCTTAAAGTCATTATCTAAACAATGGCCAGAGAGCTACTTTGGAATCTTTTTTCTCCCACGCAATTGACTAAATTCAGTAGTTGTTTTGACATTGTGTAGGCATAACTTAAGAGTAAGCAAAACCCCTCCGAACATTTCTTTTCGTTGACAGATCCTGCAGTTGCTTTTCCCTATTGCTAAATTCCAGAAAGTACGCACAGCCAGCATACCAAGTGTTAAACACCAATTTCTCCTGCAAGGCTGTATGGGCAACTTACACAATGATGTAAAGCCCTCAGCGGTTCTGTTTGGTAATTTCACCTAAAGACTCACCTGGGCAGAGCAGTTGTGCGGTCCTGTCCACGTCTTTCCCCCTCATTTGCATCTTTCCCTCTCTGCAGTAAACTATACCCGGCCAGTGATTATCCTGGGCCCCATGAAGGATCGGATCAATGACGACTTGATATCTGAATTCCCCGACAAGTTTGGCTCCTGTGTGCCTCGTAAGTATCGTTTCTCTTTTCGCTGCAAGAAAGGCTCTCTTCCTTTGAGACAATAAAGTGTAATTCTGTTCCTCAATGGTGTCTTCAGTGATTCAAATACTATCAGTTACCTATTATCTGAACATCTTTTTTTTTAATCTGAGCATCTTATTTAATTGTCTCTGTTTAACACTTTTCATCAGTGCTGTTGTGTATTCCCTATTTAGTGAGTATAATATGTCCTCCAAACTGACTGTGGTCCCCCAGAAGGCAGGATGAATCTTTTCATCCTGTAACTCCCATGACCTTTAAAAGAGCATAGAATTATTGACAGGCATTAGAATGTTCTTATAAACTGATAGAAATCTCACTGAAGCTTCTTTTCCCATAGAATCAGAGAGATCAGAGACAAAGCCATGTATTAAAATCATCTCAGGATGGCTTAGGGCCATGTGTCAATCCCAAAACAAAACAGCCTTTTCCATGGCTGGTAACAGTGCTAGAGTATGAGAGGATGAAGACAAGAAGCCTAGTGTAAAACTTTCATCTACCCTCTAGGCCATCACAGATTTTAATCTGCTTTCTTTCCCTGATGGAGGATCACGGGTCTCCTGGTCCCACTAAGTGTAGCCCCCTAAGAGTCTGTCTGCTCTGCCTACCCTGCACACCGCACCTTCCCATTCACCCCTACTCCCATGGCGTCACATAAAAGTACGGAGAGGCCTTCTGCTGTGTGTGTGTGTGTGTGTGTGTGTGTGTTTAAACAGACACCCCCCCCCAAAGGAATTTCAATTTATTAGACAACTGAGCTCTTAAACCTATCCCAACAAATATTTCTTCCTCTCTGTACATCTTTGAAGCTTCATGCTTTGAAGTGTCTAGTACATTTCAGCAATGCAGATGTCATCCAGAATAACTAAGAATAGTGGAAATCTCTCGGAACTAGGATGATTGCTGTATCTCAAGAAATTGTTACCAGCAAGGACTCTGGGAAGAGATCCTGCCAAAGAGTCTATCTTGAGAAAGAGACCAGACAGAAATGGTCGGGTCAAACCCTACTCCATTCATAGCAGCCTCCTGTGCATCCCTCCACCTTAGAAAGAAAAAACCCAGACAGTCCTTAATGACCACTCCCACCTTCCCCTCCACCTAGCACTCTTTCTTTTGTTTTAATTATTAGCACTGTTTTATGATGCTCAATATATGTTCATTGTACAAAACCTGGAAAATGCGAAAAAAAAAAGTTAAGCTAGAAAATTAAAAATAAACAGACTTTCAGAGTATCCAGAGATAATACCATTGTTAATATTTTCATAGATTTTTGCCTTTTTCTTCTTTCTATGCATGCATTCTCTCCTCTGATTGGGTACATATTAGATATATACAGTTTCTTTGGCTTAACATTATTTAAAGTTTTATGTAAATATTTTAAATGATTATTATGTCATAATCATTCCTCATTTATGGGTATTTGGGTTGTCTCTCCTTTTCACTCTTATGAATTATAATTAAAGTATAATTATAATTATGTGATAGTTATTTATAATTAATATATTGAATATCTTTAAAGATAAAACATTATCTGAAGCTTTGATAATTTTTTAAGATAGATTCCTAGGAGTCAAAGATTGGAAATAGTTGAACATCTTTTATTTATACTGATAGGTTTGTTTTCCCTTTTCTTTCTACTAACAACTTCAGTTACCTCTAACCATGGTTAGAGTTGATGACTTTATGATCTCATATTACATCTTTCAAATCCCTAAATATGTTTTTATTGTTTGTCCAGTTTTTCTCTCCTGGATATATGACAAATTTTCCTGCTTTTTTGCTTGTCTAATTTTTTATGATGAGACTACATTTTTTAGAGTCTGGATTCGGTTATCTTTCTTTGTAGAATATTGTGGTTTGTTTTTTTTTTTTAAAGATTTTATTTATTTATTTGACAGAGAGAAATCACAAGTAGATGGAGAGGCAGGCAGAGAGAGAGAGAGAGAGGGAAGCAGGTTCCCTGCTGAGCAGAGGGCCGGATGCGGGACTCGATCCCAGGACCCTGAGATCATGACCTGAGCTGAAGGCAGCGGCTCAACCCACTGAGCCACCCAGGCGCCCCGAATATTGTGTTTTTGTTCTGGCTGTTAATAACTTACTGGCAAGTCACCTTCTTCAGTTCTAGACCCTCCACTTGGAAATGGAGGTGAAGTGAATGGAAAGTTCCCCTCGTGTGCATCTCCAGTTTCAAGGTCACAGCCCTGTGCTGTCTTGTCTATCTTCTGATGCCTGACAGTAGCTACTCCATACACTTTGTCTAGTTTTGTAGTTGCTTACAGTGGGAGGCTAACCAGTACCTGTCATTATGTCAGGGTCCTCCATATTACATATTCTGTATATCTATGTTGAGGGTATGGTGAAGAGAAGAGGTATAAACGCTGTTTATAAATACAAATTACCTTAATTTTGTTATTTTTGTTTTATAAAGATACCACGAGGCCAAAGCGTGACTATGAGGTAGATGGCAGAGACTACCACTTTGTCATTTCCAGAGAACAAATGGAGAAAGATATCCAAGAGCACAAGTTCATAGAAGCTGGCCAGTACAATGACAACTTATATGGAACCAGTGTGCAGTCTGTGAGATTCGTAGCAGAAAGGGTATGTCCGCCAATCATCTTATACCTCCCTTAAAGAAGGCTCCCAAGGGGCAAACTGCATCTTTGGTCATTACTCTTTCCTAATTGCAGTTGTAAATTTTGATTAAATATTCCTTTTAAGACCTCTAAGCGGAGAATGACTTTAGAGCAAGGTCATTAATCTTTGTTCTAATCTCAATAAGGTATGCTGACTGACATGTACCAGATAAGTGGGAAGGAAGGGGTTATAAACCTAAAGGCAATCAACAGCTTGAAGTTGATGGAGATTCACTTTGTCCTTGACGCACTTATTTTTGGCCTCGGGTAAACAACATTGAATGTGTTAAGGAAGCTTTAGTACTCTTGGTTGTTTAAATCAGGGTCCTCAGTTCTTTTTGTTAGCAGGAGTTTCATTTCATTTCCCTGAAAACTTGGGGCCCTCAGGACCCTTCCTGGGGGAGGGGTAAGTAGATGAAGAGGGCTAGGGCCTAGCTTCCAGCTGGCAGAAATTCCAGCTGAGAGGAGATGTGAATACCACCATACCCTTCCCATTGTTAATTTCAAGAGCATGGAAGAGAAGAGAATGTTCAAGAGAGAACAGGATAGGAAGACACTTGAGTGTGGCTCTAAGTACTGCTTATAGAGAGATCCTAATCTCCTGTCAACACAGAGGATCAGTTTCATGGGAGAAAAGAGTTAAGAGCCAATCCTGTTTGTTATAGAATTAATATTTGTTGGGTTGATTTTATGTGATTTGACATAGACTTTTCATGTACTGGTAAAAAATTAAACAAGAAATTTTAAGGGCTATCTGAGAATACAGTAAGCTGCATCTCCCCCTTTCTCTCAAAAGTTAGGTTTTTTAAGCTCTATCATGTTGTTTCTAACCAGTTCCTGAATGCTTTTGTCTATTCTCCCCGTTGAACATGTAAATATAACCTCTTTTAACTTGAAATGTTCTGGCCAGTGAATAATTGAACAGCAATTAGACATGTTGTTTAGCTGTTGCATTTCACAGAGAGCAAACTTGGAATTTATTGCTTAAGTGATACAGGGTTTGAACCATCTTAGTATATGTCTCCTATAAGAGCTCAAGTATTCACTGGTCTCTTTGTTTTCGCATGAGTATTCATAGAAAGTTTTTAATCCCCTACTGTTGATTTAGGACTGTTCCTATCTACACAATATCCTTTTTCTCTTCTTTTTTAAAGTTCTTCGGGCCGCAGGGTAAGGAAGCCATTTTTCTCCAGGAGTTAGAATATGATGTTTGCCAAATGTATCTACTTTTCCCAAAATACTTTATAAAGCAACTCCTTGCTCTGAGCACGCATTGCTGTGGAACCCCAGTTAAGTGAGGCATGCGTGCTACCTGCAATAGGGTTTTCATGTAACAAACGAGAAATTTAAGGATGTAATAGTGAAAACTCTTTGTGTCCATCCTCAGCTGTACTAGACTGAGCATATCCAGGCAGGATACAAGAAGCACTCAGCAAATATCTGTGGGATTGTTCCAAATTCACATGCTTGCTATTCCTCCAGATTTAACATCGGTCAGGATAAGAGAATGAGGTATCTATTCCAACCAACAGCTCTGTCAGTGCTCAAGGCTTGACTTTGAGTTTTTCTGGCACTGAGACTTTGGGCAAGTTACTTATTATTTCTGAGCTTTAGTCGTATCTTCTGTAAAATGTGGCTGGTAATACCTCCCTCATAGATTTGGGGATTTCTTGTTGATGGTTATCTTCAGAGATGGTTTATGAGAGCTTCATGGGTGGACACAATCACATTACATAAGGCTACATACCTTCTTTGTGCAAAAGATCAGGTATTTATTTAAGAAACTTAAGCTGAGGTAACACCTGTGAAATCTCTATGGCCATGGCAGGCACTTAGTAAGGGACTTGTAGAAGCATTCAGTGATGATCCTGAATATCAGCCTTTATTTATGCTTTGCAAAGATCTTTTTTCAGCCTTTAGAGATTCAGTATCCCTTACATTCCTTGAAAATATACTCACTTTTTGTTTTGTTGTTTGTTTGTTTTGGTTGGATTATTACCCCTGTTTCTGAATTAACTCCATATTTTTCTTCTCTTTCTACCAGGGCAAACACTGTATACTTGACGTGTCAGGAAATGCTATCAAACGGTTACAAGTTGCCCAGCTCTATCCCATTGCCATCTTCATTAAGCCCAAATCTCTGGAACCTTTGATGTAAGTGGAGGGCATGGGAGGCTGTCACCCGCCGCCTGTTCCATGCGACACAGTAGATTGCTGACAGCTCTTGGTCATAACTGCTTAGAAGTCAGAAGTGCTATTGTTTGTTTTTTTTTAAGCAGTTCCTTTTTGAAAAAAAAAATGTGGAAGTGTTTTTGAACCACTAGAGGCATAATGTCAATATTCCTCTAACATGTCTTCACTAATGTTTCTTGATTTTAATGTTCATTTCACAAGTTGGTTCGTGTGTGTGTGATATTTCTTTTATTTCATTTTGTTGTTATGAAGGTAAGTTGGTTTGTTTTGGCTTTCCAATGGTAGGAAGCAATCATCTTTGGTTGTCTCTTTCTTCTGAAAGCAGTTCATTAGTAAATCTTTTTAAACATGTGGGTTTTTCTAGAGGGAGAAGACAATGTTTTAGACTCTTTCTATTGATATTTCAGTTAGTTCTAGCATAGAATTCTTCTGTTCCTTAATGAAAACCTCCTGTATGTAGACCACTATCCTTAAAAAGGGAGTTTTCTTAGTGACACAGCAGGAACACATCTATAACTTAAAGCAGTATCTCCATACTGGTTCACGTTTATGAGTAAGGCAAAAATGTATGACTCAGATTTTTTGTGTGTGGTTTTTATTTTTCAGAGGACTGGCAAAAAGGTTTCTTTAAAAGCCACTAAACAAATTGGGCAAATACTCCCAGATAGACTAGAAAGTAACGTATTTTCGGTGGCGATTTGTTAGAAATTGTTGGCACTGCTTTCTAGACAACTCCCATACAAATGTGAGGCTGCCGTAGCCAGAAAGCAGGGACTTGAAAATTGGTTGGGCTAGGTTTGGTTTTTCTCTTTCCTTTTCCCTTTTGCTTCTTCTGATCGATTAATGTCACCTCAGACAAGTTGCTTGACCTCGCTGAGATGTAGTTCCTCTCCTGTAAACTAGGCACATTAATAATATGTACCTCACAGCTGGTATAAAGGTTAAACATGAACATGAATACGAAGCCCCCCATAGGGTCTTTAGCATATAGTAAGCACTCCATAAGCAGTAGCTGCTCTGACTGTGAAAATTTTCAAGTTACTTCACTGTAAAAGGAATAAAACTATTTTGTCATCGTAAAACACATAAACTACCTTTCCAAGAAGTCACAAGAGATAATGCTGGTGTTGTGTGCTGGCAAGAGCTTTGCTCAAATGTGCCTCCATTTGGGCCTCGAGATCTTAGTGTTTGACAGGATTCAAAAGTAAGCCACAGAGTCCTAGAAAACAGTGCATGTGGAAAAAACGAAAAAAAAAAAAAAAAAAAAAGGAAATTACTTAGTCCCAGAGGTGAAACAATTACTTGCAGAAGGTATCTGCCAGCTGTTCCACATCTCATCCCGGAGTAAAGAAACAGCAAACTACAGCAGCTGCCAACTACAGCCTAAGAGAATTAAGTTAAATCCACTGTCTCTGGGGAAGTTGCCGGGGAGGTGTCTTAAAAGCAGAATATGTTCCCATAAATAAAAGATGGACAAAGGTTCTTACCACGGGGTCACGGACAGTACTTTCTACCCTGAGAATTTAGGTGTTAACTTATAATGTCCAGAGCTTTGCCCAGAGTTGGCACATGGAAAAATATGTGCTGATGATAAAATACTGGTTCTGGGTAGTATTGTGCCTGATAGCATTCTTGAAATCTCTCCTCATCTAGGGTACAATAATTTAAGCAACCACACATTTCATTATGTGAAAGTGATTTATAATCTGTAAAGAGCCTCGTAAATATTATTAACAATGCTAACATTAGGAAGAAGAATAGAAAAATGGCCCTCACCTCCTGGCCACAGGACCTTAAAGGCCTGTTTCAGAAAATTGAAGAGTAAGTTTTCACGTCATAAATACACAGTGGGATAAATGGCTTCCCAGGGAGGTGAGGCCTGAGGGAGAAACAGCAGTTGCACACTTGCCTCCATGTGACATTGGGGAGACATTCCCATCTGGTGCTCGGTAGGAGAAGATCTCCTTCCATCCACAACTATAAGATGACTTACTCAGTTTTGCCTCGGGGCGCTGTCACAGCCACTTATCGCCAAGGAAAATTAAACATACCGATGTCTGGATTCCACAATGAGGACCGTGAATCTGGAATAATTTGCTGCAGCCATATTCTTGAGTCTCAAGTGCAGTAACAGTGACATTCAAACTGATGGGATCCTATTATGATAGGCTGGATGTTTACTTTCCAGCTCCCTCTTTTCCAAGGGTTTTATTTCAGAAGAAAGCAGGCATGGTTTGCCCATACCCCGGGGAGGAGTGAATACCAGGTCAACCAGAACAAAGGCATGGCAGCTGTCGCATGTAGGCATTGATACATCATGACACACAGTATTTCTCAAGTGCATCATCTACATCAAACCACAGAGCTTATTAGCACATACATAGCTGACTCTTCAGGGAAGCATAAAAATCAAGGCTCTGGAGGAAAGAGATGTTCTTTTTATAGTGTGCCACCACGTGACCTCTGTGCCTCACCCCACCCCATGGCAGTGGGAAGCTTTCCTGTGTCTCTTCACCTTGCCAGCCCCAGTCTGCTTTTACCTTCTTGCTCCCATGGTGGCCCATGTTTTCTTCTGTCTTCGACTGTATCATAATTATGTTGATTTGTCAACATAAATGATTCATTCATTCATTTACTCATTCAACAGAGAAGTCTTGAGCCAGGCTCCATGACACACACTGATAAACAGGTCCTGGTCTCTGCCCTCAATGAACTCACAGATTAGGCACGGAGACAAGGAATATAATAGATGAGGTGCTAGAGGGTAAAAATGGAAATTCAGGGATGGTTACAGTAAGTGCAAAGAGAATTCAGAGAACACAGGCTAGCATGAGCCAGGAATGTCAAGGAAGATCCAGAGCCACATGGTTTCCTGACATCTGGAGCAAAATCCTGTCTTTCTATGAAAAATATCCCTGGGTTTAGCCCAGCATCTTCCGGACCCAAGGGTGACATTCACTCACAGCTTCTAGGATGAGTGCTATTTGGGAGGAGAATCGCAGATACCATCCCTCAGGACAAGATGAGTTTATCTCAACATCAAGAGTTCAGAAAATTCCTAATTTTCTTTCTGTTGCTGCCATCAGATCCTGTCAAGAATCATGTTAATGTCTCACTTCAGTTTTTTTAAATTTTTTTCCCAAATAAGCCCCTTGGGAAAGTCTCGGTATAATGCAAAGTCTGTTTGACTAAAAGTTGGTTTTAAAAGAACCCCAAAACTTTGGATCTGACTTCAGATTTTCTCTTTTACCTTCTCAAGTCCCTTTATTACTTCAGGCCACAGTGACGTGGTCTAAAGTCACTGTCCCAGAGCCCAGTCTCTGGCTCCCTCAGGGGCACGCAAGGGCAGCAATGCTTTCAGTATTTTATGTGCCCCTGTGATGCATCCCAGTGGGCCAACCAAAGTACCTCTGCCCTTGGCTAGGCTTTTATCAGCCCGGAGCAGCCACGCTGCTGTTCAGAAGATGATCAGAGACAAGCATTGTCAGTCTTTGACTAATAAAATGTCTTTGATGAAAAAAATATGGGAAGACAATATAATTTTATTTAAGAAGTACAGTTTGGTAGGCAAAGATTTTTTACCACCTCGAGGACACGGCAAGATAAAGCCGCCACTGGTTAGGAATCAGTAGATTAGGTTATTTTCCATTTCCTTCCCACTCAGTTTGTCCTTGAGGTTGGGGCACCTGGATGGCTCAGTGGGTTAAAGCCTCTGCCTTCGGCTCAGGTCATGATCTCAGGGTCCTGGGATCGAGCCTCGCATTGGGATCTCTGCTCAGCGGGGAGCCTGCTTCCTCCTCTCTCTGCCTGCTTCTCTGCTTACTTGTGATCGCTGTCTGTCAAATAAATAAATAAAATCTTTTAAAAAATAAAAAAATAAATATTCTTACAATGATTAAGCAGCACTTAACATACAGCAAGAGTTGACAGACTAAGAGAAAGAAAGGGACAGAGAGAGAGAAAATCCCAGGCATAATTCCTTTATAGCCCATTCTCCTATCAGAACAAAACCAAGTCAACATTGGAGACTCTTACCAAGATCCTCTATCCTTGTTTGCTACGGAGGTTAATTGTTTATAATCTGTTTGGAAGTATTTTGGTCCCAGCATGATTGTTTCATTCTCTCTGTGTCCATTTATTCACGCCTCCCTCAGCCAGTCCTCCTAATGCCGTTTGATTATAAAAGCAGATGAAGTTGAGGGCACTTGGGTGGCTCAGTTGGTTAAATGTCCAACTCTTGGTTTCTGCTCAGGTCAAGATCTCAGGGTCAGGTGATGGCTCTGCGCTCAGCGGGGAGTCTGCTGCCCCTCCCCCTGCTCTCTCTCTCTCTCTCTCTCTCTCAAATAAGTAAGTCTTAAAAACAAAAAAACAAAAACAAAAACAAACAAACAAACAAAAACCAGATGGTGTTCAGGGCTCTTGTTGCAGTAGATATGCCTCGCCCTTTGCAGAAGTTGAGCCGGGAGAGCTGCAGAAGACCCCTTCCACCTGAAAGACACAATGTCTAAAGGGCCTGTCACACTTTCCCTGATTCTCGGGAAGCCCTTTCTGTTTCTCCACTCCACATGCTTCCTGCTGCACCCTGAAGATGAACAGCAGCCCATGAGGAAAATGGGGAGCGGAGCACTCAATGGTTCCCGGGAGGGCAGGCCCTGCCGACAATCAAGTCTCATTCTCTCAGATGTGATGAAATACAGACTGCGATGATGTCTCCTCCCTTTTCGCCATCTCCTCTCCCCACCTCGGACCACCCCTACAAGATTTCATTTGAGATTTCGTCCCATGTTTAAGAGAGGTCGAGCCAGTCTAGGACAAAGTCCAAGGAAGGGTAACCAGAAAGGTTAGCATTTGGAAATCACATCCATTGAGAGAAGAGATGAAGAAAGTAGGACAGTTTATTCCGAAAGAGTGGTAGCCTCAAGAGATATATGAGCACTTGATATAAAGACCCCAGTGCCTGTCACAGAGGGAAGGGGTTTAGTCCTCCTCTGTGTGACTGCAGAGGATGGCACAGAGGCCAGTGACGGGAAGTCATAAAGAGACACATTCAGCCTTTGTGAAACCAAGAGGCTGCCCTCTGAGAGGGCGAGCCCTCTGGAAGGGGGTCCTTGTTGCTGAAATTATTCCAGCCAAGAAGAGTCCTAAATAAGGACTAGGAAGCTGCTAGTAAGATTACACTTGCTTCCTGCAGGATTCATTTTTGCCACACATTTTAATTTTTCAGGATTTGGCACATTCCTGTGTGCTCTAATACCAAACCCTTATTTTCCCAGGGAGATGAATAAGCGTCTAACAGAGGAACAAGCCAAGAAAACCTATGATCGTGCAATTAAGCTAGAACAAGAATTTGGAGAATATTTTACAGGTAAGTTCATATACCTTTATACTGTGAGAAAGGATTGACTGTCTGACCTTTGGTATTAGCGCTCCAGGCCTAGTATACCTGGGCCCTAAAAATGTCCCACTGAGGAAACCCTAATTTCCCTCTGCTTTACCTATCTGATCCAGAACTCTGGGTTCCATCTACTCTGGATTCACAGGCAGCTAACTCTGGGTTCCCACTGGTCCTGTGCTAAAGCATGAGCCACAGACGGCACTGAGATGTCTCCTGCTCTCAAGCTCTCAGACGGGGCACCTGGTGGCTCAGTAGGTTAAGCAACTGACTCTTGATTTTGGCTCAGGTGAAATCTCTGGGTCCTGGGATTGGGCTCTGTGCGGCGCATGGAGCCCGCTTGGAAATCCCTTTGCCCCTCCCCCTTCTCTCCCTACCTTTAGAGGAGGAGAAGGAGGAGAAAGAAGATTTTAGGCATTAACGTATCTCTCTGATATCATCAGAAAACTTGAAAAAGAAACCTTTAGAGCTCAATTCGGGAACTTCCAAAGCGCTGTCTCTACTGAGATGCCGTCTCAGGGCTCCCTTCTCAGCCTCGATGACGGGCTGGTCTGCGTCCCGTTAGCAGCAGTTGAATGAGATATTGAACATCTGTTTTCATTGATTCCATGTCAAGTCCCAGGGCAAAACTTTGCTTTTCCTTTTTAATATTTCCTTGGAAACATGAAGTTTGGGGAATAGAGGAAGGTTTTCTGGCACCGGATATCCTTGATTCTCTATTCTTAACGACGTTCACGAAACACAGATCAAATCCAAAGAGTGATCAAACTGTGTGGAAATTGCCTTACAACCAATGGTTTAAAAACAAGAAATTTCCTTCTGAATTTCCTTATGAGAAGTTAGATGCTTTACCGTTTGTCTTACTCAGAATATGAAAATGCCAGTGGCTTAGCAATCTGCAAATATTTTGAACCGGGTAATCTTGAGTAAAATTTCAATCAATAACAAAGGTATGAGTCATGTTTTATCCTGAAAGAACATCCAGGTATAAACATCAGTTCACAGTCATGCACATTTTGACTGGTGGCTCACACTCAGAGATAAATTCTCAAGGATGTTCTTGAAGATCTAAACTATGTTTCAGTAGCAATTCATAGTTATTCCCTAATGTCCTATAGATAATACTGGCATGTGTTGGAGAGCTCTCTGTAAGCTAACTTTAGTTCAGAGGAGGTTATGAAATACACTTAAATCTGCTTCAGATGACTTGGCATTCTAGGTGATTCATGGGTTAGCTGTTTGTTATATTTCCTCTTATTTATGTTTCTTGTAAGTAGCAGCCATAAGGCATTCTCACTATGAGCAGCCCTGGTATGGCAAAATATCAACATACCACATTACTTGGAGAATGAGTGGGGTTTCCTATTAAGAGTTTGGGGGTTGGAGCAGTTAACTCAAGTTGCCTCCACAACCTTATTATTTCCCTGTGTCAAAAACATCTAAATTTCTGCACCTGCCAAGGTAAATAGAGTATATAGAATAAAAGGCCAGCTTTCTTTGATAAGCAGAGAGATTTCGGTCTGAAGATTGATCCATGCTTAGCCCAGAGTAGACACCCATGAAATTTAAATACATAAATGATTCATTGTCCAGAACCACAGACAGACATGTAGAAGGTAGAAAGACTGTGGTGCATTTGTTACCTGATCCAGGACATGCATTGAAAGCATTTTTTTTTCTTTTACTCACTGACGTGACCTTGCTTAAGTAAATTTCCCGCTTTTCCTTCCTTACTAATGAAAAGTCATACAAAACTTCCATATGAGTTCGTCTGTCACTGGTTTGGGCTTCTGCTGTGTGATTGATGGGTGTTCTTCACCAGGCAGGGAATGATTCCTAACCGTGGCGTGTTGGCTCTTGTTCTAGCTATCGTCCAAGGAGACACCTTAGAAGATATATATAATCAATGCAAGCTTGTTATTGAAGAGCAGTCTGGGCCTTTCATCTGGATTCCCTCAAAGGAAAAGTTATAAATTAGCTACTGCACCTCCAACAATGACAGAAGAGCATTTAGAAGAAAAAAATATATATAATATACTACTTGGAGGCTTTTATGTTTTTGTTGCATTTATGTTTTTGCAGTCAATGTGAATTCTTATGAATGTACAACACAAACTGTGTGAAGCCATGAAGGAAACGGAGGGGCCACAGGGTGGGACAGAAAAGACTTTGCAGTATGCAGGAAGGCTTTGGTTTGCTCAAAGTGCCAGGTGTAGGGATGAACCTCTGATGGGCTTTCTGCCCAAGAGATGGGCAGCCTCCTCACCCCAGCAGATGTCCAGAGCTGATTTAGCTGCTGAGCTCTCTGTGTCTTTTGCTTTAAAGAAAAGTTGCCAGCACTTGAACTTCACCAACCTTCCCATTACCCACATCTGTAATTGGTACACTTCGAATTTTATAACTATGCACACTCTTTGATTTCTTAACGAGCAAAAGAAAGAAACAAGGAAAAAGGAAAGGAGTCCCTTTGGAGACAGCATATCAGGGAAGGATAAGTGGGTAGTTTCTTTGACTGGCATCTACAAAGACAAGCATTTCATAAAATTCACAAGTGTATGGAGGACTGACCTCACTGAGAGGAGGGGATTCACTGAGGGTAGCTTTATGATTGTTTATTGTCTATTTTGCCACTTATAAACTGAAAGAAGGCACTAAAGATGAGAATAATTTATACAATAAAAATATATTAAATGTATAGAAACGAATTTCTATAGGTTAAAAAAGTTTTGTGAAATATTTTGTAAAGACTAATTGAGAGACTAAATGTATGCACTATCAGCAGATGATCAAATTCAAGAACTGAAAGTTGCACTCTCCCTTTTGTTGCCAATGATCCATTAAGAGCATCTGAGTTCCTTCCAAAGTCTGACAAAGACTTCTCCCTCACTTACCTCCCATGATCTCCCTTTCATATTAGTAACACACTCTCATGGAGCACATCCCTTAATGAGTTGCCCTTGTGGGTATTTTTGGAAGACTTTTGGTTAATGCAGTTTTAAGCTGATGGCTTTCAGAGACAAACTCATTCAAATGATCTAAAGGGAAGTTTTTGCTTTTATCTTGTTAAACAACCTGGGCCTGCCATGCAAATAGTTGAATAACTTTGTTCCTAGTTACACACATTCAGTTCTCAAAGGATCATTTAGTATTTTGGCCAACCATGAGTAATTAGGACTTTCTTTTTGTCTGTTTCACAAGTAACTGAGGGTTTTGTGACAGCCAGAGATGGTATCGAGCCATGGAGAGATCTGTCCCAAGAAGCACTGTTCCTTTGAAAAAGAGAGAAGTATCTGGTTGGGGGGGGGTGAGGGGTGCAGACTTTGTTTCTGTGTACAGGGCAAAGAGAACCACAAGGAAAGATAATTAACAACTTTGAGCTCAACCAATTGAACTGCCTTTCTTGGGGGCTGCACCTGGACCAAGTTTATTTTTTAGCAATTATAATAATGATGATTTAAAAAACCTCCCAAAGCCTATATCCCACTTTAGAGCTGATGATGACATCAGCATTGCTTGTGCCCACGGTGTTTAGAGAGAGACTTTTCGGTGATCTCAATAACCACTCAACTGGGTTCTATGCCTGCCCAGACTAAGCCCCATCGCCTTATTTCTGGGGTACATCCAGACCTGGCAGGGACTCTGCCACACTGTGCAGCAAACCAGCATGCAGGCTGGGATGGGAGAGCGAGAGATAGAGCCATCAGCAGTGATGGGGCTTCTTCCTAGTAAGAACATCGGAGCTCAGAATGAGGGTCTCTTTCCAAAACCAAGTGTTATTCATCTTACGCTAAGCTAACTACCACTGTCTGCCTCGCTGCAGTCACCAAAACAAACACAGAAATGCAAAATTATTCATCTACCTATAGTCTTGAGGCTGCCTTTGCCAACGGAAGGGCTAGCAATGCATTTTCCCTCTGATGAAAGTTAAATCTGGGGGGACTTCCTCAGAATGCTCAAAACGTTAAAGGTATGTCCGTGGCTGCAATTCGCCAGTTTCAGGTCAAGGCCTACTTTCATCAGTATTGCTGCCAGAAGTTTTCTGCCACCAGAATGCCATTCCTGATCCCAGCTCTATTTTTAGGCCACCATACTAACTTCTTTGGTTTCTCAACTGAGCATGCAACCATTTATTTAAAGGACTGTCATTAATGAGTAGATGTTTCCGCGGGTCGTGTGATGTGCTTTCCATTTAATATTAAGTATTGCTGTGGCTGAGTACAATCAAATTGAACCACCAACCCTTGGTTTTGTAGTAATATAATTATTTATTTTCCTAGTGTAGATGCTTCCAGATTAGAATTGGCATTTGCACTGATTTTTTTATGTAGATTTATATAAATATATATATACATATATATTTGCTTGAAGAATCACCAAGCAAATTGGTGAGAGGGTCTTTTCCTATAGAATTTACACCTCCATTTGTTGTGTTGTCTTGCGCTTCCCAATGTTGAGGTCTCTAGGGCTCCAACGAACTGGTGTATTTCGCAGCAAATCTGATGATTGTACGGATATGGCAGGAAAGTTACCCAGATTACATCTGGTGCAAATGCACTTGGAGCCTGGGGCCAGACCGGTGCTAACACTGCAAACTTTGTCCGGAGCTCTCTCCAATCTGAAGGCTTGCTGGGGGCGCAATGTCACCTTCCCATGCTGGGCCCTTTCGGAAAAGTGCCAGATCGTGTCACTGGTGCTATTTTTCATGCTCTGGTACAATGTGTAGCACCACGGGGGTCTCAGCTTTACCAAAATCAAAATCGCACTTGTCAGCTAATTGCAGGGGCATTTGTTTTTTGCTCTCCTCCCACGGGATCTGTTGGCCATTTCTTTGCTGGCCTCTCCCTGCCCTCGCCCCCTCAGCCCCAAGTTCTTGGCTTGGCTCTGTCTGCTCAGTGAGCCCAGCTTTACGAAGCCGCACTCAGGTGCCTGTGAGCTGTCTTAGATCCTACTGCCAGCCCTTCCAGACTCTGAGCCAGGGAAAAGCCCTCCACTCCTATGGCTCTCACCTCTGGTTTTCCCTCCTTCTTTTCCCCTGCTCTCCCCCTTCCCTTTCTGTCTCATTCCATCTCTCTCTCCTTTTCTCCTACTGGCCTGTCTACCCGGAGTGTCTACCCCACATTCCTTCTGTGGTCTCTCATTACTCCCTCCCCTTCACTCTCCTGTCTCTCTAACCCCCTTTAGTCTCTTTTCCCCTTCCCTCTCCTTTCCTGTCCTTTTTCTCTTCCTCACACCTCTGAACATCTCCTCGCCCATACCCCACTCTGAAATTTTTCTGTCCTATAAGGGCTCATGGCTGATTCAGACAGCAAGTCCATACACTGGACCGATGACACGGTTCCTGTGGGTCACCGTTTTACTTACACAGCCCAGAAAGCAAAGCTGAGCACGAGGTCCCGGACTGGAGCCAGCTCCAGCACGCCTCACCGAGCCAGCCTGCACCACTGCCCTCGCAGTGTCGATGCAAGTGCTCTGGGCCCTGCGGCACCTGGGTGCCTCTCTGCCTGAAGGCTGGTCCACAGTGAGCCCACTCCCAGCACCATCCTGTGGCTCTAAGGACACTTCCTCTCTACAAAGGCAGACTCTGGCCCCGAAATCATTCTGACAGCAAACCTCATTCTTCTCATTGAAGCCATGCCATCGCCTTGGTTTGGAGAGAGACATTTTTTCCCACTTAAAAGCTCCCCTCCCCCCCATTTTCATGTGAAGCCCCCTCTGCTTTTCAGCTGGTGATTGCTCTGGTGAGATTGAACAGACTCGCTGGTAAAATAACATCTCTTTTTTTCCTGTCTTGGTCCTGCCTAAATTGCTACAAAAGTATTTAAGGCAAGGACTCGGGCTAGTTCCTAAGCTTATCGTGGTCATTCGTCACTCCCAGGGGGAAACGGGGACATTTCTCTGAAAGCATATGGAGTGACATGCCGACAAACTGATTTGCCAGAGATCTCCCTACAGAATTCTGTGGATATGCATTTTACTTCTGTGTGTATGTATGGTCTATGTGGTATGTATATCCTGTATACACATACTGCATTGGGTATGAATGATTATGGATGGAAACCCACACACACACTCCAGTCTGTAAATATCCTTCCTCACTGAAAACTGTGCTTTGGAAATCATTTCTTGTACAGCTGTGCAGTTTCTTGTAGCAGCTGAAGACAAGCTAAGACAGGTGGATGAGTTAGACAAAGATCACCTAAAAGATGGAATACGGAATCTCCCTAGCAACTCGTGAGGACAGACGACCAAATGGCAAGGTTGACTCCCAATGGGATGGCAAACTTTTCTTCTCTCCTTTCAGAATTTGTGTTTCCTAAGTGTGTCTTAAATTCTGAGTGCACCAGGCTGTACCTGTTAGATCCTTTCGATATGACAGTTTCGTGCTTCTCTCTGACAGGATGTTTCTCCATCGAGCTGTAGTGCAGGAGGGGAGGGAGGGGGAAATTCTCCTTGCCTGGGCTGGAGTTTACAGAGACACTGCACAGCTTACACTCCTGTTAAGTGTAAATATTCGACACTTCCATTCCATTTGTGTAAAAAATAAAGCACACACAATTATAAAATCAAGATGTATATTTCATACTCAGTGTGTCTGTGCATATTTATTGCGTTTCTGGTTGTCAGCGGTGGCCCCGTTGTTAGAATGCCTGATGGAGTGTTTATAAACGTGTCATGGTTTTATTATGAGATACAAATATTAAAACATTTTCTACTTTATAGCAAATTATTTTCTCCCAAAGCATAATTTGTCTTGCTTCATAAAGAATAGAATCATCCGTTTTTATTTTTATCAGATTTGTCTGATTTCAGAGCTAAAGTGTAGTTAGAGGAGGTTTGCTCTGAGAAGCCCAGGCAGTGCTGAGAGGAGCCCAAAGTGGTGCTTTTTCATATTTTTAACTTCGGTTACTATCTTGCCTGCTTTTCATCAGGATTTGGCCAAGAGTGAACAATATATGAAAAGATAGGGTTTTTTATAAGAGGCTCTTAATCTCACAAAACAAACTGAGGGTTGTTGGGGGGAGGGGGTTAGGGAGAGGGTGGAGGGTGGTTAGGTTATGGACATCGGGGAGGGCATGTGCTATGGTGAGTGCTGTGAAGTGTGTAAACCTGGCGATTCACAGTCCTGTACCCCTGGGGATAAAAATACATTATATGTTAATTTAAAAATTTAAAAATTTAAATAAAAAATTAAATTTAAAAATAAAATCTAGGTTTTTTAGGGATGCCTGGGTGGCTCAGTTGGTTGAGCATCTGCCTCTGGCTCAGAGCGTGATCCAGGGTTCTGGGATCAAGCCTTATGTTGGGCTTCCTGCTCTGTGGGGAGCCTGCTTCTCCTTCTCCTGCTCCCCCTGCCTGTGCTCTTTCTCTCTCCATCAAGTAAATATATAAAATTTTTTTAAAAAGAAAAAAGATGGGTTTTTTAAGACCCTCCCATCTATGTGGAAAGAAATCTATTCCCCAGTTTCAAAATTGTGAGATTCCAGGAGATACTAAAAATACAGAAAAAAAATTTTTCTTATCTAATACTTACAGTACAAAAAAAGGGCACAATTGGAGAGGAGATGTCATTATTCATGTACCCTGGGCCACAAAATATACCAGCTCCAGAGATCTGAACATGCCAGAAATGTCAGGTTTAGGAACCTGAATCTGCCAGATAATATTCTAAATTCTTCCCATGAGGTTAAACATATGCCTTGTCATACTGACATTTAGACGGCATAGGTCTGACAGCTGAAGGACCAAAACAAATTCCTCCTTTGGAAGGAGTGAATTTTGCCGTTAAAGCAATCGCTGCAGAGTATGTTTTGCTTCACCATTAACTGTCACATAATCAGGTCAGTCAGTTGGGAAACGAAGCCTGGCCATCACTGGGGGCCCATGGGAGCCTCCACCAGGTGTCCTGTCACTGTCCCTGGGGCTTGGCAGCAGTGAGCAGAGACAGCATAAGAAGGCATTGACTGGGGGTAGCTGGGTAGCTCAGTGGTTTAAGCGTTCAGGATCTCAGAGCCCTGGGATTGAGTCCTGCATAGGGCTCCCCGCTCAGTGGCAGCTTCTCCTTTTCCCTTTGCTGCTCCCCTTGCTTGTGCTCTCTCACTCTCTCTCTTCTGTCAAATAAATAAAGTCTTTAAATTTTTTTTAAGAAAAAGAATGAAAGGCATTGACTGAGGCTACAAGCCCAATGCAGGCCTGAACTTTCAACAATTACTCAATTTTTTTTTTTTTAAGATTTTATTTATTTGACAGAGAGAAATCACAAGTAGGCAGAGAGGCAGGCAGAGAGAGAGGAGAAAGCAGGTTCCCTGCGGAGCAGAGAGCCCGACGCGGGGCTCGATCCCAGGACCCTGGGTTCATGACCTGAGCCGAAGGCAGAGGCTTTAACCCACTGAGCCACCCAGGCGCCCCAACAATTACTCAATTTTTAACACTGACACGGTCTCACCAGTCTTCATACTAGTGGTAGCCCTACACAAAAGCCAGATTCGCCCCAGCAATGAGTATGTTTACTCAGGGTGGGGGAAGCTAGAGGAGGTTTTGACTTTTTGTTTCCTTCTGTAACTATTCTAAAACATGAGGTCTAGAAGTCTCAAAACTAGAAGTGGACCACACGTCTGAAACTCAGAGGATCTTGCTATGGTCTACGTATGATCTTTGCATATATTCGGAGACTAAAATATCCAGTGACAGAATGCCAATGCCTCGGTGTAGGACAAAGCTAAGGAACCCCTGCAGAGGGACCACCAGCTTTCCCGGCACAACCAGACTCAGAAGCTCTGAAGTGCTCAGGGCACAATGTCGTCCATGGGTCTGGACTGCCAGCTCTCATTACCCCACTAGTTGCTCTCTGTGACCCACCTTTCCCTTAGGGACATCTCAGAAGGCACGACTGCCATCATAAAACTGCTCCCCTCCTCCTTCTCATGGTCAAAGCTTGAGAAACAGTGTCTGACCTGCATTCAGCCAGCTCCTGGGAACTTTCCTGAAGATGGCGTGCCGCTGATGAGAACTGCAAAGTAGTAATTCCTTCTCTAGGCCATCTCCTAGCTTCTCCTCACAAGTCCTAGTTTCAGAGTCACGTGAACCAATGCACAGACCCTCCTCAGCCCCTGAGACAGGTAGCAAAATTTGAAACCGGCACCTCGGACCTCTAAAGATGACCAGTATGTAAGCCAAGTCTCTCAATTAGAGTAAAGCAACCAAAGAGCAAACAACACTTCCCCAAAGTGAACACAGACCTTTTCAGGTTCCAAAGTCTGGCCCACATCTTCAGAAGGAGAAATCTAAATCTTGAATTTAATGTGTTAGTCTTGTATTTGAATATCTTAAGATTCTATGTAACCTTAGCAAGCCCTAATGATCCATGGCTTATACAAGGTATGATGCGTGGTCTTTTTTCTATACCAAAATAATTTCTTTTTGGCCTAAAATAATTCCCACAAAGGGCATTAAAATTGTGAGGTATTCTTGCAGATGAGGAAAAAAGACTTAAAGGATAACTGATTTGCAATGTGCTTCAAAACTGATACGGACACATCAGTACAACAGAACTGGTCTCAACTACCCAAAGCCAAAAAAGCCAGGACTGAGAGAGACACGAGTTCTCTCCCACTCTCAGGTCTAAGGTCTGTCTTCTTGGTTCTGGTTCCCCATCTTACCCGGACAACGGTCTCGGGTAAATCTGCTCTTCCAGGCTTCAAACAGAGGACCTGGGTGAACACTGCACAGCAGAAAGCTGACGTCCAAACAAGGAGAGAAACAGAGAACAGACTTCATTTTAGCAAAAAGCAATCAACTCGACTTTCATCTGCAAGGAGAAGGGAACAAAAGTATTTTATTTTCAAGGGTACATTAAAATTGTCAAATTTCTTATAGCTCTAGATAACAAATTACAATTAACTTTTTCTTTGAAATGAGATTAGGGTCCCTCAGAAAGAAGAGTTGATTTCAATTCAACAAAAATGTAACATCAGCAAATTAAAGAGTGGTATCCCAAATGAATTGTTTGGTTTTTTCGTGGGTCCCACCTGTTTCATCGATAGTCTTAGTAACCTCTCTGTAGAAATTCTGTGTGCCCCTATGTTTTTTCAGCTGGCAGTTCTGGTATGAATAACCTGCCTGTGCCTTCCCCACCCCCAAGAAAGAAATCTCTCCCCAGGGTCCTTCCAAACCAGTTTCTTTTTACCGTGTTACTCATCTTAATTAACTACAGTCACTAAATCTGACTTCAAGTCCATAGTCCTTCTCCTTAACAACTGGTGAGTTGATTTTGACTATTTTAAATTCTTCAGAGTATAAAGTTAAAGGAATGTATGTGCTGTTTTAAACTTGGGTCGATAAACCCATTAAAAATTGCAGTAAATACATGGAAAGCCAACATTTCATGCAAAGAAAGGCTAACAGTTGCTTAATTTTAAGTGCCCTACGAGGAAAACATTTGTAAAGAAGCTAGCATTTGGTATTATTTATCTAGTTGCCATTCCTTATTGTCACCCAACAATAAATTCCTGCTTGGAGCCAGGCTCTATTTAGATGCTGGAATAAAAACATAAATTACAGGGCATAGTCTGTCTTCTAAAGGCATATAAACCTAGTAGCTGAGAAATTTAAAAAAAAAAAAAAAAAGGAAAAAAGCTAATTCAAAGAGACCAATCAGTGAATGCATAAAGAGTGACCTTGACATCTAGGAGTCAGACATACACCTGCTCAGCATTTGCCCCCTCTCTCACACCCTGGGAAGAACCTGGATGGCAATACTGAGTGTCTTCTCTGGCATTGCTGAGTCAAAGTCAAACCTGGCTTTAACGTTTAAACTGCTAAGGCAGCCACTTCACAGACAGCTGTCTCCAGTAAACACATTACCAGGTACCGTGACCAGATGAAGACCAGGCCCCACCCCCCAACTTCCTTTGTTGAAAGACTCCGACCTTTCCACGGAATGTTTTTCCCTTCTGGAGCTTTTATTTCTGCTCCAGCCTTTTGAATGGACC
The DNA here is from genome assembly GCF_020171115.1 of Neogale vison. Lineage (NCBI taxonomy): Eukaryota > Metazoa > Chordata > Mammalia > Carnivora > Mustelidae > Neogale > Neogale vison. The sequence goes on from NC_058097.1 coordinate 140,580,138, forward strand.
AGTCAAGAGTGAGCCTGCAAAACTCTGGGCACTCCACCCCATCTCCCTCCCTCCCTCCCCGCCGTCCCCGGGGTGCCTCCCACCACTCTCGAGCTGCACCCTCCAGGACAGGTGAGTATTAAACCTTGTTTTTTCCAAGTTTCCTGATGGCTTTGTCGAAGGCACCTTACAATCCTAATAAGAACCACAAGGGTTAGTGCACCCCAACACTGATTTGGAAAGGGAAATGTCTGAGGCTCTCTGTGAGCTGGGTGAGGAGCTTGTTGGAAATATCCTAGACCTACTGAATCAATCTGCATTTTGACAAAATTCCCCAGTGATCCCACGCAGGTTAAAGTGGAAGGCGCGCTAGTCTGCAAAACTGAATCAACTGTGAAGAAAGGAGCGTTGTGAAAAAAATTCATTAAAATCAAGAAAGTGAGTTACTAACTATAGTGGTAAAAACAAAAAAGCAAATAGCAGAAAAGGAGACTAGAAATATCTCTCTGAATCAGCAAATAGCTTGGTGGCCGCAGCCTGTTAGTACTCCAGAGTTGGGGGGAGGGAGGATCTGCAAAAGTCCTCTATACAAAATACTTGATCCGTGTTTAAATCCCAGACTGATTTTCTCCACTGAACCAGCTGAGGAGGGAATCCTTGGTATGCACCTCTAAGAACTTTAGAGTTGAATAAATTAGAATTTAGGGAAAGGAGGAGTGTCCCCCAAGTTCACATGCTGGGCAGAGCTGGGTCTCAAGTTCAGGCTTCAGCTTCTCTTGTTCAGTGTCCATTATGACTACTCCACACAGGCTCTGTAACTGTTAATTAAGGATCTGATTTGGAGCAGTGATTACCAGGAAAGGGCCAGAAGGCCTGCCCGATGGACAAGCAGATAGCCATCTGCCTCCTAACTGGGTAAACTGACCCCCTGCCCCATATTAGGAGCTAGTTGCTTTGTCAAAAGGCAAAGACAGTATCAGGAAAGAACCTCTCAGTGAAGATAAATGCAGGAATTAGCTTATCAAAGAACATGACCAGAACTGGGAGACAAAAAACAAAAAAAGGAAAGCATATAAGAGTGGATGAACTAGGAGCACCTGGGTGGCTCAGTTAAGGCTGTCTTTGGGATCGCAGGGGTCTGGGATCAGCCCTGTGTCTGGCCCCTTGCTCAGCAGGGAGCCGGTTTCTCCCTCTCCTTCTGCCACTACCTCCCACCCCATGCTCTCTTGCACACGTGCTCTCTGTCTCTCAAATAAATACATAAATAGTAAACTTTTTTATTTTAACTATTTAAATAGTTAAATGAAATTTTTTATGACATGAGAGACAAAAAATGATGCCTGTTTATCAGAAATGTTATTCCCACCATGCCATGTGTTGCAAAGCCAGTCACTTTTAAATAAACTATTTTCTAATTTTTAAAAAGATTTTATTTATTTATTAGTTAGAGAACACAAGCAGGGGGAGTAGCAGACACAAGGAGAAGCAGACTCCCTGCTGAGCAGGGAGCTCAATCAGGAGCTCAGTCCTGGGACCCTGGGATCATGACCTGAGCAGACGACAGACACTTAACTGAGCCACCCAGGTGTCCCAATAAGCTATTTTAGAACAGTTTTAGGGGTGCTCCCGGGTGGCTTAGTCAGTTGGGCATCTGACTCTTGAATTGCAGTCAGGTCATGGTCTCAGGGACGTGGGATCAAGCCCTGCATCAGGCTCCATGATCTGTGGGGCGTCTGCTTGAGATTCTTTCCCTCTGCCCCTCCAATCTTTCTCTCTCTCTCTCAAATAAATAAATAAATATTTAAAACAAAACAAAAGAGGGCGCCTGGGTGGCTCAGTGGGTTAAAGCCTCTGCCTTCAGCTTAGGTCATGATTATCAGGGTCCTGGGATCGAGTCCGCATCGGGCTCTCTGCTCAGCAGGGAGCCTGCTTCCTCCTCTCTCTCTGCCTGCCTCTTTGCCTACTTGTGATCTTTCTCTATCAAATAAATAAATAAAATCTTTAAAATTTTTTTAAAAAATAAAAAATAAAACAAAAGAATAGATTTATAGGAAAAGTACAAAATAGTACAGAGGATTTCCATATATCCCCCAACCAGTTTCTTCTATTGCTAACTAGTCCTGATTAATTGGAGCACTGTTTATAATAGGTTATTAACCAAAGTCCATAGTCTCTTCAGATTTCCTTCATTTTTACCTATTTCTCCTCCTGGATTCCACTGAGGACACCATATTATTCTTAGTCATCATGTCTCCTCAGTCCTCTTGGCTGTGACAGTTTCTCAGACTTCCCTTGTTTTTGATGACCTTGACAGTTTAAGGAAGTACGGGTCAGATATTTTATAGAATGTTCCTTAAGTAGGATCTGTTTTCCCTTACTTGCATGAAGTTTGTTTGAGGAAGGGAGACCACAGAGCTTTCAAATGCTATTCCCATCACGTCATATCAGGGCAACATCACTTAATCACAGTGGATGTGAACCATGTCCATCTGGCTGAGGTAACTCCTCTTCCAGTTTTTCTCTGTAAAATTCCATCTTTATGCTCCTGTTCACACTGGATTCTTGGAAAGGCGTCCCTGAGCCTAGCCCACCCTTAATGAGTAGGAGGTAGCTTTCGAGTCCTTGTTGGCAAAGCAGTACGGGAGATTTGTCTCTTCTTTTCCAATGTATTTATTCAATCATTTGTTTATATCGGCAAGGATTTGGGAATATTTTATAATTTGGGTTATCATTCAATACTACTTTATTTTATTTTGTAATTTCAGCTTTGGCCATGGAGAACCTTTTCATTTGTCTCCTGTCTTCCTTTGTCATACCCCCATTACTGTGGATTTTTCCGTTGCTGTTGGTTTTGAGCTCTTCCTTACTTTCTGGTTCTTGAAGAGGCTCAGGCTCATTTTGTATATTTTATGCCTGAATCCTAAAATGAGCCATTTTTGCAAGGCACCCTGGTTCCTTTTATTGGAGAATAATATTAGAAACAGATCTTGGAGCTAAATGTGCTCACAGCTACTAAGGTGTCATTTCTCAGGCTGGCAGAACAGGGGAATAAATGTGTAAATATTATATATATACACATACCTACAATATTACTAAATGTAACCATCTGTATCTATATTAGGCTAAGCATGAGTTTATACTGATATCTCCATTCTTACCCATTATCACGTGGATTATTCCAGCCTTCTCCCCTTGCTTGTCTATAAACTCCCTCTCCAACAGTGAGAAACCTAATGGCAGGCATTTTCTTTCCTTGTTTCATTCTGACTAGCTGATCCAGGGTGGGACCCTAGGCTCAAGAATGTCCTAAAGAACCTTCTAATCTCCATATTGTGTCTTTTTATTGGTCTCTTGATTATCTCAGGCTCCTGCTACTTCCTTCCAAACTTGATGATAAATGTCTAGGATTTCTCACATCCAAAACATGGGAAAAGAGAGAGTAACCGATTTAAAGGGCTACAAATCTAGCCTCCTAAGAGAGAAATCTGAGGGCTCAAACTCATTATTACCATTTTAATGGATTCTTTCTGACCCTTCAACTGACCTTGTATCCTAATCATGTTTAGGTGAGCTCAAAAACAGTGATGTATCCAATGATCTAGAGTTGTCACATCTCTTGCCCCTACTTTCCAAAATTTCCACAGATGGCACCTGGGTGCCATCTTGAATTCACTTGATGGCATCACGAGGAGGGGTTAGCTTCTGCTCACCAAACCTGACCCGAATCTCCTGTTCCCACTCACTGCCAAGGTGACGGTCCCATCTGTCTCTCTTTATTCTCTGGCTCAACTCCCTTTTGGATAATTCTTGGAAATGCCTTGGCAAAAAGGAAAGGTGAAATTATCCACAAGCAAATTGTGAAGTGTGTATCGTGCTGCTTATATAAATTAGGGTTCTTTAGTCAAGCGTACTTGAGGAAATATTGGGAGAACATGATGTAGATTTACATCCACATAAGTTGATCCTCTCCTTAGACAAGTTACTCACCTTTCTTGGCAGAAGGTGGGGAATGGGGTTGACAGAAGGAAAATTGGATTCTTAAGGAAGGAATATAAAGAAAGGTCATAATTATGACCTTTATTATGGTCATAATCATAAAACTGACATTTTAAAACAAGGCAAAATGTGTTTAAAGTCATTATTTCTTTTGTTCTCATTTTACATCCCAGCCTGATACAGAATTTTTCCCATGGTATAAATAACAGGGCCTTAAAACTACAGACAGGGATGCCTGGGTGGCTCAGTCAGTTGAGTGTCTGCCTTCAGCTGAGATCATGATCTCAGAGTCCTGGGATGGAGCCCTGAGTCATGCTCTCTGCTCTGTGGGGAGCTTGTTTCTCCCTCTGACTCTGCCCCTCCCCACTGCTTATGCTCTTTCTCTCTCTCTCTCTCTTTCTGCCAAATAAATAAATAAAATCTTAAAAAAAAAAAAAAAAACCAGACTGTATTTAAAAAAAAAAAAAAAAGAAAGAAAAGAAAAGAAAAACTAGAGGCAGACAGGTGCCTGGGTGGCTCAGTCAGTTAAATCTCCAACTCTTATTTTCTGCTCAGGTCATGATCTCAAGGTCGTGAGATCAAGCACTTTGTCAGCCTCTGTGCTGAGTGTGAGCCTGCTTAAGTTCTCTCCCTCTCTCTGTCCCTATTCCCACTCCTGCTTGCATGCTCTCTCTCTCTCAATAAACAGTCTAACCTGTTTCACAGAAGGATAACGTATTAAAAAAAGAACCTAGAGGCAGAAAGGAAAGTATACCAAATAAAAGTCAAAGAAAAGCCCACCCCATCTAATCCAAGGCTATTGAAAACAGAAGGTGAGCTAGAAGCAGAGAGAAGGAACAGAGATGAAGGGTTGGACAATGAGACTGTACTCTATTCCTCTCCCTCAGCTGAAACTCTGCCAAGTTGAAGGGAACAATTTGGACACTAATTGGCCCACCTATTTGGAATCCTGGGAGGAGTCATTTGGTGGGCCAGGCACCTCATTATATCCATAAGAATTTGGGGACTGGCCACATCAAAGTAAAGCTCAAGGTACAGCATGGTCAGAAAGAGTCAAAGAAGGCTCATCACTCCTGAGCTGCCCTCTCTTTCCATGGGATATATTGGAAGAAGCGAGGAGCTTCCACTGGGCCCTGAGAAGGGAAAGCAGACCTATCTGAGTCTGAGAGCCAGCTTTCCCACCTTGAGATCTATTGCGAGGGGTGACTCAGTAAAGAAGGATGGCCCCTGCCCCACACCCCATCCCACCCCAGCCAGAAGCCAACAGAGGATACGCAGAGGCTCAGTGGAGGTTTTAGAGGTGAGATTGTCAGCCAAGAAGTACTGCAGCCTCCACCAAGCCTAGAGAGACCAGACAGCTTTCACTTCAGACACACGTGCCCACGGGGCGTACGTCCCTATGGTAGACGAAGAACATCATCATGAAAAAAATGGACACAATCATGGAATCCAGAGAGGTCAGAACATACCACATAAACCCAAATGACCCTCTCCTTCCCACTGCCAAGAGGACACGGTGAGCCACGGACCCTCCCCTATTCACCTCTGACCCATAAACGCCAACCAACTTAATCAAGAAGTGTTCTGGAAGTCTGCTCAGGGAAATGAAGGAGGAGCTGCAGCAGGAGCCTGGGATGGGGTGGAGAGCCAGGTCCAGCTGGGGGGAATTGAGAGGGGCAGGACCTCAGGGAATGGGGACCCCAAAGGAAGGGGAGATAAAAAGGCAGCAGGTGTTCACAGCTTTCCTCTTAGGAAGTGGAAGGCCCAGTCCAGAAAGCAACCATTCAGTCATTCAACAAATATTTATCGAGTTGAGTGGAGAGGAACAGGACTCCCAAAGTGAACTAGTCTTGGGTCCTGGCCTCAAGAGCTTACAATCCAGTGGGAAGGGCCAGTGGGCAAAGCTGTGTCACTTGCCTGCAGGGCGGAGCACCGTGCTGGGAGCAGAAGAGCCTCTGCTGTGAGAATGAGGAAAGAACAATGGATTCTCACTGGAGGCATCGGGAAAGCATTTGAGCTGTGCCTCTGAAGTATGCCTGTGGGAGAGAAAGGAAGGAGGATACCAGAAAAGGTGGAGAAGCCTGAAGAGAAGCAGAGGTGGGAAAGAGAGAGCTCTGTTAGGGAAATTCCGGGGGCCAGGCTTGGCAGCTGCGCAGAATGCCTGATAAAATGTTGAAGAAGCTGGAAAAAAAGGCCAGAAAGAGAATGTCCTATGTGCAAGGTGAGTGAGCTTGGCTTTCATCCCCAGGCCGATGGGGAGCTACTTTGTCTTTTAAGATCAGATTTGTTTTTTGAATGTTTGCCCTGTGGCAGTTGTGGGGAATGAATTTGGGAAGGAAGACATGGGAGACTTTAGTCCATGGAGAAAAGGACAAAGGACAAAAAGGGCAAGGGAACGTCAGAGCTGTTGGAGGTATTTTGGGGGGTTTTCCTACACCCTCTGCAGGTCTGTCAAAGGGAAGCTCATCAACAGACACACTTGCCTTTTCATGGGCTGTTGTCGTCATTACAGCCCGGTTCCCCCTCCCCATTCTCTTTCCCTCTTGCTGGCTTACACCCATACACAGATGCAGTGGTATCTCTCATCTCTAAAAATATTCTTTTTTTCAATTAAGTTTTTTAATTTTAATTCCAGTTTAGTCAACATACAGTGCTACCCTAGTTTCGGATGTACAGTATAGTAATTTCATTCTGTAACTGTAGAATTATACAATATAGTGATTCAACAATTCTAAAAATATTCTTGATGCCATAGTCTCCAGTCCAGCCTCTCTGTCACAGTTTCTTAACAGGGGCTTCTGTCCTCAGCTTTTTCTCATGGTTGTGATGCGGCCACTGGAGTTTCCTCCATCTTGTCAGCCATCTAAGCAGAAGGTGGGGGAGAGTGTCCTGGGGTCAGTCCCTTTACAAGAGCTTTTCTATACATTGTCCACTGCCTGCCCCAAAGGTAGCCACACAACATCACATTTCATTTCTCCCAAAACCTTGTAATTTACATATTTTTATCCCTATTTTAGAGATGAACAAACTGAGGATCAGGGACTTTAGGCAACTTGTGTAAGTAGGGCAGGAATTCACAGTGGCCTGTTTCTGTCCCTCCACACCAGATGGCTTCCACATCTCTCCAGGGCATCGGTCATCCCAGTGGGTCATTTTTGCACTTTATAGTTGACCAGACAGACAAGAAAACAACACTTGTTGCTTGATATGAGCCATAGAATTGAAAAGTCATCCCAGAATTCATTATCTTCCCACAGCTAATTGGAACTCATTAAAAAACCTGATTCTGAAGGCAGGAAGAAATCATTTTAATTAGCAAGGAGATAGACTTTTCCTCAGCAACAAGTCTAGAATCTCAATCTGTGTTGATGGAGACTTTAATTAGCAAGAAAAGTGGCTGTTTCCAATGAAGTATAGAGAAAATACTGAAGCTGGCTAAGGTCCTTCACAGTTTCCTGAAGATATTATACATCTCGTGAAGACTGAGATTGTCTGTGGTAACCAGTTTAACCATAAATATTTCTTGTTAGTTACATTTTTATCCATTTCTTTTCTATTGATCTATGTAAGAAGGTCAGGAAGGGCAAAGTTAAGCTAGAAAGCAATAATTATATACACCTCCCTTTACTTCCTCTCACACTTGATAACAAATTTTATACCTTAGCACTTCAATTACCATGTAACAACTCTAAGTCTTACTGTTTAAAAAAACTTTCTAAATTGTGTTTAATCCAGATTTCCCAAACTTGACCTTGGAACTCTTTGCTCATGATGTGTAGTTGCTGGTCTCCAAACTTGGCCACCACACTTCCTCCACTCCTGTATGCTCATGCTACCCTCCCCATGCCCCCCATCAACAGATAGTCTATCTGCTATCCCCTTGCATCTAAGCTGGCCTTGTGAATTACTTTGGTGAATGGAATATGGCAAGAGTGATGCTGTGTCAGTTCTGGGGCTAGCCCTTCAGAGACCTGACAGATTTTGCTCCCTGGGAAACTGGCTATAGAAAGAAGTCCATCTACGTGACTGGAGAGAGAGATCCAGCTAGATGTCCAGTTGGAGAATGACTTTCCCAACTATGATCTAGCTCCTTGGGCCAGATCCAGCTCTCCTGATTCCCTGTCCAGTGCTCTGTCTACAACACATGCTACTACTGATCTGCCTGTCAAAGAATTATTGATCTCATAGATGGTTCAACACATTGGGATTTTAAGTCATTAGAGACTCTTAGAAACTTGAATCTAGTTCAATCTAGACTCATACTTATTTACTTTTCTAACTTTTCCCATTAAGAAGTCTCCCCTTATTCCTATGATCTATGTAGAAGCCCCCTCCTCCTCATGATAACATTTGAACAATAGTAAAGAACTCACCTTCCATATTAATCACTCAGAATTTAAGTCTCAACCCCACTTGTGGGTCTAGACAACTTACTGGCTTACAAAAGTTCATTCAGCTTTCTGAGTCTCAACTTATTCATCAATAAAATGAGAACATAAAAATGCCTGCCCATTATGTAATTATTAGTATTCTTTTATTTTGTCCCACTATGATTTTTTTTATTTTTTGTTACCCGGAGTCAAACTATCAGTGAAGATTTCTGATCATTACAAGATAACCACTGTTACCACTGTGTGCTAAAACCATTTTTGCTCAAAGACAGGAAGATTGATCTCTTGGTTCACCTGAGTGGAAGTTGGCAGGTAAATAGTTGATGTATGCCAAGTTTAGAGATACTAGAAACTTGGCCTATCATTATTTATAGTGTTCCCTAAGGAGGCACTGGCCCAAAGAAAAACCCTTTACAGCTTTGATGTTCTAAAATTTCATAGACCTCTTCCTTCCCCCCAAAACTCCCTGCCAAAGGGGCCACAGCTTCCAAGATGCTCCCATCCCTCCATGGGCTGCACAGGACTCTCCCCAGTGAGGTCACCCCAGTGTGCATGGAGTGGGAGGGCAGCCTGCAGGTCAGTGGCCCAGTTTCCAGGTAAAAGGCATGAGATCAATCTGCCATTTGGGTCCAATGCTCTTTATACCAGAGTTGACCATTAAGGTAAGTACTCTCCAAGTAAAGGGGGTTTGGAGGATAGTATCTCAAGGTCATGGAGTAAGTAAAATTTCTGGTTGTTCAGGGTCCAGAAAGCAGGTTAAAAAAAAAAAAATCCATTAGCAACCACTGTCTCTTAAAATAACCTTTCTTAGAGTACCTGGGTGGCTCAGTTGGTTAAGCAACTGCCTTTGGCTTGAGTCATGATCTCAGGGTCCTGGAATCAAGTTCCGCATCAGGCTCCCTGCTCATCAGGGAGCCTACTTCTCCCTCTTCCATTTTCCCTGCTTACACTCCCTCTCTGGCAAATTAATAAGTAAAATCTTTAAAAAAAAAAACCCCTTTATAAATGAAAGTTACCCCATCAATATCCCAATTCCTACATTTTTTAAGGAAGTAATAAGATTTTTTTTCATCCTCTAGGACTCAAATGCCACAGTGAAGTGGCATTTGTGGTTTGGTATTTATTTTCAGGGTCATTTGCCTTTGTTGTTTGAGAGATGTTTTTCTGACTAAACTTGATAGTTTTTTTTTCTCTACAATTTCAAAATAACCTGCTAACCTCCGTGTGCTGGGTTATTAACTTTCCAATTACTATCACCCTAAACTCCATAAAATAGCTTCAACCCACTGTGCTTAAATCCATGAGAACTCCCACTTCCCTGCCTTTGCCAAACCCTCCAGTATTTGGTCTTTTCTACCTCCCTTCAATATCTCTTTGTACAAGCCCTGTGGATCCTTTTTTCTTCCATTACAACTCCAAGTACTCTTAAATCACTTTAAAACATTACACCTTATGAGATGCCTGAGTGGCTCAGTCAGTTAAGAGGCTGCCTTCAGCTCAGGTCACGATCCCAGGGTCCTGGAATTGAGTCTTGCATAGGGCCCCTTGTTCTGCAGGGAGTCTGCTTCTCTCTCTGCCTTTGCCTGCCACTCTGCCTACTTGTGCTCTCGCTCTCTCTCTCTCTCTCTCTCTCTGACAAAAAAATAAAATATTTAAAATAAATAAATAAAAATATAACATTCCACCTTGTATTGCTATCCTGGTGAAGACCTCCAATTTTGGAATCAGCCTGCATATGTATTTCAGGTCCAGAATTTTATTTTATTTTATTTTTTTTATGAAGTAGGTTCCATGCCCAGCATGGAGCCCCATGCGGGGCTCAAATTCAGAACAGTGAGATGAAGACCTGAGCCAAGATCAAGAGTCAGATGCTCAACCAACTGAGCCACCCAGGCACCCTTCAGCTCCAGAATTTATGTCATGTATAACATAGGGCAAGTTACTTAATCTCTCTAAACCTCAGTTCCTCATTTCTGAAATACAGGTAATAGCACCTGATGCACAAAAATTGTTGTATAAGTTTAATAAAGTGATCAGAAGTGAATTAGGGTCCCTGCAGTGACCACACCATACTAGCATATTGAGATAATTCTGGGAGGGGCTCCTGGATGGAACAGTGGGTTAAGCATCCAACTCTTTGTTTTGGCTCAGGGTCATGAAGTCAGGCCCTGAGTCAGGCTCCATACTCAGCCCACTGTCTGCTTCCAACTCTCTCTGCCTCTTTCCTTCTCTCTCTACAATAAATAAGTAAATAAATCTTGAAGAAAAAAAAAAGATAATTCTGGGAGATCCAAGGGCAGGGCAGGGAGTAGTATGTTGGTGCCAGCTCATGAGCAGTAAAATTACATTTTCAGGAACGTTCGGCACACCAGTTGTCAAATGTGGCCATTACTAACAACACTGTATACATTTAAATAATTATATTTAGAACAGATGTAAGAAATACTTCAAGTCCATTAACTCCTAATTATCTTATTATATTCTATCATAAATTCTTTTGCAGATATGTTAACATCTATTATATCTGTGTGGTAGGAATGTTATATAACATATGCAATGGTGGATCTTTTCCCGACTTCATACCCAGTGACATCCCATCGGTACTCTGTATCAGCCACGGTGAGGATATTTGCACCACGGAAATTGGCAAATGCTACACATCAGGGCTTTCTTTCCTTACCTCCCCTGCCTCAGAGACCTGGCTGCTAAAATATTTACTGGCAGGAGCATGTGTAGGGAAGTCAGAAGGAGTCTTACAGTACCTAGCGGCTGTTATCACCACTAGATCCAAAAAGACAATGAGAGAAAGCGGTTACCCAGATTCTGGAAAGAGAAAGTTGTGAAGAGAGGTGCACTTCAACAGGTTCTATGGCCTCCTTGGTCAGGGAATACCGCCAACCCAATATGCTACTGAAAGAAGAGAGCCAGAGCCGTAAATCCCTCACTCTCCTCCTCCCTTCTACGGCATCACTCTCCCACCTCTGTCCAGTGAGGGCCAACCAGACCTCGGGGGGCAAAGGAGCCCAAATAGGTTAGTCTCCTGGAGAGTGATAGAGGAGAGACTAGTCAAATGGAAAAACAAATGGGGAATATCTGGTAAAACATGCTGTTTTGGGTACATAACAGGGGCTCAGTTAATATTCTCTATTATTGTTAGTTCAACTCAACGAAAGTTTATTAAGTGTTTTGCCAAATATCCTTCTCTCAAGGAGTTCAGGGTCCAGTGGAGAGCGATATAAATAATTTGCACATCAGTGTGCAATGTATTGTTATTAATGGAAGAAGATAGTTTGTCTCTCCCACTAGATTACAGACCACACAGAGCAGAAACTGTGGTCAATAATCAATAAGTATTTGTTGAATGGATGTATTCTCATTTCCCTTACATGCCCATTACAGTTTATTATAGAATCTTTAAAAAGGAAGAAAGCAGGAAGGGAGCTCCTAATTTCTGAGTGACTCTGTGTAGCGAGCACTGCCCATAGATTATTTTATCACCAAAATAAAAGAATGTAAAACAGGATGTTAAAATCAAAGTTTAGACTGAGAAGCCAAGATGATAAATATCAGATACAAAACAGTGCTAGACCCACCAGGAGGTGGAAGTTTCAAAACTGGCAGCCAAGTAACGCTTAGACAACTCGCACACATCAAATACCAGGTTGTTGAAGGAGAGACAAGATTCTGAATCCTGATTTTTGTGAGGAGGAGTCTGAAGTCCATGGTGCGCTGGGAGCCCCCTCCATGGCGACAGAGAGGGAATGTTCTTGCTCTCCCAACTTAAGCTTAAGAAGGAGTCCTCAAGTATGACTACCTAGAGGTCTTCAGCTTCGTCCTCTGGAGTTTGCAGGCCACAGGGATCTGGCATTTGAGTCCTACCCAGGGAATCTAGCAGCGCAGAGAAATGGGCTGATAGACATCTTTGACAGCAGAGCTCGTGAACCTGAAGCTTTTGAAATCAGATACAATTCCCTGACATTTTTGATGAGTCTGGAGTTCCTGTGTATGAGATGGCAACCATACAGAAGATGTCACTGGGGAGACAGTCATGTGTGTAGGTTCACACAAAGAGAACATCCTAGTGGGCACAAAGGCCCCCCCCAACCCCACCACCAGCTAGTCTGTTGGCGTGCACCACTAAAGAATCAGAAGCTGGGGGCAGCTGGGTGGCTCAGTGGGTTAAGCTGCTGCCTTCGGCTCAAGTCATGATCTCAGGGTCCTGGGATTGAGTCCCGCATCGGGCTTTCTGCTCAGCAGGGAGCCTGCTTCCCTCTATCTCTCTCTCTGCCTGCCTCTCTGTCTACTTGTGATCTCTCTCTGTCAAATAAATAAATAAAATCTTAAAAAAAAAAAAAATAAAGAATCAGAAGCTGGGGATGCAGAGTCTGAGAAACAGCTGCACATGAGAGAGGGCAACAAGAGAGCCCCCACAGATAGCCATGGAAATGGCCCACAAGACAAAGTATCAGTAATTGCTCCCCAGCAAATCAGAGATGCCAAAGAAACAGCAGCACCCACCATGTTCCCTTTTCCTTTGATCCCCTCCCCGCTGCATGGGACCAAGGAGGGGAGTGAAGTAGGTGTCAGAGAAAAAGGAAAATGGTGAATAGAAACAGAAAGGCCAGTGGGGAGCCTGGGTGCCTCAGTTGATGAAGCATCTGCCTTCAGGTCAGGTCATGATCTTGGGGTCCTAGCATGGAGCCTCATGTCTTAAGGCTCCCTGCTCAGCAGAAAGTCCTTCTGCCCTGACCCTCCCCCTTCAGGTGCACGAGGGCTCTGGCTCCCTCCCTCTCAAATAAATAAAATTTAAAAAAAAAAAAAAAGGAAAAGAAAGAGGCCAAACAGCTACCTCAACTTCAGACTGAGTTGCAGGTAAGGGAGGAGATTTAACTTAAGTTCATGGTATAGCTTATTATCTAGGACTGGTCATTTTGAATTACCAAACAGAGATTGTGTTTTCTGGCTTAAAGTGACCTTCAGACTTTCTATGGCCTAAAACTCAACATAACATTAACAAAACCTAACCAGATTTCATCCAGAAAGCTAAGCATATCTTCTACAGAATAATTTTAAAGGAATGATAGAAAACAAAATTATGTCTGATTATATGCCACATGTCATGTTTGCTCGATTTAAGGATTATAGGAAGTATAACTTATCCCCATTTTATAAGTGAGCAATGGAAAACTCAAATAAGAGCCCAAATAAGACAACTTTTAATTGGTAGACCAGAATTTGAAACAATTCTGATCCTAAAGCCATTGCTCCTTGCTTCTGTGTTAATTACTTTGCTTTCTGATCCTGGGATGTTAGAGCTGGAAGTGATGATTATTTCAGATGACCTAACCTTACTTTTCTTGTGTTCAATCACAAAAAGTTTATATTAGTGCTTATTATATAACTGGCCTAGTTACATTTCGGATGTATTATCTCCTTTAATCCTTATAATCCCCCCTCCCCCCGTGAAATACAGGAGATCTCTAATATGCAAATGAGGACATTACGATCAGAACAGTTAAGTATTCTCAAGTCCATACAGCTAGTAAGTGGCAGCACCGAGATTCGAACCCTGGTTATCAGACTCCCCCCCCCCCCCCCGTAGCCCCTGTGCACTAAGAGTCAGAAAGAGAAATTAACTCTTTCTAAGATTCTGCCAAAAATGAACCAAATAGAACCTGGGTCTTCTGACTCTTAAACCATCCCTCCTTCCACTGCAAAACCTACAGGAGAGTAGCTGAAGGGAATTATAAACACCTAATAATACATGCTGATGCATGGTCTGATGGTGATCAGTGGGGGAGTTTCCTCTCACGGATGTCTGAACAATGGAACAAAACAAGTAACAAGACGATAAAATGAGATGAGATAGGAATTTGGTCCCAGCTTTTGAAGTTTGTGAATAGGGCCAAACTTGCATATTCACATTACGTTGATGATTTTATTACCTTTCTCGTGGGGCACCTGATAGTGTCAGAGTAGCCAGCCTCAAACCTCACCTGCTTTTGGCCTCTTATTGTCCGACTGGTAATGGATTCCTTTGCCACTCATTTGCTTCTGTGCTATTTATAAAATTTCATGGTTCGCTCCTACCAAAATGTTGTGAAGAAACCCAGTCCATGCTACTGAAAGTAATTCCAAAATAACTCCTTTCTTTGTAAATCTCAAATGCCATGAAAGGAACACAAAGTCAGAGCCTTTCTTAAATCCCCTTTCTTTCTCTCCTTCCCGCTGCCTCCCATCTAGCAGCTGGTCCTTCCACGTCTTGTAACGCTTCCCTCCAGTTCCAAACAGTCTCCTTGCCACATACTTCTTATGACTCTCTCCTCTTTTCCTCCAGATTCTCCATTAAAAGGGGCAAGTAGAATCTGCTCAAGGGGCAGGTGACCAGTTGGGAGCTTTCATACTTCCAGAGCTGCATCTCACCACGGAAAGTCCCGTGGAGTGACCAGAGCTCTTGTCCAGTTTGGCCAATAGCTGAAGGCAACAGGTATGTTGAATAACAGTGCTTAGCAGATACCATTAAAGAGGAAGGCTTATGTTTCTCTTGGAGTTGCCTTGTTGAGAGATGACTCGTGTAGCACCTCAGGAGAGACTCGGTCTCTGGGAGGATGGAGAGAGGGGTGCGGAGTCAGGGAGGCCGAAGTCAAGTCAGGCGAGGCTGGCAACAAGAGCCAAGCAGGATTACTGGGATTACTACGTTGGTGGTAACTCGCCCCCTACCGTGTGTGTGTCTGTTGTGTCAAACCTCCTTAGTCTCCTTTTCCCCCCTCTGAGGACAAAGAGGTTCGAATTTTGTTTCTGAAACCATAATAGGGGAGAACTAACAGGTCTAGTCAGGGAACGGAGAATAAATCTTCTGAACAGTGGCCCTGCAAATGATGGATGCAAAATTGCACACACTGCCACTTAAAATGGTGTTTTTGAACAGCATTGAAAAAACTCACAACAAAATAAGCAGGATACAAAGTGTGCAGAATGTTACAGCACAATCCTACTTGCTCAAAGAAAAAAAGTATGCATCTGGAAAAAAAAAAGAGGCATGTTTATCTCTGGAGCCAGATGATTTATTTATTTTTTCTTCCTTGCATTTCCTTACATATTATTATTTTAAGTAAAAGATTAAAAATTAAGAAAAATAAGTACAGGGACGCCTGGGTGGCTCAGTTGGTTGGACGACTGCCTTCGGCTCAGGGCATGATCCTGGAGTGTCGGGATCGAGTCCCGCATCAGGCTCCCAGCTCCATGGGGAGTCTGCTTCGCTCTCTGACCTTCTCCTTGCTCGTGCTCTCTCTCACTGTCTCTCTCTCTCAAATAAATAAATAAAATCTTTAAAAAAAAAAAAAAAGAAAGAAAAATAAGTACAACATAACCTAGAGAGTGAGCAGGTGTCCGATGGCTCCCGGGTGCTCCAGGACCTCACCATTCAGACTCATCTGTGCCCTTGACTGCTCCCCAGGCTCCTGATGCTCCACCACCACCGGGTCCTCACCAGCTCACCCCATCCCCCGCCTCTGTTCTGACCAGCACTCCTTCCCACAGGCCTAACTCTCCCAACACTCCGACTTCCAGGGAAGAAGTCGACATTGGGGGTGGTTGCAACACCCGGCAGCTACTCAGAGGGCAAGGCAAGGGTAGGGAGAGAAAGCAAGTGACTGCACTCATTTTATGTAACAAATGACAGCAGGATGTTCTAGGTCACACCTGCCTCTGTAAGGAGGCAGAGCACAGCATCTGGAAAAACCTCCTCACACATACACTCAAGGGCATCTCCGTGCAAAGCTAAATCTGGCTGCTACATCTTCATGGAAAGAAATACAGTCTTTAAGTCACTTTTTAATGAAGGGCGTTTTGTGGGCAACATGATCATCTTCCATACATCCATGAAAGCTTCCAGAAAACAAGACTGGCAGCCAGGAGAATTTGGGGACTCTTGCTTGGAGGTATAGGGCCAGATATTTCTCTCTCTCTCAAATGAACTCAAACAAATAAGCTCATACGAGACTGATAGGTGGTGAGAAAGCCAACTCATTGACTGAAAATTAAAATAACATTAAATATAGAGTTATGACCACATGACCCATCAATCCACTCCTGGGTATATACCAAAGGGAATTTCAAACATGTGTCCACACTAAAGCATGGACATGAATGTTTATAGAAGCATTATTCACCATATTTAAAAAGGGAAAATAAATCAGCTGATGAATGGATTAAATGTGATCTAACTGGAATATTATTAGGTGATAAAAAGAAATGAAGTGCTGATCTATGCTACAACATGGATGAACCTCGGAAAATTTGTACTACATGAAGGAAGCCAGACACAAAAGGTCACATATTAAATGATTCCCTTCATGTGAAATGTCCAGAATGGACAGATTCTCAGAAACAGAAAGTAGATTCGTGGTTGTCAGGGGCTGGGAGGAGGGAGAAATTGGAAGGGACCGGTAACAGGTGCAGGCTTGCTCTGTGGGTTGGTGGAAGTGTTACGGAGTTGGATAGTGGTGATGAAATGATGGCCGCATAGGGCGCCTAGGTGGTTCAGTTAAATGTCTGACTTTGGCTCAGGTCGTGATCCCAGGGTCCTGGAATTGAGCCCAGCCCCTCAGGCCCCTGCTTAGTGAGGAGTCTACTTCTCCTTCTCCCCTCTGCTCCTGCCCTCTGCTCATGCTAACTCACTCTCTCTCTCTTTCTCTCAAATAAATAAATAAAATCTTAAAAGAAAAAAAAAAAGGAAAGAAAAAGAAAGTGATGCCCACTTAGAGGACAAGATCATCAGAGTAGCTCACCCTTCCCACACCCCCCTGATGTGAACTGAATCATAACGAGAATGCATGATAAGCATGGATTTTGAGCAAGATGACATTTGGTTTAAATGCTTTGTAGTAACTGCTTTGATCCTTGGGTGTGGTCCTGCCTACCACTCAGGTGGAGCTACCTGGTGGGAACATAGGTGCCTATGGCTCACCTCCCCCAGCCACCTGGAAAGATACCAGCTTGACCCAAAGGATCAACTTCTGGACCACTCCTGCTTCCATTTGGTGATGTTGCTAATGTATCCCAGCCTGGGCTGGCATTGTCCAGGCAGCGAGCATGACAGAATCTGCAGATAATGTCATTCTTCTCTGTATCTAGGTAGGGAAAGGGTGGGTAGAGCCAATAGAAAGGAGGTGTTAAAATATGGTAATTATTACAGACATCCAACTTGAAACTTTTGGCCAGTCTGAGGCCTGAGACCCGCATTCCATGTAGACAACCTTCAGTAGATGCTCATGGTCCATCAGGAAGCATTCCAAAGTTTTGGACTCTTGTCCTGAACAGCCAAAGCTTCTGTGTGAGCATCTGGCTGAGTTAGGGACAGCCTCCTGGAGGGTAGAATGGAGAATCAACCATCCTGTGTCCTGGTGCACTCATGGCACAATTAGCCCAATGAACCATTTATTTGTTGACCTTGGGCCAGTTGATGGAGAAGGATGAAACGAGAAAGATCTGCTGGGAAGGCTATGAAGGCAATTTTCTCTCCTGAGCAGTGAATCTGTCCTTTCAATACAACTCTGATTTCAAATGAAGGTCTCTGACCCAACTAGAAGCATCAGCAGCAATCAATACATTGAAAAGCTAAGCCAAAGCCTGATGTGTGACATTCTCCATTAGATACCCCTTCTCACTTTGTGAAACCCATCTTCCCAGTTTTCCTGCCTTCTTTTCGAAACGCTAACACTTACAGAAATAGGAGCTGTTGATTTAGAGGGCTCTCTTGCAAAGGGCTATCATGCTTATGTGGTTTGTATTATCTCTGCATAATTCATGTTCCCCACCATCTAGCTGCACACCCACCATACTACCTCTCTCCATCCTTTTGATTTCTTCTGGGCCCCTTTCAGCAAAGGGTTTCTACAAAATTAACTGCATCTGCATGGCCTTTGAGCAATTTTTAAAGTTTTACTTTTTCTCTTATCAATTAAGGAAATAGATTTCTTAAACTATGAGAAAAAATGTATTTTTTATCCTTCCCTTTTAAATAATGATGAAAACTTCCTGAAAAACTTAACATTGCCACCAGACCAATCACAAGGAGAGATAAATGTTTTAAGATTTCATTTCTCCTACCCACTTCTATACCTCTGCTCCCATCTCTGTTAACTGATGGCAAGTTAGGAAACTTCATTTTGTCCTAAGAAAGCTAACAGCTACAATGGAGTAGTCAGGGTATCATTTTAAGCCAGTTAAACAGAATTAAAACATGATATATATTTTATAATTAAGCCCTGTCTGTACTAAAATATTTTCTACAATCCCTTCTCAACTCAGACCCTGCTTACATCAGCATAACTGTTTATAGCCCATAATAATCAGGATCATTAGGTGAATGACAGCAGTAGTTGCTAGTTTATTATTTGTTTTTAGGGATTTTTTTTCCTGGGTGGGAGGAGTGGGGTTATCAGTTAAATACATACCATCGCATTTTATGGAGCTACACGCTAACTTGCGTAGGCTTAGAAATTTCAGAGCTGTTTACCTACTTATGACTTCCGCCACTGACAGATGTGTGTCCCTCCTCCAGTTACCCAGTATCTCCACATCAAAGATCACAGAAGGAGTAAAGGGTTTTTTTTGTTTGTTTGTTTTAATCCACACAGCCTTGGGAACGTCAGCCTGCAAATAATGAGCCACAGTGAGAGACAATTTAGGATCAAAGAAGTGCAATTCAGGGAGCATAGATTCAGGTAAATACCCAAATAGCGTTCCTATTTATAGGATGAAAACAAGGGTTTTTTGTGCGGAAAAGAAAGGGGCCAATTACATGAGTTGAAGGAAAGAAAAAGTTTTTCTATGGGTGTTAGCTAAGTTATCCTAGGTAGCTAACTGCTGATTTTAATCTTCAGAAAGTCCATAACTATCAGTCCTGTGGTCAGGACGTCCTTCTCTGCTGACTTCTCAATCTTCGGCTTAAAGCAAGTCACTGTTTGCACAGTGCACAAGTTTTGGCCCAGTTGAAACAAAGGTGAGTAGGGAGCTATTCTGGTAGGGCCACTCAGACTCCATTTTAAAATGGTTCCAGTCATGTCAATTTTTCACACCTGGTACTCTTTCCATATGTTCTGACAGCAGCTTGAACGTTTTTCTGTGTTTGACTCCACTGGAATTCTAATGAGCTGTTTACTTAATTAGCTCTCCTCCTAGACTGAAATAGCCGGGAGAGCAGAGCCATATCTTTTTTTTTTTTCAGTTTTTATGCCTAGAAGAGAGAAGATGCTCAATAATTTATGGCGTGGAACAAAGAAAGTACTGGATTTAAAAGTCGGGGGTTCCAAGAGGGGCAGACATAACTCAAGTTAAAAGTAACTGAACTTGGGGTGCCTGGGTGGCTCAGTGGGTTAAAGCCTCTGCCTTCGGCTCAGGTCATGATCCCAGGGTCCTGGGATCGAGTCCCGCATCAGGCTCTCTGCTCAGTGGGGAGCCTGCTTCTTCCTCTCTTTGCCTGCCTCTCTGCTTACTTGTGATCTCTTGTCTGTCAACTAAATAAAATCTTAAAAAAAAAAAAGTAACTGAGCTGGTCCTACTGTTTGCAGAAATTAGGCACAAATTACCTGTGCATGGACTAGCTAACCAGCCCAACCCATTCGAGGGCACAGCGAAGCAACCACAGTCATTTTTCCTTTAAACTTTTTTATTATAAAAAATTCATACATAAAAGTTACCTCAACAGTAGTGTAATGAACATCTGTGTATATATGAGCTAAATGACAAAATGTTGACCGTTGTTGATATATCTAGCCATATTTGCTTTCTATCAATAAAGATTCTAGATGTTTTAAAATAGCTATCATGTTAAATAAAAAGACAGTCTTTATAGAAGGAACATCTAAAGCAAAGTTATTAAAAGATCATTCCAGGGGCACCTGGGGGGCTCGGTTGGTCAGGCATCCAGCTCTTGATTTCGGCTCAGGTTGTGGTCTCAGGATTCTGGGATTCAGCTGTACCTTGGACTCTGAGTTCAGTGGGGAATCTGCTCGGGATTCCCTCTTCCTCTACCCTCCCCGCCCCCTCTTTTGCACCCCCCAATAAGTAAATAAAATCTTAAATAGACAAACAAAAAACGGAAAAGTCTTTCATTCCCATCCGAAGTGAAAACCAGCCGGGTCCCTGATAGAGGTTCTCCAGGCCTTTCGTGATCTGCATCCTACTCACTTTCTTTTTTGGGTGTATCTATCGCTGCCCCTCCACTTACTCTTCTCCAGCCAGGCTGAACGGCTTTTAATTCTAGAAACAGTACCTAGGTTTCTCTCTCCTTCCTCTGGGCCTTTGTACATGCTGTTCACCTTACTTGGTCCCGTTTACGCCCCATCCCCCTTCATTTGGTTTGTATGAACTTTCTCATGGACTCAAGGGTCTTCCCCTTCCTCCAGGAATTCCTGACCCCTCCAGGCTGCTTGAGAGCCTCTACCATTGTTTCCGTGGTACTTCTTTCAGAGCTCTTAAAACATGGTGTGCCCTAATTCAAAAAAGAAAAAAATTGGTGTCTTCACCTCACCCCCCTTTCCTGGCAGGCAGCTCCTAAAACCCTTGGAATCTCCAATATGGTAATTACTTGTCTGTATGCTAATGAGGTGGCTGGGGGCGGGGGTGGGGAGGGGGTGGCTCCCAGAAAGCTTCGGGATAGGGCTTTGTTGCCAGGTGAATGAACCAGATGTTTAGAGGGTTGGAGATTTCAGTTCCATCCCTGACCTCTGTGGTGGGCAAAGGCGCTGGAGGTTGCATCTGTCGCTAATGGCCAATGATTTAGTCATGCTTACATAACGAAGCCTCCATACAAATCCCTGCTGGAAAGTGCTCCGAATGCTTCTGGGGTTGGTAAACAGGTGGAGATGCTGGAAGGATGGGGTGCCCTGAAGGGGCATGGAGTCTCCTCACCTCTTCTTTATACACCTTGCCCTAGGCCTCTTTTTCATTGGCTATTCCTGAGTCGTATGCTTTGGTTTAAAAAACAAAACAAAACAAAACTGGCCATCTAGTAAGTAAACTTTCCTGAGTTCTATAAGCTGTTCTAGCAAATTAACAAATCTAAGGAGGGTTTGTGGGAACCTCCAGTACATAACCAGTCAGTCAGAAGTACAGGTGACAAGCTTGGGATTTGTAACTGGCATTGAGGGGGAGTGGGGAAGCCTTGTGAAACCGAGCCCTGAACCTGTGGGAAGGGACCCTCACTGCAGATGGATTGCTTTGGAATGTAGGATGCCCCGTGTCCAGTGAGAATGGGAAAATAAATTGATCTGGAAAATCCATACATCTGGTGTCAAAATTGTTGAAAGAAGTAGATGAGAAACAGAAGTTTTCCATTAACTGGTCAGTAGAAGGAGCGGGGGAGTTTTTTTTCCTTCACATGACCTATGTCTTTCTCCATTAGACCTAACTTAGATAATAAGGACGGTATGTCATGGATCTCTGCATCTTCCGTATCTAGACAGGGCTTTCCACATAGTAAGTGCTCAATGAGTATTTGTTGTAAAGAATAAATTCATGAAGAATCACTAGACTTGCCATCATAGAAACTGAGCAACTGAACGTCATTGGCAAAACATCCCCTCTTTTGGCCTCAGCTTCACCATCTGTGCTCCCTGATCTTTATGTTCCTTCCAGACCTTGAACACCATTATTCCCCAGTGTAGAAAGGGGTAGCTTCTACAGCCACCAAATGCAGACCCGTTCCTATGGCAACCACAGGTCCCATTAGCCCCATCTGCAGAATTTCGCCCTGCAGGCAGGAGGCTCTAGCAGATTCCAGAGGCCCCCTAGAGGCAGGTGATATGATCTGTCCTCACCTCTTGGGCGTCTCGCCCATCCCAGGTTTGTTTCCGAGGCCCCCAGAGATTTAACAGATAGTTGCTGTGCTGACACCATTTTCCCTCTCTGTGCCCACCGCTCCCCAATATGCAGGTTAACTCCTGGTGCAGGTGAGACAAAGTCATAATCAAAGCTGACTCAAAGGGGGACACCAAGAAGCCACATTCAGTGTGACATACAGCATTTGTAGGGTGGTGATTCTCACGTCGACGAGAGGAAGTGATTGGTCTCATCCCTATTTCACAGATGAGGAAACCAAAGCTTGACTTAGGAAATTAGAAGGATTTTCTGAGGTCACAAAGTTAGAAGAAAAGAATGAGTCAAAGCCAAGACTAACTGGAAAGTGGGTGCTCTTAACCACCAGCGGTTACTGCCTCCCAGTCAAGTATGTGCCAGTGGGAACTTACTTAGCATTATAAGCCTGGAGAAAATGGGATTCCTGGAACCAACCAGGTATCAGGGCCTCAGTCCAAGCTCCCAGCTCTAAAAGAGAATTTAAGGCTGTCCGGAGCTGGTGTCAATGTCCAACTGGCTGCCTAAGGCAGAACCTGATGATATACCAGGCCCTGCCAGGCAGCAAGGTGACAGGATTGTGAGGACAACCACAGCCTCCCAAAGCCCTGCTGCTCACCTTCAGTTCATTCAGTTCTCCCAAGTACCCATGAGAGGCAGGTTATTGTACCCATTTTACAGATAGAGACACTGAAGCTCAAAAGGGTGACTTACCTAAAGCTAAATAGCAAGGAAATAGATGAAAGAGGTTATTCGAGACCTTCTGATTATAATTCCAGCGACCCAAGCACTAAAATGTTAGTCTGTTGGAAAGTGAAGGAGGGGCAGTCAAATATCCTTCAAACTGAGAAGGCACTTTGAAACTAAAAAACAGAAGCAAGCGACCACATACCATTCACAGAGGGTTTTATTCAGGTTTACTTACTGACAGGTGGGGGGTGGGGGGATTGCAGTCCAAGCTCTATGCAGCCGTTCTCCACAAAGTCCAGCCCTTAACCTACAGCTTTTATAGGACAAGGGCATTGCAGTGAGGTCTAAGAGTAGTCCTGGAAAGTAGTGCCATCGGTGTGCCAGAGGGAATATCAGAATAAGGCTTCCTGAGTTCCAGTCGGGGTTCAGAACATGTGACTGGAAGGAGGTTGTTGCTCAGACATGAACAAGATGGAGGGCCAGAGATGCAGTCCATGTTGTTAGCACTCCTGTACATCCCTAGTCACAGAAGACATGGTCAGCATAGAGGGTAATGACAACAGCGACATTTATTGAGAACAATGTGTCCAGGAGCCTGGAAAGTTAAGGACTCTCCTAAGGTTAAATATTCTCTCCCATTCTCATTACAATCCCATAGAGTAGATATGACTGTCCCATTCTACAGATAGGAAAACTGAGGACAGATGAAGTATAAGATTTGTAATTACAGATTTGTAATAAGAAATATGTATTTGGTCTTTGTTTCTGGCACAAAGCTCCTAAAACCCTTGTAATTTCCTGTGATGAGAACAATAAAGATGTTTTTTGTTATGTTCATGAGGTGACTTTTGGACCTACATCTAAGGATTGGGGGCAGGGTGCCAGGAGGACCAACCATGTGATTAGGGAGTGGGAACGCTCACTCTGACCTCTGAGGAGGAAAGAGAGGCTTAAGTTCAGTCACCAATGGCCACCGGTTTAATCAATCATGCCTATGTAATATAAACTCCAAAACACCCCAAAATGACAAGGTCCAGAGAGCTTCCAGGTTAGTGAACGTGTGGAAATTTGCAGGAGCATGGTGCCCTGGTAGAGGGCATGGAAGCTCTGTACACTTGCCCTATACGTTGCCCTATGCATCTCTTCCATTTGACTATTGATTTGTATCCTTTAATATCTTTTGTAATAAATCAGCAGTGAGTGAACAGATTTCCTGAGTTCCGTGAGTCACTCTAGCAAATTAATCCCACCCAAAGAGGGGGCTGTGGAAAGTCGTGACTCATAGCCAGAAGCAAAGGTAATGACCTGGATTTGTGACTGGCATCTGAAGTGGAGGGGGTAGTTTGTGGGACTGAGCCCTTAACCTGTGGACTCTGATGCTATCTCCAAGAAGATAATATCAGAACTGAGTGGAATTGTAGAACACCCAGCAGGTGTTGGAGAATTGCTTGTTGGTATGAGAAACACACACACACACACACACGAATGGATGCTCAGAGTCTTTTACGAAGGAATTTATCTAAGATCATGTAGAAAGTAACTGCTGATTTCAGCTCGGGTATATCTGATTATAATCTTCTCCACAAGAAACCCAGGTCTATAAAGAACTGGCAAAAATTTGCTTTCTCTCCACCTTGTTCACACTGATAGATTCCTTGGTTTAGCAAGTCCCCCCATCTGTATCAGTGGTTTGGCTGTCTGGGACCCAAAATAATAACAGCTTAATGATCGGACGTTAGTTACTTTTTCACCTAAGAACGCCCCAGAGGGACGCCTGGGTGGCTCAGTTGGTTAAACGACTGCCTCCGGCTCAGGGCGTGATCCTGGAGTCCCGGGATCGAGTCCCACATCAGGCTCCCAGCTCCATGGGGAGTCTGCTTCGCTCTCTGACCTTCTCCTCGCTCATTCTCTCTCTCACTATCTCTCTCTCTCAAATAAATAAAATAAAATCTTAAAAAAAAAAAAAAAAAAGAACGCCCCAGAGATGGGCAGCCCAGGGCTGGCCTGGCAATTTCAGAATGATCAGGAACCCATGTCCCAACTAGCTCACTCCTCTGCCATTCTTAAATTGTATTCCTTCATCCTCAGGGTCCAAGCATTTGCTGGAATTCCAGCCACTGTGCCTGAGTTCCAAACAATAAGATGGAGGAAGGGATGGAGAACAGTGTACTCCCTTCCATTAAGAAACTTTCTGGAATTACTAGATAACATATGCATTTACATATCCCTGGCCAAACCAAGTCATTCCAAGTAGGCACACCACTGCTAGGGAGGCTGGCAACCATGTCATCCAACAGGCATTCCGTTCCTAAGGAGGAAGGGAAACGTGGACTAACAGCGCTGGTCACATCAGCCTGCAAGAACTCAACGATATTTTTATCTCCTCCTGCAGACCTTCTGACTACCAAAGCCCATGTGATCTCACCCTTCTCTGAACGCTTAGCATGCTTCCCAACGTGGTGTTGAGCAAGCCCTGTATTAGCTTCTGTATTATTTATGCACGTGCTCTTCTGCCAGATGCAGAAGATAGAGGGATGATAGTGGGACAGATATGTCTGGGTCATGAAAGTGGGTATAGGTATGATTATGAATACAGCTAGATGTAGATAGATGTAAATAAAGATATAAATACAAACTTTCAATGGGTAGCATTGTGGTTTAGAAAAAGCATAGACTTTGGAGTGAAACAGATCCAAGTTCAAACGCTATCTTTACCCATCATTTCAGTGCAGATTTGCACATTAATGAAGGCTCGGTTTCCTAATCTATGAAATGAAGATCATAATTGGACCTACCCAACAAAATTGTAATGGCTTACAAAGATAATGCACGCAAAGGACTTAACACTATGCCAAGCACATAGTAAGTGTTCGTTAAATATTAGCCACTTTTATTCTCTTTCATTCCTCGCAATGGCCCTATGAGATGGATCATCCTCAATCTTTTCAAAGAGGAGACTGAGGCTGAGAGAAGTTAAAGGACTTGCCTGAGGTAGTAGTGCTAGTGGTGGCACTTCTGAAACCTGGACTCAAACCTGACCTCAGTTCAAGAGCCCCATCTCCTGCCTCTTTCCCCGCTAGCATGTCTAATACATAACGGGCTTTCTACTATTATCTGCTATCTGCTGTAACAAATGCAAATAAATCAGCTGTCATTCTGTCTTTTGCTTTAAGGCCTTCTGGGCTGTTAGCTCCACTGCACATTGAAATACAGGGAAAAATATTTTTAATTTCCAGGATAAAGATCATTTTCATATGAAACCCATATAGGGCAGAAAATCTGATTAGAACGATTTTATTTAGAAAGAAATGAGCTCAAGGCAGACTTTTTGACTAACAGAGGAATAATGAGGAAAAGCAGATGCATCTGAGTAAAACATCGAGCTGCTCTCCCTTGGAGATAAAATTTAGCCATCCAAGCAGCATACTTCATTGGCTCCAGGTACAGAACCATTAGAGTGTCTTTCTCACTATGATTCAAGGTATTTTCATAAGCAATAACTCAATTTGGAGACATAATTGCCCTTGGGAAGAGAAGATTCTGTACACCCACCTTCACGTTTCTAAAAATTAAGATAGGCTCAGTCCCTTGTAACTGAAGCAGGAGGGCACTCCTACGGGTTCGTGCTGAGCAATATTGGGGTGGGGAGCAGACCAAATTCCCATTAGAGTCCTCTAGGTGGAGTCCTTATTCAAAACCCCAGGGACTCTAGCTCCAGACCAGACTGTGTGAATAGGTGTCTTTCTATTCAAACCCCTTTCTCTCTTTGCATTTCCACTGTGGCTCCATAAAATGAGAGATTTGCACTCTGGCCACTTGGGTCTCTTCTAGCTGAAACTATATTTGATAAACCTGGCATTAATTCTGGGCGGTTTCAGAGAAGTAAGGCACATTAAATGTCACAGGTCACTTGCTAATTTGTTTTGCCTGCTGAACTCGTTTGTTTTATTATATGTGCTGCCGAAGCAAGCATTGAACTCGTTTGTTTTAAGGCATCATTTTTCTTTGATTTTTTTTTTTCATCTTTAAAGGGGTGATCTTACTTAAGATTTACATGCTGGATTGTTGACGTGCAGAAGGATATATATATTTTTTAATCTAACATCTCTATAGCATTTTACACTCTCCAAAGCAATTTCGCTGTCATTATCCCTGTCGGTTTTCACCATTAGCCCCTGAGACTAGAACTGTATTATTGATGCAGTAGGAAAAAGCATGAATTTGAAAATCAAAGAGACTGAGGACACATTCTAGCTCAAGCCTTTATAAGAGATCCTGGGAAAGTTTCTTAACTGTTCTGAAGTTTCCAGTTTCCTTATCTGCAATATGGGGAAGATGATAACAATAAAATAAGGGGTTTTTTTTATGTAAAACACCTAGCAGCCTAATAGCTGCTTTTCCCCCTTTATCTTTGGAGGACTCTAGAAGGCTAGAGAGAGAGGAAACTCTTGTAAGGTTAAGAGCTGCCAAGGGCAATGTCAGATAAGAGGGAGGTAAGGGATTGACCAAATTTAAGGATTGACCAAACCTGCTTTTGCAGATTTTTATCACACTTTGGTTTTCTCATATATTTGTTTGAAAGATAAGGAATGCATTTATATAGTAAGTGGAGAAGGACTGAGGAAAGTGTCAGTCAATATTGGGGAGCTCAGGAATTCTGGAGCACCTGGGCAGCCCAGTGATTCATGTTTGCATCCAAGGAACATTAACTAAGCATTACTGTTTACAAAAGGACATGTCAGGCCTCTAGACGTGGAGGGGGCAAGAAATTTGGGAATTAGAATAGACCCTGAAAGCAAGGATTTCTTTCCTCTGTACCTTGTTGAAGTAATGGAGTTCGCAGGGGCGGCGGGTTCTTAAGTCACTGGTTTGTTCCAACACTACACTGGGTACTAGAGACATCAATGCTTCTCCTCTTCAGGTTGCTTATGGTCTAGAGGGGACACAGCAATGATCCCAGGAAAGAGAGGAGTACTCAGAGGTGTCACTGAAGGGAATGTACTTCCGTGTGGGAAGGTTTCCCAGAGGAGATCATACTAGAGCTGAATCTTTAAGCCTGGGTGGCTCAGTTGGTTAAGCAGCTGCCTTCAGCTCAGGTCATGATCCCAGCGTCCTGGGATAGAGTCCCACATCGGGCTCCTTGCTCGGCGGGGAGCCTGCTTCTCCCTCTGCCTCTGCCTGCCATTCTGTCTGCCTGTGCTCGCTCTCTCCGCCCCCCCCCCGATAAATAAATAAAATCTTTAAAAAAAAAAAAAGAAGAGTTTACTAGACTGATAAGGGCAAGAAATACTCCCAGCTAGAGGCAAAGTAGAACCTAAAACATTTAGGAAACCACAGAGAGTTAGGGATTTATAGAGGACCAGAAGAGACAAGACCAGAAAGATAGGTGGTCAGAAGGAGATCCTAAAGGCTTTGGATGAAATCAGAAATGACAGGATCATATAGACAGTGAGAATCAGTGTGGGTGAGTGAGGAAGGAATCCATGGACTTGCTCTCTGAGAGATCCTACTAGCTGATACTCAGAGATGGACCTTGGGGGGAGGGAGAGAGGATGAAGACTAACCAGATGCAAATTCATGGAAATTTCCTAGTCACCTGAATGGGCAAAACTATTAGTTATTTTTCTTTAAAATTTAGTGAGAAATTGGAACACCTGGGGTGGCTCAGTGGCCTAAGGCCTCTGCCTTTGGCTTGGGTCATGATCCCAGGGTCCTTGGATCAAGTCCCATATTAGGTTCCCTACTCAGTGGGGAGCCTGCTTCCCTTCCTCTCTCTCTGCCTGCCTCTCTGCCTATTTGTGATCTCTGTCAAATAAATAAATAAAATCTTTAAAAATAAAATAAAATTTAGTTAGAAATTAATCACTTCTCAAAAATCTTCCTATGTCCAGGCAGAATTTGAAATGAGTTTAAATGTTGCCTTTCTCACTTATTATGTGTGTGGCAATGGACAGGTTTCTTAAACTCCCTGCCTCACTTCCATCGTCAGTATAATGACAATTTTCCTATCTTGCAGGGTTATTGTAAGATTAGGATAATGTATATAAAGGGTCTTATGTTCAAAAGTTAACTTAATAAATAATATCTCTATTATTCCAATGTTTTCATTTTAATTTGCCACAGGTCAGTGCTCTGAGTTCATTTAAATATGACTTAATTTAGGGTGTTCAGCCTATAAAAGTTCAATTTATTCTTGGCGTTCCAGGAACACACTTATCCTTTAAAGGGAGATGTGGCAGCACCTTCTTTGTAACTCTCTTATCTGTCCCTGAAGATCAGATTCTTAAAATGTTGGGTGGGAGTTGGAGAAGAGGGAAAATAGGCAGGAAACTGTTAAATCATTAAATTATACGTTTCATCAGAATCGTTTGAATCATGTGATGACACCTAACCTTTCTCGGTTTTCCTTAGATTCTTCTCTTTATAGCTCTAGTCACCTCAGACAAACCAATTAAACTTCATAAACCCTTGAAGGATTATGTGTTCCCAGCTCAGCCTCACTTAGAATTTCAAATGAGACGCCATCTTCTCAGAGAATACTCAATTGTTCCTTTATCAACTCCTGTGATTTCTCAATGTCAGTCATGCAGGCAGCCTTTATTAGGTGATTTCTATTCTTGGTGGGTAATATAAAAAGGAGAAAAAGGCAAATCATTCAGATGTGGAATTAACAGTCTGGTCTCTTTGCAAAGCCTCCAAACGGGCTTTGTATACCTTACAGTTCAAAACCACCTCACAGTTTACAAGTCACTTCGCAGTTTTCAAGGCACTAGAATTTTTAGTCCTTGCAAGAACTCTGGGATGTATTATAATCAGCCTTTTGCAAATGAGTAATTGTTGCTTAGTGAAGGTTTGTGACCTACTCAGGAGATAGAGAGTTCGTAAGGGACAGAACTGGTGCTTCAAGCCAGGGCTCGCTGACTTGAGGTTCAGGTCTGCTAAAACATGGTGGCCTGAAAACCTGAGCCTGAGAAATTTAATGAAAAGGCAAATGATCCTAGGTTTATTTAAAGACCATTGAAAATGATGCAGCTACATCTTCTCCAGGGGAAATGAAAGTAGACTTACTGAGTTATCATAATATGTAAGCAGAGTCTGGAAATGTGTCTCTGTTCACTTAACAATTGCAAAATGGTTTAGTCTAAAAAACTATTCGGTGGCACGTGCATGGCTCAGTCGGTGGAGCATCTGCCTTCTTCTCAGGTCATGATCTCAGATTCCCAGGATGGAGCCCTGTGTCAGGCTACGTGAGAGCCAGCTTATCCCTCTCTCTGCTGCTCCCCCCTGCCTGTACTCTCTCGCTCTCTCTCACTCTCCCTCTATCTCAAATACCTAAATAAAATCTTTTAAAAAATGTATTCATTTAGCACATGTATATTGAGTGCTCCGTAAGCCCCCGACACTGTTGTACATATTGAGAATACAACAGTGAACAGAATAGACAAAACTCTCACTCTTGGGGAACTTAAATGTTAGAGGGGGAGCTGAAGAGAAAACAAAACAAAACAAACAAACAAACAAAAAATACATAAGATACTGACAAAAGCTGTTGAGAAAAATAAAGCAAGAAAAAGGATGGTGGGGTGTTGAGAAGCTAACATTGGTCAGTATAGACCTCCGTAAGAAAGAGCTTTGGAGTTGATGTGGCTGGAAATCCAGGCTCCAGTACTTTGTAGCTTTGAGTTTTGAGGAGTTATTTAATTGCTTAATGTGAGGCTCTGTGTCTTCATTTATAGGGCCTCACAGGGTTATTAGGAGACTCCGTAATGAAAATAGGACCTCTTGCACAAAGGCTCTCCGTAAGCGTTAGTATACTTCCTGTCTCGCCATTAGCACTGTTAAAAGATAAATAGAGGTATATGTTGGGGAGCAAAACTTTTCCCTTCTTCCTTCCTAGGTTCTTCCATTGACCTAATAATCAAATTGACATAAGATAGATGAACAGCAGAAAAACAGATTTAATTTCATAAGTAACTGATCTCATAAAAATGAGACTCAAGTCACCAAAGCAGGCAGCTTTTACACCTTTTAGACCAAGAAACAATAAATACATGAAGCATTAGCAAAACAAAGAACTTTGAGCTTGGAGCAGCAAATGAATGAAGTCAGAAGGCTTGTTTATACAGTCTTCCCATCCCTGAGATCTCTCTCTGGCAATAAGGATGCCTCTGCCCCCCAGGTACAGGGAGGGTGCCCTTCCCATGGGGAATTTATTTCCTGCTCCAAGTGGGACAGAATGTTTTCTGGCACTGGCTATTTCTTAAGTAAACTTAATTCAAAGTGATCAGTATGCCAAAGGGTCATATTTGGGGGCTGCCTACCCTGAACCCAATCACATACTGAAAATTTCAGTTGTTTATTTGCACAAAAGTCAATCCTATATGGGCAGTACCAAACTGGATGTAGTTAGAAACACTCCACCCACTGGGGCCAGGGGTGAAGTCATAGATAAGTTGTTTTGAGATGCTAAGTTTTGGGATAATTTATTATGTAGCCATAGGTAACCAATAAGCTTCTCTTCCTTAATCATATTTTAATCATATTTTGGATATAAAAAAGCCAAACAAATGTCTCATCTTAGTTTCGAATTTATTAAGACAGGTATCTGTTTGTTGAAATGTTGATTTCATTTGAAATCAACATCTGTATCTGAAATGTTGAT
The DNA here is from genome assembly GCF_020171115.1 of Neogale vison. Lineage (NCBI taxonomy): Eukaryota > Metazoa > Chordata > Mammalia > Carnivora > Mustelidae > Neogale > Neogale vison. Next base: position 140,611,713 of record NC_058097.1, read on the forward strand.
TTCCACTTGTTTCCCTTTTTTCATCCTCCAAGTAGTGATCTGTGTGACTCAAAGAGATGGTGGATTCTCATGCAAAAGAGATCTTGAGCCTGAGAAGCTTTCATTATAAATAGGACATATATATTTTGAAATAAAAGTGACAGAAGTACATGGTTTAAAAAATAGAGACAACATACAGAATTAAAGACAAAAGACATTTTTCCTACTAATCCCAGTATTATTTTTCAAAAATAATGACTATTATTTTTAAAGGTTGATTTATTTATTTGAGAGAGAGAGAGCTTGAGTAGGGACAGAGGGAAAGAATCTCGAGTGGATTCCCTGCTAAGCCCTGGGCTCGATCCCACTTGGGGCTTGGTCCCATAACCTATAAGATCATGACCTGAGCTAAAACCAAGAGTTCAAGGCACCTGGGTGGCTCACTCGCCAGGCGTCTGCCTTCAGCTCAGGTCATGATCCAAGGGTTCTGGGATTGAGCCCTGTGTTGGGCTTCCTGCTCAGTGGGAAGCCTGCTTCTCCCTCTCCCACTCCCCCTGCTTGTGTTCCCTCTCTCACTGTCTCTCGCTGTCTCTCTCTCTCTCTGTCAAATAAATAAAATCTTTAAAAATAAAAGTAAAACCCGGAGTCCAACATCAATCAACTGAGCCACCCAGGTGCCCCAGAAATGATGACTATTTTTTTTAAGATTTTATTTATTTATTTGACAAAGAGAGAGGGACATTGAGAGAGGGAACACAAGCCGAGGGAGAGGGAGAAGCAGACTCCCCACTGAGCAAGAAGCCTGTTGAGGGACTCAATCCCAGGATCCTGGGATCATGACCTGAGCCAAAGTCAGATGCTAAACTACTGAGCCATCCAGGCACCCAATAATAACTAGTAACACATTTTTTTTTTTAAGATTTATTTATTTGAGAGAGAGAGAAAGAGAGAGTTTGCACATGAGCAGGGAGAGGGACACAGGGAGAGAGGGAAGAGAATACTCAAGCAGACTCCCCACTGAACATGGAGCCCAACATGGGGCTTGAACCTAGGACCCTGAGATCCTGCCCTGAGCCAAAATCAAGTAGGCCAGTCAACCACCTGAGCCACCCAGGCACCCCTAACACATTTTCAATTTTTCTAGGAAGTATATTTCTCACACATATACCACATAGGTGATTTCCCATCTATACAAATGGAAATAATGTTAATTTTTTTCACCTAATTCACCCTGAAGACCTTCCTTTGCCAGCCCATGCATATCTACCTTCATGGTTATTTTGTAGTCTGTTGTGTGGTTGTACCATAATTTAACTAGTTCCTTGCTTTTGGACCTTTAGATGTTTTCCTTCTTTTTTTAAAACTTTTAAAAGTAGTGCTCTAATGACTTAAACACGTCAGTAAATCAATAGATTCTTTGCAGTGAAACTGTGGTTTCAAGTAGGTACATTTGAAGTTTATATGAATATTAATAAATTCTTTTTTAAATTAATGCAATAATTTACAGTTGCATATACATTGTCAGTATATGAAAGTGCCTGGGAGGGATGTGTGGGAGAGTGTGTGTGTGTGTGTGTGTGTGTGTGAGTGTGTGTGTGTGTGTGTGTGTTTACCCACCCTCACCAGCACTCCGTGTCAACAAACTTGAATTTTTGCCCATCTCATAAAGGAAAATCACAAAGAATTTTTCTAGAAGTAACTCAAAGAGGTTTGGTTCACTTCTGACCAGATGCTTTTATTTTCATTGGTTTTTCCTGGACACTTTTAGTCAGACATATTTCAAGGGATTTTACCTTTAGATTTTTCTGTTGATCTTACAATTTTCATCTCTAAGTCAATGTGTAGTCCATCACACAAAGATACTTTTAACAGCAATAAAATAAAAGTTTCAAGAACATGATTTTAACCCATTTTATTATAAGTAAGGTCCCTCTAAGAGGAAGTGTGAGATATCAAATAATCATTTCCAGTGGGTGCTGCTCACTGCAGTGAAACTCCATATCAGGGGAAAACATTCCACATTCAGAAATAGACGACATAGGATGCCTGAGTGGCTCCGTCAGTGAAGCATCTGCCTTTGGCTCAGGTCATGATCCCAGGGTCCCGGGACTGAGCCCTGCATCAGACTCCTTGCTCAGTGGGGAGCCTGCTTCTCCCTCTGCCTACTGCTCCCCATGTTTGTGTTCTCTCTCCCCACCCTTTCTCTCTCTGACAAATAAATAAATAAAATCTTTAAAAAAATAAAAAAGAAATAGACAACAAACATGGAGGGAAGGCAGCAGGACATTAGATACAAAGCAAAAAATTCAGAATGCCAGTGATATTCCTCTAAGATTTCATATTTCTTTTAATGTTTTTAAACGGATCAGGTATCCATCTTATATTCTTTATCTTTTCCTTAGGGAAAAGATCCAGATCTCTGAAAGCAAAAACATTTCTTAAATTTGTTTAATTTGAATTCTCCCCAATTTAAAATATAGAACTGTAACAGGGTTGGAGGAAATGGAAGTTGTTAACATGAAAAAATATGGAAAATCAAGGCAAAGAAAAAGAATAGCTAACAACTTGGGGAGCACCTATTATTTGACAAATGCTTTACATACATGATCTCTTTGAATAGTCACAAGAACCCCATGAGATGAATCTTATTCTTCCTGCATTCATTTGCTGGGATTGCCATAACAAGGTATCACAGACCAGGTGACTTAAGCAACAGAAATTTATTATCTCACAATCATGCAAGAATGGAAGAAGTCCAAGGCCAAGATGTTGGCAGAGTTAGTTCCTTCTGGGGATGCTCTCCTTGGCTTATGGGTGGTGGTTTTTCCCCATGTCTTTTCATGGCTTCCCTCTAGGTGTTTAGATGTGAGGCATCATCAGTGTTATAAATAAGTGCTATAGGGACTTAACCTACACATTGTAGCAGTGGTTGACAGACTATAGACCAAATATTGCTTCTATAGTCACTCCACAAAGGAAGAAGAGTGCCAGGTGTGATCTTGGGAGGTGACCCTAAGCACGTGGCCAAAAATCAGAGCATGAGCGAACAGGCTGCACCCTGAAGGCAGAATGTGATATGGAGGTCAGGGGGCCTGTATATTGTATTTATATTCCCAAGTCTTTATACACTTATCTGACCTAACACTTCAGGTATATATAGTCTTCCTATCATATATAGGAAGACAGGTATAACACCATGAGAAGTACAGTCTATCTTAAAGACGCAGAACTTCATTCATTACGTGGCAAGCATTTATTTAACAGGCATGAAAAGCACCAGGAATAAAAATACCAGAATGACACAGCCTTTGCTCTGGAATTAGCCACAGTCTAATGAGGGAAGAGAGTATGATGTAAGGCAGAGAATTTATATGTTACAGACCAGGTCTGGGTGAAAGACTTGGGGAGATCACCAGGGAGAGAGGACTTGCAAGGGACGGAGGTTGCAGAAAGTAGTATCTGGAAGGCAGTTGAACTGGTTCTTTCATTCTGCTTATACTTCAAAGCTACATAAAGAGGTTGGGTTCACCTCTTTTCGTGAAAATGTTTAGACTACTTCCCCTCATGCTTTTATGGTATTTTGAACAGTGAATCATGGACTTCTTTGAAGTTCTTTGAAGGCTGGAAACAGATCTATCCCAGGCACTTTGAGTGAATCTAGTACATAATTGGTACTCGGAAAGCATTTTTTCTAACCAGATGGAACTATCTATCCAAGTTAAGGCTTTTCTCAGCTTTGGACCTCAGTTTGTCTCCACTATAAAATAAAAGGTATAGCCCAGACCAGGTAATTTCTGAGGTCCCTGCTGTTGCCAACAGTCTATGAGCCCACCTTGCATACTTTCCTAGAATATTCAGTTTCTCGGTTCAGTTCAAGCCAGTCAAATATTTGCAAGTTAATTTATTCTAAACCTGTGGATCCAACTGTTGTGAGTTTTGTAGGTAGATGGCTGATTTCTCTCCATCTAGAGCCGCTGCTGAGGCTATGTCTACGAAGTGTCAAAAGAACTGTTGAGCTCTGTCAAACAGCTCATCAGTGCTGACTAAAGGGAGGGCTGCCAGTTCCCCAGTCTGAAGGGAGCAGTCAGTTCAGTTAAAAAGCTTACTCTTATGACCTCAGGCAGTTACAAATCTCATTCACTGGCTCTTAAGGGTCCTTAAAGGCACACGCTCAACATCCCTGCTAATCACTGGAAAAGGAAATTATGGTAGAGATGAGTGCCTTGACATCATTTATGTGAAAGTATTTTGCAACTATAACATGCCATCAGAATGTGGCTTACTGTGGTACTGCTAATAGTAGTGGGTGCTATGGAAGAAGTCTGGAAAAATTAGCAGTATTTATACATGTAAGTTGAGATTAAAGGTACCTTCTTAGATTTGTGTTTCTATCATGTTTGAATTTAAAGTGATGAATTTTGTACCAGAAAAACCAACTGAGAGAAAAAGATCAAGAATGCGACCTCCTCTCGGTGTAGGATTATTCTATAATAATTTTATCAAACACTTGTTCCTGGACAGGGACTTACTTGGAGTCCTGACGTTGCCGCGTACTAGCTGGTGGGGACTGCCTGCCACCATCTAATGTCTCAAACCTTATTTCTTTATGTGTAAAATGGGTATAAAAATGTCTAACCTCCCAGACCCAGTGAGCGGACTTAAGAGGTAAATCTGAAAACCCAACAGCCTAAAGAAAATCAATTATTACCTTACTGGATCTTTCCAACAGCCATGTTGCTTTTGGCTGGATTTCTTCTCTCCCAATTTATGAATGATATAACAGAAGCCTAGACAGGTTAAGTAAATGGTTTCCGACAAGAAGGCTAGTTCGCCCAGAGTTTTATTTTCTACTTGCATATTTTATGCATATATTTTTATGTATCTGTTTGTTTGCCTAGGGCTATAGAATGACTTGCATATCATTTTCTTTAAAAAAAAATCCAGAAAAAGAATACAAGTATAGAAGAAAAACCTCAGTTAAATCTACCATTAGCAAAAGAAAAGAGCCATGAATTCAAGCCCTATTGAAGGCTGCCAAATGTAATTTTCCCCAGCTTTATTTATCTCCATAAGGCAATTAAGCAGAAAGCACAAAAGATGAGAAAGGGAAAAAATAGCTCATTTCAAACTACAGCAAGCTATATTCTTTGCACTGTCTCTTCCCTTCCCCCAAACCCCACTTTAGCTGCAGCCTCTAGAAATGTGTGTGAATTCTTCACATGTTGCGGCTCGTCTCCTATTTCACAGTTCCTGAAATGACAGATCGTGTGCAGGTTGTCACTGTGAATGGCAGACCCAAGAGCTGGGGGCTCAGCTGCCTCCATCATTCAGAGGGGAATCGCTGAGAGCAATTTCTTTGAGATTCCAGGTAGGCATGGTTGGCTCTGCCTCCTGCCAGCTGTTTGACCTTGGGCGACACATGTAACTTTTCTGCACCTCTATTTTCTCATCTATAAAATAGGTATATTGGTATGAACATCACAGAGTTGTTTGCAGGAATTGTATGAGAGCACATACATAGGATTAACTGAAATTAATACTATAGTACCTAGTGGGGGAGCAGGGGTTGGAATATGGTAGCAGCTCAAACACCGCTTGCTGCTGCTAAGAAGCTTCGTGGTGTGAGGGCTCAGTCCTGGACTCTGATCCAGGCGGCCTCGCATCGAATGCCATCTCTGCCATTTACTAGTGTGTCCTTGACAGAATCATTTTCTCTTCTCTGCTCCCGGCCAGTAGGGTCGAGATAATGGCAGTGCCTGTATCATATGGATTATAAGATGCTCAGAACAGTGTCTGTTAAATAAATTGCAGCAAGCTCATACATTATCTAAACTGCCATGTGGGAGCACAGAAGCCGATGGAACCATCTGAGGCACATTCACAGCACAACTGTCCTAAGATCCAACAGCACCCCTCACTTCTGAATCTGTCTCTATTCCTCCTGCAACTTCTCGCTCCCCACTCTCCTCCATCAGCCACCTGGCTTCTGTCACTGACTTTCCTCCTGTCCTTGACCCTCTTCAACAACCACACCCTGCATTCAAATTCCTCAGCAGAACGGGGCCTTTTCCTTCATGGCTCCCTTTGCCTAAGTCACAGATCCCAGCCAGGTCACCTTAAAAGCTACTGGCCTCCCTCATGTGCAGTCAGTTGCAAAGTCACAATCCAAAGCCCAGCAACCCCTACCCCAGGAAGGTGGCCACGGAGTGGTGAACACTTTGAATTATGGTTTTGTAACAATCGTGGCAATAGGTGGCATTCTAGAGGAATCTATAAAGCCCTTGGAAAGTAAGGGAGGTAGGTGAGCCCTGTGGGCAGAGTGGGGACATGCCCAGAGCAAGGCTCATCTGAGCAGGCCTGGTGAGGTGAGTGGAAGATGGTGAGGAGGACAAGACGGGGAAGGTTCTAGGCAGGAGGCAAAGGCGGACCAGGGCGGGGAGATGTAAGCAGAGGTGGCCTGTGCACCTTCCATTCCACGAGGTCCAGTCACCTGTGCTACACCTTTGACGGCGCTTTGTATAAACTCCTCACTTCTACTTTTGAAGCTTTCAAAAAAAAAAAAAAAAAATGCTACTCAGCTTTTATGGAAATAAGTCTGTTTCACATTTCATCAATTTCCATCGTGTGTTATTGAGTCATACAGTAACAACCACCCCAGCAGGAATAAACAGGGGAGGATCCTGCAGAACCGCCTCTCATTAAACAGTAACTGATGGCGAGGCCCTCCATTAGTGGGAGTGAACGTCTGCACACAAATGAGAGGGCCCCCCGTCCCAGCTGCAGAACTCTGCCCTCCACAGGTATCAGTGGGAACATTTGCAGAGGAAACAGAGAGCCCCAGTTTACTTGGGAAGATGGTGATATGAAGGTTAGTTATGAGAAACTCGACAAAAACCAAGGGTACAAGGGAGGCATTTGGCATCTTTGGGAAAAAAGATGTGTGCTAGATACAGCAGTTTGGCCACAAGTGCCCAGGGAACTCCTCTCTTCTGGGCACTCCTTGGACTCCTGGGTCGTCCAGCTGCCTGTCACCACCAATCTGGCCTCTCCCAGAAACTCAGCGGTTCTTAGAGAGACAATGGCACCCATCTCCTGCAGGCTCGCTTCCTGCCATCTGGTAGGAGGTGGTGGCGGCCGTGGAGCTGGGCCAGGACACAGCTCTGTGTATACCTGGCAGATAGAAGGAAGTTTTGCATTTTATGGGGAAAGGGGGAGAGCTGGGATCCCTGTGCTCGTTGTTCATGGCGCACCATGCCTTCAGAAAGAACATATACACAAGGAAGCGAGTTAGGGTTGGTGATCCTGGTCCCTGAAGCCGTGTGCATACAGGAACAGCCTGCTTTTGCCGGGAAGCTGGCCCCACTCCCTCTATGGGATGCTTGCCCAAGAAAGCACAGCAGACCTGGTCTGTCCCTGTGGCCTGGTAAGAGAGGCATGCCAAAAGCAGACGTGTCGAGTGACAGAGGACAGAGCAAACAAACAGTGACATGAAAGTCAGGGAAGCTCATGCCGCAACCAGGAGAGAGACACATGTAGTGACCCAGAATTCTACAAATGCGTGGTGACTGGGTAACTATGTTCCTCTCCTATTAGGTGTATGTGTCATCCTGCCCTTGGGAGCCTCCGAGTCTTCCATGTTCACACAGCATGGTAACCTAGACTGCTGGGTTAGGATGTGTCCCAGTCACTTAATTATGTGCTTGCTTCTTGATACCTGCATCCAACTGAAAATCCCACAGGAGCAGGATCTCATAGAATCTCGGAAACCAACACAGACATAAATGCTCATACCCATTTGATGAAGGAATGAAGGAAGGAAGAAAAAATGAATGAGTTTATAGAATTTTTTGGTAAAGATTCATTTATTTAGTTTAGAGAGAGAGAGCATGAGTGGGAGCAGCAGAAGGAGAGGGAGAGAGAGAATCCCAATCAGACTCCATGCTGAGTGTGGAGCCCAAAGCGGGGCTCGATCTCACAACCCTGAGATCACAACCTGAGCCAAAATCAAAAGGCAGATTCTTTTTTTTTTTTTTAAGATTTTTATTTATTTGACAGACCGAGATCATAAGTAGTCAGAGAGGCAGGCAGAGAGAGAGAGGAGGAAGCAGGCTCCCTGCTGATCAGAGAGCCCGATGTAGGGTTCGATTCCAGGACCCTGGGATCATGACCTGAGCCAAAGGCAGAGGTTTTAACCCACTGAGCCACCCAGGTGTCCCAAAAGGCAGATTCTTAACCGGCTGTACCACCCAGGCTTCCCTAGAACATTTTTATAATCACTATCTCACTTGCTCTGCTCCCTAAAATTCTGTGAGTTTGGAAAAGCAGGCTTTATTGACCCCATTTAATAGATGAGAAAGCAAACTCCGTGAGGCCCTAGTAGCAGCTGGAGTTAAGTGGCAAAGCCTTCTCTCAGAGCGGAACTTCAATTTCACATCCCTGTTCCCAGGGAAGAATGAAATGATCCAGTGTCACCTCCTGATGGGAGAGAGGAGACAAAGCTCTCTGGTCTAACTCTCTGGCTTTGTGGACAGGGACAGGGACAGGAGGCCTTGAGAACTAGTGGCAAAATAGAGACTTGAACCCGGGTCCCCCAGCTCCCAGCCCAATGTACTGTCCTGTGAACACACAGCACATCCCTCTGCCTATCTGGGTATCAGTCCAGTTGATCTGGATGCTGGTACTGATGGAGTGACAGGCAGGGAAACGACAATAAGAGGCCTGAACAGACAGCATGGTGCCCACGTTGCTGTCAACCATGTCAAAAGTGGGTTGGGGTGGGGGGCGCAGGCACCCACCATCCCAGCTGTGCCGGACCTGTTTTGGTCCTGGCAGCTGAGGGAGACACTGAATCCAAAGGAACCAGATTCCCCTGTTGAGCTTTCTCCTCTGGAGTCTCAGCAGACTTTTCTTCACTTAAAAAAAAAAAAGTGAGAGGGGAGCCTGGGTGGCTCAGTGGGTTAAAACACTGCCTTTGGCTCAGGTCATGATCTCAGGGTCCTGGGATCGAGTCCTACATGAGGCTCTCTGCTTGGCAGGAAGCCTGCTTCCTCCTCTCTCTCTGCCTGCCTCTCTGCCTGTCAAATAAATAAATCTCTCTCTGTCAAATAAATAAATAAAAAGTGAGAGACAATTAAGTTTATCCTCCTACCATCTCACATGTATCACATTAACAGATATTTATTCCAATACCAGGAAAACCATGCTCATGACCACTGCTGCGGCCAGGAGTAACTTGCAAAGTTTGAGTGGTAAGAGGGAGATAGCCAGCATGGCGGCTTGGATATGGCTCATGCCCTCCCACAGCCACCACTGAGACCCAGCCCACACATCCTTCGTCCACTTCTGAGTCCATCGACAATACACAGTTTCCAGGACACTGCAGTTTTGACCCTGCATCTCTCTGGTCCTCCACCTGCAGGCTTTCTCTAGGGCATAAAATTTATTCAACCTGCAAGGCAGCCCAAAAGTACCAGCCAAGGACAGTCTTCAGCCAATGAGGGACAAGAGCCTGGAAGAAGACTACAGCTTCCCCACCTCGCGATGAAACAGTTTATCTAAATAATTGCCCAGGCGATAACTTATCTAAATAATTACCCAGGAATCTTTTAGCAGAATATATTTAACTTCCTGATACTATGAGCCATAGGAGGCATTTTCCGGTGGTTTCTCTTCTCTGAATGTCCAGCAGAGCAGATGACTGTTTGCAGGACACTGTAATCATAACAATGGTTCTCACTACATGCCAGGTGTTCTGCATTTCTCATCTAAGTCTTATAATAGCCCAGTCCTAACAGTGTTATCATTCCTGCATGTTATGGATAGGAAAACTAAGGCGTGGAGAAATTAACTTAAAATTAACTTGTTCAGGGTCCTATAGCTGGTCGGCAGTGGAGCCAGATACAGACTTGGATCTGCTCAGGTTTGAAGGAACCCTGTGTGTTCTCTCCAACTATCTCACGCTGTCTCCTGGAGCTCAGATTGTGTCCTTCCCCATACTGCATTCCAGAGAAAAAGGCAAGTTGAAATAGGAACCGAGAGTCCAGTTTCAAAGAAAAAGTCTATCAGCAGTGTCAAAGGAGCCTTCCAATTCTGTGGTTCAAAGCTCTGCGAGATAACATTCCCACATTTGTGCTTGCAGTCATAAAATCTACACAGCTTGCTATTAAACCTTGGAAACATCTGATTCTCACCTTGCAATGGCTGATAATCTGTTCCTATTTGCCCCTCCTCACCCCTCTGTACTCCATGTCCAATGTACAAGAAAAACCAAAATGTCCAACCATTGTGAACTTTCTGGAAGAGGTAAATGGGTGACTAAAAGCTATATCTAATGCAGGAGTGGCACACTTTATCTTCAGGGGACCAGATGATTGTGTGTGTGTGTGTGTGTGTATAAATAATAATAGTAAATATTATCTGGTAAATGACAAGCTTTGTGGGTCACATATGGGTCTATCACAAGTATTCAACTTTGTAACATGAAAGTAGCCGTTGACAATAGCTTAATGAAAAAGCATGACTGTATTAAAATTAAACTTTACAAAAAACAGGCTGCAAGCTAGATTTGGCCCTAAGGTCATAACTTCCCAGCCTTCTGACCTTATTGATAGAGACAAAGACTGGAGGGTTTCATGGATATAAAGCTTCAGTTTAGGAAGGAGACGTTGTTCTGAAGATGGATGGTAGGGATGGTTGTACAATAATGTGAATGTACTTAACAACACTGACCTATACACTTAAAACTGGCTAAAAGTGTGTTTTATGTTGTGTATATGTTAGTCAGTATTTTTAAAACATGGTTAAGGAAAGTATGTGTATAGGCAAGAAACTTGGAAACACAAAAACATTTGCTACATTGGGCTAGGCTGTGGGTGACTTTCTTCCATATGTTTGTTACTATAAAGTGTTTGGAAAGAATAAAAACTTAGAGAAGAAAAGTGGGCAGAGGACTTGAATAAACTAATCTCCAGAAAAAGATATACAAATGGCCGGTAAGCACGGGAGAAGATGCTCGCATCACTAGTCATTAGGGAAAGGCGAACCAAAACCAGGGGGCATCCCCTCACGTCCGCTAGGCTGGCTATACTAAAAACATGAATAAATGACAGGTGTCAGGGAGGGTGTGGAGAAACTGGAATTTTCATCCACTGCTGACCGGAATATAAAATCATACAACTGCTTTGGAAAACAGTCTGGCATTTCATCAAAAACGTAAATACCATAATGACCCAGCACGTACCTTTGTTCCTAGATATATACTCGGGAGAAGTGAAAACACATGTTCCTGTAAAAAATTATACATGAATTTTCACAATAGCATGACTCATACTAGCCATGAGTGGAAGCAGCCCATCAGCTGATGAATGGATCAACAAAACGTGGTGTATCTTTACGCCCCTCTCTCCCCTCTCTCCCCTCTCCTCCCCTCCCTGCCATGAAACCAGCTCTCCCTGTCTTCCCATCCCCTTGTCGGAAGCCAGTGGCAAGATTCTGTAGGTTGACTGGGGAGACAAGAATGACAAAGATGGGTTTTAAGAGCTGCCAGCTAGGGCCACCAGCCATTTTGCTCCTGCAATAACCCACAAGCAGAATTCTGAAAGCTGTACCTCTAGGTGATTCCTGGTGGCTAGAGCAGCTCTTTTTCATGACAGATCTGCCAACACCTAGGCCACAAATTTGTCACTGCTCACACTTCTTGGATGAAGCTGGCTGAAGCCGACTTCATAGGAACCACTCTGTCACCTCTCAGCTCCTCGGCTCTCTGGGTGTCCTTTTCCTAGTCACGAAATGGCTTTTGAGTGGAAGCTTTTCTTCAAGACCCACCAGCCATGACCCTGTGCAACACAAGCAGCAGCAGTTGGTCAACTTCTCTATCGAAGCTCTGCTCACCCCAAGTCCTGACAAGTTTGGTGAAACCTCTGGATTACACAGTTTTCTGCTCTCAGTCATGGATGTTGACAAGGACTCTGGTCAAGAAAGCAAGACTTTGCCTCTCTATAAGGATTGTAGGGATCTTGAAATGTCGTTTATTCCATAGCCCTGAGTTTCCATTATCTCATATTCACAGAGTATGCTTTCTTGACAGTATTTTAAGTTCTGGCAGCTACTAGTAAGTGCTCCCTCATGCCCTTTACAAAGTGCTTTCACATCAATTATTTCTTCGCTGTTGCTCCTTTTTGAGTCAAGAATCAGGAGTTTAGTTCATTAAGTTCTCCCTTGTTATAAAAGTTCATATTATTAATTTCTCTCTAATCCCTGATTTATTCAAACCTCAAAAAAATTTTATAGTCATTCTGTTATATTTATTTCCATTATGGTTTGTCATTTAATCCATAAATTGCTTAATAATGTTAAAATTTCTGTACAACTACCTTTTTTAGTTATTGCTTCTTACACCCTATTCCTGCCCCCTGAGTTCAGGGGGAACCTTGTTCAATTTTCCCCTCCCTCTCCAGTGAAAATTTAACTATGTGTAGAATTTGAAGTTGGCAAGTACTTTTTCTCTCAAGATTTAGAAAATACTTATTCCACCATCTCCTGGCCTTTATTGTTGATGGAGAAGTCTGTGGATTCTCTGTTTTTCCTTCTGACTGTACTTAAGATTTTTTGTTTAAAAACTTTATCTTTGGTGTTTTGCATTTTCAGTATAACATGGCTATAGAATATATTTTTAAATTTTTTGTATTTTTAATATTGCTTGGGACTCATTGGGATTCTTAAATCTGAAGATGTCTTACGTAATTTTCAGAAAATTCTCAGTCATTATTTTTTAATGTTACCTATTCTCTCTCTCTCTTTTTTTTTTTTAAAGAGGTATTCATTTATTTTAGAGGAAGGGGGAGAGGTTAAGAGTGAGGGAAAGAAGCAGATTCCCACACAGTGGGGAAGCCCAATGCGGGACTCCACATGGGCTTCCACACAGGGCCTGATGCAGGACTCAAGGTAGAGCACAATCCCATGACCCTGAGAACAAGGCCTGAGCCAGAACCAAGAGTCATATGCTTAACTGACTGAGTCACCCAGGTGCCCCTACCTATTCTTTCTCTCCCTCCCTCTCTCTCTCTTTTTTTTTTTTTTTTTTGAGCTCCAGTGTTTTTCTAAATGGGCTTCATGCCCAATGTGGAGCCCAACGCAGAGCTTGAACTCATGACCCAGAGATCAAGACCCTGAGATCAAGAGTCAGGCACTTAACCAAGTGAGCCACCCAGGTGTCACTTAAACTCCTATTAAACATATGAAACTTCCATCCTCCCCATTTAATTTTATATTTAATATAAATATTTATATTTAATAATATTTAATAATGATTAATAATTTAATTTGATAATATTTCACTGTATTTTCAATATTTTTACCTATCAGTGCTCATTTCTCTGTGCTCATAAATTAGATTGAGTGCATGGTTTTAAAAGTAGTTTGTTGGTTGTTTTTTCTTTTCTTTTCTTTTTTTTTTTTTTAAAGATTTTATTTATTTATTTGACAGAGAGAGATCACAAGTAGGCAGAGAGGCAGGCAGAGAGAGAGGAAGGGAAGCAGGCTCCCGCCTGAGCAGAGAGCCCGATGTGGGGCTCGATCCCAGGACCCTGAGACCATGACTTGAGCCAAAGGCAAAGGCTTTAACCCACTGAGCCACTCATGCGCCCCTGTTGGTTGTTTTTTCAAAAAGATTTTATTTATTTGACAGAGAGAGAGAGCCAGAGAGCACAAGCAGGGAGGCAGAGATTGAGAAGGAGAAGCAGGCTCCCGGCTGAGCAGGGAGCCCAATGCGGGGCTCCATTCCAGGACCCTGAGATCATGGCCTGAGCCAAAGGCAGACCCTTAACCAACTGAGCCACCCATGCACTCCTAAAAGTAGTTTAAAGAATCTGTTTCACCCATCTACTGGCTTTTTTAAAAAATTACCATAGCCCTCCCTTTTCTAGAGCATTAATCATGATCTGTTTGCTTTTTGTTTTAGTTTTGTAAATCCTGCCCAGTACTTTTCAAATCCACCTGCCCGTTTTTTTGCACAGTTCCTTTCTTTTCTTAGAACTTCAATTTCTTTTTTGTAATTCTTTATCTTTTAAAAACACTTATAGTCTCTCATATTCTGTGTTATGAAATTCTTGGAATGCTCTCATTTTTGTTTGTTTCGTTGATTTTTGGCATTGCTTCATCATGGATTTTAAAGTTTGTGATCTTTAGCTCATCTCCAGCCAGGCTTTGCTGTTAAAATCCTGTACAGCTCGGGGTGAGGGACTGTTCCTCTGAAATGAGATTGTGGCAAAAGGAGTCAGGAGCCAATTTTTTTTTAATATTTTATTTATTTTATTTATTTTTAAAGATTTTATTTATTTTTATTTATTTATTTGACGGAGAGAGAGAATACAAGCAGGAGTAGTGGGAGAGGGAGAAGGAGGCTTCCTGCTGATCAAGGAGCCAGATGCAGGGCTCCATCCCAGGACCCTGGGATCATGACCTGAGCTGAAGGCGGACACTTAACAACTGAGCCACCCAGGCACCCATCAGGAACCAATTTAAAGAGCGGGACAAAGATGGGACAAGTTAAGCTTAAATAAGAATAATATCTGTAATTGACTGGGATATCTCATCTATGTTTAAAGCCATGAGTTATGACACCTTAAGAAAATGAATTAGTCTCCTTTGGAAGAATACACACTGTATGTAAAGGTAACTAAAGAGTTGATAAGAAGTGTTTCTTTATAGAAGAACTCCAACTAATAGATGAAGAAGCAATAATACAATGAGAAATCACTATTTTGTAATTTCAGCTGATGTTAATAGTTGTCAATGATGATCAGTGGGCTGCTAACATCACAGAGAATGCGAGATCCAACATGCTTTTTTTTAAAAAGAAATACACAGCCCCATTGTGGTCACTGCAACTTTTAACACAAACTTAAGAGCCCCGAAGTTTCAGATCTTGAATGCAAGGATATGATTTTAAGCATTTAAAATGTGGCTAGACCATTAAGTTTACTTTGTACTTAGCTATCAACAATTTTTTTAAAGGTAGTCCCAGAGATTGAATCATTTTCCTATAGCATACAGCTATACCATTTAAAAAGATATATCCTGTATCCTGGAGGCCCAGTTATTTGGGTGCACTAGAAATCTCAATGTGCTTTCTTTATAAGCTTCACAGTTTACAACCCATGCTTGCCTATTGGGTGACCACAAAGTGTCCACAGCCATTTGTATGACAACTTCCTACTCCATCAGTCCTACTCCTGGGCATATAAATGCAGCTTTAAATGACCTCATAGAGAGAAATAGATTGAGAAAGAAATTTTAACACCTATAGACATTAGCAGGACTTAGTTGAGGCAGCAGCAGAATTATGGCATATAAATGTTCTGTGAACCCAAGCAAAGTTTAACAATATCACCTTATTATTCATAATCTTAAAGGATGCTCAGTAGCCAGATCCTTGGTGAGAAATAAAATCAGGACTTTAAAGAGAAAAACCCCTAGAAAATTCCATTGTAGTTGTCCTCTTCTGATTGATACAATGAACTTTACTAGTTCCTTTCCATTAATGATGTGGGGACCTAAACAATTCAGTCAAAAGTCCTTATTTTCAATCCTCTCTGCCATTTGTTTCTGGTACACTAGGTTCCTGGGTCTTTTGTGAAAAGGCTGGGAATGAAAGGCAAAGTGTCACCATCTGAATAGAAATCAAGCATGAAAACTTATTACAGGCCCAGGTGAACTGGAAATGAAATAAACAGTCACTATACCCCAAACAGGAAACCACAAATTAGATTTTGTAGCTGAGCATAAATGCCTCCTAAGCTGCATGTTAATACAGAAACTCAGCATATATTGATTCAATTTACTTAAATCAAAGGATGCACTGGCTGGATGTGTCCCCAGAGGCTTAATTGTGCTAAACATCCTACATCAATGGTTGCATTGAAATGTAAATAATGCCATGAGCCACCATTTGTGTCTATAGTGTTTCGAAGTCGGTCATTCTAAATTAGGATTTTTACCTTGGCCTTGGGAAAATGTAAAAAATGGCCAGAACTCATTCCTAGGTCAGACAGACAAATACATCTATATTAGTAAAACACAAAGCAGGCCCCTAACTTTAAGTCCCCAGACCCATCTGACAATTTGTTAATTAAGAAACTTTGGCCATGAAACAGTCCTCAGTAAGGGTGTGAGATTGACAAGGTTTAGGATTGCTGTCAGATGACCAAAAGCACAAACAGGATGGCCTGCTTTTGACAGTGTCATTATATCAGGAGGGAAGCAGGAAGGACCAGGAGAGAGCTCAAGAAGGACAAAAAGAAAGATGAGTAAATGAAAAGTGGGGAACTCTTTGCTTTGTAGAAATGCAACACAGGATGGTTGAACACATAGCACTTGAAGACATAAGCCCAACACTTCATCCTCACACAGCTGAGTTCAATGACCATCAGAATAAACTGAGAGTGAATCAGAAATACAGAGCTCAGAGGATAGGGCAAATATTTTATATAGATATAAATCTATATAAATAAATAAATATATCTATATTTTATATAGATATCAATTTATTTCCTTCGGTTAACTTTCTATCAGAAGATTATTCCATCAGAATAATAATCTGTCTCCCAGGATCTTCCAGGTCTGGAGAACAATGGTGACTACCTAATTTTGAACTTTTTTTTTTTTAAGATTATTTATTTATTTATTTGTCAGAGAGAGAGAGAGAGAGATGACAAGCAGGCAGAGAGGAGGAAGCAGGCTCCCTGCTGAGCAGAGAGCCCAATGCGGGGCTCGATCCCAGGACCCTGGGATCATGACCTAAGCCGAAGGCAGCGGGCGGCTTAACCCACTGAGCCACCCAGGTGCCCCTACCTAATTTTGAAACTTACCCATACTACCCCTAACCCCTCTGCCTCCCCTAAAAAATCTGTAAGGAAGGAGCTTGAAAGTGCCTGAGGTCAGAACTGGCAGCCCCAGGAAGCATTAATTTCAGGAAAGTATAAGATACTAAGAAAGGGGTGGCACTAGTTGGAGACAAGGTCATCAGTTATAAGAGAGAAATAATAGGGGTAAGTTAAGGGGTAAGTTCCTGCAGAAACAAAAGTAAATAAAATATGGCAATCTCTCTGCTTCAGAGCACCATTAGATGACAATATTTTCCATAAAAGAAACTGTATAGAAGAGGTTAAAACTGATACAAAGGGTGCTCCTGAGCTAGAAACTTTGCCCATGAAATTAACTGGGGTAGAAAATAGACACATCCATATAAAACTAACATAAAAATGAAAATGAGAAAATACAAATCTAAGCATTTCCACTGGTGAAAATTTTCTCCAAAACCAACCATAAAACTAAAGAAATCTGTAACACAAAACTCCAAGTTGAATCAAATAGTCTCAAACAAGGATTTAAGGCTATGGAAAACACCTTGGCTCAGACATAGAAAATTTAAGAATAAAAAAGGGGTATAGGAGAAATGAAATGAGAGTTGACTGAACTAAATATGGAAACAGAAGAAAAGGACAAAATCATATCAGAAAAAAATCAGAATCTGCCCTCCCATAAGTGTCAGGAATAGCCTCTTATTTGCCTCCATCCCTTCCCCCCACCCCCCACCCCACTCCTTCCCCAAGTCTTCAGTGCCATCCCGCTCTGCCTCTTATGTTTATGAGAACAAGTTCTGTATCACTTCACCACCATTGTGGCCACCATGTGAAATCCTTAAGCGTCCTTGATCCTGGGCCTTCCTTATATTCAGAATAAATGAGCTATTCACAGCATAATTTTATAGCATAATTTTATCTTTCCCTTACTTATGTGGTAAGGTACAGTATTCAGGTAAATGTAGCCAGTTGAAAAGAAACTCTTCTGAGTGTGCAGAAATATTCTCAATTGTAAACGTAGATTCCTGGGTTCCTACCATATTGTCCAGTATCCTATACTCTGGTGAGCCTGAGAAGATGATTTAAGGAACACTATGTAAAACCACACACATCCAAAGATGCAACATTTGTGATAGGTGGAATTCTAAGCATGGAGATTTATTTTATGTTGGCCACTATTACCATTCCACCAAAAATATTTGTCTATTATTGCGTATCTAAGGACATTCAATGTATTCTCCTACTTGATTTCAAAAAGAATGATAGAAGTATTACTATTTTCTGCCTTTTTCAGACAAGCAACTTAGAAGCCAAGTCCACACAATTAAGAGGGGTCAGAGCCAACATTCAAAACCAGTTTGGTTTGGTTCCAGTATCCATGACCTTTCCCTCTACCAGTCTGCTCTGGAAAAATAAGAACTTGACATAAATTGTGCATCATGATAACTTCTGACCCCAGACATAACCTTAGTTGAGAGCTATGCATCTTGGAAGGTCACGCAACTATCTGAAAGAGGGGCATGAGGGGAAGAACATCCTAAGCAAGTTGAACTTTTGAACAAAAATTTAAAAGTGGACTATAAAAACAATCAATAGATTTATCCTCATCCCCAAGGAGATAGAAATGTAGTAACAGTGTATTTAGACAACTCAGTAACACAAAGATGGTGTCTATCCTTCAAAAGAAGAAAAAAGTGGCAAATTTCATATATCTTGGGAAGAAAATTTCTTTGAAAAAAATCCAATGGAAATTTTTTGAACTAAAAAAAATAATTTAGACCAGAAACAGCAAAACCAAAAAATAGTTTAGACACAGATGAAAAGAGACTTTGTGAATTAGAAGGCAGATTTTTTAAAAATTACCTGGAATGTGGCACTGAGAAGCAAAAGGATGAGTAATAGAAAAGAAACATTAAGAAAACATGGAGAATACATACCAAAAGAAAGTCAAACATAGATCTCTTAGAATGTCCAAAAGGAGGGGTGCCTGGGGGGCTCACTTGGTTTGGTGACTGCCTTTGGCTCCGGTCATGGTCTCAAGGTTCTAGGATTGTCCCACATAGAGCCCTGCATCCACATCAGGCTCCCTGCTCAGTGGGGAGTCTGCTTTTCCCTCTGCCTCAGCCCCTCCCCCTGCTCGTGCTCACTCTCTCTCAAATAAATAAAATATTTTTTAAAAAAAGAATATACAAGAGGAGAAATTAAAATAAATGGAGAGAGAAATATCTTCAAGATTATGGTTGAAATTTTTTGCAAATCCAATAAATCTGTGTTCTCATATTTTAAAAGTTCAAGTACCAAGCAAGATTTTTTAAAAACATAGTACTAGATATAATCCAGTACAATTTATGAAGATGAAAGTTCAAGCAAAATATTCAAACCTGCAAGAAAATGAGAATTGATTGGCAGGAGTGCAGACTAGGAAAGGCTAAGGGAACATGATGTAGTCTGGGTAAAGGATGGTTGGACAAGACTGGTCTCAAGGGAACTGTTGAAAAATTAACTGATTCATAATATGTTTTGCAGGTCAAAACTAACAGAATTTTATTTCTTTGTCTAATGAAAGTGCTCCCTATGTGCCCACATTCCACTATTTGCTAGAGGTATAGCTGTAAACAAAACAAGTGGAATATGAGAGAAAGGGATTAATTAAGACTGATTCTTACATTTGGAATTTAAGCAGCTCACTAGAGAGTAGTACAGTTTCATAGAGTTGGGGGTGGCAATTAGCCTTTATTGAGCCCTCTTAAGACAGATACATGCTAGATGTTTTATTATTAACATTATCTAATTTAATCCTCACAATAAATTTATGAGATACATATTTTACCCACTATTTTATGTACAGAGAAGATAAATTAGTCCAAGACATCACAATGAACTAACCCAGTATTCAGACATAGGTCTGTCGGAGGCCATACCATAGCAAACAGCTTTATGATTCGCAACTTGGGTTGCTTAGTTGGTTAAGCACCTGACTTTAGCTCAAGCCATGATCTTGGGGTTCTGGGTTCAAGCCCTGTGTTGGACTTCCTACTCAGTGGGGAGTCTGCTTCTCCCTTACCCTTTTCCCCCTCCCTCCTTCCCTCTCCCTCTCTCTCAAATAAATAAATAAATAAATATTTTTAAATTGCAAAATGTTTTCATACTTGTGCCTTGATTCACTCTCACACCAATCTCATTAAGGAGATAAAGAGCTCTCATCATTTTCCTCGTTTCATGAATAAGGAAATTACAGTTCAAAAAAGTTCAGTAACTTGTCCTGGGTCATGCAGTTAGTAAATGACAAGTCTTAGACTCATACCCAGGCCTCTTTTTCTCCACGATTTGTAATCTCTCCAGTATACCTTGACAATGTCACCAAAACCAGAGCCCAAGTAATTTCAGAGAAGGCAGTGTGATGGTGTTCCATTCCTGACAGGGAGTAGACCCTAAAAAGAGTAAGAGGAGGAGAATAAGGAGAAGGAGGAAGCAAGTCTACCAAAAATGGATAAAGGCACTCCAGCTTCTCACAAATCACTGGTTCTCCAAGACTGGTCTCTCAATTATTAGCACCAGCATCACCTGGGAACCTACTGAAGATGCAAATTCTCGGGCCCCACAGCAGACCTATATTAGAAACTCTGGGCATAAGCCTGGCAGTCTGTTTTTACAAGCCCTCCAGGCTTTTCTGATACAAGGCAGAGTTTGAGAAACACTGTCTTAAATCATAATCTTCCCAAGACTGTGCCCCTTTTCTAGACCAGGTGAGGAAGCCCCAAGCAGTCTTAAAGTCAACTGCTCCTACTTTTAACAGAATAGTGTGGAAATGATGCTTAAATCTGACACTGAAGCTCATAATGAAGCTTTAGGAAAGGAAATTCAAATAGAGCTTTCTCAATAAATCCTTACCTAGGATATCTAACCGTCTAAGCTCAAGGTCTGTAATTTCATTTTTCTTCCGAATTTTATTGTCTTACCTTTACAGCAAGTTTCTGCAAATGATTCTTCCAGGAAATAACCAGGCTAACTCCATGCAGATTTAATTAGCATATTGATGTGGCCTCCAGAATATTAAATTAGTAGTGTGTCATCATATATTCATACTTGTGGACACTACTCTTTTTTTTTTTCAAGATTGTATGTATATATGTATTTAGAGCATGGGCAGGGGGAGAGGCAGAAGCAGAGGGAGAAGGAGAGAGAATCCCAAGCAGACTCCATGCTGAGTGCAGAGCCTGACAGAGGGCCAGATCTCACGACCCTGAGATTGTAACCTGAGCTGAAATGAAGAGTGAGATGCTTAACCGACTGAGCCACAAGGCACCCCCCTATTTTAAAGATTCTTGATTTCCTCACCTTTAAATTACTAAACTTTCAAGGTTATTGTGAAGACTAGACACAATATAGTGTTTGTCACCAGTATGTGACTAATAAATGGCATCTAATGTTTTGATATTTTTAGCTTAATCTTTTGAATCTAAATTTCCTAAATGGCCCCAAATAAAATTTTTACTCTAATAAAACTATGAATAGCCTGGGAACATTATAGGGACCTAAATTTTTAATTTTAAAAAACTCTAAGTACAGGAGAATAAGCACAGTAAAAAACAAACAAACAAACAAAAACAACCTTGTATTTCCCTTTTTCTTAACCATAAAACAGCAAGTTGGATAGTTCTTAAGGGCTGTAAGTTGTTACTATCTAAGTGAGCATGGAAGGGAAGGAACCATTAGCAGAATGATGCCAGTAGAAGAGAAAGTGCTCACAGAGTGGGGCCTTGAGGACTACTAGGAAAATGAGTGGTTTCCATCCTACCGGTAATGCATGTGTATGAGCTCAGTCTGCCTGCCTTGTAATCTGGGCTTTCTAGCTTGTGTTCTTGTGCAAGTCACTTAATATTTCTGTACTTCATCTCTAAAACAGAGACCAAGTAGCGCGGGAATTGCCCAGCACCTAAGACTAAAGTGTCTCTGATGGTTTCATGTGATCCAAGCACCGTCTAAGTTTATATGTACGAACATGTTTGACCCTCAGGACAATCCTAGGAACTTTCATCATTTTACAGCCAAAGAAACTAAGCACAGAGAAGTTGAGCAATTTCTCCCCAGGATCCCATAGCTAGTCAGTTGCAGGCCCAGGATTCAAACCTTCTTTTCATCTACCTTGTGTATCTCCCTTGCAAAAAAGAGGAGCAATTATTACCACCACCACCGCATTTTCAGATGACGATGTAAGGTCCTTGTTCAAACTCTACAAAACAGATGTTGACAGGTGTTCAGAACACAATGTCAGGCCCAGCTCTCGAACTCTATCCCCGCTCTCAGCAACTTTGAATCTATTTGAGTAGATAAGATACATAGACAGAGGCCAGAACTTGCTCACTACTTATCGGATGTACAAAGGAAAAGAGGAGGAAGGGAGAGAGAGAAGGAGCCTGTAGCTCTCATTTCCTATAATTTCTTTCACCTTTTTCTCAAGCCCTCATCCCACTCATGTGATGGGGGAAGGATGTGAGGGGGAGTTGGAAAACTTAAAACTAAGGGGAAAATGTGCTTCTTCCCCTTGTCTCCTTCCAGTTCCTGCTACACCTGCTGTTCGTTGGTTGCGTGATTAGCATCCCGTGGGCCTTTCTCTCACTAAAGTTAAAGAGTGACGTCTTGCTCACTAACGTGGCCTACCCTGGATCTCACTGGAACCACTGGTCCTCTCAGGCATCTACAACTGCTTTGAAGTCACGATTGTGGGGGACTGGCTCTGCCCTTTGCTATGGTATCTCTTCACTTCTGTTATGGACAACCCCTTTGGCCTTTGGAGCTCATCAGCCAATATCTCCAAAGGACCCCACTGCCTGAGATGCATAAAGAACTTCTTGATCCCCTAGGATCGTAGAAAACTAAGGCCAAACTCTTGGGCACTTGTTTTAACAATTCCTACTCTCCCATCTGAGTACTTTGTAGACAAGGAGGCTATGTGAAATTCTGGACTTCTCTTTGGGGTTTACAATGTCTTCGGGTCATGTGTGAGGAAAGCAGGTGCCAGATCATATGTTTTCTGTCTTTATACTTCTGTCATCCCATCTACTGGTCTACCACCATCCTATCTGATCCCAGGGAAGGTCATTTGTATCTGCCCTTCGCCTCCCTTCCTGACTCCCTTCTTTCACCCAACACCTTCTGAAAGGTCTTCTGATTTCCTCTTCCCTCGAGGAAGGGATATTCCTTATGTCATCAACTCCTCATTCCAGCCTTTCGGCCTGTCCTATTAAAAAAAAAAAAACATTATGGGAAAATAAGCAGAATTTTAAAAAGGCAAAAATATAACAGGAGTTGCTTTGAAAATATTCTCTCTGACACAGACAAAGCAGTGAGTTGTCAAAGGAGGTTGTGTGAAACACTTGATAAGGTGCTTGAAGTTCAGAGGAATTCAAAAAGGGAGCAATCAGCAAAGTTAAGATAATCCAGGAAGGCTCCCTGAAGCCATTTGGTTTCAGGCTGAGTCTTAAAAATTTTATATTCTTTGGACAAATACAAAAACATGAAGCTGGCACTGCAGGAGGGGAAGAGCAGGTGAGCAGTGGCCTGGTGTGTGGAAAGCTTCCTGTGCATACCCATTTGGAAAGAGCAACATGAGGCAAGGTGAGAGAGGGCACTGATGGCCAGCTCATGACAGACTAGATGAAAGCCAGACTAGGTGCAGTGAAAAACATTGCCCTTTTCATCCTTGCAGGAACTCCATTAGGTAGGCAATTCCTGTATCTGCATTTTACAGACAAGGACACAGGGGCTCCAAGACATTCAATGGCTTAAGACCAGACAGTTGGTTAGTTGCAAAACTTTTGGTCACCAAGTCTCAGTCTTCACACAGACAAAATGACCAGCCAGTACTTCCATTTTCCCCCACGATGTCTTGGTGAGAAGTTGGTATCCAGATACCCAGAGTCATTTTCAGACGCACACACACACACACATATGTACACGTACGTGTACTCACAGAGTTAGTCTATGGTCAGCACAGACTCTTCAACTTAGACTTTCCTCTTTGTTTTGTGGGCATGGCAGATACTGTGGGTGCTGATGGTTGAAGGCATACTGAATCGACATTTCCACAGTATGTAGTTTCCTAAGCAAATCCCTTTCCATAGGCCACAGGCTTTGAGTGAAAACATGACTACACGAGGTACAATTACATGATGTTGCTATTACAAGCCCCATTCAATTTACTTGGAAATGCCATTAAGAATTGCTTCTATCAGAGTACAGGCCTTGCAAGTGAGAAAGGTCTGTTGGATTGTTGCTCCAGCTGATGGGCCATCATTGCTTTAGGCCATGGAGGGAAACCAGGCAAGGCGGGAATGGCAGCCCGGTGAGAGGCTTTGGACAGGGCATGTGGGGAAGCTCACAGACACAGGAGTGGTGGATAAGGGGCTCAGCAGGGACCAGACTAAGTCAGAACTCCCCTCCCAGCCTCCAGTCTGGGCTCCCAACTATCTTTATGATGACTAAGACTCTCAAGGCAGTTCTCCCTCTCTATTCAACATCTTTACTTGGAAAATTGATAAAGGTCTAGGTATCCTTGAAATGTTCACACTCTAAGTTTCCCTTAGTCTAATTCTAGACACTTCATCACAATTAGGTTAAGTGTGTCTATTCTCAATCCCAATCAATTTCTAGCATAGATGTGTGGACTGTTTGATTCACGTTTCTTCTTTCCTTCTCACTTCCTATTTTTAGCTTTTTCCCTTCAACTGCTCTCAGGAAATGGGGCAGAATTCTCAACTGACTCAGTATCTTAATGGACTCCTGCTTCTCCTGCTCTTTTCTTGTTTTTAAACCTATTTACTTAAATTATGTAATCCTCGCTATAAAAATGAGCCCTTTCTTCTCTAAATCCTGCACCAATGGATTCGAGACAATGAGCAAAGTGTATTAAATGTCAGCACTTTTCAGCAAATATTCACCCTGGGGTGTCCCACCCAGGAGGCCATCCTAGGCCTAGGTGCTCACAGGCAGGCCGCTACATGAACTCCGAGCTCCCTCCCGCTCTCAGATTCTATAAGGCAGGCCAGTTCCACTGGGTTTGACAGAAGCAGTAGCTCAGCATTTTTCTGCCTCATTTTCTGCACCGGACTGCATATTGAGCTCCTTTCCAGTCTCTGTCCCCAAGGAGAGTCGTCTGTCCAGAGGGGTGCACTGGCATATTATTGCTTTTTCTTAACTTTTGAGCAACTTGTTCACTTGCCACATCAAATTTCTATTTTACACCACATCCCCCTGCACAGATGGTCCTCAGAACGTATTGTTTTCCCACACCTTTCGACATTTAGACATTAATCTCTCTGCCTGAGACACTGCCCTCCTAGAAAACCACCCTTGGAAAGCCTTCCCTAAGTATCCCTGCAAGAGTACAAATGCTCCTTTGTGCTCTCCTCATACCTTATCCCTGCAGCCCACTTTTAAGGTAGTCTTCATACTGGAATAGAATCACTCATTTGTGTATCTGTTTCAAGAGATGCTGAGGTGTGGGAGAACAGGAACTGTATTAGTCAGGGTCTCCAAAGAAACAGAACCAACAGGATGTGTGTATATATAGAGAGAAAGTAATTTATTTGAAGAAATTGGCTTATGCTATTGTGGAGGCTTGGCAAGTTGAAAATCTGATGGGGGGTACGGTAAGAATTGACAGGCTGGACACTCAGGAAAGAGTTGCAATTTGAGTCTAAAGGCAGTCTGCCGTAGAACCAGGAAGAGGCGATGTTGCAAATGAAGTCTGATGGCACTGCTGGAGAGTTCCCCTGGCTCAGGGAAGGAGGTCAACCATTCCCTCAGTCAAGGCATTCAACTCATTGGATGAGGCCCACCCGTATTAGGGATGGCAATCTGTTTTACTCAAAGTTGATTGATATAAATCTCATCCAAAAACATGCTCACAGAAACATCCAGAATAGTTTTTAACCAAATATCTGGGCCTCAGGCCCAGACAAGTTGATTCAGAAAATTAAGTATCTCAGGGACTTTTTTTTCCTGTCTTTGACATCCTCAAGAGCCAACAAAGTCTCGATAGAATTTTTGTTGTCTCAGAGACTTGAAATATCCAGGGTAGTATGACCGACACATTTCTTTTGGACTTAATCAGTAGACTTACAAAATACCCTTTTTTAAAATAAAGATTTTATTTATTTATTTAATCATTCATTCATTCATTTATTCATTCATTCATTTATTTGAGAGAGAAGCAGACTTCCTGTTGAGCAGGGAGCCCAACCTAGCGCTCGATCCTAGGATTCTAAGATCATGACTGAAGACGAAGGCAGACACTTAATCAATTGAGCCAGCCAGGCAACACCCAAATACCCTTTATAAAGTAGCAGTATTCTATTCAGGAACTGATAGAAAATCTGAACCTGTAGGCAAAAATGTTAGGAATAAATCCCATTAAGAGAAAAAATGAGCCTCTGTCCAGAGATGAGGAAGGATATGTCATGACCATCCCTAAAATGGAGACCAGGTGATATATCCTCTTCCAGCTGGTCCTTCTCCTTTAAGAGCCCTGAGCGGCAATAGAAATTTATCTAGCAAGGACCTTCAAAGTAATCCATGGGTACAGTCTGCACCTTCTCTGCCATTCCTGTTACTCTTAAGCCACATGAACCACGAGTAGACACAGTAATTGATGGAGTTTTGTCCAATAAATTCAGAGAGGCCACATTCCCACTTCCTCATCCTTTGGTCTGTGTTTGACTCCTTAAGCCTTTATGTCCCCTGGATGCAGAGGGAGAAGGGCAGTGGATTGGCAGTGCCATTGTAAACTGTACCAAGATTATACTTAAAAATAACAGAATGATATCATAATATAGAGACCACATGTGGGCATTGGATCCAGCCAGCAATAGAAGAAAATACTCCTCAAGTTGCTCAAGGATTTTATTTATTTATTCCAGCCCCTTGTTTAATGCCATTAGTGAATTGAGTGCTACTTTGGGTCTCATTTTTGTGGTTTTAATGTAGCTGCATAGTTTTCAAGAAGAGCAAAGTGAATGCTTATTCATTCATTCAAAACACATTTATTGATGCCCTGTGTTAAGCCATGAAGATGAGTAAGAACCAGCTTTTGCCTTCAAAGAGCCGGTGGGTGGAGGCAGCCAACTACAGATGGCCTGGGAGCATTATGTATGTTAACAAAAAACTGGAAACCAACCAAATGTCTGCATTAAAGAATAGAAAAATAATTAAGAAGTAGGCTCATAATCCCTAAACTTCGGAAACTGAAAGTGACTTCATAACTTATTTGGCAGCAGAGCCTGACATGAAATAACATGAAGCAATTTAGTGTCTATATCATTCCTCTTAGAGTAAATACTTTCTACATTTTAACCAGAAATATTCATGTGTTTGATTACCAAATGTCTGTCAAGACCCTTTTTGGAAAGTTATGTAATTGATGCAATATATATCTTATTACCTTTCTAAAAACAACCAAAAAAAGCTTTATTTGGGGCATATCTGGCTGGCTCAGTCAGTAGAGCATGCAAGTCTTGATCTTGGGGTTGTGAGTTCAAGCCCCACGTTGGGTGTAGAGCTTAAGAAAGATATGGAGGGAAGGAGGGAGGGGGTGAGAGAGAAGAGGAAAGGCAGAAAGGCAGGCAGGCAGCCAGGCTATATTTATTTAGAAACATATCTGGTCCCAGGGATTTTTACTAAAGCCTGAGACCTGTATACTCATACAATGGGATTCTACTAGCAATGAAAATGAATGAGTTATGTATCAACACAGTTGAATCCCAAAGGCATGCTGAATGAAAGGACCAAGTCACAGAACAAAACATTCAGTATGATACATGTTTCCTGACGTTCAAATCCTAACACACTTAACCCTGTATGGCTTAGGAATATGCATGTTTTACCAGTAAATAAAATTGTAACTAAAAACAAAGAAGCCATAAACACAGATTCTGAATAGGGGTTCCTCTGTGAGGGGGAGGGACCCACAGTTTAAAAGTGATGGAATAGTTGGTGCATTGGCAGAATTCTGGCACAAATGTTTCAGGAAGGGGCACCTGCATTGCTCAGTCAGTTAGGCGTCTGCCTTCAGCTTGGGTCACAGTCCCAGGGTCCTGGGATGGAGCCCTGCATCAGGCTCCCTGCTCAGTGGAGAGCCTGCTTCTCCTTCTCCTTCTGCTGCTCCCCCTGCTTGTGCTCTCAGTCTCTCTCACTGTCTCTCTCTCTGTCAGATAAATAAATAAATGAATGAATAAATAAATAATATATTTTTAAAAATGCTTGAAGAAGTCACTGCAAGCAGGATCCCCACTTGGGGCCAGTGAGAGAGAGCATAGGAAGAGAACCAGTTGGGGTAGGAGATGGAGTTCTGGACTACTGTAGTCCTCCTACAATGACTTCTTTGCAAAACTGTTGTGTTGAACCCATGTCTAACTCGACTGGTGATATGGTTTTCTAAGTTTTTCTTTCCCTTCGCCCTAGTTTTAACCTCACATGCCCTGGTTAGACTAAAGTGGAGTTGTTTCAGACAGGAGCTGGCAATAGGGGAAGGGCTAAAAATAAAGGCTGCGGTTGTATGGGGAGCTCTGATGAGTAGGGATGCAGTTAATCATCTCCACTCACCAGGAAGCCAAGGTATAATTGATTCATCTCTAAGTTTGCATTCCTGATGTTATGAGCATTTCAAACAATTTATGAGAATTGCTAATGAGAATGCAAACCAACTTGATATTCAGCACAGTTAGCCTCATTAAAAACTCATCACAATCTCTACTCACAGTCCCCCACCTCATTCTACTTTTGCACACAGAAGCTGCCTCACTGGATCTGACTGTGATGAGTGGAGCCTGAGGATGAAATTGCAGAATTCTTAAATGTCATAAACTTGAGAGTCAGATTGGCAGTGTCCTCAGTAGTGCTTAGGGAAGATGTAGATGTGATTAGGAACAGTAGGATGATGGAAAATACTATCACATATCCTCATGGTAACTCACTGCAGATTTTCATTCTTCTGTTTATCCACTCATTCTTTCCTTAGACAATGTTCCAGGCGCTGCTCCAGACACCACAGGTTGAGAAGTTGAATGTGGTCCATGCCCTTAAAAGTGCTCCCTGTTAGAAATGAATACAAACAAGAGAATAGATGATTATAAGCATTATAATCAGTACTGTTATAAACACAAGGGCCACCCCCAGACAATTCTATAGAATAAATAGACTGCTGTTTATTCACAGGATAAAACTGACTGTGCTCCTCGGAGAAGTGTGTCAAGGGTTTTACTAAAATACAAGGAGGTGCTGGGCAAGGACAGAAAGTCTCCATTAGAAGATGGTATTGCCCTGAGTTTTGAACAATGAGTAGCAACTGGTCGTGTGAAAGGAAAAGGGGAGAGAAGCATGAAGGAACAGTTTTGTTCTTCAAGAAATAAGCTTTTTTTCTTCAGCTTGAATTCTTGGACCATTCCTTTCATTCTTGAGAAATTTTTAGGTGTTAAGAGTAATTTAGGTATTAAGGTATAATTTCCATTTGGACAAGAAAAATTTCCTCAGGGTCTACCAGACCAAGTATATGTAAGTATCCTGAGCAATCTTGAAGTTAAAAGCCTCTTTGGGAACAAATAAATGTGAAGAATAATAAAAATTGCTTCTCTGAACTCGAGTGCCCACTCTGCACCAGGCCCTAGATGGGACACTTGATAAATAACCTTTCAATGAGTCCTTGCAAAAACGTGAAGTGCTGTGCTTTCTAGATGTTGCAGCTGAGGCTCAAAGCAATCGTTCACCTGCCCTAAGTCACAGAGATAATAAGTGAGGGACTTGTTTTGTTGGATATCAAAGCTTTGCTTCTGAGAAAATGAATTAAGAAATAGCTTTAAGCTTTAAGAAGCCCTACAAAGGTCTCGCTGTTGGGGATCCCTCTCCTTGTAGCTGTGCAGGAGAATCTAACCCACCCGTCACGTCCCATACCCACTGAAGGACCCACTTCTCCTCCCATAAATGTAATCAGAGTAACATAATAGTTTTAAAATTGTATCCTTTTAGACCCTTACCTCAAGTGAAGCACATTTTGAGAAGCATTTCCAACACTTCTTTACAGGTACAAACCATCTGAATAACTTCCAAAGAAACCACCAGACAAAAACTCAGCTTCAATAACTTAATTAGAAGTTATTGTGTGTAGTGGATTTTATTACTGGTGAGACTTTGACAAATAGGTCCCACTTTCTCCAGGGTATAATAGCAGAAGCCTAGAAAGGGCTCCCTATAGCTCAAGGGAATAAATAAACAGCATTGATACGGAACCACAGTACCCTCCAGCATAAACAACAAAAATAAGCCTTGGCTTTCTCTTTTAAAAATTCTGAACCCTCACTTCAGCAAAACATTTCTGAATCAGAAGCTTGAATAAAAAGACGTCCTCCTGTAACAGTTAAGGTTCTTGAGAGAAACAGAACCAATAGACTGCACATATAGAGAAAGCAAAATTTATTTTAAGGAATTGGCTGGTGCGATTGTGGGGGCTGGCACTCCCAAATCTGCAGGACAAGCTGGCAGGCTGGAGACTGAAGGAAGAGATAGTGTTGCAGTCTTGAGTGTGAAGGCCATCTGGAGGCAGAATCTCTCCTTCCTCATAGGACCTGTCTTTTCTCTGAAGGCTTTAAACAGATTGAATGAGGCCCATCTCATTATAGGGCAATCCTCTGTACTCAGAGTCTACTGATTTAACTGTTAATCATATCTAAAAAAAAAAAAAAAAAAAAAAAAAAAAACAACACCCTCACAACAACATCCAGACTGGTGTTTGACCAAATAACTGAATACCACTGCCCAGCCAAATGGACACATAGAATCAACCATCACATCTCCCATTTCCCAAATCTTGGTAAATGGCAGGACCTCACAAACGACTGCCCAAGTAAGAAACATGAAATCTTTGAGATCCTTTCTCTTCCCTCACCCCATATACCCGACACTATCTCCCAAAGATTTCTAGACTTAGCTCCTTCCTCCTCATCCCCATGCCTCCCACCAAGAAATGCCTCCTACCTGATTTATTAAAATGGCTACCCAATAGGTCTTCTTGCTTCCTTCTCTTACATTTTGAAACCATTACACTCATTTCCCATCTTAAAATGCTTCAATGATTCTTCATCGTTTTCCAGATAAAATCCAAGCTCCCTAAATCATGACCTACAGGCTCCTCATGATCTGGCCCCTGTCTACTTCTCCTGCTTCATCTCCCCCCTCTTAATCTTACCCCAAACCTGGACAGCTACTTGCAGGTGCCAAACACTCCGTGAATTTTTCATATTATGGTGACAGTTCACATGCTGCTCCCTGTACTAGCAATGTCTTGTTCATCTGGCAAATGCCTGTTCCTCTATTATCACATCCCAAATTTCCCTTCCTCCCTGATCATGCCCACCTTTGCCACCCACACCACGTACTATGCATAGTAATATTCTCCCAAGTTCCCATAGTACCTGGTTTATACTTTTATTGATCACATTTCATATACACACAGTGTATCTTCATATGCTTGTCATCACCATTAATATGCCATCTTACTAAAAGATTAGATTTTTCTCTTTGTTTATCTTTGTACTCAGTTCAAAAGACAAAGCCCAGGACAGTGCCCATCACTTAGCAAATACCTAACAAATGTTTGCATTGGCCTTTTTGTTTGTAATCATCTCCTTCTAGAACTAAACCCCTTAAAAATGAGAAAAAATAATTGCATGTTTGGTTTACCTCATGCCTGGCATAATGCCCCATGTATAGGAGCTAATAAAGAGTTGCTCAATGAGTGGGCACCTTTGCTGTTAAATTTAATCATCTCAATCTCAAATATTCTCTCAGTTTTTCTTCTACTGAAGTCTTCAGCTAGGTAGAAAGGCTCTTGTTGGCAGGAACTGGTCTTCTACTTCTTTAGTAGTTCTTTCTTCTCTTTACCCCCACCCATCCTAGGGCAGGTACAATATTGGACACATGCTAGAGACTCAACTGATATTTGCTGATTAAATGATGAAGAGGTTTTACACCTACTCTTGTGTGTTCTTTTCTCTGAGTCAGAGCTTCCTTGTATCAAAACTTATCCCTGAATCCTTTATAGTGAACTGTCGAAAATCAGGTCAAGTCAGTCTATCCAACATAGGCCACTCTGTCCAGGAGAGATGGAATTCACCTCTCTTATGATTAACCTGTACACGTCTCAGGAAGGCACACATCCATTCTCTCCAGGAGCATTATAGTTCATCCTGATGCTCAGATGAAGGATGAGGGCAGGGAGAGTCAGATGGAAGAAAGCCTCTGTGGAAGAAGAGAGTTCGATGTATCCTGGGATTAAAATGAAGCCAGAGCTTCATGAAGTTGTGGCTTCATCTGGAACCAAAAAGTAATAGCTCACCCTAAACCAAGTGACTCACTGGTACCTTTTGGGCAAGCATCACCTGAAAGGTAATAAGCCCTTACATCAAGAGTCTTTGATCAGACTTCTGGGCAGCCTAGCCACATGCACAGCTCACGATCTGGACTTCCATATCTCATTCCCACTTTGATGCCTCACTTCTCTATTCCATTTGACTGTATCTTCTGTTTCCATGTCCAAGGTCAATCCTGTAGGATCTACAAACAAATATGACTTCTTCAATGTGACCCTCTTGAATGTGGTTTTATAGGATAAGCAGTGTATCAGAATGAAAAGAGCAGGGGCTATGGATTAAAACAGATTTAATAATAGCCACTCCATAGATAGTGTCTTAGTCTGTTCAGACTCCTATAATGAAATGCCATAAGCTGAGTGCCTTTTAAACAACGACATTTACTTCCTATTGTTCTAAAGGCTGGAGAGTCTAGGATCAAGATACCAGCTGATTCAGTGTCTGGTGAAAACCCACTTCCTGGTTTTGTGTCCTCACCTGGTAGAAGGACTAGGGATATTTCCGGGGTCTCTTTTATAAGGGCATTCATCTCATTCATGAGGGCTCCACTGTTATGACTTCAGTACCTCCCAAAGGCCCCACTTCCAAATATCCTATTGGCCTTCAGCTTCAACATATAAATTTTAGGTGGACACAAACATTCAGACCAAGGCAGGGTATTTTTGTGTATTAGATGAGATAAACAAGAGTAGTTGTTATCATCATCATTCACCCCATTCTCCATCTGTATTTCTTGGTACTCCAGCCTAGGGGTAGATGGGCATAGAGCCAGACCCAGCCAATTGTCCCATCCTTTCCTTCTGGCCACAATAATTAGTTGACAAATGGGCATGTGGCCCAGCCATAACAAATGAGCTCAGTATTTATGAGGTTTAAAAATGGATAATGGGAGATTAAGTCTCACTTTTCTTTGGAGTCATAAGCTCTAAGAATGATGTAATACTCAAAGAACAAACTCTATAACCATCTTTACCATCACATAGAAAGTCCCTGGTTGAGAATTAAGCCAAAGACAAAATCTAACCCAGACATACAGGGACTTTGTCTTAATATGTCTGAACTTCAGAATCCAACAATACCTAAAACCAGCTCTGCTTGTAGATTTTCTAGTGCATGGACAATATATTGTGTCTTTTTTGCTTAGTCTAATTTGAATTGGGTTTTCATCACATGCAACAAAGTATAGAGCTATCTAGAAGGAGTGCATGTCCCAGATTCCAAAGGTGAGCAGTAAGGGAAAAGAGTCCAAGTTCCTACTTGCTACTGTTTTATTTTGTTTTGTTTTGTTTTTCTCAGATCAGGCCACTATGTGG
Organism: Neogale vison; assembly: GCF_020171115.1. Classification (NCBI taxonomy): domain Eukaryota; kingdom Metazoa; phylum Chordata; class Mammalia; order Carnivora; family Mustelidae; genus Neogale; species Neogale vison. The sequence continues at coordinate 140,645,283 of NC_058097.1, forward strand.
CCTTTCTGAAAAACTGTACTTTCTAAAATTTACTGAATCATGTGTTATATATCAGGAGGATATATAACAGGAAGGTTGAATAGAAGTTTTATACAAAAGGATCTACAACATTTCTCAGCTAACAAATCAGAAAACGGAATCGTGTCTATAGATCCATCTAACTGTGCATCTGTCTGGGTCTGGTCAGGAAAGCAGAAACCACTCTAAGCATTTCCACTCTAAGCATGAGGGACCACCTCATGATTTATCCTGATATTCAGAGATCTTAGAAGCCATGTAATTCACCCCCAACTTTGTTTAGAGAGAGAAACTGAGGTTCAGGGAGAGGGTGGGGCATGACCAGAAGTAGAGCTCTTAGAGCCACATTCAAGTCTAGATTGCTATCCAGCCACCTGTCCCACCAGAAAAAGGGCAACCATGCATTTTCAAAGCCACCAACACTACCCCTGAGAAGCACAGACAGCGTTAAGACACTAGGCTTTAAGTATGTCCTTCTTGCATGCTGTGACATCCTGGGCAGGTGACTTACCTTGCTCCTCTAAGCGTGACCCCCAGAAAAACAGCCTCAGCAAGACGTGGGAGGTTGTTGGAAATGTAAACTTTCAAGCCCCACACCAGACCTACTGAACCTAAATTTGATTTTAACAAGATCCCCAGATGATTATGTACACATTGAAGTTTGAAGAATATTGGCTTAAGTTTTCTGAGCTTCAGTGTCTTCATCTGTTAAATGTGATAATACTACCTACCTCGTGAGATTGTTCCAAAAATGATCAGTAAGGTATGTCATGAACAATAAGACGCCTTGACTTCAAAGTTCTGAGATTTTCTTCAAAGAGGTTTAAAATTCAGCCATCTGGCAGCATTAAAATGAAGGATATCTCCATACATGGCTTCGATTTAATTCACGTAACTTATGGTAATGATTACAGCAGAAGCTAGAAATTATTCAAATTAAGAAACAGTGTGTTTAGTTGCTGGTTTTGGGTGGAGACTGCCTAGCTTTACTCATTCCCTAGAGAGGCGATGTGGGGCAGGGAATTCATCCTCACTCACCTTCCGTTTCTGCATCTGTGAAGTGAAGATAATGAACCATCAGGTAGTGATGAGAATTCCATGAGATAATCCAAGGGAAGCACTTGGCACAGGGCCTACCTAGCACATGGCATGTCTCCAGAGACGACCAGCTGCCAAGACCACCATCACCCACTTTGTCACCATCATTCACAATCATGTCCTCTATTATGATGCCCAATGACTGTGACCTGAGAAGCTCTCAGCACAAACACTCCTAATGAGAGATTGCACAGGAGCTTCTCTCAGACATGAATAATCAGTTGAAAACTTCATTTTCCTTCTATAAAGATACACCACTTACCAGTGGCAAGTGGATTTCTCAAGATCAGATTTCTCATGTTTAAGCTTCCCTATCTCCTTACTAGTTCTCTTTGTCCTGGCTAATTAAGTGAAAAAATAATAAAAATAAAATAAAATAAGGGTTTTTGCAAAATGTTTTGTGCAGAAAAACTCAAGAGGGTTACATGCAGCCTGCAAAATATGTTTTTTTCATCTCCTCCAATGAAGCACAAATTGTAGCATTTCAGCTGTTGAACAGCTACATTCAGTTCGGAATTACTAAATTTTCATCAAGTTTTCATGCTATCTGCAATGTGAATTCTCCAAAGGGGCTTTGCAGAATACTAGAATTCTAGTTACTAAATTTATTCTCCTGCCCCACAAATTATATAGAAAGAGCCACCTCCATCTTTCATATCAGAACAAGTTCCAGAAAGGGAAATTTAATCAGCTCACACTTTGGCACACATACTATATTACCTCAATACAACCCTTAGGAAGTAACTGAGTCCCAGAAACTTTGATAACTTAGTAAATGGCAACTGAGTGACCTTGGTAACTTGCCCAAAGTTGCATAGTTGGGGGCACCTGGGTCGTTCAGTGGGTAAAGCCTCTGCCTTCGGCTCAGGTCATGATTCTAGGGTCCAAGGATGGAGCCCAGCATTGGGCTCACTGCTCAGCAGGGAGCCTGCTTCCCTTCCTCTCTTTCTCTCTCTCTGCCTGCCTCTCTGCCTGCCTCTCTGCCTACTTGTGATCTCTGTCTGTCAAATAAATAAATAAAATCTTAAAAAAAAAAAAGTTGCATAGTTGGTCAGACGGGACAACACTCAGGTCTTAGAAAGTTTCAAAGTCGCACAGCCCAGTGTCTCCCAATCCATAAAACCAGGTTATTCTTCCCAATGTTTGACCTATCTCTTCTTCTGTAGTCCAAGTCTAATTGCTCTTACTCTATCACCTGCATACAAATCTTCAGGAATTCCTTTTTAAATCTTAATCACCTTCCCCTTCTCACAGATATCTTTTTGGGAAATATTAGTCCAACTCCACTAAGCTCAGAGCCTGCCATATTTAAATGGGAGGAGGTGGACCAAAGTGTGGCAGGTTCACTCCCTTGAGGTTTGGGGTAAAGAAAGGGGGGCTTGTAAATCATCAACACTCTGCAATAACAATCCAGAGTTTTGTCTCTGAGCAACTGAGAGCACAGGGAGTAATTGGAGACTCTTGGCTTTTGTGTTACACCCAACGATTTTCTTTTCTTTTTTTTTTTAAAGATTTTATTTATTTATTTATTTGACAGAGAGAAATCACAAGTAGGCAGAGAGGCAGGCAGAGAGAGAGAGAGAGGAGGAAGCAGGCTCCCTGCTGAGCAGAGGGCCCGATGCAGGACTCGAACCCAGGACACCAAGATCATGACCTGAGCCGAAGGCAGCGGCTTAACCCACTGAGCCACCCAGGCGCCCCCACCCAACGATTTTCAAAGCACATTCACATCTTTTGAGCCTTCCAACTATCCCGTGAGGAGGGCAGAGCAGGAATTATGATGCCTCATACTTTCAGGTGAGTAAAATGAGGCTCAGAAAGTCTAAATGATTTTTCCAAAGTCACAAAGCTAGTGAGCAGTCATGCTGGGACCAGCGGGAACCAGGCTCTTGCTCACACACATTGGAAAAGAAAGCTCAGGATGGATCATGCCTTAAGCTACTGTTAGAAATGCTCTAATCATCACTTAATGCTTTAGTGGAGATAAGCTGGCAATCAGCTGAGAACAAGAATAGCGCACAACCCACCAGCACAAGGAAGCCCCAGGGTGGGTGAGTACAAAGGAGTTACTAGGACAAATATCTCAAATTCCATTGTTTTGTTAAGACAAGATTCTACCATGCCAAGCCAACTCATCTGTAAGTGTTTTGGGCTCTGGTCCTAGACCAGATCCTTGGGGAACAGGGGATTTTTGTGTCACAGGCCAAGACTCTTCTGAGTACAGAGTCAATTTTTATACAGGTTTCATGAGTTGATTGATTGTTTGATTATTTGATATGTGCCCATGCTAATTCCTGGGTTTTCTTTTATAAGGTTCTTGCTTTCACCTTTTGTTTTCTCCCCACTCTCCTCCCCAATCTCTAGCCCAGGTCAGTGTCAAGGCTCTTTCAGCCTCTCAAAGAGTGCAGGCAGTCCTGGTTCTGAGACAGCAGTTTTCAGCTAAACCAGCCAGCAGTCCTATTGTTCATTCCTCTCAGACATATCAGATTTGACATTTCTCCCAGCAGAGGGATTTCTTGTTGCAAAACAAAATGAAATCAATACAGTTTTATTAGCCATCCAGTGTAATAAATCTGACCAGGTGACAGCCTCTAGGCTGAGTCCAGTCTGAGTCTGAGATCCGAAAGGAATGTGTCTAAATACTGTCCACACCTCTAGCCCTCTCCTCTCTGTCCTGAGCACTGTCACCCTGATCCCATCCTTTATCACCTCCATCTGAAATTCTGCACAGTCCCTTCATCACTCTTCCAAGCTACAGGCTCTCTGCCTTCTGCCCGTCCTTCACCCGATCTCAACGTTTCCCCCTTCTGTGGTATTCAAGGTCTTTCACAAGACAGCCTACTTTGCCTGATTGATTTCTCACCCATCCTTCTTTGCTTGATCATCCTACAGATCAATGGAATCATTCCCCAGAGAGCACATGAATGTCCCCACCTATGGGCCTTTGCTCATGCTAGTCCCTCTGCCTAGAATGCCCTTCTCCATTTCTTTACCAGAAGAATTCCTACTCATCTTTCAAGGCCCAGTTCTTCTGGGACGCCTTCTCCAAGAGCCCCAGAAAGAGACAGTTATGCAGTTACTCCCTCCTCCATCTTCCCTCAGTAGTTTACTTATATCCTGATACCTGGCACATTATCTCTTAATTTTCATTTACCTCTCTCTTCCCCTGCTCATAAACTCCTCTGAGATGCAATGTCATTCCACCTCCAGACATCCTTGAATTCCCCATGCTTACCTTAACATCCATACCAGGTGCAGAAAAGTGTGTTGACCTGCAACGAAAGCGTTATTGGGGATTGCCCAAACCTCTAGAGGACTCGGGAGCTATCGACTGAGGCAATTCACACGTTACATGCTGGTAAGAGCTATGGACAGCTAAGGACCACCCTCATAAGAGTACACATATTAGAGAAGACACTATGGCAATATATTTCAACATTGTAAATGTGCACACTCTGATTTGGCCATTCTACTTCTAGAAATTCTTCCTCTAGACTTTGTCACATTGGTGCACTAAGAAATACCTACAGGAATAGCCAGCGCAGCTTTGTTTGTAACAGCCAGGAAAAAAAAAAAAAAATGGATACAATTTAAGTAAAAAAAATGGATACAATTTAAGTTCCATTAGTAGGAACAGGAGCTAAAAGGATAATGTTTAACTTATACCATGTAATACTATGCAATTACTAAGAAGAATGAAATAGACCTACAGGTACTGATTCAGAAAGATGTCAGAGACATGACAGTGAGAAAAGCAAGTTGGGGCACGGTGGGAAAGAAATATCTCAAACTATTAACAGCAGTTTTCTTCAGGACATGGTATTAGAGAACAATTTCTTTCTGAACCCTATAGATTTCCACACTTTTTTATTGCTAAGCAAGCAATACATTTATAATAAAATACACTTTTTTTTTTTTTTTTTCCCCAACGGAAGCCTCCCCACTTCCTCTCCAGCTTTCTGACTGAATGGTCTGGGAAATAAAGCCAGGGGCTATTCTCAGCCTCCAAATTCCAGAACCTGATTTTCTGCAAGTGCTCCAGGAAGGAGGCACAGCTCTGAATGATGCCCCTCCTAGTGGCCAATCAAGTCCCTTCTTCTGCTTAAACTGGGGAGGGTGGGGAGTATTGAGGGGATGGTAAGAAGGAAGGGGAAAGGGGGAAGGGGGAGGCTGGAGTGGCGCCAGAATGCCAAAGGAAATGAACTGCAGGTACGTCAATCAACAATCTTCCACCTTCCCTTTCAGTAGCATTCTCCCTGGCCCCTCATCCAGGTCCTGGGCAGGGTCACCCATGGTAGAGAATTCTGTAGACACAGGGGCTGGCCCACTGAGTCACTGCCTGCAGAAGGCAGATGAGGACATAGCTCCTTGGACAGGAAAAGGGCAAAACCACTAAGTGAACTCCATGAATTAGTAAATCGCCTAATCTAATCTTTCTCTTTAGATGGGTCCTCTGTCTCTGCTTGAAATGGTGGAAAAGAGTACATCTCTAACAAGTTTGGTCAAAAAAGAAAAAGGCCCTCAAAACAAGTATTCAGCTAAATATAGGGAGATATTACAGAACCAGAGATTATTAAAATTATGAGAAAAAATATGAGACTAATACTTTTTCTTTTTATTTGACAGAGATCACAAGTAGGCAGAGAGGCAGGCAGAGGTTGGTGGGGGGGCTCGCAGAGAGCCCTATGCGGGGCTTGATCCCAGGACTCTGGGATCATGACCTGAGCCGAAGGCAGAGGCTTTAACCCACTGAGCCACCCAGGTGTCCCCCTACTTTTTCTTTTTTAAAAAAGATTTTATTTATTTATTTGATGGAGGAACACAGCAAGAGAGGGAACATAAGCAGGGTGAGTGGGAGAGGGAGAAGCAGGCTTCCCATTGAGCAGGGAGCCCTATGTGGGGCTCAGTCCAGGACCCTGGGATCATGACCTGAGCTGAAGGCAGACGCTTAACAACTGAGCCACCCTGGCGCCCCAAGAATAATACTTTCTCTGATAAATTCAGTCTAGATGAAAAATACTACTCTGTTAGAAAATATAAATTGCCACAAATACTCAAGAAAAAAGGAGAATTTCTGAGTAAACCACCAATAACCAGGGAACATTTTGAGAGGGATCTCACAATATCCCATTTCAAAAGACACCAAGCCCAGACAGTTTTACTAAAGTTCTACCAAACCTTTAGAGACTAAGTCAAAGGCAACAGCAACAAAGAGCTATAAAATACCAAGAAATAAGCTTAATTATATGAAAAAAAAATAAAAGCTATCAAATGATACCGTAGGTCTTGACACATGATACTCTGAATTGAAACGCTTGATATTATGAAAATATTGATTCTCCCTAAATTAATCTATACAGTTCATTTCCAAGGATAATTTCAGTTGTATTTTTTGACAGAATTTGGAAAGAATGGTGAATGCACTGAAAAATCTTTTTAAGCCTCAATAATTTCAATCCAAATATCACATTTACTTATAATTTTCTTTCTTTTTTTTTTTTAAGATTTTACTTATTTATCTGACAGAGCATGAGCAGGGGAAGGGGCAGAGGGAGAAGGAGAAGCAGGTTCCCTGCCAAGCAGGGAGCCCAATGAGGGGCTCTATCCCAGGACCCTGGAATAATGAACCAAGCTGAAGGCAGACACTTAACGACTGAGCCACCCAGGTACCCCTATAATTTTCTTTATAAAACTTGTGTTTCCTAGCTAAGATTCACCGCTTCCTTATTTTCTCTTTATTTCCATAAGCAATTAGTTTCTTTTTTGGGCTATTATTTGGAAAAAAAGAAACAAAATTTGTTATGTTGATAAAATAAATTATATTTAACACTTATTACATACCCCATCCTCTGTGTGAACACATGAAGTATATAAATTCATCCATCCCTGTATGAGACACCTTCAGTTATAAAAGGTACCATTTTTTATAGGAAAAATCCCCACCATTTATTTTTTTTTTTAAGATTTTATTTATTTATCTGACAGATAGAGTGAGAGAGCACAAGCAGGGGGAGCACAAGAGGGAGAATCAAACTCCAAGTTGAGCAGGGAGCCTGATGCAGGACCCGATCCAAGGACTTTGGGTTCACGACCTGAGCCCAAGGCGGACGCTCAACCCACTGAGCCACCCAAGCGCCCCTCCCCCAACCCCCACAGTTTATTTTCTGTACATCCCAATATCAGAGCTGATAAAATTGAAAAGGAAATACTTTTTAGAATCAGTGAAGGATGCTATGATCCCCCATGGTATTAATTTAAAAAAAAAAAAAACCTGAAGCTTGTTCAGATTTAAGGAACTTCTCTGTTAGTTTCTTCTGTGCTCTGGCTTGGAAACATCTGCGCAGTTTGTGTTTCCCTTTCCATCCCCATCTCATACTTAGAGCTGGTTGCTTGTTCATTCATTTTTAATTAAGCATGTGCATAAAAACTACACCACACTTTTCCTAGCAGAAGTGTCCAATTTACTCAACTCAGAAAAGGCCAGTGTGGTTTCAGAGACTGGGTTCTCTATGTTGAAAGGCAATTCTACTGTTTCATATGACCTAGACAGGACCCCTCCCTCAGACTATTTCAAGTACTAGATAGGACCTTCCTTTTTTTTTTTTTTTTTTTTTTTAGAGATTTTATTTATTTATTTGACAGACAGAGATCACAAGCAGGCAGAGAGGCAGGCAGAGAGAGAGGAGGAAGCAGGCTCCCCGCTGAGCAGAGAGCCCGACGCGGGGCTCGATCCCAGGACCCTGAGATCACAACCCAAGCTGAAGCACAACCCAAGCGGCCCAACCCACTGAGCCACCCAGGCACCCCAGGTCCTTCCTTTTTATGGCAAACCTCTCAGGTTTGGGAAGGCTGAATGGGAACACTTGAAAGGAAAAGCAGCATTCCCTATTAAAAAAAAAAAATGGCACTTAATAGAAAGGCAGAGGCCTTCTTTCCTTAGTAAAAAGAGCACTTAATAGGGGCGCCTGGGTGGCTCAGTCCATTAAGTGTGTACATTTGGTGTGGGTCACGATCTCCAGGTCCTGGGATCCAGCGGGCTCTTTGCTCAGTGGGGTCTGCTTTTCCCTCTCCCTCTGCTGCTCCCTCTGCTTGTGCTCTCTTGCTTGAGCTCTCTCTCTCTCAAATAAATAAAATTTTAGCGGCGCCTGGGTGGCTCAGCCGTTGAGTCTGCCTCCTGCTCGGATCATGATCCCAGAGTCCTGGGATCAAGCCCCGCATCAGGCTCCCTGCTCAGCAGACGTTCTCTCTCTCGCTAGGTCTCTCTCTATCAAATAAATAAATAAAATCTTTAAAATAAATAAATAAAATCTTAAAAAAAGAAAAGAGCACTTAATGGAAATTCAGAGGCCTTGTTTTAGTTGTGACCTTCTCTTGGGTCCACCAGGACTGGGACAGCCTGCGAAGAAGAAGAGCAGCTACTGCTTCCAGCCTGTCCTCCTTCACCTAGTCAAGCTGGAAAGGAACCTGGAGGACCTCTGCTCCAACTCGCGTGTTATAATGAGGGAACGGAGGCCCTGATGCAGGAAGTGACCAGCTTCCATCTCACAGTCCGTTGAAAGAGGTGGAGCTCTGAGGTCTGTCCCCGGCCTGCACTGGATTCCAATTCTGTCATTGGCTGTCCATGTGCCCTTAAGCTCACCGGAGGAGAGATATAATAGTTCTTCCCTTACGGTGGTAAGGATTAATGAAGACTGGATGCATAGCCTGGTGTAAAGAATATAATCAGTAAATTTCATTTATTATTTACTACCTGCAACTTCCCATCTTCCCAAAGTCCCTGCTTATGCCTTCTTAAACTGTGCAAAGTAAGTTTGATTTCTCTCTAACGCCCCAGCCTTGCACGTAAGGGAAGAATGCAGTCCTGTTCCCCCAAGTCTTATCCAGATTAAACAACATTGTCCCTTTGATCTCATTTTTTTGGGACATGATTTTGTGAAGCCTTATGGACCTAGCTATCCTGTTGAAAATGATGTTTGTAAATGTTTCTTTCCTTTTTATTTTTATGTAAGTTTTAATTTTAATTTTAGATATTCAACGATGTTATATTAGTTCCATGTGTACAATACAGTGATTCAACATTTCCATACAAAACCCAGAGCTCATCAACAGCAGCGCCCTCCTTAACCCCCATCACCTGCTTCACCCAACCTCCCACCCACCGCCCCTCTGGTAACCATCAGTCTGTCTCTACAGTGAAGAGTCTGTTTCTGGTTTGTTTCTTTTAAAATGATATATATTACTAAAGAGTTAACATAGGAAAAAAAAATCACAGGGGCTCCTGGGTGGCTCAGTGGGTTAAAGCCTCTGCCTTCGGCTCGGGTCATGGTCCCAGGGTCCTGGGATTGAGCCCTACATCTGGCTCTCTGCTCGGTGGGGAGCCTGCTTCCTCCTCTCTCTCTCTCTGCCTGCCTCGCCGCCTACTTGAGGTCTCTGTCAAATAAATAAATAATTTTTTTTTTAAAAAATCACAGATTATGAAAAAAATATTCACAGCATATGTTAGAGAAAGGATTACTATTTCTCTGGTATATAAATGCAAAAAAAATTCTACACCATACACTACAATATATATTTTTTTAAAAAATTTAAGAGCCTAATTAATAACTGGACAAAAGATATGAGGATTCATACAAGAGGATTTGCAACCAGTAAGCAAACATTTAGAGAGATAACCTCAATAATCAAAACAAAAAGGACTAAAAGTGATTCTGAAGTGCCATCCTGTTTTTTTTTTTTTCATCCTGTTTTGAAATTAGTAGAGAAAAACAGGTTTTGTCACAATAACATTTGGTGCTAGTAAGGATACAGGGAAATGTGCATTCAAAAGTACAAATACCAAGATAAATTTATACAACTTTTTCATAAAACAACTTGAAAATATATAAAATGAACAATATTAAATATTTATGCTCTTATCCAGTCAGCCTTAAAAATTGAAATCAGTCTTAAGCATGGAAAATATTTTATATTGTTTACAAAAGAAGACTCAAGGCCCACCTTGGTGGCTCAGTCTGTTAAGCGTCCGAGTCTTGGTTTCAGCTCAGGTCATGATCTCAGGGTCACGAGATTGAGCTCCGATGGGCTCTGCACTCAGCAGAGTCTGCTTGAGATTCTCTGTCTCCCTCTTTCTCTGCACCTCCCCACCCGTGCACTTCTCTCTCTCTCAAATAAGTAAAATCTTAAAAAAAAAAAAAAGGAAGACTCAAATGTCCAACAATAAGAGATTGGTTTTAAAAATTCAATCTTCAAGCCTCCATATGCACATGAGAAAATGGCAATAATTTACAACTCATATTAAACAGGTAATAAACAGTTAATACTAAGTTTTTTAGAAAGTAAGCTATAAAGTTGTATATACACTGCTACTTATTTTAACTATGTTTTAAAGAAAAGAACTCATAAGAAAAAGGACTAAATAAATACATGAAAATGCAAATAACTGTCTTGTTGGATAGTGGAATTATTTTTACTCTTTTTTTTCTCCTCTAGCTGGGAGAATTCCTGGGGACGGTACTCTGCTGTACTCAGGGAGGCTACGGTTGTGGAAATACCTAACAGCTCTGCAGGAAAATTCAGTTAAGTGAATCTCTGCTTTGACTAAGAAATTTTATCAAAAACATTTTTTAAATCACAATAATGCATCTATTTCTTTTTTTTTTTTAAGATTTTATTTATTTATTCGACAGAGACCACAAGTAGGCAGAGAGGCAGACAGACAGGGAGGGGGAAGCAGACTCCCTGCTGAGCAGAGAGCCCGATGCGGGGCTCCATCCCAGGACCCTGAAATCATGACCTGAGCCGAAGGCAGAGACTTAACCCGCTGAGCCATCCAGACATCCCAATGCATTTACTTCAAAAGCACGTGTTGCCAAAAACCATTTTCTTGAAACCACTGTACTCCAGTATCTGGAGGCTGGTAAAAACATATCAGTTCGTGAGGGATGCATATATATTTGTATATAAAAAAAAATGTCATGGCTATTTTCATTTGGGAACAGATCTTGCAGTTGAAATTATATATCTGTGCTGTTTTTACCAGAAGAAGATAAAAATATTAAAAGGACAGCCAGAGTAATATCTTGTTAGGAATAAATGCCCGAGCTGCTCCTTGAGAATGCTTAGCTTTACTTACTTCATTTGCTGCCTATGGTGGAAGGGGTCTGAGAGACCTTCTGATCCCACTTGGGACTCTGACCCAGTTCTGAGAGTAAATAAGACCTTGAGCCAGTCATTTAACTTCTCTAAGCCGGAGTTCTCTCATCTGTGAAGCGGGAATGAAAACACTGAGTTTCAGACGAATTGTATTGGAAGGAACCATTGAGAAAAGCTGTGTTTTCAAGAACCTCACAAAGCAGATGGTTGGACACAGTACAGCATCCCATCCTCCTACCAACCCACAGGGTTCTTGAGGGAAATATAAGTGTGGCACGAGGTCCTACTCCGCAGCCGTGAACACCAATGCAGACTAAGCCCCATGGAGCACTCCTTTGTCTACACAGCCTGGATTATGAGCTGAGAGCCAACGGAGAGACCTCCTTTGCTCCTTCCCTGTCAGCCCACGTGAGGATCCCAGCTCTTACATTTCATGTCGGGAGCTGAGACCAACGCAGAAAACAGCACAGGCAAACAAAGGAGCCACGTGCATCGGAAGGAGCCAGAGCAGGAGGGCCTCTTGTGGCTGGGCTTCACAGAGCGGGGCAGGAAAACCAGCCCCTGGCCTCTCTCAGCTTTACCCAGCCTGGGACAGGTGCTAAAGGAAGGCAAGTGAGCCAGAGAGAGGTGGCTGCAGTGTTCCCCCAGCCAGAGAAAGGGAAGGAGGAGGATCCCAGGAATCCCAGCCCTATGTAAGCTCTGATCTTTAAATGATTCATCGCAGGGCTGCCTGGCTGGCTCAGTCAGGAAAGCATTGCAACTCTTAATCTCAGGTATATAAGTTCAAGCCCCATGTTGGGGTGGAGAGACTACTGGAAAATAAAATCTTTTGCTGATTCAACCCAGTGGATGCTCCCCTCCCCCGTCCAGCAAAATGCAGGCAGACAGGAGTGATGTGGAGCGGTGCTCTTCCTGCATAAGAAGGACAGGATGAGGCAGCAGCAGGGACTGGTGGGTGCCCCCCTCCAGCAAGCACACACTCCCTAATGACTTACACGAATGACCAGCACAAGGACAGACACACATGATGCTTCCCATCCCCTTCTGTGCTCCTGGCATTATTGACGTGAAGGGGAGAATGGAGCTTACCTATTCCAGGAGGAAGGACTGGGTGGTAGCTAATTAGTAGTGAGGGGGTCAGAAGCAAGTTCTCACCAGTTATCACCAGTTCTTACCAGCTGGAACCAGCTCTGGAGAGGATAACAGCCCTAGAGATAATCTATCCCTCTAGTCTTATTCTGCTCGCAGTCACTGTCTACACTGCAACCACAGAGATCTCCAAATTGTTCATCTGATCACACAACAGCTCCACTGAAAGTGCTTCTGTTCTCACTGAGTACAGATGAAGTTCAAGGGACACCTGGGTGGCTCAGATGGTTGAACATCTGCCTTTGGCTCAGGTTCATAATCTCTGAATTCTGGGATCCAGCCCCACATCAGGTTCTCTGCTCAGCGGAGAGTCTGCTTCTCCCTCTCCCTCTGCTCTTCTGCTCCATTTGTGCACTCTCTTTCTCTCTCAGATAAATAAATAAAATCTTAAAAAAAAAAAAAAGAATAAAGTTCAAGTTCCCTGGCATGGCATTCAAGACCTTTTCTTTCCTGTCACACTTTGCCACTCACTAGCTCTGTGAGGGTTTATCTACTGGGTTTATGATCTACTCTATGTTTATGCTTTCTAATTTGTAAACTGAAAATGATATAGTCCCTATCTCACAGGGATTTTGTAAGGATTAAATGGCATAATACACATGTCATTCTTTTTTTTTTTTAAGATTTCATTTATTTATTTGACAAAGAGAGATCACAAGTAGGCAGAGAGGCAGGCAGAGAGAAGGGGAAGCAGGCTCCCTGCTGAGCAGAGAGCCGGATGCGGGGCTCCATCCCAGGATCCTGAGATCATGACCTGAGCTGAAGGCAGAGGCTTAACCCACTGAGCCACCCAGGTGCCCCTACACATGTCATTCTTAGAGCCTGGTATACGAGAAGTCCTCAAGACAGTTAGCTCTTATTACCATCATCAGCATTGTCTGCACTACTATTCCATAGCCATGTTCATGTTTTCCCCTTTGCCTAGAATAATCTGCCTGACCTTTTATACCAGCCAACTCCTATTCATCCCTCAAGACCCAGCATTGCCTATCCCAACAAGTGTTCTCTGAATCCCTAGGCTAGGCAGGGTCCTTATCTGTGATGCAGAGTTCCCACTGCTTAGCTCCGTCATAACTCCCAACACACAGTACTGGTCTATGATCTGTCTCCCTTGACACACTGGGGAGCTCCTTAAGGACAGGGACTGTGTTTTCTTTGCCTTTGAATTGCCAGGCGCAGCAGTGTCTAAGTTATACTAGTGAATGTTTTGTATTGAAATGACCCTAAAAGTATCATGCATCCAACGCTATGTGAGAAACTGTTGGGGAGATAAGAGAGAGAATGAACCCTTGGGCTAGAGGAGTATATATGCTGTGGGCTAATACTAAACCATCTGAAGATTGGGTTGTACGTGGGAGGGCTCCTGGGGGAGTCTGAGATGAGTTGTGTTCCTGAGGCCTAAGGACGCAAGGACAAGCTACCCTGGGTCAGGCACCAAGTCAGCCCATCCAGCCTCGGTTCTGGCATTTGCTGCCAAAAACATTTCCTAGAGGTCTCAAAATGAGGCCACCTGTGCCCATGCAAACTTAGGACTACCTGGGAGGGCTGTGTGGCTGTAAGTCAGGCCCCAGCACATTGCTGCTGTCTCTGCAGAGTTGGCGTAGCACGTGGACATGCCCAGTCTACTGAACCAGTTCTGAGGGAAAGCGCCCTGCACACACTCCTTACAGAGGGAATTCACGCTCTGAGCCCCAGACCTGTCCTTCCTCCCCTGGCCAGAGCCATTGGAGAGCAAACGTCCAGACACTCAAGGTCAGTCAACCCAAGGCTGACCAGAAACTTACAGAAGGAAGCTCTGCCCAAACAGGCCAGAGTAATTAACCGAGCCAGTCTGATTCTCTCCCTCTCTGGAACTTGATAGAGAAAGAAGCAGGAATTCTGTACTGGTGATTCTCTGCCTGCCCTCACTCCCCTCCTTGACCCATCGTCCACTCTTCTTCCCCTGTGGTCCTGGGGGGCTGACCTCTGTGAGTACATCCCCAGGCTCCTTTACCCTCTGGCTTCTGGCTGGGTTCAAGTTCAGCCAATGGGGCTACTGGCAGGAGATTAGAGACTGGAGGAGAGAAATGTCACAGAATTTACTCTTCCTACACTCTAGGTCTGGTGACATTTGCCTTCCTCTATGGCCACAGTTCCCTCCAGGCAGTCTTTAAATGGCAGCGACTTTCAACCAGGCTCCAAGATCGCCATCTCCCGTCCTTACTCCTATCAGCCCAGGAGTGATAATGGCTTCCTGCCCTTGCTAGTTTCTGGGGTCTCCTTGAGGGATCCTTATCTCTGGGCACACCTTTTCCAATAGTCCCTTCATTAGAAGTTGCTTCACAAATCCCAGCTGAGGAATGCCAGCCATTTCCTGCTGGGACCTAGACCAATCCAAAGACTTACAAAGAAAAACAAAGCCCTAGCACCCTGATGGTCTAGCAATAGAGTGAGGAGCTACACAGCCCCGCCCCTGAGGCCCCGGATTCTTAATGCACCTCTGGCTCAAAATGCATCCTTCCGCACCCCTTGGACTTCTTTATGTCCGACTGTGCTCAGGGTACTTCCCTTACCCCAAGGTGACGCCTGTCTTTGAACTTTCCAAGCCTGGGCTCACACATCCATTTTCCTTAGTACTTAACATCTCTTCACTAAATGCCTCATTGTGGGGGTGCCTGGTGGCTCAGTCAGTTGAGTGTCTGACTCTCCCTTTCTGCTCAAGTCTCGATCTCAGCATGGGTGGGATCAATCCCTGCCTTGAGCTCAGTGCTCAGTGTGGTCTGCTTGAGATTTTCTCCCCTCTCTCCCTCTGCCCCTCCCACTCATGTTTTCTCTCTTTCTCTCCAAAATAAATAAATAAATCTTCAAAAAAGAATCAGTAAATGCCCCTTTCTCTTGTACTCACACCACCTTCAATGCCTAAAAGGCTGGAGGGCAGGTCGTCGCCCACCGCTGGTGGCCTATCGAGCTGGCCCAAGATTTTGCCATGTGACCAATACCTTAGTGCTTGGTCCCTCAGGAGAGGAGGACTGACTGCTCACTGCCCAGACAGGGACTCAGATTTGGGCCACCGGACCCCACACTGTTACTGAGGAGACAAAATAAATGGGAGCAATATAGGTCCTGTTACTAGAAAGGAAACTCCTTTGTGTGTGTTCTCTTCTGATGTAAGCAGCATCCTCTCCAGCTCTTTCTGTGATGAAGATTTTCTCCCCTTCGCCTTCCACCCTCCAGAGAGGACCTGAAGCTCAGCCTCACATATGTTTCCAGCCTCAATTACCTGCCACAGTAACCAAGCTGCAGTGGAAACCAAGCTCTTATTATTCCTGCGTGCCCTGATTTCATTAACATTTTTAAACTTGCTGTTACTTAATTTTCTATTCTTACACCTGTTCACATATTTCATCTAAGAGGCAACCTGCCACATATTGACCCATAAAATGAGAACCTAAAAACTAAAAGATAAAACCAAGAGTCTAGATAAAGCTAAAAATGATTTTCATCACTATTCAGGGATGCAGGAGAAGAGGAAGCCTGTGCAACACCCCCGTTGGACCAGCTAACCACCAAGGCCCTTCCAGGTCTGAGAATCTTTGTGAGAGGCTTTTGCCTAGAAGGTTAAGCTCATGGTCGTAAGTCCATTGCCGGGATCGGTGCTCCCCTTGACCTCTAGCGGATAAGTGCTGGGGCCAGGACTTGGCTCCTGCCTGGGCAGTATCCTCACCCAGCCTCTGGAGCTAGTCCTGTCTGGAGGCAGGACTGAGACTTGCATCCAGAGCATCTCTGCTTCAGTCCTTAGGACTGATGGTGCCCCACGGGCAGGAACCTTTCCTCTGCACCTCTCCCAGCTCAGTCCCTAAACACAGGAGGTCCTCAGAGAATGTTTGCTGAATGAATGAGACAGTATAGTTCCCTGTGCCTCATCCCCATTCTTCAGCCTTCCCGGCAGCCCCACCATGGTGGACACGGTGAGGAACTGGTTTATGCCGGCCCCTCTAATATGCTCTGGACAGAGGCTGCAACCCTAAAACCACAACTGCCCAAACGTCTTTTCACACAAGCTCCAAACATGATTTAATTTCTCTAATTAGATGTCCTGGTCTGAGACTTAAATTTGGAATGGGGTTGCATAGGGAGAGAGAGAGGGCATGGGACATGAGCTCTCAGGGTAGAACAGAGTCCACCTGCCTTGGGTTCAGAGGCAATAGCTGCGGCAGCAGCTCTCTGATTTGGGCAAAGGCAACCACTCTGCAGTGTGATTTGGGGGAGTCATTCCTAGAAGTTCAATTCATATTCTAACTATGACCCCCTCACCCCCTTTCAGACTGCTGCTGGCCTCTCACCTTCTAAAGTTATTCCCCAGACTCAGACTCCCACACTCTTCATCGTGGCTCAGTTTACCTAAGCCATGTTAAGAACCTGCCCTGCTCGGCATCATGGGCATGAATACAACCTAGTCACTGCCCTCCTGGGGTTTATAGTCTAGTGAGGAAGCTAACCGTGGAACCACATATGCACCCACCAGAGACAAGGACTCCCAGAAGGTTGGTTAGGGGAGATACTTCTGTTCCGGAAAGCTCCCTGGGAAGGCAGCTCATCGCCAGCCCACATGTGCTTACTGCAGTGACTCTGAACATCTTCTGGAAAGTGACACAAAAATGAGTAACTGTTTAATGAGGTGAGCAATTTTTAAATCTACCATGAGAAAACACTTGCTCGGGACGCCTGGGTGGCTCAGTTGGTTGAGCAGCTGCCTTCGGCTCAGGTCATGATCCCAGCGTCCTGGGATCAAGTCCCACATCGGGCTCCTTGCTCGGCAGGGAGCCTGCTTCTCCCTCTGCCTCTGCCTGCCTCTCTGTCTGCCTGTGCTTGCTCTCTCTCTGACAAATAAATAAATAGAATCTTTAAAAAAAAAAAAAAAGAAAAGAAAACACTTGCTCACTATAATGAGGCTGACTTCCATATGGACAACAAAACACACACATGCCCCACCAACTCTACCCCGTTTCTTCACAATAGAGGCTCCCACTCGTTGCTTACGACAGTGCAAGGGACGTTCAAGATCTTCCCCATGTGTGGCTGCTGGGAAAATAATTCTGCTTGTCTTGGAGATTCCAACAGCCATGTTGTGCCATTTCAACCTTATTTCTTATTAATCTCTCCGCTCACCCTGAGGTTTAGGAACATCCAATTTTCACCATCCCCAAAACATGACCAGCCCTTCCCCTGTGCCTTCCTCCTCTTAACTCTTCATACTGCTCTCCTGCCTTGTCAAAATCCTACGTGGCTCAGCTTAGTGCCAGCTGCACCAAAAACACTCCAATCGAACCCTAGGGACAGGGAGAACTCTTCCACATCTGTACTGTAGATCCTTGACATTTACAGATTCTAATGTTCTCCATTTTGCGCATTTTCAAACCACCCTAGAGGCTGAAGACATGGGCTAATTTGGAATTTCGTTAAGAAGAGAGTTTGAATCGCTGCTGCTATAAGGCTGGTATATGGGAAAGTGTTATTGAGCCATGAAGACGGTGGGAAGATTTTGTATAAAAGCCTGGAGGGTTGGGCGCCTGGGTGGCTCAGTGGGTTAAAACCTCTGCCTTCGGCTCAGGTCATGATCCCAGGGTCCTGGGACTCTCTCCTCTGCAGGGAGCCTGCTTCCTCCCCTCTCTCTCTCTCTCTGCCTACCTCTCTGCCTACTTGTGATTTCTCTCTCTGTCAAATAAATAAAATTAAAAAAAAAAAATAAAAAATAAAAGCCCTGGAGGGCAAAGGAGGTAGAGAATGGGGAAACTTCTATCTTCACCATCACCTTTAACTCACTCTGTTAGAGAAGAATTTGTACGAGGGTTGGTAAGAGATTAGAATCTAGTTCCTGAGCCCCAGCAAAAGGGTCTGGGGGACTCAGGAGAGGCAAACTCGGCTCTCAAAGAAGGGAAAAGGGGAAGGCCTTGTGGGATAAGGGGGATGGCCAAGGTCCACGGCAACAGAAATAAAGCACTGCTGATTGGAAATCAGGGGCTCAGGCACCAGTTGTCCTGAGGAGCTCAAGGCCTTAGGTCCAGAGAGCTGACCAGGTCCCCAGGAGCCTAGCATCCATTGTTATTTCCATAGTCCTTTGTCACATCTGTGAATAGAGCCTGATAGGATCACAATATTTCTGTTATTTTTTTCTGCATTCTGTGGGGAGTAATATGAATCTATAGAGGGTTCCTTGAGTGCAGAGGTCCCAAAGGCCTTGGCAAGGACCCTCTGAAATGGGAAGGTCTGCTGGACTTGTGTGCACCTGCATTACTGTGCCCATTTTTGGGGGGAGCTGGGGATCCTACCTTCTCCTGTAGACCGGCCAGGGACTTAGTCATAATGGTCTTTCTTGATCCCTAAGGGACCACATATCAAAGTGGGGCAAGCATGGCATTCATCCAGTTGGCCACATTGATTGATCCAGGAACAAAGTCGAATTAGAGTGAGCCTCTGAATCTTTTCCCTTTGGATATTTGGACATGGGACCAGGGAAAACTCGGTTAGTCTCTCACTGGTGGCTGGTCAGATGTAAAACTTCGAGCTGTCAGCGACTGTTTTCCTACCATATGGGAAAAGCCAGACTGCAGTCAAAGAAAAGTAATAAATCCTAACACTTTTCAAACACCTTCTATGTACCCAGCCCCACGCCAAGCCCTTTATGTCCATTAGCTCACAACAACCCCCAGAGGTCACTAATATGAACATCCTTGTTTCTGAATGAGGAACCTGAGGCAAAGTAAGGTTTAAGTAACTTGTGCAATGTCACACAGCTAGCAAGTAACAAAGCCTAAGGTTGACTGGCTCTAGAGCCCGTCATCATGACCCTGACTCTGCCTTGCAGAGGCAGCAGGCATCAGGGAGTAAAAACAAGAGATGGCAAGAGTCCTGCTCATGTTCAAGGCCCTATTCCAGCTGTTCCAGGCTGCATATGGATCCAGTGTGCCCTGGGTGAGTAGAGCAGGACGCGTGTGTAACCGACACATGGTCGACTCTCAATTTGAGTTTCTACCATGAAGAACCAGAAAATTCCTGACAAAGATAGTATCTTCTCAGCATGTAGCATGGTGTCCACCACCTTCTTACTCTAAATCTGACTTTTTTCCCGCTCAACTGGACAACCAATGTGAGATTCCAAGTCCAAGTGAAATTATATTTTTAAAACCCACCAGTATTTTTTGTTCCTTTTGAAAACATTTGCCCTTTAATTTGCATTTGAAATCAGTTTCTTTAAATATTTTAGGTACAAATTCTGAATAGTGGAGTCAGAGTAGAGGCTACAGGCACTCAGTGTGGGCTCCCAACCCTTCCCCCCACCCACCCTCCAGGCCCCGCTTCTCCACTCAAGATCCAGGTGGGCACATGAAGTAAGTCAGTGGTTGCTGGTGTCCAGGGTTAGGAGCCTCAGGCCTGGATGCAGTTGGATACAAAGTGATGAAGCCCAGCAGCTTTCCTGACAAGATGTGTGTATTTCAACGTTCTCCAAGCAAGTCAGTGATTGTGCCCAGACCTGACGGGCAACACCAGCTGGGGCAACACTGCCCGTTCTCCCTACTTCATGGTAGCATCTTGGGGCTGCTTTCCACCACAGCCCATCCTCCCCGAGAAGTCAAGACTTCTCTATGTAACATGGAAGATCCCTTAGGGTCTGGCTCCTGCTTCATTTCCCACCCCTGCCCGATCTGCAACTAGGAAGAGAAACTGTGCTCTCCGGTGCTCTCCCAACCTCACCCCCCTTCTATCTGAGCTCACCCCGGCTGCTCACAAGTAGTTTTCAGGATTTCTGTCTGCTTTTGGCTCCTGCTACTACTCCCTTCTCCAGAGACAGAATGAGGAAGACAAAAGTTCAAGACCTTCTTGAAGTTCAAGACCTTCTTGAAGTTGAAGACCCAAAAAAGGACTGCTCACCCGGCCAACTCCCAAACCCTGTGTTGGCTACCTGAGATTTTGCTACCTAATTAAGGTAACATATGAGAAACTGCCTGCACAGTGCCTAGAACATAGCTGTCACTCAGCATGTGATAGTATCCATCTTTTTTTCCTCTTCATCTCCTGGGGTCCCTATTTTTAAAGCGTTATTGTCCTGATCCTGCCCCATATGAAAGCAACTTGGAGCAGAGCCGCCCCTCCCCGCTTCATCTGTCCTGTGGCAGATCTGAGAACTATCAGGCCTCCTGGATAAATCCTGCTATCTGACAAGCAGGGTGCAGATATTTTATTTTCTTTTACTTTCTTTTTTCAGTGTTCCAAGATTCATTGTTTATGCACCACACCCAGTGTTCCATGCAATACATGGCCTCCTTAGTACCCACCACCAGGCGCACCCAATCCCTCAACCCCCTCCCCTCCGAAACCCTCAGTTTGTTTCCCAGAGTCCACAGTCTCTCATCGTTTATCTCCCCCTCCGATTTCCCCCAACTCCCTTCTCTTTTCCATCTCTCAATGTCCTCCGTGTTATTCCTTATGCTCCACAAGTAAGTGAAACCATATGATAATTGACTCTCTCTGCTTGACTTGTTTCACTCAGCGTAATCTCCTCCAGTCCTGTCCATGTTAATACAAAAGTTGGGTATTCATTTTTTCTGATGGAGGCATAATATTCCATTGTATATATGGACCACATCTTCCTTATCCATTCATCTGTTGAAGGGCATCTCAGCTCCCTTTCAACAGTTTGGCAACTGTGGCCATTGATGCTATGAACACTGGGGTACAGATGGAAGAAGGGTACAAATCTTAATGCTTTAGGTCAATGTGGGTGCTACTCTGGGGTCTGGGTCTGTGGCTGCAGGGGGGTATCAGAGAGCCTGGCTGGGGAGAGGGAAGAGCTTCAGGGGCCTACACCCCAGCAGACTCCTTCGGGTCTGCCCACGCAGCACCTCTCCCTGACCCGAGAGTCACTATAAAAAGAACAAGCTCAAAGCAAGCTGTTCTGGAAGTACCGTTCCATCTTCAGAGCAGTTCTATTTGTGTCAGCTGAAGAAAGAGGGCTGGAGCATCCCATTCTGGTACAATTGGAACAATTACCCCTTAAATGTGATAATTACAGTTTGATCATTTTGTAGGCAAAAGCGAGATCGGTTCCAAGATTTTCTCCTCCTTGTTGGAACTTTCTGTAAAGAAACTGCTTATGTTTGAGGACCGCCGGCTTCAGATTTCAGATCCAGATGGGAATGCGCCTTCCTCTCCAAAAGAACATAACTTCTGATGTTTATCTTTTGTACCGTGCTGCTATAGTGAGGAGTGAGCTAAGGCAAGTGTCTGGGTAATTTAAACCAGAAGGGCTGAACCCTTTGCATGTGCCCATCAACTTAAGACTTGCCATCTTATCAGAAATCATACTGACATCTTGGCATCCATTTGACCAAGGTGGCAACATAAATGGTGTTTGGATCAAGGCCTTGAATCCAGAAAACACCTGTGTTTGGACATTTTTGTATGTGTGAACTGCCTAACAGGTCTTCCCATTCTGGACATCAGAATCTGCTCTGCATGATTCAGTGTTTGGAACCTTAATAGTGGCCACAAAAAGTTGAGAATAAACAAGCCTAACCCATCAAATAAAACATATAGAAATTACTACGCAAATTTTTAAAACATAAGTAAAATCAGTTATAACCACCACACTGGGATAGGAAGGTATCTTCAGGAACGGTGAAACCATCTGAACCTTAGCCAGGTAGATCTAAAGAAATATTTCCACCCTCTTCCTGTCCAGCAGTTCCTCATTTGTTGTCCTGATTCTGCATTACGGTCCTTTCCTAGGGCCACATAGCCCACATTCCACACATTCCTGCCTTCAATGGCCACCTGTTAGTTTTGAGAATTCTCAGCCTCTCTTTCTGTAGTAGTTCCAAGTTCAGGCCTCAAGTTCTGATAGAATCGCTGTAACAGTATTTTTATTGTTCATTTATGGCCATAATCCCTAATATGACAGTGCAAATATCCATAAAATGCTCACATTTAAAGAGGTTCGCAATCCTGCTGGGCTTTCTGCAGCCTCCTGGACCTGGGCAGTGTCACAAGCTGAGAGGAAGGGGCACCACCTCCAGAAGAGGTGCCCTCTTGAGGAGAGCTCCCATCCCCACTGAAGCTTTGTACCTCAGGCTACTTTTCACCCCTCACCTCACACACATCCCTTCCTGCCCATAGCTCTTTGGAGGAATGGAGTTTCTTCGCCACATCTCATCTTTTCACATCTAGTCATCCTGGTTCTGTGAATCTGTAGAAGATACCCCTTTTGATCTCTGGGTCTTCCAAAAGCACAGAATTGCCATATGACCCTGCAATTCCGCTCCAAGGTATATGCCAAAGGATTGAAAATAGATACTCAAGCACGTGTGCACACATGTTCCTAGCAGCACCCTTCACTATAGCCACGAAGTAGAAACGGCCTGAATGCCCATCGGTGGATGAATAGATAATTGTGGTACGTATGTCGAAAAAATATCATCCAGCCATAAAAAGGAATGATGTACTGATCTGCTACAGCATGGACAAGCCTCTGAAACATTAGGCTAAATGAAAGAAGCCAAACACAAAAGGCTGCATGTTGTAAAATGCAATTGTTTTTATAGGAAAAACCCAAAACAGATGAAGCCACAGAGACAAAAAGCAGACTGGCTGTAGCTAAGGGCTGGGAGAGCAGGCAGTGAGGAGAGCTTGCTTACTGCATCAACAGTTTACACGAGATGGAAACATTTTGGAACAAGATAAAGGTAGTGGTTGTAAAATAATGCAAATGTAATAAATGCTACTGTTTACTTTAAAATGCTTAATTTTAGAGCAATCCTCTCAGGTCTCCTCCCTCCTCCAGAGCTTTGTACTATCACTCAAAATGCTCAATAAACCTTGCTTTGCTGCCCACCAAACAAACAAACAAATAAAAATTAAAATGCTCGATTTTATGTTATGTGAATCTCACCTCAAAAATAATATTTTTTTTAAAGGAAAGAGGCTAAGTGACAGAAGAAGGAGCCACCAACCAAAAAAAGACCTTCTTGATGAGAAGAGCTGGAAACAGAGTAAGGATGAGGGGGTAAAATTAATCAGGGGCCCCCAGAGTCTCCCCAGGGTGGCGTAGATCAGCTCTGTGCGAAAGGCTCTGTGCAATCCAGGGCTCTTCTTGGCAGGGGGAGGGGAGGAGCAGCAGGTGAAGGCCTGAACTCCAGTCTGGAGGGCTCCCCCACTCTGCAGCCGGCTCCTCTCCTTTGGGTCTCTGCCTCCCCCAGCTGTAAACCCAGAGAACTACCTCCTGGGGGCGTTGTGAGGCTTTAAGCAAACAGTAAATAGGAAGGTACTCATGGCCCACCACAAAATGTAAGTAAAACTCACCTTTTGGTTCAGGGTTCAACTTACTTACTTACTCCTCATGTGCCCTTGAACTAGTCACTGAACCTCGCTGAAACTTGCAGGATTGTTGTAAGGCCTGGCAGTAATATATGCCAAGTGCCTTGAACCCATTACCTGCTCAGGTAACTGAAGCTATTAGTAAGTGGACAGGAACCATTCCTGCTGGGAAGGGAAGGAATAAGAGAAAGTGGACACAGTGGGTGTTGGGGGTGGGGCTGGATGTCATGGGAAACGTCGTGACTGGTGCAGCATCTTGATGAACTAAAAACGGCACTTGTGCAGCCCCTTCCCTTTCCTGCATCTGTGGCAGACGTGGCCAGTCCACAGTGGGCACTCTTCCCTACCACACCAGGATGTGGCCTCAGACTACTCAACTCTCTGTTCTGAGCAGTCAGTCCAAGAGAGTCGTCATGAAGATGAAACTTAGTTGCCACCCCTGTATGAGAGATTTTGTTTTCTTGAACAAATGAAAGAGGATGCAGAATAGCCTCCTGGAGGAGGAGAGGCCACGTGTCCCTAATAGCAGCCATGATTTCACAGTTTGTGCCCCATGTGCCATGAACAGCAACGGTGGAGGGGTGAGTGACGGTGTGACTTCTCTGTACCGCGAGCAGTACGTTCAGTTCTAAGCTCGACCCCTTACTTGCTCTGTGACGTGGGACACAGGTCACCTGAGCCTTCTGAACCTCAGTTTTCCCATCTGTGAAATAGGAGCAACACTGCCTCACTCATGGTGTTACTAAGGAGCTCAAATGTACTGATGTAGAGGAATGTGTGAGCTTCCATGAAGAAATGAAGGAAGTTCCATGTATCAGGAGTTCCTTCCCTTGGTGTAAGGGACTTTTCTCCTTGGTACTTTTCTCTCTCTCTCTCTCTCTTTAAGATTTACTTATTTGAGAGAGAGAGACTGAGAGAGTACTGGAAGGAGAGAAGCAGAGGGAGAGAGAGAAGCAGCTCCATCCCAGGACCCCGAGATCATGACCTGAACCGAGGGCAGGTGCTTCACCATCTGAGCCACCCAGATGTCCCAGCACGTTTCTCCTTCATCATAGTGTTGATCATAGTTAGACTGATAAAAATCAGAAGGCAGCATTGGCTCTTATGTCTGGATCCTTATGGCTTAGTAAAGTGCCTGACATCATAAATAGTACTCCTTAAGGATTAATTGAAAGAATAAATGAATAACCAGTGAGAGACACTGTCAGGCATGATGTCACATTGCAAAATACAGCAATGTTTTCACAATTCTTTTGTTCTCTTTTTCTTTCCTTTTAAATCTTTTTCTTGATTTACTATAATCAGGAAACTTGTCATTGGTTGTCATTGCCAGCTCCTTAGTATAATCAGGAAAAGAAGGTCTCAGAGCCGTGGGGGTTAGGGGGTTTGTAGTCACTTTCAAGCATGAGAAATGTGATATTAACATGAACTAGCACAGGGGCCCAGGGTGGCTCAGTCAATTAAGTTTCATGATCAAGCCCAAGTAAGCTTTGAGTTCAATGAAGAGTTTGCTTAAGTTTCTCTCTCCCTCTGCCCTTCCCTGTGCTCTCTCTCAAATAAATTAATAAATTTAAAAAAAAAAAAACATAAACTAGCACAAAACTTTGGTGACAATGGGCTCCTCTGACTCATTAAACAAAAACTACAAAATCAGTTGTAGAAACAAGGGCGAAAGATGGTCTTCTTTCCTGTCCACATACTCCCTCTAGTGTCAAAAACTCAAAGTAAACTAAGGAAGGAAGAGGATCCCATTGGGTCACATCTGTCTCCCAAAGCCTCACTCATGTGCTCTAAAAAATACATTAGGGCTCCTTCACATCACCTATTCCTAGAGAAAAGAACCAATTTGGGGAGCAGTCCAGGCTGCATCTTCTCTCCTTGAAGTCAGCAGAGCTGCATTCACCATCTCTTGCAATTATGCCCACCCTGGGTTCCCAGACTTCTGGGCCTCAGAAGGAAAACTATTGGGGTCTTCATGAGGGACCTGGAATTTCACAATGCCCAAGGAAATTGTAGCATCACTGAAGATGAAACTGAAAATCACACACACACACACACACACAAAAAAAAACAAACTGGTAAGTGCTTTGTCCTTCAGGACATTACCAGTTTGGGTATTGGATCAGCACTGTGTATCTCCTACTCACTAAATGCTAGTTATCTAGGTCTTAAAATAATCAAAAATAGGAAAATATGTAATGGCTTCGTATATGTGGTTGGTAAAGAGTGTAAGATATTTTTAAATTGAGGGCTCATAAGAGCAAAAACACAATAAAAGTGTCCCTTCACAATGAAGAAGGTAGGACCCACTTCCCTGCTAAGTTACTGGCCTGAGGTGTGGCTAAATCAAGCTGCTTTCAGAGAGAGAGCACTTCTCATGGCCAGCTCACCTCATCAGACACTGGGAGGAGCAATGATTCATAAGCCTGACCCAGCAAATGGTGAAGACTGTTTCCTGGAAAGGTACTCAAACTAGCTTTTATCAGTTTGGGCTAAAAAAACGTTCAAAATCACCTGAGAGTCTATCGTACAAGCCCAATTCCTTAGTCTTTTTCTTCTTATTTTCAATTTTATCTCCCCCAATTCTGCCTGATCTTCCAAATGACTCCGATGCCCCAGTCTATCAGGTCACCTCACCAAACGATGACTATATTTCAAACGTTTATTGATTCATTCAAAACATCTTTCCTGAAGGCTCATTAGGGGTGAGATGATATGCCAGGTGTTGGAGAAAACAGTGACAGATGTGTCTCTACCATCATGGATACAAGCAAGAACTACAAGGGCAAGAGCAAGAGCAAGGACATGGGTCACTACAGGAGTTTTGTGAAAGAGAATAATTAGCCCTGCTTTGGTCACCTGACTAATCAATACTTTATTTCTGTCGTGGAGTTTTACAGTAATGTAAATAATAACCAATAAGTGTGGGTATACAAAAAGGTACACTTTTTTCCATAATCATTACTTAAGGTAATTAAAAATATCCTGGTCCCACTTACTGGTCTATATCTTCCAGTAGTCTGTGAGCTCTTCCAGAACAGTGATCATCATGTCATTTGACAGAATTACAATTATATGGGATATACATACACATATATATATCATTAATATATGTGTGTATATGTAAAGAATTTTTTAAATAATTATATCATGTTAATGATTATATAATATTCCATGATTGTATAATATTCCCATTTGAATAATAATTCCAACTATATGATTGTATAGTATTCCAATTTGGGGCATTTGTGCAAGTTGCTGAATCACATTGAGTACTTAGATTATTTTAAAATTTTACTATTAAAATAAAATTCCATAGGTTATAATTTTTTAAAATATTTATTATAGCTATGATTACTTTTGCTTAGGGTAGGTTTTTAGAAGTGAACCTCTGGCTATTCACTTTTTATAATTTCATATATATTATTAAATTGCTTTCCGAATGTACTGTACTAACTTACACTCCTGCCAGCAGTATGGGTGACCCTATCTAATTGCGTATTTGCTGGCATCGATAACTTTTTTTAACTTTAATAGGTAAAACTGGTATATATTTATGTTTGCTTTTTTCATTTTCCTGGTGAATTTAAGCTTTTCCTTTTTTTTTTCTTCAATTTTTTAATAGCCTTCTCCATAAATTGCCTGTTAAAACCCTTGCTGACAGGAATCAAGTGTTGTTCCTTTAAAGATTTTTATTTTTATTTATTTATTTTTTATTTATTTGATAGACAGAGAGAGATCACAAGTAGGCAGAGAGGCAGGCAGAGAGAGAGGGGGAAGCAGGCTCCCCGCTAAGCAGAGAACCCGATGTGGGGCTCGATCCCAGGACCCTGAGATCATGACCCGAGCTGAAGGCAGAGGCTTAAACCACTGAGCCACCCAGGCGCCCCAAGTGTTGTTCCTTTAATGGGCCTCAGTGCTTAGTATGGCGCTCGTTAAGCAGATGATACTTACAAAGCTTTGAAAACAAGTAGGAAAATCCAGGGGTAACTGTTTACATCCTTGTGAGATTAAACCACTAAAACCTAACTATTGGGACCACTTTAGAATTTACAAAGAA
Source organism: Neogale vison (assembly GCF_020171115.1). Lineage (NCBI taxonomy): Eukaryota > Metazoa > Chordata > Mammalia > Carnivora > Mustelidae > Neogale > Neogale vison. The sequence continues at coordinate 140,673,109 of NC_058097.1, forward strand.
TATAAGAGCATATTTGAACCCCACAACTACTGTGTGTTGTTATTTTCAGGATTTTTACTTTGTGGAACAAAGTCTGAAGTAACAGGTCTCAAAGGGCTTAAGTGGTGAAAATCAAGTCCACTCTGGAAACAGAAATTGTTTCCCTCCAGACGGGGACTAAACCAACTGAAGTTCGTCCTCCTATACACAAGAGGGCGAAGCAGTAGGCCATGGAGCAACGCGAACGAAGGCCTCGTTCGACTACATATCCCAGGTTCCTGCGCGATCTCCCGGAATGCTCAGCGGACGAGGATTTCAAGTCCCAGCTTGCCCGGCAGTAGGATGTGACTCCCTCTCGAGTAATGGCTGCTGGCTTTCCCGGGGAACCTCCGCTGTTGAGCTGTACCTCATTGCTAGAAAACGGGAACTGGAAGGTCTCAAACACGGTCCCGCTTTCTTAGGGCGGTAACGTCGTGCGCTGGTTGGGAAGGGACGGTGCGAGGAGCGGAGCCGCTGTGAACCATGCTCGTGAGCTGTGGGTCCATCTGTGAAGAGGCCCATCTCTGCGGGACCGCGACTGGAGGCTCCGCTGGTGGTGGCCTGTGGGGCAGGCGGAAAACTACACTTCCCAGCATCCTCGCAGTGCCAGAACTACCTTGCCCGAAAGCCTGAGCGTGATTCAGCACCCGCCCCTCCCCCCCGCACGCATTCGCCTCCCCCCCCCCCCAGCTGAAAACCGGAAATGTGGAGTCGCTGTGTTCGGCGGCTCCTGTGTTCTGAGAGCAAGGAGGGCCGCCGGTTTTCGAGCCTCGGCGGGGTTTTTTCGCCGGCCCTGCGGAGAGGTGAGACGAGGCAGCTTGTCACCGATGCCTGAGTATTCTGTGGGGAGACAGCCGGTGGTTCCTACCTGCTCGGGAGCGCCCTAGGCCACGGTGCCACGCCCCTCCCAACCCCGCCAGGTGCGGGCGACCGCGCCGCAAGGTCTCCCCGGGTTGCCCTGGGGCAGGAAGGGCGAGGGACCCCGTAGAGCACCGCCTTCTCCTGAGAATGCGCGTCTGAGAGCCTGGGGTTCCCACCTGGCTCCGCCACTAGAGTTCTTCCCCTCCCCCCACCCCCCCACCCCCACCCCGGCTTCTTTCTCAGGCTCCGTTTTCTTACGGTCTGACGAGGCTGTCAATCCCCGCCCTCTGCGAGACCAGTCAAGAGCAATCTGGTCGGAGAGTTCTGGCTTCTTTCGTGGCCTCTTCAAACTTAGGCTGTGTTTTTTGGGTGCTGTCTAAAGCCCCCGTGTTTGGTAGACCACAGCATACATTTCAGGTCAGGCCAGCTTTATTTTCGCTGTAATTTCTAGTACTCTGCAGTCACAGAGGAGCCATGCAAAGCCAAACAAAACGCGAATGCTGGAACCTGCAAGTGTTGGATTTGTTGGCACCCTCGTTAGCATTGTGTCCTGAAGGACGTCAGACTTTATGCTGAAAGATGATTCCAGAATCTCCCCGCACATTTTTAAAAATTCTGTAAGGTTGTCTACAGAACAGGCACTTCGTACTGACCTTAGCGTTCTCTGTTCACCGTCTTCAGTATTCAGTGCCGTGGGCAATGAGCCGCCCAGTGCCCACTGCACTTTGTGCCATTCTGCCAGTTGCTTCCCTTTCACAGTAAGATTGCAGTTGTCGATTCCCCCATCTGTAAGGCTGCTGTTGAACTCCCAGTGTCTGTCACCAGGTAGTTCCTTACGTATTTAGGTGTTGAGTTTACTTAGGCATGATGATGGACTTTTGAAAAAGGAGATAGCATATTTTGAACCTTGGGAAATCATCCCATTCTCAATCTTACTTTGTAAATTTTGAGAGAGTGTGTGTTTTCATTTGAATATGTAAACAGAATATTAAACAGTTTCGGAGAATGAACTTTTGAAGTACTAGAAAATAGTTAATAAGTAAACAGTGATGTCTTTTAACATTTGTTGAGATACCCTACTTAAATCTTTCTTGGAGAAATCATAAGTGGCCCGTTATACCTAATAGGATTTGTGTCCATCATTACTGAACAAATATTAATTGAATACTCACTGTGTAGTTTAAACTTGACTAATAATGTTAGTAATGAAGGAATTTAAAAACCTTGACCTTGACCTGTGGAAGGATCTCACTTAGTTCAATATCTTTTTTAAAGGTAAATAATAGAAGAGATGGGAAGGTGATGCAGTTTGTCTAAGTTTTAATAGTGCTGGATTCCTAGTTCATTACTGGTTCCCAAATGTAGCGGAAAAGAAACCCTGCGGATACTTGTAAAAGTACATAGTTTGTTTTTTTTTAAGATTTTATTTATTTATTTGACAGAGAGAAATCACAAGTAGATGGAGAGGCAGGCAGAGAGAGAAGGAAGCAGGCTCCCTGCTGAGCAGAGAGCCCGATGCGGGACTCCATCCCAGGACCCCAAGATCATGACCTGAGCCGAAGGCAGCGGCTTAACCCACTGAGCCACCCAGGCGCCCCAAAAGTACATAGTTTTAACCTCCACTGCAGAACTATGGAGTTGGTGGTCAGGGGTGGAGCCCAGGGATATCTGTGTTACTTAATTCTGGTAATTCTGATGTATCTAGCAAAGTGCCTGCCAACAGACCAGCGTATAGAAATGTATATTAATAACCAGCTATGTCACTAAAGTATTGTTTCTCTGAAGTTAGCAGAAGTTGATATAAAACTTGTAGCTTAGATTTAGTGAGGCAGGATTTTACATGTGTTAATGGAAATTAAAATCTGGCCTTTCCTGGTAAAGAGGCATCTTGGTTCAAGGTAGGCCAGAGTGCTAATCCAAGATACACAGTTTAACAGCTTTGTGATGCTGGTTAAGTCTTTAAACAGAGTTTGTTTCTTACTTTAAGAAAACTACAAGATATGAAAGGAGGGGTTTGGGGTTTTGTACAATCGTATAAGTTCTGGGAACTTTTAAGGTATCAAGGACCTGTTACCCCATCCTGAGCTAAAAACGGTGATTCTGGCTACTTCCTCTCTTCTACCTATTAATATGCTTGCAAAGACTTATTCTTAAAAGTGCTTTTGGAGGCGGGCGGGGGGAGGGGAGTGCTTATGAGTTGAAGTACTTGTGAAGCCCTGCTGTGGTACCCAAGCTTTTCCATTTCCTTATTCCCTCCAAAGAGTACTCTCTAAAGTCCTACTGCAAGGGAAGGTGTCAGCACCTAGTTCTTTGGGTGATGGGGACTTAGCCAAAGATTACATAACTGTTTGAGTACACCTAAGGAATGAATGTTCCACAGATCCTTCTCTATTTCTCCTCAGCCCCATAGTAAATAGAACCCAAGGTAGAAATAGCAAAGGCAGCTCATGCCTTTGTGAATTTTGCTCATCCTGTTCCTCCTGCCTGGCTAACCCCTCTTTAAGGTTTACTTGTAAGGTTTACTGTAACCCCTCTTTAAGGTTTACTGTCAATCTTTTATAACTAGCCATTTTTTAAAAAATTTTATTTAAATTCAGTTAACATATGGTGTTCTGTTAGTTCACAGTAGAGTTCAGTGATTCATCTGTTGCTTATAACACCCAGTGCTCATTGTGTCATGTGTCCTCCTTAATGCCCACCCACCCAGTTACCCCATCCCCCCAACTTCCTCCCATCCCGCAACCCTCAGTTTGTTTCCTTAGTTAAGAGTCTCTTACAGTTTGTCTTCCTCTCTGATTTTGTTTATTTTACATTTTCCCTTCCCCTATCACTCTGTTTTGTTTCTTAAATTCCATATGAGTGAAATCATACGATAATTGCCTTTCTCTGATAGACTTGACTTCGCATAATATCCTCTAGTTCCATCCACATTGCTGCAGATGGTAAGATTTCATCCAGATAGCCATTTTTAACCCTTTATTCTCATCGAGGACCAAATGTCTCTCCTTTCTATTCCGTTATGGATATATCTTGATAGCACATGATTTAAAACCATGGCCTTGATCTTCATTGTATCCACAACACCTAATACAGTTTCTGTTAATCAGCAAATGTCTGCTGAGCACGCAGAGTTGTATTAGGCATTGGGGATTTCATGATGAGCAACAACAGGTGTGGTTCCTGCTGATAGGGACCTTGTAATCTAATGCGGTGGTAGTCAGAGTTTTTCTACAAGGGAGCATTGTAGGCATTACGTAGGCATTGTGGACCATATAGTCACTTAATACTCTTCTTGTATTGGTAGCATGAAAGCACCCATAGGTGTAAAAAGGACTGGCTGTTTCTTTTTTATCATTTGAACTTAGAGTTTATATTTAGATAATTCTCGTGTTTTTCATTCATAAGTGAATGAGCATGGCTGTGTTGCAGTAAAGCTGTTTAGAAAAATAGGAGGTGGTGGCCTGCAGGCTGTGGTTTGCTAACCTGATCCCTGGCCTAGTGGGAAAAGTAAATATTTAATAATCATACAAATGTGTAAATTTTGAGGTATGGCAAAGTAACGTTCTAGGATCCTGTGGAAAACCCTAACAAGAAAACACCTGGCTGTAAAGAGTCTGGGCAGGCTTTCTGGTGGAGGAGACATTTGAACTGAACACTGAAGGATAAATATGAGCAGGCAGAGAAAAGGAGAACATTCTTAAATTATTAAGGGAATTAAAGAATTAAGAGTCCTTGAGAGCGGAGGGCCAAATTGAGCACAGTGGGACAAGAGATTGCAGCTGTCATCTCTGCAGAGATATCCTGCAGAGATTTGCAGCAGTTGTTAGATATTTATTTGGTCTCTCTTGTATCAGTGGGAAGCTTCCCTTCATGGAAGAAAGAGGAATTGTACAGTCATCTGCATAGCTCTGAGGCCATAAGATCTCGGGCAGTTACTTAGCATTTCTGAACCTGTTTTTCTCATCCATAACATGAGAATTTTAAGGATAAATTACAGGCGTGAAAGCAGTATCGTGCCATTCATTCATGTGTGTGTGTCTGTGTGTGTGTGTGTGTGTGTGTATACATATAATCTCCCCTTCCCTGCAGTAAACCCCAAATGAAATACTAAACTTCTAATCAAGGATGGGTAACTGTGGGTACTATCATTCCTAATACAACTGCTATTAGAAATTTTACTGAAATCTGCCCCTCTTTTTCCCTCATTTTTTTCTTTTCTCTTCCTCAAATCTAATGTTGATGCAGAGGGACATTGCTTAACTCTTCTAGATGGCACTCAGAGCCAAAAAGGTTGCTGACCACTGTGCTAATGTGTATGTCCATGTGCGCAAAATTGATCCACCTTTACATCCGATTCCTTTTTTATCTGAGTATTTGAATGAATATAAATATAAAGAACTGGCCATTACTTTTTTATCATTGAATTTAGAGTTCATATTCAAATACTATTTTTAAATATCTCTTTCCTGCCTACTAGTCCACAGAGTCAGCAAAGACATCAGTTATGTCTGGTTTTGCACATCATGCCCTGTGCCTGGCATTCGGGTGAAAAAATACATAGGGAAGAATGACATTTTCCCTACATCACCTAGCAGAAAAGTAATACCTGAGGTTGCAGCTATGTCTTTTAAGTACTTAGATAAATAAAGTGATTTAGGATAAAAAAAAGAGACAGCATGGGTGACAGAAAGAGCATGAGCTTTGGAGTCAGAAGACTTGAGTCTTAATTCTGATTATGCCAATGACTCTAGGTAAAATTCTTCACATTTTCTAGGTCCAGTTTTCTTTTGTAAAACTAGGTAATACCACCTTGCATTCACAAGGTATGAAATATCTGGTATATGGAGTGCCTGGGTGGCTCAGTCTGTTTTAAGCATCTGTCTTCAGCCCAAGTCATGATTCTAGGGTCCTGGGATCAAACCCTTTGTCAGGCTCCCTCTTGCTCGTTTTCTCAAATAACTTTCTCAAATAAATAAAATCTCCTTAAAAAAAAAATCTAGTATAGTACCTACTAGTCAATTAATAGTTACAATAATTAGCTGTTATTTTATTTAATACATAATAATAGTAATGAAGTTATATGTACACAAAGTTCTGAAGAATACCTTTTAATGAATTCATCAGTAATATATGGAAAAGGACCATACTCTGTCTAGGTTAAAAATTGGGAATTTATTGAAATGGGACAGTTTATCGCAAAAATGAGAAATTTGCTAGGGCCTTTGTGTTGATAGTAGTATATACCCTAGGATTTAAAATCAAATTTATCGGTTGATTCAGCAGTAAAATATTGTGACTCAGTTATCTGCCAAGCACCGTTCTAGGTACTGAAGGTACAGTGATGAAAAACTCATAGTTTCATGGAACTTACATTTTGGTTCAGAGGAAGAAATCAGACAGTTTCAGGTTAGAGCTGAGAACTGTGATGAAAATAAAATGGATATGTAAGAGAGTGGGCATTCAAAACCTACTTTATATGGTGATGAAGGTATAAATAATTACTGGAGCTCTATAAAAGACTTCTTGGCCCCTAGGAGAGTTGGGTGGTTTCTACTCTTCCAGTAATGAGAGACTTGGCAGTAATATCCAAAGCTTGCCCTTTTTTTTAGATTTTATTTGACAGAGAGAGAGTCAGCTACAGAGGAAACACAAGCAGGGGGAGTCAGAGAGGGAGAACCAGGCTTCCCACAGAGCAGGGAGCCCGACTTGAGGCTCAGTCCCAGGACCAATCCCAGGACCGTGGGATCACAGCTTAAGCCAAAGGCAAACGCCTAATGACTGAGCCACCCAGGCACCCCTAAAGCTTTTGATGTGTATTATGTTACAACTTTTGACTGACTCCTGACAAAATATATCTGAATACTAAAAGGAGGAAAGGAAATATTTTTGCGGTGGTCGCCATTATAGAATAGAATATAGAATAGAAACTTTTCAGATGAGAGGGCCACTCAGAAGACTCCGTTTTCTTCCTTGAAATTATAGGATTCCTAGGAGCTGGAACTGTGTGCTAAATAGAAGAAATGCCTTAGAAGCTAAAATGTCATGCTTGTGTTGGTTACTACAAGGAGGACACCTGTCTTCTTTTTCAGATTTCTTCACCACCACAACCAAGGAAGGATATGATATGAGGCGAGTGGACATAACTCCTTTAGAACAAAGGAAATTAACTTTTGATACCCATGCACTGGTTCAAGATTTGGAAACTCATGGTAAGAAACGGGTACCTCTTGAAAGAATGTTAACAGTAACAGTAAATTACCTAGTGAAGACAGTATCATTATTATGAACAATTAAGAGTCATTTTAAATACAAGCACCATCCATACACCATCCATACAGTGGAATATTCTACAGTCAAAAAAAATAGTGTTGGGCGCCTGGGTGGCTCAGTGGGTTAAGCCGCTGCCTTCGGCTCAGGTCATGATCTCAGGGTCCTGGGATCGAGTCCCGCATCGGGCTGTCTGCTCAGCAGGGAGCCTGCTTCCCTCTCTCTCTCTCTCTCTCTCTGCCTGCCTCTCCATCTACTTGTGATTTCTCTCTGTCAAATAAATAAATAAATTCTTTAAAAAAAAAAATAGTGTTGAGGAATATTTACTGATAGGAGAAATACTCAGATTAAGTGGGGGAAAAACATAAAATTACATGTGTAGTATGATTTTAATTATGTAGAAAAGAAAAACTAGTTTCTAGGCTGATACTAAAGTTCTCCTGGAAGTGCAAGGACTATTTAAGAATAGCAAAAAAGAAGACAAAAGATTACCAGATACCGAAACAGTAATTTAAATTATGTGATAGTACAGGAATAGAATTAATAGAATGGCATTCAGATACATGTAGACATTTTTAGCAAACAATAAAGAAGGTATTACAAATTAGGGAAAGGAAGGCCTATTTAGTAAATTGATAGATTACATGGCTAGATGTTTGAAAAAACATTAGATACTCTCACTGAAAAATAAATTACAGATTGATTAAAAGTCAAATATAAAAAAATGAGAGAAAACTATTAAAAATGCTAGAATAGAATATTTTAAGACTTTGAGATTGAGGAAGCAAGACCTAAAACTCAAAAGCAGAAAAGACTGACCAATGTGATTACTGAAATACTTAAATCTGTATATCTAAAGGTATCATTCACAAAGTTAGAAATGTTAGGAACATACATGACAATGAACCTATTGCTTTAATATACGAAGAGTTCATATGAATCAATAAAAAATAAATCATATGAATCAATAAAAAAATTACAGTAACTTTATAGAAAAATGGGCAAAGGCCATAAATAGCTCACAGAAAAGATAAATAGGCAATAAATATATGTAAAGTTACTTGACTAAAGAAATGCAAATTTAAGGATAAATAATGCGGTGCCATTTCACTTTTTAATGCCAATTATAAAATCAAAACCACTAGCAATGTCCAGTGTTAATGGAGGTGTGGGGAAATGGATCAGTGGGAATTAAAATTATAGAGTGCTATTGGAGAATAACCTACTCTGAAATTTTTAATTGTAACCTTTTTTTAACAATAATTTGATGAGGAAAGTTATTCTAGCTATTCAGATTGTAAAGATACACATTTTTACAAAAACATAAATACATATTTGCTTTTTACAGGATTTGACAAAGCACAAGCAGAAACAATTGTATCAGCATTAACCACTTTATCAAATATCAGCCTGGATAGTATCTACAAGGAGATGGTTACTCGAACTCAACAGGTAATATTTTCATTATTATTATTTCTGACAGTTTCATTGGACAGTTTTTTATACTGCATCTCTGACTACCCACCCACCTCCTGAACATACCTACATCTTCCTTATACTCTACAAGGGAACCAGAGAACAGAAAGCAAAACTCTTTGGTGAAGTCAGTATCTAAAGAGATTGCAGAGTTAGAAGAGTCGTAATAAAATTATGGTAGCACAGAGAATGAGATTTTGTCAAATGTTTTGTTATGTGAGAAAATGATATATTATTTGAATTATATGAAGTAGTGATGGTAGATTGTGAAATAACTTTTTCCCCATAGAAAACCTACCGCAGTACAAAAGCCAACTTAAAAGATAAAAACATTTTACTGTAGTCATGTGTGTTCTGGTTAATCTTCACAAACTTAAAAAGCTAGAAGGGACATAAACATGGCTGGGAACAATTTCGTTAATATGCTTTAATTTGGATACATAAATCCTTAAGGTCAAATAATGCTGTTTACTAAGAATTTAGGATGAGAGATGCACAGAGCTGTGGATTTCTCTTGTATTATTTTATGTAATTCCTCTGACAGTCTTGAGAAGTAGGTAGAATTATTCTACTTTGCCACTGAAGAGTGAATCACGTTGAGTAGTTTTTGAGAGCTGTCACTGTGGTGCTATGGAGAAAAAGCAATAATTTTATATAAAGCGTAGAATAAGCTAAATGAGCTTAACTGTAGAATAATTCATAAAATTCATAATAATTCATGAATTCACTGTGTTTAGAATTTGTTTTCTTCCTATAATTTTGTATTTACATAAAAGATATATATTTTATATATATCCCCACCCCTTTGGAGTTGACAGATATTTTTACTTAGGAATTAAGATTTGTCTTCCTTTTTTATTCCTCCTTTCCCAGGTGATGTACTGTTGAAAGAATGGTTTACAATTTGCAGAAATACTTAACATTATAGAAATATGACTGATATACAATGTTGTATTAGTTTCAAGTGTACAAAGTAGTGATTTGACAATTCTCTACATTACTGAGTGCAGACCCATGATATATGTAGTCACTATCTGTCACTATACAATGTTTTCCAATGTTTTTACAATGTTTTCCAATGTTTTTACAATGAATGTTATTGACTATTCTAGGATTTATTTATTTTATAACTGGAAGTTTATACCTCTTAATTCTCTTTTCTTATATATTTTGCATACTAACTCTTTATTGGACATGTCATTTACAGATATCTTCTATTCAGTATGTTGTCTTTTAGTTTTGTTGACTGTTGCGGTGCAGAAGCTTTTTACTTTGATATAATCCCAGTAGTTTATTTTTATTTCTATTTCCCTTGCCTTAGAAGACTTATTTTAAAAATGTCGCTACTGCCAGTGTCAGAGAAGTTACTGCTTGTGCTCTTTTCTAGGACTTTATAGTTTCAGGTCTTACATTTAAGTTTTTAATCCATTTTGAGTTTGTTTTTGGTATGGTGTAAGAAAGTGGTCCATTTTCATTCTTTTGCATGTAGCTGTCTGGTTTTCCCAGCACCCTTTGTTGAAGAGGCTGTCTTTTTCCCATTGCATATTGTCTCCTGCTTTATCGAAGATTAGTTGACCATGTAATTGTGGGTTTATTTCTGGCTTTCTGTTCTGTTTTTGTGCCACTACCATACTGCTTTGATTACTGCAGCTTTGTTAATATAACTTGAAATCTGGAATTGTATACCTCCAGTTTTGTTTTGTTTTTTTTCAAGATTGCTTTGACAATTCAAGGTCTTTTGTCATTCCATGCAAATTTTTGGATTGTTTGTCCTAATACTGTGCAAAACGCTATTGGATAGGGGTTGCATTAAATGTATAGATTCCTGTGGGTAGTATAGACATTTTAACAATATTTATTCTTCCAATTCATGACCATGGAATATCTCTGCGTTTCTTTTTTTTTTCCCCAAGATTTTATTTATTTGAGAGCGAGCTGGGGAAGGTGCATGATGAGCTGGGGGAGTGGCAGAGGGAGAAGGAAAAGCAGAGTCCTTGGTGAGAAGGGACCCCAGTACAGAACTCCATCCCAGAACCCTGGGATCATGACCTGAGCCTAGGCAGATGCTTAACCAACGGAGACACCCAGGCACCCCTATCTTTGCATTTCTGTGTGTTGTCTTGAATTTCTTTCATCAGTGTTTTAGAGTTTTCAGAGTATAGGTCTTTTACTTCCTTGGTTAAGTTTATTCTTAGGTACTTTATTATATTTGGTACAACTGTAAATGGGACTATTTTCTTCATTTCTCTTTCTCCTGTTTCATTATTAGTGTATGGAAATACAACAGGTTTTTGTACATTGATTTTTTTACCCTACAACTTTACTAAATTCATTTATCAGTTTTAGTGGTTTAGGGTTTTCTATATATATAGATAGATATAGATAGATAGATAGATATCTATATAGATAGTACATATAGTATATATATATATGTATACTAGTACTAGTACCTATAGTGAGTGTGTGTGTATATATATGGTATGTTATCTACGGATAGTGAAAGGTTTCCTTTTTCCTTACCAATTTGCATGCCTTTTATTCCTTTTTGTTGTCTTGATTGCTGTGGCTAGGACTATATTGAATAAAAGTGGTGAGAGTGGACATCCTTGTTTTTTCTTCACCTTACAGAAAATGCTCTGTTTTCCCCCCCTGATTATGATGTTGGCTGTGGGTTTTTCATAAAGGTCTTTATTATGTTGAGGTATGTTTCCTCTAGACCTGCTTTATTGAAGTTTTTTATCATGAATGGGTGTTGTACTTTGTCTTTGTGCTTTGTGCTTTTTCTGTATCAAAAGGATAATATGATTTTTATCCTTTCTGTTATTGTGAGGTTATCACATTGATTGATATGAAAATATTGGACCATCCTGTATCCCAGAAATAATGGTGGTGAATGATTTTTTAATATGTTATTGGATTCATTTTTCTAGTTGTTTTTTTTAAAGATTTTATTTATTTATTCGACAGAGAGAGATCACAAGCAGGCAGAGAGGCAGGCAGAGAGAGAGGAAGGGAAGCAGGCTCCCTGCTGAGCAGAAAGCCCAATGCGGGGCTCGATCCCAGGACCCTGAGCTCATGACCCGAGCCAAAGGCAGAGGCTTTAACCCACTGAGCCTCCCAGGTGCCCTGCTAGTATTTTTGTTGAAGATTTTTGTATCTGTGTTCATTGGAGATACTGGCCTATAATTCTCTTTGTGGTGTCTTTACTTTTAGTATCGGGGTAGTGCTGACCTCATAGAATGAATTTGGAAGTTTTCCTTCCTCTTATTTTTTGGAATAGTTTGAGAAGAGTAGTATTAACTCGCCTTCTAATATTTGGTAGAATTCATCTGTGAAGCCATCTGATCCTGGACTTCTGTTCACTGGAGCCACCAGTGATTGTCTCTCTGTCAAATAAATACATTTTTTTAATCTTGTATTAACATATAATGTATTATTAGCCCCAAGGGTACAGGTCTGTAAATCGTCAGGTTTACACACTTCACAGTACTTACCATAGCACATACCCTCCCCAATGTACATAACCCAATCACAAATAAATCCATTTTTTTTAAAATTTTTTTTAAAAAATGCTTAACCAGATGAGCCACCCAGGCTCCCCAGTGGTAGGTCTTTTTTTAATTCAACAGTGGGAATTGACCAATGAAATGTAATTTTACTTATGAAAAATTAGGGACACAGATTTTTTTTCTTAGCCCAAACTGAAGAGGTTACCACCCCTTTAGCAACTGTATTAGGAGATACAGACGAAGGTGTTATTTTTGCTGGCCAATACCAGTGTAAAGGAAAAGATGTCAGATACTTATCTTCCTCATAAATTACATTTAGAGTCTGTAGCATCTTTTAGTTTTGCAGCATTGTCAGTAATCAGGAGCACTTGGTCCCTGTCCACAGGACTCAAAGGCTATCTTCCTCTCTTATGTTACCTGTTACGATACCCTGTCACTAGGTTCTAGACTGTGACTGACATGTTCTTTTGAATTGGGATCCAGGAAGACTTCTTAAACCTGCTGATGATAGGCTTGACCATAAGACATTACAGAGAGATTTACTGTAGCTTGGTCATACCAGCATAAGACAACAGGGAATCAGCAGAAGGTTGTATACTAAAAGAATTCCAAGAAGCTTGTAAGGTTTTTTCTGAGGCTCCTATGATGTATGTCCACAAAGTGAGTGCCTTGATCATTGGAGGTAGAGGAAAGTATACCCTAAGTGAGAAATACATTTTTTTAAAGTTATGTTTTGTTTTTACTTTGAGGGCATGAGCCTTGCAGTAGGGAAAGGCTTTAACTCATCCAGAAAACACACATACAAGAACAAGAACACTGATAGCCCATACTAAGTGGCCACAGAAGTCTGGCTGCTGGTATTCAGAAGGTCCAAAAGGAGATCTGAAGCGTCTGAGAACAAACAAAAACAATTTTTCCAGTGATTGTGGACCAGACAGGTCAGACCCTGCTGGTAGACTGTTCTTGTAGTTTTCCACAAGTCTTCACCCCAGTACCTATTTGTAATTTGAGTCATCTAAATGTACTACCATGGGTGAAGGTATGCAAAAAATAGAAGATGGAATTTGTCAGGGAGCCAGGAAGAACCAAGCCTCTGTCTTAAGCTTCCCCATATGCCTGACTCTTTATTCAGTTTATAACCATTGCTTACCCATTTTAATTTTTCTGATTTAGGAGTACACTGTCACCATGTTACAAGGATGTTAGGAGTGCAAAAGTCTGCCAGTGAGGTGCCAATTTTGCAGAAGCAGAATGGACATTGTCTACATGTACCACAATTTTACAAATACAGTATAAAGAAGGCTTCATATTATTTATTTGACAATGCTTTCCATGTAATTTGCATGTCAAATAAGCCTGATTGGTTTAACAAATCCTTTGGAATATGCCAGCTCAAAAAGACTTCATTTAGAATTTGATTTGGAAAAGTTTGTCAAAAATATCAAAAAAGATTTTTTTTAATTATTTTGGAGAGAGAACGGGTGAGCATGCAAGCGTGGGGAGAGGGGCAGAGGGAAAGAGACTCTACAAGCAGACTCCATGCTGAGCACAGAGCCGGACGTGGGGCTGATTCCACAACACTGACATCATGACCTGAGCTGAAATCAAGAGTCAGACACTTAACTAACTGAGCCATTCAGGTGCCCCAAAAATGTCAAAAAAGATTCTAAAGCACTTGCATGAGTAAGATAACAGATCATTATGAAATTTAAGATTTAGAAGAGAAAGGAACTTTTACAGTCTTAAAAAGACCAAAAGTCCAAGAAAACGTTGTCCCTTTAATAGAAAGCTAAATTCCTATCTCGCACCAGCTAACTTTTCATATTGAAAGTTATTTTTTTAATAAATTTATGTTAAATCTTAAGCAGTTTGACTACACATTAAAATTCCTTTTTAATGATTCCTTTTTTGGGATGCCTGAGTGGCTCAGTGGCTTAAGCCTCTGCCTTCGGATCAGGTCCTGATCAGGTCCTGGGATCAAGCCCTACATAGGGCTCTCTGCTCAGCAGGGAGCCTGCTTCCCTCTCTCTCTCTGCCTACTGCTCTGCCTACTTGTGATCTCTCTCTTTGTCAAATAAGTAAATAAAAATTTTTTTAAATTCCTTTTTCATAAACCTTTTATAATTATTTTTTCTACACCTAGTTCTACCCAGTGTTTAGTAATTAATGGTTTAGTATTTTGTCGTATTTGGAAATGATCTAGATATTTAATTAATTTAACTCATCCTTTAACTTAAAACTTTGTTTTACACTACCAAAAAGAATTGGGGAGACTCTTTAAAAAGGTTATCTAAAACTTTTATTTACTTGTTCTTGATAATTATATTTAAATTACTTACAAAAACTTCATTAAATCTTAGAAAAAGTCAGCCATTATCCGAAGCTATTATTTTTTGTATGATATCTTCTTGAGGTGGCAAATAGTCTAACAGCCTCTAAATGCTCGACTTCTGTCCAACAATTTTTGTGGCTCTTTGGCCTTCTAGATACGTGCTAGCAAGAGCCTTTATTTACATAAAACAAGAAAACGTTGCACCTGAACATACTGGAAGTACTCTGACCTGGCCACAAGGCCCTGTGTATACCATCAGCAATTCACATAGAACCTAGCTGGGGTTTTCCACACAGGGAATTGTTGTCTGAAGGCCTTGGCTCCTAGAAGACCCTTCTGCTGGCTCAACTGGGCTCCCGCATAACCATCTGCCATTTCAAGCTGACCTGCCCTGTAAAGGAAAGCCAATTAGGTCAGGAGCTGAATGGAAAAACACAAAACAGAGAGAGAGAGAGCACATGGAGGTCAAAAACAAGAGGAAATTACCAGAGCCCTCAGAAACAGCAGGAAACAGTGAACTCAAAGGGTCTGTGGGTACCATGTCTCTGTTTCTCATTCTCCTTGAATGCTGCCAGAAGTTTGCTTTGCTTTCCCTCACTGCCCACCAAATGGCTAAATAGCAAAAATTCAAACCAGTAATTTTTTTTTTTTTTTTAAGTAAGCTCTGTGCCCAATGTGAGGCTTGAACTCATGACCCCAAGATTAGGAGTTACATATTCTACCAACTGAGACAGCCAGGCATTCCTCAACCAAGCAGATTTAAAGATTGACTTAGCTTTATTAAATGATTCATAAATCGGACAACAGCTCATTTGGCAAGTACAGTGTGGCTCTGAGGAGTTGTACAAAGTGAAAGGTTTTTATAGGCGGGTAGGGTAAGAAAGTTATTAGCAAAAGAAAAATTGTTGCTTAGGGGAAAAGCAGAGAGTCTTATGCAGGGAGCATCATCTTTCCTTTGGGGGATGGAGTGTTCCCATGTGGCAGACTCATTGACACTGGTCCAGAAATTCCTAACCAGATTGTTTTTTCCTTCATTGTATATTTTTGCCCTTCTTTGTTATAGATTAATTTACCACATAAGCGTGGCTCAGCAGGTTAAAGCCTCGTCCTTCCGCTCGGGTCATGATCTCGGGGTCCTGGGATCGAACCCCACATCAGGCTTTCTGCTCAGTGGGGAGCCTGCCTCTCTGCCTACTTGGGAGATCTCTCTGTCAAATAAATAAAATCTTTAAAATATTTCTTTAAAAATTTACCATATAAGGATGGGTTTATTTTGGGGCTTTCTACTTTCTTGTGTTGTGTGTCTGTTTTTGTGCCAGTACCAGGTTGTTTTTATCACAGTAGCTTAATAGTATATCTTGAAATCTGGAATTGTGACACCTCCAGCTTTGTTCATTCTCAAAATTGCTACCGCTATTTGAAGTTCTTTGTCATTCTGTACAATTTTACAATTATTTATTCCATTTCTGTGAAAGATGCAGTTGGTATTTTGATAGGAATTGCATCTAACTCGTAGATTGCTTTGGGTTGTATGGACATTTTAACAATATGAATCTTTCCAGTCCGTGAGCCTGGGATATCTTTCCTTTCCTGTGTGTATTCCTCAAATTCTGTCATCAGCATCTTAAAGATTTCAGAGTACAGTTTTTTCACCTCCTTAGTTAAGTTTAGTCCTAGGCATTTTATTCTTTTTGGTGCAATTGTAAATGGAATTGTTTATTTCTCTGCCACTTTGTTACTAGTGTATAGAAATGCACCTGATTTCTGGGTAATAATTTTCTGTCTTGCAACTCTACTGAATTCATTTATTATTCCTAGTAGAGGTTTTTTGGCGGTGTTTAGGGCTTAGGATTTTCTGGGTGTAGTTTAGGATTTTCTTTGTATAGTTTCATCTACAGAGAGTGACAGTTGTACTTCTTCTTCAGCACTTCTCTGCCTTTTTTTTTTGTTGCCCGATAGCTGTGGCTAGGGCTTCCAGTACTGTGTTGAATGGAACTGGTGAGAGTGGACATCTTCATTTTTTCCTGATCTTAGAGGACAAGCTCTCCATTATTCACCATTGAGTATGACATTAGCTGTCATACATGGCTTTTATTATGTTGAGGTGTGCTCCCTCTACACCCACTTTGTTGAGAGTTTTTATCATGGGTAGATAATATAATTTGTCAAATGCCTTTCTTTGCATCTATTAAGATGATGTGGTTTTTATCCTTCCTCTCATTAATGAGATGTACCACATTGACTGGTTTGTGAATACTGAGCCATCCTTGCATTCCAGGAATAAATCAAACTTAATCGTGGTAAATGATCTTCCTACTGTATTGTTGAATTCAGTTTACCAATATTTTTTGAGAACTTTGCATCTGTGTTTATCATTGATACAGGCCTGTTTCCTTTTTTTGTAGTGTTTTTGACTGGTTTTGGTATGAGGGTAATGCTGGCCTCATAGAATGGATTTGGAAGCTTACTCTTTTTTTTTAGAATATTTTGAGGAGAACCGGTGTTAAACTCTTGCTTAAATGTTTGATAGAAAAAAAAAAAAATAAATGTTTGATAGAACTCACCTGTGACTCTATCTGGTCCTGGACTTTTGTTTGTTGTGGTTTTTTGATCTTCAGTTCAATTTTGTTACTAGTAATAGGTCTCTTCAGATTTTCTATTTCTTTGTGATTCAGTTTTGACAGTTTATATATTTCTAGAAATTTATGTATTTCTTGTAGGTTGGCCATTTTGCTGGCATGTAACTTTGTAGTATTCTGTCCTGATCTTTTGTATTTCTGTGGTGTTGGTTGTTGCTTACCCTCTTGCATTTTTTTATTTGTGTCCTCCTTTTTTTCTTGATAAGTCAGGCTAAAAGTTTATCACTTTTATCTTTTCAAACAACTGGCTCTTGGTTTCATTATTCTATTTCTTTTGGGGGTTTTAATCTCCATTTCATTTATTTCTACTCATCTTTATTATTTTCTTCCTTCTACTAATTTGGGGTTTATTCTGTTCTTTTTCTAGTTTCTTTACACGTAGGGTTAGATTATTTATTTGAAATTTTTTGTGTTTCTTGAGGTAGGCTTGTTTCACTATGCATCTCCTGCTTAGAACTGCTTTCACTGTGTCCCCAAGGATTTTAAACCATTGTGTTTCATTTTCATTTGTCTCCATGTATTTTTTTTATTTTCTCTTTGATTTCTTCATTGACCCATTGGTTGTTTCACAGCATGTGGTTAACCTCTATGTATTTGTTTCTTACACTTTTATTCTTGTGATTTATTTCTAGTTTTCGTATGTTGTGGTTGGAAAAGATTACTGTGAATTGTCTTATTAATTTTAGTGAGACTTGTTTTGTGGCCTCACATGTGATCTGTTCTGGAAAATGTAATGTGTTCCCTTAAAAAGAATGGATAATCTGTTGTTTGGGGGTATGTATCTTTTAAGTCCCTCTGGTCTAATATGTTGGCTGAAAAACTACTGTTGCCTTATTTATTTTCATTCTTTATGATATATCTGTTGTTCTAAGTGGGGTATTAAGGTCTCCCAGGATTGTATTACTGTCACTTTCTCCCTTCATCTATTAATATTTGTTTTATGTATTAGTAGGTGCTCCAGTGTTGGGTACATAGATATAATTATTATAACCTCTTGTTAGATTGATCCCTTTATTATCATGTAATGCCCTTGTTTGTCTCTTGTTACAGTCCCTTTTTTTTTTTTTTAAGATTTTATTTATTTATTTGACAGAGATCACAAGTAGGCAGAGAGGCGGGCAGAGAGAGAAGGAAGCAGGCTCCATGCTGAGCAGAGAGCCCAGGACCCTGGGATTATGACCTGAGCTGAAGGCAGGGGCTTTAACCCACTGAGCCACCCAGGTGCCCCTACAGTCTTTATTTTAAAGTCTATTTTTATTGATTTAATTATTGCTACTCTGGTTTGCTCCCCCCCATCAATTTACATAGAGTATCTTTTTCTATCCCTTCACTTTAAGTCTGTATGTTTCTTTAGTACTGAAGTGAGTTTCTTATAAACTGCACTTAGATAGGTCTTATTTTTTTTAACCCAATCTGTCACCCTGTGTCTTTTTTTTTTTTTTCAGCATAACAGTATTCTTTGTTTTTGCACCACACCCAGTGCTCCATGCAATCCGTGCCCTCTCTAATACCCACCACCTGGTTCCCCCAACCTCCCGCCCCCCGCCCCTTCAAGACCCTCAGATTGTTTTTCAGAGTCCATAGTCTCTCATGTTCACCTCCCCTTCCAATTTCCCTCAACTCCCTTCTAACTCCCCTTGTCCTCCATGCTATTTGTTATGCTCCACAAATAAGTGAAACCACATGATAATTGACTCTGCTTGACTTATTTCACTCAGCATAATCTCTTCCAGTCCCATCCATGTTGCTACAAAAGTTGGGTATTCATCCTTTCTGATGGAGGCATAATACTCCATAGTGTATATGGACCACATCTTCCTTATCCATTCATCCGTTGAAGGGCATCTTGGTTCTTTCCACAGTTTGGCGACCCTGTGTCTTTTGATTGAAACTCTTAGACCATTTCATTTAATTATTTGATATATATGTTCTTTTTGCCATTTTGTTGCTTTTGTATTTCTTCTCCATTTCTTTCTAGGTCTCTTGCTCTCACTCCTTGTGATTGATGACTTTCTTTAGTGTTTTGCTGAGCTTTCTTTCTCTTTATTTTTTGTGTATCTCTTACACGTTTTAGGTTTGTGGTTGCCATAAGGTTCATATATGACATCCTAAGTATTTAGCAGTCTGTATTAAGTTGATGGTTACTTAAGTTCAAACACATTCTAAAAGAAACTTCATTTTTTATCTCCTGCTTCCATACTTTATGTATATGTTGTCATGTTTTATATCTTTTTAGTTTGTGAGTCCGCTTAACTGTTTTTTTTTTTTTAATATTTTATTTATTTATTTGACAGCCACAGATCACAAGTAGGCAAAGAAGCAGGCAGAGAGAGAGGAGGAAGCAGGCTCCCTGCTGAGCAGAGAGCCCAGTGCTGGGCCCGATCCCAGGACCCTGGGATCATGACCTGAGCCAAAGGCAGAGGCTTTAACCCACTGAGCCACCCAGCTGCCCCATGCTTAACTGATTTTTAAATATAATGGACTTTACTATTTCTATCTTTTAATCTTCAAGCATACTTTTTAAGTGTTTACTACCTTTAACCCATGAAAGTTTTCATTTCATAATTTTCTTCTAATTATGGCCTCTTCTTTTCCCCTCAAAGAAATCATTTGTATTTTTTTTTAATTTTTTATTTTTTTATAAACATATAATGTATTATTAGCCCCAGGGGTACAGGTCTGTGAATCGCCATTTGTATTTTTTTTATAAGGCCTCTAAAGGTGATGAACTTTTTAAAACTTTGTTTTTCTGGAAAATTCATCAGTTTTGAATGATGGTGGAGTATTCAGGTTGTAGATTTTTACAACTTTAAGCACTTTGAATATATCATATTGTCCCCTTCTGGCCTGTATAGTTTCTGCAGGGAAATCAGCTGATAGTCTGAGATTTCCTTTGTATGTAACTCACTGCTTCTCTCTTTCTGGTTTTTAAACCTCTCCCCTTTATCTTTGACATTTTAATTACTATTTAAGTAATTAAATAGTAATTTAATTACTATTTAATTTAATTACTGGACTTCGTTGGGCTCATCTTTAGTGCTTCTCTACACTTCTTGAACTTAGAGGTCTGTCTCCTTCCCGGGGTAAGGAAGGTTTTCATCTGTCATTTCTTCAAATAACTTATCTGCCTGCACCCTTCCCTTTCTTCTTCTCGGACCCCTATAATGCAAATGTTTTTTTACTTGATGTTGTCCAGGAGATCCCTTAACCTTTTTTTTTTTTTTACTGTTCAGCTAAACAGGGTTCTTCCCACTGCCCTCTTTTCCATATCACTAATCTGTTCTTTTCAATCCTCTTATCTGTTGATTCCCTTTAGTTCATCTTTCATTTCAGATATTGTGTTCTTCAACTCTGATGGGTTCTTTTTAAATTTTCTCTTTGTTCAAGTTCTCAGTAAGTTTATCAACCCCATTGTCCAATCCAGTGAGCATCTTTATGTCCATAATTTTGAACTATTTATCAGGCATATTTCTTATTTCCATTCTATTTAGTCCTGTTTCCAAGGTTTTGGTTTTGTTTGAAGTAGACTCCTTTCTCTCCTCCTCTTGCTTTACTTTTTTTCTGTGAATTATATGCAACAGCTACTTTTCCAAAGTAGAATGATACTGTGTAGTCATTGCCTGTGGAGAATGTGTGCCTGGTGACTTAAGCTGGCTTTCTGAATGTGTGGATGTCATGGGCTTGGGTCCTGGGACACTTCCTGTTAGGGCCACTTTGGTGGGATGTACAGAACCAAAGCACGTACAGGCCAGGACAGTCTCACGCCTCTCCACATAGAGTGTACCCTGGCCAGACAGCTGGTGCTATAGTAGGTATTATCTGGAGACATTCCCAGGGTTTTTGCCTGGTAAGACAGCTGAAGCTGAAGAGGTTTCATTCTGGGCAGCTTGGGGCTCTCCATGGACCTAGTGCCCTGGGCAGGACAACTTGAGTTTTACTGAGCATGGGCCAGGGCTTCCCAAGACCCTTCATGCAGGTGGCACCCTGGCAAGTTATCTGGAGGTGAAGTGGTGGGGGTCTGGATTATTCTGGAGTGCTTTGTGCTTGTGTCACCTTTGTGAGTCAGCTCTTGGGAACACTGACCATGGGTGTTCCGCTGTGGTCTCTACTGGGGCCACCTTCACGGACACTGTGTTGGTTTGGGTCAGGGGCCTGGTGCTGCTGAAGTAGTAAGCTGGCTGTAGTGCCCAGACCTACTTGTATGTGTGCTCTCAGGGTGGACAGGGAAGACAGTGATGCTCACCAGCCCCTCACAAGCCCCTACACTGCTTGGCAGAGTTCTGGGGCAGGATCTTTTATATTCTAGTTACCCTTTGAAACCTCATTGTTTTTTCTGTATCCCAGGGCAGACAGATCTTCTCATAGTCCTTCAGTATTATCTCCTCCACTGTGGTTCTCATTGTCAGGTTTGGGGGTTCCTTCATGACTGTGTTTCTGTCTCTCCCTTGCCTTTTTGTATATGATCTATCTTTTGCTGTGCAGAAGCTGTTTGGTTAGCCCTTTATTGTTCTTCAGGAGGAAATAGGTGTAATTTGTTGGAGGAGCTGAGTTCAGGAGCTGAGTTCAGGGTCTTCCAATGTGGCAACCTTGGACTAGAACTTTTCATTTTGGTACAGTTTTCATATGGTTTGGTTTTGTTTAGTTAGCCAAGCAACATTATACCTTGTAGCATAACAACGGATTCTTCTAAATTTCATCAATACAATTCTGTGTAAGGTGATGACATTCCTTATCACTGTTATTTTAATTTTGCTTTCCAGGAAATAACAGTACAACAACTAATGTCTCATTTGGACTCCATCAGGAAAGACATGGTCATCCTAGAAAAAAGTGAATTTGCAAATCTGAGAGCAGAGAATCAGGTGATACAGGTTTTGGGTTATTACTAATAAAATAACTGATTTCACATGTATTCCACTTGGTGAGGAGTAGGACCAAATAATGATTTTATGTGGTCATAGATCAAAGTATATTACATGTTTAACTGTAACTAAGTTTCTATGTATAAATCAGTTTCTTGAACAAAGATTAAGGGCTGTACCTTACATGTATACAAGTCATATGGAAGGGAAAATCTTTGAGCTCTTTATTATGTAAAATTTCTCATACAGCTCAATATAATGTTCTCGGAATTTAATGGGACATTTTCCATTTTACATGATTCTGTGCTAACTTTTGTCAGTTAAAAGCAAACTTTATACTTCATTTGGAATTTTGTTTACTAGCTTAAATATTTTTAAATTTAGAATATCAGTCATGGTTTAAAAGTAAAGTAAGAATACTTTTTTTTTGACTGTTCATAAGAATTTTTTGAATATGATGAAATATTTTCCTTTTTTTGTAATTATACTTAATCCTTGATTAGAAATGTATAGATATCGTCCAGTTTTTGCTATTGCAGGGTTTCAGATTTGTTGAATAAATTATGCTGTAGATGTTTGATGTAATGGCAATTGCATGTGATTTTCTTTATACCTAGAAAATGAAAACTGAATTGGAACAAGTTAAGCAACAACTGATCGTAAGTACTTAAGCACTTCAGAATATTTTACTAATTTCAGAACAAACATTATGAGATTTCTTAATATTTTCATTTTCTTTAAAGAATGAAACCAGTCAAATCAGAGCAGACAATAAACTGGACATCAACCTAGAAAGGAGTAGAGTAACTGATATGGTAATGTGCTTCTAAATGTGCCTTCTTGGTAACTTAATTCCTTTAGCCTTTTTTTTTAACCTCCTGATTCATTATATCCTTTAGTTTACAGATCAAGAAAAGAAACTGATGGAAGCAACCACAGAATTTACCAGCAAGGTAAACTAGTATGTAAAAATCTCTTTATCCATTCTCATGTATAACTGCTTATATGTGTTGTACCTGAACTGTGATCTCTGTCAGAATCTAGCTTTCCTGGTAATATATTTTATAATTAAATTATTTCTATAAACAAAAGACCTATTTTTTGAAAGACAAGGATTCACAACTAGCATTTTAAATGAAGGCAGAGGCTAACAGTAACTGTCTATTGAATTATTAAATACTGTTTTGCTTGCTTTACTTCTATTCTCCTTAGCCTCTAAAGGCCCTCTTTATTCCCATTTTGCTAGTTTAGAAAATGAGGCACAGGGAGATTAAAGTCACCTAGCTACTAAGTGTTGGAGCCAGAATGTGACCCTGGATTCCAAACTCTGTATCCTACAACTGTTTACCTTCTCCTAAATTGCGATCCTTGTTTAATCTCTATGGGCTTAAGTAAAACCCAGCTTTTTGAGTCAGCCTACAAGTTAAGAACCATTTGGTCTACATTCCACCAGAAGAGACATCACTCTTTTTTTATTGTTTTTAAGATTTTAGAAAGTGCACAACCCAGAGAGAGGCAGGAGAATGTCTTAAGCAGACTCTGTGCTGAGCTCAGAGCCACAGGCAGCGCTCAGTTTCATGACCCTGAGATCACAACCTGAGCCAAAACCAAGACTGGCAGTTTAACTGACTGTGCCACACATGTGCCTCGACAAGCATCACTCTTTCTTCATTATAATCAAATAGAAGGGAAGGCCTCATTTGTCTTTCCAAGTATTCCCTTCTGGTCTTTTCTTGGCCAGATAAAAGAAATAAACAAGGAAATCAAATTCTCTCTGAGAGCTAATTTCTAATCTCCATATGCCATCTTATCTTTCTACCTACCCCTTAGCCCCTGTACACATAGCATTTGGTATTACCCCACAAAAGCATTTCTGCCATTCCCTTTAATGTTGGTGCCAATTCATATTATAAATCTGGATGAGATTTCTTTAGATTGTGTATAAGTTTTCATTGTGATATCCTAAGGATTTTATACACATAAAGTGTTTATAGTTTTGTGACTAAAATTTTTCTTTTCCTTCTTAGTTTATTAGCATATATTTTAGGTCTCTTTTACTGTGAGGCTTCTAGTAGTATGTACCCAAAATAGGTTAATCCAAAGGAATCAATAATAATGATCTCTAAATATCAAAAGTAGTCTATTCTTTGTCAGTTTGTAACTAAGTTCGTATGTTTTTTCTATCACTGTGCTTTTACTGTTTCCCCAGTTAAGACTTTTGCAATACAAAGTTAGCTCATAAGTAAGGGTTTCTAATATAAATGTTTGTGTCCATAATTCACAGGGACAAAATTTGTCTCATTCTTACTTTCTGCAGGATACCAAAACCAGAAGTATTATTTCTGAGACCAGTAATAAGATTGACACTGAAATTGCTTCTTTGAAAACACTGATGGAGTCTAACAAGCTTGAAACAATTCGCTACCTTGCAGGTAAGGCAATTTGCTCTCTTGTTAAAAAACAAAAGTCAGTGGAGTAAATCTGAAGATCTAATTCACTTTTTTATCTAGCAACTAGAGGGAATGGAAGCCCAATGCATTGTACAAAATGGAAGGTTTTTATAGGAAGAAAGGTGGGGCAAGAAAATTACTAGCAAAAGAAAAGGATTGTTCCAGGCAAGCTCCCTTTCCGGGAAAGTTTGAAAGTGCAGTTAATGTAGGTGTTAAGCCCTGGTTTGGCCTAAGTGACACCAGTTGGGGCCTGTAGTTTAACAGTTCCCCCTTTGCTTAGTCTCAGCTTAACTGAAAAATGTGATCAAAATTTGAGACATTAGTGCTGCTCTCCGTTACCATTATGTTGTTCTGTTCTTTGGTATTATTAGGGAGGAAGAATGTTCTTTGCCCTTCTAGTTGGACTAAGATTGACATGAGACAGATTAACAGGAGAAAACAGACATGAAATTCCAAAGACATTCAGGCAATGTGAGGTTTATATGACATCCTGAGGTAAGAATAGGGCAGGTAGGGGTTCTGAGGCTATAAAAGGAAGGACAGCCATTAGCAGGAAGGTGAGAGGAGATGTTTGGAAAATAAAGGTTGCTGTTACACAAATAAGCATCTTAGGTAAAGAGGAATCTCAGTAGCTCTCTCGGGGTATAGGCTGTCCTTTCTATAATTGTAAACCTGGGCATTTGGTGGGGAGGTAAGGAGTTTTTCCTAAATCTACTGGTTTTTGACTGCTTTTAGCTGAAAGTAATGCGCATGGACAAAGTGGCCCATCTTAGGGCCTGCCCTTGGCACTTGAAGTTTCCTCTGAGACATCCCTGAAGTTTCACACACATAAAGTTGAGCCCTAGTAGATTGTTCCATCTTGTTGAATCAGTCTTTTAGTACTGTCAATAGATCAGCTCAGTAATAATCTCACTTCAGGAGTCCGTGATGCAGGTATATTCTTAAAGTGAGCCTGTGATTTAAATAAATCATCAATCAGGTGTTCTGTTTCTATCAGAACAAAAGAAAATAATGGTTAAGGATTGGATCAAAGGTTTTGAGTTTTGAGGGTGGCCAGTCCTGACTTCTAGATGTCCAGCTGAACATATCCTCAGCTGGAGTGGGAGTAAAAAGTGACAGTCTGACAGATTTTCCTGGTTTAGAGTCCACATATCTCTGATCTTTTGAGTGGCCCCTAGAACAACAGGGATGCAGAGGGTCTAGATGGGAGGTAGTGTGATTTTTCTCAAGGTTACCTCAAGTTGTTTTTATTTGCTTTGCAGGGCTTCAGGGAAGAGGGCAGTTTTAGTTCTCAAATGATTCCTAGTCAGAAGGGTAGGAGAAAAACTGAAAATACGAGTTTAGAGAGTTGTAGCTAGTCATTGGAGGAAACTAGAGGTAATCTGGATCTAGTCCAGTTTTTGATTAGTAGTATTAAAATCTAATACACAGGTGTGTTTTTCTTTCTGTAATCACCATTTCTACCAAAGATAGCCAAATTGACACTAATTTGTTTGCAAAATAAGTTTGGTTTTAAAAGAACATGGCCTGATTAATTTACATAAGTGCAGCAAGAATAGCAGTTGACCATATAGCTCTTTAAACCTGCTTTGCTGGAACTATTCATAAGAAATCTCCAGAGTAAATTGTCAGTTGCCATCAAACTTCACCTGCAGTACCTATAGATTTGGGTGAATTCTTTTCTCTAGGTTCCTGCACTGGCCAGGAAATGATCTTCTTTTCTTACCTGGTAGAGTTGCTGAGAACTCCGTAAGCAATAGTTATCAGGCTGATATTTCCAAGGGGGCTTTATAGGCTCCATAAAATCCTTAAAGCTGTCTGGTCATATCTGAGTCTGTATAAACCTGTGTCTAAAATAGGACATTGCAGTCAGAGCCTGGATCATATAACCAATTTACCCAATGTGTCCTGTTAAAAGGAGAGTGGACTCTGAGAATACTCAATGGGTTTCTGAATGCTGGAGATGAATGTTCCAAATTGCTGTAAATCAATTAGCTTGCGAAAAGTTTCCTTCAATCTGAAAAAAACAAAACATTTTAAAAAGTCAGCAGTGTTTCAAAGTCATAAAAATATTTCTTAGTTCATTCAGACCAATTTATTCTTATTCTGCTTGAATCTGGTTTTTTTTTTTTTACTAGTTCAGAAATTCTTACCTGGCTCAGATTTATGATTTTAAGATTATTGGAAACTTGTACTCAGAGTTCTTTATGTGAGTCTCACTGAGGACATTTGCATTACCCTCAGAGTAAAAGAGTAACTTAAAGATGACCATGGTTATAGATCTGATTAGACTTCATTACAATGCAGTTGATAAGGAAATTGTTTTGTCTATAATATACAGCACTTCAAGATAACATATGAAGATACCAGATTTTTAGGAGTTTCACTAATTTTACTAACATGTCTATACAAACAATCTAAGAGGGTTTAGTGTCACTTTGCAATGCTTCCACTGCAATTTACTATACGACCTTTTCACAAAATTTTTTAAAGTTTTTATTATGATCCAGAAACATATAAAAAATATTTAAAAGGTTTGAACATTTAATTATTATGAAATAGCATGTAATTATTTAGCCCAAGTGACAATAAAAGATTTCAAAGGCAAAGAGAAGTGGTTACATTGTTGTGAGCAAAATTTAGCTCTTTTAATATTGACTAAGTTTTCTTAAGTCTTCAAAGATAACCAAACACAGAATCCTTGTTTTCTTGGCTGATGACTTTAAAGGTAAAGAAAAGCTTTGTTTACAGTTTCTTACTAAGAGCAGACCAATAGTTCAAGAAAATTATTTGCTTACTTAAATTCATCCTAATCTTAGCCAGTACTGATCACACGTAAAATTCTTTTCTAAAATTATTGTTCCGTAAACCTTATCCAGCTTTATTTTTTACATTCAGATTTTGTCATAAATTTTCCCTCTTTAAATAACCGCCCTCACTTTAGGACAAAATTATCTTTTCATTCAGCAAAGCTATGTTTTTGTCAGCTGAAAGAAAACCAACCTCAGAGTAGGTTAGTAAATGCTTTTTTCGTCTCACCAAGGACTATAGCCTGGGAGACCGTCTTTCGTATTGCTCTGAAAAGAACTGCTCAGAACTGCATACAAGCACATATACCTTCTCCCTTTTGTTATCTGCAAAGTATAATCTGTAACAGTCCTTAAAATTGAAGTTTCTCTCATATCTGATTGTTAGAAAATATTGCTTGCATGCTTCTGTTTTAACTGGTTTTCTGCTTCTGCCTGTTTGATTTCTCCTTGGTCAGTTGAGACTTCAAGTCAGAGAAGGCCAACATCATTTGCATACTGCAGTTTAGGGACACAGTTCTTATTCCTCATACTCTGACTTTTCCCTACGTACAGTTTTCCCCTTAACTCTTAGAAATTAATTTCTAGTGAAAACTATGTTATAAGCAGTTGTAAACAATAATGACTAGAAACATGTCCTTCATAGCAAAGCACAAAACATTTTCCAACATCCAAATTTATCTTTAGTCTTCCTATAATAAGAAAGAAGTAGATAATTGAATGAGTTTATCTTAATTCGTTATTTTAACTTAGCAAAACATTAAAATTTCAGGTTACCAAAGATTTTGGAAGAAATTTAAAAGTTTACATACAAACCTTTTTTATGTTTATTTACTTGTTCTTAACAATTATGTTCAGACTACCCACAAAACTTCTTTATAAAGTCAACCACTGTCCTAAACTTACTTTCTGTTAAGTTTCTGTTAAGCAAAAAAGGTAACATGAACATATTTAACTCTTTCTAAACACATGCATAAGAGATATGTCTTTAACCAACAATACTAAATAATCACATGAACTTTGAAAACATGTGGATTAGTTTCTAGCTTTCTGAGTTTTAGAACACCCAGTCCTTAATAAGCACTTGTCTTCAAACCACTAAAATAGAGCTCTTTTACAAATTTTGGTATTACCACCCAGAGGTAGAAAAAAATCTCACATTTATAGTATATATAGACAAATATAAGACTTTTGTTTGCACCTTTTCTTTATAACTTTTAACTCACACCCATCTAGAGGACATTAATTAAAAGCCTGATTTCCAAAGACCCCACCCCAATGAAAAACTTCTCCCTGACCTTGGTATTTCAAACAATGGCTCTCTTCTCCTGAGAAGGGTAGGAAATTTACATCCCAGAGGTTTGAAGAGATCATCCAAGTTTTCTCTAAGGTGGAGATAGAATGTACCAGTTTGTTACCAGAGGTGCTAGAGTCTGCCACAAAAGCCCTTTTAGAAGTTTGCGTTTTTAATTTTCAGTCACAGGCAGTTGTGGGTTGTGTTTACATTTTAAAGACCTAAGAATTCCAAGGGACAGTGAAAGAATGCAAAACAGAGTTTCAGATTGCTATTTAAGATTTGGCATTTTTTCTTAAGTGCAGGACAGTTTTGTTCAATATTGTAATCTTAGAAAGCTGTAGAAATTCTAAGAGGCATTGGTGGGCTTTGTTTCTAGAGTTACATTTCTACTTTTTCAGAGATCTGTAAAACAAAGACAGTTGTTACTAATTTCCATAAAATTGGATTGTGTCCTGAATGTCAGGGGATTGGTCTGTTTTTTGAACTAAATTTGCTTTATATCAGAATTTTAACTAAAATTGGAATCAGAAACTTTATGCTTTTGTAAAATCTTTCTGAAGCACTTTAACAAAACCCTTTTTTCTGGGTGTATGGTTCAACCCTGCTTTTCTATTAGCCCCTGAGTATTGGCCCTTTGCAAACCATTTGTAGGAGGAGCTAGGAAAAATTGTGGTCATTGTTCCTCTCCACAGAGGGGCTGTAAATAGCCATTAATCTTTTTAATTCTTCTCTAAATTTGGCAGGATCTTCTGAAAGTAGAGGTGAAAGGGCTCTATAGTTTAAAAGATTTTCTGCTGTCCAGGGAACACAATTTCTTTTGTGGCAGGTGGTCTAGGATCTACTTCTAAAGGACGTTGCATAGAAATGCCTAAAACTGGCAGAGCCTGATTTCAGAGCCCTGGAAGATAGAAGCAAAGAGACCCTTACTGCCAGTGTTAGGTGCTTTTGTTAACATTCCTTTTCTGGCTTTCAGCATTTATAGGAGCAACCTATATACTTTTAACCTAGAGATTAGGCCAGAGTTCTCTGTTAATCCTATAGGGAAATGGATGTGAAAATAGTCAGATGAGACTGGATTTTAAGAAGGGGCATTTATGTTGGATATGGACATTGATTTTTGTCTGAAGTGTGATTTCTCTTCATTTTGTCAGGGGAGTCCCTAAGGCTAGCCATTATACTAATACAATTGAGAGCTACATTTAAATAGGTATTTTTAAAATATAGCCAATTTAAAGGATCCACTGTCTAGGCATTGACAAATGAGATCTATCAGTAGTAACTCACATCTGTTAGAAGTAACTAAATGTCTTAACCAAAAGCATTCAGAGAAAAGTGGAGATAATGTAGCCCCCGTGATCCAGAATTAATCTAAGGAAGTAAAGGCCTTCATTGCACAGGTAGTAAGGATAATGCAAAGAAAACCATCTCTGCTCTCCCACAAAAATTTAAGACTCCTCCCATCACAAACCCACTAATTTGTGACACCAGGCAGGTGCCACCTAGGAATGGGACTTTCCAGCAGTAACAGTGAACAAATGTCCCCATGGCCTGGGACCTCTCACAAGAAACTCTGCTAAGAGCTGGCATAGCTAGACAGACTGAGAACCTGCCAATTCAAGTGGCCATTAAGGTACACCCTCTGGTTAGCGGAGACCAAAAAGAATATTCTCAGTGATCACAAAGCCAAGCTCTTAGGACATAGAATAAGACAAAAGGAAAAAAAATCCAGTTGTTCTTGTAGTTAAGCCTTGGGTTTTTTGGAGCTACACTAATATCTGGGAGGCTTATGTGGTGGATTGTGTGTTTTATAGTGTACCTTGTTGCACAGAAGCTTTCTGGAAGTTGGCAAGTGACCTGTGTCAATCTAAGCATCCATGACCAACTTATCCTAGCATTGGAGTCTCTCAGCTAGGTGGCAAGCACTCTACTGGCTTTTAAGTGCCAAACCCATCCCCACCAGTTTGGTGGCTTTGGCTTCCAAGATGTCCCTTAGCGACAGCTTTTACCTCACCTATGACAAATGACATAAAAGACACAGGAAAACAAAGTTCCTGGGATGAAATGGATCCGTAAACAAGGAGTACTCTACCAAATTTACCAAGAGTCACTAAGCCCAAGGAACTAGTTCCACAAATAGTTTCTCCTGCTCATTTTCATTTAGAAAAAGTGTTCTCACCACTATTGCTCTTGACTCAGACTTCATAGAGATTCCAGGAGACAGAAGTGATAAGAAATCTTACCTTCTGCTGGCTATATGTCAGATTTCCCAAGGATCTCTCTGCTGCAGCAATGCTGGGGGAGAGTGGTATCCAGTGAGTTTAAAACATCCTGCTCTTTATGCCAACTGTCAGGAAGGATGAATGTCCTCCGCCCTTCAAGGTTCTTCTGGCTGGATGCAGAATCAAATTGACATGAAGCATTAATGAGAGAAATTCAAATTTGGTTTCATATGTACATAGGGAATCCAAAGACGTGAAAATCCAAAGACAGGCAACGTGAGGCTTACATGACATCCTGAGCTAAAGAGAGGGGTTACAGATCCTGCAGATAGAAAGGGGAGGAAGATCCATAGGGACCAGTCAAAATCCAAACAAGTCAGAGACTCTGGAGGGAATCATCTTTTTAAGCCAAGCAACTTGTTCTTTGATCTTCTATAACTGAGTTTCAGCTTCCCCTTAAGTGTTGGTCGAGGCACAGCAGGTGGTTACCAGAGCATAGACACCACTTTGCTCAGCTGAAATAGAATCAAGGTAGTCTCTTATCAAGGACAACTTTGGCTACAGAATCTAAGGATCTTTGGTGGGCTGCTAATTTTTTAGCAGCAGATTTTATAATAATTTAAGAATTGAGGGAAGTTCATGACCATAGCCTCATTTACTTTTATCCCTAAACAGGGAAATAGGGATCTGCCAAAAGGAGTGAATCCTGAATCAGAAAAGCATCCTGGTATAAATCCTTTAAACCTAGGGGAGTCAAAACAATGAAATGTCTTATTTTGCTTGTGAAAAGTTAAAGGCCTTTACATAAAAGACAAATAAATATGAACCTCAGCACACCAGCAGTAACCAAAATATGTCACTAAAGACTGTCCAAGAGGCCATGCATACCACCAGCACTTCCCAAATTGGACTCAAGCAGACTGTGGACTAGAGGAAAGGACTAAACCAGTAAACCCCAATAAGGATTTAGGAGAAGGATTAGGGGAAGGATTCCAACATGGAATTATAGACTGAACCCAGGGCTGAGGATTGGTGCTCCAGTAGAGCCTCCTTTGTTAGTCTAGACTGAGTCATCAAGCCTGGAGTGGAACACCAATTAGATGGGTAGCTTGAACTCAAAAAGCAGAGCTGAAACTGATACACCAAAGGCCCCCATATGGCAAGAAAGACAGTGAACTCATAGCATTTGCAGGGTGCCATACCTGTGTTTCTCATTGTTCCTAAATGCCAATAGATATTTGCTTCAGATCCCACCACTGCCAGCCAATTCTGTTAAAAAAAAAAACTGAGTAAACTTGAGGATCTAATTAGCTGTATTAAATCATTCCTAAATTGGGCAGCATCTTACTTAGCCAGTAGAGGGGAGCTCCCAGGAGTTGTACAAAATGTATGGTTTTGGGGTACCTGGCTGGCTCAGTTGAGAGAGCTTGTGACTCTCGATCTTGGGATTGTGAATTTGAGCCCCACATTGGGTATAGAGATTACTTAAATAAAACTTAAGGGAAAAAAGGTAAAAAGGAGAGAGGAGCAAGTGGGTTATTAGCAAAAGGATTATTCCAGGCAGTCACTTTCCCCTAGTGGAGGAGCCCGGAATCTTTTGCAGATTACATCATCTTGTGGGGGATGGAGAGGACTCATGTGGCAGACTTGTTGCTGGTCCACAAAACTCCTGGGTGACTGGTTAAGACCACACTAAGGTTCAAACTACAGTCCGATACTAAGCTCCAGTCTGGGGACTTGGACTAAGTGATCCTATTTGGGGCCCCTGGTTTTCCTTTTAAATTTTTGTCAGAGAAAATAATTGTTGTCATTTGATATTGAGACCTGTTGGCTCCTATCTCCCAGGGTAACCATGGAGCACAAAAGAAAAAAAAGAGGATCTAGAACACGTTTCCTTTATCACTGGGCAGTGCTGGAAGAATAGAAGTTTAACAGCACTAAGTTTAGGAAATAAGTTTAATGGGTGACTCTGCAACCTACTAATAGGAAAAGGCATATGGATATCAAAGAAATACATAAATACAAGTACGAAGTGATACAGAGATAAATTGGTTGTTCCATAATGGAAACAAAATGAAAATTTTACTTTTATTCCTATGTTCTTCCATAAGGACTTTAGGGGACTTACATACAGAGAAAGGTCACTAAAACAGTGGCAAAAACCATGGCAAGAATAGGGGGAAAATTACCTTTTACTTTGAATCCAGCTGAGCACAAATATTAGAGACCCAAAAATTAGATTGTCACATACTGAGCTCCTCAAGTACCATGTGACCTGACCCAGTTACAGAACCCAAAGGAATGAGAAGAGTGCCCTACTTTCATAGTGCTTTCTTTCTTTTTATAAAAAGTTATGTTTTACTATTAGAATATATTTCTTTTTAGGCTTTTTTTTCTGCATATAAGTATTGCAGATTAATACAAATAATAACTGGATTTGTATTATACAGAATACAGCTTTTTCAAATTTAACCAAATGTTTTGAGTATCTTTGCATATCTGTACATATGTATCTTTTTAGTAGAAAGTATTCCATTGTATGAAAATGCTCTAATTTCTCCAGACCTCTGTTAGCAAACATTGTGCTCCTGATTTCTCATTATTAGAAATGATATTATACCCGGGGCGCCTGGGTGGCTCAGTGGGTTAAAGCCTCTGCCTTCGGCTCAGGTCATGATCTCAAGGGTCCTGGGATCGAGTCCCGCATCGGGCTCTCTGCTCGGCAGGGAGCCTGCTTCCCTTCCTCTCTCTCTGCCTGCCTCTCTGCCTACTTGTGATCTCGCTCTGTCAAATAAATAAATAAAATCTTTAAAAAAAAAAAAAAAAAAAGAAAGAAATGATCTTATACCCGACAGTCATGTGTGACGCATGTGTGCACACACACACATATCTTTGTGCCCTTATGCTGGTAGTTCTATATAATTGTTCAGGAACATCTAAAGTTGGGGGACCAAAAGATATGCACATCTACAATGGTTTATATTACTGAACTGTCCAAAATAAAACTGATTATACTGTCAGTGGTTTTCTGGGCAGCCTCTGAGAGTAAATGTGGAGCCCCCAGCCTTCAGCTCATAATACTTCCCTTCCTCTCTTCCACTTGAATCTTTTAACATATTTTATCTTTTTAAAATACCTAGCTTCTGTTGAAGATTCATTTGAAAAAGAGTTCGAAGGCTAAAGTAAGTTTTGAAAACCACTATTCTAGCAAAGTCTCTGGAACCAGAGATCTTCAGTTCACTGGTGATTCACAAGTTACAAAATAGCCCAGTTTGCAGTGTTCATTCCCATTTTCAAAATAGATCTCAGAGCAGCCCAGGTTAGGAGGAGCCTCAGATTCCACTCACCTGACTCTGGAGTGTTTATCTAGATCGGTCTCTTAAAGTCCCTTTTACCCTCAGTTTGAAGATGGTGGTCTCCAGAAAGCTTTCTTTCAGTAGTGGCTGAATGTAAGGCAGAATTGAATAGAATTCAGTGGCAGTGACAAAAGAATTTAATACATCATTGTTTACAAAAATACTTTTTCTGAGTTTACTTCCTTTCCTTTTTTCACAAAGGATTTGCAACAAGCCATTCTGAAGGCATTTTCTTTCTTCTACCTTATCCTTCAAATCTGTTATTGCTGCTGTTACTGTTATTAAGCCTTTTAGGAAATTAAAATCCCATACTCTTGGTGGTAAATTAACATCATGAGTGGATCCATTGCATGTAGAATACCTGAGATGTTGCCAAGAAAACAGTAATATTCCACTTATGCACATACTGAATTTAATCAAGAGCAGAGGGGGAAAATAAAAAAAGATACTAATAAAGCCCCAGCTTTTCAAGATCTTGGGATTTCCTTAGAAAAGAAATCCCTATAAAATTATAAACTGTAACCAGTTTGGTTATTTGGTTTCCCAGCATCTGTCAGTCAAGACTTACTTTTAGTGATCATACATCCAACTTGAACTAACTTAGGCATAAAAAGAAAATGTATTAGTTTACATATTGAATTATGGAAGGGCACAGATAGATACAGCTTGACCTCAGATAATTGGAATCACAGTTTACTCTGTATCTTGTCTCTGAATATCTGCCTCATTCTCTTATGCCATCTTTTTCCCTCCATCGGAAACATGACTGTTAGTAGCTTCTAGACTCCTATGATTCGAGTTCCACCAACGAAGAAAAATTACCGCTTTCCTTATTTCCAATTCAGAAAATCCCTGGGAAGGCGTGTGAATGGCCCTATTTGAGTCAGACACCACTCTTTGACCCAAGTCACTATTGCCAAGAAGATAAGAGCTGTAAGATAATGGTCGTTCCCTGTGATCTGTATAGTTAATGCAGCAGATTCTGTTCCAAACAGACAAGGAAGAAGACAAGCTAACATTACAGAGTACTTATGAGGTACCATGAACATGCTCCCCTGAGCATCCTATGTAGGGATGTGTCCTTGACAGGCCATGAAAGATCAACAACAAAGGGGAAAGCAACCTGGGTAGCAAAAGAACACCAGTGAGACGTGGTAACCACTCACAACAGAAACTTCAATGTAGTAACCATTGTGTTATATATTCTAAAAACGATTGAAATGCCGCCCCCACAGTAAATAAGTGTTTATTTGGTAGGCAAAGAAAATTTATCAGCTGTCTGGGTTAACAGAGAACTTAATCACCTACACAGCACTATATGGCTCAAGAAATGACAAATCAGATTGAATCCTTCAGTTTGGGCAAGGGATAAGATTAACAGAATGGTTTTTAAACAATAACTCTAGACTCAGGTACACATAATGTTGAGTCCTTGTTCCACCACTTGCCAGCAGTTTGTAACTTTGGACTTGTTGCCTGATCTCTACAAGGGGATAATATCACTAATCTTACATGGTTTAACTGTGGTTAAATAAGGTAATGTATGTAATTGCTCAGCACACTGCCATGGAACATGGTAAAGAGTATCAGGATCAAATGGATGAATGGATAATTGACCAGAGTGTGTAACCGACAAGAAACTTAAATGTTACTCTTTTTCCTCAATATCCAGCCTCCCTCTGTGATTTAGACCTAATCCCATTTCTTAAAATTAAGGAAATGAAAAAAATAAATAAATAAGGACCTTGTCATTAACCAAATTTCAATTAGTTATTAATATCAAATAGGATAATGTGTGGAATTATGTGTTTAAATTACAGTCGCATTACTATGGAAGGCTGTTTCTTGAATCTTTAGTCATAAAAGTTTGCCATTTATCTCTGGGTCTCTATTTTAAAAGTCAAGGATGTTTAAACAAACTAGAAACTAGGGAGTCCCTAAAAGCTTCACATGGATTCAGTTTCTTAAAGGAGAACCAAAAGTTTTCAAAATGTCCATTTATAAATGTCCATATATAAAAGAGCAGTGGCATATTAACTACTTTAAAAGCCTTTTCTTCTACCTGTAATTTTTTAGAGGATTTTCATTAAAATTTCATGTATAAATTTTTTGTAATCATGAAATTGTTTTTAAATGTACTGAAAAGGCATACTTTTATGGATGATATGGATGTCTATTTTATTAGCTTAACTACATCATTTCTTAATACAGGTAAGGTTTTCTCACTTACAAGATCTAAAATTAGATTGCATAATTACTTAAAAGTAGTCATGGTTAATGTAATGCTAATGACTTGAAGCACTATTTATAGATTCTAACTGACATAATTTGTAAACAGTCATCCTTATTCTCGTTTAAAGTATAAGAAGCTTTTTAAAATTGGTATTTATCGTGCCCTAAAGGATATACTTTACCCCTAGCATAATTTTTCTGGGAACAAAACACTTACGGTAGAAAATTGGTGGGATTTCCTTTGTTCTGTGCTCTTCGTTTAATTTGAAGATGACAGTATTGTGTTTGTCTCTGCAAAATAGTATCAAATGCGTGATCATAACATGGTATCTTTTCACAGCCTCAGTGTTTACTTGCCTGGCAATAGCATTGGGATTTTACAGAATCTGGAAATAGTTGAGAAACTATGACAGTGTGCCGCTGCTGCCGCGGACTTGAGAACACTACGCCAGGCCTACGTTTACTCTGAACATGGAAGTTGCAGCAGATTCTCAATACAGCAAGATTATTCAGAGTACATATGGACTAAAAAAATATTTTTAAGTGGGAAGATACGCTTTGAGTTGGTGTTTTCTGTGCCTTTATTTATTTTATTATGTTAAAAAGCTGTCATTCAAAACCTGATTGAGATAAAGAGGCTTTTTGTCTTTACCCTTTTCATGGTTCATAGAAACTGATCCAGAGTTCTCTTGTGTTTGAACAAATATGTATCATTTAGGATTTCTTTGATGTCTGCTGCAAATTTAAAAACTACTCCCAAGCCTACATACTTGTTATTGTATTCAGCTTCCCTGGTAACTGCTGCACAGTTACTTTTTCATAGAAAATAAAATCTTGTTCTAACAAAGTTGCTTGGATTTTCAAGGCAACTTACCATATATGGAGACTGGGTTTCCTGGCAGTAAATTAAAACAAGGAACTTTAAAATAATGTGTGCCCTAGTGCAACTGTAGGACACCGGGTGTGAAATCTTCAAGTTGCTATGTCTTGAGCTCTGATTATTACATATACTTAAAAATTTTTGAATTTACAAATACCAGTTTATCCCTGCTTCTTAGGGACCCATCTTAAATTTATTACATAAAATGAAGAGGTGTTTTTTTTTGTTTTTGTTTTTGTTTTTTAATGATTCTCTTAAATTCAGTAAACTTCTACTTGGTGACTAAGTAGACCAAGCAGGATTATATAGAGACCAGTGAAGAGTCAGTAAAAACCCTTCACTGTATTTGAAAAACAGATCAAAGTTTATAATTCCCATTTTTTGTCAGTCTTCAAGAATTTAGATACATGACTATTTAACAGTATGTAATTTTTTTTAATATAAAGAAAAAAACCCAAGCAATGGAAAAAGCAGTGGTCACCAACGCTGAACTTAGTGATTGTTGTTGTTGAATAAGAGCTGCCATTGACTATACTAGAGGGAATATGCTAAATAATCTATATTAGCTCACCTTTTCTTTTTTCAAAGCAGTCCTCTTAGGTGGGTGGTAATATCCTTATTTTACAGCTGAAAAAAACAAGCTAAATGAAGTTAAGGTCACCCAGTTGTAACTTCCTACAACCGTGGTTGCCAAGGCTGTACAGCAGACAAGCCACACAGTCGTCATATGCCAGGCAGGCTCTTTCTTACTCAGTGCTCTCGTCACCTACAAGTTGAAGCCTGTGTGTCAAGAGATGGACAGACAACTAAGGCATGAGGAAAAACACTTGTACTTACATCTAACATCTTCACTCCAATTTTTGTGTAAAAAACATAATGTGGAAATATATAGAGATCTATACATATTTGGTCTTTGTCCCCAATTTCTGGCACGATCTCCTAAAACCCTTGCACTTTCTTGATAGGGGTAGTTACAAGCACAAAACTCCTAAAATCCTCCAGATTTCCTGAATAGTAAGTGTGTATTCTGTATGCTGAGAGGACATGCGGCCGGGAGCCCTTCTATAATTTTAGAATGGGGACTGGCTGCCAGATAGACCAAGGCGTGATTATAGACTGGAACTCTCAGCCTCCCTGACCTCCCAATGCAACTGCTGGGAAAGGAAGAAGACAGGAGAGGAGCTGAAGGTTGAGTTCAGTTCCCACTGGCCAATCCAAGGAACACATCAGGGTGCTTGGAGGGTGGCACATGGAAGGTCATGGAAGCCCCATGCACCTCTCACTCACACTTTGCCATCTGCATCTCCTCCATTTGGCTGTTCCTGGGATGTATCCTTTCTATTATACTGGTCATTCCAACCAACTGGAACCTGAGGAGGGGGTTTCCTGAACTGTTGATTAGTCAGAAGTATCCGTGACAAAGTGGTACTTGCAAAAGGGTGTCTGAAGTGGCGACATTCTTTTGGGACTGAGCTCAACCTGTGGAGTTGGACGCTAACTGGGAAGTTAGTGTCAGAACTGAAATGTTGGAACACCCAAATGGTGTCCAGAAAATCCAAGAATTGGTTGTGGTGGGGAAATACCACATAACAGGACACACAACAGGATGTTCTATAACACCTGCATAACCGGACAATAATACATATATGTGATTTATGACTAAATATATATAATTTCAGGGTTGTATTATAATTTTGATTCAGTGGCTGTAATTGACCCAGAATAATAATGGTTTAAGAACAAAGAGGTTTACGTTCTCACTTACCTACAGTCTAGGTATACGCATTCCCAGGCTAGTGTGTCAGCTCCAGGTATTCAGGCACAGGATCCTT
Source organism: Neogale vison (assembly GCF_020171115.1). Classification (NCBI taxonomy): domain Eukaryota; kingdom Metazoa; phylum Chordata; class Mammalia; order Carnivora; family Mustelidae; genus Neogale; species Neogale vison. The sequence continues at coordinate 140,712,146 of NC_058097.1, forward strand.
TTTATCTTCTTGTTCTGCTGTCCCTGGTGTTGCCCTCATTCACAGGGTCCAGTAACTCACCACCATATTCACATTCCAGAAGCGGAAAGGGACAAGATGTGGGCAAGCCCCTTCCCTTTAAGGTCATGACCCCGAGGTTATATACACACTGTTTTTGTTCACACACTATTGGCCACAACTTAGCTGCAAGAGAGACTGGGACGTCAGCTTTTATCCTGAGCAGCCATAAGCCCAGGTAGTTCCTAACACTGTGGAAAAAGGAGAAAAGGCACTGGGGGACAACCAGAGAACCTCTTCCTTCAAGGGTGCATGCTTCTGTGACAACACTCTTCTAGTTATTTCCTACTGCACTGGTAGAGAGACTGGAGATGGGGCCTAGATCACTTTAGAGTCACCAGGCTGGATGGTAGGCTGTGTGTAATCCCAGGAGGTGAGAAACTGGATTTGGGGATTCCTGTAGTTAAGATTGCAGACTCTGAACTTGCCCCGCTAAGGTTAGAATCCTGGCTCCACTGTGCCGCGTGATTCTGCACAAACCCCATCTGTAAACTCTACCTATCTCCTACTGCTGTACTGAGAATTACAAGATAATACATGGACAGGACTGGGCACAGGATTAACCCATACTAAGTACCAAATAAATGTTTTATTACAGATCGAAGGCCTCTTGCAAACCACAGAGAAAGTAACAATACTGATTATAAAGGTTATCAAAAAGAATCGATAAGGCATTTTTAAAAACTTGCTTACAGACCCCCGACCAGCCCGAACTAGTCTCGCATGCAAACACGCTCACGTCTGGGCAAACTGTCCCAATGATGCGGCGTCAGAATGGCTTTTCAGGGAAAGTACATGCCAGAGCCCAGAGGGTGGGCAGTCTGGTGTGTGGAGAGAAGGCTTGCTGCCTTTCACAAGGAGACAGATCCAAACAACCGCCCAAGTCACAAATTTGCTACACTGAAGAGGAAGTGGGTAGAGTTAGAAAGGAGGGCATGAAGTCAGAACTGAAACAAAATCCTGTTGTTGTTTTTTGGTCTGCAACAGCAGGGGGAGGGAAGAGAGAATAATAAACCATGTGTCTATTATCCTGTCCAGTCAGCCTCATATTTATATTGCCTTCTTACAAAGAGCTTGCAAGACAGAAAAATGGATTGAATCCTAAAACAGATTATTTAAATCAGTATTTTTAGCAAACATACGGGTTTTTTCTTTTACAAGAGCATAGTTATATTTTATATAAAACTTTCCAGAGGCATTTGGTTGTTAGTGTAAAGATGCCCTTTTACTCATCTTATTTTGCATTTTCTCCCAACTCCAGATGCTTTTTAAGTCATTTGAAAAGTTTAAAAAATAATACTCTCTAGAAAATAAAAAATAATTTTTTAATGTCTATATTTCTTTCGATTACTAGACTTATAAAGTTTGTGTTAATACTTGTAAAATTAATTCCTCATAAATGTAGAGTCTTGTCTACATAAATATATTAAAAAATATTCTGGGAGGGGGAGCCCAGCTGAGTGCATAGAATTTTAGCAATCCCTTTGATACTATAACATATCTCTGCCTTCAGAATTGGAATCGTACATAAGACGAACTCTGAGGAGAATTTGTATAGACTTACATTTATATCAATTTACAAGAAAAATAAAGCAAGTTTATTTAAAGTTATTCCACTGATTAGTATCTTCTCACAAAAACTCCCCCAGAAGACACTTTTTTCTTAATTCGCCTCTTCTCTTTGCTTGACTCACAAGAAGAGTCATCTTCCTAAAAACAAAGGAAAAGAGGGCCAAATGAGATAACTACTCTAGACACAATTTCATCTTTCTCCATTATCTGTTCCACAGGAAAAATTGAACCATGCTATTATTTTCAACTCTGGACTCAATTTCTTTTAGGATTTTGTGTAAATTTTCCAATCTGAGGGACCAGTACATATATTCTGTGCTGCCTCACAGACTAGAGGACACTTAGAGAAATCAGCCAGTCCTGTCTCTACCCAATATATCCCAGCCCCAAAAGAGAACGCCTAGTGATTTCTGCTTTTATCTTAGCCTAGCACTTCTCAGGATACTGCTCCCTGACTTGGGCAGTGTTAGAAAGCCTGGAATCGTTGCAAGCCCCATCGTTCTAGGAATCACGTTTCTTGGTTCCTCCATTCCCTCCTCTGTGTTTACACAACATCCCTCTACTACCTACTCTGTCTGCCACTGTTTCCAAATATTTCTCATTCATCACAGTATCATCGGGACCCAGCACAGAGGGCTCACTTAAAGAATGGCATGAGAAGGAGCAAGAGAGGGCTAGAAATACAGTAGATGCTCACTGGATGTTAATCCTTTATGACTAATTCTCCCCGCACCCAGCTGGTCTGGACAGAGCTGAATGCAGGGGCTCCAAGAACAGCACAAGGCACAAGACATGGGCAGGGTTGGGCAGACCCCTGAACTTATTCCCCAAGCCGTTCCTGCCCACACCCTTGGGCTACAAAAATAGTTAGTTATCAAAACAGTAATAGTTATTATTATCAATAATATCAGTTAAGTGAATTATATATGTCAGACTATCCTAGGAGACTACCCTGAGAAATTGTTTCCTGGATAGAAATTATACTATTCTCAGGTTGTTTTGCAGGGCAGTCTTTAAGGTACAGCTGGATGTAATCATAGGTCCTGACCAGAAGGTGGCAGGAGATTAAGGCAGAATTTCTTGAAGAATCTATAGAAATGATCACTGAATGGAAAGTTCATTTGTACTTCTACTTTATATATTTAGACTCCCAAATAAACTAACTGCTCCTACTCTCAGAAGCACTGGGCTCTACACATTTACTTATCTACTGACAATATTTATTCAACTTGAATATAGAAAATGAAAGGAAGGAAAAAGGAGAAAAGGATATGCCGAAGGGGGAATAGAAATACTATGAATACTACCAGATAGAAAATACCTCAGTATTTCCACACAGTATTTCATTTAACATCAATACAATCTCGTGAGGTAAGTGCTTTCCCCTTTTTAAAGATGAAATTGAGACTCAGAAACTTTTGCAGAAAAGCAGTACCAGGACTGCAGCTGTCATTAGAGGTCGGCAACATTCGCTCATTCACAAAAATTCAATTAACCTCAAGCAGGGCTGCAAATAAACAGTGGGCCCAGAGGACAGAGCCCTCGAGTCAGCTCTCCTGAAAACCTACACACTGCTGGTAGAGAGCAAAGTTTTGAAGGAGGATGTGCTGGAGAGTATGGACTCAAACCCAACCCTGAAAACAGACACTTGAGGGTAAGAAAATATTTTAAACGTTCACTAAAAAACATTAGTATTCTAGGCAGGCAAATCAATGTGCAAGGACTCAGAAGAAGGTGAGGCTCGGGTACTCTCTGAGGCATCTAGGAGCGAGACAAAACAACACAGTTCCTGTTGTGGTGGCAGCGTCAGCAGAGTGCCTGCCCCAGAGTGACAAGGCAACGACCAGGCTGGGACTGTCAGCGGTCATTAACGGAAGAAAGGGTCCCCTAGTCTTCTAGCCGACAGCCTGTGACTGCGAGGGCTGACCTGTCTGTGCAAAACTCCCCCCGGGGGGCTAAGTGTGGTACAAGGTGAGCACCACAAAACAAGAGAATGGGTTATTATAATTAATTACACCTCTTGGGAAATTACGGACTGGTGAAATACTGAAACACTGCGAAAGCATTTGAATTTGTACATGCAGACAAACACACATACGTGTTTGTAAATGAGTAGAACACTGTGGAACATGAGGCCTGCCAAATGGTTCCCCATAGCTTCCTCTGGAGACTGGGACTTGGTGTGGAAGGGAACAAACTGCCCTGTTTTTAACATTTTACAACAAGCACACAGACTATTTTAATATTTTAAAGGTAGCTATTAGAGACTAATGATAAGTTTGTGCAAAATATAAGGAGCCAGGAAGTGCTTTTTAGTAAACAAGTTCAAGGTGATACGGGTCTGGAACAGAATTAACTCACCCGTGATGACTGAAGAAAACATGTCCGTATGGAAGGAAAATATGAGGCGTACCTGAAGCCCTATGCCGTGTCACATGAGCTTCCCCAAGGGCCACATCACAGCTGTCTTCACTCACAGAAGAGAATGAGGGTCACAGTGTGTCCCCAGGGTGCTCTCTGCCTGTCTACTCCGAGACAAGGTGGCCAGAATACAAGCACCGCTGGGGGTTTCCTGCTGTTTTCACTATATTCTCTATACTCCACCTGCTTTTTGGTATTTGTTTTTTGTATCTGTTTTCCATGTTCATTTCTTTTCAGCTTCCTTCTACAGAGTTGTCCTTCCTGTCACTCAAAAGCATCTTTCTGTATTTCAGAGCTATATTCTGAATTTCAAATTCATATTTCTAGCTATAAATTATGAGAAGAGCTAAGGCTATGGGGTCAAAAGCTAGAAATTAAACACTGGTCCCAACATTACTAGCTGTGTGAATTTAGACAAGTCACCTAACCTCTCTAAGCCTCGGTTTCCTCACATGTTAAATGAGGGCAGATCAAATGACATATGATAACACCTGAAAGAACTTTGTAGAGGTGAAGGGGGTGCGCCGACAACTCCCACCCTGGCTCCTTTCTACTCTTCAAACTTCTTTTGAGGATATGCTTATTTTGGCATCACATATACTAAAAACATTTTTTGATGAGCTGAAGCTATCTTACATGGACTCTATTCTACTTTATTTTGGCTATTTAGAATGTTAAAATATACATAGTTTAACTGTCTGGGAATTCTTATCAGTCTGCTTATTAGAAAATTATTTTTTCCGGTGCCTGGGTGGCTCAGTCATTAAGCATCTGCCTTCAGCTCAGGTCATGATCCCAGAATCCTGGGATCAAGCCCTACTCAGCCAAAGGCCTGCTTCTCCCTCTCCCACTCCCCCTGCTTGTATTCCCTCTCTCACTATCTCTGTCAAATAAATAAATAAATAAAATATTAACAAAAAATAAAAAGCTTGGGGCATCTGGGTGGCTCAGTGGATTAAAGCCTCTGCCTTCGGCTGAGGTCATAGTCCCGGGGTCCTAGGATCGAGCCCCGCATTGGATCTCTGCTCAGCGGGGAGCCTGCTTCCCTTCCTCTTTCTCTGCCTGCCTCTCTGCCTACTTGTGATCTCTGTCAAATAAATAAAATCTTTTTTAAAAAAAGTATTTTTTCTTTCTATGTCTCAGTAACACTGTACACTTATGAATGAGGATGATGTTCTAACTGGTACCTATATAGATAGATACATATGTATGTGTGTGTACAGATCACATATTATACATAAAGATAAAGCCATGTAGAGAGATATATTCCTTTAGTCTTTACAACACTTTACAAAGTATAAATCATTATCTCCAGTTTAAAAGCACAGCCAAGAGGTGAAATGACTTGTCCAAACTAAAAAAGGTTGTGGCCAAGAACCAAACCCAAAGAGTCCTAATCCAAAGCTTATGCTCTTAGCTACTCTTCTATACTTCTTGAGAGAGAGAAATGTGCTAAGGAGGACACCAACCACCACAAAGTTGGGGACCTGAATCCTTTCCAGTGTCTCCCTGAGCTGATCCACCTCTGCACGACACTCATCCAGCTGACCTTCTAATTTTTCTCTACGAAGCCGTTCGTACTCCAGCTGGTCCTGCAGCTCCTTGATAGTCCTGTCAGAAAAAGAAAAGTTGTTCTCAATCTCCAGTATCAGCTAACAATTAATTTTGGCCATAGTGAAAAGCATCCAGGCATTGCATGTACAGCAAATAAAACGAAATAATTTACTTGACAAGTATGAACGGGGAGTCTACTACGAGCCAATACTGATCTAGACACCAGTGATACAGCAATGAACAAAACAGGCCCAATGTGCCCTCCTGGGGCCTACCTGAGCAGTGGAGGAAGAAAGAGCACAAATGAACAAATATATAGTATGGGGAAGGTGAAAAATGCTAAGGGAGAAAAAAAAGCAAGAAAAAGTGATTGATATCAGATGCTGTCGAGCAGAGGACTAACACTTTGCACACAGTGGCCAGGGAACGCCTTACTGAGAAGGGGTCTTCTGAACAGAGTCCTAAGGGAAATTAGGAGATAAACCAAGCAGACATCCGCGGGGAGAGCATTCCAGACAGCCGGCAGAGCAAGGGTAAAGACCCTAAGGCGGAAGTAGGCCTGGCGAACTGGAAGAAAAGCAGAAGCCAATGTGGCTGCGGTAGTTTAAAGGAAGAGCAATAGGTTGGGAGAGGCCAAAGGGAGCCAGAAAAGCAGGGCCTTAGAAGTCACAGCAAGGACCCAGGCTCTCTGAGCGAACAGGGAAGCCACCAGCGAGTCTGAGCAGAGAATTGGCATGATCTGAGATTTCTTTACTTTTGCTTTTGTAGTTTTTAAATGGTTTGTAAGTTACTATGAGTAAAATACACAAATGTCAACTGAACATGAGTTTTGATTAATGTGTAAAGCCTGTGAACACCACCACGACCAAGATATAGAATATGTCAATTGCCTCAGAAAGGTCCCCCATGCCTCTCCCAGGAAACCTCCATTTGCCATAGGAATCACATTCTGAATATCTATCATGTTAGGTTAGTTTTGCCTATGCTTATAAATGAAATTGTGTACTACATATTTTTGAGTGCCTGGCTTCTTTCAGTCAAAGGTATGTGAGATTTACTGTACCTAAGTATTAACATGATTATTCTGGACACTGTGTTGAGAACAGACTGCAGGGAATGGGGGAGTGGGAATTAGGGGGCAGGGACAGGAAGCTGGGAGACATATCAAGAAGATGTTAAACTAAATCCAGACAAGAGATGATGTGACTTGAACCAGATGGAAGGAAGGTGGCATATACATAGAAGGGTAAATATCAGTAACAAAATATCAGAATAAACAAGCACTGCCTTATTGCTGGAGGGTGGGGGGAAAAGAATTCCCAAGGCAATCTGGGTAGGATGTCAGGTTCCCAGGAGGGCGATCTAAGAGCATTCGGCAGTAGCTCCGGTATGGAAGTGTGTGGGGCTGAGACTGAGAATAGGGAAGAAGAATGCCCACTGTGCAAGCCTAGAATTCAGCAAATAAGAAGGGGAAAATCATTCCCAGGACACCAGTAATACAACAATGCTTTGTTGTATTTTGACTCTGATCCAACTAACAGATAACAACAAAATCAAGAGGATATCCCTCAAACCAATACTTACCCAGTTTTTCTTGACAAATAGACCTAAAAGCAGGAATTTGTACCTAAAGAATATATCTTAAGATGTACTCAACACGAAGTGGAGAACCAATGCTAGAGAAGTAATAAAGCTCACTCAGAAGACACGCTTCAGTCTCAGCTGACGTGAAAGTACATTCTGGCTCAAAGGCAAAGCGATCTTGAAAAAAGAATCTGTTCAAAATCACATCAATAGTATAACCACTTCACAGTGAACTGCTATCGTTAGAATTAAAAGTTCCGAATCACAGTCATCTTAGATAACAGGTTTGGAGTCCAACAGACTCAGGTTCAAATTCTGGCTCCCCCCTCCCACACTTCCAGTCCAACTGGATAGGAATGGTTAGAGGCGGTTGGTTGAAAAGCTCAAAATAGCCATGGCTTCAAAAAAAAAAAGTCTTGGGGCGCCTAGGCAGCTCAACCAGTTGAGCATCTGCCTCTTGATTTCCACTCAGGTCATGAGCTCAGGGTCCTGGGACTGAGCTCCATGTCGGGCCCCGGGCTTAGCAGTTAATCTGCTTATGGTTCTCCCTCTCCCTCTCCCCCTGCTCATGCTCACTCACTCTCTAAAATAAATATATATTTTTTAAAGTTTTAACTCTAGAGTTTCAGTTTTACAAGATGAAGAGAGTTCAGGAGATTGGTTGTACAAAACTGTAGAAGTACTTAACACTACTGAATTGTACACTTAAAAATGGTTAAGAGGATACATTTCATGTTATGTATATTTTACCACAGCTAAAAATAATCTTAATATCTTCTCTGTCTGAGGCCTTAAGAGAAAAACTGGAGAGAACCTTACATTCTTTGCTAAGGATGGGAAAACAAGTTGTTCGTCAACAAACCTTCACACAGCATTTAGAAAGGTAACTAAAACAAACCATTTGGGTTTTGAGGACATTACTTTTCAGACTCAAGTTGGTTTTTCTTCTGCTTTAGATCTTCTTCTGTTATCCCTCCCAGGTGTTTAAAGTTGCTCTCAGCAATTTCCAGCATGTGTCTCAATTCAACAATTTTCTTATAAGCTCTCACTGCAAGACAAATTGAATACAGACCTAGATTAGACTGACAACAGCTCGTGTGCTCACAGGATGCTGGTCCTGAGTATATGCTTCTGCTAGAGACGGTGCTGAGTGCTCTGGGCAGGAGGTGGAAGGAAGGTGGCATATACATAGAAGGGGAAGTATCAGTAACAAAATATCAATAAACAAGCACTGAAAGACCTATGTGGAGGACTCTTTTCCTGCTATTAGAGGATGTATCAAATTGATACAGCTATTAATACTATAAACAGGAAGCTTTAAAGAAGACCGCAGTTTCTTATGGTGCATTAAAAGACCACACATAGTCTACTATATATAAGAGAATCAGAAAAACTGGAATATGGTTGATATATTTAAAATAAGCCAGATCTAACCCAGCCCCAATTTTATGATTAATCACTTGTAATATCTATTTATGTGAGAGAACACTGGGGGAAAGAATTATTGAGAGCTTCTTTTAGCTATTATCCAACTACCAAAACTAGAATTTTTCTATTCTTTGCGGCAATGGCTCTTAACTTGGGATGATTTTCTCCCCCAAAGACATGTCGCAACATCTGGAGACATTTTTGCTTGTCACACTTGGGGGATGGAAAGAATTAGACTAGTGGCATCTAGAGGCTTGGAATGCTACTAAAATCTTAAAACACAAAGAAGACTCCCCCTCAACAAATAAGCATCTGGCCCAAAATATCAATCGTGCAGGAGTTGAGAAACCCTCCTATATGGGACCAGGTTAGCAAGTCACAGCCTCTTCTCCCTAACCCTTAACACTGTGATCTATCTCTCAGTAGGCTATAGAGCTGCAGGTTGCAAACTGCATATATCAGAATTAACTGGGGTACTCTTTAAAAATGTACATTTGTGTCCTGTACCAGACCTACATGTTCAGACATTACTGGTACTTAGTAAAAGTCCCTTAGACAATTTTTGATGTACAGACAGTTTTGGGAACCACTGTAACCACTAACAACCAAGTAGAGGCAATTAAAAAAAAAAGTTACAGAAGAAGAGAGCAAAAGAACTGTGGCTATTTAGCTTATATAATAATTCTTTTAAAAATAATATTAATTCTCGGGGCGCCTGGGTGGCTCAGGTTGAAGGGCGTTGAAGCCTCTGCCTTTGGCTCAGGTCATGATCTCAGGGTCCTGGGATCGAGCCCCATCGGGCTCTCTGCTCAGTGGGGAGCCTGCTTCCTCCTCCCTCTCTCTCTCTCCGCCTGCCTCTCTGCCTACTTGTGATCTCTGTCAAATAAATAAATCTTTAAAAACAATAATAATATTAATTCTCTAATATTTGAAGGCTATGTTGTGAAAGAGCTATTCTACAGAGTCACAAGAGGTAAAAGGTAGGATTAAACAAGATTAGCTCCAGGAAGAGACATTTTAACTCAACAAAGGAAAAACTTTTCAGCAGAAACAGTAAGAGCTATCATGTATTTGTGGACACTATATTAATTTCCTTATACATTTTAATCCTCACAAACACTGTTAGATGAAAATGGGACCCCTGAGAAATAATGAGTATCTTGCCACTGAAGGTGACTAAGTGGATGCTAGATGACATGTGACAGGAATGTTGAGTCAAGAGTCAAACTTCAAATAGAAATAGGGCTCTATGATGCCATAGCCTTAAATATAATTTACTAAAGAATGGTTTGAATTAAGGCACAGTTCCAGGAATTCTGGAATGACAAGAAATCCAGTCTCCTGTAGGTGCTCTGACAAAACCTATTATCCCAAGAAGAGGCCATCTTGTCCTTTGGGTTTTGCTCTGAAATAAAATTAAACTGGGACAAGAAGACAACACGTGATTTCATACCTTCACCATCTGCAGACACCCTAGGCAGCTATCAGTGAACTTCACTGTACAGCAAGGGGCTAAGAATAGAATTTTATCAAACACACCACAATAGGATACTGTTCTAGTCACATCTTTGCTCTTTTCTAAATCATCTTTTCAAAATTTTGTGATTCACTGACAATGATCCCCTTAAAACATCTCTTACTCAAATAATTTCAAAAGTAAACTGAAAGTCTACAAATCAACCATTCATTTTCTGAGGTCCTAAGTCCTTGCTAATTCTCAATAGAATCACCAAAAAGTAACTTAAGCACAAATAAGAAAATAAAAAGTAGATAAATCAAACTTCATCAAAATTTTAAAATTTTGCAAGATTCCAGTCCAAAATGGCGATGAAAGACCCTAAACTCACCTCCTCCACAGACACACTAGATTTACACCTATTTATAGAGCAGTTGCTCCTGAGTAAGAACCGAGGGCTGACTGAACAGCTTCTGCACAAAGATGTTTGTAAGAGACCACATAGAGAGACAGCAAGAGAGACAGAGACACTGTGAAGGGAATCCTCATTCCTGATGTTGTGAACTACAGAGGGAAGGGACTACCTACTGAGGAACAATGAGCAGATTCATCTGCCCAGAGGCACAGAAAAAAAGGCAAAGTTTAAAGGGGCAAGCAGAATTAGAATCCAAACAGTCGTGTCAAACAGACAGCCATAGCCAGCCTGTCCCCTCAGTAACCCTGGGCCCCTAGCCCACACCAGCCCCACCAAGGCAGGCTCCAGGGTGGTGCCCACCAGGACACTCTGGTCCACATTCACTATAGCTCCAGCCACCTCGCCAATGTGACACAGACTCAAAGTGCTCTAGAACATCAAGACCCATACCACGCTGGCTCAGGAAGACTTGCTTGAGAATCCCCAGCATAGTGCAAGGAACCCCTCGGCCTGCATCCACCTCAGCTTCAGCCACTCAACCGAGGAACCCCCTGGGCAAAATACCTTGGGGCATCCTGATTTGCACCCACTTGAGGTCTACCTGTCCTGCCAAGGTGCCCTCAATGCAGAGAGGCCTGAGCCACACTCAGCTGAGCGTCAGCTGTCCAGCCAGCATGCCCTCTGCAACCGGAGCCCCAGGAATACCCTGCCCTGCACCAACCCCTACTCTGCCCATGCCACCAGGGCAGCCCCAGCAGAGTGCTCTAGGACCTCCAGCCAGCCAGCCAAAGTCACCAGACAACACAAGGGACATCCCTACATAAGGCCATTCCTTCAAGTTTAAGAGAAGTAGCTGTTCTGCCTTATTCAAAGAAACAAACATAGAAAGCCAAGCAAAATGAGACGGAAGAGAATGAGTCAAATTAAAGAACAAGAAAAAACTGTAGAAAAAAACTAAAATGAGGACAAATAATCCACCTGATAAATTGTTCAGAATATTGACATAAAGATGCCCATCAGACTGAAGAGTGGATGAACTCGGTGACACCTTTAACAAACAGAGAAAATATAAAGAAGAACCAATCAGAGTTGAAGAATATAATAAACAAGATAAAAAAAAACCACTAGAGAGAATCAACGTTAGAGAACACAGATCAATAATCCGGGAGACAGGGTAAAGAAGAGCACCCAAGGTGAAGAGCAAAAAGGAAAAAGGACTTTAAAAAATGAGCGTCTGCCTTTGGCTCAGGTCATGATCCCAAGGTCCTTGGATCAAGCCCCGCATCCGGCTCTCTGCTCAGCAGGAAGCCTGCTTCTCCATCTCCTACTCCCCCCGCTTATGTTCTCTTGCTGTCTCTTCCAACAAATAAATAAATATTTTTAAAAAATAAATCCTCTTAAAAACAAGCTGTTATTATTTTTCACTGCGCTAGAAAAAATAACCCTAAAACTTGTATGTTAAGTATGTAAGATCCTGAGTAGAATCTTTGTTCTTAAGAAAGAACAAAGCTAGAGGCATCAGAATTCCAGATTTCAAGATATACCACTAAGCTGTAGAAATCAAATCTTGCACAAAAATAGACAATAGAATAAAACAGAAAGCCCAGAAATAAACCATGTCCTTATGGTCATTAATTAATCTACAGGAAAGGAGTAAGAATATACAATGAGGAAAAAGACATTCTCTTCATCAAATGGTTCTGGGAAAACTGGACAGCTATATACAAAAGAATGAAACTGGACCACTTTCTTACACCATACACAAAAATAAATTCAAAATACATTAAGTACCCAAATAAAACCATAAAACTCTTAGAAAGAAACATAGCACAGTAATTTCTTTGACATTGGCCTTAACAACGTATTTATGGACAGGTTTCCTAAGGCAAGGGAAACAAAAGCAAAAATAAACTACTGTAACTACATCAAAATAAAAACCTCTGCACAGTGAAGTAAACCATCAACCAAAACAAAACAACCTAGTGAATAGAAAATACCTGCAATGATAGCATCTGATAAGGAGTTAGTATCTAAAACAAAAAGAACTTATAAAATTCTGCAGTCAGATGCTCTACCACTGGAACTAATAAAATTCTGATTAAAAATCAAATTTCTGATTAAAAATGGGCAGAGAATCTGAATAGACATTCTTGAAAGAAGACAAATAGTTGGATGACAGATAAAGGAAAAGATGCTCAACATCAATAATCACCAAGGAAATGCAAATCAAAACCACAATGAGATATTACCTCATATGAGTCAAAATGGCTAGTATATAAGAGACAAGAATAACAAGTGCTGACAAGGATGTGGGGAAAAGGGAATTCTTGTGCACTGTTGGTGCAAATATAAACTGGTACAACTACTGTAGGGAACAGTACAGAGGTTTCCCAAAACATTAAAAATAGAAATATAGTAACTAAAAGTAGAATCCAGTAAATCCACTACCAGGCATTTACTCAAAAAAAAAAAAAAAGAAAGAAAGAAAGAAAGAAAAAGAAAAAGAAAAAAAAAAGAAAGTAAAGAAAACGCTATCTAAAAGATATCTGCACCCTTATGTTTATTGCAGCCTTATTTACAATAGCCAAGATATGGAAGCAACCAGAATGTCCACTGATGAATGACCAGAGAAGGTATACAGATACAATGGGATATTACTCAACCATAAAAAGGAATAAGGTCTTGCCATTTGTGACAATGTGGATGAACCTAGAGGGTATTATGCTAAATGAAATAAGTCAGAGAAAGGCAAATGCCATGTGATTTCTCTTATTTTTGACTTCTAAAAACCAAAACAAATGGACACACAAACAAAAACAATTTCTTAAATACAGAGAACAAACTGATGGTTCCCAGGTGGGTGGATGGGTGAAATAAATAAGAGGGATTAAGAGGCACAAATATCCAGCTACAAAATAAGTCACAGAGATGAAAAGTACAGCATAGAGAATATAAACAATAATGTTGTAAGAATATTTAATGGAGGCAGGTGGTGACTATGTTCCTCACGGTAAGTAAGCACTGAGTAAGGCATAGAATTGTTGAGTCAATATGTTGTACCCCTGAAACTAATAAAACTCTGTCAATTACACTTCGGTTACAAAAAGTAAAAGCAGAAGCTACAATGAAATAACATTTAACACTCACTAGAAGAGCTTCAATCAATTAGACAAACAGTAACAAATATTGGCAAGGATGTGGAAAAACTGAAACCCCCATGCATCATTGGTGGGAATGCGAAGTGATGCAACCACTTTGGAAAACAGTTTGGAAGTTCCTCAGAATGTTAAACCTATAGTTACCAAATGACTCAGCAGTTCCAACTAAGACCAAGGTATATACCCAAGAGAAATGAAAATACATGTTTACACAAAAAGATGTATATGAATGTTCACATTATTCATAATAGTCAAAATGTGAAAACAACTCAAATGTCTATCAACTGGTGAACTGATGATAAAATTGGTATATCCATACAAGAATACTATTTGGCAATAAAAAGGAATGTTCCACATTACAAGGTATATAAACCTTGAAAACATTGTTTTAAGTGAAAGCCTGTTACAAAACACCACCTATGATACCATTCCATTCATAGGAAATGCCCAGAATTGGTAAATCTATACAAAAAGAAAATGCCTAGTGATGGGATTTGGGAGGAAGTTAAAAGAAAGTAGGGGTAATGGGGAATGGTTACTAATGAACGTGGGGGTTTCTTCTAGGTGTGATGGAAATGTTTAAAAATGTATTATACTGACGGTTATACAAATCTGTGACTATACTAAGAAACTAAGAAACATTAAACTGTGTTAACTTTTATGGGTAAATTGAATGGTGTGTGAATCATATCTTAATATCATATCTTAATAAAGCTACTTAAGGATGCCTGGGTGGCTCAGTCAGTTAAGCATCCAACTCTTGATTTTGGTTCAGGCCACAATCTCAGGGTTGTGAGATCAAGCCCTACATCAGGCCCTGCAATGGGCTGGGAGCCTCCTTAAGATTCTCTCTCCCTCTCCTTCTGCCCCAACATGCCATTCTAAAATTGAGTAAACAAAGCTCTTTAAAATAAAGCTATCTGGAAATACTGAAGGGATCATTAACTCTGAGTCTCACTATAGGGTGAGCTCAGTGGGCTGTCTGTTAGGAGCCTCTGACATCAACATCTTCAGGTGTTCCCTTGGTTGCATTAGCTAGGGAAGAGGCTTTCACCAAACCCTGGAGACTAGTGATCTGCCTGACAACGTTCTGGGAGCTCTCACAAATTTTATTTCTTTGTTCATCTGTTGTGCTTTTTTTTTTTTATATTCCATATACAAATAAAATCATATGGTATTTGTCTTTCTCTGTCTGGCTTATTTCACTTGGCATAATACTCTCCAAGTATATGATGTTGTCCCAAACAAGCTGCAAACAAACAACAAAGAAACAGACTCCTAAATATGGAGAACTTCAGGTTTGGACTCTTGACCTCAGGGTCATGAGTGTAGAGAGTACTTAAATAAACTAAACATCAGACTCTTTATCAAATATTAATATTATACTAAATGCGATTTTCTTGAAACAGAAAACAAAGATATTACCTATTTCACAGGCTTACTGTGAATGATGTATGTTGAAGGATTCTATGAGTATAAAACACTAGGGAAATGTAAATAATGACCACTAGGATTTTGGAAAATATAAGTTCTGACACAAGAGTTCTATGCCTTACCACCAGTAGAAATGTTAGAGGAATTAAAATTTGCTCCCATTACTAGACATCAAATGAGATCCAGTATGTTCAATAATGTAACATAAAATAAGCCACAGTCCTGCTCATTCTTGAATATTCATTTGCATCAAGGGGACAATAACATGTCCCCTTAAAAGACAGAAACACACCCACTTGTACTCACTAATTTGGAGTACTTCAATGTTTAACCCTTTGTTATGGACTTAATGTTTTTGTCTCCTCTAAGTTCATATCCTGAAATCCTAATTTTTAATGGGATAGTATTTGGAGATGGGGTCTTTGGAAGGTAATTAGTTAGATGAGGTCATGAAGGTGGAGCCCTGGTCCAATGGGATTAGTATCCCTATAAGAAGACACACCAAAGTTTGCTTAGTCTCTCCCATGCAAGGACACAGAAAGAAGGTGGCTATCTCCAAGCCAGAAAGAGACCTCACCAGAAACAGACTCTGCCAGACTCTGACCTGGGACCTCCAGTCTCCAAAACTGGAGAGACTGTAGTTGTAAGAAAATAAAGGTCTACAGTTTAAGCCACTCAATCAATGGTATATTGTTATGGCAATCTAAGCACAACAGGACATCATTTAATGATATACGACTGTCCTTCATTGCTAATTATGAAAATTATAACTTTGGTATATATGTCTCCATAATGCAATTCATATGAAAGAAAAAAGAAAAAATATTTTTTACTTAGTTATAAATTTTTATTTCATAATGAAACTACAAGACTATTTTAGGAAATCCCACCAACAAATATGTTACTAATTGTGGGAATTAAAGAGCGGATATCAAGACTTTTAGAGCCTGAAGAAGTAGAAAAAGAACCAGGTCAGTTTAAGAACTTAGCAAATACGGAAGCACTGGCTGGCTCAGTCCGTAAAGTATGTGCATCTTGAGCTTGGGGGTTGTGGGTTTGAGCCTCACATTGGCTGTAGAGATTACTTAAAAAAAAAAAATCTTAAAGAAAAAAAGAATTATGTAAATATGGAAGAATTATCTTTTTGTTCACCAATGTAAACCTAACACCTAGAACAGTGCCTAATGTGTAACAGGTATTCAATAAACCTATGTTGAATAACAGGAGAGAGAAAAAGAATTAATACAGCACGTTTTCAGTCACTTATTTTAATACTATATTGAGCAGGTTCAGAATGTTTTCTGAATTCCAGAAAGCAGGACTTTTTCTGATGCACTGCACTAGTCCCTTAGTCTAGACCTGTGTGCACAGTATATATTGGAATATAAGCTGGGTAAATGGAATGCTTCTTTGTTTTTTTGTGGGGTTTTTTTTTGCCTATCTAAATTCTGGACATCCTTCAGTGTACCTGGGTAGCTCAGTCTGCTAAGTGTCTGCCTTGGATCATAATCTCAGTGCCCGAGAATTGAGCCTTTCACTGGGCTCCCTATTCGGGGGGAGTCCGCTTCCTCTCCCTCTGCTCCTCCCTCTGCTCATACTCTATCACATTCATGTGCTCTCTAATAAATTAAACAATTAATTAATTAATTCTGGCCACCCTTCAAGGATAAGTCCAAATTCCACTTGTGAAAAGCCTCCCCTGCTACTCTACTCTGTTGTGAACAGTGTTTTAAACTACCACCTAGTAGCCCAGGCCAAGAATCTAAGAGTCAGCCTGGATTATTCTCATTCTGTAACACCTCAGATCCAAATCTATGAGCAAATCCTATCAGTCCTATCAGTTCTATCTTTTTTAAGGGTTTTTGTTTTTTTTTGTTTTTTGAGAAACAGAGACACTTGTGTAAGTGCACGGGCCTGGGGCAGGGAGGGCAGAGGGCGAGGGAGAGACAGAATCCCAAGCACACTCACTGCTTAGCACAAAGCCAAGGTGGGGCTTGATCCCACAACCCCAAGATTATACGTACATCACTGTCTGGCACACAGTAGACAATCAATAGATATTTGCTATTATTAATCTGTAAAAATCATTTGCCAACTTACCATGGAAATACTTGAGATGCTTATTTCCCTGTTTCTTATGATCCACTTAAGTAATTTTTCCTCCTATATAACTTTTTCCTCCTTGAGGGACAGAGATCATGTCTTACATTCTGTGTTGAAAAACCCCTAGTACAAGTATTTGTACTAGTCTATTTCCCCCAAAAAATATCAATGTATTTTACTTTGCAGATGCTAAATGTCTTTTTTTTTAAGATTTTATTTATTTATTTGACAGACAGAGGTCACAAGTAGGCAGAGAAGCAGGCAGAGAGAGGGGGGGAAGCAGGCTCCCCGCTGAGCAGAGAGCCCCATGCGGGACTCAATCCCAGGAACCTGAGATCATGACCTGAGCCGAAGGCAGAGGCTTTAACCCACTGAGCCACCCAGGTGCCCATGTCTTTAGAATAATTTCCAGATTTGTGGTAAAAACTGGCTATTGTATTTCTTAATAAATCACAACAGAGTTACCACACTTACTTCTGGCATCTGTCTTATCCGACTCACTGAGACATAAATCATCCTTGGCATCAGTGCTTCCCTCAACACCATGTCTTAAAAAAAACTTTATATCATTTTCATCAATTTCATTCTCATCATCTATGTCATATTTCTGTAGTCCCTCTAGCAGCTTTACAGCTGCTAAATGGGCAAACCTGTAGAAAAGAATCAGTAATTAACAATATTCACAATCCTCTTCAAATTGAAACTGTACTCTCCACTTAATTTAGCGAATTACACTCTGTACATTATGCTACCAATGCCCCAAGTAAAGGAGCAAAACTGCACCTAAAAGTCAGTGACAATTCAACATACATCCAGCTCAAAGAGTTACTGGACACTGAGGACAAACAGTCATGTTAAAGGCTGTTCCATAATTTTTATTGGTGAAAATCCAACTGGGAGAGGAGACCCAATATCAAAAGAACATGTGGGGTGCCCCCAGACAGAGCTGCTCAACTGAATAGAAAGCCCAGAACCACCCTACTTGTTACCTATATTTACTACCTTTTTTGATGGCCAAATTGAGATTTCAGAAATAGTTCTGGTTCCAGTTTTAGGGCTAAATATAGCTCTAGGCCCCTTAATTTTCATCCTTCCTCAACCCCAAAACGTGGCATGGCCTTGAAATTTAATGAAAAAATCGTGACTTTTCCATCTACATTTTCTATTTTCTTTGCTCTTTCCCATATCTCAATGAAGCTTCCAGTAATAGAGCCTTGCTTTTGGAGCTGATGTTGTGATTGCATATAATCTGCCTGGTTTTCTCAGAGTCTTGCTAACTGAAATGTTTAATGTTTTCTCTTATGACATGGAGAACTACTCAAACACAAAATCTCAAATCCCACTTTTTTCACATACCTATACAACCACATGCACACAAATATCCTTACCTTTCACCTTACCTTGCACCAGGTACCACACATAATTAAAGATATGGTAACAAACATCTTAAGAAGTTGTAAGGTTAATAGACTTCATTATCTTTACTACTAAGTTAAAATTAACAGCTATTATTTACTGAGTACCAACTTTATGCCAGATTCATAGTGTTTCTATAACACTATATACACATCTAGCATTTTGGTGCATGAATTACAAAAATTCTAAGATATATAGGGGAACCTCATTGTCTAAACTTTAATTTGCCTTTTCCTAACAAAAATGATTTTGAGCATTTTTTTCATATACATATTTGCCATCTGTATATTTTCCATTGGTGAATGAAAAATATCAAATGCTGGCAAGATAAGAAACAAAAGAAACTCTCATCCACTACTGGTGAGAATGCAGACTGGCATGGTTACTTTCAAAGGCACGATGGCAATTTCTTATAAAGTGAACATACTCCTATCATATGATGAACAATCCTACTCCTAATTATTTACCCAAGTGAAGTGAAAACTGATGTTCACACAAAAAATATTGTACATGAATGTTTAGAGCAGCTTTATGCATAATTACCCAAAATGGATAGAGCAAGGACACGTGGGTGGTTCAGTGGGTTAAGCCACTGCCTTCGGCTCAGGTCATGATCCCAGGGTCCTGGAATCGAGTCCCGCATCGGGCTCCTTGCTCAGCAGGGAGCCTGCCTCTCTCTCCACCTCTGCCTACCCCTCTGCCTGCTTGTGTGCTTTCTCTCTCTCTCTCTTTCTGACAAATAAATAAATAAAATCTTTTTTTTAAAAAAATGGATAGGGGCGCCTGGGTGGCTCAGTGGGTTAAGCCGCTGCCTTCGGCTCAGGTCATGATCTCAGGGTCCTGGGATCGAGTCCCACATCGGGCTCTCTCCTCAGCAGGGAGCCTGCTTCCTCCTCTCTCTCTCTGCCTGCCTCTCTGCCTACTTGCAATCTCTCTCTGTCAAATAAATAAATAAATAAATCTTTTTAAAAATTTAAAAATTTTTTTTAAAATGGATAGAGCAGCTTTATGCATAATTACCAAAAAATGGATATAATCAAGATGTCCTTTGACAGGTTACCACATTATCAAACTATGGAATTCTATAGCCAAGGGAGTACTGCTCAGCTATAAGAAAGAAATGAGCTACAAATACACATGAAAGAACCTCATATGTAATTAACCTGAGCGAAAGAAGGCAGATATATAAGCGTACATACTATATGATTCCATTTATATAAAATTCTAGGAAATACAAACTAATCTATAGTGACAGACAGCAGATCAGTATTTGCTTGGGGAAGGGAAAGTGGGGAGCAGTGGGAAGGAGACAGATTACAAAGGGGGCACAAGGAGACTTTCCCTATTTTGATGGCAGTAATGGTTTCATGGGTAAGTACCTATGTCAGAATTCATCAGTTTGTACTGTACAAAGATGTGTACTTTATCATATACCAATTAAACCTTAATAAAGCTGTTTTCCAAAGTAAAACTAAAGTGGGCCTAAGTAGATAATGATCCTAGGTACGTGGTACCACAAAATCATGCTCCAAGGCCTCAAAGAAATCCCTCAAAATTGTAAGGACAATGAACTCTTAAAAATTGCACAGCAATCAATGCATGATAAACATTGAATGATGAGCATCCTGTTGGGCCTCATTTGCAAATTTTAGCCCACATTCCTACTTTACATTCAAGCAGTTCTGGACCACAAGCAATTACTCAAACACATAAGGTACTATCTTACAACACTTCCTCCTTTAAGGCATCAGCATAAATGTTGCTTCCTCCATAAATAAAAATTTTCATTGACCTCTATATAAATTCTGTTCCCCTTCTGTTCCTTCCTAACTTCCCCAAAGCTTTCAAACAGGAAGACCTGGGCACTTTTTCTCATTGTATCTTATACATAACATTTAATATGTTATAATGATTATAATTAATAATAATTATGTTTATGTACTGAATCTCTTTATAAGATTTTAGACTTGAGGACAAGGACTGTGTTTTTTCATCTTTGTAATCCTAACACTAACCATAGCAATAGGGACATGCTAAGTACATAGGAAGTTGAATGAAAAATAACCGAATGAACAAATGGATGGACTAAATTTTCCTTGAGGACCTGCATAGGAGATGAGCAGGAGATGCTTAATAGCAGGTGCTATATTTAATTCAAATGTAAATATTAAAATTTGTTTCAGAACCTAAGAGGCTCCTTTTGATTATGCCTCTTAATCATACAGTATTTCTAAAGAAATAGGGGCATTTGGGTGACACCATTCTTCATTCTGTACCACAGTTCTAAGCGCCGTCAAATGTTCAGCATTCCTGGACCCGACCTCACTATATATCAGTGATAGTCTCCAGTCATGTGACACTCCTCCATGCATTTCCAAATCCTGCCCCCCACCAGGAAAGGGGACAATACTACTTTCCAGCTGAAAATCATTACTTTAGTGAGAAGAGCTGATTTATCATCAAATGTCAATTCAGCTGGAAAATTGTTACTCTGTCAGCATTTGATGGAGTCCTATAATTCCATTAAATCCTAAGAGCTTTCTGAGTGTAAGAGAGTATACCCAAAACCTTAAAAACAAAAGAAAGAAGTGAAGCAGACAGGGATACCTTTTAGCCACATCACTGGGTTTCTCCCCTGCTTTGTTGGTAATATTACTGTCTGCTCCCATTTTAATTATCCACTGCAAACATTCTATGTGGCCTTGCCCAGCAGCTGTTTAAAAAAAAAAAAGACAAAAACAAAAATACACACAAAAAGTTATTGTTATTAGTAACAGTTGTCTGATTATCTCGGACAGTACCATTAGAGAATATTTTCATAAATACTGATCCTTGTAGTAACCAACAAAAGTTGGGCAGATGTTATTCTCTGTTCATTTATGTATTCATTAGGCAAATACTTAATCAAAAATCTACTGGGCTTACCTCCAATACAGAGGACTTTGCATCCCAATATAAAATTTATATAAAAATTTGAAGAAGATATAAAAGTTGAAGCTCAAAGATGTTATTTATTTAACATCACGCAGCATGCAAGTAATGAATTTGAAACTATAATCTAGGTTTTCCCAGTCTTTATCCAGAGTTCGCCTGCTGCTATCTATAGCTCCTGACGAATCTTGCATCTGACCGAAATATGAGCACAGTCCAGCCACAGGGCTGACTACATGGACTTTGAAAATCTTGGTCATCTTATGTAAACAGATTCTTCTTCTGACTCTCATGACTCAACATTTACAGGCCCCTCATTAATCACCTGAACTGTTTACCACCTTTTTCTAAATCTTGTCCTTAATACAAGCATTCAGGATTAATTTTCACCTCCACAACTCTGTCTATGTGTCCTCCTGCCTAGTGCCCAGCCCTCAGCTATGTGTTCATCTAACTTCTACCCATCCTTCTAGATCCATCTGAAGATTCAGGGAAGCTGGGTGGAAAGATATTAATAAACTTAAAAGATCTGACTTTAGGCCTACTAAACAGTGAGACTGGAGGGCAGGACAGAACTTAGCAAATGGTTGGCACATACAGACCCTCAATAAATGTCTATGAAGTTGAGGCAAGAATAAGTGAATGAGGATACTAAGAAAAATGTCAGCTTTGCTCTTACCAGATGTGTAACCTCAGTCAAGAAAACTGATTCCGGGCACCTGGGTGGCTCAGTGGGTTAAGCCGCTGCCTTCGGCTCAGGTCATGATCTCAGGGTCCTGGGATCTAGTCCCTGCTCAGCAGGGAGCCTGCTTCCCTCTCTCTCTCTCTGCCTGCCTCTCTGTCTACTGTGATCTCTCTCTGTCAAATAAATAAATAAAATCTTAAAATAAAAAAAGAAAACTGATTCCTCTGGACCCCAATTTCCTCATCTTTTACAAAGATGATTTCATACTTAGAAAGAGGGTTCATAAAATTAAAATAAGGATTAAATGTGATGACAGTTTTACACCCCATTAAGTAGCATATAAACATAAGGTATTATTTCTGAATTCCCACGAACATGTCTCTCATAATTTAACCCTTACCAACTTCTTCTATTCCTCAGTTTCTACTCCTGAATTCCTACTGCATGTATTTTAAGAAACAAATACTTTTTGGCATCAATTACTCCTGACTTCTACAAATCTCTAGATGTTCATGGTTGGAAGTAGTACTCCTTAGCAGTAAGGTCTGGACCTCACACTGTCTACATGGTGCAGACATACGGTGGGTGCTGACTATAAGTGCCTCTGTAAAATGAATCAAAGACTAGGAGCTTTTGATATACCTCTTGTGCCTCAAAAAGGGAATTCACCTTCAATACTGGCAACAGAGAAAAGAGGACACAAAGTCAGATACTGTGGCAAAGTAAGAACTCTTCTGTCCTCTTTTAGTTCATTCAGAGCCATCTCCCTAACTCAGAATTGGCCCCTGAAAATTCTGGGCTTTCTTGCTCTCTCCTACAGAAAATCCAAAACCACTCAAAACACGGGTGCCTGGGTGGCTCAGTGGGTTAAAGCCTCTGCCTTCGGCTCAGGTCATGATCCCAGGGTCCTGGGATCAAGCCCTGCATTGGGCTCTCTGCTCGGCAGACAGCCTGCTTCCTCCACTCTCTCGCTCTGCCTGCTTCTCTGCCTGCTTGTGATCTCTGTCTTTCAAATAAATAAATAAAATTAAAAAAAAAAACAACACTCAAAACAGTACAAGATTTCCCAGACCTCTAGAAATAACCTCACTTTAGACAAAAACAGCAATATATTCCATCTTTTTTTAAAAGTTACAAAAGGTGTTTATGAATCACAGATAATTTTTTTGTCAAAGAGAATGAGCTTAACCCCACATTTAAATTTTATTACACAGGTAATGATTACAAAGAGGGGGATGGGAAGCTAAGTAACTTCTCTAAAATGAAATAAAATAAAAGGATTTTTACCCAAGATCCTTATTGTACATTGGTTAGGATATGTTGATTAATTTGACCAATGTTTTATAAGATAACAGATAAAATTATTCTGTGGCTAGAAATTTTTAA
Organism: Neogale vison; assembly: GCF_020171115.1. Lineage (NCBI taxonomy): Eukaryota > Metazoa > Chordata > Mammalia > Carnivora > Mustelidae > Neogale > Neogale vison. The sequence continues at coordinate 140,735,746 of NC_058097.1, forward strand.
GAAATCATTTGAAATACTTATGGCTTAGCAAATGAAAAAAAGGAGCAGTCACAGTGGATTTAACAATTATTAAATGACCAAGAAAAATGCCTCAATAATAAACACTGCAACTGGGCGCCTGAGTGGCTCAGTGGGTTAAGCCTCCGCCTTCAGCTCAGGTCATGATCTCAGGGTCCTGGGATTGAGCCCCATATCAGGCTCCCTGCTCAGCAGGGAGTCTGCTACCCCCCCCCTCTGCTTGCCTCTCTGCCTACTTGTGATCTCTATCAAAAAAAAAAAAAAGAAGAATCTTTAAACACCGCAACTTATTTATTGAATCAAAATCAAAATTAAAGAAAAAGCAGCAGAGAGATTAATAAATGTAAAAATGGATTAAGTTATAAAGAGACAACTTTAATTTACCCAATTTGGATATAATCTAAACACTCAGATGTTCACCAGGAAAGCCAAGTGTACACAAAAGGCCCCTTCCCCTACTTCTAGCCACTTATCATCCCCCATCACACTCCCTGTTCCACCCCTGGGCCTAGAAGTCGTCAATGGACAGACTGACAAGACAAGGGGTGAAAGGCAAACACTGGGTTCCTCAATTTCACCCTCCCATCTTCTCACAATGGCTGCATCACAAACACCCTACTGTTATGCATCAAGCCCTTGAGAATCTACTTCCAGGTCCCTCATTTCAATCTTAGTTCCAGTGGTGAAGAAACGACTGAGAAAGGCTGAAAAACAGCCATCAATAAAACTTAATTCTTCCTGTGAAGATGAAATATAAAGGTTATGATCACACCTATCTTTTGCTACAGTGTCTGAATGATACCCTACATATACAATAGTAATAAAAAGTGGTTATATTTAGGGGTGCCTGGGTGGCTCAGTGGGGTAAATCCTCTGCCTTCAGTTCAGGTCATGATCCCAAGATCCTGGGATCCAGCCCCACATAGGCTCTCTGCTCAACAGGGAGTCTGCTCCGCTCCCCCCCCCACCCCTGGTCTGCCTCTCTGCCTACTTGTAATCTCTGTCTGTCAAATAAATAAATAAAATCTTTTTTTTTTTAAGTGTTATTATCTAGGATAATAAATGAAGGTTTTGCTCCAGGGTACCACATTTTAAAATATATATACATATACATAGTGCACACTTTAAATTTCCTCCCCATTCACAAATCCCATGGTGAAGAGCTAACCCCCTAGAGAGCCAAGCTAAGATGGAGAAGTGAGATTTTCCAAGTCTGGAATAAAGTGTTTGCCGAAATAGGAACCTCTCTGTGTGTAGAAGAACCCCCCTTTGCATTCCCCTTCTTCTTACTCCACCTAACCTGTCTTATAAAACTATTGGTACACATGATGTTTAAATTCTATATCGGAGATTCATTATGAAGTAAACCAAATTTAACAATTAAACTAAGAAGCTAACCAACAAGAATATAACCTATGATTGGGACTATCAGAAGTTATTTACAAAATAAAATATAATTCAAACACACGACTGCCTTAGCTACCCTACTGTCTTTTTACTCTACCCCTGCCCTCTTTTTTTTAAGAGTTAAGTAATCTCTATACCCAACATAGGGCTAGAACTCGTGACCCCAACTTCAAGAGTTACATGCTCTATTGACTGATCTAGCCAGGTGCCCCCTTTAAAATTTTTATAAGAATTACTGGCCATTGGTCACCTGGGTGGCTCAGTGGGTTAAGCCTCTGCCTTCGACTCAGGTCATGGTCCCAGGATCCTGGGATACAGCCAGGATCAAGCTCTCTGCTCAGCAAGGAGCCTGCTTCCCCTTCTCTGCCTGCCTCTCTGCCTACTTGTGATCTCTCTGTCACGTAAATAAATAAAATCTTAAAAAAAAAAAAAAAAAGAAATACCGGCCATTACATTATGAAATAGCTTACAATATCACAAATGAAGCAGAATGGAAATTTCAGATGCATTAAGTTAAAGATTTGGTATTTGATTTTATAAATTAAAGGAAGACTGGCAAAAGTAAAAACTAGAGTACCCATACTCTCAACAAGGTGTTGACAATTTGACAAAGTCTGATTAAAAAACCAAAAAGCTAATTGATATTTTAGAATTCCACACAGAAGGAAGTAGGGAATACAGATGAAAGTGGCGGACATACGGAAATTGTGTTTAAATCTAATGTTCATTGATATTTCTATAAAAGTAAAAACATTTTTACAGAGTACAATAAGAAAATTCTGCTATACCTTTTTTCAAGTTCTGTTATACCTTTTTCATGCTTTAGCAAGAATTAATAGATCATTTTAGTCCAAAGAAAATATTAGTCCTAAGAAACTTCTCCAGCTGTGAATTTCATATCTTAACACGTCAATGTCTTAAGAGAATTTTCACTGGAATTACCCTAAATGTGATAGTTAATTTCTGGCATCATAAGAGGAGTATCACAAATGAACTGAAAATAAGTACTCTGTGTACCATATAAGGGAGACTGATATCCCCTAGGGTATTAGGGTAAGTTCTACATTTTCACGTGTTTCTAAGGGATAATTATTTTAAAAGGTAAAAAACAATAATTGTGTCAGAACTGAAAACGAAGCAGGAATCATAACTCACCTTTATGCATAGGAGTTGATCCATTATTATCACGTTCATTAATATTAATTACTCCATCTTCAATTAATTTCTTAAGCATTTCCAAATCACCTTTAAAGGCAGCCACATGACCTGGAAATGCTAAGGCTATGAATAAAAATTCAACATTTCAGTAAATGTATCAGGTCTTCTTTCCCCTGCCTTAAGCAGTCACAAAATTCAAATTTCAATATTAACTCAATTAAGAATGTTACACTAGAATTAGTTCAGTTGACACAATGACAAGTAATAAAAAGAGAATCATAAAATAAGATTATTATTAACTGTGTAGCCCTTTCTCCCCACAGGACTTCAAACATGCCAAGAGTAGTACTGTACCAGAACTATTCTTAGCCATATTCCATCGTCAAGACCAACACAAAACCAAGAAGATGGTCATTTTCAACCCTTTGTATAAAAACTGGAAGCACATGAAGTATACATATATATACAAACACATATACATACACACATGGCTGTATAAGTGTACCTGACCTAGTACCTAACTGTAAGTACTTGATAAAATGTTTTTAATGTAGCAACTACATATACTGAGCCCTTACTGAATGCCAGACAAGGTAATAAGCACTGGTAAGTAATGCCTCATTATAACCATTTTAACAACTTAGTTGTTAAATGAGGTATAGTTATTCTCATTTTTAAATACAGAAATGAAACAGAACAGCCAGATTATTTTGAATGATTGATTGATTGATTGATTTTAGAGAGAGAAAGAGAGAATACAGTAGGGAGAGGCTGAGGGAGAGGGAAAGAGTCCCAAGCAGACTTTGTGCTGAGCACAAAACCCAACACAGGGCTCGATCTCACGACCCCCAAATCGTGATCTGAGCTGAAGCCAAGAGTTGGACACTTAACCAACTGCACCATTTAGGTGCCCCTGCAAAGAGTATTTTTAAAAGAACAAGGTTGGAGACTTACACTACCCAATTCTAAGTCTTACCATAAAGCTATCATAATAGCTTTGATATGACTGACAGCTTACCATAAAGCTATCATAATCAAGACAGTTGTGGTATTGGCAAATAAACAGATATATAAGACAGAATGCAGAGGCCAGAAACACTCCCATACATATATAGCCAACTGACTTTTTACAAAGCTGACAAAATATTTCAATGGGGAAAGGAAAGCCTTTCCAAAAAATATGGTGCTAGGACAAGTACCTATATATGTGTGGAGGGTAAACAAAATTTTAAATGAACACTTAATTTCACTCAAAATTCCACATAAAATTTAACCTGACGTAGATCAAAGATCTGAATTAAAAAGCTAAAACTGGGACGCCTGGGTGGCGCAGTTGGTTGGACGACTGCCTTCGGCTCAGGGCGTGATCCTGGAGTCCCGGGATCGAGTCCCGCATCAGGCTCCCAGCTCCATGGGGAGTCTGCTTCGCTCTCTGACCTTCTCCTCGCTCATTCTCTCTCACTGTCTCTCTCTCTCAAATAAATAAAATAAAATCTTAAAAAAAAAAATCCTTTAAAAAGCTAAAACTGACAAATTTTTAGAAAACTATTGAAGAGGGGCGCCTGGGTGGCTCAGTGGGTTAAAGCCTCTGCCTTTTGGTTTGGGTCATGGTCCTGGGGTCCTGGAATGGAGCCCCACATCGGGCTCTCTGCTCGGCAGGGAGCCTGCTTCCCCACACCCCGCCTGCCTCTCTGCCTACTTGTGCTCTCTGTCAAATAAATAAAATCTTTAAAAAAAAAAAAAGATATATGAATGCCCATTTGAAAAGATGCTCGATATTATTAGTTTTCAGGAAGATGTATAATAAAACCATGGTAGGGTAACACTACACATCCATTAGAACAGCTAATAAAACAGACTGACCGTATCAAGTGCTAGCAATTCCACGGAGCAAATGGAATTCTCATACATGTCTGGTGGGGATATAAGCAATACAACTACTTTACAAAATAGTTAATAACAACTTTGTTGTTGTTGTTGTTGTTAAGTAGGCTTCACACCCAGCATGGAACCTACCGTGGGGCCTGAACTCATGACCCTAAGATCAAGACCTGATTTGGGGTCAAGAGTCAGACACTTAGATGACTGAGCCACTCAGGTGCCCCTATTACACAACCTCTTAAAGTTAAACAAAAACCCACCATACATCCCCCTCTTCCATATTTACCAAGAGAACTACAAACATATATCTATGTAAAGGTTCAGAACAGCTTTATTAATAATAGTCCAAAATTGGAAATAATCCAAATGTTCATCAGCAGGTTAACTGTTAAAAAGAAATATACAATACAACCATATAATGGAGTGTTATTCGACAATTAAAAGGAATGAACTATTATTAATATACATAACAGGGATGAATCTCAAAATAGTTCCATTAGAAAATTCAAACTGATCTATAGGGACAGAAAGCAAGTAAGTGGTTGTGTGGGGCCAGGGTGAAAGTAAGGGTGAACTGCAAGAGGTTCACTCCAGAGGTGATGGAAATGTTTTATATCTAGATTGTGATCGTTTCATGAGTATAAACTAGGGTGCCTGGGTAGCTCAGTCAGTTAAGCCTCTGCCTTCAGCTCAGATTGTGATCCCAGGGTCCTGGGATGGAGTCCTGCTATCAGGCTCCCAGCTCCACAGGGAACCTGCTTCTTCCTCTGCCTCTGCCTTTCTCTCTCTCTCTTTCTTTCTTTGTCTCTCTATCTCTCATGTATAAATAAATAAAATCTTAAAAAAAAAAGGGAGAAAAGTATAGGCAAGAAATTTATAGAGGAGAAAACTACAATATCCATTAACTTACAGAAGGATATTCAATCTCATTCATAATAAAAAGAAAATGAAAATCAAAGTACAAATTAAGGCTTTTCACGCCCAATTGGCAAAAATTGTAAAGTCTGACAATACTGAATATCATTCCTCTAAATTCCCACCAAACATTACTGATGAGAGTGTAAACTTCTGTAATTACTCTGATGAAAAATCTAGCAATCCCTGTTTATATTGAAGATGGGCATATCCCACTAAGCAAACCCTAAAGCAGAATGCACACCTATTTACCCAAGCCAAGCTCCTAACACTCAGTCTTCAGAGAAGATAGGCAGTCCCTCAAGAAGGCACAACCAACAATCCCAGTGTGCCACGCAAATACTGTCTGTGGGGGCTATGTGTTAAAAAGGTAGTGACCTACTTCTTTAAAGAATCTCTTGTATATGTACTTAAGGAGACACATACAAGAATATCCATGACCACACTGACTGTAGTAGTGAAAAACAATCTAAACAACAAACTGGAAAATGGATAAATAATGGTTTTCATAAAATGCAATACTATATAACAAAAAGGATAAACTGGAATACTTCCATTGGTCTAATATCAAAAACATAGTATTTTCTGGAAAAAAGCAAGGAATAGAAGAATGCATACTGTTTAAATGCCATTTTCATAAGATTTTAAAAGAAGTTTCAAGGACTGTTAGTTGTCTACTAAAATGCTCTGCCTTCAATAGTACGAGAGCTTCAGCTGAGGTGAGTCTTCTCAGCTAGGTACTGAATCCCCCAGGCTTCCCCACAGCTGGTGTGCCCACGTGACTCAACTTTCACCAATGGAATGCTGGCAAAAGTAATGAGTACAAATCAGACCTTGAAAATCTCTGGTCTGAATCTTATAGTCTTGCTCCCTTCCCCACCTCCTGCTAAATCTGCTACAAGCAGAGAAAGCTAGTTGGGAAGAAAGCCAGCACAGCACAGATTTACTCTTCAACCTGGGCCAATCATATGAATCCTTCGACTGCTGAATTTTAGGATTTCTTAGTTAGAACATGTTAGTCTATTTCTCCAAAAACACACAATAGTGCATATTTTTGTGAGTACATATTCACTAAATAGAAAACCTATAGAATGGAATTAAAAATCCAAAACAATAGTTACCTCTGAGAAGAAAAAGAAATGAATGATATCAAAGAGACAGAATCAAGAAGCTTTTAAATGTACAGCATTTTATTCTTAAATCAGTGGCATAAAAAATGTATTCATTACATTGCATTAATCTTTATATATTTCTGCCTAAAATATTTCATAATAAAGAAGAGAAACTGAATGAATGTGTGAACAATTATAAGTAACATATTTAAACATAACATTTGCCTTATAACTTTTTTTTTTCGACTTACTCTACGTATTAAATGCTAAAACATTTCAGGTTTATTACTTACTTTCCTGATCTTTTGGATCACTTCCTTCATACTCAGCTCCTTGGATAAACTGCAAAATGTTCTGCTTAAAGAACCTCTGGGCCAGATCCAATACATTTTCTCCATTATCATTGAAGGCTTTTAAAGCTTGGGTTTTACTGTTCATTCTGCTGAGTAGGAATTTAAAGCAGTGAAGGTGACCTTCCATGGCTGCTAAGTGAACTACAGCAGAAAGAGAAAAAAATATTTTAATTGACTATAAAATAACTCAAAGAAATAAATAACAACATTGGCTCTCATCCTCAGGGGATGATGACTGCCCCTTCCCTGTGTAATAGGGAGCCAACAAGTCCTTACTCAGCCTTCTACTCTTGCCAAAGCAGCAGACTAAATGATTAAATAGATACACATACTATGAATGTACAGACACCAGAGAAGAGATACCAAACAGCAGGCCCCAGAATATTTCCTTGAAAAGTGAAATCCCCAACAACCTCGTTGTGGTTTTGATTTGCATTTCCCTGATGCCAAGTGATGTGGAGGTTTTATTCATGTGTCTGTTGGCCATTTGGATGTCTTCTTTGCAGAAATGTCTGTTCATGTCTTCTGTCCTTTTCTTGATTGGGTTGTTTGTTCTTTGGATGTTGAGTTTGATAAGTTTGATAAGTTCCCACAGATCTTGGATACTAGCCATTTCTCTGATATGTCTTTTGCAAATACCTTCTCCCATTCTGTCGGCCATCTTTTGGTTTTGTCAACTGTTTCCTTAGCTGTGCAAAAGCTTTTTATCTTGATGAAGTCCCAGTCATTCATTTTTGCTTTTGTTTCCTTTGCCTTTGCAAACGTGTCTAGCAAAAAGTTGTGGCTGAGGTCACAGAATTTGCTGCCTATGCCCTCCTCTAGAATTTGATGGATTCCTATCTCAGATTTAGGTCTTTCAACCATTTTGAGTCAATAGTGTATGTTGTAAGGAAATGGCCCAGTTTCATTCTTCTGTTTGTGGCTAAATGGGTTTTATTCCTGACTGAAAGGGTGGTTCAACATCTGTAAATCCTAGGATTCTAGAACTTTGGGGCTAGGAGGGCAGAGGCAGAGATGGAGAGAAGAGTACAGTCTGATTTCATTGGTGTTCCAGTCAAAGAATAGTGGAAACAACTTTAACATTTCTTTCACATATGTTACTTCATTCAAGAGCCGCAAAAATCCTATGATGATGAAACTGCAGCTTGGGAGGGCTTAAGGACTTAATTGAAAAGGACACAGGTGGTAAGTACGCTTTGGAGAAGACACTGGAAGCACTATACTAAATCTCCGTGTGGAGAGTGGTGTGGTTAGGCTGGGCAACGGCGGGCAGGAAGGGGTAGAGAAAATGTTCTTAAATATAGTCAGATCATGTCAGTGCTGTGCTCAAAATCCTTCAATGGCTCCTGTTACCTCTTTGACTTCATTATCTATAACTCACCCTCTCACTTCTGTTCTAACCATACTGGCTCGCTGTTACTACTTGTTCTCAAATACACTCCTGCCTCAGGAGCTTTCACCGGCTATTACCTCTTTCTGAAATAACCCTTCCCCATTATGGTCACAAGATCTACTTCCTCAGCTGCTTCAGGTCTTTATCCAACTATTGCCTCTTCCATGAAGGCTTCCCTGACCACCCTATTCTAAACTTCATCCTCTTTCATATTCTACTCCCATCTCTGATTTTATCCACACACATATCTCTATAATATAATTTATATTCTTTTGTTATTATCCACATCCTGACCACCACCACATGAAGGCAGGGACTTTGGTCTGTTTTATTTGGTGGGACATCCCTAGAAGAGAGATTGACACGTAGTGGATGCTCAGCAAATAAATGCTGAATGAATAACTTAAGAGATTTTAACACAAGCAATCTAGTACTGAAGCCAAATTCTTTTTTTTTCTTTTTAAAGATTTTTTTTATTTATTAGACAGACAGAGATCACAAGTAGGCAGAGAGGTAGACAGAGAGAGAGAGAGGAAGAGAAGCAGGCTTCCCGCTGAGCAGAGACTGAAGCCAAATTCTTAACCTCCATATTATACTATTTAAAAAATACTATATATGGTCATAAAAAACTATACTTGTTTGAAGAAATAAATGTCGATTTTTTTAAAAAATGAGCAAGCAGAAAGACTTTTAAAAATGACCAGGCATATTTAATAAAGAATCAAATAAAAACAAAATTGCCTCCTACTTTGTTTTACAGAAAAGTCAGTTCCAGGTGGCTAGAAATCTAAACGTGAAAGTAAAATAAAATTTCTAGAAGAAGGGCGCCTGGGTAGCTCAGTAGTTTAAGCCTCTGCCTTCAGCTCAGGTCATGATCTCAGGGTCCTGGGATCAAGCCCTGCATTGGGCTCTCTGTTCAGCAGGAAGCCTGCTTCCCCCCTTCTCTATGTCTGCCTGACTACTTGTAATCTCTGTCAAATAAACAAATAAAATCTTTAAAAAAATTTTCTAGAATATAAAAGAACACCTTCATGATCAAAGAGTGGGGAAAAACATTTTTTAATAGGATTCAAAAGGACTAGCTATAAAGGAAGAGCTTATTAAACTTACTAAATTGCGGTTAAAATTTCTATCATCAAAAAAATCTGAAAAAAATGAAAAGGCAAGCCATAGGATGGAAAAGATATTTGAAAGAAGAAGATATTTGCAACGCATAAAAGTAACAGAGAGCTTGTATCTAGACTACATAAAGAACCCCTACAATTTTTAAAAAGAGAGAAAAACACAATAAAAAATAGAACTCAACAAATAATTTGAACTGGTACTCTAAAAAGAAAATAACCAGGGGCACCTAGCTGACTGTCAGGAGAGCATGCAACTCTTGATCTCAGGGTTTGAGGCCAAGCCCTACACTGGGTATAGAGATTACTTAAAAGTAAACATATTTTTAAAATAAGAAAAAGGAGGCACCTGGGTGGCTCAGTGGGTTGAGCCTTTGCCTTTGGCTCAGGTCATGATCTCAGGGAACTGGGATCAAACCCTTCATTGGGCTCACTGCTTCCCCCTATCTCTCTGCCTGCCTCTCTGCCTGCTTGTGACCTGTCAAGTAGATAAATAAAATCTTTAAAAAATAAAATAAAATCTCCTTGATATGAGGAATTTGAGAGGCAGATTAGGGGGTCTGGGGGGTAGGGAAGGAAAAAATTGGAACAAGATGAGATCGGGAGGGAGACAAACCATAAGAGACTCTTAATCTCACAAAACAAACTGAGGGTTGCTGGAGGGGAAGGAAGGTATGGAGAGGGTGGTTGGGTTATGGACATTGTAGAGGGTATGTGAAATGGTGAGTGCTGCGAAGTGTGTAAGCCTGACGATTCACAGACCTGTACCCCTGGGGCAAATAATATATTACATGTTAATTAAAAATAAAATAATAAAAAGAACAGTAATTTTTTTAAAAAAGAAAGGAAATGACAAGATGGCCATTAAATATATGAAATAATGTTCTATAATACTGATCAATTATTTTAAATATAAGTTATTAAATACTCTAATCAAAGGACACAGGGGAAGTGAATGGATAAAAAACAAGACCCATCTATATGCTGCCTATAAGAAACTCATTTCATACCTAAAAGACACATAAAGACTGAAAGGAAGGGATGGAAAAAGTTATTTCACTCACAAATGGAAGTGGGGGGAAAGAAGCTACAGTTGAAATATTTATATCAGACAAAACAGACTTTAAAACAAAGACCTTATGATAAATAAGGACATTACAACATGATAAACAATCATGCAATAAGAGAATTTAACAACTATTAATATCTATGCACCCAACATCTACATACATAAAGCAAATACAAACAGACATAAAGGGAGAAACTGATAGTAATAAAATAATAGTAAGGGACTTTAAAACCTCATTTAAATCAATGGCTAGATCATCCAAGATGAAAATCAATAAAGAAATAGTGGCTCTGAACAACAGATTAGACCAGATGGACTTAAAAGATACATACAGAATATTCCAACCCAAAGCACCTGAATACTCATTGACTTCAAGTGCACATGGAACATTTTCCAGGACAGATCACATTTGGCCACAAATCTCAACAAATTTAAGAGGACTGAAATGATATCAAGCATCTTTTCCAACTACAATAGTATAAAACTAGAAATCAAGCACAAGAAAAAAAACAGAAAACACAAACATGCAGAGGCTAAACAATATGCTACTAAACAACCAATGGGTCAGCAAAGAAATCAAAGAGGAAATTATAATACACATGAAGACAAAAGAAAATGGAAACATAATGGTCCAAAATCTTTGGGATGCAGCAAAAGCAGTTCTAAGAGGCTTACCTCAAGGAACAAGAACAATTAAAAAAAAAAAAAAAAAAAGGAAGAAGAAGAAACAAGAAAAATTGTAAAAATCTCACCTTACACCTAAAGGAACTAAAAAAAAAAAAAACCAAAAAACAAAAAAACAAAGTCCAAGTTTGCAGAAGGAAGGAAATAATAAAGATCAAAGAAGAAATGAATGAGAGACTAAAAAATAACAATTATAATAACAAAAAAGACTAATGAAACCAAGAGCTGGCTCTTTGAACAATAAAACAAAACAAAACTGATAAACCTTTAGCCACACTCATCAAGGAACAAAAGAGAGAGAACTCAAATAAATCAAATCATAAATGAAATGGGAAAGGGCCACCTGGCTGGCTTAGTTGGTAGAGCACCTAACTCTTGATCTCAGTGTTATGAATTAGAGCCCCACATTCAGTGTAGAGATTACTTAAAAATTAAAAAAATATATATATTTTTTAAATGACATGAAGGGTGCCTGGGTGGCTCCGTGGGTTAAGCCTCTGCCTTCAGTTCAGGTCATGATCGCAGGGTCCTGGGATCAAGCCCCACATCAGGCTCTCTGCTCAGCGAGGAGCCTGCTTCCTCTTCTCTCTCTGCCTATCTCTCTGCCTACTTGTGATCTGTCAAATAAATAAATAAAATCTTTAAAAAAAATAAAAAATGAAAAAATGAAATGAAATGAGAGACGTAAGTATCACCACAGATACAAAGAATTATAAGAGACTATGAAAAATCATTAACAAATAGCATGGAGGACATGGGGAGATAGAGAGGAGAAGGGAGTTGGGGGAAATTGGAAGGGGAGGTGAATCATGAGAGACTATGGACTCTGAAAAACAATCTGAGGGTTCTGAAGGGGAGGTCGGGGTACCAGGTGGTGGGTATTATAGAGGGCACCGATTGCCTGGAGCACTGGGTGTGGTGCAAAAATAATGAATACTGTTATGCTGAAAATAAAAAATAAATTAAAAAAAGAAAAAAAAATCATATGTCAACAAATTGGGAGAACCCAGGAAAAAAATAAAGGATAAATTCCTTGAAATATAAAATCTTCCAAAACTGAATTAGGAAGAAATTCAAAAAGTTGAACACACTATTTACTAGTAAAAAATTGAACTAGTAATCAAAAAACTCCCAACAAACAAATGTCCAGGATCAGATGGATTTATAAGAAAATTCTACCAAAGATTTAAGAAAGAGTTAACACCTATTCTCCTCAAAATTCCAGAAAATAGGAGAGGAAGAAAAACCTCCAACTTTATTCTTAGAGGCCAGCATTGCCCTGATACCAAAACCAATGACACACTACAAAAATTAAAAAAAACAAAAACTACAGGCCCATACCTCTGATAAAGATAGACACAGAAATCCAACAAAATGTTAGCATACCGAATTCAACAATTCATTGAAAAGTTCTCCCACCACAATAAAATGAGATTTATTCCAGGGAGCAAGGATGGTTCAATATTAACAAATCCATCAATGTGAAACATCACATTAGGAGGAGGAAGGATAAAAACAAGAAGATCGGGGTGCCTGGGTGGCTCAGTGGGTTAAGCCTCTGCCTTCAGCTCAGGTCATGATCTCAGGGTCCTGGGATCGAGCCCCACATCGGACTCTGCTCAGCAGGGAGTCTGATTCCCCCCTTCTCTCTCTGCCTGTCTCTCTGTAATCTCCATCTGTCAAATACATAAATAAAATCTTTAAAAAAACACATTAAAATCATCTCACTAGATACAGAAAAAGCATCTGACAAAACACAACATCCGTTCATGATAAAAACTCTCAACAAAGTGGGTGGAGAGGAAACATACTCAGCATAATATAAGCCAGATATGACAAAGCCACAGCCAACATCTTACTCAGTGCTGATGAACTAAGAGCCTCTCTCTCTTTTTTTTTAAAATATTTTATTTATTTATTTAACAGAGCGAGAACACAAGCAGGAGGAGTGTCAGGCAGAGGTAGAGGGAGAAGCAGTCCCCTGCTGCACAGGGAACCTGATGCAGGGCCCATTCCCAGGATCCTAGAATCATGACGTGAGCCAAAGGCAGACACTCAATAAAGATGTCCACTCTCACCACTTTAATTCAACAGAGCACTCCCAAGTCCTAGCCACAGCAATCAGACAAGAAAAACAAAGGCATCTAAATCACTAAGGAAGAAGTAAAATTGTCACTATTTGCAGATGACCTGATACTATACCTAAAAAGCCCCAAGGACGCCACCAAAAAAACTGTTAGAGGTAATAAATGAAGTTAGTAAAGTTGCAGGATATAAAATTAATACACAGCATTCAGGTGCATTTCTATACACCAATAATGAAGCAGCTAAAAGAGAAATTAAGAATCTACAATTGCACTAAAAAGAATAAAATACCTAGGAGTAAATTTAACCAAGGAGGTAAAAGACCTGTACTCTAAAAACCTTAAGATGACAGTGAAATAAACTGAAAATAACACAAGCAAATGGAAAAATACACCAGGCTCATGGACTGGAAAAAATCAATATTAATAAAATCTTCACACTACCCAAAGCAATCTACAGATTAAATGCAATCCCTATCAAAATACCAACATTATTTTTCACAAAACTAGAACAAATAAAAATTTAAACAAATAAAATTCGAATGGAACCACAAAAAAACACAAAAAGCTAAAGTAATCTTGAGAAACAAAGCTAGAGGTATCACAATCCCAGATTTCAAGAATAACTACAAAGCTACAGCAATAAAAACAATATGGTACCAGACACATACATCAATGGAACAGAATAGATAGCCCAGAAATAAATCCACATTTACGTAGTCAATTAATCTACAACAAAGGAATCAAGAATATACAATAGGGAAAAGACAATCACTTCAATAAATGGCACTGAGAAAACTGGACAGCAACATGTAAAAGGATTTAACTAGACCACTTTCTTACACCATACACAAAAATAAACTCAAAATGGATTAAAGAACTGAATGTGAGACCTGAAATCATAAAACCCCTAAAAGAAAACAAAGGCAGTAATCTCTTGATCATGGGCCTTAGCAACATCTTTATGGATACATCTCCTCATGCTAAAAAGTAAAAGAAAATAAACTACTAGGACTATGCCAAAATAAAAAGCTTTTGCACAGGAAACATCAACAAAACAAAATGGCAACCTACTGAATGGACAAGGATATCTGCAAATGATATCCAATAAGGGGGTTAATAACCAAAATATATAAAGAACTTATACAACTCAACACTAAAAATACAAGTAATACTATTAAAAATGGGAAGAGGATCTGAACAGACATTTTCCAAAGAAAATGTACAGATGGCCAACAGGCACATGAAAAGATGCTCAACATCATTCATCATCAGGGAAATGCAAATCAAAACCACAATGAGATATCACCTAATACAAGTCAAAATGGCTGGCATCAAAAAAAAAGAAATAACAAGGGACGCCTGGGTGGCTTAGTAGGTTAAGCCTCTGCCTTTGGCTCAGGTCATGATCCCAGGGTCCTGGGATCAAGCCCTGCATCAGGCTCTCTGCTCAGCAGGGAGCCTGCTTCCTCCTCTCTCTCTCTGTCTCTCTGCCTACTTGTGATCTCTGTCTGTCAAATAATTTTTTAAAATCTTTAAACATAACAAATAGCATGGAGGACAAGGGGCGTTAGAGAGGAGTAGGGAATTTGGGTAAATTGGAAGGTGAGGTGAACCATGAGAGACTATGGACTCTGAAAAACAATCTGAGGGGTTTGAAGTGGCAGGGTGGGGGTGAGAGGTTGGGGTACCAGGTGGTGGGTATTATAGAGGGCACGGCTTGCATGGAGCACTGGGTGTGGTGAAAAAATAATGAATAATGTTTTTCTGAAAATAAATAAATTGAAAAAAATTTTTTTAAAAATCTTTAAACAAAAAGAAATAAGTTTTGGAGAGGATGTGAAGAAAAGGGATCTCTCACATACCATTCGTGAAATGTAAATTGGTGCAACTACTGGGGAAAAGAGGTTTTTTTGGGTTTTTTTGAAGAAACACAAAAAAATAAAAAATAGCAATATCATATGATCCAGTAATTCCATTACTGGGTATTTACCCAGAGAAAATGAAAACACTAATTCAAAAAAATATACGCACCCCTATGTTTACTGTAGCCTTATTTACAATAGCCAAGATATGGAAACAACCTAAGTGTCCATAGATAGATGAATGGATAAAGAAGAAGTGGTATATATATCTATACATAGATAGATAGATAGATGCAATGGAATATTATTCAGCCATAAAAAATGAAATCTTACTATTTTCAACAATATGGATGGAACTGGAGAGTATTCTCCAGTTAGATGAGGATGTTAGAGAGATGAGGCCAAAGAGGTATATAAGAACCAAATTAGAGGGACGCCTGGGTGGCTCAGTTGGTTAAGCAGCTGCCTTTGGCCCAGGTCATGATCCCAGTGTCCTGGGATCGAGTCCCACATCCGGCTCCTCACTCAGCAGGGAGCCTGCTTCACCCTCTGCCTCTGCCTGCCTATGCTCACTTTCTCACTCTCCCTCTCTCTGACAAATAAATAAATAAAATCTTTAAAAAAAAAAAAAAGAACCAAATTAGAAAGGTATAGCATGCCAAGCTAAGAAATTAGAGCTCCTCAGCAATCTATGGAGTATTTAAGCAACAGAGTGATTTGATCAAACCTGTTCATATCATTCTGCCTGCATTTCCCCTTCATTTGTTTGCTACTTAAGATTCTTTAAAGACATAATTCAAGTATCATTTTTAGTAATCCTCACTTGACTCTCACTATGATCTAACCCTCGTCTGCATTTCTACAGCACCTCTTGGGAGAAGACAGGGTGTTTAGAGTATAGGTTGCAACTGGCCAGCTAATTGCAGAAAGTTAGCAAATTAACTCAAATACACTAGCATCTACTATTTATACTATTTCTTATAAGCAGCAGTCTGGGAAGTGGAGCTGTATGAAGTTAAAAAATAACACTGGACAGCAGATGAAGGAAATAGCTGGTGGGAAGAGTAAATCTAGTTCAGTTTTGCCAATTTCTCTTTTGCTGATATGGCTCCAGAAAGAAAATCACATGACAGGTGTATCACACAGGCATAAGAATAAAAAATGTTCATGACAACATATTTACTACTTTAGTTTTCTGAAGGACTGTTAGAATGATGACAGTTAAAAAAAATTTTTTTTATTATTTTTTTTTAAAGATTTTATTTATTTGACAGAGAGAGATCACAAGCAGATGGAGAGGCAGGCAGAGAGGGAGATAGAGGGAAGCAGGCTCCCTGCTGAGCAGAGAGCCGGATGTGGGACTCGATCCCAGGACCCCGAGATCATGACCTGAGCCAAAGGCAGCAGCTTAACCCACTGAGCCACCCAGGCGCCCTAAAAAAATTTTTTTTAAAGATTTTATTTATTTGACGCAGAGAGAGGGACAGTGGGAGAGGGAACACAAGCAGGGGGAGTGGCAGAGGAAGAAGCCAACTCCCTGCTGAGCAGGGAGCCTGATGTGGGGCTCGATCCTAGAACCCTGCGATCATGACCTGAGCCAAAGGCAAGATGATTAACAACTGAGCCACCCAGGCGCCCTGACAGTTTAAATTTCTTAAACACAATCAATCATTTAAAAGTTTACATTAACGGGGCGCCTGGGTGGCTCAGTGGGTGAGCCGCTGCCTTCGGCTCGGGTCATGATCTTAGGGTCCTGGGATCGAGTCCCGCATCAGGCTCTCTGGCTTGCCAGGGAGCCTGCTTCCTCCTCTCTCTCTCTGCCTGCCTCTCTGCCTACTTGTGATCTCTCTCTGTCAAATAAATAAATTTAAAAATCTTTAAAAAAAAGTTTACATTAACAAAAAACTAAAACATTTGCTTTTGTGAATACCTGGAAGGTTTCCGTTATAGTCCACATCTTCTATTCCACATCCCCATTTAACTAGAAGCTGCAAACAGCCAAGTCGCCCATGAAAAGCTGCATAGTGCACAGGCTTCCATTCTCTCTTATCAGTCACACTGGGATCCTAGGGATAACATTCACAAGAATTCAGTTTCTTTCCATTTGAGGAGAAACAGTAAGTCTAGCAGCTTAATTCTGCAAATGAAAACTATAAGTAAAAAAAAAAAAGGCAAAAAAGACCTATAAGGCAAACAATAAATGTAGTAGAAAAATTCACTACTACCACTGATTTAATAAAAAAAAATACTTAATAGGCCCTTTACTTTTTCTCTAATTATAGAAACACCAACTCATGAGCTAATAAAATTTTATAAAATAGTTTTTTTTAAAAAGAACACAACTTGATCCATAAAAATAGTTTTTTTTAAAAGATTTTATTTATTTATTTGACAGACAGAGATCACAAGTAGGCAAAGAGGCAGGTGGATGGCGGGGAGAGCAGGCTCCCTGCTGAGCAGAGAGTCAGATGCGCAGCTTGATCCCAGGACTTTGGGATCATGACCTGAGCCGAAGGCATAGGCTTTAACCCACTGAACCATCCAGGCACCCCCATAAAAACAGTTTTTAAAAAGGAACTTAACTAAGGGTGCCTGTGTGGCACATCGGTTGAGTGCCTGACTCTTGGTTTCGGCTCAGGTCGCGGGATCTGGCTAAGCTGTGCTCCGCACTCAGCATAGTCTGCTTGGGGTTCTCTCTCCCTCTTTCCCATACCCCACCCCTCCCTCTCTCAAATTAATAAATAAATCATGGGGCGCCCAGGTGGCACAGTCCATTGAGCATCACACCCTTGCTTTCCACTCAGGTCATGATCTCATGGTTGTGGGATCAAGCCCCATGTGTGGCTGCATGATCAGCAAAGAGTTTGCTTGGGATTCCCATTGCCTCTTGCTCTGCCCCTCCCACTCATGCTCTCTCCCCCTCTAAAATAAATAAATCTTTTAAAATAAATAAATGTGGGGCACCTGGGTGGCTCAATTGGTTGAGCAACTGCCTTTGGCTCAGGTCATGATCCCGGACTTCCAGGATCGAGTCCGGCATTGGGCTCCCAGCTCTTTGGGAAATCTGCTTCTCCCTCTGATCTTCTCCTCTCTCATGCACTCTCTCACTCATTCTCTCTCAAATAAATAAATAAAATTTTAAAATAGAATAAATGTGAAGATTTATTTATTTTAAAATAAATAAATATTCAAGGGGGAAGAAGGGAACTTAACTAGTCATTTTACTGGTCACAGGCTTCTGACTAATAAAATGAAAGGGAAGGATTCAATGGTCCAATCCTATCCTTGAAAGCATAAAGAGTTAATAAAAAAAAATACTTAATAGGCCCTTTACTTTTTCTCTAATTATAGAAACACCAACTCTTACCATAATGTCTTCAATAAAAGTAGTTCTTCTAAGTTTTTTTTACAACCACTAAGTAATAATGAAAATAAATATCACAATGAATGAAATTTCTGGAGATAAAAATCACCTTCTAAATCAGTAGAAATAAGTTACCAAAAAATAGGTAAACACACAGAAATTCAGAAAGATATATAATCACTGGCTAAAATGGGTTTGGAACCTTCAGAATCTTCCCAGTTAAACTCTGAACCTACATGAAGAATCCCCAGCCTCTGAAATCCTTTGTACAGCTAAACTGGGATTTTTTGAAGCTTTACCTAAATTATTGCTCCTGTGTTTAAAGACAGAAAGCTAAAGAGAGAGATCAAATTACTTTGATCATAAAAGGAATTTAAAAAGTCAGTTAGAGATAACTAGGCTACTAAATGCTATTCCATCTATATGATCACACATTCTCGCATATTAACAGGAATCTCTCACCACTCCACTTCGGAGCATTATTTGTAAAGTGAAAGAATGTCCATGTGTTGCAGCAAGGTGTAAAGGAGTGCATCCACGATCATCTTGAGATGCCAGATTTGCTCCGTTGATTATGAGAGCCTAAAAATAGAGAAATAACACTGAGTGTACATAAATATAAATGTTAAATCATGAATGCATTTGTGTAATAGGCAAGCAATTTATCAACCTATGGCTACATTATGTAAGTTCTTATATATGTGCCATAGATAAAGTATGAGAAATTCTTAGATAATCTTAAGAAAATGCTTGAGATCTTTTTTAACCTTGCCTAGGAGATATTTATAATACCAGATGTCACATTCTGATTTCAACATGTACATACAATTTATAAGGTACACAGAAATTAATAACCACTAAGCTAAATACTTTAATACTAAACTAATAAACTAAAAAGTAAACTGTCACTATTTCAAAAGCAGAATCTTTTATTAACTAGGTTTTGAATATACTGTAGGAGGATTTCATTATTAAAGTAACTCGTTCTAGCTCCGAATCAAATTTCTAACTGCATCTGAGGAAATTCCATCTGAATTTTCAATCAGCCTAGTTTCTGTATAAGGATTATATCATAAACACAGCACACCCCTCTATGTAATATACCAAGTAATCTGTTTAAAAGAATTACTAGTTAATATTTTTTAGTTTTACTCCCTCAGAACTTTTTTTTTTAAAAAGACTTTATTTATTTATTTGACAGACAGATCTCAAGTAGGCCAAGAGGCAGGCAGGAGTTGGGGGGGAAAGCAGGCTCCCCACTGAGCAGAGAGCCCGATGCAGGGCTCAAACCCAGGACCCTGAGACCATGACCTGAGCTGAAGGCAGAGGCTTAACCCACTGAGCCATCCAGGCATCCCTCCCTTAAACCTTTTTTAACCAGTATTTATTTACCAGTATCTTAGCAAAGGACTCCATCATAACGCATATTAAAAGCTTTTAGAATAGTCTTCATAATTAACAAACTAGTCAATAATCATCACAAAGCACACACTGAATATTTACTGCACTTTAAAAATCACTACAAGGAATATGAAGACATGTCAACTTAGAGAATTAGGACATATGTATAGACAATGATAATCAATTATACAAAGCACTCCTTGATAATCAACAACCACACAGTACAGTACAAAAAAAGTACCACAAAATCTCTGAGAATGAAAAGATCCCTTTGAGGGAGACAAGGACAATCAGGGCTACGGGAATGGTTTGATTGCTTAGAGGAAGGAAAGCATCAAGTAAAGCTTTATTTGACTCCGATATTCCCTGCTTGGGGTTCTCTCTCCCTCTTTCCCATACCCCACCCCTTTTTATTTCCTTTTTCACTGCCTACTTCTCAAATTAATACCTCAATTCCTCAACTCCAAATCAACCTGCAAACAAGATGGCGTCCTACCACTACATGGAAATTCAGCAAACCTCACCCTATAGTGACTCTCAAGACCACTGGCATTTCCTTACATCCCGTAACTCTGACACTCAGCCTAACTATTCTTCCCTCATTTGCATAGTCCAGTGCATCCTGGCTCTCTGACTTCCTCCTCCAAATTCTTTACTCATTTCTCTGCTTCCTACTATCACTACTAGTAACATTCTTCAACATTCAATCTTCAACACTCTTTTCTCTTACCTATACATTATTACTCCTTAAATTTTTGTCTCCAGCACCCTTTTCAACTGCCTGGACCTTCTGCACCCAAATGTCCTATAACCCCCCTAAACAACATGTACCAAAATGAATTCAACATTTTTGCTCCCATATCTCTCTTGCTTTTCAGATTTCCCTATCTGTAGTGTCATTATTATCTGCCATACTGCCTCAAAACTTTAAAATTTTCACTCTATTATGTCAACACATGCTTTTCAAGATGGCTTCTGTCATTTTCTTTCTTTCCCACTGCCACCACCTAATTTCTCCCTCTGTGGGTAGTGATGACACCAAAAGTGTCTAACTGGTCTTCTTCCCTCCAAACTGTTTCCTCATCCTAGGTAAGCCCAGATACATCTTATTAGAATAATTTCCTGAAATACTGCTTTCATTACTTCAGTCCTCTGTTAATGTGCATGTGTATGTATGCATAAGTATGCATGGGTGATATATGTATATGTAAGAGTATATATTAGTACACATATAAAAACTCTTACACAAATGAATCTTAATTCTCCTTCTAAGACATTTTACCTATCTGGCTATCCAAACTTAATTCATAACAGTATACAACAACAAAACATCTACAACTTAGTCAGGCTCATACAATAGTTTACCCCTTGAACACATCTAATTTTTCCAATTTAAGTACTACACATAGAATTAGAGCATAGAGATTCATAGAATAAAACCTAGGTTCAAATTCTGGTTCTGTCACTTACTTAGGAAAGGTACTTAACTTTCAGAATCTGATTGTTTATCTATAAAAAGGGGGACTCCTAAGATTACTGTATTAAATGAAGTGATGAATGGGAAACCATAATTCACACATAAAAAATAATAATCATTTTTCATAGCTCCTTACTTTCTGAACTCAACCTGTTCTTTTCGGCTTAATTGAATCTTTATTGTCTCCATTAATGATTTCTCTATCTCCTTCTAATCATTAAGACCTTAATCATAGACTGTACTTTGTACTGTTTTGTAACTCACTGAGTAGAGAACCTCTCGTTCCAAGTAGAATCTCAGGCTTCTTAGAGGCAGGAACCGTTTGCTTATACAATTTTGTATTCCTCCAAATTCCAGTCTACTTCAGTACATTGATTATATCTAGTTAATCTAATAAGCTAGATCCTGCACATATTAATGTGAAATTCTGGCCAGGAAATACATTAAATAAGAAATTTAAGGCATGACAGGCTATTAAGGAGATAATCTGGACATGTCTGAGACATCCCTTTAAGACGACCTATCAGGGGACACCAGGGTGGCTCAGTTGGTTAAGTGGCTGACTTCGGCTCAGGTCATGATCCCAGCGTCCTGGGATCAAGTCCCGCATCGGGCTCCTTGCTCCGCGGGGACCCTGCTTCTCCCTCTGCCTCTGCTGCCACTCTGCCTGCCAGTGTGCGCTTGCTTGCTCTCTCTCTCTCTCTGGAAAATAAATAAATAAAATTTTTTTTTTTTTAAAAAGACGACCTGGGGCGCCTGGGTGGCTCAGTGGGTTAAGCCGCTGCCTTCAGCTCAGGTCATGATCTCAGGGTCCTGGGAGCGAGTCCCGCATCGGGCTCTATGCTCAGCAGGGAGCCTGCTTCCTTCTCTCTCTCTCTGCCTGCCTCTCTGTCTACTGTGGTCTCTCTCTGTCAAATTAATAAATACAATCTTTAAAAAAAAAAAAGATGACCTATCAGATAGCCAATTACTTCAAAGATAAAAGGATCCCAGTCTTACACAATTTGTTTAAGCAGTATTTGGCACCAAATTTCTGAGCCGTGGAATTCAGTAAGTACTCGTTTAGGACAAAGAACTAAATCTATGGGTCATATTATTAGAATAAAAACAATAGCCCAACAAAATTAAGCTAAAGTTATTAAATGTACTGATTTTTTAAAAGTAATCAAAATTATTATTACCTGCATACAAGCATCCTGACCTCTGATTGCAGCTATGTGAGCTGCTGTCCAACCTCTCATGGTTACTTGTGTGATATCAGCTCCATGCCAGAGGAGCCAATGAAGACACTAAATTAAGAAATTAACATGTTAACAAGTTATAAGTTGGATTTTTTTGAACATCTTTAGATCTTTGAAATTTAGTCTATTATCATGAAATACCATAGCCTGGGAAGCATCATAAGTAAGTGAGGGGGCTAGTTTTAAGAAAAACAAAAGCATAAGCACAAGGATATGGTAACCACTTGGCCTTATTATTGGGTCAACAATAGGGAACAGTGGGAGCTGTGGCAAACTGGAGATCTCATTCCTTGTCCATAAGGTATAAATGCTACTTAATCCCAGCCAGTTGTTACTATAAGTGAAATGTTAATCCAAATCTTATATTTCACCCATACTGTGTAAGCCAAACAAAACACATCTGCGAGTCATATTCACTCAAAAAAAAAAAAAAAAGCTGCCAATTTGCAACCTCTGCCACAAATCTTTAAATGAGCCCGGATGCTTCTGTATCAGAGCAAACATTGTTATTTTGGTGATATTTGCTAAAAAAGGAAAAAAAGTGGCTTACAAAAAAAGGCGGGGGGAGAGTCAAATGCATCTTCATTTAATATTTTAATTAATGTAAATCTCAATAGAATACAGTACTAGAGTTCTGTGCCACATATGATGTTACTGTTTTTATATGTTCAAGTTTGGGAATTCTATCTTCAAGAAGTTTCTTTTTAAAGAACTGGTTGTATCTTTAGTATATACTGTCATATCAGTCATAGCCATTATCATTTGTTGAAAGGCTTAACATTTAGTTATCATTGGCCTGTCACAGAGATAAGTGGCCAAGAAAATAAAAAGATTTAAAAGAAGTTCAGTGTCCCTACTAATCACAGTAAGTCACCCATTTATCAACAAATATTTATGGAGAGACTACTACATGCTAACATTATTCAGTTATAGGAAAATAAAAACCACTAGAAACATTCATGTAACAAGTTTTCTATTTCTCCTGGGTAAATATGTAGGTAGGATTACCAGAACATAGGTAAGTATATGTTCAATTTTATAAGAAACAGCCACACTCTCTTCCCAAGTAGCTATACCATTTTACATTTCTACTAGCAGTATATACGAGTTGCAGCTGCTCCATATTCTTGCCAATATTGGTAGTATCATTTTTTGTTTTGCCATTCTAATAGGAATGTATTGGCATCTGATTGTGGTTTTAGTTTACATTACCTTACTGGCTAATGATGTTGAATACCTTTTCATGTGCTTGATTGCCATCCACATGTCCCTTCGAAGTGTCAAAGTCATTTGACCTTTTTTTTTTTTTAAGATTTTATTTATTTATTTGACAGAGAGATCACAAGTAGGCAGAGAGATAGGCAGAGAGAGAGGGGCAAGCAGGCTCCCTGCTGAGCAGAGAGCCCAATGAGGGGCTTGACCCCAGGACCCTGAGATCATGACCCGAGCCAAAGGCAGAGGCTTCAACCCACTGAGCCACCCAGGCACCCCATCTGCCCATTTTTTTAATTGAGTTTTTTTATTTCTTACTATGGAACTATTAGAGTTTCATATGTTCTGGTTATAAATTCTTAAGAGATGTGATTTGCAAAGATTTTTCTCTAATGTTTTCTTCTAGAAGCTTTAGAACATTAAGTGTTGCATTTGTTTATGATCTGTTTTGAATACATTCTTACATAAGATGCCAAATATATCATATTTCACATATGACTGTTCCATTGTGCCAGTACTGTTTAATGAAAACACTATCTGTTCTCCATTGGACCTCATTTGCATCTTTGTCAAAAGTCTACTGATCAGGGCACCCCGTTACTACTAATCATTAACACCCAGTTAATGTCTGCCTTCAGCTCAGGTCATGATTTCAGGGTCCTGGGATCAAGTCCCACATCGGGCTCCCTGCTCAGTGGAAAGCCTGCTTCTCTCTTTCCCTCGGCTCCACCCCCAGCTCCCTGCCACTTGTGCTCTCTCTCTCTCTCTCTCAAATAAATAAATAAAATCTTTTCTTTTTTTTTTTTAAATCAACTGATCAATCTTACTGATGTGGCTAAGAGCCAGAAATGGCTAAGTGAGGAGCTTGAAAAATGCCCCCCAAAGAAGCAGTGATAAAACTAGACAAAGTAGGGGCTCCTCAGTGGCTCAGTCAATTAAGCATCTGACTTCGGCTCAACTCATGCATGATCTCAGGGTCCTGGGATCAAGCCCTGAGTCAGACTCCACCCTCAGCAGGGATTCTTGATTGTCCCTCTCCCTCTGCCCCTCCTCTCACTCGTGTGTGTGTGTGTGTGTGTGTGTGTGTTTGTGTGCACGTGCTCTCTCTCTCAAATAAATAAATACAATCTTCAAAAAAAAAACTAGACAAAGTTGTCAAAAACAACAATGTAAAGACTCTGAGAATTTGTCAGAGGCACTAAACAAAATAAGCAGCATTAACTTAAGAAAATGTTCTGAATCTCAATAAGAACAGGTGGAGTCGGCAGCAGAAAGCCTGGGACTGCAACTATTCCTAACCCGAGCTACATGGTGCACAAGTTCTACCCAGCTGGACCACTCCATTGCCCTGCTGGAAGGAATGAAGACTCCATGCCCACGCACAAAGTCAAAAACAATTCCAACCTTTGGCACCAAAAACCTGGGAAAGCCAACATTAGCGCTCACCTGAAGTCACAATACTGGTGAAGACAAACAACAAAAGACCACCCAGAAAATTAATGAACAAAAGCCAAGAAATGAGACAACAAGTGGGCCTTGCTAAGATTCCCCTTAACCCTTGTCATCTACAAGGCTAGGTACATGTACAAAATTGCTTATATTCAGGAAAGACTGAAGAAGGCCCAAGTTGGCTAGACATTCCTGGCTAAACCTAAGGTTTTGCAAACACATTTGGGAAAAAACAACAACAACAACAAAAGT
This sequence comes from Neogale vison, assembly GCF_020171115.1. Classification (NCBI taxonomy): domain Eukaryota; kingdom Metazoa; phylum Chordata; class Mammalia; order Carnivora; family Mustelidae; genus Neogale; species Neogale vison. The sequence continues at coordinate 140,761,202 of NC_058097.1, forward strand.
CAAATTGACCTATAAACTGGACTTTGAAAACATTCTCCAAGCCACACACAGACTCAGCAAAAGATGAATCCTTACTAGGTAAAGGTATTCAAGCACAACCTCTGATCAATCACTGACCCAAGAGTGACCCCCAGCCAGACTTAAAAATACTAACAAGAATTTTTAAAAACCAAAACAAACAAATTAAAAAAAAACGTTGTAGTGACTACATATTGTGGGGAAACAGACTCCACACAATTAGTCCAAGCAAGTCAATAAGCAAATACACAGCAATAAGCACATCTGAGAGGGATGCAGTGAATAGGAACAGAATTAAAAGCTGCTACAATAGATAATCTAAAATATACAGTTTTCAAAATGTCTAGGCAAACTAAAAAATTATGAGATTATAATTATACAAAGAATGTGTGACCCATACATGGGCAGCGGGGGAGACAACAATCAATAGAAACTATCTCTAAGAGGGCCCAGATGTTGGACTTAGTGAGACTTCAAAGCAGCCATTATAAATAGCTCCAGAGAACTGAAACTATTTTTAAAAGAATTTATATTTAAAGAATTAAAGTATGATGACAATGACTCATCCAATAGAAAATATAGACAAAGAGAAATAAGAGAAAGATAAATACCATATGATCTATCTTTTATTTGTAATTTAAGAAACAAAACAAATGAGCAAAGGAAAAAAAGACAAACCAAGAAACAGACTCTTAACTATAGAGAACAAAATGATAGTTATCAGAGAAGCAATAGTTGGAAAGTGGCTGAAACAGATGATGGGGATGAAAGAGTACACTTATGAAAAAATATATATATGGGTGCCTACCTGGCTCAGTCAGTGGAGCATGTGAGTTCAAGCCCAATGTTGGGTGTAGAGATTATTTTAAAAAAATAAATAAATAAAATAAAATCTTCAGTGGTGAACCATTGGGTGGCTCAGTCAGTTAACTATCTGCCTTAAGCCCAGGTCATTATCCTAGGGTCCTGAGATAGAGCCCAATATCAGTCTCCCTGCTCAGCAGGGAGCCTGCTTCTCCCTCCCCTTCTGCTGTTCCCCCTGCTTGTACTCTCTCCCTCTTAGTCAAATAAATAAATAAAATCCTTAAAAACAATTTTTTACACACACTCATAAAAATGTGTTAACTGAATTAAAGTTTTGCCTAATTCACAATATGTTTGGGAAACAATTCAACGTTCAGGATAAAAATATATTTTATGAAATTTAAATAAAACTATAAATATCTGTGGTTTTGAGACTATAATTTAATTATAGTACATTTATTTATAAAGATTCATTTTAATTTTGTATTTTAACTATTTTGTGACCATGAATATTCAAATATTGACTCCCATCCACATACAAAGTTAACTTCAAAAATGTGAAAGATGTAATACAATTGAAAAAAAAAAGAAAAAAAATGTACAAAGAGACAAATTATTTTTTCAAAAAAAGAAAGAAGGAAAAGAAATTCTGGCAGCGAAAAATATACCTGAAATAAAGTTTACCACAGGGGGCTCAAGAACGGATATCATCTGATAGAAGGAAAAGAACTAAAGTCTAAGAAAGCAGGTTTTACCAGTTGTTTATTTAGTGACCATTTCATATTACCAACATAAGTACCACAGTCTTAAGATATTTCAGAAAGGGAGTGCCTGGGTGGCTAGTCATTAAATGTCTACCTTAGGCTCAGGTCATGATCCCAAGCTTCTGGGATGGAGCCCTGCATCAGGTTCCCTGCTCAGTGGGAAGCCTGCTTCTCACTCTCCCACTCCTCCCGCTTGTGTTCCCTCTCTCGTTCTCTCTCTGTGTCAAATAAATAAAAAAATTCTTTAAAAAAAAGATATTTCAGAAAGGATAACAAAATGTAAAAGCATTGATGTAGTACTCAAGTAGATAATTAGGAGATGATCTTTACATGGGAACGTAGAAAGTCATCAAAATCTTTTGGTTTAGATTTGTTTTTGTTAAAATTTCAACAAACATTTCTGGAATATCTGTTATACACAGTTCTAGACACTTAAAATAAAAATTTTTAAAAATTTTTAAAAATCAAAAAATTCAGCAATACAGCCAACATTTATTATGAATCCAATATGCCAGACATTATGCCAGATGCTGGGGAAAAAAAAGAGGAATAAAACCTAAATGGTACCTTCAAAAAGCTCAAAACTCTACAAGAGGTTCAAAGTGATAAATTCAATGTGATACATACAAACAAATACAATTTTTCAAATATGTGTAAGACTTAGGGGTAGATCCTAGGTAGTTTATTGGGGAATATGGGGGGGGTGGGGAACACAGAGGCTTTACCAAGTGGGTGCTGCCTGGCCTAGTTTTCAACCAAGTAACCAGTAAGAAGAGATGAGACTAAGCAGATAAAAACAACATAAGTTTAGGGTAACATGAAACAGCAGACTTGTGTAGGACATGACAGTAGTCACCAGTACTACAGAGTAATACAAGTATGATGGGAGATGAGGTTGGAGAGAGAAGTCCCTTCTAGTAAATATCTTAAACTTTATAATAACTTATGGGGGAGTACGTCACTACATGGACTTAAGAAACATTTCAAGTAACATCAGATATTAGTTTTAGAGGGATAACTTTATACTGAATATGAACTAAAGGTGGATGAGACAGAAAAGAAGAAATCAATTAGATCTAAAGCAATGGCTAGGAGGATGGAGAGGACAAACTCAGGAGATGAAGATGAAACAAAATCAAGGATCTGGTCATCAGTTCTCACTACATCAACGTGCATTATGAAGTACACCTTCAGACAAATGTTGATACTGTGTTTGCTTCTGGAAAAAATGAAGACAAGTCAATAATGATGCAAAGTCATTAGCCTGGAAAACTAAGAAAGGGAGGGAAAAGGATACTGGTTTAGTTTTAGACCAATGTGAGATCCTATCAGATATGCCTGAGGTGTTGATCAAGCACCTGATACATAAGCCAGAGTTCAAGAGAAAAAGAAAACCAATGAATTATTCTGTAGTAGCAGTAAAGCCAAGGAACTCTAAAAGATGACCTAAAGAAAGGATATAAAGTAGGAGAGAAAAGGTCATTAGCAGAGGAATTAAAAAATGCCTCTATTTGTAGAGCAGGCAGAGGACGTTAATCAAAAAAGACCAAGAGTAATCAGAAAGGATGAAGGATACCAGGAAAGAAAGGAAACCCCATCTTATTTGATTATGGCAGAGTAAGATCACTACTTCTTCCTCTCTTAGCAATCATTAAAAAAAAAAAAGGCAAGATAAGCAGGAAGAACACCCCATCTTTGATGAAACTAGGACAGACATCTGAAGCCAGAGAAGATCTCTGTCTGTCAAATAAATAAGTAAAATATTTTTTTAAAAAAAGGTAGCCACTGAAGCCAGAGAAGAGATGGGAGATCCACCAAAGTTGATCCAGAAGGGATGTGGAAGGAAACAGAAAAAAATACCCACCCAGGGTTATAAACTCACAAAGAACTGTCAAGGCACATTTCTCCTAGGTGAAAGGGAGCCACTAAAAGGCCAAAGCAAAAATCCTTGTTTACAACAGTTCAAGCAGGGCACACAAACTGGTGGAGAGTATAAAGTTATCGCTCTCAAACTAATTATCTGATATTACTTGAAACCTTCCTTGAGTCCAAAACCTATCCCCTACAGGATAAAGTTCAAGCTATTTAATATAATCCTCAGGACCAGATTTTGTTCCAAGAAGCAGAGAAACCCAAACAGGAAATCACACAGAGAAACCATATTCAGAGAAAGCAGTCTCTGTGTGTCTGGAGCAATAAGAGACTTTGTACTGAACAGAACCACTGCAGCCTACAGGCTGTAGTTACGAAAATAAGCTCCACACAATCTTGAATCATGAGGAAAAAGTCCAGGTGGCTTTTCACACAACCCAAGAGAAAGTCTGCATAAAAATATTCACTAAGCACTGCCTATACTAGCTGAAAATAGAAACCAACTAAATAGCCATCAATCAAAAAGTGGATAAATTCTGATATTAATCTAAGTAGATGGTATTGTAACATGTCTCAAAGAAATGGAGTACATAAATGTAACCACATAGTTAAGACTCCAAAACACATCATTGAACACAAAAAGCTACAAGATGATACACATAGTATGATGTCATTTATATAAAATGTCATTAAAAACAATGCTATAGGGGCGCCTGGGTGGCTCAGTGGGTTAAGCCGCTGCCTTCTGCTCAGGTCATGATCTCAGGATCCTGGGATCAAGTCCCACATCGGGCTCTCTGCTCAGCAGTGAGCCTGCTTCCCTCTCTCTCTCTGCCTGCCTCTCCATCTACTTGTGATTTCTCTCTGTCAAATAAATAAATAAAATCTTAAAAAAAAACAATGCATAATCATATGTAATAACAACATATGAGTTGGGAGGAGAGGAATGGCACCTGAAGGGGGTGCTAAGGGACTTCACACGCAACTATAATATTCCATCTCTTTTTAAAAAATCTAAAATAACTATAGGAAAAATTTTAGGATTGACAGAACTGGATATTCCCATGCTACTGTCTATAAATTACCCTCCATGCTTGCCTTTGGAACACAGTAACTACATTGTGAGGAATCACAAACAAGCCCAGGTGGAGAGACTTCACATAAAAACCCACATGGAGAGGAATTAAGGTGGCCAGGGTATAGCTAGCATCTTCTACCAGACACCTGCATGAACAAGTCTTTAGAAGATTCCAGACTCAGCATTTAAATCTTCTAGCTGAAGCCTCACACATCACAAAACAGGACAAGCTGTCCTTGAGATCCAAACTCCTAATTTACTCCTGAGCACCAATGGTCATATCATGCCACTACCTTTTGAGACAATTTGTTACAAAGGCACAGTAACCAGAACAACAAATATTACAACAAAATGAAAAGAAAAAAATATTTCCAGTGCCTAGTATAAAGTCTCAGTCCTATTTGCTAAATTTCAAAATTGCTAACAGTTGTAAACTTACTTCAGTTTAATAATTTATACAGCCTCTTACCTCCAAACTTCCAGAATGTGCTGCCCAATGTAAAGGGGTAAACTTATGGAGAATGTCTGCTTCATTTATGCTGGCTCCTCGTTCTATTATATCTGAAAGTTGCTTTACATCTCCAGCCCGTACAGCATCATGTATGTTACCAAAATGCACTTTCTTCCGGGCACCTATTGAAAATCAAATTAACATATATCACAAAACTTTAAAAAAAAAGACTAAAACAATGATTCAACAGAAAGCACAAAACCACTTTGGCTTTCCAAACAATTTACTACAAAGATGTTTGTGATTAACAGTTCAATCACACTTCCATTTTAGCTCTAACACATAAATAGCACAGAAGTTATCACTCCCATAGGTAAAGAAAAAGCTGGACAAAAGGAAAATCAACAACTTTTCTTGGACTCATCAGAGAACCAAAGTCTCAGAGCCAGTTGCCCCCCTGAGTCTGGACACACAAATACAGAGAAACACAAACAAGTTCAGCTTACCTGGAGCAAAAGCCACTGGAGCCATAAACTTCCAAGCACAGAAATGGTAATTTTTACAAACTGCTAGAGGCTGGGCAAGTATTACCCTACGAGTGAGAAACTCTCTAGGGCTACAGTCTTAGAAGGACCCCACATTTTCATAGATTTTACCCTACCAGGGTAAATCCCACCAAGTTATCACTGTGAAAAGAATTACTTCATGTCTTTGGCAGGGAAAGGGGTAAATTAACCATTCTGAAATACACCCAGTGCAATCTCCACAGAGAGGTCTACTCTCCAGTGATTTTACCAGAGCCCTAACTCACATAGGCTGGTATATTCCACAATCTATTTTTCTTATCCTTCTCATTTGTACCACTAAGAAAGGAATGGCAGGTCACAATGTTTACTTCATAACACTCCAGTGGTCTTATATTTTACAATTTAATGTTCCAAACATCAAAGCTACATTGTGACTGTAAAATATTTTAAGCCAGAAGCAACAAAGGTACCTAAGCATGAACAGTTGTTGGAAGAGAAAGAAGTAGAGAATTTAATCAAAGTATATCCTGAACAAAAAGGCATGATTCCTGACCTCAAATGGTTTTTTAATTTTTGGTAGATAATCTATGCAATCTATACTACTATTTATCTATGTATATGTCCTTTCTCCACAACTCAAATGCTAATTTCTTGAGGGCTAGTATCATATCTTATAGCACTCTTTAACAAAATGCTGCACATTTTACTCAAAAATCCTTTCTGAGCATCTACCATGTGCCAAGCACTGTCATAATATCTTTCCCTGCCTACACCTTAACCCTTTCCTTTTTCAATATTATCACAGTGCTTGGCAGGCAGAAGCTAAGACAGTGAGCAGGATATAAGAAACCATACCACCTGGCCTCGAATGCTTGGGAGTATTTTTCTTTGGGAGCTATAATGTATCAGAGAAAAGGACTAAATCTCAAAAAATTAAATCATTAAGGGTGTTATCAATAGTCCTTGCTCAAACCAAGATGGCACAAGAATCTCACAGCCACAAGTTTCCCGGTCAGTTCTCAATAACAGCACACGACCAGGGAAAAAAGCACCAGTGATGGCATTATCCAGGGGGAAATAATAGGATTTAAGGAGAGGATGGAAGAAAAGTTAACTAAGGGAAAGGGAGAGTCAATAGAGTGGAAGGGAGAAAACTAGGTAAATCTAAAGTCATCTCCAGAGGGTCAAATGCTGCAGAGAAGCCAAGAGTCTAACATTTAACAAGCGTTTATGTCAGTCTGGACTAGAAGTCTCAGGAATAGTGCAGGTGGAAAAAATGAGAGGAAAGCTGGAATGAAGAAGGATGAGAAACAGGTGAACAGCTTTGGGACCCACTTAAAACAAGTCAATTAAGGGAAATCAGGAGTCACAGCTGAGAAAGGAAACTGCCAGAAAGGGCCAAAGCAGATGTGGATGAAATCAGAAAAAAGTGGCAGAGACCAAGGCAAGCGAAGTAATCTGACTCACACGGGGTTGCACTCTCCCTAGAGGAGGTGGAAGGGCCTGAATCGGACGCCCCTGGCATGGTGCGATCCCTCGGACCCCGGGGAGGACCCGAGTCCAGGCCCCCGCTGCTGCGGCGGTCTTCACTTGCTGTCACCCACGAGCCACTGCAGTGGCTGCCTTCGTCGTCGCTAAGCCCGGGTACCTGATCCTCCCGGGTTTTCTCCCAAAAGTTCCCGCTGTGGAAGCCCTCGTCTATACGTTCTCTCTCCCAGAAGCCACGGAGGCAGCGGCTGGCGTCTACGCTGACGCTCACCCCGGAGGAGTCGCTGGCCGCGTAACCGCGGTCTTCACTTACTCCCTCCCAGGAATTACTGAGGCTGTGGCCGCCATCGACACTCCCTTCCTCCCAAGAGCCACTGAGGCGGCGTCTGCAGTAGTCACTGCCTCTCTCCCGGGAGTGGCTGGGTTGGGGGTCCGGGACTACTCTGACACCCTCCCAAGAATCACTGAAGCACAGGCCGCGGTCTTCTCTGACCAGTCCCTCGCAGTCACTAGTTTGGTGGCTCCCGACTTCACTTAAATTCACGTCGCTGCTGCTGAAGCTTTGGTCTCCCCTTACTCTCTCCCAGGAGCTACTGTGACGGCGCCCACCGCCTCCCGTAACTCTCTCCAGAGAGACACTGCCCAGGTCTTCACTAACTCTTCTAGAGTCACTGCCGGAGAAACCGATGTCTTCACTTAGTCTTCTGCTAGAGTCCCTACAGAGGTGGCCGCCGTCTTCACGGATTCTTTCCCTGTCTTCGCTGGGACTACAGTCCTGGTCTTCGCTAACTCTCTGCCTTAATTGGCCCCGGCGTTGGCCGTGTCGGCCGTTTATCCTCCACACGCGGTGGCTACTGAGGCGGCCGCCGTCTTCGGCTGCTACTCCCCGCGAGTCGCTCCGGCGGCGGCCGCCGTGCGCTAGTACCCTCTCCTCCAAGTTGCTTTCCAGCCTCCCGACTCCAGCCAACCCTTTGGAGGTGTGCTGGATCCGCTGCCTTGGAAACGGGTAAACTTCCGGCGTGCTGCGGTCATTTCCTGTTCCTCACGGCCTTGCGTCACTTCCGGCTTCCCCTCCACCTTTTTCTAGACTTCGCCTCTAGAGACGTCGGAGGGTGGTAAGGACCGGTTTTTGTGAAATTCCGTACAGCCTCACATCCTAATTATCTAGGCCCTTTTTCTCCAATGGCCTAGCGTCCGTCGCGCTTTCCATGGCTCAGCGAAGCAGGTGGAGGTTCCAGGACTGCAGTTTGCGTAGGTGACCTGTGTCGCGCGGGCCGGGTGGGGCCTTTCTTCGTCCTTGACAAACCTAGTATAGTTTCTCAGTGCTCGCTGGAACATCGGAGGAAATAGGTTCCTACCTTAGCGATTCACAGGTGTGGAGAAAGACCCAAAGGAAAAGTTAGCAGCTGCAGCCGCTTTCATTATTGAATGTTTATTAGTGCCAGGCTCTTCGGTAATTGCTTGGTACTTAATTCTCAATAATTACTGATTCAAGGTATCAGTAATTCGTTAAGGACAAACAGGTAAGTTACGGAACCAGTATAAACACAGGTCAGTAGTCAGAAGACTGCCCCAGGGTTCCTGATTCCCAAATCCAAGGCTCCTTTTAATGTAAAATGTTCACTTTCAACAGTTTGGCCCAAATCTTTTTATCTAACCTTATTGCTTAACATATATTCTTCCATTCACTTTTATTGAAAATACCCGGGTGGGGCCGGGGCACTTGGGTGGCTCAGTTGGTAAAGCACGCGACTTTGATCTCAGAGAGAAGTTCCAGCCCCACGTTGGGCGTGGTGCCTTCTTAAAAAAAGAAAATTAGAAGAAAATACGTGGGTCGGATTTAGTGCTAGCAGCAGAGAATACAGTAGAATTCTGTGCCACCCACCTTAATTCCCCTTTCAACTTTTTTTTTTCCCCCTTTCCCCATCCTTCTTTCTTTGCCACAGGTTTTGTTCTTAAACACATTTGGGAAATTACCCTGACCCTGTCTTATCTCTCTTGAAGTACAGTAAGTTGACTTTAACTTCCATAGCCTCTTGTAATAGTGGTAATACTAATGATTGCCATTTGCTGAGTTCCTGTGAGTCTGACACTGTACTAAGTACTTTCTGTTAGTTTTATTTAATCCTTAACATAACCTATCCGAACCATATTATTCTTCCTTTTTACAGATAGAGACAAAAAGCACCAAAGTTAATGCCTGAAGATTCACAGCTAGTAAGTATTAAGTACCTGAATTAGGTATCCAACCTAGATCTTTGATTTTTGCTGGACATACTTCTCAAAGTCTCTGAATTTCCATAGCCTTTATTAGACCATTTTTCACATTTGAAAATTACCTATTTAACAGTTGGTCTTCACCCTGACTCCCCAAGGACTCTGAGCTTCTGGGAGGTAGGGACTGTATTTCTTGGTGTTCCTGACATTTGGAATACTTTGTTTGAGGGGAGAGCTTAGTAGCTGTGGTGTGGGTTAGGATGTGGCTTGATGGTCAGTTGTTTGTTGTGGATGAACTGAGAGAATGAAAATCTTTTTTTTTTTTAAGATTTTATTTATTTACTTGACAGATCACAAGTAGGCAGAGAGGCATGCAAAGAGACAGGGGGAAGCAGGCTCCCTGTTGAGCAGAGAGCCCAATGTGGGGCTCAATCCCAGGACCCTGGGATCATGACCTGAGCCGAAGGCAGAGGCTTTAACCCACTGAGCCACCCAGGTGCCCCGCAAAGCTAGGAGGGAATTTGGGATTAGTTACAGGTAGGAGGGAATTTGGGATTAGTCATCCCAGTCTGCTTATTTTTAGAAATAGAGCAACTGAGGTGTTTTGTTTTATCAGACATCGATTGAGTTATTTTAATAGGGGCCAGTTTCTATGCTAAATGATTTACAAATAGTTTCAGACTTAATCTCTATTATTATTTCTGTTTTTACAGATGAAGAAACTGCTCACATTTGGCCAAGATCACATAATAGGAAGTGGGGAATTGGAACTCACTCTGACTGACTCCAAATTAATAGAGAGTTTGTAGCCACTTACATAATAATGGTAAAGGTTTCATTTGTTGCTATATGGGTAAATTCAGTGAGGGTCAGCACATCCTTAAAGGATTCACAAATGGCAGGAAGGATTAGAAAAGAAAACCAAAATAGCAGAGAAGCAGAAAAAAAAAATCTCCCAAAATAAACGTAAAGGAATTAAAAATAAGATATTCATGAAATAGAAAATAAAATTGATGATTATGCCTTCTGTTTGAAAAGGACAATAAATAGACACTTAATAAATCTAAAGAAAAGGGAAGAAAACGATATTTGGAAAAAAGGGAACATATTACAGATAAGAGGGACTTCGAAAATTGGAAGTGAATCTAGAATAGTCTTATACGGATAATCTTGAAAATTGACCTGGACAATTTTCTAGGAAAAATACACATCCCGAAAAATTGGCTCTACAGTTAGAAAACTATAATGAACTGATAATCATGAAAGAATGCCCTATATATCCCTGACGAAGGTCACCAGAACAAAGCATAGAGAAGAATGGGAGTGTGTCCCAACTATGAAAGGAACATAACCAGAGCAGAATCTAAAAGATAGTAAAATAAATAAATAAATAAATAAATAAAATATAGCTCAGTCTCACTTAAAAATACATGCAAAAAAAAAACTAACCTAGCAGTGCATTTAGAGAATAATGTCATAAGCAAGTTGGGTTAATTGTACCTGTACAAGGATGGTCAACATTAGACAGGTAATGAAAATCTACATTAGTAGATAAAGGGGAAAACTATATAACTTTAATTGATACTGAAAAAACACTTGAGAAAGTAACATCTATTACTGATTTTTTTTTTTTTTTAATTTTATAATAAGGAACAAAAGGAAGTTTGCTGAACTGGATGAAGGGTATCAACCAGCAATAAAGAAACTTAATTTCATGATCCAGGTTATATTTTCTGTCATTCATACAATTCAACATTGTTCTGAGAATTTTGGATCCAGTATAGTACGGATCCAGTAAGTGAGATAAGGTATGAAATTAGCAAGAAATTAAGATAAATTATATTGTTTACTTGGAAAATCAGTAAGATTGCATTGTCAGGAAGATGGTAAGCTCTCAGCAACATACAGATGATTTTTTATAAACGATATAATCAACTTTTAAATGTAAAGAACTCACATTAGCACCAAAAATGGTGAAACATTCTAGAAATCTATCAAGAAATAAGCCAAACCTACATTAAAAATACGTAAAACTAGAATTAGAATAAATGGAAAGATACACTTTATCCCTAGGTGAGTAGGCTCAGTGTTTAAAGATAAGATTCTCCTCACATTATAAATTCGTTGCATTTCAATTAAAAATTCTAACAATTTTTAATGGAAAAAAAATTTTTTTTTTTTTTTAAAGAAAAGCCATACCTTTTTTTTTTTTTTTTTTTAAGATTTTATTTATGGGGCGCCTGGGTGGCTCAGTGGGTTAAAGCCTCTGCCCTCGGCTCAGGTCATCATCCCAGGGTCCTGGGATCAAGCCCCACATCGTGCTCTCTGCTCAGCGGGGAGCCTGCTTCCTCCTCTCTCTCTCTGCCTGCCTCTCTGCCTACTTGTGATCTCTGTCTGTCAAATAAATAAATAAATAAATCTTTTAAAAAAAATAAAAAGATTTTTATTTATTTATTTGACAGAGATCGCAAGGAGGCAGAGAGGCAGGCAGAGGGGGAGGGGAAAGGAGGCTCCCTGCTGAGTAGAGAGCCTGATGTGGGGCTCGGTCCCAGAACCCTGAGACCATGATCTGGGCCAAAGGCAGAGGCTTTAACCCACTGAGCCACCCAGGCGCCCCACAAGATGATTTTTTATCTCAAAGAATGTAGGTGCAAGATTAACCAAAATGTTTTTTTTTTAAATAAGAATGAGAACTCACCCAAATACCCATCAGAACTACAAAACTAGGATATGTATAACAGGGAGGTAACTGGAATAGGACTGGATAAGTAGTGGAACAAACTAGAATTCAGAAATATATGTATACACTTATTATAGCGCTAGCATTTCAAATAGAGAAATGTAAGCTCTTCATTTTCATATGCAAAAATTTCAGAGTTAAAGATCCTATCAAAGTGCTAGAAGAAAATAACAGGAATTTGCTGTTTATATTTTAGGAAGTCCTTCTTAAGCAATATCAGCCCCAGGGATCACAAAGAAAATAAACATTTAAAAGATACATTACCATGAAGTTTAGACCAGAGGTAGACAATGTTTATTATCAAGTCTGAGAAAGAGTAACTCTAGAAAAACTAATGAGCAAAAGTGATGAAAACTACCAAAAGCAAGTACACCTGAAACTAATGAATGTTGTACGTCAACTGTACTTAAATTTGGGGGGGGGAAATGAACAAAATTTATTGAACTCATTAGGTATGCTCTGCACAGCACTATGATAAAAACTAAAAGATGGATAATGAGTGCTAAAAGAGGTCTGAAGACCCTGCTGGTGAGAGATTAAATTGGAATGACCCAGGAAGGACAGTTTGGCAGTTATCTGTTGAAACTAAACATACGTTACCCTTCAGTCAGAAGCTATCCAGTTGTAAAATCTTCAAAATAACGTTCTGTTGTAGTAGGATAGTCATTGCAAAGTGTTATGGTTGTAAATAATTAGACACTTGAAAATCCATCAGTGAAACAGTGCTGAATTATGCTACATGCCTATGAAATACTACACAGTTGTAGAAATGAGATCTACATTATTAACATAGAAGAAGATAAAGTGAATGAAAGGCAATATATATGCAATCTCATTTAGTTTTTTAAAGTTTTTTTTTCAAAGAACGTAGAAGATTAAAACAGTAAAGAATAAGAAAGATGTAAAAGACTTCTATATTTTTTAATTTTACAAAAACTCAAAGAAGCACAGGAAAACATGTATTGTTATATAAAACAAAAGAAAGTATTTCTTACGAGTACATGGGTCAGGAAAGATTAAGAAGCTAAGAAAAACACTGGTTTTGGCAGTGTTTGGCACTGGTTTGGCAGTTACCAATTATTGGTAACACTCAGAAGAGTCAAGATATAAAAACCCCAGATGCACAGGATGTCAAGGTAAGTGAGGAACTGACTGAAGGAAATGTCTCATGTGAACCATTCCAGAACACCAAAGTGGGAATCTTGGCATTCTAGAGAAATGGAGCTCTTTTTAAGTAGGAAACTTAAGGTTCCACCTCTTAGTTTTTCCAGAGGGCTCTGCCTAAATCCCCCATAAATCAGCTCTTTGCATTTAGTTCCAGAGGAGGGAGCAGGGCCAACCCCAGGCCAAAAATTCAATTAAATGTGTTTTGGTAACCAACTTCCTTACGCCTAAATAGCTAAATACTCTTCTCTTTCTTCCCAGGCATTCTTGCTCTCCTTTTGTTGGACACCTCTCCAAACTTTCACCCCGCAGTGTTTTGCTCTTGTTTAACTTGCTCTTTTCCACCTGCACAACTCTGTATCAGATTAGGAGAAAACCCTACTTTTAGAGTTCAGTACCCCCCCTTTTTTTTTTAGCCTGACTCCATTTCTACCTCCAGATTACCTCTTCTTTAGTCTGCTAAAACTTTTCACTTGCCAGAACAGTGAGATGCCATGTATTTTTCTGAATATTTTGTATAAACTTCGTGTAGCATTTAGTAGTTGCTAAACAGGTTGTAAACAAAGTTTGTTTGGGAAAACAAAACGAAGTTGTCTATTTTGGGTTTAGTTTTTACTTGAAAATCTTAATTTTTATTATATAGGTAGGTATTTTTTTTTCCTGAAGCTTATTTTTAGTTAAGTAACAGATAACTTTATAGTATTTTCCAAAACAGTAAAGTTAAAACTAGGTTTTAAGTAAGCAGATTATGTTAAAATCAGAACATAGAGGGTACTAACAATGAAATTTTCAGGTTTTGGGAAATGTTTTAGCTCTCACAAACTTCAGCTGTTACTTCAAAAAATATTTCATCTTACATGAGGCTTTCTTGGGTTTTCCTTGCTACACTTTCCAGTGTAGATTACTCACTAGTTTTAATTCCTATTGATCTGTGTTGACTGTTACTTTTCCATCTTTTGGGGCTACAAAGTCATTGTTTTCTAGATCATTATCAGATCTAGCTATTCATTTAAGTTACCCAAGGGGTTTTCAAAGTTAAGATATAATTGACATTATTTGCATGTTGGAGCTTTCTAAATGGTAGAGGGATCTCAGAGTCTGCTAAATGAGACCCTTCAGAGACCATCTGTTCTTAATATTTGCTGATGGTAAAGCAGTGAAATTTGGGGGCCACACATCTAAATCACTGCCCAGTATCCAACCTCCTACCTCAAAGAAAAACTAGGAATTGGATTTTCAGTTCCAACTTATTAAGTACCTGTGATCATCTCGGAGGAAGTATTACCCCTCTGCCACTTCAAAGCTAATTCCTTTTGTGCTATTGATAAATCTCTGGTCTGTCAGTCATCTCTCTTCAACAGGTCTCCATTGAACTCCTTTTAACATGTATGTTAAACATCTTTTTGTCTCATTCTAACTACAGTTAAATCTCCAGTTAAATTTCATGAAGAGTAGCTCATAAAATTTTGTCACCACTCACCCTCACTACCCCATTGCAACTAGTGTTAACACCCATAATACTCACCTATTCTTCAATTTTTAGGGGTTCTTTATCATCCCGTATTTCCTTGGCTTTGTTTACTGCCTTTTTTCAACCATTATGGGTTTTGTGGGTTGTTTTTTTTTTTTTTCCTCAGTAGTACTTCTTTCCCACCCTCCCATTTAAAAGTTTAATGTTTGCTCCTCAAGGACCTTTCGTTGATCCTCTTCCTTTATATGGATACTCTTTTTTTTTTTTGGATACACTGGTAGGTATGAATGTCACCTTTCTTCGGTCAAATACTTGTTTTGTTGTTTTAAGATTTTATTTATTTATTTGACAGACAGAGATTACAAGCAGGCTCCCTGCTGAAGAGTCCAATGCGGGTCTCGATCCCAGGACCCTGAGATCATGACCTGAGCCAAAGGCAGAGCCTTTAACCCACTGAGCCACCCAGGTGCCCCTCTGGTCAAATACTTTCAAGCATTTAATACGAGTCACGATCTCCCCCCTCCCCCCCAAAGAAGACAACAGAAAATTTTGCCTACGTTTTTGGATTCAGACCCCAGCACTTCTTCCGTGACAGTGTTGATTTACGTTTCGAAGTTCAGCTATCACAATGTGTTCTCACTTCTCAAATCCAGTAGACACCTACCGGTTTTTCTTACTGGACCTTTCTATAATAATTGTATTGACAATCAACAATCTCATAAATTTCTTTTCACTTGATTCTTTAAGATGCAGATAGGATTTGTTTAAATTTCTGGTGGCCTCCATGCTCACCAGTATAATACAAACTTCTAAGCATAACTAAGAAGACTTCATAATCTTCTATTCAAAGTTGTTGGGTTTTAACCATATAGAACAATTTGAAAACACGTTTTCAAGCCTTTGTTTGCTGTCCATTCTCCATACATACCCTTCCCACTAATGTGGACTCCACTCCTAGTTCTCCTAAACCCAAATACCACCACCTCTGAAGTCTTCCTTAACCCACTTCCAGGTAGTCTGATACACCTACTCAAGGAATTCTTTGTAATTGCAGAAATACTACAGAATAAATTGAAGCAAAGCCAGGTCTACATTCCTATTCTACAACTTTCTCGGTGATTCAATCTGTACATAGTAGAGACCATCTACTATGTATGATTATAAATACCAAAGAAGATACATAAAAAAAATTTGCCAATGCCTACCACACAGTAAATGCTCAACAAACTGGCTTTCATTGTTTTATATGCCCCTCTCCTCCAATAGATGGCAGAAAAGATTAATCTTCCATCTCAGAGTTCCTGGCTTATAGCAGGTGCCATGTTCATGTTAAAGAATGGTGATAAAGACATAAGAAAAGCCACATTTCTAAAGCCATTCAAGAAATAAACAGATACAAACCGGAAGTTTCTTCATCATTTCTATTTATTACATGTATGAATATTAACATCTCATGGTATCCATCTAATTCAGTCAAAACCAACAAAGGAAAAAGGTTAACCATGTTTCAAATGAACATTCTTACAGATTCCCCTGTAACTTAAAATAGAAATATGTTCATCTGCATTAAATCGTTTGACATACTTGAAAATGTCATTTAAAAAAAAAAATCACCTTTAGTACTTAAATATATTTGTTAATCGTTTGATGGCATCAGTGTCCAAGTTCAATAAAAGTTGCTTCATTAGATACTTTTCAAAAATGGACATCTGGATGGTTCTCTACAGCTAGAGAAATATATATGCAAAGTCTTATTTCGATTTTAAAATTTTTTCAAATCTGGCTTTTCTATTTGAGAAAAGTCCTGCAGTGCTCTCTCAGACCCCTCTTTTGAAGGATAAAACTAACCAGAATTTGCTTCTTTAGTCATGGGAAGCTACTAAAAAAAAAATCTTACGGTGAGGTTGCTGTTTAATTCCATTTTCACCCAATAAAAAGTACAGAAACACTGTCTTTATTTGATGGTGTGCATAAATATTACACTCCATGGATAGCAAAAATATTTTTTATTTATAATTTACAGTTTCACAAGTGAAAATCGTACATTTTTACACATACAATTTCATTTTGTTAAATTTGCACACATCTACAGAACTTTCACACAAGAAGCACCTGAAACTCTGCAGGCAGTAGGAAATGCAAATACTAAAATGTATTTATTAACCAAATGATAGCTGAAGGCCCTGCCTCAGCTAGACAATTTATATAGATATATGTCTATATATACATAAAAAATTCTTCACCTTCTATATCCAACAGCAGCTTTTTTTAAAAAGAAAAACATACCTTTCTCATTTTATTTAAACTGACTCGACTGTATCATTTTCTGTTTTAATTTCAGTGGGTGCTGCTATGCTTTCCTCTGTACAAGCTGGTGGGGTATCAATTCGTTCTTCCTTAACTTGGGGACTTTCACAGGGTTCCTGCAATTCGTTTTTGACAATGTTCAACATAATGTTCAAAGGGTTTTCAGCTGGTGTCTTGCTGGGAGACGGTGTACAATCAAATGAAGATGTCTACAAAATTAAAAGCTCTGTAAGTTCTGATTAAAGTTCAAAATACCACATTAAATGACTAGTTTTTTAAGACCCTTGTATGGGCAAAGAAACATACATATATCAAATCCAATTGAAATACCTCCTCCCCCATGAGACACGCCATGAAAGCAGCCAAATAAAGGGTATACATACTGAGCATTTAATATGTACTCAGCAATGATCTATGCCAAGAAAAGCAGTAACCAATTTAAGGCCAAAAGAAGTTGATCAGACATACCTCTATAGTTAACCCCATAAACATGGTAACTCCTACATATATTCTGGAATTTTTATGACTATCCTAATTTCAAATACTCTGACCTCACAAACCATCAAAATGTCCTAGAAAGTCTACTCTTTTAATGATCTAAATCAATCTTCCAAACTGCCTCCTGAACGGTTTGGTTTAAAGAAATGGGGTTATTCTCAAACATGAAAGTGTGAACGTCTAAGGTCAAGAGACATTTCAGATTTCACTTGTGATCATTTAAAAATTATTCCTATGTTATATGGCTAAAAGGGGGGGGCAGTTAAGTGCTACCCATTAACTCGAAACCTGTTCCCATCATGATCCTTATCTTCAGTTTCTCTAACATTTCACTAGGCCTACTGCTCTAGAATGGAATACAGAAATTTCAAAATTTAAATCAGATCCTATCAATCTAGCATGAATATTTGGTGAACAACCTAAATGATACATCAAAGCAGCTCAATACATCAATAAGGTTAAAATAGAAATATTGCTCTGATGCAAAAAATAACAAAATTTACTCATGTAAATGAAAACAAACCGTAACCAAAAAGAACTTACATTTTGATAATCTTCATAACATGATGGATGATAAATCTGAAGAAGAGAAAAAAGTAGGTATTCACATGTATATTCATTTCTAAAGGACTATTCTGATATGATTAATTTACACCAGAAAATAGCTATCTTTGAAAAGGTAACGAAACCAACTGTTACAAATGTGGGTTAAAAAAAATTCCATCCCAATTTCTCCTTTAATTTGCCTTATATGCTTAAACAGATAACATGATACACTCTGAAGACAGTAACAGTTCTTTATAATGAAATATAAACTCAAAATTAAAGTAGTGTTGTTAGGCAGAAAGAAGACTGACTAGATGTAGTAGACCCCATCTCGGTTTATCATTACCTAGTTACGCAACCTCTTATATAAAATAAGATGGCAAGATACCTTCCAACTCAAACACTGTAACTAAAGACAAACAACTTTCTTATAAAAATAAAAAAACAAACACTTTTCATTCAAAGTGGCAAGTTACCCCCTAAAAAATAATCTTAACACTTACAAAGAACTGGAAATTACCTTTCCATCTACTCTAATAGCATTCTTTAAATGCCATTCCTCCTCTTCTTCATCCCAGTATTGTTCAAATTGTTCTTGACAGATTTCACAACTCTAAAATAGAATCATAAAATGAAATTTACAGAACACATTCAATCACATGAGGCAAAAATATATAAACACTTTATTAAGTAGGAGAAGGAACTAAAGAGTTATCTGCAGTTCAATATATAGTAGAGATACAAAATAAGTTTTAAGGATCCTGCATTCTTCCATGCAAAAAGAGTTAACATTTCACTATTGCTGATCACTGATAAGGAAGCTGGGGCATTACCAGAGGTAGAAAATTTAATACTCTTACCTCAACTGCTCCAGCTGGTCCAGCAGGTACACTTTGGAACTCCTTTTCTTTAGCAGCCTCCTGAGTTTTGAGCACTACTTCTTCATGTACCTTTTCAAAAAACTGGCTCTTTGCACGTTCTTCTAAATCAGCTATTTCCTCGAATTCTATCCAGTCCTTAAAAGGAGTTGATTTAAAATGAGTATTTTTCATTTGTTTCTAAACTTTTACTGCTTATCTTTAATATAATGTATTGAAAAATGATACATTTGTCTACAAAACACTTCCTTTTTTAAAATTATACCTTCTCTGTGAACCCCCGTAACAGCCAACATAAAGCAACTACTGAACAATTAAGATTCTAATGTTCATTTTCCATTACCTCTATTATTACAAGTACTGATTTTAACAAGATAAATTTACCATGCAAATTTTACCAAAAAAAAGTCACAGGAAAATTAGAATTTTAGAATTGTAAGAAACATGTCCTACTCTTATCTCAACAAAAACCCAACACATACTCTTCAAATTATTTAAAAATACTTTTTATATTCTAGGGGTCAAATTCTATTCAGAAAACTCATAACTCCTAACAATTTAATTATTAAAAATTATTTTTATTAACATATAATGTATATTTGCCCCAGGGGTACAGGTCTGTGAATCATCAGACTTACACATTTCACAGCCTCACCATAGCACATACCCTCCCCAATGTCCATAACCCAACCACCCTACCTCTACCCCTCCACCCCTCAGCAACCCTCAGTTTGTTTTGTGAGATTAAGAGTCTCTCATGGTTTGTCTTCCTCCCAATCCCATCTTGTTTCGTTTTTCCCTTCCCTACCCCCACAAACCCCCGCCCTACCTCTTAAATTCCAGCAATTTTTAAACAAATACACTTAACGGTATGATTTAAAGGTTAAAACATGGATTGGAAGATATATTGATTACTTACAGTTAAACTGTAGTACCAACGCCTATGAGTGACTTTTCTGCTAACATCTTTTTCCGTTCTATTTTGCCGATAATGCCAGTCCAAGTGATCTGCGTATACGTCTGTCTGTGATGTTGTAAACCTCATTCCACAGGAGTAACACTGAATACCAGTGTACAGTCGATTTATAACACTATCATAACGTCTATTTTTAAAAATACAGAAATCATCTTTAGTTTTGCTGTCAGGGCTAAATGGCTTTTCAAAAAAAGGCACTTAAAAATATTTCAGTTTTCCGTATTTTAAAAATGGTGAAGCCATTATTACATAACAGAATGATGTTTCAGCCAAAAGCCTGCTGAAACAATACCCAAAAATCAGTATTATTCTCTAACAGTGTGTCAATAACCCTCTTTAAAATAACTTTGGTGAATTTTAGAATATGGGCCATGGTCTATCCTCTTATTGATAGGCCTGGTGCAGCTTTCTTTCCTTTCCAACTAAAAATGGATTGATCATCTGCAAACTGCCCTACCCCTCATCTAAAGAAAGGTGAAAGTGGTACAGAAGAAATAGTAATAGTATAGATTACTAAAATGAAAAATTAGACTAATGGGTAATTGAGGTTAGCATCAATTCTTAAAATTCTGGGCTCCCTATCTGGAAAGAAATAGGCATATAAACCAACTAACTGAACAAATATGGCAGTTATTAACTATTAATATTAAATAATGATTTAATAAAAAATGGTTTTATAACTATATGAGAAGAGTTGGTAGGACAGTAAAAGAGCTAGCTCAATCTTCATTTTCAAGAAGTGAAGAGATTGCCTAAATGTGATAAATCAAGAAATGTGACAAATCAGAAACACAGGAAATCTTTTAAGAAATAGAGAAATAAATGAAAGGAACCATAACTAAGAATTAAAAATAGTTAAAAAATGATTCTAGGTGAGTATTAGTACTAGAAGAAAAGGATGCCATCTTTTACGATAAACCTTTATTATAAGTCTTTCATTATAAAACTTTAATTATGTGAATTACTTTGAAAAAAATTTATTATAAAAGGTATAGCCATTAGGTGCCTATATTTTTATAAGTAGCCATAAGGATATAATGAGCCCATAAAGAACCTTTAAGGTTTTTTATATAAGCGATACAAGCAATAGACTATTAGGAAAAAATATGCAGCAAATGTTAAATGAGTGGTGATATGTGAGAAATGTAAGTTAATTTAATTGTCTTGATTTTATTTATTTGAATTTTCTAATTTCCTTTTTTTTTTTTTCCAAGTAGGCTCCATGTCAAAGTGGGGCTTGAACTCATGTCCCAGAGATGAAGAGCTGCATACTCTATGGACTCAGAATTTTCTAATGTTCTACAATGAACATGCATTACTTATGAAGTGAAAATAGATTTTTAAAAACTTTCTTAAATAACAGACTATAAAAATCTCATTTTCATATCTTCAAAGGCATAAGAATATCAAATACAGAAAAAAATGATTAAGAGAAATGAAGATATAAAACAAAGATGAGAGTATCAACAGGTAATATTTTAACTCCCCATATTCACTATACCAAACACAGACAGTAAAAAATAGTAATTCTGAGACGGCCTTTTGGCCTAAATTACTTGTGCAGCAGACATATTTTAAAATAATTTAAAAACTTAAAAACTTCCTTAAGTTTATTTTACATTTATTTCACTAATTTAAAAATAAGAAAAACAAGCTTCCTAAATTTTATAAACAGTAAGAGGGGTAAAGTGAATAGAACTAGTAATAATGTATTAAATTTTAATGTTTTAATTTTAATGTTAAATGTTTAAAGTCAATGTCCTTTTTATCTTGAAAAATTAGAAAGAAAATTAGATTACATACTGTTTCAATTCTTCAATTGTAAAATTGGTAAGATCTGGAACATTTTGATCTTCATTTTGATCTTCCTCCTCTTCAGGGGGAGGCTGAGCAGCAACTTCATTTACTTCTTCAATTGAAAAAAAGAAAACAGAACAAATTTCTCAATACCATTCTCTAAGCATTCTTCTCTTTTTTTTTTTTTTTTTTAAATAATTCAATATCTTTATTCATTACGAAATGACCACCTGAAAAGTCGAGTTACCATCTAGCACACATTTCACTATCCCCTATCTCCTTCCCTTCTGGTATCCACCAATCTGTTCTTTATGTCTATAAATTTACCATTGTTGTTTTGCTTGTTCACTTGTTTTGTTCAGATTCCACATATCTTAGCATTCTTATCACAGGGCAACACTACTGTTGTTATAAACCTAGAGAATCCCATCTTACCTATTCATTGTATTTACTGGCCAAGGAAACGAATATAATTCTTTATTTTGATAAATGAAATCAGGCCTCATTACTTAGAAGTCAATTTTCATGAAATTTTATTTCATCAATATTCAAATTATTTTAAAAAACTAAATGAATAAAGAACAGTGAAGAATCTGCATGATATTTGCAGGAATGTTAATTTAAATAATGCACTATAAAGGTATTAGTGCCATCTTAGAAAATTTTTGAAGAATCTCATTATTAATCTTATAATGAGATTGATTTTCAGAAAAAAAGTCAATTATTGTAAAAACTTTTATCATAACTTATATCATTATACTATATATACATCTTTGTAACTAACTGAAATTCTGTATAGATGAAGTATAGAACCATACTTACGTGCTGCAGCTGAATCAGGCTGAGACAATTTGAGAATTCCCGTTTTTAGCAGTTTTGAAAATAATTCATTTACATCCACCTGACTGAGATGATTATCAGGATATGCCTTAGGAAGACCTCCTTTAAAAAAATAACACTCTTAATTGAAAGAACTAAAAAATGCATATTATACTAAGCATTTTTTAAAGTTTTCTTCAAGATGCCTTATCATCAACAAATTTGAAAAAATCTTGTTAAGAATGAGTGTAATTATCTCAGAAGATCATCAAATGAACTTGTCATTTAGGTTAGCAGGTCATCATCTCTTAAAAATATATTCTAGGATAAATACTAAAACCTAACACTGAAAACACTGGTACTTTAAGTGTTTATAATAGAAATATTTTATGTGTTATTTTTAAAAAAAGTTATTACCTACATTTGCCTAATTAAATCCAAATCCATGCCAAAGGAAAAAAGAATACACAGAACAGAAAGCCTCATTCTCCCTTCTACTTAAAGCAGCACCACCTTTAGCTCCAACTTCCGCCTTTCTCATTTTCTATCTCTCATCTTATAACCATATTGGGAAAGACAGTTTTGTATAGATGAACAGACTGGTATCTCACAGCACAGGATTTCCAGGAGAGGGGAAAAAAAAAAATACCCAAAGCCTAAGTGAAAGGATTCCTGCCTCCATCCTCCTCCCATGACTACCCAAGGTAACTAATGCAAGATGAGCCACATGACCCACAGGGTACCTGCCCCTCTGACCTTTGCTTAAGCATTGCACTTGCAAAGAAGCTCAGGCTACTGCTGATCAAGCCCCATGTTGGGCTCCAAGCTCAGTGGTGGGGAGCCTGCTGGTCCCTATGCCCCTCTCCCCATTTGCTCACTCCCTCAAATAAATAAATAAAATTAAAAAAAAAAAAAGTCAATAAATCCTGCTATAATCATGTCTGGCATATAGTAAATAATCAATATGTTTAAATGAATTAATGAACACAGGGTGCTTGATGGCTTGGTCAGTTGGGCTTCCAACTCTTGATTTCAGATCGGGTTATGATCTCAGGGTTGGGGGCTCAGCGGGGAGTCTCCTTTAGATTATTTTCCTCTGCCCTTCCCCCTACTCTCTCTCAAATGAATAAAACTTTAAAAAAAATGAATATATGAGCATATAAGTATATTTACTACTAAGAAAGGGGTGTTTTTACTTTCATTTTAAAGAAATCTTAAGAGAAGCTGAATACAGAACAATGAATACTTTTCATATCTTTATTTTCTTTTAATAATTTTTTTTAAAGATTTTATTTATTTGACAGACATCACAAGTAGGCAGAGAGGCAGACAGAGGGGGCGGGGAAGCAGATTCCCTGCTGAGCAGAGAGTCCAATGCGGGGCTCGATCCCAGGACCCTGAGATCATGACCCGAGCCGAAGGCAGAGGCCAAAGGCAGAGGCTTATTAACCCACTGACCCACCCAGGTAGCCCTCCCATCTCTTTAAAAACAATCTGAAGTAGGAAGGCATAGCTAACATCTCACTCAATACCTCCAACCTAAAAGAAAAATCACGTATTTTCTGTGACATGGCTATGCCCTATATGTATACACATGCACACCACAAAGTTATAAACACAAAAAGAAAATTTGTTTTATTCTCCTACAAAAATGGAAAAAAAAAATTGCAGTTTTTTGCACACTATCTCATGCCACCTACCCCAACACAACAAATCCTCTACTCAAAAGGAAAAACTGAGGGGCACCTGCTGGGTGGCTCAGTTGAGTTAAAGCCTCTGCCTTTGGCTCAGGTCATGATCCCAGGGTCCTGGGATGGAGCCCTGCTTCAGGTTCTCTGTTCAACAGGGAGCCTGCTTCCTCCTCTCTCTCTGCCTGCCTCTCTGCCTACTTGTGATTGCTGTCAAATAAATAGACGGAATCTTTAAAAAAAAAAAAAAAAGTTCTAAAGGAAAATATATTAATATAGTAGAAGTTATAAAGTACTTTTCCATATATTACCTTATTTGATTCTCTTAAAAAAAAAAAAATCACAGGCGAATACTGACTTTGTTGTCTTCTGTCTACAGAGGAAGCAAATGAATCACAGAGAAGATATTTGCTTATACCCTGCCCCCTATAAAGTAGTATAGCTTCTAACATCCTGGTCTTCTGATTTTAGATCCCAATTCCTTAATTCCCTTTTCATTATAATGACAACAAACAACATAAAAAAACTAATTAATCCTAATTGTCAATCCAGAAATTTTTTTGAAAAAGCTTTCAAATTAACTGAATGAACTCTTGTGATGCCACAGTTTAAGAACTAAAGCATATGGGGTGCTGGATGGCTCAGTGGGTTAAGCCTCTGCCTTCCACTCAGGTCATGATCTCAGGGTCCTGGGATTGAGCCCCACTTCGGGTACTCTGCTCAGCAGGGAGCCTGCTTCCCCCTCTCTCTCTGCCTGCCTCTCTGCCTACTTGTGATCTCTGTCAAATAAATAAAAATCTTTAAAAAAAAAAAAAACTAAAGCTTGGCTAGGACTTCCCTAGTTACCTTAAAAGTTCTGGAAAACTTTTAAAACTTAAAAGTTCTGGAAAATTTCTTAAACTAAACAGTGCCACACTAGAGCATGTTTCTGAAAATGTCTGTTTTAATTATTCAGAAATAAAGCAAGTACCACTATAATTTGGCTGGGTAGTTCTCAGTACACTAAAACTTTGTAGTTGTTTTATAAATCACCATTATTTATATACTTCCTGTTATGCTAAAACTAAAATTCACTTTTAAAAGCTCTCATATCCAATACTGTTATTATATCCACAGCAATACTGTTATGCCTCACCCCACAGTAACAAAAGAGCTTATTAGGGGACCTGACTAGGGAGCCACACTTTTTTCCTACTTTTTGTTTTGTTTTTAAATCAGCCCTAGGCCCAATATGGAGCTTGAACTTACAACCTCAAGATCAAGAGTCAACATGCTCTACTGACTGAGCCAGATAGGTGCCCCATTTCTGTTTTTTTTAACACAGCATGTACAATTACTATTTGAGAGCCCATAAAGACATGAAAGAATCCACTTTATAAGGCAATGTTCCCAGTACTCACTTAATGTTTACTGGATTATCACATACACATAGGCACAGAACAAAAACTCAAAATATCACATAAGTGAGATTTCTGAGGTTTATCATCTATGTCATTTTACCTCAACACAAATGTCACCCTCCTACCCATCCCCTAAACCTCCCTTCTCTTTCTTTTATGGTCTACAAAATCCTGGCTAACCACCTCTAGCTTTAAACAGGATCAGTGTGAATAAACATCAACAATGTAAACTCAGAAAGAGAACAAAAAACTTCCAGCCAGATTAAATTTCTTTAAACTGTATATGCCCTCTCAAAATCATCATTTCCTAAAATCGATAAAGTAGCTACTCAACAAAACAATGTATGTTTGAAAAAACACAAAGTTCAGAAAGTACATACCTGAAGGATTCTGAACAAATGCTCCAGGATTTTGTGGATGAACCGGCAAAAACTGTTGTCCTTGCCCAAATGCTACCGGCTGGGCAACACCAGTAAGAACCTTTAAGAAAAACCTTGGTTTTAAGAACATCCTTTCTATATTTTAATTAAAACTTTTAACAATTTAAACATATATACTGAAAATATAATAAGGCCTGTTTTCTACAATAAAAGTTTACAAGTGTAACTTCACTGGGTCACTTCATTTCTAGACTTTCTACAAAAAAGGAAAATACCTTCCCTTACCTGTTTCACAACATTATAAGGAATGGAGAATGTGAAGCTTCCTAGAAAAGTTTAAGATACTATGCAAATATAAGGTAGCCAGTAACCTGTGTGACCTTACATGAACCACTTTACTAGTGCTTTCCCTTGTGTTTTCCCTTATTTTACAAACAGAAATGATAATCAGATATGTGACCTATACACAATCATAACAGCTAGTTAACAGCAAAGCTGAGGCCAGAACTCCTAAACTGACTCCTTCACAGAAATATCAAACCCTGCTTGAATTATCAATCTATAAATTCTTTTTTGATCACCCTGCTTGGTCGCCATACTTTGCATCGCAAAGTAGACTGTAAAAGACAACTATTGTACAGACATACAAATATTGTATTTGTTGTCCAGAGTGAAGTAGGACTTCTATATGTTGCTGCTATGTAAACAAATATCCCAAAATATTAAAAACAGTTCATATCTGCATATAACATCATTTTAGAATAACTGCAGCCATCTTACCTGTTGAGATGCCTGAATATTCCCCACTGTTATTGGAGCAGGTAAATTGCCAAAGTTTCCAAATTGGGAACTCTGTATATTCTTTTCATCAAAATAGTGTCCAGAAGCTCTGTTAAGGGGATTGGAGAAGCTCTGGTTTCCAGGGCCATGTGGTCCATTAAAATTTGGTCCTTGAGGTGAATCAAACATTTGTTCATGTCTTTGAAACTGTAGTCCTTGGGATGGGGCATTAAAAGCATTGCCAGGTGGATCATTATATGGACCAGTCTGACTGAAAGAGACTGATTCAAGCCTCTGTGAAGGATGATTGTCAAACCGTGAGCTTTGAAGACCAAGAGGAATATCGAACCTTGATGCTTGCTGGTGTTGTGGACCATCAAATCTTTGAGGTACACCATCAAATCTTGGTTGAACCTGCTGTCCAGGTGGTCCATCAAATCTCTGTGGGCCTGGCTGACCAGTTCTTTCAAATCTAGGACCTGGCTGCCCATGTAATCCATCATATCTGGGCAAAAGTGATGGCTGACCTGGTTGCCCATCAAACCTTAAAGCATGACAACCTTCAAATCTTGGACCACCTTGACCCAGAGGCCCTTCAATTCTCAGGCCACCTCCTGGCACAGAAGGACCCTCAAACCTCATTCCACCTCCCTGTTGGACTAACGGTCCTTCAAACCTGATCCCAACCCCTGGTTGACCATGTGGACCCTCAAACCTAAGGTTCCCACCAAGCTGATTATGTTGTCCTTCAAACCTCAAGCTGGCTACTGACTGACCATGGGGGCCCTCAAACCTCATTCCAACTCCCTGCTGTAGCAAAGGGCCTTCAAATCTGATCCCACCTGCTGGCTGACCATGAGGTCCATCAAACCTCATTGCAGCCCCTGATGGACCATGACCACCTTCAAATCTAAGTCCACCAACAGGCTGACCTCGGGGATTATCAAATCTAAGTCCACCCACAGGCTGACCATGCGGTCCCTCAAACCTTAGACCACCCACAGGTTGACCCCGATGTCCCTCAAACCTGAGACCACCCACGGGCTGGCCCCCTGGTCCTTCAAATCGCAAACCACCTGCAGATCCCTCAAACCTCAGACCAGGAGAACCTTCAAACCGAAAACCACCTCCTCCTGCTTGACCAATCGGCCCCTCAAACCGCAAAGGTGTCCCTACTGGTCCTGGAGGACCTTCAAATCTCAAAGGACACCCACCTCCTAGCTGACCTTGTGGTCCTTCAAATCTCAAAGGGCCACCTCCCCCCATTTGTCCTGGTGAACCATCAAACCGAAGAGAACCTGGTGTAGGAGGTCCATCAATTCTAGGGCTTAATTTATTAGGTCCGTCAAAAATCATCTTGGTTGGGCCATCTCTTGTTACTGATGGCCTACTAGGTCCATCAAATAATGGTCTATCTTCAGCTAAAGCTGTAAGTCGCTGATTTGTATCAAGGCCGGCAAATCTTGATGCTGGGCTATCTACAAATGGTTTATCTGAATCTTCATATCTAGGTCGCTTAAGTGGAAAACGATCATTGAATGGTGATCTCTGCTCTTCTCGTACACCTTTTAAGAAGGAAAAAAAAATGTTACTTTCCCTGGAATCTGAATTTTTAATCAAAGTATCTCCAATCTTCTACTTTCATGTAAACATTTAGCCAAAACTATCCAAAACTATCTCACTTTATTATGGGGGAAGGAAAAGACAGCATAATCAAGCAGCAGGTAAAAGAATGCCCGCTGGAGTCAGACACACCTGGGTTAAAAAAAAAAAAAAAATCCCCATTCTGTCAATTAATTATTTGACTTTGAGAGCAAGTTATTTAACCTCTCTGGTCTTGATCCCTATCTGTAAAATGGGATAATACATATTTAATTGGGTTGTAAAGATTAAATCAGATTACATATATAAGGAACCTAAGAAAATACCTAACACACAGGGTGGCCTAGTAAATATTAGCTCCCTTCCCTTCCCTTTGAGGGGAAAAAAACAAAACAAAACAAACAAAAGGTAGTCTGAACAGTCACAAAAATCCATCCCCACTTAGCTTGTTCATTTTCCCTTCACTGCTGTGTGATTCAATAGGCATAATCTGATTTAACTTTTTCTACCTTTAGCAGAGACTTGCTCGTCATGTCTTCTCCGGCCCTCATGGGGTGAAAGATTCTCAGCATAAGTACGACTCCCAGATATAGGAGAAAGACGTCTTGCTCTTTCACTAAATTGTTCTTTTCTGTCAAACTGTGCTCCACTATTCCTACTTGCATGTTTACTTTTGGATGGCTCACATTCTATTCCAGACAACAAGGCATCAGTCAAAGGGTAGTCAAAAATATCAGGATCTAAGAGATCAAGTCTTGGAAATGAATGCTGAACCTGTGTCCTTTTCAGTTTTGCTTTATGTTCATAGTAGGTTAATTCAGCATCAGATAAGAGAGGTTTCTTTTTTAATCCACCTTTATTTTCTTCTGTAGGACTATCCCGTACACTGCATCTATGTTTACCTTCTTGATACTGAAATAGCTGTCGAATTTGATGCACAACAACAAGGAACTCATCCTGTGTAATTTCACCAGATGCTAAACGTTCACTCGTCTGTGTAGGGGTGATAAAAGGAAATCAAATATTTTAAATATAAAAGTACTTAAAAAAAAAAACTTAGACAAAAGAGAATAATGACTACATGTGATCATAGTAACTACCTTTTGAAGTAATTCTCTTTTGCTTGCAAGAGTTAACTCTTTAGGAATCTGAAGATTGGCATCTACACTTAATCGATGCTGCTGCTTTGGGGCCCGAGGTGACAAAATTCCTTTAGTGCTTGACCAGCTCTCCCTATGCCTTAGATGAGGAGATTTACTATGTTCATCACCCTGTTGTAAGCTGGAACCATAAAAGCAGTATGTTACAGTTGATAAAAAATTTTTAAAATTTCTCAAAACCATATTCCAAAAGAATCTGGTTAAAATAAATATATTTAACTATAAAAGTTAAACAATTAAGAGCACAAAATCTGAAGTCAGGAAAATCACACATGAATTCCAATTTTTCCATGTCCTAGATGTGCAGCGTTAGGTAGACTAGTTAACCTTTTTAAACTTCAGTTTCCTTAACTGTAAAACAGGAATAATAATGGTATTTCATCCAGAGAGTTTCTATTTATTAATAAATAGAAAAAATAAGTACTAACTATAGCATCCAATAAATATCAACCAATTTTTAAATTAACACATTTCAAAATGTACAATTTATTTTCCTTGATTAAAAATGTTAAAATCCTACCTTTTATTTTCTTCCCAACCAGATTTCCATCTTTTGGTAGACTTGGAACTTTGCCAATTTTCTACATTCTCCTTTGGTTCAGTGCCCGACTTTGTAGAATGTTGATTTGCACCTTCTTGTGGTCGTTCCTCTTCAGTCTTTTTTATTCTCCTTGGATCTCGAATATCTTGTTTATTACTTCTCTTGGCATTTCGCTCTTCCCTAGAAGGTAGCGTAAACTCTTCCATATGTGACTGCTTAACTCCTGATTGCCGAATCTTACCAGCTTTGGGTGTCGAAGTTGGAGACATACTCCTCTGCCTTCGTTTGGGTGACCGCCTATCTCTTCTCTTCGGAGAATGTATAATTGGTGACCGAGACTTGGGTGATCTCGATCTTGATCGCTTTCTAGTACTTGATCTCCCTGGTTTTGTCCCTTGTTTTTCTGATTCGTCTATTGTTGTATCCTGCTTTTGTACGATGCCATTGATGATTTTATTTCTACTTCCAACCAGTCTGTGTTCAGATGATTTCATGTGCTCATCTTTATCCTTTTTTTCTGTAGTTTTTCTCTTCTCTTTTACATCATCATCTTTGCTATCAGTCTTATCCTGAAGATGTTTTTTTAACCTCGGATCTCTCTTGCTCATATCAGACACCCTTGCAGTTTCAGATTCTTGATTTTTCAAGTCTTTTGTGTGGGATAATTTGTTTTTCAAAGGTGATGGTGATTTAGATTTAGATTTAGATTTAGAATCTAATTGGTCAAGTTCTTTCTTGGTTATTTTTTCACCTGATTTACTTTTCTCTTGCTTGGATGAATTTAGTTTTTCAGAGGGTACAGTTTTGCTTGTCTTAATATCAGACTGGCTCAATGTGTTCATTAGGAATTCTTTCCTGTGACTCTGATCCTTTCCATGCGAAGAATGTTGACTCATCCTATTAAGACGGGGATCCCGATTAGTTCCTTTCAAATCCTGAATTTGTAAGGATGGACCTGGACGGCTTTTCTCAGGTTGCACAGGAACCTGATGGGGAGGTTTAACTGCCATAGGGGCAATTTGTGGAACATGTAATTTGGATGGTGCTGATCCAGGACCTAAGTTGGATGTCTCCTGCTGAACACTAAGAGATACTGCCTGAAATACAAAATAAATGTTCATGTTAATACATAAAACATGAAGATTTTTTGTCAGGAAATCAAAACCTAAAGAATGTAATGTTTATTCAATAAATCCATTCAATAATACATTTATGCTATATACTTCTTGTGTTCAAGTAGCGATTAAAATGAAAAGAAGAGAAAGTCCATGTACTTTTGGAGCTTCTTGTTTCTTACTAGTCCTTTATTTGGGGTTTTCATAATATTTTCCTAATTATTCAGGATTCTGAGCCAGACTTCTACTAAGAAACTGCTAAATAAATCACTGTATCCCAAGTGCACAAGTGTCAAAGAGTCATTCCAGCTAAATTTTAGGTCATAAAATTTATTTCCTCCTAATGTCAATGATAATGAACTTAGAAAATTTTGCCTTCCTCTACTTCCTCTCAAATTCAAGTGTTAAGTAA
This sequence comes from Neogale vison, assembly GCF_020171115.1. Lineage (NCBI taxonomy): Eukaryota > Metazoa > Chordata > Mammalia > Carnivora > Mustelidae > Neogale > Neogale vison. Next base: position 140,792,695 of record NC_058097.1, read on the forward strand.
AAGTGACTTAGTAAAAGGTCATTCATGCATGGGAATAGGTAATCTTCCTGCCCTCCTTACTTTTGTGACGACTTTTCTTTTGTAGGCTTCTAAGAACCAGATTTCTACTCATGAAACCTAAGCTCAAAAAACATTAAAGACTATGTAAAAACATTCACAATAACCCACCTACCATGTTGGGACAGGTATCAAATTCCCATATGTTAATAAAACTAAGGTGCTATCTTAAAAGATAGCAACTAATAGAAAAAATATTTGGAATAAAATAGTGTAGTTTACATTCAAGTGACTTTTACAATAAGGAATTACAAATTTGGTCAAACATACCATAATCTGCAAAATTAAAGTGGGAAAAAGAACATACTACTAATAAAAATAACTTGTTTATACAATTCAAACACAAAATACTAATTACTTCTCTTTACCAGAAGATAGGTTTAAAATATTTAAAATGCCAATATCTTCTACTTACCAGTTGTGCCTTAGCTTGCTCTAGCTCAAGCTCCAGCTTTTTCTGCTGAAGTTCTAACAACTGTTTTTGTTTTGCCAGTAACTGCTGCCTTATTAGTTGTTCTTGGGTAAGATTCTTCTGTATATCAGGAACAATTGGAGGAGTGGAGATGCTAGGGGAACTGACCACTGTGCCAGGTGTTGAAGGCTCTTCAGGCTATAAGAAAAAACAGTGGGTTAAAAAATATATATATTTCACAGCTAAAAAAGCAGCTAAGGGGAAAAAAAATTATCAGCTTATCTCTTAAATACTATCCATAATCATAAATGGCCAATCATGTTTAAAAGCACACAGAAAATTTTTCAAAAATTTAAAAACCAAAGTAAGCATATTATGTGATACCTAAATAAGGAGAATGTATTTTTAAATACACTGTGAACCTGAGTGGAAAAACATTTTAACTATACTGACTCAGCACAGGGCAGTCTTGAGATTTCTTTCCAGCGAGCAATTTTTGATAAATCAAAATTCATATGAAAACTTACCGATTTATTTAAAAATTTAGGATTCACATGGATGCTAGATGTATTCACATTGGGGGGCAGAGGTTTAATGGGCCAAGCAGGATCTAACGAATTGACTCTGACATCCAGGGCATAAAGTTTCTTCAAAGGGAATATTTCATCCCATGTGGAACGTAATTTAAATAAACTTTTTCTAGTATTTTCATCCACCTAGAACAACAGAACAATTCTATGGCTTGTTAAGTTACTATAGAATGTTTTAAAATATTAAGTATTAAAGCTACATAAACCTGTTCTACTCGATATAGCAAACATTCTACTCATTCACAAATATACATAACAATAACTTACTAAAGGTGTATTTGGTTTGTAAACATAAAGAAATTCCTCCCTCAAAAAAAAAAAAAAATTGGGAAAATTAGTCGCTATCCCCTGGCCTGTATGAAAGCAAACTAAGCAGTAATTTATAGTTTTAATAGTACAAAATGTTTCCAAATTTTAGGGACTGACACAGTTACTCTTAAGTTACTTAAGTTTACTTAAGTTACTCTTACTCTGAAAAAAGTGTAAAACAACTAGAAAATAGGCTTAAACTTTATTAAAACAAAACTAACTCACTAACCAATTTCCTGCAATACATTTGGTTGGCATCTATGAACAAGTTATTTGTGGTATGGAAGTCACCTTAAAAATTGAAATTCACGAAAATCCTACCCACTGATGAGTTTCAGTTTTATATAATTTATCTGCTTACCTGAAGCTGTAGTCTTCCCATGCTTGTGATGGGAATAATAACAATGATATTCAAAAACTAGCTATCACAGAAACCTAGTACTTGGAAAAACGGAGTTAGAATTTTATCTTTAGGTTAAAACCTTGACCGTATTCAAGTTTTTAGAGAATTATATTTACTATAAAGTCATTTTCATCAAATGCAGTATCAAGGCCCTATTAAATCCAATAAACGGTATTCTACCAAAAACCCAACTAAATTTGAACATAATGAAAATGAAACCAAGAGGCTAGTTTAGTTCCCCAGAAGTTGGGGTCTCCTTCGACTACAGCTTCAGGTAAGCAGTACTTAGCCAAGGTCTATAATATACTATTAACAAGCTTCTTAGTAAAATTTGAAATACAGCTTTCCAAATTTCTTCTGCATATACTAACTATTTTTTCTAGGAACTTAAAAAAAAAAATTACTCCAAGTAGCAGCTACACATTTTCTGTTCTTACAAACAAGTAAAATCTCATAATAGTTCAAGATAATCCCAGTTCCCCAAGTCTGACAACTAAGAGTTCTCCAAACACAGCAGATGCAGCTAATAAAAGAACTATCAATTTTTTGTTAGGAAACATACTTAAAACTAAATTGCTTATAAATGTCAGTGCTAAAGATAAAGCCTTCCAGGAAGAGAACTGATTACTCCAGCAAATCCCTTGCCTCTATTAACAAAACTATCAGATACAATGTTATGCAAGGAATCTGCCATCTCTAGGTATAGAAACTAACAAGCCTTTCTTCTAAACACTAAGTGAGAGTTAAAAGTATTTCCAAAATAACCTGAAGCAATTAACTAGCCCACCATTCACACATACCTAGAACATTCACATAAAACATACTTGAACAAAGAAACAAGAGAAAACATTTCTAGGAAGAAAAAAAAAAATCACAGAAGTTTCAGGCACCAATCAAAGGTTGAGACACACTGGAAAATTATGCTTTTCTTTTTCTGATAGGAATAGTCAACATCCTAACACCAGAAACCTAAACAATGACATGTGAAGTACTCTTGACAGCTTCAGATCTTTTTGCCCACTCCTAGTGATGGAACAGATCTTCAATCAAATGAACAAACACAATTAAAAACAAAACAAAACAAATTCTAAAAGCAAACCCATCTATTCTTGAATGGACAATGTAAAACTCCTAGAACCTGCTTTAAAAATCTACATAAAACACTAACTTTAGAATGGTCCTTGATAAAGATCCAAAAGAACAAAACATTTCACCACCCAAGAAAACCCAACACAAAGACAGTATTTATTTCATCAGGAACACATTTTTTTAAAAAATTCAAATGTTTCTAAATGCATATATACCTTTTCAAACACACAAATAAATGTTGCAACTAGATTTTTAGTAAAGGCAGTGAGATACTCTCTTCCAACGTTTTTCACGATAGAATCCATAAGGTACATAACAGGAAGCTTCTCTGAGGAAGGAGCCTGAAGTGATAAAAAGAAACTGAGAAGTTTAGTATAACGAATTGTCACCACACCATAGAATTACTTTTAAAAGTGAGATTTCAAACCTACAATACAGAGAATTCCATTTTCATTGACCCTAAATACTTTTGAATTAACCTTTATGAAACTTAAATGTTCAACCAAGTTCTCATCTCTTACAATGATCTTTAGTTGAGCATATAAAGTAAGCTCAGAACTACAAGAAAAACTGTAACCTTTAATACATTTAACATTCAATGGAATGTCAGGTTCATATGGTAAAACAAAAACAAAAACAAAACCTGTGTTTTAAGTGACCACAGGGTAATAGGGGTATTTTCTGTAACCCAAGTGTAAGTTTTTGTGACATTAACTTATTATAGTGTGCATAGACTCAATGAAGTTTCCAGACTTCTGGCAGAAACCCTAATTTCCATAGGCATATTTTATATGTTAAAGTCTATCATACTTTTGTTACCTGTAAAATCATTAGGATTACTTCTCTATAATCCAATGAACAAAGAAATTAAGTACACTTCACATATGAAGTTAATGGCAAAAAACACTCTTGCACATGAACATGCAGGAAGGTGCAAGTTGTTACTGATACAAGAAAAACTGGATGGAGCAGCTGCTGAGTCATGTAAATCAGGTCGAACTTGACTCTGGAAACCAGGTTTTGTCCTGAAGATTTTCTTCACAGCATGGACTCTCCGTCGAAATATTTTTCCTCTGACATGCACAAACCAGAGTTTCTAAATTTGTGCAAAGCCAGTGTAGTGATGCTGATACAGGTAGCCCTTTCCAAAGCAAAGCAATGTTGCCCCAGTTCAACTGCAATGCCTACCCAGCACTGGCTTTTAGAATGTACAGCAAATTTCCAGAAAGCATCAGCAGGTTCACAGACTTGAGGAGCATTAAGACACACCATATAAACTAAGTGTTAACTCCAGCTCCATAGGAGCACCCATGATTTAAAAACAAAAACAAAAAAAGTCATCCCCATTTATCCATCCCATGTGTATTGGAATCTTAACCCTGAACAAAACTTACCCATAGCTACCTGTAGCTAGGGTAGGCTCACAGTTCTGCAGTACACAATGCCATTATTTCACAAAACCAATTGCCCATACAAGTGTGTGGAAGTGCTCTTGCTTCTGATAACACCTTTACAAAGTTGGCCAAGGAAACCCTCGAATAGCTCTGTATGAAAAATTTCTTTACGGTCCTTTCTAATTAAAGGGTTCACAAGGCCACTGCATGTGGGTCAACTAGTAAATATCAACATGTCAAATGCTTTATTGCTGTGTCTTTTTCTTACCATGTTATGTTTTACACCATTTTAGTCATTGTTGTACTTATGAAGACAGGCTCTCTTTAAAACCAAAATCTGTTCAGTAGGCTAATTTTTTATTGTACAAGTGAATCCTGTATGTAATTTTTTTTCACTACTACTGCCTCATGGGAAGAGTTAAATTAGGTGTGAATCCTTAAGTTTAGTAACGCTGAGACGCTAAGAGAATAAGGACACAAACATTCGCCTCCAGAAAACACAAAACCAAGCCAGTTTGCTACCAAATGACAGAAAATCCCTCCCCTCACCCTCAATCCCAACCCTGATTATTTCCCCGGTGACTTTTACATCTTTTCCTCAACCTGGCTTTCCAAAAATAACCAGGAAACGTGTGCCAAAAAAAAATTAAAAAAATAAAAAATAAATTCAGCTTTTATCAGCAAATAGTCCATCTATTTTCACCACTCTGTGTAGCCATACACAAATACAAATTTTAATGTGGTCACTATAGTCAGCATTTAGTTTTCACTTCTCGAAGGTCTTCAGGATCCATTAAAAACCAGCAAGGAAACTGTGGAGTGACAATCTAAACTGCTAAATATTAGGCTCTGTGGATATTAGTAATCCCGAAGATACTAGGTAATTAGATTTTTTTAATCAATGTTATTTTTTTTTAAAGTGCAGTTTCTTTTTAAAAAGGCATTCAATGTCAAGTTAAGCCTTCAACAAGGCAGAAACTAAGTCTTCACGTCCAACATGTTTGTGGTATCAATAAAAAGGATGTTGAGTATGAGGAATGCTTCCTTCTTAAGTCTCATACTTTAAAAAAAAGAACAATAGCTGTTTCAGACATTCACAGGAAAAGGTGAATGAAGACTTGTATTTTAGCTGTCAGACTGAGCATGACAAACTTGTTGGGCCCTTAAAAACAAAACAAATAACCTTTACTTTTTGTCCTCTTTAAATTAAGGAATGAAAGGACCACCTGAAACCGTGTATCTTGTGAACAGATTTACCCAAAAGAGTGGATGGAACCTAAAGAATGAACCCAAGTCACTTAAAGACTTTTGTTTAAAACACACAACCACGTAGATAAAAATAAGTTCTTGGAAACAGATTCTACACCTTACAAAGGTAAATAAAAAAGACAAGTACATATTTTATATGTTTTATTCACAAATTTTATAATACCAGTCACACATTTCAAAACCATTTATTAGAGTCAGACCACTCAGTTGTACACTAGACAGAAACCGCCTCTAAACAATATATTGGTGGTTGTTGTTAAAGTGGCCTTTTAAAAGGGGTTCACTCTGCTAAAAGGAGGCTCATCCTGTTAATTTCAATCACTAACAACTAGAAAAAACTAAACCGTAAGTACAAGCTTGAAAAATAACTTAGAACGTAATACTGGGAAGCTATTAAAACTCATTATGGTAACTAAGTTTAACAGTAACTTAAATGACATATCGCTCCCACATGAATCCACAGAAGAGGAGGACTACAGGGAAATAAAGGGTGGCAGAGGACCACTTCTGTCAAGGGGTGAAGAAAAGCACGTCTTCACTATCAGGGAAGGGAGGAAAAGAGAAAAGGAAGAGGAGGAGGGACTGAACTTTTCAAAAAAAACTACAAGTTACGTGTTACCCACTGGGCCAGTTCTCCACCTACAGGTTGGATAAGATCTCCTCCCCCCACCCAAACCCCACCCTCACCCCCATTTCCCGTATTTTGGGGCAAATTAGACCCTCCGATAGGAGAATACAATTTACATCTAGCCGCCCCCACCCCAAAACGGGGCTGACGGGTGTGAGCAGCTGCCTGGCTGGCAGGGAATGGATTCTCCTCTCTTCCCTTTCGCATCATGTGCTTTTCAGGCGCCATGTTGGGCTCCTAACAGGCGGCTGCTCCACTCGGGGCCAATTCCCTATTCCCACCCACCAACAGCTCGCTCCCAGGTCCCCCTTCACCTCCTTCCAACCCACAGAGCACAATTACCCAAAAGGGTACGGGGGGGGGGTAGGGGGGAGGACTGGGAATAGGAGACCCACCACCCCACCCTCCCGGGGGTTTAAAATGGTTTTAACTCTTACTTCCCCACACCACAAACTGCCTTTTAAGTCTCCCCCTCCCCAAAGGGCTCTATTCAAAGCGTGAGTGTCGGGATATACAATGCGGTGGCCTAAATAGGGAGTTGGTAAGCGGAAGTGGGACTCCACCCTTTATCCTCCCCACTCCCTCCCCCACGAGAGAGGCCCACGCTCGAAGCCTGGGCCAAAGACCGAGCCTGAGTTGGAGGTGGAGGGTTGGAGAGGAGGAACACTGTCCCCCTTTGGATGGAAGCGAGACCTGGGATGAGGCTGACACTAAAATCAGGGAGTATTAGAAGAATAGGAGGCTGCGGGGTGTATAAAAACCTTGGCGGTTTGGGCCTCGATGAGAGAGACGATCTCCTTGGCGAAGGGCAGGTTCTCCTCGGCTAGAATGGTCAGCATATTGATGTGCGGTTTGCTATTGAAGGTCAGGTCTTCGAGTGATGATTGATAATCCCGACAGGCGTCCTCCCGGGCCCCCGCAGTACCGGCCTCGGCCGGCGTCTGCTCTGACATTGCGCCGCGGCCCCCCTCCGAGGTCCGCCGCAGCTGAAGCTGAAGCCGCTCTCGACACCCCGCCTCCCTTCCGACTCCTCTTCCTCTCCCCGGGTCTCTCGCGGCTCCGGCTTCACCACATGCTGACCGCGGAGGGGGGTTGGGGGACGACACAGGGGGAACCTCGGGTATGAAACGCCGCCGTCTCAAGGGTGATCTCCGTCCACTTCCAGCCGCCACAGACGCTTCTTTCTCCACAGACACAAAATGGCGGCGGTAGTGGCGGCTCCAGCTCCGAAAATGTCTGTGTTCCCAACCGCTGCGTCGTGCGAAATGAGCAAGGGGAGGGGAAATGTGCGGTAAAAGGGCGGGGCCGTTGGAAACGCCAGGCGTGATTGGCTCAGCCAGCAACGTCACAAGGCCCGCCTTCGGGCCTTCCGCAGGACGTCCTGGTACCGCCTTCTTCTACAGGCCCTACCCGGGCTTTCGCAACACCTCCTGTTCAGAGGTGCGGTAAAAAAGACGGCCCCTCTCATTGGCCGATTCATAAGAGACTGTTCGGTCATTTGTTACCATAACAACCCATTCAGGGAGGCCAATAGGCTTGGGGAAGGCTGTTCCCGTGGCCCAACCCTACCAGTTTAAGGGAAAAGCTCAGCCGTTCCCCGTCTTCGTCCCTCCCTCCTCAATCCTCTAGCCACTGAGCAATTCCGTCAATCGTCCTACCTCCCTCCTGCCCGGCGTCCGCGGCCCAGCAGTGGGGGCCGAGGGGAACCAAGGTTTTCAGCCCGCCTCACCCTTCCTCGCTGCTTGTGATTCAGGTGCTTCTCATTGCGAGAGCCAGGGAGGGTCCAGCTGCGGGGCAGATTGTCACTCCCGGAGCCGAGACCCGGAATGAGATGCTGAATTACCCCCGACCTGAGGAAGAGTCGTTGGAAATGGACTCCAGCACAGTGCTTCCCACAAACAAAAACATCTAGGCCGGCTTTCTTGAGTCGAATCCCTAGGAAAATGCTTTTATTTAAGAGGTTGTGTGCAAAAGGCTTTTCCCTAGGGATTTGGCGATCTGGGGGAGCCTGCCCAGATTTGTAGGAAGGGTTGTTCACAATGGCCACATCCAGCCTCGAGCCTGATAGCTTCTCTCTCTCGGGCTTCACTTTCGAAACAGCCTAAGAATACGCTATTTGGGGCACGCAGGGAAAAAAATACACATTTTTCTTGCAAGTGTCTTACTAGACCTTTAAAATCCTGTTTGGAGGCTGGTAATGATGGTCTCGAAACAAAGCATTCAATAGTTCCGCCGTGGAGCTTCATCATAGCACGACAAACTGAGAGGGTGTGTTTTGTTTTGTTTTGTTTTGTTTTGATGTAGTCTAAAAAAAAAATAAAGGTATTAATTACATAAAATTTGCTTCACGATTGTCCTCCTTTGACTACTAGGCTCTGCAGAGATAATTTGTTCCCTCGTAGAAACCGCCCTTAATGAATTCCTTTATTTGTCGCATATAAAGAAACATTTTCATGTCTCATTTTTGTTTGGCTTTGAGTTTTTTAAAGCAACTTTATTGAGGTATAATATACTGTAAACTACACATACTTAAAATGCACAAGACTGTTTGACATGATAATGAGCTTGCATGTGATACCTCATATGAATGAGAAGTAAAAACCTGGGGAAGCGAGTGGTCTTTTCTCGTTTGAAGCTAAGAAATATTGTTGAATAGGTTTTATGGATTTCAGTAATTTCATACCACAGTTAGTGGTGATATTTGTTTATTTAAGTAGACTCTAGCCCTCCCCCCCTGGAGCCAGGGACCTGAACTCACCACCCTGGTTTTAATACCTGAGATGAGATCAAGACCCAACCACCCAAATGAGCGCTTGTGGCTATTTAGATGTCATAGACACAGTTAAAGGAACTTTCAAAGTTCCTGTTTTCTGGAGGGAAATGTGGAGGTGAAGTAATCCTCCAATAGTTTTCCTTGTAATTTTAAAGGCGAATATAGTTACTAAACTTTGAGTTATAAAAGCTGTCTATCTTTAGGGCACCTGGGTGGCTCAGTGGGTTAAAGTCTCTGCCTTCGGCTCAGGACATGATCCCAGGGTCCTGGGATCAAACCCAGCATTGGGCTTTCTGCTCAGCGGGGAGCCTGCTTCCTCCTCTCTCTGCCTACCTCTTCTGCCTGCTTGTGATCTCTCTCTGTGTCAAATAAAATAATAAAATCCTTAAAAAAAAAAAAAAGCTGTCTATCTTTTGTTATTTGTTGATAACCTGTTAACAGCCAAGTGCGCTTTAAAAAAATGTTTTCGGGGTGCCTGGGTTGCTCAGCTGGTTAAGCACTAAACTCTTGACTTTGGTTCAGGTCATGAGTTCAAGGTCCCTATATACATCCTTTCTTCAGGCTCTGTGCTCAGTAGGGACTCAGCTTGAGAATTTTCTCTCTCTTCTCTGACTTTCCCTCCTGTTTGTGTGGGCTCATGCTCTCTCTCTGTCTCAAATAACTAAAATCTTTTTTTAAAAATTAAAGATGTATTTACTCATTTGAGAGAGAGAGAGAGCATGCACACAAGTGGGGTAAGGGGCAGAGAGAGAGAATATCAAAGCAGACTCCAGCTAAGCCAGGAGCCCAACATGGGTCTGGATCTGACAACCCATGAGATCAGGACCTGAGCTGAAACCAGGAGTCAGAGGCTTAACCAACTGAATCACCCAGGTTCCCCAGTAAATAAATCTTTTAAAAAAATAAAGGGGCACCTGGGTGTCTCAGTCATTTAAGGGTCTGCCTTCTGCTCAGGTTATGATCCCAGGATCCTAGAATCGAGCCTGGTACAGCGGGGCTCTCTGCTGAGTGGGGAGCCTACTTCTCCATCGTCTTCTGCCTGCCATTCATCCTGCTTGTGCTCTCTCTATCAAATAATTAAATAAAATATTTTTAAAATAATAAAAAATTATGGTTTTCAAAGCTCTTATTGGCTTCTATTGTATCCCTCACATAGTGCACTGAATCAACAATATATGCTTGACATTTAAATCAAATTGGTGTATCCTCAAAAGGCAAGAAAAACTCAAGTGCTATAGCACTCTTTTTCAAATCATGTGCTAAACTACAACAAGAATCTTTTTTGTTTGCTTATTTCATTTTTAAGTAAGCTCATTGCCCAACATGGGGCTCAAGCAGTCAACTGAAGATCAAGAGTTGCATGCTCTACCCACTGAGCCAGCCAGGTGCCCCAAGAATTTTTTTTTTGTACCCTTAGGACAGACCGCAGATTAGATAATTAGTATTTTTAAATATGCAAATGAATGAATACAAACTTCCCCCATAACAGTTTCAGTGCCAATTCTTTCATCAGAATATGCAACTAATGCATACACTCTTTTCATCAACCTTAAGCCCCAGTTATCTGCCCTCTCTATGCTAGGTGCCATGGTGAACATGGTATGCCCTTTGCCAGGCCTTAATGAAGTTTATAGTCCAATTTTATAATCTCATGGAATAATATGAAAAAGGACTGCATCTAACAAGGAAATAGAGGATATACCAGATCTCTTTTCAAAAATCAAACCCACTAATTATTGTGTTTCCACAAAATATGAAGCCTTTCCATTTTTTTGAGGAAAATAACTATACTTCTCAGTTGGCTCACAGAATGTTTACAAGAGGAGTTAATTCCTCCCAAAACAACCTCTGTTCTAGGCAATCAAGTAACCTTCTGATGTAAATAATTAATTAGCACTGCCGTCAGGTGGAATTTCCCCTTTAATATGTGAATCCATATGTGTAAATAATATGCAGAAATAATATCTACACACACACACACACACACACAGAGTTGACCTGTGAGCAACCTGGGGGGTTGGGGCACCGACCACCCACATGGAGGAAAATCTACGGATAACTTTAACTCCCCATATATTTAACTACTAATAGCCCATTATTGACCAGAAGCCTTACCCATTACATAAACAGTCAATTAACACATACTTTTGTTTGTTAGATGTTAGTTTGTTAGATGTAGTCTATACTGTAGTCTTACAATAAACTAAGCTCGAGGGGAAAAAAATGTTAAGAAAATCATAAAAAAGAGAAAATACACTTATAATACTGTAAAAAAACCACCTGTAAGTGGACCCACGCAGTTCAAACCTGTGTTGTTCAAGTGCCAACTGTACATGTGTGTGTATATATGTCTGTGTGTGTGTGTGTGTATATATATATATATATATATATATATAAAATATTTATACGTTGGGGTGCCTGGGTGGCTCAGTGGGTTAAGCCTCTGCCTTCGGCTCAGTTCATGATCCCAGAGTCCTGGGATTGAGCCCCACATCCAGCTCTCTGCTCAGCAGGGGGCCTGCTTCCCCTACCCCCACCAGCCGCCTGCTTCTCTGCTTACTTATGATCTCTCTCTCTGTCAAAAAAATGAATAAAATCTTTTAAAAAATAAAATAAAATATTTATACATTATACATAATATACCTTCTTACTAAAAACATTAACGAGCATTTTACCTATTTAAACATTCTTTAAAAAAAGAAAAAGATTTTTGGGGGTGCCTGAATGGCTCAGTCAGTTAATCATCGGCCTTCAGCTCAGGTCATGATCCCAGGGGCTTGGGATGGAGTCCTGTGTGGGTCTTCTTACTCAGTGGGGAGTCTAATTCTCCTTCTCCCTCTGCCGTTCCCCCTGTGTGTGCTCTCTCTTGCTCACTCTCTCTCTCAAATAAATAAATAAAATCATTAAAAATAAAGAAATAAAATCCTTATTTTAAAAATAAAATTTAAAAGTCCTTATTTATAAAAATAAGGATTTGTATTTATTTATTTGAGACAGTGATAGAGCACAAGTAGGGTCTGGGGCAGAGGGAGAGGGAGAAGCAGACTCCCAGCTGAGCAGGGAGTCTGACATGAGGCTCACCCTAGGACTCCAAGATCACAACCTGAGCCAAGGGCAGATTCTTAACTGACCGAGCCACCCAGGCACCTACCTATTCAAACATTCTTTATTGTTTACACATTTTATGATTACAAAAGTCATTCATACTCATTCCAAAAAATTCAAATACAAGTATGTAAGTAAAAAATGGAAGTTCTCCCTCTCTTTCCTTGGCAACAACGTAACTACTGTTCACAGTCTAATGTGCATTGTTCCATGCTTTTTTCAATGAACACACAAACAAGATGTGTGTTCTCAAACTCTTTATTTTTGATCTTTACTAAAATAGGATGCTTATATGTAGTTTGCTACTTGCTTTTTTAAACGCAGGGTATCATGGACATTCTTTCATGAGCAGTCCTAAGACTATGCAGTTTGAAACATCTGGGTTTTTCAGGTTTATGACTTAGGAAGATAACTATCACAAGAGTGAAGTCATTCTGGTGTTAGCTCTAAAGGAGACTCTAAAATTGGCATGTAGGGGGCTCCTGGGTGGTTTAGCCGGTTAAGCAGCCACCTTCAGCTCAGGGCCTAATCCTAGGTCCTGGGATCTAGCCCCAAGTTAGGCTCCCTGCTCAGCGGAGAGCCTGCTTCTCCCTCTCCCTCTGCCTGCCACTCTGCTACTTGTTTTCTCTCTCTCTCTTTCTCTCTCTCTTTGTCAAATAAATAAAATAAAATATTTTTTAAAAATAAAACTGGTATGTAGTAGACATTTGGTAAATATTTGTCGACTGCTCCAGACCTTCTGACTTCAATTTCACCTTGCTGTCCCTCTTGTGTTCCTCTGGTCCAAACAGGCAAATACAGGATTAGCTGAGCACCTACAATAGAGGTTGGACTTGACATTACAGAGTTTAGAGATAGGGATTATCAGGGAGGGAGGCTGACTGACAATTCAAGTGTTATGAAAACCAGTCCATAGTTTGGGTGCTTAACATTTTTTATTTTGTCAGCAATGCTAGTCTTAGCAATCTTTTCACACATTTTCAGAAAAATATGATTGAATGGAAATAATTTCTCAATTTAAGTTTTGCCCCTATATATGTATCTTAATCATTTGCCATTTCCTTCCAGTTGTGGATAAAAAAGCAAAAACACATGCAGTAAAGGAATACTAACAGAAAACCTCCCAAATATTATTTCATAACAAAGCATAGATAGATCTTCTCACAAAAAAGCTGTTTGGTTTTGCATTTGTTCATTCAGCATGACCCCTGTTGTCAAGAAGTTCATAGTCTGCTGGGTGAGATAAACAAGTACACCAAAAATTACCATACAGGATGATAAGAGTCATACCAGACAGTGTGAAAAGATAGCAATATAGACTGGGAGCATGAAAGAAGTGTCTAAATCAGACAGGACTGAATTGGAGTACCTAAATTAAGGAAGAAAAGGACAAAACAAAACAAAACAAAGCCCAGAGGTAGATCAAGGTTTTGTGGGGGCTCAAAAAATATACAATTTGGAAGATATTCTTGGAGAAAACAAACACAATATTATAAATATAAAATTTTATGGCCCGTGTAAGGGAAATTTCGCTGACTTCACTGTTTATCCACCAGTTTGAAGATCCTATTCAAAGGAAATAGATCTTTGAAATCCAAAAGAGATCAAAATGTGTGTAGGAGAGTTTATAAGATAAGAACCAATAATAAGTAACCTCTTATGAGCTTTATAGTACAAGAAATGGGAGTCCACTGAAGGATTTTTTTTTTTTAAGATTTTGTTTATTTATTTGACAGAGATCACAAGTAGGCAGAGAGGCAGGCAGAGAAACAGGGAAGCAGGCTCCCCACCAAGCAGAGAACCGGATGCAAGGCTCCATCCCAGGACCCTGAGATCACGACCTGAGCTGAAGTCCCACTGAGCTTTAACCCACTGAGCCACCCAGGCACCCCCACTAAAGGATTTTTATGGGGGGAATGGCCAGACGTTTTTATCAAAAAGATAATTCTGGCAGTGCCAAGTTTAGTAAAAATTAAATTACATTTCTTTAAAAACATTTAGGGTTCTCTTTTTATGTGTTTAAGTGAAAAAATGATGTAGCTATAGTACCAGGTAAATTTCATGGGGGGGGGTTAAGGTGGATATACATCATATTATTTTGACAAGTACGTTTGTATACAAAATTTACTCTTAGAATTACATGAATTAGGGGTGCCTGGGTGGCTCAATGGGTTGGGCCTCTGCCTTCGGCTGGGGTCATGATCCTGGGATCTAGCCCCGTGTCGGGTTCTCTGCTTGGCGGGGAGCCTGCTTCCTCCTCTCTCTGCCTCTCTGCCTACTTGTGATCTCTGCCTGTCAAATAAATAAATAAAATCTTAAAAAAAAAAAAAAGAATTACATGAATTAGTTTTAATTAACTGCATCGCTTTCTAAAATTCATTTTCCAGACTGTATGGTGGCTGAAGTTCCTGTGAATCAAAATAAAAAGCTATATTCTTATCACTTAAGAGTTTCTCTGGTACTGACTGACTCTTGCTTTGAGAGGCCTAGTTCATCTAATTCCAAGACTGTTCTGTGCCAGAAAATAATTTAGGCCAAGGCAAGAATAGAGTCTGCTATCAGATAACTCAGTATGTACAGGTATTGCTTGGAGAAACCTTAGCTCAGAATTGTGGTTTAAAGCATGGAGTCTGATGGAGTCCTGTCTGCAGCAACTTCTTATCCTGATGACTATAAGACAGTCACCTAACTTCTTTAAGGCCCCATTTTCCTATAAAGAAAGGACTTAATGACAACTCTCACTTCTTAAGGTTATTACAAGGATGAAGTGAGATGATATACTTTTGCATGACTTAACCATGGTATATTTGACCCACCAATTCCACTTGTAAGAACATAAGACAGATTTACTCATGCATATGGGAAATAAAATGTGTATTTTAGAAGAGTATTCATTTTGGCATGGCTTGAAGTTGCAACTCATTGAAAATAATAGAAATGTCCATTAGCAGGGAATGGGTTAAGTTAAGGTACATCTGTGCAATAGAACAGCACTTCTCAAACTTTTTAGCCTCAGGACCATGTTACACTCTTTGTTTTAATTTTAGAAAATTTTTTTTAAGATTTCATTTATTTGTTTGAGAGAGAATGAGTGAGAGAGAGCATGAGAGAGGAGAAGGTCAGAGGGAGAAGCAGACTCTCCAAGGAGCTGGGAGCCCGATGCGGGACTCGGTCCTGGAAGTCCGGGATCATGACCTGAGCCGAAGGCCGTCGCTCAACCAACTGAGCCACCCAGGCACTCCCATGTTACACTCTTAAAAATGATTGAGGATCCCAAACAGTTTTCAAGGATTATATCTATCAGTGTTTATCATTTTAGACATTAAAACTTAGGAATTATAAAAAAAAATTCATTTAAAAATAACAATTATAAGCCCTTTACATGGAATATAAACAACATGTTTTTAAAAATAACTCCATTTTACAACACACAAAAAAATCAGTAAGAAAAGTGGCATGGTTTGTATTTTTGCAAATCTCTTTAATGCCTGGGTTAATAGAAAACAGCTGGATTTTTATGTCTACTTCTGCGTTCATTTTGTTGCAATACCACAGGACATGTAGGCTCTGGAAAACTCCACTGCACTCTGGTGAGAGTAAAAAAAGAAAATAACATTTTGGTGTTATTATAAACATAATTTCTACCTCAACACCCTCCTATCATTTTGAGAACCACTGCATGGGAATATTACATGGCTTTTTAAAAGAATAAGGAAGCACTTTATGTGTTGCTGTAGAACAATCTCTAAGACACATTGTTAAGTGAAAAAGAAACAAATAAAAGCAAGGTACAGAACCCTGTTGTAGTATAATAACAGTGCATTCATTTTAAAAAGTCAGGGTAGCAGAAACTATCCATACATATAAATACATATTATGTTTATATGTGCAAATAGTATCACTGAAAGAGTAATGTAAAAAAAAAAAAAGAAAAAGAAAAACAACTGGTAAATTGCCTCTAGATGTGCAGCCTGGAAAACAGGGTAAGAAGGAAGGTTTTTATTTCATTTGCTTTTTTGCCTTTTGAACTTTCTACCTTTTGAAAGTATTAACTAAGGGAGCCTGTGTGGCTCAGGTCATGATCCTGGGGTCCTGGGATCAAGCCCCAGGTTGGGCTCCCTCCTCAGCAAGGAGTCTTCTTCTTTTTCTCCCTCTGTCCCTCCCCACCGCTTGTGCCCTCTCTCTCTCTCTCTCTCAAAATAAATAAACAGAATCTTTTTTTTAAATATCAACTATCAAAAACGTAAATTTGTTTTTAAAGGAGAAGATGATATATATACTTCTTGCAGTGCCTGACAGATGCTTAATAAATTATCCATAGTGCCTTTTTATTCTGAGGTAAAATAATTATTTTAAAAGCTTTACCAACCAGAAAAATGCAAAACAACTGAAAATCTTTTATTCTGAATATACACACTCTTATTAAGCTGACTTAGAATTAAATCCACAAAATCTAAACATCCTGATAATTGTAGTTATTTTATTTTTATTATTATTTTTTAAAATCTTATTTATTTCTTTGGGAGAGAGCAAGAACACGTGTGAGCAGCAGGAGGATAAGGGCGAGGGAAAAGGAGGAGAAATGAATCTTAAGCAGACTCCAGGATGAGCACAGGGCCTGATGTGGGGCTCAATCTCACAACCCTAAGACCATGACCTGAGCCAAAACCAAGAGTTGAAAGCCTAACCAACTGAGCCATCCAGGTGCCCCAATTGTGGTTATTTTAAATTTGTTATTAGAATGACCATAACAACCATAGAGATAAGCAAACAAGTGTCTGAAAATAATATCCAGTTCAATTGTACAGCAAATAGATGAGCAATCTGATCCACAAAGAAACTTTAAGACAAATTAGAAAATTTCATAGAGCCAAATCAGCATTAAACTTTATGAAAATGTCTAGTATTAACCATGGGTTTGAAACAGTTTGGGTTTGAAACAGTTTTGCCACATATCAATCAACTTTAAACTCTCAGGGGCTTTTATTTTATTTTCAAAGCTGTATTTATTTATTTTAGAGAGAGAGCACAGGAGAGAGGGGCAGAGGGAGAGAAAAAGAGAGAATTTCAAGCAGACTCCTTGCTCAGTGCAGAGCCCAATAGGAGACTCGATTTCACAACCCTGAGATCATGACCTGAGCTGAAATCAAGAGTCCAAGCCACTGAACCACCAAGGTGCCCGCTCACAGGGGCTTTTAGCAACAAATATGTATTTCCTCTTCCACAGGTCTGTGGGCTAGAGCAGAATCAATTAGACTTGACTCCAGGCTGCTGGTTGGGTACAAGCCTGCCCTTCTTATTTCCTCATTCTCCTTGGACCAGTGGTTACCTGGGACATGTTCTTCTCATGGAGTAACTGGAGTCCAAGAGAGTAAGCAGAAACATAAGCTGCCTCTTGAGGTTTTTGGCCTGGAACTGGCACGCTCACCACTGTGGCCCACATCTCGTTGACTAAAACAAGTTAAAAGGCCAAGCATGTCTTTAGTTGGGGTGAGAAGAAATGTCCTCTGCCTTCTCTAGTGGGAGACACCAAAAAGTTATATGACAAAGACTTGAATGTGGAATTCCAATATAGGAAGGTCATGAAGTATTGGGAATAATCATTCAATCTATCATATAATTTTAAAATTTTTATTTAGTTAGTTATTTGATAGAGAGAAAATGAGTGTGAGCCAAGGGGAGCGGCAGGGGGGAGGAAGAGGGAGAGAGAATTCTAAGCAGACTCTGTAAGCCAGGCATGGAGGCCAGCACGGAGCTCAATCCCAAGATCATGACTGAGCCGAAATTAAGAGTCAGAGGCTCGACCGACAGAGCCACCCAGACACCCTCAATCATGTAATTTTTAAAGAGCTCAATAAGCTACTTCATGTTTCAGGAATAAGGACTCTGGGTATATGCAGCCTAAGATACAACATCTCTGCTCCATAAAACATGCTATCCTGCTGAACTAAGGTGGTAAACATAGAGACAATGAAGTAAATCAAACACTTTTGGAATAATCTATACATATTTGGTATTTATTTGGGGAAGAGGGAATGAAGATAGTGGCCATAGTAGTGATTTGCAGCCAGTATGAGCTGCCACTTTGTTCTGGCCTGGGGCTGGGTCCTCAGTTTCCAACCTTGCTGAGTAGAGAAGCTCAAGGTGCCTCTGCCATCACACACTAGATTGTCATGAAAGACAAGAATATCCAGCAGGAGGGGCGCCTGGGTGGTTCAGTGGGTTAAGCCCCTGCCTTCGGCTCAGGTCATGATCCCAGAGTCCTGGGATCGAGCCCCACATCGGGCTCTCTGCTCAGCGGGGAGCCTGCTTCCCCCTCTCTCTGCCTGCTGCTCTGCCTACTTGTGATCTCTGTCTGTCAAATAAATAAATAAAATCTTAAAAAAAAAAAAAAAAAAGAATATCCAGCAGGAGGGTTTTCGCTGTGCGTGTGGCAAAGCGTGCAACTGAAGGCTAGCCTGGGCTAGATGGCAAAGACAGGGTCTTGTGGTATTTAAGTCCCAACATGCTACTAGAAGAGTCCTCTAATATACACAGAATCTATCTTTCCCTCAAGGCAAAACTAATTAAAGATGTAACCCATTCCTGACCACCTCAACTATTTTTTTTCCACCTTAAATATTGATTAGACCAAAGTGATCAACAACTCATCCTAGAGGCCTAACAGATGAAAGGACAGGGAGGTAATACATATTCCAATCTCTATGGCTTTTTTTAAACAATAGCTGACATCAAAACTAAAAACTAATCTAAAACATTAAAACTAAAACATTAAAAACTAAAAGGCTTGAAAAGAAGCAGGGCAATGGTGACCCCAAAATAAGAGAAAGAAAGTCAATGGGAACAGATACAAAGATGACCCAATTCAAAATAAAGGGGCTTTAGGGGCACCTGCGCGGCTCAGTGGGTGAAGCCTCTGCCTTCAGCTCAAGTCATGATCTCAGGGTCCTGGGATCGAGCCCCGCATCAGGCTCTCTGCTCATCAGGGAACCTGCTTCCCCCTCTCTCTCTGCCTGCTGCTCTGCCTACTTGTGATCTCTCTCACTCTCTGTCAAATAAATAAATAAAATCTTTAAAAAATAAAATAAAATAAAGGGGTTTTAATCCAGGTATGCCCTGCTTTATTGCACTTCACTTCAGTGTACTTCACAGATCGTATCTTCTGTACAAATTCAAAGTTCATGGCAACTCTGTTTTGGGCAAAGTTATTAGGGACAATTTTCCAACAGCATTTGCTTACTTAATGTCTCTGTCTTTTGGTAATTCTCACAATACTTCAAACATTTTCATTATTATTAGATTTTTTTTAAAGATTTTATTTATTTATTTGACAGAGAGAGATCACAAGTAGATGGAGAGGCAGGCAGAGAGAGAGAGAGAGGGAAGCAGGCTCCCTGCCGAGCAGAGAGCCCGATGTGGGACTCGATCCCAGGACCCTGAGATCACGACCTGAGCCGAAGGCAGCGGCTTAAGCCACTGAGCCACCCAGGCGCCCCCCCATTATTAGATTTTTTATGGTGGTCTGTGACTCATAATTATGAGTCACTGAAAGGTTAGATGATGGTTAGCACTTTTTAGCAATAAAGTTATTTTAAAAATAAGGTATATACATTTTTTGGACATAATGCTATTGCACACTATTAAGTTTTGCTATTGTGCAATGCTATTGCACACTTAACTTACACTATACTGTATAAACATAACTTTTAAATGCACTGGGAAACCAAAAATTCATTTGACTCACATTATTGCAATATTTGCTTTATTATAGTGTCTGAACCTGACCCCGCAATATCTCTGAGGTATGCCTGTCTAGCTATTATAAATTAAAAAAAATTTTTGAGGAGAAAAAAGAACAAAATGAAAGAAAAGATAAAAGATCTTAACAGAGAAATGAATCTCTAAGAAATGGAAGTTCCAGAAATAAAAGAAAAAATATAAAGTTAAATGCACAACTAATGAATCATTGAACATTACATCAAAAATTAATGATGTACTATATGCTGACTTACTGAACATAATAAAAAAATTAAGCAAAAAAAATTTTTCTAAATAAATAAGTAAATAAAATGCCAGGTGGCTATATTATCAAATACATTTTAAAAATGTAGCTCAGTAAATTTCTGGCCATTATTTCCTAGTCCCTTGATTCAATATGTGAGATAGTTTGGTATAGATGATAGACACCTTGATCCCCTCAGCAACATATTAACATGCCAGCTCTAAAGTAAATTACTTTCTCAGAGGATTTGTTTCATTCTCTTTATGTTAACAAATACTTTACTTTTTGCCAAAAGTCTGTGAATGCACCCTATTTAGGACTCATGACCTTGTATACTCCTTTGCCATCCAGAATATTTCAGAGAGAGTTCTACTACAAACAAACAAATAACTGTATTTATTTTAAAGATTTTTTTGTGGGACGACTGGGTGGCTCAGTTGGTTGAGCAGCTGCCTTCGGCTCAGGTCATGATCCCAGTGTCCTGGGATTGAGTCCCACATCGGTCTCCTAGCTTGGCAGGAAGCCTGCTTCTCCCTCTGCCTCTGCCTGCCGCTCTGTCTGCCTGTGCTCGCTCGTGCTGTCTCTCTCTCTCTCTCTCTCTGACAAGTAAATAAATAAAATCCTAAAAAAAAAAAAAAAAATTAAAAGATTTTTTTTGTGTTTACAGATTAATCCAGAAAATTCAGCTGCCCTATGATCTCGGAGGAGCCAACATTCTCATATGCTTCTGTTCATTTACTTCATTTTAAATCAAAGAAAAATTCTGATTGTAAGACCTTTAATATGGTTTGATTATTACCATCCTTAAAATATTTTTACTCTCCCTGCAACAAATCAAAGGCCTCAACCACTGAGTCCTTTTCTTTTCTTTTAAGATTTTATTTATTTATTTGTCAGAGAGAGAGAGCACAAGCAGAGGGAGTGGCAGGCAGAGGGAGAAGCAGGCTCCCCACTGAGCAGGGAAAAACAACTTGGGGCTCAATCCTAGGATCCTGGGATCATGACATGAGCAGAAGGCAGATGCTTAATGGACTGAACAACCCAGGTACCCCCAAAGCCTTTTCTAAGAACAACTGCCTCTGAACCAGAACTGTAACACTATGCCTCAGATAATATTCTTTATACCTTTTATGATACACTAAAGAATTCTCATTGTTTTGAGATGAATAGTATTATTTAAATAAATTGACTATTACATCAGTTTAAGTAAGTCACTTTTATTTTTTTTTTAAGGTTTTATTTATTTATTTGACAGACAGAGATTACAAATAGGCAGAGAGGCAGGCAGAGAGGGAGGAGGAAGCAGGATCCCTGCTGAGCAGATAGCCCGATGGGGGGCTCGATCCCAGGACCCTGGGATCATGACCTGAGCTGAAGGCAGAGGCTTTAACCCACTGAGCCACCCAGGCGCCCCAGTAAGTCACTTTTAAAAGGTACTATTTGTGGGGCACCCAGGTGACTCAGTCAGTTAACCATCTGATTCTTGATCTTGGCTCAGATCATGATCCCAGGGTCATGGATCAAGCCCCATGTTGGGCTCTTGGCTGATCGGGGAACCTGCTAGAGATTCTCTCTCTCCTTCTGCTCCTCCCTGCCATGTGTTCTCTCTCTCTCTCTCAAATAAATAACTAAATCTTCAAAAAAAAAAAGATACTATTTGTACCTTTAGAGAATTTAGTTTGTTAGAGAGTCTGACATATAACTTTATAATTCTGAAACAAAAATATAATTGAGGAGACCCTGGGTGGCTCAGTCAGTTAAGCTCAGACTCTTGATCTCAACTCAGGTCTGGATCTCAGGGTCATGAGTTCAAACCCTGTATTGACTCCACACTGGGCACATAGCCTACTTAAAAAAAAAAAATGTAATTGAGTAATTGATTTTAGACTTACAAAACAATTTACTGTTCATAAATATTATTGCAATATTTAAAAGAACTCAGGAACTTGGAAAAGTTTTGCTTATGAGATCAAGCATTTAAAGTGATTAAAAGAAAATAGAATGTATTGAGTTTACAAATGTAGTTTAAAAGTTTGAAGAAATCCAATTAACTATGTTGTAAATAGCGTTTGTAGTCTGATGAAGATTTATTTACTCTAGTGGAGTTGTTTGAACATTAATCAGGCAATTTGTAACATTTTTTAGGTGTATAAATAAAATAATTGAATTTGTTATTTTAACTTTAAGACATAATGAATACCAAGTTTCTTTAATTGTCATCTTAACATATTGAATATTGATTTTTAAAAGCTTCAATACTGATAAAAAGTCTTTTCAATGTACAAAGCAATTCTTGGACAATTAAAACTTTGCATTAATAAAGTCCTTTGTCGAAACAGGTAATAAAAACTAAAAGTATCTCTGATGATTTGAAATGAATTTATCATTTTTTTAAGATTTTATTTATTTATTTGACAGACAGAGATCACAAGTAGGCAGAGAGGCAGGCACCCGGCTCCCTGCTGAGCAGTGGTGCTGATGAGGGGCTCCATCCCAGGATCCTGGGATCGTGACCTGAGCTGAAGGCAGAGGTTTTAACCCACTGAGCCACCCAGGCGAGACGCCTCTGTTTTTGTTTTGTTTTGTTTTTTTATTACCACAATAATCACCCTGTTAGAAATCCTGAAATACATTCTTGACAGCCTGACCTTCTTCACTTTACCAAAGACCTTAGAGGCCAAGCAGTACGGTGTAGGTTCCTACTTCCTCTATTCTACAGCCAGAGCCATCCTTCTAAACATCTGCTACAAAAACTTAAACCCTTCCAAGCTTCTGATTGCCCCCAGGATCAAGTCCCTAATCCTCTAGTGCTTGTCTGCCCCTGAGCCTCAGGAAGCCAGTCTGCCCTGGTTCTCTATATTTGAGCCACTTAAGCAAAGCTCCAAGCCTCTTGTTTTCTCAGGACTTTAGCAATGCCATCCTCTGCTTGGACTGCTCCCCTCAGTATTCCCCAAACCCTCACATGTAGGGTTACTATCACTTGCCCAAAGAGGCTTTCTCTGACTCTCAGACTAGGTTAAGGACTCCTGGTTGTAAGTCTTTGAAAAAGCTCAACAGATGGGGCTCCTGGGTAGCTCGGTCATTAAGTGTCTGCTGTCAGCTCAGGTCATGATCCCAAGGTCCTGAGATCAAGCCCTCCATGGGGCTCCCAGCTTGGCAGGAAGTCTGCTTCCCCCTTCCCACTGCCCCTGCTTGTGTTCTCTCTCTCACCTGTTCTCTCTGTCAGATAGATAGATAGATAGATGATAGACAGATGATAGATAAAATCAATCTTTAGGGGCGCCTGGGTGGCTCAGTGGGTTAAGCCGCTGCCTTTGGCTCGGGTCATGATCTCAGGGTCCTGGGATCGAGTCCCGCATCGGGCTCTCTGATCAGCAGGGAGCCTGCTTCCTCCTCTCTCTCTCTGCCTGCCTCTCTGCCTACTTGTGATCTCTCTCTGTCAAATAAATAAATAAAATCTTTTTTAAAAAATCAATCTTTAAAAACAAAAAAAAGCTCATCAGAAAACATCTCTTCATCCTAAGGGTGTTCAGGCAACCTTAGCCAATCCCAAGTAAAGTATTCTTATGGGGCACCTGAGTGGCTCAGTTGATTAAGCATCTGCCTTCAGCTCAGGTCATGATCCCAGGGTCCAAGGTTTGAGCCCTGCACCAGGGGTACTGCTCAGCGGAGAGCTGGCTTCTCCCTCTCCCTCTGCCTGCCACTCTTCCTGCTTGTGCTCTCTCTCTCTCTGTCAAACAAACAAAATCTTTTTCTTTTTCAGTATACTTATGTTGTTCATTGTGTTTAACAGTTTAACAAAGTGACTCAATTAACACCTTTGTATGTTATTAATACACTAAAACAGATGCTGTCAGCACCCTGCGGATATTCCTTTGGCTCTCCCTGTTTCCAGACACTTGGGGATCTCTTTCTACTTCAAGCACCCGTGACTCCTCTGCCTTAGGTTTTCTCAGTGAGAGAAGAGAGTTTGGTCCAGGCAACAACCCAAGAGCTCACCATCCAATGATGGGTGGGAATTTATGGAAAACTACCTCACCTTTTTGGGTAAGACACCTCTGAGCAAATTCTATATAGTCCCCCTGAGTAGGATTGAGCCCCAGTTGCCCACAGTAGTAATTTGTTACTTAATCTTGCACCCTGTATAGCTCCTATCCCTTTCCTCTCTCTTTCCTATGCCCTCACCAGTGACTTTGGGGTCACTGTCCGAAGAAATCATCTACACTGAAATCCTTGTTCAGGGACAATCATGGGAGGAAGCCAGCCTAAAGTATTATCATATATTTGGGGTGCCTGGGTGGCTCAGTCGTTAAGCATCTGCCTTCCACGCTCAGGTCATGATTCCAGGGTCCTGGGATCGAGCCCCACATTGGGCTTCCTGCTCAGCAGAGAGCCTGCTTCTCTCTCTCCTTCTGCCTGCTGCTCTGCCTACTGTGCTCTCTATCTCTCTGTCAAATAAATAAATAAAATCTTAAAACATATATTATCATATATTTGCTTACTTAGATTCACTTGATAATTACTAAGATAATTGCCTCAAGGGGTAAGCATTTTAAAGTTTGATCTATAACGCTAAATGGCTCTCCAAAAAAGCTGGTCTAAGGAATTCTTATTTAACAAGGACCATTTAAATTTTTAAAAAAATTTTAACGTGTATCCTATTTTATTTCATGTAGAATTTGAGACACATTTCTAGCAGGACATAACTGTTTGTTAAATTACTTACTAGGATCCTTTGGTAACTTGTTGATAGAACAGGGGCTCTGGAGTCAGGTAAACCCCAGGTTGGAGTCCCTGATCTACTTATTAGCTTACTTGTTAATCTTACTTGTTAATGATATGACCTTGACAAGTTATCCACATCTGTAAGCATCATTTTCTTTATATCTGAAACAAATAAAAAAATTTTTTTAATAATACTAATTTCACAGGATTCACGAGATGATATAGCTTAAAATTGTATAATAAAGTGTCTGGAGAGCCCAATAAAGAGTAAATATTATTATTACTGGAAAGAAAGAATAATGACTTACTCATACTTATGTCCTATGGTACCAAGCACTGTACATGGGACCTAGAAAATGCTAATGTTTATTGAATTGAACTATCTAATCTACACAATTGCTGTAGAGGTCAAATGACGGAATGTGTGTAAAAGTGTTTTGAAACTAGAAAATACTGTAGAAACGTGAGGCTACCTCTCCCCTACCTAACACTTGCCTGGCCAAAAGCCTCACTCTTTTTCAGAGAATATTTGGCTAAGTGGGTGTCACTTTTCCTGATATTCTCAAAATTGGTATTTTGGGGAATTTTTTTTATTTGGGGAGGAGGGGCTATTTTCTTTTTTTCCCATTTTTAAAATTTAAATTCAATTAACATATATTATTATGTTCAGAGGTAGAAGTCAGTGATTCTGATGAATCTTATATAATACTCAATGCTTTGAGGATTTTTAAACTTCACTGTGTGTGCAACTGCCATTTCTGCACCTATCCTGCTTCCAGCTGCCCCGCTCATCTGTCTGGAGCAACTGCTTCCCTATGGACGTCTACTGCCAGTCATCCTGAATCAAACACCTCTGAGCCCACAGGTTTGTGTCACAGGCAGTCAGAATGGAGTCAGAAGTAGAGAGATTTGACCCAGATTTTTTTTTTTAAGATTTTATTTATTTATTTCTCAGAGAGAGAAAAAACACACAAGCAGTGGTAGCGGCAGGCAGAGAGAGAAGCAGGTTCCCTGCAGAGCAAGAAGCCTGATGCGGGACTTGATCCCAGACCCTGAGATCGTGACCTGAGCAGAAGGTAGATGCTTAACCGACTGAGCCAGCAGGCATCCCTGACTCAAAATTTTTGAGACACTCCAAGTTTCAAATATCCGAAGATTTTAAAAAGATGTTTAGGAGTTGTTCTATTTCTTTTTCATATAAATTCATTACCAATGTAGTCCTTCTTTCCTTAGATTTTTATTGAATACCATTTATGAGATAAGCAAGTTACAATATTGAGCGAGACAGATGTGGTCCTTTCCCTTATGGAGCTTACAACCTTGTAATTATAGGCATCACAAGATAGGCTTTAATTTTTATGTTTTTTATATGGAGAAGTTCACCAATCGGAAAAAAGTTTTTAAAGCTTATATCCACATTTTTCATTTAAAAAATAAGAAATGGGGTTCATGGATGACTCAGCTGGTTAAGCATCCCACTCTTGATTTCAGCTCGGGTCATGATCTTGGAGGTCATGGGGTTGAGCCCTGCACTGGGTTCCATGCTGGGTGTAGAGCCTGCTTGAGGTTTTTTTCTCCCTTCCTCTCTCTCTGCCCCTCCCTCTTACTCCCCTAAATAAATAGATAGATAGATAGATAAATATATATGGTCACTTTAGCTGTGAAGAGGTGCAAAGGATCATATAACTTTCCCAATAGTCCTCTCAGAAAGAGGAGGAGAAAGACAGAAGAGTTTTATTTTATAACCAGGAACTTCACTTAAGTTATCTAATTAAATCATAACAACTTGAGAGGAAGATGTTCTCATCTCCATTTTAAGAAGAAGAACTGAGACTCAGAGAGGCTAAATGTCTTGCCAAAGTCTATCACTAACAAATGCCTTTGCTAAAATTAGACCCCAGCGCTGCCTGATTCTGCGGCCCAAGCTCTTTCTCCAGCCCCATTCTACCCCAAATTAAGCAACCAACTGGTAAGCCAAACAAGTATTAGGGAATGTTATGCACCATGAGTGTGTACAAAAGAATGTGGTTCTTAAACTCCAGGAGCTTAAATCTGGTTGTGACACAAAAATAATATGAATTAATCTAAGTGACTCCAAGTATGATAAGAGTTCCCAGAAAATACACATAAATGTGATCTTGAATGGTTCAAACAGTTTCACAGAAAAGAGATAAGTCGGCAGAGGACATAAATGGACATTTTTTCCAAGGAAGACGTTCAGATAGCTAACAGACAAATGAAAAGATGTTCAACATCATTCGCCATCAGAGAAATGCAAATCAAAACCACAATGAGATACCACCTTATACCAGTCAGAATGACTAAACTCAAAAACACAAGAAACAAGGGTTGGTGAGGATGTGGAGAAAAAGGAATCCTCCTGCACTATTGGTGGGAGTACAAACTTTTACAGCCACTGTGGAAGACAATATGGACAGGTTCTTCAAAAAATGAAAAGTAGAGGGGTGCCTGCGTGTCTCAGTCAGTTGAGCATCCAACTCTTGGTTTTGGCTTAGGTCATGATCTTGTATTGTGGGATCAAGCTTTGCATGGGGCTCCGTGCCCAGCAGGGAGTCTACTTGAGATTCTCTCTCTCCCTCTCCACCCTCTCCCACTTGTGTGCACTCTCTCCTTCTCTCTCAAATAAGTAAATAAATTTTTTAAAAAAGAAAGAAAAGTAGAAACACCATATGATCCAGTAATTCCACTACTAAGCTATTTACCCAAAGAAAATGAAAACACTAATTTGAAAAGATATATGCACCCCTTTGTTTATTGCAGTCTTATTTACAGTAACTAAGATATGGAAGCAACCCAAGCATCCATGGATAGATGAATGGATAAAGAGATGTCACACACACACACACACAGAGGAATATTACTCAGCCATAAAAAAACAGATCACAAATGGATCTAGAGGGTGTAATGGTTAAATGAAATAAGTCAATCAGAGAAGGATAAATATGATATGATTTCACTGATATGTGGAATTTAAGAAATAAATGAACAAAGAAAAAGGAGGAAAACAAAAAAAAGCCAGAGTCTTAAATATAGAAAACGAACTGATGGTTATCAGAGGGAAGGTGGGTGGAAGGATGGGTGAAATAGGTGAAGGGCATTAAAAGAAAAAGTCTCTTTGTAAATAAGTCAGGCTTGATTTTGAGATTAACTGTTTCCTGTTGGGATGTTGACTATTCGTACTTCCTACTATTCATGTTTCCCTTCTTCAGAAGCAGAATGCT
Organism: Neogale vison; assembly: GCF_020171115.1. Classification (NCBI taxonomy): domain Eukaryota; kingdom Metazoa; phylum Chordata; class Mammalia; order Carnivora; family Mustelidae; genus Neogale; species Neogale vison. The sequence continues at coordinate 140,820,693 of NC_058097.1, forward strand.
CACAATGATTCCATTGCTACTCAGTTAAAAAATATTTTTCAGGGGCACCTGGGTGGCTCAGTGGATTAAACTGCTGCCTTCGGCCTGGGTCATGATCTCAGGGTCCTGGAATCGAGCCCTGCATCGGGATCTCTGCTCAGCAGGGAGCCTGCTTCCCTCTCTCTCTCTGCCTGCCTCTCTGCCTACTTGTGATCTCTCTTTCTGTCAAATAAAATAAATAAGATCTTAAAAAAATATATGTATATATATTTTTCAACTTTTCTGTAGCCAGGTAGAACCACAAGTAAGTAGAAATGATATATTGTTCTTTGTATGTCTTTTGAAGAGGAAGAGGGCACACCCTTCTCTATTCCTCCATCCTGCTGTTTGCATGAGGATGTGATTCCTGGAGCTCCAGCATCTGTCCTGGAACATGAAGAGTAGGGCTACACCCTAAGGATGGTGGAACAGAGAATTAGAAGGAGCCTGCATGCCTGACTACTTGACAACTTGCCGTAAAAGCTCTAGATTACCTTTTTTACATGAGAAATAAACTATATTGTGTAAGTCTTCGTTTGTTTTTTTTTTTAAAGACTTTATTTATTTATTTGACAGAGAGAGATCACAAGTAGGCAGAGAGGCAGGCAGAGAGAGAGAGGAGGAAGCAGGCTCCCCGCGGAGCAGAGAGCCCGATGTGGGACTCGATCCCCGGCCCTGTGGGACTCGATCCCCGGCCCCTGAGATCACGACCCGAGCCGAAGGCAGCGGCCCAACCCACTGAGCCACCTAGGCGCCCCTGTGTAAGTCTTCGTAATATTGAATTTTTCTGTTATGGACAGTCAAACAAATACTAAGTAATGTATTTCTGGAACTGAGGTTCTATGCTATGGTGAACACCTGTTGACATAACCTTTATCGCCTCCTATTTTTTTTTTTTCGATTTTATTTATTTATTTATTTATTTATTTGACAGAGAGATAGAGAGAACAAGTAGGCAGAGCAGCAGGCAGAAGGAGCGAGAGAAGCAGGCTCTCCGCCAAGCAGGGAGCCTGACGCAGGGATCCATCTGAGGACCCTGGGATCATGACCTAGGCTGAAGGCAGCAGCTTAAGCTAAGCGACTAAGCCTCCCAGGTGCCCCACCTCCTAATGTATTATTTTTTGTTTCCTGTTTCCTCCCACTAGAATGTAGGTTCCTTTAGGGCAGGAATTTTGCTTGTTTTGTTGTGGGCTCAGCCCCTAGGACAGAGCCCATTGCATAGCAGGGGCTTGATAAATATTTGAGAAATGAATGAAAAAAATGAATGAATGCTACCCGGTGCAAATGGCAGAGCTGGGTGTGCTGATGGAAGGAGTGGCACCAGGAAGTGCAGCTGTTGTGCTAATTAGCCAGTAATGATGACCCTGAAGTCATACTGTTTCACTCCTGCACATTTTTGCAGGAGCTGTTTGTTCCTCCAGGAATGCCTTTTTCCCTTGTCCACTAGGCACACTCCTCCTTACATCTGAAGTTTTAGCTTCATCATCACATTCTCTGAGATGCTGTGCTCCATTTGGAAGCCCCTCATCTCGAATCTGTCCTTTCCTCTGATAGAGCCAGTCCTGGACATGCACATGTTTCATTCAGGATCAATATTTCTGACGAGGCCTTTCCTTGCCCCCAGCAAATCCAACACTAAATGACAGTCAAAATCCCAGGCTTCCTTGTGCTTGGAACCTGGGCTACATGGCTTCAACGGCCTCCAAAAGTTGGCCTCTTCTTAGTTTGGTGAGAAACACCGTAACTCATTTTTTGTTTCTCTCTTGTCCTTTGAGTCTCACCTTGATTTGCTCTAGCAGGCTAAGGAATTTAACAACTCAGCCCATGAGAGGGAGTTATTATGATTTAGTAGGGAGGGTAGAGGAAGGGCAGGGATGTTTTCATGGCCTCACCTAGAGCTATACTTAGGCTCAGATGGAAAGATGGGATCACGAACTCAGCCCTGGAATGCAGTCTAGCAGCACTGATGAGGTGAGAGCTACAGTCTGGTTCCTCTGGGCTGGCTGCTTGCAGAGGGTCTGGGCTGTTGTTGGGAGATCGTGAGCGTTTTGCACGGTTCTCCAGCGATCTGACTGCTTCTGTTTTCATGATGGTTGTAACTACCTTCTCCCATTTTCCCTTACAGTGATTATAATCTCAGGTTTGGACTGAAAAGTCTTCTTTTCCAGGTCACAGATGCCCCCATGAACACTGGAGCAACTATGGCGTTTTAGTTTTTCAGACTTCTCCCTCTGCTCCATTCAGACTACTTCTACCACACTGGCTGTATTCAATCTTACTTCATCTTTGCCCCCACTATTACCCCCACCCTGATTACGTTTCCCTTGTTAAGCTTAAATCATCCCCCATACCCAGTTCTCAAGAACTGTCTTGATTTAATTCAACTTTTTTCAAATACCTACTATCCATTTTATAGTAGGTATTATGTTTAGATTGTCGGGACGCAAAAGTTAATGAAATGAGAATTCCTCACCCATGGAGCTCATATTCTTGGAAGGAAGGAAGGCAGGAAAACTCATTGAATACAACATGATCAGAGATATTACTTAGCTGCACAGGAACTATGTATGCCTGGAAGACTTTAGGGCAATTTCTATATATTCTCTCACACTCTCTCTCTTTTTGCCCTAGTTTGTTTATCTATTTAATTTTTTTATTCAAGGATAACTAACAGACAGAGCCATATTACTTTCAGGTGTGCAACCTAATGATTCAACATTTCTAAACATTACTCAGTGCTCATTTCAAATAAGTATACTCTTAATTCCCATCATCTACTTCACCTAGCCTTTTAGCAACCACCAGATTGTTCTCTATATTTAAGACTCCTTTTTGTTTGTTTTTTCCTTTTTTTTTCTTTGTTGTTATTTCTTAAATTCCACATATGAGTGAAATCATATTGTATTTGTCTTTCTCTGACAGGCTTATTTCACTTAGTATTTCTTTATGATCCTGGGATCATGACCTGAGCCAAAAGCAGACACTTAACCAACTGAACCACCCAGGCACCCCTTGTTATTCTTTTTCAAGATTGTTTTGGCTATTTGGAATCTTTAATGGTTCCATACAAATTCTAGGATTGTCGATCTAGTTAAGTGAAAAATGCTGTTGGTATTTTGATAGGGATTTCGTTAAATCTGTAGATTGCTTTGGGTACTATGGAGATGTTAACAATATTTGTTCTCCCCACCCATGAGCATGGAATATCTTTCCATTTGTTTGTGTCATCTTCAATTGCTTTCATCAGTGTTTTCTAGTTTTCAGAGTACAGGTCTTTTGCCTAAAAGGGACTATTACAAATGTGACAATCAGGGTTCCACAAAGCACAGTGGGGGCTAACAGTGTCTGTGATGTTACCAACCCAGGGTCCAAAAGGATAAAGAAAGTGAAGAGAAGGAGGGAGGGATGGGTAGATTTGATGGCCTAGAAAGGAGCTGCGGCCCTTGTTGAGGGACTCAGCCAGCCAGAGGTGGCTCTGTCAGAAGGAAGCCAAGGGAATGAATGCCCTGCTCTCCCTTCACTCTCATGCTACGGCTTCCTTATGCCACCCTAACTGAAAGTTGCAAAGCACCGAAGCCCTAGGCATTAGAGTGGAGAAGGAAAGTGAAGGTGGATCTAGGGACAAACAGGAAACATTAAGCCCCAGAGGCAGTGGCAGGCTCAGCCCCAGGGACATGTCTGGAAATACCAGATTCTCCTTTCCAGCCTGAGTTTTGTTTTCAGTCCTTTTTCTCTCACACAGGTCTTCTTCCTCTTTATTCTTTCTCTCATGACCCTTAGGCCTTCACCCCGTTTTTTCCTAACGTGCTATTTTGACTTTTCCTGGTCAAAGTTCTACCAACACTTCATTGGATTATGTCCAACCTCTCCTTCTAGCACTAAATACTCCCTTACTAAGAAACTATACTCATAGGGCATGTTCCAACTTCAATCTATTTCTATTATGAGAGTAGGATTTGTCCAAACTCCATAGAAAGTCACAAGATCTAAAATATAGACAATTTGTGGATAGTGATGCAAATTCAAACACAGCAAATTCATTTTTTTAAAAGATTTTATTTATTATTTGACACAGAGAAAGAGATCACAAGTAGGCAGAAAGGCAGGCAGAGAGAGAGGGGGAAGCAGGCTCCCTGCTGAGCAGAGAGCCCAATGTGGGACTCAATCCCAGGACCCTGGGATCATGACCTGAGTTGAAGGCAGAGGTCTAACACACTGAGCCACCCAGACGCTCCAAACATGGCAAATACAGAATTGTCATCATCCCTTTGGCACCTACCATTTTCTTCCTAATCTGCTATTAACTGGAGTCTGGTTTCTGTGTTGGAGCTAGTTTAATTCTAGGGTCCTCGTAGTAGTAGAAAATATAAATACTTCCTCAGGCTTAACAGTCACTGTTTTGATGTTCTCTGATGAAGACACTGATGAACAATTGAATAAATAAACACTGGAACAGAGCAGTCAATTCAGTCACAATATCTGATTATGAGATGAGTACCAAGGGGTGCCTAGGTGGCTCAGTCAGTTAAGCGCTTGACTTGTGGCTTCGGCTCCAGTCATAATCTCAGGGTCTTGGGATCTAGCCCAGAATCAGGCTCCATAGCCGTGAGTCGGCTTGAGATTCTTTCTCTCTCTGCCCCTGCTTGTGTGGACACACTCTCTCACTCTAAAAATAAAGAAATAAATCTCAAAAAAAAAAAAAAAAAAGAGCATTAAGATTTACAGAGTAACTATAAATCCTAGAGAAAAACCTTGGATATTAAGTAAAGATCAAGCATTTCTTTTCTTTTCTTTTTTTTTAAGATTTTATTTATTTATTTGACAGATCGAGATCACAAGGAGGCAGAGAGGCAGGCAGAGAGAGAGGGGGAAGCAGGCTTTCTGCTGAGCAGAGAGCCCCATGTGGGGCTCAATCCCAGGACCCTGAGATCATGACCTGAGCTGAAGGCAGAGGCTTTAACCCACTGAGCCACCCAGGTGCCCCAAGATCAAGCATTTCTGAGAGTTTCCTCTTTGGTGGTTGGTTTTTGTGGGAAGGCTATTTTTTTTTATTTATCTTTATTTTTTTTAATTTTTTATTGACATACAATGTATTATTAGCCCCAGGGGTACAAGTCTGTGAATCACCAGGTTTACACACTTCACAGCACTCACCATAGTACATACCTTCCCAAATGTCCATAACCCAACCACCCTCTCCCTACCCTGCTCCCCCTCGGCAACCCTCAGTTTGTTTTGTGAGATTAAGAGTCTCTTATGGTTTGTCTCCTTCCCAGTCCCATCTTGTTTCATTTTTCCCTTCCCTACGCCCCACAACCCCCTGCCCTACCTCTCAAATTCTTCATATCAGGGAGATCATATGATAATTGTCTTTCTCTGATTGACTTATTTCGCTCAGCATAATACCCTCTAGTTCTATCCATGTCGTCGCAAATGGCAAGATTTCATTTCTTTTGATGGCTGCATAGTATTGCATTGTGTGTGTGTGTGTGTCTGTCTATTATATATATATATATATATATATATATAAAACACATGTTCTTTATCCATTGGGAAGGCTATTTTTAAAAAGATCAAAAATTTTAAAACAAATCCTGAGCTCATAATTATTCTGTTTCTATGGGAAACCTCCATTAGAACTTAAGTATTGGGGCACCTGGGTGGCTCAGTGGGTTAAAGCCTCTGCCTTCGGCTCAGGTTATGATCCCAGCATCCTGGGATCGAGCCCCACATCGGGCTCTCTGCTCAGCGGGGAGCCTGCTTCCTCCTCTCTCTCTGCCCACCTCTCTGCCTACTTGTGATCTCTGTCTGTCAAATAAATAAATAAAATCTTAAAAAAAATAAAGAGAACTCAGTATTAATGTAGTCAGAACAGAATTAGTAATATCTGTTTCAATACAATGTCAACCACTTTGTGTGTGACTCCAGGCAAGTGACTTCATCTCCTAAATCTCAGTTTCCTTATCTGCAAATTAGGGATAAAAATACCTACGTCCCTGGAGGTTATAAGGATTAAGTGAGACAAAGTTTGTAAAGTTGGCATCACAATGCTTAACATTTAGTAGGTATTCAAGAAATGTAAGGTTCTTTTTCCTCTATCTTTCATGAAACTATCATTTGATATAAAATTCTATAATTACAACATATCTACTTCCTACCAGGTCTGGACAGACAGTTTTTGAAGTTCTGAAAGAAATTACTGCCAAACAATGATAATAAGTTTAAACTTTCCACTGTTATGTATTAATTATATCTCAATTTTAAAAATTCTCTCAGACTTTCCTTCTCTTTACTAGCACAATACCTGGAAGACAGTAGGTCCTCAAGGTAAGTCCAGGGAATGAATGAATGCATAATTAAGAGAATTCTTTCTTTTTTAAAGCCCTATATCAGGTTATTTTTGTTTCTTTCTCATTTTTTAAAAAATAAACTTTATTTTTTAGAACAGTTTTAGGTTCACAGCAAAATTGAGAAGAAGGTAGAGAGCTTTTCTCCTGCCCTCACATACACATAGCCTTCCACATATCAAAATCCTTCACTGCAGTAGTATATTTTTTACAATTGGAGAACCACACTGACACATCATTATCATCCGAAGTACAAAGTTCATCCATCCAAAGCAAACATTACGGTTCACTCTTGGTGTGGTACATACTGGGGGTTTGAATTTATAATGACACGTATCCACCATACAAATATGTCGTAGCACCACACAAAGTAGTTTCTCTGCCCTAAAAATCCTCTGTTCTCTGCCTACCCATCCCTCCCTCCCCTTTAACCCTGGGAAACAACTGATCTTTTTAGTTTTACCTTTCCCAGAATCATATAGTTGGAAACACGCAGTACGTAGCCTTTTCACACTAGCTTCTTTCACTTGGTAATATGCATTTAGGTGTCCTCCATGTCTTTTCATGGTCTGATAGTTCATTCTTTTTAGCACTGAATAACATTCCACTGTCTGGGTGTACCACAGATTATTAATCCACTCAGCGACTGAGGGACATTTTGGTTGCTTCCAAGCTTTGGCAATTATGAATACAGCTTTTTTGCAGGTTTGCAGGTTTTTGGGAGGATGTAAGTTTTCATCTCCTTTGAGTAAATACTAAGGAGTGTGATTGCTAGACACTATGATAAGAGTATGTCTAGTTTTTTTTTCTTTTTCTGAGAGAGAGAAAGAGAGAGAGCATGCACACGGAGAGAGGGAATCTGAGGCAGGCTCTACACCCAGCATAGAGTCTGACTTGGGGCTCAATCTCATGACCCTGAGATCATGAACTGGGCTTGAGCCAAAATCAAGAATCAGATGTAATGAACTGAGCCACCCAGGGGCCCCAGATTATGTTTAGTTTTTAAGAAGCTGCCAAACTGTCTTTGAAAGTGGCTGTACCATTTTGTATTCCTACCAGTACTGAAAGGAGTCCCTGTTGCTCCACATTCTCACCAGCATTTAGTGTTGTCAGTGTTCTGGATTTTGGCCACTCTAATAGGTGTGCAGTGGAATCTACTGTTGTTTTAACTTGCATTTTCCTGTGTGCTTGCTTTATCCTTGCTGTTAGCTTCACCCTATGACCTTTCTCTATCTAAGGGAAATACTTCAACATATTTCACAGTGTTCAAAGCCATTTGTCCCAAATTTGTCAGGATTGTTTCAATTTCATATTTTTAAAAGTTATTATTTATTTATTTGCCAGAGATAGAGAGACAGAGAGTGAGAGCACAAGTAGGTAGAGCAGCAGCAGAGGTAGAGGGAGAAGCAGGCTCCCCGCTGAGCAGAAAGCCGGACTCGGGACTTGATCCCAGGAGCCTGGTATCGTGACCCGAGCAGAAGGCTGACGTTTAACCAACTGAGCCACCCAGGTGCCCCTTCAATTTCGCTCCTTTCAATAAAAGTAACATTACTTCTTTTTCTACTACTGTAAGACTTTTCGAATCAAAATAATCGTACTGGTAGTAATAATAATTATAATAATAATAATAGAATCTTGTATCAAATGTCTCAATTTTTTCCTTAAAAATTTTTTTTCTTGTTTTAGCTGTCTCAATTTTTTATTCGGATGGCTTCTGTAATCATTTTGAGCCAGAATATATAAAAAGAAGCCAGTAAATCCAAATGACACACATAATAAAGGGGTGTAAGGTTAAATTACCTTATACAGCAAGATAATTCATCAGAGAGCTCAGTGTACGTTTTGACACGAATTTATCTTGAGTTCAACACCCCATACCTACTAGTCGTCACTAGGAGAGTGGCTCACCCAGCATGCTGGTTAAAAATGCAGCTTTCTAGGTTCTGCCCCAGATATTCTGATTGAGTCATTTGAGGATAAAACTCTGGGTTCTGTGTTTTAAAAGAGCATTCTCCCCTCCCCCCAAAAAGCTTCTCTCTCTCTTTCTTTTCTTTTCTTTCTTTCTTTTTTTTTTTTTGCTTTATAGCTTTCATTTTACTTTATAGTTTTGTTTTCTAATTTTTCTACATTGACTGTGTATTGCTCTTTAAAATAGGAAAAGAAAACCAGTACTTTATTTTTATTAAAAATAAATCTTCCAGGCTGTGTCCTGGAAAGATAGCTTTTGGCTATGCCCCAGTGTAGAGTTTGGAGGCCTAACTGACTCATTCTCGTGAATACTGAAGCAAACTTAGTTACTTCTCGAGACTTCTTGAAGTACATTTTGGCCTCACCCCTTTTAGACTACTTCCAATCAATTGACAGATTTGACATTATTTTCTGAAAGTTGCAAGCCAATATCAAGACTCGGGTTCCAATCAGTCATTCCACCATTAACTGTTTTGTTGTCACTGTTAGTTGTTTATCAAGAGAAACTATTTCATAACCCAGTACTCATGTTCATAGTTCAGAAACACAGGTCAGTGACAAACTTCCATGGAACTCAACTCAAAGAAATTCTTCACATTCCAACATTACTTTGCACTCTGAAAGATACCAGCCTTCTTCATCTCCTCAAAATCTTTCATGGAATCATAATTTCTGTAGAAATATGCATATGCCTTCTTTCTTAGTTTGGCCACAGCAAACTTATAGAAAGCCACAATGCCCCAGGTTACAGTGAATGCTCCAACATTATGAAATTGCAGATGCTTGGCAGGAAGGCATTGCAACTGAGGTCTCATCAAAACTCAACCAACCTCAAACCCAACGTCCTTCCTAACTGATGCAGAAATGCCCACCATTAAAAGCATTAAATGAGGGGCGCCTGGGTGGCTCAGTGTGTTAAAGGCTCTGCCTTCGGCTTGGGTCATGATCCCAGCATCCTGGGATCGAACCCCACATCGGACTCTCTGCTTGGCGGGAAGCCTGCTTCCCCCTCTATCTCTGCCTCTCTGCCTACTTGTGATCTCTGTCTGTCAAATAAATAAATAAAACTTTAAAAAAAAAAGCATTAAATGAGGAAGGTAGGTTTGAACTAGATGAAATAGAGGAAAGGTAGAGGCTTAAGAACCTTGATTAAATGAAACAGAAAAGAATAGTGCGTAAATGTGTATAGATTATTTTCTAAAATACTTGCTTAGAAATCATGGTCTAACTTTTTAAATTACTAAATTATATATCTACAATTATAAATTAATGTATATCATTAAATTAAATACAAACTGGAGAAACAGAAAAGAAGAAAATGGTTAATTTCCCACAGACTACAAATTAAAAAGAACTGCTGTTACATTTCACTTATTTTCATTTCATTTTTTGGTAATATACATAAAACTATACTATATTTTGAAAATCCTCTGTGATCTTGCTGATTTTAATAATTTATACTCTGGGACAGTAATTTCCAAACTTTTCACCATCAAGGACTTTTTTTTTTTTACACACATAGACCTTACCCCCCGTCATCATGGATCCCAGATTTTGAAAAATATTATTAACCAAACTATACTAACTCACAATAATGACTTGTTTCATTATTTTTTAAATAGTTAAGACCATCTGTGATGGCCTGTCAGAGCTGATCTTTCACACTAAGTCAACCATTACAAGCCCAAAGTTACCACTTTCATAGACCCCTTAAATACCCAGGCACCTCACACCATGAATTAGTCTTAAAGAAAAAGCATTTGCTAAGCTAAGCTAAGTTTACTCTAAACCCAGTCAAAATTATCACCACAAGTCTAAGTATGTGGTATATAGATTAATGAGGGTTCAGAATCTATTTGGTCTTATCCTAAGTGCTCAGTTTTCACCTTGGAACTAGAAATGTTTAAACATTTAAAAACATTAAAAACATACCTTGGGCGCCTGGGTGGCTCAGTGGGTTAAGCCACTGCCTTCGGCTCAGGTCATGATCCTGGGATCGAGTTCCGCATCGGGCTCTCTGCTCAGCAGGGAGCCTGCTTCCCTCTATCTCTCTGCCTGCCTCTCTGCCTACTTGTGATTTCTCTCTGTCAAATAAATAAATAAAATATTTTTTAAAAAAATAAAAAATAAAAACATACCTTGAAATGGAATCATTTCAGAATCTCTTTTTAAATAGATTAGAGGTTCTGCTTGAAAATACAAATGTGTGGAACTTCTAGTGGTTACATTGTTTACTTCAAGAAAAGTCAGTGTCCATAATGATTTCAATAAGAAATATCAACATAAGAGGTGTCAACTGTATTTCTTGCCACATCCTTGAATGTCTTCATGAGGCACACAGAGCAAAACCTACCCAGTGAGGCGAGATGTTAACATTATTGAATCAAAGTTAAATACAGAGTCTAGACCTTTTACAATTGGTTTTTATCTTCAAGGTATCTTGGAATCATTAAATCAATGGATAGAGCCACAGGCTAGCTAGAACAAAATACTCTCTGGCCCTTATCATGGCTTCAAGTTGGATCTACTAACTTCGTGTCCCAAAGCTTTCTGTAAACGTCATCCTTTCCACACCCTGGAGTACTTATTCAGAGTCACTGGCCCTGGAGGAACTAGACCCTGGAGAGTAGAAGATAGCCAGTCTCTCCCCTTTCCCCCTGGCTCCTTTGCACCAGACAGGGCTGGAATTTTAGCTTGTATGAAAAGCAGCCAACTGTTTTCACCAAAGAATAGGTAAAAGCTGCTTTTCTGGAAATGTGTAGTGGTTTTCTTCACTTGGGTCAAAGGAGTTAGAAGGAAAAGATCTGAATATCTCTACAGTTCCTACTACGTGTGAGGCATGAGTGAGAAAAGTAGAATACAGCAGTTAGAGCATGAACACTGGTACTACATTCCTGGCTCTGCTTCTTGCTAATTGTGAGACTATAGGGAGGTCAGTTTCCTTATCTTAAACTTGGGGCTGTAATAGTACCTGTTATGAGGATTAAATGAGGTAATCTTACAAAGTGCTATTAGTAGAGTAGGTGGGACATATTAAGCGTTGTGTTTGATAAATTAATTTTGATTGTGTTTAGTGTTAATCATGTAAGTCTTATTTTTCCCCCCTACTGAATTATAAAACCCCACAGAATGGGTAAATCTAGGAAAGAGAAGGGGAAATTCACATTTCTCTTTGTGTTAGAGAATGCCCTATATCTACTCTGACTTAGACTGTATCTTATGCTTTACACACGTTTAATTCCAATCTTCTGAGACAGATGTTATCACCTTTTTACAGTCAAAGAAGCTAAATCTCAGAGAGCACGGTACTGGAAACAGATTCAAATCTACTCTAATGACGAACTCCACACTCACTACCAAAACAGTTACAAGGAAAGATCTTGGGCTGTTCACATGGTCACATTCTCCTGTTGTTATCTCTTAACAGTTGCTCTAAAGAGTTCAGTGTATGTTTCCAAAAATATACAAGGACATATAGTTGGGGTGCCTGCATGGCTCAGTCAGTTAAGTGTCCGCTCTTGGTTTTGGTTCAGGTCATGATCTCAAGGTCATGAGATCAAGTCCCATGTTAGGCTCTGCACTCAGCACAGAGTCTGCTTGAGTTTCTCTCTCCCTCTCCCTCTCCCTTCTGACCCTCCTGTTTATGGACTCTCTCTCCCTCCCTCTGTCTCTTTCTCTCTTTCTCAAATTTATAAATAAATCTTTTAAAAAATACAAGGACATAGAGTCAATATCAGGCCAATGGGTCACAGGCACAAAAGCATTCATCCTACTTTCCCGAAGTAAATACAAATTTATGTGAGAGGAAAAGAAAAGAATAATAATTATATTCTGAGGGGGAAGGGTAAAGGAGTGGGAGGGATGAAAGAGGGAAAAGAGGAAGGAAAGGGAGGACATTTGGCTGACTAATAAATACTATAAACTTCTTAATTTATAAGATGGATGAACACAAACATTCAGGAAGGATCATAAGGAACATGAAATGAGCTTCTGCCTAGAGGAAAGAAAAGGTCAACAGACAAGCATATCACAGGCCACCAGGAAGCACCCATGTGAACAGACTCAGGTGTAGTCAAGCATAGGCAGCATTCCAAGAACAGATGAGTTTCAAGCCAGGTATTAATAAAATAAGAAGAAGACTAAATAGAAGACTGGGACCCATTGTCAACGCTGCTGACCTTCAGGTAAGGCCGGAGTTGGGCTTTGAAAATGCTGTTCAGACACTTAAGAAAGATTGTTCCATAAGACAAGGAGTTTAATGAGAAGGAGAAAGGAGATTGAGAGAACAGATGCGGAATAAGAAAGAGGAAAGGGAAAAAGAGAATGGGGTTAGTAGGAAGATTAAGACTGTTAAAGGTACAGATTTAAAAGATCAGACCATCAGTCAGACATTTTAATTTAGTACCTACTACATGCAGAACATTGAAACTATCTGCTGAGGATATAACAGAACAATAATACAGATACTACCATTTTCTGAATGTTTACAAATCATCAGGTACTACAGGGGTGCCTGGTGGCTCAGTCTGTTAACTGTCTGCCTTTGGCTCAGGTCATGATCTCAGGGCCTGGGACTGAGACCTGCATTGAGCTCCCCGCTCAGAGGGGAGCCTGCTTATCCCTCTCCCTCTGTGCAGACACTCTCTCTCCCTCTTGCTCTCTTTCTCAAATAAATAAATGAAATCTTAAAAAAAAAAAAAAAACACCATCACGTACTATGGTAACAAGTTACACCCTTTTCTTCTGTTTTAATCTTCACAGCCCTGTGAGCCAAAGTCTCTAGGCTTGAGAGGTTAATCACAGCTAGTTAGTGGCAATCATGGATTACTAAACCAGGTCTATTTGGGGTTTTTTTTGCTTTTTGTTTTAAGATTTTATTTATTTATTTGAGGGAGAGAGAGAGCGTGAGTGGAGGGAGGAGCAGAAGGAGAGGGAGAAACACACTCACTGCTGAGCATTTGAATTAAGATAAGGTACTCTCCTCCTCTCTCCTCATCTATCTTTAATTTTCATAGGAATTTTCAAAATGTAATTGTGTATATTGTTATTCATAAAAAGGATCTACATTTATTGTAGAAAAACTGGAAAACACTGTTCACATGGTAAAAAGGTAATAAGATTTTTCAAACCTATACTATTTTAAAAGGTATAAAAAACATCCTGCTGAAGCATGTGTGAAAGTTTCTGTTTTTGCACTCATATCAGCATTAACTATGGTCTTTAAAAAATGCCCATTTGATAAAGGGAAAGGAAGTTCATTGTTATTTCAATTTGCACTTCTTTTATACTACTGAGGTTTTATGGCTTTCTGTGTTTCCAGACTCTTCTATTTTGTGTCTGTGTGTGACACACTAATATCTCTTCTTCGTTTGCTTTTGGAATATCTGTTTTATACTGATTTGTAAAATTATATTAAGAATATTAACTTGGGGCGCCTGCGTGGCTCAGTGGGTTAAAGCCTCTGCTTTCGACTCGGGTCATGATCTCAGGGTCCTGGGATGGAGCCCCACATCGGGCTCTCTGCTCAGCAGGGAGCCTGCTTCCCCCCACCCTCTGCCTGCCTCTCTGCCTATTTGTGATCTCGATCTGACAAATATATAAATAAAATCTTGAAAAAAAAGAATATTAACTTTATTATATGTAGCAAGCATTTTTCCTAGTTTCTCTTGTTTCGTTTATAGGACATTTTAACATAAAGAAGCTTTTCAATTTTGCATAATCAAATCTATTGAACGATTTGTGTTTTCCTCTTGTACTTTCTTCCCCTAGAAACAGCCTCTTCCACCTCACAGTTGGCTGTATTATCTTCTAATGAGCTGGGTTTTGAAGGAGGCAAGGGACCTGGATTGACCCAGAGGAGAAGGAAAGGATTTAGGGACACAGGGCAAATGTAAAGATGGGGCTGATGCAGCTAGGAGCAGGGATGAGGCCCAGGGACTGGCAAATAGACATTGTATTGCATCAGTCTATGGAAGGCAGACAAGGGGAGGAAACCATAGAGGGCTGGGGCCTTGAAGGCCAGGTTGTGGAGCCTGGTATTGATTTGGTAAACAGAAAATAGAGACTCATGCCAACTTCTCCCAAAAGGGATTCCCAGGTGGGAGAAGGATGGTAAATAAGCATAAATTTGCAGGAAGTTGCACAGATACAGAGAGCCAAAAGAGTTGGGACACTTGCTGTAATCCAGGCCCCAGGTGATGACACAGTAAATTAGCACAGCCAGCTAGAGAAGTGGAATGAAGAGGCAGGTCCAGGGAATAATTCTGTAGGGAAAACAACAAAAAATAAATAACAGCAATAAGAACAAACACAGGACTCAGTGATTTAGTGCTGTAGGAGGCATATAAAAGAGGCTGTAATTTCTGGGTGCTGATGGCATATCCACAAGCACCTGTCCAGTGGCTGGGATGAGAGAGGGCAGCTCACTGATGGAATGAAGGAAGCTTGATATCAAGCGGGAAACTGGGGGACTTGATTCTCTCTTCCCCAACACATGACTATGAGCACAACCTGTGCTTGGAGGAAGATAAATCAGCTTTCTGTCTCCTCAGGGATGTTTGGAAACCAACTAATTAATGAACACAGAGCCTCATTTCTCAAAATTGAGAAATGACAACATCTATGTCCGTATCGTTGCTTCTGGTAAGACCCTCTAAGAAGGGTTACCAGATAAAATACATATCTCTGTTACATATGAATTTCAGATAAACAGTGAAAAAAATTTTGGTACAAGTATGTCCAAAGGCTCTCACGGGAGATAGTTATATCTAAGAAAGTATTTATTTTTTATCTAAAATTCACATTTACCTTGGTGTCCCATGAGGAGAGATTCCAGAATCCTCTAAGAATATGGAAATTTGTACTTCAAAGCTGGTGACAGTTGGGAAATGGAAAACGTGGCAGGATATTTCAACTTCCCAAAGCAAAGAAGATACAAATCAAGAGGAGGGAAGAGATGATAAATGTTGAATCAATGAATTAACAATTCTTGTTTCTTGAGCACTTGCTTTGTGCCTTGCTGAGTACTCTGGGGGCTTCACTCAGGAGCTTACAATGAATTTTAAATTAATTCCTAGAATCAGGCACTTAACAAGCATGTACTGAGAACCTGTGTGCTGGATTCAGGCGTTGGCACTAACTTCTCAGACAAAGAACATAGTATTGGAGCTTTAAACAATAGGAGAGACTAGAGTAACTCAGGAAAAAAACATTCAGAGACAAATTCAAGATGGAATCTAACTGGGAACTGAAAGCATGGCTTCTAAGAGCAACAGGGTGAGCTAAGAAGTGATGGCTCCTCTATCTTCAGGGCTTTCCTAAGCTTAGGCCATAGTTCAAAGGAAGTAGCGATCAATTGAAGGTCACACATTAATTAAAGGACAGGGGCTTTAAGGCAAGCCCTGAGTCACCCTGAAGCTCTTTCCACAACACCACGCTGCTGCTATAAGGAAGAGCTCACGAAACATGCCAATTGTTTGCCCTGACGCGAAGATGAAAAAGTCCATTCTTCTCACACGAGTATCTTCTGAGGAGAAAGCGCTGAGCAGGAGCTTCCCTCACCAGCCTCCTCCTTTCTCCCAAGACCCTGGATTCTTTGGGAGAGGAGTTTCTTCTGGGAGACTGTTGAGAGTGCAGGTGAGTTTTCCTATGAGGATGAAAGCTGGTGAAGGGGTCCTTATTTGACCGACCTGGGAAAGCTGACCTAGCCCTTCCTTGTGCCAGAGCTCTTCTTCCTGTCCTCCTCTACCCTGAAGTGTCAGTGGCTCAGCCTCTGACACAGTGACTGGGAGGTTATGAGACATCCACAGGCCATCTACTGGGAAACCTGGTGTCTCACAGCACTGTATCCTTAGGGCATGACTAGTCTAGGACCAGTGACACAGGGACTAGTGTTTTTAAAGTACTTCACAATTTATGAAGGGCTATAAGCCACATATTTCTCTTATTACCTGGAAAAATCTGGGAATTATTTTCAGGTGGAGAGCCCAGATCTCAGAGATGATAGGTGATTAGTCCAAGTGTGCACTGCTTAGAAATATTAGTTAGGGTTGGGATTTGGGGCATAGGCTCCTCTAATCCTAAATCGAAATCCAAAATCCTAAATCCAAAGATCTCCAAACTATGGACTTATTTAGGTTTAAACATGTTCTTTTTTAAAACAATGAGTCCTCCTATCTCCAAAAATGTTACAGTCTTCAAGAACCTTACTTTTAATACTCTACCACAATATCTCAATTATTTGTGAATGGCTCACTTTTTTTTTTTTTAAAGAGAGAGAGTACATGCATGAGCAGGGTGCAGGGAGGGCAGAGAGAGAATCTTAAGTAGGCTGCAGGCCCAGTATGGGGCTCAATCTCATGATCCTGAGTTCATGACCTGAACCGAAATCAAGAATCAGACACTTAACTGACTGAGCCACCCAGGCGACCCAGTTAGTGGCCCACTTTTTAAACTTAAGGTGAAATTTGCAATGTTGGCATTTCAAGGAAAGCTCAAGTTTTTTTGTTTAAGGCATATATCTTCTCCCCTTTCAGGAGGAGGACCTTGTGTTGATTTTCCTGAAGCCCCAAGATGAGGGAGGGAGGGAGGTCACAATGAAGAGAGGGGGTCTGGAGTAGGAAATGGGGCTGGTATAGCTCCTGACAAGGAAAATCCAGCACAGAGTCCCAGGGAGCTCACCCCTTACGTTTAGTTGAATAACCAAATATTTACTGAGCACCTAGAATGGATATGTGCTGCTATATAGGACTCTGGCCATAGCCTCCCAGCACATAAGAATAGATAGAAAAGTTAATGGGTCATTTCAAGTTTCCTCTTCCTACAGAAAATGCATGCAGAGTAAAATAAAGGATCAGTGCCTGGCTTTAAATTCTAATCATAAATCCTGATCTACTGGCTGGAGACCGTCAATTTGTCTCTTTTCTCAAGGTCGCATATTTTGAGCTTTTAGTATTTGCCTGGTGACATGCTAAATATTTTTAGATTTTTCATCCAAGACTCTGTTTCCTTGTCTGTAAAACAGAAGCAATAAAACTGGTTACCTTTCAGGGTTGTATTAGATGAGATGATAGTAATAGTTATAATCTTTTGAGAGTGAACCCTGTGCCAGGCATGGTGGGAGTGGTAATTATTTCATTCAACATTTGCCAAACCCATGAAGTAGCTACAATTTTTGAACACATTTCATAGATAAGCACATTGAGGTTCAGATTGCTTAAATAAATTGCCCCAGCTCACACACAAAAAATGAGTTTGGACTCTAATATAGGCTGGTCAGAGGTTAAAGTTATACGCTCAATTACTGATCCATGGTGTGTTCACATAGTGAAAGTACAAGAAGATTCTAAGGCATGATTTAGTGATGGCTGTTCTCTATTGGTTGTCTCTAATTCATTCTGCAACACTACAGATAATTTTGAAAATTAAAATCTAAAATTTTCTCCATTAAACAACATTAGACAGACTTATTTTTGACAAATAGAAAAACAAGGCCATCTCTTGGAGGCTTGGAAGCTAAAGTGAATACATTTCCACTGCATGCTCCCTTTCTGCCTTAATTAATTTCTTTCTGGTTAAAAATAGGTTTTGGTTACCTTTAGGAACAACCATTAGGGCGAAAAATTCACCAAAGGGCAACACATACACTAAACTGAAAGTGAGAAGGTGGAGAGTGGGAAGGGAATTAATATTGATTAAATTCTTCTTTATGCTGGTCATCTTAAGTATGTTATTCATTCACTTTGCTCAACAAGATTTATTGAGCACCTATTGTGTACCTGGAACTGTACTGATGATGACCTATCAAATTCTCACCACAACATTGCAAAATGAGGATGTAGAACCCCAAAGAAGTTAAGTAATTTGCTAAAGGTCACATGATCAGTTGTTGACAGAACCTAGTTTCAAATTCTGGTCAGCCTATTTTCAGTCTGTGCTGTTTTCTGGTTTCTTGGTTTTTTGTTTTGGTTTTTTTTTTAAGGTTTTATTTATTTATTTCAGAGAGAGACAGGAGGAGCAGAGGGAGAGGGACAAGCCTGACATGGGCCTCAGTCCCACGACCTGGAACCATGACGTGAGCCAAAACCAAGAGCCGGTTGCTTAACCACCCAGGTTCCCCAGTCTATGCTACTTTCATTATACCGGTGATGCTAGGAAAGGATTCTCTGAGGTTCTAAGTGGACAAGCCCATATTTTTTTTGTTTTGTTTTTTATTTTTTTTAAAAGATTTTATTTATTTATTTGTTAGAGAGAGATCACAAGTAGGCAAAGAGGCAGGCAGAGAGAGTGGGAGGGAAGCAGGCTCCCTGCTGAGTGGAGAGCCCGATGTGGGGCTCCATCCCAGGACCCTGAGATCATGACCTGAGCCCAAGGCAGCAGCTTAACCCACTGAGCCACCCAGGCGCCCCTTGTTTTGTTTTTTTAATTGGCATGTATTTTATTGGAAGATTTGGAAGATTTCTTTGTTCCAAATGTATTTCACAACATGTACTCAGGTAGATATTTTTCTTCACATACTTTATTTATTTTGAAGATTTTATTTCTTTATTTGAGGGAGAGACAGAGAGAAGAACACAAGCAGGGGGAGGGGCAGAGGAAGAGGAAGAAGCAGGGTCCCAGCTGAGCACGGAGCCCTGACATGGGTCTGATCACAGGACCCCGAGATCATGAACTGAGCCAAAGGCAGATGCTTAAGGACTGAACCAGCCAGGCAACCCATCAAGCTCATGTTTAAGTCCTGAATGATAAACCCGCCCCTTGTTCTCCATTGGTTGACTCATACTTCCAGAGAAGTTGGAAAATTAGAGGAGACCAATCAAAGATTTCTGTGAGAAATCTTTCTTATAGATTCAGGAAACTAAGTGTTGCTTTAAGCACTATTTTGTAAAATTTTCTGTAACTTCGAGTTTGGCATTGAAGAAATAAATGCCTTTTAGGCATTGCTGATTGCTCTGGAAAGTCTCTAAATACCACGATTTCCCAGAAGCTGGAAGTACTTCAGTGAGTGTAGTGTGTGTCCCTCTCAGAGGCAGGTCCCTACAGTTGGAGGGGACACAGGCTTCTTCACTGACATGTGACAGAATCCTCCAGCCACAAATAGGCTGGTGGCCAACCCCTGCTCTGAGCAGTCCAAATGGAGCTAGAAATAAAAAGCACTGAATAAAATGTTTCACAGGATAAACCACAGGGTCAGTCCTATGCTTGCCCCTGTCAGCTATGTGGAGAAGCACATGTTTTTAGAATGTTTTGAATTATTCTCTTACGCACTGGAAAACAAACATCAAAAAACCTGGCTTGCTCTTTAATTCTGTGGCTGCAGCGTTGACCATCACCATCTCATTTTTTCCTTCTAAAATTGCTTGGTATGATGATGACACAAACCACAATCGTCTGCCTCTTAGGAAAGAATTTACATCCCCATAATATCTAGTTGCTTAAAGAAAATCATTCATATCAATAAACTTTTACTGAGTTCTTCGCATTGGGAAGCAGCTAATTGGGATAGGGATAGGGATAGGCATTGGGATAGTGGCTAATGATAAAGCAGTGAAGGGCTCTTGCTTTCAAGAAGCTTCCAGTCTGATGGGGAAGAGCATAGATAGGCAGAGCAATACTCAGAATACAAGGAGGTCTTTTTCACAGCTGAGGGATTCCCAAGGAAGGCTGCAGGTTGCTAGTGCCAGTTAAACCTAGGCTTATGTCGCTACTGCTTCCTAGTGACACACACTTCAGTCAGATACTTTCCTCAATCATCAGTTTCCCTCTCCATAAGAGATATACAATGCCATCTCATAGGACTGTTTTGAAAGGCAGCACAGTACCAGACTACTAAATTATCCAGGTGATCTGCTATAATTTGCTTAACCAATGCTCTGTTTTTATTTTTGAAAAATAATCCATGTGCCTGGTGAAAAAAATGTAAACTACTGAAGAGTATGAGATGTAAGCTCTCTACCCCTAGTCCATAATTCACCTCCTCAGAGGCAACCACTGTCTCTAATCCTTTTTATATCATTCCAGAGAGGTTTAATACTTACAATATCTATCACCAATTTATCTTTTAAAATTTCATACAGATGATAGCATCCTAAATACACTGCTCTGAACTTTGCTTTCTAACTTATTTTTGAGACCTTTGTATATTAATATACACAAATTGTATCATTCCTTTTTAATGGTTTTGTAGAATTACATTTTTTAAAATATTATTTATTTATTTAACAGACAACGATCACAAGTAGGCAGAGAGGCGGGCAGAGAGAGGAGGAAGCAGACTCCATGCTGAGCAGAGAGCCCTACGTGAGGCTCGATCCCAGGACCCTGGCATCATGACCTGAGCCGAAGGCAGAGGCTTTAACCCACTGAGCTACCCAGGTGCCCCAAAGTTGAACATTTTTATAATTTTTTTTTTTAATTTGAGAGAGAGAGAGTGGGCAGGGGGAGAAGTAGAGGGGAGGGAAGTTATAAGCAGACTCTGTACTGATCCAGTATAGGCAGGATCCCAGGACCCTGAGATCATGACCTGAGCTGAAATTAAGAGTCCAGCGCTCAACCAACTGAGCCACCCAGGCACGCGACACATTTTTATCATATTTTTAAATCTTTTTAAAAATTATAGGTTTAAAAGCCACTTGTAGATCTTTTTGTTCAGACATAACCTAGTCCAATAAGAAGCTAATAGAAGGTGGTGGTTAACATAGAACCCTGTTTGGGGCACCTGGGTGGTACAGTCAGTTAAGCATCCAACTCTTGTTTTTTTTTTTTAAAGATTTTATTTATTTATTGGTTTTGGCTCAGGTTGTGATCTCAGGGTCATGCAATCAAGCCCTGCATCAGGTTCCACACTCAGTGCAGAGGCTGCTTGAGGGTTTCTTTTCCTCTCCTTCTGCCCCTCCCACTCATGCCCTCTCACTCTCTCTCTCAAATAAATAAATAGATCTAAAACAAACAAAACAAAACCAAAAAACCCCACTGAACCCTGTTTGACATCAAAGACAAAAGTTGAAGGAGACAAGATCTGTGCAATAAAAATTGGACATCAAAAGTATTTAGGCAAGGGGTTCCTGGCTGGCTCAGTTGGTGGAGTGGACCACTCTTGATCTCAAGCTCTTGAGTTTGAGCCCCATGTTGAGGGTAAAGATAACTTTAAAAAATAAAACCTTAAAAAAATGTCTCTCTAAAACACAAAGTATTTAGGCCAGAAGAGTTGACTCGTAATCAGAACTGAGTTTTGAAAAGCTCTGCATAGTGTGGAAGACAGATTAGAAGTAGCACGACTGGGGGGGAAAAAGGCAGCAAGACTTGGAGAGAAGTGTATAAATTAAAAAGTTGTTGCAATAATCTAAGCAAGAGAAAATAGATCCTGAACTAAGGCATTGCCAGAAAGAATGGAGATGATGAATCCAATTTGAAAAGGCTTTTGGAAGCAGAATGACCCAGAAAATGTCAGATATGAAAGAAAGAAGTAATTTAGGTGAAAGAATGGATGTTTTAAAAAAGGAAGTACATGGTAAGGAATCTGGCCTCTAATCAGGGAAATACAAATCAAAACTACAGTGAGATACCTCCTTACACCAGTCAGAATGGCTAAAATTAACAAGTCAGGAAATGACAGACATTGGTGAGGATGCAGAGAAAGGGGAACCCTCCTACACTCTTTCTGGGGATGCAAGCTGGTGCAGCCACTCTGGAAAACAGCATGGAGGTTCCTCAAAAAGTTGAAAATAGAGCTACCCTACAACCCAGCAATCACACTACTGAATATTTACCCTAAAGATACAAATGTAGTGGTCTGAAGGGGCACGTGCACCTGAATGTTTATAGCAGCAATGTCCACAATAGCCAAACTATGGAAAGAAGCTAGATGTCCATCAATAGATGAAAGGACAAAGACGATGTGGAGTATATATACAATGGAATACTGTGAAGCAATCAAAAAACCCCAAATCTTGCCATTTGCAATGACATGGATGGAACTAGAGGGTATTATGCTAAGTGAAATAAGTTGATCAGAGAAAGACAATTATCATATGATCTCTCTAATATGAGGAATTTGCGAGGCAGGCAAGGGGGTCGTGGGGGGTAGGGAGGGGAAAAAATGAAACAAGATGGGCCTGGGGAGGGAGACAAACCATAAGAGACTCTTAATCTCAGGGCACAAACTGAGGGTTGCTGGGGGGTAGGGGGGTAAGAGAGAGGGTGGTTGGGTTATGGATATTGGGGAGGGTATGTGCTATGGCAAGTGCTGTGAATTGTGTAAGGCTGATGAGTCACAAACTTGTACATCTGAAGCAAATAATACACTATATGTTAATAAAAATAAATAAATAATAAAAATAAAAATAGAAAAAAAAAGGAAACTGACCTTGAATATTACTAAATATTAAGTAAGGGTTTTGTTGAGTGTATATACATTCATATTTACATGAAAATCAAACAAGTGGGGCTCCTGGCTGGCTCAGTCGGTAGAGCATGTGACTCTTGATCTCAGGGTTGTAGGTTTGAGTCCCCATTGAGTGTAGAAATTGCTAAAAATAAAATCTTTAAAAAGAATACAAACACATTACATTTATTCAATTTCACCTTATTAGAGAAAACATTATAACCCATTTAAATATTGAAAAACCAAATTAGGAAAGTTAAGTAACATGCAAAATTTAAAAAAAAACTGTCAGATTCTCCTGACTCACATCAGAATTCAAAGTCAGACATATCTGACTGCTCTTTATGCTCGTCCGAGTTACCTAGGCTTAAAGAAAAGATTTAGGGAGAGAAAATTA
This sequence comes from Neogale vison, assembly GCF_020171115.1. Taxonomy (NCBI): domain Eukaryota; kingdom Metazoa; phylum Chordata; class Mammalia; order Carnivora; family Mustelidae; genus Neogale; species Neogale vison. The sequence continues at coordinate 140,843,803 of NC_058097.1, forward strand.
TCTTACATCATATAAAGAAGCCCACAACACTTGCAAAGCACAAGGAATTATTCCCTGAGCTATTGTATCATCAGTTTAGTTTAAATCTGACAATTCTCAGAGGAACCTATTATAATTCACAGCTGTCTCCACTCTGGATTGACCAAGGTCACCCTCTTTACAGAAAAAAATACCCTCTTCTCTCCCCCCCTGTCACTTCTCTGCAATTCATTTGGGAAAACCTGTCAAATTGTATTATGTCTTTTGACACTGCAAATATAGTCATATTCAAATGGTACACGAGAATACCTCACCAAGAAGATAACATGTTCATTAAATATATTGACCGTTAAATTGGATGGGGATTGTGAACACATAATTAACATAACTACTTTGGAAGAGTAATGGGTTGTTGGCGGGGTGGGGGAGAGAAGCCTGATTATTTGGAACTGGATATTATGTAGTATGTGTAGAAGTAGACTCTATCACTGCCTGTCTTGAGATCATATATTTATATTTTACTCTTAACACTAATCAGCTTGCTAGCTTCCTTCCATGTGCATTATTATTTATTTTCAGTCTTTTCATTGAAAAAATGCCTTCAGCATTGTAACCACTAGTGTTTGTTGAGCCTAGCAATGTAACTGACTGCATGGCTATTTAGTTTTTTTGTTCCTAAAGTTTATTATAGAATTGACACACTAAGTCCTTAATAAAGACAGTCCTTTAAAAAAGATAAACACTAAGCCAAACAAAAAATATGGACAAAGACATATAACAAATGAACATCAACTTCCCAGGTATAGAATTATAAAGTAAGGTAAAGAAATGACACAATAACTCTTCAGAAAAATAACACTAAACCACAAGTTTCAAGTTTCCCAAATTTGGATCACGATAAAGAGGGAATCTGATGTCAGATCAAGCTAACAAAAAGAGGGGTGGGTGCGGTGCCGTGGCTCAGTCAGTTAAGCATCTGCCTTCGGCTCAGGTCATGTTTTCAGGGTCCTGGGATGGAATCCTGCTTTGGGCTCTTTGCTCACTGGGGAGTCTGCTTCTCCCCCTCCCTTTGCCCTGCCCCCCACATGTTCTCTTTCTCTCTCCCATATAAAGAAATAAAATCTTTAAAAAAAAAAAAAAAGGAAGAGAAGATGAGAAACCTCAAAAAGCTATGATCACCTTTGCAAACACCTGAGCAGTAAGCTACCCATGGAGAGAGGTCAGCCTTGTTCTGAAAGAGGATTCAGACAGGAGACTAGACGGCAGGGTCTGCCAGGAAAGAGAGTTGTACCTCTCTCTGAGTTTTCTCAGGGAGGGCAGTGAGGGTTGGTTATTCATATTTCCTAGAGCCCCGTATAGTACCTGAAAAAAAGCAGGGTTTGTGGAGTGATATGAGTAAAAGGAATGGGCATGATAGAAGATACTGAGTTCTCCATCACTGGAGGTGGTTCAGAATTTGGAATGAATCCAAGAAAACGTAGGGTTAGGGGACACACTTGAATATAGTTATGGTCCATTCTAACTGTGATTCTCATGTTCTAAGAACAAGAAGTTGGCAAATTACTAGCATGATATAATCAGCCTGTTTTCTGTCATGCTTCAGAATATATTTCCAGTCTATCCATTTCTCTCCATCTCTGTTGCCACTCTCTTAGCTGGGGCACCATCCTTTGGTATCTGCGCTACTGTACTGGACTCCTAAGATGGTTTCTCAGCTCCATTTTTGCAGCCAATGTAGTCTTTATTATTACAAATAATAAAGATTAGACATCATATAGATTATAATATAGACAAAATAATAAAGATTAGACTGATTAGACAGCCCTCCTGCTTAAAACTCCTAAATGGAAAAAACTAAGAGAAATAGAAAGTAGAAAAGAGGAAGTAAATTGTATGTTGTTTATAGATGATTCAACTGCTTAGCCAAGGAAAGACAAGAGAATCAACTGAGTAACTATTATAGAGAAGAGTATTTAGTTTGGTAGTTGGGTTATAAAATTAACCCACAGAAAACCTAATATGCGGGGTGCCTGGGTGGCTCAGTTGTTAAGTGTCTGACTTCGGCTCGGGTCATGGCCCAGGGTCTTGGGATCAAGTCCTGCATTGGGCTCCCTGTTCAACGGGGAGTCTGATTCTCCCTCTCCCACTGTGCCTGCTTATATTTCCTCTCTTTCTGTCAAATAGATAAATAAAGTCTTAAAAAGAAAAGAAAAGAAAAACTAATATACAACCTTCAAGCAAACAAATAAAGACCACTTAGAAAATATAATGGAGTCAAAATTGTCATTAGCAGTATCAATAAAAAGAACAGACGTCTAGGGAGAAACTGTTAAGAAATGCACAAAGTCTATATTAAAATGCTAAGGAACCCAAAAGATTTGAACAATTAGAAAAGCAGCCCTTATTCATGGATAAGAAAACCCAAGATTAGAAACAGAATCTGTAATTTAAATCTCACCTGGTGTGTTTGGCTGGCTCAGTGGGTAGGACGTGTGACTCTTGATCTCAGAGTCCTGAGTTTGAGCCCCATATTGGGCCTAAAGATTACTTAAAGAATAAATAAATAAACAGGGGCTCCTGGGTAGCTCAGTCAGTTAAGCAGCTGCCTTCAGGTCCTAGGGTCAAGCCCCCTGTCAGGCTCCCTGTTCAGCGGGGAGTCTGCTTCTCCTTCTTCCTCTGCCTGCCATTCTGCCCACTTGCATTCTCTATCTCTCTGTCAAAGAAACAAACAAAAATCTTTAAAAAAAAAAAAGAAATGGAGAACAAAACCCACTAATATTATAAAAAATAATAATAAGTAAATAAATATAGCTCACCTAATAAAAATTCTAACAATTTTCTTTGGGAAATAGGTAAACTGATTTCAAATTCCTATGAATAAAACAAATAAGAATAGCGATACATATTCTAAAAATAAATTTAAAGTACTACCAGATATTAAAACATTTTAAAGTTATAATAACTAAAACAGAAATCAGTGACCAGAAGAAAAACTATTAAAGATACAATCAAATAAAAAATACAATCAAATATACGTGAGAATTTAATATGGAGAGAGGTCTATTGGGGTTATTATCAAATCATCAGAGAAAGATGGCTTATTCAATAACTGTTGCAAAGAAATCAGGATATCCATCTGGAAAAAAAATTACGTTAAGGCATACCTCATACTGTATACTAAAAATAGATTCCAGATAAATTGAAGATTTAAAGTTATTCTAAAAATACTAAAAGAGAGAACAAGAAAGTATTTTATAATTTCAGAGTGAAGAAAAGCAACAAAAAAGTTATCATTATTCATACATAATATGGTTATATATATAGAAAATCTAAAATAATCTACAGATAATTTACTAGAATTAAAAAGTGAGTTTAGGAAGGTCACTGGATAAAGAGCCAATGAACAAATCAATTGTATTTTCTATATGTTAAAAACAGGAATGAAACTTTATAAAAAGATAACATTTAGAAATTACAAATACTTAGGAATAAATTCACATACACACAAATCTGCAAGATCTCTACATAGAAAACCATAAACTTTATTGAGAGAAATTGAAGAACTAAGTGAAGGGAAGGCTTTACTATGTTCATGGATTAGAAGACTCAATGATTTTAAAGATGTGAATTTTCCCCTTATTGTCTGTAGAGTCAATGCAATTCCAATCCCAAGAAGACTTTTGTTTTATTTATATAAACTCTATAAGCTGATCCTAAAATTTATAGAGACGTGAAAAGGACCAATAACGGCCAAGACATTTTTGAAAAAGCACAGGATGGAAGTAATTGCTCTGGCGGATAGCAAGACTTATTATAAAGCTACAATAATTAAGCCAGTATGTTAATGGTGCTAGGAAAGAAAATAGACCAATAGAACAGAACACAAAACCCAGAAAGGAACTGCCAAATAAACACCTGATTTATAACAAAGGTGGCACTTCAAAACAGTGGGAAAAGGACAGTGTTTCAATAATTGGTGGGTTGGGTCATTAGATATCTATATGCAAAAAAAGGAAAAGCAATACACAAAACTATAAAGAAAAGCAAGAAGTTATCAGTAGGAAAATTCAGGATTGTGGTTACATCTTGATGTGTGGAAGGGAGCGTAAAGAGGCTTTGGGGATACTAGCAGTGTTCTATTTTGTTGATACTGGTGGTGATTACATGCATGTTTGCTTTGTGATCATTCCTTGAGTTATACATTTTGTTTTGCAGACAATTCTGTACATGTTTGTATTTCACAATTTGTAAGAATGTTTAAAAAACAAACAAACAAACAAACAAACCCTCTCTCTAAAGGGAAAGCAAATGTGGCAAAATGCCAACAGTCACAGCAACTAGGTGAAGGGTGTATGGGTATGGTACTATTCTTCCAATTTTTCTGTAGGTTTGAACATTTAAAAACAGTTGGAGGAAAAAAAATAAAAGTAAAAACAGTTGGAGGAAAAATCTCTTTTGACTTAAGTTCCCCTGTGGCCACTGTCCCATTTTATTCTCTTACATAATGACAAAACTCCCTGGAAGTATCAAGAGTTTGGGTCTCCAGTCCCCTGCCTCCAACCATCTCCTGAACATACTCCTACAGGGTTTTGCTTCCACGACAGCAATGAAACTGCTGTTCTCAAGGTTACCAATATGCTCCCCGTTGCTAAATCCAACAATCACGTCTCAGTCTTCCTCTTTATATGCTGTCTCCAGCATTTTACGCCATTTTTAAAAAGATTTTATTCATTTATTTGAGAAAGAGAGATCACAAGTAGGCAGAGAGGCAGACGGAGAGGGAGGGATGCAGACTCCCTGCTGAGCAGAGAGCCTGATGCGGGACTTGATCCCAGGACCCTAGGATCATGACCTGAGCCAAAGGCAGGGGCTTAACCCACTGAGCCACCTAGGTGCCCCCATTTTACGCCATTGATGTCTCTCTTCCCTGAAACATTTTCCAGCTTCCAGAACACTTGCCTGACTTTTCTTTTACTATTCCACATGCTTCTTGTCATTCTCCTTTCCTTCCCTCTTCATTTCCCCTGACTTCTAAATATTGCAGTGCTTTGCTCATGGACAGCATAGAGACACTTCAAATCTTTAGTTAAATGTAATATTTTTTCAGGGGCACCTAGGTGGCTCAGTCGGTTAAGTGTCTGACTTCGGCTCAGGTCATGATCTTGGGGTCAATGAGCTCAATGCTCGGCAGGGAGTCTGCTTGTCCCTCTCCCTCTGCTCCTCCACGTGCCCCATTCCACCACCCTTGCACTCTCTCGCTCATATAAATAAATAAAATCTTTTTTAAAAGTGTAATTTTTTTAAGTGAGGACTTGTCTGGCCACTTAATCTAAAATTACAACCCTATAATTTTTTTGGGTAATTTTATTTTATTTTTTCAGTGTTCCAACATTCATTGTTTATGCACCACCCCCAGTGCTCCATGCAATACGTGCCCTCCTTAATACCCACCACCAGGATCATCCAACACTCCCCTCCCCTCCCCTCCAAAACCCTCAGTTTGTTTCTCAGAGTCCACAGTCTCTCAGGGTTGGTCTCCCCCTCTGATTTCCCCTAACTCACTTCTCCTCTCCATCTCCCAGTGTCCTACGTGCTATTCCTTATGCTCCACAAGTAAGTGAAACCATATGATAATTGACTCTCTCTGCTTGACTGACTTTGCTCAGCATAATCTCTTCCAGTCCCGTCCATGTGGATACAAAAGTTGGGTATTCATCCTTTCTTATGGAGTATATATACAATGGAGTATTATGCAACCCTATACTTCTTAACTCCTTTTCTTAGTTTGTTAAAATATTCACCCTGGAGTGCCAGGTTGGCTCAGTCTGTCGAGCCTCAGACTCTTAATCTTGGGATTGTGACTTCAAGCTCCATGCTGGGTGTAGAGATTACTTAAATAAAATATTTAAGGTGTGCCTAAGTGGCTCAGTCAATTAAGCATGTGACTTTCGGTTTCAGCTTGGGTCATGATCTCAGGGTTATGAGATTGAGCCCTGCATCAGGCTCGGTGCTGGTCATGAAACCTACTTAAGATTCTCTCTCTTCCCTCCCTCTGTCCCTTCCCCCACCCCACACACACATGTGCAAGTGCTCGCTCTCTCTCTCTGAAATAAGAGAAACAAATCTTTAAAAAAAGAAGTAAGATCTTTTAAATAAAATAGTCTTCCTAGCACTATCTAAAAATGCTCTTTTACTTGTTTATTTTATTTACTGCCTGCCTTCTGCTCTATAATGTAATTTCCAAAAGTTACTTTCAGTACAGGTGAAACTAATGCAAAATGGTGTGTTAAATACTTAAAAAAACAAAGTTACTTCCAATGTTATTGCTGCATGTCCAGAGCCTAGAACAGTGCCTGGTATACATTAGGCATTCAATCAGCATTTACTGAACATTTAATGAATTGAACTTAAAGTAAAATCCATAGTCCTAGCTTATAAAACCCTGATTAATTTGTCATCTGCCAGCCTCTCCCCTCTTATTCGTACCCCTTTAATTTCTCTACACATGCCAAGCCCTACTGTTCCCTCTGCTGAGAAAGTTTTTCCTGGCTACTCACAAAACTGGCATCTCAGGGCTCAATTTAAATACTCCCTCTTCAGAAAGTCTCTGGCCACTCTTCACCTTCCATTCTATGCAATTACTCTTTTATATAATTCCCTGTTTAGTTCCTTCATAGGACTCATTTATCACAATTTTCTGGTTCATTTATTTGATGACTTTGTTGTTGTCATTTGTCTACCCTGGTAGAATGTAAGCTTCATGGGGGTAGGGATCCAGTCTGGTTTTCATTGATACATCCCCCAATTCTAGCACAGGTTTGGTACATAGTTGGTGGTCAATAAATATCTAGTGAGTAAATGAATAAGCAATTAAGTAAATAAATGAAGAAAACACCTTTCTCAGTGTTTAAAGTAGGGTTCAAATAGATACAAAGAAGCTGGGCCATCACTATTCAGAGGACAAAGGAAATTTGTCCTGATGCATCAAGAGTCCAAGAAGGACATACTCAGCATTCTTTTAGAGTCAGCTTCCCTACAAGATCCTTTTTCCCTCTGAATAGTCTGACCAGTTACGAAAGGATAAAGAGCAAATGTCAAAACAGTCCACCTGCATCGCCGTTTGATGTACCAATCAGAGATGGCTTGAAATACTTGGTTATGGATCGTTAAAAAATGACCAGACTTTGAGGAACAGGAGTTTGTGCTGGAGACAATGATGGCTGTGTGGGAAGAGGAGTGGGAGGGGGGCTTCCTGGTGGAGGGCAAAGTACACTGTGTGTCCCACCCACTTCTCCACTTATTTTATTATTATTATTACATGTTTGAGAGCAGGTTTTACAGCAAATTAAGATCAGCCTTAAAGGGAAAAAGAACCCGCAAAGAAAAATGCAACTTGGAATGGAGAAGCTAGAGGGACAGAAAGCCCATCAATTTCAGGAGAAGGAGGAGGCACTAAGGGCCAGACACTTCATTTACCTGACACCACTGAATCCTCATTATAATTCTTCATGGTAAGTATTTAGCTGCCACTGAGCAGATGAAGAAAAGGAGGTCTAGAGATATGAAGGATTTGTTCAAGTTTAAACATAAAGTAAGCAGCACCTTGCTTTAAACCTCCATTCCTCTGATGTCAAGCTTGTGCATTTCTCACCATATTTGGCAGTGTGCCTCCTCTTCCTCCAAATGAACAGTCCTGGACCCTCAGAACTGTGATGCCTGAGAAGACTGCCCGAGAATTCCTTTTGTAGTGCTAACTCATGATAGAATTCTCTCCATCTCCAATGACTGGGATAATGCCTACTACATTGCTGGCTCCTCAGCAATTTTATTGCAAAGTAAATAAATGAATAAAAGAATGAACAAAGGAGATGTCTTGGACAATATGGCTTCCTTTGTAAATCACATGCTGAGAACAAAAACACTTAGTTGTGTGTGTGTGTGGGGGGGGGTTCTTCTTTCCCACTACAGCTCTCCAGAGAAAGGATAGCTCTTTAAATACTGTACAAAAGGGAGCCCCTGGATGGCTCAGTGGTTGGGTGCCTTTGGTTCAAGTCATGATCCTGGAGTCCCTGGGTATGTCCCTCAACAGGCTGCCTGCTCAGTGAGGAGTCTGCTTCTCCCACTGGCCCTCTCCCGTCTCATGCTTGCTCACTCTCTTATTCTCATTCTCTCTTAAATAAATAAATAAAATCTTAAAAAATAAATAAATACCATATGAAAGACCTGGCCAAAAAAACACAAACCAATCCAAAACAAAGCTGCAGTCAGTTTAGCATTGTGCTTCCTCTACTCTGATCTGGGAAATACTCTGGTTGTAAAACCTGTGGGATGATCTTCTAATGGCGTCGTAGATGCTCATAGAAATAGCTAGTGTTTATTGAGCATATACTGTGTGTTAGGCACTGTGCTAAGCCTTTTTCATGTTTCACTTTAATCCCAAAAAGACTGAGAAGGAGAAAATTTATTATCTCTCTTCACAGGTAAGAGAAGGGAGGTTTTGGCTTGACTATAAAAACTAATTGTCAATTTGTGAGGCAAATAGTGTAAAGTCCCTACTTTTTGCTCTCCTTTCTCTCCCTCTCTTCCTTTATTTTTAAAAATAATTTTTAAAAAGATTTTATTTATTTGACAGAGAGAGAGAGAGAGCACAAGCAGGCAGAGAGAGACAGGGAAGCAGGCTACCCGCTAAGCAGAGAGCCCGATGCGGGGCTCGATCCCAGGACCCTGAGACCATGATCCAAGCTGAAGGCAGAGGCTTAAACCACTGAGTCACCCAGGCACCCCACCCTCTCTTCCCTTCTTAAGATATAAAAGTATAATGAGTTTCTGTAGAGAAACTGAATTGTTTGAAAATAGAGGCAGAAGGAAAAGATTTATTCAGTCGAAAGACTCAAGACCTTGAATTTGCTCCAATGAATGTACTATGAGGATGGTATGACAGGGTTACTCTAAAAAATGCAATGTTTTTATAGAATATAATCCATCAAATTTGATATCAAAGGTCCTGGATTTGAGTTTCAACTTCATGACTGACTGGGGGTCTTTGGTTGCCAGTAACATTGAAGAGCCTCAGTATTCTCACATACCAAGTAGGATAATAAAAATCCTTTCCTCTTGGGCTTGTACTAAAGGTCAAAAAAAGGAATGCGATTTGGATGGAGTGAATTCTCTATAAATGTTGACTATTCTTCTCCTGCTTGGAGATGAACTGGACTTTCCAAAACTTTCAAAGATCCGGATCCACCATGAAGCCGCAATTAGAGTCCTTGCTAGACCTGGTGACAGTGAGCTTGGATTCAGGATTGCACACAACCATGCTAATAATATCAGGAGCTGTTTCTTTTGTTTTTCTTTCTAATGCAAGTGTTTGTTTACAGCAAAAAAGAAATGAAGGCAGGTAGGTCTCTGAGGCTTCAGGACTTGGGTTCCAAGTAGGGTACTGTATTTGGAGCACTAAGAAGCAAAGTAAAGGGGTGCCTGCTTGGCTTAGTTGGTAGAGAATGTGACTCGATTTCAAGGTTGTGAGTTCAAACCCCACATTGGGCATAGAGCTTACATTAAAAATAAATCAATAAATCAATGGCATACATTTATTTTAAAAAGCAGCAGGGTTGAAGAAGGCATTCTGAACATGGTACACTTCTCCATTTCTTTTTGTCTTCTCTAATGTCTGTGAACAAAGTTTCATTCTTCTCTTTAGAGATAGACACATCTTTTGTAAGTTATTCCTGGGCTCTTGGTAATTGCTTAATTGTTAAGTCGTCTATTTCAGATATTTTAAAAATTATTTGTGGTATGTAAAAGTTCAATTTATTGCATCCAATAAACTTTCCAAGCATTTTTTTGTCTTAATAATGTATATGTAGTTGTTTTTTTAAATTTTTCTTCCTGAATTATCTATCTATAATCTAAATTTTTCCCCTTAGCTGGCTAGGACCTCCAGGACAATGATAAGTAAAGGAAGTCTCTTATTTTTTTTAAATTAATTAACTAACTAATTTATTTATTTATTAAAGTGATCTCTGGGGTCCCTGGCTAGCTCAGTTGGTAGAATGTGTGACTCTTGATCTCAGGGTTGTGAATTTGAGCCCCACATTGGGTGTAGAGATTACTTAAAATTAAAATCTTAAAATAAATGAATAAAAGCAATCTCTACACACAACATGGGGCTTGACTCACCACTCCAAGATGATGAATCACATGCCCTACCAACTAAGCCAGACAAGCTTCTAAGTCTCTTATTCTTGACCTCAAAGTGATACTTTTTCCATATTGCTTTAATTATTTATTTGAGAGAGAGAGAGTGGGGGAGAGGAGCAGAAAGAGGGAGAGAGAATCTCAAGCAGACTCCCCACTGAGCATGGAACCTGATGCAGGGTTGAATTTCATAACCTACGAGATCATGAACTGAGCTGAAATCACAAGTCAAACACTTAATTGACCGAGCCACTCAGGCGCCTCAGTTATTCTCTTTTAACCATTAAGTATGATATACTTTTTAAAAGTTATCCTTTATCAATTTAAGAAACCTTTTGCTTCTTTAAGCATAATTTTTAAAATAGATATCCTTTGTCAATGTAAGAAGTTCTCTTCTACTCCCAGTTTGGCAAGAGTTTTGTTTTTATGAATGGATGTTAAATTTTATCAAAACTTTTTCTGCATCTATTGTTATGGCCATTTATGTTTATCCCATCAATCAGGTAAGGAATAAACTACATTTGTTTTTATTTATTTATTTACTTATTTATTGCAAAAGATTTTATTTATTTATTTGACAGAGGGAGAGGGAGAGATCACACGTAGGCAGAGAGGCAGGCAGAGAGAGAGGGGGAAGCAGGCTCCCTACTGAACAGAGAGCCCCATGCGAGGCTCAATCCCAAGACTATGAGACCATGACCTGAGCCAAAGGCAGAGGCTTAATCCACTGAGCTACCCAGGTGCCCCTACATTTGTTTTTAAAAATATTAAACCAAACATATATTCTTGATATTAATAAATGGCTATGGCGTATATTTTGGGTTTGGTTTGCTAGTATTTTAAGATTTTTGTATCCATATTCAAAAGTGAAATTAGCTTACATATCTCACTCATCTTTGCAAAGTGGGTTTTACCATCTCTGTTTTAGCTGTGTCTCTTAAAAAGTTGAATAACTGACCGATGTCATATAGAGCTGGTTGGCGGCTATGTCAGGGATGGAAATCAAGTCTGTCTGCATGCAAATCCTGTTTGCTTCCTCTAAGCCACATAGCTTCTTTGAACATTTATTAAGGCTTCAAAACCAATCCTCTACCTCCTGAATGTTTTGAAAATGTAAGACTGAGGGGAGGAACATGATAAGGGTAATAGCAACAAAATGTCTCAGAAGGCTATGCTAATATTCTGATTTACCCAAGGCAAGAAGAAATAATTTATCTGCACTTGAGGAGAAAATGTGAAGCCAGGAGCCTAAGTAGCAATCCATGCAATTCCACAGGAATCAACTTTGCAAGTAAGTATGAAGGAGGAAGAAGAAAATACAGTAGTAGTTACTACATCAAAAATTTGAGATCACTCAGTGATCAAGGCTAAATTATAGGAATTCAATTTCTCAAGATTAAAAATATAGTTCCAGCTAAGTACTGTAATGTCCAGAAACCATGTTAGAGCAAAGGAAACTACTGAGAGAAAAATAACTTGAGAAATTTAAAACACACATTTTAGACCTTAGATCTGAATAAATGAGGAAAAACTCATCAAGATGGAGGAAGGAGAGGTGCCTGGGTGGCTCAGTCGGTTGAGCACCCGACTCTTAATTTCAGCGCAGGTGATGACATCATGGTCCTGAGACCATCAGACTCTGGGCTTCTCCCTCTGACCCACCCTGATCTCTCACTCTCTAAATAAATACAATCCTAAAAAAATTTAAAAAGGAGGAAGAATTCCCAGTATGGATAAAAATTGTATTTGTACTTGTTACATGTTTTTATAAAACTTAAAAGAAATGTGCTTTACTGATTTAGCAGACTACAGAGTATGAGGTATTGCAGGGGTGGTATGTCCATTCCTTAAGGTATGCCCATTTGTATACATGAAAAGCTTTGGAAACCAAAGTGTATTGTCAGTGATTCCCAACATTTTCTCACACTTTACCCAGAGGACTTTTAGATAGTTGCTCGTAAGCTCTCATAAAAGTAACATTCATGTTTCTTAAATTAATGAGGCTAATCACCTTTTCTATTGTGTATCATGTGCCAGACACTGTAAACAATTTCTCTCTCCCTTCTCTAGGTTCTTGTCAGATCTTGTTGTATTAGGATACTTGAACCGCTATAACAAACAACCCCCCACATCTCAATGACCTGACACAGTACAAGTTTATTTCTGGTTCATATCACAATCCAGTAAAGGCTGGAGGTAGCGGGGAGGAAAAGACAGGCTCTTGTACTACTGGTTTTGCTGGATCCTCTCCAAAATGAGGGAAGAGAGCCTGGAGAATTAAAAGGGTGAGTTTCATGGGTCAGACCTGAAGATGATGTTCATCACCTCTGGTCATTTTTCATTGACCTGACACACTACAAGTTTATTTCTGGTTCATATCACAATCCAGTAAAGGCTGGAGGTAGCGGGGAGGAAAAGACAGGCTCTTGTACTACTGGTTTTGCTGGATCCTCTCCGAAATGAGGGAAGAGAGCCTGGAGAATTAAAAGGGTGAGTTTCATGGGTCAGACCTGAAGATGATGTTCATCACCTCTGGTCATTTTTCATTGGCCAGAACAAAATGTGGCTGTAAGTAAGTCCAGGAAATGTAGTCCTTTTGTGTGCCCAGGAGAAAAAAGGAAAATGTTTTAGTGAAAAATTTGTTAGCTTCTACCACCCTAGTATGTCATGAAGATTAAAATAATTCTTGTAAATAGTTTAGCTTATTTGCCCCAATTACGTGTATTTAATTTGAGATTAGCGGCTTAGACAAACCCTTTCCACCTTTCTCTAGTTAAGAGCTCCGGTCTGTGAGGGGCACCTGAGTGGCTCAGTTTGGCAAGCACCCAACTTTTGATTTTTGGCTCTGGTCATGATCTCAGGGTTTTGAGACTGAGTTGGTCTCCATGCTGCATGGAGACTACGTAAGAGTCTCTCTCCCTCTACCCCTTCTCTCTCTTCTCTCCTCCTCTCTTAAAAAAAAAAGTTCTGGCCTGTGAACACAGTAGTGACCAGTATCTAATGATCATGCAATAGGAGTTAGTTGCTATTATTAATTACAAAGCCCAAGGAGGTACAGATACTTCTGATGCTAACAGAAATTATTTGTATATAACCCCCACCATTTTACATCAAGTAAACAACATAATCTGGTCTTTTTGGAGACAGTTCTTTTGCCTGTAATTATATTTGCTGCAATTATGCTTGTCATAATGCTAATCCCTCTTTTAATGTGACTTGAGGAGACCCAGGAAGACCTCTCTTAACTCCTTCTCCACTAACAAAAGCCCCCTATCTCATTCCTGCCCAAAGCCCCACTATTATTATTTATTCCTGTCAAGAAGATGAACTTTATTCCACCCAGGCACATCCCCGCTCAGTTCATCTTCCCTGCTCTCTGCTCCCAGGTACATAGTATAAACCTCAATAACAGCACTTTGAATGTAGGTATTTGTTTATGTGTCTGCTTGCTGAATAATACGTTCTAGTGGGGATAAAGGGTATTTTATTCACAGGTTTTGGAGTTACAGAGTGCTCACTATTCAATCTTAGGCATGCTACTGAACTTCTCTCAACCTAGGGTCTCATTAATAAGGTAGGAAAATACTTTGTAGGGTTGCTGTGAACATTAAATGAGACAATATATTTTAAAATATATTTGGCTTATTTTACATGTTCAACAAAAGTTCTTGTTTTCCCTATCCCTACCATGGAATACAATAATAGATGATTTTTAAATGTATCTTAAGTAAAAGAAAAATGAATTAAAGCCCGGATGTTCTCTTATAAAATATGAATTTTCTCTGAATAATTGTTTTTCAAGAGAATTTACTTGTCTCAGGTACCGTGATATATGCTTTGTACTCACTTTAACCTTCACAACACATCTATGAAGCAGGTACTTAATCCCCATTTTGCACATGAGAAAACTAAGGCATAGTAATCAATTTATTCACAGGTTAGTGGTAGAACCAATATTGGAATTCAGGTCTAACTCTAGGGTTCATATTCTTTTTTTTTTTTTTTTTACATTCTTTTTTTAAAAATTTTAATTTTTTTCAAGTGTTCCAAAATTCATTGTTTACACATCACATCCATCACACCCAGTGCTCCATGCATTGTGTCCTCCTTAATACCCACCACCAGGCTCACCTATCCCACCACTCCCCTCCCCTCCCCTCCAAAACCCTCGGTTTGTTTCCCAGAGTCCACAGTCTCTCATGGTTGGCCTCCCCCTCCTATTTCCCCCAATTCATTTCTCCTTTCCTTCTCCTAATGTCCTCCATGTTATTCCTTATGCTCCTCAAGTAAGTGAAACCATATGATAATTGACTCTCTCTGCTTGACTTATTTCACTCAGATAATCTTCTCCAGTCCCGTCCATGTAGATACAAAGGCTGGGTATTCATAGGATTCATATTCTTCTTTGGTTTTTTTTTAAGATTTTATTTATTTACTTGACAGAGAGAGATCACAAGTAGATGGAGAGGAAGGCAGAGAGAGAGATGGAGAGGCAGGCAGAGAGAGAGAGAGAGGGAAGCAGGCTCCCCACTGAGCAGAGAGCCTGATGCGGAACTTGATCCCAGGACCCTGAGATCATGACCTGAGCCGAAGGCAGCGGCTTAACCCACTGAGCCACCCAGGCGCCCCAGGATTCATATTCTTAATTGCTCTATTTCCTGCAGAGGAATACTTAAGATTTAAGTACCCAATTTTAAGCCATGCTTAGGGCCAATCTTTTTCTATTTTATTTTTTATTTTATTTTATTTTTTATTGCCAGCGCTAGAACAAGCTGCATATATTTGGATTTAGAGCAAACACTGCCTTGGTCTTTTGCAAACACTTCCTGGAAACCATCCTGTTCCCTCCCCCACAAGACTCTGCCCTCTGAAAAGCAACGTGCACAGCAGTGCCAGGAATCAGATCCTTTGAAGTATACAGCCCATGAAATTAACCTGCCTGGGCTTTGGCCCATCGGCCAGCTCTGAGTCAGCTGGCAAGTAAAAGGGCCAGAGGCTCAGATGTAATCAGTTCCTGAACAGGTTCAACCACGCCACCTCCACCTTCTTCAACCTTTTTTATCTTTCTAATCTGATTTCACCACATCAAACTTGTTTGTGGGGGAAGGCACCACTTCTCTCAGAAAAGGCCAGGTAACTCCCCCTTAATCCCACCTTTATGGTCTCCCCACTATGGACAGCAAATGACAGCAAAGATTAATGGTTATATATTAGAGGCTTTGGTAGTGTTCTGGAATGGAGTACAGACTTCAGAGTCAAATCAACCAGGGTTCAAAGTCTCAGCTTTGCAACATTGATGGGTAAATTTCTAATCTCTTTAAATTTTTTAAAATTATTTATTTATTTATTTGACAGATAGAGATCACACGTAGGTAGAGAGGCAGGCAGAGAGGAGGAAACTGAGCAGAGCCCAATGCTGGGCTCTATCCCAGAACCCTGAGATCATGACCTGAGCAGAAGGCAGAGGCTTAACCCACTGAGCCACCCAGGTGCCCTTTACTCTCTTTAAACTACAGTTTTCTTGTTAGTGATGAGAAGGTTAACAGTATTTTACTGAGTTATTACAAAGACTGAGAAACCTGTGAATGAAATTAATGCAAATGCAGCTGGAGCAATGCTTTTGCTTACAGTAAGCACTCAAATGTTAACTGTAACTGTGTATGTACCCTGTGGTAAGTGTACAATGGGGACTCTGTTACTCTTCACCCAGAAATTAAAAAGCTCCTGGCACATAATAAGTGCTTAAAATATTAATCCATCTGATTGACAAAATCTCTATTTTTTCCACTTTAATAATAATAATAATAATAATAATAATAATCAACAACTTAATTTTCCTCCATCACAAGCCTGGATGAGATGCCTTCTTGCTGTCAAGTAAGAGCACAGGAGGTACTGGAGATTAGATAAGCATCCAAATAACTTCTCTGTAGTAGGCCCTGGATTTTATAACAAATTAAGGGCCTTGTGTTTGGAAAAGTGTAGAGTTTACACAACATTGTTTTCCTTTAACCAATTTGATTCTCACTGCTTTATGGGGGGGTTCTCATACCGTATTTGGAATTACTTAGAATATTTGTTTTATAGGTCATCGTCTTCCATTATGAAATAAGGTCATTTTTTTTTCCAACATCTTTCTCTACCCAGATAAAATTTCACAGATGAGGACACTGGCCTAACAATATTTTAAGTGGGTTTCTGAATGAGAAGGAAGAAAGGAAGGAAGAGGAAGAAAGAAGGAGGGAGGGAGGAAGGAAGGGAGGGAGGGAAGAAGGGGAATCATTCCATTTAGAAAGCCAGAGATATGATACTCACATAAACTCGGGACAAACCTTAATTTCTTCATCTGTAAAATTAAACAATTCCTACTCCAAAACCCTTAAAAATATAATGCTGTTCTTTGGTTGTAGCACGTATTAATGAACCAAAGAGCAAGTTGGATATAATTTCTACTCATAGAAAAAAACAAAACAAAATGAACAGTCAGGAGGCATGGTGCAATTTTCTCAAACCTGTAAAGGACCAATAAAGGATGACAGCTCTATAAGCATTACAAGTTAATGGAATTAAGCTCCTAGGCTGTCTAGATATCCAGAAATGTTTCTAGAACTGAGTTCTTAACCTGGAACACATGAATCAATCACAGAAAGGTGGAAAACATTCCAAAATCATGGATTTTGCACAAATACATATGTGGAGTGACTTAGGGCAAGGAGAGGGAGTTGCCTATTTTTTATTTTGTTGTGTTTGTGTAGTAGGAGAGGAGACATACTTGGTGGGTCCATAGCTTTTATAAAATTCTTAGAGGTCCATGGACCCAAAGGACCTCTACTCTAAGGACAGGAGAAAAAAGCCTTTTCATTTCATAAATATTTGCCAAACATTATGTAGAAGAATTATGTTGTCTGTGCCCTCATAGGAGAGAATGACATGAAAAACTTTATATTCTGAATAATTCCAATGACTTGTGGGATGAAAGAATTTTTTCCCTTTTGTTACCAAGATAAATAGGCTCCCTTCCTGTCTGCCTTTAACAATGACCTAAAGAAGATAGGCACATATAAGGTACCTAGCACACAGTACATCCTCAACTCTTAGTTCTTTTCCCTTCACTTACCAATTGAAAGCCACACACATCTTCCTTCCTACTTCCCCTCTCTAATGCTAGTTTTAATATTCACTAAAATGAGATCTTGTTGTAGGAATGTTATCCTGGATGGGGGTAGGAGGCATGGTGTGATTTTCACATACTTGTACACTTACAAAGGACAGCAGCACTGTAAAATTTCTTAAATATCATAGGTGAAATACACTACATTACAAATTCTGGCACACAGAAGTACTAAATGAATAGTGACTAATAACTTAAAAAAGTAAAATCAGAATAGGTACAGAGGAAATGAGAATAGAAATAACACTGGTTTTAATAGGTTTCACTTTCATAAAATGTGAAACCGCAAGGAACATGTATCTAGTTATTCTACAAATGAGAAGACTAAGGGCCAGAAAGCTAGATCACTGGAGCCCAAATGAGATCAGTATTAACTTTGCTTTGCAGCTTCTGATATCAACTACATGACATTTTAAAGGATCTTAATAATTGTTAAAGTTTGGTTATTGTTATCTACAGATACGCCTCTCCAGTTAAAATGGGACAGAAACTCACCACTCCCCTCAGACACACGTACCCAAAAGTTTCACCTGGGTTGGAATAAACTTGAGAATATACTCAGATAGGCTTGAGAGTATACTTATTCCAATTGTTTTTTATAGATGATGAAATTGAGTCCCAGAAAAAGGAAAGTGACTTTTCAAGAATGAATTACTGGCAGAACCAGTGCTGGAATCCCAGGACAGTAGTTCCAGATAACAACAGACTGACTAATCTTTACATGAAGTCTACCCCTCTTCAGGACTCATCTCTTCTTTTGTGCCCCTTGTATCGTTGAGAACCCAGGGACCTTACACTATTCAAAAACATGCTACTCTTATCCTTCTATGCATGCTGTTCCACTGTCAGGCCCTAATCTCCTCCTCTACCACAACTACTATCCTCTTTCTAATCTAACATACACACACCACATACATTGTTTACCTTTTCTGAATCCTAATTCTTTTCAACAGCATGATCTACCAACTAAAGTGCAGATGACTTACAATGGTGTAATGTTTTGGATATCCTTCTTTGGATATCTGTATTTCTCCAGAGGCTTATTAGAAGTGGTACTATCTTAACCCACAGACATACATTTCTGATAAGGAAAAGATGTGCATGAAACAGCCAAACCTTACCTTTTGAAAAACAATTGTACCAAAATAATGAAATACATGAAATTTTAAAAGGGGTAGTACAAAAGAACTTTTTGAGGTGATGGAACTGTTCTGTATCTTGGTTGTGGTGTTGATTACAGGACCTCCATGTATTTGTCAAAACTCAAGAAATTATATATAAAAAATGAATCTTACTGTATGTAAAATTAACAAAAAGATTTTTAAAAGAGGAAAAATTCCACAGCCATTGATGCCCCTTAGTTTTCCTGCCCAGAGGCAATCACAATGCAATAATGGTGGAAATTTAGTAACTGAGGCAAGCTTATCGGGGAGACATTTTTGGAAATGATTTTTTTAGTCCTCTTAAATGAGGAAATAGCCTATTCGACTATAACATCATATTACACTGCAGGGGTTTTTGTTTTTGTTTGGCTTACAAATATCTTTTGCCACCTCTCCCGCTTAAGACAGATTCCCAAGAGCATGTCTGTACTTAGTTATCTTGATGTCCCTAGAATCTACCTAGTATATCTGACACCTAGTGGATACTCAGTGAATATTTGCTGAAGAAATAAAAGTCCCGTTTTAAGCACACAAAGAAATGTGAAATTAAATATGGTATAGTTCCTGCTCTCAAAGAAACATACAATTTAGTGGTCATGTACCCTCAACACAGTTACTACAAAAATATAAGTAGGTAATCAGAGGGCAAAAGGTAGGCTGAGTGTAGGCTAATTATGGGAGCCTTCCATCTATCTTAATGTTCTATTATGAGCATAAGTGCTAAAGTGTGTAACAGGAGACTCTTTAACGTTCTTTCAGAGCTGTGGCTGCTGATGAAAAACATTACTGGGTAACAAGAAAATGGATCAGATGGAGGCAGTCTATTTAAAAATGCTTTACCTAATTGCGTTTTTTTTGTTTTTTGTTTTTTTAAAAGATACTGAAGATGAAACAGTCTTTGACAAATTACATCATTTTGGAATCTGTTTCACTAGAATCAGGTCCCAAAAGAAAATAATAATTAATTCCACTAAAAACCTAATCATTCTGGGGTAACTGGCTGGCTCCGTTAGTAGAGTGTGAGACTCTTGATCTCAGGTCATAAGTTACAGCCCCACATTGGGCCTAGAGCTTACTTAAAACAAACAACACCCGGCTCCCAAAACTCAAGTCATTCTGGAGACATTTCACAGGCTTCCTTTAGAAGATACACTTAAGTGTTATAGGAATGGCTTAATGGTCATGGCATTAAGCATCATGACATAAAGCTCAGCTATAAATAAGATTTTATTCTCAAATACCATGGCCCTCTCTATCTCTTTCTTTCAGGCTAGTTATGATGTTATGATATACTGGGAATCAAGGACTCCCAAATTCAGTCTTGTGTCCAGGCAGGGGTGGGGGGGATTATCAATTAATGAATGTTTTATTTCCTTCATTGTCTCAAACAGTTCACTCATAGAAAATCTGTCACAAAAACATCAGGTGATAAGGGGTGATGTCAGAGCTTACTCACAGGACTAAGCAATCTGTCAAAATTTTAACAACTGTCTTATCCATCATTAAACAATTGTTGCATGCCAACTGTGTAGGTACCAGGCAGAATAGCATGTTACCTACTAACAGCAATAACGTCTGAATGGTTTATGAGCTAGTCGTTTTGCAGTGTCGTGTTAAAAGGAAAGGAGACAATGCTTATTTGCATTTAAAGATTAAGGTTGTTGAAGTTGCTAAAAATTAAAAAAATAAAAGGGAAAGAGAGTTAGAAGATAGAATCAAGCTGTTCCCTAGACATTTTAATTAGCTTTGAAGGAGCACTGTGAATATTAAAGGTGAGTTTCTAATCCCCCATTGGCCTACAACTAGTCACTGATTTTACCCTTTCCAAGTCAATAAACGATGCAGTTATTTATAATTATTTTCAAGATATAAACTGTCACGTGACCCATACAAGTACTACAAGTTTAAAAGGACGCTTGAGGGCACCTGGGTGGCTCAGTTGGTTAAGCATCTGCCTTCAGCTCAGGTCATGATCCCAGGGTCTTGGGATCGAGTCCCACATCAGGCTCTCTGCTCAGTGGGGAACCTGTTTCTCCCTCTCCTTCTGCCTACTTGTGATCTGTCAAGTAAATAAATCAAATCTTTTTAATAAATTAAAAACATAGGATGGCAGTAAGGTCCATACACCATGTTATGAAACGTCTGCAGCAGGGTCCAGGGCAGCACACTGTAGTCAGTATTTCTGCAGTGAAGTCAATGTATGTTCATGCCTAGTAACAATGGTAAAACCTATAAATGGCTTCACATTACTACAGGTCAGGCCAGGTTTTATTTCCCAGCTATTCACTTTCTTCATCTAAAACATGAGTTTGTGTCTTGGCCAAGTGGGAGAGAAGATACTTTGGTCTGGGAAACTGACTGCATCTTGTTTTCCAAGTCCTCTACTAGTTAATGAATAACTCTGGGCAGTGTCTTAATTTTAAAATGGCAATTCCTATCCTCTTGGAGTGCTGAATGGAAATGGTAGGTAAACTTGTACTTACCACAGCATTTATTAGCTTTCTGCTGAGAAAATAAAATATCTCTCTTTATTCACTTACTGAATGTCTAAGGAAGAGCTATTTTTAATTTCTAGTTTGTGGTAGGTTAATGCTTAAATGTTTCAGCAGCATCTAGACAAATGGAGGTACACAAATCTGAGGATGATCAGGTGAGCAGATTAGTTGAGTGTGGCAGGCAATTTCCCCAATATTTGGAATATACCAGATACAATGAATAAAACAAAAATCCTACCCGCATGGAGCTTACACACTAGTAGGATCACTTGAGGATAGTAGCCCAACTCAATTTATCTACAAGTGAGATCACTTGGGTTACAAACAACCCCTCTAAACTGTTCATTTAAGAGAAATGAGCATCTATCTGGTCCCTATTACAGTATTCCACACTTGTTATACCTCAATGTTCTCCAAAACTGTGCCAACCCCTTATGGAAAAGATCTTTCACTTTATTTTACTGCTATTGAGCCCTTTCTATATACCAAATGTAGTAGATACAATCTTAGACACTAAACCCATACTTTCACACAACTGCAGCATCTCCTGTTCATCCACATAAAACAAATGGAGTACTTTAGTACTTCTTCAGATATAACTTAGGACTTTCTAAAAAGCATGAGAGTCTTTACCAGGAGAAACAGCACTTCTTTCAAATCTACTTTATGGTATAAGTATTTTTATTTTGAATTTTATGAGGTGAGGAGGCATCACAAGTTTTTCAGTGCCTACATAGATCTTACTTAGGCCCTGGATACATGAAAAAGTTCCTATTATTAAACAGTTTAACCAGGGTTCTTTTATTATTGTTTTTTAAGATGAGGGAGATTTTTTTTTTTCAAAGATTTTATTTATTTGACAGAGAGAGATCACAAGTAGGCAGAGAGGCAGGCAGAGAGAGAGAGGAGTAAGCAGGCTCCCTGCTGAGCAGAGAGCCTGATGCGGGACTCGATCCCAGGACCCTGAGATCATGACCTGAGCCAAAGGCAGCGGCTTAACCCACTGAGCCACCCAGGCGCCCGAGGGAGATTTAAAAAAAAAAAGATTTTATTTATTTATTTGACACAGAGAGAGATCACAAGTAGGCAGAGAGAGGCAGGGAAGCAGGCTCCCTGCCTGGCAGAGAGCCCGATGTGGGGCTCGATCCCAGCACCCTGCATCATGACGAGCCAAAGGCAGAGGCTCTAACCCACTGAGTCACCCAGGTGTCCCTAACCAGGGTTCTTAATAGAATTTTCAGGGTGACCATGAATTTAGATGGAAAAAACTGCATCTCTAGCTTCAGTAACTCCTAATAAAATTTGAACACAGGCCACAGATCACAGTAGTAAGAAATAATTTTTTATAGTTCAGTTGAACTATGTTTTCATATAATTCTTGCAAACAACTTGAAATATCATTTATGTTCACCACTGTTGAAATTACAGATGAGAGCTACTGTTAAATCTTGTTAATGAGTTAATAAAACATACAAATTTCTATATAAAATTTTTGCTATTTCATTATCACTGGCTTCTTTTGTAATCAGATATACTGTACTTTATACCTTAAAACACTTTTTTTCGGAAAAGTGGCCCATGGATTTAACTACCTTGACAAGGGGTAACACTAAAAACATCAAGACTCTAATGTTTAGAGGGTTGTAGTCATCTTTTGTATCTCTAGGATCTCTAGATCTTTTGTATCTCTAGGGCATTTAACTTGGTAATTAATACATACTTACAGAATCAAAGAAACTGATTTAGGATTGAAACTGTGTCCCCAAATATTGATACTTTGAATGTCTGTAATAGAGTACTATAGGGCTTAATTTGTCAAATGCTTTAGATGAAGATATAATTTGTTCATTTCTCTGTATTACACACCTTAATTAAGCAATACTTGTCCAAGTGGTTGAGTTTGATTTTTCACTGAATATATGTATGCAGAAGAACTTTTAAAATCTTGGCATCTGTGTCTTGGAATAACAGCAGGAATAAGAGCTACTGAGCACGAAGAAAAGAGGAGTTAGGAACACACAAAAAAGAGGGGGCCTGGGGCTCCTGGGTAGCTCAGTGGGTTGAGCCTCTGCCTTTGGCTCAGGTCATGTCAGGGTTCTGGGATCAAGCCCTGCATCAGCTCAGTGGGGAGCCTGCTTTCCCCCTCACTGTCTGCTTGTGATCTCTGTCAAATAAAGAAAGTCTTAAAAAAAAAAAAAAAAAAAAGAGGGACCCATCCTTAGAAGTAACTCTGGCAAATTATTTCACTTTGTGCTTTCAAGTAAGATCAGGTAGAGAAATCATCTGATGAATTTATTTAAAATGCAGGTCCCCAGGGACACCTAAGTGGCACCATCAGTTATGCATCCATCTCTTGGTGTTAGCTCAGGTCTTGAACTCAGGGGTCTGCTTAAGACTCTTTCCTTCTCCCTCTGCCCCTCCCCTCATACACTCATGCACCACACACATTCTAAAATAAATATTCTTTAAAAAAAAAAAATGAAGATCTCCGATCTCTTACTCACATTTTTAAGCAGTGTATGTAGGCCAGAATCTGCATTTTTTGTGTGTATTTCAGATTCTGATGCTGAAGCCTGTACATCAAACCACAGAACATCACAGAAAACCATGTATTTGATGTTGTTAAATGCTACCACATTTTAAAACATAAACAGGTTCAGGGAGCGCCTGGGTGGCTCAGTTAAGTGTCTGCCTTGGGCTCAGGTCATAACCCTGGGGTCCTGGGATCCAGCCCTGAGGTTTTGGGGGAAGGGGGTCCCTCTCAGCAGGGAGTCTGCTTTTCCCTCCTCTGGGCCTCGTGTTCTCAAATAAAATCTTAAAAAACAACAACAACAACAACAACAACCACCCCAAACCCCACAGATTCAAAGTTAATTTGCCTAGGCTGACACCTTAGTTACTAATTATCAGACCAGAATCCAGAACTCAGGCCTGAGTTCCCAGTATTTCAAGCTATGCCTTTGGAATTTTTTTGACTGACATTCAAGTGGGACATAAAGCCTGAAGTCACTTCAGGTATTGGCAGACCAAACTCTGAAAATGGTTTTTAGGTAATACTTCCTTGTCAATCTTTTTTAATTTGAGAGGGCAAGAGCTTGAGAGAGGTCTTGAGCAGGCAGGGAGGGGTAGAGGAAGAAGCAGACTCCCTGCCTAGCTGGGAGCCTGATGCAAGACACACACACACACAAGAGCACAGGCTGGGATCAAGTCTTGCATCAGGCTCCATATATATATAGTTTTTTATACATAGGACATACTCATATTATACATTATATATATTTATATAATTTCTATATACACAAATAGGCTGTAGTTCTACTTTGACCTCAACTAATTCACAAGTATTTTAATAGCATATTCTGGCCAGTAGTACTGGAAAAATTACTTTTCAGTTACCTGTGAACTATTAAATGCATCTGGTTTTTTTGTATTGTTTTGTTTTAGGTTAAGAGTTTATCTGAGAGCGACAGTGATAGTGAGAGAGAGAGCACTAGTAGGGAAGATGAGAAGCAGGCTCCCTGAGCAGGGAACCCAACATGGGACTTGCTCCCAGTACCCTGGGATCACAACCCATGCCAAAGGCAAATATTTAACCAATTGAACCACTTGAGTGCCCTATTAAGTGCATTTTAAGTGAATTCAACATATTCCAAGGTATATTTCAGAAGTTTAGGGTTATCTCAAGGTACAATGGGTTTCAAGTTGCTACTTAGTTTACTGAAAACCAGAATGGACTCAGGCACATAAATGAACAGCCTATGTAATGTCTACCTTCTATCTTAAGACTACTGAGCAGGTAGGTATTCTTAATATTAATAATAATTACTTGCATTAACTTGGTAGTAAGCAGGAGTACCAGAGGTTTCTGAATCTGGATAGAACTTTGGTCCCATAAATAATTACAATAAATATTTGTTTTCATGCCTTTCTCTCCCTTCAGTTGGAAGTGGTAGAAGAGTGCTGCATAGGCTTACATTTGTCAGAAATAGGTTATTAGCTTGATGTATCAAGTGTTAGCTAACCTGGGGAGTCATGTTGGGTGTAGAGTCTTGCACAATGCATTGTAGTTCAAAATGTAACTTGTAATAGAGAGTAATTCAATTGGTAGCCACAAGTGTCTTTTCTTAGAAATACCTTAAGTTATTTCTTCTGGTGCCTAACTCATCAAAGTAACTCATTGAGAATTAACCCTTTATATCAAGTTCAAATCCACACAGCATCCTCAAAAACCTCTATATCAAGTTAAGAATTTTAAGTACATGCCCACTTGCGTAACTGCTTACAACTGCACATCTCTGCAGTTTCCTTAAAAGGCTTTATATTCATAAACATTTATATTTGATTAAATTCATCTTCACATACTTAAACTCTGGCAAAGAAATACCTTCTAGTACTACAATTACCCAAACCTATTAAAAATTAAAAAATAAAATCATAGGATAAACAGGGCTCATTTTTTGGGATAATCATTAACTATGGACATTTGGATTTTAAATGCCAACCCGGGGATATTTACTGCATTTACCTTCAGTGGCCTAAAAAATCCAGCAGCTAAAATTATGCCAATTTGTTACAAACACAATGCATCAACTAAGACTAGAAAACATACATTTTAGTTTCCGGAATATTAAGTGGAAAATAAGGATTAAAGTTTCCAGAATGAGTGAAGATCTACCCTAGAGAAAGTCCAATTGCTAAACTCTGCACGTCATGCTTATTTGTTTTCACTACTAAGAATGTACACTAGAAAATATCTAACTTAATCTAAGGTGAGTCTGAAAAGATACCTTTTGGTAAAAATGTTTTCTTCCCCTTTAAGTTTGCTTGTCTCAACTCTGATCAGGTTAGAGTAATTTTTAATTTAACTACTGGGTCTATATCACCTTTGGGTTACTGACATTTCATTTCTGATAGGTAAAAAAATTAATTCTATTTTGGAAAAGAGATACAAAAGGGCAGACAATAGAGCTGTTCTCTCAAATTGCATAGCTTGGAATAGAAAAAGCATTACTTTATAACTTTAAGATATGAAACAATTCTAACATTTTTCATAATTAAGCAAATCATTTTCTTTAAGGGAATACAATACTGTGATTCTCAAAAAAGAACCTGATTTTCATAACTGACTTGGGGCTTCTTCAAGCTACATATGTACACAAGTGTTTAACAATGAAATTGTTACTATGTAATTTTTTAAACTTTCAATTTTTTTAACTTTTAACTAAATTTTTTAAACTTTTTAGTCACTCAAGCACAACTATGATCTCTTAGGAACGTAACTCAGTAACAGGCATTTTACATTAACTTTAGTAGTATGGGCTGAAAAAGATTGTAGCCCTGTATCACCATATGAAAGGGAGAAATGGAACTGTATTTTGCTAGGAACTTGGTCACACAAATTTGACTTAACCAACTGTTGGAAGAATGTATCTGAATTAATCCTTGTCCTTGGGGCTCTAACTACTCTGTGGCTAATTTTTAAAAACAGCCAATAAAAAAGTAGTCTACCCAACTGTTAAAAAAAAAAATCCACAATTTACATGTTTCAAAGTCCTTTGCTAAGTGCTTTACATAGATTATTTTGTTTAATCTTTACTAACATCCTTACAGAGGCTGCTATTATCAATGAGGCTTAGAAGATTACGAATGGCTGTGAAACTGAGCAAGCCACTTTAGATTTCAAACTGAAGCAGCAGAAACCAGGCCAACATTCCTCAAAATACTAAAGTCGGTCTTCATATTCCACATCCAAGAGGGCTCCCGTCCTCTAAAGATGGATCCATTAAGGGCTTGAATGATAGGGCTGCTTTAATCATTTCAAATGCTTGTCCTCTTGGATCTTGTATTTTTTCTTTAGCAGACATACATGACATAATGTTAAAGGATTTTCAAAGCAGAGACCACAGACAAATTCAGTACTGAATCAAAGGATTTGGGGCTAAAAAGATGCTCCACTGCATATCATTTACCTAAATATCAAGAATACTAAGATAACATCAGTAATTTTAAAAATTTAGGATTCAGGGCAAGGAGAGGAGTTATTGAAGAAAAAAAAAAGAGTATTTTCAGAAAATCCTAGTACCTTATTGCTTCTAGGTACTTGATTCTTTTACATTTTTGAATAGCTTTACCATAATCTTTTTTTTTTTTTAAAGATTTTATTTATTTATTTGACAGACAGAAATCACAAGTAGGCAGAGAGGCAGGCAGAGAGAGAGGAAGGGAAGCAGGCTCCCTGCTGAGCAGAGAGCCTGACGTGGGGCTCGATCCCAGGACCCTGGGATCATGACCTGGGCCGAAGGCAGAGGCTTAACCCACTGAGCCACCCAGGTGCCCCTAGCTTTACCATAATCTTGTGATAGCATGAGCTCTTACTTGGGTAGGTGTCTCTTATCACGACTTTCTTGGTATCATGCTAAATTCTCAGTCTCAGAAATATCTAGGTAAGTCAGGATATCACAGTACTCATAAGGCTAAACTGAAATCTCTCCCACCTCCTCACCAATGTATAAACTGATGTACAAATCATTTCCTCATCTACACATTTTCAGAATTCATTTGTGGGTACAATTAGTTGTGAAACTAAAATCTTTGCCTAAACTTTTATTAGTGTAATCCACCAGACAATTGTACCCTACCCCTGTACATTCACTCAGTTTTAAAAATAGAGAATAAATTGTTCCAACCTGGCAGAATAATTCAACAGGGATGAGTGAAGGATAGTTAAATATTTTTAGAGGTGATCCTGACACAACACTGTTGAAAAAATTGCTGGAAGAGCAAATGACTCAATACACTTTAATGAGCTACCTATAATTTTAATACAAATCAACACCCTAATTCTTTTCTTAGATGAAAAGAATGTAAATTGCTTTATACCCTAAAGGCATTCTTAATCCCACTTTTCAGTTTTCCTAACCCAGTGTTTTCTCTGAGACACTAAGGTTATTCTTTTAGATGCTGGTGTCACCAACTCCTCAAATATTAACTTGGTAAATAAAATTTCTAAGGAAGAATGCAGAATTTTTGCCCTAAAAGTTAAAGGTTAAATCACTGAACTTAAAAAAAAAAAAAAAAATTAGATGTTTTATTTCATTAACTAGATGTCCACTGGATATAAGCCTGGAATAACTCCAAACTACCCAAACATATGCCAAATTATAAATTATAGAAATCACTGCATTATATAGGTCTAGTTTCTCACCTATGCGATTTGTAAGCAATCTGCCCTCACTCCCAAAAATCCGTCTTCTACAGGAAATCAGATGCAGATTACTGCTTATATAAAGAAATATTTTACACCAGGAACAAGATTCACTACATGTTTGTAAAACAAGACATACCAGTGAACCACCAATCCCTAAAATTAATTAAAGAGTTTGAAACTAAGCTAAATGCAAAGCTGTCCACTGTTTTCTCTCTGTTAAATGTAAAACACTTCTACAGTTATACTGAAGGTCTGAAAGAAAACAGCGAACATTTCATTCCCTTTCCTATACTTACCACGATTACTTGAAAAGAAGGTGGTTCTGAATAAGAGAAATATTTGTATGAGCCTTTCCCATTGTTGTACTGCATAGATAAATGAGACCAACACATGTTACCTCTGTTAAAAATGAAACAAAGCCTTTCATCTTGTGACTTGCTCCCAGAAACAGGACAGAAGATGATTCTTCTAAGTTTTTGTAGTTATCATCTGTATACATCTGAAAGACTATTTCTACCATGTTTTATTATTTTTAATCACTCTGCCTAGCTTCTCCGGATAGGAGAATCCACCCATCAGCTGTAATACTACTAACTACTAACAGAGAGAGGAAAGGCATATCCTTAATGACCCAAAGTAACAAGTTAATAATTTTGTTTTCCGAATAACTGTGGAGAAAAACACAAAATATGTATCGTATTTTTAACCCTTCAGACACCCCCAGGAAGAAATTTTCCATCTTTCATAGTGTAGACAGACTCTGAAAAAGAACAAATACACAGCATTGTTTTAGTAACACAATTAGAAAAAAAAATACAGTTCATTTGATACTGTCCAAGGTAACTTGAAGACCAGTGACTTTGGTTTCAGTTAGTTAAAAAAAAAAAAAACTACTTAAGGTAATCGTATATATGGAGTACCACAATTAACACTAACTCTATTTTTAAAGTAAGTTGGTGGTCCATGCTAATGAACATCCTATCTTCTCAATATTTTAGCATACACTCTTAAGTTTATCCAAGACCCCACGTTACTTCGAAACCGACCGCCAGCTGTCCATAGGGCTATCGTCAATAATATCCCTGGCATTTTAAACCGGGAGTTACTCCCTTAGACCTCTCTTAATCTTTTCTTAACTGGGGCGCCACAGCACCGTCCCCTTCCAGCTTAGTTACTCGTGTCAACATTGATTTCTTTGGACCCTTCTGGCTAATCATTCCTTTATGAAAAACCAGTGAGGGTACGAAACCTTGCGGAGGGGTAAGGAAGGCTGGAATATAAGTGACAAAAAGATTAAAAAAAAAAAAAATTAGGAGGAATAACCCAATTCCGTGGGTGGAAGCTGGCTTTTCCGACCAAAGTGAGAAGGGTCGCCGTCCAGGGTCCCCGCAGCCCAAACAAGACGCCAACGCTTCCGAGGATCCTATTAGTCGGCCTAAGTGATGCTCTGGGCCCAGAAGTAAACAGACTCCCTCAATCCCTTAATAAGAAAAAGGACGAGAACGGATAGGGGGCCTATACAACCTGCTGGACCTTAAGGCCGAGGCCCAGTGGGCCTCTTGATACTGCCTCCAGCCGGACCCACCCTACAATTTGTCCTCAGTTGCCGCGTCCGCTCCCGGGTCCCCAGGTTTGGGCCCTAGGCTCTCCAACCCGTTTATGCTCCACCTCACCGTCCCCACCGCACCACCATTCGGCTCGCGCGCTGCCTAAAACCTCGGCCAGGCTCCGCGGACTGTTCCCGGTACTCCTAACATGGCGGCCGAGACCCCTTCGCTTCTTTGGCCCACTCTGGGCGCGTCTGATCTTGGCGCATTTTGGGCATTGTAGTTCCCGCGGTAGCCTCGGTGTCCCACCAAGCCTTTAGAAGACTACGATTCCCAGAATGCATGGCTCCTGAGCATGGCTATTGGGGCCTTTCGGACAGAGGGATGATGTCATTGCAAAAACCCCACTGCATTCATTGTGCTACGGTCTATCCACCCCCCTGCTGCTGCTGGGCTTGCGATTGCCGCTTGCTCCAGCTGAGCTAAGAGTAACAGCAGCACCGGGGCAGGGACTGACTCCAGCCCTTGGACTTAGGACATCGCAACACGTTCACTTGCCTGCGTGACTCATTCGCACATCATTTCTGTTTATGCCTGGGGTGGGGAGAAATATCCCAAACCAGGTGAGTTGAAGTGATTTATTCAAATGGTTCTACCAAGTTATTCCTCCCGCTGAATTCTCAAGGCTTTCTTTTGGGGCAATGGGGGCGGGAAGACTGGAGAGGTGTTCGAAAGTGCTGCTAAGTGAAAAAGCTCTGTGCAATTTGGGTCACTGCAAAGAACAACTCTAGCAACCTTCCCCCGCGGGAGGACCGATTGCTGCCGATTCCCTAGTCGCAACTCCCCTCAACCTTTTTGAGGATTAGAGAGGGGGGCTGGGCTGGGAAAGATGTTGGGAAGCGCTCTTGGAAAATCAGAAAAAGGCAGAGGTGGGGGACTGCAGTCCTGTCACATACGGCCCCGAGTGCTGAGGTTTGAGTGGGAAGGGGTGATGCGTGGGGAGAAATGGAGACAGTGATTTAATGTGGTTGCACTACTTTAGAACATTCCTGTGTCGCTTGGGCAAGCACACGCTATTTATTTTTAAGATGAGCGTGCTTCTGAGTAGGTTAAGTTTTGTGGGGCTCTATTTTATGTGTGTGTGTGTCTGTGTCATTTGTCTCGCCTTTTCTAATGATTTGAGGTGACAGTGTCCTTTACTGGTGCACTCCCTGCTAGTCAGAAACATTTCACGTGTCTGGGGAAGCTTCTCTTAGGCTGCTGGAAGGAGCATTTTTGTTAAGTGTTTTTCTTCTTCCCACTGCAGGATTGTTTGGAAGTGGAGCCGACAGATTTGTGCTCGTGTGAGTGTTTTAAATGATGTTGCAGTAGGCTTCTTGCCACTGACAATGGTACCATAATGAGCTGCCTTTTCGTGAGGCACAATCACCAGTCACAACTAACGGTTTAGAGAACGGATTAGGGAAACCCTGGTTCGTTTTAACGCATTAGGGAAAGGAAAAGTTAGAAGCACTGTTAACCTTCATTTGCCGTTACTGAAAGGTACCCGAAAGGTATCTTCTGAAAGGAAGAGTGATCCTGGCTAGGGAAACCAAGGAGCATAGAAGTGGGGGTCTTTTGGTTTTGTTTTTGGGGGTTTTGTTTTTAAGCGAACTGACACATTTAATAGGAAAGAAAGCATTCTGGCTTGTGTGATTTTGGCTCTTGTAAGAGTTATTAGGATGATTAGTGCAATAAATGTTACTTTGGGATAAACAGCTGGCTAACTCCAGAACAGATGGGGCCAGTCTTAGCCGAGAGATCTACAACCTTGGAAATGAATGGACTTGGGGTCAACCACACCCCCTCCTGGAATGTCAAAAGAAGGAGAAATGCCAAAGCATTTTATGCTTAACTCTAAAATGCCAAACCTCTTTATAGGCAGTTTGGAAATTGGGTGAAAGTCATTCCTGGTTGCCTTCTGCTGCTGAACACATTTTTTTCATTTTCAGTTCAGACCCTTAGGTCTCCAGAGTTGCAGCTGGGTGATGCTTCGTTAAATGCTGCTTGTTACTGAATGCAAAGGACAGTCCATTGTATGGGCTCTGTAGTAGAGTGATTTATTGAGATGCAATGAGCAGCTTTGGGATTTGGGAAAAGACTGCCTGGCTTTGCTTCCTTCTACTTCTCTGATGCTTACCGTTTTTTGCCTGTACCTTCCCTGCCCCACCCCTCTATGTCTGTCGAAGTTCTTTCAGTTTCTTTCCCTGTTTCTCCGTTTACAATTCTCACTTTTCCTCTGTGTTTCAAAATTTCCCTCTTCTCACCAATATGTCAAGTCACTCTAAGTCTTTTTCCAATCTCTGAATACCTTCCCCACCCCTTCTCTACCTCACCCAGAAACTCCAGGGTAAAGGTGGACTGTGTGAGTATTTATTCCAGAGAGTCCTCTTAGAAGCTTTGACTTTTTTTTCTTTTTCTTTCAGTGGGTGCTAGGCAGGATGAGCAGCAACGAACCTGACCCTTTGGCCTGCTCTGTCGTTTCTGTAATGGACATAATTTGGCCTCAGCAACTTGTGGGCAATGCAGTGTTGCAGTTGAGCCTATGTCACTGTAGTTTTCATTGGTACCTGTATTAAGAATGGAAATAAGTCAAGCAGAGAGAGTCAATTATCATATGGTTGCGCTTATTTGTGGAGCACAAGGAATAACACGGAGGACATGGGGAGATGGAGAGGAGAAGAGAGTTGGGGGAAATCAGAGGGGGAGACAAACCGTGAGAGACTGTGGACTCTAAGAAACAAACTGAGGGGTTTGGGGAGGGTGGGAGGTTGGGTGAGCCTAGTGATGGGTATTATGGAGGGCATGTATTGTGTGGAGCTCTGGGTGTGGTGCATACACAATGAATTTTGGAACACTGAAAAGAAATTTAAAAAATAAATAAGAATTTTTTAAAATGCTTTAAAAAAAAAAAAAAACTGCCAGTGCGTTAGCAATGTTTTAAAATGCTTTCTATGAGGGGTACCTGGCTGGGTCAGGAGAAAGAGCATGTGATTCTTGATCTTGGGATTGTGAGTTTGAGCCCCACGTTGGGTGTATAGAGATTACTTAAATATGTAAAAACTCAAAAACAGCAAGTGCTTTACATGAACTGTTCTCTTAATTCCTAAAGAAAAAGAAGACTTTGAAGGGCTTCTTTCTCATTTTATACTTTTTCTTTCCCTGATTTCTGCTCCGGTAAGTGGCGGGAAGGCCATCTTTTCTGTTGATTGCTGAGGAGCAATCCAGGTGGCCAAACTGCCCATTTGCTTTTTTTGAAGACACTTGGAGCGGCAACAGTGTTCCCTCTGGTGATGTCTTCTTTGTGGCTGAAAAGAATTTTATTTGTTCTCTAGAGGACAAAGGTGTGGTGGTGGTTGTGTTTAACTCATTTAAGGCTTTTCTGGGCATAGAGAGTCTAACTGTTTTTGGTATGGAGGCAACTACTGTGACAGGCAGATTGAGAAGTTGTCTTTCGAAGCCTCTCTCTCACCCCCTTCTCATTCCTATTTTTCTTATTCTAAAATGCTCCGTCCCCCTACCCAAGCTGTTTAGTGTTTAGTGGGGACAAATGAGCTGAATGATGGGTTAGATTTGTCCCCATCACTATGTCTTTGACCTTGAATAAATATGCATTTCTTTTCTGCCTCTGTTTACATTTTTGCAAATGGATAATGATCCTTGCCTCTTGGTTTAATTGTTCTCATGGCATAACCTGCTACAGTTTGTTCCCAGCCCATAAACTTGATGACAAATATTAATTGAGCAGCTAGTGTGTTTTAAGAACTATGGATACATCAGTTGGAAGAGAAGCTTCCCAGAGTGACTGGGTGACTCAGTCGGTTAAATGCCTGACTCTTGATGTTGGCTCAGGTCATGAGCTCAGGGCTGTGAGATCTGCCCTCGGTATGGAGCCTGCTTGATATTCTTTCTCCTTCTCCCACTGCCTCTCCTCTTGCTTGTTCATGCACGTGTGTACTCTCTCTCTCTAAATAAATAAATTAAATCTTAGAAAAAAGAGGAATAAGAAAGAGAAGCTTTCCCAGCCCTCATGAAGTTTCTATTCTAATAGAGAGACAATCACTGGACAAGTAATCATAGTGTGATGAATGTTACTATCAAAAGGGGATATACTATATAGGGGAATAGGACTGCCTCACTGGTGCTTTCACCTTGTTTCAGGAAATCAAGAAAGGTTTCCTGTGGGAGGTGGCACTTCAAGAAACTTGAAGAGTGAGTGGAAGTAATTTAGGTTGGGAATGAGAGGAGCTTGCAGGGAGACAAATAGGATTTCTGACAAGGGAAACTGCATGTTCAAAGTACAAAGGGAAGAGTAGTAAATTAAAGATTTGAAAGGAGGTCAGTCAGTATATGGGAGCAGAGCTGGGGAAGAGAGACCAGACTGGGCTGGAGAGGTGAGCCGAGTCTAGAGAGTGGGCGGTTTTCTGAGCCTCATGTGAATTTTGGTCTTTATCCTAAGAGCAATAAGAACCTAATAAACGGCTTTGAATAGCTAGGTGAATTATTTATGTAGAATGATATGAAAAACATCATCTTGGCTGTTAAGTGAGGAAGAGATTGGAGGAGAGGATTGGCCAAAGTCAATGTGTGGAGGACAAGTAGCAAGTAATTCTCGTCGTCTATGTGAGGAGTAATGGTGGCTTGGATCTAGGGTGGTGGCAGAGGGCTTGGAGAGAAGGAAAGAGTTTAGAGAGAGGCAAAACTTGAAGAATATAATCGATAAGATTACTGATTGATTGGATGTGGGGATAGGGAGAAGGGGGACTAAGGATGACTTGAGTCTTTCCTTGAGCAACTGGGAATGCAAAAGAGAACACTGGAGAAGAGACCAGATTTTTGTTTGTTTGTTTAAGAAGGAGGGACTTTTAGCCACGTTCAGTTTGAAATTCCAGACAGATATATTATACAACTTATATGGAGTATGGGGCACCTAGGTGGCTCAGTCAGTTAAGTGTCTGCCTTCTGCTCAGGTCATGATCCCAGGGCCCTGGGATCAAGTCCCACATTGAGCTCCCTGCTCCTTGGAGAGCCTGCTACTTCCCCGGGTGTGTTTGTGCTCTCTCTCTGCCAAATAAATAAATAAAATCTTCAAAAAAAAAAAAAAAAAGTCCCATTAGGGACTCCGAATATTTGTTGATTGAATATATTAACTTAAGTCACTGAGTGTCCATTCAAAGGAAGTATCAATGCACTGGAAGAGGGTATTTAGTAATAAAAGTGTCAAATGTGAAACACTTTTAACAAATTCATTAAAATGTATTCCTGAGACCTGCACCCTTTGAGGTGTTATATAGATGACTTGTAGGAAAATCCAGAAATATTTCAGATCTTGTTTCTTTTTAGGCTGAACTTCCTTTATTCAAGTTAGTTTCTCAAAAAATTATTTTAAAATTGTATAGAGTTCCTTAAATCAATGGGTCTCACACTTTTGAATTGTATAGGTAAGCAAAATTCCAAAAAATAAGGTAAAATTGCCTGAGCTGTTTTGACAATGGTTATTTTTCTATAGTAGAGATAGATTTTTTAAAAAATGACCCTTTCACTTTTAGACAATACTTTCAAAATTAACAATATATTGAGCTTTATGAAAATTCTCTACTTTGTCTTTATTTTTCTCATTTTGTTGCAGAATAGTAAAAAAAAAAAAAATGAACAAAACACCAGAATGTTATAATAATTTATGGAACCAATGCCCTGTTTTCTTGGCTGTGGTGGAAATGTGGCCCATCTCCAAATAAGAACACTTCCAAGTATGGAAGAATTTTGTATAGACCATAGATAATTTATTTTCAGTTCCTTCTTTATAGTAACCCAATCACTGAAAACTAGATGGGTCTCTTCGAGATGTATCTAAGGTCACAGTTCTTTCTTGTTCCTGGAGGATCCTCATGAAGCCCCTCATCCCTGAGATTATATTTTAAAGTGTGTGTGTATGAGAGAGAGAGTTCACATTCACATATTTTTCTATCACTATATGTGTGTCCTTGGGCAAGTTATTTAACTTTAAATTTCAGGTTTTTTGCAAGATTGTTATGAGGTTTAAATGAGATAATATGTTTTAAGAATCTGGTACTATGACTGGTATAACTGATGCTCATAGTAACTGTTTTTAACATTATATTTATTTATTGGTTTAAATATTTTATTTACTGGTTGATCCTTGTTTAGTATCCATAGTGGTAACACAAAGAAAAAGATAACCGTATAACCAGATAAATGGAGGCAATGAGAAGTGTATTTCACTGATGTAGAATTCTTGCCAGAAATGTTTAACCTAAATCTAATCATGAGGAAATATTCAGGCAAATCCAGATTGTGGGACATACTGTAAAACAGCTGGCCTGCGATCTTCTAAAATGTCAATGTCGTGAAAGACAAATAAAACAAAATAAAGCAAAATATACTGGGGACCAATCTAGATTAAAGAAGACTGGAAGTATGACAACCAAATGCCACACGTAACCCTTGATTGGATTCTGGACTTAAAAAAAAAAAAAGCTATAAGGGACATTTTGGGGACAAATGGGGAAATTTGAATGGGAATTGCATATTAGGTAATCAGTAACAATGTTAGTTTTCTTGGATGTGATAACGATTCCATCTGCTTAGCCTGACATGTCTAGATCAGTTGCCATTCCTGAATGTCGTCATTAGGAATGTCACACCAAAGCTAGAAGACATCAAGGGCTGCTTCAGAAGGTAGTGATTTTCTTGGTCCCTGCAGGTATTTAATTAGCTGACAGGCTATAATACCAATTACTGGGGATGTTGTAAGTGATTTTTAAATGTCCTTTCTAGGGGTGCCAGTGTGGCTCAGTTGCTTAAGTGTTCTACTCTTGATTTCAGCTCAGGTCATATCTCAGGGTCCTGAGATCAAGCCCCACATTAGGCTCCGCACTCAGTGTAGAGGTGCTCGCATTGTCTCTCAAATAAATTGGCCAACCCCTTTGAGTCCCCTCCCTCCTTGGGAGTTTTGGACTGTCAGATTGCTATAACTCAATAAACTTATTTTCTGCCCATCAAAAAAAAAAAATCAATCTTTTAAAAAAAGTGTCCTGTCTAAACACTATACTGTTATTCTTTAAGAATGCAAACTTCTAGGGGCGCCCGGGTGGCTCAGTGGGTTAAAGCCTCTGCCTTCGGCTCAGGTCATGATCCCGGGGTCCTGGGATCGAGCCCCGCATCGGGCTCTCTGCACGGCAGGGAGCCTGCTTCCTCCTCTCTCTGCCTGCCTCTCTGCCTACTTGTGATCTCTCTCTCTGTCAAATAAATAAATAAAATCTTTAAAAAAAAAAAAGAATGCAAACTTCTAGAGCTGATACTCTACCTTTGATATTACTAGAGGTAGTAATACAGATGGAGCACTAGCTGCTTCCAAAGTGAAGAGGATGGAGTTCCCAGGATGGCTCAGTGGATTAAGCCACTGCCTTCAGCTCAGGTCATGATCCCAGGGTCCTGGGATGGAGCCCCGCATCGGCCTCTCTGCTCTGTGGGGAGTCTGCTTCCTCCTCTCTCTCTGCCTGCCTGTTGCTGACTTGTGATCTCTGTCTGTCAAATAAATAAATAAAATAAATCTTTAAAACAAAACAAAACAAACAGACAAACAAAAAAGCAAAGTGAAGAGGAAAGGATGGCAAGAGGCACACAAATATTTATCTTAAAATTTTTTTGAGTCTAGACATAACATAGGATTAATCAAAATTTATTATAGAAATACACAATGTATTGGATAGTGGAAATTCCCCTTAATTCCACCTCACAAAGATAATCACTTTTCAGATTTTGATGTATGCTCCTCTGTCATTTTTCCTTCATACATATACTAATGATATTATCTATAATTCTGCTTGCTGTCTTGTAATGTATTTTGAGCAGTTGTCCCACATATTTGCATGTCACTCTAACTTATCTATTTCCATGGCTGTTAGGCACCACTGCAATGAGCATTCGAGAACACATTTTTTTTTTTTTGTGATGAATTTGTGGGAATATTTCTGTAGGACACATTTCTGGGGGTAGAAATGCTGGGTCAGAGGGCATCTCTTTAACTGACCCCTGATTTAAATTCTTTTTTTTTTAAGATTCCATTCATTTTATTTGACAGATAGAGATCACAAGTAGGCAGAAAGAGAGAGGAGAAAGCAGGCTCCCTGCTGAGCAGAGAGCCCTATGCGGGGGCTCGATCCCAGGACCCTGGGATCATGACCTGAGCTGAAGGCAGAGGCTTTAACCCACTGAGCCACCAGGCGCCCCTCTCCCCCCCCCCGCCCCGATTTAAATTGTTATTAATAGTCGTTGACAGTGCCATTTCTACATACCTTTGCCAAGTCCATTAGCCACTTGCACTGAACTCTTAATAAAGGAAAAAAGTTGTGAGGGGTGAACAGAAAGTGAGCAAAAGTGGAATCACAGAGTTCCTGCTAGTTTTTGTGAAGTGTATAATAAGGTTAGTATGTAAATAATACGGAAACCTCTGGAAGAAAGAAATAAAAATACATCATCTCTGCCTACAACACAATGTGATATTTAAAAAGTGAACTGAAACAATAAAGCAGCCAAGAGTTTTCCCCAGAAAATTCTGCAGAAAATTTTTATTTTTGAGTTATGGTTAGCTTCACTAAAATGTGGACAGCATCAACCTTGGGATGAAAATAACCCCCTCTGCTCACTTCCTCTCCATGTCAGTCACACCACCACACTAGAAAGGGGAATTTAAGCTTCACTTTTTAAATATCTGAACTAGGTGGGTAAAAGGCCTGATGGTTCATCTTTCTGAATATTGACAGAAGCAGTCCCAGAGCAGATTTTGGCATTTTTCTGTAGAAAAGGTATGAATTTAGGACTGGCCATCAAGGACTCACTGTGCCCCAGTAGAGACCCTGGGGGAAAGACTATGAGAATCACAAGCTATGAATTACTTCTGTTCTTATGGGGCTGGGTGGAGCCAACACAGATTTGAGCTCTGTGTTGTGTGGGAATTTATCTTTTCAAGTCTCAGTTTCTTCTCCTATAAAATGGGGGTTTTTGTGAGACCAAAATGAGATGATGTGAATGAAAGGACTTTGGCAAATGCATATGTACATAAATACTTGCTTCTGTTAAGGTGCTGCTGTGTCTGACTGGGCCACCTCACGTCACTCTTTCCTTTAATTCCTTGGCATTTGTATTCCAAAAGACTTTTTGAGTCATTCTATCTCTTAATGTCTCATTGTTACTTCTTCAATATCTGTGAACATAAACTAAATGTGAGATTCTGTGCTGGGTTTTCTGATAAGTCAATAAAGATGAAACTGTCAGGAGCCTTCCTTCTTCCCCACTTTTATTCTAGGAGACTAATATCTTTTAATGGGAGTCTTTACAAAAGATGTTTTCCAAAGGTGTATTATGTATGCTGTTTTATAATCTCAAGCTTAAGTGGTAGATTTTAGTTCCACTTTTTTCCATATAAATGAGGAAATAAGTCTTAGTGAGGTTGAGTAACTTTTTTTTTTTTTTTTTCTTTTTAGTTACCTAGTTTAAAAAAAGGTTGCAGATGGCCCTAGGTAGGTATTCTGGAACCAAAACCAAAAGCATCTCTGGCTGCTTCCTATTTTTGCTTTGCCTTCTGATCAAAAGCATAAGCTTCATGAAGGCAGGACTGGCTGGTGAC
This sequence comes from Neogale vison, assembly GCF_020171115.1. Lineage (NCBI taxonomy): Eukaryota > Metazoa > Chordata > Mammalia > Carnivora > Mustelidae > Neogale > Neogale vison. Next base: position 140,883,250 of record NC_058097.1, read on the forward strand.
ATTTACTTTGATGGCTTATTTTACCTTCAGGCACACAGGGAGGAGCTTTCCTTCCATCTGTTGAGTTAGTTGAAGCCATGATGTAAATTATTATAGCATCTACCAGGTGCCAAATGGTTTGCATGTTTTATTTCATTTTTTTCCCCAAATCATTTTGAAAAGTTTCAGATATGTAGAAAAATTGCAAAAATCTTACAGTGAACATTCCATATACCCTTCATCTAGCTTAATTTGCTTTCTCTTACTGCATCTGTGCACACACACACACACACACACGCACTTTCCCCCCCAAAATCACTTAAAAGTGAGTTGCAAACGTTACAACACTTTATCTCTGCCCACTGGAGCATGTATCTCTGAAGAAATAGGAAGTTGGCCCATGTAACTGCAATATCGTTACATTGAAACATTGAAATTTTGAAGATTCCAAATCTGTTGCCTTTCTAAATTGGATTGGCCTGATTGTTTTTTCTTTATCAGACTCATGTTAAACACTTGTAGGAATTTAGCGTTGCGTGTTGCATCCTTTTCTTTGTATCACATTAGGTAACACATAATGTCACTTTGTAACATCACTGGTGATATAAGATTTGGTCATTTGGATGAAGTGGTATTGCCTGATCTCTTCATTGTAAAGGTACTTATTTCTCTTTCTAATTAATATAATAGTCTGTGGGGTGATACTTTGAGATTGTTTGAATATTGTTCCTCTGTAATTTTTATCCACTGGTTTTAACATCTCTTGATAATCTTGGCCTAGGTCAGTTGGTATCTATGAAAGGATGATTTTCTAATTCTCTCTTTCTGTATGTATTTTATTTTTTTTAGATTTTATTTATTTATTTGACAAACAGAGATTACAAGTAGGCAAGAGAGGCAGGCAGTGAGAGAGAAGGAAGCAAGCTCTCTGCAGAGCAGAGAGCCCGATGCGGGGCTCAATCCCAGGACCCTGGGATCATGACCTGAGCTGAAAGCAGAGGCTTTAACCCGCTGAGCCACCCAGGCACCCCTCTTTCTGTATGTATGACCAGGCGTTTTCTGACAGATCAGCTTTCAGCTTCTTCTCTTTCTCCTCCCCCTCTTCTTCCTGGTCCCCCTTTCTTTAAGCATCATCTGGATTCCTGGATTATTTTTTACCCTCAAGGTATTATAATCCATTACCAACCTTCTGCCTGGTTCCTCAGGAATTTTGCCCACTTTACAAGTGAGGAAATTAAGACTCAGAAAATACAAGTAACCTTCTGAGAGTTACAGCTAGTTAGCAGAGGAGGCCAGACGCAGAGCCGATTTTGATGAACTCTGAGGTGGTTTCTGTTCTTTTTTGCCTTGAGGCAGTCCAGGTATAAAAGATTATGTGAGGAAATCAAGTTGGAAAGAACAAGCATTGCATTATCGTTGCTTATAGCAAATGATTGGAAACAACCCTAAGCGTGTCAGGGGAAACAGGTTAAATAAATGGCTAAGTTCACACAAGGGAAAACTATTAAACCACACACAAGAATTGGGGTGTTCTTTAAGTACTGATATGGAAAGCTCTCAAAGGCTATATTAAATGAAAGAAGGAAGGTGCAGAAGAGTACATATTCTGTGAAAGAAGTGGGGATAAGAAAGTGCATTTGAATTTGCACAAAGAAACCCTAGAAGGATATAAAATAACAAAGTAGTTACTGGAACGGGGCTGTAAAAGTGAGTGGGGTGTGTGCTGTGAGATTTCTTAAGATTTACTATTTTATAAGGTTAACTTACAAGATAGCTTTATTGAGATATAATCCACACATCACAAAATTCACACATTTAAACTGTACAATTCAGTGGTTTTTAGTATGTTCATAGAGTTGTGCATCACCACAATTTAGAACATTTCCATTATTCTAACAGGAAACCTTTTACTCATTAGCATTCATTTGTCATCTCCCCTGCTCCTGTGCCTTGCCCTCCCAAACTGCCCCAGGCAACCACTTTCTTGTCTTTACTTTCTATCTCTATAGATTTGCCTATTCTGGACATTTCATATAAATGGCATCAGGTAATATGTGGTCTTTTGTGACTGGTTTCTTTCATCAGCATGATCTTTTCAAGGTTTACCTGTGTTGTAGTATGGATCAGTTCTAGTTTTATTACCAAATAATATTCCTTTGTATTGATATACCATACCAGTTGATGGACATTTGGGTTGTTTCCGTATTTTATTTTATTTTATTGAGGAGGGGAGAGGCAGAGGGAGAGGGAGAGAGAGAATCTTAAGCAGGCTCCACACCAAGCATGGAACCTGATGCAGGGCTTGATCTTATAACTCTGAGATCATGACCTGAACCAAAATGAAAAGTTGGATGCTTAACCAAGTGAGCCAGCCAGGCACCCCTTCAACTTAAAAAAAAAAAAAAAAATTAAGTAATCTCTACAACCAACATGGGGCTTCAGCTCAGGACCCCAAGATCAAGAGTCACATGCTCCTCTGACTGAGCCAGCCAGGTTCCATGGCTTGTTTCTACTTTTTGACTGTTAGGAATAATGCTATCAACATGTGCATATAAGGTTTTCAATGTCCATTTGTTTTTATTTCGTTTGGTCTGTACCAGGAGTGGGTCAAATGCGAACTCTATGTATGAACTTTTAAGGAACTGAAAAATTATTTTCCAAAGCAGCTGCTACCATTTTACATTCCCTCCAGCAGTATATGTGGGTTCTATTTCTCCACATCCTTGCCAACACTTGTTATTATTTCTTCTTCATTATGACCATCCTAGTAGGTGTGCCACATTGAGTTTTGACCCATGGGAATGTAATACCAGTGTATTTCAAAATTAAAACAAAACAAAACACCGTGGAAATAAATGGCAGCTCAAGAAGAAAAGTTTCAGATGGTCGGCCAGAGGTCAGTTTGTAGGGATGGCCTTAGGGTAGGGATGATCTTAGGTTTTCCTTGTTCAGACAGATGTGCTGATGCATATACATTTCCATCTTCTGCTTTTTAGTACCAGCTGACTTCTCCTCCAGTGCTCTCCCAGATTCATTGTCCAGAGAGGAGGCTTGGGTATAAAGTACTGCACTGCTCTCAGGATTTCTAACACTTTAGAAACAGCTCTATGGACTCAGCAGCTAGGACAATGTCAGTTCTTAAGAGCAGAGAAGTATCAGGAATCTCTGGGCCATGAGGTCCTCATACTCTTTCCCCAGTGCTCATGGTAACGGCGTTAGAATGAGATGCTTTTACCTATTGGTGACTGGTCTAGGAAGCAGTGAAATGCATTTGAAGAATTTTGAAGCCTACAAAATGCAGTTTGAATTTGTGTTTTGGTGCATTTAAGCTGTGTGATCTTAGACAACTCATAACTTCTCTGAGCCTCAGTTTTTTCATCAATAGTAGAGGAAACTACCTAGTCTAAAGTATCTCTTCACAAGATACTTAATTGTTAGAAAGTAGGCAAGAGTAACTTTACAGTGCAGAAATATGGCAGATACCACTTTTACTAGATGATTAAGGTTAATACAGTGTTGGGACAAATCATCATATGAGAAGGACACACCACTAGTGTGGCATTCCTGCCCAAAATGCATAGCTTGAATCTAATCACAAGGAAATATCAGATAAATATAAATTAAGAAACATTCTACAAGTCAAATGGACTGTATTTTTAAAAAAATGTCAAGGTCATGAAAGACAAGCACTGAGGAATAATTCTATATTAAAGGAGACTAAAGTCACATAGAAACTAAATACAATATATGATCCTGGATTGATTGGATCAGAGAAAATTTTTTTTTCTTTTTCTCTCTCTCTCTTTTTTTTTTTTTTAAAGATTCTGTTTATTTATTTGTGTGAGAGAGAGAGAGCACAAGCACATGAGCAGGGGGTAGGGAACAAGGCAGAGGGAGAGGGAGAATCGGATTCCCTGCTGAGCAGTGAGCCCTATGTAGGACTCAATTCTAGGACCCTGAGATTATGACCTGAGCCGAAGGCAGCCACTTAACTGACTGAGCCACCCAGATGCCCCCCCCCCAATTTTTTTATTTTGCCATAAAGGACATTATTTTGTTTAATCAATTGGTGAAATTTGAATAAGGGCTGAGATTAGATTATATAAGTATTAAGATTTATTTTCTGATTTTGATCATCATATTGTGAAGATAGAAGAGTATGTCTTGAATTTTAGGGAGATACAATGTTTAGGAATAAAGTAATATCTATATCAGAAAGAATGGTAAAGCAAAGTGGTAAAAAATTAACATTTGGATAATCTGGGTGAAGGGTACATATGAATTATTAGTAGTTTTCTTAAAGTTTTTTCCTTTTTTAGTTGAAGTCTGAAATTAATTAAAAATAAAGAGATAAGAAAGGAGGGAAGGAAGATGCCAGTACTTAGAGATAGGGTTGCTGTGAGGATTAAACAAGGCCCTGTATGTCAAGGCTCAGTGTGGTGCTTGTCACCTGGTAGCCTTCAAGTACATGGGGACATCCTGGGATGGGCAAGGCAGCCAGTAGCTCTTAGCTGTTATTGGGGAGCCAAACTAAAATTGACATGTGGTATATGGTGACAGTATTGTTCTGAATGCAAAATTGGGATTCATGGTCTGAGAAAGAATTTATTGATTTAATTGCAAAGTCTTACCAAAAAAGAAAGAAAGGAAGAAAGGACCTATATATATATATATATAGAGAGAGAGAGAGAGAGAGAGAGAAATAAATATAATATTTGGTTGCCCATTTAATACATTATCTCATTATAGTGTTAAATTTATCAGAAGTCATGATTATCTTAGGAAAGCTAGGGGTTATGGTTCTTTTAGGCTATTTTTGGGCCAATATTAGCATTTGGGCGGCTTCCTCTTCTTACCTTCTCTTTTTTTTTCCCTCTTCCCTCTTCCCCCAACTATACAATCAAGTTTCCGATTTTATCTGTGAGAGTCATTTGAATTAGCCATGTCAAATGTTAATTGTTTTGGCAGAGAAAAAGAATCTTGGACAAGCTTTTCCTTCTAAGACTCAAAAACTTATATTTCTAAGAGCCAACTTTGGAAGGAATGTTACTGGTCTGGAAAATTCGGATAGCAACCTCAGAAGGAATTCATACCCTAGAGGAATTGGGAGTGGGGTGGGGAGCTCAATTTCCTTTGAGACAGATTGAAATAAATAGTTCTTTCTGAAATAGAATAAAGATCTATTTATTTCCTTCATCTTTTTACTAAAAGCTTCAAAACATGAATTATGATTAAGTTCAAAATAGATTTAGCCCAGGCACCAAAAAAAACCCTCAACTAATCCTGATTAAAAAACATTTATAAAAACTTGGACAGGCTGCTTTGCTGAATGACATGATCCTTACTATAACGTTTAAGTTGGCCCCTTTGATGTGACAGAATTTCCAGCTCATGAGCTGCAATTGTATAGCTCAAGATTCCACATTAAGTGATACCAATCCAGAGTCATTGTTCCTGCTGTGGTAGTGTCTTTCTGTGTTGACTATTACCTGCTATAAATTGTCTGGTCTCAGAATTTTTCGTGTTCTTTGCTTTTAAAGTTACCATGGCCAGGAAACTAAATGGCATGTTGGTATGTGCAAGCTTTTTTTTTTTTTTTTTTTTTAAGTAGTCTCTCTGCCCATCGTGGGGCTCAAACTCATGACCCTGAGATCAAGAGTCACATCTTCTACTGACTGAGCCAGCCAGGTGCCACCAAGTTACTTTTATTATAAAACTTAATAATGATAATAATAATAGCAAACATTTTTTATGATGTGCCAAGTGGTGTGCTGCTTTCCATAAGTTACAGCATTTAGTTGTAGTGAAACCACATGAGAGATCCAAAGCTCTGAGAGCTGAAGTTACATGCCCAAGATTATATGACTAGTAAGAAGCAGATCCAGAGCCAGAAATCAGAGCTGTCTGACTGCAGAGCTTGTGCTTTTCTGCTGTGTGAAATGCCATTTTGCAGACTGGTGTGGAAGATGATTACTTTTTCGCTTCATCTGTGGAGAAGAGTCCTGTCTTATTTACTTGATGGGTATTTATTGAGTGCCCATCACATGTTAGTCACCTACAGAAGATTGAAACCCAGGCCTTGTCATTAAGAAGTTCACATTCGGTTAGCCTGGGTGGCTCAGTGGGTTAAGCCTCTGCCTTTGGCTCAGGTCATGATCTTAGGGTCCTGGGATTGAGCCCCACGTGTGGCTCCTTGCTCAGCGGGGAGCCTACTTATCTCCTGCCTGCCATTCCCCCTGCTGTGCTTGCTCTGTTTGTCTCTCGCCCTCACCCTCTCTGTGTAAAATAAACAAACAAAATCTTTAAGAAAAAAGTTCACATTCAAGTAGAGGAGATAAAACAGTTTCCTCCCTATATATGCATGTTCATAACAGAATTATTCACAATAGCCAAAGGGTAGAAGGAACCGAAATGTCCATCGGCAGGTGCATGGATAAGTCAAATGTGATATGTACATATGGTAGTATATTACTCAGCCTTGAAAAGGAAGAAAATTCTAACACATGCTACAACATGGATGAATCTTGAGGACAGTATGCTAAGAGAAATAAAGCAGACACAAATGGATGAATATTTTATGGTTACACTTATATGCGGTTCCTGGAATAGTCAAACTTATAAAGACAGAAAGAATGGTGGTTGCCAGGGGCTAGGGGGAGGGAGAAATTGGAGAGTTGTTATTTAATGTGTATGGAGTTTCAGTTTTGAAAGATGAAAAATTTCTGAAGATTGGTTGTACAATTCTGTTGTACTACTGAACTGTACACTTAAAATGGTTGAGATTATAAATTTTATATTACATATATTTTATCACAGTTTTAAAAATGCAGACAGATATCCCCCCCCGACATTTTGTGATGAAACATTAATTAGCGCAACAAGAAGGACTGATGAAGTCATAGGACTTAGAGATTCTTTCTAGACGGGGTGGATCAGGTGAGGCAATGGAAGATGGGTCAGATTTATGTAGCATTGAGGAAGGTGGAAAGGGCAACCCAGGTGAAGGGAACAGTGAACAAAGTTATACAGACTTGGTCCTGCTTAAAGATCCAATTCTGGCAAGGAACAAATCTCCAAATGACTCTGTAATTATGGGTGTCCTAGCCACCTTGCATGTGGGCAGAGACTTAAATGCAAAGTCTAAACCAGGTCCATGAAGTTGTGGTATGCTGGACAAGGACTCATTCATGATTCATTCAGTCAACATATATTTAGCACACAGTGCCCATGCTATGCTAGTCACTTTATGTATGCTGGCAGATGTAATAGTCCCAACAACTCTGAAGTTATTAATAGCCCTAATTAACAGATGTAGAAACTGTGACTCAGAGAGATGAGGTAACTTGCCCAAAGTCACATGACTGATAGGTGGTCAAAGTAAGACTTTGCCTGTGTAACCCATGCTGCCTGTGTCCACTAAGCTACACTGTCTCCTCTTGGGGTGGGTGTGAAGTGATGTCTGCCTTTCAACTCATAGTAGAAGTGGCATGTGACTGCTACCCCTTGTCATCTTCTTGCTGCTTTTGAAACTATCTTGACAGCTCTGAGACTCTGCTTCCTTATCTGTGAAATGAAAACCTTGTATTGAACAAGATTATTTCTAAGTCTTCTCCCAGATCAAAAAACCCTATTTATTCATTCTTTTATCCGTCTATCCATCGATCCAACAACAACCTGGTATCTATTATATAATGGGTACAAGCTGATGGGTGCTGGGACTGGTAATTGAGATTTGACAAAAACACTGTTCTTGCCTGAAAGGAGGCTGTGGGCCAGGGAAGGAGATGAAATGGATGGTTATTGTACAGTATGGCCATAGCACTGGTAAGGGTGTATACAGAAGGCTGGGGCATAGAGAAGGGGCATTTGTCCCTGCCTTGGATAAGAGGTTGTCAAGAGGAGAGGAAGTCATCCCAAAGACCAGGAAGGTAGTGAGGAAGACTGTAAGAATCTCATCCATCCTGTTGTTCCAGTGGGTATAAGCACAGTACATATTTATTACATTTAGTTAAGCTTTGTTGACTTTAAAGGTCCTTTTGATTTTAAGCCTTATGGATAGTTTAGTTGAATTTAACAGTTAAGTGCAGCCAAATATTGATATTCATCTTGAGCTGGTGACCCAGCTTGAGAATTTGGAGAAAGATTATAAAGTTGAAGAGACACCTAAGAGTTATTTTTTTTTTTTTAAAGGGAATTTAGGAAGCATGGGGTAGCCTCGTAAGAGACCCAAGGGCCCAGGGTTAATTTGAGGTGTTCACAGCTAAAGTCATAGATGATTATATTTCAAAGAGATGAGTGAAACGGCTAACATTGTATAACACATGTGATTCTTTCAAGACTACTAAGGACTCATGAGTTGCTAAGTATGAGAATGATTAAGTATTAGAACTCTAATACCAAGGAATTGAAATGAGGGTTGGGTGGGGGAAGTTAAAAGCGCTAACATTTATTGCACAGCTAATACATAAAGGCATTGTGCTATGCCCTTTACGTTTATTATTTTGTTTTATTCTCCCCACAGTCTTTCTTATAAGGTAGGTGTTCTTATTCTTCACAAATGTGGAAACAGTCTCAAGGAGGTTTGACTTGCTTGTCATAGCTAACAGGAGACAGCAGGGACTCAAGTCCAAGTTTTTAAAATTAAGGCCTTTACCTTTTCTACACAAGCTTCTTCAGGTTTCTGGGTTTTGTACTTCTTTTTTTGGAAAAGATTTTATTTATTTATTTGACAGACAGAGATCACAGGTAGGCAGAGAGAGAGGAGGAAGCAGGCTCCCTGCTGAGCGATGCAGGGCTTGATCCCAGGACCCTGAGATCATGACCTGAGCCGAAGGTAGAGGCTTTAACCCTGAGCCACCCAGGTGCCCCTGGTTTTTGTACTTCTGGAAAAACAGCACCAGGGTAACAGGGCTTCCCTATCATCCTTGGAGCCTAGAAAGTAGTGATATTTAGGGTCGACCAGCTCTTAAAAATATCCAACATACCCAAGGACAGCTCTCCCAGCTTTCTGTATCTTCCTTCTGAAGTGGTGGGTCACCAGCTCGAGATGAATGGCTCTTACTAAAATACTGATTTCCCCTCCCCACCCCTTTTTTGCCTTTCCCTGGTAATTTATGAATGGCAATTTCTCTCTTAGAAGTGGCTCATAAAAGTTATCTGAGAAAATGCTGTTTGAAGCCAGCTCAGTTTGTGTATTTAATCCCTTCTCCTTCCCCAACAAAGGGTCACTTCACATCATTTGCCCCAGATTCTGTCTTTGGGGTCCTGAGAGAGCTTGTTGCCAAGCTCTCAGAGGCCTCCAGCTCTGAGGTTCTGACAGGATCACATAGAGGTCTCCACTATTAACCCCTTACATTTCTGGCTCCTTCTTCGTCTCTCAAAAGGTTTCCCCACGGGCATAAGCTATGGTGTCTTCTCAGGGAGTGTTTCCCCAGCTTATTTTGGAAGCAGGCCAGGCTTTTGGCTCTGGGCCTTTAACCCCCTAGAAAGTTCCCACATGTGGCTGCACGAATAGCAGACTGTCCTCCAAATGGGTTGATGAATTATGGTAGTGGGGAAAGGTCTCCAGCAGGCTCTTTCTCTGGCCTGGTATTCCACAGTTTGGGCTCCAGTGACATGGACAGAGGATGTGGTGTAAAGAGACTGGAGCTCAAGTCTTGGCTCAAGGCATAAATCTTGGGGCTGTGAGACTTGACCTGTTTGAGCCCGTGTTCTTAGCTCCAAATGAAGGACTGATGACAACCCGAGCTTCGTGCTGTTGTTGTGAGAGGCAAATATCTCGATGTATAGTATTGACGTAGTGTATAACAAGCCCATAGAATGTATAACAGATGTCAGTGCTTGTTGTTATAAAACAAATTTGGCTCAATGAGAGACATTTCTGGAAACTCTCTGGCCCCAGTTCCTGGCAAATCTTTTCATTGCTCAAGTAGGCATGCATGGTATCATTCTCATGTTTATTTTTGTAATCTTTTCATTTATAGTCATACACTCCTAGAAGCTTTGGTGATTCTTAAGTATTTATCTCTGAAGACTCTGGTCAGGGTTGTACGCTCATACCCAGAGCTAGTTGCCTCAGAGTAATTATTTGGATTCTCAGAGCTGTATGTGGATCCATTTCCCAAGAAATCCTGGGACAGCAGAGCTGGCTGTGTATGATAAATGAGGTTTGTCTTGCTTGCTAGGATTCGGATGGTTGAGAACTCCTAAGGGTATTTGAGAGTAGGTAAACCCCAAGGCAGGACTATTATAACTCCGTGTATGTTTCTGGTAATGAGATGAGAAGAGTGCCTTACTGTAAGTGGTTTGAGTTTAGAGCTAGAAGCCTTTGGAAACTGACAAGTCTTGTGTTTTGTCATAAATTTGTTCGGATTATTACTCTGTTGTGAGAAATTTTCTAGGTATTCCTCAGACACTTGGGGATTGTTGCTTACTATATTCTTGCCATTTCAGATGGTTGTATTTCATTCTTCTTGGCTATGTTTCTCAGAGCTCTTTGAATTGGTAAATGAGGGGCACCTGGGTGGCTCAGTGGGTTAAAGCCTCTCTGCCTTTGGCTCAGGTCATGATCCCCGGGTCTGAGATCGAGCCCCGAGTCAGGCTCTCTGCTCGGCAGGGAGCCTGCTTCATCCTCTCTCTCTGCCTGCCTCTCTGCCTACTTGTGATCTTTATCTGTCAAATAAATAAATAAAATCTTTAAAAAAAAAAACACAGCACAAAACCAAAAACCCATCCTTTGAAATCCGCACAAGGTATATGCCCAGGGGTGATTTATGGGTGCACGGAGAAGGAACATTAAAGAAATAATTGTTGGCTGTTTATTTTGGAAAAGTATGTGTACTGAGAGCAGAACCAGGGAGGTTTATTTTCTCTTTTACCTTCCTCCAACTTCCATTAGTGTTAATAGGATCATATATTCTAGACTTTACTTGGCTCATTGCACTCACATGAATGTTTGAATTGTTTTGGTATTATATACGAGCAGCAAAAGGGAAAGAGGAACAGAATGCTGAAAGCTAAATTATTCTATATACCTTATTTTGGATGGGATTTATTCTCTTGAGACCATTAAAATTATCTGATTAGATGATTCTGATAGGTACATCTAGACAGCTATATTACTTGTTTGTCTGAAGTGGTTTGTTCAGGGGATGGCTAAATGTGTTTTGTATTTGGTGGAACAAGGTGAGCCTTAATGCGGGTTATCTAAGCTTTGGGCCATCACAGGTGTCGCTGTTATCCAAAGGACCAATGGAACTGCGTGTTCCCCTGGGGTGAGTTGAGGCTGGGGGCATTTGTTAGGCCATGATTTGATACACACTGACCCAACTTACCCTCCTGGTGGTAAGGGATTCAGTTCCTAAGGTTGCTGCTACAGATCCATTTATTCAATTAAGCAAATAACAACTGAGGTCCTGCTGTTCCTTGGGTATTATTTCGGTCTTAGAAATACTCTGCGTGAGGAGCCAGAATCAGACTGCTCGGGGAAACCCTGTACAGTTAGAGTGCTAAAATTTCTGGGTTTGAAGGGACCTTAGAGACAATCTAATCCAGGATCAGCAAGCTTTTTCTGTAAAGGACCAGAAAGTAAATGTATTTGATTTAGGGGGCCATATTATGCAGTCAAATGCTCTACCACTGAGCTGTACCCCCTAGGGGGCCATATTATGATCTCTGATGCAGATCATTCTTTTTTTTTTTTTTTTTACTATCATTTAAAAGTGTAAAGATCATTCTAAACTGAGGTGGGAGACATAAGCTGGATTTGGCCCATGAGCCATAGTTTTCCCACTCCTGATCTAACCCATTCCCCCTCCCCTTTTTTAATCAAAGAAACTGAGAACCAGGGGGTTCTCTGTACAACCCTTCCCACCACCACCAGCAAGAGCACATCTAGTTCTTGACACTGCTCAATTGTTGACCTGTAATAAAGGATCCCCAGAGGTTCAGGCCCACAACCCAAATTGCCTACTTACATGGCAAATACATAGTTTTGGTCCTGAGGTAAGAATGAATTTAATTATTCAGTAAGTCATTAGGTGCCTGCCACATTCCAGGCACTGTGTTTGGGACGGGTTGTAAAATTAGCAGGACAAAATCCCAGCCTTCCATCAGTTCAGGCAGATATGATGCCCAAATGACAGTTAGCCTGTGGAGACCAGGAGTGGGTGTCTTTGGAGCAGAGGAAGGCACTCCTTCCTCAGTATGTGGGATGCTTCCATGGGTGTATAAATGAATCCACTCATTCATATTTGGAAGCCACTACCCAGCCTATAGGAAGGGGAAAGAGACTTGGCTTCCTCCATACTTGCTTATTTTTTTCTGTGGGGACCGATACCTTATGATCCTATGTATGCATGGGTGGGTTCTGAGATTAAAGGAACTAAGGTGAAAAAGGATAAAGACAGTTTATCTGGCACTGGCTTTGTTGTACCAGTTTATCCAGTCAGTGGCACTGAGACACAGATGAAAGCATAAAAGATCAATCAGAGAGCCTTTTAATATTTTCGAGCTGGAAGGGATTTTATAGGTCACTTGGCAGTACCCTTTCATTTAACAGATAATGAGCATGAGGCCCAGAGATGTCAGATTTTTTACTGTGGGTCGCACGCTAATTCATAGAATCTCAAGAGTTCTAAAGGCCCATAACATATGGAGTAGAACTCTCCAAATAACAATAAAGAATAATAATCAGAGCCAACATTCTTGAAAGTTTATTGACATGCCTAGTAATACATATTAACCTCATTTAATTCTGACGATAACTCAATGTAATTGGGGTAAGATTACCATCCCCGTTTTACAGCTGAGGAAACTTCGCTGGAAGAGATTAAGTAAATGTGTCCGAAGTCACCCAGTCATTAATAGTAGAGCCAGGATTCAAGTACCAAGCTCAAGGGCTTAACCTGCTCAGAGCCCTTTACTCCCACTTAACTGCGACAACTGAATGGGAGCTCAGTGACTGAGGAGACCCGTGCCAGGTCTGTGGATGTCTCATCTTTTGGCCAGATGTATATGCTAATATGCACATGTGGGCCAGGAAAGCCTGTTGCTCTGCAGCTGTCTTTATAGTGCCCCAGAACAGTTCTGAGAATTAATGTGCACAGTAGAATTCTGTTTCAACATCAAAGTTCCCTTGAAGACAGAGAGCCTGGTTGGTAATTGGTTTCCCTGATTCTGCCGAAGTTTGTGGGGGCAACTGGAAGACTCTCTCTGCATGTTACCTTCTTCCTGTTGCGCAATCATTTAGGTTTAAAATCATAGTTTCAGGGGCAACTGGGTGGCTCAACAGGTTAAGCCTCTGCCTTCGGCTCAGGTCATGATCTCAGGGTCCTGGGATCCAGTGCTGCGTCGGGCTCTCTGCTTGGTGGGGAGCCTGCTTCCTCCTCTCCCTCTGCCTGCCTCTCTGCCTACTTGTGATTTCTCTCTGTCAAATAAATAAATAAAATCTTAAAAAAAATAAAATTGTAGTTTCAAACTGTAGTCTGAGGCATCCTGGGGTGTGTGGACTAAAGAACTGAGGGAGTCTGTAGGAAAAATTGGGCATGGATTTGGCTTTGATCCAAATGATGTCTAAAACAAATCTCTTTTGCTGCATTAATTTTTTTAGTTCTGATGAATGAGAACAACTGACTCATTAGATGTACAGTACCTGTGATGCTTGTGATGTTTTCTTTCTGTTCTTGCAGAAGTTGAATGTTTTTCTCACCTGACAATGGTAATACATGGATTTAGTTGGAGGTTTTTTGTTTTTTGTTTTTTTAGCCAAACACATTTTTACAGATTTATAGAGGTTATTCTAAGAAAACCCTCTACCTAGATTACTGTTTTGTTTATAAGGAGCACTATAGGCTTTGTTTGCCATTCATTCATTGTAAGCAGGTTTCTCTATATGGCAGAGGAAAGCCTGGGTTCTTAGATTTCAGCTCAGAAAGCTATATCCTTTGAACCTAGGCCCCTGGGTTGGGATGGATAAGTCAATACATAGCATTAATAATTGCTGCATATCACTTGGAGGAAGATCCAAATTAAATAAAGAAGGCTTTCATTAGGTCATGAAAAAACAGATTTAGGCTTTCTTGGTAAGAATCTTGAGGGATTTTGCAGAGGGAAGAGATGTAATACAAGATAGTCTTCTCATTTGTAGGCGTTTGAGAAATCCCTTAAAATAGAGAAACACATGAATATTTGTTTTCTAACAGAAAATAATTCAAAGACCTGCCCATGTGTCTTGCCAAAGCTTTTTTTCTTTTCAAGCTTCAGTCAACCTGCCAGAAAATTTTTTTTCTGATTATATCAGGGAGAAATCTCACTTAGTGATTGCACGCTGTTAATACCTGCTTTATTATTTTTTTAAGATTTTTATTTATTTGAGAGAGAGAGCATACAAGTGGATGAGGGAAGGGGCAGAGAGATAAGCAGGCTCCCCTCAGAGCAAGGAGCCTGATGCAGGACTACATCCTAGGACCCTGAGATCATGACCTGAGCCGAAGGCAGCCGCTTAACCAACTGAGCCACCCAGGCGTCCCTATTTTTAATAGTCTTAAGAATATCTCACAACCTGCCATTTGTCTAGTTATTTCTCTGTTATTATATACAGATTAAACTTATTTTTTTTAAGATTTTTATTTATTTATTTGAGAGAGAGAGAGATCACAAGCAGGCAGAGAGGCAGGAAGAGAGAGAGAGGGAAGCAGGCTCCCCGCTGAGCAGAGAGCCCGATGTGGGGCTCAATCCCAGGACCCTGGGATCATGACATGAGCTGAAGGCAGAGGCTTAACCCACTGATCCACCTAGGCGCCCAGGTTAAACGTTTTTGGCAAGAATTCTAAATAGCTCATTTTGTGTACTCGCCATTGCTGTGTGAAGGGATGTTAGTTTATCCCATTATTGGTGATGCTCAGTGCAAACAAACATCTGGCTAAAGTGGGGTCTGCCAGATTTTGGAATCATAAAGGTGTCATTTCCTAGAGATAGATTTGCATTAAGTTTGGTACTAAAGTTCTCCCAGATATGTTAACATACATTTATTTTATTTTAGAAGGTTTTATTTATTTGAAAGAGAGTGTATGTGCATGAGCATACAGGGGAGGTGGACTGGCAGAGGGAGAGAGAGAATCCCAAGGAGACTCCACACCTAGTGCAGAGCCCGATGGGGGCTTCGATCTCACAACCCTGAGATCATGACCTGAGCTGAAACCAAGAGCTGGTGCTCAACCAACTGAGCCACCCAGGTGCCCCTGTCAATATTTATTTATTAGATACCTATTGCGCATCTAGCCTTGTGTTTAGTACTGTGATGAATCTAAAAGAATTAGATAAAAAAGAATCTATCTGAAGGAATATGTAGGTTCCTTGAGAGGGTAAGTTATTTTTTAAAAAACTAACAAGTAAAGGAGTGGTGATTCTTTTTTTTTTTTTTAAAGTTTTTTTTTTTTTAATTTATTTGTCAGAGAGAGGGAGAAAGAGCGAGCACAGGCAGACAGAATGGCAGGCAGAGGCAGAGGGAGAAGCAGGCTCCCTGCTGAGCAACGAGCCCGATGCGGGACTCGATCCCAGGACGCCGGGATCATGACCTGAGCCGAAGGCAGCCGCTTAACCAACTGGGACTCCAGGCGTCCCAGGAGTGGTGATTCTTAAGTTAACAACTAGTTTATAAAAACTTTTTATTGATGTATAATATACATAGAGAAAAGTACACTTGTAAGTGTAATAGCTTGATGATGTTATCAAACTGAGCACACCAAGGTACCCAGCACCCAGATTAAGAAACAGAATTTAGGGGCACCTGGGTGGCTTAGTTCATTTATGCACTCAACTCTTGATTTCAGCTCAGGTCATGATCTCAGGGTCTTAAGATCTAGTTCCATGTCAGGCTCTATGCTGGGCATGGAGTTTGCTTAAGGTTCTTCATCTCCCTCTCCCTTTGCCCCTCCCTCCCCAAAGAAATGGAATATAAGCACATCTCAATAAGTCTGATTTTTAAAAAGATTTTTATTTATTTATTTTGAGAGAGAGAGAGAGAGCATGGCATAGGGGATGGGCAGAGGGAGAGGGAGAAGCAGACCTCCTGCTGAGCAGGGAGCGCTATTTAGGACTCATCTGAGGACCCTGAGATCATGACCTGAGCCAAAGGTAGACGCTGAACCAACTGAACCACCCAGGTGCCCATCAATGAGTCTGATTTTTGTGTGGAACTTATATCCAAATGATTGTTGACTTTTTCCATACCAACTTATTTATGAGTGGCCCAAAGAAATCATTATCATTTTAAGCCTAAAATGGTGTTCCCTAACTTGATTGGTTTGGGGATCTATCCAGCTTGATTCAGAGTAATTTTTCACAATGTGCATCCAAGATAGTCTCCCCTTATTCATTACTGTCTCAGAACAGAAGATGACCTCTCCTTTCCCATGGATAGCCTCTTCCCTGTGCATTCCACCTTGCCTCTCTTGACTTTACTGGGTCTGCTCCTTCTCTTTCTTCCTTGTTTCTCCTCCATGTATCCTTGGTCTTTGGTTTCTCCTTTCCCTTAGGTTCCTTAGCAGTCGTCCTCCTGGTTCTCCTCACCAGGCTGCTATTCTCCCTCTTTTTTGTCACCAAACTTCTTAAAAGACAAACTCCTCTTCCTCTTTAACCCGTTCATCCCAATGCCCTTTGAGACGTGGTTTCTTTCTCCACAATTCTAGGGAAGTTCATAAGCAAACTCCTAGGTGTTAATCAGCCTTTTCTAAAGCCCTTGTTTTCTTAGATATTTCTGCTTCCTGTTGAAGTCTTTTTCTTCTTTTCTATGAGACTGTCTCCTCCCTTGGCTTCTATTTGTGTGCTCTTAGTTTTCAGCTACTGCTCTGAGTACCCCTCTAACATTGAACTTCCCAAAAGAAAGAACAACAGTAATTCTGGCTTCTGTCAGTATGTCTGAGAATGACTTTTCTTAGGACCTTCTTCATGGGTAATAGATAAATATCTGAATTTATCTGTGTTTGGAAGATAATGTTTTTAATGGCAACCTCTCAATGAAATTAATAAAATTCTGTGTTACCCTAGTTTCTCAATGCTGTACCTGGTAAGAACTCAATATGTGTTTGTTGGAATCATTTAATCATTCAATTATTCATTTATACGTTCAATAAATATTTACTAAATGTCTAGTCAGTGAATTGATTGTTAAGTTCCACAGTAGGTTACATTTTTAAAATATCTAAACTTCTATCTAAATATGTATTCTTTGTCTTTTTTCTTTTCATTTTTGTTGATGTTTGCTTGTTCCCACCCCCACCCCCATTGAGCAATTACTAACTATATGACTCTTAGAGAAGTTATTTAACCCCTAGAAATCTTTACTTTTTAAAACAGGGATAACAGTGGTATCTGCCTCCTGGGTTGTAGTAAAGATTAAGTGGAAAAAAATGCACAGAGAGCACATAGCACATACTAGGATATAGCAATGACTCGATAGATATTAGTTATCATTATTATTCTTTTTTTTAAAAAAGATTTCATTTATTTATTTGACAGAGAGAGAGATCACAAGTAGGCAGAGAGGTAGGCAGAGTGAGAGGGAGAAGCAGGCTCCCTGCTGAGTAGAGAGCCCGATGTGGGGCTCGATCCCAGGACCCTGAGATCGTGACCTGAGTTGAAGGCAGAAGCTTAATCCACTGAGCCACCGAGGTGCCCCTATCATTATTATTCTTGCTGTAATGGTTCAGTAGTGGACTTTGGTCCTCAAGGCAAATTAAGCATTAGTCTTCCCATTTTTCTTTCTTTTCTTTGTTTCTTTTCTTTTTTTTTTTTCAGTCTTCCCATTTTTCCAAGAAAGTAATGGAGACTCAAGAGGATTTAAATAACTTGCCACAGGTCACAGAGCTAATAAATTGTAGATCTTGGATATCTGATTGATAGCTTGTGCCTTTTACAAAACTATATAAATGTACACCAGTATATCCTATGCTTCCAGCATCTTGTAGGACACTTAGAAGTAAACTAGAAGTCACTTTATAGTGGCTGAAATAAGCTAATGCTGTTCTTTTGCTTTCAAAATGTAGGACATATCAAGGAAGTTCTGCCTGATTGGGAAAACTCCAGCCCTAATGGTCAGATTTAACAAAGATTGTATCTTAAAACCACAGGATCTTAGGGGTAAGAAGGATTTTAGGCTTAGAAGGATTTGCCCACCCAATTATTGAATTTTATTGCTAACCATCCAACCAAGGGGTCATTTGATTTATTCTTTAACACTTCCAATGACAGGGAAGTCATTGTCACCTGGAGGTAGCTCTTTTCCCTTTCCACAACCCTGACCACAAGACTGTCCTTCTCCATCCAACATCCATCTGAACTTCTGTGTCTGCCTTCCACCTGTGGATTCCAGCTTAGTAGAGGATGGCCACATGAAGTATGTTGATCCTAGATCAACTTTTTAGGTTCTTGATGTTTATTCTCCATTTTTCATTCTCAGCAGCTCTTCACCAGATTGAGCAGCTTCAAACCTTTCATTTACAGCTTCCCCAGAGAAAAACACAACTAGATCTACTCTTTTTTTCTTTTTAGTGTAAAAAAGAGTAAAATCTATGACTATCTCATGAGCATTTGGCTTTTCCTTCAGTCTTTCTCATTATGCTTGGTACTTCCTTCTACCCAGTTAGTCAAGCTAGGAACCTAGGAGTTTGTTTCTTTACTATTCACATAACAGTCCATCAGCTACTCTTTTTGGTCCTATCTCCAAATATAAAATTCATCTCTTCTACCATCACCCCGATCTAGTCACCAGATCCCTCAACGATTCCTAACTCCGGCCCCCTCCTTGCCCACAACAAGTAGAGTTATCTCTCTCTCTTTTTTTTAAAAGATTTTATTTATTTATTTGAGGGAGAATGAGTGAGAGAGAACATGAGAGAGGAGAAGGTCAGAGGGAGAAGCAGACTCCCCAAGGAGCTGGGAGCCCAATGCGGGACTCGATCCTGGAAGTCCGGGATCATGACCTGAGCCAAAGGCAGTTGCTCAACCAACTGAGCCACCCAGGCGCCCTAGAGTTATCTCTTTAAAGCACAAATTCATGGCATTTGGGTGGCTCTGTGGGTTAAGTGTCTGAGTCTTGATCTCAGTTCAGATCTTGATCTCAGGGTTGTGAGTTCAAGCCCTGCCTTGGGCTCTACATTGGGCATGGAGCCTATTTAAAAACAAAAAAAAAAAATCAAAAGCCCAAATCAGATCATGTCAGTCCTGTAATTAAAACTATTCTCTGATTTCTCATTGCCCTTACAACAAAATTGAGACTCTTCTATGGTCAGCAAGGCCCTGCGTCATCTCAAATATTCTTCCGTGTTATTCATTCAGCCTTGGTCCCTGGTGGCCTTTATGTTCTCTAGACATGACAAGCCTTCTCTGGCAGCCAGCCCTCACACTTCTTGTAACTTCTGCCTGCACTCTCTGCATAGCTTTGCAAATGGCTGGCTCATTCTCATCCCTCAGGTCTCAGCTCAGATACCACTTCCTGAGAGAAGCCTGCTCTGATCCCTCATCAATGGCCCTAATCTCATTATTTTGTACCTTCCTTTCAGATCTGCCCTGCTTTTCTTGAGAATGTAAGTTCTTTGGTGACTGGACACTGGCCTTCTTGTTAGCAACCATGTTTTCTCTTAAGTGGCATAGTAGGTGCCCTTGGAAGGTACTTGATAAATATTTGCAGAATAAATAAATAGTTTGTGAATGACTGGGTGTAAGGGTGTTGGAATCATATTAAAAAAATGAATTTGATTCTGAAGTTGCCATTCCCTGTGTGACTTGGGTCAAATTATGTTACCTCTTTGGGCTTCAGTTGCCTTATCTGTATAAAAGCAATCCTAGGGGCACCTGGGTGGTTCAGTGGGGTAAGCCTCTGCCTTCAATTAGGGTCATGATCTCAGGGTCCTGGGGTCGAGCCCCACATCGGGCTCTCTGCTCAGTGGGGAGCCTGCTTCTTTCTCTGTCTCTGCCTGCCTCTCTGCCTCCTTATGATCTTTGTCAAATAAATAAATAAAATCTTAAAATAAAAAGTCTATGACCTCAGTAAGTTAGGTTTAATCACTAAAAAAGAAAAAAAAAAGTTTAAAAAAAAATAAAAGCTATCCTAGACCAAAAAAAAAGCAGTCCTATCTACCTCATGAAATGTTGTGAATATTTTCTTTGGATGTTGTGAATATGAATTAAGATACTGGCTGTGAGTGTACCTGCCATAGTACCTGTCACATATTAGTGTTTGGTCTCCCTCCAAGCCTGGCACTTCATTCTAAACATGTGTAGAAGAGCTCTGTCAAGTCTGAACCTAATTACTGGAATGGTTCCTGTGGTGTGCCTGGGAGTGCCTGACCCATAAGCCTGGGGTGACATGTCTGCATCATCTCTTGGGTATCACTTGCCTGGCTGGGAAGCTATTTTTTTTTTTTTTAAGGATTTTATTTATTTATTTGACTGGCAGAGATCACAAGTAGGCAGAGAGGCAGGCAGAGAGAGAGGGAAACAGGCTCCCTGCCAAGCAGAGAGCCCGATGCGGGACTCGATCCCAGGACCCTGAGATCATGACCAGAGCCGAAGGTAGAGACTCAACCCACTGAGCTACCCAGGCGCCCCTGGGAAGCCAGTTCTAACCCTGGATATCAGCTGTTGTGCTGCGTAATGCTACAGTCTGATAACCCAGAGGTACGAGGCCCAGAGCCTTCGTTGGGGTGCTGAACACAGACCCCCAAAACATCATCAAACCTGACATTGTGTGGCCCATTTCTTGTCAAGATGGATTGGGATGCTCTGTCTAGACAGTCGTCTCCTTTGGGAAATCACGGTTGCTCTAAGAGGAGGCACATGGTCTACCGTTAAGAATACAAACTAGGCCTGTGAGCTGTTGGGGAGGGGAGGAGTTGCCGTGAGGTGGGTGGGCCGGTGCAGCCGAGCCTGCAGAAAGGAGCTGTCAGCTTCTGCACTTACAGGCATCTGGGGATCATTGCTGGGAGCCTTCTCCTGCACCCGTGCCGTGTTAACAGAGCTCCCTGTCCATAGCAAGGTACAGATGTCACTGTCAGCCTTCTCAGAGCCAGCGACTCTGTGCCCCCACTGAGGAGTGCTTGGATGACTTGAAAGGTAACCTGGAACGGGGACAGCCTGCTGGGGAGTGGGGGGCTGAAGTCTTCATGCAGCTTGTCTGGTCAGTAGGACGACCTGCGTGACTCTCCTGTCGATTGTCAAGAGTGAGTGTTCTAACATGGGGCTCTAGAGTTAGGTAGACCTGGTTCGTATCTTGGCAGTGTCATGACCTTGGCTGAGTTACTTGACCTCTTGCCTTAGCTTCCTCATCTAAAATGGGGATAATAAGGACTCCCTGTCTTACATGATCGCTGTGAGGTTTAGATGATACAGTACACACAGAAATGTTAGCTGAGTTCCAGGCATAGCTGATGTTCAGAAACGAGTGTTCTTTTTATGAGGCAGGACAGGTTGCAATTTTGAGTTTATTCCTGATGAGCCTCACCCGTATTGAACTTTGGGCCTTGATTGTTTGCCAGCTAGGTCACTTGGGACAACTTATTTAACCTCTCCACGTCAGTGTTTTTATCTGTCACATGAAGTTTATAATTGCCTCCTCCTAGTGAAGGTGAAATGAGATCAGGGTGCCTGACACATAGTAAGTGCTCAAAATCCTTGTTTCTTCCACCTTTGGTTATTGAGTATCTGAAATACGGTCCCTTTAAGCTTGTTAAGATTCCTCACTAGCCTTGTATGCAGCTGTGTTCAGACAGCTTTGGCAGAAGGAAAAGCTTTTTTTTTAAATAGACTGTTTCATAATCTTTTGGCTCAGATCTGTTGCTGCTGCACCGTGTGCTTCTCAGGGTCCCTGGGTCCTCCTGTAATCAGCATGTACCTTGCCTCTCACCTAAACGACCCTGGAAAGTGGCTGCCGTGGGTGATGTTGCTGAATGCAGAATGGATTTTCCTCCCTGCTCTTTGGCTCTTTGGGATGAAACTGGCTCAGGGATTCTAGGCCGCAGAGGGGAGGGGCTGTTGGGCCTGGACTGCAGTTGGACTTAGTGGCCGAGAGTTTTCTGGTTTTCATTAAAATTCTCTGGCTGTCTTTCGGGATTGCTCATTGGATATGACTGTGCATTGGAGGTGGTTGTGCCATTCTCTTGGCTACACACACCCAGCAAATCACAGTGGCCCTGAAGACGAGAGAGAACTGAAGGTGGACAACAGGCTTTCTAAGGGGTATAGCTCAGCAGTCTGTGTGATAAGGGGCCCCTTTCTGCAGCTGTATACCATGAGTTTTACAAACTCTTCAATACAGATGGGGAAGCAGACAGCCGAGCTGGGAACGGGTTGCCGAAAGAATCCTCTCACAGCTTACTCTTGATGACAGACTTGTTCTTCAGGGCAGATATAAGTTTCCTGGCAGCTGTCAGAGGGTCCCCAAATGTGACATCAGTGACTGCAATGAGTCTGATCTAATCATTTTTCCTTAGGTGCTTATGCCCAAGGGGCGGAGGGTGAGTGGCAGTTCTCGGAGAGTGACAGAAGATTCAGTTTTTTAAGAGTTAATTGCTGGTAGTTGAAATCTCACTTGAGATTAGAATTTGAATCTGAAAATCTGGCTTCATATGATGACTCTGCTATTGACTTGCTTTGTGATCTCAGGCAACTTACTTCCGCGGGATAAATTATGTAAAGCTAGTGGCATATCATATGTTCTCAGTAAGGGCTAGATGTTGTGATAAAGTACGCTAGATTTGACCTGTCACTCCAGCTCACCGAGCTATATCCCAGTTCTGTCATCTAAAACATTTGTTCAGCATCCCTCCCAGCTTTGTGTCATTTAAGAATTTGAGGCAGATGTGTTCCCTAAGGCTCTTCTTTCGCTAGAGAAATACATCAAAACCATATTATTATGTTTCCCAGTGAGACGCTTACAACGTTGGATATGTCATCCCTAGGTAACTTAGTAGGGAAAAGGAAGGATTTTTTCTGTCATTCTTGACAGAAAATAGGTTGTGAGAAGGACATTTTAATTGATCTTGGGTATAAATGTCCCTTGACTCCCAAGAGAGCATCACTTAGGCTGCCATTTGCCTTCAGTGTAAACTCCATTTCCCATCTTCTCTCCTTTTACTCTACTCTTCAAACCCTGTGTTCTAGCCAGAGTGGACTACTCACAAAGAATAATTACTGTGGAAACTATTGAGTATACTGAAAAGTGTTCTAAAATGGATTTACAGCTTGAAGAAGAACAATAAAAAGAAAATTGGGCATCCACCATTCAGCTTATAAAATGGAATGGTATTGGTGCATTAGAAGCTGCTTTTGTACCTTCTGCCCCCAAATCACGTCCTCTTCTCTCCTCACCAGAGTCAGTGATTATCCTGACTTCTGTGTTGATCATTCCCTTACTTTTTTCTTTAATGATTTAACTACTCATGTTTATATTACTGAACTGTATATTGGTTAGGTTTTTTTTTAAGATTTTATTTATTTATTGGACAGAGAGAGAGATCACAAGTAGGCAGAGAGGCAGGCAGAGAGAGAGGAGGAAGCAGGCTCCCCGCTGAGCAGAGAGCCGGATGCGGGGCTCGATCTCAGGATCCTGGGATCATGACCTGAGCCGAAGGCAGAGGCTTAACCCACTGAGCCACCCAGATGCAGTTTTTTAAAACAAGGAGCAAGTACAAATCTAGCAAGCTTTGTAAGAAAAGGGCAATAGTGCCACTACTGGGTTTAAAAATAAGCTGATTTGGGTTCATATTGTGACTTTAGCTTCCCTAGAGGTTACAAAAGTCCTAATGGGGCAGTCAGTGGACAAGGCTGTAAGTGGATCCTAGGAAATTTAAAGCCCACCATTATTAGGGCATCTGATGGCCATAGTGTGGGTCAGGCACTGAACATCTGGTAGGGTGTGGTCATGGAGAATGGACTCTTCTGTCTTCTTTACCTCTCATTTTTCCAGCTGTCAGGGAGTAGGTCAGAGCAAAAACTTCCTTGTGGGGTGAAGTGAATGCCATCAGCTAATGCACACAGTCAGCCTGGAGGGGCCGAGCAGGTGCTTTATTAGCACAAGGTCGAGACAAATAGGGTCAGAAAAGAGTCTGAACCAAGTTTGCCTATCATTCTTGGGCAGGTTAAAAAGAGAGTATGCAGTTGTGAGAATATACTATCTGTGGAATTCTTTTTACCTAAAAATGGACCCTTAAATCTAATCAAGCCCCTATAGCTAACTTTGATTTATTGGAAAGATGGAAGAAATTAAACTACACTCTAAGGAAGCGAACAGATAAATGCAGATTGTTGGACAACTGATTTGGCTTTTGCAACAAGTCAGTGGCATGAAAAAAAATAATGTAACTTAAAAATTATAATCAGTATAATGTATGAATTTTTTTGGTTCAGGTAGTCTATGTGTTGGTCTGCAAAGGCTGCCATAACAAAATACCACATACTGGGTAGCTTAAGCAACAGAAACTTATTTTAATTTTTAAAAAATTTTGAATTGGGGCACCAGGGTGGCTCAGTGGGTTACAGCCTCTGCCTTCGGCTCAAGTTATGGTCCCAGGGTCCTGGGATCGAGCCCCGCATTGGGCTCTCTGCTCCTCTGGGAGCCTGCTTCCTCCTTTCTCTTTCTGCCTGCGTCTCTGCCTACTTGTGATCTCTGTCTGTCAAATAAATAAGTAAATAAAGTCTTAAAAAATTTTTTTTAAATTTTTTTTTTTTTTTTTTTTTTTTTAAGGGAGAGAGACATTAGAGAGAAAGAACATGAGTTGGGGAGAGAGCAGAGAGGAGGGAGAGAGAGAATCTTAAGCGCTTTCCACACTCATCACGTAGCTCAATTTAGGGCTCAATCTCATGATCCTGAGATTATGACCTGAGCTGAAATCAAGAGTTGGACCAAGTTTAACCAAGTGAACTGCCCAGGTGCCTCAGAAATTAATTTTCTCACTGTGCTGGAGACTGGAAGTCCAAGATCAAGGCGCTGGTGGGTAGATTTTCCCTGAGGTCTCTCTCTTTGGCTTAGAGATGGTTGCTGCCTTCTTCCTCCCTCCTCACATGGTTGTCTTCTGTACACTTGTGGCCCCAGTGTCTATATGTTTTAATCTGTTTTCTTCTTATAAGGATATTAGTCATGTGGGATTAGGGACCACCCTGAAGGCCTCATTTTAACTTAGTTACTATTTAAAAGGCCCTATCTCCAAGTATAGTCACATTCTGAGTACTGGGTGGGGGGGGTGGTTCAACATATAAATTTGGGGGCCAGGGGAGACACAATTCAGCCCATAACAGTCTAATTATAAAAAAGCATTTCAGGGGCACCTGGGTGGCTCAGTGGGTTAAAGCCTCTGATTTTGGCTCTGGTCATGATCCCAGGGTCCTGGGATTGAGCCCCGCATTGGGCTCTCTGCTCAGCAGGGAGCCTGCTTCCTCCTCCTCTCTCTCTGCCTGCCTCTCTGCCTACTTGTGATCTCTCTCTGTCAAATAAATAAATAAAATATTAAAAAAAATTTTTTAGAGATGTTGGGGAAGTTTTATTATGGCCTGATATCAGGGGTTTGATGTTAGTTTTTCTAGGTATGATAATAATATTGTGATGTTAGAGAATGAGTAATATAGAGGTGGGTTCTGAAGTATGCTAAAATGAAATGGCATGATACGGAATTTGTTATAAAACATTTAAACAAAGAAAAGTAGAGAAAAGGGAGTAGATTAACAGGCCAAAATGTTCATATATTGAATTAATGATGAGTATCAAGGGCTACTTTTTCAGTATGTTTGAAAACTTTCTAATCATATATTTAAAATATTTAGATAAACAACACCAAAGAGGGTTTAATGGCAGGAGGGTTTTTGGTGATGAACAACTTCAATATGTCTGTCCCTTGAGCTCTACTTCTGCAGTCTGGTTAGTTTCTTCATGTGGTGGTCATTTTGGGGTCCTCCACTGACTGTCTCTACTCAGTCCCTCTGTTCCTTGTATACCACTTGGTGAAGGATATCCTTCGGGAACTTCTTAGGTGAATGGAATTTGAATTTCTAAGATCTTGTATATTTGAAAATATTTTTGTTCTGTTCTCATACTTGATACATAGTTTGGTTAGAAATCATTTTCCTGGGACACCTGGGTGGCGCAGTTGGTTAAACGACTGCCTCCGGCTCAGGGCGTGATCCTGGAGTCCCGGGATCGAGTCCCACATCAGGCTCCCAGCTCCATGGGGAGTCTGCTTCTCCCTCTGACCTTCTCCTCGCTCATGCTCTCTCTCACTGTCTCTCTCTCTCAAATAAATAAAATAAAATCTTAAAAAAAAAAAAAAAAAAGAAATCATTTTCCTTCAGGATTTTGAAAGTATTACTTCATTGCCTTGTTTTTATTGATGCTGTTGAGAGGTTGGTGTTGAGAAATGTTTTAATTTCTTACTCTTTATATGTAGCCTGTTTGATTTTTCTCCTTTCTGAAAGCTTATGTAATCTTTTCTTTGCTGTTTCCTGAAATTTCACACTGTGTTTTGTGTGCAGGATGCTTTGAATCAGGCAACCTGCATGCCTTAGTTCTTCAAAGTTTTATCAAATTATAATTTTTCTTTTTTTCTATTTCTTCTTGGGAATTTCTTTTATGTTTTAAAAAGATTTATTTATTTTTGGAGAGTGCGAGCATGTGTGAGAGTGGGGGGAGGGGCAAAGGGAAAGAATCTTCAAGCAGACCCCCCCCAACTGAGCATGGAGCCTAATGTGGGGCTCCATGTCATTACCCATGAAATCATGACCTGAGCCAAAACCAAGAGTTGCCGCTTAACTGACTGTGTCACCGAGGTGCCCCTTGGGGATTTCTTTTATTCAGATATTGAACTTTCTCTACTAGTCCTTTAGACTATTCTTAACTGCTCTGTTTTCCAATCTTTGTCTCGTGATTCTACTCTCCAGAAGATTTTCTCTACTTCATTTTTTAATCCTTTTATTGAGGTTTTTTGTTGTTTCTGTTTTTGTTTTTAAATTTCTGCTAAGTTGTCAATTTCCAAGAGCTCTTTTTTTGTCTTCTTGGTGTTTCCTTTATATAGCATCCTATTTGCATTTCATGGTATTTCATTTTTGTGAGAATATTAATGGTATTTCCCTCCCACCCTGCTCCCTGCCTCTTATATAGTTATCTATTTCCTTCAAGCTCCGTGTGTGTGTGTGTGTGTGTGTGTGTGTGTTATTTTGCTCTGGTCTGTATCTTCATTAGAGGCGTTCCCAAGATGTCTTTGAATGTGATCCTTGGCTGTGTGTCTAATTAAGGGTGAGGGGGTAGGGAGAGGTAGGTTAAAAAAACAGAAAACAAAAACAACTGTTGAGACCTTGAGGGGTAAATGAAGGAAGCCACTCACAAAAGACCACAGAGTATATGATTTCATTTATATGAAATTTCCAGAATAGGCAAATCTGTAAAGCCAGAAAATAGATTAGTGGTTGCCTGGGGCAGGAGTGTGGGCGGGGGTGGGGGGTGGGGTGCGGTATATGGATGGAGTGACTGCTAATGGGTAATGCTTTCTTTGGGGTGATGAAAATGTAAAATTTATCATGGTAATGGTTTAGAACTCTGTGACTATACTAAACACCACTCAATTGTACACTTTAAAAGAGTGAATTGAGTGAGTTTATCTTAATGAAGTTTAATGTTATATCTTAATAAACCACCCCAGTGGTGATCGTTGTACCGCTCTGTGAATATACTAAAAATCACTGAATTGAGGCACCTGGGTGGCTCAGTGGGTTAAAGTCTCTGACTTCGGCTCGGGTCATGATCCTAGGATCCTGGATCCTTGATCCTAGGATCAAGCCGCACATCCGGCTATCCCCTCTCACAAAGGGAACCTGCTTCCCCTTCTCTCTCTGCCTGTCTTTCTGCCTGCTTGTGATCTGTCTGTCAAATAAATAAATAGAATCTTTGAAAAAAAAAATCACTGAATTGTACACTTTAAAAGGGTGAATTGGGAGTTAATATCTTCATGAGGCTGTCCAAAAAACCCAAAAAGCTGTCAAGAAACTGACTGTGGGCTGGAGATTATTAACCCTGGGCCTCACTGAAGTGTGATAGGGGTGGGCTGTTTGTTGGAAACCCCTGAGGCAGCATCTTCACGTTTTCCTCCGTTCCCATCTCTTTGCTGGGAGGGGCAAGAGGGAAGTCTCTAGAGGAGAGGGACTAGGAAACTGTTGTACTTCACCTTCAGCAGACATAGTGCCCTTGTGTTTTTTATGTTCCCCGTTAACCATACTGGGTACTCCTGGACCGAGCCACTCTTACTTTTTATTATGGAAAATTCCAAAGATTACAAAATGGAGAGGACAATGCAATGAATCCTCATGTTCCTGTCACCCAGGTCCACCAGCCATCGTTTCATCTGTGTCCCTCCCACCCCGTCTCCCCAGATTATTTTAAAACAAGTTCTGGACATCTCTGTTTTATGCTCTCTAGCATCTAAGCTTCCAGAATTCTGTCACTGAGGTGGAGGATCTAGGATTTAACTTCTTTTCAAGCAGCTTTCCCTCTTTTCTTTAGCTTCAGCTTCTGCCCCGCTGCTCTAGGAGCGTGATGACTGCCCGTCCTGGGCCTGGGGAGAACCCCGTGGTTCCCATCAGCTGCACACTCAGCTTTCCCTGCCTCTGGTTTAGGATTCAGAGTTCTTGCATCTGCTGTCAGTTACTATGTGTTCATCTGTTTCCCAAGCTTCCAAAATTTGAAACCATTATCTTCTCTTTCCCTGAACTTACAGTTTTGTTATTAAGACAAAGAAGTCTTTAGTGGATTTTTGTAGGGTTTTGGGAGTAAGTGAAATTAGATGCAGCTGTTCAGCATGCTACTTTCTCAGGAAGATCAGCTGCTCCCCCCGCCCCCCACCCCAGTTTTGCCCTATCCTACCCGATTCTACTCAATCGTACCTAGAACCCTATTGGTAGATAGATACATAGGTAAAGAGAGAGATTTGCCAGGAAAGCCCCTTTCCAGTCTTCTGAGTACCAAGAGGAATCCTCTTATTTTAACATGCTTCTCTTCTGACCGGAAGCCCAGGCAGAGTTAAGGAGTGCCTGCCTTTGTGCCTCGCTGGCATTTTGCACTCACCTCTTACAGAATGGTTTGCTTGCACTTTGAATGCTGCATTGCAGTTTGTTTCCCCGCCTGTCCTCCCCATTGAGCTGTGAGGCCAGACTCAGGAGCAGGATTCTGTCTTGTTTCTTTCTGTATCTGGAGCCCAGTGCCTCGCTCCCAGTAAACATTTGTTAACTGACAGGCTGGAGAATTGAGCACTGCATCTCCAGAGTGGGGACAGACGGACATACAATGCCCCCTTCCTCCTTGTCCCTTGCGGGCACTACTGTTTGGTAAATATTAAGGAGGGAAACATGCCTCGCTGGCTTGTTATGTAATGCCATTCCCTTTGCTTTTAAGTCTGGGTTTTTTTTTTTACCCAGTCAGCATGTTGGAGAGGGAGAGGGGCGCTGTACGAGAGTGTAAACATCCTTCCATAGAAGGAATGGACTCTGGCAGAGATGCGTTCTTTCCCTCCCTCCCTGGATAGAAAGGCTTGTGGTCTGTACAACGCTTCACAGTAAAGGAGTCAGTTTGTTCTGTCTCGACAGCTACTTCATTCTGCAAAGTCTCCCATTGCTTTTTCGTTTTGGACCAAGTGCCAGGAGAATTTTTTTTTTTAAGATTTTATTTATTTATTTGACAGACAGAGATCACAAGTAGGCAGAGAGGCAGACAGAGAGAGAGAGAGGAGGAAGCAGGTTCCCCACCGAGCAGAGAGCCTGATGCTGGGCTCGATCCCAGGACCCTGAGATCACGACCCAAGCCGAAGGCAGAGGCTTAACCCATTGAGCCACCCAGGTGCCCCAGGAGAATTTTTTAAATTGCTGATTACATTATTTAAAAGCATCTGATGTTAAAATATTATCTAGGAGAGGTCCTGTTAAAATTCAAATATACAACTTTAAAAGGTTAACAGTAACCTCTCGTTTGTTTCCAGTACCTTTCTCAAAATGCCACATAGAGCCTCCAGGGGGAAAGAAACAGAGAACTAGTGGGCAGTTTGGGGGTGCTGGATTAAACACATTTAAATAGGGTTCTGTACTTCAGGATTTGTCAGCCTCCCTGCTGTGCAGTGTGACTCTCCTAGAGGGACATGCAGGAGGCTGCGTTTCCTCTGTTTATCTTACTTTCCATCAGAGGGGCAGGAGCATTTTGGCGCTCTGTTTTTTTTGTTGTTGTTGTTGTTGTTTTTTTTAAGATTTTATTTATTTTAAAGCGAGACAGAGATCACAAGTAGGCAGAGAGGCAGGCAGAGAGAGAAGGGGAAGCAGGCTCCCTGCTGAGCAGAGAGTCCGATGCGGGGGCTTGATCCCAGGACCCTGAGATCATGACCTGAGCCGAAGGCAGCGGCTTAACCCACTGAGCCACCCAGGCGCCCCTTGGCGCTCTGTTTTGAGGAAAACACACGACCCTGGAAATAGCCCCTCAGCTCTATAAGGCCCAGTTGAAATGCCACTTCCTCTAAGGCTTTCCTGAATTTCCCCAGAGGTATACAGCCTTTTTCTTTGAATTGTCTTGCCTTCATCTGTCTCCCTGTCTCTTCCCTTACCCTCAGCAGAACCTAAATTCTCTGTGATCTCGTGTTACTTCTGCATCTGGGACATTACCTGGCACAAAGATACTCAAGAAATGTATGTGGTTCTGCACTGGTGCCTCAGCTAAGTCATCCTCCCTGTTCAGAGGACACCGTCACAGGTGGGAACTCAAGACAGGTCTGGAGCTTGGGGCCCTCACTGATCAAGGATATGGGTTGGGGAGCGGGCTCACAGCAAGGACCCAGGGCCAGTGTAAGAGGTTGATCCTAAAGGACAGAATAGGAAAGCAAAACCAGGAGATGCTGAGAATATAAATCAAATATGCTGATGGATGGTTATATATGACAGCCACCTGTGGTCAACTTTGAATATTTAGACTTAATTCCATCCCTTCAAGTAGGTGATATTCTTTCTATTTCATAGATGAAGAAATGGACATCAGAATGGTGAAGTAGACATAAGTATTGGGGGCACCTGGGTAGCTCAGTTAAGTGGCGCCTTCGGATCAGGTCATGATCCCAGGATCCTGGGATTGAGACCCATGTCTGGCTCTCTGCTCAGTGGGGAATCTGCTTCTCCCTCTCCCTCTGCCCGTCCCCCCTGCTCATGTGCTCTCCGTTGCTCTCTCTCAAGTAAATAAATTAAATCTTTAAAGAACTAAGTACCTATATGCACAAGGCACTGTGCTGCTGGGGATACAAAGATGAATAAAATTTAGTCTTTTCCTTCAGGGAACCCTTGTTTTATGGCATAGGTGATTCTGTAAATAATTAAGCAAGGAGGTGAATGTGGTGATGAAGCTATGATTGGGGTCATATGGGAGAACCTACGGAGTGAGGGTAGAGGAACTGAAGGGACCAGAAGACAAAGCATGGGGTGAGAGATACAATGATGACTTTATCATCAGCAGCAGGAAATGTGAGGTAGGCTAGGAATGAGGAGAAGCTGACAAGATGTTGTGAGCTGGTTGAAGCATTTCAGACCTGGTTTCGAAAACCAGGGGTTTGTAGGGTTTTCAACCAAAGAGCAAACTGTCCAGCATGTTTCAGATACAAACCCAGGTGGTAGGAGATGGTCATATTATTTCCATTTTCTAGGTAGGGGAGCTGAGGTTCCGAAGGTGACTTGTCCAAGATTACTTAGCATGTTAGAGTTGGAACAGAGCCACAATTTCAAGCCAGAACCACCTTGATCTTTGTACTACTAAGCTACCTCTCAGAGTAACAATGACCAAACACTATATTGAATTTCTGACTGAAAAGTACTCTTACTCTCACTCTGATACTTGAATCAGGGAATAGTTTTAAGTCTTCATATGATCAAGAGCCAGATTTACATGGTACTAGTTCTCAGTGCTATAGAAGTTCAGAGAAGGAGAGATCAGGGAGCAGTTCATGTGGGAGGTGGCGTCAATATTGCTCTGAAGGAAGAGATAAATAGAACAGGTAATGGGAAGCCAGGTGTGAGAAAGGTGATGCTGTGCCACCATGTGGTAGGGCAGGAGTGGGCCTGGGAAACAGATCACGAAAGGCCACTTCTTGGCATCATTACAGTCACTTACTTCCTAAGATAGCTGTGTAAAGAAGAGAGAAACAATGACTGTGTACCTCAATTCCCATCTTCTCTTTTGCTGAATATAAACACACAACTGACATTAAAAACATATTTTTACCTCCTTATTATAGTTATTAGAGAGTTTATTCAGTAGTGTTCCCCCTTACACTGCACTGTGATTTATCTCAGTGTCTCTGTCCTCTCTTCAAACCCCCTCTGAATATATAAGGGAAACAACAGAAGGTCCTACAGCTAGTAGAACCACAACCAAGTGTGCAAATAGAAATGACATTTGCCGGTCTGTGGGATGAACAGAGCTTGCTTATATAGAAGGGAGTGTATGTTTGTGTTGGTGCTCCA
The DNA here is from genome assembly GCF_020171115.1 of Neogale vison. Lineage (NCBI taxonomy): Eukaryota > Metazoa > Chordata > Mammalia > Carnivora > Mustelidae > Neogale > Neogale vison. The sequence continues at coordinate 140,915,746 of NC_058097.1, forward strand.
AAGTTCTCTTATGATTCCTTCTAACTCCTGGAATTGGGATCTTTTGTAAATTCTTCTGTATTATATTATAGTCAGTGGCGATAAAAGGATGCCCTTAGGAGTCAAAACAGATCTGGATTAGTATCCATCCCAGCTCCCCAGACTACAAGTTCTTTTACCTTGGGCACATTATTAATTTTGTTAAGATTAAGTCTTGTAGATTTTTGGTCTTGTAATTATGCCCCTTCTCTCTACCATCATCAGATTTACCCTCATCACTGGATAATTCTCAGTAGCAAATAAACATGCCCCTGTATTTCCTATCTGAAAATAAACAATAGCCCCCTCCTCCACACCATCTGATATTCCAAAATGTTTTCTAATTTTATCCCTTAAATATTCCAAAATAAATTCATTAATTAGTTTACACCTCTGTTGACATTATATCCCCCTCTAGCTGTCTCCAGTTTCCTTTTCTCTGTAAATCTTACAGGCTGTACACAGTTTGGGTTTTGATGCCTTTCCTTCGCTCTAATTTCTTCCCATTGTTCCATGAGGACTGTTCTTGTCAGTGTCAATCAATGAATGACCTTCATGTGACCAAGTGGAAGGTCACTGCTTTCTTTTAATCTTACTCCTTTTTTCGGCAGCATTTGACAAGGCTGATTGCTGTTTTCTTGGACACTCTACTTCCCTGGGTCTCCTCCTGCCTCTTGGGGCTCTCCTCTATCTCTTCTCTCCCTCTAAATGGTGATGTGCTCCATGTTCTGAAACGGCCCCCTTCTCTTCTCTGAGACATAGGTATCCTCCTTTAATCCAGTGACTTTCAGTAACATCCATTTGCTAATGAACTTCAAATTTGTATCTTTGTCCTCAGACTTTCTCTGGAACTCCAGACTCCTGTCCAGATAGTACCTAAGAGGCATTGCACTTTTCACACCACTGAAAGAGAACCCTTGACTTTGTCTCCACCCAAAACTTGTTCTTCCTTCAATGATTCCCCACCTCAGTAAGTGGTGCTTCTATCCCCTCTCCAAGCGTTCAAGCCAAAATATCTAGGTGTTGCTTTTGATTTCTTTCTTTCTTCCTTATTGTCATCCATTCCTTCAGCAAGTCCTAATTTTTCTGTCTTCCCAAACATTCCCAAATCCCTTCCCACCATTTCTCACCATAGCCACCTCCTACCATATCCACTACCCACACCCTAGTCCAAGCCTTATCATCCTCTTCCTAGACGACTTGCAGTGACCTTCTAATTAGACTTCTTGCTTCTGCTTGTATCCATACCATAATGCCCTCCATTACAGAGACCAGAGAAATCTTTAACACCATTTGTCAGTTTGTGCCACACTCCTTTCCCGTTCTCCATCTCCCCCCAAGTGGCTTCCCATTGTTCTCAGAATGAAATCCACACTCCTTACCCTGACAGACCAAGGTCTCTGTGACCAGCCCGGTGTCACTCACCCAACCTGCTTCTCACTGACAGTGCATCAGCCTCAGTGTGCTGGCTTTGGTTCCTTGAACTTGCCAAAGTCCATTGTCATTTTAGGGCCTTTGCCCTAGTTCTTCCTTCAGCGTGAAATACTCTTCTTCCAATCTGCATGTGCTTGATCTTTCTTGTTTAAATCTCATCTTAAATATAGCCACCTCAGAGAGACCTTCTCTGACATCCCACTCTAAAATTGCCGTCTAGTCACTCTGTTCCCTTCCTCCTATTTTTGTTCCCTACTAGTTCTCTACAAGTGAGAACTTGGCATTATCTGGTATTTTCCTTGTTCATTAAGGTATCTGCTCATCTCCTCATTCATTCATTGCTCTGCTTGTTGCCCAACTGGAAGGTATATTCTCTGAAGTGGGGGAACCTTTTTCTGTTTGTTTATGGCTGTATCCTCTCGTCCTAGATCAGTATTTCGCATAGTAGACGTTCACTCGAAGTATATGGGGTGTGGGAATATATTTTTCTCATCTGTAGAATGGAGACTCTAATACTTAAATCTCAGAGTTGTTCAGGACTTACACTATCAAACTTGAGAATACACAGGAAGTGAATAGTTCTGTGTCCAGCATATTGTATTTAATAAATAGAAAATATGTTATTTTTAAAGTATCCAGCTTATCATGGACACCCAAGAAAGATTAATTCTCTTTCTTTCTTACAGTCTGGGTCTCCTGTAGTATTTTATATTGAGATAGCCTGCATTCTCAGCAAGATGAAAGGTACTCCCCAGTCAGCTATGACACTACATTTTTCTGAAGAAAAGGTTTAAAAAGTACTATTCAATGAATAGTCAGCATCAGCTAGTTCAGAACCATTATTAATGTCGCCTCTGTCCCATTCCCTATTATACACAGACACTGCATTATAACAAGGTTTGACTTTCTCCTGGGAAATCATAATTTTCTTCTTTCCTTTGGTTATATGATCTCTTCCAATTAACTCTCCTTAGAGTCCAAGTGTTTTGGGATTTGATTTCTAAATCCTGGTGTTTAGGTTCTCTGAAAAGTATTTCCAGCTTTGTGTGTTCTGATCAATATTTCTTTTGTATTTATTTAATAAATATTTAGGGTTGACTGAATGCCAGGCAATGGGGATACAGCTAAAAATTCATAGGGCCCTCCGTCTTGAAGGTCTAGTGGTAGAAGTAGAATACATAAATCAATGAAGATAATAAAGTGTCTATGAAGAGAGTCTTATTAGTACGTAGCAGAGGTACAAAGGAGGGAGTGGCTAATCTATTTGGAGGGGGAAGGAAGGTTTCAGAGATCTGTGGTTGTTCACCCCAACAAGGAGAGACTGTCTGTGTGAGTAAAGGTGTGGAGGAGTGAACCTTCCTTGGGGTCTGCACTCTGGGAGCCTGGCGTGGCTGCATGATCTCAGTGGCAGTGATAACTCAAAGGTCATGAGAAACAAAGCTAGAACGAGGGGCGGGGCCTGAGTCATGGCTGGCTCTGTATGCTCTGCTAGAGAATTTGAACTTTCTCCAACAATAGCAATAACAGGAAAAGCATGTACCTCTTACCGAGTGCTTCCTATATGCCAGACTCTTTTCTTTGTTCTTCATTGATTCCTTTAATCCCACCATGACCCTATGAGGTAGCTACTGTAATTATCCCTGTGTACAAATAAAGAAACACAGGCACCAAAAAGATAGGGAACTTGCCCAAGGCCATCAAATTCATAGAGGGCAGAGGCAGGACTCCAAAGTTTGCCCTTTTCACCGGGGCACTGTACTTCCTCTCACAGCTTTGTGTGGGCAGCCGAGCCCCTGAGGAGATTCAAGTGTGGGAATGACATGGTCAGATGAGTCTTTGGAAAGGTTGCTGTGGCATGGCATTACATCTTATACCTGGGTTAGTTTCTAAAAGCCTTGAAGGCAGAAAACGCAGTTACCTTTGTCCTTGACACGAGGAGTAGTTGAGGGAGGCTTGCAGTGCAAACAATAGCGTGACCTGTCTCACTCAGCTCAAGGCAGCAGCTTTTCCCCAGCCTTGGGACGAAGGCCAGCCTTGGGACGAAGGCCAGCCTTGGGACGAAGGCCAGCCTTGGGTCCAATGCATGTTCAAGAGGAAGAGTCGGTTTGTGTTGAGGGGCTCTGTGGATCGAAAGCACAAATGCGTCACACTCCTGCAGAAACTGAGGCCCTCCATAGCCACAGCCGACTCAGTCTCCTGTCTCCCTTTCCAGGGCCCACGCTCACTTAGGGGGCAGCAGAGTTCATACACTTCTTAGTGATTTTTTCCCTGTCTCTGTGTCTCTCCGTGGAAGGAGTCCACGTGGCCTGGATGTGGAATAGGGGCAGCTGCTGCCAAGGTAGAAGTTGGCCCCAGTGAAGGTCAGGACAGGTGGACAGACAGGAGAACGAGGATGTGAGAGATAGAAAGGAGGGTAAATGTTCTGGACGTAATGGCCATCTGGATTAGTTCCCTTCATGCTTTTTTCTGATGTGAAAACTTGATACATTGTTTTATATATATATATATATATATATTTTTTTTGTTTGTTTGTTTTTTGTTTTTTGTTTTTTTTTGTTTGTTTGTTTTCAAAGTCTGGTAAAATTGCTTCCAGTTTCCAACGATGTCTGCTTTGGTAACAGTCTTCTCCTTGCCCCTGACATATGGTTACTGAGGTGGGCCTAAGATGTCTCTGCAAGTGTCGAGGAACTTTCATCAATCCATCTGTTGTGACAGTGACGCAATACGTCCGTTTTTTGTTTACAAATGGACACTATTAGGTAAACTCTCCTGATAGTGCTTGAGAAACCCCACTGCTGTGTTCTCTTGCAGGTCTTAGGGGAAGTTCCCTGAATTTTTAAACAAATTGAAATGATTTTGTAACTGCTTTAAAGAAAACATTGACATGATTACAGTGATAAAAACCAAACCAAACCACCCAGTGCGTAGGAAAAAGGGACAGGGAGGAACACATCAAAATGCAGGGAGGAACACATTGTATTCCTTTTGGTAATTTATTTTCACCTTTTCTTTGTTTTCCATGTTTTAAAAAATGTGCCTGTGGTACACTCAAAATGTCAAAAACTTGTAAAAGAAACAAAAAGGACAAAACTTAAAAAATAAAAAAAGCTCCCTGTGATCCCATAATCCTAACATTCTTCCTTTTTGAAATGCCGTCGTTCACATACATGCTTGTTCTTCATAGCTGTATTCCCGAGAAATGCAGCTTCGTGTATTCTCTTTAGTTTATAGCCTGTTGTCAACATTATTTCATATTTCCACATAGTTTTCATAATTGGCATTTCTGATGGCTGCCCCGCATTCCATGGTGTTGATGTTCCATGCTGAACGATCCCTTGTTGGACATTTGGATCGTTTCCAGTTCTTTTAGATAAGACACAGTGAACATTTTTGTTCATTTAGCAGTTTGAGTTTGTTCAGTTCTTTCCTTAAAGTGAATTCCCAGCAGTGAGCTCACCACATGAAAGGTTTGAACTCTGTTACCGCTCTTGGTTTGTACCTAGTAAGAGCCTATTTCCTAGAAGAGCAAATTGGATGGTCACTACTGTGTCCCTGTGTGCCTGTCCCATGTTTCCCGCACTAGCATCGAGCCTCTATGATATTTTAGTAATGTGTGTTATCTGTAAATGTCACGTTTCTTGAAGAAAATTTAGAAAGGATATACATTCATAAAGAAGAAAATAAACTATCCATAATCCCACTACTCAGAGGTAAGGTAGGCATTTTAAAAAGGTATTTCCTTCCAAGTATATATTTCATAATGTTACATCATGTGGCTCAAAGAGAAACCAAAACAAAAATATGACCTCTTCTTTGTCATATGGAGGTTTTACTCCTCTCTCCATTCTGGGGCCAATTCTAAGTAATACTGGAATGAACTTTCTTGGGAATAAATCTTCATACTCATCTTGACATCATGCCTTAGGAAAATTCCCGGAAGCAGAATTGTTGGATCAAAGAGTATGGACATCGTTAAGACTTTTGATGAATATTGAAAACTTGCTGTTGAGGAACATTGTGCCACTTGGTATATACTTCACCTGTTCAGAAGTCCATGGCAGCCTGGCTGGGTGGCCGCCGAGCTTCAGGCTGGGCCTGAGCCAGTTTGGTGCAGTAGGGACAAAGGTGGTGCCAGAGAGGAATTCCAGCTACATTTCTGATGGAATCTCTGCAGGCTTTGGTGACAGATGGCTTGTGTGTGTGTGTGTTTGTGTTGTGTGTGTATGTGTGTGTGTGTATGTGTGTGTGTGTGTGTGTTTGGGGGGCCGTGTTGAAGGAGAGTTTCACATAGGCATTTGCCAGGATGCAGGTAAGATCATTTACAGGAAAGCACTTAAACTTGAGGTGCTCTATAGATGTAAAATCTTATTGATAGTAAGGGTAACAAAGACATCCCCACCTCCCCCATGGGGCTGTTCCAAGGATGAAATGGCGGTGTGTGTGAAATACATACGCCCTAAACAAATAGTCATTCTCTTGAGTGACACAGGACCTGGCACAAACTTGAAAGACAGACTTGGGAGAATTCCTATATTTTATTCTCATCCATATGAGTCCCAGACCATGTGGACACTTGCTTCCCTTTCACTTTTTCTCATTCTTCCTATGAGGAGGGAATCTGTTTATTTTTTTATTTTTTAAAAGATTTTATTTATTTATTTGACAGACAGAAATCACAAGTAATAGGCAGAGAGGCAGGCAGAGAGAGGAGGAAGCAGGCTCTCCGTGGAGCAGAGAGCCCAATGTGGGGCCCGATCCCAGGACCCTGGGATCATGAGCTGAACCGAAGGCAGAGGCTTTAACCCACTGAGCCACCCAGGCGCCCAGGAGGGAATCTGTTTAAACAGCTGAAGCAAGGGTCCAGCCTGGAGTGACAGTCTTCTGGCCAGGAAGGAGACACTCCTGTCCTTGCAAGGCCATGGGTCCCTAAGTCTAGGGAAGTGCATGAGTCCCCTTGGGGGCTGCAGCCCTGCCCCCGGGCAGCCTGGCAATGCTGCTTTGTGTGCTCAGCCTCGGGGAGGAGACTGAGGGTGGCGGATAAGGAGGCCCTTCCGGTCCAGCCAAACAGGAGCAGGAAAGCTTCTGCAGAGGAGAGATTAGACACAGTCCCCAATTTAGAGAACACAATGGGGCGGGCATTGGGCAATATTGTTTACTGTTGGAGAAGGATGGGGGAGGGAGCCTGGCCTGCTTGTGCAGATGACTGAAACAGCAAGTTGGGACTGGGAAGACCTTTTTCAGAGCAGTTCCACAAACATGTTTTGCATACAGAAGCCCCCCCCCCCAACCCCATCTTGGAAAGGGATGAATGAGTGGGAACGGTATCTTTTACCCCAGGAAACAAGGTACCAGTATTTCCTGGCTCACCCAAGACTCAGTCAAGCACCTGCGCCCCAGTGCTAAGCTGCAAAACAGACTAGTTACGCCTGGGGAGCTAACGGAATGGGGGCCCAGGTGGCCGCTGCTGCTGCTGCTGCTGCTGCTGCTGCGGCTGCGGCTGCGCTGTGGCTGTCTCTCCTCCTCTCCCCTCTGAGGAAAATCAAATCTGTGCTCAGTGCAGGGACGCTTTCTCACGAGGGAAGGGAAGGAGCACTATGACTTCAACAAGAGAATTCAGACATTGGCTTTGGGTAGTGCCGTTGAAATGCTGTTTTATGGATTAACTTTCATTTTCCTTACCTGCCTGGTATCCCAAATCTGTTGCATGTTTCTGGGAAATATGACATATAAAAGGAATAAAATATAATGTTTGATTGTGGAGATCTCAGGCCTATTTTTTAATTTTTATTTTTTTTACATGTCTGAAAAAAATATTCCCAAGGGCTGCTTTTGAGCCCCCTCTCATCGTGGGTCCGTGGCAGCTCTGCCCCCCCCCCCGCCCCCGTGCTGTGCCTGCGGCCTTGCCCAGTAGGGATTTATACTTGCAGACCCGGGTGTGTGCCCTTCTGGCTCTGTAGTTCGCGTGGCCTGAGGCAAGCCACTCCTGATTTCAAAGCCCATTTCTGTAAAATGGGGAGAAAACGATAGGCTCCTTCTCCTTCCTCAGGAGGATTCTGTGTCAGAGGGGAGTAATTTCTGAGCTATGATTCATGATACAAAATGTGGGAGAGTTTTGTTTTTCCTGGTGAAGTTGTTCAGACTGTGGTTCTGTTGGTTGGTTTTGGCTGCCGCGCGATGGAGGCTCGGTCCTGAGGGAAGTTGGTATGAGTGAGTCCATCGTGTAGGCTTTTCCTGGACTGGGACACGGTTTAGTAGAGAAAGCAGTGGCACACACAGTGAGCGGGGAAGGGCAACCCCACAGGCGGGGAGGACATTCCTTCCCTGTCATGTGCAGGGCTGCAGCAGAGCAAAGAGAAAGACTGAAAGATAGAAACAGAGCACCCCAAACAGATTTTTTTTTTTTTTTAAATAAAGACTTCTCTCACTGTGTTAGGAAAACTGTCTTGCCTTGCAAGCACTGCAGACTGAGTAGAAGGTTGGAATACAATGTAAGAGTTGGAAGTTACCTTCCTTCCTATAGCTAGATATGACACCTTCCCCAGAAGCAAATACTGCCGTGCCTTTTTCTGGAGATGCTTTATGCTTATGCAGATAAATAACTAAATGCCCCCTTTTCATACTATACATACCATTTTCCACCTTGCTTCTTTGACTTAAGGCATCTTGCAGATGTCCATGGCAGGCTGCATGGTATACTGATGTATAGTTTTCATAATATTACCACCGTTTTCCTGCGGATGGACTATTAGGTTGTTTTTCATATTTGCTAGTACAGATGTCGTTGTAATGAATATCCTACTACATGTGTCTCTGTGCGCCTATATTATGTAAGTGTAGAATAGATTCCGGGAAGTGGAATTGCTGGGTCATAGGGTTTGTAATAGCCTTTTTAGTTGTAAATCAATATTGCCCTCCACAGAGGTTGGATTGACTTACCTCCTACCAGTGGCATACCAGTACCCCATTTCTCCCTGCCCTCTCCTTCACAGAGGGAACTCTGCCAATCTGGAGTGAAAAATGGCTTCTGCTTTTGAATTCATTATAGTTTTCATTACAAGTTACCATCTTGTTTAAAATAATATTTATAATTATAATCTTAACTCTTTAAATTTATAATTATTAATTATACATTAGAACTTGAATTTACTCTCAGGAGTAAAGCTGGTCATTTAAAAAAATACGTGTCATTTTTCTTCCCTGTCTTATAAACTATCTGCTTGTGTCCTTTGTCCATTTTTTTCTATTGATTTATTCAATTTTTCTTATTGATTAGTAGGAACTCTTAAAGCATTTAAGGAAATTAGTCCTTAGTTATATATTTATTTCAGATATTTTAATCAGTTCGTCTTTTCTTGTTCTGCCATGAAGAGTTTTTTAATTACGTAGTCAAATTGGTCAGTCTCTTTGTTTTCTAGCCTTGATTTTGAGTATTTCTTAGAAAGCCTTCCCCACTTTAAGATTTTATATGGTGTATGCTTTCTTCTAGTACTCTTATGTTTTCATTTTTCAAAATCCAAATCTTTAATCCATCTGGAATTTATTTTAGTATAAGGAGTGAGATAGAGTTCCAACTTAATTTTTACCCAGAAAGACGTGGGTTTTGAATCCTGGCAGTTTTACTCATTAGCTCTGTGATTTTGATGGAAGCTTACGGTGTCCTTTTCTGTAAGCTGGGGATAATAATAAAAATTATAGTACCCTCCTCCCAGGATTGTTGTGAAATTTGAATGAGTACATATATGAAGAAGAGCACCTGGCACATAATAAGCATTGAATAAACCTCAGCTGTGATTATTGGTATCGAGAATGATAGAATGTAGGGGTGCCTGGGTGGCTCAGTTTAAGTGTCTGCCTTCAGCTCAGTTCATAATCCGAGGGTCCTGGGATGGAGCCCCACATCGGGCTCCCTGCTCAGCAGGAAGCCTGCTTCTTCCTTCCCCACTCCTCCTGCTTGTGTTCCCTCTCTCTCGCTGTCTCTCTCTCTATGTTCCCTTTCTCTCGCGATCTCTCTATCTCTGTCAAATAAATAAATAAATAAATAAATGATAGAATGTAAATTCCTTACATCCTCCATGGCTAGGATGGAGAGGCCACGTTGCAACTCACTAGTGTGGGACTTAGTGTGACACTTCATTCCTTCAACTCTCAATTTCCTCACTTGCATAATGAATGATAAGAAGCAGCTCATGAGATTGTTGGCAGGTGCAGATGAGATCATGTCTGTGACCACATTTTGTGAACGGTAAAAGGCCGCGTCAGAATGCTGGAGATTATGGCTTGCTGAATGAGGAGCAGCCATGGCCCAGGTGGGTGTTTGACATCCCTGGCCAAGGAGAATAATTAACTTGCAATAACATGAAATTAGCAGCTTATGTAAAGCAAGTGAGCTTGCAGCAGTTGATTATAGTAATGTTTAGTAATTGCCTTCTAGTAATTAAGCACTAATGAGCTTCCTGAGACAGAACCTTGTTAGAGTGAAAGATCAAACACTTTGAATTCACTGTCTACTTGAACGTGGCCCTGAATATGCTGACATGTGAGTCTTCCTGAAGCATGGTCCTTGGCCTTAAGGACAGCAGGGGCAGCAGATGCATAGAGCACCCCCTCCTCCACCAGGCAGGTGCACATGTGGAGATGGACTGGGAGGAAAGGCCACAGTTGCTCTGAGACTGTCCAGGAGGGAGAAATCCTCCTGCAGAGCGTGCTCTATGCCAGTCTGAGCCTCTGGAGTCTGGCCTAGATTCTAAAGTACCCACACTCAGTAATGCCTTCTACAAATGTTACTTGTTGCCCTTCTTTATTCCTCTCTTGTGGTTTTGGATTCATCAGGCATATCTTGTTTCTCATGCCCTGCCAACCTCCCTCCACAATCTGGGTAGGTGTGAGATTGTGTTTACGGCCTCTGTTTCTAGTAAATCTGAGTGAAAACTACTCCGATTTTCTCTGGGTAGGATTGCGCAGTAAATTTGAATGTCAGATAAACATCTAATAACTTTTTAGTATAAGTATGTCCCATGCAATATTTGGGTTATATTTACATACTAAAAATATATCCCAGGCAATATTTGGAACAAACTTATAATATCAAAATGTATTTGTTGCTATCTGAAATTGAAATTTATCTGGGTGTCCTCTTTCTCCCTTCCCCTTCCTTTTTCCTTCTCTTCCTTTATTTTATTTTCTTTCATGTAACAACCCTCCCTGAGTGGTAACCCTGATTTCAAGTGCTGTAAAATAACATTTACTATACTGATGTTTCATGGAGCCCTAGTAGCTAGACACATTTTTGTTAGGAGGTGTGATATAAGAAAAGAATTCTCAGTTAAAATCATGTTTGGTGAATCGTAGGTTAAACAAAATCAGTTTTCTTCATTATGTGAATTTTTTGAACTTTAAAGTCTTTAAGACTTAGTTATATCACTTTGAAGCTATCTATCTTCTTGCCACCCCTTTCTTGGGTATTTAGGGTCATAGGAGCAAATGTTGAGTGAACACTGAGGGTCTTTGGTAATCAGTTCTGTTGGTATACCATAAGTTTTAAATTTTGGGGTTTGGGGAAAATACCACTCTATAGAATACAAAAAAATACTGTATAATGTTATTTTTGTTTTTGTTTTTAAAATCCATACATTTAAAAATCGACATACATACAGGTGAGTGTATATAAACAAAAAACCTAGAAAGATGTATACCAAAATGTTAACTATAATTATCCCCAGGAGGGGATTTGCCTAGGGAAAGAGATTACAGATTGTTTTCTCTTTCATTTTGTTTGGTTGTATTTTCTGCAATCAGTATATATAATTCTTGGCAAATATTTCATTTGATTATTGTATTTTTTAAATGTCACTTTCCATGTATTATCTTATTTGCCTCTCAAGCAGTTCAATGATAATAGATTCTATTATCCCCATTTTATGGATGAGGAAACTTTATAGAGCTCTTCAGCAGACCCAGGTCTTTCTCTCTCTTCTTTAAGGTTTATTTATTTTAGAGAGAGAGAGACAGACAGACAGACAGAGTGGGGGAAGGACAGAGGAAGAGAATCTTCAAGCAGACTCCCTGCTGAGGGGAGCCTTATGTGGCTCAACGTGGGGCTCTGTCCCAACCCTTGAGGCCATGACCTGAGCCTAAACCAAGAGATGGACTTTCAGCTGATTGTGCCACCCAGATGCCCCCAACCCAGATCTCTGGAGGGCAGTACCCATGCTGCCTCTTCGGTATGGAGAGTGGCAGCACATCCTGCTTTCAGAAGGACCATGGTGCCTATTCACCCAACCCCTTCAGTTTACTCTTCAAGGTTGAGGCCCTGAAAGGGAAAAGGATTTAGTGAGACACATGGTCTTTGAACAAGGCCAAGTCCCCCAAATATCATTTTCTGGAGCAAGGCTGGGGGAGGGATCAGGCCTCTGTTTACCAGAATCCTTGACTTTATCTGTTATACTGAGCCCTGAAGGGTAGGGGGAGAAATGTACTGATGTGCAACAGTGAATACAGTGTCGTTTTTTTGTTTTTTTTTTTAAAGGTCACTTTGATAAATGGTTTATGTTACCAAAATCACATTGTTTTAGTTTTTTTTTTCATAGTACATCTTGTTCATCTTGTTTCCTATATCTTTTCTAAACTCACTTTTTTTTTTTTTTTTAGGGGAGGGAGGGGCTGAGGGAGATGGATGAAGGAGAATCCCAAGCAGGCTCCATGCCCATTGCAGAGCCCAACATGGGGCTTGATCTCCAGACCTTGAGATCATGACCTGAGCTGAAACCAAGAGTCAGACACTTAACCGACTGAGCCACCCAGGTGCCCCTAAACTCATTCTTTTCTTTTCCTCATCTTTCCTTTTTTGAATCTTATTCATACATCCATTTATGTTGAGCTACTGTGGTGATTCTGATGTTTGGGGTTTTGCTGGTAGTGTTCCTGTTTATTGCCCCTATGCCCAGTACTTAGTTACATGGATGAATGAATTGTGGGAGTGGTATTTGGGGGAAGGTCAGCATCCCCAGAGACCTGGACTTGGAAGGCACGATGAGGAGCAGTGCTTGTATGATCTGGAATAATTTTGTGTGGCTCTATCAATGTGGGTGTGCTGCCTCAAGAGGAGGGAGATTCTAGAATATTGCAGCTCACAGGGGTGGGGTTCCCATTCAGTTGTGCCGCAGCTCTTAGGATAGTACAGCAGTGCTGTCTACCATAGGGCAGGGGACAGCAGCTCCTACTTTAGGAGCCAGATTTTGGAGTCAGAAGGATCTAGATTTGAGTCCTGGTTCTAAGACTAACTAGCCATTAGATTTCAGGATAACCTCTCCGTGCCTCAGTTTCCCCAGGAAGCTGGGGATGGTGATGGTAATAATAGCTACCCCATAGAGTTGTTGTGAGAATTAAATGAGTACATGCAGAAGCGTGCCTGGTGCATTATAAGCATTGAATAAGTGTCAGTGATGATTATTATTAACAATGATAGTATGTAAAACCCCTTAGAATAGTGCATGGTCAGTAGTAGATGTTATGACATGTGGGCACCCAGACAAGGTGTAACTTTTGTCAATTTAGGGCTCTGTGGCACTCGCTGATTCTGAATGGCTGCTCTTGGGATGCTGTCTTATCCCACGGTCACTGGTGACGCCTGAGCTGTTACCTTACTTCCTGATCAGAAAGGCTTTCTCGGAGCATAGTTTTCAGAGAATCTTGTGAGCTGTTCATTGAGCCGTGTTTCTTATTAGAAATAGAACAGTAACCACCGCAGGTAACCCAGAGTTTATCAGCCTTAGTCACAGACGGCCTGATTTTTAAAGAGACCAAACACTTCCCCCAGAGATTTATTACACACACACACACACACACACACACACACACAAAACCCATAACATTCAGCAGAGCATCAAAGTGATTTCTTATGGAAAGGAGGGAAGCCTTAACTTGTCTTCTGTGGCTTTCTCTGCAGCTGGTGGCCACAGGAGAACTGACTGAGCATTGACTCAGTCCACCTAACTCTTTCCCTTCTTTTCCTGAAGGTGTAGAATTTGGGCACTGTAAAACCCCTTAGGAGCCCTGTTTCTCAGGCCTTTCTTTTTGGACATTCTCTTCTGAATTTTCTGCTTTTTCTCTTTGACTTCTGCCAAAGATGGAGGAGTAAATGTGTGGCAAGCCTCTGAGCACAGAAGGATGCTGTCCAGGCCTCTGCTCCCTGTTCACTGGCTAATGGAAGCCGTCATTTGTGGTCCATGTGGGGCCCACAGAGCCTCCTGTCCTCCTGCTATCCCTGTCCCTATCCCTGAGTTTTATTTTCTTGTCACTTTTAACAGCTTTCTTGAATTTTAATTAACATTCCACATCCCAGAGTCTTTATCTAGAGTCTGTCCTTGATTCTTATTTAAGCTACTACAGGGTGGTGGGAAGAGTTTTGGATGTGAAGCCAGAGGGGAAGAGAAAAAGGAAATCACATTTTATGGAGTGCTTGCCCTTTAGCATTTAGCTCATTAGATCTTTCTTAAGCTTCTGCCGTAAGCCAGGCATCGAGAAAGGCACTGTGGGTATTGTGTCAAGGACGTCCACTGGGGCTGGACCTAGGTTCCACCAGTTAAGTGGGACCTTCGTGACTTCTTATTTAGCTTCTCCTGTGCCTCAATATTCGGAATTCAGATGCCAATAGTGTCCACCTGTTAGGAGTGTTATGAGGATTAAATGAGTTAATAATATAGAATAAGATGATGATGATGATGATAATGGCAAGGATGACGGTGACTATGATGGGGAGGGGTTAGGAATGGGGACTCAACCAAACAGATACATCATTGCTTCCGTGCTGCTCACAGTCATGCACATGTGTGTGCGTGTGTGTGTGTAGGGTGGAGATGGGCTTGGAGCATAAGACAGATATACATAAACTAGTACAGGAAAGCATGCTGAGTCTGACATGCGAGCTTATGGCAGGGGGTCGGCCTCCTCTCAGGTCAAAGGAGCATACTAGAGAGATGTTTAAGTGAAACTGAAAGGAGAACTCAAAGTTAGTTGGGCTGGAGGTGGTGAGGGGAGGCTGTGTCCCATGTTCTGGGCAGAAGGAACAGTATTTGTGAACGTCTGAAGGGGAAAACAGTCCTATGGCATTTCAGGAACTGAAGAAATCCAGTGAGCCTAGAGCACAGAGTGTGAGCAGATGGTGAGAGGTAGGGGCCGACAGTAAAGGTAGAAGACTGACCATGAAAAACTGCTGTCATATTGAGGAGTCTGGGTGACTAAGAACCAGGTACTGTCCTTGGGGGACAGTAATCCCTTCAAGCATCACAGCTCTGTGATAAAGGTGTTATTAGCCCCATTTTATTGATGGGGAAGTTGAGGGTCCAAAACGTTTTCACTTACCCAGAGGCATAGACTTTAGAAGATAGTGGAGGGACTCCTGGGTGACTCAGTCGGTTAAGCGCCTGCCTTCGGCTCCGGTCATGATCCCAGGGTTCTGGGATTGAGCCCCGCATCAGGCTCTTTGCTCAGCGGGAAGCCTGCTTCTCCCTCTCCCACTAGCCCTGCTTGTGTTCCCTCTCTCGCTGTGTCTCTCTCTGTCAAATAAATAAATAAAATCTTAAAAAAAAAAAAATGAAGAAGAAGAAGATAGTAGAGGATTTGAATCTAGTTTCTCCAGCTCCAAAGCTAGAGTTCTTTTGGTGACACCATAGGCCTTCTGACCTTGACCTCTGGCTATTAGTTTTATGACTTCAGGCTCCCCTCAGTTTACTTACCTGTAAAATAGGTAACAGAGTAATAAATACCAGACTCAGAGACTTGTAAAAACAAATGGAAATACCCCTCAGGTGCCAAGTGCAGTGCCTGGCGTATTAGTGAACTCAACACTGCTTATGGCCCCAGATTCTTGACAGAGAACTGTTTTTCCTTCACAGTCCCAGCAAACTGAGAGAGAACCCCATGAGCTGCCACATGCGTGTTGGCTTGGTTGTCAGGCATCTTTCCAAGGATAAGTTAAAACCCACACAGAAATCATCTGTGCACGTAGGGATCTGCTCCCCCAGCTACTTGACTAGTCCCCGTGCACTGGGCTCTCTTTCGACCCTGCGAACCTGAAGTCACTTGAGCTTCAGCTCTGCTGGCAGGAGTGACCCTGGGAGCTTCTTCCAGCTCTCCCTTCACCTCCTGGGCTCGCGGGTTGTCCTTCTCCTCTTCCTCCAGAGTCCACAGGCTTGTTCTGCCTGCACCTTATGAAATGGGCTCCGCTCCTGGTTTGAATTGTATTTAACTTTGTGGTTGTTGTTTAACTTTTCTCACATTAGTCTCGGGGACAGGGACTGGTTCATCTCCCTGTATTTCCTACCACGATTAGCACAGTACTGTAGTAGGTACTCAAGAGACAATAATGGTTTCACCAGGATAGAGCTTTGTGGGTACCAAGGTTCTTTTGTAGTTTTTAAAAAAATCCTTACAACTGTCCTCTGAAGTAGACAGAGCATGTAATATTCTTTTTAGCACAATTGGAGAAACTAAAACCTACACTTAAGCAATAGGCCTATTCATTAACTCTTTAGTTCTACAGAGTACACATTTACTAAATATTACTGTCCCACATGTGGGCGAGGAAAATAGAGCTGAAAAATATAGTCCCTTCACTCAAGGATGAGGCAGACCTTTGAAGTTTAAGGACAGAGGAATGATGAAAGTTTTCACTTTATTTGGGGAAGAGCGGTGAGAAAGTCAGAGGGAATGAGATGCTTCCATTGGGCTTTACAGGATTGACTTGATGGCACCATAAGGTGGGAGGGAGGGCATCCTGGGCAGAGGACGTGGCACATGCCACAGCCCATAGGAATGAGCAGAAGGCACCTGCCGCAGCATAAGGAGTGGTGGTAGGGGGAAGATGGCCATAACTCCCACGGTTAGGACCCCAAGACGCCTGGGACGTGCAGGGGACTGAAAGGTTTCTTTCTAGCTCCTTCCCCTTTGTTCAGTCTCCCGGTCCCTTGGCATTCTTCCCATAGGCATACACCACGTGCACATAAACTGCCTTGAAGCTTTGGATGGGCTCTTCTTTGTTCCTGCTCCCTTGCACCCACAGCTTGTCTGCACACAGGCTTGTATTCTCCTTTCCATGCTGAAAGAAAATAGATCTTACCACAGGAGTGACCTGTGACTTGACGACTTGGAAGAATAAAGGTTACTGGGTAAAAGGACATTTGTGTCATATACTCTGTGTGGCATGAGGTGACTGGGAAGGAGTAAAGTTCGTCTGTGACCAAACACCTGTGTTCCTCTCTCAGTGTCGAGATCACCAGAGGGAGGCATTAAATTGCTCTTCCCAGGAGTCAGATCTGTTGTTCCTGAGGAGACCAAGCTGGTGCAGCTTGAGCGCTGTGGGCAAGTCTGACCAGGTCCCATCTCACTCCTGCCTGTGTTTGCCTTGCAGCTGTGTAAATGAGTATGGAAGATTATGATTTCCTGTTTAAAATTGTTTTAATTGGCAATGCTGGCGTGGGGAAGACGTGCCTAGTCCGACGATTCACTCAGGTAAGAGAACTTGGAAGTCCGGGTTTGGGTTTCTCAGTCTAACCTGTGGGGTTAGGGGTTAGGGGTTAGGTTAGAGAATGGAGGGCTGGTCTCAGCGCTGGCCGCTGGGCTGCTGGTTCTTAATATGCCCTTTGAGAGTGCACCAGCTTTATAGCCTGGCTCAAGTTTGTTCAGCCATCTTCAGGGAGTCTGGCTCTGGGGGTCACCACCAGTCCTCCCCCATCCTGTGTTGCTTCCTTTATGAGAGGAGCAAATGGTTTTGCTTTCAGTGTATACTATAAAAAACAGATTATTAGATTAAAATAGATTATCAGTCAATAATCTAAAGATGTTAACAAATGAATCTGGACTTCAGACTAAACCTAAGTATTGAGCGCCTGGGTGGCTCAGTGGGTTGGGCCGCTGCCTTCGGCTCAGGTCATGATCTCAGGATCCTGGGATGGAGTCCCGCATCGGGCTCTCTGCTCAGCAGGGAGCCTGCTTCCTCCTCTCTCTCTCTGCCTGCCTCTCTGCCTACTTGTAATCTCTCTCTGTCAAATAAATAAATAAAAAAATCTTTAAACCTAAGTATTAATTTTTTAAAAAACTTAAGTACAAATTAAACCAAACTCCCTGCCTATGCCCTCTCACATCCCCCCCCCACCCCACAACTGAGTGAGTCATTGTGGTTTAGAACCAAATACTCTGATGCTTTTAAGTCTATTAAATGGGAATGAAGCAGGAAGAGTGAAGGACTCTCTGAACGAAATTAAATGTTCCCTCTGGATTGAGCCCTTATCGTATGATCTAAGTACAAGTTCCCTTTGGGGCAGCCCTTTTGAGAATTACTGCCAGAGATTACATGCCTGTTTTTATACAGAAATGAGTGACAAATCATTCTGAAGTTGACCTTCTTTTGTGTTTTCCTGGAAAAATATGAATGGCATCCTTTTCAGAATTATCATGCCTGCAACTTGCATTTGCTTCAAGTGCTGGGTGGGAGAGCTGAGCCTAGCTCTGCGAGGGCAGGGGACGGCAGGGTCCCGTGGAAAGAGCACCAGCTGGAGTGCGGAGAGACTCAGGTCCTGGTCCCAGCTCTGCCTTGGCTCATCCTGTGAGCCTGGGTTCAGCTCCCTCCTCTGGCCGGCCTCCGTGCCTCCGTACCACACAGGACAGGCTTGGTGACCTGCAAAGCTACTTCCAGCGCTGAATGTCTGTGGTTCTGCGCAAAACTGGACAGGATAGCACAGACAGCTTTAGGGCAGAGAGTCACCTGGGGAAATGCCAGGGTTTTTCCCAGGGTACATGAACCCACAAGAGAACTCGTGCTTTTTACTAAGCTCCGGCCTGGTGAAATCAAAAGTAAGAAGCTACCAGGCATCCATGCTTAGTCAGCCACCAGGCTGTGATACTGGAAACTCCAGCTGGTTTTACTTCCACCTACCAATAATCTTTTCTGCTTTTGGCAGGAAGACAAGCCTGCAGAGCCGTGGAGGAGTTTTTAGTCTCTTTGTTATCAAAAGTTCCCTTGACCTTGTCTTATTATCTAAGGAAAGATCCCTTAGAGATTATTCAGTCCTCTCCTCTTGTTTTACAGATGAGAATTTGAGGTCTACAGGGACAAAATGATTCCTTAGCATCATGCATCCTGTTAGTGGCAAGGCTAGGATTAGAACCCACGTCTCCTGCTTCTTAGCCTGATTCTTTTTTATTTTTAGTGTCCTAACCTCTGAGACCATAGGAATCTGGCTTTTCTCTTTAAAAGCATAAAGTTTGTCATTAAAGGTAAAAATGCTTCCATTTTTGAACACTAATTTTTGCCAATAAGCACACCACCCCTTTCTTTTCTGCTTTTTACCCCTCCCAGCCCCTTAACTCCCCCCAAAAGTAACTTCCCAGACAGTATTATGTTTGGTTTTGTTATTTAGCATGCAGTTAAAATGAACTGGATTCAGCATTTTTTGAGACATGAGGAGTTGGGGAACAAAATGATGGGGGAGACATTGGGAAGGATTTGTTTTATTTTTTGGCATTTATTAGACTGCAAAACAGCTGGAGCGATAAACTCGAAACTTGGCAGCCTTGTGTTTGAGCCAAACCAAAATAGAGGAAAATTGATTCAATATTTGTAAGTACAGTTATGAATGTTTATGTTTACATCTTTTGCAGAACATGCAATGGAATATTTTCTGTGGGTTTGAAGCTCAGTCTTTTAAGTTCAAACTTTAATTAAAGAACTCTCTTGTTAGGGAATAGACTTAATTAAAGATGCCCCAATCTTAGCTGCCAGAGCTCATAGAGTCCATTTTACTTTAATTTCTGGCAATTCCCGTTATAAGTGAAGAGGGAATAGAAACTAGGTGAAGAACACTTCCTTATTAGAATTCCTTCCCACATCCCAAGTCCCTGCCTAAGCCTGCAGGAAAAATTATATACCAGCAACATATATTGTACATGTAATTTTGCTAAAATCCTATCTTTCTAGCTCAGCTGCCAGTCTGAGGTATAGCTTTCTGTTTTGTTTTGTTTTGGAATGCCCATTGAATTTGAGGCCGGAAGAGGGGGACTGATTTGCCTTAGGCCACACACAGAGCTCCTCCAGACTTCTGGTTTCGTACTGTTCCTACTTTCTCCCTGAATGATTTTATTTTCTTCCATGATTTTCCCAGTGTCAAGGGCCCCAGTTTCATGTAATTACTATGTGTGGTACATTGCACTGAGGGAAGTAGTTCTCACCCTCAGAGCAGAGGAAAATTCAAAAGCTTCACTGTCTCATTCATGTTTCCTGTAGCGTGTTGTTTGTTTGTTCATGTCAGTGGTTCGTATCTTAGAGGCTGATAACCAGTTTTAATCTTCTAGGATTTACCTCTCTGGGAGTACCTATCCATTTTGCTCCTCTTCTAACAATCCTGATCTCATCCCTATGGCTTCATGCTCTTATCCTTGCATCTGAGTTCTGTTTCAGTTTTGGAATGGGGCTCCCTTGCCCCTTCCCAGTTTTCTCCCTTCCCCCTCTCTGTCTTCCTCCCCATTTCACTCTCTTTCTTCTTTTAGCATTCCTCTCTCCTACTTTCTCCCTCCTTCCTCCTCCCCTCAAAGCATACATACAAAATTAAATTCAACATGGCTCCCATGACACTAACCAGAGTTCTCAACTCAGCCAAAGGAAGGGGCTGGTGGTGATGCATGGTGAGGGAGGAGAGGGGAGAGAATTTCGTTTAACTGAAAGATTTGCTTAATTATTTTCCTTTATGTCCTCTTCAGGGTCTTTTCCCCCCAGGACAAGGAGCCACGATTGGAGTTGATTTTATGATTAAGACGGTGGAGATTAATGGTGAAAAAGTCAAGGTAAGATGCTAAGTGTTCAATAAGGCTTTCATTTCCCGAGAAGAAGTAGTGTTATCATAACACTTATTAAATCTCCTAATTGAAACCCACATTGAAAATAATATATTCAGCCACAGTGACTTATTTCCAAACAGAGTTCTTCTATTCTTTTGTAGATGTTGCATTTAACGATGGGAAGACAGGGGTGCCTGGGTGGCTCAGATGTTAAGCATCTGCAATGAGCTCAGGTCATGATTCCAGGGTTCTGGGATTGAGCCCCACATCTGGCTCCCTGCTCAGTGGGAAGCCTGCTTCTCCCTCTTTCTCTCCCCCTGCTTGTGTTCCCTCTCTTGCTGTATCTCTCTCTGTCAAATAAATAAATAAAATATTAAAAAAAAAAAAAAAAAGATGGGAAGACAGAGAGAAGGTCTAAGGCAAGTTGGTCCTGTCTCCTGTCATGTCAGAGCTTATATAAAAACAAGGAACAAATCCCAAAAATTGGGAACTCCTGAGTTGGGCCAATAAGCAGTGCTACCTCTTAAGAACAGTAGGCCCATGAGAGAGCCTACTGATTCCCACATTTGTTCTGGGTCATTTGGTCGTATGAATCACCTATGGGAATTATTGTGTCTCCCACCATACCATACTATGCTATTGGTAACAAGGGAGAGACCGTAAAGGAGGGATCCAGGAAGGATCCATGCTCTCTCTCTTTCCCTCCATGGCCTCTGGTACCTGTAAGAACCATGGTATGTCTGGTAATGGGAGAAGGGAGATAGTGTTTATTGAGCACCTTTTGTCCGTCTCACTGCTAGGTGCTTTTATATGAGCTGTCCTATTTAACTTAGTCCTCACTGTAACCTCTGTGAGGTAAATGGTGAGTTATCTTCCTTTTACAGATTTCAGAGAGATTCAGCCACTTACCTATCCATGGCTGCACAGTTAGGAAGGGAGGTAGGCAGGATCTAGCCAGTTTTGTGAGTTAGCGCATCCTCTTCCTCCCTGGGATCTCCCCTGCCAGGAGTGAAGAGGATGAAGGCACAGTAGGCCTGTCACTTTGAAGCAAGGACAGGAGGAAGGTGATGGGAAGAAATATGGACTAGGACTGAGTTACTTGGAAGGAGGGGAGAGAGGTTGTCTTTGGCTCTGTGCTCTACCTGCCTCTCAGAGTTAGTGAAATTCCACGGTCAGATCTTTAAGAGCTGAGTCGCAGGGCAAAAAGCAGTGTCCCTGGCATCAGCAGCACAATGAAAACTGTGGCATCAGTTTTCCAACTAGATCCCAACCTAAGCACCCCAAGGCTTTAAATCCATGTCTTTTGTACCCTTCTCCCAAACCCAGTACCTGCAGTCCTGCCTTCACATGCCACAGGAAGGGCAGAGAGTCTCCGGCATGCTCCTGCCACACAGAGAAGTGTGTAGGGAGGCTCCCAAGAGGGGGACAGAAGCACTCCCAGTGTCTCTTCCAGCCCTGACTCGTCAAAGTGGTTCCTTCTGCAGAGACATCCACACCGAATACAATAGTGAATGGAGAGCTAGGGGCCCTGGAAAACAAAGCAGGGTGTAAAATCCATGTCAGTGTCAACCAGAAAGCTCAGAAAAATCATGCATTCAGGTGGGGAGAAGGAGCTAGGGAGTGGGGGTAGGAAGGAGACCATAGTGTGCATCCAGGAATCATCGGAAGGAAGAGTCACTTGTAACCATGCTCGAAGCAGGTTGGAGGTGATCGCCATCCCTAGGAGTTGATTAAAGATAACTAATGTTGCAGGCATTTTACTTCCAGAAGGTTTCCTGGTCATATACATATCTGTGTGAGTTCATTCCTTTGACCACAAATGTTAGTGCCTCCCATGTGCCAGGCCCTGGGTATGAATAGGGGTGAATAAGAAACGGTTCCCACTGTTAAAGAACAGGCTTATTTTTCTTTTTTGCCATTTTCTGCAAACTATAACCTCATTGTTAAGCACGTATTACACTCAGCTAAAAATCCATCTTTTCATAACCTCCAATGCTACCATGAGACCCCAGGCTCCTCAGGAACGAGGTTTGTGTCTCACTCCTTTTCCTGTCCACAGCACAGTTCCTGTCCCCTCACCTCTTTTTAGGTCTCTGGACCTTCATCTTTAAAAAGTAAGAGTTGGTTAATCTCCTAAATTAATGAGTCCTAATTAATTTGCTAGAGTTTCTTTCTAGCCATTTATGTGGAACCAAGATCTAGAATGACCCTCCTCAACCCCATTAATCCAAAGGCCTCATTAGCACGTGGATGCATGAGGAGCAATGTCTTTAGTCTTTCTGTGAATGAGGCTAGAGCTGCCCAAGCATCACTAGGGATATGTTTGTTGTCTCATTGTTGTCCTGGTTCTTTAATGTTTACTGAATCCCTCTTCTCAGTGATGTTTTAAGTGTCTTTTTGCAAGTAGTTTGCTGGGTTTCTCAGAGTCCCACAGAGGACTCACAGGTGATCACAAAGGTGATCCCACAGGATCACCTGCCTGGTGAAAGCCAAGGCAGCCCCATACCCCAGGCCTCTCTCCTGACTTCTCATCTCCCCACTTTGGCCTCCCCTCTTCAGTTCTGTTTCTTTGCAGATGGCTTTCAGGATTGAAGGCAGGGAATCGAAGGTATTAGAAACATTCTTGTGGCAGTGAAGCCTTAGTTCCAAGTCAGTAAAGGCAAAGTTGAGGCCCTTCTCTAAACATGGTCTGCCTTTTGAAATGACCTTGAGTAGACAATGCGATTAAAACAGATGTAGAATTTTCTCCTATCCATTTTTTTAGAAGTCTATCAAACAAACAAAAACAAGTAAAACTTTAAGCTGAGGCTACAACACTGTAACTTTAGGAGAGTACTTATAAAGAGAAGACTTGCTGGCTGTTTTTGTAAGCAGATACATATTGCATAGATAAGAACGTCTTGAACATGTGCACATATATTTACTCATTTGACCATCTGTCCTTCCATTCATCCCTCTATCCCTCCTGCAGTAGAGTAGATGATGCATGCAAAGCACTGTGTTAGGTAACGCAGTTTTGCCCTCTAGGAACTCATTGTCCCCTAGCTCAAACATTTTATCTGTGAAATCCTCTTTAATATCCTACCAGTCATTTAAGCAGAATTAGCCAGTCCTTCCGCCATCCTTTTTTCATGCAGCTAGCCATTATTCACATGTGTCCACCATGTACCATGTACTCTGTTAGGAAGGCACTGGGGTATAAGGTTCAATAAGAGGCAGCCCTTGCCCTCCAAGCCCTCCCTCTGGCACAGAGGCACTCAGGTGCACCTGGGACTGCAGTGCGGGATTGCAGCAGTGAGATAGGAGAGAGAAGTTAATGGTGCTCAGAGTGTAGGCAAGCAGTGTCACCCCTGCTGGAGATGAGGACGGTTAGAAAGCCCATGGCTGCAGTATTGAGAACATACTGACCAGCATGAGATTAAAACCTAGGACACACTCTCTCCTGATGGCGACTCTTCAGTAGAAGAACTTCTCCTTTTTTATTACGGTTAGTTTACTATATATGATATCCCTGTAGATGGTGAGCTCTTTGAGGTCAGGAATTGTGTTGTATTCCTCTAGTTACCCACCCTGTGCCTAGCACTCTACATACATTAATGACATACAAGTGCTGAAAATGAGTGAATGAGTTGCAGAGAAAATGTGAAACCAAATGGAATGATAAAGGCAGTAGAACATGGATATTATTAAGACTCAACTGTGAGGCTAGAAAAGGGCAGCCCCCTAGGAGAAAGCAGCCTCCGTCTGGGCAAGGCCATACAATCACTCTTTTAGAAAATATTTTTAACCCTCAGAGCTGTTCTCAAGATGTGCCAGTCATGAGAACATAAGTGATTTCTGATAATTGACAGTATTAAATTCAATGACAAGTGTTTTTCAAAGCTCATTGTGGTATGAAAACAATAGTCTGTTGTCCTAAAGACACATCCTGGCAGAGGGGAACCATGTCCCTAGGTTGAAAGCAGAGCAGAGAAATAGCTTTTGTCCCAGCCAAAGCCGTAACATCTGTATGGTCGCCTTCAGCACACACAGACTTTCATGTACATCATAAGGAGCAGCTGCGACTTTAGATCAAAGGAGAGCCTTGTGCCACTGCTCGGGGCTAGGGACCACTGGTCCCTCATTAGTCTTCTCAGCTACACTGGTATGAACAGAGGGTGACACCAACTAACTCATCCTCTTTGGATACAGATGTAGCAAAATTAGTCTTTGGGCGCAAAGGCAGCATGGTGATGGGATGCATCCTCAACTGGGTATAGAAAACCTGGAGTCCGAGTCCCAACCTTGTGGGTAGCCAGTGAGTAGATGGAGGAAAGGCATAAACCCGCCCACCTCCCTGGGTTGTTGTAAAGATTAAATGAGACCGGCCATACATATATGAACATTTACTGTCTGCCAGGCAGGCACTTTATTTGGAGTGGGGGATTCTGTGAATAAAATGGACCACTTCCCCTTCAGGAAACTCTCAGTCTAATGAAAGACAGTCATCAAACATATTATTACAAATAAACTATTCAAGTATGTCAGGTGCTATGAGGGAGAATTACAGGGTGGGTTGCAGAAGAGACTATGGGTGGGAGGTGGGGATGAGGAAGCTGGCCCAATTTGAATGTTCCAGAAGGTTTTCCTTGAAGAAATGATGTTCTCTTAATGGAGGTGAATCCATTTTGTGACATGAAGTTTATGCAGTTTAGAAGGGAACATTCTTACTCTTGATGTTATTTCTCAAGGCCTTCTGCATTGTCCTGCACTCAGAAGGCTCTGGAGTACGGCTCTCTTTGTAGTCTTCTGCTCTGTGCAGGGAAATCTGGGGAGAAATGTTTTTTATTTTCTTCTTTATTATTAGAACCATCAGTTGTTAGGTCTTATAACTGGTAGGTGACTTCAGAAAAATACGAACTTCCAGTAGGCTTGTCTATTACTAACATCTTTTTATAAAGGAAGCCCTAGCGTGCCTGGGTGGCTCAGTGGGTTAAGCCTCTGCCTTCGGCTCAGATCATGATCTCAGGGTCCTGGGATCAAGCCCTGCATCAGGCTCTCTGCTCAGTGGGCAGCCTGCTCCCCGCCCCCCACACTGCCCCCTGCCTGCCTCTCTGCCCACTTGTGATCTGTCAAATAAATAAATAAAATCTTAAAAAAGAAAAAAAAGGAAAAAGAAAAGAAACAGCCGAAACCCGGAGATCAAGTGACCTGCCTACGGTCTCAGAGCTTAAAAATGGCGGAGGGGAATTATTTTATCTGCCATGGCATTGTTCCCATTTTCATTAACAAAGATAATATCTTACTAGAGCACTTTGAGTTTTGATCTGGAAAAGGTGATTGAGCTCAGATGTTCTTCCGCTCCAGTTGCTGCCTGAAGTGCCAATAGTCACAGAACGACCGCCTGCTCTCTATCTCAACATTTGTAATACATTATTGTAGCTATGAGCATGAACTCTGGGACCACAATAGCCTGGTTAAACTGGCTCTGGGACATATTGGCTGTGAGACACTGAGCAACTTAATTAATCTCTCTGTGCCTCAGTGTCCTCATGTGAGAAGTGGAGTAATAGTACCTATTCACTGAGTTTGTTAGATGTAAAATGCTTAGAGCTTGATACATACTAAATGCTCAATAACTTTTTTTTTTAAGATTTTATTTATTTATTTGAGAGAGAGAGTGTGCAAGAGAGAGAAAGAGCACAGCTGGGGAGGAGGTGAGCGGGAGAAGCAGGCTCCCAGCTGAGAGCCCGATGGACTGGATCCCAGCACCCTGGGATCATGACCTGAGCCAAAGGCAGACACGTAACACACTGAGCCACCCAGGCACCTCACAATAAGTTTTTTTTTTAAATTAAAGAATGAAAGAAATTCTTAGGTAACATAATAAAGGGAAAAAAAAAACCCAAAACAAAGAAAGTCCCTCTCCCTAACCAGATATACCTACCACATTATTTAAAAAGAAAAAAAAAAAAAAAAAGGGACGCCTGGGTGGCTCAGTTCTCAGTTGGTTAAGCAGCTGCTTTCGGCTCACGTCATGATCCCAGCGTCCTGGGATCGAGTCCCGCATCGGGCTCCTTGCTTGGCAGGGAGCCTGCTTCTTCCTCTGCCTCTGTCTGCCTGTGTTTGCTCTCTCTCTCTGATAAATAAATAAAATCTTTAAAAGAAAAAAAAAAAAGGGCGCCTGGATGGCTCAGTGGGTTAAAGCCTCTGCTTTCGGCTCAGGTCATGATCCCAGGGCCCTGGGATCGAGCCCCACATCGGGCTTTCTGCTCAGCAGGGAGCCTGCTTCCTCCTCTCTCTCTCCCTGCCTCTCTGCCCACTTGTGATCTCTGTCAAATAAATAAATAAAATCTTTAAAAAAATTTTAAAAAGTGGTGTTTTGTTTTTTGGGTTTGTTTGGTTTTTGTGTTTTTTTGTTGGTTTGTTTGTTTCTTAGGGCAGAAAATAACTATGAAATTGAGTGAGGTGTTTCCATTTCTAAACTAAAGCAAGGCAACACTCTCTTTTCTGCTTCTCCAACCAGATCTTTCTCTTACCCCTTTACAGCTTCAGATCTGGGACACAGCAGGTCAAGAAAGATTTCGGTCCATTACCCAGAGTTACTACCGAAGCGCCAATGCCTTGATCCTCACCTATGACATAACCTGTGAGGAATCCTTCCGTTGCCTTCCTGAGTGGCTGCGGGAGATAGAACAATATGCCAGCAACAAGGTCATCACTGTGCTAGTGGGTAAGTAAGGACTAATGAGGAGGGAAATTGATTTGTGGCCATCAGAGAATTTATAATCACATAATGCTTATGCCTTGCTACTTTCCACTAACGTAGTCTACAGCTATATAATTCATGCAGTCAACATTCAGTTCTTCTGAAATTGAGGAGAAAATGAAATAGGTCATATCCCAAGGCGATGGTTTAGAAAAGTAAAGTTGAAAATATTGCTGATTGATTTTTCTGTCAATGAAGGCTCTAGGCAAGAAGGTGGACTGCCATGGAAGTTATGTGGACTGCTAAGCATTACCCAAAAAATCTAGTTACAAAATCCTGGAAACTGCTGGTCTAGATATAAACCTTATCTCAGAAGTTAATAAAGAATTTATTCTTAAAGTAATTTCTTATTGCCTAAAGAAATGGACTTTTTTTTTTTTTTTCTCTTCTTACATTTGTGCTGACTTGAGAAATTCTAACTTCAGGGAGAATCCATTAAGGGAAATTCTGCAGTTTGTTTCATCTTGTGAGAGGGTAGAACCTCTGTTTAGTAAGGCAGAAAAACAGAAAACAACCCATGAGTTTCTGTGGTGACGAATATGCCCATTAACAATGAGATTGCAGTGACATGGATTGGGTTGTTAAAAACTCTTCTCCTGGTGATGAAAAATGTTAATAATATATGGCTGTTAAAATGTTTTCTTCCTAAAAAGGAATATTGCTGTATATTCTGGCAAGACTTGAATTTGGAAATCCAGGTAGAGAATCTTAGAAGCATTGTTAAGACACAAATTATGGTTAACAGTAAGCTAAGTAAACACTTAAACAGGAAGCATTATAGCTAGCACTCATGTGCGAGGAATCATGATAGGAAATTTATATGTAATGATTCCTAATTTACGCATGAGGAAACCGTGGCCCAGAGAGTTGAAGTTCTTTGCCCAAGGTTGCATAGCATGTTAAGATCAACTCCAAACCTTGTATCTGTCCAACTGCTGTGCTGCTCTGTAATAAGTTGCTGGACTTTTCTTTCAGGTGGCTGGGTTAAGTATCTGCCTCTCTGTGAGCTAGTGCTCTGTGCCCACTCCTGAAAACCCTCTTGCACACTGAAGAATGTTTGTCATTAAGCGCTTGAAAGCACCCATCTCAGGACTTGGGCTTTCTTTCGATTCCACAAAAGGCCCTTCAGAACTTGCGTCAAAGCATATTCCTTGGGATTCTGTCTAAGGAAGTTAAATGAAGATTTGATGGGAGATAATTAGTCCATTCAGTATGAAAGAGGCACTGGCTTTAAAAAAAAAAAAAAAGCCTTTTTATTATGGAAAATTTCAAACACAAGTGAAAGTAGAAAAAATGGTATCAGGAACCTGCATGTACACATCTCTCAGATTTGACGATCATCAACTCATGGCCAATCTTATTTAATCTGCTCCCCCTTTATGTTGTCTCCCCTTGCCTTCAGATTATTTTGAAGCAAATCCCAGATGCTGTATTAATTCATCTTTCAATAATTCAGTGTATAACTTCAAAATAGGATTTTTAAAGAAAGAGAACCCAAGCACAAATCCATTTTCACACCGAAAAAAAATTAAGTTCTTAATAGCATCAAAAGTTTAGACAATGTTGAGTTCCTTGATTAACTCAGACATTTTTAAAAAATTTGTTCACGTCAAAGATCTAAATAAGGCTCATATGTTCTCATTGATTTTTGTGTCTTTTAATTCTGTAGGTTATCCCTCTGTTTTTTTCTCCCCTGGAATTTATTTGTTAAATCACATGTTTATCCTTCAGAGTTTTCAAGTCTGAATTTTGTTATTTCAGACCACCATATATACTTTGACAAGTTCCTCCATTACCTGTATTTCTTGGAGAGTTGTAGGTAAATTTAGAGGCCTGGTCAGATGCAGTTTGTGTTTTTCTTTTTAGCGAATATACTTCCCAGTTGATATTCTGAGGTACAGTTCTCATAGTACAGCCAAGAAAAATGCTTGATTCCCCTTTTTAAAATTTCCCACTTTTTAAAATAATGAGTTCTTTCCCTAGTATTTTCAAGAAGTAACTACTAAAATTTGTTTCTGTTTTGAACATTATTATAGATTTAAGTATACTCAACATTTTCTAGGCCCTGGCAGTTCTTATCATTGAGGGTCCAACTGTTCCAACTCTGAGAGTGGAGGAGTTGCTTCATATGGTCTCCTGAGTTCCTTAGATAGGACCTTTTGACAATGACCTTGCTTGCTCTCTGGTGTAAACATTCCAGGCACAATTTGTGCATTTCCTGCCCCAGACCAGGAATTACCCATTTCTTCAAGAAGCACTGATTATTATTAATGTGAAGTTATATTTAGAGCCACAACCAAATTGATAGGATTCTTCCTTATGAGTGGGTGGTCATTGCTTTTAGGCTTTTCAATGGACAGACGTAGTGTGTGTGTGTGTGTGTGTGGTGAATTCTGTAGTGCCCAGAGGGGTTGTCTATTAGGCTCCACCAAATGCTCTGACTCACAAGATAGGCTACACTTGGCATGATGTTCACTTAGGTGGATACAGGACAGAAAATATGGCTTCATTGCAGGTCAGTTTCTAGTTGGCTTTATTCGCTTAACAGTATACCCTCGTGTCTCATTCCATGGCAGTATGCAGAGACATTCCTCACTGCTTTTTACAGAGGTAAATAACTTCATTGTGCAGATAGATGGACCAAATTTCATTCAAGCCAGTGCGCAACTGAGGGGCATCTGGGTTGTGTCCAGGTCTTTGCCATTACAAATGGCATTGATATCTTACACATTGCAGTAATCACAGCCACATTTGCTTTGCTTTACTTGCCCATCTGTCTGATTTGACTTCAGATACGAAATAGAATTTTGAGGCTTCCAAGCCTGTAAAAAGTCCAGTGATGTTTCCTTCTTTGATCTATCCCTGTTCCAGGCAACAAGATTGATCTGGCTGAAAGGAGAGAGGTCTCCCAGCAGAGAGCTGAAGAATTCTCAGAAGCTCAGGACATGTATTACCTGGAGACCTCAGCCAAGGAATCAGATAACGTGGAGAAACTCTTCCTTGACTTAGCGTGCCGCCTCATCAGTGAAGCCAGGCAGAACACACTTGTAAACAATGTATCCTCGCCCTTACCCGGAGAAGGGAAAAGCATCAGTTATTTGACTTGTTGTAATTTCAACTAAAGGCTGAGGCAAGGAGAAGCAAAAGGAATCAGCAGCTGCCCCGATGGGCCCCAAATTGCTGGGGGAGATCTGGTGATGACTATGGCTCCTGCTCTCAGACCTTCTGACTCCCGTGGGATCCAGAGCTTACAGAGCATGGCAGGCCGAAGGCTTTGTCCACAGGCCAGCATTAGCAGAACATATAACGGTTTCACCCTTTTGCAGTTAGGAGTTGGAGCAAGGAGAAAATTGCACTAGGCGCTCCGTGATCTGCAGAGCATGTTGCTTTTGTTCTTTAAAAAAAAAAAAAAAAAAAAAAAAAAAGCAAGTAAAAGCGCATTCCTGAACACAGCCCTGGGGGAAATGTACTGTAGGGAGATCCCTCCTGCACGTCAATGGGTGCATGTAGGGGCTGTGCTTTAGGGTTTCTGGGGGCCCTGGTTTTCTTGTCTACCAGATAAACCAAAACTGGAAAGGCCAAGTACTGCCTCTGTGGTGTGTGTTGATGACTCCATGGAGACTTTGAAAAGTGTTACTTCTCTTGTCCACAGGCACTTTCAAGAACTTTGGGATGTAAAAATGAAATGAAACCTTTTCCCATGACCAACAGTTAACAATCATTGGTTTAATATTATATATAAGCTCCATGACTCCTTTTGGTGCTAATGAATCCACTCTTTCATAGACCAAACAATTTAGTACATCGATGTCCTTAAATGTATTACATTGAAATAAGAAAAAAAAAAAGGGAAGTCCATGAATCAGCACTCTTTCTCAAAGTCTCATTACTACCTTCTCTAGGGTGGATTTGTTGGAAAATAAAATATTTTCATGTTCTTTCCCCTCTAAATCTCTACCATTTTCTTCTTCTATTCTCTCATCTTTCCAGCCCTTTAAGTAAATGAAAACATTAGAAAATTGAGAAAAAAAAATGGCTGGTGATATTCTAATGTAAAAGACTAGCTCTAAGACATCATGAGTAATACAAGAAAACAGACCTGATCTGACCAAAATACTGTGGATTAATGGACTGCGATGCAGAGTTCTAAGCAGAGCACAGTCCTTGATAAGCAGGTGACATCTTTTACTTCCTGGTACTATCCATCTTGGACAGACCAAGGCTTAGAATTCTGTACATGTTTTTAGTATGATAAGTGACAATAGCAACAGAGGAAAAGTCTAATGAACCATTTTTGTATCTTCAGTAACCTTGGAAAAATTCTGCTTGTGGAAGCAGGCGGAGCTGTCATTAGTTGCCTCCTTCATGTTGTAAAGTTACTCTCAGGCTCACGACCATACATTCTTTCCTATTTTTCTTTTCCTTTCTCTCCTGGTATCCCCATTCTTTCTTTCTTTCTTTTTTTTTTTTTTAACTCCCTTCCTTTACATGCATGTGTTACTGCACATCTCCAATTCAAACGGAGGTGTATATGCCTTTAATTAGCCAATTTTAAAACACGATTCAAGATGGAAGATGTGCTGCTGGATATTTGTTACTAATTTCTTTAGTGCCATACTTTGATGCCTTCCAATTTGTTCACTGATATAAATGCAAATTGGGGAAATAATTAAACCTGTATGCTGTTGATGCTGTCAGATGTTTCTGTAGCTTGCCACTTGGCATCGCCAAGGGATGAATAATGGAATAAGGGCAGGATATGCAATTTCTGTTGTTGTAGATGGTGGCAATCTCGGTCCTGATATGTTGATGTTTGAAAGCTGTTTAATTTTAAAGAAATGAAGTGCACAGAGACACGATATTGATAAAGCATTTCCAGTGTTCCTCTAGCGGATTTCAAACTGACTCATCTCTCGTATACAGATTATACATATTGTATAGGGATTGATACTTTTGGTTGGCTTCACTGTGTTTGTTCTGATCCTCTCCTATGGGTGAGAGAAAGAGATCCCAGAAGTTTGAATTGCTTTCACTTTGAATCTGTTTCTCCAGGAAAGAAAAGTCATTTTAATAAATACCAACCAAAATAATTTCAATAATTGTTGCTTTTCCCTCCCCATTTCTCCACTAAGCCAGCAACTATGAAAGTACTCAGAAAACAAGTTGTCCAAGTGGGCAGAACTTCTCTTTTTAAAACTGTGAGGAAATGTCTAAAGGTTTAGATTTATTGTCTTTTCTTTAGGGCAAAAATCCAATTCCCAAATCATAACTGAACTCTATCTCCACAGCAGCAAGTGTGTTGAAACTAAACTGCTTTGTGAATGCAGACAATTAGGTTAGACAAATTTAGTTGTAGAACAGCTTCTAGGATTATTCTTGCACTCTGAAATTCCTTTTCCCTAGGGCTCAGCTGCTTCAGTCTACCCTTGGTCATACTCCTAAGGGGATTAGAAAGTTCTGCTCTTGGGCCCTTCCTTTCCTGTTACTCCTTGCAGCCTTTCCATAATGTACAGTCACCTATCCATGGCCCATAGGTAGAGATACATGGGAACTTAGAACTTTTCTCCCTGCCTTAGTTGTGTGAATTCCAGATTAGGCCTTATGGACACTTGTTCACTGGTACATCTCTAGTTTCAGAACAATCCCTGACCATATTGTTGGTGCTCAATAAATATTAGTTGAATAAATGACTTAGTGCCAAGTGGAGATTGGCCAGTTACATAGAAATTTCTCTAATAGAACTTGAGAAAGGATACTGATTTAATGTGATCCTCTTAACCTAGACCGGAAACTAAACTCATTGGTTTGCTTACTGGTGGTTATTGCCATGGCAACATTTGCTAAGATGACCCTTCTTAAATAAAAATGAAGTCTTACTTCATGGTGGATGAAAAAGAGAATTGCTTTCTTATAATTCAGCTTGGCTTGATCTGCCTCACACTATCAGAGTCTGTCTGCTTCCATTTTTTTCTTCTTTTAATAAAGTTACAAAATATTTGGCAAAACTTTTCCTTTTTCAATGAAAACGCATCATATTTATGTCCTAGAATCAGGCGTGGGAGAACCTGTGAAATCATATAGCTCGCTGACATTAATGATATTTTATTATAGCTTTGGGTAGTCTGTATCCTCATAGGATTTTGTGCTTTTTCCTTTACCTATATAAGGCTTTTTATGTTTTTTATTATTCTTGTTGTATTAATATTTAATTTTGATTATGCAGGGCCAATTGGCCTTTCTGCAAATTAGATTAGGCCATTGGGGTTCCTGGTCTTTCTTTCCCCGTCTTTTCTACTCATTTCATGTTACCATCTCTTCCTGAGTAAAGTGGCAAGTGTAACTAGAAATGAAAGTCAAAGGGATTGATTTGGTCATGTGTCAGTTCCTGAAAAAGGGTAAAAACCACTGGTCAATATATTTGGGTTAGGATTATTTATTTTAAGCAGCTTAGATTTGTTGGAGAGAGGAGGCAGAATTGAACAGAGGAGTAGGTCTATTCATGACTGCATACCTTTGGAGGATACTGGTGAGTTCCAGTGTTAGGTCAATGATTTGCCTCATTTAACTTCTGGGCTATTCCATAATTCTTCCAGATTCAGCATCAAATTTCAGTTAATGAATCATCTTAAATAGATAACAGTTGCAAGTGATTTTGAATTGCTCTTCTGACTAAATGAAAACATCTTTTTTTATAAACCAAGTCACATGAGATATCTCACAACCAGAAAAAAACTCATTTTGTTCCCCTCGTATCAAAACAATGGCTCTAAAAATATACGTTTTCTATTTCTTAAGTCTGCAGAACTCTGTACATTTCATAGCCTTCTGTTCTTTAGGGAATAGTGTGCCCTATTAGCTCTTTTAGGGTTTGCCCTTTGTTGTCTCGAGATTTTTTTTTTTCAACTGCAACTGGTTACTTACTTTCCTCAACCACGGTGCTGATAGATGCATTTTAAAGCAACTATAATACTTTTGAGACTTAACTAGAAATTCAAAGACAGTGAATAAGATGTGTATCTCCTGGTTCAGACAAACATTACTCCACACAAGCAATCTGGTTGAGCACTAATTTTGGGATAAGAGGGGGATGTGCTCTCTTTTCTTCTTTTCAAATTTCATTTCTGTCCCATGAGTGTATTTGTTTAAAAGGAAAGCTGCCTTCCCTTACATTTATCACACTAGGTAGAAATCATACTGAATTAAGAAATTATCCTACCTTCAAGCAGCTAATTAATATATTAATCTTGGAACAAGAGAGATGACACTTCCATCTTCTTTCCTAAGCCTATGATGTTGGAAGGTTATAGTCATCTCTGGGAACTATACTTTTGAAATTAAAAAGAAACTGAAGCATAATAAAGATGGTGAAGAATTTAAAATTTATGACATTTGAAGAATATTTGAAGGAGTTGGGGGAGATTTAGCCTGGGAAAGAGAGAGATACAGTTAGTGAATTAGAGCAAGACTGGTTCAAAAGGATGGAATGAGGTCCACTGAGGCCATAGGGCCACGGATTTGGGATCTAAGGGAGAACTCTCAAAATGGCGGGTCACCATGGAAGGAGCTGCCTTAGGTAATAGTATGCATCAAGCAGATGCTAGATGATGAGGAAAGGATCTTAGCATGGGTTGGAGGTTTGACTAGGTGACCTATTAATTTACGTTGTAGCACTTTGCCTCTCATAACATGTTCAGTTAAATATGTTAACTTACAGCTGACGATTTTTTTTTTAAGGACTGCTTTTCTGCCAGTCTTCTTGGAAGGAGGTTGGTTACATGTTGTTTGGCTAAGAGACTGGCTTGTCATTATGCCCTAGGCTGGGACTGCTTCGTCAGTCCATTCACTGATGTCCAGTTGAAATCACAAACTGGTTCTTGAGCTAAAAAGAAGTATTGTTTTAATAGAAGTTATGTAGAATCATGGAAATTATGTTTTTGTCACATGGCAAACATAGGCCATGCTCAGTTTAGTGAACAACTGGTATCCAGGATTTCAGACCAGGCCTTTTTTGCAGAACAGAATCTTCAGTTAAAGATCCCATAAATAAACCAATATGAAGTTTTGCGGCTTCCATTAGAGATGGGCTGGTGCATTCATGGCATAAAGGAGATCTTAAGATCTGTCTTGGCAGAATCTCAAATGACATTTGGTTAGTTGGGTTGATTCTCTTGAAAAAAAAAAAAAAAAAAAAAAAAAACCCATGATCTGCAAATTATTTTAATAGAACCAAGGCCAAATTTCTTCAGTAGAAAAAGTAACAAAACATGAGTTTTCAGAAATCAGAGACACTATAAGCAACACTTACTAATAAAGCCCACGACCAAATGATTGCACATGCAAAATAAGTTGCATCCCTGTTAGGTTGATAGATGGGTTTTCATTAGTCTTTATAAGTCATTGGTCTTGCATCCATATGGTGAGAAACACTTGAGTTTGGATAAGACTTTCTTTGACTCCTTTAAAGCACAGGTTAGAGCACAAAAGCTAGCCATCTCTTTATTTGAGTTACTTAGGTACATGAGACAAATTCTTAATTTCCACTGAATTAGAGCAGAATTTTTGGAGATGTTGTGTTCTAGATCCTAATGGAATCCTTGATGGGTTATAACTTTAACACTTCAAGGAGTGTATAAAGGGGGGAGGTGTATGAAGGGGGAACACCAGGTTAGATATGAGGAGTCCTAGTACTGCCATGAATTAGCTGTATCTTTATGCAAATCACAATCTCTTGAGGATCAGTTTCCTCATCTATGAGATAGACTCATAATACCTGTCAGGATTATTGTGAAAATTAGGTAAGATAAATTGAAAGTTAGGACAGTGCTCAGTAGGCAGTATGCAGTCAAACATTAGTAATTTTCTCTTTACTTAAGGGCAGACTTTGGATGGTCTGATACAATATAGATCCTTAGGTCAAAACAAAGAATCCATTTCAACTTCGAAGAAAAGAGCACCGTTTCTGAAAGAGCCTTAAAAAGAAGTCACTTATTTGCTCCATCTTTCTGCCTTTGGGCATTACCATCACCCAAGAGTCTATTTCTTTACATATTTCAGGAAAGGTAATCTTACACTCTTTCCCAATGGACAATTCCAGGGTTGCAAACTCCTCATTATCAGGAAACTTAACTTTATTACTGAAATACCTCACAGTGCAATTTGAACCTCTTTCTTCTCGAGCCCATTCTCCATGGGAAGAAAAATGGATTGATCCTATCTTCGTAAGGGACCATGTTTTCCATTTATTATTGCCCTTTGCCTCGTTTTTTTCCCTTTAATGACAGTCAGAAAAAGCTCATTATGGTGATAATCATTATTCTCTTGGGTAGTGTCAGGCTAGGTATTTATAAATTCTTAGTTTCTTATTAGTATCAGATTTAGATCATAATTTCACTGTTGATTAACTTTTCAATTATCCACTTATTTTTCTTCCTTATATACTTAATAACAAAGTGTGCTTCTGAAGAATTATTCTGGTTGTGTGGTTCTTGTTTTCTCCTCTTGGTAAAAATAGTCATGAATCCTAGTTTTGTCATCTGCTTTTAGAATTTCATTTCATAGATGACGTATATTTGATGGACATAATTACCAACACCCAAATTTAGCAGGGTTTTTTTCCCCCTTTCTACATGTGCACTGTATTCTGAAATAAAAACTGGAGTACCAAATGCCTAATAAAGCAAAAACTCACGTACAGAACAACAAAAGAATCTGGTCTGTTAGGTTAATTTATCCTTAGTTAGTTGAATGGTCCACAGCTTTGTTTAAGGTTATACAGTTATGCCTGGATTAAATAACAATAGCAAAACTTGATAAGCCCTCTGAAAAACAGCTGCTAAACGTATTGCTTTCTGGAATGTAATCATTAGAAATACTCTCTCATTCTATACAATTGCAGAATGCTAGTGGAACTTTCTTGTAGGCTATTTGACATTGAATGTCAATTGATTTAAAACATTTTTTTAATCCTCTTATTCCTTTAAGGCGTGTTGGGGCTTTCATGTCCCTTTTGTGGAAAATTTCAAATGACTGGAATGTTGGCTTCTAATTTCTGCTCACTGAAGTGTCCTCTAGACATACCAGATGGTTGGAGCTCCTTTGATGATATGTAAGGGAGCTACATAAATGTATTTATGTAAATACACTTACATAAATGTTAAGTGTGTGAGTAAAGTTGCTGTTTTCAGCAACACACACACACCCTTCCAAAAAAAACTCTGCTTAAAATTTCAAATAATAAAGGATTAAGAAGAGATTTTTGATCATCTAAAGGGAAAAAGTTGTGCCCCATATATATTGTTACAATACTTTAATGCATGACTTTTAGTGTAGGGATGAAATAAAATGCAAAATATATCATTCTGGAAGTCTTCTCAGCAGCTAGTTAAAATATTTAGAAAAGCTGTTTTATAAAGACTTAGAGAACCCCTGAATTTCCTCCCTTTCCTATCTCTTTCCTTTAAAACACGGACCTTTAACATACACATAGTTTTAACAAACATGTTACTCATCAAATCTTATGAACTCAGTTATTAATATCTGGCTGGTTTTAAGCATAGGCTCTCAGTAATATCTGAATACACCAGTATGTAAAATCTTAACTATCTGCTTCAATACAGGCGTAATACTTGGTTTTAAATGTTAATATATAGTACACTGTATTGATCTATGTGTTCATGTATTTAGTTTGTTTAATAAAAAGCCTGTTAGGAATATAAGCCCATAATGACTTGAGTGCACTTAGCTGAAAACCTTCGATAAAAGGTGATTATATGAAAACCTCAATCTGCATTAAAAAGGTGGGATCAGAAACAGGAATGTGAACAAAAAAAGTCTTTAATGAAGTTGCATCCCTCTTTTTAGAATAAAGACATAATTCACCCCTTTAATGTTTTTAGTATTTGGTGTTTTTAGTATTTTTTAAAAATTGAACAACACTCACCATTATCTAACTCTAGAACATTTTAAGTATCCCCCCAAAAAATTCTGTACTCATTAGCAATTAGGTCTCCACCCTCCTCCCCCAGCATCTGGTAACCACTAACCTACTTTCTGCTTCTATGGATTTGCCTATCTTGGACACTTTATATAATTATACAATATATGGGTTTTTTGCATCTGACTTCTTTCACTTAGCATAATGTTTTCAGTTTTATGTTGTACTACAAATCAATATTCTTTTTATGGCTAAATATATTCCATTGTATGTATATTCCACAACTTACTTGTCCATTCATCGTTTGATGAACACTTGGGTTGTTTCTATTTGGGGGTTGTTATAAATAATGCTGCTATGGACATTTGTGTACAAGTTTTCTGTATGGGTATATACTTTCACATCTCTCTAAACAGCAATTAGTCTAACAAATCACTTGTGTTCACTTAAGCAGAACCTCTTAAAATCCCACTTGGAGAAAGCAATTTACAATCTTAGCTCGATTGGTCAATTAGGAGACCCCCGAATAATGGCTAACATCTCAATATGTCTGTAGAAATCTTTCTATGAACCTACCATCTATATATGATAATCAATTTCATGAAGACTGCTTCAGTCTTGTAGAAATTGAATTGCCATCGCATAGAGAATTTCTAAGGTCCTCTGCATTGTTTCAAGGGATAGCTACAAACCATGTTGTTAAGTACTCATTCAATCTTCTAGGATTCAATGAAGGAGCACTTTTAATATATACTTTCCTTTACATACTGTCTTTAAAATTTGGATTTTCCATCTTTTTTTATTAATTATTTTTATTCACACATATTGTATTATTTGCCCCAGAGGGGATTTTTCCATCTTGAAAAAAGACTGTCAAGTCACCAAACCACCTGTCCATTGTAGCTTAAGTTTTAATTAAGAGATAATTCATACTGAGAGTAAAAGTAAAAAGAATGTATTTTGTGTGCAAAGGATGAATGTATTAATAACTTTTTATTTGTAAAGTTTTTTTAAAAAGATGAATGGAAATTGCTTTCTCATGTACTTGTATATAAATAAACATTTCCTGTTGCCCACATGTGGAGTATCATATGCTATCCAAGTACACAGAAGCAAATAAGCTTTAAGTACATGAAAGTCCTTCAGCATGAGGTGGAATGTGCTCTGAATTTGGGCACCTGAGTTTGTTTATTCTCTAATTGACTAACCTTGGACAAGTCATTTAACATTTTGCACCATAAATTTCTCCTTTGTAAAACAAGGGACTAGATTAAATAATTTTAAGGCCTTCTGATTATAATACTAGAACTATAATACTCTGCTATATTCAGAATGTGAAAGTTACATGCTCTTTATTTCTAATGGTGAGAAAGATGCTTTATCTGAAGATGTAGTAGAAAGAGTATTACACTGAGAAGCAGAAGACAACAAATTCTAGTCCCAGTTCTGACATGGACAAGCTGTGTGACTTTGGGCTAATCATTTAATTTCAAGCCTTAATTTTCTCAACTACAAAATACACAGCAGATTAGGTATCTTTAAGGTCCCTTCATCTAAAACACATTATTTTGTTCTATATTCTTTGGAGACATTACTTAAGACCTTATCTTTCACGATTAGGAATGAAACTACTTACTCATGACCAATAAGGCATTCGTTCATTCACCCATTCATTTATTCACAATTTACTAGCATATGCTATAGGGCAGGTACAGGAATCTCCCACCTGTACTGCAGGAGTCATAGACTTGTTCTTTTTCTTGAAATTCATCTCCTCTCCAATCCTTTCCTCTCATCCTCTGTGTTGGGACATGCACTTGAGAAATCGAGTGCCTTGGATTATGAGTCATGGAACATGGTAGAGTTAAGAGGATGATAGAAGAATCAAACCTGATTTTGGGCTCCCTGACGAGTGTTCTGAACATAGGCTATCTATATAGCCTTACTTGACATTATCCTTTAGTGTTTATAAAGTATTGGGCTTTACAAAATCACTTACCATAATTTTATGTTCTTCTCTAATTACAGCTTTTCTACAGTTGCTATGAGAATCTTATTTTTACTATTTTAGCACCTTCATTAAAAAGATGTTTTATTGAATTTCTCTCCCAAATATACATGCTGTGGTTTTAAGTGTTCTGTTATTAATATTAATTTAAATTGCATGAAATTTGTTTTTGTAGGTTAAAACCAGTCAGATATGACAATCTCCCATCATCCTAATATGACCTACTATGCCGTAAGCTGCAAAGCTTGCTTGAGATGCAAATACTATTAGCGAGAGGAGAAACTTTGACTCTTATGTGTTTTCATTCCATTTTGTTTTTTCCCCACTAAGGAAATTTGGACAAGTGATTTCACCGTGAACATTGTTTTTTTCCATTAGTTAAATGGGATAATTGCAAACTTGAATAAGATTTTAAAATACATATGTATGTATTTTATGAGGGTAACTATCCTTAGTTGACTCAATTATTCCACATCTGCTAACAGGCAGACTATACCTCATATCAACTATCTATATACCCCAAAACACATCTGCAGCTGAGATATGAAACTGGGAGCTATGTTTAAACCAGTCATGTGTCTGTGCTTTTGGCCAGGTGCTCACCTCTGAATATTTCTATAACTGAAATATCTTATTTCCTTTACTTACTTGCAGGAAACCAAATGTTATTAACATAAGACACCCTATCTAAAATTTTCATACTTGGAATTTATTCAGGTTTCCTAGAAAATAGTTATATTTTCACACCTAGATAAAAATAAGCTTGAAGAAACAGGCTAATGTGACTTTGATCTTAGAGATG
Organism: Neogale vison; assembly: GCF_020171115.1. Lineage (NCBI taxonomy): Eukaryota > Metazoa > Chordata > Mammalia > Carnivora > Mustelidae > Neogale > Neogale vison. The sequence goes on from NC_058097.1 coordinate 140,956,517, forward strand.
AAACCGCAAGAACTATATGTGGTCTTACATTCTACAAAGGTTAGCGATACTCATATTCACATTTAATCCTCATGTTAACCTTGTGAAGTACTTTCTACAGCTACAAGTTTGGATGGAAGACAAAGATTAAGACCCCGGTTTGAACATAGGAAGCATTCCAAACAAAAGGAATGAAAAATATGAAAGCTTTAGGTCAAAGTATCTGTATTACTCAGAGAAAGTTACTTAGCCTCTTTTTATCTTGTTTTCCTCATTATAAAATGAGCATCTCCATGCCGGTCTTCAATTATTTGACAAGCACCTGCTATGTGCCAAGAAGTGTTCTAGTCACTGAAACTAGAGCAGTGAACAAAATACAAAAGCTTACTTTCATGAAAAGAATAGAAAATAAAGAAATATAAAGTAATATCAAATGGTGATAATTACCATGAAGAGAATAAACCAGGGCAAAGGAGAGAAGCAGTAATGGTGCAGGGTCACTCTTTTATACAAAGTGGTTAAGGAGAGGCCTCATCAATAATGTCATTTGAAAATAGAACTTAGGAAGAGGGAATGGTGTGTTTATTTTGGTGCAAGTGTTGTAGGCAGAGGGAATAGAACGTATAAAGGCCTCAAGGTGAGAGAATTCCAGTATGGCTAAAACACAACGAATGAGTGAGGGCCAAGGGGAGATGAGGTTTGAGGGGAGTGTGATATGGATCATAGCAGCCCTCGGAAGGTTGAGCAGAATAGTGATTTGAATTATATTTTAACAGGACCACACTGCTGCTGTGTTAACAATAGCTTATAAAAGGGTAAAGACAGAAGCAAGGAAAACTATTTGGAAGACAACTGATATAAATCCGGTCCAGAGGTGACCTGGACCATAGGAGTAGGTATGGATATTGTGGGAAGGTTCATATTCTGGTTATATTCTATTTGACTATTTTCTTTAATTGAGGTATAACTGACCTATATCATTAGTTTCAGGTATACAACATAATATTTGATATATGTATACATTGTGAAATGAACACCACAATAAGTCTAGTTAATACTTAAATACACGGTTAATAATTTTTTTGGCGGTGATAAGAACTATGTAATTTTTTATTATAGAAAATATCAAACATAAATTAGAAGAGTATAACAAACCTCCATGTACATACACATCACCACCTTCATCAATCATCAGCTCATGGTCAATCTTGTCTCTTCTATATTCCCACTCATTTTCTCCATTCTGTATTATTTTGAGGCAGGGCCTCCATATGGAGCTTGACTTCACAACCCTGAGATCATGACCTGAGCTAAAACCAAGAGTCTGAGCCTCAACTGACTGGGCCACTTAGTCTACAAAGTTTTAAATAGTTTTAAAAAATACTTAAAAATGAATTCTGTATGAATTTTAAAGTTCGAGCCTACAGGTCTTGCTTATGGTTTAAATGTAAAGAAAGAGGAGTCAAGCATGACTGTAAAGTTTTTGGCTGAAGCAGCTGGTAGTGTTTCATGGACATTTGCTCATATGAAAAACACTGCAGGAGGAGGAGTTTGGTTCAGGATGTGCTGAGTTTGAGATGTCTATTAGATATCCAAATAAGAGATCTAAAGTTGGTAGTTGGAGATATGTGCTTGAGATTTGGGGAGAGATTAGGCTGGAGATAGAAGTTTGGGAGTCAGTAACACGGAGGTAGAATCAAAGCCTTAAACTGGTATCATCAAAGAAGTTAGTCTAAGTGAAGATACCTTAGGACTGAACGCTGGGGCACTCCCAACATTTAGTTAGGGATAGGAAAGAACCAGAAAGGGAGACAAAATGTATGACCAGTAAAATAGGAAGAAAATGAATAGTAGTGTTCTGAAAATATTCTGAGGAGCTGTGATCAACTGTGTCAAATGCTGCTGATCAATTACGAAAGATGAAGAGTAAGAGATGACCATGGATTGAGTTAACATGAAACTCATTGGTGACACTATTATTTTAATGGAGTGATGGGGAAGAAAGAATGCCATGCATGAGTTCAAGAGAAATAGAAGAGAGGAAAAGGACAGTGACTATGGAATAAACTTTTAAGGAGTTTTTGCTGATAAGAGGTGTTGAGGAATGTGAGGCCAAAAAAATTTTTTTAAAGCAGGATATATTAGTGCTGATGGAAATGATCATGGAATGATTCATGATATAGGAGAGTTAGACAGCACCTGGAGTGATGTCCCTGAATGCACAAGGGGAAGAACTGACTTTGAGTTATCACAAGACGCTTCATATAAATGAGCAGGAGGGAAAGCAGGGTCTCTGGGCACCTAGGTGTATGAGACAGAATGTGAGATAACACACTGAAGGCATACAAATGTTAGTTCTCTTCACTTGGAGGTTTTTTTTTTTTTTTTTTAAAGATTTTATTTATTTGACACAGAGAGAGAGTGCATACAACCAGAGGGAGTGACAGAGGAAGAAGGAGACGCAGACTCCGCTGAGCAGGTAGCTCAACGCGGGCCCTAATCCCAGGACCCTGGGGTCATGACCTGAACTGAAGGCAGATACTTAAACCAACTGAGCCCCCCAGGTACCTTTCCTTTTCTTTCTTTCTTTCTTTCTTTTTTTTTTTTTTTACAAGAGTTAATGCTAACTAACAGCCTAGAGCCACAGACAGCTATTTTTACTAATTAATGGGTCATGGAGAACAGAATCGGGTAGCTTTAGAAAATTGCGAAAGGCAAAATGTAGGTGGAATACTCATACAGGTGGCACCTTGGTTAGGATTACTTGGCTATATATAATTAAAATAAGAAAGAAAGAATAAAGAAGACAGGGTTTTCTTTTCTCATGTGAAAGGAGTCCAGAGGTTGGTAGCCTGGGACGAGTAATGTGGTTTCATGGTATTGTCAGTGGAGTCTCTCTCAACTCTGGCCTCTAATTTTAAGACAACGTATTGTGCAAGATGGTTGCTAAAGCCTTCATCTTCATGTCCTTGTCCCAGCAATGGGAAAGAAGGAAGAAGGGCTTGATCTTTTCATTCCATGGAGACTTCTTGGAAGTTCCATGCAACACTTCTATTTATAGCTCTCTGTCCAGAACTTGGCCTACAAGGAAGGCTGAGACACAGTCTTTCAACAGAGAGTATAGCTCCCTTAGTAAAACATGGGTTTTATTACAAAGGAGGAAGCAGAGAACTGATATCAGGGTAGACCTGAGCACTTGTGGGAAGAGCATGGTTTTATGGATAAAACTCCTGTTTGAACTCTAGCTCTACCATATACTGATTATGACCTTGAACAAGTTGTTTTATCCCTGAGCCTCAGTTTTCTCTCCTCCAAAACTGAGCCAATACCACCCATTACATGCTATTCTCAAGATTAAATGAATAATTCAAGTAATGTGCCACAGTGTTTGGCATATAATAAATGATACTACCATGAAATAAAAAATTAGCCAATTAGCAGGCCTCCAAGAGGTGTACTCTTAGTCTTTTCAAGCCACTTTAACAAAATACCACAGACTGAGTGGTGTATAAACATCAAGAATTAGGGGCACCTGGGTGGCTCAGTGGGTTAAGCCGCTGCCTTCGGCTCGGGTCATGATCTCAGGGTCCTGGGATAGAGTCCCGCATCGGGCTCTCTGCTCAGCAGGGAGCCTGCTTCCTCCTCTCTCTCTCTCTGCCTGCCTCTCTGCCTACTTGTGATCTCTCTCTGTCAAATAAATAAATAAAATCTTTAAAAAAAAAAACAAACAAAAAACATCAAGAATTAAAGATTTTATTTTTAAGTAATCTCTGCAGCTAACATGGGGCTCGAACCCACAACCCCAAGATCAAGAGTCACATGATCTGGCAATCAAGCCAGCCAGGTGCCTCAAAACCAGAAATTTATTTCTCACAGTTCTGGAGGCTGGGAAGTGCCTGTAGGTGCCTGGAGATACAATGTCTGGTGAGGCTGTTTCCTGGTTCATAGACTGCTGTCTTTTTACTGCAGCATGACAGGAGTGAGGGAGGTCTCTGTGATCTCTTTTATAAGATCACTAATCCCATTTATGAGGTCTCTACTCTCCTGACCTCATCACTTCCCCAAAGTCCCACCTCCAAATACCATCACATTAGGGATTAGATTTCAACATATGAATTGAGTATTAAGGACACCTGTTGTGATGAGCACTGGGAATTATAAGCAACTAATGAATTGTTTAACACTATATCAAAAACTAATGCTGGCTAACAACATAATTAAAAAAATTAAAATATTACATAAATTAAAAAAAAAACCTATTTCAATCTATAGCAGATATTGTAGAGTGCAGGTTGATTGGCTGCTATTACAGGTTTAATGTTAGAGGAACTGGATCAACTTCAAGGAGAGTTGGAACACACTGTCAAAGGCATTTGTTGAATCCAGTTAACTTTATCATATCTCTTCAGTTTGTTCACATTAATATCTATTTAAATGCTTTCTTAATCTATTCATCTGGTACCAGCCAAACTGCAAATCCTGAGATATATAACCTGGTTAAGACCTGCAAAAATAGGACTATTTTGCCAACCACACATACCTCATATTTAGATCTCCAGAGTGGGAAAATGCTTCTCCAGCCATTCATTTTTGGATCTCTTTTCCAACTATCTTGGATATCATTAAACTCAACCTAGTATGAGTGTGTGAAAATGGCTTTAGCAAGCAAGCAAATAAACACAAACTGAGTTTTCCACCAACAGAATTTCAACTAAAGAAATTCTGAGGGATAGATTTCAGACGAAAGAGTGACAGTGCAAGATATAAGATAAAGAGCAAAGACTGGGGCGCCTGGGTGGCTCAGTGGGTTAAGCCGCTGCCTTCGGCTCAGGTCATGATCTCAGGGTCCTGGGATCGAGTCCCGCATCGGGCTCTCTGCTCAGCAGGGAGCCTGCTTCCCTCTCTCTCTCTGCCTGCCTCTCTGTCTACTTGTGATCTCTCTCTGTCAAATAAATAAATAAAATCTAAAAAAAAAAAAAAAAAGATAAGGAGCAAAGATAAAGGTAAATATATAAGTAAACCTAAAAACAAAACACAAAGAACTGTAGAAGTTAGTATCTGATAGAGTAAAAAATGAATAATTCAAATTCATGAAAAAGATAAGAGAAGGGTAAATGGATTGAAAATGACTTAAGGTCTTTGGGAAAGGATTATAAGCACTGATTAGCTTTATACTTTGATAAACTAAGGGTGCATGGTATAATTCCTATGGCAAAACCAAAAAGAAATAGCATTTAATTTCCAAACCTAGGGGAAAAATAGGAATGATTAAAAAACAAAAACAAAAACAAAAACAAAATAAAACAACAACAAAAACTCACAACAACCAGAAAAGAAAGGACAAGGAAACAAACAGTGAACCAGCACAGGAAGTATGAAAGAAGATAAACCCAAACATATTTTAGTTACATTGCTAATGGACTAAATGTTCAGTTAGAGGACAAAGATTCTCAGATTGGACAACAGCACAAATCCAACCAAGAGTTTTATAGGAAACACACCTAAGACATAAAGATACTGAAAGATCAAAAAAGATATGGAAAACAAAACAAACAAAACCTCCAACCTCTTGCAAATACTAACCAAAACAAAGCTAATGTAGTATAGTTATAACAAGTTATTAGCCCATAAAAGCATTCATGGTGGGGTGCCTGGCTGGCTGTCCAAAGAGCATGCAACTGGTGATCTTTGGGGTAGTGGGTTTAAGTCCCATGTTGGGTGTAGAGATTATTTATTTTATAGACTTTATTTATTTATTTGACAGAGACACAGTGAGAGAGGGAACACAAACAGGGGGAGTGGGAGAGGGAGAACCAAGTTTCCTGCCTGATACAGGGCTCGATCTCCACATCACGACCTGAGCCAAAGGCAGACGTCCAATGACTAAGCCACCCAGGTGCCCCTAAGGATTACAAAAAAAAAAAAAAAAAAAGCATTCATGATGATGAGATGAGCTTTTCAAGATGGACTTTTCAGTCTATCAGGAAGATACAGAATTGAATTTGTGCCTAAAAATGCAGTCTCAAAAACAAAACCTGACTAAAATGCAAAACACATTCACAATCATAGAGGGAGATTTAAAAATACCTCCTTTGGGGCACCTGGGTGGCTCAGAGGGTTAACCCTCTGCCTTCAGTTCAGGTCACGGTTTCAGTGTCCTGGGATTAAGCCCCTCATCAGGCTCTCTGCTCAGCCGGGAGCCTGCTTCTCCCTCTCTCTCTGCCTACTTGTGATCTCTGTGTCAAATGAATAAAATCTTTAAAAAAATTAAAAATAAAAATATCTCCTTCGATAATTGATAGAATGGGGAAAAATCAGTACAAATAACTTGAACATGATTAACATATCTAATATATAGACACAAAATACTGTGTCCAATAACTGCAGAATACATGTTCTTCTCAACCATACATGGAACCTTCACAAAAACTGATCATACACGAGGCAACAAAACAACTCTTAACAAATTTCAAAGGACTAAAATAATATAGTGTAAGTCTTCTGACCACAATGTAATTTAGGTAGAAGTCATTCTTAAAGAGATAACTAAAAAAAAAAGCCTTATGCTTAAAAACTAAGAAACACATTTGTAAATAACTCATAGGTCAAAGAAACCACATGGAAAGTATTAAACATTTTGAAGTGAATAACAAAAACACTAACACACAAGTGTGATCTCAGGAGAAAGTCTAGATAGACAGACTTCAGATTAAACACCCTATGGGTGATAACTGTAGGTAAGTGGATGAATTCAACCAGAGTACATGCGGAAGTGCCAATAACAGAACACTAACAGGAACCATCTTTTAAAGTGTAGGCAAATAAAAAGGCAAAAAGATTTTTTTAGGGGAGATGATCAGACAATATTCTGAGACTCCAGTAAACAGGGATCCTACCCCAGCACCCATGTTTCAGGGTGACTGATGCTTTAGAGAGCATTCCTCAGGATTTTCTAAGTTCTCCATTTCTGGGACTAATAAGCAAGGCACCCTGAGCCCAGATCTGATCCCACATGAGATCTCGTTGCAGGAAGTACCTCTTAAAATTTTCTAAGTTTCACTTTGGTGCCTGGCATAGGTACCATTTCTCCCTTTGAGGTTTGCTCCAATCCTCTAACTCAGGCTGGGTGTGCAGCACATGCCCAGAGGAGCTCCAGGTCTTATTATACCTATGGAACTGCCCTGGGTCTGAACAGAAGGCCATTCCAGTTTGGCTGAGCAGTATTTCTTTCCCATGACAGTATGTGACTGGGCTGCAAGAATGGTGCTTTGTTTAGGTGATTCCTATTGGGACAAATGAATTACAGGTTCTGGGCTACCAAATGTCACCAATGACCCTTGGGATTGAGAGGTGTGTGTGTGTGTGTGTGCCCATGCATGGGGTCTTACCTGTTTCAACTGGTGCTGTCTTTGGTCTGTAGACCCCAGGCTTGTGAGGCTTGTGGCAGTTGTTCTTTACCTTGTTCACCTCCTGCCATTGGCACTAGGGAGATCACCTTATCCCTTTGCAGGTTCTGCACTTTGTGCCAGACCAGGCCCTTCTCATCCGAAGCCTTTTAAGACTGTTGCTCCACAATGCCAATCATCTCTTCTAATCAGTGTCCTCTCTTGTTTCAGTTGATAATGACACTATGCTCTCCAGGTCTGGACTTAAGCCATGCTGATGAAGGAATGGACGCTTCTTGCACAAAAGAAACCACTCTTCTTGCTCTACCCCTGGGCCGCTTGCCTATTATTCCTGGGTGTGATCAAGAGATCACAGCCTAGGAATGAGGTAATTACAGCCTTAAAAGTTCAAGAGAAGACATGGATAGAATATATATTCTGTGTTTACATTATGGAAGTCCAAATGACAAATATGACCAGAAAATGAATTATTATTCATTTTCCTGCATATTCTGGGTGAGGTGTGTATTTTTGGTAATCATCAATGAGGCACAGTAATGACCTCTGGTAATCACTGGAAGCCAGTATTCAGTGACACAATGGATGCAACATCATGAGTAATGACGTAATCAGCATTAAACAGATGGTACTGGGGAACTATAGAGGCAAGATCCATACAGTTCAATACAAACACTTTCTCAAGGGTCATAGCACTGTGAATAACTGCACTACCATTCTTTTATTGCAGTGGGAGATATGAAATTAGCCAGGAATGGCATACCTGGCAATAAAGAAGATGAAGAGATGGGGTCTATATACTACAAAGAATCTTCACATGCACTGACTGAGCAATAAACATATACTCTTTCTCTACCCATTATTCTAAATCTTTATTGATGAAACACTCTACTTATGTGGGCCCATGAATTCTGTAATCCATTTTAAAATCATATCTGCCCTGTAAGCAGCCCTGAACAAAGAGGAGCAGAAACTAGGCAAAAGCAGAAACCATGGGAATAGTGACTTAGAAAAGTAAGAAGTGCAAAGAGATCAAATAACATTAGAAATGACAAATCCACTGGATTTCAGGGTTAGAAAACCATTGACACTACAGCCACTGGAGGTGGGAAAGACAGATTGCAGCAGGTTGAACCGTGAATGGTGTGAAAGTTGACAGTGGCTATTTTTTAAAGGAGACTGGCTATGAACAAGAGTAGCTGTCAGGGATGTAGCAAGGAGTATATAGAGTATCAAAAAGAATGAGCGCAACTGAATAAAAAAAAGTACTTTTACAATATGAGATCTGGTAGGCAACAAATGAATCAAACAATCTAATTTAGTATCACTTATAGACAGTAACCCTGTGTCCTAACATGGTTCAGTATGAAGTACACAACAACTCAGGGACTATCTCTGCCCAAACCCAGAAACTAATTAAGTCTTCAAGCTTTGCTTACAGGAAATACTGGAGGACAGAGAGTCAAGGTACTAACACTATAAAGAAGAAAACACACAAATCTAAGAAGTGGGACATGCTATAAAACAATGGTTTGATTTCTTCAAAAAAGTCAATATGATGAAAAATAAAAGGTGAAGTTCTAGGAAAAAAAACCCCTAGAAACATAATGAAACATCATAGATGAAACTTAAATCCTGGTTAAACATCATCAATTATAAGACAATCTAGGGCAAGTAGAAAAATTTGAAAATGGGCCGAATATTAGATGATACTGGATAATTACTGTTATTTTTCTTTGTTATGATAATGATACTATAATTATGTGGAAGAAAAAGTCTTTAAGGAAACTCAGGTTTAAGTATTTGGGAGTGAAATGTCTTATCTGTAGCTGATCTTCAGTTCATCAAAAACAACTATATATCTATACGGATATAGTAAAAGCAAATACACACATACACAAAAGACAAAATGTTAAAAATGATTCAGTCTAAGTTGTAGGTATAGAAGTTGTATCATTCCACTATTCTTCCAACTTTTCTGTGCTTGTAAATTCTCAAAATAAAAAGTTAGAGAGGGAGGAGAGAGCCAAAAAGTCAGTACTAAGAAAGCAAAGATGGGTATAATAATCAGTAGCTCAAAAAGAAAGATTAGCACTATACAGAAGGTGTGCATCACTTTCTGGGATTAAAGAAGCTGTGGATGAGTACAGACCAGTGGGTAGCTATGGGTGGGGGTAGCTGAGGGAATAACCAGTGAACTCAATCTTCTCCATGATGCATGAGGCAAAGAGAGTACTCTAGGAATACTGAACAGCTGCTGTGGCAAACGGCAAAAACACATATAAGATTTCATATTTTACATAGGTTAAAAAGATTTCACAGGGTACAGCTTAGATGCTGCTAAGGAGAGTCTAGAAATTACTCATTTTTGCTCCTCTAAGCCCTTCAAGCTTATCTCCTTTCACAGAACTTACCAGATGTTTACTAATTGTTTGTTTACACTAATAGACCCTGAGTTTCTTGAAGGAATGGGCTTGACTTTCATTTTCGAGTTCCTAGCACGTAGCCCAGTGCCTAACATGCAGTAACCATTCAATAAATATTTACCAAATAAAAAATGACTGTTGGGTGCCTGGGTGGCTCAGTGGGTTAAGCCGCTGCCTTCGGCTCAGGTCATGATCTCAGGGTCCTGGGATCGAGCCCCGCATTGGGCTCTCTGCTCAGCAGGGAGCCTGCTTCCCTCTCTCTCTCTGCCTGCCTCTCTGTCTACTTGTGATCTCTCTCTGTCAAATAAATAAAATCTTTTAAAAAAATAAATAAAAAATAATTAAAACAAAATGACTGTTTCACATTTAACTCTAAACAGTAAGTTTTTATTGATCTTCTCCCCAACCCATATATGTTGCTTAGTTAATTGATTCTCTACCATGCTCCCATAGCAACAAAAATGTTTTAGTACCAATTAAAAACCTCTATCATTGCATTTACTGCATTGTACTGAAATTGTCTACGTCTGTCTTACCCAGTAGACTAAAATTTTTTGGGATTACTGATCTCGTAGCTTTGTATCACAAACACAGCACTGTAGTTGGCCCTAATACATAGCAGGCATTTTCTGAGCTGAGCAGAACACTTATGACTTTAAATTTTGGTTTGCAAAAGCTTTATTTCTGAATGTACATGTGATCTTAACAAATACTTTTAACAAGCAAAATTAACAGTATCGATAAAGGACAATCAACAATAAGATAAAGTGCCTAAGTATTTGAACGAGTGTAGTCTGGATAAAACAGCGGGAAAAACAATGGCTTTACATTTTAAAAAGCACAAAAAAAACTATTTTCTATTTGCTTCTGTTTACGTTTTCAAAATTCAAGACTGCTTTCCATACTACAGCAGGCAAAAATTTCCAAACAGACTTACCTTTAAAAGCTTAGCAGCTGGCTCCAGGTTGACTTTCTATGAAAATAATTCTGGAGACCAACTGTTTTTATTCTCAGGCACAGCAGGTGGGCAATTTTCTGAAAATGGAAAGCAACGCTGGACTTCTGAACAAGAATCAAGTCCCCAAACTGACTCTTTGGAAAGCCAGCCTGAACTTGTTCTTCGTTTGACACATTTCAGTTTCTTTCTCAGTAATTCTTCTTGATCAGTAGAATCACAAGCAGAAGAGCATTTCCTTAGACCCACGGCTTGGAATTCAAGCATCTCTCTAGGAAATACTTTTTTTGTGGTAGGAGGGACCCATTCATTATCAGTTTCAGGACGCTCAGCAATATTGAAAACCTCTGGTTGTGTAATACCAGATTTAATAGGGCTTCTGAATTTCTGGCTGGGCGTCTTTACATTGTTTCGACACCTACGGGTGGCTTGGTGTGCATCATTTTCAGAGGAAATCCTTCTTTTTTTATAGTTAACATCAAGATCCGAATAAAAGACAAGTAAATTTTTCAAAGCTCCTTTTATCCCATGAGCTCTTGTTTGGTGGAATCCTGCGACTGGAGTTGACTGTGAACATGGAACAAAGTCTTGACTATCTCCAAAATCATATTCCGAATCTGCCTGAAAATGAGGTGGAGAAGAACATGTTCTTGGACACACAGAGGCAGATATGCTTTGCAAAGTTAACTTTTGTGAAAATTGGCTGGAATTCTCATGAAGTGATTTCAGTGATAAATCTGATTCTGTATGATGACTTTCTGCCAAAGATTTTCCCCACTGTAACAAAATGTCCTGTGACTTTTTAGTAATTTCTGTTGTAATGTCCGTTTCTTTAGCACTATCATCAAAGAGATCAGCAGAAGCATTGTAGCTACTACCTTCGTGACCAGTAGAATAGTTCTGTGTTACGTTATTGTTGGTATGTCCACAAGGCATTTCTTTCAGTGTATTTGTACTTTTGGGACTACTGCAAAGTGCTTCTAAAGGATATGTAAGCTTTCTGCAGATTGTAAAACTGTCGCCTTGGTTCTTTGGCCACCTATAATGTTCATTTTCTAAATTGCAAAAGTCAGAAATATTACATCTCCTTGAACACAAAGTTACCAACTTTTCACTCATTTCTGAAAATGATTTTTCTCCACATCTTTTGAAATATTTGCTACTGAGATAAGAATGGTCACTCTCTGAAGTACTGCAGTGAAGTGAAATTTCAGCCCTGTGCAGTGGAATTCTGGTAGACTTAAGAGTACTTGTTTCTAAACCTTCTGAAGACGGAAACAGAGTTGACTGACAAGAATTTGGTGGAAAATATTCAGAAATATCACTTCCATTACTACTTATAGAGACAGTCTCTGCTGTGTTATTTGATGTGTTATTTGACTGTGACTCCTGAACACTAGGACTTGGATTTGCTTCACGGTTGGAAAGGAAGTTATCTTTGCTACAGTTTGCTTCGATGGTTGCTTGTGATGATCTTAAAGCTATAGGTGGTATATGGACGATTCCAGTAGTTGTCTGGGAAGTCACAGATAACCTGCTGTGGTCTGCATGTAATCTACCGATGTCATTATCTAGAAGACATTTCCTACTACTGGCATCTGTCTGGGTTATAGCAATTTCACTTTCAATAACTGCCAGAAACTCATTCAGGCTTTCAGAGAATGGCAGATCATCCCAAATCTCAGCGTCAGAGTCCTGGGAACCACCAGTTACCTCTTCAAGTCTGAGTGATGAAGGTGGACAACATGTAGATCTCTCCTGAAGGCTACTGGGGTTATCTAAATCATAGTACTGGTGACATGTGGGCTCACGTGGGGAATACCTATTTTTAATTTCCACTGTACTGTGGAAGGATTTTTTATTACCCGACTCAAGGGGCTCTTGCATTTTCAAAGGGAAAATATTAGGGTGAGTAACTCTGATTTCATGACTGCTATGGACTGTGGTGGGCTGATAAGCTTGTAAGCCAAGCTCTTCATCCAACTTCTGTGCTGTACTCTTTTTATCCATGTATGAAACAAGGCTCCAAGAACCCTGAAAGGCATCATGGCAGCTATTATTGGAAGTAGTGGTCTCTGTAAAATAGATGTACTTTCTGTTCTGGTGAAGAGTACCAATGGCCTTGCTTTGTTCTGAAGCTGAAAAATCATCATTTGTTAGGTGTGAAAGAGTAGAAGTGAGTTCAAGTGATGTCTGCCAGAATCTTGAAAAATTACCTCTGCTATGGGACTTAAAAAAACAAGAACTGCTGTCAGGGTCACAGATGTTGCTGAGATCACTATTCGTGTGTTCTGAAGCAAGTAAGTGGCTACTTGATGCCTGGGTGCCACCATCAAGTTTCCTGCAATCAGAAATCTGCAAAAGCTGATGGAAGTAGTCAATGACAGTGAAGCTGGCAACACCGGGGTCTGGAAGAACAATCTGGCAAGCTACTAACGCTTTAACTTCTCTTCTGTGATTAGAGCATTGCTTTAAGAAGTTATTAGAATCTGAACCTTGTCCATCTCGGTTTCCAAAATTCTGTGAAAGTAATAAATGAATTTAAATGAGAACAAAAATCTCTTCTTTTGACTCAAAAGTGAAACAGAGACTTAACAGATTAAAATAGACACAGTTATAACTTCTACCCCATAATTTCAATTCCTATAGTGTTTTAGGCAGAGTAGCATAAAGTAATAGAAATAAACCTTGGAGTAAAGAGACTGGTTCTAACATTTACTACTGTTGGGGCTTTAGACAAATTATTTAACTTCTCTGAACGTTAGTTCTCTCATGTATAAAATAAGGATAAATATGCAGGACTATTATATTATCAGTAACACAAGGAAAACTGTAGTGCCAAGCAAACAGTAGTTGCTCAATAGTACCTACTATTATATTTCTCATTAGACTCCAGAAACTTTAAAAGTTTAGGGAAAAGTTCTCACTCATTAAAAAGAAGAAAAGAACAAAAGCCATCTACGATTTTAACAACAACAACAACAAAAAGCTCAATGGCTCCTGATTTCACTGTTACTTTGATTTTTTCTCAATGTTTAGCTGCGGAATGCTCTATTCCCTCTTTTGAAACCTGGATTCAAGTGTGGGCAAAATTTCTATTTGTTCCCTTTAGCATAGATGAGACAGAAAATGATTATTCCTACAGAGTCAGTATATTCTTATAACTTCTACAATCGCTTTTGTAATTATTTAAGACCATTCTTCCCACCTATTCTTAGAGTAATAAATACTTAGAAACTTTCTTTTCCATGTTAGTTCTCTCCTCCTTTTACAAATGATAGAATCAAACCAATAAAGAGTTAAGTTTTACTACAGAATTTAAACAAATTTTGGAGAGTGAAATAAACACCAAATATCAAAATAAAATATCTAACTATTCTGACTTTAAAATTAATTTACATTTTTAAAGCTCTGAACGCATCTGAACTGGCCTCTTCTGACTTGAAAGAGGAACCTGTCACACATGGTGTTTTAAAAGATCGTGGTTAGCCTATTTTTACAGTTTAAAGTGCTTCTACACACTCTTACATGTATGACTCCTAAAGACTATTCAGAAAATTCAAATTATTTTATTACAATGAAAATGTTAACAGAATACTAAAAAGAAAGCTAGTCTCAATTACCGTCACTCCAAAAATAAAGCTTTGTCCAACAAAGCAAATTTCAACTGCTTTAGTTAATAGGTTCCGAATTGCATCATTGTCCAGTGTTTCTGAAATTTCATTAGGATCCTGAATGTACCTTGATTGGAAAGAAAATTAAAAATGTGAAGACAAAAGCTTTGAACTTTTAACTTGCCATAAAAAAAATACAATTAGTTTGAAAATGCAGCATAAACCTTGTGAGTGACATATAGGGGGGAAAAAAAAGACTTTAAAAGGTAGGCATTTTGCTCCCTCTAGTTTCCCATAGCTTAGAAAGTAAAAAATGATCAAGCGTGTATAAAGTGGATCCCTTCCTAGGAATCAAGCCCAGCATTTATTTGAAAAGCGGCAGTAGGTATAGTAGTGGGATCTCTAGCCCTCAAAGCAGAGGGAAGTCTTTCTTCTTTTGATAATCCAGTTTGTTCTCAACTACAAGGAAATGGACAGAGATTATCTTCTGGCAAGTAAAAGAGTATTCTAGAAAGTAGGAGATGGAAGGGAAGAAAACGCTTTAATCGCTTGAATCATTCTTACATCTCAGGACACCTCAATAGGTCAAACTATGCAGATGACGTTGCAGTGCAAGTGAAAGAAATGACAAATTTTCAACCTCTGGTATGCAAATATTCCCTCAACGTTTTCTTCCATTTTAAGGGACTTTAGCTACTTGAATGCTAACCTCAGTCTTGATAATCTTTTAGTTTGAAACAATTTTACTTTCTTATCTTATATTCCTCTAATATGGATTAGAGTATTGTAAACTAATATTTTTACGACAGCTAAATTTCCCTGAAAAAAAAGGAGCCTAGCTTAACATTGTCATAATATGTAATGAGGAAATAAATATCTTTCTATTTCTTTGATCATCTTTTAAAGGAACTGATAATCTGAGGTCAAGTGATTATCTTTCGACTAAATGCATATTACCTTAAAAACATGTATCTTCAAATTCTACTGATACACTAAAAGAGTAGCTAAGGAAAAAAAAATACTTTAAATAGTCTTACCTGTGCAAACCAGTGGCTGTAAGACCAAAAAATGCATCTAAGCAGCTTCCAAATACAGTAATGCCAAATAATTTGTTAGATTCTGCGACTTTTAAGGAAAGTTTGTATCTATAATTGGCATTTTCAGCTTTACCAGTAGAGCCACATTTTGGACAATGAGACCTGGAAGAGTGGAGGAAAAAAAAAGTAGAGATGTTCACTATTTTTTTTTTAAACTATGGAAAGCAAATCTGGAAAAGTAAAGATTAAAAATAGTATTTTGTGTACAAATGTACTTATATAACTCATATTCTTAAACGATTTCAGATCAGGATCTTTTCAATTTCTCTATTCATGAGAACTACTTTTCCTGACTTAAATTAAGTAGCACCAAATTGATAGAAAACTGAAGGAGTGCCTAGCTGGCTCAGTTGGTAGAGCATGCAACACTAGATCTCAGGGTAGTGAGTTTGAGCCCCACAATGGGCGTGGAGCTTACTTAAAAAAAGGAAAAATAAAACCTATGTGCATGAGAGAAGGAGAGACAGAAAAGAAGGAGAGGGAGGGAGAAAAAGAGAGAGGGTTAGGAAAGGAAAGGGGCGGTAGAAAGATATTAGGGAGCTAAATTACCATTAACAAATTGAGGCATATTATGGAATTGAGGGGGGTGGACAAAGTAAACAATGAAATGAGGACCATACCATTGGTCCTCATACCATTGGTATGGTATGGTATGATCTTAAACAGAAGACCGATGTTTAATGTCTATCTTTTAAGAGAATAATATCTGTTAAGAGAATGATGAATAATCTTGAAACATTTAATAAATATTGAAGTATATTTAATAAATATTATGGTAATGGTTAATCCTAGGATTTTATTCTTCCTTCATGACCCTAATGATCTGGCTTAAAAATGAAAGGCAAAATGCAAATAGAAAATAATGTTAGAGATAGTTGTATAATTGTTGTATAAAAGTTGTATAATTACTGCCAGAAAGCCACCAGGGGGAGCCTAAAATCCATAGCTCACAAGGTGACTATTTTGAACAAAGGTTAATCCTTTGTTGAAGTTACTGATTCACCATCACTAGATCTGTGCTAATTATTTTTTTTGCTTTTGCTACACTGAAAATGGCTGCATGCCAATCCATTCATCTATCCTTACTCTTACGTATTAATAATACATTCAGGTCTAATGTAAGCCTCTCGGCAAATCTTAGAAAAATATGCATCAGCATTTTTGCAGTTTACAAATGTTTTTAAGCAGCCCAAGAAATTTCTATGCATATTAAGATTTAAAAACCTCTAATCTATTAGCCATACTGACACTTACTTATTTTAATCCAGCTTTATTCCTCTTGGATTGTACATATTTATTATGTTAAATATTATAATGATAATATAAATATATTAAAGTGTATATAATTTAGGGTGTATATGCATTAATACTAAAAGCCTAGTTTCTGTTAGACTATCATTGGTCTTCTGCTTGCAAGACAGTCCATCATTAGCCTTACAGGTCTTACAGTTATCAAAGACATCATTGAAGGAAAAACTACACGCTAGGAACTGAAATCCTTAGATTTGGGTCATAAAATTCACCTCAATTGCTCCATTTGTAAATACCTTGTTTACTTTGTTAAAATAAAGATTCTGATTCATTAAGTTTGGGACAAGGCCCAAGATTCTGCTTTTCTTTTCTTTTCTTTTTTTTTTAAAGATTTTATTTATTTATTTGACAGAAATCACAAGTAGATGGAAAGGCAGGCAGAGAGAGAGAGAGGGAAGCAGGCTCCCCACTAAGCAGAGAGCCCGATGCGGGACTCGATCCCAGGACCCTGAGATCATGACCTGAGCCGAAGGCAGCAGCTTAACGCACTGAGCCACCCAGGCGCCCCAAGATTCTGCTTTTCAAATAAGCCTCCAGATGAGCTGATACAGCTGTTCTCAGACCACCTTTTGAGAAGGAAGGGTAGAAATAACACATTCAAAACAGTCCCCTGATTTAACTTCTAGAGGCACATTTTCCGAAAACATCATTTGTTAACGGAACAGCAGTCTTCAAATTTTTCGGTCTCAGGGAGGGGCAGGGAGCCTGGGACTCCAGGATCATGACCTGAGCCGAAGGCACTCACTTAACCAACTGAGCCACCCAGGTACCCAGGCCCTTTTATATTCTTAAAAACTGAGAATGTCAGAGAGCTTCTATGTGTCTAATATCTACCCATATTTTTAACTGAATATAAGATATTAATGAAAATAAGAAATTAAAATTGAGAAATCTAAAAAAATATTTATTAACGACTCAAATAATAGATTCATTGAGTTGCTAACCAAAAAAAAAAAAAACTTAATGAAAAATAACTGTGCTCCAAAATAAAAATATTAGCATCAAGAGAAGGGCATTGTTTTATAGTTTGTAAATTTCTTTAATGTCTGACTTAATAACTACTGCTGGATCCTTATATTTCCTTCTTTGCTCAATCTGTTGTATACCTAAATAGTTCAGTCAGAACTTCCTTACCCAGGGCTTCTTAACCTCTGGGAAAGAGGGGGCAGTGATTTCATTCTGGATACAAATTCCACTATCAATCTGAAGGTAATATAGTGTTTAGGTAATGTAGAGAGCAGCCAAATTGTTTAGGGTTGAATATGTTTCTGCCACTAACTAGCTAGCTGTGTGATTTGGGGCATGTTACTTAACTTTTCTAAGCTTTAATTTTCTCCTTTGAAGGCTGGCATTAATAGCATCACTCACAAGGCTGCTGTATTAAAAGATAAGCTTATAAAGCTCCCAGCATAGTGATTAGCAAATGGTCAACATTCATTAATGTTATCTATTGTTATTATCAGACCAAAGAGGCAATAATGGCAATATTGTTCAACATATATTTTTGTTGCAGGTTATCTTGATAAGAAATAACTTGGTAAAAAGCAAACAAAACAATTTAAAAAAATATTTCACATGTATTGACTACTGATTATGTATCACACAATGTTCTAAGCATTTTGTGATATTTACTCATTGGGTCTTATAAAAACCCTATGACACAAATATTACTCTCCCCATTTTGAAAGCCCAGATAATTCAAGTGACAGGGTTGGGAGTCTGGCTCCAGAGAATTATGCTTTTTAATCATCATGATATATTGCAATAAGTATACTTTTAAAAATAATCTTTTTAAGGTTTTATTCATTCACTTAACAGAGAGGGAGAGTACAAAGCAGGCAGAGCAGCAGGCAGAGTGGGAGGGAAAAGCAAGCTCTCTGCTGAGCCAGGAGCCAGATGTGGGACTCAATCCCAGGGCCCTAGGATCCCAACCTGAGCCAAAAGCAGCTGCTTAACATAACAAACTGAGCCACCCAGGCGTCCCTGCAGTAAGTATACTTATAAACACTACCATAATGTCATTTATTCATTCACTTAACAAGTATTTTCTTATTTATTTATTTATTTGACAGAGAGAGAGAGATCACAAGTAGGCAGAGAGGCTGGGGGGGGTAGGGGTAGGGGTAGCAGGCTCCCTGCTGAGCAGAGAGTAGATGTGGGGCTCGATCCCAGGACCCTGAGACCATGACCCAAGCTGAAGGCAGAGGTTTAACCCACTGAGCCACCCAGGAGCCCCTTCTGGGTATTTTCTATAACTAGACCTTTGGGCTGGATGTTGAGGATTTAATGATGACTAACACAAATAGGGTGTTTCTGAGTTTACAAATGAATGCTTGAGAGAATGGCTCAATAAAAGAACAGCAATAACTACTAAAAGGATCTCTTCTCTTAGTCTAGATAGGGGCTGGAATTGCTAATCCTTCCCCATTAAATGCTAACTTGACTATTTAAGAATATTGCTGGCACAGTATTTTTACTTACTTACTACCAAATACTTACTATATATTCTCTCCTCTAGGCAGAAAGTAAAGTATTCTTTAAAAAAAAAAAAAAAAAATTATGCAAGTGGGGGGGAGGGGCAGAGGGAGAGAGAGAGAGAATGTCAAGCAGACTCCATGCATGACCTGAGCTGAAACCAAGAGATGGACACTTAACCTACTGAGCCACTGAGGTACCCCAAGTATTCTTTTTATTTATTTATTTATTTGAGAGAGAGAGAGAGAAGGGAGAAAGAGAGCACACATGTGAGCACAAGCTGGGGGAGAGGCAGAGGGACAAGCAAAATCCCTGTTGAGAATGGAGCTCATTGCAGGGCTCCATCCCAGGACTATGAGATCATGACCTGAGTCGAAGGCAGATGCTTACCTCACTGAGCCACCGAGCCCCAGAAAGAAAGTATTCTTAAGGAACTCCAACTCTAATCCTGACTTATACTTTAAAAATCAAAGAACCTTAGACTTTCAGGTATAACTGGCCTGCATCTCAGGACCACAAATAACTGACTGAGCCACCCAGGTGTCCTCAGGACCACAAATAAAGTATTGTGTGTCAAGCTGTTGAAAGGTACAGAGATTTCTCTAATAGTCCCTTTTCTGAAGGAATTTATTTATTAAACAACAAAAAAAATCTAGGTATGAAGTGAAAATAAAAAATAATAAACAAACAAACAAACAAACAAACCCTACACCATGCCAGAGATACCCCAGAAGTGGATTAAGTTTTTGCATCAGTATTGGATTTACTCTCAGGAAGGTATTTGTCTTCTCTAAAGCAGGTACTTAGCAAAGACTTGGAGGTAACCTGAACACCCCCACCACCGGCCTGCCCTAGATGATTACCAGATAATTCTATTCTGGATTTAAAGAACCAACCCAAGAAAATCTGTCCTGGTATATGGTGATTTTTTTAAAAAATAATTTATAACTTTAATATAATCTAGTTCTACAACTTACTAAACAAAAGTACAGTTCTGTCTGGAGGTGTTTTCACCTTCAGCACATTGGGTAGGTTCTTCTCTGGAATGAATTTTCTGATGTCTAAGGAGTGCTGAACTCCATCTGTAGTTTTTCCCACAGTCTTTACATATAAAAGGTTTCTCTCCACTGTGCATTCTCAGATGCTGATCTAGACATGAACTCTGACTGAGTCTTCCCAGTGTCATTATACTCAGAGGGCTTCTCTTCTCAATGAATCCTCTGATGCTGAATAAGATGAGCACTCCACCTAAAGGACTTTCTATACTCATGACATTTGTAGGGTTTTTCTCAACTATATGAATACTCTGATACTCAACAAGGTTTGAGCTCTGATTAAAGGTTTTCCCACAGTGCTACACTTAAAGGGTTTTTTCCTAGAATGAATTCTCTGGTGGATTCTAAGGCATGAATTATAAATGAAAACTTCACCACATTCACTACATTTATGGTCTTCCTTCCCTGCAGGAGTTTTCTTATGGGTGACAATCACCTGCCTGCTATGTTTCCACTGGGCAGGGGACTGCCTCAGTCTCTCCAATTTGGGATTTCTCTGTTGCTGCTCTAAAGTGCCCTCAACTTCAGAAGTAGCTTCAAATGTAGAGGTGCTGGAGGTGAGTTTTTCTGAGAACACCTGTGATTCCACTTCAGTAATGAGTGGCTGTAACAGTGATCCTTTGTCCCTGGACTCTGGGTTATCTTCCCTCTCTGGGAAAGGCTGGGTCTTCTGAGGTACATACTTGAGCTGGGATTCCCTGCTTGGTGCCTCTTCTGCCCATGGTTCTTTCTGTACAGGTCCATGAGCCAGGCCTGGAACCTGGAGGTGATCAGATACCACTAGGTCTGTGTGGAACCACAACTTACAAGGAGACTTAGAGACTCCTTCCAGAGTCAGCACAAGGTGAAGGAAGAATAGCCAGAGTCTTGTTCAGGGCCTGAGGGTAGAAAAGATAGAGACAGAAACATCTACTAAGCACTCTACCTCACCTCATAGAGATTTGAATGTGGCAACTCTCCCTACTGCTGTCCCTCTGTCCAGCCTAAAGGCCAATGCCCTGGCTCCCACAACAGATCACGTGTCCCCATCTCGCCTGTAGTCCTGGTTCAACAAGTCCCTTCCCCAAACACTCCAGCACAGTTAGTCTCCTTTCCATTCTTGGGATGATGTATGGTATGGTGAACTTAATCCTTATTTGCTGTTCAGCTGTAGGAAATCCACAGTGTACACACGTATTTCCTCTCTCATGCTTACAGACTTTACTTTTACCTTTTGGAGACCAGGATTATCCGAGAGAAGCACTTCTGACATGAAGGATATATAAAACTGGAATTCTGGAGAGCAAGAACTGAGGCCAGAAGAAATTTTCTTCCTCTATTCATATGTTCTCACTGCAGTCTGCAAAACAAAATAGCCATGGGATGAATGGAAAATCTTTCATTGTATGTACATAATTCACTTCTTAGGAAAACAACTTAGTCTCCACTGTAAAGCATTCAAATAGGTGTCTTTTGTGGTATGTGTCAAGATATTGAAAAACTCATTTTATTTTTCTGCCCAATTAAAAGTGTTAGTAGCAAGAAAATATGATTTAAAATAGAGTAGCTCAAACAAATTTTCTGTTTTTAAATAAATGCTGCATCCCTGTAATTCAGGAATGATATAATTTAATCCTTTTCACAACTTTAGAAAAGCTTTAAGAACTTGTTTCTTCTGTTAACTGGAAGGAACTTAAATAAACTTATATGATTCTTTTAAAGAATCTAAATTGGGTAATGGTGCTTTTAGGCTGAAAAAAAAAATCCCTTTACTAGATTTCAGTGTATATATTTTTATACAACTTAAAGAAAAAAAAAAGACAATTCTGATTCTGCAAAAAGACAAATAAAAATGTTACAAAGTCAAAAGAGAGATTTAAGATCCTTTTATAAAACACTCAGAAGTAGAATAATAATGTTCTCTTTTTAAAAAATCAATGTTGGTTTTCCAAACTTTTAAAAATGGATTAGCTTATTTATAGCATGATATAAATTTTTGAAATTAAAGCTTCTGTACATGTTTGAGATAGAAATTTATCATAAATTTTTCATTTGTAAACATATGTAAAAGGTTTCAATTTCTGAAAATGAGTAGAACTGTTTCTGTGACTGCCATTAGCAAAATCAGACAAAATGGAAATTAGTTTAAAAATCATAATAGACTCTTTTAGTTATCATTTTTCCTAAGGATGACCATAAATATAGAAATGTGGTGACTATGGAAGGGAAATCTAAAATGATACCATTCCGGGCGCCTGGGTGGCTCAGTGGGTTAAGCCGCTGCCTTCGGCTCAGGTCATGATCTCAGGGTCCTGGGATCGAGTCCCACATCGGGCTCTCTGCTCTGCAGGGAGCCTGCTTCCTCCTCTCTCTCTCTCTGCCTGCCTCTCTGCCTACTTGTAATCTCTCTCTGTCAAATAAATAAATAAAATCTTTAAAAAAAAAAAAATGATACCATTCCATCAAGCAAAACATTTCTGTGAAAATAAAATCTTGCCACCTAAGGCACTAAGATGAAAACTTGTAAAGATGAAACATAAAGGGATTTCTATAAACCACTGACCTATGTTATTAAAGGGAACATAGAAAAAATAAAAAATCTAATCCTAACTCTTTGTTCTTTGTTGTCATCTTTGTTTTGGGACCCTCAGGATACATGACTAGTAAGGTTCTACCACAAGAAGACATGTAATCCCAGATTTGGTTGTCATCTAGGTCACATGTCAATCTCTAAGGACAAAGTAGAGTAGGGGAATGGAATACAAGGGGAAGACAGGAAGGTCACAAAATACTGCATTAGTGCTCCTAACCTCAAGTTCCTTTCCAACACAACAAATGATGGAATGTAGGTCAGCAAAGGCATCTTTCCTCTACATCTCCTCTAAAATCCAGTTTGTGGAAGGGTGTAACATGGTGGTACAGCTACTTATGAGCTTTGGGAGATAAAGTAGGGCAAAGCTCCCTACCTGAAAAATGTTAACCTTCTTAAAATTGTGCTATTTAGAATGAACCCTCAGTTCCTTACAATAGCCTGTGAGGTTCTTAGTCATCTAACCTTGCCTCCTTACCTCACCCTGTAACGTTCTCCTGCTTAATCTCTGCACTTCAATCCTTGCTAGCCTTCTTTCTGCTCCTCAGACACACCAATTTCCCACCTCAGGTTTTTGTACTTTTCTCTTTGCTAGAGTATTCTTCAAGTAGTTGGCTCATTCTCATCCTTCAATCTGTAACTCCAATATAACCCCTCAGAGAGCTCCACTTTATCTCAAGTAGACACACCTTTCTTCTTAATTTTTTATGACATCACCCATTTTATTCCTTCATAGTACTAATCCTGCTTGTGATATATCCAACAATGAAATTGCATATATTACCTTATTTTTGTTTGTTCTACCCCTACTAGTCTCAAAGTTCCTCGAAGAAAGGGATGTGGTCTATCTTGTTTTCTACTATATACCCCAGGGCTTAGCTCAAAGTACATTTTTAAAAAAAGATTATTTATTTATTTATTTTAGAGAGAGAGAGAGAAATAGAGCGAGTATGATAGAGGAGGATGTCAGAGGGAGAAGCAGACTCCCCATGGAGCTGGGAGCCCAATGTGGGACTTGATTCTGGGACTCCGGGATCATGACTAGAGCCGAAGGCAGCTGCTTAAGCAACTGAGCAACCCAGGCACCCACAAAGTATGTTCTTAATCCATATACACTGAATAAAAAACTATAAGCAGAATTTTGCAATTTAAGAAAAAATTTTATAGGAGCAGGTATATGAAACATAATAGATTTCTTTCCCTTTTTATTTAAAGCCCCCTTTAAAAAGTCTTTCTCTATTAACAAAGAGGTCTGACATTAGTTTTCTTTGTCTAGTCATTTCCATTTGGTTTATTCTCGCAACACCTCTTTCCTTGGCTCTCTCTTGTTATTTAAGTGTTAGTAATTTATGCTAAAGAGAGCACAAAAAAATAATCTGAGTTGTAACCCTTGTTCTCTTCCCTAACCCTGAACACTCCCCTAGTACAATATGTTTTACATTTCTCTGTCTTTGCTTCTTTCCCTTCCTCCTCTGTCTAAAATGTTCTTTTACTTTCCTGGCTAATGCTTATTCTTCTTTAAGAAGTCTTCTTAAGGGCCTTTTTCTCCAGGAAGCTTTCCCAGGTAAAGGACCCCATTTTAAAATTTGCCACTTATCACATCCTAATAAACTTATCTGTTTAATGTTTTCTTCTGGGACAGAGTAAGATCTTAGAATTACCATCTCATTATATCCCCAGGGCCAAGCTTAAAAACTGTTGATCTGAACTTCAGCTGTTAACTTCCTTCCTGATTTTCAGCCTACTTCTTCCTAAGCTGATTTTACCATACACCATTAAATATAAAACCCAATTTTACCAAATCACAAAATAATCTTATATTTGTATATATACACATTAGCAGGCACAGAGTAGTTTGATATACAGTACCGTATTTAAAACTTATTTTAAACATTTGCATTATATCCTTATTTCTACTTTCCCCCTTAGTTGTGGTCATATAATGGGCAGGAACGATCTTCTTTAGGGCTCTAAAATAAAGTTTTATTTTGTACTAGAACTATATGGGGAACTTATATCAAATCATATTCTTGACACAACTGTTATCAAACTAAAACTTTAGGAAATGGATTAAACCTTAAAGATAACTAGGATACTGTGCTAAATGTTATAGAAGAAACAATGCAAAATAAGATGCTTACTGTCTAATTGGGCAGACAGCTCAACAACAAATGAAAACACAGGCAGAAATATTTGGGATTAATTTCTAAATTAATTGTGCAAGCACTAACTGCTGTGTTTTTAAGTTGGGTAAACTGTCTTTATTTAAGGGTCTATTGCCCTCTAGCGGGTCAAATAAGTATGTCTAAAAAAACTACAGTATTTACAACTTAAAGGCAAATTTGAGAACTAAAATGAAAAAGGTCAGTCAACTATTTTTACTATTTGTGTTTCACCTGGTAAGCCCCAGAAAATGGCAAAAAGACTTCTCATTAATTGTCCAGTAGACAAAAATCCAGTAAAATCCTTTCAGGCAGCCACTGTTCCTTTTTGCTGTTTTTACAGTGTTTCCTTTATGACACTTGTCATCTAATTAATCTCTCTCTCTACTGCTTGACTTATAGAATCATGTTTGATAGAGAACTGAATGAAACATCAGGAACAAGTAAATACCAAAGTTATGAAAATCTTACAATGGACTTGGGAACAATTTCATATATAGTATCTCTTGCAATTTATTTTTATTCTTGATTTTCTTGGGAAGGATGGTGAAGAAGCATTTAATTTCTTTTAGCTCTATCACAGCCAGAAAATCATATTCCAGTTCAATTTATCAGTTATTCATTGTGCAGCTGCTAACTACCAGTACTGGGGGATAAGTGATGGGTAAAATGGACAATAATCACACAAAAATTTTAACTAATAACATGGCAAATTCTATAAAAGAAACATACATAATGCTATGAGAAAATATAAGGGGACTAATCTAGTCGTAGCTTCGAGGACAGAGAATAATTAGGAAAATACAATCATTTTCTGGAAACAATTTTTCACAGTTGTCAGATTAAAGGTGATTTTAATTTTTATATGTTTAAAGTATTTTGAAAATGTATTATGTTTATGCTTTAAAAAATGAATAAATATAATAAAAATACTAGGTAGTGAACTTAGAAATAACATACAAAGAAAGCCTTGGGTCCTCTCTCCATCTCTTACACTTAAAAGTAGAAACAAGGAGGTTGAGATGGGTGGGGGGGGGAGAAAAATATATGTTAGGATAGGTTGATGGCAATTAATTAGGACCTCAGTTAGCTTTTGTTTTGAAGTCCCAAATTTCCCAGGAATGTCCAAGAATGAAGAAGACTGAGATTTATTAAAATACGCGGGGTCCAGTATTTAACATAGAATACATGCTTTCTTTCTAGTCAAGCTATATGGGGATCTAAACCATACCCATAGATGCTTTATTAATTCACCATGAAAAATTACAGTCACAGGGAAGGGACACATCTTAAACACACATTTTCTTTTGGGTATAACTATATGTTAAACCAAATTAGAAAAAGGAAGTTGCTTGAAAATGGGGGATTAGGTGAATCAAATATTTTAAGGGAATTAGGCTAATATAGTTGATGTGTTCTTTTCTCACTAGAGATGGTTTTGTCAGTGGGCCCAGATACAAAACTCATTAATCACCATCCATTTGCATACCAGCCAAGTGGTTCTCAAACTTCAGTATCCAAAATCACCAGGAGGGCCTGGTAAAAGGACTTCTGGCCCCAACTTGAGTTTGATTCAGTGAATCTGGGATGAGGGCCAGAGAATTTGCACGTCTCACAAGATAATACTTATGTTGCCCACACTTGAAAATCACTGGCCTAGCCATTGAGGCTGTCTGATGGTGAACAACACTTGCGATTAATGTGGTTACAGTTAAGTCATAAAGCTTGAGAGTATTATAGTCTCTTTCAGATTATTTTGTAAATCTTTGCTCTATTATCTGGAGACTTTTTATTTAAACTCCTTCACTACCAAATTCCTAGAAGACACCTTAATATGAAAAACCACGGCACTTGGGTGGTTCAGTTGATTAAATGTCTGCCTTCCGCTCAGGTCATGATCCCAGAGTTCTGGGATCTAGTCCTGTGCTAGGCTCCCCAGGGAGTTTGCGGCTCCCTCTGTCCCTCCCCCAACTCATTCTCTCAGTCTCACTTGCTCTTGCGCTCTCTCTCAAATAAATAAAATCTTAAAAACAAAAACAAAACCATGCCCCTATATGCACATACAGTGACATAATTTTTTCTCCTTTGGGCTAGACTAGAATAATTCTTATTAAATGTTAGATCATGAAGAAAAATTTAATTGTTTAACATTGTTGAGGACATGAATTCCTGTCCTCTTCAAGGTGATTTTAGCTGCAATAAGAATCAAAATGACAGGAGACAGATTAACAAGAAAATCAAATTTAACAGCATGTGTATAGAGGGAATTCACACAATCCTGAAAATTCCAAAGACGGTCAGGCAAATGAGGTACATATGTTACCCTGAACTAAGTAAGTACAAGTGGGTAGGGGTCCAGGACTTCCTCAAGAAGGCACGCAATCCTCAGAAAAAAATTTAAAAGGGTCAATGTTTGGCAAACAAATGTTTGCTGGGCCACTCAGAAACAATGGGAAAAAGAGAGAACTTTGCTCAAACAGGCCTTGCTAGGTTTCTCCTTTCTACCATACCTTACTATGTATCATAATGTGGAGATAGCTCTCATCTTGGATGAGGTCCTCTATCTACATTCTTTTTAGGCAGTTATGGGGGGAACTAAAGGGCTCTTCTTGAATCTTCTGGGTTTTGATTGCTTTTTAACTCAAAATAATCTTCATGACAGAGTGCCCCATCTTGGGGCAGCCTCTATACTTCCAAAACTGCTCTTGCTGTGCAAGAAAATCTGTCACATTGTTGCTTTCAGATCTCCTGTTTCATATTACACAGGGCCAAGAGGCCTCAGCTATTTTAAGTTATTCACTTAAAACTATCTAATGGTCACCCTTGAGGGTGCATACTTGTCTAATTTTTCTAAAAGTAGTCAAAACAAGTCCTTGATAAATGATTTACTGACATTAACATGAAAATTCTGGAAAGGGATGAGAAGGCAGGAGACAGAAAACTAAACAACTAAAAAACAAAACCTCTTTTATTTGGAGAAATATTGGTGAAAAATACTTTAAAAACACTACCCAAGAAGAGGCTGCTGTCTGGCTCAGTCTGTAGAGCATGTGACTCTTAATCTGAGGGTCATGAGTTCAAGCCTCATGTTGGGTGTGGAGCCTATTTAAAACAAAACAAAATAAACCCTAACAACAATAACAAAAAATCCAAGAACCACCCAAGAAATTCTTAGTGAGTACAACAGTTTGTCTATTCAATTTGTGGTAAATGTAATACTATTTTAGGGATGGGGAGGAGGAAAGAGTTACAAACAAAAAAACACAGGCTTTTGTGTTCAAGACACTTATAAACTGTTGGCTAAAGACAGTGTGTAACTACTAAGGAAGTAACACAAAGGTACATACAATATCTGCAAGCTCCAGACTTCCACACCCAGGGGACAGTTATGGAGAGCCAACTATTTTGACTTCTCATAGATATTTCAAGTTTTAATAGGTAAAAAACTTGAATTCTTAGTTTCCTCTTAAACTTCTTTGTAAAAACTACTTTTAGACAACAGGCTTGAGCAGAGGTATGTACAGCAAGGCAAGAGAGTCCAGTGACCACCTGGCTGAATACAGTCAAGCCTATCAGGTGACCTACCTCAAAATATCCATCGTCCCTAACAGACCAATGGGCTACTTACAACCAGGAACAGTTACCCCTAACAGACCAATAGGCTACTTACAACCAGGAACAGTTACCAAAAAGTTCCAAAGTACCAAAGTACCAAAAAGAAAAAATTCTGTATGTCTCCATACCTCTTCACCTTCCTCCTTGAGATAACAGCCCCACTTTCTTGTGGCGGACGTCTCTTCTTTGCTGTCCTGCCTGCCATTGGTTTGTGGTATATTCAATAAACTATCTCCTTTGTGCTGTCTTGGGTGAATTCTTTCACTGCCTGTGCTACCCATTTCCAACGGATCATTGCCCCACATCTGGAGGTCCCAATCTGATCAGACAGACACCACATTCTTTTTTTACAGTTTTCTCCATCTCAGCAAATGGCACTACTCTCCAATCAGTTAAGTCAGGTCAGTTACCTAGGAATCATCTTTCATTCCCTTTTCCCTCAAATCCCACATTATACCCATCTGTATGTCCTCGGATCTATATCCATATCTAAAAACCACCATCCACTTCCCCCCATATATTCTGTCACCACCTTAATTCAAACCACCATCACCTATTACTTCTGCTGCTGCAATAGCCTCTTAACTGCATGATCTGGTCGGCGCTCATCTCTCAAGGCCCATTTCACCACTTGTCCTTTCTGAACACATTTCAAGCAGCACCGGTCTTTCCTTATGTTCTTCAACACTAAGGTGCCAAGCTCTTTTCTACCTTAGGGCCTTTGCACAACCTATTCATTCTGGAATGTTCTTCCTTCTAGTGCATGGCTGGATCATTTTCATCTTTTAGGCCTTACTCTAAGAGTCAACTCCTCTGTTAAAAAGAAAACCACAGACCCCAAATCGAGTCCATTTAGGCAGGGTCCCCAAATCGATGTTTAATACCTAACCTAATTGCAGTTTTCAACCTTTCCGCAGAAACAATAGTCTTAACTGGTCAGTTACGGGTTTTCCGGATCAAAGCCAACAAGGGCTCCCTCCATTTTATCAAAGGTAATCAGCATGGTAAGACTTCCGGCTCCCCCACCAGCAGGGAGAGTGACCTTGCTTGGAACAATCCTTTCTTTTGCTAAAAACTTTCTAGCCCTACCCTCTTTCCCATAAAAACCTATTTTGTACAACCCTCCCGGAACACCCTTCTACTTGCTACTAAGATGCTACCTGAATCATTTAATAAAGCTGAATAGATCTTCAAATTTACTTGGCTGAATTTTGTGTTTTAAGACCTCAGAAAGGCCATCCCAAACCAGCCTAACTCAGTTTCCCATTATCCTTAACTCCATCCATCAAAGGTCTAAGTTGTATTTGGTGAGCAATCTAACTTGTTCACCATTTTAATACCAGTACCTAGTAACTCTTGGCAAAGGAAGACACTTAAAACTATCTGCAGAATGAATAACTACTGGGTACCAAATGACCCAGTCTTGCAAGGTCAGGAAAGGCTTCCTGACTTAATAAAATACAGGTTAAGAAAGGAGTAAAAATTGGCCAAGGTGGGGATGGGGTTAGGTCTGGAGGTGAGGTGAGTTGATGCATTTGAGGAATTGAAAAGACGTTCCTTCCACAGGGCTGGAGCATAGGGCTAGAGTGGTGAGAAACAAAGCTCAGAGGTGGGCAAAAGCTAGATGAGAAAGGCCCTGTAAAATATGTGAAGGATTTAGACTTAAACCTGAGGGCAAATAGGAGGCAACAAAGGTTTTAAATGGAGTGGGGGAGGGGTGCCCTGATCAGGTCTGCGACTTATCTTACAGCCTGGCAAAGCGGAGACTGGATTGGAAAATAACACCATTGAAGTAAGAGCCGCTGGGAGGCTAGACGCCTACCTATGTAGCAGTCTTGGTGTTAATTGTATGCATCTGAGAGATAAGCCGAATATGAGACAAGGAAGGAATCTTGAAAACTCTTAAATTTCCGGTTTGAGCACACTGATAAGCACTTTTCCCTCTAGACCATCAAAGCAGTTTGAAAAGACCCATTTTCCGGCACCCGGGTGGCTCAGTCGGTTAAGCGTCTCCGTTGGGCTCAGGTCAGAATCCCAAGAGTCCTGGTATCGAGTCCCGCACTGGGCTACCTCCTTGGCGGGAAGCCTGCTTCTCCCTCTGCCCTTCGCCCCACTCTTGTGCTCTCTCTCACTATCTCTCTCTAATAAATATGTAAAATCTTAAAAAGAAAGAAAGAAAGAAAGAAAGAAAAAGACCCTTTTCAGCACGCATTACTCGGCATAGCCCGCAAAATCTCTTAATTCTGAGCACCCCCAAAGCAGGAGTAGTACTTTCCCTCTTTGTATTACCGGTTCCAGACGCTCACCCACATCTAGCTCGATGGCTTAGTAAATGTTGAGTAAACGCTAGTTGAACTCTTATCCACAGCAGTGCCTAAAATTTAAATGACTGACCTTTTTCTCTTTACTCTCAGAAACCTTTTACAGAAAAGACTAACTCCTGAAAAAAATAACATAGAATGTTCTAATTTTCATTTATAACGACATTGAGGACCTCGTTAGGAGTCTCGCCCTTTGCGCGTCCCGAGAATCTCTTCCCATAGTTTCTTACCTGAAGCAGAGGACGGAACCTGCCCGGGCAACGCTCGGTGGTGCAGACCCCAGGGCTCAGCGACCAGCCAGGCGCCTTCCAATCGAATCTCCCGCGTCCTTTTCCGCCGGAAGTGACGCTTTGGCAGTAGTTCCTCCCAGCCAATCAGAAGAAGGCGCCGCCGAGGGTGGAGATTGAACACTGCGTTCTGTGAGTTTTTGGGAACGACCATTTTCGTCAAACTCTGGGTAGAGACAGGGTTTGGCGAATGTTCTTCTCTGACTAGTGGAGTCGTGGTGTAGTCTATAAAGTTGGTTTTGGGGGTCGTATAGGGATCCCAGGAGGTGGTGGTAGCACCCCTCCAGTCGGGGCTCAGCGGGGTCACTGGAAGGAGGAGTGGAAGCTGAGTAAAGGGGTTGGTGGCGCGGTGAAGACGGAAGGGGGTGAGGAAGCGGGACCTGAATGGGGCTATCCCGAGCCGGGAGAAGAAAGGGGGCGTATCCTGGAAGAAGGGACCAGGACGTAACTTGACTCGGGGCTATGTGGGCCCCGGCGCCTCCAGTTAAGGGATGGGTTATGTGGGCAACATGGAGTTTTGGGGTGACCCATGAACAGAGTACCACAGGAGGTGGTTGACTGACTTAATGGAAGTGGGGTGCAAGGAGCCAGACCGAGCGGTCTGCGGAGTGACGCAGTGTAAGTCTCTACACCTGTCTTGGGGCCTCAGTTTCCTCATCAGTTAATGGGAGGGGCGATCATACACGACACACTGATGCTTACGTTAAATGAGTTGGTGTGTGTGCCGTTATGCCTAGCGGTATAGGGACCTTAGAGAACGCTCAAGAAATTGTCATGGTAGCTATTATTATTATCATATGGGTTTGCGGAGGGCAAGGGGTGTGGCAATGGAATTGAGGCCGGCAGGGAACAGCCGGAAAGGTGGATCTGTGGAGCGCTCTAGGAAAGGATGGGATTCTGGCGGTCAGGTAGGAGGAAGTCCAAGGATGGTAAAGGTCGGCTTGGGTTGTAACCGCGATGAGGCTGGACTCTAGAGGGGCCTGCACGAGACGAACAAGAAAAGTTGCCGCGCCCTCGGGTTCGGGGGCGGTATGGTTTGGGTGACCAGGTGTGGGCGGTGTTGCCGCGGGGTGAGTGGCTTTGGGTTACAGCGGGGAGGAGCTTATCTGCGGTGGGCGGAGCTGTGGTTGGGCTTGGCTCTAGCCCGCTGCATCTACCGGTCTTGCTCCCACCCGCACTGCAGCCGCCAGCCTGAGGCATGGGGCTTCCCACCGTCCTGCTCCTGCTCTTGGCTATCCTGACGCCCGGGGCCGCCTTCCATGTACCGCCGGCCATGAAGGCCCTCAGCAGCCTGCGCTGGTCAGCCAGTTCCACATTCCGCCGTACTGTTGCCAAGAATTATTCGGTTCACTACATCCAACAGAAGGTAAGGCGGAGCGGGGTGGGCGTGGGGGAAGGCGAAGTTCCGAAGTCTCCCGTGTAATAGACCCGAGCCTAGGCACCGTAGCCCACCCGGACTTTCGGATCCCTAATGCCTAGGACTTGTTCGATCTTTGGCTCACAGCTCCCAGAGGGTGACACTAAGTTTCAGTTCTGTTTAAAATCTCTCCTCCCGTTACCAGTAATGTAACATCTATACTGGCTCCACACTTTCTTCTGTAATTGGCTATGATAGTCACTTCAACTTCTGCTCTCAGAATTCAAATTCTGAAAAATCTTCAAATTCTGCCCTAATTCAAATTCCCCTGACCTCCCGTCAAATTAAAATTATTTAATGCCAACTCTGGCTCCTACTCCGTGGTGACAGTCATCCTTTGTCCCTAAGCAGCCTCTAAATACACGTTTCCAATATCTTACTAGGTAATATTTAGTATTCAACCTAAAACGCAAGCCTGTCATCTCTTGCTTAGCTCAAAGTTGATTTTGTGACCCTTTGATTAAGAGTTTTTAACCATTCCTATTCTCCATAAGACTGAACTTATGTGTAGCCCATGCTTGTAGAGGAAATAGTAGAAGAGAGTCAAGATTTGAGGGTGGGGATTAGCATTTCTGTGGTTCTGAAGCTTGAGTTTAGAAGTTTAAAAGAGCCTTGATGCTTGGCTGAAGCATAAGGCACTCTGACAAGCCTGGATAAAAAAGTACATCCTGCGTAAAATGACAGGATCTCTTATGGCTCTTTATTTCTGGGAGACTCTGTAAAGATAGGCAAAGTTTAGGGAAATGTATGGATTAGAAAGAATTTAAGAGTCTGAGATTTGGCTTTTGGAGTTGAACAGAACAGCATACCACTCTGTTAGCTCTGTGACCTTGGGAAAGATATAGTACTTCTCTGAACCCAGTTTCTTGGGGTGCCTGGGTGGCTCACTAGGTTCAGGGTCCGCCCTAGGCACTGGTGGTGATCCCTAAGGTCCTAGGATCAGGTAGGGCTCCTGCTTAGCAGGAGTCATCTTTTTCCTCTCCTGCTCCTCCTCCGCTCTTGCTCTCTCCAGCTTGCACGCTCGCTCTCTTTCTCTCTCAAGTAGATAAAATCTTAAAAAAAAAAAAAAAAAAAAATGAACGCAGTTTCTTAATCTGGGGATTTATAATGGTTAAATGGACAGATGACAAGTCCCCAGCAGAGAATTTGGCCCTAAATTTTGAATTTTGGTAGAGGGATCGTATGAATTTGTAACTTATAAGAAATTATTTTTAACCCAGAAATTTAAATTACGGTTTATGAGGAAGAGAAAGCATTTTATTTCAGTAGGGGTACCAGGAAACAGGGGACTTTTATTTTTTAATTTTTGAAAAGGGACTTTTATTCAGACAACTTATTTAAATTAAATCTGTAGGGTACTGTTCTTCATTTGTAAAATGAGAGGGTTGAATAAGGAACAGCAAAGTACACACTCTACTGAGGAAAATTAAGGGCTTTGGGGGAGCTATCTCAGGGTTGGTGGGTGAAGGCCCAAGTGGAGGCCAAGTTAGAGTGTTCTAGCAACCCTCTCTTCCTGAACACTTTGAGCCTGAGCTTTGTGCTTTGGTTTATTTCATATATTGGGATTTTATATATGATTATTTGCAGAGTTTTACTGATAAAGTAAAATTGAAGGGGAACTACTGGAATGAGGATCTCTGAAATCTTTTTAAAAGTGATGAAGGGGCACCTAGGTGCTCAGTTGATAAAGTGTCCCACTCTTGATTTTGGCTCAGATCTTGATCTTAGGTCAGTAGGATCAAGCCCCATATTGGGCTCCCAGCTGAGCATGGAGCTTGCTTAAGTTTCTCTCTCTCCCTCATCCTCTGTTCCCTCCCCACACTTGTGCACATGTGCTTGTGCTATCTCCGCCCCCTCCCAAAAAGAAAATAAGAAATGATGAAAAAGAGAAGTGTCAAGAGAAAAGGGGGAACAAAAAGGAGGAAGAGACCAAATGATCTGTGAGCCCTTAATTTATATTCCTTCATTATACATTCTTTTCTTGACCACTTACCTATTTAGAAATAAAATTTAAGATCGGTCCTTTTTCCATTTTTGGTCATTTGATAAATCTGACTTTACTCAGCCACCTTGCCCTCTGACTTAGTTTATATTTTAGGACACAGATTCCACATACATGTTTATTACTATAATAATAATTTTCCTTACACCAACTCCAGCTGAGCTTTATTTCATTTTTTGAGAAAACTTCCACATATATATTTATTACATAATAATGATTATAGTAGTTGCTAATTCTGGACCATAGATTTTTAGTGGGACTGACTATGTCTGTATAAACTCAACTTCAATTTTTTTTTTCTTAGTTAGAGGACTTGAAATACTTTTGTGCCTTTTGATAATAGACTTCATTATTGGAATTGTAAGGCTCAGTTTTTATTCAAGGTTGAATTTTTATAACCTTTGTAATGATTTTCTTTATCTGTGGTTATATCTGTCCAGTTGACCAAGACATTCCCAGCTGTCCTTTTAGCACGTAAGTCCATGAATGGTCTGGGTATAAAGGCTTAGTCCATGGTCCTTTCCCTCCCCTTTGCTCCTTAACATACGCATATACTTTTAGCAACATAGAACATAGATTCAATTGAATTTTACGATGTTGGAAATTCTGTCTGAAATACCATTTCTCTTCTCCTCAAACTGATACCTGTATCCTAGCTGAAATGTCACCTCTTCTGTGAAGCCCTCTGAACTTTAGGGCAACTTAGTTTGTCTTTTATCACTCTGCACGCTTACTATTTTCTGTGTGTACCCCATAGCTAAATAGTGCTCTCCAGTACCAAGAAGAGCCCATTAAAAAATATAAAGTACAGGGGCACCTGGGTGGCTCGGTGGGTTAAGGCTTCTGCCTTCACCTCAGGTCATGGTCCCAGGGTCCTGGGATCGAGCCCCGCATTGGGCTCTCTGCTCTGCGGGGAGCCTGCTTCCTCATCTCTCTCTCTCTGCCTGCCTCTCTGCCTACTTGTGATCTCTGTCAAATGAATAAATAAAATCTTAAAAATATATATATATATATATAAAGTACAAAATAAATACTTGTTGAGGGAGTGAATGAATGACTATCCAAAAAAAGCCTAAACAAAGCCAAGTCATTTAATTCACAAAGCAAATCATTTAATTGACACAAGTTATTTTTTATTCTTATTTTCGTTTTTTACTTCTCTTCTTCACTAATTATTTTTCCCCTTCTTTCGAAGTCTTCAAATGTTGTTGCTGTAGTAGGAATACTTTTTTATTTGGTTTCTTTTTTCTGAAGTAACTGAATCAGGAGATCCAACAAAGGATAGTACATCACTTGGTCACATCCAGGCTTTGGGTACATATGTGATGCCAGAGTTTTAAGGGGCTCCTTGGAATCTATGGCTTGTGGTTACAAGGTTTCCCTTCTTCTCATTACTCTCCACCTCCCACCCTAGCCCCTCAGAATACAATGTGAGTCCTGAGGGCATTTTACTGTGTGATGTAGTAGGAAAAAAGAATGGGTCCTTTGAGGCTCTCTTTTTCCTCAGTGTTACTAGGAAACACTAGTGTTTCTAGTGTTCTCTAGAGAAACAGAACCATAGAATGTGTGTCTCTGTCTGTCTATCCCTCTTTTCACAGAGATTGATTTATTTTAAGGAATTAGTTCTTATGATTATGGAGGCTTGGTAAGTTCAAAATCTACAGGGTAGGCTAGCAGGCTGGATACCCAGAGAAGAGTTGCAGTTTGGGTCCAAAGAGTCTGCTTGCATAATTCCTTCTTGCTCAGGAGAGGTCAGTCTTCTTTGCTCTTCAGGCTTTCACCTGGTTGGATGAGACCCATTCGTATTATAGAGGGTAAATCTGCTTTACTCAGAGAGTCTGCTGATTTACATATAAATCCTATCCAAAAAAACACCTTCATAGAAACATCCAGAATGTTTGACCAAATATATGGGCACTGTAGCCCAGCCAAGTTGACATGTAAAATTAACCATTATTTCTTCCAAGGTTGTTGTGAGGTTTAAATATAGTAACACATGAAAGCACAAGCATAGTGCCTGGGACATAGTAGGAACTTAAGGAACGTAACAGAGTAAATGCTGGTTTCTTCCCCATTCTGTCCTAAAACCACAGTCCCCATCGTGTTAGCATTTCAGATTGAAGCAAATGCGTGACAGTTGTGGTAATGTCTCTTTTAGAAACTTAATTGGTCAGTAATCTATACTCAACTATTCCTGTTTAATGATCAGTGTTTATTCATCTTGACCCAACATTAAGCTCATGGCCACTGACTTCTGCAAAGCCTTCCCACAGCTCCTTGCTTGTCTGCTGTGAGGCAGTCACATCAGTGGGCTAAGCTGTTTCTACTGGTGTATATCCGTAATGGTTCTTTATTTCCTACTTCAGGTTTCCCTTTTCCACTCATGCCACAGTGGCCCTAATGTCTAGTAAAATTCTGATCTTTCTCCTCCTCCTCTCCTTTTTAATTTTTTCCCCTCTTCTCCACTTTTTATTATTGGTTCATCTATTTACGGCTTTCCCCTAAGGCCCAGAGTGTATGTCACAAATATTATGCGACTTCTGAATTGATTTCTGTTTTTACTCCTAGAATCATTACCAGACGGGGTCTTGGAGATCATGTAGTCCACCCCTTAGATATGATGAGGTAACTTTGATCTAAATTATGAAGAGTCAGGAACTTGTTAGAGATTGATTATTATACACGTTTGAGAGCAAATTATATTTCTCCTATTAGCTGAGGAACTTCAGACAGGTTACTCTGAGCATCTGTTTTTATAATCAGCAAGATGTCTGGGATAATTATACTGTTCATCTCACAGATTTGTTGTGACATGAGCTAGTATGTGTAAAGGACTTAATAGTACAGTTTATATATCATTTTACTCAATAAATGATAAATATTTTTATTTTATCTTGAGGTTTCTTAATATATATGGCTTTAACTTACCCCCTCTCCACACAGAATAAAATATTCAAATCATCACTTACCATACCTAAAATAGTTATTCTGGAAAATATGAGAATCTATACAAACTCTTTTCAGTTACATAAATAGTATATATATTCCTTTTTGTCAGTGGGCTATAGTTTAATATACTTGTAAATAAGGCAAAGAAATGCTCCAGTCTGGAAATTGCACATGTCACTTCCTTTCATAATTCTTTGAACCATACTGATTATATTGCTGCATCTAAGGACAGGGTGGGGAGACAAAAAATACTCACTTTGGAGATCCTAGGAGACAACAACACTAATGACTACCATACTCAGTCTCTTATTCACCACCCATCGACCTACTCGGTGTTCATCCAATTCCTTTTATATGTCAGGCACTGGACTAGGTCCCAGGAAGGCAGAGATGATTACATCCTGGTGGAATTCACATACTTCTTGACCATTCCAGTCATACATACTCAAGCTTATATCTGAAAAATATGAAAGAGGACTGACAAAATGTGTAATGTCTTGGCATTATGTGGCTGCATTTGCAGATTGCTTCAAAAAATCCCTGAAGTTGGCACTCCTAGATGGCTCAGTGGTTAAGCATCTGCCTTTGGCTTGGGTCGTGATCCTGGGGTCCTGGGATCAAGTCCCTGCTCAGCAGAGAGCCTGCTTCTCCCTCTCCCTTTTTTGCTCCCTCTGCTTATGCTCTCTGTCTGTATCTCTCTCTGTCAGATAAATAAATGAATAAATAAATCTTTTTTTTTTAATAAAGATTTTATTTATTTATTTGACAGAGAGAGAGAGAGATCACAAGGAGGCAGAGAGAGAGGCAGAGAGAGAGGAAGGGAAGCAGGCTCCCCGCCTAGCAGAGAGCCCGATGCGGGGCTCGACCCCAGGACCCTGGGATCATGCCCTGAGCTGAAGGCAGAGGCTTTAACCCACTGAGCCACCCAGGTGCCCCGAATAAATAAATCTTAAACAAAAAAAAATCCCTGAAGTGAGCCTGGTCTACTTAATATTTTCTTGCTCAACTTAATCATTACCATGATAGTTCACTGACCTGATGTGTATATATACATTGAAGCATGTGATAAATAAAGGAATTTATTTATTTGTACTGTCACTTAGTATTTAAAATAATGGTTTTGCCTGTCTTTTTCATAATGAAACAAAATTGATATAGAGCTTTATGTAAAAAATCTGAAGTATGTTTTGTAAGTGTCCATCAAAAGGAAACTTTTGCAATGACAATGTGTATGTTATTGGTGAGTTATAAAAATCTTTTTTTTATATCTTTTTTTAAAGACCTTATTTATTTGACAGAGAGAGAGAGAGAGATCACTAGTAGGCAGAGAGGGCAGAGAGAGAGGGGTTCCTGCTGAGTAGAAAGCCTGATGAGGAACTCGATCCCAGGACCCTGAGATTATGACCTGAGCCAAAGACAGAGGCTTAACCCACTGAGCCACCCAGGCCCCCCTTTTACTATCTTTTTTATTCTGGTTCACAATTTAAGAAAAATCTTGTTGTTTATGAGCAGTGAATGAGTAAACATTTATTGATTGTTTTATCAGGGCCAGGTATTATTTTAAAACTCGTTTACACAATCATTTTTAAAAATAGATGGTTTAGTTGAGGTTCATAGAGGTTAAGTGACTTGATCCAGCTATTGAGGGAAAATATATTTTAAACTTTTGCTTCCAAGATCTATGATCTTTCATTCAGTTGACATCACGATGCCTCTGTTCTCAAAACTGATGTCTCTGTGTCTATTATATTCCACATTCAGTTTTAAAAACAATACTGTGAGGTAGATATTATGCTTATTTTTAGAAGTGAATCTATCAGGCTTCAGAAGGATCAAAGGAAGAAACATCTACAATATGCCATTTGTAAATCTCCTGCTTTCTTAGTCCCAAATTGTAAGTAATTTGTGGTACATCCATAAAATGAAATATTATTATGCCTTAAAAATGATGGTCTTGAAGTATATCTGGTAATGTGAGAAATGTTCTTGAATTAATGTTAAATGAAAAAAGCAAAATAGAAAACTTGAACATACAAATGTTGCCAAATTCAAACAATTGAAAAATTCCAAATTGAATAAAACAAATTCAAAAATTCCAAATTTAAAAAAAATGAACACTCAAAATCCAAACAAAAAAAAAAACCCTCTTTTTGTTAAGTTCTTACTCTTTGCAAGGCACTCTTCTAGGCCTTCTAGGCCATGGGGGGAAGAGCGTTCAAGGCATAGGGAAAATCAAGTACAAAAGCCTGAAGGTAGATATTTGTCTGGCAGGAACAACTAAAAGGAGGCCGACCAATATGGCTGAAAGGACCCGAGGAGAAGGTAGCAGGGGGTGAGGACAGTGAGGAGGAAAGAAAACAGAAACACTCCTCTAGCAGAAAAGGAAAGTAAATGGGCTAGAGAATTAATAGTTTGATTATAGCCAGCTTTGAAGTCTCATTCATTTAATAAGATTATTTGATAGGTTGTATGTTTCTCTAGCTACATTTACTTCCTTGGGTATGAATGAGAAGTTGGTGGAGAGTTCTTTTTTTATTTTTTTTTTTAAAGATTTTATTTATTTATTTGACAGGCAGAGATCACAAGTAGGCAGAGAAGCAGGCAGAGAGAGAGAGAGAGAGGAGGGAAGCAGGCTCCCCGCTGAGCAGAAAGCCCAATGCGGGGCTCGATCCCAGGACCCTGAGATCATGACCTGAGCCGAAGGCAGAGGCTTTAACCCACTGAGCCACCCAGGCACCCCTGGAGAGTTCTTTTTAACCATTTGCCAAATCAGTGAGAGAGAGAGACATGGGAATTGAGGGACACATGCAAGGGAGTAGTTTATTCATTGACCATGAAATTTAAGCCAAGTAAGGAAAAGAGTGAGGATGTGGTGAGGAACAGTGAAAGGTAAATTATGTGAGGTTGAAGGGCCTTCTTGCTTCCTGCAGTTAGCCCTTTACTGCATTCCCCTGGATCACTTCAATCACCTCTTCTGCTCAGAGCCTGCAATGATTTCTAGTTATTTGCTTTTTTATTTTTTTTAAGACTTTATTTATTTGAGAGTGAGTGAGAGAGTGTACAAGTATGGGGAGGGGCAAGGGAAGTGGGAGAAGGTCAAGCAGACTCCCACTGAGCAGGGAGCCAGAACACAACTTGGTGTTGAAGTGGTATGGGGCAAAGCACTGCTCTGCTGACCAGAACAAATGCAATCACCTTGTAACAGGTACAGCCTAAGTGCTCTTAATATATTTATCTTCTACCCTGCAAGGAGGTACTACATCTTCTTTATAGAGAAAGAAAGGGCTCAGAGGTAAAGTGATATATCCATGATCCCATAGTTGATAAGTGATAGTGCCAGGATTTAAACTAAGCCCTGTTGACATCAGAGCCCTTGATCTATGTTACTTCTGTGTTAGCTCTATTTCTGGAATAGACATAAGATTGTGTAATTCATGGCCTAAATTAGAGATAGTGTGGAAGTCACATTTGTTAAGGAAATCCAGATTAGACCATAATAAAGTTGAATCAAGAGTAATCTCAATTCTCTAGCACCACGCTGGATAATTTTGGAGAGGAAAAAAAATCGTAATGGAGGTTTTAACAATATAGAACTTTCTTCTGACTTGGCTTTCGTGTTACAAAAAGAAAATCTTAAGTGAATGCTCTTTAAATAAATGAACCATGTTAACAGCAAAAACGAGCTATGAAACCTTCCGAGACACAGACTATTAGGTATTTTTGGAGGGCTCTGTAATTCTAGAGTAAAGGATGTTAAGAGACCTCCACTGATGATCACAAAAAGGTACTCTCCAAGAAATAAAGAAAGAAACTATAAACTGGTTGTGGGGCAGGAGTGAGGTCATTACTTTAGAAATTGTTCCCTTAAGTTTGGTGCTTAGTGTAATTCACTGTAGTTCCATTAGGGAATCCTCCTTTTTAAGCTTTCCCAACAATCTGTGTACAAAATTTGGCTTGGAATAAGTTAAAGTTCATGTAAATATTGCTTATCTATACTCCATGAATTAGTCACTGCTATATATTTATCTTCTATTCCATTTGAATGTTCCTTTTTTGTCTACCAACTCAAAGGAATAGATGTCACCATTTGGCACTTTGGTTTTGAAAGTCTACCTTGGTTAGAAAGTCAAGTTTGGGTAACAATTTCTGTATATTTTGTTTTCTCTGGAAGCCTGGATAATGGTCTCATTTTTTTTTTTTAAGATTAAAAAAAATATTTAGAGAGAAAGGGAGTGAGAGAGTACATGTTGAGTACGAGAGAACCAGTGAAAGGAGGATCAGAGAGAGAGGCAGAAACAGGTTCCCTGTGTGGGGCTCCATCCCAGGGCCCTGAGATCATGACCCAAGCGGAAATCAAGAGTTGGATGGATGTTCAGTGGACTGAGCCACGCGAGTCCCCT
Source organism: Neogale vison (assembly GCF_020171115.1). NCBI lineage: Eukaryota > Metazoa > Chordata > Mammalia > Carnivora > Mustelidae > Neogale > Neogale vison. The sequence goes on from NC_058097.1 coordinate 140,998,554, forward strand.
AGTGGTCTTATCTTTAAACATGGTGCTTAGAATGATAGTATTCTCCTATTTAATAAAGTATTATCATTTTAAAGGATATTAAGCTGAAAATTTAAACTAAATCTCTAGGAGAAACCTGGATATTTGAGACATGATTGTAATTATATTATTCTGACCCCAAGAGGAAATAAGTAGTCCTTTGAGATGTGAATTCATAATCTTCAACATATGGAGTGATGAAAGTGATGCTACAGATTATTTTAAAATTCTTTAGAAATAAGATTTTCAATCACCTTTTATTTTTGCGATATATACCTTTCCTCAGAGCTTACATAATTCATGTAGTGATGAATGAGTAACTAAAGGTATATTGCACTGTCACAGCACTGGATAGAAAGTCAGAAGCAAAAACCTGTCACACATATCAGGCCACATGGTATTTAGTATGTTGGAGCCTTTCACTGTCACCAAGTCATTGCCTTTTTGCTGTTTTCAGTTCCATGATAACTGCAAATTTAAAAAAAATTTTGCTTTGCCAGGTCATACTGTTCTAAACAAAAAGTTGGAACAAATTGCTCAAGTTTTTTTGGTTTTGGTGTTTTGTTTTGTTTTGTTTTGTTTTTTGCTGAAGTTTTATATCACTGAGGTATCTGGGTGGCTCAGTTGGTTAAGTAACCAACTCTTGATTTTGGCTCAGATCCTGATCTCAGGGTGGTGATGCGCATCCTTGCCTCAGGCTCTGTGTTCAGACTGAGTCCTCCAAAGAGTCTTTCTCCCTCTGCCCCACCTGCACTCTTGTGTTTGTGTGTGCGTGTGCATGCATGCACATATGCTTTCTCTCTCAATAAGTAAATGAAATCTTTTTAAGAAATGTTTTATATGACAATTTATTCCTCATAAGTAGTACTATTAAACATATACCATTGCATATGTTTGTGTATGTATTTGGCAGTGGTTTCAGATTTGGGATGTGCATGCTAATAAAACATGTTCTGCAAAATACACTGTAATACACCAAGCTCTCACTTCCTTCAGGACCTTGCTAGATACTTGCATGCATGTATTATCCAACTTAATCATCATAAGACCTCTCTGAGGGGTGTCCTGGGTGGATCAGTCAGTTAAACGTCTGACTCTTGATCCCAGCTCAGGTCTAAGAGCACAACTTAGGGTGATGAAATTCAGGCCCTGAACTGGGCACCTACTTTAAAAAAAAAAAGATCTCTGAGATAGGTACTATTTTTTTTCATTTTATGTTGTAAGAAAACAAGCCCACAGACATGAAGTAACATATTCAAATTCCAGTAGCTCTAATAGATGGCAGAATTGGCATTCAAACTCCAATCTGTCTCCGATCTTTCTCTTTTTGCTACCTTATAGAACATTTGCTTGTGGTTTTCAGGAGAGAAAAAAACAAAGTTTTTGAAAGATACCCTTGGTACTGATCCAATTTTATTAGTGCAAAGGTGTGTGTTTGTGTGTGTGTCTGTGTGTGTGTGTGCGTGCATGTGCCCTTGACACTGGTATTTTTGATAAGTTTTCCTGATGGCTTATGACTAGAATGTTTGGCCAGCATCATTGTGATTTAATAACCTAATTTAAACAAGAAACTACAACCCAAACAATGACTCTGATTCAGCCGATAGGAAAGTGAGGAAGTACTTGTTATCATTTGCCAGTGAATTCTTATTTTTATGCAGTTTGAACCGTGGGTCACACTGCAGACTTTATCCTTTAAAACTGCCGGAAACCTCTGTCACTTCCGGAGCACTGATGGCCTCTTCCTTTGAGGGAGCAGCTCATACAACAATTTCGGAAAGCAGTGGTGATAACTCCCTTCTCCTTGGCCTAGGCTGCTTCCTTTCTCTTAAACAATTGACTTCAAATGACAATGAGTGGTGTGGCTACTGCAGACCAAAACTCTCTCTGTTTGCCTTTTTATGTAGTTTGATTTCTAGAAAATGACCGTAGTTTAAAAGAGGAGGTAATTAATATGTGCTGACCACCTCTCCGTGATCTCTTTGAGGGCAGCAATGTTGAGTCTCACACATCTGTGGATCTGGGTGGCTGCAGTACCAAGCTTTGTACATGTTGAGCTGTACTGATAGAATGACACTGCATGTAATGTTCTGTGTTATTGAAAACATTAAATGCAAAGATCCAACTTTAGACAAGGTATAAAAGAGCCTATTGCTGTTACTTACATACCCCAGTGTTTTGGTTCATATATGAAGAATTTGAGTGTAACATGGTGAAATGAATTTAGCTAAGATGTCAGGGAAGTTACTCTCCAAAAAATATGGATCTTGGTTTTTTAAAGATTTCCAGAAGGTTTTTTTTTTTTAAAGATTTTATTTATTTATTAGAGAGAGAGAGAAAGATCACAAGTAAGCAGAGAGGCAGGCAGAGCGAGAGGGGGGGAAGCAGGCTCCCTGTTGAGCAGAGAGCCCGATGTGGGGCTCGATCCCAGGAACTGAGCTGAAGGCAGAGGCTTAACCCACTGAGCCACCCAGGCGCCCATCCAGAAGGCGTTTTTGCACTTAAATTGTGTAACATTGCCAAACCCTTTTATTAGTTTGAATTTATAGTCATTTATCTGTAATCTCTATTCCCTAGATGACCCTTCTCCATATCACATTCTAGACAAGCATATATATACGTTTACTCTCGCCTATTGGTCTTCCTCTGAAGATTTATTCTTTAAATACTTCTTGAATCTTCAAGGCATCTAGCCTGTTTAGCACTTGCTTGTTCCCTTCTGTTAAAAAATATTCCCCTCCAGGGAGCCCTTCTTTGTTAATTGGAAAAGTAGTGAGGTCTTCTGTTGTTCTTTTGCTCCTGTTTCACAGTTAATTCACTGTCCTTGTTTCATCTTTGCTTACACACATCTGAGATGTGAAGACAACTCTAGTTGATTTGTGAATTACATGTACTTCATTTTTAAATTCCAAACTGCCTCACCCCATGCCTCCCAGGATATTTTGATTACTGTATCCATTGTTCAGCTTGTATAGGCTTAGACAAAACAAATGAATTTTAGGATCAGCCTTTAAAAACATAATCGGAGAAATAACCCTGCTAGAAAAGAATATTTATTGTATATTGTTATTTCTTATTGACACCGTGTGCCAGGCATTATACATTGGTCATTTCATTATTTTGTATATTCTGTGCTGGAATGTGGCTCATACAGGACTGGTATCTCTCTGTTTGGGATGGTTTATCTTCATCCTTTCTCTGCCTAGCACTCCTGTCCATCTTTCACGGCTCAGGTCTTACATCACCTCTGTGAAACTTCATGGGGCTGCTTTGATTTTCTTCCCAAGCTGTGTATTGACTAATATCCCCTTTGTGCCTTCTGCTGTACTTTATAAATACTTCTTTTGTACTACTACTCTAGATTGCAGTAATTTGTTTATATGTTGGTCTATGTATTAGTATTTGAGCAGGCTGAAACTGTTAGGATTACACTTATCAGTGTATCCACAGTGTACACCCTCAACAGTTGTTTAAATGAGTAATTGGCCCAAGCTGAGGTGATTATTCCCTTTTATGAATGCTGTTAACACTTGCTTTTATTATATTTTGCCTACTACTACCAATAAGGCATACACTTGCCCAATTAGAACAGAAGCTGGTCATTGAGCTAAGGCCTCTTACAGTGTCATGGGTTAGTTCTTTAGGCCTGAGGTCTGGAGAAAGAACTGGGACAGTGGGACAGGTTGGTATAGAGTGGAGGTAGGCATCACTCAAGGTGCTGAGATAATTATTTGATAACTGGTATAGAGGGATTTCAGTATTTTAACTGGCTGAGTAGCAGACTTGGTTCTTCCAAGGAGGGAGTGCCTTGAGAATAGGATGCTGCTTAAACTGGTTAGTATCCCTCATATGGATAGGTGCAACTGGGAGGTATGGGTGTTCAAAGCAAGTTAAACTTTTATTAAAAATATTAATGTCAGGGTGCCTGGGTGGCTCAGTGGGTTAAGCCTCTGCCTTCAACTCAGGTCATGATCTCAAGGTCCTGGGATCGAGTCCCACATCGGGATCTCTGCTCAGCAGGAAGTCTGCTTCCTCCTCTCTCTCTCTCTGCCTACTTGTGATCTCATTCTGTCAAATAAATAAATAAAATCTTTAAAAAAAATATTAATGTCATTACATAACACTCCCTTCTAAAACTCCTTTGGTTTTTTTTTTTTTTCCCATTTCTGTTAATGGCACTAATGACTAGTGCCATTAACTCCTGGTCACCCAGGATTACAGTATTTTAGAGTCATCTGTTCCTTTACTTTCACCTCTATACCGAAGTCCAATTAACCACCAAGACTTCCATGATTCCTTCCTACTTTATGCCCCTTCCTTTGCATTTCCAGGGTTCCTAGCTTTTATAAACCTACACAATTCCAAGCTAAACTATTATAATAGCCTCTTCAGTCCCTTTGTTCTGTTAGTCTCAGGCCAGGCCAGCTGGCAACTATGGTTTTTTTCTCCCCTTCTCTTTTCCAATCCAGGCCTTTCCTGGGCCCTGCTAAAACCCCACCTCCTCAGGGAAACCTTCCTCAACTGACCCAGCCTAGTATGAACTATCCTTCCCTGGGCTCTGCTGGTACTTATTGTCTATAACTTTTGTTAACTATATATTAACTTTGTGAAATGGCTCTTGCTGCCTGAACTGTAATTACATCTTAGAATATGATTTAATAGGTAGTTGTCTCTCAAGTTGAAAGCATACATACCCTAGAATTAATATCCTTACAGGGTCATAATGATTCAGGATATTTAGAGTTTTAAAATCTCCTGATTGACATAATTTAAAATTCTGTAGCCAGGTTGCTGAATAGCAGGTAATTTTCTTTGAAAGAAATGCTGACTGTGATCCACTAACTTTAGTTTATAACTATGAATGGATCACATCCTCCTAATGAAACACTAATCCTAGACTATGTGGATCCTATAAAGATGAATGTTTCTACCAGGTGGTGGGTATTATAGAGGGCACAGCTTGCATGGAGCACTGGGTGTGGTGAAAAAATAATGAATACTGTTTTTCTGAAAATAAATAAATTGGAAAAAAAAAAGATGAATGTTTCTCATATAATGGAGAGGTAAAGCCTGGAATGCAAAAATATTTACTATAGGGTGAATGTAAAGTATTGCAATAGATAGATAGATAGATAGATATAGATATCTGTATATATAGCACAAGATTTCAGAGAAGGGAGAATTGCTTGGTGAAAACTACTTCTTACTGTAGGAAGATGATTGTTTAGGGGCGAAGGCAATTGGTATCTCTTAACAGTCTTAGAAATTTTCCCTCGATGTTTAAATCATTCAGAATTTTTTTTGTTTTTTCTTTGTGTGTGTGTGTGCTTTATTATTACCATTCTTTTTTTTTTTTGCAAGAGCACATAGGAATAATATACATTCTTGTCCATTTTCTTTATTTCAGTTCTAGTACAATTAGCATACAGTGTTATATTAGTTTCAGGTGTGTACAGTTTTAGATTTCAGGTGATTCAGCATTTCTATAAATTATTCAGTGCCCATCACAGTAACTGTACTCTTAATTTCCTTCATCTCTTTCACACCATAGCCCCCACCCACCTCCTCATTGGTGACATCAGTTTGTTCTCTGTATTTAAGAGTCTGTTTTCTTGATTACCTCTTTTTTTCTTTGTTCATTTGTTTTATTTCTTAAATTCCACATATGAATGAAATCATATGGTATTGGTTTTTCTCTGACTTATTTCACTTAGCATTGTATTTTCTAGATCCATCTATATAGTTGCAAATGACAAGAGTTCATTCTTTTTTTCTGGCTGAGTAATATTCCATTGTATATAAATACCACCTCTTCTTTATCCATTTATCTATCCACGGACACTTGGGTTGCTTCCAGAATTTGGCTGTAGTAAATAATGCTGCTAAAAACATCGGGGTGTATACATCTTTTCGAATTAGTGTTTTCATATTCTTTCGGTAAATACTCAGTAATGGAATTACTGGATCATATAGTAATTCTACTGTTAATTTTTTTAGGACCGTTCATACTGTTTCTCATAGTAGGCACACCAGTTTGCATTCCCACCAACAGTGCACAAGGGTTTCTTTTTCTCTGTGTGCTCACCATTACTTGTTTCTTGTGTTTTTGATTTTAGCCATTCTGACGGGTATGAGGTGATACCTCATTGTGGTCTTGATTTGCATTTCCCTGATGATGAGTGATACTGAGCATCTTTTCATTGTCTGTTGGTCATTGAGATATCTTTTTTGGAGAAATTTCTGTTCATGTCTTCTGTCCATTTTTTAATAGTATTATTCGTTTTCTGGGTGTTGAGATGTATACTGTGGATATTAACTCTTTATTGGATATGTCATTTTCAGGTGTCTTCTTCCATTCAGTAGGTTACCTTTTAGTTTTGTTGATTGTTTCCTTTGCTATGAAGAAGCTTTTTATTTTTATGTAGTCCCAGTAGTTTATTTTTGCTTTTGTTTCCTTTGCCATAGGAGACAAATCTAGAAGGATGTTTTTATTACCAATGTTAGAAATTACTGCCTGTGCTTTCTTTTAGGATTTTTATGGTTTTAGGTGTCATGTTTAGGTCTTTCATTCATTTTGAGTATATTTTTGTGTATGGGCTAAGAAAGTCCAGTTTCATTCTTTTGCACGTAGCTGTTCAGTTTTCCCATCAGCACTTTTAAAAAAGATCTTATTGAATTGACAGAGAGAGCATACAAGCAGGGGAAAAGGCAGAGGGAGAAGCAGACTCTCCACTAAGCAGGGAGCCTGATGCGGACTTGATCCCAGGGCTCTGGGATCTTGACCTGGGCCAAAGGCAAGTGGTTAATGGACTGAGCCGCCTAGGCGTCCCTCCCATCACCATTTGTTGAAGAGACTGACTTTTTCCCCATTGGATATTCTTTCCTCCTTTGTCAGGGATTAATTTACCATATAATTGTGGGTCTATTTCTGTTCCATTGATCTATGTGTCTGTTTTTGTGCTACTACCCTACTGATTTGATTATTATAGTTTTGTAGTATGTCTTAAAATTTGGGATTGTGATACCCCCAGTTTTGTTACTCTTTTTCAGGATTGCTTTGGCTATTCAGAATCTTTTATGGTTCCGTATGAATTACAGGATTATTTGTTCTAGTCTGTGAAAAATGCTGTTATTTTTATAGGGATTACAGTAAATCTATAGATTGCTTTAGGTACCATGGGCATTTTATCAATATTTGTTCTCCTAATTCATGAACGTGGAATATCTTTCCATTAGTCTGTGTCGTCTTCTATTTCTTTCATCAGGTATGGTTTTCAGAGTATAGGTCTTTTACTTCTTTGGTTAAGTTTATTCCTAGTTTTTTTGTTCTGTTTTGTTTTGTTTTAACTTAAAAAAAATTTTTTTTCTTTTATTATTTATGTATTTCTTTGACAGAGAGAGAGATCACAAGTAGGCAGAGAGGCAGGCAGAGAGAGAGGAAGGGAAGCGGGCTCCCTGCTGAGCAGAGAGCCCCGCTGCTGGGCTCCATCCCAGGACCCTGATATTATGACCTGAGCTAAGGCAGAGGCTTAACCCACTAGAGCCACCCAGGAACCCCTTGTTTTTGTTTTTTATTACTAGTTTTTTAAAAAAAATTTTATGCGATTTTTTTCTCTTTTTATGCAATTTTAAATGAGACTGTTTCCTTAATTTTTTTTTAATGACTTAGTTATTAGTGTATAGAAACGCAGTGGCTTTCTGTATATTGATCTTTGTATCCTGTGACCTTTCTGAATTCATTTATCAGTTTTAGTAGTTGTTTTGGTGGAGTCTTTAGGATTTTCTATATATAATATGATGTCATTTGCAAGTAGTTAACGTTTTACTTCTTCCTTACCAGTTTGGATGCCTTTTATTTCTTTTTGTTGTCTGATTGCTGTTGCTAGGCCTTCCATTACTATGTTGAATAAAATGAGAGTGGATATGCTTATCTTGTTCCTGACCTTGGGGGCAAAGCTCTCAGGTTTTCCCCATTGAGTATGATGTTACCTTTGGGTTTTTCATATATGGCCTTTATTCTGTTGAGGTGTGTTCCCTCTGAACATACTTTGTTGAGAATTTTTATCAAGAATGGATGTTGTACTTTGTCAAATGCTTTTAATGCATCTGTTGAAATGATCATACAGTTTTTTATCCTCTTATTGATGTGATATATCACATAGATTGATTTGCTTATATTGAAACATCCTTGCATCCCAGGAATAAATCCCACTTCATTGTGGTGAATGATTTTTTAAATGTATTTGATTTTAGATGTGTTGGATTCAGTTTGTTAATATTTTGTTGAGGATTTTTGCATCTGTGTTTATCTTGGTCTGTAGTTCTGTTTTTTCGTAGTGTCTTTATTTGATTTTGGTATCAGGGTAATGCTGGCCTTGTAGAATGAATTTGGAAGCTTTCCTTCCTTTTCTGTTTTTTTGAAATAGTTTGAGAAGAATAGATGTTAACTCTTCTTAAATGCTTGAAATTAAATTTAGAATTTAGAATTCCCCTGTGAAGCCATCTGATCCTGGGCTTTACATTCATTTCTCTTTCTTCACCATCTTGTTTTCCTTCTCAGTGTTTTGTGCTTGCTTAATAGCAGAGCTTGTAATTGAGGTTTCCTGATTGGACTGTATTTCTAAACATTAATGAGCAAAGCAAGATACCATGAGGAAGAAGATTTATATCTGTTTTATAGTCATGCATTTTGGGGACAAACAAAAATGACTGTTTTTAAAATGGGGAACTCGAGGGACACCTGGATGGCTCAGTAGGTTAAGCTGCTGCCTTCAACTCAGGTCATGATCCCAGGGTGCTGGGATCGAGTCCCAGGCTCCTTGCTCAGTGGGGAGCCTGCTCCTTTCTCTGCCTCTGCCGGCCACTCTGCCTACTTATGCACTCTCTCTCTCTGACAAAAAAATAAAATCTTTAAAAGAAAGAAAGAAATAAATAAAAATACAACATTCCACCTTGTATTGCTATCCTGGTGAAGGCCACCAACTTTGGAATCAGCGTGCATCTGTATTTCGGGTCTAGAATTTTCTTTTTTTTTTTATTAAGTAGGTTCCATGCCTGCCGCTCTGCCTACTTGTACGCTCACTCACACACACACTCTCTCTCTCTGCAAATAAATAAATAAAATCTTAAAATAAAATAAAATGGGGAGCTTGAAGAGGTACTAGTCTATAGGATGAAGATATTATCGGTGAATAGTTTACTTTCTCATTGTAGGCTCCTTGGATTATAGTTTTAAAGGGAGACAATGTCCTATAGTAAGTAGTGTTGGGAGGTTATAATTATTACTCCTGAGTATTTCCTTTAGAATGTGCTGTTTGTTTTCTATTGATTTTTCTTTTTGAGTGAAATGAGCTTTCAAGGTGAAGCTTTTCTTGGTTATATTCTTTGTGGCAGCTCTTTTATAAAAGATCCTTTATGTAAATGCCACCTTACATTATTTTTTCTGCCAATTCTGAGCAATTCTGAGGACAGAATTGTTCCTGGGGAAAAATCTATCATCAAACTGCTTTTTAGGTTTCCCAGGGGTCACATGCCAAAATATCCATATGGTTGTAATGTACTTTTGTGTGTGTGTTTGTGTGTGTTTGAATGTCACAAGTTTAATAACTGATAGCTATCAATCATCAGGGAGTATTTGCTATAATTCAGTACATCAGGGGCCTTTACTGTGGTCAGGGATTTATACACACACTGTCTTGAATCCTTATGACCTTCTTGGGAAGATACTAGTACCCCTTTTACAGATGAGACAACTGAGGTTCAGAGATGTGGAAAAATATGCTGAAATTCACCTAGCTTGAAAGTGGCACAATCAGCATTTCAACCCAGAACTGTCAGGTTATAAAGCTGGGCTCTTACCACTGGAGAAGCCCCACTCCTCTGGGCCTGGGGTTGTCCTGGAAAGCCTTACAGAGGGGACAGTGCTTCAGCGAACACATGGATAGATGGAGGATGAAATAGGGAATTTTCTATAATGACACATAATTTCATACAATGTAGGAGAATATTCCAGGCGGGGATATTTCACATGCAGCAGCCTGGAGACTTGAGAAAGGATATTATGTCCAGAGGGTTTCTGAATTATGAAGTAGTAGAGGGCAAGTGATAGAAGATGAGGTTGGAAAAGAGATGGGCAGGGCCCCAGTATGGGCATTATCGTATCCTCTGAGTTTGCCTTCGTTAGATTATATCTCCTCTTTCCTGCTATCACAAACATCCTATGCTTACCTGTATTAATAATGTGCATCCCTTGTGTAGAAATAGTTTCTTTGCTTGCTTGTCTCTGCTATACTGTGACCTCTTTGAAAGCAAAGACTGTGTGTTTTATCTTGTGGCCGTTGTAGCCAGGAGCATGCAGTAGGCACTCAGGGAGTAGTAGGAGGATGAAAATGCCTTGTCCTTCTTGAGAAGAATTAATATTAATCATAGTCATCTGTGGGTTTAACACTCTTCTACTCTTTCAAAGTTGAGTTGGATTTTAACTTGATAATTTTTGAATCTGTTCATATTTCCTATGGCTAACACACCTCATAGAAAGAGTGTCACTGGTGAGATAAGGGCTAAGAGTAGAGATACTGGTATAACCCAAGTTCAGCTAGGTCACTTGGTCTTCTGCTGTCACCCCTCACATTTTCTATAAAATTCAACTTAATAGTCATTGATGAATCAGTCCTATACCCACTGTGCTTTGTGCTGTGGGGATTCAGATGTAAACAAGAGAAGAGAGGCAGTATGATATGGTGGGGAAAGTCACCCTTTACACATCATAGAGTTTCTGTGAAGAAGAGATGAGAGTATGTACTTTTAGGTTTTAGGTGTGGCCCTTGCATTATTCACAGGGGCAAGTGGGACTACTACACATGATTGGATCAACAGATTCTGACATCTTATATAGGGTTACTTTAGTCTTGGGTTAATAACAATATAGCAGGTATAGGATATGTATATAAAAATAACTATAGTGAAATTCTATATTTGAAAAATGGTATAATAGAACTAAAATTACTGTGGAAACACAAAAGAAGGCAGGAAGGACAAGGACCACTTAGTGTAGGAAATGACATTGAATAAATCCCATGGACCTTTTCACACAGTGACATATGTGATACAGGGCTATGGAGATTTTTTTTTAAAGATTTAACTATTTAATTCAGAGAGAGAGCATAAGCAGGGGGTGGGGCAGAGGGAGACAGAATCTCAAGCAGACTCCTGCTGAGCATGGAGCCTGACATGGGACTTGATCTCATGACTCTTGAGATCATGACCTGAGCCAGAATCAGGAGTCAGAAGCTTAAACTACTGAGCCACCTAGGCTCCCCTGAAGGCTGTGGAGAATAAAGGCTTAATTAACTATTGTCTGCTCTGAGACCCCTTCTCTGACCACTGTATTAAAATCAGATCAACCTTTGTATTTTCTTTTGGAATCAAACCTGCTCATTTGTGGTTTCCAGGTGTTTATTTGTGTATTTGCTTGTTTGTTGTCTGTTTCCTTCATTAGACTATAAGCACTGTGAGGTCACTGACCTATCTAGCTTTTCTACTGTTGTCTCCCTAGCACTTATCTGTGGTAGGCACTCAAGAAATGCTTGTTAAATGAATTGATGACTATAACCATTAACTGTCACTTCTCTGTACATCCTATTAACCCTGGGCAATTGCTATACAAGATGGTGACACAAAGGCAGAAGCACCTGAAAGTAATCAAAGAAGCGACTTGGTCGTGTTTGAACTTGTTGCCATTGTTCTGAGTTTTTTGGTTTCAGCTGAGGATATCCTTTTCCTTTCCTTTATCTTTTTTACAGTGTCCTTATCCCTCAGACCGGATGAATGTTGAAAACAATGAGTAGACCATACAGTATATTTTTAAGTTGATGATTAAAGGTCTCTAGAGGCCATTTTATAGTGAAATCAGGACTGAAAATTTTGACCTTGGAGTTCCCCAGGAGGAAAAAGCTTAGGCAGCTACTTTTCTTCAGTTGTTTCCTTTTGTGGGTGATTTTCATGCGAGGATTTTGTAAAGTTTAGTATTTTGAAGTGCTCCTTTTAAAATCTTGTATTATTCAACGTAATCAAAATAATTCATTTTAAAGCAATCTCTGAAAAGAACGCTGTAGATTTTTGTTGCAGTGATCCTCACAATGTGATTCATAGAAGAGTTTCCATGGAGGAGGAGGAGATGCATTTAAGCATTGTGTTGTAGTATCTTGTTCATAGGTACCACTTTAAAAAAAAGTAGTTAATTTAACAGGAGTAACAAGGTAAAGATTGTGGTCCCTTATGTCTTTTGTCTCATTAGAGGGGAACAGATACTATAACTTTGAGAACTTGGGAGTCTCACTTTGTACAATTTTTTAAAGCAGCTTTTGGGGGCACCTGGGTGGCTCAGTGGGTTAAATCCTCTGCCTTCAGCTCGGGTCATGATCCCAGGATCCTGGGATCGAGCCCTGCATCTGGCTCTCTGCTTAGCAGGGAGCCTGCTTCCTCCTCTCTCTCTCTGCCTGCCTCTCTGCCTACTTGTGGTCTCTGTCTGTCAAATAAATAAATAAAATCTTAAAAAAAAATAAATAAAGCAGCTTTTGGAGGAAAAAGGTGGAAATAGGATCTACTTTATTAACTTCGATTAAATGCTAGGAGGAGCCTGATGGTCTTGGGACTCCTACACCAGATTAGTAGGATTCTTACTATTTAGAATGTCCACAGTCAGGGTCAGTGCAGAATCAATCAGTTGTTGAAGAGCAGCAGTGGTGGTTACATTTGTTAAAAAGATTTCCTTTTGGGGCGCCTGGGTGGCTCAGTGGGTTAAGGCCTCTGCCTTCAGCTCGGGTCATGATCCCAGGGTCCTGGGATGGAGCCCCACATCGGGCTCTCTGCTCGGCAGGGAGCCTGCTTCCTCCTCTCTATCTGCCTGCCTCTCTGCCTACTTGCGATCTCTCTCTGTCAAATAAATAAATAAAATCTTTAAAAAAAAAAAAAAAGAAAGAAAAGGTATGTGCTTTGGTGAGTGCTGTGAAGTGTGTAAACCTGGCAATTCACAGACCTGTACCCCTGGGGATAAAAATTTATGTTTATAAAAAATAAAAAATTTTAAAAAAAGAGAGAGAAACTGTTGGAAATAAAGGGGGGAAAAAAAAAGAAAAGACTTCCTTTTACCGATTGCTGTTGTGCATGTACTGCTGATATTATACACTGGGCCCTTTTTTTTTAAAGATTTTATTTATTTATTTGACAGAGAGAGATCACAGTAGGCAGGGAGGTAGGCAGAGAGAGGGGAAGGGAAGCAGGCCCCCTGCTGAGCAGAGAGCCCGATGCGGGACTCAATCCCAGGACCCTGAGATCATGACCTGAGCCGAAGGCAGCGGCTTAACCCACTGAGCCACCCAGGCGCCCCCACTGGGCCCTTTTTGATTGATCTTCTCTAGGTGTATTATGGTTTTGGAAAATGAACATTGTTATATGTGTTATATATGTAGCAATTTAAGTGATATGGTTTAAAACAGCTTATTAATCAGTCTTGCCATGATCTCTCACCTGGACCTTTCAGTAACCTTCTGTTCAATCTTTCTCCCTTTTTAAACCATCACCTTCCTTCTCTAGACCACCTTCCACAGATAGCCAGAGTGATCTCTTTAAAATATGGATCAGAACAAGAACATTTTTTTTTTTTTTAAGAGAAAGGGAGAGAGGTGGAGGGGCAGAGGGAGAGAGAGAATCTTACCCCGGCTCCATACCCAGTATGAGACCCATGCTCATCATGAGCCTCAAGCAAGGCTCAATCTCATGATCTTGGGATGTAGGGCTCAATCTCAGTGACCCTGAGATCATGACCTGAGCTGAAATCAAGAGTTGGATGCTTAACCAACTAAGCCACTCAGGCACCCCTGGATCAGAACAAGCCTTAAAACTCTTAAGGCTTCTCATTTTCTTAATGTTAAATTTAAACTCCCTACCCTAATGTTTTCCCCTCTTTTCACCATGCTCCAGACACTCTTGTCTCCTTTCTGTTTCTAACAAGCTAAGCTCTTTCTGACCTCTGGGCCTTTGTATTTTCCATTCCTTTCTGGAATTTTTCCCCTGGCTGGCTGCTTTAGGCTTTGCTTCCAGTGCCACTTCATGAAGAGTACCTCTGCGTTTGTTTCTCAGGACTGTTGTAACAGTACTACAAACTGGGGGGCAGAAATTTATTTTCTCACAATTCTGGAGCCCAGAAGTTCAAAATCAAGATTTTGGCAGGATTGGTTTGTTTGGGGGGTGCAAAAGGAGAATATGTTCCATGCATTTCCTAGTTTCTGGTGGTTGCTGGAAGTCTTTGGTGTTCCTTGGCTTACAGCTGCATGATTTCCATGTCTTCTTCTGTTGTCACATGGCTGTCTTTGTTTTATTCATTGGTGTCTTTTTTTTTTTTTTAAGATTTTATTTATTTATTTGAGAGAGAGCACAAGTCGGGTGAAGGGCAGAGGGAGAAGCAGACTCCCTGCTGAGCAAGGAGCCCATTGTAGGATGCAGTCCTGGGACTATGGGATCATGACGTGAGCTGAAGGCAGATGCTTAACCTACTGATTAGGCACCCCTACTGTTGTCTTTACATGGTCCTCTCCTCTCTGTCTCTGTATCTCTTCTCATAAGGACACCCGTTATATTGGATTAAGGGCTCATCCTACTCCAGTATGACCTCAACTTAATTATATCTACAGTGACTATATTTCCAAATAAAGTCATATTCTGAGTTTCCAGGAAGGTCATATTCTGAGTTTCCAGGAAGAACATGAATTTTTGAGGGGCTGGGGAAGGCATTATTTAACCCAACACACCTTTCCTGAACTCTTTTTTTTAAAGATTTTATTTATTTGTTTGATAGCGAGAAAGAGAGAGAGAGCACACGCACAAGTACGGGGAGCAGCAGGCAGAGGGAGAAGCAGGCCTCCCGCTGAGCAGGGAGCCCGATGCGGGGCTCGATCCCAGGACCCTGAGATCATGACCTGCGCCGAAGGCAGACACTTAACAACTGAGGCACCCAGGCGCCCCTCCTTTCCCGAACTCTTGAAGTAGGCTGCATTAGTGGAGCTGTATCTGTAAACATACTCATAAATTACTTCCTTTTATCCAGTGGTGAGCAAGCTACTTGATTAGACCACCTTGCATGCATTGCACTCAATTCTGGGCATGCCATCCATGAGAGGAACATAATTGAGCTAGAATATGAAAGGGAGTATGAACATTTCAGAAATGGTGTTAGATGGGTAAGAACCAGTATTGCTCTGTTAGTTAGTAGGATCTGAAAAGTCCTCATACCCTTTGCAGGAAGACTTTCCCTTCAGAGAAGGGGAAGTAGAGAAGAATGGGTGGTGTTACATACACCACAGGGTTATAATTCTGTTTGCGGAAAGATATGACTCTTTAGGCATAAGGGTAGAATCTCTGTCTTTTTATTCTGTACCAGATTCTTTCTCCATCTTTCAGAAGATCTGGCATGGTATACGATTATAACAGTGCTACCAGAAGAGTATTTTGCATGTCCAGAAGCATTTAGAACAATAGAGTATAAAGGAAGAAAAATATTAGTAATATATCTTACTATATTTAACAAAGCAAGAGAATATAAATATGTAAAGCTCTGTTTGGTAATATACAGCACTATGTAACTTTTATAAGATTACTGTTGAAATGCTTACATATTGTATATAAGAGTTCTGTAATGGTTTTTTACTCTATAAAATGGAATAAATACAACAGTCTCTATTCCCTTGCAAGTCAGCAAGTGAATTTTAGCAGCATTTGTATGTGGTGTAGAGGACCTCGTGGTTCTAGGTATTCATGCTTACATGGAGATCAGGAATGACCCCTCAGTTCCCTTTACCCTAGTCCTTCTGTCAGCCTCTTTATGGAATTCACATTCTAGTTTTATCCAGCTGTTAAATGTCTCTATTCCGACGCCTGGGATGTGAACCTCTGCTGAAGCCCACCTATAACTAGGCAGGTTGTTGTGCCTGCAGATTCAGTTCTTTCTTGCATGTCATACTTTTACTTCTGTCTTCAAATTGTTAGAACACTATGCTCTTCTAATAGCCCTGCCTCTGACTTGACTGGTTAAAAAAGTAAAGGTGTGATGTAAGAGGCATTTTAGCTAGGACCCCTTTAGTTTCTTCCCTTTCCACCTGGAAATGTAACTCCTGCACCCATCTGTTACCCAGTGGAGGAGAAATTCCTCTGTCTGTCCAAGTTAAATCCCTCCATCTTTGCTGTTGACCCCATTCTGTCTTGCCTCCTTAGAATCCCCCCCTGCCTCACAAAATGCCTCCTTACCTATAGTTTCAGTCATTCCCTCTAATTTTTTGCTCGTGGGCATGATACCTCTTACGTGTTTCTTCCTTCTTTATAAAACTCTGTTGAGAAAATGTATCTTACACTGATCAAATCAACATTTTATAGCATATTCAGGTTTACCAAACACCAGAATGCTGCTGAATGAGCCCTTATGATATACATTTTACAGGAAGCTGTCATTCAGGTTAGATAAACTGTGCACTCGCTGGAATCTACACCTTTAGATCCTTTTCAGCCCTAAAAACTGTGACTATACCTTGTCAAAAGGCCAAGTGTATTTTAATTTAATACTTCAGTAAAATGCTGATTAGTTTTTCCACTGCCCCTCCATACAGATGCTGGCCTTTGGTCTATATTAATTTCAGTTATTTATCATCCTGTTTCTGCTCCCAGTAAAGGGCATGCAGTTCCTGTGTCCTCAACAGCCTGTATAAGCCTAAACTGTTACAAGTTGGTTTTAGATTGATTTTACGCTTGGGTTTTTCCCTTAGGCATGTGATTTGTCACTGGGCAAAAGACACAGCAAACCTACAGTCTTGTGCTCCTTTTCCAAAGTCAGTAACAGACCCATGCAATAAATGAACCTGCACAAACTTACTTTTGGACACTTTGACCTCCGTTCTCATTATTTTGAATCATTCTGGTCTCTGAAACAATGTTGGGTCTCATTTTATACTAATAGCAGAGCTAGGATGTATGTATGCCATTATTCATTCTCTGTATATTCACTGATCTTCTATTATGTGCCAGACATTTTACTAATCACTGGAGATTTAGTGGGCAAACCAGATAAAAGTCTTTGCCTCATTAGACTCTATTTGTAGTGAACCAGTTTCGTTCAATGTTGGTTTAGAGAGGCAAGCTCAAATTTCAGTTAGGTTTCTCTTGATAGATTTCCTTATCTACATCTGGAGGCAGTCTGATGAATATCATCTTATCTCCTATTTCTTCCCTTCATAAACCATATACCTCCTGCCAAAAAACAGCAGTAGTTCCTGAATATGCTTGTTCTGCATAGCTTTTATCTTGCTCCCTTTGCTTGAAATGCTCTTCTGTTTCTTTTGTACCTGAAAAAAAAACTGTTACTCCTTAGGGTTCAGCTCAGATATTCCCTCCTTGGTGAAGCCTTACAGGATTGCCTCAGGCAGGATGGTAATTTCCTCTTTTGAGCTCTCACAGCGCTTTGTAGAACTTAACCATACTCTATCCTGTGATTGTTTATTAGTGTGTTCACCACTTTTGCTAAATTGGAGAGATGGAATTCTGTCTTACTTCCCTTAATGTGTGTCATTTAATGAGTACTCAATACACATGTTTTTATTTTTATTTTTATTTTATTTTATTTTTTTAATACACATTTTTAAATAAAGGAAAAATGTCCTATAGATGTGATTTTAATGCAGCATAATTTACATATGATTATAGTGAAGTAGAAATGTAAATATACATACATCATAAAATAATACATATACCTTAAAGGAAATTTAAAGGTTTATAAGTCTATTTTGTTGATTATCTTATACATATAGAAAAATGCACTGTCCTAATTCTAGAATCCTCTCATTATCTTTTAGATACTTTTCCCCTAAGAAGAGTAACCACTATTCTTTTTTTTTTCCCTAGTTAATTTTTATTTGTCTTGGAACACATAAAATAACAAGTTTTTATGATATAAAATGAAAAAATATTAAAATATGTGGTTAAATATTGTAATGGTAAAACAAATGACAATTTTTTAAAAAAAATTAAGTTCTTACTAAAAAAAACCAAAACAAAACAAAAACAAAAAAAAATTAAGTTCTTTACTTCCATTTTTAGAATTTTTTTGGTAAGGGATATATACGATGTTATGGTGGTTAAACAACCAAATTTTATTTTATTTTTTATTTTTTTATTATGTTCAGTTAGTCACTCTATAGTATATAATTAGTTTTTGATGTAATGTTAAGTGATTCATTAGTTAAGTATAACACTCAGTGCTCATCATAACATGTGCCCTCCTCAATAGTCTCCACCCTGTTACCCCCTCCCAGGACCCCTCCTCCCCTCTGAAATCCCCAGATTGTTTCTCAGAGTCCATAGCCTCTCATGGTTCATCTCCCTCTCTGATTTGTCTCCCTCCCCTCCGCTGTGGTCCTCCGTGCTATTGCTTAGGTTCCACGTATGAGTGAAAACATTTGATAATTATCTTCTCTGCTTGACTTACTTTCCGTAACATAAACCCCTCAAGTTCCATCCATGTTGATGTAAATGGTGGGTATTCATGGTTTCTGATGGCTGAATAATATCCCATTGTATATATATACCACATCTTTATCCATTCATCTGTTGAAGGGCATGGAGCATCTCGGTTCCTTCCACAGTTTGGTCTTGTGGACACTGCTGCTATGAACATTAGGGTGCACATGCTCGTTCTTTTCACTACGTCTCTATCTTTGGAGTAGGTACGTAATGCAGTTCTGGGTCACAGGGTAGCTCTATTCTTAACACCTTTTTTTGGAGAAGTGTCTGTTCATGTCTTCTGCCCATTTTTCGAGTGGGTTATTAGTTTTCTGAGTGTTGAGTTTGAGAAATTCTTTATAGCTCTTAAGAGTAACCACTGTTCTGCACAGCATAAATTTTTTAACTCTTATAAAATAATCATGAATGCCGTATTTTAATTATGCAAATATATATATATATATAAGAGAGATTTAAAGTAATTAGCATCTCTGTATCTCGTTTTTTTTTTTTTCCCCCTTAAGAGTTTGGACTTAAGGGGCCCCTGAGTGGCTCAGTGGGTTAAAGTCTCTGCCTTTGGCTCAGGTTATGATCTCAGGGTCTTAGGATGGAGCCCTGAGTTGGGCTCTGTGTTTGGCAGGGAGCCTGCTTCCCTTGCGCGCGCTCTCTCTCTCTCTCTCTCTGCCTGCCTCTCTGCCTACTTGTGATCTCTGTCAAATAAATCAAATAAAAAAAAAATAAAATCTTTAAAAGAAAAAGAGTTTGGACTTAAGATCGAATCTGAAATTTTTAGGAGTCTAATATAATATTTAAAACTTAATGGCCTTTCCCCCTTCTTATACAACAGCGCCCTCTGACGGTGTAACATTTCCTAAAATTTATGTATTTAGTGATCACTGCAGCACTTTGTAATTTGAGAATTTAAACTGTGGCCAGGTAATTCTAGAGGTGCAAAGCTTCCTAAAGCCATTGAGAGTTGATCATGTGATTTATTGATCATGTGGTGCTTTGTGAAAGCCAGCAGATGATGCCAGAACCTTCATCTGATGCAATACTTCAGTGTTGTTTGACAAAACATGTTATTTCTTGATTTACTGTAATTTTCTGATGCTTCAAGGGCAGGATATCCTTACGTTTGTTTTAGCAGTAGAGCAGAGAGTATTTTGTGTTTGTAGAATTTTGGTAATTTTGAGTCAGGGGCCCACGGTCTTTAGTCAGAGGAAAAGGGAGTTACTGAGCATTGCACCGTTCCTGGAGAGGGTGCATGAGTAGCCCGTATTCTTGACAATCATATACTATTTTTTCAAATGTAATTAGATGCTGTTGTGTACTCATTTATACCGGTATTAAGTTTATATTAGCTTCTCTAGTGTATTTTTTCAAGCATGGACTATTAAAATAGAATATGTATGCAAACTCTAACATTAATAATAAGAGAAGTTCATACATAAAATTGTGAGGAACCACTGATTAGAATTGAACTGCATCCATTTAATAATTATTTATAAAGTATCTTATGTAGGTATGCTGTGGTAGTTATTGTGTTCTTGCCTTTCTAACTATTATTTTATAAATATAGGAGGCTGGATAGTCTAACTTTTTTCTACAATGGACTCTCCCATATCACTTATTTTCTCCCCTTCCTTTGTCATTTTCTCTTCAAATAAATAATTTATTTCTAATAGTCTCCTTTTTAAGATTAGGGGCAGGTTACCAAAAAAGTATAGATGGAGGGAATATAGTTCTCTCTCCTGGTTAATATGGACAGAAGGGTGTGTGCAAAACAGTGTCATACTACAGAGAATGATGGTTTTCATTTGAAGAGTATACCTGAGGAAACTTCTCCTTTCCTTGTTAAAATGGAAACTACACGTGGTAAGGTTGGCAATGAAGAAAACATCCCTGTGGGAAGAGAAGGACAATCCTGTCTCTTAGACTTAGATTCTTCTTGGTGGGATTTGGTTCATTTCCTTTGTCACTACCGTACTATCCTCGAGGGATACTGTTGCCCTTTTAATTCTTGAAATCACATTTTCTTTCCAGTCCTCTTTTCATAATACAGACAAGCATATGCAGAACATTTAAGCAGGATTTTCACAAGGAAATACCAACTCATAAGATATGGTTTACTCTCCCTTCTTGTTTTAGCTTTGGGCTATTTCTGTATGAGGGATAACTTAACTTAGTAGGACTCCACTTACAGATACTTGCCCTTCTGCAGCTATAGACCTGTGGTTTGCCTAAACCTTACCTTCCAGGTTTTGATTCCTTCCTTGAAAACTTGTATCCTTCTAACATGAGGGTGTCTCCCCTTCAGGGGAGATCAACCTTGCCTAGAAACAATGTGTCTCCATTTAGGAATTCTAATGGAATGTAATGCCACACTTGGAATACAGGACATACATATCAAGTGGAAGAAAGTGGGTCTGTCTTCTTTTTAGCATCTTTGGATTAGAATTGGGAACAAGAGAGCCGTCTTTCAAGGTACTTTGATTTACTGGCGGTGGAACTCTTTTTTTTTTTTTTTTTTTTCTTTTTCTGTGTACCTCTGAGTATACTTTTCCTATCTCTAGTAAAATTTCAGTTAGCTATGATCATATATCTGGGTTTGTAAGTTAAACTAACTGTAATACTGAGTTTTCTAAAATGAAAAGCTCCTGAGTAAGAGTGTGATTTTTTTATTTTGTTTTTTTATTAGTGCCTAATTAAATGAGTTAAAAATAGTTGTATAGTAACAGTTACTAAGTTAGGCCAGTGAAAAGACCAATATTCCACATTTTCTTCAATTTAACTGTTAGTAAATGGCGGGGAGTATGTCCTTCATTTTACAAATTTGGAGAAAGATGCTCTAGTGTTTCCTGTTTAAGGTTAAAGTTGGTAGTCAGCTCCCTGCAATACTGTCTTACAGTGAAAAATGGGGGGTTTGTTGGAGGTGGGATTGGGTAGGGGATAAAAGTGTGTGAAAAAATTGTATTTGAGGGGCACCTGGGTGGCTCAGTTGTTTAAATGTCTGCCTTTGGCTCAGGTCATGATCCCAGGACCCTGGGACTGAGCCCCACATTGGGCTCTCTGCTCTGTGGGGAGCCTGCTTCTCTCTTTCACTCTGCCTGCTGCTCCCTGTTTATGCTCTCCCTCTCTCTCTGTCAAATTAATAGATAGAATCTTAAAAAAAAATTACATTTGATTTTTATTTATTAGTTATGTTATCTTGGGCAAATTATCCGCC
This sequence comes from Neogale vison, assembly GCF_020171115.1. Taxonomy (NCBI): domain Eukaryota; kingdom Metazoa; phylum Chordata; class Mammalia; order Carnivora; family Mustelidae; genus Neogale; species Neogale vison. The sequence continues at coordinate 141,020,338 of NC_058097.1, forward strand.
TTTCTAAGTGTCGGCACCTTTTTATAAAACTAGTGTAATGTAAGTGCCCCAGAGGGTAACTGCGGGGAGGACATGATCTTTATAAGGCACCAGCGTGGTGCCAGGTGTGTAGTTCATGCTCTGTGTTATTTGCATTCCCTTCTCCCCTGTGTCATGTTAGTGTTACACAGGTTAGTGTAATGTTCTCATGGACTTTTCTGGATATGAACTTTATTCTTGAATAGTTTTGAAGTTAATGAAAATAATTAATTTTGCTGCAGTATATTTTATTTAAAGGATGTTCTCTTTGTTCCTTTTTGCCTACACATTCTGACAGATCTCTTCTCTACAAGGTGAAGGAGAGAGTATTTCTTGAAATTTCTTGGACTGCATTTTAGAAAGGACTAGTTTATGTGACTAGAGGTGTGTTTCTTTTTTGAGGTCATGTTTTATTGCTTCTACAGCACTATTATTTATTTTAGTTATTTCAATAAACCAAATTGCAAAAATAATTACAAGTTCCACCTCTTCCTCTAACTTGTGACCTTGGCAAAGTCACTTGATGTCCTTGAGTGCAGTTTCTTCAGTTGAATGACACAGAGCAAATGGTTTATAAAGCCCTTGTCCCTTTTTTTGTTGTGATTTATAGAATCTCTTTATTCAGGAACACAGAGCTGAAAGTGGTATGTGGGTCCCAGTTCTCAACGGCAGAGGGCACACTGCCCCTAGTGTGCGAAGCTGTTAGTTATTGGAAGCTATCTGCAGTTATGTAGCCTGAAATTGATGTTCTTGATCATAGGAAGGAGCCAAGAAAATTCCCTAAACTAATGTTTTGCAAAGAAGATTTCATGGCCTGTTTTCTAACTATTTAATATTTAGGTGAAACACTTAAAAAAAAAAAAGGAGATTTTGACATTCTGGGGGTACTTCTTACGATTATATGAACTTCTTTTTTCTTTTGTAAAGAGCTTTATCATCTCCCTCCACCTTATTTACCCTATCTAAGTATTCTAAGCTTAGGGTGGTTTGCAAAGGGGATGGAGAGGAGAACTAACATTTATTGAGTCCTTACTGTATATTAGAAGCTATACCTAGCACTTTAGATACATTTTCTCTAATCCTCACAGCAATCCTTTAAATTGTGTGTTACTCTTATTTTATATAGGAAGATACTGGGCTCAGAGAGGTGAAGTGACTTGCCTGAGGTCTCACAATAGGGATTCAAGTGCAGGTCTATTAACTCTCAAACCTGCTTTCTTTCTACCATACCAGAGTTCCTTTTTTCTCCCAATTCAAACAATTAGGGCCAAATTATTAGGAGCAGGCATGGCCAGACAGTAGTCACACAAAGAAGTTTGACTTTCTCTTGTTCTAAAGTTTTGGTGACCCTTATAATTCTAGATAGAAGCTTTCCTCTGACAAGAGTTTTTTTACCATTTATGTTTAACATCCTATATATAAACACATACCCATGTTTTCAAATTTGAAACCTTTAAACTGGATTATTGAAATATTTTTTTTTGGTGGGCTACTTTTTAAGGGTATAGCAGTGTCGCATTTTACAAGAAGCCTGGGTTCTAAAGTCAGTAGGTAAGGTGAAAACCACTACAGTGGAATAATCTCTGAGAATCCCACGGTAAGGTGTCTTGTTAGAGAGCCATGTACCTCCTTTCTGTAGGTCCAGCACAGCTAGTCTTTCCTTCTTTGGTGAAACAGATCATGATTTTTCCTGTTGAGCTTCAAATGATGAGGCTGGCTTGTATTTGGGGGCCATGTTGGGTGGTAATGCACATCTTTAAACACCAGACTCTCATTCACCATGGTTTGATGCTTATAGTATTAGAGGTATTCCGAAACCTAGATCAAAAGAAAGAATAGCAGATTCATCTCCTATTTGAGGGCTTAGGCTTAGGCTAACTCAAAACTTCAGCTGTACATCAGCATCACAGACTACTGCATTCTACTCTCCACAGTTTCGGACTCAGTAGGTCTGGGATTCTGCCAGAGCATTTGCATTTTTAAGAGATTCTCAGGTGATGCTGATTCTGACTTGTAGGGACTTCGAATGGAGGACTGCTGTACTAATTGAATGGAGGCAAGTAGGATCACTTGTCTTCCCTCCACTGTCTCTCTTGCTCTCCATTTTTTTTAGGTGAATGGGTATACTTGAATTCATTTAAATTAAGTGTAGGTGTTATGGCTCAGCCAACACTTTATCCCATTGCCTGAAGCTTACATCTTGGCCCAGAACAGGAGCTTGGCGATTCAATAGATGCTTGTTGAATGAGTGATTGGTTATATATGTTAAACTAGCATATAAAATGGGAGGGATTTTTTAGCACATGGACATCATTATCATATGCCTGTTCTGTACAAACTTTATTTTCTCGAGGTAGGCAGATTTTGGATTAGAATAGCTTATATTTTAGGACTATGTGTAATGATGATCATGGTCATCAGAAAGTATACAGTTAGTGCAGTTTTGAGAAACTTGCATGTTTGGGACCTCTGGAATACTGTGAAGTAGATATGTGTGGGTAGATGGAACTAGGTATGAGGAGTCCCATCTGTTTTAGAAGGACCTAGGTAAGTCTTGCAGAGCTTGGTTTAGGTCTGAACCAGACAGTCTGAAGCAGCACTGGAGCAGCACTGAGGTACAGGTCTACCCCACACCAGATGCAGCAGTTTCACTTCTGTCTCCATAGTACTGGGGAAATGCAGCCCCATGATCCTAGAGGCTCAGTGGGACTCTGTACTGTGGATAACACTATAAATTTAGGTAGTTGCACATGAATATTTCATGTTGTAGGATTTGATAATTATATTTAAAATGGTGAGTTTATTAAGGGAAGGGTAAAAAAAATCACAAAATGTAAAGTTTGTTTTAAGCTTAAAACTATTGTCATTTTTATCATTTGGACATGGTTTATAGTAAGTCTTGCAAAGTCTCAGTGTCCTTTTTTTTTTCTCTTTCAGTATAAATTAAATTTTCTTCCTTTAAATTCATCTTACTTTTTTGTGCTGAAATATTTTCAGGTAAATTGCAGACAGCATGACATTCTATCTCTAAATCATTCAACGTACAGCTGTAAAAAACAAAAATGTTTACTTATGTAGCCACAATATGATCACTCCTAACAAAATTAATGAGTCATTAGTATTGTCTAATACCTAGTCCATATTCACATTAACCTAATTGTCCCTAAATTATCACTTCTTTGAACCAGAATACAACCTGGAATCATGCATTGCATCTGGGTATTTTGTTCCTTAAAGTTTAGTATTTATCATTACATTGCCTTACCATTGTCTTATCCCACGTTTGGATTTGTCTGATTGCTTATTCACAGTGTCTTTATTTTGTTCATCTACCTTGTGTATATCCTGTTCTGTACAAACAGGAAATTAGATCTAAAAGAAATCAGATCTGAAGGCTGGAAAAAGTTACAAGTTGAACATTTTTGGCAGGATTTTATTATAGGTGAAATTTGGTGATATTTGCTTTTCTTGTACCACCTGAGGAAGTGCATAATCCATGCCTGGCCCGCTGGTAGTGATGCTAATTTCGATCAGTAGATTGAGGTGATGACAGTCTGATCCTTCCATTGTAAAATTACATTTTGTGGGACGCCTGGGTGGCGCAGTTGGTTGGACGACTGCCTTTGGCTCAGAGCGTGATCCTGGAGTCCCGGGATCGAGTCCCACATCAGGCTCCCAGCTCCATGGGGAGTCTGCTTCGCTCTCTGACCTTCTCCTCGCTCATGCTCTCTCTCACTGTCTCTCTCTCAAATAAATAAATAAAATCTTTAAAAAAAAAAATAAATAAAATAAAATTACATTTTGTTATGTGACAAGAAGGTACTCTCCATGGTGTTACTTTGGTCCTAATACAAATCTTCGTTTCCCTGTCATTCATTTTCCTAATGTTTTTAATACCATGTGGTAATTTTTGCCCAAATCAGTAACTTCATAAGGGTTTGCAAAACTCATTTGTCTAATTTTGTCATTCCTTCTGCTTTAGCTGACATTTAATTGAACACAGCTCTTTTTCATTAACTGGGACTATTTGATATTTTGAAACACAATTCCACTGGAAAGGGAGGTTAAATGTTGAGTTTTTTATTTTTGTATTCCCAATTTCTAAGTTGGTTTAATAGGCACCTTAAGTGGTGACAAATGACTATATATTTTGTTTTTTCTTTTTTGATATCCTTCTGAACTAGTAGATTTTTGTGAATTGAATGTTTCAATCAGCTAATGAAAATACAGATGGTAAGGGATATCTGTATTTTTTAAAAGATTTTATTTATTTCAGAGTGAATGGTCACATAAGCAGGGGGAGTGGCAGAGGGAATGGGATAAGCAGACTCCCCACTGAGCAGGGCCATCCCAGGTGCTGGGGATCCGACCTGAGTGGAAAGTAGATGCTCAATCAGCTGAGCCATCCAGGCGCCCCAGGGATATATGTATTTTAAAAGTTAATGGATTCGAATCTCTGTTTCCAGTTCTGTTTTAATTACTGTTTTTTAAATACCTCCTTTATAATTGTTATCTCTTCTCTTACACTGAAAATTCTCTTACACTGTTTTTTATTGTTGTTGTTTTTTAAAGATTTTATTTATTTATTTGAGAGAGAGAGAGAGAGAGCGCGCGCGCTTGCACACAGTGGGGTAGAGGGGTAGAAGGAGAGGGAGAAACAGACTCCCTGCTGAGCCAGGAGCCCACACAGGGCACAATCCTAGGACTGATCATTATCTGAGGCCTGAGCTGAAAGCAGATGCTTAACTGGCCAAGACATCCAGGAACCCCTGTTGGGTTTTGTTGTTGTTGTTGTTGTTGTTGTTTTAAGTAAGTTTCACACCCAGTATGGAGCATGAACTCATGACCCTGAGATCAAGAGTTACATGCTCTACCAAATGAGCCAGCCAGGTGCCCCTAACATTTTTTTATCTTACAGTATAAAGAAAGTAATTTCAAAATAACAGTGCCAGTATTACTACTGTGACTAAAATCAAATGAAGTTTAAAAAGTTTTGTGATTAGGTGTGGTGCACAATGAATTCTGGACCACTGAAAAGAAATTAAAAAAAAAGTTTTGTGGTTATTTTTGTAACATAGGTTGATCTTAATGGAAGAATAAACTTAATTACTTTTTTTGTTCTCATTAAATTACTCTCCTCTGAAATTTGTCTACTGTGTTTTTCTCTTAGGTTGACCATTTTGGATTTAGTGCTGATAAAACTTTTAAACAGCGGTACCTAATAGCTGATGCATACTGGAAGAAAAATGGTGGATCAATACTTTTCTACACTGGTAATGAAGGGGACATTACCTGGTTTTGTAATAATACGGTATGTGCAAATTCTTATGCTCAGTTTGCCTTTTATTATGGCAAACTGGAAAAAAATGTGTTTTGCTGTATGTATGACCAAGTATCATTGTAGCTAATTGTGAAGCTCTTTAGAAAATAACAGATAAAACTCACTAATAATAGAAAAATGGCAGAAGCATACAAGTGGGCAGATCACAAAAGATTGAATACAGATGTCCAATAAGCCTGTGTGTTCTGCCTTAAAGAATTATACATGAAAGTATTTTTGGATAGTTGAATTGTACATTTCTAAAAAATTTTGTCTTGATTCTAGAGTGAATAAGGATATGAGGGACATGGGAATAAGAATGTTATTGCAGAGGCATCTGGGTGGCCCAGTTAAGCATCGGTCTTCAGTCAGGTCATGTTCCTTGAGTCCTGGGATTGAGCCCTACATTGTGCGCCTTGCTCATCTGGAAGCCTGCTTCTCACTCTCCCTCTGCCTGCAGTTCCCCCTGCCTGTGCTGTCTCTCTGTCAAATAAATAAATAAAATCTTTTAAAAAATGTTACTGCATATAGGTTTTTTTGGTTTTTGTTTGTTTTGATTATGGTCAATGTAAATATAAACACAAGGGTGTGATTTTTGTTTGTTCAGTGTTGTGTATTCAGTCTAAAACTGTGCTAAGGGATATAATTGGTGCTCAATAAATATTTGTTAAATGAATAAATGGATAAAACCTAAACAAAGCCAGGGCAAATAAGAAAAAAAAAATGCAAGTTTGATTGTCAAATAGGATTTTAGCTTTCCTGTTCTATTTTTCTTATATTTGTGAGGGTTAAAAAATTGTATAGATGTCAGCTTGCTTCCCTGACTGTACATCCCATCATCTTTTATAATAACACTTAAATCCATTAACAACATTTAATTTGAAAGGAAGAAATTTTCCTTTTTTGTATTCCAAAACTGTGACTAGAAGATGTCAACTTCCTACCAAAAAGCTAGTCTGTGAATTACCTTAAAGTGAAGATTGAATTATATTTTCTCCACTGCCAATGTCTGGCAGTGGTGCCTAGTATTCAGGAGGTCTCAGTAAATGTGTGTTGAACTACACTGAATTGGAAGTAAAGATATGAACCCAATTAATCTGTTATTGGATTTCCCATTTCTGATTATTTCCTTAGGAATATTGAGTCTAAATATGTTAGTTGAAAATAAAGTAATTTCCTGAGAAATTAGATCTTAGGATGTCTGTTTTTCTTACATCAGTGACAAATGAAGTTAAGATTTATTTTCCATCAGATTCCTGCTTGCTTTTTCTATTGAACAACTGAGGCTGCTTTAGCTTTTTTTTCTTTCTCTTATGTGACTTCCTATTTATGCCAAGGCCATGGGGCAGCTTCTCCTGTCCAGTTATTTTTCCAGCTCCTCCCCCACTTCCTCCTCCTCTTCCTTTTTTTTTTTGAGAGAGAGAGAATAAATGGGAGGGTAGGAGGAAAGAGTGGAAGAGAGAGAATTTTAAGCAGGCTCCACATTCAGTGTAGAGCGCAACTTGGGGCTCAGTCTCATGACCCTGAGATCATGACCTCAGCTGAAATCAAGAGTCAGACACTTAAAAAAAAAATTAAAAATAAGAATAAATGAAAAAATTAAAAAAAATTTTAAAAGTCAGACACTTAACTGAGCCACCTGTGTGCTCCCTCCTTTTCTTTATAGAATTAATAAACAGGCAGCTGCTCCTCCCTCCACTGCTCTGACAGACACTGCAGCATAATTTCAGGCTTGCCTCAGAAGTGGTAGAGAGGAAGAGCCACTCAGTGTTGAAGCAATTCAGGAAGGGACTAAAGGTAGATCTTAGGAGGATCCCAGTTTTTTCCCAGCCCTAGACACATCCCTGTACATACTAAAATGTTCTGGTTGCATATTCATATATTCTGGACATTCATCTATTAACAGACAGTGTAGCAGAATGTCAGGAGTGATTAGACTGATTAGGACTGATAAGGATTGAATTCTTGTTTTACCATTATGCTTTGTGACTTTGGGTAGTTTCTTATTCTGTGCCTCAGTTTTCTTATGCGCTAAATGGGTATTTTAATAATCTGGTTCATAGAGTCGCTGTGAGGACTAAATAAGAATTAGGAACTTAGGACAATGCTATACTATTATTAAATGTTAATATATTACATGGACCTCTTCTGAAAAATACAAATACCCTGAAATAGATACAGGCAAATAATCACTTATTATAATGCATATCAGTTCACTTAAATTGCTTCCTTTAAAAGCCTGAGGTCAGCTCCCCAGAGGTGTGGCTATTTTGATAGATGATCCTTACCCTTAAGAAGCTCATAATCTGGTAGGGTAAGACATACATATAAGCAAATATTGCAACATGGTAATAGAGAGCTATGCCTAGCACGGTGGTGTTGAGAAGCGGGGAGTGATCAGCAGTGCCGGTGATCAGTAGGTAGAGGAGAGCATGCTTGAGCTGCCTTATTACAGAATCTGCAGATAAATGGCAGGGACTGGGCAACGTATTAAGAGAGAAAGTAAGGTTTATTGAAACCATCACAGATAACAGTTTAAATTCTCCATCAGCACATGCACGCAGATCTTTTAATTGTTCATTTATTGATCGAAATTAACAAAACCTTTTAGAAATTTCTTAGTTATTGGTAGGGAGCAGCAGTTCATTAAAAAACAAGAGTGTGCCCTACGAATGACAAATAGTTTTAATCTGTGCTAAATCTTAATCTAATCGATTGATGTTGGCTGCCTAGAGTGCTTTGTCAAGAAGAATTCTGAGGGCACCATTTGAGGTAAATGAAAAAAATGCAGTGATTGATTAATCACAAGCATTAAGTGTGGACATAAGGAGGTCAAACGCACTGGCTGATTGTGCTATGAAGCCAGCAAGCCAGTGTTCAGTTCTTGGCTCTGCCACTTTCTAGTTGTGTTGACTGTCATAGGATATTTAAACTACTGTGTCTCAGTGTCCCTGTCTCTAAAATGGGGATAATAAAAGTGCCTGTCTCCTAGATTGTTGTGATAATTAAGTGAATTACTTTATATGAAGTATTTAGAACAGTGCCTGACGCATTGTAAGCACTCAGCTATTACTGGCCTTTGTTAGCTACTGCTTATTTCCAAGCAAATAAGATAATATGGAACCCAAGGGAGTCCAGTATGCTTATTTTTATTGTTTTTTTTTTCTTTTATGTTGTGAATGTTTATGAGTAGGCAGGTAACTTAGACATCCTGAGTTCTTTCCTAGACTGGTACACAGGGCAATTTGAAGACTATTTTCAACACAATATTGATCCTACAGCTAGAGTGTTAGAATAAGGAGAGTTGGAATGACTGGTGTTTGAGTAACTTGAGCTTATTTTTTATTGTTTCACTCTAACGTAGTATGAGATTGATGTGCAACAATGAAACAATAATTTTTTATCTGTAAAACAAACATAAATTATGCAGCTTCTCAGAGTTCTTTTTGGTCTGGTTTAATATTCGTTTCATAGGAGTTGCCAAAAGGTTTGATGATTTTTTTCACATCCTGGTTTTTATCCTGTAAAATATTTGTAAATTCTTCCCAGGGGTTCATGTGGGATGTGGCTGATCAACTGAAGGCTATGTTGGTGTTTGCAGAACATCGATACTATGGAGAATCCCTACCTTTTGGTAACAAATCATTCAGGGTAAGTACAGGTATGCCTTGTTTTATTGTACTTCCATTTACTGTACTTCACAGATCATGTGGTATTTGCAAATTGAAGGTTTGTGGCAACTCTGTGTTGAGCCAGTGTAACAGTGCCATTTTTCTAATAGCATTTGCTTCCTTTGTGTCTCTGTGATACATTTTGGCAATTCTTGTAATATATTTGACTTTTTCATTGTTTTTATTTTATTTTTTTTTTTAAATTTTTTTTTAAGATTTTATTTTATTTATTTGAGAGAGAGAGACAGTGAGAGAGAGCATGAGCGAGGAGAAGGTCAGAGGGAGAAGCAGACTCCCCATGGAGCTGGGAGCCCGATGTGGGACTCGATCCCGGGACTCCAGGATCACGCCCTGAGCCGGAGGCAGTCGTTTAACCAACTGCGCCACCCAGGCGTCCCTTCATTGTTTTTATATTTATTTATTATAAATGTAATATAATAATATTATTATATTTATTTATTTTATATTTATTTATATTACGGTGATCTGTGATCAGTTGTCCAAGATGCTCACATAAGATGGCAAACTTAATTGATAAATAACGTATCTGTTCTGACTGCTCTAACGAGTGGCTAGTCCTCCATCTCTTTCTGTCTCCTCAGGTCTGGTTATTCCCTGAGACACAAAAATATTGAAATAAGCTAATTAATAATCCTGCATAATCCTGCAATGGCCTCTACATGTTCCGATGAAAAGAAAAGAAGAGTTGCATGTCTTTCACTGTAAATAGAAAGCTAGAAATGATTAAGCTTAGTGAGGAAGGCATGTTCAAAGTTCAAAATAGTGAGAGAGGCCAAAAGCTAGGCCTCTAGTGCCAGTCATTCAGCCAGGTTGTGAATGCAAAGAAAGAATTCTTGAAGGAAATTAAAAGTGCTACTCCAGTGAACATACACCTGACAAAAAAGTGAAACAGCATTGTTGTTAATATGGAGAAAGTTTGAGTGGTCTGGATAGAAGATCAAACAAACCACAACATTCCCTCAAGTCAAAGCCTAATCCAGAGCAAGGCCCTAACTCTCTTCAATTTGATGAAGGCTGAGGAAGGTGAGGAAGCTACAGAGGAAAAGTCTGAAGCTAGCAGAGGTTGGTTCATGAGGTTTAAGGAAAGAAGCCATCTCCATAACGTAACAGTGAAGATGAAGCAGTAAGTGCTGATACAGAAGTTGCAGTAAGTTATACAGATAATTTAGCTGAGAGAATTCATGAAGGTAACTACATTAAACCATAGATTTTCAATATAGACAAAACAGCTTCTTAAAAAGAATGCCATCTAGGACTTTTCATTGCTAGAGAGGAGAAGTCAATGATTGGCTTCAAATCTTCGAAAGGACAGCCTGACTCTCTTATTAGGGGTTAGTGTAGCTGGTAACTTTAAATTGAAGCCAGTGCACATTTACCATCCTGAATATCCTAGGGCCTTAAAGAATTATGCTGAATCTACTTTGTTTGTGCTGTATAAATGGAAGAACAAAGCCTGAATGGCTGCACATCTGTTCACAAAATGGTCTGCTGAATATTTTAAGATCACTGTTGAGAACTACTGCTCAGGAAGAAAAAAGTTTCTTTCAAAATATTGTTCATTGACAATGCACCTGGTCATCCAAGAGCTCTGATGGAAATGTACAATGCGGTGAATGTTGTTTTCATGTCTCCTAATACAGCATCCATTCTGCAGCCCATGGATCCAGAAGTTATTTTGAGGGGTGTCTGGGTGGCTCAGTGGGTTAAGCCTCTGCTTTTGGCTCAGGTCATGATCCCAGGGTCCTGGGATCAAGCCCCACATCGGGCTCTCTGCTCAGTGGGGAGCCTGCTTCCCCCTCCCTCTTAGCTGCCTCTGCCTACTTGTGATCTCTCTGTCAAATAAATAAAATCTTTTAAAAAAAAGTAATTTTGAATTTCAAATCTTATTTATGAAATACATTTCATAAGGCTATAGCTGCCACAGAGTGAATCCTCTGATAGATATGGGCAAAGTCAGTTGAAAACCTCCTGGAAAAGATTCACCATTCTAGATGCCTTGAAGGATATTTAGGATTTGTGTGAAGAGGTCAAAATAATCAACATGAACTGGAGTTTGAAAGAAGTAGATTTCAGCCCTTGTATATAACTGTGAGGGGCTGAAGACTTCAGTGGAGTATGTAACTGCAAATGTGGTAGAAACAGCAAGAGAACTAGAATTACAAGTGTAGCCTTAAGATGTGACTGAAATGCTCCAATCTCATGATAAAATTTGAATAAATGAAGAATTGCTTCTCATGGTTGAGCAAAGAAAGTGGTTTCTGAAGATGGAATCTACTGCTGGTGAAGATGCTATGAAGATTGTTGAAATAACAACAATGAATGTAGAAAATTATAAAAACTTAACTTGGTAAGGGCGCCTGGGTGGCTCAGTGGTTAAGCCGCTGCCTTCGGCTCAGGTCATGATCTCAGGGTCCTGGGATCGAGTTCCGCATCGGGCTCTCTGCTCAGCAGGGAGCCTGCTTCCCTCTCTCTCTCTGCCTGCCTCTCCATCTACTTGTGATTTCTCTCTGTCAAATAAATAAATAAATAAATAAAAACTTAACTTGGTAAAACAGCTATAGGGTTTGAGAGGACTGATTGCAAGTTTGAAAGAAATTTTCCTGTGGGTTAAGTACTATTGAACAGCATCACAAGCTACAGAGAAAGCACTCATGAAAGGAAAAATCAATCAATGTGGCAGACTTTATTGTTGTTTTATTTTAAGACATTGCCTTAGCCACCCTAGCCTTCAGCAACTGCCCCCCTGACCAGTTGGCTGCCATCATCATTTAGGCTTGATCCTCCACTGGTAAAAAGATGAAAGCTAAGAAAGCTCAGATGATGGTTAGGATTTTTTATCAATGAAGTATTTTAAAATTAAGTATGTACATCTTTTTTAAAATAATACTAATGCACGCTTACTGGACTACAGTATAGTATAAACATAACTTTATGTGCACTAGGAAACCACAATAGTAGTTTGACTTGCTTTACTGAGATACCCACTTTATTGAAGTGAACTGGAACTGAACATGCAAGATCTCTGAGGTGTGCCTGTATACTTTTTATTTTTAAGTTTAAAACTTTTTTTTTTGAAGTTTAGGGTATTACATGTTCTAATAACATGTAAGAAAGAAATGATAGCTTTAACTTGAACAGCTTGAAATTTCAAAAATTTGTAATCTTTCCTTTTTATATGCAGTTGAACAGATTAAGCCTTTTTAAAGCCATAATATTATCATTTATAGTGTTGGTCAGTCTTTAACTCAGTGTGATGAGGTTAGTTCTAACTAGAGAAATCCTAAGGTATGGCTGCAGAGACTTTGAAGGGAACTTCTCAGTGTTGCAAAAATGTCAGTAAGTAATTCTGGTTTATAAATTATGCACTTAAATTCTTGGGTCTACCCCTGGAAAAAATACAGTGAGCACTCAATTGTTTAATGGGTATTTTTCAATAAAATGAGTACAAATTATCCCGTTTTCAGTGAGTCCAACAGGCCACTTGGATTCCCTTCTGGCCTTTCCTGATCTCACAAGGAGCTTTGGCCTTGACCACAGACTTATGCCTAATAAAAAGGATACATTTTCTGCATCTAAGTCACTCTGTACTACCTTTGTGATTCTGAGTGTTTGGTTGAGATCTGCGCTATTATTTACAAAATATTTTTCTTTAAACAACTAACTTTTCAAACTTTACCTTACCTTAACAAGGGCTTTATATCCTAGTTACATGTTTTTTTCTAAATGACATTAAAACAAGTATTAAATTAAGAAAGACTGTGTATTATCTAAGACCATCATGCATACTACCAGTATACACATACCATCCTTTTTGGGAACTCTGAGTTAGAAGAACTCAGGGACAGTAATTTTCTAGGCTGCCTATTTTGAAAGGAGTTTTTTTTTTAAAGATTTTATTTATTTATTTGTCATAGAGAGAGAAGCGAGAGCAAGCACAGGCAGACAGAGTGGCAGGCAGAGGCAGAGGGAGAAGCAGGCTCCCCGCCAAGCAAGGAGCCCGATGCGGGACTCGATCCCAGGACGCTGGGATCATGACCTGAGCCGAAGGCAGCCGCTCAACCAACTGAGCCACCCAGGCGTCCCTTGAAAGGAGTTTTAATTTTTGTTCTCAGAGGTTTTATTACCTCATTATAAATAAATAAAAAGTGAAAAATGAAATGAAAAGCAGAACAATTTGCTGATATTTGTTGGGTTGCATGAGAAACTCTATTCTTTAGCTGCTTATTCTGCATAATTATTTGATTCGGAGAGTTGATAGATCCTGAAACCATTGAAAAGTAGTCACCTTGTTGCAGCCAGAAATGTAGTATCCTCTTCTAGATCCCTTCTTTCTTGCTTTGTTAGCAAAAAGGAGCGGAGGGCTCTTCTTTGATATGCTTCCTTCTCTTCATGTGCTCACAGAATTTGTCAGTAGCTTGGGGGATAATATTACAAATATTATGCGAGGATTAGAAAAAAATCGCACTCAACTATACATAATGCCATGAAAACTGGAAGTAAAAGACTAGTGACAGACAATAAGCAAGGAGGTAAGAGGTCAGAAGGTATACATCTTGGATAAGGGGGAAGGCTAAAGGAGTAGGTGACATACATAGGAAAGAGGAAAGATGGGAACTATGTGGTTTCAGACTTGGCTAAATGATAGAAGGAGTCAGAGTGGTGAGACCAAAGCATGAAGATCAAGTAAGACAGCCTAAAATGTTTATAGCTGTACTAGTTACCTATTGCTATGTAACAATTTACCTTAAACCTTAGTGATTTAGGGGCACCTGGGTAGCTCAGTGGGTTGAGCCTCTGCCTTCAGCTCAGGTCATGATCTCAGGGTCCTGGGATCGAGCCCCACATCAGGCTCTCTGCTTATCAGGGAGCCTGCTTTCCCCACCCCTCCCCGCCTGCCTCTCTGCCTACTTGTGATCTCTGTCAAATAAATAAATAAATAATCTTAAAAAAACAAAAACAAAAACCTTAGTGATTTAAAACAGCAGTAGACATTTATTGTCTCATGCTCCTGTGGGTAAGAAATTAAAAGTGGCTCAGCTAGGAGGTTCTTTTTTAAGGGGTCTCATGAGGTTGAGATGTCAGCTGGTGCTAACAATTATCTGAAGGCTTGACTGGTGCCAGAGAACCCTCTCCACTATAGGGAGAATCCACATGAGTGATAAAATGTTGCTGGGTGTTAGCCAGAGGCTACAATTTGTCTCTTCCTGCGTTTCTCCAAAGGCTTAGTTCAGTGGCCTCATGGCAAGGCAGCTGGCTTCCCTCAAAGTCAGTAATCCAATGGAGCAAGGTGGAAACTGCAGTGCTTATTATGAGTTAACATTGGAAGTCACATATCGCTTCTGACACATTTTATTGGTTAGAACCAAGTGACTAAGTCCAGTACAAGTTCAAAGAGAGGACTTCTCTTTTAAAGGGAGATACATTATTAGCCTCCTCAGCTTAGCAGAGCTCTGAGCTTTACTTCCCTATGTTAAAGTGAGGCAGTCAGTTGTCTCTAGGCAGAGAATTAGCTGATCATGGAACTTTTTGATTATCCTTCTCTCAGGGATCAATGTCTTGTGTTGCTGTTTTTCTAATGCCTGAAAATAGTTGTTCTATTGGTTTTTGTTTTTAACTCTAATTTTCTGTTGTTTACAACAGGGTAATTTCCAGTTGTTGGTATATCAGACATAATTTTCTTTCTTACTAGGGAGGGTGAGATTTATTTTTATTGATGATACTTCAGTATTACAGGATTCGGTCTACTTTTGCCTATATGGTAGCCATTTTAAATGTTTCAAGTTTTAAAATAAAAATTATACAGCAATTATCTGTTAAGCTGAAAATTGTATTCTGTCACATTTGCAGTTAAAAGTTACTTAGAATTTGTTTCTGTTATTTCTACAACTTCATCAAGATCTTTGGTAAATAGCATTTAATAGAAATTACATTTGAATGCAAAATATATTATGTTTGTCACACAAACTTAAAATCATTGTTTTAATGATTTGTTTAAATCAGCATTGCTCTTATGTTGACTGGGCATTTTAACTCAATTGCTTAGAAATTCTGTTTGGAGAAAAGCTTATCTGACTGGCTTTTTTCTTGGATCTATGCTATGCCTAAGCTGCTATTATGTGTACATTTATATTTGTTCTTTGTTATTTTTTTTTAGGATTCCAGACACTTGAATTTTCTGACATCGGAACAAGCTCTGGCTGATTTTGCTGTGTTAATCAAACACTTGAAAAAAACAATCCCAGGAGCTAAAAATCAACCTGTCATTGCCATAGGGGGCTCTTACGGTGGCATGCTTGCAGCCTGGTTCAGGATGAAATATCCTCATATAGTGGTTGGGTAAATGCATTTATGTTGGACATGAGCACTTCTTAATGATTGTCAAGCATACTTAGAGATTTGTTTTGGGTAAAACAAGTTCTGTTGTACTGATACTTCTACTTTATATCTCATTAACAACTGTAATTTTTCTCACCATTTTTGTTCAGTATCAGTTTCAATTTCAGAACTTTAATTCATTAAGTTGCATTTTTTTTTTCTTTTCTCCTTTCTTATTTTTCTCACCATTTAGAGCTCTTGCAGCCTCCGCCCCCATTTGGCATTTTGGTAATCTGGTACCTTGTGGTGTATTTATGGAGATTGTAACTAAAGATTTTAAGAGAGGTGGTCCAAATTGTTCAGAAACCATCCGTAGCTCCTGGGATGCTATTAATCGATTCTCAAGAACAGGTAAGCTTTAATTAATAGAATGGAATCACAGAGTTTTTTACCTTTCACTTGTTAATTTCAACACTTCTCAGTTTTTCAATAACATTTTTACTTAGGTAAAACATACAAGAACATACACAAATCAAAATACATCACTTGATGAATTTTCACAAGGGAAAACATAATTGGTATGGTGTAATAGTTTACTTATCATCCAGTATAATCAGGAACACAATATGTATGTTTTGTGTCTGCTGTCTTTTGCTTGACACTATGTCAGATACTTCCATTTGTTTTACTTGTTGGGGTTTACACTGATTGCTCTCTAGTGTTCCATTTGTTTATTTACTTGTTTACCTCAATCGTATCTTTAAAACAGGGAATAATTCATATAATTTCTGGCAAACTCCATGAGGATAGACAACCTGTTTATCATGGGATTATCCAGATGCCTAAAAATATTTTATTGAATGTTGAAAAAGCATTCTTGGAGAAATGGTATAGAATATTGAATTTTCTGGAGTATTGAGTAAAGCGTTCTGTCAAATAGTGCTTTTTAGGTTCCCAACAATGTGATTCTCTTCTCAGGTGCTGGCTTGCGTTGGCTTTCTGAAGCCCTTGACTTATGTACCGCATTAACAAATGCTCAGGATGTCCAGCATTTGAAAGCCTGGCTCTCTGAAACCTGGATAAATCTGGCAATGGTGGACTACCCTTATGAGTGTGACTTTTTACAGCCTTTGCCTGCTTGGCCTATAAAGGTAACAGAAAAATGTCCTTTCATCACTTTTAATATGAACTTCTGTCTCTCTTTCTTTTTGTTTATAGAAAGCATCTTTCTTTCTTTTTTAAAAATTTATATTCAAGTTAATTAACATATAGTGTATTATTAGTCTCAGGATTTTGTTTTGTTTTTTAAACTGGTGCTTTCTTTTAGCAGTAAAGGAATCTCTGGTGACAAAGGGACTCTTGGTTTGACTAACCTGGGCAGAAATCCTGACTTCTATCACTTCTTGGTTAATCACTTGGACATCTTTTTTTTTTAAGATTTTATTTATTTATTTGACAGACAGAGATCACAAGTAGGCAGAGAGGCAGGCAGAAAGAGAGAGAGGAGGAAGCAGGCTCCCCATGGAGGAGAGAGCCTGATGTGGGGCTCGATCCCAGGACCCTGGGATCATGACCTGAGCCGAAGTCAAAGGCTTTAACCCACTGAGCCACCCAGGCGCCCCTCACTTGGACATCTTACCTGACTTTTCTTTTTTCCCTTTTTTAAAGATTTATTTATTTATTTTTATTTATCTTATTATTTAGCAACAGGTAGAGAGAGAAGAAAAGGGTCATTTTGTTGTTTTTGTTAAAGACAAGTCGTCTTCTTTTTTTTTTAAGATTTTATTTATTTATTTGACAGAGAGAGACACATCAAGAGGGAGAACACAAGCAGGGGGAGTGGGAGAGGGAGAAGCAGGCTTCCTGCCGATCAGGGACCCCCATGTGAGGCTCGATCCCAGGACCCCGGGATCATGACCTGAGACGAAGGCAAGCACTTAATGACTGAGCCAGCCAGATGCCCCAGGAAAGAGAGTCTTGAGCAGACTCTATACTGAATGGAGAGCCTGGGGCGGGGCTCATCACATGACCCTGAGCCCAAACAAAGAGTTGGTGACTTAACCAACTGTACCACCCAGGCGCCCCTTATCTAACTTTTCTGAACATCAGTTTCCTCTCATTTGAATAAAGAAGACAAAATGAATAGATTATAGAGTTGTATGAATTAAAACTAATGCCAGTAATTGCTGCTAATGGAGTGATTAACTGTGTGTCGTGTCTTGTGCTGAACACTTTGTATGGACAATTTACTTATTACATCTTTGTGATGTATGTGAGACAGGTAGACCTGTGTCGTATATGGTTAGTGGTTAATAAATGGCAAATGCTCTCATATGCTATGATTCAGTCAACTGCTAATGTGTTCTAAGTGCTACACATTTATCACAAAGGAGTGATCTCCATGCAGCAGGTGGAGTGGAAAGAGTACTGACTCTGGATCCTTGATCTAGAAACTACCATTTTCCAACTGTGTGATCTTGGGTGAGGCTATCTTCTTCTGAACCTCCACATCTTCCTCTGCAAAATGAAATAATTATACTTAGTTCTCCGTGCTCAGGATCAAATAAAATATTAGATGTGAAAACACTCTGGAAAGTGTAAAGACACATTACATCATAAACGTTTAGGTTCTTTATATGGCAAAATGCTTTATTATGTATCTCCTTTTTTTTTTTGAAGATTTTATTTATTTATTTGACAGAGCGAGATCATAAGTAGGCAGAGAGGCAGGCAGAGAGAGACAGGAGGAAGCAGGCTCCCCACCAAGCAGAGAGCCCGATGCGGGACTCAATCCCAGGACCCTGAGATCATGACCTGAGCCGAAGGCAGAGGCTCAACCCTCTGAGCCACCCAGGCGCCCTGTGTATCTCCTTTTAAGCATCTCTTTGTAAAGAACATTGTTAGTTTTAAAATCCAAGTTTGGCCAACTTGATGGTTAAGTTTAGAGAATATAACTGATTCTGCAGCTGGAATGAGTGCCAGAAATGTAAACAGACTTGATAATATGAGAACCAGTTTTCAAAAGCACTTTTAATTTAACAGTCCCTTTGAAGTTAATATTAAATGAACATTTTGCTTAAAACTTTATAACCCAAATGGAACAAGGTCATTTGCTATTAGAGATATTTTTCTTCATCTAAAACGTAGAATGACAACTGGATGTCTTGCACATACAGGCCAGAGATAAATGTGTATTGAATTAAATTGAATTTAGATAATACAGAAATATTTAAAAGAGCTGTCTCTCTCATGGTAAGAAAAACTGGATCAAAATAATGAGAAAAAAATAAATTCGAGTCAGTTAGCCTCCATATATGTCTTTGTGCTAATAAGGCCTTATCTATATTATTTTACTGTTTGCAGAACACTTTCATATATGCTATCCCATTTAATCCCCTTATATATGAAAAAGAGGTACAATGGAGAGGAAATTTATGGAGTTTTATAAAGTTTTCTTTATAAAGAGGAAATTTAAGCTCAGTGAAGATGGTAAAAGTGGGATTTGAGCTTGGGTCTACCATTGTTCAGAACCTCTGATCTACCATACTGCACTGCATGAGGAGAGGATTTGGCTGAAGTTTTGGGTGGATCACTAGCTGCATTGTGACAACTATCAGATTTAACTGTATTCTCTTTACAAAATGATAATTACTTTTGCGTTTCTATGCCCACTTGAAGAACAAATGAGTTGTCAGGTGATAAAAACATATGGGGAATTCCCTTGTTATTTACAACAAAAGTCGACAAACTTTACAAACTTTATTTGTAAAGAACTAGATAGTAAATATTTTATGTTTTGTGGACCATTCGGTTTCTGCTGCAGTTATTCAGTTCTACAGCTGTAGCAAGAAAGTAGCCAGTGTCACAAAAATACTTTATTTATAAAACAGGCAGTAGCCTGGATTTGGCCTGTGGGCTTTAGTATGCCAACCCCTGATTTAGAAAAAAGCCAGAGGAATATGGCTTTTCAGTGTTCATTTGTTTATGATTTGGAACAAGGAACACTAACTTTGCTTCTCTACCCATTTCTTTAATGTTCCTTTTGAGATACTTTGCTGTTGCATCTTTAAATGTAAATAAATGTCTATCCTTTCTTTCTCTTAAATATTCACTCAAAGTTAGTGGAGTGTATCTGAGATATTTTGCATTCTGTTTTTGATCTAGCACAGTTCTTTTATCTTGAGTGTATATACATTATAAAAGTTTATTTTTAAGACAAGGTAACTTGGGTCTTTGCCCTACAATCACCTTTTGTTTTTCTTCAGGACTACTTCTTGTCATTCTTTTCAGTTATTTCTTACAGTTTTATCTTTTTGGCATATTAAGGAATTCTTGATTGCTTATAATATATTTATGATTCTGTTTCTTGCCTGCACACCAACCAAAAGAAATCTCTCTTTGCCCCCTGCTTGAGAAATTTCCATTGCCCTATTTCCAGTTTTATCCTATATGATTTTAGAGTATTTCTACTACATGTCTCCCTCCCAGACTTTTAGCTTTATATCACTTTCTTTCACTGTTCATTCTATTTCTCCTTTCTTGACCTCCTCTCTGTTCTCCCAACCCACTAATCCCAGGAACACTACCCAGTTGGGGACCACTCTTTCACTTGGATAGTTCCATTTAACCAGGACTCCTCCTCCCTCTGATACACTTCCTCCTTTTTAAAGGGCTGACAAACAGCCGTCCTTTTCTAAGTCTGTAACTCAGGCTTAGGATAGTGAGATGATGTGTAACAGTTGGGTTATGAAAAAAAAGTAGGTGATTTCCAATTCTGCCTGGACCTTGTATGGTTCTGAATGATCCATAGGCAGTGATTGAATGTCTTTTCCTTGTCAACTCAAGTATCGTTCTTTTTAATTTGTTTGTGGGCTGTGTACACTCAGACTCCATTTGCTTTTGTTTACTGTTAACAGAAGCTGCAACATTCATGCAGAAATAATCATGGACTTGGCTGAGGGAACACAAGAGAAAAGGGAAATAGAAAACCTCTCTGTCATTTGACTGCTCCGTCAGCATAAAAACTACTAGACCTCTTCTCAGCTTAAAGAGCAGTGTTTAAGGATACTATAGAGGTTGTTTATTTTGAATAAGTTTTTAGCTGATAACTCACCACATCTCTTGGCTTAGCCTTCTGAGCATGCAGATAGATATAATGAAATAATAAGACATAAAATGGAAAATTTCTTCCGTTTGTCTTGGTGTTTGATAATGTATTCGACCTCTCTGGGTGGTTTAAGCGGTTTAGGTGCATTCTATGAAAGGAGAGCTTTTAAAGACAAAACTAATGTGATTATCTGTGAGTGTGAGAGGGGTATTGAAACCTTAGAGAAAGAATATCTGTTAGAAAAGCTGAATGTATCTGCTTAATCCTTTCTCTAATGTGGATGGACCATACTTTCTCAGAGGAGGTTGGTCTTTTTTTTTTTTTAACCTATCTTCTTTCCTTCTTTTAAAAAAAATTCTTTGCCCCCTTTTATCTTTCTTTTATTCAAGTGCTTATCCTTATAGGTAAAGGGACACGTAAAGCTTTGAAACAGATCATTATCTTTACTTTCTCTAGTGTATGTGGGGTCAAAGCGCAAATTAAATATTTGGGTGCAGAGCAAATTAGTTTGGTACTAAGATAGAAATGTTCTGTTTCTACACTCTTTAAAGACATAATTAAAATGGATGTGTAATGCTCTTTTTTAAAATTTTTTTTCCCTGTACGTTCACTTTTGCTCTAGGAAATAGAAGGTAAATTAAGTATTTCGTATGTTGATTGTTGAGCCTCATATTAATTACTATTTTACAGTTTTCTTTGTTGCATAATAAAAAAGTTGTGTGATTTTTTTTTTTAAGATTTTATTTATTTATTACAGAGAGAGCACAAGTAGGGGGAGCAGCAGGCAGAGGGAGAGGGAGATGCAGGTTCCCCACTGAGCAGGGAGCCCGACATGGAGTCGATCCCAGGGTCCTGGGATCATGACCTGAGCCGAAGGCAGCCACCTAACTGACTGAGCCACCCAGGTGCCCCCAAAAAGTTGTATGCTTTTTATATAAATATAAAATTTATATAATATAAAATATATATTATATATTTTATTTTTATATTGAATCCCTTTTATTAAAATTTTTGCCAGATAAACTTAGAAAAATATAAAGATAATCTAAGAATTAAAAAAATTGCTTAAAATATTTAAGTGTGAGACTACAGGTATATTTAGGCACTGTTTGTGTTCTTATTTTTCTCTTACACTAAAACCTTGAGGTTGAGTATATGTAGTGTTGGTTATTACAAATGGAAGCTCCAGAGTGTGTCTTCTGTTTGAATTCCAGCTCTGCCACTTCCTGGTTGTATGACTTTGGGCAAGTTTCTTAGCCTCTCTGTGCTTTAGTTTCCTCATTAGCAAAGTGGGGATATCATATTTGTAATGCTTATTAGGGTCATTATGAGAATTTGATAGAACCCCATGTATAGTAAGCACTAAAGTGATACTAGTTATATAATAGTAATTATTATTGTTGTTACATAATAATAGGGGGACAGTGTTATCCCAGGACTTTGTCGCCAGAGTCTGGGTTCAGACTACTAAAACTGTATGTCTTTAGCCAGACCTCTCCAGAAGGGAGGAATATTGTGTAATATTCGGTAGTTGTACTAGCAGCCTCTGTCCCAGATGTTCTCGTATCAGTGAATTTATGGCACAAGTGGAAATGCTATACCTTACATAGAAATTGTTTGGAAAAAGCTAATTTGATAGTGTCCATGAAATTAGTAGGAAATATAGTACAGAGGCTATATGAGTGGTGAGTATTCTGAATGAAAGTGGTTGGCAGGGACTCTTACCTTGTTGTCTGAGTAGATCATAGCCCTTAAATAAAGTCAGTTGGCTAATAACTGCAAATTATCAGGCTTAAGGTGAAGTGGGTATTAAAGAAGCTGATAGCTTGACCACCTTTGACTTATAAACATGGCAGTTTCATGTGGTTCCAACTTAACATTTACATAAGTGTTTTGTGCATTCTGTGGATTTTTAATAAAAGTACGTGATTATCTCCTTTATTTTTTTTTTTAAGATTTTATGTATGTATTTGACAGAGAGAGAGATCACAAATAAAGAGGCAGGCAGAGAGAGGGGGGAATCAGGGTCCCTGTTGAGCAGAGAACTGGATGCAAGGACTGGATCCCAGGACTCTGAGATCATGACCTGAACTGAAGGCAGAGGCTTAACCCACTGAGCCACCGAGGTGCCCCTGTTTTCTCCTTTTATTCTTTTTTTTAATTCGTGTTTTATTTTTGAATTTTATTTATTTATTTAAGAAATCGAGGAAGAGAGAGACAGAGAAAGACAAAGTGCCTGTATGAGCAGGGTGGGGGAGAGGAGCAGAGGGAGAAGAACAAGCAGACTCTGTGCTGAGTGTGGAGCCCAACATAGGGCTCAATTCTACACCCCCAAGATCATGACATGAGCTGAAATCAAGAGTCAGACACTTAACTGACTGAGTGAGCCACCCAGGCACCCCATGATTATCTTCTTTTAACTAAGCATGGAAATAGTGCTGAGATTTTGCTAGTATAACTTCAGTATTTTTTTTGGAAAATTTCATTCTTTACTACCATAATTGTTAAGGAAGTACATAGAGATATGTAGAGATTGTGTTCTTTATGCTAGAGGATGATACTTAGAAATTTGTAAGTATTTTACAAAAAAAATTTAAGTGTTTTTTTTTTTTTTTTAGGTCTTCTGTTTTCTGGTATACCAGTAGAATTATAAATTGGTACTTTCTTTCTGTAACGCAACTTGACAGGATGTAACAAAGGCCTTAAAAAGTATTTATTTCCTGGGGCACCTGGGTGGCTTAGTTGGTTAAGCATCTGCCTTCAGCTTAGGTCATGATCCTAGGGTCCTAGGTTTGAGCCCCACCACGTAGGGCTCCCTGCTCAGCAGGACACCTGCTTCTCCCTCTCCCTCTGCCCCTCCCCACTGCTCCTGCTCTCTCTCAGATAAATAAATAAAATCTTTTAAAAAAATGTTTATTTCCTTTGAATCAGTTATCTCAAGAAAACAATTAAGGATATATGTAATGATTTAGCCTCAGGTTTATTTATTGTAGCCTTTGTAGTGTAAAAGATTGGGAATGATACAAATGAGCAATTGTAGGATTGCTTCAACTTTTCCTCAACTCCCCATCCTGATTGCTCCTTTGGTCATTGTCTTTAAAGTGTGCTGCTCAGAACTGGACCCAGTACTCCAAAGGAGCCCTGACCTCAGAGAGGACAGTGGACCCAGGAGTGGCCTTAATCTGGGATGGAATTTCTATTAGATGCCAAGTTTCTGACCAGGATGTTCTCTTTGTGTAACTGGACTGCCGAAACCCAAGTATTGTCAGCTGGTGCCAGTCCCCAGCCATGCTTGTGTCTTTTAAGGAGTGACAGTAACTGCTATTGGCAGAGATGGCTATTCATGGGTACTCCTTTTCTTTGCCTGACAGAGGGCCAGTGTTCTAGCTCTGAGAGGGGATCTGATGCCAGTATGTGAGTCACACTTAACTTGCTACTGTTCTTTTCGAGTTTTAGGCTACTTCTTTGTTGCTGCTCATCAGCACTCACTTTTCCTCCTGCCCAGCTTACATTGTCACCCTGCCTCATCTATTGAGCTATATGCTTGACCTTAGTGTTCTTCTATGCATTCCACAGGTCCATTCCATAGAATTCCATAGACATTGAATTTTCCCTAATTAATTTCTTCCACTTTTTCACGTTTCCCTTTTTTATCAGAAAGGTGTTACTGGAAACTAGTCCTAAGCAAAACTGATTAGAGGCTAGGTTTGCTTTTTGCTGTTTACTTCCTTTCTCAGTGTCCTTCTTTCCTGAGTGGGTGCATAAGGCCAGCCCAGGCCTTGTGGCTTCTGCTGCCCAGAGCCTATCCCCGAAGTAGAGTAACTAGACTCTTCTTTCTTGGCTCTTTCTTCTCTGGATGTCTCTCTCTCTCTTTTATTTTCTTTTTATTTTTCATTTTATTTTTTTTAAGGATTTTTATTTATTTGATAGACAGAGATCACAAGTAGGCAGAGAAGCAAGCAGAGAGAGAGGAGGAAGCAGGCTCCCTACTGAGCAGAGAGCCCGATGCGGGGCTCAATTCCAGGACCCTGGGATCATGACCTGAGCCGAAGGCAGAGGCTTTAACCCACTGAGCCACCCAGGCGCCCCTCTCTCTCTCTTTGAATCAGAACTTGCCTGCTATATACATTTTTTCCATATGAAATGAGAAAGGATCAAATCACTGACTTCATGTCAAGGTGTTAATAGAAGATGAAAGCTTACGGAGTGTGTTTTCCTTGCCATTGTGGCCATTTGTGGTTTTACAAAAGATGCTTTCTAAGCTGTGTAGCTTGATGGATAAGACCTGTATTTTATAACTAGAGAGATCTGGGGTTATATCTAGATCTTAACATTTACTAGCTGAGTAACCTCGAATAAGTGGTTTAAGATTCAGTTTCTCTATATAAAATAGTGGATGATAATATATGTGATAAGATTGTTTGAGGACTGTATGATATAATGGTTGTAAACCCATAACTCTGTAATTAGTAGTTATGGTTGTTTTTTTGCTGTGATTCCATTGCCTGTGATTTTCCCCCACATTTTATTGTGAAGAATTACAAATGTAAAAACATTAAAATAATTGGACAGTGAACACCCATAAAAATGACACCTAAATTCTAGAAAAGTATTTTGCTGTATTCGATTTTGCACATACATATTTGCCTAACCATCCTTCTATCCTTTATTCCATTTTATTTTTAAAATGCATTTCAAAGTAAGTTGCAGGTATCAGTATACTTCTTTGGAACATTTCACCTTTATCATCATTAATGGGACTTCAGGATTTGTTTATGATTTTTTTTAGGTAAAATTTATGTATTGTAAATTACACAAATTGCCAATGAACTATTTGTTATATAACCCAGACCTCTATGAAGATATGGACTATTTCCCTACCCCTGAAAATTCCCCATGCCACTGTCTAGTCACTCATGCTTTCACTCCTCACCTCAAGTATTGTCTATGATTTTTTTTAAAAGATTTTATTTATTTATTTGACAGTGATCACAACTAGGCAGAGAGGCAGGCAGAGAGAGGGGGAAGCAGGTTCCCTGCTGAGCAGAGAGCCCGATACAGGGCTTGATGCCAGGACCCTGGGATCATGACCTTGGCCAAAGGCAGAGGCTTAACTCACTGAGCCACCCAGGCACCCCTTGTCTGTGATTTTTAATACTAGAATTTTATGGGGTGCCTGGGTGGCACTCTGCTCAGCAGGGAGCCTGCTTCCTCCTCTCTCTCTGCCTGCTTGTGATCTCTCTCTGTCAAATAAATATATAAAATCTTAAAAAAAAATACTAGAATTTCAGATGCTGATTATAGTCTAGTGATAGGAATATTTGGAAGCTGGTTTACTGCCTAATATGCTTCTTATCATACCACAGATGTTGGAGCTTGGTATAGTTTTTCCATAAGAAATTTTATAAATTTTGTAGTTTCATAAAAATGTGCTTACTCATTCAGCTAGCATTTAGTTGTCAGATACTTTGCTAAGTGCTGAGTGAGATGTTCTGGAATTACATGAGTACAGTGCAGTGTTATAGGGGCTCTGCTATAGGGCATAAGTAGAAACATAGGAAGTACAGGGCATAAGTAGAAGCACAAAGTGGGTGATTTAGGTCTTCCCGACTTGAAGCCATAGCTAATGATGGCCTTATAGAGGAGGTGATACTTGAGCTAAATATCATAGAAAATGAATTGGTGTTTGCCAGACATTAATGGAGTGGGAGAGTGGGAAAGGGTATTTCACAGTGAGTAAAGGCAAAGAGGAGAGAAAGAGCCTGGTGTGATGGGAATGGTTTTGCTAGATTGGAAGAAAGGATGAGCCTACAGTGGTAGATGTGGAGGACTTTGCACCATGCAAATGACTTTGGTTTATTTCTGTAGCTAAGAGAATAATTTAAATTTTATACTTGGAAATTAATGGTTTATTCATTTATGAACGGGATTATACTCGAGATGAAAACTATCAAGCAGTGCTATTAGATGTTTAAGATTGTTTTATAGACAAATGAAAATTTTTTTTCATTAAAAATTATGATTTTGTAAATATAAACTCTTTTTCCTTTACATTTCTTTAAAATGATAGGTAGTGTGCCAGTATTTGAAAAATCCCAGTGTATCTGATGCACAGCTTCTACAGAATATTTTCCAAGCTCTGAATGTCTATTATAATTATTCAGGCCAGGCGAGTTGCCTGAATATATCAGAGACAACAACTAGCAATCTGGGAACCCAGGGTTGGAGCTATCAGGTAAGCGTTATCATTTCCTCAAGTAGAACTTACTTTTCACTGATATCGTTGTACTGTAACAGTTCACAAGATTTTGTCACTGACCTGGATCCAAATCTGGGCTCCATTATCTTACACTGTGAGACCATGGATAAATTTGTTCGTTCATTCATTCGTTCCTTCCTTCCTGTATTTAATCATCACCAAATATATTCTGGGTACTTATGCATTTATTTCAGAGATAAATAGGACATGATCTCTCTTTCAAATATAGCTCAGTGAAAAAAGATACTTATGTTACAATAGATCTTTATAAATCCTATAAAGAAGCATTTTATGGATACAGAAAAGAAGGGCAGTCTGACTTGACTCTCTCTCAACCTCCATTCCTTAATCTGTATGAGACTAATAATAACACATACCCTCCAGAGTTGTTTTGATGATTAATTATGATAAAAGATGTGAAAGAAAGCAGTTTACGAAGGAAGAATATATAGCCCTAACTTTTGTTAACTTCTTAGCAGGGCCTTTCCAGGAATAACAAAAGATGGTTTAACAGAGTAAAGAGTGGGTACTCTGAAGCCAGACTGCCTGAGTTCAAGTTCTAGCTTTGCTACTATTCACTGTATGACTTTGGGTAATTTATTTAACTCTGTGCCTCATTTTCTTACTGGATTCTCTTTTGGTTTCCTTTTATAGGCCTGCACAGAAATGATCATGCCTTTTTGTACTAATGGTATTGATGACATGTTTGAACCTCACGCATGGAACTTGAGGGAATTTTCTGATGACTGTTTTAAACAGTGGAGTGTAAGACCGAGGCCTGCCTGGATCATTACTATGTATGGAGGCAAAAACATTAGTTCACACACGAACATCATTTTTAGGTGAGTTTTTACTCATGCAAAGAAAAACTTTGGTTGATGGAGACATTTGTAGAATAGCTGAGAAGATAGAACAAGAAAAATGCTGACAGTAAACAATATAGAATGCAGTAGTGGTATCCATCATGTCTTTCTTTGAAAGATAGTGGATGCTGGGGCACCTGGGTGGCTCAGTGGGTTAAGCCTCTACTTTCAGCTCAGGTCATGATCCCAGGGTCCTGGGATCAAGCCCCACTTTGGGGGGGGGGGTCCTCTGCTCAGCAGGGAGCCTGCTTCCCTTGCTCTCTCTGCCTGCCTCTGCCTGCTTGTGATCTCTGTCTGTCAAATAAATAAGTAAAATCTTAAAAAAAAAAAAAAAAAGCGGATGCTGTGTAAGAGATATGATTTTATACTCTGTTACCAACATGGTTAAAGGCTTAAAAAGAATAATAACAATGACATTTAAATATTTTATTGAAAAAAGGGTAGCACAAAATGAAGCATCATCTGCTGCTCTCAAATTTGTGTCGCTGTTGATACTATTACTAATTGTTAATAAAGGTGTTTTTAGTATTTATTCAAACACTTTTGAGGTGCCTACACTGTTCCGATTCAGGCACTAAGTGAGGCACTTTAAATAAGTTGCCTAATTGAATCCTCACAACAGTTCTGTGAAGTAGTTGTTACAGTCCCGTTTTTACTGAGGAGGAAAGTGAAGGTCACTGTGTTCAGTCACTTGCCAAACCTTGTCTAGCTTTGTCGTAGTTACTAAGTGATAAAGCAGCTTTGTCATAGTAACTAAGTGTTAAAGCCAGATTTCAACGCTGGCCTGTGACTACAAAACCTGTGTTTGTTCTGCGTTAAGTTGCTTCTTTAGAAGGAATGGATGTATTTGGTATTGGCTCAAGTCAGACATAATCTGAGTGGACTCCTGCATGTATCTGATTGTGACTTTAAAATTTCCATATTTTTTGGTTTGAATAGTAGGCTGTCAGCTCTTAAGATAACAGTCAGTTACTAAAAATAGTCCCCAAATCTGCATAAAAATAGTAGTGAGATAGTGTATATACTTCTTAATGTGGAGCCATTGTTTAAACTGTAAATGTCATTCTTTTACAAGCTCTTTAAAATGACAGTCAAGGGGCGCCTGGGTGGCTCAGTGGGTTAAAGCCTCTGCTTTCGGCTCAGGTCATGATCCCAGGGTCCTGGGATCGAGCCCCGCATCGGGCTCTCTGCTCAGCAGGGAGCCTGCTTCCTCCTCCCTCTCCGCCTACCTCTCTGCCTACTTGTGATCTCTGTTTGTCAAATAAATAAATAAAATATTTAAAAAAAAAATGACAGTCAAATTTGGCCTTCTGGATATGGCCAGTAGTTGAAGGATCATTCTCTGGATTTAGGCTGGTGGCACTGCCCTCTTTGCAAAAGAGCCTTTCTTACTAGATTCATGCTGTTGGCTAACCCAACAGGTTACCTGCACCAAATAAAAGTTGAAACACTTAAATGGAAAATGTAAAGATTCTTCGGTTTATTTTTTTTTAATTGTGTTTCTTTTTTTTCTTTTTTCTTCTTTTTTTAAGATTATTTATTTATTTATTTGACAGACAGAGATCACAAGTAGGGAGAGAGGCAGGCAGAGAGAGAGGAGGAAGCAGGCTCCCCGAGGAGCAGAGAGCCCGATGCGGGGCTCAATCCCAGGACCCTTGGGATCATGACCTGAGCCAAAGGCAGAGACTTTAACCCACTGAGCCACCCAGGCGCCCCTTAAATTGTGTTTCTTATTCTCAGTAGGATTTTTCAAAACTATACTTTTCCACTCAATCTTATAAAGTGATGGTTGAGCAAATAAATCTAAGTATAGATTATTTAAGGAAGCTGTGCCAAACGAGGGTGTGTGAAATCAGAAAAACATGAAGGGACCTAAAGGACTGTAAAAGGCTTAAACACAATGCTTTTGATGTCCAGGTTCATTTTTGTTCTTCAGAAGAGGAAATACTTTGTTAGTTTCTTGTTTTTTCTTTGGTAATTTATCTCCATATAGTATTTAAATGGATTTCAGTAGCATGCTGATACTTTAAGCTCATCCTTCATTGCTTTAACCCTATAAAGCCAAAGTTCAAGTTGAATTGTAGAGTCTTTAAATCCTTATATGAAGGTTTTAATATGTGACTTTTGGTTAAATATATTGTCCTTTTTTATTGGATTCAACCAGAATAGATGAGTATTTTGGGTATCAGTTTGAGCTTTTATTTTGCTTAGGCTATCAAAATCATCATCATCATTGGGGAAGAAGGCAGATTTTGTGAAAAAATTTTGGAGAATAGAACTGAAGCCAAGAGATAGGAATTATAGCTTAGTGTTAGAAACTTTTAACTGCATAATAAGGTGGGACTTTCTAACAGAACTGTGCAAAGGTCAGATGAGCTGTTTTAAATAAAATTA
The DNA here is from genome assembly GCF_020171115.1 of Neogale vison. Lineage (NCBI taxonomy): Eukaryota > Metazoa > Chordata > Mammalia > Carnivora > Mustelidae > Neogale > Neogale vison. The sequence continues at coordinate 141,050,306 of NC_058097.1, forward strand.
CTAAGCTCTTGGATCCTCAGTCTACTTTTCTGTAAAATGCTAATAATAATACCACTCACTGCTCTGTGTTGTGTGATGCTTAAGAGTTAACCCAAGGAAATATTTGGCCCAGATTTGACAAATACATGTGCTCCAAAAATATTTGTTGAATGAATAAATGGAAATACACTCTCTGCCTTATACTTAATGTCCTAGCCACAGGGAACTATTTGTCTTTGTGTGTTCTTTCACTTCATCTTTTTCTCCCTTTCTTAAGACTCAGGCATCTTCCAAGACACCTTCCCTGAGTCCTCCAGGGACGTAAGATTTCTCCCAACCCTTTAGCTCCCCTAGGCCTGTGAATATCGCTTAACACTCTATGTGGAAATTACCTATTTCTTTCTGCCCCATGAGATTGTAAACTTCTCAGTGGCAGAGACTTTGTCTTAATCATATCTGTGCCTTTGATACTCTAGTGACTGGCACATACTGGATGCCCAAGAAATGTGTGTGTGGATAAAAACAAGGAACAAAATACAAAGCTTAGAAAGGCTTCCAAGACATGTGAAAATTTAAAAGCAGGACTTTGTGAAGATACTGAGGTTTTTGTTTTGTTTTGTTTTGCAGTGGAAAGTCTACTTTTAAAAGGAAATCTTTATGCTGCTAGGTGTGAGAAATCCAATGTAAAAATTTTAAAGTTTTAAAAAAATTCAAAATTTTCCTGCTTTTCTGAAAAAAACACATTCTCAAAGTAAAGAAACAGTCTTAGGTGTCTCTGTTCTGTTTACTTCATGGTATCAGCTAGAAAAAGGTTCTGGTTGATGACTAAGTAAATGTTCAAGGAACCAGGTGGAAAGTGTCTTTATGTCCCTGACTCTCTCCTTTGGTTGTCTCACGCAAATCTAGTTGTGACTGCTTTTCTGAATGAAAAGTTGAGTATGAATTTATCTGATCAGAGGTTTGTCAGTTAAATTAAAAGCTTGGGCTTTAAGTCAGGGAGACCTAAGTGTTAAGCTGTATAGATTTAGGCAAATTGCCAATTTGTTTAAGTTAGAAATAATGACTACGAAACAGAGATACTTTAATGAGTAAATAGATTGTCATGGAAGTAAGCACCATGAGGGCAGAGATTTCGTCTGCTCACTGTTGAATGCATTGTACATAGTAAAACATTTGTGGAATGAATGGCGACTTAATAAGTAGTAGCCATTATTTGTTTCATTTCAGTAATTTTTTTTTTATTCCACAGTTGTTTTGTTAGAAGGATTTATTTTTCCCCCAACCCCAACTAGTAAAGAATTATCTTATCAATGGTCATGCTCAGTTACTTAAATATAAATCCAAAAGGGAGTCCCTGAGGAGTTGGTTAGTTTAATATCATTTCTCAGGCAAATTAATTGTTGCCAGTGATTAGAAGCTTGTTGTTGGGAATTTTATCCAGGCATCTAGATGCTCTCATAAAAGCCAGTATTCTTTCTTTCTTTTTTTTTTTTTTTTTGGTAAAAGTCCCAGTGGCTGGTTTAGCTTTCATGTGTCTAGGACCAAGAAATTCAAGTCCATGTGCATCTTAGGTTTCTCAGCAACTCCAAACACTGTTGCTAAGCCACTGGGCTGATTCAGATGACCTTTTAAATCAAATGCAGTTTGCTTATTATGTGGCTGTTGGGATGGCTTTTTTGTTTTACAAATAATGGAGAGTTTCCTATCTGGGTTGGTTCTGTCAAATTGGAATAATGATAAAGGCTATTTGTTCACTTAAGAGAATCTAACTCCTGTGTAGTTTAAGAATTTATCTGGTATTTGAAAACTAAGGCTGCTAGTTTGCATGGGAGTTATCCTTTTTGTTTTTAACAAAATCAAAAATCTACATTTTTGGAGTGATTTATTTTTTCCTTAAGAATGATGTTATTAAGTTGCAATCGAATTAATTTTGTTTCTAAAGAGAAAGTGTGGTGAGAATAGAACAGGGACTTCTTTTTTTTTTTTTCCCAAAGATTTTATTTATTTATTTGACAGAGAGCGATCACAAATAGGCAAAAAGGCAGGGGGAAGCAGGCTCCCTGCTGAGCAGAGAGCCCGATGTGGGGCTCCATCCCAGGACCCTGACATCATGACCTGAGCCCAAGGCAGTGGCCTAACCCACTGAGCCACCCAGGTGCCCCAGGGACTTCTTTTTTTAAAGATTTATTTCTTTGAGAGAGAGAAAGAGAGAAAGGAAGAGAGAGACGGAGTGAGCATGTGAGTTGGGGGACGGGCAGAGGAAGAGAATCTTCTAGCACACTTACTTCTGAGCATGGGATCCCATGGTGGTCACAATCCCACCACCCATGAGATCATGACCTGAACTGAAACCAAAAGTCGGACACTAAACCAACTGAGCCAGCCAGGCACCCCTAGAACAGAGAATTTAAAATTGTATTTCAAATACACACACGCACACACACACACACAAAATGTACCTAAGTGCATATTTTCTCATTTAGTTTGTCATTTACCTGGAAAAAGTTGATCACATTACTTTTCTGGCCAGAGTTCTATGAGACAAGCTTTCACATCCTTTTTCATGATTAATTTACCTCTCAGAAGTATTAACACTTTTCATGCTTACAGACTATGATAATAATAATTATAATAATACCACACATTTTATAGTTTATACCTTACTGTCATATAACATGAACCTCACAGTATCTCTGTGAGGGAAAGGAGTTTTCTTCTCTTTAAAAAAATTTGGGGGGTGGGGTGTGCTTGGGTGACTCATTCGGTTAAGCGTCTGACTCTTGGTTTTGACTCAGGTTATGATCTTGTGGCTCAAGGAATTGAGCCCCATCATGGCCTCCAGGCTGCGGTGGGAATCAACTAAAGATTCTCTCTCTCCCTCTACCCCTCCCTGCTGCTTTCTCCCTTCTTCTCTCTCCCTCTCTTTCTCTTTCTCTCTAAAATTAAAAAAAAATCTTTAAAAAATAAAATTAAATATTTTTTTTTCTTTGTAATACATGTGGGAATTAAAGTTCATAGAGGTTAGATGACTTACCCAAGGTCATGGGCTGGTAAGGGTATAAAACTTAGATCTTCTTAGTTAATTGTTCTTGCCACTACTACACATAGGTGAAAGTCAGTCTCCCTATATTTATTTTAATCACTTATATTAACTCTGGTTTCCCATGTAAAAAAGTGTGGAGTGATTTCTTGTTCCTGAACTTGGATACATATATTTATGGATCTCTTTGTAGGGCATTTAGTACAAGGCCACAGATAACTATACACTTACTTTTTCCTCCATTCGTTTAATAAATATTTGGCTTCTAATATGTGCAGGCCTGGTTCTAGGCACTGTGGATATAGTAATAAACTCTCTCATGGAGTTCTAGTTGGAGAGATAGTAAAAATTGTACCTATAAATACGTTAGAAGGAGCTAAGTGCTAAGGAGGAAAAATAAACCAGGGGAGAGGCCATGAAATGTCGGGAGGAGGGAAAAGGTTTGCAGTTTTATTTTACTTTATTTCTTTTATTTACTTAAATAATCTCTACAGTGAATGTGGGGCTCGAACCTATGGCCCTAAGATCAAGAGTCACATGCTTTTCCAACTGAACCAGTTAGGCTCCCCAAGTTTTGCAGTTTTAGATGAGTTACCAAAGAAGATCTCACAAGGGGGAACTTTTGAAAAATCATCTAATGGAAGAAGGTAGCCATGGGTTTAGTAGAGTAAGAACACTCTAAACCAAGGAGTAAGCAAGGGTAAAGGACTTGAGAAGTAAATGTCTTATCATGTCTATTCCAGAGACAGTAAGGAGGTCAGTATGGCTAAAGTGGAACTAATGAGGGAGAGAGTAGCAGGAGAGAAAATCAGACACCACAGAGGGTCCAGATCATGTAGAGACTTGTAGAGTCTAGTAAAGATTTTGGCTTTTAGTTTGAGTGAAATGGGAAAACTCAGTGTTTTGAGCAGAGAAGTGACACAATCTAATTCAGGTTTTAACCAGATCAAATTGGCTGCTCTAAGCAGGGAGATAGGAATAAAAGCTGGAAGATCAGTTAAAACACTCTTTAGGCTAGAGATAATAATGGTGATTTGGGTCAGAGTAGTGGCAGTAGATGTAGTGAGAAGTGTTGAAATTCTAGATATATTTTTGAATATATAACTGACAGGAATTCTTGACCCCTTGGGCATGAAAAAAAGAGAGGGTTAAAAAATGACATCAAACTTTTTGGCCTAATCAACTAGAAGAATAGAGTTGCCTTCAGCAAAGATTGGGAAGATAGTGAGAGGGGTAGTTGGCAGTTAGGGACTCTTAAGAGCTCTGTTTTGGACCTAGTAAGTTTGAGATGTCTAATGAGATTTCCGTGTGAAAATGTCAAGTTGGCAGTTGAATTTTGCTTTTGAAGTTTAGGGGAAAGTTCCTCCCTAAGAATATTATTTGATAGTCATCTTGTATAGACTGTACTTAAAGATGAGACTTTTAAAAATGATTATGTGGGGTGCCTGGGTGGCTCAGTGGGTTAAAGTCTCTGTCTTCAACTCAGGTCATGATCCCAAGGGTCCTGGGATCGAGCCCCACATCGGGCTCCCCGCATCGGGCTCCCTGCTCGCAGGGAGCCTGCTTCCTCCTGTCTCTCTCTCTGCCTGCCTCTCTCCTACTTGTGATCTCTCTCTGTCAAATAAGGAAATAAAATCTTTGAAAAAAATGATTATGTAGATTATGGGAACCATTTCATATATCTGATAATGTGACCCTAAAGATTTGTTATTTCAGGCTTTGTAACAGTATCAGCAAAATGGAATGTATATGAGAGAAATATCAGAATGCACATAAAAATATTCTGTAAGTGAAATCAAATTATATGTAGATAAAGATATACCAAGAGGTGCAGTACCAGGGAAAAGTGATCTAATAGTTCCCAGGTTCTTAAATCCAAGTATTTCAGTCTTTATTTTATTTTGAGGAATCTAAACATCCATGAGGTTAGGAAGCTGAGAAGCAGACCTGGAATTGGAACCCAGGTATGTCTAATCCCAAAGCTCATGTTCTTCTTACTCTGCACCACAGAAGTCAAGAGGATGTGTGCTGTTCATTTCCAAACTGTATCTATGAAGTGTAGGGAAGTATAAGATTGAGCATTGGACTGGGCTTAAAAGGCCTGAGTTTGTATCTCAGATTTGCCATTTCTAACTGAATGATTTGGGCAAGTCTTTTAATTTCTCTTGGTACTAGTTTTCTTTCTTTCTTTCTTTTTAAAGATTTTATTTATTTATTTGACAGGCAGAGATCACAAATAGGCAGAGAAGCAGGCAGAGAGAGGGGGAAGCAGGCTCCTTGCTGAGCCTAGAGCCCGATGCAGGGCTCAATCCCAGGACCCCTGAGATCATGATCTGAGCCGAAGGCAGAGGCTTAACCCACTGAGCCACCCAGGTGCCCCTCGATACTAGTTTTCTCATCTATGAAAGAGTTGTAACTAAACTCGCCTCACAGAGTTGTTATAGTCAAATGTGAAGGCCTTGGTAAATTCAAAACCACTCTATGCAGGTGTGGAGTTAATAATGCTAAGGAGCAATTTGATTTACAATAGCATCAAGAATAAAATATTTTGAAATAAGCTTAACAAAAGAAGTATAAGACTTATACACAGAAAACTATAGAACATTGTTGGAAGAAACTAAAAATCTAAAATCCCATGTTCTTTTGGAGGAGGTAATATCAGTAAGCTGTTAATATTCCACAAATTGATCTACAAATTCAGTGCAATCTCTATCAAAATTTCAGCTGGCTTTTCCACATAAATTGACAGGCTGATTTTAAAATTCATATAAAAATACAGGAGACCTAGAATAGCTAAAACAATCTTAACAAGGAAGAACAATTTGAAAAAAAACTCATACTTCCTTATTTGAAACTTAGTATAAAGCTACCATAATCAGTACATTATTATATTGTCATAAAGAAAGGCATACAGATCTTTCAAAGTGAATTGATAGTCTGGAAATCAGCCCTTGTTATGTGTATGGTTAATTGATTATCAGCAAAGGCCAAGACAATTTGTTGGGGAAAGAATAGTTTTTTTCAAGAAATGATGCTGGGGAAAAAGGATATTCACAACCCAAAGGGAGATGTTGGATCCCTATCTCATATAAAAAATTAACTCAAAAATGGATCAAATGATTTTAAATGATAACTCAATTTAAAAACTGTCAAACATCTGAATAAATATTTTTTTCGAAGAAGATTTACATCTGGCCATTCAGCACATGAAAAAATGCTCAATATCATCAGTCATTTGGGAGACTCAAATAAAAACCACAGTGACATTCCATTTCACACCCACATAGGATATGATCAAAAAGATTATTAGTATTGGCAAGAATATAAAGAAGTTGAAACCCTTTTATAGTGGAGGGTATTCGGAAGAAAGGCAGGCAGGGGAAAGGGGGGGCCCATTCTAAGAGGAAACTACCCTTGGTTCAGGGTGCACAGGTGGTAGCATGGCTGAGCAATCTAAGGCATTAGATTAAGGCTCCTGTCTCTTTGGGGATGTGGGTTTAAATGCCACCACTGCCAAAATATCTTAGGGGGTACCTGGGTGGCTCAGTTGGTTAAGCATCTGCCTTCAGCTCAGGTCATGATCTCAGGGTTCTGGGATCAGAGCCTCACACTGGGCTCCCTACTCAGTGGGGAGCCAGCTTCTCCCTCTCCTTTTGTCTCCTCCCCCACCTAGACGCTTATCTGTCAATTAAAAAAAAAAAGAGGAAACTGTCCTTAAAAGGAAAAAGACCCATCCTGTTATTCAAGCTTTACTGAGTGCCCCAGCTTCAAGTCTTCCTACTGGGAGGACTTATCACGTGTATGTGGCAGAAAGGAAGGAAATGGCCTTCGGAGTCCTAAGCCAGGCCCCAGGACCAGCTCAATGGCCTATGGGATATTAAAGCAAAGAGCTTGATCTGGTGGCCTGTGGCTGGCCAGCATAGCTTAGGGCGTTGTCGGTTGCAGCCTTCTTGATCTCCAAGGCTTCAACTACTCTGAAAGGAGCACCCCACCTTTCCCCACATGAACAACCACCTGATAGGTAGACACGTGCGTGAACAAAAACCTGATTGGGTGACAGGTGCATATCTGTTTTAATCAGATTAAAACAACCTGCCAGAAATCTCATAAAAATGCCTGGACTTAGAAACTCTGAGGGCAACCCTCTCAGGTGCCTTCCCTCTTTGGGAGCTTTGTACTACCCATAAACTTTACTTTGCTGCCCACCACTGTTTATCTGGTCTACCTCTTCATTCTTTGAAGTGATATGACCAAAAACCACGGCACTAGAGGAAAAGAAATCCTGAAACAATTATGTTGCTAGTAGGAATGTAAAACTGTAGCTACTTTGGAAAAAGTTTGACAGTGCATTAAAATGTTAAGTCACCATATATCCCAGAAATTCCATTCCAAGAGAAATGAAAGCCGGCACCCATGGAAAATGTTCACGGAAGCAATGTTGTTGATAATAGCCAAAAAGTGGAAACAATACAAATGTGCATCTGATGATTGAATAAATGAAATGTGATGTATCCATACAATGAAATACCATTTGGCAATAAAAAGGAGTAATGTACTGATACATGCTATAACATAGATGAAACTTGAAAACATTATGCCAGAGTGAAATAAGTCAATCACAAAAGACTGTATATTGAATAATTCCACTTATATGAAATGTAAAGGCAAATTTATAGGGGTAAAAAGTTGGTTAGTGGTTGTTTGGGACTGAGAATGAGGGAGAATGGTGTTGGAGAATAGAGATTGACTGCCATGAGTATGGGTTTTGTTTTGAGGTGGTGAAATATTCTTTATTGTGGTGATGGTTGTAAACTCTGAACATATTAAAAACCATTGAATTGTACATTTTACATGGGTGATTTCTATGATAGGGGAATTATATCTCAACAAAACTGTTAACAATATTATTAAGAATGCTATCAGTGGAGTGTTGGGTTTTTACTCGGCCAAATTAAAGAGCCAGTTAATGACTGATCCTATTTACATCATTCTGAAATGTTGTGTGAACCAGCCAAGACTAATAAAATACCATTTATTTAACTTAAAAGCTAATATAAAATGAAGATCTTTGAGTAATGCCCAGTTTCTGATTCTAGATCCAGAGGAATTTTTTTTTTAGTTCTACCATCCAATTTCCCAAAGTAGTATTAAGAGGAAAGTATTATTTAAAAAGAAAAAAGGGAGTGCCTGGGTGGCTCAGTCAGTTAAGCCTCTGCCTCTCCCTGGGATCGAGCCCGACACTGGGTTCCCTACTTAGTGTGGAGCCTGCTTCTTCCTCTTTCTCTGCTCCTCTCTCCTGCGCACTCTCTCTTCTGCTCTCTCTCAAATAAATAAAATCTTAAAAAAGAAAAAGAAAGCAGTTTTTCTTTTTTAAAGCTGAAATAAGTAGAGTTTTTTAAATATGGGAGTTTGTTTTGTTTTTTTAAATCACTCTGGTATTAGGTCCTAGAAAAGAAGGAAACCAGTATAAATTGAAGGACTCATCTGTGCCTTACACTTGTGCTTATTCAGTACATCCACATCTACCATATGGTTTAACCTTGTAACAACCGTAAGAGGTCGGCCTTATTACCTCTATTTTACAGATGAAGAAACTGAGTCTGGTAGCTTGTGTGTCATCTAGCTTTTGAGTGATGAATCTTGGATTGAAATTCAGCCTTCTGAATTCCAAGTCCTAGTGTAATCTGGGATGCTTCATGGAGCACCACCTTCAGCCTTCTCTGATTCTGTTTCTTGTACCTGTTTGTAGAAATATTATAAAACTTGAGCATGAAGCAGCTTTTTATATGACAAATTAGATCCTCAGATCAAATCCCTCAGGTTATGAACTTGTAATTTTAGATGTTATGTATATAGTAGGTTTCTCCTATCTTATCTGGGTATAATTATGAAAAACTAACAATCTTATTTTTTCTTCTTTCCCTCACTTAGCAATGGTGAACTAGACCCCTGGTCAGGCGGTGGAGTAACCAAGGATATCACAGACACCTTGGTTGCGATCACCATCCCAGATGGGGCCCATCATCTAGATCTCCGAGCCAGAAATGCCTTTGATCCCACGACCGTGATATTAGCCCGCTCCTTGGAAGTTAGACACATGAAGCAGTGGATCAGAAATTTCTATGCCAGTCTGAGAAAGAAGCACTGAACAGTTTTGATCATTTTCACTTCTTTTATGTTAAGTCTACCCATGTTCCCATTCACTTTGATTTTCTACATGTAATTACTTTTCCTTGTTTGTCTTTAGATTTGGTGGGGCGAAGGTTGAGATAGAAAAGAGGGTGATGGTGGTGACAGCAGCCTTCCCACATCCTGGGTCCTCGCCATCTTCACACCACCTCCAGGAAGAATCTCTTTGTGACACTTTCCTACACCATCAGTGGCCCTCGTAACTGGAGCAGAGTTCCTGACTGCCTTTCACAAGAGGGAGAGTCGCTTCCTTTGTTTCTCTGCAAACAGGGCTTTCTCTTGGTTTTGAGGTTTAAGTCTCTTTGGTCCTTTTGTCACTCCCCAACCCTCCCCCCTGAAAAAAAGAAAAGCAGAAAATAGATAAAAATGATGTAATTGCAGCTGGTAGGAAGGATGTCCGATGCCAATCCAGGAAATGGAAGCCATTTCTTTTGTACTTGATTTAATGACTTTGAACTGTGCTGTAAATAAAGAATAAGGCTGGACCTTATACCTGTGTGTCACTTCTGAAGCTCACTCCAGCTGTTGGGAATGCTGTGTACACTGGGCTTGGCTGCTTTTGGAAAGTCCTTTAATTTTCTCTCTTCTATTTGGCAGCTTTTTTCCATTCTGGGATATTTGCCACTGTGGTACTGTCAGTAAGAAATCTGGCCTTTTTCTGCTCCATTTCTCTTTGTTCCTAAGGTCAGTTTTGTGGTAATTTGGTTACATTTTGCCAGTTTAGAGAATGACTCTTGTTTTGCTTTTACTTCTACATTTGAGTGAGCTTTTATATACTGCAGTCACTGATGATACTTCAGTGAGAAGTCTTTAAAAATTGGTGAATCAGCTATTTAGAAGATAGAATGTAGTTATATTCAGCTTTTTTTTTTTTTTTTTTTTTAATTTTATCTCCTGGTGGTCATTACTGCTGTCATTAAAGTCAGAAGTGTCAGGGTGCTAAGAGGCAGGTGCACGAGAACTTTTCTGTATGGCTTCCAAAAGACAAGCTGACTAATTCATGCAGGCAGCATATTTGACATTAATAAATGGCCGAGCCGTTCTATTTCCAAGGGGTTGGCTTCTTTCAAGCAGTTCTTACACTGAGACCTTTCTTCAGAAGAGCTTTTCTAGGATAACAAATAGGGTTGGATCAAAACCTTTCAGGGACACAGAGAGAGACTAACAGTTTCTACTCTGTTGAAAGATTTCTTCCCTCTTGTTTCTTTTTTATTTTCTCAGTAATTTTTTTTTCTTCACCCTGCCTTGGGAACATTTTCTGCTTTTCAAAAACTATACCTTGAGGTCATTCATTTCTAAAGCACTTATTTTTTTTAAAGTACAGATATAGAGTGCATTCTTGGGTGGGAAACTGAAATATTTCCCTTACTTTCCTGGCATCTGGGAGATAGAGAAAAAAATCTTTGTCTGGTTTTGGAAGCCTTCAGTTCTCATTGTAATGAGTTGTCCATCAAAGCATTTAGTCACTATTTTCGTTTCAATATCAGAGCAAAGTCTGCTGGAGTGAGAATTTAAGGGTCAAAACTACTAGTTTTTATTCTCTATCAACTAAGAAGTTATATAATACAGGGTTTAAATGCTTAATAGAGGAGTTGCTTTACTATTTATTTTAGGTACCATTGATTTTGTGATATTTTCCTTGAAATCTTGTGCTTATTTAAAATCTTTAAAATATTTTGCCATTGGATTTAATATTTGTCATTTGGATGAATTACATTTTTGTGAAGAGACATATTGTCAAAAATTGCTGTATTTTTATACAAGTATAATTTGGGCTTATGTAATGTTTTTCAATGTATGTTTCATTACAGGCAGCAGCCTTAAATTAGCCTAATTATAATAATCTAGAATTTAATTTTAAATTGAAAAAGAACTGGACCATTAAATGAGCCTTATTTAAAGCATTTTCCTCATTAATAGATGATGCCTTTGAAAGACAACGAAAGAGAGACCTAAAGAATTGGGGTTATTTATCTTTTTGTTACTTTAACTACCTGGAGTTAATAGATAGAAGGAAGGAAATAGGAATTTTTCTTAGGGGATCTGTAGGATCAAGAGATTACCCAGAAGAAACAATGTCTAGTCTAGTATATTAGAAGGTGAGGGCACCGCAGCTGTCATCCAGTCCAAACCCATCATTTGTAGATGATGGCATTGTGGCCCAGAGAGACAGGACTTGTCACACTCATTTCTGGTAGAACCAGGCCTTGAATCCAGGTTTTGTTTTGTTGTTTTTTAAATTGATGTAGTGAAATGTCTATTTGGATAAGCAACAAAACCTCACCAAATCAGCTTATGCAGAAGAGGAAATTTACTGAAACTATGTAGGAATAGCTCCAGGATTTGAATAAAACTAGGAATTGTGAGGGAGGGAGTCCAGAAAGTCATGAAAGGTCAAGACTTCTAATTTCTGTTTCATCTCACGTTCAACAAGGGCATAAGCCTGTGGGGGAGATTTGTTCCTCAGATTTTTATAATTTGGCCAGCAATGTAAAAATGTGTATGAGCATCAGAGTTACATAAAGGGCTTGTTAAAACACTGCTAAGCCTCACCGCAGAGTTTGTAGTGAGTTGTGGGGCTGGACCCTGGGAAGTTGCTTTTCTTACAAGTTCCTAGGTGATACTGGGGGATCTTATTTTAAGAACCACCAGTTGAAAGAATTCTAAATTTGAGTATCTCAGGACAGGAAATGGCCCTGTCAATTTACCTCATTCCTGTTATCCTGCCTGGTTCCATCTGAATGTGGGATCTTTGCCTAAAGTGTCTCTTCCCATGGTTGCTTCATTCTTTCTCTGCAGACCAGCTTTTTCTCTGCCGGTACAGGCCCATGATGACTTCCCAACATGATGTCCTTGGGCCCCTGTGGCTGCACCACCTTTCAAGCCCACAACTCTCAAGTGTTGAGGGAGGGATGAGGTTATAAAACCATGAGATACACTGAGATACACTGTTGGAGAGGAAGCAGTTCAGGCATATATATCTCACAGTGTTTTCCAGAACATAAGTAGCCAACAAAATGCTAATACTTAAGTAGTAGAAAGATCCACAGTTTAGCTAGTGTGGAAAATGATGGGTTAAGCGAAGCTAAATACTCATTGTTTTTTGTTTTTAATCTATAAATATGCATTGTGACTCTCCAAAATAATAATGGAGAATGCAGCTTTTCCTGTTCTTACAGAGCACCTACAAGGCATAAGGCGTTCTGGGACTCAGAAAAAACAATGGTGAAAAAGCAAACACATCTGTTCTAATAAGATTTATATTCTAGTGGTAGAAAGACATGAATGTCAAGTTACACAATGAGTTGGTATAAGTGCCCTGAAGAGTAGGGGTTATTAGCAGGAAATCAGAACTAGTCTACAGGAAGAAGAGAATGCTGTTTAGAGATGTGGTGTTTTAGCTGTGATCTAAGCGTGAATAGAAGCTACATAGGAAGGAGAGGAGGAAGTGGCATGTGTAAAAGCCTGGAGTATAGCATATTCCAGGAACTGAAAGAAGGCCACTGTCTAGGATAGCACACACAGGGAAAGTGCCATAAGATGAATCTGCATATTTGGGCAGGGAGAAAGCTTATTCAAGTAGACCATGATTAGGAGTCACAAGGAATGAGAAATCAGTGATGGTCCTAGGAGGGGAGTGACATAAACACATTTTCATTTAAAAAGGTCATGTTGGAATATGCATTGAAGGGGGCAAGACTGTGATGTAGAGATCACATCATTTTTGCATTTGTCCAGGTTAGAGAAGAGGGTAGCTTTGACTAGGGTGGTAGTGATGGCAATGAGAAGTAGATGAATTTGGGAGAGATTTAGTAAGGAATATCAATAGGATTTGATGATGTGTTCTCTGAGATCTAAGGGTGATTTTTGGGTTATGCATTTGGATAGATGTGGTGTTCTACACTGGCAGAAAGCACCAGACGGTAAAGAGTGAACAGGTTTGGCAGGAAGACTATGGGTTCAGTTCAGTTTTGTCAAGCTGAGTTTTATGCAATTTGAAATAATCACATAGAGCTAGCTGTCGAGGAAGACTGTTGGATGTAAAGATTTGGAATCCAGTCTGGGCTAGAAAGCCTTGGTGAATAGATGGTAATCAAAGCATGAGATGTTAGTTCAAGGAGCTAGTGTTAGGAAATGTCAGGAGCCACTGCTGTGTTGTACCTACCATGATGCATTAATGAAGCCTTACACATCTAATTCTCCTATAGCCTTAGTACATACGGCTCCACTTAGCCAACCAACATGGTTGCTGTGGTATAACCATGGCTTAGATTGGGATCTACCTCTGCACTCATTTCCTGTTCTTATTTGCTAGCTGTTAACTTGCCTTAGGCCCTGCCAGTCATTCCAAATTTCCTCTGAAATTCCTTTCCTGGCATTACCCTCCAGTATGTTTTCACTGACAAACTAGTATGCAAAAGCTTAGGTCAACTTGATTATTTCTACTGTGAAGTCTTTCTCAGTTTTCCTAAAGGGAATAAATGATTTCCTTTTTTATGTTCTCAAAGCACCAGGTTCATACCTCGTATGTCAGTGACAGTGTATACTCCACCAAGGTAAGGATTGCCTGTTTTATTAATCTCTGCATCTCTAGTACCTTAAAGGGTGCCGAACTACCTCTAATCTAGTACACATATCCCAAATTGTGATATTTTGCTAAATGTTCTCACCCTCTTTTTTAAGAAGACCAAGTTCTTTGACAGAGGAACTATGTCTTACTCTTTCTAGTAATCGGTATCTAGGATGGCGTCTGGCTGCCAGATATCAGTAGGCTCTCTGTAAATTTACATGAGTAGATACTTTTCAGGGTGGAAAGGCCAAGCTTTCCATTGGTCTCTGTAGCCAAGCACCTTTCACAGCTCTGATGTGTCCATGTGACCTCCTGTCCCAGGCTTTCCTAGATTTTGCAAAGAGGATGTCTTAGTACTCAATACCTCTAGAACTCAGACTTCCTGATTTGCCCACTCTTCAACTGGGTGTGTTCCTGGCTCTCTTTCCCACTATGTCAGCCTGTCTCTCTTTGTCAAGGGGGCTGAATGCAACTCTGTCTTGAGGTTAGGTAGAAACCTGACCATTAGAAACAGACATGCAAGTGGATAGATATCTCTGAAGCTGTTTTTCAGTGCAAAGAGTCAAAGAAGGGTCTGATTCCAATAGATTTTGATTACCTACCAAGGGTGATGGGAGGATAGATGCTTCCAGTAGTAGTGTGTGAACTCAGTCTTGGATCATTCAGTTCTACGTGTGTGTTTAACGTGGCTGACATCTTTGATAAGCTCAGGCCTGGAGTACAGAAGTTACCAGCCCAAGGTCATAGAGCTAACATGTTTATTTAACAGTAATTGTAAAATTTTTGTTACATCTGGTTCTGAAGGTGTTCTAAAGATATACATTAAACAGCAAGAGTGGGACAGAAGAGATTTAAAAGGGATAGAGATACAAAATGGATCTAGGAATGCAAGTCAGAAAGCAGCATTTATCAAACAGGTTTCACAGAATGCTAATAAGGCTGAATGTTAGTGGGTATTTCATCAAGAAGGTATATATGATGAAAATGTTTGAACATGGTTGAAATAAATTTAAACAGATTATCTTTACTACAGAATCTCTCAAACTTTGATACACCATGTGCACTGTGAAGAATGCAACATTTTCCAAACTTACATGACCCAGAACCCCTTTTTTAGCAACATTTGAAGAACTAGTACTTTGCCAAAAACTCATTGAGAAATACTGCCATGGAATCGTACATGTTTTTTAAAACAGGGGCCAAGAAAATTTGGCTAACTTTTCTAGCAGCCATCTGCAAAGAAGACGACAAAATCAGTTAAAACGGTTCACACTGTGCATAAAATAAATCAGACCAATCAGCTTGGAGGAGCCCAGGCAGGAATTTCCTGATGGAGCCTGAGAGAGGGGGAAAATGTGATGAGATCTTCATCTTCTTCGTACATATTGCTAAATCTCTTGGTATTTAGCCTTTCCTTCAATGTAGAGAAAAGTCTTTTTGTGTGTATGTTTTTTTTTTAAGATTTTATTTATTTGGCAGAGAGAGTACAAGCATGGGGAGCTGCAGGCAGAGGGAAAGGGAAAAGCAGGCCCCCAGCTGAGCCAAGAGCCCTACCTGGGGCTCAATCCTAAAATCCTGGGATCATGACCTGAGCCGAAGACAGATGCTTAACCAACTGAGCCACCCAGGTGCCACTAGAGGAAAGTCTTAACACCATAATACAATTATTCTATGATGAGCTAATGAAATACACTACTGGAATATGTGTTTTTTGCTGATTTGGCTTAATCTAGAAATAGATTTTATAACGTTTGGAGGAACACTCTCAGCCAAAATTTTGCCAGATAGATACTTCTTGGCCAGTTTCTAATGCTGTGGTAGACAGTTGAAGAGGAGAAAGAATGATGTTTTATAAACACAAATGAAGTGTTTGAAAAAAAACGCTCAGACACCTGAATATACTGTTAACTTACTATGGGACCAAGGGTAGCTCACCAATCATGTGGAGGCAAGCCCAGACAAGGAATCAGGTGCTGCTTCCCCTGCAGATGTTTGCATCTGTTATCAAACTTCCTCTGTAGCTGTGGGGGATGAGTTTAATTTGTATTTTTCTTTGTTTTGTAGCTCCTGAAATCTAGAGATAAATAGGCAAAGATTTACAGAAAACTATCGGGTCAGTAACTTCAGGATAATTAAACTCTAAATGAAACTTTTTGCTCAGCTGCTATGTAAAGTGCTATGACACTGAGGGTATACAATAAGTGCCTGAGTATGTACAATACAGTGAAGTAGCCAGATGATTTAATAAATAAAAGACTTCCTTCTCTCATCAACAAAGGCTATCTATCAGATTCCTGTTTCAGAACTCTCCCTTGCAGGGCACCTGAACAGCTTAGTTAGTGAAGTGTCTGACTCTTGATTTTGGCTCAGGTCACGATCTCAAGAGTTGTGAGAGTGAACCCCGTGTCCAGCTCCATGCTCAGTGGGAAGTCTCCTTGAGATCTCTCACTCTATCCTTCTCCCAACATGCATGCACCCACACTCTCAAATAAACAAATCATTTTTTTTTCTTTCTTTTTTTTTTAAAGAGGGCACCTGGGTGGCTCAGGGGGTTAAGCATCTGCCTTCAGCTCGGTCATAATCCCAGGGTCCTGGGATTGAGGTCCATATCAGGCTCACTGCTGGGCGGGGTGTTTGTTTTTCCCTCTCCCCTACTGTGCTTTCTCGCTCTTTCAAATTAATAAAGTCTTAAAAAAAATTCCCTTGCAGTTGACAGAAGACATTTTATATGTTACCATGATGTCAGTTCATTTGGTCAAGTTTTCTACTCTTTCAGAGTAGAAGATACGATATAAATCAGTAAAATAAACCATGCGCTTTATCTTTGAGAACTTACAGTCAGAGTTCCACCATCTCTTTTGTCTCTTTTTCTGATGCCACAAAAACCCTTACTGGCAGGAATTTAGTCTTTAGGTATAAGCAAGTGGTTTTCGACTGGTATCAATTTTTGTGCCCCCCCAGGGGACATTTGGTAATGTCTGGTGTATTATTGGTTGTCACAACTTGGGGGTAGGCTGGTGTCTAGTGAGTAGACATCCTATAATGCAGAGGACAGCCTCCCACACCAAACAGTTACCTGACTCAAAATGGCAATAATGTTGATGTCGAGAAAGTCTAAACTTTAATCTTCTCTATTGGAACTTAAGGCCCTTTCCTCAAGTTTTACCCTGCAAACATCGTTAATTCAATTTACCCGTTAGTCTTACATTGTAAATAATACAATACCACAATGTTTAGTATAGACACACGCCTGTCTAAAATTTAATAATCTTTATTGTAGAGACTGATTCTTTTTTTTTTAATTTTTTTAAAATTTTTTATAAACATATTTTTATCCCCAGGGGTACAGGTCTGTGAATCACCACGTTTACACACTTCACAGCGCTCACCATAGCACATACCCTCCCCAATGTCCATAACCCCACCCCCCTCTCCCAACTCCCCTCCCCCCAGCAACCCTCAGTTTGTTTGTGAGATTACGAGTCACTTATGGTTTGTAGAGACTGATTCTTAAGTTACTCCTTGAATTTAGCTTTCCTGGGCCAAATAACTGTAATTCTTTAGATTATTTGTTCATTTATCATTTGTTCGTTGAAACAGTTATTGAATGGCAACTCTATGCATTATAGTGTTAGTAAGAATTCAAAGGCAAAGCCAGGTTGTTTTCAAGAAGCCTCGTGTTGATGGGGAGAGGTGGTCACAATGTCAGAGGATGCAGCTAAGAATCTGTGTCGCATTTAGGACGCTATGGAAGCATGAAAGCACATGTGATGAATTCACCCTGCAGGTTTGAGGAAGGCTTTAAAGGAAAAGTAACATTTGTATGGAGACTGAGGGGTGAGCATTTGCAGGGTGGATGGAACTTTGTGAGAAAGGCAACAAAAACATTATTTAAAAAAAAAATTTCAGTACACATTATGTACCAAGCATTAGGCATCAACCGTGTTACTATGAAAAGGGGGGGTGGGGTGGGGAAAGACATAGTTTCTATTGTTAGGGGGTTCATAAAACAAAAACCAAGGGAAACCTCCCCTGTAATGCTGGTATCATAGTTTATAGATCGGAGAACTCTGCTGCCTGTCTTTTCTCATTTGAGCCCCTCAACATTCCTGGGCCTCTGGGAGGCAAGACAGATATTACCTCTATTTCATAAAGGAGGATCATGAAGCCAAGAGAAAGGACGTGACTTTTCCACCCCCGACCATGGCCCCAGATCTAGTAAGCAGCCGTTGTCTGATCCCAAATCTTGCACTTTTCTACTTTTCCTTAGTTCCAAATGCAATTTCCTGTGTAGAGAGGCAAGCACACTTCTTTCTATCCTCTCCTTACCCTACTGTCTTCATCTGTCTTACCATTTTTTCTACTGGCCTCAATGCTGAGGGAGTTTTCTCATCTTCCCAGCTCCACTGCCAAGGGAAGGGAGGATTGAGAATTGCCACTGTCTATTTGAAAAATCATCTCTTCCTCTATTTCCCGAATTTTTTGAAGAATAAGGAAAACTGAGTTGTGGAAGAGAAAATCCTTTTTTTTTTTTTTTTGTCTTGGTGTTTGAAAATGTATGCAACCTCTCTGGGTGGTTTAAGCGGTTTAGGTACTTTCTATAAAAGGGAGCTTTTAATGACAAAACTAATGTGATTATCTGAGTGAGTGTGAGAGGCGTATTCAAGGCTTAAAGAAAATCTGTTAGAATAGCTGAATGTATCTGCTTAATCCCTTCTCTAATGTGGCTGAACAATGCTCTGGGAAGCCATTGGTCCGTTCTTTCTTCTAGTAAATGCCTGTCTCCAGAGGTAGGGACTGTTTGCCACTTTTGATACCCTTACGCTTCACCTTCTCAGCTGCACAAAAGCACAGGAAAAGTCTAGAGGAACTCAAAGGACTAGCAGAAAGCAAGTGTTTTCCTCTGAATGCTGAGGGCAAAACGTACAATGCATGCCTACTTTCTCCACAGTGTGCTGAAAACCTGAGGCAGTGGTCATCAACAGGAATGGTATCTCTGAGAAGGGCCCAGGTCTGGGTGCCTGCTTTCATTGAGTGCTGGGTGAAGGGTCACTTGTGGAAGCTTAACATCTTACACCTGAGTTAAAGAGTGGATTAGCTGCTCCTTTTTGGGGCCAGCGTGGGGGTGGGAGATTGGAAGGGAAACACAAGAGAGGAGAAAAGTAATACAGGTTTGGATTCTGCAAATTGCTCTACTGACTTTGGGCCAAAATTAGATCCCTTTGAGACTGTTTCTCTAATTTGAGAACTTGGGATAATAATGCCTGCCACTTAAAGTCACTGTGAAAACCATACTGAAAATGTGGACATAAATATGAAAGTGCCACAGTCAATCTAGAATATTATCAAATAACATTGTACACTTTTATTTATATTTTATCTTACTTTATTTAAGGTATTATTTTTAATTGTTCTTTTAAGAATTCTCTTCTAAATGTGTAATTCATTTTAACTCAACAAAACATTTGTTGACTACTTATTATATGCTGGGCCTTATACCTAATTCTGAGAATACATATATGAATTGGTGTCTAACCCTTAAGGAAGTCATAGTCTTGTAGGAGAGGCAAGCATGTAAAATTTAGCTTGATAAATGTGCATCATAATTGATTATTTCTAACTTGGGGTCAATAATAATAGCTAAGTCTATACAATGCCTTTTATTTGGCAGGAGCTTAGCTAAGTGCTTAAGTTACTTCATTCAATCCCTAAAGCCATGTGAGGTAGGAACTGTCATGCCCATTTCACAGATGAGGAGGCCGAGGCTTGGTCAGATCAGCGAAGTCACTTTTCCACTGTGATAAATGGTGAGCCAAATTAGAGTCCCAGATCTGTCTGACCTGATAGTCTAAAGCCTTACTCATTACGCTGGTCTATGTCTCAATCAAGAAAGACTTCCCAGAGGAGTTAACCATAGCTGGGTTTCAAAACAGACCTAGAAATTTTCCAAGTATATGGAGGAGAAAGGGCATTCCAAGGAGATGGGATAGCATAGGTGAAAGTACATCATCTAGAAAAGCATTTGCGCAGTTTGAACTAGAACTGGAAGCAGTGTGTGATTAGCAGTGGAGTCGGGCAGGTTGGCAGAGCCCAGATTATGATCTCTCACTTTGTACCTTTGTGAAAAAAGTAGGCAAATTATTTATTTTAATTAATTTCTTGATTTATAGTATGTTTATCAAAAGGGTTTTGCAGCAAAGTGGGAACTCTAGCCATCTTTGTGGTGCAGAATACAAGATACAATTCAAATTTTAGAATGAGAAAACTTTCAGAATAGATGGCACATAAGAGATCATCAACTCGTTCAGTGTAAGAAGAAATCAACGCTGACTGCAAGTAAATGTCTTCATCCAGGTTAAAAAGCAGTTTAATCAGCTGATCCAGGAATATCTGTGTTCTTTAGATGAATTATGAAGTGAAAGTAAACATTTAATGAGAGTTACCCAAAAAATTACAGGATTATTTTTCGGTGCATTTATAGAAATTGGCAAATTGACGGGACACCTGGGTGGCTCACTGGGTTAAGTGGCTGCCTTCAGCTCAGGTCGTGATCCTAAGGTCCTGGGATCAGAGTCCTGCGTTGGGCTCCTTGCTCAGTAGGGAGCCTGCTTATCACTCTGCTTGTTCCCTGTTTTTCCCTGTGCCTGCAATTCCCCCTGCTTTTGCTCATTCTCTCTCTGGTAAAGGAAGAAAGAAAGAAAGGAAGGACGGACGGACGGACAGAAGGAAGAAAGGAAGAGGAAGAAAGAAAGAAGAAATAGATAAGTTGAAAAGAGGGAGAGATGTGTAGTAGATAATTCTGGGGAATGGGTATAATAAAGTCCTTGGTAAAGCTATAAGTTCCCTACTGGGAAACTTACTAACAGCCATCTTTGGGGAATGGTGTTGGATATGTAAGTGAGTATCTTTCTTGGCTGAACTGAAGCTGGGAATGAGGTTTGTCTAGAGGAAAGAGGGGATACCTTCCTATGTCTATTTATTAATTTTCTTTGATTACTTTAAATGGGGGCCTTGCAGAGATGTGGTTTGGTTCTTGTTCTTTACTGAGCTCATAATCTGAAAGACAGGAGAAGCAAGAAAACAGGTCTTGCAACCAACTGGAGTTAGTTCTATAATAAGAGAAAACCCTTAGGACCGCTATGGAAGTCCCAAAGGAGCACCAGTTACCAGACAATGTTACAGATGGGTGAGGAAAAAGCTTTCTGGGTGGAGGGAGTGACACTTAAGGTAAGACCTGAGAAATGAGTAAGAGTGTAGTAAAGGCAGGGGGTGGGGGGGTGGGCAGAGTGCTCTAGATAAAGGGAACAAGTAGTCCAAGGAGAGAGACTATGGCATTGGGGAACATTAGTGTGAATGTGCTATTCCCATTTGGTATAGGTGACGTGTAGTATGTGAGGTGGGAGTGACATGAGAAAGAGTGACATTCTCTTTCCTTTCCCCAGTAAACAAGATTACATAGACAGATAGTTTACTGGAATGTGTCACAACTCTGACAACAAAGATTGAAAAACATTTGGAAGTGCCACAGAAAGCAGGTGCTGATGTGCTGGGTGCACACTAAAAGATAGCACAAACAAAACCTCCAATATCCACCCCCCCCCCCGCCCAATGTCACTGCACTGACCTGAGAACTAGTCTCCTCAAAGGGGCTACTTCTTACCTCTAAGATGGAAAACAAAAGGCATGAAATCAATGCTCTGAATGTAAACTAGACAAATAAATGCCAGGGCAGCAGGAGGGAAGAGCAATAAAGTGAACAGGCCTGAGTGATGGCAGTAACCTGCTGAATTCCCAGGTCACAGAGTAATTTACTGACTGGTCCTAGGCCACTAGATAATTACCCAGACAGCCCCGATTCTGGTGCGAAGACTCCTGCTGCTCGGGTTATTAATACCAGCAGCAACCAGCGGGTGTTGGTGGGAGCAGAGAGGAGCCAACAGAGCCCCCAGGCTGCTGAGTGAACGCAGAATCACCTGCCAGGGCCCTCTGAGCCAGACCTCCCCAGAAATGCTGGCCAGCTCCAGCATTTAGTTCTTAGCCCAGCTGCTGCATGGTCCCCAGGGAGAGGCTCCCCAAGGATGGATGAGGGCTTGGGCAAAGAAAGAGGACAACCAAGTCCTGAAGTTTGACCAGCTTGTGGCAAAGAAAAATCTGCTCTGTTTCCCCTTGGAGCTGACTGAAAAGTGATTTTGAGGACTTCCCTGAATAATTTAAATTAATATCCGTGGAGTAATGTCAAGTACTCCTCTTTGACATGGCATGGGAATTAGACTTCACCGTGCTCAAGTGGGGCCAGGAAAAATGATGGTGTCTGTCTTAGGGTTAAATCATTTGGAAGCTTGACCTCAGGTAATCCTGAAGGGATTTCTAGGGGCAGGTGGTGTGGACAGTTGGGGCTCTCTTATCCCATATTCCTCTTTAAATTATGGTAACATATGTAGTGCCCAGCACTTTGTAGATGTTTTCAAACAATGTGAGTATACTTCATTCTTCCTGCTATAACATTACCTGGTGAATGGCCACAGGAATTATCTTTCATCTTTTCCCTTTAGGACAGTGGTTTTCTTTTTTTTTTTTTTTAAAGATTTTATTTATTTATTTGACAGACAGAGATCACAAGTAGGCAGAGAGGCAGGCAGAGAGAGAGAGAGGAGGAAACAGGCTCCTCGCTGAGCAGAGAGCCCGATGCGGGACTCGATCCCGGGACCCCAAGATCATGACCTGAGCCGAAGGCAGCAGCTTAACCCACTGAGCCACCCAGGCGCCCGGACAGTGGTTTTCATTAAGGGGTAGTTTTGCTTCCCAGAGAACATTACCAATTTTTGGAGAGACATTTTTGGTTTATAACTGAATTCTACTGGTATTTACTAGCTAGAGGCGAGGGATGTTGTTAAACATCCTACAATGCACTGGACAGCCTCCCACAACAAAGATTTGACCCAACTATCAGTAAGTGCCAAGGTTGACAAAACCTGCTTTAGGAGATTCTACACACTACACCCAGGGTAATCCTTTTAAACACAAATCTTAAGTCGCTTTCTTGCTTCAAAAGTCCCATATGGTTTAGCCGTCATAAATGCATTCCTAATTATTTACTCAGTATGTAGGGAGTTCTGTTCTGTGGTAGACACTGTGTGAGATTACAGAGATACATCTGCATAGACCCTGCCCTTGAATTCATGATTACAAAACACTAACTTTGTGTCATCCCTAGCATTTAGTACCTAATCAACTGAAGATAGAGACAAGATGTAGGCAAATAGAAAATGAAACTTGGGTGCCTACTTGGCTTAGTTGGTTAAGCAGCTGCCTTTGGCTCAGGTCATGATCCTGGAGTCCCAGGATTGAGTCCCATGTTGGGGGTCCCTGCTCAGTGGGGAGTCTGCTCTGACCCACCCCCCTCTCGTGTTCTCTCTCTCTCTCTCTCTCACTCTTTCTCAAATAAATAAATAAAATCTTGAAACAAAAAAGAAAGAAAATGAGAACATGGTTTTGGGACATGAGTAATACTGCTTGTGAGACATCTCGGCCAACTGGGCAAAAAGGACAAGAAATACTACTCTAGATGGAGCAGAATGTTCTATAACCAGAGGGCTGAGGGTAGGGTATTTTTTCTTGTTTCAGTAAATAGAACTTCCACTTTCTTAGGTCCCAACCTGAAACCCAGGCTTTCTTCTTGACCCTTCCCTCTTCTTCAAGCTATTAAGTCTTTCTCATGTATTTCATGAAGGAATTGTGCCTCACTGCTTAAAGTATCCATTGTGTGTAATGAATTAACTTTTCTCCATTGCATCTATAAATGGTCCTAGCTATGCACTGTATTTAGGAGAATTTTTAAAAAGTAGTTTTAAATTCTTTCTATAAGATTTAATTTAATCAGGGGATTCTCCTTGAGACAGGTTGCCAAGTATCGTGTTTTTATGGTTTGTGTTTTAATTGAATATTAAGATATCATGATCTTTAAATATTTTTCCCTTGGAGAAATGTCTGTTTGGGGTTATTTTCTTTGTTTGTTTGGTCCTTCGTTAATCAGGTTATTTGGTTTTTTGCTATTGACTTGTAAAAGTTTCTTACAAATTTTAAATATTACCCCTTATCAGATGTATGTCTTGTAGATATTTTCTCCTGTTCCATAGGCTGCCTTTTCATTTTGTTGATTGTTTCTTTTGCTGTGCAGAAACTTCTTGTTTGTTTGTTTCTTTGATAGAGTCCCATCTGTTGATTTTTGCTTTTATTGCTTGCGCTTTTGGTGTCATACCAAAAAAATCATTGCCAAGGCCAGTCCCAAGAAACTTTTCTCCTGTATTTTCTTCAAGGAATTTTATAGTTTCAGGTCTAGTGGTGATGAACTCTTTTAGCTTTTGCTCTTCTGGAAAACTCTTTTTGTGTTCTTCAATTCTGAAGGACTACCTAGCTGTAGGTATGCCAAGACCTGGCAGTATCCCAAAGGGTAAGATCAAGTTCAGCAACCAGATGAAGGCTAATTAGAAGCTGGACCCTCAGGCAGCTACTGGGCAAGTATGTATTTAACCCCTTCCAGGTTTTTGCTTGCTTCCTCAGTACTTGGCCCAAGTGTATAGCCACAGGGGTGTACTCCTGTACTTGTTAAGAACTGTGTCTTTGTTCGCTTCAGTCCTGTGAGACTAGTGAATGCAAGGCCTGTTGGCTATCAAAGGCAGATGATATGGGAACACATCTCTTAGGTGGTGGCTGCAGAACTGGGCACAGGCATGAGTATACCCCGTTCTAGGTTGATACTGGTGACTTGGAGCAGGCTAGAGAGAGAAAGTGGGGATGGTGTCCATTGTGGTAAAGTAGAAGCCTGCCCTTAGGCAGCAGCTTTCAAAAGTATACTGATGGACTCCTTTCAGAGAAAGACTAGAAAATAGGCATTTTTGCCACTCCTTCTGCACTGGTCCCTGGAAGCAAAGCTGTAGTGAGAAACTGTGAACCCCTTAAGAACTGCTTCTTTGTTTACTTTAGTTCTGTGGGACTTGTGAATGCCATCCCTGTTGGCTTTCAGAGCTAGGTGTTTTGGGGACCCATCACTCAGGAGTCTTAAAGGTTAGAGCACTAAAAATGGGATTCAAACTCTGTGCACTTTAGGGAGAAGCCAGGACTTGGAATTTCCTTCCCAGTAGCATGGCACTGCCCGGGAGATGGAGTCTACAATGAGAGTGTGTCTCAGTCCTTCTTACCTGTTTCAATGTGGGCATTTTTTCGTCTGCCTGATGTGTAAGAGTTGCTCAGCTAGTTTCTGCATTTCTTTCAGAAGAAATTGCTCTGACTAGCTGTATATTCAATGTGTCTGTGCGAGGAGGGGAGCTCAAAAGCCCCTCTGTTGCTATCTTGGTCAATCTCCTGAATGTCCTAAAGGTTTAAAAAAAAATGGGTGTGATGTGAGGGGAAACATGTATATGTGTATTTTTACTGGAAGGTGAAGTGGTGTGTGTGTGTGTGTGTGTGTGTGTGTTAGGGGAAGGGGAAGAGGAAGGTGGTGGGTATGTATAAAAGATTTCCTTTTTCTTCAGAGAGTTGTTGTGATCATAATAATGGTTTTACCATACTATGGAAACTGTTAAGTGCTATTGAAACGTAGTCGCTGTTAGTGCTCGGAACAATATAATCCAGGCTCTTGGAGGTGGCATCACTTTGAGCCAAGCACTAGGATTTTCTCCTCTCACACCCTTCAAGTTTTGTTTCCTCTGTACTACCTTCACAGGGCTTTTCTTGGCTTAGAAGTAGATGGGGCATACAGAAATTATACCTCTTACCTGAGGACTAGTTACTGTTTATCTTGAGAACATGTGTGAAATGGATTGCATCTGCTTGGCTCTTGGGTTGCTGGGCTGCCATAATAAAATACTACAAACTGGGTGGTTTAAAGAACAGAAATTGATTTTCTTCCATTTCTAGAGGCTGAAGGTGTTAGCAGGTTTGTTTTACTCTGAGGCATCTCATTGGCTTGCACATGGCTGCCTTCTCACTGTGTCCTACATGACTTTTCCACTGTGTGCACATCCCTGCTGGCTTTTTATGTGTCCAAATTTCCTCTTCTTGGAAGGCTACTAGTCAGATTGGATTAGGGTGTTCCCTTTAAGTACTTTTACTTTTTATTTATTATTATTTTTAAGTAGGCTCCTTGCCCAACATGGGACTTGAACTCATAACCCTGAGATTGAGAGTCACATACCCTACTGACTGAGCCACAGGTGTCCTTTAACTTCCTCTTTAAAGGCTCTATCTCCAAATGCAGTCATATTCTGAGGTCACTCGGGTTATGACTTCAACATATGAATTTTTAAGGGGAAAAATTCAGCTCATAGAAAACTATATGAAAGAGTAAGATTTCTTTCTGTCTTTGTAATCTCTTTGTGGATTGATGGCCCCTGATATGCATCATATTCTGGTTCAATGCTTTTTCAATAATAAAATTGTTTTCTTTCTCTTCAAGCTTTGTGGAGAAGTTTTCTGGTTTGGGAAGAGAGTTTGTTTTTAATTATATTCCCCAACAGTATAAAAAATACTGAGGTGGGAACCATAGTCAAAGTTTGAGGTCTGATTCCCATGGAAAGAGCTGTATGAGTCACTTCCTGTTTGAGGCCTTGGTTTCCCAATCTTGATGGGCAAGTGGAGGGTGGTTTTTGGTTGGGATTCAAGTGGTTTCTTCAAATTCTATTTCCTATGGAAATAAAAGCTCTCAATTCTTTTTCTGATGAAACGCATTGGTGATAGTGGTTTGGGGAGAGTGGGGGTGG
The DNA here is from genome assembly GCF_020171115.1 of Neogale vison. Classification (NCBI taxonomy): domain Eukaryota; kingdom Metazoa; phylum Chordata; class Mammalia; order Carnivora; family Mustelidae; genus Neogale; species Neogale vison. Next base: position 141,076,842 of record NC_058097.1, read on the forward strand.
GGAAAAGCCCAGAGCAAAAACAACCTATAGGAGCACAATCTCTGAAAGACAGCTCTTCCAATTGCCTCCAGACCCCTATTGAAATATCTGGGTAAATGAAGTTCTTCTCATTAGCATTCTTCAAGGGGCTCTAAGACTCATGCAGATTACCCTGGGTCTAAGACTCACTAGTTGTGAAATGGATATAACTTGATCTCCTCTAAACCAGTTTCCTATTTTCTATCCCTTTTTGACAGAGCAAGGGCAACACTTTTTTTGTGGGCGGGGGGTGGGGGTGGTGGTGGTTCTGATTGCCTTATTCTTACTCTTTTGGTCTCCCTACTGGGTCAAGTATTCATTTGTGCCCTCCTTCATCCAATGTCATGCAGTACATGGAGGACATATGATGAAAAAGAGAGGTACGATGCCAAGAAGCTGTATTGCATAACAGTTACCTAACCTTGGGTTCCGGAGCCAGAATGGTTGTGTTCAAATACAAACTGCTACTTTGTGGTTGTGTGACATTGGGCAAACTATTAAGCCTCTCTGAGCTTCTGTTCCTCATTTAAGAAAAGTGGGATGCTAGATAGAACTTACCTTATGGTTTATTATGAGGACCAAAAGAGTTCATTTATGTTACACACTTAGAACAGTGCCTGACACATAATATGTGCATAAAAGACATCTAACTCACTCTGATGAACCTCAACAATCAGGTTATACAATTTATAAATAAGGAACAGTCCATTTTGGGGGGGTTTATTCTACACACTGTAAAGTACTAGAATATTTATATAAATATATACCAGGATATTTAGTAAAGACTTTTTTTTGGTAATACTGAAATGGTGAAAAAGAAAGAACAGCTCTATCTATAATGTGCAACTCAGCCTTGTTTATTGTGAGATTAAGTTGGAACATCACCATCTTCCTGCGACCAAGCCCACCTCAGTCATCTTTGACTTCTTCCACTGCCTTCAACCCATGTCCAATCCATTGAAAAGTTCAATCGCTTCTGTCATCTGGCTATCCCATCTCTTACAGAATCTCTACTCATACAGCCCATAGTAACTGCCTGATGTCCTTTCACTGATCCTCCCCCTCAGATGGTCTCCCAGCTTCCTTTACTTGGTGAATTGTTACTTGATTTTCAACACTCAGATTGAATTTGGTTCTTTGTTAAATCTGTGCTGAAACTTTCCCTTGAGGGTTACTATCCTGTATACACTCTACTTCATACTTACATTTTGTGCACACCTTTTATAGCCTTTATAATATCACCAAGTGCAATGGACTGAATGTTTGTATTCCCCCATCCACAATTCATGAAATCCTAACCCCCAGTGTGATGCTGTTAGGAAGGTGGGGCCTTTGGTCATGAGAGAGAAGACCCTGTGAACAGGAGCACAGCAAGAAGGTGGTGGCCTGCAACCCAGAAGAGGTCTCTCATCAGAATCTAACGGTGCTGACACCCTGACTTTGGACTTCCAGTCTGCAGAGCTGTGAGAAATAAATTTCTATTGTTTGTAAGTTGCCAGTCTATGCTAATTTGTTACAGCAGCCACAGCTGACTAAGACACAATAGGACTACTTGTTTTTCATATTTGTTGTTTTCCCTAGACTGAAGGGATCCAGACAGAGACTAACTGCCTTTCCCCTTTCTTAACTATCATTTTTTTTTTAAGATTTTATTTGTTTATTTGACAGAGAGAGATCACAAGTAGATGGAGAGGCAGGCAGAGAGAGAGAGAGAGAGGGAAGCAGGCTCCCTGCCGAGCAGAGAGTCCGATGTGGGACTCGATCCCAGGACCCTGAAATCATGACCTGAGCCGAAGGCAGCGGCTTAACCCACTGAGCCACCCAGGCGCCCTTAACTATCATTTATTGATTAACTTCAATGTACCAAACACATACTATATAGGAGTTTTACCTATGTTTTCTCATTTCATCGCTCCCTCACCAACTCCTGGAAATAGATATTAGGAAATCCATGTTAGAGGTGAGTTTCCAAGAGCAGAGAGTTTAAATGACTTGCTGAGCTGTGATTTGAATGTTTCCTCTCTACATTCTGTGTCATCATCCAGCTCCATGACCAGGTGTGTGGCAGATGTTCAATGGACTAAAATTCCTGAATGTAAGCCTCGTTTTAGACACTGCCATTTGAGGAATCTGTAGCCTAATGTTGCGTCTGTTACACACAAACCCTGATCAGGCCTCTGTTACCACACTCATCACTCTGAATTGTGATCTTTCACCAGACCAGTCAGTTTTCAAAGCCTGTTGAGTGGACTAGGTAGATTATGCTTCTCCTCTGGTGAGAGAGATCAGGGCAGGAATGGGGGGCTGCCCTGCTGAGCCAGTTCAGGAAGAAATGCTCCCAGAGCACCCAGGGCTGAGGCAGTTAATTTGCCCCAGTGGTGAGGAGGAAATTTCTTGTAAAAGCTAGCTCCCCTCAGAACAATGTGGCCTTTTATTTTTTAGCTTTGGAATGGAGCCTAGCTGTCCATGGAAACAAAGAGAGGAGAGAATCACTGAACCAGTCTTGCACATAAAAAACTGACCATGTCTGTCTTTGAAGTCTCCTTTATGTCGTTTAGAAAACTTTGGATTATAGGGGTGTTTTTTCCTCCTTTTCTTCCTCAGTTCCTCACCCACCCCAATTTTTTTTTTTTTTTCAGAGAAAAGAGAGAACTGGGTGTAAGGGAACCTTTCTTTGAAACAGGGCAGAAGTCATTAATTAAGGCCCCCATTCATTCCTTCTGACACTTGCTCATCAATCAGATTTCCTCTTAGCATTCTGATGACCCTGCTGACCTGGGGTCCTCCATACTGTCTGCCAGACAGAATTGAAACTCAGACCACACACCAGAACAGAGGAGTGGGCTCTGGCTCCTGGCTTCCTGAGATTGAGGAGAAAGAGTCTGGGGACAAAGCTGGCTGGTCAGGAGCTCTTCTGAGTTGAGGTAAAGGTAAACAGAGAAGATATTTTCTTTGCGGAAGCAAGTGTTGCTCACTTCACTGAAGCAGTGATCTATAGTTGCCCTTCCTTTTCTTCCCCTCACCCAGGGCCAGCCATGGAGCTCGGAGCCCAGCCAGCTGAGCCCGGGAAACCAGGCTAGCAGTTCCCCTTTGCCAACTCGGCACTGCTCAAAGAAGTTAACAACTCTAAGCCTTCTCTCAGGAAAGTACAGGGAGCTGTTCTGGAGATGACAGTGGCATTTGAGGGGAGAGGGGTAGTCAGCCTGAGGTGTAGGACCTTTATTTGATTACTTGTTCATCGTTAACTCATTCAGTTACTGTTTACCTAGCACCCAGTATGTAGTAGGTGTCATGGTAGGTGCTGAGAAGAAGCAGATGCACTCTTTATCCTCATGGAGTTTATAGTCTAGTTGGGAATATACCCGGGACTTCTCTTCAGGAAAAATTAGGGTTAGGCAGACTCACGGTTGTTATGTGCAGTTAAAATTCAATGAATCTTTATGGGTCTCCTTGTAGGTATTAGGCATATGGCTAGGAGCTGGGAATACCAAAAATTAAAAAGAAAAAGAAAATGCCCCTAACCCAGGTCCTCAAGTAATTAACATAGTAGGCAACAACAGACTGGTAAACAAGCTCATTAGTATTCAGTGTGAGAAGTGTTGTGGTACATACAGGATTCGGAGAAGAGAAAATAGTTTACTCTATGGAGTTCCTTGGATCTTATTCTAAAGGAGATGGGAACCCCTAAAGGGTTTTGAGCAGAGGAGTGACAAAATCCGGCACATTTGTAAAAGTTTGGAGGTTAGAAAAGGAGTTAAGGGAGGAAATAGGGACATTGGTTAGGAGGTTTATTGCAATAAACCAGGTTTAGTATCTTGGGCCAAAGAGGTAATGATTTGGGTATGGAGAAGTGGTTGGATTTTATTAATTTTTTTTAATCTTTAAAAAATTTTTATTTTTATTTTTTATTATTTTTAAGATTTTATTTATTTATTTGACAGAGAGAGAGAGAGATCACAAGTAGGCAGAGAGGCAGGCAGGGAGAGAAGGGGAAGCAGACTCCCCGCTGAGCAGAGAGAGCCTGATATGGGTTTTCATCCCAGGACCCTGAGATCATGACCTGAGCTGAAGGCAGAAGCTTAACCCACTGAGCCATCCAGGTACCCCTAAAATTTTTTTTTAAAAAGATTTTGTCAGAGAGAGAGCATGCACAAGCAGGGCGAGAGGCAGGAAGAGGAAGAAGCAGGCTCTCCTCTGAGCAGGGAGCCTGATGTGGGACTCGATCCCAGGACCCTGGAATTATGATCTGGGCCGAAGGCAGACGCTTAATTGACGGAGCCACCCAGACGTCCCAAGAGGTTGGATTTTAGATGCTTTCAAAATACAGCCAGCAGAATTGACTTTGGGTAGGAGCAAAGACCGTTCATTCACAGTAACAGGAGAGGTTGTAGAGAATATAGGCACAGACATGTGTGAGGGCGAATGGGATGATGCAGCATTGGAAGTTCTAAGTGACTGTTTCTATTTCCTCTGAGAAAGGGGAAACAATGATCAAAGAAGGAGTGGCAATTTAAAGAGAGGAAACTATATGAAATACTTCCATAAGAAAGCCAGAGAGTGACTAGATCAGGGAGATGATTCCCGAGCAGTTCCAAGAGTCTGCTCCAGTTTAGGAGTCATGAAAATAAAGTCAGTCAGCACAGCTGTTGTGTACCTCCAGCCAGGTTCAGCTTGTCAGAAGAGGCTGGGAGAAGTGAAGAGGTGACTCCCACTGAGATTGGAGTTTTCAAGGTGAGTACAATGAAGCAAGAAAGGGAAAAGAAAGTTGAAGGTGCGTGTAAGGAGAAACTATTATGACTGAGTGTAGACTCTGAGCTGGGTAAAGTGAGGAGTGAAGCCACAGAAGGGAGCTCGAGTGGGCAATAGTGAAAAAGAGTGGAATCTATAGATTGCAGATTACTGTGTGGTCAGGGATTTCTTGGACTTGGAATACCATGACTGGAAAAATAAGAAGTGGTGGTGATCAGAACGTGGCATGTTTGAAACTGAGACTAGATAAATGCAATTATTGATAATAGTAAGCTGTAGGATAAGACTAGGCGAATGAGTGGCTAGGTTGAACTGTAGGATAATATCTTTGGAGGAGATGAGGTCAAGGAAGACCGAAACCAGGATGTCGGGATAAACATCTATATGAGTATTGAAATTATGTCTCAATGAAATTATTGAATTATAACTGAGTAAGAATAAAAGTGAAATACACTCTCCAAGAAATAAGGAGACTTGACTTAGAGGTCAGTAGATGACAGTGACCAAGAGTGGGTAGTGGGCAGTATGGTATGGTGGACATGATTTAAAACTAGGAGTTTTAGGGAGATGCAGGGGGCATTGTAATAGGCAAGGAAACCACCCCAACCCCCGGGCTCCATAGTCCAAGGAATTTGGAGATTTAAAAAAAAAAAACAAACCAACCACTTGAGATGGTTGCTGGGAAAGCAATGTCCTCCCAGAAGAGTCAGATTTCTGTTAGAACAAGAAGGCAAAGGGAAAGTATAAGATTGAGGATGTAAGGGGGTGCCTGGGTGGCTCAGTTAAAGCCTCTGCCTTCGGGTCAAGTCATGATCCCAGCATCCTGGGATTGAGCCTGTGTCGGGATCTCTGCTCTGCAGGGAGCCTGCTTCCCCTCCTCTCTCTGCCTCTCTCTCTGCCTACTTGTGATCTCTGTCTGTCAAATAAATAAATAAAATCTTAAAAAAAAAAAAAAAAGATTGAGGCTGTAAGGGTTTTGCTGATGACTGGCTTTGATTTCCAGGGTGATACAGTGCTTTGAAGGGTTTCCCAAGGTATCTCCTGAGGTCAGTGACATCACAAAAGAGGATATAGAGAACCAAGTGGGAATGAGAGCCTGGAGGATGAGGATGTCCAGACTCCTTTTGATGTCTGACTTCAGTAGGTATAAAGGGCATATGAGATTAATTCTGATGGTCTCAAGGCAGATGGTAGTATGAGGCTATGGGTGTCGAGCTGGGGGAGGAGAGAGAGGTGAGGGCTCCATCAGGAGCAAAGAATTCTGAGAGAGGTAGCCTCATCTGGATTAACCCAGACTCCACGACAATTTTCCCATATAGCATAAGGTGCTCTGAGGCTTCCTTCTGACTCTACTGGTGGATTTTTTTTTTTTCCTAGTGAAACTGGGCAGCGATCACTTGTATAAAACTGTTTGTGTTGGCATTATATAATCTAGTCCTGCCTTAGCTTTCCTTTTAAACTGGGGTCTTGGGAAATGGTCTACCTGGCCTACCCCTAAATTGGTTCTAGGAATAATGAATAACTCAGTGCTGTGAATTGTGTAAGACTGATGATTCACAGACCTGTATCCCCGAAGCAAATAATACATTATGTGTAAATAAATAAATAAATAAATATGAAAAATGAATGACTCAGTTTGGGTGAAGATAATCACTGGATTATTAATAGACCATTTGTGATAGGATAGAAGTCAGGGAGGACGTCTTTCATTCTGAGATGTCTGGCAAGACATCAGGGAGTAGCAAGTCATTGAATGTTGGTGATTTCCTTGGGCCAGGGCTGCCAGGAGTGTACATGCTTTTCTGCAAGGTATACTGAGGATCACACTTTTTAGGCCACTCAGATGAATTTTAATATAAGTTTTATTGTCTTGTGGCTTCTTACTCAGTGACTCGATGTCATTGTCTTTCATTAGAAGGCCAAATACCATCTAGAGCCAAGTTCCCCATTATTCAGCTTTCAGTTTCAGACCTGAGTTCTTTGCTGAATCCTTACAAAGACAATAGTTTTCAGAGTCAGGCACTTTTGAAAGAAAAGCTTGATTTCCAGCAGTCTTTTTTTTTTTTTTTTTTAAGATTTTATTTATTTGAGAGAGAATGAGAGTGAGCAACAGAACACAGACTGCAGGAGAGGCCGAGGAGAGAGAGAAGCAGTCTCCCTGCTCAGGAGCCTGATGCAACACAGGGCTCGTCTCCCAGGACCTTGGGATCACGACCTGAGCAGAACACAGATGCTTAACCGACTGAGCCACCAAGGCTCCCCAAGCTGGGCACTTGAGACAGTATGTCACTTGAACTTAACCTTGAATAGATAGTATGCTATTGGCCCTATGTTACACAAAAACTTAGGACAAAGAGACTTGGAGAACAATAGTGTGTCTCATGTCACATAACTGGTAAGAGGCAACATTGGACCCCCAGCCTGTCTGCGTTCAGAGTCTTGTGTTACATTGCAGCTGCTGTGGTGATCCAATGAGTCTGTTGTCCCAGGCAGTGCTGAAGTTGCTGACTCCTTTGGTCCCACTGGGCAAACATGATTATACACAGGAAAGAACAGAAGCAAGGGGATGGCAGGATGATAATACACTCAGAGACCAGATAGACTCCAGAGAGTCTTTAGATACGCTTGATAATCACATATACAGTGCATTACACTTCCTAAGGCGCATCCCATTTCTTAGCCCTCCTCCATGAAAACCTGGAAGTGCTTGTTCCTATTATCCTCCTTCTACAGACAGAGGAACCAGGTATTCAGTCACATAAGTTTCCAGAAGGCACATAATGAAAGAGTGGAATGGAGACCTTCAGCCTGTTCTTTTTATTCCCAGAGAGACACACATCATAAGACTCAGCCTTCCTATTTAGACAGAAAGACAATGGCAAAACATTGTTACCTTCCTTTCTTCTTCCCTGCAAGTGGGATACAGGCCCCTTGGCCCTCCTCAGGTCCTTCTTGTGCTCTGACTGGTGGTGGCCTTTTTGTGTCTGACTGCTGTTCAGGACAAGTGGAGTCTGAATTTTTGACGAGTGATAAATGGCAACAGTTTATGTCCCTCTCTCCAGTCTGAGGGTTGGCCACTGCTGCAGCTGGGAAGCAGTTGCCCGAGCTGGGGTGCGGTGGGAGAGGGGGACTCTCAAAATGTCTGGCCATAGGTGGATGCGGTTATGCAGCCTTCTGTTTCCAGAGCCTTTGAAAGAAGGTCCAGCATGAATGCAGACATCTCTGACCAGCTGGTTTGGCACCTTTTCCCCTTTGGTTCTGAAGAGTCAGAGAAGATGAGGGATAAGGGACAAATGCTTTCCTGCTGACTAGAGACCTTGCTTGAATGTCTGAATAAATTGGCTTCCATATTTTTAAAAAAAACACAAAACTCTAAATGAATTGTGAACAGAAGAACTGATGCGTCTCTTATCAGTCTGCTGCCTGTTGACTTTGGCTGGGAGATAATCACCATGGTTAATGAGGATCTTGGCAGCCAGTTATTACTCATTCCTGACCATTCTCATTCACCATTGTTTTGGCATATAATACCCTGAAAGAATATGAAATCCCAGTGCTCTGCTGCGCTGTGGTTTCTTTATGAACCACAACCTTCTCATCCTTTCCCCAGCGCTCTCTCCCTTCCTGCTCCCTTCCCCCCACTCCCCCCCAATCCTACCAACTGCGAGGGACTGAGCAGGCCTTCCAGACCTATCGTCCCTCCAACTGCAGGAGCTCTGCTACTATCTGCCTTATGAAATGACTTACTCCAAAGTGTTTCTCTGGGAAATAGTTGAAAATCACATGCTCTCAGAAGTTCATGATGACCAGCTACAAGCTCTGACAGGGGTGAGGCAATTGCATGTAGGCTTCCTATTCTCCATCCATTTAAGTAAGAGCAAATTATTGTGAGTGTGTGTTAACTGTCCTCTCCCTATCCTGGCACCAGAATGCAGGTGGAGAAATCCCAGCACATCTTGTTTGTACAAGTGTCCAGTTGCTGATCGAATTAATTTTTTTTAATCAGGCCCGAGACTCTGAAGGCCGAACTGATTTTCCTAGCAAGGAATTGAGTCACCAGTCTCAAGTTTACTTAGTCTTGGTCCAAATTTCGTTTGGTCCTGGGGTCGTTTTGAAGCTCCACAGGTTGACAGTGTCCCCATAGTTCTGTTCCTTTAACCGACCAGGGCCACTGACTCAAATGCATGGCAGGAGCAGCAGGCAATCCTGGTCTCTAGAATGAATCTGGACATCACCATGGGCTTATTTAACTCTCTTCAGTTGACATACTATCTTGAACTCGTTTTTCTGTTACAACATCAGCACTTTCCTTTAAGATGTATACAATTAAAAGTCACTCTCTGGGTTCATAAATGGCAACTGGGCACAAAAGTGTTTCCTTGCCCAAACCCCTACTCCCACCAGATCTTGGGGGACAAATTCTAAGGCAGGGTCCTGCCTGAATTTTTGTCAAGGAAGAGAAACAGAAATGTGCACATCTAAGGAAAGTCCAGAGGAGAGAGCAAAATCTGTTAGGAATGGGAAATTGAGTTAGTACATAAGTCATGAATCATTACCAAGCTCTGAGGCAGGTAATGAAGACCCAGCTTTTTTTTTTTTTTAATTTTTAATTTAAATTCAATGTAATTAATATATAGTATATTAATAGTTTCAGGGGTAGAATTTAATGACTCATCAGTTGCATATAACAGCTGGTGCTGATTATATCATGTGCCCTTCTTAATGTCCATCACCCAATTACCCCCTCCTCCACCCCCTCCCCTCAGTTTGATTCCTAGAGTTAAGAGTCTTTTACAGTTTGCCTCTCTCTCTGATTTCGTCTTATTTATTTTTTCTCCCATCCTCTAAGTTCTCTGTTTCTTAAAGTCCACATATGAGTGAAATCATATGGTATCTGAAAGACTCAGCTCTTACCTTCATGGTGCTCACAGGCCAATGCAGAAAGCAGCTTCCAAAGCAAATAATTCTTTGTTCAATGTTATCATGGATTTTGTATCAAAAACCAAAGGAAGGAGAGAATGAGTGGTAGACTGTAAGCTCTATGAGAGCAAAGATCCTGCTATTTGTCTAGAACTCAGCATCATATCTGGGACATGATAGTATTTTATATATATTTGTTAATTGAATTGATTCATTTATACCAGGTATATCCAATGGTTTGATTGATTCATTCAATTATTTAATCATATTTACTTCTTAAATACTGTTCGCTATTTTTAAGTAGCAAGGCAACTGATCACCACTTAATCTGAATGTGAAGCTATTCTTAAATAACAGTAGGATGAATTTTGATTAAATAGAAATGACAGTTATGACTTTGGACACATCTAGCCTTTACTGGACTGTCACTGTGTGCTAATTCCTCACAAGGTACATGTGTCATTTGTCACAGACAGATAAAGATATAGAATTTTACAGAGCTGAAATAACTTGCCCAGCTCATGTAATGGGGTTCAAATCCAGGCCTGAATGCCTGACTCCAAAGGCTATGATAATTGCCTACGTGACACTGCCTCTACTAGACTGTGTGGGACCTTAACAGCAGACCCTAAAGGAGTGGATGGAGCTGGATTTAGGCCGGGCCAGGGGCTGTATACTCCGTAAATCTGATCCCTAAGGGGATGGCCAAGAGCCCAAGGGGTTGCAATGAACTTGGTTTGATCTGAGCTGGTATTAGGAGGCAAAGACTTTTATCTGGAAACAGGGCAGGGCATGACTTGGTCCTAGGTAGTGACGATACTTAGAATATTACAAGGAAGGGGGAAGGATATGGCAGCTGGGATTTGATATAGGACTATAGTTAGCCGCAGATTGGAGGGTAATGGTGAGAAGAGGCTCCTCAGCAAAGGTTGGGAGGGCCTTGGAACCCAGGTGAAGCAAGGCTGGATTCAGGAAACTAAAGCATAAACTAGGAAACTGTTTGCTGAATTGCCCTGAATGTGCTTTTTGGAACCTACCTCTCATTTCTTCTTTTTGTTGATACTTTAACACAGCAGCAGTGTGGTTCAGTGAAAAGAGTCTTAGACTTGGGGCTCCTTTCTTTCTACTTGCTGGCTTTGAATGTTTTGTCAAGTGGCCACATCTCTTTGGATTTCATTTTCCTTTTTTTAAACGTGGATTTTTTTTTTTAACACCGGCTTCACTTAGTGGTTAACAGGATGATATGAAGGATAGGTTGTGTTTGGATGCTGAGGCTTTGTATCCACTGAAGTTTTATTCTTATGTGTTACATTTCCCATGAAACTGGGCTTGAAACTGTGTGAGAGGACAATAGGCTGGAAAGCAGAAGTTGGAATGGTACATGTCTGTGATTATAGGCAATGGGGCATCGATTAAAAATAGACTGCAGCTTTCTTCGGAAGAGGTAATGGGACTTAATGGAAAGAAACAAGAAATGCTCGTAAAACAGCTCTTTATGCACAAAGGAGCCAGTTTTTGCCTTGTTGCTAAGGTCCCAATTGTTTCCTGGCTGTGTTTTGTGTGTCTGTGTCAGGCCATTCTGTGGGTTCCTTTCAAGAACTGGGTGATATTGGCCTGCAGATAATTAGATCAGTGTCATCACTTTCACTACCCCCTTTTTATTCTGCTGGGACCATTTGCATGAAAATAAAAGTGGGTGCTATTTCTTTTCCATTAACAAGTCTTGATTTCTTACTGGTATATAATTTGGGGGACTCATCACATATAGCAGCTTTGGAAAAAAGTCCCAAGTCACTACGTAAGTGACCTTGCTTTAAAGAGGCTTCTAAAACCCAATGTTCAGCTAAGCCTTCCACTTCCCAAACTGACCCTTCAAAATCTTCCCCTTGTGATACAGAAGATCTTCATCTGGGGTTAATCAGGGTGCAGCTTGTGTAAGAGAAACTTTTAGGAAAACATTCTGTAGTGAAATTGGTTCTGAAGTTCATAAACATGTGTGTTTCTGTAGGTTTTTTCTCAGCTTAGGGTTTTTCAAAGAGCTAGAACTAGAAGAAACCTCCATTTGCAACAATAAAGTTCAGGAGGAAGATTCACATATTTGTCATTAATTTGTTGTAAAGCAATGGAGGCATGGTCGAAAGGATTGATTTAGGTGTCAATCAGAATCAGATTTAAACATTAGTTCTCCCTTATATTAATTGTGTGATCTTGATAACCTTGTTTTCTTGTTCTGTAAAGGCAGTAACAAATCTACCTTGCTACTCATGGTCGTATTGTGAATTATATGGCAACGGCCTACTAGTGTAAGAAGCACTATTCGTTGCTCATTAAATGTTAATTCCATTCCTCTTTCGTCTTCCTTTCCTCATATCCCTTAGCAATTGATGAAGAGATAATGGTATCATTTCTGCACCAGTCTTCCTGGATCCACTGTTTTTACACATGAACTGTTTCCAGAGCATGTGAAATCCATGATATAGGCAATTTCTTTTGATGGTTACTTTTCCAGTGGTAAGGAAAAGAAGGGGGGAAAAGAGGGAAATTTTTTGAGTCATTTATGAGGCTAACTTTATTCTTAGGTCAGGATAGCTATTTGAGATATCAGTTGTTTGTTTGTCTGTGCCCTCCCCCGCCCCCATTTTCTTCCCCAGATAAGCAGGTAGCCAATCTTCGTGTTTCTTGCTTCAGGATTTGTGGTAAGATAGAGAGCAGGGGATATTGACATCCTCCTTCCCTGGCTCTTGTTTTCCAAAAGTCCAAGATTTCAGGAAGGGATCTTGTTATGTGCTCCCCAGAGAGGTAGAGGGAGGGAGGTAGCCCTTTGAGATGCAGCAAGGCAAAGAAGAGAGGTTCCAGGAGACTGAGAAAGGGATAAAGATTTGTGGGTCCCTTGAACAATGACCCTCTGCTCCTTGGCATTCTCTCCCCACCAGTCCTGACGGGATAGATGTAAAACTTCAGTGGAGTTTCTAGCCTTGCCGAAGGTTCCAAGGCTATAATTAATTAAAAAATAATAAGAGCTAACACTTACATACTGTGTGTCAGGTACTTTTGAAAATGTTACATATTGGCTAAGTATTATCATTCTCCCCATTTTATAGATCAGGAAACTGAAGGTCAGCTTGGAAGGAGTAGAGACAGGGTTTGAACCTGGGAAGTCTATCGCCTGAGTCCATTCTTCTAACCATTTTTCTCACATCTGGAAAGAACAGAGACTGGCTTGAATGGGCCTGCAGATTTTGTGAGACTGTGTCTTAATGAGAGTGACCTATGACTGTTGACTGGAGAATTTATCCTAAAGTTTTAATGCTCTTTTAGACCTCAGAATCTTGCAATACCTGGCAAAAATGTATCCCTGGAGATGACTGAGATTAAATTTTCTCTCTGTAAAGCTGGAGGGAAGTTTGGTGTTGAAGTTAAAATTATTTAGAGAAAATAAAGAAATATAGGGGTTTTTATTTGTTTCTTTTGTTGTTGTTGTTGTTGTTGTTGTTGCTAAAATTCTTATCTGCTAAACTTTGATTCCAAAATCTGGCAAAAGGAGTATAAAAGAGTACTTGTATCATCTTAAAATATTAACATCAATAAAAACTTGCTCCTAGGGCACCTGGGTGGCTCAGTGGGTTAAAGCCTCTATCTTCGGCTCAGGTTGTGATCCCAGGGTCCTGGGATCCAGCCCCACATAGGCTCTCTGCTCAGCAGGGAGCCTGCTTCCCCCTCTCCCCCCACCCCCCGCCTGCCTCTCTGCCTACTTGTGATCTCTGTCTGTCAAATAAATAAATAAAATCTTTAAAAAAAAAAAAAACTTGCTCCTAATTGAGTGCTCACCATGTGCCATGAGATGTATATCTTATTTAATCCTTGTGTGGAAGGAATTAACGTTAGGGAAATTAAGTAAATAGTTGAAGCTCAGATAGCCATTAAGTTGTGGGGTTAGGATTCAGATCAAGGATGATCTGATTTCAAAGCCAAGTTCTTTTCCAGTGTGAAGCACTGTAATGCCTCCATACTGCTGCCACTGCATAGAAATGTCTTTTTTTTTTAAAAGATTTTATTTATTCATTTTGAGAGAAAGAGAGAATGAGCAGGGAGAGAAGCAGAGGGAGAGGGAAAAGCAGGCTCCCTACTGAGCCAGGAGCCCAATGTGGTACTCGATCCCAGGACCCCAGGCTCATGACCCGAGCTGAAGGCAGACGTTTAACCAAACGAGCCACCCAGGTACCCCTAGAAATGTCTTTAATAAAATAACTGGATTTAATTTATGACCGTATTAAATGATGAATGTGTCATACAAAATGTAGTTTAATTGTAGAAGTATTAGGCAAATCCAGTAATAGGAAAGGTGATAAAGTAATATATTATAATAATAATAGAAAATAAATGTAATATATTATCACCTGTAAATCACTTTGATAAAAGTTAAGACATTATTAAAAAAGAATTATACACCATGGCCAAATGGAATTTATTCCAGGTGTGCAAGTCTGGTTCAACATTCAAAAAAATATTGATATGATTCATCACATCAATAGGCTAAAGAAAAAGTATGGTTATATCATAGATGCAGAAATAAAAATTTCCAACAAAGTCTAACACTCATGCATAATAATAGAAACTCTCAGCAAACTACAAATAGAGGAAACTTCAAGTCTGGGAACAAGATAAGAATGTCCCTTCTCAGGGTGCCTGGGTGGCTCAGTAGGATAAAGCCTCTACCTTAGGCTCAGGTCATGATGCGTATCGGGCTCTCTGCTCAGCGGAGAGCCTGCTTCCCCCCCACCCCATCTCTCTCTGCCTGCCTCTCTGCCTACTTGTGATCTCTGTCTGTAAATAAATAAATAAAATCTAAAAAAAAAAAAAAAAAGGAATGTCCCTTCTCACCACTTCTATTCTATGTTGTACTGGAAGTCCTAGTTAATGCAATAAAATAAGAAAGGGAAATAAAAAGTAGACAGGTTGAGAAAGAAGAAATGAAACTATCTTTCTTTGAGATGATAAGATTGTCTATTTAGAAAACCCTAAAAAATCCCCAAAATACTACTGGAACTAATAAGTGATTACAGATTAATATAACAAAGGTTAATATGTAAAAGTCAATCACTTTGGGGGCGCCTGGGTGGCTCAGTGGGTTAAGCCTCTGCCTTCAGCTCAGTTCATGATCACAGGGTCCTTGGATGGAGTCCTGCATCAGGCTCTCTGCTCAGCAGGGAGCCGGTTTACCCCTCCCCCTCTGCCTGCCTCTCTGCCTACTTGTGATCTCTCTCTCTCTGTGTCAAATAAATAAACAAATTAATCTTTAAAAAAAAATGTCAATCACTTTCTTATATTGCCAGCAATGCACAATTGGAATTTGAGATAAGAAAGTAAAGCCTTCGGGACACCTGAGTGGCTCAATCAGTTAAGCCGCTGCCTTCACTTGGGGTCATGATCCCGGGGTCCTGGGATGGAGTCCCACATCGGGCTCCTTGTCCATCAGGGAGCCTGCTTCTCTCTCTGCCTCTGCCTGCACTCTGCCTGTTTGTGCTCTCTCTGACAAATAAATAAAATCTTAAAAAAAAAAATAACGCCCTCTACATCAACACCAAAAAAATCAAAATACTTAAGTTATAAACATAAACCTAATAAGTAAAATGTCCATATGAGGAAAACTGTAAATCTCTGATGAAAGAAATCAAAGAAAGTCTAAATAAATGGAAAAACATTCCGTGTTCATAGATAGGAAGCATTATTATTAAGATGTCAGTTCTTCCCAACTTGATTTATAGATTCAGTGTAATTCCAATCAAAATCCCGGTGAGTTATGTTGTGGATAAAGGGATTCCCAAGTTTATATGCGAAGGCAAAAGAACCAGGATAGTCAACACAATACTGAAAAAGAACAAAGAGCATTGACACTATCTAACTTCAAGACTTACTATAAAGCCATAGTAATTAAGACACTGGCAGAAGAATAAACAAATACATCAGTGGAATAGGACAGAAATCTCAGAAACAGATCCATCCAAATAGAGTCTTTGACAAAGAAACAAAAGCAAATCAATGGAGAAAGGATAGTCTTTTTAACAAACAGGCCTGGAACAACTGGTCATCCACATGCAAAAACATGAATCTAAATGCAAACCTTACACCTTTCACAAAAATTAACTCAAAATGGATCACTGACTTATATATGGTATACAAAGCTATACAGTTTCTAGAAGGTAACATAGGAACACTAAAACTCAGAATGCCCTAGGCAAACTAGGAAAAGCATCCCATCAGTTAAAAGTGACTTAGATAAAGAATAGGATGTGATGGCACAAATAAGCTTTATGATTCAGACATTCATGTATCTACTGTTCCTTTGTCAACTTTCCTTAAGCCCATTCCATGGCCTCATGGGGAATTTTCTGTGAACATTTGACTAAGGAAGAAAATTCTAGCCTGGTCTATGTATGGTTCCACATGGTTTACTGACTCCAGCCAGTAATGTACTATAGGAGCAAAAGAGCCCAGTTTTGTAGAAGTCTGTTTTTTCCCCCAACCATTCTGATGCTTGCTCAAGGTTGTACATGGGTTTAACAACATTAACAACATGGGGTCCCTCCCCCATTCAAGACTGAACTACATGTGATCACATCTGGAAGCCCAGCTTGCCAACAGCAAAGGCAAGTGCAATACCCTAGGAGTACCAACCAGCCACCTGGTAACAAGTTGATTTCAATCTTTCAGTTATTGACAGAACAAATTTTCTCACTTGAGTAGTCATTCTGGGTATGGATTAGCTTTTCTTCTCAAATGCTTCTGCCAACCCCGTCACCTATGGACTTATAGAATGCCTTATTTGTCACCACAGTATCTCACATTTCATTACTTTTATCCAAGGAAATAATTATTGCCAGCAGAGGAGATGAAGCTATGGGCTCTAGCTTATAGTATTCACTGTTTTTGTTGTGGGATCATGTTGCCTACTATTCAGAAATAGCTGATTTTGTAGGGTAGTAGAATGGTCCAATTACATTAGTTGGGAAATAGTACTTTTGGAGGTTGGGTGCTATTCTACAATGTGGAACATGTGCTAATCTAGCAACCAATATACAATTCTGTTTATCTTATAGCTAGAATACACAGGGCTAGAAATTAAGGAGGTAAAGTGTGAATTGCTCCTTTTACTATCCAAAAAAACTCAACATATTTTTCTTTCCATCTTTATGTATTTGGTCTCTGCTTATTTTAGAGGACTTAATGCATAAAGAAAGAATGTTTTTGTTAGGAGACATGCAATTGTTCCATTGAATTGGAAGTTGAGACTGTCACCTGGCAATGTTGGTCTCCTCATGTCACTGATCTAATGTACAAAGAAGGGTGTGACTGTGGTGGCTAAGGTGGTTGATCCTAATTTCCGAGAGAAAATTAGATTGCTGCTGCACAATGGGGCGAAGAGAACTGTCTGGAAATCAGGGTACTCTCCAGGTGCACTATTGTGACCCAATAAAGTCAGGACTGCTAAAGCTTCAGACCCTTTAAAAATGAAGATTTGGGTTATTTCACAAGCTTGTGAACCTTGATCAATTGAGGTGATAGCTGAAGGAAAGAGGAACAAGTCAGTGAAATAACAAAGTGTAAAACTCAACTATGGCATTGAGATCATTTATAGAAATGAAAACTATAGAAGATAGTATTCTACCCCTTGCATTTATGTGTATTTTTGTATATGTTAACTATTTTCCTTACTCTTTTTCTCTATTATTTTACATAGGAATTGTTCATTGGGATTAACCTGACAAATTGATATTTAGATTACAAGATATGCAGGTGGAATTTGACCAACTAAAACAGAAGTTAACCTCATCCTGGGATGGATATGGTGGCTGTCGGGATCTGTCTCTCCTTTTCAGGTGACAGTGTCTTCTTTTCTATAAATGTTAGTTGCGTCTTGTTAGGAGGTAGTCTGAAGTTGTTACTGTTGTTATATGGAAGTTTAGTTATGGGTAAAGGTGTGTGACTGATACTGAATAGGCTAAGAGTTATATGGTGCATCTCTTTTACTTATCTCTTGTCTTACAGACCTAAGCCCACTATTCTATATTCTGTTCTGAGATGTTGGGGGTGGGACTCTGCAAAATACTTTTCCTAGCTTTCCTTGCTAGCTGGCTTCCTGCAGTTAGGTGGTGTCAATGTGAGACACTGGTGGGAAGATGGAAAGAGAGAAGAGAGGGATAGGATGTCGTGCTTTCAGCTCCTGTTAGTGTCCTTCCAGCATCAGGGGACAGCGTTTTGTGACACTCCTAGTACCAGCTGTACCATGCCCCCTCAGTTTGAGCACCAGCTATGTGAAGGCCACTCCTCCACAACCTCAAATTCTGGTAATCCTATCTATTCCCCTTGGTTTTTTCAGTCCCAAGGATGGCCTGCTGCTTCCTTAGGTTACTAATATTTGGCTTCCCTCGCACGTCCCTTTTGGCTCTTTCATTCAGTTTTCCAACATCACTATAAGCAACTCCTTATATTAAATTCCTATGTTTAAATTTCCTAGGGTGATTTGTTTTTTCATGATATGGCCCTGGCTGATGTAAAAAGGATCCAATGGGGAGAGGTGTTTCCTAGTATTAAGAACCGAGTAGGAAAGGTAAGTGGATGAACACAGCAGGCTAACATGAGATAACCATGAATGGCTCAGACATTTTACAAATGAAGATTTGGGTTACCTTACCAAATAAATAACACTGACTAGGTAAGGTGCTAACTGAGGCAAAAGGATCATGGAACATGGAAGAAGGTCATTATAAATACCAACTATTGCCTTGTGACCACTTAGAGAAATGAGAATTGTGGTCGTTATGCATATTGCTTTGTCATGAATATACTTGTATTTATTAGCCAATTTCCTTTATTCCACTCTTCCTTTCTGTTGCTACTTTATATAAGGTATATTGGTGGTGCTTAATTTTATAATTTGGTTCATTAGATTATCAAGATGGGACTGTGGCTGAGGTGGAAGAGAAAAGATTGTCATCACTAGATGAATACTGAGTGGTGGGGCTTTGGGTGTAAACCCTTTTTTGGATAGAGAATAAGTGCATGTTCATTTGTATGAGGGTAGCTATATTACATTATGTTATATTGTAGTTGCTATTTTGTTGATTGGAAATTTAAACTTGGTAGAAACTTGTGTGTCAATATTATGCGCAAAGGGGTGGAATGCACTATACGTTGTTGACTGGAATTTAGCAGTTGTTTCTACCTCTTCTATGTTCTCAGCCTCTCCTTATATTGCAGATTTTGGAAAGGTAAAAACTTCATTTCACAGACTCACTTGTTACTAGAATCCTGAATGTAATTTAGGCTTTTCCAATGAGGCACATTTGTCTTAGATTTGGAAGATGGAAGGCAGATGGAGGCCATTCTTATTGGGCAGTGGCAGCTGACGTACGGACTTCTGGCAAGAGTTTTTGCAGCAGCCAGATTCCACATCCTATTGTTCAGCCAACAGCTTTGTAACAGCTGCATTTTTTCCCTTGTTTTCTGAACTTTGGGTAGCAGAAATAGTTTCCTGACTATGAAACCTAGTGGTGATGTGACCTTAATGTGTAGTACTGGCTCCTTGACTTCAAGCCTTGTAATGCCCTTTAAAAAATATTTATGTATGTATGTATGTATGTATGTATGTATTTAAGAGTGAGTGCATGAGCGGTGGGGAGGGGCAAAAGGAGAGGGAGAGAATCCTTGAGCAGATTCCCCACTGGGCATGGGACTCAACGCAGGGCTCTATCCCAGGACCGTGAAATCATGAATGAACTGAGCTGAAACCAAGAGTTGGCTGCTCGACCAATGGAGCCATCCAGGTATTCCCCCTTTTAATGATTTTTAAAAACAGTTAGCTTATAGTACACCGGAATCACCAGAGTATAAATCCTTGAACTTGAACATACATCAGTAGAAATCTACACTGAAATACAAAGAAAATGAAGGAAATAAAACAGAGCATCTGGAGATACAGAGCAATAAAAAATAAGTCTAGCACATTTGTGATTAGAGTCCAACAAGGAAAAGAAAGAAATCAGAAGAAATATTTGAAGAGATAATGGTTAAGAAATTTCTACCTCTAATTTCTGTTCATCAAGTAAACTACCTTCAACTCTTAGCTATTTTTCCTTCACTGTCCCTGTACATTTTCCATTAATATGTTTAAAATATGTTTATTTTGCAGTTAGAGATATTTTTAACAGATTTATTGAGATATAATTCACATACCATAGAATTCTTCCATTTAAAGTGTGTGATTCAATGATTTTTAGTGTATTTACAGTGAGTATCACCATATCAATTTTGATCCTTTTTATTAGTTCAAAAAGAAATCCCACATGCCTTAGCCTTCTCCCCTTCTATTAGGGTTTTCTAGAGAAACAGAATGAATAAGAGGTGTTTCTGTGTTTCTGTGTGTGTGTGTGTGTGTGTGTGTGCGCGCGCGCGTATTTTACAAAATTGGTTCACACGGTTTTGAGGGCTCACAGGTCTGGTTTGCTGGGATGAGCAGCAAGCTGAAAATTTCAGCAGGAGTCATTGTTGAGGTCTTGAGTTCAGAGACATTCTGGAGGCAGAGTTCTCTCCTTGTAATTGTAATGTCGTTGTAAAGGACTTCAGTGTATTCTTTTAAGAACTTCAGTAGATTGGGTCCCGCCCACTTACATTATAGAGGGTAAACTGCTTTACTTTACTCAAAGTCTACTGATTTAAATGTTGAACACATCTTAAAATGCCTTTAGAGCAACATCTAGACTTTCACCAAGCAACCAGGTACTATAACCTAGCCAAGTTGACACATGGACTTGTGATAATGAGATACAAATGTGGATTCCTTGTAACAAATGTACCACTCTGGTAAATGACATTAATAGTAGGAGGCTGGGGAGAGAGGGAGTGTATGGAAATGCTTTATATTTTTTTTTCTAATGAGCAAAGCATTTAAGTAAATGTTTCTCCAAAGAACATATACAAATGTACAATAATCATATAAAAATGCTAAACATCATTAGCCATTAAGGAAATACAAACCAAGACTCTAATGAGATACCACTTCATACTCACAGAATGGCTATAATCCAGAAGATAGAAAATAAGTATTTTTGGTGAGGATGTAGGAGAATTTGAGCTCTGATATATAGCTGGGGTTGGGGGGAATGTAAAGGAGTATAGCTGCTTTGGAAAACAGTCTGGCAATTCCTTAAACTACTTCCTCAGAGTTACCACACATTCCAATAAATTTAGTCGCTTTTGGGGTCACTTGGTAAAGGCAGCACACCCAAATGAGAAATAGGTTGACTCCAAAATCAAAAAAGGCACACTAGGCATTACGCCTGTATTTTTGTTGTACGAGTGACCAGATACAGCACTTTTTCCTTAATCTAAGAAGGAATAGCTGTACATGTCCCACACCATTGGACCTCTAGAAATTTCACTGAGGTAGAAGGCCTCTGAATTTTTGTTGGGTTAATTTACGACTCTCTGACACACAAATATATGACCAATAAGTCTAGAGATGTCACTCCTTCGCTCAGTAGATTTAATCAGCATATTGTCATCTCAGTATAATGGATGCAGTGTGATATACTGTAGAAGAGAAAGATGGTCAGAGTCCCTGCACACTAAATTATGATACACGGCTGGACATTTAGTATACCTCTGAGGTAGGATGGTAAAGGTATATTGCTGGTCTTGCCAGCTGAAAGAAAACTGCTTCTCGTCCTAATTCAGAGATTAAGTATAGTATAAGGAGATATGTATGGGTGCCAAGTTGACAAGGGATGGCTGACAATGGTTAATATTACGTGTCAACAGATGTAAAGAGGCGCTCACTCTCTCATACTTAGGGTTACTTGCATGAACTAAGAGTGAGTATCTCCTTCAATCTTGTGCCCTGAGCACTTTGCTTGCCTCACCCATGTCCAGGCCTACTCCTCCTACCTCCAATGTCTCCAATTCCTTCCTAGTTCTATGTGTATGTTCAGGTCAGAAAAGAGGCCCCCATGATCCAGTAGCTATCCCTTTCAGACGTTGTCCCCAGGACTTTGGGAGGGTGGAAATAGCCAACCACGTTTATATAAGTCAGGCCACCTCCATCTGCCCAAACTTATCTCCAGTCCTCCAACTCTGTTCTCTTTCTCTTTTAAGGAATATTTCAAATCCAAGGGCCCTGTGAACCCAGTGGTTCTGCCCTGATCTGACCTGCTTCCTTCTTCCCACTCAAAGCACTACTAGCATGTGGGTAAGCTGATCCCATTCCCTGTCCTCCCAGCTGGCGTACCTGTACAAAGGTGGAAGGGACCAGCCTAAGGAAACCATAGAGCAGTATTTGGAGCTAAATAATAGCTAATAAAGAGACTTATGGTAGAGGTTTGGAAATGGCTGGGGTCTATTTGTGTTGGACTGAGTTGGGCTCCTATCTAGCCCAGGAGTGGAGATCCCTATCCTTTGTAGGCAAGACTTCAGAGCCTCAGTTTCCTGCCCCATACATTGGAGTTTAATCCATAGCAATAACTCTTTAGCAGGAACATGTATGCAGAAAAATGAGTTTGGAACCTTAAATCTCTTTCTTTCTCTACCCAGTTCTTGGCCCAGATCCTCACTTCCATGTGGAGGTCACTAAGTCCAGAGAAATCCAATTAGAGTGCAAGTCTGAAGGCTTGTTCCTTCAGCCAAAGGTCCAGTGAATGGACTTGCAGGGAGGGAAAATTCCAGGTGTGACTGAGTCTCAGATCCAGAACAAAAGTGTGCTGTTCCATGTAACAACATCACTGCTCCTCAGAGAACCTTCTCAGAAAAATCTAACTTGTTCTATCTGGAACCCAGTATTGAATCAGAAAAAGGAAGAACAACTGTCCATAGCTGGTCAGTTTTCTCTTTCCCCTCACTGTGCCACCCAACATGGGCTTTTATGCTCATATGCCTGACAGTGGCAACTCTAACCTGCTACCTTGGGTTTGGCTGATTTCGATTATGTATTTTAGGCAGGAATATCTCAGAAATAATTCTGTATTCTTAATGTATTCCATCTCAGTAGAGTGTGATTTCAATTTCTCCCATTACTGATAATGTTTATTTTGATCATTTGACTAATGTGGTAACTTCCAAGTTTTTTACTGTGTAAATTTATTCTTTTTTTTTTTTAAGATTTTATTTATTTCACGGGGAGAGAGAGATCACAAGTAGGCAGAGAGGCAAGCAGAGAGAGAGGGGGAAGCAGGCTCCCTGCTGAGCAGAGAGCCCAATGCGGGCTCAATCCCAGGACCCTGGGATCCTGACCTGAGCTGAAAGCAGAGGCGTAACCCACTGAGCCACCCAGGCGCCCCTAAATTTACTCTTTTCTAAGTTATATATAATACATACTTTGTGGGGAGATACTTTAAAGCTATGTAAATATTCAATTTCTTACCAGACTTTTAATTTATCCATTTATCTAAATATATCTGTTTGGACTCATTGTTTTCAGTTTTATTCAATGGTTTATAAACCATTATGATTGTTATTAATCTTGATGCTCAAATTGTTTTCTGTTTGGTCGGTGGGAACCCCTTCAAGCTTGCTTCTGGGTCCTTTTGACAGATCTCCATTCGTTCATGGAGCATTTCCTTTCCCTGGCACAAAGAGATATTCTAGACTTATTTTCTTTTCCCTCTTCAGTACTAGAATCAACTAATTATCCAAGGAGTCAAGATCTGAGTGCAAAGTATGTTTATTGCTATTGGCCTGTGGCTGCTCCCAGTTCCTCCCAGTAGACAGGATTAGGGAACACACATTTATGTCTATATTTATTTTTATATTTATCTACATGTATTAAAACCCATAAGTTTACATCAAAGCCTCCAGTTCTAATCCAATACCATGGAGCTTCTTTTAGCCCCGCTTCCCTTTAAATACTTGAAACTCTCTTCTCTGACAGTAAGAATCCTGGCTCTCGATCCTTAATATATTTAATTTTTGATCAGTCCTCCTATATAAAGCCAATTTCTCATCTCTGTCTTTCCTCCTTGTCCTACATGAATGCCTTCCTCAATCCTCTCCAATATTCTTTGCTGAGCCTTTCATCCATATGGATGCCTTCTTCTCTTATTTGAGCTCTGAGATGTCATACCCCATTCCTCACTGTGCTCTGGCTCTGACACTCAACAGGGAGCTCCCTTCCATGGACCCCTCCCCGCTTCCATACATCAGACTGACAAATGGGTTGATATGCCTTCACTGCTTGGGGATGGAGGCACCTTACAGTGGGCCACTTCAGTTCTTTTACACCCCACTCTGTCCCACTGCCCGCACAGATGTTGACTCTGTTCTGCCTCTCCTGGCTGCCTTAGAACTAAATTATTCAGGACAAGAAAAGTAGGGCAAGAAAGAGATAGGAAGAAGGAATGGGAGAGGAAAGAACGGCTGTGATTCTCCCTCCTCTTTTTATTCATTAGATCCGTTAGTGTATTAATCATAGATAAATTCCTGGTCTGAAAATTCCAGTATCCCTGCCATCTATGAGTCTGGTTCTGTTGCCTGCTCTGTCTCTTCAAACTCTTTTTGCCTTTTAGTATGCCTTGTAAATTTTCTTGATAGTTGAACATTATGTATGGGGTAAAAGGAAGAACATATGACTCAGTAATGGGGTGGTGAGGTGTGGGGAGTGGGGAAGCATTTTATAGACCTGTGATTAGGGCTCAGTCTTCTTGTGGACTATGAACTTTGCAAGTGCTTTTCAGGGTTGTTGTTGTTGTTGTTGTTGTTTTTCCCCTCCCCTCAAGTGGAACAAGATGGTTTGTGTGAGCTGGAGTCAGATATTTCCCTTTTTCCAGGGAGGTCAGGCTCTGCTTAGCTTTTCCTGAGGGCAGACCTGGTTCAGAACAGAATGCTCTGGCATAGTTCAAGGTGGTTCTTTTTCTCCTGACCTTGCTAGAAGCACAAGGGGAATTTTTCTTCATTATTTACTTTGAGAACTGGTAGAGCTCCAGGAACTGAAACGTACAAAATTTGGGGGAATCCCATGATGACAGGGTCCCCTGAAGTTTTTATTTCTCGGGTTTCTACACTGAGTCCCCAGCATTTTGCAATCACAGTTCAGTTTATCTTACTACAGCACTGGTCCCATGAATGTTTCTGCTCTAGTAAGTTAGATTCTCTGTATTTGCCTTTCCTTCCAGTTTTGGGGGTTTGCCCTGTGACCTTATTTTTCTTATGGATTTAAGAAGAGTTGTTGATCTTTCAGATTCACCTTTTTTACTTATTTGAATGGGGTAGCAACTCCTTATACCTAGGACACAGAAATCTCTTAGCTTTCTGTTTATAGCTCTTAGTGAAATTATTTGGTTCCTAAAACAATAAATCTAATTATTTTCCCAAAATGATGTATTTTAAATATGTGAAGAAAGCTATTATGTTGTTTCTAATTTTCCTTGGGCTAGCATCCTCCTTTCCTTGTCTCACATTCCTTTGTTTTTTTCTTTTTCCTTATCTTCCTTTCCCTCCTCTTTCTTTTATTCCCTTGTCAAATAGTTATTAAATGTCTACCTGTCATACTTCCTATTAGGCACTGAGAATAACTTCTTCCCTTTCCTCAGAACAATTATGCACTGGTAGTAGAAAAAAAAAGCACATAAGATTTTATAAATGTTCTAAATATTACAGAAGTATACCTCCTTCTGTGTTTTGATTTTGATCACCATTGCTTCCCTACTCATTTTCCTTCAGATAAGCTGTAACATAGTAACATTCTCCTTAATTTGTAATCTGGCTACAGTCAGATCTGTGCAGATTCAGAAAATTCTCTTATTTCTCTTAAACTAAATACCTATTGAATAATTTAATGTTTGCTTATGACTGGGACAGTGTGTTTGACTGATGCCACATGTTAAAGTTGGACTGATCTAATATGTATTTTCTAATGGATATTTACTCCATTGCTAAATGTCAAAATGTGGTCAGGGCACACAATCCACGCAGGATGGCATAGCCTTTTTGGAGTCTGGAGATCTTTAACGGAAAGTGAATGAAACTTTGTTTATTCTGATGCAAGGGTAGGCCCTAGTCACCATCAAGGCTTACAGTGGCCACGGTCCATCTTAGAATTTATTCAGATAGGCAGAAGTTTTATTATGAATCTAGAATTTCATGGTGTGGAGAGCCCATGATCTACATTGGTTGATGTGACTCATTAGCAGTAGATGGACAAAAATAAAACAATACTATTTACTGAGTCACCATTGTTACTATTTAAAATGAATACATGCATAGATTTATTTTTTTCAACTTCAGAAAATTCTCAAGGTGGCTTTGAATCACCTAATGCAGAATCCTAAAAAAATTAAATTGATGGCTTAGATTTCAAATGAAAAAGTAGGTTTCAGAAAGAGAGCATATAACTTCTTAAAAAGGAAGTTTTGCCTTTTCTATACAGCTTTGCAACTGAAAATCTGTGTTTGGATTCCAGTGACCCTGAACAATAAGGGTGGAAGTGGGCCTTTATTTATTTCACATTGCCTTTCAGGTTTCTCTTTAAATTCCCTGTGATGAGTGACTGTCGTTTTTTGATGGTCAAACGATGCTTAACGATGAAAACAAGAGAAGGCCTTGACTAGGGTAGTGAAGCCTGTAACGTACCCACAAGCAGATTCTATATAAAGATTTGAAAGCACGGAGGATAGGGAAGCCTGTTAAGAAGCATTCCCAGCTCACAACAGCTTAGTGGAGAAAAGCTAAGATCACCATATGGTTAATCTATCTGCCAGAGCACAGTGGCTTTTGCTTCTTGTACCTGACAGTTATTGGAAACTGTAACATTCCAGGATGTGTTAGTAGACCTTCTCTCTCACCACGCAAGAAGTTATGTAACTCAGAAAAAGAAGTCGAAGAGAAGGTTCTCTGGAGCACCAAGGCATACTTGTGGAAATCTCAGACGTGAAAGAGAGACTACTGAGTCGGAGGTCAAAGCACGAGACTTAAATATGTAACTCTGATCTGTAGTGGGAAGAGGAGCAATTGGATTCCTCCCAGAGAAATTTCTTATTCCTGAAAGAGAGCAGAAAAACGGAAAAGAATGGTTCTTGGTCCTTTGATTGTTCCAAGAATGAAGGAGAAATCCTGGTCTTAAAATACTTTGACCATCTTAAACAAACAAACACTTCTTGTGGCATATTCCTTCTCAAAATGAGATCATTCCTTTGCACCATTTAAGAGCTTGAGACACCCTTTGCGATGGTGAACAGAAAGCATCACTATCTCAAGCCCGCATTCTGAGCTTTTATGTCTCAGTGCCTGTCACAAGGAAGCTTCCTGGACATTTTAAACTTTTTAAAAACTTCAGTTCAATAAAAATGAAGATTTTCCTTTTAGGTCACCATTTCTTCTGGCAGACTGAGTCTAAAATGCACTTTATTTCCCTTTAATTTAACAGCTCCAGCAGCTTTTCCAGTTAAATCGACTGTTCATTATTGAGCCCCATTTATGAAGGGGCTGTGCAGTGCAGTTTAATGAATCCTTGGCACAAAGCTCCCTTTCAGGACTGGGAAAGAATAGGGGCTGTTCAGGCCCTGTAGGGCTGTATGTCAAAGCCAGTCCATAATGCCTGTCAGCCAAGGGCAGAAATTCCCACTGATATAAGAATGTGCAAGAAATCAACTTTCACCACCGATGAGCAGATTAAGACACGATCAGGAAATGAGACTGTAGGTTTAGAACAGTGACACCTGTTTGAACAGAGGGATTTTCCCATCCCTTGATCACTGTGTGCCTGGAGTGGGGGCTGGTAGAAGCAGCCACACAGCCGAGGCCTCAAAGCCTTCCAGAGTCTTCTGAGAGGGGAAGGAAAGACCAAAAGACCTTTGTGGGTAGGGGCACCTTTGGGCTAGGTCTTGTGCTAAGTACTTTCACATTGTTTTTGTTTTGTTTTGTTTTGTTTTACTTTAACCCTCATAAGAAGCCTGTGAGGATTATTTACATGTAGCAGGAGAGGAAACTAAGGCTCACGGGGATTTCATTTCTGGTTCAAGGTTACACTGCTAATTAGCCACCAAATGGCAATGAGAGGATGGAAGGCAGGCCCATCCGGCTCCCGATTGTGTGTCTTTTCTAGTGCTCTGAAGTGAGGCTCATCAGTAGATTTGGTCCTTTGGACATAGCCAAGTTTTCTGGTCATTAGGAATAGTTTAAAAAAATTAATTTCATGGGATTTACACTAATTGCCTACTAGGTGCCAGGCAGATGTGATATACATTGGGATTTCAGGCAGATGAATCACAGCATGGAAGTTTGAGGAGTGGGCGTTATGGGCTTCCTAGAGTGCTAGACAGACCTGGGTTTGGATCCTAGCTCCAATGATACATAACTTGCATACCTTTCAGATCTGGGAAACCTTGGAAAGGTCCCTCTCACTAAACCTAGGCTCTGCTGCTCTTTCCTCACCTCTCCCCCAGCCACCCAGTGGTCAAGGGATGGTGGTTCTGGTGACACTTGTATGCTGATTACTCTCCTGAGGGTAACATGGTCCAGATGATTTCTGCAGAAAGGAGTCCGGGATGCCTTTGTGTAGGTACGGTGAGGTCCCTTAATTATCAAAATGGCTGTACGGATTGTTTGTGTTTGTTTATTATTATAGGTAGGCTCTAAACCCAGAGTGGAGCCCAAGGCAGGGCTTGATCCCAGGACCCTGAGATTGAGACCTGAGGTAAGATCAAGAGTCAGACGCTTAACCCACTGAGCACCCAGATGCCCCACGTGGACTGGTTTTCTTTCAGCATCATGGAGCAGATCAACCCTGAAGAAGTATAATTTTTAAAAAGGTAAAATCATGACTCTCAGGCAAATATAAATGAACCACATGAAAAAGAGTCTATTTAACTCATGAATTAGCAAAGGAACCATTAAAGATGTTATGACTAGTTCAAATAACATTTAAAAAGTCAGGTATATACTATTGCAATATTAGGGTAAGTTTACTGGCTTACATAAGAACTGAGCTATAAATCTTTGTGATTCCATGAATAGAAATTATTTGCATATCTACTAGGCAAAACTCTACCAGGTAATAAGAAATTTTACTGAATCTGGAATCTTCAACTATTGGCAAATGGTGAGAAAAATTAAATTCATTCCTCTAGACAATCTCTGGGTGGTCTTTGTGCCTGCATAACACTGAAAGAATGCGAGACTCACTTTTAAGCCTCATTTCTAAGTTTTTCATGATTCTGATAAGCCTTATATCTTATAAACAAGTAAATCTGGACCCACCTAGAGAGAGGAAATGATTTTCCCACATCATAGTGAGTCTTTGGCAAAGCCAGAACTAAAACCCAGGTCTCCTCTCTCCCTAAAAGTGTTGTCCCACTTTACTATTGTGGAACGACATTAACAACCCTCTCCTCCACTGGAGACCAGAGAAAGAGAGGACTCAAACCTTTCAGATTCGAAAAGGCACGTGTTTTCTAGGGCTGCTTTTAAATTAAGATCATTTAAATTTTGGAACAGGAAATAAATGCTAACTGATCCATTTTATTAAGATACAAACTAAGAAGTTTATTTTGGGGTTTACTTCTTATTAACAGCACTGAGGTAGTTTGGTTCCTCAGATAGGGATCCCTGGAAACAGACTTGAAATGGAGTTATGTGCTGAAGGCTTATTGAGGGAAGACTCTCTTCCCCATCCGTAGGGAAGAGAGGAAGTCAAGATTGGGCAGAAGCAGACCTCCTATCAGCCTCCGCTGATCTTTTGGAAAGCTCTGGATCTAGGCTGGTCCTTCACACTTGACTCAAACTGAAGGGCAGTGGTGGGAGGGGCGGGGTTATCATTAGTTTCTGGTGCACTTGGGAAAGAATATGACCTTGGGCAAGGCAGTTTCCCTCCGCTGTGGGCAATGCTTGGTGAGAGTTGTCAGCCATTAGCAGACAGTAAAGTCAGCAGCTGGGGGATGGGTTCATCAGCTCCCAGAAGCAATCTGGGCATGGGATCATGATTTCCACTATGTCTGATTTCTATTACAAGGTCAGCTGTAATAAAAAGATTTTGACTCAAGGGCCAAAACTGATGCATTAGTAATGTCAAGAGTACTATGCTAAGAAATTTCTAAGCTCATCTGGGCTGGGTGGAAGGAATGTGAGGATTGATTAGTGATGTCTGTAGGACAGTGATTGATGATGTCTTGATTCTTTTTGCATTTAGTGCTGGTATAGGGTAGGGTGACAACACCATGCAATCTCCCTAGAACCATCTTGGTTTATGTCTTTGCTTCCAGTGCAATTATTAATAACTAATGTTACTTTTTATTCTCAAAAATGTACTTCTTTGGAAAATCAATGTTATGGTCATCCTAAGAAAGTTCTCAATCTTGCCATTCCTGCCTCTCTCTTCTGAAAATGCTCCCCTCTCTGGACCCTATTTGACAAATAGCCTAGTATCATCAGTATGTTTAGACTTTCAAAAACTGGCAGAGAGGGTTTTCTGTAGCAACTTCTGCTTCTGCTTAGCAACACAAAACTCTCCTGAGGCACAGGTACAAACATCCTAGCAACCTTTTTAGAATAGGCAAAGAGTTGGTAGAGGATGGAAATGTGAGGCATAGTACAGGGAGAATAAAACAAATTACAACCACGGAAAATTATTCTGCTACATGGTGGAGCAGAACTTTGTAGATATAGCTTCGATCTGGCCTGGCTAAAGGCATGTTGAACCTGCATTTAAAATCAGAGATTTTTTTTTAAATGTTTTTTTAAGATTTATTTATTTAGGAACACCTGGTTGGCTTAGGTCATGATCCCAGATTCCTGGGATCAAGTATCACATTGGGTTTCTTGCTCAGCAGGGAGCTACTGTCTGCCGTTCCCCACTGCTTGTGTGCTCTTTCTCTCTGACAAATAAAGTTTTTTTTTTTTTTAAAAAAAGATATATTTATTTATTTGAGAGAGAGCATGTGCAGCAGGGGCAGAGGAGGAGGCAGAGGGATAGGGAGAGAGAATCTCAAGCAGAATGTACTAAGTGCAGAGCCTGATGCAAGGCTCAATCTCAGGACCCTGAGATCACAACTTGAGTAGGAATCAAGAGTCAGATGCTTGGCAACTGCACCACCCAGGTGACCCTAAAATCAGAGCTTCTTAAGTCTGGAAGGGAATGGAGAGATCATCTATCCATTTTATAGATGGGAGATAGGCCAAGGTTACACTCTAAGTATTTGTAAAGCTGGGATCAGGACACTGGTTCCTTAAATCTCCTCTCTAGGGCTTCTTCTACTGGACCAGCTTCTGTTTGCCGAGGAGAAATTAGCAGAGTCTGTAGCAGTGACAACAACATGGAGGCAGCAATTTGGCCTCGGATAAAAGAGAAAGATCGCTCTCAGACCTGGGATGACTTGGCACAGGGACTGGAAAGAAAAATTGCTGTATGCAAGAGCATAGGCATTATTTTTCCTCTGTAAACAGAGCATGGCATCAGGTTGGGGGCCAAAGTCTTCTCTGGTGCCAGGAAAGTGACAAACGCTAAAAACTGCTACCACGGACAAGGCAGTGTGCCACATGCCATGGAACACAAGGATAAATAAGTTCCTCTGCTCGAAAATCTCCAGTGGTTCTCTCTGTTTTCATCAGATCAAGTCTAAGCTCCTCTGCACAGGCATCTGAGGCACGCTTTTTGATCTTGTCTCCCTCTGCTCCCTGCCTCACACCTTATATTCCAGCTGCATGGTGCTACCACATGGTGCTACTACTCTGATGCTGACTTGCAGTTTTATACCTCCATGTCCTGTCCCATGAGGATGCTCTTTCCCCCCACCTTCTTGAAGAATTATAGTTACCGAAACTCCTTGTCCTTTATGGCATAACTCAATGGCATCTTCTTTATGGAGCCTTCTTCCCCTTCTTTGCTCCAGTAACCATCTGCTTGTGCCTCTATGCACACACCGCCCTTAGGACAGATGGCATTTCTCCATGCCTAGAGCATGGTGTACCTAGGATACTGCGGGTGCTCAGCAAATGTCTGCTGAATGAATAAACTGACATGACAGTTGGACTCAGATAAATCGTTGGGAATGTGGCTGTCTTCTTAGGACCAGGACTTAATTATGTGTCTTTTGGTGCTTAGGATGGCGCCTAGCACATAGTGGGTCCCAAAAGCTATTTCCTGAGTGACAGGGCTAGTCAAGTACACCAATAGCGGATCCCCGGCAGACTGGGCATGGAGATGGTGGATTTAGATTTGAAGCTAAACGCTGTCCATACCAACTCTTTGACTATTGGCAGGCTACCTAAGCTCTGTGACTTTAGGTGCCTTCAGTAAAATGGGCATGATATTAACTATCTGAGAGGGTTATTGTGAACAATGAACAAGGAACAATGAAGGTCCCTGCTATGCTTCAGATATACAGTTTATGGCTCATAAATGCTTGGTGAGTGAATGGATGAATGAAGAAAAAAGTGCCATCAAAGACATTGAGGTAAAGTATCAGGAAAGCAGGAGGGAAGGAGATAGAGCAGCCTGAATCGGTGGTAACAAAAACCTGGGAGGCCTTTTTGAGAAAGTTAACATTTGAAAGCAGAATAGGTTTCAGAAAGGGCAATGGGATTAGTGATACCCTGATTCTGCCATAGAGAAATATAATCTAGTATGTTTTCTGCCACCCCAAATAATATGCCTGATGAAAGTCACTTTAATAATGATGAGGAAAGACCAAGCATAATGTAGTAAAACAAGCCTTAAGTAGGAGAGTCTAATTCAGGTTCTCTTTTTGTAAAAGTGATTTTGAGGAGTTGGGGGAGGGAGATTGAAAGGTAGGTATGGAATTCTAAGACTTGAAATCTCCCCCTTAATTCATTTCCTCCTTGGTGCTGTCAGGAAATGCTTTCCAGAAAGAACAGGCAGGTTTAATGCAATTACGTTGTGTTGGCCCTCCCCAGCTTGGCCATGTGCTAGGCAACTCCAGCTGGCCTCACACAAGAGAAAACAAACTTCAGCTGCCCCTTAGGCCATTGTTTTAGCACTGTGCAGAGAGGGGTTCCAGCGACTGATCCGAGCTGCTTAAGCTGTTTAATTGAATGAATTCAACCTCATATAATAGGATCTAGGTCTTTAAGCATTTCTGTCTGGCATACCGGATATTGGGCTGAGGGCTGCTCAAGCTACTCAGGCTTGCTGAGACCCTGAGTGTCTCTGGTGTCCGCACTTGCCACATTCTGGTGTAAACCTCGGTCGACTCAGGCGAGCCTTATGTTGTGCCCTGATGGATATGCTCCACACTGATCCAACGTAAGTCTCTAAGAGGGGTATGCACAATCAGGTATTTGAATGAAGTCTGAACAAAAGAAGATTCCACATTCAGGGGCTTGTTAATTTTTCTCACTTTTTTTTTTCATAACAGGAATCAGCACACATACATGCCACCCATTTTTTAAAGATATAATTCATATGCCACAAAAATTCACCCTTTTGAAGTACATGATTCAGTGGGTTTTAGTATATTAAACAAAGCTATGCAACCATCACCACTAATTCCAGAACATTTTTATCATCCCAAAAAGAAAACCCATGACCATTAATACACATCACCAATTTTAAGTAAATGAAATGAAGTTTTAAAAAATGAAGAAACAACTTTAAAAAGTAATAAAAAGGTGGGGGAATGGGGTAACTGGGTGATGGACATTAAGGAGGGCACTGGGTATTATATAGGACTGATGAATCACTGATCTCTACCTCTGAAACTAATAATACATTATATTAATTTTTTATAAAGTAATGAACTCATATGCAGACTTTCACCGATGTGACTATATCCAGATCATTAACAGATTTCTTCAGCTATAGGGTCAGATTCTAATACTAGGTAATTTTTAAAATTCTCTATTTATGCTAAATTAAAAAATTCTAACTCCCAATTATAGCTTATTGGGAATGACAGCAAATGTTTGTTGGTTCTGTTAGAGAGTTCTGGATATTTGGATCAAACAAGGCATCTTCTCCATTATAAGTGGGGGTTTTGGGGTGTTGGGCAGAGATCCCTCCATCTCAGTAAGTGTAGATGCCTAGGCAGCTCTGGGGGTAGATTAAAACTGGTCTAAACAAAGCAAGGTAATATCCTTTTCCTTGGTCATTGAGTAGTATAAGGGTAAGCATATAGTCTAGTTTTGGCTAATGAGATGTTTTTCTGGGAAGGGCTTCCCTTTATATATAAAATCATAAGGCCTTCTGAGGAAAAGGCCCTTTGCCCTTTTGGAATAGTGGTGTGATTTGGAAATGAATCAGCTGTCTTGCAACCATGAAGCACCCACGTTAAGGATGACAACTGACACATTAGGAAAAAGAGAGCAGAGGAATAAGTCTGAGATCACAGTGGTAACAACAGCTGAACCAGTGCAGAAATTTGCTCACATTAGGATCTCTTTCTCTTATCTAACTATCTATCTATCATCTACCTCCCTATCTACCTATTTAGTTTTCTATGACTATCAGCCCAATTGTAAAGACCTAGAGATTACAAAAAGATTTTTAACTCAACATCCCATCAGATGTTAATTTTACAACTATAACATACTTGAATATTTTAATTTGTGAAATAACGGTGCATGGACTTCCAGTTTTAATTTTAGTTGCATTTAGTTCTAGAAAGTACTTTTCAATACTCCATTGCAGTATGTTGATATAGTTTTGAAATATTTCTCCAAAATAAGCTTTAGTTTCTTTCTTGGGTAAGTGAAGAAAATCATCACCTAAAAGGGAAAAATCAGGCTACTTTAAACCACAGTTTTATTTCTAAAAATCCTGTTATCTTATCCTCAACATAAAATAGTCTTGATATCTCAGCTTGAAATTACTGATTAGGCCTGGCTATTCAGGATACTGAAAATGTTGCCAAGGCAAGGCACTTGAGAAATATCGTTGGCATTGTTACAAATTAGCATTATAGTATAATAATTTCTATTTGGAATAAAGTAATTGTGAAAAGCTCATGTAGAATTACTTTTTAAATTTAGATTTTAATGTGTTATTAAAATAAATATGTGCATGGTTTATAAAGGAAAAATATTACTACAATTTTCTTCTCATTATCCCTATTTCCAACTCTCACTTTAAGCATTCTTTTTATTTATTTTTTTAAATATCTTATTTATTTATTTGACAGAGATCACAAGTAGGCAGAGAGAGGGGGGAAGCAGGCTCCCTGCTGAGCAGAGAGCCCGATGCGGGGCTCGATCCCAGGACCCTGGGATCATGACCTGAGCTGAAGGCAGAGGCTTTAACCCACTGAGCCACCCAGGCACCCCTAAACATTCTTTTTAAAGATTTTACTTATTTATTTGAGAGGGAGAGAGAGGAAGAGAGAGAGTGAGCATAAGCAAGGTGAGGGGCAGAGGGAGAAGCAGGCTCTCTGCTGAGCAGAGCCTGATGCGGGGCTCCATCCGGGGACTCCAGGATCATGACCTCAGTTGAAGGCAGATGCTTAATGACTGAGACACCCGGTGCCCTCTCACTTTAAACATTCAAAAACTATTTCTTCTTTCTATTTTTACCCACATATTTCAAAACAGTCTTATGTGACAGACAGGGAGATGCACTGCCCAGATCCCTCTTCAGGAAAGGACTCATTGCCTAGCTGATGCCAGTATGGTGGGCTGGCAATGTTCAGGGGTTAGCTTGCTCAGGCTTCCTCCTCTTCTAAGCTGATCACACTCACACGGAGGTGACCCCTTCAGATGACGACTGCCACAAAGTGCTGATGCAAAGGCCTAGCTAACTTCTGTCTAGTGTAGTTCTCCTTTCATGAGTCGTCTTAGCAGCAGACATCTCCTGCAGGTTTGCAGAGACTTCTGTCAGACCACCAAACTGTCTGAGGCCCTCTCTGCTGGGCTTGGCTTCCTCTTTGCTTTCCTTTCAGAGGTCTCAGATCTGCATTGGAGTCTGACGGCTCCCCTTGTCCAGTTCTGCTTTCTCTTCCTTTTATCTTCTGTGTTGCCCCTCAAAAGGCCACCTTCCCTGAAACTACTGCTTACAGAACTCTTACACCTTTTCCACCTGTGGAGTGCTACCCCTCTAAGTTTCCCAGTCCTCTCATATAGTTCCAGCACAAAGTTGGGTTAAATTCATTTTCAATGATGATTCTATGATTATGTAAGTATTCTTTCCAGTCCATGTATATTTTACTGAAATTTCTTGTGCAGTTTTCTGTTTTACCTGAAGTTAATGACTGCCTTCTTTGGTGGTGGGAGGGGTAACTTCGTTTTCTATGTATATTTTACTACTTCTTCCCTAAATGCAGTAACAGAAGGATAACAGCTTCTTAAATTTAGAATGCTTTCGATTGCAAGTAGCCTCACGCCCAACTAAGAGTAGCTAAACAGAAGAAGAGGTTTATTGTCTCAGTCTTATTTTTAAATTTTTATTATTTATTTATTTATTTATTTGAGACAGAGTAGAGAGGGAGAGGAAGAAGAAGCAGCAGACTCCCAGCTGAGCAGAGAGCCCCGAGATCATGACCTGAGCCAAAGGCAGATGCTTAACCTACTGAGTCACCCAGGAGCCCCTATTATCTCACTCTTAAAGAAGACTGTATCTTTAAAAAAAAAAAAAAGGCGGGGGAGTGGGGAGGTGGCGGGTGGCTCAGTTAGCTAAGCATCTGCCTTCAATTCAGTCATGATCCTGGGGTCCTGGGATTGAGTCCTGCATTGGGCTCCTTGTCCAGTGGAGAGTCTGCTTCTCCTTCTGCTCCTCCCCCCCTTGTGCGCGCGCTCTCTCTCACAAAAACGAATAAATAAAATCTTAAAATTAAAAAAGAAGTCTATAGATTGGAGTTCGAGGATTGGTTAATTCAGTGACATTATAATGTCATTGAGGATCCAGGTGATTTTCACATTTCCAGTCTGCCAACCTCACTCAGCAGGTTGATTTTTGCTTTTTAGGCTTTCCCCCTCCTGGTTCTAAGATGTCTGCCCATAGCTCCAAGTATCACTTATATATGAACAAAGGCAGGGTGGGGAACATTTCTTCCTCTCTCTTTCTATTCTCTCCTTTTATCTGTCTTTTTATACGTAGGTAAAGGGGGACTCTCCTAGAATTCCAAGAGTGGTTTCTCCTAATGTCCCATTGGCCAAGATTGGATCTCAAGCCATGCTATAGTTGAAAGGGAGATGCAATCGTCTGTCATACTCAGCTTCCGCAGGAGTAGGTAGGCTCTGTCAGCTAATAAGTGTGGGGTATTGAAAGCAGCGAAGGTATCTGCCTCCTCCCACCATCATGGTCAAAACCCCACCTATATTGATCACTTTCTTTTTTTTTTTTTTTTTTTAAAGATTTATTTATTTATTTGATAGACAGAGATCACAAGTAGGCAGAGAGACAGGCAGAGAGAGAGGCAGAAGCAGGCTCCCCGCTGAGCAGAGAGCCAGATGCGGGGCTCGATCCCAGGACCCTGGGATCATGACCTGAGTCGAAGGCAGAGGCTTTAACCCACTGAGCCACCCGGGCGCCCCAGATCACTTTCATTTATTTTTCTTGTAGTCATCCCCTCCTTCTCCAGGATTTCTCCATTCTCCTGTTTCAATTTGGATGAATTATCATCACTTGGCCTGCTCTGTGGTTATTATTATGATACTTTTCTTGGTTATCATCCAGGGAATTCCATTTGATTCTATCTCATGATGGATCCCCTGTTTTCTGGATACTCTTTTCTTCTATCTTTTTCATGAAGCACATTATTCAGTGGTTCCCTGAGAAAAGTTTCTTGAGGGACTATAATACTTGAGGGACTGTAATACTATAATACTATAATACTTGAGGGACTGTAATACTATAAGGTATTACATGTCTGAATATGTTGCTGTTCTACACTCACGCTTGAGTGATCACTGGGTTTGGTATAGAATTCTAAGTAGGAAATAATTTTCTCTAAGATTTTTAAGGTCATTGCTCTGTTGTTTTCCAGGTTTCAGTGTTGTTAATGAGAGGTTTGATTTTTTTAAAATTTTTTTTGGGGGGAGGGGAAGAGAGCGAGAGTGCAAACAGTGAAGGCGGGTGGTGCAGAGGGAGAGGCAAG
Organism: Neogale vison; assembly: GCF_020171115.1. Classification (NCBI taxonomy): domain Eukaryota; kingdom Metazoa; phylum Chordata; class Mammalia; order Carnivora; family Mustelidae; genus Neogale; species Neogale vison. The sequence continues at coordinate 141,114,548 of NC_058097.1, forward strand.
AGAATCTTAAACAGACTCTGCAGGCTCAGCACAGAGCTTAGTGTGGGGCTGGATCTCACAACCATGAAATCATGACCTGAGCTGAAATCACAAAACCTTAACTGATTGAGCCACCCAGGAGACTCTAGGTCTGATGTTATTCTGATTCTTTTTCTTTTTATTTTTTGTACATGATGTTTATTTTTCCCTAGGGTCCTTTATTCTTTGATATTCTAAAAATCTGTAATGTGCTTTGGTGTGGCTCTTTTTTTTTTCATGAAGTTTGCTAGGCATTTAGTTGGTTCTTTTAATTTGGAAATGCATATTTTTCAGTTCTACAAAATTTCCTTGTTTTATTTATTTAATTATTTAATTAATTTTTTTCAGTGTTCCAAGATTCATTGTTTCTGCACCACACCCAGTGCTCCATGCAATACGTGCCTTCCTGAATACCCACCACCAGGCTCACCTAAACTCCCACCTTCCTCCCCTACTTCTTATTTTATTTCTCTGATAATACTTTCTTCTCCATTTTGTCTATTCTCTTTTCTGAAATTCCTTTAGGCTTAATGTTGAACATCTCTTTGGCTTTTGTTCTCTCTAGGAGATTTCCTCAACTTTATCTTCCAATCGTTCTATTGACTTTTTAAAACATATTACCACAAATTTCTAAGACCTTGTCCTTGTTTTTGATTCCTTTCCCTTTTTTTGGTATCATTAACTCTTGATTCATGATTCCAGTATTTTCTCATATCTTTAATCTTATCTTATATTTTTTAATTATAATTTATATGGAAGTTTTCCTTTATTCTTTGCATTGTCAGTTTCCTCTAGGATTCTCATTCCCCACAGTTTTTTGTTCTTGTCTTTGTTTTGTTTGTCTCTGCCATCCATGTTGAAGACATTGCCAAAATATTTGATGAACATTGGATGAAAGTTCGTTTTTAAGAGTGGATACCTAAAAAGCTTATTGGAAATCTATCCAATTTTTTATCATGTGCTATTAACCCTTCAGAGAAGAGTACTCCAATTTTCCTGACTGAGGAGTAGATAACCTGCTGCAAACATTCTGAAACCAACTTAAAATGTTGAGAGTCATTATTCATAACGTGGGGCTTCATTTAATCCCTCATTGTTCACTCTCCATTGCACAGGGAATCCCCTAAACTGGAAACATACTGGGTCCAAATCCATAGGAAATAAAAACCTTGTTTCCAAATCCAATTAGAAGAGAGGTTGTTTTGTGACTGCATGAGATTGGGAAGGGATCTTAGAAACGAACTGCTTCTTACACAGGCTTTCAGCCAATTCCTATTTTCAGTCTTCCTTCTCACTCATGCTTTCTCAAAATCGGAAGCTTTACTGGGTCCTGTGGCCCAAATCAGCTAGTTTCCAAATTTCTTCTTCCTTTTTCTTTCTTTTTGCAGTGTTTTATAAATTATTCCACTCGGAGATACATTAATGCCAGCATATACATTTTATATTTTCATTTGTCTTGTTCACTATATATAATAAACAATGTTATTTATATTTTTCTCACTAATTTAGTACTACAAAAACTTCTTTGAAGCCATTGATCTACTTTCCCAGATTTGAGATCCAGACATGTACTATATTAACGAAGAGAATGAAAATATAACTAACAAAAACTCTAATGTATAAATTACATAAAAATGAAGTGAAAAGCACATCTGTTAACTGAACGGTCACATAATTTAGCTGGAACAAACATATGCAGTCCTTGTAATACATGTGTAACCACTAGGATATGATTATAAAGAATAAATTGTGATTTCTATGAAAGTCAATTAATTTTTAATTTAAAAACTATGGAATATGTACACAGAATAGCTTTAGCTTTTTTCCCTTGAAATCAACTGGGTATCAGCTGAGCAATCATTGATGACAAGCAGGGAGTGGAGGGTACAGTTTAGGAAACATCAACTTAGTGATCGTCTAGGGTAGGAGAATCTAATGTTGATTTTAGGTATGTACTATTTGCTGCCCTGGTTTAGCAATATTTTGGACAGCTAATAGCATTTTTTTAAAAAGTGGACAAAGAGAGACTAGTAGGATGCTTCCCTGTTTGCAGAGTGTTTTCATATCCTTTATCTCATTTGAAGTGGGCAGGGCAGAAATTATCTTCCTCAAGAAATATTTCCAAGGTGCTCAATTAGAGTGAAGGCTTTCTGTTTAGTTGCTTTGTTAGGATTTACTGGCGTGTGGGGCTGTTCTTCCACAGTGAGCTATTATTTAGCAAATAGAAAATGAAACTTGTTTCCTAACAAACCATCCCAAAATTTACTGGTTTAAAACCAAAACTTATTATTTCATAACAGTTGTATTGGTTGGCAATATGAATGGTTCTTTTGCAGGTGTTTCCTGGAACCATTCCTGTGACTTTAGTTGTCTGATGATTTGACTGGGTTTGGAGGGTGCAGAATGGCCTCACTGGCCTGTCTCGCAGTAGTGCTGGTTGTCCTCGGGGTAACTTGATTCGCCTGGGATTGTTCACAGTGTGGGGCCTCAGGGTTCCAAGAATATGAAAGCGGAAACTGCCAAATCTCTTAAGTTGGAAATTACAAAGGCTGGAACATGTGTACTGTCTTGAGTACAGATTCGAAGGTATAGAGAAATAAACTATGGGAAGAGTTCCAATATCATACTGCAAAGGGGTTTGGATCCAGGGATCAGTGATTCCCTGGGGCCATTCTCCCCCCCCCCGCCCCCACCCCTTTTAATAAGTAGATTGTGAAGTGGAGACCTGACATGAGATCAAGAGGCAGACACTTAACCCACCTGTCCAGGCTCCCTGGGGCCATTCTTATAATAATCCACCACAGCTATTGCATATGAAGATCGTTCACTCCATTTTACATTTTCCTCTTCATGAGAACCCTTGAAAGAAATACCTGACTGGCTCTAGTATGAAGGATCCTTCTATTTTTCCTAAGCAATTCATAACTACGCTGGTATTATGAAAGGAACCCCAGACCAGTAGTTAGTAAATCTTGGTTTTATATTGAAGCTATTCATTGTAGCACTGTTTGTAATATAAAAGGCCTGGAAAAACGCCAGCTAAGTTAATCATAAGAACACTGTTTGAATAAACTGAGGAGATCCACTCAGTGAAATATTAGACAACTGTAAAAGAAAATAAATGAAGATATATTATTGTTGAGTGAAAGAAACAAGGTAGAGGAATGCATATATAATAAAAATATGATTATCTAACAAAGAATAAACCCAAACACAACAACAACAATGATTACTTATAGGAAGAGGGGAGAAAATAGGGTAGAGGGGCTACAGCGGAAGCTAGCGCTCCCTGAATATTTCTTTGGTGTCATTTAACTTTGAAACCATGTAAGTTTTTGAAAATTATGAAACAAATATTTATAAAGTGATTTTTATATAAGCAAAGTAAAACAAATGAACCTACCTTTTTATTGAATTGGTGGCCTAGCCACATGGGATTTTTTTTTAATTTTATTTATTTGTCAGAGAAAGAGTGAGAGCTCACAAGTTCTCACTTGTGAGAGGGGGAAGCAGCAAGCAAAGGGAAAAGCAGGTTTCCCACTGAGCAAGGAACCTGACTTGGAACTTGATCCCAGGACCCCGGGATCCTAACTTGAGTCAAAGGCAGACGCTTAAGCCACTGAGCCACCCAGGCATCCCCACACGGGAATTTTTTCTTAAGATTTTATTTATTTATTTGACAGACAGAGATCACAAGTAGATAGCCAGGCAGGCAGGTGGGGAGGGGGAAGCAGGCTCCCTGCTGAGCAGAGAGCCTGATGCAGGGCTCCATCCCAGAACCCTGGGACCATGACCTGAGCCAAAGGCAGAGGCTTAACCCGCTGAGCCACCCAGGTGCCCCCCACCCCACGTAGGATTTTTTTGAGGTGAATTTAAAACATAGTAATTGGACGGTTTCTCACTAGTGGGATATGTTTGGAGGATAAAAGGATGGCAAAAAAAAAAAAAAAAGAAAAAGAAAAGAAAAGAAGAAGAAGAAGAAGAAGGAAAGAAAAAGAATTGTTTGTAGTAATTTTGTTATTAGTAAGAATATTGGCATTGTTATTATGAAAGTATTATACATATTGTAGCAGTATTCTATTGTTGTGGATGCATACTACAGAATAAAAAAAGAACATGAATCTGATCAAGACTCAACATCTACTTCCCATTTATAGGAAACAAGGGCCAGAGAAACATGTTAAATGACACTGTGGAAATGGATGCAACTAATTAAATTAGAATGTGGGAGAGATGACAAGACAATGACCAATTTCTTCAATAAACCAATTGCAGAGAAGACCAAAAAATGGAGGCAATAAAGATTAAAAGAGATCAAGAAATGTACCAAACCAATTCTTTGCTATTTCTTCCATTGAGGGTTGGATTCTAATTTCCCCCCAACTTGAATGTGAGTTGGCCTTAGTGACTAGCTTGACCAGTAGAATATCGTGAAAATGACATGCTGGGAGTTCTGGGACTATTTCATAAAAAGCCTGGGAATTGCCAGATGGGGCCACTTGCAGCATTGTCTCTGCGATTCCTGAGCCTCCATGTAGGAAGTACGAGTACTCTTCGATTGGTATGTTGCAGAGGCCAGAACATGCAGGCACAGGAGCAGTCATGTGAAGGACACCATCTTGGATCCTCCAGACCAGCCATAGTCGACGTGGAATGGACCAGAAGGACCACTCAGCCAAGGATTGCTCAAATTACTAATCCTCAATATGGTGCGATGCAATAAAATGTTGTTTGTTTTTAGTTACTCAGTTTTGGAGTAGTTTGCGCTACAATTATAGGTAACCAGAATAACATTTAATATTTTAAGATGGACATTAAGATCTAGTGTTAATAGAATGTTTGTTTCTAGGAGTTTGTAGGAGGTTTGTAGGAGGAAAGGATGAGAAAGAAAACAAGAAGTACTTTTTGGGTGTGCACAATTTGTGAAGTAATGTTATTTCATGATGAAAATGATAATGTAGTAAATACTGTGGTGAAACAGAGGAATTGATTTATTTTATTTGAGGTTTCAAAAATAGCTATAGGAAATCGGTAAGAGGGGAGAAGAGAGAAAGAGGAGAGATGCATAATTATTTTTCCCTTTATGAATGTGCATTCCTGACATCTCTGAGGACTAAGATTGTCCTGCAGGGAGTATGATTAAAGTTACAAAGAGGGAAACAAAATAAGTAAGTCAGCTCTTGGTCCTGCTGCTATATTTACCCACAAGAAAGGAGGCAGCTCTCAGGTGGGCTTTTGTCTAAGTAATGTCCTGAAATCCAAGTGTAAAAGAACAATATGAAATCTCAATTCTCTCAAACGGTTTGGGGCAGTTCAGCCCTTGAGCCCCTGGGGGGCTTGGTTCCCAAGGAGACTAATCCCGCTTGCTTAGCATTAGGTATCACTGGGGCAAAAGAGCTCTAGTTCAGAGCTGTGCAGGGAGGCCCTCCTGCATGCTGGAGCTGGGTCCCTCTGCCCTATAGGAAGTGAAATGTATTGATGTCAAAGCCATTCAAGTGAGTGTGCTCACTCGGGGTGTAGAAGGAGGGGCCGATGGGCCTGGCAGGGGCTGGCCACTGACCGCTGAAACTAATTTCATCCCAGAAAGAGCTCTTCCCAAAGGAAAGGAGATCAAGGAGGAAAGCATCTCAGACCATGAAGTGGGGTCTCCATGTACAATTTAGTTGGATATAGTAAATCTAAAGATTTATTTTGGCCTCAGGTATTAGTTATTTCAAGTAGAAGTTGTTCTTTGTTGCTTTATTATCTATAGTTTTCCATAAACACCCTTACTTTCATATGACCACGACTCTGCCCAGGCTGTTCCCACAGATACAGCTTGCTTGCTCCGATGCCAAATGCATCATTTAAGTCTTAGCTCAAATGCTACCTTCTGGTAGCATTTGGTACCTTTGGTACATTTCTTGATCTCTTTTAATCTTTATTTCCATTTTTTGTTTTCCCTGCTTCATGTATGCAGGCTTCCCTGACTTTTCTGAGCAGACTTGAGGGTCCTCTGATCCCTCAACTATTGCACCTTGAAGTTACTTCACTGAGACTCATATTGCATCATATTACAATGACTTGTTTGTGAATCAGGCCACAGAACTTCTAAGCCACGAATATCTTATATGTGGATTTAGAGCTTTAGGGTTGACAAAGAACTTCCTTTTGCATTAGCTCATTGATTTTCACAATAGCTTTATCAGATTGGCTCACACTGTTATTTCCATATTATAGATGGGTACATTGGACTTTTCTATAATCAGTTGGCTAATAAAAGGCAGGACTGGACTCCAGTGATCATCTCAGGCTCTAATTTCAGCTCTCCTTCTGCTACATTGTATTGCCTTTTTCTAAGTTTCTATAGTCAGCAAGTGGAGCTGCCCTCTTGCATTTGAAAATAGTCACTTTGTTGGGGGAAAGGGCAGATGATGCTGATTTTATAGAGTGATGTGTTGGTAAGAAACTGGTGAGGCCTAAGGAATCAAAAAAGTGGATATTTCTTGAGCTGCTGTTTCATACCAGGAACTTTCATATACACCAACTCACAAAATCTTTGAGGAGTTGAAATGATCTTTATTGCACAGATGAGAAAAGACTCAGAGGTACTATTTTCCTGTTATATAATATATTTTGCACAAAGAGTCTGAGAACAGTTATAACCATTCCCATTTTTTTCAGATCAAAAAACTGAGCCTCGAGAAGACAAACTGACTTGTCCAAGGACTTTTTCCTAGTAAGTGGCATGCCAGAATTTGAACCTGGTCTCAGCTAATTCCAAATCAGCTCTGAGCTTAACATTCCAATGATCTGGAAATGAAATGACTTCTACATATGACACCTTTCATATTCTACTTATGTTGAATATGATTATGTTAGGGCTTAGTTAACTCTCTGAAGATTAAGAGAAATTTTTCAGACTAAAAGTAACAGTTAAATGTAAAGCCCTCTGCTGCCTGTGTCTGGGGATTTGTACTGCTCAGTTAAAAGAAGGTGAAAAAAGAGTGCTCTTAGCTGCCAGAGTTGGAGGCCTATGGAATGGTCTTGTCAAAAAGGGGAAGGTAAGTACTGACATCCACATCTGACGGGTGAGAAATACAATTCACACAACTTTCTTAGTGCAAATGTCACCAAGAGTAAAACAGATAGTCTAATGATGGAAGACAAAATCCTGCGTGTAAGTTTAATGAAAGATACATTATACCTGAACCACCTTAATTAAAAAATAATAAAAAGTTTGATTCAGCTCTGTTGGCTTGGGAAGTGTCTACTTCATCTCCTAAATGGAGAGTCCTCACCTAGCTTCTCTTTGGTCAGTCTGTGCCTTTAGGGTGCTCAAAAACCATCTTGCTACATCCTGAAAAATAAAATGTAAGAGAGTTTTAATTGGAAAACAAAACAAAACAAAAGTTTTATAAGAGACCGTCTGGATCTCCCTGAGGCAGACTCTGCATCTGAACTATCATAACTTAATTATTTCTTTTTAAAGATTTATTCATTTATTTTGGGGAGGAGGAGTAGAGAGAGAGAGACAGAGAGAGAGAGAGAGAAGCTCAAGCAGACTCCCTGCTGAGCGAGGAGCACACTCTCACAACCCTGAGATAATGAACTGAGCTGAAATCAAGAGTCGGTTGCTTAACCAACTGAGCCACCCAGGCGCCCCATCATAACTTATTTAGAGATGACTGTGTCACACACCTTATATGTCTTTTCTATCGCTGCGTCTTGATATATGTGATTTCATTGAATACTCATGAACATCCTATGACAGAAAAGACACATGAGGGAATACAGTCACTTTTTTGTGTCTTAGAGAAGTGAGGGGGAATACTCACACAGGGTATGCATGAGTCAACAGAGAAGGATTTTTCACAGGATGTTTCCTTTAAATATGACAGGTGCCCCCATGAGGTGGGCGACCTTACCTGCATTTACTGTGAGTAAATTAAGGCAGAGAGAGGTTGGCTGGTTTGGCCAAAGCCATGTACTTATCAGAATATGGATTTTAACCCAAATCACAGAGCTACTGAGTGGCAGAGCTACGACAGAATGGGGAACAGACCCATCTTCTCTGAATCATCTTCCATGGTCTACTATATTGCTCAGTTTCTCTATTCCACGCCCAGGTGAAATTGGGTCCAAGTGAACTTCATGGCGATCATTGAAATGCAACAGAAGTTCCAGGAGGACAACTTAAATGGGATGTGAGTAGGGGAGAGGTTCCCATCCATACTTTGTCCTAAGACGCTGAAAATTTTATACACACACAGGATTTGTGTGCTCTCTCAAGCACCAGCTGGCTTAGGGCTTAGGGCTCCATTCTCCTTTGCCTACTGCTCTCTATTTACAATATTAAAAGATGGGCCAAGTGTATGCCTCAGTTTACTATGAGCTAACTGTTACTTCTAGTAATAGAAGAGTATAATAGAAATAGAGTAGAAGAAAGAGCACCGGTCTCTAGAGTCCCGCAGAAAACTCCAGTTAGAGTCTTCGGAGCAGGTCTATGGCTTGAAGAGACAGCAGTTTCCTTCTCTCCACACATAGATGAGGAGGAGCGGGCCAAGAGGAAGCACAGGTTCTGTCAAGGACTCAGGAATGGCTTCGGAGTTGAAATGGACTGGATGCGGCTTAGGCCAACTCACCAAACGTCTCTGAGGCTGTTTCTTCATTTGTTAGATGGTGATAAGAATATGCATTTACTATTAATAAGACGTACTGTTAAAAAGTTAATGTGATAATGTACACACAGAGCCTGGCATAAGCACCAAAGGAGTTGGTGACTACTGTTGTTACCAGAGCAGGGGGCTGAACCCACCTCTCCGGACTCTTGCCTTCTCAGCCTCAGGGAGAGTCTCCCGCGCCAGAGCGTGGTGGTACAGGAGCTGGAGTTTGAGAACCGGCCGTCTTATCCACGGCTCGTGCCGCTGCAGCTGGCCAACAGAAACGTCGCAGGGAAACGAAGGGGTTAAAGTGATGAGCTTGAGAAAGCCCAGAAAGTTAGAAAAACGACCCCCTAACCCCCGCCCCCGGCCTGGCTAAGTAAGCCCCTCCCCTCCGCCACCGGGGCGGTAGCCTCGCACTCCCTCCCTCCGCCCCTAGCTTACAAGACCTAATGAGCTCCCCCGCGAGGCCGAGCACCGAGCCCGGCCCGGAGCGAGGACGCTGCGCCGCGCGCGCCGCGCGGGTGCGGGAGCCGGGCCTGGGTCGCGGGCGGGAATCGGCCGGGGGTTCACCGGCCGCGCGGCGGGCCGCTCGGGAGTCTCGGCGATGGCGGTGCAGGCGGCGCTCCTCAGCACGCACCCTTTCGTCCCCTTCGGCTTCGGGGGCTCCCCGGACGGGCTGGGGGGCGCCTTCGGAGCCCTGGACAAGGGCTGCTGTTTCGAGGATGATGAGACCGGGACACCAGCGGGCGCGCTGCTGGCGGGCGCCGAGGGCGGGGACGTGCGCGAGGCCACCCGCGACCTGCTCAGCTTCATCGACTCGGCGTCCAGCAACATCAAGCTGGCACTGGACAAGCCCGGCAAGTCGAAGCGGAAGGTGAACCACCGCAAGTACCTGCAGAAGCAGATCAAGCGCTGCAGCGGCCTCATGGGCACCGCGGCCCCCGGCCCGCCCTCTCCAGGCGCTGCAGATACACCGGCCAAGCGGCCGCTCGCCGCCCAGGGCGCCCAGACCGTCGCGGTCCCGCCCCACGGCAAGGCGGCTCCTCGGCGGGAGGCGTCGCAGGCCGCGGCTGCCGCCAGCCTGCAGAGCCGGAGCCTCGCCGCGCTCTTCGACTCGCTGCGCCACGTCCCCGGGGGCGACGAGCGGGCCGGGGGTTCGGTGGCGGCGCGGGTGGCCGGGCTCGGTGGAGCGGGCGCTGTGGGCTCGGGAGGGGACGCGGCCGGCTCCGCGGGAGTTACGGCAGTCCCCGGCGCCAGGAAGGTCCCGTTGCGAGCCCGCAACCTGCCCCCGTCCTTCTTCACCGAGCCGTCCAGGGCGGGCGGCAGCGGTTGCGGCCCGTCGGGGCCCGGCGTGAGCTTGGGCGATTTGGAGAAGGGCGCGGAAGCCGTGGAGTTCTTCGAGCTGTTGGGGCCCGACTACGGCGCCGGCACCGAGGCGAGTGTCTTGCTTGCCGCGGAGCCTCTCGATGTTTTTCCCACGGGAGCCGCCGTCTTGCGGGGTCCCCCGGAGCTGGAGCCTGGTCTCTTTGAGCCGCCACCGGCGATGGTGGGGAGCCTACTGTACTCCGAGTCCTGGAGCGCCCCAGGCTGCCCTCCGGCCAAGAAGCCGCCGCTGGCCGCCCCCCGCGGCGGCTTGACCTTGAACGAGCCCTTGCGCCCCCTGTACCCCACTGCGGCGGACTCTCCCGGCGGCGAGGAGGCGCCCGGCCTCTTGGCGTCTTTCGCCCCCTTCTTCTCAGACTGCGCACTGCCCCCGCCACCGCCGCCGCATCAGGTGTCCTACGATTACAGCGCGGGCTACAGCCGCACGGCTTACTCCAGCCTCTGGAGACCGGACGGGGTTTGGGAAGGGGCGCCCGGGGAGGAGGGGGCGCACCGGGACTGAGGGAGAGGTGCCGTGGCGGGTTTTGAGACTGCTGTGGGGAGCTCCCGCCTCCGGGTTTCTCCTAAGCCTAAGAACGCTGGAAAGTGCACGTGGAGATGAAACGGGGTTTTAAAATATTCAATTAATAAAAGAAACTTAAGAAAAAGATGAAGAGCAGTTGGGGGTTGTTTTAATTATAGCTTCAAGTGTTGAAAGAAAGAAAGAAAGCCATAAAAAAGCCGTTGGTAGGTTCTTACTGGACCCGGCAACCAAGAAACCAAGCTGGGCTTTGGGAAATGGGGTGGGCATGGTGGAAGGGGCAAGCGGTGGCTTCTGTAGCCACCTGACACTCCTGCAACTTTTCAGCGAAAGGTCAGTGTGTTTAGTTTAATTGCCCCTTCCCAACAGTGCGCTGGTCCCTCCCTTTCCTTCCCCTTTGAGTGCATTATGAATTAAAGCCTATATTGAAAAGCCTGGAGCGGAGATACGTTATTGATTGGGGTGTTTTCTTAGAGGATGGTTTTCGGTTTGGTCTTCTTGCCTTGCTGTGTTATTGAGGACAGGAGGCCAGTGGTCCACAGCTGACCTCCGCTGAGCTTGTCCTTGTGCGGGGGACTCCTCTCTGACACTGGAAGTGTTCTGCTCTCTTCTTCCCATCTCATTATCCTTCTTCCATTTCTTAACACTCTTACCAGTGCTGTTGCTTACTTTCCTTCTGTTTCTCTGGTCTCTTGTTGCTCTCGCGAGATTATATAATATATATATATATATATATATTTTTTTTTTTTTTTGCCTGTCAGCTTTTCTTGATGTAGGAGGCTTAAATTTGGCAAACCTGGGGGTCCGTTTCTCTCCTTTTCCCATTCTTCAACCATTCTTTGCTAAGGTGGCACTGGGCAAGTTATAACCTCTTTGTATCTAAGTTTCCTTATAAGAGAGGAAGGGCAAAATATTCCTTCTCTTATCACTTCTTCATAGCTTGCTGGCTAGCTCTGAGGGGAAATATATAAAACTTGGGGCTGCTTAACTGGTTCTGCACATATACCTATTTTATATACACTTGTCAATAGTTTGTACATACTGAAGCCATTAGAGTTGTGAATCTCATGCTCTCTTTGGGCCGATGCCTGGTGATTGCCCTTTCCCTTACAAGCTGTAAACGCTGTCTCCCCTTTCTCCTCCTGTTCCACTCGCCACCCCAGTTCCTCCTTGCTTGGTTTCTGTCTCCCTGGTGTCCTCACTCCCTATACCCACACTTTCCCAATGGAAGGGAATGGTGAGGGTACGAGTTTCCTAAGGAGTCTCTGTTCCCTAAATAACAGGTTTGATTAATGGAATCTGAAGAAGCTCGGAAGGGCCTGATCTGTCATTTGAGAGACGTTTGGGGGAAAAGTCAGATAAATGTTTTAACCGGCCATGATGTGGCGGAACACATGACATCATCAGCATGGTTGAGGGACAGAGCAGGAAAGACTGGGTGGGGAGTGAGCAGCTGGAAAGAAAAGAAGGACCCCTTTAGTTCTGCAGACCTGCCATGAAAATGCATGAAGGCCAACATTCAGGAAGTGTAAGGAGATGTCATTTACTGATTAATGACATTGCAAAGAGAGCTGCCTTGGTTCAAGGCAGATTCTAAGAATATCTACATGAGAGAAAGTAGAAACCCCCATGTTACTACAAAAGACGTTAAAATCCAGATTAATGTTTGTACAAATCTAAGTGCTGTGATATTTTCAGAAAGGAATTTGTCAAGAAACAAATGGGTATCAAGTCATGGCAGACAGCTTTAAGGGCTATTACTGAGTCTCTTTACTCTGTATAAAACCTTTCTTCAGTTAGCACCACAAGAAATATAGCAATGAGTCTTGTTAATGATGAGAACTTTTCCAATTCCAGAAACTTGGTGTCTCTCTGATTTCTTTCAAAGTGATTAAAAAGTGATTAATTCCATTGTGTTGGCAGAATATTATTCAACTGTCATTTAATTTCTCTGAACTACTTTGTGAGGACTATTATCCAGGGTAGAATTTCACAGGAGGAAAACATTAACAACCCTGTGACAATTACTAAGGCTGGCAGTCACTGCAATCTTTCTTTCTTTCTTTCTTTTTTAAGATTTTACCCATTTATGTGACAGAGATCACAAGTAGGAAGAGAGGCAGGCAGAGAGAGAGGGGGAAGCAGGCTCCCCGCTGAGCAGAGAGCCCCACGTGGGGTTCAATCCCAGGACCCTGGGATCATGACCGAGCCAAAGGCAGAGCTTTAACCCACTGAGCCACCCAGGCGCCTCACAATGTTTCTTTCTTAATTTCTTCTTTTTTTTTACCGAGTTCAGTAAAACAGGCTGTCCCTCTCCCAGTATTTTTCCATGCCTTTCATGAACAATGATAATACCAACACTGTGTGTTTCCATGTGCTGGCCCTAAGCTTCTAAACAGTGCCATGAGGTAGGTGCTCTTATTATCCCCGTTTGAAAAGAGGGCCTCAGACAGGTTAAGTAACTTGTTAAAAGCAAGTAATGGGCCCAAGATCCAGATCTGCAGTACCCTAACAGTGAGACCTGCTGCTGCTTGCAAGGCTCTGCTGTGCTTTGCTTGTGTGTATGGTTCCCAGTCCCCTGCGTTCTGCTACCATCAAGGGTTCTCAACCTCACCGCTATTGACATTTTGCCCAACATAATTCATTGCTATGCAGGCTGTCCTGAGCATAGTAGAATGTTTAGCAGCATCCCTGGCCTCTACCCACTAGATAACAATAACACTCCCCTAGTCGCGACAAGAACATCTCCATTACCACGTGTCCCCTGAGGGGCAAGATGGCTGCCAGCTGAGAACCACTACGCTAGACAAATATAGAAACAGCATCTGTGGGGTGCCAGGTATTTTCACAGCTATGGTCTCATTTAATTCTTTCAAAGGCCTGTGCTGAGGTGTTGTTACTATCCTCATTATAGGTGAAAAGAAGGCTGAAGGGAGGGGTTAGATCAATCAACTTAGCTATATCTTATCTGTGCAACTTAAGCGAGGTGGACAAGTACTTGATGGTATTGAGACACAGTCTTCCCCTTGGCAAAAATGGATAACAATCTTCACAACGAGTTATAGTGGGGATTTGGCATAGGGAAAGTGTAAATACCCACCAAGAGGGAAGGTCTGGTGTCTAGTACCAGGCCTCCATGGCTGAGCATTGTGTCAAGATTCCAACCCACCCTGTTATCCAAGATGCCGAGAACGTGTGCTTGGTCACTACGTAGGCTCCAAATTGCCCCATGTCTGATTCCTCTTCTCCCCACATGGCCTTCCCTGCTGAGCACCTGTGTGTCTGATCATGGTCATGCCACCTGCTGTAATACTATAAGTAGCAGCCATTAATAATAGTCCTGCCAAGGGCTGATGGTATTGTTGCCTCCTCTCGTATGTCATTTTCTAGTGCAGCCTGTTAGAAAGAATTTTTGTCTCTTTTTTGGCCACCTGAGGGGTTGTGGAGTTTTTGTTTGTTTGTTTGTTTTTGTTTTTTTTTTTAGGTACAATGGTAGATACTTTTAAAGATCAGAAATATTAAAAAAAAAGATCAGAAGTATAATACACTTGTAATTTTATGACTTTGGACAGGCTACTGATCTTAACCTAGTTGGTACTAGTAAGTACACTATATGCTGCATATTCATGATTCCCCACCTCAGCCCCTGGTGCCTGGAATGTGTTGGAGTGTCTTCCTGCATCCTTTAAGTAGCTGTCCTAAGCCTTTGCTCATCTCCATTCAAGCCTCTGTCCTAGCCCTTTCCTCACTCCCACATCCCAACAAGATGGAGAGCATCTGTTGTCATCTCCCTCTATTTCCCATCCCCTCTTTCACAGTTTTTCTCTCCAGCAGGCAGGACCTTCTCCTGCCTTTGAGGCTCAGCATTCTTCCCCTCCCCCCTTCATGAGAACAAAATGTTGCTGCATCACATCTTTAGTCATCTGTTTCTTCAGCCTCTCCTCCTAGAAATAAACCTTTAGTATGGTTTAAAAATAAAGAGGAAGAATAAAGAAGTGGAAAACTCTCCTCTAGATATTACTCTATCTTCTGCTCTTTAGAGTTGACTCTTTCAGGAAAAGAATCCATGCTTTTTGCCTCCACCTCACCTACTTGTTTAAACCTTGCCTATTTGGGGTTCTAACCACCCCAGTTTGTGTGGGGACTGTCTTGTCTTGGTTTTAGCCCTGAAAGTTCCAAGAAGCCCCTCAGTCCTGGGCAAAGTAGTACAGATGGTCGCTCTACTTCTGTCTAGAGTTTCCCCAAATTGCTCTCACTGAAATCCCAGTCACCAACCACGGGGTCTTCAGCCTTCAGCTTCTTTGGCCTCTGTGCTGCATCTCAAGAACTGGGCTCCACCTTGCTAAAGCTTTCCTCCTTGGGTTTGTAGCGTATGATTTTCTTTTGGTTTTCTCCTAACTTCCTGGCCATGCCCACTCTGTGCCCCTGGCTCCTCCCATTTCCGCCCTTTCCTCTTCATACTCCACACTTCTTGCCCAGGGATGGTGGCCTTCCGCCATCCCAAGGCTGCAGCTATCACTGATCCACCGAGGACCCCCAAATCTAGGCCTGCTTGGCTTCTTTCGTCCATCCTAGACCCATTTCCCCACCTATTTCCTAGACAACTACACTTGGAGGGCTCATAAGCTCTTCAAATTGTACGTCCGAAATTGAGCACATACATAGCCGGAGTAGCCCACCGTTAGCCTGGCCAGACTCTTCTTGCAGCAGCTCTCGTCCTGACCAAGCAGTTACCTGAGCCTGATCTGTTCTAGCTTCTAAGTCAGTATGTTTCAAATACTGTTCTTCATCACCTTGAGAAAAACCCCATCTTACGTTATGTCTCAATATATCCATTCCCTACTTACGTAAGCTCATATCTGTATAAACAGTCTCTCATTTAGTAATTCAGATATTATTAGATTATTATCTATATTAATATTCAATGATCTATTTTAAGATTTTATTTATTTATTTGTCAGAGAGAGAGGGAGAGAGAGCGAGCACAGGCAGACAGAGAGGCAGGCAGAGGCAGAGGGAGAAGCAGGCTTCCTGCCGAGCAAGGAGCCCGATGTGGGACTCGATCCCAGGACGCTGGGATCATGACCTGAGCTGAAGGCAGCTGCTTAACCAACTGAGCCACCCAGGCGTCTATTTTAATAGATCATTGAAAACAATATTTTACAAAGCGCAGATTCTTACTAGGAGCTATGTGAAACACTGATATTTTCTTCTCTATTTAATAAAACCTGGCTATTATCCACTCTATGGGTTTTACGACTCACTAATGAGCTAGGCCTGCTGTTTGAAGGATGTTATTCTAAACCACTCTTATGTGTCTTCTCGACACTCTTTTGCCAATGTCGCTTCCTTAGTTTGGGCTCTCATCACCTCCCACCTAACCTAGCGTAAGGATCTCCCAATGACTCTCTTGTCTATGAAGTCACGATCCTTTAATCCATCTTTACCATCGCTCCCTGAGCTATTATTTCTAAAAAAACCACTTTAGTGCCATCATTGCCTTCTTTAAATTCTTTCAGTAGCTCCCTGTCCCTTCCAAGGTGAAATTCAAAGTCCTCAGCTTAAACATGTAGCTCCTGCCAGCCTCTCTGGTCTCACTTACCTGTCCTTTATACTACCTGTGTTTCAGGAATTTAGTGCTAATTATAGATAGTTGCTTGAATACTCCACATCCATATCACTTCCATGAATTTATTCCTGCCCTACTTATACCTAGATTGTACTCCTCATTTTCTCTGCTTGCTAATTTCAGCTAAACCTATTATTCTCTGCTGAAGTCTTGACTTCTTTAGCTTCCCTAGATCAGTTAAGCACCTCTACACTGGGATCATCTATGATACTCCCAAACCCCAGGCTTATTTTCTTATAGCAATTAATTACACTGTTATGACAGTTGTTATCCCTCTGCTTCCTCTATTGGGAGCCTCTGCACTCTTATCACTTTCTGGAATTTGGCAATAGTAACATGTAATAAATGATTACTGGGTGCAGTTTATAGTGCTTTAGAGATGAAAAAGAAACTTCCCATTCATCCACACATTTGGCCTTCTTCCCAAACCTGCCAATTGCCCATATGATCCTATGACACTATTTGTTAAGAACTTACTGTGCAAAGAAAGCCCCTTTCCGTGAGCACCCTAACTGTGGCAGGAATTACGTGTATGGAATAACAACCATACTAGTAATTTTATCAAACCAAAGAGCAGAGCTGTTTTGTCCAGAGCAGTGCATTTGGTGGCAGGCATTAAGGATATTGTAACATGCTTTCAGTCACTTGTCCCATGTATAGAGTGTGACCAGAATTTTCTTCTGTGAGATGAGCAATAACTAGAAACCCTGTTCTTTTTTTTTTTTTTTAATTTTATTTATTTATTTGTCAGAGAGAGCGAGCACAGGCAGACAGAGAGGCAGGCAGAGGCAGAGGGAGAAGCAGGCTCCCTGCTGAGCAAGGAGCCCAACATGGGACTCGATCCCAGGATTCCGGGATCATGACCCTAGCCGAAGGCAGCCGCTTAACCAACTGAGCCACCCAGGCGTCCCTAGAGACCCTGTTCTTAATGAGCCTACCAGTGAGCAGTTGACACAATGAAATGTTCAGTGTCAATAAGGAAGTGAAGAAACAAAGCAACATAATCTAAGAGATGTCACAAAGTACTTGACAGTTTTGTTCCTAAATGAAGGGCGTAGGCAGTTGTTTTTCCCCCCACTTTCAAAAGGTGATATTCCTAGGGGCACCTGGGGCTCAGCTGGTTAAGCAGCCAACTCTCAATTTTGGCTCAGGTCATAATCTTAGGGTCCTGGAATGGCCAGTGCTCAATAAGGGAGTCTGCTTGAGGATCCTCTCTCTCTGCCCCTCCCCAACCCTGTGCTCTCTCTCAAATCTTTTTTTAAAAAAGGTAATGTTCCTACAAACATATTCCAAATTGAGAAAAATCATTTTTATTTTCCAATGGAACGTAAGGGATTGGGAGGGAGGAGAAAGAAAGAGAATGGATATGTGGCTAGACTCCTGGCAAGCGGCTCAAGATCCACTTACTACCCATAATAAATATTATGGGTTGAATTGTGTCCCCTCACTAAGATATGTCGAAGTCCTAACTCCCAGGCCCTCAGAATGTGACCTTATTTGGAAATAAGGTCTTTACAGAGGTAATGCAGTTAAAATGGGGTCACTAGGGTGGGAGCTATTCAAATACCACTGACATCTTTATAAAAAGGAGAACTTGGGACACAGATAGATACAGGCAGAGGAAGATAGCGTGTGATGACATGAAGAGGAAAGACAGCTGTGTGACTGCACTGATGCGTGTGCAAGCTAAGGAGAACCAAGGTCTATACATCAAACACCAGAAGCTTGAAGAGGCAAGAAAGGATCTTCCTCTAGCAACTTCAGAGACAGCGTGTCCGTACCAACACCTTGATGTCACACCTCTAGCCCCCGGAACGGCGAGATAATAAATTTCTGTTGCGTTAAGCTTCCCAGTTTATGGTACTTTCTCACAACAGCCCTAGGAAACTGATAAAATAATGACCGATGTGGCGACTAAAAATTAATCCTATTCTTTGTGCCACACGAAATGGTTTTTTGTGCGTGAAACAAGACTTAGGTAAGCAAACCACAGGTAATTCATTTTATTTCAGGGAATTCTAGGAAAGGGACTCAGTACAGATACAATAAAAACCCTAGAAGCTGTCCACAATTTGAAGGAGGGGCTCTCAGTAGCTCTCAGTAGCCAAAAATGCTCAAGTGGCGGGAGCTGTTCGGTTCAAGCCCCGGGTGGCCGGAGGGAGGCGCACCCGGCGCAGCGTTGCGGCTGAGTATTTGCCATCCCAGGCCCTTGTTGAACCTCATCGCATACAGCTGCGCTCAGCGTCTGGGCCAGTAAGATCCAACCCTGGCAGCGCCTCCGGAACCTGCTCCTCACCAAGAGGCACGTCTACTGGCCGCGTTGGTACCCCCTGTTGGCGGGGGAAGCCGGCAAGCCTGCTCAAGGGGTGCAGCCTTTGGTCTAAGCTCCTTGGTGCATGCTTGATGGGTATGGCAAGGTTTTCAGCCTGTCTCCCACTCAAGCTCCGCGGAGTCTGGAGCTCTGTTAGGAAGCCCGGCCCACTTAGCTGGGGCTGGCACCCTTTCTCTTTGTTCACCCTCAAGCTTGTGAGTGCAGGCGCTGTGTGTGGTACCTCTGGGGCGATCTGTGTCGGACAGGAGAGGAGAGTCCCGCGCATGCGCAGTGTCTGAGGGCGCTGAGCTTGACCTCTGGGACTACCTGTCTGACATATAGGGTCTCAAACATTTATCCTGGGAACAAATTGCTAGCCCTCTTTGCTACTGGCAAGACTCTGTCCTTCCTTGCTACCAGATTCTCTGCACTTCCAACCTCTGCTTTAAGTAGAATCAAAGACGCCTTGGGATGAGAATCCTGCCTCTTTATATGACCACCAGTCATTGAATTTGACAACCCTGAAGACTCACCTGCCCTTCTCATCCTGTTCTGCCACTGGCATATACCGACTCCAAGTCCCCCTTGCCTTCAGCACCTCTTGACTATGCTGCTGTTTCTCTTTGACTACATCACCCCTCTCCCAGGCCAGCATAGCACGCCACCTAGAGGACATCCCTGGGCCTGCAGCTTTCCCTGTGGGAAGAGAGAACCCAAGGTGGACATCCCGCTTCCCCAGCATTCTGGGATGCTGCCCAAGAGGCCCACTTTGGAGTTAAGTTAGAGCTCAGTTAGCAGTTACACCCAGTTTGGGTTCCCAGACAATGGGCTATCGCAGCTGTAGATGTTATTCTATGGCCTTGCCCAGATAGGGTGGCAAGCTAGCAGCTCTGTCCAACTACTGAGCCTAGCTTCCAGCCCTGCTCAATGAGAGAGCCTGGCCAGAGGTATTGGGCAGTCTTGGAGCTGAGTTTACCAACTGCTTGGGCAGGGAGCCAAGCCACCAGCCCTACCTAACTGCAGAGCACAGCTTGTAGCCTCACCCATCCAGGGAGCCTGGGCACCAACCTTGTTCAGTCTCTGCCCAGCCTAGGTTGATTGCTAACCATAGTCTGCAGCCTCATCCCATGAAGAATCTTGACTAGCAACCTCACCCAACAGGAGAGCATAGCCAGCAGCCTGCATGGAATCCAACCTGTGGTCCCAGTCAACTACAGGTACAACCTATGGCCTTTCTTGATCATGCAGTCTAGTCAGCCACATTTTATGAGGCCAGAATTACCCACATACCAAAACCAGATAATGACACTAAAAGAAAAGAAAATTATAGGCCAATATCCCTAAAGAACATAGATGCAAAAAATCCTCATTAGCAAATTGAAGTCACCAGTATATTACAAGGATCATATACCATGAACAAGTGGGATTTATTCCAGGAATGTAAGGATGGTTCAAGATATGCAAATCAATAAATGTGATAAACCACATTAACAAAATGAAGGATAAAAATCATATGATCATTTAATAGATGCAGAAAAAGCATTTGGAAAAATTCAACATCCTCTTATGATGAAAACTCTCAACAGACTAGGTATAGAGGGAAACATACCTGAACATAATAAAGGTGATATATGATGAACCCACAGCTAACATCATACTCAACAGTGAAAAGCTAAAAGCTTTTCCTTTAAGATCAGGAACAACACAAGGATGCCCACTTTCCCCACTCCTGTTCAACATATTACTGGAGGTCTCAGCTAGAGCAATCAGGCAAGAAAAAGAAAGAAAAGATATTAAATCAGAAAAGAAGTAGATTTCTTTCTATTTGCAGATGACATAAATATATATATATATATATATATATATATATATATATAACCCTAAAGTCTCCACCAAAAAAACCTGTTAAAACTAATAAACAAAGTCTATAAAACTACAGGGTGCAAAATCAACATATGAAAATCAGTTGTGTTTCTATACATTAGCAGTGAACTATCCATCTAAAAAAGAAAATAATCTCATTTATAATAGCATAAAAAAGAATAAAATACATAGGAATAAAATTAACCAAGGAGATGAAAGATATGTACAGGGAAAACGATAAGACTTTGATGAAAGAAATTGAAGAGGATACAAATAAATGGAAAGATACCCTGTATTCATGAGTCAGAAGAATTAAATTGTTAAGATGTTTATACTACTCAAGACAATTTACAAATTTAATGCAATACCTATCAAATTTTCAATGGCATTTTTTACAGAAATAGAAACTGAATCAAACTAAAAAACTTCTGCACAGAAAAAAAATCAACACAGTAAAAAAGCAACTATGGAATGGGAGAAAATATTTGCAAGCAATACATCTGGTAAGGGGTAAATATCCAAAATATGTAAGGAACTCCAAGAAGTCAATAACAAAACAATGAATAACTCAATTAAAAAATGGGCAAAAGACCTGAACACATATTTCTCCAGACATACAAGTGGCCAACAGGTATGTGAAAAGGAGCTCAACACCACTAAACATCAGGGAAATGGATATCAAAACTATAGTGAAATACCTCACACCTATTAGAATGGCTAGTGTTCAAGGGGAAGGCCTTTAGGTGGTAATGAGGTCCTTAGAGCAGAGCTCTTATGAATGGGGTTCGTGACTTTATCAGAAAAGGCCCGAGAGCTAGCTCACTCTTTCAGTCATGTGAAGACACAGAAAGAAGACAGCTGTCCATAAACCAGGAGAAACACCTTCACCAAGGACACGACCTCACTAGCACCCTGATCTTGGACTTTCAGCCTCTAGAACTATGAGAAATAAATGTCAGTTGTTTGTGCCACCCAGTCTGTGGACTTTGGTATAGCAGCCTGAGCCGACTAAGCCTAGGGCTCCTTACTTTTCAGGGGGAGCTGCTCCCTTGATGTTTCTAATTTATTTCTTGTTCCTGTCTGTCCTAGTCCCTACCCACCTTCTGGTACGACCCACTGCGGGGTGGGTCCTGGCTACATGAGTCAGGTGGTCTGAATGTTGAGGGGCATTTTTGGAGCCTCCTTAGTCCAACAGAGCTGACCTGCCTTTCTCTTTTAGCTGTGTGCCCTTGGGCAGATTACTAAACCAGCACCTCAGTTTTGCCCTCTGTTGCATGGCAATGATGATATCACATGCTGCTGCTGGTGACATATACAGAGACCCTAGCATTGTACAAAGATCCCTTCTAAAGGCCAACTATTATGGTTGCCATTATTGCCCAAAGAGACCTCAGCAGAGAGCTGGGACTTCCCGGTCCCCTCCCTTCTCTGCATCCAGTGAGGATGCTCTAGATTTTCATCTCAGGGTGTGAAAGGTCATGGGAAGTTCTGGCACTGAGAAGGTCCCATTCCCCCACCATGACTCACAATCGGTGACGAACCAGTCCCTTCGCATGAGCTGGTTCATAGAGGAGCAATGGCAGAGTGAGGCTTCACCCTGAAGATAAAACAAAGGGCTCCCAACAGGAGCAGGAGGGAGTGTGCATCTTTTCATCTCTGTGTGGCTGGCCTTTCTCCTGGCGGGGAGCAGGCCCCCGCCTGAGGGCCCGTGGTGGACGGTCAGTGCTGTTCCCAGGGGGCCCCTGGATGCCCGAAGCCTGGGTGCAGAAAGCTGCTCAGAATCTGATCTCTTAATCAATTCTGTCCATAACAACAGGACTTCAATGCAGGGCAGGGGATAAAATGGCCGAGAGAAACTCGGGACGCATTTGAACAGTAGCCCAGAACTCAGACAGAATCTGAATCACCTTGGCACAGGCCTGGGTCTCGGCTGCTGCCAGAACATTGTAAGAAAAGCCTCTCTGGCCCACACAATGGCCTGAGGGAACAGGAAGAGGGGTGGCCTGACTTTATTACTAGCCTCTCTAGGAGCAGGGCCACGACTCCGTGCACGGGCCTTACCTTTGCTCCTGTGCGGGCACACACCTAGTGCTGAGAGCAAGCTGGAAGATGGTGGGAGATGGGAGAAAGCCCAGATGCGGTAAGAGTGGCGGCCCCAGGGCCTGGCGTTGCCACACTGCGCTCAGCACAGACCAGGCTGACCTGTGCCGAACTCTGCAACTGTCTTTCCCCAGGGATGCCACTGGAAGAGGAATGGGACTTTTCCAAGTGTTGGTTTTCTCACCCAGAGAGTGGGAGTACGAATTTCCTTGCTTTC
This sequence comes from Neogale vison, assembly GCF_020171115.1. Lineage (NCBI taxonomy): Eukaryota > Metazoa > Chordata > Mammalia > Carnivora > Mustelidae > Neogale > Neogale vison. The sequence continues at coordinate 141,137,234 of NC_058097.1, forward strand.
CAAGGTCGGTATGATGATTAGAAATCACAGATATAGCTACTGGCAAAGGGCCAGGCAAGGGTGAGTATTGTTATTTCTAACACTTGGAGAAAAACAACCCTGTTACTCATAAGAAGCGGAGTGAGTCAGGCCCTTGACCATTTTTGAGAGTGTGTTCTCATCATTGATCACTACTGTCTCCGCATGGTGGTCGTAAGACGAACTAAAATACCAGCAGTCTCCACCATAGTGTCTCTCACGTGTGAGGCACCGGTAACTATTAGCAGGATCTGAAAATCCTGTGGTCAGAGAACACAATCCCCTCTTCAGCTGTGAACTTTTTTTCTATTTCATCTGGAGTCTGAGGAAGGTCCAAGTCCTGTTGGGTATTCAGTGATCTCCCTGCTCTACCACTAATACATGTAGCTGAGTTTTAGGTCAGTTCGATGTTATTTCTTCCCTCCCTCCCTCCCTCCCTCCCTTCCTTCCTTCCTTCCTTCCTTCCTTCCTTCCTTCCTTCCTTCCTTCCTTTCCTTCTTGTTTAGTTTTTATTTCATAATCATAAACTTAATTCTGCAGTGCAGCTGGACTTTGAGGGGAGTAAGGAGAACGTGGGATCCATAGAGGTGCGGGGAGAGCGCAAGGACTATGGGATATTTTGAGCAGATGGGGGTGAGGGCTGCCCTCCTGAGCCGCAGAAGGAATGGTCTGCTAGTTAAGGTAAAACACAAGTCAGATGCATCAGGTTTGTCCACAGTTAGTGATGGCGATCTTCTCGCTGGTCTTGAGGTTCCTGCACCCAAAGCGCTCCATGTCTTGCACAATATTCGTGCCCTCTTTCACTTTACCCGAGACCACACGCTCGCCACCCACTCCTGAGTCAGCTGTGTGGATGAAAACCTGGGAGCTGGTTCTGCTGGGGCCAGCAGTTGCTGTGGACAAGATGCCAGGAACCATATGCTTCAGGATGAAATTCTCATCACCAGTTTTCTCCCCATAGATGGACTTGCCTCCAGGGCCGTTAATGGCCGTGAAGACACCACCCTGGCACAGAAACCCTGGAATCATCCTGTGAAAGCAGGAACCTTTAGAACCAAATCTTTCTCCTCAGTGTACAGAACGCAAAAGTTCTCTGCTGTCTTTGGAAATTTGTCTGCAAACAGCTCCAAGGAGACACGGCCCAAGGGCTCGCTGATCAAGGCGATGTCAAAGAACACAGTGGGGTTCACCAGGGCTGGGTGGTGTGAGGGGTTCTGGGGTGGCGGGGTCTGCAAGGCCGCCATCATTTTTTCTGAGTGAGATTTTTATTTCCTTTCGGCTAAGGTACAATTTTCAAACATAGGAACAAATCGTGAACTTGTCTTGGAGAGTAGAATGGTCCTCCATCCTGGCTGATCCTCAGAACCACCAGGGTTGAGGGGAGGGCTTGAAAAACAGCCCAGCTCCACCGACACTTGCTGAGGTGGCAGGGCAGCTGGGCCATGGCTGGAGCTCAGTTTGAGAACCACTGCTCTGTGCCACACGCTTCTTAGAGAGACGGTGGAAGCCTGGTTGCCTGTTCTATAACCTGCGTTTTCCTCAGCCGCTGTTAACAACTTTCTTGTTTTCCTTTTTTTGGTATTCACATAGTTGACAAAAGCTTCAACTAAAGCATGTAAAAGGCGGGGCTAATCTCGACATCGGCCAAAATTACAGGGTCATATCTGATGGAAGAGAGGAAAAAGGTCTTTTCTAAACATCTAAGAAGAACATAAATATTTATACTCAGTGTGGCAGCGAGTGCAGAGAATCAGCCCTTTTGGCCAATAGTAGTCTTTTGTGTTAAGGTTTAAAAAAGCCTCTTTTATGAGGAAATCTGGAAATGTGAATTATAGTTGTAGCCCTGCCAAAATGGGCAGGTTGATTAACCCCCACTAAGCTCAGTTTTTCCTCTCTGAAGAGAATTCAGTAATGACCTTACTTGTCCTACTTACTTTCTTATGTGGTAGTAAAGAGCAATGGAGTCAAAGCATTGGCCGTGATTTATAGAATGCAGTGGAAGAGATCACAAGTTCTGCATCTGCCCCCAATGCCTTGTGATCTTGGGCAAGTTAATTTTCACTGTAGTCCCTTAGTTTCCCCAACTGCAGAGTGGGATCAGTAATGCCTAATGCTGACCTTGGTGGGACGTGGGGACAGGGTAGAGGGTGTTTGTGAAAGTATCTGAAAAGCCAAGAACCTTCATTACACTCCCCAGTAGTGTTATAGTCTTCACTTCACAGATGAGGGAATGGAGTTAGTGTGAGGTGACAAGCCTTGAGCATTCAGGGCAGCCCTGGAACTCTGGCCAGACCTGGAAGGCTCGATGTCTCTGCCTCCTGCAGATGTCTTCTACGTCCTGCTTAACAGCACTGACTTCTCTTGACTCTGGGTTGCTAATCCTTCTCAGGAGAAGGCAGACCCAGACCCACTCTTTGGGTGAGGCCAGGAAGAATAAGGCCATTTATATTTCTGTTGGGAGGACTGGATAATCTTTTTACCCTGCTTCACTGAAAAGCATCCCAGATGGAAACTTGGGGAATCCAAAAGCTTAAAGTGCCACCTAGTGGCAACACTGGTGAATGACTCCATCTTTTGTTAGTAGCTTCATTGGCACGGAGGTAAAGGGAACAGATTTGTTTTCTTCCTCTCTTAAAATGTGTCCACCCTGGCAACAGCCAAGTGGAAACTGTTGTAGTTCTCCACCTTCTCTGCTTGTAGACCAGACTGCAGAGTCATGCTGGATGCGCACTGGGAAGCTCTGCAGGCCTCAGCTGCTCCAAAGTTATGTTTTTCACTCCTGGCTTGCCCTTAGACGTGTTCATGTGACCGAGTTTTAGGTGGTGGAATGTGGGTGGAAACAGTATGTTTCCCTTGTAGGTCAGGCTCATAAAACTTCCCATGTATGATCCTCCGTGCTTTTTGTCCTTCTGCGGTTTGATGCAGATGGATAGGCAGTCCCTGCTCAGGACCCCAAGGAGCCTGATGCAGGACTCAATTGCCAAGATCCTGAGATCATGACCTGAACCAAAAGGCAGACATTTAACCAGCTGAGCCACCCAGGGGCCCCCTGACCTCAGTCTTTGTTCTGCATAGACTTATCCAGCAGGGGCAATGCAGGTGTGGCCACATAGACTTAGGGCAACCATTCCGCAGCAGAACCTTCATATCAAGGCTTGAGCAGACATAGTGGCTCTACTTGTACCAGCACTTGCTAGTTCTTTATTTTTTTTATAAACATATAACGTATTATTAGCCCCAGGCGTACAGGTACCCTCCCCAATGTCCATAACCCCACTACCCTCTCCCTACCCCCCTCCCCCCAGCAACCCTCAGTTTGTTTTGTGAGATTAAGAGTCTCTTTTTAAAAATTATTATTAATTTAAAATTTTTTTATAAACATATAATGTATCATTAGCCCCAGGGGTACAGGTCTGTGAATTGCCAGGTTTAATACTTCACAGCACTCACCATATCACACACCCTCCCTAATGTCCATAACCCCACCACCCTCTCCCTACCCCTCCCCCCCCGCCACCCTCAGTTTGTTTTATGACATTAAGAGTCTCTTATCGTTTGTCTCCTTCCCAATCCCATCTTGTTTCATTTATTCCTTCCCTACCCCTCAAACACCCCACGTTGCCTCTCAACTTCCTCATATCAGGGAGATCATATGATAATTTTCTTTCTCTGATTGACTTACTTTGCTCAGCACAATACCCTCTAGTTCCATCCATGTTGTCGCAAATGGCAAGATTTCATTTCTTTTGATGGCTGCATAGTATTCCATTATATATATATCACATCTTCTTTATCCATTAATCTGTTGATGGACATTTAGGTTCTTTCCATAGTTTGGCTATTGTGGACATTGCTGCTATAAACATTCAGGTGCATGTGCCCCTTCGGATCACTACGTTTGTATCTTTAGGGTAAATACCCAGTAGTGCAATTGCTGGGTCATAGGGTAGTTCTATTTTCAACTTTTTGAGGAACCTCCATGCTGTTTTCCAGAGTGACTGCACCAGCTTGCATTCCCACCAACAGTGTAGGAGGGTTCGCCTTTCTCCGCATCCTTGCCAGCATCTGTCATTTCCTGACTTGTTGATTTTAGCCATTCTGACTAGTGTGAGGTGTTATCTCATTGTGGTTTTGATTTGTATTTCCCTGATGCTGAGTGATATAGAGCACTTTTTCATGTGTCTGTTGGCCATCTGGATGTCTTCTTTGCAGAAATGTCTGTTCATGTCTTCTGTCCATTTCTTGATTGGATTATTTGTTCTTTGGATGAGCACTTGCTAGTTCTTACCATTTGAGCAAGCTACTTAACATCTCTGTTTTTGTCCTCTCTTCCATAAAATATAAATGATAGTAAGATCTACCTCACAGTGTTATGTGTTATTATGAGGATTGAATGAATGCTTAGAAGGTGCTTGGCACATTGGAGGTGACAATGCCTAATAATTTAAGCAGAAGTTCCATTTTCTAGCGACAGGAGAATCCCTTCCTCTTTACAGTAATTCCTGGCCACACTCACTAGTCTTCTACAGCATAGGCGGTTACAAGCCAGGCAAGGGGAAAGGAAAAAGGAAGCATTCCAAGACTGAGCCTCTTCACTCAGTAACTGTTTGCTGAGTGACTTCTGTGTTTGCCAGGCTCTGTGCTGAGTAGTGGGAGATGCAGCGGTGAGTGAAATCGGCAGGGTCAGTTCCTCCCTGGAGATTATAGTCTAGTACAGATGCTTTAAAAAAAAAAACCAAAAAATAAAAATGGGGGCGCCTGGGTGGCTCAGAGTGTTAAGCCTCTGCCTTCGGCTCAGGTCATGATCTCAGGGTTCTGGGATCGAGCCCCGCATTGGGCTCTCTGCTCGGCGGGGAGCCTGCTTCCCCATCTTTCTCTGCCTGCCTCTCTGCCTACTTGTGATCTCTCCTTCTGTCAAATTAAAAAAAAATCTTAAACAACAACAACAACAACAACAACTTTATATTTAGGTAATCTCTACATCCAGTGTGGGGCTCAAACTTACAACCCTGAGGTCAAGAGTCACATGTTCTACTGCCTGATCCAGCCAGGTGTCCTGGGACACATAGTTTAATTAATTAACTACACAATAAATAAATTGGAGGAGGGTGCTCTGATAAATGATATAAAGGTAGGGTACGTGTGTGAATGTGTGAAAGGAACATCAGTCTGGACTAGTCTGAGAAAGCTGTCTGTTACCTGGGAGAGGCCAGGCTCATCAGAAGCCAGTTTGCCTGAGAGGAGGCCTAAAAAGGACCTTGCCTTGAAGGGGGGACGTTCTGGATAAAGGAGACCCCACCAGGAAGGCTTGTGTGGCTGGTTGGGAGGAGCAAGTTTGAGTAAGTGTGGTGCCTACTACTTCAGTTTGTTTCCTCATTCAGTCACCATTGGTTCTGGGTCCGAGTTTTTGGAAAGTGGAGAGGAGGGGTGGGAAGAGGAGCGACACGGAGGCACTCCTACGGCGGTAGCTTGGCTTCGCTCCAGAGCACAGGTTAGACATGTCTTGGGAATTCTTAGATTCTGGAAATTATTTTGTAGAAGTTGAGGTTCGCATACACAAGTCGCGGCGGGAAAGAGTGGAGTTTGGATTCTGATCATTGCTATGACCCCAAGCTCACTCATAGCAGAATCTGAAGCTTGGGGCTCTATAGGACCCATGCAAATTTCAAGGGTATTCTTCCATCACTTGGAGCATTTTAGATTCTGGGTTATACCAAAATATACCAGGTGCTGGGTTGGCACTAATTTTATGTGACATCATTTGTGTTTGGCTCACAATTTGGAAGGGGACACACACAAAGCTCCAGTGCAAGGGTGACCTTGAACAAGAATTTTGTGGGACAGTCCAGGTCGCCAGTGACTTCATGGTTTTGCAGCACTGGGAGGAGGAACTGAGATCTTTATTATTGATGTGGTTAAATCATGGCAGGAAAGACTCAATGAAAATTAATCTTATAAGCTTGAACCTTAAGAAATGAATAACTGCAGCCATCTGCCCATTAAAAAGGAAGGCAGAGGACACTGGTCTTGTCTTTTTTTTTTTTAACCCTGAGATAGTGATCCCCACGTTGTTTTGACAGAAACAGTTCCATTCTGGAATCTACTTCAATGAGTTTTAATCCTCTAATTAAATCACTCTTCTGGATTATCCAAATACATGTTCTGGGATGAAATATTTTACAAGATTTTCCTTTAATGAACCCCACTGGGATCTAGCGGAAGCCTAATTAGTTCTCTTAATTAGTGTGTTCTGTACGAGGAGGCTCCAGCCAACTGCTGATACTGGCGTCCTCACTCCGCTCAGAGCTCCAGCCCCCGGATTTTGGCTGTTACCACTTACCCAGACAGATGGTGGATGGGCCCATCCTCCCAATGACTGCGCACCCAGAAGAAGAGGACAAATGCATGCTCCACTCGAGAATATGAGTTACCTCTCCAGAAAGTGGCTTTATGAATTAAATAAGGTTGGCTTCCAGTTTTTGTAGCCACTAGGACATACCTCTGGGTCACTTATCCAAAGCTTATTTGCATAAGAGTGTGATATCAGTGAAATACCTTAGACCACCTCTGATCATGGGTTTTATAGCCTGTTCATCGTCTCAGGCACAGTTCATTTACCAGCTCCACGTCAAGGCACCTTGGACCTCCACTCCAATGGGTAACATAGCGTCATGAAAAGACTGTGGGTTTTAAAGCAGCACTTAAATTTGTATCCTATTTCCACTTACAGTCAGCTTTGCTAACTTTATGCTAACTTACTGCTGCACAAATTCCTTCATTTTTCGAACCTCACTCTCCTGAGCTATAGAAAGGGGAGAAAATATACTCAGTGGTGTTATTGTGAGGATAAAAATCTGATAAACTAAACAATAAATACTAAGCAGAAAATATCATTTCTTCAACTGTGCTCTTCAAAGCATATGACTTATATCTCTACCCAGCATTTACTTCATTCTGTCTTGTATTGCACGTAGTTTTAAAACTAGCACGTGCAGGCTAGGCATGCCATAGTGTGTAACTCACCCAGACATGCATCGTTTCGACACAGTAGAAGTTTACTTCTTGCTCTTGCTCTTGCTTCGGAGGTCCATGGAAGCTGATTGGTTCTATGTAATAGAGGAAGATGTGGCTGGGAAAATTTGGATTACAAGGCACATAAAGATTTAAGACATTAAGCTAATATCAGACTAAGGGTAGAGGTGTGTCCCCCCCCACACACACTCAAGCCCTTTCTTTTAGCTAGTCTCAAGGTAGCTAGCCTCATCATGAAAGGGAGAGAGAAGCATGGAGACTAGCTAGAAAAGAAATAAAACAAACTTCAGAACTGTGTCTAGGAAAGAAATGAGCTTGTGGTAATTGACACATAAAACTGACTGAGGGGCGCCTGGGTGGCTCAGTGGGCTAAGCCGCTGCCTTCGGCTCAGGTCATGATCTCAGGGTCCTGGGATCGAGTCCCACATCGGGCTCTTGCTCAGCAGAGAGCCTGATTCCCTCTGTCTCTCTGCCTGCCTCTCCATCTACTTGTGATTTCTCTCTGTCAAATAAATACATAAAATCTTTAAAATGCAAACTATTTAAAACTGACTGAAAGCAAACTGTATCCAGTCCAACTGTGTACATACCTGTCTTGCTAGAATGCAGGTTCTTTAAGAGCGGCAATGTTGCTTAATATTCTCTGCATCTTCTTTGACAGTACCTGGCAATTTATAAATGCTGTATTGGGTTGAAGCTCACGGATCCTCTGAGTAAGGGGCACGTTAGTACTGGAGACTGAAATGCCAGTGTTTGGACCCTGCCAGGTGGGAGGGGTGGCTAGAAGCACCTTGAGGCTAGTGATAAGAAACGGGTCAAGGTAAAGTCTCAGAGCTGCTGCCACTAAGGAGGCTATGATGTTTATGAAATGTGCCCCTGAAAATAATTTGCTGTTTATATATCCACTATAGAGAGCGGGCGTTACTCCAGGGCAGGTGTTTTGTTCCTTCCAGTGACTTGAAAACTTTGATTTTATAGTTTTGAATATAAAGGGAGGAAAATATGGAGTTTCTGGGGTAGGGGATGAGATGAGGACAGCTGTTGGGGTGAGGGAGGGGCAGAGAAAGGAGGAGGAATGAGTTGAGACTAGAGAAACAGGAAGCAAGTGAGCTGAAGGGTCCTTGAGGTTCTGCGGTGAAGGGCCTCAAGGAAGGTGAGAAGATGCTGACCGTTCCACTGGGGGCTGCTTCTGTGCTGTGCTGTGTCAACCCCTCTCCCCACCAGATCTCCCGCTAAGGCAAGCAGCCTACATAGACACAGGTGTGGGGAGGTATCCTTATGAACTCAGAGAAGAGGAAAGCTTCCATTCTGGCAAAAGTGGTGTCAAGTAGAGAGAAGTATGGAAAAGCAGGTGCCTAGAAGGGGAAGCACTGGAGACTAGGAGGTGAAAGCCCCACTTCTCTCCCCAGGGCTCAAGGGCTTTGTGCTCCTACGGTATGTGGCATTGAGCTCATTGTGCCTTGAACCCCACAAACCGGTGGCCCCAGCTCGTGTCTCTTCCTCTGAGGAGAAAGTGTTCAGAACTTGAATCTCTGAGTAAGTGCTTACAGTGACAATACTCATTCCTTCTGGGTCCCAGGAGGCGAAGGGGCAGGCTTAATTACTACGTGAGCTGTGGTCCAAATACCTCTTTGGGTCCTACCCTAGTTGGGCCAAACTCCCTGCAAGTGTTACGGCCTCCTCTTGCCACGACTAGAGATAGGTCACAAGGGCCTCTGTGCCTACAGCTGAACAGGGCAGGGAGGATAAGCATTCTTCATCTTTTGGGCTCTAATTAGGTGTCAGGATCTATTCTAGGTATCCTAGCCTTGTTAATCCTTACGGAAACTTCACAAGGAGGTATGATTATCTCCATTTTATCTATGAGTAAACGGGGCTCAGAGAGTTCAAGGGACTTGTCCTAGAATGCATGGAGGACAGAAGGCTGACTTCGATTCAGGCTATCATTAATCGCGTATAAGCCTGTTCGTATTATACATGTATTTTAGATACACAATGTGTTACATATAATACGTACATAAAAGGTTGTTCCAAGTGCTGGGGTTCCAACAAACAGCAAGACACGGTCCCTGCCCTTAGAGAGCTCACAGTGTAGCTGGGATCACAGGCAAGCAAAATAGGAGTTAAACATACAAAACCCAAGGAGGCACGTGCTGGGTTACTGCAGGTTTCCAGGCAGGTGTGAAGGAAGGCCAAAGGGGTCTGAAATTAAGGGAAATAACAAGAAAGTAACTCAAGTGAAGAATCTTGGGGTGGAAGTTTCGTTTTTCAATCTTCATTTTTTTCATTTATGAATAAGCAAAATAGCATCCAGCTCACCGTCCTGTTGTGAGAACCCCCATTTAATCTGAAAATACACTTGAAAAAGCTCTTGCAGTCGTTCATTCTTTATTCATGCAACTTATGCATTTTTGATGCCTGTAATGTTCTAGGACCCTGCTCGGTGCTGGGAACGCTCTGGGAACAAACAGATGTGGTCCCACTCTGCTCTTTTGCAGCTGTCAGCCTGTGGGTGGGACAGACATTTATCCAATGATCACAGAAATATTTAAACTCTAACAAATGCTCTGCCTGTTACTTAAAACTGGAAAGACAGAACAAATAATCAAAGGGGGAAAAAAGTAAGAGAGAGAGAGAGAGAGACAAACCAAGAAGCAGACTCTTAGCTATAGAGAACAAACTGACGGTTACCAGAGGGGTGGAGGGGGATGGGTGAAATAGGTGACGGGTGATTAAGGTGGGCTCTTGTGAGGAGCACTGGGTGATGTATGGAAGTGTTGAATTATTATACTGTACACCCGAAACTAATATATCACTGTATATTAGCTAACTGGTATTAAGATAAAATAGAATATTAAATTAAAATAAAATGAAACTTACATAAAAAATTAAAAAACTGGAAAGAAAGATGAATGGCTGAATGTCAGATATTAAGAAAAACTAGTGTGAGAAGAAATTGACTGAACACAAGTGTTTGGGACCTATTGAACCCAGGATCTATTCAAACCTGTGGAAGGCAGGCAACTTCACTTTCTACTACACAATACCCAGACTGAGCATGTTTAGTCAAATGTTGTGGACAGAATTCACTTTTGAAGTCAGGCAGATTGGAATTCTCATTCTGGTTCTGCTCTTTACCAGCTGGGTCACACTAAGTAAATTACTTAGCCTCTCTGTGCCTTGGCTTCAAACGATTAAGGGGAATGGGTGATGATGATGAAGATGAGAACTAAGGTTCCTTGAATTCCTACTGTGTGCTTGGCAACAACCTCAGTATATTAATTCATCTAACGAGATTTTTGTAAGGGTTAAATGAAGTAGCATATTTAGAATATGTAGCATGGTTCGTGGACCCAGCAGGGATCTAAACACAGTAACCAAATAACAGTGATGTAACAAGGGGGGGGGTGTGTGTGTTGATGTGTGAGCAGCTGTCTGTGGAGAATTTATAAGCAGTAATAAAGCTGTCTAGAAATTGGTTTGCTTTTTATTGTCACCATAAACTAACAATTCTAAACAATGTCAGTTACAACATATTTGTCCCTGAAAAAAGAAAAAAAACCACTGTGTCTACTGTGGAGTTTGAATAATTTTAATATGCGCACATATATATGCATCATCTAGTACATTTTTGTTACTTACCATTCATTAAAAATTGTAACTTATGTGGAAATTAATTTGGAGAACTTCCAAGTATCCCATGGTCCCGTGACACACATGAACTTATCTACGCATGTGGGTTTGGAAAGTAAATTCAAAACCGCGTGGAATTGTGTTAGTTCATTTCAGGTGTGTATTTCTGCCTTTAAGCAGCAGATTCAGAATAAAAATGAATATGACTGTGACTGAAAGACGAAGAAACAGAGCTTGAGTTACTCCAGTTCCCTCCTTCTCGTGCCAATCATTCTTGGAACGTTGTGCAGTTTGGTCTCCAGAAAGCATTTCTTTACATGTTTATGACCCTCTCTTTTAAAGTAGCTGACATAAATAGGAAATACCCATACTTGCTCCCTTTTCTACTTTAATTATTTCAGTTTTAATTTTGAGGACATGTGTGGATATACATAGTGCCAAAAAAGAACATTTTTATTGTTTGCATTTTTTGTTTTATCATCCTGATTATTTGTTTTATTTCATGATTATTATTGAAGTTAAATTTATTTTATGGAGGAAGGAGACGTTACACACTGATCCCCACCAGATGTCAGATATGCTGGATATGGACCATGAGTGTTACTTTCTTCACAATTCTTATTTCTTAGGTCGGTTAGAGGCTTCATTGTCTTTGCTCGCATAAACCTGTCGATAAAATACTATTGCTCTGGCCTCGCTCCTACAATTTTGCCTTGGAAGGACGTTGAGGTGGGGGTGAGTGATGACTCATTGACTTTTCTGTGACCACAGAAGAAATTCCTGAAACGCAGGCAATTAGTGACCGGGAGGCAGATCATTTATTTCGAAGAACATCAATCACGGGAGCATAGGGATGTGATGAAAATACATGAACACCTATAAACCTCTCACCTGAGGCAGAGAGAAAGCGAGGCTGTTCATTGAATTGAAGAGCCTGAGTGACAGGGGAGAAATTCTCAGGCACGCTTTGGTCTCAGTAGTACCCCAAATCACCTCCTAAAAACTCTTTCTGTGAGAGGTGATCTGGGTAAGGAAGCTTGCCCTGCCTCTTCCATATTCATTGTGACTTAACCTTCTTTACTGACAGGTTCGGGTCCATGATGGTGGTGGGCTGGGCTGTGCGGTCCATTGTGCAACTTTCTGCTGAATAGCTACTGTTCCACCGGGCTACCTTCTCTTCCAGCATTTTCTGAGTGCTTGTATTGACTCATGCTGTGCTAGGAAGAATTTTCACATACACCCTTTTAAGAACTTTTGAAGCGCTATTAAGAAACGACACTATGGGGGCGCCTGGGTGGCTCAGTGGGTTAAAGCCTCTGCCTTCGGCTCAGGTCATGATCCCAGCTCTGGGATCGAGCCCCGCATTGGGCTCTCTGCTCAGCGGGGAGCCTGCTTCCCCCTCTCTCTGTCTCTGCCTGCCTCTCTGCCTACTTGTGATCTATGCCAAATAAATTAAAAAAAAAAAAGAGTCTATTAAAAAAAAAAAAAGAAACGACACTATGGGAAGTAAAGAAGCTGGGCTTTATCGTGACAGCAGCAAGCCTGGGTTCAAATATGAGCCCTGCCCGTTCCCAGCTCCATGACACTGGGCAAGGCTTAGACTCTCTGAGCCAGCACTTTCTCATCTATAAACTGGGGGTAATTTATAAAGCCTCCCTGAGTCGCTGAGAGAAGTAAGGGCAGCAGGCCAAGTCTGGCCCAAGCACGGCACCTAACACATAGTAGGGCCATAAAACAGGGACTGTTTTTACTCCTGTTGCAAACAGAGAAGACCCAGAGGGGTGGGTGACTTGTTTAGACTGTAACAAACCAGCTACTCTTACTACTCTGCATTTTTCTTACTGGGGTGCATTCTGCTATAGTTTTCCTCCAAGGGTTGGTGAATCCACGCCCTCCTCAATGCTGGTGCTGACAGAGGTGATGGAATCACATAGAGACCTAACAGCCCAGTGAGAACCATGTGGTTAGAGCAAGAAGAGAATATTTCCCTGAAGAAGCAGACTTACCCCAGACGCGGAAGGTGTGCAGGTGCTGGATAGGCACGAACAGTGGGTGTCCACTCAGTGATGTTACATGTCTTACAGTTCTGCATTGTGTTAACCATTCAGAGCTACTACAGACAACATGCATGCCCTTAGAATGCCTGGCTTTCTCCACCTGCTAGGTGATATGCAGTCTGTACGATATTGGGATTTGTGAAGCTGGTGCTGAGTGAAGATGCTCTGGGGCCCTAATGTTGAAATGCACGATGGAAGATTTGAGGAGCTCACATTCAGAAAATAGGTAGGGAACTCCTAGGACCTGCATCTCTGAGTTAGGGGTCAGAGTACTGGTGGCATCTGATACCTCCCCAGGAACGTCCTTAATTGCTTTGGTTTTTGGTTAAGGAAAGGGGTCAAAGTCAAGAACGGTAGCAAGATCCTGTCATGGGGAAGGTCTTTTTTTTTTTTTTTCTTCTAACTTAAATTTTTTTTTTCTTTTTCAAAATGTACTCTTGAATCCATGTGAGAAATACCCATCACCTTACCCCATGTTTGGCAGGTCCCACGATATTGGTAAAATATCAGTGTGGCCCTGATGTTCTATTTCTTTTGGTTACTTTAAGACCTCAGAGAAGGTTTTGGTACTTGAACTAGTTCACCTATTTTATTTGTAGTCTCGCTTGCCTATAACCAGCTGTGGAATCAGAAGCTGCATTTAGATTCATTTAAGCTCTAGATTATAGAAATAGGGAATTCAGTCTTGTGTTTATTTCTTAGTTAAGTAATTAAGAATTAGTAAATTCTTCTTGAATAGACGAATAAATAGAGATACTTCCACATTTCAGAGACAGTGTTGTGGGAATAGATTCCATGATGGAGTGTAGTGTGTAGATGTGACCTCCAGATAGACACCTATGGAAAAGAGGGGTAGTAGGTAGGGGGACTGGGGTCAGGGGGAAGCCTTTGACATGCAGGTCCAGGGACAGCCTCCGCCAACCCAGGGGGCGCTCTGGAGTGAGAATGGCTCTTCAGAGGTGTCTTTAGTTGGGTCTGGATCACCAGTTTTACTGCATCCATCATTCATTGTATGTGAGTCTCCCTAAGAAGAATGTGACCTTGGGCAAGGCAGCTCTCTGCAGCAGAGGTAATTCCTGGGGCTGGCACCAAAATGTTGTCAATGACTGTGCACTCCCCGCAGCTGGGTGACAAGTCCTTTACTGACAGGGAATGTAGCCAGAGCACACTGTGTGCACCACCCAATGACATTGTGTAAAGGGGTGGGGGTATATATGACAGTGTGTGTGTGTGTGTGTGTGTGTGTGTGTTCCTTAACATTCATCAAACTGGAAGAAAGGGACTGCTACCTTATTTACATGCTTCCATTGGGGTGACTCAATGGCTTCTGAACACAAGGGGGTGCTGTAGTGTCAGTTCTGAGGTGCTTTGATGCAGCTAGGAATTCTGGAAGTAGGACCACCCTATTCTCTTTAGAAAGGAAAAAAAAAAAAAGAAAATTATAGCAAAGAGGCTGAGGTGTTGTTTTGAGGTTGTTTTTTTACCCAGACAACTGCCTCAGAAGAGGTGAGATACCTTCCTTTCTCTGTTCCTTCCTCCCTTCCTTCCTCCTGAAGATACACACCTCAGTGTTAGCTCCTGGGCTCTGGGATCTGGCTGATCACTGAGGTAGCACAAATGACAATATTTGGCTTCTCCTTTGGGAGCTTGGATAGGACACTTGATCTTAGCCAAAAGGCTGAGAAGCGATGGGAGCTTGGATAGGACAAAGAAATGGTATCTCTATGTATTCCATAAAGCGTAGGCTTCATGGGTGCTACATTCCCAAGTCAGAGCTTAGGGAGTGGTGGGTGGTCTGGAGTGGAGTTAGAAGCCGGGAGTTAGGTTAGTTCTCCATCAAGAAGCAACGGTAGCACAGGGGGTCAGCGCATGGTTCTGAGGTTACACGCCCAGCTCCATGTCTGACCCCTACTACTTGCCAGCTGTGTGAATTTAAGCAAATGACATATTCATTTTGTGCTCTTAAAAGGCCTCTTCGCTAGAACTGCAATTATAGTTCCTCCATTGTAAGGCTTCTGTGAGGATTAACTGAGAGTTAATCCATGCAAAGGGTTAATTACCTGGACATACCCTGGCAATTGACAGGGCTAACTATTATTTTTAGTATTTTCTATTTGTTCCCAAATGTTCTTTTATTAAAGGTTTTATTTTTAAGCAATCTCTGTCCCAGCATGGGACTCAAACTCATGACCCCGAGATCAAGAGTCACATGCTTCACCAAATGAGCAAGACAGATGCCCCTAGTTCCCTAATGTTCTTGAGCATCTATATTTTACCAGGTCCTATGCTAGTTGCTTGGGAAGCGAAGGCGAGCACAGAACTCTCACAGAGTTCACAGGAGACAGGTGTATGTATCAGGCATTGAAAATGAGGCATGAAGTCCAGGGTTGAGACACAAGCAAGGTTTATGGGAGCAGGAGGAGAGGCACCAAACTCATTCTTGATGGGGAAGGGACATCAGTGAGGAGTCTGGGCAGAACTGCCAGACTGGAGTACTTCTTCTCAAATGGTCATTAAAAGATGAGTATGAGTCCCACAAGTGGGGGTGGAAATGGCTGGCTGGGTAAGAGCAGTTGGGAAGAGGCGACAGACTGGAAGCTAGTGACAGAAATCTGTGAGCAGGGGCGCCTGGGTGGCTCAGTGGGTTAAGGCCTCTGCCTTCGGCTCAGGTCATGACCCCAGGGTCCTTGGATGGAGCCCCGCATCGGGCTCTCTGCTCAGTGGGGAGCCTCCTTCCTCCTCTCTCTCTGCCTGCCTCTCTGCCTACTTGTGATCTCTCTCTGTCAAATAAATAAATAAGATCTAAAAAAAAAGAAAGCTGTGAGCAGGGAATAACTGTTGAGTGTTACTGAAGGACCAAGTTTGTGTATGAAGTGCCTCACAGACTATCACGACCGGTGACAGTCTTTGGCGGTTTTAAGTAGGATAGCGCATCCAGTGAGCAGGCCCGGCCCGCAGAGCAGATTTGGTGTTAATGGATGAGTGAGCAAAAGCTGAGTAGGATTTTAGAAAATCGGTGTAGGGAGTATCAGTGGTATGAGGCTCAAGGTGGGTGATGGCATCAGTCCAAGTCTAGAGACTCATTGTGAACAACAAATATATGTACATGTGTCTATATTGGGAAGGCAATGCGTGCTTGATATAAAAATAGTCAAAGGCCATATAGTAAAAGGTAAAAGTTCTCCTTCCATTCCTTCAGTTTCTTAATCCTCACTCCCGGAGGTAATCCCAGTAGTGTTAAGGATTTTCTTTTCTTTTCTTTCTTTTTTTTTTTTTTTTAAGATTTAATTTATTTATTTGGCAGAGAGAGACACAGCGAGAGAGGGAACTCGAGCAGGGGGAGTGAGAGAGGGAGAAGCAAGCTTCCCGCTGAGCAGGGAGCCCGGTGTGGGGCTCGATCCAGGACTCTGAGATCACGACCTGAGCTGAAGGCAGTGGCTTAACCCACTGAGCCACCCAGGTGCCCCTTCTCTTGGGTTTCTTCACAAACAAGTGTGGGCAGACGCACCTACGGAGAAAAAGGAGATGTGATGCTGAGGTGCTGGGCCTGAGCCAGCCTGTCTGGGTTCCCGTGATAACTCTGAGACCCTGTTAGCTTCATGGCTCACTGCAGTTACATGACGTCCCTGGTCCTCAGTTTCCCTAGGTGTAAAATGGACACCTACACCATAGGGTCATTATGAGGGGTAAATGCGTTAATATATGCAAGGCACTTGGAGTTCCTGGCTTAGAGTGTTTGTTATTTTTATAGAGGATCTCTTAAAAATGAGAGAGAATATTATAAAAATGTTTTGCAGTATGGCTTTTTCTCTGTTACTAGAGAATCTTGAATACCTTTTCACATGAGTAAACATAAATCTTCCGCGTTGTTCCTGATGCTGTGTGACACTGTACCACTCTCATACTTACGGGCATTCAGGCTGTTTCCAGTTTTCTGCTGCGAAGGCTACCATTGTGTCCTTGTTCAAGTATTTCTGTAAGGCAAATTCCTACAAATCACATTTCTGGTATAAGGAGAGACTATAGATTCTGAGAAACAAACTGAGGGTTTTATTTTTTATTTTATTTTATTTTTATTTTTTAAAAAGATTTTGTTTATTTATTTGACAGAGAGAGATCAAAAGTAGGCAGAGAGGCAGACAGAGAGAGAGGGGGAGGCAGGCTCCCTGCTGAGCAGAGAGCCTGATGGGGGCCTCCATCCCAGGACCCTGGGATCATGACCCGAGCAGAAGGCAGAGGCTTTAACCCACTGAGCCACCCAGCCACCCATGTTTTTGTGTTGTTTAAACTTTATTTTCTTGTGCTGAAGTATAAACACTTTATATAGTCAGATTTAGCTGTCTTTTCCTTTAGGGCTTCTGGGATCTATGTCAAACTTAGAAAGGTGTTCTTCACTCCAAGTATATAAAACTATTAACTCATTCCCCCCACCTTGCTTCTCTAATTGTGCTTCTTTGTTTTTATGTAAATTTTTAAAGTGTCTGTGGAATTTTGGAATAAGAAGTGAGGTAAGAATTTAGCTTTATTTTCTTTTCCAAAATGGCCAGTTACCCCAGTGCTATTTAGTGGCTAATCTTTCTTTTCCTTGCTGTTTTGAAAGACCTCCTTTTTCATATGTCAAAGTGTCTTGCTCTCTGTACTTAAGACATCTGGGTTTTGTCTCCATCGTTGTCATTAATTTCATGTGATTTCGGCAAAGCTCCTTCTTCATGGGCCTTAGTTTACTCCTGTGTAAAATGAAGGGTTGGGAGAAATGGTGTTTGAATCCCTTTCTAGCTTTCACACTGCAGGCTGATGCCACACTTCTGTCGTGATACCAGATCCTCCTTCCTCAAGTCGGTTATGGAGACAGACTCACCAACCACCCAGGGCCTCAGGGCCCTGCTCAGGGCCTGTTGCCAAGGCAGTTTCTATGCCCTTTTATTGTTACCTTTCATTTCATGAGATCATTATGTTTGATTCTTTGAAAGCTTAAACCCTCTCTTACACAAATTCTTGTGTGTCTTCTTATAGTGAGACAGAAGGAAAGAAAAGGGTCCTAATAAGAGGTTTTTAATTTGTGTCTCTGGGGAAGAGGGTTATGAGGAAAGTGATGGGAAGTTATTTAAACACTTTACAGGGGTACTTGGGTGGTTCAGTGGGTTAAGCCTCTGCCTTCGGCTTGGGTCATGATCTCGGGGTCCTGGGGTCAAGCCCCGCATCAGGCGGGCTCTCTGCTCCGCGGGGAGCCTGCTTCCCCCTCTCTCTGACTGCTTCTCTGCCTACTTGTGATCTCTCTCTGTGAAATAAAATCTTTAAAAAAACAAAAAAAAAACTCAAACAAACAAAAACACACTTTACAAGATTTAGGAGAATGGGACCCACAGACTGACTTCAACATTAACCTTCCTTGCTTTGGGTTAGAAGACTGTCTATACAGTAAGCTCACAGTGGTCTATGCTGCTGGTGGTGGTAGCATATATGAACAAGCATTTACTGATTTCCAGCTGTTCTACATACAGAATTGATTAAACACTTTACAAACTTTGCCAGATCAGAACAACTATCTCCATTCTGAAGATGTGGAAGCTAAGCAGGAACTTGTGTTAGGCCACCCAGTAAGTGTAGGGTTCAGTAGGTTTTGAATGGGAGAATTTGAACTCAGGTCCATACAACAACGCTTTCCCCTGCATACTTTCCACACTACAGTTCCCCAGGAGAAGGTCTGATTGGTAGTTGAATATACTGATTTCTAAGAAAAGGGCTAATGGGTCTGTTTCCCCTGGTAGACAACCATGGTTCAAACTTGTTAAGTGTTGGCCCTGATGGAATTGTTGAGGTCCTGAGGTTGATGCTTTTGACAATAGGATTAAAGTAACTGCGCTGGCCAGAATTTCCACCAGGTGGCGCTGCAAGCTCAGCAATGGAGTCCTCCTACCTGCAGCAGCCACCTTGAGCCCACAGGGGCCTCCCGGGACCTGCAGGCGGATTCGTCATCTCCCAGCAGATGGGAGTTTCTCTTTAAGCTTACTCCGAACTCTGGCCAGGTGGGGGCAGGGCTGAGTTGAAGAGTAAACTCTTTTGGGGTTAAAGAGGGCTTGAGGTGATACCTCTCCTTTCCCTGACCTTCACTGGTACAGGATCTGTGTCCCTGGCAATTAGGTGGCCCATGATGGGGTTCCTGTGCTGTGGGGTGGTTGCACCACTAGTTATAACAGATGGTAGATTTCAGGTTGAGGGAGAGCCTTCTGCTTTTGTTTTTGCTGTGGTACAGGCTGGAGCATTTACAAAATATGGACTGGAAGGTCCCAGTGGAAAGGTGAGAAGTGAGTTTGGAGATCCTGGTGTGCTAGAGTGAAGGCAAAAAGGAGGAAGCAGCATAAATGAAGGGAACTATTGTTTACTGAATGCTTATTCTATGCCAGGCACTGAGAGAGGGGGCTTTCCGCATGTTGTCTTACTTAGCCCTCACGCCAATCCTCTGAGTTAGCTACTGGTATTATCCCATTCTACAGATGAATGAACCTGCCTTGGAGAGTTGAACCAACTTGCCCAAAGTCTCTAAGCAGGATGGCTTTGCAGTTTGGATTCTGTACCAGTCCATGCTCTAAGGACCAGAACCCAAAGGCTTGGGAAGAAGGGGTACAAGGAGGAGTTCTAAAACCCATCATTTAGTAGTGCATCCAGCACCAAACTCCTTCTTACTTTCTTAAAACTTTGGCTCCTGTAAATGTTCAAGAAACTATTTTTAAGAAAGGAAAGGTGAGGTGGTGGAGGGAATGCAGTATTATCACCATTTGACTGATGAGAAAACTGAGACTCAGTGAGTAGCACAGCTAGGGTTCAAATAAAGTTTTTGACTCAGAGTATCTGCTCTTTTAAAAAGGTAAATATCACAGGAATGTGCAAACTCATCATTCATTCACTCAACAAACACTGACCAGGCAACAACTAACACCAGGCATGGCAGCACTGCTTTCACTTAAGATTAGCCCTTTGTAAATACTCTTTAGTCCTCCAGGTTTACCCTTGTATCATCTGTCCTAGTGCAGTGTCCTGCATCTAAGGCCATCAATGAAGGCTTACTGAATGGAATGGAATGGAGTTGAATTGAACTGATTAGACGCAGCTGGAGTGCTTGAAGTGACACACGTCCTTGGACTTTCCAAGTCTTATGAAACCAAATTACTGAAACTATTCACTTTAGTTCAATGTGGCCAGCACTTGTTGAGTGTCTGCCATTTTATTCTTTACCATTTGGCTAATTTTGGCCATATCACTCAGCCTGCTGCTATAATTAGATTGTACATTGAAATCTAAAGCTACGCTAAAATCTAAAGCAAGGGCAGGAACATATAGCTTCATACTGGAGGTAAGTAGAGCAGGGGAACCTGAAACTCTGGGCTATGGAAAGGTGGTATTTTGTTTACTATAAAGATGTTTTTGATGTTTGGTTATTCTTTTAACTAGTGTTTGAACTTGCACAGATAACAATACCTTTCTGAATATCAATTTCTCCCTTTGCAGGATGCTTTCTTCATCTCACTGGATCATCACTAATATCAGCAACTTGAGGACAGTCTGAATGCTGCGTATTACATGTTCAGTTCCAGGCAAGGGACCTAGCAACTAGTTAGTGCTCAATAAATACTGAGAGAAGGACCCTGTTCTTCAAACTAGGAAAGGCAAATTCCCAGTTTTATAGATGGGGAGACAGGTACAGGGGGTTTGTTGAATGAGAGAATGAACTTGAGATTTATTCAAGGTTATGCATCTAAAAGTGGTAGAAGCCAGGTTTTTTGAATCCTGTAATGTATTGATCTGAGTTTTCCTGTGAAAATAACCTCCTGAGGGAATCTATATGTTTTTTTTTTTTTAACCCACGTGTACTATGAGTTTAGGTCGGTCACTTTGGTAAGTGGAAGAAAATATGATTTAAGATCATAAGCAATGACCAGGATTAGTATAGACATTTGGAAAGTTCCATTTGTTCTATTCATTCATTCATTCATTCATTCATTCAACAATTATCCTTTGAATCCTTACTCTGTGCCACAGCCCATGTTACATTTTGAGGGTGAACACAAAGATAAAATACAGTCCTAGGTTCCACTGAGCTTACAGTCTGGTAGAAAGTACAGAAAGCAGCAATCACAAACAGGCCATTGGTGCTAGGACTGAGGGGATGGAGGGTATGTGGGAGTGAGAGGGAAGGAAAGGAAGGATCGGAGAAGGCGACCAGGGAGATATGTTGTGTGGGAGGTTGAGAACTTAAATATAAGTAGAGGCCAATGAGAAGGGTTGGAAAGAAGAGTGTCTGTACCTCTAGGGTGTGGCTGGTTGTTCATACCCTCTGTTAATGCTCTTCTCACTTGGAAAGAGGGAGAGGAACATGCAGTCTCTGAGGTGAAGTACAAGGGATGTGTTTCTTTTTGTAGGAAGGAGGTCAGCACATGCTGACCAGCACATTCTTGGCCACTTTATCTCAACGCATTCATGTTAACACAGGCCTATCTCTGATGAGTCCTATTTCTAGGTTGAGGGCTTTGGTATTTTGGTTTGAGTTCCCTAGAATCAGACCTGGAGACAACGATTTGAATGCATTTGGTTTATTGGAAGGTAGAAAGAACATAGACGGTGAGGAGGAAGTGATGAGGGAAGAGAAGTCAGTCACTTAAGGGAGAGCTTTGTCAGTTGTCATAGTGGGGAATTGTTGCTTTGTTCCATGGAGACACTCTAGAAAACTCTGCAAAACACATGTCTCAGAATTCTCCCAGCCAATGGAAGAAGGAGCTGAGGTATTTGTAGTTACTGGCTAAAGGCTGCCTACCCTTCCCTTCCCTGGTGTGTGTGTGTGTGTGTGTGTGTGTGTTAAGTGCCAGGTATTTCCAGCATGTACAATGGGTTCTGTTAGCTTGAGGTAGCCCTCTAAGAAGATACAGGGGATGACATGAATGTGAATAGTGAGGGATCTGAGGAGGTCTGGACAGAGCACTGACAGTGTCTTCTGTACTTGGACTTCAGCATCACATTGTTATATATTGTATTATCATATTGGTGATGATTCTATCAGATGTTATCAAAGCTTTTCTGTTGTCCAATTCCTTCTAGTTCCAGGCATAGCACTTCAGATGGGCAAAAGATGGATATCTTAGTTTAGGACAGAGAGCATGCCTTGGTGACTAATCTGGAAAGTTCCTGGTTTATTACCAATGCCACAGGAATTCATCTATGGATCCTCTTGCCTTTCATAGTGTTTGAGCTTCACAAATAAGACATACCCTAATACCAACACCTGGTCCCATCTAGAGACATGACTCCAGGAACAGGAAGAAAGTGGATAGGACTCCTCTCTCTTGATCTAAGGGCACCTGTAATGTGAACAGACCTACATCTCTGGTCATATGTAGGGACCACATGCCATGTGCCGGATACTTTATGAAAATGTAAGATATGATTACTGTCCTACAGAAGCAAATAGATTAGAAATTTCCGATACACACATATGAGATAGTTAACCATGCCAAAGTAAGTACTGAACATTCCAAAATAGTGCCCTAGGTTTGAAGAATGATTTTCCTAAAAGGAAGAATCAAGGTGGGTCCGGCTGGCGGGGATGAGGGAAGGAGATGAGCTTGAGCTAGGCTTCGAAGGATAAGGAAGGGTTTAGACAGGCAGAAGAGAGGACAGAAAGAATTCCAGTTGGAAAAGTCATTGCAGGAAGGGGTGAGGGGGAATAGGGCAAGCTCAGAAGGTGGTGAACAGTCTGAAGGAGAAGGTTCACCTTAGAGAGGATGAGATAATGAAGAGGCACATGGATATGGTAAAGAAGAGCCTTAGAGTTCAGCTTCAAGACTGTAAGTAAGTGGTTTTCAAAGCATTTTTTCATGATGTTTTCTACTCCTTTTCAGAGACCAGTGCTAGAGGAGGAGGGACAGTGGAAAAGAGTCCAGGCCTCCTCTTCAACTTCATCCTGGGTAGCTCTACTTAGTAACGCCTTTGTGTTTTGGGTTTCCAAATAAACTCATTTTAGCAAAGGTCTCTATGGGTGAAAAAAGACTGAAAATTGTGGTGGTAGTGATGGGGGAGCCATCAAAAATTTAAATCAGTGGACAAATTGTTAAATTTATAAGTCATTATTGGGTGTTTGCATTACCACATGCGGGGCAGTGGGGGATGTACAGATGAGTAGGTCAGTGGTGTGCAGAAGACAGTCATGGCAGTGTGCAGGGCAGATCTGGGGGAAGATATCTGAAAACATGGGGACAGATTAGTAGCGAGTTTTAGTTGTCTTGACATGAAGTCATAACTTCTGGAATAATAACTCTAGAGCAGCATTTTAACTCTTTCCTCTACACCTTCTGGGCTTTTGCATTTACTTTGTGCTAAACTTCCTGCTGATACCTCTACCCAATGCTAAATATTTCTTCTGTATTTTTTTGGAAGTGCATAATGACTCTACTGGTTAGAATATCCAGCAGTGCATTTCTACATCTATAAGGAACAGTGAATGAATACAGTGGCCAAGAGTGAGGCCATAGGGTTTGGGAATCATAATGCCCTACAGAGCTCTTTCGAGGCCATTTGGACATTCAAAGTCAATGAGAGGAAAACCATGAATGTGCCAAACAATAGATGCCTTGAGCTGTTGTCTATTCTTGGCCAGTTCTTCTGATCCATGCCCATATAGCACATGACTTTTCTCTGTATGGGTATAGACCTGCAACTTCCTTTATCTTTCTTCACTGCTCTAATGTGTTGACTCATGTCTTGCCTCATTCCTGTGCAAAAGTTATTGGCAGAATCTTAGAAACCCACTCCTTCGGCAGGAACAGTGATGAGAAAAGGGATGTGTGCACATTAATGCCATCTTGGGTAGATATAAAAATGTTTTTTAAAGGAAAAATTTAGAAGGAGAGGTGCTGAAGGACAGCATACAAAAACTCCATAGTCTCATTATCCCACAGGGATAGGTTTCATGCTTGGAGTTGCAGGAGAGAGATGTTTTATTTCTACTCCTAAGATGCTCTGTATAAGTAAGGGCTATGGAGCCAGGAGATACCTGTATTACTGTTAGAATAGAAGATTCCTGGTCGTCAGGGTTACCAATAGTCCTGTTTAGCCTGGGACTGCTGTTCACGTTATACAACTCAATGTACTGCATCCTGAGAAACACTTTAGCCTCCTGCAAACTAGAATGATTGAACAAGTAGCCTTGTTAGGACAAAGAAGCCATCAGAAAAACTCAAGAACTGGTCATAGTGTTGAGCTAATCCATACACACTGAGGCAGTTCTATTAAGTTATAAAAAGGGAGATGGACATCAGCCTCCTCCTCCAAATCAGGATTTGTCTTTCCTTACTCTGTCCTATACTCCTGGGGCCCATGAAATTCTGTGTCCCCAGCTGATTCTATAGCAATGTGTAGGAGTGGAAGTCAATTACATTTCCTGCATCTGGGCTTGATAAGGAGTTATATATCCAAAATAGTGACTAGTTCACACTCTACTCCAGTGTTTGGGATTATCAGGGAGAGTTCTTTGGGGCTTTTTGACCATACCCATGAGAATGCAGAAAGTTATTCTCCATCTGGTTCCCCAAGAGGTAGGTCTATTATTCCTTTTTGAAGATGAAACAGACCATCTACCCTTTTACTCCAGAGTGCAGGAGCAAATTGAAGGCCATTGTTCATTTGTCTAATTGGGGGACCCTACACATATCAAATCATCCTGCCATCCTGCCATCCATCCTGCATTCCCTGGGCCAAAGTCTTATTGCTTGAGTTCCTCCCTTACAGCCTTGGGTCTTCTATAACCATGCCACCAGATCAAGCTATCCCAGAGTGGACACAGCCTTGTGTTTAGTTGCATCCACTTTTTCTGGGAAATCTCAGTGGGCTGTGGATACCAATTCCAAAAATGCCCAGTTTAAGACAGCAATTCTCCCATTATCCTTGGTCAGCCGGATATTGCATTCTGTGGTGAGAGTCATAGGAAAGTCTCCCCATAACAGGCCGGTCAGCTTCATTCAACAAGGCTGATGTCATACTTCTTCATGCAAACTAACCATTCAAACCTCCAAGTATGTCTCCGGCTTGGAGACTTAGGATAGCTGCTCATCATAAGTGACAGTCTAATTCTAGTTTTGCACACCGACACACTTGCTTCTGGTGATGTTTTCCTTGGGCTCTTGTTAGATATGCTACATTTAATATCACATATTTTATATCTAGTGGGGTTGACTGCTGTGGCTCTAATAGCATAATAAAGGGAGCCTGTCCTGCTTTCCCTTCTAGATATGCTTTTCCTGTTTCCAAGGGAGTCAGTTGTCCCGATAGCTGAATCATAGTCCTGTAGGGGGTGGGGTGCCCTACTTCTTCTCTGTCTCCAAGATAATCTCCTAGTACTTCTCCTTTTGGCTCAAAAAGACTTCCAAGTTGGTAAAAATTCTCATGTTTTGAGCATTCTTATCTTCACTAGATGCCCTTTTACCACAGATTTACTCTCTATAGCTTCCATGTTTAAGGGTGTAATTTTTCCATCTATCCAGGCAGTGACCACCACCCCAAGTGGCTGGTGACCCACCACTGATCCCCAGCAGTGAGGTTTACCAATTCAGTAGTCTGGTTAAATTATTTTCCTACTTCTGAAATCCCATAACGCTGGAATGAATGAATTCACCACATTCGATGCCTCTTTGTACATGATGCATAGTAATCCACACTAATAATGATGTATGGTATTACTTCTGAAAACATGTATGGAGAATGATCTACAAGTGGAGGAGGAGCAGAGTATATAGGATCCCCTGAGCCTTCACAGTTGTGCGGTGAAGTGTGTTTGGCCTACAGAGCCGGATAATGCTGTGGAAAGCACTGTGGTAGAAGAATGTTGCTAAGTGCCTTTCATATTTATAGGGAAGGCCAAGAAAGATAGGCTGGGATAACGGATCACTTCATTTCCCTTGTAATAAAGGGAGTAACCCTGAAGAACTCCCTAGTTTAGCTAGGGAGTTTGTGAAGGCACTCCTCCTAGTAGGGAACCCTCACTTCTGTTCGATCGTCGAACAAGCTTATTGTGAAGACCTCTGGATATGGGGGGGATGTCCTTTGGTTATTGGAAAACAAATGTTTGTCTTTCCTCAAAAAGTTGTGCCTAGATTCTGGTTCTGTAGAAATACATTTCTTTCATTGGACTACAACTTCCAGTATGTCCATGCTGTAAATCCTCCCTGATTTCTGGAGCTCTGGAGCCCAACTCTTAAACTATTTACACTCACTGTCTTGGGCTAATAACAAATTTAAAATCAGAAGACATAGGTTTGAGTATACGCTTGGCCATTTGCTAGCTATTGCGGAGAAGTCATCAATCTTTCTGAATCTGTTTTCTCATCAGTAAAATATCGAACTCTTGGGACTTCTCTAAGAGTAAAATAAAACAACGAATGTCAATGCTCTTTTCAGACTCCAAGGCACTCTACAAGAATGTGCTATGATTATTATTGCTACTTGCAGAATCCTTGGGAAATCTGATGACACATAAATGGTATTGCTTGGCTCACCGTGAAGCAGCTGCTCTGGTTCTGTTTACCTCACATGGGTGAATAGTTTACTCCAAGGGAATAGTTCACTCTGTAGAGGATTGTGGCTGCTACACACAGCACAGGGTGCCTCCCACCTCATGTAGAACATGACCTACGCCATCCCAAGAGCCAGCCAGATGCCAGATGCCACACTGTGTGTGCAACAGAGAGTAGCCAGACCTGCTGTTTCATGAAAATGTAATGGCAGGTATCTAATGTGATTAAAGCTTGGGTGAGGAAGCCTGATTCAACGACACGTTGTTCCGAATCCCATTACAGACATTCTTGGACAGCAAATTCCATTTTTCACCTGGTTGCCCCTATGAGTTTTCCTGAATTTGGCTGAGCCCTCAATTTGCTCTTCATTTTCAGCGCTATGGTACAGTGCAGTGTGCATTTACTTGAGAGAATAAACGGACCTGGGTTCAAATCCCAGCTCTGCTTCTGAAAAAATGGCCTTCGGTGAGTTACTATAACTCTCTGAGTTTTCTCACCTGTAAAGGGGGAATAATAATATTCACTTTGTAGGGTTGTTGTGAGAAGTAAGTAAGATGGCGAATGTAAAGCACCCATCCCAGTATCAGCCAGGCTATATGTAAATGTCAACCGAAAAAAATGTGGCCTGTGTGCCATCTGCAGCCCATCTGATCCTGCGGTAGGATCCAATTAGGATTCATCGATATGTTCCAGTGCTTTTCAAGATTCACTGTGCCTACAAAGCTGTAGGTAACCTTGCTAAAATCCAGGTTCAGATTCAGTAGGTCTAGAGTGGGGCTTGAGAGCCTACATTTCTTTCAAGTTTCCAGGTGATACCACTGCCATTACTCAAGGGCTATATAGTGCATGGTGACATGTTTTAACCTTAGCTAGCACATCCAACCTAGTACGCTAATACGGCCCAACCATCTGTCCCCTACTACTACTTGTTTAACTCAGAAGTTCTCAAGCATTATTTAACTAACTGGGGCCTGTATGACTGGAGAAGAATCAACTGTAAAAATAAAGGTTCCTAAATCTACCCCAGGAGATTCTATTTTTATAGGTGAGGGACTGGGGGGCTTGGAATCTGTATTTTTAAAAGGCACCCTAGATGATCCTAATGGGAACCAGCCACAACACAACTGCTGCCAGGTGTTGGGTCAGCATGCTGAGATCTGTTAGTTACTATAACTGAAGCTGAACACAACTCAGGTAGGATCCCAAGTGCTACATCAAGAAACTGGGTGCCATGGAGGCTGACTGACAGAAGGAAGTGAGTTGATGGGCAGTTGAGTTGGGTAGTTGAGTTGATGGGCAGTGAGTTGGGCAGTTGATTCACATCATGACCAGTATCAGAAATCCCTTCCTGTTTTCCACTATTATTAATAAAATAGTCACATATTTATACATTTATGGGATTCTGAGTATGTGGCCACTGGTGGCAAAACTTGCATGTTCCAGGCTTTTGCTTTGCAAAACAGCAATATGCAGTATTTAAATGCTTAGGGCTTGGGGTCAGACAGACCAGGGCTTAAATCCTGGGTCTATAGCTGAAAAGTTGTATGATCCGTAGGTAAGTCACTTAACCATATAAACAACAGTTTTCTTGTTTGTAAATGCAGATAACATTACCTGCAGTATGGGTTTCTGGTGAGGATTATCAAGACAAACATTTCCATTTTCCATCTTTCCCACATTAGAGGATGGCAACCTGATTCCTCCAATTTCTCAGGTCAGAAGCCACACAGTCATCTTCCTTGACTTCTCTCTTTCTTATATCCTGCATTCACCACGCCAGCAAATTCTGTGCACTTCACTTTCAAAATAAACACAGAACCCAACCACTTCTCACCAATCCCTCTGTTGCTCTCCTGGTTTATGCTAGCGTTCCTGGTTTTGCAATAGCTTCCTAACTGATTTCTTGGGTTCTACTCTTGCCCCACCACCTTTTATTCTCAATATATTAAGCAGACGTATTGGGTGAGAATGCAAATAGATCATGTACCTCCTCCAATCCAACCCTCTGCCCATTTTTCTCAGAATAAAAGCTGAAGTCCTTCCATTGGTCTTAAACCAGGTCCTATGTGATCACTCTCCCTGTTACCTCTCTGACCTCATTTCTGATTATTTTCTCTTCTCTGCACTCAACTCTAATCATGGAGGCCTCCTTAATTTTTTGACTGACATGTCAAGCAAGCTCCAACCTTTGTTCTTTGCCCTGGAATATCCTCTGTCTGCAGTGTTCTCTCTGGTCTCTGCATGACCAGGTGCTTCAGCTTCAAGTGTTTGCTCAAATGTCACAGTGCTACCCACCTCAGACCACTCCATTTAAAATCTCTTCGTCTCTTGTCCCAGGACTCAGGAGTCCCTTTACTCAATGTTACCTTTACCTTTTCCTCATGATCTTCTAACGCATTGTATAATTTATTATTATTATTTTTTTTGCTGTTTATTTTGTTTGCTGTTTATTGTCTGTCTCATGTCATAGGAAATTTTGGTTTGATTTCTTCTCTGATGCGTTCCTGGACCTACATGTACCAGCATGTGTTACATAGTGCATGATCAATGCATATTTTTAAGATATGTGA
This sequence comes from Neogale vison, assembly GCF_020171115.1. Lineage (NCBI taxonomy): Eukaryota > Metazoa > Chordata > Mammalia > Carnivora > Mustelidae > Neogale > Neogale vison. Next base: position 141,166,100 of record NC_058097.1, read on the forward strand.
ATAATGAATACAAAATGCTGATCACAGTGCCTGGCATGTAGACAGCATTGAGTAAATGGCAGTTTTTATCCCTTGTGAAACACCTGAAAAACTCTTTCGTCTTGGAAACCCCTGTCTAGAGTTCTGCACAGCACATGTTTTCACCTCAGAGAATCTCTCACTCCAGCCCTGGGAGGTGGGTGGGCTGGGATTCCCCCCTCCTTGTGTCAGAGATGGGGCTCTAAGTGATACATATACGTAGGGTCTTGTAAAGCCAGAGTGGAGTGGATTCCTGGTCTCTCAGTTCTGAGCTCTGCTCTTTCCGTGCTGCAAGGAAGGACTTCTTACATCAAGTTCTTAGTTTCCTGGATTACGTGTTAATCAAACACCCAAAGTGCTGAGGTGCACAAGTACCAAGATAATGTCAATAGTCTAACGTGAGACTCATTTATCTACATTACCTTGAAACAGAAATCTGTAAGTTTGGGTGACATTGAATTGAATGACAAAGATCAATTACAAGAACTTTCACACGGTGGATAAAAAAAAAAAAATCACTGATTCCCTGAAGAGATTGTAAATGTCTTGTCTTTTTCTGTTATTTGGCTGAAAGAAAGTCAGTTTGGAATAATGCTAAGCAGCAGTAGAAATAAGATATATTATAATAAATATACTGGAAATTTAAAATTGAAGACCAAAGCCTCTTATAGTTCTGTTATCCTTATAAATTCATAGTTGTCACTTTAATATTTTCTTCTGCTTTTTGCTTATAACATATGTTATTTTTGCATGACATAGTAATTTCATCTTTTTTGATTTAATGTATCCTGTACTTCTACCTTTAACTATCCAGTATTTAGAAATACTCTAACAGTTACATAAAATGCCATCTGGTTGGTGTACCACTGTTCATTTAACAATTCTCCTATTGTTGCATTTGTGGTTTATTTTCAATGTTTCACTGTTTACATGGCATTGCAATGAATGTCTTTGCATCTGCGGCTTTTGCTGTAGGGATCCTGTGCTCCCACTCCCCCCTGCCTTGATATCAATTCCCAAGAGTGTTTCTACTAGATTAAAAAACTATTTTATGGTTCCTTTTTTGCTCTTGTTTATGGTTTGGGATGGTTTCATCAGGTGACTAATGTATGGTTTATATATGGGAAATTAGAAAATAGACCATCATCATTTGCTTGTTAATTTTCTCATCAAGGCAGTAGCATCTTTGATGACCCTATCCTGGAGATGATACTATTGGAATTGTTTTCTACTCTGGAAATATACTCAGTAAATAAGGAGGTTTCTCTTTTTTGGAGGACTATATAATCATCCATTAGATATCTTGCCTTTTTTTTTTTTTTTTAAAGATTTGTGTATTTGAGAGAGAGAGTATGCTGCTGTGAGCTGGGGGAGGGTAAGGAAGAGGGATTGAGAGAATCTCAAGCAGACTCCTAGCTGAATGCAGAGCCTGATGTGGGCAGCTCAGTCCCAGGACCCTGCTGAGATCATGACATGAGCTGAAACCAAGAGTTGGATGCTCAACTGATGGAGACACCCAGGTGCCCTTATGTATCTGAAATCTTGTTTTGGTTCCCTTGAGACAGTCTCTGGTGGGAAGAGGGCTGGGCTTGGAGTCAGATAGCTTGGATTTAAATCTTAGCTATGCCATTGATAAAAAATACCTTGTGATGTTCTTTACATACCCAAATATTGTTATCTTTTTATTATAGAGAAAAAAAAGAACCCAGTTATCCAAAGGGACTCCCAAATTCCCAAAGAGTGTTCCAAGACTTTAGATTTCTGTTTTGGTTTTTAGACCTGACTCATTAGAAAGGTGTATCCTTGGTACATATGAGATTGTGTTTTCCAGTGGGTTGGTTGTATGTGGTACAAAGATAGACCTGGATTTGACTCTAGGGAGATTTGACAACATCTCTGGAATGGAGATAATAAGGGAGAATTAAATGTGACAGTATAAGTCAAAGTCTTGTGGAGGGCTTCTCTAGTGCTAGTTACCTGCCCCCCTGCCCTTACCTCAAGAGGGGTTAATAGATATTGTCACAGATTTTTTTTTTTCCCCTCAGAAGCTTTAAAGGAGTAAGAATTTACTATGGCACCAATCCATTTTATTTTGGTGTTCATAAAATATTTAGGAGTGTTTTAAGTAGTGTTTTCTTATTTCAAGGACATCTTGAATTATTTCTGGAGATAGTCAGCCCAGCTGGCTATATTCAGCAAGTGAGAGTCTACGTTAAGCTATTTATTTCAGTATATTCGCTATGCACTGTGTCTTTCCTGTTGGTCCAGACAGAATGGATTTCTTTTCTTTTTTAATTAATTAATTAATTTTTAATAATTTTTAAAATTTTTTATAAATATATATTTTTATCCCCAGGGATACAGGTCTGTGAATCGCCAGATTTACACACTTCACAGCACTCACCAAAGCACATACCCTCCCCAATGTCCATAACCCCACCCCCCTTTTCCCAACCCCCCTCCCCCCAGCAACCCTCAGTTTGTTTTGCGAGATTAAGAGTCATTTATGGTTTGTCTCCCTCCCAATCCCATCTTGTTTCATTTATTCTTCTCCTACCCACTTAAGCCCCCATGTTGCCTCACCACTTCCTCACATCAGGGAGATCATATGATAGCTGTCTTTCTCCGCTTGACTTATTTCGCTAAGCATGATACGCTCTAGTTCCATTCATGTTGTCACAAATGGCAAGATTTCATTTCTTTTGATGGCTGCATAGTATTCCATTGTGTATATATACCACTTCTTTATCCATTCATCTGTTGATGGACATCTACGTTCTTTCCATACTTTGGCTATTGTGGACATTGCTGATATAAACATTCGGGTACACGTGCCCCTTCGGATCACTACGTTTGTATCTTTAGGGTAAATACCCAGTAGTGCAATTGCTGGGTCACAGGGAAGTTCTATTTTCAACATTTTGAGGAACCTCCATGCTGTTTTCCAGAGTGGTTGCACCAGCTTGCATTCCCACCAACAGTGTAGGAGGGTTCCCCTTTCTCCGCATCCTCGCCAGCATCTGTCATATCCTGACCTGTTGATTTTAGCCATTCTGACTGGTGTGAGGTGATATCTCATTGTGGTTTTGATTTGTATTTCCCTGATGCCGAGTGATATGGAGCACTTTTTCATGTGTCTGTTGGCCATCTGGATGTCTTCTTTGCAGAAACGTCTGTTCATGTCCTCTGCCCATTTCTTGATTGGATTATTTGTTCTTTGGGTGTTGAGTTTGCTAAGTTCTTTATAGATTTTGGACACTAGTCCTTTATCTGATATGTCGTTTGCAAATATCTTTTCCCATTCTGTCAGTTGTCTTTTGATTTTGTTAACTGTTTCCTTTGCTGTGCAAAAGGTTTTGATCTTGATGAAATCCCAATAGTTCATTTTTGCCCTTGCTTCCCTTGCCTTTGGCGATGTTCCTAGGAAGATGTTGCTGCGGCTGAGGTCGAAGAGGTTGCTGCCTGTGTTGTCCTCAAGGATTTTGATGGATTCCTTTCTCACATTGAGGTCCTTCATCCATTTTGAGTCTATTTTTGTGTGTGGTGTAAGGAAATGGTCCAATTTCATTTTTCTGCATGAGGCTGTCCAATTTTCCCAGCACCATTTATTGAAGAGGCTGTCTTTTTTCCATTGGACTTTCTTTCCTGCTTTGTCGAAGATTAGTTGACCATAGAGTTGAGGGTCTATTTCTGGGCTCTCTATTCTGTTCCATTGATCTATCTGTCTGTTTTTGTGCCAATACCATGCTGTCTTGATGATGACAGTTTTGTAATAGAGCTTGAAGTCCGGAATTGTGATGCCACCACGTTTGGCTTTCTTTTTCAATATTCCTGTGGCTATTCGAGGTCTTTTCTGGTTCCATATAAATTTTAGGATTACTTGTTCCATTTCTTTGAAAAAGATGGATGGTACTTTGATAGGAATTGCATTAAATGTGTAGATTGCTTTAGTTAGCATAGACATTTTCACAATATTTATTCTTCCAATCCAGGAGCATGGAACATTTTTCCATTTCTTTGTGTCTTCCTCAATCTCTTTCATGAGTACTTTATAGTTTTCTGAGTATAGATTCTTAGCCCCTTTGGTTAGGTTTATTCCTAGGTATCTTATGGTCTGGGGTGCAATTGTAAATGGGATTGACTCCTTAATTTCACTTTCTTCTGTCTTGTTGTTGGTATAGAGAAATGCAACTGATTTCTGTGCATTGATTTTATATGCTGACACTTTACTGAATTCCTGTACAAGTTCTAGCAGTTTTGGAGTGGAGTCTTTTGGGTTTTCCACATAGAGTATCATATCATCTGCGAAGAGTGATAGTTTGACTTCCTCTTTGCCGATTTGGATGCCTTTAATTTCCTTTTGTTGTCTGATTGCTGAGGCTAGGACTTCTAGTACTATGTTGAACAGCAGTGGTGATAATGGACATCCTTGCCGTGTTCCTGACCTTAGCGGAAAAGCTTTCAGTTTTTCTCCATTGAGAATGATATTTGCGGTGGGTTTTTCATAGATGGCTTTGATGATATTGAGGTATGTGCCCTCTATCCCTACACTTTGAAGGGTTTTGATCAGGAAGGGATGCTGTACTTTGTCAAATGCTTTTTCAGCATCTATTGAGAGTATCATATGGTTCTTGTTCTTTCTTTTATTGATGTGTTGTATCACATTGACTAATTTGCGAATGTTGAACCAACCTTGCAGCCCTGGAATAAATCCCACTTGGTCGTGGTGAATAATCCTTTTAATGTACTGTTGAATCCTATTGGCTAGTATTTTGGTGAGAATTTTCGCATCTGTGTTCATCAAGGTTATTGGTCTATAGCTCTCTTTTTTGATGGGATCCTTGTCTGGTTTTGGGATCAAGGTGATGTTGGCCTCATAAAATGAGTTTGGAAGTTTTCCTTCCATTTCTATTTTTTGGAACAGTTTCAGGAGAATAGGAATTAGTTCTTCTTTAAATGTTTGGTAGAATTCCCCCGGGAAGCCGTCTGGCCCTGGGCTTTTGTTTGTTTGGAGATTTTTAATGACTGTTTCAATCTCCTTACTGGTTATGGGTCTGTTCAGGCTTTCTATTTCTTCCTGGTTCAGTTGTGGTAGTTTATATGTTTCTTGGAATGCATCCATTTCTTCCAAATTGTCAAATTTGTTGGCGTAGAGTTGCTCATAGTATGTTCTTATAATTGTTTGTATTTTTTGGTGTTAGTTGTGATCTCTCCTCTTTCATTCATGATTTTATTTATTTGGGTCCTATCTCTTTTCTTTTTGATAAGTCTGGCCAGGGGTTTATCAATTTTATTAATTCTTTTGAAGTACCAGCTCCTAGTTTCGTTGATTTGTTCTATTGTTTTTTTGGTTTCTATTTCATTGATTTCTGCTCTGATCTTTATGATTTCTCTTCTCCTGCTGGGCTTAGGTTTTCTTTCTTGTTCTTTCTCCAGCTCCTTTAGGTGTAGGGTTAGGTTGTGTACTTGAGACCTTTCTTGTTTCTTGAGAAAGGCTTGTACCGCTATATATTTTCCTCACAGGACTGCCTTTGTTGTGTCCCACAGATTTTGCACCGTTGTGTTTTCATTATCATTTGTTTCCATGAATTTTTTCAATTCTTCTTTAATTTCCTGGTTGACCCATTCATTCTTTAGAAGGATGCTGTTTAGTCTTTATGTATTTGGGTTCTTTCCAAACTTCCTCTTGTGGTTGAGTTCTAGCTTCAGAGCATTGTGGTCTGAAAATATGCAGGGAATGATCCCAATCTTTTGATATCGGTTGAGTCCTGATTTAGGACCGAGGATGTGATCTATTCTGGAGAATGTTCCATGTGCACTAGAGAAGAATGTATATTCTGTTGCTTTGGGATGAAATGTTCTGAATATATCTGTGATGTCCATCTGGTCCAGTGTGTCGTTTAAGGCCTTTATTTCCTTGCTGATCTTTTGCTTGGATGATCTGTCCATTTCAGTGAGGGGAGTGTTAAAGTCCCCTACTATTATTGTATTATTGTTGATGTGTTTCTTTGATTTTGTTATTAATTGGTTTATATAGTTGGCTGCTCCCACATTGGGGGCATAGATATTTAAAATTGTTAGATCTTCTTGTTGGATAGACCCTTTGAGTATGATATAGTGTCCTTCCTCATCTCTTATTATAGTCTTTGGCTTAAAATCTAATTGATCTGATATAAGGATTGCCACTCCTGCTTTCTTCTGATGTCCATTAGCATGGTAAATTCTTTTCCATCCCCTCACTTTAAATCTGGAGGTGTCTTCGGGCTTAAAATGAGTTTCTTGGAGGCAACATATAGATTTTTTTTTTAAAGATTTTATTTATTTATTTGACAGAGAGAAATCACAAGTAGATGGAGAGGCAGGCAGAGAGAGAGAGAGAGGGAAGCAGGCTCCCCGCCGAGCAGAGAGCCCGATGCGGGACTCGATCCCAGGACCCTGAGATCATGACCTGAGCTGAAGGCAGCGGCTTAACCCACTGAGCCACCCAGGCGCCCGGGTTTTGTTTTTTTATCCATTCTGATACCCTGTGTCTTTTGATTGGGGCATTTAGCCCATTAACGTTCAGGGTAACTATTGAGAAATATGAATTTAGTGACATTGTATTGCCTGTAAGGTGACTGTTACTGTATATTGTTTCTGTTCTTTTCTGATCTACCACTTGTAGGCTCTCTCTTTGCTTAGAGGACCCCTTTCAATATTTCCTGTAGAACTGGTTTGGTGTTTGCAAATTCTTTCAGTTTTTGTTTGTCCTGGAAGCTTTTAATCTCTCCTTCTATTTTCAATGATAGCCTAGCTGGATATAGTATTCTTGGCTGCATGTTTTTCTCGTTTAGTGTTCTGAAAATATCATGCCAGCTCTTTCTGGCCTGCCAGCTCTCTGTGGATAAGTCTGCTGCCAATCTAATATTTTTACCATTATATGTTACAGACTTCTTTTCCCGGGCTGCTTTCAGGATTTTCTCTTTGTCACTAAGACTTGTAAATTTTACTATTAGGTGACGTGGTGTGGGCCTATTCTTATTGATTTTGAGGGGCGTTCTCTGAACCTCCTGAATTTTGATGCTTGTTCCCTTTGCTTTATTGGGGAAATTCTCCCCAATAATTCTCTCCAGTATACCTTCTGCTCCCCTCTCTCTTTCTTCTTCTTCTGGAATCCCAATTATTCTAATGTTGTTTCGTCTTATGGTGTCACTTATCTCTTGAATTCTGCCCTCGTGGTCCAGTAGCTGTTTGTCCCTCTTTTGCTCAGCTTCTTTATTCTCTGTCATTTGGTCTTCTATATCGCTAATTCTTTCTTCTGCCTCACTTATCCTAGCAGTGAGAGCCTCCATTTTTTATTGCACCTCATTAATAGCTTTTTTGATTTCAACTTGGTTAGATTTTAGTTCTTTTATTTCTCCAGGAAGGGCTTTTATATCTCCCGAGAGGGTTTCTCTAATATCTTCCATGCCTTTTTCAAGCCTGGCTAGAACCTTGAGAATTGTCATTCTGAATTCTAGATCTGACATATTACCAATGTCTGTATTGATTAGGTCCCTAGCCTTCGGTACTGCCTCTTGTTCTTTTTTTTGTGGTGAATTTTTCCGCCTTGTCATTTTGTCCAGATAAGAGTATATGAAGGAGCAAGTAAAATACTAAAAGGGTGGCAACAACCCCAGGAAAATATGCTTTAACCAAATCAGAAGAGATCCCAAATCGTGAGGGGAGAGAAAGGGGATAAAAAGAGGGTCAAAAAAAGAAAGGAAAAAAAAAAAAAAGAAAAAAATAAAGGAATTAAAAAAAAGAAAATGAAGAAAGAAAAGTATGAAAAAGAAAAAAATATGTATATTAGATACACTAGTTAAAAAAAGTTAAAAATGAAAAGGGTAAAAGTTAAAAAAAATTTAAAAAAATTAAAAAAATTAAAAAAAATTTAAAAATTTAGCAAAAGTAGAGAAAAAAAATGAAAAAGAAAAAAATTACTTTAACTGCAAGACTAAAAAATCACAGGGAGAAAGCTATGAGTTCCGTGCTTTGCTTTCTCCTCCTCTGGAATTCTGCTGCTCTCCTTGGTATTGAAACCGTACTCCTTGGTAGGTGAACTTGGTCTTGGCTGGATTTCTTGTTGATCTTCTGGGGAAGGGGCCTGGTGTAGTGATCTCAAGTGTCTTTGCCCCCCGGCGGAATTGCACCGCCCTTACCAGGGGCCGGGCTGAGTAATCCGCTGGGGTTTGATTTCAGGAGCTTTTGTTCCCTGAGCGCTTTCCGTAGAGTTCCGGAGGACGGGAATACAAATGGCGGCCTCCTGGTCTCCGGCCCGGAGGAGCCGAGACCCCGGGGGCCCCACTCCTCAGTGCGCCCTCAGAGAACAGCACTCAGTACTCCGTTTGCCTGACCTCCGACCGCGCTCCGAGCTCACCGAGCCTGCGACCGGTTCAAGGTAACCCCGAACTGCGAGCTTACTGTCGGCTCTGTCTCTGTAGCCGGCTTTCTCGCTCCAATACCCGCAAGCTCTGCGACACTCAGACACCCCCGATCCTTCTGTGACCCTGCGGGACCTGAGGCCACGCTGAACCCGCGTGGGCTTCGCCCCAGTTTAGCCTCTGGAGCGATGTCCCTCAGTGGAACAGAGTTTTAAAAGTCCTGATTTTGGGGGGGACAAGATGGCGGGGTACTAGGAAGAGGCGTCTTTTCAGCTGGTACCCCAAAGTGAGCTGATTACCTACCAAAGAACTCTGATCACCCATGAAATCAGCCTGAGATCAGAATTATACACGTCTGGATCTCTACAGGGGCAGAAGACGCCAGTGAGCAGGTAAAGTGGAATGGGAACAGCGGACTGATATCGGAAGATAAACAAAAGGGGGAGGGAGCCACCAGAGGCGACTGGTGCAAAAGTAATACCCCGATACGAGCGAGAGTGCCCTGCGTCTGGGGACCAGCATTAACTCGGAGACTGGTTGAAAGCACTCCAAAAGAGCAAAGGATCTCGGGGGGAAATTGTGGGAATCGGGGCGGCTAGGGACAGGGGCTTAAGTCCCCGGTCCCAGACGGCCTCCCCGGCGCGGAGGCAGAGAGAGTGCGGCGGAGAAACCGGCTCCTGGTCCCTAAGCCGCCAGCGCGCCCCAGAGCGCGGGGGTTCCGGCTCCTGTGAGGGGATGGGAGCTGTGCCGGTCTGCAGAACGCGTGCTAGCCCTACCACAAAGCTTGAGATGCGCGCGCACATCCCTCCAGCTCTCCTGGGTTTCTAAGGCCCGGGGGCGCTTCTTGACCCGCACCATTGTTTCAAAGTCTAAGCCTCGCGCGCGCGCAAAACTCTTCCCCGGACAGAGGCGTGCAAAAGCCCAGCCTGCGGCTTACGGACCAGCGCCCCGTTCTCAGTGCCCCAGACGCGCGCCCGACCCACAGCCGCCTCTGGAAAGAGGTGCGCTCAAGCCGGGCACTCCCAGCCTGGGCCGGCGGAAAAATCTCAGTGTGCGATCGCTGCTTGGAACCTCTCTGGCGGTCAGGAGCTCCCAGACAGCCGCCACTGCCTTGGCTTTGGGGACGAGCAAAAGATCCTGCGCCCCCAGGGTCTTTAACTTGGAACCTGCACTGCCAGCGTCCAAGGGGGAATTTATTCAGCTTCTGCACCCAGACTGAGGCTTCTCTCTGAGACGGAGATCAGGAAGTGTTCCAGGGTGCACCTTGACTGCACCAGAGTGGATATATCCAGCTACATCTGTTCAGTCTTCTCCCACCAAAATGACTAGGAGGAGGAATGCCCAACAGAAGAAAAATACAGAGGATGGACCTTCTGCAACAGAGCTAACGGCTATCAACATAGACAATATGTCGGAAAGAGAATTCAGGCTAACAATTATCCAGGCAATAGCTAGGTTGGAGAAAGCCATGGATGACCAAACAGAATTGATTAGGGCCGAACTGAAAGCGACCAGACAGGATGTTCACAATGTTAGGGTGGAGCTTAAAGCTACCAGGGAGGAGGTCCACAATGCTCTCAATGAGTTCCAATCCAATCTAAACTCTCTCAAAGCTAGGGTAACTGAGACAGAAGATAGAATTAGTGATCTGGAAGACAAACAGATAGAGAGAAAGGATCAGGAGGAAGCCTGGAACAAACAGCTTAGATCCCACGAAAGCAGAATTAGGGAAATAAATGATGCCATGAAGCGTTCCAACATCAGAATTATTGGAATTCCTGAAGGGGAGGAGAAAGAAAGAAGTCTAGAAGATGTCGTGGAACAAGTCCTTCATGAAAACTTTCCAAATCTCGCAAATGAAACCAGCGTTCATGTACTAGAGGCTGAACGGTCTCCACCCAAGATTATACACTCCAAAAAAACATCACGACACCTGATAGTCAAATTGAGAAATTATAATTGTAGGTATAATCTCTTGAAAGCTGCCAGGGCAAAGAGGCTCCTTACTTACAGAGGGAAGCCCATCAGAATAACGTCAGAACTGTCCACAGAGACCTGGCAAGCCAGAAGAGGCTGGCAAGATATATTCAGGGCACTAAATGAGAAGAACATGCAGCGAAGAATACTTTATCCAGCAAGACTCACATTCAAAATGGATGGAGAGATAAAGAGTTTCCAAGACCGGCAAGGCTTAAAAGACTATGCAACCACCAAGCCGACACTGCAGGAAATATTAAGGGGGGTTCTATAAAAGAGGAAAAATCCCAAGAAAGCATTGAACAGAAATATAGAGACAGTCTACAGAAAGAAAGACTTCAAAGGTAACTCGATGTCAATAAAAACGTATCTATCAATAATCACTCTCAATGTGAATGGCCTAAATGCACCCATAAAACAGCACAGGGTTGCAGATTGGATAAAACGACAGGACCCATCCATATGCTGTCTACAAGAGACCCATTTTGAACCTAAAGATACACGCAGACTGAAAGTGAAGGGGTGGAGAAGCATCTTTCATGCCAATGGGACTCAAAAGAAGGCTGGGGTAGCGATTCTCATATCAGATAAATTAGACTTCAAACTAAAGACTGTAGTCAGAGATACAGAAGGACACTACATAATCCTTAAAGGGACTATCCACCAAGATGATCTAACAATTGTAAATATCTATGCTCCCAATATGGGAGCAGCCAATTACTTAAGAAAACTGTTAATCAAGATAAAGAGTCATATTGATATGAATACACTAATCGTAGGAGATCTTAACACGCCTCTTTCAGAATTAGACAGATCATCGAAGCAGAAAATCAATAAAGAAACAAGAGCATTGAATGACACATTGGACCAGATGGACCTCATAGATATATACAGAACATTCCACCCTAAAACAGCAGAATACTCATTCTTCTCAAGTGCACACGGAACCTTCTCCAGAATAGACCACATACTGGGTCACAAATCAGGACTCAGCCGATACCAAAAGACTGAGATGATTCCCTGCATATTCTCAGATCACAATGCTTTGAAACTGGAGCTCAATCACAAGGAAAAGTTCCGAAGGAACTCAAACACCTGGAAGCTAAAGACCACCTTGCTTAAGAATGCTTGGATCAACCAGGAGATCAAAGAAGAACTGAAACAATTCATGGAAACCAATGAGAATGAAGACACTTCGGTCCAAAACCTATGGGATACAGCAAAGGCGGTCCTAAGGGGAAAATATATAGCCATCCAAGCCTTGCTCAAAAAAATTGAAAAATCCAGAACACACCAGCTGTCTCTACACCTTAAAGAACTGGAGGATCAACAACAAATCAAACCAACTCCACACATAAGAAGGGAAATCATCAAGATTAGAGCTGAGATCAATGAGGGAGAAACCAGAGATACAGTAGAACGTATCAATGAAACTAGAAGCTGGATTTTTGAAAGAATCAATAAGATCGATAAGCCACTGGTTACACTAATCCGAAAGAAAAGAGAGAAATCCCAAATTCATAAAATTATGAATGAAAAGGGAGAGATCACAACTAACGCCAAGGAAGTAGAAACAATCATCAGAAGTTATTACGAACAGTTATATGCCAATAAGCTTAGCAACCTAGATGAAATGGATGCATTCCTGGAAAAATATAAACTACCAAAATTGAACCAGGAAGAAATCGACAACCTGAATAGACCGATATCTAATAACGAGATTGAAGCAGTGATCAAAAATCTCCCAAAAAACAAGAGCCCAGGACCTGACGGATTCCCTGGGGAATTCTACCAAACCTTCCAAGAAGAAATAACACCTATTCTCCTGAAGCTGTTTCAAAAAATTGAAGCAGAAGAAAAACTTCCAGACTCTTTCTATGAAGCCAGCATTACCCTGATCCCCAAACCAGGCAAGGACCATACCAAAAAGGAGAATTTCAGACCAATATCACTGATGAATATGGATGCTAAGATTCTCAACAAGATCCTAGCCAACAGGATCCAACAACACATTAAAAAGATTATCCACCATGATCAGGTGGGATTCATCCCTGGGCTACAAGGATGATTCAACATTCGTAAATCAATCAATGTGATACAACAAATTAATATGAGAAGAGAGAAGAACCACATGGTCCTCTCAATTGATGCAGAAAAAGCATTTGACAAAATCCAACATCCGTTCCTGATTAAAACGCTTCAAAGTATAGGGATAGAGGGAACATTCCTGAACCTCATCAAATCTATCTATGAAAGACCCACAGCAAATATCATCCTCAATGGGAAAAAGCTTGCAGCCTTCCCGTTGAGATCAGGAACAAGACAAGGATGCCCACTTTCACCACTCTTGTTCAACATAGTATTAGAAGTCCTAGCAACAGCAATCAGACAACAGAGAGAAATAAAAGGTATCCAAATTGGTAATGAAGAAGTCAAACTCTCTCTCTTCGCAGATGACATGATTCTTTATATGGAAAACCCAAAAGACTCCACCCCCAAACTACTAGAACTCATACAGCAATTCAGCAGCGTGGCAGGATACAAAGTCAATGTGCAGAAATCAGTGGCTTTCTTATACACTAACAATGAAAATACAGAAAGGGAAATTAGAGAATCGATTCCATTTACTATAGCACCAAGAACCATAAGATACCTGGGAATAAACCTAACTAAAGAGGTAAAGGATCTATACTTGAGGAACTATAGAACGCTCATGAAAGAAATTGAAGAAGACACAAAAAGATGGAAGACCATTCCATGCTCTTGGATCGGAAGAATAAACATTGTTAAAATGTCTATACTGCATAGAGCAATCTATACTTTTAATGCCATTCCGATCAAAATTCCACCGGCATTCTTCAAAGAGCTGGAGCAAATAATCCTAAAATTTGTATGGAATCAGAAGAGACCCCGAATCGCTAAGGAAATGTTGAAAAACAAAAATAAAGCTGGCGGCATCACCTTACCTGATTTCAAGCTTTATTACAAAGCTGTGATCACCAAGACAGCATGGTACTGGCATAAAAACAGACACATAGACCAGTGGAACAGAGTAGAGAGCCCTGATATGGACCCTCAACTCTATGGTCAATTAATCTTCGACAAAACAGGAAAAAATATACAGTGGAAAAAAGACAGTCTCTTCAATAAATGGTGCTGGGAAAACTGGACAGCTATATGTAGAAGAATGAAACTCGACCATTCTCTTACACCGTACACAAAGATCAACTCAAAATGGATAAAAGACCTCAACGTGAGACAGGAATCTATCAGAATCTTAGAGGAGAACATAGGCAGTAATCTCGTCGATATCAGCCACAGCAACTTCTTTCAAGATAGGTCTCCAAAGGCAAAGGAAACAAAAGCGAAAATAAACTTCTGGGACTTCATCAAAATCAAAAGCTTCTGCACAGCAAAGGAAACAGTCAAAAAAACAAAGAGGCAACCCACGGAATGGGAGAAGATACTTGCAAATGACAGTACAGACAAAAGGTTGATATCCAGGATCTATAATGAACTCCTCAAACTCAACCCACACGAAACAGACAAACACATCAAAAAATGGGCAGAAGATATGAACAGACACTTCTCCAATCAAGAAATACAAATGGCTATCAGACACATGAAAAAATGCTCATCATCATTAGCCCTCAGGGAGATTCAAATTAAAACCACATTGAGATATCACCTTACGCCAGTTAGAATGGCCAAAATTAACAAAACAGGAAACAACATGTGTTGGAGAGGATGTGGAGAAAGGGGAACCCTCTTACACTGTTGGTGGGAATGCAAGTTGGTGCAGCCTCTTTGGAGAACAGTGTGGAGATTCCTCAAGAAATTAAAAATAGAGCTTCCCTACGACCCTGCAATTGCACTCCTGGGTATTTACCCCAAAGATACAGATGTTGTGAAAAGAAGGGCCATCTGTACCCCATTTATAGCAGCAATGGCCACAGTCGCCAAACTATGGAAAGAACCAAGATGCCCTTCAACGGATGAATGGATAAGGAAGATGTGGTCCATATACACTATGGAGTATTATGCCTCCATCAGAAAGGACGAATATCCAACTTTTGTAGCAACATGGACGGGACTGGAAGAGATTATGCTGAGTGAAATCAGTCAAGCAGAGAGAGTCAATTATCATATGGTTTCACTCATTTGTGGAGCATAACCAATAGCAAGGGGCGTTAGAGAGTAGTAGGGAATTTGGGTAAATTGGAAGGGGAGGTGAACCATGAGAGACTATGGACTCTGAAAAACAGTCTGAGGGGTTTGAAGTGGCGGGGGCGTGGGAGGTTGGGGTACCAGGTGGTGGGTATTATAGAGGGCACAGCTTGCATGGAGCACTGGGTGTGGTGAAAAAATAATGAATACTGTTTTTCTGAAAATAAATAAATTGGGAAAAAAAAAAAAAGTCCTGATTTTGTGCTCCGTTGCTCCGCCGCTTGCCGGGAGCCGGCCCCTCCCCCCGGGGTCTATCTTCCCGTCGCTTTGGATTCACTTCTCCGCCAGTCCTACCTTTCAGAAAGTGGTTGATTTTCGGTTTCTAGAATTGCTGTTCTTCTTCTCTTCGATCTGCCGATGGATTTGCAGGTGTTTGCACTCTTTAGATAAGCTATCTAGCTGATCTCCTGCTAGCTGAAGTAGTCTCAGCCTGCTACTTCTCCGCCATCTTGACTCCTCCTCCAGAATGGATTTATTTTCAAGTCAGAATGAATGCTTATGTCCAAGACTCAGAGTTTGGATGCAGAATTGCAAGCATTGGTAGTTTAAGAGCATAAATATTGCTGCAACTTGTCCATGAGATGGAACGTAATAATTTCTCTCATCCATTGCAATCCTATTTTAAAAGGTCTTTGTTTTACTATTGAAAATATAACAGTTCTTTCCATTTCTATACCACTTTACATTTTATATAATATGTTCATATGAATTACCTGAACCAAGTCTTACTACACTATCTTGAGGGATTCAGATTTGAAAGGCATTTATTATTAAACATTATGTCTTAGGTTCAGTCCCTAGGCACTTCCTCATGACTTCCTCATATAATCTTCACCTTCAGTACTTGATGAAATGTAGGTAATTGGAAAGCAGGCAACCAGGCCACAAGTCCAGGTCTTGGGTTCTTTGTCTAGTGCTTTATTTATTTTTTTCAATAATTTTATTCCTCAAGTTGATAGTGTGATGCTTTCAGAAGAGTACAGGCTTGAGTCAAAGGGCTAGGGCTTTAATTTCAGTGAGTGGCTCGTGGGATCTTGGGGGAGTCATGTGCCTTCTCTGGGCCTCAAGTACCTCACTTATAAAATGAAGAGCTTAGATATTATGACCTCTTTGGAGCCTTCTTGTGCTGACAATCCATGTGCCTTTGGGACACACTCCTATAATGGGAAGATTTTGAGAGAGTGCTTTCACTGGATCACTGTCCAGATCTGGGAAGAAGTTTATGAGGTGGCCTTTAGCTTTGGAATGATCTCCTTACCTGATTCTTCCCCAGTCCCAGCAGTCTTGACTTTCAATGCCTGAGACAGCCTGCTCAGGGAAAACCAGAAGTTTGATCTGATCTTGCCTCCCTGTTTAATGCAGAAGACTTTTTCTTCATTCTCAAGGAAAATAATGAGAAGAGAAAATGGAAATAATTATTCTGATCTGTTTTTTTAATTTGAATTCAACCAGCCAACATACATCATTATGTATGTACAATAGTACATCATTTGTTTTAGACGTAGATATCAGTTACATAAAATACCCAGTGCTCATCACATCTTGTGCTGTCCTTAATGTCCATCACCCAGTTACCCAAGGAGGCCCAGGTCTCAAAGTGAGTTAGAGGCAGTCTGAACTAGAAGTCAGGGCTCCTGGCTCCAGTCTTTTTACTTCCAGTAATTGGGGACTCGGAGTAAAGCTTGTTTGGAGTAAAGCTAGCCATCAAGTATATAAAGCTGTGGATTGACTGATGCAGTCTTTTGATTGTTTTAATAGAAGCAGCAGAAGTACAGTGTGCAGTACCAATAAGAACTTGGGTTTTTAATCACCCAGGACTTGCAAGTGTTGTGGTAACACTGGAGCATAGGGGGTGAGGAGAAAAGTGTGGTGGTAGGTGACACTGAAGAGCCAAGTAGAACATATGTCATGGAGAGATTTTTTTTCTTGAATGTTGTGTCTGGATACACATCCTTCCATATCTTCACCTTTTTCTATTTGGGGAATAGAAAGAGAAGGGATATAGCATGGATGGCAAGATTTGTGTTTTTAATTTGTGTCATCTTGGGCAAGACATTATCTATAAGTTTTGTACTTCACCTTTATGGAATCCTGTTTGTGTACTCAGTGCCTCACATCGTCTTGGGCTCCTATCTATTCTAGTTCAGCCATTGTAACAGTTTTGCTCAAGTTTCTACTAACTTCACTGTTAATATCACCTCAATAAAGTATGTGCTGCTTTCTTACCCAGTATGCTTGCAAGAGCTTGCCCAACACTCACACATGTACAACTTGGATGTATGAGAGAGTTAGTGCTCCACTGAGCTTTTCTCAACCAGTAGGAAAGGAAAAAGGGGACTCTACAAAAAGAGGGCTACTGATGAGGCTGGTTGGCTAGTATACCTTTTCTTCACCCATCACTTCTCCTGTTTGGTGTCCTTCTCAAACTACCTGCACACAAATCCTTGTCTTAGGTCTGGTTCAGATGGAAGCCAGGCTAAGATATTATCTGTTCAGTGGGGATCATAATACAAATTCCTTGTGAGTTGTTAAATAATGTACATATACACAAAATGTAATAAAGATTAAATGAGGTATACATATAAATATGCAGGTAAAACCTGTATTGTCCTTCATACAGATTAAGTGCTGAAGAAGTATTATATATTTTGATATGGCTACTGCTTCTGTCATAGGCTTACATCAATTCTGGTGTCTGATCACAACTTTTATTTGTGAAATTACAGACTAAGTTTTAATATAGTAATGTGATTTTTGTTTCTCAGGGCATTTCAGCATAAGGATAAAAAGTGTAATAAAACAGACTTTTTTCAGATCCATCTCACCTATGATTGAGAAACTTCCAGCTTTATACCTTGATTTTCTCATCGTTCTTGATGTTCCCAGGGGCAGTCTTTCATGACTTTCATGTACTTTCTGCCACTGTAGGAGGTCCAGTATTTCCTTTCCCCCTCCTGCTGCATATTTGAAGACAATTTTGCGCCCATTATGCAGATGTGGAAACTGAAGCTTATGTGCTTTCTCAGCTTGTTGAAAGTCATGGGTGTTAGCCTGAAATTGAAGTGGGTCTGAATTTAGAACCCAAGTTCAAACCCAGAATTCCTATACTACATTAGTTCAGTTGGTTCCTCTCCAACATTTTCCTCATGCTTCATGGATCATGCACTTTCATGTTATGGAGATGACTTCTTTCCTAAACCTCATGAACCAAACTCTGCTAGCTTCAGAGTTTTCCCATGTATCTTCCTTACCTCACTCACCTTCACCCTCACTTTTCATAGAATTGAGGAGAGTTAGGGCTTTGCTCTGGGTTAGGCTTTGGCTTGAGGGAATGTTGTGTTTGGTTTGATCTTCTATCCAGACCACTCCAAACTTTCTCTGTGTCAACAATATGCTGTTTCACGTTCTTGTCATTTATGTGTTCATTGGAGTAGCACTTTTTACTTCCTTCAAGAACTTTTCCTTTGCATTCACAGCCTGGCTGAATGACTGGTACAAGAAGCCTAGCTTTTAGCCTCTCTCAGTTTCAACATGCCTTCATCGCCAAACTTGATCATTTCTAGTTTTCATTTTAAAGTGAGAGATGCACAATTCTTACTTTCACTTGAACACTTGGAGGCTATTGTAGGGTTATTAGTTGGCCTCATTTTAATATTGTTGTATCTCAGGGAATAGGGAGGCTTGAGGTGAGGGAGAGAAACCAAGGAATGACTGGTCAGTGGAGCAGTCAGAATACACACATTTATTTATGTATTTATTTATTTAAAAGATTTTATTTATTTATTAATTTATTATTCTTTAAAAAGGATTTTATTTATTTATTTGTCAGAGAGAGAGAGAGAGACAGAGACAGAGACAGAGAGCACAAGCAGGCAGAGTGGCAGGCAAGGCAGAGAGAGAAGCAGGCTCCCTACTGAGCAAGGAGCCTGATGTGGGACTTGATTCCAGGACCCTGGGATCATGACCTGAGCCGAAGGCAGTGGCCTAACCAACTGAGCCACCCAGGTGTCCATTATTTGTTTTTTTGAGAGAGAGAGTGTGAGCAAGAGAGACAGAGAAACAAACAGGGGAAGAGGGAGAGGGAGAGGAGAAGCAGACTTCCCACTGAGTCGGGAGCCCAACACAGGGCTCGATCCTAGGACCCTCGGATCATGACCTGAGCTGACGGCAGACGCTTAACAGACCGAGCCACCCAGGAGCCCCTGCACATTTATTGCCTAAGTTCACCATGTTATATGGGTGCAGTTCATGGTGTTTCAAAACAATTACAACAATAACATCAAAGATCACTGATCACAGATCACCATAATGAATATAACAATAGGGAAAGAGTTTGGAATATTGCAAAAATTGCCAACATGGCACACAGAGACACAAATGGAGCAAATGTTGTTGGAAAAATGGTGCCAATAGGCCTGCTTAATGCAGGGTTGTTCGTTGCTCCCTCCGTTTGTGTGAAATACAATAACTGTGAAGTATAATAAAGTGAAGCAAAATAAAATGAGGTATGTCTGTAGTTAACTCCTATATATCTCGGGAGTTTAGATAATTTTAATTTCCTTTTTGCAGAGACGAGAACAACTTTACCAGAATGAAACCCCCAAGACAAAGGAGCCCAGGAAGGAAATCTCATCAGAAAAATAGAGGAAGTTTTCATGGAGTTGCTATGAGTCAGAAACTTTTAATGAATCCAGTTGTGTTGTTTGCCAAGTTAAGATCCTCTCAGATGTCAGGAGATAGAGGCGTAGATGTCAGTTCATAAAGTACCGTTCTGGTATGATAGGAAAAATACGAGAGGCTGGAATCCCTCTGTGCAAAGAGATAATGAAGGAGGCCAGAGATAAGTTGGAAGAAACACTGGTTACCAAGAGGGATAACAATTGTTTTTCGTTAAATCAAATATTTATGAGACTGGGATTTGATTACCCATGGTTTAACAATTCAAGGGTAAGATAATTTCCTAGAGATGCCCAAGGTGTTGGTGTAATTCAGATAACTGTACCTTGTATGAAAATAATTAACCACCAGAATTTGGAATGCATGCAAATTGTGATGGGGATAGAAGATGTTTTGCAATATGAAAGCTTGATGGTATAACATGTTGGAAGGATTAAAATCCATCCTGTTGTCATCGGCACCATTCCAGTTCTTGTCAATACAGAACATTTGGTTTTGATATTTGATTTTACTAACATTTATGGAATGCCTATCGTGTATCAGATGCTTTTTATATTGGCTTTAACATTTTAATAATCCTAAAAACCATTAAGTTATATATTATTTCATTTTATGCAAGAAGGCTATTCAGAGAAATTAAATGGTGCTCAAGGACAAGGAAAATGAAAATTTGGCTTGGAACTCCTGTCTCTGTGACACCAAAATTCACAGTCTTTTGCCCATACTACTCTGCCATTCAGGCATTCCTAAACTATAATTTCTGGCTCAAAAGGGGGTTATGGAGACCTGGTCTGAAACCTGTGGTCTAAGTGGAGCAAAGAAAGCAATACATTATTTTGAGTGAGGATAAACTAAGGGAGGTCAAAATCATTCATCAAGTGTGCACACTGATTCATTGCTGGAAAAATCCTGCTCATTACCTTTGGTGAGAAATGAAGCAAAGTCTAATCGAGCTGAAGGAACCTGGCACTTGTGTTGATTCAACCTCCTCATTTTATAGATGAGTACCCTGGAGTCCATAAGATGTAAGTGATTTGTCCAGGCTTGTTATGTGATGATTCAGTGTCTGCTCACCAGAATCCTGATTTTTGCAGCACAATTTTGTGTCTGTTCTCTGGAAGTAAATGAGAAAAGACTAATTCTCCTTCTACATGGGAGCCCTTTAAATATTTGTGCCCCCAAGTCTCCTCTTCTTGTCTACGCAGGCTTTCTTTTTTTTTTTTTTTAAAGATTATTTATTTATTTATTTATTTATTTGCAGAGAGAGATTACAAGTAGGCAGAGAGGCAGGCAGAGAGAGAGAGGAGGAAGCAGGCTCCCTGCTGAGCAGAGAGCCCGATGCGGGACTCAATCCCAGGACCCTGAGATCATGACCTGAGCCGAAGGCAGCGGCTTAACCCACTGAGCCACCCAGGCGCCCTACGCAGGCTTTCATTGGTCAAATACTTCCACTGTGGCGGTCTCCAGATTCCTCACCACAGTCAGTCTTTTCCAGAAGTGTGTCATATTGTTTATTTTCCTCTCCAACATGGGTATCTGGCAATAAATATGCCATCCCAGCTTATATCATTAAAATATTTAATGAAGGAGAGTGAATATAAGTTCTTGCAACTGGCACAATCAAGATTGAAGCTACAATTTTGGTTTTAGGATTATGGAATCATGAATATTGGAAAATAGAGATGAAATGGAAGGACCACTTTTCTTACTTCAAATTTATGAAGATGTTGGATACAATAACAAAAGAACTTTTGCATACACAGGTGAAGAATAAAGCAAGAACAGAAAATACCCAGATGCCAAAACAAAGCGGGAGCTCAATCAGAGCGGTAGAGCTGACAAAGCTTATATGGGTATCGTAACATCATATAGAATTTGAACTCCAGGGACTGGCGACTAGGATTCTCTGATACTGGCATCAAGAGGTTATTAAAAGCTTCAGATTTCAAGCTTATGCCATTGATGACTACTTGCCTAAAATCAGGAACCATGAAAATCTTTCTATTTCTGAATAAGGACCAGAAAAACCTGGCCTGCCTCTCCTGGGAGGCAGCAAGGAAGATTGTGTTCTACCTGGGGCTGTGTCTGGTAAGCAAATCACCAATGAGAAATTAGAATTTCTTCATGACACATGGCTGTGGGATATGAGTCAAAGTAGTGCCGATGTAGTATTAATACCAAACCAAATAATTAACATAAAACTAGTCTAAAACCAGTAAAAACCGTGGAGATAAACAGAGGCAGATTTAAAATAGGAATACTTCTAAAGTACCGTTGACTCCCAAAGTACTGGTGAAGATGTGCACACATCAAATATTAAAAATCATACAATAGCATAAATGTCATGAGAGAAAGCAGCAGGTAAATATATATCAGCAGATGAGCTAAATATCTCAGTGTATAGCAGTAATAGATCAATCTAAAAGATGTTATTTTTTCCCTTTTATTTTTTGTTGTGTTATGTTAGTCACCATACAGTACATCATTAGTTTTTGATATTGTGTTCCATGATTCATTGTTTATGCACCACACCCAGTGCTCCATGCCATACAGGTGCCCTCCTTAATACCCACCACCAGGCTCACCGATACCTCCCAGCCCCTCCCTTCTAAAACCCTCAGTTTGTTTCCTGGAATCCATAATCTCTCATGGTTCATCTCCCACTCCAATTTCTCCCCTTTCATTTTTCCTTTCCTTCTCCTAATGTCCTCCAAGCTATTCCTTATGTTCTATAAATAAGTGAAAGTATATGAAAATAAATAGATTTAAAATGATCAAAGAAATAAAAGATCAAAGAGGAATAAAAACAAAGGCACAAATCAGGTAATTTGAAAAGTCACAGGTAGATTTGAAAGAGAACCAAAGTAAAATGCTAGAAATGAAAGAAAAGAAGTCATTAAAATAAAAACAATTGACAGATGAGGAGAGAAATAATCGTTTTGAAGATAGATTTGAGAAAATTATCTGGAATGTAGCATAGAGAGGTGAAGAGATGGGAAATACAAAAAATAAATGGAGACACGGAAGCCAGAGATTCCAACATTAGAGAAATAATGGATGGAGATAATAGGATAGAGGCAACATTGGAAGAAGTAAAAGCTGAAAACTTCCAGATTTAAATACACAAATCTGTAGAATGAAAGAACACACAAGTTCTGGTCAGGATAAATTAATTAATTTATTTAGTAAATACTTAGTGAGCAGCTATTATATGCCACATAGTGTTGTAGGTCCTAAACCAAATAGATAAAAACTTTTACCCTCACAGAGCCTACGTCTTAATTGAGGCTTGGGGCAAATGGACAATAAACACAAGTGGGAGAAGAATGCTTACCATCTGGCCATCTGGTACCTGTACAGCCACTCTGCCCATGTATTTTCTGTTGTGCTTTGAGTCAGAGATCTGCTGTTGTTCCTTTCTGCGCAAGATGAGGCATGCTGTCTCATGGTTCTGGTCACAATCTAGATGTCCTATCAAAATCAGATGAATTTAATGGAATTAAAGTCTGTAATCTTATCTCCCATCTTTTTGCTCTGGTTAAGCTCATCTTTATTGATTTCCAAGGTTCATCTGTTTTGGAAAGAAGTAACCAAGAACTTTATTCTCTACCTGCCTGCAGCCACACCTTTGGAATTGTCATCCTCATTTTGTGCTTGTTGCTTATCTCTATCCTTCCTGCTATACCCTTAGGTTAGTCCTCACAGTCTCTTTTTTATTTTTTATTTTTTTTAAAGATTTTATTTATTTATTTGACAGAGAGAAATCACAAGTAGACGGAGAGGCAGGCAGAGAGAGAGGAAGGGAAGCAGGCTCCCTGCTGAGCAGAGTCTCTTTTTTAGATGTTTGCAACTGCTCCTTCGTTGGGCTTCCTTAGTTTTGTCTCTCTCTTCTACAAACACTATCCAGACTGGCAGTCACAATGAATTTTTTCTAGAATGTATTTGAGTATATAATTTTCTTGATTAAACTTCATCAATGTTCCTGTAGCTTTCTTAAACTACACAAGGTGTTCGCTCATTCTGTCATCTGGCTCCTTACCTCCCCAGCCTCCCTTCTCTCTCTGCCTCTATTCCATCCACACGAGTACTTACGTTTCCTTGATTGCTCTCAACGTATTTCTGTCCCTTTATTTATTCTGCTACATCTCTTTGACAAGCTTTTCCTTCTTAATTCCGATTCATGATTGTCAGACGAGTTCATATTCATCTTGAGATTCAGTTTAAGTGTCATCTCCTCCATGGAGTTTCTCCTGACTCCCATCTTATAGAAGAATTAATCCTCTGTTTTTTGAGATCCTGTGTACTGATCAGAGTTTTGTCATAATGCCCTTATCCTTGCTTTGACTTTCTGGGGGCTTAAGTGGGTAGGAGAAGAATCCATGAAACAAGATGGGATAGGGAGGGAGACAAACCATAAGTGACTCTTAATCTCATGAAACAAACTGTGGGTTGCTGGGGGGAGGGGGGTTGGGAGAAGGGGGTAGGGTTATGGACATTGGGGAGGGTATGTGCTTTTGGGTAAATTGGAAGGGGAGGTGAACCATGAGAGACTATGGACTCTGAAAAACAATCTGAGGGGTTTGAAGTGGCGGGGGGGGTGGGAGGTTGGGGTACCAGGTGGTGGGTATTATAGAGGGCACGGCTTGCATGGAGCACTGGGTGTGGTGAAAAAATAATGAATAATGTTTTTCTGAAAATAAATAAATTGGAAAAAAAATTTACATGTAATGTATTATTTGCCCCAGAGGTACAGGTCTGTGAATCATCAGGCTTACACAATTCACAGCACTTACCTTAGCACATACTCTCCCCACTGTCCATAAGCCAGCCACCCTCTCCCTACCCCTTACCCCCCAACTGCTTTGAATTTCTTGAGCATATTTGCCTTTGCTAATCTGGAGAAGAGATGCCATTTCTTAATTTTCTCTTATTTCTCCTCCAAATAACGGACCTATCTCTCATACCCAGTAAATGCTTTCTGAAAAGGGAACTAGACAACGGAATGGTGATTGGCACAAAGAAGATGTCTATTTTGAAATAGAGAACAGATTTAGTGGCTTTGTTTAATTGTGGAAGACTGATTTGCTCCTCTTTGGCCATGCAGAGGTAATCTGAAAGTATGGAATTTTTGAGACACAACTCAAGTCCTGAAATTATGGTTTTCTTTTTTCTGTCTTTATGAGAAGCCTCCAGCCACTTGGAGACCTTGAAAGTCCCCCTCAAAGGTAAAGAATGACCACATTTGCTTTAACTACAGAAGCAATTAACTCTCCAGCAGTGTGGAAAACAGCTTTTGAGCTGTATTTATCGATGCATAGATTTCACAGAGCTGTGATATTTGAAGACAAATGGCTATGTCCATAATTAAGACTGCTGAGGAATTGGCAAGTGTGATATGATGATGGAACACCCAGAGAAAGGGCAAGGGAGGGAAATTGGTCAAGACAGTACCGCCGCTGTGACCTTGGTACTCTCTTTCTATTTATTGATTTCCCAATTAAATATAACTTTTCATTCAGTCAGTTCCCATATACTGCAAGGTATTGATGCCCTGCTGTAGGAAGCAAAATGACCTACAGATGAAACTGTAGGGGAGGATGATCTCATTTTATAATTTCAATCAGTATAACAAGGTGCTGAAGAAGAGGTTCTCTGTTAATAATCTTTTCTATGAAGACTGTTTCATTATATAATAGAACTCACAGCAAGCAGCAGTCAAAATTGGCAAGACTCTTGACTTTGTACAGGGCTTGAGTCCTGACTCCGCCATATTTAAATGTTTTGTCTCATTTAATCCTCACAGAAAATGGCAAGGTTTTGTGATCCCTGTTTTAGAGAGGGGGAAGATAAGTCTTAGAGAAGTTAATTGATTCTTCTAAAATCACACAGTAAATGGTGGAGTCATTTGGTATCAAACACTGATTCCAGAGAATTAAAAATACATGTTTTTATTTCTTTTGGGTATATGCCAGTAATTAGGGGTCATAATGCTTCTCCATCTTTCTCCAGGTAAAATTCAAGATCGTTGAAATGGCATGCAAGGCCCTCCACGATCTGACTTCCATCCACCTCTCGGGTTTCATCTCCTTTCCTCGCTGCCTCATATCTTGTCTTCCAGCAATATGAACTGCTTCTGGTTCTTAGAGAGCACAGCTCTTTTCTTATCTTTGTTTCCGCTTATGCCATTCTGTCTGTCTAGAGTGCCTGTTCCTTACACTGCTTCTCACTAACTCCTGCTATGCTGTTTAGTACTCAATGTACTTACATAAAATATTCAAACAAAAAAAGGATATTCTTGAACTACTTTATTCATGTAAACTTACTTGAACTTTCCAAGTTAGGTTAGGGACCT
Source organism: Neogale vison (assembly GCF_020171115.1). Lineage (NCBI taxonomy): Eukaryota > Metazoa > Chordata > Mammalia > Carnivora > Mustelidae > Neogale > Neogale vison. The sequence goes on from NC_058097.1 coordinate 141,191,753, forward strand.
CTTTGATATACAGGGATAATATTCTGCATATCCTAATATTGCGTTCTTCACGTTGTATTATAGTTATTTCTTTGCTCTCTGTGTTTCCAGCTAACCTGTGAACTTTTGAAGGGAGGATCATGTCTTTGTAGTTTGAGAGTTTAGCAAAATGTCTTCCACTTTGTAGGTGTTTAGTACATATTTGTGGAATGAAAATGTGTTAGGGTTTTCCAGAGAAACAGCTAATAAGATATCTATATCTATATATAGATATAGATATATGTAAGTTAAAATTTATTACAGGAATTGGCCCACATGACTGTGAGGGCTAGAAAGTCCCACAGTTCTCCATCAGCAGCTGGAGAACCATGAAAGCCTGGGGTATCATTCAGTTTAAGTCTGAAGGCCTGAGAACTAGAAGCTCCAAAGTGGAAGGGCAAGAAAAGATAGGTGTGCCAGCTCAAGAAAAGAGAGAGAATTCACTTTTCTTTGACTTTTTCATTCTGTTTGAGCTCTCAAAGGATTGGCTGATACCTACTCATGCTGGCAAGGGTGGGTCTCTTTACTCAGTCCGCTGAATGTAATGCTAATCTCTTTCAGAAACATCCTTGCATCCATATCCAGAATTGATGTTTTATCAGCTATCTGGGCATTTGTTAGCTCATTCAGGTTGATACATACAATAACCACTGCAAAAGATACTGAGACATTCACTTATATTAATTTATGATACCATTTTGACAGACTCAGCTGGTTGGATTGGTTTATTGGCCAGAGGAGATTCAAGCAGTGGTAGAGCTCAGGAGTCTAGGCTCTTACTGCTCTAACATAAGTAGGATACAGGTACTGAAGATACTCAGCCTCTAGGCTTAGTACCTCTCGGGGGTGAGGTGATGAGTGCCAAATTTGGTGCTGTGCTGAAATTTCCTTTTTTTAAAAATTTTAAATTTTTTTTGAAATTTTCAGTTTGTGTCCTTGGCATTTATTATACTTTGTGCTCTTTAACACTGCCCTACTATTATTTCTTTTTTTCTTTTTTTCAAATTTAATTTAATTTTGTTTTTTCTTGGTGATCCATAATTCATTGTTTATGCACCACACCCAGTTTGAAATTTCCTTTATTAAACATGAGTAGAATTTGGACTGTCTTATTGTCCTTGGAATAAGGCTTGGTAATGGACATGTTTTTTATTTTTTCCTCAATACCCTGTAGATGCATTTAGTCTTTATGACTGACCATACTATGAAACTTTCTCTCCTTAGGGAGAAAGGAGAAGTTATTGAGGTGTTATTTCCCATGAAGTTCCTTGAATTTATTTCCCAAGAAGTTCCTTGAATCCTCAAGAAAGTAAATCCCTGCCTCTCTGACCCTGGACAGTACATATGGCCTGAGGCTAGGGGTCAGATTCTCTATGTATAAATCTGCTGCCCACTACAGCCCTAATATAACCAGATAAATAGGGACAGTGAAGATCATAAATGGCCATAGGTTCCTCTGCTATATGCTATCCTATAAAATCAGACCCTTCACCTGTTGATGCCAGCCTGGATCAGATCTGGGATTTCCTAACCCCTTTAAACAGAGTTCTTCAGGTTTTATTTAAGGCTTACTTTATTCTTTTCAGACCACATTCAGGTCTGGCACATCTTGTAACACAGGTTTTTGGGTTATGGCAGAGAGGTGGGGGTAGTGGGGGAGGTCTTTTGGAAGTTTTCAAGGTTTGAGCAGCTCCATCTGGAAGAAACCAAAACAAAACAAAAAAAATTCTGATCATAAATGTAAAGCCTTATGCACTTTGGGGAGATAGATATGTCAACACGATAGTGAAGAAGAAATTGAACCGTTCGAGAAATTGAGATGCACAGTATTTTTGAGGAAGTCAGTCATTCTCATTCTTCTTTTGGACAGCTACAAGGTCATGCCTTCTTGGGGGAATTTTAGAACTCTGAGAACTCACTCAATGGGCTGGCTTTAATCAGACCGCAACCATTTCCTTTTCTGTTTCCTTGTCATTGAGGGGGTTTTGGTCAGATGCCATCTCTCCAGCCCATAAGTCGTAATGTGGGTTTTTATGCCTGGTCTGAACATGTAGGTTATAGATGGTCCCCAAGATGCTCGAGAAGATTGCCTTATGACTTTGCCCTCAGCAACTGACCTTCACAAACTGGAAGCTTCACCTTCATGGGGGCAGCTTCAGTGCCTCCTTTGAAAAAGTAATTTTCTTTTGTGAGTAACATGCTGTGTCATGGTTTATAACAATGGGAAGAACTAAAAGCTGTAGAACCCAGGAGGCAAAGAAGGGCTGTCTGTCTAAGAAATAACAAGAACTGATTTTATTCTCTGCCATGCAGTGATGAAAAGGCATCTTGTAAAAGCTTTTAGTTGGTTTTCTTTTCTCCTAATCACGTTCAGGAAGGCATGTAATGCATTTTGTGGTTTTCAAAGTTAAAAAAGAACCATTTCAAAGAAGAATTGCCTTCATTTAAAAAGATTTTTATCTGACTGGAGTTGGAGACATGGAATCCTTATGAAGTATATAAGCCCAAACTGTACTATAGGAACATAGGAGACTTAGCTTGAACTCTACTGGGAGAATCTAGAAAGGTTTCACATAGGAGTCACATTTGAGCTGGACCTTAAAGGGTTTATAGGAGTTTTCTAGGTGAAAAAGAATGGACTTTCCAGACAAGGGGAAAAGCATTTTCAGAGACAGGAAAGCATCCCCAAATCTTGACATATTTTTAAAAATAAACACCCAGAATGCTTTTTTCCTGGACTCAGTGTAAGAAATGGTGCTTAGGTTTCCAGAGTAGAAAAAAAAATATGTATTAGTAATAATGTACCTAAAATATTGAATTAGCAATGCATTTTTTGTTACAATTTATAAGAGTGCAAATGTTTATTGAGTACCCGGCACTGTTCTAACTGCACAACAGCTTGGTGATATAGCAAAAAATTAAACTGATAAAAATCCCTTCCTTCGTTGAGATTAGGGCTTCTTAATGCCTTGTAACATTTCTGAGACTTTTGATTTGAGGATGCTGGAAAAGCGGTTATGTTCTCTCTCTTTCTCTTTCTGTGTTTACTTTAGTGAGAATGTATGAATACTTTTGTGCCTTTGCAACAGAAGTAAGTATATATATGTCCAGGAAGGCCAATACAGGTCCATGTGGTCTTTCTCCCTGTTCTTGTTCCTTTCTCAGATAGCTAACTAACTATGACTGTGTTGTTAACTCTGGATCCAGACTCAGAGTCCTTCTTTTTTTTTTTTTTCCCCAATTTATTTATTTTCAGAAAAACAGTATTCATTATTTTTTCACCACACCCAGTGCTCCATGCAAGCTGTGCCCTCTATAATACCCACCACCTGGTACCCCAACCTCCCACCCCCCCCCGCCACTTCAAATCCCTCATATTGTTTTTCAGAGTCCATAGTCTCTCATGGTTCACCTCCCCTTCCAGTTTACCCAAATTCCCTACTCCTCTCTAATGCCCCTTGTCCTCCATGCTATTGGTTATGCTCCACAAATGAGTGAAACCATATGATAATTGACTCTCTCTGCTTGACTGATTTCACTCAGCATAATCTCTTCCAGTCCCGTCCATGTTGCTACAAAAGTTGGATATTCGTCCTTTCTGATGGAGGCATAATACTCCATAGTGTATATGGACCACATCTTTCTTAATGTAGACTTCATATAGCCCTGTCCAGCTAATCAGAACTAACTTGGAAAATGAAAGCCCAGGTCAGTCACTCTGTGTAGTCACTCTGTGTAGTCTTACATTTGGGGGAAAAAGGGTACTTTAGCAGGCTCTGTCCTGGATGTGGGAGTCCATCCACACTGGTTGATGATGATAGTGATAAATGTTTAGCCTTCTGCTTAGTTCAATTCAACACAGAAATTTCTTGGGCGCCTATGTTTTGGCATATGTTATGAATCTTGCTGTCGGGAGCTTAAAGTCCAGTAAGTAGGGGAGGCCGCTATGTTAGCCAGTCCTTACAGCAGAGGGTTAGTACATATTGTAGAGATTAGGATAAAAAATACAGGGAAACAAAGGCAGGTGTGATCCACTCTGCTGGAGGGGTGGGGAAAGGATCATGGAAGACTCAGAGAATATGAAACTTCATCTATATTTTAAAAGATAATTAAAAGATAATTTAAAAGATAAAAGATAATAATAAAAAGATAAAAAAGATAAAAAATAAAAGATAAAAAATAAAAAGATAAAAAAGATAATCCATCAGGTACGTGGGTAGTTGAAGTGAGAGAGGCAAAGGTAGTTGAAGTGACAGAGGCAAAAGCATGGAAATATAAGAACATTTACATTATCATTGCCTGGATCACCTGTGTTACAGAATTCTAGGCTTCTGCTGGGTACCTTGTCCTTGAGAGAAGAATCACATATTAACATCTGCATAGTACCTAGCTCAAGGTAGGTGTTCAGTAAATGCAGAAAGAATGAAAGTTATCTAGTCTTTCCTTTGTCTCTCTGATGATATTACCTATTTTATTAATTCCTATGAATACTGATGTTTTCTAAGTGTTTTAAGTTCATTTACATTGAGAAATCAATTTGGTTTTGTTCAGTTAATCAGGATTGAGTGCACCTTCCACATAAGGCCCTACCTTGGAGTATCAGAAAAAGGTCCAGGAGGAGCTAACTTTTGAAATGAACTTCCTTTGAATATCTACAACTAGGATGACTCTATAATTTATCATCCAAATCTGAACCTTTTTGGAAATAAATGTGTATGCCATTAATAATTACAGGCATGAGCAGAAACTGTCCCAGGTGAACAGGGGCACATGGGTCACTCTACCTTAATGAATGGGCTTTGGAATCAGTCTTGGGTTTAAATTTCTTCTTCTTCTTTTTTAAATTAACTATATGGCTTTGAACAAGTTCCTCAATGTTTCTAAATCCTAATTTTCTCAACTGTAAAGCTGAAATTATTATACATGCCTCATAGCACCATTGTGAAGACCAAATGAAATACTGTATATCAGAGACTGTGATGGTCCCCGGTGGTCCCTGTTTGTATCCCCTGATATAATCTCCTCCTCTGAGGGAAGACTGGACCTAATGACTTGATTCTAATGAATAGAACGTTAAAAAAGTGATGGGTTGTGCCTGTTGAGATTAGCTTATAAAAAGACTGATTTCCATTTTGCTCTTTCAGTTCTCATTCTGGGAGAAGCAAGCGGCTGTGTTGTGTGTAGCTCTGTGGAGTGGTCCATATAGGAAAGAGTTGATATCATTGGCCAAAAGGCAGTGAGGCCCCAAGACCTGCTGATGGCATTATGAGTGAGCTTGGAAGCCTGTCTTCCCCTACTTGAGCTTGGATGTGAGACTGCAGCCTTGAGCAAGAACTTAATCATAGTCTTATGAGAGAAACTAAATCTGAGGCAACCAGCTAAGCCATGCCCAGATTACTGACCCACTGAAACAGTTTTTTAAAATTAAGTTTTAATTTTAAATCGATGTAGTTAATGTACAGTGTTATATTAGTTTATATAATATAGTGATTCAGCACTTCCATACATCACCAGGTACTTATCACAAGTGCCCTCCTTAATCCCCATCACCTATTTCGCCCATTCCACACCTGCGGGCCTCCCCCCACCCCCACTGCCTCTGGTTACTGTCAGTTTTTTTCTTTATAGTTAAGAGTCTTTAAAAAAAAAATTATTTATTTATTTATTTGAGAGCACACACACACTCATTTGAGGTGCAGAGAGAGAGGGACAAGCAGACTCCAGGCCGAGTGCAGGGTCAGACGCAGGGCTTAATCCTAGGAACCTGAGATCATGACCTGAGCTGAAATCAACAGTAGGACACTAACTGATTGAGATACTCAACCACCCCTGTGAAACACTTTTAAATCACTAACTTTTAAGGTAACTTGCTATATAACACTAGAGCTCATATAAGGCCTGACACATGCTTGTTGTTAAATAATTTCTCTTCTAATGGAAATACCTACATAATTCTTTATTAATGAGAACCTTTTAAATCAAAAGTTTCTCTTCTCCTTTCCCTTTCAGTAACAGCTTAGCTTTTTCATTGCCTTTGATGAACAGCACTAAAAATGTGTCTGGAGGCCAAATGTACTTAAAGCTGTGCAATTTTACTTATTTGTTAGACGTTCACATTGGTTTGGGAAACAGTTTCATATGATAATGAAATCAAGATATCAAGAAAATGCCTTTTTGAGACAATTCTTGTTGGATTCCCAAGTTTCTTAAAATTTTCTGTATCATCAGCCAATTTATGAAATTCATCAAAAGCACCTATAGAGAAGAAAAATCAGGTTCATGTCTGTTTCTCAAATGCTTTATAATTTACAAGGGAGGTTAAGACATGGTCACCCTTAGATGCAAAGCAAGACTGGAAATGAAGACACTCAACTTGGAAATAATGGAGTCTCTCATGGTTCACCTCCCCTTCCAATTTCCCCTGACTCCCTTCTCCTCTCTAACTCCCCTTGTCCTCCATGCTATTTGTTATGCTCCACAAATAAGTGAAACCATATGATAATTGACTCTCTCTGCTTGACTTATTTCACTCAGCATAATCTCTTCCATTCCCATCCATGTTGATACAAAAGTTGGGTATTCATCCTTTGTGATGGAGGCGTAATACTCCATGGTGTATATGGACCACATCTTCCTTATCCATTTGTCCGTTGAAGGGCATCTTGGTTCTTTTCACAGTTTGGCGACTGTGGCCATAGCTGAGGTGGGTTTTGAGGAATGTTTTGGGAGTGGGAATGCAGGCCAATGGGGGGCGGAGTTGGGCTAATATGATGCATAGAGTTTATGTGGTGCATCTTAAAAAACACTGAGCTGTTTAGGGTTTCTGGAATTATGTGATGCGGAGGCTGGCAGTTGGACCCAGGTTATAAAATTCTCAGGTTCCAGGCTGAGAAGGCCTTTAAAAAAACATTTTAAAATTTAAAATTTAAAATTCTGTCAAGTCCACCAAGTCGGGAAAGGCTTAGCATAGTCCATGGCCTTAAAATATCCTTATTTGTAGCTCTCCATATATATCTACCCTCAGTCCAGAGCACGACACGACACCTTATTATTCCTTTTTAGACTTCTCATGGTTTCTTGGAGATCTCTTTTCTACAGGTTATCCATCTATCTATCATCTATCGATCATCTACACACACACACACACACACACACATTTTGTCTTCATTGACACTTCTAAAACTGTTCATCTCTTTTGTTCAATGTCAGAAAAACCTGTTGGTCTGGCTTGGGTCTTCACATTTTTTTCCCTTTTTTTCAGTGTCCAGAGTGTCTCTGATAAATTTGACCTTTTACTTGGTAATGTTGGCATCCTTTTGTAATGAGCTGTGTTGTATTATTATACTAAAAGACACTTCCCCTACAAGAAAGAGATGTAAAGTAAAAAAAAATTGGGTGGAGAGAACAGAAAACGCCATATTCCTACGTACTTATTTAATTAATTCATTTATCCATGTAACAAATTTTTTTCTAGGCTTGTATTTATAGTGTTAAATAAAATATATTATTTCTGTCCTTGAGAATCTTATGTATTTTCATTTAGGAGCTAGTTTTAAATAGCTAATTACACAAAAGAATAATGATTATTTCACATTGGTGGCAAATGTTATAACAAAAATTTCTAGGGTATTCTAAAAGTGAATAATGAGAGCTAACCCAGTTTGGAATAGATCAAAGAATCCTTTCTAATCGAAATGATGAATGAGCGGAGACTTAAAGGTTGATTAAGTACTAGCAAGGGGAATGGGAAAGAGGGAGGAGAGAGGTGTTCTAAGTGGAGGGAACAGTATATGCGTAGGAGCCATGGGAAGAAGCGTGTCACTTTTGAAGACTAGTGTAGTTGGTGAGTAGAGGAGAATGGTATATGATGTAGCCAGAGAGCTTTCCAGGAGTCAGAATATGCATGAATAGGAGTCTGTGTTTGGGATTTTGATCTTTATCATAAGAACAAAAGGAAGCCAGGTGTTAGACAGGGGATGGTAATCTGATCAGGTTTGCTTTTTGAAAATCATTCCAGATATACTGTGGACAATAGTTTGGAGGAGGGTGAGGTGGATATAAGAAACTGGTTGTTGAAGTTCAACTGTGAGATTAAAGTGGCTTGAATTAGCATCATACTAATAGAGATGGAGAGAAATAGACTCAAGAAGTGTTAGTGGTTAAATCTTAAGGACTTGGTGATTGATAAGATGTGGGTGGAGAAGGGGGATGTAAAAAAATCAGTCATAGGTTCTGGACTGTTGGGTGTTTTATGGTGACATCCCCTGAGATGGTGACCCTGAAAAATGACTAGACTTGGGTGAAAATTATCTTACATTTGTATATTGCGTTCCAGGGCCCAGGAATTAGAGGAGTTAAGTGAATTTCTTTGGGCTGTACAGGAAATTAGTAGTGACCAAAATTTAGATTTCTGGATCCCTCATTGTTCAGTTCCTGTTCCTTCCATTCACTGCCATGGCAACAGTCTTCTAAGTGATTTCTGGGCTTATAGACTGGCCTCCTTTTGATCTATTCTCCACACTGATACACCACTCTGTCTAAAACCCTTCAGTAACTCCCAGTCTTTGACTAAAGAATAAAGGCAAAGGTCCTTTCAAGGCCTACAAACCATTTCTTTATCTGAAAAGAGCTGCAAGTCACTTAGTTTAGTTGGAACATAGAATATGAGGGTGGAGAGAGATAAAAAACTAAGGAGCCTATTAACATCCAGATTAGAAAGGATTTTTAAAGTAATTTTCATGTATTTAGACTGTAATTTAAGAGAAATGGAGAATCATTAAAGGTTTTCAAATAACATTTATTTTTATCAAGTTATATACGCTCATGTTATAAAGGGTCAATTCATTCTACAATGCTTTTGTAAAAAGAAGAGCAGTCCTCAGATCTGTACTCTACCCTCATTTTTCCACTTTAGAGAAGTAATCACTTTTAATAGTTTAGGTTGATTTTAGATATTTACCTCCAATTTTCTAAATCATATGCCTATATTGCTACTCTTTGATATTTTAGTTTTAAGCATTTATCAACTTCCCACTATGGAAAATGAAAATTAACTGATTTGCGTTTCTCAGCCCCCATCTGGCCCCATCATACACATACACACTTACCATCCCCCACTTTCTCAAAATAAATCATAGTTTTAGCTATATTAAATACTCAGAGTTTCATTATTATGACTGTGTTAATTCTATTCAGAGTCAAGAAACAAGTAAACTTTTTTTTTCCCCTGCTTAGCTGATTCTTTTCTGTATAGTTAAAAAAGGTCTTGATTTTTATTCACCTACATTTCTGGATACTTGCAGCTAATTTATTTCTTAACTCACCCCAAGTTGAGCAAATATCCTCTAAACCCATTAAAAAAATCAGGTATTTTATTAATTTTAGTCTCTGGAAGAAGTGTAGATCAGCATCTTCTGTTCTGAAGTCTGTGCTTGTGAGTTTTCATCCTGGTAACTCCTTCTATCATTATGGGTATTTCCCTTTGCCTCTCCCTAATGAGAAATTCCATATTTCTGTGATTCTGTTTCTTGTTCTTTAATTATTTAAAACTTACAGGGGTGCCTGGGTGGCTCAGTCAGTTAAACGTCTGCCTTTGGCTCAGGTCATGGCCTTGGGGTCCTGGGATCAAGCCCTGCGTTGGACTATCTTAAGGGGGAGTCCCTTCTCCTGCCCCTCTTCCCTCACTCAAGCTCTCTTTCTTTTTTTCTCTCAAATAAATAAATAATCTTTAAAAAAAAAAAAGACTGATAGGTTCTCCCAAAACTTCATAAGGAAGGGTGAATTGGCAGTAAATATTTTGAAACACTGCATGTCAAATAGTATTTTTACTCTGTTCTTATGCTTAATTGATAACTTGGTTGGATATAGAATTCTCAGTTGGAAATAAATTTCCCTTTTACTTTCTAAGGCATTGCTCTGTTCAAGTCTTCTTTGGGAGGTTCAGTGCCATTCTGATTCTTTTTTGTATGAAACCTGTATAGACCCTTTAAGATCTTCTTGTATGGAACTTGTATAGATCTTTTATGATCTTTATTCCTGTAGCTCTGACAGTCCCTCTTGACATTCTTTGGGATAGGTTTATTTTATCCATCATTCTGGGCATCAGTAAACCCTTAGAAATATGAAAGCTCCTATTTTCCTGGAAAAAAATTCCCATTTTATTTTTAAGATGATTTCTTGTATTCCTTTGTTCACTATTTTTGAAATTCCTAATATTTGGATGTCAAAACATGGAACCGGTGTTTTAATTTCATATCTTTTTTCTTTTTCATTCTTATTCTTTTTATTCTACTTTCTGGGATAATTTCTCAACTTTGTGTTCAAACCTCTATTGAAATTTTTCATTCTGATTATCACATTTTGAAATTCCTGTTATGTCCTCTGAAAGTTTTTGTCATCTATCTATTTATCTATCATCTATCTATCTTTTAAAATATTTTATTTATTTATTTGAGAAAGAGAGTGAGAAAGAGAGAATGAGATGGGGGAGGGTCAGAGGGAGAAGCCGACTTCCCGCTGAGCGGGGAGCCTGATATGGGACTTGATCCTGGGACTCTGGGATCATGGCCCAAGCTAAAGGCAGATGCTTAATTGACTGAGCCACCCAAGTGCCCTGTTTCTTTTTATTTTTAATAAGCTTTTATTTTTGTTTGAGTAGTAATGCTTTCTCTTATTTCTTAAAAAAATATTATTTTCCCCAGTGTGTCACTGATTTTATTTCTACTATTCTCTTATAATGCAAGAATGTTTAATATTTTTATGATCAGTCGAAGGAGAGGTTTTGATTTTTTCCTTTTTCTTCTTTTTAAAATTCCAGTTAAATACAGTGTTATATTAGTTTAAGGTATATGATATAGTGATTCAATACTTCCATGTGACATCTGGTGCTCATCATGAAAACTGCACTCATTAATCCCCATCAACCATTTCATCTGTCTCCTCACCCCCTGCCAATCTTCCCTCTGGTACCATCAGTTTTCCACAACTGTCTGTTTCTTGATTTGTCTCTCTCTTTCATTCTCTCTCACTCTCTTTTTTTTCCACTTTTGCTTGTTTGTTCTGTTTTTTAAATTTCACATATGAGTGAAAACATATGGTATTTGTGTTTTTCTGACTCACTTATTTTGCTTAACCTTATAGTCTCTAGCTCCATACATGTTATTGCAAATGGCAAGATTTCATTTTTATGGCTGAATAATATTCCATTATATGTATGTGTGTGTATATACAAATATATCACTTATTCTTTATTGATTCATCAATTGATGGACACTTAGGCTGCTTCCATAACTTGGCGATTGTAAATAAACATATGGGTGCATGTATCTCTTTGAATTAGTGATTTTGTATTCTTTGGGCAAATGCTAAGTAATGAAATTGCTGGATCACAGTTCTATTTTTAACTTTTTGAGACACCTCCACATTATTTTCCAGTGTGGCTGCACCAGTTTGCATCCCTACTAACAATGCACAAGGGTTCCTTTTCCCCCCACATTCTTGCCAACACTTTGTTCTTGTGTTGTTGATTTTAGCCATCTGACAGACGCGAGGTGATATCTCATTATAGTTTTGATTTGCATTTCTGTGATGATCAGTGATGATGAGCATCTTTTTATGTGTCTGTTGGTATCTGTATGCCTTCTTTGGAGAAATGTCTCTTCATATCTTTGGCCCATTTTTAAAATGGATTAATAGTTTTTTGGGTGTTGGGTTTTATAGGTTCTTTTTATGTTTTGGATACTAATCCTTTTTTGGATATGTCATTTGTAAATATCTTCTCCCACTCAGTTCATTGCCTTTTAGTTTTGTTGATCATTTCCTTTGCTGTGCAGAAGTTTTTTCTTTTTTTTTAAATTTTTTTATTTTTTATTTTTTTCCAATTTATTTTCAGAAAAACAGTATTCATTATTTTTTCACCACACCCAGTGCTCCATGCAAGCTGTGCCCTCTATAATACCCACCACCTGGTACCCCAACCTCCCACCCCCCCGCCACTTCAAACCCCTCAGATTGTTTTTCAGAGTCCATAGTCTCTCATGGTTCATCTCCCCTTCCAATTTACCCAAAAGCACATACCCTCCCCAATGTCCATAACCCTACCCCCTTCTCCCAACCCCCCTCCCCCCAGAAACCCTTTCGTGAGATTAAGAGTCACTTATGGTTTGTCTCCCTCCCTATCCCATCTTGTTTCATGGATTCTATTCAAATTTTCTATTTCTTCCTGTTTCAGTTCTGGTAGTTTATATTTCTAGGAATTTATTTATTTCTTCTAGATTGACCAGTTTGTTGGCATATAGTTTTTCATAATATTCTCTTGGAATTGTTTGTATTTCTGTAGTGTTGGTTGTTATTTCTCCTCTCTTATTTATAAATTTATTTTAGTCCTTTCTCTTTTTTTTTCTTGATAAGTCTGGCTAGAGGTTTACAATTTTATTGATTTTTTTCAAAGAACTAGCTCCTGATTTCATTGATCTCTTCTACTGTTTTTTAGTTTCTAAATTATTCTCAAATCTTAACTATTTACTTTCATCTGCTGGTTTTGGATTTTGTTACTTCATCTTTTCCTAGTTCCTTTAGGTGTAAGTTTTGGTTGTTTATTTGAAAATTTTCTTGCTTTCTTGAGGTAGGCCTGTATTCTATAAACTTCCTTCTTAGAACTGCTTTTGCTGGATCCTAAAGGTCTTGAATTATTGTGTTTTCATTTTCATTTGTTTCCATATACTCCATCTTCTAAGTCACTAATTCATTTTTCTACTTGTTCCATCCTGCTGCTCATACCATCAAGTCTGTTTCTCATTTTGCTTATTGTACCCTTTTTTTTTTTTTAAAGCGATCACAAGTAGGCAGAGAGGCAGGCAGAGAGACAGAGAGAGAGAGGAAGGGAAGCAGGCTCCCTGCTGAACAGAGAGCCTGATGAGGGCTTGATCCCAGTACCCCGGGATCATGACCTGAGTCGAAGGCAGAGGCTTTAACCCACTGAGCCACCCAGATGCCCCGCTTATTGTATCCTTTATCTCTGCTCTTTATTCTTTTTTCTCGATGTTAAAGGTCTAATTCATGTCTTCCACTTTTTTCTCAAGTCCAGCAAGTATCCTAATAATCATTACTTTAAACTCTTTATCAGGCATGACTTTAAACTGTTCTGCTTATATCTCTGACCATGGCCTTATCCTGTTCATTCATTTGGTATGAATTTCTCTGTCTTTTCATTTTGTCCAAGTCTCTGTGTCTGTTTTTGTGTGTTGGGAAAGTCAGCTGTATTACCTGTTCTTCAGGGTAAAGGACTTACGAAGAACAGGTACTATAGTGCCCTGCTGTGTAGTGTTCTCTGTTCCCCAGGGCCTTCCAGGAGTATCTCTGATGTAATGTGTGCTATGTGTTCTCTGCTGTTTTGTCCTGGTCACTTTATCTTTTAGGTCTGTTATCTGCAAAGATTATTTGCCCATTGAGGGAAGTGTTTGGTCCCTGGCCTGAATGTGGCACATTTTAAGTAAGTGTGCTTTGGTCTGTTTGTGAAATGAGGCCTGTTGCCACTGCTGCCTGAATGAAAGCTCTACAAAACTCCCATGTCAGGAGCCATTGTGTTGGCAGGGGCACCATTTGTACCCTGGGGCTATGATGATGACATATGAAGATGGCCATCTATGAACCAGGAGGTGGACTCTCACCAGATATGGAATCTGACTAAATCTTGATTCTGGACTGCTCATCTTCCAGACTCATGAGAAATGAATTACTGTTTTTTTTTTTTTTAAAGATTTTATTTATTTATTTGACAGAGAGAAATCACAAGTAGATGGAGAGGCAGGCAGAGAGAGAGAGGGAAGCAGGCTCCCTACTGAGCAGAGAGCCCGATGCGGGACTCGATCCCAGGACCCTGAGATCATGACCTGAGCCAAAGGCAGCGGCTTAACCCACTGAGCCACCCAGGCGCCCAAATTACTGTTTTTTTTTTAAGTTGACCAGTCCATGGTATTTTTGTTACAGCAGCCCTTGAGACAATAAGGAACTGTAAACAAATTCTCTCTAGGACCAGTGGTAAGATATTAGTGACACCATATGGTTTTCTAGTCTAAATAGTCTCTTCTCATTTACTCTTAGCTGATATCTCTGTCCTGACTCTAACCTACTTTACCTATTTCCTATTTCAGGACAAATCTGTTGATTATCTGAGATTTTCTCTGAGATTTAGGAGGAGGATTTTGTTCCCTATATTGGATTATGGACTTAAGTCTCAAGGCTGAGGTCAAATATACACCAATGGGCAGCATGCAGAAAGAACCCTGAGCTGACCCTCTCCCCGCACCACAATTTTCCACTAACAGAATGGATAACTCCATCAGGTTCCCTCTGGAACCCTCTGGCATACAGGATGTCTGAAATATGCATTCAGTGAAATACATAGTAGCAAACTGTCTGATATGTGATAGCAATTCAGTAACTGCTAGGGAAAGAAACCAAAAGTTTTGTTTATTTTTTATTTTTTTTACCATGGGTAAAGCATTGGTTATGTGATTTATAACCTTTGTCTTTTTTAAACCTTAAATAGCTTAAAATACACATGTTAATTATCCATATCTTACCATTGAATCCCTAAGTTTCAGAGAATTTAATAAACTCTTCAATGTCATATAACTAGCAAATGGGAAAACTCAATTTCAAGGCTGTTTCTATTTATTTTTATTTTTTTAAAGATTTTATTTATTTATTTTTCAGAAAGAGAGAGAGAGACAGAGAGAGAAGCAGGGTCCCTGCCGAGCAAGGAGCCCGATGTGGGACTTGATCCCAGGACACTGGGATCATGACCTAAACCGAAGGCAGCTGCTTAACCAACTGAGCCACCCAGGCATTCCTCAAGGCTGTTTCTAAATTTCATGTTCTTTCCATAGTGCCCTGTGTCTTTCTGTTTCAACTTGAGTATGAATTTGAATATCTATATTCAAAGAATATTACTATTTCTAATATATGTATATGCATAGCCTCTGACATACACTGTATGAAATACTATTAATTTTTCATACCTCACCCCTCTGTGCTGAAAGACAGGACAAAGGAATTTTGAATGGAAGCTTCCATATCAAATATTCATTTCAAAAAAAGAAGAAGGAGGAGGAGAAGGAGAAGGAGGAGGAAGAGGAGGGAAAGGAGGAAAGTATAATGCAGAGAAAGATTAACTTATAGAGTAGGTATTTTGGAGCTATGATCTGGGAAGAAAAACAGAGCATAGATTATTTAAACCTACATTTTTTTTTTTATTGAGAAAGTTTCAGAGAAAAACCCACTGAATGCATGTTAACTGCTCAATACTTGTGTGCTGAATGCAAATTAATTGCCAAAACCATCTGGTAATCATTTGAATCTGGCAGTAAAAATGATGAGTGAAGCATTTATCATCAATCTGAAGGCACATTTTTCTAATGGATCTTTTATTCAAGTTTTATGTTTCTGTTGTGATTTAATATTTTTTTCTAGCCACATCGTGCTCCCAACTTCTATTTATAATTAAGATGATTCTAATTGTATAGTGGTGGCCCTAGAAATAATATTGCAATTGGCCTTCATTGATCAACAGAGCATGGACATCTTGACCCCACAAAGTAAGGCAGACTTTGATTAAATTAGACAATACCAATGAGTACACTTTGATTTTAAGAAAGCACCCTTTACTGGCTTCAGAATGTGCACACAAGTATGCATGTGTGTGAATTTATGTTTATGTGTGTGTGGGCATGTATGCATGTGGCATTAGGAGCACAAGTTTATTTTGTTTTATTTTTATTTTATTTTTTTTAAAGATTTTATTTATTTATTCGTCAGAGAGAGAGAGGGAGAGAGAGCGAGCACAGGCAGACAGAGGGAGAAGCAGGCTCCCTGCCAAGCAAGGAGCCCGATGTGGGACTCGATCCCAGGACGCTGGGATCATGACCTGAGCCGAAGGCAGCTGCTTAACCAACTGAGCCACCCAGGCGTCCCAGGAGCACAAGTTTAAAACATAGTCAAAGGAAGTAGCATCTTTGGTTTCACATCTTGAGGTAGGGCATCACCCTTATAATGGGGTGAGGGGTGTCCCTATACAGGACTCTGTGCTCTGTTGGGTCCAGCAGATGACAAACACACCAAAATACAACTTATATAAGAGCATATGGATAGCTCTCTCTTTTAGAATCTGGTGCTTATCACTGGCATATAGTGACCCACATCCCAAATATTAGTTCACATAAGCACCACCATTCAGGCCCCAGGGAAATGCTTTTTCATATCTCTTGCCCTGTGTTTTCAGAATGAAGATAACTGTATATGAATACTTGAAGATTTTATGGGTTTGTCTATTCATGTCAGAGCTGGATACCTTTTTTTTTTTTAAGATTATTTATTTATTTATTTGACAGAGAGAAATCACAAGTAGATGGAGAAGCAGGCAGAGAGAGAGAGAGGGAAGCAGGCTCCCCGCTGAGCAGAGAGCCCGATGCGGGACTCGATCCCAGGACCCTGAGATCATGACCCGAGCCGAAGGCAACAGCTTAACCCACTGAGCCACCCAGGCGCCCAGAGCTGGATACTTTTGATAACAGGGAGGATTTGAGTAGCAGAAGCTTTAGATAAAGAGAGGAGACAAAACTGGTATCTTGAATCTCCCCTTTTGGGCAACATGAATGCAATAGATTTTGCCTAACAATCTGTTAGTATCCTAGCATTGCCCAGCATCCACCCAGCATCTAAATTGCCCAGCATTTAGAGAAATGTTTCTCTAAATGTTTTAAGAGTTCTAGAGGGCTCCATTAATCAGCATGATATTCATAAGAGCTGTATATAGATATTGAACAATATTTGGGAGTATTAATCAAAATTGTTTAAGTAAAGGTGGATTTAAAAAAAATTAATTCCAGTGTAGTTACCATACAGTGTTACATTAGTTTCAGGTATACATTATAGTGATTCAGTAGTTCTATATATCAGTGCTCATCAAAATAAATCTATTCCTAATAAAGGTGCAATTTTTAATTTAATTTTTGAAAGTATAATTCATTCTTATTAATATTTTAAGAAGAAAAGTGATTATTTGCAATTCTAGTATTTAATGTCCACCTATTTTCCGGTGTAAAGAATCAGTTTCACAATTCACATGTTTGTGTCTAGACCTATGTCTGTACACATTGGCAGATGAAAGTTTGAATGTCTTTGGGGGCCAATTTTGGGACTCTTCAAGTTAGAATTGATTAAGGAAAAAAATGAGTGAGTAACATTCCATTGATTATATATACCACATTTTCTTTATCCATTCATCTATTGGTGGACACCTGAATATTACTCAGCCATTAAAATTATGGACTCTTGCTTTTTGCAATGACATGGATGGAGATAGAGAGTATGATGCTAAGTGAAATAAGTCAGAGAAAGAAATAAGCCATGTGATTTCATTCATATGTGGAATTTAAAAGCCAAAACTGATGAATGTAGGGGAAGGGAAGAAAAAATAAGATTAAAATCAGAGAGATACACAAAACAAACTGAGGGTTGCTGGCAAGGAGGGGGTTTGGGAGAGGGGGGTGGGGTTATGGACACTGGGGAGGATATGTGCTATGGTAAGTGCTGTGAAGTGTGTAAACCTGGCGATTCACAGACTCGTACCCCTGGGGATAAAAATATCTTATATGTTTATAAAAAATTAAAAAAAATAAAAAAGTAAACAAAACAAAACAAAACAAAAAGAAATCAGAGAGATAGATAAACCGTAAGAGACTCTTAGCTAAAGGGAACAAGCAGGCTTGCTGGAGGGGTGGTGGGTTGGGGATAGGGTAACTAGGGATTGGACATGAAGGAGGGCCCTTGATGTCATGAGCACTGGGTGTTCTATGCAACTGATGAACCACTAAATTCTAACCCTGAAACCAATAATACACTGTATGTTAACGGACTTGAACTTAAATAAAAAAAAGAAAAATATGGGTTCAAATGATTATAGGACATTGTCTAGATAAAGAGTTAAAGTAGGTAGATAAATAATAATAATCAACAAGTGTGTTTTGGTTTTCCATTGCTGCTGTAACAAACTACCACAGACATAGCAACTTAAAACAACACAAATTTATTCTCTGTTTTTGTAGGTCAGAAGTGCAGGCATAACAGGCTCCATTGCTTCTCCGCTTGACATTCCCCAAGGCCACAGTTCAGGTGTTGGCATGACTTATTCCTTTGTGGAGGCTCTGAAGATGAATCTGCTTCCAAACTCATTCAGAGTGCTGGTAGAATCCGTTCTACCAGTTGTAGGAGTGAAGCCCCCATTTCCTTGCTGTCTGCTGGCCAGGGGTTCAGCACTTTAGAGACTCCCTGTATTCTTTGGCTTGTGGCTCACTTCTTCCATCTTCAAAGCTGGCAATGGTAGACCCAGTGTTTCTCATACTTTGACCCTCTCTTCTTCCTCATGTCTCCTCCCTTCTTCCATGGCATCTCTCTAATTTCTTTTCTCCTTTTAAGGGCCCACGTGATTACATTGGGTCCACCCGAATAATCAAGATAACGTTTTTATCTTAAAGTCCGCTGATTAGTATGCTTAATTACATCTGCAAAAACTCTTCACAGTAGTCCCTCAGTTAGTGTTTGCTTGAATAACCAGGGAATGAAATTATAGGGGCACCTTTAGAATACTGTTTACCATAAAGTGCTTCATGATAATAAATCATTTTTACTGTTTATACAGAACTTTACTGTGATGATTATTTACATTCATTAATTTGGTTGAATCCCATAATAACCCCGTTAGGAGGTGGTGCTTCCATTTTTCAAATACGGAATCTATGTATAGAAGACGTTCAGTGGTTTATCTTGCTGCTGCATTCTCACCATCTGCTGATACTTCCTTACACCTTTTGCTTTGTTCATCAGTCTTGGTGCTAGGATTGCTTGGGGAAGAATTCGACCATTAGCTTTGATTTTTGGCAATACTTACACCATGGCTCCGCCTCATCTTCTTTCAGTTTTTGACCACTTGGCAACAGTTCTCAGTAGGACCTAGCTTGAACCTTTTTTTTTTTTTCTAACATAGCTGGTGTCCCAGACTTCTCAGGATATCACTGTGTATCTTGCTCCTGCAGTCTCTTTCACTCCCTAGTCTATTCCTCTGGAAAGACTATGTGATGGGATGGGAAGAATATGAGCCTCATGGTAAAGGAGACTTCCTCGTCATCTGAGTGTATGATGTTGGGGAATCTATATAACCTCTTTGAGTCTAAACTTTCTCAATCATAAAAATGGGAATAATAATAATAATTATTATTATTTTAAAAGATTTTATTTATTTACTTTGATGCACACACAGAGAGAAATCACAAGTAGGCAGAGAGGCAGGCAGAGAGAGAGATGGGGAAGGAGGCTCCCTGCCGAGCAGAGAACCCTATGTGGGGCTTGATCCCAGGACTCTGAGATCATGACCTGAGCTGAAGGCAGAGATTTAACCCACTGAGCCACCCAGGTGCCCCGGGATAATTATATCTGCCTCTCTGAGTTGCTTAAGGATAGAATAAGTTAATAATATACAGATGCCCCTGGCACAGTGTCTGACATATGTTAGCTGCTTGGAAAAATTATAGCTGCTTTTATCACAATCAACAGTTTATATTCCTAATTTCTCTTTACATTGTGAGTGCTTGGAGGGTCAGAACCACATTTTTTTTTCCAATTTATTTATTTTCAGAAAAACATTATTCATTATTTTGAACCACATTTTTTTGTATTTGCATCCACATTTCTGAGCTCACAGTGGGTTCTTCGTAAATTCTCAAGTTCAACGTAGAATAAACTTAAGATTGGAATTCCTCTAAACTATTCTTACAGAATTTTATGGGGGAAAATGCTTGGTGTAAGATGAATGTGACTAATGGCTATAGCTCTTTAACTATTAATTGAAAAACATAACTAGAAGTATATTGTTTTTACTTCTGCTCATTAAATTTACTTGTTTTCACTTGTCCAGGTTCATTCTCAATGACTCTGTGTTGTTCCTTAAGTGTATGGTCTATTAAATTTGTTCTCACACATATTATTGTCAAGGGGCTGTTATTTTTTAAAAATATTACAATGTCTACAGTCTTTTTCATGTTTCTCAGATTTAGCTCTCTGTGTAGCATATTTGTGCCACAGATAACGCCTGCTTGTCTTCCCCTGATCTGTTAAGACCTTCCCGGCAAGTTTTCTTAGTGTTTCTGTGCTGCCATGGATTGGTGATTTGGAGCTTCTCTAACTGGAATCCAGAACATACCCAAGTGCAACAGCCTTGAATGATCTGCTCCTTCAGATTTTTTTTTCCAAGACAGTATTGGAAAGAGAAAACATTTGTTTGTACATAGTGTCTTTTTCCAGACATTTTCTACATTAGGGCAGGGATGGACTATTAATATAGAGGCTGAAATATCAAGCTCAACCCTAATGCCCTTGTTCAGGGTGTTGCCAGCTCTTGCTGGGATTTTGGCAATGGCTTTCCACCTGCACTATGTATATTAATTCTTGCTCCTTTCTAAGTCATTTTTCATGCAGCATTTAGAGTAATATTTTTGAAATGCAAATCTCATTTTGTACCCCCCCACCCCTGACCTGGGACATCTTTTAAACTCCAAGTAGTTCATTTGTTACTGTGATAAGTGAGTTCATTGACATTTTACTAGTTAGAACAGATCTAGCACTTTAAATCTTTTTAATGTGTATTTGTCATTCCTCCCAATTGAAAATTATCTGTTCATCTAATGATTGATTCTCACTGATCCTTGGAGTAGATCATAATAACATGAAACTTTGTACTTATTCCAGAGAATTATGTATGTACTTTAAGAGCCAGAGAGACCTTGTTTTCAGTCACAGTTCTATCAATGGTCAAAGCCTGTGCCTTTGACAATCTACCTCTCTTAACTTTAGTTTTCGTATCCATAAAATAGTAGTACTAGAACCAGTCTCTCTCCTATGAGTGTTAAGGGGATTGATAAATAGAATACTTATCAGAATAACTATTGGCTGGATAGAGTTGCCTCACCCTGGCATGTAGTAAGCTTGCTCTTACAGGAGAAGTTCTGGGGAAAGTCCTTGTGACCAAATGTTTCTTCCTCATTAACTGTCTTTTACTTGAAATTCCAACTTTTCATTTATTTCTTTGTGCTGAAATATGAATTTCACAATCAGAGTATGAAGAGCAATGTGGCAGGACTGCAGGAGCATGGTCTCGGGCTCACACAGACATCAGATTTTATTCTTGGGGTGCAACTTACTGCCTGCACAGGCATGCTAGTTTGTCTTTCTGAAGTAGTATGTTACATAGAAATATAGAGCTCTAACTAAAAGTAAGTGAGAATATCAGCAAGTGTGCTGTTCAGCCAACAAATATTTATTAAATGCCCACCATTTGTTAGAGTCTAGGGATGGAGAAATAAAAAGCAAATCTTTGTTCTCAAGGAGCTCAGAGTTTAAGCTCTCAGAGCTGAGATGTTATAGGAGCTGCCACATGCTAAAAATGGATCAGTCAACTTAGGTACATCCCCGCTGGGGGTGGACAGCAGATACTAACTATGTGGATTAGGTGTGAGGGGTCTTGTTTGGGACTAGCTGTGGATCCTGGGAAGCAACAAGGACTAGCAGCATCCCTGTGGAATGTTGTTATAGTCAGAAAAGGGACTGTGGTAACCTCTTGAAGACCATTCAAGGTCCTCAGAAGATTCATTAACCATTATGCTGGTGATCTAAGAAGAGCAAGATCATTTCCTGAAGGAGAACAAAGCCCTGAGTCCAGGGCAGACCAAAAATAGTCTCAGAGCAGTGTGGAGTATTTTCTAATTGAGAATGTTATACAGTGCTTTGGGAACAGACATACTGGCCTACAGATCCTAGCTTGGGAGGAAATGGGAAGATCTCATAAGATGGTGATGTGTGGACTGAGTCTTAAAGGTGCTCAACAAATATATTCAGGTAACTGGCCAGCCCCCAGTTTGTTTCTGATTATGACCTGATTTAGTGAGATCAAACCCAGGGTGTTCGTGGATAGAGTTATCTTTCTTTTAAGTTTTTATTTGAATTCCACTTAACATACAGTATAATATTAGTTTCAGGTATAGAATATAGTGATTCAGCACTTATATACAATATCTGCCGCTCATCACAAGATAGGCATTCTTGTCAGTGTAGGATCCAGTAACTTTGGGTAACTGGACTGTGAGAAATGATTTTTGTTAGTGTTTATTAAATTTATACTTCTGTATAAATCTAAATGTAGCATTGGTAAGTCAAGACTTCCTCACTTTTTAACTTCAGGTCTTTCTGCTTTGGGCATCTTGAGGATTTTTCCATTCTACTCCGGTCTCTTTGCTCCTGTGGTTAACTCAAATGATACCTGTTCCTAATTTAACCAAAAAGCTTAATGCCCCTCAAGCTTCTGCTCCGCCAACATCTTAAGACAATGGGAGGTTTGGGCTCCATTTCCTTTACAATCCAACTTGCTTTATTTACCTTCATCATCTCAAGCACACTGGAGTTTAAGGCATGTAAGTTTTCTTAGTAAAGAATTAAGTAGATCTCAAAATGCATCACAGTGAAGGGAGAATAAAGTCTGAAATTCCAAATAATAAAGTCATTCCTTCTGTTGGATGTGAGCCTTGTTGAACATGTTCCCACTGAACACCCTTGAACTTTAGTCTCTGGGGATCTTTTTCTTATGAAGTGGTTTTTCAAATTTTTCAGGCTTGTAACCCTATCCTCCTCACTCAGAAAACTCTGCTTATCCCATACAAAGGATAAGATGTAATACCTTGTGTTGCAAAATTTTATTTTCTGTGGCTTACAAATTTGAGCAATACAGACTGTAGCTGGATGTATATTATTCCTTGTGATCCAGAAAGGGATCCAGAAGAGGTGAGACCTGGTCTCCTGGATAAGGGTAATATAGGTCCCCCTTAGACTTTCAACCATTGAAAACCTTGACCTAATTCTCTTTACCATGTCATTTTGAAGTAAGCTGACCCTTATAATATAAACCTTATTTTTTCCCCAGAGATTATGTAGTACAATCCCATACTGAAGAAAGGCTATTTCTTCTGTCGGCAGTATTTTGTACTTGATCTTATGAAATATAGACTCTCTAGTTACTGGATGGAGACTCTCTTGGCTCTTCCTGTACCTCCTTACTTGTAGCTAATGGACATTCTCCTTGGTATCTTAAGGGAGAGGGAGGATGGTGCCATCTTGGATTTGCTGTTTCTTTCTGATAAATTTTTATTCTGTTTTATTTTTATTCTGTTTCTTTCTGATAAAATCTGTGGATGTGAGTTTGGGGAATCTACCACACAAATAATATTGAACTCAGTCCTGAATTGGTTTCTATTCATATGACAACAACCCAGACTAGGTCAGATGACCTTACTTTAGAGCATAGTAGCCTTTTTTCTCTAATTACTAGTGAACTTGTCTGTTTCACTTCCTGTTTGACTGTGAATTCCTTGCAGACAGGGGCTTATGTTTTTCATGTTTGAAACCACAACATTCAGCATCTTAACTAGCCACTTGGTTGGTACTCAAAAAGGCATTTGCTGAATTGAATGAAACCAAAGAAAAATAGATGGAGTAATTCAAAATAATTTTTAAAAAACTTTCTAATAGGGCATCATGAGAGACTCTTAATTATAGGAAACAAACAAGGTTGCTGGAGGGGAGGTGGGTGGGGGGATGGAGTAATTGGGTGATGGGCACTGAAGAGGGCACAGATGTGCTGAGCACTGGGTGTTATATGCAACTGATTAATTATTAAATACTACATCTGAAACTAATGATGTTGACTAACTGAATTTAAAATAAAAAAATTAAAACTTTCTAATTGGGCTATTAAATGCATCTCAATAGTGTGAAACTATTTTAAAAAATACATATGAAATTCTATCCCTTCCTAAAAGTGCTCTATCTTTGTTGGCAGACACACAAATAGGACCAAGGAGTGAGCTCTTTTAATCTCTGTCTGGAATCTTCAGGATGTCAATTTCTGTGATGTACTCATGTGTGTGGTTCTACTCTGTTCTCCTTCCTGAACTTACTGAGGCAGCTGCAGCTGGAAGGGTTGTTAACCTTCTGTCAGTAGGATCCTTTTACAGAGACAAACTTCTTAAGGACTGATTTTCTCCAGTTAAGCTGCCTGACTCTTGCTTCATTGATCAAGCAATTAATTCATTGATAGCTCAACACATACCTAAAAGTGCAAGATAGCTTTTTATTTTAAACATATATTGATTTTTGTTCCCCTTTCCCCCCACCGCCGACCTTCAATATATTGGATGAACATTTGTATCTATGCTTGGTATATGTATACCTTTGGTACTTCTTTTAAAACTGGCTTCTGGATTCAGGAAGAGAGTGATATGGTTTTTGGTAATAGAAATTCAGTTGTATTTTTCAGCATATGTTTGTGGTATGCCTATATCAAATTAGATTTTGCTCTTATTATTTGATTTATTTATTATGTGAATACATATTTCCATTTAGAGGTTTGCTAAAAACAAAGGTAACAACCCTATCTGTCATCTGATCAAGAGGAGATGGGTTACGATTTAGCATTAGGATGTTGGTGACGAGGTATATGTCTCCCCAAAGCTGGTTCATGTTGGCCTTGGAAAGCCATCATGATCTCACAGTCACTGCTTATTGGTGGTCCACAGTCCTTCCCTAGTAGTGCAGCAAAGCAAGGGAACTCAGAGGTGAGTGCTCCAATAGGAAGGGGACATGTGAACAGACCATCCCTAATATTTGCCATGTTGAGGGCAGGGGTATAAATGGAGGCATATAACATATGTCTAAATATTTAAAAGTTAAGAATCAAGTTATGCCGACAGCCTGGCCTGTGTTTCCACTAAAGGCCCTATAGTCTTGGCCTATATAATATTCATGAGATGAACATTCTGCCCTGGTTCAGTCCTGTACGTCCTAAGCCTCAGAAATCTGGAGAAGGCAGAAAGGGGGTCTGGGCCAGAGATCAAGTTTCTTGGGCAGTGATGGGTTAGACTGGACCCAGGATGGAGACTGATTTTAGGGTCTGAGGTGGGCAATTTCTCCTCAACACATCATTTTTCCAGCTGAGGAATAATAAGCTGTCAAATGCACTTCCCCAAAGTACACCATCTAAGTGGAAACGATGGAAGAGAGCAGTAATGAGGGCTGTCTGACCTGCCTAGCTGTGCATGTTGGCTGAATTTGGGGGGGCCAAATTTAAACAAAAGCAGCTGCTCTTTATGTGGTTTCCAAGACAAGAGGTGGCAATTTTTTCTACCTTCTGTATATACTTTCAATCCCACATCTGGTCTTGGTTGGAGGTAGGGAGAAGGGATTTGGTTTGTATGACCCTCTTTTACAGTTTTTGTATTAGTACAATAGATTACTAAAATTTAAAGAAAAATCTTTCTTACAGAATTAAAAGGACAAAGACTTTATGATTTTTTGGTGATACATGGGGCCTTCTAACCCTTGGGCCCAGAGCAAGGACTCCTCTTGCCTCTGGATCTAAACGTAAGTTTCTAGGTCCTGACCTGTGCTCTCCGGTGGCTTCAGTTTAGAATGTCTAAATACTGGAAGGCTGTCGCCCCAAAGCCTCAGTTCCTTACTTGTTAGTCAGTCCATGCAAGTGATAAAAATGTCTTTTTAATCGTAAGTAAGTACTGGTGGGGTGGTGAAGTCAGCTACGGCCTGGATTTGAGGCAGCGTGGAAGAGGAAGAACCGGTTGTTGCCATAACTCCTTCAGCAGGGAGTTAAGGATGGCAGGTTTAAGAAGACAATTTAGCCATGTTCTTGGATCTTGCGGAGTAATCTCTTAACATACCTCTTTAAGGTGAAGAACAGAGCAATTTCCCTAATTCTACTTGGAACCTCTTTCTTACACTGACAACGAAGATTGAGAATTTACTATGTGACAGAGACTATACTAAGCGCATTACATGCATTTAATCTTCACAGCAACCATAGGCAGTGGGCAGTATTTGAACAGATAAAGAAACTCAAACACAAAGAGGTTAATTTATAAAAGGTCATCCAGCCAGTAGGAGTTCAAATACAGGTTTGTCCCACTCCAAGGCTTCAGTGCTAAATTTTATGCACCATTGCCTTTTATAAGAGGTTCTTGTGTATTAACTGCCAGTGGGGTCAGGAACTTTGATCATTTTATTTCAGGTACTTGGTTAATACATAGTTATAAAAAGTATTCTTATTCTTACAATAACAAATTATGTTGTATTATGTAGGTATCCCAGAAATTCTATATGGTTTATATATGCTTATTTGGGTTCATAAGCATGAGTAAAAGTTCAGGACAGAGGCTGGAAAACTTTTTATGTAAAGGGCTGATAGTAAATATTTTAGTCTTTGTGGATTATATACTATGGTAAGAAGAATAGTGGCCCTCCAAAGATGTATACCACCTAATCCCAGGAACCTGGGAATACTTTATGGTTACATGGCAGAGTGAAATTAAGATTGCACATAGAATTAAAATTGCCAATCAGCTGAGTTTACAGTAGGGAAGTTATCTTACATTGTCTGGGTGGGGTCAGTGTAATCACAAGGGTCCTCAAAGTTGAAGAGAGAGGCAGAAGAGACGATCAGAGTGATACTATGTGAGATGTGAAAAGGATTCAGTCTGTTCTCCTGCCTTTGAAGATGGTGAAGGGGTGCCATGAGATCATGAGTGCAGGCAGCCTCTACAAATTGGAGAAAACCAAAGAAATTGAGTGTCCTCTAGAGGTTCCAAAAAGGAATGTAGCCTTGTCAATACCTTGATTTCTGTCCAGGCAGACCTGTGCGGGGCTTCTGAATGATGGGATTGTAAGATAATAAATGTGTTGTTTTATGCGACTAAATTTTTGGTGACTTTGTTATAGCAGCAACAGACAACTAATTCCTATGTGTCACAACTGCTCAAATCTGATACTGTGGTGTGAAACCAGTCACAGATGTAGACAAAAGGGTATGGGTGTGTCCAAATGAAGCTTTATTTACAAAAACAGAGTGGTCATCCAGATTTGGTCTGTGTAATATAGTTAGCCATTCCCTGGTTTATGATCTGGGGCAAAATAGTGTATTTTTTGGACAAGGATAAAGATGTCTATGATAACAGAATGAAGATCTGGGCAATTATCAATGGGAATTGTAGGTAGATTAGAGAGGAAGGGGGAAGAAAACTAGTATTTATTGACTACTATGTCACGGTATGTTAGGGATACTATGCTAGATGTTTCATGTGTTTTCTTTTTTTTTCATTTTATTGGATATTTGTTTATTTATTTATTTTGATTTCTTTTCAGTGTAACAGAATTTATTGTTTTTGCACCACACCCAGTGCTCCATGCAATGCGTGCCCTCCGTAATACCTGCCACCTGGCTCCCCCAACCTCCTACTCGCCCCCTCCCACCCCTCCAAAACCCTCGGGTTGTTTTAAACCTTGAGGTAATATGGTAGGGTTTTTGTTGCTTCATTCCACACTGAGGAGTGTCATCTTTGTTCTCCATTTGCTCTTTCTGAGTTCCCACCACAATAAGACATGCTGACTATGCAAACTAGGTGAATTGGAGAGGCTCAATATTTCAATTTTGTTTTGGACACAAATTCAGTTATAACATTCAGCGTTCGGCTTCTCCAAGTTTTGCTAATGCTAGCATTCTCACTTATAGCCCTGGCCACTCTTCAAAGGAAAGATAAAATGGTTGGTGGAAAGAACAGCAGCAGGTAATAACTAATTTGATTTGGGTTTGAATGTTTTATTGAAGTTAATGGGGTTATTATTTCAAACAAATGACACAGTAGGTAAATTCTCAATTTGGAGCAAAAGAATTTGAGCTCATACTTAGCAATGAATATTTCTCCACATTTCACTGCTTCTCTGATATAAAGAATTATTATGCATCAATCTTAAGAACATACTGTTATGGTTAGCAAGACTAAATCTGATATGCTTTTTCTTGGATTTTACAAAATCCATTTAATTATATGACAGGTAGAATTAATACAATTAGAACCAAAGATCCACTATTATTTCCTGAAAAAAAGAAGTACTAAATATTTATCAGGCTCAGAAACCAACAAGATGGATTGACTAATATACATTTAACAATTCATGTATAGGGATGGAGTTTCCAGAGGTATTTTACAAAATGCTACTTTTGGGAGATGTAAGTGCCAGGAAATTCTATTTGAAGAAAGATTTCTACTATCAAATACCTTAATATAAAGAGTTAAACAAAGTTAAATAGATGTCCTGATTTAGGACGTCTCAGAAGCTAACGGGTCTCCAGGAGAAAAACAAAATGGTGTGAAGTTTTTCTAAAACTTGTTTGACTAAAGGCCACTTACTTCACAGAGCATCTTAAGGGCCAGTATTTCACAAATTACCTTTTGGGAAATGCGGAGGAAATGGCATGAGCAAATGCACACAAATGCATGAAATAGCCTGGTGGGCCTGGGGACCAATCAGGAGTGCACCAGAGTTGTGCAGAGGGAGATAGAGGAGGGGCCCCACAACAGAAAGCATTGTAAATAGGTTGAATTTTATCCTAGAAAATGTGAGCAATATAAATGTTTTTAAAAGGGTGGGCAAATGGTCAGATTTAATGCTTTAGAAAGATTACTCTGGCTTTGATGTGGAAATTATATTTGAGGGGCTGAGGCCTGGAGAAAGTCAGGTTGACTAGAGAGGCAGCCTTAGTTGACAGGAAAGATGATGGAGAATGAAACCGACATAGATAGTAATGACACATTCTCATTGACTGAGCTGAGGAGAAGGAAAGATATGGAGTGGGTAGATTCTACAGGACTTAGTGACTGAGAGGTAAGGAGAGAGCAGAATCTGAGTTGACTTCTGGCTTCCTGGTTTAGGTCACTAAGAGTGCGATGTTATTCACCATCATAAGGACTGTAGGAGGTGAGGGAAGGAGAAATAGTGGGTTCAGTCTGTGTAAACACTGCCTTTATAGCTCTCATGCATCTCTATCCAGACCTATTTGGGAAGAAATTGGCATCTTGTTTAGTCTTCAGTTTCTCATTGAATTTGTTTTTCGGCCTTCTGGTCTTTGTACCATTCTCTTCAATTCTTCAGTATTGTATGAATGATCTTAAAAAGAAGGGGTTCTCTTACTGAGGGGTTGACACCCTGCTAAAGCACTTAACTGAAATAGTATGTCATTTACTTTTATTTTTAATTTTATTTAAATTCAATTAGCCAAGATATAGTACCTAATTAGTTTCAGAAGTAGTGTTCAACAGTTTTTATTTAGTCTTCTGAATATCTTACAGAGTGTGTATTTTTATACCCATTTATGAGTGAAAAATTGAGACAAGAAGAGCTAAAGTGACTTGCTCATGTTCACAGAATTATAAAGAGGCAGAGTTGGGGTGCCCACTAGACTTCTTTTTCCAGACTTTATTTTTTAGAGCACTTCTAGATTCACAGCAAAATTGAGCAGAAGGTACAGAGATTTCCTATATACCTCCTGTCTTCAAAAATCTATCACCTCCTCCATTATAATATTTACCACCAGTGGGGTACATTTGTTATAACTAATGAACTACAATGACACGTGGTTGTCACCCCAAATCCATAGTTTATAGTAGGGTTCATTCTTGAATTATAGTAGGGTGTTATACATTCTATAGATTTGGATAAATTTATGACATATATTTCTATTATAGTATCATAAAGAATAGTTTCACTGCCCTAAACATCTTCTGTACTCTGCCTGCTCATTCCTTTCTCATCCCCCTCACCCCTTGCCAACTAGAATTTTAATCACGAATATGTACTGAGTGGGTGTTCATATCAGGTCTGTCCATGTTAAATTCTTTGCCAGGGATCACGCTTTCTCTGGTCCTATTTCTTAGGTATCTTCTTAGAGCCCTTGTCTCATTCTGACTTGCATTATTGCTGACAGAGGGCTTTTTATTCTTCTTCCAATGCTGTTACCTGCTCAGGGACAGAGACTTTCTCTGTATCTTATCTTTGTTCCCAGAGAGCCCAGCACAATGTCTAGTTTGGAGTAACTGAGCTATATAAACCAAGATTTTCCACAGACCAAGATTTTGACTTAACTCTTGCCTTCTAGTTTGTATAGACTCCCTGCCATCCCCTTCCTCCCTTGGCTTCCCTTAAGCTCAGGCTATTGGGACTAGTCTATGACTATTAGATGTGGTGAGAGAAGTGGTTCTGGAGAAATAAGCAGAAAGATCTGGGGAGAATATTAAGAAGTAAAGAGAGGTCTCAGCCTAGTGCTTTCCTTCTCTGTCCCATTTCTTTTTTGTATTGATTTTTCTTTTCTTCTGTTTAGATAAAGGGAGGCATCAAGAATTGCCTTTACCTGAAATTGGCCTCCTTTTCCCCCTTTATGTGGATAGAGTGTAGTTGAAAGAGCAATTGATGTAGAATCTAAAGATCATATTTAAAGTTTTGTGAACCCACCTGTGGGTTATCAACCCAAGCTGTGGGTTATCAGGCAATTACTTAAACTGCATGAATTTCTCTTATTTATTAAATGGGTATGACACATATTCCAACCTACTTCACAGAGTTACCATAGAAACCCAATACTCTAAATGGTGTGAAAACACTGTGGATTTGAAAGCACTCTGCTTATCTAGAAGGTTGTGGGAAAGTTCCTTGGGAAAAGATTGGAAAGTGCCATAGCTCTAGTGAGTGAGAAGAATAACAGAATTCTCTGGAAAGCAAGACATGAGATTACTGGAGCTTTTATAGAAATTGACTAATTGTGAGGGCAGCTCTTCCAACACAAAATTTTCTGGATGTTTACCTACTGATTTATGGAGGGCATACCAAGTGGTCTTGAATAATCAAGGGCTTTGCTTTAAACACTTGGGTTTGAATATTAATTTTAGGCTGTGGGATGACTGGCAAGATACCTGACCTTCTGAGTCTCAGTCTCTTCACATGTTAAATGGGGATAATAATGTCTATTCTTCTAAGATACTGAGATGATAAATAGGACAATGTTTTTAAAATGCCTGGCACAAAGTGGTAGCTACTTTTGTCCTTCCTTTCACTGAATTCTTCCTTTTACTGTTATCACCAAAAGCCTTCACCTTCTCTCTTCCTGGCAGAATTGATTCCCGCCCCCTCTGTTATCTCAGGTACTTGTATATAGCTCTCAGGCAAGGTCATCAGGTGGTGTTAGAGCCAACAATCTCTATGTGTGGCTCCTCCCCATTGTAGTCTCCACCAGACACGCATGGGTTTGTATTAGCTTCTACATTATTTACCTCACTGAATCATGCCCATTACATGCTTAATGAAGGTACCCATTATACCCTTTGCCCCTTACACTGCTTCATTTTCCTTCATAGATTTTACCACTGTTTACATTTATACCATCTTTTTAACTTATCTGTCTCCTTTACTGACGATATAAGCGCTAAGATAACAGTGATTTTGGTCTCTTTTATTCACTGCCTGCACAAAATCCAGAATAATGCTTGGAACATGGTAGATAATCAGTATTTGTTGAATGCATGAGTGAATTTTATTTTTTATTTTTTAAAGATTTTATTTGTTTATTTGAGAGAGAAAGAGAGCACAAGCACAGGGAGCAGCAGGCAGAGAGAGAGGGAGAAATGGACTCCCCGCTGAGCAAGGAGCTTGATGTGGGGCTTCATCTCAGGATCTTGCGATCAGGTCCTGAGCTGAAGGTAGTTACTTAACCGACGGAGCCACCTTGGTGCTCTGAATGTATTTTATTTATTCCTCATATCAATGCTGTTATTAGATGTTAAGTGACATGCCTACATCATTTCAGCTAACCAGAGACAGAGTAGAGTTTTTGAAATCAGATCTTTCTGGCACAAAGCTTATTCTGAATTCAGTATACCAACTTCTTTTTTTTTTTTTTTTTTACTTTTTTTCCAATTTATTTATTTTCAGAAAAACAGTATTCATTATTTTTTCACCACACCCAGTGCTCCATGCAAGCTGTGCCCTCTATAATACCCACCACCTGGTACCCCAGCCTCCCACCCCCCGCCACTTCAAACCCCTCAGATTGTTTTTCAGAGTCCATAGTCTCTCATGGTTCATCTCCCCTTCCAATTTACCCAAAAGCACATACCCTCCCCAATGTCCATAACCCTACCCCCCTTCTCCCAACTTCTTCCTTATTAGTAACTAACATAAATAAAGAAACATATAGGTAGTGTTAGGGGAGGCTTGAAGAGGCATGCAGCAGCTTCCTTTCTACTCTAACCTTCTGACAGACTATGGAAAATAGAAGGAAATGCATAGGATCTTCAGTCAGTCAAAATTGGATGAATTCTGGTTCTACTGATGGAGAAATTCCCTTGCTTTTCTCCCTCTCAACTTTCCCATTGTTAAATAGTTACAATACTTTCCTTTTTCTTGGCAGGATGAGATGAAGTAGTATTTGCAACACACACCAAGTAGAAAGAGATTAATAAATAAAATTTCTCCTTGTAATGGCACTTTACTTTTCAATTTGGCATTTAGTTAGTCTATCAAAGTTTTCATGTGTGCTAGTATTATCTCCATAACAGGATTCCCAGCTTTTCGAGGATAGAAGCAATATCTTCAACTACTTACGTATTTCGCATGACACATCTTGGGGCTTGGTGGACTCCATATACTTTTCTGGTAAGGAAATGGTTTGATTTTTTCTGAATTTCATGAAAATCCCTGGCAGTGGGGATGAATAGGTGATAATAAGGATGTTCCTTCTAATAAATTTTAGGTAGAGGGATGAATTAGGAAGAGGGATGAATTATCTTAAGCTTTAAGATCAACCAACAGAAAAAAAAAAAAAAAGATCAACCAACAGAACAATGTCAACATGTCTATAAACTTTGGAAGTAAAATGACACTATCTTACCTGTATTTTCAGTAGCTATTTGATTTTATTTTCTACTCTTTTACTGCCTCCAAATGAATACCATTACTAGTATTAGAGTTGATGGAAAATAAAAGTGAAGAATACTTTTTTTGAATGAATGTTATATATTAAAAATTATAGTGGATTTGTATGATACTTTAAGGATCAGATTTCTAGATTGTTTGTTAAAAATCTAGACTTCCCAACTTATAAAAAGCCTATTTTTTTTAAAGATTTTATTTATTTATTTGACAGAGACAGATCACAAGTAGGCAGAGAGGCAGGCAGAGAGAGAGAGGAGGAAGCAGGCTCCCTGCCGAGCAGAGAGCCCGATGCGGGACTCGATCCCAGGACCCTGAGATCATGACCTGAGCCGAAGGCAGCGGCTGGGTGGCTCAGTGGGTTATAAAAAGCCTATTTAAGGGTGCCTGGGTGGCTTAGTTTGTTAAGTGTCTGACTAGCTCGGGTTGGGATCTTGGGGTCCTGGGTTTGAGACCTTGCATCAGGTTCTGTGCTCAGAGTGGAGTGTCTGTCCCTTTCCCTCTGCTTCTGCCCGTAACCCTGCTTGTACTCTCTCTCTCTCTCAAATAAATAAACAAAAAAATCTAAAAACCCCACAAAAACTATTTAGACCAGAGGTTCAGTGACCTCTGGGAAAAGCCTTGAAAAGAAATTTGAGCAAAGCAGAATATTGTATGAAATAAGTCCCTTAATGTGTGACTTCTCTAAACGATGGGGGTGAAATGGGAAATACATATTTGTTATTAACAAGTAAGGTAAGAAAGGCATTTTGATTTATAACGAAGGTGGATTGCAATTTCACTTTTTACTGGATAGGAAGAAAATGGGCTCTGCCTCATTACATTGTGAAATTAGTGTTTGTACTGAATACCCATCCAAGTGAACAAAGTGAACCACTGACATCTGAGTTACTGGATTTCTTTACAGGAAGTTGAAGGCTTTCAGCTCAGAGTATACTGCTCATTTTCCTATTGCTTATCCCACTAGTTCATTTCTTTTCCTTCTTAGAGATTCATTGGAGACCAGGTAAAATGGACCTTCCAATTTTACTCACATTCTCAAGCTACCAAGTCAACTGTTACTTGTTTAGAGGCAAAGGAGAGTTCTACTCCTTTGTCCATCTCCAGCTAACTTTCATGATGAGCAAATAGAAACTTTCCAAAAACAGACGTGATAGGTATGGGAACAACTCAGATGCAGCTGCAAGTTCCCATTCTTATAAGCTCAGTTGTCAGAACAGTTATCATTTTCTATGTAATAAGTCACTCCCCAAATTAATAACTTACAAATAACTATTTCACTCATGATTTTAGCAATTTGGTCTGGAAATGGTTGCATGGGGCCAGATTTTGTTGATTTTGGCTGAATTCTTTCATGCATATATGGTTATCAGGCTTGGCTGGGGCTCACTGGTCCAAGACAGCTTAGTGGGATAGCGTGTGTTAGTTACATGTGGTCTCTAATCATCCATTAGACAAGCCTAGATGACTTTGGCTAGAGTCCAAAGGAGCAGGTAGAAGTGGGCAAAGCCCTTTGTGGCTCAGATTCAGAACTTGCATAATGTCAGGATCACTGTATGCTGCTATCACCCAAAGCAAATCACCAGTCTAGACAGATTAAAGGGTGGAGAAATATGTTCTACCCTTGATGGGAGAAGTTGCAAATAATTGTGGCATTTTTTGTAACCTACCCTATGTAGATTCCTTTGTGTTTTATTTGTTTTAGGGATTTTATTTGTTTTAGGGATTTTCTTCCATCTATTTGAAGTCCATCAAATCATTCTGTGCTTAAAGGAACATTCCTATTAAGCCTATTATTCATTTCTGGATCATTCCTTGGTCTCAGAGCTCTGATAACCCCAAGTAAAGCAGTGGGATGGTGGAAGGAAGATGAGTTCTTAAGTCAGATATGTCTGGTCTCAAGTTCCTGTTATTCTATTTACTATGCAGTCTTTGTATTTGTAAAATGAGGCTAATTCTACCAAAAAGATGAGTTTGTTAAACAAATAAAATGAAATAATGTATTTAAAGTGCTTCATACAGTGTAAGTGCTAAATAATTTTCTGTTCTCCACTTGAGAAATGCCCTTATGTATGACAGAAATTTCTCTGTAATTCTCCAATTCCAATTCAAGCTGCACACAAACTGGATAAAAAACACGACTTTTCTCTTTTTTTTTTTCACTTCCATGATTCTCTATGTTAACTTGAAGGCTTAGTAATCCAATTTGACCTAATATATTCAATTAACACCTACTACATTAGGCACTGTGTTAGGCTATAGGAGAGGCATTGAGGTAGAAGCACAACAATGACTAAAATAAACCTTTGTTTCAGAGCTTCTTTCAGTCAGGCAGATGTTGGTTGTGGGGGAGATGTGAAATACAGGGCTGTATGATAAGATAGACTATGATAAAAATGGAAAGAGAGGGCCCAACAAAGGGCTATGAAAATAAAATAAGAATAGATGTTAGTATTATGGTAGTGGAAAGCCTCTCAGAGGAGATTTCATTTGAGCTGGATGAGTTAGTTGACTCTAGTAGGTAGGATGTGATATTGACAGAAAATATCAAAAGAGAAAGGGCTAGTGTTTTTGTATTTTTAAGTAAATAACCAGTAGTGTGATTACTAGATCATAACTAGCTCTATTTTTTAACTCTTTGAGGGAACTTCACACTGTTTTCTATAGTGGCTGTACCAGTTTGCATTCCCACCAACAGTGCAAGAGGGTTCCTTTCCCTCAAATCCTTAACAACACTTGTTTCTTATGTTGTTGATTTTAGCCATTCTGGTAGGTGTGAGGTGACATTTTATTGTAGTTTTGATTTGTTTTTCTTTGATGATCAATGATGATGAGCATCTTTTCATGTGTCTGTATCTGTATATCTTCTTTGGAGAAATGTCTGCTCATGACTTCTGCCCATTTTTTATTGGGTTTCTTATTCTTTGGGTGTTGAGTTTTACAAGTTCTTTCTGTATTTTAGATACTAACCCATTATCAGTTATGTCATTTGCAAATATTTTCTCCCATTCAGTAGGTTGCCTTTTAGCTTTTGTTTGTTGTTTCCTTCAAAGGGATACATGCCCTCCTATGTTTATAGCAACGTTATTTACAATAGCCAGATTTTGGAAGCAGCCCAAGTATCTATCAATAGATAGCGGATAAAGAAGATATGACATATATACAATGGAATATTACTCAGCCATCAAAAAGAATGAAATCTTGCCATTTGCAATGACATGCATGATGTAGAGAGTACAGTGCTAAGTGAAATAAGTCAGTCAGAAAAAGACAAATGCCATATGATTTCATTTATATGTGGAATTGAAGAAACAAAACAAATGAGCAAAGGAAAATAAAAAGAGAGAGAAAAATCAAGAAACAGACGCTTACTACATAGAACAAACTGATGGTCATCAGAGGGGATGTGGGTGGTGAAATAGCTGATGGGAATTAAAGAATACACTTAATATGATGAGTACTAAGTAATGTATGGAATTGTTGAATCATTATATTATACACCTGAAACTAATATAATGTTTTATGTTAACTATACTGGAATTAAAATCTTTAAAAAGGAGAGAAAAAGGCAAAAGATAAAGACTAAAAATTGGAAAACTATATTTCATGGCTGAATGAGTCCTAATCTTAGGTCTCTGTTATTATGGCTTTATAATCTATATACAAAGAATGACCAAATTTATATCTCTAGGCCAGATGTCTCTTATAATATAAACTTACAGATTTAATCATTTCTTCATACCTCCATTTGGATTATCATTAAAAACACAGCATGTCCAATACTGAACTTATGTTCCTCAACCCCAAGTTTTTCATACTCATAATCCTCTTCATCTCAGTTGATGATAACTTCTGCCTTTTAGAAGCTTAGGTCAAAAATGTTGAAGTCATCTTTTTTATTTTTTTAAATTATTCTTTGACTTGTTTCTTGTGATCCACAGTCAAGTAAAAAAGCATGCTTCATTCTCAGGGTCTTTGAGCTGACTATTCCCTCTATCTGGAATGAGCCTACAAACATCTCCATGGATAACTCTCTCATCTCTTTCAAATCCCCCATATACAGAAGCCTGTCCAATACTCCTCTTTGAAACTACAACTTGTGTCTTTCCCTCAACCATGCATCTTCTTTTCCAATCTATATTTTTCTATTTCAGTTATTATATTTTAAATGACAGAATTTACTTTTTAAAATCTAAAGATCTCTGTATGTGTGTTTACTGTGTATGCCAAACATCTACAACAGTGCCTAGTATAGAACAGGCTTTCAAAAAACGTTTGTTGAACAAATAAATTCTGACAGATTTTTTGTTCATTTACCATCTCATCCAAATCCCTTTCTTTGCCTTTTCTAAGTTAAATACATGCCATGTTTCAATTGGCAGTTCAATTTATTTTTGTAGACCACTTAGTGTAGAACACGACTATTTATATGCAATTTAAGCATAGTACATAAAACCATAACAAGCTATTTTGAAGAAAACAACATAGTTACACAAATATTAATACATTTTCCTCCAGAATTCTGCACTGAGAAAAAAGGAGTATCTTGGAAAAATTATCAGTTATGGAGAATACAATGCACATGAATTAACATTCAGTTCTATTTGAATAGGCTTTCTGGCTGCATAGTTTTAAGATGGAAACCTTTGCCTTTTACTTTTCAAATCATTCTTTGCAAAGTCTTAACCTGACCTGCCATGTCCACTTACTTTAATGAAACATGAAGCTGCTTAAAATGAAATTTCTCATCTCCACATTCTGTTCCTCTGATTAATTTAGTGTTGGCATTTAAGCATGATTACATTCCCTTGGGAATCAGTGATGTTTTAGGCAATTTCATCTGTTTAATTTACATTTTGTTGAAAGACTTAGTAAAGCAACTGCTTTTTAAATCAAGATCCCCAAATGTCCATGCATCCTGATTATAGCTGATCTTTCTATTTTCATTATGCTTTCATGAGTTGAACTTATTAAAATATGAAAATAAAGGAAAGCAAATCCACCATGTCAAATAAAATGCACCACTGCTCTCCACTCTCCACACAGAGATGCTTTTCCATCATGCCTCCATGCTTTTTAAATTAAATGTCAAGTTTTGCACAGCTGCCTCTAGAGACTTGATCATGGGGTGCAAAGTTTTACTTTGCCTTGCCCTGGATTGTATTTGACTTTGTGCTTATTACCAGTAAGACTATTATACAGTCAGAACAACTAATACTGAATTTTAATGTTGAATAAAGTCAAGGTCAATATCTCATAATTGCTGTTTTTCATCATCATCTATAATAGAAATAATGAGTATCTAAATTATTTTGAAAAGTCTATTTTACAGATTTTCCTATCCATTTCACTTAGTACTATAAACTATAGAAGACAGAGAAGCAGAATCATTACACTTCTAGAGCTGAAGGAATATTAGTATTACTACTATTTTTATTCATTCCCTTCTCTCCCTACCCCTCCCCTCCCGTCGTTTCCCCTCCCTTCCCTTTCCTTTTCCTAAAATGGAGTTGGTCAACAAAAAGTAGAGGGTAGGAGAGAGAGGAGTCTTTCAGGAAATAGGGCTTAGATTACAGTACTGTTTCTCACTTGTTTTCACTGATTTAACAAATCCAACTACCCTTTATTGAGTGCTACGTCCTATCCCTGTGCTAGAAGTTGGGCAAACAACAAAGAATAAGACAACAGATACTGTCTTTTCTTTAGAGATTGTGTTTAAAGGGGCATCTGGGTGGCTCAGTGGGTTAAGCCTCTGCCTTCTGCTTGGGTCATGATCTCAGAGCCCCACATCAGGCTCTCTGCTCAGTAGGGAGCCTGCTTCCCCCCACCCCCCAGCCTACTTGTGATCTCTGTCTGTCAAATAAATAAATAAAATCTTAAAAAAAATTGTGTTTAAAATCCTCTTGGCAGAGAACTGTACTTTTTTCTTAAAGTTGAAACTTAAAGTAGATTTCCTCTTTGTGTAATATTATAGTTCTTTTTTGAATGATACTGTTGACCCTTTAACAACAAACATTTGAATAGTTTGAAAAGTTTAAATATGATACAGTACTGTAAATGTATTTTTTCTTCCTTATGATTTTCATAATAATGTTTTCTTTTCTCTAGCTTACTTTATTTTAAGAATACAGTATATAATAAATATAACATACAAACACATATCAGTCAACTGTTTATGTTATCAGTAAGGCTGTTAACAGTTAAGTTTTTTGGGGAGTCCAAAGTTATACCATATTTTCAAATGCATGGGTGTTAGCACCTCAAACCTCCACATTGTTCAAGGGTCAGCTTTACTTTAAACATTTTACAGGTACTAATAACTTAACAATAATATTTATTTTTTATTTTCTTTATTTGCTATATGTGTAACCTATTGGCTTCCATTAACTTTGCTGTGCAATGAGTAGATATATTCCAGACATTTCTTCAGGAAGTAATTCAAGGTGCCCCAAGAAATTTCCAGCTATAGACTTCATAATAGATCATCATTCCATCTTGGGAACAGTAGTTTTTTCCCCCCATCATACAGCTAGGATATTTAATTACTTACTGTTAAGTCCTACAAATCTCTAAGCTTCTGAATCTTAACAACTACCCATTTGTTTTATTTTGTTTAGTTCCCTTATGTAGACTTATTTGCACCATGGCTTCTTGGACTGGTAGTGATCCTGTGTTAGGACTTTGTTTGAGTTATGACTTTACATCTTTCTGTGTGGGTTAACAGAACCACCACACACAGTTATTCCCCAATTCTAGGAATTGTCAGTCATTGCATAGTTACCCCACAATATTTGATTTTGTCATATCAAGCTTTGGTTGTTTAAACTTGGGTTTTATTTGGTGTAAAGCCTATTTCTGATAAGGCTGTTATATGGCTTAAACAATTGATACTGGGGTTTCATTATTCTTATAATCTTTAATGAGACTGGTGAGAATATGTGTTATTTAAAAGGCCTATTGAGTAGTGTTTTTATTCATCTTACTTGGTGATAATAGGTGTACTCTATGGAAATGGTGCATTCTAGAGTTCGCAGTGTGCAAACTGCAGAGCCACACGTAGTGGCTCATGGGTTATGCTGGTGTAAGAGTTAGGGTCAGATACAGAGTTAGAGCATAAAGTCCTCCATAAGATAGCCCTCACTTCTCATTCATACTGCAAGTTTCGTTCACTGTGGAAGGAAGGGTTCCTCAAACTACCCTCAGGTTTGATAGTTTGCTAGAAAAATTCTCACACAACTCATGGAAAGTTGTTGTACTCACAGTTACAGTTTATTATAGGGATTAAGATCAGTCAAAGGAAGAGATGCCTAGAGTAGAGTCTAGGAGTGTTCCAAAATGAAGCTTCCATCATTATGTTTTTGGCAGTTTTGTTCTTCTGGAAGTGATGTATGACTCTATATGGATGGAGTACTGCCAACCAAAGAAGCTCCACTAAAGAAGCTCCATTACATAGGCATGACAGATGGATTAATTGCTCACATGTTTGATCTCAGTCTCTAGTTTAAAGCCCCACCAGGTGTGATCTATAACGCCCACCCTAAATCACCACATAGTTGGTGTGGGTCAAAGCCTCCATTTTAAATCACACTGTTGTTATTTGGCTAGCCCAAGGCTCCCAAGCAAGCACAGATGCTGTATTTCCCAGTAGGCCAAGACAAAGGCCAGACCTCTTTTTGAGCAACTTTTTTTTTTTAATTGTATTTATTTATTTGATGGACAGAGGTCACAAGGATGGAGAGAGGCAGGTGGGGGGTTGGGGAGTAGGTTCCCTGTTGAGCAGGAAGCCTGATGTGGGGCTCAATCTCAGGACCCTGAGATCATGACCTGAGCCACCCAGGTGCCCCTGTTTTTGGGCAAGAGTAAATTTTTTTACAACATACTTGGAAAATCTCTTAACTTCCTTTAATCCCTATTCCCTCACTTACAGAATGAAACCCATCATATGTAATTAGGGTTATTATTTCAATTAATGCTGAAGTATATAAACTACTTAAGATTATAGAAGTAGACTGGGGCATCCGGGGGACATCTACTCTTTGGTTTCAGCTCAGGTCATGATCTCAGAGTTGTGAGACTGAGCCCTACATTGGACTCCACACTGGATGTGGAGCCTGCTTGGTTTCTCCCTCTCCCTCTGTTACACCTCCCTCTCAAAAAAAAAAAAAAAAGAGAGAGAGAGAGAGATTATAGAAGTAGAAAGGGAAAAATATTTTCCATTAGTTTACCACTTCCATTTATTTACCTGTGGTGCTGCGAGTCCACTCTTGTTACTTTAGTCTTTGTTACCAATTATTTTGATAAACACAGTCTTAGTTACTCTCACTGGGAGTCCTTGGTTTTGGCCTTGTGTTTGGCCTTCTTCCTGATTCAGTGCACTGGTGTATTGTTTTTATTTGGGTTTTGTAATGCACTAGATCTCTTCAAGTTTTACTTTACTATTTTAATACCTGCAGTTGAAGTCTTTTTCAAAGACTTTGCTTCAGCATGACTCCACCGTTGAGTGATAGAGTTTCTGTAATCATTTTTCTATAATCATTCCTAGGAATTCTCCTCTTACCAATTCATTTTTTTTTCTTCTTCAGTTTAAAGACCTACCATTTTGGCTAAAGTTTTTCATTCAAATGCTGGTGTGTGTGTGTGTGTGTGTGTGTTTAGAGAGAATTAATTAGGATGGAAGGGGTAAGGTATTATTTGACTGATTTTGAACTAATTGAGAAATAAGAAGAGTATATAGACAGGGGCCCAAAATTTCTTTATGGGCAAAATTTAGGTGTTGGAGAATATGACTTTAATTTGTAGCCAAATGGGTTTTCTGTTGGAGGCCACAGCACAGTTGGAGTCATGGATCAAACCAGGCCCTGACTTGTGTCTCCTTTAAAGTCCAGACACCTTGACAAGGGGTTAAGGATGGGAAAGTTGAGTAACACTGAAAAGGGTCTGTGCTATGTGTCTTGTGCTCGCCTACGTGACTTCCCACACGCTCTCCCTACAGAAGGGGAAAATGTGGCCAGGGTCATGAATTCTTAGTTGGTCCTTGTTGTTCTTGTACTTCCCATAACCCACTCCCTTGTTGATTGTAACTTCTTGTATCAACAGTAGCTAATGGCATTAGCTCTGACTACCTGGCATCATGAGATTTGTTAAGACTTGTTATAGGAGGGGGCGCCTGTGTGGCTCAGTGGGTTAAGCCGCTGCCTTCGGCTCAGGTCATGATCTCAGGGTCCTGGGATTGAGTCCCGCATCGGGCTCTCTGCTCAGCAGGGAGCCTGCTTCCTCCTCTCTCTCTCTCTGCCTGCCTCTCTGCCTACTTGTGATCTCTCTCTGTCAAATAAATAAATAGAATCTTAAAAAAAAAAAAAAAAAGACTTGTTATAGGAGCCCTGCGAGCGCTGCCGCTGGAGAAGACTGATGCTTGCCTGGAGCCAACCCGGGGCACCCGGGCCTGGCTGGCCACTTCCCGCCTCAAATGCCCCCTCCCCCCCACCCCGCCACCGCAGACGCCGCCGAGGCACAAGCCACGGGACACTGAGCTGCTTGGCCCTGCCCGGCCCCACGTGACCCTGAGCCATAGTGCCGGAGGCTGGGAGTGTCTGCTGATCACTTGGAGTGCTGTCCCCTAGAACAGGAGGAATAAGATTGAGGATCTCTTCTGATTTGGTGAAAGTGTATTTTCCTCGGGTCTTTGCTATCCTTTTAGTATTTTACTTGCTCCTTCATATACTCTTATCTGGACAAAATGACAAGGCGGAAAAATTCACCACAAAAAAAAAGAACAAGAGGCAGCACCGAAGGCTAGGGACCTAATCAATACAGACATTGGTAATATGTCAGATCTTGAGTTAAAAATGATGATTCTCAAGGTTCTAGACGGGCTCGAAAATGGCATGGAAGATATTAGAGAAACCCTCTTGGGAGATATAAAAGCCCTTTCTGGAGAAATAAAAGAACTAAAATCTAACAAAGATGAAATTAAAAAAAGCTATTAATGAGGTGCAATAAAAAATGGAGGCTCTCACTGCTAGGATAAGTGAGGCAGGAGAAAGAATTAGCAATATAGAAGACCAAATGGTAGAGAATAAAGAAGCTGAGCAAAAGAGGGACAAACAGCTAATGGACCATGA
Organism: Neogale vison; assembly: GCF_020171115.1. Classification (NCBI taxonomy): domain Eukaryota; kingdom Metazoa; phylum Chordata; class Mammalia; order Carnivora; family Mustelidae; genus Neogale; species Neogale vison. The sequence goes on from NC_058097.1 coordinate 141,234,814, forward strand.
GGGGAGAATTCGAGAGATTAGTGACACCATAAGACGAAACAACATTAGAATAATTGGAATTCCAGAGGAAGAAAAAAGAGAGAGGGGAGCAGAATGTATATTGGAGAGAATTATTGGAGAGAATTTCCCTAATATGGCAAAGGGAACAAGCATCAATATCCAGGAGGTGCAGAGAACCCCCCCCAAAATCAACAAGAATAGGTCCACACCCTATCACCTAATAATAAAATTTACAAGTCTCAGTGACAAAGAGAAAATCCTGAAAGCAGCCCGGGAAAAGAAGTCTGTAACATGTAATGGTAAAAATATTAGATTGGCAGCAGACTTATCCACAGAGACCTGGCAGGCCCGAAAGAGCTGGCATGATATATTCAGAGCACTAAACGAGAAAAACATGCAGCCAAGAATACTATATCCAGCTAGACTTTCATTGAAAATAGAAGGAGAGATTAAAAGCTTCCAGGACAAACAAAAACTGAAAGAATTTGCAAACACCAAACCAGCTCTATAGGAAATATTGAAAGGGGTCCTCTAAGCAAAGAGATAGCCTAAAAGTAGTAGATCAGAAAGGAACAGAGACAATATACAGTAACAGTCACCTTACAGGCAATACAATGGCACTAAATTCATATTTCTCAATAGTTACCCTGAATGTTAATGGGCTAAATGCCCCAATCAAAAGACACAGGGTATCAGAATGGATAAAAAAATTAAATCCATCTATATGTTGCCTACAAGAAACTCATTTTAGACCCGAAGACATCTCCAGATTTAAAGTGAGGGGGTGTAAAACAATTTACCATGCTAATGGACAGCAGAAGAAAGCAGGGGTGGCAATCTTTATATCAGATCAAATAGATTTTAAGCCAAAAACTATTATAAGAGATGAGGAAGGACACTATATCATACTCAAAGGATCTGTCCAACAAGAAGATCTAACACTTTTAAATATCTATGCCCCTAACGTGGGAGCAGCCAACTATATAAACCAATTAATAACAAAATCAAAGAAACACATCAAGAGTAATACAATAATAGTAGGGGACTTTAACACTCCTCTCATTGAAATGGGCAGATCAACCAAGCAAAAGATCAACAAGGAAATAAAGGCCTTAAATGACACACTGGACCAGATGGACATCACAGATATATTTAGAACATTTCATCCCAAAGCAACAGAATACATATTCTTCTCCAATGCACATGGAACATTCTCCAGAATAGATCAATCCTGGGTCACAAATCAGGTCTCAACCAGTATCAGAAGACTGAGATCATTCCCTGCATATTTTCAGACCACAATGCTCTGAAGCTGGAACTCAATCAAAAGAGGAAATTTGGAAAGAACCCAAATACATGGAGACTAAACAGCATCCTTCTAAAGAATGAATAGGTCAACCAGGAAATTAAAGAAGAATTGAAAAAATTCATGGAAACAAATGATAATGAAAATACAACGGTTCAAAATCTGTGGGACACAACAAAGGCAGTCCTGTGAGGAAAATATATAGTGGTACAAGCCTTTCTCAAGAAACAAGAAAGGTCTCAAATACACAACCTAACCCTACACCTAAAGGAGCTGGAGAAAGAACAAGAAGAAACCCTAAACCCAGCAGGAGAAGAGAAATCATAAAGATCAGAGCAGAAATCAATGAAATAGAAACAAAAAAAAAAAAAACCAATAACAAATCAACGAAACTAGGAGCTAGTTCTTTGAAAGAATTAATAAATTGATAAACCCCTGGCCAGACTTATCAAAAAGAAAAGAGAAAGGACCCAAATAAATAAAATCATGAATGAAAGAGGAGAGATCACAACTAACACCAAAGAAATACAGACAATTATAAGAACATACTATGAGCAACTCTACGCCAACAAATTTGACAATCTGGAGGAAATGGATGCATTTCTAGAGACATATAAACTACCACAACTGAACCAGGAAGAAATAGAAAACCTGAACAGACACATAACCAGTAAGGAGATTGAAACAGTCATCAAGAATCTCCAAACAAACAAAAGCTCAGGGCCAGACGGCTTCCCGGGGGAATTCTACCAACATTTAAAGAAGAACTAATTCCTATTCTCCTGAAACTGTTCCAAAAAAATAGAAATGGAAGGAAAACTTCCAAACTCATTTTATGACGCCAGCATCACCTTGTTCCCAAAACCAGACAAGGATCCCATCAAAAAAGAGAACTACAGACCAATATCTTTGATGAACACAGATGCGAAAATTCTCACCAAAATACTAGCCAATAGGATTCAACAGTACACTAAAAGGATTATTCACCACGACCAAGTGGGATTTATTCCAGGGCTGCAAGGTTGGTTCAACATCCTCAAATCAATCAATGTCATACAACACATTAATAAAAGAAAGAACAAGAACCATATGATACTCTCAATAGATGCTGAAAAAGCATTTGACAAAGTACAGCATCCCTTCCTGATCAAAACTCTTCAAGTGTAGGGATAGAGGGCACATACCTCAATATTATCAAGCCATTTATGAAAAACCCAGGGCAAATATCATTCTCAATGGAGTAAAACTCAAAGCTTTTCTGCTAAGGTCAGGAACACGGGAGGGATGTCCATTTTCACCACTGCTATTCAACATAGTACTAGAAGTCCTAGCCTCAGCAATCAGACAACAAAAGGAAATTAAAGGCATCCAAATCAGCAAAGAAGAAGTCAAACTATCACTCTTCGCAGATATGATACAAAATTGGAAAATCCAAAAGACTCCACTCCAAAACTGCTAGAACTTGTACAGGAATTCAGTAAAGTGTCAGCATATAAAATCAATGCACAGAAATCAGTTGCATTTCTCTACACCAACAACAAGACAGAAGAAAGAGAAATTAAGGAGACAATCCCATTTGCAGTTGCACACAAAACCATAAGATACCTAGGAATAAACCTAGCCAAAGAGGCAAAGAATCTATACTCAGAAAACTATAAAGTACTCATGAAAGAAATTGAGGAAGACACAAAGAAATGGAAAAATGTTCCATGCTCCTGGATTGGAAGAATAAATATTGTGAAAATGTCTATGCTACCTAAAGCAATCTACACATTTAATGCAATTCCTATCAAAGTACCATCCATCTTTTTCAAAGAAATCGGACAAATAATCCTAAAATTTATATGGAACCAGAAAAGACCTCGAATAGCCAAAGGGATATTGAAAAAGAAAGCCAAAGTTGGTGGCATCACAATTCCGGACTTCAAGTTCTATTACAAAGCTGTCATCATCAAGACAGCATGGTACTGGCACAACAACAGACACATAGATCAATGGAACAGAATAGAGAGTCCAGAAACAGACGCTCAACTCTATGGTCAACTAATCTTCAACAAAGCAGGAAAGAGTGTCCAATGGAAAAAAGACAGCCTCTTGAATAAATGGTGTTGGGAAAATTGGACAGCCTCATGCAGAAAAATGAAATTGGACCATTTCCTTACACCACACACGAAAATAGACTCAGAATGGATGGAGGACCTCAATGTGAGAAAGGATCTTTGAGGAGAACACAGGCAGCAACCTCTTCGACCTCAGCCACAGCAACATCTTCCTAGGAATATCGCCAAAGGCAAGGGAAGCAAGGGCAAAAATGAACTATTGGGATTTCATCAAGATCAAAACCTTTTGCACAGCAAAGGAAACAGTTAAGAAAACCAAAAGACAACTGATAGAATGGGAGAAGATATTTGCAAACGACATATCAGATAAAGGACTAGTGTCCAAAATCTATAAAGAGCTTAGCAAACTCAACACTCAAAGAACAAATAATCCAATCAAGAAATGGGCAGAAGACATGAACAGACATTTCTGCAAAGAAGACATCCAGATGGCCAACAGACACATGAAAAAGTGCTCCATATCACTCGGCATCAGGGAAATACAAATCAAAACCACAATGAGATATCACCTCACACCAGTCAGAATGGCTAAAATCAACAAGTCAGGAAATGACAGATGCTGGCGAGGATGCGGAGAAAGGGGAACCTTCCTACACTGTTGGTGGGAATGCAAGCTGGTGCAACCACTCTGGAAAACAGCATGGAGGTTCCTCAAAATGTTGAAAATAGAACTGCCCTATGACCCAGCAATTGCACTACTCGGTATTTACCCTAAAGATACAAACGTAGTGATCCAAAGGGGCACGTGCACCCGAATGTTTATAGCAGCAATGTCTACAATAGCCAAAGTATGGAAAGAACGTAGATGTCCATCAACAGATGAATGGATAAAGAAGTGGTATATATACACAATGGAATACTATGCAGCCATCAAAAGAAATGAAATCTTACCATTTGTGACAACATGGATGGAACTAGAGCGTATCATGCTTAGCGAAATAAGTCAAGCAGAGAAAGACAACTATCATATGATCTCCCTGATATGAGGAAGTAGAGATGCAACATGGGGGCTTAAGTGGGTAGGAGAAGAATAAATGAAACATGATGGGATTGGGAGGGAGATAAACCATAAGTGACTCATAATCTCACAAAACAAACTGAGGGTTGCTGGGGGGAGGGTGGATGGGAGAGAGGGGTGGGGTTATGGAAATTGGGGAGGGTATGTGCTAAGGTGAGTGCTGTGAAGTGTGTAAACCTGGTGATTCACAGACCTGTATCCCTGGGGATAAAAATATATTATATGTTTATAAAAAATAAAAATTAAAATAAAAAAAGACTTGTTATAGGAACTTGTGGTTATCTGACTAGATACTGATGTATTACTCCTTTTATTGTGATCTGCCTTATAAATGCTTGTAAGATGTGGAATAAAATGAGTACTGTTGGACATCCTCCTCAATCTCCTCCTGCCCCCATCTCTTTGTCTCTTAATTTCTTTTCACCATCCTCTTACCCTCACGTTCCTGGTCGATCTGTCACACTGGCCGTGACAGTTTTCTATTACTAAGCCCCTAAATTCAATTGACATGGGCAATTCTTAGGGTGCAGGGAGAATGGATACTCTCTGTAAATAGTCCCACTCCAAATGCAAAAGAAGAGAAGAGCTATCTGAAAGTACTTGCTTTATTCCCAACCAAATTTCTAAGGAAAAAAAAAAAAAAACCCTCTTACTTTCAAATCACTCCTACTTTCCTGGGAATGAGTGAGTTAAAGGGGTAGAGAGGGCCAAGAGCAATATATAATTGAGTTTTCACCACATAGAAGGAAACATCAAGAATGATATGGTTGAATGTTGTAGCAATGGCTGCCGATTTATTCATGTCTTCCTATATCCATAAAATTCCTTTGTCTCCTCTCATATAAACTCTGGATTTAGTCATGCGCTTTGTTTTGGCTAATGCAAAAGTAACAAACATGGTCTAAGCTGAAGCTTGAAAGTGTTTGCACTTTGGGGCTTGCCCTCTTTTTCTGCTCTTGGAACTCTGTGATCACCACGTAAACTGGAGCATGTAGCCTGTTGGAAGATGAGGCATGATATGAGGAGAGGCTCCAGTTATCTCAACTGTCTCAGAGGAGGCTGTCATAATTTAACTAGCACCAACTGACCAACCAGCTGACCAATTACCACATAGGGGAGTCCGGCAAAAGAATCACCCAGGGGAACCCAGCCCACAGAATTGTGACAGAATAAGTGAAACCACCACTGAGTTGTGTAGTATGTTGTATAACAGTAGATAACTGACAAGTGGGAAGATACATTCTCACAAAATGGGAAATTTATGGTTTCCATAGAAAAGGGATAATGGAAGTATGTCAGAGATTTTTCTTAACAAGCAGTATTTTATCATACATAAAGACTAAAACACCACACCTTACTTCCTTTATTCTACAACTGTAGAGTCTACCTTTTCACAAAAAAGCTTTTGCACAGCAAAGGAAAAAAATTAAGTGTAACACTGGTATCCAGAATAGATATAGTATCTCAGCAATTCAGTCCACAAAGTTCAAGATCCTAGGTTCTGTGAGTCTTTCTCTCCACATCATATTTGTTCTGGTTTTACATCCTACTCCATTTTGGTGAATTGAAAACTATTTTCTCAAGCAGTTTGTAATCTCTGTGGTAATTTACCTGGTATTTCATTGGGATAGATAAGTTTGTACCTTTGGATTTATAGTTTTCAGGGCCAGAACCCTCATTTCAGAAAAATTCCCTTTCTTAATTTGATTTCTGACAATAAAAAGCAGTGCATAAAATATAAAGTCTATAAAAAGAAATCATCAACTGCGATTATAGAAACTGCTCTCCCAGTGGGAGAATTATGCAGCTATTACCAAAGCATGGCATAATGTGACTGCATGAAATATAAATATACATACAAATCAATATCACCTCATATTTCAGGCAAACATGCATATCACAAACACTTCTGTGCCGAAGACACCTTGATAAGGAGAATATAAGGAAAGTTTGTTTTGTAAGGTTTGTATTTTGCTGGGAGGAATATTCAGGGGGCTAAATTAATTCAACAAACCTTTATTGAATACCTATTCTATGTCCAGTACTTTCCTGGAGCGATGGATACAGACATAATAGACTTCGTTTTTGCCTTCAAGGAAACTGTTGTCTAGTAGGGGCAAGCATTGGGATCAGTATCATCACAAAGAGAGACGTGTGGGAATGCAGAGAAAGAAAACTAACCTAGAATGGGAAGAGATCTGCGCAAAGGTTTGTCAGAGATGATGAAGCTGAAGTGTGTCCTGCAGGGGAAGTAGGAGTTAGCCAATGAAACTTAAGTGGAAAGGTTGATCTGGATAGAGAAGTCAGTTGTATAAGACCAGTTAGGAGTTGGGGGATCAAGCACAGTGCATTAGGGAGGCATGGTTAACTATACACCAGTGTGGCTAAAACAGTTCAAGGGGATAGGGAATGTCAGACAGTCAATCCAGTGAGGTGAACATGGACCAGGTAATAAAGGGATTTGTTGCACTTTCTGAGGGCTTGGAGCCATAGTATAGTGAAGAGTCAGTCATTGAAGGGTCTTAAACGAAGTCACGATGTGGTGACCTGATATTTTTTAAAAGAAGATATCACTAATTAGAATATGGAGAATGAATTAGAGATTGGTCAAGAGGCCATTGCAGAAATCCAGAAAATAAAAGATGAAGTTCAAAATTAAGGCAAAGTCATTGAGAAGTAGACAGATTCAAGAAATATCTAGAATAAACAGGATTAGATTTCAGTTAGGATACAGAAAAGAAAGGGCACACTCAAATGAGTTATTTTGAGTTGAATTTTAGTAAAGTGGATATTTATAAAGGTGAGGACAGAATGTAGGTATGTTATAAGGAGGATTAATACAATGGGCAGTTATTTCCACCTCTAGGCTTAAACAGCAAGAGGAGAGAGAAGTTACAAGAACCTGGTGAGAAAGAACTCTGCAGAAAGGCTGACAGATCTGTGACCTTTGACTAAGGTTAAATCCAGCTTACAGGATACTGGTAGAGATGGAGCCATAGGCATAATTACACCAACCTCACTTTTCCCCCTTTTTAAAATATATTCCTGCAACTCTGTATGGGCTGAATATAAGCTCCCTGATGCCCTCCATATGTATCCAGCTCCTAGGGACACAGAGTAAGGAAGAAATGAGAAGAAAAATAGATCTGGAGAGAGGGTATCTGGAAGGTATCTAGTATAGTAACACATTGAATGTAGGGCACTGGAAACAGGAGGGGTCAAGGATGACTTCCAGAGGTCTGTTGTAGGAAATGGAATGGATGGTAATCATATTCATTGATGTATGGAAGTATAAGGCAGATAAGTGTATTGTTATATTTTTGGAAAAGGGAAACAGAGAAAATGAATTTAGTTTTGGAGATGCTGAGTTTCAGGTGCCTGAGGGATTTTCATTTATTTTTTTAGCAAATATATGATATTCAGACACTGTGATGACTGAAGGCCATTTCTTAAAGGGATAACAAGTTCTAGCTTGTTGGAGAGCCTCAGACTAGCACCTTTTTACATCTTAGAGAGTATCAGTGATCTTGATTAATGGTCTCTTCAAGTCAGTGAAAAAGCCTAAACTGTTTATTGTGTTTAAATAAGGCTTGAGACAGCCAAACAAGTTTCTAGAAATGATTAAAATAGAACTTCTTTTATTCCTTAAATAGGATTAATTTAACACATTTTTATCGAGTTGAAGTAACATGATTAAATAGAAAAGCTAGGTTTGGAGCTAGACACATTTTAATTAGAATATGAGCCCTGTAATTCACTTGCTTTGTATCCCTCGGCAAGTAATATTATTTCTCTAAATCTCAGTTTCCTCTTTTGTACATGGGGGTAACAATCTATATGTCAAAAGGCCTTGACAAAGTCCTTGGAATGTAGTTAGGGGCAATGCCAGTAAAAATTGTCATCAGTTAGCAAACTGAGTGTGAGCGAGTAGTAATGTTGCTTCTCCAGAAAACTTACTACATTTTAGTGGGATCACATTTCACCTAGATGTAGTCCATAAAAATGTTTGCAAGCACATCACAGAGAACCTAAAAATGAATTTCTCAACTGAAGTTCTATTATGCATGTATTGACCGTTGAGCTGATTTTCAGCTCTAAAAATTATTTCTAACTCAAAATATTATTTTAAATAAGAGTTTTAATGTTGCCTTGACTGCATTTAGGTTTTTTTTCCTTGCTAATTAATTTTTCACCAAGAAATAATTATGTCTAGGCGAAATGTGATCCTACTATCAAATATAGTAAGTTTTCTGGAGAAGAAACATTACTCCTCTCACACTCAGTTTGCTAATTGATGACAGTTTTTATTGGCATTTTTATAAATTGGATGGGTTTAAGGGTATGCTACTTTTTTCTCTGTCATTAACTTGTCCAGTAGCATGAGACTATGACGCTTCCTGGGATTAATTGCTCTAAATGGGATAGGTGTAAGGGGACCAGTGTTCTGTTGGTGGCTTCAATGTCATCAGCAAATACTCTAATTTACTAGGGTCTGCACAGCTGGTGTCTTTTATGACATACCAACAGTGTGGCACTTAAGTATTTGAGTGACACCATATTAATTGAATCATATAGTTTTACCATCAGTATAGGCTCTTAAAGTAAGAGGTGTAAGTGACTTCTAAATGAGGTTATTTGGGAATATTAAAATGAACAAGTAGTATTCTAATGAAACCTTTTATTGATTTGGTTGCAAGAAATAGGAACAAGGAAATGAAAGTTACTTGTAAACTACATTGGTGTGTAAGACCTGGGAGGGAAGCTTCAGAATGGCTGGGCCCCGCTAAAGCTGGAAATGGAAATCTTCCACTAAGGAAAATTTCCCAACACTTTTTCTCCTGGGGGAAATTGTGGTCACTCTTCAGTGATATCTCTGCTTCTTCCTGTGTGTCTACTCTGCTCTCTCTTTTCACAGACCAGCATTCTCTTTCTTTCTCATCATCCTGACTATGGCCAGTAGAGCTCTGTTCATCTCTTTGCTCACTTTCCACTCCAGCCCTTAGCTGTATCATGGCCTGCCCACTTTAGTATCTCTTTTAACTGATAATAGCTTCAGTGTTTCAGGTCCAAACTCTCAACATAAATATTTGGCTGGCCAACCTGAACTTTTTGAATCATATCTCGCAAGTCTCAGGTCACTGGCCAGTCAGTGGTTATCTCGTATTGTACCAATCGACCCTTGGTCCAGAGAGGTGGAATTGTGTAGGCTGTTTACACAGAAGTACCTGTGAGTGGGACATACCACAATAGACATATTTTGTATAAGTAGAGTCAAACAGAAAAATATATCAGGCCATACTCATTCGAGATTGTACTGCAATTACTTTATTATCTTGCAGTAAGATAAAAGAAGGAAAGGAACTAATATGCACAACTTCTGACATGTAGGAAATCAGCTGGAAGCAATGGCAGCCTATAAATAGTTAAGCCGTCTTAGAGGTCATGGGACAGGAATGTTAATAGAGCAGATTAAGGTGCCTTAATTATAGAGCTTATCAAACCAATTTAGAAGGAGAAGAGATGGAAAGAGAAAGAGATCGGGTTAACATATGTGGGCTAAGATGCAAGCAAGATGTTTGTACCATACTACCAAAGTATGTGGTGTTACATATTTTGTCTCTGTTACATCAGCTTTTCTGACTGATGTTGTATATGCATGGACCAGTATTGAGGTTTGAGTAAAGGGCCCAGTAAACACAAAATATCTGGGCTTAAACACATACTCTGTTTTTCATAGAGATGCAGGTGCAAATACACATGGCAGAGCCCATAGCTCACAAATTTGCCGGAGGAGCTGTTAGGATTTTATTCGTGTTTCTTGGGCAGAGGATATACTGGGACATAATAGGCCCATACTGGATAGCTGATTTTTTGATGACATAATTGTCATCCCAGAAGGCATAATGTACCTATGCATTTATCTTTTCATCCCTTTCTATTTAATAGGAGCATTCTTTTTTTTTTTATTCTCTCATATATTCTTTTATCCTGTCCATCTTTAATACATCTTATGGGTTATTAACTTACTTACTATTGGTATTTAATATGCCATGTGAAATCTGCCTCATTTTACAAACTACTTCTTTGGTTCCTTTTTATACTTAATACTTTTAAAGGGTTTCATCCATCCCATTTATTATTCTTGTTTTCTAGAGCAGAATTGGATATTCTCCAATAATAGAGGGAACACACATTACAACTTCTATGGCCCCTGCACTGAGGTAAAAACTTCCATGTATGCTGTCTCATTTAACATCCCCAATGGTCCTTAGTGGTAAGTACTATTATTAAATAGGAAGCTGAAATTATGTGACTTGTCCAAAAATCACCCAGGCAGTAAGAGGCTGTGCTGGAATTCACATGATTTCTCTTCTTCATGCTCTTGACATACTCAGAGGTCTAAGAAGTCCTAACACATGGTGGATATGCTTCTAATAAGGCCCTTGTGTTACACTGAAAACATCACTTCCCTTGCTCACCGTCTTTGAACTGTGTTTCAATTGCTCAACATTTGTAGGCAAGAGAGAGAGCTCTATATACCATGAAGTTCAAAGGTATTATGACCTATCTCTTTAACAGCAGAAGGAGTAGAAAGTTGTGTTACTTAATGAGACAGAACATCTGAGCTACTAGTCCAGAAAAGATCTAAAATAAGGTTGTTCATGTAACTTGTCAGACTCTTGGTTTTTACTGTACAGGCCATCTTCATTTCCTGAGACATAAAAATGTGTCATTTAAAAGGCATTAGATAAATTTTAACATGTTCAATGAGTCTCAGATATTGTAAAAAGTTGTTGGAACCTCAATTCTTATACCTCCAGTGTTGGGAACTGTCTACATGGAGCCAGAGGGGAGACACAGTGTTATAAAAATGTGGGTTAGCCATCATGTAACAGAGAATAATGATTTTCTTTAGATTTTTCAAAAAACAAACTGGAAAAAATTGGGGGTAAAAATGTTAGTAGGAGACATTAAAGGCATGATTTTATTCTTCATTTGTCCAGGGAGCAGTCTGAGAATAGAAAAGGGAAGTAGCATGTTCAGATTCCTACAGTGTTTTCTCAAGACTCTTTCCGACCCCTGCTATTCATCCATTAACTCATTCAAAGAACAAATGCTTATTGAATCCCACTACACGTCAAGCACAGTGAACAAGACTAAGTCCCAACCCATTCCTCAAGTTGTTTAGTATATCTCAAACACCACAATATTTCTACTCAGTTCGTATTACTTTCCTCTGCAGTCCCACAATCCTCTGATTGTGCCTCTTTTTATTTTATTTTAATTTCTTTTCAGTGTTCCAGAATTCATTGTTTATGCACCACGCCTAGTGCTACATGCAATATGTGCTCTTCATACTTATCTTGAAATAAGTTGCTGTGGCCGATGTCGAAGAGGTTACTATATTCTCCTATATTCTATATAGAATATATTCAATATATTCTATATTCCTATATTCTCCTCTAGGATTTTGATAGATTCCTGCCTCAAATTGAGATCTTTTATCTGTTTCGAGTATTTCTTTGTGTATAGTGTAAGAGAATGGTCGAGTTTCATTCTTCTACACATAGCTGCCCAATTTTCCCAGCACCATTTATTGAAGAGACTTTTTTCCCACTGTATATTTTTTCCTGCTTTGTCAAAGATTATTTGGCCATAGAGTTGAGGGTCCATATCTGGGCTCTTTACTCTGTTCCACTGGTCTTTGTATCTGTTTTTGTGCCAGTACCATGCTGTCTGGGTGATCACAGCTTTGTAGTAAAGCTTGAAATCAGACAATGTGATGTCCCCAGTTTTGTTTTTCTTTTTCAACATTTCCTTAGCAGTTTGGGATCTCTTCTGATTCCATACAAATTTTAGGATTGTTTGTTCCAGCTCTTTGAAAAATGCCAGTGAAATTTTGATTGGGATGGCATTGAAAGTATAGATTGCTCTAGGTGGTATAGACATTTTAACAATGTTTATTCTTCTGATCCATGAGCATGGAATAGTCTTCCATCTTTTTGTGTCTTCAATTTTTTTCAAAGTCTTTCATAAGACTCTCTCCCTTTTTATTTACTCCTGCTCTTCCTTCTTTCTCCTCCACTCAACTCTTCCTCCTTGTTCCCTTTTTCTTTTCTTCTTTCCTGGAACATTTATTAAGTAACTTCTGTTTTCAGGGCACAGAAATAGACACTGGGGAGACACAAATGGAGACTAAGCAATTCTGCTTTTGAAAGGCTCACCATACAAATGGAGATAGTAAATTACAATATAATATGATACAGGTCTTGTTTTAATTGAATGTCTCTTCCCATCTAGCTCATGGAAACATCTCAATCATTTCTTCCCTTTTTTTGTTAAAGATTTTATTTATTTCACACACACACACACACACACACACAGAGATAGAGAGAGAGCACAAGCAGGTTTGGGGGGTTCTGCAGAGAGAGAGGGAGAAGTAGGCTCCCCAATGATTGGGGAGCCCAACCATGGAGCTCTATCCCAGGACCATGAGATTATGACCTGAAATGAAGGCAGACACTTAACCAACTGAGTCACACAGGTGCCCCTTGATCATTTCTTGAGAGAGAATAAATATTTAAAAATAGAATCTGGTTCCAAGTCATCTTTATACTATTCCTTGTAAATATTGGATGTGCAATAAATGTTTTGTCAGTTAAAGTGGAGAGAATCAAAATGCTGTGCAAATCATGTGAGACATTGGATAATGCCTTGCTATCGTTAGTTTCTTGCTGCCTTCTCTGAGTTTTGTTCTTATGCCTATGCCATAATGAAAATAACTTTAATCACCCACTTACTATGTACCAAGTGCATGATGCTGAGTGAAGTAGAACTATTACTGACATTTTACAGATGAAGGAATTGAGGCACAGAGAGAGAAAGAAATCTGACCAAAATTATGATGCTGTGAAGTTGAAGCAGCTTGGATTTGGTTCCATAATGTGAGCTCTTGTTTATGATTCTGCATAGCACAATGTGTTAGATATAGAATAACCGTTTAGAGTCAAGTAACCTTGACTATTTTATTTGAATTTCAGTAAATTAATTAATCCCTCTGAGTTCCAGCTTGCTGGAAAATTGGGATAGTAATATTTACTTCAAATTAGTGCCTTGAGGATTGAATGAAATAAATATCCAAAACAAGGCCTAGCACTGAAGAAATACTGACCATTTTCTTCCACTTTTTTTTCTTCAGAAAGAAGAAGGCTTCCCGCTCCTCCTTTTCTTTGTCTCCTTCTTTCCTTCTTCCTTCTTCTTTTCTCCTTCTCCTCCTTTTTTCTTCTTCTTCAGAGTCAGTGTTCTTGAAAATGGGCTTATTTCTATTTTCTAAGCAATCCCAGGTTAGAAATGTTTTGTCACTATTATAGGACTTGGTGGGAAGTGGTTGGGAAGTGGGTAATGCTGGGATGGTGGCACTCCAGAGGCTTTGGATTTCTAAGGATAATGACCATATTTTAGAATTAGAGAGGGACCACTGTGGTCATTGTATGCAGGGGTCTTTAAAGACTTTGGCATTAGAATATAAATATATTCTTAACAATTATATACAATAGTTTTCTCAGCAATTTTTCTATGTCCTTTAATTTTTTTTGAAAAGATTGAAAGAGTAACAGATGGCTCTTACTTTAGCAACGTTTCTCTGGTCACAGAATGGCTCCAAGTATCTGCCCTCTTTTCTTCCTAAATAGGAAGTCAGTGTGCTTATCTTTCCTTTTGGAAATTGCCTTCTCCACCACACTCCACCACTTATTCGGTTGCTTGATATCTTTTTGTTCATATTTAACATAAAGTTTTAATTTCAGATGTGCAATACAGTGATTCAGCAACTCTACAGTTTACTCAGTAGTCATCATGTTAAGTGCACTCTTTCTAAAAAAAATTTAAATCAATTTAGTTAACATATAGTGTATTGTAAGTTTCATGGGTAGAATTTAGTGACTCATCAATTGCATATAACACCTAGTGCTCATTACATCAAGGGCCCTCCTTAATGTCCCTCACCCAATTAATCCACCCTTCCCACCCCTCCAGCAACCCTCAGTTTATTTCCTATAGTTAAGAGTCTCCTATGGTTTGCCTCCCTCTCTGTTTTTATCTTATTTTATTTCCCTTCCCTTATGTTCATCTGTTTTGTTTCTTAAATTCCACATGAGTGAAATCATATGGTATTTGTTTTTCATTGATTGACTTATTTTTCTTAGCATAGTACTCTCTAATTCCATCCATGTTGTTGCAAATGACAAGTTTTCATTCTTTTTGATGACTAATATTCCATTGAATATATATACCACCTCTTCTTTATCCATTCATTTGTCAATGGACATCTGGGCTCTTTCCATATTTTGCCCATTATGGACGTTGCTACTATAAACATTTGGGTGCATGTGCCCCTTAGGATCACTATGTTTGTATCCTTTGGATAAATACCTAGTAGTGCAATTGGTGGATTGTAGGTTGGCTCTGTTTTTAACCTTTTGAGGAACCTCCATTCTGTTTTCCAGAGTGGCTGCACCAGTTTGCATTCCCAGCAACAGTGTAAGATGGTTTCCCTTTCTCCACATCCTGGCCACCATCTGCTGTTTCCTGACTTGTTCATTTTAGCCATTCTGACTGATGTGAGGTAGTATGTCATTGTGGTTTTGATTTGTGTTTCCCTGACGCTCGTGAGGAGCATTTTTTCATGTATCTGTTAGCCATTTGTATATCTTCTTTGGAGAAGTGTCTGTTTATGTCTCCTACTCATTTCTTGACTGGATTATTTGTATTTTGGGTATTGAGTTTGATAAATTCTTTATAGATTTTGTATTCTAGCTCTTTATCTGATAAGTCATTTGCATATATCTCCCATTCTCTACTGTAGGTTGCCTTTTAGTTTTGTTGACTATTTCCTTTGTTATTCACCCATCTGCTGACTCATTTCCCCCTCTGGCAGCCACCAGTTTGCTGACTCTAGTTAATAATCTTTTTGTTTGTTTGTTTGTCTCCTTTTCTTTTGTTTGTTTTGTTTCTTAAACTTCATATATGAGTGAAATCATATGGTATTTGTCTTTCTTTGACTTATTTTGCTTAACATTATGTCCTCTAGAATCATTTATGTTGTTGCAAATGGCAAGATTTCATTCTTTCTTAATGGCTGAGTAATGTTCCACTATATACATATACCACTTCTTCTTTTTCCCTTCATCTATTGAAAGACACTTGAGTTGCTTCTATATCTTTGCTATTGTAAATAATGCTGTGATAAACATGGGGATGCATATATCTTTTCAAATTAGTATTTTCATTTTCTTTGGATAAATACCCAGTAGTCAAATTACTGGATCATAGAGTAGTTCTATTTATGATTTTTTGAAGAACCTCCATACTATTTCCCACAGTGACCTCATCAACTTGCATTGCCACATACAGTGCATGAGGGTTCCCTTTTCTCCACATCCTTGCCCATGCTTGTTGTTTCTTGTGTTTTTGATGTTAGCCATTCTGACAGGCATGAGAGATCTCTTCTTGTTTTAGTGTTTGTCTTCCTGTTTGCCTCTGAAAAGAAACCTTAGGTATTTCTGGCTTAAGGGAGTTGCTGACTACTATGGAATATAAATAATTTTAAGCAAAGAATACAAGCAAAAGAACAAGTGTTCAGAACCTTGGAAATTTCTCAGAGTCCTTCCTGTCATGAAAACTAGAAGTCTTACTGTTTTTATTCTAAGTAGTGGAGACTGCCCACTCCTGCGCTCCCCACTATACCCCATTCTTCAGAGTCTGGCCTTTAATGATACCACATTGAAAAATAGAAGGAAGGAAGATAAGAATTGATGCTTGTTAATTTCCAGAAAGCAATGTGATCTAGGCCAAGTGATAAAAAATCTTTTTGTTTAACGGAATTTTTTGGCAGTCCTGTGAGGCTTATAGACCAATTCTCAGAATAAGGTTTTTATATACATACAACAAAATACATAAAATTACAGAAGATGACAATCATACTGAATAAAGGAATCAAAGTATGAGCATCACTCACGCCTTTAAGTACATTCACCAATAAGCAGTTTTGAAGTGCACTGGAAACAAATGACCATGCCTTGGTTACCAGTGTGAGAACATACAGCTTTATTGTTAGGGGTTCAATGATTACAAAGTGCAGAGCTGTGCTATAGTTAGGCCAACATCCTTTGTAGGAAGATTGTGATTAGGTGTGAATTAAGGGCAAGGTTAAATATTACTGTGATTTCACATTAGTGATATCTCTGACATATTTGTAATAAGTATAATGTTATATCAAAATATCTGTCATCTCTTCTGGTTACAAAGTCATGGGCACTGCTACTACTATCGTCCTTATTACCTACATTCATAGTTCAGGAAAATGCTAAATTTCAGTTAGAAATAAGTGAAAATACTATGCAATATATTTTTGCATGCAAATTTGCATGCAAATTCACAGACCCTAGAAATTCATTTATATTTCTATTGGTGGTGTGTGGAGCCCAAATTAAAAAACTGTTCTAGGGCTTCCTGTCAGCTATCTTCTTTCCCTGTCTTCTTTACTAGCTGCTGCAACCTGTCCTATGGGCCTTACTTGTTGCATAGTTTTGTCTAAATATCTTGGAATATCACTAATATCAGGATAAATTAACAGCATCTATAAGAATAAGGAAGCTTGAACTGTCAATTTGGCTTAAGGCTGCAAAATAGAGTGATAAAATTTTGCTTTGCTAAGCTTGCCATTTCTTGCCTTTTTTTTTTTTTTTTTTTTTAAAGCTTTTATTTAGTGGAAGACTCAAGGGGAGGGGAAAGTAAGATAGCAATTGCAGATGCAGCATAAGGACCACACAGCTCATGGTAGTTTTCCAGATGAGTATGAATATGCAGATTTTAGGCATATGATAATCAAAAGACCTGGAGGTTCTTTTCCCAGTCTCCTTATATTTCAGTGCTATTTCCGATGCACATTCTGATGATCCTAATTAGGTTTTTCTCCCATATGTGTTAGAATTTCAATTATGATTGTATGCATATCAATTTATGAATAGGCAGGAATGCCATTTCATCACACGGATCATCTGATCTCGTCGATACAGCACTGACAGGCAGGGGGTGTCTCACAGTCTCAACATTCGGTGTGCTGTGTTGTCTCTGAGGTCGTGTGAGCTGAAATGCCTCCACAACTTTGGGCTTCTAAATAAATGCATCTTGAATGTGTCAGCTGCTGCTTTCCTTAACTGACGTGGACAAAAGAGGGCATCTTCAGATTACCAAACAGGTTATTTTAGTCATTTGTATTCATAAGAGCGTGGTATCCTGAACAATGGGGTGCTAGTCCTGTTAGCATCCACATAGAGTCAAGTCCCTGTAGAGAAATATCTGAAGTCTGTGCTCTGGTGCATCACACCAAGTCAGTAGGATTTGGCCTTTGCTTTCTTTTCAGTTTTTCTCCCAGCTTTCTCTCACATGGATGCTGAGACTGAGCCACACCACACAGTCTGCAGATCCACAGACCTGCCAGGTCAGTTCACACCTCTGTGCCCCCATCCGTGTTGCCCATGTTAGCTAGATGTGCTCATGCTGCTGTTTTCTGGGGAACTCAAGATTTCACTCAAATAGTACTTCATTCAATTAAACTCCTTCAGAAATATTTTCCTAGAAACTCTAGGAATAGTTAAGCACTTTCTTTGATGTGTTCTCTCACTATTATGTTTAAATTTTGTATATTGATGCTATAATTTGTTAATTCACTCAGCACATGTTTATTGGAGATCTTCTCAGTCACGGACTCAGTCCCTAGGCCCTGGTGAATAAAACAGACACGACCCCACCTTCCCAGAGCTTAGAGCTCTCTAAATGTTCCTCAACATTTTATCTTCTTGTATACCGGTTTCTTGCCATCAACTCAAATAAGGAACACAGTACTCTTTCCTTAATTTCCTTCCAAATCATTCGGGAGAACATTTATGCTATAGCAGATCTTACAGAGGGATCTTTTTCATTGCAGAAATTGGGAATACCATAAATTTTAAATTTAGACATTTCCCTTCTTAAAAGTTCTTCTACCACTCCACCACTGGGAACTGATCAAATTTCCAGTAAGTTGCAGGCTTCTTCCAGTCTGATACCTTCTCTCCATCAAGGTACAGTCACAGCTTACTTTTCACAATAGTTTTTGAGACCAATTTTGACTTTCCATTTCCTTATTTGCTTCCAGGCATACTTTTCAGAATAAAAAACCAATTGAGGAACTTGGCTAAAAAATTCATCTGCACTGAGTCTTACTTACTCTTAAACAGTACAGAAGTAGTGAAAAATAGGAAATCTTCTATTTTATTATCTTATTCATCAAAGGTGAAGGAACCAGGATAAAGATGTTTTTTCTTCCATTAATATGATTTATGGACCTTATCCAAACTTTTAGATGGCAGAAGTATCTACAATCAAGTTTGGTTTTAAATAATATAAAAAATTCTGCTGTAATATAATGCTATATATTGATATAACATTTATGGCTTTAGAAAGGACTGTAACTTTTACCGAGAGCCAGTAATGAAAGATTAACAGACTGTAGAAAGATGAATTTAACTTTGTTAAGAGACTGGAACTTACTAAAACCTAGGGTGGGTTTACTGAGTCAGAGCCTAGGTTATTTGTAATAAAATATCTTTTCCTGTAAACTTAAAAAACAGTCCATGTTACACTTTTTTTTTCTTGCTATAAATCAACTTCTTCATAGGTGTCTCCTCTTCTTTCTGATTTTTTTTTAAGTTTTTATTTTAGTTCCAGGTTAACATACAGTATTATATTAGTTTCAGGTGTGCAGTATAGTGATTCAATATTTCCATACAACACCTGGTGCTTATCACAGCAAGTGCCCTCCTTAATCCCCATCTCCTATTTAACCCAACCCTCCACCCCTTTCCCTCTGGTAACCATCATATTGGTTTCTATAATTAAGAGTCTGTTTCCTGCTTTATTTCTCTCTCTCTCTCTTATTTTTTTCCTGTTGCTTGTTGCTTTTATTTTATAAATTCCACATATGAGTAAAGTCATATGGTATTTGTTTTTCTCTGACTGACTTATTTTCCTTAGCATAATATTCCTTAGCTTCATCCACATTGTTGCAAACAGCAAGTTTTCATTCTTTTTATGGTTGAATAATATCTTTTTTATGGCTTAATACTATATGGTTGAAAAAAATATATTTTAAATAATATTATATATACTATATAATTTTTATAATATGATATAATATAATATATGTATAAAACACTTCTTTATCTGTTCATCAATCAATGGACACTTGGGTTGTTTCTATGATTTGGCTATTGTAGATGCTGCTGCTATCAACATTGAGCTACATGTATTCCTTTAAATTAGTATTTTTGTATTCTTTGGATAAATACCTAGGGGTGAAATTGCTGGATCTTTTAACTTTCAGAGGAGACTCCATACTATTTTCCAGAATGGCTGACCCAGTATGCATTCCCCACCAACAGTGCAAGAGGGTTCTTTTTCCTCCACATCCTTGCCAACGTCTGTTATTTCTTGTGTTCTTGATGTTTGCATTTCCAACGGACATGAAGTGGTCAAATATTGTCAAAGGGTCTAGCGTACCTAAAGCAATCTACACATTTAATGTGACCCCTATCAAAATGCCATCAGCATTTTTCATAGAGCTAGAACAAATGGTCCTAAAATTTGTATGGAACCACAAAAGACCCTGAATAGCCAAAGCAATCTTGAGAAGGAAAATTACAGAACAGTAGTGACCAAAATAGTATGGTAGTAGCACAAAAATAGACACACAGATCAAGGGAACAGGATAGAAACCCAGACATGAACCCACAACTATATAGTCAGTTGATCTTTGACAAAGCAGGAAAAATTATCCAATGGGAAAAAGACAGTTTCTTCAACAAATGGTATTGGGAGAAGAGGACAACAGTATGCAAAAGAATTAAACTGGGCCACTTTCTTACACCATAAACAAAAATAAATTCAACCTTTTGTCTGTACTTACACATTTTTTGTCTTTCTGCCTGAAGATAATGTGTCTTAGTGGGTACTACCTTTCATTCATATATCAGAGCACCAGTTTCTTAGAGAATAAACAATTTAAATTTTATGTTAAAATGCTAAGAAGCACAATAAAACCCCCAAACAATAACAAAGATTCAATGCATAATTTAAGAGAATTTTATATAAAAATAATTCAAAAGGTAGCTGTGGTTTGAAACTGTTTGGCCATGTACTTTATTACTATACTTCACAGCAGCCAAGGAAACACAGCTAGGTTGTCTATTCTGGTTCCAAAATCTATAAGCTTCTTCTGTATCTTTTCGCTTTTGTGATCAGAGAACTCCATTTTATTATAATTGTTATAGTAACATGGATTCAATAATAATTAAATTCATTGAGAGCCTATGATGTGTTCTCTACTCTTCTAGGTACTGGTGATATAAACAGATAAATCTTTGAAGTTACATTTGAAGAAATTGTATAATATAATAAGGAAAGATGTGATAATTCCTTTGAAATCCTTTCTCTCTCTCTCTCTCTCTTTTAAATAAGGAAGACCACAGAAAACACTGTGGCAAGGAAAATCTGAAATTTCATATATATGACTGAAAAAATTATTTAATATAGGAGTTAATAATGAAAGAAATCCCCAAAATAAAAAAATCCCCCAAAGATAGGTATTTGAACAGAGAAAAATCCATGCACTCTTGAAATTCATTACTTCTTTGCAGCCTGGGAATGACTTCCACTCTTATTCTTAGAGGGGTAAAGGTCATATCTAATATATATTCTAATCGATCCTCCACATTCCAGTAAACTGAATTAAATGAGAATGTAGCTTCTCACCTTCAATTAGTTATAAATAAAAACTTTAATTCACATGTTAGCTTAAGTTTCTGACTCATGTTCTCCTCAAGATGCTTACATATCATCAGGGGCTCTGATCGGAGTCTGCTATATAACTTGGCCTAACATTTTGAACATCACTGCTGGGGAAATGTGAGACAGTTCACTAGAGAATGAACTAGGAATGAACTGATCTGAGCCAGCCAAAGATACGGATGAGCCTGTTCTCACTGGACAAGGGTTTCCTTATCAGCCATATCTGTTCTCTTTTCTCTCTGTCTACGTTTTTAGCAAGGAGACTGTTTTAGGGATCTTTAGGATGCAAGAAAGCAAAAGTTACTCAGAGTAGATCGAGAAAAAGAGAATAAGCAGAAGGATACAGGAAAGACTCACAGAACTCAGTCTGGAAACACAATTGAGTAATTCCCTGCCTTCCAGTTTCTGCTTCTCTTTGTTTATCTGTCCTGTTCCAATACTTGTTTCTTTTTCTTTCCCAGCTTTATTGTGGTATAATTGAGAAATAAATTTGTAATATACTTAAAGCACACATATTTTTTTCCAATTTATTTATTTTCAGAAAAACAGTATTCATTATTTTTTCACCACACCCAGTGCTCCATGCAATCCGTGCCCTCTATAATACCCACCACCTGGTACCCCAACCTCCCACCCCCCCGCCACTTCAAACCCCTCAGATTGTTTTTCAGAGTCCATAGTCTCCCATGGTTCATCTCCCCTTCCAATTTACCCAAAAGCACATACCCTCCCCAATGTCCATAACCCTACCCCCCTTCTCCCAACCCCCCTCCCCCCAGAAACCCACAGTTTGTTTCATGAGATTAAGAGTCACTTATGGTTTGTCTCCCTCCCTATCCCATCTTGTTTCATGGATTCTTCTCCTACCCACTTAAGCCCCCATGTTGCATCACCACTTCCTCATATCAGGGAGATCATATGATATTTGTCTTTCTCCGCTTGACTTATTTTGCTAAGCATGATATACGCTCTAGTTCCATCCATGTTGTCGCAAATGGCAAGATTTCGTTTCTTTTGATGGCTGCATAGTATTCCATTGTGTATATATACCACATCTTCTTGATCCATTCATCTGTTGATGGACATCTAGGTTCCCTCCATAGTTTGGCTACTGTGGACATTGCTGCTATAAACATTCGGGTGCATGTGCCCCTTTGGATCACTACGTTTGTATTACACATATTGTAATTTGAGATCCATATGTATTGGGAAAGGATTTCCCCAACGAGTTTCTGGTTCACATCAATTGAATTAAATTTTCGAAATACAAATATGTGTAGGAGCAGCAGTTTAAATTCCACTCTTCCAGCGTCTTTTGATGGCAACTGGTAGCTGTATTAGGTAACATGTATGTAGTATTCTCTGCATGCCAAGCCCTTGTTCCAAGTGCTTTAGAAATTTTAGTTCTTCAAACCTCATAAACCTATGTGGAAATTACTCTTCTCTCCATTTTGGAGTTGAGAGGTTATGTGACTTGTCCAAGGTCATACAGCTAGTAATGTTACAGAATTGAGGTTTGAACCCAAGCAGTCTGGCTCTAGAGTTTGTGGTCTTAACCATTATGCCTTAACCTCTCTCAAAGGATGCTAATTGAAGCTTTTTTTTACATTGCCAGGTATACCTGGTTTTATTGCTCTACAGTGAAATGTAGGCTATTCAGTAGGGTGCCAGTCCTGTATGTGTTAATATGCGTTACTATGAAACTTCACAAAACTGACATTTAACATTAATGCAAATCAATGTGTCACACAATGGCATTGTGTTTGAGGCAGAGATAAAAAATATTGTGTGTGGCTTTGTTGACTATCATTCATCCTTTTATTTATAGCAAATTATTTATTTTGAATTATTTAACACCTATTCACAAAATATTGGTAAAGTGAATTAATAAGAATAAATTGCAAGCTGAAGATCGCTTGTGTTTTACCTAGCCTGGAGGGTAAGGAATAGTTTAGATTAAGTCCCTTATAATGCATCATTTTCCCATTCCTGTGTAATTTCAATGCAACCCAGAATAAATATGACTTCAGGCTGGAACTGAGGCTATATCAATGCCCAAAGAGCATCAAATCTACTGAATATTTTTATTTCTGAGTACTAATGTATATCTACCAAACACACTGAAATTTAGAAGGCAGTATGATAGAGTCTAAATTAGATAAACTTTAGAGGATGACAGATATTAGTTCAAATCTTAATAATAAGAAAAAAATTAGAGAACCACAGGGGAAGGGAGGGAAAACTGAATGGGAAGAAATCAGAGAGGGAGACAAATCATGAGACTTTGGATTCCAGGAACCAAACGAGGTCACAGAAGGGAGGGAGGTGTGGGAATGGGGTGACGGGGTGATTGGTATCGAGGAGGGCATGTGTGGTGATGTGGGTGTTATACTCAACTAATGAATCATTGAACATTATATCAAGAACTCATGATGTACTATATGCTGGCTAATTGAGCATAATAATAAAAAATAAGTAAAAAAAGAAGAGAAAAAAACAAAACAAATGAACAAAAATAAATGAACACTCTCAAGATTTTACAGTTTTGTGGTTTCACCTTCCTTTCTTCAACTGGAAAATGGTAGCTGTTGTGAAGATTAAATACGAAAATAATCTTTCCATGAAAAGAGTAACTGTTAGGAGATTATTTAGCCTTCCTTGACTTCCTTATTTGTATAATGGAAACATTAGTGTCCATTTTTTAGGCGATTGTGATGATTTAATGAAAAAATAAAGGCAGGGTGCCCAATGCTCATTAATTCAAACTTAGTAGGTACTCAAATACCTGATTTCTTTCCTTCTTCCTCATTTCTGAACTAAGTTAAAGTACTTCAGTTGGCTGAGTGTCTTCTGATGAAAGCATTTTCTGAAATATTGAGGTTACTTATATACGGAGCAATATATTTGGGCAAGTAAGATTTGCTATGAGAATTCAGGAAGATAAAAAAAGGAAGTGAATGGCCAGTTTTGGAATTAAAGCTAAATCCTTCTAAGCATTTCACAGCAATTCAGAATCTCTTTCCAACTGGTCTGTAATCAGATAATCTGGCATCTGATATTTGGAGAAGCCTAACTGAATTAAACTCTGTTTACTTTAAAGCTGTTTTTCTCCCCCTTGTGTACCTCATTGTAACCACCACTGAAAAATTGAGTAGTTCCATAACTGAATTTGCTATGAGATTGATTTCCCATGTAGTATTATTGCTCATTTCCTACTTCATGTCTTCCATGTATGTGAGATTACACACTTGCATCCTATTACAGGAAGTCCAGGGATGTTAGTTTTCTTACTTCTACAGCAGGAAGTAAAACTTCTAATCTAAAAAAAATTGCCGAAACTTAGGAAAGTGTTGAAATGGTGGTTATCCACAAGTGATGTGTGTTCAACCTTCCATAACTAAGGTAGTTATTCTCCTGTGACTGGATATTAAAGTTGTTTCTGAAGTTTTGATTTTTAAAATAAAGAACTAAATATTGTTTATAAATTGGCCTTAAAATTTATAAAAAAATTAAAAAATTCTTTGAGGATAGAGTCCTACAAAGGGTATTTTTGAGTTAAAACTATAGAAAACCTTACTGTGATACATAGCCCTGGTAGAATGTTTCCATAAAGTTGTTGTTAATTCTCCTGACAGTTGTGGATGTGTTTACTTTACCATTATCTTGAACATTATCAGTTAAAATGTTTTTTAGAGAATGCCAATTTTATAACACACTTGCATTTCTACAAAGGCTAGTAATATTAACATAATCTCATTTGATTATTGGTCATTTTTATTTTTTCCAAAATTTTATTTCTTGTGAATTTTCTTATGTACTGTGTTCATAATTCTATTGGACTTTAAGTTTTCTTCACATTGGTTTGTATGAAGTTTTATATATCAAGATTATGAAATTTATTTATAGTGTGTATTTCAAGTATTTTTCTGCATGTATTATTTATTATTTATTTTGGTTTATGACAACCTGTGATATTCAAAAGTCTAAAAATTTGTATGTGGTTAATGCTATTACTGTTAATATTGTGATTTCTTCTTTTGTTTTAAGCTTTAGTGTTATTTTCAACATAAGATCAAAAACATTTTGAAGCATATTTCAAATTTTTAAGTGATTTCTCATTTTACATTTGGCTTTTTAATCCACCAAGAATTTATGTTGGTGTATGGTAGTAGATAAAGGTCTCATTTCATTAGGGTTTAAGTTGGTTGTTTTGGTACTTTTTATTGAAATGTCTTCAATTTCTTCATTTATTTATGATCTCTCCTTTGTAATGTAAATAAAATGGGTTATTTTTAGGTTATCTTTATTTTATTTATTTTTTAAAGGATTTTATTTATTTTTTTGACACAGAGAGAGAGATAGCGAGAAAGGGAATACAAGCAGAGGGAGTGGGAGGAGAAGCAGGCTTCTTGCTGAACAGGGAACCCAATGTGGGGCTTGATCCCAGACCCTGGGATCATGACCCAAGATGAAGGCAGACGCTTAATGACTGAGCCACCCAGGTGCCCCAGGCTATCTTTACTTTAAAAATAATCTGCAGTGATTATTCATTGCTAATGTATATCAAAAACTTTTGATTATTCTCACTTATTCGCCTTATTAGGTAAACTTTAGAATCACTTTGTCAAGTTAGTGATTTTGCATCTAAATAGGGAAATGTATGTCTCTCGTTTACTTTTCTCCTGTAATTATGATAACCAGGTAACTTGCTTTGAGCATCAAAGTTAAATGTAGACCTTCTTTTTCTATCATGTACTTGGACCCACGCATCTACGTATCTATCATTTTGGGTTGATCCCATATGAGATGAGTCTAAGTCCAGTTGAGTCAATATTATATCAGAGCAGAAAAGTGGAAGGCCTATGTAACATTGGGCATATGCCAATCTTCTTGAGATAAAAATTTTGGAAATGACTTGGTAGTGTGTCTTTAACACATACATTTTGACTTCCTTTCGTTAACCCATGAGGAAATCATTCTACACCTACATTAACAGATCCTACACTTGTTCACTAGATTCCATTCTCTTTCCCTTCTTGCTTCTTTTGTCAGGTGATGAGTAGTTGAATCATCAGACACGGCAGGGGCTGTTCAGCAGCATTTAAGACTCATGAGAAGTCACACTTGACAACTGGAGTACACACAAAGAACAAGACCCCGAATGCTTTGAAATCATGATCCCCAAATACCAAAATCTGTAAAGAAAACATGTCCCACACTCCCTCCTGATTTTGTTTTGGAGAGTCAGGTGGTCATCACCTTCTGTTTACATGAATTGTTTTACTTGACCAATTTATCCAAATTCAACATGAAGTACCAGAAGTTACACAGGTACCATCATGGCTAGCTAAGAGAATGTGAAATCTATTTGCTTATTTATTTCTACTTGGGTTAAAGAGTTTTATAACTGCTTTCTAAGGCTTGAGCATTAGATACTAGAAGAACATCATTTATAATTTTGGCTTGGTGATAAATTTCTGACCGCCTTTTCTAATTCCATAACCTTTATTGTAGAAATTGCTGCTCACATGGTGCATATAATAAGTAGATCAGTAATGATTTTGATATTTTAGAAAAAAATTACTCTTTTCAATTCATCCCTAAACATGGATAATTCTGAAGATCTGTCATGGGCATTTTTTGTTTCGGGGAACCCAAGATGACAAGGGACCATTCAGTGTTTTTATTTTGCAAAGCCATTAACTTGTTTTTGGGTCTTCCTCTGCTTTTGTTGACCCTCTCAATATGTTTGGGCAAATGCTAAAGGCCTGTTAGGAGAGCTATTTCCTATTTGAGTATTCGTTTACATACCAAGTCCTGCATTTATAGCTTAAGACCATTCATAAGGGGTGAGAATAGTGCAGTAGAAGCATCTGCCTGCGGATCTATCCCAAATGTTGACAGAAGTTATTGAAAAGGTAATTTCTAAGACCTCTGATGTATTTGCCCTTTCTTTGCTTGCAAGACTAGATTAATATCTAGTCATTCTTTACTGAAAATATAACAAGTATAATCCTCAGTTAAGGTTGCCTCACATTTTGTGCTTTTAAAAATTCCTATTCTATTTGGTAGACCTTGAGGATAACTTCACTTTTTGAGAATATTTCCAATAAGATGTTTTTATTGTTGTTTTTGTCAGGCTTTAGCATCAAATATCAAATGGATTTATGAGCACAAGTATTAGTTATTATTAGTTATTATAGGTCAGAGAGATTGGGACACTGAGTCCCCAGTACTATTGAAAATCTTCAGTACATTTCTACTTTTCCTCTCAGAGTTTGGAGAAAAATGTGATAATTATCTGTTAGACAAAGGCAAGATCTTAAAATCAACCTGTTGAGTGTTTATTCCTGTTTCAGTGATCTTATTTTTATTTTTTTCATTTTTTTAAAAAGATTTTATTCATTTATTTGACAGATAACAAGTAGGCAGAGAGGCAGGCAGAGAGACTGGGAAGCATATCCCAGGACCTTGGGATCAAGACCTGAGCTGAAGGCAGAGGCATTAACCCACTGAGCCACCTAGGCACCCTGCAGTGATCTTATTTTTAAAAGAAGTTGTGGGCTTTAGATAAAATCAAAGGGGGGAATGTGGGTTAAGACCAGGAGAATCTGGGGAAGAGGGAAGAAGATCTAGGTGAAAAAGATAAAAAAGAAAAAATTGGGAGACTATTATGGAGAAAGAGCTACTATAGGAGATAGGCAATGAATAGAGGAATAAGATTTTGATGGATTCAAAAGTGAAATATTTCCAAATTTTCACATATTTTATTGACTTTGGGCAAAGAAACATTTAATGAATATATAGGTTTATTTAATATCACATCTATATGGTTACATTTTGGATAAAGCTGTAATGAAGAATTTTTAAGAGGTTTTTACTCCAACCAAAGGTGAATGACCATTGATTATTGGTAATTTTGCTTCTCTTTCACTCTAAGATGCATCCCCAGTGGGGAATTTTAGTTTTACCCACCGTTCTCCAAAGTGGTACTTTAATTCCAAATTACTTCTGGTGAAGTTGTGACATTTCATAAGATCGGTACAAGCAGGTATTCAGATTGGCAGAGATAATACTCTGCCAAACTCAGAGATAATAAACTCAATATGCTTCAGGCACACAGATACTTTTTCTGTTTCTTGAATATCCACATTCATTTTTATTTATTTTATTTTATTATTTTATTTTTATATTATTTTGTTTCATTCATTTTTATCTCAGGCCATTTCCTCTCCTGCAATTGCTCCTCAGCTTCATTCAGTTTTACTTTCATGGGCTACTTCCACAGAGCTGTCCTCTCTGATCATTGTATTTAAAATAGTCAGATCTTTTTCTCTATTTTTTAATAACACTTGTCATACCTGATATTTATTAGGTATACCTAGGTTTTTGGCTTATTGTTAACTCCATTAGGGTAGGATTTTGTTTCTTTTACATGTTGCTATATCTCTACCATCTAGAATCACTCCTGGCACATATCAGGTACTTAATATATACTTAGCATATGAGTTAAAATACAGCCCTGCTTAGGCCAGAATCTGATTAGGTAATATTGCTGCCTAAAACTTACTTTTTTCTCACTTTTTTTTAAATAACTTTATTGAAATAGAATCCACATATCATATGTTCAACCATTTAAAGTATATAATCCAATGGTTTTTAGGGGATTCACAGCTAAGTATAACCATCATTATAGTCAATTTTAGGTCACTTTTATCATCTCAAGAAGGAGTTGTGTATCTTTTGCTATCATCCCCTTCTTCCCTGTTATCCCCATATTTTTTTTTCTTTCTTGACAAATGGCTGAGTTACCACGATTAAACATTATATGTAGCATAAAAAAGGCCTTACACAGTACCTGATGCACATTGGTACTTGTGTATACCATTCCTCATTCATCTTTTAATACTCTTGACAGCTGCAAAGGCAGAGATATCTTTCCGAAGTTTTTGGATATAGAAATTGGAACCTAAGGGGTTAAGAAACATGTTTATGGTCACATAACTGGTTTCCAAACCCATCTCCCTTGGTGACGTAACAGGGAGTATGTGTGAAATTCACAGGTAGCTCTTCCTATTTGTGACTATGTGGCACTTGGTATTTTGATGCCAGGCAGTGATGATTAAGAAGGAGGGTCTTGGGACACCTGGATGGCTCAGTCGGTTAAGCATCCAATTCTTCATTTCAGCTCAGGTCATGATCTCAGGGTCGTGAGATCAAGCCCTGCGTCAGGCTCTGCACTGGGCATGGAGCCTGCTTAAGATTCTCTGCATGTGGGTGTGCATACTGTCTCTTAAAAAAAAAAAAAGGAGGAGCATCTCATTTTAGGCTAATGAAGGAATGAAGTTTTGTTCAAAAATTACAAATGGACCAATCTGAGGGTTTTGAAGGGGCGGGGGGGGTGGTGGGAGTTTGGGGGAACCAGGTGGTGGGTATTGGAGAGGGCACAGATTGCATGGAGCACTGGGTGTGGTGCAAAAACAATGAATACTGTTACGTTGAAAATAAATTAAATTAAATTAAATTAAATAAAAAAAATTACAAATGGAAGTGTACTTGATGAAGGTGCTAACTGCTTCTTACTTTTGCTGTCAATAATGACAATTTGGAGAGGAGAAGGGAGTTGGGGGAAATTGGAAGGGGAGGTGAACCATGAGAGACTATGGACTCTGAAAAACAATCTGAGGGTTTTGAAGGGGGGGGGGGGGTGGGAGGTCAGGGTACCAGGTGGTGGGTATTATAGAGGGCATGGATTGCATGGAGCACTGGGTGTGGTGCAAAAATAATGAATACTGTTATGCTGAAAATAAAAAATAAATTAAAAAGATAACAAAACAAAACAAAACAAAAAAACAGTAGAAAGAACTGGAAAAAAAATAATGACAATTTGGACTTGAATTATAAGAACTGTTTAGAAGCCCATTTTTACCCTTCAGAACAATCATACATCTGTTTCAAAATGAAATGGTGAAAGTGTTCTGTTTTTCCATTCATATCTGTATTCACTTATTCAGCAAGTGTATTTTTGAGATCCTGTAATACTCCAGGTATTTGTAGCCTTCTAATTTGGGGATTCTTTTCCCCAAGGAAATTATCTTTAGATAATTATACTTTATGCTCAAGGATGTTAACTATATTATTGTTTATAACAAAGAAAAATAGGAAACTACTGAAATATCCAATAATAGAAAATGGTTAGTGGATGCATTCTTAAATCTAAATGTTATGTAAGTAGCTAAAACAAATCACACTTTATTAACCAGAAATGCTTAGAATATAGTGTGAAATGAACAAGGTATCATTGAATACTCAGAAATAGTATACTCAATTACACTTATGTAATTACACAGGTAGATGACTTGGAGAAGCATTCTGTGGTCCACCAGTCTACATTTGTTCCCTCTTATTACAAGCTTCCAAACACTTTCCCTTTGTTATACACATCACGTTTGTAATTACTTATGCCATGTCCACCTCTTCTGCTAGAATAAAAATTCAGTGATGGCAGAGACCGTCCTTACCTCTGTAGCTCCATTATCTAATATAGTGCCGGTATAACCATGTAATGAAATATTATTTAAGTGAGTTAATAAACTAATTAAGGCAGGATGCCTGGGTGGCTCAGTTGGTTGAGTGTTGAATTTTTAATTTTTGCTGTGGTGAGACAGCCTTGCTTTAGGCGCTGGTCCAGCAGAGAGTGCTGGAGAATCCGTTCTCTCCCTCTCCCTCTGTCCCTCCTCCCCACACGGTTGCTTGGGTGCTCACATGCATGCTCTGTTTCTTTCTCTATCTCTCAATAAATAAATATTTTTTAAAAATTAATTAATTAATTAAGAAAAAGTGGGAAACCAACGACTAGATGAAGTGTTGGTTGCCTTGTAGAAGATGAGTAAAGGTGAGGGTTCTTTACCTTTGTTAACTGGCTCTATCCTTGGCTGGTATCTCAAGGTCTCCTTAATCCTCTTTTCTCTTACTATACAAAGATAATGATAATATTACCTTACCTTGTAGGGTTGTGGTGAGGATTAGATGAGGTAATGGATGTGAAGCCCAATGCACAAAGTGTTCAGCAAGTGACAGCGATTATGATCGTTGTTATTTTTTAATGTCCCCCCCATTTTCCACAGTGTGAATCTATTCATTTATGATTAGAAAAATCAAATTTAGAAGAAAAAAATAAACAAAATTGGTATATTTCATTAGTCTTCTTCCTTATTTGTCCTAATGGGGAGTTTAAAATATGTTGACTATTGATGAAATGTCTTCTTCTTTTTGAAAGTATTGTGAAACTTTCTTTTCCATGAACTCTACTTTTTAATGTTTGGAAGGCACCAAAAGCCCATTAGCAAAATCTGGAGGTGACAAACTTATTCTCAGCTTAAAGGTTTTATGGCATAGAAAAATAATTTGTTGAGTCTTCCCCACACATATACTCATACAAAAGTTCATTGAAAATCCTTTAGTCTATATGCATAAAATAACAAAAATGAATAATTTGACACTGCACTCCTGAAGATTCTATACTGGGAGAACTTTTCTTTAAATTCAAGTGCCTGGGGAAATAATCTAAGGGATTCCAGTCAGGAAAATGCCAGAACACCTGTCTCTAGGAAAGTTATCCCCTTCATGGGTTGTTAACTGTGTCACACAGCTAGAGGCTCATATTGGCTAGCATGCATCATAAAAACCGATTCCATATTCATCTCTATCATCACCTCAAACAATAAAACTTCTGGCAAACTCTAACTCTTTCCTCAAGGCTGAAGTTAAATGTTATCTTCACTGAGAAGCCTGTCAGGATCCCCATGCAGAGTTAAGTTTACTTTGTTTTTAGGTTTACTGTGTTTGTTGTATTTATCTATTTTCATTAAAAATGACTCTAAGGAAAAGTATTTATCTTATTATATTTTTGTACCATCTGTGCTTGGCAAAGTGCCTGATGTGGGACATGGTCAGGAAACATTTATTAAATGAATGAGTTAATGAGTGAATGAAAGAATCTTGTAGAGATTTTTAATCAAGCAGGATTCACAATCATAAAGAAAGAAACAGGGAGAAAATATAAGTTTGTTTAAATCTCTAGGGCTCAGGGCAATAATTGCTTCTGATCACATGCCAAAAGAGTATTGATCAACACTGACGATTTTGTTGTTTTTTTGGTTAATTATAAATGCAGCTTGTCAAGTCTTTAATTGTAGGAATCTTGTCTCGGTCAACTTTGGGTCCCCTGTTTCTGGCACTGTGTTTAGATTATGAAAAGCCTTCATGTTCCTGATAAAATGGCCCTTGATTTTTAATTCTCAAACTTCATCTCTCATTATAATATTTTCTATGAGATATTAATTTAAGAAAAACTACATTTACATCCTTAAAATTAAAAACATTTTAAACAAACTGATGTGAGGCAAGTCTTGAGTTACATTGTAGAATACAGCTGGTAGTTTGTCAGAATCACATGAAGTAGACTTTTAGTAGGTGCCATAGTCTCTTCCTTGGAAAATTTCTTAGTTTACTGGTAAAGATAGTAAGAGCAGTTGGAGTGACCAGAGCCTAGAAGGATGCACTGGAAGTTAAGGGAAGTGGGAGGAAGATTATGTTTTTAGCCCAATCTAGGTGGGTAAGTATTAGCTGAGCCTTTCCAGGGAAGGTGAACAATTGAGCTGAATTTTTTTAATGGTTGTACTTTTTTATCCAGGCAGAGAAGAAGGAGTCTCTAAGGAAAGAAATACATGCAAAAATAAAGAAGACAGAAATCGATGGCCTGCTTTGGAGGCCTGAGTAGGTCCATATGAGTGGACTGTAGGCTCTGTTTGTGGGAATGGTAGAAACTGGGCCTTACCGTCAGGTAGACACAGAGCAGGCATGGCCTTGTATGACATGATAGGGCATCAAGACTTTTTGCTGAAGACCATAGGGTATCATAGGAGGGCATTAAGATAGCATTAGCCTGCAGAAGAAAGTATCTGCATTTGCCGTGGAGAAGGAGAGGAACAGATCTAACAGTGAAATCTGTGACTGTGGCAACTGAATAGCAGAGAAGAATGTAGGTTTGAAGTGTTTGACCTGAAAGATTGGTTGGTTGGTGCTATTGTTCATTCACTGATTCATTTAAAAAAATGAATACTGCTTTATTCAACAAATACTGCTTTAGTGCCTACCTTTCACAGAGCACAGTTTTTATTAAAGAAAAAAATCAAGTTTTATTTTAATTTGTTAGTTAACATAGAGTGTTATATTAGTTTCAGTTATGTAATAAAGTGATTCAACAGTTCCATACACCCTGCCCTCATCATGGCAAGTATCCTCAATCCTCATCACCTGTTTCACCCATCCCCCATCCACCTCTGCTCTGGTAACCATCAGTTTGTTCTCTATAGTTAAAACTCTGTTTTTTGGTTTGTCTCTCTCTGGCAGAGCACAGTTTTAAGCACTATGTATAAAATAATGAACAGGTTCTGGACTTTCTTGGAGCTCACAGCCTCACAGGGAAGACAGGGATCTAGACAAATAGTGGCAATACAGTTTTTTAATTGCCATGAATATATATATATTTAATTTATAAGGCAGCCTGAGGAGTTAGAACAGGATGTTTTCTTGGAAAAAATGAGAGAGGTGATG
The DNA here is from genome assembly GCF_020171115.1 of Neogale vison. Lineage (NCBI taxonomy): Eukaryota > Metazoa > Chordata > Mammalia > Carnivora > Mustelidae > Neogale > Neogale vison. The sequence continues at coordinate 141,268,763 of NC_058097.1, forward strand.
ATTTTTGGATTGGGTCTTGAAATAGGAGTAGAATGTTCCAAGTATACAAGGGAAAGTTTATTCCAGGGATGAGAAAACGCATGCTGGTTCCAAAAAACTGCAAGTAACTCCATATTACTTGGGTATAAGTATTGAAGTTGGAGAAGGGGCTGGTATACGGTGCTAAGCAGAAGTTTGCTAGCCGTCATGATGTGTCTATGCTAAAGACTCTGGCCTATACCAGGAAAATCAGTGGTTCTTCACTGAGGACACACATCAGACTCATTGAAGACTTCAGGTGCATTTTTTAAAAGATTTTATTTATTTGAAAGAGAGAGAGAGATAGAGCACAAGCAGGAAGAGAGGCAGAGGGAGAGAGAGAAACAGACTTCCTGCTGAGCAGGGAACCCAAAGTGGGGCTTGATCCCAGGACCCCTGGGATCATGACCTGAGCCAACGGCAGATGCTTAACTGACTGAGCCACCCAGGCTCCCCTCAAATACATTTCTGATATCTATACTCACCATAGATTTCCTGAATTAGAAATTCTGGAAGTAAGCTTCAAGTGTATGTTGTTTTCATAGGTCTGTGGACCAGTCTGATGCAAAGCCATGTCAGAGAATGGTAGAATCATTGAAAGTTTAGTTCTTTTTTATTGCCACAATGTATTCTTGCTTTTCTATCACTGTGGTATGACCTACACCAAATACAAATTTGTTGTAATGCTTACTGTCCAATCTTATAATAATCAATTGCCATTTTCTAATCAAATTCATCAAATAAATGGAATCTGAGGACTATGGAATCAGCCTTCTTTGTGGGTGTATCCTTGCCAGAAGTCACAGAATGTGAAAATGACCATGAATAATTTTTCCAAACCATCTTAGTTATAAAAAATCTTTCCAAGGTATATAATTGAATAATTCAATAGATTTTTATGAAAGAATCAGATATGAAGCTTGGTACTTGTCCTTTCTATAAAACACATGGAAGTCAATATTTATCTAAAATGAGAAAAAGATTAAAAACAAATTGTGGTTTTGAAAAAGCTGATAAAAATTTCATCATAAAACTCAGAAATAGATAAAATTTTTCTAGTCACATGACATATATAGAAAGGAAGGAAGTCTTTTCATATGCAACAACATGGATGAACCTGCAGAATATTCTATTAAGTGAAATAAGTCAGTCACAGAAGGACAGATGATTCCACTGACATATTCAGAGTCGTAGCAGCAGAAAGTGGAATGATGGTTTTCAGGGGCTGGAGGGAGGGGAAAATGGGGAGTTGCTGTTCAAAAGGTATAAACTTTTAGTTGTGCAAGATGGGTGAGATCTAGAGATCTGCTGTACAGCCTTCTGCCGGTCGTGTTCAATACTGTCTTGGGCACCTAAAAATTGTGAGCAGGTAGATCTCATATTAAGTGTTCTTCCCACAATAAAAATAAATAAATAAATAAGAAGAAAATCCCTTTATTTTGAGTAGCACTGTCTTACCCCCTTCAATTTGCTCATTAATTAGTGAGGAAATGTCTCATAATGTTGGGAAGGTATGACAAAGAGAGATCTCTGTATCTTTTGTTATCAGAATAGATAAGCTACCCAGGCTGAAGACAGGAAATGAAATGATGATTTCAAGGAGAAAAATAGGTAATCTCCCTTCCCTGAGGAAATGACAGTGAGAGCGTATGAAACACTTGGGAGATGGGCATTTCATGCTGTATCACAGCTTGAGGTTTCAGCAATCAGTTGTAAAGAGCTCTGTAGGAATGCCTGGGTTTCACTCCTCAGTTCTGAGTGGCATCTAAGCTAATTCAAATCAGCATTTTGAATATGGAATGGAGCATATATAGATACTGGGAAAGAGAAAGCAAATGAACTAGCAAGTGCCTTGTGTTTTAGTTGCTTTAGGAACTGCTGGCATTATTTGGAGTAAGGGAAATCAAGAGTTGCAGAATTATATGACTACAGAAACTAAAAAAACACATTCAGTTCAGTTTTCTGCCTCCAATTTAAATCTGTTTTTTTTGAACAATCTTGATTTTCATATAATCCTTAAATTGTAAAGTAATATGACCTCTACATAGTAGGCACTTAACAAATATGAGTTAGATGGAAAAAATACATGAATCTTTTCAGTGAGATACCAGTCCAGTGGTTTCCTAGCCCTTTCTTTTTTATAACTCTTGTGATAGGGATCCTACTGTATTTGGAAAGTTTTATTTCTGTTAAGCACATACCATTATGGTAAAGAATATGCATTTTGGACTTCAGCAAATGTTAATATCCACTTAGGTTAGTATCCACTGATCATCAGTCATAAATAATTCCACAAATTATTTAACTTTTCTAAACCTGTGTTTACTTACATGCAGAAAAAGACCTACCACTTGCTTTGTTGTAATGAGATGAGGTGATTCACATACAGGACATATCACAGTGCCTGTTAGATAATAAATTCTTAATAAATATTAGCTTATTGTTATTGTTAATAACATTATACAGTCTGCCGCTTAATCAAACATTAATTCTTTGGTGCTATAGAGAACAGATCTAATTCGTTCTTTATCACAAAGACTTCCAAATATTAGAAAATGATTATTATATCATTTAAGTAGATAGAAGTAAAGGGGAAAGAGTAACCTTTTTTTTTTTTAAATTGAAGTATACTGACACACAATGTTATAAGAGTTTCAGGTGTACAACTTATTGATTCAACAATTCTCTACATTACTCAATGCTCACCATGATAAATAGAGTTACTTCTGTCACCATACTACATTCTTACAGTATCAAAAGTAGATCATTTTTTAAAAAATAAATTTTATGCCATGAGATTTGATATTTGAACACCATATCTCTCTTATAATTTATCACAGTCATTTAATATGTATATCTTTATTGAAGTGTCCTGTGTATTTGTTGATTTTTTCTCTTTTGCATCATGAAACATTGATTTGATTCTTGAATAAGAATAAAAATATATAGTAAAATGATCTAGACATATACAGGCTTTACAATCAGACAAGATTATGGTCTATAACTTCTTTGTCCATACAAACTTGGACAAGTCACTTATTCTTTTAAAGCTTTATTATTCTTACTGAAAAGTTTGGAGAAGATTTTTAATACTGGATTTGTGGTATTATAAAATAAAAATCATAATTAGAATTTATTAACCACCTACTATGTGATCATTGTTATGCTTATTATAATATATTGATCATCCTGTCATTCTACTATCTATTTTACAAGGTAGAGACATATTTTCCAAATATGTGATGAGCATAGTCATCAAAAGTATTATTTTCCATTGTCTTTCCTTGTAGCAAAGTTTCACAAGAAATTTTCAATTTCATGATATAAAAAGAGGTGGTATGGTAGAGTGGTTAAGAATGGACAGAAGCTCTGTTTCAGTTTGGGTATACATTCTAGCCCTGGCATGTCCTAGCTGTACCACCTTGGTCAAATTATCCTTTTCTAAGCCTCAACTTGCTAATTTGTAAGTTGGGGATGATAACATTGATATTTGATAAGATACTTTTAATAAATCATTCTACATGTATTAATAATATATTCCTAAAAAAAATCCCTTATTAGGTAGTGTATTAGAATTCTCCAGAGAAACAGAGAGATGGAAAGAAATTTATTATGAGTGACTGGCTCACATGATTATGGAGGCTAAGAAGTCCCATGAGCCGTCACCCATAAGCTGGAGGTCTAGGAAAGCCAGGGATGTAATTCTAGTCCAAACCTGAAGACCTGCAAACCATAGGAGCCAGTGGTATAATTCCTCATCTGAAATTGAAAGGCTCACAAGTAGGAGCACTGATATCTAAAGTCAGGAGAAGATGGATGTCCCAGAACAAGCAGAGAACAAATTTGCACTTTCTCTGTCTTTTTGTTCTATTTAGGCCCTCAGTGGATTGGATGATGCCCACTCACATTGGAGAAGATGATCCTCTTTCCTTAGTCTACTGATTCAAATGCTAATTTCTTCCAGAAATACTCTTACAGGCACACCCAGAAAAAATGTTTACCAGCTTGCTAGGCATCTCTTAACCCAGTCAAGTTGACACATAAAATGAACCATCACCAGTAGGTACCATATTTTGTATTTTATCTTATTTTATAGAGTGAAAAGCTAAGGCACAGACTGATTAAAAATTAATTAGAGCAGACAGACACAAAACAGCTGCATCAAGAATATTTGGGATGTGTTATGTGTGTGTGTGTGTGTGTGTGTGTGTGTGGTATGCATGCAATCTACAAATCAATTAAGAAAACACAAATAATAGGAAAAAATGGAATTAGTGATATGATAATACTGGAGATGAAATGGAATTAAAAGCGAATAGGTCAGCCAATTTGGAAACAGTTTGGTTTTATTTACTTGATTTGAATATTTACACACCCTATGATAGCAAATCCACATCCAGGTGAAAATACCCAAGGGATACTCTTGCATATGTACAATGGAAGCTCTGCAAGAGTGTTCACAGCAGCTTTTTAATTTTAATTTTTAATTTTTTTTTTTTAGATTTTATTTATTTGTTTGTCAGAGAGAGTGAGAGTGAGAGTGAGCACATGTAGGGGGAGAGGCAAGCAGAGCAGGCAGAGGGAGAAGCAGGTTCCCGGCTGAGCAAGAAGCCCCATGTGGGACTCGATCCCAGAACCCTGGGATCATGACCAGAGCCAAAGGGAGTGGATTAACCAACTGAGCCACCCAGGCATCCCTACAGCAGCTTTTTAAAATGGCTCAGGCAATTACTAACATCAAAGTAGGATAATATATGGTGATATATCGACAGAATGGGCTGACGTATAGCAGTTACAGTGAGTAGACTACAGTGACATGCAAAATATAAGTCATATCAGCAAATGTAAATTTAAGTAGAAAAAGTAAATCTCATAACATGACTTAAAGGTGATTACTTTTTTGTAAAGTTGAAAAACAATGAAATAAAATATTTTAAGGAATACCTATAGATGTTAAACTATTTTTAAAAAGGAAATCAATATTTATAACATTATTATATAATTATTATATTTAATAATATAATAATCAATATTTATAACATTATTATATAATTATTATAACATTTTATTATAATGCTTATCTTGGATGGGGACAGGCAAGGAATGTGACTGGTAGTCATAAAGTTAGAAATAGGTTATTGTCAAGATCCTAACTTTTGTTTTGAATGGTGAGATTAGTTTCTATTACATTATTGGTAAATAGGTAAATAAATAACTGAGCCCTACATGGAGCAATGATGAGATTTGTCATGAATGGAGGGCTATGATTGAGCCAATTCTGTTCATCAAAGGTCCAAAAAGAGAGGAAAAAAAGTCCCCAGCCATTTAGCTCTGGAGCCAATAGTCTGAACAGATGTGCTATGTTTTTACTGTTATCAGTTACTGCTATTACTATATTATAAAATAAAATAGGTTCCTATATGTTAAATATAAGCTATGCACCAAATATTGTTCTGTATTCTAGGGATATAGAAGTGAACAAGACAGACAACATTTTTTTTTTCATTGAGGTTACATTTTTCAAAATGCTGGACCTAATCCTAGCCACATAGACAAAATGGGAGGTCTAATGAAAGGTTTCTTTCTTTCCTTCTTTTTTTTTTTTTTTAAGATTTAATTTATTTATCTGTCAGAGAGAGAGAGAGAGAGAGTGCACAAGCAGGGAGAGGGGCAGGCAGAGGGAGAAGCAGGCTCCCCACTGAGCAGGGAGCCTGACACAGGTCTCAGGTCCCTGAGATCATGACCTGAGCCGAAGGCAGGGGCTTAACTAACTGAGCCACCCACATGTCCCTAATTAAAGTTTCTGAGATTTATCTTCCTTTTAAAAATGACACATAAGGGGTGCCTGGGTGGCTCAGTGGGTTAGGCCGCTGCCTTCGGCTCAGGTCATGATCTCAGGGTCCTGGGATCGAGTCCCACATCGGGCTCTTGCTCAGCAGGGAGCCTGCTTCCCCCTCTCTCTCTGCCTGCCTCTCCATCTACTTGTGATTTCTCTCTGTCAAATAAATACATAAAAAATCTTAAAAAAAATGACACATAAGAGGGATGTTGTGTTTATTTGAGGATCTGGAAAATGCAGCAGCATCTTTCAATCCTAACAGGAGTTTCCTTGAGGGCAAAGCCGACACATTGAGAATGAAAAGAACCTGGGTTTTTAATAATGTTGAGTAACTGAATTAACCAACCCCGGACTCCTCTTATTTAGGATTTATATATATATATATATTTTTTTTTTTTTTTAAAGATTTTATTTATTTATTTGAGAGAGAGAGTGAGAAAGAGCATGAGCGAGGTGAAGGTCAGAGGGAGAAGCAGACTCCCCATGGAGCTGGGAGCCCGACGCGGGACTCGATCCCGGGACTCCGGGATCATGACCCCAGCCGAAGGCAGTCGTCCAACCAACCGAGCCACCCAGGCGTCCCTATTTAGGATTTATATTAATGGTTCTGTGAGATGATACATTCTCCTCAGTGGTTAAGTCATTTTGAGTCGGACTTTCTATTGTTTCAAGCCAAAGAACTAAAACTGAAGAAGAATTTGGGATTAGGAGCACGATATTGAAAGGAACAGACTCTAAAATTTTGGAATTGTTAGAAATAGTTATAGAATCATGACATTCTCAATGTCTGTAAAGATCCCCTTAAAGGTATTATTTAAATTCTTCCAGAACAATGATACCAACTCCAGGTATGAAAGGATGTGGTATAGCATGCAGTTAAGCTTACTGAATGCAGAAAGATCCTACTTTGCATGATATAACTGGCAACAATAGTCTTTGTTAGAAAAGCTGTGGTTAGACAAGCTTTAACTGCCCCGACTCTGTATGGCCTCCCTTTAGCATTCTGTGCTAAATGAATAAGGAAGTGTGTGCATGCATGTGCATATGTGTGTAAGTGTTTCATATGTTCATTTTGTACCAATCACTAGTTCACCTTGTTTTTGGTGCCATGAAAATACAAATATGAAGAAAGATACAGGGAACATAATAGTGATCTCCAAGTAAATACTACATGGCTATAATAGGCTGAGTGTCCTATAAATGGTGCTCTAATAATACAGTGGTGATTCTGAAGCATGAGAAATCCCATCTGGTGGGGTGCTTGGGTGGCTCCATTGGTTAAGTCACTGCCTCCTGCTCAGGTCATGATCCTAGGGTTCTGGGATTGATCCCTGCATCAGGCTCCCTGCTTAGTGGAGAACCTGCTTCTCTTTTCCCTCTTCTACTCTCCTGTTTTTTTCTCTCTCTCAAATAAATAAAACTTAAAAAAAAAGAAAAGAAAAGAAATCCCATCTGGCTTGCAGGAAGGAAAATGGTTAAGATTCCATAGCATTTTCTCTTCTTCGTTAAGCCTTTTGGGCATGCTTTCCATACCTAGACTGTTTTTTCCTCACAAAGCAATTCTGAGGAAAGAAAAGATCATGGATTCATAAATCAAGATAGCTCAAATTCTGATTCTAAGAATTGTGCTTGAAAAAAAAAAAAAAAGAATTGTGCTTGAAATTCACCATGGTAGTTAAATGACCTTGGAAAATTCACTTTGCCTCTCTAGGCTTCAATGTTCTCCTGTAAAGTTGAAATATGAAATATATCTCAAAGGATGGATATAAACACGAGGTGCTTGGTACATAGTAGGTTATGCAACCTTCCCCCACTTTTGCAACTTATTTTTTTTTTTTTTCCTCCTTTGGTTATACTTAGTTCCCTATACTTTCCTTAGTTTTTCTGTCTGGCCTCTGAGTCATCTAAAGCTACACTTTTCATATTGTTACTGGTTTTGCAATCAATGTGTCCTAACTGCCAGTATTTGCTACTTGGCCTTTTGTTGTCTAATTGTAAGAAGTTCTGATACTTCCACTCACATTCAGCTTTTCCCTCTGGTCTTGACATTTCTCTATTGATTGAGAACAACTGTGAAGACATTCTAACTCTACCAGTCATCCCCTCAGGTTTCTTATGTAGAGTGGATCATACCCTCATTCACTGAATACTTTCTGGTTCTTACTCATTGTTCCTTCCATCTGTGTTGAGCTGAATTTAATTCAGAGTTTTGTTTGTTTTCTTTTCTTTTTCCTTTTCTTTTGCATGTTAACCAAAAATTCTATTTGTTGGAAGTGGATATTAGATTTTTTGCTGTTGTTACATATGTACATATACATGCATGTTTCATATATATGGAACTCCACAAAGGCATGAGGCTCCTAGATAGCCAGGAAATCGAGGCTCATAGGCTATTCTGAGCTAAGGAAAAGGAGGTAAAAGTCTGGGACTTCAAATAAGAAGGAAAATTATCCACAGGAAGATGGGGAGAACAAATGTTTGGTAAATAAATGTTTGCCATGCCTTGGAGAGAAGTCTCTCTGATGCCAAAAAAAAAAAAAAAAGTTATCTTTGATATTATCTCTCTTCCTGGTGTAGCCCTTCTATATGAATTCTCTTAGGCAGCTAAGGGTGAAGTAAAAATGTATCCTTTGTCTGTTGGACTTTGATTGTCTTCAGCTCAAAATAATCCACATGTCAAAGTGGCATATTCTGGGGTGGCCTGCCCTGAACCCCACTGACACTTTTCTCTGAGTTTTCCTAGTCGATCTACTCATGTACTGATACCCTAAGGGATCTGGAGGTGATGCCAGCATCATCCAGCTTCACAGAGGTTCTTCCTGAATGTTATTCCTCTGCTCTTGGGAAAAACTGTATCTGTTCTTATGAGGTAGAATTCCAGTTTACCAAACAATGGGCTGGCACAATTGGTCTTCTTGTCCTCCTTCTTATTGGCATTCTGCTTCTATTCAGAAAAGTTCGCCAATGGAGAACATAGCGGCGAGAGCAGAGCCAAGCTATAGTACAAGCCCTTATGTCAATAGAGGCTGGGACATCTCCCCAGATATAGTTAAGCATGCTAGATCGGTAGTCAAAGACGGGTAAGATCAGTAGAGAAACATACCAACCTAAGACAGGACAGAGATCATCGATATCTTGTGTCTGATGACGGGTAAGGATGTTTTCTGCTACTGACGACCTAAGACAGGCACGATCTCTGCCATAAAACAAAAAAGGAGGAGATGTCGGGGACCGCCTCCGGCCAGGAAAATCCCCACCATTACACGATGGCGCTTGACTCACTGCCAGCAAAATACGCTGCAAGTGAACAACGAACTTTCTGGTGAAGCCCGCCTAAAGGAGGACATAGTCATTGGCTGTTTCAAATTTAATCAGCATAGTAACAGGACTCTCATTGGCTCTCCCCATTGTTTGGCCCCTTATTGGTCACCCTGACACATATAAGCTAAGGAAGTTGTCGAAATAAGGAGACGAAGCATTAACACCATGCCAGGCTGGTTGTCGTTCTTGCGGGCCGAGGGCGACAGTAGAAGTACACAGTGTTAGAGAAATAAAAGCTAGGGATTATTTAGAGAGTAACATCCTTGGGCTATGGGATCAGACAGAAATGGAAGGAAATCTTAGTCATATTTTCTATGAGCTATGTGACCTTGAGCAATTTAACCTTTCTAAGCTTCAGAAACATCATCTATAAAATTGGGATAAATTATTACCTGCTTCATAAAGTTGTTGTAGACAACAAATTTAGACCATCTATTTACAATGCTGAGGGCTGTACTGGCATATAAGAAAATTTTTATGTCACCCACAGTTATTTTTATTACTGTTTTTGCAACCAATATTATCATTTATTGCGTATGAGGCATAGATCAAACCTGGTAAAAGGTGTTTCATATATATGTTGATTCATGTCCCCTCTTTTAAGTTTGGTAGATATGAGAAGTTTTGCTATGCAGAAAAATGGGACATTGGCTAGATAGAGATTTGGGAGCTAGAGAAGATTTTTTGTAAACTATAGGAAGTATGATAACAGATATAATGATGTTAAAAAATCCATTAGTAAAGGAGAGCTAGAAGATGCAAGAGAAAGAAGGATAATTGAGAACGTAAGAGAGACTACAATTCAAAGCATATATCAAGGGTAGAGGAAGTGACCATTGCTAGAAGGAATGTTCCACAATTTTTACTGGAGGGAAGGGGAAAAGGCTGCAAATTAGTATTATTGTAGATTTAAAGGTATGAAACTATTGTCAGGTGATTCTTTTTTTTCTTAATAAAATAAAAAATAAGACCAACTACTGTAAATATGGGTGAAGTATGGGGTCTTTGAGGAAATTAGAGAATGGTGGGTAGAGGAGACTAAGCTTAACAGAAGAATTCAGTAGCATCTCCAGGAAGTGCTGAATTTGGGATTGGTGATCTTGAATATACTAAGAGCTATTTTTCTAGTTACATGATATTCGTCAACAAATTAAGTTGCATTAGTGAAGCAGAAGGTTAGGATCATTCAGGGTTGGGATGAACACAATTGAGGGGCACAGAGACAAGTGAATTAAAGTTATTGGGGCACCTGGGTGGCTTAGTGGATTGGGCCTCTGCCTTTGGCTCGGGTCTGGTCCCCCGGTCCTGGGGTCGAGCCCCGCATGGGGCTCTCTGCTCAGAGGGGAGCTTGCTTCCTCCTCTCTCTCTCTGCCTCTCTGCCTACTTGTGATCTGTTGGATGAATAAATAAAATCTAAAAAAAAAAAGTTATTAATATGAAGTTGATAATAACCATTGGCCATCAGGGTTGGAATTTACATGATAGAAAGCAAGTAGTTAGAGTGTAGAGAGAGGGTTAGTAGATTCGTGATGTTGATGAGGTTAAGTCATTATTGATATGGGGTTACTAAGCAAATGAGCTGGAAGACTGGTAGGAGTTTGTTGTTGGGTAGTAGGAGACTGAATTTATAAGTTTAGAGGTGATACAGTTTTTTGGTAATGCCATGGTGCAATGCAGACCACATGCAAGTAAGTGAGATATAAATCTTTGTTGTTGAGAAGCTCTGAGAATTAGTTGTTTGCCACTATAACAAAAGCTGATTAATATAGGAGATTATGTGAAAGACTTAGAATTTCCCCACTGGAGAAGACCCTAGGGTTTCAAGAACTCTGTTTCACAACTACTGGTCTGGGTAAAACTGTTTAATGAAGTCTCAATTTCAGGTATTTTCAATTCTATCAGATACTGGAATTAAAATGCAAATAATATCATCCAGGGATGTCGGGCTTATTGCTTTTCCTTTGTTAACCTTTCCATTATTAACCACTTTTCCTTCTGTGTAAACTCCTACCTAACACAACAATAGATACTGTAGCATAAGGTTGAAGTCAGACTTGAGATCAGATTTTACCTCTTTCATTTACCAGCTATGTGGTGCTGGACCACTTATCCTTCTCCAAGTCTCAGCTTTCAATTCATAAGCTAAACTGTTATGGAGATTACATTATATGATTCATCTGAAGCATTGGGTTCACAGTCCCACAGAGCCATTGCTTCTAGTGTATCACAAGGCAGTGGATCATAGCTCTTATGAGCAAAGTCGGCCACGTCTCCTAGGTTCAGATGTCACATTTCATCACTTAGCAAGTAGGTGAGAAACAAGAATTCTGAGTCTCAGTTTCTTCATCTTTAAAGGGCTTGCCTAATGGGGCTAGTGGGGATTGATTGATTAATGATTGTGAGGCAGTTAAAGTCAAAACCAGACCATAGCAAGTGGATGTAAGCAGAGATCTTCTTGTTATTCCTTTCTCTGCTTCTTACTTGCCGTCTTCAACTTGAGGGTATGGGAAGTTACCCAAAGTGGAAATACAAAGTTGAAGAACCTATTAGTAAATGGTTGTATCCTTCATTTTGTGTAGAGGCAATTTAAGGAATATGTTAAATCAACTGGCTAGTCTCTATCTATTACTACAAAGAGTTAACATGGATCAGATGGCTTTTCAGCGAAGAGTGTCTCAAGTCACCAGGGCCTCTGAGGAGGAGGGTCTCAGCAGCCGAGCTGAGTAACTCCCCATGAGAAAGGAAGCTGCTGTGTGAATACAGTGCATCAGTAATGAGAAATGTCTTGTTCACTTCTTTAATGGGAAAACCTAGACTGAGTGAGCAGTGCAGGTGAGGAATGGGTGGTGCTTGTGGTGAGGATTACTGTCCTTTATGAGGCTGGGACAGTCCTCAGTGGAATTACAGACTATTTTCCCTTTCCTTTCCACTCCTCATGTCTTGCCGTTTTTGGACTAAGAAGAGCAGTTGAGTACTGAGATCATTTCTTCTTCCATTCGGAGGCCTTTCAATTTTTAGTGCCTTTATCCATGCTGTTCAGCTTGCCTGGAATGCCTTGTCCTGTCTGAAAATCTCTTATTTATCCTTCTGAATTCAGCTCACATATCACCTTCTCTGTGAAGTCTTTCTGACCTTTCCAGGGAAACTGTCATGTGCATAGATAGTATCGCTTCTTGTACTCCCGCTGTTCTTCGTAAACTGCCTTTGACACCATTTAATGTCTTTAATTAATTAAAAGTCCATCTCTCCCAATAGACCTTGGTGTCCATGGAAGGTAGGGTCATGTTTATTGATACCAGTATTGTCAGCCCCTACTTCAGTGCCTGCAATACTGTGTGAATTCTGTGTGAATAAATGAAAGAAGGAATGAAGTTCAGAGAAATAGCAGTCACAGCATTGTAGCCTTAAAGCATTTTAGGGTCCTTGGAGTTAGAAAAGAGCTGTACCAAGTGACTGATGTCTGTACAAGGCTTACGGTTGTGCTTTGTTTAGCATCTTATGTTTTAATGGGCAATGGAACTAGGTAGGAATCATGATTGATTGTGAAAATCATACATGCAGCCAAGCTTCTTTTTGTCTAAAACCCAGCAGAGTTTACTCATTTAGGTTAACAACAGGTATTTGAGTTTGTGATTTAGGATCTAATCCAATTTTCTATTTTAAAATTAACAAATTTAAGGCTCAGTGGCTAAGCTCTCATTATTTTAAGTTTCAATTAAAGAGCAATTCTATAGTGGTAGAACTTGACTGCCCACTTCAACAAAGCTCTCTAAGCTGATTCTTAGCTTACTTTGACTCCCCACAGTTTTCCCAGTGATGACTGACATACACTAGCCATGTTCGTAGAAGACTGACATGTAAATCAGAATGCCCATAGGTTAATTTAAAAGATAAATATAACTATAGGAGAACTATTAGCTGGTCAGCACATTTTTCCATACAGAAATGATTTAAATGGGAAATGAAAATAATATTCAGAAAACTGATTGATTTTTAACACAAACAGTTACTGAGGGTACTGAGTATAGATTTCAGCTAACCTGATTCAAATCCTTGATATGTTAAATATTAAACAATTTATTCAACCCGTTTGTTCCTCAAATGTTTGTTGAATGCCCACTATGTTTAAACTGGGATTTAAAGATGAATAAGACATAGTTTCTTTTCTTTTAAAGAACACACAGGCTAAGAAAAGTAAAGAGAGTTCTGAAATGACAGATTGATATGGGATGGGTTTCATAATTTAAGAATGTACCAAGAATGATAGGTGCCCAGAAATGAATGATAAACTTCTGCAATGATCATGGGAAGCTTCATTGAAGAATTACACTTAATCTAGATTAGTAGCTCACTAGTTGGAGATGTGTGTGTGTGTGTGTTGCAGTAGTATATGTGTAAAATTTACAGTGTGCACAGAATGGGAAATGGCAATATTTAAGTAGGGCTGGAGCATAGAGGGTGGGGAGCGTAGCAAGGGATAAGGAAGGAGTCAGAAACCAGACCATGAAGGGTCTTGTATATCCTGCTTACAATTTGGTTGTGATCAGCTAGGTGAGGGGTTTTAAGCTGATGAATGACATACTCATATTTACATTTTGGAGACAGATCTTCGAAATCCATGGGATTATGGATTGGAAGAGGGAAAGATAGGAGACAAGAAAGACAAACGAAGAATAAGGGAGCTGTCAAGTAAGAGAGGTGATGAGATCCTTAGTTAAGACATTGTCAGGAGCCTGGAAATGAGACCATCATTGAGAGTGGGTGGAGCAGAACTGAACAGAGCTGCCTTTTTGGCCACTGGCAGAGCTTTGATGAGTCTGAGAAATTGTGGTGAGTTACAGATGGGCAGAGAATGAGATATAGATATCCTATCTGCCTACTGGTGAGGACACCAGTTTCAAGAAACAACACATGGGCTGCAAGCCTAAGAAATACCACAGAGGCTGTGAAATGGAAGACTCCTTGTTCATTCAAAAAGTTCATTTCAACCTATTCAATTCCTTCTCAGTATAGTAGAAAGAACATAAACTTTGGAGTCAGATGAGGATTTTAATCTAATACTACCTAGTACTACCACTGGTTTTCTGTGTGACCTTCAGTTTGCAATTTAATCCTATCTAGCCTCAACATTTTCTTAGATGCAAAATAGGTATATAAAAAAAATTCCTGGCATTATGCTAAGTGAAATGAATCAGAGAGGGGCACCAGGGCGGCTCAGTTGTTAACAGTTTGCCTTCAGCTCAGGTCATGATCCCAGGGTCCTGGGATCAGGCTGTGTGGACTCTCTGCTCAGCAGGAAGCCTGCTTCTCCCTCTCCCGCTCCTCCTGCTTGTATTCCTTCTCTCACTGTCTTTCTCTGTCAAATAAGTAAGTAAAATCTTAAAAAGAAAAAAAAAAGAAATGAGTCAGAGAGAGAGAGGAATGCTGTATGATCTCACTTATATGTGGAGTCTTAAAAGAAAGCAACAACAGAAAACAAGCTCATAATGCAGAGAACTGATTGGTAGTTTCCTAAGGCAGGGGATAGGGGTGGGAGAAATGGGTGAAAGGCATTAAGAGTTACAAACCTCCAGTTATAAGATAAAAGTCTTGAAGATGTAATATACAACGTGATTATAATTAACAATAATGAACCCTACATTTGAAATCCTAAGAAAATAGATCTTTAAAATTTTCATCACAAGAAACAAACTTTTGCAACTATATGTGTTAAGGATATTAACTAAACTTATGGTAGTGATCATTTTACAATATATACCAGTATTGAATCATTATATTGCCCACCTGATATGAATACAGTGATGTCAATTATATGTCAGTTAAAAAAATTATTTTTCATATGCTTATTGAAAGGATTCAATAATATTATAGTGTATAAAATTTGCCTATCAGAGTGGTGGGCCTATAGTGACGGATTTCAAAAATAGTCACTTATTTTCTGTGATTCCCAGCAATCAGGAAGGGAAAGAGTGGAGAAGGAAGCCAGATGCGGCCCCGAGAGACTTTCTCATTCTATCAGGCCATGGAGAGTGGTGGTAAAAGCCCAGACCAGGAGGGAGAAAACTTGGGTACCAGTCTCACCCAATCTCCCAACTTGGCCTCCTTACTTTCAATTTATGCGTGGTAGCCACACTGATCTTGAATAGACATCTGAATGACAGGGAAGTCAGAATCTGGTCATTTTCAAGGCTAAGTTTAGGTAGCAGTGGTGCATTTGATTTTGTTCCTGGGAGTCACTGGGCATCCCAAAGGCACTTAAATTACCAGTCATAGAGAGCAAAGGCATTATAGAAGAAAGGGAAAAACATAAAGGACATCTCCTGTTTGAAAGGATTTTCCATATGAAATTCAGGTCAGTACAGTGAGGCTTAAAGGAACAACTGTGCTTCAGGTGCTGGAGCCTGAACAAAGGACAGAAACACATAGCCCTTGTCGAGAGAATTTACCATTCAGATGGATATTCTCAGGCGCCATACCTTTGGCCTTTGAGTTAAAGCACAGTGACCAAGGTACTAGAGTTTCAGGCTGCTGACCACATGTCATTATGACAAAAGCAGAGGGAAAGCGAATTTTCCACTACTGGATTTCTTAGATTGACACAGGATTTTCAAGATACATACCCTCCGGGAAGAGATGATGTGACTCTTGCTCACTCCAGAGGGTCTTTCCTGGACACGAGTGAGTCCTCGTTTACAGCATCCTGGCTCTTTTCATCTTTCCACTATGAGTTTTACTTACTCTTTTGATGATAAAAATGCCAGGACAGATACATTTCAAGGAAATGAACAGTTTAAAATGTTGCCTGTTTAAAAATTAAAATTAATTTGCCCTGTGAGTCGTGAGTCTCATTTTAATAGTGCCCTGAATAATTCAGGAGCTGCAGTTTGTTCTGAGCTTGTGTGGCAGCTTTTGGCTGTCTTGCTTGGGAAGCAGCCCATGCAGAAATGCTTAGCTTGTACAGAATGAATTATCCTGGGGTCTGCATAGCATGGCATCTTAGGGACATGGTTCTGGAAGGTGTAGCTTAGAAAATCTTCAAGAATAGACTGGAAAGTGTATGCATTCTGACCCCAGAATGTATGAGAAATTTTATGTAAGAGAAATGAGATGGTCCAAGTTGTGGTTGAGGGAGATGTTACTTACGGATCACCCATTTCTGCTTAAACCTTTTAATTGTCCTTTGAGAGTCGCAGGAAAATGTCTCAAATCCTTGGAATGAAACACAAGGCCCTCAATTTTCTGGGTCCTTGTCACTTTTCCACCTTCAACTTAGGTTCTGCTTCTTTGCAATGTAGACCTTGGGCTCTAGCTGCAATTTTCAGCTTCTACAGGCATCCTGCTAATTTGAACTGCTTTCATCTACTGCTGCTTCTGCCCGGTAGACATTCCCATTCACCCTTTTTTCTCTTCAGATCCTCTTCCCTTGTTTTCCTTGCTTCAGCTTAATTGTCATGGGCTTTGGGAAGCCTTTGCTGAAATTCTAGATTGTTAGAGGTATTCTCTGCATGCATACAATGCCTTGTGCTTTCCTTTCTCTCCGTAGATAATTTTCTATATAACCAACATCTCCTTATGCTCTTTCTCCCACTGAAAGAAAGGCTTCTAGAACTCTGAAGCTCCTTCTTCATCTGGCTCGTTATGGACCCCTTCAAATGCCTCTCGAATGTGTTGGAATTAAAGAGACCTACACCCTCAGCCTCAAATCTCTCTATTTCCCCAAGGGGCAGCCCAGTATCTGAAATTCTGTTATTAGAGAGTTTCTGCTCTTGGTCAAGTGTTGCTATTTATCTTCAAATGACCCTGGCAAGTGCAGAGCACACCATGGAAATCTCAGACCTGGAAGACTCCTGAAGATTCTTCAGACCCTCACTCCATTTTACAAATGTGGAACTGAGGTCTACATAGAAGAACTAACTCACTCAGAATCACATAGCTTACAGGTGGTAAATCCAGGACTAGAGCATGGGAATTGTGACCGAAAATTCAAGGTCTGCTCTTCATGTGGAGGTCAAATCCTACCATGTCAGCAATTAAGAACTTTGGCAGTCTGTGTGGTAAGATAATGGTTGAGAATAGGAAAATATTATAGAAAAGGAAAGGCAGAGAAGCCTGAAGACAAACTAAACAGATTTTTCATGAAAAGAGTCTTTGGGGGGTTACCTGGGTGGCTCAGTTGGTTAAGCATCTGACTCTTGGTTTCTGTTCCAGTCATCATATTGGGGTCGTGAGATCAAGTCCCATGTGAAGCTCCATGCTAGGTGTAGAGTCTGCTTGAGATTCTCTCCCTCTCCTTCCCACTCTGCCCTTCCCCTCCTCCTGCTCTTCTCTCTCTCAAATAAATAAATGAAAAAACAAAATCTTTTAAAAAATGAAACGATAAGAACCTTTGGGTCAGATACACTTATTGGCAAATATGTTATTATTTGTTGATTTTGTATCACTCTCAAATTAGAGCTACAAGGGGCCAGGAAACTTGTCTTATTTTTCTTTGTATTCCAAAGCTATTTCCTTGCCCTAAGTAGGTACTCAATAAATGTTTAACTCTTGAAATTTGGATCTGAGGAAAAATTACCACACGATTGGTCTAGTTTAAAGAATATCTTCAATATTTATTTTAATTCTGAATATAAAGGGAAAGCTACTCTTTTGGTTCTAAAAGTTTTCCCTTAATTTAGTAACCTTATTCTTCTATTTACTAATTTGCATGCCTACTATTAAGGATTTGAAATTAATTCTCTTACAAAATCATTTAGGTGCTTCTTTTGTCTTTGTCCTTACAGACCATGAGGCTAATCCTCTGTGCAGAACTAGTTCATAATATTACTAGTTCATAGCATTACTAGTACATAGTAATTCTACTATCCACTTGGGGACAAAGAGCACACTCTTTTTTATTAAGACAGTGTCCTAAGAAGGAGCCACAGTGCACAAGGATTAGCTCTTTCTCATACATCAAAGCCTTTTAACAAACCCTGACAAAAATCTCAGAAAATCTCAATTCAGAAACTAGCAGTACAGATCCATCCGTGAGTTATTCATTTATTTTTCTTTAAAAAATTGTGATCCCAATACAAGCATTTCTTCCCTGAAAAACCTTTCCATTTTAATCAGAGAACTTGCCCTTAAATGTTATATCCAATTTGTGATGCAGATAGAATGAAAATGAATGGGGAAGAAAAGAACTGCTATGCTAAGGATAGATTTGTTCTTCAGACAGTTTCTCGGTTCCTCTTGAATCACTGAAGAGAAAACATTTTAGCTGTCGTCTCTATTTAGGAAGTCATGCTGTGATTCTGAAACCTCTTTAACTCTAGTCATAGTCTGAAAGAGGAAGTCTTCTTTTCAGTATCTCTTAAAGACTTTGGAAAACACCAGAATTTCATTTTTTTTTGTTGTTAATTAAAAACATTTATTTCTTGAACAAAACTTGCTCAGACTATAAGAGTCGGTAAATGGTGCATGCTGTTGAAAGCAAAGCAAAGTAAAACAAAATACATTTATCATCTTAGGCCACATTAATTTTTATAATGTTCAAAGTAGAGGTGGTTATGGTGCTTTTCTACTCATTTTAAACTGACCACAACTTGGGATCATTGCATTCACATCTGGGAGCTATGATTTTAAGAAGGATATAGCATATTCTTGAGGGAGCATGTTCAGATGTACAACAGCATAGTGGGAAGGCTCAGAGGTGGCCATCTGGAAACATTAGAAGAAAGTGTACTTGTACAGTAATGACCCCTTTTCTGCAGCTCAGCTTTCAGTGGCCTTCTTATAATTCTATTACCTAGTAGAGTGCCCTGCATCAAGTAGATGTTCAATAACAGGTTTTTTAATTGGATTGAATTGAACCAAATGATTAATTTATCAAAATCCTTTGCTTTGCTGTTTATACTTCTCATTGTATATGTCTTGACTTCATAAATAACTACAAAGGCTCATTTTGTAGGGCTTAGATGAAATCAGCTCATCTATCTGTTCAAGATATTTTCTACCTTTTCAAAGTGATTACAAGAATTTTGCAAAAACTTTCCATTCAATTCATGAACTGTGTTAAATAGGACTTTCATATTTTAAAGTTTAAAAGTAATTTAGGCGATGCCAACAGAGTCATACTGAGAAAAGGCATATATTATAATAATGATGATGTTCTTTTCAAATACTAAGAGATTTGGAAATGGTTTCTTGGAATCTACAGAATCCTGTTTATTTTCAAGGAGATTGCTATTATAGAAGACACATATCAAAAGAAACCATTTTAATATTTTCTTTCTATACTGACATGCCTCCCATCACTCAATATATGGTACCACTATAATTGCATTCCTTCCGTCACCAAATTTGAAGGTCGTGTTGGTGAGGAAGATTGGCCTAGAGGAAAATTCACTGACTTTTACATCAAATAGGTCTGAATTTTAATTCTCACTCTACTTTATGTAAACCTCTTCGGTGGACTTGATACATCAGTCTCCACCTGCTCAATCTCCTCATACATTGCCACGAGAATGATTCTTCTAAACTCAAAATATAATAATCCCCCTTTTGTTTGCAAAACTTTTTCTTTCTTTCCATTTGTATTAAGTGGAGCCTGGAGTCCATAGACTGATACTCAATATCTTTCTCAGTTGGACTTCAACCTTCAGCTTGGTATGGTGGTTAAAAAGGGGACTTTGGCATTAGTCACATACAGAATGGAGTCCAGGCTATGGACTTTGGGCAACTTACTTAAAATCATTAAGCTTCACTTTACTCATCTGTAAAATAGTGTAATAGTATGTATCTTACAAACCTGTTGTAAAAAATAGATGGGATATTGCATGTGTTCTTGGATCATGATTGTATTCTCACTATTACTCTAAGAATATATGATTTTATTTTTTATAACTTATTTGATCCTCCTCCAAAGCCCCATGTTGTTGGAAAGCTAGAAAGAAGGGTGAGTGGTGGGGGAGGAAAACTCAAAATTTCCAATTATTGATATCTCTCTCAGTACTTTCCATTTTAAACCATGGCTTTTGGATGTTTCAGTCATTTTGGATAATGCCCCTCTTAAATTCAGCTTCCTCCCTGCATTTCTTCAAGATATTCTTGAAGCATGAGATTGGGACTGATGCTGTTGTTGCAACAGCTGGAAGGGACCTGCCTCCCCACATGCAGGCCCCTTTACTGCTCTCTGGTTCTTCTCATCAACGTGGCAACTTTTTTTTTTTTTTTTTTTTTTTACTGGCCATTGTCATAGAGGACAAAATTTATGACTGGAAAACTTGTGGTCTCTTCTCTGGCCTCCAGCAGGGTCTGGTGTTTCTTCTGCCCCCTTGCTAACTCCACCCCTTTTCACTGGTAATGAGGATGCTCCTGGTTAAGTCTGGTTAGACAGCTCTTTTTGTAGCCCTCCTCTATAGAGTTAATTTGCTCCAACCACGTATTCTTTGGTCCAAGGGGTAAACTTCTGGATTCCTTACAGCATCGAAGTTGAAAGAACTTTGGAAATGCTAATTCAGGTTCTCTTCCACCCAAACTAATTGTGTGACTTTTTACTCTATGTTGCTAAGGGATTTGCTCTCACTGTTGTCTTTAAGTTCCAAATCGAGAACAGAGCACAGCGCATATTTTCTGTCCCCAAGATGTTGGCTTTTTGACATGCCATCTGCCTGCTTCTCCTTCCTTTTAAATAGAAACCCCCACTCTCTTCCTATACTAGAAAAAACAAGCTTTTCTTTTTGCTATGGACTTGAGTAAACTCCTCTGAAGCTCTGGCTTTCTCTTTCCCCACCTGTTATAAGTGGAAGGGGTAGTTTCTTTATATTATGAGAAAACATCTGTGATTTGAGTTGATTTGGCTTGGTTCTTGATTTGGGGAAATGGGGCAACTAAGAACTAGGAATTATTTGGGTTTGGCATACAATTCAAGGCAATGTAACTACTCAGAAAACTGTGATTTTTTAAAAAGATTTTCACTATTATTACTTTCAATGTACTTCCCTCTCTTCCCTTTTACACTAAACACAGTATTTTCTACATGAATATGGATTCAATTTTATTTTATATTTTAGATAAAGATGGTTTATTAAATAGACCACAGAAAGAATTTAATACTCATACTCTTTTAATTATATGAAACAAATTTAAACCCAGCAAAAATGTTTCTAGACAATAATAATATTAAAAATATCAAAAGTTTTAAAAGAATTGACATATTGCAGAAGATTTAGCTTATTATTTTATTTAATGCTTACAAGGGCCCTCTGAGGCAGATATTACTACCATTTCAATTTTGGATGCAATATATATTAATTTATGTAACAAGGTCATAGGAGTAGGACATGATAGAGTCAGAATTGAAACCCAGATATTCTGATGGCAAAGTTCATGCTCATGACTGTTACGCTTTATCAGTTCCTATGTGTTCTTTGTTCAGAATATATGCTTACCCTGTAAATCATGAACTGTTCTAAACTTCTCTCTAGTTGTGTACCCTGAGCTCCAGGCCCAGACCACTACTACCTGTCCTTGAAAGCTCCTGAAATTCCTTCATAAATGTGACTTTGTTTAAATCTGAGGGGTTTGAAGTGGCGGGGGGGTGGGAGGTTGGGGTACCAGGTGGTGGGTATTATAGAGGGCACAGCTTGCATGGAGCACTGGGTGTGGTGAAAAAATAATGAATACTGTTTTTCTGAAAATAAATAAATTGGAAAAAAAAATGTGACTTTGTTTAATTTGTATCTCTATTTGCAATGCCATCCTCCTTGTCCTCACCACCAAACTACATCTAGCTCAATGCTACTTTCCTTTAGACTCCCACTCCCACTTCCTCCCACTTTGCTCTCATACCCTATACAATGGTTGTTTATCTCTGTCAGACCTCTAATATGCCTTCCATAAGGGGTATCTAGGTATGTCTGTCTTTCTAAATTGATTAAGGGTTTATGGAATTCAAGGGTAGCTTTTTCCTTCATTGTTAAAATGAATGAAATCAATGATAAGATTTTTCTTAATGTGAATTACATTAACCACTGGGAGAAAAGGAAGATACTGATCCCCTGATGACTGTAGACACAACTGGTCAAGCCAGCAAATTGTTCAGGTCATTGTCACAGTGGAATTAGTTGGAAAACTAGCAGTATGACAAAAATTCTCTGCCACTTGGAAGCTTTCAGGAGATAGTAGTAGAAAGTATTTATTTATGATATTGTTATTGCATGCCAGCTATGGTTCTAGTTGCTGAGCATAGAGTAATGAAGCAACAACAAAGGTCCCTGCTCTCATTGGGCTTACATTTCCTGGGAGGAAATGGACTATAAACAAGAACATTATTTGATAATAACAAGTGCTGTTCATAGAGATGGGGAAGACCCAGGGAGAACAGATTTTGAAGAGATAGAACCAGAATTTCTGTTTTAACTACATTAAATTTAGGATGTTTATTGGATATCTGGTTGAAGGTGTAAGGGAGGAATCTGAAGAGGTATCAAGTTGCCAGTTGAATGTACAAATCTGGAGTCTAGGGATAAATTAGAGGAAGACATGATGATTTCACTCATGTGGCATTTAAGAAACAAAACAGATGAACATAGGGGACAGGGAAAAAGCAAAGGAGGCAAACCATAAGAGACTCTTATTAAAAATATTTTAAAAATATTTCATTTATTTATTTATTAGAACAAGAGAGAGGGAGAGAGAGACAGATAGCAAGAAAGAACATGAGCAGGCAAGAGAGGGAGAATCAGGCTACCCACTAAGCAGGGAGCTTGATACGGGGCTCAGTCCCAGGACTCCAGATCATGACCTGAGCCAAAGGCAGGCACTTAACCAACTAAGCCCCTCAGGTACTCCACCATAAGAGGCTCTTACCTATAGAGAAGAACCTAAAGGTTGATGAAGGGAGGTGGGTGGGGATTGGGCAAGATAGTTGATGGGCATTAGGGAGAGGACTTGTGATGAGCACTGGGTGTTAGGTGTAAGTGATGAATCTCTAAATTCTACTCCTGAAACCAATGTTACATCATATGTTAATTGACTAGAATTTAAATAAAAAATTGAAGGAAAAAAACATCCTGTGCAAGGGCAAAGAGATATGAGAAAGCAAATTTTGAGAAGTTTGAAATACTATTTTGACATGGTAGAACATCAGGGGCATGTGGGGTAAGAAGAAAAAGACTGGAGAAAGGTGAATGCAAACCCATGAAGAGTCTTGCTAAGATACTAGAAAATTAATTTGGTAAATAGTAGGGAGTTACTGAAGAGTCTTTAGCTAGGGAATATCATGGTCAGATACTTGTTTTAGAAACAAATCATTCTTGTGTTGAGACCATGAAGTGATGAAGGACTGAATTCAGGAGTTGGCAATGCTAATGGGTTAGGAGGGATAAGGTGGGATTGGCAAGGCTGACAGTTTGATGAGATAGGGGGTCAAAGAAGAGAGGGTGATATCCAGGTTATGGATCTTAGTAACCTGGAATTTCAAAGAAGCAGAGTTTAACAGACATCATGCATTTTGCAGAACCTTTAAAAGCCACTATACATGCTGTCAGGGAGCATTTGCATTCAAGGATGAAATAGAATATATATAGAACTGGGCTTTGTATTGAACAGTCCAGACAGCTTTAACTCTTAGTCTGTCATAGTCCATTATTGTATTTCTGCTATGATGCTTGTTGGGGAAATCACCCAGGAATCCACCGCAAACCAACAAACATCTCAGAGTACTTACCCACTAAAGCTAAAGTGACAAGAGGGAGTAATCATTGAAATGCTACTTCATTCTGCATTTACGCCCACCCAACTCTCATCTGTGTAGACACACATCCAGACTTCAGCAAAGAGTAAATAGTCCAGCAGGCTCTGTAGCTGCAGTAATGAATCCCTTGTACCTATACAGTATTTTTCAAGTCATGTAGAACCTTCACATCTTTTCCCTAAAAATGCTCACAACTAGCATGTGAGAGCAGCAAGCACATGTTCTATTTTGCAGATGAGGAGTGGATCCGTTAAAATTTTTGTTCAGTGTGGCTGAGCTGGTGAGCGATTGAGCTGGCTCTTGCACCAAATTCTCTGTCTATGGAGCTGAAGTTGGAATCCCATCTTTTGGAGGCCATTTACTATTGCATGATGTCAGTATAATTTCTCAGTTATTCACCATGTAGCTCAAAGAAATGGTTCTTTTAAAACATTTCTATATACCAACTAAAATCTATTGCTATATTAATATTCTATCCACAGATACATATATAGACACATCTGAAAGTTATATAGTATAGCATTTGTAAAAAGTCTTTTGTTTGGAAATGACAGGAAGAAAATGTAGTGTTTCTCATAACTGGGTAGTCTAAGGTGGTCAGTGCTCCTGTCAGCAGTGGCCGGATCTAGGGCATTGCAGTAATTCTGCCTCCTGCTCCCTCTCTCTTCTCTCCTACCATTCATCCCTCCCTCCTTCCATCTCTCACTTCTTGATCTCTCTTTTCTTCTGTGCTGGCTTCATTTTTCAAAACATTGATTTGTCTTTCTTGGGTCATGTGCCCTTCTGTGAGAAAATCTAGTTTGGATAGTATACCCCAATTTGGCAACTTGGATCAGGATCCCAATGTTGTGGTATATGGTGTGATCTCACCATGGCTGATGGGATGGGAGAGTGTTGTTCCTTAAAGAGAAATTAGGTGCTACTATTATGAGACAGAAGTTAAAAGAGGAAAAACCTAGAGATGTTGATCACAATATACTCAGGGATTTCTAGTCCATCGCCTTAACCACTCGGCCATGACTATACCGTCTATACTCAGGGATTTCATAAGAAAGACAGTCTTTGAGGAGCAAAAGACAACACAGGGCTACCCTTCCCAGCTTTTCTAGTCTTTACTGTGTAACTTTGAGAAGTCATCTTTTTCAAACTTGGTTTTCTAGACTGTAAAATTGAGGAAAGAATTCCCTGCTCAGCTACTGCTATGGCTTTAGTGAGGATCTCAGGGAGCCCCCAAGTGCTCTGCACACATACAGTGTCCCTTGAGGGACTTGAGTTCTGACAGCACATGTCTCATTCCTGCTTTAATCTTTCTGGGCACAATGTGTGTATTCAAGAAATGTCTGTTGTACAACCATGACACTTCCTTTTTTTTTAAATTTAGATTAAATTAGCCAACATATAGTATATCATTAGTTTCAGATGTAATGTTTAATAATTCATCAGTTACATATACCACCCAGTGTTTGTCATATCACATGTCCTCCTTAATGCCCATCATCCAATTACCCCATCACACATCCACCTCTCTCCAGCAACCCTCAGTTTGTTTCCTATATTTAAGAGTTTTTCATGGCTTTTCTCCTTCTCTGATGACCTTCTCTTCAGTTTTCCCTCCCTTTCCCTATGATCCTCTGCACTGTTTCTTATATTCCACATATGACTGAAAGCAAATGATAATGTCTTTCTCTGACTTATTTTGCTCAGCACAATACCCTTCAGTTCCATCCATACTGATGTAAATGGTAAGTATTCATCTTTTCTGATGGCTGAATATATATATATGATCTTCTTTATCCATTCATCTGTTGATAGACATCTTGGCTCTTCCCATGTTTGGCTATTGTGGACATTGCTGCTATAAATATTGGGGTGAAGTTGCCCCTTTGGATCACTACATCTGTGTTTTTGGAGTAAATACCTAGTGGTACAATTGTGGGTCATAGGGTAGCTCTATTTTTAACTTCTTGAGGAAATTCCATACTGTTTTCCAGAATGGCTGTACCAGCTTGCATTCCCACCAACAGTGTAAGAGGGTTCCCTTTTTTCCGCATCCATGCCAACATTTGTTGTTCCCTGTCCTGTTAATTTTAGCCATTCTAACTGGTGTCAGGTGGTATCCCATTGTGGTTCAATTTGTGTTTTCCTGATACCAACTTATTGGGAGCATTTTTTTCATGTCTGTTGGCCATTTTTATGTCTTCTTTGGAGAAATTTCTGTTCATGTCTTCTGCCCTTTTCTTGAGTGGATTATTTGTCTCTTGGGTGTTGAGTTTGAGAAGATCTTTATAGATTCTGGATACTAGCCCTTTATCTGATATGTCATTTACAAATATCTTTTCCCATTCCATAGGTTGCTTTTAGTTTTGTTGACTGTTTCCTTTGCTGTGCAGAAGATTTTTATCTTGATAAAGTCCCACTACTCCATTTTTGCTTTTGTTTCCCTTGCCTTTGAAGAAATGTCTAGCAAGAATTTGCTGCTGCTGAGGTCAAAGTGGTTACTGCTTGTGTTCTTCTCTAGGATTTTATGGATTCCTATCTCACATTTATGTTTTTCATCCATTTTGAATTTATTTTTGTGTCTGGTAAAAGAAAATTGCCCAGTTTTATTACTTTACATGTGATTGGCCAATTTTCCCATTTATTGAAGAGACTGTTCTTTTTCCATTGGATAGTTTCTCCTGCTTTGTTGAAGATCAGTTGATCACAGAGTTGATGGTCCATGTCTGGGTTCTCTTTTATGTTCCATTGATGTGGGTGTCTGTTTTTGTTCCCGTACCATACTGTCTTGATGATTACTGCTTTGTAATAGAGCTTGAAGACTGGCATTATGATGCTAACAGCTTTGGTTTCTTTTTCAACATTCTTCTGACTATTCAGGGTCTTTTCTGGTTCCATACAAATTTTAGGATTGTTTATTTCTAGCTCTGTGAAAAATATCAATGCTATTTTGATAGGGATTGCATTGAGTGTATAGATTGCTCTTGGAAGCATAGATATTTTAACAACATTCTTTCAATCCATGAGCATGGAATGTTTTTCCATCTCCAATTGTGTCTTTCTCAATTTCTTTCATAAAAGTTCTGTAGTTTTTAGAATCCAGATCCTTTATCTCTTTGGTTAGGTTTATTCCTAGTTATCTTATGGTTTTTGGTATAATTGTAAATGGGATTGACTCCTTAATTTCTCTTTCTTCTGTCTCATTGTTAGTACACAGAAATGCAAATGATTTCTGTGCATTGATTTTATATCCTGCCATATTGCTGAATTCCTGTATAAGTTCTAGAAATTTTGGGATGAAGTCTTTTGGGTTTTCCACATAAAGTATCATGTCGTCTGTGAAAAGTGAGAGTTTGACCTCTTTGCCAATATGATTGCCTTTGATTTGTTTTTGTTGTCTGATTGCTGAGGCTAGGACTTTTAGTACTATGTTGAAAAGCAGTGGTGAAGGTGGGTATCCCTGTAGTGTTTCTGACCTTAGGGGAGTAGTTCTCAGTTCTTCCCCATTGAGAATGACATTCACTGTGGGATTTTCACAGATGGATTTTATGATACTGAGGTATGCTCCCTCTATCCATACACTGTGGAGAGTTTTAATAGAGAAAAGATGCTGTATTTTGTCAAATGCTTTTTCTGTATCAATTGAGAGGATCATATGGTTCTTGTCCTTTCTTTTATTAATGTGATGTTTCACATTGATTGATTTGAAAATGTTGAATCAACATAAACCCTATTTGGTTGTGGTGAATAACCCTTATAAGGTACTGGTGGATCCTGTGGGCCAGTATCTTGGTGAGAATTTTGGCATCCATGTTCATCAGGGATATTGGTCTGTAATTCTCCTTTTTGGTGGGGGTCTTTATCTAGTTTGGGATCAAGGTAATGCTGGCCTCATAAAAAGAGATTAGAAGTTCTCTTTCCCTTTATATTTTTTGAAATGGCTTCAGAAGAATAGGTATTAGTTTTTCTTTAAATGTTTGGTAGAATTCCCCTGGGAAGTCATCTGACCATGGACTCTTGTTTGTTGGGAGATTTTTGATGACTGCTTCAATTTCCTTGCTGGTTATGGGTCTGTTCAGGTTTTCTATTTCTTCCTGTTTCACTTTTGGTAGTTTATAAATTCCAGGACTGCATCCATTTCTTCCAGATTGCCTAATTTGTTGGCATATAATTGCTCATAATATTTTCTTAAGGTTGTATTTCCTTGGGGTGGGTTGTGTTTCCTCCTCTTTCATTTATGATTTTATTAATTTGGGTCCTTTCTCTCTCTCTCTCTCTCTCTGTTTCTTTTCTGATAAGTCTGGCTAGGGGTTTGTTAATATTATTCTTTCACAGAACCAGATTCTAATTTCATTGATGTGTTCTACTGTTCTTTTGGTTTCTAGTTCATTGATTTCTGCTCTAGTATTATTTATCTTCTCTTGTGTGGTTTAGGCTTTATTTGCTGTTCTTTCTCTAGCTCCTTTAGTTGTAAGGTTAGCTTGTGTGTTTGAGATTTTTCTAATTTTTTGAGAAAGGCTTGTATTGTGATGTACTTCCCTCTTATGATCAACTTTTTTGTATCCCAAAGGATTTGAACACCTGTGTTTTCATTTTCATTTGTTTCCATGAATTTTTAAAAATTCTTCTTTAATCTACTGGTAGACCAATTCATTCTTTACTAGGATGCTCTTTAGCCTCCATGTATTTGAGTTCTTTCCAACCTTCCTCTTGTGCTTGAGTTCCAGTTTCAAAGCATTGTGCTCTGAAAATATGCAGGGAATGATCCCAGTCTTTTGGTACCAGTTTTGTGACCCAAGATGTGATCTATTCTGAAGAATGTTCTATGTCACCAGGAAGAATATGTATTCTGTTGCTTTGTGATGGAATGTTCTGAATATATCTGTGATGTCCATCTGGTCCAGTGTGTCATTTAAAGCCTTTATTTCCTTGTTCACCTTTTGCTTAGATGATCTGTCCATTTCAGTGGGGGAGGTCTTAAAGTACCCTACTATTATTGTATTATTATCATTGTGTTTCTTCAGTCTGGTTATTAATTGGTTGATACAATTGGCTGTTCCCAAGTTAGGAGCATAAATATTTATAATTGTTAGATCTTCTTGTTGGATAGATGCTTTAAGTATGATATTGTATCCCTCTTCATTCCTTATTATAGTCTTTGGTTTAAAATCTAATTTGTCTGATATGAGGATTG
This sequence comes from Neogale vison, assembly GCF_020171115.1. Taxonomy (NCBI): domain Eukaryota; kingdom Metazoa; phylum Chordata; class Mammalia; order Carnivora; family Mustelidae; genus Neogale; species Neogale vison. The sequence goes on from NC_058097.1 coordinate 141,297,869, forward strand.
CCACCACAGCTTTCTTTTGATGTCCATTAGCATAATAAATGATTCTCTACCCCCTCACTTTCAATCTGGAGGTGACTTTAAGTCTAAAAATGAGTCTCTTATAGACAGCATAGGGATGGGTATTGCTTTTTTTTTTTTTATTCAACTTGATACACTGTGCCTTTTGATCAGAGCATTTAGTCCATTTACATCGAAGGTAACTATTGAAAGATATTGGTTGTATTACCTATCAAGTCTATGTTTTGTAGATTGTCTCTGTTTCTTTCTGGTCTGTGTTACTTTTGCACTTTCTCTCTCTCTCTCTCTTTTTTTTTAATAGGAGACCCTTTAATATTTCTTGCAGGGCTGGTTTAGTGATCACAAATTCTTTTAGTTTCTGTTTGTCCTGGAAACTTTTAATCTCTCCTTCTATTCTGAATGTTAGCTTTGCTGGATAAAGAATTCTTGGCTGCATCTTCTTTTCATTTAGTACCCTCAATATATCATGCCAGCCTTTTCTGGCCTGCCAAGTCTCTGTGGATAGGTCTGCTGCCAGTCTAATGTTCCTATACCCTAGGTTAAGGTGTTCTCGTCTTGAGCTGCTTTCAGGATTTTCTCTTTATCTCTGAAATTTGCAAGCTTCATTCTTATATGTTGGGGTGTTGATTTATTTTTATTTTTTTGAGGGAAGTTCTTTCTGTCTCCTGAACTTGAATGCCTGTTTCCTTCCCCAGACTAGGGAAGCTCTCAGCTATGATTTGCTCAAATATACTTTCCTTCTCTCTCTTCTTCCTCTGGGACCTCAATAATTCTAACATTGTTTCACTTTATGGCAGTGCCAACTTCTCAAAGCCTCCCTTCATGGTCCATTAGTTGTTTTCTCTCTTTTCCCCAGTTTTCTTCCTTTCCATCATCTTGTCTTCTATGTCACTCTCCTGCCTCATTTAACCTGTTAGAGCATCCATTTTAGACTGCAGCTCAGTTAAAGCATTTTAAATTTTGGCCTGATTAGCTTTTATATGTGCAGTAAGAAATTCTCTGGTGTCTTTTATGCTCTTCTTAAGCCAAGCTAGTGACTTTATAATTATTATCCTGAATTCCAGCTCTGACAGTTTACTTACATACATATTGATTAGCCTTGGGGCAGAGAGTATTACCACCCCAGTTTTTTCTTTTGTTGTGAATTCCTCCTTATAGTCATTTTGCCCAGAGAAGAATGAACAAATGAGAGAACAAAATAAAGAATATCAACCACAGCTTAAGCAAAATACAAAGTAGACAAATCCGAAGAGGTCAGAAACAAAAAAAAAAAAGGAGAGAAAAAGGAAAAGAAAAAGGGAAAAAGAGAGACTATAATCTCCTAAGTGGATAAAACAGGGTGATTCACTTGGTCCTAGGTGTATTTTGGTCTGTTTGTTAGAAGACACTATATATATATATATATATATATATATATATATAGCTTTCTTTCTTTACAACAAGACACTATATATATATATATATATATATATATATATATATATAGCTTTCTTTACAATTTTTGGATATATATATATATGAAATAAAATTGAATACAGTGAGAAGAGCCAAAAAATGAAGAATATGTCTATAAAATATAAATGTAAAAATGAAAGTTAAAAAGTCTTAAAACAAAGAGTTGTTAAAATAAGAAACTAGTTAAAGAGGAAAAAGAAAGAAAATGAAAACTTTAACTTGAAAGTTAAAAAAATCATGAGAAAACCCCTCAAATTATATATACTGTTTTCTTCTAGCACTGGAGTTTTGCAGTTCTGTGTGCTCTGTAAACTTGATATTCCTCTGATGTTCCAGAAGGTCTTCTGGGGGAGGGGCTTGCTGCACTGATTCTCAGGTGTGTTTGCCTTGCCGGATGTACACTAAACTTTGCCAGGCAGCTAGGCTCAGTGTAAATTGTTTTGGGTTGTTATATGTGGCTTTTGTTTCCTGAAGTCTTTCCACACTGCTTTAGATGATGAAATTAAAAATGGTGGTGCTCTGCTCTCCAGCCATGGAGCTGAAAGATTGTGGGCCCTTCTCTTCAGTAAACCCTTAGGGAAAAAAAGCAGTCTTTACTTTTGTGTGCACCAAACTCTGTAAACTCTGGCAGGGCACTCCTGTGCCACTCCTTCCAGGGGAGGAAAGAGGATTACCTTAGGCCTACCACCTGTAGGGCCCCCCAGGGAGAGATGTCACCTGATTAATTGTGAGTGTACCCCACCACCCCTCCCTTGGAAGGAGGAGGGTCCCCATGTTTTTGCCCATTGAAGACCCCTGCATGGAGAGTGGTTGCCCATTCCCACTGGGGTTCATGGTTTATGGCAAACCGAGCTGAGAGCCCACTCCCAGACTTGCTGATTGTAGCCAGGTTCCCTGCTCCAATGCTTAGGAACTCTGTTGGCTTAGGCACCTCACCCCCATTCTTTCTGTGACCCCACGGATACTGAGACCACACTGTCTACCTACGATTCTGCCCTTCATGACTTGTATGCCTTTCAGGCAGGGACATCTGTCACTGGAGCAGATGTCTAAAAGTTCAGATTTTGTGCTCCACTGCTATATTGCTTTCTGGTTGCTGGCTTACAGATGCTTCCTCCCCCTACCATTTATCTTCCAATATATTCCCACAGATTCATTTCTCTACACCTCTTACCTTGCAAAAAGTGGTTACTTTTCTTTCTTTTTTTCTTTATTTTTTTTTCCTAGTTGTTGCTTTTCTATTCATAGAATTCCAGCAATTCCTTTTTTTTTTTAAAGATTTTATTTATTTATTGGACAGACAGAGATCACTTGTAGGCAGGGAAGCAGGCAGAGAGAGAGGAGGAAGCAGGCTCCCCGCAGAGCAGAGAGCCCAATGTGGGGCTCTATCCCAAGACTATGGGATATGATCTGAGCTGAAGGCAGAGGCTTTAACCCACTGAGCCACCCAGGCGCCCTGAATTCCAGCAATTCTTATATCTCGGGTTGAATTCACAAGTGTTTGGAATGATTTGACAGGTGTCTAGCTAAATTCAAGGGGCCAGATGAAACAAGGTCCCCTACTTTTCCTCAATTTTGCCTCCTTCCCCTGCAGCCATGCATTTCAACATAGGCCCTACAAAGTTTAGTGCACATCTGCCAAGTTTAGTGCACATCGGCCCTCAAAAGAATGTACTCCTAGTTGTGAATATATAAATACTTAAGGGAGTAAATATTTGGTGGCAAGGATGCCTCTAACTACCCCTCATGTGACACCATTCCTCTTTTGTTCCAGAAGACAGCCCAGTGTGGAGAAAAGAGAAGGGATGGAGAGTCAGTTAGCCACGTATCAGTGGTATGACCTTGGATTGGGTACTTAATCTGAGAGTCATTTTTCCTATCTGTTAAATAATGACAGTAGTAAATGGTATCCTTTTCCTGAAAGTGGCTGTCAAGAGCAAATAAAGACAGGCCTGGGTTGAGCTCCCCATTGTCTGTTTATGTAATGTTTTGTTGGGGCCCTGCCCAGGGTCTCCTGGGTGGATCCTTTCTATCATTTCCATTTTCTTTTCCTGGTTTTGGTTTGTTTCTGCTGCTAATAGCCTGCACCTATGTCCCTTCTTTCAGTGGATTGACAGTTTGTTAAGTGCAGGTATGTCCTTAACTAACCTTTAGAGGCCCTTAAACAATGACATGTCAGTCCTGCTTCCTTGCTCTGGTTGATGTGACTATGAGATAAAATCTACCCTATAGTGCTCTCTTTTTGGCTCAGGACTTGGTGTTAAATCTGGCTTATCTCCTTCCTTTTCCCTCTCTTGTTTCACCCACCCTACTACCGGTTTCCCTTGGGAGCTCCTCCTTCATAAATTACTTGTACACAGTGTTCATCTCAAGATGAGGGAAGTTCACCTAGAACCAGTTAGTAACGTGTATCCTTAAGTAAAGTGACTTATTAAAGGAATCTTATTTTCTTCCCCTGGAAAAGGAAGATGGTAACATCTACCACACATATGTTATTGAATCATAGTAGTTATTCAGTAAATGGTAACAGTCATTTCTAAGCACATTGTGAGAACTTCTGCAGTAACGAGTGTGAGGATAACTTTTTATTTTATGATATATGAAGGTAGCCTGGACTGATCAGTTCAAACTGGAGTTGGGGTCCAGCTCTCTAATCAGTTGAATATTTTTCTACTTTAAAATCCAAGATCCATCTCTTTTTGTTCATTATATGTTTCCACTGCTTGCCCTTGCCCTGCCTCTTGGGTTGTGCCTCTGGGCTCTCTGGGAGGTCCCTTGAGGAAGGGCCTCTTTGAACCATTTGTGGAAATAGCTTTTGCTTCAGTGAGCAGGGATCTCCCTTCCCTCATTCCCAGATTAAGTGACTGCTGCAGCTTTGTAAGTGAGCGTTGACCAGGCACATTTATTGCTGTAGATGAACTGTGGCAGGTTGGCTAGGGATTGCCAGGCAGCGAAGGCTCCCACATGCACAAAGCACTCAGACCCTTTGGCTCCAATTTGCTTCTGGCGTGTGGGGAAATTGTAACGAGAATGTGAGTGACTGGTTGAACACAGAGGGAGTTCCAGGCGGAAGGGCTGGAGAAAGCTTTGTCTGATCAAACAGTGTGCGTTGCAGCCCTGTTCAAGGCAGGAAGGTTAGACAATTTGCCCTGATCACTCAGCTCTGCACCTTGGCTGCCAAACACCCATGCTTGCTCGGGGCTATGACAAGCGGTCTCTGTAGCTCTGTGTAGGAAGTGACAGCTGCCTGTGAAACATCACGGGAAAGAGCAGAAGATTTCTCTCAAGGAACTGAGCAGTGTTTGAAAGCTATGCACTTGGTATGATTAAAAAAGAAAGAAAATAAAAGAATAGAGTCCATTAAGGCAGAAAGGAGTCTAAGATCATGCAATCTGATTACACACTTTACAGACAAACTGGTGCCCACAGAGGAAAAGGTTTTGTCCCAAAGTCACACAGCTAGTTAGTGTCAGAAAAAGGTTTAGAACTCAAATCCAGACAAACGAGCGTATAATTTTTCTATCACACGCCTCTATTTGATTACTTCTTTCACTTTAATTCTCTAACTGGGCAGTTATTTGCTTAAGTCATACTTTGCTATTAAGTATATACAATTTGCCACTCTGTACGGGCAGCACAGAGACAATCTTCTGTAATTTTTACAGTTATCTTATGAGCAGACATTGCTACACTTGATGATATTGAGAGGTGACACAACCTGCCCAGGGTCATACAACTAGTAGCCCCAGCTCTTTCTCTCTGATGAGAGAATCTCCCACACTTGCCAAGATATGGCACTACCTCTTAAGATTGTCTCCTAGGGTTTATCGGAATTACAGATAAAGATTTGGGAGAAAGGAGAGGAACTAGATGGGGCTATAGAGGAGAAGGTTAGAATGAAGCAGTTGATAAAGCATTGGCTCTGGGTAGCCTTTGGATTCCCTCTTAGCCAGAGCAAATATGTCAACGGGATTCTTAAGGATGATGGCATGAATGTGTATGATCCTTTGTTTCAGATTTAAAGTAGATTCATAAACTTCAAAAAAAAAATCTTGCCTGTAGCTTCTGTAAGAGAAAAGACAGGCTGAGTGGTACATGGGAAAACATTAAATACATTGGTTTGTATTCCTACAGATCATGAGGCCATGGGAGTTTTGAGCTTCGGAATGAAAAAAGGAAACCAATTTAATCTCTTCTAGCAAAAAAGCTTGTCCCATTCAAAAGAAAGTTGGCAAATCTTACATTCAGAATGTAATTTTATGTCTAGAATGTATTAAGTATGACAGCCGACAAAATGCTTTTCTCCATGTGATCACTATTCAAAGCCAGTATGCATAAAGAGTGCCTGCATCTCTTGCAGTCCCCTGATGAGATGTAAAACAGGCATTGTACTGAATGAAATAGTTGCAATCCTTGGAAAACTTGGATCCTTGATATACCAAATTGCTCTGAAGATGAGGAAGAAAATAAATACAGGTGGTCAGAATGAAGATGAAAGTGGTTTCAATACATTTTTAATAGTTATGATAAAAGGCTTTCTATTTACATTAGGCTATATTTTTCATTTTGAAATATTCAAACTAAAACCTTAAAAAGAAGAAAAAACACTCATAGTGCTGGCACATTATATCACTTTTAGAATTTTGGTTTGTGTGTTTCCAATCTTATAAGCTTGTCCTCTTATATAATTGTAATCTTATGTTCAATTTTGTTCACTGGTTTTTCCAATGCTTAGTTTCCTAGATTATTATATAGTTTCCAAAAAGGTGTCATTAATGGTTCCCTATAATTATTAAGTGGATAAAACATAAATAATTGATAACCTCTTCCTTACCATAGAACATTTAAGTTGTTAGTGTGAATGTACAAATTTTCATTAAAACCTTAGCATCTCTTGCATTGACATATCTCTTTTAATCAGATAATATAATTAATTAATAAGTGTCTTGATTTTAAACTATCCTTGCATTCCTGATTCAGATTCTACTTTTTATGATGTATTCTGAATTTCATTTGCTGCACTTTTATTTAGAATTTTTATATCCATATTCACAAATATGATCGATTTAAGCAGACACACCAAGGCAGCCTGTTTGCCTTGAAATTTCATGGTTCCCTTGTCAGACAGATCACACACTTTGTAATTTTATAAGCTTTAACAAATTACTTAGCTTTTTAAAAACTGTTATTTGGGTATTATATGTGAGTGATGAGTCACTATATTCAACTCCTGAAACCAATATTACACTATATATTAACTATCTAGAATTTAAATAAAAACTTGAAACAATAAACAAATAAACACTTGGTAGAATTCTACAAAAAAAATCTGTTATTGTATTTTTATTTTGTTGTGTATTTTGAAAATAGCACTCAACTCTGAGAGGTAATTTGAATGTTACAGCACTGGATTGGTTAAGGTTATTGTAAATTATTATTGTAAATTCAGCCACATCACATTTAAGATTGTGGCTTTTTTTTTTTTATTACCCTATGTTTTAAATGACCAACCTTTCAAAACTGTCGGAATGAGTCATGTAGATTACTGCAAATGTGGGAGAAGGTATAGGCAAACTATTACAGGTAAGTACAATCTGATGGATCCTAAAGCCTTATCTGCTATTTGCGGGCCTAATAGGAAGGATTACCAGGCCTGCCCACATGGACAAAACCCCCGCCACACAGGTGATTCTCATGTGCATCTCAGGCAAACACAGTTGTGAGGCAAACGTGATAAACATCAGGCAAACACAGTTGTAATGGAAAGAGAATCATAGATATTTTGGTCACAGTGGGTTTCCATTATTTATTGATCTCAGGAAAATTCCCCAAGCTTTCTGGACCCACCCCAGTTTTATCATCTCTAGTAAAGGTTTAATACTTCTATTATAGGGTTACAAAGCCTTTCATGTAGTTAGTGCTCAATAAATGACAGCCATTATTATTGTTATGTTCATCCCTTGACAGTGAGGTATTTCCCCCTACATGTTAATGTTTCTGTGGTTGAGATGCTTCTGAAAAGTAAGATAAACAACAGCCAGTTGCCAGGCAGAAGAGTTTTTTTACTGGATTGTTACATTGTCTTAGATGTATGAACTTTTCCATTCATGGAGGTTATTTAATCACATGATTGTTAACTCAGTTGAATTATTTGTATCAATATCATAACTTGGGGTGGGTGCATTTTAGCTTAAATTTGGCTCCCTAACTATTGAGTTAAATGCCTTCAAAAATACCACCTTGTAATGCAGCATTAAGATGAAATAATTTTATTGTTTCCACAAGAATGACTGACACATGTCAGGCAATGCAATGAAAAGAAATAGAAACTGCCAAATTTCTCAGAATAGATCATAAAAATGCTAAATGGGAAGTTGGGGTAACCAATTTTTGTGTTTGAACTACTGTCATTTAGGTGCCAAACAGCTTCTCTCTCAAAAGCAGTTGGCTGACTTTCAAGAGAGGCTGGCTAACTTTCAGGACATTCCTTCAGTGAAGAAAAAGGATAAAGCTCCAAGGGCATGCCAATGAAACGCCAATATTCTTCTGTATGCTGAAAATAGCACTGTTAATCCTAAAGGTATGAAAAGGCCACTGTCATGAGCATAGTTTATGCAAATCCAAAACTTAAGCTTCGGACTTGGTTAGGACACTGAGAAAAAGTATAGGAAATATAGATTATTATTTAATCTATAAAGGTGAATATTTATGTGGTTCTTTCCTTCCACTCCAAAGCGGTAATAAAATGGTGTGGCTTACAGTGGATAACATATTAGAACTCAGTATGGTATGACAGTATGTGATATTGTGATTTATAAAAATATATATATTTGATCTTCCTCTCTTTTCTGGCACAGGTCTCCCCAAACCCCTAAAATTTCTTATGTGATGAGAATGCTATAGGTGTTTTTTAATGTTGGTGAGGTGACTTTCAAAATGTCCCTTGATCACCCAAGGATGGGGGCTGGTCACAAGAGGAACCATTCTTGTGATTAGATATTTGCAACTTTCAGTCCTAGCCCCCTCACCTCAAAGGAGGGGAGAAGGGCTAAAGGTTGAATCAGTCACCACTGGCCAATGATTTAATGAGTCATGCCCTTGTCATGAAGCCTCCATAAAACCCCCAAAGAACAGTACTTGGAGGACTTCCGGGTTGGTGAGCATACGGAGATTTAGGGGAAACAGTCCACATGAAAGTTCAATGCCCTTTCTTTGTTCTTGAGTTACATCCTTTTATAATAAACAGGTGATCTAGTATGTAAACAGGTTTTCCGAGTTCTTTGAGTTGCTCTAGTAAGTTAATTGAACCCAAGGAGGGGATTGTGGACCACCTAGGCTTGCAGTTGGCATTCCGAGTTGTTGGAACCTCCATTTATAGCTGGTTGGTCAGAAGTACAGGCTAACAACCTACGTTTGTGACTGGTATCTGATGTGAGGAAAGGGCAGTTCTTGTGGGATTGAGCTCTCAGCTTGTGGAGTCTGATACTATCACCAGGTAGATAGAGTCAGAATTGAGCTGAATTAAAGGACACCCAGGTGGTATCCTGACTATTGCTTGTTTCTGTGGGGATCCTCTGTCTCCACCCACCACACATACTGGAATTGGTGATCAGAACACTACAGGGTAAGAAGCGGTTTACTTTAGCATCTGTACCTGGAACTCTGTTGCAGGCTAGACTAATTCTGCTGTGTTGCAATTTGCTCTGTTGTGCTTTCTTATAAATCTGGGTTTTGACCACATAGGAAGGCATGGCATTTTTTTTTACTTCTTTAAAGAGATAACAGAAGTAGGGAGTTACTCATGTTAGCAAGCACTACAAATTCAAGTGAGCTTTTTGATCTTTTTGAGTTTTTGTAGAGTTGCGGAGATGTAAGTGATGTTAACATAAAACTTAAATAGTAATAAATGTTTACGTTGTTTGATGCCTTTCCTCTTCTGAGATGCTAGTCACACATTCAGTCCCTAGTGTAATCCTATTTAGAAACCACAGGCACTCTAAAGAGCCCTGGCTGTCAGTTTTAGCTTCAAAAATCCCTGAGGAGGGTTTTCTACCTAAATTTTAAGAAGAGTTTGAGGAATGTGGCATAAACAGCCACTCCTAATTGTATTCTATAGCACTTATGGTCATGGAAACATTAGATGTTAAGAGTGGTTTTTTGTTTGCCCATTTTAATTTTCTGATCTGATCAGTGCTCCAACCAGAGAGGGACTGGATAAAGATGTTGGGTTTACTCTGTTGAAGGATGTCTTATTAATGGCCTCTGTTGGAATCCTTTCTTTTGGGACCCTAAATAAGGAGTGCATTTGCTAAGAAGTTAACATTCTGAAATGAATTGTCCACAATATATTTGTTGCTTAAATAAACATAATTTTGTGTTCATAGTTCTCTAAAACTAGAAAAAAGTATAAAGGAGTATCTAGAATTTTTTTTTCACTCTTCATTATGGTATTAAGAGGACCCTTAGAATTGACTTAGTTCTGTCTTTTTACCCCTAATATACCACCTCTACCTGCATTATGTTGGTTTGATACTTTGAACTTCTGTATACTAGTGATGCATTTGCCCATACCAGACGACTGTGGTCTGCTTGCATCTTAGACAGTGATACCAGTAGTAGAGGACGATTTGTCATGGCAGTATGGGGCGAAGAGTACAAAGAGTATCAGAGCTGTAGTCAGATCTGTATTTTAATCTCCCCTTCTGGCATGTATTCCATGTGGGGCACTGGAAAAATATCTCAACTTTGAAAGCCTTAGTTTCTTTATCTGTGAAATGGCATTTTTAACACCTACTTTGTGAATTTGTTTTACCTATTGGTTTATTTAAAAGCACATTGCCTGGCACATAGTACATGGCACAATTAAATGCTAGCACCCAATGACAGATCAAAGTTCATTCTCTAGAGCAAGAGTTCTCAGAGTGTGGTCCCTAGACCAGCAGCATCCGCTTTAGCTGGGGATTGTTAAAAATGCAAATTCTTGGGCCCCGTGATAGACTTTTACATCAGAAACTGTAGGTGGAGCCAATAAATCTGTGAATTCCTCCTGGTGGTTCTGGCACATAGTACAGTTTGAAAACTACTGACCTAAAGTATAGCAATTTTGTTGACATTTTTCTTGTTACCCCTGAACAAATATGAACATTGCACAAGTTACAAAAGCCCAATTCTCTAGTCTAATGCCTAGTGATGTCATCTGTTTTCGCTCTTATCCTGGAAAAAGATGAGATTGAGAAGACAAGGAACAATAATGGTGGTTTATTCCAAGATGGAAAGCCAGCACTGAGTGAAAATTCTTTTTGTGCTATTTCTTCAGCCTGGACCACACTGGTTTTCTTGGCATTGTCGGTCTTTAAAATTTCTGCCAATATAATGCATGTGAGATTGCATATATTTCTGGGCTGAATTTATGTTTTACTAATTCTAATGCTTATTGCCTTTTCAATTGTTGATCAGTTGTTTTCACTTTTATGAAATGCTGGTATGTCTATTAGTCATTTTTCTGTAAGAGTACTTAGCTTTTTCTTTTTTCACTTTTATTGGGATATAATTGACATACAGCATTGTGTAAGTTTAAGGTGTTCAATATGTTGATTTGATGTACTTATATATGGCAAAATGATTACCACCATAGCATTAGCTAACATCTCCATCACATCACATAATTGACACTTAATTTTTTGGGGGAGAACACTGAAGATCTATTCTCTGAGCCATTTTCAAATATATAATACAGTATTTTAAAAAACATTTAATTTATTTATTTTAGAGAAAGCGTGCAAGCAGAGGTAGGAGGAGAGGGGGAGGGAGAATCTGAAGTAGATTGCATGCTGTGTGCAGAGATTGACATGGGCTTAATCCGAGCCAAAACCAAGAGGCAAATGCTTAACCAACTGAGCCTCCCAGGCGCCCCTCAAGTATGTAATACACTGTTGTTTACTGTAGTCACCAACATGTACATTAGATCCCCAGAACTTTTTCACCTTAAAAATAAAAGTTTGTTTCTTTTGACCAGTATCTCCCTATTTCTCTCAACCCCCAACTCCTGATAACCACCATTCTACTCTTAGTTCCTATGAATTTGGCTTTTTTAGATGCCATGTATAAGTCATACATATACTATTTGTCTTTGTCTGACCTACCTCACATACCATAATGCCCTCAGAGTCCATCCATGCTATCAGAAATTGCAAATTGAGTTTTCTTAAAGCAGCTATTTTGAATTCTTTATTAGGGAATTAGTTATTTTCTTTAGGTTTGGCTGCTGGTAGATTATTGTGGTCCTTTGATGGTGGTGGGCTTTCTTGATTTTTCATGTTCCTTTGAGTTTCACTTTGCAGTCTTCACACTTGAAGTAGCGGTCATCTTGTCCATTTTACTGAATTCTGGGAAGAAATATTAGCCATCTGGCCTGCTAGAGATTTTGAGGCTTTCTCAGACCCCCATGGATTCACCTCTTCAGGCTTCTTGCTCCCTCTTGTGGCAGAATTTTTAAAGCTTTATGCCTCTGGATCCTGAAACAAGCCAGGTGGAGCCCGACAACCTCTTTTGTTTTCCCAAAGGAGGTGCTACCGCTCAAGTGTGTGTCCTCTCCTCATCCCACAGGTTTAGGGAGAAAGCTCTGGCTTTCCCAGGGCGCTCACCTGGCATCTTCCCAAGCTCTCCTCACTGCCACCTACAGGAGGGTGCACAGGTAGACAGTCACAGTGTGGGTGCGTGTGGTTGAGACACTGGAGGTGCTGGAAATGTCAGTGGGTCAGGTGGAGGCTCTGAAGGTGGGACTCTTCCAGCAGCTCATGGGTGGTGGGCTTCTTGATTGGAGCCACCATACAGTTAGGCCCTTTTATGCTCTCTGAGACTCATGTGTACTTTGCCAGATTCCTCTATCCCTCCAGTCATGGAGCTCTTGATTTAGTACTAGATGGGGCAAGAGAAAAATGAGCCTCTTTGGTTATACCTGCACCGTGGGTGGAAGCCAGGTGCTCACTCACCTGCTCTTCCTTTCTCCCAGGGAGCAGGGAATCTCTCTAGGGCTTAAGCTGTACCGACTTGGGGGAGGGGTGACATGGGTAAAGCCAAAGCGTTTTCTTACTCCAGTGTATCTGTACTTGTATATATGTATATATTTTACTTCGAGCTCTGGATCTTCTTTGGAAACCTGGACTTCCACAAAGTTTCTCTCATGTGTTAGTGATTGTCTCAGTCAGTTTCCCATAGGGATTCCTGGACCTGGTTGATGGAGAGGTGTGAAAGCTAGTTCATAGGTCATTTAAGGGTCAGCAGCCCTACCGAGGTTTATCTGTTACCTAAGACACAGGTGGATGGGACAGCTCCCAGATTCCTTGGCGTTTGGTGCTAAATCCAATACTTCCACAAAGACAGTTTTGTTTGTAGATGGATGGGGATCATTTAGGGAGGCAAGATGAGGGAGACTATGCTGCCCTGATGCTGATGTTATTTCCTGCTTAGCTTTTTTTTTTTTATGATTCATAGGAATTCTTTCCATTAAGTTTCACCAAATGAGTTTTCTATGTTTAACCATTTTTTTTACTACTAAAAATGATGGTTTTATATGGTTCAACTTAGAATATTCTGGATAAAGAATTTTATTTTGTTTTATAAATAGTTCTTCCAGCTTATGGTTTATCTTTTCATTCTCTTCATGGCTCCTTTTGATACAAAGATGTTTTACATTATAATATAATCAAATTTATTTTGATTGATTGATTGATTTATTAACACCATTCTATATTGTAGTTTCTGTGTCTCGAGAAATTCTTTCCTGTACTTTTCCCACGGATCTATAATTTTAACTTTATTATATATATTCCCGCATAGTGTACTTGGATAATTATTCTTAGTTTTTGTTCTTCCAATATATTTTAGAATTGACTTGTTGAATTAGATGAAAAGCTTGTTGAGATTTGATTAGGTTTTGGCATTTTAATTTTGTAGAAAATTGACTTTACAGTATCAAATTTAATTAAAAGTTTAGCTAAGTTCTGTTTTTCTAGAATTAGTTGATCTTTATTCTGGTAATTGGTCTGATGATTTGGGTTTTCTAAGTAGATATTCATATGGACTACAAAGTATGATACTTTTGTTTCTTTCATTTCAATGCAATGCTCACAAATCTTTTGTTTTTCCTCCTTGTATAATTATTTTAGAAAGTAGCTCAAGTGTAATGTTAAAGAGAAATAGCAATAATGCACACCATTGTTAATGTCCTTGATTTTGAAGGAGGTTCACTTAACCTTTTACCTTTGAGTATGTTTGCTATAGTGGTTTTTGTTTGTTTATTGTTTTTGTAAATACCCTTTATCAATTTAAAACAATTTTCTTCATAATTTGCTGAGAGTTTTAATCAAAAAGGAATATTGAATTTAATTAAAATTGTGTTCTGTATATATTTAGATGAGCATTTTTCCCTTCCTTAAGTATTGTATTTGGCAGATTACATTACGAGATTTTTGCATTCCTAGAACAAAAGAAACTTAGTCATGTTGTTATTCTTAGACCATTTTGTAAATTGCTGGATTAGGCTTGCTAATTCTGGTTTTTTTGTTTTTTTTTTTTTTTTGGGCTGTTTGTTTCTTTTTCCATGCCAATGTTCTCTCTTTAAAAAATTAATGTATAATTGACATATACCATTAGTTTCAGGTGTATCACACAATGATTCAACATTTGTATATATTACAAAATTGTCACCACTGTAAGTGTAGTTAACATCTATCACCAAACAGTTACAAAATATCTTTTTCCCGTGATGAGAACTTTTAAGATTCACTCTTTTAGCAACTTTCACATATGCAATACAGTATTTATTATACAGTATTATTAACCATAGTCACAATTCTGTATATTATATACCTAGGACTCATTTATTTTATAACTGGAAGTTTATAGCTTTTAATCCCTTTACCCATTTTGCCTACCACTAACTCTCTGCCTTTGGCAACCACCAGTCTGTTCCCTGTATCTATGGGAATTGATTATGATTTTTTTTTTTAATTTTCCACACATAAGTGAGATCTTTGTATTTCTCTGTCTCATTTATTTCACTTAGCATAATACCCTCAAGATCCATTCATCAGTATTGTTAGAAAAGGCAGAATTTCATTCTTTTTAATGGCTGAATAATATTCTTTTGTATGGATATATATATACATATATGCACATACACATACCACATTTTCTTTATTGATGGACACTTAGGTTATTTCTATTTTTTGACTACTGTAAATAATTCTGCAGTTAGCATACAGGTGCATGTATTTTTTAGTGTTTTCAGTTTCTTTGTATAAATATTGAGAAGTGGAATTGCTCTATCACATAGTAGTTCTATTTTTAATTTTTTGAGGAACTTCTGTATGTTTTCTATAGTGGCTGTATGAATTTACATTCCCACCAACAGTGCACAAGGGTTCCATTTTCTCTACATTCTCTCTTGTCTTTTTTTTTTTTTTTAAAGACATTTATTTGTTTGGGGGTGGGAGGGGCAGAAGAAAAGAGGGAATCTCAAAGAGACTCCTGGCTGAGCATGGACCCCGACATGGGGCTTAATCCCATAGACCTGAGACCATGACCTGAGCTGAAATCAAGAGTCAGATGCTTAATTGACTGAGCCATCTGGTCTCCTTTTATCTTTTTGATAATAACCAGTCTAACAGGTATGAGGTGACATCTCATTGTGGTTTTGATTTGCAACTGTTTTTTCTTAGTTTTACTTTAAATACATGGCTTTATATTTTAAACACAATAGATACATTTCTTTAGATGTTTATCTGATGACTCCAATATCTAGAATTGATTTTTGAGATTTCTCTTAATCTCAGCTATGTCTGACAGCCCAGTCTCAGCTCCTAATTCTAGTGGTGGTTGTCACTTAGTGGCATTCTCCTGTCTACCATCAATCAAAATCTTGTTCAATCATGAAAATCCATGTGAAATTTTTCTCCTTTGTAAGGACTTCTAGATTCTTATGACTAGAAGTAATTACTATTTTTTTTTTTAAATGATTCTACCACAGCTTATTGATATTTCAGTTTGGCCCTTAGTTATTTCTTCTTTGTTTACTTGTCACCTTGCACATAGTTTGCGAGACTCTTGAGAGCAGGGATGACATCTTTCTCACTTTTGTACTCCCAATACCAATCTCGTTCCTGTCCAAGAGAGATAGAATTGGACAATGAGAGAAGAAAAAAACTAGCCAGCTAGTGTTTGAAACTACCCTTTACTGACACTGTGACCTTGGCTTTATTATGTAATGTCCTTGAACTCGGGTTTTATCATCTCTAAAATAGATGTTAAATGGACCCTTTTCTTATGAACATTAAGACAGGATTAAATGAAGTAGTATGTATAAAATGGCTGGCACATAGTAGTATTCACTACATATTTGATGAATACACATGAATTGACATAGTAGAGGAATCCATTTTTAGTAATAATTTTTCTACCTCATTTAGAAATCATGCTAAAAGTTACAGAAAGTTATTCTTAAGAGCCACAAATAAAGGAAGCTGATCTCAGCCTACACTTGTCAAAAAGCATTACCTTCAGGCTGTTTGGAAAGGATTCTTGCAAAGTAGTGTCTGAGGTGCTGCAGGAGTTAATAATTTTGGTTCTTGTCTCTGGATGATAATCCTTTTATCACATTAGTTTTGTTGCAGGAGATATAGGAAGCTTGGCTGGTGATTCCATACAGAGTTCCACTGTGGGACTTGGGACATCAAGAACTTGTCATAAGGTGTCAAGTATCTTTAGGCACATCCTTAAGTTCTCAGCAAAGGTCAGGGAGTTAGCACTTGTTTTAACAACACAGGGACATGATTTTGACCAGGAATCCTAACATCACTGACTATTAGATATGGAAGAAGCATGTTTAAACATTTATCTAAGGCATGATTAATTACATCAACCCTTATTTAAGGAACAAATGCTTTAAATTTGGAAGTGTAACTTAGGGAAAACACTATACTAACACTCACTTTTTAAAAACTTTTTAGTCCCCCATTGGCTAGTAAATAAAGTTGAAATTTAAATTACTCCATAACTTCTCATACCCTAACTCACCAAACTCTTCTCTCACTATTTCTTTTCACATGATCTATGTTCCTACTTCTCCATGTATTTTGCTGACACCCCTGCCCCAATGACTATCATTTTGTTGTCTCTGAGTCTTTACTCAAACAGAGTCTCACTTGGAAAGTCCCAGTTCAACCCATTATTTTATACCCAGCTCAAATATAAACTTTTTTCAGGTAGCCTTCCTTGATCAAAAACTAAGAATTAATATTTCATTTAGTTACTGAATTAAAAAAAATTATAGTGCTATTGCATACCAGGCATTGAGTTGGGGTCCAAAGCTGATTGTTTTCAAAAGCTAATCCTGTTGAGAGAGAAGAAAGGCAATAATATTATCCTATCAGCCATTAAAGTAGTTAGACAAAGTACTATGAGAATGGGGAGGACATAAACCATTCTGGTTGCTCTCTTGAGCAGAACATCTACCTATCACTTCCTTAGTATGGTCTTCCCCTCAGGGCTAGTTTGGGTTTATTTACAGGATGGTGTTGGAGTTCTAAAAGCAGTTTTCCTAAGAAAGCAAGATGAATGGTTATGTATATATATACACACATATATATATATGTGTGTGTGTATATATATATATATACACATATATATATGTATATATATATTTAATGGGAAGTCACATGGCATAATTTCCACCATTCTCTATTGTCAGGCAGTCTCTACAATCCATTCGGGTTCAAAAGTGAATGCAGACATCGCTACTTAATGAAAAGAGTACCAAAGTCACATTTTAACAAGAGCATGTGGTCAGGGAGATACGGTGGCAGTAGTGTTGGAAAATAGAAACTGCCATATTACACTATGTTGTCTTGTTTCCTTCCCATTGTATTCTATAAGGAAATCCTTAAACACAAAGGGTCTGTGAATTTTGTTTCAAATATTTAAGTACTGGGGTTGTTAGAGGGATTTTGTCTTATTTTGGAGGTGGGCTTGGGGGAGAAGAATCCTGAGGGATGACATGGGTGGTAGCAACCTAGAGGGAAGGAGGAAAGTGGAGGACTTGGGGCCTGGGGCAGAGAGAAGGAAGGAGAACCAGAGCCAGCCCAGACTTGACTGAGGTTTTCTATCTAGGGCTGATATACTAAGCCTTGTTTATCTTAATTTAGACATAAATAATTAATTATATAGCAAGGAAATAATGAATTTTTGCTTAAGCTTTATTTGTTAAGCTTAAATAATCAATTTGGATAAATAAATAATTAAAGCATAAGCTTTATTGATTAAGCTTTATTTATGCTGGAGTGTGAGTGGGCTTATGTCAGATTGCTTGTGACAGGAATGTAATAGTTTCTAGTGAGAGCACAGTAGCAAAAAGGGGAGCAGAACATTTGGGTAGAAGAATTTTGTGGGGGTGTGGGCTAGAGGCAAAAGATAATGTTTTGATTTCTGAGCCCATTATTCAATCTTTTAGTATTTCTATTGCTAAATATGCAGTAATACACTTATGAGTCCAAAATTGGTTCGTGCAGACCTGAGTTTTAATTTCCTCTTGAATACTTAATTGCTGAGTGAGTTCAGAAGAATTATTAGCTTTGAAGCCTCAGTTACCTTATCAACAAAATGGGGATAATAATAGTATCTCTCAAAGGGTTGTGATTGAGAATTAAATAATATTGTGTCATTGAGTTCATATGTAGCTCAATTTCTTGAGTGTTTTTCTACAGTCAGCTATGTATAGTATAGCTCCTTCATGATTTTATGGAGGGTGGTCCAAAGGTTCTCCATAGTCCTCCAGGTGGAACTCTTACTCTGGGAAATAGTTTTTTGCAGATTAAAAAAAAAAAAAAAAGGCGTGTGAGCAGAAGGTTTTGTGAGAGGAATTGCTTTGGTCAATGAGTGGTTAGAAGGATTCCAGTCCTAATTACCCAAACATGCACAAGGACCCTCTAGTGTACTCAAGTGCTCCTCCGTGCTTCACATAATTTGGATTGCCAGCCAGTTATGCAGCTTGCATTGTGATGAGAATGGAGACAGTGTACTTGACAGTCTTTCTTTAGATTTCTGCTTTCGGTTAGTTGAAATTTTAAACCTCTGGACTTTCTTGTGAGGTTGGCACAAACAAATTGTAATTGGCACAGGTATCCCAGGAGTTAGACTGAAGAGCAAGGTGGGTCAGAGAAGATGCTGGGACGTCCTTCCCTTTACTGGCTGTGTGATCCTGTACTTCTGTAAGTCTGTTTTCCCCTTTGTAAAATGAGGAGAATATGCCTTCCACAGGATTGCTGTGGAATTAAATAAAGGACTAGCACAGGGTAAGGCTCAGTCCATATCCTTTACCTTTGGTTTCCCATTTCTTTGTAGGACAGTCATCACAACAATTATGCATCACATAGAAACTTTGTAACATTAAACACATCTGGAGCTGGAATTTATCGAGTCAGAGTTACTCCTCCTGCTGTTTTTAGTCTGTCCTCTCATCTTTTGCTGGCTGTAGACATGTGTAAAATCTAACTGTTCCTACATACTCAATGGACAGGAAGAAGAGCATAAATATTAAGTGCAGGGGAAGTCGTAGTCTGGGAGATTCTTCTCTAATTTCTTGGGAATTTAGTTTATATAGTGAATCTCTTCTTGGTAGGAAATGTTTTTATTTGAAAGCATTTGTGGGGGTGGAATGCGGCAAACTATGTGCTGCTTCTCACCTTCGGATGCACTGTCCAGGGGTTGCATCTTTCTTGCTGTCCACTTTGTTAGCCTAAAAACCAAATTTTTACTTAAATCTTCAAAGCCATTCATTTATTCCTCTCTTCCTCTCTCTGTGCTTGCCTTCCTGCCCTCCAGCTTTTACTATGGTCTGCTATGTTTCAACGGTTATGATAGACTTGGGTTACATTGTATAATCAAGGCAACTGTGAGGCCATGTGATTTGTATTAGTTATTTTTTGGTTAATTGAAGAAAAATTGCTTAACATACCATTAAAATGATGTATAGTACCTTAAACATTTTGCTTTAACTTATAATGGTCAAGTGTATATTTAGTTATCAATCTTTTAATGTAGGATCATGTTTTCTATTTGATTATGAGTTTGCTGACAGGAGGCCACAGTCATTTTACTTGGATAAACCCCACCTACATTGCACTGTTTACAATCTCATTCACGTTTCATTCCTCTGAAGTGGAGCTAAAACTCAGGTTATTTGTCAAGTAAAGCAAATGCAAAACCTTTTCAAAATTTTATAGTTTTTCCTCCCAATTTTTTTTAAAGATTTTATTTGAGAGAGAGAGCATGCACAAGTAGGTTGGGGGTGGGGCTAGGGGAGGGGCAGATGGAGAGGGAGAAGCTCAATCCCAGGGTCCTGGGATCATGACCTGAGCTGAAGGCAGATGCTTAACCAACTGAGCCTCCCATGAGCCCCTCCTCCCAATTTTTTGAAACCTTTTCTCTTATTGCTAATTTAATAGCATTTAAAAATGACTCACCTTCATTGATTCTTTTCAAAAAATTCTATTTAATTTTATTGGTACGGCAGCTCTCTTTTTGTACCCACTAATGGCTTTATATCATAGTTAATTAAATAACATGATCACAAAATCACCTACAATAAGCAGAAAAGGATTTGAGAATAAACAACACTGGCTCTTGGCAGATTAACAACCTGGCTTTGGGTATGGAAAATGCATGAACACATTTCAAGAGACCTATCACTTCTAAGCAGTCAGCTTCAGTGGTCCTCAGTCATCAGGCTATAGGGGTGAATACTTAAGCCAGAGAGTTGATTGAGTAGAGATTGGCCAAAAGAGCTTATTAGGTACGGTATAGCATTATACTCCTCATTCCTTTAATATCTGCTGAAGGAAATATTTCAGGATAATTGTCCTTGGGATTAAGGGTTTAGGTTGATGCTAAGAAAGAATCTTAGGAGATAACTAAAATTCACATAGAATTCAAGATCTTTTCTTCTCATCTGTAAGTTAAGGGATTTTGTGACAGTTAATAATCCTACTTGCTAAGACTGCTAAAGTATAGCCCATACCATGGTAAATTTAAAGTACTTCTATGTTGAGGAATGGGGACTATATTTAACAATATTAGAGTAGAAATATTAGGTGTTCTCTGCCTGGGGAGTCTGTGTTTTTGGTTCATATGCAAATGAAAAAGTGGCTTTGCTGTTTATTTCATCCCATCAGAACAAAGAGCAGGAAGAGTTTCAGTACTACGGTTTATAATTCACTATGTTCAGACAACACAATAACATAAAGAAATGGTAATGAAAATAAGTAGGAGTTTAAAAAAAGACTTTATTTATTTTTGAGAGAAAGAGAAAGCAGGAATGAGCAGGCAGGAGGGGCAGAGGGAGAGGGAGAAGCAGACATCCTGCTGAGCAGGAAGCCCCATGCAGGGCTCAATCTCAGGACCGTGGGATCATGACCTGAGCTAAAAGCCACTCAATCCACTGAGCCACCTAGGTACCCAGGTAAGTAACACTTTTTAAAAAGAGTTTATTATGTGCCAAACACTGTATTAAGTACTTTATATACATTATCTAATTAAACCTGTATAATACCCCTACTACAAAGCTACTATTATTATGCTTATTTTAGAGAAGTAACTGAGATTTATAGAAATTAAGTAACTGGAGACACATTGAACATAAGTCCTTGACTATATGTTTTCAAAAGCATTTTTCTTTCCAACCCATTTGTACAGCCTTCCAAAGCAGAGAAACCTGCAGAAATACACAGCTCAGGGCGGTTCTTCTTGAGGTGGCAATTTAGGTGGAAAGTATTATTTTGCAGAGCAAACTGGGATGAGGGCGGGACAGTCTGTAACAATGTTGAGGATGGAAATTTTAAGCAAATTTGGGAACTGTTCTGGTATAGGACAGTCTTTAACAAGAGGAATATTTATATTGAATGAGTAGAAATAGTTTGTGCTGACCTTCAAATAGACTTAATCATTCTGGTGGCACTGAACCCACTGATATACATACAGACATATATGTAAAGCATATATACATATACACATATTATATGACACACACATATACGTATACGATAGAAAACTATACACTGTCATCCCCGTAAACCATCCTTAGCTAATTCTCCTCTTTTGTTTCTAAATATCATCAGCAGTTCACAAAGGAGATGTCTGAGCTGGGAGAATGCCACCTCAACAAGCTTTCATTGGCTGTCTGCTCTATGCTAGATAGTGAGGCAGTAGAGATGAAGGGCTCTTTCCTTCTAACTGGAGAGACAGCCTCTTATATAGATAATTTCAATTTATTCTTCTAAGCAAAAGGATTTTGTTGCCTGGGGGATCATGGACGTTACCTGCTAAGCCTCTTCATGCCTTTCATTCAGTGAATTCTACATTACAAAAGCACCACACAGGGGCTGCTCAGATATGGTCCATCCAGCCGGTGTGAGACATGAAATTGTTGGACTGATGGTTTTGCAGGAAAGACATCTGGGTAACTGCCCTCAGCAGCATTTCACAGGCGAGATTGTTCCTGCTGTTCTATGTCGCCCTTGAGTCCTCTGACCTCGTGATCATTCATAAAACAATGTTACTTTGCTTTTCATCACTTAATAAGTCATGCAAATTGCCTTAAACTGCCATAAAGTGCAGTATGATCCTCCCAAACATAAAAAAAAGAAGCTCCTGGTTTGGTCAAGGATTTCTAACCCCCCTCTTCCCCCATGAATGTTTCTTGACAGAATAAAACAGAAGCTCGTCCAGATTACAAGCAAAGAGAGTTGGCTTTGTTGGATTGTTAGTTTTTAGTGCTGCAAGGGAATGAGTTAAGGATGTGTTGCCAAGAAATAAAACAGTGGAACATCACGATTAGAGGTGTGAATTTCAGGCATGAAATGTAATTGTTTTACCAATTTTCACAGGGTTCACCACCTGGCATTCACCAAAGCTATTTTGAAACTGTCCCTCATCATCCATAGGTATTAAAACAATCAGCAAACACTTGTGTTTGTTAGTGTATGGTCCATAAATGCTTACTGAAGAGGAGATGCTAAATACAGGATCAGGAATCGGACTGAGTTATGTATCACACCCTGCTTCTATGACACAACATCTTGAAAATTTCCCAGTTACCCTGAAAATGGATTTCGTATTAACTTGGTCACATTTTGCATAAATACAAAGTCTTTCATGATTCAAAAGCTCCCTATTCCAAAGGATACAGTTTAGGTATGGTGTTTTGTTGTTCTGATTACTCTGAAATTTGTGAAACGAGCAATCCTGTATAATAAGTACAATCTCTGGTACAGTAATCAATTCTCTGTTTAATGTTCTAAGCCCTTTCTGGATTGAAAATGCCTGAGGAAAGAGATGTTTTGGAGAGGAATCTGTTGTGCTGACTGCCTGCCAAGCCCACAGTCTGCTGTGGATGGAAGCAGCTCTCAGGGGTAGGGGGAGGAGAGTCACCCTGTGCTTAGGCAGAATTTTGATTCAAGGTCCTGGCTGTAACTCATTGGACAAGGGATAGTTATCTGAACTGAGGCTGACATCTGAGTTGTGGTAGCCTGGTGTAAGAGTAACTCCCTGCTCGGGTGTTGGTGATTATTTTTGGCAGTGATAAACTGAACTGTGAATTTCTTCTCCACTGGGGAGTTTGAATATGAGGCGTAGAGTTCGTGGTTGTCCATGGAGGCAGAGAACACAAAGAGGACATCATGAGACATGTTGACAGACTTCATGAAATAGTAGAAGTCATGAGCTTTAGGAACCCTGAATAGGTAGAAGTTATATATAAGCAAAAACCTTGTAAAAGCCAGAAAGAAGGACATGTCACTTATCACAGTAGAAGCAGAAGTAGATAAAGAGAGTATTGAGTTACTTAATGGCACAGCAGTTGGACAGTGGAAGTGAATGTTAAGGAAATGACAGGAAAACTTGGTTGCTCGGGCTCTGTTGAATCTTGAATGATCTTCTAGGCTTTTGGCAATGTTCTTATCTAGGTGAGGTCTGATTCTAATGTTGAAATTCCTGTTCTCCTTATTTCTACCTGTAGATAAGATAGTTGGAATGAGGGACGCCTGGGTGGCTCAGTTGGTTAAGCAGCTGCCTTCGGCTCAGGTCAAGATCCCAGCGTCCTGGGATCAAGTCCCACATCGGGCTCCTTGCTCGGCAGGGAGCCTGCTTCTCCCTCTGCCTCTGCCTGCCATTCTGTCTGCCTGTGCTCGCTCTCTCTCCCTCTCTCTCTCTGACAAATAAATAAAATCTTAAAAAAAAAATAGTTGGAATGAACTAAAGGGACCTAGCTAACATAGGAGAAAGCCTCCTTGACTTAAATAATAGTTTTATTTTATTCCACCAAGTGGGTATTACCTTTCTAATCCTGTTTATCTCATTCTGGAAAAATCTTCCATACTCCTGAATAATCTAGTCAAATGGTTAAAAATAACAGCAACAGTAATAATAACACAGGTATGGTTTTTTAGTGGAGGCTGACACCAAATGATGGCTTATGTCTGGCTACTGATTACTGTCTGTGGATGGCCAGCAGCAAGCTGGGTGCTTTACATACTTTCTTTCATTTTTCTTTTTTTTTTAAAGGTTTTATTTATTTATTTGACAGAGAGAGATCACAAGTAGGCAGAGAAGCAGGCAGGCAGAGAGAGAGAGAGAGAGAGAGAGAGGAGGAAGCAGGCTCCCTGCTGAGCAGAGAGCCAGATGCGGGACTTGATCCCAGGACCCCAGAATCATGACCTGAACTGAAGGCAGAGGCTTTAACCCACTGAGCCACCCAGATACCCCTACATACTTTATTTCTAATCCCATAAGAACCTTCAAAGACAAGTATTGCAATATTGCACATTGAAGAAGCTGAGGTTTGGAGGAGACTAGTGAATTACCTAAGGGCACTCTACTATTAGGAATCATGGGGACCCTTACCCGAGTCTGCCTGGCCCAAAGCGGGGGCTCCTCTCATTGCGCTTCGCTGCCTGGCTGAGGAGAGTCTCGCTACAAGATCTGGCAGCCCCACAGCATTCATACTCTGAAGAAAATGAATGGGTAGGACAGAGAGAAAAAAGACCCTCCACGGGCCACGGAGATCAGCTTCAGGTTAGGAGCAGGCAGGCAACAGGGCCTGGTACTGCTGACAGATTACTGCCACTTCATCTTGTGCAGACGTAGTTAACCTGAACAGGCTGCATTTATTAACTCGCACAACTCAGTCAGGTGTTTTATTACCGGTATCAATTTAATTTATATGTAAAAACACAATCAGTTTCCTTTGCCTTGTGAGAAATCTGACGGAAAAAAAGTGACAGATGGCAGGTAGAATGTTCCCCAATTGTGGTGTGGATCATGGAAAATTGGACAGTTGGTCTATATTGGTATTTCCGGCAGAAATCATGGGGAAGAGCGAGCTACACATTGAAGGCTCATTCGTCCTGTTCTTCAAAATAGGCTGTCTCCGGTAGAGTGAGGCTGGTGGAGACTGATGGATGATGAAATATGCCAGCCCCTTAGTCAGGGTTTGACAAGGCTCCAGGTGACAGAGGATGCACTTGTGGGGGGGGGGTCTATTGAATTGTTTGAAGCTTCTAAGTTCCATTTATTTATTTATTTATTTATTTATTTCTAAGTTCCATTTAGAGCTCATAAGCCTTTCTGTCTGCTGGTTGGAGGGTGCTAGAAATTGGTAATTTGGGGCTAGCTGTAACGATAATACAATGTGGAGCAGGAAGGAAAGACTAATGTGTGCAGTAAGTAGTCTCACAACCAGGATCAATATACCGTTGCCATCCTTAGGACTGGCAGATGCGTAACTGTATGAAAGGGAAAAAATACTAGGACTGTGATCATGATCATGATGAGGAACTGGCCTTAAGAAAATGCAGTGGCGCAGGTTTCAGTTAAGGATGTGTATCCTCAAGCCCTTTGCACCTTAACCAACTGTTGGAGGTAGAGACTTTACACTTCTCATGGGCATTGAGGCCGAAAGAAGTTAGCAGAGTCTTTGCTCTGGAGGAATTCACAGTCGAGTAGGGGTGGTAGACAATTAAGCGTGTGAGTATAATTGAGTATGATGAGCACTATAATAGAACTACTGGAGAGATTTCCCTGGGGCTGTTCCTAGCAGGCTGAGTCACTGCTGGCCTGTCACCATTCTATCCTGCTTTGTGCTCTCACAGGCCAGCTGGATACCTTGCCAGACCTCTGCACAGAACTTTCCCTTTGCCTGCTTCCTATTCCAGCTAACTGCTTTAATGAGCTTGCATTATCCCTAGTATTCCTCCCAAGGGACTAGGTCCCTCTAAATTAGAGACGAAAAGTTTGCTTCCTTTTTCAAAAATAAAACCCAGGTGTTAAATATCTCTGTGGTTAAAAGGGTGGGATTGGCAATCTCTCTTCTTAACCCCTTTGTTTCATGGATTTGGGAGAAGAACAAAACTGGCAGATTGTTTATGATGTTTTTTTGTGAAAGTCTTTCTCTTTGAGTTATGTTTGGACTGTGATCTTGTCTACCTCCTGTGTGTGTGTGTGTGTGTGTGTATTTGTGTGCTAGTGAAATTATTTCTTCTATATGCTGTCTTATGGTAAGTTGTTTCAGGACCCCTGAATGCAGGGGCAGAACGGGTTCTCCTAGAGGAAACTGGTCTTTAAACCTTGGAGACCTATAGGAACAAGATGATGACATTTGTCTTTAAATTGGTCACCTAAGTGATAATGTGGATGAAGGTCTGAGGTGGAAAAGATTGATTTGGACCCAAGAGAACAGGCCGTCAGAATAACTTCTCCGACTTCTGATTTTGCCCGTATAAGTCCACTCATATGGGCCTTGGGGAAAAGGAAAAAAAGATGAGAGAAAGTGGGTGAATCTTTGAGTGGGTGAATTCTTGAGATATGAACGGATGCATGTTATTTCATCAATACCATGGATTAAGCACTCTGGCTGGGACCAGAAAATATAGCTTGCCACCTATTTCCTTAAGAAAAAAATAGGAAAAGAAAGAAAGCAAGGCTTTTAGCCCTGTAAAAGGAACTAATCCCCAATAGGCCTTGCTGTGCTAACTACCAGACAGAGCTGTAACATAGAAAAGTCAGTAAGGACAAGGGAAGATGTTAGAATTATTCCAACTGGTCCATTTTTTCCCTTTCGGTTTTTTAAAATAGAAATTCCATATGGTTTCATATGATAGGACATCTTTAGTGTAGTGTTTTATATATAGTCCATTTTTTGATACAATTTAATTTTTATTTGTTTGCACTCTCATGCCCAAATAATTGATGATGTATATAGATAAGAAGCCAAAGTGCTAATGCCAGCAGACAGAGGATTTAGCAGGAAAAGTTAAAAGCATGAGTTCAAGTAATAGCAGCTGATTAGCATTTATTCCTCAATATTAAAATATACATATATTTTTCTTTAAGGACAAGGTCAACTATGTAATTTGTGGGACTCAGGGCAAAATAGAAACATGAGGCTCTAGCAGGGCAGGGTAGTCAGTCTCCTGCCATGGGTTCTCATCCTAATCCTCCAAGGCAAAGAGCAACCATCAGAGCTTTGCACCTTCTGTGTAGGGATGTGCCTTGTGCTGGGATTGGGGGCGGATGAGAGGTCTCCTATGTATTGCCCACTCCTATCCTGTGGCAGGGATGGGCACTGCCGTGTCCTGCCCTCAGATCATCCCCTACTTGTATCCTCCCCTCCCCTGTTTCCAGACCCTTTGAGGGAACTGGAGGGATGTGATAGAAGAATGGGGCCTTGAGATCTGGTGGTTTTCGCCCTGAGTGGAGGTCTGCAGGCAGTCATTTGGGGAAGGGAAGGCGGGAAGGGCTAGGGTACAGAACTGGGAATGAATGAACTTGGCTGAGGAGACTGAGAGCGATGGGGAGGTGAGGAGTTTGCAAGAAGTAAGACCAACTCTGAGATGAAGCTCTGAGTCCTTCCCATCCCTCTTGGTCCTTTGTCCCATCAGACCTCACTTAGAGAGCATGAATTCAAAGACAAAATCCTTAATCTCCAGATGATGACTACAGAGCATCAAACTCCAAGTTCAGGGACTCTTTTGAGCATTGATCCCTGCATAGCTGCACCGGTTGCAAGCTCATGGAACTGGCCCTGTTTAAAGACAGCTGTCCTTCCGTGTTGGCGGTGGGTCAGGCAGGGTAGGGTTTTTAGTGAAGAGAAGGAAAAATAGTAAAACAATTGGTAGGCTTGGGAAGGCAAAACGGTTGGAGCTCTGGCTCCAGGATACCCTGGTATCTGACCTCTGGCTAGTCATTTCCTTTCTCCTAGGTGCAGTTAATATGCATCTCTAAAATGGGGAAACTGAGGCAGAGAATCAAAGTATGTCTGTGTGTGCATGTTTAGGGTCATGCAGCTGAACAGTGGCAAAATAGATTTACACTTACTGTGTATCACTGCAAAACTCGCTCTCTTTGTTCACATGAGTTTGTCTTCTCAGATAACTGTGCTGTAGTTTTCATCCCTTTAGTATGTGGGAACTTTATTAAACTAGTGAAATCTATAAATCTGCCACTGAGGAAAAAAAATATGAAAGCCATTTCGCATAAAATTTCAGGGGATACATAGGGTCCCTGAAGCCCATTTAGGGACCAGGTTGTGAGCCCTGAAGACATGAGAACTCCTCACATGCTGTCTGGCGGATGACAGGTTTTCCATCGGGATTTACCTCGTCTGTGCCCACTGCATTGCAGAACACGGCATCCTTGTTCCTCTCTTACTAATTCCATGGGTTGTCTCAGCAAAGTATTGCTTTCTGGCTCATATTTTTTTTGTCATTATTCCATTGTGTTTGTCTTCAATGGGGGGAATCTCCCCATCTTACTGCCTTTCTGTTGGGAAAAAGCCATTCTTTTTTTTTTTTTTAAAGATTTTATTTATTTATTTGATAGAGAGAGATCACAAGTAGGCAGAGAGAGAGGAGGAAGCAGGTTCCCCGCTGAGCAGAAAGCCCGATGTGGGGGTCAATCCCAAGACCCTGGGATCATGACCTGAGCCGAAGGCAGAGGCTTTTACCCACTGAGCCACCCAGGCACCCCAATGCCATCCTTTTTGAAGAAAAACAAAAACAACCTTTTGAAATGAATCCCTTTATAGGACGTCTGCTGTAACATAAAGCTTTATCCTCTTCTGGGCCAGAGAGCCACAGACATATCGGTCTAGGTGTGTGTGGGGGGACATTCAGTGTTCATTGTCCCTTGCTGCAGGCACGGCTGCAGGCAGCTGAGGGCCCGATAGATGGCATCAGTAGCCCAAAGATGAAGTCCTAAGGCAAAGGCCTGTGTAATTTTGGCTTGGCCATGTATTATTTATGAGGGGAAATTAACTCTGAAATCTTCCTAGTTTGCCCCCAGCAATATACACAGTAAACATGATTTTCTCAGTACAAGGTAACAAATAGTATTTCTAACAAATTAGATGAATTCTGATGTAAGCTTTTTGGTGCTTTGGAGTTACGTGTATTTGGCTTTTTTTTTTCTTTTTTCTTTAAGTACTAACATTCAAAATGCCTCTGCTTCACAGACAGGAAGGTCCAAGTGGTCCTATGAGGTCTTGGGGGAAAATGTAAAAATACTGATGAAATGCAAAAGACTTAGTCTGGAAATTTTGTATTATTGCTTAGAAGGTAATGCTGTGCTCCCTCCACAGTATAGGATTGTATTAGCTTGCATGTGTGTGGTGGGAAACGTATTCTGCTTTGGAGTCAGGCAGATCTGAATGTGAATTCTTTGCCATTTGGAAGTTGCATGGTTCTGGGCGAGTTACCTTTTTTTTTTTTTTTTTTAAAGATTTTATTTATTTATTTGACAGAGCTCACAAGTAGGCAGAAAGGCAGGCAGAGAGAGGAGGAAGCAGGCTCCCCACTGAGCAAAAAGCCTGATGTGGGGCTCGATCCCAGGACCCTGAGATCATGACCTGAGCTGAAGGCAGAGTCTTAACCCACTGAGCCACCCAGGGTCCCGGGAATTCCTTTTTTTGAACCTAATTTCTTCATCTGTAAAGTGGGTTTATGATACCTATTTCACAGATTGTTGTTTATACGACATGAGGCACATCAAGTGGGTAATACAAAGTGAACATTCAGTAGATACTAGTTCCATTGCTCTTTTTCACATATTGCTGAACATGCTGAAGATATGGCAGATGACCTATGTTTATGGTGTCTGTAAGAGAATTTTCAAGGGAGAATTTGTCTGAAATAAATGTTTCAGTATTACTTGAGAAGACACAAATGAACAGAGAAGTAACTGTGTTTTTATAAAGCAATTAAAGCTTGAGAAATGACTGGTAAGAATAGGAGACACATGCCATGTGAGTCATGGTGGCTCTGGACAGTGCATTCTGTGGTCATAATGTCACAAATCCAACAGGTGGGAATGATTTGTATCAGGATAACAGCTAAATTTTGCACCATGTGGAGCAATCAACTAGGATTGGGTCAGATCTCCATTCCACCATCTCCTGCTTATGTGACAAGACCACACATTGCGTATAACCTCAATCTCTGTTCCCTTGGGTAAAATGTAGATAGTATCCTTTACCTATTCCATGAAAAGAGGATTGTCTTGAGGACTGTATGAACAGTGTACGGTAGCATTTTAGGCCAGTGTTTAGCATATAGTAAGCAGGTTTTTTTTTTTTAAAAAAAAAGATTTATTTATTTATTTATTTGACAGAGATCACAAGTAGGCCCAGAGGCAGGCAGAGAGAAAGGGGGAAGCAGGCTCCCCGCCAAGCAGAGAGCCTGATGCGGGGCTCCATCCCAGGACCCTGGGATCATGACCGAGCCAAAGGCAGAGGCTTAACCCTCTGAGCCACCCAAGTGCCTCTAGTAAGCAGTTTTTACGGCTTTTGATGTTATTGCTATTATGTGTCAAATGGTGCAGTGGTTGCGCCAAAACCCTAGAGCTAGAAAATCTCGCATCAGATTCCATCATGTAATGAAAATGTGAATTTGGGTTAATCACTGACTTAGTTTTCTTCTTGATTAAATGCTGGTCAGCATGGTAATAATCCTTGCACCCGCCACTTTGGAGGATTTTACTTAGCACCAGATATAATGCTACATGGTTATAACTCAAGAGTTATGGATGGAGAGGCTGAAAGTCTTATTAGGAAACATCATGTCAAAGGAAGACTGTGGTGACTGTCTAGAGAAGAGGAACAACTCTGGAAGAAGAAGATGGTGATGAGCTAGGAACAACAGGAGGGCATCAGAATGGAGAAGGACTGCAATTAGTTCCAGCTTCTTTTACAAGGACAATGTGAAGGGACAGCAGCAGATTCCAATATGACCCATGGAGCCATGGGTGCAGCTGAGGCCATGTCAGAGACACTAAGCATGCAGGTGTGATGGAGGAGGAAGCTGGATGGTACCAAAAACCGAGGCTCAGGGAAAATGACCCAAGAGACACTCCCATTTCCTCAGCCCTCTGAAGTGATGGGCAGCTATGGATGGAAGTTCAGGCAGCATGGGGAATTTGGGGGTCTCTGTGACACTACCAACTTGATTATTATTGTTTGGGATTTCTGAATTTAATTATATTTGTCTTAAAGTAAATTGGTGGTTAGAAGAGGTTTCTGAAAGATCAGGTATATTTTCCAGGAGACCTGGCTACACTGACCCCAAGGGTCATATGCTAGGTAATTAATGTTATTAAGTATTGACCTAGCTGTGATATATCGGTGCTTTGTAAACTGTAAAGTGGTATACAAATGCTTGTTATGAGCTTAATTGTAATTACTATGTTTTCAATGGCAGCATGGTTAAGTGGACAGAATGTAATTTTGAGATCAAATGTCTTTGGGTCTGAATTTTGCCTCAGCCATGTACTAGAGATGGGTGTAAGTTGGGAGGAAATCCGCTCTAGGTGATGAAGTAGAAAAGAAGGAAAAGAAGGTAATTGGAAAGAAGTGTACCAACTTCAGGTTCAGGCAAGTGTCAACAGCCAGGAGATCAAAAAGGAAATAATGAAGGTTCCACAAGCAGTAAGAATCCATGAACAGGAAGTGTCCAGAGACCTGCACAGGAGGTCTATTAGGAGCAGCTCTCCACTGCCACTGGGGCTCGGGGGCAGGGGTCCAGCTGTTGGTGTACCTGGGAAGAGCAAGGGAGGATCCCAATTCTATTTATATACCCAGGAAATGTTCACTGAGCACAACTATGTGCTGTTTTTGGTGTTGGAGATACAGAAGTATAATGATGGCAGAGAGCCTTGATTCTGTGCCAGAGAGGTGAGGTCAAAAACAAAAACAAAAATCAAAAACCAATTTCCCACCAAACAAAACAAAACAAAACAAAAACAAAAACCAAACACCAACAAAAAAACAAAACCAAACTAAAAAAGGAAAAAGAAATGCACAACAAAGATCAGATTTTTGAGAAATTGAGACCCTGTGGTCTCAATAACAGCTTTTGTGACCTGGATTATTTGCTCATTTATGTGGGCAAGTGTGTAACCAGAGAGGGGAACAGTCTTGGGTGAGGCAGCTCATTTAGAAGACGGACTCACTAATGAACCTTGAGCAGTCAGCACTCCCAGCAACTGGGAAGATGAGTGCCATGGACTCAAAGGGGAACTTGGGTGGCCCAGCAGGGGATCCACTGCAGGTCACTGCTGCAGTGACCTGAGTGCCCTTCAAAATCCACATACTTTGCAAATAAGTTAACTGGCATTAGA
The DNA here is from genome assembly GCF_020171115.1 of Neogale vison. Classification (NCBI taxonomy): domain Eukaryota; kingdom Metazoa; phylum Chordata; class Mammalia; order Carnivora; family Mustelidae; genus Neogale; species Neogale vison. The sequence continues at coordinate 141,330,056 of NC_058097.1, forward strand.
ACAGCTGGTTCTCTTTCTCTTGCAGATGCTGTCCAAGATGCTGGTAATCTCTTTTCTGCAGAAAATATGTTACGTCCTATATTTAGCAACGAAATCTCCTTACTCTCCTATGCTTTCAGTCAGTGGCTTGCTTGTGTGTTTCCCTTTTCAGATTCTGAATAACTTAAAGGGCTGCTTTTTGTTGTTGTTTGTTTCTGATTCTTTTGTATGTAGCAGAGAATAGCGTGTATCCAATGTGTGCAGTACACACTTGGCACTCAATAAAGCATTTTCAGTGATTGAAAGAAATGACAATAGGAAATGAATGAGTCATTTTTGCCGATATCTTGGTTATACCCCTAAATATTCAACTAAAATTATTGATAGCAATAAGACAGGAGATATAAGATATACAACAAATCTGCAACAATCAATTGAATTACTGTTTATATTCTACTAATGCAGAGCTTGTAAATTTCTGAAAAAAAAAAAACTTTTCATGAAACTGGCTAATGCTCTCATCCCTCATGTAGCCTATTACCTCTATATTATACTTAATATTTTTTCCTAAAACACAAGTTTGTTTTTTTTTTAAAGATTTTATTTATTTATTTGACAGACAAAGATCACAAGTGGGCAGACAGGCAGGCAGAGAGAGAGAGGAGGAAGCAGTCTCCCTGCTGAGCAGAGAGTCTGATGTGGGGCTCGATCCCAGGACCCTGGGATCATGACCTGAGCCGAAGGCAGAGGCTTTAACCCACTGAGCCACCCAAGTGCCCCCACAAGTTTTTTTTTCTCCCATAAAAACGAATTATGTAGCCTTATTGAGAAAAGCAAAAGAAGACATGAATAAAGGGAGAGCTATGTCCTCTTCCTGGCAGGTTATACCAAATAGCATAAAGGTGGTACTATCTCCTAGTTGATTAATTTTTTTTTAATTCTAAAAATAATTTAAAATTTAAGTACAATTAACATACAGTATTGTATTTTCATGTGTACAATATAGTGATCAAATAATTCTATACTTTACTCAGTGCTCATCAAAATAAGCAAACTCTTAATCCCCTATTTTACCCATCTCCTCCCACACCCTCTGAAACCATCAGTCTGTTCTCTAGAGTTGAGTCTGTTTCTTAGTTTGTCTCTTTTTGTTTGCTTTGTTTCTTAAATTCCACATATGAATGAAATCATAAGGTATTTTTCTCTGACTGACTTATTTTACTTAGCCTCTAGATTCATCCATGTTGTTTCAAATGGCAAGATTTCATTTTTATGGCCGAGTGACATTCTGGGGTGTGTGTGTGTGTGTGTGTGTGTGTGTGTGTGTGTGACTTCTGTATCCATTCATCAATCCGTGGACATGTGGGTTGCTTCCATATGTTCACTATTGTAAATAATGCTGCAATAAGCGTAGGGGTGAATATATCTTTTCAAATTTGTATTTTGTTTTCTTTGGATGAGTACCCAGAGGTGGAATTACTGAATCATACGCTAATTATATCATTAATTTTTTTTTTAAGAATATTGTTTTCCACAGTGGTTGCACAAGTTTGCATTCCCACCAGTAGTGCATGAGGGATCCTTCTTCTCCACATCCTTGCCAACAGCTGTTCCTCGTGTTGTTGATTTTAGCTATTCTGACAGGTGTCAGGGAGCTCATGTGAGCTTTGATTTGGATTTCCCTTATGATGAGTGATGTTGAGCGTCTTCTCAAGTGTCTGTTGATCATCTGGAAGACTTTTTTGGAGAAATGTCTGCTCATGGTTTCTTCCCATTTTTTTTTTTTTTAAAGTAAACTCTGCACCACACATGGGGGTCAAACTCAGGACCTCAGAATTAAGAGTTGCATGCTCAATTGACTGAGCTCAATTGACCCCTCTTCTGCCAGTTTTTAATTGGATTACCTGTTATTTGGTGTTGAACTGTATAAGTTGTTTATATATTTTGAATAATAACTCCTCATTAGGTATGTTATTTGCAAATGTCTGCTCCCATTTGATGGGTTGCCTTTTTGTTTTGTTGATGGTTTCCTTTGCTGTGCAAAATGTTTTTATTTTGGTGTAGTCCTAATAGTTTAATTTTGCATTTGTTTCCCGTGCCTCAGGAAACATCTAGAAAAACGTTGCTATAGCCAGTGTCAGAGAGATTACGGGCGATATTTTCTTTGAGGAATTTTACAGTTTCAGGTCTCACATTTAGGCCTTTAGTCCATTTTGAGTTTATTTTTGTGTAAGAATGTATAAGAAAGTAGTCCAGATTCGTTCTTTTGCATGTGGCTATCCAGTTTTCTCAAAACCATTTGTTGAACTCTTTTTTTCCCATAGGATATTTTTGCCTCCTTTTCATAGATCAATTACCATATAATTGTAGGTTTTTTTTTTTAAAGATTTTATTTATTTATTTGACAGAGAGAGATCACAGGTAGGTAGAGAGGCAGGCAGAGAGACAGAGAGAGAGGGAAGCAGGCTCCCTGCCCAGCAGAGAGCCCCATGCGGGACTCGATCCCAGGACCCTGAGATCATGACCTGAGCCGAAGGCAGCGGCTTAACCCACTGAGCCACCCAGGCGCCCCTAATTGTAGGTTTATTTCTGAGTTTTCTGTTCTTTTCTGTTTATGTGTATGTCTATTTTTGTGCCAATACCATACTGTTTTGATTACTGTAGTTTTGTAGTATATCTTCAAATCTGGGATAGTGATGCTTTTTACTTCTTTCTCAAGATTGCTTTGGCTAATCAGAGTCCTTATGGTTCCATACAAATTTTAGGATTATTTGTTCTCATTCTGTGAAAAATGTTACTTGTATTTTAATAGAGATTGTATTAAATCTGTAGATTGCTTTGGGTCATTTGGACATTTTAAAAATATTTATTCTCCCAATATATAAGCAAGGGATATTTTTGTATTTGTGTTGTCTTCAATTTCTTTCATCACTTTTTAAATAGTAATCAGAGTACACGTTATTCACTTCTTGGTTAAATTTTTTTTTTTTTAAAGATTTTATTTATTTATTTGACAGAGATCACAAGTAGGCAGAGAAGCAAGCAGAGAGAGAGGAGGAAGCAGGCTCCCTCTGAGCAGAAAGCCCGATGCGAGGCTTGATCCCAGGACTCTGGGATCATGACCTGAGCCAAAGGCAGAGGCTTCAACCCATTGAGCCACCCAGGCGCCCCCACTTCTTGGTTAAGTTTATTCCTAGGGATTTTACTGTTTTTGGTGCAATTGTAAGTGGGATTGTTTTCTTAATTCCTCTTTCTGCTACTTCCCCTAGTTCATTTTATGCATAGTGTAACTTTTGCAGAATAGTCCATAGACCTTGAAAAATTTTTAGTATAAATCCTTATGTAAGAGTGGGTAAGAATACCAAAAGCTTTTTTTTTTTTTAAAGGCAATAACAATATCATTGCTGTGTAAAGTTTAAAGCATTTTAGAAAGTGACTAGCAAAACTACGTGATACAGAGTTGAATCTTCAGAAAGATTTAAATTATTTTAATAGATGTTTAAAAATACGTTTTTAAAGAAAGTCTGAATACATTTAGGGCCTGAAGATTTAACCAAAGTCTTATAATAATGAGAAAAGAAATGATTATTGAATGTAATAGTGGGTAGTTGAATGTCATTACAAAATATAATGACTTCATTTCATTGCTTATCCTATACACTAAGATAATTTTCAGAGGGAAAAAAAGAGTTGAATATTTCTTTTAGAGCTTACAAAAATCTAGAAGGGAGTGGAGTAGTATATTTATGCCAGCTTTGGATGGAAGACGTATTTTTGTAAGCCAAAATGTAAAAGAAGAAATATTGAAAGGAAACAAAAAGAAAGCTAGATAAATAAAAATTTATTAACTGAATATATAGCAGCAGCTAGGTTTTACATAATGCTTAACAGCGAACACAGTGTTTATGTACTTCCTCAGATCTTCTGGGAACAGTAAACAGATGTGGCCGCCATTTTAGTGGGGAGAAGTAGAAGAAAATACAGAAGTAAATAAGTAAACCACATAATTTCAGAGACTGCTGAGTGCTTTGAAGACAATGACAAATCCCCAGTGAGTGATTGATGTATGAGGCTGTTTTAGAGATAGAAGGGTCAGTGAGGAGGAGACATTTGAACTGAGACATGAATTACAAAACAAGATTTGGGCTTGAGCTGTGCCATGGATATCCTGGACATGAGCTACAGTGGTCCCTTCCCAATTTCTGACAGACTTTTTGCTTGTTTTATATGCAGTTCCCAGGTGATAGATAGCAGTGCCCTCTTCTGGGTCAAATTTTTGGGAACCTTGGCTGAGACACCTTGGAAAGTGGGCTCTTAAGGGAGGAAGCCTTATTGGGTGTTTCTATCCTTGGTTCCAGGCTTCCTCAATCCATTCTCATATGCTGCTTCTCTCTCTGACTGCTAGGGTCTCAGTGCTCCAGCCATCCGCATTTGTATTGTATTTCCATGATCTGACTCCAATCCTACTTTCTGCCTCAAAGGCCAAGCTCTCCTCAGAGCTGAATGAAATGAACTGCCTAATCAATGACTTGCTCATCAGTCTACCCCCATTGCCCTTTTGGGAATGGCTCTTCTGAGAAAGATCTGATGCCCATGTCACAGCATATGTATGTATTCTAATTCACTGGTGACTGGTAAACACTATTTAACCCTTTCTATGGCTCTTCATCGTGTTCTAACTTCTGGATGGTACACAAGCTCTTTCACAATTTGCTCTACTTTTTTCTCTACTTTTCCTTCTAGTCCTTCTCATGCTAAAGTCATACTGAAGTACAGTATCCTGTCTATCTAAAGTGCCCCTCTTTCTTTGTATATGGAGTACCCTATGCCAGGAGTGTCTTTCCTCTCTGTGTCTGCCTTAAAAACATTACTCAGCGTTTTGGGCCAGTTTCACTTCCTCATGAAGGCTCTTCTGGCCTCCCCAGGGAACATGAAATGCATCTTTCTTTGTAATTCTACAGCACCTCACTGATCATTCTGTATAGCATCTACTACATGGTCATGTTTATTTACATTTTTCTTCACTATTCCTACCCCTACTTATCCCCATCCCTGTGAACACCAAAGATGGGCACTATGTTCCTTTATTTGATTATTTTGTATTTTTTTTAATTTTTAATTTTTTATTAACATATAATGTATTATTAGACCCAGGGGTACAGGTCTGTGAATTGCCAGGTTTACACACTTCATAGCACTCATCATAGCACATTCCCTCCCCAATGTCCATGACCCAATCATTATTTTGTATTCTTGAGCCTTCCCACAGGGCCTGTTACAAACTGCCTACTTAATACATGTTTGCTTGAAGTAGTGTGTTCATGAAATGTTGTAAAAATGTGGAAAGTTCTAAGACCTCAATGGTACCAAGTCTGAGTTTGAAGCCCTGGTGTCCAGTTTTGGCATTTTAGCAAATTTGCTAGATACACATCAATCTGATTTTTTCCCCTTCTATGTTTAGTCTTGTATATATATTATCAATATGTATTTATTGGACAGTTACTGTGGATAGGTACATTATGGGAAGTCTAGCCCCAAATAAGACAAAGAAGCAGGAAGACTACCAGGAGGAGGGTGGTCCCTTTGACTAGGTGGTCAGCAGGAACTTTACAAAGATGTCAGAGAGCTTGTTCCTGAAGGAGAAGGGCTTTGGAAAGGGTTGGAATTGAAAATGATACTGCTTTTTTAAAACCATTCATATTGTACCTAAGAACAATTCCATAATTGTAGAATTTTGTCTATACTTATTAGCCTGATAAATCAAGTCTGTTTCTGAGCAAACATCACAATCCCTTGACCATATTTCTATAAGGATACTGATTCCAATGGTGCATAACCTATAAAAGTGGCAGAAAGTATGCCCAGAGAAGCAACAAAATGTGAAAGGGTTTGTTGAAATGCTGATCATTCACTTCTTATCCTGGGAGGAGGAGAAATAGAGTCTGGCTGGATGATAGGGAAGTGGAAACCCATAAAAAGGGAACAGGAGGCCAATTACGCTGCTTCTGTCACTGAGCCTTGCTGCTCTGATTTGACTCATAAATAGGCTTTCTGGAACCAGTATAGATATAAATATTTGAACGAAATGCTGTTTTTTTTTTTTTTAATGTTGTAGATCAAGGGTGTTAAAAACCCGTCTTATTTCAACTTCAAAGATAATCTAAGCTTTTTGTTTATGATCATTAAAAAGAAAGATGCTGAATTAGAGTGGCTTTGTCAGGGATCATTGAAATTGCTTTTATTGAAAATGACCTAAACCTTTTGGTTTGGTCAGCACATCAACCTCATTGATGTGAGTCTTATATGAGTGAGTGGCCAGGGAAAGACTTGGGTCTATAGACAGAAGACTTGGATTTGATTCTCAGCTTTCTGATGGTGTGGCCTTTGGTATATATCAACATCTCTGAGTCTCTATTTCCTCATCCCTATGAAAAGAGGGTCATTGTGTTCAACTGTCAGTCTTGTAACAGTGTTTAAGTGAAAGGGTTATGTTAGTAGATGGTAATTCAAGATGTCTGTTGCCTGAGACCCCTGATTTCCTGTTCAGGGCTACGAGGTGCCACATGGAGGGCAAATTCCAATGAATGCTTGATGGTGAGGTTACTTACAATCATGGGCTGAAGTTTGGTTCTAAGACCCAATCATTGAACTGAGCTGAACCATACAGAACCATGAAGAATCCCTTTGTCAGCTGAGGCAGGTCAAATGTGTTTTCTAAGAGCAGATGAAGTGGCCTTCTAGTCCTCTTTGCCCTTACCAATAGCTTGATCTTTTTGGCTATTGAGATTTTGCATAAATTTAAAAAATTACTCTGAGGAAAAGAAGGGGAGATGGAGGTCTCCCCTAAGATCTGGAGCAAAGCCATTATAGTGATAAACTAATATTTGTGAGCACCCAGTCAATGGCAGGCTTTGTGTAAAGCACAATCTCATTTAATCTTCACAGTGACCCTGTAAGATAGTTGTTATTATGTCTACTTTATAACTAAGAATGAGACTTGGAGAAGAAAGATGACAAGCCTACTAGCTGTCTGTCCAAAGTCTTATAGCTATCAGGTGACAGAGCCCAGATTTGAAGTCTAGAACCCAAGTATGTAACTAGTCTATCTCCTACCTGAGACTGTACAGAAAGGGTTCCCTTGTGCCTTCACTTTTGTGTTTCTGTATGTTCAACCTGGGAAAAACACCTCCAGTCTTTTTAAAATCAGCTGATGAATAAAAATGCCTGGTATCAACCTTTAGAACTTCTAAAGCCTATTAAACTATATTATTAAAATGACAGTAAACCTTTTCATCCAGGAGAGGAAAATCTTGCCATGAGAGCATTGGAGCAGAGGGAAGCCTAATCCCTCTTGTCACTACTGTGATGACAGGCATTATGTTCCAGGTGCATGAGAGATAACATGGTTGCCTCACCATGTAATTATCATTGTTTCTGTTGGTTTTGTCATAAGCAGTAATTATCACTAAGTAACATATGGCATTTGGTAGTAACTTGGAAAAGAGTCTGTCACTTGACTTTATAATTTGGGGTGGATGTTGATGGTATTATGTCATGAATCCTGCCCTGCCAGTTGTTCCTTCTGCTGTGGGTCTTCCAAGGGGACTGTATACACAGGGGATAGTAGCAGATTGAGAAGCAAAATACCACTTTGTCATTAGCTGCGTAAGTACCCGGTCCCCTGAAGTAAACCTCTGCTAAAGGTGAGGTAGGCAGCTGTGGCTCAGGCATGAGGTCTGAGCAAGGCTTTTATCACTTCTTTGGCTCCTGCATGGCCACAGGAGTGGTGTAGTCTTCAGCTAGACTTAGCCAATTTACTGATATGTGGAGGAAGTGAGGCAGAAAACTAGAACCCCCTGAGAAGCCAGACCCTGCCTCTGCTTTTTATCACATAAATGTAGAAAGCAGCCCAGAGCCAGCTTGCTGCTTTATTAACATACAGTGGCTTTTGATGGTTTCTGGGACTTTGACCAATTGTATTAGCTGTTCCACCTATGGAGAGGAAGGTACAGGAATATGGATAGGGGCAGGGGAAATATAGCTCCACAGTTTGTAGGAGGAGTGCTACCAGTATACCAGTTTAACTGGTATTTGAGGAAATACAGAAGAATGTGTATAAATCTGTTTTTCACAGCTCCTTAGCCTTGGATAAATTATTTTGTCTCTGAATTTCCTAGTTATGATTGTTTCTGCCCTAAATATGGATGCTACTAGATAAAATATTGTACATAGTTTAAAATACTTAAAATTTACATTTTCTAGTAAACCAGTACATAGATATTTTCATCTCCTTTTTATTTTGTCAGCAGCATAAACAATTTTCTTCTTTGAGAGTCTATTCTTTTTTCTTCACAAAAAGTCAAAAGTTGGCATCCCTTTATACAACTTATTCATTAACTATGATGAGGGAGGATGGCTGTCTTCTCCTTGAGATGGGGACACTGAATGAGATCAGGCTCACTCACAAGCAGAGTAGTGATATCTCACCTACAAGACCCTCAGTACATATGATTAAATTCATGTGTCAGCAACATTAAACATAAGCACATCATTGGACTTACTTGGGGAACGTTAAAGTGGAATTTTCAATCTAAAAATGTTAAAATAGCTGTATTATTATAAATTAAATGAATAGTGAAAAATTAAGATCTTGTGTTTTGGAGTTAGTTAGATGTAGGTTGAAATCCCTGGCCTGGCCATTTAGTGGTTGTATGAACTTGGTTAACTTTCTTGAGTTCTATTAACCTTGGCTTTCTAATTTGCGAAATGGGAATAGTCATAGGATCTACTACTTAATGTTATTATAATATTATAATGTTATTGGTTAATGTATTTGATATTTTTAATAAAAATGTAAAACATGGACATTGGGGAGGGTATGTGCTTTTGGGTAAATTGGAAGGGGAGGTGAACCATGAGAGACTAGGACTCTGAAAAACAATCTGAGGGGTTTGAAGTGGCGGTGGGGTGGGAGGTTGGGGTACCAGGTGGTGGGTATTATAGAGGGCACAGCTTGCATGGAGCACTGGGTGTGGTGAAAAAATAATGAATACTGTTTTTCTGAAAATAAATAAATTGGAAAAAAAAATGTAAAACACTTAAAGCTTTTAGTGTCCAGTTATGTAATAAAGGTTGCTAATCTTATCATCTTAAATGTAGTCATTTCATTTTCTGGGTGTTGGCAGTGGCTACCAAGGATTGATATGAACGATCCACCCCTGGTGCAGGCAATAGACACATTCATTGTAAGAAGATGCGTAAACAATAATAAAACTGACTAAATGTTGTCTGCTTTTCATGATCACTGTGGACCAGCAATTCTAATTAATGTCAGTGATAACCTATTCCTCTCTACCAGGGCAGATCACATTTGTCCCTATTTATTCCTCGGTACTTGCTGGAAATGGATACCTTCATGGTATCGTTAATTATTAATCTCCAGGTTCTCATGCTTTAACCCATAATGCAATCTTTTTTTCCTTTGATCTGGAGAATCAGCTGTCCTGCTGTGATACGAATCTGCCATTTTGTATTTCCTCCCCCATGTTTTTTTTTTTTTTCTTTTCTTTTTTCTTGTTTTTTCCAACAGTACTTGATATAGGCAGTTAGAGAGCTCTCATCAAAAATGGAAGCTACTTCTTTATTATCTCAGCGACCAAAAAATTTTTCTTTTGGCTTTTAGTTCTATGATTATCTTTCAATCCTAGAATTCTGACTCTTTCTTTTTTCTTTTTGTAATTCCGGGTTCTTTTTATTATGCAAAAAAAAAGGAATGTCAAAATTGATTCATTAGAAATTACTCATGTATCAGTTACAATCCAATGACAAGAAAGAAACACATAGGATTTAACTTGAACAGGGAAAGTTAATGTAAAGTATTATTAATTATAACAAGGTAAAGAGAATTCTATACAACACTATGGAGTTGAGGAAGAGAATCTGAATTCTAGAATAATTTTTTAGTTTACTGATTTGCTCTAGTGGTATCCAGTCTACTATTTGTCCTATCTACTGAGTGTTTTCACAGCATATTTCCACTTGTAAGATATCTACTTGGTTCTTTGTAGTATGTAAAGAATTCAAAGTAACATGCACATGGGTTAGGATAAAATTGACTTCAGGAGGGATCTGAGCTTCCACTCCTACCTGGAAGCAACAACTTGGTTAACCAAGTAAAAATACTAGTTGGCACTGTGCTTCCCTCACTCTTTCTTTAGAAAGATCTGTTGGCTCTACCATATGAAATATAACCCAAATCTGTTCCCTTCTCACCATTTCCACTGATACTAAATTCTCCTTCTAGATTATTGTGTTAACCTCCTAACTAGTCTCCTCCATTACATTCTTACTTCCCCCTATAGTCCACTTTCCAATTAGAAGCCAGATATAAATTTAAACTATAAATTGATTTACATGACTTTTTGCTTAATACCCCTCCAGTGGATTTTTGTCTCATCTGGATTAAAGTGCAAACTCTACCAATGGCTCACCTATGGGCTCTGTATTACTGGCTTTTGGCAGATTATCTTGACCTCTACCTCCTAGCACTATATTTTTCCTCATTTTACACCAACCAACTCATGTTTTCTTGAATTTGTAAACCTAGCTTCTGTCTTAGGATGTTTTCCCTTTGCTTAGAATGCTCTGTATCTAGATGTTTGCATGGCTCACTTCCTACTTTGTGTCTCATCACATTGCTGTCTCTCAGAAAGGATCTTGTATACCAAACCTATCTTCAATGGCAACACATTTACAGAAAATGCTGCTGCTGTTGGATCCAACCATATCTTCTCCTACTTCAGAAATGTGCAGCTTTGGTGGATAGTTTCCTTTATATGCAAGATAACTTGCTAATTTGTGTCCCTCTGTTGGAAGATTTACTCAGAGTACAAGTATTTGCTGGGCTTATGGGTGGGGTGGGCTGGAAGTACTATAGTTATTACCCTAAGAAGCAACCCTCAACCAATTAGGGGCAGGTTTGGTAGAAAAAGACCACAGCTTTCTCCCCCATTGGTGGAACTGTTCCATATATGTGCTATACTGTCTCTCTAAGAGTCTACAGTGAGATTTATCTCTAGTTTCCCCCATGATAACCCACTCAGGCATTCTTTTTTGTGGGGGCTGGGAGATTGAATCTCACCCACAGCTTTATTGAAATGTGATTGACAGATAAAAGTTGTATGTATTTAAAGTGTACAATGTGATGGTTTGACATGTATATACATTGTGAAATGATAATGAAGTTAATTAACACATTTATCACTTCATATTTACTTGGGTGTGTGTGCCTGTGTGTGTGTGTTGAGACCTAAGATCTATTCTTGTAGCAGATTTCAAGTACACAATATGGTATTACTCAAGGCATTCTTTTAAATTTTTTCCCCCATTTTATTTTATTTCTTTTCAGTGTTTCAAATTTCATTGTTTACGTACCGCACCCAGTGCTCCATGCAATACGTGCCCTCCATGATACTCACCACCAGCCTCACCCAACTCCCCACTCTCCTCCTCTCCAAAACCCTCAGTTTGTTTCTCAGAGTCCACAGTCTCTCATGGTTTGTCTCCCCCTCCAATTTCCCCCATCTCACTTCTCTCCATCTCCCAGTGTCCTCTGTGTTATTCTTTATGCTCCACAAGTAAGTGAAACCATATGATAATTGACTCTCTCTGCTTGACTTATTTCACTCAGCATAATCTCTTCTAGTCCCGTCCATGTTGATATAAAAGTTGGGTATTCATCCTTTCTGATGAAGGCATAATACTCCATTATATATGTGGACCATATCTTTTTTTATCCATTCATCCATTGAAGGGCATCATGGTTCTTTCCACAGTTTGGCAACTGTGGCCATTGCTGCTATGAATATTGGGGTACAAATGGGCCTTCTTTTCACTACATCTGTATCTTTGGGGTAAATACCTAGTAGTGCAATTGCAGGGTCACAGGGAAGCTCTATTTTTAATTTCTTAAGGAATCTCTACACTGTTGAACGAACACTTCTCTAAAGAAAGACATACAAATGGCTAACAGGCATTGAAAAAATGTTCATCCTCATTAGCAGTTAGGGAGATTGAAATCAAAACCACATTGAGATACCACCTTACACCAGTTAGAATGGCCAAAATTAACAAGACAGTAAACAACAAGTGTTGGAGAGGATGTGGAGAAAGGGGAACTCTCTTACACTGTTGATGGGAATGCAAGTTGGTATAGCCACTTTGGAAAACAGTGTGGAGATTCTTTAAGAAATTAAAAATAGGGTTACCCTATGACCCTGCAATTGCACTACTGGGTATTTACCTCAAGGCATTCTTTTTTTTTTTTTTAAAGATTTTTATTTATTTATTTGACAGACAGAGATCACAAGTAGGCAGAGAGGCAGGCACAAAGAGAGAGGAGGAAGCTGGCTCCCTGCTGAGCAGAGAGCCTGATGTGGGGCTCAATCTCAGGACTCTGGGATCATGACCTGAGCCAAAGGCAGAGGCTTTAACCCACTGAGCCACCCAGGCACTCCTACCTCAAGGCATTCTTTATTGGCTTTTCTCACCTCCCCACTCGCTTATCTTATTTAGAAATAAGTCACTTGTACCCAAATTCTTATCTTGGGGTCTCTTTGGTGGAAAACCAACTAGTTATCCTCATTCAACATTTTCTATACCTTATTTTTTTCTTCTTATGATACACTTAGGAGTTTCATGAGGGAAATATCTTAGAACTTGCTGCTACGTCTTCTGTGTCTTGTACAGTGCCTGGCTTGTACGATTCTCTCATTAAATAACTTCTGTATGAATCATGAAAGAATTGGGAAAAAAATCCCTAATTATTCACCCCTCTCTTTTGAATGATTTGCTTCAAACTTAGGAGAAGTTAATAAAAACTGGCAGCGTAGTCTGACTCCAATATTTCCAGTGTAGTGAATGTCTTCTGCAGTATGTTAGGTTTTTATTACCATTATTTTATTTCAACATTACTTGAAGGTATACTATGTGTTCATACTAAATATTATATTAGGTTATTTATAAACCTTATCTCCTTTAATAATTGCAGCTTCTCTGTAAAGTAGGTTTTATTATCCATAGTCTAAAAATGTGAAAATTAAGGCTGCTAAAGGTCACAAAGGTTATATATGGAGGTTATATATGGAGGAATTGGTGCTTAACTCCCCATATGTTTGACTTGAAAGCCACTACATTTCTTCATGTACTCTACCTCCTAGGCAATTATTACACCTGGAAGAAGTAACTTTTAGTTTTGTGTCAAGCCAATTATAAAGTTTAAATTGTCCAAAAGAAAGAGAGATGGTATATGTCTGTTCCCAGAAGCTTTCTCCGAGTGCAAGAAAATAACTGTTAGAAGAAAGAACAATTGTATGAACTAGTGTTGCGAAGATGCATGTAAAAAGAATGAATTTTTATGTCTGGGTTATGCTCTGTTGCTTTGATAGAAAACTGGAAAGGAAGGCAAATAACTGTTAATCTGGGAATGTTGCAACAGATTCTGATATATAAATTATTCTAGTTACAATCATATATCATGACAGTGCCAAATGTGTATAGTTACTACATTTGTGATGGCAGAATAATGGGGAAAATTTTACATTACTTGTGATATCACGACACAGCATTCTAGAATTTACTTCTAAAGTGAAGTTTGCTTCAGGCAAATACTTTTAAATCCAAGGTATGACAGGAATTTTTCTCCCTTTTCTCTAATTAAAAGAGGCTATTTACTTACATCTTGACTCATAGGCTAAAAATGGTACATTTAAATGAATAATATTTCTTTTTTCATATTGAACAAGGCTTAAAGAGAATGCTAAACAAATTTAAATAAAAATTTCTTGTTTCCAAAATATGTCATTTTAAGTTAATAGAAGATAAAATTATCTCAGAAATACAGAGCAAATAAGTATTTCAACAAAGAAAAGAAATTCAGTGTCATTCTTGTTCTTGCCTGGAAGGTTAGTATAGAAAGGGACATTGGACCAGAAGTCAGAGACCAATGGTTAGCTCTGACTTGAAGTTAATAAGTATAATGATGAATGAATATATCTCCTAACATTTCTTGGTTTCATTTCTTGCCTTAAGATTGAACTAGATGCTTTTTATGGGCTCCGTCATTTTTGACATTCTGTGATTTTATGACCATGTTAAGAAATGCATTAAATTGTTGATTTTAGTGGTGTCACATAGGGAAAGTTAGCACTCTAAAAATAGTATTAACTAATGTGAGAGATAGCTATGATCTGGTAGAATAATTTATGAAATTATAATTTTGAGATATAATTTTAATTTGGACTCTGCCCCCCCCCCACTACTTGTGTGAAAAGAACATGGGCCTTGGAGTTAGAAAGGCAAAATTCTAATCCCAGCTCTGATAATTACCAGGTTGGCCTTGATGAATTCATTTCTTATCCTCAGCTCCTCATTTCTAGAGGGGAGATGGTAATGTATATCCTCATCAAAGTGAGGGGGTATTATATGAATAGTGTAAGATGATTTTTTTTTAAAGATGAATTTTTTGAAAGTGTTTTATAGAAGTGAAAATTATTATACTGATGTAAGATATCAGTATTGGTTAAAGGAGCAAAGCAGGAGAAATAATAAAGCCTTTCAGGATGTTTTTGAGAGATGGTTTATGTCCCCAAACCTTGACAAGGTTGTCCTTTCTCTCATATTGGGAAAGGACTATTCAGAAATGTCAGTTTCTCCAAAATGACTTGCTGTTCTATGTGGTTCAAATGGAAAATAAAAATCTTTAAAATGTTTGAAAAAATACATACTTAGAACACTCTGTGGTCTTATAAAAAACATTTTTGAGCAACTGTAGTGTGTTATGCACTGTTTCAGACTCTTCCCAGATGTATTCTCATTTTCCGTCCACAGTGACCCTGTGAAATCTTTATTACCGCCTTGTTCTGGATGGAGGAATGTGGCTTAGAGAAGTTGAATAACCTGACCAGAGTCCTATGACTATTTAAAAAGCAGAACCCTGATATTAATTCATGGTTTTTTAAAATATTTTATTTATTTACTTGACAGAGAGAGAGAGAGAGAGATCACAAGTAGGCAGAGAGGCAGGCAGAGAGAGAAGAGGACACAGGCTCCCCGCTGGGCAGAGAGCCCGATGTGGGGCTCAATCCCAGGACCCTGGGACCATGACCCGAGCCGAAGGCAGAGGCTTAACCCACTAAGCCACCCAGGCGCCCCTTAATTCATGTTTTTTGAGATACAAAACTTACATACTCTGCCTTCTACTTAATGCTGCTTCCATGACAAGAGGAAAAAAAAATTATTTGTATAATTATATTGAGCTCCAACCATGTGACAGGAGTTGAATTAGGCAGAGACATGATCCCTTTGAATCTTCACAAGGTTTCTTTTGAAGCAAGTTTTATTTTAATTTTAGAGAATTTTTTTTAAGTCTTTACTTTCTGGAATGATGGTGACACATCAGTAAATTGGTTTAAAAATCCAATGAACAAAGCAAATTGAAAATAAGCAACAAAATGAGTTTAGGGTAATAGAGGGAAAATTAATTTCCTACCATGATATGCACACATATTTTAATATATACATATGGGTTGTGTTACATATGCTAGCATTTATATGCTAATTTTTGGAATGAATGATGCAATTGTTGGCTAGAGAGAACTGAAGATTTAGAATTAATAGAGAGAGATAGGATTAATTGTGGATTGTTAAAAGACAACTGAATGGGCAATGATTTGTGGAATATTTGGCTCCACAAAACCCATTTCAAGTCATTGGCCATCTGTAGGATTAAAGTGGAATGTAGAGAGAACAGTTATGTATAAAAATATATGTTATGCATTATCAGATTCAAGAACCTATAGCGTGTTTAGCATCATGCTAAGAATTTTTATACGTATTATCTCATCTAATTCTCAAAACAGCTTTGCTGTACATAAAATGTACATTTTATAATTTTTATTTTAGCAGTAAGGAATGTGAGCCTCTGAATTGGTCATAGCTGCTGCTACCCTTTACCATGAAAGTAACCCTCAGTAGTGCCATTTCTCTTTCCAAGGAAAAGATAGAATACTGCAATCTTTTGAACTTCAGGTTCTTTTTTTTTTTTTTTTAAAGATTTTATTTATTTATTTGATAGACAGAGATTACAAATAGGCAGAGAGGCAGGCAGGGAGAGAGGAGGAAGCAGGCTCCCCACTGAGCAGAGAGCCTGATGTGGGGCTCAATCCCAGAACCCTGAGATCGTGACCTGAGAGGCTTTAACCCACTGGCCCACCCAGGCGCCCCATTGAACTTCAGGTTCTTAAGGACTTTTGCACTGGGTTGTAATTTTAATTTCTGTTCCAGTTCCTGCTGTCATTCTACATAACTTCACACTCAAGATGGTGAATGTCTGTAGTGTGTTAGCAACTGGACTTTATGACCAGTCACTTGCTACTCCATCCTCCCTGCTTCTTTTATTTATTTTAAAGATTTTTATTTATTTTTTGACAGAGAGAGATATCACAAGTAGGCAGAGAGAGAGAGAGGGAAGCAGGCTCCCCGCTGAGCAGAGAGCCTGATTCGGGGCTCCATCCCAGGACCATGAGATCATGACCAGAACTGAAGGCACAGGCTTAACCCAACGAGCCAGCCAGGCACCCCACATCCTCCCTGCTTCTTATCTCATTGCTCAGGCAGGTTGCATGCACATGAACAGCTCTTTTTAAAAAAGAGAGGATCTTAAAAGATGCAATAGAGAACACTCCCAAGGAAGGATAGCAGAAGCTAGGTGAGGGCAAAATTCCCGATACCCATCAGAGCATTTATATCATTCTACTATGTAAGTAGGTTATTTGTTTCTCAGACCGTCTCTGCTCCTTCCTTGTGGGCCCCTCAGAGACGGGGATCAGAGAGTATATACTCTTTGTTTTTGTTACCATAGATTCTTTTTAAGAGTACCTAAACAGAGCCTCAACATCTAACTCATATAAAATGAAGACAACAACCTCATAAGGCTTCTGACATCCCATGCCCATTGTGAAGTGTGACACCATAATTTCTCAGGTTATCCTCCTCCTATCATTGTAGACATGTAAGGAAAAGGCAAGAGCCTCCCGCTTTAGATTACTTTAAAAAATATTGCCATCCTTAGTCTGCATAGAGCTTACTCTCTTCGGGTTCTGTCTCCATAGTTTTTCTCAAACTTTTAGCTGAATTCTGGCCCTTCTGCCTGGGTACCATTTTCTTCTCTAAAGCTGGCTGTTCTCTTCTATCATGTGCCTGATAGGTCCTGGAGGTTCTATCAACATTATTTTCTTTTCCCATTGTCACATATAAACCGTTGCTCTATCTTCCTGCCTTTTATAAAACAGCTGTACCTAGGAGCTTATGGTGTTTGGCTATGCCATATATATAACTCTGGATGGCTCCCTTCTCCCAGCTCCTGGTTAGTTCCTCATACTCATCAAGAACTTTTGCTCCTGGCTGTTATTTTCTCTTCTCTTTCAGCTTGTGTTGTTGTTCTAGATAATTTCCGGATCCAAGTGGATGATCCATATTAGCCTCAAATCTTCCTGACCTCATGGGCTCCAATAATTTTCTTTATTCAGCTCCTTTACTACCAAAGTCATATGCTAGTTATTGCAGGTACCACGTTAACTCCAGAAATGTTAAAGTATAATAACATTTTTTTATCCCAGCCTCTTCATTCCCTCTTTGAAGTGGCAGTTGCTTTCCTTTGCCTTTTCTTCCGGTATTCTGCCCTTCATGATTTCAATTCTTTCTTTATTCAACTTAGACCAATAGGGCATCTCTCTAGCCACTCACTCTCTTTTCATTATGATATATGACTTTTTAATTTTTTTCATTTTTTTATTTTCATGGAATCTATCCTGAAAATATCATAGTCACTTAAAACACAAACCTCCAAAACTTAACTCACTTTTTTTTTTTTTCTTCATTATCAGACTCATTTCTTTTGTGTTCCTTCCTTTTGGTGATCTATGTCACACAAGCTAGAAACTTTGGTGAAGTGATCTTTTCATTTTCATAGTCCTTCTATACTATATGTATGAAAACAAATCATGACTTTTTTTTTTCAAAAAAGAGTTTATTTATTTATTTGAGAGTGCATGCATGCACAAGCTGGAGGAGGGGCAGAGGCAGAGGGAAAAGCAGACTCCCCACTGAACAGACAGCCAGACATGGGCCTTGTTCCCAGGACCTAGAGATTATGACCTGAGCCCCAGGCAGCCTCTTAACCAAATGAACTGCCTAGGCACACCCAAATCATGATTTCTTAATGCCTCTTACATTCCTTGCATTTTCATCATTCCCTTATTCTTATTTTAATGTTCATTCTCTTCGTCTTTTGTCTATTAAGTGGTATTTTAAATTCTCTTCTGTAGAAGCCTTGCTTTTCTTCCTGGCTCTTTTCTTCCTTGAGCTCACCGTGGCATTTGGAGCTGCTGAGTAACCCTCCTTGCTGTTTAAACTCCTTTCTCTTGGTTCTTCTTCTTTCTTTTTCTTTCTTTCTTTCTTTCTTTTTTTTTTTTTAAGATTTTATTTATTTATTTGACAAGGAGAGAGAGAGAAAAAGAGAGAAAGAGAGAAAGGGAACACAAGCAGGGGAAGAGCAGGCTTCCCGCTGAGCAGGAACCCCCCCCCTATGCAGGACTTGATCCTGGGATCATGACCTGAGCCGAAGGCAGATGCTTAATGACTGAGCCACACCAGGCGTCCCTTTTCTTTTGGTTCTTAAAAGCAGGAGAAAGTGATTTCTTACCTCTATGACCTTCGGTCTCTATCTTCTGGTTTGTTTTCTTCTTTCTGACCATTATGGCATATCTTAAATGTTAGTACTTCGCACTCTGTCCTTAGCTCTTTTTCTCTTCTCACTCTACCCTCTCTAGACAAAGCTATATTCATATCATTTTATCAAGTATCTAAATATGATTGATGCTTATTCTGTATCTCTTGGTTGAACCTTTCTTCTGAGATACTGTCTTATTTATCTGGCTGCCTACTTCCTTTCTTCATATGGATGTTGCATAGACTCTCAAGCCTATCAGCAAAGACAGAATTCGATGTCCTTTCCCATAATGTGCTCCTCCTTTATTCTCTATCTCAGTTATTGATATCAAAGCCATCAAAGCAGAAAACTTTTTCTTTCTTACCCTTCCTATATAGACGGGTTTAAAACCCTATATGCTTGATGTCTCTGAGATATTAATCTGTCCTCTTCACTGCTGCTACCATACTTCAGGCTCTTTTTTTTTTTTTAAAGATTTTATTTATTTATTGGACAGACAGAGATCACAAGTAGGCAGAGAGGCAGGCAGAGAGAGAGGGGGAAGCAGGGTCCCCACTCAGCAGAGAGCCCGAGGCGGGGCTCAATCCCAGGACCCTGGGATCATGACCTGAGCTGAAGGCAGAGGCTTAACCCTCTGAGCCACCCAGGTGCCCCCATACTTCAGGCTTTTAATATGACTTCATATTGCTGCTTCCCTTGTCCCCTAACCTTTAGTTCCATAGTACTACTATGTCCCCATAGTAGGGACTTCCTGGGAAGTTCCTAGGACAAAAGAGCCCATAATGCCCTTTGATCCACCTGTAGTCCCTTGTCTCCTGGGTAATACCTATCCCTTTCCAAGATTTAGCTTGTCATTTATTTTCTGAAGTCTTTTTGTATCTGTGTAAAACTGACTACTGCTTGCACTGTGTACCTCTTTCCAACATGATGATGGAAGCAAAAGAAACCTAATTTATTATCTTTATTTGTTGATAGGTTAGTTTCCCTTATTGGACAAGAAATTCCTGAGGGTGTAGCCATGACTTATATATCTCTGTATCTCATTGCCTAGGACGATAGGCCACTCAATAAATTGATAAACTTTTAAAACAAATGGAATAGATGCTTTTTTTGAATATTAGATTTTTCAATTCACCATTTTTCAATTCAATTCAACATAGATCACTAAAATTGCATTTAACACATGTTTACATTTTCAACCAAATCTCTGTAGTTTTTAATAAAGTCTCATCTTCTGAATAAATAAAACCCCATTTAAAAATATTATAGCTTCATGATCTTTAAGCAGATTCCTTCAATCCCAAGTGTGCTCTTTGGCAAATGCATGGTTTTGCATATATTACCTAATTTCATCTAATACCAGGAGGAAGTTGGGAAGAAATTTATATGTAATGTGTTTCTCACATAAGTGTAGCTTGTAAAACTACTCCATCAGGATGAAGTTTTATGTTAATTTGTAACACAAGGTTTAAGAAGAAATAGTACTCTTTATTACTTCAACACTTTTCTGTCTGGCCAGATGGTGGTTACTCCATTGCAGGCAAGTGTAGTGGGTGAGTCCGTAGAAATGAGTGTGAGTTCTTTGCCTGCTGTATACTGGTTTTGTGATCTTGCACCAGCAACTTAAATGTCCTGAGTCTGTTTCTGTGTTTGGTTATTCATAGAAAGTTGGAACAGATTGAAGGACATTGTGTGTATGAAGTAGTTTGTATCTCACAGAGTGCAGGACAAAGCTTGGTGAAAAAAAATAGCATGAGGGAAAAGTGCATGGGTTTGGGCATAAGCAGACTAGATTCACATTTTGATTTTGCCACTTTTATGTGATTTTGGGCACCTTAATTGACATCTTAGAACATTACTTTCTGGGGCGCCTGGGTGGCTCAGTGGATTAAAGCCTCTGCCTTCGGCTCAGGTCATGATCCCAAGGTCCTGGGATTGAGCCCCACATGGGGCTCTCTGCTCAGCTGGGAGCCTGCTTCCCCAAATCTCTCTCTGCCTACTTGTGATCTCTGTCAAATAAATAAATAAAATCTTAAAAAAAAAAGAACATTACTTTCTTTATCTGCAACATGGGGATAATGATATCTACCTTCTCTAATTGTGGAGAAGATTAAAGGCAGCAATGCACTAAATGGCATCTGGTGTCTGGTCATTGCCTCTGTAACTGATGACTAGTAGGAATGAAAGCATCCAGTTTTTGAAATCCTCCATCCTCTCTACATGTCTTATATCCTTGTAGACTGATCACCAACCAGTCAGAAAGAATCTCTAATGTGGGTTAAGCCTCAGCTAGTATCCTCTGCAGAATTAGGTTTATTAGGATTTAATGCTCCTGGAGCTGTCCACATTCCTTAAAAACAAACACATGCAAAATACTTACTGTACCTGAAATTCTCACATAATACTAATAAATAAAATTTCCATTAATTACTCAGAGCCAGCCACTATAATAGGCACTTTATTTGCCTTATGTTCTTGAGACTTCATGTCAGTTCTTGAAGGTGGGGATGATTATAATCTCCATTTAAAGTTGATGAAACTTATTTACAGAAGTGATAAACTTCATTTATAGACTAGAAAAAGGCAGGATCAGGAATGAACTGAGGATTTCTGATAATAAATCCAGTGATTTTTCTGCTATGCAAGAGTGACAGGTGGGTCAAGCTCACTCCGGCACTTTGGCTATTTTTTTTTTTTTTTAAAGATTTATTTATTTATTTACTTGACAGAGAGAGATCACAAGCAGGCAGAGAGGCAGGCAGAGAGAGAGGAAGGGAAGCAGGCTCCCTGCTGAGCAGAGAGCCCGATGCGGGACTCGATCCCAGGACCCGGAGATCATGACCTGAGCCGAAGGCAGCGGCCTAACACACTGAGCCACCCAGGTGCCCCGGCACTTTGGCTATTTTTTCAAAATCAGCAACATTGCTGAGTTAATAAATTAAGTTTGACAAACACCAGTTCTAATATGTTTCCTAGTCACCGATCTTAGCAGGAGTCTTTATCATTAATAAAGGCCTAGCCCTGACTCAGGCATGAACCTGGACCTGGGTCAGGATGTGAACGTCTGGGACTTTATACATTTGACTTGTTTTCCATCTTTCCATTTGGGAGTGCCATCTCACACAATCACTGATTTGTTAAGTTATTCAACATTTATGACATGTCATCTATGTGCCTTGAAATTGTGATAGACACTAAGGATAATAGGATGTAAATCCAGCTTGTCTTCAAGGAACTGAGGCAACTAGAGTAAAATAAGGATAAGTGCAATTTATTGTCTTCTGTGAAGTCAACAGCATCATAATGGTGCTCTGTGAACACAAGGAAGGGCCATGGAGGACTTCCAACCAAAGATGAGCATTTTCTTGAATACTTAAAGAATAAAGTAATTTTGAGACAGGAAAAAGAAGGAAGGGGAGAGAGAATGCAAGTACAAAGGCCTGGAGGTGTTTAACATTAGTTTCTATTCACAGTTGTGAAAAGTTTGGGGCCACGGTCAGAACATGGGTGAGGGAGGAATCTCCTTTGCCAGGAGGACTGGCAAAGGGCCAGCTCACAGTGGATATTATCAGCCATGGCAAGGTAACTAGAATGAATGTTGTGGTCAAGCAGGCATCATTGACATGTTTTAAGCACAAGATGAAAGAATCAGAGTAACAGTTTAGATTGATTGATGTGACAAAGAGTTGGTGGATATGGAGGGGAAGGTTTGGAGGAGGGAAACTTCAGTTGGAAGTACCAAAGGCCTAGTTTTAGGTGGTGGCAAGTGGTTCAAGAGAAATGAAGAATGTAGTCACTCTTGAAGGCTGAATTAGCACAAGTTAGTGATTTGGTGGGATGTGGAGTGAGGGAAAAGGAGGTATCCAGATGGTTTCCTAGATTTTTGTCCTCTGTGATTGTCCTCTGTAAGGATGATAGCCTCAGTTCCTAAGACAGAGAACACTCAGTAGGAGCAGGATTTATAGGAAAATGAGGACCACAGAGGGCATTATCACAAGCCCCATGCATGAACTTTTCATCCTTAGCCTCTCCTTACCTCCACTGCTAGGGTTCTAGTTATTATCCTCATCACTTCCTGCCTAATTGACTGCAGTAACCTCTGGGCTTGTCTCTAAACTCTGATCTCCATGAACATAGCCCTGATGGACCACTCTTCTGCTTACAAGTTTTTAGTATCTCCAAGATGCTTAGAGAAAACTGAAATTCAGAACTTTCTATAAGCCCATTCCAAGCTGATCTCTCCAGGCTTGTTCTCTACCCTTCTTCCAAGCAACAGACTAATGTACCATAGTTGGAAGACCAGACACAAAGTGAGGCAACTTGAGAAAGGGTGTGTGTGTGTGTATGCGCACGCACGCGTGTGCACACCCACAATTTTTGTCAGAAAAAGTTAGAAAAAGAAAAGAACAGTACCTATTGAGAAGCTAAAAAGGTATTTGGAGAAGGCAGGCTCCATTTTAGACTTAGAGGTATAAATGGGGGAAAATATAGGTGACAGGGAGGAGGGAAGGCATAGCTGGTAGGGAGAATAGTGTAAACACCATGATGCAGACTGGGGGTGTTGAAGGAAGGAGGTACAAGGGAAGTGGCAAGGAAGAAACTGGCCTGATGGGAGTAAAGTGTGAACAAGGTAAAGTTTTAGGGTCACAGAGGAGCCAGTCTTTAGCTCGTGATCCAGTAGCATAGTTTTGAAATGTATATATTTATAGGTAGCTCTGTGTATATAACATGGTGTTTGAAAAATCAGTGAAAAAAATATTGATAAGTTAGAATAAAAAATTTAAACATTGACATGATGAAACCTTACATTTTCACAGTGCTTTACAAATGACAAGAGACTTTTACTGAGGCCCAGAGAGAGCAGTACTTTGCCAAGTTTGTACTCAAACATGGGTCTTTTGAGTCCAGGTGTTTTCCGCCACAATAAAGCTGCCTCTTGCAACATGTTTTAATGTCTAAATAATCATATACTTTTGCTGGGTAAACCATACTACATGTGTGGCTTTAGATGAATTGTGATTAATTTCTTGAGGATTTTGTTAAGCATCTCTTTATTGATTTCTTCCAGCTGAGAAGAAGCCAATAAAGAGGAAATAAAAAAAATAATGCCCCAAACTACAGCTATAAAGGTTCACAAATAAGGGAAGATAGCCTAACACAACTAGAGAGACTTCATTATGGTTTTCCTCACAAATTGGAGTGGAATAAAATGACTTAGGGGCACCTTGATGCCAGTATACGAAAACTGCTTAAAGTCGCGTAAGTGTAGCATTTGTTTTGGAATAACTCTATTTCTGAATCCTCTGGTCTCTCAATCGTCTTTGAAGTGAAAGGTTCTGTTTCATGATGATTGTATTGAGAATATATATTTTCAGCACTTTAAGCAAGAAGTCAGTGCTATGTTTGAAACAGAGTGCCAGGAGGAAATAGCCCATGCCAAATCACTGGGATTTTATTGTACAACAATGTGGAATATATTGAGCTTGATTTTTGGGGGGAGGGGTAATTTTGAAAGGGAATTATCTTCTGAAAACATGTTCTTCTCAAATAATTGGGATTTGCATGGAAAAAAATCCGAGTTTGTGGAATGCCAGGAGTTATATATCAGCCATAGAAAAGACTATGCCCAAGGGTCCTTTCTGGACACAGAGCCACATCAGATCTTTGGCAATGGCAAAGATGTCCAGGTATTTGTATGGGGGTTGCCAAGACTAGAGAAGAGAAAAAAAGAACAGAGTTATAATTGTGGATAGGAGGAACAATATTTTCTGCATTTAATAACTACTATGGTAACTACTTTGATAACTATTACAGTGAATATTGGGTTAGGCATAACACTCTATTTACTAGCTCTCAGAGAAATTTTATTGTATTTATTATCACTTATTCAATATATTTTTTTGAGATTGTAAACTATAAAAGTGGGGGCCATGATTTCCTTGTTCTTTTTACATCCCTAGTGCCTAGCACGGTATCTGACAAGTAGCAAGTGTTTAGTAAATATGTACTGAATAAGTGAAAGAACTGTTTGGGATCTAAAGATCAGACCAACAGTAGATGGATACTCAAGGAGACAAAAAATATAGTGTAAATAAATGAGTTTTAAAAATATCTTTATAGTTGGCATACCATAAAATTCACCTGTTTAAAATACACAATTCACTGATTTTCAGTATATTCACAGTCATGCAGCTATTATTGCAATCAAAGTTTTTTTAATTAATTTTTTTGAAGATTTTATTTATTTATTTGACAGAGATCACAAGTAGGCAGAGAGGCAGGCAGAGAGAGAGAGAGAGAGAGAAGGGGAAGCAGGTTCCCCGCTGAGCAGAGAGCCCAATGCCGGCCTTGATCCTAGGACCCTGAGATCATGTCCTGAGTCGAAGGCGGAGGCTTAACCCACTGAACCACCCAGGAGCCCTGCAATCTAAGTTTAGAACATTTCCATCACTCTCTCAAAAAACTGTGTAATCATTAGCAGTCAGTCCTATGCCCTTTCCCCCCGGTACACATACCCTCCTGCCCTAGGAGACCATGAAGTTTTGGCAGTTACTATATGCAACATGTTTGTCTGTCTGTGTGTCTACCTACCTGTCTATCTGCAAACAAAGAATTGTGTCCTTCTGAAGCAGTGGATTGTCTTAAAGGGATTCTTCAGTATCTTCACGAAGGATAAGAAGGGCCTGAAGCAAGTATTTTATTTGGAGCAGTCTGTTGAGATGCTACTATTGGTCAGATGGTAAGGGAGAAGCATCCCAGGAGGATCACAATGACCAAGGGTTCAGAAGGGTGAGGGAAGCTGAGGGTGAGGTAGGCTGAGGGAAGCTGATTGTTGTTAAGAAGAATCTCAACCTACCTTAGGCTTATTCAAAAGCTCACTAAGCTGGAGAGCTCAAGCAGAATCAACAAGAACTAATGCTGAGAATTGGAGACACCAAAAATGTGCTCTGATTTTAGATGAAAACCTTTTCCCTCCTCTCTGAAGATCTGCTCTAAGTGGCTTCTGACCCTTGGAAGTTGTTCCAAGGAAGACAGAGGATTTGTGGGAAGAATTTTGACAGTTTACGGGGTACCTGGGTGGTTTAGTGGGTTAAAGCCTCTGCCTTCAACTCAGGTCATGATCCCAGGGTCTTGGGATCGAGCCCCACGTTGGGGGGCTCTGCTCGGCAAGGAGCCCGATTCCCTTCCTCTCTCTCTCTGCCTGCTTCTCTGCCTACTTGTGATCTCTGTCAAATAAATAAATAAATAAATAAATAAATCTAAAAAAAAAAAAAAAAAGGAAAGAAAAAAAAAAAAGCTTGCCAATTCCTGTACTAAACAGTTGCTGTGTTACTGTTGTATTAAAAAAAAAAAAGAATTTTGACAGTTCAAGAGTTGATAGTGCATCTTGGATGATTTAGGAACATTTGAATTGATGGAAAATCCAAGAGAAAAAAAATAAAGAGGAATGTTAATTTCATTTGCTTAGCAAATATTGGTTACCTACTATGAGCCAGGTATTAGTTCAGGCACTGGGGACGCAGCACTGACTAAAACAGGAAAAAAGAAAAAAAACAAACAAATCCCAAAGCAAACAACAACAGCAACAAAAAAACTCTTCTCAAAAAGAGGGAAATACAAAAAATCCCAAGATGAGTAGTGAAAATATACATAGTATGTTAATGACAAGGTTAAAGAAAGAAATTAAAATAGAAAAAGGGAAGAAGCAGAGGCAGAAAAGAGCTAATTTTATATAATGACCAAGGGAGGCATTATTGAGCAGGTGACAGTTGTGTGAAGGCCCGAGTAGGTAAGAAAGAGCTCTCTGCATAGTGGGGGAAGAAAATACCATGCTGAAGTGAAAGTCCTGAGCCGAGAGGTATCTAATGTGTTCAAGAACTAGCAAGAAGGCTGGTATGATGGAATGGACTGAGGGGAGAGCAGAGGGATATGGTATCAGGGAGTAGATTTAAGATTTTTGGATTTCACTCTGGGTGAAATGGAAACCCACTTCTGTTTTTTATTAATTAAAAAAAAAAACCCAGCTTTATTGAGGAGTAGTAATGTGTAACAAAATCAAATCATTAAAAAATACACATTTTGATGAGTATAATGCCTCTCCTACCTTAGTTTCTTGACCTCTAAGTCCCTTTGAATATGAATAGAAAGATAGAAATTCCCGGTCCTCCTGTCTTCCAGGCAACACCTTTCTCTTCTTACTGTTTCTTTGTATTGAAGCTTGTAGTGACTGGCAGGTAACACAGAGAGAGGGGTCAAACCCTCAATCAAGCTTAAAAAAGAATGAAAAAATATCCCGTAACTGGCCTAATCTTCCTAATTTTTAAAATGGCCCAAAGGTTAGATCTACTTTTCATAAACCCCTTTTCTTTATTTCTGGATGACTTGTTATCATCTCCCCATTCACTCCTCTCTGTTTTAAAGGATAGTGCTCCTATCCTTCTCCTTTGGTGATGGATAATCTCCCCTCTCCAAAACCTACACACCTTTATTTGTCATCAAATTAGGCAGTCTGCTACTGGATTTATCTTGAATTTCTATTTTTCTGGGTAAGATCCATTCACTGCTTATACTTCATGTCCATCATCACTCCTGCTAGTGGCCTTTCGTTTCAAGGCCAACTCATGTGAAGAAGCAGTTTTTATTATTTCAGATAAATTACTGTATATGTGAAGATGTTTGAAAACATTAAGACTCCTACTAAAGGGGCGTCTGTGTGGTTCAGTGGTTTAAGTGTCTGCCTTTGGCTGAGGTCATGATCCTGGGATTCTGGGATTGAGCCCTGGGTAGGGCTCCCTCAGTGGGGAACCTGCTTCTCCCTCCCCTTCTCCCTCTTTCCCTCTGACCCTCCACGCAGCTCGTGCTAGCTCTATCTCAAATAAATAAATAAAATCTTAAAAAAAAAAAGACTCCTACTGAAAAGAGGTGAGTTAGAGGGGAGACAATTCATTGAATGGAGAAAGATGCTGAAATAGCCTCTGTCTATGCTGTTAGTGGAGAGAAAATTTAGAGCAACTTTTCTGACAGGCAGTTGGTTTATATATCTCTATTTATATCCTCTGTCACTATCTCTCGCTGTGTTTATAGATTGATCTGTATTTACACATGTGATCTTTGGCAAGTCAATTAACCTCTTTGAGACTCTGTATTTCATCCTGTAGAGTAAGATTGTTTTGAGGTAATAAAACTATAGATACAAATCATTTGGTATAATGCATGTCTCATTTTAATCACTAATATATTTGTAATTATTATTATTCTTATTAAAGTTATTATTGTTTTGGAGAATTTAGGATATAAAAATTGGACGACCCAAATGTGCAACAGTGGAGCATTAGTTAAATAAACTGTGGGCTCCTTACAAAAGAATATCAGTATTTTTGAGACAAAATGTTGGGTAACAAAAAGTAGTTTATGACTTCAGTTCCTGCTGGTGGTAGAATGAATAATTTAGACAAATCTTACAGTTGAGGGCACCTAGAAGGTCTAGACAAAATGTAAAAATAATTTTGTTTAAAAGTATGGGATAGAACAGTGGGAAATTAATAGCCGGAAACTATAGAGAAATGAAGCCTAGAAAGTTGAGCGTATCATTTGGAATCACTTTTCCCTAAGGGAGTTTGCTTTTTCTGGGAACTTCTTAAGACCTAGAAGAAACCAACTTTTTTTTTTTTTTTTTTAAATAAAGACTCTTTTTTTAAAAGCAGTTTTAAGTCCACAAGAAGATTGAGAGATTTCGTTTATAGCCCCTGTCCCTTCAACACATGCATAGTCTTTCCCATTAACGTCTTTCATTAGATAAATTTTTTTTTTTTTAACCACCAAGGATGAACCTACATTAACACATCATAATCACCCAAAGTCCATATGTTACCTTACGGTTCACTGTTGGTATTATATATTCTGCAGGTTTGGAAAAATATTTAATGACATATACCCACTATACATCACTCTAATATCATACAGAATTTTCCCTTACTCTAAAAATCCTCTGTGCTTTGTGTATATATCTCCCCCCCCACATGCCCTGTCCAGTGGCAGTGTTGATCTTTTTGTTGTCTCTGTAGTTTTATCTTTTCTAAAGTGCCATAGAATGAGGATCATTCAATATGTAGCCTTTTCAGATAGGCTTCTCTTGTTTTGTTAGTAATATCCATCTAAGAATTCTCCATGTCTTTTCATGGCTTGATAGCTTATTTTTTTTTTTAGCATCGAATAATATTTTATTAGATGTACACAATTTGTTTGTTTATCCATTCTCTTAATGAAAAACAACTTGGTTGCTTCCTAATTTTGGCAATTGTGAATGTAGTTTCTATAAACATCCATGTACAAGTTTTTGTGTGGACATAAGTTTTTGACTACTTTAAGTAAATACCCAGGAGTGCGATAGATGTATCATATAGTAAGAGGATGGTTAGCCTTATAAGAAACCACCAAATTGTCTTTAAAAAGAAGCTGTACCATTTTTCATTCCCACCAGTGATGAGTGAGGGTTCTTGTTGCTCTGCATCCTTAGTAGCATTTATTGTTAGTGTTGTGGATTTTGGACATTCTAATGGTTTTGCAGTGGTATCTCGTTGTTATAACTTTCATTTCCCTGATAACATGTAACTGTTACTTGCTTATCTATCATCTATCTTCTTTGATGAGGTATCTGTTAAAGTCTAGTCATCTTTTAATTGAGTCAATTGTTTTCTTATTGCTGAGTTTTAAGAGTTCTTTGTATATTTTAGATAATAGTCTTTTATCAGATGTATCTTTTGGAAATATTTTCTTCCAGTCTGTGGCTTGTCTTCTAATTCTTCTATTATTTTTTACAAAGCAGGATTTTAAAACTATAAGGAAGTCCAGCCTCTCTGGCATTTCTTTCATAGTTTGTGTTTTTTATGTTGTATCTAAAATGGCCTCACCATAGCCAAGGTCATCCAGGTTTCCTCCTTTGTTATCTCCTAGGTATTTTATAGTTTCACATTTTACATTCAGGTCTCTGATTCATCTTGAGTTAGTCTTGTGAAAAGCTGTTAGATCTATGTCTAGATTCTTTTTTTTTTTTTTTTTTTAAGTTGGCCTGTGGATATCTTGTTCCAATACCATTTGTTGAAGAGAATGTCTTTGCTCCACTGCATTGCCTTTGCTCCTTTGTTAAAGGTCAGTGGACCTTTTCTGGCAGGTATATTTCTGGGCTCTCTATTATATTCCATTGATCTATTTGTCAATACCACACTGTCTTGATTACTGTAGTTATTTTGTTTTGTTTTTTAAGAGAGAGAGAGTGCATGCATGCATGAATGGGGGGTGAGTAAAGGAAGCAGGAAGGATAATCTTAAGCAGGCTGTATGTCCAATGCAGAGCCCAACTTGGGGATTTCTCACAACTCTGAGATTATGACCTGAGCCAAAATCAAGAGTCAGACGCTTAACCAACAGAGTCCCCCAGGTGCCTCTACTTCGCTTTATAGTAAGGTTTTTGAAATTGGGTGGCATCAGTCTTCCAACTTTGTTGTTCTTCTTCACCAAGCCCTTTTTTAGGGCCTTATAGGTCCCATACTCTTATTTCTGGACAGTAACAACAGACAACTGGAAGGAAAATCAAGTTTGGCTATGAAAAACAGACTAAAATCCAAGCTCTGTTATACACAATTATTTTCTTTTGTTTTATTTTCCTCATCCTTAAAATCAGAATAACAAGGTATATAACACAGGGCTGGGCCTTTTTAAATGATTAAATATTTGTAAAAATTTTTGGTCTGGTGCCTAGTACATTAAATTCATTTTTCCTCATTTCAATTAAAGTATTACAAAGGTATAAGAAAAATATAAATTAATGTAAATTGAGTAAAGGTCATCAGAATGATTTACCACATTGACATTTCCTTCTAAAGATAGTATGTTAATTCATATTATACCTTACAAATTACATGTTATGTTTTATACAACCACTAAAATAATACAAAATTACACACCTGTGAGGGGGAAATGAAGAGAGAACTACTCCAACAGAATCAAGAAAAAGTGATAAGTGGGGACGTGGAATCAGCAGAACAAATATAAATCACTTAGCAATTAGGCCCACAGATATCAGTAATTATTTTCAAAATAAATGTCCCAAGTATTCCAATGAAGAGAAAGGATTTTTAGACAGAATTTTAAAAACACATTCAACATATTCAACTTGAGGAGTCTTCCTAAGAAACACAAAGAGGCAAAAACTTCAGAAATGAAACGATGGAAAAGTGTGTACTATACAAATATTAAGTAGAAGTGTGTTTTTTTTTAAAAAAATAAATTCTTTATTTAAAGTTAATTTAGTCAACATATGCTGTATTATTAGTTTCAGGGGTAGAAGAAAGTATGTTTTTGTAGCCATATGAATATTGAAGATGGCCTTAAGCAAAAATTGTAGGAGATAAATAGGGATGTTCTTTAAGGAGAAAAGGTTCAGTTCATCATTATGATACAACAGTTGTAAATTTGTATCCATCCAGTCAAATAACCTCAGAATATTTAAGGTAAAATCCAACAAAACTAAATTAAAGAATAAACATTCATAATCATACGGGGAGACTTCCAAATTTTTCTTCTGTAATTGATAGAGCAGAGATAAAATTGATTCATCAGATAGGAAAGATTTTTAACCACACTTGAGTAAATATGAGCTAGTTGACATATATAGCACATTGAAAAATATGTATATATTTCAAGTACCCATTGAAGTTTATCAAAATTGACCTTTTGCTAGACTGTGAAACCATTTTATTTTATTTTTAAAACTTATTTATTTATTTATTTTAGAAAAAGAGAGTGTTCAGTAGTAGGGGAAGGGGCAAAGGGAGAAGGTAAGGGAAGGAATCTCAAACAGGCTCTCTACTAAGCATAAAGTACAACCTGGGGCTCTATCTCAGGACCCCAAAATCTGGACCTGAAGCAAAATCAAAAGGTGGCTGCTCAACTGAGTGAAAGACTCACGTGTACCTTTAAAACCATTTTAAACACATTTTCATAGATTTAAATTATATAGACCATGTTTTCTTGCCACAATAGAGAAAGCTAGAAGTCAGTAACAAAAAGATATAAAGAAAATAATTCTGTGTTGTGGGAATCAAGGCATGTTTTCCAGAATAACTTGCAATCAAAGAACTCACAATAGAAAGGAAAAAAATATGAACTGAGCGATAATAAAAATATGAGAGACCAAAACTTATAGACTATATATAGGTAATGCTATGACTTGAGAGATATTATGTTTTAAATGAACATATTAGAAAAGAAAGTTGAAAATTAATGATCTTAGTATTCATTTTCAGAAGACAGAAAAGAAATAGCATTCTTGTATGTATATTCAATAACAACTTGTACACACAATCATCAAAGACCTGACTTAGGAACATTTATAACAGTTTTTGTAATAGCCAAAAATTGGAAATAACTCTTATCTATCAAAAGTGGAATGACTATATGAATTGTAGTGTATTGTCCCAGTGATATAATATATAACAATGCATAATTCAATATGTCTTATTAAAAATAGGTATGGGATGCAAATAGTACAGTGATTCAAGGGAAATGTATAACTTTATATAAGACAAAGCAAAGATTTTTTTTTAAAAAATCAATGAAATAGGTAATCATTTCAAGTAACAGAGAAGTGATAATAAGTTAAACCCAAAAGGTAATAAGTTAAACCCAAAAGGTGTGATAAATTATAAAGATATGAGTAAAAATTTAAGAAGAAGGAAGAAAACAAATGTAGACTAGAGAGGATTAATAAATTTAAAATTTGTCTTTCAAATAGTTCTATAAAATTGATAAAATGTTGGTGATACTGATAATGAAAGAAGACACACATAAAAGACATCACAAATGAAAGAGGAGTATCATGACCATTTGCACAGATTCCCAAGAAACCTGAAAATTTTATGCCAGTAAATTTATATAAAGTGAAAAAATTCCTAGAAAAATACAACTTGTCAAAACTGACAAAAGAAAAAATAGAATATCTGACATAGTTCTAGGATTAATGAAGGCATTGACTGTATTATTAAACCTTAGAGAGACACCATACCCAGATGACTTTATCCATGAAAAAAAAAAAAAACCTTAAAGAATAAACAATAGCAATTTTTGAACATTTTTCCTAGATAGAAAAAAAAAGGACTCTCCAGCTCACTGCCTAAAGTCAATATGACCTTGACATGAAACCCTGTAGGCCAATTATGAAAAAGAAAACACAATTTCCTAAACCCTAAATACATAATAAACTAAATCCAGTAGTATATAAAAGATAATACCTTAGAATTAAGTTCAGCTTATTTTAGAAATGTAAACTTGTTTTAGTAGTCACAAAGCTTTGTATTCAGAATGTCGCCAAGATGGTGGAATAGGAGACCTCAGCCTCTGCCTTCCCACAAAGATCAACAATTAACTATTCATGGATAAAAATAGCCCAGGGAGAGCTCAAGAGTCCACTTAACAAGTTTCAGCAACACAGTGGAATAAAAGCTTGAGAGTAACTGCACAAAAAGGGTAACAGCTTTATTTTGCCTATATCCCCTCATTTCGAGGGTCAGCCCTGCTCATCCCCAAGAGGAAGCTACCCACCCCAAAGAGTTTCCTGTTCCCCAAGATAGAAGAAAAGAAGCAAACAGCCAGCTCCTCCAGTCTTTTAGGGCACTGCATGAAGGACTGGCTTCAGTTTTACCCAACCTAGAGACTGGCAAAACTGAGATTGTCTAGAAATGTAGGAATAAGCAAGAAGGCAGGAGCTACTGATATTTTCCACGCAGCCAGAGTAACTGGGGTTTTCAAGGGCTCCTCTGCAGAGGACCTCAGTAGCCTTTGTTGCAGAGTATCTCAACAACTTTTGGGGAAGCTTCAGAATGTGCCACTGTCCCCCCTCCCCACTCCCTCAAACCAGCCCCAGCAGATTCCTTACAGATTTCACTGCTCAGGTCTTCTCCTCACAATTTGTCACATTTATACTTTCTAGCTGCCTGAGTCCCACTCTTCTCCCTAATTTTGTCCCCTTCCCAGAGCTTGAGATCTGCACTGGAAGGTCAACCATGGCCTCCGTGTCTACTCTTGTGCAAGATTTCAGTCTAGACCTTCACAGCAGATGTCCACTGCTGTGCTCTGTGAGGACATGAGTATATTTTGTGTTTTGTTTACTGGTATGCCTCATATGTCCAGAATAGTGTCTGGCATGCAATAGATATTCAGTAAAAATTTATTGAATGAATTAATGGGTATCATGAAGAGTCTTAACCTCAAGAAGAAGAGTAGGAACTGGATTCTGCAAGCAATAGGCAAGGGAGTTAGATAACCTGAGTAGGGCTTTAAGAGTAGCCATTCTGGCAGTGGCTAGAGAAAGATACAAGTGAAAAAGAGAAAGACGAGGGTTTCTGTGAAGGCAGAGCAAGTAGAAAATGGAGGGGAAAGTGAGGCAGGTGAGGAGCAGGTATGGAGACATTAAGTTATAGCTAATATGCATAATGAGTTGGAAAAGATTGCCTAAAATATGGATATGTTTTTTAACATTTGACATTCACAAGTCCTTTTCTTATAGTCTGCTTCTTTCACCAATACCTTCTACAGTTGATTAAATACAGGACAGAAAACAGAATACATCAGCTTGATGTTTTTCTGAATTGAGGCTCTTGTCATAGGATGAATGTTGCCATTTGTTATTAAAACTCTCCTGTGTACACCTCCTATCAGTGAAATAACTTTTTTTTCCTCCAGCCCATTGGGGGTTTACTTTGTCCTTCATAACACAATCTGCAAATTAGCAGTGATCCCATAATTTATCTCTGTGATGCTCTGCTCGTTTTATTTATAATCCAGAGGCAATTAAAATCGCTTTTATACAACATTGTCCTGATGACAGATGTGTAGCTGCCACTCCGACACAGGACAGTTGACATAAATCATTTGACGATCAAAGTGTCTGTTGACTTGCTAGTCTCTAGTTACAGCAGATGCCACCCCAGACAGAGTGACAGGGACATTCTTCACGGGAGCCTCATTTTAGCTAACTGCTTTACTCCGCTACAGCTCTGGAATCTTGACAGCTTGGCTAGTTTGTGACAGCTTGGAAATTTTTTTATGTGGTTTTCATAAGGGTCACTCTATCCCTATTCCCACTTCTGTAGGTTTCCAGTGGCTTCATAGTAGGACACATGAGTTGCTTCACAGTCTGGACTCAACCTTTCACTCTGGCCTTAACACCAGGCATGTATCTCCCATCCTCCCACTTATTTTCCCCAAATCACTGAATCCTATAATCTATACCCACCAGTCTATTGGCTGTTTCTTGAACATGATGATCTCTTTTTTTTTGACCATGTCTTTGAGTATGAGGTTTCATAACCTTGGAACAATTTCCTCCTGGCATTTTCCACCTGGTATAATCCTACTTACTCCTTGCCTCTGTGAAGCATTTACCATCCATTCCCAAAATTTCTCCTACTTTGTCCTAAAACCTTGTAATTGATTTTTTATCAGGTTCATAAGGTTTATTAAATCATAGTCATTTCACTCATGGAGTTATAATCATCATTGGTCTATGAAAGAACCCTCTCCTTTTATTTGACTTTACTATTCTACTCTCCATCCCAGTTTTTTATTCCTGATCTCTACTGAAAATGGGTAGTTACTCTGGTCAGTTTTTGTCTTTAGCTGTGCACAAATTCATGAAGATTATATAATGTTATTTATATATATGCTATATATATATATTTAAATTTACATGTCATAGCATACTAAAATATATTTTCTTAAATTTTTCATCCTTTATTGTTTCCCATGGAGTTTTCTGCTTTATTCTTGCCATGCTGAAATTTCTTATATATTGAAGACACTAATCTATGTTACTTTTAGATGCTGAAAATAATTTTTTTGGCTTAACTACTCTATTGGATTCTAAGTGGGTATGTGTTTAAAATCTGCAACTACAATTTTATTTTATCTTTTCTCTACCTATTTCTGTCAGTTGTCTCTTCATGCAGATTGAAACAGTGGTATTATATTTATATAAAAAGTGTGATTACTAACAATTTATTGCTCATTTTGCCAGTATGTGATATCTCTTTGATTATTATGTTTTCTATCTTAAATTATATTTTGACTGATATGAAATTGCTACTATGACTTTTTGTTTGGTTTATATTTAGCATTTTCTTTTTCTAGCTTTGTATATTACTTGTTTTAAAATTATCTTACATGGCTAATATATATGTGGATCTTGTTTTCCTAGCCAACCTGAGAGTCTTTGCCTTTTGATGTAAGAGTTCAACTCATTAATATTATTGTAATTAGCCTAAAATCTTAACCATTATTTTGTTAATCTGTAAAATTACAAATTTTTGATTTTTCCCTTCATTATTTTTTTCCTTTGCTTTTGGGACTAATTAAATAAAAATCTATCTCCATTATTCCTAATGCCCCTTGGGAGAGTTCTTCATCCTGATATTCAAGCTTGCTAATTAATTCTTTTTATCCATTCTGCTGTTGAAACAATCTATTAAACTTTCATTTCAACTACTACATTTTTGCTAATGCCCATTGTTCTTGGTCCTCCTCTTTCCCTCCAATATCTTCCTTTACATATTTGAAAATATTCATTATGCTTATTTTGCATTATTTTGTTCTATTTATTTATTTGTTTGTTTGGAATTTTTTTGATTAGTTCATTAGTACTACTCAACTAATGGGAGGTTAAGTTTGTTCTTTTCTTTTTACAGTGTTGGTATTTTTTAATGTTTCACGATCTCTTTTTGTGAGTGAATATTTCACTGAAGATGTCCCCTTCTTTGTAGGCAATGTATATCTGCATAGAGGAATGAAATCATTGCATATAACCCACTTCTGCTCTAGACTCATTTCTCTCCTCTTTCCCTTCCCCAAACACAAACACACACATACTCAACAACCCAGCCACTCTGTCTACCCAAGAATTTTATATAGAACTTACATTAGTATCTGGGATCTACTAGCTTTCCTGTTACTTACATGGTATCTGTAACTGAGGATTCAGAAAAGTGAGTCAGCAACCCATGCTATCAGAAGAAGAATGCTTCCAAATACATAGCTGTCATTTTCATTATGAATCCCTAAGGCCAGGAACTATATCTTCTCTGTATTGAGCACCTATAAATGAATACACTATAATTAGTCAATATAAGAATAAGGAATAAGATTAACACTTAAAAAAATTTATTTATTTTTTTAATTTCTTTTCAATGTTCCAGAATTCATTGTTTATGCACCACACCCCGTGCTCCATGCAATACGTGCCCTCCATAATACCCACCACCAGGCTCACCCAATCTCCCACTCCTTTCCCCTCCAAAACTCTCAGTTTATTTCTCAGAGTCCACATGGTTCATCTCATGGTTCATCTCCCCCTCCAAATTCCCTCAACTCATTTCTCTTCTCCGTCTCCCCATGTCCTCTGTGTTATTCCTTATGCTCCACAAATAAAGGAAACTATATGATAATTGACTCTCTCTGCTTGACTTATTTCACTCAGCATAATCTCTTCCAGTCCCATCCATGTTGATAGAAAAGTTGGGTATTCATCCCTTCTGATGGAGGCATAATACTCCATAGTATATATGGACCATATCTTCTTTATCCATTAGTCCGTTGAAGGGCATCTTGGTTCTTTCCACAGTTTGGCGACCGTGACCATTGCTGTTATGAACATTGGGGTACAGATGGCCCTTCTTTTCACTACATCTGTATCTTTGGGGTAAATACCCAGTAGTGCAATTGCAGGGTCATAGGGATCTCTATTTTTAATTTCTTAAGGAATCTCCACACTGTTTTCCAAAGTGGCTACACCAACTTGCATTCCCACCAACAATTCCCCTTTCTCCACATCCTCTCCAATACATTTTGTTTACTGTCTTGTATCTCAATGTGGTTTTGATTTGAATCTCCCTAATTGCCAATGATGAGGAACATTTTTTCATGTGCCTGTTAGCCATTTGTATGTCTTCTTTGGAGAAGTGTTGGTTCATGTCTTCTGCCCATTTTTTGACATGAATATTTGTTTTGTGTGTGTTGAGTTTGAGGAGTTCTTTATAAATATTGGATATCAGCCCTTTGTCTCTACTGTCATTTGCGAATACCTTCTCCTATTCCATGGGTTGCCTCTTTGCTGTGCAGATTTTGATCTTGATGAAGTCCTGAAAGTTCATTTTCACTTTTATTTCCTTTGTCTTTGGAGATATATCGTGAAAGAAGTTGCTGTGGCCAATGTCGAAGACGTTACTGCCTATATTCTCCTCTAGGATTCTGATGGATTCCTGCCTCACTTTGAGGTCTTTTGTCTTTCGAGTTTGTCATTGTGTATGGTATAAGAGAATGGTTGAGTTTCATTCTTCATACACATAGTTGCTCAATTTCCCAGCACCATTTATTGAAGAGACTGTCTTTTTTCCACTGTGTATTTTTTCCTGCTTTGTTGAAGATTATTTGACCATAAAGTTGAGGTCCCTTTTTTTTTTTAAGATTTTATTTTTATTTGAGAGAGACACAGAGCATGAGCAACAGGGAGGAGCAGAGGGAGAGAGAGGAGCCAACTCCATGCTGAGCAGGCATCAGGATAAAGGGTCTAGATCTCAGGACCCTGGGATCCTGACCTGAGCCAAAGGCAAGTGTCTAACCGACTGAGCCACGCAGGTGCCCCAAAACTCACACCTTGAAAAAAAAAGTTTTGTCCTTAGGGAATACTAAAACCAAGTTGACTTTTATTACAGGTTAGAACCATCTTGATTAATTGTAGTATGTCAGAAAGGAGGATTTAATGAATACCTGTTGTTTTTTCAGAAGTGTTCAAAATCCTTCTAGAGTAAATACATAATTTTTATTTGACTTGGTGAAATAGGCATGACTGTTAGATAATTAAAGATTTTCAAGGTTCATGAGCAGAGTTATAAATACATTTTGATTATCTGTAGTTATCTTGTAAATGAAAACTCAAAAATTTGTTTTAGACTCTACAGGTCTATTTGCTTTAGTTTTCTGTGGTTTTGGTCTTCCTAGCTACTAATGTCTCTCTCTCCACTCTGTTCCCTTTGTATATAGAAGTATTTAACTGAAGGAAATTTTGTCCTCTTTCCCCCAGGGGATACTTGTCAATCTTGGGAGACTGGGTAGAAGCTAGGGATGCCATTGAAGATCTCACAATGCACAGGGCACACACCCCCAAAACTGGAATTATTGCCCTCAAGTGTCAGTAGTGCCACTATTATGAAAGCCTTGACTACAGGGATTTCAGTCTTCTAGATTATTCCTAGCCCTGAGATTTCCATGTGGAGTTGACTGTGGCACTAGGCACAGGAAAATAAAATTCAAGTATTCACTGTTACCCAGATCTATTTGAATTGTGAGTTTGACTCCTAGAAGTTGAGAATTCTGAGTATCTGCAATTTACCTTAATACACAAATGCATACATATGAACAGCTGACAGTTGGTGTTGCTAGTATATTAATTTGGGTTGGTTGGACACTTAGGTCTCTTTATACTATACTGATTTCCCAGTTTTGCCCGTCCTAGGATGTGGTTTATTTTCTCTCTCCAGCTTTTCTTGCTCCTTGAACACTGAATAACTGTCCTAAGATACTCCCCAGTTTAGACACCATCTAGATGTTAGCATGCTCTTGGTTACTTACTCACTGTCTCTGCTGAAATACCTCTGCAAAAATACCATAAATACCACCCTATGACACAAGAATTACACTACTAAGCATTTACCCTTTTGATACAAAGGTAGTGATTTGAAGGGGTACCTGTACCCCAGTGTTTATAGCAGCAATGTCCACAATAGCCAAATTATGGAAAGAGCCCAGATGTCCATCAAAAGATGAATGGATAAAGAAGATGTGATACACACACACACACACACGAATACTACTCAGGCATCAAAAGAAAAATGAGATCTTGCCATTTGCAACAATGTGGATGGAATGATAAGGTATTATGTTAAGCAAAATTAATCAATTAGGGAAAGATAATCATCATATGATCTCACTGATATGTATAACTTAAGAAACAAAACAGAGGATCATAGGGGGAGAGGAAAAAATAAAACAAGACAAAATCAGAGAGGGCGTTAAACCATAAGAGACTCTTAATCATAGGAAACAAACTGAGGGTTGCTCGAGGGGAGAGAGTGGGAGAATGGGGTAACTGAGTGATGGACATTAGGGAAGGCATGTGATGTAATGAGCACTGGGTATTATATAAAACTGATAAATCACTGACCTCTAATTCTGAAGCTAGTATTACATTATATGTTAATTAATTGAATTTAAATTTTAAAAAGAGAAATTTACCAACTATCATATTTCCAGAAAATTTTTTTCTATTTTTTCCTGACTGTGTAAGTTAAAATAATACCACTTCCTGTCACTTTCACTCCTTTGTCCCCTTTTAGTTTTCTTCATAGCAGTTATCATTATCTGGTGTATGTTTGCTTATTTTGAACTTTTTTACCTCCATGAAATTAGGGAAGGACATGTTTTATTTAGTATTGTATTCCAGAGCCTAGAGAATATAATTGTATTTACAATATTGAGGCAGTATGCTCTGGAGTATATACAAAAGTTAATAAGTCATGGTGCCTGATGGTCATTTAGTGCGGGGTGGGGTGGTTATTTATAAAGCGACAGAATGAGTTTTTGGATGGCACTGTCTTACTTAAGAAAACTGAATAGGAATTCTCTGAGGATGGAACACCTGCACTAGATCTTGAGGGATACATACAATTCACCAAAAAGCAGGAAAAGGAAAGAGCATCTCAGGTTTAGGAATAGCATGCAAAAGGGTTATATATTTTTGAAAGAGTATAGAATGTTTTAGGAATGAATGAACTAACAGTGCAAATTTAAGTCTGGTCCACACTGTGAAGGACATTATGTGACAGACAAGGAAGGTTGGACTTTACTCTATGGGAAACTGAGAGCTCTAAAATATATTCAGCAGCTTTGCATTTGAAAATGATCATGCTGGTGGCAATGTGAAGGTTGGGTTGGATGATCAGAAGGTGGAGATGATGGGTCTTTATGGAGGAATTTAAAAATGAATTCAGAGACTAATCTACTACCTCCTGCTGAAACCATCTATTCTCCGTGACCTTCCTTTTTCCTCCCTAAATGATATAGTTTAGAGCCCAATTTCTTGTAAAAACTGTTTTTCAATTTCTAAAAATTATAGTCAGCAACCCAGTGGTCAAGCATCTGATCAATCATTTGACACATTTCCTATCCATCTCATGCATTGTCATTGGAATAGATCTAGCTTTGACTCACTTCAGGGAAATTCTCTGAGTTTGTACCAGAAAGTTATAACTCACAGTCAATGCCACTTAGGGCTCAGTCTTAACCAACTATCAAGAGCTTCTCAATTAATTTTGCTGAGGCTAAAAAGTCATTTATAATTACAATCCTGTTATATGGATATGTCTTTCTTATCTTTTACTACCCCATGTTTCATTCCTGGCTTGATTACCATGGATACCACTATTTTATTGGCAAGACTGGGTCCTATAGCTTCTAGCTCAAATTGATTAACTACTGCTCTTCTCCCATAGATAAAGAACATGACTAGCTTTTAGATTTTTTCAGATAGAGCTTATATACTTACTTTTTTTTTCCTCGAATATCTCAGGAATAGCTCCTTCAGTGTAGTTTGGAATGATCAGACTTTCAGTGTCACAAAATCTGATAATGATAGTTCTCTTTTCTGGCTAATCAACAGGTCTAGGCATGCTCACAGAATTGAGAATGGTCTTTATCAATCTCAGTAGTTATTTGCAGGTCATAGTGATAAGAAGGAGAAATGTATAGCTATTTAATTTCTGTAATTCATATTCTTAATAGTGAACAAGTCTTTAAATTTAGCTTATCTAGAGGATTATGGAATGACCTTTGAGTAGTTTTAATCCCCAGTTTTTTCAATTTTATAATGCTAAACATGTCTATTTAATTGGGTTGTTTTGAGGATTAAATGAGACAATGTATTTAAAGCACCTAGTATATTTTCTAATCTATAATATATGATATTCACTTTTATTCAATTCAATAAACATATTCTAGATTTTTTTGTTTGTTTCTGTCAATGTCTATGCTAATAGTTGGTGATAGAAAGATAAATAGTGTGTAGGTTCCTATTTTAAGCAGATTACAGCTTAGTGGGAGAGAAAAACTTTTAAATAGATAAGTGCCATTCTCTATTAGAAGTAAAAAAAATAGAAATGGGGTACCACATACAATGGGGACCTAGTAGAATTGGAGGCTAGTTCTCCCTGGGAATGAGTGTTTCTATAGCACCTCATCTGGGATCTGAGCCTTTGCTGGTTTATAGGAAATCATCAGATAGGCCTGGGGGTTGGATGGACTTGCAGGTGGGACAAAAGGAAAATTCAGGCTAAGGGAATGGTATTGCAAAATGTGCTCCTCTTTTTCCTTTCATATTCCCTACTTAATAATTAAATACTCTTAATAATAGAGTAATATCTAAAGCTTAGTTCTGCCCTTTGTAAACTTTTGCAAAGAAATAAGAAACTTGAAGGATAGAGATTTTGACCAGTTATATCCAAGGAAGAAAGGAGGATGAGTATTTTCCTCATTAATTTAAAAATCAATCATAATTACTAACAAAATGTTAGAGTTTAAAAAATACTTGTTCACTTGTATTATTTCATTTAATCATCCTGAATTTATTATGGCTATGGGTTATTAATTTTGTTTTGCTACAAATGGGGAAAATAAAGTTACCTG
The DNA here is from genome assembly GCF_020171115.1 of Neogale vison. Lineage (NCBI taxonomy): Eukaryota > Metazoa > Chordata > Mammalia > Carnivora > Mustelidae > Neogale > Neogale vison. Next base: position 141,372,605 of record NC_058097.1, read on the forward strand.
GAGTCTCACAGGAGGTATACTACAGGATTAGGCCTTTTCAGGTCTTTTAGAGTCTAAATCTTATACTCTGTCCTTTACCACCAAGTCCTCCTCTGTTAACAAGTAATTAAAACTAGCTTGTATCTGATAAAAATATTTGTGGAATAATTCTAATCAAATTATCCTTTAAAGGCCAAGTAAGAGAAAATCTGCTTAGATTACAGCTGAAAAAATCAACTTAGAAACAAGCAACAAGAATATTATAAACAAAGTTAACAGATAATTTACCATCCTTTCAAGAACAATTTTGAGGATAAAAGAACTGAAACTACAAGAGGAAATAGGGTCTGTTTGGCGCCCATTTGAACAATACAGTCAACCATTAGTATAGACTATTCACTATTCATTTATTCATTCAACAGTTATTGAGTGCCTACCCTGTGTAAGTCTCTGGGCCTGTGTAGAGGTAAGATAACTTTAAGTAGCTTTGTGAACAATACCAAGGAGATGTATAGACCAGGTAAGAATAATAGTTATTAGTTATTGAATATGTATATGTTCTGGGTACTGTGTTAGAAGGTGAATATACACTACCCAACTTTATGCTCAGTAATTCCATTAAATACTATTATTATTCTCATTTTTACAGATAATAAATTGAGGCTGAATTACCCAATTATATAGGAACTGGCTTTCAAAATCACATCACACAATACTTAAAGGTTGAGAATAATTGGCTACTTGAAGCCACAATTCTAGAATAACATAGCCTCAGGAATCATACTCATGGGTCTCCTTCCTCAAACATGAATTTCCAGAATGTCGGTGTTTAGTCAGGCAATAGATGCTGAGTCACTGTGTCAGCTAGGATTTATTGTCTGTGACAGAAAAATCTTAATTGGTATAGGCAATAAATATATTTATTGGCTTGCATAATATAAAAAGGTTCGGAAGAAGAGTTTGCTTATGTCTGTGTTCAACATACAAAAGTTGCCACTATGACTCATTTTATTTTTTTCTTCTTTGTTTCCCTTTCCATCCTTTGATTCTGACTTCTATGTTGACTGTATTTTCACAGTCTCCCATTATGTTTTTAAGCGACCTCATTCTAAATCCAAAAAGAAAGAAACTGCCTTTTCTCTGTCACTTAAGTATAATCCCCAGGATCAGCTCTGATTTATCTGATTGATTTGGCTCAAATCACATGCTTATCTCTAAGGTAATGACTGGGTACAGAGTAGTAGACTGGACCTTATTATCTGATCCTGGATCCTGGAGGCTCTATCTGAAGCACATGGTCTAATAGCGGAAAATGGAAACTCCAAATATGAATCAGGATGAATGGATTCTTGGTCACCAAGAAGCAACCAATATCTATTATATTCTCTGAGTATAAAGGGCTTTGATTGAAATGATAACATGATAACTTTCAAACCTCTAGTATCTAGAGATTGATGAAAAAGAGTTAAAATTCTTTTTTTTTTTCCTGAAAGACTATGACCCAGAAAAGTATGGGGGGAAGTGCCAGTTTTCTGTGACATTCTACTCACCATTTTTCTATTTTTTTCCCTTTTGTCTCTTTGAGATACTCAGTCATTGTGAAAATATCTTCTATGACTGAAGACAACTTCCCATTTGTTTAAAGATTGATATTTTCAATTTTCAGTCCATGTGAGGATATATCAAGCTTTAAAACAGGACTGAAGCTACTCATTTCTTTTTATGGATAATTAACTCTTACAAAATAGGTTTTATGCAAAGTAGGGAATCTAATTCTGGGTATAGAATCATTTTCTTCAATGGACCAAGATCAAATTTCTTCTCTTTCAACTTATGGTTTTGAAAATAGTCCAATGAAGAATTAAACTCTGTAGTGTGTGATGACAAAGAATAACCAGAAAATTAAGTGGCATTCAAACTTTTATGACATTTACTCTATTTCTGAGAATGTTTCATTGAGGCGTTATCAGTTGTATTAAGGGCCTTAGGAAATGTCTGTGCCCAGATTTTTCTAGGACTATGGAGAATGGTCAAGCTTATTAAATTTACTCGTCTCAAAAGACATGTTAAGTCATTCAAAGGATAGAACATCAAATTTAGAAAGGATTTCACATTCTTGCTCTGTATGCTTTTTGTAAGCATCACACAAAATGTGGGGGTCATATGCATCATCTGTTCAGAGTAAGTTTAATGTTGAACTAAAGGAACTAGACATGTACCATTAAGTTTCTACGGGCCACCTAGTTTAGAGTCAGATTTGTTTGTGAGTATCAATTCTGCCATTTGGAGTATTTATCATTTGGGCAAGTTATTCAACCTCCAGTTTTTTCATCTTTAATATAAACTAATAATGATATTTAAAATGATATTGTTATCACAGAATATACATATACTGAATGTTAGAAATTTCAGAATTATAATCTCACTTTTTTCAGTGTTAAAAACATTATTTGGATCTTCTTTAAAATTTAGTAAAATTCAGTAGAAGCAAAACTATTTCCCTCTCAGCTATAAATCAGGATGTAGTGATTTCCTCATTTTCACTTCTTTGACACAAGCCCACCACCATCATCAATGATTTTACCATATGTACAGGTTACCTGTCTGCACCCTCTTATCTTCAGTGACTTTTAATTTGCTCTGCTCTAGACATTCACATTCCTATAGTTAAGAGTCTCTGTGGTTTTTCTCTTTCTCTGATTACCCATTCAGTTGTCCCTCCCCTCCCCTATGATCCTCTGAAATGTTTCTTATATTCCGCATATGAGTGAAACCATGTGATAATTGTCTTTCTCTGATAGACTTATTTCACTCAGCATAATACCCTTCAGTTCCATTCATGTCAATGTCAGTGGTATTTATCCCTTCTGATGGCTAAGTAATATATCTATCATCTTTCTATCATCTATCTATCTATCTATCTATCATCTATCTATCTATATCCCACATCTTCTCGATCCATTCATCTGTTGATGGCCCTCTCAGCCGTTTTCATAGTTTGGCTATTGTGGACATTGCTGCTATAATATTGGGGTGCAGGTCCCCCTTCAGATTACTACATTTGTATTTTTGGAGTAAATACCTAGTGATGCAATGATTGGGTCCTAGGGTAGCCCTATTTTTAACTTCTTGAGGAACATCCATACTATTTTCCAGAGTGGCTGTACCAGATTGCATTCTCTCCCACAGCATAAGAGGGTTTCCCTTTCTCTGCATCCTCACCAATATCTGTTGTTTCCTGAGTTGTTAATTTTAGGCATTCTTACTGCTGTGAGGTGGTATCTGACTGTGGTTTTGATTTGTGTTTCTCTGATGCCAAGAGACATGGAACATTTTTTCATGTGTCTATTGACCATTTGGATGTCTTCTTTGTACTTATTCATGAGAGACAGAGAGTGGTAAGTTCTTTATAGGTCTTGGATACTAGCCCTTTATCTGATACATCATATGCAGATATTTTCTCCCATTCCACAGGTTGCCTTTTAGTTTTGTCAACTGTTTCCTTTGCTGTGCAGAAGCTTTTTAGCTTCATGAAGTCCAAATAGTTCATTTTGCCTTTGTTTTCCTTGCCTCTAGAGACATGTCAAGCAAGAATTTGCTGCTGCCAAGGACAAAGAAGTTGCTGCCTGTTTTTTCCTCTAGGATTTTGATGGATTCCTGTCTCACATTTATGTGTTTCATCCATTTTGATTTTATTTTTGTATATGGTATAAGAAAATGGCTAGTTTTACTTTTCTTCTTTTTTATTCTACATGTGGCTATCTAATTCTCCCAGCACCATTTATTGAAGAGACTGTTATTTTTCCATTGGATATTCTTTCCTGCTTTGTTGAAGATGAGTTGACCAAAGAGTTGAGGGTCCATTTCTGGGCTCTCTATTCTGTTCCATTGACCTATGTGTCTGTTTTTGTGCTTGTACGATACTGCCTTGATGATTACAGCTTTGTAATAGAGCTTGAAGTCAGGGATTGTGACGCTACCAGTTTTGGTTTTCTTTTTCAACATTCCTCTGGCTATTTGGGGTCTTCTCTGGTTCCATACAAATTTTAGAATTATTTGTTTCAGTTCTGTGAAAAATGTCAGTGATATTTTGATAGGGATGCATTGAATGTGTAGATCGCTCTGGGTAGCATAGACATTTTAACAATATTTATTCTTCCAGTACATGAGCATGGAATTTTTTTCCATTTCTTTGTGCCTTTCTCAATTTCTTCCATAAATGTTCTGTAGTTTTTAGAATACGTATCCTTTACCTCTTTGGTTAGACTTTTGCCTAGGTATGCTATGGTTTTTGATACAGTTGTAAATGGGATCAATTCCTTAATTTTTTTTCTTCTGTCTCATTGTTAGTGCATAGAAATGCAACTGTAACTGATTTCTGTGCATGGATTAGAGCAGAAGTCAGTGAAATGAAACTCAAGGACAGTAGAACTGATCAATGAAACTAGAAGATTCTTCTTTGAAAGAATTAATAAGATCATTAACCCCCTTGCCAAACTTAGCAAAAAGAAAAGAGAAAGGACCCAAATTAATAAAATCATGAATAAAAGAGGAGGAAACACAACCCACACCAAAGAAGTACAAACAACTGTAAGAACATATTATGAGCAAGTATGTGCCAAAAAATTAGGCAATCTGGAAGAAATGGATACATTCCTATGAAATTATAAACTACCAAGACTGAAACAAGAAGAAATAAAAACCTGAACAGACCCATAACCAGCAAGGAAATGAAGCAGTTATCAAAAATCTCCCAATAAAAAAGAGTCCAGGGCCAGATGGCTTCTCAGGGAAATTCTACCAGACATTTAAAGAACTAATACCTATTCTTCTGAGGCTGTTGCAAAAAATAAAAAGGGAAAGAGAACTTCAGACTCTTTCTATGAGGCCTGCATTACCTTGATCCCAAAACCAAACTAAGACCTCACCAAAGAGAATTGCAGCCAAATATCCCTGAAGAACATGGATGCCAAAATTCTCACCAAGATATTAGTTAGTTGGATCCAACCATACATCAAAGAATTATTCACCACATCCAAATGGGTTTTATGCCTGGGCTGCAAGGATTATTCAGCATTTGAAAATCAATCCGTGTGATACATCAAATTAATAAAAGAAAGGACAAGAATCATACGATGTTCTCAACTAATGCAGAAAAAGCATTTGACAAAACACAGCTTCCTTTCTTGATTAAAACTCTCCACAGTGTAAGGATAGAGGGAACATACATCAATATCATAAAAGCCACCTATGAAAAGCCCACAGTGAATGTCATTCTCAGTGGGGAAACTGAGAACTTCTCCCCTAAGGTCAGAAACACTGTCACCACTGTTGTTCAACATAGTACTAGAAGTCCTAGTCTCAGCAGTCAGACAAAATAAAATGAAGTAAAAGGCATTCAAATTGGCAAAGAAGTCAAACTCTCACTCTTCGCAGATGACATGATTCTTTATGTGGAAAACCCAAAAGACTCATACAGGAATTCAGCAACATGGCAGGATATAAAATCATTATGTCATTATTTATATACACTGTTGATAATGACCTACATTTTCTTGCTTTGCTATATTTTATTACAGCTCTCTGGCAGAATACCATCTCTGAGTGCATTCAGTAAACCCAATCATTTTTCTCCATGCCTACGTCTGATCAGCTAATATTCCTAGAGCAATTCCCACTACATTCAGATTTATTTCTTCATAAATTTAAGTTCAGTTGTCTCACCACATGAATCCTTGGTATTCCAGAACAATTGTATTGTTTTTTTCTAGCCAACTGGCCCTTCTACTCTGCATTATACATATTATAAACACCCATTTCCCCACACTCTCAGCAGATGACCTTAGCTCCCATTCATAACAGAAAAAATATTTAGGTTATAGAGTGGAGTGGCCTTATTTGCCAACACAAGGTTCAGACCTTCATATATCTGCATGTATCCTATCCTTCATTTCTTTTGCAATATAGGGACTAACAGTACTCCTAGTTTAGGCTAATTCCTCAATTCTTTGTATTCCACCCCCTCCACTTCTCAAAAACCTTTAATTACCATTTCTTTTCTTCCATTTATATTCAATCTCACCTACAAATTAGCTTCTTGTTAGAAATAATAACTAGCACTTACATGGTTATTACTGTGTGCAAAACGCTGTCTTAAATAACTCACATAATTAACTCACTGCATCCTTAAAACACATTCTACAGTAGTATTTTTATTCCCATTTTATAGATAAACTGAGGTATAGGGAAATTAATGTTTTTTCCCAAGGTCACATAGGTGGTAAATGGTAAAGCTTGGATTTGATACCTGCCATTCCTACTTTAGAATCTTTAATTATCATGTTATGTTGCATTTTAGATACTGTAAAAAATCCCAGTGAACCTTCCCCAATCCTTATCTCAGGATTCTCAGCAGTCTCACTACTGTTGGCTGCTTCTTCCTTCCTGAAATGCCCTCTCTCTTACCTTTTTATTCTGACATGGAAGTCTCTTTTCTTCTCTTTACCTGCTTGACTTCTCTCTCTCTCTCTGTATTCTAATCCTGTTATTATGCTAGGATCCATCAAATCTCAGCCGTAGTCTTACTTCTCTCATTACTCTATACTTTTTCTACAGGTTATTTTATTCATGGCCACAGTTTCAATGGCTATCTGTTTTCAGAATGATAGATAAATTTATATGTACAGCCACAACTACCCATTTGAATTCTAGATCCTTAAATCCATTGTCCATTTTTCTTTCAACTCTTCTATATCCCCATAGTACCTCAAAGTCAGCTTGTCTAAAGGCAAAACCATAATTCTCCTTCAAACTTGGTCCTTTTCTGTTATTCTCTATGGCAGCTAAGGGTAGCATTAACTGCAGGGGCAGAAGAAACCAGGAATATTCTTGGTAACTCCATATGCATCATACTCCACCTCAGGTCCATTATCCAGTCTTTCTGACTTTTCACGTACAACTCTTTCAATTGCATACACATCTATCCAATATCCACCACCAATGACCCATTCTAATTTCAAATTATCATTCACCTGGACTACTATTAATAATCTTATTATTGGTCTAATGCATTTACTTCCTGTTCATGCTTTCTCTTGTCTGAATCCAGAAAAATGTGTGAAAGCACAGATCTAATCATGTTCTCCACCCACTTCCAAATTCGTTGCATTCACAATTTTCTTTGAATAATGACAAAAATCCTTCCATATCTACAAAGCCTTGCAAGGTCTGATCCTTACTTATATCTCCAGGCTCAGTTTGTGCTACCTTTGTGCTCATCCTCAGCACTCCAGCTATGTTGGCCTTCTTTCAGTCCTTCATATTCACTATTTTCTCTCTTGGTACATCGTTTTTACTCATTGTGCCCTTTCCACCAGGGATGCTCATTTCTCACCTGTTTGCCTAATTAACTCATTTTTTTAAATTTTTTTTTTAATTTTATTTATTTATTTGAGAGAGAGAGACAGTGAGAGAGAGCACGAGCGAGGAGAAGGTCAGAGAGCGAAGCAGACTCCCCATGGAGCTGGGAGCCTGATGCGGGACTCGATCCAGGGACTCCAGGATCACGCCCTGAGCCAAAGGCAGTCGTCCAACCAACTGAGCCACCCAGGCGTCCCTAATTAACTCATTTTTTTGAGTTCTGTGCACATGTCCCTTTCACAGATCATCCTGCTGAAGTCTGATTTTTCAATTATAGGTGCATAGGATTTATGTACTTCTCCTTCATAGACATTGTCATAATTAAAATTTTATAATTAATTTTTGATACTATAATTAACCTCCCCTATGAAACTATAAGCTTAATGAAGGCAGAGAATCATGCTGGTTTTGGTCTCCATTTTATTTCTAGCATCTAGCTTGATACTTGAATATATGCTAAGCACTTAATAAATAATAAAGTTGTATATAACACTTTGAGGGTATGAAATGAACAAGATATGAAACTTGAGCTCAAAGAGATCTTAATCTAGAGTATGGAGACTGCCATATAAACAAAATGAGGCAAGTCTTAGGATATCCACAAAATCCTTTACAAATATTAAGGTTGTACATATCTTGTATCTTGGAGGGTATGTATACCTGTGACAGGACTGGTTATTAAAAAAGTTCAAGGACACCTGGATGGTGCAGCTATTTGAACATTTGACTCTTGTTTTTGGCTCAGGTCATGATCTCAATGTCATGAGATTGAGCCCTGTGTCTTGTGTACTCTCTATCAAATAAATAAGTGACTTTATTTTTTAAGTTGAAAAAGTATGTAATATTTGAGTAATCTTGAAGGAAGAATGGATTTCAAAAGTGAACATTCATGCTAGGACCAGTTCTGTTATGTGAAGTGTTAGGTAGAGAGAGAAAATTATCAACCAGAATTAGAATCCAGAGCCAAACCAAAGAAGGAGGGTTACTGTTGAAACTTCATGCCAATGAACATGAGAAGAATCAAGATGTCATCAACTGAATAAAACTAGAAACAAATGTGGTTAAATTCCTCAATAATAACTTTTTGTCATAAGGAATCTTTAAATAAACACTTTTTTTTAGTGTAACCACTTTTTCATTCTTCAACCCACTTCAACTGTAAGCACAGCGTAATTTATTAATGTGAGCTATTATTAAGAATATAAAATGTTGAAAATAAATCTCATGAGAAATATAATTTATCCTGAAGTTCTCCTTTAGGATTATGTTTTATTTGATTAATCCACCATTACTGATTTAATTGGTTGTCTCCACAAATAACACAGATGATCTTGGATAAGGTTGAACAGATGTATGAGGTCTGCTGAGTTCTCTAGGTGGACAATGATGTTGGGAGGAATCACTAGTGAGGAAATAAGTGAAGTTGACAAAAATAATTCTAGAAAGATCTTTCAAAAATTATATTACAGGGATTGGAAGGGAGACCATAGTCTCTTGGTCAACTAATATGTTCTTAGGTGCTTGCAAAATGATAAAAATAAAATACTTTTTTCCCCAATTGTGGTGGACAAATGACATTCATTTTTAGGTATCCATACCCTTTAATCCGAGTAGTTGTGGACTTTAATTGGCAGGTCTTTCTTTGCACTGACAACCCTAAAGCGGTGTCCTGGCAAGAATTTTGGCTGCCTTGTTAGGCTGGGTGATTTGTCAGCTGTGACTGGTCATGCACACACAGAAAGACCATAGTACATCAAAATTTGGGGGAAGAAAACTTTGTTAGTAGAGTATGATGATCCATGTTGTCTTGGGTAGCTATTCTTTGTTCAATTGCTATTGTTTTGCCACTGAGATTACTCCTTGGTTTCCCTAAATTTTTTTCTTAGTGCTAAATTATTTTCCAATTGCAAATTTAAGGACATGTAGGTTAAAAACTTAAAATATTTAAAAATATTTTGAGAATTGTTAATTTAAACTTGTACATTTAATTTGTCCAGATTTTGTCTTTAACACGAAGGCAAAGACAGTGATAGTTTTTCTCAGTGTTTACACAGCTTTCCACATAACTTTTTTGAGGAGTTTTTTACTCATTTTTAAAAAAATATATTGTTTAGGAAGTAGAGTGAAATAGGAAAGAAAAGTATGTATAATAATAAGGAAAAGACTTGAGACTTCTCTACAAAACTTTGTCAATTATATTCTTGGTTAGGTGGTCAAATATTTGACAACTTGGAAAAAAATCTCTAATATTTATAGCAGGTTAGGGCCAATAGCATTATTTTGAATGCTTTTTCCTTTTAGATTTATCAATATAAAAAGAAGAAACTGATTGGTTTTGTTATTTCTTTTTATCTCTCTTTTTATAGAATTAGTTTATTCCAAATCATCTCTTTAAAGCTTTTTCACTGTTCTAAAAAAGAAAGTTGTATTGAAGACCTTAATTTGTATTACTTAAGCTGGCATATCTTTATTAAATAATTGTCTTTTCTGAAAGGTATGCCTGCTTTCTCAAATGAGGGTTTGATTTTGACTAGACAATCGTAAGCTTTCTCACTCAAGTTCCCTCAATGGCAGACCATGGTGAGGCTCTTCTATATTTCCGGCCTCCATGACTTAATGTGATCCTGTGAAAGCATGACATTATTTTGAAGTTTTCAGTTTATCTTCAAAATGTATGCAAACTTTGAGTTCTACTCAAATAATATGCTTACTTTGAAATTAACGTGAATTTCTAGGTATGGGAAGAATCACCCCATTTACCTTGGAGTTTTTAATTCCTTGTGCATATTCATGTTGATACTTGTAGGCAGTCATATGCCAGTTTGAAAGCTGGTGTGGGAGAGGGAGTCCAAAAATAAATGACCAGAGCACTTCTCTGTCTCAACTCTGATAATTTAGGTCAATGTTTATCAAATTTTTTTGGTATCGTAGTCTTCCTTTACAGTCTGATGAGGCTACATGTTTAGTTAATATGTATAGACATTTATGGACATTTTCTAGAGCCTGGAACATGATTTTACTGTGGTTAATCATTTTGATGGTTTACAATCATTGTGCATTTGCTTTTATGATATAATGCTAGATGATTAATTTATGCTAAATCCTAAAAAGTGATATGAGATATGACTCCTGTTCTTGAGAAGCTCACATTATTTGGAAGGATAGAACTATAAATAAATAATTTCCAAGTGATAACTGTGTTCATAGGAAGAAATGCAAAGGGAGCCTTGAGAGCATAGAGAGGCATTTAGTCAAGTCTATTGCCAAAATGGCATTTATGAATATACCCTGAAGAGTTTCTCCAGAATATGTAGAATATTTCATTTTTCATATCAGAGGCTGTTCTTTATGTAGTAGTATATCACCTTCTTATTTGGAAGTTTTTACTCTGTCTTTTGCCTTAGAACACAAGCTTAATGAGGTCTAATGTCTGGCATTTAGTAAGAATTCATTAAACTCTGTTGAATATGTCTTGAAGGCTTCTTTTTAAAATAAATTGTATTATGGAGCAACTACTCAGTTTTTCTATCTTTATTGAGGACCAATGTAACAGGGCCTGAGTTACAATCACTCTAAATTACTCACTAGTCAGACCAAGATTCTGGTCAGTATGATAGTATTAATATTATTACACACAACAGATATTCTTGATTTAAAATTCCTAGGTACCTCTGTTTTCTTAGGGAGTCCAGGTATGTAAGGAATCTTTGAAGCCAAATCAGAACATGAGTTTAATTTACTCATAATTGAAAGTAAGGAAGACAAGAGATGAATAACACGGCTTATCTCAGAAGGGTTATTGAGGGGCAGAGGTGTCACACCTCTTCATTGAAGAGATTGTCTTTTCCCTATTGGATATTTTTGCCTCTTTTGTCATAGATTTAGTGAGCATATAAGCATGGGTCTATTTCTGCACCTTCTATTCTCTTCCATTGATCAATGTGTCTATTTTTTTTTTAAGATTTTATTTATTTATTTGATGGGGAAAGAGACAAAGAGAGAGGGAACACAGCACAAGAAGTGGGAGAGGGACAAACATGCTTTTTGCTGAGCAAAGAGCCTGAAGTGGGGCTTAATCCCCATACTCTGGGATCATGACCTGAGCTGAAGGCAGATGCTTAAAGACTGAGTCACCCAGGCACCCTGCCACATGTTTATTCTTATGCCAGCACCATACTGTTTTGATTACTACACCTATGTAGTATATCTTGAAATGTGAGACTGTGAAACCTCCAACTTCTTTTTTTTTCAAGATTTCTTTGGCTAATTGAGGACTTGTGTGGCTTTAATACAAATTTGAGTATTATTTTTTCTAGTTCTGTGAAAAATGTTTGTATTTTGATAGTTATGATAGTAAATCTGTAGATTTCTTTGGGTCATATGGATATTTTAACAATAATAGTTATTCTAATTCATGACCATGGAATATACTCCCTTTTCTTTGTGTGATCTTCAATTTCTTTTCCATCAGTGTTTTACAGTTTTCAGAGTACAGGCCATTCACCTCCTTGGTTAAATTTATTCCTAGGTATTTTATTATTTTTGATTCAGTTGTGAATGTGGGTTTGTTTTCATTTCTTCATTATTAATATACCAAAATCCAACAGATTTCTGTATATAATTTTGTATTCTGCATTCTGCATTTATTTATATATTTTTTTGGTGGAGACTTCAGGATTTTCTACGTATAGTGTCATGTCATCTGCAAATAATGAAAGTTTTACATCTTCCTTATTAATATGTATGCTTTTTATTGCTTTCTCTTATTCTGATTGCTATGGCTAGGACTCCTGGTAAAAGTGATGAGAGTGGACATCCTTATGTTGTTACTGGTCTTAGAGGAAAAGCTCTTGTTTTTCTCCATTGAGGATGATGTTAGCTATGGAATTTTCATTTATGATCTTTATTATATTGAGGTATGTTTTCTCTAAACATACTTTGTTGAGAGTTTTTATCATGAATAGTTGTATTTTTTTCAAATGCTTTTTCTACATCTATTGAGATGATCATATGGTTTTTATCCTTTCTCTTGTTAATGTGATGTATTGCATGATTGATTTCAACATGTGAATGTTGAACCACACTTGCATCCCTGAAATAAATCCTGCTTGATCTTGGTGAATGTTTTTTTTTAAATGTATTTTTGGGTTTGGCATACTAAAATTTGTTAAGTATTTTTCCAATGATAGTCATCAGAGATACTGGCTTACAATTTTTTTTTATTTTAAAATATTTTATTTATTTATTTGACAGACAGAGATCACAAGTAGGCAGAGAGGCAGGCAGAGAGAGAGGAGGAAGCAGGCTCCCTGCTGAGCAGAGAGCCCGATGCGGGGCTCGATCCCAGGACCCTGGGATCATGACCTGAGCCGAAGGCAGGGGCTTTAACCCACTGAGCCACCCAGGCGCCCCCCCCTTTTTTATAGTGTCTTTTTCTGGTTTTGGTATCAAGTCTTGTATAATGAATTTGGAGGCTTTCCTTTGTCTTCTATTTTTTGAAATAGTTTGACAAGTATAGATAATGACTCTTTTTGGTAGATTTTGGTAGAATTCACCTGTGAAGCCATCTGGCCCTGAACTTTTCTTTGTTGGGAATTTTTGGCTTGCTGTTCAATTTCATTACTAGTAATTGGTCTGTTCAAATTTTCTATTTCTTCCTGATTTAGTTTTGTTTGTTGTTTCTAGGAATCTATCCATTTCTTCTAGGTTGTCCACTTTGTGGGCATATAATTTTTCAGTGTTCTCATAAAATACTTTGTATTTCATTGGTGTTACTTATTACTTCTCCTTCATTTCAGAATTTATTTACTTGAGTCCTTTCTTTCACTCTCTTTCTCTTTTTGTTGAGTCTGGCTAAAACACAGATCAGAAGCCATCTTATGGATTGTGTGGCTAGATGCCCCAGTTAAGTGGTAGCCAAATAGTAAAGTGGGTTTCTCTGGGCCTGGGAGTTTGTCCTCTCTCTAGCTATCCCCTGTCCTGTCTTCTCCTATCTAATCCTATCTCAGTTTACCACTTCCTCTTATCAGTTTGCCCATCTCTCTATTTATGTTATCTATCTATTTAAATAACATTGATTGAGCTGCTATGAAGGGACTGGTGTTTTATGTATATTATCTCATTGAGAGTGCAAAAGTCCTTTGATATTTTTATAATTGGAAACATTGAAGCTTAGAGAAAATAGTAAGTAATATGTTGATATTCACTTAAATAGCAAGTGGTAGAGCCACTTGACTCTATTATGTTCTGCATGCCTCTTCCATCTGGCAGCTTACTCTTACCTGAGGCAGCTCAACTAGTAGCCTTCTCCTTCACTTCATTTAGGTCTTTGCGAAAATATCACTTCCAAAGTGAGGCCTCCTTTGATGACCCTGTTTGCAATTAAGTAAATGAGTTATCCTTCCCCATCCACTTTCTTGTTTTAGTTATTCTCTTTAACATCCATCCCTTGGTGTAACTTGTTATTTATTTGGTTTATTATCTGCTCCACCCTGCAGATGGTAAGCTTCATGGGATAGATAGATAAATAAATAAATAATTATTTATTTGCTCTTTGTTGTTCTTTGCACTTAGTATAATGCTGGCAAATATAAACATTTTCAAAAGTATTCAAAAAATGTTTTGTTCAATGAATTGGATAAGCCAAATTTACACAGTCCTTAGGTAAACCTGAGTTTCCACTGGGAGAGATGAGAGAGTAATGTAAAGTTCACGTTTTGTGAGTCACAGGTAAATCTTGAAGTCTGGTGGTAGCTGAAGGGGAAGAAGATCAGCACAGAGAAGCTCAGGAATGAATGCATAGAAAGAAAGGGTCTGGGCTCATAATTGGCATGGTTGATATTTTTGACTTGCTTTTGTTGGTTCTTAGAAGCATGATGTTTAGTTGGATAAAATTCTATTAGAGGACAGGGACAGGATGACAGAATGGCAAAACCTAATTGCTGGCCAAGATGTTGGCTTTGGAACCTAAGCATTACCCAGTGGGAGCCCCAGGAGAGGCTGTTAGGATCCTATGGGACTATATTCTTCTTGGGGGAGGGAATATAAATCTTATGGTTCTTATTTTTTGTCCAAGGTCAGAGTACTTCAGGGGTGGTGAAATATTCCTGTCCTTTCTGTGCTCAATGGTTAGAGAAGCAGAATTGCAGAATGGGACATGAACAAACTAGAACTGATCTTACAGATTCTGGTGGCTGATTTGTAGCTTATTGAGGTCAAGGCCCTGGAATGGATTGTTTTTTTGATGTGGAAGCCAGTAGACTAGATGATGAGGGTTTGAGCAGTAATGTTGCAAGTTGTATAGCAGATTACACATTTGATATTCCAGAGACAAGTTCATTAAAGGCGTTATTCCAGTTGACAGAACAGCACTTGGGTAGAGCTGCCAGATTTGATGCTATAAAGGAAACACAGCACTTTGGAAATGAATTACACTTTGTATTAACTGAATGATATATTAATCTTTTCCGCCACTGAAGCAGGAGGGAGAATGAGCAGTGAATGTTAACACAGCATTATATGAATACCACTTGCAGTTCTTATTTTGATATTCATAGATACGGACTTGAGAAACTTTCTTAAAAGAAAGTTTAACTTGCTACAATATTTATAATAGCTTTTCTTTTGTGATCTATTTAGTTACAAGAACTTGAGAAGCTTACAAATTCAAGATTATTCAGGTCATTAACTGTCCCAGCTTTCCAATTTTTAAATGTCTCCAGAAAAAGTTATGCTGGTTCTGGCTTCTTTCTGGAGAATTTGAGAATAATAAGATAGAGAGCAATCACAGGTCCTGCTGGGTGTGTGTGTGGCGGGTTGGTGGGGTTGGTGGGGGGGAAGATTAGAACTAACACTGGATTGCAGATCATGTGACCTGGAACCTTACCAGCTGCGTGACATGAGGCAAGTTGTAGAACATCTCTGAGCCTCATTTCTATCATCTGGCAAATGAGAATCCTAGTTTCATTTTTGCAGAGATGCTATGAGGAAGTATAAGATATCATATGTAAAAATATTTAGCACTATGCACCCAGTAAGTTGATATAATTTTTTTTCTCTGTTTTGGGAGAAAAGAGAGGCAAGTCCTAAGACTAATTATACTTTGTTTCTGGATTTGAACTGGTGGGATTATTTTTAAAAGGAAAGGTGTTACAAAGAAGAAACAAAGCTAATGGATTCAGTTTTTAGACTTTATCCAGCTTATTTTCAGGCTCCCTGATTAAAGCAATTTATTATTATTGTTATTATTACCACCAACTTTCCTGCAGACGGAGTTTTAAAACAGCTATGTAACACTGGCGATTGATTGGCTGATGGATTGATTGATTTCAAAGACAAAGATATATTGATGATTTATTTTAAAGTGTTTTATGTAGCATCTAAAGCAAATACAAGTGAAGAAAAGTCAAGCTTACTAAGTTCCTGTTACATATCGTTACAATAATAGAAGCTTATAGATGGTTATCATATTTAATTATATGTTATTTTATTTTACACTGTTGATCCCTTGGGATTCTGATCTCCAGACCTGAAGAAAACTTTCAGAACAAAAAATTTATAGCACTCTAGAGAGACTGACTTTCTCATGTAGGATATTCTGCCTTCTAATTATAATTTGTGATTCTAATTAGTAGATTCATGGATAATAACACATTGAAGAAAGAGGACAAAGCTTCCAAATATCTTGAAATAGAAGGAAGCTAAGGGGGGCACCTGGGAGGCTTAGTTGGTTGGGCAACTGCCTTTGGCTCAGGTCATGATTCTGGAGTCCCAGGATCGAGTCCCGCATCGGGCTCCCTGCTCAGTGGGGAGTCTGCTTCTCCCTCTGACCTTCTCCCCACTCATGCTCTCTCTTTCACTCTCTCTCAAATAAATAAATAAAGTTAAATTAAAAAAGAAGAAGGAAACTAATGTTTGTTGAATGCCCATTACATGCCAGGGCTATCACACGTTAGAACTAGTTATTGCACTTATGTAGCAAATGTAACACGATGTTTTAATTTGAAACATGAACCTGGATGCTCTTGTGCTCCTTTTGCTCTTAGTATTTCCCTCCCCACACTTCCATTTCACTTCTGTTACTTGAGTGCATATTTGCCTTTTCTCCCAAGGTGAAACTCCTTTATGATGGAGCACTTGTGTATCACAATCCTAATGTTTAGCCCAGGGCTTGGACTTAGTAGAAGTTTACTAACTGGGAATTAAGGAAATAAACAGAAAGAACATCAGGTGGAGGGGGCAGGAATCCTTCCTACTTTTCATTCAGGAGGATGGACTGGAGGGAGGAATGGAGTACGGAGTGATATCAGCAGCTACATTTATTAAGCTGCAGCTTACTGTATGCCAAACACTGCCAAACATTTTCATTGTTATCATATTGAACACCCATGATGACCCTATGCAATAAGCACTCTTATTCCTAGTCCCCAGGTGAAGAAAGAGGTAATCATTAATCATTGATGATTAATTAATCAGAGAGGCTTAATACATTTCTCCAAATTTCACAGCTCGTGAATGGCAGAGCAAGGTCTTAAAAGGCCTCTAATGTGTCTGGCTTCAGAGCCCACGTTCTTGGCCACTGTATTTGAGGACTTGTGACCTGCAGGGTGTACGTGGCACATTATGTCCTTCTGAGATCATTCGGGGAACTTGGTGGTCCTACAGAGGTGAATTTATGCACTTGTTGAGTGTGGGGAGAGCATCATCTCATAGTCTCAGTAGTAGATACAAAGAAGGAGGTCACAGAAGGGGGTTGGGAGGGTACCGTTTTGTTCTGTTTTAAAGTTTTAATTGTGGTAGAGAACACATAACATTAAATTAAAAATTTCAACATTTAAAAATGTACAGTTCAGTCATGTTAAGTGTTTTCACACTAATGTGCAACAGATCTTCATCACTTTTCTGCTGCAAAAATGAAACACTCTGTGAAACAACTGCCTGCTGCTCCCCTTGTCTTACAAGGTCACTGGTAGCCACTGCTCTACTTTCAGCTTCTATTAATTTGATTACTATAGATACTTGATCTAAGTGGAATCATCCCGTATTTGTCTTCATATGTCTGGCTTATTTCACCTGGAATGCTTTCAAGATTCATCAGTGTTGTAACATGTGTCAGAGTTTCTTTCCTTTTTAAGGTTGAATAGTATTCTATCTCACACACACACACACACACACACACACACACACACCCCACATTCTGTTTATATCTGTTCATCTGCAGATGGGCCACTGGGTTGCTTCTACCTTTTGGCTATTTTAGAAAGTGCTACTATGAAAATGTGTGTACATTTATCTCCTTAAGATCTTGTTTTCAGTTTTTTAAAGTTGTATATCCAGACTTGGGATTTCTGGATCATATGGTAAGTCTATTTTTTTGTTTTTTGAGGAACCATCTTACTGCTTTCCATAGTGGTGGCACCATTTTACATTCTCATCCATAGTACACAAGGATTCCAATTCCTTCACATCTTCGCCAATACTTGCTATTTTGTTTGTTAGTTTTCCTAACAGGTATGAGGTGATAGCTCATAGTAGTTTAGATTTGAATTTCTCTAATGATTACTGATGGGGTTTGGAGATTATTAGTAGCTAGAGTTAATCATGGGGTGATTTCAGAGCATGAATTAGTAAGTATGTTCTGGGCAGGGTTAGGATTTGTAAGCTAGGTGAGTTGCTGAAAGAACTGAGTTCCTTGGAATATATGCCTCTGGAGATCCACTATCAAAACAGTTTGTGATCAGTTTGGAGGACACTTGGATCTGAATGAGTTGGTGTTAAAATAATTTGAGTGTAGTGGTTTCTGTTGGATAAAATGGCTTGGTGTGTAAGTCATGTTTGTCTTACAAATTGTGGTTTCTTTTTGATTCTTTCCTTTGCCAGGTTCATTTCTTATGTTTCACATGATGCTCTGTACAGTAATTGGCAGCCCGGTGCCTATCTTTTAGGGTTACTGTAGTAGTTAATTAAGATAACAAACATAATTTTAGACGGAGTACCTGGTACATAGTAAGTGCTGATTAAGTAGCAGTTAGGTTATGGTGACAGTAATAGTGTAGTTTTAGTAAGTGTATCAGGTAGTATTTGTGGAGATAATGATGGCTGTAACACCTATTTTTTCTGAATTCTGATCTTCCAATCAGTCCCATTACCACTGCCCTACTATAGGAACACATCACTAGGAATCATTGGTTCCCTCCTTCCTCTGCCCTATCCAGTCACACCATCACTGATGAAATGACCTAAAACCCAAGTTTAAGCCAGTCACTCTCCTGCTTAAAACTCCCCAGTGGCTCTATCTTGACCTCAGAAGAAAGTCTAGGCTCCTTTACATTTGACATTTATGCCAGCCTCTACCCAGCTCTCTTGGCTTCATCTCCTATAATCCCTGACACAGTATTTTTTTCTTCAAGCTCTCAAATGCTTTAGTATCTCATAAAACTCCTGCTATATTATTTTCCTTAAAATTTTGATTTGTACGCACGTACATGAAAGCTTATATAAAAAATAAAAAGTATCCTATCTCTCATACTTTCTCTTTTAAGTTTTTTTTCTTTTCTTTTGCTCTCCTCTACCCTTGCCCATTTTACTTTCCCCTTTACACCTCTTGCATTTATTGCCATAGTAACATTATATTAATAACTTAGGAAGTATCCTTTTGAAGTCTTTCCAAGCTCATACAATGTTATGTAAACAAATTTGTGTGTGTGTGTGTGTATGCACACGTGTATGTGTATTTGCATACATATTCCTCTTTTTTTTTTTTAAGATTTTATTTATTTATTTGACAGGCAGGTCACAAGTACGCAGAGAGGGAGAGAGGAGGAAGCAGGCTCACTGCTGAGCAGAGAGGCCAATGCGGGGCTCAATCTCAGAACCCTGAGATCATGACATGAGCTAAAGGCAGAGGCTTTAACTCACTGAGCCACCCAGGTGCCCCCTTATTCCTCTTTATACATTCACTGGATCTATCGAATCTCTGGTGTCAGTTCCTGCCAAACTTAAGACCTCTGTAACACTATGGCAACTTTATCTTGGTGGAAAATTTGACTAAAATGTTACTGTTTCCCCCAAGTCACCTCCTTTGCCTGACTCAGTTACTGAACTGAAGGGTCCAATATCTGCAGGAGTTTGATGTTTTTAATTTGAAAGTCCCATTGTCATTTCTGTCACCTTAGATGGGAGTGTTAAGAAGAGGTCATTGGCAAATTACTGACTCTAGATGAACAATTTGCTCTTAATTAAAAAGCCTGATGAAACTCTCTCTGGTAAATGAACTCATTCAAATGGGAGATAATTTAAGCTCATCCACTCAGGACCTTTTTTTCACTATTTTTCCTTCACCCAGTACATAACATTTTTATTTAGTCTTGTGATATAAGTTGAATTTGACAGGAGCAATTCTTTTTTCATTCAAATCATAAAATTATTATGTTGTCTCAGTTAACATTGTGTTTTCTCCTCAGAAAAAATAATGAGTACTGCTTTCCCTAGAGAGATAGTCTGGCAGTAATGGCGAATGGAGTAAAATTACTCCCTGCTGGGGTTTCAGAGTGGGAAGGAGACACAGGGATCGTTAAATATACATGGGACTCTTCAGTCAGAAGGCCATAGTTCAAGACCAGTTCTGTCACTAACAGCTGAGTGACCTTGGACAAAGATTTGAAAGTGGGTTTCCTTGTCTGTAAAATGAATAATAATCTCTGCTGCATATCGTTGGCTATTCTAAGGATCAAATGAAGTAAGTGTAGTGAAAAGATTGAATGACAGCCCAGTGCAATGTAAACATTGTCATTATTGATGCCTCCTGCTGCTCTGAGAAATAATGTCTTAACAGTCTGCTGGATAGATCTGTCAACCAGTGACAGTGGTCACTAGGGAGAACGCCGTTAGAATGGAAAGGGAAGCCCAACATCTGCCTTCTTTACTCTGCAGTCCTCAATATAAAATGAGGAAGCTGAGGCCCAGAGAGGTGAAGTGCATTGACTGAAGCCACACAGCTTGTTAGTGGTAGATCCGGGACTGGAAACTCCACTTCCTGCCCAGTATTCTTTCCAAAACACCCTCCTCCTCACTTTATCAAATAAATAATAGTACTCCAGCTTGACATGACCAGTTAGAAATGGAGAAGCAGGAAGAGGTTGGGAGTTTGTTTAATGTGCCCCATTCCCACTTATCCCTGGAGGTTGACATTTGCATATGGTTTGAGGTGGTGTAAAGGAGGATTTAAACTGAATTGAAATGAAATGCCAGATTCTTAGGCACAGAGTCAAGCTACTCTCACACCCTGTCTGTGTTGGTGATTAAATGAACAGTAACAACAGGCCAATATTACATGACTTACCAGAACAGTGTTTCCCAGATAGTTTTCTAGGGATCACTTGCTTCAGGCAGGCTACTCAAATGAAATAGATACCCGCTGCATTAATATAATCCTGGTTAGAGATTCATAGCGCACATTGGCCTTCCAAGCTCCTAAGTAATGTCACAACAAGGAAAATTTGTTTAATTTTGTTTAAAGGTTAAACTGACAAATTTGTGTGAAGAACATGTTTTTCCTCCTTAACCATTTAAAATTGTTCCCTGACTTCTTTCTCTTCTGCCTGTGAAGGAAAAATTACAGTAGATGCCAATGTCAGTCTCCAGGAAGGGGCCCTGCATACCCTTGCCCCTGCTACCTGCTCCCCACCTTATGCAGCCCTGGGAAGAACAGATATGGGTTCCTAAGATTTGCTGGGCTTTATGAATTCTCTGTTAAGATGATGGGAAGAGTTCTGTACCGTGGTAAACTTAATAGTCATTAACCAATGAAAATGCAGACATCTCTGCCCATATCTGAGTGAGCAGATGACAACAGCCAAAACCCGTATTAGATTATCTGCATCTCAGTGCACATCCTTGGAGACAGAATATGTCAAGGCCAGATACTGTTTGCTCCCAACGCTTTGATATTTAAAGGTCTTCACCCATTCTTTGCACAATTTAGGAATTGCCATTTGAATCTTGAATTTAGGGGTACCTGGGTGGCTCAGTTGGTTCTGTGTCTGCCTTCGGCTCAGGTCATGAACCCAGGGTCCTGTGATCAAGCCCCACATCAGGCTCCTTGCTCAGCGGGGAGTCTGCCTCTCTCCCTTTCTCTGCCCCTCTCTCCACTCCAGCACACTCCAGCATGCGCTCTCTCTCATAAATTAAGGGATCTCTCTCATGTGAGCCCAAATGGCCAGGAAGTATATATCCTGTTCTACCTATCCTAGACCTGTTCCAAAGGGTGCAATCATCGACCCAGGATTAAAATATATATATATATTTATTTAAGGGATCTCTCTCATAAATTAAAAAAAAATCATTGATTTTAGTAGCTGTTATTTATATTGATCCCTTTCCCCTTACTTTGGTCCTGCAAGGCTGAAATCATCTGGATAGGGGTATATAATTAGAACCTGGAATAATGACTTGATGTTTGAGTAGGATATAAGTTGATCACTGAGGGGACCCTGTTATACCAGCTCAAATAATCTGAGCTGCTATAGATGCAGTTGAATCAATGCAGGTACTTTAGGAATGAATCCTTGAGGACTTCTCACAAGAATACTTTCTGTCTGGCCATATATATTTTATTTAATACAGATTTCATTTTGGAAATGCATATGGCTTTTCATGTCCATAAAGCAAACTGCAAGGAGTTAATTCAGTTAAAATATTTGAAATTATTTTTAAGGGAGTGGAGAGATTGCCATTGCATGGGTAGAAGTAGGGATAAGTGGTGACAGGGTAGTATGATTTGTCTGCAAGGTTTGGATAAGATGGATTACTAAAATAAATAAAAAATTACTGTAAGTCAGGAAGGCTGGGGATGATTACACTGTTCATGGCTATTTTACCAGCCTTTAGAGCCACCTAACTAGAGTTAAGAGTATCTTGTGCTGCATCAAAGAAAAAACTTAGAAATATCAATTGAGAAAGGAACTTCTCCTTTAGTGGAGAGTGACTACAATTTAGCTGTGAGCCCAAATGGCCAGGAAGTATATATTCTGTTCTACCTATCCTAGGCCTGTTCCAAAGGGTGCAATCATCGACCCAGGATTTTAAAAAAAAAAAAAAAATCAACTGGGCCGCAGTCCCCCAGGCAGTGCCCAGGTGAGCAGGAAAATAATGGACAAAATATAAAGTTGATGTTCTGGCAGAATCCTTGAGCTCTGCTTCCCATACTCAGGACTACAGGGTCCTCATGGAGGAGGTCAGAGTTGAGGAAGAGGTTAGAAGCTAAAGGGTAGACAGTGCCACAGTCTCCATACTACTAAAGTCTAAAATGATTCAAAAGAGGACCACCTGGCCAGCTCAGTTGGTAGAGTGTGACCCTTTTGATCTCAGGGTTGTGAGTTTGAGTCCCATGTTGGGTGTGGAGATTACTTAAACAAATAAATAAAATGACTCAAAAATTATTTTTTACATTTCAAAATGAAGTTTAGAGAGAAACTCTAATAATTACTGCTCCAGGTGTACTGACTTCTTGCCTACCCACTTCTAAACTCTAATTCAGCAAATTTGCAATATTCAGCAAATATAATTCAGATATAATTTGAATGTAATTCAGCAAATATTCACAAATTTGCAAATTTGCAATATTCAGCAAATATAATTCAGATATAATTCAAATATAAAAATATTCACAATAAAAATAGGTGCTTGAGGGGCATCTGGGTGGCTCAGGTGGTTGTGTCCAACTCTTGATTTCAGCTCAGGTCATGATCTCCAGGTCTTGAGATCAAGCCCTGATTTGGGCTCTACACTCAGCAGGGAGTCTGCTTGAGATTCTCTTTCCCTCTCCCTCTGTCTCTCTCCTCAACAAACACATACACACTCTCTTATTCTAAAACAAATCAACAAATTTTTTAAAAAGTATGTTTGAAACATAAAATATTGTGATATCAAATAGAGCTAAAATATGATAATATTGTCAGTAAATTGTCTTAAGATCAACTCCAACTCAGTTTAAATGTGGAGAACTACATGAGCCTTTTTGAAAATGCTGAATCTTGGGGTGCCTGGGTGGCTCAGTGGGTTTAAAGCCTCTGCCTTCGGCTCAGGTCATGATCTCAGGGTCCTGGGATTGAGCCCCACACTGAGCTCTCTGCTCAGCAGGGAGTCTGCTTCCTCCTATCTCTCTCTCTCTGCCTGACTCTCTGCTTACTTGTGGTCTCTGTCTGTCAAATAAATAAATAATCTTAAAAAATGAAAAGAAAGAAAATGCTGAATCTCTCAATTTTAAAATTCTCACACATGCAACCACCTAGCCAGACCATAGTCACTATACATAAATTTCATTCAGTAAGATGATATCTAACATCAGTAAAAATTCTATGTCTCCACTTCAGTCAGTGATGAAACCACTAAGCAATGATATTTAATCCAAGTAGTTGCCACTGTTTGTACAGATGAGAACTGCAAATCTTGTTGCCTGCAGGGAGTGTTACTTCAACTGGACACATTTCATAACAAAATATTAACAGTTAAAAGTCTTAAAAGCAGTTTTAAAAAAAGCATCTTTTGGGAAATAATCAATGTTGTCAGAATCTTTGTTAACTTACCAGCACCTCTTAAACTGTTGGCATTTTTCAAATATTCCTTGTTTTATAGTTTCAGTTTTAGTGAAAATTCACACTCCACTAAGAAAATTATTTTGCAACATTGTGCATATAGATGTGGTTCTCAATGCCTCTAAATTACTGGGGATCAGTGTTAAAAAGGACTGTACTTAGGAAGTGGACACTGATGTATATAGTGTAGTATAATGCAAAAAAAAATTAGGCTAATATATTTCATATAAAAAGGAGCTAGAGGAGAAATTTAGATTAAATCTCAAAATGCAGTGTTTATTATTATTCTTTACTAAGTGCATGGCAGCATTATTTGAGGTGTTAGATGATCTATGTGTTTAGGTCACTGGTATTTTTCTGGAACAGGGTAATATTAAAGTTGGAATTTTCTATTTTCAGATAGTTGGATCTGTGCTCAGGCAAAGTTGTATCTATACACTGTGGAGATAGGCTGGGAGCCAAGAAGGAAGAAATAAAAGAAAGGGAAGAATTTTCAACCACATAATCTTAATTATCTCCATAGATGTGTTGTTCAACATAGTATATACTAATTATAAATATCTAATTAAACTGGAATTAATTAAAATTACATAAAATAGGGGACCTGAGTGACTCAGTGGGTGACTTCTGCTCAGGTCATGATCCCAGTGTCCTGAGATCAAGCCCCACATCTCGCTCGCTGCTCAGTGGGGAGCCTGCTTTGGCCTCTCTCTCTGCCTGCTTCTCTGCCTACTTGTGATCTCCATCTGTCAAATAAATAAATAAAATCTTTAAAAAAATTACATAAAATAAAAAATTCATTTACTCATTTTATTTACACTGGTCACCTTTCACATGTTGAATAGCCACATGTGATTGGTGGCTACTGTCTTATACGACAGTCTTCTAGAAGATAGATGTTTTCCATCATCCCAGAAAGTTTTTAACTTTATTGAGGTTAAAATATCGACTTAAAATATTAAATAGTAATATTAAAATATCGACTTTATTAAGGTATGATTTAATGTATACAACTTGATGAATTTGGGGATATGTATATACTCATGAAACCATCACTACAGCTTTGTAGGACTGAACACCTATATTAGTGGATAAAACCAGAGGTTTCTAAAAGGATAAAATGGATTTTACATAGTCTTCAGAGTTAAGTAAAAACAGTAAAACACATGAACTTATGAATTTCCTTTTTAAAGAAATCTCTCCTTTGTCACTGAAGTTAGAGGATACCTGGTTCCTATGTTATTTTAGCTACCTACAGGAAATGGTAGAATGGTGGAACAATGTCATCAGCATCTCTGGCCCATGAATTTTGGCTATTAGTATCATTTTTCTACACACAAAAAAATTGTATCTCATGAATTAATTACTCCTCCTGGAGCAGAAAATTTTAAGATGAGAAAGTCATCTTGTTTTTTGAAAAACAGCCTGAAAAGAGGACTTGTAGTGGCCAAATAATAATTTTAGAGTAAGAAATAGTGATTATAGTCAGTAGAGTTAAATTGCATCTTTTGAATGGTCCACGAATTCATGGTAACACAAATATAGGAAAGGTAACACAAGATGGGCTAATGATGAGTTTTTCAGTATTGTGCGTAAAATACTATGTAAAGAACAACCTTAATTCTGTAAGCACTAAGCTGGAGTTTAGACCAGTAATTAGGTGACCCATTACAAATGACGGACAATTGAGAAATCAGAGGAGGTCTAATCAGAATATATGGTTCTGGAAAGTAATGAGGTTGGATTTTTGTTAAAGGAAGGTGAAATTTTTTGAAACAGGTGTATGAACTAGAAGAATCTTAAACATGTGGCACTGACCAAAGGACAGATTCAATAGGAAAATCTTGGCCGGTTGTCAGTATTAGCTAAAATAAAATAAATTGTTAGTGAATTTGGCTAAAAAAAGAAAAGAAAAATAATGTAGATTTTAGTAAAACTTCATAGGAGAGAGACCAAACAAGGATGCATACTGGTAGAACAGTAGACTCTACAAATGAAGGGATCACAAATGTACTCAGTGGAACCAAATAGCATAATCCTTGATTAAGTGTATTTTTCTTTAAAACCAAAAATGTATATGTTTCACTCAAGGAGAAGGTGGAAATCTAAATTTCTCTCTCTGCGTCTTTCTTGACTCGTGGTATTCAGTTGGCCAGTGGTATTTGTAAAGTTTTTCCGGCGAGATAAACACAACACCAGGCAAAGTGGGTGCAAGGCAAGATTTATTAAAAACACTCTCCAGCAAAGTTTCAGGGCTCAGGAGAAGGGGAGCCAGGAAAGTTGCACCGGGAGGAAATGGGCACCCTCGGGCGAGGTTCCGTGACTCTGGAAAGCAGAGTGGCAGAAGTCGCGCCCAAGGCAGGGAGGAGAGGGGGCTTTTAAGGGGTCTTGGGGAAAGCTCAGGGGTCTTTTGGCAAGTTTCCCTTATTCGAATATCCCGCCTGCTCGTTGGGATCCCATTGGTCCACAGGAGCCCGGGGCGGGGGTCTCAGATTCCTGCTTGGGCCTTTGTTCTCCTGTCCGAGCTCAGGTCCTGTGGCGGGAACTTTCGCCATCTTGGACCTTTGTTCTCCTGTCCGAGTTCAGGTCTTATGGCGGGAACTTTTCACCATCTTTAGTAGCCCTTCCTGCCAGCCCAACAGTATTCAGACAATCCTTAGTGTAAAGTGGAGGAGAACCAGGAGTTAATATTGTGTGTAGGATACACTGGGGGCACAAGCCAGGGAATATTGAACTCCAGATCAGGAAAGCCTCATGGAGTTGGTTGACATTGACATTTCATGTTGGGGCCCTAAAGAATGAGTAGGCAATTAATGAGGGGTTGAGGGGGAAATGGGAAAAATTTCAAGGAGGAAGTATAGTATTTGCAAAGACATGGAAGCAAGAAATGCAGGATGCATTTGAGGAATTACAGCTATTCAGAAACCTAGGGAATAGGACACCAAGCACAGTGAGATGAAGTATGTTGCAGATTGTAACCGAACTTGAATGTTGGTATAAAGCAGCTGGTACTTTTAAGACATTCTATTGAGGAAAAGTGAATAGATTTAACTAGGTTTTGATATTTGCATATGCAAACCATATTTTAACCTCAAACCATAAAATCCCAAAATTCATTTTCTGTACCTTTCGTTGTGAAAAGATAAAAAAACCAAAAAACCTAAAGGGTGGGGGAGGTGTAATATGCTTAAAATTTCAAGAAACCAGTATGAGTTCCTCTTTTGAGGTACACAATTCAAATTAAGCTCCAGCTAAAACAAAAGAAATCAATTTATGTATCACAGGCTACCTTTACAGAACATCTTCCCCTATCTTTAGATTACCATCCTCCCCTATCTTTAGATTATCTTTAGGACCCCTTAGGGTTTGGGACTCAGCCCTTGACTGCCAGTTGGGAACATTCCTTCTTTTGTTTTAAGAAATCTGCATGATGAAGACACAGAGTTAATGATCTCTTAAGGCCTCAGAATATCTCCAATCACCATTGCTTTGCTTTGCTTGTTAGACTTTGTTTCATTGTGTTAGAACTATGTTTCAAAAGGAGAGGTATATTAGTTTCTAGTTTCCACTGTAACTAATACTTAGTGGTAAAACAACATAAATGTATTCTCTTAGTTCTGGAGGTCAGAAGTTTGGAATCAGTTTCAGGGGACAAAGTCAAACTGTAGATGGGACTGGAGGCTCTGCAGAGAAGAACCCGTTATGTGTTTTGCTTTTTTTTTTTTAGTTTTTGGTATTTGACTTGTGCTTTCTTTCAAAGCACACCACTCCAATCTCTGCTTCTCTCATCACATCCCCATTTCCTCTTGTGTAGTCAAATCTCCCCCTATCTACCTCTTAAAAGTAATGAGGGAACAGAAGGCTGGTTGAGAACACAGCAAAAGCTGACACTCTGCAACCTTCCCCTACCCCTACACCTGGGTGGGACATATTCGACATTCTTTAGGAATCTCCCATCTATCTTAATGTTAATATCTTGCTAGAGGGAAAAATGACCTTGACAAATGGCAAGGCCTCAAGGCCTCTGGTATCTTGAGGGTCCTCTTGAGCATGTGAAAGATCTATTGAAACATCCCTTTTCATTACCTCCCCCAACCCCATCTACATAACCTGCTACCCCTCACCACCCTCAGGAGCAGCAGTTCTTTCTGCCCTCAGGTCCTCCCCATGCTTTAATAAACCACTATTTTGCACCAAAGATGTCTCAAGAACTCTTTCTTGGGAGCGCCTGGGTGACTCAGTGGGTTAAGCCTCTGCCTTCGGCTCAGGTCATGATCTCATGGTCCTGGGATTGAGCCCCGCATCGGGCTCTCTGCTCAGCGGGGAGCAGCCTGCTTCCCTCTCTCTTTCTGCCTGCCTCTCTGCCCACTTGTTATCTCAAATAAATAAATAAAATCTTAAAAAAAAAAAAAAAGAATTCTTTCTTGGTCATCGGCTTCAGAATCCAACCCACGGAACCTCACCTATATTCTAAAACTTCATCAATAAGGACATTAAGATTAGGGCTCCTCTGGACAATCCAGATTAATCTCCTTATCTCAAGATCCTTCATTTAATCACATTGATACATTCCTCTTGCTGAAAACCAGCAAATTCACAGGTTCCAGGACTTGGATATATTTGGGAGTAGTATTTAGGTATTATTATAGGAAGCGACTCAAAATTGTCAAGCACTTAAAATAGAAATTTGCTTAAATGGCTACCACCATGTTGGAAAAACCATACTTTAGGCTAGCCAGATAACAGGTTTTTTTTTTTTCTTCTTCTTCTTCTTCTTTTTTTTCTTGGTATTGTTTATTTGTACCCTGCTCTTCTGATCTTATGACCTCAGGAATGCAACCTAATCACTAAAAAAAAAATGGTCTTATTTTTATTGCAATCTTGAGAATAATTATTCAGTATCCTGTTTGCTCGCTCATCTGTCTGGAAAAAAAGCAAAATATTTGAAGGTCTTTTGATTTTCATTTATATAGGAAAAATAATGAATATTTGACACAACTGTGGTTTTTTTTTAAGCGTTTTTTTTTTAGATGCTATTTTTATTTATTTGAGAGAAAGAGCATGAGCAGGGAGGTAGGGCAGAGGGAAAGGGAGAAACAGACTCCCTGCTGAGCAGGGAGCCAGATGGGGGGTGTGGTGGGGGTTTCTATCCCAGGACCCTGAGATCATGACCTGAACCAAAGGCAGATGCTTAACCCACTGAGCCACCCAGGCACCCCAACTATTTCTTTAATGTTCATGGAAACCTAGTGGAATAAGAGTTATTATCATCAGCTTGCAAATAAGGAAAACAAAGCTCAGAAAAGTTAAATACCCAAGGTCACATGGTAAGAAGGCTGTTATCATCTTTTCACTGTACTGTGCTGCTAAGTACTACAGGGAAATGGCAGTGTAGAAAGCTGTAGTGAAAGGAGATATCCTTCCCTTGCTCCTGATCTTTGGGGGACTGAATGAAGTTTCTCACATTAAGTATGATAGTTGTAGGTTTTTATAGATATTCTTTATCAAGTTAAGGATGTTATTGAGTTTTATCTTGAGTCGGTATTGTATTTTGTCAAATGCTTTTTTGCATCTGTTAGTATGATCATTTGATTCATTTGTCACTTGTTTTTTTTTTTTTTGCTTTAGCTTTTCTACTTTCTTTTTTTTTTTTTCAATTTATTTATTTTCAGAAAAACAGTATTCATTATTTTTTCACCACACCCAGTGCTCCATGCAAGCTGTGCCCTCTATAATACCCACCACCTGGTACCCCAACCTCCCACCCCCCCGCCACTTCAAACCCCTCAGATTGTTTTTCAGAGTCCATAGTCTCTCATGGTTCATCTCCCCTTCCAAATTACCCAAAAGCACATACCCTCCCCAATGTCCATAACCCTACCCCCCTTCTCCCAACCCCCCTCTCATTTGTCACTTGTTAATGTGATAAATTACATTAATTGATTTTTTTTAATGTTGAGCCAGGCTTGAATGCTGGGATAAATTCTACCTGGTCATGTTATATAAGTCTTCTTATAAGTTGTTCAATTTTGTTTGCTAATACTTTGTTGAGGATTTTCCCATCCATTCTCATGAGATATACTTGGTGTGTAGGATCTTTGTCTGGCTTTGCTACTAGGGTAATGTTCTTAAATATTGGGTAGAATTCATCAGTGAACCCATCTGGTGCTTCCTATTTTGGAAGGTTGTTAATTATTAGTATAATTTGTAAAATAGATTTAGGCCTATTCAGATTATCTATTTCTTCTTATGTGAGTTTGTCTGATTATATCTTTTCAGGAATTGGTCCATTTTATCTAGGTTATCAAGTTTGTGGGCAGAGTTGTTTACATTATTCACTGATTCTTCCTTTTTTTAAAAAAATAATTTATTTATTTTGACAGACAGAGATCACAAGTAGGCAGAGAGGCAGGCAGAGAGAGAGGAAGGGAAGCAGCCTCCCCACTGAGCACAGAGCCTGACATAGGGCTCGATCCCAGGACCCTGAGATCATGACCTGAGCTGAAGGTAGAGCTTTAACCCACTGAGCCACCCAGGCGCCCCAGTATGTTGTCCATCTTGTTGAATGTTCCATGTATACTTGAGAAGAATGTGTATTTTGGTATTGTCACATAAAGTCATATAAAGTTTATAGTTATCAATATCTAGTTGATTGAAGGTATCATTGAATTCACCCATGTCCCTATGGATTTACTGATTGCTGGATCTATCCATATCAGGTAGAGGGTGATAGTGAATCATCTATATTTCCTTGTAGTTCTACCAGTTTTTGCTTTATGGTTTTGGGTAGTCTCTTTTTAGGTATGTACACATTAAGAATTGTTTTATCTTATTTGGGGAATTGAACCCCTTTATTATTTTGTAATATCCCTCCTTATTCCTGATAGCTTTTTTTTTTCCTCTGAAGGATGCTCTCTTTGAAATTAATATAGCTACTTTAGTTTTCTTTGGATTATTAGTGTTCACATGGTGTATCATTTTCCATCTTTCTACTTTTAATTTACATGTGTCTTTTTGTTCATAATTTCTTTATTTGAGAGAGGATGAGAGAGGTGGGGAGCAGAGGGAGAGAGAGAATCTTGAAGCAGATGTCCTATTGGGCATAAAACCCAACACGGGGCTTGAGCTCAGAATCCTGAGATCATGACCTCAACAGAAAAGAAGAGACAGCTGCTCAACTGACTGAACCACCCAGGCGCCCCAGTTTATATGTATCTTTAAATGTAAAGTGGGTTTCTTAAAGATAACATATAGTTGAGTCTTATTTTTTGATCTACTGAGACAATCTCCTTTTCTATGGTATATTAGGATCATTGACATTTAGAGTGATTATTGGTATATCTGGGTTAATAGAGACTGTATTTGTTAGGTTCTATATTTGTTCTTATTTCTTATTCCTACTTTATTTTTCATTCTTTTTTTCCTTTTGTGGTTTTGAGCATTTTTATATAATTTTATTTTTGCTTTTTAAAAAATATTAATTATACTTTTTACCTTTTTGGGGGGAGTTTAAAAACCTTCATTGAGATACAATTCATATAACATAAAATTCACTCATTTAAAGTGTACACTTTAGTGGCTCTAGGTATATTACACATGACTAATCTTTTAAGTTGTGGTAAAAAATATATAACATAAAATTTGCCATTTCAACTACTAAGTGTACAACAGTTCAGTGACATTAACTCTATTCACAGTTTTGTGTAACCATCAACACTATCTATTTGTAAAACTTTTCCGTAACCCTGGAAATTGTAATCATTGATAACTCACAGTTATAACTCATATATAATATTTGTCTTTTTGTGTCTGGCTTAGTGCACTTAGCATGTTTTCAAGGTTCATCCATGTATCAGAACTTGATTCCTTTTTAGAGTAGAATAATATTTCATTGTGTATATATCCATTTCATTTATCCATTCATCTGTGAATGGATGTTGGGTTGTTTCCACCTTTCGCCTATTGTGAATAATGCTGTAGTGAACTTTGGCGCACAAATATCTGTTTGAGTTCCTGTATTCAATTCCTTTGGTTATATACCTAAGAGTGAAATTGGTGTATCATATTGTAATTATTGTTTTATCTTTTTGATGAACCATGAGCATAACAGCTTCAGCATTTTACATTTCCAATAGCACTGTACAAGGGTTTAAAATTCTCCACATCCTCAAGAACACTATGGATTCCTTATAATCCATTTCTTTGATTATAGTCATTCTAGTAGATGTAAAGGAATTTTGGGTTGTATTTTCCCAATGAATATCCCCCCCCCCTTTTTTTAAGATTTATTTATTTATTAGAGAGAGAAGGAGAGAAAGAGAGAGGAAGGAAGAAGGGGAGTCAGGGGAGGAGCAATGGGAAAGAATCTTTAAGCAGACTCCCTGCTAAGCGTGGAGTCCCACTCAGGACTTGATCCCATGACCCATGAAATCACAACCTGAGCTGAAACCAAGAGTCAGATGCTCAACCAGCGCTAAGCCACCCAGGTGCCCCCATATTTTTTCTCATTAACTGATATCTAGTTGATGCACAGTATTATTTTAGTTGAGTAAATCATGGTATACTTTATTGAGTAAATCATGGTATACTCACAAGTATAACTATCATATCTCACCATACAACACTATTACTGTACCATTGACTATATTCCCTCTGCTATACACCTTTTATCCCCTTGACTTACTCATTCCATAACTTGAAGCCTATATCTCCACTCCCCTTTACCCATTTTTCTCATTCCTTCAGCCCTCCCCCTTCTGGCAACCTTCAGTTCTATTTACGGGTCTATTTCTGCTCTTTGTTTATTCATTTGTTTTGTCTTTTAGATTCTACATACAAAAGAAATCATACTGTATTTG
Source organism: Neogale vison (assembly GCF_020171115.1). Lineage (NCBI taxonomy): Eukaryota > Metazoa > Chordata > Mammalia > Carnivora > Mustelidae > Neogale > Neogale vison. The sequence continues at coordinate 141,405,453 of NC_058097.1, forward strand.
TTTTTGTCTGATTTATTTCACTTAGCATAATACCATCTAGGTCCATCCATGTTCTTACAAATGGCAAGATCTCATCCTTTTTATGGCTGAGTAACATTTCATTGTAGGTATATGCCACACCCTCTTTATCCATTCATCTATTGATGGACACTTGAATTGCCACCTTATCTTCATGATTCTAAATAATGCCATTTAGATCTTGGCTCCGGTTTTGGTGTTTCTTCTATATATTATGTGGGAAAAGGAACTATGAAATTAAGATATTTTAAGGACCTAAAATATCTGTGCTTCATCACCAGACTTGTTCACATTATTCAGCCTGACACCCAGAGGCTTGCTATTTAAGGATGGGAGCAGACTGAAATGACTTTCCAAACCTTATGTACTGTTTTCCTCTTTGACCACAATGCTCCAACACAATGGTCATCTTCTTTTTCAGAAACATTGTCAAATTTTAGACATTGTAAGTCTAAAAATTTTTTAGGCTAGCTCTTTTGTCAGCTGTGAACTGGTTTTCCAAAAGCTTGACTGCCAACATTTCTTACCAGTGCTGTCGGAGGCCAGAGTCACTTTTTATCTACTTAATGGTTACCTTGGAGTTTGTAGTATATGTTTATAACCAATCCAAATTCACTTTCAAATGAAAAACACTATACTGAGTGACAAGTATTGCATGTATATTACAATAACAAAATATTCCTAATTCTTCCCTCCTGTCCCTTTTATCATTGCTTTCATTCATTTACACATAAGCATATTATATAGCCAAATATATTGTTACTATTGTTTTTGTTATCTGTTACATCAATTAAGAGTAAGAAAAATAAAAAAATTTATCTTCAGTTATTCCTTCTTCAATGAGTTTAATTTTTTTTATGTACATCTGAATTTCTGACCTCTATCATTTTTCTTCACTTTGAAGAACTTCTTTTGACATTTCCTGCAGTGAAGGTCTACTGGTGACAAATTCCTTCAAATTTTGCTTATTTGAGGGCGCCTGGGTGACTCAATGGGTTAAGCCTCTGCCTTCAGCTCAGGTCATGATCTCAGGGTCCTAGGATGGAGACCTGCATCAGGCGCTCTGCTCAGTAGGGAGCCTGCTTCCCACCTCTCTCTCTGCCTGTCTCTCTGCCTACTTGTGATCTCTGTCAAACAAATAAAATCTTTAAAACATTTTTTGCTTATTTGAGAAAGACTTTATTTTTCTTTCACCTTTTAAAGATAATTTCACAGTATATGTAACTATAATGTTTTTCCCTCAAAATTTTAAAAATTTCACTTTAGTCTTAATGCTTACATGTTTTTGAAGAGAAATCCAATGTCATTGTTATCTTTGCTCCTCTATAGATAAAATGTTTTTTTTTTTTACCCCCTCTGGCTTTGTCCAAAATTTTTCTTTATCTTTGATTTTCTGCAGTTTAAATGATATGTTTAGGTGTAGTGTTTTGTTCTCTTCTGTTTTCATTTTTTACTTGGTATTCTCTGATCTTCTTCATCTGTGGTTTGGTGTCTCACATTAACTTGGGGGAATTTCTCGGTCATTATTTCTTCAAATATTTCTTCGACTTCTTTCTCTCTTTTTCATTATGTATATGCTGTACTTTTTGCATTTGTCCCACACTTCTTGGATGTTCTAGCCCTCCTCCCTACTCCCCCCAGTCTTTACTTTGCTTTTCTGTTTTGGAAGTTTCTGTCGACATATTCTCAAGGTAGAGATTCTTTTCTCTGCTATGCTTAGTGTACTAATGAGCCCCTTTAAGTCATTTTTCACTTCTTTTACAGTGTTTTTAATCTCCATCATTTCTTTTTGATTCATCTTAGAATTGCTGTTTTTCTACTTGCATTTCCCATTTGTTATTGCACGATGTCTACTTTATCTATTAGAGCCACTGATGTATCAATCATAGTTGTTTTACATTCCTGGTCAGCTAATTCCAACATCCCTGCTATTTGTATCTGATCCTGATGCTTGCTCTTTCTCTTCAAACTGTGTCTTTTTGCCTTTTAGTATATCTTGTAAATTTTTGTTGAAAACCAAGCATAATATATTGGATAAAAGGAACTCTAGTAATTGTCCTTTAGTGGTGGTAAGGTGGTGGTGTGGTGTGTGGTGGTAAGGTGTGGGGGAGGGGAAGCATTCCATAGTCTTATGATTAAGTCTGTCTCTTTATGAGGCTGTGCTCCTGAGCTGTAATCCACAAAAATGCTTTTCAGTTTCTCCCCACCCATGACTAGTTGTGTCCGGATAACCAGAGCTGGCTGAGTGGGACTATTTTGCTTCCCTCCCCTGGAAGGTTAGACTGGCTGGAACTGAGTATTTCTCTAGCCTCAGTTCAGTTTGGCTCTGATAAAATCCCAATAGTTGAGAAGTGGTAATAGTTTCTTTTCAAGGGTAGGTCTTGTAAAGAAGAACTGAATGCTCTGGCATGTTTCAAAATGGTAACAAGTTTCCTTCACCTTCTTGAAGCAGGAGAGGAATTTTCTCCAATTTTTATTGTGAGAACCTGGTAAAACTCAAAAAAGTTTGCCCCTCCCCATGACTCATCTCTGCTCTGGTCTGAATGTTTATGGCCCCCTTCCCCCATTCATAAGTTGGAATCTCAATGCTCTATGTGATGGTGGTAGGAGATGAGGTCTTGGGGAGGTTAAGTAGGCCATGAGTATGGCTCCCTCATGAATGAGATTAGTGCTTTTCTCAAGATAGCACAGATTGCTTCTTAGCCCTTTCCACCATGCGAGGACACAGCAAGAAGTCAGCAGTCTGAAACACAGTTAAGGATTCTCACCAGAACCTAATCATGCTGGCATCCTTTTCTTGGCTTTTAGACTCCAGAGAACTATAGGAAATAATTTCTTTTGTTTGTAATTTACCAAGTCTATAGTATTTTATTATAATAGACTGAATGAATTAAGACCCCCCCCGCCACTGCTGCCAAATTTGTCTACACTGAGCCTCCACCAATTCATCAATTATAATTCAGGTTTTCCTGCCTATTATTGGTTCCAGTGAAGGTTGCTGCTTAAGGGTTTCTACTCCAGTAAATTGTGACCCTCTATCCATCTTACTATCTTTCCACATTTGGGGGCAGTGCTTTGCCCTGTAACCTCACTTTTCTGACTGATCTAAGGTGAGTTGATGATTTTCCAGTTTGTTCAGCTTTTTATTTGTTGTTAGGATGGAAAGATGATTTCTAAGTTCCTTATATTCTGGACTGGAAACTAGAAGTCTTAGATTCATTTTTTAGATGAGAAAATTGAGGCTTATTGAGGTTAATATCACATGGCTAGTTATGAACAGAATGAGCATTCAGAAGTCCAGTGTCTGTGCTCTGTGTGTTACCCATTCTGACTTTCAATTTAATTGACAAGCATTGTCATCCTGTAAGAATACTTGAGGAAAATAGAATCTGGGCATGATGTGAGTGTCCTGAGTATAGAATCTGTACTTAATTTATCCTTGACCTTTTTAGAAACAGAAAAATGCTGGCTAATGTATAATACAGTGAAAAGATCCTGGAATTAGACAAATCTGAATTAAAATCCAAGTACTGTATTTGCTTGCTCTGTGACCTTGAGTAAACTGCTTAATAACCTCTGTAAGCTTCAGGTCCCGCATTTATGAAAGAGAAATAATAAAACTAGACTTGTGTTGTGAGAATTAGGAAAAAATGAACATAGAGACAAAAATTCTAAACCAAATAACAAATTGAGATTTGTAATATATACAAAAGATAAATATATCATGGTCATCTGTAATTTATTTCAGAACTATAAAGTTGGCTTAATAACTCAAAAATCAATTAATGTAAATCAACTTGTTTATGTAAAGGACAAAAGCCTTATGATCACTTCAATATATGTAGAGGCAAACATTTGATAGAATTCAGTCTTTTTCCATAATACAAATATTTATCAAGTATTTCTAGTAATGTCCACTTTCTATTTTCATATTGCATTGCTGTTTACCTACTCATTCAATAGAATTCATTGGTTACTGCAAAGATAGAACACGATTAAGACTGAAATGAGTCATTGCTTGGACTTGAGTTTTAAAAATCTTCAATGGGAAGATAGACTAAAGACAATATTTAAAAAAAAAATATATATATATAAAAAACATTTGTTTTGACTTGCCTTATTTCACTTGCCTTTCACTTACTTTATATATAATGTAATTTCTTTTCACTTGCCTGGTTTATTTTTCTTCTGGAAGCCAGGTTTTGTCGATAGAAAAAATTCTCCCCTCTTTAAATTTTCCAAAGTTGAGGTTTATATATGAACAGCCAAGCTAAGAATTCTAGGGTACAGAGGTTTTGTTTGTTTTTTTTTAACAAATGAAATCATAAATTTAAAAAAGGAAGGGGTGCTTGGGTGGCTCCGTGGGTTAAGCTTCTGCCTTCAGCTCGGGTCATGATCTCAGTCCTGGGATCGAGCCCCGCATCAGGCTCTCTGCTCAGCAGGGAGCCTGCTTTCCCCCTCTCTCTCTCTCTGCCTGCCTCTCTGCCTCCTTGTGATCTCTGTCAAATAAAATCTTTTAAAAAAATTTTAAAAAGAGAAATATTTGAATAAGCAAGTTACTGTCACACAGGAAGTAGAAAATGTTTCTGGTATGTATGTGGAGGGTGGAGCTGGGGTGGAGTGAGAAGAGGAATGTATAGTTTAGGGGATTGAGTTTCAAGACTGTGGCAAGGGGTTGGGGAAGGTGGGTAAAAATTCTCTAATAGGTTTGTAGGGAATCTAAAACACAGGTTCGTATCTTGCTTCCTTGAATATAGTGCTGGGCCTCTTGGGGAAGTTTTGGGGCCAATATGATCTAGGAGACTTTGAGAAACAATGGGTTGAGGAAAATATATTTATGCATGAACCTGAGAACAGGCTAGCAAAATCCCACACCTGTAAGAAAAATTGTCTAGACTTCCTTTGTCTCCAGAGAAGTAGTACTGAGAAGCTGAGATGTTAGACCAGGCCTCAGAATGGGGCGAGGAAGCTCTAGAATACAGGAACCTGTTGCCTGCCTTCAGGAAGGGGTTATTCTGGACTGCTCTCCATTGTGGGATCAGGTTGGTAGGGCAGGGCCTGCCCATGTGTGGAAAACCAGTGAGAGGTACAGTGTGCTAGGAATTTACTACCTCTGGATAGAATTCACTGAAATATGTTCCTTCTTCTTACTGGTGGGTGCACAGTACGTATGAAGTTCCTTTCAAGGTTTCTCTCTATAAAATGCTTTATTCTCAAAATTTACTGTTGCTTGAGAATGTGAGATGTCCAAATTTTACTTCATATTTTTAGTCTTTAGTCTGCTCTCTGCCACAGGGTATCTTGGCTTCCATGTAGCCATGTTTCTAATAGGACAGCTTTAGTAGTTTTCTTAGGCATTCTCCGATTATTTGTCCTTTGATCTTATTGCTAGATAATGTTTTCAATGTGCCTTACTTAATCTTCTGACCGTAAGTGGAAATAATACTTTGCATGGATAAGATTTTAATACTTTGCATGGATAAGCACAAAGCGCAGGGAGACTGTTTATCTCTTTTTTTGGATACTGTACTTCTAGTACTGTAATCTAAGATTAAATTAGATGTTTTGATGTCACACTATCGACTCGTATTGAGCTTACTGTCAACTTTTGTCCAGGCCTTTTATACATAAATGGCAATTACTTAATATCTTAATCATCATGTACTTGTGTATTTGATTTGAGTCTCAGTGGATTGTTTACATTTATCTTCATTAAATTTTATCATGATAATTTGGCTTGTCTTACAAAGCTGCTGAGATGTATTTGATTCTATTGTCCTCAGTAGCATCCTCATAATTTGATTTGATTTGATTTGATAATCTTGTCTTCTGATTTTTTTCCAGTGGTTGATTAAAAAAAATTTGACCAGCAAAGAGCCAGACAGATATATTTGTAACTCACTTGTATATAAATATATTAACAGTCTAAATCTTGTCATTTGGTTATCCTCCCATATTATCATATCATGTTAATAATATAGCATGAGAAGCCCAATAGATATCTTTGTGGAATATCAGTTAAGCATATTCCCTGTCTTCCAATCTTATGGTACTTTCAAAATAAGGATCGTTTCAAATAGAATTTTTCTAGTGAACAGAGGACCTATTGCTTTTTAATACTTTTTTTTTTAAACATAAGTAATGACTAATTTTTCTTTTTTTAGACTCTGTCTTTGTGCCCAAAGATGCTCGGTGCTCTATTCATTCTCTGTTTCGGAAAATTAGAGTATCTAATAGAATATCTTATATGTGTGTGTGTGTAATTTTTTTTTTTGAATGCCAAACCTTGAAGAAGACAAAGGACAGAAGTATTTAGGAGTCTAATTTTTAAAACAAAAATACAGTTGTATTTTTGTTTTACCCACAGGCATATTCACATCCACATAAAATTGCCACTTCTGCACTGATAGCTCATCTTTACTGAAACTCATTCAGAGTGGCCAGGTGTCAGAGTGGATCAGTTGGAAGCTTCAGTGGTGGTGTTAATAGATGAATAGTTAATAGATGAATAGATGAATTATGAAGGGGTGGTGTTAGTAGATCCATGGGTCCCATGAGGGGGCAGTGCCTGTGGATGCATGGTCCATGTGAAAGTGTTCCTTTCAAGGTTCTGCTCTATGAAATGCCTTACTTCTCAAACTTACTATTGCATCAGCATGTGAGATGTCCAGATTTTACTTCATGTCTTCTTTTCTCAGTTGTTTTTCATTTTCTGCCAAGGTTCAGTGAAATGAAAGGCATACGTTTTGAGTCTGAAAGACCTGGGCTCAAATCCCAGCTTTGAATCCACTGGCTAATTGACGTTGGGAAAATTATTTAACTTTACTGAACTCTTTTACTCATTTCTGACAATAATGTTGATTTTAGAGGTTTTCTGAGGTGAAAATGAAATACATAGTGTCTAGCACAGTTTGGGGCACATCTTGGGGGCTAAATGTTAGTTTCATTTCTTTTCCCTTCTCATAACAAATTTATTACTTCAGACTTTTCTAATTAGATCATCAGTATTAGTTCAATTATAAACTTACTCATATTAATCACACTTCGTAATTGCCATTGTGCTTTACTAATAGTAATAATAAAATTCTCATGTAAATTTATATCAACAATCACTATTCCAATTACCCTTATAAATCTATTCTACCTAGTCAGTGTTAATGGTTTGTGTATGAAAAGCTCACACAGATTGATGATTACCAGCCAAATTCAAAAGGAAGATTGCACCGTCTTCTTAATTGTCAGACTGGGCCAAGTACTTAGTCTATTTCAAGGTTCTGAGGGAGGAGTGAGAGCTTTGAGTATGCAGTTTATCAAAATTCTTTTATTCCCCCTTCTGCCTATCCTCTGGCAACATTTTTTGTTTCATAGTCTCTTATATAAGCCTTCTCTTTTCTTATTGATTTAATTATTTTTAATTCACTGTTAAAGCAGTTATCATTATCGTAATTTTTATGTATCCATAAAATTCCCATGATTATAACTTTCATAATGAATATAAAAACTAGCACTTAAATTGGTGCTAAATATTTGATGAATTGAAATTCAAATTTTGCCAATACCACAACTCAAAAATCACATTATTAATTGCTTTTTACAGAACAGAATTTTACTTTAGTAGGAATAAGTTTATAGAGGTTTACCAGGCTAAGGAGATATTTTATTTTGCATTCAATGGAAAATAATCAAAAGCTCTGGAGAAAGTTGGGTGGCATGGATAACAGTGTTGGAGAAGATTTAATCCTTCACTAGGATCCATGTAAAGATCAGAGAGCAGTTAGACTGAAGATCTAGTCTAAGTGGTAGAAAATGGGATGGAAAGAAACTGACAAATGTGGATAGTGTTAGGAAAGGGAATTTCATTTATGTATTAATTATTTCAGTTTTCAGAAAACAGGTATTGATTCCCTAGATGAGATGGGCATTGAGGATACTGCAGTGATCAAGAAATGATCCTTGCCTTGCTCTAGAGTTGTGGCGGTAATATGATGTGAGTGTCTTACCAGAGGCAGGACAGTGCTGTGATGGCAGCAAATGGAGAGCCCTGCACCAGGGCTCATAGGTTGGTCTGAATATTTCCTGCCTCAACATTTTGTTTGAACCTGAAGTTTCAAGTTATTTTTGGTTCCCAAAATTATGAGAAAATTTTGAAAGTACTCCTTTAATGCAGTCTCTGCCTTTGTATTGGCAGATTTGAAGTGAAAACAATAATATCCATCAGATACCTTTTAAAAATCCTCTCCTGGTGTGCAGTCCATAACTACCCCTCACTATGTTAGCACAATTCTGAATATATGGGTGTGGGTGTTGTTTCATTTTTATCTCAGTATTTCCAGCGTTAGCAGAATGCCTGGCACATAGTAGATGCTCGAGGAATGCCTATTGAAATGTCATCCTTGTATCAGTGCAACAAGAATCGTCTGTTGTTGTTATTCTTGTTTTCCTTCTCCCTTCATATTGAATGATGATGTGTTGAAAAGCAATTTTTATGACTTAAAAATCTGTCGGAGCTCCACTGCCTCATTTAATTCTGCCCACCTTGGCCAAGGCTCAGGCTTTGAAAAGCAAACCAGACCTTTTCATATTTCTTTACATTTTGCTCATGTTTCTCAGTTGCAAAATACTGGTCCCAAGCCAACATTGATATGACAGCTTCCCATATGAATGTTAAACAGGCAACGATGATGCTCTATAATTACAGTGCTTGAAATGATTGGAAATAAATTGGCACTCCAATTATAGATGCGTGAAAGAGACGCCAGTATATCACAGTCAGGCCATTAATTTCTAAAGTGGTTCAGGCCATCTCACTATTTCGGTGACATTCCTTATTCATGGCTGCAATGAATCACTTTGAAATGTGGTGCCTCCAAATTAACAAGCATAAGGACAATTTTTTTTTTTAACCTGAAATATCCTGGGTTATTTTCTCCTAAGGGGGTAAAATATGCAGACAGGGAGCCAGGGACATACTATTAATTGCTATAATTCTATATATAGGGTATGGAAAAACTGGAGCAATAAGGTTTTGGTAGGCTTTACTTTTATTTCTTTTAGAAAGAATATGAAAAATTTCCCCGTATATACTTGAATTAAAACCATAAACTTTTCCATGCTGTCAAAATTAAATTAGGAAAGTAGAGTTCTTTGGTATTTAATTTTTGGTCTTTGAAATGGATGTCTGTTTGAGTTGGTCAGACCTAAAATAACACCTTTCATACAAAAGCAACCTAAGAAATATCCTAAATGTCTTTTAAAATATCTAACAGTCCTATGTCACTATACTATATACATTGGAATAATCATCTACATTCTTTCAGAAGTTTCTCTAGATAACTGATGGACTGCTATCTATGAGTTCCAGTAAAAGATGACATTTATTTGATTCTGATAGCTAACTTCTGTGAATACCATCTCTTCAGTTTACAGGTCTAAGAATCTAGAGTCATGCTCAGTCCAGCCATTAAAATAAGTAAATCTGTACTTGACCAAAGGACACTAAGCCCTTTGAATACATACTGTATTCCTTAAGGGTAGAAGCTATACCTTGTTAATACATTTAGGTACTTCACATGTAGAAAGCATTAAACAAATATTCATTGAGTAAGTGTTATTAACTATTGCCAAAATAGAACATAATTACCTATACATTTAAAATACATGTAATGAAGATAGAAGAATGTTTTGGAAAGGGTGACATAGCAATTAACTTCAGATTGTATATTTTATTTTCTAAAATTAGTTCTTAATCATGTAGAAATATATAAAAGCATTCTTAAAATACTGTAGGTAATGGTAGTGTCTACTGGTATCATTTATTTAGGAGAGTTTTTCATGGTGAAAATCCATTGTATTGTAACTTCTTATATCACTATATGGTTATTAATACAAAAAAATCTCTATAAGGACTTAAAACACAATCACAATACTATTATCACACATAAAATTTATCAGTTCCTTGAAATCATTACATATAGTCAGTGTTCATATTTTTCAGATACTCATTTTCTTTTCTTCTTTTTCACATTGATTGAACCAGAATTCGTTTATGAGACATCTGTGAGATACTTGTTCTGATTGGTTCTTACTTTCCTCTCTTTCTTCTTTTTCTCTTTCCTTCCCTACCTGTCTTGCAAACTTAATTTTCTTCCTTCCCTTCACCACTAACTCAGAGGCAGGTGATGGATATATGAGAGGTTGCAGGAACCTAAAGATGAATAGAATGTAGATCTACTGTATTAAACTATGGGGTCTGTGTTCCTAGAGGAGTATCTCCTCCCACTTGTCCATCCACTACTACCACCTTCTCTCAAGATCACAAGCTTATATTCATTCCATTCTTTCTTCCTACGAACTTTTACCTCCATGGGCCTGTCTATTCTTTTCAACCTTTGAAGCTCATTTTAAATGCCAGTTGTTTTAGGAAAAATTTTTTGATTATCCAAACAAGGGTTGTTTGGTTAATTTTCCATACCTACTTGCATATTCCATAATTTAGTACTTGTGTAAGTTGACCTTGTTTTACTGACACTTATGTGTCTTCATTTCCATCATTACATTGAAAAATTATTGAGTGCTACGTGAATTTTTCTCCTGCTATTTAAGCCTATATTGGGGTTTACTATGTGTTAATCATATCGGCAAGTATACGTTCATCCTCTCTTTGTTCCTCATAATGTGTGGCTTTAAAGAAGTGTAGTGCTTAGCATAGTGCCTTGTTTGAGTAGTGCAAGTGTTTGCGGAATTGAAATAAATCAGATGACACATTTCAAAAGTGATCTGCAATTTTTAAACTGAAACTTTGGTACAGTATAATAGTTTCTTTTAGAGTGTAGCATTTTTACTTAGGGTTTACTTAACATAACTTCAAATAATAAAGAATTATTTCATGGGGTGCCTGGGTGGCTCAGTGGGTTAAAGCCTTTGCCTTCGGCTCAGGTCATGATCTCAGGGTCCTGGGATTGAGCCCCATGTCGGGCTCCCTGCTCAGCAGGGAGCCTGTTTCCTTCTCTCTCCCTGCCTGCCTCTCTCCCTACTTGTGATCTGTGTCTGTCAAATAAATAAATAAAATAAAATAAAGAATTATTCCTTAATGACAGTGTAGTTAGTTCAGTGGAAATATCCAAATGAATGAAGTAAGCAATTAAAACCTTCACAGCTTTTTCATGACATCAGTTTCCATCTTCCACTTAGCTGTGATTCTTCAGATCATTGGCTATTACCTGAACCATTACGTAGAACAGTGCTTATAGTAGGTGTTGAATAAATATCTTATAAACTTTTAGACTGTGAAAAAATGAGAATGAAAGTGTTGAAAAGATCAGAGAAGTCTAAGGAATGCACTGCTGTTATACAAACTCCATTTTTTTGTGAGGCAAAACATATGAACCTATCTAACATAAAGAAAGATCTAAATTAGCAGGATTTTCTTCTAAAAACTACATCTTAAAGCAACCAACATCAAGGAGGGAAAACTCATGAAGGAGGTTTATGTTCATTAAAGATTCATTCCATGACAGAGTTTGATGGACTGTGGACTGTATGTGCCATATTTTATAGTCCAAGTCCATGTTTTTGCTGGGCAATTTTCTTGGGGAACTTTGATGAATCTTTTAAATTGTAGCTGAAGCAATCATGCAAAGAAAAAACAAAAGGGGTCTATGCCATTTTTTGGCCATCCATCTTTTTTTCTCAAAATAGATCATATATTTCTAAAGATGGTGTGGAGATTAACAAGAAAATTTGAGATGAAGCCCCAGCTTAATGTCCAATTAGCTTCCTGATTTGGAGTATTCCTGATAGTTAATAGTTTTGAGCTCTGCACTAGTACTTTATATCACATTTAATCTCCAATAAGATCTTACGAGGTACTGTTATTATCCTAATTTTGTAGATGAGGAAACTAAATCTTAGAGAAGCTGAGGAACTCTCCTAGGAAACACTTATAAGTAATGAACTCAAGACGAACACAATCACATTCTGAAGTCCATGTTCTGACCCTGAGATATCAAGAGAGGGCCCAATTTGGAGTCACTGATCTCTTTTTTTTTTTAATTTATTTTTTATTTATTTTCAGCATAACAGTATTCATTGTTTTTGTACCACACCCAGTCTCTATACAATCCGTTCCCTCTCTAATACTCACCACCTAGTTCCCCCAACCTCCTACCCCCCGCCACTTCAGACTCCTCAGATTGTTTTACAGAGTCCATAGTCTCTCATGGTTCACCTCCCCTTCCATTTTCCCCCAACTCCCTTCTTCTCTCTAACTCCCCATGTCCTCCATGCTATTTGTTATGCTCCACAAATAAGTGAAACCATATGATAATTGACTCTCTCTGCTTGACTTACTTCACTCAGCATAATCTCTTCCAGTCCTGTCCATGTTGCTACAAAAGTTGGGTATTCATCCTTTCTGATGGAGGCATAATACTCCATAGTGTATATGGACCACATCTTCCTTATCCATTCGTCCATTGAAGGGCATCTTGGTTCTTTCCACAGTTTGGTGACTGCGGCCATTGCTGCTATGAACATTGGGGTACAGATGGCCCTTCTTTTCACTACATCTGTATCTTTGGGGTAAATACCCAGTAGTGCAATTGCAGGGTCATAGGGAAGTTCTATTTTTAATTTCTTGAGGAATCTCCACACTGTTCTCCAAAGAGGCTGCACCAACTTGCATTTGGAGTCACTGATCTCTTAAGGCCCTTCTACCTACCTGCTGTGTGTCCCTGAGTTATTTTAAAATCTTGCCTTGATGCCCAAAAGAGTTGATGCATACAATAGGTGTTAAGGAATCTCTATAGTCCAGGACAGGAAGGAATCCCAAGGGGGAACATAGTTGTCCAAGGTTGAACTTTCTTAGATTCATGAATATAGGTGGGAGACAAATTTTGTGAAGTCAGTGGGTAGTATCTTTTCAGATAAAGTAAGTAATAAGGAACCTAAGAGAAGTCTTAGGAAATGGTTGAAAAAAGAAGGGAAAAAGAATCTGTCCAAGGCAAAAGGGAAATGAAAAGAATTTTAGTGTGAGGTGAGAGAGATGAATACTGTGTTAAACAGTGAAGGATGGTTTGGAGGAGATATGGTATCATATGGTGGTATCCATCAAGTTGTCTGTCTTTGCATCTTGGATTCAGCCAAGGTTTGACCTTTTGCTCCTGAACTTCCTGGAAGAGATGATGCCTTGGTGAAGTACTGAATGAAGATCAGGAAGTAATGGGGTAGAGGGTTAATAGGAGAGACAGAGGAAAAAATATGAAGACTATCATGGATAACAAAGCAGTGTGAGAGGGTGAAAAGGAATACTTTGTTAGAGATATTTAGAGAGTGACAAAGAAAAAACATATGTTTAATGTTTTCTTATGCATGCTGTATTTTAGCTACGGTGGCTAGGATGATGGTAGCACTCTTAACTGAGATGGAGAATATAGGGGGAGGGGCATGTTACTAGGGAAAAATGGAGATTTTGGTGTTCAGCCTATTGAGCTTGAGGCATGTCTAGAATATCCAGGAGTGGAGATGAGCAGGTAGTATTATAAATGTTTGGGAAGGAACTTGGGAAGAGCCTGAGCTGGTGATATGGATCAGGCACTAGGGTATTGTATTTGTGGTAATTAAACCCACTCCAAACTAATGAGCTTGCCCACAGAACATGAGTGGAGTGGGAACCGTGATTAGGTTTCTCTCACTGAAGTAGATTATATTAAGCCTCAGAAATGATAGTCTTACTCTGTTCTGGCATATAGCTATATGCTGTGCTACATCTGCTATATATAGTGTAAGGTTCTCATTACACATGGAGCAAGATGTGGAGAAAATAGAGAAAAGACATTTATTACTGGGGTGTGTTCAGAGGAGAGTGACTAGGACAGTGAGAAAACACTAAGTAAACCATGTGAGAAATAAAATGTTGGCTCTTGAACCAGAGGAAAGATCTCTAGGGATACAATAGCCACCTTTAAATATTTAAGGACTGTCAGGAGGAAAAGGGACTTTACCATTTTATGTTTCCCCGATGGAATTAAAGAAAGCATTTTCTGATTATTTGTGCTTTCTGAGATTGGGATGAGTTCCTTTTGGGAGGGGATATGTTCCTTGTTCGTAGTTGTTTGAAAATAAACTACAAAGATGCTGCAGAGGGGATTAAAATCAGTAAGGGGGCTAGAAACAGAGGATAGCTTGTCTAATAAAATTTTGTGATCCTTTTTCAGGGGTTGGCCTTTGCTTAATAAATTTTATACTCATAAAAAATATAATGGCATCTTTCACTTTGGGATTGAAATCTAAAAAAAAATTTACTTGAATTTAGTTCAATTTAAGACTTATTTTTCTGAATAAGGTTGCTCTCCTCTGATAAAATATTGGTTACCTTTTCTTTCTACCTTCTATGGTCCTTAACCATAACAATTCTCTCAACAATATTAAAAATGAATTATTGAGAATTGACAATCTTCTTTGCTAATAGTTGGAAAGATATAGTGGTGAAAATGACACAGTAGCCTACAGGTTAGTAGAGTATAAATCTAATAGTTCTGTGAAACCCTTATCCCAGAATAAGACAATTTAACAGGTATATTGAGTCAGGTTGTGGTGAGTCAGGGAGATTGTTTTCTTTATTTCGTCAACTCTCTCTTCTGCTTCCCACCATCCTCCCACCTCCTTCTACTGAGTTGATCCATCTTTTCCGGAGTTGCAGGGGATTGGCAAGGGGGCAGAGATGGGTTGCAGGAGATTTTACTTGGTCTGTATAATTATGGAATTGTACCAATGATAGTAGCGTTCTGGGTCTATTTGGGAGATAGAAACTATGAGTAGTTTCAACAGGGGAAGTTTACCATAAAGAACTATTAAGTATCATAGAGGTGTAACTCTAAGATATATATGGTACCTCAGGGCTGAGGGAGAGTGTCCAAGGAAGGACAAACTAGGAAGGAGTTCAGTCCTTCTTGCAGAAGAAGGCCTACTGCATAGTAGAGAAATGTCTTAGTTTGGCTAGTCTAGAGATTGTGGGGAGTTGCTAGTAAACAATAGGCAGTCTTTCTTATTGAGTGCAAGTGGGATGGCAGGAGATCTGCAGCTGGGAGTGTGGGTTTGTAAGTGGGAGTCCCAGTGCAGGTGTAGGCAGAAGGCCTTGAGACCACATAGGCTGAGTGAGATTCTTGTTTCCAGGTAAAAAAGGCTGCAAAAAGGTTGTCACCTAATGAGACTGCAAGGTGGCAGAGGGACTGCATTCTGCACTTGTGGCTGGGGCAGCACTCTACTAGGTGACCTCATGACTTCATGTCGACCCTGACTCTTGGTAGAATTGCAAGGACAGCCCCTTCCTCTTGCAGTGTCCCTCCAGCACCCTGTAGTGAGAAAGTTTAACCTTGTTCTTGCTTTAAAGGACAATGGTTAAAGGGGTTTTGTTGTTTATCATAGAACATATATTGAAGGGGTTGTGTTTGGGATAAGAGGCAATGAATTGACAACCGACAGTGACTGTGATATGTGGAAGATGCTAAATACTGACAATCATTTTTTTTTTCATGATATGCTTTGTGTGTTCTTTGGAGACTCCCACCTGCTGTCTCTTTTCTCTTCATGCTGGTTGTGTATGAATCCCTATTGGTCCTCTGCCTTTCAGCATTTGACCACTCTGCTATGTCACTTCTCTCCTCTAGTGTCAGTGAGCATACCAAGCCACCTCTTACCTAATACCTTTGTCCTCTTCTCAGGGGAAATGTAGGTCCTCTAACTGCAGCCCTCTTGTAGCCAGCACCCCTCATGTTGGGACTTTCCAGACCTGAGTCAGGAGTTAGTCCCCAGGTCCTTGAAATTCCAGAATACCAGCCAAGCCCTGTGCTTTCAAGAAGTCTCTTCCTTTCTATCCTTGAACCATTCCCACCCCCAACAGCATACTGACAACTCTCTCAAAATATGTATTTACTTACTACTGTTCTCTTTGATCTTACTGTGTTACAGCTTGGCTGTTCATGATCGGTGAGTATCAGCAGAACTGATTTCACAATCTCATAGCATGTTCTGCACATGGGGTTGGCCATCCTGCTAAGAGGTGTGTGCACTCACCTCACATTCTTGAATTTTTCCCTACTTTCAAGGTCCTAAGCAATGATGGGATGAAGAAAAAGTCATATTTAACAGCTTGATAAAAGAATATCATTTCCATAGGCTCTCATTATCATTCTTTTTACCTTCATTTCTTTATATTTGAAACTCTAAATTTTTATTTTCGTCACCACAGAGCTCCAGCCTGCATGTTTCTCTCACACTTTTAGGAGTGGTTCTACTTTGTCTTTTTTAAAAATTAATGACATCATAAGTTAATTTTTTTTTCCCCTTAAACTTTTCCATTGAAGAAGTCAGTCACCACCCACTTGATTCTCCCAGGGAGTGAAAAACTACAGATACATCAGAAAGCATGCTCAATGACAGTGCAGGTTACCTTCTGCCAACCACTCCAGGAGAATTTCCCCCAGCTACCATTTGGAAAAATGATTGAAGTACAGATTACCTTCAAGGTCATGTGATGTGAAGAGCACTGCGTGTTATACACAACTGATGAATCATTGAACACTATATCTGAAACTAATGATGTACTCTATGTTGGCTTATTGCATTAAAAAAAAACGTGTCTGGAAAATTACCCTTCTCTTATGTATCTTGTAGGTACCTGAGGGGCAATTGCCAAGAGGCTGCCTTTTTAATGTCTTAGTGTATTCTATCTCCTTACTTTGGAGTAGGGGATCCTTGACATTCTTGACTACTTTTCTCTTTCCAAGTGCCTGGAACAATCCTCAGTTGTTTTCATAATGATAAAATAATGACTACTGATTTGGAAATTTTTAATAACAAAAATTTTATGTCATATTCATGGATTGCTAGATGACCATATTGTTAAGTAGGTTGTAGTACATTTGAATATCAAAGAAGGACTCTCTGATCATTACAGAGACAGTTATCTACACTTTGTATTCAGCACATGGCTGGTCAGTTGATGGCGCTGGAACTGTCATGCCATCTGTAGCTTGACTCAAAGACCTATTTGGAGGCTTATGTTGCAGATCCCGTCCCGCCCACACAGTAGGGGCCTTGTGGTGTTGGCCAAATTTGTGCCATAGATTTTATTATACTTTCTATACCAACGATGAAGAAATGTTGGTCATTGCGTGCAGTAAAAATAAAAGATATTGAGTGTATGATGAAACTTCTTGTATTTCTTTCCCATTTAATGTGCTATTTACCTAGAGCAACAGACTTTATTATCTCTGAAAAATATGTGGTATTTCTCAGTCACTATTTGATAGAAAGAGAGGGTAAAATTTTTTACATTCTTTTTTCTTGGGAACTCTGCAGAGCTAACAAATAGTATGAAGAGCTAGAAATAGGATGAAACTACCAAAACAGCTGAAGCAGTGTACAAGTAGATGTAGGCTGACTTAAATGGAAAGTACATATCCAAAATATCTCTTTCTCATAATAAGCACATGGGAAAGCCTCTGGAATTTAAGAAGGGAGGGCATTACCTTGACAAATTTATCATTGCCTACAGTTTGGCCTGCAGTCTACTTCATTTTAATTGTGTGTTCTTGTATACTTAAATACTGTTGCCTCTTATTCAACAAATTGGGAATTTCCTCCCATTCTCTCCTGTTCTATTCTTTGTCTTTAAATACCCAACTCTGACAGACCCTCACCTGTGAGGCAACCCCCCCGTCCCAGGTAGAGTTTGATGATACAGCATTTTTCTCTTCTCTGAAAAAACCCTTTTAATTCTTTTTGTCTTAGAACCCACTATCTTGACAAGTTATTTGTCTATTATCTATCATCTATCTGTCATTGACTTTTCATCTCTTTTCTTATTAAAGGGCACCCACATAAGGTAGGACCTATTTTTGATCTATCTTCTTGCCCTAGTACCTAGTAGATACTTGAATAACTATATAATGAAAGGACTTCTAAGCCATAAAACCGAGTTCTAAGTTATGAACATTGTGAATATTTGGAAAGGAAGTTATAGGTTATTATTGCATTTTTTAGCCTTTGTGATTTCATTATCCAAACAGTTGGTTCTGGCTGCTGTCAAGTTCTTTGAAGCAGGGACAGGAGATTTCAAAACAGTGCTATGGACACAGAGCACAGATGCTCCTCAGTGTTTTTTAGCCCAAGTCCCCTCTTTTCAAGGCCACGGACTTTTGCCAAGTGAGGAGGAAGCCAATAAAACAGGAGGCAAGGCATGTGTCCACTCTGTAGCAGCTTCCCTGATTCATGTGGTCAAGCAAAAACAAATGTCTTGGGTATCTACTGTTTACCAGGCACTGGGAAAAAATGTCTTTCTAAATGAATCTTATGATGGGACCTTGCCACGAGTGGGGAAGTAGTGAGGAGGGCAGCCTGGAGAGAGCTACGGTAGTAGCTCTACCGTAGAGCTACTGTATTTGTTTCTATCAAATAAATGGGGGTGGGGGTGGCATGGATTGATTTGGGTGTCTGTGTGAGCAGAAGCTGAAGTAAAGAAAGTATTCTTTTGCCATTGCCTTAATTCAGATCCTCTTCCTTTCTGCAAAGACTTTTCTTTCTGTCTCCACTCCCACTTATCTTATGCCACCTTGCACACAGCTGCAAGGATTGTATTCCTTTTTTTTTTTTTTTAAGATTTTATTTATTTATTTGACAGAGAGAGATCACAAGTAGGCAGAGAAGCAGGCAGAGAGAGAGAGAGGAGGAACCAGCCTCCCCGCTGAGCAGAGAGCCAGATGTGGAGCTTGATCCCAGGACCCTGAGATCATGACCCGAGCCGAAGGCAGAGGTTTTAACCCACTGAGCCACCCAGGTGGCTCTTGATTTTGACTTAGGTCATGATCTCAGGGTAGTGAGATCCAGCCACACTTGGGGCTTTGTGCTGGGCCTGGAGCCTCCTTAAGATTCTTTCTCTCCCTCTCCTTCTGCCCCTCCCCCCCTTTTTGTGCACACTCTGTCTCTAAAAAATATATTAAAAAAACCCCACAGGTGAATATGTGCTCACAGTCCCAGCTGAGGTAGCATTCTTAGGCCGGATCTTCTTTGCCCCCTCCTCTGTTCTGTTTTCGAGATACAATTGTTTCATATCTAACAATCCCAACCTTGTGTTTGTGACTTCAATTCAGTTCAATTAAATTTGATATCCATATATTTATTAAACAGATAATATTAGGTAAAGCCATATGTATTTTCTAGTATTTCACCATTCTTGATTTTAAAAAAATAGTAACTTCATATTGTGGTAAAGAGAATTTAACCTTTCTTAAACTTATTTCTGTTCTGACAATCTGGTAAGGGTAGAATGTCAGTGATATTGCTAAACTACATTGCTATCTTAAGAATGTTTGAATGTTGCAATTAAAGTTGAAGGAAGTATTTTAGATTCCACGTATAAGTGAGATCATTCAGGATTTGTCTGTCTTATTTATTGAGCAGAATCCTCTCCAGGTGTATCCACACTGTATTGTGCAAATGGAAGAATTTCCTTCTTTTTAAAGGATGAATTATATTCCACTGTATGTATATATCACATTTTCTTTGTCCATATGGCCCTTGATAAACATTTAGGTCATTTCTATAACTTGGTCATTGTGGATAATACTTTAATGAACGTGGGCGTACAGATGTTTCTTTGAGATCTAGATTTTAGTTCTTTTGGATACATATTCAGAAGTGGGATTGCTGGATCAAATAGTAATTTAGTTTTTAACTTTTAATTTTTTTCTGAGGAACTTCCATATTGACTTCTATAGTGATTGCATCCATTTACATTCCCACAGCCATGTAAAAGAGTTCCCTTTTCTTCACTTCTTTGGCGAAATTTTTTTCAATAGCCATCCTAATAGGCGTGAAGTGATATCACCTTTCATTTCAATTTGCATTTTCTTAATGATTAGTGATGTTGAACAACTTTTCTTTTTCTTTTTTATTTATTTTATTTTTTTATTATGTTCAGTTAGCCAACATATAGTACATTATTGTTTTTTTTTTATAAATTTTTTTATTTTTTATAAATATATATTTTTATCCCTAGGGATACAGGTCTGTGAATCGCCAGGTTTACACACTTCACAGCACTCACCAAAGCACATACCCTCCCCAATGTCCATAATCCCACCCCCCTTCTCCCAACCCTCCTCCCCCCAGCAACCCTCAGTTTGTTTTGTGAGATTAAGAGTCATTTATGGTTTGTCTCCCTCCCAATCCCATCTTGTTTCATGGATTCTTCTCCTACCCACTTAAGCCCCCATGTTGCATCACCACTTCCTCATATCAGGGAGATTATATGATAGTTGTCTTTCTCCGCTTGACTTATTTCGCTGAGCATGGTACGCTCTAGTTCCATCCATGTTGTCGCAAATGGCAAGATTTCATTTCTTTTAATGACTGCATAGTATTCCATTGTGTATATATACCACATCTTCCTTATCCATTCATCTGTTGATGGACATCTAGGTTCTTTCCATAGTTTGGCTATTGTGGACATTGCTGCTATAAACATTCGGGTGCACGTGCCCCTTTGGATCACTACGTTTGTATCTTTAGGGTAAATACCCAGTAGTGCAATTGCTGGGTCATAGGGCACTTCTATTTTCAACATTTTGAGGAACCTCCATGCTGTTTTCCAGAGTGGTTGCACCAGCTTGCATTCCCACCAACAGCGTAGGAGGGTTTCCCTTTCTCCGCATCCTCGCCAGCATCTGTCATATCCTGACCTGTTGATTTTAGCCATTCTGACTGGTGTGAGGTGGTATCTCATTGTGGTTTTGATTTGTATTTCCCTGATGCCGAGTGATATGGAGCACTTTTTCATGTGTCTGTTGGCCATCTGGATGTCTTCTTTGCAGAAATGTCTGTTCATGTCCTCTGCCCATTTCTTGATTGGATTATTTGTTCTTTGGGTGTTGAGTTTGCTAAGTTCTTTATAGATTTTGGACACTAGTCCTTTATCTGATATGTCATTTGCAAATATCTTCTCCCATTCTGTCAGTTGTCTTCTGATTTTGTTAACTGTTTCCTTTGCTGTGCAAAAGCTTTTGATCTTGATGAAATCCCAATAGTTCATTTTTGCCCTTGCTTCCCTTGCCTTTGGTGATGTTCCTAGGAAGATGTTGCTGCAGCTGAGGTCGAAGAGGTTGCTGCCTGTGTTCTCCTCAAGGATTTTAATGGATTCCTTTCTCACATTGAGGTCCTTCATCCATTTTGAGTCTATTTTTGTGTGTGGTGTAAGGAAATGGTCCAATTTCATTTTTCTGCATGTGGCTGTCCAATTTTCCCAGCACCATTTATTGAAGAGGCTGTCTTTTTTCCATTGGACTTTCTTTCCTGCTTTGTCGAAGATTAGTTGACCATAGAGTTGAGGGTCTATTTCTGGGCTCTCTATTCTGTTCCATTGATCTATGTGTCTGTTTTTGTGCCAATACCATGCAGTCTTGATGAGGACAGCTTTGTAATAGAGCTTGAAGTCCGGAATTGTGATGCCACCAACTTTGGCTTTCTTTTTCAATATTCCTGTGGCTATTCGAGGTCTTTTCTGGTTCCATATAAATTTTAGGATTATTTGTTCCATTTCTTTGAAAAAGATGGATGGTACTTTGATAGGAATTGCATTAAATGTGTAGATTGCTTTAGGTAGCATAGACATTTTCACAGTATTTATTCTTCCTATCCAGGAGCATGGAACATTTTTCCATTTCTTTGTGTCTTCCTCAATTTCTTTCATGAGTACTTTATAGTTTTCTGAGTATAGATTCTTAGCCTCTTTGGTTAGGTTTATTCCTAAGTATCTTATGGTCTGGGGTGCAATTGTAAATGGGATTGACTCCTTAATTTCTCTTTCTTCTGTCTTGTTGTTGGTGTAGAGAAATGCAACTGATTTCTGTGCATTGATTTTATATTCTGACACTTTACTGAATTCCTGTACAAGTTCTAGCAGTTTTGGAGTGGAGTCTTTTGGGTTTTCCACATATAGTATCATATCATCTGCGAAGAGTGATAGTTTGACTTC